>NC_139765.1:26924661-31724661 GCF_965231275.1 Zosterops lateralis
AAGGAGGCTTCATTAGTGGAAGAATAAGTAAATGGGAGCCATGAATGTGCAGGGCAGCTGGTGGCTGGAAAGAAACATCAGCACTTGCTGAGACCAAGTCTAACATGTCTGAGATGAGATCAAAGAAAGCACACACCACTCTCCTCACAGATTTCAGTTACAGCCCTTTTAAGTGTGGGCTCATTGGAAGGCACCAAGGACACTGCTCAAAAGTCATCTCCTAAAATGACTGGAGCATTTGTGGATGTGGTTTTCTTTATTCCACCACTGACCTCTTGTGTAAAATCAAAGCTGCCATAACAAGGGCATAAGCTCCTTTCCACGAGCTTTGAGTGTTGCAGGTTAAAGATGTCTCCAATGCATCAAACACAGCACACTACTGTTCTGTCTACTAACTCTCAAAGATGCCAGGTCTTTCCTGTCAGGGAGCACAGACTAAACATCAAAGTGATACAGGATCATGTGCATACAGGAAAGGGGCCTTTTTATAAAATGTGGTGTTAGGTGCAGAGCCAAGACAGCAATGGAGTTCTTGAACTTGTATCAGTCAAAGCTTCACAGACAGAACAGGTCAGCATCTCCCTCTTCATAAGGAATCTCTCCATGCTCAGGACCCTGACATTCAAATGTGGATCTCATCAGTCATCAGGCAAGCAGAACTTTATACTTCTTGAGCACAACAAGAGAAATTTGTACACTGATGTTTCCATCTCTGCTGGGAGGTCCTCTTCCCCAGTATTCTTAGCCAGTGTGGACAACCTCACCATAATCTAACATCTCCATCTAAAGCACCCAACAGGTCTCTCAGAACTCTCAGGCAGGCATACCTCCTGTCACGTCTCCAGTGGCCACGAAAACACAGTCAGTCACGTTCAAACTGGAAACGTGCTCCGTGGGTTCAAAATCTGGGCTGTTGAGAAGGCTATCAGCAATGTCCATCACAAGGTTGGATGTGGCCTCAGACAGATTCTTGGCTGACAGCACAGCAAACACATTTGTCAATATATCACTCTCTGGATGATCTGGCTGCTGCTTGGCCAGCAAAGGGAAATACCTGAGAGAAAGATTATATAAAGGTTCACTGAAAATCAGGTTCAGAATTTTCAGCTTCTAATTCTTTTGTGCAAGAAGTCACACAAAAAATAATGACTGTCTTCACTTCAACCAAGAAAAAAAGTGCACAAAAACCAGAACAACAGTGTCATGAAAAATACAACGAATGGTGGTTGAGAGGTTATCAAGTCCCTTTTCTAATACTTTCTCCACAGCCTGAGTCTCCTCTTAGTCTGCTCCTAACCTAGTGATCCAATAACATTTTTAATAGACGTTTATATACAAGGTCTTCATGCCTACCAATGAGGTGTCTCAAATGAAACACCACTTTAGCAAAGGAAAAACAGTGAGTCTGTGGAAGAGGCAAAAATTACTCAAGACAGTTGAGCTGGAACTTCTCAGTGTCAGAACCAAAAAAAAGCTCTTTTACAACTTTCAGTAACAGACTCTCAGTCACAGATTCTATGCTGAACTTGCCCTTACTCTTTTATAACACAGAAAGGAAAAGAGACTCCAAACACATGAATGAAATTATATATTGTAAAATTGACTTTCCACCTCACAAGACTAAGAAGTCATTGGTCAAGACAGACATATCCTAAGATGTCAGACCTCCTCTTCACCTGTAAGTTAGGTTTGGGCTGCTTAGTTATTAATATATGGAAAAAGCAGCCTGTTAAAAAGTGAGTTCTTGCATAAACTAGAAAGCTTCCCAGTTGCTTTGACTGCTATCAAAAGAACGAGAGTCAAATGGAAAAAGAAAATATGGACGCAACTATTCACAGCCTGTTAGTGTGCTATTTTTTGTGTTTTATGTTTTCAGAAGTACTTAGGCTTCTTTGCCAGAAGAACACTTACCTGGGGTTCTTACTCCAGGTGTGAATGAGTTTGAGCAGAAAAGTTGGAGAATACTGACTCTCTGAAGCCAACCTGCAGACCTAAAGGAGAGAAAAATCAGTTACCAATGTAACGTAAGTAAGCAAAGCCACTTAAAAACCTCATCTCTAATGAAGACCTCACATTCTATAGTTTACCTTTGTTATAAAGTGATTTCAACCTTTTATAAAGTAATTTCCCAACTTCCTCAATATTTGTCAAATGACTCCTTAGATCATCCCACTCCTGTTTATACAGTATTCCAGCTACCACAGCCACTATTTTTGCCCTCCCCTTAAAACTAGACTCCCATGATGCCTCCCATTTGCCACAGAGACTTAGCCACCTCTCTCAGACATACCTGTGAAATCTCAAGCACAGCACCAAAAACTCACTCCTCCCGCACTTCCTATGCCCTGACTGCAGCACCTGGTCTGTATCTCCATGGCCTCACTGGAGAGGCTGGAACATTGTACTGCATCCCATGAATGGGAACTCCAAAACAATCCCACCTCGGAGGTGCCCAGCCTGAGCCCCACAGAACAGCTGCTGCTCCTGCACGACTGGACACAGGCTAAGGTGACCCAGTGCACCCTCCTCTCTGCCACTCCACAACCCAATGGGCTCCACCCAAGTTACACAGGTGGGTTTTCACCGTGACCACTGCTGGACTGTTGGCAGGGCACCACTAGTGAACACACAGGCAGAGCAGGCTCCAGTGCATTCAGAGGCAGCAGGCAGAATGGTGCATGTGGGGTTTGGACTAGCTCAGTTTGCTCAAGACCTGAGCATAACAGAAAAAGAAGGCATGTCTGACCATCATAGCCAGGATCTTAGAAACCACCTTCTCCTGTCTCAAAGGCTGGTGATATTACTGCCCTGCATAAAACAGAGATTTCCTGAATGATATACAATGGAGAGTAAACTATTAATCCAATCCGGCAGGAACGCTGCTGTGCAGGCTAACAAGCCTCTGCAGCAAAATCATCCTGGGCTATGAACAACAGCAAACTCCAATTGCAGATTCAACAGGCTTAAAACAATTTGCCCTCTCAATTAGTTTTTACACACCTCAGTTCTATAGTTTTAAAAAAGGAAAGCACACAAGTCAAAACAATTCTTTTGCCAAAACCAAATTTTCATGAAGTTCACCAGAGAAGACTCCAGAGGGAGCTTCTGGATCGTACTACCATCCAAGCTTCAAAACCCTCTGTCTTCCTGACATATTAAGGACGAGAGGCATTCTAACTATTTAGTAGCAATAGTACATCTTGTTCAGTTACTCAGAATTTGCAAACACCGTGCTCCCTGAAAGCTTTAAGTGCTTTGCTGACTTAAAGCCTGAACTGCTGGGGAACTGCAATAAATGTTCACTGCTTTTCCCATGTAGCACCCTGGCTGTAAGAAGAGTCCACGGACAAACCAGGAACATGAACTTCCCTGTTGCTCAGCCGAGTGCAATACAGAGCTATATGCACTGCCTGGTACTATTTTATCTGCTGTTTGTACACATCACAAGCAGAGAAACAGTGTAGGAGTAAACAAACACAGTATCTAGAGAAGCAGCTCTCTGGTTTCACAGACTGTACCAGTGCTCTTTAACAGGCTTTTATGCTGCTAGGAAGTTGGACATTTGGATATCTCAAAAGCCTCTGTGGAAGAGCACTCTTGCGGAGTCAGCCTCTCTTCCTCAGTTAACCTTTTCATGGACACACCTGCTTTTAGAGCAGAGACAACACAGCAGCTGGTACAGACACCCCCTGACAACCCCAGACACTGCACTGACCAAGA
This sequence comes from Zosterops lateralis, assembly GCF_965231275.1. Lineage (NCBI taxonomy): Eukaryota > Metazoa > Chordata > Aves > Passeriformes > Zosteropidae > Zosterops > Zosterops lateralis. The sequence goes on from NC_139765.1 coordinate 26,928,382, forward strand.
GAGCAAAATTTAATTTTAAATTCTGTGTTCTCTCTCCATCTCACAGCAGTGCATTTTCCAAGCTCAGTGGTCATCTGAATTTCTCTGATAAAAGCCACAAGCCTGTGCTTTGTCACTGTGCTCACATGGAACTCTCAGCAAGCAGGCACAAGACCATATAACCCACTGATAGACCTTGCTGGGTCCTTCCTTTCCTGCAGCAGCATTTGTTTCTGCAGTCCCCTACCCAACAAGTGTGACACAGAAAAGCAGTAAAGAGCACCTAGAAATGACTCGTATTATTCAGCTTCCCTGAAGCATCTAAGGAAGAAGTCTGCTTCTGCGGTTAAAGAACAAATAAATGGCATCCATTTTATTCAGATGAATTAATTTGTACTTTAATCTGTGACTTGGTTATTCCAGGACTAATCAGACATGAGCCAAGAAACTGGCCTTGCACAGACACACTGGGATGCCAGAATCTGTCCAAGGCCACATCCAATCTAGCAATGGAGACAGATGACATGATGGACTCCAGTACAGCTGGAATATGGTACATGTATGGTACATGTTTCAAACAAGTTATTTGGAAAAACAAGAAATACTTACCTGAGGCCATATCACAGCATGGAAAACTGCATCAATCTCTTCCACACTAAACCTGTAGGTCTCATAATCAGAAAAAAACTCTGCCACAAGCTTGAGACCAAGACGTCGCAAATTCTTCAGTGGATTAATCAACCTAGGTTGGACCTGTAAAAAAACCAACAAAAAACCCCAACTCAGTAAGGCCTTAGCAGAATAACTACTAACTACATGCTCTGAAATTAAATTCTTTGATTGACTCCATCGAGATACATCCTTTGCAGAAACTTCTGTTTTCTCTTGTAACTTGCTCATGGTAGCATTCTACATCTCAGAGTTGACCTAAATTCTTCCAAAAGGGGCCTGCCTGTTCCTGCATTGAGTCAGTTATACAGGACTCCTTTGGCTCATAAAAAATCCATGCTATAGGTTTAGGTTTAAATCAGTAGCATCTGCCCCTCTTGGACACAATGCAGAAAGCTACACCACAATTAATTAGATTTCCAACCCTGACACTTAAACAATTCTGTTTTACACTTGAAAGGACTCAAATCAGCTCTCCAAAGTGAAGCTGCACACTGAGATCTTCTGGGAAGAAAAGAAATCAACAGACGAAGAGAAGGGGGGAGGAACAGAGAAGGGAAGAATGTGAATTATGTCTTCCAGCAGAGCAGGGTGGGGGCTATAGCATTTGGTTACAGGAAGGTGCTTCCAGTACCCATTTAGTGGTTATGTTCCACAGCCTTTCTTGGGAAAAACATTTCAATAACGAAACTCATGCACTGCTGCATTCTGACTCTCCTCCCTGAGAGGAGTCTTGACCCGAGTAACCGAAATTATTTCCACACTGTGCAATCAGCTCACAGCACGAGCACATGAAGTAGCTCCACAGTACAGAGGTAATGAACTTCAGTCTCAGAAACAACAAAGCCACATAAGACCAAATAAAAGTCACTGTCTGATACTGGAGCTCTTTTGGGTCTCCAGTTCATATCATGATCCACCACACAGAATCCAAAATCACAGGTAAAAAAGACAAAGAGGAGATGGTGGAAAAGGAACCAATCAAGTTCTTGCAACAGGATCTCCCAAGCTATGCTGAATGTGTACTAACGGAGTGTGATCAGCTTCCAGGTGGCAAATGAACTGTTTGAAAGCCCAAAGAAAGCACAGACCAGGATAATATTGCTAATGGTGACCTCTAAGTGAAGTAATTTTGGGTTTCCCACTGCTCAATCACTATAAGAGTTCTCTGAGATCGACCCTTTGAGAGGACAAAGAAACTCAATAGTGAACACAATCAGTAGGAAATGGTAAATTAATAACTTGTCTTAAAGTGGTCAAAGTTGATGTTTAACTCTCCAGGCAGTATCAGTCTGCAATAAATTACTCTCAAACTCCAAGAATGTCTTCTAATTATTAGTCAAGACAAACAGATTTCTCACACTCTTCCTTGAGCTTTTAACAGCCCCTGGGCTAATGAAGTGCTAAATTAAGTTCAGACAAACAACAGACTGTCACTTCTGACATTACACAACCATGACAGGATTACTGTAGCAACTCTGGCAAAATGCAGCTTTCCTTGCAGTTAATGAAGCAGCTTTTAGAACTCCTGTCTCCTGTCTTCATTGAAAACATATAGGCATATGCAATGCACTGCTGAAGTCAGACTGTGGGATGCTGGTGTCCTCAAATTTGCTCATCCTCTTCATAAATTAAGACAGTTACAAGGTTCTGTGCAGCCCACAGGCAACTATAGGACCCTGGATATTGCCTATTGCAAGGACTTGCTTTGTTTTGACATATTTTTTTCAAAGTTCTGATCTCAAATGCTCACAGCTGGGTCTTGGCAAGAACACGCTCATGGTGACAAAACATTCATTCCCACTTGCTCAGTCCATCATCTTGTAATTCCTCTCAACACCACAGAGATGATGATTACAGTGCAGTTTGCTTGTTTCCCACCTAATATATGGACAGCCTCTGCACCAGGAAGACAGAAAAGCCTGGCTCAGTGTCACAGTTTCTGAGGAGCTGGCAACACACCCCATGTAGCTGGACTAGAGCTCAGGGCTGTCTGTGCTGCCCCCCTGTGGGCAGCAATAAGCCAACATACCCCACTTCTAGGTGTAACCAATCTTTAACAGGATGTCTTCCTCACCTGATCCCCTCTGCACGTACAGGCATTGCTCAGCAAGGGGAAAAACATTTGCGATGCTCTGCAGATACCTGGCTAAGACCCAAATACTAACACTGGATTAGTATGACTACCCCTGATACAGAGCTGAAGATGCTTCTGGTGTGTGGAAAGCATGGCTGGTAGCCACATCCTTCCTGTGTCCCATTACAGGAGATACTCAGGGTAGATAAATCACTATGCTCATCCACAATGCTGAGCTCCCCTGAGGTCTAGCACTACAACAAAACACCTCATGGATGAGGTTTGCTCTGATGTCTTCAAACAAGGAACTTTAAATCTCTCCTTCTCCTGCTCAAATGTTTTATCCAGCCAAGAAGCTCCATCTTTAAGGCAAGTTTCAACTTCCAGCTATAAAATCTTGTTATATGTTTATAACAGGACATTTATCTCCCTCTCATGCCTATCCCTCCACAAAACAGGTAGGAACAACGCACAGAGATCGCCTCCAACTCTCTCTTCAGTAACTCAAACAAAAACACAGTTCAAATCCATTTTCTAAATACATTAATTCTGTCTGCACTGCTTGAGCCACTTTCAGACAAGCATCACTGGCCTCTATTTTGATAGACTTCTAATTGCTAAGCTTCACTCCACAATGGCATTCAACTTATCTTTACTTGAATCAATAAAGCTCTGTTTATATGTGTAAGCTCAGAGGAAGAGGAGAGAAAGAAACTTAATTTCACATGTTTGTATATTGTTTGCATATACTGTACCTTCTCTCTTTGCTGGAGGATGCAGGATATCACAGCAGTCATGCAGAGAAGAATCTGCAAAATTTCAGGCAGGTAATGCTGGATCAGATGTCCCATGTTTTTCAACACAACTTCAAGACTGTTGAAGAGGCTATGCTGACGCCCAAGAGGCAGGACTTTAGCTAAATCCAGCTCTGACATGCTTTGAAGGACTGCAGTCTGGCAAGGCCCTGTGGTAGGCAAAGGAACAGCAAATTATCTAGGGAGGCACCATAAAGACACCCACTACCAAGATTAATTTTTCACTGAAAAATAGTTGAATTTGTCCCTAAATTACAAATCCTCACAGTCAGATTTTTAAATAAGAACAGCTCTGTATCTCTATCTCTCTTCCACTCAGATGTCTCCCACTGCTATAGATTCAGAGCACAAGCTCTCTTTACTACCATGATACTCAGGCTAGCCTATGATACCAGCCACTATCTACTCCTGGCCTGCTACAGCTTACTTGCATCGCTGTGTTCAGTTTTTCTGACCTTGGACACATAAAACAGAGCAATCATGCTTTGTAAGGAGAAACTCAGGGGAAACCTAGGCCTTACCAAGGGTTTACTTTCATCCTTTCAAGGCATGGTTAAGAGACAAACTGAAGCATATAACAGTACTAAGCATATTTATCCCCTCATGTCTCTATATGTCAGGAAATACCATGCTCCCAGTTTCTATGGCCCACCTACCATTACTGAATTGCTTCACAGCTTCGAAGAGTAGATCCAAGAACATCCGTATCTCTTCTGGCAGTGAGCCAGCCAGAAATCGCAGAACGATTGACATGCGAGTGCTCGCTGAAGACTTGCCCTGTGTTTTGCTCCCTGTTTTGTTTCTCATTCTGCCATAGAGAATTCTTCAAGAACCAAAAAGAGGTTGCATTAGCTTCCAGAAAGCCATCTGTTTTCCAGCCTCTTATTCTGCAGGAGAAACTCAGTTTAAAAATATTCTCTAGTGGAAGTTCTCCCTTCAGGGTTTCCACTGACCTGCTACATACTGTCCAAAAACGTCTTAGTGAAAGATCAGCTTCTGCTACTACCATACAAGCTCTGCTGGAAACTTCATGTATAAAACTGGTTACCTTGCAGAACAATTTGCATCACTGCAAACAGCTGGCAATACTCAGTGAACTGAAACATCCTCACAGTTCTCTGTAATCCTTAGTAGAAACAGTATTACCAAATGCTGTTTTTAAAAAAAACCACTGTTTGCATAACACATTACATAAAAGCATTAATAAGGAAACCATACATAATATCACAAACTAAGTCATCAAACTATACCATTAACCATGGGTTTATCTCAACTGAGATAAAAATGAGATAAAAATGAAATAAAAATAAGAAGCAGCATTACATCTCTCTGCTCATGGTACTCTGCCATGAAGCTTTTGAACTCACACTTCAGAACACACCTCATAAGAACGGGGATGAGATGTGGCCGATGCTCTGTTTTTACTACTGTGGTCTCCTCAGAAATACTGAAATGGACTATCTCTTCTTTAAAGCTCTTGTCCTCCAGTAGCCTTTCCAAGTTCTCCCTGTGAGTAATAAACATTATTTGAGAGCAGATAGGGTTATAAAAATAGACAGATACACAGATACATCTATATCTAATTATCTACCTATCTATCCTTGCTGTATACAAAATATTAAAGCAGTACTTTCGCACTCTTTTATTAAAAAAAAAAATTAAAAGCCAGCAATTTCAAGCTAATTATGTAGACAAGTAAGTCCTGGACATATTCAAAAGAAATTATTTAACCACAAACTAGTTTTATACTATCACTTTCTTTGTGTGGTTATAAATCATCAGTACAAAAGACATCTTTGAAAATGATGGAACTACTAACACTAATGACACTATTCTGGGACAGAACGGAAGTGTTGCTATTTTTCTCTAAACAAAAAAAGAGGCACTGATCAACCTCAGGACCTGATTTCCTCTCTTAGGTACAAAACATATAGTTGGTTAAAATTAAACTTTACATGTATGTCTTCAACAAATACAAGACCCCAAATAAAATTGACCCCCAAAGCAGGCTTCTGTTATGACAGCAGGCTTATTCACCAGTGCTAAAATAATATAAAAGCTTTTACCTGTATGGCAGTAGATGAGGATGCTTGTATGTCATCATACAGTCAAGAGCTATTCTCTGTACACTCTGGTCTTGATGAGACAGCAACTGCAAATAACAAAAGAAAGAAAATGAGTCCCTGTCTAGGAGGCAGAAGTGCTTACTGAAAATAGTGAAACAACCCAAAGGCTACAAGCTCAAGAAGGTTTTGGACTAACTTACTCAAATGGAAGCAGAATGTTTGTGTAGCCAGTATAAAGCCAAGATGTACATGCACAACTGCCACTCATAAAATAGTTGCTGATAGCTCATATACACTTTTCCTTCATCTATGTAGGACAGTTACAATGTTTGTTTTTTCATAGTTGTCTTTTGGACCACTATGAGCTTGCATTTATCATCAAAACCAGTTATCAGCTGTGTATCTAAGAAGACTGGATTAAAAAGTAGACTACCCAAACCATTCCAAGATATCTGTATTTCTTTCCTGTGACAAACACAAACTACTTGGAAGACTTCGTATGCAAAGTCTCACTGAGATTTCTCTCTCTTGAAGATGACTCTTCATAACCTAGGCATTAAACAACACCAAGTAGTGGTCCCAGCACCAAGACTATCTGAGTTAAAGAAGTGTTTGCACAATGCACTCAGGCATATGGTTTGGTTCTTGGGGTGTCCTGTGCAAGGCCAGGAACTGGACTCGATGGCTCTGATGGGTCCCTTCTAACTCAGCATAATCTGTGATTCTGAGATTTCTAGGACAGGGAAAAGAAGTGAGAATAACAGATCATCTCCCCAGGCAGCATCTTTATCAGTTCTTCAGTCTCATACCAAATAGCACAGGCATGTGTCATCAAAGGTTGTTTTGCCATGATGTTGCTATGATGGACACACCAACCGTGACAATGCATATACTAAGACACAGAAATTCAAACAGTAAGTGATGAAGTAATCTTTCTTCTTGTGCCAGGCTGTTCTTCCCAAAGTGATTTGACCTTTACACATCTGTCCAATATTTTGCTAAGAACACAGGCAAGTAAACACATGGATTAACTGTTTTTCTATACAATACTTTGAGATAGACTGAAACAGAGTGGATGTCTACTAGAGATTCTCAAATTCAGGGACTAAGGAATAGAGCTTTCAACACGCACAGCCTCAGAAAACACAAACTGGGAAGAAAGAGAGCAAACCCCAATACCTGAAAAATCCATAAACTGGGAACCAACATAACCCTGTAAAATTAAAGAATTAAAAAACAAAACCATTTTAAGGATTGTAAAATAAAGACCTAGAATCCCTCTTTGAAGTCATACTTTCAACAGTTCTTTCAGGGAAATCCCTCAGAATAGAATCAAGCAACTGAATATTCTTCAAGAAGAAATTCCCTTTTTGATGCCTGATGATCTCTTGTACATACTGGCCACTCTTAGTACACAGAACACTATAGGACAAAGACAAATCTCCTTAGATCTTCCCCAAGGTTTGGATTCTAAATCCTCCTCCAGATCCTGCAGGAAGTGTAAGTAAAACAGATATCCTCTGCAGCCACTCTTCCACCTTGCAAAGACTACTACTGGTCTGCTGTTTGCAAGTTTGCAAGTGCCACTCCTGATAAACTAAGCCAGGTATCCTGATAAACTAAGCCAGGTATCAAAGACCTTAAGGAGGTCTTTGCCTAAGGGGCTCATTTCAAGTGACGCCTGTTAGGAAGTCCTCTCAAGGACAGCTCCTTTGTCAGCTATCACAGCTGAGCTCAGAAAATGACAGGTTTCCTCAGTTATTAGACACTGCACTCAAATAAGAAAGAATTAATTTATTAGCAGCAATTCTAAAAGTAAGCAAATAGCCTCACCTGGGTATACAAGGCATTCAACTTCTGTTCCAGATACAATGCACGAGGATTTGAGAATTTTGAGAAAACTTGTAAGTGGGCTATTAGTTGCCTGAAAAACAACACAAGTATTTTCTAAAATATCCAGGAGACAAACAAACAGGGAACTTTAATAAAATTCCTTAATAAGAAAGAAAATAAAACGCAACACAAGAGGATCCCAAGTCTTCAGCACTATTTCAGACATAGCAAGAGGTGTCCTGTTCCCTATGCAGCTCCTTCCAGCTGTTACTTCACTGCACACAGAATTGCCTTTACTTCAGCAGCATCGGGTAGGCTCAGTTTTTTCACGAGAAAGGGGTACAGTCAGGATGCAGCTTACTTCTCTCTGCCAGCCCAACCTAGAACACCAAAATTCTGTACTAATCTCTTTGTTTATTCACTTGTCCATAACTGCTGCCCATATTGCTCCTACCAATGTGATGGGCTGCATTCAGCCACAGACTGTGCTGGACTTAACACTGGGCTGCAAGGACAGATGGGAGTCAGTTCCTCTAGCGCTGGCGGTGTCACTTCACATCTCTCCCACCTCCTCTTCTTGGAAAGGGACAGAGAAGACCAGGATAAGGAAGGTGTGAGATCTCTACCATGTGTGCTGTGAGACTGGTAGAAGCTGTCCTCATTCAGGCACTCCCTCTGCTAATTTACACTGAACTCTCCAGACACTTGAGCTGAGCCACCCTCCTCCATGGCTGGGCACAGACAAGGGACAAGTAGGATGTCTTCCAGGAATCCCACAGGGAGCCAGGGGCAGGTGTGCACCCTCCCTGCCCCGGACACAGGGTGCAGCCCCATGAATGAGTCCTTCCTGGCACAGGCCTGACCCGGGAAGGGAGGTCACTCCACAACTCATTAACACATCCGAGGTAAATCTTTTATGCCCTTGTTACAGCTACCGGGAGCTAATGTTTCCACTTCACTACATGGATGCTTTGAGATGGAGGCTGGGAAAGCAGCAAAATATCTTGGACTGTCACTGTATTTTAATTGCTGATAACTTGCAGATACAAGCCAGAACCTGGGAAAAAATTAAACACCTATAGGACATCTGGGATGAAATGACACTTTAGGCCACATATCAAATACTTGTATTGTTCCAACATTATAAGGTGACATTTTGAAGTTCTCTGTCATTACAAGGGCCATCTTTGGCAAAAGAAGTGTCAGAATATAAATCCTTGTGCTGTATTTGTAAGGGATATTTGACAGAGGTCATCACTGGTGAGAATTCATACAAAGAGCAACTTTCTCCATGTATTCAGCACTGCAAAAATGACATTTAGCAACATGCTGCTTCAGTCTACCAAATAAAAGCCTTGGTCTCCAAGAAGACAAGATTTGTAATGGGCAGGAAACAGCAGGATCCCAATATTAGAACACCTAAACAAATATTCTAATTTTTTGAAGTGTTTGGCAATGCCCACAGTTTTTAAAGACTAACATATACACAGAGAAGCCAATGAATTCAGGGATAAAAGTCTCTGAAAACTTCAGAATACTACACTTTTTTGCATAAAGTAAAACACACCACAGACTGGTCAGCAGGTAACGAGATAATGATAAAACCTGGGCAATGTATTTGGATTTTTAGTACTGTACAGGCAGAATTTCTGACTTGTAATCCATTGAGAAATGATGAAGCACAAGCAAAAGAAGAAAAAATAATATATACAAAAACACAGCTTGTATCTCAAAGCGAGCTGCTGGATCTGCCTTTCCATGAAAGCACTAGCAAAAGTGAGAACTAAAAATACTTACTTAGCAGCAGCTCTTCTTGTTTTCTTTTTTGGTACTCCTACATTAATTGGTTCCCCTTCTTCCTTTTCTTCTTCCTCCTCCTCCTCCTCCATAGCAACATCATTCACCTCTTCAGCAGGTATTTGTTTGGATGCTATGGTACCACCAATTTTCCTTCTGAGATCCTGAGATGGAGCCACTAAGGAATCTGCTGGGTAGTACTCATTTCTGTGTTTAAAAAAAGAAGGAAGGAATTAAGAAGCATAACATTTTTTAAGGTTTCAGGGCAACAACAACAATTAAAAACCTCACCATTCTTATTATAACATCTTATTGTCAATCATACTGTTTGATATGTGCACACATATGCAAGCACACTACTGCTTTCCCTGCAGGGGCAGAAATTTGACTCAGCCTCTAACAAAATCAGTATTTTCCCCATCCTGGGGGAAAACACTTTGGTATTCTGTGATTCCAAATTAAAGCCTGTTTTTCTTAAAGAGGAACTTTATTTCCACTGAAATCACTCCATAACTGAGTAATGAGAACGTGACAATGCCAAGTCAATGAATGAGAGACTGAGCAGCAGAGACTTACTGGAAGTTTCATTTCAGCCTGCTTCATTTCTAACAGAAGCCACATTCCAATTAGAAGCTTATCTCAACTGGAAACAGACATGTCATCAGCCATGCATTCAAGAAATAAAGTCTGTAATGGGATAACCAATTTTAAAGCTCAGCAACACATTGAAAGCAAGGTGTCCACTCAATTGAAAAATCAATCTTACTTACCGAATGAATCTCAATAGAAGTGGAGAAAGTTCCCTCGACCGAGGCTCCACTCTGTCTGGAAACTTATCCAGTGCTTTCCACAGTAAAAAACGGTAGTTTGTGTGGTCCAGCCGTTCACTGCAATCTGTTCTACTCCTCAGCTGCTCCAGGAAGACAGTCCCCACCTCTCCTTCTGGCATCTTCTCACTTTCTGTTTCAGCAATGCTCTCCTCCTGTTCATCTAGTTCATTTTGTAGCTCCATTTCTACAGAAGGGATAAGAAAATCTTAGCAATGTATCCATCCCTCATTACAAAAGTAATACATCTGGTGACATGCACCTGTTTAGACACAACTGTATTTAACATTGACCTGTAAGACACACAATGCTCAGAAAGCATTCTAGGATGCCTTGCAACCCTGGCACTTCTCAATTGGGTTCAGTTTCCTAGAATAACAGGGAAGTTCACTTCTGCATACTTCTGACTCTATATTAAAATACTAGATTGCATATGGCCAAGGGTAAACCTCACGAGCACACACAAGGACTGTCTGCAGAAATTCCACGGAGCAGGAAGATAGACTGCATCATTACACAGGGCTTGTCACTGTTCCTGTCACAGTCTGAACAGTATCAGCCTTAAGCAAAGATGAAACTGCTGCATGGTTTCCCACAACCTGCAACTCCCTCCTGCAACGAAGGCGGCCTTTTCCATCTAGAGCTTGGTGTTTAGGACAGGAGACACAGCTTCCTCCCAAGCCTTTCCACTGCTGCCCTGGACATGACAGTAGTACTGGTTCTGAATTCCCCATCGCACATAAATTTGGGGCACATGAAAAACAGCCACATAATTCACCATTAGCTGGGTTACTACGATAACCACGCTCAGGAAAGGTGACTTACCAGCATAGGTAGCAGCCCTCTCTAAATGTTCATATAGGACCTTCCAGAACTGTTTATTCTCCATTTCCTTTGCATGAGAACTAACAAAGCAGAATACAGCATGAAATTAGAAGGAAGATCAGAAAAGGCATGTGTCACTCAGCTAGTTAACAACTACCACTATCAAACGCTTTGATCATTGGTTTAATGTGGCCATTGGGAGATAGGACATCTGCACAATGAGCTGTAGCACTTACTTGCCTTTTCTCATGGATCCCAAATGTCAATGTTATTAAAATAATCTGGTTGTATCCCACAACTTCAAATGAACTCAAAATGAGTAAAAATGTTCTCAAGCTTTCTACTGACTTTCGTACAGCAAATCATATAGAGTCAAAGGAAGAATTAGCAAGGATGTATCTTTTGAAGACCTGGTTTAATTTTTTTAAAATTAATTCACTGGTTTGAAGAGGGAAATCCAATCTTTTTTAATCGTACAACAGAGGGAGGAAAAAAAAAGAAGATAAAGTCATGTGGAAAGTAGCCTCCGATTTTTTCACCATGGTAAGACTTCCCTACTCTTTAATAGGATTTAGAGGTTTTCTAGTAAGGACAAAAAAGTTGGCAGATGAGGAAACTGAGAGAGACTTCTTGTTCCTTTAAGCATTTGTGAAACATAAATCAGAACTTGCTACCTCTGACTAAAAACTTATGCTATTTGACTGTACTTGTTGCAAGCTCCCTTTAAAGAAAAATCAGGAATTAAGTTGAAGAGTCTACACAAGTTGAGATTTGAGAGATCAAATTAATTTCAGAAGATTTCACATGAAGGTTCTCATGCACAAATCTCTCCAAATTGGACATTTTTAACCTCAGCTTCTGTTCACAGAAGAAGGAAAGGAATGTCATATGAGACAGCTACAGATTGCAGCACTCAACTGCATATACTCACGTTATAAGTTCAATAACAGGATCCCAGAGGGGGCTGAAGTTAATATAAAGCATTCCTAGTAAATACCGAAGAGGCACCTAGAATGACATACGACACCTTGTTGAGATGCAAAAAACAGTAGTTAAAGATCAATCCTCCTTAATCACTCCTTGTCTCATAGCTTCATGCGGAAATCTAGAACCCATTTTTTGTAAGCTATACTGAGACCTCGTAACTATACCAAAATAACATGAGTATGGGAAAACCAGTTCAGCACAGATGATCTGGACTGTCTCTCTCTCCAACTTCAGTGCTGCCACAGCAAAATGAAGGACCTCATAAAGATGAAAGCTTGCCCAAAGGAGTATTCACTGCACTAGGCTTAATAGCATATTCTCTAGACTGGCTCCTTGCTGAGCTACATGGAGGAGTGACCTAAAATCCTTCCTCATGGATGTGAGGCTGCCTTTAGCTCAGCAGCAGAGGAGATTCAACAGTCACAGGCAAAAAAGATTTTCCTGCTGAAGCAAAATCCAGAAGTGAGGTCATCAATGGCCAGTGAGAGTCCTACCAATGTTCAACCACACTGAGGACATGGCAAGGTCACAAGTTTAAATCTGCTCACAGCTCGCTTCTCCCTGGAATCATCTGTCTTCCTTTCCATGACGTCTAACCCAGATTAACCTGACTGTGGGCCATTTATCTAGATACCACTGTTGTTCTACTAAACACAGAACTCCTGAGGACAATGGGAGCTGTGATGTCTCCTAACAAGTAAGTTTTCTAAAACCTAATCTGGGAGTTAATTGATATTTTGATGCATGCTACTTAAAAACTCTGCAATCCATGTGATGGAATAAAAACATTCTCTTGGAATAAAGGAATGTGACAACTGCTTTTTGACAATAAATCCTTACCTCCTGCAAAGATCCACTTGCTATTGCAGGCTGCACTATGTCATATCTTAGTTTCCTCAAATGGAGAAGTTTCTCTCTGTAATCATTCACTGTTGCCGGCACAAGTTCTGCTTGGAGCAATATGGCAAATACTGGCTGGAATTCCTCTGTGCCATCACCCTGAACAAACAAGTGACATGAATTCTGTTAGACTACCTTTATCTCATTGAAAAGCACTTCAAAAAAACTATACAGACTCACAGCCATTCTGGACTAAAGAACAAAGTTAAAGGACTTGCTCTGGTTTCCACCATTTAGGCACACATCTGAAAACACCAGGAGGTAGAGACAAAGAAAATTGAAATGTGAAAGCACAAAAGCAGAGGACCACTTCTACCAGATATGTTTTGTTTCTGCAAAGTGAACATTTCTGCAACATTTCACACAAAACATGAAACACAGATAGCTTTGAAAAAAGAAAAGTTAAATGAAAAGTTTTAGCCCTACCTCAATCTGTGCAGAAGGTGGATTATCAAAATGGTTTAGAATTCGAACTGTCAACAGCCGGACCTATTCCAAGCAGAAGCATATGTCAGGCAATATAAACTGACACATACACACCTACAGAGAGGTTAATGTCTGGGAGAGCACACTGATTTCACTAGGTTCATCTTGGACCTGGGAAACAGATGAATTCCTGTAGTCTAGAAGGCAATTTGAAGTGAATGCATTATATTCCTGCCCTGATTTACCTCTAGGGAAGAGGCAAGGTCGACAGGGCTAACAGTTAACCTCCGTTAACTCATGCCCCATTGACACAGCTCTAAGCAGACACTATAGAAGTAACAGCTTTACACAGTCTCACACTTCTCCTTTCAGACTTTATAATTTAACTAAGTTTACTTATGTTTTATTGTTTAAATATAAATCACTTTGCATGTGCTCAAAACAGCAGATTACCTTGGAGATGCCAGTGGAAATATTAGGATGCAACTTCTCAAACAAGTCCTTTAGATTGCCTTGGGAAAGGGGCTCCCGGCAGCCACATAACGCCAGCCTTGTGTAATAGAGGTCAGCCAACAGCAACGCAGAGGGGTCTGAAGGGAATGTGCTAAAACAATGGATGATTTTATTAACATATAGAAAGCACTGCAACAACACTGGTATTTAAAAATAAGACAGTAGTGGTAGCTACAACGTTAAGGGAAAATTCCTTGATTTCAGACTCTGTTTGCACCAGCAGGCCATTGAAGTCAGCTTTCACCAGCACAATGACTTGCAGCTGCAAAATCCACTACAGGCATGAGATTCCTCTTTTGTGTTAATCAGGCTTGTCAATCTGAGACTTGCATGCTGGATACACAGCTGCAGAAAATAAACCTGCATAGGTCACACTTCTGCTACTGCCCAGGTGCTCAGTCAGTGATTCAACAGAAGACAAATAATCTAGGCTTCAGGTGACACCCCAGGAATCCTGTCTGCTCACAGAGCAACTTCCTTCTGCTACCTTACATCCCTTGCTCCAAGCAGGTTTCACATCCCCTGCCCAGAGCTAGCAGGAAACTATTAGACTAAAGCCTGCTGCCAGTAACTCCTGCCTGATCTGGGCAAGTTGTTTTACTTCCACTGTGCCTCAGACATGAGCACCATAACTTCCTAAATGAACAGGATGTTTTGAAGCTCAAGCCACTAAAGTCTTGGAGATGCTAGAGAGAGATTAATGGTCTTCCTAAATCCCTCCAGCCAGACACTTTTTTTTGCTAATTGTAAGTTAGATAGAGTCAAAATAAATAAAATGGTGTATACAAAATCTCCTCCCATTGTGGAGCAAGTACAAACATGGATATGTAAGGACATGGTGGAATCCCAAAACCAAACTCAGGCTTTTGACACAGCTCAGAAGGTGCTGTTCCTGTTCCTGTCTCTTATCATTATAATGTAACACAGAATTACTAAGTGTAACATTCCAAAGTAAAACTAGAACCAACTGACACACTACCCTGCAGCTAAGAAAGCATCAGTTTGTAAAGAAGATGTCATTGAATAGGAGCTACATCTACCTGGTTCTCCAAAAGAAAGTGCCTAAAACTTTGCTCCATTACATAACCACAATACTGAAGCAATGTACCAGCATAACAGAATGGGCAGCACACAAAAAGCATTTAACCAGCTCCTATACAAAGGCAAAGTGAAATTTTTGCCCTACCAAGGAAAACCATGAAGCACCACAAAACAGGCAGAGTTTACTTACGTCACCAAGCTCTTGACACGCTCCACAGGTAACAAATGGAGTACTTCAGCAGACTCTACCAAACTAAGTAGAGTACTTACAGCTTGGCAGGCCACAAATAGGTTTCCTGGAACAGAGAAAGAACAAGAACTTCTTGTAAATTTACTCAGCTCTCAGTGACTTGTGCTTGGATGGTATTTGCCCATCCTGAAAAGGCTGGAGTCAGAGAAATAAGGTAGCATATGGATCCTAGAACTGGCATGTGTATTTTCTAACCACAACACATAATCATAACACAGAAGTGCTTCCCTGGCTATCAAAGTAAGTGCCTCCTCCAGCAAGCCAGCACTGAAAGCTGTGACAGCTCCAGTTTGCATGCTTCCATCACACCCACATGTGCAGAAAGCAGGGATCTGGAGATAAGCACTGTGGCAGGAGTTGCAGACAGCCCTCTGCTAAAAAGGAAGAAATGCTGCCAAATTGATATAAATGTAGCAAAAACAAAGCAAAAATACATACTGATGCTACCACCACACAGGTGCCTATAAACTCTGGAACTTTGGCTATGCACTGCTGCATAAGATCTTCAAAGCTATTCCATGTACCTAAAGAGTGAGTATATATTAGTGAATGGCAAGTGGGTTTGCTGAATTTTGTCTCCTTCCTAAACCTCTCAGACTCCTTTAGGGATGGAGGGTTTCCCAGAAGCACATGATAGCCAGTGCTCTGCCAGGTAAGAAAGGGCAATTCCTTTCCCCCCACCCTTCTAAGTTAGCAAATAGCTTGCTTTAAAAAAAAATTTAAAAATTCCCCTCCTTTGTCTCTTCTCAGGTTGAAGAAATACTGTTCTAAACCAGACAAATTAAAGAAGTTTTTAAAAGATTAAAGAAGTTTTTAGATTTAACTGTCTTACATGCTGCCAATGGAAAAGAAAGGGGAGTGAGCATCCATATCCTATTTATTCCTCTGAAAACATTCCCCTTTTCTAAGTTGCTTAATTCCCCAGGTATGTGCCAGATCCTGCTAACCATTAACCTCCATAAGGAGCTACTCAAAGAGAGAAGAAACATCAAGTAATGACACGAGGAAACTTTCTGCATCTATAGTGCAAGGACAGTTCCCAAACTGCAATCTGTATGCCCTTTGGTAGAAGTGTGCTGATGCTGGACAAAGATAGCAGCTTCCACCTCACCACAGACACACCTGTGTGATCAGTAAGTGAAGCACTTCCACACTGGCCCTGAAGAGCTGCCAGCGATAACTTGCTATTGCTCTGACCCAGTTTTCAAGCCCATTTCCTTGCACTCCACAGCAACTGGAACATCAAAAACACCCAGTTCTGGAACTTGCACTTTGCCTCAGGGCTGAGGCCCGAAGGTCAAATGGTGCACAGGGCTGGGAGCCTTGCACAGGCAATGAGAGGAGACTGGAGTCCTAGTAGAAGGTGAAGGAATTGCAGGAATCACAGAGGTGGAAAGAATGCCAGAGGATGAAAAAAAGCATCCAGGAGCCCTAGTCTGGGAGGATGAAGAAAACCAAGCAAGCAAGTGTAATATGAGACAAGAGGAGACATGAGTATAGGACTGAGGATGCATTTATTTTCTTTTCCCTTATAAACAAAGGAAGAAGTAGCGATGTAACTCTGGCACGCACACAGAGCCTGAGCAGTGCTGCTACTACTGCCAGTAAAAATGAGACCCAAGAAAAGAAATTTTAGATATTCCTTTTTTAGGCTAAGTACATTACCAATAAAACAATCATGACAGCATGAAAAACCTGCAAATATAATAAAATAAAGACCTAAATAAAAAAAGGCCATACTTGACAAAGCTTCTTTAAAGAAGAAAAAGCAACAGAGCTGACTGGTAGATATGTTTAGGAATATTAACAAATGTATAGAAAATGGAAAATGACAGACAGCCCTTACAAACAAAGGAACAATGAACACTCAACCTGGGGCATTCTAAAACTTGTCCACAGTTTGTCACAAGGCCAAATACTTTCTAGCTCTCTGAGTAACAACTGTCCTGCTCTATGCAGGCTCAGGTTTTTTTTCTGGCCAGAAAGAGAAGACAACCAGTAACCATCTGTTCCTGGAAAAAAGGTGCGGCATTTAGAATTGATGGTGTCACTTGGGTCAGAGATGGTGTGCTGTTTTTGGCTGGGACAGAGGCAATTTTCTCCACAGTAGCTAGTATGGAGCTCTGTTTTAGATTTGTGCTGGAAACTGTTGGTTTCCAGCATGAAAAGCAGAAAAGGTCTCGGCAGCAGCAGTAGGCTCAGCAGTAACAAAAACAGCTCTGTATTATCAACCCTGTATTCAGCACAAATCAAGAACACAGCCCCATAACAGCCACCGTGATGAAAACTAACTCTACCCCAGCCAAAGCCAGTGGAACACAGCTGGGACACCTGACCCCACTGACCAAAGAGATATCCCCTATCACATGGCACCATGGTGAGCATTTAAAGCAGGGGGAAGAAGAAGGCACGGCATTTGTCTTCTCAAGTAACTGTTATGAGTGATTGAGCTCTGCTTTCCTGGGGATAGCTGAACATGTGCCTGCCCTTGGGAAGTGGCAAATGAATTCCTTGTTTTGCTTCACTTGCATGCATGGCTTTTGATTTACCTGTAAAACTATTTGCATCTCAACCCACGAGTTTTCTCCCTTTTACCCTTCTAATGCTCTCCCCTCATCCCTGCTGAGAAAAGAAGCAGCTGTGAGGGGCTTAGCTGCTGGCTGAGGTTAAGATACAACAGTCCTTTCTGGCACCCAACATGTGGCTTGCAAGGTTAGAGATAATGACAAATTTGATTGCAATGTGCTAGATTGAATCCTGATTGATAGCTGTTATTGCTGTTTAGCTATTAATTGGCAATTACCCTAATTCTGTCCCTGCCATACGGCTTGCTTGTCTTGTCTTACTGTGTATTAGCATCCACTGAACATTAGTGACTACTTTTTGCTTTCACAGCTGCACTGCTTATCATCCCTCTCTGTGGTACCTGGGAACATTCTGATAACAGCCATGGCAATGCACTCAGGTGGGCAGGCAGCCAGGGCAGTGCTGTTTTTTTCGTCCTGCTGTACCAGCCAGACTGGAACTCTTGAGTGAACTTGAGTCAATTGGATTGTGACCTGTGGACTAAATCCACACAGGAGCAGGACACCCCAAAGCATCTGTGGCTGTGGTTAAGTCCATGCCAAAGTAGGTACATCTCAACGCAACTGTGGCTTTAGTTATGTCTATGCTGCAGCAGGACTGAAGGAATTGTGACCTAAGGGTAAGTCCATGCTGGAAAACCTACACTTGAAGCATCTGTGCCTGTGGGTAAGTCCACGCTGCCGCAGGTACACCATGAAGCATCACCAGCTATGCATGAGGTCATGCTGGAGCACCTCAGAGTGTGTGGCCATAGACAAGCCCACAACAGAACAGGTACACTCTTGAGGGAGAGCAGTCATGAGTAAGGCCACATTTGGAGCAGGTGTATCTCTGAAGGCACTGTGGACCACGGATAAGGCTGCCCTGGAACAGCCCTGTGGTGATGGGTAAGTCCACACCACAGCAGGTATACCCCAGGAGAAACTGGGACTCGTAGGTAAGACTCCACTTGGAGCAGGTACTCCCCCTAATAAGTCCAAACCCAAGCAGGGGCAAGGGGAGGAGCTCATTGCAATGTTAAGCCCTGTGGCCTGGCCCAAAGGGACTGGGGTGGAGACTGTAACAGATATAACTTTGAATTGTTGCAATCCATTTCAGTTTCATGTTGTAGGAATTACTATATCAGGAACCACCCAAACCTGTGAAGGACAAGCTTTACAAGAAGCAGTGCAAGTCCAGCAGTGAATTAACATGATCTGATTCTGGTGGCAAATAATTCCACACAAGACACTACCTCTCCTGTCCTGAGTGACCATTGTAAGAGATGGAGCCCAGATTCATTGACTAAGTGAACTCAGTGGATATTTATGGAGGTTGGACTGGCAGGGACTGACAGCATCAATCTGAGGCCATGGGAAACGAGATGCTAGGAAGGGAAAGATCTTGTTAGATTATGGAGAGACAAATGGGATTATGGGCACAGCTTTGTTAATGAAGTTGCACCATATAAGGTTATGTTCTGAGTTCTTGCATACGAATGGTTAACATTTAACATATAAGGTAATGTAACTGCTCATTGGTTAGCTATCTGGGATAGAGTCTATATATTGTTATGTTTGCCCCATTGTGGGGCCCTTCAAGGTTGCCCCATACTGTGTTTGGCTTATGCTCTTTTGTTGGCTCAGGCTGTTATTGAAGTTATTTTCCAGGTTTACTCGATCGTCATCCCTATTTCAACTGCCACCCTGGCTGGTCCAGTTCGTGCTGCATTGCCAGTGACAGACATCCTGTGAACATTCTACAGTGGTGGTTCACTGACTAAGGGAATGATAATATATCAAAGGATGGGAGGGAAAGGGGTAGATAATGAGGTTGTATCGGATAGCGTGGTACCTGAGCATGACATAAATAGCACTGAATAACACGCACAGAATGTGCTGGTTTTGGCTGGGATAGACCTGAGTTTCTGCATAGTAGCTGGTATGAGGCTCTGGCTTGGATTTGTGCTGAAAATAGTATTGACAATATGGATGTATTTGTTATCAGTGTGCAGCACTCACAAAGCATCAAGGCCTTTTCTGCTTTTCACACCAGCCCACTAGTGAGTGGTGTGTGGGTGCACAAGGAGTTGGGAGGGAACACATCTAGGACAGCTGACCAAAGGGGTATTTCAGACCATATGGTCATGTTCAGCAGATAAAGGGGAAGGTTCAGAGTGACGGTGTTTGTCTTCCCAAGTCACCATTATGCACGGCAGAGGCCTGCTTTCCTGGTGGTTTCCTGCCCACCCATGGGAAGTGGTAAATGAATTCCTTGTTTTGCTTTGCTTCGGTGTGTGGTTTTTGCTTTATCTATTAATCTTCCTCCATCAGTCCACAAACTTTCCCACTTTTACTACTCTGATTCTCTGCCCCATCCCACTGGGCAAGTATGAGCAGGTGAGCAGCTGTGTGGGGCTTAGGTGCCAGCTGGGGTTAAACCACAATGGTCTTTTTTGGCACTTAACATGGAGCTCAAAGGGTTTGAGATAATGACATTTAATTGGAGTGTGCTAGGTTGAGTTTATAGCTGTTACTGATGTGCAGCTATTAACTGACAGATGGGAATATCCTAAACTTTGCAATATAGGTTTGAATTGGAGCTTATGAGTCAATAGTCTCTCCTTCACTTGATAGCTTCAGCCTGGATTTGGTTTAGATAGTGAGGAAAAAAAAAGGAAAGAAATCTTTCTTCTTCTCCTTCCCAATTATCTCTGTTTTCCACAATGCAGGACATCTGTCACCCCATCATTATTATGAAAAGCAAATGCAGAATTGTTTCCTGGAGGTTGTTTCTGCCCAAGTTTTGCTCTTCTCGTTTTAGTCAAGCTGGTAAGTAATTTTGGATACAATGCTACCACTATTCATTTTCATGCTTTGTGCAATCAGAAAAACTGCTTTAGTTTTTTTATATATCAACAAATAGCAAAGAAACAGGAAGTAACTGTAACTGACCTTTGCAGAGGCTTCCATTTTCAATGGCTGTGAAGAGAGAGTCTATAAAACTTGTCACACGAGGCAGAATGTGGTCTTTGTTCATAGGTCTGTTCAAAATAAATGGGAAGACTTTTATTTCTGTTACACTGACACCTATGTATAAAAGCTTTCTATCATTCATCTCTATTAAATTACAGGTAGCTCATTCCAAGTTTGAAACCAGCACCAAAACATTTATGCTATTTCTACTTCACAATTCAAGTTGTAGCATTCACTGCATCTTCTTTCTAACTAGTCCTTCAATAATTACTGAAAAAATCTGTTGAAAGAAGACAGTGCTTAAAACACACAAACTGAAATGTTTCCAGAACATCTCCATATACTAAAGCACCAAGTTTAGTGAGTAGGCAATCAAGAAGCTGATATTCTATTCCAGTCTTTACTGTTGACTCATGGTATTTCCATGCAGCACTTGTTTTTTGTCTTCTAACCTCAGTTTCCTGAGCCTAGCACTAGCAATTATTGTCCTGTCTTCAGGAAAGTAATTTCTTACAGAATGAGAGCTAATAGACAGTAAGGAAATAGACAGTATTACTGAAACACATGACAATAGTACCTTAGAATATCCCTTACCTAATATGTGGCAGTACAACCAAGGCAACCCAAGGCTGTGAAAGGTCAGTGATGTCTTCCTTCTCAGGTAAATGCATTAAAGACAGTACATGATCCAACACTGGAACTTCTGCCTGTTCTCCTTGTCTTTTACTTGTTTGTTGCCTTGTATTAGAGCTAAAAATAAACCCAAACTTTTTAGTAATCCACCACTGCATATCAGAGATTGCTCCTTTTGCTCCATGATATTCAAAATTATGTTGTCTACTTCGAGCAAAAAGGACTTGCACAACACAAGGGATTTTTTCTTCTCAATGTTTTATACTGCACAAAACATCACCTAGTCATGCTGAAGAGCACAAAACATGGCCCACAAGAAATGTCAGCAGCTTATTTCAAGTTCAAATAATATTCCTAGAAGAAAAGACACTAGTTCTCAGTTGGACACCCTCACAATTAGGACATGTAGACTCTAGGAACACCTGAGAGTCATAACAACCTGATGGTTGTTAATAAACCATGATAACATGGACATAGATGGATGACAGAAAATAATCACCATGGTAAAAGTTTTGGGAATTAAAGGTGACTCCAAATCAACAAGCCTGTTTGCAGGCAGAAAGGGCTGACACCATACTGGAACATATGAACACGAGTTCTTTACACTCCATGAGCAGCAATCTTTCCATTCCACCCAGTGCTTGCAAGATCCCAGTCAGAAGGCTGCATAGGCTTCATCCTTCAAGAAATACAGAAGCTCATAAAAAGCCAAGAGTAAGGATCATTAGAGGCTTAAGAAAAAACATTTATGAGGTAAACCTCAAGGAATTAGGATTTTTGATCCAGAGAAAGAAGACATCAGACATGTCTGATGATGAAAAGCTACAATTTCTAAAAGCTTGATGCAAAGAGTAAGAAATATTCTGCTCTTTATGTTCCCAGCAGATAAGCAGCAAAGGATTTAAACTGCCATAAAGAAAGTTTAAGTTATACACTGAGGACTGGGGAAAAAACCACCTAAAAACCCAACAAAAACCCCAAAAGTCAAGAACACCATATGAATTAAAAACATGCCTGTATAAGTATAAAGATATCAAAGTACTGGCACAGACTGCCAGAGGCAGCTCAGAAATCTCCAGAATTGGTGTATTTAAAAACTAGGTAGGAGACAGGGTATGCAACTCTTGAGATGTCTCCTGGTCATAATTTACACCACTGACATTACAAGAGCACAAAAAAAAGTCCAAGCAGGACCAAGGTCCTTGCAGCTCCAAACCACTGAAAAAATAGAGAGAGCAAGAAACAAAGAAAACAAGGGAAGAAAACCAAATATAATCATTTTGACTCAACCTTCTGCTCCTGAAACCTCAATGCTTCCACTATTATTAAATAAAAATAGGAAAAAGCCATACAGAGCAGACTGCTTTAAGGAAAAATAAAACCTTACATAAAAGGCAACACAAAGTCAAAAGTTTCGAATTAGCTTAGTTAGAATTACTAAAAAAATCACTATCATTAGATTAGCAATGGTTATTCTGTTCCTCTGTGGTTACCCCTAATTTTTCCAAAGAGGCTCTAGGGAAAGCAGCTACTTCATTGCAACCAAGCTAGGATTGCAACCAAAAGCAGTCAAGCTGTGCCAGCACAGTGCTGCTTCTGCATTAATTACATGTCCTTTGGTATCCAGCTGTGCTCTATGGCAAGACTTTAGTACTGCTGCCAAGAAAGCTCCCGGACAACACATATGCATAGAGGGGAAAAAAGCTGCAGCATAGGCAGGAGGTTAGTAATGATGAGAAGCTGAACTGCTGCACTCACTACAAAGATTAACTGCCCAGAGATGCAGTTTGCATGATGGTGTAACAGATCCCCATCACACATGCAACTGTTTTTATCAGTGACCACCTTAACAAAGCAGCATCTCTTCTCACATAATTTCAAAGAGGAAAGTGATATCCTACTATATCACTTGGTTTGCAAATTTGCTAGCAATGCTGCCATTTATGCAACTCCAGCAAATACTGGAAGGCAACTCTTATGTGTTCTGCACTGCCTTCAGGCCAAGAACCACACAGACATATCTAGTATTAGCTAAACTTGAGAACTCTCACCTGACAGATGCTTCCGTGAAAACAAGAGGATACTTTTCAAATGCCATTGAACCAATGGTAGGAGGCTCTGCTTTCACCAAAATGAGTTTAGCCAGAGCCGCCAGAGCCTTGTCCTTTGTGATGGCATCTGTGCCAGAGAAGCCATGTTCAATGTATTCTAAAAAGCATGGGAGAAAATGCTGAAGAGACAAAAAAAAAAAAAAAGGTAAAAAGTCAAAAATTGGCAAGTCTCTTTAACCATCAGCAAATCCACAAAAAAAAACCCTCATGACACCAATAAGAGGGAAATCCAAATGCTCACAAGTAAGCCAGCAAAACATTGGACTTATCAGTTCTGGTGCCGCTATACACCAGCACACAGACATCTTCCTATCTCAGCAGGGACAGTAATTTAATGCAAAAACTCAGTTTGAACCAAATCCAGTCTTATGAGGACCTTTCAGATCCTTGGCTTTCACCTCCCACTCCCTTTAATTAATTTGATTCCTCCCAGATGACCAGTGATAGGGCTTGTTTTTCATTTCCACTTAGTTCCTCCAGAACTCATTCTCTTTCTCCCATCCATAACATGCTCACCCTCTTAAGCCCCCACAGATGAGCTTCTTTTTGTGAACAGATACCTATCCCTCTCTCCAACCCTGAGAACTCTTACACAACTTTAACACAATAGCAAAAGTAACCTCTTTCCTTCTTATCAGATCATAAATAAACATCATGTCAATACACAACAATCGTTCAGCATACAAGGCAGGTAAATATACTGTGGATTCCCCAGTTGTTTCCTTTAGCAACAAAAATAAACATGATGCACAATCATTTCCACCTACCCTTTCAAATTGCTTCATTGTGAACATTGCTTCAGAGAAGTCCAAAAGAAAATGTTGTTCAAATCCACTTGCAAATACCTGCAAGAGATGTAAGTGAAAGGTTGCAGAAAGAGAAACATTTCATAGTCAGCTCTTCACTACTCAAGGGACATTTTTTCTGGTATACAAATCAAGGATGCTTTGAACTCTGCAATACTCTGCCTGGCTCTCTTGCTAATTCCAGCACACAGAGCAGCATTGTTTCCAAGTGACAATTCAAGTACAGAAATGCACAGTCCTTCTTAACAAACCCTACTGACACAACCCTTTTTGACAAACACTGCTGATACTACTGTCTCTGTGCAAAGACAACTGAGCTATCTCTTCAGTGTGATATGGAAAATATAAGTTGAAAGTTCTAGGACTGCAGCACAGACACACTAACTGTTAGGGAAAAGCTTAGACCCAAAACATATTTCTACTTGGCATTTTTTCTGTGTAACAGATTGCAGAACGTTTACTACCTCTTGGGCAGAACAAACCTCTGTGCTTTTGAAGGATTCAAAAAAACCAGGAATAGTCCTTTGAGATACCCAGGATCAGTACTCCTCAATGTCAAGATAAAATACCCAGATCTCTTTCCCAGACCCTTCAGAAAACAAGGACAGCTTTCAGCCTCCTCCAGTTTAACAGAAGCCCACACAAATATCCTCAAATGTTTGAAGAAGTCTCCTGAGCAAAACTGGCCTCGTGCCACAGGCAGAACCAATCTTACTTCAGCACAAGTCAACACTGAAAACAAGATGAAATTTGATCTTTTTTAAACAACTGCAAGTCTTGCTTTCCCATTGTAAATCGTGTGGCATTCTTATTTCAAATATTTTTTCACACACACACTCTACAACTATGGTACACACTGTTAATTGCAAAATTATAATGTACTGTAACAGGAAAACTAAAGAATCACATTCCATAGTATAATCTCCTGTTAATCTCTGCAACACTACATTTGATAGGAAAGTATGCAGCTAATCATGTCAATGCCCCAGAAACAAAGGTAGAACTGAAATATGCTTACCCCTGTAGTTTCCAAATCAAAACTGCACTTGTGTGAACCTTGTTCACAAGGTTAAGGCATGCTCATTAAATGCTTGGAAACTTAATGAAAAATGTATTTTTTCACTAAGTTTGACTCAATGATCTGCTTTATCACCACAGGCAGGATGTATTCCTTCATTGTTCTCCTTCCTTTCTCAACAGAGGCTGTAGGTGTTTGAATCAGAGCCTGGATTTCACTGCAATGATATCTGCCATGATGGCATTGCTATACTGACAGCCTGTGCACGACTGTCAGGTAATCCCAAGACCTCATCAGACTTTATGTAAGGCATTGGGCAGCTTCTTCATTATCTATGAAAAATGGCTGAAGGGAACCTTACAGCATATTTCCCAGCCTGAAACAGAATGTCCACAAATCATCTCGCTCTAGGGAATTTGAAGTCTGGGATTTCTGCATAAGCAGCAATCCTTGTTACCTTCTGAATAGCTTCCTTGGTCAAAGAATCTGGCAACAAAATATTTTCAGCCAGCAGGAATGCAGAAATGGTGTTCAGCAGCATCTTGCAGCAAGAT
Organism: Zosterops lateralis; assembly: GCF_965231275.1. Taxonomy (NCBI): domain Eukaryota; kingdom Metazoa; phylum Chordata; class Aves; order Passeriformes; family Zosteropidae; genus Zosterops; species Zosterops lateralis. The sequence continues at coordinate 26,954,049 of NC_139765.1, forward strand.
GATGAGAGATATGGTGTTTGTAACATTTTTATTAAAACCTGAAATGAAAAAGACAGAATTTGTATTTGTCCATGAACATAGTGATTATCTGGTCTGAATGGCCTGGACAGTCCCTGGAGCAGGAGAGCACAGAGTTCTAAGCTCCAGCCTACAGAAGTGAATCTTAATAAGTCCCACTGAAGTTTGAATCTACCCTAAATGGGTAAATATGTGTGAACCAGCAGAACTGCTCCATACCATTGATATTGGGGTGGGGTTGTGTGTGTGTGTGTGTGTGTGTGTGTGTGCATGTGTGCGTGTGAGTCTTCTCCACAGTGGCAGGAACAGACCCCAGAAGCAGTAGCCCACTTTCCCCATCATTCATTTAAAGTTGGCTACACTAGCATTACAATTTAGAGGTAAAATCTCACAGGATCGGTGAGGTAGCAATACTCAAAATATATGTGTCTGTTCACTGAACTCAAATCCTAAGCCCAGTGATGCATCAAAAGTGTATAAAAATGCTTCAGCTGACCACACCTCTCCCATATTCAACTGATACTTTTCTGACACATCTAAGTGACAGTCTGACCTACCTGACAGACATCCTCAGGCACTGAGATTTTAGATCCATTTGCATGTTCCACTAAGATCAGATAAGCTTGCAGAATCCTTTCCACCTGCTCTGAAGCCACAGAGCAGTTGGTCTTAGTTGTTTTCCTCTGCAAATCTAAGAGTGACTCCTGTTTAAATAAAATAGGGAAATGAAATGCTTCAGATAAATGAATAGACTCTGTTTCACTTACTGCTGTTTGAAGGACATTCTATAGAATCTCAACTGCCCAACAAATCATTGTTGACTCTCTCATACATATTCCACAAATTAAACTGTGCAGAAACACTGTGAAATTTCCCTTACGTAAAAACACATCCCAGATTCCTTGGACAGAAACACAAGGAACTCCTAAAATGAGGGTCTCCATAACAGCCGACACTTGACATACGAAACAGGAAAGAGAAATACTGGGCTCCACAGCCACAATAGCTTGGAAGCACCCAGCTTTCACTGGAATTATCAGAATTTAGGTACTTTTACACCTTATGTATCATTTTGCCAATGTTGATGCTGAAAGACTGCTCATATAATGTACATTCAACATTAGTGTCTCTTTCTGTCCAGAAGATACAAACTCCTATCCTTGAGCCAACAAATTGAACCCAATTTATACAGCTATCACAGACTACATGAGTATGTATTTCCCTCTGAGCAAGATATCCCCATGCATCTACCAGTTTCCAGGGTAAAAGAAAGAGTCTCATTAAAAATAAAAAGAAATACGTCACAAATTTCCAAGATTTCATAACCGCAGATGCTGAGTCAAAGAAACCTCAGGGATACACAACATTCAGTGACAAACAAATCTGCAGCTAATGACAGTCAGGTAAAAACTGCTTAAAGCCAGAGGAACAGGATGGGATTTTCTAGGAATCTGATTAGTCAGAGGAAAACAGTCTCAAGAAGGAACCAACAGGAATTATTTACCCATGCTGGAAGGACTACCCTAAAAAAAGCTCATGTGAACCATTTCCTGCAGTTTCCTATTTCATCCCTGAAGAGCACAACTGACACAGTCTGTTGTCAGTTGCAAGAGGCTGCAATCCCCCTTAGCAAATCCCCCTATAACAGATGTTTGCAAACTTTTAAGTATTGGTCAGGTAAGTAAAACACACTGCCAGGCTGTGTCATTCTACATAACCCCGATCCATCACAGCACAGCACTCAGCTGTGCTCCTTCAATTCAGACTGTAACCCCCCAGCAGCAACAAAGGAATACCCAGACTGAAAACATTCTAACTTTCAGTACTTGGCTGCAAGGTTCAAACTTGGATTTCCAGATTTAACCCAACTCTTTGCTTTAAAAAGATCTGTAGGACAAAAAGCTTCCCTTTTACTGTTATAAAGTGGGTTTGAACCACAAATAGTTCAGCAACATAAAACAAGCACTACATTCCAGCAAGGGTTCTGCAATGTGTGCAAAGGCAGAAACTATACAAACCATCCTTGCCCAGCCACAGGACTGAGGTTCGAGTCTCACTGACAGTAGCTCCGTTCTCACTCACAAAACAGCCACCAGGGTAACTCAGAACTTAGAAAGGAAGGGTGGCATTTTTCCTGTGACTTTGTATTTTATGTTTCCAAAGCAGAAAAAAAACCACTTCTGGTCCAATAAAACACAAATACTTTCCTCAGTAAGTGCAGAATTTTTTCTCAGTCACTCATGAATAAAAAAATAACAGTAGGAAGAAAAATAATCAGTGTACCTCCAGGCACTTGAAGACAATATCAAAATGCTCCTTATGAATATGCACTGCAGCTGATCTGATCATTTGCTTGAAGGCTTCTCCAACTGCTAGCCACGGTAGTTCAATTTCTTCTTCAGTTATAGGCCCAAGCTTCAACAGAATTAACTTCATAGCCTGAACAGGAAAAGAGCATAAGGTGTTCTTACACTTAGAAAATAAATCTAGCAATCCTAAAACTAATTAGTGCAATGTATTGTTAAAATACTCCAGTGATTTCAATTCTTTCTAGAATGACTACAGGGGAAAAAAATAAGGTTATCACCTAAAATCTGAAATATCAGCAAGAAGTACGATTTCAGCATACAGGAATATCGCAAAGGAATTATTTAAAACAACCTTCCTGTCTCAAAAAATATTCTTAGAACATTTTCAGATCCTACTAAATAATCACCAACATGCTTATCACCAAAGATCCACTGAGGTGAAAGAGGAAACACTCGATGGTTTCTGTGAGCACTGCCTAAGGCCTGTTACAGTAACAGTTAAAGCAGCAATCTTGTCTTTACCGTCTCTGCACAAGAGTGGAACATGTTTCGAACACCCTTGCACATCTCAAAAAGCAGCTGTCCTGCACCTTCCACCTTTTCGGGGTGTTCTCCCAGGTCACTGAGCATTAAATTGAAGAGTTCATTTTTATCAGAAACCTACAAAACATAAGGAAACAAGAAATGTTATCTTCTATTCAGAGCTGCCAGATGGACAGAGGCAATCAAAAGGCTCCACAGCACCATGTTCTCCTAGTCCTGCCTCCCTAAAAGAGCTCAAACTTATTATTTCTGCGACCACACAAGGAAATTCAAAGAAGACATTTGATCAGCTATTTAGTCACTACAGCTCCCACAGCCCCAGAATGTACACACTGCAGCTGAAATATATGGGTTTGATTCTTCTCATGATTTTAAACATGTGCATAAATGCACTGTTAAACTGGTCACAACTGAAACAAAAAAATCCCTGTGCTGATGAAAAAGAGATGTGTATCAGCTGAACACAGAATCTAGTCATCTGAAATCAGAACCACACTTGAGAATACTGCAGGGACTTCCGGCCCAATATTTTAAACACTTCAGTTTCTGAGGATTTGAATTAAAGTTCAGAAATTTCCAAAAACAAACAATCAAATGAACATGCTTTATTAAGGTATCTCAACTTAGGACAAAAATAAGGATACTCAAACTTCCTAACCAGTCTAAAGAATCCTGGCTTTTGTATGTTTTGACTAAAGAAAACCTAACAACTACCACTTCCTTTCCTTACTCCATGAAAGGCTGCTATCTGATCTTGGCTGATTTACCTGGGAATGTTACACACGGTGATCTTCAGGAGTGCAAAAATGTCACAAGAATTTCAGTTCTACAAAGGCCCTTACATATTTGTGAAAAAGCCAGTGAGCAAACATGCATATACAAATTCAAGCCCGCCTTCTGCAGGATTACCTTACTATTTTTAGTCAATTTAGATAAAGCAACCATACACATTTAGTTCAATGTCTCTAAACAGAGAGTGCTAAGGCCTCTATTTGCTATTACTGACACAGAATGCATGACATTCTCAATATGAACAAAAAACCCCCAGCAAAATGACAAAAAAAATGACAACTCAGGACACGCTGTATGCCAGTTCAGGCCTTGTTAACTCTTCTCTGGAGAAAACCTAATATTGCACATTGAATCCAAAAACCACCTCAAAACAAAGATAGCACCAAACATCCACTTACCTTTCTCATGAGAAAGACGAAACTTTCAGCAGCAAAGTTTCTGATGTGGAGTTTGTGGTGAGCCAGCAGTGTGCTGTACAGGCTACAAAGACACAAAATAATCTATTGTTTTAGGGACAATGCAAGAATTGCCATCAGCTGGTTAAAAAAATTGTTTCCAGTTCATATTACCACTTTTTACAAACACTAAGAACCTGTCCTTCTAGAGAGGGCCAACACCTCCCCCTATCTAGGTTCCTTTCCACTCTCCCTGCATAAAGAACAAGAGTTTTGCAAAGAAGGTCAAATGACAGTGACAGGCAAATTAAATCACAATCAGAAATACCCTTTAAATCTGCAGATCCACACAGATTTACTGCAGCACCAAGATTTTCAAGATATATGTTTAGCAGCAATAAGTAAAACTGAGCAATAAGCAAAAATAAGTAAAACGAAAGTTGATTTATATGTTATATGCCAGATTTGTATTTCAGTTGAGCCAACAGGCTGTCCTGTACACTTAAAAAGTGAAATTTTCAATTTGCAAGGCTGATAAATATTTGCAGTTGCTGGTATCAATAACAGTGGCAGGTGGCTCATCACAGGTTCACTACAGAGGGAGTGGTGCCTCAGATTCTCTCAAACTGAGCATACAATTTTTCAATGTGTTCAATAGCTTAGCCTGGGCCAGGGAGGAAATCTGTAACCAGTTTTTTGCTCCATCTTTCCAAACTGAAACTAGGAGGAAGAAACATGGAACCACTGTCTACGTTAAAAGGAGGAGCCCAGTCATATCAGCAATTAAGACTGAAAAAGTGGTCACACTGAGTCAGGCCATGTGCTCAGTCAGTCTACAGCAGCTGCTAAAGGCCGATACCTGGGAAAGGTTTAAAAACACAGAAGCACATACGAAATGAGCCTTCAAGCACCTGCAGCTCAGGAATTCCCCAGGCCCATAAGTCCCTGCATTTGGTAACTCCCTGGAACTTGGCCAGTTTCTCTCTAAGAAAAGCTGAGAAAGCATGCTAAAAAGTATACTGAAGCATTAAGCCACGTATTCATGTGGCATTTACATTTCTACAGCATCTAGTAACTGCTGATCAAGACAGACATTAAATATGGTTTTTACCTGTATATGTTGTGTATGTCCTTCACCATCAATCTCCACAAATACTTGTAGAGATAGGAAAGAGAGGTAAAAGCCCATTCTAGCAGCTCTGTGTCCTGCGTATCCAATAACTTGGTAATAGCCAGGAAAAAGTCATGAAAATGAGGATAGAAGTCAGCCTGAAGATCTCGAGCCAGTTGCACCACTAGACTGTTTCATAAAATACACCAGTGTTAGTTCATTTCAAAAACAAACCAATAAAAACCTAGTCAAAGATTGCATAATCCAGCACAGTCTCTCTGGAAAGAAAGGCAGCATCACTTTTACTTCTCACTTTTAAAAAAATATCACCTATTAGGCAGCTGTGGGTGGCAGGAATCTTAAGATTTTCAAAAAACCAACCAGTAAACAAGAGAACAAATTATTAACATCAAACAAAGCACATTAATATAATGTGTGACATTCAGTAAGCACGCCAGCTAATTTGTTTGTCTTGTCACAACTATATTTTTTGAAGGTTTAGGACTGTAAAGCTCTACCAGGGTAATATGACCACTTTGGGCATCTCATTGCTTATTTTCTTCAGGCACAATAAAGATAAAAACCACTTACAACAGGACTCAGACTTACTTGTAATACCATCAAGGCTTATAACTACTTTTTGTGACCACATACGTACTTTAATAAGGGTTGGTAAGCAAGACTGCCTTCGACTTGCAAATGTGTCTTCAAGCTCTGCACAATAGCACTTTGGTAATAAACCAGCTGGTTGAAGGACTGGCATTTGTTGGCCACTTCATTGTAGAATTGCACTGTTCAAACAACAAAAGAGAAGTCCTGAAAACTACCAGTTTTCTACCGGTCCCTGGTAAACATGTATGTTTAGGGTGTTAGAGTAACAATGCTCCAGAGCCCAGTTCAAAAACTAGTCAATAGTTTCCCACTGGGCTCTGGATGAAGAAAAAACATATTTTAGAAGTCTAAGGAAAGTAGAAAACATGAATATAAATGATGTACCAAAATGCTGAGTGAGGTTCAGTTCCTTCCATTTCCGCAGTCCTTCAAAAAAGTAGGTTTCAACCTCCTGCCAAAACAAAGATGAAGAATAGTTACCCACCCTAATGAATGTGTCCTGTAAAGATGACATGTTCGAATGAAGAAAACTATCAAGTGCCTTAAACATTTAAAGAATATTTTAAGAAATCTCAATGACTAATTTCAACAGGTACTATGGAGTTTCCCTGAAAATAAGTCTTTCTTTTAATATTCAAAACACATTTGAAAATATTTTCTGGTGACAGGACTTGTTTACATAATTGCTTTTTATACCTCTGTTGACTGGCCTTGATAATCTACAATGCTGAGCCATAGTTCACCCAGCACAATGCCTTGGGATTTCTTTTGGCATCCTCACAGTTGAGTGGGAAGTTCAGAAGAACAACCCAGGTGGCAATAACCTGCAAAGCGCTATAATCATAATGATGATTTATCCAACACATAGAAATGACCCTTGTGGTCCATAAAGACACATGCTCATGCTTTACACACATGCTGCCAGTATGCGGCTGTCAGTCTCTTCTCCCAGGTAACAAATGATAGGACAAGAGGAAATGGCCTCAAGTTGTGCTAGAGGAGGTTTAGACTGGATATTAAGGAAAATTTCTTTACTGAAAGGGTGGTCAGGCATTAGAACATGCTGCCCAGAGAAGTGGTTGAGTAATCATCCCTGGAAGTATTTAAAAGATGTGTAGATGCGGCACTTAGGGACATGGTTTAACGGTGAACTTGACAGTGTTAGGTTAACAATTGGGCTCAATAATCTTAGAGGTTTCTTCCAACTTATGATTTTCAAACTTCTGATTCTATTGCAACTACTCAGCACCTGCAAGTCTTTCTTAGTCTGGTCCTAGGACTGTTAAATGACACAGCAGCATCTTTTATATTCAGAAACAGGCCCACCAGCCACATGGAAGACATCAGGGTGGTACTGTCAAAGTGCCTCTATGGCAATAATGCAAACTAGGTAAAAAAGTAAAAGGGAACAAAGCATGAAATGAGGTTCCAGGAAAAGCAATTCTTGCAGGAGCTTCTTTCCAATTTCCTCCTAAATAAATTTCTTAAGTGACTCTTTCATGGAGTATATTATATCTACTTGTGATGTGATTTCAGAAAATAATCACAACTGTTCCTCTCACCTCAGCATAGCTTCCAGTTCGGTCAATCCGATGAATAATATCAATATTAATGTTGTTTAGCCGCTCCGAAAAAGTAAGAAACTGCAAAAAAAAGGACACATTTCTGGCTCAATTCTGAGCACAGCCTTTTACAGATCTCTCTCGACAGCACACTGCAGACAGAAACCCCGCTTCTAAAGACCGGCTGCCAGATAATACTCCCCAATATCAGCTCTACAGGAACACCAAGGCAAAACGCCCAGCAGCAGGTCTGACCCTCTACCCACGCCTGACCTGCAGAACCGGGGCTCCTAGCCCAACACAGTGAAAGGGATGCAGAGAGATCTACCTAGATTTCAGCAAACCCGCTCTCAGCCTGGTTAATTTCCCTGAATTATGTCCCAGAGCAGGGCGGCATTGTGCCCGCTGCCCCTCGGGGCTGACGGAGCGCCAGGCACGGGGCAGCGGCCGCGCTTGGCCCCGCTGTCCGGGCCGGGACCCTCGCAGGGCCGAGCAGATCCCGCCGCGCCGCCCGCCCTCTCGTCTCCTGCCGCGGTGCCGCTTCGGCAGCCGGGCACGACCACTGAACTAACGCCGACGGCGGAAGCCTGAGCTTCCTTCCCCCGGCCAGCGGCCGAGTCCGTGCGGGCGCTCACCCGGTGCGTGTTCCCCGACTTGTGGGCCGCGGGTTTGCTCTTCATGGCGGCGGCGGCGGCGGCGGCGGCGGGAGCCGGGGCGAGCCCTGCACGTGCGGGCCTACACTGCGGGCGCCGCCATGTCGGGCACGGGCCGCCGGGAGCGGGCGGGGCCGCCGGCGGAAGGGGCGGGCGCGGCTGAGGGACGGCGGGGCTGAGGGGCGGCGGTGCCCGGCGGGGGCGGAGGCGCTGTCCCCGTCTCACCTGGAGACGGGCGGCGGTTCTCTGAGAGCTCTGGGCAGGGCGGCTCCGCTCCGCCCCTGTGCGCTCTGGTGTAGGGCTGGGGCACCCCGGTACCGAGCGGAGGCCGCGGCGGTGCCCGGGGAAGATGCTATGGCAAAAGCGGGATGTGGCGGAGCGCAGCCCGCAGCGCGGCACTGAGGGCTCGGCCCAAAACGGCCTCTGCCCAGCTCTCCGATCTTAGTAGTGTTTTTTGTCCGGGCCTCAGCAATGTAAACAAAAATGTTCATCGCAGACAAAGGACATGCAAACCGAGCCCTCCATTGCCCAAGAGCAGATGGTTACGGGCTGCTCGTCCCCGGCAGTTCCGCGGCTTGCGGAGCCTCTGCCCGCGGCTGCATTTGCGGGACGAGGAGGACGTGCGAGTCAGGTGGGAGAGGAACTTCAGCCTGGAAGGAGCTTTGGTGTGGGCAGCTGTGAAACAAACAGCTCAGAACCACGCGACCGCTCGAGGCTGCGTCTTGCACAGCTTGAGAACTGGGCCCTGCCGAGGCTGCCTGTCCTGCCTGCTGCAGGCGCTCAGGGCGCCTCAGACACCAGTGCAGGGCGTTCAGGCACCAGTGCAGGGCGTTCAGAGACACCAGTGCAGGGTGTTCAGAGACACCAGTGCAGGGTGTTCAGAGACACCAGTGCAGGGTGTTCAGATACACCAGTGCAGGGTGTTCAGGCACCAGTGCAGGGTGTTCAGATACACCAGTGCAGGGTGTTCAGGCACCAGTGCAGGGTGTTCAGATACACCAGTGCAGGGTGTTCAGGCACCAGTGCAGGGCGTTCAGGCACCAGTGCAGGGTGTTCAGACACCAGCCTTGCAGGGTGTTCAGCGGGCAGGCTGAAGGTAGATTGGAGCACGGCTGAAGTTCACGATTAGGAGCACGTAGGGACCCACAACTTCGAACAGACCCAACAGGTTAAAGACTGCCAGGTGCATCCAGAAAGGCTGCCCACGGGCAGGTAGTTAGCCATTAAGTTGATAGTCATCTGGACAGGTAGGGGAACGTGCTTGCTTCAGCACCTGTGGAGTCAGAGCTAGAGACAGCTGTTAGCTTTAAACCTTGCTCTTCTGCTGTAGGACTAGAAAGGACTTCTGGCGTTTGCATTAGGTGGGAAAAGCTTAATTAGGCATTCAAGTTTGCAAAGGTTGGCTTAAGTGATTTAAGGCAAAATATCTCCAGAGAAAGTGCAGCATGTTGAGAGGTTTAGATCCACAAGAGCTTAGGCACCAATATGCAGCTGTTTAAGAGCACAAATAACCCTCTAGAAGTGATTAGTAAATTCACTATGTCTCCTACATATTGTATGCTTGTGGAAAACAGTCTACTAGATCTTTTTTCCCATTATGAATACATCTATAGCAGAGCTGAAGAACTTCATGGGATGCATGCACTACAAAATCATCCAAGGAGATGAGCAAAAGCTAACATTCATGTAAAGTAATGGGAAGAAGAGCTCAGGTGTGCTCTGGCTGTTGCAGAAGTCATCATCACCAAAAATACAAGACATTAGAAGAAGTTTTTGAAAGGCTAAAAATGCTTTTTTGTGTTTGTAAACTGGAAATTTCTCAGAAGATTGAGACAGGGTAGACCAGCAGCTGCTGATGTTCCCGAGAGCTTCTGGTTGCAAGAGCTACTCATGGACTGCATTTCAGCCAGCACTGAATACCTCACTTGGAGGTACATCTGAGTGAGCCTCAGGCTAGTAGCCCAGGTATCAATACCAGTATGGCCAGGACAGTAGGTTTGGTGCCTCACCTGGCAAGGTTCAGTGACCCAGAAGGGCCCTTCCTCTCTTGTGTATGAATTGCAGCTATGTTAACAATATGTTTACTACATACACTTCCCTCTGACTGCAATGCCTCAACCCTCAGGTCTTATTCTTTTACTTTTCCAGTGGTTTTGATGTGGTTTTGCTGTCTCTGGGCAGGCCCCAGCTCCAACACCCTGTGATTATCCAATGGTCCTTGCCAGCAATTCTCCTTTGGAAATCTATGCTAAAGGCATTAAAAATTAAAAGCAGATGGCCTTCTGAAGAGCAATGGCTTATCGGTAGTAATACCTGTGAGGCACATAGAGGAAACCTTTGTAAAATAGTGCATGCATGTCTACCAAAGTAGTCACCAATGCAGATCTGACTTCTTCAAACAACCAGGGTGGGCTACAGCCACCAGTCCCTGACTCTAATCCATCAGCACTTCTGAAACAGGTCTAAGATTCCTATGTCTCCTCCATTCCTGGGCTTTTTAGTCCTGCAGTTCAAAATCTACTTGCTGGATTCAGCAAGAGCCAGAGCCTCTTTATGTAGAAGCAAGGCAGGCTTGCCTTCTGGTAATGTGTAGTTTAGCCTAATAATAGTAATTGGGGTGAAATACCTCAATATTTATCCCAGGATGGTCTCACAGGGCAGAATTCATCTCAGATAACCTACATGTTTACTATGTGTGTGTCTGCCTTTGAGCATCAACTTCAGGCTCCTTTTATACTCACTGAAGATCTGGACACATTCTTGTACTGGAAACATCTGTATTAGGATAGAATTAATTGTAGAATTGGTAGTCTCCAAAAGTCTGGATGACCCCATTATAGGTGCATATCTTCAACTGCCCCTGTGGATGCCTCCCACATGATATGGCTCAATAACTACATAAATACACAGTATCCAAACTGTTACTGAGTTGCCCTACTTCTGTCATATTTTTGTGTGTATTAATCACAAGCACAGCACATACTTCTGAAGCCCTTATAACACTGAGTTTCTGACTTAAAGGACATGTAACCTGACACAAGACAATGAGCAGCCAGGTCAGCCTATTTTTAACCAGAGGGCATTGTAGATTGCATAGGTGCACAGGTGTAAGATCAAATTTTCATTTTCCTGACATATTTATGGAGGCATGGTGGAGTTTGCATAGGTAATTATATTGTGAGAGGATTTTCCCTTTCAAAATGAAATATAACAGGCTAATAGATGAACAGAAACAACTGTGAATTAGACCAAACAACTTCCAATCTTGGATACCTAAAGCTAGGTTGCTCAATCAATATTAAAGACACTGAACAGTTATCTGAGCTGGTTGTGAACTCAGAAGCCTTCCTCTTTGCCTATTTTGAGCCACCACACAGGTGGGGTGCAGGGGCTGGGGTGGATGTGGCTGTAAACTGCATCATAGGAGTTCTTTAAATTCCCCCTGTAGAGTGAAGCTGGCATGAAGATAGGTTATACAAATGTGTCATGCAGTTTGGTGTATTCTTTCAACTAAAGCAAACAGATTTATATATTTTTTAATTTGTCTGCAAAGTAAGATGAGCCCTTTGCAACACAATGACATATTTTCACTGCCAATTTCCTCCTCAGCTTCTAGCTGAGGGATTTTGCCTTGCCTTTTTGTGAGAAAACCCCACAAGATTATGTAGGAAATTGAGAGCACTTCAAAATCAAAGCAGACAAGGTACTGGAATCCTGTTCTGCAATCTGGTGGAACTGTTTGGCCACATTTTTTCTAATATGCCTGAAGCATAGAGATTCTGCAAATAATGCAACTCCAGGTCAATGCTAGCTGAGTCATGGGGAGAATTTCATCTACCCTTAGGTTTGCTGATCAAAGAGGTTTGGAAAAAAGGGCTGGAATATAGATCCCAGATTTTCTGTCTGAAATATCCTGAACTTAGGGACTTTCCTTACAAAAAGGGGCACTGACAACCTGATTCAACCTTTGACACACCTAGGCCAGTGACTCATCTATTTCAAGTCAAGCCCTGCTGCAGAGCTGAAATAGGTGGGCTGCACTAGCTCCATCTCTTGAAGTAAACTGGACAGTGCCAGAGCACAGCGCCCGTCCACACCAATAAATCATCAACAAAATCCCTGGGACAATTTAATTCATGCCACAATTTTGATTCATGCCACTTTTCTGCCCAGTAGGAACCCACACCTGGGGATTTTTTTTAGGCTTTGGTTTTCTGTTTGTTGTTTGGGGGTCTTTGTCTGTTGTTTTTGTGGGGGTTTTGGGATGGAGAGGCAAGTTTTAGAATTTATTTGTGTTAGAAAGAAAAAGGGTTTGATTTCTGCACAGACCACACGTATACCGATAGCCCCAGGACAGGAGAGGTTTGCAGTTGCTACTATTGTTGTTCCTCATCCACTGCTCATCCACAGCAGCAGCAGAACTGGCTACAGCCTTGTTGAAAGCAACAGTAATAGAAGCAGCAGGAGGAGGATTCATAGAGGAATTGTAGTATACGGAAAGAAAAAAGGCAGGATGGAGCCTTGTTCCCCAAAAGAGATGTGAATGCTCTCCTGCATTTCATGCTCACCATTAAAATGAGGGGCATTTGGATTTGACAGAAACCATCTGGATTTCAGGCTGTCTGTCTTGTCTGGGACTACTAAGAGTCTGTTTACAGCATGCCATTCAGGCTCACTGAGAGGAATGGTATGTCCCTGGCATGGAATAGAAGGTAATGTACAAAGTAACTGGTACTGTTTTTCATATCTCTGCTTCCATCTCATTCATGCAACAAAAGTTCGGTGTGTAGATGATGTTTTGGCTAATTAATTTGCTGTGGTTTTGTTGTTTTGTTTTTTTTTTCTTTTTCTTATTTGAAGCTTGAACTTCATAGTATTCATAGTATTCATGCAGCTCTAACTTTGCTCTCAGATTCCAATAGAGTCAGTACTTCAGTTATCCATTCCTGATCTCATAGATCCAAGAGACATAGTGTACAAAAGCTGAAACTCTGAAGGTCTAATAATCTCAGCTCTGCAGTGTAGTGTAAGGAAAAAACATTTAAACATACATACCCTTAAGCTGAGACTGCTAGGAAGCAGTCTAACTTTGATATGTACTGTTGAATGAAATATTTGTGAGTACCTTAGAAAAGTGGAAGAACTTACACAATATCAAGAGACAAAGCAGCCCTTCTTGGCACTTCCAGTGTGTCATAAGCTGCTGGTACTAGCTGCTAAATTATAGATATTTATGAGAAATTTCCATTTTTGGTCTATATAAAGCATAAAAAAACCCCAACAAAACACACACACACACAAAAAAAAAAAAAAAAAAAAAAAAAAAAAAAAAAAAAAAAAAAAAATCAAACCATACCAACCATCCAACCAAACAAAAAAACCACCAAAAATTTTATTGATGTTGTAACTGTAGAGATGTTGCTATCACTAAGAAAAAAAAATAGGGCTGTCCCTTCTTACCATAAATTTAAGTAAGTTTTTGGACACTGCTGCTCCTTTTAATAGCTATTTGTGGATCTAATTTATGATCAGATCAAATAGGAGGCATTGAAAGGACTGATAAAACAAACATACTGAAATAACAGATCCCTGTATAAAAGATATCTGGGTGGAGACTGACACTTCAGTAATAAAGGAAAAGGAAATGAGCCTCAACCTCTAAGTAAGAGAGAAAACCCAAAAGACTCTGAAGCAGATGAAGTCCTGGTTGCTTGAACTGGGTGAGCACTTGCCACAGGGGAGCCACAGGAGTTCACCTCTCTGGCTACAGCTTCTGGCTGCACAGGGGCCTATACTTCACTTGGTTTTCATAGCCAGTAGAAGATCACTTGCAGGGTGCCCACCAGCACCTCTTTTGATGTGAGATAAAATGAGCCCCTTTAAAATGATGATCAGCTAATGGTACTGTACAGATACAGAGCATCTGCTGTACCAAGAGATAAGAGTCCCATAAATCCAGCTGCAGCCAAAATGACTTCTCCTTGACTGCCATTTACTGCTGTGCTTCCTTGTGCATCACATCATTCGCCAAATTTACAAACTGCTAACACTATTGCATGGTATTAACTTGACTGTGCAGCAACTGTGGAGGCTTTATGATGCTGGATCACTACAAATTTTTTTGCCTATTTAAAAAAGCACGTTAAAGTTGTTATTTCTTCCCCATGCCTTAGCCCCAAATCCACATCTTCATCAAACCCCACTCAGTCTGTTTGAACATGTGTTAATACTGGATAGCTATACACTAAAGCAACAGACATTAATTTTAAAGAGTCTTAGTGTGCCTGGATTAATAAAGTCCCCCTGCCATGGAGTTTGGTCATGAACATCCACATGACATCTGTCTACTGTGCCCCACCCACCACAGATCACCCACCACTCCTTAGCATCCTGCAACAGCCATAAGATTGCAGTAAAAGAGGCCAAAAGATCTATGGTGTATCCCAGCAGCATATTAGGAGAGACCAAGGATGCTGGTAGTGTTTTCACTCTCCAGAAAAAAACAGGGATTTGCTATTTGAATTGTCCAGATTGCTTCAGAAATAGGTGGAACAAATCTCACATTATAGAGGAAAACAGAAGAAACAAACCAAGCCAAAGTCAACAGATGCAGATGGTTGGATCTGTGGAGGGAAAAACCTCCTTCCTTGTCTACTTTTGGTGACGGATGTTGCTTTAAGGATGTTTGACAAACAAAGCAATTAAACACATAGAGCTGGTGTAAATATGCATAACTGCCTTCAAACATTTCCAAGCAATGTAAGTGTCTGTGATCTCAGCATGGGCAGCCTTGACAGAGAGTAGAAGAAGAACTGAAGATGATCAAAAAGGGGTTTAAAAGAAAGGCAAGACAGTCGGTTCCTAAAGACATTAGAAAATTGGAAGAATGAAGTGGATAGGAAACAGCAGTTTTGGGGGAAATGCCTCATGGGACTTCATGAGTCCAAAAAGAAGGGGATTCTTGCAGAAGAAGTGTGAGAGGGAGGAGAAGGTTTCTTAATGTGAAGAGATGGGGGTGGAGATGAAAGGATTGAGGAAGCACAGGGGATTTAGCAGTAGCAATTACAAAGAATGATGTGAGGCAAATAATAAGGGAGCTGTCAGAACTGGTGATAGACACTGGATTATTAATGGAAAAATAAATAAAAATAATCAAAAAGCTAGTTAGGCAACATTTTTCAGAGTATTTTGAATCGGCAGAGTTAGCAGGCTTATTTCCAGAGGCTTCCTCTGTAGAAAATGCAAAGAGATGGGCTCCTCCAGGGAACCTATCAAAGCAATAGTTTCTTTCTGAAGAGCCTGTCTCTCTCCTTCAGCAGGGAGCCAAGCTGCATAACCAAAGTACCTACACAGTACACCTAATGCAAACACATATCAAAATAACACCAACTAGAAGATGTGAACCAAGATAGTTTGGATAGCAGGCAGTGAAAAAAAGGGAAACAACAGAAACAAAACACAGAAATTCAGAAAAATTTACTCAGAAAAAAATCAATTTTTTGTTCATCATTCTGGTGAACATTTGACAGCCCTTTCTCATACATTAACTGTAAGTAAGCAAACTAGTTGAATTGTAATTCTGTTGATGCAGAATTGGACACCTTAAATAAACAAAAGATCCCAAAGCCATGGGAGTAAAGTTCGAACATGTAACTTATTTATCCGTTTGAGTTAAAGAAGTAAAATCTGTAACACAATTTTATTCCCATACTTTTGTTCTCTTGAGCAATTATTTATGTATGCTACATCTCACTGCCTGGACAGGCCATAAATAAATTTTGAAATTTGTTATTTTAGATGAAAGAGGAGAATTCTCCAGAAAATGCATTATAACCTCCTAATCATTCAGATTTAAATGCTCAGTAGTCAAGGCTATCGTAAGTACTTCCTTCAGTCCTGGAGCACTCACTTATTGATTTTAAAAGTTGTATTAGTGGGTTACACAATCTGAAGTTTCCTTCTCAAGACCATTAAATACTCACATTTAAATTATTTTTCTTGCAAACTGCATTCATTTGCATTTCAGTGGAATGTCAAAATAGAAAAAACAAATAACTAAGAAGGTGTCATTCAAAATGTCAACATAAATCATGACTCTTACAACTCTTTGCCTCTTTCTCCTTGTTGATCTCTTTCTTTGCAAGTCACTCTTTCTGTCCTTGTGGCCCAGACATGCTAAGCATGAGAGGACAAGCACTTCAAACAAGTGGTTACCCTGAAAGACTTCCTGGTGATTAGGGTCTGAAGCAAAGACCTTTCCCAAATCAACACCTCTTCAAATATAGGATTTGGATAGGATGAGGATTGGAAATGCTACAGAACGTGGAATTAGGGAATCATGCTTCTTTAAATATTTAACTTGTTATGTTTATGGTGTTTTTTAAGACATAAGACACTTGCAAATGTCATTGCGTCCATGTTATTGCCCACAAACAGAACACAGTCTGTGCAAGAGATACTTCTATAAAATTACTACTGGAAAAAGTTTCTAAAAAAATGCTTGGAAATGTACCTTAGTGATATTATTGGAAATAAAGAGGTAACAATTATGGGACATTTCTGTAAAAGAAAAACCCTGTTCTCAAAATACATGTGCCAGGTGACTATTTCTAAGAAACTCATCCAATTTTCACAAGGAATACTGATGATGATGATGCTCTTCTGAATACCCTTTCAGAGTACTTCTGTCATGTCTGAACACTATTAACAGGAAAAGGGCTGACAAAAAAAAACAAAACAAAACAAAACAAAAAACAACAACAACCAAACCCCCAACAACAACAACAAAAACTCCAAACCAAACCAAACCAAAAAAACCAACCAACCAACAACAACAACAACAGCAACAACCACCAAAAAAAAAGGAAAAAAAAAAAAAAAAAAAAAGGGAAAAAAAAAAAAAAAACAAACCACCAAAAAGAAAGCTAAGAAAATCACTAAACAAGACTCTGGGAGATTTCTCTAAGACATCTGCCCTGATTTTGGCTGGGATAGTTAATATCCTTTTTAGTAGCTGGTACATTTAGTGCTGCATTTTGAAGGTAGTATGAGATGAGTGTTGATAACACACTGATCTTTTTATTGTTGTTAATTTGTGCTTACCCTAAGCCAAGACTTTTCAGTTTTCCATGCTCTGCCAGTGAGCAGGTGCACAAGAAACTGGGAGGGAGCATAGCCAGGACAGCTGATCTGAACTAGCCAAAGGTATATTCACTACCATAGAACATCATTCCCAGTATGTAAACTGAGAGGAGTTGGCCAGGAGACACTAATTGCTGCTCAGGTGTGGGCTGGGCATCAGTTGGTGGCTGGTGAGGAATTGTATTGTGCATTGCTTGTTTGTTTTGGGTTCCTGCCACCCCCTTTAATTAAAATTATTATTATTGTCATTATCATTAGATTTGATTTTGTTTCACTTATTAAACTGCTCTTATCTCAACCCATGAGTTTTACTTTTTTTTTCTTTTTTTCCCATTTCTTCTCTTCATTCCACACCACACAGCCACTCAATCACTGCCTGCCCCCCACTTAGCTGCTGGTTTGGATTAAACCACAACAGGAGCATTAAACTAGGAGAAGTAAAGTCAGTGATGGTGGTAGTCAGGTAACTAGCTATACTATGCCCAGCAATTCAAAACAGCAGTGTGTGGAAAAGCACAGCAAGTAGAAGAGATTAGGGTGCATCCTAGCTGATGTTCAGAAATATGAAACACCTTCAGTAATGAATTTCCTTTACGCCAAAATGCAGCAGGATTCTCAAGGTGACACAAATGATGCTGTATAGGAAGCAGTTGCTACAATTGAAATCTTCCAAAAAAAAAAAAAAAAAAAGAAATACATTTTTACTTGAAGTACTGCATTGTGAGAAAAATCAGACTGTCCAATTAGGAGTCAATGATTAATTCTGATATGTTATTCCATAAGAATAACTGTGATGTAAAGGAAATGTAACAGGTAACTCCATGAACAGAGGAGCAAATGGAACCTAGATCCTCATATCACTTGTTGATATCATATCCTCATGTCTTAGTGTTAGTTGGTTTGTGAACATAAGAAGATGAGAAGCTTTGCCTCCAGTTCTGTGGTTTTAAGGTCTTTCTATCAAATGGTTTCACCATTACCTAACAGACATTCACCTCCTGCAGCAGTCTTCCTTTCTACAGGGATATTTATGGGATCCTGCATTTTTTCCCATCTACTTTAATGCAACTGGTAGCTCCTTAGTCTTTCTAGGGCCCCAATCTCTCTAGATTTGGTCATGATATACTGTGGTCATTGCATGAAGTGCAAATACCTTCCATATGCATACATGTGTATATACATACAGGGCATGATCCCATATCCCTGATTTCCTAAAAAATCCGTTAGGAAATTTTTTTTGCAGATTTTGTTTTGAAATTATTTTGTTTGTTTGTTTGTTTGTTTTTACCAACGGCAAGCCATTTTCTGGCAAGGTTTCCAAACTGATCCCTGTGTAACCAGCAGAGAACAGTGGCCAGTCCTGGCACTACGCAGGAGTAAAACTGACCATGAACTGTTCTTCATCTGCAAAATCAACTCAGCTGGTGTAGGTACAGCAAGACTGCACACAGACTGAAACTTCACACTCAAGAGAGGAATTACTGGAAGTTGGAGAGCCCCCAGGCTGCCAAAGCAAAATGCAAAGGGTCTTGCATCACCACTGAACAATGCTCACCAGGCCTCCAGTGCTCTCCTCCCTCACTTACAGTTGTTTTTGCCCATGCCCACATTTGCCTATAAGCACGATAATCCCTCAAAGTCTATTTCCATAACGTGGTTCAGAGACATGGGCAGCATCTCTCCAAATTCAGGGCTCAATATATTTGTCTCATCTACAGGACAAAATCCATCCCACTGATCTCCCAATGCAGGGGCCCACCCACATGAAAAATAACAGGAAGGGAATGTCCTTCCTTAACAGACTTCCAGTAACACCTCACAGAGCTGTCCCATAGTGGAAATGAGCCCAATACAATCACAAGGAAGGAACCACTTGGAACCCATAGGTCAGTCTGGGGTTTGTTTGGCCAGATCCGTGGCCTTTTTAATTTGAGGGGGCTGGAGAGATGTGAATCATACCCCTCTATTAAACACTGATTCTCACTGATGTTAGTTGATCTTACAAAAACAGAATCACAGTGGCAGTGAGATGAGACACCACATAAGGCCCAGTGGAGATGCGGCAAAGTGTTACAAGAAGAAAATGAATTAGACTCTTTGAGTTTGGAAGACATTTACACATCTAATATAGCAATGAGAAAAAGCAAATACCTGCAGTTCTGTCTCTGTTACATGGCACAAACCAATGGAGCTAATTAAGTGAAAAATCCAGAAAAACATTTAGTCCTGTTCTCCAGGTTCACTTGCTGTGATTTCAAACATGCCCATCATACAGATTTGCTGCTGGTTCCAAAAATGGAAGCATCCACATTGGAGAAGCCAGCCTTTCATACTGTATTGATTATGATGACGTTTGAAAGACAATTTGCTTAACGCTACTGGTAAAAGAACAAAGGATGCCACCTGAAACCAGAGTGATGTGCATTTCCTCAAAGCTGCTTGTGTTTCAGTTGAGAAACATGATTTGTTTTCCAGTACATATTATCACTTGCCATGTTTACATTATGTCAAAAATTACAAAGAAACAGAGTCAAAATTGTATTAATCCTGTGTAATTAATACTTTAAATGCTTTGAATGGTTTGAGCAACATAATTCCTGAAGGGGTGCAAATAAGGGACACTGAGCATGAAATTCTGTGCAGCACAAGCTGTGGGTCTGGGCCACAGCCCATCTAAGAATAAGGTGTCATGTTTTTGACAACAAATACTTTTTTTGGACAACACCAGTTCATTGCACTGAGTGGGGATGTGCTTGTTTTGATTGAAGCTTTGCTTAGAAGGTTTCTCATCTTTCATGTTGTCAAAAGCTGATTTAGGGCAACCACTTCTGATGATCAATAGCCTAATTGGTAGGTATAGAGCATAAGTTTCTTTCTCGTTCTTCCTCAAAACGGTATCTGGAAGCTCTTACTCATGGTATTAGTAATTAGAGAGTAATTGGGCTAGAGAGATTGATGCCCTAACCTGCTGTGGTGAGATTAGGATGTGCCACTTGCACACCATGGCCAGCTTCTGTCTCTTCAGGGACAATTATGCTCCCAGATATGCATCTAGACACCAGACCAACACAGACATGATTTCACAGCTCAACTTAATAATCCTGCCAGACCAGACTTCCACCTGCTCCCCTCCTTCCAAAATGCACTCAGAAATAACTCCAAAAGGTCTGCAGTTCCAGAGGTCCCAAAGAGAGGGAAGTGTTCCATCATCTGTGCTTGGCTGTCAGGTGTCTGGTCATTTCTGTCTAAGATACAGAAGGCTGATGAAAACCATGTCTCAAAATGGTCAGATACAGGCAGGTCAGAGCACCTTGAGCTGAACCCAGAGCACTTGCAGGAAAGACTACTTCCAGCTTATCCAGCTGTGGATAAGAGCCAGAAGAGGCCGGGCAGGAAGGAAAATTATTCTACCTTCCATGGAGGAAAACACGGTAATTTTTAATCCTCAAGCTGGTTTTGACTTTTACTAGGTAATCACCTCCAGCATAGCACTTTGCCAATGTACAGCTCAAGATGGAAAGCTACTGTGCAAAGCTTCTAAATTCTGCTGCAAGGCGTGCTGTGCGTGGCTGCGCTGCTGTCAAGCATATCTCAGTCAGCTTTGGCATCCTTTCATCTTCATTCCCATCTGGCGTTGCTAATGTATGGCAGAGTGGCCAAATGTGGTGTTTGCTGTGTTAGTGTCCTGTGTGTACTGCTAGCTATAGAAACAGGCGCGTCTCCACCACTTGGCATGCACAACCTTAAAATTCCATAGGTGTTTTTGATGTATTCCTCCCTGGGTAAGGTGTGTGAAATTCCATCCCGGGCACTTTGACTCTTGAACCTATGTTTAGTTGAAGACTGTTAGGAAAACTTCTGTGAGCACAGAGCAGTTAGGTAGTAGGGTTTTCCCTCTTGCACAACTGCAGTGTTCAGCAACTTGCCTTGGTAAATCCGATCCAGTGAGTTTCCTTCCAGATTGCACAAGTCTTGGAAATGTACATACTAAACTATATTTTCACCTCTGCCCTTTGGGAAGATGACAGAACATGCTGGTCAGCGAGGGTAGGTTCCCCATCCTGGGGAACTCTCCTGTGAAACGTCTTCCCTCCGAAAGCTCTGGACCGCGACCCGCGCTGTGTTCAGGCGAGGCTGTGCCGGGGCGGGCTCGATGGCCCGGGATCGCCGCCCCTTGTGGCTCCGCGGGGGCGCTGAGCGCCGCGGGGAGGAGCGGGCAGCGGGGCCGTATAAGGCCCGCCCGCCGTCCCGGCCGCGGCACTCGCACCGCGGCTCCCGGCGCAGCCCCTCCCGGCCCCGGGCACACCTGCCGAGGGCGCTCCGCAGGCACCTGTCCCACCCGCGGACACCGCATCGCACCTTTTTCCCTCTGTCCCGCTGGTGTCACCGCACCGCACCTGCCCCAGCCGGGGGGTACCTCCCTGGGGGTCCGTCCCATCTGCCTCCTCCTGCTTATGCCACCCCGTGCCAGCCCTGCCGAGGCTGCAGCGGCCCTCTGATTTTGGGGAAGATCCCTGGTTCCTGGGGTGAGTTCCTCTGGTAGAATGGGGCGCTTCACCGTGTGGGACTATGTGGTCTTTGCGGCCATGCTGCTCATCTCAGCCATCATTGGCATCTACTACGCCTTCGTGGGAGGGGGGCAGAAGACATCAAAGGACTTCCTGACGGCGGGCCGCAGCATGAGTGCCCTCCCGGTTGCACTGTCCCTCACAGCCAGCTTCATGTCGGCCGTCACGGTGCTGGGTACCCCTGCTGAGATCTATCGCTATGGGGCCGTCTTCTGCATCTTTGCCATCACCTACGCCCTGGTGGTGCTCTGCAGTGCTGAGATCTTCCTGCCTGTCTTCTACAAGCTGGGCATTACCAGCACCTATGAGGTAAGGTGGAGTGGAAAGAATCTTTCCCCAGCTTTGGGGAGCTGAGGGGCTTCTCATGCCTATTTTCTACATGTCTGCCCTCCATCTTCTCTTCCCACAAATTCCCTGCACTCTTGGCTGTCCTTTTTCACCTCACTCCTGAAAGCAGGCTGCAACCCTCTCTGTCCCCGAGTCTGCCCACATTTTCTCTGCAGACAGGTGATGTTCAACCCTGCTGCCTTAGCTGAGGAGCAGTGTGTCATACCAGATTTGTTTCCTCATGCCAGATACTCAGTTCAGTAGGTGGCTTAATCCTAGTGCAACTTGGATTGTGACATGTCATTAATCTGTAATTAGTATACCAAAACCAGAGCACAAAAGCTATAGGAACCAGAGTTCTCTTATCACATCACACTCCTTCCAGGCTGGTTTCTAAGCCTAGGTACAACCATGAAAGTCCCCCCTTTGGCAGAGTATGTATTTGTGCTGTCCCTAGATATTCTGAAGACACTCCTTGTCACCTGAGGCTGTTTACAGTACTGAATGTCGTCTCCATCGTGATTATACAAGGAAGTCCGCAAATGCTGTGTCTGTGAACGTTTTCATAGTTCCACCAAAATAAGGCTTAGTTGATCTTCAGCCCAGCATGTAAGTTAAAGCTATAGCCATTAGCACAGAGACAGCTGGGGTAGTGGGATAGTCACAGGTTGAGTCTGACAGTTTTGGGGTCGGGAAGCATCTGGTCAGTGCTTTCTTCTGACTCAGAATGTCCGTGCAACCTGTTTATCTTCCTGCATGGAGATAGTTCCTAGCTGCAGATTTGGAAGCAAACTGCTCTTTTTGCAGAGGACTTCGGGAAAGGAGCATCAGTGCAGGTGAAAGTCCTTAACTGGCTACTCTGATCTTTAGCATTTTATTACACTGAACAGAGACATTGCAGCACTGGAGGCTGAAAACAAGATTTTTGTTGGTAGATACAGATAAGAATTCACCAATGGAAATCTCTGGTGCGTTCCAGTGTATTTTAATCTAATAATCTTTGGACTGTCATGATAATACTTAAATAGGACTCTTAAATAAATGACTGGAAACTCACTGATTATCTTGGTGTTGAATCAGTAATGCACCTATAAAAGTTACATCTTTTATTTGTGGACAGATTTCAGATTTTTAACAACCTTTTATGTCTGTCCAGGGTTTCAAGACTGCTTCCTTGTGTGGACATGCTCACAGATCACATTTTAAATGCTGAGTTTGTGAGTGAACCCTTTGAGGTGCTTCAGTGTTTATCTGTGTTGATTGAACAGATTTGTCAGGCAAATGAGGTTTCTTTTGTACAACCACACACCAAGAGGATTTTTAGGACAGGTGGTGGTGAGAATTCTGCTCTACAGCATGACAGATCCATGTAGAGGTTGTGCTGTTCCAGGCTTGATAGAAAAGTGAGAGTTCTGTTTCACAAAAGGCTAAATTTTGACTTACCAGTAGAATATAGCAGGCTGCCTTGGGCAGTGCAGAAGGTAAGGTTAACATGGGGAGAAGCTGCTGACCACTGAAAATCTTTTGCCATCTCTCACAGCAGTTCAGACGGACACAATGCCAGAGTTTCCAAATTGACTAATAGTCACAATATGTTTGTGGTTTTTTTTTTTCTCTCTGATTTCACAAAACCGGTGGGTTTTATTTTTTGGCTGCTATGTCATTATCAACTTCTAGGTTTCCCTGTGCAGAGTCAAGAGTTGGACTTCATGGTTGTTGTGTCTTTGTCCCTTTCAACTCCGCGTATTTAGTGATTCTGTGATAATACGTCCTAGTTTTTTCTGTAGACTCTGTTGTATAGTGACTAGCTTATGTCTGCCTCACTTGTTTGTGTGTTATTACCCAGCGGTGAGGTCTGTAAAGAAAAATCAAACCAAGTTGAAAGAGGTATCAAACAAAGGGACTCTAGGAATTTTGGCCATTCATGAAAATGTAAAAACTACTCTCTGCTCTTTCTGTATTGCTCGTCACTTCATTCTAGTCCTATCAATAGTGCCAAATTTCAATATAAGCATTTGTTTTTTCTTCTTTTTTGCAGTATTTAGAACTTCGATTTAATAAATATCTACGCCTCTGTGGAACGGTCCTTTTCATAATACAAACGGCAAGTAAACTTCAAAGCTGTTCTGTGGTCCTCAGGGCCACCAGAATTATTTGGTTGAATGTATCTGGCTGTTTCCTCTGAGCAGCTGATGAGGCCACAGCACCTGGGTGGCTGGGAGCAGGAGAAACAAAACTCCTTCTGCTGCACGGCAGCGAATTGGGGAGCGGGTGCTGCGCTATCTGCCTCCTGTGTCTCTGTGGGCACTGTTGTATACCCAGAGCAGTCACTTGACATCAGCACCATGCCAAGAGACAAGTGTCCCTTCACTACAGTATAGCACTGTGAAGAGCAGTCATTCTCTTGCCAGCTGGAGAAACCTAAAATGTAAATGTGTGCCAATTATCTACAGTGGCAGTTGTCATCCTCTGATGTGTGGATTCTCAGAGTCTGACTGATTCTCAAGGGTCAATGAAAGGTGACAAAACAGGCTGTCACGAGCTGTCATTTACTTACTGCACAAGGGTTTGCACCACCACCCCTGGAAAAACCTCAGGTGTCTGCAAACTGAGAAGTAGAAAATTACTGCCCTGGGGAATGTTAAACTAAAGCAATCTCTGAAATTATTGTTGTTATAGTTTGCTGTATCTGGCCCTTTCAAAGAGTCAGCACAGGACCACAGCTTTTAAATGTCAGTGTGCATATGCCAAATGCACCAGAACAAAAATGTGTTTTTTCACAATTTTGAAGTGGACTTTTGTGGTAATTCAAAGTAAGAATGGCTTAAGTTACATGCTTGTTTTTTGTCCATTTTTGTATTTTTTAAGGCACACCAGAAGTTACAGGGCAATCACACACTAGTAGGGTGGTTCCCAATGCAGTGCTCATTACCTATTTGGGCAGTGCTGCTTAGCTGGTTTTTACAGATACACAAGTTCATGGAAAAAAGTAGAGTGCTGGCATGTGTGAAACCTGACACTGTTTCACCAGCACATATGAAGACACCACAGTTGTGTAAGTTGGAAGAGCTAAGCATAATCTTTGCCTGCAAAGATGAGAAAAATAATTCTATGCAACTTATATATATGCTCAAGGAAATTAACCAAAGACCTATATGTGGCTTTCTCTGCCAAGGACTTACAATTTGACCTGAATAAATTAAATCTAGTGAGGAAAGAAAACCTCCCAAGATTTTAATGGTGCAATTTTAACTCTTCTGTGAATATTAATACTTAAAAGAAGGTAAAAAAATGATATAAAATAATACAACTGAAAAAACCTTACAGAAGAAGTGGAAAGATTGTATCAATCCTATTTAAATTGACACAAAAATGTGATCATAGTTGTGACAAATTTTGACTTCTGATGGTTCAAAGCTTCTGGCACTTTTTTTCTGTGTGTGAGAAAGCCACAGGTTCTCATGCTGAATCCCTTGAATTAACAGGCTTGAAGAAGTATGAGTTTGATTGAAAGACTGTTGGAAGGAAAAAGAATTAACTTGATTGCATCCAAAGCATTGCAGTCAACAGCTAAATATAATAATGGAAACCAGTAATAAGTGCTGTATGTACTGGAACCAAAGCAATTTAATACCTTCATTAATGACATAGATAGTGAGAATGAGTTCACCCTCAGCAAGTTTGTGGATGACACTATGCTCAGTGATGCAGTTGATTCACTAAGGGGAAAAGATATCATCCAGAGGGACTTTGACAGACTTGAGGAGTGGCCCCATAAAGTTCAACAAACCCGTGTGAGAGGCCCTGCACATGGATTGGGGCAATCACAGATATCACTATAAAAGGATTAAAGGATGAACTGGTTGGGAGCAGCCTTGCAGAGGAGAACTTGGAGGTACTGGTGAATGAAAAATGAGACATGACCCAGAAAGTCTGGTCACAGCCCAGAAAGCCAGTTCTATCCTTCACTAAAAGAAGTGTGGCCAGCAGGTTAAGGGAGATGATTCTCTCTGTCTACTCCAGTCTTGTGTGATCCCACCTGAAGTGCTGCATCTAGCTATTCAGTCTCCAGCACAAGAAAGATGTGGACCTCTTGAGAGGGTCCAGAGGATGACCACAAAAATGGTCATGTGGATGGAACACCTCTCCTGTGAAGAAAGGCTGAGAAAGTTGGGATTCATTGTTAAACTTGGAGAAGAGAAGGCTGTGAGGAGACCTTATTACAGCCTTTCAAAGAGGGCTTATGAGAAAGGTGGAGAATTTTTTTTTACCAAGGCCTGTAGTGACAGGACAAGAGATAATAATTTTAAACTGAAAGAAGGTAGATTTCAAGTCAGTATAAAGAAGAATTTATTTGCAACAAGAATAGAGGGATACTGGACCAGGTAGCCTGGAGAAGAAGTGCAATGGCCCATCTCTGGAGGTGTTCAAAGTCAGACTGGATGGGGCTCTGAGAAATGTGATCTAGTGGAAGGTGTGCTTATCTATGGCAGGGGCATTGGACTATACATTCTTTAAAGGACCATTCCCACACAAACCATTCTATGATTCTATGTTCCAGCAGCACATGCTGACAGTCGCTATATGGACAGCTAGTCAAACATGGATTGGGCTAGACAGGTATCAGGAGCTGGCTAGAACTGGCTGATGCAGGTAGTTCTGAGGAGATATTCATTCGGGACTAGTCAGGACTGACAGCTTTCTTGCTATACAAGCCAGATATGAAAATCTAGAGGGGACTCATGGCACTGAGAGAAATGAGCATGCGCACACAGTGGCAGGGAGTGGCACACAGGTAGAAATAACTATTTTCCCAGTGACCCCCCCATGTCCTTTCTGGCATGTGCTTTTAGCAGGTGTGCAGCAGGGGGTCAGGGCAATTAGGTTAGGCTGGGTGAAGCAGCTTCTTCATTCTAATTTCCTCATACAGCTACAGCATACAGTGAGAACTGCTCACTCACTTTACCTCTTGGCTCTGTCCCCAGCATAGCCACTGGCCATGTGGTAGGGCTCAAACTTGGGGACTGGTTTTGATCTGCTCAAAAGCTGTGGCAAGTAATTCAGTAGTTAGCAGTCCTGCTCTAGTTTGCCACCTGTGCCTAGGGTGGACACTTGCAGGAAGGGCAGAAGCTGGCTGATTCCTGGATGACGTCTGATTCTGCTGGTTTTCCATGCCCAAATCCCATACCTGTAAATCAGAAAGTCAGAAGAGTCCAGCCATGGAAAACTGATACACATCAGCTCACGACCTAGTGGTAAATGCTATGCTTTCAATCAAGACCACTGACCTTCACAGAAGTCATCAGCATGTTGGAAGCTGTATTCTCCTGATCCATGTCACAGCTGAACTTGTAATAACAGTGGCAGTAATAACAGTGGCAAAAAAGCAAACAAGGTTTAACACCATACACAAAGCAATTGAGGGTATTAATGTATGAATCCCATTGTGCCCACAAAGGTAGAGGGAGTAGCTCCTTGATTTGTCTGTATCTTTGCTGTGGTTGAAAATATAATTGCATATGTCTTCGTTTACCGACTGAAGGTTATAGTTCCTTGTAACACCATTCGTAATTACTAACGAGTATCATATTTTGTGTTCTTACTCACATGAATTATAGCTGTATACTTAAAGGCATATCGAGCTCAAGACTGAGAAAATGGTAGTAAGAGATTCCTTGACAAGCCATGTGTAAACCTCATTAACTTCCTTTTGCTCTTGTTTCCTTTGCAGTTTTAAAGGACTAGAATAAATTAATTATAAAAGCCAGGAGAAGATGAAGATAGATTTTATACTTAAGAGTCCCTGGCAATTGTTTTAAGAACACTAGGCTGTGAGACTGGAGAGCTTAATAGCCTCAGACATTTGTCTTGTAATTGGAATTATTTGTCAACAGTTATGAATTTAGGAAATATAAACTACATAGATACTTCGAAAGAAATCATCTCAGAAAGTTACCATCTTTCCAGGAATTTACATTTATTTTGATTTTTTTTCCCCCTGCTCTAGACTTTATACACTGGTATTGTCATTTATGCTCCAGCTTTAGCACTAAATCAAGGTAAGATGAGTATACTGCAACTGTTCCTCTACTGATATAAGTTATTCTGCATATAGTATTGGTATGGTGGGGATTTTTTGGTAATGCAGCACCTAAAAGTATAGCTCAGGGCTTGATTGTGAAGTCTTTTAATAGGAACTCTGTAATCCTGGTCCGTTAATCCCTGCCTGTAAGGAATTACAGAAGAGATTTATGGGAATACTGGCTCTCATTTACTCTACCTCTGATGCAATACCTGTAGATAAAGGCTTTTTCAGAAAAGTTGAGAAGACTTAAGTAAATTTTGAAGGCAATGCAGGCACTAATGACAAGTTTAATTCTTCTGGCTAAGTGCTATTCTTCAAGATGAGAGCAAGGCAAAAGTTCTGTAAATATGATTTTGGGCGGCCTGGAACAGTTTAATGTGGTCTGTTGTTTTTCCAGGAAAACCAGATCAACAGCAAAGAGACTGTTAACTTAAGATATTTATTGTGATATTTACAAAGTTAAATATTTCCATCGTCTACTTCACAATGACTCTTTGATTTGAAAATGAGCCACATTCATTTCTAAAAGGGCAAAAGCTTTTCTATGGAGCCAAATTAAACTTTTAATCTGACACCATTAATTTGTTCAGTTGGCAAGAAAAGAGAATAACAAAATGCAAATAAAAAATTAATAATTTTGGCTAGAATCAAGTCACAGTTTTTCTACTTATTGAATTGGGCTTTTTGCCCTATTCATTGAACAAAAAAGAAGAAAAAACCCAACACTCTCTGTACTGGTTTCCTCCAGTGTATAAGTCCCTCAGGTTTTGCGACTTCGATATTTATATTTGCCTTGCAAATACATGCTAAACCAAGCTATGACGTAGCTGGCTTCTAATCAGAATAACTTTTATTTTTCACTAGTTTTGTTTCAGTATTTCTCATTAGCCTGAGCTCTCTGTCACATGCCCCCTGATACCCTGCCTGGCAGCAGGTGAGCATTCTAAGCTGGGGCAGTGACAGCCTGTATGTCAGCCACAGCACAGTGTTACAGTGTTCTGTATACCAGAAACGTAGCAGAAACCTGATCCTTAAGAAAAGGAAATATAAAGTAAGGGCTTTTACTCTGACACATATCTTCCAGATGATGCTTGAACAACCTTATCTTTGTGGAGAGCCCCCATACTTGCTTAAATCCCCGCCCAAGGGCTCATTAGCAACTACACTGGTGTTTCAAGGAAGGACATGTATTTTAAAACCTTCCTGAGATGGGACATACTGGATATGTTGTTTGGCAGCATTCACAATAAAGGCAAATAGCTTCTTACATAGCTTCCTGAAATAAATCTCAACTTTTTAGCAGTTTCCAAATCTGTAACAACTGTTGTAGTTTTAGAATTGGTTGGGGTGAATTCTATGGTTTAGACACACTAATCTTTTCATTGCCATTTATACCTCCTATTTTTGCATTTAATTTATTTCTAGCTTAAAATTGACCTTCAGTGTTTTGTCCCCAATGCCTCATTCACATTGGTGCTATTTCCCTCTCTTTCAGTCACTGGCTTTGACTTGTGGGGTGCAGTGGTGGCGACTGGCGTGGTCTGCACATTCTACTGCACACTGGTATGTGGGCCCTTCAGTTGAGAAAAAATCTGTTCTTTCACCACTCACATCACATATGAAATTTATTAAAAAGTTAAAAAAAATAATCAGGTTACTCTGTGGAATTACATTTCACAGGTGTAGCCATGGGACCATATTTATCCAGGGACGTCACTGAATGCATAGGCAGTTGCATTATGCAACTCAAATATTTTTTGTTATGGTACACTCAAACTTCTGTTTTTGTTGAAAGAATAGCAAAACAGGTAGATTTCCCTTTCCAAAAATCCTCCTGTGATTTTTCTTCTGATCTAGTAGGATTTTGCTGTGCAATTTGTCAAACACCTCAATGCAACTGTAACAGTCTTGTGTGTTATTGAATAGAGCCACTGAAAACAGCATGCCACAGGAACAGATTGGTCTTTAATTTAGTGTTAATTGACCAAGTGTCTAGAAATGATGAAACAGAACCTCAGTGACAAATTTATTTGCATATGGTGGATTAAATAATGTTTATTTTTATCCAGATGATTGATATGCCTTCTGGAGTTAGTGGTCCTGCATATAAGTAAGATGAGCACTGTCTGAAAATTTATCTTTTGATACAAACTTCTGAATCGGGTTATGTGGTGAAGGAAATACTGGATTAAACTAAGTGTATATCCAAAGTAAATTCTCATGCACTTCGAAAAAGGGCCAGGATGTTCTGAATAGGTTCCAGAATACAATTCCTAATGACATCAGTACAGAATAAGTTCCATTAAAGGTGAAGATTAAATTAATCTATTATGGATAATACAGATGGAATTCTTTCTATTAGCTGAATGTGAGTGCAAAGCAGGAGTGCTGATGCCTTGTTGTACCTGATGGGTGCTGTTTCTCTTGCAGGGTGGTCTGAAGGCAGTGGTGTGGACAGATGTTTTCCAGGTTGGAATCATGGTTGCTGGATTTTCATCTGTGATTATACGAGCTGTGGTGGTTCAGGAGGGAATTGGACGCATTGTAAATGATTCCTACCATGGAGGAAGATTAAACTTCTGGGAGTGAGTTTGTACTTACAGAGGATGTGCCTCTCTATTCCTACAAATAGAGCTCATGTGACTAACTGTGATATTAAACTGCTACTGAAGGAGAAAGAAGGCAGAAATTATGACTCAGTTTGTGTATATTTTTAAACAAGCTTACCTAGTTTGAGGGATATTTTTTAGGTTTTATACCATGCAAAATCCTGGAAAGAGAAAACGTTTTTACTTTGTCAAGTAGGTGTTTTAAGGATACGTTTGGGATTCCACAGAAAGAGAATGGTGAATAGGAAAGCACATTTGTGTTTATAATTACAATTTACAAAGAGCTGTTTTGGCATTTCAGCAACTGGACCAAAACAAATAGGAAAATAACAGTTTTTGCCTAATCTGAAAAAGGGAATTGTTTTTCTTTTCCCTGAAAGAAAAAACAAAAGTAGTTTTGATAGTATTTTACCCTCCATTATTGCAAGTAATCATAGCCTAAAAATATCACTTTACAAGTTCAAGAATATTCAGTCTGACAATGTTGAATCAAAGACCATTTCAAGTAAAAAAGTTATTGTACCTTTGATGAATACAAGATTCTTCTGCGAACCTTCACCCAGTGCTATTAGGGAAAGTTTAGTATGACAAGTATTGCGATTTGTCCTTTGTCTATCAGTTCACAATATTAATCAGCCTGTTCCATAAATTCTTCACCAAATTCTTCAGTAAGAAATTAATCCATGGGTATTTTTTTCTTATTATGAACAGTGATTTATTTCAATCTGTTTGGCTCATTTGCAGTGGTCATACTGCATTGATTCTTTTCCCAGTCATAGAGTTCACAGATAGAAAAAGAAAAGGAATAAAGGATGTAATAGGTGAAATAATACTACAACGTTCACCAAGATAAATATAATTTATTGGTATATTTAAGTTTGATTTAAAAATAATAATTTTTCATGGCCACCTAAAATCTGCTGTTTACTTAAGGCTAAACCAGCAAAATGTTTTATAGAGTCTCTGTCCACAAAGGCTGGGATTGTAAACACACCTTTATACTGGTGTTAGACTGATGTCCCTCTAGATAAGCAGATAGATAGGCACATTACACTTTTTACTGCAGCATCATTTCATCACAACCATCACAGGCATCATACAGCTTTACATAAGACTGTAGTTTATCGGCAAATAAAGCTTCACCTTTGGACAGTTCAGAGTGTTTCATTGGCTCAAGATATCAGCTCTGAGTTCTAAAATTTGCTTTCTGTGACTTCACGTAAAGTTAGAATAACTTAATGTCCAAAATCTGCCAAATTAGCAAAGTTTGTATTAGAACAAGCATGGAGAAATTCTTTCTTCTAAGCATTAAGGTCTTTATCTATTAAGAAGACTTCCATATTCTGAGTTTGTTTTCTCTTTTTCCTCTCATTGTAGCTTTGATCCCAATCCTTTGCAAAGGCACACCTTCTGGACGATTGTTATAGGTGGGACCTTCACGTGGACCGGTATATACGGGGTTAACCAGTCTCAAGTCCAGAGATACATTGCATGCAAAAACAGATTCCACGCAAAGCTGTAAGTCTGTCTGCGGTTACTGTCTGAATTTAGCAGTGGCTGTTCTTTATAAAAGATTTTTTAAAAAAAAACGAATGTGGGGGTATTTTGTCTGTATAAATTACATTTATAAAGGCTAACAACTTTTGCCTTCTGTTTTGTGGACCAGGTAGAAGAAATTTGGCCCAATAAGTACTGGTATATGAGTTACATGTGATTGCTGTACGATTAAACTTTGTGCCCGTATTCTCATATAGAAACAGCTGCATTAAGTTTATGTGCAACTTAAAGACCAAATATTATAGTACTTATGCTGAAGTCATATCAAGACAGTATCTTTAACTGCTGCTCCACTAAACCTAAATCATTGTGTAGGGATTTCGCATAAATAAAGACTAAACAATTTTTCCATAACAATGAATATAGGTGTGAGGAAATCCAGAAATTACTTATTCAGTGATAAAATTGCTGAGTAATCATGTATTTTGTGTTCCTAATAATCATGACTTTTTTTTAAGGAATTAAATGTGGAAACTGGCGGAGGGTTATGTTCTCCTTGAATGTAAACATTTCTGATGAGCCTTTACTCAAAATGGAGCATATTTACTAGCTCTATTACCTTTTCTTTATCTTTAGTATCAATGTATTAGTTCACAGCTCAGGATTTAAGAATTACTAGTGATCTCATGAAGTTCATTTATAGAAGAAATATAGAAGCACACATCATAACCATAGTCCCTATACATTCTGTCATTCTATGGTACAGTGACATACAGAGAAGAAGCTTTATGAAGGCTTTCACATCATAAAACTAGCAAAATATCACAAAATCATGCACCATTTACAACTGAAATATTTTGTTTATATCAGTAAAGAAAATCTGCTTTTCAGCCTTTTGTGCTGCAGACAGGAATGAGTTGATGCTCATTATCAGGCGCATCTCCAGCGTTCCCTGCATACCAGTTCACTTCTCCGCAGTCTCTGGCACGTGGCTGGGTTCTGGGTTCTCAGCACTGCAAAGGCAAAAGGCACATCCCACAACTCCCTGGAATGATGGTTTATGGAAGAACAGACACATACATTGCACCAGATTTGTGTGCCAGTCAGACTGTCCTTCCCAGCACATGCTCCACTTAGGGCTGTGCCCCTTCTTGTGGCCTCCCTACCCTCTTTGAGAGCAGACACACCTCCAGTGTCTCAGAATCAGAGTGTGACCAAAGGGAATCTG
Source organism: Zosterops lateralis (assembly GCF_965231275.1). NCBI lineage: Eukaryota > Metazoa > Chordata > Aves > Passeriformes > Zosteropidae > Zosterops > Zosterops lateralis. The sequence goes on from NC_139765.1 coordinate 26,987,499, forward strand.
ACACCATGTCAGCCTCAGGGTAGATTTTCTGAGCTGTTGCAGCAGCTCTGGCCAGGGCTGGAAGCTATCTAGTTCTGGAGGGGGTTGGATGGAATTTAGGCTCTCATATTAATGGTTGCAGAGCCTTAATCAGTATAGCCGTGTCCTGCTGGCATGGGTGGTTGGATTCCATGGCATCTTGCTTGTGCCTCACTTGTGCAAGGTATTTCTTCTGCATGAAGAAATCAGTTTGCATAATCATTGCAGCTTGTCACAACTACAAACACTGCTATTCTGTGTTATAATATCTAGTTTACATTCAGATGTAATTAAACACATCTGACAGGTCATGTTAATGGCCTGTATCTCTTATTGTCATTGAACCAGTACACAGAAGTGCAAAATGTCATCAGGTCAAAGTAATAGGGATTTTTACCCCCATGCCATTTACTGTAAGGCTTTTTAAGTGACAGCACAGTAACACATTAGAGCTCAGGAAATAATTCCTTCACAGATCCCAACTTGCAGGTTTTGGGAAGGCCTTTAACACCAGCACAAGAACAGGAATTTTCTCAGGCTTTGGGAAAGGATTTCACCCAATTCAAGAAACACCAGTAAGTAGAAGCACATTCTGTCATCTCCAAACAGCCACTAGGCAAATTGAACATAATGCTTGTATCTGAATGATAAGAGGCACTCAGAGCAGGAGAGCTAAACTGTCAGAAAAATATGGGCTACTAACACGTTTTCTGCTACTTTCCTTTCAAGATCATCAGCTGGCATATTTCAGTGCAAACTTCTCAGAGTCAGACTGAAACAAACAATTGAAATTTGAGTTTTGGCTGCTTTCTGCAGTCAAAATGCCTACTTCACTCAAAGTCTACCCCATGTTACTCATGAAGTATTAATGAAAACACCTCCCTCCAACAGTGCTACAATTATTATTCTCCAGTGCTTTGTCATAGGGTGTACCATGAGCTGGAATGTAAATCAGAAGGAAAAAAAAAAACCAGCTCTCTGTCAAATACTGAAGCAGTTTAAAAACAAGAATTACTTAAAAATAAGACAAACTGTTTTGCTTCTATGGATTTCTCTTGACTTTCTAATCTTCACTACAGGCTCTAGGCTAATTCTTCTATTACATCAGTTCAAAAGAGTTGGATTGGTTTTATTCATTGGTTAAATTTTGTGCTAAATCAGTTTCTGGGTATTGTATATCAACATAGATTATGCCAGTGCAGGAACAGTTCTGCTAGGTGAATGCAAGACATCCAATCAATATGTAAGCATCTATGAGAAGAGAACTGCTTCATTTTTACTAAATTAGAGAGAAATTTTAAGTGCTGTTGGTTCTGTGTTTAGACCACCCCTAATTGCAAATACAAGGCAAAAAATGCAGAGTTCCCCTTACTATATATGAGTCAGCTTTTATTTATATAGGTCTTTTAAAGAGTTTGCATAGTGCTTGCCGATAACCTTTCTATTGGATAAAACTGATAGCTCAATTAATTAATCTACATTATGCCTTTCTGAAAATGTCCATTTCAATGACTAACAAGGCTTATAAAGTTAGGTTTACTTCTTCATTCATCCTGCTGGTCCTCTACAGAAATACGAAGGCTGTTGCCCATTACTTTCTTGGGCACTGAAAGCACTAAATGACCTCCTGAAGCACTGCAAGCATGGATATATTTGCACAGAAAACAAATGTCCTCCCTGAGGAGGTCTTACAGATTGGCACAGGTCCAGGGTATGTGATCTGTTAGGAGGTTAAATCACTATCAGTGATACACAGGTAACCAGGAGGCAACTGCTGGAAAGCAAAGCTGTTTTTCAAGGCCTTGCTCCCAGTGAGTACATTTGCTTGTACTGACCACTGTAGGTGAGAAAAACTTTGTGACCCTGGAGAAATCAAGAATTTTGTGACCCAGGAGACATCAAGAGCTGAAGAACATTTGAGAAAACCAGAGGCTTAGAAGGAAAGCAAAAACCCTCACTAAGCAAGGAGAACAATGTGGTTTTCACTGCCAGTAGAAGTGCCTGTTGTGTGACAAAAGCAGCATAAATGCCTTATGAAAACACATTTCTGGTCTCACCATTGGCTGAAGCTGAAGCTTGCATCAGGATGTGGGGAATTGATGGAGTTTTTGGATAATACCAGAATCCAAGTTGTTTAGTTTCTAAAGGGGAAGCCATGGGCTTGTTGAGAGTCCCTGCTCTCTGGAAGTGGCAGTGAGAGGCAGCTCCAGACCAGGTCTCAGGCCCCAGTTTCTCATTGCTGCTTCCCACAAAGACTGTCTCAGGGGGAAATGGGAGATTTGTAGCTTTAGAAGGACAAATCCAGCATTTTATAAGCATGATACTACAGCTCCAGAGACAAAGGAGTGCTAGTGCTGACTATAAGGTACCCCATACTTGGATCTGAGGCACCCTGCCTTACAAATCTGCTTGGGGTTTGTCAATGGGCGTGGCATGGGGGAAAGAGCATCTTCTGGCCTGCTGCCTGCAATGTACAACTCATACACATGGTGAAATGTGGGGATTGCTGTATTGCTCCCATCATCTCCATTGTCAGGGGACAAGTGCTCAGACTGTTATCCAAAACCAGAAGTGTCATTGGTACATTCAGAAATGTGATCTCTCTCCAGGTGAAATGCTGGGAGTCATAAGGTGACTCCCTTGCTGGCAGGCAGTCACTGATCAGGGGGGTCTCCTGGCTGCAGGCACCAGCACTTCCTTGCTTGGCCCTGGCAGGATCTTTTATGGGATGTTGATCTCTAACGTGGTGTTTCCATGTGTGTTGGTGCAGGTCCCTCTACATCAACCTGGTGGGACTCTGGGCGATCCTGGTCTGTGCCACACTATGTGGGCTGGCCCTCTACTCCATCTACAAGGACTGTGACCCATGGACGGCCAACCAGGTGTCAGCACTTGATCAGGTAGGGCCTCCCATATTCTGGGGAAAGGTGGTGGAAGGGTATCCTTCCTCTGCAGCCATAATAACCAGACAAAGGTAGTTCAAGAGTCAGAGGTCTGGAAATAGTAACATGCTGGAATCCTGTGTCAGGCTGAGACCACAGTGCAAGGGAATAACCTGGAGAAAGCAGCAGATCCATCCTTGGCATTGTTCAGTCCCTGCATTCCCCAGCTATGCTGGAGCTGCAAGTCCCTCAGCACTTGGTAAGGTGACCAGCAGGGAGAGCTGCAATGTGGAGAGTGCTCAGTCCGGCCACCTCTGCAGACGTGTGGGGTTTTCACCCAAAATGGGTTTAGGGGTGTCAGCATCGCATGAAACTGCTTTGGCGAGAAGCAAGGGAAGGAGAGCAGCAGTGCCCTTGCGAGTGACTGTGGTCCTGGTGAGCTGCTTTGTGTCATCCAACCTAAATTCTTCTGGGCTGACAAAGGCAAAACCCTTTCCAGATTCAAAATATACTTGTGCCCAAAGCACGCTCCTGGAGGAAGGCTGTCAGCAGGCAGTTCTTTGTTAGTGATGGTGAATCTTTCCCTCCTTCGAAGGAGAGATGGGCAATCAAACTGCTGCTAAGAACTACCTCTCCGCTGATGGTGACCTCTCCCTAAATAGACCTTGAGCAGCAGGTTTATCTGAGGAACAAGAGTTCTGGCAGCCCATAGACTGGCCAGAGCCAGGGCCCAAGGAAATCAAAGAAGTTTTATTTGTACATTTAGGCTAAGATTATCACAGGGTCTGGAGAATGCTCCAATGAACAGTAGCTGGAAAGCCAAGAGAAGAACACAGACAATAGAACACCTGAGGTAAGACCACTTGGTCTTTAAGAGTAGAATAAAATAAGAGCCAAGGTGGAAACTGGGAGGAAATAAGGTTCTTCCTATCAGTTAAATTCATTTGGTAGAAGCTGAAAGCAAGATACTAAAAATATCAATGTGGCTGTGCAAAAAAAAAAAAGGTTCACAGGAAGAAAATCTTAAAATTCCTCTCTTTCCAGCATTCAGATCTTACAAACATCAGAAAATAGCACACAGTTTCCAATAAGGAAATGGATCTCAGGTAACAATACCTGAGGTTATTGGACTGTATATAAACCCTTTTTTTCTGGAGTCAACAGCAGAAAAAGCGTCTGTGACACTCAGCCTCTCCAAGGGAGTGATGTAAAGTACAGACCACCTGCTGTGCAGCCTAGCTTGCTCTACAATTGTCACTGGAAACCAAGGTCCTGGTGGCATGGCACCCCAGATAGTTGGTCTCAACAGACTCTCTGTAGCTCTAGTAGACTTTTTAGGATTGGTTTTCTTTGTAGAATCCAATAAATAGAGCAAGATAGGACATTAAAATTTAGAACAGCTGGATAGAATGCCAGTGAGAAGGCTGTAAAAAACAATACAGTGATAAAATGAATAATTAGGGCAAGATGGTAATTCTTCTTAATCTGAATTTTTCAGCTAATGCCATACCTAGTGTTGGATATCCTGCAGGATTTTCCAGGAGTGCCGGGGCTTTTTGTGGCTAGTGCCTACAGTGGGACATTAAGGTAATTTAATAATTTGGAAACTACTACCTTTTTTCCCCCTTTTTTGTTGGAGCTAAAGTTGCATTTATACTAAAACTTCTGTACTTATTTATTTGTCTGGTTAATTTATATTCTTTAAAAAAATCACCATGACCTCTTTGATGATGCAGCTTAAAAATCCATAGTTTCCAATATTTGGGTCCTAGGACTCAAAGCTGTTTGGAATTCACTACTAACAACATGAGGAAACAGCTAGCCACATGCGATGTAAAACACTAACCAATTCTTCTCTGTGCTTTTGAAGCCCCTCTGCTATAGGAATTTTCAAGTATAACAAATGGGTGGTTACACCAAATAGGTACATTTGGGGAAATTTCCTGTTGCTTATCTTTAATTTTCCAGTTTCAGACCTGCATAACTTCAAAGCCATCTGCCTTTCCTCACCTCTGATCTTTAGAGATTTCTTTTCCAGAGTTCCTGGGCTTCCAGTTGTTTTGAATGAATTCCATTAAGCAACAACCACTGTGTATTTTTACTGTAGGAGACAGATTGATACCCTTCTATCCTGTACTGGGGAATGCTTTGTTTAGCTTTCCCAAGGAGTATCTTTAAGAAACATTGCCTGTCTCAAGGAAGGCTCCGTACAACAGTAAGCAGATAGAAATGAAGAAATTTACAAATGTGACATCAGAATAATTTTTTTTTTTATTCTGAATACTTGTAGCTACGTAAATAAAGGGAACAGCCAAATATTTGTTTCATGTGCTGAAGAAAAGCTGGTGGTTTGCAAGATCAAGGTACATGCAGACAAAGGATCACCTGGTTTGTGCCTTGGAAGTGCTGGTTTCTCTGATCCCACAGGGATCAGAGCCTCAGTAGTTTGGTTTGGACTAGATGCCTAATTTTTAGATGATTGTAATTAGATTATTTGAATCTTCCTCTGAGAGTGCATTAAAAGTAAAGTGATGTTAGAGAATTTTACCTACCCAGATATATACTTTAGATAATTTGTGAAGATATTATGTATACCAGAGATGTTTACAGCTGGGTTATATGTAATAGATATTTCTATTCAGTTCCCCAGGCCCAACCCAACTTTTCGTCAGTATGTGCCTTGACTTCACCAAGGATAATTATTTTAAACAATTTATCTAAGCTGTTAACTGCGTTCTCTGGAATAATAAGTTATTTAAACCTATGCAGCAGTTACATTAGTTTTCTGACACTGTTCTAGACAGTGGCGGTTTCTCTGTGCCAGTAACGTACCCGCTATCTATGATTTCAGTTTTTAAGATATAAAAAATTGTATAAATCTTGCCTTCTATAGTACGGTGTCCTCCAGCATCAATGCTCTGGCTGCTGTGACCGTTGAAGACCTCATTAAGCCCTACTTCAAATCTCTCTCTGAAAAGAAGCTGTCACGGATTTCCATGGGGATGAGTATGTCTGGAAAATATATTTTCTGCTTTTGCTTTACAAAGTGAAGGTTTGATTCAGATCTTGCTTGTGATGGTGTATGTCAGGAGTAATTCATTCACACCAGTGAGACTATGTTGGTGCAGCATTTGCAGGAGACAAGATCAGCTGTGTAGGTTTTACACAAGTAGGGGACAAGTGAGTTTAAGGAAAAAAGGAAACCATCTTGTTTGGTCTTTAATAAGGAAAGATGCACTGCATCTGTGTTCAGTACTGATTCACAATTCTACAAAGCCAAATATCTCTGACTTAAACACCTGCTATTTTTCTTTCATCTGTCAAAAATGAGACGCAAAGGAAGCTATTTTGAATGTTTTGAATTGATATGTGAACAATAGCATTGTGTCCCAAAAATATTCCAGAGAACAAGAAATTTCACATCTTCTCTGATGTCACTCTGTTTAGCTCCTCTGCTTTAATGTAACTCAAAGAGAATCAGAACTAGACTCAGCAGATGGTTTAAATCTGTGAAGTGCAGTTGCCATGTCTACTACTTGTACTTCTTCCTTGAGACCAGCTGCAGGTGTAGCCCAAGAAAGTGTTGGTAGTAAGAATGAAAATACCTCAGTGCTGCCATGGTGTCATAGCCTATACCAGGGAGCATGGCAGACTGGTGGGAGGGTAACAAGTGTTAAATATTTTCACATGAGAGAATGTGCTGGTTTCTTAAACATTGCAAACAATGCTTATGCCGAATTTGTTGTTTGTGGTATTGTGAGTTGCCTGACACATCACAATGAATAGTGAGATTAAACTCTTGCTAGAGCAGTGAAACTCATCAGGGCGAAGGTGGAAAAAAACAAGTAAGCCAGTGTTATGGCTCCTGGGAAGAGACACTAAGTCCTGGTGACCTGAGATGTTGTCTGTCACTGTGCCAGCTCCCAGTGATCAGCCAGCATTTACTCTTTTGCTTCCTAGACTTTAGACTGAGAAGTGAAAGTCATTCCCTCAAAATAAGGACAGTGGCACAGGAGCTGGGAAATATGAACAATAAGTGGGTTATTGCCCCTATGAGTATTCCATGTGGCTGACATTTATTAACTAATCTTCAGTAATACACAGAAAAAGGATTTTGTCAAGTTCATATGATCTCTTCTTAGTGTAAACAGAAAACTGAACTTTTGGCCAATTCTGACTCTCTTAGAAAAACTCCAGAGGTTAGCACATTTATTTGGGAGATGTTGGGGCCATGCTGGGGCCATGATGGGCTAGACAGAAACTTTTCCATTAGTGATTTTCAAACTTTGGCAGATTTATACATTATTCTGCCTTTCACGTACAGGCCTGTTTTATGGTGGAGTCTGCATTGCCATGGCTGCAGTGGCATCTCTTCTGGGAGCCTTGTTGCAGGTAGGTGTCAGACAGCTTTTTCATGCCCATGTTGAATGACTCAGAATAAATTATGTAAGAAAATAATTGCTGAATACCTTTATGAGATTAGTTTTTATTCTTTGTTGGGTACTGAAGTGAAATCACCCATGGCTCAGCCTGTGTTTTAAGCATCCATATATCAAACCCTAGCAGCTGAGTACACACCACTTAAAAAAGTCTCATAATTTCTTTCTGAACATCTTCTCTTGTTGTCACTTTGGAGGCTTTACCTTCCTTGTACAGCACCTAATAACAGACTTTTTTCCTTCCTCAGGCAGCGCTCAGCATTTTCGGTATGGTTGGTGGCCCTCTTTTAGGACTGTTTGCCTTGGGAATCCTCTGCTCCTTTGCTAATGGAATTGTAAGTAGAAAGTTAAAGACCTGTTCATCTAAAATTTATTGATTATTTTGGGCATCTCCTTTCCCTTCTCCCACCAATAATTTGCTGTTGGGCAGCAACGGAGATGTCTTTGGTACTTTTCATTAGGACATTTCCTCTTGCTCCCGTTTTTCCTTATCCCAAGGAAATCACTAACAGAGTTGTATAGGAACTTGAACTTCCATCCCGTTAAGAGATTTACACATCCAGCAGGAGAAAATAATCAGAATAAAAATGAAACTTTGACCAGGACTTCTTAAAACCAGTTTTAGAAGCAGGGACAATGCATCTTGAGATGTAGCTGAACAACCTGTAGGCTCAGAGAATGCTGGCCTGTCTGAGCAAAAGGGGGTCAGGCCAGGAAAATGGGGTCTAAACACTTATAGACCAAATTGGAGTATTTTCAGAGTGCTTCCATATTGTAAAATTGTGGGTTCCAGATGAAAAAACCTTTTCCATCAAAAAAGGATCTGACAAACTTTGTTAATATGGTGCATGGTTTAGTCTGGCAGGACTAATAAATAGTAATCCTGCTGGGTTTAATAATCACTGATCTTTACCTCTTTGTAGTTGCAAATTTTATGTATATGCTAAAGTAAAAAAAATAAAAAAAATTCTAGCTCTCAGCCAAACCTACCTTTGATGTAGGAGAGACTTTTTTGCTAGAACAGGTCACACAAGAAAATTGAAGAATTGCTTCGGTATTTGTTCAAGGAGGGCCTCAAATAAAGCAGGATTTTCCCATATACCTTGCAGGCCAAAATTATCCTTTGATTATAAAGACCTAGTGGCCAAATAAAAAAAGGTATGCTCAGGAGCTGTGAGAAAACATTGTATTTTGCCAAAGAGGAATGAAGTAAACCCCCCAGCACTTCCCAACTGTATATTTCATTTCTGCTATGGAGACTACAGTTTAGATTATTTTGACTATTTCTTACTCATCTAGTTGTTGTTTCTTTCAAATATCTTTTGCTTTTCATGTAAATCCAAATTTCACTTTTTGTTTTACAGGGGGCATTTGTGGGTCTTGTCAGTGGCTTTGTCATTTCACTTTGGGTTGGAATTGGATCTCAGATTTATCCTCCACTTCCAGTGAGGACCAAGCCACTTTCTCTCTCAATTGAAGGCTGTAACATAACCTCAGGAAATTTAACATCAACAGAAATTCCATTAACAACGGTTTTCAGCACACCAGGTGCAGAAAGGTATGAGTTCAAGTGCAGTAACAAAGCATGTCTTTTTTTTAAAGAAACACAAACATCTGCAGAGTATTTGGGTTACTGTAACTATCCTTCTCTGGTTTATCTACCACATTGTTTGAGATGCAGCAGTTTTCTCTGATTTTTTTTTTTTCCTATCAGACTGAAGTTTGTCTGAATTATCCCACAACAGAAGTCAAAGTGAATTTTTGTATTGATCTGAAAAGCTTCAGTTCAATATTTGAGTTCAAAGGCTTGGACATGCCTTTCTGTGGACCACAGTTTTAAACAAAGATATCATTTATAGTTATTTGATTAACTTCTACAATCTGTCACATGAATTAGAGTAATTGGCAGTTAAAGGGCAAAATGCCAGTTAGCAACTCTACCTACAGCAACTTGTCTGTGCAGAATAGTTCTATTCAGTACATTCAGAATGGGCACAATATAAGGGATTTCCTCTGCTCTGCAACTACCAAATGTTTTACTCTGGATGATCACAATTAAGTTTAACATGAATGACAAAATAGGGAACAGCAGGAACAGAGAGAAGTTGAAAAAACACATTTCTAGGGTTTCCAAATCCTTACACCTTAGAGCATTGTACAGTTGAGAGATACCCTGACGCACAACTGGTTGCCCAACATCCAGTTTCATATACCACACCTCTGGCATGAGCCCTCAGCATTGCTCCTGGCTGCTGGGAAGCACCTGTTGCAACAGAGCACATAGTCAGGGAGAACACAATGAGTTGTAAAGATAGTTGCTCTACTGTTTCTAGCTGTTTAGAGCTGCATGGGGTTGATTGGTTGTGTCCTTGCTGGGATTTTTGTGTCCCTTTAAATAACATCACCCTTGCTAAAGAAATTAATCCCTTCATCTGGATAACTGGAGTATTCAGCTGTGGACTAGATTCGGAGCAGAGACAGGACTGTCCTGTTTTACCTGCTCTGTATCATGCATTGCCTCACTGTACTGACTAGCCTTGCCTCTCACTGTACTGACTAGCCTTGCCTCTTACAAAGGAACTTGTTCTCCAAATTTTGGAACAAATTTTCAGTGCACATATGATTATATGTAGGTAGCTCAAGATTACCAGGTCCCTTGGTTCAGAAGTATCTCTGTATTTATACACTGTCTGGAAACAAGTATTTTCAAGTTGTTTGGAACAGAAAGAGAAGTTAACACTTTTTCTGCTTTATTTCAGGCCTGCCCTGGCAGACAACTGGTATTCCTTGTCTTATCTCTACTTCAGCACACTTGGGACACTTGTCACAGTAGTTGTGGGAATAATTATCAGCCTCCTAACAGGTATGAGTTTCAGAGCTGTGATTGAACGTGTCCCAGATCTCTTTCAAACTAAGGTCTCCTGAGAGCCAGAGGAAGTGCCAGTAACCTATTGCAAACACTGTGTAAAGGTTACCACCCTAAATCAGATTTCCTCCCCTCAGCGCTTCTGCGCTTCAGACCCACTCCTGGTCTTTGCTCACAGCAAAACTTACCACAGGTCTCTAAGGAGAAGGAAATTTCAGCATATTTTTAAAGCTAAGGGGCAAAAAAAGAAGAAAAGAAAAAAGGCATCTGTCTTCCCTTTTTTATTAGATGCCTGCAGGGGCTGTAGGTTTAAGACCTGTCCCTGGACATGGCAACAACTCTGAGCAAGGATATACACCCATGCTTCTAAAGGACAAAAGCAGTTTTACTTCGAGTGAGTTCAGGGCACTCAGGGGCTGTTGTCTGCATCCATAGAGTGCGTGCTTTTCACCACATTCCTCAAGAATGTGCTTAAGAGCTGCAAATCCTCTGCATGAGTATTTTAGCTTCTTTCTCAGTTTTGTAGTACTTTTGTGCAAAGGGAAAATGCAGCTTCCCTTGGGTAAGCTTGTCACGGGTAAGAGTGGGGAGTTCAGTTCCAGCCCATGACCTCACTACTTTTGCATCCAGGTCCAATGCAAACTACACTTGTCATTCACCTCATGCATGCACCTCATGATCCACAATGGCTCCAGGACTATGAAACTCCAAACTCGGCAGACAAACTCACTTCTATTAACTTCCCTGTGCCTTGCAACTAATATTCACAAGTTACATTTATCTCATTTTCTTTTCTTTCTGGGTTTTTAGAAGATTTGCTCCACACTTTCTCTCAAGCACATGCTCTTCCCATTGCTATAGTGATGCTTGAACCTAAATTTTGCTTTTTACCAGGTAGGGATCAGGTTACCTATAGGCCATGAAACAAAGTGTGCAAACCAGAGAACTCACTAAATCCATATAAGAAATACTCAGCCCAAGAACAGAAGTACAAAAGAATTAACCCAGGCACAATGTAACCCTGCTTCTCATGGAGCAATATTCCATTTAAGCCTCAGGTGGCAAGCAGAGCTAATTACTTGCACCTACATCTCTTTCGTTTCCCTCCCAAGAATAGCTTATCTGTGCCTTAAAATGCCCATTCATTCCAATAGTCCTCATCCCTCCATCTTGAGGCTGCCCTTAAATAATTCACTATAAAAATTGCTGGTGAGTTTGGATACAGGAGTCTTGCTGACAGGGAGCTGAGAACTGGAGCTCAGGGTTCAGGATAGGACAGTGCCACAGCTCCTGGACTGGCAGAGTAGTCCTAGACATCATTGTATGCGACTCATTCTTTTCTGGTGATTGCCAGGTTCAGTTTTTTCCAAAACTGGAAATCCAAGGAGGATCTAAGAAACTGGGAAATATTGCTAAGGCATTTCAAATAGACTTTGAGGGATCATTTTATATATTGAGAGGGGCAGGGTATACATCTTTGTAAAGAAATGATGCCTAAGGCCTGTCATTGCTTGTGTAAAACTGGCTGAATGAAACTTGCCTGTTTTTAAGGAGGACTAAAGCAGAATACGGATCGTAAATTCCTGCTGACCAAGGAAGATTTCCTGTCCAACTTCTCACGGTCTGAAACTGAGCAAGTAAGTGTAATTGTGCATCTGTTATTTAAATCAATCTTTCCTCTTGGGGACAAAGGCAAACAAATTTTCCAGCTTATGTTTTTCCAATCAGGATGAATAGCACCTGACAGGTGGGAGTAAGGCAGCTGCCACAGGCAAGGAAGCAGTTTTGCCACAACTTAACTTCAGTCAACAACAGAGAAACAACTGAGTAAAGGGACAGTTTTTTCCATGTTTCTGCTAAAATACTCCCTAACTGGCCTCTAGGAAGCTGCCCCAAGGCACACCTTGGACTCAGCAAAGCTTCCTTTGTTTGTGAACATGTGTTCTCTAAGGTCTGAATTTTTTTGTAACTGGCTACTGTTTGGGAGAAAACATTTCTAGTCAGTGTATGTGTTTCCTAGCTCTCATCCTAAGAAAAGACAAAAGGGGAAATATTATTGGGTAATAACATCCATTAGAAGGGGGAATACAGAATATTTTTTTTAAGATATACTACACATAACTTTTCAATAAATATTGTCAGCTGAACATTCAAGCTCAGCTTTGTTCAGTAGTTCAGGCAATAATCCTATCTTTAAGATGGTCCAGCTTGCAAAATGTTTTTCCTCGATACTGACAACTCCTTCTAGAATGATCAGCTTCTGGAAAAGAACACCAGTGAAAAAAAGGGATATTTTACCATACTACTGTAATGCTGTTTGCCCATGTCAGTACTGGAGATATCTATTCAGTTAATGTCATTCACTGTCTTTAATGGGTCAACATTTATTTCCACTATCTATGAATTTAATCCCAGAAGTCTTTTGAAAAAAACAAAACAATCCACCACCCACATGGAAGCTAATGTCCACAGCCATACTTATTTTATGCCTAGAGTCAGAAACAAATATCTGTCTCTTATATGGCTAAGAGCTGAATAACAAGTGGTTGGCATCACAAATAATGCAGAAAGTTGATGAGATAAAATCAGGGCTAACTAAGCAACTTTCTGCTCATGAAGAGCTCGGTATCTCATTCTATTTAACAGAAATGCAACATCAAAGCAATGATGCATGTTAATCTGCTCTTCCTGTCACAGATGGGGCAAGGATGAAGGGTAGGGAGTCAACAGCTCAGAGACCTGGTGGTGACATATCACTAGACATGAAAACAGCAATTAGAACTTTGCACACCCAAAACTACTTTAGAGAATTTGCAGGACAAGAACATTTTGTGTGACAAGAACATTTTACACAATTAGTACCTTATGCAATACAAAACTTTCCATGCCTCTAGAAAAATACCATCTACTGCAATGAGTATTTGTGCTCTGTCAGCCACCAGCATGTTTTCCTGAAAGGCAACCTGTATGTCAGGCCTGACTCTGCTGGCCAAAGACAGGTCAAAGAGAGGAAGACTGCTCCTTCTGTTTCACAGCATGGCTTTTGTCTTTTGTATTTTAGCCAGAGAAAGTGGAAGTGTTGAACTGGAAGCCATTTACCATGGCAGATGAAGGAACTGACAACCCTGCCTTCAGCCACATTGAAATGGATGTTGCAAGTGACAAGAACAAAGTCAATGGGCTTCATATATGACACAAGGCCATGTCAGCCCACGAGGACAGTTTGGTTCATGTAAAGCACTGTTGACATTCCTGTTCTGGGTCAGTTACCAGCTCTGCTGGGGTCATGGGCAGGCATCTGCTGAGCTTTGTGTCACTATCGCCTTTCCATGACCTTGACATTAGTCAAAAAAGGAATCAGTTTTTTTCTTGCACTTCCTCACTCTCTCACTCTGTTGGTGACAGAACCTAAAGCAATGTTTCCATGTGAAATGTTTGCTTGATATTCTTGAGCCTCTTGGAAAATATCTGCTTTTAATCTCATTTCACCATCAGAGCCAATTTTTTATTTGGGAAGAGTACTGTTTGCCCAGACATAACTGGTTTTCTGGCTTTTTTTTTTCCTTTCTTTTTTCTTTAAAGGCATTGAAAGTATGAAGAGATTAGGGTGTGGGACCTTATCAGATTCCAAGAAACAGTAGGTCTTTTCTTTTGTATGGGAGGTATATTTAGTGCTATCTGGTTCCTCTGTAGAACTGATTCTGAGAGAGATTTATTTTGCTGGTTTTGTCATCTATGTTTTTTAACCCACTTGTTTCTTGGTTACCTGCACCTTCTCCTCTGTGCTCAACTGCTGAGAGCTGCAAGAGTGACTTTGGTGGTGGTGGTGCCAAGAGTCAGTACTGTGTTTCCCTTCATGCCCTATCTGCCTCGTCTCCCCTGTCTTGCCCTTACAGAGCTGGTCCTCATGAAGGAAATCTATTTACACTTTTTATTCAGTGCCATAGACCAGAACCACAGTAGCCTTCTACTGCATGCTCAGCTTGCTGGCCTAGGATTGTTCTTGCACTGGCCTGGGCACAGTGCAGCAGAGATGTCCATAAAGAATATTCCCTTTTGGCTGTACTGGACGAGAGTGAAGGCTGCATCTGCAGTTGCCACAGCAGTTCTCTGCAGAGCTATGAGCTGAAACCTTCTTAGCCCTTTGTGTTCTTGCAGTCCTTGTTTTCACTCTGTGGATTCATGTTCAAGGTTGGTTCAGGTGAGGCAAGTGCACACTGTGTTTTGGCAGTTGTGCAGAGCCCCCTGCACAATTCTCCAGGATGGAGAAGGGATCACAGAGGATGTCATATGGTGAAGGCTTCTCCAGGGCTGCAGGGGTTATGGAATGACATTCTCTGGTGGGGCTGCCAAGAGAATGTTAACGACCCATCCACATGGGTTGTACTGTGCTGCTGTTTTGGGAGGGTGGAAACACCCATTGCTTTATTCTCCAGCTTGCTTTCAGGTACAGTGGGGAACACACTCTGACCTACTGTTGTTTTTGTACTTCAGACTTTTACTATGGCTGTACTAGTGTGTTTAAAACTCTTCTACAGCAGCAAAATTAAGTTGGAAAATTAAAGTCATTGCTGGAAAGCTGAGCTGTGAAGCTTAGAAGGCAGTCATGCTTTGGAATCAAGTGAAGAACTGACTGTGGGCCTTAAATGCTTTCTAAAAGTTAAACTGCATTTGTGCCAAGTACTGAGCTGCTGTAACTTGGAATAGGACACAGTGTTAGCTTAGTTACCTTGACTGGGGCCCTGTAGCATCTAAGTAAATTTTTTTCTAAGCACTTGTGACAGAGGGCACTTGATGATCTACTGCGTAAGATGAACTGTTAGGATCAGAAAATGCAGGTGAAAAAATGGGCTCCAAGGACCAGACCAGGAGAACAGGGCAGCCAGACACTCTGTGGGTGCCACCAAGACCATGACTCCATCAGTTAACCCAGCACAAAACTATGTGATGGAGGCAGGTTTCCCCTATGCTTCCTGAAGCTTTTTTTTTTTTGCATTATCCACTGCAGAGTTTAGGGCCAGCCCCTTTTCTCACTCTCCTCTGCTGCAGCTCCAGGTTCAGGTCAGTGCCTAAAGTCACTGCGTGGAAGGGCTATGATGAAATGGGATAGATCCCATGAGTTATGTCTTGTGTCCCTATATCTAAGATGTGAGACAAACAATAGCATCCTGAATAAAGTCTTCTAGGATTCAGGACAGGAAAATCTCTGTTTTGGGACTATCCAAGTTACTCTGAGACAATTAGCCTGTTGATTGAATCAGCTGGGTTTGCTTCTCAAGTCTCAGAAGGTAAGTGCAGCTCAATATTGTGCCTTGTCTTCATAACCCAGAAAGAGATACTGCATTTTGTGCTATGGAATACTTCTCCAGCCTCGGAATATAATAATTTATATTTACCAGGTACTTTCAGCCCACAGATCTGAAAGAGGGTAAGTTACTGCTATCTCTATGCTGCTGCAGGGTGCTGAAGTGGACTGGTGTGCCTCTGTGTATCTGTGCTTTGTGAGAGAGAGTAAGCTGTAACAGAGAACAGAAGCCTGCAGCAAACACTTGATCTATGTGCCTGCTGGTATGGCTACAGCCCTCCCAATCCAAATCCTGAATTCCCATCTGAATGTGCTTCTCCAGAGGGTGACTGACTGGTCACTGCTGTGTGAAACAGCATCTGCATGTCCTTTCTGCATCACTCTGTGCTGAAATTACTGTGCTGTAGTTGATGCTGTCTTAGACTGTCTTAGATCATCTGTAACTTCTACCTGCTTTGTTCATGAAGACTAATCTTCCTGGTTATCATACTTTAAAAATGTAGCTTTCTTCTCCATGCTTTGAATTTGCTTAGTTGTTTAAAACAGAGGAAATGCATAAATTACCATCTTACCTCCCCTTTATTGCTGAAGTTGCTAGTTAAGCACTCAGCAGTTATTTAACTCGAATTTTGGTATGAAGTGAAAGTTTGGGCCAGGTGGTATTTATTGGCCCACAATCATAAGATCAAGATGAGTTTTCACTGAGTAGTATATTTTGCTGTAAGCTGTTCAGAGACAAACACCCTTACGATTTGAAGGTGACCTGTGCAACTACCCCATTTCTTGCTACCTAACCTCCCATGACTGCTGCAGAGCTATAAAGTGACTCTTTTGGCTTTATTTTTTTTCTATAGTTTTCTTAATTGGCATCATTAATTAAAACAATTCACCAATTTTCAATAATATTTTCTCTGGGAAAATACACTCTCCTCTGCTAGCTGAACTCTGAGCCAGGGCCTTCCTTATCTGTGTAAAAGCAAGATAATTTTGGAGTCTCCACCATACTCCTGCACCCTGATCCTTCATCTCTCCCAGCTAAAAGCTCACTTGATAAAGGAATGTGGGATGCTCAAAACTGATTGATTTCACAGGAGCAGAAGTACTCCACAATGTCCAAATTACATGCATCATCTAGCAGGGTAATGAGACAAAACAATTAGGAATCTTTTAAAGTAAAAATATTAAAAACCCCTAACCCTAAAACCACAACAGTAACAATATTTGACTATGTGAATACACAAAAGAACCACAGAGAGAAAATAGTGATAAATTTTGTCTCTTTTTGGTCTGCATTTAAATTTTACTTCTATCTGACTGGTCAGTTTGCTTGCTGAACAAATAAGGTGAACAGAAAGAAACTCATGAATGACAAGTGGTAAATATTTCATATGCATAATTTATTTTTAAAGTTTATTACATCACATTATACAAGCATTAAACATGGCTTTATGTTGATGATTTTTTTAAGTGTGAAAACTTGACATTCTTCTCCATAGAATTTTTCTATTTACAAATAAACAATCTTTCTATATACTTTATATATATATATATATATAATATATATGGTCAATAATGTAACTCCCCTCAGAAAGATTTAAAATAAAAAAGAACTGATTTGTAAACATGGTTTCTGTCATATTATTTGGTAGCTTGAGTGAAGATGATGTTCTATTCCTAGATTTTTCTTTTGTCAGAGTATCCAGGTTATTAATTTACATTTTTTATTCTAAGATCTGTAAAACCAGCATGTGACAGAATGCAAAAAACTTAGCAAACGGGTTGAAAAACAGTCCCAATATATATTTTCTCCCTTGGTTTTAAAAACTGGCCTGTGACTGCTCATGAAGTACATGCTGCTGTCAAGAATGGCCTATGGAGAATAATCCTGTGCTGATTGCAAGATGATTTCACAGTACATCCTCTGATGTGTGCTGTCCTGCTTGCTATGTAAAATGTTTGTGCCATGCATCGAGGTTGCAATTTTTTCTCATTCCCTTGAAGGTAGTGATCTTGTGGAGCTGGAATAAGTAAACAACATACAGGACTGTCACATGGAGATTTAAACAAAACCCATCATCAGATCAGGAATGGAATGGCATAATTAGTTCTCTAGACACTATTAAAATTCCATTTATTATTATTATTATACTATTATTTGTATTTTATTTTTCTAATAAATAAAAAGGGGGCATCTTTCCTGAGTATTCTGTTATGTAGCTCTGAAGGACTCCAGGGAAATCTGTTCATCAGACCAGCAGCAGAGAAACCTCGATGGGTTGACTGGTCAAACTAAAGTGACAGAGATGTACTCAGTCTGCCAGGGAGGTCAGAGCCTGTTGCAGCCTCATACTCAGCATGAGCTTGGCAAGCAGCCAACCTATGGTCTCATTTAGAGCAGAGCGGAACACAAATTCTAGCAATGTGTTGTCAAGAAAATTCATCATAATGTAGCTGTCTTGAAAACTACTCTCAAAATCAATTATTATCTATTGCATTTCTGCTGTGTGTTATTTCTTTTGGCACATTTTATTGCAGTAGTTTCTCTGGAGTGGAAGTAAATTTATACTCTACTGTGTTTCAGTTCAGTTCTTGGAAGTTACTGAGATCTAAATTGACAAAGCTGCATCTTACTGAAGGGATTTCCAAAGGTCCATTTTGCTTGTATGGGTGACACTGATTTTATGCATGGCTCATGTCTCACTTTACTACTTAGCAAACAGTTTCTGAGCTCTGGTCATCTGTTGGTTTAGACATTAAACAGAGAGTATCCAAAATAATCCAATTATTCACGAGAATTTGGTCTGAATATGATTTTGCACAGCAATCCTGCCCCAGAATCCCCAGGCTGAAACTGTGGGTAGTGGATGGTAAATGCTAACCCATCTGGCATGTGTGTATTGGAGGTCAACATTGCCTGATCCCTACTTCCTATTCACAGAGACAGAAATACTCCTACTTCCTCACTGTCCTGTGGGCTGTGTCCACAGCTTCTGTAAGCAGAGGCAAGGATGAACAAGTTCACTTGCCCATTAGCCAGGAGTTTACTTCACAACCACTATCTGTCCTTCCCACTCAGTTTGGCACTGAGCCAACACTAGTCCTGAAATTCCTTCAGTGTTTATGTTGTCTCATGAGACTTTCAGCCTTGGGCCAAGAGCAGCTGATAAAAGGGAGCTGCTATGTCATTTTCCCTCTTCAGGTAGGATGGTGGCTACAGAGAGGAGGGTGTTCACAGTTTCTTTCATCTCTCTTCTTTCTCAAGTCTTATTACCTTTCATTAAAGCTTCTCCCTCTCATACAAATAGCACAGTTCTCCTTTGCAGTGGAAAAAAATTAATAGATCTAATTTGGTGATATTTGTCTTGGTGGAGATGGTCCTGTTGTCATGTGGAGCTTGAGGTATCCATCCATAGGAGCTTGCATAATGTAGTCTATCCAGAAGGGCAAATTCTACTTCTTCCATCAAATTACTTCCAGAATAACTTTTAGAAACAACTGATTGAAGAGTTTTCACAACACTCAGTATTTTGATTCATGTTGCTCCATCCAACACTTATGATGTCTTCAAAGCTACAACTCCACTCTTTTGGGCTAATAGTCTGGAAAGTTTTAATTTCTTAATTAAATCAGAAATTTTTAATTTCTCAATACTAAGGAATTTGCTAAAGGATATTGTCAATGGCTTATTTTGCCCAAGTCTAATTTGCACCCAGTGTAGAATTGCTCTGCATTAAGGATTCCAAGCTATTTCATACTACAGTCTGTTGTTTTGTTTTTTCCCTTCACTCCTTCATAGATAATGGAATGATGAATACAGAACATGCTACAAGTGTAGATATTCTGGATGATTGTGTTTTATTCTGCTGATCTTGTTCATCTGTCTTGTTTTGTTTTACTTAGGCAGATAGGTCTTTAAGACACTGTCTGACATCTGTTACGGATGTAAGTACACCCTAATTCCTGACTAGGCCTCAATGTGATCTGGCAACACAAATATGTGGGCAGTTCTGGGCAAGATGCCCTAACCTGATTTGATTCCTTCAGACAGCAGACATTCCTTATAGCTGAAGAGGCACTGCTCAGAACTTTAACATATATTACCAACTTTTCACAGTGTCATTTCTAAATAAATGACCCTACAGCTAGATACCTCTGGCCACATTTAGATGCTTCTGATGCCTTCATTTTTCAGCATCGTTAGACCAGCTGATCAGACTCATGATCATGCATCTCCTTCTACATAATACTTCAATATTATTGAGTAATGGAAATGGTCTACCTAGGTGACCTTTACTGGTGGCAAATGCAAACTGACGCAGTTGGGTCCACTGTGGAGGAGAGCAATGTTGCCATGCACGTGCTGCAGGTGGTGGCCACACAGGCGGACAAACACTGCCACGTCGCCAAGGCGCAGTCACAGCTTATGAAGTAGCAACTTCGTGAGAATGAGCCATAAGATCACCAAGTTCTGTTAAGTACTGTAAGTTGAGTAACTGCTTTGAAGTTCAGGGCCTCAAATTTTAGTCAGGGCCTGGGAGCTTCCTGGCAAGAGTGCAGAGACTTAGTATTGGTCTGATGTGCTCATGTTGACATCAGCTTTGGACATGACTAAGCCTTGCAAACACCTCTAATTTCAAAACGCTTATGACAAAACCCACCCTATTGAACAGGGGCACACATGTGCTAAGTGCACACAACATTAGTGACTATTCCTTTTGGTGCACTTTCTGCTGTAGAAAACCAGGAATTTTTATAAACAAGAGTTCTTATCTTCATTTAAGCAGTTTCTTCATCATCCTGTCATGGCCACTCATTGTGATAAGATTTTCCATTCTTTTTTCTTTCCTTCCGCTCTTTTTGCAGACGTTCTAGTTCAGCTTCATACATCATTTCCTGAATCAGGTACTTTTCTCTCCTCATTCGATCTCTCAGATCTTTTGGAAGATCTGGAATTAAGTAGGAGATCAGATGCTTTATGCAAAAGACAAGGTGCTGTAAACACAAAAAAAGAAATGAAAAATTTAAAACCTCAGGAAGAACACAAGTACTTTTCATATCTTCTGAAAACCTTCTCTTTCCAATTTGCAGACAGATGTTGTGTTTAAACGAAATCCATTACTAAATTTTAAGAAAATAAACCATGAAGTTTTTTCCCCCACAAAAACTCTAGCCAAAATCAGTGGAGTATGGGTCACAGCAGAAATTATGAGCAGGTGGGTTCAAATAAGGCCTCAAAACTGTTCTATGACCTGTGTGTTCCAAGCCTGGAGGTCATGATTTGATGTAAGGTTGTTTGGACAGAGCCTGGTATTAGTACTGGTATTAGTTCCTGCTCTGCAGGAAGAGGAGGCTCAATTGATGTAACACTTATCTGTTGTCATAAACACTTAAATCAAAATTTGAAGTAATGTATCTATACAAAAGTAATAATGTATCTACACAAAACAAAATCTAAACATTTTTTCTTACATTGTATCTCTTATCCAAAGACATATTCCTGTTTAGCAAACATTGCAATTAAATACAAGTTGATTGATCCTTTGTTCCTCCTATTTTAGGCATGACACAGCAAGGCTTTAGTTTGGTGCCCAAGGATTGCTTGAGTGTCCTTTTCTGTATGGTCAAAAATGCTGCTTGGAAACTTACTCACTTCATTTGAGAGGAGAAAAAGATAAACAGAAAAATCCTCCACCTCAGACGGGTGGAGGATTTTAGATCATTCTAGATTCGAGAAATAAAGGCATTTCTTCTTCTCCAAGCAGAATCCTTCTTTTGAAAGCCACTGAAAAGAGAATGTAAAATGTTTTCCCATGTATTCTTCCCTCATGATAAATAAACTCACAATACTGTAATTGTTGGGGGGGTTTTGCCAAACTTAAAAAGAGAAAAAAGCCTCTTCCATCAGTTTAGCCTGGACAAATAATTCCTTCTGCAGTGATAGAAAATACCTTTGTTTGTTTTCAATGGAGGTTAAGTTATCCAAAACAAACCACACTCGGAGTGCCAAAAAGGGGTCTGAGCCTAGGCAGTTACTTAATTTATGAAAAAACCTACCTTGAATCCCCTATCTCTTTGTGCAATCTTTATTCTAAGCACTGTGGCAATCACAATACACCCAATAGTGTTTTCAAAAAAAGGTTGTGGTTTCTGCTGCAATTCTTTTTTTATTTCATAGATATAGTTAAGAGACAGCTTGCACTGTCAATAAACAGAGTGGTTCATGTTGAGGGAGGGAGATATGAGCCAGCCTATGGCTTTGGTTGGGATAAAGCAAAGTCAAATCAGATGGGCTGGCAACAGGCAGACACAAAAAGTTATTCCACAGTTGGTCACAAATTTGGCTGGACACTGAAGCTTGAACAGGGCTCATTTTTCTTGCCTCACTTCTCTTTCTGCTATGCTGTGCAGCTTTTATGTCAAGTGTGTATCAAGAGGCCAGGCTCTTTTCAGTCTTTAAAATTATTACGCTGACCTGCAAGGACCATTCTTGTAGTCATTTTTGGAGATGCATACCCTGACTTTCAATACTGACTGCTCATAAGACTAGAAGAGATTAAGCCCAGCAGCAGCAGGCTTCCTTCCTTCCTTCCTTCCTTCCTTCCTTCCTTCCTTCCTTCCTTCCTTCCTTCCTTCCTTCCTTCCTTCCTTCCTTCCTTCCTTCCTTCCTTCCTTCCTTCCTTCCTTCCTTCCTTCCTTCCTTCCTTCCTTCCTTCCTTCCCTTAATCTTTCCTTGAGCATGGAACAGATGATGGAAGAAATTATCTCCTTGGAAACCAACTGCTAATAAATTACCCAGTGCAGTGGTTCGGCTTTCCAATGGGTGCAGTTCCGGCCAGCCCTGCCGCCACTACATCCAGGGGCCACTTTGCCAGAGGCGTGGGCAAACTCAACCACGGTGCGGATAGTGCGCAGAATAGAAAGGCGGGACTCTCAGGGTGTACAACCAAGGGATGCGTGGTCCCAAGGCAGCGCTCCGAGGAGAGACGCTGGCCTCGAAATGGCACGGCTTTTTATTGAGTGGGTTACAGGGGTGGGATTGCGTGGGACCAATAACAACCTTTTGCCATCGTATAATGAGGGGATGCACAACTTTTGAACCAATAATAAGTAACTTGGGGAGGAGGAATACATGATGAGGGGGTGGGGAAGTTATATAACTTAAAGATTGACACTTAACAGAAAGGTGGTAAACAACTATTATGGGATAGGGTTACCAGGACAACCAAGGTTTTGGCGGGAAAGTCTGGGGGAAGGGGAGAAGGGGAGAAGGGGAGAAGGAGAGAAGGAGAGGGAAGGAGAGGCCATCTTAAACAACAGTAATAATTACAAAATTATAAAACACAAATTATAAAACCAAACTGGAGCAGTGAAAACCCAATTGGAATTGAATTTAAGCACCACCACAACCCAGTATAAAGGAATAAGAGAGCTCAACCTGCAGTGCCATAGTCCTTCACCTGGGAAGGTCTGATAATTACAATCATGGGGAATTTCCTGAAGTCTTTGAGCTTCTGCTGAGCCACAAAGAGTAGAAATAATAATCTAGAAAATTCTTCTCCACCTTTGCTTTAACACAAACACTTCTGTTGTGTTATCCAAAGAGGTGTGTTGAAAGTTCGGTTCAAAATTAACACTGTCCTGTGAGCTGGAATGCAATATGTGCTCATGAACATTATGCCATATGCCAGTATGGTGACCACAGTTTCCACATATGATTTCAGAGCAGAGGATTGAGTTTTCTAAAATCATATGTTCCTTCTTTTGCTTCTTCCCAGTGTAAAAGGCATTTCAAACTTTTTGTGCTGGAGAGATATTGAGCTCTTGGATTCTGGTGGGGATATTCAGGCACTTGAAATTAGGCCTTCAGAGCTGTATTTTCTTTTTTGGTAAATAATCTCATCCTATTTTTCTATTCTTACAGCTCTCGTTTTTAAAATCAGCATAGGAATACCAGTCATGTGAAGTTGTATTATGTCCTTAGGTTGGCCTTAAAGACATCTGAGATACATTAATACTAATATAAATATTAATACTAATATTATGAACATAGACAAAGATATTGAATCCTTTTCATTGTCATAATCTTTTTAATGCCAATCATTCTGAATGAATGAAAGGCATTTAAAAAACCCAAACAAACAAGAAAAAAGCTAGATGTGTAAATACTTTAACAATCATTGTTTTTCAGTTGCTCAGATTAAATATTTTCTTCTCATGTTCCTTCACCCCTATTCTCATACAACAGTCAGCATATGGCTTCTCAACCTAGGTAAGTTACTCAAAAAGTAAATAAAAGCTTTTTCCCCCTCGTTGCAACTCACTGCTATAGTTCTCAGTGTTATATTCCCTTTTCTATGAGAACCTACATGCCTGTGGCTGTTCAGAAAACAAAGCTGAGAATACAAAGCACAATATAAGTAGAAACTAAGACAAAAACACCTCAACAGCTGCCATCATAGATCAGCCCAATGCAAAACTTCAGAGGGAAATTTGTTTTCTTTTTGGTTTTGTTCTGCCCCTTAAATGGTCACTGACCTCAAATACAATAATGAAAGCCAAGCGTGCTGCTAAGACGTGCCAGAACTGCAGTGTGTAACCATAGGGCACTGGGGCATGGGGAGGGTCTCGGTAGTCCCTGTACCTGAAAGACAAGCACAGTATGGTAGTTAGCAAGCTCTGCACTGCTATCTGAGTGAAGGCAAAACCAAAACTCACCTTCTCTTGATCATTACATCTTCTGCACAAAATTGAGCTCAGTTCAAACTGTACAGGTTACCCTAATACTGCTTGCTTCCAAGGCTGGGCCTGTGCTAGTGTTTGATTTCAGGTCAGGTGCCTTCTTTTGAAGCAAGTGTCCCAATCACCTCCACTTACCATGCTTTTCTTCATGCCAACTGGCTTACTTTCAGCTGAAACCTACCAGTAAATAGGTAACACTCCAGGAGTGCTACCGGAAATTGGTTAAAAAGGACCCAAACTAGTGTCTGTCTGAAGAAAACCCCTGAAGCTAATACACAGGATGGTAGGTGTTTTGACCCTACAGCGTCTCCCTTGGAAGCACGATATGTGCCTTTCAGGCATCTCCTCAGAACCTGGAGAAGGGTGGGATGCTCTACCCTTTTAAGGGACATGCTATTCCCACTTCAAGGACATTTTAAACCTATAAATGTCCCCAGCTTTATCAGCCTGATAGTTTTCCCAAAATCCATATAAAAATGACCCACGGACTTCACCGGCCCTTGATCAATTTGTTGGCCAACCCTGGTGTAAAACATGACTCATTCTGACTTCAGCAGAGCCAGAACTTCATCTCTTGGTATATCAACAGGGTGAGGACCACGTGAGAAAATGATCTTGTGTCTTTTCTCACTGAGTGTTTCTTGGAAGACTTGAGGTCTCCAAAACTTAACTGTAGATATATGTTGGAAAAGTTGGATCCAGGAATACTACAAGGCTGTATTTACAAACCATCAATCTATTTAAGTCACACATTCTGGAGTCCATTTTTACAAGCAGTTTGTTAATTCTAAAATAGTACTGTAGAAACCTTATTTTAGAAGTAGTGTAAAAATTGTTTGCTTAATCTATTTCCTAGATGGGAGAGAAAATCTACTGTAAAAAATATTGACAATACCATAGTAAATAATACAGGCTGATGACTAAGTTAGTTTTAAGAAACTAATGAGAATGCTGATCACTAAATTAGTTTTAAGAAACTAATGAGAATGCAAATGAATTAAATAAATAATCAGTTATTTAATCTCTATGATTATCTGTATTTTTCCATGAAGCTTCATCTTCTTAGATTGCAGAGGGTGCTATACAAACTGAAATAAACTGTCTTGACATCTTAGTCAGCATCAAATCTCTCAGAAACTGCAGTATTTCTAGAATAAGTTCCTAAAACTGAGATGATCTTTCCTTGTGCAAGTAGCATTCTGACTTCATAATTTAGGATGTCTTACTATATCCTAAGCATCCTGAAAAGAGAAATCCCTGGACCAAGTCCCAGGAGAGGATATCTCTTTTTTTTTTTTTTTTTTTTTTTTTTACTTGCTAGGAATCCATTGTTACACATGAAAAAATGGGGAAACCTTTTCTAAACAACCAGAATAGCACAGCACCATCTGTGTTCCAGGCAACCAGAAGTTAACTGGTATTTTTTTCAGACAAACTGCCTTACTGGAAAAATGCCTATACTGTTACACAGTAGAACATTATATTTCCTTACCTCTCTATCAATATCTGCCTTGAACTGCAATTAAAATGATGTTTTAGCAAATGCAGGTAGGTAAGAAGCTGATAAACTCAGCTAAAGATGTTAATTTTCTTTCAAGGATTCATTTACATAACAATTCAGTGTCTCCCTAAGGAACAGATATATCTTTTGGAGATTTATCACACCAATGTTAATAGTGTTCTGTTTAGGGGATGTTGAAGGGACAATTTTTTTTTGTGGGATTTCCATAATCAGATTTAAGAAGCAGCAACTTCATGCTAGAAGGTGGGGAAGAAAGGAAATAAAAGGGAAGAAGAGAATGGTCAGAATGACAAAAAAAAAAAAAAGCTATAGCAAACAATGTGGAATTGAATATTCTCACTGTGGTTCTGCTCCATAGGTGAATTCAGCACTGGAATACGCTTTCTGCCAAATAAGTCGCAACAGTCTTAAATATCAGTTAGTTAAATGAAAGTGTTAATGCCACCCCTCCCCACATTTATTATGCTATACCACTCAAAATTCTTCCTATTCATAAAAACATCACAATATTGCAAGTATCACTGACTTTTGCTGTATCACAGATCTTTGTGGTATCACAGAGTATCTTTTGTTCTTTAGGCACACATAAAGGGTATTTTAACTCTTCACAGTGAAAAATACTGAGACTAAGCATATCTGCTAAAGGACTTCCAGGTCTCATGCTTGTAATGTAATATTGCAATTAAAAATGGTAGCTGTATCTGTTAGGTATTTTTGGTTGGGACATAATTTAAGACCTTTATGTAGATCCTTGGTTATTAAAATCACTCAGGTCCAAATCTGCTGTTACAGACTGTTCTCAGACTGCAATTTCTCCAACCTGTTGTTGAGGACAAAGGCATGCAGATAATTAACTGTTCATCTTCTTTTGATTCAAACCACAAAGATATGATTATTACTAATAAATACATCAGTAAGCAATGACAAACATATTAACAATTCAATTCGGAAATGCTGGATTAGAGATTTCATAAAGATAGCTTATGACAGAGCCTGTTTATGTCTGTCAGGCCAATGAAATACTTCAGTGTGGTTGTTCCTGTGCAACCTTGGCTTCCCTGTGCATGTCCCATGGTAATTATATCTTCGCAAATGGATCTCCCTGACACCTAAGTAATCAGGCACCTTTACCAGCTCTTTGATACCATATTTATCCATGATGATTGTGTCTGAGTCAAGCTATGACACCATAAAAATCCTGCATTAGGAACACCCTCCAGATACCAACTTTTCAGCTTCTCTTTTATCTGAGGAAGGAATCATGCAGGTAACAGCCAAGTAGTACCAAGAAGAGCATGACCCTGAACAGCACAGTAAAAACTTTCCACTTTTAACTTCTAAAAATTAGCTTCAACTCCAGATTTATTATAATGCTTCTCCATTTCAATGCCCCAAAGCAGAGAAGTATATTGACCAGAAACTTACCTGCAATATTTTAATGGTGAACCAGAGAATTCACTTCCATTTGATGTTGGCTCTGAACGATTTTCAAAGTCAGACACCAGAAATACTGATAAACTGGCATTAACGTAGCCAACCATACACCTAGAGGGGACGAAATGCTGTCAGCAAGACACAGCAAAGTTTTTCCATTAACTATTGTACCTAGGAGGATGTTCTTTCGGTTTTATAAATTCCAAACTACAATTTTGATGCTTATTAATTTTCGAAAGGGATGTTGAAGCAATACGAAAGAAATGCTAAAATAGGTCAGATGAACAATAAAAGTGAAGCAATGGTAGATTTATATGGGAGAAGGAATGATGAAGATTGGGACTGGTTACTTTTGAAAAGTTACCTAAATGGTGACACAATAGGGGCAGAGAAAATAATGAGGAGTGTTAGGAAGATAATCAAAATATTCCCACTGTTACACTCATGGTACTAGCACAGAGGGAGACTAAATCAGATGGAAAGATAATGCACTTAAAACAGCTTCTTAGAGAATACCCAGGTAATCAGAGGAACTCCAGTCTAGAAGATCCCAGGGTGACTGAGCACTGTGAGGGCCAGGCAAAATTTAGAGAACATTGTGTAAGAGTAGTTATGTCCTCTGTTGAAGGGCTGTGGGTGTCAATAGAAGGCTCAAGTTTGGTGTTAGCAAAGCTGAGGAGATCTGGCCAAAATGTGTTGTGCTGTTCATGCTGCACTGCCCAAACACAGGTAAGTGTAGGCATACTACTCAGCTTGGTGCAGGGTATAATGCACAGTAAGGGCTGGGGGATTTTGGCTTTGGTTTTTCTAAATATGGACTTTGCAAACTTTGAGAAATTATATTCAAACACCATCTGGCTTTGTCTCCATACTGATTAGATTTGGAACTTAATTTAGTTCCAGTATTTTTCTAGTATCATTTGGGTCATATGGATCTAATACCTACAGATGTTTTTTGAAAGAAAAGAGTACCTCTCTCTTTTAAGCTATTCAGTAACGGATGGTCTTCACACCTTAATTTGTGAAAACTCACTATTCCTGTGGATTTTTGAATACCTTCCTGCTTTTGTAACAGTACTTACTAATAACATTATTCAGAATGCTGACATAAACAGTTTTAATACAGGTTACCTCCTTCAAAGTATTACTATCTGATGGTTTCATCTAGAAATTCACTCAAAAAAGCAGCAGAAGTGTGAAAACATTGTACTAGAGGTTTGTGAAAAGAAGATGAGCCAAACTGTGAGCCAAATTACTTCCCATATGCAAAACTAGTTTCAAAGCCACTGAGTCATATTTGAGTCTTGAAAGAAATATTTCTAAAGGTGTTGTTTTTTCATGCACAGTGGTCCTGAGAAAATCCTTCCTTATGGTTTACTTAGCAATAAGAGTTGCTTACAGTGCCACAATATCCTGTAGATCTCTTTAGTGGCATGAGCAGGAGCACATGCTCAGGAACGACTGGCACCAGACCATTTTAGCCCTTTGAACGGACTTTAACTCTTCATGAAAGTAAACAGAACATCTTCCCCAGCCCCAGCTAGAATGCCCAACTCCTTGCAGGACAGCAAGTTTCAGATCTGCTAATTGAGAGCTGTGACGCCAGATGCCCTTCTTCCCATCAGTGTGATTAAATATATTGACAGACAAAAGATGTCAAAAAGCAGCAACAGATGAACTCACTTTCTGCAGCAGGGAGTAAAAAATTGATCTGCCATATGTCCAATAGCAGAATACAAACTCTCTGTCACTGTCTACTGTTTAGCCTGGGTTTCTTTGAACAGCAGGTTTCCTTGCTAATGGCACTGCTAGAGAATTCGCAAACTGTGTCTGTGTTTGGCTGGATTCAGTGACCTTCCTGGAGGCCAACAGCTGAGATTTCACATGTTGCCATGCAGCAACTATCTCATACTTGCAGGTAATGTGCACATGCTAATACAATCTCAGTGTTTAGCAACACTGAAAAAAAATCCACTTAGGCAGCAGGGATTCAGATCACAAATGTCTTCTGGAATATTTAATCCAAGAACACTAGTTTTAGAAGAAAATCAAATTACTTTTCTCTGTAAGTATATCTTGATGTATGAGTAGGAAATTGCTTCCTCTCACTAGACACTACTTTTTTGAGTAATACATGCTGAATAATACATCAGGAAAAAACCCCAGTGCACACATATAAAATGCTCAACAAATTCTTTATTGACTAGTATCAGCATTGCTTCAGAAAGGAAAAGAGGATTATATCCATGTACTACCAGCTGGGATATACAGCTTGGGTAGCATCCTGTCACACACACTAAATCTCTGAAATAGCTCTGCCATGTTTGCCTTGAATTCATGTCATGTATCACAGTCACTTAGCAACCCATTCTGTAAATATGCAGACCATCAGTACCTATGACTAGTATCTGTTACCTAAACACAAACAATACATTTAGTTTAGTGGAATCAGAACATACACAGACAGTAATACTGCATCTATTCAAGTAGTAAGTTATTTTTGTGCACACATCCCCAGAAAAGCCTTACTTTTGTCCTGCTTCTCCTTGGCCAGCACAAGGTCCGTATTTGTAAGCATAAACCAGGCGAGGGATGAAATCCGATGTCACTGCTATAACAAATGCATTTGTGATAACAGAAAGAATTCCAATGCCTTCCAGGATCCCATACCAGATGCCTGTTCAACAAGGACAGTATGTTTGCTCCAGGAAAAAAAAGAACCAAAGTGCCTGAAATACTGCATGATCTGAAGTAGTTTTCCCTGCTGCACAAGGTGTTTTTATGTAGTCTTTATTCAAGAGTCACTGACCAAAAATAAATTTCCTTATTGAACAGCGAGACCTCATCACTGTGAATTACAACAAAGGAAGGTCAGACATACCCATCGATTTTATAAAGCATCAAACTGCCCCTGAAAACTTTGCTGAATGCAATTTATTTTGAGAAATCACATCTGAATCAATATGAAAAAAAGGTATTTTTCTGTGCTTCTGTTAATTACATTATATAACTAGGTTTTTTTAGAAAGTATGTCTGCAGTATATGCCATGTACTGGCTGTTGTCCAGGCTTGTGCCAAAGCCCACATATTCACACTGTTTGCATTCAAAGCTTTAATCAGACACAGACCTTAGGCACATGTAGAATGTTCTAAGAGCACAAAGCCTGAGCTTCTGCTATTTCTTGGTGTGGGCTAAGGATTTTGGCAATGCGGTTGGTTAGTGAAGTCTCTTGTTTACCCCCCTAAAAGCACCAGGGATTCAGCCTTGAGCAGAATGACTTTGTTTTAGAGTTCTTCCTAAAGGTGTTCTGCTTTTGCATACTGCAAGGACAGAAGAGATATGTAGTCAAAATAAGTTCAGAGATCCTTTGCAACAGCGTGTAGCTGGATTACCTCAGAGATATGTGGACCTTGTGTTTAGCAATACAGGTGTGAATCATTGAGAGCAAGTTGTCTTCTGGGTTCCAGACCCACCCTGTCTGACCCACCAGGGACCTAGTGGGCATGGCCCCTGAGTCACAGGGGAGCTTGGTTTTGGGCAGGTAAATATAAAACATACAGGTCCCTTACAGGATTGTGGCCCCTTTAACTTGACTTTCATGTTTCATCTGATCTGTCTGGTTATTATATTCAAGTTGAGCAGCAGCATGTGTTTGCACAATGTCTGCAACAACAAAGCGCCTGCAGCGAACTGATCACTTTACACTTTGGCTGTTAATTCAGAAAATCATTAAAAGACATTCTCCAATATAGACTATTAACTGCATAAGTAGATTGGCATCAGATACTTGAAGTTTATTGGAACAATTAAGGCATGTATTATTAATTGGGAAGATGACAGAAAATATCTTAATCTGATCTTACTTACTGAAGTGGTCAAAGCTTTGACAAATAACACATATATATAACAAACACCATACAAAGAGCTCACCTATATCTTTGGCTCTTGAAGCTAAAGGTCTTCTCCACTGAGTAACAAATTTGTAAGCATCAAGTCGAATTTCTATAATATTGTTTAGTAAGGCCAGAAGTGGTGCCAGTGGAAAAGCTGCCACAAAAATGGTTGTGAACCCAAATTGAAGAACTGGGGAAAAAAACGGGAAATATCACAGTATAATTGTTAGGATCTAATCCCAAGGTCTAAGATACCAAACAATGTATGCAAATAAGCAGTATGTACAAAGTATACAGGCACTTCTTATTATGTCATACTCTATAAGGGTCTAGTGGTAGTCGTATGGCAAGTTCTTGTCAGAAGTTAGAAGCAAGAATGAAAAGAGCAAATGCACATCTGACCCTGGAATGGACAGCACCATCCAAATTTTGTAATTTGGAATGAAGTTCAGAGGTGGACAAACTGTGCTTTTAGAAAGGGACGTTTTTACTCCAGCATCAACTAGGATCTCTCAATACTTGCAAAGATTAGGGATGAATACATTTCTTCTAATAGTTTACATGGGAAGAAGTTTGAAATTCTGTTTAAGCTTCTAGAGGCAGGCTTTCAGATTATCAGATTTCCCATTAATTTGAAAAGAACTGTGTGAGGGAGAAAAGAAAAAAAACCAGTCATGACATATACAGTTCAGTCACATAGGGTGAAAGTTCATGGTTTTTTAGTATTTTTGAGCAGTTATTCTCTCTCCACATGATAGAGAAAGTGCCTTTTGGCAGAAAGTTAGCAAATATGTAAGTTTGTAAATATGAGGCAGTAAATGAGGGAGGATTTTAAATGTAAATAAGCATGCCGGTCTGTACCATGTACTTCAAAGTGAAAGCACAAGGCAACTTTCTTTGGAAAATAACAGCAAAGTTCTTCAGAAATATATGCAGATAAAAAGCTGGGCTCTGGTTTGGAAAAACAAATAGGAATGGGAAGTGTTTCATATATGGGAGGTTGGGAAACCATCAGCAGTGTGCTTAACTACATTGGTTTGGTTCTTAAAAGCTTACTCCCATTCCTCACCTGACCTGTCAGAATGAAAACCTTTTTGCAGTCTCCTTAGCTTCATATAGTCCTAATTAAAAGAATTCATCAGCCCACATCAACAAAAAAGCAACAACATTAAAATCTAGTGAAAGAACGAAGAGTAGAGCCATACTCATTTCTAGGTATTCATCAAAGAGTCCATAAGCATTCATAGGCTGCAGATTATAGTCCTTTTCCCACTGTGGGAACCTTGTTTTTCCCTGTGTGCCATACTCTTGCCGCAGTTTTCTCCTGGTCCACCAGTTTTGAATTAGCCTACATTTTAAATTAAATTAAAGAAACAAAGTAAAGAATATTAATGGCTATTTATCACAAAATTGGAAGAGGTTAAGTGGGTACAGCATATCTTGCAAAATTCATTTCCCAATGTACAGGAAAATAGAGCATTAGCAATACATGTGGCTGATGACACAGCATAATAGGTATGAAAACAGATACAGCTGATGAGCTGTAATCCCAGCCTAGATTTGTTAAAACGGTAAAAAGATTTTGACATATTTTCAGTATTTATTTACTTCTTTTTCTCTGCACAGAATAGTAAATCACTTCAGGGCCTGTTTATATGGCAGAATGCAATGCTTTGTAGAGATAACTGAGCTCAGTAAATAAGAGTGCTAATGCTCCTTGATTCTTTCCTGTATGTGTGACCTGGCATCCCTGCATGGCTCTACAGTGTGCAGGGTAACAGTCTCTGGGCAATCCTGGAAGGGAAAAGACAACCCTGAATGCTGTCTGCAGCCAAACATTCGGAGGAGAAAGAGGCAGAAAGAAGTGTCTGAACTACAGACAATACATGGTGGCTGAGAGGTGGCTGACATATGAGCTGCCTCCATCTCAAAAAATGGGGGACTGTACTGTACATCAGGGGGAAGATACTGTTCCCAAAGAAATGCATGGATAACACCACTGTGAAAGGCAGTGAGCCAAAAGTGAAATGAATTCTCAAATCTGAAATAAACAACTTTTCAGGGAGTTGCACTGGTTTGGCCAACAAAGGATGCTAGTTAAGAGTTAGTATAGAGAAGAAAAAACCTCCAAACCACAATGACAGAGATTTTTTTCTGAAATTGTGGTTGGCCGCTTTGCCTCAGTATGAAAAACATTATAGATCACTCAAATAATTCAGCCTTTTTCCTTCATTTCTTGCCCTCACAGGGGTCTGGTCTGGTCTGTGAATGGTGCAAAGTGACGGCAAATAGACATTGGATTTGGATAAGGGTTTGGACAGCTGCTTGTTTTCTTGAATCTTAGAGATTTTTTTTACATTTACATAATTTATCAGAAAGGTTTCAGCTTTTCTTGTCTTCCTCAAAGAAGTGTATGTGTAATTGAGTGCAGTTCAACTGAATTCAACTGAATTTCAGGGTGGCCTCCAAGTCGTCTGGCCATTCACATTGTGTTGGCTGCCATCAAGCTCTTAGCAGAAAGATGTTTCTCACACAAAAAGGAAATACACCTGCTTGCAGCATGTCAGGGATAGAAGGTGGACTGAAGGGTCTGGAGAGCAAACACATCACTCATCAGAATAAGCTGAAGCATTTCACAGTGTTGTGACTGTGTCTTTCATCTTGTGATTTTCCTTGTGACTCTGAAGTGAAGATTCACTTCACCTGAAGCAGTTTATTTCTATTAAATCACTTGTTCTTAAACAGTCTCCTCCTATCTCTATCAATCACCTTTTACTTCTCTTCTGTGCTCTTTGTTAAGTTTTAAAATCTATATTAATAGAAAGCCAAGTCCTAATGAAAACTGACGAAACAGGTAGGGAATGGAAAGAGAAGGATCAATACTGCTGCTATTGCTCCCTCCTGCCTATCCCAACTAATCCCTGCAGCCCTGCAAAACACTGGCAAGGAGTTCCAGGCCCAGTAAAGATGGAGAAAATAGCAAATCCCTCTGAACTTTGCAAGGGCAAACTTTCTGACAACATCAGCTCCCTTTTAGATTTTCACACTTGCTAATTTCCCTTGATGACCATCCACACTGTCTCAAGCATCAATTACACAGATCATATTAAACCTTAGTTAATCATATTAAACAGGCTCATTACATATTAATCAATAAGGAATGAACCAATATGAAATGAATAATTGCAAACCTTTTAGCTAGGGCACAGCTTCATGTTACCTTGAAGATCACAAGGGAGCTTGTCTCCATACCAGTCAGTACATTTTTCTATCTTTCAGAGTGCATGTGCCAGTAGTGCTTTTTTTCCAGCTCATACCTGCTCTTTCAAGCATCTTTTATCACCCAAAAAGAAATCAAATTTAGAACTTACTAGTATAGCTAAGAAATGATACATATAATATTTTTCTATGCAAGCAACATAGTGGTCACATAGTTATTTTTAAGGTGCTTTAGAACACAGAATACAATTTAACAAAATCAAGTACTTCCCCTGTATTACTTATTTGTTAATATTTATTTTAGACTTTCACTTTTGCAAACTGTGTCCAATATGAAAAAAGCCCCAAACATCATCTATATATCTGGAGTTCTGTATCCTGGGCAGGGGGAGGGATTTTCTGTTGTAATGACTACTGCATCTTCTTTTTATTAACTGATGATAAGGAAAGTGTAAACTTAGTATTCGTGATCTACAGAATCATAGGTATTATATTTACTTACGGATATCCCAATTCCATGAAATTATTCCATGTCTGCTTTAACACCATTATAATACCCATCTGCATACAGAGATCAATAAGGCATCCACTAGGGTGGCACTACAGAAAGAAAGAAAGAAAAAGTTAGACAGGAATTATACTGAGTTTTAAAGCATTTCTTGAAGGCTGTAAATGATACTGGATCATTTACTAAATAGAAATTAAATGCATTCTTCTTATTTTTTAAAGAAGCGTAAACTCATGGGAACAGATGATACTGTATCATATAGTCATCATTTTAAGCTTATCACCTAGTTCTCTGCAGAGATCAGAGTTAGCTGAAATCAATGCAGTTTTCACATTAGTGCTTCTAATGTGCTGTGCAACTGTGGGCAGGGCAGAGGCAAAGGCCACCAACTATTGAAATCTCCATTGATTTCAAAGGTTTTTTGGGAAGGTGACTGTGCATCAAGTCAAAGAATGAAGAGAAAATTCTCCGGGCTGCAAATAAATGAAACAGTTTATGCCTAGAGGACAGACCCAGAACTATTAATTGAGTACTGTTAAACATCTGTGACTGAGTAGACCATGCAAAGACCTATTCTCTTCTCCAAGAAGTAAGTATTTCTAACTGCCGAGCAACAATTCTTAGTGTTTCTTGCTGAGTGCTTGCTTGCTTTAGCAGTGGCTACAGACCTTGAAGCTGTGGTTCTGCTTTTGGGAGAGGTGTTCAACTAGTAAGAATTTAGGTAAATTTTACCTAGTATTGGAAAAAACAGAAGGGTATCAAAAGCTTTCTATCCTCTAACAGCACTTTGTGCAATTGTCTTTTCAGATCCTAACAGTGTAGTTCAAGCTGTACTTTAAAATCCTGGTTAATACAGATAAGCCAAACAAATCACAGTCACAGAACTGGAATTATTTCTCTTTAACTTTTATGGAGAAAAATTAGTTATTACCTAAGATAAAATGATATAATAATTTCTTATACATACTGCATTATCCAGGTCTCGGAACTTGGATCACTGCTGAGGTTTCTGTTTACCTAAATTAGCATCTCTTTAGATTAACAGGGTGACAGAGTTGTGGTGGGGTTTTTTTTGTTTGTTTGTTTGTTTTTGTTTGTTTGTGGTTTTTTTTTTAATTTATTTAATTTTATTTTTTTTATTATTTATTTTTATTTTGTTATTTCTCTGTCACTATTACTAAATCATCATCCTCCTGTTTTTTAGGAATCGATCACATGAGTGCATATAACCTCAGAGAGGCAGGTGTAGTGTTAATGAAGTAGCAGCAATATTACAACCATAACATCAATACTATGTAAACTGTGGTCCATGTCCATGTACAATGAACTAGTGTTATTAAATGACTTAGATTTGGCTAAATTCAACAGGTGAAGAGATGATATCTGAACATGGTATTCTAAAGCAGGTTAGTTCTAATAAGGCCTAGCACAGATACAGACAATAAAGTCAAGACTTCTTTTCATTAGATTTTTTTTTTATTGTTAGACTCTTTTTTTTCTCTGAGAAAAGCTAAACTAAGAGTACTACTTAGAGTACTACTAAGAGTAACTTCCACCAGCAACTGACTCAACTTGTAACACCTCACTGTTGCACTTTCCTGTCAACTGGTTCTCTTTTCCTTCTATCTCTGCTCCTGCAGAGGGATGAGGCACTTTCCCTGTTCTCTGATCCCTCTGTGAAATGAATCAGCCCACTGAATCATCAGAAGACTAATTCAGCCAGAAAAAGGAAGTTTACTGGTGATACAAGGAACTGAATAGGCTCCTCACCGACTGGACAAGTGAGAGCCAATGCAGAGGAAGAGGAAGGAGCAAATCTCAGGGGGAGGACTCACAGGAAGAGCAGAACTGTTTTCCTTAGATCACAGGAAGTTTTTAGGTCAGCTCAGCCCCAGCCAGAATTCGGAGGGCTGTTAAGCAAAATTCTGGATGCTCATTTATCAAGTATTCTTTCCTTGAATAAACAGAATTCTCTACAAAATTAAGATGGTTTTATTCAAATTCAAATCCTTTTTGTTTGTTTGTT
The DNA here is from genome assembly GCF_965231275.1 of Zosterops lateralis. Classification (NCBI taxonomy): domain Eukaryota; kingdom Metazoa; phylum Chordata; class Aves; order Passeriformes; family Zosteropidae; genus Zosterops; species Zosterops lateralis. The sequence continues at coordinate 27,024,351 of NC_139765.1, forward strand.
TTAAAAGGCCTTTATTAACCAAAATATTTATGTATCCAGAAGTGTTGGAAATTTCAAGTTGGCAGGCATTCTCCACTTTACAATTTGTCATTTATCTATAAAGTTATTTCAATTATTCATCTGTGAAGCAGGAAAGAAACCACGGGATTTCAGTGTGCACATAGCAACACTGGAAAGCAAATGACTGGTCCAGAAACTGCTGCTGTTCACTTCCTATAACTGTCACATGGGATTTCAATTCTGAACATATTTATTAAAAAAAATAATAATAAAATGGGATTGGTCCCCGAGTAACTTGCAAAACCAAATTGCTTTTCATATTAATTTAATTTTAAAGAAGTGGGAAATTATGCCAGTAGCTTGTTTGGGAAGTTTGTTTAGTTGTTTTGGTCAAATTTCCCATACATTTTATATGTCTGGATTTTTAATTCATTGCTTTACTATTTCAGCTCTCTGGTCTGCAAGGCTAGAAAAGCTGAGAATAAAGAATTTTTTTGGAAGGAAAAAGTTGTCAGATTTGTATTTGACATTGATTCATTCCATGGATAAAACATTTCCAATGTAAATATGTGAGTAATCTTTAAACCATCTGATACCACTGTTTGAATGGGATACAAACACTAGAACTGCTAGCATTGAAAAGGGAATATCTATATCTCTATCTATATATATCAATATGTAGATGCTCTTGTAGCAGATGGTAGTGTCAATAGTGTGCAGTTAGACAGCAACTTAAAACTCAGTAAAACACTCAAAAATGCCTAAGTAGATTTATGTGTCTGCCTCTGCTTGCATTCATGGCATTTGTGGGCAGCAGATAAATCAGCGTGCAGTTATTGAACACTCACCTCTTCCAGCCTCCACCGGTTTATCAGCCTTAAGTAGGCACCAGGGTGTCCTGTAAATCTTTAACACAGGAATATATATCAACTATGTTGTGTAAGCAGCCTGCTCACAGCAGTAAAAGAAAGCTCACAATCATATTTTAATCTGGTATCATCTTAATGTGACTGGTATAACTATAAAAGATGTTATGCTGTAAAAAGTTTTATGGGTATTCCTGGAATAATCCCCATGAAGGACTACAGATATCTTTATTACAGTTTTATTTCAATACTGTATCAGTATCAACTTCCAGTCCATTTCCTTACACCATAAAATGCTCTGTGACGCCAGTCTTCTTGTGAAATCAGTGAAAATTTTAGTTTTCAATAAAAACCATAATTTTCTAACTATTCTTCCATGTTTTTCCTCAAAATTATTGCTATATGCAAATCGTTCATACTAATGGACTTGTCTATTCAAACCTTCTCTACTAAAAAGGTCTTTTCTTTTAGGAGACTGACAGAAAGATATATACAAATAATATATATTTAGATAGATGCCCAGATACTCACAAATACATGTATAAAAATATACTATATATATAATAAAAATATAAAATATAAATATTTAAATACAAATATATATAAAAGAAATATATATATGGAACCCTCCCCAAATGATAGCTCATAACTTACTCTTAACAGTTCAGATTATGTAATTGGAGCAGGTCCCTTCCAACTGAACTATCCTATCCTATCCTATCCTATATTTATCTGTACAAATAACACATATAAAGACAGAGTGACATGACCTGCAAGTACAGTGAGATACATCTTTTTCCAATAGTGAATTTGTTAAATTAATATTGCGACCATGTGGTGATAGGAAATGAAAACTACATCTGTTTCTGGGCTTTTGAAAAGAGTATAAAACTGCAATCTGTTCTGCTTTGCTAGCATGGAATTTGCATTTTGACATGTGTGACAATATGGTCCATTTTGTTTCATTACAAACAATTTTATTTCTTCTCTCTACTTCATTTTGCACATATGAGTGTGCAGTGTGCAGACATCAATCGTACCTTCCAAGGAAGAATGCTATATAAAAGGTAGAGCTGTTCAGATTGACAAACTGAAAAAGAAACATTTTCAAAGTGAAGCTGTTCTCCCACTCCGATTCGGTGCGAGGCTGCTCTGTGAAGAAAATTATCAGAGTTTCAGAGGCTTATTCAGATTATCAATTTCCCTTGGCACAAAGACTGCATACACCTGTAAGAGTATTTGTAAAGTAGCCTGCTGTTTTCGAAATATAACTGGCAGAAGAAATTGTATCCAGAATCAGCACTCAGCAAATGAGCTTGTAGACTTAGAAATCTATTCCGGTGTCTGGATATGTTCCCACCAGACTGTAAGAAAGTGGTTGAGATAATGCGTACATTAAACATCCCACCTGCGTTTAAGTGGTCTTTACAGGCTTGGGCTCTTCTCTTGTTTCCTTTTCTGTATCCTACCATAATGACATTGCCACTCTGCCAAAGCTATTTAAGTGCCTTTTTCTTAGAGATGGCACATTGAACTGAAGAAAATTCTGGTAATTCTGTTTCATGGATTTGCCCACATGTATCAGTAGAGTGCCACTGCATGGTTCCCCTTCCTTGTCCCAGGGAACTCACCACAGAAAATCAAGAAAAAATATTTTGCAGTGGATGGGCTAAGGCAAATAGGAAAGGGAAAGACATATTCTTGTCTTTGAGTATTGTTCCCTTATTCTCCATCTCAAGAAATATTAAGACAGAAGTTAACAAAACAATGACAGTATCAACACACCAGCACCATATTCTGGAACTACTTTCCAGCTGGCAGGAGCTTGTTGTTAGCTGACCACTGCTGTGAACAAGAGTAATCAGAAAACAGGAGCTAATTATTGTAAGCCTGAGTATCATAATGATAGTTCTCATATACTGCTTCCAAAGCAGCCTCCAATAAAGTACTGTAAGTACAGAAAAAGCAATAAACTTGATTCACTTAGAGCTGCTTTTTCATTAGATGCCAGTCTGCAGGAAGGACAAGTTTGAATACAACAAGGCTGCTGCAGCTGAAGCTTTGCTAACATGCCCGTCAGAGACAATGGTGATGCTCTGACAGAGCACAGATAGGAGTTCTGAAGATCATGTAAAAGCTGAAGAAGGGCATCTTCAATGTCCTCAATGTAGTTTTGCTGCCAGTTCTACTTTGAGCTTATTACACTGATAAAGATAATTCAGATCAAATCAGTTCCTTAGGCCACCAGAGTAAAAATCACAAAACCGTCTGAACAGGATCAAAAAAATTTAACCTGCTGAATTTTCATACAAGTGCTTTCTGCAAAAAGCAGACCCACCGTGATGACAACCTAACAGAAAATAATCAAGCTTCAAGGTTTCTAGAATATATCCCCAGGCTATCGGGACATAGCTTGCACAATTCACAAACTTGAAAGTCATATTTCTCAACTGTAGCTAGCAGATATCTTCTCCACAGATATAGGATAGCAAAAATATTTTAAAACTACAGCATACAAATGAGGACTTTCAGTTTCCTAAGAAACAAAAGAATTCTATCGTACATAGATATGTTTTGAACACATTACCAATGACTCCTGGGATGTAGAAAAGCCCTGAGAGTAGCTAAAATCAGTTGCTTCCTTTGAGCATTAAAACATCAAAATCTGTCCATTTGGTCCAAAATAATTTACTGAACATCATCAATGCACACAGGTTTCCAGGAGCTCAAAATAACCTTCTCAATCCACTTGTATATGTGCAATAATTTAGTTTGCTTAATAGGCCTTCAGCCATAGTCTCATTTAAGGATCCTTGGCACTAAGGAGCCCTAGCCAATTGCCACCAACTACTGCAATCTTCCAAATATATCAGCATTTCTACAGATCCTGTCTGAGCCATGGATATATGAATGATAGCCTATTGCTACCCCATTGATGCTCTCTTTAGTAAACAGGTTATCTTTCTCTAGCATAAAGACTGTCTCTGTGAGTGAGCTGAAAAGATTACTGAAATTCAGAACATCATATAGTTCAGGTGTAGGTAGAGTTGATGATTCACCTAGTTGTTTTCACTCCTTACTGCCCTTCTTATAGGCAAATGTTTGATAGCCAATCAGCACCTTAGTTTCAACCTATGAATTTGTTTTCCAGAAGTTACACCCCTTTTCCATGTTTACAAATCCTGGAGGTTGTGAGTGCTAAGTCTGTCTGAAAATTCATGCCTTTTCCTCCAAGGTAAAACTTTTACGTTTATTTATAGTAAATGATTTGTTTATATTCTTAAATAGTAGGGGTTTGAAGCAAGAACAAAGGTGGATGATTGTTGTCACCACTGGCTGAATGGCGCAATAGTTGAGTTTATACTTTCTTATTAGAAATTTAAGAAAAACATTAATTCCTATAGATTGCAAATTAGTTAGGATTTTTCATATTTATGCAGGCATTTTGAATTTTACATGGTGTATAGACCAAAAAATCAGCACAATATTATTCAAATTTATATTTAATATTACTTACCTAAATTTGTTAGGAAAAGAGCAACCTTTTCATACAGCTGTAACAGAGAAGAAACAGCCTCTTAGTTACATGGCTGGCTCAAAAACATAGAACTGCTTTCTAGGGAGAGAACTTGTTAAATCTGACATGCAGATGATTCTGTGATGTTCTGATAATGACAATAAAACTACATAATAATACAGTAATGATATAATCAAACAAGGAAAAAGTAGAGATTTTATATCTAATGCTCATCCGTAATATATAGAAGAGATATGCTGTCACTGTCCCTATTTTACATACAAAGCGAAAAAGGGTGAGAGAACTTTTCCAAAAAGAAAAGCAGAAACAATAGCACAACTGAGATTTTTGTTTTAGTTACTTATGGAACAATCACCTCACAAGAAAAAAAATCACCCTAGAAGAGCATATGGTATGTTGGATATGTTGGTTTTTTGGAGCTTTCTGGTTTTGTTTGGCACTTTGGTGCTGAAAGGAAAGACAAAAGGGGACAAGGTTACTTCTGAGAAAATCTTTAGTAATCCCCACCACCATACATTTCTTACTCTGAGACAGTGTCATTTTTCTAAATCCTAAGTGGCACTTCCTGCACTTTCAGGTACCATGCTCTCAAATTCTCCAGGAGACTCCAAACTTCATAAAGATTACAAAACTAACTTGGATGGCTTTCACAATCAGTATTTGCAGGGGAGTTTTGAACCTATTAACTACATCACCAACACCATCAGTATTAGAGTAAATTAATACAGGGATTTCCATTTGCTTTAAATGAGTCTGGAGCCTGTTCCTACAAATTGCTAAATGTCCTTAACTCTCACTGATGCCTACAGGAATACAGTGTCTCATTTTTCAGGCTCAAGTATTAACTTACTCCGACAGAGCATATCAGCAATGTTTCTTTTTATTTGCAGTTAACTTTAGAATCTCTTGCTTAAATTGAGTTATGTATTGTTTACCAATCAGGCTGCCTGCTTAAGAACTGAAGTCATCCTGAAATCTCTCATTCATGTTAACAACCACTTCATGCTTAGAATAGCTTTCCACTGCCCTTGGAGTAAATGGTTTTGTTTCAAGTAATGAAAAAGGTAGTTTCTTTTGGGCTCAAAAGCATCTCTTAAGGGCAACTGTAAATGTGCTAAATGTCTGGATCATTTATATCCTGATCCCAGCAGGGAGTGTGGTTTTTTTTTACAAATGTTCATTGCTCTACAGAAGGATTCGTCAAAACTTCAATTTGTTGCTTTTCCATTTGGAACAGTAAGACTGTGTTAGAGATTCTGTTAACAACGTTTGGATCTTATTATCTGCTACTGTAGTTTATCACTACAACCCTCAAGGAGCCCTGTTTAGGATCATATTCTGTTCTCTGTTTGAATTTTCCATGGGCAATATTGCTAGAATTAACAGTTTTACATAGCCCAGGTAAAGCTAATGATTATTTTCAGGTCAGGCTGCAAGATTATCTGGGAGACATTATGCTTGAGAGTCATTTTGTTTTGTTGAGTTGGATATGTCAGAATAGGTACCTAGTGCTCAGAACATCTGGTCTGGAATTGTGGTCTAGACTTTTCCCCTGATTCTTTGAGAGGCTATCAACTTGTATCAGAATCACTGCTGCTTTTCAAGGCTTCTAGCAGTGAATTCTCTACTGCCATGCACATCTTGGCCCTTTCTGGTTTTATTACTGTATCTTTTCTTGCTCTTCTGACTCTTCTCTTGAGTCACAGTTCATGCAGGGTTCAACTACCCGAATTACTTCTGGGGATTTTTCTTCTCCGAAAAGAAGTCTCACCATTGTCCTTCAGTAAACTACATTAATCTATCATGGGAAGCAAGAGATTATGTTCCTAAAACTTTCCTTTGAAAAACTCCTGCAGTTTCATATTTTGCAGATCTTCTTCTTCCATGAGATATATCCAGATCTAAGGTTGTGGTGTTTATTGAATGGTGAGGAGTATGAGGTTTAAGAAATCCATCTTTGCAGATCTCCACTTATTTGGTTATTTTAAGACATAAAACAAAGTTTCTCAAAAGGCACCTTCAAGCAATCTTCCATTATTTAAAAGAAAAATCTCTGAGCTGTAAAACTCTTTGAGAATGAAAAGATTTCAAGTGCACAGTGTTTCTTTGTTGCTGCTTCACTGCATATACAATGACTTACACTGTGAGCTTGAAAATGGATGTTGTACTGGCATAGATAAATATAGTTTTCTTTTTTTTTTCCTTTATGCTTATTGTGTGCCCTAGGTGGAGTAAAAAAATCCCCCAGAAGCTGAAGAAAAAACCTCAATAAAATAAAAACATAAAAGAAGAGATCCCTCAGTACAGTCTTAGACAGAAAACCAGCTTCTTCCTTTCTGCCCTTTCTCAGCCTATAGTCCCACCTAAGGGAAAACAGGAAAAACAACAATTCTATCTAGAGTGTCTTAGTCATTAATCCAGTCTTGCCTATGCCAAAGGAAGACGAAAAGTGCTACAGCGAAGACTTTTGGAATTTCCTGCCATATCAAAAAGGACCTGTCAAAAATACTTTTTAGATTATTGAAATGCTTGGATATTTCATAGGAAAGAAAGAAGTCTCCAAGCCAGCCTTGAAAATAAGCAGATCTGAAATAGCATTTCATCTTTTCCCTAGGAAGTAATTCAGCGTATCTCCTGGAGTGAAGCCTAACAAGTTGTTTGCAGATGTTTGCTATTGAGTAGATAGAGGTACTCTACCCTGGCTCCAATGCCCGGCTGGTTTGTAGGTTGAACCCTCCTTCCCCCTAAGAGGCATTCTTATAATGTCAGTTGACAAAATCTGGTAGTAAAAGGCCATATACCTCTTGCCAAGAGCAACAAAGAGCAAACACATCGCTATCAGAGCAGTATACAGGAGTATCAGCATCTCAATGGAAGGAGGAACTCATTCCCCATCTAATCTACGCTATACTGTCTTACTGGGACTGTTGCCACATAGAAATTCCATTTTTGTCTTTGCCCCAAGCCTAGTTCCAAACCAGCTCACAGCAATAACCTGCCATCAGCCAGCCCCATGGCAGTGCACCCAGACCATGTCTCTGGTGCACATTGGCAAAGGCTATGGGCCGCTCTAGAACAAATCATGTCAGCTCAAGCCTTGTGCAACTTTCAGCACAAGGGAGTTCTGCTTATGGACATTGTGCCTGTATATGCATATCCTCACTGGAAAACTACCATGCAAACTGAAATTGGAATTACTGAAAATAGTGTAAATACGATTTTAGCTTTGTAACTATATTTAAAAAAATAACATAAAAACACAATTAAAAAGAAGAATATTAATGAAGTGGACTGAAAACTGTGAACATAGAAAAGGGAAAGAAATGGTAGAGGATAAATCAGGGGTACGATCATGTCTCCCTAAAATAGTTTTAGAATATTAAAACATACTTTAATAATATTTTGCGTTTGAAATTGCACTTTATATAAATAGTGAATAATGTCCATAAACAATAATTTCATGTCTGGCTTAGCAAGACATTCCACTCCTGCTGAAAAAGGAAGTGAAAGCATTTGTTTGTCTGCTGACTGAGATATCTACTGCTCTGATGGCTTAGGTATAACTTTGGATATGTTAATTTTACTCACCACATTCAGTAGCATGATGATGCAAAAGTTGATGCACACTGCAGTCCCTGTAGTTGCAACCTGAGAGTTATTCCTAATTAAAGCCCACTTAAAGGCAGCAAAAGTGCTGACAGTCACAACACGGTAAATAACAATGCCAAAAACAGCAGCAATCACCACACAGATCTAAAGGAGGAAAAAAATCAGAGAGAAGAACCTGAAAACTTCCAGTGGAACAGGAGTTACCTTCTCCCTGAAACTCTGAAAATTAAATGAAATTAAAGACTTTAAAAGTGTATCTATTCCTTTTGATTCCAGAGAAAGGTTTCAATATAATGATTTTTATTCTTGTTAAGTTCTTTTTCTTTCTCATAATGAAAAATATGATTGAAATAATACTAAAATAATTTTTTGTTTTAAACATTTTCTTGAAAATGTTCCTCTTCCTTATCATTAATGTGGGAAACAGTATTGCCAACTCTGGGAGTTAGAAATTTTCCTTATCTGCACATGATGTACAAAGGCTAATCTCAAGCTGACGTTGCAGCCTGATGGTATCATACTTGGGATGGATTTTGTGCTTTGATGGACTTCACACTTCACACAAATGTCTCCATCTGTAAGCACTGCCCAAAAAGCAGCCCTGCCAAGCTAGCCTAGCTACCTGTTTCTTCCCACAGTTCTGGGAAGTTTCTATCTAGAGAGGGTAACCAGTTCAATTGCCCTTGTGATTTCTTCTCTGATGAAACTTCCAGCAAATGTGACAGTTAGAATGAGGAAGTCACAGCTGAGCCAGGCTGCTTAGTCACTTAATGTTTCTTATGCAACAGTTGAGTATTATTTACTACACTGTGAGAGTCTATGTTGAGAAATTTCGAGAACTGCTCTAACTTAGTTTGGTAAGTGTATATCTCCTCATATAGGTGTAATTAAAAAAAATACTCTTATCTAAATGGTCAAAAAACGTGGAGTTGTTCTAACTTGCTGGAAGCCCATGCTATGCCAACAATAAAAATAACTTCAGTGAAAATAGTTTTTGCCTTGTTTCAAGGGCTGTTATGGGGACAATTATACAGTGCATGCAATCTAGAGCAAGGCTACTGTCTCTGGCGCTTTCAGTAAGATCTATCACTAGTCTAAGAAGATTAATGACTGAGTTTGCTTAGGGTAAAATACTGCCACCCTTCAAGAAAAAAAAATAAATAAGGAAAATACACAAAATATCAGAGTTGTATTATCAATTGTGAGCAGAGACTGCAGTCCTGAGTATGTGTCCTCAAGGGCTGAGTCAGGGTGTGCATCCACCTGTTGTACCAGAGCACAGTTCATCTCCATAATGCTCTTGCCTTTCTTGACCTAGATTGTTTTGAACAATTTTGAAGCCATTAGTTTCATACTGTCCTCTGCCCTGTTTCTGAGTTGGCTCACCTACCTGGCTCTCTACAGCTCCTGAGGCTGTACACATCTATAATTTTCTTGTCTCCTGGAAAAGCCTTAGTAAATTCCGTGGCAGTCTGTTGATTCCAGACCAGCACTGTGTTTTCAAGACTAGCACTACCACGGCTGTTGTCATGTGAATAACAGCCCACAACTGCTTCACTGAAATTAGAGGATGGGGGCGTTTCTGCAGAAATGCGTGAAGTTCCCTGTTAGGAGAGATTTGCTGCTCCTTTTAGTTTTGCACTTTGCAAAGGGCATAAATGCATAATTTTAATCAGGGAACATTTTTCAACTTTCAGCTGCACTAGGAATATGAACTCTCTTTTCCCATCTCCTCAATACACTGAGAAACTAGGTTGTATTAACATCATTAAGCACTCTCAGCATCTTATTTAGGTTCTCTGTGAAATTTACAGAGAACAACTGCTTCTCATATGGCAACTTTCCCCACTGCTCTCCACTGTTTACACAGGGAATGGTACCAGTGAGCTAATTCAGTCAACTGAAGTTGGTGTGTGAATATGATAGTGTCACTATTCTGGCATGCATCACTACGTACAGTGTCACAGGTGTACCCTTGGAGGAAGGTATTAGCTATCTGTGAGACTCAGTGAAGAGTGAACCAGTGTAGCACTTGACATAAGCTCAAGTGATTTGCTATGTAGGTTTTCAACGTGCATAGAGCTTATTTCACTTTCAAGCCGTCATATCCAATATTTACCAACTCTACTAGCAATGACAATGATATTTTGTTCTTTTTCAACTGGTAAATAAATAAAAGTTCTCAAACCATAAAAAATATTCCAGATGCAGAAACGATGAGTCTGCTGCATTTATCTGCAAATGCTTGATAAGGCTCTGGCTTCCCAGATATGGGGTTCATTCGTTCTTTCTTGGAGTACTTGGCTTCAAACTGCGGACGTATTTCCTCCTAAAGAGCAGACAGATAATGTTCACATACAGGATAGCTAGGAAAAACTCTGTAGGAAACTTCAGATCTTTTATCAGTCTACTGTTCTGGGGAATTATGTCTTTGAATTCAGCAGCTGGCACAGCTACTATAAAAGCTGAGCTGGGAAATCTGGTCTCCTTCATGAGGACTAGAATAAATCACTGTACCCATAAAGGTAGGTACTGAAGGTATTTAGTAAAATCCCCAATTAGCTATTCCTCTAAATAATGCTCTTTCCAAACTCCATGGCTCCAAGACAAATAATTTCAAGGTTGATACCACTGAATTTTTCAGTCTGACATTATCCTAATGATACTGGAAATTTACAACTAAGCAAAAAAATCCCCAACCAAGCCTCATTTTTCCAAACCTAGTTGCTGTTTGTTAGGCGTTTGGTTACATTTCCATTATCAGAAAAAGCTTCCCATGATTTGAAGAAGGATCCATGCCATCTAACACTGCTCAATCACTTCTTAACAACTTGGACAATATTATTAGCAGGAGCAACTTTCAGTAGAAGAAATGTCAAAGCCTGCTTTGCCATTAAAAACCATCTTGTGAAATGTAACCTGGGAATTACTTGGGGAGAGATTTGGTTACATCTGTTTGCAGCATTGCCAGAGTTCACTCTTGGTGCAGGTATTACTGCAGTACACCTGCAGCAGTGCTACCCCGCTGCCCTAACAGGCAGACATCCACCAAGAGCCATGTGTCCTGTGCCACCTCATTCCAGTCTGGCATCCAGGACACTGTCAGAGGTGAGATAAAGCACCAGGCTGGGAGGATGGACTCTCACAAATGCTGGCAGATATTAGAGCACTATTTGTAGTACTCCACTGTATACCAGAGAGCTGCTCCATGGTACAGCTGGCTACAAGGGAGCAGACAAGAATCAGCTTACAAATTTCAGTCACTTCCAGGTCTTCAACTGCATGTAACTGAACTCTGACTGACTAAAGTTGGAAATGCTTAAATGACCTTAAATGACTGCATTTAAATAGGTGAATATTAACTGTGCCCACTCATGATGCAGTTGCTCTTGTCTCCCACCTTGCACCTGGTTTACAAGAACAGGAAATCCAGACACGTGGGGTTGAAAGAGCCAGAACACACTCAGTTTATATCCCCAGACTGAGAGGCCTGAACATTCCAGGGGTTGCTGTACACCTTTCTTGGATGAGAATCTAAAGTGGTGAGGAATTCACAAGGTTGCACATGTGAATAAGTGCAATTCTCCTTTCCATCATCTTCATTGTTTCATTTATTTGTCTTTTCATTTAGAACAGGAAGGTAATAACAAAGAGATAAGAAAAAATGATGTTTTTTCAGTGTATTGTTGCTAGGAATTAATAAATTTCCCTCTGTAACAACACCTTATTTTTCAATTTGACAATGAAAATGAAAGCAAGCAAAGGCTTGACATATAATGTTAATAAAAATAACAATCTTGTATATCAAAAGCTTGAGATTTAAAATGGTAATTAGAACTCTTTAATCACTGTCTTTGAAATAAATAATAAAAGCAACCAGCTGATTTTGTCTAGTGGTAACTGAATGGAAAGCAGAGAGGAAATTTAATTAGCAGTGATTTTATTAGAAAGCAAGAGAATTTATTATTTTCAAGAGAAAAAATTTCACCTTATGGAGTTGATATTCTCATTGACTTCTCACTGACATACAACTTCCAAATGAAACTCCACAGGATGAATCTTTTCCAATCTACATAAAACAGACTTTTCTCCTGCTTTCCCATTTCTCACACATGGATAATTCCAACATTTTCATAAGAGAAACCATATTGATTTCTGGAGTATGAAATATGGATTAATGTGAATTGTCTTAGACCAGGTGTTTTGTGCTCTAGAAGGGCTGCTCTAGGTTTCTTTGTGGAATATCTTCTTTTTTTCTCCCAAACATTTTCTAATCCTTCAACAGGTAAATTATTGAAATAGTCTTAGTCCAAGCATATTGCCCTCTATAGCCCAGATATAGAAGAAGAATTTGTAGATTGAAATTTTGAATCTTGATCACTGGCACAAGTATAGCATCCCCAGAAGTAAGTCTCCAAGCAAAGCCTGATGTTTGCAGGTGAAGATAATGGCAGAGTGAAGAAGTGGGCTTTGAACCACAGAGCAGGGAAATGATCTCCACACTTCATCTGGAGCACCTGCTTCCAAACTGTATCTTTCTCAGTGGGAAAGTGCAGTTCCAATGGAAAAGCGCAGTGTTAGATACTCAAGTAGAGGACGCAGTGGCCCATTGGGCTGACCCTGGAGCTGGGACATGCTTGAGATGTGCCATAGGTATGGGCAGTGGGGGCTGTAGCATCTTCAGAGAAGATACTTCTGGAATGCAATTAGCTCCTAGTCTTTGGATCCCACTGAATGATGAACAAAGGATGAACTGATGCCTCAACTGCCAACGAGCTACTGGTTCTAATTACTGGACACACAGATCTTTGAGAAGCAGCCTGCTGAGTTCCTAGGAGCATCTTTAACTTCTAATTTGAGGAAGTGCAATCTAGCACACTGCTTCTGAAAAAACTTCTACTTCCTGCTGTAGAGATCTATAAGATTCCCACTAGAACTGTATGGACATCCACTGAATAGCTCTGGAACAGGTACAATCACCACTACTCCTGGCAGAGGTCTTGTTGACAGAGCTTAGTGGAAAAACTCTGGTGTGAGAATAAAAGACTAGCTGACATCAACAGGGAGCAGGTATCCTCTGAAAATTACCAACATGCAAATATCTTGCAGGCCAAACTGGTATAATCCACCAGAGGAATATAAATAAATCTTATTAAAAAAAAAAAAAAAAAAAAAAGGCAGCAAAGTGTCACTTAAGGACAACCTTATCAGGAAATTCAATATATGTAAATGAACTGGTCACAGAAAGTTCAGGTGGATGGCATTATAGACCAGCATAATCCCAAATCCAGATAGGTTAAATGGTAAAAAATGAAGATATATAACATCCCAATCTACAAACATCTTCAAGATCAGGCTTCCTGGGAAAAACATAAAGAGAGTTTCATACTGTACTTTGTTTTGTATTTAGTTAGTCTAAAGGCTCCTTCTCATTCCAGGGACACAGAGGAAGCTGGAATTGGAAATCGCAATTTGGTACAGCTTGTTCTTAGCTGTCATCATTGGCAGCAGTGGCTTCCTTTGCAACTAGCCATGAGAAGACATGACCCCTGCAGGCTGGTCTTGACCACTATGTGAACCTCAGGCAGGACTATCTCAATCCCTTTGTGACTTGCCAGCATTGGCAAGAGCAGTCTGCTAATCTCAGAAGAGTTGAATCACTATTAGATTATTTCCCATATATATGAAGATAGTCCTCAGGTATCACCCAGAACTGACTTCATATGTACACAGATAACAACACTCCTATTTTTACAAAGAGATCAATTTCCAGTTGTGTAAGTTATTTCTTGTTATGTTCTTGGGTTATTTTCTTAGTAATTAAGTATTAAGTAATTAAGCATTAAGTAATTAGGCATTAAGCAAAGAAAATCCTACCAGCAATTCCACCATTTCATGGCCTCATTGAACTACTTTGCCTCATACAGACAAAAATCCCATAACTCAAAAGTCTGTTTCTCTGCTGGCAAGATTGATAAAAAAGAAAATCTTCCACCAAAGGAACAGTGTAGAGGTTCAACTTCACTGAGACCTCTACGGCAGCCTCTTAGCATCACTCCAAGAGCTTCTGTAGAGTAAGGAGAGCAGTTTTGTAGACAGGTATATGTCCAAATCCCTCTTGAGGAACACTTTTTCTTCAACACTCACTGAATCTTGCTTTTCTCCTGCATAATAAAACCTTCTAATTCTATTTCGACTTGAATTTTCAGTCTCAAAAGATCATTTTTTGCTGGTGGCCACCAGAGGAAAAGATTAAGGCTATTTTCTGCAGTTTAGTTTCTTCCCTAAGAGGATTTCCTCTACCAAAACAGAATGAATTAAGTCCTCTCTCTCTCAGATAACCAGCACCTGAATGTTCAGAAACTGGTACAAGTCTCAGAAGTCTTTCTTTCCATCAATACTCACAGTGACAAATTAAAAGAATAGATAAAAGCTCATTTGCCCAAATTCACAGTACCCTGGGTTGTAAAGAATTTCCAGCTTTCAAAATAAAAATGCATTTCTCCCATAGCGCATTTCTTCCCTGAAATCTCTCAAATTAATTTAGATTTACAAAAGTGTGAAAAAAGACTCTTCTGAGGAGAATGCTTATTTCATAGTTTATAAAGATTTAAAGAATGAACTGAAAATAAATGCAAAATAAAACCACGCATTTTCAACCAAATAAGTTTGTATTAAAGATTAAGGGGTACATGTTTTTTATACAAACCTCTTCTTCTTCCCAGTCTATCAAGTCCCAATCATAAGCAATTACTGCTCGCCTTCTTTTCCAAAACTCCAGAAAAACAGTGGCTGGAGCAAATAGAAAAAAAGATGCAAAATTATTTTTAAGTCAAGAAAATGTTAATGACTATCACAGAACTGTTGAATGAAGCTGTTACATTATTTTAATTTCTTTGCATAAATGAGTTCTTTTGAACAGCAAATCATGCTGATGATCAAAACTGCTTTCAAAAAGCATTGCTTTCTAAGGATTGGCTTGCTTGCTTCAAGTATGATTGAGGCTTTAGAGATTTAATTTAGTGCTAAATGAGAATGTTTAATTTCTAACCAACCAATGCAAGGCTCTCAAAGAATAAAATTGTTCCTGTGAGTCATCACTGCTAGATAAAACAGATTTCTGATGAAGCTAAAGGTTCCTTGGGGCCATTGTACATAAAGAAGTAACTTTCTTTCTTTGAAGACCCTTTTCTAAACACAGAAACCAGAACCCAGAGGAAGCACAGTCCAGTGTATTTGAAAATCTGTAGACTACAACTGGGGAAGTGGGAACTTCTGGACCTTTTAATCCCCATTTATTTTACACTACATGAGTTTTTATATGGGATGTGGTATTTACATCTGATAATTAAACATCATGTAGCACAGCCCTTAATGATAGAGTTCAAGACGGAGTAACAGGCCTGCACATGACTGCTATGGGAAGATGACTGGGAGTAAAATTAGAGAAAGCTGGGAGGTCATATTCACATTCTGAACAGAAGTTAGAACAGTATGGAAATTATAGGGTAAAATACAGTTGCCACTCCCCACATGGAATGTCATTGGCATGCCTGGAACCTATTCCACCATGACTTCCCATATATCAAATCTGTAAATTTAAACACATGCTAAGGGTAATGGAACGGAGGGTGGAGTAGAATGGAGACACAGAAGTCAGGCTCTATGTAATCCTTGATGTAATCCTTGTAGGGAGGGGAACTTGATGATACTTTGCAGCTGATGAACAGCATAGCACCCGTCAGACAGAGGAAAAAGGAGGTATCTTGTTGCTGAGACAGTAACTGTAGTGAAATCATTGCCCCTGGATGAACCGGGTTCACTAAAACCAAACTGTAATATTAACACGCACCTCTATCCCAAAGTTATCTGCCTTCAAGGTACGACCTCCCCTCACTGGGCATGCACTCCATATTTCATTGACTATATTTTTAAAAGAAGTGAGAGAATTTTATACCTATCAATAACAAAGATGTGCATCACTAGGGCCACTCAAGCTCCACCTAAATGTAAACAAATAATATAAAAGCAAGTTAAGAATGGGGAAAAATTACAGAAGACTCATGATTTCTGGGATCAGGGAATGGGCTGAACCTGTCTCCTCCTCCAAAGGGATGTCTATTTGGGTAATAACTGTATTCTATGCTCGCTGATTGATTATCTTGAGCTAGGTTTGATTGATGATTAGAGGTTGTCCGGATATTGCCTTGAATAAATTTTTCCAGTCAGCTTGCATCACTGTCAATCTTTGAACTTTAACCTGCCACAATTTTCCACTCACAGTGTGTCTATCAATAAAGAGTGTTGGCCCCCTAAACTTTGGTGTGAGTTTTTCAAGGGCTCTGGCAGTTGCCAGCAGCAGAAAACACACTTGAATAGAAGTGTGAAGACCCAGGAGGGGGGAGGGTCTCTCTTCTGCTGTTGGTGTGTGTCCCTGAACAAGTCAGCCAAATCATCCTCTGACCCAGTGGGCAGCTCAGTGGAGAGTCACCATAACAGGACACTGACAGAGTGACCAGACACAAAGGTATTGGCTTTTCTGCAGTGCTGACAGATCAACCAAATACAAAGGATTTGAAGAAATCCTCCCCTTTGACATGGCAACTGTGCTTGTATTTTGTGATGGAAAGAACAATCAAGGAAACAGTAATAACATAATATGCTCATAATCCAAAGACTATTTACTCAGTCTGCTTAAAGTTCCAGGGGTTTTAAACATTTGTTTTGTGTAAAAGATGTAGAAACTACCTAAAGCTAATACAAATCAATGGGCAGGCTTCCTCTCCCACTGTGAAGTTTGGCTCTTTCCGTTATTGCTCACTGAGAAGCAGCAGATTGATAAGCAGAGAACATAAACCTCTTTGTTCATGAGCTAGCACAGTGTCAGCTGTAACAGTGTCACAATAGTCTGGCAATATATTTCACATCCAGTCATAAAAGCATGTCCTTAATCATCTGTTTGCCCTACTGCAGCATATTGATAAAAATGGGACCTGATACTAAGTACTGGCATCAGTTTGGCAAAAGTTAATTTTTAGACAGTAAAAATTATGTTTTGCTGTACTAGCCAGTGAAGTGAAAGTATGCTTAAGAAATGAACACTACAAACAGACAAGGTAAGGTATCAAAAGCATGTGTAAGGAAGCAGATATTTGGTTTGAAGGCATTTTCATATCTCATGTAATTATTTTTCTGAAAGCTGGAATTATGTTACACCAAGTAACAACCACTTTGATTTTAGTCTAATAGAGAGTCATGAGTCTAATGTTTCTATAAACGTTTGTAATAATTGCAGTATGATTGGTTGTGATCAGCAAAACTAGGAAGTGTTAATAAGGTTCCACTGCTGCTGAACCATCACACGGTTCATTCCTTAATTTTTTTCCTGGTAGAACTGCTTCTCTCCTATCAGCTCATATTGTTTTGTTCAGGCTATGCAAGTAGTCCTGCACTGTTTGGAAACCTAGAAGAAAGAAGCCTGATTGATTTTTATCACTTTGTTTCCATTCCAAAGAGCTGCTGATAGCGAAACTCCAGTAGGTGGCTGAGTCTGAGCCCTGAAACTCTCAGATCTTCGTTGAACAAAAATACTTCTTTTCTTTCTTGTTTTTCCCTGGAGTGAGGAATTTATGCATATAATGTTTAGCACATTTAGCACCTGTCAGAGTAAGAATGTGAAATTCCTGAAGCTTCTTTAGAAAGTTATTTTCTAATCATTAAGTACCAAATATGATGTTCTGTACAGTGCTGTTTTAGCTTTCACCATGTTACACTTTTCTTCCTCTATTCAGGTCACTATGCAGTTTTCCCTTGCTAGATATTTTAAAATGTGCTATAAATAAACTTCTTTGATTGATTCACTGTGCTACTGAGGTCTTCTAAAAGTACTGCTTTTTCAAATTTCTCTGCTTGTTTTCTAATTGTAATTTTAATTACAAATACCCTATACAAACTTCAGCATTCTTTTCTGACTTTGACATTCAATGGGACACAGTTGTATTTTCTCACATGTGTATTTTCCCATTTGTGTAAACCAGATGCTGAGTTTTCTTAAAAATTCCTGCATGGAATTTTGCATTTCTCAGTAGCCTTCGCTCTCAGACCTTAGTAAAAGTAAAAGCTTTTCCTATACTACATTTGTCCTACTTCAGAACTCAATTTGGAGGCTGGGTCCTCACTATCCACTTGTACAAACAGCTGTCTTAACATCATTTCCTCAGATGCTTTTGTAGCAAGTTGTGATCTTATCTTGTAATGCAAATGGCCTCTTGTAGGAAATAGCTTTACCCTGACCTTCTCTCAGAAATCCTCTCTGTATTGTATCTCAGAGCACCATTTAATACATCCATCCTGACTCCTAGAATATATTCTATATACCAGGAATATTGCTGAAGAACATCCTTAAATTCTATCTCCTCAGAGAGCAGATCAGTGTCAATGTTTTATGCTAGAGGCAAGATTTTTAGGAAAGTAATATATTTTATTAGACTAACACACACAGAAAAACTGTTCTATGTTGGCATTTCCTATTGCTTGAAAGAAGTGTTAAATTCTCATGTTAGTCCTCTTTTTCTCCACCCAATTTTGCCTTTCAGTGAGTGCTCTAAAGCTACTTCCTTTATCAAAGGAAACATGCTACATAGCAAAAAATTTCAAAAGTATTTTTCTTGCATCCCTTAGACCCCTAAACGTGCACTTTGGAGAGAGAGAAACTACCACCAGCCTACCCTGTCTTCAGCATGGCTTTAGAAATGATAAATTTCTGGAATTTCCTATTGAACAGTTACAGAATTGTGCTCTAGAGTTTCAGGAAACAACTAGGCAGTAACAGCTCTGCAATAGGTTTCCCCAATACCTCAACTGGAAAAGCAAAATCTACAATTTCATCTGGCTTTACTGAAACATGCTGGAGTCAACTGAGTGTAAAATTTACCTAGATTTTTAAAATGAGAATTACTTTTCCCCTCACTTTAAATGTCAACTTTTTTTCAAATTAACATCTATCTCTCATTTTGTCTTTAGTAAGAATTCAATTTAGGCAGTAAGAAGAGAGAAACTTTTCCTAGATATGGGAGCTGCTTTATCATCCAGTGAAACATTTCTCAAGGCATACATAAAGAAAAAAGTGGAGGTGTTTCTGCCTAGCACAGAAACACTAAATACGATATTGCTTCCCTATTTTTGAAGATATGGAAAATGTCATCAAGAAAAAATGATTTTCCAGCTTCTGAGATGATCACATCTCAATGAGCATCAATGACAATCTGTTCACCAATAAAAAAAATTAAAAATGTTAGTGATTACAGAGGCATGCTTTTTCCTATAAAGCACAAAGGTTTATAAACTTCAATCTGTTTGAAAGTGTATTTCCTTTCAAATGAAGCTTCAATGCAGAAAAACTTATACAAACTATAATATAAATAATGAATTCCTTAAGTGCACTGAAGGGAGACTACCTTCTGTCCTTTGATAAATCAGTTAAAAACAAGAGTTTCCTTAAGTCATATGGCTGTCAGGTATACTTTAGTAAGTATCATGCTTTTTTTTATATTATCAATTACTTCTTTGCTTACACCAGGCAGAAATTAAATAAGTGAGGTGAAGAGTCAATACATTTTTTGAAAAAAATTGTACTTCTATTCCAGTATCCCTTGGTACACCTAACAATTCCAACCTTACTTTGATGGGCTTCACTTATGCTGCAATGAAGTGTTATAAAAGATGGGTCCCTGAGCTTCAGAGCCCTACAGTCAGGCTCATTGCTGTTCCACAAATCAAGCACTCCCTGCTGGCATTTGTCATGGTAATTCCTCTGTGCAGTCTGGCCACAGCAGTTTGCTCATCACTTGGAGATGCATTTATTTTTATTTAAAATGGGAGCAAACCACTTAATTAATCAACTAAAAACGTCTTTAGAGTAAAAGGATGAAAGCACTATACAGATCATGTCTTCATGGTAAGACCAACGGCCACACCTGGTTTTGAAACTCCCAAGCAAATGGCTGAGGCTTCTCTCTCAAGATGGGAGCTTACTAATGGATCTAAAGACAGTAAAGAAAATCATTTAGATAATAATAAAACAGTGTGTAAATTCTGGCTAAAGAGGTAACACAGTTCTAGCTGGCTTTTTATTTTTTCTTTTTTTTTTTTTTTTTTTTTTTTCTCTTCTTATGAAAGCACTGCCATAATTATTTAATATGTCAGTTTCTGTCAAACTGGATCATCTGGAAGGCTGAACTTTTAATAGCCAATATTTTATGTGCTTGCCAGTTGTTTCATGTTGACAGAAAAAAACATTTCCACAATCAAACTGCTATCATTGATTCTTCTCCTCCTTCATTTACTGCAATGATTGCAATGCCTGCAGCTGCCAATAGGCCTGCTGCAGACTGAATACCCATTTAACACTGGCAGTAAGCCAACTAGTAAATACAGTACCAGAAAATCCCTGGAAAGTGTGACTTCCCTTATTTGAATGTTGCTCTAGCCCTCTCTGCATGGAAAATACCTCCACAATCTCACTGTTCTCTCTGCAAAATCTTCTTTAAGGAAGTATGGTTTGTGTGGAGCCAGAGGATTGCCCCATTCCTCAAACCATACCCTAAACTCACCGCTCCTGCTGGTGCTGCCCCTCCCTCCCACTTGGCAGTCAGCTCACAAGCGCAGTGTAAGCCAGTAAAAGTGGTGGGGAAAGCTATCACCCCAGCTCCTGTTCTATAGTCTCTTCTCCAGTAGCCCAATCATCCAGAGGGGGCAGCTTCTATTGTATTTTTTTCTTCTCTCACTGTGGACTTAGGTGCTGTAGATGCCTTGGTGGGCAGTGCATTGCTCAGTCCTGGCAGGCTGGTGTAGAGAGTCCCAGAGGGAATCGAGTCTGGGAGTCTGACAGTGATGCTGAAGGAGGGGGAGGAAGAAGAGGCTAACCAGAGAGAGATGTGGTTCCTGTTGACTAAAGAGAGGAAAGGGAGAGGGCCTACAACATTTTGTAGGCAAGAATGTTCAGCCTCCTCAGCAGCAGCAACCACAAGACAGAACTGGGCATGGTTACCTCTGTGAAGGACTCCCCTTATTTAGAGATACTTTTCCTATAGCCCTGGATCTGGGCACTGCTAAGACACAGAAGCCATGCTGTTAGCACAGCTGTTTTCTGAAAGCACTATTATTGTTAAGGAGGACCAAAAGCACTGTTGCAAAAATTTACACTTCAAAGATGTGCTTACCAGCAGTTAGGAACACTGCCATAAATGTTCAGCAAGGCTAACTGATCATTTTTCCTATCTAGAGATGTCCCTGCCTGTACACTGTCTTGGAATTTCTCAACATCAGTGAATACATGGAGAAAGAGTTTGGAAAAGTTGAGTAAGCATCTAAAAGTAATTTTTAAGGCTTAAAAATTTTTGGTGATTCTTAGCTCTATGTAGCTCTAAAACAAAGATGAAATATCAAACAGAAACATAACATCTATATGATCTGTGGATTTTTCTTAAACGTGATTTGTAATATTTTAATATTTTCAGTATTACATGAAATGGCATAAATAGGCTTGATTGGTATATGACTTAATTTAATTGGTTAACCAAGACAAAACTGGAGTTTTGGAGGAGGGAACTGAGGTGGACGGGTAGGCTAATCTGGGTTGTCCTGCTGTCTCTCATGTTGCTTCCTGGATATTTCTTATGGTTCAGTAAAGAGATTTGCAGTTTAAAGTTAAGATTATAAGAATTACTTGGACACCTTTCCAAAGCAGTTGGAGATGTGTGAGTAAGAACAGGAGAACAATGACTAAATCTGGATAGCTCAAGGACTTGGATGCTGTTTTTGAGTCACCTTGTCGAGCCATTTTCCACACCTATTAACCTTCTCTCAGAATGGCTTAGTAGCAGCTAAGAGCCTGGGCATATTTAGGGGTTGTTTGAAAAAATTCTAGTGCTGCCAGAAATTACTGATTCCTCTTGCCTTCAATTCTGCCTACATGATATAGTAGGAAAAATAGTTAAGCCAAAAATAGAACATTTCTATGGGCAAAATTCAGCCTCCATGGCAACAGTTAGATCACACTTGGATCAATTTGCCATTCAACAAAACCTTTTGTTTATTTCATCGGAGTTTTTCTTTAACTGCAACCAGCTTGCATAGGTTTAAGTATTATTGCCATTCAGCAAGGTAGAGAAAAAAAATGTTACTTCATTTTACTACTGACACTAAACTGAGCTGCCCTAAGCTAGGAGAAGCCCTGAGCAGTAATTGAGAGAAGGCCTTAGTGCCAATGGATTTAAAAATGGTTAGAAATTCCCAGAGAATTATATATATATAAACTACATAAACACTACATAACTGCATCCATGGTTTTGTTCTAATTAAAATTATTATCAAATAAAAACTTATTCAACCAGTTCCACCTTCCTTTTTGCAGAAACAGAAGAGTCTCAAGTCTATATTCTTTTGCTTAGTGTCAGAAAAAAAGTGTCCTGGAAAACAAAAAGGCTGATGTTGCATCACATTCTTTAAGAAAAAGATGGTGCAATTAAAATATCAAAATGAAAACTTACCCCACACTGCCATGAAAACAGCAAAAAAGACAGTAGCTCCATTGTCAAAAAGGTGGGTTACCTGAGAGATATATTAAAAATGTGATCAATTTGTGATAAGCCTTTATTTTATATTTTTACCTACTAAAATTAATGTGATCATGAGTTTAGCTGGCCTGACAATTCTGAGTATCCTTCCCTTGACATGTGAAATCCACCTGCAAATGGACAGACTATTTGACAGCCTGGCCTGGGACTGACCCCTGCCAACACCAGATGTGAGCATCATTTCAGACCCAAAACATTAATTTTATGGAGCCATGTACAGAGGATGGACGAGGAGATAAAGGCTGATGTCAAGGACACCATAACACATAGCTCAAGGACACGACCTCTGAGACTGCTGAATCTCAAAGTGCAAATTCCATTCAAATATTTCGCAAACAAAACTAAGTATTGGTGAAAGATAGTGTTAATGTTGGCTGAACTTGATCTGTCCCTTTAAGACTTTATCTACCCAAGATCACTAAAGAAAAATGCAAAAGGCAAAATTCATGCTTTTACCAGGAAGCATCTGCATAGCCTAAAACATACCTTGGCATAAATGCAGCTGTCCGACAACCTCATGAAGGGGCAGTATTTATCACATATAGGACACATTATGATATCTGTAGCTTGGCAGACTTCTTTACTGGAAAAATAGAGAAGACAAAAATGAATAGCTTCATAGCTACAATAATCTGCACAACAATCTGGCTGGACTGATAGGCTTTGCCAATATTCAGTCACTTATTGAACAAAACTGGTCTGTAACCAAAGCCAAGACGTTCATAACTGCATGTGTATAATTAATATTTGTTGACTGTCTAAGACTACAGAGTTTACAGTCATAACTGCAGAGTGCAGACCTCCAGGGCCAACCTAGCAGTATCTCTTTACCATGTCCAGCTTCTCCTTGAGTCAGAGTGACATTTGGTAGGAAGGTGAGGATAACTTCAGACAAAGTTATTCTTGTGACTTAAGTGCACAAAAACTTAGAGATGCAGCATTCAGCAGAAGGTCCAGGGGTTTCCTCATCTGAGGAATGCCTTTGTGGTGGATCTTTAGGAAAGGGCTTATAGTGAGTGAAAATTCCCCACACTTATGCTGGGGGAATTAAAAAGTAATGAAAGGTTCTACTTTTTTCATGCTCTCTTCTGAGTTGCCAACACAATTAGCAACTGGAACTGGGAAAGAAGAATTTCCTTTCATCCTAATTCAGGAGCACAAAACATGGGAAGTTTGATACTGGGTATCTTACGACAACTAAGCAGTCTTTTCTTGACTGTTCATTCAACAGTTCAAAATGGAATATAGCTTGTGGGAAGATTTCTTAAATTATTCATAATAACCCACAGTTGTAATTTCTTTTAAAAAGTTCCCACATTACCTGACTTGGCAGTGGTTCAAAGTGGTGACTCCATACAAAAAGACAAACAATCCAATGAAGGCAGCTGGGAAGAGCATCCCTGTGTACCAGCCTAACCAGGCAAAGTACAGCCCAATTTTCTCACCAAAGTACCGTCTGTTTTAAAACACAACACAGCAAAGTTATCTGCTAATTAGAATAATCTACTTAATCTTGCTCACTAGTAGAAAAAAACCCCATTTCTATCATATCTAAAGAGTAGATTAAAGAGGAGAGAAGGCCTTCAACTAAGCTTCTAAATGCACGCTGAGAGAGCTGCCTCAGTAATGAACTTCAAACATTAATTTAAAAATTCAATAACCACAGTTTACAGTTAGATAAGTGGAGACCTCATGAAGGAAACAGTGAGTTAATTTTAGAAAGCTAGCTCTTTGTATTTGGGAAATTGATGGTCTGCTTTGATTTTGGCTGTTTGACTTTACTGTCCATATAATTGCATTGAAATAAATTTTATCCCTAAAGCTTGTATAACAGCAAAAATTATTTGAGCTCAAATTAGTTCTAAGAAATCAATTAGCCAGAGTTCAATTCTCCAATACAGTTTATTTTCATTTGATTATTTATTTTCTTCACTCAGTTCCTGGAAAACTAATTTCATGATTCTACTGCAGTAAAAAGTGAAGAGCAAGTAAGTTCCATCATCTTGCAATGGTTTGAAGAAAGTCTGAATTGATCATAGTTTATTAGATATATTGCTCAAAACCCAGCAGCAAAGTAGCCAGAAAGTTCCATTTTGCTACATATTCTTTAGCAATTTTCCTCCTCCCACACACAGATAAACTTTTATTTATGTGTTAGAGAAAAGCACACAAAAACCTGCTGAGCTCATCAGCAGAGGAGCAGACTCATGTATTGTCCTGTGCCTGATTTGTGCACAGTAGGCTGAGATTTTAGGGGATTATTTGCAAGACTGGTTTTAAAGAATGAGGCAAGATGATATGCTTGTGTTTCAGAAACTTTGCAGAAAACTTAAACTTGCATGTCCACTCAGGTTGAGAATAGCTGCTACTGGAAACCCAGTTTCACCCTAATGATGCAACTTCTGCTCTATCCAGAGAAAAAGCGCAGTGAGCCAGTGCTGCTGTCTCCTCCATGCTACCAGAAAACATCATTGGACAAACTTTCTCAGTGAGAATGGAAAGACCTAGGGCTGTCTCTAGCGCTGAGTGCACTGGAGGACACTTGATGTAGACTGCACAAAGGTAGCAGTTTTCAAGTCATTATTAAAAATTTCCAGTGTGAGAAATATCTCTCAGGCCTGAGCTCATGCTCAGCTGAAAGATATTGACCTGCAGTGACTATTTTCATTTGAGTTTACCAGCTCTGTATAAGAAGCCAAGTATTGTCATTTTGTTTTTATTTTTCTGTCATTCAACACAGACTCAAATTCACAGGCTAAAGAGATGGCAAGCTAACGTTAACATGCTCAGTTCTGGTAAGAGCAGCAGGTCTGATTGTAAAAAAACACACTGCAAACTACTTTTTAAGACCTGGCTTAAGAGTGCAAATGAAACCTTTGGCCTGAATTTTTTCCTCACACCTAGGATGTCAGTCTGTGCCTACACCTCCAAAAATGCAAACTCACATTTCAGCTTACTACCACTAAATACAGATGACCTATATTTCTACATGTGCGCAGTTCAAAGTAGTGAAGTCCACCTAACCTTCATCAAGCTTTATTTTTTACTTCATTCCCTACACTCAAGGATGAATGCTTCCTTGTTCCAGCCCTCTAGCTGACAAGCATTAATGGCAAAAATAGTATCCTATCCTGTTGAGCCCTTCAGTCTAGCAGTGCAAATCATAGTATTTTTTTGATCTAGAAATCTAACACCCTAATCCTAGATGAAGACCCAAGCAAAGTTCAGTGTGTGCGTAAAGAAGACTGTCCATGATGGGAAGCAACCCATCTCTGAAAAGTAAGGAAAAGGCATCTGAGAGGGGTTTTAAAAATAAATGAAGGATGTTGACATTACTTTGATACGTATTGGTTTAAATATGGAGAAACAGCCTCGATATTCCATTATTGCCCTTTGCAACTCAGCTGGTACTCCACAAGCACAGGCTGTACTACAGTAAATTGCATCAGGATCAACTTAATATATCATATCTTCTGGCCCCAAAGTTTGCATATTTCTCCTTTTAGTCTTGCTCAGATACCACTCAGTTAAATGCTATGGAAACAAACTATGCCAGTAAGAAGGTCTTTGGAGGCCTTCCTAGGTGCCATATTCAGAGCAGTTCCACATTTATTCCAATATGTAATTCAGCTAGTCTGGACCATCATGACCTCAGGAGATGGAAAACATGTAGAGATACCTTTGCCACTCCCTTCAATTTGCCCCAAATATTTGTCTGAAGAATGAATTTGTTTCTTTTCTTCTGTCACTATGTAAAGAACAGAAATTTCATATAGCTTGCCTCAGTGATGGCAGTTCTCTCTGAGCCAGGGCTCAGCATCATACACAAAGAATTCCAGAGGTTTTTTTTCCAGAATACATCACTGTGCATTACCTATACCTAAATTTCACCCATTATCATTCTGCTCATTTCAAGGCCTCTTTGAAATATTCCAGTGTTGATAACATCTTTGTGCTCTTCTTAACTTTGTTAATATATTATCCAATTTTTCAGATTATTAATATGGACAGAAAAAAGTCTTTTGAGTCTTTAATGGTTCTCCCACAGAAAATTTTCTCCACAGCTAACCTAAAAAGCAGAAACATAAAAACCCTCCAAGCACCTAATAGAATAATCCATCTCTCCTATCCTTATATATGCAGTACCATCAAAATAATAAAAAGGTAATTTCAGCTTCGCAGTTGTAAGCTAGCCTGTATACTATTCCTTCAATACCAGTTACCTTAATGGTGAACTGTATATTCCCTCAACACATTCCAGTGGTAGACCTATGACTTAATTGGGTCACAATTTCAATATCGATATTAATCAATAAGGCACATTTTTGAAAAATACTAAGCTACAAAGTCTAATTTCAGACTTATGAAATGTGATATTGGATTATCGTATGTTTAATAACCTTCATTATAGAATATTTTGCTTTCAGCATGCCTAGAAGGAAGCCATGGATCTAGAATATGGACAGATCAGGGCTCAAACCAAGAACCTATCTATTTTCATGAACTCTTTTGCAGGTAAAAATGAAATTCTGTACAGACCTTTCTACATCACAGAAACTAGAGCTTTCTAGCAGATGTTTTGGGCATATGAAGCTCTCATGTCAGAAGCAATGGGATGGGTAGGAAGGCTTGACAGGACACTGAAAGAGAGTAGTCAGCTTGCAGTCAAGACATTTAATGGAAATATGGAGCAAAATGCAGGTTACTCAGGCATCAGTTTTTGCTTCCAGGTTTATTTAGATAGCTTTACAATCACTTAAAAAACATAGTTTTCTCCCTGAATTTTAGTCCTGTGAATTACATGCACAAGCAGCAGCAGGAGCAATTTGTGCACAATCAAGAGGGAAGCAGCAATGCACAGAAGTGTGAAGGAGGTGATCCAAAGTCCTCAGGAATTACTGCAACTGTTTCTGCCTGAGCATATAAATAAAATGAGTCCTGTTTCTTTCCAACTATAATCAATTTAAGGGTCATAAATTATTCTTGTAAAGCTTCTTTGGACACTAAATTTCAAGAGATGTATAATTAAAGTCATGGTACCACATCTACTGACTAATAGGAGTGGCTTTGTAAATTATGCCAAGTCTGTACCATCATACTATCACATTTTCAAAGCAGAGTGGAAGCAGAATCATGCAATTTCCCTTGAATGACTTTTTCTCCTTTATTTTTAGTGACTAGTATCTCCATAACAGCCAGCTGATGAGATTAAATGATATCTGGGAGTTGCCAAACTGGCAGCACAAGAGATGGAAGCCTCATTTTAACATCTAAGGGGAAAAAAAAATAGCATAGAAGAATGAATATTTTCACTTATCATTGTGGTAGCTTGACTTTAAGGTAGAAATAGCACACCTATTAATGACATAATTGTACTATCTAGGTCTAATTTACTTCTTAGCCTTTCTAAATCATAATGTGAACTAGAAGCATAAGTTCTGGCCTGATGTGTGCAGAAGAATCGACATCCAACCACTCCTTTTGTACAGATGAAAACACTACACCCTTCAAGCACAATCCCACATAACTTTTGTTATGGGGGGGAAAAAGGTTTTCCTGCTGTAGAACTGGTCCTGAAAAATGCTTCTTTTTAAAGCGTGCCCACTGAGATACTTCCAAGTGAAATGAACAGCAAGTCTTGCTGGTGTCATCAGTTCTTCAAGGAAAAGTCTCCAGCTCAATAGATACGTGAACTGCTGAGAGTGGCAGTAGATGTGGAAGATTCATTCACAGATGCTGGATTACTCACATTTCCTCAGCTTCTCCCAAATCTTCGAATCCTCTGAAAAACTCAGCAGGAGCTGAGGAAATGTGAGTAAGCCAGCATCTGTGAAGTGAGAAGAAAAAGGCATCCCCTTCTCTTTTTTGTCACCTTTCTTCAGTGAATTTATCACGTCTGTGGAGGTGTTCCAGGCAGCAAATGGCAGGCTGGGCTGGGACTGCAGCTTTGAACCTTGCTGGTTTTGTGGCTTGTGACTCAGGCTGCTGCCAATGCTCAGGGAATCTCACTGCTCCCCCTGCCCCTCTCCTCTTTGGGTAAATGCTTGCTCTCGTCAACAGCAGGACACTCTTGACCTCATCTAGGGAGTCTGTAGCAATTGCCCTTTTTGTTTTTTTATTAGATTTTGAAAACTCTAGCTGATGAAAAAATAAAGCCTCTTAAAATATCTTAAACTTTAAACCCAGGCTATGCAAGAAGGCTGCTATCAAGGTCTAAAATAATCATAGCTCTAACATTTCCTATCCTGTTATCATTTATTCTCATGCTTAAAAAACTGTAAAAAAACTTTCAGATGCCTGATCATCAAATTAAGCCAAACACCAGGTATTGCCTCAAGAGCACTTTCACAAACAAGAAGGGATGATGAACAGTAGCCTTGACCACTATGGACAAATGATTATAAAACTCTATAGAGATAAGCTGTTTGTATTGTGATAATAATATCTTGTTGTATACTGGAAAATTGAAAGGAAAAAATTCTTCAGTAGAACTGTTGGCTCCACCAAAAATCAGCAATTTCTACGGTATAATTTGATAAAAATTCCATATTTCTATCCAGTGTATTAAAAAAAAAAAAAAAAAGCTTTTTGGATTAAATTATGAGTTCTAATAAATTATTTTGTAAAGCATTAAAAACATTACATGACTCAGCAAAACTTTTAATTGTATTTCTTGGTTAACTTTTTATCCATGGAAATGAAACTCTCTATTTTATGAAATGGATAGGTTTTATAAGCCCTTAGTGAGTAACTGTCTGTCTCCAGGGCTATGCTCTACAAACCTTTCATCTGGAAACAATTTTGAGAATAAATAAGAGCAAAAATTTCTATTAGTTACAGGACTTATGAAAGAGGAAATTAATAACCTGAACCAATTGCATGATGTGGATGACCCTTCCTGATGGCCAATGTATCTTCAGTGTTTCTGATACATCTGAAGACTTTATTAATAGGCTCTTGTAGCTCCATATTCTTCTCTTCAAGCAGAAAAACCCCATTACTGTCCAATAATAGTTCTGCCAACACAACCAATTAAAACTCTGGCTCTCTCTATATGCATAAGAAATATGTAATTCTCTATTAGTCAATGCCAGGCTATTTGCAAACAGAATTTAAAAGGACTGTAAGAACTTGGAATCACATCTCAGCTTTCTTGAGTGTTTTTTTTCTTTGCAGACTACTTTCAAGATGAATAAAAATCTGGACAGTGGTGATGTAGCTGGTCTGAGTTAAAGGACAGTGGTACAGAGGAGACTTCCACCATTAGTGTTGCTGAACACAGTAGCACACTCAGCAACTGTAAGCTCTGCTCTGTGCCATTTGTAAGCATCATGAAACTTCATTCAAAGCTCATTCTGTGATTGCTTTTTGGAAAAAGAAGATCTAGTTAGTGAGAGCCTATCTTTCACCAAAGCCATGCTCCAAGGAAGAAGAAGAACTCCTGTGGACTGATGTCTAATCATGTAAATCCAGACTCCACAGATTTCTCTCTTCCTTTTTTTCTCTCTTAAATAGCCTGTAAATACTTCATTACAAATTACAGGGTCAGGAAACTCTGGAAGGAAACTTCTTTTGCTTTCAGGTCCTTCTATAAACTCCACTATAAATATTTCTTTGGATGTAGTGTCACCATGAACAGAATGGTTTCCCATGACTTCAGTATCAGTTTTTAAAACCCACATGAATTAACTGAGCTTTTCATGGTTTTGTTAGAAGTGAAACAGCCTGTGCTCAAAGCGTCTATAATGTGACATAGAAAAAGCAGGTAATTCTTACCTTACAAGATCCAGTGGCTGGTATTTATACCACACTCCCCAGGAAGCCCAGCACTCATAGAGCAGGTGTCTGTGGTTTTCTGCTCCATGGGTTTTTATTGAATTCTTACTTCTGTAACTTCCCTAAAATACAAATCTGGACATTAATGAATAACAGCAGTAAAAAAGAATATTTAAGACATCTCCCTTATTAGTAGTATGGATAACACAAATTATGCAAACTCCATACTTATGCCCCAAAACCTAAATATGGCATTAAAAAAATACCAACTGATGTCACTAAGATTTGAGATTATTCTTCCTAAGAAATTTATAATAAATTATATTCATGCCATAGTCTAGAAATGCAAAGAAAATCTTTGGAGAATCTCAAAAAAAAAAAAAAAAAAAAACAAAACAAAACAAAAAAAAAAAACAACAAAAAACCAAAAAAAACCAAAAAACCTAACCCAGAGTTGAAACCCCAGTGATGGATTTCCTCTCTGAAAACATACTGATATATCAACTCAAACAATTTTTATAGAATAGATCCAGAACAACTCTCTTTACTCATCTCTTTTCGCAAGAAAACACCCCTAATTTTTTTCCCCAAGGAAAAAAAACATTGCTAAATGAAAGCATGTCAGAGGCAGACATTAATAAGATTGAGGATAAATAATTACACAATTAAGAATTAATTTGTGAGAAAAGTCTGTTCAAAAAGAAAAAGAAGTTGGCAAAATACCTCATGAAGAGGAAATGCAGCTTCATAGGAGCCGTTACTGAGCAATCGATTCAGACCTAAGAATTAAAAGTATTCAATTATTTACCAATAGGAGTGGAAAAATTGCTAAGTGAAAAGCAAAACACATTATCATAAACTGGCTAAATGAGGATTGAAGCCAACTGACAGTACATGATACACATAGAAAAACTGATCCTCTATAGATTTTGATAACTGAGATATAATACAAAGAAAAAGTTGTTCAAATATTAATCAGAATCTATAATTTATTTTGCTAGAGGCTTAAAGATTAATTTGCCAAATCCATCTTTAGTGTAATTTTGGTGAAATCAGAGACCTCACACCAGGTTTACAGTTTGATCTTATAAAATACAGTCTAACAAAGCTACATAGATGAAAGGCTGCATATCTTGGGAGCTAAAAACTTCAGGAAAGCTCTTGACCTTTTTGAATTGCAGACCACTACAGCAACAGAAACTCCTAATTTCCATAACATAACAAC
Organism: Zosterops lateralis; assembly: GCF_965231275.1. Classification (NCBI taxonomy): domain Eukaryota; kingdom Metazoa; phylum Chordata; class Aves; order Passeriformes; family Zosteropidae; genus Zosterops; species Zosterops lateralis. Next base: position 27,056,001 of record NC_139765.1, read on the forward strand.
TTTCTAAAATGTGTTCAGCTTATGTCTTACGAAAGTTGCTGGACAGACAGAAACGAACAAGAAAAGCTGTAGCAGTACAAGACCAGAAAATAAACAGGAACCTGAACCAAAATCATTCCTATGTGGCACAAAAAAAGTAAGCAAACAACCCACTCACTCAGGCCTTGTTCCTCTTTAATGAGAGCCTCAAGAAATGTCTGCTGAGATGCTGGTGTTTTTCACTTGGAAAATCATCAAAATAGGACTGAACTGTTACCAGGCAATGCAAAACATAATATCCACACTAAGAACCTGGAGGTATTTCAACCCTATTGACCCAGAGGCATAGAGTCTTGATTCCTTTCCTAATTCACAGGGAACAGATGGCAGCAAGAACACAGCAATGAGAAGTATTAAGTCAACATGAATAACATTTTCAGTGGTAGCATCAGTATCTGCCTGGCAGAATATGCTTTCTTCCAGTGTCTCTGTCAATAAAATAAAACTTGTAAGGCTGAGATGGGCTTTGCTCTACCCAGTGATCAATGCAAGGCTGTGTTCTTTATAGGTATAGCACAGGTTGACACGTGAGGGAGATTGGGATCTTGAGGTAGGCAGGGACTGCTGGTGCTTGGGCTAGATGTAACATCAGCTTTGCTCAGGGCTATTGCTGAGCATATAAGCATCCCAGCAGCTGAGAAAGAAAGAAAAAACTGTAATTTGGAGACATTTCTCTTCCCCTTCAGGAAAGGTGAGTTTTAAACAGCAGGGAAATGAAATAGACTGCAGAGTTTTATGGAGATTGTCTCTACATTTGTCTCTACATTGTCTTTACACCTCTGTGTGGTACTCAAGCAATGTGTGCTCTGTATGACATAGCAGAAGGTGGCCACTGTTTCACGTTTTATCCCTCCTCTGTATCTGCCTGCTCTCCTGGACCTGCATGTGTGCCACTCTGAATTTCCACTCCACTCGCTAATTGAAAATGAAGTCTCAGTTATGCATAGTGTTCTTCGCACTGAGGACATCAATGGTGAACTCTCTTTTGACTTGCAGCAATAACAGAGATACAGAGCCTTCCATCTCCCTTAGGGATGAATAGGTATCCAGGGAGAAGCCCTGTAGCCTGAGATGAAGAGCAGGAAAAATCTTGCAACTCTTCCAAGCACATTTTTATGAAAGAATAAAGGTTTTCTTCTGCATGAGTCTCCGCTTCTCCACTGCTCGTAATCTCTTCATATTTTACATTTAAATCAGCCTCTTCCCTTGCAGAGATGATAAATCCCATGTGGTGGCATGTGCCTATGAAAGCTGACTGATATTACAGGGGATGACCAGGCAAAGCCCCTACAACAGCAGTGAGTGAAATGTAAACAGTCAAAAACGAAGTGACTAAAAAGGAAGGAAAAGAGTCTGTTATGAGGCCAGGCAGACTTCTCCTTTCTTTTTTTAAACACAAATTTAAAAGCCCATAGCTCAGTACTTACCAATTTTGTTCTTCCCTTCTTCATATTTCACTCTTTGTAAGATATGGTGTACAATTCTACTTCTTGTAGCATTATTGAAGAAAGTATCTTTGTTGTGTATTATGAAGCTACATGAAAATAAAAACCAAGGGCATCTCAGAAGTATGTAACAGCATGTTTAAGGCAAATATCTAGTTCCATTACTTTCTGTAGCATTCTAAAAATCAACAGTATGTAAGCAAGTGCAAAGAGAATTAAAGACACTTGATTAAGAGATGATTAGCCAGGTAGAGATGCTGTCAGTAACAGTATTCATTCTCTAACAAGGAATTACATGGAGTAGTCTCGACAAAGATAGAAGATACTAAAGGATTCATTATGATAAGCATCACTTTTAGATAATTCACTGAAAACTACAAAATTCTTGCACAAAAATTTGCAAAAGCATAGCTTTGTAAGTGCAGTAGTAGAATTTCACATCTGTTCCATGATTTTTTGTTATGCTTTACCATTAAGGGTCAGTTGGAAACATCTACTTGGTAGTAGACCATTCTTACTGAAAACTATTACTGAATACTATGTTAGAAATTCAAAGTATCATATACTCCTACATTTGGTCCTGAAAGCTAAAATACAGTAGAAAATTAGCTCTCAGAAGCCACTTATCAAGTTAAGTATGAATGCAGGTTCTATGTTCAATAGGTTAGACAGAATTGTGGTGAGTTTGAATAAATTTAAAAAAACAGAAGAAACCCTGTGGATAGGAGGCAATATTGATTTCCTCATCTGTGTTTTTGAAGAGCTGCAGAATTGAATAAACTGATAAAATGTTAAGGTCATAGAGGTGTCATAGAGACATGAGTCTGTAGAATACCACACTAGAGAAATATGACCTGAAATGAGATAATCTTAATCAGGACTTGGCGTGGGTTCACATCACCTCTTGTGCACAATGTGAGATTCACTGCTCAGTTTTCGCCTCAGGTAATTTTACCCAAACGAAAATTTGTTTTTTTCAGATTGAATCTTTACCCATGGGAAATAATACACAGCTTTGCACCTCCACAGTAATTTTGCAAAACAAGTAGTCCAGCTTCTGGACTTTGAGAACTTAATCCACTCCCCCTTTATTATCAAAATTCTCAGCTGGATTTTCAATACAATACAATGTGTACATAAGTTCCTTATGTTCTGCTTCAAAGACCAACAGCAAAAATAATTCCTAAGGTAGAGGTAGGTAAGACAAGTTGCTCCAAGAACACCAGAAGTAATGAAATCTGGTTTTCTATAAATTACTATCTCACATCTCCTTTGTCACTCCACCCCAGACACTCACAGGTCATTTCTGTGTCTACAATCTACTCACTGCTGTACTCAGTACTTCTGGCTTCCTCCCATTTCCCTGCTATTCCTGAAGTCCTACTCATGCCCTACAGTGCCTACCAAAAGTAATTTGTTTTATGCATATTGGCTGGCCACCACATGCATGCTGATTTACCAGTACCTAACAGCAAATGGAATTTGTGTCCACTGGCCACTGCCTTTTCTGTATAGGAACACTTTTGGACCATTTCAAGCTGCTATTACTCAAAAGGTATGTAAGACTGAGCTTATTTTTCAGATACAAAAAGATATGTGGATATAAAGATGGGTTTTTATCTCTACACCTGTATCAAATTCAGTTTAAAGTAATCAGTATGTAAAATAATAACTATTAAAATAATTTTGAGAAAAAAGAAATACTGTCATGCAAATCTTAATGTTGATAGAATTTATATTAAAAAAATCTAAATTCTGAAGCAGGTAGAACAGTGTTGTTTTCAGTTTTAGCTGGAACTCTGTATTAGGCTGTTATCATAGCAGCAGAAGCAAATTAAAAGGCAAGAGTAAAACAGGAAAAAACAATTAGAGATTTTTGCTCTTTATTTAATTTTCTTTTGCTGACTGACAATCCAAGACATCACCTCCCAGCACTAAATGTTAAAGAACTGTGAAGATAACTTCACAGATATCAAAACAGCACAGTAATTTTCATTCTAACACAGCTACAAGTTCTTGTAGGATTCAACTGCGAATTGAACCACCTTATCTGGGAAACCTGCAACATGGAACCAGATAACACCTTAATCTATTTTCCTTGTAATACAATGTTATTTTGCCCATCTGTTATCACAACTGTCTCAAACTGCAACTAAAGGTAGCCGTTTCAACATATTTTCAGAAGAACTTGTTCAATAGTTTGATTTGTATTTAAGCATTTCTATTTTCATGAGTCATGGACGCAAAAAGGCAAAAATCAAGGATTACACAAACTCTAAAAAACAAAGAAATATTCACTTGTTTAAAGAAACACTTTAGTCATTTGCATTCATTTGCCAACTTAGCAATTGTTAATTATAGCTTTTGATCTCACACAAGCAAGAAGAAATATCCAGATGCGTCGTAACGCAAATGTAGATACCTCAGTATAATAACTGCCATGAAGAACTCTGCCTATTCCAGAATAGCTGAAGCAGTCCTAAAACACCTGTGAGAATATGAGCTGCAGAGCTTCCACCCTGCCCAGTCTTGTGCCTATAAAAGGCATCTGAGGGCAGGAGAGGGAGAGGAGAGGAAGAACACATCATGATTAGAGTGGGCCAAAAACATGCCCTTGAGTGTTTTTCAAAGTTATTCACAAAGACATGGATGAAGAAGAGATGCTAGGGTTCAGCAAAGGTGAAAAAGGAGTGCCAAAATGAATCCTCTGGATGTTCCAGACCATCTCTAATAGTATCATTGTTTTGGGATAGAATTGCATATGGTAACATTTAAAAATAATCCTCACTTATTTTTGAACATAAAAATCATAGAGTTTTCAAAATTTTGCTTCACTCAAATACTCTGGGGTTTTTTTTTCTGTGAAATTGTCTGTAGAGTAGACCCAGAAGGAGCAGAATCACCATAATCAATGGGGCAGGGACCTCTGGCACAGGAAACAAAAAGAGGCAGACATGAGTGGAAGGCCTTGAAAGGTTGAAAATACCTGAGGTAGTTGCATCTGTGTTACAACATCCCAGCTAGACATTGACATAAATGAAGACAATGTCAGGGAGGTTTCAATTTATCTCAAAAGTCACAGGAGTTGTTCTTGTCAGGTAAGAATCAGGCAGCTCAGTGTAGGACCTACCCCTTTCAATCATTACCCCTTCTTCTCATGCTTCATGGACATTTCTTCCCCCCATATTTTTGTGTTTCAGTTTGTCTTATTTCTGAATGTGGGCGGTAAATCCATATTCACAGAATAACCATCAAAGCTATTCTATGTTCAACAGCATCCAATGAAGAATTCAGAGGAGAATGGTTTTCTCAGTCTGTGAAGAATCTCACACCTCAAATTTCAGTTCACAGGGGCAGGAGCTAATGACAATTTCAAACTAGGTACACATAAACATTTACCAGACATTACTGAGCTATAAACTGTATAAAGCAGAGGCTTTTTAGTGAGTTTTTTAACCCTTGTTGCTTTTAGGTGGAAGAATTTCCTCAGCCGTTCTGTTTCTGCTGCCCTTGTTAGATTGTCAACATGCACAAGGATTTAAATATGAATATTCATATATTAAATATTCATATTCTTATGAATATTCATAAGAGCAATACAGCTTGTTTTGAGGCTCAGTAAGGGTTGAGACTTTATTTATGAGACTCTTCACTGAAGGTTTTGATCATTTTGTCACCTCATTTGTAAGACAGAAAATAAGGATTAATACATTGTAAATTTTATTACCTTTGAAGTTAATGTATAAGTAGATAAAGTCAGTGATTTGTTCCACAACAGCTATTATCATTAACTTGGTCTTGTAAGTCTTATTTGTGTGAGCTGTCCTTACTCAAAAGGAAAATCCCAATGAAGACTATTGAGAGTACTTTTGGAAGGAAGGGTTCCAGAGCTGATCCTTAATTAAAGTCCCTTTCAAAAATGGCATTCTGGAAATAGTGCTCTTACATTCATGCTGTAAGAGACACGAAGAGTCAGTGAAGGTTAATTGCTTTGAAACTATATTTTTAGCCTTCTTAACTAAACTGTGAACTGGAATTTTCAAACTATCTTTCTGTGGATAGCAAACACAGCAAAGCTAACTGTTGTCTAAAAAAAGGCCTCAAATTAGTGCAAATTCAACCAAGAAAAAATTACCAACAAATTCCTGTTCATTCATTCTCTTTAGTAATTTTGCAGGTTGTACAAACACTTAAAGGGTAAATTTAGCTCTTGAATCTTTGAATACACATTTGAAAAAAAGTGGGTTTACTTTTCTTGCTTTATTTTACTTTATATATTTCGGGAATGTAAAAAGGCAGGAAAAAGCTATTTTTGGATTTAGTGGCAAGATAAACAAGCTGAAATCTCATGGTCTGGCGACAAAGGTATGAAGGGAGGATGGATGCAGGCACAGATTTGTGTGTGTCTTTGCACTGTGGGATCCACAGAAACTGAAACATTGACATCTGACACTTGCCATATCTAAAATTACCTTCTGCTGGAAGCACTGTGAACTAAGAGCACAGATGTTGTTGATACAGTGATGTCTATGTGAGTAGTGTTTTCTTTAGCACAGGGAAAATGCCCAAACTTCTGTACTCCCAGGCAAATCACTGAGCCAACAGCTAACGTGCTGTTGGCTGAGGTAATAGCAGGTTTTTAGCACATTTAACATGGAGAAAGTAAATCACCAACTGCAGTAGCAGCAAGAGTCTGGGTCTGCAGTATTCCCCTGTGAATAATACCACACATTTCTCTACTTTATTTGTTTGAAAATGGCTATATTATTAGCACTTGCTATTTTTCATTTTGCTTGACTTTTAAGGCTGCAGCTGGATGCCTTGTTTAGGTAAAAGAACATTTTTAATGGTTAGCAGGGAGTTTTCATATCATATGCCTAAAATGGGGTGAAGAATGTTGTAGTGGAGAATGTCTGTTTCCAATTTGGCACCACAGCCTCAAAACTGCCGAAGTAAAATAGAAAGTCATAAAAGTGCAGAATCTCTCCTCCACCTTCCTCTGCCCTTCCCCCAGATCAGTCTTCCCCCCAGATCATTTCTTAATTTAAATTGGTTAATTCAGAAATATTCAGCTGAGATAGAAGGAGCCTTTTGTATTTTTCAAGGATGTCCTGCTTCTTTCTATCTGTCAGGCAATTAAAACGTCCAGAATCAGAGGGAATTAAGAAAACCCATTGCAGGGCATATCTATGTTTGGTAGCACAGAGATTTCTTTGAGAGCAGGATTTACAGAACCATGAATCCCCATTTATAAAAAGCAATTTAAAAAGGTATAGTTATTATACTGTAGATGTATTTAAACACCAGAATGATCATCCTGGTTTAAAACAAGTAAGTGTCCATGCAACCCAGTGCCATGTCTCCAGTTGCAACAGCTCCCTGATCTAGCCAAGATTTCGGGGTGAGGAGGCTCAAGGAAACATGGGCACAGATCATCTTGGTAGAGATAGGGCTTGCTAAGATCAATCTGAATATCAGAAAAAGCTTGAAAAGTAGCTCCACCCTGAGAGGAAATAGCCATTTGACCCCTTTAAAGATGTAATTGAAATTCTAATGAATGAAAAGGAACTTTCCCATTGATTTCCTTAGCTTTGAGCTGGACCTTTAATTAATAGAAATGTAGACTCGCTATCTCTCCGTTTTTGTGAAAAAGGACTAATATGAAGGCACTAGTCCTTAAGACATGAATGAAGAAAACAATTTTTTCAAGATGAATCCAGAAGGAAAACTTTTCACCTTGCAGCTGAGATATGATAGAATACTCACTGATGGATCCTTTGTTGGCTGAATGGAGCTGTATAGCAGTCATTCTCCTCCAAATCTGGCAGGGTTTCCTTATCCAGTTTCATTGGCTTTCTGGGTAACCATCCTCGGAACCTGCTTATTTGTTTCTCGATCCTGCAGCACATGATAAGTACAAGCATTTATGATAATAGCATTTTTCTCTACATTATGAAGCACAGGTTGTCAAACCAGGACACTTAATATTTACAACTAGGAGAGGTGCAATGTCTTTTGACTTTTTTTGAGGCAGATCAAATTACATAGGCTGAACTTGGTTACTAATAACCAGCTTTCTGCAGAGGAGCCTTTATTTTGTCTCAACAGAAAAGCAATGCTGATGGTACATGCTGCCATAAATCTTATTAAGCCCAGTAACTGCATGTCTCTAAACCTTTATTTCTCAGATTTTCAGGTAGTTTAAAATTCAGGTTTAACCAATATTACATTTTGGTCATCTAAACATTAGAACAGTGGAGATTGTGACAAAGATTTTTGGCAGCTAACTCCCAGCAAGTTACATCCCATTGCTGCTCTCTGTATGGATTCTTACCTTGCAATTGATGCTATTAAAAAATAGGCTACTTCGTTCAACTGTAGTTTCTTGCAACACTACAACCTTCATGAAATCAGATCTCTGGGTATACAGGCTAAGAGGTGACTGCTATGCAGATTCTTACATTTGGAAGGTGAAAACAAACAATGACTGAGCTGGAGAAAGGGCAGATTTGACCACAGGTGGACTCATGCAAAGGTACATAGTGAAATTAAGGGAAGCATCAGAGCTCATTGGAGAAGACAATCTAAACCAAATTCAAATCCATACTAGAATGTTATAATGATATAAGAAAGCTATGTTTAGCACAGTGATCCCTACTCCAATCCTAACCACTGATCCCTGCAAAAATCGTGAACTATAAATTATGAGGTGTGCCCATACTTCAGTCACTAGTTGAATGCTGCCAGAAGTAGAGCTAAAGGACAAGACTTTACTTCCTTTAAACTTAGAGCTCAGTTCTGAAAGCAGCTCAGGGACTGGAAATACAGTTGGGAGGTTTGGTTGGTTGGTTGGGTGGTTTTTTTGTTTGTTTGTTTGTTTGTTTGTGTTGTTTTGTTTTGTTTTGTTTTGTTTTTTGTAGTTGTTGTTTTGTGGTTTTTTGGCAGAGCCAACATAAGAACTTTAAGACCAGCAAACCCTGGTACCTCTGCACAATCAGTTTTAGGGAGGAAAACCCATATCCAGGCAGCTGAATATACGGCAAAGTGATGTGAAAATGTTACATATTTTCATTTGAAATTCATATCGTTTTTCCTAGAATATTCAGCCTTCTTCCACCAGGTATTTTTATCTTGGATAAGGAAGATAATGCTCATTTTTAAACATGAGCACAGTTCAAAATTGTAAATAAATTAGCTGTACCTGTTTTGGCCCCATTTGGGCACTTCCAATCTGGAATAGCATGATGGGGCAAGGGGTGTTGGATGTGGCATATTTGTGCAAATTTATCATCAGGACTGTTCGGAAAAACTGGAATATGTGTCTAAACTTCATATAAGATTTACACGTAATTAATCACAACCTCTTCATGGACAGTGTTTGCACTGACCTAGCAATTTGGAGCCCAGGGAGAGATTGCAAATACCAGCGCTGAATGCGGGTGAGATGCCAGATACCAGGGCTCTAAAGGGCCTGACCAATTGTAACTCTCCAGCTGCAGCATCCAGCCTGACAGCCTTGAGGCAGTCTGTGTAGTCACTAATAGAAATGCCAAGGGAAAGTAAGTTCTCTGCTGGGGAAATCACTGTCTTTTGGCCTTTCTCTTTCCTCTGTAAATTCAGTATTTACTGAGTTACTGTATATTCAACAGGCTTGGTGTGTCTGGATATGGAAAAGGGAGGAGGAATTAGGAAGATCGTTTTGCTAAGTATCCTGTTCCATTCTTGTTAATTAAACTCTTTTGAATTCTCTAAAGTTATTAACACCCCTGCCCATCTGCAATCCTTTCCCATTCATGCTGCAAGTCAATGTGTATATGTGCATTTAAGATAATGCCCACTGCAGGTTTATCACACCACACAAGCACGGCACAAAGCGCTGAGTGCTTTCTCCATTTAACAGCAATGCATTATTCATGCTGGCTTCTCACTGAGTGTACCCAGAGTTCGAGTGCTTCGCCAATCCCAAGACTCAGATTACTCGGCATGCTCAGTCAGCCTGCTGGCAAACGGGTCTGAGAAGGTTGCGAAACCTTACTGCAAAGCACAGAACATGCAGTACAGCCTTTTGCAGGGAAAGCAAGCCCCCTCAGTTATCTCCTAAGAAAAGAAAAACGACCAAATTTTTATATTTCCTCCAGCTCATTCCAACAGTGCTGTCAGTCAGTAGTGCAGGTTTTGTACTCTACAGGAGCATAACACAAAAGGAAAAAGCTGAGAAAGTGGTGTTGGTGCTAACACAGACACACAGTGTTATTTTTTTACATTTATTTTTAATAATTTCTTCTAGGCTAATCCATGCCTCATTTTCCCCATACTCAGCTGAACAGGGGAATGGTGTTCGGAAAGCAGTGCGACCTGCCCAGGAACAATGGGGTGATGGAGTGATAAAGGTAGCTGCTTCACACAGTGCCTCTAAGACAGAGTCTCTCCCACTTCAGTCCTGCCCCTGCTGTCCAAGTCCAGTCTTTACTCAGCACCTTCTTTCTGAAGATATGTATTGTGTTTAATACACAAAGGGTTTCTCAAATAATTTAAATAAACTGTTTTCTCAACATAAAGTGGGGTAGGGATAAACCGTTTTTTCAAATGAAAGTTAGGAAAACAGAAAAAGGTTTTGAGACTAATTTTTATGAGTGGGTCAGCTTTCGTAGAACTTTATGCATATTGTGGTGCCAGCTATTTTATTAGTTTAGTTTTTAACCATGATGCAGGTGCTATAAGGTGTCTGATACCCTGCCTTTCCTTCAAAGTAGGGAAGTTTTGTAATTTGAAATTTTGAAATCACTAGAATTTCCAGAGAGAAAATTCAAGTCAGGTTCACAAGTTGCAAGAGACCTGCTCTGGGATTTGCCTTGGGCTGAAACTCCTCTCTGAAATAAATTTTGCCCAAATGTCAACATAATGTTTGTATTAACTCAAGAAATGGACAAAGGCTTCAGGTACTTGTAATCTACACTGGACTAGGAGTAGTGGAAGTAGGTACTTCAGTTGAAGCCATATATCTTAAGTTTCACATAAGTGAAAATAAAGATAGTAGATGTCAGGGAGCAGAATAGTCCCCCTGTTATCCAGGAGGAGGCAGTCAGAGAACTGCTGAGCCACTTGGATGTTTATAAATCTATGGAACCAGATGGGATCCATCCCAGGGTGATGAGGGAGCTGGCAGATGAGCTTGCAAAGCCACTCTCCATCATTTATCAACAAACTTGGCTTACCGGTGAGGTTCCAGATGATTGGAAACTGGCCAATGTGACACCCATTCACAAAAAGGGTGATAAGGAGGATTCTGGAAATTATAGGCCAGTTAGCCTGACCTCAGTACCCAGTAAGGTAATGGGACAGTTTATACTGAGTGTCATCATGCAGCACCTACAGGATGGCCAGGGTCTCAGGCCCAGCCAGCACGGGTTTAGGAGAGGCAGGTCATGTTTGACCAACCTGATCTCCTTTCATGACCAGGTGACACGCCTGGTGGATGCAGGAAAGGCTGTGGATGTTGTCTGTTTGGATTTCAGCAAGGCCTTTGACACTGTCTCCCACAGCACACTCCTGGAAAAGCTGGCAGCCCGGGGCTTGGACAGGAGCACTCTTTGCTGGGTTAGGAACTGGCTGGATGGCCGGGCCCAGAGAGTGTCAGTGAATGGTGCTGCATCCAGCTGGGGACAGTCACCAGGGGTGTCCCTCAGGGGTCTGTGCTGGGGCCAGCTCTGTTCAGTATTTTTATTGATGACATGGATGAGGCTATTGAATCTTTCCTTAGTAAATTTGCAGATGACACTAAGCTGGGAGCATGTGTTGATCTGTTGGAGGGTAGGAGGGCTCTGCAAAGAGATCTGGAACAGTTGGATGGGTGGATGAGCAGAGTCTAACAAGATGAAGTTTAATAACTCCAAGTACCAAGTCCTGCATTTTAGCCACAATAACCCCCTGCAATATTATATAGGCTGGGGGTTATGTGTGGCTGGACAGTGCCCAGGTAGAAAGGGACCTGAGGGTTCTGGTGACAGCAGCTGAACATGAGCCAGCAGTGTGCCCTGGTGGCCAGGAGGGCCAACGGCATCCTGGCCTGGATCAGGAATGGTGTGGCCAGCAGGAGCAGGGAGGTCATTCTTCCCCTGTACTCAGCACTGGTCAGGCCACACCTTGAGTGCTGTGTCCAGTTCTGGCCCTCAGTTTAGGAAGGACATTGAGATGACTGAGCACACCCAGAGGAGGCAACAAGGCTGGTGAAGGGCTTGGAACACAAGCCCTGTGAGGAATGACTGAGGGACCCGTGGGTGTTTAGCCTGGAGAAAAGGAGACTCAGAGGTGACCTTATCAGTCTCTGTAATTCCCTGAAAGGTGGTTGTATTCGGGTGGGGGTTGGTCTCTTTCTCCAGGCAGCAACTGACAGAAGGAGAGGACACAGTCTTATGCTGCACCAAGGGAAATACAGGTTGGATATTAGGAAAAAGACTTCATAGAAAGGGTGATAAAGGACTGGAATGGTCTGTCCGGTGAGTTGGTGGAGTCAACATCCCTACATGTGTTTAAAAAAAGATTGGATGTGGGACTCGGTGCCATGGTTTAGTTGAGGTGTTAGGGCATGAGTTGGACTTGATGATCTTGAAGATGTCTTCCAACCTAGTAATTCTGTGATTCTGTAAAGCTGAATATTTTTTCTTTTTTCCTCTCTGGGGCTATTCAGTTACAGCTTTTCTTCCTCAAGCAGCTATTTATAGACCTAAACATAAAAATTGAATTTAGCCAAGTGTTCTCATCACTCAGGAACTAAATACCAGAAAAAGATCATACCTCTTCCCATACTGATTTTAAATTGCATCCTGACTCATAAGAAAATGAACGTGAAGTGAAGCTTCATATAACACATAGAAATTATGGAACCTTCACCTTCTCCTTCCTATTGCTTTAGTCAAAGCAGCCATGTTTTCTTTAAAATCAAGACCAATTCCAACAGCTGCTATGGTATCTATTTTAAGGTGGGAATGGAAAGTGGGGCAACATCAACAAATTTTAGAAGATTTGTGTGCATCTATTACCCTGTGCCAAAGAGGGACAAAATGGATCAATTCCACAAAGTGCTCATTTGGTGCTTACTCATATGAAAAGGTAAATTCTATTATGTGATATCAATGCTGGTGCTATCAAGTTACAGCACACTGTGACATAAATTAATATCCAAAAGGCTTTTTAATATGCTCATACTGCAGAATGATCATCCCATGGATGTAAATGTATTGACATTATGTGCAAAATGGTATGGCTGTTTACTCCAAAATGAAGATTTTTCAAATTTAATTTTTGTCTCTTAGAGGTTCTTGGAATATTTCCACTGATCTCAGTAAAACAGTAGATCAGAGGCTAAATCCCTTGGAAAACTGCATCAACAGTACCGTGGCATTAAATGCCACACACAGTGAGAGAGATAATTGTAGATCTACAAACAATCTGTTTTTTACCAAGCCTGTATTACTTTTAGGCCTTTTGGAGATATTTTCATTTAATTTTCAATGGTATCAAAAAGAAAATGCAAACTGCTGCAAGGAAAGAGTTTCATTGCATCAAGTCAGACATAAACTGGGTGTCAAGCATAACCTTAAAGGTATTTAATAATTGAGTGAAAGCACTTCAAAGATTCTTGGAAAATACATGTCTCTCAAGCTTGGTTCATTGGCTTCCTATCTACCAACAAAGTACTAAGCATCCCCACAGAGGAAGCAATAAATAATGCCATCACTATTACAAGTAAGCAAGGTTCATGGAAATGAAAACCCCCCTGCAACTATGGTACTCTAACCCCAAGGAGCTCCCTAACCAGCTACATGGAAAGAAAGCATACAGCATTTGCACATTTGCACTAATATACTTCTATTCCTTTAAAGACTCCAACAGTTGAAAAATATTTTCTTATTCCTAAAAAAGGCAAAAATGATAAAATTAATTACTTCTTTTACAATGCTGATGCCTTAAAAATGCAACTTCCATTTTTTTTTTTTCAGGTGTCCTAGTATGTAACCATTCCCTTCATCATTTCTACACAGATATCTGACAAACTTTTCCTTCCAGCTTGACTTTAACTTTTATTTTTGTTAGTGGGTTCAAATGAGCATAAACTAGACTGGCATGAGAATTGTACTTACCTGTTCATGAGCTTGTATCGGCGATGCAGGTAATAGATTTTTCTCCTGGAAGAACAGCAAAAATGAAGCCAGTCGAGAAGAAAACCCATCGTCAGTTACAGTATGAACTAGCAAGGAAGGAAAGGAGATTGAAGACAGAAGCCTGTAAGAGGTGGAGGAAGAGACTAAAAGAGAGATTAACAGAACTGTCACAGGAAGCCACACAGACACTGGGGCATTAGAATTGCCAGAAGGTTATAATTTTCCCATTGTCTCCTCCTTTTCTGCTATTTGTCATGTGTGAAAATTTGGGATCCAAAGACATTTCTATTTCAGAGTTCATAAACTGTTGCAGGAATGCTATAGGACTGACACAAATATGGATAAATTATATGACATCTACTAGTGAGTTATTAAAGCTGCATTTAGTGAAACACAAGGGGAAATCACCTAGAAAAGCCAGGAAAGCTGTACCTTATGCTGCAATATGCTGTAACACATGCAGTACCAAGCAGGGTCAGTGATTGCTGTTGGGATAACATCCCTTAAAACAGCATGTAGGCTACACAAGCAAGTGCACATGTGCTCAGCACCCCGCCAAGTGTGCAGCCACTCCCTCTGCCCCTTATACAGGCTGGTTTCTGTTGTCAGTGCAATATGCCGTGTGTGAGAGCAAATGATGAGCAAGTGAGCAGACAAGGAGACATGAGCAGACACATGCTAAACCCACTCCCAGCCTGCCTCCTGACCAGCCCTGCAGTGCAGAGAAGACCCTAACCATCATGTGCAGATCCAGAACAGGGAGTCCACCTCCTGGGCCACTCCCCTGCTGGCAGCCCTTGTTCTTCTCATAGATGCCTATCATACCACAGCTGTCAGGATTTGACACATTGACTTCAGCACAGAGATCACATCTTCATGAGACTCAAGAAAATCTGAGGGTTCTTCAGTATGGATTTGGGACTCCTTACTGGAAGATGTGGGTGCCTGACCGAACTCTGATTTCCTCCTCCAGAGGCTGACTTTGTTATCTACTGAAGGTCATTGCTAAATCAAGGTGGTTTCTGTGTATTCTGAGAGGTTCCATTGTGTAATGCAGAACTGTACCACTTCTGGACAACGAAGGCTTACACCACACATGTTCTAAATATTGTAGTAGATGTAGTGTAGGAATGCTGTTAGTGCCTCGGAAGCAAGTCCTCTAAAATAAGACAGCAGTAATGCTTTATAAATGATAAAATTTGGTTAGTATTCCAGGTTAATTTTCAGAACTCTTGGGTATTTTTGTTATCAGAATCCATATCATGCTGATGAGGTAAATTTTTAAAAACTATTTCATGTTGTCCAGCCTTCTTTGGATTATTATCTTAGTGTTATTTATCTTGCTCTACTCAATAGGAGCAGAGAAAGATCAAAGCTAAGTGTTTCTGAAGATGCCATCCACTTCTTGATTTTGCTTCCAATATTCAGAGGTATCCACCACTTTTTCACTCCTGCTTTGAAACAACAAGGATTTCATTTAGTGATGCATGGACCTTGCACAATTTCAGCCTGAATAATCCGGAGCAATAAACAACCAGCAGCTCTTAAAACGAGGGCTTAAACAAAGGCATCTGGAAACACACCATCTAGATTTGTGGACATTCTGTAAAATTTTTTTGAAATGGTAAACTGTATTGTTGTTTTTAAGATAGAGCCTTCTTTAATTGAAGAGCCTGCCCAGCAGTCACTAGTGAATTACCATGATTTCCTCTTAATAATGCTGTAATAATTTTCTCTCTATGGATTCTATGGATGTGGAAAGAATGAAGCCATGATCCTGACGCAGGTCAAGAAAAACTCAGTATTTTCATAATCTGTATGACACCTATTTTGCTATCTGCTGAGTGATCAGGAAGAGCAAGCTGCTCCGTGACTAAATTCAGAGTTCCTGGTGTATTTCTGAATCATGAGACCTCACTCTATTGCCAGAGCAGGTCCATCTCAAGGAATGCATTAGAAGTCAAAGAAGGCACACTTTTGGCCTAATCCATTGTTTCTATGGCTAGAACACTTTTTTAAAAGGCTATTACTATCCTGTAATGACTTGTGATTGTTTTTAGAATTTTCTTTTTAGTAATAAAAGCATAAGGAAGAACAGTTGACGATTTGCTGTGAAAATGAAAACAAAATAAATACAAAATAAATACAAAATAAGCCTGCGATTTTGTCCTTTATACATATCCATTTTTCCTTATGAGTTCTCTACTGCTACAGGGTGTGTCACACCAGAGGCATTTTTCATACTTAGGTAAGAAAAAACAGAAGGAATCCTACAAAGGCACCAGCTCACTAGTTGCATATTCTGGGTCTCATTCTTTTCTTGTTCAGGAGTAATTACATTAAAATCAATGGAGCTTTATATTATAAACCCTGCTAATTGAAAGAAGAATCAAGGCCTCTCAGTTCATGGACTGTGGTCAGTGGAAGTCTTTATGCTACGTTAAAAGTTCTGATAACCAGCAGAGTAAAAGCAGTATTTTACATTGGAAATTTCATAGCCCAACATGTGACTAATTAATCAATGATAAAAATAACTTGGATGTCAATGTGGAATTAATCTGGTTATCAGTAGCATTTAATAACATTTCTCTCTTTTCTCCACAGAAAGAAAGCATTTGTAGCTTAAATTGTTTTCCTATTAGATGAGATACTTATTTATACTTATTTATGGGATACAAACTACATACTATACAAGCAATTTACAGGTGCATACCAGATACGTCAAACAGACATGCACTTTCTGTGCTGCCTTACGTACCTGGATCTTCTTGACCTCCCATTGATTTCAATGAAATGTCCATTTAAAAAACAGCAGCGCACAAGTATGCAGGGGGCTCCAGCATTGAAGGGGTTAAAGGGCCTAAGGACAGAATACCCCATGAAAACAGCTGCACTGCTACAGCCTATCTTAATCTCAAACCAGAATTGTACTGAAAGAGTAGGCTTTAACAAGAAACAGCAATGCACGTGGTATCTAAAGAGCTCCATTTATATTTTCTAAAGGTGTGTGGTATTTTATAGAAAAACTTTTCTATATAGGCATTTTGGTGTTATCACATTAACTTTACAGTAAAGTGTGGCTTTGGAGGTTGAGACAAAATATGACTACACCTACCTGAAAGGCATTCTTACATTCATTAGTTCAGCATATTTGCCCAGGACCTCCCAAGGGGCATGCAGTTTCACAAAGATGATGTCATTGTTTGCTAGGGATGACTGCAAAATAGAAACAAAACAGCCACCAGAGCTTACTTTTTCAAGTAAAAAGAAAGAAACCATAATCAGTTGTCAATGTGATGTGTCACTCTTCCCAATTCCTTAGACTTCTTGAAATGTATCAGTGTTTTGTCAACTCATTTTTCTTCTGCTGTCCTGAAAGCCATGCTGTTAAGGGAAAAGCACTCCCTTCTGGTGTGCATGTATGCCTCCTTTACAGGGAAAGAGGACATGGAGGGCAGATAGATTCATCTGCGGGTTAGCTGAGTGTATATAGCATGAAGAGAACTTTATAATGTGCAGGGCCTGCACATCAGCATGGCTGCTACCTCACAGAAAGCTGTCTAGCAAAGACCGGAGGATGTGCAGCAAAGAGGAGAAGAGGAGGAATGTTTGCACTCAGGAGGAGACACAGTGTTCTCCAAGAAAGCTACAGCAGGTTTGGCTGAAGCTGATGTGAGAATACAGAGAGCCACATGGTAATACTGGAAGATGAAATGTTCAAATTCTAATGAATATTAATTAAATTTTCATGAAGTTACATGCAATATAATTTTAGACAATCAAGTGGATGGCATTCTAAGAAATAGGTAAAAGTGTACTTAGTAGGAGAAAAGGAAAATATGATGACAGAAAACCAGGCAAGAAAATTGTTAGTTAGCTTTGGGGATGATTTCTTCATTTTTTAGATGTTGTCCTATATCCAAAGTTTCTCACATAAATTCTCGGTTAATGCAAGTTATTAGGAGTTCTTAAATCTAGTATTATTTATCTGGAAACTACTGTGACAATATGGATGGCAGGCTGACATTAATACTTTTTACACTCTCCCTCCACTATCCTGATAGATGCTGAAATTATTGAATTTGCATGTCCATGTCCTCAGAGTAGCTAAAAAACTATTACTAGTTTGTGACATGATAAGAATGAAAACTCCAGGATTTAAGAAACATATTTTCTTTAGCACATCAAAAAACTTCTAAAAAACAAACAAACAAAACTAAATCAAAGGAAAAAAACCCCAACCCTACCCAACCCAAAATCCCAACCCAATCACTATAGTGTTAACATTTTATAAATAAATATAGTATTGGACCATAATGGACACAGAGAAATACTTGTACTAAAAATATTACTGGGGTGCAAATATGGATTTAACATATACAGGCATGAGTGACTTTCTGATGCTAAAAGCTGCAGAAAAAAAAATCTTTCTTCTTTGCTGATGAATTTTTATAAATATTTCAATACAAAATGATACAAGAGCAAGAAAATGGCCCCACGAGTCTTGCTTCAGAGACAATGAATTCAATTGCCTTGACTTTTATGGATTCTAAATCAGGCTTTAATTATGGGTTTTTTAATAGGTACGTTTCACAAATTAGCTTTTATTTTCCCATGAGAATTTAGCAAGGAGATACCACAAAGCCAAAACTAAATTCTGCCACCCTAAAAATCTCTGGCAAACTGCTCTCTCAAAGGTGAGGTTGTCAGCAGTGGATTGGCAATTTTATCATAAACAGCTTGGATTAAAAAACAAAACAGAACAAAATCCACCAAAACGCAAAAGAACCATCTAAGAAGCCCAACATACAGAAAGAAACTACAGTAGCAACACACCAATAAAAACTGAGAAATGGAGGGAATTTATTAAAAACAACTTCTAAACTTAGTGATGGCTGTTAAACAGGAAGTTTATAGGTATTTTCCAGCACATTGTAGTTTAAGCCATACTAGATATGGGAGCCAAACATGACTTATGAAGATGCCATTTCAGAAGTGAGCACTATCTATATTTGCTATCTTATGTGTTACATGTTTTCATATAGAAACATGAAAAACTTTCAAATCGTTCACCATGAGATGTTTAAAGAATCATCACAATACAGATGTTTAAAGAATATTTTTTACTCTGTAATCTTGCAATGTTGGCACATCAAAAATGTTTTCAAAATGACAATCAGCTTTGCCAACAAAAGATCTAACCAACAGAAAATCTAATCAAAATACACTTGGCAGGTTCAGTTATATTCAGAAAAAAAGAAATAATAATGCTAAATTATTAATATAAAAATCCGTTTCTCCTGTGTTTGCTTATTTTAAGTGTTCATAAAGGAAAGCACTAAACAAGGCTCAGAAAAGCTAGGCTGGAAAAAAAAAGACTGGAAAGAGAATAACAAACCCAGATGCAGGACGAATTGAATGAGATGTCACACTCACCTAATCTAAGGAGTAAATAACTAGCCAAAATATCTGGAAAAACTATAGCATGAAGACCATCTTCATTACAGAAATACTTTAGTGAATGGAATCTCCTAAACTCTCTTGGTTAGTTTAGTATTTAGGCTCAGTATCCTTCATCTTATAAATGTTTCCACTGAGAATAGAGGAACATTCTTCTGTTGTAATTGACTTTCAAGGGTTGGCTCATTAAATGATTTCAAGAAGTAAACTCAATTTCACATTATGGGAACATGCAAACAAAAATCAATGTAGCATTACTCCCCTTGGAAACTTAAATAAGCTATTGACATGAGCAATCTGTTATAAAGTGATGTCCAGATGATGAAGAAAGAAAAACAAAGGAATTAAGGGGGCAGACCAATGAGATAAAACACTTAGCAAACACAGAAATGGAATAAATATTTGGAATTGACCTGTAGCACCAGTGGCTATCGTTATCACCACGCAATAATTTTCAGGCCACGAATGTTCAAAAAAATTGCTTGTTTTGAACTGATTTATTGAGGAGGAATATCCATTAAAAAGCTGATTTTCTTCTGGTCACTAACAAACATTCCCGGCAGTCTTCAGAACTGCATAAAGCCAGGGTGACAAGAGACTTACCAGAATCAGACAACTGTAGACTCATCTAGAATGGAAGGGACCTCTAGGGTTGATCTGGGCTAAGCCTCTGGCTAAAGCAGGGCTAACTTAGATCAGCCTGTTTGGACAGGAGTTTGTCCCATTGAGTACTGAATATCTCTACAGGCAGAGATTTTACAGCCTTTTGGGCAACCCACTGACTGAAACTGGCTAGAGAAAAGATTATTTTCTGTGGAAGAACTGCTCTCTTCCATAGAGAAATGTTGGCTTAAAACTACCACTTTCTAGACTTGTTTTCCTTTAAAAACACCTGTATTTATTACAAGAACTGTATTTAATTGTTATTCTCATTGAGAAGTGGTAGCAAGGTATATTTAATTTAATTGACCTGATCTTCAAGATAGGTTTGTATGGTAGAATTCAGATCACCAGAGTCTGGGTTATAGATAGTCAATATACATTTTGGCTTCACTGACAAACATCATTAATACCGTATCATTGCTGCCAGTCCTGGAATACAGGCAATCCTAGGTTCACATATTTACAGACTTGCCCTTTTGGCAAGGCTAGCCTTCTATTTACCATTAAGTTTATAAAGACATTGCTGTTTCCCAAAGAAATCCAATCAACTGCAAACACATTTAAAAACAAAGCCACGTTTTCTTCTCCAGTATCACTATGTAAGGAGTGAAAGACACTAAAGCACGGGCCATTTATGTAACTCCAAAAGCAGAAACACCTGCTGTGGTGAGTTACAGTCATCAACTAGGCCAGGAAAGCTTGTAAAGGTCATGTTGTTGTTCTCCTTCTAAAGCGGTCACAGAGTGGTGTTAACTGCTGGTTAAGTCCTGGCTACTAATGCCCATATATTCCTGCAAGCATTCTAACATCTTTTGATGGCAGGATTTAAATATATATATATATATATATATTATTTCTTCACTATTTACCTGACACTGTTCCTTCTGAATTTATCATTGCTAGTCTGAATAGAAACAGAGTTATGCTGACATGGAATGTCACTTGAAAAGCCCCTATTTTGCTGTATTTGCAGGCTGGCTTCCAGGATGAAGGCTAAAGATTAGTATCTTTTATCAAATATTCTCTTGAACATTTTCTTCCTCTAGCTAATTTTGGTTCATTATCAATAATACTGTCAAGTCATTTTAAGACAAAAGCAGCTGTAGATACTTACCTTGATATAAGCCTTTCTTGAGTCTAAAAGTTAGGAAAGTTGAGAAAACCTATTCATGGCGCATAACCTTGAAGGATAAAATTACAGTGGTCTCCAATTGAATGGTGCCATTGTTTATTTGCCTTGAGGCTACTAGGCAGGTTTTCATTCATGTATGCAAAACAATAGGGCGAAAAAAAAGTCAGGATTTACCAATAAGGTGTTTACTCTATCATCATTTAAGAGAAAAATTCTCAAGGCTGAGTCTCTCTTCACCTTTAAAAGCCTTCCTCATAAAAATAAAATAAGTAAGACTTTGAAACAGATTCAACAACCAGAATTAGTATCGCCTACTTCAGGAAGATCATACAACGCAAGTTAAAAAGCCAGAACAGAAACAGTTCTTTACATTTTGGCAAATCTAGCTAATTTCTGGTAAGACCATAATGCAGTGAAAAACAGAAAAGGAGACAAAATCAACATACTTCCTCTAGTAACAATTCTCTCTGTGATCTAGCTCTGTATGATGTCTGAGAGTAGAGTAGTAAATAGTAACTACTACATGTTCCACTGTTTTTGAGAATTGCTTAACAGCACAGATTGTTTTGCCATGTGGAGTGAATTAAGTGGAAAAACAAAATCCAGCAAATTTTAGTTGATTAAACTGTTCTTCCTCTGCAAAGCCAAAGTAAATGCAAATTCACATGGGTAATTCCACAGAGCTGGAAAAACAGAAGGTGTATTATACCAAAAGTTTTCCAGTGCATATATTGCCACTGGGCAATTATTTAGATACTGTCAACATATGTCCGGTTTCAGGAAAAATATTGCACACTCACAAACATTAGCCTGCACATTCATGCTTCCAAGGAACCTAATGAATAACAGTGCCAATATCTTTCCTATATGTACTTTCAATCAAAGCATGGGTTCAGTGAAAAAGGGGAATATATTTTTCACATTTAATTAGGATATTAAGAAGCCTTTGACTTGCAAGAAACTGTAGGGCAATAGCAGTAAGGATGAAAATAAGAATAGAAAAGATAGCCCTATGTAAAAAATAGGAAGCCGTTCATATAAGCAATTTTGACCTGAGAACAGTGACATGTGAAATGTAGAATAACTTGATGTAAGGAGACAGAGGCACATGATTACAATTTAGAATAATTTTTATGAGAAATCTCCTTACAAAATGTGATGATGAAGTAAAGGGTTTTTTTTTTTCACTTTGCAAAGTACTTGTAGAGGGTCTGCTCCAGTGGAGTTACTAATGCAGGCAGGTGGCTGCTTCCTGCCAGCATTCAGGCAATGTGTCATCTAATCTAGCTCAGAGCAGGCGTCATTGTTACACTGCTTAATTTCTGGCAGCATTTGACAGGATCTCAATTCTGGAACAGAACAAGGGGAAATGCTTGCAGTGTCCTTCTATATAGACAGAAATACATGAGTAGGAGGACAGCTTCAAGAACAGGGTAGGTTACTTGAGTAGAAGTAAAATGCAAATACTATCTTACTGCTCAAATTTACTGCGCAATGATGAGCTCACACTCTGCAGCAGAGAAACACAAACTCCTTTAAGATAAGAAATGACATCAGAAGGAAGTCTTTAATTCCAACAAATGCCATCTAAATCTGCAGAATGGATCTTACAGTAAGGTAACTTAGATATAGAAATCAACCATGGAAACAATATCCTCTGACTTGGGCTGCACTTCCAAGAGAAAAGAATTAGAAGCAGCTGTAGCATGACCATCTTAATGGAAAAGGTTGATATGACTGTGAGATAATGATAACACATTTCTTGAAAAATCCATTAGCAAATACTGAATGAATACAGGTTAGACCCATCTGGGTAAGATCTCTGTGATAAAAAAGCTAATCATATGGATTTTATCTGACAAATATCTTTCAATTCCTCTGGACTGGACAATTACTATAAACTTGTGAAATCATTCTTTGCAGATTTAAAAATGCAGATAGCTAAAATCTCTGGGCAGAATACAGCATTTTTTACTTATCAAAACAGTATCTGACATTGTCTCTTTACGTGAAATGTAAGTTACGGTCTCAAATTTTAGATTAAGTAAGTTAATACTTTAAACAGTGATAGTTGACATCATCAAATCTTTTTGACTGTTCTATGGGCTGAATAAAGACCTCTTAAGTACATTATTTTACTTTTGACACCACAGGCCATTAAAAATACATCACACAATTGAACTACATTTTGTAAGGCAGCGTCCTTTGCAATTTATCCCAAGTGTAAAATATAAAGCTGATATTTTTCCAATATGCATCTATTTCTCATTAATATTTTTTCTGTAATAAAAAATACTTACATTTAATGAATTGTCCATTAAATATTCATTTTTGCTTTTAGAGGCTTATTGGAAAAACATTGCTTTGGTAAAGAAAAAAGCAATAACTGTTTTGTCCAACAGTCATTTTCACAAATATGATAATCAAACACATAAAAAATGCAGGCAGACTTATGATAGCTTTTTCATACAAATAACCTAGAGAAAGCTGAATAAGCTGCTTATTGCATCATAGAATAATATAGGCCATCTACTCAAACCTCCTGCTCTATGCAGGGACAAGTAGAGTGGTTTGTGGGGTCTTGAATATCTCTGTGGCTGGAGACCTTGCAACCACTCTGGGCACCAGAGTGTCTCTGGACAGAAACGTCACAGCTGAACTTCCATGTGGATGCAGAAGTGTTGGCAGCAGCCCAGGTTCTGAGCACCTGCCCATGCTCCAGCAGTGTGAAGCTCTTTGGTTGCTCAACTCCCTCTTCAGAGTCTTGTTTCTCAGCTCATACAGTCAAGGAAGACAAGAAATACATATATGATTATCAATCTGGACTTCAAATTCTTTTCAGCATCCACACATTCCAGGATGCAGTGAACTGCCCCGCAGCTCTCTGTGAACCTCTGTATTTGATGGTACAACTCAAAATTCTTTCTAAGGGAGATACACATGAGCTCAACAAGAGCACAGCTGAGGAAGAGACTATTCTTAAGGTCACTGTCAGTTCAGTTCAGTTCAGTTCAGTTCAATCCACATGACACAAGCCCCAAGTTCTTCAAGCCAGCTACACATCTGCCACATGAGTAATTACAGGCAGAGGTGTCAGCCCATGCCATAGGGGAAGCAGTGGGGTAATGCATATGCTCTTTAGCACAGCTTGGTATCCAGGGTCCTGTCCCATGCTGGCATGACTAGAATAACTACCTCAGCTGACAACACCTGGGTGGCTTTCTGCACCATTCCTAGCTCTGCAGGATGCACATGTGCCTCTGCTCTGCAGGAAAGTCACAGAAGAGCACTCTGACTCCTCCTTCTCAGACTTAATACAGCTACTTATTCCAGGGAAGAAAAAGCACCAAAGAAAAACCAAGGTCCAGTTAAATGAAAGGGAAAGATGCATGTGAAGAATGTGAATCACTTAAAACAATTTTAACTGCCAGTCACAATTAGCCATAAACTCTGCCAGTCTGGGCAACTCGAATGCCTGTTTACTCAACTAAACTCTCAGTTTTCTGTGCCTTACTTATCTTACTGCAAGGACTATTAGAATTGGAAGGGATTTGAGGAGCCATCTTCTAATAATTCATTTCACATTGTTCAAATCATTGCTGCAAAACTTTCCTGCCTTCTCATTTAAAGGCAGAGATATGAGCAAGCCATTTCCCCTTTCTTCTTCCCCTTTATAAAAATTGTTATATAGTTGTTATATTTCTTTAATAAGATGGAAAAAGTGAATTTCTGAGCAACAACATTCTGTAGTCTTACTGAAGTACTCAAGAGATCTGATACATTAAAAGGATGCAACAAAATTTTACAAAGAAGGTTGTCTTTTAAATATGGCAAAGCATACAGTAGAGCTCTTCAGATACACCACCATTACTACACACAAAAGGGAAGTTCTTTCCAAAGCACAGTGTGATGGTGAGAACAGGCTTGATTACTGCTATTCAGTTCACAATTCATATTAAAAATAATTAGACTGATTGACCTTTTAAATCCCAAACCATGCTCAGACTGTATAAGAGTTCCCACAAAAAATTACATGCAAAACCCCAAGAGATAAAGGCAAACACATCTTAATGTGTTGTCTTCAGAAACCACAGTTTAATGCTGATCATAAAAAGAAATCTCAGTTTAGTGCAGAGTGGAAATTTCTAATAATTGATGGTGTATATGATTTTTCACCTGTCTGCTTAGCTAAGCTCAAAATAATTTGACCTCTGTACGTAACTAGATCATCTGATGTTAAAAAACCCACGTCAGAAACAGAAGAAAAACCCCACTTTCTTAAGAAAAGATAGAGTAATTAGAATCTAACTGGAGACAAGGTGAAATTGAAATACATAATGTCTCTAAGAAGGCAAAACTCTGGATCCTTTGTGCATCTTTGTACAAAGCCCTTCATTTGTTAGACATGCTTTAAATAAAACAAGGTTGAAGTATGACAAGGGCAAATTATGAATTTGCTTCAGACTGTTCTAATTTATTGTGATAAAGCAATGCCCATACATGGCAAAATGAATTGTGAAGGCAGACACCTAAACATGAGCTCTGCTATTGATCAATTATTGCTATTCCCAATGTGCCTACTGACATAAGGTGCTGGATGAAAACACCTCCTGTATGACACGGAAGAGCCGAGCAGCAGATGGAGCTCAGTATCTTATTGGTTTAGATAAATGTGGTAGAGCACAGAGATGATTTTCTCTCCTAGTTTAGGGCTCTTACATGCAGATTTAATGAGAGGAGTGGCAGAAAAAAACAAGTCCTCTTTTTCTCAAAAGACAACATCACTATCACATGAGATAACATTAGTTTTGATTGCATATGTTGCAAAGTGCTGGTACTAATCCTGAAATTGTTTGCAGAAAAAATTTGGATTTTGAGATCCCCGTGATGCTGTGAAATGAAGGCCACACATACACTGGCAAAGAATCCCCCTTTCCAAATTCCCTTGTACTATGAAAACTGCTGTAATGGAGATTCTTTGCTTAATAGACAATACCGTCCTTCTCTAGAGATAAAAAATATTATTGTCTTTAAGAAACCCCCAGCTAACAAAAGGCAGCTTATTCAGCTTAGGAAAGTATAAATGTCTATTTTATCTCTTGACAGATAAATATTTCTAGATTTTTTTATCATTTTGCCCATTTTTTATAAGGGATGCGCCTCTCAGAGCTGCAGCAGAGAATTCACAGTCCAAAAGTGAAACAGAAGTTACAAAAGAGATTTTAGCTCTGTGGTACTATTCAGATCCTTTTATTCAGCACAAAATTTTGGATTAGAATTGAAATTCTCATCTATTGTACCTCTGGAATGAATATGCTTACTGCAATCTGTTTTGTTCTCTTCTACAGGGAAGTATACAAATGTAAAATGGAAATAAAATTACAATCTCACTTTACCTAATAATCCCAGTTTTTCAAGCTCTTTATAGATGCACTGTTATAGACATTTTCTTCTATTACAAAGATTTCCTGACAGGAAAATTATAATTCCACTAGATAATTTTTTGACATAAAGCAATATGGCTCATACACCAATGGCTCTATAGATAATAATAATTTTGTTGAAAGGAATTTTCCTAAAAACACGGTATTTTTGACTCAATGAATATTACAAAAGATATTTTAAAATTGGGGGGAAATTCCATTAGTGTTACATCATTAGACAATAGGAAAAATTTTGCAAATTGCAGAACACTATCTCAACAAACCACCTCTTATGGTATTATAATTGCACATACACTGCAGGCTGTTGTTCCTGACAAATATTTAAAATATCCAGTATGTTCAAGAAGTATAGTGTAGAAATGTACTTTGCATCATTTCATGCCACTTTACAGAATAACTATAATTACTTGTGCTGTGCAAACACACATACTCTGTCATGCATAGCCTCTTTTGAATGTCAGAGCAGAGTGGTGAATTGGTTAGGGAAGAAATGGTATTAAAATTTTATGGCACATACCTCTCCTAGTTCTTGGTACTAGGGACTGAAAGCTTTGAACTGAATTGTTATCACCACCATAGAACAGCCGGTGAATTTCTTTTCTAAAATAATGTTATTGCCCTACTAATTCCATAGAGCTGGGATAACAGAAGGTGTATTCTGCCAAAAGTTTTCCAGTGCATATATTACCACTGGGCAATTATTTAGATACTGCCAATATATGTCAATATATGTTTCAGGGAAAATATTGCACACTCACAAACATTAGCCTGCACATTCATGCTTCTGAGGAACCTAATGAATTGCCATACTGCTCTTCAAAAAATGAAAGATTACAAAATTACAAACATTAACACATTTCTGCAGTGCAATATTTCAAAGCTCTCTCCCCCTTTCTGTGTGTTACACACACATATACAGAAACAGAACAAACAAATATTTCTCTAAGTGGTATATTTGTTTCCTCCTCCAGAATCCCATCTGCATCTTGCTTGCGTATCTCCTAATCAGTCAAAGCCACATTTCTCCAGGTTCCTCTCACCACCACAGAAGGCAACTAGTCCTGCCCGTCACTCTAGCTGTGTGTGATGTACGATGGAGGCAGCTCCAATGTCAGATCTCTGCCAATGGCAGCCTCTGGAGCACAACAAATTAGAGATCTCTATTTTTTAAAACTCCAGTCATCTTAACTTTTGAACTGGAGGAACCTTGTATAAAATATACATGTACTAAATTTCCCAAACTATCAAGGAAACAAGAATGTGGAGACTCTTTGTCCAGATGATATTTAAGCACAAAACAGGAAAAAAAATTGAAAGCTTTAAATTTTTTTTTCTGGCAGATTTTAAGTAAAGAGCTCATCTAACACAGATACCATCTCCCCTTTAAAACATGAAAGGTTAACAGGAAAACATCAAAATACTAATAAGGAAAGAGCTCTGGGTAACAACAGACCAATCATCACCATTGTATATTGTTGGTGGAAAATGCAATGGCAGCAACACAGACAAGAAAATAGAAAGTCTAATGTTGGAAATGTCACCAAGTGCCTAAAGTGATGCACTTCTCTAACATTTGAATACTTTTAATGTATAATGAAGAGCAAAAGAAAATGTAGGAGTGGAGAACCATACTCCGTCCTTAGGTAAATGGCTTCTCATGTTACACTTTAATGTCTGACAAACACATTCTTGTAGCACTGAAGACAGAGAGGTGGGTGAGAGTTAAATGGAGAAAATATGAACACATGAAATATCACCGTTAGAATCAAGAAGATAAGGCAGCAATAGAAGCCAGACTAGGGTAAGATGCAGGAAGATTAAAAAAAAAAAAAAATTCAATTAAGAGCATACAGGACTTAAATTCCCTAGTTCTTTATTTGTATAGCTATTCAGCAGGGGGTAAAGTACAGCCTGAGTAATAAATAGATGGATTAATTAAGGAAAGATCAGAGCAGGACAATAAGAATGATAAAAAAACTTGTGAAACTTTGGGAAACTTGACCTAGGGGAAAAAGATTGTTCAAAACACAGATGGAATTCAAAACACCAAAGAAAATGCTAAGCAGAGACCACAGTAACATTTTAAAAATAAGTAACAAATAGTTATGACTAGGAAGAGAATGAACTGCACTTCATTTTCCTTCTCAATCAGGAAAGAAATAACTGGATTAAATTGTAGCAAAGGAGGTTTAGGTCAGATCCTATCTCACACCAGACAAGAATTGCTAGGACTTGGCATGTGGGGCTGTAAGGAACATATGAGTGTCTGAGAGTGCTTAGCCTGGGATAAAAAGAGAATCCCAATATTATGCTCTCATGTGGATATTACTGTCATAAACCCTGTCAAGAAGGCAGAAATGGTTCTTTACTTAAACTCTTTGTCAACATCCATGCACACATATTTTGCTTTCACCACACTAAAATCAATGAAAGAGCTATTTGATAAAAATCACAGAGGACTAAGGTAAAAGTGGTATTAAAAGCATCAGTTTCTTCAAACACATCTGATATACTTCACAGTTTCAACAGTATCTGTCTGCTGTACTTACTGTGGAATATGTTATTATTTTACTTAAAATTGCTTTCTGAGATCTTGTTTTATAGGCTTCAAGATCAAAATTTAGCTGTTAGGGCAAGAGAAACACTATCTTCCCTTTGTTAGAGGCATACACTTAAAACAACTCAATCTACAAGAGGCTAGGAACTCAAGAGTGACACAATGAAAGAGATCAGTGCTTTTGAATACTATATAATATTATACAAACTATACAATAGTATACAAGCTATATAATAGTTTGTTGACTGTAGTCCAGGGCTTTGCTGTAGAGTTACTATGTCTGTCAGGTGTTTAGAAAGGTGCATATGCATGGTTTAGAAAATACAAATTCTAGATGTTCAAGAAAACCTGACACATATTCATGGTTCCATTTTAGTCACAGGAATTTTAGGAAGTGACTGTGATAATCTTGGAACACGGGATAAGGAATGTAAGTGCAAGTAATCTGTTCACATCTATGTACATCCTGATGTGACCTGAACCAAGTTGTGGCCCAACACTATGTTCCATGCTATTGATCTAATTTTACTTTTCTGTAGTCACATGAAATAAAATGTCAGTCCAGAGACCGTGATTGCCAAGGCTTCTGTTAGATCAATTCTGCATCAAGAATCTAGTCATGAGTTTAGGAAATGAGGTTTTCATTATGTGACATACTGTCTAATGGAAAATATCCTTCTTGTACTACAAGTAATCTATGAAATGAATTAAGAAGACAGCATATAAAGCCTTTGCTAGCAAGACATAGTTAGTCCTGTATGAACATTCCAGTGATCAGCTGTGACCCCATTTAAGAGAGAAAAGTATTTTGCTGCAACACCGAATTTTATGAAAATGAAGAAAATTGGACAAGTTTTCTAAAAATTTGTCAGGAAACATGATAAAGTTTTCACTTTATTTTAAAAAACTGTCCATACAAAATAGCATGTTTTGGTATTTCATTGGATTATATCTGTTTTCTCTTTTGTAAAGATAGCCTTTTTAACAACTAGCACAGGTATTTAATACTGACTTAATAGAAGAGGTATGACTGACACCAAAGAAGGCTTCAAGCATCAGCACTTTATTGTTTTCCACTACAACCTTTTGTACCCCTCACCTTACATGCATTACACCTATGTGCCCTATCTGCCCTTTTGTGAATTGTCAGTACACCTCAGACTCCATGTTTCATTGCCTTCAATACTATTCACCTGTGCTACACAGTTGTAGCTCATTAGGGATGAGGCTCAGCTGCAGCCCCATTCCCAATTACCACAAACTGTGTGCCTACACTGAATCTGCTAAAATGAAATATTTTCACATATTCAAAATGTTTCCCTTTCCTCAGCTAAAACTCTTTGTTAATCTATACTAGTGATTATTAATTCCTTGCCTTTCTCCTTTGATGCATTCTGCTAAGACATTCTCCATAAATACAAAACAATTGTCTCAAGATTTTAAGGGCTTGTGCTGTATCTCCAAAGAGATTTTACATTCACATTTTTATAGTGGTAGTTATACAATGAGGGGGGGTTTTCCTTACATATCTGCCATGATTTAATGTGGATATGCCTCCACATTTTGATTCTAGGGTCCTCTAATGCTTTATCATCATCATCATTCTATATTACCCCCTTTCCCAAAACTCTAATGTGGTCATTGTGGAGACCAGTGCACCTCTTAAACCAGAGCACCTGAGGCTGCCTTGGAGGAATGTCCCTTAATCAGAACAAGTCCCTTCATGCTAGGAAGAAAAGAAGCAGCCTCCTCCCAGAGTTCTTTGGTTGTTATTCAAATGTACCCCAGTTCTGCTCTCCTAGTTGGCCCACTGGACTCCTTGCCCCTTTCTCCCTTATATGTCCTTCCCCTCGAATGTTCTCCCTTCCTCAAGGCCCCATTGGCCTTCATTTGGTGCAATCCTCCACCCATGTTCCGCCCCTGTTCCCCCCACTGGTTCTCCTTGCACCTTACCCTGCCTCTGCACCACTTTCTCCCTCACCCGTTGGCTCCTGTTCCCAACTCCACCCCTGTTACCCTATATATAAACCCTGATCCTTCACTCATGCCCCTGTCTTTGCCCCTGGATCCCTTCAGCTGAATATAGAAAAACCTCTCTGTGGAACTCTAAGCGAAGACCCTTCCCTTTCTTCTCTACCAAGGGATTTATTACAGCTATTCGGTGTGAGTGTTGAATGATTGTGTTAGAGTGCCTGTGACTCCTGGCAGCTCTCCACTTGGGGAGACTTCTGGAAGGCTACGGCACCTTTCTATCTCCACCCACCGCAACAGCTCACCTTTCCCAAATCATTTTTGTGTTGTGCCTTTTGGCTGGAATAATACATTAGTAGGAGACATGAATTGTGTTTCCTTTCATAAGACAGACAAAAAACCCAGCCCAAGATGGAAATGTAAATCGGTATGGCAAGAAGTCATCAATTCCCAGTCAAAACATCAAAGAACAAAAAATGTCAAATAACGGAAAAACAGCAGAAACATTAATCCATTCCATAGCTTAGGGGTTTTAGAATGGAAGTTTTCAGTTGTCACACAATTCCATTAGTTGTATACTTTACATTATACCAGTACTGGGAATGGTCTTGCGATCCACAGATTTATTAATATAAATCTATAGGTAATACCTGGACAGAGGGCAAACAAAAAGGCTTATCTTGAGTAGTTCATAGATACGGTGCGTGACAGGTATCTGACCCAGTTTCATTTGCTGGGTACTGGCAGACCACTATATTTGTATCAAAACACTGGCAGTATCATGTCTTTAAGCCCACTGATCCTGAGAAGTTCCCTGAAGGCTTACTCCCAAGGAGCTGACACAACAGGTGTGATTCAGGGTAACTAAATTAGATATCTGCAATGGAGAGGAACAGGCACCTTCAAGGTGTAATTAATTTGTTCTATTTTCCTCAGAATGAGATGAACTGATACATGTTAAAGGCTTGTTCCTACCTAGTCAGATTATGTACATTGTCAACAGCGACAGTATGTTTGGGTTTTTTTCCTCTTAGGGCTCTGCAGTACAATTACCTTATTTTCCATGGACTCCTGTTACCTTCCTCACCACCCACATCAATTTCTGCGGTAGCAGAGACACGTTACTTCCTACAACTGCACCTTCATGGGTGTCTCCAGTGCACTGCTCAGCTGTCTGGGACACAACACAGCGGCAGCATTTGATTTGGAACATTTTACAAGGCCTTGGCTGCCATTCATTTCCCCCATCATTTACCCTATTCATTCTTCCCACAGAGAAGACATAGGGAAATGCAGATCTTTAAATAACAAAGCCTCCCATCAGTGTCCTCTGTACTTTAAAAGGCCTCGAATTTGGTCAGTACTTTCTGTATTTCATTACTTGAATTCTCTCCTGTGAATTTCTGAAGCTAATGATAAAATCCATAAATTTGCACAAGGACATTGACCTGGAATGTTCTAAAAATCACAGCTTCTATCCTCTCAGCTGCTGTTTCAGGACATTTGTTTAATCCAATCTTGTCTCAGAAAGTCTCAGTTTCCAATAGCAATAGCACTCACAGTACAACTTCAAGAACTCTGGTGACTGAACGCTCAGGCTGTAATCTATAGAAAATCTGTATAATTCTATAGAAAAAAACATGGCCATCTTGATCTAGCATTGGTGACAGCTCTGCTTCATGAATGCCTTTCCATCACCACTCTGGAGCTTCTCCAGATTCCTCAGAAAACGAAGTCACAGAATAGATGATTAAATTATAAGGCACAAAAAGATGTAGAAGTCTAAATATGAAAAAACAAATTTCTTGAGAGGAAGAACATGAATTTTGCATATTGCAAGACAAAGTATAGAGTCATGGTTTCCAGATGTATGTCTCCATTTTGTTTTTCTCCTACTTATATTCTCACTGTGGAGGCTTTATTCTTTATGAAAAATTTGGAAGTTTAAAAGGGTATAAGAGATGGCCTTTAGACAAAATACAAAATTCTTGTATTTTAAGAAAGGGGAGTCAATCTTGTTATAAATGGAAAGGTCTATTTGAGTCTATTAACAAAATCAAGCTGTACCTAAGAGGAGTAGAAAGCAGAGTACCATGAGAACCTAAAAGAGGAAAAAAAAAAGGGGGTTTTGTCTAAAATGTACTTTTCTTTCAAGAGGTTTCAGATAACAAAATAAAAGATAATTTGTGCACGGAAGAGAGTTTTGTAAACCAGATAAGACTTTAAAGAGGAAGACTTGACTAACTGGCTGACAGAAGCTTCAGTTAGCATGGCTATCTCAGAAATTTTTTTCCCTCAGGTTAGGCTTTTTTAAACTTCATTTACAACACCACTTCATAACAACTCAAGCAGCAAGAAACAAATATGTAAATATGCAGTGGATAATTCTGCATTTCATTTGGGCCCAGAGATGTATAAACTGAAACACCTTTTTCAAGAAAGTTGAGCCCTGATGTAGTTGACTAGTTCTATTTTGTTCTGTTCCTAAACCTGAAACACAGGTAACCCAAGGCACAGGGCACCAATGCTCCATTTGCTCCATCACTGACTTAACCCTGTATAACAAAGAAAATCAGACCTTGTCCTTGTGCCAAGAGCAGTGAGAAAGGGAAATGTCCCTTCTAGGTTCAGGCTTCCCTTTTGGCACTACTTTCAGGGGGGTGGCCCCACACCACCTCAGGCTTTAGGGGAAGATATAAATGTCCTCCAAGACCAATCATTACTATTTGGTCTAGATAAATAATGCTGTAAATACCATGCTGTCTTCTCAAAATAAGTTCAACACCAAAATAATTAACATAAAATGAGTACACAAAGCCTACTGCTGGGTTTCTATATACTCTGTCTTTCTGTTCCCTAGAAACAACTTTACCTTTTTGCTTATTAAGCCATTACTTTAAGGGAGTGTTGCAGCAAACCAGTCATGTCACCTCTGGGCAATGAAAACTCTCACTGTGCATTAAGTGATTGTAGCCTTGTGTATTGTGCTTATTCCTGATGCTGCTGGCAGGTAAAACAACACCTCAAAAATAATTGCAGTTTAAGACCAGTTATTGTAAAGGGAAAGGTGACTTTTGACATATAAGGGACATTTCATATATAACCATGAATATTTTTTCTTAATCTATTGCCTGTCTGTTTTTTTTTCTTCAAAGGATTTTTGATGTTCTGATTTGTGGATGTTGATGACAGTAAATTCTTTGACAAGAAATTTTACCTGTTCCTAAAAGAAGTTTGTCAGGAGCTTTTAAAATCCTATTCAGTTCTCTATGTATTTTTCTGTATTACCTCCCCATTCCTTGAAAAAGCCCTATTTTTTCAAAAAGGTGGATCAACTTCTCAGTCACATTTGCTTAGTCTACTAGTTTTAGAAAGCCCTGCTAAAGGTTGGCACTTGTCAACTCAGAAACATTCATTTATGGGCTCTCTCAGGTAATCAAGAAATTTGTCTTCAAGAACTGCATTCTTAAGTTTGAATTCAGACCTTATCTATCCAGACTTTCATTTATCTCCTTAATTTTTTCTTCTAAATTGCCATTGTGCTGTACAGTGGACATAGCATCTGAAATCTAAAACTCTTCCTTCAGATGTTCAGACAGCTTGAAACTTCACTGGTTTTTTTTGTACAGAACACTCCCTGGGAAAGGACATTGTTCTGCTTGTACTAACACTTTTTTTCTGTAAAACGTTGCTGAAAAGAGACTCCTTTTGCTATGTGCATTAGATAATAGGACCAGTCTGATTTCCACTTGCTCTGGCAGAATTGAGATAAAATGAACATCCCAATGTTTAAAATTAAATAGCTGGAAGCACTTTCATTTATAATGCTTGTGGTAAGGTTTGCATTTCAGTCTGGTTCCCTTTTTGCAGGCATAGTTTATGTCATGTTGGTGTCCCTGTCCATGATTTGTGGATGCAACCAGACACAGTGCTTGAAACATTAAATAACAAACTCTACCTGCTACTAATAATGCTATGCTTCTCATGAAAATGCAGAGCCTGCAGGATGCATAATTTGTACTGTAAGTTCATTAGCTGTAGATATTTACATATGGAATAATAGGATCAGAAAAGTAAGAGACTGAAACAACTTATTAGGGTCCATGAAAGCTATGGAATTCTTGATACTGGTTACAGTGGTGGAGCAACACTGGACTACATCTGTGGTGGGTTGACCCTGGCTACATGCCAGGTACCCACTAAAGGCACTCCATCACTCTCTTTTTCAACAGGACAGGGGGGAAAATAGAAGAGGAAGCTCACAGGTCTAGATAAGGACAAAGAGAAATCACCCAGCTGTTACCATCATGGCCCAAATAGACTCGACTTGGAGAAATTAGTTTAATTTATTGTCAATCAAATTAGAATAGGGTAATGAGAAATAAAAATGAACCTTAAATCACTTTCCTCTAACCCTTCCCCCTTTCAAGGCTCAGCTTCACTCCAACTTTTCTCTAGCTCCTCCTACCCAGCGGTATGTAGGGACAGGGAATGGGGGCTGCAGTCAATTCGTTACCTGTTGTCTCTGCTACTCCTTCCTCCTCAGGAGGAAGACACCTCACACTCTTCCCTTGATTCAGTGTGGGGTCCCTTCCACAGGAGACAGTGCTCCACTAACTTTTCAAATTTGGGTCCTTCCCACAAGCTGCAGTTCTTCACAAACTTCTCCAGTATGTGTCTCTTTCATGGGATGTAGTCTGTCAGGAACAGATTGTTCCAGTGAGGGTCTCTTGCATGAGGTCACAAGTCCTACCAGCTTCAGCATGTGTTCTTCTCTCCAGGAGAGCACAGATCCTGCCAGGAGACTGCTCCAGTGTGGGCTTCCCATAGGCTCACAGCCTCCTTTGGGCATCCATCTGATCTAGCGTGGGGTTCTCCAAAGGCTACAGGTAGGTATCTGCTCTCCTGCAGACCTCCATGGACTTCAGGGGCACAGCTGCCACACCGTGGCATGCACCATGGGCTGCAGGGGAATCTCAGCTCCAGCATCTAGAGGACCTCCACCCCTTCCTTCCTCACTGACCTTGGTGTCTGCAGGGTTGTTCTCATATTTTCTCATTCCTCTCTTTTGGCTGCTATTCCGCAGCAGATTTTTTCCTTTTTAAATACCTTATTACAGAGGTACTACTGTTGTTGTTGACATCTTGGAGCTGGTTGGCACTGGCTCTGATAGATGTGAAGGAAATTTCTAACAACGTCTCACAGAAGCCATCCCTGTAGCCCCACATACCACCAAAACCTTGCCATGCAAACCTAATACAATGTCTCATCTTCTCCAAAGATCAAGAAAGCCTAGTTTTGTCCAAATGCCAGTTTGGCCTAAAGGAAATCTCTTAGCCACAGGTGACATCCTGCATGTTGCTTGCCCTACCATGCATGTAGAGATAATCACCACTATCCCGTGTCCTGGTGCTTCCTAGTATATGCCTATGTGAGAACATAGGTATGCTCATAGCTATCCTCTCTGCCAAAAGCTTTCCCTGGCCACCCTTTTCTGCAGCGGATGGGTGCTTTTGCTATGTGCAGAGTAAGCTCAACATGACAGGGAAAGGATATGAGTGCCAAAATAGACCTAGCAGCCAGGAAAAGATTTTCCAGCTGACCTGCAGCTTGCCCCTGGCTACCACACAAACTCTCCTGGCAAGATGTAAGAAGTCAGTTGACCATAGACTAAGCACTCTGGTTTAAACTGTATGCCTGGTTGATTAAATTAACATCTATAGGAGCAATAAACTACAAAAAAGTTATTGTTCTTTCAATAACTGGATAAACTGAAGTCATAACTGAAAAATAAACTTCAAATCAACTGTACAGGCACTGAGATTTTATTGTGCACTGCTCAGAGAACCAAATTACATAAGCTAAGTTTATAAAACACCTTTTCTAATTCAGATCTGCAAGTGCCACTTGGGGTCTCGGAGTCAGCTTAATTCTTTTCTACCCATGAATCACAATCAGAAAAAAACATTTATGTAACACGAATCTCATGAACAATTGCAGTGATGACGCACAAACCAGAAAAAAGCAGATCAGTCTCTCACAACTGTTTTGGCTCTGCAGTACTAACAAAAACAAGAACAAAAAGGAGTAGATGTCATTTTTCCAGAAAGATGATAGTATTTGATTAGGTTCAGAAGCAATAGCTGTTGATTATAACATCTCTTTCAGATCATCACTTTCTGAACACAGTTAGTGCTCAGAAGTTTCAGTCTTTGAAGTTCTTAGCTTTTTCATGTTCTTTATTTCTAAGTTTTACCTCACTTTTACATGGTCATAAGTCTATTTTCCTTTTACACTCAGGTATGTGCTATAAGTCACAGACATACTCAGCGTGCTCTTTCTGTCATCTGTAATTTCTCTCAACATTCATCATTTTGGAAGCAGACTCCAACTTGCTACTAAATATAAGTATCTTACTGAATACATGTTCCTAGCCTCTTATGTCCTTCACTAGCACGCAATTACAGCCACATTAAAAGAAATTGCTTTACACAACTATTACCAGCTCTTCAGGAACCTATCTATATCTGTTTGCAAACTTGGAAAGTCATGAAATAATAGTATTCTGTAATTATATTGCATCAACTATTGAAAAAGATTTCAAAAGATAACTTCCAGGCTCATGTTAACATAACTTAAGACTCAGAGTATACCCACTGGTAGATATTTGTTCATACAACACAACTAAAGCTTATACTGTGCTTTTCTTTCTTGTTCTTTTGGGTTTTCCACAGAAAATACCTATTTATATATTTGTACTGCCTATTGTATACACCAGCTGCGTTTTTGCTGCCAGATGTTGCACCAGAAATGTCAGCTGCTACTTGAGGCAGGGAGTGAATGCAGTTAGAGGTGCCCTGGTGACAGCTTGACACTTATGGTGGTAAAGTTTAAATTTTTAATCAGGCATGTAACACAACTTGGATTCCTCTGAAAACTAGACCTACACTGTCAGTGTCAGCACTACACTGACATCTTTTATCAGGGAGATGCAAAGATCAGTGTGCCAGCAGAAGTCCAAATGGATTGGCTGTTACTCATAAAATATCTGAAGCCAGTTTCTGAAGTACATTCTGCATGCACTGCCTGTGAGAAGACCTTCTTCCCAGGGCAGTAAGGAATGCTATTGGTTTAAAGTAGTTAATCGCTTTTATACTGAGACATTAGTTACAGTAAATATACAAAATATATAAAATAAGAGGCCTGAATATTATTTTCCCTACTTATGTGGTTAGTACCCATTTACTACATTTCTATCACTCAGTTTCTACTTGTCTGTCAATTGCTTTTTCAAGTAAACTGCATGAAATCAACTTCTAATCTATAAACTATAAACTTTGAACATAATCATTAAGCATAATGCATCAAGTACATTTAGTAGTAGAAATACTCTGTATGACTTAGTGTAGTAATGAGAAGCAGAAAAACCAAAAAAATCATGCCAAGTTCGAATTAAAGGCAGTCTGTTCCTAGGATTATGCAATCAGATCCTAACCCAACATCAGATTCATTTTGGAGACACTGTTTTTAGTTAAATGCAGGATGACTTTCTTATTTTTCTTTTGTATAAAATAGATATTCAAGTGTGGTCTGTGTTTGTTCATCCAGTATAAATTTCTTACCTCTATGCTGCATTTGTATTACTTTACAGTACAGCTTAAAAGGTTGCAAGTGAATGAGTAATACAAATTAGCTGCTGCATGCTGGCTACCTCCATGCATGATTATCATAGTATGGCTTAAAGTATCTTACTGAAAGATATCTATAATACTGTATTTGTGTACCAGAACTGCATAGATACTCTTAACAGCAACTTAGCTTTACCTGGTCATTTAGGACAGGTAAACAGTAATTCATGCTGCAAGAATAATTTGGGAAAAGGGTACCTCTCCAGATTTTGGCCAAGAAGTTAAATTTATAAATATTTATTCTCGTGAAAAATATCATGCGCTCAAAGTTTCTGACGTTTCATTCTCTCTGGAAAAGACAGGTTTACCAGAAATTGCTGGGCCACAGGGATGAACGTTTAATTTGGGATGACAGGCATTATCTATATTTTCTCTTCACATAAAAGTGATCACAAGTAATTGTCTTCTGCATGTCAGTGGGTTGATCTAAATCTCTCTTTATCTTGCATTTAGATGAATTTGAAATGTACCATCAGAATGCAGACCCTGTTAACCTTTTGCCTACCAGCTCTGGAAGGGTTGAATTTCATGTTGTATTTACAGATGGTATCAGTGCCTACAAACTTACTGTGTGATTGGTACCTCATCTCCCATAAGAACATGCTCCATTTGGAGACTGTCCTCTCCTTTTTCCCCACACATAAGTCTTTTTCAAAGAGTAATGAAAAATGAGAGTAGCAGGGTCATCAAGGATACCAGAGCCAATATTTCACACTTATCTCACCTGTGGGACATTGGAAAAGAGGATAAATGAACAAAGGAAATTTTACATCCCGCTGAAAAGAAAATAGGGCCTCTTTTCCAGGAGTGACCTACATTTCTGATTACCTTATTTGAGCATCTCTGCACATGTGTTGGATGTGGTCTGGAAGTGTCTGGTTGTGACAGGGTCAACACACTCATCCTATCCAGAACAAATATATGCAGAAAAGGAGGGGGAAATGTCATAAAATTACTTGTGCTGTACCACTCAATTAGCGTTCACTCTTAGAGTGTATTGTTTTCAGTTTAAAATCTTTACTATTTAATTTTTTAAAAATATTTTGAATTCTTTTCACTCTTTAAAAGTGCTTTATTACTCTTTTCTCTCTCTCTCTCTCTCTCTGTTTTATTTTTTTTTTTAATTCTCTATTCCTTGATCTGGGATCCCCTCATTCTTTACTACTGTATGTACTGAGCACCAAATCTGGCAGAACTTCCAAGGCAGAGTGATGTGGTACTGAAGACTGTGAGTGTGAATTCGTTGAGGAATATCTGCAAAACATTATCACCTTTTCCTAGAGTCAGAAATCTGTTCAGACCTTTCTCAGCTACATGATCTTGACATTGTGCCTGAAGTTATCGCAACTGTTGTGAGTTCATTTCAGATTCACTTTCTCATTTCATGCTGCTAAGTGAACACTCTGCTCCCTGCGTTCACCACTTCCTGGGAATTTCACTGTGCTGTGCTTGTCAGCGAGCCACTGCAGTGCATTTCTTCCTCCCTGCAGTAAGG
Source organism: Zosterops lateralis (assembly GCF_965231275.1). Classification (NCBI taxonomy): domain Eukaryota; kingdom Metazoa; phylum Chordata; class Aves; order Passeriformes; family Zosteropidae; genus Zosterops; species Zosterops lateralis. The sequence goes on from NC_139765.1 coordinate 27,096,056, forward strand.
CAAATGGGTTTGAAATTGCAGTGTGGATAGCTCTGTAAGTTTTCCTCTCTGCCAATGATTTCACATTAAAAGGATGGGGCTAACTTAATCGAATGCCAAGATATGAACAGCCAGTACTCAAAGAAGAATGAGCCAACCATCACACAAAATTCACAGAAGGTAAAAAGTTTCTTTCAGTCCAACAGTTACTACCTATTGCCTCTGGATATGTTCTGTGGCCAAAGCCACAGACAGTTTTCTCATTTCATCTGGGAGCAAACTTTTTGCAGTAGAAGCAGTATATTGCATGTGAACAACTTGAAAAATGCCCTGCAGTTATAATTTTCCAGAATTAACACTCAAAATGATATGTAGTCTCAAAAACAGGAGAAGTAAAAATAATGAGAAGTAATCTAGACACTAGGTGATCATTCACCTTAGTTTAAAGCTAAGTGTTATGCAGCACTGTTCTTAATCTCTGGGGATGGGGGAGTGTACTAAGAATGTACATATTTCCTTCAGGATTATAATTAAATTTAGAAACTAACACGATCATAAAAGGTACATGCTAGGGTTTAATTTTAGGTCAGAGTCATATGTTTAAAAAAATTTCTACCCTAGATTTTAAAAACATTAGCGGGATTCATGTAGCACAACCTCATTTTGATCATTCTGAATTTAGAAAATGTACATTTACTGACACTGGCAAGAAGTCACACCAAGGGCAAATGAGATTGGTAAGAAATAAAACTGCATGTAACTAGCAAAATAGAAACTGAAATGCATAATCAAATTGGGAGATCATTCATGCAGCCTAGGCAGCAAAGTTCAAATAATTGGTTTTGAAAGCCAAAAAAACCTCTATAGTAAGCGCTTAATAAATCAATTTGAAAAAGTTTTCTGTGCAGAATGTTGCAGTAAGTTTCATAATACTTAAAATATAAAGTGATTTTATAGCTTTCAGTGCTGACCTTAGCACAGTAATAAATCTGCAAAAACCACAAAGTAGAAAAAAATTATTTGATACCATTGGACATATGTATTAATCAGGAGGATTCATTCCCCATTCATTTTCATACTGCCCACATTTCAGAGATGTGTCAGCATCTTTCCTGGTGGAAGCAGGGCAGAGTTCTAGGGTGTAAAGGTGAATAGCTGCAGCAACACTCTCATGTTCTTGGATGTTGGGTTACAACAGTAACACATAGACAGTAGCATGTATACAGGAAATGTGATAATGAACAATCTCTGGCATTGAAAACATCTATCAATTACTGCAGCACTAAAGATGAGGACTTCCAGCTTATTTGGAGGAACAGCTTAGGGCAACTTTTGGTGTAACCAGTAAATGTTATTAATGCACTTATGTATACCATGTTCAATCAAAAACATTTAAAGAAAAGAAATATTTTAATTTTTCTGTAAAGGCTTCCCTTTTTTCCTCCCCAGTGTCCTCCAAAGAAGTGTGCATTTCAAGTACATAGACAGACTATTTACACATGTACCATGTACCAAGAATTCAGTGAAATAAAGAGAGATAATGTGTAACACCTGCTTAATTGAGCAAAGCCTATATCCTGAAAATTCCTCTTCTGTTTCCATAAGTGGCAGCATGACCATGCATATAGTATGAGTGTGAGCCCACCAGGCACAAATAAAAATAAACACTCAGCAATATCTGTTCTGGATGGAAATGAGGCTTAAGCCCTGCTTAAACACATTATTAAAGTTTAAGGAAGATCATAAGCTTGGCAAAAGAGAGATGGTCTCTTTAAACTGTGCTCCTGCTACCTAACATATCAATATATTTTAGACACTTTGCTAATTTCTACACTCTTGTCCATAAAAGATCTACTAATTTAGGACATTATGTTGGAAGTAATATAAATTATTCATGTGTACTGTCCAATTATTTCAATCCTTAGGGTTAAGACAGAAGGAGAAACTAAGCTGTTTTCAAACTACTGAAATACTTCTCATGTCGCTGACTTCTCAGCATCTAAGCTGACACATAAAGGAAGGCAGGGATCTAGTTATGTCTCTGGAAAGAGTACCAGGAGCCTCAGCAAACAGTGGAGCAAATAGCTAGAAGAAAATAGCTGCAGAAATATGGATTGCACTCAGTAGAATTTAGGCCTTTCAAACCCAGCACTTGTTTTTTTGTTTTGCACAGCACACTGGATGAAATTCTGTGGCCTACTTGTGCATAAGGTCGAAAAAGATGACTGTAATGGCCTGCTTTGGCTTTCAGTCCCTGTGTCTGATTTTCCTTTAGGCTACACTTTTGCACTGCTTTGGCCTACATTTAGGCATGCTTAAAAGCATTTTTCTACTGCTAAGACAAAGTGAAGAAGTTTCAGAGTAAACCATACCCCCAGAGTCTATATAGCTTCAACATGAAATTTATTTTAAGGAAGATCTCTTACTTCTTTTTCCATTTGAAGTCCTTCTGCTCTGATATTTCTCTCAAATACTTCCCTCTTCTCTGTCTGTGGATTAGATTTTCTATACACAAGGATGTAGTCAATCCGACATTTCCCATCTCTAAAGTATAGTCCACTGATTTTGTTCTTATCAGATACTTCCTGTAAAGAGAAAATCAAGCAATTCAGTAATGTTAATTTGCCTTAATAATTGCTGCATTGCTGTTTGCATCATCAGTTTTAGTAATACTCAACAGGAAAGATAAGGAAATCACAAGAAGCTGTTTAAGTTTTCCGCTCTTCACGTACAGTGCCTCTGACTTCAACTGAGAGGAGCACAGACTTCCCTACTTAAGGGGATCTTAAGGGGCATCAGAAAATGGGGCCTTAGGAAAATGCTTGGGCATATGGGGATGGGAAAGGAGAGAATAGAAAGTACAAGCAAACCTCCCTCCCCCACCACCCCCTGTAAGATTAGAAATAATTTCTTACTTATAAAATAGAGCAGAGACTAGTGTTGCTGAAGTGTAAATTTAGAATTAAGAACTTAATATGGCTGAATGTCTTTGTATATGTGAAAAGAGTAAGCATTAACATTATCATTAACATTTACTATAGTGAGAAACACTAAAACCTGGTGTGGAGATTTTCATTACTTTGTCCCACAGGACACAGACGACAATATGAAGGTTCTGTACCAACCTCACCATACCTCATCAAAACTAACTACAGAATATTCCTTGCTTAAGGAATAGCTGAGGATGGATTTATTTGTATTTATTGTATTTATTGGAGAGAACTCCTGGTGTCAGGTTTAGCAGCACATAAAAACAATAAAAGCAATAAATACTGTCTCTTTTCCTAAAAAAAAAAAAAAAAAAAAGAAAGTTTGGTCTGACAGAAAAGCACAACTTGATTTCACTGTTAATAAGAGGACAAAGAGGTCATTCTCCTGAGATATAAATGACCAAACTACTGGTCTTTTTCCAGTAAGTCATGAGATGAAATTCTCTACAGATCCTCCTCACAATTTAACACTACTTCTATATTTATACAAGTCCTGCCCAGAGTTTAAGCTTTCACTTTCAGACAAGTTGAAATTGCATGGCAGTTTGCAATGGTTGGAGTGTTTCATGCAGGAAAGGTACAGTGTGAAGGATACATGGGAACAAACCACTCCCTCTGAGCAGTATAAAGGGCAAGGACCTTCAGGAACCTTAAGATCGGTCCTTCTCTACAGGACTAAAGGGAAGGTTAATCTAATTTACCTCTGGTTTTCCAAAACTTGCTCTGCTATTCCTGCCAAAAATAGTGCTGCCCTATAATACACAATCAAGTCTCTGAAAATAAAAGAATAATTTGTTTTTCACATCTGGGGAAAGGAGGGAATTTTCAAAATACTTTTTTCAAAGGAGAATTGCTTCTGAATTTAAATTACAAAGTGAATATTACAATAGGAATAACTGTTTTTACAGGAAAACCTCCCCAAAACAATTTTCCCATTCAAAGAACTTAGTGTAAGCCATCTTTCTGATTCTCAGCTGGCATTTTGATTAAATGGAAAAAACAATGAAAGCATCCCAAATGTCCCATCCCCTTGGTACATCCAGTTCACTAAAGGAAGAAGGGAATTTTTCTAACATTCTCTCATTACAGTTCCTACCTCCTGACACAACTTAGGACAGACTTGATACAGTGGAACAGTTCTTACAGCCCAAAAAGAAGACAAGAAAAAAGATTTAATCTCTAACGCAAAAAACAGTAGCAAACTATTTATATCTATACTGCATATCATGCTGATAAATGATATTATCGAGATATGAGAAGTATTTTTCATAGAACATTAAACATGAAAACAGCTCAGGAGGCACATTTTATCTTTTTCCATTAAAAATCTCTGTCAGGAAGACATAAAAAAGCCCCAACAACCAAAAGGATATTTAAGGTTATTTAAATAAAGGAAGGGTGTAGCAGGAGATTTAGAGGCTCTGGGTCAGCCTGGTGGTCCTGTTGTGATTTCTAACCCTCTTGGCAAGCCTCCTCTTCAGTAGTCAGAGTCAACATGTATTTTTGGCATAATAGGGAAGGAACTGTAGGGCAAAACAATCCATGCTGAGGATCTGCTAATTATGGTTAAGGGCACACTTTGGGCCCACTGTTGTTTGGTCCAAAAGACTCTCACTGCATTTACATCCATAAGGAATAAAGGTTTAAAATCCAACACTGCTCTGGACCGCAAAGAAATCATGGATAGGGGCAACTGAGAGATCCATTTCAAATGTATGCTCCTCATCTGAACTCAAACTCATCCTGAGAGTACCATAAGAAATGTGTACTTCTCTCCATGCAGTAGTGACTCCACTGGAAGAATTGATTTGCCCCTTCCTATGTTTCTGCTCTCTCTGAAGAAAACTGGTTTGCCCTGCAGTGACTCATCAATGAATACAGAACCTTATATTATAGAGTATCTATGAGATTTAGCCAAAGTATTTGCCTTGTCAGACTTCTACCACTACAAATATGACTGCCGGGGACAATTACTTCTCTTGGACTTGTGAAACACTACCAAATACAGTATCGTAATTTTTCACTCAGAAAGGCAGCTTGGACACTCTTATCTGTACTTGAAGGTCCTTTTCATTTTAGGAACACTGTATGTCAAATCCAGATTGATAAACCGTATTAGACCGTTATGGCCTCTGGGAAGGAATCCTTTCTCTGGCCCTCTGTTACAGACTCTAAGGCAACTTTGTTTGGACTTGCAAGAACTCTTGAGGATCTAACATGAAACAAGGCTGGTTCAGCAGTGTCAGCTGCAGGATTTCAGCATCTTCCAAGTATTACAGGCTTATGGTATTCCAGACAGAAGTTTGTTCTACCATCCTCCAGATATTGCATCTCCCTTACCTGTATTATGACATCAAAATTCAGTTTTCCTAAATGGAGGAAGAAAAGATATATAGCACTAGGTCTGACTGCTGTTTTCTGGTGAAAAAGTGGTGTAGTCATATATGTCAAACCTCCATTCTTTCATCTAAAAAAAGATGCTAGAAGATAGTAGAACACTGAAGACTTCACTCTAACAAGAACTAAGCATTTCTCTGTTTATCTTTATGACTGTACTGTAATACATGTTGTATAATTTGGACTTGTTTTCCAAGGAATACAGTAGTTTTACATTCTCGGGTGCTCAGCTGGGAACCGTCAGCATTCAGACATGACTCGTATACATGCATACGCTAGGAGAGCTTTAGGCCAAAGGGTTTACCCACACATATCCCTACAACATCTCAACAGTGTATTTTTTCCTTCTAGATTTTAGCAGGTTCCAAGTACTTTGAAACATTTTTTGGTAAGCTGCAGCATCCCTGAAGTCCCATTAAGACTTTCAATTTTCATATTTTTTTTCCCATCTTATATCTATATGTGACTTACATTGGTATTTTTCTCAGTTATGGTTACAAAAAGACCCTTTAAGTCTGTTCAAATTCCTCAAAGGTTTTCCCTTTCCCTTAAAAAAAACAGAACAACACACCAAAGAGGGAAAAAAAAAAGTTTTGAGGTATTGTTTTTTCAATATTATTGCATTACAGCAGCATGTCCTTCTAAAAATTTTCTGTTAATTTTTCCTCTTTAACTTACAAAAATCGTGTGCCTTTCACCTGTTCCTTTTTGCTAAAGACCATATTATGCATGGTCCCAAAATGCAACATGGGAATAGAATTTCAGATTAACCTATTATGATACAAGAAGGCAAAGAGGGTCCTTTGTACATTGCATGGGAAGCTGCAGAAGAGCTATGACAAAAGAAGATGAAACAGTGAGCAAGGTCAAACATATTCAGGGTGTCCTGAATTTTGTTGCTTTAATTATCCGTCTAAACATTCGAGGAGTGCAGCTCTCTATGGGCTGAATTTCTAGAACAGAGAAAATCTCTCTCTCATCAGCAGTGTTGCACAAAAGAACTTGCACCACAAAACCCTCTAGTTGCTGAAAAAAGATAATGTCTAATTGCCTCTTTTAAACCCTATCAAAACTAGTAAACAAAAGAGGGTCAGGGCAGGGCCCTCAGCAATGTCCTGTGGTTTTCCACTCTTTTTAATTACTAGCATAGTCCCTGCCAGTTCTGATCTGCTCCAGTGACCCCCCTGCCAAAAATTCCTCAGGCACAACTTGCAGGTAACATCAGACCAGTCCCATAAATAGTCTAGATGTAGCTCCATTCCTGAGGTAGAGGAAAGGAGAGGAGTCCCTGGTCTCTTCGCTTGTTGAAGAAACAACCCTAACATCCATGGGTAGCAGGGCAGTGAGAGGCAAAATTAAAGGACATACTGTCCCTTTCTTCACAAAAGACACAGGAAGAAATTAAGGTCTAAATTGTCATCATGGGTCCATGACACTTTGCTTGCTTTAAGACAGATTTTTAAAGGGACTATGTGCTGAATGTTCCCTCCCTAGTATGTTCTCTGAATCACCATTATGCACCATCACATCATAATTGTTCTTCATTGGAAGGGAATGTGTCTCATAAATGACACCCAACGCTTCTCATGGGAGTTGTTGATAAATCCTCTCCGCACTCTTTCTCCTTAAAGGATAAATAGAGGGAAAAATTTTCCAGCATTTTCAGATACATTGAAGCCTTAGATTTGTATAGATGTTTCACTGAGGGTGCATGAAATCAAAACTTTTGAATTTGAGATTTTATATTTCAGCATTATAATCTAAGAATGATAAACCAGTTCTTATGGGAAAGATTAGCCACAATTTGATGGTAGAGAATGAGATTTAAAATCAAATTACATTTATTACCTCTTTATAATGGGCATGAATAAATATTGCATTAATAATTGTATGTCCTTACCTCTCCCACAACTTCCAGCCTGCTGGCATCATCAGAAGTACTGGTCAAGTTACCATGGTGAAGCAGGGAATCATCATCTTTGGAAGGGCTGTTCACACCTTCTAACTCATCAAAAAAAATGTTGACATCCTTAGCTACTGAAAAAACAAAAATGAAATATACATACAAATCACCACTGGACCATATGAATATGAAGACAGCAAGTATAACCCATCAATAATTTCACTTTTTAGTTCTGGTATAGATATATACCATGTTCATTTTAAAATCTGATGAGCCTTGTTGGAATGCTTTCTTCATCAATGAGCTACATAAAGAATAGGACACTATGACACACCTTTGATGAAAAATATACAATCCATTGTCACAATAAAAAAGATTTTAGCTATCTTCTCAGCTTCTTTTGGGGCAAATTACTTAAATGACTACCTTCTGGATTAATATTGTCTCTGAAAGTTTCTTATTGTAATGAGACAGAATTTTAACCTACTATACAAAGTGTGAAGTTCAAAGTTGTACAGACCTGGGGGGCAGCCAGAGGCAGAAGGCCTTAAATAAGTACATTTTTTTGAAAAGCACTGAGTAAACGAACCTGGGCAGATATTTCTCTTTTCAAGTTTGGCATGTTTTGATGCATATAAATCTGACATTTTCAGATCCACCCACCACATAGCCCTCAGTCTTGCATGAAGCAATTGCTTACATCTACAGATTTAAGCTGTGGTAAACCAACGCTCATAAAAAGTATAGACATTAAGGTCTGGAGTGACTGCCAGATGGGAGGAGCAGGGCACGCAGGTTCACTCTGCACTCCATGCACTGCAGGTCTGGTGAAAAACATGATGAAGAGATGCGTGCCAGGGTAAGAAAAATGCCTTATCTGAGGATCATGCTTCAGCTATGGATGGACTTCAGCTTTCCAATCTCATACCTCATTGGAAAAATCCAAAATTATGAAAGTAGAGCTATAACTGTTAGAAGGGACTCCTAAAGGTCCCAGCTACTCAGCCTATTCCACTGACTACCGTGGGAGCAAATATCTAATAGTCTTGACAGAAATTAGTCTAACCCCCTATCCGTACTCCAATTTCTTGCAAGCTTGGCTGACTTTTGGAATTATTCTTCTTTTGTGCAATAAACTCCTGTTGCTTTTGCTTGTCCTCAGCTTCCCTAGTGACATGCATTGTAATTCCTGTTGGTGAGAATCTATATTAACAGCAAAAAACCTCTAATTGCTGGCAGCAACTTAGTTCCATTTCTAACAACTGGCTGCAGGTGTAAAAATCTATTCCCGCACTGTGGAGAGACTGGATACATGCCAGAAATTAACAGCCACTAACTGTTCCCAGCGATCATGAGTATTTTGTGACCTCCTTTTCACCTTTCCCTTCTTCAGGGGTCATAGTTTCAGAATCCTTTTTAAAAATTGGTGATGATACCAACTCCCCAGTCTCTGCAGGTGGCCTATTTTTCAGGCTTACAAGCAGAAGAGCCTTATCCATAATATTCATCATTAAAACAGATATATGTTGCAATTTAAATACACTACTCTTTCCCTGTCAAACTTGAGCATGAGGAAAAGTTTCCTCCCTTTTTGTACATGTCTTTTACAGCATCTAAAGTCTATTATTACATCTGTAGGTAATGAAAAAAGAAAACCCTATCAATATATTCAAGAATCCTTAATCTTCATTTTCATGCATAAAATAGGGACAAGGTTAATAAATGACATTTTATTTTTAATTACAAGACTTTTGCTTGGAAAACAACTGTAAGTTTCAGAAACAACAGAGAAGTCCTCATGTCCAAATCAATCCACTCTAAATACTAGGCTAATGTGTTTACCTAATCAATATAGTTTGTAAGAGATATTCTGAGTTTCTAGTGTTTAGTTATATGTGATGTTGGCCTGCAGCTCCTCAGTGTCACTGTGGCTGCCTCCAACTTGTCCTAGGGGAAACTACAGAGGCTTTAGGAGACTTAAAAGGCAACAAACAGATTTCAATTTGTAGCACATGCAGCAGTAATATTACAGATTTTTTTTTTTTTGCCACCTTCATTCATTTCAAACCACAAAAATCATACTAGAGATGCTTATAAAAGAGAGGGGAATTGCCACAACAAAGCACAGCACAGACTAGCCTCATATCCTTCACTCTTTCAAAAGTCAAGATTTGAAACATTCCACCCTATCAGATAATAATTTGGATATTGATCATGACCAGATTTTGCACACATGTTCATATGAGAAGAATTAATCTCAGTATTCAACAGAAAGAATTTTGAATGACTTGAACTTCACTGAATAGAAACCCATCACTGCCTCCATGACAGTGGCACGTGAATCTGTATATGTATATAAACATCAATATAATTTGAAAACAATTGTGGAAAAATCCCCAAAAATAATTAAATAGTGAAGCTTTCTGAAGATTATTCAAGATACATGTATATTTGTTGCAGACAGCATCACTGAAAGCTGTAAAAATGAAAGCTTTGCCTGTTTGCTATACTCGAGGGAATTTAAACTATCTTTGTTCTCACATTAAGACTGCTTCGGTATAAAAGATGAGGCCTCTGAGATACTAGAATTGCTGCTTCTTGAAGTGCTGGTAATGCTTTGGGTTGCAAAATATATAGTTTTTAAGTGGATGTTTTGAGATACAGAACTTGGTATGTAAGACAGTGAATGTGTCTGGAAGCTTGAAATACAGAATTACTGGATTATCCTCAGGACTTGTGAGGACCCAAAAAAAATCTTGTTTTAAGGTAATTTTAAAATACGGTTCTTCTCAGCAGCGAAAACGTTGTGGAAGCAACTCTTAGCTGATTAGTGAAATTAGCTACTAGGACTTGTCCAGATTGCTTGCAGTAGAAAATTGTTTATATCAGAAATACACATTGGCGTGCTGGTCGCTGCAGAAAATATGGGCCCCCAACATATGCTGACATAATTTTTCTACCCCAGGTCTCATTATATACTTAAAAATAAATTAATACAATACTATTCTACAAAACCAAATAGATAATTTGTATAGCAATTCCTGTGTGCTTTAGGTTTATAATGGTGATGATACTTCCAAGATAACTCTCCTGCTGCTTGAAGGAAGCTCAGCCCTTCTACTCCAATGGACTGAACACATACATGGCCAAATGTTGCTTAAAGGATAATCAGGGCTCCATCTTTCTTGTCCCCTTCAGACTCTGGCACGCATATACCCACAAATGTCCTTAAGAGAATGATATATAATGGCTTTATTATATATATAAATGCTACTTGGGAGACAGACTGGTGCTATTGTACAGTCATGTATTTTTAAGTAGGGAAATTTAATAGGGGTACAGAGCAGCACATGCATTGCTACAGGAGATATTAAGAATTCTCCCTCTGGTTTTAGATCAGCTTAAATATGCAAACCCTTTTCTTCCCCTCATGTTCTATTTTGCAGAAAAAAAATCAAAATGACCTGATAATTCAGAATCCCTTGAAGAATAAAATGAAAAAAAGTGGATATACAAATATTTTTATCCCAAATACAGTAGAATATATATTCTGAATACTGGATGCTGATGAATTCTGAGCAGGAGTCCATGCACAGTCTTAATGGGTCCACAAGTCACTTCAGATCAAGATACTGATAGAAGGCAGGACTCAAAAACAAGATAACTCCTTTAGCTTTCTGAAGGTGGATGCTGAAACTGAAGTGCCTAAAAAAAAAAATTAAAAAATTGAACCTGACTACGTTAACTGTGTGAGAAGATGGAAACATGCTACAACATCATGTTTCTGTTCATAGTAATTTTATTAGGAAAATTCCTACCAAGCCATCAAGTATACTTTCACTTTGGATAATGCTAGCTGAAGATCAATATTCCAAAGCTTATCTTATCGAGAAAAATTATTTGGTTTCTAAAAGCATCATTAGCCTGCTCTAAATTATCACTTAATGCTAACGACTAGAAATAAAAGTCATATTGACTGTTCAGAGCAACTACCCTAGGAAGAGTATTTATGTTTAAGAGTATATATGTTTATCCCAGTTAGATGATATTTGCAATAGACTGCAGGTGACAACACCCCCCAGACACACAACAAGCCTCTGCAAAGTGGGTTGTACAGAATTCCTTTTGTCTTTGATGAAGGAGATGTAGCTAAAGGACATGGAAGTTAACTTCCCAACAGCATCTGTGTCTGTCTGGATAAAGGAAGAACACTCTCTCCAAGGCTATAAAAGCTGCATCCTTCTCAAATGGCTTGTGAATAATCCATAAATCAAAATGTTAGTCCTTGAAACACTCCCAGATTAAATTGCTTATCCATGTTTAGCAATCTTGTCTATCCACCTCTGAAAGACTACAGTGCCTTTTTGGCCTCTCCAGTCTGCATCCTGACTGTGCCCAGGCCTGTATCTGGGCTGTGCTGGTGTGGAGAAGAGAGAAGACAAGACCTCATATTAAGATTTTCTAATGGGAAAAGCTTTTAAAATCAGAAATCATGGAATTTTTCCTAAACCTGTAGCTTAACTAATAAGGTGATTCAATTTCAAATTATTACCCTGTGCTGGTTTAGCACGGAAGTGATTTTTTCTCAGGAACGTAAAGCAGAATGTTGACAGCTTGATTGACCAATTCAAGAGTTAGAAATGTCCCTGGACTACACAGGTTAAAAATCAGAGAATACCACAGAAGTTCCTTTTCCTTCCTGCCTTGGAACAGGTAACAGGGCCAGCCCCTGTTCCTGGCAGGCTGGCCGGGCCCTACCGCTGCTGCAGCATCTCAGCCAGACTGGGCACAATCAGCTGCTAACATCCTGCTAACATGACTTTAAAGCTTGCCCCAGCTGGGCCAAGGGAGATGTCCCCGGGAGCAGCTCCAAGCCTAGGCTGGGCTGGGCCCACCCCAATGTCACCAAGGGTTGGGGGGAGATGTCCACCAGCCTGGCTACTGAAATCCTGGCACTGTTTCTGAGTGCCCCTCACCATCAGTGTGGCTTTGAAATCCAATATCATGAGCCACAGCCTAAGAGGGAGAGACCTGGGCAAGAATTTAACTCTTTCACTGCACAGATGAAACTTGCAAAGCGCTAACCTTTCTTGAGTGAGAGGAAAGCCAGAAGAGTGAGAGACATGTAAAGAGACACTATGAAGATATTGGGGTCAGTTGAGGAGAAGTTATATCTTAGATGAGGAGATAGAGAAGATGCTTTGGTTTTTGGGCTGAAAGTCTTTTGTGAGCTCTGTTAACAGACTGTAATATGCTAGACTATCCCTTTAAACTGTGAAAAAAAATGCGTTGGGGAGATGATGAGAATATTTAGATTGTAGATTTGAGCAAAGGTATTTGTGATGGGCTAAGTAAATATTGAAGTAGCTGTGATCTTATGAGAAGATTGAACAGAGTAAGATAAAGACAAAGTGGTATGAAGCCCTCTGCCCTCCAGGGAAAAAGATCTGTTTCTTGAGATGGAGATGATTTTAGAGACGATGAAAAACCTTTGCATTTGGAATCATTCATCTTTAAAGTGATACCCTAATGAACTTCATGGGCTCATATGCAGCCACAGGAAAGGCTGCAAGATATGGGAGGGTTTTCACAACTGCAGATTTCTCCGGGAGGCTGTTTTTGTGAGTGTTAAAAGCCACAAGCAGACTGTTCTTTCTTGTGGAAAGTTACCATAACAGACCAAAAGAGACTTCTCTCTCTAAATGAACTGATGAAAGACTATTTTATAAGTGGTACTGACCTAGAGTTCCGAGTTTCATCTTTATACATTGTCTGGGAGAAAGAAAAGAAGCTGTTGGGGAAGAGGGAAATGTTTTGAAGGTTTTATTCTGATACTTACTAATTTTTTCTTTCTTGTAGTTGTGTTAACAAACCTGTCTTAATATCTCTTAAAGTTTGAGCCTGCTTTGCTTTTTTTGCTAATGCTATTTCACATCAGAAAAAGAGTAAATGATTTTAGCAAACATTCAAACCATTATACTAATTTTGGGAAACAGAAATTGGCAAAGGTGAAACCACTACAACTCCCCTCATCACATCAACCTGCGCATTTTCCTTCCATCCCCAAGCTAATACCACCACTGAACATCCAGATTCTACTACTGTGTGGTTTCTTATTCATGTGGCAAAAATCAGGCAGGGTCCGGGTTTTTACACATTCTTATTCATCCTTTATCACTCTAAAACATAAACTGCTGTTTCTCACTCTAGAAAACTGCTATACCAAACACCCAGTTTAAAATCAAACCAGAAAATAAGGAAGCCAGGAGGCCATGCCTTGTGTTTTGATTCTCAGCCCGCATAAGAATTTAAAACTATTATGAAAAATTCTCACTAAAATTCCAGATTCTATTGGATTCCAGAACTGCATCACTTTTGGGTAGGGGGGTGTCTTCCACTGTTATTAACAGGAGTAGCACTACTTCTAGAACAAGTGTTGACATCGTTCTGCAATTGGATTTAAGAAGGGTGAACCAATTAATTCTTAGTCCACAGCGCATTACATACAAAAAGAAATAATTTTGTGCAGCATCTAAGACATGTGGACCTTCACTTGTTGAGACAACCTCATGACTTCTCCCAAAAAATACCAGCCGCAAATATGTGAATACAGCCCAACACTTTGGAACAACTGGAACTTCAAATCCAGTCTTCAAACCCAGACTGCAGCATTTTAATGACATTATTAGTTCACACAGCCACTCAGGAGTGCAAAGAATTGCTTAAACTATCAGGAATCTTACTATTTCTGATTATGTCTGCATAGAAAATATATACTGCTGGAATCCATTGGCACACAGTAATTCATATCTTACTATGACTTCTCTGATAGTAAAAGATTTCTTACCAGCCTTCAATGATCCATTGCACTTCCTGAGAGGTATTAATAATAGATTCCTATCAATCAGTTCATCATTTTGTGTGTGCCTTCAGTTGTATTTTCAATGTGTCTCAATTGAATCTTCTACCATAAACACAATTTTGCATCCAAGGAAGAACTTACTTTCTTGTATTGCATTAAGAATTTCTGAAAAGTCCACATCTGTCTTCTGTATGTCTGGTTTTATCCATATTTGCGTTTCCAGCTGGTTAGCCTGCAAATCCTCTCTTCCTTCTGAAGAAATTGAAGAGATTGATGGGATTTGTGACAGTGCAGTAGAAAATCCAGACAAGGGGCTTCAGGTGAGGAAACATACACATTGAATGAAGGTATTTCCATTTTTCCTCCTTAGAAGAACCAAATTTTCTTCAAACCAAGGAGGTTCAGATAGAACATGGACTGATTTAAAGCTAAATAGAATGAAACAATAACATTCTCTGCTATCAGCAATGATGCAGAGTCACCACTGGCAAGTCCCTCATTCAGGTGCCAATATACTGCCATGCCATGAGCATCATTTCACCATACCATCTACAAAACTAACTCCCAAATGTGAAAACAAACGAGATTTTGTTACAAATGACACAGGAACAAACAGACTAAAATAAAACACACACACAAAGTAAGTTTCAAGACAGAAAACAACCATTAGGACAAAAAGCGTGGACAGCATGTTTCAAATGCAGGGCACCGTAAGTTCTCATATGCCAACCTGATGGCATGACACAGTCTAGGAAGAAGTCCAGCACAGGAGTCCATTTCAAATGGATTCACATTGGTATGTAATGGTTCCTGTTTAAAAGCAGTGCAGAATAAAAACTTATTCTGGCAGGTCATACTTTCAAACCTATCTACATACAAAAATAGACACAAAATTTGCCCACTTCAATGCTCTTTCAACATGAGCAAAGAAAGCAGAAGGTTTTGAAGACAGACACTTTCCATGCAAAGAAAGGTGGCTGCATATCAAGAATAAACAGAAAATGGGCAAACAGATACAAGATGCTGGCTACAGCGTATCTGTTTACAGACAGAGAGAAAGAGGGAACTACTGGGAAAACCTCTGTTTTTTAAAGAGTAGCAGGAAATCCTTTCACAAAGGCATCTGTTACAGATGCTCTTGAGTACCTAATGGACAGAGCTAGCAGAGACCTTCAGTGGTCAGGGAGATATCTGCAGAAGGAGTTCATGACAAAAAGGCCAAGGTGGAAGAACAAACCTTCAGGTCATTTAGATTACTGTGCTTCACTAGATGGTATCATTCATGCTTTAGAAAAAAGCATTTTCCTTTCATCTACTGTGTGCCTATAGCAAGCCACTCTTATTTGGAATTCTCAGCTGGCCCATTGAAGTTTTCTCCTTGACAAATAACTCTCGCTACTGCCTTGATGGGAGCAACAAATAATATTCCTAGGCACAAAAATTACTCAAACATATTTTAAAGGCCCTTCTTCACTTTTTGGAAATACAGATCTCAAAATGGATACACTTTGACCAGCTTAATCCTTTATTATTTTTCAGTGTTAAAATATTATAAATCCAAATTGTCCCATGCTTGCTTCAGTGTATTCTTTTGTTCCACAGCAAAGATTCACTGTTGTCATAGGTTGACACAGTTTGGTTTTTGGTTAATGGAATATTGCCCTGCCAAGACCTGGCACTTTGTCTTAGAAAGGACAGGGACCTATCAGGGGGCAGTTCTTTCTATTGGCAGGTGGTTTGACCACTGAGAGAACTGAAGGCGACTTTTGGTAACACTCGTATGAAGCTGAGTGTGCCCAAGCCAACGCCTTTTTTTTTCCCAGCCAGAGAAAGTAACACAGCTCTGGGGGGCAGCCCAGGCTGCCCAGTGTCGCTGTTTCCCCGCTGTGGGGGGAGCCGGCCCTGCTCTGGCCGTGCCCCCATCGGCTGCCGGGGCTGGAGGCTGCAGTTTAACATCTAGTGAACTTCTAAAGCTGACCCCTGAATTGGCCAGGGCCAGGGGAGATGTTCCTTTTCTCCCCCCATGAGACTGGGAGTGGGCAGGATGCCCCCTATGATCTTGGCTGCTGAGCCCCCGGGCTGCCCGAGCCGCTCCCATCTCTCCATCTCTCGGCCCAGTTTCTCCCTCACTGCCCCATCGGCCCGCACGGCCCTGGAGTCACCCACAGCTGGGAGAGAAGAGGACCTGGGCAAAATTTAACTCTTTCTTGGCACAGATGAAATTTCCAAAGCCCTAACTTTTTCCTCAGTGAGAGAGACAGCCAAATTTGAGACATGTAAAGGGACAATATGGAGATCTCAAGGTCAGTAAAGGAAGAGTGTGCTCTTAGGTGGAAGAGATGACAAGTTGCCTTGGTTCTAGGCTGAAACATCTCCTGTGAGTTATGGTAACAGACTGTAATATAAATATGGTAGAATAATCCTTTAAATCGTGGACAATATGAATTGGGGAGATGATCTGTGGATTTTTGAGCAAAGGTATCTGTGATTAACTGAGTGAATATTAAATTAGAAGTTGTGATTCGGCGATTTCATAAGAGGTTTGAAGAGAGAGAGATGAGAAGAAACCCCCTGTGCCAGTGAAACAAGTGAGAAGACATCTCTGTTCCTTGAGATGAAGAATCCTTTGAAGTTGTTTATCTTTAAAAAGTGACACCTCAATATAACTGTGAGTCTACAGCCCATATGTGGTCATGGGAAAGGCTGTGTGATATGGCAGTTTCCACAACTGCAGAAGTTCCCCAGGTGGGCTGCATTTGTGAGTTAGAAGCCACAAGCAGACTCTTTCTCTTGTAGAAAGTTACCAAACAACAGGAGAGACTTCTCTCTCTCAAAGACTGAATGAAAGACTGTCTTATAAGTGGTACTGACCTGGAGTTCTGAGTTTTGCCTCTTTACATTCTTTGTAGAAAATGAACAGTTTGTGGTGGGAGAAAGGATTGGTTTAGAAATATCTTTTTTTTTTTTTTGTCTTTTCTTATTTTCTTCTTCTTAGTGTGTGTTAAAACCTGTTTACTTTTAAGTTGGGGCCTGTTTTGCCTTTTTTCCCCAAATTCTATCTCCCAGAGGTAAAAGAGAGCAGATACGCAAACCACCACACTAAATTTGGCAAAACAGAAATTCAGCAAACGTGAAAAGACTACAGCTGTTGTTAACATCAGAGACAACTCCCCTTGCAGATTCCTGCAAAGTGATCTGTCATAGCAGCAGCAGGAGTCAGCATTTAATGATGTAGAACAAAGAGAATTTCTTAAGTGAGAGAACTGATTATTCATACAATAGCAGCCTAGGGAAAACAGAAGATGGCTTCAGGGATGAGAGGCTAAGATTTGCCCCAAAAGAGATTTCTAAGGCCCAAGAAAATATACTCCAGCTGCTGAAAAATACATACAAACAATATGATGGAAGCAGAAAAGTAATCAATGGACAGCAATTCAGTTAAGCAGTTTTGCAAATTGTCGTTCAGTTTCTTCTTAAATACTCAGCTACCACTTTTAACATATACCATTTCATACTTGCATCCTCACATCCAACAGCCTTTGTTCTGCATTTCAACCCTAGTTAGAGCAAATTATTGACAATATTGACAAGTATAAAATACCCTCTCTTCCCCCAAATCCTATATCCTTGTTACATTTAAGTCACTTCCTCAGAAGAGATGAAGGTAGCAGGATCCCTGCAGCATCTGCAGCAGATCTGAACTAATTGGGCCAGGGAGAAAGGAAGTGGCAGTCAGCTATGGAGGTTCCTAAGTGCTGACATCTGATGGACTAACCATAGACCTGTTAATAAAATTAAACTCTCAGAGAATGTACATAGTCAACTTCAAAGCCCCTCTTTAAATAACAAAAACCAAAATGTCTAGGAAGTGGTCAGAAAATGACCAGCCTAAACCTGACTGTATTTCAGACAATGAAGTGAAGACAATTTTGCTGCATTCAAATTTCTTCTCCTGTATTTGATCCTCTTGCAGTATAGGGAGCTTTCAGCAATCCACAGAAATGACAATGTTCTGTGCTTGTCTGATTCACAGTAGCCTTAATATCTGGCCTCACTGCACAAGTATCAGATTAACAGCATCCAGAGATTTATTTTCTTTACCTTACCACAGATCTCCAATACTACATGCAAAGACAGTATCTGATGTCACTGCTGCTATTGATGGATCACTAACCTGCCTTTAGCATTTCCTTCTTGCTTTAGCAGCTGCTGATTTATGTTTTATCAGTGACATGTCCCACTGAGTAAAATCTAAGCAATATTGTCTAAGGGGATGGTAAAGACTCTCCACAGAAGTATGAGAAATAAACACATAAAAAAAGGAAGTAAATATTAAATTTTAAAAAATCTTATTTTTTTGTTTTTTTTTTAGATCAGTCAGATTTTTCTCAGCTTACTGAGACTTTCTAGTCCAACTGAAATAGTATTTTAAATTAACCCTTTGGCACTCCCTCTGATTTACTCATTGATGCATAAAGTTGTGCATAAAATAACATACTTTTTCCTTTATTTGTCTTGAAGCATCCCAATTAGTTAGGTTAAGAAAACAAATGAGATTTTTAAAAGACCTTTAATTTTTAGCAGCTAAATAAGATGGCTTGTTCTAAGTCAGAATTTTAACATACTTCGAAATATAAAAATGACCAAATGTATCAGAGAAGCAACTTGTGTTTAACAAGTTTAACATATTTAGTATGGTACTGATGTTAAACAAGAGCACTCCAACTTGTAGTGAAAGATTTTGCCATGTGAGTGGATGCTCCTGTCACAGGGCCATCTACCTCTAAAAGGGTGATACTTAGCAAGAACAAATATAATTTTAATATTAGCAGGTTTGTTTTCCTACACTAAGTACCACAGTAGGTTCTACAGAGAAGTTGCTCCTTCTTACCAGACCTGCTTCTTTAAAGCAAGCAGAAATCTGCTGTGCATGGTGCCCTTTTCACTCTAGGCAAACCCGAGTCAACAAGGGATAAAGAATCATCCCTTCAGGCACATATTCTATTGGCTTCTTCCTGTGAGTTCTTGGTAGGTCATCTATGTGAAAAGCAGAGCTTCAAACGGAAATTGCATTAAGCATTTCTTATACATGTTAGTCAGGGGTCTGCATGTGTATGTGCAGCACAGCTTGACTGCTCTCAGTTCTGGCACTTCTCATTTCTGTGACAGGAGTAGAAACAAAATGTACAACATAGCTGGCCTTCCCTGGATCTGCCTCATGACTGCACTGGACCACACAACTGTAACAGATGAAAACCGTTTTGGTCTAGTTATTGCTTCAATTATTGCAGACAAAAACTCCCAAGCTGTTCTAAGAGTCATGGAATGTATGCAAATATATATTAATATACATGTCTTCCTAGCAAGATAAAGTTGGCCTGAAAACAGTAGTTCAGAGACAGATGATTATTTCTTTAAGTGGAAGGCTGATGTGTATCATAACAAGTCTTGCAGAAAGAGCTGCTTTTGCTACAGTGGTCAGAAACTTTTTTTTCTGTAAGAAATCCTACATCATGTTCTTTTTTGTTCTTCACCAATCAGTATTGTTATAGTCTTTCTGCCTAGGCATTTTTCTCTCCCACAGCATTGTGTGAAGACTGTACACATCAACTGTACTTCAGTGATTACATTAGATAGATTTTAATACATCAAAAGTATTTCATTTTTTGTTTCTGTCCTTAAATCTCTCCTGTACAATAGTGCAGAGTTTCACAAAGCAAAATTATCACTGCTAAGTATGTTCTCAACTCAGGATACAGAAACATGTCTTGTGTCCTGCCTTGAGCTTCCTCTTCTCTGCACAGAAAAAAAAGTCCTTATTTGCAAAACGCAACTTTGGTTCACCAGCCCAACACTTGACTCCTTTCTGGAAAAAGACTGTTACCGACAAACTTGTCTTCCATCCTTGGTCCTTGCCAGCAGCACTAAGCTTCTTCTAGCTTACATCTTCAACACAATTTCAAATTTCTACAGAGGAGGTGGGGTGTGTGTGGTGAGCTCCCTTCTCCTTTCATTTTGATGCTTGTTTCCAGTCCTGGGTTCTTTTTAAAGACAGCATTGAGGATAAGGACAGGAAAACTCAGATGTTTAATTCTCTGTTTCTGAGAACTTCCTGACATATTTTTACATTTAAGGCAGCATAACATCAGAATAAGAACAGCTGTCTGCCACATCTACACATGTACATGTAGTGACAAACTGGAATATCTTAAAGGTCTCAGTTTTTCACAGTACAAGGTACTTACTTGTACCAATGTATGTCACCGGATTTTCCCCATCTAGCTACAAACATCCTCAGTTTTCGAAAACTTTTAGGTAATTGTTAATGGTACACATTGAGAGGTCTTTGGAGACTTCTGATTTAAGACAAAGTGCTCCATAATAATAGCATTCATACACAATGTGTTTCCAAGACTGAAAAATTTGGAACACTGTGGAATTACTTGCAGGCCTCTGAAAAACTTCTGACCTGGTAGATTCCTATAGATGTCTATAAATACATAAGGACTTTCACATAACTTTTGCTATTCTTAATTGATTTATCAATTTCCTTAAAATGAAAGTGTCTATCACTATTTGGTATAGCTAAACACATCTTCTGGTATGCAGAAAACATTATCTATCTTAATGGTTTTCACAGTGTTTATGAATAAAATAATGTGTCTGCCTCTTAGGATCCAAGCAGAGTGCAAAAGCACAAAAATATCTTTTTAGTTTTGAAAATTATGGAAATAAAATTATAGGGCTTCTTAATTTTCAATAAGAAAGTCCAAGGAATATTAGGAAGAAAAATTCAACTCCCAAACCATTCTGGCTAAAATGAGACACCTATGCCATAGCTATCTCTACATGGTCATGTATATGATCATTTTAAAAGCACAGCAAAAAAAATACTTGAATTAGTTTTGAAAGGAAATTTAAAAGTAGATTCCCTTTGTATTGTAATACATGATATATGCAAGACATGACATATATTTAATTGTTAGAACTCTTTTCTTATCTTCCAGAAGTAGCAGTAGTGAAGAGGAGATTTCTGAACACATAATATTACTGATTTATCACAAACTATGGTATTTTGATGGCATATGGTGTCAACTCTCCCCTCCATTAAACCCCGTGCTGGCATCAAACACACAGTTTGTGCCATTTAACTATAGAGATGTGGAAACTTCTATGTTCAGCACTTGTTCTTTCTCTTTCATGCTGTGAATACCTTTTCCAGAGACAACCATAAGAAAAATGGACAGAGAACCCTTGGTGCAAAGCAATACCTTGAAAATGTCCTCTACTGTCACAACAGCCTGAACACCAGACTATAGGGACAGGGTCCTGATTGCCCTCAATTCTCATATTTCCAATTCCATCACTGCCCAGAATGAGCTGTGGGCACGAGTGCAGTCAAATTCACCAACGCTGTGCTCATTTCATCAAGGGGGAGGCACCTCTTAAGATGTGGGTTTGAACAGCAAAACTGCAGAGAGCTAATAATTTGTGTCTCCCACATGGGCAGAACTCAAATGAGCAAACTACTGGACTGCTCTGCAAAAGCCCATAACCTCTTGCTTCATTTCCTGTCTATGCTCAGAGGATGCCTCAATGTTCTGATTATTGAAAGAACCTCAATATTCACACAGAAGCCCCAAGCATAAAATGTCACACATTCTTATGCCTAACATTTCCATTCACTTGGCTCTATTTGGCCCTGGTTCAGATTCTTCAGCAATCAGTAGAGAAACAGAGTTGAACAACAAGCCTTTGGAATTGCTTCCTACAAGGACTTCAGTGATTAGACAAAGAGACAGGGCACCAAAGTGTCCAGCCTATGGGGAACAAAGCTACCCTTTTCAAGTGTTACCATACCTGAGATGGATATTCACAAGATAGTCTGAAAATGCCACAAAGCTACAGAGTATAACTAAGTAAAGACATTTCTCCACAGTTGTGTATTGCAAATAAAGATCTTGAAAGAAGTCTAAGATCTAAACACATTGAACAATTCAGTCCATTTCCTACTACCTTTATTTCTATAAAAATAATAGTAAGAATGATTGTTAGCTTCTCCTGTTTCCTCTTACACTGTGAGCACACATATAAAACCACAGCTATCAAAGATCACTATCACATGTGTTCAAACATTTGTCTGTGTTTGAAAAATCTATCTACTTGTGAATGATAAGCCCCCTCTTACCAATATCAGAGGTCATTAGCAAGCAATTCATTAAGGGGAGGAGAGGAAAACATTTGCTGAACCAACAGTTTATTGCAAAACCCTCACCCAGTTCTCAAGTCAGTAGTTTATTGATGAGACAAACAGAAAATCTGGCTGCACAGGGAACAACCTGACAGAAAACTTCAGTGTACCAAAGATTTACTTTATTATAATGTGGGACATCAAGACAGCTTTTTAAAAAATACCAGGTGTCTTTTTCAGGTGTGTTTTAAGGTAACAACCAGTTATATTCACATTGTACCACAGCAGTGCCTTCACAGTCTAAATATAACCTGATAATTAATTCTGGCAGAAAGTACCAGCAGTTGAACCATTTCAGAAAGTTCAGCTGTCCTAAGACTGTTGAGGAATGAACTCGGGATTGAGGATGAATGAGGATGAATCATAGGATTGTGAAAATGGTTATACTGAAGACAGGATATCGGAACAGAGGTCTATCCAGAGCAGGATCCTATTTCTGAAACCAAATGCTTAGCCAAAGGGAGTAAGAACAGTGCAAGTACATTCAGTTTATCCCCAGTCTGTCCCTTCCAGCTTGGAAAGATATACAGATTTCTGGAGTGGAAAGTTTCATTTGGATGACAAACATTCCCACAGCTACCAACATCCCCTTTCCCACAGATCTGTTCCTTCTATATTCTCTGTACCTTTTGAGTTAACAGGTAGTCATCAAATTCCTCCCTCCCCTTTTTACTTACCTTGTTTCCAGTTTTCATGAACTAGAAGACCTGCTCCTTTGTTAGAGCATCATAAGCCCTCTCCCAGGCCAGGGAAGAGCTACCATGCAGACCCCATGAAATATGCCTTCATGTACAGAAACTAAACACAGGTCAATGAATCCCACCCTAGTTTACAACAGGGAGAGGATATGGTTCCAACCTACCAGCCTGGTAAGGGAAAGCTTATGATAAATATAACCATTCAGTAGCAAACTGGAGTGGAAGAATGGGACCAATATTTATATATTATTTTGTAAAAATATTCTTTCTCAAAATTTTAATTTGTCTTTGAGAGAACCTTACGAACAGCAGGAATCCTGCCCTTTATACTGGTGCAGTTGACCTTTCTTATATAGCCTTGCAACCTACTATAATTACAAAAACCTGCAAAGGAGAAATAGAGCACTTTGACATTAAAATGCATGGACTAGTATTAGGCTGTTCACTTAAGATGCCTATCCCAAAGAGATTATTTTCAGCAACTGGCACTAGGAAGACTCTCCCTTACAAGCAGTAGGAGAGTATTGGAATAGCAAGGGTCATAATTTTCAGGCATTCTGGCAACACAGAAAGTTCAGTTGAGGAAATGTGCTGTTTTGATGACCCTTAAAAATCTTTCATCAGTGTAATAGGTCCTGAATTATTTTCTATGTTTGGTGCATTTCTAAAGCAAGGTCTAAATGAAGTACCAAACTGTTGTGCCATCTCCCTTTTTCTATTTTAACTACCATTTTTCTATGTTTCCAGTAATAAAGAGGACCTTGGAAAGTCATATGCTCTGTGCTCCATTGGACCTCTAAAGCATAAAATAGTACAGAACTGCACTCCCAAGGATGGGAGCAGCAAATACTGTGCTTCTGTGAAAATCCCAGCATGCAGAGGGCACATTTGCTTTCCTGAGCTATCCAGCCACACATGGCACAGGAACAGTCAGTGGTCTGTATGACCCAAAGGAAGTTCTCAGAAACAAAGAACAGATTAGAAATTATGTCACCTCTTTGCTATGCTGCTGCCTTTATACCTGGTCTAAGTTATGATGAGTTTTATGCAACTCTTCAGGTCTTTTGAGCTTTTTTGGCACCACAGTACATTGGCTGGAATTTCCAGTCGGTTCATTTGAACCCTGGAAGCACTTACCTGAAGCATATCTACTCATCCAAGGAATAAGCCTCCTCTCCTGATTTTTGTTTTGTTTTGTTTATGTTGGGTTTTTTGTTGGTTGGTTGGTTTTGGGTTGCTTTTGGTTTTGTCTGTTTGGGGTTTTTGTGGGTTTCTTTTTGTTTGTTTGTTTGTTTGTTTAAATTATATAGGAAGGTCTGGCTTAATCTTGAGACACCAGAATGAACCAGCAGACATGGTATAAGGAAAGAGGTCGTGCTATCTTTTGGAATGATACAAACCTTTTGTAGAAATTAGTAACACTGTGCAGCCCTATTTTAGTCAAATCCCTTTCTGATTTTAAAAGCATCTCTGCCAAAGTAGAAGCTAGTTTGCTCCATCTTTTGACAGTCTTCCTGCAAGAATATTTCTTTGGAATATATGTAACATATTTAACATTAGAAATAGAGTCTTACATAACACTAAACCCCTTTAAGCAAGAACTATAGAGCTAAGAAAAAGCCTCATTTTTCAGTCAAGCATTACAAGAACATAATAACTGAGTATTCAAAGTTCCTCTCACTGTTCCTTGAATTATAAGTTATTTTTTAGATTAAATGGGTCATTTCTTTCTCAGAAACTTTGCAAAATTTTATATATTGTCTATTTTCTTCAGAATAGAATGGTCAAGTTTTTTAAAGACAGCTATGTTACACTTGTCTCAGGACATTATAACCTTGCTCTAGGATCAGATGAGTTTAGTCCTAAGCCTTTTCCTGTTTTTTCCTTATGAAAGGAAACTCTCTGATGGTAGAACAATTAGGAACATCCAAAGAGAGCGGCCTCTGTGAGGTGACTACATATTGTGAACTAACAACAGCCAGGAGAGCTGAAATCTTAGGGCAAATTGTACTGATTTTAAAGTAACCATGCATAATTGATTGCAAGGCTGAATGAATGATTGTTTTGTAACAGTGAACAGGAGAGTGATGAAAGCAGAAAGGAAAAAATATTAGTTTTTGAAAAGAATTATGTTTAAAAACACATAGCCCCCAGAGAAGCAAAACACCCTCAAAGTCACCACTTAAAATTATTAATGCTATTTTTGAAGTCCCTTATTGAGAATATGCACAGGTCCCTCCCAGACAGATTCAGTACTTGTGTGTGTCACGTGCAGCACAAATCGATACAGAGGGATGCAATTTCTGCCTGTATCAAATACATTTAAATTAAACAAGACCGATAGCATTGAAAAACAGTGCTTTTTGTGCTACCTTTTTTTTTTTTTTTTTTTTTGTGTTCACATGCTGTTGCAAAAGTGTTCTCCAAAGTGCTAGAATGAACATTCTAGGACATTTGATACCTTAGGACCAGGAATTTTCAAAGAAGTTACTTTTGTCATAGAAAAGTAAAGGGCTGAATAAAATAGGCTGAACGACTAAACAAAATGATAGATTTCAAGCTCTGCATTATCTGCGAGCTAGTTCCGCTCTTAATTTCAAAGAACTGCATAATCACCATGTGGTGTCCTGCCACTCAGTCCAGTGACAAAAGGTCCTCATGGTAATTGAGGCAAACTGTTCTTCTCATTAGGAGCTTTGCAGAGGCTGCAGAGCACCAACAGCTGGGAGAATGAACAGTCTGTGTTCAGCAGGGAGGTGTTTACAGATCACGCTTGAAATACCAACATGGGAGAAATTTTGCTCCACGCATTGACTTACATTGCTTTGAACACAGGCTGTATATAAAGGGAAAAAATTAATTATGCAGGCTGGTTTCTTTGACATTAATGTCCCTTCTGCATAGGAATGATTCTTGTACACATGTGAGGGTTTTAATATGAAAATTAGTTTAATGAGGGGAATACTAAATGTCTTTGAAATCTGCTCGCATTTTCTATTCTTCATTCCACATAAGAGAAAGTTCTATGTACACCCAGCAGAAAGCATATTGAAAAAGATTGTTCCCCTCATAATGCTAGACAAGTAAGATAACAGCATTACTGTCAGTGGGAATTCAAATCTCCAGATGAATTTACATCAACCATCCCCATGCCATGCATGCATTTGCTGCCAAGAAATACTTGCATGACAGCGCTTCCTGGCAGAATTATTTGCAGGGTTTTAGTCTTTTAATCTAGAAGAGATGCATGCCACACGTCCTGCCAGTCAGCAATGAAAAGAAAATGGGATTTAATCAGCAAGTTACATCCAACTAACAGATCTTCTAAAGACCATTTACAATCAAATGTAAATGCTAACAAGCATATGCATATTTTGTGATGAGAAATGGATATCTTTTGCACATTATTATTTTTATAAATTACCATTCTTGAAGGCTTCAGTCCTAGATTTTTTGATAATTCAAAGTTAATTAATTTGTGAGTAAGATTATTAAATATATTTCCTTTTTTCCTTTAATTTTGATTGCTAGTTTCAAGAGCCATACCATTCTACTCACCTCCCAAGTCAGTTTTTCTGTTGCCCAAGCCCCCTAGTTCTTCTTTCTTATTTACAAGCTCAGTAAGAAAGTCATCGATAAAAAATGCTACAGATTGATAAGCAATAAAAAAAGAGGACCCAAATGTAAAGAAAACCCTGTCCAAGGCAAACATGCCTCCTTTTAAACTTGTAATTTATCAAATACTTCTTATCACAAAAAGCAGGCGAATGCAAGAAAAGTTTCTCAGTGAATTTCAATAATTCCAGTTGACTTTCACCATAATGCCAGAAACTAGTTCTTTAAGCATATAAGTTCTTTCAAATATCATCAATATGCCTATATAATTTCAGGTAGCAAGGAATGTCCTTTCCAAAATGTACAATTCTTTGGCTTTGAAAGGGGTATTTTTGAACACTAAATTCTTGAAAGAAAAATTTCTAGAATATTTTTATGTGTTTCCCAGAGTGAAGCATCTTTACATGTTAACTAAATTTTGGAAATAAATTATTTCAAAGACAACCCCTCCTTCTGGTTGTGTAGATTACCTGCAGTACTGATTTCTGTAACTGATATAAATTACAATCTACATTATTGTATATACACTAATATATCTAAAGATCAAGATGCGCTAAGGTTTTACTAGAAGCATAGAGAGACAAAATCTTGCCAGGGAACCTCTGAATTCCTGTTATTACAAAATGGGTAACAAGTATTAGGAAATGTTGCAAGTAGAGAATAACTAAGAAGATTCCAGAGTTTCACACAATGAAAGTATTTACTTTACAGCTGCTTAGACATATCAAATAAGATATTCTTCCACAGCCAGCAAATTTAGGGACTCCTAGAAAAATGAGGTTTGACAAGTTCTGCAGAATCTGAAAATAAAGAAAATTTTCACCAAGAGAATGAAGCACTGTAACATTGTCTTGATTTGGAATAGATTAACATTGGAAAGACCAGACAGAAGCCCAGAAACCAAAGTACTGCTTGTTGAACAGCAGAAGTGCAATGCTGTCAGAAGGGAGGCGAGGGGCTTTTTGTCCCCAGATTTGCCTAACCCTTACATTGAGGGAATGTACTGGGATAACAGCTTAACCCCCTCTAGGCTTGTTTCATACTACATTTTGCTGCTCTTACAGAGAGCCTAAATGATGGTACCATTGCTTTAAAATGAGCCTTCTGTGCACAACACAGACACCACTATTCTACACTGTAGTCCCAATTCACTGCAGCCAGCAGTCTGTCCCAATGGCTTTGAACTCTTGAATTCAGTTGCCTTGTACCCCACTAGCCACAACACACCACAACTGCTCCTACAGATGGAAAATGATAACTGGAGGTTTCTCAAAACTAAAATCACGCTGTCCCTGATTTTGGAAAGGAATGCCTATTTGCCTTAATGCCATTACATCTAAAGTTATCATCTGATTGCTTATATTCATCTTTACTTTTCTTCCCTGTTAGAGAAAGTTCCCTCATATGGATGCACCTGCAAAGGTGTCAGGAGTCTTCCCTTCCCCATTAATAGCCTTTTTCTTCCGCTTGTTTCTCCATTTTCCTCTGTGTTTTGTTTCAGTTACTTGACACCTTTATATCTGCTTAAAATCCAAGCTCGGAAGTTGTAGTTCTGCTCATGGCTGAGCAGTACTTCTTTGCAAGCTTCACAAAACAAGTTTTAAAATTTTATTTATTTTAAGTAAGGTACAGTACAGACAACCCACTGCTTCCCAGCCACTCTAACACCCAGATTAATAATAGAAGTCACGAGCCCCAGGCTTCTTACTAGTTACTGGCAGGGAAGTAACTGGAAAGAAATGCAGGAACAATGAACAGTATCTATTATTTCTTGTCCTTAGCAGACAGCTACCTATGAGCTTCATTCAAAGCTGCTGCCAAATAAATAGAATTCATGATAGATAACAAAAGTTGTCATTCTTGAAAGAAGAAATGGTGCAAAGGGAAAAAAAGTTGCTGTGAAGAAAACAGAAGTAGTGTGCTATCAAAGAAAAAAATATAGTCTCAACCTGCACTTTATCAAGGATCTTCTTTCCATGGTCCTGTCTCTTTTACTGATAAGAATTAAAATGCCATTTTAAGTCCTAAAAATACCTTCTCGTATGCTAGACTGCCTTAATGTTTGGAGTATATGCTAACTGGACAAAGAAAATACCAGAGTGAGCATAGCATACACTACTCCAACAGTGAGAGCGACTTGATTGTGATAATAGCAGTCCAATAGAAGGAAAAACCCAAATTGTGTGGACTGTTTAAAGTTAGATGGAACAAAACCCTACAAATTTACTGCATGCAGTAGCAGGATGATAGCTGAGAAAAGAGTGCTGTAAGATCTGGTATCTGAGCAATTAATATACTGAGTAATATCTGAGTAATTAAAGAATATTGTCTTTCTAAAATATCAAGCTACTTATGATATCTTAGGTAAGGTACTACCACTAGACAACTGATGTCTTAAGCCAATTATGAAGCTACAGCTGTTAATTTGTGACTTAGTTTGAGCAAAGAACATATGATTTTTTTGTTGTTGTTTAAATTAGAATTTCCTCTTAGGAATGCTATTCATTGATGTTGTTGCTGACCATAATCTTTCTTAGATCTGCTTGCATACAGCTCAAATGGTTGCAGTTTAACCTGGACACAAACATAAAAAATGAAAAAACGGGACTCTCAGTTAGTCAAGAGAAGACTCCTGTCATACAAAAAATACATCTGTAGGTCATAGATGTTCTTACTGTCCTAAGAGGAGAATATGACAGATAAAACTAACCTCATAAACTGAAAGATAATCATTATCCAAATGGTCACCAATGAGCTCCATTTTAGGAAACCTCTGGGATCTACCTAAAAAGGGGTCTTTTTCTCAATCAGAGGCCTGAATTTCCTGCTTGCATATAGTTTATTATTAAAGCACAGTCCATACTTATCAACAGATAGCTGTAGAATATGTAGCATCTCAAAATGAATGTTGTCATTGTGCATGTTCAAGATACTTTTTTTAAAAACTGTGATGCAGGACTTTTTTTGTCAATCTCTTAACATGCTGCACACATCACTATACATCTTTAGCAACAGCAACAATTCAATAGTAGCAATTTCTGAACTTCAACAAAAAAGACAGAAGCTGAAAAAACAGGACAAACAAGTGAACAGAAGAACTAAAACAAACAAAGCATATGGCTATGAGTTGCTGTAAATTCTTTAATCTGCATTGACAAAGGTTATGATGACTAAATACTATGAGTGCATGAAACTCATGGCACAGACCTGTATAGCAACTTACAATAGATAATCTAAAATTTATAAAAATTAAGCCATTTACTATATCTGCAAGTTAAAGGGGGGTACACTAAGAGTTAGCAAGGCATAACTGTCTGTCTCACATGAATAGACTCTGCCTCCCAGCACCCAAATTCCTGCATACATCATATATCATGCTTTTTTCTGGGGAGCAACACTGGGAGATTATTGAGACCCTCCAATAAATATGCTACAAAACTGACTTCATGGGCAGCTGTAATTTGCTCTGCTCAGGAAAGAAATTTGGAGTTTAATTTTCATTGTGAAAAATGACTGAACATGGCCAGTACAAATGTACTCACCTGCTGTAAGAAAAGATATTTCTAAAATAGCACTGGCAATTATCATCACAAAGAATGCGCTCATGATGCCAATTGGAATTTGATGGTTCCCTGGATATTTTGACTTTCTTTTGAAAAGTTTCATTTTGTTAACCAGTTAACCTATGTTGTAAGATCTCGTGCAGATCTAAAGGCTTTGTCAGTGTTATAGCAAGAAAGAGTTTGACCTACACCCTGGATTGTGTATTTGATCAAAACCAATTTTAGTGTCAATTATTGAATTCCATGGGGGATGCCTGTAGCCTCTAGAGCATTTAGCTCAAAGCTTATCAAAACTAAATATATATAATTACTAAAAAAACAATATCCCAAATGTCTCTGCATTACCATTTTGGATACCACTACACATTGTGGGGGGTTTTATGATTAAACTTACATTTTTATTTCCCACTTTCATCTGTCCCAACTGCTGTTACTTCCTATAATCTATAATTGACAAAAATATCAAATGTAAGCAGAAATCAATCAGTAATTCTGACAATCAATAGACTGATCTCCACGCAAGCATCATCTTAATACCAGCTTCACCATGTCATGGCACATCACATGTGAGATGGGAATGGAAAAGGTATCAAGGCAAATCTGTTACCTTGCTGATGAGTTTTTGCTTTTCCACCAGTGACTGATGAAATCGTAGATCCAGAAGATGAGGCTTCCATTTTTATTTGCCTTCTGGCTTGTGGAATTGAAGGATGCCCATCCACAGGTGGATGCTGTGACACTGGGTAGCTTGCTTCAGTTCTCCTCTGACAGACTTGCACACACTTTTCAGCCCCATGAATAGATAAATTTATACCTGAGAGGAATAAGAATTACTACTATTAAATACAAGAGATCAACATAGAATAACTAAAATCTAAGTTGTCAGGGTGTAAAATGGAGATGCAACAATCTTCTTAAAGGGAAAAAAAAGAAAATCGAAAGAGAAGTCTAAAAGATTAATTTTCTTGGAAAATTAAAAATGTGAACACCTTTTCTGCTGTGATGTAAGCATCAGATTTAGCCACAGTAATAGATATTTAAATTAATGCACAGTCATGGTTTACCACTTTACTGGTCTGCAGGAGGAAATATCTTCCATTCTTTCAAAATATTCACAAAGAACACAGCTCAAAGAGGACTATATAAATAGGTTAGCTACCATAGAGTTTATTAAATGACAGTTTTCAGATTGATGGATTAGAACTTGTCAGAAATTATTTCTTTTCTTCTGAGCCTTTACCAATACTACGATGTCTCATCATATGAAAAAGATGCTACAAGTGAGTTATTAACTATCTTTTAAGGCAAAACTAAAGGTCTGATTTGATGAAAGCAGTAAGGCTACAAACCACAATAATAAGACCTTAAGCTTGGAAAAAATTCTACTTTCTCCTGTCTTGTGAAACCTTATCATCAGTACTGGAAATCATCTTTCACACCAAAATTCTCAAATTTGTCACATAATCATTTTTATACTGAAATTGTGATTAAAAATCAGGCTTTATTTTTCCATAGAGAAAAGCAAAGTTGAAGTTTCCTATGTGGCTAATACACAGTCTTCGAAAGAAATGTTATCTTACAGTAAATTGCTGATTCTGACTTCCTCCTCTTCACATTGATGCAACTGCTTCAACTCCACTTGAACTGCTTTCAGCATACTCTGGCTGAAAACCTTCAGACAATCTCTTTTGGGCAAGAAAGATGAATTACACTTCTGCACTACTATTTTATGCTTAATTTACTTGTGACTCTTATTGCTTCTGTCAGCAAACTACTTTTGTTTTTAAAAAAACAAATGAAACACCACCAGACATAAATAAGCAAACTAAAAAGCAGATGGAAAAGCAGACCCTAAAAACTGAAAATGTGGATACTGTAAGCACGTTGTAAAGTGTAGTCAGACAAAATCGTTAGATGATATTGATTAGATTGCTCAGTTTTTTGAACTGAAACATCCAAGAATGCATTAATGACTCTGCTCTTCCAGCTCCCTTGGAAGTCACTGTATGTGAACCTCCAGGTCATAGAAGAGGTTTAGAATCTCTGAAATATTAGTAAACTTTGGTCCATAATATAGTACCAAGGGGAAAAGAGCTACCACTTCCAAAGGCAATTTGTGAAAACAGTGGGGTTGAAGACAGGAGCAAAGGCTGTACAAATTGTGTTCCTTTATGATGGCTTTGTCCATTCAGAATCGAAGCTGTGCACTCAATAGTTGTCTTTGCTTCTTGAGTCCAGAGCTGATCTCCTGCAGGAAATGTGAAGGCATGAGGAGTTTCCTGCAGCAACTTCTTACCTACTTTCTGATTTTAGGGCTAATGTAACTGCCAGCTTCTAAAGACTGTTGAAATCAGATCCTTAGGTGCAAAACCCAGTCATCTTATTCTTGTGAAAGGCAGCATACCAATCCAACTGAACAGAATAACAATGAGCTTGCCTGGACAACATGTTTCTTTGACTATGCTAGCTATAAGAGGCTTCAAACAGTGAGAAGCTATGCCCCAGCTGTAAAATGAGCTCTTTACTTCTTTTGCAGTCACTAGAACATTGTGATGCTCAAAACACTGATCAATTACCCTTAAGGTATTAAAAAATTAACTACGACAATTTTCTTTATGCATCACTAGAGCTTGTCACCTCATTTAAAACAATCATCCCTCTGAAGTTTACAGTGGAGTCAGCCAACGCTCAGCACTACACTTCAGCTTGTCATCAACATACACTTTCTAGCTGGATCTCAGTAAGGCTGTGCTTTCATTTTGTCATGAAAATAAGGATCTATTTTAGGAACTGGTTCCAAACATAAACTGACTGCTACATTACTTGGAGGTTCAAGTTAAGTTGCTTCTTCACATTCTGAAAATGGTCTATAAACTCTTGCACAGCTGTGACTGAGCTTCCTAAACTATTTCTGCAGCATGTTGGTTTTTTTTTTTTTTTTCAGACCTCAAAATAAAGGATACTGATGTCAGATTGCTATTCCTAAGAATTGCAAAATTTGCAGATTGATCACATCCAAAATTAGGTTCCATCAACAACTTGTTACTGGTTATATACAACCTTTTGCTTCTTTGTTTCTTTCTTCTAAAAAAAGATGATAAATCATACCTCCAAACTACGTGAGGAAGAATGTTCCAGCATCACTGAAAATTCTACAATTTTTTTTTGAAAAATTAAGGTTTTTTTAGACATATTTAAAAGTCTCCAAAACCAACTACACAAAGTGTGTCACAAATGTATACAGTATATTTGGAAGTTCTTCATTCCAATCTCATTGGTACTGCAGTTATTTTGTTCACAGAAGATATCCTTTTATTAGAAGAACTAATTTCCATTATTTTCCTAAGAGCCAGTACAGGACAAAGATGAAAATGCCCTTATTTAATTATAATTTCAGTTTTTCCAGGGAAAGATCAGGCCTTGATTTTCTATGTGTGTTTCTTTTGTTAAACTACAAGTCTGACCAAATATAAGACAGTAATACTGCAGTATTACCTTGTTTTCATGTGAGTGAAAATTCTTTTAAAAGAGATATTGGCAGTTGAAAATACATCCCCAGATGACATGCAGAAAAGCATAGACAAAGGGAGGGGGAATCAGAAGTAGAAAAGAGATGTGAACAATGCACGTAGCTTATGGCAGATGAAAACCTGGTGAACTATTGGCACTAGGCAGACTCTAGAGTAAACTCTCCCTATTTTCCCTGCAAATAACTCATAATGCTGATGAATCCTGAGGTCTGTGGATCAGAGATGTGAGAAAACAGCAAAGAGGTCTCTGAAGTGTAGATGGTAAAGTTGAATCAATTACTTTTTTGCAGCGTGACCATACCCACAGCATGACCACAAGACATAGAAAGAAAGAGAAGTTGACAGCAGCACACTGCAGTCTGGGTCTTAAACTAGCTGTATTTGGTGGAGTTTTTCTCCTGCCTTTAGGCTTGGCCATATAGCTGCTGACACTAAAATCCCCCTACCATTGCATGGCTCCATGGCCTTTGGTTGTACCTGTCCCTGCAGCATGGTGATTTTTAAGTGAGCTTAGCATTCATACTCAGTAGCTGGGTACAAGCACACTGGCCTGCTTTGACAGGTACTAAAGACATTTTAAAAACCAGGTGTTTCTGCTGTCTCAGCCTCTGGCTTAATGTAATGGCTCACAAGCACCTCTTTGACTCAGGGCTTCAGTGCAAATGCAAGTGAAACACTTAAATACTGTCCAGCACCCACAGCTGATTTTCAATTTGGAGGACTGGCTTCTGGACAGGCCTTAACCACCTGTACCTGGCTGGCTGCAGTAGGAATGGGAAGTAGGAAGCTGGATGAGATCTGAACCTCTAAGTACTGTATATATCACTCAGCTCTTTTCTTTTCCTGTGTGCATCAAAAATCCTTCTCTGTATTTTCAAATCTTCACGTCTTTCTCTTCCTTACCTGTATTTCTATCTTGGGTTTTTTTTTTCTCATACAAGCTTTTTGTCTCCATGAGAAGCCACTCTTACTGACCTTCTGTTCTCTCATGACTTGGAGCTTGCAGGCAAGCAAGAAGACAAACACCTTCACTACATTCCTGCCAATACACCTCAACTGTACAGTTTGCCAGCAGAGAAAAGCAGCTTCTATCCTGCTTCTGGATAAATTTTATTGCTCCAAGATAAGTCTTTTTATTATAGAACTTTTCAAAGTATCAGTCCTTCTGCATTGAGCACATTTGTCTCTTATAAAGTGGTAATATGCTTATGACACTTAGGGATTTATAATGCTTCAGATAAAACCTGCATATGAGAACATTAAAATGGAATAATGAAGTACTTCCAAGTCATTAAGCAATAAAATCAAACATAAAGAAGAAAAAGGAGGGAGAAATTATTAAAGTTCAAAACGCAACAGTGTGCCTGCATGCAAAGTTTTGTGTGACTGATACTTGTTTTGTTGGCTCATCAAATGTTGCAAAGATGAACAACAACATCCTGCACTACTCAGAAATTACTCTGCTGATGCATCTGATCGACATCTGCTTTGGTTGTGCAGCATGCACCTCTGCTATGTGACTGAGAATAATGGCATGACTCTGGTGCCGATGGATTGGCTTGAATCCATCAAACCCACTTGAATTTGGGTCAGAAAGGCCATATGTCCAAATTATACTGCACAGGGACCGAGACACATCTCCACCTAGGAAAGGCATCCCCATAGTGACGATCAGGCTTGTGTCACCCCCAGTTTTCTTCCATCTTGTACCAGTTTGGTTTAGAGACGTTTATTTATAGGTTCCTTTCTGAAGTGTTTGTCTCTAGACAGAGATTATATGAACATGAATAGGCAGTAATAATACAGTGTAGATTTACAAAGTTGTACAAACAATCCATTATCTAACAGTACTTGATTAGCCTTAAGTGTCCTGACCTGCTTTGTAGATCTTCCCTGGGATAACAAAGTAGTTCTGCCAGGTGCTTTCAGCTTTGTATCATTAGTGTCAGTGCTCCTGTTGGAAACCAATTACTCCAACTATTTCTCTTTTCTATGTGGGTGTCTTTAATTTTTTTCAGCCCTGTGTGGAGGGCCTTAGATTGAGGTAGGTCGTCTTTTCAAGGCCCTTTTCACAGCAGACCAAGTACAGGTGAGTACAGAGAAAGAAGAGAGGAAAAAAATCTCAGCTGCTGTATCATGTAGGGCCACAAAAAGTAAAGCAGCTCTGGAAAGTCTGCAGTCATCAAGGCACAGATAAGCAAGATCATAAGGAAGCACTTTGTAAGCATGAGCAGAGAGCAGAAAATGAGCCTTTAAGGAGCAGTATATAGATGAGAAAATTAGATATTTAGTTCCTTTCAATTTTTACATACAGAGAAGGAGAAAATGAGCTAATTTGTCCACCATGATAAGCTAAGCACTCTTTCTGCACCTTGTGCAAATTGCCACATTTCCCATTAAAGTCAATGATGCTCTGCAGACAGCTTCAGCTTTTTCACATTTTAGGGACAGCCTTGATAGAGGGCATCTCTATCTATATCTATCTCTATCTATATTGCTTCTATAGAGAGAAGCAATATAAAAGGTTTCTCCTGTAAACTCAGTTTAATTTGAGACTTGGCAGAGAAATAGCTGTACTTGATGTCATGATGGACTCTTTTGCTTGCCCTGAATCCTAGGTGGAAATGAAGGAACATGAAAGAAAAATTCTCCTGCTGTCTTCTGTACACATGCCTAAAAGCATAGTCTAAAGCCAGTTGCCTTTTTTTTCTCTCCCTATGTATTACTTCGGTAACAAATACATCCAGAAAGCATCTTTAACTTGGTGAAAAATATGAAAACATCACTAGGACTCCCATATTAGATTAAATCAGTTCTCAAAAGTTTAAATATCATCTCTTTAACGCAGCATCAAGTCCCTTGCCACTGATAACATGTGATTATAAAATCATATCTAAGATCATATTATGCTTCAAGCATTGCTTTGGAAATGTTGAAATATTTGTGACTACGTTGGATGTAACAAACACCTCACAACTGCAAGCCTTCAGGCAAGCAAACAGAAAATCTACTACTTACAAAACTTCCCAGGAACTGCACAGGCTGGAGAGAAAGACTAATACTGTACATATTGACTAGCTACATGTGTTCAGTTTTTTGAGATTTTGCATGATTGCTTCTCCCACCCTGCTTCCTCCAAAATACTGGAGACATTACAGGATTTCCAAAATCTGTAGTAGTTTCAGATGATGTTCCCTAAATGTTACTTCCTTATTTTTTTTATATAAATTTTTTTTTCCAGTTGGCTTCTGAATTTACATCCATTTTTAGCATATATAATTTTCCATGGAAAGAAACCACAGAGCTTAGAGATACAGTTGGTATTTCAAAGGATGAAGACCTGAAATGCATGCTAAGGAAGGTTCAAGATGCAATGTCAGAATTGCCCATGATATTCAGGCTGTGCTTTCACCGAGGATTTACACGGTGACACAGTGAAGTTTCTCTTTTTATTCTTGCTCTTGTAATTTCATTTGCCCCAAGATACCTGTAGATTGATTCTGCCTCCCTGATATATTTGCCAGCTCTTTGGGCATTTTTTCAGTGATTCAGGACCTTCTCTTCTAATCATTTGCTTGAGATCCCTATATCAAACAAAGACTGTGTGAAACAGCAGTGCATTATTTTTCTCATTTCTATGTTGCATCTTTTTCCATATCAGTTGCTTTCTAGGAGTCATGTTCGTCACTTCTCTACAAGCATTGCTGTACAGCCTTTTCTATCAGTGAAACTAATCTTCACAAAGGTGTATTACTTGCCAGTGTGTTACCTTTTTCTCCATTACCTGCCTTTAAGGGGAGGAGGTTAGCATCATCCCAAGCCTGTATATCTGAACTATAACCAGGACTCCAGGAAGAAGGGGCTTGTGGATGAACTGGGTTTTATTCAGTTTTATCTGCACTGATTTAGAAATGAACTGTTAAACTACAAAAGTGACTACATTACCTCTGGTAAAACTACATCCAGAGCCAGTGTTAACTTAATTCTGTTGAAGTCCTAATTAATTAAAAGATCCTGCCCACCTTAGGCCTGCCATCAAAGCGTTTTTATAGTCCTGAAGGTGGTTTATCGAATTACAACAAGCTAAGATTCAACAGTGATTATTTATCATAACTGAGAAACTCCCACAGTGCTCCCTGAGAGGCAAGATAACAACTCGAAGTTATGGAACTGTCTTGGAGAGAGTCAAAATAGTCCTTCTTTAAAACACCCTGAAAAACGCTTGTCTTCCTTTGGTATGAAAACTTAAGTGAATATAAAGCTCTTTAGGTTGGCTGTTGAATTAATGGTGATTGTTACAGGCACGTTGCAGGGCCATGATGCTGAACATGGCCCTGCCTCTGCAAGTTGTATGAATCTGGGCGAATAAATGGAACTTTTTTCCACTCCCAAGGTGCCTAATTTGATTAATTTTTAAGTCTTGTACTTTTATTTCTGTCTGGCAATTCCTTCTTTAGTTCCTCTGTATAAAAACAAACACAGGGAAGTGTGCATATATGCTATATTAACCAGGGTACTGGAATAAATGCCTAACAATTTTGTGCAAAATATACCTCACTTTAGTTCACCCAGCAACCTGAAACCAGTGTCATTTGTCACCATCCCAGCTGCCTGAACTCTTCTTTCTATTTGCTTGGTATCTATTTTGACTTACTTTATTGTTCCTATTGGACTTGCACTAGTGTTAGAACTACATGCATACTGAAGAGTAATCTGGGGAAAAAAAAAAAAAAAAAAAAAAAAAAAAAAAAAAAAAAAAAAAAAAAAAAAGGCATTAAAAACAGTTCCTTTGCTTGCCCCAGTATGAAAATTGCAGTGAGGAAAAATACCATGCCTTGAAATCTGATAAACACAATAGAAATCAAAAACTGAGGTTAATAAAACATTTTCAGTAAAGTGCTTTTCTATCAATAAATTGTCATTTTTTTCAGGAAAAGAAAACCCCAAAGTCAAGAATTGCTGTCAAAAAATTTTGTTTAGAAAATGATTCCAAACTTACCTGGACTGGAATATATTGCCTTTTTTTTTTTTTTTTTTTTTTTTTTTTTTTTTAACAGCTTGATGCTTTGGAAAATGTAATCTAACAAATTGAGTAGAATAAAAATTACAGCATAGAATACCAGTTATCTCTGAGCAAGCCAAAGAAACAATTATCATTTAAATTACTGAAACACCATCTGTTTTGCCAGTCATCAATTAATGTTACTTTAATATACAAATAGTAAGAAATTATTTCAACCAAACCCCTCTCTTCAAACTGGAGAGCAAAACAAATCAAAATAATATAAAAAATACAACAAGTACAAGAAGTCTAACCAAGATGAAATATTTTAACTGTCCAGAAACAAATTCAGATAGAAATATTTTAAGCATTATATAGAAATGTGTGCAAAATCAATTCAAAGGTAGGCAAGAATATTAGAATTTCTGTGGATGGGATATTCTGAATTTTTGACAGTTTCTATAATCAAGTGGAATAGACTTGAATTAGAATAAATATAGGATCATACGAAAAACAATAGATTTGTGTTTCAGTTTCTGTCACAACAAGTAACATCACATCAACACTTCTTTCTTTGAGGTAGTTTTTCCTAAAAAAAATTAAAAATAATTGGAGTGAAGAGTGTCTCCTTAAGTGCCTCTTACTGATTTGGAAACTATAAGAGGCAGTTAATTTTGTCTTATTCATGTTAATATATATGCACAGCATTTACTAGCTGAAAATATACTCAACGCTGAGCTGATTTAAAACTTACTTTCACCTGTGGAAAGCGCTGCATTTAAAATAATTTTCTTTCTTAGCAAGTAGCTATTATTCTGATCTTCAAAATCA
Organism: Zosterops lateralis; assembly: GCF_965231275.1. Classification (NCBI taxonomy): domain Eukaryota; kingdom Metazoa; phylum Chordata; class Aves; order Passeriformes; family Zosteropidae; genus Zosterops; species Zosterops lateralis. Next base: position 27,135,677 of record NC_139765.1, read on the forward strand.
AGAGCATTCTTGTTAAACCTGTTTGCACTGATTTTGAGCTTTTTACCATAGAATAAAAGGTTAATGCACACATAGCTGTAATACATAGTACAGGCTCTGGGGCAAACCACAGTGCTCTGTTAAACAAAGCACCAAGTCAAGTCTCAGATGCTTTTTACTGTTCAAGGAATGAAAAGCAGCACTAACCATCCAGATTTATTCTAAGTATAGGTAGATTTAAAAGCAGATTTTTTCCCCCTCATTTTAATTTGCTTCCTGAATGTCAACTGCTGCATTGCAAATACCATAAGTCTCACTTTATCTGATTTAATCCGATATTCTCCATAATGCAGAACAGTGCAATCAATCTGAGACATCATCTGTGAAACAGGAAAAAAAACCTCAGGAGACTTCACAGATGGGAAAAGAAGATATCCCAGGGTACATCTGAATGTGTCTCCTCCATATCCATGGCACAGATAGTAACGATTTTCAGCACAGCAACTAGGCTTAATTTAACTTTATGCATCCCATTCCCAGGGACTGGTCTGTCATCAGTGCCCCCTTGCTGTCCCAGTGCCAGGCCCCAGCCATGCTCTCTAGGGCACACTCAAGCAGCAAATCAAGTGCACTTCCCTGCCTTCACCCAGCCTGTGTTCTAGCCCCAGATATAGGGCTGCTTACAGGCTTGGTGTCTAAATCCTCCATGCTAATAGTTATCTTTATCAACCATCAATTGACTTTTTCTTTCAATGATATATTATCATCGAAATTACACAGCCAATGTCTTCCACTTCTCCCTCCACCAAATAGGAAAAATTATCTTACAGATAACGTTGCAGCAAATTATAAACTTTACTAAAATTAAGTAAATATGCATCTGGATAAACATGTATCTGAGTAAACAGGTCACATCTGTTGGGTCAAGTCGAATGACTGAGAGAGTTTTGCCCTCTGAAACAATTGCCCATTGTGGGCATTTCCCAGGCTTTAACATCTCATGTGTGCAGGATTTGATGCTGGATCCCCTCTGAACGGGGCCCAAAAGTCCTCCACCCCTCCTGGGGAAGGCTCTCATCTGGGCTGGAAGGACGTGCTGTGGTAGGTTCCATAAGAGCCTGGATGGACATTGCTCTGCAAGGAAAAAGCACCAGCCTCCACAGCCCTGCTGGCTGCAGCACCTATGTCTGGATCTGGCTCTTCCAAGGCAGACATATAAAAAAGGGCCAGTTTTACCAGAAATGTTGAGGCATGCATACTACTTGTCTTTCTTCTGTGCATCTTTAGTTTTCAGCACACTCCTTCTTGGCAAGTAATGATTTTGGCTGTAATAAAGCCTATGGTGCCAAGCTTTCTAAATGGCCATAAAGTGAAGGTGATCCCCAGAAGATATGCCAAATGTAGTGTGCAGCAGATGCCAATGAACATCTGTGTTCATCTGCCACCTCATCTTTCTGGCAGTACTTCAGACCATTAACAGTAACAAAATACCACTGAAAAGAATAAGTAAACCTGTTTACACATATGTTCCTCATAGGCATCCAGTTGATTGTTCTCAGCATATCTGGATAGAACAAAGCAGATGTCTTGCTAATTCTTCTGAGTTAGACTGCATTTCTGATGGAAGATTAATAAACCCTGAAAGACAACAGTAGCCACAGAATGATTGTCTGAATTTAGCAGATTCCATAGAGATGGAAAAAAGCTCTCTACTCATAAACACCATTTGAATTTATTGAGCTGTTTATAGCAGAATGAGAAGAAATGGTAGAACACTATAAAAACACAATATCTGTATTGTAGGATGTAAGGTCTCTAACAAACCTTTTGTTCCTGTAAAAGTCAGTCCAACTCCTTTACTGAATTACAGCCTTGTGCAAGGGCAAGGCCTACTGTTCTTCCATAAATAATTTTCTGATATGTTAGCAATTCAGAAAAACATGCAAAGTATGCAAGATACACTTTCAGATATGTTTTATGCATTGTATAAAACACTGGATATTAATTTGATATTCCTACTTTTTAAAAGGAGGCACAGAAGAGACACAAATTTTCTGAATCTACCTAAAGCAGCTTAATTATAGAAAGAACCTATAATAAAAGAATCCTGTGCCTAAATTTAGCCCCTGTAATTGACATCTTCTCAGTGAAAGAGCATTCATGAATATTCTTTCAAATAACTTTTCCTTTCTTCACTCATAACTCTGACACTCAATGTCCCATTACTGTTCACTTATTTTAAAAACCTCCAAGTGAAAGTAAAAAAGAATATTTTTTTAAAATCTCACTGCATATGTAAAAAAAATTACAAATAGCTCTAAGCTGCACTTGCAAGTATTGCAAGTATACTGAAAATTATATTTCTGAGGAATATTCCAGTCTGACAATGATACTGAATTTGTTCTGAATGTCACAGTGGTTTTGAGGATTCAAACCAGACAGTTCAGGCAGAGAGTCAGTTTCTCTTCACAAGTACCATTTTGTCCACAGTTGAGTAGCTTCACCGAAAGATGTGTAGAAGACAATTTTTATGAACAAATCCTAAACTGAAATTTCATCATCAAATCTGTCTAAAAAATCCTGAAGTGATTCTGAGAAGATCTTAGCATGTGGTAACTGGGTCTATCTTTGAACAATATGCCGTATCTGAACAATTAATAGCGGTTGTGTTTTCTGCTCCTGTAATGATACAACATCCACAAAAAGAAAACCCAAATACACGGGCAGCAGTCTAATGAGAAATGTAGAGGGTGGTCTCCCCAGGAAAGAAAAAAACCCTGGAAAAATGCCTCAGGAAACCCCATTCAAAGTGCCATAAGCAAGGAGCTTATTCACATGTTCAAGTATGCAAATGTTACTAGAACATTCTCTCATTCTCTGTATTATAGTAGGTTAATTTTTAGTGCAGGAATTTTAATATTCTTAATTGTCTCCCATTGGACCCTTCCCTCAGACCCCACCTTGACTCCCCTCCCACACCAGGATGTAAAAATACCCCTGTCTGAGCCTGGCCCAGGGCTCTTTGGCCTCGTGTCTTTGGCCCCTTGTTACTGCCTTGGTCCAGTTTGCTCCAATACATTGGACGCCTTATTGTTTGCTATTTTTGTATTATTAAATTTGCTTTTCAGGCAACTGGATTGAAGCTGTCTCTCTCTGCATTAAGTCTCCACAGGGCTGAGTCCCAAGGAAACTCAAAGGGGTCTGATGGTCTGAACTCAGATTCTCTGGGACTTTCAGAGAAAATAAGAGAATAATCTACTAGTAAGGCAATAAACTTAAGGAAACTGATGGGCTGCAGGTCAGTGGAAAAAAAAAACAACCTGAACAAATAAAACATCAAGCCTTCTACATGCAAAATGCATTTTTGTTAAAAAAACCCCACCCAAGTCCCATCAACATAAAAATAACCAATCTATCTTTCTCATTCCTTCTCAGAGGAGATGCCTGGTTAGGCATAACTCCATAAAGCTGTTTTTATATACTCCCTGAAAAAAAGAGCCAAGAGTACCTCTTCACATTATAGCTGAACTACAGAATCAAAACGGCTCTGAAATCCATGGGTCCCACTGGTCTTTCTAGTCCTTTATGAAAACAATTCTAAATCCTGAAAAGTGTGAGTTTAGAAACAATATTTTTGTTGAATTTCTATGAGTAGTTAACCACCAACCAGAAGTATTTTTTTTCATTTATAAAGCAATATGAGCCAGCTAACAAGAGGCTTTTGATGAATCACAACAGTCGTAATTACAGTTATATGAACAGAAATCTGGGAATAAATTTCCACATATGATTTTAATGCTTTGATCAATAAAGCATACTGTCAGTCTAGAAGTCAAATATTTAGATGAGTCTAGTGGTTTCACGTTCACCAATTTGGTTTCCTGGGCGGCAGACCAATTTGTGTAGTGGTTTGAATGTCTTTTCTGCTGTGAGATAGGATCAGGAGAAAAGCAAAGTAGGCCCAAACTTAAAGGTATAAAGATAGATTTATTAACACACGCTAAAAGAAGAAAATGAGAATCAAAATTAAACTTTCAAAACACTCCTCCTTCCTCTCCAGCTTCTTTTCTTGCTCACAGACAATGTATAAAGACAAAACTCGGAATTCTGGGTCAGTACCACTTACAAAACTGTCCCCCATCAGTCCTTTTAGAGAGAGAAGTCTCTCCTGATTTGTTGTGGTAACTTTCCACAAGAAAAAAACAATCTGCTTGTCACTTTTAACTTTCACAAAAGCAGGGGGAAAATCTGCAGTTGCAAACCTCCCATATCATGTAGAATTTCCTGCGTGGCTACATATGGGACATGGACTCATGCATACTGGGGTGTAATTTTAAATATAAGCAACTCCACAGGCAAAGGATTTCTTCATCGCATGGAACAGAGATCTCTTTTCATTTCTTCACTGATGCAGAGGGCTTCTCTCTCTATTCAAACATCTCATGGCATCACAGGATCACAGACATCAATTCAATATTCACTTAATCAATTACAGATACTTTTGCTCAATCCACCTCCCCAGTTCATATTTTCATGGTTTAAAGGAATATTCTAGCATACGATAGTCTGTTACCATGGCTCACAAAAGATACTAAGGCATCTTCTTATATTTTCCACCTAAGCGTCACTTTTCCTTCATTGACTCTAATATCTTCCTATTGTCCTTTTACATGTCCCCAGTTTGGCCTTTTCTCTCCCTGAGAGAAGGGTTAGGGCTTTGGAAGTTTCATCTGTGCAAGGAAAGAGTTAACATCTTGCCCAGGGCCTGCGGTGGTCCCGTTATCTCTGCCAGGCAGCAGGGGCTGTGGGGGGAGAGAACTCAAGCTGAGAGATCAGAGCGGCCTGGGGAAATGGCAGTCAGGAATCTCAGCAGCCGGGATTGTAGATGCGACCTGCCCACCCTCAGCCACACGGGGTGGGCCCGGCCTGGCCAGTGGCAGAAGCTTTAAAGCTGTTAGATTTAAGTAGCCGTGGCTTTCCCTCCCCTGCCAGCGGCCCCAGCAGGCACTGCAAGGGCAGACCCCGGCCGGGCCGTGTGCGGGCCCAGGAGGGGCACACACTGCAGAGGGGCACACACTGCAGAGGGGTGGCTGCTCCTCTTACTCTCTCCAGGGAGGGAGGAAAAAGGGAAGCTTCCCAAGATTCCTCCGATATTTAACCCCGTGTGTTCACAGAGACGTATCACTTTCTAATTGGTAAATCAAGCCGTCCGCTTCAAAGCAAGTCACTAATTGGTTTTCGCTAAAACTTTTGGAAAAAATCACTTCCCCACGTTAAACGACCAGAATTACTTAGAACTGAAGTGGATGAAAATGTGAAAAAAATTAGTATTAGATAAGAATATAATCTGTTAGCATTTTCTCTAATTCTGGATAATGTTCATGAAGTTTTTGATCTCCTTATGTGGCACCTCTCCTTGTGGAAAACTGGGCATGGTCTACATTTAATGACTTCTGACAACAGCACCTTCAGTGATCAAGCCATGGCAAGGCACTGACTGTAACACACTCTCTTTCTCCAGAACTGCTGGGTTTTGGGTTTGCAACTCTCAAAACTTATTCCTCTCAAAATGCATTTTTCCATTATGGGATTTCTAAAAAGTAAATAAATAAATAATAATTAAAAAAAAATCTAAGCCAATCAAGATGAAAACAGTTTAATCATTGACAATACTGAGCCTTTCTTTCAAGTCTTCCAGTTAACAACCCATTTTATAGATAAATATATCAGACCCAAAACATGAGGCCAAACATAAAGATTATGCATAAACATTTGTAAGTCCTAAAAATTGCTGTCCACCTATGCTTGAGATATTTGGTGCACCTATTAGTTCCATAACTGTTTTTTCCTTCTTGGAATTTAATGGTATAAGTCAAAGGGTTTTCTGTATTACCTTCAATCAAAAGAAAATATTTAAAACATTTACTGCAATCCAATCTCTGAATACCTGCAATTTAAAATTCAGTGATTATTTTCACTGACTCTAAATTCACATTCAATGAATATAAAGATCATGCATGTTCTTAATTCATACAAAGTGATAAATCCCTCTCTGCTTTCTTTCTCATTTTTATCAGCGCAAGATACTATAAATGTATAAAAATTCTTTTTTTCCTCTCTTATTGTGCTAGGGCACAGCTCATTTCATCTCATCTTGTTTATTCTGAAACTGTAATTATTATTTATGATGCACAAAGTCTACTGTTCATCCTTTCAATAGAAATGAACGTGTATTGTTTGTAAATCCAGGACAATATGACTTTCTCAGTAAAAACGATTATGCACTAGGTTTTACTACTTGCTAATGGATGGTTTGAGAAATAGACGGTTTGACCCAGTTATAGTCCCATCCATCAGAAGGGTTGAGGAAGGAAACATCTGCCATCATGCATACAGTCAGTCTGTAAGCAAATTTTTCAGGAACTTGGCCACAGTAATTGACAACAGTCACTTCTTGTTTGAAAGATTCTTGTTCAACTTGTAGTCACTTGGCATATCCCACCAGCTTTCTTGCAGACACCATCCCATGCTTCAATGATATTTTGCAAATGTAGTGCTTGCTGAACTGCTTGCTGATCTTGCACCCTAGCAAGCTTCAGCTGACTTTGGAATTGAATATAAACCTTTTCACAGGACCCTGTACACATGAGCAAAAATAACCCTTCAGGATCACACTGATCCTATCCTCCATTACAAAACCACAAAAGGCAACTTTTACTTACCCACATTTCACATAAAATAAAAATACTGCATCATGGCAGAAATATCTCAAAAGAGCAAGCATTTCAGATAAGTGTTAATAACTTTATTGCTAAGTTTGGTGTAAAACTTAAACTTTTTTGAAGATATTACATAACATGAGTAATGCAGTAATTGAGCTTATTTTTATCTGCGCTTATTTTTAATTGAGCCACTCAGGTATTGAACTTAAGGCTGTCACCTTTAAATGACTTGCTACATTAATGTAATAAATTTTAAAAAGTCTTTCTAAAACTTAAACCTGCTCAGAGGTGCTTTGTAATCTATTTCTTCCCGATATGCAGTGCATGGAGAAGTACTGGAGTGTTTACAGCATCAGCTAGCTCTAATCGCAGCAGAACCAGCTTGCCTTTTGCAAGCATGGAACAAGACCAGTGAAATACAACTGTGGCCACATAGCTGAACAAATAAACCTGGGTGATGAGCTCCTGGACAAAGCCCACCACGCCCACTCCGCACTCTGGCCATGTGGCTCAGACTGCCTCCTGTGGGCAGCTCAAGACCTCACAGTTACAGATTGCATGAAAAGAGAAAAGAAAATCCTCTTCTGACCTGCCCTACTGCTTCCTACATGCAGTGTGGGAACACTCCCACACACCCTGGTACGCTTTTGGATCATTATATTCAACCTTGGTAGAACCAACCGGATGGCTTTTATTTTTTAGTTTTCCATGGTATTTTTGCGATTTGATAAGAAATGGCTTTCTCTTGCCAGTCCATCAACCTCCTACCTGAAAATCTGAAATCTGCCCAGAGACTGAAGTTCTCTGGATGTAAGCTCCTTCTCCCAGTCTCACAACTATTTCGGACACAGAAAGTTTAATTCTAAAATGCTCTTATTTTGATTATTTCAGAACGACACACCAGAGTTACCATTTCAGGGAAAATGTTAAGATTCCATCTGATGTACAACATGTTCACTGGGGAAATTCCAGTGGGAAAAGAAATTACATATTCCCTGGATGTAATACGTACCAAAAATAGGATATAAGATAATCCAGCTGAGAACTGAGAGAAATGAGATGACTGTTAAAGTTACATTTCACTGAACTCTAATGTGTGAAGGATTTTCTTCTTTTAATGTATAAACAACTTGTTTTCTCCCACTCTATTCTGTTACCTTGCTTTCTGTTCTAATTTTAAAAATATTTCCTCCTAAGACTCTGAATATGGATAAAAAGGCAGCCCAGAAGTAGGAAAAAGAAAAGTAATATTTTAAGTGTGAGAGAAATGTTGGCAAATTGTTAACTAAATATCTACTTAGATGAAATCTAGTGATATCACAAGTATTACCACCAGGCTCTATCTAGTTCTCCAAGTCTATTTTAAGCCAGCATTATGATGAGATTAGTTAGCATGCAGCATCCTTATTAAAAAAAATTAAAATCACCAGGATCATTTAACTTCCTTTTGCATATAAAAGTCCCTTTAATTGATTCTTGTAAAACCTTATATTCTATGGGAACATTGTTAAAAGCTGTAAAAACTCACCTTTCTCTTAGCTGAGGATGCTTCTTAAAGGCAACTTCCTATGTTTGGAAACTCACTGTAAAGGTTGCCATGGTGATTAATTTTAAAAGTGAAATTCTCCCTTTTTAAAGTTTTTTCTTTAAAGAAGAAATGTGCTAGGGCTCAGTTCACAGCAAGACAAATTGGAATGAAAATTCCACCTTAATCCTGAAGATTAAAGGACATAACCTCTGTGTAACTGCAACCTCAGCAGCAGAGATGTTTTCAGAAAAAAATTGGAAGCATCTATTTCTACCTAAAAATGAAAGAAGAAACCACATCTATATGCAAAAGAATTGAAGGAAAAAAGCAACATTTTCCAGCAGTCAGACTGTAGCCAGCAGGCTAGGTTATACTTGTGATAGGATGGAGGAAAGGCAAGGAAGGAATGGATGGGGTAGCTGAAACTCAATAGAAAAACCAGCAGAGTCAGCTAGAGATAGTGACATTGTGTGGCAGGAGAAAGAAGTGAAATGCATCCCCAAAGAAAAAGCCTAGAAACCAAAGGTCACTACTGAAAAGCTCTTTACCTAAGGCATTGTTCATTTTATTTCCATGGCTCAAGATGTAATTTCACATGGGTGTTTCCATCTATGACTTCTCCTCTCCCCAGTGATGTGCAGAGCTACACTAAACCTTGTCTGTCCACACAGCTGTCCACACAGTTGGCTGTCAGGGAACAGACAACTACACAGCTCTGTTCCTGCACCGGGACATGGAAAAATACCATTTCTTCTCTAAAAACCATACGATTTTCAACATTACGTCATCCAACTTGCTCCTGCATAAGCTGTCACTGCAGAAATCACTGGCAAATTAAACTGGGAAATGCTGTGCCAGTTCAATACCCAGGCAATTTATGGCTTCTTTATTCACATAAAGATCACAGTACTGTGAGACAGCTGCATTATTCATTATGTGATTAATATTTTATCTCTCTAGGCAAAAGTATCTATACACGCACAATTAAAATGTCTGATGTAGACAGAGTTGATTTTAATACAAAGAATCAAATTTGTTTCAGAGACCTGCTTGACCTTAAAGCTCTGTGCTTTAAACCAATAGAAGGAAAACCAGACTGAGACTTATGTGACGCAGTGCCTGGGCATTACCCATTTTACCTTGAATGACTACCCAAGAAAGACTGTTTACTTGATCTCACCACATTTGTCATGGTAAATGTAAGATATTCTATGTTACATAGAATTATTTTACCCTCAACACACATGGTCATGATGATAATAAAAGAAAGCACCATTTTAAAAATGGCAGAACATGCTAATGAGTGATCCCCATGCCTTTCGGCCTCCTCTTGCAGGGACAGATCACATCTATTGGCAACTGCATACTCCCTAAAGAAAATCCAGTTTGTTTTTACTGTCCCAGAGACCTGTGGTTTTCAGCACACAGAGTTTAAGCAATGAAAAATCCATGTTGTGAGCAAGGGGAAAAGTGGAGTTCAATGTGCAAACAGCTAGACTGGCATCAACACTTCAAGGCTGTCATCTCTGTCATTAACAGGTATGTTCATTCTTCTACCTGCTAATTTTTATAGAGAATGTAGTAAGGTTAGACTGCAACTATTCTCCATACTCTCCCTTGAGTCTTTGTAAGAATTATGGAAACAAGCCTCACTCCAGAAATTCATCCTTTGGAGTTTCAATCTCCTTATGTACTCATGGCAGAGAAGTTGCTGAAGGTCTCCACAAAGCTCCTTATAGCTCAGAACAAAGCTGAGACTGACCACACATAAATCACTCCATGATGTGTCTTTGAAGGCTGAGGCTAATTTTTTGTTCAGGAGTAACTTAAGCTAAAAAGAGTAGTGAAGCATCATTCATGTTCTTTGTATCCTTTTTTTTTTTCATCTGTATTTTTCCTTTACTTTTCCTGTGTCTCTGTCCTTTCTTGTGACTGGCATTATCTTTAGGTCATTATTTGCTTCTCATTTACTCAAAGTGAGCAAGTTGCAGAAGAGTAAAGTGATCTTAAATAGTCTGAATTTCTTTGGAGCCTGAAGTTGGAAGTGTGTTTTTTCAGCTAATAAAAAACCAAACCAAATAAACCAAAAGAAAATGTAGTGGGTTTAGCTGAACCTTCTCTTTCATCACCCTTGCTGAAGCTGATGATCTTCCCTCATGACATCACCAATATGTTAGTGCTAGCTCCTTGCAATAAAACAAAAAGCAATTCAAGGAAACCCAGCACACAGAGGAAGAGAGAATGGTGCTGGGGGCAGGTGACTGGAGAATCAGCTTGGGAAATCCCTGGGGCAACACAGGCAGACACATATGCCAACTCAGCATCATATTGTGATTTCCCTTCCCTTCTTAAGATGTATCTGATGTCTTCCAAGGAGCCTTGCCCACCCAGAAAGTAAAAAGGAAGTGAGAACACAGTGGCTGAGTACGGTGGCTGAAACATTTGAACACACAGTAAAGATTCTGGGCAATTTTTGTTCTTGCACGGAATGGGACTAAAAACAGATGCTGGATTGTGCTACCCTACTCTCAAAAAAGAGGGAAAGACTCAGCACAAGAAATAATTACTTACATTATAAACTTGGAAGTTCCATGCTCTAGATAACCTTGAAAGGTTATCATTTAATCAGAGACAAAATTTCTGTGGATGTTTCCAGCTTACAAGGCAGCACTGCAGAGACACAATCTAAACATACATAAATACTTCCAAATAGGAAGGCCACTCTGGGACTAAATCAAAATGAGGTGTGTTAATGCATAGGATGAGAAGATTAGGGTTAAACTGAGAGAATCCAGGAATGAGAAAAGAGGAATGAATTTGTCTGTCAAGGGAGAGGAAAGATACAGCTTATTCTCTTCTGCCAGTGTTTCCTCATTAGCACTGGATAGTGTGACTGGTCAACCTCTTCCTTTCCAATCCAGACCATAGTTGTACCTACCTCATCGTTTCCAGATGGGAGTGAGCTGCAGTGTGAATGTAGCAAAGAACAAGGTATTCAGCACTACCAGAACAAGCTGCCAGCAATTCAGCTGCTAAATTTGCAAATTTGCTATTAGACCAGTATGACCAATTAGTTTTCTAGCTGGATGGGGAAATCACTGAAATGTAATCTCCTGCAGCACTGCTAAGTGGCACGATTAGCCTGAAGAATGGTGGCCAAGCATTATTAATGTGTCATGGAGGCAATCTGTGACTGCTACACAAAAATACGGCCCCTAGGAGAACCACGAAAGGGCAGACTGCCTTTCAATGTCTGCAGTGGACATGAGGGACATTCTCCACATTGCATGGCAGAAGTACAGGGTAAGCCAAGGTCTGAAAACAGTTTTGGCAGATGACAGGAAGATGGTGCCCTCAAGGTGCTGGGTGATTAGAGCTCAAGCAACAAGTCTTCTGCTTTCTTTCTATGCAGCCCAAGCTTCCTGAAACACTTGATTGTGTTAACCAAAGAGGAGTCATTAAGACTGGTCTGATAGAAATGTAATCACACCTACTGAGAGATTCAGTAGCCCACCTTCAGGGAGGAAATTCTTCAACAGGAAGGCTTCACAGTCCTATAATCAGGGACCAAAGTTCTGAATATAAATTCCTATTTAATAGGAATAATTCCTATCTAGAACTTGTCAAAACCACAATACCCTGTTTACCCTAGAACAAAATTATCACTTCCTGTGGCATTGAGAAGTTCCATCATATTAAGAAAGGCAATGAGGCTCATCAGTATATCTGATAGAGATTTCATAAGTTCTGCTGACTTCAATCTGTTTTAAATACCAGCCAGGGTCCAGAGGTGAAGTGTAAACTGAACCAAGCGTCAAAGCTTCAGCAAGGACACTTGCAGGAGAAACAGAGCTCAGGTAGAGACAATCTGTCAACATGATATTAAGTTATGTTCAATCTTTTACAAGTATTTGGAGAAGAACACCAAGGGGGGTGGATCTGTCTATCCATCAAACATAAAGTATCTGAGGACATGTGAAAGACTCCAACCAAGTCGTCCAGGAAATGCTCAGACCAATGAGACAAAAGGACTCAGTTATGGCTCTGTATTCTTCACATAGCTTAGCAGACTCTGAGGATGCTCAAGGCAGCTAGCACATGCCAGTGAACACTGGGGATGGTCCAAGACCTGGCACCAAATATTTGTCTGGGTTCAAAAAGAACTAAGCAATCCAGCAATCCTATCATATTACTTTATAATTAATACTAGTGAAGAGCTCACCCACGAACTAAGCAGTACTGAACCACTATGCCAGAGAGACCAACCCTGGCAGCCTTAGCCCAGAGCCACTAGCTTGGCACACATGATAACAGTCCTGATGAAACAGAAGGCTCTATACAGAAACTATAACCTCTTGCTCCTTGCTGGCAGTAGAAATACCAAGCAGCATATACTTTCTACATTGCCACACTGTTAATCCTTGGAACGGAAGAAAAAGACCTGAGCCTCTGTCAATAACTTATCATGCCTTGCTGAGGGCTAAAGGTAATATGGGAAAACAGCAAAAATTAAATGCTCTTACAAGTACTCAAAAATTTTCACTGCATGACTATGCAGATTGCAAGGGACAAAATTTACATCCTGTATCTCCTTCCATCTGCTGAGAGACAAGGCCTCCCCTCAAGACTGGATTTTGTCTGAGGGGACTTGAGCACTGTCCCAGCAGAATTATGTAATGACATCCTGAGATGAACAGCATCTCATGAGAAAGGACAGGGAAAAGCAAAGTAGTATATCAGTTTACTCACCCTAGGGCATGAGATATGCTGGCATCATACAGTGCAAATTGAGGAACAGAGCAGTCTGGGAAACAATAGAGAGGGTCTGTTCACTTTTAGTGGCAGGAGGCATGCAACACAGCAGGTGACTCCTTCACATTCTAAGACCTGGCCTATGCAAATGCATTTTGATCCTTTGGCTAGAAATATCATGTGTTAACAGAACCTTTTTTCTAATATCCAACCTATACCTGCCCCGACACAACTTCAGGCCATTCCCTCAGGTTGTCACTGGTCATCACAGAGCAGAGATCAGTGCTCTTCCCCTCTCCAGGAATTTGTAATTGCAATGAGATCTCCCTTCAGTCTCTTCCCGGCTGAACAGACCAAGTGATCTCAGTCACTCATCATACAGCTTCCCCTCAAGGCCCTTCACCATCTTTGTTGCTCTTCTTTGGATGTTCTCTAATTCAGCCCCATGGAGGGTCAATAGGAAGCTCCTCAATTCCAAGCAACCTAGCAGAGAAACTTTAAAGGTAATAGAAGGAATTTTACTATCTCTCAGAAGGATGAACGAGAAGTGGTAGATTATTGAGAACTTATTTAGAGGAATTTGAAGCCTAGCAGTTTGTCTGGGTTGATCTTGTGAAGCATTAGCAGCCTCTGGCCTCAACAAAAAAGAGAACATTTTCAAAAAAACCCCACCCATCCAGCAAAGACAAAAATGAAAATAGAAACCTGTAGCAACCTGCATACCAGTTGAAGAGAGAAACGGATCTTATAGAAAAAGTAGGTTGAGGACTGATCAGTCTACGTATGTCTCAGTGGATGGCACTGCAGCTACGCATCTGCAAACAGCTAATTCAGGGGCACACTGTTACATCACTCACAAAAAATAGGGGTTTTCTTTTCTTTGCTCGGAAAGATAAAAACATTACTTCTACATATACAATACAAGGAATTTCGAAGTTATTAAAAGAAAAGTGAGCTTAAGTTCTCTCCTGCTGTGTTCCACTTCTGTAACTAGTCATTCTAGTTCTCATTTTACCTCCCTAAGTTTTTAGTAAAAGAAAAATTCTTCTTTCTCACTTTTATATTTGCTAATGAATTATCAAAGACAATAGAAAGTATGTAACCCTTAAAATTCAGTCATGTATCTACCAGTTCTGGAGTGTCAGAAAGAGTAAGAATAAGCATTATCATATTAAATATTAAATTATTATTAATATTACTACACATATTGAAGCGAAGGTAAGAACAGATGTAGAATTCATTCACCACTGATTCTTTTCACCAGGTTTACCTGGAATCATGAGAAATAGAAAAGTTACTGCAAGGCAACTTAGGAAACAACACAAGAAGAAACAGTGAAAGTGGTGATTTGTCTGTCTTACACATTTCCCTATGAAAGTCACCCACCTTCAAAGCTGAGAGGGGCAGATTTTCCCTCCTCACAGAGGGAAAATGCAAAGAAAAAGAAAGAAAAGCAAAATCTCAGCCAATTGTTATGTATGTTTTATTAAGAGACATGTTAAGGGGCCTATTAATAATATTTCATTCCCGAAGAGTATTTTTTCCTCCGCAGTTTCACTATAAGAAATGTCACATTCTAACAGACCATGTAGCACTTGCTGACATGCCATAATTTTCTCTGAATGCAGACATTTATGGTTTCATACTAACATACCTCATGCTGATGGTATAATAAACTTGACCTGCAGTTTTTACAAGGAAAAAAGAAAGTAGTAAATAACTGACAAGTGAACATAATAGCAAGCATCTCTGTTTCTCAGAGAGGCTCTGCTCTTGTTGTTAATGACACATCCTGTTAACCAGCTCAGTTCTAAACAACATGTTTAAAATGTGAAGTTGGCAGTGCCATCCTGGAGGTCCCACTGCCCACTACCCAGAAGAAACACACCATCACACCCTGCAAAGACCTTGCAAAGAGCTGCTGACAGGAAGGGGCAGTCCTGATCCAGGCTGATGCCACCAGTGTTGTGACCCTGGGCCAAGATAACAGAGGGCCAAATCAGTTCCAAAATGGAGAGTGCTGGAGTCTGCTACTCTGCCCAGGGGATGAAGGGGTGGAGTGCAACCTTATCTCTGAGAAGACACTTCAATCTGAAATGGTGCTGCTCCACGCTCCCTTGTCTAGCCCACAGGCCACCTTTTCAGGGCTCGGGCAGAAGCACAGAAAATAAAACTGGCTGTTCCCTCCTGCAGTCCTCAGTGACTGTCCAAGGTACCTCTGCCAGGAGCCAGCAATGCCCTCCTGACACTCTGTCCCTGGCTTTGTTCAGTTCTAGCCCATGCTGCACTGCCTCTGGGGCTACTTTGTCTTCCTGGGGAGCTCTACCTCTTGGGAGTCTGATACCTTTTTGCCACCCAGTCTCATCTATCACTCAAAGATTTTCCTTCTTTCAAAGAAAGTCTTCCATTTCACTTGTTCTCTGTTTCATTTCAGATCCCTTAAAATGTACATTCCTCCATTTCCTCTGTCTTTGATCTTTTAATTAATCTGGTTGCTGTTGTTCAAGTGCAGTACTGTGTCCTTGCAGCACTATTTTTTGTACTGTATAATGCCTTGGTTATTTAATTCTCTAAAGCCTTCTGGAGACAGCTTATTTACAGGACATCATATAATTATAGGAAGGTTTTTAGATTGTGCTGAAGATGAAGTTGTCATTGCAAAAGTAGCTCTGAAATATGCTGTGGATTTAATCCACTGTTTCAAGCCTTACATCCAGATACAAACAACATATAAATGCCAAAATATGAATGTAAATTTCATAGTAAAAAAGATTTACTCCCAAAAAACCCCAAACCAGCCTCATATAATTGCCCTCACTAAAAGTATCTATTAATTACATTTTAAAACCAGAATTTGGAAAAAAAAACATTTCTAGCACGTGGTAAACTTTGTATTATTTACAAATATTTCTGTTTGATTAGTATTATTTAGGTATAGTATTTAATGAAAGCAAATGACTGGATCTCCTCTAACAGCTGGGAAATAACACTGCTGGGACTAGTACAACAGAGGACAAATCTGTTCTGAAGCCTGTGTTTCCCACTCCTCTCCTGATATGCAGGGAAATCCTTAAGTACCAAATCCATATACAACATATTTCTACGTCAGGCTGCCTGGCTTCCAGAGAAAACTCACCTTTCTTCAAATGAAAAAAATAAAGAAGCATCTAAACACCCCCCTCCCCTGCAACCCAGCCAACAAACAACCAACCCACCCCAAAACCAAACCAACAACAAAAAACAAACCTAGAGAATAAAAATCAACTATTAGATGTCTCTGTCCTACCCACGGGAAATTAATCAGAAAACTAAACCAAACTGAATATGCAGAACAAGGATTTTTTTTTTTTCTGCCTCTCTTCTTCTGTGTATATACTCCTACACATATTTGAAAAAAAACCATATATGTGTGTATACATATTACAAGTCATCAGTCATTGCAAGTATTACTACAGTAGCAGTCATACTTGCCATCTCTACAAAATGTAGTCATAATGATATTCTAAACCTAACAACATTAACATTCCTGATTTCCCTAGGGAACACTATGGCAAGAAGGAAGATCTGCCAGGCTACAGCAAAATGTAGAATCCTGCACAATTACCTCAGGGTAATCTGTTTCAAAAAAAGTTGCAAAAAAAATGACAAGGAAGTTAGAGCAACACTTCCAAACAGAACTAGAGAGCATCCCAGAGCTGAAGGTCACCCATGAGGTTGTTAACTTGCATGGCCCTTGGCAAAGCCGACCATTTCTGGTGATATGGGTTCTTTCAACATAGAACTTTTGAGAAACTGACTGCAACAAAAGTAATTTCAAGGCTGAAAAATACGCACTGTGTAAATAAGCTTGCATAAGCTAATAAAAAAGTATAAACACCAAGAGAAGTCAGTGAGGGAGTGGGGTTAGGAGACTTGCAGAATGAGTCTCTTGCGAACACTAGGAGCCTTCCTACAAACATAAGATTTGAAATGACCTAAAAAGTCACTCATTTTGTACTAAGGAATCTGACAAAAAAGACCATTTTTACATGACATCCTTTCTTGAACACATATTTTTCTCTAGCACTATTGTATTTCCTGCAAATAGAGTAAAAATTACTGTTGCCAAATCCTTTGCAACAAAGTCCAAATTTCCTTGTGAAAAATTCTGTTACCTGTAGGCTATGAAACACAATGAACTAAGGGAGCCTTCTTCACTCATAAGTTGCCTCACAGAAGAAGATTCATTTTAATTTGAGTGGAGTGATTTTTGACTACATAATTACCACCTGGGACACCTCTAGAATGATTTTGCTATACAGTTCTTAAAAATGTCAGAGCACTGCTTATCCAATTCTATGCATGTTATAAAACTTTTCTTCAGATTTACAATAGCGAGGCAAAGGTAATAGTAGATACTGGGCCCATACAAAAGCTGAAGGCAGATAAAAGATGCCAAATGAACTAAGCCTTTTGTTGTCAACACAGATCTGAATTAAAATGCCATCAGAAGTTCCTTGCACAAAGTTTTGTCATTTACCACCTCATACCCTTAGAATCCATCCCTTTTCTTGTTTAAAGGATATAGGCGTTCCTAATAATTTCACTTAAACCTATTCAGTTTTACTGAGTTGTCACCAACTTTTATTGAATTAAGATCTTCTTGAAATTATCAGTTAAAATGTGACCACTCTATACCATGCCAGCCCCTTTGAAACATTGAGTGATATTTGCTCAAATGATGGCAGATTGTTGTACAGTGCTGTAGTGACAGTGTGCGAGTGACTCCAGGTGCAGCCAAACTCTCACAGAGAAGTTCCACTGTAACCCTTCAGAAAGACATGATTTCTGAGCCCACGGCTGCTCTCAGATGTAGCAAGGGATATTTAAAAAGTAAGACATAAAGAAGATAAAACTCATTATATGAAATGAGGTTACATAGTAACTGGGGCTCTTTGAAAGTACTACCGGGAGACATGCATCCTAAAGATGCATAGCCTCACACCTTGCAAACTTGAAACATTAGCAGGAGTTAGAGTACTAATCCTAACAGATACAAAGACTCACAAGGACCACAGACATGAAAGAACACCTAGCTCAGAGCCTGATAGCTTGCCTGATCCAAAAGGTCAGAGCCTAGTCCGACCTAAAGCTGCTCTGCAGCACCATAAAAGATACTCTGAAACCTTGTTTGTTTAACAGGAGGAGGTAATGCCTATAATGATATTAAAATGGTGCCCAAAGTCTGGTGCTGCAATGGTGCCCCAACAGCACCGGGTGGGTAATACCTGTGTTGAGCTGTCTTGCTGTGGAGTTAAGTAGGTGGCAGCTTTTCAAGGAAGCACAAACCCTGCTTTGCCAGGGCTAGGGCCAGAGCAACACAGGAAACAAGGAGGAAAGGAGCTTGCAAGATCACCCAGCCTCTCCTCTACCTTCTCTACTGAGAGACCAAACCCATACAGCTCCTTTAACCCACCCTGGAAATCTTCCAGGGGACATGGCACAGGCCTCTGCCTGTTTCCAGGCAGTCTCCTCAGTATCTCACTCTCCTCATGAATAGAAAGTTTTCCTTCATGTCTGAAGCTCCTTTACTGCATGTTAATGTCTCTTCTCCTTGATCTGTTCACTGTGGACAGAGAGATCAGACTACTCCTTTCCTGTCTGCCACCACCTTTGATGTAACATAACTGAAGGGACAAACACGTTTTCTCTCAGTCTTGACTCTGCCAGACTGACCAGTAGCTCCTTGGCTGAACTCCTGCACACCTTGTTTTTCAGCTGCCCTTGCTGCTCTCTCTCAAAATTTCTGACATTGGCTTTTCCACTTCCTCCTAGAAGTGGTCTGCCTCAAACTAGGCAAAATACTACAGCTGAGATCTTCTGTGTGCCAGCAAAGAAGGAGGATTTGGCCAGGTATCTTCCACACAGCTATCCTCCTCCTACACCCCAGTATGTTGCCTGTTTGCAGCAGTACAACATTATTGGCTCACACTCAGTTTTTGTATCAATGTAACTCTCCTACCCCCAGATCTTTTTCCAGAAAGCAGCCACTTCTCATTCCCCATCCTCCACACTTGCAGCTGATTTTTTTGTGCCTAAATGTGGTCATCCCAACCGAATAGCATCCAATTTTTTCCAGACCATGGTTGTAGTTTATCATGGCTATTTGGGTTTGACTCCTGCCCTTCGACATTGCTGCAGCAGGTTTGTGTAATGTGTAAATGTACTTAGAATCAAATAAACATAAAACACATAATGGAATATCATATTAAATAGGCCACAGATTGTGATGTAATTGTATAGTACCAAACTCCAGGTGGCCTCCATAAAAAGGCCTGTGCTACAAAGCATTTCAGGGCAACTGGTTTGATATCTATCCCGTGTTTGATCTTTTTCAGAACAATGTAGGACAATATTACACCTTGTAAGCATTTCATGAGCACCAGGCTTCAGTAGTTTAAAAATGAGTGTCATGAAAGGCTCTGTGAAAATCGCTACTGAAACCAAGAAACATGTCAACTATTATTTCTTCCATATCAAGTAAACATGATACTCTCTCACATGAGAAAATCAGATGACTCCCATGCAATTTCTTCTTGACTCTGAGGTGTGAGGGCATTTGTGGATCTTTCCCAACACTGAGGACTGCTGCTCATCTCCTTGTTACCCTTTAAATATGAATCAACAGCTTACTTGCTCAGTAACTTTTCCTGTTTTTTCTTTTCAGGGATTAATCCCAAACTAACAAGTTAATAAATTCCAGGCTTCTCTTCTTCTTCCTTCATAAAGGTGTGATTTCTTTTCCTTTTTTTTTTTTTTTTTCTTTTATAACACTCCTGTACTGTATCAATGGATCAATAATTCTTTAACATATTAAGAACAAATTAGCTCCTCTGCCTGCACAGTAAGAACAGAGAAGTTGCCTTGGCAGTATTGTGCTTTCCATCTCATTACACTAAAGAGCTCTTTTTAAGCCAGTCTCTCCTCTTTTTCTTCTTTCTGTCTTTGAAACTGTCTTTCCCTTAGTTGTTAAAATGTACTCACTTTCTACTAGGACTCCACACTGGAAACCGCTTGGTTTGAAACATCTAAAAAGGCATTTTAGCCTGGCTTAGAAGCACTTTGCTCAGAGGGGTCTCTACTTAATTTACATACAAGTCTTGCCCATAGTCCTGACCTCAGAAGTGCCAGAATGTTGAGACTGGAATTTTACAGAGATGTTTCCTTTGAATATTGAATTGCTCTCCAATGTAACCTTACTTTGCGAGTGCCAAAATTTGGGATGTGGGGGAGGGAAAAATTTAAAAATCATCTTTGTTCTGCTAGAGAACACAGCAATATTTTGCAGCTGAAGTGAATGAGGACAGGTTGAAGGGCCTTACTTCTGTTGAAACAAGATCTCAAGAAACTGTCATCTCCTCTATTATTTTCTATTTGTTTCATGAGGCTCTAACTGCTGAATTGGACTGAAATTCACAAATAATTTAAATCAACACAAAATTACATATGCTGTCAATTATTTTTGGGCAAATAAATTCTGCAGTGTTTGCTTTGTGCCTCTTTTTCCTCCCTCAAAGCACAATTTTATAACTTTTCCTTTGCCTATAATTAATTCTGATTTTTAAGGGTTTGTGTCTTAGCAAAACATGGATAGTTTTTCATAAAAGCAGCAAAGACATACCAACCTATTAAAAGGAATTTGTTACAAACCAAAAATTTGCTACAAAGAAAAGATTCTCAAAAACAATTCAACAGAATTTATATTAAGATCTCGTTAACATTAGCAAAACAACATTTCTATAATGGTATAAAAAAATAACTAAACACTTTAGCAGATGCTTCAGAGAGGCAAAAATATCTGGCAAAAAAAGGAGGGATTTTTTATTTCAATCTGCCCTCTTTCTTCACCCTCACTTTGCTGTGCCACTCACATATCAAATAACAAAAAGCCCAACTGCTCGCAGATGCACAGATGAGTTTTGCCCAGAGAAACAGCTGTTCAGTGCCATCTCTGATGCTTACTCATCTGCAGATTTTGAAGGCACCAGGCTAGCACTGTTCTGTTGCTCCTAACAGAAGAGATAGGAGGTGTAAGAGTCATGGTTTGGGGTTATTTTTACATAAAGAATAAAGGGCTTAAGTTAACTGTATGAAAGTGAGTAAGGTAAGTATGGAAACATGAAGGTTATAAGTAGAGAACAAAAACCACTAATCCCAGGTTTGACCTGAATTTTCCTAATGTTGGATTAGTTTAGATATTTTGCATTAATCTTTTCCACTAGACATTTTCATTCTGTGATCTGAAAGGGCCTGATTTTGCGCAGTTCTATCTTCATCCTCATTACCTTATATTAACTTAAAATTATACATATCTATTGCCAAAGAGGTAATGGTCTTCTCTATCTATCTATTTTATTTCTCACTAACTAAATGGGACTCTTCTTGCCTTCTGAAATGTTATGTGTTACCTTCTATTTATTTACAGCCAAGTCACCTGAGGGAATAAATTCTTGTTCCTCCCAGGAAGATATATGTGTTCCCTACAGTACACGGCATTTTTTTTCATTTAATGAAAAAAAATTACTACTATAAGTTTCCAGGACTTTGTGAAAACCCTATAAATGTTTTCTTCAGGCATTCACAATGAATAATTTAGTAATTTCTAAGTATTTCCCAATTATTTCCTTGGAACAGCTTGTAAGAGAACAAATTCTTTTGTGTCAATTCATAAAAATAATACAGAAAATGTTCTTTCAGGAGAAGTAGGCTTTGCTGATATTCAGCCCTGTTGTCAAAAATCTTCATTAATGGATTGCAGTATAGCCAGTATATTATGACCCTTTTGTGCCTTATATTGATCATGGAGAACTCCTTGGCATGGGAGTTTGGGAGAGCCAAACTGAGGTGAATGAAAAAAAGAGAAGGAATGAGAGTAGATGAAGCATTTCCCAAACAAGAAAGAAATAACAGAGATACAGCCTAACACCATTATGATTACCTTTGTGATAGGCTAAGAATATAGCATTTAGTTATTCACATTTCTTTAAAAAAAAAAGATAAAGACGTCAATTAAGAGGATACACTGTAATGGAAAATTGGAGTTTCTGAGGCATGATGCTATTTTTCAACAATTACACTTGTACAAAGAAATCTGGGGGGGTTTAAAGCAGAGAAATAAAATATTTGCAGAAGTGCCTAAATTTTCAATACAACTTTTAGCAATCAGAGGAAAAAAATGGATAGACCAGCTGGTAGAGAGTGTAAGAGAAACATCAGCAGTGCCAAGCTTTCCCAGACTTCGCTCCCCTATAACCTGTGGCCTTTCTCTGCAAGCACTGTTCTCCCTTGCCAAATGGTGTTACTCACCAAAGCAAGCTGTAAATTTTAGAAGGGAAAAACCAAAAAGGCAATGTCAGGAAGCCCTTACTGGAAAAAAAAATGTGGAGGAAGCAGCAAGGTAAGTCCCTCCTGCTGTAATTAGGGGAGCAGAGGGACAATATAGTGATGAAACACCTCTCTTTCCACTGTGTTTCAGCACACTTCATGGGGCAGCATTTGTTTTGCTATTGAGTAGAGGTGAGAAGGAACTCTGCTGAATTATGGTACCTCTGCTTTAAGCTACAAAGAGATAAATATATTAATGCTTAAATAAATATTTAAATTTATTTCAGTTTCCAGCTGATTCAAGTTGCCACTGGTTTTCCTCAATTCTGCCACAAATACAGTATACAGTAGGGTCACCTGGCATTCAAAAATTCTGTACTGAAAAGAATATTAGCAGTATGAAAATCTAAAAATTTCTCATGCAGTAAGAAAAACCTCTCTCTTCCAGTAGTTGCTGCTAAGTTACTTATAATAACATCATTTTAAGTACCTCTATGATTACTATCTAGATGTCTTTCCAGTTGTGTGAACTTCTGCACTGAGTATTGTATCCAATATTAACAATAGCATAAGTGTTCTTAGTGTTTATTTGTAGCTTGCCTGCAATTTTTACTGCAACCCTTTCTCTCTTTATCCAAATCTCCTATCAGTTTGGGGCTTTCTTCTGAGTCCAACATCCAGATAAAGTAAATTGCTATAAGATCAGAGTTGAGAAGGCATTTTAAAACACAGGGGAAGGTTGAAACCCAATCTACAGCCCACAGTTCTGTCAACAGGAACAGGAGCTGATGCACTGCCCTTCTCTTGGGAGACACTTGGGAATGGTCCTATGGCACCTGGGAACATCCCTGTTTCCACCTTCACTGGTGGGACTGTCAGCTACCTGCATCCATAGTCCAGCTGACAGCAGCTCCCATACTCGGACCCTCAAAGCCATGACCTGAAAGTAATTTGTTGCTAATATATAAGAGATAGGACTTTCTACAGGGGGCTAAGAAAATTCCATCTCCTGTGCTGTCCCAGCTGATTTTGTTTCTAGTTCCTGGAGATCTGTTTTGGGCATCAGGTAAGCTCACACAAGTATGGGTGAGCAAGTACATGGACATAATGAATATTTGGTACAAAAAGAAGGATGCATTTTCTAACTAGTCTAGGCCTGCAGAATCTTGCAGGAGGAATAACCAAACAGAAAACACATTTATATTTTTGGGTTTTCAGCTTCTTAATTTACAGCTTGGTTTGGTGAGTAAACTCAGAACATCCAAAACTCATTTCTATAAGCAAACAGATACAAAACTGGGAGAAGCAGTTGACTCCCTCAAGGGCAGGGAAGCCCTGCAGAGAGACCTCAACAAATTAGAAGGCTGGGCAATCATCAACTTTTATGAAGTCCAACAAGGGGGAGTGCTGGATTCTGCAACTGGGATGGGACAACCCTGGAGGAACAGACAGACTGGAGAAACAGATAGTGGGAGGCTGTGTCCTGGAAAGGGACCTGGAAGTCCTGCTTGATGGCAAGTTGAACATGAGTCAACAGTACTCTGGCAGCCAGGAAGGCCAATCCTGGGGTGCATCAGGAACAGCATCACCAGCTGGGCAAGGGAAGGGATTGTCCCCTCTGCTGTGCACTGGTTGGCCTCACTGCAAGACAAAAAGATCCTAAGAGACCGCCCAAAGGAAGGCAATGAAGGTAGTGATGGGCCTTGAGAGGAAGGGTTATCAGGAGTGGCTGAAGTCACTTGGCCTGTTCAGCCTAGAGAGGAGGAGACTGAGGGCAGACCTCACTGCGGTCTGCAGCTTCCTCATGAGGGGAAGAGCAGGTACTGATTTTTTCTCTGTGATGACCAGTGACAGGACCTGAGGGAGTGGCCTGAAATTGTGTTAGGGGAGGTTTAGGTTGGATATTAGAAAAATATTCTTTACCCAGAGGTTCTTTGGGCACTGTAACAGGCTTCCCAAGGAAGTGGTTACAGCACCAAGCCTGACAGAGTACAAGAAGGGTTTGGACAATATTTTCGAGCCCACAATGTGACATCCTGACCTAGGGATGGTCCTGTGCAGCCCCAGGAGTTGGCCTCAATGACCTTTGTGGGTCCCTTCAAACTTAGCATATTCTGTGGTTCTATGCTCATGGATCTGCTACACCAATCCCACGAAAGCTGCAAAGCAAATGAAAAAGTACTTCCAGAAGGATTCCTTGTCTGTGAGAGGAATTGACGCTCCTCTGCCAATACATGCTGCAAACTAGACAGGTAGGTATTAGCCTCACAGTAACCTTGCTATTTGCATTAAAGACAATGCTCCATTTCCCCTAAGACCCCATGACCCTCCAGCCTTGTGGACTTTCCATATACCTTCATAAGTCAAATGTTTCTTTCTTAGAAACTGACTCTTAGCTTAAAACATACAAGTCTGATAATGTCCTGGGTAACCTGTTCCAGCATATTAACTCCACACAGGAGTGTTGCCTTCATGATAGAGCAGGACAGACCAAAGCCCACAGCAAAAGAGGCACCATAGCAAGAAGCAGAAATCCAGAATCCCCATTCACAGTGCCAGGCAGCAAGGGTTCTGGATGTTGTCTCCTATCACGTTCATCTTTTGAATACGCTTGGTCTTGCAAACTCAAAGACACATCTTGGCTAATAAAAAAAACCAGAGAAAATAGTCACATGTAGAGGAAATTGCATGCTCAAGCCCATTATTTACCAGAGTACACAGCTGGTAACAAAATCAGTCATTTTTACATTCATGAGTGAGATGCTTAAGCACCAGGCCTGCTGTTATTATTTTTTTTTTTTTTTAATTTTCATGGACTCAGTTTATTCCTTTGAATCGCTTAGCTTTTGAGACTAATTAAATAATAAAAATGTTCTGTTTGCAAAATTGCAGCATGTTGCTCTCACACAATCCAAAGAACCAGATGGGTATTTGTTTAGCTGCTAAAGTCAGTGGTTGTTTTTTGTCTTGCTCTTGCTTAAAAAACTGTTAAAATTTGGAGCACAGCTTTTTCAGCCTAAATTTGCATGAGTACTTTTTTTTCAGACTACAAACTAGGTTTTTTGATGCCCTCAGTACAGAGTGAATCTCTCTCTTGCAGGAGTCTGTGGACAACTCTTAGTGCTTGTCTCTCTTGGGAATCAGATAATTTACTTAATTTCCAAAGATACAGACCCGAGAGCTTTGTTTTTCTAAAATGTTGTCTTAATCAAACAAAAGAAAGACACCTCTGCTGTTTTCAAAGGTATTTACCAAAGTAAACATTTATCCACTTTTTCTTCAATATATAGTTTTTGCAATGCATTGAGAGAAAAAACCTGCAGCGTGATGGTGGAAGTACAGATGAAAATGAATACTTTCAAATCAGTATATGATTTTTGTTGACCAGAAAGTAAAAAAAAAAAAAATCTTACTCCTGAGAAAAGATGGGTGTACTTTACTGACAACATAATACATGTGTAATGTGAATGCAAGAATATACGAATAGGTGCAATACCTTGTGGGGTTTATATAAGTAATGACTTACAGTAATCACATTTTTAAAAACACATCAAAGAATTACTTCAGTTTCATGAAATGATGCTATAGAAAGACATACTGCTTTTTTTTCCTAGCATTAACCAATCTTAGAGAGGTATTTGACTCAGCCCCCACAGGAACTGAATATCTTAGAGTCTTTAATGGGTTCACCCTCATAAATAAAACATGAGACTGAAAAGTTCCTGGCCTTACTCTGCTAAATGCACACAACCTGAGCGATACCCCTTTGGTCACTGTAGAAGACTATGGACAGTCCAGAAACATCTACTGTGAAGACCTGTCCATGCGACTTTGTTAAAGGCATCATTTTCAACCTATAGACATAGCAAAGTGAAAATAAGTATACTCATAAAACCAGAAAAATTTAACATTGCCGTGTCATCAGCTCATCTACCGCAAGAGTCAGTCACAGACCCACCAACAAAATTAAAGCCGTTCTTGACTCTCAGTTGTAGTGTTATCAAAATGCTAATAAACTAGTGCAGTTGATATCACTAGAAATATTTAGTTAATTCTCTGGAATAACTAAACTTTTTGGTGCTTCTGTGTTCAAATAATCTGTGGGTACTTGTGTGTTTGTATGTCTGTGTGTGCAAAATCCCACTTTCATTTTTCATCATTGTCTTTCAAAAACTGTCCTTTATTTTACATTTTTCTTCAAGTGGAACCAGTATATTTCCTGAGAAGTCAGGTGGCTTCCTTGAGAACACACTACATGTCAGGGATGCAACTGGCATCAGGACTTGCAGCCATCACTTGAAAGTCTGCAGAGAACTCTGTCCATACTCATTTTAGCAGTGTTCCTTCTGCTTCTTCTGACCTTATAGTTACTTCTTGATTCAGATGTGGTTTGAAGGATTAATATCAGTGACAAAATTGCTAGATGATGTTAATGAGTTGGTATATGAAGCTTATTTTTTGACAGCTCCTTCACTGTGATCACTGAACATTTAAATGAAACGTGATTAGACCCATAAACAAAAAGAAATACTAGGTGACACTCCTGAAAAAGAACCACTATAAATGGCACAAAATCAAGGTTTAAACAAGAGTCCAAATCCAAAGTAAAAGACTGCCAGCAAACTTGATAGGATTGCTGCTTCCTAAGGTTTGTTTGTGCATGTAACTGTGTGGATCCCCACTAGACATTTAGTTTAGGAAACAGATTAAAATCTGGATTTGTTTGCTTTGGGTACTCCTAGTATCTACCTTCTAGGATTATTACCTTATCAGTCTACATCTATACTCAGCAAGAAAAGCAATGTCTAACATCTCAATCTTACAGGTACACATAAAACCAAGTAGAAACTCAATATTTTCTGGGAAGGTCACAGTACTTTGCTAACAGGACCCTTATTACATCAATGGTGGATGAAATCCAGGTTCAATCCATCTTCTCTTTTTATTATTTGAATGAAATTCTAATTTCACAAGGCATACTCCAGTTACGAAAGTAAAGAAATCCTCTATTTTCTTTTCTGGGTTCCAGTTCAGAAAACAGGAACATAGAGAAGATCCCAATTTTGTTCTCTCTCTATTTCCTTTGGGCATTGGCCCTCCATTTGATGATGCATCAGCAATTATCATTTTGGAAAAAAGGAGAAAAAAGAAGGAAAAGACATCTTTTGAATTACTCGATGTTTTCATTATGCTCTGCAGTCTAGTAGCTCTTCAGAAGTAGTAAATTAGCCTGCAGCACTGATTTTCTCCAAGACACCTTTATTACTTTGAATTTGCATCCTTATCATGTACATTATGTATGCCTGTGCGTCACTGTGCCTGAATTAGACTACAAGTTCCTTGCAACAGAATACCTTATTCTGTTCGTAGCACTACATTCAATTTTGATGCTCAAATAATAAAGTTAGCATAAGGAACATAATGGCAAGCAAAATCAACCAAAATATGCCTAATACAAGACTGACTATGGATCTAAGAGCTACCTAAAATTATTAGACAGCACAACCTAAAGACTTCTAAAAGTACCCTCACAGACTTTGGATGATCATTTCCACAAGCACACATTGTGGGAGCTCTTCTACCAAGGGAGAACAGCTCTTCCTAAAATAACTTCCTGCATAGAAATACTTATTCTGAGTTCCTACTAATTAACTACTGTCTCCCCATTTTCCTGGCTCTGTGGAAGGCTGATGGGGGGGAAGGGTCACATTCCACCTCATGGCTAATTTTCAGAGAGAAAGGAATACCCGCTTTGTCTCTCACTCAGGAGTTTGTGGGTTACCATTTTCAGTTCAGTGCAAGGTAGCAAGAAGGAAATATCCCAAGGCTAAGACTCCAGGTAAAAAGAGTCCTTCAAGCTCATGCAAATATAGGATAGTTCATATGACCTCTGTTATTTGTTCTACTTCCTCTGTCTTGATTCCTGCCCTTTGGACATTAAGAACTGCTGGCTTGAAGCCACTGGATCAATAACAGGGTCTGGGCTCATTTTAGATCCATTACATGGACAATATTCTGAGAAACAAGCACCAACCACGCCAACAGCACAAAATGATTCCTGCATGTCCTGGATCAACGTGTGAACAATTTTGCAAGTTCTGACAATGAATGCCACATGGGATAATAGATCTTGTCTATCAGAGAAATAAATTATTCATCTCAAAGAGTAAAAAAGGCCTAATTTTCTTAAGTATCACCATAGTATGATGCTAATCATATAATCTATTATATAACTATAATTTATTCTGAAGAAGCTCTTTTTTATAGCATTAAGACCAATCTGTTGCCAACCACAATGATGAAGAAATTGTCTGATCTAGCAGTTTCTGCTCCACTTTGCAGCATTCAGAAATTTACTTAATCTACAGTACCGACTTGATAATCTCAAATTTTCCATCAGGACCATGGCTTTTGAAGGTAAAGAGATGTTCTGTAACTTCACTGCTGTGTATTAAATTGGCATTATCCCAAGCAGTGCCTGGGATTACTGAAAATATGCAGGATTAGAGGAAGGAAATAGTATTTTCTAGTGAGTAGTTTCATTCTATTTGCACTGGACAGCCAGCCCTCCATGTATGGTTTGTTTCCCAGTGGTGCTGACTCCTTTATTTTATTAAGTGGTCTCCTGCATGAGTATTTTGCAAGCTCTGCCTCCCTGGCACAGCTGTGGCTGTCCTGTCTATGACAGAACTGGATGCAGCCTTCTCATTTAGTAAAATGATTTTTTAAATTTATGCATGTGTAAAATTTTTATGCATGCTACAATAGTCAGGGAGCAAGCACTAGCTGTATTACATGGAAGAGATTCCTTGCACTGTACCAAGCATAGAGCAGTCAGGAATTTATTAGCTGGAGGATGCATTCTCATTTCCCAGCAATGTTTCCTGCTCTCTGTCCTCCTGCTCCTGTGATTTGCCTGCTTGGAGCTGAGCAGAGACCAGGGACAGGAGAAGGTGCTATGTCAGCTGTGAGGTGATACAGCAGTTGTTTCAATGACAGCAATCCTTTCAAAATGGAGATCAGAGCTTAATCAGCAAATAGCTAGTGACCTGGAAAGGCAGGTAATTTAGTGCTTGGCTGCAAGATGAACACTTAATTGAAGCCTTATCAAGTGCTTGCAGAATTTACTCCCAGAGCTTATGAGCAGGCTCAAATGCACTGTGAAGCAGAAGGAATTGCTTTTATCTTACACCATCCAAACCAGTTGACTTGCATTTCTGAAAAGCCAAACAATCCAGACAGAAATAGATGGGGCTTCCTCATGCTTTTCTGCTTTCTCCTGCTGTCAGAATTTCCAGAATTTCCAGTGCTATCAAACCTGCTACAGACTCAGCACTGCAACCTAAACACCGAAGCTTGACTTGAACAATGTTCAAGTTCTTGAAGCATGCCAATATCCACACAGCTCATCAGTTCTTGGTTTAGACACGGCTGCAGCAGAATAAAAACCACCAGTCTATTTCTCTTCTACGACTTGGAAGGTGATGGCGACCTCCAGCCTTGGACAGGCTTCAATGCACAATCAAGCAGCAAAAAGAATAATAATTCAGAAACCAGTGGATATATGTTACCTATATGTCACATAAATGTTACCTGATAAGGCCTACTCACTCTTGCGGACTGGCTTAGAAAACTGGTCTTTGCACTGTGGATGCTTTCATAGATACTGCCGTAATGTCTCCAACTATCTTTGCCTCTAGGACAACACATTAAAACCTCCAAATCAGAAAAAGCAGGATAAAAATCTTGTTCTGTTTTTCCTGGAGCTTCAACACAGGGTTTTTTTTGCCACAACTAAAAGTGGGGGGAAAAAGATTTAAAGCATAACTAAGTGAATGTCTCCTCACTTTATTGCCCTTAACTCCCTTTCCTTGATGCCTTGTCAATTTTTGACACAAGAGGAATCATTTCCCAGGATAGATGCTTTGTTTGGAAATTTTGCCAGTGTTTCTTTGTTGATCAGCAAGACTTCAGAAATACGAATAAAAAGATCGCCAATTCTTATCCAAAACTGAAACATATGTTTATCACATGTGCTATACTCAATTAGAAGCTGAAGATGTGCTCCTTTGTTTGCTCACCCTTGTAAGTATATAAAGAGAAATCAGCTAGCAGTTAACTGCCTCACATTCAATGCGATTTTATTTTTGTGTGTGTGCATGCACTGATAAGAGTCATGAATTTAATTTTTTTAATTGACTTTGGGAATGAATAAGAAATGTTTTGAATTATCCCCTAGGGTAGTAGCCCTCCCCCATGTAATAAAGCCCTGTCATTGGTGGTGTCAACCAGAAATGTCAAATATCAACTAACAGAAATCCCAGGTTTGCAGTGGTCTTGACCAAACTAGTCATAAATCCACAGTGTCAGTTTTCAAGTCTACATCATCTGAAAAGTACAAATAGGAGTAATTTGGCGCTGGCTGCCAAAGGGAGATCAGCAGCGATGGAGGGGAACACTGAGCAGGCAGGAAAGTAGCCAGTGCTGTTCCCTGCAGAGCGGGCAGAGGCAGTGGGTTAAAGCAGAAGGCAGAAATCCTTGCTTGCTCTGTGCTGGTGCTGACCAAGCAAAGGCATCTATTAAGTCAGATATCAAGATGGTAGTACAAGAACTGGGAATTGTTGCTCTGACTATTTTTACCCTTCTTCCAAGCAAAGGACAGCATTTGAGAAAATATGGACCAATACTTCAAATATTTCTCCTTATAAAGACAGGAATCCATTTACAATTTAGCAATAGGCTTCAGCTGTAAAGGACCTATTTGGTGCACAACCCTGGATATATTCTTCAGAATAAAACAGTATGATAAAGACAGAGCTGTAAATATCTTCCTCAGCAAGAATAGTGTAGTAATGGAGATCTTAGCAACAGCAGAGACATGAACACCATCTGACTGAGTGAACTTGTCAGAAATACTCAGAGATTAAGTTGGAAGTCAAACAAAACCACATTCCCTGGAGGTTCATTAGTTTTAAGACATCATTAAAATCTTACAGCCCTTCTTTATGATTCACTCAAATATGAATTATTGTAGCAATGGATGAGACACTACATCCCAGCTCTTCTGAAACTTCTGCTGTTGTTGCAAAATACACAGTCAATTTAGTTTACTGCCCTGGATTAGAGATAAATGTTGACCTTAAGAAGTGACCTTCAATTTCTTTTTATCAGAAGCACAGGAAGTCTTGGATGTCATTGGTTTGGCAGCACGGCAGACGTTTCTCCTACTTGCAAACGTAAGTAAAAATGCACTAAAAGTGAGGTGATAAACACCAGTTTAACTCAAGGATTGTGTCCAGCACAGCATCCAGTGCTGAATCTGCACGCTACGTATCACCAGTGACCTTCTTCTGACTCTCATTCCCATAGCCCACTGCAGATGCTAAATTCTGATCTGATACAGCTATTACAGATAAATGTGCCTGTAGGCAGATAATTAATTTAAGCAAACTTGTGCTATTTCTCATGCAATTTAGAACCAAGTTCTTTTCAATAGATATTTACAACTTCAAATTTAGACATTTATCCTCTCTTTGTGAACTTTGACTGATCCATCCTTCAAACCTCTCGCACAAGACAGACTTTATTTTACACACAATAAGATAATACATGAAGGACTGCCTATGCTTCAGTCATCAGTGTAGCATCATTCATGGTGAATGTGTTCTTCTTGTGATTCCACACAAGAAGAATATGAAAAGCTGCATCTCTTCTGCCTGTGCTACTCTTTCCTATATGGATCTGGTGTAGCTATAGCTGTGTCTGTTACTGAGCCTAATCAGCAAAGTTGTAGTAAGGCCCAAGTGATTTGACCAAAACTCTAAAAGCAAAATATTGACAGAATCAGACAGAAGGTTCCAATCTTCCAGATATGCTGTGCTGAGATCAGCCCTTTACTTAATTTTCTGTTTCTCTCCAGAAAAAATTAGAATAAATAAGCCACTAAATAATTAAGGACAATCTTAGCATCTCACTAAAGTTTCAAATACTGATCTCATTGTAATGGGAAATTGATCTAAAGAAATCTACCAGCAATGCATTTTGCTGAAAAGGTAGCCCAAAGAAGCTCATACTTAAAATACACAGATCTTCCTGCATCTACTCAAATATTAGGATGGTTTTGTCATCATCCTGCTACTGACAGAGTTTCATATTGTTTAATATGACTGTGGTTTTTGGTGAAGAAGTTTTGTTCAAGCTGATGAAACTAACAGCAATGTAGACAGTCTCTGTGCTCATTATCTCTGGGAAACAACACTCAAATAGATTATCTCAACACAACACAAGTTAGTCAAAGTGGACAGATGTCCACCAAGCCAGTGCTTTTCTCCCCTAGTCTGCAGCCTGTGCAGTGTTCCTGCAGCTCCTCTGGATCTGGGTTTCAAGAGCAGGGTAAGGAGTCTGGCTGCTTTGCACTGCAGCTTTTCAGAAGCAAACACACACTGCAAAATCCATTGAAACTGATTCAAATTGTAGAAATTTCTTGCTATGCTTAGCAGTGAATTTCTGAACAAGAGATAATTTGCTGTACCTATCATTGGCATCCCTGGTTAGACTTCTTGATTGTTCTATATATCACATTCTTATGGGTATATGACTTCCCTCTGAAATCCTATACATCCATATATGTCCCACATGAAACTGTGTTATGTAATTCAACAATTCTTTCATGGCTACTTATATTCCTTGGCTAAATCTCAATATTTTGTTTTCTCCTTCTTTGAAAAGTTGCAAAACAGGATTGTATGCATAGCAATTTTGTTGTAAAATTATTGTTCCAAACTATTTCTTAAAGCTAGAAAAAAATCTGAACAAAAAGCAGTTTCTATCAGAAGTGCTCTGTGAAAAGGCAGAAAACTACAATTCAGTGTAGATTTTCAAGAACACTCACTTTAAAATTTGTAAGATACTTCATCTTGAAGCTAGCATTCATATTTTATGTTTTGTATACCGCCTTGTTATGATTGTGAAAAGGTCACAGTGTGGGAACTGCAGTATTTTTAAAA
The DNA here is from genome assembly GCF_965231275.1 of Zosterops lateralis. NCBI lineage: Eukaryota > Metazoa > Chordata > Aves > Passeriformes > Zosteropidae > Zosterops > Zosterops lateralis. The sequence goes on from NC_139765.1 coordinate 27,169,027, forward strand.
ACTCTATAATTGTCTTCTACTTTTCTCTTTCTTTTAGTTCATTCACTGCATAAGGGAGATATAAAAATGTATAAGTTCTGTCCAGATTCTTTAAGATGCTTATGGGAAGAAAATGGAGTTTATTTACTAGCTTTATTCAATTTTTTAGTGTCAGGTTTGCACTTAGGTATTTATTTTCACACCAGTATAAAATAAAGTAAGAGAGGCAATCCAAATTTTCCTTGCTTAGGAAAAATGACTATGGAGCAAAACATTTTAAAAAGTGCTTATCTTCCTCATGATGGTACTTAAATCATGTTCAAATTAATTCTGTGCAAATTAAACCCACAAGTTTTGTGCAGGTTTACAGAGGAACTGCACTGAGCCTGCCTTGTATGAATGGTGCTTATGCCCATGCTAAGTTAGCTTCCCTTATGGGCTGTCAGCAAATGTTAGGACTGTCCCAGCTAAGCATGGTCAGCATTGACAAGTCTAGAGATGGAAATCTCTGTTCTCAGTTTCATGCTGTGGTAGAATCATCTCTTTTTTCCCCTTCCAATTTCCTCACAAAGGCTCCTCAGAGCTGCTACAAGCTCACAGACACAACCATGGCAAGAAACACTCTCCACTTCAATCCTTAATTAAGCATTTTCCCATGTTCATCTCTGAAAACTGCAAAATGAATGCCTATGCGTTTATCAGATCATCTCTGAACATAAATTGTCACACTTCAGGTTTCTGCAGTAGAAGCACGTGTACTTAAGCCTACTGAAATTGTGTCCCTTCTTGGGGCAAGTCTAGCATTGCATGAAAATCTTAACATTAGTTTTCTTTAGGAATCTGGAAGCATGCAGATTTTAGTCCAGGGAAAACAGAACAATTGCTCTTCTCCATCAGAAATCTTAGCATGGGGTGTACAGCACAGCACAGAGGACAACATCAATAAAGTTAGCAGTGTGTGAATAAAATTGTCAGGGTCTTTATCTCCAATGACCAGAATACACATCCAGCAATTCTCCTTGCTAGAACAAAGGCACTCCTTCTGTTTGCAAGTGAATGCCTCACAATAAAAATGAATCATCAAATTAAGCTGTTGATTAATTCAGGGCTATTTGTATCCAATGATCCTGAAATAATACTATTAAAGCATAAAAGAAATTTTTTTCTTTTCTTAGTTGATCATTCAATAGACTTTAAGGAAGGAAATGTTAATTTCTAGCAATTTAGCCTTCAAACTCAGTGTAAAATTTAGAGCCCATGAAATCCATGGGTCTTCTGTAATTATGACATGAAGATTTAGATCATTTATTTGACTAATTATCTAATTTATTTTTGTGCTGACTTGAGTATGGCTCTGAAAGAGAAAAATGTACATCAACAAAAAGTTAGAGCTTTAAAGCAGCGAACAATGCAATTTTCATTACATTATATCCTATCCTCACCCACATGCTGCAATTTTTCTCTGTAAATGCTATATCTAAAATATAGTTCCTACCTAGTTTATTATTCTTTACCTTCAATTCCCTTTTAAAACAAACCAATTTTTTTCCTAAAGGAAGAGAAGGGGGGGAAAACCTCTCCTCTCACCTATTTATTTATTTATTTTTATTTATTTATTAATATAAAAGTCTATTTAAACACAAAATGACACAGCACTGATATTTATAGTCTTATACACTGTTCCTACAGCAGGTAACTGCTCCGTGCAAACTATCCTTGTATGGAGCAGAAGGTGTCTTGCCTCTGGACTCCCAGAGTGTCTGGGAGGCTTGATGATCTATGAAGTGATTCATAGATCAACATCACCACAAATAACTGCTAATTAACAGCACTAAGTGACCTTTCTGCTGCAGGCAAGAGAAATTTAAAAAAAAAAAACAAACCAACTCTGCTTGTTTCCCAGGTACCTGACTTCTTGAACACCCACAGAAAGATCCAGATTCAAGTCCTCCACATCTGTGCTGCTCACAAACTGCAAACTGTGCTGAGAAAACTCTTGACCCTGCTACTCCTCATTGTTCACACTTCCACTTGTTACTGCCATTCACTTCTGCTGCATTAGCAGCATCATTCCACTTCAAACACCAGAAATTAGAAATAGTCAAAAAATTGTGTAGAAATGAGGAGATATTTCATGTCTCAGCTCCACAAAGAATTTCTACTCAAGACAACCATTCAATGTCCGAACCAGACACAGAGTTGCTCAATCCTCGTCCCCACCGCACCAGCTGCTCTGTTGACCTCAATATTTTATGAGGCTTTCTGTAAGGAATGGAGATTTCTCTGTCAAGACTATGACATTACCCAAAACACACAAAAGAATGTTAGGCACATAGAAATCTGTACAAGGCAAAATTATTAGGTTTCTAACAGGGTTCAAGATCGCGCAATCTCAGGTGCTAGATATCACATGCTTTTAAAAAACCCAAAAATCACTTGTCTCAAATGCTTACCTTCTTTGTATGAAAGAGGCAAATTGAGCAAAAGAATGAAACTAGGGTGTACTTAATGTGCCAAGCAGGAATGAGACAACGCTCCTTTGCTCTCACTCGCTGCCTGTTACTGTTAATTCTATGGATCATTTACTAAAACTTTCAAAATAATATGCTGTGCTTTATAAAAACTGATACCCATCCTTTAAGGAAGATGTGAATACAATCAAAACTATTGCACCGAGCTAGGTTTGAATTTTAAACTTTTCTTTTTTTGTTAATTTGTTCTAAAATCAACCAGACAGGTATCACTGTATGCTGCAAATTTCAGCTACTGGGGTGCTGTTGACTACAGATCAGCAACTTCTGCCTCAGCCAGGCAATACTTTTGTAAGAATGAAAATGGCAAACATGCATTTTTACTTGTAACTGATTTCCCAACAAACTTCTCTCCCACTTTTTCAAAGATTTTCAATTACATCAATTCCTACTGACACACAAAAGATCTTCAATGTGTCTTGCATTACTCCATTTTTGAAAGCACCTGTCTAAATTATTTTATCGCACTTGAGTCTGAGCTTGCTCAGCAAAATGGCAACACTAGACCCAGAGGATTAACATTGCACCAAAGTGCTCAGCATCTGGCAGTTAACAGGGTATAATATTAGTTGTGTGTCAGGCTTTTCATATGAAGAGTAAGGAAAAATTTCTCCAGACTTTCACAAAGCATGAAATTCAACACAGAGGTGACCCTTGGTTTAGTTATTGAAGGTTGCAAGCTTGGCTTGTCCTAAATCAACTAATAAATGCCTGCTTATGCTGAAAGGCCTGTGCAGTTTGTCTGGGAAATGAGCATTTTATGTATATCCTTTAGAGGAAATCAATAAGTCTCTAATTTACTTGACACAGAATTAGGTGCTTAGTGCCTGCTATGCAGAGTAACTAAACCTACCATCTTGCTCCGCATGCTTCTATTTATGCAAATGGCTCCCTCCACTCCTGAGCATTAGTATTTTTAGCATACAATTATTAGTGTGATTACATGTAAAAACATTTAAATGATGCATTCAAGTTACACTTCTAAGTGATAAACAATGATTGGAGGAACATCCTTAGTACTGTTTCCTGATTTCTGCAATTCTCTGATTTTGGCTTCAGAGTATATCCAGCCCATGATATTCCCCCTGATATATCTCAATCCCTAAAGTAATTAAAAGAAATTATAGTAAAACACGAAAAACTAGCTCATGATTTTCTGTCAGCTGAATCCACAGTAAGGTATGTACTGAACCCTAACAGAGAGACAGGTTCAGGTGTTTCCTGGGATTATGCATTAAGTAGAATTCTTGTTCTTTCCCTGGAAAATGAAGGTGATAAACCACCACAAAGCCACAGGCATTGTAGGATGCCATGCTGTGACAACTTCCCGCCAACAACACTCTAGCAGCATTTAATAGGCAATTGCTGATTCAAAATCTGCATTCCTGTAACCTTGTCTCACTGGTCACATGCTGGCAAAGCTTCTGAAACAGGACAGTGCTCATGCTATTTTCAAGGGCACATGAGCGAAGTATTAGTTGCTTTACTCAGAGCACTTAGAACAGAAGATTTTTTACATTTTTTGGACTTGATCAATTGCAGTTTTACTACTTGTGTGAAGTCCTCTGCTAAAACTATGTTAATGAGAAGGAATGAAAACACTTCCACAATTTAGCTGGATTTACTTGTAACACTGAAACTGTGAAGATAGAATTTGTGCTGACATAATAGCTAATCAACATCAATTTTTCATTTTAAAAAGCAGCTTTAAAGTATTAACCACATCAATGAATATGCTATAAAATCACTAACCATGCACATACAAACACGGATGACTCGAGATTTAAAATGCTTTCTGACTTGAGAAATCTGTTCTGGCAAATTTAAAAGCAACTTTGTTGGAAATTCAGAGGGAGAATATTAGGTTTAGGATGGACATTATGAAGAAGTTCTTCACAGAAGGAATAACTGGGCATTGGAATGGGCTGCCCATGGAGGTAGTGGAGTCACTGTTGCTGGTGGGAGATGTTTAAGAAAAGACTGGATGTGGCACTCAGTTCCATGGTCTGGTTGACAAGGTGGTGACAGGTCACAGGTTGAACTTGAAGATCTCAAAGGTCTTTTCCAAACTAATTGATTCTGTGAATATCTATCTATCTATCTATTGACCTGTCTCTGAGAGATAGTTATTACTTTAAAAAATGTATGATTACCTTAAGTTATAGGCTGCCTAATTTTTTTTTTCTGTCAGAATAGATGTGGTGTATTTTTCCCCCCTGACAGCTCAAGGACATCACCATAATGGTAGAAGAGTAGAGACCTTCTCTCCCAGGATCTCATGGCTAGCAGTCACATCACATCATAAAGGAGGAAGAACTATCCAAATATCAAGATAAAAAGGTCTGTGGCAGTAGACGATACTTAGTTCCACTAAAATGCCATCAACAGGGAGCTTTGTGGCAAAAGATGTACTTCCTTCTTCTGACAGTTCTACCAGCCTGGAATGTCCACCAAGCTGACCCGTCACGACACTCAAGACAAGGAAGAAGACAACTGAAGCTCTCAAATAGCTTATATATACAGTCAAAATTTTTCTCAATATCATAGGATGAAAATTCTGGATTTTATGAAGTTTTAAAAATATTTAGGTGTTGACATATGATACAACTATATCAGAAGGCTGTTGAGTTTGCAGTATCAAGTGACTAAGAAGTGCCAGGATTAAGGCTGAGTGAAATACACTCAGCACTTCTGTGCTTATGCAACATGATGTGGGTTTTAATTTCAGACCACACAGAAATTTTTGTCCTCAGTGTGCACTTAGGGTGGACACTTCTGTGATAAGCATCAGCTCCATCTGGCCTCTGCCCAGTCTCTGTGCACAGGAAGAGCCATACAGAAACGCACATCGAAACCGCATGAAAACAAAGGTTGGTCTCAGAATCAAAGAATTTGGGTTTTAATTTGAGGTACTCAACTGTATGCCCTCCTCTGCTTTCTATGCTGCTAAGAAAGTGACTTCAGAGGGTATATGTCACTGTCCAAGCACCCAGCAGACAAGACCAAAGTTATGGTACTCATAGCTACAGCCAGTGTCCATTGAAGCCTTGATTATATAAAATGCTATAATGTGATAAAGACATGAAAAAATAATGCCATTGACATTTCATGTTCAGGAGCCTAAATTAATGCATTTCTCCTTTTCATATCAAAAAACCTCAGCTCCTTATTTATGAAGTAAAAAGAACAGATGACACCAAGAACCAAAATAATATCTTCTTACATCATAGTTTCCATGAAGGATAAGTATTTGCCATATAGACATTAGCAGAAGTTGTGGTGATTGCAATAAAAAAACAAATATCAGGAAACACAAGAAATATTTGTTTGGTTTTTGTTTGGAGTCTGGTTTGGATCATAGACAGAATGAAATATTTCACAAGGAAAATAAAAAGAAACAACAATAATTCAAGGAAAACACTGCATATGAACATATGACTAAAGTCTCCAGGATATTGCATAAATACAGACAACCAATATTTTAGCATTTAATAATTCTTAAATGTTCAAAGCTGCCTCCTCCCACAGTATTCAGTAAAATAAAACTAGCAGTGCTAGTATCCAAGAGCGCAATGAAGTACTCACAAAGCCATACCCAAGGTTTAAAATTGTTTCTAAAAATGCAGTTCAAAAGATGTAAGCTCTAACAGAGTGGCCTCAGAACATGTTTTCCCCTGGTCTCCCTTCAGCAAAGATGACATATGTTTGACAACAGTGAAAGAGAAACACACCAATTGCAAGTTTCTTAGCCCGGAGTACACTGCAATCAGAGCACATCAAAAACTAACCAGGTGTCTTGCTATGCCCTCGAAACAAACAACTGGAATTTTTAGACAGCCACTGACAAGCTGTGATGTTATCAAAGTTATTTAGCAAATAATCTAAATATTTCTCCACATTCTATAACAATATTATTTTGTCCTTAAAAAAAACTTTTATTTAAAAAAAAAACAACTTTTTTTTAAATTCTTTGAGGTCCTTTGCTTGCTTTAGAAACTAGAAGATTAAAAGTTTTTTTCTTTACCTTGTGTATTTGAATGTAGCTTATTTAGAATTATCTGTTTGTATTATTATTTCCACTTCCCCTATATTGTCATTCTGGGAAAGCAGGCTAACCTGGCATGGGCAGGGTACTGGTACAGGTTTCAAGAGTCCTGGGTTGAACCAAGATATAAATTTCTGTGGGATCTTGAGTGAGATACTTAGATCTTTGACAATTAATGTGTTCCTGTGCAGTAATTGCTGTGCTATCACATGATAGCTGAAAGCACACTGAAATTCCCAGACGCACAGTTTCTTTCATCACAACCTAATCCTGAAGCAAAATGTCAAAAAATCCCAAACCAAAAAAAAACCCACAAAAAACCAAACCCAAAACCCAACAATAAAACCCCAAACAAACAACAGCAATAACAAACCTCAACCAACCTACCAACACCAAAAAATAAACTCCCTGTGGATATGTGCCACATCCATCTCTCTTCTTTCCCCCTTGTCCATCTTGGAACTGAAAGGAAGTACATGTCCTGAACCTGTCTCTCTTCTCAACTTAGAGGCAGAGGTGATGCCCTTTAACAACCAATCTCACACAAGGAGAATCAGGACAAGCACAGACCTATTTTCCCTCCTCACTGCAACATATATTTAATTTCAATTCAAGCAGTGTACCATAAAGGTAAGGAAATGGCTTAATCATATTGAAATCTGAGCCTCCACTTCTGCATTGTAATGTCACCTTTAACACCCACAGCACTGTTTCACAAACAATTCATAGAACGTTTTGGTTGCTTTTGCAAAGAATGGTGACCTGCACAACAAGCACTGCTGAAATACCACAACTCGGTGGTCTGAGTTCATATTTTCATTAAGGCTCAAAACTTTCAGCAAAAAACAAACACCAGTATGTGAGTGGGACACCTGGACACAGTCTTGAGGAGCAGGTAAAGAACAGAAGGAGAAGACAGAGAAATGCTGGAGGGGGAATGGAACAGAGCTTGGAACAGTGTCAAAGGACAGGAGGTCCAGCAAGAAGCAGAAGCACGAAATGCAGAATTGTAAGAATAAGATCAGACACAAAAGCTGAAATATAAGAGGGAGCATTAAAACTGCAGAAAGAGAGTTACCTGAATGTTGATCTGACTGAGCTTTACAGGAAGCAACTGGATAATTTAGACCTAAATTTTGTCACAAAAGTTGTGGTATATTAACATAATGTACTATTCACAAAACAATTGAGTGATGTTAGTTCTTAGGTAAAAAAGGAAAATTAAGTAGTATTTTTCTTACATAAGAATGCATACGCTTTTTGCTGAACTGTTCTTGGTGACAATAGTGTGATGAGAAATTGCAGTAACAACTTCATCATGGGACACTGAGTACGGATGGAAACTTGTATCATCAGAATTGTACCATAAAATATTAATCAGAATAGTTCAGAGTCTATTATTTTTAGAAATATAAACTGAGTAAACTTCATAAAGCATGCTGAAGTAGAAGGTTATCCAACCTTTTGCCAAGGTATTTCTGAAATCCAAATCATAAACCCTAAATTATAAAGGAAAATAGGAAAATCTGTCTATGGCTAGAGAACAACTTCAGTACAACCCGTTGGAAAGAACTTCTTATGTTTAGGCTTATCTGGTGGTTATCATAAAGAGGCAGAGAATAGAACAAGTATTAGCAACACTCAGCAACATTCAAAACAAAAATAAGTCTGTGGGTAGAAATTTGACTACGCAACATTTTATTTAAATGAGATCAGGAATTTTCACTGGTCTGGAAGAGTTTATTTAAATGACATGGGCTAGAAAATCAAATGCTGCAGATGTTTCTCTGAGAACAAAGGACAACAAGAAATTAGAAGAGGTAATACTTTTCCTTCTCCTCAGGGCAGAGCAGCATTCAACTTAATTCATTTTCTCTCCCTCATATAAAATTAAGAATTTTTATGACAATAACCTCAAAAACACTAAACAGAAACCAAAGCAGCATTGCCTGCATGGAACTGCAGAGAGGTTGAAATAATTCAGGCCAGTTTAATTCCTCTTTGCTATGGTTCTTTGATCTCAGAACCCACAGCTACAAAATATATAATTTTCCTACTAGATTAAGGAAAAGAGTATTCTTGTTAACAAGGCTGACATTTTACTTGACTCTTAAGTTCCAGCCCTTTTGTCCTGCCAAACCTATTTGTTGTTGCCTCTATGCATGCTTCACAATATATTGGGAATGCAGACCAAGCTCTTAGAAAACATTGTCTTTAGAATGAACAATATTTGCTTTTTGCTAGGCACTGAATCAGAGCAGATTTCTGCCTAGATGAAACTCAGTATAGGATGGCATCTAGTATGGTTATAACCTGCTTCTCCCCTCCCACCCCCAAAACAAAAGAAAATCAAAACTAAGAAAAATGTGAAGGCAAATCAATATGCAAAAAGGCAAAAAAATACATCCCAAGGGAAAACAGTAGAGAGAGAATGACACAGAAGACAATCAGGAAAATAATTGAATTGAGGCTGGGGGAGAGACTAACAACATGTAGAAGGTTGTATGTCTGCCAGGATACATGGACAAATATCAATGGACTTCACACAGCTCTGGATTTACCTGGAATTTTACAGGGAGTGGTTTCCCATGAATTATCAAGTCCATTTAGAAAAAGTCTCTGATAGTCTAATGCATCATGCATTAAGCATTATACTTAATTCTAATGAAAACCAGTTTCTTCAAAGAAAAATATCTGAAATGGGAATATATCTCCTGCTGATCCAAAGCAGCTAATCACCAAGCAAGATCATCGCCAGCTTTTCCATACAACAAACTCGCTCAAACGAGGTTCTGTCTTTCTCTCCTCTCCTCAAGTGATTTTATTTATTAACTTCCTCATCCAATAATGAAGGGAGGCAGAAAAGTTTTTCTATATTCCAAGGCTGTAAGCACTATATAAAATAAGAAATTAATGTCAATACTGCAGGGGGTTGCAACAGGACCAAATGGATGAAGGTAGAAAAGCAGTTTTGATGCGGGCTCTACTTTAATAATCTCCCAGCACTAGTGGCATAAACCTGATAGATTAATTATACAGAAGCCTCTTCCTTCCTTATTAAACAACAATAATTTTCTAAAGAAGATTAGGACATCTCTTTCAGACATATTTTCAATCACCCTCTGGAAGTGCAAATTTTTTATATTCTACCTCTGCAGAGAGCATGAGAATCTCATCTCCTATGATTATCATCAATACTGACATAATCTTGGAATCTTAGAACTCACTTATGTCCAGAGAATGCACTCAGAAGATTTAATTTGTTTATCTTTAAAAAAATATTTACCTATGGTAGTATGGGCTTTTGAGGGACAAAGTAATCCAAAATTCTTGGACAGAAAGCCTCCCTTTGGACAATCAGATTGCAAATGTTGAGTCTGGAAATCTCTGGATTTATGATCAAAGTTCACCATTTGGTGGGAACTAGTTTTCTCTCAGAGCTGAATTCGGAGGCAAGACTGCTGTAACTCCTTCTGAGATCATAAAGGGAAACTGTCTTGAAGGATTGGTCTTGCAACATTATTGTATATAGATACAGCTCTTAGAAATATGAGGCTTTTCTGAAAAAAAGCTCTCAGATTTGTGCTCTCCTAGAGTAAAATCCATACATGTGCAGAGAGCTGTACACCATTCAGCTCCCTTATTTGGGGATCTAATTGCAGCTTTCGTGATATTCATCCTGCTTAGGGTGTCATTCACAAAGATTAAAACACTTGCACTGCCTGCTCCAGTGGCAAGGTCCCTTCCACTAAAATACCGAAGAACAAACACAGAACTCCTAACAGAAGTGTTATTTCTCCTTATATTACACAATGAGAAGTTCTTGATTCTAAAATAATCTCACATCACCAGAATGCGAACACTTAACATTGGTCAAGTCAAAAGGCCTAGTGCTGCTCCATTGTTACTACATTGAGTCTGGAATAACATAATTGTGACTTTTGCTATCCAGGAGAAAGTTCTGTAACATGCAGAACACCCCTCACTTTACTGTCCAGTGTTTCCTACGCAGAAGTTACATAAGAACAAACCTGCATGGCATAAAATGAGAGACCATGGTTCCCATGAAGAATCAGACAGCTCTACACAAAGCACTATGCACTTATACAAAAGCAGAAAATGCAATCCCCTCCTGAGATATGACAGGCACAGGATGCAAGCACTTATTAAGAAGGCAGGCAGGGTATGCACAAGACACACACAACACACTCAGTGCCTGAAAGCTAATTCTTCCCCACAGACACAAAGGAAGCACGTAGCACACACACACCCTGCCTAGTACTTCCCCAAAGCACTCAACTTCTGACAGATTATGCAGCGCAGTGTTCACACACAGGATTTCCAGATATCCATGAACTGCAGAACTAGCAACTGCACTGAAGAGAGCTCACATGTTAAAGCTGCAAAACATATAGAGACAGGTTTGTAATATCTGCACTGTTAGAGTTACAAAGTCCTTGAAATCCTCTTGGACTAAATCTGCAGACTAAGTTGGATAATATGTCCAGAAACACCTTAAAAGTTAGCTCTATGAATAAGGGAGAAAGCCTAGAAGGTGCAATTGGCTTTTGATTATTCATGTGGGCTTGTTAGTGGGTCAGGATGGATGAAGAAACAGCCAGGTAAAAGCACAACTGATACAGCATGAAAAAAATCACTAGCCGGAGTGCTGCCTGGTACTGATGACTTCAGCTCTGCAACATGCATATCTCAGTATTACTTTCCAGTCTGGGGCAGTGGGGGAAGTTGGAGCATGGCTAATTCACTGCCTGAATTCTTCAGCCAGTGATAATCAATAGCTGTCTGAATAGGTTTTGTCAGAAAGGATATGAGCAGATGGAAAGCATAAAATTACCGAAGCCGTATGGATAAATGAGTGAGCTTTCTGTAAAAACATACCCATTTATATTCCCAACATAAATGTATATTTTTGAATATTTGTGGAGTAAAAAGCTTTAAAAAACTTGCTTCTATAGACAAGTGGAGTGAAGAATGCATATTGATCATACACAAGGAAAAAAAATGCAATGACTTCATCAGACCATTGGGTGATTTTGGCTGGCTAAGGAACAGAGCTTTTTTTTTTCTCCTTCCCTGCAGTTGTTTTCTATGCAGTCTTCAGCCACTCTGCAAAGGAATCAACATGACACCATGCTGTGAAACAAGGAAGTACTATGCATGCATTCCCTATTAGAGCATTCATAGAATTCCCAAGAAATGAACAGCACATCTACCTACTTGCATTTCATGTAATTTGGGTAATTTCACTCTTCTCTACACCTCTCAAGACTGTTATAGAAGATTGCATCTTTATTTTTCAAGCCTTTAGCCTGCAAAAAAGATGTGCCGGCAAGGATTTTAGATGCATAGACTTCTCTGTTGCAGTACAGAGATGTTAGATTCCAAACACAAACATCCCATTGCAAGCTCATGTAGTTTAAGCTGGAGAAAATACTTCAGAATGATTTTGCTCTCTTCCTCTTGCCTCAAGGTTATTGAAAAATCACATTACATGATGCACTTTGGCTTTTAAACTTTTATTGGAAAAGACAGATAATGATTATGCACTTATGTTCAAAATTAGCTTTTACAAGATAATTTTATTTAAAAATTAGTAATTTTTTACTGAAAACCACACTTCTGATTAATTGTTAATCTTTAAGGGCATAGGAATATCTGAATTTACAGCTATTCTTTTAAAAAATAATAGCATGCAGTTCTCTAATTAACTGTGATGTCTCCAGGATATTTTAAGTGGTGCATGTATTTTGCAAAATCTCTTGTTTTTTAAGTTTACTATAATTTTATATGGGAAAAAAAGGTAAAAAACTCCAAGTTCAAATGCATGCACAAAATTACTCTTCGCTTTTAATCAAGAAAAGCCTAAGCCTAATTTCTCCAATACAATTCCACAGTCTGCAGGTTCTGCAGGTTCTCAGGACTGCTTAACACACTCCTCTGTGTTACCAGGAGCCCTGCATATCTTCCACAGCAAAAAGTTTCTTTGCTGCTGTCATTGTATCAGCACTCTCTGAAACTAGAAGAGAACAAACTCAGGCACCTTCATTACTAAAATAAAAGAGTTAAGAAGAACACAGACCAGTCATAGTGCCAAAGCCTTTCTGTAGTAGACAGCGGGGAAGGCTGCACTAGAGGTAAATGTTTTTAGGCAGTTCCTTGAGCTGCACAATTGCCAAAATTGGCCTGTTCCCTACGAGAGCAGGAAGTTTGCAGCATGCCCTCACTGCATCAGTGAAAAAGGAGACCAGGCTCAGGATCAGCTGCACCAGTGGGTTCTACCTGATGCCAAAACACAAGATCTGACAGGGGAAATGACTCAGATCACTGAGATCTGGGCTACGTGCAGGCCATTACTGCTCGCTCTGAGGGCAATGCAGCAGGTACCTCACTGCACCATGAAGTCCTCTACCTGCAGATCTAGGTAAGCCTCCTCCTCCTCCCCCCAGTGCCTCTTGTCTAGCCTGGCCTTCCCTCTCCCCCACCACACACATACATGCTTATCAACACAACGGGACATTACATCCAAGCACAGAAAAGAAATCAAGGGTATTGAAAATAACAGCAGTGTTCTAAAGTTTTTACTCATTAGGGAGGGAAAAAGAGGCACATAAACTCTGCTCAACTAATGTGAAGCCCATGTGAAACAAAACTCTCTGAATTCCAGGACAAATCAGGAACAAAACTGTTTTATTAAGTCACAATATAAACTACAGTAAACAAAGAAAAAAATTCCCAGACACCAGCATACCTCTTGTTAAACCCAGAAAAGGCAATGCAGAGACAGAATAAAAGCTTTATTCTTATCTTACCTCAGTAAAACAAAGGTATAAGAACACATCTCCTCTTTGCTCTGCTTGAAGTCAGACCACCATGTGACAAGTTTGAGGCAGTGTTATATCTATGCCTTCAGTGGACCTTTGAAGATGTAGCAGTGTTTTTATTATTCCTGCAGCCTGTACGGGCTATGCATAGTCAATCCACATAATGAATCCACAGCATGAAGCACATTTAAGTTAAAAGAAATAGTTTTGTAGTTCTCTCATACCAAAAACAAAGGAAAATATCTATCTACCAGAAACTGCATATTTGCTCTACTTTAAATCTCATGCAACAAACTAGAAAAGAAAAAAAATCCCAAACAAACCAAAAGTAAGGACACAGTTTACAGTGGTCTAAATAACAACCTTTCCTATTTATAAAATCAGAGCTGTTAAAATAGCTTAGAGCACAAATTATGCCAGAACAGATTTTCAGACATTTAAAAGCACTTTAAAAAAAAAAAAAACTGCAGAGATGTAAAAGCACTTAAAAAAGCTAAGAATTTGCAATTCTAAGGACTTTTAAATTGTAAATTTAATTGTAAATAGGCATGAGGGTTATTAGGTTGCCTATTCTGTAGCTTCTTGTCCCAGCTAGTCTGCACTTGTAAGATGCAAAAGGTCCAGCTTTAAAACACCTGATGACATAGTCTTATATTGAAAATGCTGAAAGAGCCCATCTGCCCCATGCCAACGACAGCAAATACCAGTTCAAACCACATGGATGCTCACACTTGAACACTGAGAGCCTTCAGAGTTTTCTAGGCGGCTGGTCGAGCAGTGCAAGGGTACAGACCTAGAGAAACGAGTCAGTCACCTTTACCTAATCTCTATTCCAGCTCCCCAGAACCGTAATCCCGTTGCTGCCACAGGCAATGGGGAGCAGCGCTCAAGCCTCCCGTTTCAAGGACAAAGAGGCAGTACTCAGCTTGCAGTCAATACTTCAGAGCTCCGGATCAGAGCAGGGAAAGAGCAAAATAAAGAGAAAACTTGTATTTTACTGAGCCAGTATCTGCTATGGAGATGCTGAAAATGATGACGAGATATTAAGTGAAGGTCACGAGGCTTATCTAAGGCTATAGAGGGGGAATAACAGATGGGGAAGGGGGAGGGACAGGGAGAGAGGGAGAGAGCACGAGCACTGCAGCAAAGAAGCTACGCTCAGCCGATATATGCTGCCACTTACCATAAAAATAGAAAGATCCAAAGAGAATCAGATTAAGGATCCTTTTTATCTCTCTTCAGTAGAAAGATTTCCACATGAAGCTCTGAACACAGTTGTCCAGGGAAAAAGCAAGGTAATATGACGATACACAGAAAACACTAACACACAAACGGTAAGTCCTTTCCCAGCCTTCAAAAACCTGCAGGCAGTTCGTGCCGAAAAACCAAAGGTAAGAAGTCTGAAGACGACTCCTGCATAACACTGCAGCTAAAGCAGACCGCTGGATTTCCAGTCACTCACACCGCACTGTTTTCATCTCCCTTCTCTCACCATTACTTACATCTAGAGGTGGGCTTGGGGGTGGGGATAAAAGACTTCTCCTCCGCGAGGAGAGGCTCACAGAGGCGGCATCAGCATTTGTAATCAGTCCCCGGGAGCGCCCAATGGGAGGCCCGGGGGCGGCGGCCGGGCGGGTGGCCAGGGCAGGGCAGGGCACTTCAGCCCCCAGCACAGTCCTGCCCTGCATGGGGGCACCGAGGGGCTTCTCTGCCTCCAGCCCCAGGCAGGATTTCTGCACACACAGGCAAACCAAGTGCCTTTCCGCGCCGTGCCGGCTCCTCCAGCAGCAGCGCTCGGAAAGCCACAGGCTGCTCTGCTTTCCTGCTCTGCCAGGCTGTGTGCTACATCTCTGCAGTCCTGCAGATGCAAGAAAAGTTTGGAGGTTTGAGCATCAGTATCATTCATCTTGTAATTTTATCGTCTGGTACCTTCCCTATATAAAAACTACATTAATTATTGCTTCCTCTTCAAAGGTACCTTTTTGAAGACAAAAGAAGTCTGTAAGGGATTTTATGGCGTGGTCCCATTGTGGTCCCATGAATGGCCTTGTTAGAGCCAGGGCTGGTTTTGACATGACATCACAGACCCCAGACAGCATCAAATCCACAGAAAATACACGACCAAAGTTCCTTTCCCTGCACCTGCCAAGGCGACAACTGCATTAAATGCTCTGCTGCTTTCTACCATGCTATTTGACCCCAAACGAAGATATTAAAAAACCAAACCAAAACAAAATAAGACCTCTACTTAATTTTCAATGAGGATATCCAGGATCTAGAGAGAAGTACTCCTATGGTATTTAAACAATTGAACCAAGTCAGGCAGTGAAGTAATGCAGTCAGATTTAAAGCTGCCAAGTGCTGTAACTTTCAAGAGATGTTCCTGATCCTGAGGTACAAATGGCTGCATTTGGCTATGGGGAAGAAATTATTCTGATCCTACTCACAGGCAGTCCATAGTGGAAAAAACCTAAATACATCATGGAAATTTGTGTTTACTTAAAGCCAGCATTCTGCCAGTAGAAAAAGTTAGATGCTTGCCTTTTTAAAACATTTTTAGAACAGTCAGTCCTGAATTTTTGCTGTATCACAAAGTAATCATGAATATTATACATCTGATATTCACATTTCAGAAGATGAAAAGGCCATGTAGTATAAGGGGGGAGCATGAGGAAAACAGACATCAAAGCATTCCCAGCAGTGGTGCCCATATTACTTCACCAGTATCAAGTAATTGTAGATCACACCAGGTAACAATATAAACCTATCAGGGAAAGAGGAGGCCTAACAACAACAAAAACAACATTTAAAAAAAATAGTAAATCACAGCTTTCACATCTTCAAGCACAGACTAAAAATCTAAAGGCCAATTTAATACAACTACTCTGTTCCAAAATGTTTGAAAGTGTAAATAGTGCAAAAACATACAAATTCCAGTAGGAACAACAGCCAAACACTAGGCTGTTATCCCATATTGGTGAGAAGATGTTACCTTTCTGTATGTTTTTTTCCTCTTCTGTTTTGATTTGGTTTTAGCTTTTTTTTTTAAATAAAAATATTTTCCCCTCAGATGACAGGACATTGGAAGGCCCATTACTTTCTTTCATTTATTTAGGTTTTAATGAGCTGATTTCCTACTGTCAGCAGAACATGCATGATATTTATTCCTCCCTTTTTGTAAACCTAACTAGTCCAAAAAAACATGAACTGTTCATGAGGGAGAAGGCACAGGTGAAGGCCAATCAAGACTAAATGGCAAAGGAGGGCAATTACCATTTGCAACTAATGCACATAAGATGTTTACAGATAATAACACATATAGAGATAACCAAAATTAAAAATATAGCCAATGTAGGAGTGAACACGAGAAAAGAAGGAAGCTTTAAATATTTAAATTCTGCAATAAGCTTCCAAAACAGACTGCAATGCTAGCAGAAAGATTACTACTTGACACCTGTGAGTGTTCCTAAGCCCAGTTCTCGTGGCTGGTAAGGAGGGTGATGAGAGCAAGAACTTTATCCTTCTGCTAGCTTTATCTTGCCTGAAAGTGACTTAGGAAAATCAGCGCTTGGTACTGCTCAACTTGAATATCCTTCAGCTTTCTGATTTTTCTATTTTTATTATGCATTAAATTGAAGTGCTTTCAGTTATGAGATTTTTTTAAACCTCTACATTGATCTGTTGAGAATTGGCAAAAGTCCCTGCTTAGTTGTCATATTGGTAAATTATGTTTTTAAAAATCAGATGTTTCTGATCTTTTCCTCTGTCACATGATTCCTTTGCAATTTTTCAGGACCTTTTTTAGATCAATCAGGAATTTAAACAATTCTTTTAAGATACTATAAAATAAGTTATCTTTCTACTTATTCTAAAATAATTGGTGGTTTCTGACTAGAAACTATTGAGTGAGTATTGGAATGAAGTATTTCAGGTTATGATATCAGTTTTCCCCTTAAATACAGAACAGAAATATTTACTGAATATTTCTGCTTTTAACATTCTCATGGAAATTTCTGCTTTTCTACATCAGAACTCCAACAGACCAACACATTTTGAGTAAAAAAATCAATTCCTAGCATACTGTTATTTCTGGTCATAAGAGAAACCTTACTTATTTTCTACTGGATGTAACATGCATTAATATTCATGGCTGTCAATACAGCAAATTTTTATTTCTATTTTATAATCTTTATCTTACAGTTATGAAATTAATATAATTTTATTGCTGAGACTTCATTCTTCAAAATGTCATTTCCTTGGAAAAAAAATGTTCTTAAATGACTTCCAGATAAATAAAAATTCATAATTATAAAAAAGTGACTTCATTTTTCAAATCTCTTAGCTATGAAACAGGAATTATCAATGTCAATTCAAGTAGAAATTTTATCAACCTGTTTTTCAAGGAAAGTGTGTGGTCCACAAGCTTTTGCTCATATTGCTGCTACATCATTTGAAATGGCATGAGAAAGGTTATGAACAACACATGCATGGAAAGGAAGCTAAAAACTATGATGGACTTCAAGAAAAAGATCTTAGCTAAACAAAATCAAAATTACCATTAATTTAAAAAAAAATCCATACAGCCATTTCTGAAGCACTAGAAATATTGAGATAGAGGAAAAGGGAATAAGTAATCATCTAGAGAGACTTCATTCCTGCAGTGTAAGTTTAGATCTAATGCAGGTGGGAAGCAGTACAGAACTGACAAGACTGGCATGGAGAGAAATGGCTGCTGCTCACTGAAGCATCTTTCATTCTGGTAAGAGAGCTTCTAAGACCTTTGCTGTAACAAAAAAACAAAAAAAAAAAAAAAAAACAAAAAAAAAAAAAAAAAAAAAAAAAAAAAAAAGGAATAAACCAAAAAGCAAACAACAAATAAGCTTATCAGTGATAAAGCCAAACCCCCTGGAAGAATACCTGTACATAAGAAACCCCCAAAACCTCAAACTCCCTCCAACCTATGTCTGTTAGGCATCTTTTGGCTGAAAAAGCAGTAATGCCTTGTCTGCATTCCAGAGACTTTATCTAAAAGGAATTTATCTAGAGAATAGTAGCATGATGCTATTTAGGGATTGTTTCACTTATAGAGAATTTTCCTGGATATTTTATGTAAGAGAAATTGCTTCATTGTAGTTATCCATGTACCCACATGTGGCATATGTATGCACATTTGTCAAACAAACAAACAACAGCAAAATGATCCACATAAAAACACCTCAATATTCTACAATTTAGGCACAAATAGACAATAAGAATGTTCTCTCCTCCTTCTTAAAGGGATGCTGGAATCAATGCCATACAGAGGTAGCTTGAGGGACACAACTCATATCAAGAGCACCATTATGAGTTCCAGTATCAGTATCCAATATCCACAGTACCACTTGTCTTCAACTTAGAACGTCACAATAAGACTTTCCATAAATCAAGTAAGAAAATTATAGACAGGTAGTATTTCTTAAAGCATAAATAACAGGTTTTGTTAAAGCAACTTCAAGGACGCTCTAACAAATCGATGTCTGAAGCCCAAGCTTGTAGGTATAAGCTGTGAACATACATAGACCAACAAATGGAAGGTTTGATTTAAAGTTGTTCTTCAAAAAAGAGGGGAAATATTAAATATTCAATGATTAAATAATTTAAAACTTTAAAAAATCAGTTATGCTACTGCTACATAACTCCATATTAACTATATACTAACATACACCCTAACAAGAAACAAGTATCATAACATATGAAACAGAGTTAAAGCACTCTTAACAGATTTTAATTTATTGGTACAGAATATTGCATTTATTTCTAGCTATTTCCTTAACTAAGTAAATTGAACTCATAAAAGCAAAACAAGTTTTATGATAGCCCAAAGAAAACTACATTTGTGAAAGTTTATAAGCACTGAACCACCAGCAGTAGAAGACAGTGAGATAAAATGTTGATAGAGAGTCAGAAATAACAACAGGCCTTTAACAAAGCAAATAAAAAAGGTTTTATATATATATATTCTTCACATATGGATCATTCAGATCCTTTTCAGACTGGAGTTGGTAGAACTTTTTTAACCTGCAAAGAGACAGGCAGGTTACGTCAGGTCACACAGGATGGAGAGGCTGCAATACTGAGGTCCTGAGAGGAATAAGGGGAAAAATGACATCTAGAAAGCAGGGGCCACCTTCCAGGAACAGACAGGCCCCCAGACACTTATGAGAGCTTTCCAGCCCACTCTTACAGCAGGTGCCTTAGAGCTATGTCAGACCTTTAGTCAAATTGTAGGTGACCATATATTAATCTTTCGACTTCATGGAAGTAAAACATGACCTGAAGTTAATGTTGAAGCAGAGAGGAAGGACACAGCATGAAAAACATTAAGAATGTGGCACAGGGATATGGGGGAAAGCATTAGATGCCATGAATAGGTAACTGAGATTTGAAGAGCCTTTAGGGTCAGACACCCTGACATGACACATGTGCATGTGACAAATATTTGAGAGCTTACAATAGTAGAGAGTGTTGCTGAGCATTTAAACACTTGACATGTTCACTGCTGACTTTTAAGAGGTTTAAATAAAGAATAGTTTGAAATGAAATGCAATAATTAAAAATGCATGATCTCTATGAAGAGACAAAGTGTTTTATTAACTTCTGACTTGTGGTTTACCATTCCTTTATTAAAGAGTAGGAATGAATCTCTTTCATAACCAAAAAAAAATCTAAACTGATCTAAGCTGCCCCTGTTTCTAATGTGGGAACTGGACAAGATGATTTCAAGATGCCTTCTAACCTAAATTACTCTGCAACTCTAAAACACTGCACCAAACTTCAAGAACAATCAGCCAAAGAAACCTCTCAAACAGAAAAAACAGCAGCAAAACTGTTAGTGATAACTACTAAATAAAAATATCCACTGATGAACATACACACACATGTGCACTTCATAATCAAAGAGCCTGAATTCCTTTAACAGGTATTTCAGGCAGAGTCAAGAAAAGAAGAGATTTTTGTACTGGATTCTTTCTCCCAGCAAGGACCTACATAAAAGATCTCATCCTGAGAATTTTCAAACTTGGCTGATCAGACTCTGAAAAGTGACTCCATTTGCTGATGACCCTTTAAATACCACCACACCTACAGAGGCTGGGGTGAATTTCCCATATCTTAGTCCTTTGTTGAAGCTTAAAGGAATTTTTTTTCTATAGAAATATCTTAAGTGTGTCTTAGAAATAGTAATGAGATTATTGAGTGTTCTTTCCGGAAGTAAAATTATTTTTTAAATTAACTTACTATCTAATTAGCTGGTTCAGTATTTCAGCTCATGCAGAAGAACAGACCATTTTCAGGCATTCAACCATTAAAATCTTGGGTATGAAACAGAAATAAAATAACCAAAAAATTGATTATTTATTTGAGCTTTCCAGGTTTTCGTGGGTTTTAAATGTAAGAAAAAGGAATTCTAGAAATGCCACTGTTAAAAATCCTGTTGGATCTCTATAATACTAAAAGCAAGAGGATATGAAAATAGATATCCTTAAGTAGTGTATATAATTGAAAATATATTTGTAAATGCATCTCTTCAGGACACATTCATAAATACTGCCAGCCACTGACAACAGTCATTCAAAACAACCTTTTAATAACAGCTTGCATCCCCCTGTAAAATGCCTTATAAAATGTGCTCAAAAGAACTGGGTTTTCACCAAGAAATAAGTCTTATCACATGGCACTTAGGACTTGATGCAATAGAAAAAATGCAATAAAATTAGTATCTATATTGTGACAAACTCAGTATTTTGTGTGTATTTACTGATTACTATCTCTGTCTATGCTATGGTAATACATAAAACTGTGAACTAAAATACATAATATTTTTAGACCACTGTTGATTCTCCAGTTTAGAAAGAGCCTAAAAATGTCAGCACAGCAGTTTCTTCAGTTTGGCAGGTAAACTGAAGAGTTATAGTGAGGAAAGAAAGACGAAGGTTTTCTGCAGTATTTCTACACATTCTTTTTGGCTTAATTAAGTGAAGAATCTTTATGGGACAATGTAAGCTATTTTGACTGAAGTGGACAGAAATGCTTTATTTAGTTTTTTATGAAACCCTTGTATTGATTTCCTCCCTTCCCTGTTAATTTAGATGCATTTCCTTTTTTTCCTCAATGTCAAAAAAAAATCGAAAAACTTGAATTACAAAACTGTTTTCCAAATTTTCAAAATATATTTTTGTAAGAGAGACATTGTAAAAGCATGTTTGTATTGTAACACTGTGCTCTGCCATCCAACTTCAACACCTATACTGGAAGCTCAGTGGGGAATTAGTAACCTCAGGACACCTAGAAGCCAAAGGTGCAGTATAATAGTTCCGGCACTTAACTACAGATCTGCTGTTTAGACAGAGGACTAGTCTAGCAAGTTTTGAGAGATCTGTCATGTGTCTACATTTTAATCTGGGGGAAAAAAAGCAGCCGAAATACCAAAAGTTTGGGAAATATCTGTATTTGCCAAGTGGAACACTCCAGTATGAAAGCATGACAAGCAAAAAGGCACTGACATTGCAACAGTTCTGCTTGAATAAGATCATCCACTAAATTTCATCTGTATTCTCTGTTTTAGTTCCTATTTCTCCTCTACATACAGAGACATCCAAATCCCTTCTGGTGGAGAACTTATAATTTACTATTTTCTAATTATTTTCATTGTAACTGCTGTTATATTTAATTTAAAAATATTTCACCCACTCTGGAGTGCTTTCTCCTTTGTGGTGAAGAAGAGGAAGAAGCACTTGCTGACAAAATGGAAGACACCTACACACTGATGTGCCAGCCCTGGAAGACAGAAAAAGCACCAAGTCCTACATAGTTCAACAGAAAGATTAATGAAAAAAATCCACATGTAACCCAACAAAGCTGTTCCTGTAAGGGCCTACAAAGAGTTGATACTGATATCTGGAGCTAACATTGCTTTAGGTCTCAAGCAAGAGTGGCTTGAGAGCCCCATAAATTATATGCAAGGAAAGAATTTTCAAGGGACTTGAATATGTGTGGTGGAAAAAGCTGTTGTGTTACTTCGAGATTTGATAACTACTGCTATGACATGAAACTAAGACTGGATGGAAAGATTGCTGACTTAGGTGCTGATTACTCTGCTGTTAAAGCGTTGTGCAAGCAGCAGTGACCAGCTGGCACTAATGATACATCACAACACTCCATCTGCAGCTCCCCATGCACACTGTGGGAGGAATGTCCTGTGCAAGTACAGGAGGTAATTAGGCAAGAGAGGTGCCTAATTCAAACAAACCAACACAAACCAAATAAATACAAACCAAAATACATAACAAACAAACAATACTCGCTTATTGTGATACACCCTCAACCTCCCCAATATTACCAAAGAATGATGAATGACCAGTGCACACATGGAAGTATTGACTTCCATTTATTATTATGTTTTTTTAACTTAAGTATTACTATCTGAAGTAAAATGCTATTTGAAGACATTCCTGAAAGCGGGAGTAGGTTTTGTGTGCAGCCATGCTCTGGTTCTCTTTTCCTGTTGTAGTTTGAGAAAGGTTCTTTAAAACCAAAAAATTCTCCATATGGACTTTTTGACATACTCCCTGCTTCCTAGAGCCACAGATTCAGAACAGCAATTTTCAAATGTTGCTTTGTTTCCCCCTCATTTTTATATGTAAGAGCTGGAATTTGAGTGCTATTGGGGCCCTGAAAAAAGTAATGATTTGGTTATTCAGATTAATCATCATTTCCACACTAAACAAAGACCATCAGGAAGAAAGTGACTTAGAAAAATATGATCACCACAAGTAGCTGTAGAGCACAAAGTAATGACAAGACAGAAAAGAGATCATTTTTCACCTACACATATGGAACATCAAATGAGACTGAACAATCAGCTGAAATAATCTATGACATGAAGAAAATAAAGCAAACTAATGATTAATATCAACTTTTGCTATAAAGCTCTTTTTCTTTCCTTTCACCTTCCTTCCTCACATTTCTATCACTTTGTTGCCTGGGGCTCGGAAAGGAAGATTTTCGTTAAATTTCTGTAATGCGACAGAACCATTAGTCTCATAGCCATAGACTCAGAAAAAAAAATTGTTTTCAGAGAGTAAAGCTCAGTATACAGTTAAAGTTAGAAAAAACAACTTACATTTACAATTTTATATGTCCCCAGGATGATGCAGAGGTCAGGCTGTCCTGATTGCTGTCACTATAGAGTGAACTGCAAGAAAGTGAGATGGGTTTTGCTCCCCTGTATCTTAAAATTTACCCTTGGTTTCCCTTTGGAGAACTATATCAGGTAATAAATTCCTATCTAGATGAAACACCTCAGTTTTCTTGTCCCAGCAGGGATCTGACCCAAGCAATAGCAGAACAACCCTCCATCATCAAGGTCCGTGAGGAGGGTGACTGGGAGACACTGCCATGAGCACCATGGGCAGACCCCAATGTCCATGTTCTGTTCTTTGGTTGAGCTGACCTTTCTGCTCCTTCTGTGTGCTTGCATCAAACCAGTATGCTTTTGTCATCTCTGTCTGGGCAGGTGGGGAAGTGAGCTGAAGGAGACTGTCATGGATCTGCTTGCAGCTTTCATCACCGCAGTGCCAGGCTCAAGTCACCTCAAAAAGTGCTGCTGCTCCTTCTCCTGCACAGTCCATCCTGCCAGGCCTGCCTGCATGGCTGCTCTGCCTCTGCTGAGGCAGACTCCCAAGGGGAAAGGGGCTGCAAACCACAAACCTCACTGATGAGATCACAATGGTTGTGCTAGAACAACACAAGTGAATCCTCAATGCAAAATTCAAATCCCCTCAACAGACCAGTGTGGAATTACAAAGCAATTACACCTTCTACACCACCCTTTTCAAACCAGACATGAGGCACCCAAGAAAGGATTGAGCTGGTTTTCCACAACCTCTGCTTGAGAGGACACACTAATCTCTGCCAGACAGGAAGATTTCTCCCTGTAACTTGGCCTCTCACGCTACCAGTCCTTAAACTGTCCTTGCAGCTTGGCAGGTGTCCTTTTTTACCTCCTAAGTGGCTGCCTATACATACTGACTGTAATTGGAGGAGTAATATGCATTAAGTTTGCCAGCTTCATTGGGATTCATTTTTAGCAATGGGATTGAAAAGGTGAAAGTAGTACAATTCTGTTCTGTCAGAGCCAAAAGCTTGTTTCCAATGACCAAGCTGCAGAGGAGAACAAAAGAACCAAAACCAATTTTTTATGATGACAGAACCTTCCCTGAGCTATCACTTGGAGCTCCTGAAGCACCTCTTGTGTTGTAGGAGGAAAAAAAATGGGGCAGCTGCATTCCCAGCTAAGCCCTGTGGGTATTCCAGGGGCTGCTGCATCAAACCACTTGCGTCCTGCCCAAACAGAGTCTCCCAGCTCCCATATCCACCTCTATTGGCAGCTTCCTGACCTTCTGTTGTTGTTCTTATCTGCTTTTTAACAAGCAGCAAAGCCACTCCTGACTTTTTGTTCCTTAACAAGTAGAGCTACCATTTCCCAAGTTTTATCCCCAGACTCTAGAATATGAAAGTGCAGGAGTGAGGTCCCTCTTGGCCCTCCAGGCACTCTGATCACAGACTACCCTCATGCTCTCTAATACATTTCTCCAAGCTTAGGTATCTTTTGAGGTTTTTTCAGTTCCCTCGGGACCATCTCACTTTTTGATTAATAACAAACCATCTGGAGTATTTGTTGCATGCTTACCTTACAAAACTTTGTATTCCCATTGTCTGCTCTCCACTGGGATAAACCACCTTGCAGAAAAAAACCATAGGAGACAGGTCTGGACTGTAAAAGAAGCCTTCCAGGTGTCCCTTTGACTCCCAATTCAGAGGCATTTGTACTCGTAGTAGAGGCTAACTTCCTCAGCACACCTAGCTTCACACGCAATGGAGTCAACTACAGAGTTTCTCAGCTGAAAATTGTTACAAAATAAGATGAAGAGGGAAAAACCTTCTGGAGCTTCAAAGTGGATGTCATTCACCAGAGACTTGAAGATTTTTAAATACACGTGTTTCTGCAGCAGCACTGCAGAATGTCAAAGTTTCTCAAGAATAAATGCATGAGAGTGTTAAGTCCAACCTCTTGGCAAAAAATTGTAGAATCATTAAAAGGACTTTGTTTCTATTTCAGTGCATACTAAATTCTTTCATTACTTCAGCTCCCAAAGCAGTTTTTATAAAGAAAACCTCCCAGAAGGCTCCAGCTGGCAAGTTTCCTTACAAATAGCAAAGGCTCAGCAAAAGTCATTTGCACAGACAACCAAATCCTGTCAATGGAGTGGCATCAACTACCCTGAGCATTCAGGACTTAACTGATCAAAACATTTGAATGTCAAACCTAAAGCACCTGAAAGCACCACTAAAGTAAAAAGATTGCTTGTATGCTAAAAAATGCATATTATCTAAAATATTTTGCTAGGTCATTCATCATGGTCTCAGCAGTATCTATGATTAATTAGCTTATTCCTCCTGGAAAATGAAGGGCCTTTACAGAGGACTGACTGGAAGGTCTAGACCTTAAAATAAGCCTATGTTTTAATTCAGTTACAAAAGTAAAAACAATTATTTAAATAACTTAAAGTAATATAAATGTGAATAATCAGTTATTAGTATTTTCAGATTGATTTATTAATGCATTTACACTGATTAACTGTTTACTTTTTCCAGAAGTGCCCTGCATAAAGATATATTAATATAGAAAATTAACCCAGGTTGTTAAATTGATATATATTTGTCACCATCATAGAAAATTCTAGATTTATTAAGCTGAAGATTTTTTATTTTTTTACTTATATAAGCAAGGAACAAATTGAAAGAAATGTATGAATTTAACACAAAAATCAGTGTCTTATTTGGAACAAAACAAATATCTTTTGAAAAGCAAACTATTGCATATGGAACTGGAGGGGATTTTTCATTTTTTTAAAGACAGCCATGCACAGGATCTGCAGAGCCAAATATTTATTTGTCATATAAATGTTGAAACAAGAATAATTATATTTTTAAATTAAATACCAAAGTATCAAAACTGTAACTAATCATGTATGCAAACAATTTCTAGACACTGACATGCTTGAAGTGTTATGCATTGTTAAGTTGCTTTAAAATGAAATCTAAATCAATGTAAAACAATATTAAGAATAAATTATCACTTGCTTGTGAGTATGAGGACAATATAATGACTGCATCTGAAAATATGCACTGAAATGACCTCAGTCCTGGATCAGTTATCCTATATACATAAGCCCATTAAATGAGAATTTCCCACTCCTATGAAGATGACCTTCCATGATGTTATTCTGAAGTATCTCAGAATCTGTTTTACTGAAGCTTGCATCAGTCAGTCCCCAGATTTTTGTGTAAAACCATTTCTATTCACTCATTACAGGTTCTTCTGGTTCCACTTTCAAATATTCACTGCCTGATACATATACCTGAGCTCAGAAAAACCTCCACTGAAAAACTTCAATAATATTTTAATGAAAGCTTTTAGCATAGCACAAAATTCAGGGTTGCTAAGTTATACAAGATAGTGTTTCTGGACTAAGAGCCCACGGTGTGTATGAATAACTTCACTGAGATCATGGGACTGTGCTGGATGTCTGGATGTTTACAGATGCAGAGGCATTATTTCTGCAAATGTCCAGTTTTTGGGCACTACTCTAGTCACAATTTTTTCTACATATTCTTTGAAGCAATTGGCCTTTGAGCTTGATGCATGTCCAAAGAGTTGTTAAGTCTTGAATTCCTTTGCCATCACTTCCATTTGCATGTTCTAGCCTTACATAAAAGCCTTGTTTCAGCAAAATTTCTTATTTTGCTGAAATAAGTATTTTTCTGTTTTTTGAAAGCAAATATCTTATTTTGCAGCTTCTTCCTTTCTATCTTCTAAAAAGTAAACTGTGGAGCAGAAGAGGATGTGAAATAATTTTTTTAAAATGCAGATTTTTGTTGTAATCAGAACTCAGTACAAATTATTACCAGATATACAACTTCTTCATCAAAATCCTGGTTTCCACGGTGACCAGCATCTGCTGGTTTTAGTTTTTTAAAAAACTTGCTTTTTAATGTCACCCATCCCCAAAATTAGGATAGAAAATAAGCTCAGAGAAATGTGATTTTTCCCTACAGTATCTAAACCAAACCGAGGACTTAGATGCCCACACAATGCCAGCATAATACATCATTCTTTTTGTCTAAAGCTTGCTCATCCAATACAGTTACTAGTAGCTACTCTACTTTGACAAAAATGTTCATCAAAGAATTTTTTTTAAGCCATATGGATGACAGTGTCAAGCAGGTGAACCACTGCTCAAGCTCAACCTGCTCTGCCTTTAAACTGTGTAGGAACATAACCTAAAATTTGGTGTGCTGGATCAGGCTAGAAGCCTTCTAGTTTACTGCCTGAAGCATTGTGCTCCTAGGAATAGCCAGAAGTCATAATTTCTGCCACATTTATCATTAAAAGAGATCACTTCTTCCTCACCCTATAAATTGAACTACTGCACCTCCTCAGCCATGAGAGAAGCCTCATTCTAACCAGACATAACCTGAAACCAAGTTGAGCCCATTGTTTTCTGTATAGACCATAATAGCTGATTTTTACTTTCATTATTTCCACTTGGCTTATACAGTCAGTTCTCCACTTGCTACTCATGGTCTTCAATATAAAGAAAGACTAAAAAGCCTTGTGCCTCATCTCTCTGCCTGGGAGGAAACACCTATCACTGGACGAGTCAGATGCCTTTCTTGTCCCTGCAGTCCCTTCCTTGTCCCTAATCACTACGTGTTTATGTAGTAATCAACATTTATACAGTATAAACACAGTCTATTTCTCACTGCAAATTTCATCTTCTATTCAGCTGCCCAGCACACTTAACATTTAATTCAATCCCACATCCTATTTTTAACAATGACTCATCTAATTTCATCCTCACCCTCTTGTGGTCGCAGTTCAAGACTATTATATAATTCAAACTAGTAAAATATACAGCTACAATTTTTTAGTCTTACAGATTCCTTGCTTAGAATTTCTGCCAAAGATGCCTTTTATTTCAATGCAACACTAGCTGTTTACTATTACAGATTCTCAACAATCAGCTGTACTTATAACAAGAGATAATACTTTGTTTAACCTGCTAACTTGAAGATCACCTAGAGACATCTGATTTCTGCTTTGACTTGATAAACACTATTCTTGTGACCACATAGAATGGTTGGATAATGGCTCCACCTTTCTGTTTCTTTCTCCCTTGCCTACTATATACAGAACAGCATAGTATAATATCTGCCTAAGGAAAAAAAATTAAAAGCCTGTTTTCAGCAAGCCTGAGGTACAGCATGTTCTTATCTTTATGCGTAGACCTACATGAAGATTCTCCCTTCTCCCACAAAATTAATCTTCAATAGTTTATTTTCACTCTTCAATATTTTCATCTTAAAAGCTGAAGTTCTTCAAGTATATGAATGACTGGTTTTGGCAAGGGGGAAAGAGGCACCCAGGGGAAGCACTTAAAAGAATAAGAAAGAAGATTGGTATTTCTGCATGAAGTGTGTTTTCAGGTTTTAGTCCTGATGTGGAAAAGATCACTGGGCTTTGACAACTTGTCATTTGAAAAGCAGCAATTACTTCCGTAACCCCAGAGTGATATCTGACATCATTATATATTTTTTTCCTATGCAGACAACAGATCGCCAAGTACTCATTTCAGGAGATTACTGCAGCTTTATTTCCAGGATAGAAGGGACAAATGAGGTAGTACACAATGGACAAAAGGAAGCACAGACAGAGAAGAGAGAGCAGTAGTATATTTGAAGAGCAATTTTATTTATCATAGGTTTGATTGCTTCTGCAGTGCAAGTGAGTCTTTCCATTGATTCCAACAGAGTTTAAACAAAGTCCTGACTTGCAAGATGAAATTCAGGATTAAGGGGGCTCCAGTAGGCTGGTAATAAGGATTCAGCTAAAAGCATGTTGGTAGACTTAGGAATTCTGTCCAAGAGTTTTTTTGCCTTTTACAATGAATGCTACTCAGTCCTCTCAACTAAAAAACATGGCTTAGACATAAATACCATGGCAGAACTGAAAGCAATCAGACACAAGCACTAAGGAGCAAATAATCTACTGAACACCAGATCAGCATGTGCCTCTGCTCACCTTATAGGAATAGGCTTCCAGTTAGAAGCTGGCCATGGACCAGCTCTCTGGAGTGAGGCAATCCACTCTTCCCTTGGCCCTCAGCAGCAGCCTGCCACCTCCATGGGCATCCTCCATCCTGGCTGAATGCGAGGTACAGGCAGCACAGTGCCTCACTGTGCTTATTGGTCTCAGTTTGAACCTTTCAGTTTCTTAAAGTCACAAGTGAAGCAAAGCACCTCGCCTGTGATCCAGGCATGGGAGACTGCAGGCAGTGTGGGAGGAAAAGCTACATACACGGAGCTTCCTCAGAACTGAGCAGAAGCAGGCTGAGGGCAAGCAGAGATACATAGCTGGAAGCTCCTTTTCCCTGGAAATGCTATAAACGAGGAATGCAAAATAGGTAGAAAAGGGGGAACAAATTCACAGTATGTACACAGAACGAATAGGTGGGCAGGAAAGAGAAGGAAAATAGGAAGAGATTTTCAGAGGTATACAATTAGGGGAATGACTGAAGAGGAAAAAATGTAAAAATGAACATTAAAAATGAGCACAAAGAAGGAAATGCAGTATTTGAAAGGGTAGACAGGATTGCATTTTTCAAATTGCTAAATTCAGGGTTTTTCTCGAACTTGATTACTCTTCTTTCAATGAGGGAAGTGATGGGGTACTAAGCTTGGTTACCTTAAACCAAGCTTTAAAGACAGAGGAGAAAAATAAATAAGGGCTTTACTGAAGATATTGTGCATAGTTCATTCCATTTCAGTTACACAGCTCTTGCTCTCTGCCTCAGTATTGTACTGCAGTGTTACACATGAACGCTTCCCACTTGACATCTGAAACTCTTGACATATCCTTTCTCTTTTAAAGGATCAAGGCTTCATTATCAACAGAAAAATTAAACAGCTCATTAAAAAATCATTGGAAAAAATGAAGAAAATACATTAGATATTTGGATTGGGTTTTTGTTTGTTTGTTTGTGGTTTTTTTTGTTCATGCTCTTTAACATGACTATCAAAAGTGGATTTATTATAACGTTGGGGTTTTTTAATAGTTTTCCTGCTCAAGGATGTATCAGGTACTTACATATAGAACACTTCAAGGTTTAATTGTGCTATATTCTCTAATGAGAAACAAAATAAAAAGCATTCTATTGTAAAACCTTTAATTTTTCTGGAAGTAAAGTTGGAAAAGTCCTATTTTGATTCTGTAAAATTAACAAGCAGATACCAAATAATAATTATTTTCTTATCTTTTACTAGTGTTTTGGTTATAAAATATGCAAGATATTGTTCACAGGGAATATTGTTTACTGTTCACAGGAAAAGACATGTCATTGACAGGAGAATGAAACAGATTGAAACACATTAAACCCTTCTTTGATTTAAAGAACTAATTAAACATTTCCTTCTTGCACTAAGCCTTGAAGATCCTCTAGCACTAGAATTGGAAGTGTGATATAAAGACACATCCTTAGGCAAAAAACAGTTTTTCATTACTGATTCAAACTCCATCCCTTTCCTTCATTAACTGACTAGCTTACAAAACCAAAATACTGCCTGTAGGAGAAGGGAATACAGGTGACCTTGCCTCTGATAAGTAACAGCTGTGTTAATTACCCAATACAGTCTTGCCCCAGATGTGTCACAACTATATCCAATAAAGGTAAGTGTGATAAAAGGGAGTGAGGGGGTTAGCTGATGAGAGAAAGTCATGAAGAAGAAGGATGCAGGAGACAGAATCACTGCTGTGAGGTCAGTGTGGGTCTGCAGTTAGAGCCTGTTGTTGGAACCTGCAGTCACAGTCTATGTAGGTAAAAGCCTGCCTTCAGAGTCTGCAAACTAATACCTGCAGTCACAGTTTAGCAGGAAATAACCAGCAGTCAGAGGCTGCAAGGGAAACCTACAGAGAGAGCTTGCTGCAGCCAGAGTCAGTGAATGGTTGGAGTCAGGATGGCTGAGCTGTAAAGAGGAATAAACCAGCACCCTTTTCATGCTGTGATGAACAAGAAGTCTGTGTCTTGGCTCATTTCTACCCTCTAACGAGAGGGCTGCTGCAACAATTGCCTAGAGAAAAAGAGTCTCCATAAAAAATAATATTCGAAATAATTCTTATTGCCCCAACTATTCTCAATGGACAGTGCAGAAACATATTTAAGAAAAAAAAATAAGGCCATCAAAAAGAATTAAATCTTATAAATATAAGTCTGTGTTAGCTAAGTTGTGATGTGAGAAGGAGATTGCATATTACAGTTCCTCCTGAATTTAAGTTCACACAAAGCACCAGCAGTAAGCAAAGAGGGATAACATCTGATTCCTGTTTAAAATTGTGCAATGATGTGCCAACCTCAGATCATCAAAAAGGGCAAATTTCCACATTGTAGATGGACAGGAAGGCCAGGCCTTGCAGTTAGTTTCAGAATTAACACACGCAATGCAGGAGAGTAAAAACACTTTCAGCACTAAAGATGCTCTCTGAAGACAAGTTTGAAGCACACTGGTACAACAGTACAGGAGGCACGTGCTAGCACTGCCAGTCTTAAATGCCTTGAACTAACCTCATGATCAGTGCTGGCTGGCATTTCCAAATACAATTTTACAGGAACTACCCGCTCATTGTATTTAGTCAGATTCTATTTTCTCATTCATAAGTGGTAAGAATAACTAGAGAAGCAGATAAATTAAACTCCATGGCACTACTCTCAAGTTCATTAAGCATCTACTTCATTTCTTTGTTGAATCAGAATCAGGAAGTTCAGCAGCTTCTAGACTTGATTCTACAAAAAGGTCAGAAGTGTACAGAAATTTACAGAAGTTTCACCGTTTTTTTTTCCTTCCTTTTAAAATAAGTGGTTTAGAATTGTCTGTGCACTTAATGTCAGCCAGAATTTTGAGTAAACAATATTTCACTTCTTTGAATGATAAAAGCAATTTTACTGGTACCCAGAGTCTTGAAACTGATTAAGTACACACATCTAGACATCTGGAAGTATAGATTTAATGGCACTCTCTGTCCAAAGAGTCAGCAAGGACATTTTTTTTTAAGATCCTAATTGACCATACTTATTGAATGCAGTATGCATTTCAGCCACTTGAGGTTTAAACTTAAACACATTTAGCCCTCCCTGTTTTAAGAGTAAAAATGCATATACTGCATTTCAGGAACAAAAGATGACATAGCACTGGAAGAAAGGCATTCCATAACGAAGTGCACTCCCTGCATTTTTGAGAAAAGTAGTGAACTGTTGCCCTTCATAACAGAGGAAGATTCTGCTGGAGGCTGAATGAAAGAATTGAGAAGTATAAGCCTCCCCTCTTCATGGCCACAATGATTACATGATGCTTTTGCTGGCAGACAGGACAGAAGGGAAGGCAGGCTGTTCTCACAGCAGTGATATAAGTTTATGTAGTTGTCAACTGGCCTTCATTGTTTCTCAGGTTTAGCTGACTACAGAGTTCCCAAGGAACATTTTTCTCTTGATAAACCCCACCAGGAGTTCTCTATTAGACAGCCATAAACTGTAGAAACTTGTCTCTCTTTCACTCTTTTTAAGATGCTGTACAGAGAATACTAAACCAGTCTTTCAAAACGGTTCCTCCCTTGATGCAAGCACAAAAAGAAAACAGGCAGAGAAGCACAAGCAGTCAGCAATGCTATGGGCACAGCAGATTTTGTCCTTGGCATTTAAAAATCACAGAAATTCAACTGGTGCATTTATCAGAGATAACAAAGATGTGTTTTCTTTCTACTTCTCAATTTCATAATTTCATCAATCCTTCTGCAAATGAAAGCCAAGCAAAAATGAGTTACAACTGCAGAAATAACCATCACCTTTCTAATTCCCTTCATTCCCTCTTTCCCTCCAGTATACTAAGAATGCCTTAAGACTTTTTACCAAAAATCAATGCTTAACCACAAACTGTAGCCTGAAGTCATCCACTGACTTTATTACTTGTTTGCAGGTTAATACACACCAAACTCCATGGAAATTTCGTCTGGTTACACCCAGGCCACTGCATAGGCTGCTAAATCTCTCACAATGCCTTCAACCACAGCGCCATCTTGTGGCTTTCCCTTTTGCACAGAAATCTGAAACCTCCTGGCGAGGAGTTGGTCAGTTTATGACCCCTCCACATTAAGACTTGCAACTGGAACACAAACTGTAAGAGTTAAAATGAGGAGTTGCATCTCTAGGGTCACTAAACAGTTTCTTCAGACTCTGAAAGCTGCTGGTCAGGATAAATGGACGGATCAGATGCCTGTTCTTCAGACTCAGCTATTTCCCCAAATTTTACAAACATTAGATTATTAAGTAAACCTAATGTCTGGTCTTGGATTTTCTTTCTTTAAATGGCTTTTGTTTTGCTAGTCTAAACACAGTAAAAAATTTTTATTGTTTCTTCTCCCATATTTGTCTGGTAGTTTTTTCTCTGCTTAAGCTCCAGTAAATCTCTACTGTCTTTGAAAATAAACAGTTAGTTTAGGTAAAAATCTTCTATCTCTCCCTCTGTAGCAAATACTTCACCTGAAACATCCCAGGCCTACTTTTTTTTTTTTTTTCATAGCTACAGTCCACCTTCAATTAGTAGCTGAATTTGTCTTCCTCTACTATTTCCAGCTGAGGACTCACAGCTTATTGAAGAAAAAGAAAAAATACTGCTATGCACAGTAGCAAAACCTGCACCATTGTATTCCATCACTTTTCCCTTATTCTGTTCTCAAAATCCTTCCATTTTTTTTTACCTGACATCTGAATATCCTTTGCAGTGATGATGTCTCCCACCTTAGACTCATCAGCACATCTTGTCAACGCACTCCTCCTTTCCAGGCAGCAGTCATCCATTAAAATATTGACCTTGTTTCCAAAATGGTACTGGAAAAACTCCACTATTCATCTTCCTCCTGTTTCACAATCCCCCTCTCAAGACCGTTGTCATGTCCCCCTCAATCATTTCCTTATTCACATTATAATTCTTCTAAGTATCATTTTTCTTCAGGGGAACAAATAAATTCCTAGGCAGGCCAATATTATTCCTTTTACAGAATCCAGTTAACATTGGATCTAGTTCCTTTACATCTGATTTATCAAATAGATATAACTGGAGTCCTATTCCACACTAGAAAGTAGGCAATGTCACAAATTATTTCTTTATATAGGTTTTTACTGTCATCACACAATTTAAAACTTAAAAGCTGCACAAGACAAGACAGCTGCAGAATCAAAGAATGCAGATAAATATGCACTAACTTACAAATTAAGAAATGCATATAAAAATAATTTTATTTTTTTCTATGTCAAATACAGCATTCACAGCAGGTGCAATGTCTTGCAATGTAGTAACAAAAGGAAAAGGTTTCATGCCACGATTGGATATGCAAAATAAAATGAAGAGGTCACAGGAATTTATGTAAGTAAAAGAGGAGACATGAGCTGCAAGCCAGATTTCCAATAGATTTGAGGATTAAACCTGGAACACTCTTTCAGGTTTACTTATGGTTGCAAAAGTTGTATACAACAATCAAAAAATTATTTTTTTCCAAAGTGTGTGTTTCTGTCTAACTGTAAGACAGGCCCAAATGCATCACTGAAGAGGGTCCATCTCGAATCCTCTGCATTTCCCTATCTCTGCTGTGAAGTACAAGCTTTCCTGAAACAGCTGTCATCTGGACATTCACACATCAGGGACCAGGCACAGACCAAGGAAAATAATGTAGGTACCAACTTTACTTTTCAGTTGCTTTGCTGGGATTTAGCAGCCTAAATGCATTTTTGGGATTATTCCATTGAAGTATGGATGGAGTTAGGTCCCGTAACAGTGAAGAGGGGCAAGTAAAGTAGTTCAGGTAATTCCAGCCCAATCAGCCAAACATGGATATTTGAAAAGAGATAGTGACAAATTAGTAAGTAAGCAATAAATCAAGCTGTCTTTAACCACCTTGAAGAAAACAAGATGATAACAAAGAGTTGACATATTTGTCAGGAAAAATTCATGACAAATCAATATAATTGCTTTCAAAACAGCTGATCTAGAGTACAAGGGAATAGGTCCCTGTAATGAACAAACAAGAGAAATACAATCTAAATGAAGGTGCACTAATTTCAGGTCAGAAACAGTTGAATGAAATTATTCAGATCATTATTTGAAAAATGGGAATACATTTCAAAAAGGCATGGATTTCTTGTTATATCCAGTATTTTAATGAATTATGGTATTTTGTATTTCTTTAAAATTTGTAGCTGTCACAAATTTGACAGGTATTGTTCAGCTCCTGACTCATTTCTACCCAGTGCAAATCTATTAATCTCAATTG
Organism: Zosterops lateralis; assembly: GCF_965231275.1. Taxonomy (NCBI): domain Eukaryota; kingdom Metazoa; phylum Chordata; class Aves; order Passeriformes; family Zosteropidae; genus Zosterops; species Zosterops lateralis. Next base: position 27,204,898 of record NC_139765.1, read on the forward strand.
AGCTGGTGTTGTCTAGCAAATCTTCTGGATATTCTGGAACGTAGTGTTCAATGTAATTAAGCATTGAATAATGATCATAAGAAGAGATAAAGTTCATCAACAGGAACTCTTTGTGACTCAGGTGAAACCCAATATGCAGTTATGAAATATTTACCACAATGACCTTCTTCTGTGGTACTCCCTCTCAAAGTTTCCAGGTTAGAAAATGAGCAACGAATAACTCATGTTTTGTCTCATTGTAACAGAAGCCTGGCTTTTATTGACCGGATCAATCCTCTCAAGAACCCATTATTTCAAATCACATCTCGTATTAGAAATTTAAGAATTCTCTTCCACAGTCGATGAAATTGATTAATTCTGGTGTCTATTATACTCCTATATCCAAGGACAAAATTTTGCACTACTCTGTAAGCTACTAGCATTAATTACTCTGTAAATATCTAGGATTGCAAAATGCTGCAAAGCAATGAAAGCACTCAGTTGAGGCTAATGTTTCAAGTAGGGTGCAAAGCACCCACTAAAACTGCAGATTTATCTCTTTCATATTGTGTATCAGAATACTCTGAGGTTTTTTGCATCGATATCTTATTTTCCGCTTCACTATCTTTTGAACATTGAAATCCAGCTCAGATATCGCCATGCACAGTTTATTACAAGGTCCCAAACATGGTCTGCTAGAATGGAAGCAGACAGAAATTTTCCATCTTCAGTTGTTAAAAAAAGAATTATTTTGAATTATAATGTGTGTGTTGCATGCATTATATATTGGTGGTTTAGCATAGTTGGTTTTTTAAAGAATTTGCTACTAAAATGTTATAGAGAGCTTAATTGTAAACGCACAGATGAGAAGCATAATAAGCCTGTGACATGGTATTCTTCTGCATTTCAAGTTCTTGTAAATGATCCGATCACATAGTCTTGGACATAACTAAGAGTTACCCTACCTCATTAGTCTATATCTAAGTTACCCTCTGTCTTTTCAAGAACTCCCCCATTTCAGCTGACTCTGTACTCTTGTCTGAGCTTCCACAGATGTGCTGTATGCTGCAAACAAGCTTTTCAATCATAGCAAGACAGTCCCTGAAAACTGATGTAGTTTTAAAAACCTGAGGAATCTTTGCATTTGAAGTGTTATAATGAAGCCCAAGGATAGGGTTTAACACTGGAGTTGCAGACATGATATCCAGCCTTAAGGAGTAGCTGCTGACACAACATTCTACCCCTGAGGAATAATGGTAAGATACCCTGATTACATGCACTACCCTCTACTCTCCTGCAGGATTAGATTTAAAAAGTAGATTTAAAAAAATCCCACAGATTATAAATTGTTTCATTGGATACAGAAATTGTACTTTGAACCAGGACCACCCTGCCCTTCTAAAAATCAACATTACTTCAGTGCTAACCTGACACCATGCTGCTGTGTTGCTTTTCAGTATGACATTTTCATAAACGTCTCAGTGTCAACTCTTCAAAGACCTTGTATATTCTTAAATTAGGGTGAAAATTAGGGCATTTGTATTTGTTTTGCTAATAAAATATCCTAATGGCATCTTTGGCTACATGCATCCATACTTTAGAACTGGGAAATTGTTCTGCAATGCTAACAGTTCCTTATCAAATTTAACTAATATTTTATTATGCTACTACTTTTAAATTAACTACTTTTAAATTAAATTAATCTTTTCTTTTAAATTAACATTTCTTCCCTTCTCTACAACATCACCTCTAGGTGTCAAGTGCCTCCTCACTTGCCACTTCACTGTCCCAAAACCACTTCAAATTAAAACCAGAGTTGGCACTCATCATGTGGGAAAAATATTAAGTGTTTCACAGCAGTACTGTATTTGTATCAGTAAAATTGATCAGTAAAAAATCAGATGGTAATGTAAACCAAAATGCAAATTAATCCTACAGAATACAGTCACAGAGTTCATACAATCAACACTGCATTGAAGAAGGAGGTGCATATTTACATGGCTCTTAAGTGGAAGGAGAAGAAAAGATAAATTAAAGTCACAACATTTAACCTTCCTGAAGCTGTTCACCATTTGTCCTAATGCTCCTGCTTAGCAAGTGTCATCATCAAAGCAGATATTAGGAATGGTACTTGTGCTGAAGGCTGGGATTTCCAGCTGCCATGAGCATCCAGTCAGGTTCAGAGGATGAGCCATTAGATCAGAAAGTTCTGGGAAGGGAGAAACGGATTTTGATTTGATTTGATTTCAGAACCACCACATAGTTTCAGGCCCATTAGGTTTTGGCAACATGCAGTAATGTCTTCATCAGTTACACTTAATTACATTAATGTGATACTTAAAATGAAAAGTGCCAAATACAAACCACATAATATTTCCCTATAATTTTTACTACAGATTATATTCAGCCACTGTTGCCAGCAATTATTACAATTTTAAGAACTAGGTCAGCTCTAGGTATTTAGAGTTTTCCAGCATTATACCTTTCAATACTGCATCTACTAATACATCACTCTTCATATCTACCATTATTTTACCTGGCACCAAGGCAGAACCTTCTAATTCCTTCCACTTAGCAACACAACATAGGCAGCAAGAAGTAAAATGCTTTTACAGAGGTTCAATTAGGAAGCATACAGATAACTCCTTGGCAGTCAGAACGTTTCACTGAGCTCATGACCCACTTCCTACCATCATAGTCATAAAAAACACTCAGAAAAATGCAACTAGACTGTGGGTCAAGTGATTTGTCCTAATACCACAACTCCTCACCAGCTGTCATCTTTCCATCAGACCCTGAGACGTTCAAATCTCAGTAGGAAAAACACCACCAGTGATTAGCATGCTGCTGTTGCTTCTGATAGCTTCTATTAGACTTCAGCCTTTTAACAAGGTGGGACCACAAGTGCATTCCCATGGATGTAATTGGATGCTCCTTCTACACACTATTTTGTGATTATCCAGGTGCTAGTAGCATTTTGAACACAACAGACATACAAGGACATCCTCCATCATGCCAAGTTTTATGACAGGCACAGAAGAGACTGCCCTCAAATGTTTCCGTGTGCTAACATGGATGTACCCTCATCAAACAGTCTGCCTACCAGTTTTAAATAAAACATACAATAATGGCATTATTGCTGCTGAGAACATCTTTGTTGTCGCCCTAATCTTTAGCCTTCCAATGACTGTTTACATATTTCTTGTGGAGTTTCTCAAAATAAGTAGATTGTTTTCACATACCTCTCTGTGATGAACTTCTGAATTGACCACTGGGTTCAAAGAGGTGTTCCTCTCATCTACCAACCCTTGACCAAATTCCAAATCCTATTTAAACCCCAAATCATAATAAACTGTGTTCTTCTTCTTTCCTCACTTCAACCTGACGGTGAGTGTGTGGTTCTTTCATGTTGCTAACAGCAACACTTTGTTTCTGATACTTTTAAACCATGAGGGAAAATGCTAGATTAAGAATTACTTTGCATAACCATAAATCCTTTCACGATGTTTTTATGGTCTGATCCTTATTTAGGAGCAATCAAAGCACTCTGGCAGCAGAAACAGCTGTTTATATTGACCATGAAAATTAATGATCAAACTAAGCTTGGACATGTAAAAAACAAATAATCACTTACCTGTGGACTCTTGACTTAAAGTTTCTTGACTACTACTGTTGTAAGAAGGCACTGGAGTGATTGAAAGGGATGCTGGACAGGACAATGGACATGAGAAGTCATTTTGCGTAGCAAAACATTGACACACGGGAACACAGGCATCTTCAGGGACAGTGAGACCGAGGGGAGGGTTGCCATAAACACACAGATTTTTCCAGCGAAGCAGTCCTATTGCAAGAGGGCCAACAGCTTCAGAACCTGACAACAAACACCTGGAGTTAAAACCTGTGTCCTTGTACAGCTTGTAATTTTGGGCAAGGAAGCTATGGCAAGGTAATACTAATTCCTGCTTTGATCATTAAGTTTGTCCCCTGGAAAAGAATGCCAATATTTTATTCTGCTCCACTATGAGTAATGTTGTTAAATGCTGGTGTAATAATGAAAGAATACTTTCAGCATGTGTTCTCCTTGTTCTGGACAAGATACATTTAACATGAAATAAACCTTCTAATTTCAATGTGAATTCTCAGATTGTGGTGGTCTTGCTTATACCTGGATTTCTGCAGGAACTCACTCATACATTACAAACTGAAGGTTTCTCAAGTAAAAGTGGAAAGCCAGTGTTGAATTTTTAATTTTTTTTTTTTTTAATCACCAACTTGCTTTGATTTTTTGACCCCTGGGAGGTTCAGACCTCAGTGAAAATCAGGAAGTGGGAAACACTATTCCACTGTCGCAATGCACTTCTCTGTTCAGCAATTCTCTTATCCACCAATCTGTGGTTTAGGATTTTGTCTGTCTATTTCAAATTTTGTTTTTTAACACTTTCTGAAGATTCATATTCAATCTTACTAAAAGCTCACCTACATATGACATTGTGACACAGAACCATAGAGTTTATTTTGACACTATACCACAAGACTGTGGAGGAGAGAAACCCTGAAGAGATTATTCTGTTATTCATGATATTTCATCTGCTGCTTCACCAGCATACTATCCCAAAATACAAAAAAAGAAAAAAAAAAACCCTATAACTGCAAAATAAGAGGGCTTCTATATGTCTCTCCTACAAGTAGTTTCCTACTTTTTAACTCTCATATTTGTGTTACTTGCAAGACTAAGAGCATCTGAATACAAAACCTCCCATCTACAAAACTCAAATGCACACAGATCAAATCTGTGATGGTCACACAAGCACCCTCAGGCTATTGTGGCAACACTCACAACAAGACTACAAGTCTGGTGTAGTCTTGGCTGCTGCATCAAGACAGGACACAATACAACACAGAAACTCAGACCTCAGATATGATCATGCAATGAATTCCTGAATTCACCTGCAGAAAACCAAGTATGTAAGAAAAGAGCAGGCCTGAATTGAACTGGTGACTCATAGCTGGCTCATAAGTTCTGCAAGGGCAATATGAAAGTATCTACTGTAATTTCAGTTTCTCTAACCACATTTCTGTCACCTACTGTAATCAAGTATCCAACTAAGCACCTGAAGAGCAGCAGCTGGCTAATGGTAGATCCCTTAAAAGGGAACAAAAACCAGAGATTTTTCATCAGTTGTCTCAGAAGAGGAGCCTCTAGGTGTTAGGAAATAATCCCCTTTAAATAAGTGTGCATACCCTCAGAGCTATTTGAGCTTCCCGCTAGACAGACCCACACATCAAGGACTTTCAAGTGTGTCGACTCCAGAGAAAGACTCAGTGTCACTGCAGAAAGTTGTAACTTTCTGCAGTTACTGTAGTAAAATAATGTTCAATAGTAGCCAGTATTGCAGTAGACATCCTGTTTAACAAAAAAACTTCCATCCTCCCTACTTTCATCTTGGCTCATGGTTTCTCTTAAATATAAATTGATGGATTTTCTAGGGAGTTAGCTGCCAATATATTGTTCTATTTCTCTTGCAAACATTCAGCACATTTGAGACCATCAATTTTACTGAATATGGAGCTTTGCCTGGCTAACTTCAAAGGACACAGATTTTATTCAGCTTTCCTAGTTGTAATTTGGGTTTATTTTAACACAGATACCCACAGACTAAAGGCTGTGATTATCCCACAGTGCTTGACTGCTTTATCACGAGGGCTTGGGAAAACAGGAGCATTAAAAGATATCTGTGAATACAGGATATGAAATTTATGGCTGTTTTTAAGTGTAGATATATTAATGAAAAATCCATGAAGATTTATGTTCAGATTTTTAAAATACCCTTGCAGTCACTCCTTTATCCGTATAATTTTATATAAACATTGATTTTCACTTTTACCAATAAAGAGCCATTCCATAAACTCATTTGCAAGTATGTGGAATTGATAATTTCTGAGGAAAAAAAAACAAAACACAAACAACAACACAGATACATCACATCAAAGTGACTTTTGTTGTCTTATTTATCCATTCATCACTGCAAGGCCATTTTGCCTATACTTAATTTTCATTTTTATCTATAAGAGAGGATGTGCTGCAGCTGTAAGCATAGAATCTGATGTTGAAAAACTAAGCTAGACTATAAAAAGTTCATAAATAGAACTACTCAGCACTCTTGAGTGAGGACAAGCTATCCAAGTTTTTGACTTTGTTTAATCTCATTAGTCACATTGGTTAGGAACAGATTTCACTGTAGCCACTCCTAGAAGCCACATTAAAATAAATGTCTAATTAAAACAACACATACAGAAATGTGTATATATCAATGATATATATAAGTATACCTAGATATGAAAATATATACAAGCACACACATACCCATGAAAGTATAAAAGTGTATGTATGAGAAGTGAATGCAGTAATTTTAAATTCTTGAATCGCAAACGACAACTGTTTTGTTTGCAGAAAATTTTAGTTTCACTTGGGGTCTTTCTTGGAAGGGGGGAAAAACCTCCCTTAAAATTTTTCACTCAAAACCAAAAAAGCCACTTGGAAAAGTTGTCAGAGTTCAAAGATATGTCTTTCAAGGTAAGTGCAACACCAGGGATCCTTGCAAAATGCAAGTTATGCTGGCTAACCCTGCAGCAGTACAGACAGATGTGTTTGACTGCATGATCCATGTGCAGAGTGTTTCTGGAAAAAAAAAAAAAAAAAAAAAAAAAAAAAAAAAAAAAAAAGAGTTTTTCAGTTGTTATATACCTTTCAAGTTGTACCAAAAAAATCAAACTTATAAAAGCAAAGGAAAGCAGTATATAGCTCTCAACAGAACTTCACAACATCCAGGCAGGGAAAGGGTTGCCTGAGACGTGCTGCAGGAGGCTCTTTAGCAGCTTAAAAAAATCGAGGTTGGAAACAAGAGGACAACTATGAATCCACAGACAATGTTCCAGCCATTAGCTTAATTCCATTCTGAGGTGTTTAGGTGTTTCTGCTTTGCAGAAAACCAAGTGCATGCACCCTTTATTAGCAGTATAGAAATTAAATTGAATTGTATACCTTGGAATAATTTTTCCAAGGGAAGAGTACTGAAAGGGGCTTGATAGTCCTTCAGAGCATTGCAGAGGCAATGCCCTGAAGAGTAAACCTTAAAGCTTGAATATGGATACAAACCAAACTGGCTACCCTAGTCCCACCCAGGTTTTCCTGTCATCCACTTTTTATGCACTTGTTTCACTTTAGACAGGTTTCCCTTTCTCTCTGCACTCTTCTCTGAAGTGGTGCATTTGCATTTCTGAGTTTTCTCTCTGCTGGATTGCCCCCAGCCTTGTTCTCTCTCTGAAAAACCTAAACTTTTGTATATCCTTCTGAAGCAGTAATATTCAAAAACAATCCTCTAATGCTCCTCTTACCCCATAAATGCAGTAAAGCTACACAGCAAGCACATAACTCAGTAAATGCCTGCTTTCTGCCTTATTACATAATAAGTCAAAAGTAAGAGAGATGAAAGATTTGCATACCTTGCACAGTCCATGCATTTGCTCTACCTGGGCTCCAGGCTGAGTTTGCTGCAGAGTGACAATAGACTGTCTGTCGTGGGCTGTGCACCTCCAGACCTCCCCTGATTCTTGGTGTCCTAGAATCCCCCATTCTTTTACGGTGCTTCTTTCTGCTGCTGCCCAGCCAGCGCCTCTCACCTGTGCTCCTACTGCCTCCTGAAGCCTGTATGGCACATGCTGGCCACTTGTTAGAAGTGCAGTCTTGCTATTCAGAGGCTTGGGGTTTTTTTTCTTTTCTTTTCCCCTCCCTCTTCTCCTCTCTTCTCCCACTTCTCCAGCTAATCCTGATCTTCACAATCAGACACACTTTTCCCCTCCTGCAGCTGAAGTGGAGCAGGAGCTGCTGCCCTTTCACATGGCTTCTGCTCCAGTCAGGCTGCTCCACAGGAAAACAATCTCCCTCAGGGTGGTGGGAACAGAGCAAGGCGCAAACACATTTGCAAAAACACACATATATTCACTTAACTCCTTGCTGCTAAACCCTCCCAGAGCTGTGGTGGTAAAACCAGACACAGCCCTTGCATAGAGAAATGAGGCTGCTGCAGGGTGGGACAAATACATCTGCAGAAAAGATTGGACATTAAAAGGAAGTGTTTATATGGGGAGAAATATACACACCATAACAAAAAAAAAATCCAAGTCTAAGAGACTTCAGTGACAAGTTTTACAGGACACCCCTTTTCTCCCAGGTTAAAACTCTTCCATTTGTATTAACTGCTCTTTTTATCCCAGGAGTCTGATAAAAAGCTCTGCAGTGCAGGGAAGGAGCGCAGAAGAGAGACAGGACCAGTCCTGGCATGAGAGCTTGCATTACCACCTGCTTTACTTGCTTATCTGGCCTGAAATATTGCATAGGGCTACCTGCTCTGAAAAAGGTTCTCCAAATTTTCTGATCCCTCAAAGCAGTTAAAGGATTGAGACATCTCATTCCCAAATTTTGTTTCCTTTTTTGAAACAATCTGTTCTGAATAAACTACTTTAATAATTTCTTTCCACTTAAAACATACATGCTGAGAATAGACGACATATAGCTAACGTGGCAAAAAAATTCAAAATAACAGACTAAGAGTACCAGTTCTTAAATAACCCTGCCCCCAGACTATTAAGTCTATATCAGCATTTTCCAGTCTTGCATACTTCTGGTATGTTTATAGGTATATTTAGCCAAATGGGACAACAATAATTACTTTCAAGAAATTCTGTTCCAGCTAAGCATATTTGACATTCACACACAGCATAAAACTGGAAGTGCATACCTGGGATTTTTTCAAAGTTTAGGTTAAGCAGAAAAACAGCTTTCAGCTTTTATTATCTATGTGTTCCCCAAGTCAAACTTTTCAGCTTAACCACTCCTTGTCCAGCTTACAAATACTGGTGATAGCTGGTAGACTGGCTAACACACAACCAGATACAAAGAGCATATTATATTAACAGGGAATTGACTAAATTATTTTACATCCTAGCAAATACTCTATCCTTTCCCCTTTGTAGAAAGGGTATTATCCTTTAGCTGCCTCTCCTCGGAAGAGGCTGCCTCTGCCTCGGGTGAGCCAGATCTCCCATGGCTGTTATTAATTCATATCTGGATTTGACAAGAACTGATATTTATAGGAACTTTTAGTAGAAAATAAAAACATGTATATATGAAAGTATTATGTGCATTGTGTACTCACGTTGCATCTGCTGACATATGAAGTAATTTCCTTTGGTTCATGTCAAGACTATAGATAAACATCTAAGGACAGAATTTTGCACTCAACCACGGAAAAGATGCACAGCAGACTGTGTTGCACAGAAGGGGGCATATTCTCACTGCTTAGCTTCACTTTAGGAGGTGAGCCTTCTTAAGTTTCTCCTATAAAGGAAGAGAAAAGGATCAACTGGAGTAATCTGTAGTAAGATCAAAACTCTAGTCTGTGAATAATTCTTGATAAGAGCTTTACTCTTATTTACCATTAAGTAATGATACGGCACTAGGAAACTAGCTACCTAATTTAGCTGGCTAAATTAGTTTCCTGAAATACATGACCCACTGTATCCATTTTTTCATCCAGTCTCCTTCCATATTTTTCTGAATTCAATAAGCATTTAAGAGTTTATTCTGGGGAGGCAATTCCACAATTGTGTTACCTACTATTGTGGGAAAGAGCAGTACCAGCCTCCACTATCACAGCTTGTTTTCCTCTACACAGAGAATGTACCAAGATCAGGATAGATTGCAAATCATAGGCAGATGATGGAGTTCACACTGGCTGTCTACAGGTCAAGGAAAAAATAATAAATTATTAAGGACAAGGTGTTGCTTTCACCTGTCTCACTGCAGAGCAGTGGATAGAACACCTGGCAGAGCCATAACACACAAAGTGCTAAAAAACACAAAGGGTTTCCTTGTCTTCTCATCCAAGGATTTTGAGACTGCTTCCTGTGGAAGGAGAGAGTGTAAATAGCAGCTTTGGAAATATATAAAAGTGTTGGAGTGCAGGACATCCCTCTGGGCACCCTGGGAAAGTCACAGACCTCGGTAGAGAGGCCTGAGACCCGAGATAGAAGGTCTGGGGTCTGTGCAGGGGGGTTTGCCTGGCACAGAGCCCAGGAAGTTACAGTCTTTGATTTTGATCCATGTGAAAAACATCCAACAGAGAGAAGAATTGCAAATCACAAATGTGTGACACACAGTAGTGTAGTTTATCACTGTGTAGAGGACTTTGTAGTTTTGGGATTTTTAGAATGTAGATGCAAAAGGACAAGATGGAGATTTTAGGGCAGTGCCCCGGGTTCTTCTTCTTCTCCCTTGGCATCCATCTTCTGTAGTGACGTGGGCACAAAGTAGTTTCAGTGGATTGGGTCAAAGTAGACATGTCCTTGTTAGTATAGGTGATAGACATTGGCACAGAATTGTAAATAATGGGTACATAGTTATCTGTATAAGAGGTAGCGACCTCCCATCACGGGGGGGGAGTCACCTCGTGTCCAGGCTGCTGTGAATATCTTGGCCGGACACATAAAAGAAAACAACAAGAAAGATTTTTGCTCTTCTTACACACAGAAGAATCTATGTCACTAACAAAAGCCTTGATCTTCAGCTAATCACCTCAGACTGCTTATCTGTCAGATAACTTCACCTTGATTGAGAGCCCTTGCTGTGACTTTTCATGTTAGTGCAATAAAATATACTGCTATGGATGTCCACTTCATCAGTGGTGTGGTTGACAGGATGGATTTTTTTTTGGATCATCTGTTTAGCTATACAAGATTAGGTAAGAGCACTGCAAATCACTGCTTTAGACATACCATAGCAGAGGGGCTGGGGAACATACTGCATGGAAAACATTTAATTTACAACAATAATTTATATTTACACTAGGGCCTACAATGTCATTAAAAATCCCCACTGCAGAAAGAGCCCGAGAGAACAATGATTATAAATGTCTTTCCTGAAAGGGCTTGATGCAAGGCACTGAAGGTCAATCACTAGCAGAAAGTGTGGAACCTAGATGATTCAAAAAGAGGAGTTGTTAGTTGTCCTCTTTCCAAGTAGTGCACTATAAAATTTTAAGTAATTATAATTTTTTAAAAATACACACTGATGACATATATTGGCATTTTAATGAAAAGACAAGTAGCTCAAGAAGAGACTGGCTTGCTGCATTCTACAGCCTACACAGGAAGAAGTCTTTAAGCTTAATAGCCTCTCTTCCCATCAATAACTGTGATACTCCAGCTGAATACAAGATTAATAAATTCTAAAAGCTTTTAATTTTTATTATGGAAGTGGAAAATAAAAGATCAGATTTCACAGCAACATGAAGTTCACTCAGTCCGCTCTATTTAACTAAGTTTTCATATTTAGTAAGGAGAACTCTGTTCAGAAAACAGCTTTGTTGCAAGTGTTGACAATTGGATAACACAGGGTTTGCTATACACCTTGACAAAAATAATTGAAAGCATCAATCACAATCTATTTGGAAAACCACACTGTATATTAGATGCAAATTATGACTAACTCAAACATTCAGCCACCAGAGGTGAAGACTGAGATGCAGAGTGCCAGCTGCCTGAAATACATAACGTAACATCATCATTCACCAAACGGATCCTGTCCCAAGAGCCTTGGTATGGTAGGTCTCACCTTTGCCTGAAAGTGTGCATGCTGAGAGACACAGAGGGGCTTTGAATTCCAGAGCAGGGTTTCCTTGTATAGGATATAAGAAAGAGAAGTACAGGTTAAGCCTTTAAAGAGACCTCTGCTCTGCAAGCAAAGCAGACTGAATAAAGCCTTCCTGTTGTGCACAGTAGTACAAATTCTCTCCTCAGCTCTGTAACTTTTGCCAATTTCCTGTCTTGCACAGAGTCCACACAGATCTCCACAAGCTCCAGAGTCTCTATGGCTTCCAAAGGCCCAGAAGGCTCAGGTATGTCTGCCCCAACTTTGCAGATGCTGACACTGGAATGTAGGGTAACCTTGCTCCACTGCAAGAGGAACATACTCTGAATTCACGAGCTTGAGCTTAGCTTTAGGATCCCATTGGCCTGAGTACAGCTTGAGAATTCCTGTGGTATAGGAATAAAGCATGCAGACAGAGAGCCTGTGCCTTGTTTCCAAAGAGCCTCTCAAAACACCACTACATATCCAGCTCCTCTTATAGCACTGAACTCACCTTGCTTTGAGAGACATCATTACGTCTCATGTTTGTCTTATACTTAATGAACTGCAGAAATCTGTGAAGACTCAGGCAATGTAACAGAACATGCCCTTGAATTTTTATTAGTCTATGCAGAATCAGATTTTATAGAGAGCAGTACTTGTTCAGCTAAAACCACTTTATTGTCACAATACCATTTTATTGTTTTTACAGACACTGCAGTATTTTCCAAAACCCACATTTCTAATTTGGTATTAAAAAACTCCTTTATGTTTATCTGTGTGTCAAGTGAAAGGCAAACTAAGCCAAACACTACCATAATTCATTATCTACTAGAACATTTGGTGATGAGAATTTCCCAAGAAGAGCATTCACAGAGAGGTGAAAGCACAGCTTTTTAGCTGAGCTGAGAACAAGAGTTGAGCTCACCTACAAACTTGGCTTTAGAGAGACGTTACTGAAGCATCCAGCACTCCAAAGGCAACATCCCTCTCGTCCACTGGCAGTCACCTAGTCACCAGGTTGTTCTTGGTCAAAATCTCTTTATTTTTGGGAGATAAATACAGCTTATAAGTCTTCCAAGTGTGACAATGCTGGCCGTCCCAGTTGAGGTGGTTGTAGGTTGTGACTGGAGATCTGGGGGTGAAGAGAGAGAAGGCAAGGCCTGAACAATGCTGTCGTAGAAACTTCAGCAAAGGTTTTTGAAACCATAGGTATGACTTCATGACTGCTCAATATAATTTCATTATTGAGGGAGAGGAAAGCAGTAAAAGACCTAAATTAAGCTTATGTGCTTTTTTTAAATCTTTATAAAACACTCTTAACCTAATTCTTGGAAAATCACTTACACAATTCCTTTTTGTTCAGTCACAGCAAGAGCAATACTCTCTCACAAATTACAGTTCTCCAGGCACCCATTTCCATTAGAATGTTCACAAGAAGTTTGTTGTCCAAGTTGGTAGTGACTGGCTAAGAAGATAAATAATAAAAAATGGTAACTAGTGAAGCATCAGCTCTGTGTTGTATGCAGCAACTCTTTCTTAATTGTTTTCTTTCCTTCACTTTTGTCATTATACTGTTAGTTTATACCTCGAACCCAGCTGAATAACTCAAACATTGTTTGAATCTAGCTGTATATTTCACTAGTATAAGCACCTATTTTTGCTTAATTTGAACAGGATCACTTGTGACAGTGACATGCAGTAGAATAAATTGGAATGGACCTATGCCATTCATTTGTTGCTGCTGATGCAACACGAACTGGACCAGCCAGGGTGGCAGTTGAAATAGAGATGACGATTGAGTAAGCCTGGAAAATAACTTTAATAATAGCCTGAGCCAACAAAAGAACATAAGCCAAACACAGTATGGGGCGACCTCGAAAGAGCCAACAGTGGAGCAAACATAACAATATACAGACTCTAGCCTGGACAATGGACCAATAAACAATTACATTACCATATATGCAAAACCTTGTTAACCAATCGTATACAAGAACTCAGAACATAACCTTATATGGTGTAACTTCATTAACATAACTATACCCACAATATCATTCTTCTCTCCATAATCTAACTCTTCCTAGCATCTTGTTTCCCATGGTCTTAGATTAACATCCACTTTGTTGTGAACCAGGGCCAACCTGCTCCCGGTCTCCAGTTGCCCAATTCCCACATTCATGTAGTCCAACGATACTTACAGTGTGGTCCAGAACTTGTGGAACAGAGAAACTTTATGTTTCATTCTACAGAGCAACATACAAAATGGTCAAATAATTTTGGAGGCAGATATTATAAGTTTAGGAAATAACAGAAATAAATTGGTCAGAATTGCTTGTAGCTCCTAAACTCATATCCCTTACATGCATTTAAGATGAGATGAGCTGTAAATTCTTGAAGATTGGTTCTGCATCCTTGGGAGAGATAGATGGGGAACATGTTGAAGAAATACAGTAAAGCTGTATGATTTTCTCTTGCTTCATGCAAATATTTTCTGTCTCTAGGAACAAGATTTATATGTCCTCTTTTTTCTTTCTACCTCCCTGCATAATTGCATTAGACAAATGAGATAAGCCCACTGTTTCACAAACAGCTACTTTACTTTCTCATTATGTGAGTGTGTGACAAGACCATTACTCAAATTTGCAATGCTGCTAAGCACTCCCAAGATATAAAGCAAAGTCACCTAAAATTTCAAAGTTATTCAGTCTGGTATCACACTATCACACTAACTACTTCGAAGTGCAAGTCATCTCAAGTTAATAGACTCAACTGAATGGATACTTTAATCTCAGTGACTTTCAGCCCAAACTTTCCTCAATTTTAAGGAGATAAGCCTGAAGAAACACTCAGGTGCTGGGATGAGATCCTGCAAACACCCATATGACAATGATGCAGTGTCTTCAGCACAGGCTAGAAAATAAGACAAGGGGCCCCACACTGACATACAGAGAGAATCCCAAATACTGAACTTATGCAGGCAGAACTGTCTCTTCTACAGGCTGAGTGAAACAGCATTCTGATGAAATTATAATTTATAATGGATGTGTGTCCAAAACGACAGAATCATAGAATGGTTTAGATTGGAAGGGACCTTGAAGATCATCTAGCTCCAATGCTCACAGGAAGGGACAACTTCCATTAGACCAGGTAGCTCAAAGCTCCAGCCAGCCTGGCCTTGAGCACTTCCACAGATGAGGCAAACACAACTTCTCTGAGTAACCCATACCTCACCACTCTCATAGTGAAAAATTCCTTCCTAACATCCAATCTAAACCCACCTTCTTCCAGTTTAATGTCATTACCCCTTGTCCTATCACTTGCTACCATGCCCCCACAAAAAGCCCCTCTTCAGCTTTCCTGAAGGCCCTCTTTAGGAACTGAAGGGCTGCAGCAAGGTCGCCCCAGAAGCTGTTCTTCAGGCTGAACAACCCCAACTCTCTGAGCCTGTCTTTATAGCAGAGGTGCGCAAACCCTCTGGTCATCTTCATGGCCCTCCTTTGGACTTGCTCCAACAGGTCCACATCCTTCTTATGCTGAGGCCCCAGAGCTGAACACAGTAATCCAAGTACTTCATGTATGCTAGTGAAACAGTCGCACTTACCCATCTCACTTACAGCTTTCTCTAAACTGTGAATGTTTGACTTTACAGACCTAATATGCTACTTTTACACAGCAGGGTAAATGAACTGTGACTTAAGGACCCAAGTCTTGGGGAAAATTATGGGGTTTTAAGAAGGAAATACAAAGAAAATTCTCAATATTTTTCATTAAACAATTAAGCCCATCCATAATCTAGCAGACATTGTAATGCAGATTACCAAAAATGCTTCTTCATGGATAGATTTGTAAATAATTTGACCTAGCAAAATAACCTACTACAGCTAAGAGTGGTTTAAAATCCAGATTATACAACTGCGTATAGTTGTATAGTGTGGGAGTTCTATCGTTTAGGAGAAAAAACTCCCAAATTTAATGTATTATACCGAAGCTTAATTCCAGGGCTATAGACTCAGACACAGACATTTAGTTTGATTTTTAAATAAACTCATCTTGCCAGTCTTTTCTTTGGATGCAGCAAAAAATAACACCATGGTACTTCAAGGGTCAATGCTGCAATGTGTACACAGTAAAAGCAATTTATTATAGTTTTGTTTCACAGGTGTCTATAGAGCGGTGTATTCAGCAAAAAGAAAAAAAAAAACTGTGAAACAGCATATTGTTCATCAGGATGACACATCACAGTAATTATTTCTGTTCTTCTGGGAATATAGGTTCTGCTACACAGCACTTTTTGTTACAGCAGCAGTGCTTCAGAAAAGTAAATAATAATAATGCTTATATGAAAGATCAGCAAATTAGAAGATTCTCAACCTGAATTTCGACAACTACTTTTATTTCAAAATGCAAGAGGTAAAGTATATGCTTTGACTGTAAAGATGCATGTAACTGATTTTAATATGGTTTTTATGAGGTGCCCTGTTTGACAAACACTAATGTATTCCATTTTTTCTGAGTGAATATCCTACCAGGGTGTTTGAGGAAGCATGCAAGTTTGGCTTTGTTTAGTAGAACCTCAGCTTTGTGCAGTGCTTTCTGACTCAGCACTAAAGGCCAATTTTACATCAAAGTTCTATACTGCAATCTTACCTTCTAAAAACTCTTAGCACAACAAATCTGTCAATAATTTCTGCCTAGCTACATTCTTTGGAGAAATGGCCAGCTGCTTCCATCGTGTAAGGTTTTTCTTCCATCTGGAAGAAAATACTTCACACAAAATGCCATAATAGCATTAGTTTAGACATCAGGACCCCATCCCAAGTAGAAGGCTCTCCACTGCTGGCATTCCCACCAGGTGACACACTTGAAAGTTTATTTCTCAGTTAATGGCAATTGCTGGCTAGCTGGATCTGAATTGTGGGCAAATCTCACCCCTCAAATATTTTAATGTTTTATTTTTTATTAAAATGTCTGAAATTTCTAAGTATTGATTGAACTGATTTATATTTCAGACAATTTATTTTTCAAAACTTTTAGTAAGGAAGTTATCTTTAATCTTGGCTCTTAAAAAAGAAAACAAGGGTTTCAAGAATGTATTTGCATGAGGTGAAAGGGTCTTATAGCATTAAACATCTCTAGCATTATTTCATGCCAAGTCTGGATTTTGCTAGCTAAAAGTTTTACTTGAATCAACAATTCAAGAGAAAAGTTTTGCTTGTGAATTTCTAGAGAAGTTAAGGGGTTTACATTGTCAGAGTAGTCTCTATAAAATTAATAGACACCAGAGGGCCCCATAGCACTCATTCACCTAAAAGACAGACTTCAGTTTCCCTGTACAGAAAAAGAACAGGAGCTGCATAGTTTGATGTTCAGAGTTATGGGTGTTTCAAGTTTTAGAAGGAAAACTTCCCTGAAATTTACCATATATATATAGATATAGATATGTAGATATATGATTAGGATATATAAAATAGGGTTAGGATACTTACCTGAGAAAATTTTGGACTGCCTTTGCAATTTATTGGCCAACTGTAACAGCATCTCTTAAACAAAAAAGCTGCAACTAACACCTATGCAGAGCTTGGTCCTGTAGGAACAAGGACAGTAGATGCCACTTGAATTTGCTTACTAGACATACTGAAGTGGAAGGGTAAGTCTGTGTGATCAGGCACCAGCACCAGACTGGCAGGAACTGAAGACACTTTGAAATAGGCTGACAAAGACCTGTTAAAAGAGTTTAAAAAAATCAAATAGGGAAGGGGAAAAAAGTTAATTAGGTGGGTCCAGTGAGAATATCCATTTCTCCACTCAACAAAACTTATTAAATTTCTGTCATTAATGGCAACAGACACAGAGATAGGTCTTAAGTTTGTTGACAAATTATAAGCAGGGAAAATATTGGCACACAGCTGCTTTATATTTCAAGTAGAGCTGCAAACACAACTTTCAGAGTTCTATATGAAACTACTTAGGCTCAGCTAAGAAAGAGTAGGAAGCCCCTTCTTACACAATTAGTCACACTGACATCAGGGTCAGAGTAAACTTGTCTTGAAATCCAAACAAAGCAATGGTTAAGATGCAGCTATTTAATCCAGAGATGGAATCTACTATTTATGTGGTGGTAGGGAGAAAATGTGAGCCTTCTGAAATGCATTCTCTTTCCCTCCCCACAAAAAGATGTCAGGAGAAAAAACATGTGTGCACATAAAAAGGTGCAGGATATGTTTATTATAAATAAGTACTCATACAAAGACACGGATATCACATGGAGAATTCAGTCAGATTCTTGCTCCAAATTATCTTTTCCTCATAAAACGTAATATAAATGGAAGATCAGACTTGCTATTTGGCAACAAACATTGCAAAAATAGTATGTATTTCCATGAGGAAGTACTTCGTTACACCTTATTCTTGGCTCACTTCATGTTACATGACTATGCAGTTGGTGACTACAATTTTCAGAACAGAAAGAACAACAGAAGTTGGGTCATGCTCAAATACATTATTTTTATAATAAAACCAAATCAAGTCTATCCATGTGCAACTTTAGATTAGCTGATTAAGGTTTCAATTGTAACAGTTTATGCATTTTTATTTAATTTTGAACTTTAAAATTCGGTCTATTACATGACATCATATATCACAAAGATGAAGCCATTTGCTTCATTTTCTCTGTAGTTCAGAAAAGTAGATGGTGAAGTTGTCTTACACTGAGATCCAAGAGCCTCAGAGTTTAAATTGATGCTAAAAACCTTTTAATGGTTTAAAAGGTGCTGTGGGTTGACCCCACTCAGCAGCCAAGTGCGGCTGCTCACTCCCCTTATCTCTCCTCCACCCCTCAGCAAGATACAGAGAGAGAAGCAGCAAAAGCAAAACTCACTGGCTGAGATAAAGAGTTTAATGAATGAAGAAATTATATGAAAAGTAAACCACGAAGTGATGCAAAGGCAATCCTTCACTACTCCCACAGACAGACTAATGTCCAGCCAGCTGACAAAGAGCCACCTTAGAAGCCACACAACCTGCATGCCCTTCTTTCTCTACTTCTTCCTTCTTTTTATTGTTGAGGTGATGCTTTATGATATGGAATAGCTCTTTGGCCAGTTCAGGTTGGCCAGTTCCCAGCCACGTCACTCCCAAACTCTTGCCTACTCACTGTGGGGGCAGAGCAGGAAAAAGAAAGACTTGACCCTGGAAAGGGTTGTCCAGCAACAGCCGAAACATCAGTGTGTTAGCAACACTGGTGTAGATTTTAAATTTAGGACACAGCCCCATATGGGATGCTATGAAGAAAGTCAACTCCATCTCTTCCACACCCATTACAGAAGGAAAACCCCAAGAAGTCAGCTATTAATATGCATGAGATATATCACATGTAACTCACCATTTGGAAGCCCAAAAATCAAAAGCAAGTCATCTACTGTAAAATGCTTCCAGAATTTTACATGTGCCATGTGTCAGATTTACCTAACTTGACAGGAACCCACTATAGTCAATACTCTGCCTAACATTGCAGCAGTGGCTTTGACTAGGGTACATATAAAACAAGCAAGCGCAAGGCCTTACCCAAACATACAGCTTTGTGTGGGATCTTGTGGGACTTGCATCCACATTATCAAAACTAGTCTGTTTTCCTCCTACAGTTTGGATACTGGTATCTACTGCTTACTCCAAGCAGGTTGTGAGCACTATTGTACAGTAGATATGCATAAATAGAATCATAAATTAAATAAAATAAGCTAACAAAGTGCTCAGAAAAGCAGCTCTATGACTCTGCCACACTGAATGAGAACTCAGTTTACAATGTTTGCTTACTCTAGTTCCAGGGGGGAAAAAAACCAAAAAAAACCAAAATATAACCCCTTCACAACAGAAACTACATATTCTACAGAACACTTCTTTTTAAAAGACTTCCCTGTTCCACTACCCAGGAGCCTCTATGGCAGTGACACCCCCTTCTGTCCATAGATATACTGGGAATGGAGGGCAGAAGTGATGGTCTATAGAAGCCATCAGTGTGTCTTAAAAGACCTTCAGAGCTCCTCACTGTCTGTGGGGACAACCGTTCATTAACCCCAAAATAACCCAAACAGCACTACTCCCAAGGACAGTAGTTTCAAGTCTACCATGAAGCTCACTTCTGAAGCGTAAAGGTGTGGAGCACTTCAGGAGCTGGGTGTAAACAGTGCATAGCTTTCTGGCATTTTAAGATGTTTAAAGGCAAATGCAGACTACACTCCTCTTTGGGAAACTACTTCTCACCTCCAGAGAGTGATAGATGAGAGCCAGGAAAGAAGTCTTCACAAATAAAACAAGAAAGGCCACTGCAGACTAGAGTGCCACAAAAATTAACCTGTAACACTGAGAAAAGTATTTAGCAATTCAGTCTTACATGCAAAGGCCACTCCTGCAGAGCAGTAAAGCTCTGTTAGACCAGGTCAGTGCTTTCAGCTCGGTGTTGCTGCCACAGGAGCTGTTTTGGGGCTCCAACCCAGGAGTCGGAGCTGGTGTGGGGCTCCAGCCTAGGGGAAAGTGTCTTCTCTGGAACTCGGAAGCATCTCTCCACGCAGCAAGAGCTTTCTAGGAAAGCTAGTCAGATTTGAACATGGACCAAGCAAAGTTATCTGCCCTGGGTTTTAAAGGTAGTATTGCTCACTAAAGAGTTCTGTTCTGAATTTGAGAGGCTAAGGCACAATGAAAGTGAGCAATAAAAGCCACAATTATCGGTGTGCAATTTAAGGCAAACCAGGCTCCACTTCCAAGTGAGCTGAATCCACTTTAAGGCATATGGGGGGGCACAATGAACAGCACCTGTCAAATCTAAACAGGACTAGAAATTTCTTCTCTTTCCAAAACATGTGACCCAGATTTGGATTCTGGGATACCAGTGAATAAAACCCACAGTTTTGTTTGAGGTATTAGAAATTTTACAGCTTGTGCACAGCTCTGTTGCTTGCCACACATCTCAATGCAGATGTGCCAGAACCACCAGAGTCCTGCTGCAAAAGCATCAGCCTCAATTCCCATTTCCTCTCCCATGCTTTTCTGCAGCAGATCAAGGATATTTGCCATTCCACAGCGCTACACAGCAAGTAAGCTCTCTTCTAAACACGTCCAAATAGAAGTTTCCAAACCACAAAATAAATAGTTCTTACAGTAAGTTAGGCAGCAAAAGGCAGGTTATACCTAATATTTTGTATTAAATGTAGTGTTATTTAACTTTTTTTTCCTTGCCCTCAGTGTAGCAATTACAAGAGACCCTTTTGAACAAAACAGAGACTTCCACAGAAAGTAACAAATTAGTTTACTTTCTGGGCTTTTTAGTTCCTGTCATAACAAAATAGTGATCATCTTGCCTGCTCTTTGGAAGAGGAACTTTTGACACATCAGGTGTTCTTTTATTATATGCCTGCTTCTCTGGGAGTGGCTTCTTGGCTGCTTGGGCCAAGGTTTTGTTCGTTGGCACATTTTTGGTTGAATGCTGACCTTTTATGGAAGGCTGTGCTGGCTTTTTGGTCACTGCTGCTTTGGCTGAAGTTTGAGGAAGCCGTACAACAGACAAAGGTGTGCGCTCAGCAGGTTTGGATAAAGAGGCTCCAGCCTGGGGGGGATTACTGGCATTTTGCTCCTTCTGGTCAGCTGATGACACATTTTTGCCTGTAGGTAACAATGGAGGTGGTGACTTTGATGCTTTGCTAAGTGCAAGAGAAGGTGCAGAAGCTGAAAGTTTTAGCTTAGAAGCAGTTTTCAAGCTCCTTGCTAGGTGAGAAGTTGTTTGGGGGGCTTTCTGAGGATGCTGAGACTCAGCACCTGAGATCTGAATATCATTTTCAGCAGGTTTTGCAAGGAGCTGCTGAGAATGTGCAAACTTGGCAACAGTGTGCAGATTTGTAACTGGCAGGCGAGCAGGTCTGGGAGTGACCGAATTCGCTTTGGTTTTAGTGGCAGATACAGGTTTGCATTTAGCAGGGACACACTTCTGTTTTGAAGCTGTTGTTCCAGCTGCCCCAGACAAGTGAGATGGTTGTTTTCTAGAGGGTGAGAGGACAGGAGGGATTGTTGATGCTGGGGAGCCTCGAGACAGGGCAAATTTCACCTTGGTAGCATCGGGGGACCGAATACGTTTGCGCAACATTTCAGAGGGAACAAGAGCTGTTCTTGTTCCTGCACGTGAAGAACTTTTGCTTCCAGGCTGTGAAGGAGCAGAAGCTGGTGAGTTGCATGCAGGAGACTCCAGTTTCTTTGAGGTGCCAGCTAATGGTTTGAAAGGAGACTGCACACCTGCTCCTGAGGACCCTTGTAACTTGGACCTGACTGTGGATGACTTGGCAGTGGAAGACGGGGTCACCGCCACTCTTGGGGACTGATGACGTTTAGATAAAGCCTTCTTGGCACCGGCCTCAAGACCTAAAACAGGAGCAGGAGGTTTTGATGGCTGCTTTTGAAACATATTGACAGCTGACATTGGATTCATAAGAGGAGGCTCCTGATTTCTAGCTGACAAGCTGGGGATACTGTCACTGGTGATCCCTTTCTGAAATGCCAGGATTTTTTGTTCCAGAGTTGCAAACTGAAGCACTCGGCACGGATCATATTTGAGCAGAAAACCTTGAAGAGTGTCCCAGCCTCCACCAACACGTACCATCACATGCTTGCCATGTAGCATCTGGGGAAGAGAGGGTGGGAGCAGAAGAACAAGAGAAAATTTTATTTTATTTTTTTTCATCTTACATTACCACCTACTGAAATTGACTAAAACTAGCATTTCCTTTCTTACAGAGAAAGATTTTAAAACAGAGAAATTACGTGATAAACAAGGTCTATTCTTCCCAACTATTTTATTAGATAGCTTCTCCTGCATAGATAGTAATTCTGTGTCAGGAAATAATGGAAACATCTTTATAGAAGACATTTTAACCATTCTGTAATCATCTTTTTTTAGTATACAGAGTTCTGGGCATGGGTTTAATTTAAATTATGGATGTTCTTGTAACAAACTCTTATGACTGCTGAGAAGAATACTCAACTACCCCGCAAATTATAAACCCCAAGAATCCAGGTTTTGAACAAGCAACATTCTCAGGATATTCTATGGCATTATCCTTATTTTTGTTGCAAGTCATTACTGAAATTTTAGAGACACCACAAAGAAATAATTACCTTAGTTTAGTACAGTTGTAAAATCAATGTTTGTGGATAAAAGATCTAAAGAATGGAGTAATTACACCTATTTAGAATAGGGGATTGAATGAAAAGTTGTCCCAACCTAAATAATTCTTTAATTCTAAAACAACTCCATAAAAATGAGGTATTTCACTTAAAAGCATTTCTTTCCCCAGAATAAATATAAATTGGAGTTCTAAAAATCTACTTACTCGTATGAAGAGTATTTTATCTCCCAGCCTATAACGTCCCTCTGATAAGTATTCAATTGAAAATCGATGGGAACAACTGCAGGGAGGATCTTCTGCTATATGTTTCACCTAGTTATAAATTGAAAGCATTTGTTAGTATTTTGACAGAAGCATGAGTTTAACCATCTATTGAGTTAATAGATGGTTCTTCTATTAGATGGTTCCTTCTTCTATTAAGAAGGAAGACCCAAGAAGGAAACTACTGAAAAAAGGGGAAAGGGAGTCCCCAAATAAGTGCTGGGTTAGAGAAGATCTGCCCTGAAGAGCCACTTAGAAATGCAACAAATTGTAAGGGTGACACTATTGCCAAGAAGGACAAATAGTGAGTTTTCAGAGAAAGTAAGGATCTGGTGGCTAACATTTCCAAGGAAACAGAATTTTTACATTACAACACAGAGGACCTTTAAAACAAATGAATTTTTAAGCAGAATAGGAAAATTGTTCATCATTTCCCCTCTGGGCCAGTCCACAAGCTGTACAAATAATTTCCTTTTCTGCACACAAATTCATTTCCAATTGGTAGAGCTACAGAGGTTTGATTTAAAATCTTCTTTCAAAAGACTTTCAAACCCTACTTTAACATCTGATGAAGTTTTATGAAAAGATCAAATTGAAGAGAAACATTCACTGCAGTCACAGAATATTGACATGCCAGAAAAACTGAATGAGAGCATTTCTTATACCCAAAGAAGCAAGGAAAAGGAAGAAGGGAAAGGAAATCAACGTAGGTTATATGTACTCCAAAACATATAGAACGGGCATTTACATTTTCAAAAACAAACAAACAAACAGGTGCATACCCTTCTGTTTTCTGTTTGAGGAGGCTCACATGTGTTAGATGAAAACCAGCCTGTCCTTACTGAGACAGATCATACAAGTATGAAACTAACAGTTTCATTTAAAGCCCATATCACACTAAGCAAGTAGCACTTACTGCCTCATGTAGTGCCCCATTGTGACAACATGACTTTGGTGTGGTAAGAGGTGATGGTGGCCCAGAAGTCATCAGCAGGGTTTCTTCTAGCTCAATTTCCTTCTCTAGTTTTACGAGTACAGGAGGTTCAACTCCATACCTCAAATACCAAAGCAGAATGTTTAATTAATAATTTACTAAAGAAAACAAAAAGAAACTGATGATAACAAACTTCCAAAATTATAAGTAGCTTGGCAGACAGGGACATCTGAATCAGTCAGAGGAATAATTGCCTTGATAATCCAAAGAGAAGGAGCATCTCTGCGTTTCCAACAGAAGCCCTTCCCAAGGTAGCCTTGGTGTTACCAGAGGATGCAATAAAAATACTGCCAAAACTACGCAGTTGAGGTCACATCCAATTTAGATAGACTGTCTTAAAGCTTCCAGCTCTGCACTAGAAATAAATCAAGTCTACATTTAGATAATAAAGGGATACCTTCCAAAACACTGAAAATTTTTAACACTTAAAATTTTATTTAATGCTCAGTGAGTTCTTCCAAGAGGTACAGATAAGCTGAGTGCATAACTTAAACACACAGCTATAGAAACCAGCATAGAACAGCACTTCTCCATGGAAGGAGTCTGATAAATATTTGAAAAAATATTCATATTGTATGATGGTCCTAGAAAAGCTACTCATTACTTTTTGCACAGAAGTAACTGCACTGCACTTAAAAGCTGCAAATAATGCCTTAACTTTGTCTTAGCTTTTACTTAGTAGGAAGTGTCCTTCAATTTCTTGTTAGGAGCAGGTGTGGATCACATACCCAGATACAATGCGCCCAATTTCCAGCAGACAAAGATACACTTGTCTTGGATCCTTGTGCAACACTAAAAGGGAAGAGAATAAAGAGGAGTTCTAGATCATATTTATTGCAGGAGGCCTATGCAATTAGGTACAGCCAAGAGAAGGGAAGATGAGGTATCCACAACTATAAATTTCCCATCATCCTACCCAGAGGCAGGGTACATGATCATTGATAAAGCACTGCATGCTTTGCAACTCTAGTTTTCTATTCCATAAAGGCTTTAAACTCATCCTGGCACTCCTGAAACCACTTTTCTCTTCCTCCTATGATTTCCCTTATTGATGAGAACAGGAAACAAAGAGACGTGAACACTTCCTGTTCCCTACCCTCAAATGCAATATCATAGTCTTAAAGATGAAAAGCACTTAACAATTACAAATAGGAAAATACATCCATCTGTTCATGCTCATGCCTATAGTCACAGCTAGGTTCATGCACTATGGAAGTTACCATCCACAGAATGATACACTGCAAGGGCCCAAGCTGACTAGTGGATGGCTACACAGCCAGTCAGCCTGAGTGGTTTTAAACCTTGACTGGGAAAGCACAATCTGGGTGACTGTTACCAGTTAAGTAAGTAACAGATCTTTTTTCTTATCACTACTTCAAAAGTTCCAGCTCTATATTTACAGATGAAATTCAACATCTTTCTGATGTTTGATTTGATATTTAAAATGCCTTTGCTTTAAATGTGTTTCCTAAAGTATAATCCAAGTATGAAGTCAGATTTTCTTGTTTACATCTGTGCCAGTTTTTAAGCCTGCTTTTCAAAAGATTTGATTATGAAGGGTAAATCTAGAATAGAAAGTTGACATAGCCATAATCTACAAGCTACTTTTAGCAGTGAATTAATATATTTTTTAGTGTATAAAATGCATGTGCATATTTGCTAGCTGTAACAGAAGTGTTGTAATTTGCTCAAATGGAAGAGGGAAAAATCCAAATATACCCCTAGCAAAGAGCAAGACATTTGTTTTGGCTTGATGTCAAAGGGCATCCCATGATGCCTAATCTTCCTTTCTGCTGTCTCAGGAGCCTCTTGATTTATTTCCTTCCCAATCATCTACAATTTTCAGGAGGTGCTGCTATATGTGCCTGATGGGAAAATGACAATTGCCAACTTATCCTTCCCCTATTTCATTCATGAAAAATGGCTTGAAAGTCTGATGGATAACATCAGTGGAAAGAACATTTCATCTAGGAGGCTGCAAGTCTGCTTATTTCAACTGCCAAAAAGGCTCACAGAAGATATTCATGCCACAAAGAAAGCTTGTGTCAAGAGTTACAGACTTCAAAACACTACTTTGCTATTAGTGAAAGCCACAGCACTAGGAAATCATGTCTGCTTATCTCAGGGAAGATAAACAGGTTCTAGCTACCTGTCTATTTACAGGAACTAATATGTTTAAGCAATACAATTCATACAAGGAACTAAAAAAACCAAATTAAAATATTCTTGTAACTCAGTTCTACTTCTGTATTTCCTGGCACTGAAAAAAGATACACTCACTAGTTAATCAAAATGAGATAGATGCAAATGATGGAGTTTTCCCAACTGTTTTAAAAGATGACTTATCCAGTAGAGATGCTGTTGGGAAAGATGGGACAGGAAGGGCTTATGGATATGATTGTCTTGTAAGAAATACTGGAGATGTAAAACCTGTGAGTGAAATAGAAATGAAGGCCAGCTTTGAGATGTAGGCATGGCAGGCAGGAAAACGGTGATCAGCTGGAGTTAGGTTAAAGGACAGAAAACAAAACGACCCAAGGGTGTAGCTCCTCTCCACCCTGCCAAGGTATCAGGGAAAAAGTAGATAAGAAAAGTAGTTTTTAGAGTTTAGAATATAGGATGATATGGTAATATAGTAGCTCTCATAGGCTGCGTGCAAAGTTTGTAAGTTTTGTATCTTGCACAGGTTGGTCACTGTAAATTAGAATATTCAACACAAAAGGAAATATAATGTATTGTAACAAGGTCCTCACTCTCTTGCTTTTACCTCTTCTACCTCTTGCTCTTACCACTCCCTCTCTCTTATCTTGCTCTTACCTCTCTTTTACCCCTTTTAGCTTTTTTACCTCCCTTACCTCATACCTTCTCTCTCTCTCTCTTTGGGGCTTCCCTTCAGCCGAGGCTGGTGGCTGAAGGCAAAGCCCTTTTTACCCACGACCCTCACAATAAAACCAGGTGTTTCCAGAATATCTCAGGTCTGCAGAATTCCTTCTCCCTGCCATCCACGGATGCTACTACAAGATGCATGGGAAGTCCAGCCAGCAGGTAAATAGCATTTAATGGCACAAAGACTTCAAAATACAGTAAATACTATGACAAATTCATATGATTACTGAAAACAAAGATACTTCTCATATTTTGCTAGTCTGCTGACAGACAGATATTTTGCTTATTAAAAAAAAAGAAAAAAAAAGCCAAACAACAATTGAATTTGGCTTGCCATAGAAAGTTTTTTATTAATTAATTTTTACTGACATTATAGCTGGTAGAAGAGTATTTCCCTATTTATTATGCGATGGAAGTACAATCCTTTCAACTAGCAGTCAAAAAAAATTTATTCCATCTTTTCAGTCTAGAAGATGCTATACAGCACCAGTTGTGCACTGGGCAGGCATACTCAAAGTTGGTAATATTTATTTTTATAACTATCTTATTAAATGAGGAAATACAAATGGTTTAGAGTCATGTTAAGTGTGTCCTGAAGTAAATGTTAATTACCAACAGGCTGTTGCCATTTCAGACAACGCCTCGATGTTGTCTGAATAACCAAATTTAACTTAAATAACCAAATTAAACCATCATGAATGTATTATTCTGAGGGATTTTTACAACAAGAATGAGCTCTAATACCAAATAAAATACCTCATTGTGAGTGGACTCCATGACCGTGTGGTCTTCCCACACACAGAAAGTGAAACTACCATTTTCCCCTCTGTTTCTCAGTGGTTCTTTTTACTGAAGAAAAACATGGTATTTTGTTGCACAGCTCTCACACTTCATCCCACAGTAACTTTCAGAAGTTTGGAAAAGCATCATGCAAGTTATATTAGTCATTGAATTGATTTTTCAAGGCTTTTATTTGGACACTGCCTTAAAATAAAAGCTTGCACAAGACATGCAGAATCAAGAGAAAAAGTTCAAAAGTCTATAACCAGGCATCTCCCTGACCAGGTAGTTATTCACACAGAGATCAAAGCAAACCTTATAAAAAGAATGAGTTACCTAAGCCTTCAGATTCAAAGAGGTATGTCTCATCAACTCCAATGGCTCTACACCAATTAAGAAAGTTGGCTGTATTATCTCTGGCAAAGAAAGATCCTGATGGAGCATCCTTCTTACATGGAACTTTTCTCATAGGAAAATTCTGGCAAGGGAAGAAAACAAAAAGTACATTGTGCACAGCAACATTGCCAACAGATTTCAAAGTATATTTGCAAAGCAAAATATACCCTAAATTCAGAGTACAGAAACAGTTGTAACTATTTTGTGTTCACCTCACTATGAAAAAAGCTACACTAATACAGAAGGCATTCTACCTTATCATTGTGAATAGTCAACAAGTGAATAGTCCTTAGTTCTGCAGCCTTTGTACCTCAAAGTAACAGAGACTCGCTTGAGATTCACATTTCAACTAAGCATTGCTTCTCAGTAAAAACACTGAAGCCCATCTCCAGGTTTGGATACTTTTATGGCTGACCTGCACACGAGTTCAGCTACCACTTTCTGGCATAAAATATACTACCGAGTGCCAATGGATATCTTATTAAAAACCCACACTGATATCAGGGGAACAAACTCCAGACTTGGACTAGATGTTCCTCTGGCAAGACTTCTACTGAAGTCAAGCTAATAACCTAATAAGGACCTTAGGATGTCATTAACAAAACAAGTAATTTGTTGAATGAGCTTATCCATCTATAAAGCCACTTTACTATTAATCAGTCTCTCGACACACAGCATACAAAACACTTTGAGAAGCTTCATTCACCTGCTTTCCCTGTAACTACTACTTAAAATTTAGGACTTACATATATGTATTTTAAAAATCATTATACAACTCACCCTTAAATTATTTGTGCTACAACATTTTTTAACTGTGTTTTGAAGAACATCAATCAATTGGCAAAGCAGTACCCCATTATCAAGTTCTTCTAGCAGTTGTTCTGCTTTGACTTCCACTCCTTTAAGAAAAAAAGTCAATATTAGAGTTACCCCACAAAAGGTAAGGAAGTTTCATATGAAGGCAAGAAGTTAGAGGTGACTCCCACAGCATTCCAGTGTTAAAGACCAGAAAATAGAAGAAATATATAAGTAAAATAAAATAAAATATTAGTGTAATTAGATTTTAATTAGAGTAACAAGATTCAGAAATATAAAGTAGAATTATTAATTGTGCAACCCTTAAGAGGCGGCAGCTAATAAAACTGACATCAAAGCATGCACTCTAATGCAATTCTACCAGCCATTCAAACTCAAATACACCAGATCGTAAGAGTACTATAGCTATTACACATCAGCACTGACTAGAACATTGGAAGTGCTTTGAAATTCATTAGAGAGATTTTTTTTTAAGCTCACCCAGCAAACCAGACAGCCAGATTGAGAGATCTTCTTGCATAGGCACCAAAGTGGCTTCATGCCGCACAGATATCCACTGGTCATACAGGCACACGTCTGCCAAACCCGGCCCATGCCTCGGAGTCAGAGGACTTCGGGGACTCAGGGGAAGCTCATCTCCAAACCACACCTGCAGAAGATTTCGGTAAGCTGAAGACAGGAAGCTCTAATATTTGCAGTTAGATGACAAAAAGTTGTGGTTCTGAATAAATTGTAGAACTATTATTCAAAGTGTAAGTGTTCACTTCCCTTTCAACAGATACAGCAAACCAACACAGCAATCAAATGGTTCTGCTCTTGTTAGTAACTTCTGCACCAATATACTACTACATTCATTCTCTTGACTCCTTTGGATTTAAAATTACATACTTACCTGAATATAGAACAAAGAGAATATGCATTAAATGCTTCAGGTTTTCTAACTCAGCACATTTTAAGTCATGAAATCTGAAAATTATCATATAATTTACTATAGACTACTGATTTCTTGATCAAACATTTCAGAGGCATTTTGTGCTTAAATCATTAAAAATTATAGCATTAAAAGAGGAAATGTTCCCATGCAAGGACATAACACATTTGTTGAACACAAATACCTAGCATTTCTCTTCAGGACTGCACATTTTCTAAATAAGAGGTAACTTAAATTTCAAGAAAAGGACTACACTGAAATTTTGTGAAGAAAAGTTCCCAAAGACAGAGTCCTTCTGGTATTCTTAACTATTTTCCTTCAGTTCAGTGTGTATGTTAAATACATTTATTTATACTTAAGTGATTAACTAGAATATAAGTTATTAAAAAAACACTTCTTAATCATGATGGAAATTTTCCAATAATCTCAGGCTTTGACTTCAAAACCTTCTTAACTAACAGCACTAAGAAGTGAATGGGTCACCTATCTGATAATAACAGTAGGTTATCTTTGTCACATTGCTCCTTGTAAAAGAGAAAAATTACTACCTTTTTTTTTTAATCTGAGGGGAATCTAGTATTTCATCTGCTTCAGGTTAGACTTTTGTATTAAAAAAAATAAATATTATACATGTATACAGGATTTAAATACTTCAAAAGGCATTTACCTGAATTGCATTATGCATGGTCACCTGCTTTACATTAGTTTCTCCTCCTGAGGAAAAATAAGAGATTTTTAATACAGTCTCTCCTGCTTTCATGAAAATCCTTAGAAAAACCCATCGGCACTGTTTTGGAGAAATAAGAATTAGTCCAACAGGAAAGAGGGAAGGGGGAAGAGGGAAATATTTTAGTAGCTAAGGTTTTGATCCAGTATTCAGTCAACTTCAGTTCTCTGCCCTCAGATAAAAGTGCAGTTATTACAGCATAAGGAGCAACTAACTTTGCATGCATAAAAAATGCTCCAAAGTTGGTAAGATTTTTAGGAGCCATGGGACACGCATTTTGCCAAAGAGTAATACATATACTTCAAACCATTATTGAATTTAACACTGTTGCCACTGATCTTTCCTTCCAAGTTATCACAAGTGTATCTTGTACATGTGTGCAGAGAGATTTATGCCTCCTGAGTTTATGTAAATACTTGGAAGACCATGAAAACCTTAAAGCAAATAAATAATTTTGACAAATAAGATTTTCTCTTATAGAATCATAGAATTGCGTGAGTTGGAAGGGACCTTAATGATCATCAAGTTCTAGCATAGACAGGAGAGAATCAATGTTTTTACAAATCTTTGTAGGCAGCATGCATGCACTAAGTTTTCAACAGAATGCTGAAAACTACTGCAGCAATAGTCATCAGTACAAATCCCTGGCAAAACGAACATTAAGGAAACTTTAGAGACAATCCAGTCAATGCTTTCTCTCCTGTATTTTCCAGCAACGCTTTCAACCATGGGAAAATCCAGCACAAGCTCCACACTGGGCTAAGGATTAGCAGGTCTTTCCCTGGAGGCTCTAAGTCTGACGATGCATTGCCAGGTTAGCTGCATGCATGTGTACAGAAGGTACTTCTCCATAATTTTCAGTGGTATTTTACAATGTCAAAAAGTTTCTATCTGTGTCTTGAAGTCTGCTAAAAACAATTTACTTGCTCAGTTACTTAATAGCTGCAATAAAATTTCACCTTACTGATTAAACTGAAAACCAGATTGCAGACATCAGACATTTTTAACTCATCTGTTTTCATTTAAAAATAAGTAATTTTCCTCTCCTGTCCCAGATATTTAGGCTTTGTATGTAGATGGCATCTTCTCTCCTGCACAACCTGGCCGTCCTATGACAAAAGGCTGAATAGCCTACCACAGAAGACACAAGTTTTGTAAAAATTCTCACCCCTTCATCCTACATAGGAAACAGCATGGTGTCATTTTCCCCCTCTTGTTCCTTCCCACTGCCTTAAACCTCACAGACTTTGTGGGACCGCAGGTATCAGGCATTTCAAACAACTTACCTCTACAACTGGCAAATGAGCAACCAGCTTGATTTCAGGTGAAGACACTTCCTTGTATCAGGACTGCTAGCACTTCTCAGACCTTATCAGAGGCACTCCAAATGACTTCTTTCCCCTTCCTTCTATTTCTAGGAAAGAAAAAAAAAAAAAAAGAAGAGACATCCTCTCCTTGATGTCATTTTTCCTTCCATGAATGAACAAAGGAATGGAAGGGTATATACCAAGCATTACTAATGAGCATGCTATGCTTCCCACAGCTTTGTCCAGGGGAATACATTTTCCTTTCGCATAAGAAAGCTATTGTCCTAAGAGAAGCTCAATAAGAGGCTTCATTGATTAAAAAAAATAAATAAAACAACAGCAGAACAGGCAGTAGAGAAGTTGGTCTCATTAAAATAAGGAATTCCATATAGTCTAACAAAAGCTCTAGCATATTAACTGCCAAGGGAAAACAAAAGACAGCCTAATTCACAGGGAGCACTCAAAACATGAACAAAGCAAAATATTCACACTGCAGCTATCAAAGGAATGCTCAGCATCTGCAGTTCTGTGGCATGCCTAACAAAAACTAGTCTTGCCAAAAAAAAAAAAAAAAAAAAAAAAAAAAAAAAAAAAAAAGAGGTTGAGGAAAATTGTGGCACTTGAACTTCAAGGGCCTGTTCTTCTAAAACAAGTTATTTTGTAAGCCCCTATGTCAGATCTCCCTAGAAAGTCAAAAGGCTTCACTTATTATCAGAACATCTAAAAAACATTTAACAAAAAAATCCTCTGATGATGCGAACTACAGTGCATGAATTTTGAGTTGAAAAAGTAATACAGTACCATTACCCATTTGCAGATGCCAAACAGTTCAGCTCAGAGATTGCAGGGAATACAGACTAATTTAGCCTTGTCACTTACTGCGAGAAGCACAGGAGAAGACCCAGATCTACCACCTTCAAGTAGTCAGCCTGCAAATGTGCAGAAGGTGTTGTGGTGAGGTGAATACTGCAGTATTAGGCAGAGTCATAACCAATCTGACTTCTTCTAAAACCAGTTGGGTTCCCTGCATCAAAAAGCTGTACATAATGAATGATGTAAGTATCTGATACTGAATTTTGGCAGCTCCAGATAGGACAGCATCAGTTTCTACACATGCCAGTTTTATCAACTCATTCAACAGACATTTGGTGTTCAGACACTGAGGTCTGTGAAAGAAAGAACCTCAGAATAAAAGTACATTGTAACACGTCCCCCGCATAACTTCAGGCCATGCCATTATCACTTCCAGGCAGACCCTGATATCCTCAAGGTCCTTTGGGACAAGAGACTGAATAAGGCCGTCACAGTAGAAACAATTCCTTTAATAATTCTTCCCCTTCCTCTTTCTGGTGCTGTTTCTTCCCCATTTTCCCCTCCCTGCTTCACCACACAAAACAAGGAAAACACCAGAAACTTGTGGGCATTTCCCAACCAGGGGGCAGTCAGTCCAATTTCAAGCTCAGTAAGCATAGAGGTCCCCCACCATCAACCCCACTTTCAGGAAACACCTAATTTCTGCTGGTATTTCTGCTGCCAATGGCTCTGTGGGATGGAAGGAGAGGAGCTGTCACCTAGCCACACCTTACAGCTGGATCAATACAGGGATACTGGTTTACTAGGAGACAGGTGGTCAGCCCCAAATGATACATCAGAGATGCAAGAATTGCCTTCAGCTGGTTGAGTGCCAAACCTCCAGTGAGGGACTAGAGGTATGGATCAACACCAGGTAAGAGAGATGAGAAAAACATCCCTAACTACTGACATGTGGCATAGGGATAGGCATTCCTCAGGAAAAGGGGTGCAGACACACCCTGGACATGACCACACAGACTTGTGAGACCACAGTTTGTCTCTGCTCTCCACAGAGATGCCCAGCACTTTGCCTCCAGACACTCTGAGAAACAGCAGAGTCAGCAAATACTAAAGCACTTTACAAGAATACTTCAGGGTGTTAACACATGCTCTTAGATGCTACATTAGATAGCCTGCTTAGGATCAGTTGTATCAGTATTTATAGATCACTCACTGGGGCCCAACCAGCAAGACATGCTACGCTAATTACAACCCTTTCTGACGCACAAGATCAACCAAGTCCAAATCCCATTTTACTTGACTGAACAGTTAACACATAAACAAACAAACCCCACAACCCTACAGATAGTTAAAACATTGATGAAGCAGCCATTGACCTAGCTCAAGTGGAACTCAACACTTGGTTCCACAGGCTCATTAAAATGCCTTCTGTTAACAGGCTCATTAAGAAAAAAAACTTGGGTAGAAAGACTTCTACATCTTCACCCTATATTTAAGATATAGAACATCTTCTATTCCATCAACACCCAAAGCAGTCACAACAGTATAACCCAGAGCAACTGGATTAGTCTTGACAGTACCTACTGAAACTCATGTTTATAAACACACTGAAATGAAAGAAGCTGTCATGTCAGTATCTGTTGAAACCTACTACAGAACAGTGAAGCTTTTCTTACAGACACATCTACTAACACGCAGAAGAAAACACGCACAAGAGACATGCACTGAACCGAGCGCGACTCCCTCCATCACCACAGCAATTACAGAGCCTTTTTGTTGCATTACTGAGTCAGCAGGAGCTCTGCTTCCCTAGGGAGGCCTCAGAGGCGTGAAAGAGAAAGAACCAGACCAGTCAGTCCGAGGTGATGGGCTTTAAGGTGGCAACCACCTCCTTACATTAAGGCCCTCTGACGGCTCTCCGCGGGGACTGCCTTTCCACAGCTCTCCATGAAGAGCTCGAAGCAGTGAGCAGAAGCGGTGAGCACGCTCTCCCTACCAAATGGGAACGAAGGCCCGAGTGCACTTGTCAGGGCAGAGAAACCCACCTGAAATCAGGGAGGAGCACTCGGTCCCAACAGCTGCATCTCCGCAGGAGACAGGCAGACGGCCGCTTCCCACAGGAGCATCCAGTTCGGGCAGAGGCTGGTTACACCGAACACACCGTGCCGGCTGCTCCCTCACATACAACAGCCAAGTTCTTCTCACCCTCCTATTTCTACACCACACTTCTGCCAGCAAAGTAACGCGGAGGGGAGCTTTTTGTGATGCCCATTCAGCAGGCTGCTGGCTGGCCACAGTCAAGAGTATTACGACTTAAATATAAAATCGCCTCTTATTCTGAAAGATGCACCCGGTACAATTTCAAATGCATGGGCCAGCTAGGCCTTGTAGCTCCTGAAGGAATACATGTACTTTTCCCCATGTCTTGATCTGATAATATGCCAAAGGTGACACGCGGCATCCCTGGAACACGGCCAGCTTTGGGGCAAAGAAAGGAGACAGACGCTTTTCGACTTATTAAGCAACATGAATGAATGTTTTAGCCAAGAGCACTGGGGCAAATTTCCTACAGAAACAACACCGCGTCCTCAAACGCCTGCGTAGGGCACAGGAGAGACTGGTTTGAAAGCTGTTATGCAAAAGCTCTCCCCTCTCCCTTCCCCACGGTGAGTTTCGAGGCACTTCCCTTCCGACACGCGTGACGGAGAGTCCGGATGGACCTGCCGCCGCTGGCCGGGCCGATCCCAGGGCCGGCTCCGCCCAGCACCGGGCTCTGCCGGGGCTCCCCGACACGCGGGGCTCTCCGCGCCCTCCCTGCGGACAGCGGGACCCGGGCCCGGGAGCTGCGCGCCCGAGGCACCGAGGCGAGCGGAGGGAGCCCCGCCGCAGCGCCCCGCTCCCGCCCGGGCTGGCACCGCCCCGCTGCCCCTCAGCCGCCCCGCACTCCCCCGCGGGCCGGGCCTGGGCCACCGCCACCCCCCGGTGCGGGCTGCCGTCACACCCACCGCTGTGCCGTGCTCTGCTGTGCCGTGCTCTGCTGTGCCGTGCCGTTCCGCGCCGCGCTGTGCCCTTACAGCGCACCGAGCGCCGCCGCCCCGGCCCGCGCCGGCCGCTCCTTTCGAAAGCGCCAATGGGCGACGGGGGCGGGCCCGAGCCCGCCGCACCTGGCCCGGAGCCGCCACACCGCCCCCGGGCCGCCATACCGCCACACCGCCCCCGGGCCGCGACATCGGGACACCGGGACACCGCCCCCGGGCCGCGACATCGCCCCCAGGGCTGGGACATCGTCCCCGGGCTGGGACACCGCCACACCGCCCCCGGGCCGCGACACCGCGACACCGCCCCCGGGCTGGGACATCGGGACACCGCCCCCGGGCCGGGACATCGCCCCCAGGGCTGGGACACCGCGACACCGCCCCCGGGCTGGGACATCGGGACACCGCCCCCGGGCCGGGACATCGCCCCCAGGGCTGGGACACCGCGACACCGCCCCCGGGCTGGGACATCGGGACACCGCCCCCGGGCCGGGACATCGCCCCCAGGGCTGGGACACCGCGACACCGCCCCCGGGCTGGGACATCGGGACACCGCCCCCGGGCTGGGACTCTGCCCCCAGGGCCGGGGCTCTGGCCGGCCGCAGCCGCCGTCGCTGGAGCCGTAGGGCCCCCCGGCAGCCGGGCTCCGTTCCCGCAGCGCTGGGCACGGCGCTGGGAGCGGACCGCAGCACGAAGAGTCCCCCAGCCCGCCCGCAGCCCCCGGCGCCATCCCCAGCTCCGGCACAGCATCCGGACACGCGCACCTGTTCTGGGGTGCTGCTGGGGGTATTTTCGAGGGCGATTAAGCACCGGCAATTAAAGTTATAAAGCAAAACAACCTGTGACACGCTTTCACAAAGTAAAGATACTCTATAATTTTTACTTCGAAATAATAATGCAATTGCAGTTACATGTTACATCGTGAAAAGAGTTTTTGTGTGTATGTGGTTTTTCTCCATTACATAATTTTTCATCTTGAGAAGAAATAATATCTTGCATACATTACATGAACATATTTCAGAGTTGAACAGCAAATGTCTATGACATTAATCATTTCGGCTGCTTTATCACTGTAACTGTCTGGAATATATTCTTTGGCAGAGGTAAAAAAACCCAACAACAAACAAACAAAAAAAAACAAACCCCAAATTAAAAAAAAAAAAAAAAAAAAAAAAAACCCCAAAAAAAACTGCAATAAAAAAATACGTATGGAACCTTACATTTTCCCATTTCTTTACGGAGGAACAGTAACTGCAATTAACTTAATTGCAGCAGGAATTAATTGGGTTCCTCTGAAGAGCTGGTGGGCTCTTTCTGATCAGAGGGTATAAATACAGAAAAAGGTATACTCACGTGTGAGGATCTGATAGCTATACACTATTCTGTGCATGGTGAACAAAATGACTTTTATGAATCCATGGCATGTTTCTATAAAAATGCAGTAAAGAAAATATAATGCACCGTGAGCTACTTTTCTATGAAAATAAGTGCTATGTGGTCCTTTTAAAAGATATTTCTCCAAAAAAAAAAAAAAAAAAAAAAAAAAAAAAAAAAAAAAAGTATCCATCACTGCACATCCCAGATCTCACAGAGAAGAGGTGTGAATTTGTGATCGTTCACTCTCCATGACATCAGCATCTCTGCATGATGATGGTTAAATGTCCGTAATTCTGTGAGACGACCCAGAAGACATGCAAAGTGTTGAGGGTTATCTGGGTGGTGAAGTTTGCAGACTTTTTGTAGAATATCCAGCAATGGTTCTTGAAGCCTTTCCACAGAATCTCTGTCCTTTATGTATTGTCGATCTGATTATGGTTTTAAAGAAAATAAGTGATTAGCAAATATGTGCTCTGATACATTGCAATTATTTACACTGATAAGTTAGTATAAAATATTCAAATATTTACACTAGCCACTGATGTTCATACATACAAAGAATATTTATTTTCAAATTAATATAAAAATGTTTAATGCTATATTTTTGCTTTAGGGTTTTCATGTAAGCATCCCACTTCTAGCTAGGGAAAACTTTTAACCTTCTCAAAAACAGAAGTGTTTTAACTCTGCAACGTTTCACTGGAGTTCTGTCATCATCTCCCCATGTAGTTCTGCGCCAGAGTACATCTTGCAATGCAGTGCAAAAAATGAGCAATATCCTAAGGTCTTGGAGGCATACTACTCCTGGGGAATTTAGCCAGTAGAGTGTACAAGCAGGCCACCAGGGTGAAATTCAAACATCTTCATCCTCAGATTAAAGTTCTTTGTTAGAAAATACTTGCCCTTTTTTTTGTTCATATGGAAACATGTGTTTGGATACTTGGATTGGGAGGAAAAGAAATTGGATTTTTGGTATAAAAAAAATTTCCTGAGACACACTGACTCAAAGAGTGATGGAAATGCTTCACCTTCCCATCTTTCATGAAACCTGATTTGGAAACCTCCCAATAAAGTCTGAAGACCTTCATTGTCATACTCTATTCTAAGTTATAGGGTTTCCCAATTTCCCTCTAAAATATGTGGCATTCCACAATGGTCAGTGGTGATGTGCATGTAGCCACATCTGGGGTTTTCTAAAGGAAGGAGACTGTTTTGCTAAGCCGTGAATAATTTTTAAAAATAATTTTTAAAAGCTGATTATTTAAGCAGTTTCTTCCTTGTATTCAAAACCAAATGGTGTAGCAGGACATTTGGAGTTTGTATTTATATGCTTGTTTTCTGGTTCAACAACTGAATATACAGAATGAGCATGCACATTCAGTTCACATAGAATGTAAGTTTTTACAAGTCTCATGTCATGCTCCTCATGCTTTCTTTCCAGAACCACTAATATTTAATTCTGGATGAGAAGTTACCTGGAGACAGGATTACTATGGCTGTGAGCAGTGCATATTCTTCCAGTGTCATCTTCAGCTCTCCAATACTTTTATAAAAATTAAACATGGGAGTTATGAATTCATCTGAGATACCTGTGAGAGTGAAAATATAGTTATAGTATGTCTTAATTATTGAAGCACTCTGGTTTATTATTACACAGCAATTATTTAATATTTTGTATTGACTGTCTTGGTGGGAGAAATCTACAACAGAAATCATTATGCAAAACAATTAGTTATAAAAATACAAGCACATCTTTGTTTTCCAGAGCAAACTAGACACAGGCAAACACTGGAAATTTCTTTTTGCGTGGTTTCAAAGTCTTTCTTTCAAACAATTCATTTTACTCTGCAGGTTTGTCCATCTGGCTCTTCAGGACAAGTCTCATGCATGGTTTTCTTGTTGTGTGGTGATAATCCTCTTTGCAAAGCAGACCCTGTGCTCCCTGTCTCTGCATTAGTTGTATGGAAATTTCTCAGGGTGTATGGTTTAATTCCATCCCAACTCTACAGCTAACTGCCTTGTGCAGTTGCCTCAGTTGTCTCTATAAAGACACTTAATTACTCCTTTTATGTAGCCTGAAACTTTCATTAGTTCTAGGATTACCTGTAGTCCAAGATCAACTTGCTTGCAACTTCTACTACCTTAAAGCATAAAATAATGTATTATAAAATACAGAGCAAAAAATAGCTAAAATCCAGGCCTTTCTAAGAATGGGTTCATGTGATTCTCTCACCATCAGCCTTTGGGGTTTCCAAACTAAGGCATGCCAATGAGACTTCTTCTTCCTGACTTTGTCATCAGGTCACAATGTTCCTAGTTAGCCTTAAATTACAGATGTACTCCATCCTGCTCTTTGGTGTAAAAGAGAAGTCCTGTGACATCAAAATTACTCCTTTTTTGAATGATATGTGAGTCACTCAGAGCAGACGCTAAACTATTGACAGCAGCTGCTTACTGCTCTGAAGCAGTGTAGACATCCAAACCAGTGGTTCTGCAGCAAGAGCCTTTTGGCCCTGCTTGGCTGAATGGATGGAAACCTCCTCAGTTCCCACAGATGAGGGCCACAGCATCTCTTGTAGATTTAATCTTATTTTTGAGCTGTTCTAGGAGAAGTCTTTATAACTTGTTTTGGAGATCACATGAAATAATGTGAGTTTGAGTGTTGTGTACAACAAGAAGTTGAAGTCCAGGACTAGTGAGGTTTGGAGTGCCCACAGTAGGCGAAATTCAAACTGAAACTCAGCAGGTGGAACTCAAAGAAAGGAAACATGAAGTCACTTGACTCAACTATGAAACAGTCACATTGTGCTGTGACAGTGAATTTGCTTCAAGCAATGGAATAGTTATGTGTCCCAACAGTGAAAGAATGGTCTTGCAGGGTGTGGTTAGTTTTATGGCTGAGTCATGTGTTTAAACACATGACACGAGCAACCTATGTTCCCTTCAGATTACAAGCCACAAATCTTCTTTCTGTGATGAGTTCAATACTACTGAGCCTGAGTCAATTAAGGGGATATATATAATGCAGGTCAGCTTGTCATGTAGAAGTTAGTAACACAGCTGGACCTTACAGAGCAAACAATAGTCATAGCATCTAATGTGCTGCAAGGCTTATGTTGTTAGTCATCAGTGTTAACGACTTAAAATTTTGAATACTTATTATTGCTAACTTTTGGGC
This sequence comes from Zosterops lateralis, assembly GCF_965231275.1. Taxonomy (NCBI): domain Eukaryota; kingdom Metazoa; phylum Chordata; class Aves; order Passeriformes; family Zosteropidae; genus Zosterops; species Zosterops lateralis. The sequence continues at coordinate 27,245,232 of NC_139765.1, forward strand.
AGATCACCGGTCTCTCTCTTGGGTGGTTTTAAATGCCAAGGTTCCTTATAATATGTTAGTAGCATATATATATGGCATGCCAAAGTCTTAAAGTTTGCATGGAACAAGGAAAAAAAAAAAAAAAAAAAAAAGTAAAAAGCTGGGCCCTAAAGCACAGCAAATGAATTCCTTTCATGGAAATAGGCAGCTCAGCAACAACATGAAAAAAGCCAAGACAAACTTGATATTTTTAGAATTCTCTGTGCAAGGTATTGTGCCGCTGGGCACAATCATCTTGACAGGAAACAAAAAGTGGTAGGAAGTGAGCTGTGGCCATTCCCATCATTTGTTTCTCCTATTTATAATTTGAAGATTTTTTTTCTTTTGAAGGTCAGGTTAACTTTCAGCTGGATTAATTATTGCTTTTGGTGACCCCAAACTCCTCAAATCTTGTTGTATATATAGCAGAGGTAGAGTGAAAATGGTGCTGGCAAACAGGATGTGGAAAAACTAATTCAGGTCCAAGCAATGCCTAAGCATGTAGTGAAAGAATCCCTGCCCAGAAAACTTATAAGCTAACATTAAGTATGAAAGGGCGAAGCAAAATATGAGTATAGATGTGAAAGCACATGAAATTGCTGCAGAGAACTCTGCATTAGTGCACTGCAAATAGAGAAATAAAACCATAGAGATGAAAGGGAGGAAAAAAAGGGATGTTTGAACAATGCAAATGATTTATCACTTTTCCTAAGAAGAACAGAACTTCAAAGTTTTTAAACTGATATATGTCACAAGACAATTATGACAAAAATCCGTGAAAAATTAGCAGTTTTGGAACTAGGATAATGGAATCTTTTATCTTAGTAGTTTTGCTGTCATCTCAGCCATGCTGGAGTTTCCCTGCAATTACTTCATCTTCCTGTATGCACATTACACAAATTGCCTTTCTGTCACAAGAGGGGGCTGTTTTCCAATGTGATTGTAAACAGTTCGATTTGGATTTAATAAGCTGCAACAGAAGGGGGGAAAAAAGGAGGAAACATAGGAAACAGATGTTTATAGTTCCTTTTTTTTTTTTTCCCTAGCTACTGTATGAGATGTTGCCAGTTCAAATTATCAGAACAAGAATTAAAGGTGATTTGGCGCTTGTAACTGGAAAGGATAGAGGAGAAATTATTTGCATAATTTTCTCAATGTCATTACTACAAGTTACAACTCAAAAGTGAAAAAAAATTCCAAATAGATAAAATTATATTTCTGGCCTCATTGAGAGGTTCTGCCTAACCCTCTATATTTAGATCAGACGAGAGCCCTGCATAGTGCTGTTAGGCAGACAGAGTTTCCTGGTCACTGGTAATAGTGCCTCCTTTCTAACTTTCTTCAAAAAGGTTTCAAAAATCTTGTTTCATGGAGGATTATGGCAGTAAGAACATGCTTATCCTTCATATGTCATTCGGCATCTTTTTGCATTGTATGAATTCCTACCGAACCCAACTCAGCCAACCTGCAGAAGATACTGCAGATCATTTGATTATTTCCTTATGTTCACGCATGTCTGGCTGCAAACCCAAGCATGGTCAGTGCGAAATACAAGCTTTACTGAATGCAGCTTTGCAGCATCAAACTAGAGCAGATTTAAGCCCATGAGCATTATTCATTCCACATCCCTTACTTGAACAAGTTCATCCCCATCTGTAGTTCAAGACATAGCTTTACTTTAAGTCTTGTCTTTTTTAGAGTTTTGTTGCTATGATTTCTCTTTAAAGGTAAGATGACTGATACCTTCATAAGGTTTGCAGTTTCAGGCCATGAATCTGTTTAACATAATCCTGGAATATGTGTATTTACTGTGGTATCAAGTCTATTTTTGTGATAGCATTCTTTCTTCTATTTTGGCCACTTCGCAAAGCTGAATAATTATTCTATTGCAAGAAGAAAGTTTGAAAGTAAATGCTAATTAACAGTGACTAGTAACTGTGTTATTAATATAGATAGAGATCATTTTTTCTTGATAAACATTGAGGTGTTAGTGAATATGAAACCAAGGGTATATTAGTAGCTACTTTATGCAAATATAATATTCTAATTACTCACAAACTTACATCTTATCTTTCACATTATTCCGTCTACCAGAATTGCTTTTCATGCTGTTTATTAGCTCTCCCTTCTGAGCTATTCCAATGCATCAGTGGCCCTTTAGACACTGACAAAATTCACCCCCTTGATGCTGAGTGCCAAATCAGGGGAAAATCTAGCCAGGAGAGAAGACAAACCAGAGCACGGGCACATACTTTTCTGTCTGCTGTTATCTCGTAGGGATTAAATGGCCAACTTAAATGAGATGTTAGCATGTCTTGAGCAGAACTCAGAAGTACCAAACCCCCATATTTTTTAAAGCAATCCACAGAACTTCAATTAAGTTATAATTGCAAGCAAAGAAACCTTAGTTTTAAAAATCACAACGAAACAAACAACATACCAAGTCTGTAAGGAGGGTGCAAATGACCTTTCCACATACCCTCCTTTAGCAGTGGCCTGAGTGCCTGCAGTCCAGGGACAAATGTGGTCTGGCACACAGTAGCAGCATCTGCACTGCCTTGAGCTAGTCTTCATAGGCAGAGTCTTAAAAAGTTTTTGGCCTAATGAAGCACACTTATGCAGAAGAAAAGAGATCTGAGTCTACATCTGTTCTTGCTTTCATGGGTATCGATCTATTCTGTAGATATGATTTAAATAATTTTAGCAACTCTATTTGTACTTCAGGTACCTAGCACTGGATGACTCTGTGTGGTAGATTGTGCAGGAAAGGTGTGTGAACAGAAAAGTTCTTTCCTATATTTTGCAATTTAGAGTGGTCTAAATTTCTACATATTTTGGGCAGTGTGACAGTTTTGCCTTGAGTCACAGGATGACGTATCTCCTTCCACAAGAATGCACATGACCATTTGGAGGGTTAGATACTTGGGACAGATCAGTGAAGATCATTTTGTTTCTCTGCACAAACTCCAGCACAAGGAGGATTTGAAGCACCACCCCTGCTCAGTACTAATAACCAAATTATAAAAGACATGGGCAATGGAAATTATTAGGTGTTCATGTTCCAATACCAAACTTTGCTGTTGGTTGCAGGAGCCTCTTATCCAAATCAATGGGAACTTTGTATCCCACATGCAAGGGCAAAAGGTGGCCTCTTGCCAATGCTTTGAAAGTGCGGCTATTTTTTTTTCCCCTTGGATCTGAGTGTACTTCAGCACCTGTAACCCATCCAGGAAGAGAGCAGTGTATTTCACAATGTCAGAAGTCCTGCTACCAACTTAAAATTTGGGTCCAGATTCTTACCTTTCTGTCAATATCAGTATTTTATTTACCAATATTCAAATTCCTAGAATTGCTCTGTAGAGTAAAATGATGAAATAAAAATCTCTGTCTTTTCATGAAACCTGGTATCTTTAGCAAAACAAACTACAAATGCTCACAGAGAAAAATTTCTGTATCTCAGCTCTGGTTTTGTTGTTGTTGGTTTTTTTTGTTTGTTTGTTTGGTTGGTTTTTTTGTTTGTTTGTTTGTGGTTTTTTTTGTGTTTGTTTTGTTTTGTTTTTTTGTTTTTATATTGTACTGTTCAATAATGGGGAGAAATTGCTTTCAAAAGAACAGAAAACCCTAAGGATTAAATTACTACAATGTCAGCCTTTCACAGAATGAGTCAATCACAATATGGTATATGCATACTGAAGCATCAAATAAGATGAGTAAATGGCACCAAATCTCAATAATATTAAATAAAAGTCTGTATTTCTCATTAAGTCTCAATATGAGGGTGCATAGGAGAGGATTCAATCACCTAATGCAAGGATTTCATAATGGCTTACAGAGAAAGATCATCAGGGCTCAAACAAAGGCAGTCTCTGAGGTGCAGCAGGACTTGAGCAATATGCACAAGCTGAGAAATAAAAGTACGCCTCATCAGCATGAGAATGAAAATGAATGCTGATAATGCTCAAAGGTCATCACCGCCAGATCTCTAACTTCTTTATCAGAAAAAAGCCCCAAACATTCCATACAGTCAGACTGGAGAAGACATAAATATTAATAGATGAGAGCAGATTCAAAGTAGACATGGTGGCAGGTAATAGAAGTCTGGACAGCTTGTGACTTTTAGGCAGGATCACCACCACCCTCCCTGATTTTATGGATACAGGCATCAAAGCTTGACAATAGAATTCATGTGCTATTCAGGCTTTAGTCTGTACCTAAAAATATACAGACAGAAATTCTGACTAACAGCAATAATTTATGGCTCTGGCATGACAATATTTAGGACCTCACTAGCAGCCATAAATAATCCTGATGCTGTTTTTTCATTTGTTACCTATAAACTTGATTTTTAAACTCCCACTCAACCATCACTGCATTTCTTCTGATGCTCTCTATGGTCTTTGTATGTTTTAGTTTGCTGCATTTAGTCTTTTTTGTTTCTGTGTTTGTTTGTTTCTTTTCCAGTGAGGCATATGGAAAAAGAGGGTTTAATCTCTTCTGGTCATTCTTATCTCTTGGACCAGTCTATAACATGATAATGGGCAGCTGCAGCTTTTAGTAGCATTTGTCCCTATTGGTTAAGACTGGAAAAGATTGCTTACATTTCCACTTTAATGTTACATTTGGTACAGGCCACTGTGAAACCTAGAGCCCGGGTGTTGAGTCCTATGACTATGCAGGGGTGTGAACTGCATAATATTTAATATTTTTAATATTGAATATTTGTAATATTTTATTGTACTATAATTTATATTTCATATTATTGAAATAATGCTAAAACCTGTATGCGTAAACAATGATAACAGAAGAATTTGGATGTCTTTCTTTAATTTTGTTTAAACTTTGACACGTGAAAATAATGAGGATTTAAGCCACAAAAATAAACTATTTCTCTAGTAGATATTTTAAAACTATTTCAAAGTTTCATTTATTTAAAAGTCAAATAGGTCCATTAGCAGTAATTAAACTACAAATGCAAAGACTTACAAACTGCATTTTTTATTGTCACAGCCCCATTAAATGCAACAAAGGAAAATCTTTTAAAATAGGTTTGAATTTGCACTAAGTGGAGAAATAAAATATATGGGAAAACTGATTTTATTCTGTATTCTGGCTATTAATAGAAAGAAAAAATGCAGTCAGCAGCAATAAGCTTGAGAATACATTATTCTCTGTATTACATGGAGGGGGAAGTTCTAACATCAGCATTTCCTCTTATGTCTTCAGCTTAATCCTGGCTTGAGGAAAGATGTTTTAGAAAGCCTCTTCCAAGAGCAAGAAGATACAAATTTGTATTTATAGGTGCATACATGTTATACATGTTTAAAAAGTTATCGTGTTTCAGCTCTTGTCAACTATTCAGCCCAAGTTTTTGGCCTAAGAATTTGGTTTTAATTTACCCTGGAGTTTTTTCCCCGCAGGAAAAAAAAAAAAAAAAAAAAAAGAATTGCAGGAAATCTATCACATTTGTTATTTGTCTTGAAATTTCTATACAAATGTCTTTTGAGCTATTCTACACAAAATGCTTTTTTTAAAATCTGCAACATGACAGGTAAATAATACTATGGCAGGATACAATGTAATATTCCAGCCAGTTGTGTTATCATGAAGTCAAGCACAAACTTGCAAAATGCAATATTGCATCTCATCTGGATTCAATAGTTGCAGAGAATTAACAGAATATTTTAAAATTATGACTAAGGATAAATTATTGGTATGACATAATGGTTTATGCAGTGTTTTCAATTAAAGTATTTCTTGCTTTTGGGATTTTTTAAATGAACAGCTGATACCCTGAAGAAAGAAGCTTCATACTCATTGTACAGATTAGAGAACAGAAACTTTCAGTAATCATGTTGCCATATGGTTTCGTTTCTCTAAGACCTATTTTTATCAAAAATGTGGGTTATAATCCAATAAAAAAGTCTCTTAATGAAGACATTTGGATCTGTGACAACTCATTACAGTTTCCAGGAAACATATCTGGCCTTCTTGGCATACTTCTCTGCCTGCAGAACCTGGACCAGAAGCTATTCATATCACTTTGGAAGCCACTGTTTCCAGTCCATCAAACAGCACCCTCTTATAATCAATCAAAATGAAAGAAATATAAACAACTACTAATTATAAATGAGTGTGTTAAGCCAAAATAAACACATATGTTCAGCTAGTGAATTATTCTCATGTTTTCTGGCTCCTTTTCAGTGAATCAAATATGTAAGTATTGGCTTAATTTTGTTTACATCAGTAGTACTTTCTGAACTGAGTTCAAGCCATTTCCATGATTAATATTGAAGTTACATGTTCTTCTGTCTTTTCTCCTTCTGATCCTTAAAAAGGAAGGTCAGGAGCCAGAATCTATAGATTGACATGCTTATTCAGAATTGTTGATCCACTTGAATATTCATTGATAGGTATCTGAGAGTTGGATAAAGCTTGCTGGTCAATACAGAAAAAGGCAAACCAGTATTGGTTTTTCAGTATTGCAAATTTCAGTATCTCATTGGTGGAGCACAAATAATGCATTACAATGTACAACACAACTTTGCTTGCTCTAAGGAACAAACAATATCTAGCCCCATTTGGCTTTTCATAGTTTTTAAAATTTATGTCTAGAACCAGTGGAATTTATCAGTCACTGACCTTTTGATGGACCTTAAGAAGGAAAAAACCTACTGAGAACATTTCTGTATTTGTAATTCTTCTATGCACCTTGTTCAGTGTGATTCAATTTAACCAGAACAAGCCTAAGAACAGGTGCTTGACTTCAGTTATCTTCAGTAACATCCTAAAATCTTCTTTTCTTCTCATAGGGATTGTCTTTGAAAGTGTAATTACCAATACTTTATGTGAACCATTTGAAATGGTAATAGTTCTTCGTCATTCTTTCACACTTGTCATTGGAGACATCCACTAGGTTTATTTGATGTAGCATTATTCATAGTAGTTGCAATGTATTTGTAAAGAATCCTTTACCATATGAACTTTAGACTCAAGGCTTAGTTAAATTTGTTCTAGTTACTGTAAAGAACAACATTCAGATAAATCTATCTCAATGCTACTAAGCAATCTTACTAGCTTCCCAAGGGCCAAATGCTGACACAGAAGTGCAATGGTGTGCTTTGGTTTTGCCTTCTTAAACAAGACACCTACCACTGTTGCGAATTCTTTCTTCTAAAAGGACAGTGTGTCCTGTAGGAAGTTTCCTGCTGAAGATCTCAGCTGAACGGAGGAACATGGCTTCTACTGCTGAGCCCTTCAGCAAAGCAATCTGGTCCTCATGATCAAGGGTTTGGAAGCCTGAGGACACATTAAAGACAAGTCAGCAGCAGAAGAAACAGTTTCCACGTCCTTCCGTCCTGAAATTCTTGTATGTGAGGTGCCACACATCTGCATAACCTCAATGCTGGTGTCAGTAGGGTTGCTAAGTGCAGACATTCAAACCTGGATTTCAGAAAATGACACTGATTTGAACCTCCCCAAAGTTTATGAGGATTACACATGTATTTCAGTGTTCATAGTACTTTTAGAGGATAAGCAAAGTGTGGTGCAGCATAAAAAATAGTGAGAATTTTGTCTAACCTGATGCTGCACCATAATATCTTTTGTCATGTTTCCACCAGAGCTGTCTACACTCCTTTCCCTCTATCATGCTGCTTTCAATGTTACAATGCATCTTCCTTAAATGTTAAAGGGGACATCTACTGTATGCCCAGTGTTCAGTCTTGAGGTAATATGAACTCGAGAGTTAAAAAATGCTAATAAACTCAGATTTTCAGCACTTGTCCGTAACACACTATGCAAGGACCATAAATATTGGTGCCACCAACTAGGGAAAATTCTTGTGTGGGACTGAGAATTCAGTAGATGTTATAACCTAGAGGCATTGCTAGATAGGCAGCAAAGGGAATGAAGTAGAGTCTAGCAAGTATTAGTGATAATTTAGAGGCAGACTATTTGGCACTGCAGCAATATAAAATAAAATCTCTACAGACACCATCCCTTCTCTGATCATTTTTTTTCATCAATAGCTAAAGGGTGGCACATCTTGGAGTAGCGGAGTTTGGATCACTCAGTCTACTATTCTTCTGAGCACAAAGCACCTTTTCTTTATACAATATCTAAACAATGTGTAGAAGGATCAAGCATTTTAAAATAATCTTTAAAATATACACAAAGACGGCTGAAAGGCAACAGAAAGGCATTGCAATAACAAAACACGCTAAATGTACCTGGTAGTTTTTTAGTGAATTCCACAAGAACCTGCACATGACTGGTAGCCATTTCTGTTAAAATCAGAAAATTTCCTTCAGCACTGAATTCCTCATTCAGCTGTTAAAAATCAAACCAAACAAAATCTGTTATTTTCATTGACATTTCATATTTAAGAGCATAAAATACAAGAACTATTAGACTGGATCAGGCAAGAGTTCCACCAAACACTGTAGTTTGTCTGCAATGTTGTCAAAACCAAGTATTTTGGAAGGCAACATAAGTAGACAGTGTCTTTTACTCTAGATAATATTTTCAAGATTCCAGGCTGGTGTCTTTACAGAAAGGAAGTTTGACAGCAAGTCAAACTCAAATCACTGCCTAGACTGATAATGGAAAAAACAAAGCTCCAATCAGTAAAGGTTAGAGTTGATCATATGAGTCTTATTCTAGAGTTTAAAGATTTTTTCTTAACATTTAATTTTGATAAATATGTGGTCTAATTGCTGACTGAATGGGAGAGATTCTGCTCCACATTCAGCATACTTTAAGTGTAAGCACATAGTTTGCTCTACTTACTACACCTACTTACGCTGACTACAAATATTTTCTGTAATCCTCAGCTTCATTATCAATGTTTCAACAATGAATTTGTCAATATACTTACCAATTTTTTTGACACCTCCTGGGGTATTTGTTGTTTACTGTATGAATCCATAATATAATCAAGAAGTTTCTGCTGTTCTGGGGTAAATTCTACCTTCTCCTATACTGGCAAGAAGAAAAAAAAAGAAAAGAAAATAAAAGCCCATCATGAAATGTAGTCACAGTAATGATGTAGCACCTCTTGCTCTAGGCGAAAGCTACATACCTATTTTTCACCATTTGGAGACCAAGAAGATAAGAGATTTGCTTGTCACTGAGGCTTTTACAGAATTGTACAGAAGAAAGGTGTATAATGCTTTTAAAGTGCATAGGTTTGTGTGGTTAATTATCAGAAAGAAGGAAATGTTTAGCAAATAACTAGGTATGTTCAAGTTTTAATATCACACCTCACTGTATGTGATATATGTACCACAGAAAAAAATACTGCATGGATTATACATATTCTTTACAGGGTTTTGACTAAAAATATCAGAACTACTTCTACACTCAAGGTATTTCCTTGACTTAGTGGAACATGGAGTTTTAATCAATACAGGTAGCTCCAGAGGGTTTTTAACAACCTTTATTCACTGTACTAGACGCATTTAACAAAAATTGCATCACCAGTACTGTATGAACTATTATAAGAATTCTCTTACCCTATATATTTTAGTTGTAGAAGTTACTTGTTTCACATCATGGCCTTCACTGTCTTCATTGGCTGTCTGATCTGGGGGCTGCTTCACATTTTTCCGTAGCCTTTTTGACTTGCACTGTATCTCTGTTAAGAGACCTACGACACATAATGCAACACAAAGCAATTGGATTTATATATGCCTCAGGCACTGAAGAGGTACATAAACATGCCCATAAATGCCCTTTACACCAACAACCCTGCTTACCTGTGCAGATCATCTCATGAGCGTGTCATTATCTTTGGATGTCAGTCTACTGACACAAGCTATGACTATTCTAGCCCACATGGAGCTTATCTGCAGAGCAAAACAGTTGGTTCTGCTGACCCAGAATCCACACACTGAACAGGTCAGGGGTCTTGCTTTGGACCAGGTCTAATCTATTCTTACAGGCAAAAAGGCTATTAGTGATGGGAGTTTGCTGGATTGTGCCTTCAGTTCAGTTTTGTACAAGAGAAAAGCTTTATTTGTGCTCCAAGACCTGAACCATAGTGTGATAAATAGGAACAACTGGAAGACTGTCATCAAAATAATGCTCTTTTCTTCTGATCCAAAACAGTGATCGAGGGCACTGGATATTTTCAATAATCTTTAAGCAATGTTAGGTATGTTGTGCAGAATATTTGGAAAGAAAGCCCGTGCAGAAGAGGGGACTCCCAGGCTTTAGCCATTACTGCATCACTACACAGGTAGACCAAGAGCTGAAAACATACACTCAGAAGTAACTCAGACTGGCAAACATACCTTTAAAATGTATTTAAGAAGTTACCCAGCTGGTCTTGTTATTTTGCTTTTCATTGTATTAGAGGAGTGCATAAAGTCCTGGTTTTATTATAGAGTTGCACTTGCAAAAAAGGATTTTTGTATTTGTGGTTTGGGATATTTTCTTCCAGTTTTTTTTTTTTTCTTCTAGACTACATTTCAGTACTTTGAACCAAGAGGCATCCTTGTGTGGATGTCATAAAAACTAGCAATTTTCTTGTGCTAACAAAAGAAAAGAACAATCAGTACCCTACACAATCCGTAGAAGAGAGTCAGAAATCACAAATTGAAAAGTAAACACCTAAGTATTCCTCTAAAAATAAACCTATCAGCACAGGACAACTCTTTCTTTTCTTTCTTTTCTTTCTTTCTTCCTTTCTCTTTCTTCCTTTACTTTCTTTCTTTCTTTGTGTCCTTCCTTCCTTCATTCCAGTATTCTTCCTATTCTTCACTTTTAAAAATGCAGAGCAGGAAAAGAGGCTTATTCAGTGAGTATATGATGTAGAGGAAGATACCATGAAACCATTGAATCTCGTTGTGAATGTTTTTAATTTCCTGTTTAAGCCCTATATAAAATGACCTACCTGAACTGCAGAGAGAAGAGGAAATTTACATGATTAAAATAAGACCTGCAAAGAATACCTTGAAAGGAGGAAATAGGAATGATGGAAATAATAATTGGTATCAAGCCATGTAATTTGTGGTGCCACACAGCACCATAGATTTCTTTTTCTAAATTATTCAGTACATGCTTTGGTGCTGTTAATGGCCTTGTGCTGTTTTCCACCAGCTTAGGACCTGATCTATTGCCTTTCTAGGGATAATTTGCTTCACATTTGCCTTAAGCATTAAGACAGATTTTTCACATTCTTCATGCTACTAAGTATGATATCTTATTCTGGCTCCATTTAAGTAATCTGAAAACCTTGTGTGTGAGACAGGACATCACTTTTTAGCTCAGAGATAGCTAGGTTTCAATGGGTATTAAATCACAGGAAGAATGGCAGAACCTAGGTCACCTCTAGGTAGACATTTCACCCAAGAAACTTCCAGTTTAGATCCAAATGACAGCAAATGACTGAAATTGATGGGTAGTAATTTTGGTCTGTCTGTAGTTTGCACATAAAGGGCAGGAGAAAGATTGTTGAGTAGCTGTGCCATAAATATTTATAATATTTTATCTTCTTGTTCAGAGGGAAAAAAGAATTCACAGAGCTTGCTATTACAATCCTACAAAATGAGTAAGTGAAACAAAGTTCAAGGTAACCTTTTATTTCCTAGTCATACTTTTTCAAATAAATGCCCTATACTACTGGAAGTTTCATGTTTTACTGTCCTAGATTGCCTTGAACTAAAAGCAATTATACGACACACTCTGGCTTTAAAGCCATTAAATGGTGCCTTGCCAAACAACCTCATTGCAGTGCATTAGAGCACACTTATGTTTAAGTCATATGCAACACAAGATACCCTGTGTTTCCATTGCAGAGAGAGAGTCAAATGGCAGCGGCACCCACGGGCTTTTATTTCCCTTATGCCAGCTTGTGAAAATGATAGGCCCCTATAAAAGTTTCATGTGGTCCCAGTCAGTATTATTTACGCTGACCTGTTTTGGGTTTTTTTCAGAAGTGGGTTGTTGGGTTTTTTGCTGTGCTGACTGACTCAAGCTATTTTGAATCCTCAAAATTTTGAAGCAGTGGGTTAGGGGTGAGCTCCACAGGGAAGTTATTTTCCTCTGACAATGCAGGACACATTGAGTTCTTCCATCAAAGTGGGGTCTGCTTATATATTTATGTATTGCATATGTATATGTCCTATCTCATAATCTGTGCAGCCTGTTCAATTTGCAGAATGAAAGATTAATTACATTATGCTGGCAACACCTTCGAAATATTGATGGATCTTATTGTTTCTCATAAAACCAACAATTACTATAGCATCTTCTGATCAGATTGAAGGATAGAAATATATTAAAATTTCCAAGTAGATTAATTTCCTGTATGAAGCTAAATTGATTTCACACATACGTGTATGCTAAAGTGACTGGAGCCATCAAGAAAAATAAATTGTAGTCCTATTCATGGAAGGCAAAAGAACAGATGTTTACAGAGTGTTTTCAGGAGCAAGCTTACAAAAATAGTGCAATAACACAAAGAGGAGCTTTAAGCATGTTAAAAGTTGCACTCCAGTTACTCCAGTGTTCTGAGTTATCCGGTTTGAAGCTCAATAAAGTTTATAAACTGTCAGTCTGAATAGAATATTTGTTTTAATATAAAACATTATTAAAATCCATCGGGTTCATTTCTGGAGACCTATGTGTCTGTGAGTTCTACCTATGTATCTATATACAAGGCAGGAAAATCTATAGCACCATGAGAAAAGCTAATGAGACTATAAAAAAGGGCTAGCCCTTACCTGGCTTTGCCTGATTGCTGGGTGAGGTCTGGGAACATACATTTGGCAAGAAGTGTTTCCCCAGAAACTTCCTGCTAGCAACACTCCTGCTCTTTTCTTGAAATGGCATTAAGTATGTGCCAAAACTTGGCCATTGAGAACTTGACTGGGGGAGCCCCAGAAAGAGTAGGAAAGCAAAGCACCAGGATTTTCCTGCTCTGGCTTCCATAACGCTACAAAGCCGTTGCTCCTGGGGAGTCTCCCACAGACTCACTTTCTCTGCTCCTTCCCACTGAAGCAGACTAATAACTGTCATCCAGTGCAGGACTGTCCTTCACCATTTGCTCAGCTCCTATGCCCTTGCATCCCTGACCACCAATTAAATCCGATTGCTTAAAAGTGCATTTGTCTTTCAGCAGGGTTTGATGCACAGGGACGGCATCTTCTTTCATACACCTTTCACCTACTAAATGACATCTTTCATAACTTTATTATCAAAACCAGACCACTCAAGCAAATACAGTATTTAATGCACACTCTGACTAGACAATGCAAATACCTGTATACATACATTCAGCCAACATGCCCATCTGCTTGCATTTCCTTAAACGGCATTCCTGGCATTTTCTCCTCATGTACATGTCCATCTCGCAGTTGCCTCCATTTTTACACTTGTATACTGCATTTTTTGTGATGCTTCTTCTGAAGAATCCTGCACAAAACAGCAGTGATAAAAATGAAAGAAAACAGCCAGAAGCAAAATCATCAAGGTGAAGTTCACCTTCATCTGCACTGAATTTTCTGAATGGCACATGTTCTGCCAGACCATCAGTTTCTTTCAGTGCCCGAATGACTACATTCTTAATACTTGAGCTGACAACACTGTCCAAGTCATATAAATTAATAAATGAGCCCAAACACTAGAAATTAGTCCAAAATAAAGTCCTGGAATTGGGAATGTTGGGAGAATTCAGACCCAAATCTGAAACCTGCCATAGCAGGCTGAGCACTAGCACTGCAGCTTGTATACAAATAGCCAGTGAAAAAAGATATGAGTCTGTTAATTCTCTTGAGGTACAGAATGTGCAGAAAGAGAGTGAGTAACTCTTCACCTTTCCCCCAGCTTCTGGGAGTGACAGAAGCTCCACATACTTGTCTTCTCACCCACCCCCAAATTTAATAAGGAAGCTGCACTGTATCTGTCTATTGAACACGTAGCCTCTAGTCCTGTTTACAAGATACTCCAGCCTTATTCACTAAATATTGTCCACTTGATGAGTTGTCACCTGATTTCACCTGCACAGTCAGTTCTACTGGTATCATCATTGGATTCACTCAAAATTGCACAATAATCACTGCAAACAGCAACTGATACAAGAAATTGAGAAGACTCTTCCGAAGTCTCTCCAAATCTCCTATTTGGCTGCTGCCCATATGTGAGAGTGACACTGTGGGCAAAACGTGGGGTACACAAGACACTAAATGTGATTAAATAAGAGTCATCAGAAAGAAACAGAATCTTTGCTGTCAATGTTTCCTGAATTTTTACTGTTACTCACTGGCATTATAATCTTCTTATATTGCCCTTCACATGGCAGAGACTATTTAGCATCAGCTACAATGGGAATCAGTTTTCATCCCCATGTGAGGGCAGGTTTCTGAAATAAACTCCTGGGAGCTTCTGCTGCCACATCACTGATTTATACTGTGCTTGAAACTAGAGCTCTGTGTACATTTATATTAACCAGAGCTATTCAAAAAGCTTTTGCTTTATTATCACCACTGCCTGGCACAATGTAGCTATTGTTTTCCAACCTGGCACTCTGATGAATTGAAAGGGGGACCAGCTAAGAGCCCGTCTCCCATACTCAAATCAGAGAAAATTTGGTTGTGAATCTAAAGGATTGCCTATGTGTTTGCAGAATTATATATTGTCAGATGACAATTTCCTGAATTTGACCCATGGTTTTATAATTGCCTAATCTCTTGCAAGCACAGGTGTGTAGCAACCAGTAAAACAATTCCACTACCTAGTCACAAAAAATATGGCAGTTCTCTGAATCTTCAGTAATTCCTGCTTGAAATCTCTTCCATGCTGTCTGTTTTATTGGCTGCTATTCAAACAAACACAGTTGACTGGCATCAATCCCTTTTGAAATGCAGATTACTTAGAACCTCCAGAAGCCCCAGGCTTTATTTTTATTCATCACTCACATGGTTTTAATACATTACCATTTACTGGTCAGGGAAGAGAAAAAAAGCCTGGATTTAAGCTGTAAGTTCTCTACTGCCAGTTAAAGGCAACTGCATCTGCTTTATATAATTTATAGTTTTGTTTATTAATTTTAAATCCTATTGTTTATGACACATCAATTACTAATAAATGTTGAAACAAATGTTTATAACATTCTAAGACTGATGACTTTATCTCTCAACCTATTCACAAGGTGTGTGTTGACTTCTTCATGGAGGAAAAAAGAACAAGAATTTTGGTGGGTTTTTTTCTCTTTTAAGATGTGCAAGAAAGAAAAAGGCAAAAACAGATGCAAAAACTCAGAACATTTAAGATTCAAATTGTCAAATACCCTCTCTTGAAAACAAAGGTTTTGAAAAAGTGAAATGATGTGAAATGAAAATTGATTTTTTTTTTGGCAAAAACTAGTTTTAACCCTATTCTTGCTTATTTTTTTTTTTGTGAAGTGAGTCTTGAATCATTGTCTTCTAAAACAGACTTCTTCATAATTAATTTTGAAATTAGCTTTTATTATGAAAAATTTCTGTATTTATTATTCATTACTAATTCAAAATGAAGTTAAACTGGTAGAAATACTTCTTTGTGATGTTCTATAACAGGAGGAGTTTTACTATAATTTAAAGATAAGTCAGAACCAGCTGAAGGTTTTTCTGGTACAGTCTAACTTTCATCTGATCTTGCCAAATTACAAAAAGCTCATGTTGGCTGGAAATGTTGAATTTTCTTTGTTCTCAGATAGTCATGAATATGATTAATTATGTTAGAGCTGCTCCAATCTAACTGATGCTGATTTTGTCTCATAGAAATTATGAAAGTTGAAGAAGTGCAAAAAAGTAAAAAGAGTAGATGAAAGGTTTGGAAATATCTCCGTTTG
Organism: Zosterops lateralis; assembly: GCF_965231275.1. Classification (NCBI taxonomy): domain Eukaryota; kingdom Metazoa; phylum Chordata; class Aves; order Passeriformes; family Zosteropidae; genus Zosterops; species Zosterops lateralis. Next base: position 27,261,082 of record NC_139765.1, read on the forward strand.
GCATCCTGATGGGTTTTAAATTTAAAAGGTTTAGAAATTCACAGTTGCTAACAGAGCACCTGCTCTGCTCTGTCAGACTATCAAGACATCTTCTGATGTTCCTTCGACCCATGCCCCTGCCGAGGGTGTTAGTGTGAGGAGCAGATTAAAGAGGAATCTTCTTTGCAAGAAGAATTCTGGTGTGAGACACATCAAGCAGTACAGGAATGGCTTGAATACTGCAAAAACTCCTACTGCAAGCCTGCATGGAGTGGATGTGTAACTAGCTGTTCATAGAGTCAGAGAATGGCTTGGTTTGAAAGGGATTTCAAGATGGGGGCTTTTTGTTTCAACAGAACTTATTCTGTGGCTTTATTAAACAAGCACAACATTATGCCACACTTATCCTGTAACACCTAGCAATGGCCCTTAAAACCCAGCGTAACTATCCAGGCTGAGGCTGTACCAGAATGTCGTTGATGTCAGTCTGCAAAGATTGTTTCAGAAATAGTAACCGCAGTAGCAAGTTTAAACATAGTGTATTGCTCCTTGTCCTGCAAATATTACGTAAAATACTAATGAAATAGTTCATACATATTTGTTAATGGATGGTACAGTATTAAGAAACACATCCATCTATCTATCTATCTATCTATCTATCTATCTATCTATCTATCTATCTCAGTGTATACTCCTGCCAATATCTTCAGATGAATATTCTCATGAGGATAATAGATAATACCCTAATATTGTTCCATTTGCCTGAGAAAGAAATGCAAAGAGAATAGAAAGTGTTGCTGAATGCATTACCTAAGAAAGAAATTTAAAATAAATAGAACATTTATCACAGAGGACTGAAGCCCATAAACATTATGTGCAAAACGTCTTCCTTTGAATAAGAACATCCACTGCATCAATGGAGCAGAGTTGCTGCAAGGTGAGCATTAGTCCTACAGAAAGGGGCCTGCTTATTATTTTGAACACACATTGAGCATTCTCGTTGACAAAAAGAAGGGATAATCTCATACTGAGGTGGAAGACACAGGCACGTGAGGTAGTTATTCTACTGCACTGATAAGAGCACAGCTGAAGTACTGAGGCTAATTTTGGTCTCCACGTTTTGAAGGCAATATATGCCCATGTGAAAAATTCCACAGATAACAAGAATGATCAAAAGATCTAGAAAACACAGTATCTGCTTTGCCTTTTCAGACAGAATTACTGTTCTCAGCATATCTCTTTACTGAATCAGCTGGTACTTTGTCACCTTTAAATTTTATTGCAGAAACAGAATCCATTACCTTTAAGTAATTCAACTTTTACTATGTTTGATATAGGGTACTATTCTTTGTAATTGATGTTGCACTCATGAAACACAACAAAAACATAAAATAGATTATCCCAATAAAGCAGTAAAATTATGGTTACATAGAGTGATTCAAACTGAATCAGTAGGGAAGTGGATGCACTTTTCCTTTCACCATGGGTTTTAGTCTGAATATTTACCTGATAGCTTTAACCTCTCTTCTAGAAACATTCTATACATATTTCAAAGTTTGTAATTTTAAGTATTTGAAAAGTTTCTCACACATTGAATAATGAAGTTAAGAAAGAGGAACAGCTTACTAACAGAATAAATGTATCATTACTTGGAATTTTCACATCAAAATTGAGTTTAACCTGGTTTATAATGACAGTATTAATATGAGTTAATTTACAGTTTTTGACTTGGAGACTATTCATCCAGACAGCAGAGATAAATGAGTCTCTTATTTATTTGAATTATTGAGATAAACTGTGTGAGCCTTGACTGTATTCATGTTTAGAGTGCTTGACTATTGTGGTCTATTTTTTCGTCACAAATTATTTTGAGATAGATAAAGCAAAAGACCCAAATTAAGTCCAGGTCCACTCTCTATAGCAGTGAATTCCACATTAAAATATTTCAATAATTTGGTAGTGACCATGCTTTAGTCTTCATTCATAAAACAGAAATGTTAATGAAATCTTTATGTACAGAATGGGGCACTATTTTTCTGGCAGTAATGTACCTTAGTCCTGTCACAGATATATTATACCCCTTCAGGTATAATAGTTGACATAATCTCTTCTCCCTCTCTGCTAAAATATCTGACTATCATGTTTACCATAACAGCAATGATTTCTACATCACATTTATCCTGATAATAATATGTGAGTAATATTCTTCTAAAAAGCAAGACATTTGTCCTACAGATACAACCTTCTCCCTGAAGAAGCTCTCTCCCTAGAGATAGGGGCTACCCTTAGAAGAAAGTATAGAACTAGAAATCTTTTCATTTCACAAACCTGAAGACACCCATCATATCCTTTGGGAGCTGGGGTAAAGTGTCCCTGGGAACAGCCTGCAGGTGGGGGCTGACAGTTTTACTTCCCTTCAGTGCAGGCTACGTGAGGCACTTGGGCTGGTTTTAGCTAGCACTCAGCTCCCAGGGGCCTCCATGGGTGTGTTCCTTCCACAGGCAGAGAATGGCATGAACAGCTTCCACAGAGGGCAGAGCCAGGCTGCCAGTCTCCACAGAGAAGCTGTCCTTCAGTTTACCAAAAGCTAATGGTGCTCAGGAGCCATAGGTTGGCCTGTTATGCTGTATAACCATAGGGCAATGGTAGAAGACACTGCCAGTTTGTCTTGGGGAAAATGCAGAATAGGGTACACAGCATCCAAATGCAAATCTCTAATATGTTTAATGATTTGGATAAAATTACCAGGAAAAGTAAAAAACAAAAAAACCCCAAAAACAAAACCAAAAACCCAAACGAACCAATCAAAAAAGACCCCAAAAACCCCAAACAAACAAACAAACAAACAAACAAACAAATCTGATAAGCTACTCTGCCTATTAGCTGAATTGATTTCATCCTACCTTTGCATCCTTCACAAGTAAGGGCATTATAATGATACCCAGAAGCTTTGTCACCGCAGACCACACAGAGCTCTTCTCCCTTCACTCTTCCTGTGGAGTGACCCAATCTAGGCTTTTTGGCTGCAGGGATATCCAATATCTCTGTCTCCCTTGTGAAAAAGGTCTCTGAGGGTAACCTCCTGAGCTCATACATCCCAGGGGAATACCATTCCTCATGCTGCGGAGGGTAGAAGCCAAGGTTGGAGTAATAAGGTGGCGATGAGATCTGAGGCTGAACTTGGGGAAATGGCACATTGTTGTACTGTGCATAAGGTGAGACATCTGCCTCTTGCACTGGAGAACTCATTGGTTCTGAAAGGACACCTGGAAAATAATAATGCAAAACCAATTTCTATTACTACCATGAAATTGTAGTTATCAGAGAAGTTTCCACTTCCAGACATCTTTCTCAAGAACCAGGCACAAACATAAAGACTACATTATCTAAACTCAGATTTGCTACACATATACGCTGCAAGAAGTTTTAAAAATAATTTATTCATTCCACTCCTTTATAATTGGTGGAAATGTCCGGCACTGGCAGTTACATTAAAAAAAAATCTTGAAAAATATTGTGCAGGTAATCTTTATAATTGTTCAATTTACAAGAAAGAGCAACCTCACCCCAGAGAAGTTAATAGCCCAAATTAGGCCTAAAAGCAGAATGGAAGAAATCCAAACAAATGGCAAAATGCCTATGGTGTTGGTGAAGGCTAAATCAAGACTCAAAGATGTTGATTTCTATTTAATTCTGAATGAATACATCATGACAGACAAAAGCTGCACTAGGGAAAAATGACAAGGCTGAGGCTTAATTAGAAGACTGAAAACATGAAATAAACCTTCAAGAAGAGCCTGTAATATGAAGGTGAGGTTACCAGGAAAGAACAAGAAAGACATTCCTAATATAAGTGGTGAAATGCAACCTTCTCACCATCCAGGCTCCAGTGGCCAGCCAGCCTCTGCAGCCTGGTCCCCAGCCCCTACAAGCCTGTTCCATTCAGGGCAGCTGTGCAGCTCTCATAGGAAGCACCCCTGTAAGCCAGCATTAATCACCTCTGATGCAGCAATAGACCTGGCAGTGGCACAAGGAGTGGCAACCTTTTGTGTCGAGATTAACATGGTATATGGAGTTACCTTAACCTTGCTCATTAAATTGCATATTTAAAATTGCAGACAACTGAACTCTCATTTTTTTTCTATAATCCAAGCACAACATCTAGCAGCCCCTGGATGCTAGGTAAAATCAAGTCCACACCAAACCACCAAAAAGCTGAATTTAAATGTTATTTGCAAACTATTTCTTGTTTTCTGTTGGAGACAGCCATATCTTGCTGTTTCATGAAAACACTGACTCAAATCCTTCAATAGTTCCAGGAAGAGAGTCTGAGAAAAATAGTTCATATTTCCAGGAAGATGACCAGTCCAGTTCTATTTGATTTAACAGCAGTATTTACAAGGAAATCATAGATTAATGTTCATTGGTGACCATCACTTAACAGTGCTTAACAAAACTCCAAAAGCATTTTTACTGACATAAAATTAGTCCTGGACAAGTGTCCTTCTTTTGTGAAGAATCAAAACCAATGAAGAAATGCTAACAGTTAAGAAGAGGGAACATGTGTAATAAGAAAAATAATTAAAATCTATAGTGGGGGATCCTTCCCTCTCCTTTGTCTCACTTTAGTTATTTCCAGAAACTAACCTTTTAATTACACCTGCTTTTTCACTTTCAAGATCTCATGCTCTTACTCTGCAGTTTCTGCCCTTCCTATTTTACCATGCTGCAGAAGCCATGCAAGCATTTTGGGTTTGTGTAGTTGCTCTATTATTATTGTCACAGCACATCTCTGCCAATAACAAATGTTGAGGTCCCAGTTTCAGAATAAGCAGCAAGATGTATGTCTGGAAAAACGTGACAAAAATCAAATGAGAATAATGGTGCCCTTTATTACCAGCAATTAGTTTAATATGGTTGCATTTCATTGCTCCAGAAGAGGCCAAGGCACCAAGTGCTACAATGGCAGAAGCAGGGTAGCAGAAGGCACTCCCCAAATCCAAGGTTAAGCCATTTAAACAGAGTATAGACACACAGAAGGCACCTGGGGACATGATGAAAGAGCCTGGAAGTGATGTTACAGCTTCATGCACCAGATACAAACTGTCACTGATACCTGCCAGCCACAGCAGTGACAAAACGAGGTTAAGGACAACAAAGATTTGATAGCCAGTGTAGGTTTTATGAGTGGTAGGTCTTTAGCTGTATTTACCACTTGTTGGGACTGCTGCTCATGAAGACTGGTCAAGGCACTTCAGGTACAAAAGCTGGGGTTAATTGTGGGATACACAATCATTCAGTCTCTCTTTGGAAAGGAATCTGTTCACTGTGGAAACCGAAGTTTTCATTTGCTCGTTAGTGATTAGTTAATTGAGTTTGCTAAAAGAAAGTGGGATAATCCCACAATGAAAAGGAAAAAAACCTGTTGATCTTTAGCTTTCTTCCATACACAGGAAAATCCACAAAATCTGTATACCTGCCTCTTGAACTGCTTAGGCCTGTGAAAGAGGAAAATGCAGCATTCTTTCCACAGAAAAAAATCTCAGGGTTTGTTAAAAAACCTCAGGGCTACTAAAGAACTGCAGCACATCCTGAGACAATACTGGGGGTTTATTTTAAACAACCATAGAGGCATTTGGGTTACAAGTATGTTTAGAAAAATCTTCCCAGTCATTAATTCCACTCTGGTTCCAAAGGAAACAAAAACAATATGAGTCTTAATTAGTTAAGTTAAATACAGGAAAACAAGCCAAAGAGCACGTATCACATCCTTTTTCCTTCCATCAGACACAGTGTTAAACAACTTAGCTGAACTGAGTCCATGCTCTGATCAATGTAAGGGAAAAGGGAAAACAAAAAAAGGAAAAACAGGTTTGAGAGAGACTGAAAGAACATGGTCTTGTTTTATATAAAACAGACTCACAACTTAAACTCTGGGAAGTGCTCAAAGACCAATATCATTTTTGAAGATAATTAGGTTGCAATTACATAGGTTTCCCAACTTTAGCTTGAAGTTTTGAGGGGTTTTTGTTTGGTTTTGGTTTGGTTTGTTTTAAGTAGACCTGAACATGATTTACCTGTAGACCAGTACATGAGAGTCTAGACCAAATAATTTCTTATCACAAAAGAAAAGTAATCTTATCTTACAAAGCGGGACGTACATAAGCTTTTCTCCAGATAGATGTATTAGTAGAGGTCTGGGGTGGACTGGTCTCATGCAACTAAAGCATTAGCAGCCCAGTAAAATCATTGCAGTTGCAGAAGTATAAGCAGTGAAAGTGAAATCAGAAATGAGCTCACTGGCCTACATCCACATTTTGTTTGTGTGGTCTAAAATATTTTGAAACATACCGTTTTTCTTTTGGAAGGATACCTTTCAGATTTTTTGGGAAAGACTAGTTAAGCACACACAAAAGTTAAGTTACTTACAGCTGAAGATTTTTTTCTATTTGCAAATCTTATCTTTTGTAAATAAGTGTTTTTCAATTGAAACCTATTACAAAATTATTGAAAGCTTACTAAAGACAAAGTGAAACTTTCCTATGCATGTGGTCATTGTTTTACAAATATTTTTTCTACTTGTAACTGAAACTTATTAGATTGTTTTACTTTTGTTACTTTAAGTTTTACACAGAATATTTTACATGAAACGGCAAAAAAAATTTGACTCATAGAAATATTCCTTGCAGGAATAAAGGAAATGTTTTCAGTTCACAGAATTATACTGAGATTTTGTGCATGCTAAAGGTAATTTTATGCAGAATATTACAGAAATTACAATGAGATCACATTTTAATATAAAAGTTATTGTTCCACTAATATGAAGTTCAAAAAAGAGAACTAAATTCTAAGTGGATTTAGAATGCAAACTCCTGAATCTCCTTCCTTATTCATGAAGGAATATAATAAAATAATAATATTCAGAATTAGGTAATTCAGAAACCATGGCACAGCCATTAACGAAATCCTGGTTTTTCATTCCAAACAAATTATTTGCATATCTTTTAAAGATCATTTGGTTTAAAAAACCTACAAGAACCTTACAATTTCAAAGAAGAGTGCAAGAATAGATAACAAAAATATCCAAGTGACAATATAGCAATATCCTACCTCAGGCTGTGATCAGTCTGACCATTTCTTGGCGAAAAACACTCTCCTTAAGATACCTCAGTCCTCATTTCCCTCTCTTTTTTCTTTTTTATCTCCCAAAGTCTATATATACATGAAACTTCTTAACTCTGCTTTGTTTGTGTCCTGTTCACTTCTTTACTGTGGGAACTTTCTTTAAGATTAGAAAGGAGTGACACAGACCAGAGGTTATAAAGTTTACTAATTAACTTCATTATGAGCAACTTATTCGTAAATGCCGGAAACAATGTCTGTTCCCAGTGTGGATTTACCTGGATAGAATTTGATTACCAGTTTGAGGGGATGCCTGCAAGTAGCCTAGCCATTGTATTTTTGTACGTATTGTGGTTTAGTTACAACAAAATTTTGTATCAATAAATATTTGGTAAGGTCAGGTGGTTCTGTGCAATAGAGTAACCACGCCAGTATCACAGCAAGCAGGTTTTTAAGTGCAGAAATGTTGCATTCTCAAAAGAAGGCCAAAGTGGACATACTGGACACGTCTATATGGCAAGATAGAATGATTTGGGCTGGAAGGGACCTTAAAGATCCCTTGGGATCTAGCTCCAAACCCTGAAATAGGAAGGGACACCTTTCTCTTGAACAGGTTGCTGAAAGCCACATCCAATCTGTCCTTCTCATTATTTCTTTTTACTTACATTGCCACTCTGTTTAGTTTGGCTCTCTTAATAATTATTATGCATCCAATGTTTTCTGTCTTAATTTGTGCTGGCTTGTTTATTTTTGATTTGGGGGTCAGTTATAAGCCTAATTGTATTCTCTGCAGTGATGAAGCCAGATGTTGAATCAACTGCCAGGTGGTGCTAAAGACAAGAAGATATTTAACACATCTTATGGAATTGAAGCTGTTTAATCAGTTTGGACACTTGACCCTACTGACTTTTTTATTACTAGTTTTTATTAAATAGTAATAAAACACACACACACACACAAAAAAAAAAAAAAAAAAAAAAAAAAAAAAAAAAAAAAAAAAAACAACAAACACAACAAAAACAAAAACAAAAAAGCAAACCAAACAACAACAGAAAAACCCTAATGAAACAAAAAACCAACCAACCAACCAACAAAGACCAAAACCACAAACCAAATAAAAACAAAACAAAATACAACAACAAAAGGAAAAAAAAGAAAACAAACAGAAAAAATCTGCAGATTTACCTAAAAGGAGACGGCTTTTTAAGCTCTTCATAGGCACTGTTCTCTGTCAACAAAAATTTTCAATGGTATTTGCTGTTCTCTCATTAAGAAGTTTTGATATATTGCTTTTCCCCCTCCCTTTGTTACATGTCTTCATTTTTTTTCCTTCTTGTTCCTCATACAATTCCTCATACATTCAATACAGCTTTTAAGCATTTTCATTTCCCCCAGAAGCTTCTTTCCCAGTTAGGGACACAGTGAGGGTGGCATTTTTTGCCTTGCTATGTTTTAATGTCACACTGCAAGAAAACATTTTCAGGCCATCAAAAAATATTTGAAATACTTGAAAATACTTTAAATAGGTCTTCATTCAAACTAAGCATGTAATTTTCTTTTCAGAGTCCTAGAAATAATTCCATTTCTGTAATTTTTGAAATTTTGCACTTAGTAACTTGCATACTAAGAAGTTCTATATAAGGTGCTTTCACAGAAAATAGAATGGAGCTGGTATTTTAGAGGCTTGCAACTTACTTATCATAGAAATGATAGTTTGAGTCACATACTGTGTATATTTCAGGTGCTACAAAAATATATAAATCACTTGAGTAGAGAGTTAGAAAAAGAAAAGCAGTTTGCAGAAAGACAGGATGGAAGGGAAGGATGCTCACTCTAACTAGGTTAAAGATCCTTCATCATTTGAATTTTGAGGCCCTTCTCCCAGGGACTCATAACTACAGAAGTGAAAAACTATGGTTAAAACACACTAACTCTAAAGACATACAGGGATTCTATACCTTAGACATATACTGTTAAAATGGCAACATACAATTTTCACCTACTGAAAGGTAGAAAACAGTTGGAATTTTGGAAAAAACCTTTTTTCTGAAACCTGCTGCATCTAGAATTCCTGAGGCTAAGGACGTAGAAGTGCCCTGGAATTACCATGGTGATGAGGCTCAAAGCACAATCCACTTAGAATTGACATCATTTCTTTTGAAAGACCTGAACCTGGAGCTAATGTTTGGAGGTGCAATTGGATTTGCTTTTGAAGGTCTAAGGACACTCTCCCCATAGACTGAACAAAGCATGGTGAAAACAAAATGTATTTCCAAGGCTTTTACACAATGTGAGTATGCATCTTTGAATAAAGGAGACTGGTTTGTATAAAGGGTAATGTTTGTAAGCCAGAATTTTTTCCTTGTGAGCTGCAATGTATGAGAAGACCTAAAAGAAACATGCATTATAAGGACCATCTGAAACAAAAGCTTTGTTCCTCTTTTCTGGGGTTCACAAGTCACTTTCTGCCAAAACTGAATGTCAAAAATTGCAAATAAATTACAAAGATAAAGAATTGAGAGGCAAAAACATTTCCTACAAGTGTTTTGCAGAGATGGAGTCATATTTTCACAATGAGTAACTTTCTCTGTGCACTCAGTTGCATATCACTTCTGATAGGCTTTTTTCCAGCTTTAAAAGCAAAAAAGATACCATATTAGAGTGACACCCCACAAAACAAAAGTCAGCTTAAGTGAAACATATCAGGAGTGCTAAGTTTTCTTCCTAATGGGACCCCTGATTCAACTCCTTAATACATTATGTCTTTCTGTTACAGAAATGTCAGTCTGAATTAAATCTCCATTGTGCTAAGCTCTGAACACCTATAATGAGAGACACAATCCCTTTTCTGAAAACTTCACAATTTTTAAGTAAGATTACCTTGTGGAGGGAAAGTATTTTACATTAACATTCTTCCTTGTATTTTCTAGCAACCTTATCATTACTCCTTAAAAATAATGAAGTGATTAATGAAAAAGTAAATATTGGGGGGAAATTTCTTGACAGAAATCTGTAGTAACTGGGGTATGCAGGAATTTTCAAATGATGACTGGATTTGGCACCCTAGATTTGAACATCATTCTCCTCTCTGTATATCATAGCCTGACATTGGAATGAAGAGGTAGCCAAGGAGTCATTTAGCTGATAGCATAAATTTTTTTAACAACTCCAAAACAATTCTCCAACCAAATCCCAAAACAAAGACGGAAAAAAACAGTAACACACAATAATAAAATGAGCTCTGCTTATCATTAGTGATCATGCTTTATTTTAGCTGTATGGAACCAGGACACTGCAGGTGGCATGACTTGTAGAGATGGTCCTGACTTCTAGGGGCTCTGCAGCTGGAGTGGCTCTGCATGCCAAAGTCCTTCCTTCCATGCCCCAGGCACTACTCTTGCTTCAGACAGATGAAACTGGAATGTGTTTGATTTTTCCAGCAATTAAAAAGGCAGAATTCTGGTCTTATATGGACTGTAAACTTCTGAAGTGTTGCAACATTTTGTGGGGGTCTGTATTGTGTGTGAGGCCCTCAATGTATATCACTTACTCAATGAAAGACCCACTCTCTTGTCAAATGAAAGGCTAAAAAAAGTATTATTTTTTTTCTTAGCAGTACATATACCAGAAAACAGCTTACCCATGCTTATAAAAATATTGACCAATAATTTTTCACTCATCAACAAGCTCATGCTTAGCCTTAAAAAAATCAGTGGAATTGGAGCAAGGAGAATCTTCCAGCCTGCTTTATAAATTTTCTTGTTCACTGAAGTTGATAGGATAAGTTTTCAGTGGTCTTAACAAGACAAAAGATTTTAATTTAGGTGAAATTACTTTCATGAATTTGCATAATATGGCAATGCAAATACATTGCACTATAATTTCATTACAGATTAACTGGAAATATATCAGCTCAGCTTGATTTAAGTGACTCACATGAAGGTAATATCCAGCCTCCATACAAAGGTCTGTTTTTGCCAAATGATCTCCTGGATTAGAAGAGTGCCACGAAAACAACCTACAGGTTCTGCTATGAGCAGTGATGACAGCAGTAATGTGCAGGATTACATTAACACCACAGATCTACTGTTTGTTATTCCTCTCAGAAGTATTGAAGATTCAAGAAGGTTGGCATGTTTCAGCCACATATCTTTCTTGAAATGGACCTGAAATATCAGTCCATTTCCTTCTAGGTTTCTGAGTATAGGACAGCTTGCTATTTCAACCTAATTTGGTGACTTACCAAACAGATGAGGACCTTCAGCAAGGGGAAATCCATCAGCAGTGGCTAGCTGATGATGTCCTATTAAATTCATTTCAGATCCCATTTATTCTTCAGTTCAGGAGGAATATGCGGATTAAACAGGAGGTTTAAAAGAGACCCTGAAACCTACAAAGCAAAAAGAATATTTAAAACAAGATAACTAACTTTGGTGTATCTAGTGTAAAGCAGGATGCACGAGGTTATTTTAATAGTTGCTGTAACATTGTCTTGAAATTACAATACCTAATTCAGCCTTTAAATAAAATGCTACATCCAGCCTGTTTGTTTTATCCTTGCTGTGCCATATTTTATTCACCCTGTTTCTGTTAATTTTAAATTAAAAGTGGTTCATGTCCAAATTTATTCAAATATTCAGACTGAAGCATTGGCCTGACCTCCTGAGGGTATGCTGCCCAGACCCCTACCATGCAACACCAATTATTTGCCTTATTTTTCACCACCCTATCATCATTTAATTGCTTTCACTTACTGAAAAAGTGTAAGCTTATGGTTAGATCAGAAGAACACAGACAGGAAACCTGAGTTTAATTTCTAGGGACCAGCTCTTTATCTTGTCTTCAGTAATTACTGAACAAGATAAATGGTGACAAACACAGAAAGCCTCTGATAACCAGGCTCGCCCATCCGTTCGTCCTCTCTGTGGTCTCAAGAGCCACACAACTCACACTTGGGGAGACTGGGAGAGGTGTGCCAGGGCTCCCTTGCCCAGCACACATGGGTGGAGTGGGCCAGCTCCAGATTGTATTTGGGGCAGGACCGACAGGAGAATATAGAGCTCCAACAAGTAGATGTCTCAAGGGTTTATACAGACACCAAGAGGATTCTGCATAAAGTTGACAGCAATCCGTTTTCCTTTGGTTTATAATCTTAATTCTTTATTTGGTTTTATTACCATGGGACTGTCCCTGGGACTGTAATTCCACTTGCTGAAGGCATTTGAGAGTTACAGCCCAGTCTGCTTCCCAGTGAGGGCTTAGCATATCTCTTGAGCAGAAGTGAAGTCATCTGACAAAAAAAAAACCTGAATGCCCCAGGAGGCCCCAGTGCTGAGCAGGCTGGGAAGTAGCTTGTGAGAGTGGCAAGCGCACTCTGTAATTATATTCAGATTTGTCCATAAGGATTCATCAAGTTCTTTTTTAACATAAACAGAGGCCTCCTAATTAGACAGATGCATTTTAAATGTCTGCCCACAGATAATTTAAACAGTTTACTTAGAAATGTCAAAAGCTACTTGTTTCACAGACCAGATAGGGTTTTGTGGCAAATCACATATAAACAGAGAGTCTCAAATCTAGCACAAAAACACAGTTTTGCAACAGCAGAAAAACCCCATGTATCTTGGATGGGGTTTGGCAACTGGCCCAGCCACCCTACTAGGTCCACGTTTACTTCCAACCATTTTATTGCCTTGCTGCCTCATTTTCCAGGGAAGTTATCTGCTGAAATCAAGAGGTGGGGCTACTCACATGGCTCTAAGGTCTTAAAATTCCTGACAGAGAGATTTCTCAAACAATATCAATGACAAACCCTTGGAATGGGATTTCTCTTACAGCCCATTACAAGTGTTCTCTGACAGGAGAAGACAGTGGCACAGTCAGGACCATTATAATGGCCAGCAATGAGATATTTTCAGAGAGCTAATGAATATTTTTCTTGATTTTCTTGTTGAAGACCAGAGAAGAAAGGCCATCAGCTCCCTCTCCTCATGTCCAAACCTTTTAATATCTTCCTTAGAGCCCATGGGAGTGCAGCCCTTAGAATTCCTTGCAGGATCAGCTCTCCTTACAGCCATGAAGACTGTTCCACCACTTCTACCACTTCTCATGTCTCCTCATCAGGCCCTGTTTGAGGGCCTAACACTGCAACACCTAACATCAGCACTGGGATTGTAAATGTGTATGTTCATACAGAGCCTAGAATTTATCTTCTTAAGGAACGTTAGAAGTTATATCAAAATACTTTAAATACAGTCCCAAGAAGACATCTATTTAAAAGTATTTACTGCCAGCATATGGTCAGACTTTCAATGAATAACTTCTTAGCTTGTAATTTTTATATTCTGGATCCTGCTACTTTGTGCTGCAAATAAAGAAGAAAGCGGGCAATCTGTGTTCCTAAATGCTTATAAAGCATCTGTGTTTTTACAGCCTCTTTGATATGTCTATAAACTTTTCTCATTTCTTTGAGGACATTCCATTTTTTAACATATCATTGTATAATGCCCCTCTTTAACCTCAAGACGGACTCCTTAGAATCTATTATTCTTTACATACACACACAAAATCCCAACCTTCAAGTTATTAATACTTCTTTGTTGATAGTAAGGGTCTTGAGGACATATTTGTCCTCAATATTCTGCTCTATTGTAGGACATGACAGGTTTGGTAACTCTTCACTCCTGCCACATAAATTTTTTGTCTGGATGGATTCAGTTCAAGCCAAATGTTCATGATGATTTTACAATTCCCACTTTTATAATACTTCATTGTCTTGAATATATCCAGCTGATGTAGACCATTTACTAGATTTCATGGAAGAGATTACTTCTATATTCTTGGGGTTTCTGCAAGGCACAAGATCACCACAAAAAAGGCCAGAAATGTATTTTCCAATGCATCTAGCTTTGGTACTGTAAATTTCACTGAACATCACTCTTCATTAAATACTGATTGATACTTGGCTTTGATTTTCCTCCTGTGTCCAGCCTGCTATGAGCTAACCTACAATAAATTTATCCATATAATTAATTTCACATGATTTTAAAAGCTGCAGATGCTGATTTCCAGCTCTAAGACCTATGGTAGGTACACAGTACAGAGCATCTAAGCTATCCTTACTCCATACAATATTTAGTTTTGGGAAATAATGTAGGTCACTATATTGGACTGATACTCCATCCTGAGGTGTAACAACAAAAACAAAGAGCATCTGACGTTTAAAAGCTGAAATAAAGGCAATAGAAGCACAGGAAATAAATATTGCTCTCCAGAAACAAGAGCCTTTCAAGAGAAAAGAAGAGGCATGTGATAAATTAGAAAGCTTCTTTTTCCAAATAATTTTTAATTAACTTTTTTAATGAACCAGTGTACTCCACCACCTTTGGAGATTGTTTCCATAGCCAAAAATATACAGCAAAGAGAAACAGAGATCAGTATGTATAAAATAAAATATGTGCCCAATTGCTTGAGATTATTGTCTTCAACTGCATGTTAAGAGCTCCAAATCGCATAAAATTTTATTTCATGTAACCTTTAACATACTTCAGAACAATCAATGTGTGCTTACATGTTCTATGTTTAACTAAGAAAATTTATATGCATATTATTATATATGGGGCTTGGTTTTCCACTGTATAGTTGTATATACATATTTATTCTGATTTCTTATGGAATGTATGTTCATCAGGTATACAAATATGTATGTATACACAGTTGGGCTTACCACTGAACTCTAGGTTTCAGCTTTGTTATTGGCTCTTATCTGTGTACTACCCCTGACCTTGCTATGGTCAATAGTAAAGCTTTCCCTGGCTTCTGTGTAAGCAAAGCCAAGTCTCTTGCTGAAATGATTAAAGTTAAATCAACTGAGCTCACTGAAAACAAAAGCATCATGGCCCTACACTTTCAAGTAATGTAAAAATACATTTGATCATCAGAAAAGCTCCATGACAGTCTAATTGTGATTTACCTTCAGAAGAATGACTGAATCTATTTCAATTACTCAGCAAAGGAAGATATATCAAAGCACATGCAAAATCTTTCACGAATATTAGTGGAGAACGTTTCCTTCCATCTGTCCCATAATATTTTCCTATTCTTCACACATCTGACTGCCTATTGCTCAAAGAGAAATTTCAGTAACATCAGTAATCTATGGCCCAATCCAAATATTGTTAACATCAATGGGAAGATAGATTTCCATCTCATTCACAGGCTTTTGATGTGGCCTCATAGCTTTTCTGTAGAATATTTAATTCAGTGCCTCAGTTATTTAAGAAGCTATTTTATTTGCTTATCTGTTTGTTTTAAAGTGCATCAAAGGGACCTGAAAGCATTAGGAAGATTCATGCTCTCTATTTCCAGCCTGCTGCCCTCAGGTCATTTTGGCAAGAACAGCACTACAGGCAACTACACAGCAACTGGTGCAAAACTCAAGCAACCATATGAGCAAGTTTGAGAAGCTGAGGCAGGACTAGTGTTACTGTGTTTATTCAAAATTTTCTGTTTTATTTCTTAATATGGATTTTAAAATCAGAGCAGGAAAGAGACACAGGAGAAAACCCAATATATTCCTACTTCTTAATTCTGAAGCAAAACCAGGTTTCTGAAGCAAAACCAGGTACCGTACCTTTCCAGAACCGTAGAGAACTGAAAACTTTATGAGGAGTATCAATCGCATTTCTGTAAGCAGGCAAGTAACTGCAAAGAGTGGGGGCAGCTTCTGACTCTGCTTGGGATTACCTCCTAAACACCATTTGTATGTTTCTTGCTTTCACCAGCATACTTTTCATGTCTCACCTGAAAATACTGCAAGCCCTCCACTTCTAACTTGGTTTTGGACTGCCACTTAGACTAGTGCAATTCCCATATAATTCCCAACCTCCAGGTTCTCTGTAACACAAGCAATAGCAATAAAAATAAAAAAAGCCAAGCGGGTTCCGCCACAGTTAGAGTTTTTTGAAGATAAACGAGTAGCAGGAACTTAGAGTAGAGTTAATTTAGAGTAGAATTACATTTTCTTAAAAACTAGTAATGGATTCAAATAGTAATCACTTGAAATTTGAAACCCCCTTTTACTCTTCCTATTTATGTGAAATATGTGCTAAAGTCTTCAACTTTGGAAAATGCACTTGGAACCTGTTCACAGAACTGTCAAAGAAAAAACTGTACAAAACAAATATAATTTTGCCTTTCCGGATTTTTCTCTGTTCTCCCATAAATTACATTGAAAATATTTCCTGTTTCTAAAAGGATAAAAAAAAAATCAAACTAATATAATTTCAAAGTTAATGCACACAATTAACCAGATAGTGCTATTGCAAGAACATCTCAATATCAAACTTACACCTTCTGTTCCAGTGACACACAGAAACTAGCTTTCTAAAAAAAAAATTCAACATGACCTTATTTCTCACCTTACCATTTTTCCCAATTAACTTTTTCCATTAATATGCACTAAATAATTCAGGTGATAAAATTGATTTTGTACTAGACAACAACAAGAGTTATCAGTTTAAGGAATTATTACTTACTTCTCTTTTCCGGAAGACTGCAGATGACGGGATGTAAGACAATTCTGCACCCAGTTCAGTATCCTAATGGTTTTTACATAGGAACATTTTTGTTTTGCTTTTCTTTCATGTTTAGCAGAAGTCTGTAGTGATAACACAATGAATCAAAGCTTGGGTTTATTGGCTCAGTGCCCTAATGGACAAGGATTACTCATTAACAATTCTTTCTTTGCGAAACTCTCCAAACATGGACCGTATTAAAATGTTGTGAATTCCAGCTTGACCATCAGCACAGAGATTTGAGATGCTCATTAATACTCTGACTGAGTGCAGAGTGGAAGTTATCTCAGACAGTGGGATGATAGTAGCTTGTTGCTAATTATAACACTTTCCTTCCACTTGTACATTTTTATTACATCCTCAGCCTCCTTGTCTTTCCCGTCCAAAGAGCCCAGATATTATTCCTAGACATAAACTTGATTTTTAAGTCTTTCTGTTATTTTTCACACTTTTTAGGGAGACTGAGCATTATACTGTGTACTGAAGCAGAATAGGCTATACATTATAACATCACAGGGATGTGAGGACATTAAAGTTTAATTCCTATATATTCAACAGTCTCTAAAACACAGAATTATTTTGATTTGGGCTCATCACATAAAGCTTTTGACAAGAAACTGAGGCCCCTAATTTTAAATCTATCAGACTCATGCACTAGTTGTGAACAGGGGGAAGAAATTGGTACCTGTAGATGGAAAACCACATCCTTGAGTGGGTTGCACTGTATCTGAGAATGCTGATGTGCTGTCACTGACATAAAGGGGACCTCCAACCACAACATCCCCATTTACCCTGCAGAGGAAATTAAAGTGAAGAGGAATGGATTGAGGTTGTTTTATTTCAACATCCCACCTACCGAGGAAGCATAATAATTCCCTGGTTTGCATTGCTAAACTTACCCAATGGGCATGAGTTACTCTGGCAGTGGGACTGACAAATTTCAGTCAGAGGAGACTACTGACAGCATCACTCATGGTAAGTGAGTTCATGATTGTCACACAGTATATGATATCCACCCTTCCCTACATATTTGCACTGTCTGAGCAAGATTGAATACACAGAGGCACAGGCTACTTGAGCAAAGAGAGACACTGGGCAGCAAACACAGTCGTTTCTCTGAGAAAGGTGAGAGCTGCTGGCCCTAGAATTACCAAGAATAAAATTCCTTCACTTTGTCTCATTTTAAGAGAAAAAAATAATACTTTAAAAAGGTATATTAATCCTCAAGCTTTTATCAGGGAAACTCAAATTCTCTATAAATTCTCTATACTACTCATGAAAATATTATTAATAATGAGTCTCTTTTATGTGTTCTGTCCCTTGCAAATTCACCTCGTAGCCACCCAAACACTTGTGGTATGACAGATTTCTGAAAAGAGCAATGGGAGAATGCTGCTGTAAGGCTGTCACTGGGCACTAACTCCCAAGGGACTGCTGTTTCCAAGGATTTATGCCTACGGCTCATTCCATTAGGCAATGGACACATGATAAATACATTTAAGACTAAGGCACTCTCAGTCCTCATTTCTGACTCCCTGAACACTAGCTCAATTCCATAAACAATGAGATTTCTCTTTGACAAATTCATGTTTAGCAAAGTCAACAAAGTACTTTCAAATAAGAGAATTCTTCCAAAACAACCCTGCCCACAGGAGGCAGGTGGTCTCTTCAGTCAAGTATGCCAACATGCCAACAAGCAAGCCCATCTATGACTTTCCACTATATGTCCACTATATAGTGGTGCCTAGAAAACACATGCCAAAAAAACAATTTATTTGGTCATCCTGAGGCCAGTGATGGGTTTTGTTCCATATCAGGAGAAAAAGCAGAAGTGGAGCCAAGAAGTCCAACAAATGTTATGTCTGATGGAGCTTTAAGTCTCTAAGTAAGTTCCAAAGATCTGAAATTTCTTTTTCATCATTCAGCTTCTGCCAGTCTGATATAGCTGGTGGCACAGAGCAATTGCTTTTTAGAAGTCTCTAGAGACTAACTTTCAAGAAATATTCTTTCCTAAAAAGCATTTTCCTCTGTGTGGATGTTGTCAGACAGCTAAGAGTTTAGCCAAAGGAAATGGAATTTAATGCCCCTATTCACCAACACATTTGTTGCATTAAAACATTTTTACTTTCCTTACAATGATAAAGAGGCAATGCCAAAGTTGTGCTTTGTACACTTATCAAGATATTATTGGAAATAGCAAAGAAATAATCCACATGATCAAAAGAGGAGATGTTGCCTGTAGCACTAATAAGTGGTATTACTGGTTAAATACAGGTGTTCATATTTATTGTGGTTCATGTACATATGAGAATTGAAGAGAAAGGAATTGGAGCAAATCAAATGCATCTTCTAAGGGATTTCAAGAGATTGCATAGCATCACACAACATCAGGGGAGAGAATAGAATGGGGAGATATTCAAACACAGATACTTATAAATGAAATATCTTCTCTAAGATAGCATTGCATTCTATAATTTTTAAAATTTCAGAATATTATCTGGCATCCTGAAGCTTTTCCAGACAATAGTAACATTACTTCTGTAATTGAAAAACAACATGTGTTCTACACTACATCTACACTATTACCAGTTCAAATACATGTTCAGCAACAAAAACAGGGGTATAGATAACATTCAGAGCTAGAAATTTGTCTGCCTAGAAAATACCACTACATAAGCTTTACAGTCTGTGAAAGAATGGGGGTATTTGCCATAGCTCATTTGCTCCTCCTCCTGCTACTCTGTCTTTTCTCCACTGAAATAAATGCCATTGCACACTTTCACTGACAAAGTACCTCATGGAAAGGCAAGACAAATCCTGGCAACAAAGTAATTTGCCATCAAAATTGTGGATGGGAAAAATCTAGTAGAGAAAGAGATAGGGGAAAAGAAGAAAAAAGTAGGCTGGGTGTTCACCTTCAACACCTCCTTCTCTCCACATCCAAATGAATGCATCATCACACATTTAAAAAAACCCACAAAAATAATACACCCACAAATAATTAGTACCTGCTCCTTTTTGCTCAGAATTTTATTCCAACAGCTGAAAAGCTTGCTGACTACTCACAGCCAGTTTCCTGGAGCTCCTACAACATTGTACACATGACAACTGCAGAACCATTCAGGTTGCAGAAGACCTCTAAGGTCATTGAGTCCAACTATTAACCCAACACCACCATGTCCACCAGTAAACCATGTCCATAAGTGCCACATCTACACAACTTCTGAATACCTCCAGGGTTGGTGACTCAACCACTTCCCTGGGCAGACTGTTCCAATACTTGACAATCCTAATGGTGAAGAAAGTTTTCAACCAAAAATTTCAACCACCCCTGGCACAACTGGAGGCAGTTTCTTTCCTGCCTTAGACAGTCATTACCACAGGGAAGCTGAGGACAAGGACTTAAAGCCAGATAGATGTCTGCCAATGGATTAATTTCTGTTCCTCAAGATGCAAAGGGAGAAACCTCCTGTCTTGCTAGTGAGCAAACATATCTTCTTGACATAGGGAACATCAGCCTGGGGCAGGTTAGAATTGCAAGAAGGAGTAGATCTGGTTTGGCTGAAAGATAAATCAGCTTTTCCAACTCGCACCTGGAGCTGTTAATACCCTGAAAACACATGGGCATTTCTGACAAAACATCCAATTTGCAGCAGTCATGAATGAAATACCTTGGATCTGTGTTTGTTTCATAGGCCAAGGGACAGGTGTATTGACCAAGATCTACTTGTGCTCAAGGACTTATTTTTCCTTATTCTTACAACTCCTGGAATGAATGATGCTGCAGGCATCTGAGAGATCATGTGAACTAAATGGTGCCTCAGCACAAAACATCTGTTTCAGCTCAGAAAGTGTTCACAGCATGACCATAAACAGTTGCCACTAAAGAACAGTTACCCTCAGCTCTTCTTTCATCCCTGTGGCACACCTTATTTATCATTACATCCTCTACACACAGATCCTCTACACCACTTTGGGCCATGGTCTGTCTCCTCAAACCAGCCATTTCTTACTCTCAGGCACCCTCACCATTTCATTTCTGGAAAGATGTCTAAGATTATCACAAGCTTGCATTGCAATGAATTTTGTCATCTGAAGATAATTAAGCAATCTAAATAGATATGGTTGTTTCTGTACAAATTTAAAAATTGGTAAGGAATGGGTGCAAAGTTTCAGTAAGTTAACTCTAATGTCTGTTAATCTTTTTTTTTTTATGTCCTGCATTTAAGATTAGTTTAGTCTGTTCAATAAGTCTTTCATTAATCAGAGCCTCTTTGTTACAGGTCGCTTTCTGATTATTCAGTTTCTGAGCAGGACAAAATTTTATTCAATAATCTTATATTTTGCCCTGATGAAATAATCTTTGTCACTTGCGTATTTTAAGTGGAATGTCATGAAGGGTAAAATGACGACAAAACAATCTATCCTAAGATGGGGAATTCCTCCCTGGTGACAGGGCGTTAATCGTTAGCCAACATGTTCTAGTGAGATCATATATGTAGGATACCATCTTACTTCTGCCTGGGTGCAAGAGGAGAGCTGGCTATATGTGGAATCAGCTACAGGATCAAAAGTTAAGTTTCAGTAGGGGAAACTCGATCTACATTCAGACATGTTTTTCTATTAATAAGTTCTGGTATTCCACATTAGATTATCTCTCATTATTTTAAATTTTAACTAAGACTGATATTACATGTTCTTCTCCACCCTTACCCCCTTCTAGAATTTACAAGTTTACAAGTTCCTGAAGAAATCACAGCTTTAAATTAAACATGTTGGTACAGTATTAGCTGATAAGAAGTTCTCCTAGAGGCCTCGAAATAAATATATACTTTATTCTTACATTTTTTTTTTCTCTTGACATTTGGATGTTTTACAGTGTAATAGTGATTGAGTTCAATAGGCATTAGCCTTCATCTAGGTAAATATTTGGAGAGATAAAATTGTTAAGAAATGTTGATCTATTCCAGTAAATGAAAGCACTGTCCTTTCATTAATAAGTAGTTCTCTTTAAAAAAAGTCAAAGCTGACAAGTGAATTATTATTAATAAATAAATATTAGAAAATTTCTAGATGGGTTTTTAAATTGTTAAAATAATCACACTAAGTAAATTCATTCTGAAAACATTTAAACCTCTATTTTTTCTCATTCTTTGTCTAGTGTCAAGGAAAAGACAGATATTTAAAAGGACTAGTTCAGTAGCTACCAAGAAACCATTTCTTTCAGGAGGGGAGAGGAGTGTAGACTAGACCTCATATGAATGGAGAGTGTAAAGCATAGGAGGTGCAGGACGAGGTCTGTTAATGCTATCTGGCAAGGCAGAGTCACCTTAAGCCCTCAGCTCTATAATTTATTACTCTAGAGGAGGCTCTACCATGCCCTGACGCATTGCAGGCAGATGACTGCTCTTATTATTCCTTGAGAGGGGGGGCTGCAGAGCCAGCATCAGATGCCCAAGAGGTACCCAGAGCAAAGCCTGGGGGAATCTCCCTATCCTGTCTCAAGGACTCCATGACCAACCAGGGGGAAATGGGAATATTGCACACTCAGCAGCTGATGGAGATGTCATGACATCTGCCTTCACATCTAAGAAAAAAGTGAACATCAGATTCCACTAGAAGTAATACTGCAGTGCTCAGTTTGGGAGAAGCTGTCTTCTTCCTTTGGCAAGGCAGGGACTTGTACATCAGGAAGCAGGAGCATTAGGAGGAGCAGGGCTGTT
This sequence comes from Zosterops lateralis, assembly GCF_965231275.1. Lineage (NCBI taxonomy): Eukaryota > Metazoa > Chordata > Aves > Passeriformes > Zosteropidae > Zosterops > Zosterops lateralis. The sequence continues at coordinate 27,283,481 of NC_139765.1, forward strand.
TCATAAAGATATAAAACTGGAGCTAAGCGCAGCTCCACAGTACCAGATGGGCCAGGGTGCTGATAGCAACAGGCTCAGGGGAGGCAACATAGTAAATCAGGATAAGGGGCCATCCAGGGATCAACCAAGAGCAGCAGGAAGAGGTAGGGCCAGATGCACGTCTGGAAACACACTGCTTGCAGCATCAGCCCAAGGTCTTTCCAGGAGGCAGAGCAGAGGCAGGACGGTAGGCTACAATTTAACACCTGTAGTCCACCTGCAAGTGGAAAAAATCCACTCATTAGCTAGGACACGAGGAGACAATACCAAACATGCTTCCAGAAACAAACCACAACTAGAAGGCCAGGCTTGAGTTTAAACAGCATCCTCAACCCACAGGCAAGGCATGTGAGAGGCTCCAGATGAGGCTGATTAGGTGTTTTAAAGCCTATTAGTACCTCAGGACCCTAATATAGAGCAGCTCTCAAAGCTTTTGTTAATTCTTCTTTGTTCCCTAAGGGAATTTAGACAAACAATTAATATAGTTATGATCACTTGTGGCAGACAAGAGGAGTAGCAGCAGGACTAGACCTTCAACATCCAACTTGCACAGAAAATACTGAGATATGTCACAAGTTTAGCTGAAGAGTACTCATGACTCCAGACAGCTAAGAAGAGTTTAAAGGCACAGGAAATTAAATAATTTTAGGTCCTGGATATAGCTGAGATGTTTCCAAACTCAGAAAAGTAGTTTCATGTACCAGGGCCCAGGTCAATCTGATTGTGCTTTTGGTTTCCACCTAGTGAAGAGTTGATACTAAGGAAAGAGAAGGATTTGAAGATTAAGGAAAAGTGTGGTCATTAAAGGGAAAGTTAAAGGGATATTGAACAACAGATCATGGGAAAATTAGGTTCTTTTCCTTTCTTTCCTAATCTTCTGTTGAGATCATTGCATCCTGAAAACAAATTACTTCCTTTTTTAGAAGAAAGAAACTAAATGTGGTATAAAGCTTATTAAATTTAAATGATGCAGATCAGGAAATGAAGAGGTTACTTATAGCAGTACTAGCTTGGGCTGAATCTGAACAAAAGCTTCATTTATCAATATCTAATCTGAATACTATTTTTGTTTTCCCAAAATTGGGTCTCATCCCATAATATGGGATCATTTGCATTGGCGGATCATACTTGCCTGATGTATTTCATCTCCCCATCTCATCCCAAAATACAAAACATATAACAAAACCAGGTTATCTAGAGTAGATTGCATGCATGAGAAGTTTGTCTAGTTTTGTTTCTTGTCTTTTGTCTTTACCCCCTCCTGTAAAACCTTCACAAAGGAGGGAATCTTACGAATCTGTGAATTTCAGGCATTAACTCTCTAAGTAGGTGTGTAAGATGGGAAAATTTATGAGGAAAAGGAAAAAAATCAATTCAAAGCATTGCAGCTCACCTACTCAGCAACTCATTCTACATCTAAAGCCTTTGTTCCTCCCTATGCACTGGCTTCTCACAAATATGGAGCCAAATTAGAGATTTCTATCCTTTCCCTTGAGGTTTCCTCAAAATTGTCTCAAGTTAGTGGAGGACTGTGCCTACAGCTCTCTGAATTTACAAGCCTTCCACAAAAACTTGTATTTCCCTTGGTCAGTGGAGTTGCCTACCCAGAGAATGTGCTGTGCTCATAAGGAGGTGGCTCTTTCTCACCTGACAATCCATGGTGAAATAAGTCCTCATGAGCCTGTAGGATTCATTCCTATGTGTCACAGCCAATTGCAGCCATATTTGTATTTCTTGGACACAGAAACTGGTTACCACAATGGAAATGGGGAAAGGAAGATGCTATCATTACAGAAATACCAGCTAGGAAGTTCTTCAGAGAAGTGACTGGATTGAACACCAACCCTGCTGTTGACTCTTTTGTCCAGCAGGAACTAACTAAGAACTGGGCTCCAGTATGATTCAGGAGTCTTTCTACCAACCTATTTGATGTACAGAACTGCTTAACAAAAACATCCCCAGTCCACATGAACCAGCCATCATGTAGCATGCAGAGTACAGTTCCAGTATCTGATCTATTAAATTTGAGTGAAAAATTAAAACAAGACAGCACCACTAATCAGAGCTGCTGTTCATGAGGATTATAGCTAAGCCCCAGCTGCAGCAAAATTACACATGAATTTTTTAGGGGGTGAAGCACGTATATGTCCATGTGCAAGTATTCCTATTTCTACTCAAAGGAAGGAGAATATCTACACTTGATTAAATTGACATCACCAACAACTGAGGGGCAAAAGATTCTTTTTTCAGTTGTCTTTCCCCATAACTGCTGCTGATAAACTCAGCAGCAGAAGTTGATGGAAACATTAACAGTACCAAATACTGGAATAACAGTGTGATTATTTGATGCAACTAATCTTGTTCTAATATTAATAAACCAATTACTTCCACTATGTAATGTATACCTCCAGAAAGTCATCCTCATGTAAACACGACAACAAAAGGGGTTCCTTCCTGTATGCATGAAAATTACCCAGCTACAGGCAGATGATTCTGTTTCAGATTTTGTCTCGCTAATGTGCAGTTGCTGAACATGTATGCTGCCAAATAAAAGATTAATAGAGGAGGAAAAAATTGCGTGTAGCAACATTAGTTTTTCAAAACAGAAAACATTTTTCTCCTGGATGTGTGATAACAATCTAGAAATGTACACAAACCCTGAAACTGCATTTTTTTTTCTCCACATCCAGTTCATTCCAGAGAGAGCAAAGGAAGAATATACCTAGCTCTTACCATTTCCAATTTATTTCAAGGGTGATAAGTCAAAGTTAGAAAACATGAGGGAACTGCTATTTTCCCAATGACAGAACTGCTGTTCAAATAGGTGATGAACTGTAACCTTAAACTCTGCAAGGCATTTATGTCACTGCTATTGCATTATATTGCCTGTATTCCAAGATACTTGCTCTGAAGAAACATCAAGTCTTAAATCTTTTTGGAAAAGTGACAAAACATAACCTTGCTGTATTGTAAAGTTTATCTATAAATGTAATTTGCCAAAAATATGCCTCTCCTCAAACATTAAATATTATACAAAAACAAATTGCCTGAGAAAGAGAATAATTAATAAATATCAGAGACTTTAAATAAGCACAACAGAAAAAGATTTCATACTTCAAATTTCTTACAACTCAGAGAATCAGGTTTTTTTCTTCATACTTTCTAAATATCTCTTTTAACTAGCAAAGTTGATACCTATTTTATCGGTTTAATCATTGACCTGTTGCTTAACTTGTCTTCTTACCTAGGCCTTTTAAAGTCAACAGATAATAATATGAAATAAACAAAACCTTTGTCACTTATTCCTACATCAAATTTTATGTAACTTTCCTAAGTATGAGTTGCAATAGAAACCTTTGAACAGCATGCCAGTAAAATGGACTGTATTGCAAAGAAGCTGATAAAATCTTGTTTGGAATACCATCAATTTGTTCCAGGAATTAACTATAATTAACCAGATATTTTAGGCTTCTTGAATGTAATAAGTCTCTGTTCTGTTAATATACTGTTCCATGCTTTTTCAGGTGGATAATCTTGATCCATAATTGCCTGGATACAGTTTTTTGAGATTACCAGTGAAAGTAGGTAGAGACACATGATTTCTCTGGTCAGAATGTCAGCCAGCAGATGCTAAAATAAAATGAGACCTTGACTGCCTTTACACTTGACCTTGGATTATTTCAAGGCAATAACTGAGGTATGGAAAAGTACTCTTTTCCTGTACCTGTGCTTGATCTCTCAGCTTAATTTCACAATTCAACAGTTTTATAGCAATCTACTTCTCAGTCCAGAGTTTTAGAAATTAATTAACAATTTGGGGTGTCTCCATTCTTTGCCTTTAGATGGTAGATTGTAAGTCTGCATACTTCAGCATGTTTGGAAGAATATCATGGCCCTGGAGAGAAGAGAGGTCCAGAAGAGCTGGTTGTCATTCAAAAATCTTCTCCAAGTTAAAGAGCATTATCCTTAAAGAACAAATCAAGAAAAGTCATCAAGTGTCCTACATGGATGAACAAGGAGTTTCTAACTAAAATCAAACATAGAAAAGCAGCATAGAAATGGTAGAAGTTGCGTTACGTGATCCAGGAGGAATACAGAGCATGCAATGCATGGAGAGATAATGTTAGCAAAGTTAAAGCCCGCCACATTGCATATGGCAAGAGATGTGCAGGGCAACAAGAAAGACCTTTATAGCTGTATAAGCAGCAGAAGGAAAATTAGGAAAAATTTGGGCTTGCTGCTGAATGGGACAGGGGTCTAGCTGACAAACATGGAGAAAAACAAGGTATTAAATGCTACCTTTGCCTCAATCTTCACTGATAAGAGTAGCCTCCAAGAATTCCAGGTATCTGAAACCTATATAAAAATCCAGAACAAGAAAGACTTGTCCTTCAGGGAGTAAAATCAGTTTAAGGAGCATCTACACAGACTGGACATGTGTAGGTCTATGGGTTCTGATAGAATGTACTGAAAGTGTTGAGGAAGCTGCTGATGGCACTGTAAGGCCACCTTCAATTGCCTTTGAAGGGTTGTAACTACTGGGAGATATTCATGATAACTGAGGAAAAAAGCAAACATCACTCTGGTCTTTAAGAAGGAGGGAAGGAACCTGATAGCCTTCTGTGAGAAGAAGACAGGCACAGTGAACAAGGGCAGAGCTTGAACTTAACAAGGCTTTCAGCACTGTCTTCACTGACAAAAATCATAAAGCACAAAATAGATAAGTACACAGTGAGTTTGATTTGAAACTGGCTAAACTGTTTGTCTTAAAGGTTTGGGATCAGCAGCAGGAAGCCCAGATAGAGGCAATGATTTGTGGTATATCCCAGGATTTAATACTGAGACGAGTATACAGTCAGTAATGACTTGTATGATGGGACAGAGCACACCCTTAACAGCTTTGCAAATGATGCAAAACTGGCAGGAGTGGTTGGTACTATAGCTCATCATGCTGCCACTCAGAGGGGCCTTGGCAGGTTACAAGAAATGGCCTGACAGGTGTCTTACAAATTTCAACAAAGGGAATTTCAAGTACTGCAGTTGAGGAAGAATAGCCCTGTGGAGTAGCCAAATTGACCTGGGCATCTTTCACTAAGACACCAGCTACAGAAACATATCTCTCCAAAGAAAACATAGCATCACTAAATAAATTAAAATGTTAAGACACAATTTGGGGAAAATACCAGGTGTGGAAACTCAAACTCTACACTAGTTTGGTGGACTTTAGTTGCTCATTCTTAGATATTTCATAGTTTCTTGAGGGACGTGCTAATGAAAATATTTACAAAGGAAATGCTTTGCTTCCTAGTAGGGTTTGTACCATGCAATCCTGATGAGGAAATCTACATGTGTGGTGTGTTGGGCTGGAAACCTTGCTGGCCTTCAGCTCTTGCAGTAAATTGATGGCTCAAAAAAACATCTTGTGATATTTTTTCAAATTAATATGAGTCTGTATCCTCTGAAACCAATTCCAGCCATTGACCCAATGGTCTCTGTTGTGCAGAGAACAACCTGTTAGCAAACTTCTCCTATGTGCATTTCAAAGAGATAGATGTTTTTGGGGTAAGTCTTTCCCAATAACGGGAATGAGTCAGCACCATATCTTCTCTGAAAGATGTAAGATTGCCCAAGAATCATAGAATCATGGAATAACTTGGTTGGCATGGACCTTTAAAAGGTAATCTAGTCCACCCCTGCTGCTATGAGCAGGGACATATTCAACTCGACCAGGTTTCTCAGAGCCTCATCCACCCAGACCTTGAATGTTTCCCAGGCTGGGGCACCTACCAGCACTCTGGGCAAGAAGGAGGGAGCAATAGGGGCGCATGGACCAAAGGTACAGCTCAAGGGCAGTGAATGAGGGTTGGACTGGGAGCACTGATGCAGAATGAGCTCCAGGCTTGGGATACATCTTGGGAGAGAGAAGAAATTAGCTGTGGGGTTACTCCTTGTCTCAGGTAAATACAACAGCAGAAGATGCCAGTTGACAAGGGGCATTTTAAGCTACTCACAATTTTCTATTAAATTGGAATAGAGGTGGTTCCTTGAGAATAGTAAGATTGTGGATGAAGAATGCAGAAAAATTCTTGGAAACACCAAATATTTCTCATGGTCTGACATTTCCTGTACCCAGGCAGCCAACAAGGGTAGGGGACAGAAATCCTGGCTGCAATTTTGTCAGCTTTGTCAGCAACTTTGCCTTTCAGCCCTCTACAAGCATGACAGTTTGCTGTGTGCTCTGGCAGAGCAGAGGGAGCAGGACAGGCCAGCATGGCCTTGACCTCTGACCAGCCAGGGTAACATTTCAGCTGCCCATCAAGGACTGATGGTTCCAACCTCTGCTGCCAGGAGCCTGGGCACAAAATTTGCCTCTTCCTAGCAAAAATGAAATGAAATGAAATGAAATGAAATGAAATGAAATGAAATGAGGAACATGCTAAAAAGTAAACCCTGGCTAATTTTGACTTTGCCCTGGTGTCTTGTGCACCATTCCATCAGTTAGCAAGGGTCAAGGGAAGCCACTCATGAAAACAAGAAAAGACAAGGTAAAGATAGGGGCCTGGTGTGACTGCAGCACTTTTCTACACTCCGTCCAAGCATTGTAACAGGTAAACCTGCAGCCAGTATATAGGGCACTGGGAAATAGGAAGTGAAGAGTGCAGGACAGAGGTAATTCCATTACACTCCCTTGCTGAGGGACAACCTACATGCTGGGGTTACTCCTGGTTGCTCGTGTCTGCCCCACACAGCAGCATTATTCCACAAAATAATATTACATTGATTCACACTGATTGTCCTTCACTTCTTCATCCTTAATGTTAATCTCTTTCACATCTAAATTCAAGTTTCATGTTAGTTCTATAATTTCCCCTTGCCCAACATAAATCAGCAAGGGCCCATAAGCCACTTCCAGCTCCCTGCAGATTTGTACCAGTACAAACTACACAGCTCATCATTGCCAAGAAATAAATGGGGTCTCTCAGAACCTGCAGACATTTTTCTTTTGATTACACATCAGAGAAGAAGCAGAGAACAAGCAGATGGGATCAAAGTCCCCTCCCTAGAAGAAGAGAAAGTCCCATTTTCCTTATCTTAAGGACTGTGTCAGCAAGTTTCTCCCATTAATTCCACTGCTGTTCATTACAGATATTCCCAGCCAAGAGAAAGCACCTGGCACGCTGCTTCTGTTGATGACTGCCAGCTTCAGAGAGCAGAGGTATTGTTATTGGGGGTATTCAAATACTTCCTGGTTTACAAACGTTGTCTTCCTGGTTGGCGCTTCAAAGATTCGTCAGACACCTCAGGGCAACCAAAACTCTGAGCCAATGGAGATGTATTTTTCATGAGTTCCAGTGTTTTCATGACACATATTTAACAAAACAGCCATGACCTGCTCAGAGGAGTTCTGAATTTGTTGTGCAGACAGAACTAAGCCTAAAACAAGGAGTGAAATAGTTGTCAAAAAATTTGTACAGCAAATTGACTGACTTTATTGACTTTAATGAACAGATAAATATGGTTATACATAAACAAATGTAGTCTGTTAGCTGCTGCAGATATCCAATACAGTAATTAAATTGAGGGGCAGTACACAACACATGGGAGGGGGACAACAAAATAAATGGGTCAAATTTTTATTGTGATCAAACTTAAAATACTCAACTATTCTGTTGAAAAAATGTATTGGCTCTTATTACGCTATAGATAGTATAGATAATTCAGCATGAAGAAGTACAATCTTACTAGATTTCTTAAAAAAATTCCTTCTTTAATTATGTGATTTTGCATGCAGAAGTAAATGATAAGCAGTAAAAATGTTAAGCAGTATAAACACAAAACCAAGAATGTTGAGATAAAAAAGGAACGTTTTTTCTGTCACAGCTAAACACTGTTATCAAATGGAAGTGAAGAAATAACTGATACCAGTATGTAAGTAGTTGAAAGCATTTTTACTAGGAAGCCTGTCTTCTGTATGGACATATAGAGCTGCAATAATATTAGCTGTTTTACCTTTCCAGCAGTATTATCTAATCCAACATAAGCTTTGGAAGACACAGGAATAAGGAGTTTTTAATCTCTCCTTTATTCCTGATTTCATGAGACTTAAGCTTTGACATGAGACATCAATTCCCTCGACCCTAGGATGATGCAGAATATTAGATCTTGGCGTGTCCTGTATGTTTTTAGCTCAAGAATCTAGAGAACTCCAAGTTCTGTTTCCAGGATTTTAAAATTGATTTTTTATCCATCCTCAGCCCTCTGTCTGCATGGCCTTGTGGTGGCAATTTGCTTTCTATTTTTCTCTATTCCCTTTTCTACTCTTTAAATCACAAGAAATACTCCTCTCTCTGAAAGTAGGAATTATTAAATAACAGTCGAAAATTAAGATCTTCAATGGAAAATAAAAATAAGATAACAGATCTGGTGTTTTACAATTTTTTTCTTAAAATAATGACTAAATTTAATGATCTCTGTAATTGTCAAAAAAAGTTAGTTGGAAGCATACATATGAAGCTTTAACACATTTTGCATGACCTTGAGTTAATTTTTATCTTCCTGCTTTCAGTTAATTATGTTACACTGAGACTCCTCCTGGTGCTTTGTTAACATCTGGATGCCCTTGTTATATATTTTACCCCAAAGTCTGTACATTCCTTTGGACTAAGTGATTATTTCCCTGGAGAAGTTTCTACTCAGGTGAATTTTTCATAATTTCTGTCATTAATTTGTCTTTTGTCACTACAAGGAGCATTTTAACTCTTACAAAAATATAAAAGGAATATTAATTATCATTAAATGTCTACTAGTAGGGCCTAAAAATAAAGGCTGTAAAAGAAATAACAGATACAGATAACAGTTACAGCTTTCTTTGTTAAGACAGATCAGTAGATAACAACACCAAACAACATATTCCTGGGACTTACTGTACTGCTTTTTTTCTCCTCAGACTTGAATTCATTCCTGTGGACTATCCTACCATTTCAACTTATGAAGAGCTGAGTCTTCCTCTGGCTTACTTAAGATTTTTATTCCAGTGTAAAGTAAATTTTAGTTCCTTCTGCAATCAGAAAGCCATTTCCGAATCAGACTCTGACTCGTATGAACACTGTCATATTTGAAAAATATGCAAAATTATTTTGGACATGGGGAGAGAAAAATATTCAAATGTGATAAATGAAGTGTAATCAAGTTACTATATCTTCATAGAAAATATAATTTGAATTATTCACATCCACTACCATTCAAGACATGACTTTTTAGAAGTCTGAGTAGGATACGCCTGTTTCCCCGATTTTTTAAATGTTCCAAGTTCTGACATATTTTAAGAAGTCATTTTGTAGGAAAAACACCCTCAGTGACTATATTTCCTAAGACTCCACAAGAAAATTCTATTGGGACATGTTGCAGATAGAAACATCCAGCAGATCTGGTGCTACAGAGTCAGTTTGTTCTCAATAGGTTGCCTTTATTCTTTGTCATAAAGGATTGTGGAAGCCACTGCATATATCAAAGAGTTGATTAAGTACAGAGATTTCCAGGAAAAAGACCTAGTTTCCAACTAGTGCTGATGTTTACACTTCAAGCAATGCACATGAAATATTTAAACAAATGAAAGGGAGAAAACTCAAACATCTCACTGTGAGTGCCTGGAAAAGCACTGTGGCATGTATGTAACTTCAACTGGTAAGAGTTAATATATTGGGTTGGTGGAAACAGTTAAGAGAAGAAAGAAAGAAAAGAAAGAAAAGAAAGAAAAGAAAGAAAAGAAAGAAAGAAAAGAAAGAAAAGAAAGAAAAGAAAGAAAGAAAGAAAGAAAGAAAGAAAGAAAGAAAGAGAAAGAAAGAAAAGAAAGACAGAAAAGAAAGAGGTTTTTTAAATGCAAAAGCTTATCCAGATGCTTTTAAGACATTTCTTTCAATGTATTAAATAATGTTCAAATAGCCACTGAAGTCAAACTTCCACTGAACTAAATCAGTGCAGTCTGTGGATACAAAGTGATCCTGCTAAACTGAGCTGTGGCTTGTCACTTGTGACAGCTGTGGTGCATCTGCAATGGGAAAAAATAGCAGCTAACTCACCAGAGAGGCAACTGAGCTCTTATGGGCCAGACGGCCATTTCCCAAATTTTTGGGATGTTCGTGGTTCTTTGTCATAACAACAACATTCACTCTCTTTGTATTCCTCTTAATGACAGAAAGTTACCCTTCATCATTACTGGAAAAATTATTCCTGTTCTAAGAAAATGCTATTGTTTCTAGAATAAGACATTGTCTGTTCTTCTCTTTTCTCCAAAGTATATAAGTACACACACACACACATACATATATATATATGATTATATAAGTATAATCATCAGATTATACTTACAGATTCTTATATTGAATCCTTTCATAATATGGTTTTCCCTATTAGACTTCCGGTAGTAACTATATGAATATTACATTACTAGAGAGGGAGGAAGAAGCTGTTTGTTTTGCACATATGCAAAGCAGCAGACCTCTTTCTTTTGTAAATTGTGGCAGATGTTGCAAAATAGTTTGACAGCAGCTGGTCCTGCTATTGTGATAGATTGATGAGAATAAATGATCCAAGTTCCTCCCAGTTAAATCCCCAAAAGCCAACTATCACATGAAAGAAGTAAGGTATTTTCTTATATCTGTTCTAAATATCAGTAGTGAAATAAGCAACTCTAGTCTAAAATGAAGTTTTGAATTTAAAAAAAAATATTTTCTGACTTAACAGAATAAAGTGACAAGTTTGGTTTTTTTTGATGGCTTATTAATAAACTGGGTTTTTTTAACAGGATTGAACAGGATTTAACAGGATTGAGTACCATAAAACTACCCCTTTCATTAAATTATCTGCTCATATCAATTAAAAGTCTTCACTGTAGTCAAATTAGGCATGTATCCATTCAATTCACTTTCCTTCTTACTCACATACAGTCGCAGACTGGATTTTGCTAAGTCGAAGAGAAACAAGGGACGTGAACAGAGAATTAGCTAACTTCCCAATATACACGTTTGTAATGAAGATAAATCATCCATGGATTCAAATGAATGTACAAGTGTAATCACACTCAAACTATTCAATTGCACTTCAATGAAATAGCAAAATATATCTGAGAAATGTTCAAATCTCATGTGCACCACAGTGGCTGCATATTGTACATGAGAACAATAATACTGAAACATCACAAAGCACAGCGTAGGCTAGAAAAGATAGTTTTCACTTGAATTTAATGAGGCAGTACTTACAATGAGAGACAAATTGAATCACAGCTTACTGAAATTATCCATTCTGAAAAGAGTATTAATGCCACAGTGAGTCTCTGAGTTGCAGCTAACTGTTTGAGATGATACAGCATTGATTCTATAAATGGTAGAAAAAGGCTAAAGCCATTTTATACTGTCAAATATATACCAATGGCAGAGGATAATTACTTTAGTACATAGATACCCTGTTAAATTACTTTAGTACATAGATACCCTGTTAACTCTCAAATGGTACAGTGCTTCATTCATAGCAAGAACAAGACTGAGGAATTGAAAAGTTACAGATCCAGAACTAAATACTTTAATCCTTTAAGTAAGCTTGTTCACCTAAATGAGGACTGTTGAGATCAGGAACTCTATCAGTATAATACAAGAAAAATATATTCAAATTACTTCACAATAATGAATTGAGTGAGAATCCTAATCAAACCAGGGCTAAGATTTCCTTTCATAAGGATTAATAATATTTCATCACTAATGATGATTTTGTATTCAAAATTATTCCATGGCAGCACAAACTCTTTGGAGGGGGAGAAATTTTAAAAGTATCCATTTTATTCTCTTATCCATACTCTGTGGGGTGTGCATATAAAGATATCTGCCAATCAGTTTGTAGGAACTGTTGAAGCAATCCTGTGCCACCTCTGCCATATGCTCCTCTTACCCTTCTTTAGTGATTATTAGCAATTAATTACAGCCTACTGTCATAAATCTGCTTTTCCCTCTGCTCTGATTTTTTAGCATGAGCTTATGGTTCGACATGGATTAAGCAGCTCAAATGCCACCCTACAGGAATCCTAAAAAGGCAAAGGAGGACCACTCACTACAGACTGGAACACCACTGGAGACCCAGGGATTACATAGATCACTGTCAATCCACCATCTGATAACACTTGTTCTTTTGCTATTCCAATGAGGTGATGAGGGAACTCCTTGCTCCTACAGTCAATTCTACAGCTTGCATCAGACAGGAGCCCAGCCAGGGCTGGTCTCCTAAGGTCATGCTGGCTGACCCATGCAGGCTGGGAGAGGATTTAGGATCACTTATCCCAGTCCCATTGTTGTTAGCCTTCTTACACACCACTGGGTGGGAACCATCACCCCCCAAATCTAGCCACATGGCCAGATGTTACATAATTGAGTAAGAAAATAAATATGGATACCTGTTGATTTGGGGCAGCTAGGTAGGAGTCATGGGAGTAGCTATACAAATTTACAGTTTCACGTATTAAGAAAAATCTTGAAAATTTCCATTTTCATAATGGTAAGAAGTCTGTTCCTCCATGTCTTCAGTTACTTGCTTTTGCTTCCTCCATTCCCTTCTCTGTACTTCACTGTTTTGACTGGTAGCACCATATGTTTTCTTTGGGCTTACAAAAGTTTCATTGTTCATCTCTGTTTCTTCAGCCAGTTCATCCTGATCAATTATGCCACATTTGTCTTCACTGAGGTTTTCGGGGTCAGCCCATTCCTGCTTCTCCCCAGAAGCAAAGATAGCGTAGAATATCACACCACTGTAATGCACCAGGGCTGCAATCAGAAAGACGTTCTGCCATTCTTCACGGGTCTGAAAGAAAGGTGCAGGTCTTGTTAAGTTTATGGTAATAAGAAGTATTACTCTCTGAATTACACCATGAATTAGCACATATTGAGGAATGACTGTGATCACTGTTTGATTCCTGATGCTGAAAATAGAACAATTTATGAAAATCATTGTAAAGATGATTTTTTTTTATGACTACAGCAAATACAATAAAACTTGGGTTTCTTTGTTTGTTTGTTTGTTTGTTTGTTTGTTTGTTTTTCTCACAGAGAAGTTTCTCTGTTGCATGTGAAATATTTATGGACTTGGAAATGCAGAGATTTCTCTAACAACTACATAAATATTATTGTAGATCAGCGTTTGCTTAGGAACCCTACCATGGGGGTCTGGATGCATTGTAGAGGAGTTTTACAAGTCCTGTAGGAATTGCACAGTTGTATGGAGACATTGCAGAGACTCAGGCTCAGGTGGTATTAAATAATATCTGCCTACACAGATAATTGGTTATAATAGCTGAGAATTAGGCCAAGGTGGTATTAAAAAATGCATGTTTAAGACAAACAAAAAGCAGCTGCAGACGCCAATGATAGAATGGCATCCCCAGGAATCTTTGAAATGTCTTAAATTTGTTGCATTACCTAACCCTTTTCCCAGAAAACGTGGAGAAATGTTACCTTATGTTTTGTCATTGCACCAACAATGAGTGGGCACACCATTCCCGACAGCGTCCCCACGCCATTGGAGATTCCCATCAGAATGCTGGCATAACGAGGAGCTATGTCCAAGTGATTGACATTGAAGCCTACAAAAATATGAGAGAAACAGTCAGCTGTACAGCATTGCACTACCAGGCCAACCAGGCTTTCTACAGCCATTCTGGCTGAAGAGATCTGAAAACGGTAGCAATCTCCTTACTAACACCTCTGAAGATTTTGCTGTATAGAAAATAAAGTTTAATTTGTCCCTGTTTAAAGTGTCTGTATTTTTCATTTTCTCATACCGAAACGGTGAACTTAGCAAATATTTTTAATTAAGGAACCAATGCCTTGAATTAGTAAAATGTCTTCTATCTCTTTACTTATGCAGTAGCATTTTTAATTCATTTCTTTTGGTGTTTTAAGTAGCAGTTTAACAACATGATTAAAAAACAGAACATAAACCAGTAGGAAAAATAATTATCCTTACTGTAGTGTTTCTTCTGAGCATATATTTTATAAAGAAATAAAAACAAATACTAAATATCAGCTAATTATCATTCCTTAGGTAGTGAAAATTACTCATATTAACTACGTTTGATCACAAGAAGTGACAATGAATTCCAAGTGCATGGTAATCAATAAGGTAACAGGTAGACTACTGGGAAAATCCTGCAATAAAAGTTGATTGAGAGAAATGGCCAGCTATACAAGGACCTCGTAACTGAGCAGCAAAACCACTTCCCATCTGCAGAATCTTGAAATAACTGAAGACCAGCAGTTACTTTTCTGGTCAATTTTGTTCAATAGATCTATGTTCTTGGCAGTTTTCTTGGATCTGCAATCTTCTTAACAAAATCTTTAATCTTCATGACGAAAGGGAGTTTTTTCAGTGATGCTGGCACTGATGGTGCCACTAAACAGCTTGAGACTACAAAATGTGGGTGAGAGACTCATGAAAGTGTTAGAAACAACTTCTGGAGAAGGGCTGCTTGCAGGATGCAACATAGGGAGGGCTGACATAGAAAGCAGAAACCAGGTGCTAGTATTGGGGACAGGATTGCAACTGATAGCCCTTATGCAACTATTGACTGCAATGTAATTCTCTTTCCTTTTAGGCATACAGTTAAATAGAATGAAAACGTGACTGACAGTGTAAGAGTATATTAGAAAATAGCAGCAGAAAGCTAATGTAAACTGGAATCAATAAAAAGCAGGTTCTTTTCAAAGCTTCATGTCCTGTGTGAAACCTGTTTCATAGATACTGAAGTAAATTAGTTCTGATATGGGAAGAAATAGCAAACACCCCATAAGTTGACACATTAAGAGCAAACAAAATAATAGAAATTATGACAGCAAGAACAGTGAAGATAATAACATCACTTGTATCATGAATAGTAAAAGCAAGAATAAGATTAATTCTTACCTGAAATTGCAAAGCCACTGAAGCCTACTGCTAACACCAGAAAGGAAATAGCCACACCTTTTGTGTGAGAATAACCAACCACCAAAAGCAAGGTTGCTTCCATTCCAAAGCCTTCAAATGAAACACAAGAGAATAAATTACATTCAAATTTCTAGCTGCCATGAAAATACTAATAAGCACTATCCAGAATAGCAGCTTAAAATGAGAGAAAATTCTGTATCTTTTAGCTATGCTTGAACACACTTTGGGGCTTTGTGCATTTGTAGAAATATTTGCATATTTGCATATTGTTTGAGAATATATTCTTTTTTTCTCCTCATTCACTGCTGTATAAATGACTCAAGCAGCTGGTAAAATCAATTCACCTAGCCATGGAGGAAAACAACAAGAAAGTGATTCTGGCAAAAGCCAGAAAAATTCACAAGTACACAAACATACAGGGAAAGGAGAAAAGTACTTGCCTTTGATTTCTCATGGTTGTAGTGATGTAAGATATTAGTAAATGGAACAAAAGAGGGTTTTACATACAACTGTGCTACCAACACAACAGAACATCCCTGAGCATCACAGGGAGCTTCCATTGCCAGAAATTAGCATTTTCTAATATGTAACATCACAATCCTTCTGTTTTCTTTTGTTTTGATTTAATGACACTAGTAGTATGCCCTGAAAATACAATGAATTTGATCATCCTTTCTGAAGATGCATAGCCAAGTAATCACTGGTATCAACAGTATCACTGACAGCAGGCACCTCTATTTCTAGGAGCTCGTGCCATCTATAAATAATGCAAGCCAGCAATTGGCAGTGGGCAACTAACTACTTCACAGGTTGCCTGGCTTGAAATCTTTTCTCTAATTCAATATCAATCCTACAGGTCACTGATTTTTCAGTTCAGTGACTGAACTGGAAACAAATTGTTTTGTGTGGAGTTAAAATTATCCTGTAAATGCTTCACTTTTTACCCCCCCACACTAAACCTTTCAGCCTAAACTGGTCAGTGGGTTCTGCTGGAAGTAACAAATGGGAACATGGGCAGTTACTTAAGAATGTATCCACTGGGAAAGGGTCTCTCCAGCACCATGGAACAGGGTTAACTTTGTATGAGTTTGCAGGATGAGGCCTATTTGATCATACTATGCTATTGGCCATTCAATTATTACCAGGCTTCTTGTCTCATCCCTTTTTTAAAGCATGCTCATATGAGTAAAGATTTATGTCATGAGGCATCAGCTCTCCACTTAATGCTTCAGATTAACCACTTATAAATGCAATCTTGAGTAAATCGTCAATTGCTACAATGAAACATGGGTAAAACTATGATATTTGTAGCAACTGCAGCACACAATTGAAATGTCATATTTTCAGAATCCAATAGTACCTCCACAGTTCATGACCTTCCTTACAGTGGTAGTGGTTAAGATCTTCCTGCTCCGTAAGAAGTCAGCTAGTTGCCCTCCGATGGGCACAATGATTGTCATGACCATGTGAGGAACTGCTGACAAAAGGCCAACCTGCAATTAGACAAATGAGTGCTTAACTGTCATTTCTCCTTCAAGATTTAGGGGCAAGAGAACAGGAACCATAATGTTTCTTCACCTCTTTTTCCTTGCATCACTTTATCTGATTACAGCAGATGCTCAAAACTGGGTGAGGGAAAAAACATTTTGTTGTGGCCCAGGAGTAGAAACCAGAGCAAAAGTGAGAATCTCATCTTAGAAATGCCATGCAATATCCCTAATATTCATGGTTACTCTAAAGAGTTGCACGGAAGACTGTTTATATTAAATTCCATGGTAGACATCACAAAGTCCTGATGCTGGAGTGCTCTATCTTGGTTTTCACCTGTATTTATATATTTTTGTTATCATGTTCTCAAGGACCTCCTTCCTGAATAACAAATCAATCCCTGTCACCTGCCTCTGTGTAAATGAGGGAAGCACATTGCATAGGGACTGAAGACCACATAGCATAAAACCTGACATCATTATATAATTTTACAAATTATTAAATAATCGTATATGTAAAAATATGGATTTATTTTTATTCTTGTAAGATTACAGCCTACAAACTGATGTTTGCCTTCTTTTCATTTTTACGGAATCCCAGAATGGTTGAGGTTGAAAGGAGCCTCCTTCTGCTCAAGCTGGATTGCCAAGAGAATGTTGCCCAGAAATGTGTCCAGACAGCTTCTGAGTATCTCCAAGGATGGAGATTCCACAACCATTCTGGGGAACCTGTTCCATTATACAGTCATCCTCGTAGTAAAAAAGTGTTTCCTCATGGAAGGAACCTCCCATGTTTCAGTTTGTGCCCAGGGCACCACCGAAAAGAGCCTGTTTTCATCTTCTTTACACTCTCCCTTCAGATGTTTGTAGATATAGATAGAACCCTGCTGAGCCTTCCCTTCTCCAGGCTAAATTGTCTCAGCTCTCTCAGCCTTTTCTCATAGGAAATATTTCCATTCCTTCATGGCACTTCATTGGACTCTCTCCAGTATGTCCGTGTCTCGTACTGTGGACTCCAGAACTGGACACAGCACTTCAGGTGTGCCCTCACCAGTGCTGTGTAGAGGGGAAAGATCACCTCCTTTCACCAGGTGGCCTTTGCATGATGCAGCCCAGGATATCATTAGTCTTTATTGCAACGATACACTGCTGGCTCATGTTCAGCCTGGTGTTCACCTGGACTCCCAGGTTCTTTTCTGCTAAGCTGCTTTCCAGCCAGGCAGATCCCAACACGTGCTGGTGCATGGGCTTGTTCCTCCCCAGGTGCAGGACTTTATAGTTTCCCTTACTGGGCTCCATCAGGCTCCTGTCAGCCCACTTCACCAGCCTGCCAGGGTTCCTCTGTGCAGAAGCCCAATCCTGCAGTGTATCAGCCATTGCTCCTCCCTTTGTGTCATCTGCAAACCTGCTGACAGTACACTCAGCTGCATCATCCAGGTCATTAATGAAGATATCAAATAGGATCAGACTCAGTATGATCCCTGAGGCAGTTTTTTTAGTGATCAGCATGTCATCTTCTAGAAGCTTTTATTTGAAACAGTAATTTAGTGAGAAGTTTGAGTTTACTTTCTGGGATGTGCAACCACATTACATTAACAGTCGGTTTTACATTGGTTTTAAATTAGTGAGATTTACAGAGATACAACTCTAACATTAATGAAAAGCAGCTCAGAAGAAACAGATGTAATTTTTCTTAATATCCCTCTTCTTCATCTCTATGCTGTACTTGCCCATTTAGAGTGTCATTGCTACTATGCCACAACCATTGCTCCTCTTGCAGAACCTGGGCACACAATGCTCTCAATAAATAATGATGTTCTTTGTTATCAGACTTAGACTTGCTTGAAAAATAATTACCACATAGCAAGTATGTATGCTAAACAAGACTTTTAAAAACTTTTCTGAAACAATTTTTCTGTATTCCTCATTCATGCTCTGAGGAGAGAGGGTAACAATTCTGATTTTAATGAAACGGTGGTGGCATGGAATATAAATCTATAAAGAAATTGATCTTCATTGCTAATGAAAAGTCACAAAAATCAAGAAGAGGATAAAAATTACCTGGTTAAATGCTAAAGAGTGAACATAAAATAAAATGTGCATTTCTATTTACTTACTTACTTACTTACTTACTGGTTTTTCATTATATGTGGGGTCTTTTAATCAAGTATTTTCCAAAATAACTTCTCCATTCTTTCCTTTTTCTAATAATTTGATGCTTGCATACTTTCATTTCTATCAGGTCAGCAGCAGTATGTTATTCCAAATACTGGGAATAATATACTGTAATGATTCCAGGTCTATCTAGTTCTTCTCAAACAACTAAACCACAGCACTAAGTGCCATGTCTCATTATTTCTTGAACATTTCCAGGTATGATGTTCACTTCCTCTCTGGGAAGACCATTCCAATATTTAACCACCCTTTCAGTGAAGAAATTCTTCCTGATGTTCAACCTGAACCTCTCCTGCTGTATCTTCTAGGTCACTGCTTATTCTCAGATATTTACCTTGCTTATTGCAAATCCAAAGACTTCTTCAAAGTAAGCAGGCTGGCTTATAAGGAGCAAATAGAAGGTCCAGCTCCTGCAGAAGTTTGCCACAATGATTGCATAAACTGGCATTGAAGTGAAAAATCTCTTCCAGGGAGTGCTAAATTTCTAGGGGAAAAAAAACCACAAAATTGGGTAGACAGAGGCAAAATAAAGAACCAGTATCTTTTATTATCAAGCCTACTAGATACATTGCATACAACTTACATTGCAGATGGCTTAAAATGCCAGTGGAATATACCTCTTGAATTACTGGCAAAAAAGAGGCAAAGATATTTTCTTAAATTTTCTTAGGATTTTTAAGGTGTATACTACACTATTATTGCCCTGCTTATTGAAATTACATGAGGTCTTCTGAAATCTTGCTATTGGGAAAATAGAATCAGTAAAAGAATCAAAGAAAATGAGAGAAAATCTTGTGCTATTTCCCACTTTTTGCCATGATGCAGTTTGAGTCATTCCATTGAAAGGAGTGGGGAAAAAAGGGTTGTCCAAGCTATGACACATGCAGTAGTGCAGCAACAAGCAGCTACCTGCTTCAACCTAATTAATTTAATTCAGGAAAAAAAAAAAAAAAAAAAAAAAAAAAAAAAAAAAAAAAAAAAGAAGCCTGTGGCAGAGAATTTAATTTCTGTAACTTGTTTTTTGGCATTTTCAATTAGTACTATGTTCCAATACTCCATATAGCAGGAAACATACTTCAGAGATCTACTGATTTTTAATAAAATTCCAATCAGAAGCTGAAATCTGTAGCTATGTCAATACACATTGATACTCTACTTTTTTTTTGAAAAAAATGTTAATTGTGTTCTACAGGCCACCATATGCCTGTGGTTATGAGTGCACCCATGAAGTCAGTACCAGTTTCCTCTGCAGTAAAATCACTGTACTGCAAGGAAAATCCATAACCTGGAACAAGTGTGTGTGTGTCTCTAGCCAAGACCTGATCAGCCAAATTCCAGATGAATGACTAAAAAGACAGTCTGGTATTTACACTCATAGCAAGGCTGTTATCCAAAACATGTAGAGGAAAGAAATTGAGTTACTTTTTTCCAGAATGTTCAAAACTGAAAGCTAAGAATGAACAAGAAACACCTTTGTTTCTCACTACTGGCAAAAAAAAAAAAAAAAAAAAAAAAAGTTGCCTATGGGAATGAAAGGAAGTTTGATGGGAAAATAGGTTTTAACTCAAAGTTTCTAGGATCTCCCAGGATCTTCTCAGAGAGAGGATGCAAAGTCTTCAAGGACCTGAGCTGCTGTGAGAGTGAGGAGGGGAAAAACCTGATCCTTAAACTATTAGATTTGCAATCATCCTTAATAGGAGTTCAAAAGGCAGCTGGATAATTTAACATCTGCGGTCACATTCTTATTTAGCTAAATCCATGAATATTTTTCAGAACAAGCATGACAGTTACTCAAGAGCAGGAGACCAGAATGTGTTGTTCCCCCTCCCAACCCATCCCTTCCCTTTCTAGACCAGAGAAGCTCCATAAGAGCCAAGAGCTTAAACAGCATTATGTGTCCTCCTGTACTCATCTGGTCCAGCTGCAAGAGCCTGGTTTTGTAATTTTCTTGAAGGGAAAAGCCCCTAGTTCTGCCTCTCTTATCCAGCTAACCATATCCATACAGTCATAGGCTCATCTTCTGCATAATGCTCACAAATGGCAACAAGAAAAGCCTTTTTTTTTACTTACACTTGTGTTAGCTAGGCTGGCTCCTTCTCCTATACTTGTTTCTATATATATCCTTTCTTCACTGGTTATTGTTGGATGTGCAGCAGGGCTCTCATAGGCGTGAAGCAGCCAAAACACGTACCAAATGATCCCAAACATTCCTGGAGAGGCAGGAAAAGCAGCTTGGCTTTCAAAGACAATAAAGCTACACTTCAGTATCTCCAAGCCTTGAAGTTTGTTTCAAGTGCCAGGTAAACAAAACCTGGATAGAAATTATGCCCAGGGAAATAACAAAATACGGCAACTAACTCTGTGTATATTGTATACCTGCTTGCAAAGCATTTGAGCATTTTGTCACCTTAATCATGTTATGCATGGGGTAAAGAAAAAGCAGGAGGAAAGGAAGGGACTTCACCAAAAGATGGCAATAACAAATCTTGTGGTGTGTCCTATATCTCCAGAGAAGTCAGACAAAACCCACTTTAACTGAGCTGCTGATGTTCAAGGCTTGTTGGAGCCACCTCTGCCATACACTGTATGGAATAATGAGGCACCACAGACCAGCCATAATGCCATGCCCATGGGACCACTTTGTAAAGGTAGCACTGCTTTATTAAAGATGGGCAGCATGGGGTCATAACAATTTTACAAGCTTTTGTAACAGATGATTATGAAATGAAAGCTCTCGGAATCTGCAATAAGTAGGGAATAAATTGGAGCACCCATTTGCAACCTCTTCATTCAAAACAACTTTGATCCATCCTTGTTAGACAGGTTTTAGTAAATGACTGGCAGTACTGACCTAGTGGCAGATGTCCTTCATGTTAGGCAACTCACCATAAATATAAAAGACTGATGACCATCCTATATACTGTACCAGCACACCTGCCAGGGGCATGGCCACCACTGCACCTGCATAAGACCCTGAAGAGAAAACAGATTAGTAAAATGTGTCAGCTGTGGTAGGTGTGCCCAGCTTTCAGACAAGATGGTCCAGACAGGTGCTCATGAGAGCAGAACCGGAGGAATGTGTTTGACTGATTTTTTATGAACATGGAGAATGGGATGGAAGCTGCAAAATTTTGACTAAGGTGACAGGAAGCACTGACCCCTCATGGGTCATCAGTCTCGTTTTGCAGAGTTGGGCCCTGTAGGGAAATAAGACTTGCAAATCCAAGAGTGATGACAAACCACTACAAGAGACTTAAGCTATATGTGTGCACTTGAGTGGGAAATCCCATCTGGCACTGTGGTGTAGGAGGTGAGTTTTGGAGAAGATAATGGACTGAGTTTCAGAAGCTTCATGTAGGAATTCTGATGACTGCAGGTATGTTGGAAAGTTCCTGTCATGGCCCTAGACCCATGACCACACAAGCACTGGTAGCAGAGAGAGTGTTCAAACCAACCCTGAGTCTGTGTACACGTGTTTAATTCATATCAACAGCATAAACAAACAGCTGGAATAAATGGGCGAATGTCGACGGGGGGGAAAGAGGATAAAAATGTGGTCTGTGCCAAGTTTTCTGATTGGGAAACACATAATAGTGGTGAAATATATTTCTAAGTGTCTTCTGGAAAGAGATGAGTACTTAAGAGCAATCTAGGCAATAGGTATCATGCAAAACAGTGCCAATGGTTTTACATGTGTAGAGTGTTGCTCTGAATTATTCTAGGAAATGACATACTTGTGATTTTGAAAGTAGTACATGTTTTGTTAATAAAGATTTGTTAATGCTCTATTCATTAGCCAATACTTCTTTGCAATAGCTCACAGTGATCCTTCTCCCTCATCTTCATATACAGTGATATAATTTAACACGTGGCCAGAGTGTTATGAACCAGGTGTCAATGTACCAATCTCTGAGGGTCCAGCCCTTGCAGATTGGCTTAAACTAATTTGAGCAAGATTGCTCTTCAGAGGTGTTTTGTAAAGTAAAAGCTTTAATAAATGAAAAATAACTAATGTTACAGAAAACAAAAGAAAAGCTGCACAGGTGTCTGAGAAAACCTCAGACACCCTGCTAGAAACACTCCAAAAAGCCCTTAATTCCTTTGTGCTCCTTCCTAAATATTGAATGTTGTAGGAGGGACAGTTTGTCTTGCTGCCAACAGGGAGAGGTACAGAATTTGAAGAACAGTGAAAAGGTTCAATAGGTGCTTCTCTCTTGGTACTGAGCCGATCACTGTCAGAACCACAAAGAAGTTTCTGTGTTCTTTACCTTATGAGAAACGCAAGGGGTGAGTCTTAAACTTTTCCCTATATGGAAAATACTTGCTGGATGTGGGAAATGCATTCCTACACCACAGCTTGCCTACAGAAAAGCCCTAGGCCAGAATATAGATAGAGGAACCAAGAACCTGCTTAACCTGGATGTTCCTATTTTTTTCCATTGCTCCTATGCACCTTTCAAGTGCAAAGATCAGTGATTTGTAGCCACTAAAATAGGTGTCAAGCTTAAGGATGGATCCTTCTCTAAGATCCTACACTAGGAAATTCAAGGAGGGAACACTGAGAGTGGAGAGGCATTTCTTTGGATCTTTTCTTCTGAAGGAAGTGAAAACAACTAAATAAAACATGAAGCCACCTGTAGTAAAAATAAAATTCCCAAAATATACAGACATGGGGATTTTTCCACTTGCTTCACTCCTCCTTTTATCTTGTTTTTTAGTGCTATATTTTTTCCCCAGCCATACAACTCTACTGCTGATGGATAGATTTTTTTTTCCCTGTGACTTTTGCATTTTTACTGAACATTTTCTCCTACAGACATTCATCTTCAGCTGTCAGCATTGGAAAGGGGCACAGAGAAGAGAGCAAAGTTCATGTCTGACTGATCATAACTCAAAACAGAATGAAGTAGAACAGCTACTGGCAAGAAGTTACATCACCTCTGCTGCAGTATATTGAGCAGCCAGCCTAAAATACTGAGGTCCATTTCAGATAATTTTAAAGTGTGTGCTTGTTTAGGAGCATCCATTGAGTATTTATAATAAATGGAATTCTTAAGGATGAAACAAATGAAAAAAATACTGTACCATTTCTCTCATGAACCTCTAGAGCCATTTTAGTTTAGTATGAGAGCCATTTTGAGTGTTGGAATTAAATGATAAAACAATGACATATTAAACAAAAAAGGACTCACAAGTTCCTAAGCTTAGGGTACAAGCTGATTGCAGCAATGGGCAGAGGGTTTGTGCATCTCCTTCAGATAATGAAATTAATAAAATAAATCTAATAGGGATAAATGCTCACATAAACCATATAAGCCCATCAACTCACCACAGAATGAAGTGGTAGCCAACCTGCTTCTCTCCAGTGGCGGGGCCCACTTGCTCCACATCCCGTGGCAGGCTGGGTATGTGACACCCTGGAGACATTTCACACATCACATGATCTGCTGTCACTGCATTCCACTTGAAGTAGTTGCTGATACTATCCCTACTGCCTTGCTCTTTGTCACCATGGAATGATATAGGAAGAGTTACTCAATTGTTTGAGTATGAAGATGTCAAACTAACCTGAATTACCTATTACTTGAATAGTAATATGTTCTGAGGTAAAAAACTGTTTAGTATATGCAGTTGATGGCACAAGAAAACTAAATTAACTCAAATTGCAGCACCAGAAATGTACATTTTTCTTTATTTCAAGTAAACTTGGAAATATAAATCAGCATAATTTAAAAATTATCATCTCAAAATGAGTAGCAAGTAAAACTTTATATTGATCAGAAACCCTGATCAAAAGAGATCTTACAACTTCTAGAACCAAATCACAAAATCAAACTATTTGAAAGGACCAAAATAGTGTGTGCTCCTACCTCCACCAAACCTTGAAGAATCCTCACAAACATCACACAGCCATAATGCACTCTTGCTGCAGAAGGAATGATCATGTTCAGTGTAGATGTTAGAAAGATAGCTGCTCCAAATACCCTATGGAGAAAAGTAGCATGAAAGGGAACACAATCATTATCTATTCTTCAGAAGTGTTTTCATGATCCACTTTGAAATATTTATAAACTTATTTTAAAATATTTGGTTACATTTTTTTTCAGTAGGTATTTAAATTCTTTGCATTTCAGTCTCTGAAAACTTGTTCACAGGAAATACATGTCACTTCATTCTTGTGTCAGGCCTTATTCACAGTAGGATTAATGATCGTATTATAGCATGAAAAATTTAGTCAGAGAACAACACTGTTTTATTTAAATTCTCTACACCTATTGACAAAGGCAACAGCCCATGCCTAGACAGCTCATTATCTGAGTGATAAGAAAATACTAAACAGATGAACACAAAAACAAAGAAGCTGAGTAGGCTAGCAGAGAGAAGTGACAAAGGAACCGATTTATATAGAAAGCAGTCTGAAAATATGAATTGGAATTCAAAGCCCACAGTCATATCTTGACATTTAGGAGACTGCTTTAAAAGTCAAGTAAACATTTAACTGAGAAATAAGTACTACTTATCTCTCTGTTGTGATCCCTGAGGAAAAGACTTGCCTTTTGCTTTCTTACCACTAATAGAAATATCAGGTCTGTTAGCATAACACTATTGACTCAGGGAACTACAGCAAACCATGTGAATTAATAATCATGTGAAAGAAGAAACTGTAACAAAGAGAACACATTTAATTATCCAAACAGCTATCTCTAAAGACTGAGTTTCCAATCTCTGCTACTTCTTTTAATGCCAACTCTTAATATGCCAAGTTTGTAAATGCATCAGTTATACTGAGTTAGAACCAATCACTCTTCTCCTACTATTTAAAGGGTTGAGTATTGTTTCCACAGAGGAAGCATCTTTTCATCAATTCACTGCCATTTATCCCAAATAAGTTGGTCTCCACTTTGACAAGAAATATTCCAGGTTTTTTAAATTCATTCACATATTCTTCTGTCCTCCCTACCACGATCCCTGGGCAGTTGCCACTTTTGGATCAAAACAGATTTCATCAGCTACAGACGCCTCTGCCGAGCGAGGTGGTCAAGTTGGAAACTGATATCAAGAGGTGCTTCATGTTTCATGCATCCACCAAACAATGTTGAAATCACATTTAGATGTGTATTTGAGGATAAGCAAAAATTTAAAGGGATGGTGTCAGTAAATTGTGGATTAACTTTTTAGTGGAATGCAGATCTAGATCAATTTGGATGAATGTATTGAGTAAATTACATAGTGTTAGAGGATTTTGGTGCAAACCCATAAAGCACTCAATATTTTCAGCCATTATGAGATCCATTTGAATCCCACACTATTACAGATAATTATGTACATTAGAGAAGTCCCTATGGTGGGTCATCCCTACATATGTTCGAGGTTGCACAGTTTAGACAAGTGGCAAAGGAGTCTTTGCCCAAATCTGTAAGGTCAGTAATAGCATAGAATCTCATTTCCAGAGTGCATCTGGGACAAAACAAAGTTTTTCCCCTTTCTAGGGCTGGTAGGTTCATTGGCCACAGAACCACTGTTTTCCTGCCCCGTGTTTTAGCAAATAACCCCTCTGAAACTGAAACTTGGCACCACTGATTAACCTTCCTAGGCTGAAATTGGCTGGGTAAACAAGAAAAAACATGGACTTAGTGAATCCTATTACTGCAAATAGAAATTCTCTTGAGCTCAGCTCTTGAGCTATTTTTGTTCCTCAGCAAATTCTACTCTAAAACCCAGTTATGATGGGCAAATCCATAATGTGATGTTGTGGTATAGCATTAGATTGAGTTGGAAACTCTTACAAGCATAAATGCAGAGCTTTCTGTGCTTGTGCACAGCCTGTACTTAAGGAAACACTGGTGACAGAACACATCAAGTTACAGTGTAAACATGGTTGATTTTACTGTTTGCAAGTAAATGAAGGAAACAAAAGTTAAACTCATAATATGCTGAATTATTCAGCCAAAAATGTGCACATCTGGGTTTTGGAACCCTTCTGCTGCAAAGGCTGGTGGCAAGACTAGAAAGGCTGGAGAGGTGATTAAGCCTAGCTAATTTGTTTGGCTTACTTGGTAGATGGAAAAATATTCTGCCTAGGAACTGTTATGTGGTAGAAAATGAATAATTGAGGATGTGAACAGTGCTCAAGAAGCAGTGCAAACCAAACTCTGAGTAACTTTTGGTTTATGGACAGAAGAGACTGGGACTGAACAGCCTGGGCAATTCTGTGGGATGACTCTGTTCTGGAGAAATTTCTACAAGGTCAGAAGGGTGGGAAGAACATCCAGGCAGTCTTGTAACCCCTATTACTCTTTACAGACTGCAGAAAGCAAAGTACTTCGATTTGGGGAAAAGTACAGCATATAGCTGGTCTACAAGACCTTTTCCAATTCTGACATTATTTGCAGGTGAGTCACATCTTGTTTGCAGAGAATGAAGTTAGTACCAGCCATCTTTTTTTTTTTTTAATTTTAATCTGTAGATCCCAAACACCCTTAATATGCACATCTCATGATCTCATTCACAACCAGCTGTCTTCAGATAACCTCCCTCTCTCGTGGACATGTTCAAAGTTCTGAAGACCTTTTGATGTAAAACCCCAAACTAAAGGTAATATTGACAAAATTAGCTGCTTTTCTTATTCACATTTTCAAAAGCAGTTTAATTTAAATTTTAAAAAAACTTATAAAATTGTCTGACAAACACATTGAACATTAAAAAAAAAAAGTACAGACTCTCAGACTTCAGAAATCAGGAGGCTCTATTAGAAGCTCTATGCAATCTTAAGTATAGTCAGTACTGTATCCAGCCATGGCAAGGATATTTGTGTGCATGAGGATAGATTTGTGACTTCAGATTATTCTGTAATTCCTTCAAGCCCAGCTTCAGTCCACAGGGAATTTTTAAAGGAGAAAGACCAAACACTGCTGGAAAACTACTGTTTGGTGTTAAACTGAGCTAAAAAGCACTAAGGCAATTTCATAAAGACAAATGCTTCAACCGTTGTTGGAAGCATTAGGTATGATTTTCCTTGAACTCTCCAAAAAGCATTACTGTTTAGAGAAGAAATGTGTAAATATTTGAGATGAACAAGTTAAATTGAAAGAATCAGCCATAGACTCATAATGGAAGTCTTGTCCTCTGAAATAATTTTTGATTACAGACATAAATTCTGAATGTTCAGCTTCAGAAGTGAATTTCTGGAACACATTAATTCCCTATTTTAGCATTCTCATTTACACAGTGTAAAACAGTTGTCAGGCTCTAAAGCTCACCTCATTTGCTTGTTGTTTCCTTACCTATTAGCAGCCAATTTGTTTGAGATGAACCCTCCTGGAATTTGTGTCACAATGTAACCCCAGAAAAAAGAGCCGTGAATGAGTCCTACAGTCTCTGGATCCCAGTTGAATTGGGCTGTCTGTAAAGGAAATGGGACACATGCTGTAAGATACAGCGCACTCATTGTAAGATAACTAATGCTTAGAAGTCACACAGAAGTCACCCTGTGCTCCAAATCAAGCCTCTTTTCACTGGCTGCTCAGGGGTGCTGAGTTTGAAAGCCCTCAGTTAAGGCAAAAGGGTGTTCAACTTCCCTGTGAGATTACTGCTTTTGCTCTTAGAACATCAAAGTTTTCAGCCATGAAGTAGCTAATGCTGGATCTTCAACTTTGTCACTTGCCACTGCTTCCCTCTGGGCTACCTAAACTTGAAGCCTTTGCGTTCAAGACTGCCCAGAGTTATAAGAAGGACCTGATATCTTTCAATGAACATATCCATTTTCCCAAGATTATCAAAGTTGCTTAAGTCCTTTGAGTTGATGTGCTTCCTGGTCTAATTTGTTCATGGTTCTCCCTGTCAGGGCCGAACTCTGATCAGCTACTGTCAGTGTTACATAGCATAGGAGCAGAAAAGTGTTAGGGGCCAGGAGAACATCTGAAGACAAAGCAATCTGAAAATAAAACCAGGTAACACTAGCCACTGACTAGTTTGTCTTTTGTGAGAAATGATGCCAGTTCTGCATTTGGATACAGAAGGACAGCCATAGGCTGGTCATAGGTGGTTCCCAGTCAGAAATGCCTGCAGCCAAGAGAAATGCTTTTACCATGTACCTCATCTTTGAATACTAAGCAGTTTCAGTCTTCTTGAGGTTCTTCCTGAAAAGGATTTTTCTATTTTCTGATGACATTTTTTGACATACCTTGTTCAGAAGAGGGATAGTCAATGCCCAGGGCAAAACATAGAGAAAAGAGAGGAAAGAGAGGGCGCCCTTTCTGCCCTCCATTCTGGGCCTCAATCAGTATAAACACTATTGTAAGGTCAATGTTAGCTTTTTCTCCATGAGCCCTCAGCTCTGAAGAACTCTTTTGGAACAATAAGAAAACACAATGTTGTGTTTTACTGTCGTATTCATGCTGATTGCATGTCTAGGAAAGGTGGCTAAGCATTCTGTGAGGAAGCAGCACAGATACCTTTTAAATTCAAAATTAAAACTATTGCTAAAATACCGCAGAAAATTGGCAACTGTGGTGATAAGCCTTAACATCTCTTTTTTTGATATTACCTTCTGCATGTTAAAAGAAAAACAGTTTTCCCCACTACATTGATGTTTCTGCTCACAAAGAATCAAACTGAAAAACACCTTCTTTTTTGACCTACAGCAAGATGGCATTAATTAGCCAGACATGTTTACAGAAGGCTAAAGGGTTTCCTTCCCCATCAATATGCATTTTGATGTGTCCCACTTTCCTGTGCTGAAGAACTTCTGTTTAAACACCTAATTTTCTACTAGCAATTTCCAGCTGAGTTTCTAGTTAGTGTTAATTTCTGAAGGTCAGAAACGCCATGAGATATGGAATAAGGTTCCTCCTGATTCGGGAGGTGCTCATGTCCAAACACTATGAATTTAGATTTGTGGAAGAAATTTACTCCCATTTTCTGAAATTACCTCTTCTGAGCTTCCCAACCTCTGCAGGCACATACTTTCTTTGGCTTAAGTCCAGAACCTGGAAGTCCCAGCAGGACCATGGGGAGCAGGGATTAGACTGAATAAATACAAATTCAGAAGGAAGTCTAAGCATGGCTCCTCATATCATGAGTCATGGAGACAGGAATACTTTTAACATTGGAAATTTATGATAGACATTTTCTGTACTCTTCTTTACCAAAAGTTAAAAGATCTAGAAGAAAAGCTGATGAATATTTGCACAGTATTTCATTCAAGAGTCAAGATTCCTGTGAATTTGTTAGGACAAAAACATTCAAAAGACATCCAAAAATAAGTCAACAAGTAGAGTAAATGTAGAAATTCAAGTCCATAAAATCCATAAAGGGGCACATGACCTCACAGCCAAATACGGAGGGAGGATGGGCAATGCTAAGGTATGGATTGAACCTGCTGGGGTGCATTGATAAAGCTGTGTAGAATCTGCTGTGGACCACATGCCATCCACTGCAAATGTGAAAATAGTTTGGCACCCAGCTCTTAATAGCTCCAGACAACAATCCATATTGTCAAAAACCTGATGTCTTATTGCCAGTGACTGCTTTAAGATCTTGAAAACTATCCACTGATATGAATGTAGTGGCTGCAGCCCTACATAAAATAATTGATAATTCCTTCTGCAGTAGCATCAGGGCACATTTCCCTGAGAGAGAGAGTAAAAAGCAAAAGCTTCTGCCACCACAGCAAAATCTGTCTACAACTGACAGATCAGGGACCTGGAGACATGCAAACTAATTCAGTTCTCATTTCTGCTACTTATATCCTCTCTATGACACTGCAAATCCTCAGATCTTGAAGATTTTTAATGTCACTTCATCATATAAATAGGAATTAAGTGCTTGCACGTCTATGTGCATCAAGACCGTCGTGCCTCCCTCATGTTTTTTTAATCTGTGTATACACAGGACATTGCTATGTGTCATTTGGGTGATTTTGCAATGGGATGTGCTCAGAGGAGTGAAATGAAGATGTTTTCTCACCTGCAGCTCTGGCTTTCCATCGACATAGACAGTGTTGTTGTTGACCATCTCCACGATGGCCACGCCCAGGTTGCACCTGATGCCGAAGGAGATGCAGAAGCCCAGGCCGCTCATGATGGCGATGATGTAGCGCTTGGGCAGCCCGCAGCAGTGGCACTCGCACCGCGCCGGCCGCCGGCTGCTCGCAGGCATGGGCTGCCCCTCCGCCGTCAGCTCCAGGGGCTCCTCCTCCACATTGGTGCCATCCATCTTCCTGAACAGATGAAGAAAGAAAAAATGAAGGTGTTCTGTTGTCTTAGTAAAATCTGTGGAAATGCGGATGGACAGTTCCGTGCTCCAGTCACCTGCTAACTCCTGTTGTGAGATGTTTGTCTCCTGCTAGTGAGGTGGGTTAATGCTGGACAGGCTGTAAAAGGTTAGCAGAGACTAACTGCCCTTGTTCCTGAATAACTTCTGAAGTTTGCACATCTGAGCCATCTAGCCAGACAGCTGACTGCAAAAATGTTCACAGGCTATTCATGAGCATAACTATGAGATCTAACCAGAGGTCTGTTGTGATAAATTCCATTGATTCTTACGAAAATTTACATATGATTAAATTAGCCATAATTTCTCACTAGATCTACTAAGCATAGCTGCCAGTAGGTTTCAAGAAAAAGCGAAAATACAACACAAAGTATTTCAACCAGCCCCAAACTCCCTGGAAGTTGTTTTCTGTCGTGAGACAAAAATCAGGGCTGTACAGCAGAAGATAAATGTCTCTGGCATCAGATCCCCTATTAAAGATGCAAAAGAGACAGGCCCAGATTTTCTCTATTTGGAGGCATTTGAAGTCGCATGTTCCCTCATCTCTGAAATATCCTGCCACTACAAGGACTTCATTCACTCCAAAGTCAACCCCTGCAACTCCTGTTGTGGAATGTGTTGCCCTTTGTGTAAAATACTTAACTATGAAATGAGATCTGAAGGCAGACAAGGGTTTTCTGGGCAGTAGATTCCCCATTCCTCAGCAGTGGAGGCTGAAAGGGCTTTGCCTGGGATCAAATCTGGTGTGGCAACTACAATGCAGTCGGGAAGAACTGGGAGGGAAGATGCCAGGGATGGGGCCTGAATGGGAGCAAATGGCACCCAGTCATATCAGCCTGTGAGAGGTTACTCATCAGCTACCAACTAACAAAGGAGTGCAGCTCCTCAGGCTTTGCATATCCAGCCTTTCCTTTTCCTAGAGGCAATCTAGCTGAGATCTTCATATTAAACAAAATGGCACTTCCATGCAATCTGGAATTGCATGATAGTGCAATTAAAATTTAATTTGATCTCTCAGTCTGGCTATTAACATTGTGCTGCAGGACCAGGCGAAGTCTGTGGTAGGAAAGGTGAAGTAAGAAAGAACTAGACACACCCACCAAACCAGAGCTAGGTAATTCCTTTTCTAACATTACCTTTCCAGGCTTATTTTAAAATGCAGATTATGGTCTTTCTGACATGATGAAACATTCAAGGCCACAGCTAGCTGTGAATACGTGACTAACCCACTGAACACTAATCATGAGCCTTTACTAAGAGAGGCCTTGATCAACAGCCTTTCAGTTTTGGCATCACTCTGAAGCACTGAGCTCAGGATCCAGCTCTTTTTGTGCTGTCATGGAGTACTGTGAAAATATGAACAGCTAATTAATCTAAAGGAAGCTCAGTTTGTCATGTAAAATTATGAAATTATTTCATTCACCCTTTTCTGATAAGGAATAGCTTATTTCCTTCTTTCATGCATCTGGCTGAGTGTATTTGAAATCTAATGTATGTATTTGAAGTGTATTTGAAACCTCAGTTTTCAGTATGAAAGTCAACTGTAGACAAATGCTGACAGAGCATACATGGATGGGCTACATCTAACATCTGACTAATCCAACATCTGGCTAGGTTGGATTTTTTGGGACAGTGTTCGTTTAATCACAGCTTTTCCCAGTTGCCGTAAGTCTAATGTACTACCCATAATCTAACAGATAGTACTCTACACTAGACAGTTTGCAGATATAGGTGGTAAGTATGGCTTCTTGTGCACTTACATCTTTCCAATATAAAGTTCCACTTATAATCCAATAATTTTTAGGCTCTAGAGGTAACTGGAGCATCATTTACTATATTTTTCCTTTTTACATCACAATATAAAACCATTATTTCAGCCATAGTCTTTGAAAATGAAAATAAGCATGCTACAGCTCTCATTTTCAAGAAACACTAGAATCACGGTGTCTTGGGCCAGAAGGGAACTCCTGGGGTTATTTTATTTAATTCCTTTCTCAAACTAGTGCTCACTGCGAAGTTAGATCCTTAGCTCATTGTCAGACTGTAGCAAAGACTTTCCATTCAAGCAAGGTAACAGGAAACATGATCTTACTGTGGTGTTATTGGGGGTGATTGAGATCTTATGATTCACCTGCAGGGAGACAGCATTTTTAGTGAAATGGGAGTATAGAGACTAATTCCATTCAGGCATTTTCAAAAGACACCATATATTCCATGCTCTTTGTGTTAATAGAGGTAGGTGTAGACAGAATGAGACACCAAAAGTAAAGACCTCAGGAAATGAAAAAACAATTGAATAATTATTTTTTTAGAACTGTTGTTGTCTCCAAAGTGTTCTTAACAAAAGAAAAGAAATAAATTGCCTTCAAATAAACAATTTGACTTCCTCTAACAGAATATAAGATACTGATGGAATTAAACAAATTAACCATTTTCCAAATATTTGTACCTTTAGCAGGCTCTCTTTATAAGAGAGACATTAGACTTTAGTGGGTGAATTATTTTGGGCAGCTGGCAAAGATTAGACACTTCATGCAAAGCAAAAACATCTGGACGTTTTCAGTTGGCTGTCAATTCAGATAGGCACAAAAACATCCTTCTGCTCCAAATTCAGTGTTAAAAATATGACCTAAGACTAGAATTAGGGACCAATATTGTCTCTGCTATTTGACTAAGTAAAAGAAGCAAGTTGAGGACTGATGTACCACCCCAAAACCACAGTTTATTTCCTACCCCCAGAGATTAATTTTAATGCCTCTATACCAGGTTTTTCTCGGAGAAAACTATTTTTCAGTAACAGTCCAAACACACAGGTGTTAGAGCAGTGCAGCATTCAGACATTCACACAACCAGTATCTGCACTGGTTTTTTGTTTTGTTTTATTGAACAGGTACGTAATGAAGATACGGCAACTCCATGAAATGATGAGAAATTTATCTTCCAATTGATCCATGCATTTTTGTAGTGTCAGTGAAAATTTTTACTAGTAGTAGATCAATGACTTAGAAGAAAACTGGTTCAGGGCCAGTGCTCTCCTCTAATTATCAGCTTCATGCAGGAGATGCAGGCATGCATTTTCCTGCACAGGAAATGTTCACTCCTTAGATCTGTTTTTCCTTTTCTCAGCAAACTTACAACACTTGGCAAGTAAGAAGAGCCAAGTTATTTGAATCTGCATCCATATTCTGTGTCCAAATGTCATAGTAATAACTTTATCCAAATTTTCTCTTTTTTATTCAATGCCTATTCTGGCATATACAGAATTTTAAGAGAATCAAGGAAATTTTAAAAATCCCCATCAGTAGTAAGTAAATATATGTGGCCTAGAGTGCATATACATTCAGCACTCTGTTTTTAAGGGAGTTTTAGCAGAGGAATTAGTTCTTTCTTTAAATGATAAATTAGGTGTACTTGAATTTAATTTCATTTTATAAAAAACTCGTCAATTCTACAGTAACAGGCAAATGTTAATATTTGTTATGTTTTAACATGGATTTTACCTGATGTGGCAGTCTTTCTCAGGCAGCTGGAGCACAGTCATACACAATGCTCAAAGCTCACACCTACAAATCCAGTAACTACAATGATCCCTGTGTAACTTCAGAAAATTATACTGTAATTATAAAAAAATCATCAATCCAAAAGCAGATACAATCTCCTAAGATCTTATTAATTCTTTAGGCATTTTCCAGGTGATAATTTTCCATAATAAATCCCATATTTGATGCACTGGTACCAAATCCCAGCACAAATATCCAAACTCTCTTGAGCTACTCAGGGCATAGGATCTCTCTTGCTGTTTTCTGCATGGTATTTCCATGAAGCCTGCAGCAAGTCTCAGACACCAAGGGCCTGCCTGTTGCAGGTGCTGCACTCCCAGGCTGCAGGGCAGTCTCTCCTCAGTGCAGTCACAGAGCACTGGAGGGACATTTGCCCCTGTGGTGCTCCTGTGCAGTGCTGCACGAGGGCACTGTGCCCTTGCACTAACACTGCTACAAAGGCATAACTCATACATCAGCTGGGGCTGGGCAACCCAAGCTGTGTTCACAGCACTGCATGGTCTGGGAGGCACTGAGCTCTCCCTGCTTGTGTGCGAAGGGAATATCTGAGAGGAATAACTCCATGAGCCAGCACAGTCAGAGCAGCCCTGTCCAATGCAAGCATCTATCACCCAGCTTCAAGAAGCAGTTTTCAGCAACTTAGGCTAATTCACCAAGGCACATCTACAGCAGCCAGAACTACACCTATCAGGGCTGCACTTCATACAGCAGCCAAGTGGCATGGCCCATATATCTTTTTACATTAAAAGAGACAATACTGGGCTGTAAACCCACTTAGACACTTCCCACTTTCATCAGGAAACCCACAGTTGCCATTATCTGGTCCAGGACTCCTGAAATCCTTAGAGTAGGCAGAGCCTAAGATCTTACTTCAGTCTCTGACTTTTTCCTTGACTGCAGTAAGTTCACAGAAAGACCAAAATGTTTGTGTCTGTCGAGAAGATCTGCATGAAATCTTTCTTTTCTGAGAACATAAGGATGACAGAGCCACAACTCTGATATTCGTTCACACAAGCTTTGAATTCTCTAATTCTTTTTTTTACTGTCCCACTGTATAAAATTAATCAATTAAAAAAAACTACTTTTGCATTAAAAAAAATTATACAAAGCATTTACAATATTTTCTGAAACATCTTCTAATATCTGACAAATTAAACAGCTGCCAACAGCCTAAAGAAATGATGGCTCTTCTCAGTTCAGTCTCCCCTGCCTCCCTTCCAGTATCCAGACACCCTGAAGACACGTCCTGTGAGCAGACTCTTATTATGCAGCACCCACCAAAGAAGCACACCTGTGGGGAGGCAGTAAGTTGCTTTATGCTGCTTGTGCTTTAGCACTTGATCTGGACTGTGGACAATTGCTATGGAGCAGCTGCTCTTGCCAGGCATCAGCTTCTAGGTCTGCTCTCTTGTTTGCAAGACAGAGGAAATGCAGCAGGAAGGCATAGACCAGTCATATTTACCAAAGTTAAAACGTATTTTTCTACCTACTTTGTCAGTTTTGACATCAACACACCACAGTCACTGAAATCACACTTAAGAGGTCTAATCAAGGATGCGCATTATGATAATTCATCAAATTATGATGAATGCTAGAAGAGAAACCAAATTCTTTGCTGATTTCCCCCATATTAAAGACAATTGGATTGGATGAAGAGCAAAGTCAAGGTTGCAGCTGGTATACAGGTATATATGTACCACCATATTAAAACAAGTGTATGCTCTTTCATAGACTAAGCTGTAGAGAATGAAGTTCATATTAAAAACATGCATTTTTCACTTATTTATGGAAACTTTCAAATATGACTGCATATTTCCTACAACACTTCTTAAGTTGCAGCAATTCTTACTTAGATCTGACTGCAGACATAGTAAAAAGACTTTATAGTTTGGATTATTTCCTCTGCTGACTGGTACATCTAAGAAAGGCTTTGAGATACCTATGTTTAAAACAGAAAATTATTAAATTCAGCAAACTTTCTTGCATCTCAAGTGATATTTGGGTTAATTTGATTCAGGAGCAGTGTTGCTGAAGTTGGCTGCCTGTACTATCAACTGTGTAGGAACCAGCATGACATCTTTAATGCACGGCTACAAGAGGAGAGTAACCTGGAGTGAGCCCAGTGTACTGCCACATCACGTATTCACTAGATACAAACCTCACTGTATTTGGTCAAATTGGCCAGCAGAGCCCACAGCAAAGAAAATTTATCATTGAATAAACAACTTGAATCGATGCTCTAAAAGACAAACAGGTTTCCTGGAATTATTGTAGACTATTTTAAAAGTAAAAAAAGCAAAACATCAGGTTTCATCTGTAACACTCTAAATTAAAAAAATTAAGTAGAAACTGTGTAGAATACAGATACTTTGTTCATATGATAAAGAAGTAGAATAACTGAAGTATGATATATGTAAATTCTTACACATTTTCTTGTGATCAAAGACTTGTTTAGATATACCAAGAACTATTTCTTGACTCAAAATAGCAATCCCAAGAGAAGAAAAGAAGTGGATATAAAAGCAAATACAATTCGGTCACTAGAAACGCCTTCAGTTAAAATGTTGGCCTGATCCACACAAAGATTTAAAACACAACGTCAAGCATGGAAGAAATGCCAGTAACCCTTCTGGCTCTCATCTATTGATTACACAAATAAGTGTTGTCAGTAGCCATTACAAACAGAAATAATCTTCTATTTAAATGAGAAATACGTTTCCTTTTGTTAAACTGGTCATTTGTTACATCAGATTTTCATTTCTCTAAAAATAAAAATCCTCCATTTCTTGGTTCATAAAACCATCAGGTTAAAATTAAAATCTTTAATCTTTTTCTGCTTTTGCTAGCAAACAGTTACTTCTCCTTATTCTCTCTCTAATTTGCTAGTGTCAGTAAACTCACACGTAAACATCTCTATTCAATACATTTTCTCTTACTGATTTGGAACAAGTTTTAAAACACCCCAAACCTGTAATTTAGGAACATTAAGTATAGTTTCAAAAGTGGCATTATTGGGAGTGTTAATTCCTATTAAATTATTGCTTTTTCTCATGCAAGCTGAACCACAGAATTAGTCATATTTAATTATTTAAAAGTTATTTTAATTAAACACTTTCCCAAGCTCTTTTTAATATTAGAACATTATTTCATAATTTATTTCACCTTTTTTTGTTTAACATAAATATTCTATGATCTACAGTCATATGCTGTTGTAACTGCTACTTTTACACCTTCTGTCTTACAGTAAGCTATCTCACTCTCTGTACTCAGATATTAATTTTGCAATATATTCGGGTTTATGTTTACGTAGTTTTTCTGTACTGCATTTCTCTTAATAAATTGAATCAATGGACCTGGGAATTTTCTGTTGGGTTTTACCTTCTCAGATTCCCCAGTGAGTCATTAATGATGTTCTTCACCTCTTCTTTTCCTGGGTTAAAAAATCTTTCTTTCAGTGAACCAAGCCCCTTGAAAGGCATTTTGTCTTTCTTCTTCAGTAAATCCCTTATGTTAAGGAGCATTCACTTCTGCTGTCATATTTCCCAATGCCAGAGTCGGAAGCCTCCACCAGTCCTCGGTGACCTCTGCAACAACAGCCAGATGCTCAAGACAGGAGCAGGTAAAAAAATAATAATAAAAAAGTCAGATCTTGCAAAGCCAGAAGGGAAAAGCTGTGGAGCAAAGCTCCCTCATAAGCACTCAGGGACTTGGCGTGACCCTTGGAGCAGCTCTGCTGCGCTTGGTCAGTACCCGTGCTGGTCTGGGGGCTGCAGCCAGGAGCTGCAGGTGCTGCCGAGGGCCAGCGTCCCTGGGCAGGACGTGCTGCCTGCTCCACAGGCAAACCTCAGCCTGCCTGCCTGGGGCTCACCCTCGGTGCATCCCTCCCTCCCTTCTTCCCTCCCTCCCCTGCCTCTTTCACACTGAGATCCTGTGCAAGGTGGTGCTATAGTAACAGACACAATACCTGTCCTCAAGCCACTCCAGTTCGTTAATAAGACCTCATCTATGCCAAGGGCCTGAAGTTAATTAAATATTTGCGAGTTCTTTCTGAAGGGAGGGAATTATTGCAAGCTACATTTCCCACTCACAGTGTACCCTCCGCCCAGGAGAGGCCCCCTGCCCCAAAACACTTGCTGGTTTGAATCCAAAGCTGCCTTCCCATGTCTGGTCATTTATTATTGATGTTGCTGGGCCCTTGGGCAGACAGTCATGAAGGGGCATTGGTGCAATGCTGTTTGAATAAGCAATTCAATCCATTGCATTTTTGAAACACAAAGTGGCTCAAAGAGGTGAACCAGTCCAACACAGTGTGACTCCATGATGACAACACACTTTTCCTAGCATGGCAGAAAGTACTTACTGAAAACTCTTGGGGAAATGCAGCCTGCTACTCCACTCATCATGCCTGCACATTGGCTGGAGTCAAATGAAGAATTTCTGCTTTTGGGAAGGCCTCAGACATTGGATTTGGGTTATGGACAAGTTAGAATATAAAAAGAAAGAAAGAAAAAAAGAAACCCAAAACCATTTAATATATCCCTTCCCCTACCAGTCCCTCCTTTTAGGTGAGGGAGAAGCCAGAAACTCTGTAGATAGTTAGAAAAATGGAGAGCTTTATGTTTGGCACATTACCTCACTCTTAGAAGGAAAGTTAAATTAAGAACCTGTCAGTGCCTCGTCAGGCCACCAGCACAGTAAGAATTGATTTCCCCTGGAAGTCCCCAGCTGAGAGTTGCCATGTGGAGGGCAGGCAGCTGCCCACCCACCAACCCCCACTCCGGTTCTGCTACAGGCCACCTGGTGTCCCTGAGACAGTGGCTGTGGCTCTGAACCCTCCCTCCTGCCCTACACTGTCCTTATCCTTCCAGGCTTGGGGCCATGCTTTCCCCCTAAATTCTGTTCAGAGCTTGGTCTATCCAGACAGAGAAGAGAAAAGAGAAGAGAAGAGAAGAGAAGAGAAGAGAAGAGAAGAGAAGAGAAGAGAAGAGAAGAGAAGAGAAGAGAAGAGAAGAGAATCCAGAAAGCTATTCCTCCAGAAAAACAAACTGGATCTGAGTTTTTTCACCTAAAAACTCCTCATTTGGGTGTTAGAACTGAGTGAGGGTTTAAGTGGGATGTAGATCTGGGCTAAAGCTGTGCAAGGACTATCCATCCACCACTCCATTCCTCTCCTGGCTCCTTGCATGGGCCCCTAGTTTCTGGGTTTTAAAACTCTCCATAATACAAACACCAAATGTCTGAATTGTCCCAGCTCCACATTGAGGAAAGCAATGTTGGAAAAATACATTTTCAGTGAAAGCAAGCAGCTTTCACTGAAATCTTTTATTCCTAGTATGAACCAGGAGGGAAGAAGAGAGGGAGAGGGAGCATACTTAGGAGCCGAGAGATTGGCTTTGCTGCAGTATCTTTTGTTGCAGCACTGGTTAGAGTTTCATTCCCCTCTTTCAATAATTCATGTGGTGTAGAGAAGTGTTGGCTTGGCACAGCCAACACATTTGTCCTTGCAGAACAGTTCATAGCAAGCATTTAGAACATGGGTACCTCCAGATCTCAGCATTACCTACCCACATGACTCTAGCAGGGCTTCTCTGGGTGTATTTCTCTCTGGTTCAGTTGAACTGCTGTCACTGCCAACTCATGGACTTACCAGGAACCCTCCCTGCAGCACATCCTGCTGCCCTGGGAGCAGCAGCACCTCCTTGTCCTCCTACTCCTTACACTGCTCAGGCTTGCATCTGGCCATCTCCAAACTCAGCAAAAGGAAGAAATTCCTCCTGGTTTCTCACTCCAGACCTCTAATCCTGTTTTACCGCTGGGGTGCGCGGACATGCAAAGCGGCAAAGTCATCACATCAGAAAAGCCCAACACAATCATGTGTGCGCATTAAAGCAACCTCTCTAATTTTCACCAGGCACACAAAAAATGAACCCCAGCAGGCCAACTGCCAGACACCAGAGGTATGTATGGGTTTGGGAATATAAACACATGAAACTACTTAACTAAATTTTCTTCCATGTAAACAAACATGTATTTGGTGGCATTTGAGATTGTATTCTGAATGCTCTTATGGCAGCTGAACACCTGAAACCATGGAAGAATCCAGTTCCAAACTGGAAATGGTGCAAGTTCCTGTGCAAGGAATTCACTTTGAAGACTGGAATTCAGGTTGGAAAGTGGTGTTCAAAACCCATACCTGCCAGCAGCTGTGGAAAAAAAAGGGTTTTTATCTTGCCCATCTTTCTGGTCTTCTGGTCCTGGTTTGGATAA
This sequence comes from Zosterops lateralis, assembly GCF_965231275.1. NCBI lineage: Eukaryota > Metazoa > Chordata > Aves > Passeriformes > Zosteropidae > Zosterops > Zosterops lateralis. The sequence continues at coordinate 27,324,243 of NC_139765.1, forward strand.
AGAGAGCACAAGAAAGGAGTTATGCTTAAAATGTAGTGTTTCGTTCACTTATCCACACATTCTCCAGTTGAATTTAACACAGATGTTTGAAGTGTGTCCTCCATGCATTTGGGGCTGACTCAAGTGGCTCCCTCAGACATTTACGCAAGGTATGTTCCCCTTAAGGCTGTAGGGGTCTCATTAGCAATGCTGCTTGCCTCACCGTTAACAGAATTACACATTTCTCACAGCAGTTTTCCTCTCTCCCTCTTATTTACTCTTTACAATCCTTCTCTGCTTGCACTTCTGCAGTGCTACAGCAGTAGCCCTTTTGAAATTCACTGATTCTTCTTCTAAGGTCTAAAGAAAGTGTATTACTCACTCTTGCTTCTCTGCAGGAATGCAGCTCTGCTGCTTTCTCTGTCTCCTCCTCCTCAGGCTCACAGAGTAGCAAACTGCCTGGATTCCAAACCACTGCTGCAGAGACTGTCACAGCAGCTTTGCAGTGCCCTGCTCCTGCTGGGGCACCATCCACAGGGGCACTACCCAATTCCCAACAAGAATGTGCTGCATGAGGCCATGGCAATACCTATGGGACTAATCCCAGCACGTTTCAGAGCATCAGCTGAGAAACTCTTCCTTAATAAGACCTAGCATGATAGCCCTTTTAGACCCAGCTGTCACTGTTACTACTTTTTCTTTCCTGTTTTCACCTATGCCCTAATTTTCTTTTTCAAAAATTATACCCCATTGTGATTCTCCTTTTGCTATCTCACCCCCCTTAAAACACAATGTATTATATAATTTAATTTTAAGTCTCCTGTTTGCAAGCTAGAGGCTAAGTCCAAGACATAGCATTTGCCTGCACTTGTAAGGAAATATTTTGCAAAATTAAAACTATTTGGTTCACATAGCTTGTAGATACTACTGAAACTACAGACTCCTATCCCCAGAGACAATTAATAAGTGTATTTAAACCATATTTTAGACGCAATACAGACCTAAACCAGCATGCAAACAGTCACTGCTGTGTGCTCATATACCATCACTACCTCAGGGCTTCAAGAGTATAAAGTGAGTTGCAAGAAAACTTGAAACTGGTCAAGTGCACATACAGGAGATGTGCCTTCTTAATAAGAGCTGTGCCTTGCAGAAACAGGGCTTGATTCAGAATTGTAGCAATCCCTTAAGAAAACCAAGATTGCAAATATCAGAACTAGCAATAAACATAACTTATATGGAACAGTAGTACAAGTAAATGTACACCTAGAAGCTTTCTAATTTGTTAGTTACATCTCTTGTTGAAAAACCTTGAACCATCTTTATGCTGCTCCTACTGATGATTCCTCAACTTAATGGATGGGATGAAGTCTTTGCCACATTTAAAAGAGATTTTTGCTACTGGTTTCAGCGCAGACTGGATAGCATACACATTTCATGTGCTGATTGTCTTGCAAGCAGCCACCTCTCCCAATGTTTGTAAAATACAAAATTTTGATCTCTTTACAAATATTTAATTATCACAGTAACTGATACCCTGACATCAACATCCTGAGAAAGTAAATTTAACTTTTTAGTGTCTTTGCTGAATTAACATAAAGATGCTTCACTTAATGCTAAGTGATCAACCTTAACAATAACCAAAGGCTGCTGGGCTCCTCCAGTAGAAATACACAAGAATAACTTTGTCAATTTTTAATCAGTTTCTTTTTGGTTCAAGGCCATGTGATTACATCCCTGGCGCTTGTGAGATGATTTTTGGATCACAGTTTGATCTTGTTATTTGGAGGAACCTTCTTTTGTTAAGGTGAAATGACTTTGCCTTTTTAGCCAAGAGCTCAAAGGCTAGAAAATCCTGACTGATCTCTCTTCCTAAATGAAGATTCCTTAAAATTAAAACGAATTAACATTTTGATGTTTCAAAACTAAGTCTCTTTGAAAGTTTTAAATGTCTTCATTTCTTGCAAATGGAGCAAAGTAATGAAGCAGAGATAATGAATATTGGTTTCATCTGCACATAGCTCTTAAGGTTGGCAGACTTTAATGTTTACTGCACTGTGAGATTGACAATGCTTTGCACAAGGACAAGGCCTTGGTAAGAGTTGTCTGGTAGATTTCATTGAATCATGGAATCATTCTTTCAGGAAAAGACCTTTCAGACTGTTGAGTCCATCTGTTAACCCACCACTGGCAAGTCCATCACTGAACCTTAAGTTGTCCTTAGGTCCACTCAGATGACAAGCATATTTTATGGTTGAATAAAAATGCATAAAGGCATGAAACCTTGGGCTGAAGCAAATTCTTCCTTTGTATTTCTACAGTGTCTGGTGCACTAGAGACCCTATTTCTGTTGGCACCTGTAAAAGTCATTGTAGCATTACATAAAAAAGTGGGTACTATAGAAAGTCAGCCTTCAAGACCTACAACATCTGATGCTAAAGATAAAAGAGGTGACCTGGGATCCCAAGTTATACAAGGATTTAGAGTAAACGATCAATCTGGTCCTTCAGATTTTGATACCTACGGCTTTACATCCACATAAATGAAGATGGATTCAAAGACTTCACAATCCTGACTTCTATTTTACCATATATGACAACTTTCCTGCCACATTAAAACACTTCATGTTGCGTAAGCCCAAATAAAACTTTCAGATGTTATGTTTGTTTCCCTGATAACTGCATCAAAACCAGCACTACTTCCAAATGGTTAAAAAATTCCTTTTTAGTTTCCAGTTTCTGCTTCCTGATCAGATCACTGGTCGGAAAGACATCTGATCACAGCTGGACACAAAATAAAAATAGTGGCTCCTGGGATGCTAATAACACACAAAACACCAATGAAAATAAGAATTCCTATTCATAATTTTCCTTACTGAAAGGTGCTAATTAAGTACTCATTTCTTACCTTATGCTGTAAGAGGGCTTTAAAGCATTTCTATATGGAAAGTTCTTATGTGAAGTATGTCTGTTTCTCCACAGAAACAAAAAAGGGCAGAGCTTCTACACCACTGCACTAATACAGATACATTTGATGATGATAATGTGCATACAGAAATACAGTTTGTTAATTAAAAATAGATCATTTTTTACTTTCACAAAGCTGTATAAAGGAAAGTCGTGTACCTGGACAAGAACATTTCTATAATGTTTGAAAATTATTTTAAAGTTTCTTGGGTTATAGTGACACCTTATGGCAGTTTTATTGTATCTTACAGATCATTTTGAAATTAACATTTTACAGCCTTTCACTATTATTAAGGAACTGCTTTGATGTTTTTAGAAATCTTTTATTTACAAGTTATTCCAAAGATCATTCCACCTCTTCAAATTTGTGTTTTTACTTTTCCTCTTATAGAAAAATACATTTAAAGGGGAGTATTCTTTGGTATTATCTTCTATCACGTTTAACAGATAAGCTATGCCAGGCAGTAGTTATAACACACTATTCATAACTATCCATGGTGATACCCATTTTGTGAATAGTCTCTTATTTGATTGATTCACTAAATTATATGTATGTATGTATGTATGTATGTAGCTCATTGTGTTTCTCTAATCCTAGACCTGAACTCTTTAAAAGAAAACATCATAATAGAAGTTAATGAAAAAAATGTTTCCTTTTAAATACTGTTGGAAATCAAAACTGTGGGACATGAAAATAAAACTCTCTACTACATGAAGATCAGAATTTATAAAATCTGCCTTCCTGGGACTCTCCCTTACATGAATTTTCTAGTCTCTAACCAGAGCTACCTCTGCCTACAGCCCTTCCCTCACCTGAAGTGCGAAGTTGGTCTCTCTAATGAGGTAACAGTTACCATAAAACTTACATTTGTATTTTTTATTCATACATCTTTATCTTTAAACATACATCTTTATCTTTGGTATTTTAATAAGCTTTCATCAAGCAAGGGTTGAAAGTGGGTAACAGGTTTGAAGTTCTTAAGGGCTGAGAAAGAATGAGGGAGAAGGATGACTGAGAAGTTACATTAATCTTAAAAACAGAGGTGAAAATCTACAAGTGCTCAGGTTGACTTGAAGGGGGAGTTGTGTTTATGCTGAACTGCAGTTAGGGATTAGTTATGTTAGAATAAAATAAGCTCCAGAATACCTTTCATGTAATTTTTTCTTGTTTAAAAATTGACATAGAGATGGCTTAAAATGATAAACATTTTTTCCCAAAATATCTGTTAAAATTAATAATCAAAGTTTTAATAGATATCAGTGATTCAATATGTCAAATCTCTTACAATCTATAAATTAAAAAATTAAAACCCACATGCTTTTGCCATATTTTTAAAGGTAATTCCACTGCTAAGATAGCTGAAATCATTGATTAAACACCTAGCATCACCTGCAGATCCTTTGAAAGAATGGAAAGGAAACCAGTTCTATTTCAATTTAAAACCACTAGTTTTTCAAAATTAAGAAACTGAGCAACAGAGAAAGCAAAACCTCTTTCCTTAAAAATGTCTGCATTAAAAATAACTAAAGAAAAATGAACTTAAACAACTGTAGCTTCTTGAAAGACACAGTGACCAGTAACTCGCAGTTCAAGACAGTACTTTTAATTACTATTACTTTTGTTCAAATAAATTTTGTTTTTAAACATAAAGATTTAATAGTTCTCTTCTAATGTCTCTAATCTTTATGTATATTTACATAGTGAATATCTGACCTACATTTCACCAGAAAATGTATGCTACAGCAAAACAGGGAATGGGAAAAGAAAGTTAATTATTCAACTTCCTGATCACAGTCATTCAATTTAACGAAGTAGTAATTTCCAACAAAAAACAAACACAGAGAAATTAAACATTTCAATAAAAGTGATAAGACTAGACTAAATCAGAGCTCAAACAGCTGCCCATCAGCAGCAGCAATAGTTGTCAGGATGAGTTAGGCTGTTCCACAAAACAGCATCCACCAGCACTCCCCTGCTCAGGCCCCAGGAATGTGAAGAGAGCAGATGGGCAGGAGATACAATTTCAAAGATAAAATAAGTCCAACCCTGTGGGGCAGATACTAGATATTCTGGCATTTTGCAGATGACAGTTTCCACTGTCCTTCCTTTTTTTTTTTTTTTTTTTTTTTTTTTTTTTCTCTCAGCAATTCCCTGAACTCTGCCTCTCTGGACTGAAGGGTTGCTGTATCACTCTGGCATCTCAATTCAGTAATCCTTTGGATCACCCACCTGCAGCTGCTTTTCATATTTCTACTTCAGGCTCACACTGCCTGCAGAATAGATAACAAGGGAAACTGATATCTACTCATCAGCCCACTCCACTGGCTTGCCAGAGCTGGACCATCGAGCCGAGATGCAGAGCCTCATGTTAGGTTCCCTTCTGCAGCCCCTCTTGGCATGGCGACAATCTCCAGCTGAGAAGCAACAAGCATAAAATTGAGGCTGTCACTGTCATAAATTCAGCATTCTCTTACCAAGCATCATCAGAAAAAAATAAAAAAATTGTCAGAAGTCCCTGACTTGTTTTGCTGTTCTACTTCTACAGCCATGCACTGCTTGGGAGCACTGATGCAGGAAAAATCAAGAGAAGGTAGATGCAAGAAAGGGCTTCACCAGAAAGGGCCTAGAAGAGTAGCAGGCACACGGTCCAAAGGAAAATTCTGACAAAGGTGCTATATGTGGGATTGAGCTCAGTTAACTTGGAAATTATGTGTGAAGAGACAAACATAATTTAAGAAACATTTATTAATCTCTGCAATGTGCAGGAAATCACAGCTTTGTCCTATCTATGTCATTAATAGAATAAGGAAAATACCTCCTACCCAGCAGCCAGCTAATGATCTGGTTATCTTAAGAAATATTTAGTGTTTGCTAAATCAAAGAATTTCAGCTGTATGGCTCTGGTTTGCAAAATATGGCCATGAGGATATTGCAAGAGGTATTTGCTATTTCAGTGCAAATCTTTTACTTTACTAATGGTTGTAAATCAGTAAGACTCAAGCAATGAATTCTTTAGGAAACATAAAACCAATAACGACAATCAAACTAAAAAAAACACAACAAACCAAGAAATAAAAAAATCAGCTAATTTATCAGTTTCCTGCTTGCCAGATAATAAAAAGGAATAGATAAGCAATAATTTAATCCTACAGAGAATAACGATGAAAATATATTTCTGTGTTATACTGAAATCACTCCAATTGCAGAAATGACATTTAGTATCAATCAAATCAGAAAACCACACAGAAAATACTTCTGTTGCTAGCTTTATAGAACAGATCAAGAATTTAAGCACAGCTTGCATCAAAATTCTATATAGTTCTACAAATACTTTAATTTTTTTTCTATTTTGTAGCCAAGTAAAGCCAGGGTTTATAGCATAAGGCTATTTGAAGAAAGTGTACAATTGAAGTTCCCATTTAAGAACAAAAGTATGAAAATGATATTCTAGTCTAATTTTATTTTTTCCTATTTTTCCTGCTTTGATTTTGTAAGATACAATAATTTTAAGTCACAGTTATTGTAAGACATGGGGTTTTCTTAGAAATTCTTAAAAAACAAAAATAATAAAAATATTTATCTGATGCCAAGTTAGGATAGATTCTTCAAAAGAAATTTACTGCTGTAATTACAGAGGCATCTGATTGCTTCATTAGCATTTTTCTTATTTGCAATATTTGAAGTCACTGCTGTGACTTTGGCTAAAATGCTTATTCCCTTCTTTGGTGCTGTAGGTAAGTGTTTATTTCATCAGCATGGCAACAGCAGAAATTGCAATTCTAGTTTTTTTAGTTTGCTGCTCTAACACTCGATTTTTCTGTTCAGAAAATAAGCAGTTATTCTTCTGTGTGGTGTTTGGCTCAAAAGTTACCTGCTGGAAAGCAAACTCTTCAAGGTTTTGATTTTGTTTACTCTTACAAGTATTAGGTTGCATCAAGGAAACACAGAGACTGACACGAACAAAGACTGCCTCTGTCATAACTTCAGCTCCCAAATCCCTTGATTCTCAGGTAAAATCTATCAATGTTTCCATTGATGTAGTTACAAATGGAGGTTCTTTGATTATTTGGCTAATTATTGCAGAAGAGTGTAAAACCTAGTCTTTTGATGTTATGCAAAAGGTGAAGCATTTTAAGAAATTCCATCATAAAAGGCCAAATAATAATTGAGGCACAAGAAAAATCATGAAAAAAAAAACCCTTTTAAAAATTGGTATGTAAATATAGGTAAGTAGTTAAACTACCATTTCTGCATTTTCAAACATTCCACACCCACAACTGCCTTAATTTGCAGGAAGAAACTGCAGTAGAACCATAATAGTACAGTTCATATGCAGGTGTCCTACATAGGAAAAAAAATTAGAAGTCTAGAGTTTAAATTTTATGTCTAGAATACTTAGTAAATTATTTCAGAGCTTGAATAACTAGTATTTATTGAGCTGCTCTTGGGTTTGTGCACGGGTACGAGGATTAACTGAATTCCTGCTTTGTCAGTTTGGCACAGGAAATCAGAATCCACCTTGTTACCTTATGAACCATTTTCCAAACTACTGAGCAACTGCAGTGGTCTCCAGCTGGTAACACAGCTCTACAAAGGCTGATATAAAAAAGATTAATCTAAAGTTCAGGTGTAGGACAAATCCAACGGTTAGACGTGAGATATTTAAGTGATGAAATACACACAATTAGCTGCCAATACCACAGGGTTCCAGGCAAAGAAAAACCAGCTGCTAAGATCTCCAGCTTCCCCGTTTGAAGATTTAGGCTATCTGGACTCACAAAAGAGTTTATAAAGACGTCAACTTTACTCCACAACAAACCAACCCAAAATATCTGGATTTCGGCACTTGAAACCTTCTTGCTTAAGAAACAGGTAGGAGTTATGGATCCTACCAATATCCAGAAATGGAGAGACAAAGAGAACATTACCAAGGTGAAGTATATAACAGTCAGACCAGGACTGTGATTAGCTGAGAAAATTAAGGCAGGCATATTCTAAGCAGGGGCTGGCATATGACAGGACTGTGCTCACTTGATGGATACAGTAGTGGAAGCAAAAGGGCTGTTGTCATCCCCTCCAAGTGAAAACGAAGAGAGAATAGAATCCACCTGATGCTACCTGTCCACTTTCACCTAATCTATCTTTTTGTTCTTTTACTCTCTTCTCCCACACCATCTCTGGCCAACAATGATGCTTCTGATCAGATTCAGATGTCTTGTATGTCAGATGTCTTGTACTTGAACAATTTATACCATACAAAAACCTGAGAACTACAGTCCTTCAGAGTGCTGGCAAGCTAACCTGACAAAGCAGCATATCTTGATACTCAGGTTTAGAGGAAGGGCTGTTTTCTGCGTCAACAAGCTGTGAAAATGCAAACTGAGATCACTATGTGTCATCAGAAAAAGTAAATGCTAATTTTAGAGGCATCTAGTGTGGCAGTTTTTTTCCCAGAACTTTTACCCACTGCATGAAGGCGGTATGTGATAATATTTTACAAATGTCTGGACAGCAACCTCTAAGAAATGAACTCAAAACTACATGGAATAAAATGTACAGGGAAACAAAATGTACAGGGAAAAAGTTTTCTGCAGAAGTTAGTATTAGTTAATTTAATGAAAATTTTCAATAAAAATATCTTCCAATGTGAAAATATGAAAAGTTCATTTATTTCCATAGGCAACCTAATTCAGAGTACAAAGTGATGTGTATTTCTCAAAACTGTCACTGTACCTTTTACATAGCTTTAAAGTAACTGATCTACAAGTTGATACAAGAATAATTTTGGCTTTAAGAGAGCTGTCCAATGAACTAGATATACATTAATGCCATGCTATGACAGTTCTATTTATGAATCACGGCTGACACAACAACAGTATCACTTTATAAATCTCATGAGAATTTTAATGTTTTACAACCAGAACATAAAACTGCCACTAGTACAGAGACTGTACAATTAGACAAATAAACAAGTATTAAATATTTTGCACAAGGCCTGAGTTCACTATAACACATTTTGATTTACAGCTTCATCTCAGAAATCTGTACAGCAGTTAGATCTGTTTCAGTGAACTTAAAGACAATACAACTTCAGGGCTTATTTGTTGACACAAGGGTGAGGCCTGAAAGGCAAGAGGATTTGGTGTATTTTTACTGCCTTGTGTCATTTTCTTGCAAAGAAGTCAAAACCTAATCGAAGATATGGTACAAGGCAGAACCTCACTTGAAAATCATCTAACTCATCTGAAATTCTCCAGATAGGTTTCCTCACAGCTTTCCAAAGGAGAAGTTCACAATGTATATATAAAATGCAGCATCTCTCTTAACAAAAAAAAAGAATGGTTACATACACAACATGGTATTTTTTTCTGTACTCCCCCTCCCTGTGCTTCTTTCATTGGAAATGGCACAAATCAGCAATATCCCACCCAACCACAATAAAAAACCCTAATCAATAAGCAAAGGTCACTCCAAAGTCCAAAAGCTTAATTGTAATGCAAGATCCAGTAATCCAAAATCCAGTGTTCATAAACTTATGTTTTAAAAACTTTCCTTTTCTGCTCAAGTCACACAGGTGACTTAGTAGGCAAACTAAGCATGTACTATTTATAACAGATAACACAAGTATCATATAATTTTTAGTCTGTATGGAAGCTTTATGGAATTAGATTCATATCTAACTTCTTATTTAGTCTCTGTTTTTTTGGTGCAGTTGAACTGAAAAATCCAAAAGTCCTATAATCTAAAATATAATCACACTACATCTACAGACACAGATAACATTACAACAGGGTTTATAATACAGAAGTCAATATACATTTTTCGTACTTTAAAAGGCAATCAGGGTATTTGTTAAGGTTCCACATAAATGTGAACCAGTTGTTGCTAAAAAGACAAAACACAAAAGGAAAGTTTTAAAGAATAAGGCTTGAAATGTTGTGCACCAACACATCCAAAAATTCAGCCTTTTTCTTGGGGTACCCAAGACCTGTGTAAGGCCACAACTTCCCCACAACATTTCTTATTCACAGTGAGGAGAACATGGTATCTTCATTAAAACAAACTAGGGCATTCTACCCATGCTCCCAGTAAAATTTTTCTCCCCATCTCCCAAATAACTGGCGGACTCCTTTACCTTTCAAAAGACTCCACTGGTACTGCTGGCCTCCTGCATAAGCAAGTTCCAAGGGCTGTTCTGTGCCTTATTCATGCCACTTGTGTGATGAAAAGGAACAGATCAGTTCCCTCCTCCAGTGACACCTGTGCCATCTCATTCCCAGTTTCCCTCAAGAGTCAGAACTAGGCGTTTCTAAGCTTATCTGAAACTCAGTAGTTTTTAAGGTTCTCCATCAGTCAAAACAGAGGTTTTTCAAGCCTCTATAATACAATCCTTCTCTCTAGCAGGATTAGTTTGCTTTCTGTGACTGAGTTTTGAAAAGATGCTTCAAACACTTTCATACTTAAACCCAAATGGAACCAACAGCTCTAATATGGAAAACACTGTTGTCTTGGTGCAGTCATGTTCATTTGGCATACACCAGAGCAGCCAAAGCACAACTGATGTGCACCTATTTTCACTTAACTTTTACTTTTATAGTAAAAAATATAGATGAATCACTTAAAGAATAGGAACTTAGTCCCTTCCCTTTACCTCCCCTTCACAAACGAATGTAATCTAGATGGGCTGGGCACTTCAGCCCAGACCCTATTCTCATTTCCACAGTAGAATGAAGACATGCTCACAGTGGGTGAGCACACCGGGTGCACAGTGGGTGCTGGGATGATATAACCTGACAGGCTTTCACATTTTTTCCTTTAAATTACCTTGAATATGAAGGGCAGAAATTTAGTGTAATTTACAGTCTTCCTCAAGGCATTGTAAAGAATAACTTATTATCAGGTTACTATTTCATTAACAGCATTTGTAGTTTCTTAATCAGGTACCAGTTTCCAACCTGTTCTCCATTTTACTTTACAGGGGGACTAGGTAGACCCTCTGCTTAGGCCAAGCTGGATGTAGCACTGCTTTCCATGCAAATTCAGCCATAGGAGGCTCCTGGAATACCCACACTTTGTAATATTGTCCCTTCCTCTTTGTCTTTCCCGAAAACAAACTTGGATGTGAAGCACAATTGCTGCTCTCAAACAATTCACTCTTACCACAAAACAATTCTTCCAGCCTCTTGCAGGGCCTCAGAACGATGACTTGTAAGTGGAGTGATCGGTTGGCCAAGGCTTCCTAAAGAAAAACTATTGTAGCAGGAGCCAAGTGGCATATGGCCATGGTGACTTACCTCTTGCAAGTCCTCGTTCCTTTAAGTTAAGAAGAAATAATTCGGGAATTTCAAACACACTGGGTTTCCTCACACACTAAGCAGGAAGTATCTATGTGGAAAAGGGATTGGGCTCACTACTTTTAAATGCAGTTATATATATATATATATATATATTTAATTTTAAATAACTAGAAGATTTCTTTAGAGCTTTTATGAGCACCCTTTTCAGTTTTCTTTGTTGTTCTTCTACTCCGGACATTCTGAAAATTGCAGCAAACAAGAGAAATCAAAGTTATGTTCTCAAATATAAATGGAAAAAAGTCCTATTGCTTGAATCAGATAAAGACCTTATTCCATTGCATTACCACTTCATGAAAGAGCTTCTTTTAATTTGAACCTGTAAGATTTTTTTTTTACTTTGTTCTTACAAAATAGATTATGTTCCGATATAGCCCATGACAAAAGCACATACCCCAAACCACACAGTTTAGGAAGTTTAGTATACGAAACCAGATCAAATTTTTTTTTCGCTTAACTTTTCCTGCAATAGATTAAACTAAATCCAGTTCTGTAAAACTCCCAGTCCAGAGAGATCAGTGACTGAAAGCCCAGATCAGGACACTGACTTTTAAGACTGCCTTTGCCATAGATGGATTAATTTAGTACATTGTAAAGTCCTATGAGATGTTGTTTTTAACATAAACTTACTTTCCAAATAATTTAGAGGAATACAGATTCAAGTAATTCTTTAAAAGCTCGCCTTAGGTTACCCTAATGAAACACAGCTTCCAAGAGTTGACATAAAAGAAGACATTAGCGTGATTAAGAGTATAGAGTGCCACCAACTGTAACTTAAATAATTCAACAGTTTTAGTATTGTACCTAAATCTACACGGATATTTTAACATTACCTACAATGCTTACCATGAATATTAACAGCACATAAGCATCACAATGTATTAGGCATGTTTTCTAGACCACAAATTTATTGGTCCCAGGTATTTTAAAATAATAGGAAGAACACAGCAGCTATAATACATAAAGGATTAAGAAATATGCTTAATGCTATCACCGCTTAGAACTGTGGAAGTATAACAAAATACAAGTCATATTTACAGCATAAGGCCCTTTGGTTTCTTAAGCAGCAAATGAAGTAAGAGTTTCTTCAGTGAAAGGCTTTGAAAAACTATGCAGGTAGGCTTTCCATAAAAAAGGTAAACTACTTATTTCCTTCTCAAAATAACCATTTATAGTCTTCAAAATACTAGGTAAGAAAGCTCTTGAAATTCTTAGGAAAAAAAAGTTAAAACCCAACAGTAGTAGTATCTGACAGAGCAGAGATTCCACCATGGGCAAGCTGAACATACACCTTCTGGAAGTAGAAGAAACTACTATTTGGACTTCTGGAGACCTTTATTGAATTTAGAGTAATACAATAAAAAGGATCTGAAATACCTGTGTATTTATCATACACTCTAGAGCTTACAAATCCGTATTTGAGAAATCACTTCATGTCAATCTATCCTTCATAAGGACTTGATTTAAACCAAAATTAAAATGAATTAGTTCATTCTAGTCAAGGCAATTTACAGCAGTCTGCTCTTTCACACAACCCTGTGCAAATTGTATAAGGCGATTCTTTTTCATTGTCTCAATCGAGCCAAAAATTATTAATTAATTCAAGATTTTCCTGTGTAACTATATAACGTGCATTTAGTTACACAGTTGGGGCAGTTGACACGTGAATTTTACACTTACATTCATCTTATGAGGTTCCACAACTCCAATTTTTTTTTCACATCAGTTAGAAGCAGTATCATATTGGCCAAAACAATGGAACATATAGTAAATGCGACGAAATCACCACATGTATTTTAAAATCCTGCATAAGTGGTATGTTGCTTTTGCTATGGGGCTTGTAACAAGGATTTGGCATTATAAAAGAGATTGTACACCAGCATGACCTTTAAAGCAGTGTCCTTACTCTGTCTCAAACTTGAACCAAATTTTAGAACAACTTCTTACGCCTGATGAAATCTTTTTATAGTTTACTACCACATTCATTACATTAGCTTACATGAGAGAAAAAGGTCAAAATATGCTCCCTTCTTAGTCTTGCCCAGAGTTATTGGTTAGAGTTCTCTCTGTATAATTTGACTATCAAATTTTTTGGGCCAGTGTAAGAATTTTCTCTTTTCAAATCATCAAATGACAGCTTGACACAAATTCAGGCAACATGAGTAATTCTCCAGGTTTGCATCCAATAGTGTCATTATCCCCTTAAGCATTTTTGCTGAACTTGAGAAACAAAATTTTGTAGGAAATTTCATAGGATTTGACTGAGTACACCTTTAAATGATTTCTATATACTTCTTTTTCAGTTGAATATATGCCTCCTGCCTTCAGCACTCTCATGTTGGTAAAGAGACAGGAAATCTTTAGCACGTAAGATGACTTTGCACTTACACAATTCCACTGCAGTACCAGGTGAATCAAACATCAGCCTTTTTTCCTGTCCAAAAGTCTTTACTTTGCCAGGTTGAAAGTTTTCCCCAGTCGAGTTTTTATTAATCAAACCAAGATGTTAATCAGCTTACCCATGATCCAAATTTCACCAATCTTTGAAAGAAGAAAACAAAACATTTTACCCAAAAAGATCTTTTAAGTCATTGCTAGCTGAGCTGCTGTTTGTCATTTTGTTTGCTGGTTGTGCAAAGTTCTGAGGAGAAAAGAAAGGATTACCCTGTATACCAAAGCCTGGCTGTGCTATCATGTTCATCTGAGGTCCCAAGGCTGTATTGCTCGCATTCGGGGACCCTGGCGGTGGCACAAACTGATTAACCCACTGGCTTGATTTCTGTTGAGCCAACTGCTTCATGCTAACTTTGGGTTTTTGAGGACCAAAAAGATTATCTAAAGCAGACATATCTGGGGGTCTGTTTTGCTGTGTGAGTGGAGAGATTGCAGATGCAGCATTCATAGGACTGTAATTTGGCATACTGGCAGGTGGTACAATGTTCATCTTGGTTGCTCCTGCTGTACTTGGACCACTGAAGAAATTCTGAGTAGCAAGACCTGCTCCCATAGTGAATCCAGCAGTTTGAAACCCCATATTTGTATTTAGTCCATTTGTCATATTTCTCTTTGTGTTGTCAATGGGTGATGAAAATCCCATTCCAACACCCATAGAAGGAACGGAAGAGAAGCTGTTTGAAGAGGCAACTTGAGCTTGGTTGATAGGACGGCTGGTCAAAGATGCCATATTATCTATCAAGGTATCTGTCAAGTCTTTTGTCTGCAAAACACATAAAATCCAATTAAATGTTTTTCCTCTATGGACACTCTGGCAACCGTATTTTATCATTACCCCTGCAGACCCGGCAACAATTTTTCAGAAATTAGAATACACTGCATGGAATTGGGCATGAAATGTAGTAATACACAAGAGAAATTACATTACTTATGTTCTTTGCTACTTAGAACTATTTGTTATGCAGCTTTGATTTGACATCTAGGACTATGCACAAAGTACTACTGTGACTATTTGCTTAAATGCCCCATTCTTATCCCCAAATTCTTTATATATTTCCTTAATAAACTCTTCAGAGAAAAACCTTTCCTAGTACGTCCTTTTCCCTTATCTGGTACAATGACCTTCCGATAATAATGATACCCTTGGCAACTCTAGCAATTTAAAAAGTGGGAATACTGCTAATGATGCAAATGGAAGACATGTGAAAATTTAATTTAACTTTTCTCAGCTGTGCCATTGTACCACCAGAAAAAAAAAAAAAGTAACTCACAGGAGGAAAAAAATGCTACATGCACATGGCCCTTGAAAAAGCATCAGAGCTTCAATGGAAACAGTGCGGTTGTTTGATCTGTCTCACCTGCTTCACTGGAGGTGTTACTGTAGTTGCTTGGGGCATAAGAGGTTGCTGGCTTTTCAGTTTCTGCACCTGTTCTTGTTCTTTAGCTAACCTTTGCTTCTCTTCCAGTGTAAGTGACGCCTTTAAAAGGGAAAGTACTAATAGTAAGTTGCACAAAATGGTTATTCTGACATTCATATTTTTATTTCATACTACCACTGTCATCTCAATAATATATGGTAAACAATACAATTATTTACACAAAAGAGAAAGCCAATAAGCAAAATCTATTATAATATTTATAATATTGCTAGAAGTACTTAAAGCAATGAATACAATATTAAGAGCAGCATAGTGAGAATTTTGTGCAGATCTCAAATAAAAGAGATATATCAACAAAACCACTTTAGCTTTGTTTCCTTATTGGCATAAGAAATTTAGTTTACTTAAACTGGGCATAAGAAAAAGTGTTCTTCACAGTTTTTGTTTTTATATGGTTACTAATTTGATCTAGAAATGCAAATGACCATGGAGGTGAAAAGGGAATTTTATTCTAAAACTGCTCGAGAGTCTTTTGAGGATTGTAACTCCACTTTTGCTAATAATGAAGGATGAAAGAATTAAATCATTCCCCCTTAGTACGAGGATTCAAATAACTAGAAATAGAAATTATAAAACATACAGATTCTGGGGAGCCATTTCCATAATTATTAGTATGAAAAGAATTTTACAATACTTAAAGCTTGTGTTTACTGTATTACTGTTTATATTTTATGTTATGCTATGTTTTTCCTTCGTGTCTTGTATTTAACAACATATTGACTGTTTTCACTCATCTTTGAAAGGTACAGTAAAAGTTAGTCTCTGCTACTACTTAAAATTCTACATTGCATATTCCTTTCTCTTTGTCATTTTATCATAAGGATTCCTATTTTGCTTTTCCTACCTAAATCCAGTGATAAAGTTGTAGTTTCATTTAAATGTATAATTAAAGAGAAAGAAAATGACCACAAATTTATAATCTGAATTGCTGCCTACTTAGTACAAAGCTATTTTCCAGGAAAGGCTTACATGGAAATTGAAGGATATGATTTGAATGTTTTTCATGGACCTTCTAAAGTGACTATGTATGGTGGTGTGCTATACATAAAAGCAGTCAGTTTTTCTACTAAAGCTTTAAATATGGTACATATTTACACACACTTGTTTTCTGCAACCCTATCAGCCTTGTATTAGACAAATACACAAAAAAGAATTACAAAATAAAATAAAGCACACCTTTCTCTGTATTGATGACATCTCATTCTCTTTACTATCAGATCCACTAGTTAGAAGGTCAGTTCCATTATTAAATACCTTGTCAATCTGTTTAAGTTCAAAGAAAAAAACCTTCATTATTTGAAATACTGTAATTTAAGGTTATGTAAATATCAACTAAGTGATTTTAAATTTCAGTGTTCTACGTGTAAGTTACATATTGTTACTTACCTGATTGCCTGTACCACTAGATCTTGCCTCTTCAGACCCACTCATTTGGTTGCTTATGTCCAAGGATCTACACAGTGGAGAGTGTATTACAAGACAATTTTGCAATCACATCTACAACATTAACAATGCAGATCATTATTCTGCATTTAAATAATACCAAAAAATTGCATTATGAGAGCAACCAATTTTATATAATGCCTTCAGGAGACTGGCAAATATTCTTTGAGAAACAGTAAACATCTGCAACCAATTTTCTGTGGTCTTCATTTCTGCCTTTGAGCAGGGTGACCCAGACTTCAGATATCCCAAATTATTTTGTCTGAGAAATCTCACCTTATATCTCCATAAAATAGCTTCAAATACTTTAAAATATCACAGCCTTTTAAAAGGCTGCACTGTGTAAGTTTCTCTGGTATGGTTTATTTCTCAGCAACTACAGGAAAGTAATTTGCACATAGAAGCAGATCTTCTGACCATTGTGCTTATTTAAGGTAATTCTTAACTACTGAACTTAGAATTACCTGATTTTTTTAATTGCTATGGCTAGAGTTCTCAACATTTCCCAAAAAATGACTACTTCTCCAACACAAACATTAACACTTACTTCTGTTGCTCTTGCATGACATGAAGTTGCTCAAGTTTTGTTTTATGCTCTGCTTCCAATCTATTGAGCATATCTCTTATAACACAAATAAAAGAATTGAACTGGAAAAGAAATACATAAGAAGTTTAGATTTTGCAGTGATGGAATTCAGATAGGTGTAACTTAGCAGGTAATACCTCATAAATCCACAATACATAGTGCCAAATAAAGTGCAGACTTTTAAATAATTTATACTCCACCTTCACTATCACGCATTAGATAGCAAATTACAAGCAGAGTGCACATTGAAACAGGGAAAAATACAGGGGAAAAAAATTGAAATGGGGCACTGCAGACAAAACCTCCACAGACAAGTATTACCAGATTCATTTTCAAACAAACAAACCAACCTATTATTCTGTTTCCCAATATTTCACAGCAACATAGCATTTTATTTCAATACTTATTATGTTAGTACCTAACAGCTTTTGCAGGGTATTTGGAAGGTTGACAGTATTAATTTTGAAATTTTACACCAGATCAGTTAAATACGCTGAAAAACAACAAGCTTCAAACATGGAAATACAGTAAAATTAGGAAGGGTTTTGGTATTGTCTATTTTTACAGTAGACAGAGACATGCAGTAATAGATGAATGTTTTTATGACAAGAGTTTAAATTTATTCTCTGATAACTGTCAAGGCAAAGCATGTAAAACAGTCATGTTCCTACCTGATTGAGATTAAGGTTGTTCTCAATACTAAGAGGAATCAGATGGGGCAATACTTTTCCTGCAAGCTGTTCTTTGGTAATTCCCAACTTCTTGTGAGTAAATGTACATTTGTAAATACCTAACATGGAACATAAAAATGGCAGAAATAGTTAAGTTTGGTAAACAATGTGAAGAAACTCCAAGTAGCACACTTGTACATGTATTGATCATCTGAACAAACACTGTGTTTGTGTGCAATCAGGGACAAACATGACCAAGAGAATCTTAAAGCCTAAGTGTTGCAGTGTGCATTTTGGGGTTTTCCAAAGTTCTGGATGGTTTGTTATTTGTTTACAATGGTGTGTTCTGACACCCCCATCCCCAAACTCCCGGTGGTCTTTCCCTGGTGATCACCTTGTAAAGATCTAGAAGATTCTAGTGAAAATGCCCTGTGATTCAGCAAGGTACTCAGGTACCACCTTTCTTCATTGTTCTGTTAAGTTTCCCTGTTCTGGGTCACACCCCTGCTCCTCTTCAATTGGTTCTGGATTCTCCCCTGCTCAGGATTTCGCCTCCAGGTACTAAAGGTGAGAATAGAGGGCCACAGCTCACTTTTGCACGTAGGCAGCTCCCTGGATGGAATAAAGTCTAGTGAAACCCACATGAAGAGTCCACTCTTTTCTTCCATGCCATCGATCACACTGCAGCCTGAGGTTCAAACCCACCAAACCTTCCTTACATGTTGGTGAGAGAGCAAGCTAGCCGGTAAAGCAGCTCGGGACACCAACAGCTAAGTAGTGATCAACAACAAACAGCAAGAGGCTTTGCTACAGTTCAGAACAAGAGGATGTCCAAAGTCATACTTCGCAGTTATGAAACCTGGTATTAGTCAATGTATTGTTCTGGCCAATTATCTGAGAAAATGCATCTTTGAATAGATCATGTGCAAGTGATTTGCCACAAAGTGACACAGTGCCGCTTCAGAAATCAAGCTGCATCAACTAAGGATGTGTCCTCTCCTGCCACACTACAAGTAGCTAGGACTAACTATCATCCTGCTCTCTGATGGTTTTTTACAAACACTGTTAACTAGAAGGTTTGGGCTGTTACACATAGTATCAGAACTCATGCATAATCTTCATCTGTTCTAAAATCACAGAAAGAATCCTGACAGGCATGAGAGACCCAGTGTTAAGCCCAAAAGTTCTGTAGCGTTTCTGACAGGAAGAGTCTTCTGCTTAAATAGCCCAGCTCTGGTGGCAAACACGGAACATATTAGCATAAAAGACACAGCAGCTTTCCTCACTTTCTATAGTAGCAGAACAGAGCTGTCACCAAGACAAAGAAGGTGAAGGATGGTATGATTCTGGAAGAAAAAAGAGCCTGAGTAGATAAAACTGATTTCAGCCCATCATTTCCAAACTAGGATTCACTTACTCACTGTATCTGAGTAGAATTAAGAATTAACACAGCTAAAGCAAAAAATAGCATCCCTTATTCTTAGATAGCAAATAGAAGTCAAAGTTGCAAGGATTATGGGAAACAGGCAGCTTTAAATCAGTGCAGGTAAGATGCCTTCTTGCTGCTTTTAAGCAAATAAAAATAATGCTGCCATCACATATTAGTAGAGTGTTTAATGATGGTTACTGGCAGTTCAGCTCAGCTGTTAGAATTGGTCTACACCACTTTGGTGTCAGCAGAAGAAATAGTCACTGTCTTCCAGACTTGGCCAAGCAGTCACACCTCATTCTTGGCAGTGGCTCTGGTCAGCTGGACTCCTTAAGCCCATTTAATTTGCTAAAATCACACCCTGAGATAGGCAAGCACCAAGTGGCAGTAGGAAAGCTCAAATGGGAGGGAGGTCTCCCCTTCCAGAAGTACCAAGCCATTAGGTTTTGTTAGTCATTTTGTGAGACCTCACCCAGACTGTGTTCCACCTCTGCACACAGGCACAACTGTGTGCCTAAACATCCAACAAAAGGAGTCTAACAAAACCTGCAGTAAAGAACAGGAGATTTGTACACCATCACTTATAGCATCTGCTATACAAGAGGGGTAGAAGAAGGCAACAGTAACATCTCAAAAGCTCCAGCATCTGAAAGATGACAGTTCATGTATTCTTCTGAAGAAAACAGCCTCTCTGACTCTGTGGAGCACCCAGTCCATGTGTCACAGCCCCTGAACTTCAATGAATACTCAGAACTGCACCAGGCCCTGAAGACTAAAACTAGTGCTCAAATGTCATACATAAGGTAACTGAACAGGGACATATGCAAGAACCAGAAAGCTTTTAACAGTCATTTTAGGGATACACTATGGAAACGTGTTCAGCGATAACACAGAAAGCTCTTGGATTTATAACATCAAAGCACAAAAGCGAAAGTTGGAAGTATTAGTTACCTAAAATTCCCATGAGCACTGCAGGTTCCTTTGATGGAATTTGTTGTAGAAAAGGTAAAATATCGTCAAGCACAAACCATTTATCCAAGTACTCCAAAATCTTGCCCAAGCACACTAGTGAATTTACCCGGACCTGTGAAGAATGATAAGAATTAAACAAACTCTTTATTTATAGAAAAAAACCCAAAACAACTTTACAAAACTCATGAGAAAATCTTTGTACTGAAAAATTCAAGACAAGGTAAAAAATGCTTTTGTATAATATAATATATAATGAAAGAAAACCACTTGTTTTTATGCTCACAAAAACTTTCTGCATGACAAACATTGTCAATGTGTATTACTGTGGAGCTTACTTACGTAATTTTTACAATATTATTAACATGGTAAGCTGTTAACTTAAAAATTGTTAGAGCAAAGAAATGGTGCTTTTGCACTTTTAAGAAGTTCTTTGAAAAAATTTTAAGTAAGAAATCAGAACCCATTGATGGGCTTTCCTTTAAAGATACAACATGGTAAACCCAAAGTAACTAAAGGTTACAACATTTTCTAGAACACGCTCTAGAACACTAGAGAAGATTACGATGATACTCACCGCAAGAGAAGATGTTTGCAAACATGCATTTTTAATTCTTGGAATTAATGAATTTTTCATTGACGGGTAATCGATTAAATTGGCAAACGTGGGAATTATGTTTAGGCAAAGCTCCTAAAAAAAATAAATCCATACAAGTTTAAAAAGAAACATGCATATCTATTATAAAATTAGTACTAATATAACTCAATACCAGTTAGTTTGAAATGTCTTCCTAAGCTTTTCTCTTAAGGAAATATTTAAGGAACTATGTTCAACTAAGCTGCTCTTAATCTATCAGACTCACTTTAAAATATAGCTAGAATAATAAAGCATCATGGTATGTATACAGGACCTTCGAAAATGGATTTTTAAAAAAAATTCATAAATTCATAATATTTACACAGCAAGAGTATCTTGAATTTACATGAAGCACCTTTATATAAAACCCAGCTTCTACTACATCAAACTATCAATCTCCTATATAAATCAAGAAAATTTCAGTGAGTACTATCAATAATACTGCAGTACAATGATAGACTGCATGATAAAATATCATGTCAAGATTAACCATACTTTAGCAACAGAGAAAAAATAAACACACAATTTCAGCCCAATCTCAAAAATAAGAGACAGTAATAATAAGTCCATGTTGCAAGTAAACACCTCAGTAACCAAGCTACTGATGCAATAAGAAACTCATGACAGGTACTTAGAAACAAAAACCTTTGTCCCTAATATTACAAAGGCTTTGCAAAGGCAGAAGTCACATCTGATTATCTAAAACTGCCTTTGAGAAATACTTGCTTCTTTATCTCCCACTCCTGAACATTTTTGGATAACTGGAAGTTAATTGCAGTTGAATGATTAAAAAAATCCCCAGAAGAACCTTAGAAAGGTAAAGAAAGCATACGGGGGAAAAAATATGGCTATATAAAAAGTTGTGAGAATGTGTATTAGTATGATTTTATAGCACATCAGGTCTCCTGAGGTAACTGTCAGCACTGATGTTCTCAACGGTGGGGGCTCAGAATAAGCCACCTCTCACTGACTGGTACGAGCACGCATGCCTGCATGGTTTCTGCTGACAGGCAGTGAAATATAAATGTATATCCTACTTTCTGCTATGGTGACGAGTAAGAATTTAAGATAAGAGTATTAGAACAACAACCAAGTGGTTACCCTCCTGGAAAACAAGGGAACTAAATTTTAGTTTACCAGAAACAAATGTTCTTTAATAAAGCATTTGTCTCTTTCAACTTCAGGCATATTACATAGTTTTATAGGGTTTTTTTAAGTCAACAGACTTAACAAGTATACAAACAGTTGGCATGTCAGCTGAAAGAGGAAAAAGAAGGTTTTAAATAAAGGCAGCAACTATTATACCTGGATCTGAATTGAAGGTGCTTCCAAGGCTCTATAAACCATCGGTAGAACGCTGTTTTTTATTTCATCTGGTGGAGTTTTGGTTAGAAGCAAGTCCATTTTTTGCAGGAAGATTAACAATATCTATTCAAAGAAAGACAATTCAGAAGCCAAAAGTTTTAACTGCAAAGGATGTATTTACAATTTAAAATATGTTGTATCGTATCAAAAAAACTTCAGAAGTTTTCTTATAACTCAGTAAATGTGATCACTTACCATGTTGCTTGCCTGAAGGCATGGAAGACAAAAAACACTTTGACATGTTACTGCATTTTAAATACAGCAAATACAAATCAAACAAAATATGCATGTTCTAGACCGACTCTTCTGAAATAACAGATCATAATGACTTGGTAAGGAGTTTTTTTTTTCTAGTTACAAGAACTTTTAAGTAGTTCTTGTTTCTCTTTATTGTTAGAATACACCCACAGAAAATCTTTAGACACGTATCATTGTTGCAAAAGCTAAACTTCAAAAAAACTATAACTCAAATTCTGTCCTCAAGGCACTTGATCACAACTCCGCATGTACAAGCTGTATTCCATGTGTCTAAAATCAAAATAGGGACATAATAAAAATATTATGGCTAATAAATGGACAAAAATGCCTTTATTCTATTTAACATGGAAATTGTGCATCAAAAATAAAATAAAAAATCTATAACAAAATATTCACATCACATTAACTGAAAAAGTAACACTAGAACAGCACCTATACATAGTGGGATCCATCTTGCTTAAGATTAGCCATCTAAAAGTTAAACACTATTCTAAATCACTCACCCAGCTTAGTCTCAAATACAGAGCATTATGTAACTCATAAGACTCATATCACAGCTCAGACAGGTGCTAGAGGGTACAGTGATTATCCACTGACATCAGAACTTTCAGAAAATAGGTTAAACTAGATGGATAAATTATGTTTAAAAGTATTACATTTAGAACAAAAAGCCAAGTATTTTATAGGAAGACTTAAATTTTTGTCTAAAAATATATGGCAATCAGTACTTCTATGTCAAATAAACAGAAGCATTGAAGTGTAGAAAGAGAAATGCACCAAGACCTCATTATAAATTTCTCCCTTCTATTTATTCCCCCTTCTCTTTACAGGGAAAAAATGGATTTTTATAATACAGCTAATATGTGGTTTTTACCGGGTATTTATGATTTCCCAAACTGCACACACACAGACAATCATTCATTCATTCCATGAACATTCAGTCTGATGCAATAACCCATATTTGGGACAATCAGGGGGAAATGAATGAGATGAGTTTTAAAGCAAGATTTTACAGTTTTCTTCAATATCCTAAAATTGAATTTTTAAGACCTACATGTGCTCTAAACATTTGTTCTTCTCTAGCAACCCTAATAATGTAATCCTGTGAGATTACAGTTTCTATGTTTAAGCTGCTAGGATCCTATTTGATACTTTTTATCAATTTAGGTAAAAATTAAGAAGGTACAGTCACAGATTCACACACCATTTAATAAGCAATTAACAGCAGCTGTACTCTAAGTAATAATGCTTCATTCATTAATGCAGTGTCCAGTACTTGCCAGGGAACACTTCTGTGTAGTGAATTAGAAAATGAATTTACAGCACAGCCTATGCTAACTGTCTATGGAACCCTGTAGATACAAATTAAGTGTTTATCTGGAAAGCTACATCAGAATAAGCTAGGATGTTAAGGTACAGCACATGATACTCCACACTAACCCCAAGAATAAATTTATCTAAATATTCCATTTTCACAAAAAGACATTGTGAGCACTAGCTAACAATTTCTTCATACTAATTAGAGTAGCTTTCCTATGATACATTCATTTCCTAATTCGAAAATCCTACTAAAGTCAAGCAACAGGCCCCTTATACAAATCTGTAACATCTTGAAAGAGTGTTTGGAAGAGATAAGGGCATCTTCCCTGAAAGCCCCTCTCCAGGAGCTACAAGCACACAGAAACTGCACATTTCTGCCTTGTACTAAGATAGTCAGACCTGGAATTCTATCCTCTGGCACTCTGAACATTTGTATTTTTTCCAGAATTCCTGATATATTAACTTTGAAAACATGACCTGGATTATTTAAACTTTGCCATACTAAAAAGACCATAGCAATAACAGTTGAATAAACCATGTAGTACTTTGCATTTAAAATACCAGCATAAGAATTTTAATAGAGTCTAGATAGTCACAGAAAAACTTTGCAAAGCTCCATCTCTATGAGCTGATTCCATTTGTATTTTGTCTCCTTCATCTCTCAAGATATAAACCAGCTGTTGTGTCCACTATGCTCCAGATGTAACTTTGCTACAAACTCTTTGCAGCAAGGATTGTGTCACAAATCTAATGTTAAACGCAGCAGAACACAGAGTTACCTTTTAGGATGACACAGCACAAATGAGATGTTCACTGGCTTTTGGCTGGTTAAACATTGATTATTTTCAAGACAAAAAAGCTAACATAAAGCTTCAGTGTACCAAGTATAAACAGCATTAAGTCGTTCAAATTTCCTGAGGTATCAGTTAGACAGCTGTCCCCTTCCACAGTATAATACAGTTCTCTGATCCAGTTTTCTGAAACCCAGAAGTAAAAAGTCTGCTATGTTTACCTGGCCCTTTAAGTGCTCTGCAGAAAAATAATGGCACAGGAGTGAGCTAGAAGAAATGCATACCAATGTCTCTCATCTGTGGAGGCACAATGCCCTACTTTGTGACAGATATCTTAGAAATCATCATTGTGATGACAAAAGGATACAAAGTTTTGCTCCTTTACAGTAACAATTATGTTTTAATACTTTTATACTAACACAGCATATTTTACTTACACATTACATTTGTCAAACAGAAACTAAACGAATTTCACAAATTTTTGCACAGTCCTCAAATAAATACTACTCTTAGTATGAATAAATGGCACTTCTTAGAGAGTGTCAAAGCTACAATTTTTCCACCCCATGATCCCAATGTCAGCAAACTGGATACAAGAAAAAACCAACCAAAAAACCCCACAGTTCATCTACTGGTAGAATATATGCAAACACTGTACTGTACAACCCTGCTCAGATTAACCAGGTAAGTGTTGAAATGCTTACAAATATATCTTCTACAATCAAAACCAAGCGGTAAATTAAACCTCTCTTGCAAATCTCATTTCATCTATAAATGGAATATACCCTCAGAACCCATCCAAACAAGAAGAGGTAGAGGCTTTGAGAATTTCCTGGAAAAACCTATTTTGAATGAATCAAGACTGACTGCCAGGACAACAATAGAGCAGACTGGGCAATGTGTGTGAAGCTAGAAAAGGGAAATAGAGCAATTAGTCATTTTTTCAGGGAAAACAAAACCAAAGAGAAAAATTGTAATATGAATAATATTAACATACCTGGATTGGTTCTTGCTGCTTAAAAACAGGACTAAGATCAGGTAGAATGAGTTTGATATATTCTTCTTTGGTGCACTCCTCAGCAATTAAGAGAACATTAGGCAAGACAAAGGGTACCATATCAGGATTCACAAATTCAGAAGTCAAGCAAGGCAAAATTCGCTGAATTATAACACGCTAAAAGAAAAAAAAAAAAAAGAAAACAAAGCATGAATCCTGTACTGCACTGATGTAAGTTACCATTGTGCCAATTCAGCAGCTTTTGTATTAGCCTGATACTTATAATAAAATAGGTAGATAATTTTCAGTTTTGGTCTCCTATTTGCACAGTACACTGTAATTAATTTACACTGTGCTACTCTGCTTAATTTTCGCTGTATGCACTCAAAACATAAATGAAGACTTTAACAACTGTGAAGATCAACAAAAAGTAATTAACTGTACAGAAAATAGCACTTGGAGCCACACACAGGTTATGAAAACCATACTCTATATGTTTTCTTTAAAAAGACCCTAAAAAGACCCTTAAAAATATCCCATAAACCCTCCAAATTCGTAACTTTTTTCTGTTACTGTTTCTGTTTTCCTGATTATTCACTGAACAAACACATAATCCTACTATACCTCTCTGTAAAACTCCAGATACATTCCCTAAATAGGATTCTGCTGATGAAACAGTTATTTAAACTGTGGATGTCTACTGTAGCATTAGGCATCCTTAAATGCTTTTGAAGTCAATAAACAGAAATATATGGTTGAAGGGCACAGTCACTTCCCCTCATAAAATATACTTTCAAGACAGAAAAAAATAAAATTATTTGGTCATTCAGTGGGTGTCTAAAGTTAGGTTAAATACATGCCATCCATTTCCAAATTCAAACCAGCAACCATTTCTGATCAAAGGAAAAAATTACTAAATTAAAAAGAATATAGTATTAAATATGGACACTAAACGTTGCACTTTGTAGTGCAAAACAGAATTAAAAATAAAGAAATTTAATGCACTGATGAGAAGCTCAGATATTCTATTACGTATTAAACTAATACTACTTTTCAATCACATATGTATATTGGCTTATATAATTAAGGTAAGAAAAGAAAAGGGAGCCAGTCTAGACATAGTGCTTAACACTACACAGGAGAAATATATAATGACAGGCATTTGCCTTTGAGATTTCTGAGCACTGCCAGGACAATAAAGCGCTTAGTCTACTGAAGGAAGGAAGCTTTGTATCATTCAACATTAAAGCACTGCCTTGCTATGAAAAATCTTGAAGTAATCTTAAAGGAAGAAAAGGTGGCAAAATGGCTTCAAAGAGCTATGGTGGCATCTGGAAACACAGAAAAAGCCTTGTAAATGGAGAGAAGACAACTTCCTTTCAAACTGGGATGAATTACAACAGGACATGCAAATGATGGTTTCTTTATTTGGCTTTTTTGCCATTTTCCATTTATTGTTTGCTGAGGAATACTTCCAGAATAAGTATGTTCTAATCTCCCTTTATTTCCTTCTACTCTATTCTGACAGTCTCATGGCAGTCTATTATGGTACAATGCTACAGGAAGTCCAGCATTCCAAGAGTCAAAATGCTAACAAGATGTTCATGTATTTTCAAACTTGCTATTCCAAGTCATTGAAATATCATAATTCAGACATACCTTAGGTAGCTTTGGCAGAACTTTTGGTAGTCCTTTAAAAAACTGTGATTTCTGCAGGTTATCCCTTTGAAATAATGAATCAAAATACTGAAGCGTCATTGCTCCTACATCATCGAAGAATGGTATCTAAAAATAAGATTAAAAGATTGTGATCTGGAGGGGGAAAATACTGACACTGCTACAATAATTCCAAAATATAGTCATCTATCTACCCTTTTGATGCATGACAGTAAGCCTTTACAATGATATGTCTGCAACTAACAATTAGAAAATTAAATTTTTACATACCAAGTAGTATAATATTCAGATACAGGTAAGACAGAATTTTCCTAGCATTTTTCAAAAACTAACATATTAACTGTATCTAAGTTAAAACATTATTTCATATACAGTAAGTGGCTTACAAAAAAAGTAACAAAAAATAAAAACTTCAAATAAATGTTTTTCTAGGAATAATTCTGCTATATTATATTACAACAGAGGATTACCTACTAGGTCATCCACATCTGGCTCCCAACCCTGGAAACTCCAGAAACCCCTGGATACTCTGATATCTCTATCCTATGATTCTGTGTGCAGATATGGTAAAAGAGACTCAATGTCTTTATAAAACCACACTGCTTAATGCAACCATTTACAGATTGTTTATTGTAGTCTTTCAGACAACCAAGTTGATACCTGAGAAATATCTGCCAATTCCCTCACTCCCATCTTTCAGCATATAGGTGGACAAAACCATCGCCTGCTCCCTCTCCCTTCTTCACCCACTACTTCTTTCAACAGTTAAAACACTGATTTCTGTATCTGCATACCGTCTTTTTACATCACAGCAAAAGAATAAAATCATTTAGCAAAACAAACCTATAAGCAGGAATCTGAAAGGCTATCAGATTGGAGAAAATGGGGCATAAGACAAGGGAAGAACAATGCTTTAAGTTATATTTCCAGACAGGAAAATGCAGCAACAGCTTTGCCAAATTAAAACTTAAATTATATTCTACTTGCAATTAAATTTTGGTTTATAAGGGCAAATAATTTCTGAATATAGTTTATTGTTCTGCATACTTAAGAATATATCAAAAATCATATGCCAAAAGTTAATCCTTATGCTTATCGCCCTTTATCATTTTCTCACTTTCAAATCTTTCCAATATAGTTTTAAAGACTAAACTGTATAAAATCATAGCAAAGAAAAGCTTCCAACTGTATGGAAATGAATAAAACAGTGTTACATTGAATAATTTAATAATTTTTCAAAATTCTGTCTCAACAACCACTTCTTCCATATAAATAAATAAGGATAACTTTTGGCATCAACTAACATTACATCTAAATGGTTAAAAAATATTTAACATTTCAACTAAAATGATTAGCAGAAAACATTTTTAAATACCTCTACAAATCAAACACTAATTTCTCTTTTTCCTACGGTTACTGTATTTTCCATGGACTGACCTTAGTCATTTGATCTGCATCCGGTCTGACCGCTGGAGCTACATTTAGGAGTAGCTTTACATGCTCACGCACCTCCTCAGGAATGTTCTCAAGAGTACTGGAGCTTAAACGGCTCAGCTGTGGAAGCAATTCAAGCATGTACATTATGAAGTCAGAAAATCCTGCAGGTAACTATTTCCAATCTATAACAGGCCTATACTTTGTTCTCTTGATGGTTTCTCTACCCACATGTTTGATATCCCTCCCTTCTTGCTCACAGTCTTCTTCTGTTTCCCAAAAGCCTACCCGGTTTAGATCCCACTCCTGTTTTTTCCACTTCCCATTGTAGTTCAGGTTATCAGAGAATACAAACACGGTATTTTAAACAGGCAAATACCATTATCTAAGGTGTTGTCTATACACATTAAAACACAGTACATACTGTGTGGCAACGGGTACCCAAAGAAGTTACAATAAAGAAAACCTGCATTTGAACAGACATTAGATCAGCTAATCCAATTAACTGCGACACTGTCTTCTGTTAATATTCACAGTCCACAAAGAATGTGAAATAGTGATAGCTAAGTGGATACCAACTGCCATGTCAAGTGATCAAATCACTCTAAACCCAGCCCTCTTCAATGGTCCTACATAGGTAATTCACTGCCAGGTGTTTCATACTGTTCACCCCAACAGGTAAGCATTATTTCACAAGACCAGCATTCAACAGGTTTACAGAGAAATCAGATGAAAAATACTATTTTTACTTTATGAAGCTGGTACATGTACCCTCCTCTAAAGATATTTTTATTTCTCAAATTTTGCTGTGATTTTTTTTTTTGTTGTAACAACAGTATGCAGGGTAAGGTACCATTGTCAGATGGTTTATGTTGGAACACTGTTAGCGTTCTCAATATTTAAATCTATGTTACAGTAATAATATGTGTAAAATATGAAAATAACTTTCAAATATGAAAATCAACAAACAATAGTCATAAAAAGAACAAATACCTGATCAAGCTGTCTACTAAAGCTTTTATAAATATCTTGCTTGTTGACCTCAAAAATTGGTTTCCCTTTATTAAACACTGCATACATAACAGCTCCCAGAGAGTACATATCACTGGCTGTCTCACAGCTCACAGAGAGAATATATTCTGGTGCCAGATACTCAGGATTTGGAAGACACAAGGATGGTAAGTTTGGATCCCATTCCTTACAAGGAAACTTCGGCTACAAGAGAAGTATGAGAAGTAAAAGGAAGCACATTTATCAAGGATTTTTAAAGACCATTTTTGAAAATAAACTCAAGTAGAGAAAAATAATTAAGCCACTCAAATTCAATTATGAATCAAACAGAAACAGAGTAAGGCAAAACTGTTAAGGATCTCTGTCTGTAGCTTAGAGTGATTAGCTGAAGCAGTTTTATCTGACTACTAGAGCTGGGAAGCGTCATGTAAAATCAAAGCACTGCTGTAATGGGAAAACATGAGCTATGATGGAATTCATTTTAAGAGGTAGCAACCAGGCAGAACACTAAGTTAGGTAGGCTTGCATGTGCTCCGATATGAAGAGGAGCAGAAGTGGCACAAGCTCCAGCCTCTGTGTAGTATAGTATAGTTCACAGTATAGTCTACTGTGAACCCACTGAGCCCACTCAGGCTCTTTTTCTAAGACCATCCATCAAATGCAGCACTTCAATCCAGATCTGTGCCATATGTTCTAACTTTTGGCCAACAAAATACAGAGGTGAATATTAAATAAGGGGTTCTATACTGGAATGCAAGATCATGAAACTCGTTTCAGGCAAACACCTGAATTTGAAATTAAATGATGATAAATATAAAGTTTATTACCTCCTGTTCGGATGGATTTGTTGATTGGATACAAAAATCAAAGCCCATAATTTTCCATGCTCCACTCTTATTCAAAATTATATTTTCAGGAGTAATATTTCCATGGACCATTTTGACACTGCTATGCAAAAATGACAAACCTTCAGAAACCTGTCCATAAAAGATCATTATTTCAGGTTACTTATTTCCCCAAACATCCTAGAAGACATTTACAAAAATTCTGTAGTTATGGTCACAGTCAAATTCCTATGTGAACTAAGAAACAATTTTTCATCACTATTTTAGCCTATGTCTTAAAAATTATGCATGAAGGAAATTAAACACAGATGGGTAATCAGCGGGTGAGATTACAAATGTCAGTTAACTATCACAGCACAAGTGTGATGGTGCATTCCCCTCTCCCTTCAGGCCACATCATCTCAGAAGGACAAAAATATTTTTATGAAGCTGATCAACATCTTCAACAAACAAAACCTGGGAGCTAATGATTCTCCACAGAACGTAAAGATTCACATATGGAAGAGGCAGCTGTAGCATAGACATTTACATGGAAAATAAAAATTAATTGAATTTTCTATTTTACATGTCAAAATCAAAAAAAGAACAATCAAAAAAACCAAGTAGTACCTTAGAGCTTCTAGCGTTTATCATCTCTTACACTTAGAGTGATCAGGGCACTAATATCTCTCACCTCACTATTATTTGATTTACTATAGGCAGATAAAACTTTGGCAGTGCACTGATGTCATTAAAAAAAAAAATCATTAATACTAAAAGCAGAAAAAAATTATAAAGACAACCTGTACCATACCTGAAGCAAACCATATTTGGTCTCCACGTCATA
The DNA here is from genome assembly GCF_965231275.1 of Zosterops lateralis. Lineage (NCBI taxonomy): Eukaryota > Metazoa > Chordata > Aves > Passeriformes > Zosteropidae > Zosterops > Zosterops lateralis. The sequence continues at coordinate 27,355,695 of NC_139765.1, forward strand.
AAGTTTGTATTCTTTAATGTCTGATGGTAAAGGAGAAGGTAGGTTGTCCCAGCTGCCAAGAACATTAGCTAAACTTGCACAGACTGGTTCTGTACAAAATGCCAAACAATCCCTGTATAGGAAATGCATTAAAAAAATTCTTGTACATAAATGTAATATATCTCTTGACTGCAAATAAAGAACCATACAAACACTATACTATACATTGCCAAAGCACCTGGTGCTACCAAAAGCCATGTTATAATTCAGATTTTGAATTATCTTAATATTACAGCAAAGAGAAACACATAAATGTCTGAAGTTTAAAAAAATACTAGAATTCTCCAACATTCACATAAATCATTAATGATTCACATAATGCTTCATAATTTTTTTAAAAAAAGCAATGTTTTTCTTGTCCTGATCCAGGAAAAATTGATCAAATAATTCTTACTACTATTGAAACTTGAAAAATCAAACTTCTACCTATGCCTAAAACTAACATGTCCCTGACTGAAGCAGTACTTAATGAGCTCAGACAATGATCAGAAACTAAATCAATATAAGGCAGCACCTGAATACTCTTTTACTTTGACAACTGATAGAGAAGAAGATCTGCAAAACACAAATATGCTTGTTATATGAATTGCAGTTTGCATGTGAAGTGACCATTCTCTAAACTATTTTATTGATCTTTTTCTTGATGAAAATTAATGGTCTTGCTTATGCATTTTTGAGTCAATTGGGTTTGAAAAGCACAGAAGAAGCAGACTTCCACATATAAGGACTGGCCATAACACTGTCAAAATTTCAAATTTCAAAATTAGCCCTGAAACCAATATATGTCTCAATTTCACAAACTTCATGCAGTACAGACAGAGTCATTCTTTACATCCACATTCTTCATACTGCTCTGCACAGTGGTGGAGGCCCTGGACAGCCATTGCAATTCACTCCTTAATTGTTTTAAAGGGGTTTTTTTGAGAAAGCACTGCATGGATGGTAGCACACATACCTGCTTTAAGGATCATTAATTCATGAGAACACTAAATACTGCGTCGGTATGAACATAGAAAACAGAAATCGAGTAACAGTAACAAAGATAGCTTTTTGAATATAAAGTTATAGGCAAGAATACAGAGACTAACTTTTTGATCACTCCATAAATGCATCAGAAGACACGTCTCAGCATGAAACTACCATGTATTTTTTAAGTATTTCAATAATTAACAAGCTTGACCTTTGAATTAAAATAAGGCTGCTGAAATATGCAAATCTCTTATTATTGATCTGGATTTTAGTTTTGTCCACTGCCTCTCTAAAACAAAAACATCTGAAAAGTAAAATACATTGAATGCTAAGTGTCAGCCAACCTGAAACTATTTTTTGCCTGCTTTCCTCCCTACCATTCTGTTAATGACATACCTTTCATGTTTCTATTAATATGACTAGAGCTATAAAACTTGTTTCTGTTATAAATACAAGTCAAAATGAAAACATAGAAAGATGAAGTCGTTTATTTACAGTCTGACTTTAGCTTATCCATTTAGTTATGGCTAAGGCACAGATGATAGAAAATACCTAGGGAACAGTTATTTGGTGGTTTTCATAACAAACTCTGATTACGGCTGTTTTGAGGGAATAAAAAGATGGCCGTTTATTTTTTTTACCTTAGGAGGTAATTTAAAAAAAGGACTCAACCCACAGTATCAGAGGGATGTGGTAAATCTAATTAAAATAGCAGAATATTGCAGAAGCTGACATCTGCCATACAGTGCAGCAGATGCTTAAACACTTTCCTGAATAATATCAACATGAAATTCAGAATAATAAAATAAAAACATTTTTAAAATAAAAATACATATGCTTTCTACAGGGAAACAATGTAACAAATGCAATGCCTAATAAATTATCCAGGGCAATTCATACTACTAACTGTTTTCAAAGGGTAGGAATGATATCATGAGTTAACCAACAATTTCTTTTTTTAACTTTTTCTCCAATAACAAGCTAAATATAAATTAATATTGCTTTCCAGTGCTGTTAATGGAATTCAGGACCATTTGTAAATAAACATACTAATTTTAAATATGTAGTACAAATAAGGAGTTACCCATACAAATGCATATTACGAGGTATACATCATTATATTTATCATGTACGTTTATATTAAACATAACTATGTTGGATACCAATAATTTGTAGTAGAAACATTCTATTAATTGTGGAAAAACGACCTACACTCCAGGGTCAGAAAAGGTACAGCCTTTCTTTCCATATCTACTTCAGTCCCCCAGGTACATCAAGTACCTATTTTCCTCATAAGGGAGGAATAATGGCCAACCTGCGAGCAGTTCATTACAGCTGTGTGTTACTTTGGGGAAACACAAAACTGAAAAAAAGAAGATGAAGAAGATCAGCTACAGTCTAGCCAGAAGCCCACATGAGATTTCTTCAAGAGTAAGCACTCTGGAGAGACCTGAAATCCTGAAGCAATCTTACAGCATGCTTGCACAAGGTCACACATAGATACAGTCTACATAAACCTTTCTTTTATTAATCTCCTCCCAAAACTGTTACATCAGTTTCTGGCACAGTGAGTAACTGCATAGGTTTTGTGCTTCTGGTGTTTCTACCAGCAGCTGAGCATGCTGAGCATGGAAAGGAAAACAGCAGAAGCAAAGTGTAAGGCATTACTAAAAACTCACAAACTAACTCTGATGCAACTACACTGTTAATTTTACTCAAAAGGCTTAAATGCTTCCCAAGAACACCACCAAAGCTTTTCTAAAGGTTTGAATCTTAGCCTTTTTTTCTGAGGAGCAAAGTTCAGGGGAACAGTTGCTGCATCAGCTGGAAAACTGACAATTTCAGGAAGAAGCCTGAGGTATACTCGGGGATTCACATGCATACACTATAATTTGAGATGACCCTAGGCCATTTAGCATGTAATAGTTTATTTACTGTAGAGTACTGAGAAGTGTCTTCAACTACCTAACTGATTTTCTTTAGGCCATTGTAAGGGACATACCAGATCATAGGTGCAATGACAGCTTTGAATCCCGGTTAATTGTGAAATGTGTTTAGCACTGGAGGAAAGATAGATATGAATATGCAAGTGCAATTTAATCAAATAAACCTGTCTCAAAGCAGGTATTGCAAAGATGAAGAAGCATTCCTACAGTATTCTTGGATCCTAGAAGCCATTTGGAAAAATTCAAGATAACACAGAGATGACATTAGATAATGAGTCTTTATCAGGCTACCATTTAGGATCACAGAATGGCTGCGGTTAGAGAGCACTTCTGGAAATTATCTAGTCCAACTCCCGTCCTATTTGGGGAAAAAACCCCAAAATCACCATGATCTTCTTTGGTAGTATCAGGATCAGCTTCCTATTTTAACATGAAAATTTGATTTCTTTCTTTTTGTTAGAGTTTAATGTGCTATTATCCCTACAGTTGAACAATAAATCTGTAAGATTAACCAGTTATTGTGCCTGGTGACCTTTCGTAAATCAAATAAGCACTAGAAGAACTTGCTGAATTTGTCTCCCTCGACCGGTACTTGAGGGCCTTTCCAAGGTATTTAGTTACAACACATATAATTTACCAAAAATCCCTAATCTCACATGTACTAAACACATCTCATACATGGAAAAAAATATACTAATAAGTTTTTGAGAGAAAACCATTTTAAGACAGTTCTTTAAAGGCAAAATTAATTAAAGCACCAAATTTTCATGCTGTAACGGTGATGTGTAGCCTTACAGCTGCAAGTGGACCAAAATCAAGCAATAGATTATTACTTAGATTCATATCAGAACTGCAGTGGGGAGGGGGAGGGGAGAGGGAGGGGAAATATAGGGGTGAATACCCTGACATACAAATAAATACATTAAACTTGAATCTCATCAGATGTATGTACTGAATGTTCCAGACAGTTCATATCCAATACCAAAACAATGATTAAAAATAACTGTTCTCTACTTTACTACAGCTTACCTGGATTCTTCTAATGGATGTTGAACAGTAAGTAGCCTAGGGTGTCGAAGCCTAGTTAGCTGTTGAACACCTCGTTTTAAGGAATCAATAATCTGATCTTTTTCGAACTTTTGGTACTTGTCTATTAGCTTCTTATCGAAGACAAAAACAGCCACTTCCTGAAAACAAGCAACAGAATTCACTCAGTATATAACACAGCCAAAATCTAAGCCTATACACAATTATACAGAAATGTGTTTTTTGATTCAATAGTACAATCCCACCAATATGATAACCAAACAAAGAAACAGACTTATTCTCACTTGGTCCCAGTCATGGGAGAGGTTATTGTGCATAAACTCTGAAATACACATTTTGAGATAAGGTACTATTGCTCCATTATTGTATAAACAGTAGTATGTAAACTGTAACCCCTACCTACGCAGTGACAGAGCAGCAGATCCACAGTCAGAAATCAGCTTGATTTTAAGTACATGAAAGCATTTACATCAACTATGAGTAGTTAAAATATTCTGAGTATACATCAAGTGTTGCTTTATTAAACCAGGTCCTGTCTCAGTGTTTTGCTCCAAACCAGTACAATCTGACAAAATAGTCACAGTAGTCTATTAATCTGATCAGATCATTCACATGATAAAATATTAGGAATTTTTTAATGCTTAAAAGTGTGTAAAAAAAGTCACAAAAATGTTAAAAACAGAAATTATCTCCAACTTCTGCAACTGGAGCAGGAGAAAATTAAGAAATTTTTATGGAACTTTGAAATTACAGAGGTTGATGTAAAATAAAAAAATTAGATTACATAAACCATCTGGGAAGTTGTTAATGTGAAATGTATCAACTGATAAAAAAGGGAATTAAAAACTTTTATCATGAAACAGACTTTTATATGCTGCTACAACAGCATTATGAATAATAATAAAGGTTAGAAAGCAGTAGAAAATAGTAAGAACATACAGTTTTTCGGTCCCAGGAGGAACTCTATGCTCTTTCACTGCACATTTTATAACCATTACTCTAATTAACACACAGGAACAGGTACACTAATAATTAAAAAAAAAAACCTATAAACTTTTAGAAATATGCTATCCAAAATATGAAATTCAGCTCAATACACAAAAAATTGTTTTCCAGCTATTTTCATTAAGCTGTTAGCAGGTGAATACGTGTAACTAACTCAACTAAGTACACTTTTCCTGCCTCTATCCATATTGGCTCTCTGCTCCACCTCCGAAGTGTGATGCATCAAACATGAACACAAGGCAGAGAACAGCAATGACAGGGGATGAAGACATACACTGAGCAGTACATGACCAATAGCAAAATTTCAAACTAAGACGCACTTCTGAAAAAACTTCTGTCTGATGACAAGTGAAAAGAAATCAGAAAGTGAGCATTTAAATCAGCTATGGTTTGAATATTTTGTGATGGGTCTAATAAGTTCTATCGGTGCTTGCTGCAATCCCCCATGGTTTGTTTAAACTTGGAATTCCCTGCACCTGGGAGAAGAGAACACAATTTGTACTCCAGTTCCTTAACCAGCTGACTCAAGGCCATTAGGTCCCTCTTGACTGTCTGTAGCCTTGTTGTTGGGACTTCTGCTAGCTTTACATCTGAGCTGGCAAGTACTTTGTGACCTTAACCTATCTATTTATGATTGCACTTTCTAAGCAGAAGGACGAGTGCCAAATTATGCCAGAAAAAGTTTAAGTGCATTAAGTCTAAGTTAATAAATCCAAGATGAGCCGAAATACGTACTGTGAAACTATACACTTATTTATAACCAGAGTGACTCACAAATCTTTCAAACACACAGCAGCAAATCAGCTATGAAATAGCACCAGACAAACATATGCACACAGGTAAGCAATTTCCTTACATTCTGTTAGGTTGTTACTCAGTCACCTACACAGTAAGCAAGAAAAGACAAGATACATTAAAAAAATAGTAACAAACATCCAGGCAGGAACCAGGTAGAACTTGGAAAAATAGAATAAATTTATAGATATCTACTGTCACCAGAGATGGAGTATTTGTAACTGCCCACTGACCTAAAATAGGAACAAAAATAATCCTGAAAACAAAGATTTCTGATGAGATCTACTGCTATAGTGTTAAAACCTCCAAATTTATCTGTTTTATCTGGCTACAGTGACTTAAATTATTACTTGTGTTGTGTTAAAGTGACAACAACGGGTAATTAAACCCTTACATCCTGCTTGTCTGATTGCAATACACGCTGAAAAAAAAAAGCTTGTAGCTTCAATTTAGATATACACAGTTCTAATGCACCAAATATGTGCAACTTCACAAAAGTGACTGCTGTCACCTGGAAAATGACAGCCAGCCCAAAGAACATTCAGAAGATACACAGGAAAGAAATAAAAAGTAATGTTAAAGAACATATGCTGCAATGCAACACATTGTAAGCTTTATTGCTGCACAGTTTTGTTTTGCAATAGCAAAACGAATGTTGACATGATCTTACGTAACTGGTAATATTAATAATGAATGGTAACTGCATGCCAAAGCATCAGCCATCTAAAATTCCATGCAGTACAACTGCTGCTGTATTTTTAATTACTAATGATGGCATGCAACTGCACAGATGTTAGTCAGGGTTTACAGAGATATTGCAGGACCTCATGGAGCACCTGAACTAAAACTCTGTAAAAGTTTTGGTCAAAACACCCATTCGAGACTTGAAAAACGTGATCAACAGGAACCTAGTTACAGATATTCTGTCAACTGTACAGTGAAAGAAACTTGCGACAACTCTCCAAACCTTAAGGATACACATGCTACAGGTCAAATGGTTACCAGGCACATAGATTGTATAAAACCTATCAAAATTACTATGCTTCCAATGTTATCACTTCTTTGTATAGCTGAGTAAAACCAAAAAAAAGCCCCAATCAACTGATACATTGGGTAAAGTCAGTAAATAGAAGATGCACAGAGTCCTGCAACAGCTAAAAAAAAAAGAGCACGAAAACACGGAAAAAGTACCTGATTAAGCATTACTCAAACTCTGTCATACAGTATCACATCACAGATTCTTTGCAGATTATTTATTCTGTGTATTATATTTATTTGCTACTGCTTATTTGCCTATGATCTAACAGTCTGCATAAACATTTTCCAAAGTTATTTGTTGTAACCATAGTTATTCGATTGTGTCCATTTCTTTTTGGTACATGTGCAGCAAGCTGATGCACTGTCTAAGTGACTTCACATCACATAGCAATACATTTAACTAAAGACTGTAATTTACTAACACTTCTATTTACACGTTGAAAATTATATTTCCTCCTCAAATTTGAAAAAAAGACTTTTCATATTTCTCCAATGTAACAAAGTAATTTTCTGTAATAACAATTCTTAAGCTCTGTATTTGGCAAACCTTCTTCTGAAGTCAGTCCCATATTCATTTATACATGTGACTTCAAGTCAAGTTTGAGTATTAGTGCTCCAAACCCTAATACTTTAAGGAAATTAAAGGGAACAATACTGATCTGAAAGCAGCACAGGGAAAGCATAACTAACTTCCTTCACAACCTCCTCCTCTATCCCATGCCTTCCTGCTACAGTATCTCATAACTTAACATTTCTAACTGCTCAATTTCTGTACTGTAGCTGAGAAAAAAACTAGTGTCTCTTTCTGCCAACAAACGATGACATACTTCTTGGTTACTTTAAACTGTAAAAAGACAGAACTGTTACCAAAAGAAAGTTACAAGGTGCAACAAACTGGGGAACCAATTCACATGAAAGCAAACTTCTTCCTCCTTGTCAGATCACTTTTTTACTTGATAACTCACCTGCTTTGTTGATTTTTTAGTTCCATTAAATATCTTCCAAGCAAGACCATTACCTCCACTGGCAATATGTCGCCCGACATCGAATTCCCTGGTAACGGGATTTCCCATGACTGCACTGGTGACATCAGCTGTCACCTTCGTGACAGTGCTCTTCAGCTTATTCAGCATGGACTCCATGGCTTCAATCTGCACCAATGGCTTATCCTACAAAGACAGGAAAGGAAAGGTTTCACAGTCCTCTCAATTCAACCATTTCTTGAAAACAGTGATCGAATAATGTGAAGGATTTATAAACTGCCCCCTGACAGGAAAGGTTCACACCTTGTGTATTAGTATCCATCAAAAAGAGAAACAAATCTGAAGGAAAAGATTCCTTTAATTCCAGTGCTCACAGAATACCCATTTTTCTGAAGCGAAGGATTGCTTAAGATCCCAGACCAGCAAAATAATGGACGTGTATTATAGAGACAGCAAGTAAAAAATAAACATATTCTTTCCTACAGTGCTTTTCAAACTACAAGCTCAAAACTCAGTATTTTGCCCATCAGATTGCTGATATTACCATTGTACGGTCCAATTATTAATGAACTTAAGTATTAAGTGCAAGGGAAGGAAACAAGAAACCATCTTTTTACACTTTACCAAAATTGTACAATGAAGCTTTTTTCACATAATCTTTCAAATTTTAGAGCTAAAAGGCTGTGGCATCTTCTAATTTACTTCATCTTCCCCTACAGTGTGTACTTTCAGAGTTTTCTATATTTTTATAATAAATCTGACTTGCCTGTTTTGCCAGATACAACTTCTGAATCCTGTCTACCATTTATACAATTGTTTCTCTGGTAATATACACACAAGAAAGAATGAAGGCAGCAAACAAACAGAAAAAAAAAAGATATAGACATTCATCTTCCTTATCTCTGTAAGCAAAGAAAAAGAGGGAATGCAAGAAGAAATTATTTCCTGGAATCAGTATTATGCCATATATTCAAAAGCAACACCTAAGGATATTTCTTCAGTCTCTCTTTCACTTAAGATGTAAAGACATCTGTATGCTTCAGCCAAACTTAACCAAAATCAACCACACTGAAGTTACCTGGATGTGTACTCCTTCTCTCCCTGGTATTAGAGATTTGATTCCACTACAAATCAGGCCAAATAATCTGATTAGGTTTCAATTGCAAAGACAGACCTGTAATAGGCATCGGTAAATATAAAAGAGGTAATAAACATTCTAAACAAAACTTCTTAAAAAGTTCACTGTGTTATGGAACAATTCACTCCTGTGCAGTTGTGTGTAACTCTATTGGCCAAGCCCTAAGCAAAGGTTAGCACAGTGGAACAGGTAAGCTGCTCTATCTTGACTCTTGGTGCAGTTACATCCTACTTTCAGTATTCTACCTCAGGGAAATGCAGGAACACACTAATGCCATGGCTCACAGCTATTTCTCCAATCTCCACGTCAGCTGAAGCAACACAACTTCATGCTACTAAATGACAAACCCAACCAGGAATTTTAAGAAAATGTATTTTTAAAAAGACAAGAAACCAGCTGCACAGATCTCAATCTCGCAAATACACAAACCTAAATCAGATATAGTAGTTATGACTTCAACAGGCCAACTCAGGAGCAGAATCAGATGTGACTACAAGCATGTTAAGGGTGAAGTTTGTCTCAATTATGAGGACTGTGAGTTTTATATATGAGAAGCTGTGTCTGAAATCAACAAGATAATCATAACTATAAACTTGTTCGGTATCTAGTCAGTGTTTTGTTGAGAACATATCCGTAAATAAATTATGTAAACAAAAAAATCCTTTATTAATTTTATTTAAAGTATTTGAGATTTTATTATTATAAGAAATTAACTTTACTTTATGATTCATGATATAGAAAAAACATATGCAAGTCCTAATTATGCAGGCCTAGACCAAACTGCTATGAAGACAAAGGCTAATGTCCCTCTATAAAGGAACTTTTCACTAACCTGAAAATAGGTACAAACAAGGATCATGGATTAGTCTAAAAAGGAACTATAGGCATTTCCATCTCTCAGCAATTTTATTCAGCAGCTATTCCATGGGCAAAGTCTATAGGCTAAAAGACTACAAAATCAATCCTAATGATTTTAAGATAATCCCAAATCTAATTTACTTGGGTTTAGATGTGCTTTTTTCCATTGTTTTGTTCACTACCAGCCATCAAATATCATCTAATACCAATGCAATACCATCTTGTGTTAGGACTCTCACAACTAATATACACTTTGCAAAATTAACTGCAGAATATTATGAAGAAAATGCGTGTGCATCCATGTTCAAATTCCTTTGTGTAAATCCCAAAGGAAGCTTCTCTACACAGATGGTGGGAAAACGGTGTAGTATTCATTAAATCAGAAGTGCCCTCTGCTGTGGGTGACAGACTAACTGCACTGAGTAGCCTGGAAAAGCCACTAGGTGAGTATGTCAACAGCATTCCAGTATCTGAAGTGTTAGAATTTAAAATTCAAGCCTGGTAGACCCTGTCCAACTTGTTCCCCTCCAGCTTGACAGTAGGCAAACAATAGTTTAATTAACTTCTGAGCAAGTAATACCAAGAAACTTATTTCTCAATAAGCAGATGGGGTTTAAAGTTTACATCCACCTAACTGTAGATTTGTAGTAATCCTTTCATCAACATTTGAATGTAAGCAAAAATGGTGTATTTTTCTCTATAAAAACAATTGCTATCACCAACTTCAGTAAAAAATCTGTGTATGTCAACAGGAACAATGTACCTAGAAAATCCATGCCCCCCCAAAAATATGTGTTCTGGATAGTATCTGTAACACCAAAAATCATGACAAGTTAACCACATCTGAAATATGCAGGTCTTATTTTCAACTGTAGGAAAATTTTTTTGTTCAGTTAATATTTCTAAAAAAATTAACAACCAAGTGGCAACTAAGTCAGTCACCCACAATGAAATCTGCATTTCATGTTAGAAGGTAATAAATGAGACAAACACAAAATCTGAAGCCTAACAGTGTTTGGACAAGCAACACAGGACATTCAATAAATGTTTAAGAACTCTTCCTGTTTGAATTTCATGAAGAATATTAATGCTACTGATTCTGAGTCCATTAAACCTGGAAGTAATCCTAAAAAGTTCTGAATGTTCGATATGTATTTTTCATGAATGCCTCTCACAGTCAGCAATAGTTTTTATGCTGATGTACAGCAGCAATCATACAGCAGCATGATGAGAACAACCACCGAACAAGGCAGTAAGCAACAACCAACACTGAACTCAGAAAGGAGACAAAACATTCAAAACGTTGAAATACAGGCTGCTGAAATTCAAAACAAAGACTGTCTACCATTTTTCAATTCTCACTCATACAAAAAAAAAAAAAAAAAAAAAAAAACCAAACCAAACCAAACCCAACCCACTCCCCTCCTCCCGGCATCATGCAAACCCATCAATTTATCCTCAGACTAGGTCATAGCTCCATCTGATGTGGGTGCACACTGTGCAGCAGTACCACATACACTACTACTATTCTGAAGTGTAACAAGCTGGGATTCCCCGGTGGGAAGCAAGGCCAGCAGGCTGGTGCACAGTTACCCCACGCCAACAATCCGCATCCTTTCCACCTGCCCCAAGCCAGGATCAATCCCCAGATTTAAGTGCTGGAACAACAGTCACAGCAAACAAAAGGACAAAACGCCAGCATTTTTCAGGCACAACCAGTCTTTTGCATTTGTTACAAAAACATCGAGAGGGTCAAATGCAGTGAAGGAAGCACTGTGCACGGCTGCTCTCGCCGCACGTCACCCTCTTAACTTTGATGCACCATTTCTGTACTGAGCTTCAGCTGAATCCTACCAAGACCTCATGGAACGACATCCGCGAAGGGGGTTCTGCCTGTCGCCTGGTGACAGGTGAAACCCAGCCGGGGGCAGCACAAGCCCCAGTCAGCCTCCTGCGGGCCGGCCCTCCCGGACCAACTGTCTACTGTTGTTTACAGCGAGAGGGGACTCGCACCGCCCGCGCCGCCCGGCCGTGCCGGTATTCCCTGAGCTCCGCGGGGCGGCCGGAGCAGCGCGCCGGGGGCGGCCGCGGCCACAGGCGGCAGGAGACCCGCGATCCGCGGTCTGGGGCAGCTCAGCGGTCCCTGCCCGGCCCTGCCCCGCGGGGACCGAGCCTCCGGGGCGGCCCTTCCCCTCCAGCCCTCAGCACCGGGCACCCGGGACCCGAGACCACCGGGCCCGAGGAGCCGCCCGGCCGGCCCGGCCCGCGCAGCGCCACCAGGCCACGGGCAGCCGCTCCCGACCCAGCCGCGGCCTCTCACCTGAGGCCGGGGGAAGCTGCCGGCGCCGCGCCCGGCCGCCCGTCACCCTGTGGGCCCGGCGGGCCGCCTGTCACTCCGGCTCCGTCTCTCGCTCGGGCCCCGTCCTGCCGCGGCTACTCCATAGCGACGGCGGCAGCCTCAGAGCGGGGCGGGGGGGCCGGAGCTCGGCTCACTTCCGACCCGCAGGGGCGGCGCTGGGCGCGGCCGGGGCGGCGGGCGGGAAGTGATGCGCTCCGGCGGCTTCCGCCAGCGGCCCGGCCCGGCCATGGCGGGGTATTTGACTCCGCGCTTCAGGAGGATCCGCAGCCAGAGCGAGCTGCAGCCGCGGCGGGGGAGCGGACGGCGCCGAGGTGGGCGAAGAGCGTCATCCCCGTCTCTCCGCTGCAGCAGCTTTTCCCCCGCGCTGTGGGAGGGGCCGGGGAGCGGAGCGGGCTGCGGGGGGCCGATGCCTGCCCGTGGTTTGTGTTGGTACCCCCGGCTGCCGGTGCTGCGGGAGGGGCCGGTGGCTGGCGGCGGGCAGAACGGGGCTAGGGAGGCTGGGCACCTCAACAGGGGCAGAGGAGCTGCTTCTGGCCGTACCCCTGGAGCTGAGCCGACGGGGGCGCCGCTCGGGGGGGGTGCTGCGTGTCCCGACCAGGAGGCGGGCGCGGTTAATGCGCTGCAAACACCTGTTCTGGCTGGACGCGATGTGTGAGGAGGACAAACCGGGGGCTCCGGAGCACCTCCCTCAGTGGGGCTGGGGCTGCTCAGCCGGGAGAGGAGAAGGCTTCGGGGTGTCTCTGCGAGTATCTAAAGAGAGAGAGCAGAGGATGGAGCCAGACTCTTCAGTGATAACCAGAGAGGTTGTGATACCGTGTGTGGACATCTGGAGAGACTCAAAACCTGTCTGCACATGGTTCTGGGCGACCAGCTCTGGGTGGCCTTGCTTGAGCAGGGAGGTTGGACCAGATAGACCCCAGAGCTCCCTGCAAGCCTCGGCTGTTTTCTTATTCGTTAATAATTTAATGTGTATGTATGTGTGTACACAGCACACACACACACATTATGTGTGGTAATAACAGTGACCAAAAAACCCTCCTCGCCTGTTTTTAGTGAGTTTTTGTTCTTTTCTCTTGACTCTACCATAGTGGGTCTGAGTCAGCTTACAAGAACCCCTGAATCATGAAATATTATCTTTGTCTTTGTAAAATTCCACTCATTTCTGATTATTTTTAAAAGATGTAAAATTAATTCACAGTGGGATTTTTTAAGTATTAAGGTGAAGGTTTATAAATCTGTAAAACTTTCATATAAATATTTTGCAGACTGCGATGGTCCTTTTCAAGCCACTCAGCTGTGGAATAGTATTATACATGCCCTTCACAATCAAGTGGAAATCAAGAGACGTAGACAACACCTGAAAACGTATAGAAACTGTTTCACTGGCTCCAATGCTGTTGATGTGGTACTGAGCCATCTGATGCAAAGCATGTACCTAAGCTGCAATGATATTTCTCGGCTCAAGGGGGTCCGTGTATGCCAAGCATTGATGGATCACAAAGTGTTTGAGCCAGTTGGAGCCAAGCTTTACTTATTCAAGAATGAGAAAGAAACAGAGTTTGAAGACACGGATACTAGTCTCTATAGATTTGTAAATAGCAGTCTTGATCCTCTTCTTCCAAGAAAGAATAAGGACAATGAAAGCTTATCTCCTGAGCAAATCTGCAAACAGAGAACAAAAAGATGTTCCAAGTGAGTTACTCTGAACTTTTCTAGTTTTTCTTTTTTTTTTTTTTTTTTTTTTTTTTTTTTAATAACTCAAGGAGGGTTATCTTTAAAGGAAGTTATGTCTGTCTAAACCAGGTGTTGGAGACTTCTGAAAAGTCTGTGTCAGTTTTGAGACATGTCATGTCTAAATTGTAGATGCTATCAGGTATTTTTGGGTAAAGTGTTTTGATCTGCCCTTTGTTATTTGGAATAAAGTCTGACACGGTAGCATAAGCCTAGGAATAATTTCATTTTGCAATCAGTTGTCCTGAAATCTGAGATTTAGCATGAATGAGCTAGTTACTGAAAGCTGGTAAATTAAGTGGAACTAGCAAACAGTATTTGGAATCAATATCCTTGCCCTTTCCACAAGGCAGATGTGGATGATAGGAATTCTAGTAGCAGGATAGACTCCAGATATAATGAAGCCCTAAAGTTCTGATTTAAGAGCAATTTAGTGAGTACCAAAAAGACAAATATGTTCTAGTAGTATTTGTTATACATCTGACTTTTTTTTCCCTCCCTTAGCAGAACAAAATGTGGCACAACACTTTCAAATCCCTTAGCATTGGAAGTGGCTGATAAAAAGAGAGTTGAGGAGCTTCTTCAATCAATACATGTTCATGCATCTTTACCTCCAAAGATCATGGTTAATGAACCAACTCACCTGCTTTCAAAAGGAGGTGAGGATTGATGTTTTCTTTTTAAAACTTGATTGTTCTTCACTGTATCTTGGAGTGAGTACCTCATTTCTGTTAAACAATGCTCCACAGAGACCTAAATTTAACCTGTCACTAATGACAAAATATCTAAATGAGCGTTAAAGGGGTTAATGCTTGCAGTAACTAAACAGAAGGAAACACAACAGGGTTATCTTTTTGCATAAGGGTGCTATTTATGAAAATACTACTTCCAAAGGAAGTAGGTCTTAAGATTAAGAATATCTTTATTATGTGGTTCCTTTGGTTTTCACTTGTCTTTTGTTTCTTCTACTAATTAGAGTAGTTTATTCTGAATTCTAATATGGTGGAGGGAGACTTTTTTAGCACTCCTATTTTGATACCTTCTTACCCAACACAGCAACTTCACACTATGCTGTTATCACGTTTTCTTTGAACAGTTAAAAGATTCTTGATTGAGTAAAAACAAAGACTAGTTGTTTACATATGATCTTCTTTCTGAGGGTTTTTTGTTTGTTTGTGGTATCAGTAATAGAAGATGTCTGGAAAGAGCAAACTCTGCTACGACTTCTGCAGTTAATTGATGTCCCCCTTCTGGAAGATATCTTGGTGTCTTCAGTGAAGACAAAATCAGACAGTTTTGGCAAAGAAGACATGATTATCTCAAATACTTTCCTGGACAGAGAGGTTACATGTAGCTTAAACTTCTCCGAGTAAGTTATGTATCTATGAAATGAATTTGTTGGTAAAGGCTTTATTTTACTCTTGATCAAAGATTTGTGTTATGTGAACAAATAGACATTATTATGCTTGTATACTTGTAGACGGGGTGGCAGATTGACTTCTTTACAGAAGTGGTAAGTGATTTCACAAAAAGTATATGTTTAGAGTTGGACACTTGAACATTTTAAGTAAACATTAACACTTTAACCTTGAGTGTTGTAAACACTCCTAGTTTCTAGACCAGATTCTTTACTCCAAGGTCTCTGTAACAGGCATTAGAATGTGAAAACTTTTATTGAGGCATTTTGTTTGTTTGTCACAGTTCCTGGTGGCCATGGTGTGAAGATACAAAGTCAGTAAGCCATCTACTGTTAGCAAGAGAAAAAGATAAACTAAGCTGTAGCACTGAAGAATGCTTATATAATGAGAATATAATAGTAGAAGTGGCTGCATGTTGTCAGTGCTCTTTTCCTTAAATCTTCTTCTCTCACTTTTGTAGTGTTCCTGTTTAGTGTACTTAAGCTGACCTCTGTGTTGCATAGACTTCTAATGAATATGTCAACATTCATATGAATGTCTTAGGAACGACTATTTTTGTCAAATTAGTACAGTTTTTAACTGCAACTTCAGAATCTTTGTTTCTGTTCTCCATGATAAAAATAAGATTCTATGAATCTTAAGTATTATTTGCAACTTGTCATTGGTTCAGATGGAATTATTTTACGTCCAGAATCAGATAAGTGATTGTCCCTCTGCCCCACACATTTCTATGATTTTATATTCCCTCCGTACAAAATGGTTGAGATTTTTCCTCTGATCTTCTGGCTTCTTTCAACAATGAATTATGCACCCGAATTTTAGGTGCATAATTAGGTTACATTTTCTTTCCTTAGTTAAGACATAGAGACAACAGATGGTTGTGAAAACTCATGCCTTTATAGTAGGTTAGATAATTAACTGCTTCTGTAGTCTTCTGGGATTTAACCTACTTTTGTTTTCCTCCTTTTTCAAAATAACTGTCTTTTTTCCCTTCTGTAAAGATCAGGTTTTTTCATCCTGGTTAGCCCTGGTGGGTTATCAGTGTGTGTGTTGGAGTAATGGTGGTGTTTGGTTTTTAAATACTACCTGGATTCCTGGGGTCAGTGACAGTCTGGCATGATTGCAGCTTGTTTTGATCTGGGTTTATCTCGGGTATATTGCCTTTAGCAATAAAGAAACATGGAAGTTGCTCATTTTGAACAGGTTCTTGAGCTGCTGTAGTGAAATAAGTTACACAAGCTGCATAGTAAACGAGTTCAGCATTGCGGTTCATATATATGGTTTCTATCTAGTTTACTTTAAAGGATTAAGTGGACCTTGAGATAGCTAAGTTGTTTAGAGCATGGTG
The DNA here is from genome assembly GCF_965231275.1 of Zosterops lateralis. Lineage (NCBI taxonomy): Eukaryota > Metazoa > Chordata > Aves > Passeriformes > Zosteropidae > Zosterops > Zosterops lateralis. The sequence continues at coordinate 27,372,369 of NC_139765.1, forward strand.
CTAATTTCATCAAGGTTATGGATTCCATCCCATTTACTTAGGAGTTGGATGCAATGATCCTTCTGTGTCCCTTCTGACTCAGAATATTCTATGGACCTGTGAAAATGAAAAGAGGTAGAGAATTTTGAAGCAAGCATTAAAATTACCTTTTGCTTCTACAGGCTTGACAGATGGCTCTGTGCTGCAATTGAATGCTTGGAGTATTTTCCTGACCAGTACCTAGTGATGGTTAGTCAGCAGTTACCTGAAAGCACTAACAGCCCCAGCAGTCTGAATACATACAAGAAGATTCTTTTTGATGTTATAATTAAGTATTACAGTCAAAAGAAGGACTCTCTTCTTGCCACTCAGGATTTTGATATTCATTCAGGAATTATAGAACTTATAGGTAAGAGCAACTTGGAACAAAAAATATGGATGAAAGCTCTGTAGAGGATGTCACTAAGCATCAATTGACTGAATCATGACACCATTTGCAATGCCATTGCAGATGCACTTTTTAGGTTGGAAGGAAATGCTCAAGATCGCTACTAAGAACCTCTACTCAAGACAAGGACAAATTTCAAAGTTAGATCAATTTCCATAGGGCCTGGTCCAACTGAATTTTGAAAATCTGGAAGGATAGAGATTGCCAACCTCTGTGGGTAACTCTTTCAATATGTAGCTACTCTTATTGTGAAAGTTACTTACCCCAAGTCAGAATTTGCCTTATTGCTACTACTAAGTAATAACGTAAAACTAAAATCATTGCTGTAAAGCTTTTCATGCTAACCAGAATAAGGCTTTTTAAGTTATGGACATAGGGCCCTTTTTAGTAATAGAAGTTATTTAAAATTATTAAAGGGACTACTGAGAACCCTTCCATCATGCATGCAAGTAAACCAGAAGGGTTTCATTTCAATACAAGTTTAAGATTAATCCTACTTAAATAGGCTTTTTTGCTGCTGCTTCAGTCCTATTGGGTTGTTGTACCTTAACCCCAGCTGCCAACTAAGTACTACAAAGCTGCTCATTCACTGCCTGCTGCCACCCTGCCCCTGGTGGGAGGAGGAAAAATTAAAATTTGTGGATTGGGGAAAGAATCCTTTCATCCTTTGTTTGGAAGGAAACCCCCCCAAAGTGGGATTATTGGGATTTAAGTAAGTATTCGTCACTCTGAAAATGATTAGTAACATTGGATGTGCTGTTTTACTCCATGGCAGAAAAAGGAAAAACAGATCAAGCTCTAGAGGCATTACAACTTTATCTTAAGTTATTGGCACCGAATATTAGTGAAGAACTTCACAGGCTCCTTACATTCCTCGCCATTGCATCGGAATCTGAGGGCTACAGATTGCAAAAACAAGTATGTATCTGTTCTGCCTAATGTGAAAAATAGCATTTTCTCATAGTAAAGCTAACATTTTTGTCCAGTTCAAGTATTCCATTTAGTGCCTTTCTGTGCGAGCTGTTTCCCACTGTAGCATCCTGTTATACTTAGTCTTTACTAGCACATTGCAAGTCAATCTAATGCCAAATCTGGGTACTACTTTTTCTAGTTTGAGAACAGATTTGTGATCATCAAGACTTGTTCAAAGTTCATCTTACAAAACAGGACACTGTCAAAACCACAAGCAGAACTGCTGACTCAGTTTCTGATGGACAATCACTCCGAGCTCTTCAAGGTATGATTCTCCTTACATCATTGGCTTTGTCATTTTAAATGTTAAATACCATGAATTGCCTTTTTTGGAGTATGATGAGTCAGAGGAACTGTGTTTAATGTTCCATTTTTTACAGTTTAATACTACAGCCAAACAGGATAAGAAGGTATTCCAGACTATGGAGGGCAGATTTTTGAGAGCTTTGCAATCCTTTATGAATTACATCCTCTGTTTATTTGCATGATTTGTATTAGGAAAATATTTAAATTATTAGTAATTTTTATAGGGTAATTTTGGCACCTTGTTGGTAATGAATACCTTCTAAATATTTATATATCTTGGTGTCTTTCTCTTTTAGAAGTTCACTGACATATTCTGAGTGGTAGAAAAATGGCAACTCTAAAAGATCCTTCAGTATTTTGGAGTGTTAACGTCTAAATTGAAGAAAACAAATAGAACACAAAATACTAGTGGCCTTTCTATTAAACTTGATGAGTTGTGTAAATATGCAGGCTTTTTATAATCTCCTTAATTTATGTTCCATCATGTTGTCATATGTGAAAAGATGAAACTTTACCATACCCTATAAAAATAAGCTTCACAGAAATTTGGTTTCAGTAAAATACTGATTTTTATTTTTATACAACACATCCATTTCTGCTTCTGACTTCAGGTTGAGACATGGGAAATATATATATATTAATTGGCTCCAGTTTAGTTTGAAAGCGTGAAGTGGTTAGTAAGGGTTTTCTATTTGCTAGTACACAGCTAAGCCCCCTTTTTGAATTTGTATAAGGGTTCTGACATGAGGGCTGGGGCTTTGATTCCCCACTGGAGTTAGGGCCAGAGCTGTGTGCAGAGACAGCAAGTGGACAGTGGTTCACTCTGACAGCTGCAGCTGAGAGCCTTGTGCAAAAGCTGAAATCAGCTTGTTTTACACTGCAATTTTTGTCATGGAAAATGACCAGAAATAAATACACATATCTTAGTAAAACTATGTGTTTTAGTGCAATTCTGTGAGAGACTTTGAATGTGTCCCTAAATAAATGTGGGCATAGATTCTTCTGCATGTAAATATTTGGTTTTAAATTGGTTATCTGAAAGCTTTAGATTATCAAAAGACAGAAGGTACTGCCTTTGTAATGTTTTCTTTGTTGGGTTGTGTTTTCAGGCTCCTTTAACTCTTCTGGAACTAACAAGTAGGAGACTTGAGAGCTTGCTAGAAGGGCAAGATCCAGATATCAATTCAGGTGGGATAAATTTTAATCTAAATTGTTGTATACAAACTGGTTTATCATCAGTTGACTATAATTGTGCATAGACTGTTCTTTTGCTTTCTTAGAAGTGAAGCATTAGGGGGATCAGTGGATAATGCACTAAATATTAAATTATATGCTATCTGCAAAACTGGTCTGAGTATTGGAGAACAAGGATTCTGTTAATAATCTAGTTTGGATACATTACAAATATTTATTTATTTTTTACCAAATAATTACTTCTGGAAATAGGAGTGCAAAATGTGCTTCCTGAAGTGATCTGCTTCTAATTTGGCTTGTGAATTTTGATGGGACTTTGTATTTAGGAACAGTGTTCTTTTGTTTTTGCCACAAGACACCTACAAATTCTCACAGAACTCAGTAGTTCAAGGTTCTGATAGATGACTTGAGCACAAACTTTGGTTGTTTAGTCTCGTAATTGTTAAATGCTTTGAAGAACGCTCTCCTTTTTCTGGGTAAGCATAAAGTTTATTAAGATCTTAGGGCTTAGCAAGTGTCAGATGCCTTCCTTTTTGGTACACTACCCTTCTGTATGCAGGGTTAACGCTTTTCAGCTTGTTTCTTTTGTGCTAACATTCGGTCTGGCCTTGCTGCCAAGAATATCTTGCAACACTGATTAAAGGGTTGACTTAGGTAATTGAATTTCTCTCTGACTCTTTATCTTCTTTGACTCCTGTATGGCCACTGCATTGTGTGCTTACACACTGAAAAGAAACCACTTAGGAACCAAATTACACTAAGTTATTTTGCTGGGCAATACTATATTTAATACAGTAGCTGCTGGAGAAGTAGTTTGGTACAGAATCTTTTACCATCTGTATTGGGTTCTGGAATGAGTCCAAATTCCTTCTGGTTCAGTGTTCTGAGAATCACATATTGTGAAGCCAAAGAATACAGAGATGAACAACAGTGGAAAGAGCTGCCTGTCTGTAGTATTCTCAGAGCCTGTGGAATCTCCATTGACACACTGAACAGGCAACTGAAGTACAAACCCCATACTCCACTTTTCCTACCAAGTTTTGGGGATCCAATCTGTAAATGCATATAGGTTCCATCTACTTGTTGAAATAGTCACTGTGATCTGATTGTAAGCTCTCTGGGATGGCATTTTCCTGTGTGCCTCATATTCTGGCGTCATTTTCCTTTTTCTTTCCAAAAACTTTCCTAGGAAGTATTGAGCCATTCTTAGCTGGTAAACTTCTCAAGTCTGGGTGGGAGCAGGAGGAGAGGCTGGGAGACCCAGATAAGAAAAGGGATCTGTCAGTTGCAGGAAGGTAATCCTTAGGTCTGCTGGAAATAAAAAAGACTAAAACCAGCAAGAGAACTCTGGGGTTGGTTTTAATCTAGTATGATACTTGAAACCATAGGACTAGAGATCCATGCTGAAGTTTTAAGAGGTAATCTCTTTGCCAGTTGTTCCCTTTTGAAAGAGCTGTGTTTTTCTTTCCTTCTACTAAACCATAAGAAGTATTGATGTTTGACAAACTTACTGTAGAAAAAGGGAAGGACAGGCCCATGTGAAAACTCTGACAGCTCAGGTTCATATTACTCTCTATGTGAAGTCTAAATATGATGGTATTTTTAAGGAAGGGTTAGTAAGAAATTTTCCTCTTTAGGCAACTGACACTTGTACAATCAAATTGCTCCCTACTATACGTAGGAAGAAAAAGTGTCTGTGGAGTAGCCAGTCTTTCCTCAGGCCAGAACTCACCTGCCCAGTGAGGGGGCTTGAGTCCTTGCAAGGCAGTACTTTACTGCAGAGATTCACCACCTCTTTATAGCTAAGTCATGCTGAATTAAGTATCTCTCTTGCATCACCTCTGCTTCTGGTGCCCAAACCATGCTCAGCTGTCTACTCATGTAGAAGTTCCTAAATTCTGTTCCTGATTTTTGTAGTGTGGTTTAGAGGCAACTGTTTCTCCAAAGTATGTATTCACTTGCATTAGGTACTGAGCCTTGCTACAGATCTGATTTACTCACAGGGATTTTTTGGATCCTGGCACATGCGAAGTGCCACTCTTAGTGTGTAATGTTCTTCATTGTGATTTCTGTGTGAGAACTGTATTTGCTCTTTGTCTTGCAGGCCTGTTTGCAATCCAGAATCTTCTATGATACTGTACTTGTAACACTGCTTTCCAACTTTATTTTTGCAGTTAATGTTTAGATTTCCATCCATTCTCAATGGAGAGCTGTATGTTTCACATGGCTTGTAGATGTAATCACATCTGAACTGTAATATCAGTTATACCTATGTTCCTTATTGTATTTTTAATAAGGTTTTTACATGATGCATGAAACTTAATCTGAACCTCTGATTTCTTACAAAGGCTTCACCTTCTGTCAGCGCATTACAACCAAAGAATACGAAGATCAAAAGCAACAAACCAATCAGTATCTTCTAGCACTGATTCAAGAGTTGGACAGTGACTCTACTGTTCCTTTGAAGCAAAAGAAGAAATTAATCAAAGAATTCCAAAAATACCACTCTCTTGTCTACTGTAGTGGTTGTAAAACTACATGTGGATTTTGTACTCCAAATGGTTAGACTTCAGTACAGCCCTTTTAAAATCTTTTTTTAAAAGAGTAGAGGAGGCACGTGAAAATTGCTCATGAAGAAAATGTTTCTTTCTTATGTTTTTATGTCTTCAGTTTCAGGAAGCTACAACTATCAAAATTGCTATGCTGCTAAAAAGCATTAAATCTAATTAATCTTTTAAGCAAAATATACTTAATTACTTGTAAGTAATAACAGCACACTGCTTGGGCTACCTTGAGTTCAGGGTTTGCCACTTTTTTTCACCTGTCCCAGAACCCTATGGATTTCTGAGACACATCTATGTTCTGAGCCATGCTTGGGTTGATAATCAGTAGGGAGTTTTAATCTTTTCTATCTTTAATTACTAATAACTTAATCTCATCTTAAACTGTAGGTTGAGTCCTATGGGTATTGTAAAAGTGTACAGAGTGTGTAAAAAATTTTGGAAGCAGGTCACTTGGTTTTGAATCTGCAGCAGGAATGGTTTATTAGGCAGGGGAGCTGTGTGTGCTTGCAGTCAGTAATTACAACCTGTTGTTACTGCCTCCCCACTCTGGCAGACTGAGTTGCTGCTAATTCAAGTAAAATGTTGCATTTTGAAGAAACCTGAGAAATAATTATCTTGTTTTAGATCTTAATACACTTAAGTAATTTATTTTAACATGAGGATATTTTGATAGTGTCCCATTATTGATCATAAATACTTTGGTAATGTTTATTAATTCATAGGGCAAAGCTAGAAAGTATATTGGCCTGTCTTGACACGTTGATGGTTAACTCTACATCAACAAGGATTAGTTGATTCAAATCATTAAATCATGGAATCATAGAATGGTATGGTTTGCAATGAATCTTAAAGATTATTACCAAAGATATTACCATATCCTGTGCAATGGGCAGGGACACTTTTCACTAGACCAGGTTGCTCACAGCCCCATCCAACCTGGCCTTGAACACTTTAAGGGATGGGGCATCCACAACTTCTCTGGGCAACATGTTCCAGTGCTTCACCATCCTCATGGGGAAGAATTTTTTCCTAATATTGAATCTAAACCTGTTCTCTTTCAGTTTGAAGTCTTTGTCTCGTCACTACACTATGTATGCCCTTTTGAAAAGTCCCTCTCCAGGTTTCTTTGTAGGCTCCCTCAAGGTACAGGACGGCAACAATTACATCGCCCCAAAACCTTGTCTTTTTCAGGCTGAAGAATCCCAATTGTCTCAGCCTTTTTTTATAATAAATAAATATGTGATATAGTGTGATAGGGGTTGCATTACTTCTTTTATCCTTGCAACAGACATTTAATCATGTATTGAACAAAGACTCCAAGACTTGGTATTGGAAGGGACCTCTCCTCTAGTCTCACCACTCAGGCTGAAGTGGAGTTGATTAATGCAGCCTGCTCAAGGACTTTTCCAGTTGAGTTTAGAGTATCTCCAAAACCAGATATGCCACAGCCTCTTGCATGAGTCTGGTCCAGACTTTCATTAGTCTCACAGTATTTAAAAACAAGCAAACGAGCCCTACCTCCACAGAAAAAGAGAAAAAAAACAAAAAACAAAACAAAAAAAAAACCACTTTATGCTCAGGTAGAATTTCTTCCAGTGCCTCCCATCCTTTCACTGTCACTGCTGAAGTGTCTGGCCTACTCTTCTTCACTCCCTCTCATGAGCACTCTCAGGGCTTAACAATCAGCACTCTCAGCCTCTTCCCTGTGTTACAGATCTATCGTTACCATTTGGGATGGCTTAATAGCGACACATAGAACTCCGGTTTCTTCAGAGGGCTTATAGCAAAGATTTATTGAAAGACAGATTCTTTTATACAGTGTCTTGGTACAATCAATATGATTGGTCATTTAGAGGACACCTTCTTGTAAACATCTTTACCAGTAAACAAGTTGGAAAAACAGCAGGTGTCAGGAGGAGGATATCTACAAAGATTGTTTTGGAATCCTCCTTATGATTTCCCACGCCAGACTGAGAGAACACTTAAGTTCCCACAGGCTTCAAGCCACTCCCTGGATCCTAAAATCCAAGTTCTGGCCACTGTCGGTTCCCACAACAGATCCTCTAGTTCCTTACCAGTTTCTTGGCACTAATGTTGGACTAGCTCCACTCTAAGCATGATTTTTTTTGTTGTGAATGTGCTGTTTTAGGTGTCTCCATCCTCCTGTAGGCTTCAAACATAGTCAAGTAGGCAGGATACTAAACCTTTCTTAAAATAAGTGCTGTTTTATTTTTAAATTGAAATAGTTACACTGTAAGATATAAACAACACAACCTATTGTTGTTGTTTACACAACCTACACTTAGTTAACTTGCATATTTCAAGTAGCCTTATTTAAATTACCTCACTGTATTAGAAATCTAGGAATGTAGTTGGAATCTCTGTCCATGAATCCCTGTTTATGCACTTGTTGTTTAACTGTGACTCACTAGTGTGACAAAAATAATTTCTAGAGGAAAAATGTCCAAGTTTCCCCTTTCAGAGGTGAATGCCCTAATTCCTATGGTACAGGGCCATGTATTCTTTTTCTAGCCATGTGTGGGGGTTGTGTCTTACTCAAAATACTAAACCTGGTAACAGAGAGGTGGTAACATGGTAATTTATGGGCTGGGAATTGCTTTGGAAAAAACTGTGTTGTTAAAAAACAAATTTGCACTTTGTGACCTTAGAATTTTTTTTGTGCTAATTTAAATATAATGAAGAATTGTCCAAAAAGTGTTGAGTCTTTCATTTCATAGTATGCTCATAAGGAAGAGGCAGCTCAGGGGATGTAGAACCAGGTATTAAACAGTAAGGAAGTGTTCCAAGCAGCAGTTTATAGCTGCCCTGTGGTTCCCTTCAGTTAATGAGACAAGAAGCTAAGATTGATCTAGTTCTGCAAAGGAAAGGATTAGCTCTTGAGAGCCCTGTTTTATTTGCATACCCTGACAGGAGAATCTACTCACCTTTAATCTCCTGTTGACAGAAGCCTGTTATTTTACATCTAAAGGCCCACTGAACAGAACAGATCTGGTAAACTGTAGACTACTGTTTTTCAGTTAAATTCCAAAATTAAAAACATTTTATTGGATTTTAGAAAGTTCTGTCGTGTATTTTTAACAGTATTTGACACAGAATTGTAGTAGGGAAACTTGGGACCTGTCCCTCATTTCTGTTTATGATTTCTAGCATAGAGCTATCAAATTAATTGCCAGTATCTATTTGTTTGAAGTAGAGAATATTCAGAGTGAAGAGTTTAGTCGAGTTACTTTTCAGTACAGTCTTATCAAACCACAAGTGATGCCACCATCAAAGGAGGCTTGCTTCTATTCATAGAGCATTCATGTTTGCTCCTACCAAGGAAAAGGTTCATTAGTGCTTTCACGAGAACATGTATGTTTCTTTAAGTCCCAGCTAAAGAATACTGATGCAGTTAGTTAAAAAACTAGAGCTTGGACACAAGCACTTCTCCATGTGGCTATCCAAGTGACTGTACCAGGCTTATTCGTGTTCTGCACAAAGTCATGCAGTCTGGGTCTAGCAATTTGTAGGTGCTGGTCTCATGCCTTCATACCGTAGCTGCCTCCTGTGTGGCTCACCTAAGCTACTAACAGCACAAGGAAGGTACCCCTTTCATTCCTTTCTGCAGGTTAGACTAGAGGAAAGCAATCATGAGCTGGCAGTTCAAAGTAAAAAGGATTGTATTCAAGAAGAAAGATCATCTCCCACTCTGAAGCACTGTCTGCTTTTTGATGTTGCCCTTTTATACAAGGTAGCCAGGTAAGTTCGCTGCTTACAAATACTTACCCATTTTATGTTAGGGCAGGCAAGAGAGGGAATATGAGACACAGCAGGATACTCCAGTGTCCGTTATCCACCCTGAGTGCCTGTCTTGGCAAGCAAGCCAAGTGGGGCACCCCCATTTAGCCTGGCCCTCCCAGCCTTCTAGCTGGCTCTTAGCTCAGGCTCTTCCCCCTCCTACATGCCATGCTGCATAGACTGATGGCAAAGTAACACAGCTTCTGATACTAGAAATAACAAGTACTGAGATATTTGTGTTTGTCTAGGAAGGGGGAGAGGACACAGGTTATCACCCCAGACACAGCTGCAAGCTTTGTTCACCTTTGTGGCACCTTTTCAGAATGATGAGGGGGATGGCAGGAAGCTTATTTCCTCAGGCACTGTTTAAAACAAAAACCAAACAAAAACCCCCACAACCTACTAAATTAAAAACCTTTTAGAAAAAAGGGTTGTTCAAATTACTCTTTTCTCAAAGCCTCAGCATACTGTCAGTAGCAGTGGTCACATTTCAAGTGTATTTCTCTCATAGCTACTCACAAAAATAAGCAAAAATAAAACTAATGTATTTATTTTCAGGAGAGGCAACATCAAGACTCCCTTTTGGATGTGTTAAATGCCCTTTTAGTGGAATATCTGAGTTAGAATAATACTCATTTTGGAAGAAAAAAAGAAACCTATTTCTTCTCACTATGTATTAGCAACACACCCGTACAAGCATTTGATATTTTTATTGCCTCATGCACTGAGGTGTTCTGCAATAAAAATACAATGAAGCTATCAGAAAAGATACAAACAGAATGAAATTGCAATGAACATATTATTTCATAGTATTACACTTGTAAAACTTTATTTCTAAACTCTTAAATTATTTTTTTCTCAACCCAATTCAATACAGGAAAGCTAAAACACAATCCTAGCTGATGGAAAAGAGGTTGTAGTTCAAAGAATTCCATTTTAAGTGAATCAATGGAATAACAACATATTCAACTATGCCACCTATATATCAAATTTCTCTTCACAGATATTGTGTCCATGTTCTTCATAGTCTTCTCTAGTTACTATCATGTCTTCAAAATCATCATTTTCAGAAATGAGCTTCCCACCTTCCCAAGAATAAGTAATAGGGCTGGAAAATGAACAAAATTATTGTTACTCCTCTGTAGATTAATTTAAAATAGAAATATGCAGTGATGATTTCCAAGACTTTTATTTAGCCATACCTACCTTAAACTACATTTTTAATTGCTAAATCAAACCATCCAGCTCCAGAGAAGTTATGAGACAAAGTCTGAAATTTTAGCAGGGCTAGCTGGCTTGGTTTTTAAAAATGGGCCTCTTTGAAGGCAGGTGTGATGAGGGAATGACATGTTCCCTCATGTCACTGTATTTTTAAAAGTCTTTGTATTTACTTTGCACAGATAATAATTCTTTAATAGTATTTAAAAATACTCTAACAAGAGTACTTTTTAAAAAGTAGATTTTTTTTGTATATTCAAAATATACTTGTTTTGTCTCTACTCCCTCTGCAAAGATGTTACACCTTCTAATCCCTGAAGTGGTGCACTAATAATGACATAGCAGCATTCAGAAGCTGAAAATTCTAAGTAAAAGACCAAGTTCTAATCTTACATACTTACATACCCACCTAATGACAATACAGTCTTAGTTATCTGTTTACATTAAAAAGGCTGACCCTAAAAACACTTCCTTAACTTTATTAGCTAAAGTACAGAGCAAGCAGGTGATCTTTAGTTTCTTTTGTTTGTCTGAAAATACACTGCTTTAAAACATCCTTCTTGCACTATTTTTGTTCACTTAATATTTTAATGAATGCCTTTACTCAACCTACCTTCTTAATCAGCAAAAGAAACCCTACTTTATTGTTTGTTCTGCTAGAAAGATAAAGCCCCTTCTATTTAGTAGTTTAGGACTTACTTTTCAGGAAGAACAACGGAAACATCGTAGTCAGTTGGAGTAAGACATCGAACTTCAGAATAAACCCGATCTCTGAAGCCTGGAAAAAGGGTGTTTCCCCCAGTCAGAACTATGTTCTTGAAAAAATGAGGCTGCATTTCTGTAAAATAATTAAGTAAATACGTAGTTAAGAGACAGAACATACATCTACAGATTAAAGGTGGTGATTTTTCCAATTTTTTATGAATTTGAACAGAAGTAAGAAATATGCATACAAAAAATTTATGATAATCTAGACAGCCTATCAGTTAAACAGAAATATGAGAAGGTGATCAATCACCCTGTGTTCTCCCTGATTTCAGAATTTGACTTTGATAATGACTGTTTTCTTATATTTATTAAATTTCATGTTTGCTAACACAATTCCCCTTTCAAAAGGGATTTTAAGTGACACAAGCTTTTTAACAGTACATTAATAGCCTAAATACTGCCATACTTAGATGGCTTCATAAAAACTATGAAAGTCTTCTTTGTAATAATAACAATAATTACCTGTACTTAAAACAATAATTACCTGTACATAAAACATAATTACCTGTACATAATCTATGAAATGAATGCCTTAGTATTGCTTCTGACAAACAGCAGTCACAAAGGTTTTACTGTCTGATGCTTAAATTAGTGACTTTCAGTAGTTTCACACCAAATGCAACAATGCTATTCCAACATCCCCTCCCTCTCCCACCCTCCTGTCCTTTTCAAAATACTTTTAGGATATACCTTCAGGTAAATTCTGAATAGAATAAACAATGGCTTCAGGAATTCCCATCTCTTGAATACCAATATCCGAAGGATGGAAAAGTATTTCTGGAACTGCAAATCTTTCATTCGTTAGACGAAGTATTTGTTCACCAGTCTTGTATTTTCCACTTAACACCATCTCTTCCCTTGGCTAAATTAAAGACATGAATAGTACCCACTGCTTAAGAAAAGAAATCACATCCTAGAAGATTCAGCTAATCTATTTCATGTCCTGCAGAGGCAGGCAGTGTATGCTGCCATTATCATACTATCTATCAGCAAATCTTGTAAGAATAATGCATACTCTGGTATTACACCTGAAGTGACTTTGCTCTTACCAACTGCAGTTTTGTCCAAATCAAAATAAAACTGGTATGCACAAGCATGGCCTTAAAATACAGGACTGCTTTCAAAACTACGGCTGGCTCAGTAAATAAGATAAAATTGTTAAATTGTCTTTGCTGGTATTTCAGGCTCTTCTGTAACATGACTTTGAACTTTCAACCTATTTGAGTCTTTAAATGTAATTCAGAGAAACTTACAAAAAAAACCCCATCAAAGTAGAGAAAACATTTCCTAACTTAATGTTAAAAAAATTAATAATGATATGAATAAGTTATATGACAGAGCAAAAACAGAGAAAGATAAAACTGTTAAATAATGAAACATAAAATGATATGCTGGAAAAACAGTACTTTTTTTCATCCCAACTTACTGAGGAAAAACGTTACCAATAATGCATAGCACAGAAAGAGGTTACAATACAACATTAGAAAAAAGGGAGTATTTTTAACCTCTCCACTAGACTTGTGCAGGGGAATAGTAAAAAAAAAAAAACCTTCAGAATTATCATTACCTTACAAAAACCTTTTTTGATTGTGCTGAAGTCTGGCAAAACATAATCTACCATTACAGTATTTTCCTCTCCTTTCAATCTGAAAAAGAATGTAAAATTCAACAGAATAAAGAACAAGTTCTAAATTGCCAACTATTTTATACTGACAAGACTTCTTTAACTTAACTGGAAAATTTTCTGATTAACAGAATAGTTTTGTTTGTACAAACAGATTATTCAGAAGTGCCAACTTTTACATTTAGTACCATTGCATACATACTTGGCAATGTCCATGTCTTTGTAAAAGTCTTGAGAAACATAACACACATCTTCTTTCACTTGATTAATTACATGTGTTTCATCCATAACATGTAGCTGCCTGTGTAAAACAAAAACCAAAACCACAGAAGTTTGAGAATAATTAAGTGTTCCTTTTCCTGTCCAGCTTTCCACTGGAACTGAGCAACCATTATTTCTCAGTCACAGGAAGCTACTGTTTCAATATCTCAACTTGTATTTAATTTATAAAAGCATCCCTGGCCTACTGGAGGTGAGTATTGTCCTGTTTCACAGTTCAGTAAATACACCCATGTGCATTTGCCCACTGTCTTGCTAACAAGCACAGCTGCAATCCTGCCAGTAGCTCTTTGGTGGACACCTTTACCTAGATAAAGTTCCAAGCTAAAGGATCCAAATGAAAAGTTGATCCTATTGCATTTTATTTGCAGTATTGATACAATCAGTCAGCAAACTGACTCATGATCTACTGAGACACTTCAGAAAATATACTGACTTGTGTAAGTCAACAACTTCAAAAGCACTGGCACTTTGAAAAATAGCAGCCTAATTCTTCAACAGGTTTAAACTCTTCTTAATTCATCTTGATCTTAAGGACAAGATGGTATCTAGCAGATTATAACAGACAAAAATTCCCTTCTCCTTTGAAAAGCAATTAATCTAAAATTCACAGAACCAGTAAGAATACTTCATAAACTTCTAGCTCATTTCTTACCAAGTTTCAGAGTGAAAACTGGCATGCTTTACCTGTAAGAGATTATCTCCTTTAGATGGTTGGTTAAGAGTTTCCCTCCAACATTAATCCTACAGAAAAAAAGAGTAACATGAGAAATTCTTATGTAATTATTAACTTCAGGCACAGGAAACAGTTCTTCTAGAAAATATATACTGCAGTATACCTGATGATTGCCTCTTTCTTCTTTTTACTTCTGCAATAAGGTACAATATGGGTAAAAGAGTATCCACTATCCACGATGATACAACAGAGCTCAGATGGATTATCCCGGAAATACCTGTGTGCACTAAGAGCTCCAGCTGAAATACAAAAAAATTAATTCCATTTTTATATGAACATTTAGACCTTACAGTGATATGAAGGTACACTTGTGTCATATTTTAAATGCCTTTGACAGACTTATAAGACCTCAATACATAATAATACAGCCAATGCATTAATATATTTTGGCAGTGGATAAAATTAAGTGTTATATATGGCCCTATTTAATCTTTTTCAGGAATTCCAGTCCATGTTCCATTTCTTCCAAAGTCTAATCACACGGATCATGCTACAAACTTATCAAACTTATGTAAAGGAGTACTCTATGTCCAGTTATCTTTCAGAAGGGTAGTATTGCTGTTTACACATACCCTGTGAGACACAATACATTTCATAATTGTAATGCTGCATTTTGTTTGCTAACACATAACAAATCCCAACAAAAACCCAATCCTACTGCCCTAAAAAAGGAAAGCTATCAGATAAAAACTTCATGCAAAATTTTGGTAGAATTCTTTAAATGCTATCCTGTTTCAAAATCCATCTGCTATTTCTGTCATCCTTACTCTCCTGAAATTTCCTGTAATTATATACCATGACATTCTTTAGGAAGCAGTACAAGAGTATAGCTAGAATTTGTAAAAAAAATATTTTTAAAATGTTTAATCCACTTTTACTAAAGAGCCAGGAAGCAACTTAAGTAATTTTTTTTAATCATGTATATATATACGTGTGCATGTGTGCTTGCTTATTCATTTACTTAAAGGGTTAAGCTTCAAAATACATAAATGCAAACTAGAAGGAGACATACTCACCATTTACTCTAAGAACTGCTTGAAATTGATATTCTTCAAATAGAATTTCATTCATAGATTCTTGGATTGAACTGAAGTTAAAGTAAGGTTCAGTAATAATAATATTGGTATCTACAAAATCCACCTATGAAAAACACATTAAAATTGTCATTGCATAAAACGCAGAAATTATTAATCCCTTACCATCTTTTGCAGCAGTGGAAGATCATGTAAATCTGAAGACATGATTACCACTTGCCATATCTGTTTGTAAAAGCTAGACTTAAAACGTTTTAGCTTTTTTTAAAGGCTTCATGAGCAGTGATACAAGTTCATCAAATTAATGGGTTAATTAAGACATAATAGACAGGAACACTTTCATACATATCCTGATTCTGTTCCCATCCTTACAAAATGTAATCCAACATTTTAAACAGACTCCACAAAGGAACACTACAATTTTAATGTAAAATACTTTACACTAATCCCGTCAACTACAGAAAAATAAGTCTCCTTGACAGCTCAGCACTTGGACCACAGAATTCCTTGTCTAATAACCAAAGTCCTGTACAGTGAAGAATCAATAATAAAACTCCCAATGACTTCTACTGAGGCCAGCAAAAGATTCTGGGCTTTCCATGTTTACCAATATCTCTAACACTCCTTTAAGAGAGGACTTCATAGAGTTACTTCAATCATAACTGGATATGGCCCTAAAAACATTACCAGCTGTATCTCTCTGTACTCTTCACTTGTGAAGAAGAATTAAAAACAAATTCTCAAAACCATGACTACATTGAATACAGTTCCAAAACTAAAATAAAATTTATGTATCAAAAGCCAGCACTTTATATTTTTAATATAAAAATGTACAGAGACTAAGCTAATTGGAGGCATTATTTCATTCTCAGTACACAGGTGTTAGAAAAAGCTCAAGAATTTCCAGAGAACATAATATCTTTAAAAGAAAAAAAATTAAAGGAAAGTCTTAATACACTCCCTGTGCTAAATCAAGTTTGTGGGATATGAAAAATAAAGTATCAGATATTTATATTTTATACATTTAAGTTATTCATGGGTAAAAAATGGCTAGCCAAAGATGATTACTGAATGCATATGTATTTTGGCCTACTGACACAGCTCATCCTTCCCTTTTACATTAACTATTTCTTGATCTCTTAACTACATTGTCTGTGATTATTTTTTATTAACTTGAACTCTTAATTATATTGATATAAATCTTAGGTAAGCTGCACTCAGTATCAGTACATACCTACAAGATGAAAAAAAATTTAATATTTTTCAAAATTCTACACCGGAACTCAAAAACATTGCAAAAACTTAAATCCCTGTGATTTCTAATTGAAGGCACTTTCAAAGAGAACAGTAAGATCACCTGTTCTACTTAATATTTGTTAATTCCATTTGTCAATATTTAATCTACACAAAATATGTAATTAAGAAAAGGCTCTTACTTGATACATTTCTTTTCCAAAGAGATAATCCCAAACCTGTCTCTGAACATCCCAGTTCACCAAGTAACCCTGTAGGAATTTAGAAATAAATTTACACTATGTAGAAAAAATAAAATTGTACTTTAGGAAAAAAAAAAGTTAAACAACAAGCAATTGAGATTGATAATATAAAAAATTTGAGTCAAAATGTCTAAATTTACATTTTTAGGCTAAGGAGTAAATGTTACATAGGATTAAGGTATGTTACAAATATTCCCCATTGATACGTTGATTACTGCGCTACAAACTATAAAAACAATGTACTTTGTGTTTTCTGTATACATTATTCTTTTTGGCAGAAGCTTGTCAGTCTTTCTCAGTGCCAGGGAAGGTTATGGAGCAGATTACCTGAAATACCACCACCCAGCATGTACAGGACGACAAATCAGTAACCAGGTTTATTAAAAATCAGCACGGGTTTATTAAAGCTTGACTAAGTTGTTCTCCTTCTGTGACAAGGTGACCCACTTAGCGGAGGAGGGAATGGATGTGAATGTTGTCTATCTGGACTTCACCAAAGTCACTAAAGTTTTTGACACCATTTCTGACAGCATTCTCCTGGAGGAGCTGGCTGTTCATGCCTTAGATGGGTGAACTCTTTGCTGGGTAAAAGACTGGCTGGATGTCCCTGCCAGAGAGTGCTGCTGAATGGTGCTACATCCAGTTGGCATCCTGTCACCAGTGGTGTTCCCCAGGACTCAGTATTGGGGTTCCTGTTGTCAACAATCTGGACAGGGGCATCTGGTGTACCCTCAGTAAGTTCACAGAACGCACAAAGTTGGGTAGGACTGTTCATCTGCTGGAGGGTAGAAAAGCTCTGTAAAGATTTCTGGACAGGCTGGATTGATGGTAGCTGAGGACAGTATTATGACGTTCAGCAAGGCTAAGTGCCAAGTCCTGCACTTGGGTAACAACAACCCCATGCAGCACTGCGGGCTTGGGGCAGAGTGGCTGGAAAGCTGCCAGGTAGAAAAGGACCTGGGAGTGCTGGTTGGTGTGCTGAGCATGAGCTAGCATGTGTCCAGGTGGCCAAGAAGGCCAAGGCTATCCTGGCCTATATCAGGAATAGTGTGGCCAGCTGGACCAGGGCAGGGATTGCCCTCCTGTACCTGGCACT
Source organism: Zosterops lateralis (assembly GCF_965231275.1). Taxonomy (NCBI): domain Eukaryota; kingdom Metazoa; phylum Chordata; class Aves; order Passeriformes; family Zosteropidae; genus Zosterops; species Zosterops lateralis. Next base: position 27,389,881 of record NC_139765.1, read on the forward strand.
GGTGAGGCCATCCCTCAAATCCTACTTTTAGTTTTGGCTCCCTCCCAGCAAGAAAGACATTGAGAGACTGAATCAAGTCCAGAGAAGGGCAACAAAGCTGGTGAAGGGTTCAGAGAACAAATCCTATGAGGACTCAGCTGAGGGAGGCTGTCTAGCCTGGAGAAATGGAGGCTTAAGGGGGACTTTATCACCCTCTGCAGTGACCTGAAAGAAGGTTGTAGTGAGGTAGTGGTTGGTCTCTTCTCCCAGGTAACAAGTGACAGGATGAGAAGGAATAGCCCTAAGTTGCATCTGAGAATTTCAGATTGTAAACACATTCTCGCCAACAGGGCTGTCACCCACGGGCACAGGCTGCCCAGGGAACTGGCTGAGTTACCATCCCGGGAGGTATTTAGATGATGTGGCATTCAGGGACATGGCTAAGCGATGGGCTCGACAGCGCAGGGTTAATTGTTGGACTTGATGATCTTAAAGGTTTTCTTCAATCTAAACAGTTTATGACTGTTAAAGTTCACACTGCTCACTGATTCTTATATGATACTACATATAATCCTGCGGTTGGGACATACAGTATGAAAACTACTCCCTAGAACCATTTAAATTTGGCTTTAACGTTAAACTGAAGAGATCTTACTTACTTTCTGAAAGGGAAGAATATAAAAGAGACCAGAGGGATCCTTAATTTCATCCAGTTGATTTGCCGTAAAGGTTTTCAAGCGTGCAGTCTTTGACCTGAACTGACAGTTGGGAATAACACTGGAAAAGATTGGGAAGTTTCCTATTAAACATGGTATGAGACACATTCAAGAGACACTTTATGAGACACTTTCTTTAGGCCACTTTCATAAACAGCGTACTTTCACTAATATTTTTTCTGCTGTATTTTGGCTTTAGTCCATTAACTAGAGCCAGTTATGACGGAAATCTTTAACTTCTGACAACTCCAGTGCAGACGAGAAGCTTTTTGGAAAATCAAATACCACTCCCCACCTCCGCCATACACTGCGCTGAGCTTTAACCGCCATCGCCTGCCGCCGGCACAACAGGGAGAGCGTCAAGGGCTCTCCCCCTACCCTGCCCGGGGGGCACGGTGTGACACAGAGGCACGGTGTGACACAGAGGGGCACGGTGTGGCACAGAGGGGCACTGTGTGACACAGGGGCACGGTGTGACACAGAGGGGCACGGTGTGACACAGGGGCACGGTGTGGCACAGGGGCACGGTGTGACACAGAGGGGCACGGTGTGACACAGAGGGGCACGGTGTGACACAGAGGCACGGTGTGACACAGAGGGGCACGGTGTGGCACAGAGGGGCACTGTGTGACACAGGGGCACGGTGTGACACAGAGGGGCAGGTGTGACACAGAGGGGCACAGTGTGACACAGGGGCACGGTGTGACACAAGGGGCGCGGTGTGACACAAGGGGCGCGGTGTGACACAGAAAGCCAGGATGCGCAGCGCGGCGCGAGTCGCGGGGGCGGAGCCCGCACCGCCGCAGGGGCGGGGCGAGGCCAGGCCGCGCCTCTCCGCGGTGAGCGCAGGCGCGCTGCGGGCACGCGCACCCGTGAGCGGCCGAGGGGCGCGCGGCCGGCGGGGAGCGGCGGCGGCTGAGGGGCCGCGAGGGGCCGCCCAACGCCCGCCCCGCCTCGTCCCCTCCCGTCCCTCACCTGACGTTGGCGTGGCTGTAGCCGATCTTGGCGTTGTAGGCGCCGTTATCCAGCACCAGCGTCGCCATGTTCCCCACGGCGCCACGGCCGCCGCCGTCCCAGTATTGATCCGCCACCGCCGTGGATTTCTACGGTGACCATAGAGCGGAGGAGCGGGGCGCGCGTGGCCCGGCGGGACGCGGCAGTGCCGGTAGCGCTCCGCCTCTGCCGCGGGGCGCGCGCCCTGCCCGTGACGCTGCCGGAGCCGCGGGAACCATTGGCCGGGCCTGACCCGGCGCCGCTCGTCACAGGGTGGGCGGGGAGGTGACACGGCGTCATCGCGGACAGCCCCCGGCCCGCCTGCAGACGCCTCCTCGGCCGCCCTCAGCCGCGCGGGGGCGGTACCGGCGGCCGGGGATGAGGCGGGGATGTTGGGGCGAGAACCCCGTGCAGCAGTGGTTTAAAATTACAGACGACCTCGGGTGGCCCTGCCGGCTCGGGATGCTGCGGGGCGGGAACCCCGCGCCCCGGGAGAAAGGTGCTGAGTGACAGTCTCAGTGGGAAGTGCCCAGCAACACGGGCCTGGGCTGTGTGAGAATGTGACAACATGGAAAGGGAGGCAACTCTAAATTCTATCATCATTATTTTATTGTTACAGAATCAATTAAGTTGGAAAAGCCTTAAGATCACTGAGTTCAACCTATGGCTGAATACGACGTAAACTAGACCATGGCTCTAAGTGCCATGCTCAGCCTTTACTTAAACACCTTCAGGGATGGTGACTCCACCAACTCCCTGGGCAGTCCACTCCAATGTCTAATCACCCTTTTTGTGAAACAACAACAACAACAAAAGTTCTTCCTAATATGCAACCTAAAGCTCCACTGGTGGGGTTTAAGATTAAGTCCTCTCATCCTGTCCCTGGCTGGCTGGGAGACGAGACCAACCCCCAACTGGCTACAACCTTCCTTCATGCAAACAGTTTTTCAAAGCATGCATAATTAACACTTTTATTATAAATAGTATGGAAAACAGTGCTATTGGAATTCTTTGTTCCAATTCTCTAAAACAAAAGCTGGTCAGCTTTTGTTTTAGTGAAGTCTGTGTAATATAGCACACACCTTTATAGAACCACAGAATAGCACCAGCTGGAAGGGCGCTGAGAGATCATCTGGTCCAACCTTTTGTAGTAAAGCGAACCATGATGAAACCCAACATCCTGTCCAACACCATCTTGAAAACCTGCAATGGGAACTGCAGTGATTGGTTGTTCTCACTGTGCAAAAGTTCCCTATATCAAGATGAAAACTTTCCTGGTACAACCTAAAGCTTGTTGCCCTTTGTCTTGTGAAGTGAGAGCTTCCATTATTGTAGCCACTCTTTAAGTACCACAATACTGTGATAAGGTTCCCCAGAGCTTCTCCAGGCAGAAAAAACAAAGTTCTTTCTTCAGGGTGTGTTCTTGAGCCTTTGATCATCTTTATGGCCTTAATTTGGATGCTCTCCAGTTGTCCACAAATTTTTTTGGAGTTGCTGGGAGCAGAACTGGACAATACTCCAGGTGTGGCCTAAAATGCACCAAGCAGGGTGGAATGATCGAGTTTCTGTCCCTGCTAGCAATGTGCCTGTGGATGCAACCCAGGATCTGCTTTGTGCTTCTTGCTGCAATGGTGCACTGCTTAGTCCAGTTCAGCCTCATGTCCATCCAGACCCCCAGGCCCTTTTCCACAAGGCTGTTTCACTGGCACACAGGTCTGGGCCTGCACTGGGCTCTGTGGGTATGTCATCTCAGGTGCAGCACCTTGCATTTGTCTTGATGATGAATTTTGCTCTATCTATATGTTTTACCTACCATCTCTAGTTCCTTTGTTGTATTCCAGTAAAAAGAAAGAGCATTACAGTTTTGTATTTTTGTGTAATTGACTTTCCTTAACTTAAAAATAACTGTTACTCTGTATGATGACTGTTCACCCTAACAAATGTCTTTCCATGAGCCAGGATGTTCATTGGAACACATGGCAATCTGCTTTTAGACAAATCCTCTTTATGTGCTTGTAAAGGAAGTGTCATAAGGACAGCTTCCTTAATCCTGACTCTAGCAGATACATTATTTGATTCTTGAGAAGAGGTCACAGGAATTATCAAAAGCCTGTTTTTTGAGTTCAGGAACTCCTGGGTGCTTTTTAAAGAACCCTGTCAGTTGTTCCCCTTTGGGTTTCTAATTAAAATCCGAAATACACAAAACATAGAATAGTAACGAATTATTTAGGTATTCAGTATTAAAGAGAAACATAAAATACTACTCTTAAAATTGCAAAACTTTTATTTATCCTTTTACTAATATAAAGTTCTTAAAATAATTGTTTAGATTCAAAAAGTCATAATATCTATTGCTAACTTTTGCCTTGTGAAAATAAAAGGGAAAGCCAGAATTTAGTAAATTACTTTTTCCCTTCTAAATACTAGCTCCAGCTCTATGATGCTTCATCTGTTTTCATCCAATAACCTGTGTTGGATTGTTGGATTTGGAGTTACTTTTTTTTTTTTTTTTTTTTTTTTTTTTTTTTTTTTTTTTTTTTGGAGGACAAGTGCCAGGCTTTTAAGAGTTCACTTAGATTTATGTGAAGTAGTTGATATACAAAACTATTTCAAATCTCTTTGAACTAAAGTTGGTGTATTTACTGTCACTTCTACTTGAGGGCAATTCATGCATATTTATTGAGATTGTTTACACATTCACCCATATATTCCAATGGCACTTCTGATAATACTTTCTATTGTTAGAGTATGTAACACAGACAAAATCAGCAAGGACACATAAATAGGACATTCAAAAGTCCATGTGGTAGCAAACCTGGTACATCGCCCCTTGTGAGAACTGATTTTGAGACTTGATATATTGTGATGCTCTTTGAATAATGGTCTGTCAGACTACTTAAGCCTTGCACATCTGCATTTGAAGACAGACGATTATCTTTTGCATTATCCATAATAAAGCATGCCAGATTTCTCATTCTGCAAGTATGATACAAAGAACTCACTCAAACGTAGCTCAAATTTAGTTTGTTCTCTTACATCTCCTACTACTTTATTTAATGGGAAAAATAATTTTTAAAAAATTCTATGATCTTCATGTTTCTGAAGTTGCTTGAGCTCCAGTTGGTTTGGGTTTTTTTCCTCTCAACTCCATTCCAGTTTTTCTAGTTAAGAAATCCCCATGAACACATGAAACTGTGAGAGAGTCAAACTCACTCTGCACACCCTCTACAAAGCACAGATGCTTTTTGGTTCAAGTCTGTGGGAGAAGTAGCCTCAGAATGAATGGAGCCAAGAACAGAATTTCCAGGTTGTTTAGAGCATCCAAAGAAAGATATCCTCGAGGAAGAAGTTATTGCACCCTTTGACAGGGGGTTGTTACCCTGGACTTTGCATCAATGAACTGTACTCCATGTAATTGTATTTGGGTGATGTTGAAGGGCAGGCTGGTGGTTGAGATGACTGGGGATGGAAAACTCTCCATCCATGGCTTTTTGGGTGTTCTGCTGAATTCACAAATTCTGTTGTGCTCACAAATAGGCCCTAAAAATACCTATGGCAAATATAAGACAAAGTTTTTCTTTGAGATAATTTCAGCATCCTGGATATACCCACAAGTGGAGTCCTTATTGTCCTTAGTGACATGAGTGCCAGCTGCTCCAAGAGGGAGAGAATCCAGAAGCCAAGAGGGAAACTGTGGCCACCAGAGTAGGGCCTTGCTAGCCAGGGCCTGTCCCACCACCCCCAGCCAGGGATGAAGGCAGACAGGTGTGGGAATGAAGCCCAGAGCCCAGGTTACCAAGCAAATGTGACAATGAAGCAGTTGGAATATCGAGCACATAAGACAGCCCCCAAGTCATGATCAGGATCAGGACTGGTGGGATTAGCAAGGCCAGACATAGTCCAGGGATCACCATGCAGGTCCATGGTGACTGGGAAGGTCTGAAATCAACATGGAGAGTTGGTGCCCTTCTAACTCCCTTCTGTGTGAGGAGGGTGTGGTGTGTGGTTTGTGCTGATCTGTGCATTTTCCTCTGTTCCTCCACCCCGTATGCTCCAGGACACAGGGATACAACATGAGGTCACAATTCAGATCAATCCTGCTGGACAGAAATATTTCTGGTTTTCACTTCTGACATTAGTGAAGAGCCTCAGGACTTCCCCTGTTCTTCCAGAGCTATGCATGTGGGACACTTGAAAGAGGACACACGGCATGGGTCCTGCTTTCTTTGCCTCTTGTATTTTCTCTCTTGATGAGACACTGACCCATCATGATAATGAGTATTGTTTCTTCATGATACTGGTAGACTTTTCCTAGCTGAGAAAACTGAACGTAAAACAGGCATAAAAGTGTTAGCTTCATACACAGCTCATTCCTACCTTATGAAACTCCTTAAGAATATAATGAGGTCAATATTACACAACTGACTGATTTTTAAATGTCTGAAAAATCAATTGAAAATGTTCATCTCCTGACCTATATTTCCTATTACTGCTTCATATTTCTGACTTAAAGGTCCTTAGGGTTTTGGTTCATTGCTTGTAAATTATTAATGTTATGTATACAAGAAGCAGAGAAAATAGTATTTGATGTCTTTACTCTGCAACTCAAGACTCTATTACAGAGGCCCATCCTGCATATGGAGGTCACATCTGAAAAACTATTTCGTTTTCTGACTGATTTTTTTTTCTTTTTTCTTTTTCCAGTTAATGTTTTAGGGTACTTGGTTACCCACCACTGAAATTCCTCAAGATGCCTTTTATGAATGAGGGAGTGCCGGAGGAACAGGGTTACTAGATGAACAAAACTAATTTCTTAACTGACTTGGAGATTTTGCTACAGCAAGAGAGGCTGTTCTCTCAAAAGTAAAATAACTCATAGGCTATATACTTGCCACGAATACCCAGCAAAATGTAAGCTTTTGAGGAACAACCTGACTTTACAAGTCTCTGGCTTTGAGCAATTCGGGGATGGGATATATATGTGTGGGTGTGTATACGTGTAAATTTCTTGCCACAGCATTGTAAGTTTCTGTCAGTGAGTTGTTCATCTTATCTAGCCTTGTTCCTTTTATGTGGATGTTGGAGAAGCTGCAGCTAGCCTGTCCTTTGGCTTGGCCGAGGTCAGGCCCAGGCAAAGGTGTGATGGTGTTGGGACATGCTTCACAGGCGGGGATGCACAGACACGCTTCCAGAGTTTTGGAGATGGGAAGGCTAAAGAGGGATGAAAGGAACAGCTGGCGGAAGCAGGCGGGGAAAAGGCGAGCGATGGGGCTGAGGCGGGCAGGGGCTTTGGGCGCTGACTGGGGACGGAGATGCCGAGCAGGCGGGCAGGGGCTCTGCGAGCAAGCGAAGGGCGGAGGCGGCACTGCCCTTGCCCACGGCACTACGTGTGCCGGTGAGCCTACCCCGGCCCCGTCCCCGTCCTGCCCCGCTCCGCCCGCCCGGGGCCGCCGCTGTGGCGGGGGGCGGGGGACAGGGCCCGTCCCGCCCCGTCTCGCGCCCGTCACCGAGCGATGCTGCGGCCAAGATGGCGCCGGGCGCCGAGTGAGCGCGAGTGGGGATAGCGGCTCCGCTCCCGGCGCTCTCCCCACCTCGGGCAGGGGCGGGCGCAGGGATGAGGCGCGTTCCTGGAGCCGGCTGGTCGTCGTGAGGGGCGCGGGCAAGCAGACACCATGGCGGGGATTATCAAGAAGCAGATCCTGAAGCATCTCTCCAGGTCAGTGGGGCGCGGTGCCCCGGGCAGGCTGGGGCGGTGCGGGGCGGGTCGACTGTGGGTGCCTGTCCTGGAGAGCGACCCCGGCTTGAGCGCCGGGCGGCGGGAACGGGTCCATTCTGACCGCAGATGGGATAGCTGAAGCCGCTTCCTCTCAGTGGTTTGGGGGCGGAGGGGGCGGCCGGATGCTCGAGTGCTTACCTGGCCCCTGGCCTCCGCTCCTTCGCCCGGTGCCGGCGGCGCAGCGCGGGGAGGGGGCTCGGCCTGCCTGGCGCAGAAGGGAGTCACCGAGTGAGTCACCGCCGGGCTCGGCCACCTCCCTGCCGGGCAGACGGTGCCCGCCCCCGCTGCCCGAGGTGTGCGGGGGCCGAGGAGCGGGGGGACCCGACCCCCGTCATCTCCGGGCGGCGGGGGCGCGGAGCAGCGCTGGCTGACCGGGCCGGGGCGGCCTGGCCCGTGTCCTTGCAGCTCGGCTCGCAATTCCGAGCTCCCGAGACACAGGTGAGGCCGGCAACAAAAAGGTGCACGCAGAGAGATGAAAAATAAGTTCGTAGTTTTCTGGGCGGCTGAAATAATGTCTGTGGTGCCTCGCGGCCTAAAACGAAACAAACAAACAAATCTGCTGTAAATGTCTTGGCTGTCAATGTCGTGTGCTTGAAAGATGGAGGAATCGCAGAAAGTACACAGTCTGATTCATACAGTTTTTGAAAGCCGCATCAGGTTTCTCCCATTTTCTAAAGAGGCAAAAACCTGTTAGGTACTCGATTTGTCATGATACCACAGCGTTGCTAATTCTTCAGAGCTTACTTTTATATCTAAAAAAATATAACCTGCAATACTTCAATTTTTAGGGTTTTTTTTTTTCCCTAATGTTCTATTCCACATTCGTGTGGTATTTCTGAAAAATGTTTCTAGAGAAAATTTAACAAAATGGAGTGACAGATTGTCATTTGACTAATCTTGTTGATGCACACAGAAAACGTAATTCTCATTCCAAATCCTTTGATACCTATCTGCTAAACGTGATATGTGGGGCAGTAGTAGACTGATGTTTCTTCTCCGCCCTGCTCATGAGTTATGTAGCAGGGAATGCTGACAAAGAATTCTTTTCTTCACATGAAAATGAGAGAGCGCTGTGTGAATGGAAATGCAAGGGGAAGATGTCATCAGCCTTGAGTCAGTTTTCTAACCAGCAGGAGTTTGGAATACCTGGATTTAGCAGCTTGTTTCCTGCAGCAGTGTATAGTGAGCTGTATGGAAAGAGACGTGAGCTCTAGTTTCTGTGCTACAGATTCACTCTAAAATGTGTCTGGGAGCTAGGCATGAGTAAGATGAGTCAGTTTTTGTCTAGTTTTTCAAATGAGCAGCTGAATAGATTAGAACTAAGTACTTTGTCATGTTGGTAAATTTGTGATTCCTCTCGTGTATTGTGATAATGCTTACTCAACAAGGCTCTGTCAAATGATTATGACAAATTTTATCACTTCTGGAAAGCTTATGGGATATATCCAGTGATTTGAGGCTTGCATGTTGAACTTGATGCTCATAATCCATACTATTCCAAGAGTGTATTTGCTACCTAAAATGTAGACAGTATTATTAAGCCCCTTGTAATGAGTGTTTTTTCATTACATGTTCAGATAATGTCTTTACTTCCTGCAGAACAGGTGTGTCAGTGGTTTCAGAAGTTGGTTACTCAGGAAAACAGATTTCAACTGATATGAGCTTAAATTTCAGGACCTTGATTTTTCAGCAAAAATTATACAAGTATTAATTCAAGATTTTCTTTAGTAAGTTTTCTGAGAATGTGACTAAGGAGCCAAGTACATAAGGAATTTCCTGTAATAGACAGAGTGCCAAAGGACACTTTCACTTTTTACTCTTATAGTAGTAGTTGCTGTTCTGGAGTTTTAGTAGTTTCTTGAAGCTGCTGCCTGCTTGTCATCTTCAACTAAGCAGGTATTAGTGGCAGGATTAAAACTTACTGGAAGAGGCGCATATATAATTAAGCAATAGTGGAAAGAATTACTCTCTCATCTCGTTTTAATTTTTGAATATTTTATTTTCCTTTATGTTTGAACAAAGATACAAATTTGTACCTTAAGTTACAGAGAAGTTATTTGATTTTTTGTCACAACCCAAAGAACGGTTGAGGTTGGAAGGGCTCTTTAGCAGGTGTCATGTCCAGCTCCCCCAGTCATCATTGATTTGGCAATGTTTGCCGTGAAGGTTACTGCAGTATCTGTTAATCATGTCTTTACTCTTTTACCTATCTAGGTACTGTATTTGCAAATTTGAAAACATTGTGTCATTCAGCAGCACAGTTTCCATATAGCAGTTCACAGTGCTTTTATTAGATGAACTGATAATGGACACTGGTGTAGAAGGAGCCTTGTCATTCTACATTTGTTAGACAGTGGAGATTTTACATAGATATTAGTCTTTAAGGTCTAAAGACAAGAAGATGACCCAAACTGCATTTTGAAACGATTTTAATACCTAAATTATTTTATGACTTTGTAAAGGGATTTTCTTATTGCTGTGTTACAGTTTAAGAGCAATGAAAGTAGTAAAACTTATTTTATTCAGCTTGTAACAAGTCTTGTATCTCATGTCAGGATGTGGTAATGAATGTTTTGCTTTCTTGGTCTTTTAAAATTTAAAAAAAGTCCTCTATCTTCAACATGCATTGTTCTTTCCCAAGGCTGTGGTAGAAAACAAGAAGGAGGGAAGGGGTAGGAGGAAACTGTATGTCTTTTTGTTGTACATCACATTATATGATGGTGTAGGATATGAAACTAAACCTATCAACTGAACTGAAGAGATGAGTTTGCTATGTGGAGGCTTGAATTTTTGTTATCTCCATGTTATATTAGCTGTGGTTTTACTGAATGCAGGTGACAGAGTGTCTTTATTTCATATGTGCCCTAAAATAAGTCTCTTGTGGAGTCTGGATAACAGCATCATCCTTGACAAAGGCAGGAAAGACACCATCCCTAGAAGTCTTCTCTAGTGTTGGGATCACTTACTCATACTGTAAAGGTCTTCCCCAATGAACTGAAACTTGTGTTGAATCATCATTTGTGCTGTTACATATTTTCAGTGGGTGAGAGATTTCTTGTTGAAATCTCTTGCACCTTTTTATTGCAAAATTTTCTGTTTAATGCTCTGCTATGATGATTGCAGATATCCTTGAGCATACCTTCTTTTTTTCTCAGACTTGGTGGACAAGTGTATGAAACAATGGTGTTCAAGATTTCTGCTAGGAATCTAGATTGCCCTGTGCAAGTTCACTGTGGTGTTACTGCAGTACTTTCTCTGGTTATGAGAGGATCATCTCTGTGCCAGAGGTTTCAGTCTTGGGTTTCTTGGATGGGAGGTACATACAGGGATCGGGTATTACTAACTCAGACTTATATAATGGTGTTGTCAAGTGTTTTATAGTTTTGGCTTTTAGTCTCATGGCAATTCCTTTTCTAGTTAATGAGATGTCTGAGTCATCTGTGTATCTGCATGATCCATGCCCTGTGAAAAACAGTTTTGTTTATAAAGATATGTGTAAATGAAGGCAAGCTTATAAACTTTGCCTGTCTGATAAGTAGCCACACTAAATATGACAGTCTTCACCTCAATTGATACCAACTCTTAAGTTTATCAATGATAACACGTAGTTCAACTTGAAAAGTTACAGTTTGCTTCTTACTCAATATTTTCCAGAAAGAAAACAGTAAGGGGTTCTAAAGTGTTTGGTATGGCAGAAATTGGTTTCAGTTGTGTCATTAGTTAATGTTCTGCATGAACTTAGACCTTTGCTTTTGTTTATCTGAATCAATAGATGTGAACATACTAAGATTTCAATAGAAGAAAATTGCGGGGAGTTTTGTGACAATTGTCTTCATTTCGCAGTTGGGAAGTCACTCTAAAGCTCATATAAAGAATGGTTGTAAAAGAGTAGCATCCTAATTGTATGGATGTTAGTCTTGATATAAGCAATGATATCCTGCATAATCTAGGATAATCTAGGACAACTTCACTGATATCCATCCTACTGAAGTATTTGCCCTGCATATTGACCTGCTTTTATACCAGTCAGACATGCCTGTTTGGTGAGGGATGTTGTCCTCTCAAGAAATCTGAGGTGACTCCTTTTAGAGTAAAGCAGTATAACACACCTTCATTGGACTAGAACGGGCCATTTCCTTCCTGTAAGTAAATGACCAAAATTGATTGGATGAACTTTGAAAATTCTGCTAGTAGCAAAATAAGTAGTTTTTTGCTTATTTTCAGTTTTGTGTATTCCATTTCTGTGTCACTTTAGTTTTGTGAAAGTTAGCCAACTCCTTTAGCCAGCCAAAGAACACAAAATGTGTACTTTTCCACTTCTCTCTTTGCTTGTTCTATTTTTTCAGAGTGTATTCTAGGTTAGTGACATTATTGGCTTGTGTAGTATGTGATAAAATTGCAAAACACTATGTAGGCATAATAATCTCTGTTTTTCTGAACGAGTCTGTATTGAATCTGAATGCTTGCAGAAAGTGTTAGCATTATGTCTGTCTTAAATGCTGCACCCACTGAAAGAATAAGCCTAAAAACTACAGGTAATAAAGCACAACTGCTTGAGACAGCAGACAAGGAGGAGGAGAAAGAGCAATGTAAAATATCACTGTAATCCTATATTTCTTAAATTCCCTTATGTTTGAAAATCAATACTTTCAGTATTCAAGTGGAGACTTCGTGCCAACAATTTCTTCCATGTGAATGTGCTGGTAATGTTCCAATGAACATGAAGGAATCAATAAATGCTTTTTTTCAACAGATATAAAAAAAACTTTAACTTTCTTCTGGTTTTGTTAGTAGCTTCATTCATCATATTGCATTTTAATATTCTGTAACAGAACATCTTCCAAAATTCAAACTGAAATTGCTGTGGTGCTTTGTGAAATTATACCTGTAATTTGGAGATAAATGAGCAATAATACATTTTCTGGTAAAATTCTTAATTGTTACCTTTATTAAGATTTTATATTAAATCTTGCATTACATGTCAGAAAGATCTCTTAAGCTTTCAGTAGCGTTTGTGTTAATAAAATAAACACAGAATTTGACTTTTCCTTTTCAGTTTGTTTTACGTTATTTTTGCAAGTGTATTATAAATCTAAATGCTAATTCTACAGACACTGTATTTGTACAATTAAAGTTCTGCTGAAGCTTTGTTGAAGTTAGGCAACTTGTGAGTACATAATAAAAACTAACACATTTGCACAATCAAGAGTAATTACTCAGCAGCATTTTAATTGTATGTGATCATTTTCTTTAGAGTTCTCAGAATACTAGTAAGTTTCACAATGAAAATGGTCTTGAAGATTGCTCTGTTCAAGTGTCTGACACACTAGTATAAGCTATTCCCTGGGAAAAAAGGATATTTAAATAAAGCCTGTAAGGAATACAATTGTCTTTTAAGGTCAAGTGATTATGGAGTATGTAAGTATCAAAACTAGCCCACAGTTACATTTTTAAAAATTTGTTATTTTTCCCACCAAAGCCTTAGTGCTTTGAGGTTGTGTTTTGGTTTGGTTGTTTGGTTTTTTGGGGTTTTTTTTGTTTGTTTGTTTTTTTAATTACTCAATTATATCAATAGTATCTTGGGTTTGGCCACTTGCACAACAACCCAAGTTTCTCAATCCAGTAACTCCTGTAAGAGTACATCTTTGTGGAGCTGGTGCTAACCATGGTTTAGGTTTCTTCATTGTCTTAATTTTTGATAAGGAAACACAGGAGATGAAAGAGTTCCAGCTAGGCTGTGCTTTTTAGTTCTTCCAGCCTCCCACAGATGGATGTACAGGCCTTGTTGGAAGAATGTCCCCAGCGCAGATTTCGTAGCAGCTCTGCCATGCATCTTCACCATTTAGCTTGGGAACATCAGAGGGTTTTCTTTTTTCCTCAGAGGTGCTTGCTCCTTCTGACTCCCAAGGAAGTAACACTTGGATCCAGCTACTCAGGAATCTGAAAGTTAGGTGGTTGCCCACTTCTGAAACAGGTTTCATGTTGTAGTTTCTCCCATTGCCCAGAGTCTGGAAACTTGAGAAGAATAATTTGTAACTAGGTATCTGTAATTGACTTCAGTGATAAATTTCTTAAATGCTGTTCTGATATACGAACAAACTGCCTACCAAGGTCACTGTCCAAATGTTTGGGTTTTGTTGCACCCAAAGGGGTAAAAGTGTAGGAATTAATTATGTTTAAGATGAGGCATCTCTTTGAAGTGAAGACAGTTAGCAGAGAACTTTTGTTTTGAGGAGTTTATTGTACTGAAATTTCATAGCCTGCAAAAATCAGACTTTCAGATGTGTGTAAGTCTTTGTAGCACCACACTGAACACAGAAACAAGCCCAGAAGTCCCATTCCCCTATATCTCTAGAGTCAGGTTTCTTTAGTTTGAATTTTGAATAGCTGAGGTTGGGACACTGTAAATAGGAACAAATAATGTGAGAAATCTCAGGCTAGGCAAAACAAAACTGAAAAGTTGTTTTCCATTTAAAAATAAAATAAAACCCTCTTATGCTGCATCTTTGGGCTATCTTCTTCCAAATTATTACTGGATATCCCTGAAACAACTTGGTTACATTATATAGATCTTTCCTGCACAATTAAAATTTTCTTCGTAAGCTGTTCATTTAAACAGGGCTCCAGTACCGTAGTATCAGACAGCAAGGGATATCCTCATGGGAATCTGGTGTTTTACACAGGTCTGTTTCCTTTTGAATTCTGTAGTGTCATGATGTGTAACAACTTGTAACTGCAGTTATCTTTAGCGAAAACTCTCTTACATTATTGTATCACTCCTTTTTCCCTTTGAACTTGATCCCTTGTATGTCCCCTGTGTCCCGTTCCCTGCAGCGATCCCAGCTGGCTCTGGTGGAGATTGGTTTGCTGTGAATATCCTTACTACCAAAATGAGTACCAGAAGCTCCTCAGAAGCCGTGGCAACTGACCACTTGCTTTCGCCAGGAGTAGGGGCCTTATGTCTGAATACCTTGCCCTCAGGTAACTTCCCCTCTCCCACCTTTGTAGAGTAAATATAAGAGGTGGTATGTATTTATATAAATTTAGGAGTGAAGTGAGGTCTATAAATGCTACTTAGGTTTCCACTTCTGTTTCTTCTTATAATTTAAAATTCTGTAAAAAAAATAATGGTTTGCTATGCAGCTGTGTGTTTTGGCTTCTTTGGGGTTTTTGTAAGTCTTAAACTAAATTTGTAAAATGAGTTTGTGGACTAAATCAGCAATCCCATTATAAACATACCTTTATGTGTATTTTCTAAATGTAATCTGAGTATTTCCTAATATATTTAAGCTATATGACATTTACTGTTTATTATTTGCATCTACATAATTTCTTTTCATCACTTATTGTGTATTACCTCTGTATTGATATATTTGAAGGTCAGCTCTTTAACTGGTTTACAGAAAAAAGTGACTGATTTTATTTCCGTTATTTTAAATTAGAAGAGTTCTTACAGTTAATATCTTATCAAAAGACCTTATTTTGTTGTGAGATCTGATCGGTTAGCATTAAAATAGATACGTGCTCATGTCATATAAATAAATGATGAGGTTTTCAAAAAGCAGGTATTGTTTTGCTTTTGCGCTATATCATTATTTCATGATTTTTAATTTTTGAAGTTATTTTTCATCATATGGCTTTTTTTTTTGCATTACGTACAGAATGTTGCATTTTAAGTGGAATTTAATAGTTGTCAACCATAAGCAAATTAAGGTGGTTTTATTGCTGCCTGCAGTGGGCAAGTTGTAAATACATTGCCACATATTGTTTGATATATTCAGGATTTTATGTTCTCTTGTACTCAACATATAATTAAGCCCTGACATGTATAGGATTGTCATGTTTGAACAAAGTTCTTTGGGTTTGATCATATTGGCCATTTCTCTGCTTGCTGTGAAAAGACTGATGGAATAGAAAAGCTTAATCTTGGTCTGTATAAGGGTTTATCATAAATGAAAGGTGAATTGCTTAAGCAATGTTTTACTTGCCACATGATTATCATTTGTGCAGTGCAAGCTCCTCATTTATGCAGTGCTTGGCTGTGTCTGTGCAGATCTGCTTCATGACACATAATTAGATAATAATCATTGATGACAGCAGCTGTCTCAGCTGCCTGTACCCAAAAAGCAAGCAATTCAGCTTTTTAAATTGAAAGAAAATAATTTCCTATATGTGTTATTACAGAATTAACTAGGGGAAGCATTGTGTACTGTCAAGAGACTTGGTGGGGATGCAATTATTTGGAAGGTGTCAGCAAAGCATGTGTATTATTCAAGGCTCCTACAATGGGATGGATAAGGGTGTGGTGTGACACTGCACCAGATATGTTACACAAATACAGGTTGCTTGTTGAGCCAAGGTCCTAATTTGTGGTTTCCCTGGCAAGGAAGATCTGGTTTTATGCTGTGATAGATCAAAAAGCGTGCAAGTGTTACGTGCTTAAGTTCCTATATAGGCCTGAAAAGTCCTACCTGAAGCTGTAGGGTTGTAGGTGGTATTTTGGACTTGTCAGTGTGGTGTAACTAATGACCAGCCTGAGAGCAGAAGGTCCAGGCTGGGTTTGTAAACAAGGAAATTCCTTGTCCTGCTGCAGAGGATTGGGCAATGAGCACCTTCACAAAGTGCTTTGCAGCAGGTGATGCAGATCTTCTCCATGCTGGACATCCAACCGGCCATGGAGGGTTCTCCATCTTGCACTCAGACACCAAATACACACCTGACAATTCTGCAGATGTTCAGGGTGAGATTAGATAAAGTATGTAGCCATTTGTGTGGAGTGGCCACAATACCGGTAGGTAAAGGGGTGATATCTTTCTTGTGTACAAATTGGTGTTAGAGGGTGTAAGAAGGTGCCAGTCGGGTGTCGCAGATAGTGAGGGGTGTGCTTGATCAAGCCAGTTACTTAGAATTAGGTATGATTTGTGGTGTTGGGCTGGATGAGAGGAACTCATTTGTAACAGTATACACTGTCGATCCCAACACTTTTTTTCTGTGGCAAATTTGAGTTAGTTCTATTCCTCTTCTGCTTGAAGTCTTAAAATTTGAAGTGTAGTGAGCTGAATGGTAGTAGACCTCCTTCACTCTGTTACTTACAGTCATGGGTAGGAAACATCTTCCTGAGAAACTCAATTGAAAAAGATCATTTGTCTTGTTTCAGAAATGGTGTAATTCTTTAGTGATCAAATAACATGGTTCAGCCAGGTGAAACAGTAAAAAAACCCAACCTGTTATCTTCGTGTTTCATTTCTGCCGTTCTATTATTGATCCAGTTGGCAGTGCTTAGTAGGTAATGCTTCCCTTTTTTGGAGCCTGTTGTTTAAGCAGTTTTGAGTTCAGAACAAGGAAATAAACAAACTTGCAGCACATACTGTGATTTAATAATTTGTCATGATTTGAGCATATATTTAGAGTCATATCACTGAGGAAATTTTATTTTAAAAACAGGAAGACACATGGTAGAGCTGGGAAAAACAGGAGATGTGCAAAATAGCTGGGAATCTGTGTCCAAATGTGATCTAGATTTCTCTTATTTCTCTGTGTTGGAGTTTCTGTTCTCAAACTTCACAAGGCACCTGGTATTCGCTCCAAACCTTTGGGGAACACTGCTCTAAGCTTCACGTGGTTTGTGGCCTTTCGTATACAAGCCATAAACTTGTGACTTCAGAAAAGTCTTTTCCTATCTTCTCTACCTGTTCTGGGGGATTTTTTGTTTCTGTTTTCAAGTTCTTGGCCATCTTCCCTGCTCCATTCAGAGCTCCAAGCCTGTGATGTTTTTTTTAAAAAAACATTTTAGGCAAGGAAATAAATGCATCTTTTATGTAGGTTTTTGAGTTATTTTAGAGGGAGAGAACTGGAAGAACTGTTGTAGTCCTGACAAAATACATTGATTAACTTACTCCTCTTTGATTCTTAATACTGCAGTGTTACTGTGAAGTCTTTTATGCTTTTCACTAAACTCTTAGTCTGTACTTTGTAAATTAAAGTTGAACCGTCTATCTGTAACTGCATAGGAATATTTAGTGCGTGTGTGTGTAGATGCGCCCAAAGGAGCTATGTTAGGCAGCTTATGATATTGATGAATTCATATTTCTGTATCCTTGCATTTAAATGGTAAATATTTTACAGCATTATTATACATGTAAAATTCAATAATAAAACTGTATCGAAACTCATACTATCACATAGTAATTCAAACCTCAGATATGTTTTGAGAAAGGAAATGTGAAATTGAAACACAATCAGTGAAAACAGTTTTGCTAAGAATATCTTCTCACAGCTCACCTGTAACTTTCTGTGACTTTTGACATGAAAGGTACAGTCTTAACTGGTAGAGATCCTCTTATGTGTGTCTCTCCTGAATGAAGCAGCACTTAGAGCATTTTTTCTTTCACTGGCTGCAGGAGAGGAAATAAATTCAAAGCAACACTCTTGGAAGAATTAAAAAAAATGTATATAGAAAAAGTGATGGTCCTTTCTGATTTTTTCCCTGTCCTCCTGTTGAGAAAGACTGGCTTCTGTTTGTTTGAAGGATATTGAAAGTAACTCAAAAATTGCTTTGCTGTTGCCATTCTCCTCTTTAGTGGTGTTTTGATATCTTTTGCTCAGAAGTTTGAAAACCTCTTTCTGTAGTCCTGTGTGTTTCACTGTGATGTGTCTGCAGCTGTGACCAGGGTAATGCTTGGATCTATCTCCGAGCTGGGAGGCGTTTCTGGTGTGACTGAGCAGCAGGGAACTCTGAGGGAGACTTTTTTCACAGAGCATGAGTCTTAGGAGAGTTGTGTGTACCTGTGCATGTGTAATGGCAGAATGGTTTTGCGTTTGCTGTGTAAATGTGACATTAAGATGACATCAGTTTGTAATTCTTGTGTTGAGCCTTACTTAGAAAGTCAAGAGTGAGAGGTGCTACCAGGTGGCTGAAAACACTCAATGGCTGCTTTTTTTCTTCTAGGAATTTTGTACAACCTGAGTCAGATGAGACTTTGCAATGGTTTCTGATATAGGAAGTTTTATATTTTGCAGTTATTTTACAGTTACTGATAGGTTGTTTTAATGAGGAAGGTTGTTTAGCTCTTCTCATTATTCTTTCTTGTTGAAAGAAAGACAGAAAAAAGAGTAACCAGGAAACAAAATAATTGAAGTCCTTCATTCCCCTCACAATGTTTCTAAACAGAGCATTTAGAAATACATTAGTTGCCAAGGAAAATACATTTATCAATAGCCTTATCTCAATATATTTTTAGTACTGAAATTATGAAACTATATTATTCACAGATTAAATCTCATTGCTTGTGGATAATTTATGACTGTAAGCAATACAGTAACAACTGCAGCATTTCATAAGAAACATGTCTAGTAATATTTGTAAATACATACTGTTTGCATTTTGTCAGGCTTGACAAAAAGCTAACCATCCTGGGAGTGAAGTAGGGCAGTTGGACTCAAAAAAGTTTCAAGCTGTACTTGGAAACTGTTAAGAGAGCTTGCCAACCTGTTTCATCTTCTTCCACCACCTCCCCCAGTATCAAGTACTTAATGAGGACCTTGTAGTTCAGTTAGAAGTTGTCTCTTGAATGGAAAGGAAATGCTGGAATTGCACCTTCTGAGGCATTGCTTCTGGGCTGTGTTCCATCATTGAGGACAGACAAACCCTTTGCTCTCTGCCTGGAGAACAGCAGTACCAGGAGGTTTTGGTAGGAAAAGTCACAAAGCATAATGCCAATGGCAGTATTTTCTACTCCTAATTTTGTAAAACTAGACTCAATTCATGAGCAGAAACAATTTTTCATGATAGATTGAAAGTGTGGTAAAGTATAGCCTGTTCTTAGCTTACAGTAGATACAATGCTACAGCTGTGGTTTGAAGGTGGAGAATCCATGGGCTCTGTCATTCTTACAAGGATGTGAAGCATTTGACACAGTCACACAGATTCTTTCCTTGTATCAGCAAATCCTAGTGCATTTGAGATATAAGTTATTTATATGTATGCTTTTAAATAGTTACACTTTTTACCACATGGATATCATATTCAGCTTTCAAGTTTTCATCCAGTATTTTATATACCTCCTGTTGCTATGTGTGTGTATGTGTATTTCTAATTTGTCATTAAATTCTATGACTAAATCTAATTATTATTATATGTAAAACTTTTATTGCAAGATTTTTGCTAAATATATAGAAAGGTACTCTTATGACAGTAATTTTAGGGGTTTGGGATTTTTTTTTTCCTTTCAGAAAGTTAAAGCATGAAATAGATTCTGTTCTGCTTTATATAGTTTAAAATTAATAGCTCAATAGTTTGAGTCAAGGATTTTTTGTTGTTCTAGGTGACACAAAAATTAGAAGATATCCCACAATATATTTTTGTTTATGTATTTAGAGATTGAGCTACTGAGGTGAAAAAAAATTAGAGGGACAAATCAATTCCATTGTATCATTTCTTTCCAGTGTGAAATTTATCTAAGATTTCTTAAACCCCCATATCATTGCTTTAAGTTAAATTGTCACTGATATGCAGGATAGCTTTGATTGCTTTGTATGTTTTTACTTAAGGTGTGTTTGTTTTTAGGTTCACCAAAAATCTGTCACCTGACAAGATCAACCTGAGCACATTAAAGGGGGAAGGTCAGCTGACCAATTTAGAGCTGGATCAAGAGGTACTCCAGAACATGCTGGATCTTCCAACATGGCTGGCTATAAACAAGGTGTTTTGTAATAAAGCATCCATTAGGGTGAGTGTTTTATTGTGCTGGAATGGTAATAAAACAAATCTTGCTTCCTTTTGTTCTGTCTTTGTAAACTTTCAAGCAATTTTGTGTTAGTTGGAAATTGTGATAAATGCTTAATAAAATTTTAAAGAAAAACAAATGTTTTATCAGCAATAATTTCTTCCTTATTTTTGTTTGTCATGTGATGACATAAAATGCATCTGGAAATACTGAAAATAAGAGGGATTATTTTTAATTGTTATTCTTTCTGAGTAGAATTCATTCCTGCATGTTTTGAAAAATGAGGTAGAAATAAAAGTTTGTATTTGTCTGTGGTAATTAGTCTATCATAATTATTTATTGTTCTTTTTGTATGTTCTTTCTTTACGCCTCTTTGTTTATTGCTTTCCCTCTTGTTTTGTTCCTGTTTCCAAAAATATCCTTCTGAGGGATTCTGATCTCTGTAGGAAATGTGGGAAACACAGTAAATCTAGTAGATCCTGCGTTTTTGGTAGTTGTGGCTGCTAATAATTGAAACAAGATATATCATCTGCACCTACATTTTACGAATGTAGGATTAAGAAATGAAGACTGGCTTGTTCTTGACTGAAGTTACAGTGTGGGCAAACATTAGCACCTGGTGGGGTTTGTTTATGGTTTTTTAGTGTTCTTTCTTTGCTTTTTTTCCCCACTGTGGAAGGTTCTCCTAATTTTTCTGGATGCAGTAAAATTGATGTTTTGTTCCATGCATCCAGTCAGTTGTAGGTCAGCAAAGGAGATGTAGATTTTCTTTCCTTTTCAAGGAAAGAATGTGTAAGGCAGTGATGCTTCTTCTGATGCTTGTTAACTCATTGTTAAAGAGACAGATTCTGCTTTGTTCCTCTGTTTTTCTGCTCAGTGATAGGTAGATTTTGAAGTTCAAAGTTTTTAACACCTAGTGTGTGCATAAAGTCACCATATAGTATGTTCAGATGAACTTAACATTTTGAAAGTAATATTATGCTGAGTTCAGAAGTTAGAAATATAATTTGTATGCCTAAAACAGATTCTGTGTGGTTTATTTTACTATCTTTTTAATATTTAATTTGCTTTAGAATAATGTTTTCTCTTGCAGATACCATGGACAAAATTGAAAACACATCCCATCTCTTTGGTGAGTTCTGAAATAAACTCTGAAATGTACTGTGTGTAGCACAATCTATATGAAATATTTATATAGTTCTCTTGGTGTGATTCTAGAAATAACTGAAACATCAACAGGCCTTTACTAAGTGTCCTTGGGTAGCAGCAGATCAAGGCAAAATGCCTTAGTGTTTTTTCTTGGTAGGTTTGTTTTCCTAATCTGTGGCTTTGGTGTAATCTCTGTAATGTTTGACCATTAGCTCGTTTCTGTCAAGTTTTTAGTCATTACTTGTTAATTTGGGTTTACCTGAAGGGTAGTTATTTGTCCAGTTAACCCCTTTTACAAGTTCCTGCCTTTCTTTTGGAGATGTCTTTTCTGGGACTTTTCAAATCTTCACACAGTCATCTCAGCTATAGCAGGTTTGACACACATAGCATTTGTAGGGTTTTTGTAACCACCTAGAATTCAGCCTGGATATAAATAGGAGGTAAAATGCATAAATAGGACTCAATGATAATTAGAAGTCGTGTTAATTCTTGTATTTGCCTTCCTTTATTCTTTATTTTTAAATATACTAACAATTGTGGTAGCCCCAGAAGTAATTTTATTTGATGATGAGTAAACTTTTCTCAATTGCGTTTGCAGTTGAGTGTGCTTAAGGGTGAGTATTCCTTTAGCTGTCATGTTTCCCAGTCTTGCAGTGAATGTGCTTGTAATTCCTTTGTTCTGAATCAGACTTGGGAAAGACATGTTGTTTTAAATAATTGATGCATTTGCTAGTGACCCAGTTGGAATGTACTGATGTCTGTACTGCTTCTTCCTGACACCCAGAACTTAAAATCTGGTAATGCCAAGGTGGATGATTTGACCTCTTGGCTGTGAGATGCAACTGCCAAATTAGGAAATGGGTTTAAGCTGTGCTATTCTTAAACATGACACACTTTGACCTATGGTAGCAAGGCATTATTTGCTTTGCTCCTGTTAAACTTACATTAGCACTTTGTGAGGCTAACTTTCAAGGTAACCTTTCTTACATAAAGGTTTCCTTGAACCAAGTGCATTATAAACAGGTAACAAAAGTTCACTGTTCAGTGGTAGATTGTACAACAGCCTTTTTGATTTCTAAAGGAAAGTGAATTTAGTGGCCCAAGTGCCAAATCTCAGCCCTTCATTATATCACTGAACTTCTGGTGTTTTGGGAGGGACAGGGGTGGAGGGATATTTTTGCTACTGAGAGTTGAATTAAGTTGGAATAGCATCCTCTGTTAGCATAGCTTACTGGATAACTAGAACCCACTTATCTAGCCAAAGGGCCTTTCATTGAGCTCAGTTGCCCTTAGTGAGAATCAAGCTGTTAACACAGTGGCACATACTGTTATCTTTGTTCATCCAGTTCTGATTTCATATGGTAAACATGATAGTTTTGAGGAGTGATTTTGGGCCCCAAGGATAATCTGCAGAAGTTTTTACTCTATCCAAGTACAGTAGTTGCTAGTGAGAAAAGACACAGATCTTCATCCAGATACATTTTTTGTTACTTCTTTTTTATATTGTGCAATCTCTTGAAATCACTGTCCTACTGTTCTGTGCACTGGTCATGTAATAAAGGGAATTTTTAAAAGAGTGGTCGAACATCCAAAACTTCTAGGATTACTAGGAGAAATCTTGGCTTCCCCCCACCATCCTCAAACTAAGGGATTGGGTTTTTCTTGGTTTTTTTTCTCTGTTGTTTTCAAGACAAGATAATCATTGGGCCAGCTAAAATATAATTTTTAAATGTGCAAATTTACTGTTACCAACTATTTCTTCCCTTTAAGCATCAAAATGCAGTGAAGTATAAATAAATCCAGACTAGACAGTTCATTACTTTTTGGTTGTAGTCAGGTTTTAATGGGTAAGAGTAGCACAGAAAAATGTGGAGCAAGCAGATTATGACAAATAATCTAATAGCTAAGGTAGATTGAATAATGAAAAATCTAAAACTGAGGACAAAGGGGTTTCTGATGTTTGTCTGACCTAAGAGCATAAATGGGGGCATTCAGAAGGGGTGGTAGAAAGTTAGAATTAGACAGGGAAAAAATCTTAACTCCCATGCTTTGAATCAGCTTGCATTAAGTATTAAGTATTTTGTTGAAAGAACAGCCATATAGAAAGAAAATTCAGATGACTGCACATTAAAGCATGTCCATTTTGAACTGCAATTTTTGAAAATTTATGTGTTGGATAAATAATATTCAGGGGCCAAGAATTTCATGATATAGTATTGGACTGAGGATATGTGTTAGAGCTCACAAAATTTTTTTAAAAAAAGGAAAAAGTTACAAGAAGATAATTCTAGTGTGTTATGAAAGTTTATGGAAAAATTGACATGGTAGGAAATGTTTTGTGTGTATTTCAGAAAAACTTCTCGAGTCACCTTTTTCATTTGGATTTTTGTTCTTCATATGTCATCTGTTTACTTTGTTACCTCTAAAGTCTCAATTTTATTTTTTTTTTTCTTTTCTGTTTCTCAAGTCCTTGGATAAAGTTGTAATGGAAATGAGCACCTGTGAAGAGCCACGTGCCCCTAATGGACCCTCTCCTATAGCAACTGCATCCGGGCAGAGGTCAGTGATGGTACTTCCATATAATTGATCAAAAAAGGTTTGGAATTACATAGTACAGATTGACTGCAAATTTTAAGAAGTATATAGGGTTGCAGTTTGCCATTCCCATCTCCTCCAAAATTTTATTGTATTGCTTGTGTGTGAAATAGTGTAGTGGTCATGGAGCTATCCAGACCCAAGCCTGGAGAGAACATGTGAACTAGGTATGGAGCTTGCAAGGTACGTTTCGTAGGGGTGCAACTGCTGTGTCAGATATTTACTGAGTTTAATTGATATTAAGTTTTTTATAAATTAATGATATCTTGCCTTCATCCTTTTTGGAATATACATATACTGTTCATGTGGGGGTTAAAATATTTTCTTTTTTATTTATTTTGTCTAAGGAGTTTAAAATTTTATTTTCTCAATTGTATCAGCTGATTCTTACTGAGAGATTTCATGCACACTGTATAGCCCACAACTTAAGCAATTCATTGGAACAGTACAACATTACATCAGTGATTTTTGTCTCTCCACACCCCAGTCATTTCCTTTACATAGACTCAAAACATTTTTCTGTGGTCACAGGGACCTATATACAGAGAAATAAATTTGATGATACATTTTTTTTCTTGTTATTACTTCTGTGCAATGTGTAGAAGTAGTCCGTGGGCCTCTATGTCTCCTAAGGTACAGATTAAAAACCACTACCATAGAGATTTTGTGTGGAATGAAGTTGAAAAAGGAAAAGGAATGACAAATCACACAAGTTGTTTGGTTTTTTTAAACAAGCAGGGAAAAAAAAGGGTGTAAATTTTTAGATGTTAAAATAATATTTAATATTAAATTTCCATACGCTAATCTAAAGCATTCAGGATATATAGAAAATTTATTTAAAAATTATTTACAACATCTTAATCTTTTTAAATGCTGGAATGCATGTTGATTTGCTGTAGAAGTGTAACCACCATTTAGGATGCCTTTCTTTATAGAATGAAATAAAGTAAATACTTTATACTGTTTTGAATATCTGGAAGTTACTATTTTTAATGGACAAAATAATTTGGCTTATAGGCATAAATACTAACCTGACTTGAATTGTCACGTAATTAATTTGACATGAATTACTCCTCATGTATGCATATAGTAGACTAAGCTTTCTACATAATGATGTATACTACTTTTTTATGTATGTATAATAACATATAATACATACATCCATATAATTTAACATGAAAGAATTTCATTAACTGTTATAATTTGTGTAGATTGATCTTGGTCAAATATATGTTCTTTAACTATGTAGAGATGAGGATCATAGAGTGAAAGTTATTGTAAATGACATCAAGTATTTTGAGCAAAAATTGCTAAATATAGAATACGTTAGTAACTTCATTTATTTTAACATCTTTTTCATGTTTTATTTCATCTGTGCCTTTTCACTCGGTTTATATTTAATATGTTGACATTTCACTTTTTAGTGAATATGGCTTTGCTGAAAAAGTGGTAGAAGGCATTTCAGTTTCTGTGAACTCCATTATAATAAGGATTGGCGCAAAAGCCTTTAATGCTTCATTTGAACTTTCCCAGCTGAGAATATATAGTGTAAATGCAAACTGGGAACATGCTGACCTTAGGTTTACCAGAATACAAGAAGCTCAACGTGGAGAGGTAAATAATACCTTTTACTAACTTTTTTCCCTTGTTTTTGTGGTAAAGGAGGAAGTTGAATTGCAACCTTTTACAGGTTAGAGAATAGAGACATTCTGTGCTGAGTAATTTCAGTTGTCTTCTAGGAGCACAAATATGTAAAAATGGTGGATTTGAATCAGATCAAATGGCCAATGTGGATGCTGAGGCAAGAACAAAGACCAGGGCAAGCAGGTGTATGATTTCCTTCTTACGTTGTCCAAGTGGGTGACTATTCTGAAATGCAAACTGAGCCAGACTTGAAGAGTACTGAAAGAACAAAGAACGGTATATTAAATAGGAAGGATAAGAAATTGTGCTGGTTTTACTATTCTTGTTATCATTCACAGTAGTAATAAAAATAACAAAAACAACGAGAATTATATTTTCAAAGTTTTAACTGGTTATTTATTTGCTTGTGAGAGTTTGCCTGATAAGAATTCTCTTTTTCTAAAGCAGTTTTAAATGAAATTTAGTTAAGTTTTTGAGCAATTAAATTCATGGAATACTTAAATGACATATATATATTAAAAAGTAATAGCAGTAAAATGTATGTTTCTACTGTCCTGGAGAATAGCGCATGGAAGTGCTAGTTTGATATATGCCATTCATTTGCCTTCTCCCAGGTAACCAAAGTTAAATGTATACTGAGTGCAAGGTTGATCCTAAATATTCATTCAAGAAGACTTATTTTAGCATCATAAATCTGGCCAGCTTCCTCCAGAGCTAAGGAGTCTGGTAGTTGATTTTTAGGTAGGGAAAGAAACGCCAGGAAAATATCAGTTAAAAATCACAAAAGTAAGAAGTTGAATACTGTTTTTCTGACAGTTTTCCTTTCCTGGAGCTTATCTGCATGCTTACGCTCTCATGTTAATGAAATCTGAATGGGAAGAATTAGAGTTTGACTAGATGTAGTTTTGTATTGACAGATTTTTTGATTTTGTGGTTTTTAGGAAGAATTTGATTCTGAACAGTCCTGTACGCAACAGAGCTTTCCTTGGGAAAAGTGCAATTTCCTTTTAGTGCAATTGATACCAGAAACTAATTTCTAGAAATTACAGTGAATGATTTGTTAGCAGCAAATTGCATGAAAATGTGAAAAAACCAAAACCAGTGCTGTGCATTGAAGTTAACATGTGCTGAACCATATATTTAGGGCATAATCATTTAGCTTTGCACTGTAGCTACATTCTTAATATAATAAAGAATCTCCTTAGAATACTTTTAGAAGCTTTTGATCACACTTCATGTCCTGTATGAGGAGGATAGGTACTCTGCTTTTCTGCAAATGCTGTTTCAAGATGCTTTGCACTGCACTTTCCATCTTGCTCACCTGACAGAGTGTACCTCTTTTCCAGACACCCTGGGTATGTTTTACTTAAGTCTCTACGTATGTTCTCAGGACATATGCTGTAAGGTTTTCAAACTGACAAGAGGAGAATGACACAGGAAGAATAAGACACATATCAAACAAATTCTTCTGTCTTGCTCTTAACTCATGGCTGATCCTTGTTTCTTCAGAGAGTAATCATAGCATCATGGAATCATTAATGTTGGAAAAGACCTGCAAGATCATTGAGTTCAACTTCTGACCAAACGTCACCATCCCCACTAAACCATAGCACTAAGTGCCATGTCCAGTCATTTCTTGAAACTCTACAGAGATGGTGACTCTACCACCTCCTTAGGCAGTCCATTC
Source organism: Zosterops lateralis (assembly GCF_965231275.1). Lineage (NCBI taxonomy): Eukaryota > Metazoa > Chordata > Aves > Passeriformes > Zosteropidae > Zosterops > Zosterops lateralis. Next base: position 27,417,145 of record NC_139765.1, read on the forward strand.
CAATGCTAGTGGTTACCCTTCTAGTGTATAAATTCTTCCTCATGCCCCTATGTTAACCTCCCCTGGTGCAGCTTGAGGCCATTTCCTCTTGTCCTGTTGCTAGTCTTGTCTCCTGCCTGGGAGAAGAGACCAGCAGCCATCTTTCTGCAATCGTCCCTCAGGCAGTTGTAGAGAGCAATAATGTCACTTCTGAGCCTGCTCTTCTCCAGGCTAAACACACCTGTCTCCCTCAGATGCTCCTCAAAAGGCTTGTGCTCCAGACCCTTCACCTTCTCTGGACGTGCTTCAGCCACCTCCATGTCTGTGCTGAAGTGAGAGGCCGAGAACTGAACAGTCAGTCTGTCCCCAGCCTGTGGTGCTGCCTGCCATTGTTGTGACCCAAGTGCAGGACCTGGCACTTAGCCTTGTTGAACATCATACAGTTTCCCTTGGCCCATCAATACAAATTGTCCAGATCCCTCTTCAGCACCTTCCTACCCTCTTCAACACTCTCCCAGCTTGGTGTTGTCTGTGAACTTACTGGGGGAACTTGATCCTATCATCCAAATCATGTAGGAAGGAGTTTTAGGTAAACTAGAATGATAGTTTTTCCCTCTTGATGTCCTGTTCATTTGATGTTCTCCATGGTGCTCCTGCTGGACAATCACTCATTTTTCCAGATTTGATTTTCAGTGTCCAGCTGTACTCTTGTATATCCAGATGCTCTTGTATCATTGTTATTCTAACATTTGCTTGCTGCATCTTCTAGAAATCCATGTAGTGGATTCAAAGCTTGTGGGGTCTACATGGCATGCAGTGTGGTTAATGATTATCTTTTAATCGAAATGAAACACTCCAAAAAACTCTCTCCTATCCTGTAGCTTTGCTTCTCTCCCTGCTCTTTCTTTATTTAACATCTTGAAAGTAAACTACACAATCATTTTTTTCCTCTCCCAAAAGCAGACTTGTATGCAATAGTTGTGACCTTTATTTTCTTCTGAATATTTTCAATGCTGCTTGTTACCTCATCCTGCTTGGAAGTAGCTTAATGTTTCTGTGACAAGCAAGGTGAGGGCTTCCTGACACCTTTAGATGGAATAGCAAGTGAGTTGTATTTGTTCTGTTTGTATGGCTCATATGAGTTTGTGTGTACATATGTACATGCGCAGGGTTTGGTGCAAGTAAATGTCATATTGATCAAGGTGTTTTTCTATATTTTTTCTGTCTTTAAAGGTTTTGACTTTTAAAGAAATCAACTGGCAGATGATCAGAATAGAAGCTGATGCAATCCAGAGTTCTAAGCATGAAATGATGAGTGCTCCAGTTCGACTGATTACTAACCAATCAAAAATTAGGGTCACGCTTAAAAGAAGGGTAAACTTGAAAAGTTTGAAGTCTTATTTTATTTTTGAATTTGTAACTCGTGCTCTTAAGGCATACATGCACATAGCAACGATTTTAAATTTAGGCCGTAACCAATGTAGAATTCCCTGAACTGAATTTATAATAATATGTAATTGTTTACAAGAAATGCTACAGGCAGATTGTGAAAATTAACACCTTACAGAGGTCCTATTAATAAAATGGTTTGATCTACAGAGCTTTGTTTATGATGATGCTTGTTGTTTTATCTCTTTAGATTCAGGTAATATTTACAGTACTTACATGTAGAGAAATGCAGGACTTTAATATCTGGTGCTTGCCAAATATATAGAGTGAGGCATAAATATACCGTGTCTTAGGTACTTCTTAGTTAATTAGAGGAATAAAATTTAAAATAAAAAATCTTTGATTTTGCTTTTTGCATGCAGCTTTTCTTTACCCCATGTATTTAATATAAGAAATGTAAGTCCTTAGTTCAATTTTAAATTTTTATTTTACAGTTAAAAGACTGTAATGTTGTGGCATCCAAACTGGTTCTGATTCTGGATGATTTGCTGTGGGTTTTGACTGATTCCCAATTGAAAGCCATGGTCCAGTATGCCAAATCTCTTAGTGAAGCCATAGAGAAATCAGCAGAACAGAGGAAAAGCTTGGCTTCTGAAACAGCCCAGGTATGAGAATTGATTGTCTCACTGTATCATTTTCAGGTGTTCTACAGTGCAATACAGTGTGGTCAGTTGTGTCAATTTATTTTAGGGAATGTTCAGTTACTCATTTTCATTCAGCTGGGAGTGAATCATAATTTCAAATAGGCTTTATTTTGCCAGGTTTTGTGTATTGATGTTAACTGCAGAAAATAAAAAAAGTTTCATTTCTTTATCCATGTACAGAGTGTTTAGGCTTCTGTATTTGCTTAACCCCTTATTGACTACTTAGCAAATTTTTTCTTTAAATACTTTCTAGTTATGATTTTAAATAATTAAGACACATTAAGGTAATCTTAATGTGTGGATAGATATGCTTATTGTAATAATTTAAAATGCTTGTCCAGTTTGTTCTCATGGTACTGAAAAATTGACTTTTATTAAGAGCTTACCTTCATGCAGCTCTTGTTGAAATATATAATGAAAACCAATTCTACTTTAAATATATTTCTGCTGGCATATCTGTGCTGTTGATACTGCTTGTAAATCTTGGTGTTCTTCAGCACACAGAGCAGGCTAGAGCAACTGGGCTTTGTGGGTGTTCAGGGGAGGCCCCTCTTCTTGTCTGTGAAGAAGCAGGACGAGTACACTGATAGAAGATAAGTGCTCTGAAATAAAACATGATTGATGACTGAGTACAGTCAGTTGTAGAGAATCACTGAGTACAGCCGGTATACTCTAATGGAGGGTTCAGTTCTTGTGCTGGCCCTGATGCCCTGTGTTGAGGTGTGAAGGTTTAGCCATAGCAATCTAATGATTACCCGCTCTTGAGCAGGGAGGTTGTGATTCTTCAGTGCCCGGTACTTGCTTCTCACGTGTTCTCTGACGCTGGCAAACTCATGTTTGACCCTATCGTGATGCAGCTTCAGGAGATAAATTAGCAGAGAGGAGCCCACTGTCACAACTGTGCTGTTGTGACAGGAATGTAAGGAAGTGTGAGAAATGGGGGAGAATGGGGGATGCACTGGCACTGTAGTACAGCGCACACATCCATTAGCTCAACTTAGCTTTATGCTGAAATGGTACACTTCAATCTCAGTAATGATCCAACGGGGAATGCATGTTGTGCATATTTTTCCTTGTTTCAAATGCCTGTTTTATGTAAATAGATGGATACTTACTGAAAGAAACAATGAACATTATAAATTGACATGCTTGACTAAATGTTTTTTCAGAGCTCTGTCCCTGCACCCAGCTCCCAGCAGGTGAAAGCGCACCAGACAACAGCAGCACCTGATCAAAACGATGCAATAGTAAAATTGTTTAATGATTTTGATGTTAAGGAAACTTCTTATCACTTAGTAATTTCCCACTTGGACCTACATATATGTGATGATATCCATTCTAAAGAAAAAGGTAATTTTTTTTAAAGTAACATGTATGCGAATCATAATCATCTTTACGGGAGATGTTTTGGGGAATACAATAATGAGACAATAATAATACAATAAAGTCAAGAGACTTTAATTCAGAGGAATAGTTAGAATTATCTCCAGTGTCTGTGGACTCATGTAAAACTATTTAGGTGGCTCTGTTAGGACAACGTTTCATTATTAAATATAATTATTTTAGAATAAGTGCAAAACTTAATAGTGCTAGTACCTTCTGTGCCTTTTCTGTTTCTAGGAACAGATTCTATCAGTCTGATTGTTACTCCTGGGTTTCTTGCTTTTATAAGTTAACTGGGTTATGAAGAATGCAGTGGCAACATTTTTGTGGCTTGAAGGGGTCACTACACAATCTGCTTCTTTAATAATCTTATAAATACAGAGCAATAAAAGAGCAGTCCTCTTTGTGAAACTAATTTAGACAATTTGGTATGGTCTGCAGCACATGGAAAGAATGGAACAAGTGTCCTGTGACCTTAAAATTTTGTATGTAAGTCTTGTACTGCTGCTTTCTAACAAAAGCCTATTGCATGTAGTCACATATAGAGAATCAGAGAAAAAAGGAAGACAAGTAAGGGCATATTTTTCATGCCTTTTAGAAGTGATCATAGGAGAGTGAGATATTTGTGTATATCCAAGAAGCTGGCTAGTCACTGAAAAATTTATGAAAACATACAAGGTCTGCTGAAGAAGAGTATGAAAAACATAGGGTTTTTCAAATGCATTTCCTTGAATAGGGAAAACACTTTCAGAGCAGTAGAGCATAAGGTTCACTGGCTAAAAATGTATTTCCTTACGTGCCATGTATCTATGGCAGTTGGAATTTATCACTCCTAGTGAGATGTTCTTATTGGTACTTTAGTTTTGGCCATGAAGTTTAAATTCAACAGTGGAAAAAGTCAGGAGAGAAGATTCTCAGAAGACCCCTTTACTGCAATATTTGTCAAATAAAATTGTATTATATAGAATTCTTGAAAGTAAATATTGACTTCAAAGACTGATCATAATCATATATTCAGTGTAAAAAGTTTGTTTCAGAAAAACGGCAGTAATATGTTTTCAAAGTGTTGTCTTTTTAATAGTGTTGAAAACAGTATGCAATTTTTAAGTAGTGACTGAGTACAGAATTCTGCAATTCTTTAGAAACCAGTGAAAACTATCTGAATGAAATTTTTGAGGGAAGATAATGAGCTTGTAAGGAGAGACAGTAAAGGGAAAAAGTAGTAGCTGTTAGGTGTTTAAAGGATTACAACATGAGAACCAACATGCTAAATGCAATGTCCACAGAGCCAAGCATTGTTTTGTTTTACAGACCCAAACAGACGTGTTACAGGAGGGGCCATGCAGCTTTCCTTCAGCTATTTAACAGTGGACTATTATCCATTTCACAAAGCAGGTATGAAAGTGAGCATTTTATGAATTACCTGTGACTGTAACTATCTTCCTTGAATGATAAAAAAATTTGCGTGTATGTGTGTACAGCTTAGTTAATTGTGCTCACACCATTTGAAATGCACTTTTTTATTTCCTTCTATATGCAAAAACAAGAAAAAGAAAAACTTGGGAACCAGTTTAATTTCTGCAAATGAGCTGTTTTAGGCCAAATGCTTTTCACTGTTTTGTCAGCGAAACAGTGTTTACACATTTCTAACATGAAGAGAATTTTGTATTGACAGAGGAAGGCAGTATTGCATATTTAAAATTTAGTAATTGGATATTTGCAAGAATCAATCTGTTAGATTTGTTTCCTATATAGAAATCTATCACTTTATGTCCATTTCCAATCAGTGTTTTGCTTTTTATGTTATTTTGCTGAACAAGAATCTCAGTGTGTAGCGATTCAATTGTGTAGCCTTTTGTTAAGAAATATTATTTTAAAAATGTTAACAACTTCCAAAGAAGTGTTTCTTACAAATAAAACATTTCTCATAAATAATTTCTAGTAGAAATCTAAAAAATTAAAAAAAGGATACATTACAAAGCAGGTGACAAGGAAAAGGGTCTGATCATTTTCCTAATCAGATGATCTGGAGCAGAAATCCACATCATCATCCATGATGGTCTGTCCTCTACTCCAAACCTGATGATCCATCATGAGGCTGAGCTCCGTCTGTTTCCCCTGGTCTCGCCCTGCATGCCCTCTTGTGCTCCTCAAAAGCCCATGTTCATCCCTTGCAGCATTTCAGTTGTGTGTGCTGTCTCACCACGTGTCTGTGATCCCAATGAGATCACAGCCATGCAGCTGCATGCAGGGGTGTGGTCACCCTGCTCCCACATGATGCTGCATATGTTAGTGTTCATGCACTTCAGAGAGGCAGCTGCCCAAACTGACTTCCCAGAAGGGATGTTAGACCTTTCCCTATGATGTTGCTAACAAAGTCCTGGAGGTCCTTCAGAGTCTGTTGCATGTTTTTGGAGGAACCCCATGTTAACCTTGTTTTAGAGAATCCCAGTTTCATGGGCTTCAGTCTAATGCATCTTTGTCCTTTTGTTCTCTTTCTGGTCTCTCCCTTGTTCCTTTATCTTCTTCCTTAGCTATGAAAATATGAATAACTGACAAAGATAACTGAGGAAGAAGGGTGGGGAAAAATGTCCTCTCTTGTGATAGGCCTCACCCTAAAAATTTCTTTAATGCTGCAATATTTGCATTTGGACTTGAAATCACATCTTTTTCCAAAATCATTTTCCTATTTTAATAGCAAACGTATTTGTTCATCCCCAGTATAAGTATCCAAAAACTCATTAAGTCCCAAATAAAGTAAATTTTCCCATGGTAGTATTTAAAGAGTGATGTACCAACTGATAAAAGTTATTTGTTATTACATCCTTGTTATTGAACAGGTTAGTAGAATGTCTTTACAGGGACTACTTGAAGATAATTGTGACTTCTTTCAGAGGTTTGCTTAACCAACAGAAACATGTTGGAATTGAAAAACAGGAATGAAAGAATTTCCAGTGGGATTGATTTTTAAGGCTGTGTGTGCTGCAGCACTTCTTGAACTTACCTTGTTGTTTGTGTGCCATAAAGGTGCTAGAGAACCAAGACAAAAAGAATACATTTCTGGAAAGGGACCAGGAACGTCTTAGGACACAATTCTGACAGGAAAGATAAGCTTGGAAAAAGTGAGCATGAGAACATCATTCTGTTACTTGCTCTCACTTTTTTTTTCAATTGAACATTTTTTTGCATGTTCTCACATATGACAGTAATGTGTCATAAGATTTCTCTGAACTGAAAATACTCAATGATGTTTTAAGTGTTAGTGGTGTTATAAGGCAGCTGGTAATGCTATATTCTGAGTGATTTTGTGAAGTGCTGAGATTTGGTTTATGGAATATATAACTTCTGTTTCAGTATCTGGTATGAGTGCTGTTGTTCTATAATTACAGCATGCAATGAGCTTATAGTTCGAAGAATACTTGTGAAATAGTGGAAACTTGTTATCCTGTTAAAAGCAGAATTTCAAATGAGTTAATATTTTCCCCATTTCTCTTATTTGCAGGAGACAGCTGTGATCACTGGATGCATTATAGTGATGCCACTAAAACCAGAAGTGGATGGGCCAAGGAATTATTAAATGAATTCAAAAGCAATGTTGAATTGCTTAAGCAAGCTGTGAAGGATCAGGTCATAGATTCTCCTCCCAAATCACCACCTGCTGTATCTCCTCAGAACCTACAAACAGGTATTTTGTTTCCATCACTAACTCCCTGCTGCCATGAAATATTAAAATTATGGAAAAAAAAGACTGATCTTTTCAATGATTCCATCACTATTCTTTATTACAGGCAAGGAACAGATACCAAAAGGAACATCTAGGGCTTCCTCTGTATCTTCCCAACAACCAAAGGGCAAACTGATGTCTAGTCCTATTGTGGTTAGACTTGCAGATTTCAATATATATCAGGTACATTTCTTTAAGTTAGTAAAACTGGGGCGACTCCAACCCTTGACTGTATGACTGTGGTTTTTAAGGGACAGTATGAAGCCCATTGAAATTAATGAGTCTTTCCATTCATTATTGGATTAGATCTTTATGGACCTGCTTTGTTAAAATTGTGATCTTATCACAATTATGTCTTGAATCTAACTTCTCTTGTTCTCTGAATTATGAATTTGGAATTCAAATTTAATCTTTTCATTGTATTGTGTTATGTGCCCAGTATTTTACTATGTGGTTTTGTATATCATGCTTTTCTTAATGTTGTATTTTTCAAAGTACATTAAAAACTGTTAAGAGGTTTTATTAAGTTTTTAAAATCTTTTTCCAGCCACTCCCTCTCCAGTGATATTTTGAGCAGATACTTTTACTACTTCCATCCACCTCCCCTTTGTTAGAATGAGTAGTTTTCATTGCTGGCTGTGGTCCAGATTGTTTGTTCTGAGGTAAATGAAAATAGAGGAGTGTGTGTCTATTAGGCAGAATGGTAGTGATATGGGAGGATTTGCTCTGAGTTTCAGGTCCTAACAGAAATGTTTAGTGTGCGTCCTTTGTCATTGTGATTTCTTCTTGCTCTTTTTCTGATTTCCAAGATTGTTCTGCCATATCACTTCTGGTCTTGTGGGAGATTGCAGATTGCTGCTGGGAGGCTTTGTCTGGATCTGAAGTGGTTTTATACTATTGTTTTCTACTGTTCATGTTTCCATTTGCCTTCTGCTCTTGTCTCCTCCTCTCTACACAAACATATTTTCAGTTTTTAAATTGTCATCATTTCTATGCAATTTCCTAAAAGCTGTTTTTCTAAATAGATCATTTCATTTGAATTTTTGTGTGTGTCAATGCAGATATGTTTGCCTCTTGAAAACAACTACATAGTGAGGCGGCTTATAAAGGTCATGTATTCATTATTTCCAGTGAAACTCATTCTAGTAAACCTTACCATAGATACATTCAATATTATTACACTGCGTAATTTCAGACTAGCAGTTTGACATGCTAACTGTTGAATGGAAATGCTTTGTTTTGGCAACATACTTTTTGGCACATTCAATGAAATTTAAGGTCAAATATATATCAAATGTTGATTTCTTACTTGTTTCATAATTTACATTCTTAAGAAACAGAAATGGAAATTACTGTTGCACAGGATCTTGATTCTCCTGTGAAACAGACCTTCAAGCATATCCAAGCATACACATCTCTGTGCATCCTGAACACCTTGCTGCACAAGTAACTGCTTCACAGTTTGAGAGTTCACTTGTGTACTGGAATTTGTTCTTAAGACTATAAAAGAACTACCTAACATGTGTAATAAACTTATCTAGGTTATCTATCCCTTATCTAGATCAGACTGTGGAAATACACTCCATCCAAGCATAAATACTTAAACAGGAGCTGTTGCATTTGCAATAAAAAAATCAGATCATTCTAGGCTTCTGCTGAACACCTTTGAAAGTGACCTGCTCCCTCTTGCCTCGTATGAAGATGGGGATCTGGTACCTTTAAAACAGTTTGCTTGTGAAACGGTTTTATGCGAGTAATTTCTGCCACAAGGCAGTTAAGCGTTTGTCGCTGTTTGTCGTTGTGTACAACCCTTTGTGTTGTACTTTGTGTTGTGTTTGGGGGCCAATACCCAAGAGCAATGGAATGTTACCTTACTAGGGACAGTACCATGCAACTACAAATGCTTAATCATTCCTAAAAATGTAATGTGTTAATGAAATAATCTTTTATCATTTACAGGTTTCAACAGCAGACCAATGTCGTTCTTCCCCTAAAGCTCTGATCTCTTGCAATAAAAAGTCACTTTATCTTCCACCAGAAATGCCAGCTATTCATATTGAATTCACTGAATATTACTACCCAGATGGAAAGGACTTTCCTAGTAAGATTTTTTTTTTTTGCTTATACTGAAGCATAAATTTTGTGTGTTACTTTCACCTTTGTGAAGCTTAAAGCTTGGAAATAGGTAATGGCTTTCTAAAATGTATAAGAGAACAAGACTGCTCCATTTCCACAGTGCTTGCTCCTGGCAAGCTCTTAGTAATACTATTAAAAAAAAAATGTGTTTTTTCAGTCTGAAAACATTTGCAGCATTTTTACTGGCACATGAATTATTCATTCTCCAACATCCACATATTGTTTCTGCAATTTCACTGTCCAACTAGATGAAAGCACTCTAACTATTGCAGTAATACCTAAAATGCAACAAAGAGCTGTTGGAGTTATTAGTAGGAATATGTTCTGTGACTGGCCTTGTTTTATATACATGAATGTTAGTGGATTTCTTGGGCATGGAACTTGAGGACAGCAAATTGCCATGGTCTTGCCCTTCCTCTGTAATGAGACTGTTCTCCCCATTTCTTCAGACTTAATTCTATTCTTAGTTTTTTACACTCAAAGATTCAGTTACTTGCTTGGAGTGAGAGAACAAAGCATTTCTTCAGGTATCCCCTAACAATTAATTCTTCCTTGAGACTAAAGGACCAGGTTTCTATTCTTTTTCTGATGAAAAGTACTGGTGAAAATAATAAGTTTGCAATAGTTTGAAAACCAAAGAAAACCCAACCCATAAACAATTCACTTACTCTCATGTTTTTTGTTTTCTTTACTCTTTTAGTTCCATGTCCAAATTTGTATGCCCAGCTGAATGCTTTACAGTTCACCCTGGATCAGAGAAGTATTCTTTGGCTAAACCAGTTTGTGTTGGATTTGAAACAAAGTCTTATTCAGTTCATGGCCATGTACAAGTTAAATGACAATACAAAATCAGATGAACATGTTGATGTGAGAGTGGATGGACTAATGTTAAAGGTATGATGTCATTGAGTAGGGGTTTTGTGATTCCTTGGAAGACTATTTCTTCTGTTATTCTCTTACAAATACCTAAATGAATGAAGAAACACTTCTCTAAAAAACTCTACAGAATATGATTGTTTGAAGACAGACATCTTGTTTCCTGCACTCTTTCATCTGTGTCCTGGTATTTTGGTTTGGGTATTTGGGTATTTTGGTTTTGTATTGAAGAACTGAGTGGGAGTACTAACAAATTATTTCCCTCTAGTCAGTGAACTTGACATAGCGGAACTAAAAAAAATTGAGCACTAAAGTAAAAATAACTAGTGAAAAATTAATATTTGTACTCTATATTAATGCAAGGACTCTCCCTTGTTCCTTTGGTTGTATTATATCAAAACTCTTTTGTCTTATTGGTGAATGCCCTTGAGTAAAGAAAACAGTACACCTGAGGGTTTATTTCCTTCTCCAAAGCCCATTCTCATAGTTTTCTCTTTCATGCTAGCTGTTGGTGTAGTTCAGGTATATGAGTTCTCTGTATGCTTATTCCAGAGGAGTGGTGCTTGTTAATGCAGCTGAACATCAAATTTTTGCTTCCCTGTCTTCTCCTTCTTTGTAAAAGAAGGATTATTGAGCAGATAAATTTCCCACCCATCCCATTTGCATTGGGCATTTCATTGTATGATTTCTAAAGTTCAGAGGTGAACAAAATGAGTCTTTTCAGTGGTGCCCATAGGAGAGGTTTCAGGGGTTCTAAAAAGTCAGCATATGGAGAGATGGTTGTCTCTCTAAGCTCTTGCTACATTCTTAATGGAACTTTACAAGGACATGGTTTGTACTGAATAAAAACTGTTATTAAGAGCAAACAACTGGAAATTGCAAATATAGATTGATCTGGTATTGAATTATTATATGTGGATAGCCTACTAAACTACGAAAGGATAAAAGTATTCTTACGTCCCTCAAACCTTGATTCATATTAATTATGTCACCCTGTATTAACAACAATATTTTTATTCTAGCAAATAACGAATTGATGTTTACATATCATTTAGCTGATTATTTTATTTGGTTATTTTTTTGAGTCCTCATATTTAAATGAAGAAGCTTCATTACCCCCATCTTTAATTGTCTTTAGGGATGATTTTTTTACTCCTACTTTCTAGATTCAGAATGGAGATATTGCGATAGAAGGCAGTGTCACTGATATTAGCAAAACTAGAGTGGCCAGAGTTCATGTTAACAATTTAAGATTCAGGATTTGGCATAAAATAATGCTTACTTTAAAATTGGCACTAAAAATGTGCAAGTTAAATACAGTGCACTGAGCTTTAGAAATTGAAGTATATTACTATTTTCCTGATGAAACAAATGTATTATGATAGATAATTGTCAAATATAGATCAAATATAGAATATAGATCAAGTATATCTATATATAGATTCTGCAATGTTAAGACTATTAGCTGCATTAGCATACCTAACTGTTTGCTTGTATCTTAACATAGAAATAAAATACTGTAGTATTTGGTATGGTGAAAAGCCCTATCTGACATGCCAGATTGAACTCCAGATTATAATTCTCTGTTTTTCAAAGATGTGAATTTTGGAAGCACTTTTAACAAATGTTCTACCAAGGTGCTTGAGTTGAAGAAATGAACCACTTCAGCCTAATATAGCTGAACTAAATTTATGACCTTCAGATAAGAAAAGCCTGAGACTCTTATGTTTTTGTACAAATATTGATGCCACAGCATCCTTCTTAAAAATGAGAGAGAACATAAATCATAGTCTTTGAGCCCGACTTACCTCTGTTCTATGTCCTGTACTTGATTTCTCGTAAAACTATAATTATATTCCTTTGTATCAGCTATCATGGCTGTTATTTTGTTTCTTTCATTGTATAGCTTCTTAATCTACATATTTTTAACTAGAAAAAATGTATTTCTCCCTTGCAGATCATCATACCATTTGAAAACAAACCTGAAATTCATAAAGATCAACCTTGTGCACTTTCCATTCAAAGTTCAGAGATGATTGCTACAAATACCAGATGCTCACCAAACTGCAGACACTCTGATCTAGAAGCTTTGTTTCAGAACTTCAAGGACACTGAATTTTTCAGTAGAACTTTCACCACTTTTCCTAAGTCCCCAAAAAATTTTAATCTTTTACATCCAATCTTCCAGAGACACGCTCATGAACAAGATACCAAAATGCATGATGTTTATAAAGGTTATATCATCCCAGAATTGAATAAATATGCATTAAAAACATCTGCAGCAACTGATGTTTGGGCCGTGCATTTTTCCCAGTTTTGGATAGATTATGAAGGAATGAAAAGTGGGAAAGGCCGACCAGTAAGCTTTGTGGACTCTTTCCCGCTTTCACTTTGGATTTGCCAGCCAATAAGATTTGCAAAGTCACAAAAAGAGCTGGTATCCCATAATCAGACAGCCTTGAACATTCCAAAAAGTGAATCTAGTGATCTGTCTAATAGATTGCAGCGTAAGAAACTTCTAAAGGAGTATTACAGCAGTGAGACCGAGCCCTCAACCAATGGCATGCAAATGTCTGTGACTTCAGGAGTGTTTTCTGAAAGCTCTTCCTCTGATGCAGATGTACATGTTCTTGTCCATGTTCAGAAACATGTAAAAGTGCAGATCAATCACTACCAGTATCTTTTTTTGCTGTTTCTCCATGAATCTCTTGTATTGCTCCTGGAAAACTTAAGGAATGATGTGGAGGCAGTGACGGGAAAACCTGCAAAGCAAACAGATGTCTGCATTGGGCTCCTACTGAAAAGTGCAGAAGTAGCCTTACTGCTCCATCCAGTGACTCAGGGAAACCCTTGTAAATCTCCTCTTGAGGAGGAAGGAAGTCCTGTGGCATCAGAACACTCTCCTGTGGGAAATGGGGAAACTCTTACTTCAGAGAGTAAATTAGTTGGTAGTAAGATAGTGGAAACTGGTATTACTAATTTTAGTTATGTAAATGACTGCAAGCCTCTGAATGCTGAAGTTAATAAAGGAATTTTAATAGATCCTCTTTTGTTTAAATCAGATAGTAATACAGATTTGCAGAAAGCAATGTCATTTTCCGATGATGCATCAGATAAAGGTTTGGGAGATACAAGTGAAGGAGGAAGCAGTGGACTTTTTAGTAGAAGTGATTCAGAAGAGGTCTGCGGACCTCTAACTGAGAAAAGTAGTTTGAATCCTAGGGATTCAGTATCCATTCTAAGTAAGAGAGAAGATTCTACTGAATTTTTCATTGATAAAGAGGATGACAGAAACATATTCTCAAATAAGTTAAATGAACAGGAAGGCACAACTGAAGGCTGTCCTAACCAAGTTGCTGACTTGGAAACAGAAACTACCTTAGAATCTGAAGAGCTTGAAATCAACAAAGACAAAGTGACTTCTGTTAAAATGTCTGCATCCCAGTCTTCTTCAAGGTATAACAGATTCAATGCTATCAGTTTTCCTATTCTTTGAAAATACTTAGCAATCTTGTTGGCCACAGACTTCTAGTACTTTTAGCAGGAAGGGAACATCTTAGGAGCTGGACTCAATGATCCTTCCAAATCCGGCTGTTCTGTGATTCTGTGTTCTAGTAGATGAAAATTTTTAAAGCATGTAAGAAGTTATGCAGTATCTAGCATTCAGTGAAAGTTAAAATGAAGTGTTAGTTAATTGATTAAAACTATTTACTTTTAATTTAAATATTAGGAAATATTGACACAAATACCTAGATGAATGTATGTTTCTACATTTACCTCTTTTTCTTACCAAAGGATTATTGAATAATCAGATTTTTTATATATGTCTTACTTGGTTTAGAGAAATTTTTTTTAGTAACTTCTATGTATTTCCTTTAATTTTAAATAATAATGTCCTCATATCTTTATATTTTAAAAGTGCTAAGCCTAAGGAACGCTGTTCATCCAACCTCCCTGCATTCTCTGTCTCTTACAAAAATATGAAGAGAAGTCCTTCACAAGTCTCTCTGGATACCATCTCTATTGATAGTATGATGCTAGAGGATCATTTGATAGAGAGTGATGGAAGTGATAGTCAAAGCTTTCTGGAGAAAGGTAAGTAAGTTTAACAGAATATTAAGCAATACATGTAAATGTTGTTTGTTATTAAAGTCATGCTCAAGAAGATTCTAGTCCAGCAAATCCTGATACTTCAGAAGACTCTTTCTGTTACCTTCATGAGTAATACCAGGTGTATTCACAGTGAATCATTTCAGGGGAAAGCAATAATGTGCACTACTTAAGCAGCACTATTTAGTTTTAACACTGCTTAATTTTCCTCTCTTAAGGAAAGTAAGAGTGTTGAAGTGCTGTGTTGCAAATCTGAATTAAGTAGAATTTGTTCCTTGCTGTGCTTAAAAGCAACTGCTTTGGCTGTAAGTATTTACAGGTTGTAGCCTGAATCAGTGTTGCACTTGAAGTGGTAAAGAAGCTTTCATTTTAGAAGTGGATGGAAAAGAAACGAGTTTTCACTCATGCTCGTCATGCTAATTACCAGGCAGACAGGTTTGGTAGTCTTGCAGCTCATCCCTTAAGGAGTGGTTCCCAGCTATCAACTGTGTAATAGCAGGTATTTGTCCAGTTTTTGCTCATCTGTGCATATACTGATGAAATAATTTTCTCATATTGAGAAATAGAGTAAGATGATCTTATTGCTATCTCTTTTCTGGTAATTCTAATTTGCATAAATGTAATGGCTGAGGGGGCTCTGCTAGTCTGTCCCAGAGTGGCGCAGCCTTCCCAGAGAGAGAGGTCTCACAAGAGACAACCTTCCAGGGGTCTCGGGCAGTCCTCTGGCCACCAGGCAGCCTCAGCGAGGTGCAGCCTGTGGCAGCCAGTGATCAGCTCTGAGCAGTGATTTCAGCTCTGCCTGGTGAGGTGATCCCAGGCTGCCTCAGAGACAGGAGTGCCATGTGGTGATTCCACAGGGACAGCCTTTTTTGTCTAGCACCCTGTGAAGGGGGCCAGGGATAACAGCTCCCTGCTGAAATGGGCAGAAGGTGGGGTATTTATGGGGGAAAGCAGGAGTGGTGCCAAAGAAGAACCAATGGGTTAGAAGGGATCTACATGGGTATATCGGAGCATTATGGGTACTTTGCCCTGACTGGAGAGAACAGCCTCATCTAAGAGTTACCTCTCACAGGGAGGGTTGAGATGAGCTTATCACATTCCATTCAAGGGACATCCCTCCAGGGCAGAGGCTTGGCAGGCTCATCTGCCTCTACACATAAAGACTGACTATTTTTTTTCTGTAGGGTTTCTCTTCAGTCTAGAGCAATAATGAGAAGACTCCTTCACTTACAAGCCTGTTATGTATTTGAATTGTAGGAGTGTTCCTGCATGTGCTTATGTGGGAGTATGCCATAAAATACATTTTCCATTTCAAATAACCTTTATATGTCTTTTTAGCATGTGTAAACAATATTTAACTGCAGGTTAAGTATCTGTGCTTTCCAGTTGTCAAGGAAACAGTATCATGATTGGTCTAATGAAAATATATGTAGCTTACTTCTGTAAACATACAAGCATCTGTTCTAAAGGCACTGTGCAGTATTTTAGATACACAACTTGGATTTTTTTTCCCCCTGCTAGATCACTTTTATATTAATTTATTTGGAAGACTAAAAAATGCCTTCACTTTTTTTTTTTTTTTTTTTAACAATGCATATAGAGTGCTGTTTTGGTTTTGTTACTATCTCCTGCTTTACTTTCGATTAGCATTTAGAACTTTGAACTCGCTGTAAAAGGAATGAATTTGGCAGTTCCTCATAAATATTTGTTTAATAAGCCATTCAGCTCATGTTAAAAAACTGACTTTATTCTTAATGTAGGAGTGATTCAGGTTATGCTGTGCTAACTTTGCATTTTGTTTGGTGTATATGTGGAAGGTATTACAGCCACAAACTATCAAAGCCCATCAGAAAATGTCCACGAAGGAGGTACAGTGATTGAAAATTGTGATGGGTCATCTCCAGATGCTATGAGTGCTGCTTCAGAAAATGCTCATGAGACTTGTGAAGAAATGGTAATATTATTGTATTCCATTTAAAATACATGATTCCATAAATTAAACCTTTAAACAGAAATGAAATGAATCCTTTTAGAGATGATTTTTCAAGTCATTAGAAAAATGAACCTAAAATAATAGTAATGATGATGGACACACATCTTCTGACACCAAAGCTGACTTAAAACTGGCTTCTACTTCTTTCTAAAAAAATACTCAACCTGGTAAATAAAGAAGAAGGGCTAACTGCTATGCAGATAGCCAAAGTTTAGTAGCCTATCCTAGCTTTTTAACGTGGTCTGATTCAGCACTGCAAGTGCTTGGTTGTGCTTATGATATGCATAAAGTTGAATGCAGTTGTAAGTAAGTTGTCTGATACCTGACATTTCAGGTATCATATAGGTCATCTGCTCCTTTGTCAGAGTAAGGAAACTCTGTCTCACTTCCATGGCTTTTTTAGCCAGTTCCGAATTGGTGTCAGTGGGGTATAAGTGTCTGTCTTTGGACAGGCTGTTGAGCAATCCATTATAAAGCCAATGTGTACAAAAATAAAAGAGGAAAATGAGAAAACTTCGTGCTTCTCTGTGAGCAGGGGGTTTGGATACAAAGGATTTTTTTCCTTTTGTGATGGAAAAGGTTGAGACATACCTTATAAACAATAATCACTGTAAATTCATTTATAATCTTATATTGTTTTATCTGGGTTTTGTTGGCAGATGTCTGTTGTGGTTTTTCAAGTATTTGGTGTTAATGGTGAAATTGACATCAGAGGAGAAGACACAGAAATATGCTTACAGGTGAACCAAGTGATACCAAACCAGCTGGGAAATATTGGTGTTCGACAGTATCTGTGCAACAGAACTGTTGGTAAGAACCAGCAATTCAGTGTGGTGAAATTGGAGCGGGAAACATTTGTTCTAAGTAAATAAAAATGCAAATGCAGTTTTATGTTAGACTAGCACCCTGTTATGCTGGTTTAGATCTCTGATTTTTTTTTCTTCATTACCATACATTGAAAAGGAAGAATAAATAACTAGAACTGTGTATGATCATGTGAGTCAAAATTTGCATTGCATTGAATTCTAGTCATTAGTTTGCTTTTTTGAAAATGAAATAAGCTGCATTATGTGCCAGTTTTGGTTCGGGTAGAATTAATTGTCTTCCTAGTGATTGATATGGGGCTATGTTTTTTGGATTTTGTTTTCCCTATTAAACTGTCTTTATCTTAAGCCATGAGTTTTCTGGCTTTTACCCTTCCAGTTGTCTCCCCAATCCCACTGGTAGGGGAGTGAGTGAGAGGCTGTGTGGAGTCTGGCTGCTGGCGGGGTGGAACCATGACACATTGCACTATGTCACTCTTTTGTGAAGGTGGAACTCCCTTGTGATTGTAATAGTACTTTGCTTAATGTACCTTCCTTTGAAGGAGTGTTTTTTTTTTCAAGATCACTTTCTCTAGATGAAATGACACACACAGTTTAAACAGGCTTATAAAGTGTGGCTTAAGAAAATCTTAAAAATTTCCTCCTTCAATAAACATGAACTTTAAAGACAGACAACTGGTTTTGGTTTGGTTTGGGATTTTTGTTTGTTTTGTTATTTGGGTGGTTTTGTTGGTTGGTTGGTTTTTTGGGTTTTTTTTAAGCTTAATACAAGGAGTATGGTTTCATGCCAGATACTTGCACAGCTAGATCAACCAGTGTCTTGTCAGAGCTGTTCTTTGGGCATGAGTACAATATATACATTCTTTGCCAGAAAACGGAGTTCTCGTGGATGAGGTGTTTTTCTTGGCATGATGTATTGGCATGGCAGCTCATGTCACAGTCTGCTTTGCTCCCCTCTGTCTTCTACACGGATTGCTGGATGTAAGCTTTGTTGCACTGTAGGGTTTAGGGGGCAGATCCCTAATGCACCTGCTTCTGGTTCAGATCCTTTCCCAGGAAAAAGCTATAGCAACTGCCGTTTGTATTCCAACCTTCTATCAGCATGGCTTTTGTTCAGGAGGTGCTTCAGCTTCAGAGGTGGTACAGCCTCTGGTGCCCTGGCTAAAGAACCCATTTACTGGTAAGCTGAGCTGTTGCCAGCAGCTGCTGCGTGAGCAGCTGTTGCATGATGTTGTATTCAAGCATCTGAAGGCTAGGAGAAGGTCCAGCAGGGAGGACTCATGCCTGACCCTCAGTTCATACAGCACACAAATTGATTTCTGGTTATCTGCCATATCCTCTGTAAAAGCTGGAGGGAGTAAATAATATGAACATGCCACCTTCCCGCTCTTGGGTGTATCTACAGCTCAAACCTCTGATAATGATAATGCTTCCCAGCTGATAATGAGAAGCTTGTGCATTAATTATTTTGTGGATAGAAAGGGTCTAACATGATTGGAATCTCCAAATACTTCCACTTCACATCTCTTCCCTTCTCTTTCTTGTGGGTACCTGAATGGTTGAGCCAACAACACTTTTTTTTTGTTGTTTATGCGTTGCTGGTCACTCCTATTCTGTAATGTACATCTTCTCGCCACTGATCTTTTCTTCCCACTGTGATTTCTGTACTGTCAGGAATCTTCTGAGCCTAAAAAGCAGTTGCTGCTGCTCCCAGTGTCCCATATTAATTTCTATTTTCATAGTAATTTCTATTGAAACAAAAAGAGAAAAAGTTTGGAAAAAGCTTGAGAATCAGATCAAAAGAGACTTTTAAAAAGAGTTAATGGTAAAAAATACAACTAAAAGAACAGGTGAGAAAATGTGTGTGATAATATCTCAATAAAAGCAAATGTGTATGATAATATCTCAATAAAAGATCTCTTAAACCTTTAATAAAACTTTCTCAAGTGCTGCATTAACAATTGAAACCAGTAACCTGAGGAACCATGCAATGCAGTGAATGCTCAAGTTATAATTACAGTCTACAAGATGTTCTGGATGAAAATAACTATTTAAAATCTACTATAGTGTTAGTGCAGTAGATTTTAAAAGGGAAGAATGTGGCTAAAACCTGGACTAAGTTGAGGGCTACATGGCAGCTGTGCAATTCCCTGCAGGGTTGGATGCAGGACTGCAACTTTATCCAATCTTTCCTGTCAGCAAAACCAAAAGAAGACAGGATGGAGTATGGCAGAGGTGTTGTGGGAGGGCTGTGATTTTACTGAGATCTTACCATGCTGACCATGCTTGTGAAATGGCAACAGGAGCTCACAGCAGCTTCCAAAATTTTAAACACATTTTTACTCCATCTTCCCTTGACACTGCCCCTTTCATGCATCTGCAAGACAACTAAAATTGACTCAAGGCTGAGACTGAATGTGTGGTCTTTTCCTCTGCTCTTTTTCTGTACTTTGGATTCTTCCAGCAATGATGCAGGCACTCTTTTCAGGTGCAGAAATATTTAGGCCACCTACTGCTTATTTCTTTATCGGCATGTGTGGGAAGTATATGGATCCTTGAGGGAAACAAAGTTTCCCAAACCAGTTGCAGAGATTAATTGAACAGAGTGGTCATTGCTCTTCTATCTGGAGAGTGTCCCTTCTCTCCTGGGCTGCAGGTCGTTTATTCACTTCTGTCTGGACTGAGCCTAAAAAGAAAGTTGATACTTGCAGTATGGTTTTGGTTGGTTGCTTGGTTTTGGGGGCGGTTTTTTTGTGGGGAAGGGCAATATGAGATTTAGCACTACTTAAACATTGAAAAGATTGAAGGATGGAAACATGGCTGTTGGTGTTGTGGAAACCTCTATTCACAGAGGTAACAAAGGGAGAGATTCTGGTTCACAGCAAGATTCTCATGTTCATCTTGCCATTGGTCACTGTCGGCCCAGATTGACAGTGTATCCATCTACCCTGACTCTAGTGCCAGTAGATAACTGCATAAGTCCTGACTCTGCTGCTGTGCCAGGTCATCATGAACTGGCACACTATACAGGAAGAGGAACCCAATTAATATACAAATAGGAAAGCAAATCAATTACGTTGTCAGGCTGCTGTAGCTCTAGGCAATGTCTGTTACATGATGAATTAACATAATTTGGTTGATTTTTCTTGAGTTTCTTCCAAGCTTCAGTGCTTGTTTTTTCTATAGTTACTTGCGATTGTGCTTCTTGCCATAGAGATAATTTCTGTTGGTCAGCCATCATAGTGATGAGATGACCTGAGAATCCCATGGGGCAACTGCTTTGTGCAAGAAATGGATACTGGTCACCCCCCTCCACCCAATCTGGTTATCATAAATTTTTATTTTAGTTTACTTTAGTTTGGTTTATTATGGTTTTTAGAACTTTTTAGGTTGAATGTTGCAATTGTCCTTACTGATTAAAGATACTGAAATTAGCAAGAAAGTGCCAGAGTTTTTTTAACATTCAAGTCTATTGCCAGTCAAGTAATGCATATGTGGTCATACTCTCTATCTTACTGCATTGCTATTTATGGTTCGTAAGTCAGACAGTTCAGACTTTCCAAGAAAATACCTGCCCTCCTGAGAGAATGAAATGCCTTTATTGTTTTTCTGAATTGAAATTTAAGGACTTAGTGGAAAAGTATGCAAAATAATTGGTTTTCCATCATCAAGGCAGCAAGGAAGCAAAAATTTTTTTTTGTGGATGGTGATACTTTTGCATTGTCCTTTCTCTTGTCACAGTGAGGTACTAGCCCTAATAGGTACTCCTTATTTTTGTACTTTGAAGTGATATACTTAGAAATTTACTCTGAAGTTCTGTATTTGCAACACTGCCTTTTATGAATAATAACTCTATGGTACTTTTTGGAAAATCAGTTGGACAATAGAAGTGGAAATAATTACATCATAATTGATTTTTTTGTACATTACAAAATTTTAATGCAAATTTGTTCTCTTTTTGCAACAGGTTCTGACTGTAAATCTGTGGCTGGACCTGTTAATTCATCACCTGAGATTAGTCTGAGATGGGAAAGCGGGCCTAGTGCTGTTGTACATTCCCTGCTAGCTGTAAAAAATGGGTTTCTTCAGTGTCATGTGGAGAACTTCAGTGCTGAATTTCTAACATCTTCTCTCACAAACATTCAGCATTTTCTAGAAGATGAAACTGTCGCAGAAGTGATGCCTATGAAGATAAAAGTTTCTAATGCAAGGATTAATTTAAAAGTATGTTAACAATGAGATACTTGCCTGCTCTAAAAAGGGATTGTGATCTTGTTTCTTTGATGATAAACTACTAATGTGGATACAGTTAACTTCAAAGAAACTGCTATCATACTCTGAAAGGTCTTTAGATAATACTAAAATAATTTTAAAATCCATAGATTTTGTTAGCTCTGTGGTATGCCTGGAGGTCAATTTTTGCACGACCAAGTTACTTGTATATGAATTAATACTTTATACTTTTTCCTCCTCTCCCAAATCTTTCTTGTAGAGTGACAGTGTCTGGGAATTTTATGTGTAAGGTAGATCAAGCTTCTAGAGGCACTATGTGGGTTTTTCTGGTTGGGCTTTTTTGCTTAGCAGAGGATATGGTTTTTTAATTATAAACCAGGGATTTTAAAGGTTATTTATCTCTCCTAGTCGGAGGCTAGTTCTTGCAATGAAAGTTCTGAACAAAATAAGGAAGAAGGTTATGAAATTCCATTACCACTTGAACACTGTTTCTTACAACCCAAATTTCATGTTCTGCTCTACCTAGAAAAAGATACTAAACAATGCAAGCATTTTTCAGCACCATATCTTAAAATATTACCAATAAAACATTAGGAGAACATTTCTGCTCAAGTCTCTTAGGGGACTTTCTTTCAGACGTTTAAAGAAGATGGTGAGTTCTGTGCTGTACAACCACTGAATATAAAGATAAGGACACTTTTTTGAGGACTGTAGAACAACAGAAAAACCAAGATAATTATTACGTTGCTTTCAACAGTAATAATCACCCATATGAACTTTGGACAAGATGAGGACTGGAAGAGCAGCTCCAGTTCTACATCTGAGGCTAAGGCCTTGATTCTTTCAAGATCATTACTTACTGGAGAGGCAGTTGTCTTGTGTACTACTCAAAATGCATCAGTATTTCTTCCCTCAGTGATACAACCTTTCAGTCTCCTGAGGATATTTGAGCACTCTTCGAGCTGTTCCTTCTCTACGGGATTAGCACAAGCATTTTCTGTAAGAGCTGTGGATCTGTTCCTCAGATTTCAGTGGATCACAAACATGAATGCCCAAATGCAAATAGCTAAGTCTTTACATATAGTCATTTGCATTTAAAACCAGGATTGTGCTGGTTTATTGGCAAGAAAGCAGACTTAAGTAAAATGTTCTTGAGAAAGCAGCTGCTTGAGATGGGGAATGTACAGTAATAAACTGGCAACAAGATTCTACTTGGCAGCAAAAGCACCAAAGTACTCATTCAGCAGTGCACACAAGTCATGGTGAAGTTACTCATGATGGTTGACAAACTGCAAATTTCACATAGAGATGGTTCATTTCTGTTGAGTTGTTGGGTATTACAGAATGAAAAGATATGGTTCAAATGTGTGCTGCATTGCCATTCAATGCAGTACGTTTTTTTAATTTCATCTGCATGAGACTTGATACAGTGTGTTTCATGGCAAGGGAGGAATTTAAGAAAGATTATTTTATTGTTTGCATTTTCTGCTGCAATCTCAGTACTGTTTCAATAAACTTTGGAAGCTGTATCTCAACAGCTTTCTTGGTACACATCTGAGGCTGATATGTATAGTTTCTGATTATACTGGCTGCGTTATTCTGTTTGACAGGAATAATGAACTATAAAGACTTCCTGGGGAGACCCCAAAGAATTAATTTGTGAAGTTTCTCTCCTGTTAAGTACAGTAGCATAACTAAACTGCAGCTGGTGTCATCCCAAACTAAATTCTGAAAAGACAAAATCTGCTCAAGAATGATAGCTGTACCCATTCAATCTTTAAATAGTTCAAGGGAAAATCAGATATAGCACAGGCTTCTTATCTGTGACTCAGAGAGCTCCTGAGCTAACAAATGTCTTGAGTTGGGATATAATCTTATTGAGATGTCTGTAAAAACACTTTGAAGTATTTTAGCTGGCCTATATATTGAGTTCAGCAGACTTACTCCAGAGATAATTGTGAGCCTTTAATACAATCCCTGGGGGGAAAAAAATGGAGCCAAAGTTTAGTGGAGATCCATTAGAAAATTCTGCTCTGAAACATTCCCTTTCAAGTTTCAATAAATCCACTTATGTTTAAATAAACATTCTAATTAGCTATTTTGATTTCCTTGTAAACTCTTTTTTTATTATGTGTATTTTTTAGGATGACAGTCCACGTGAAAATCTTAAGGCGTCTGAGCTGGTACCCATAAAACTGCATATTGACATACTCTGGATAGAAAGAAATGATGATGGCACTTTTCTCATTAGAGGTTTGTATGTTCTTGCACTTTGGTATCTCAATTCCATAGGCGTGTTGTTTTTTGCCTTTGTGCGTACATGGGACTAATTACGAAAAGATAATTGATGGTGGTTTGTGTAAGCTGTGTTGCCATATGCCATGATTCTAATGTAGTCACAAAAAGGAGGATTACCTTTTTGAATACTGTATTGGCTGTGAGAATGCACTGTTGAATCAACCTGGGAGAGATAAAGATATGCTTGTAATGTCATCAGGATATGCTTCATCAGTGCATATCACTTAATCATGGTAAGTTTAGGATTCCTTTGTTGCTACAAAGCAGACAAAAATATTTCCTTTCTTTACAGATTACCAAGGTGGTTACCATCTTTGTTGTTTTGTGTTGCAGATAGTAGTAGAAATTACTGTAAAACCATGACCCTGACTTCTTCTCTTGATGTGCAGCAGTATATTTTAGCACATGTTATAGTGCACTTCAGTTACAAATGCTAGAAAGTTTCTTTAATGCCAAGTAATTAAAGTTATCTTCTAATTTAAATCCTTGATTCTGTAGGTTTATCTCACTATGTCTTTAAATGTTAATGTTGTCTTTGGAGAGATCTGGAGGCAGTATGTTAATAGCAATATTAATAGTTCTCATATTTCTGATTATTCAGCATGCATATTCTGTGGTGATGATACAGGTTGGTATAAAAATGTGTTTATTTTTTTCAGGCTGGAAGTTACATATTGTTTTTTTCTTCCTTTAAAAGGTTGTGAGTTTTAATTAAATTTTATTCTTAAATTTGGTTTTGAGAGGCAAGTATCAATGTACTTAATATTATATTTGTTTTAGGTGGGTTTAATTTTGTACTGATAAGAATAAAGCTTAAAAATCTTTTTGACAAAACCCCTGCACACTATTTCTGTAATACAGACAATCAAAAAGTAAATGATGTGTCAAAGATGAAGAATTCAAGCAGTACATTGCAGCAAGCAGTGGGATCTGTTGAACATAAAACACAGGACCAAGCCACGCAAACTGCTTGGGAAACACCCAGACCTTCTAAATCAAGCAGGGATTCATCTGACTTCCTTAAAAATGAGGTATTAAGAATTCATTTTGACTTCACCTTGCCCCCTCAAAATTACGTTACAATCATTATTAATCATAATTGTAAGGCTATCTGGGGGTGTGACTGTGATACACTTCTGTTTAGAAATCTGTTTGAGGTGGAAAATACGGATTGTGGATATTATAGTGTGGTTCACCAATTTAATACTGCTTTCTAAATAGTGAAATAATACACTACACAGTGACTCTTTTCCTTTAAGTCAGAGGGAGTTCTATAAGGAAGTTTTCTTCTCCCCATCTCCCTCATTCCTCATTCATCTGCAACTGCCAAAGACAGGGGACTTGACTGTTTGGTCAGATCCTTACTGATCTATCAGTCATACCCAGATTTTGAATGGATGATGACAGAAACCACACAATAATTTGACTGTTTTTCTCACTGGGTAACAATCTATGCCTAGAGCTCAGAATCTTGGGTCATTTCCATTCCACTCCAGAATGGAAACGGCATAGCTGAAACACGGGCTATCCCACCTTTTGAGCTAATTGCATCAACTCTCTCCGTGTTCTACACTCACTGACTGAGAATCAGTTGCAATTGACTCAGCCTCAGCAAACCTCTGCCCAGCAACAAATGGGAGCACTTGATATTTTAAAAGTTACTGTAATGGAAAAAGTCATTCAGTGTGGAGTTATACTAATAGTTTTCTTTTCTAACCGGATCATTTCAGCTCATTGAAGAAAATGAATGTCTCAAACATGAACTAGCCAAAGCCAAAATGGCTCTTGCTGAGGTCCAAATGGAAAAAGATGCCCTGCTTCATCACATGAAGAAGATGAATGTTGAACATCAGTAGGACAGTGTTCTGTTGGTGCAAAGCATCATCATCATAACTGCAGGTGGTGGTGGCACCTAAAATACTGCCTGCAAATCACTTGAAAATGTGGGGGGTTTTTTGCTTACAAAGTTTTCTCATTACAAAAAAAAGTTTGTGAACCAAATTCTGAAATCATCATTAAACATTGTAACTTTTCTCAACCCATTTTAAACTGAAATGACTTTGGAACAATCAGTTTATATTGTACTTTATTCATTTACAAGGGAAAAATCATATCATCTACTTTTAATATTATCAAAGGAAATGTTACTTTTAAAATGTTTTCTGAAAAGTGGATGGTTCAGCAATGAAAGAAGGTGCCTGGGTACATAACAGAGTCCATGTACCACGCCTCACTAACAAGGTGTACCTCTTTTTCTAACGTTTTGTTGTTTGATTGTTGCCAGAAGATACCTATACAAGAGGTTACATTTGCACTATGATGATACAGGTGAGATCCTCTAGAATAGTATAGCTACTGCAAATTAAAATACCAGCCTAAACTGGCCCTACATTCAGTGTAATTTTCCCCAAGAGGATTTTAAGTATAATCCTCTGGTGCTATAGAGTTCCGTATATCCTTTCCATATTCACTCCTAAAATAAAACAGTAAATGCTGGAGAATTTAAATAAGAGAGCATACTACTGGTCTTTCCTTCTGTGTGAAGGTCTACAGTATTTGTACAGCTGATGTAATTTAGCCATTCACTCTTTATTTTTCCTTTCTCTTTGAAGAGGATATAGCCCTGATATAGGATCTGGCCCTTGGTGACAGGTGAGCGTTGAGCCATTTTGCATGCATGTCTGATTCCTGCACAGCTCATCAGACATGCCCAAGGATTTGGTTCAGTGTGTTTAAATAAGTAATGTCAGTGCTTTTGAGGGGGAAAAATCCTATTGGGATTGGTTAGTTGTATATTGCTTTTTTTTTTTTTTTTTTAATAAACTGTAGAGAATCATTTAATTACCCAATGAAATTGTGAGATTACATGAACTATAATTGTACAGTTTAAATTATGGGTGATTTGTACAAACTGAACATAATTTTCAGCTAAAAAACGGTACAGATGAAAAAGTAAAAGAGCACAACACTGTAAAATAGAGACTGTAAGTGTGCTTCTAAACAATTAGGAAACAACACACAAAACCATACATGCCTATAAGAGATTGTCTTTGCTGGAAATAAAACTGACTGAATAATTTAACTAGTAACCTTGAATCTGACAAATGAAAATCTTTTAATTGTTACCACAATTGTTTCTGCTCCATGGGATGTTGGAGGGAAGTTCTGTTTGTAGATAAGCAAACAAATCTCAAAAAGTATTTAGTATCCTGTGGTTTGACTTTGCACATTTAGGCTGTCAAACCAGTTTTAATTAAAATGGTTTTCATTAAAACTTTTTGGAGGACACATAATTTGCACTGCTGGAAATAGTTACTGAAAATGTGTAGATTTTAATCAAGATCTCTGTGGTACAACTGGTTCAGGCACTATTTTAAAGCCTCCTGTATGAAACCCTAGTTGAAACACTTCTTAATGTCCATGGAAATTGTTATTTTATTATTCTGAATTAGATGAAAAAATACACACGCAATGTTTCTATTAGAGAAATTAAACATTTGTATTTGCATAGTTACATAAGACAACACAGTATTAAATATGTGTGGTGCAATTTCACATAAATATAATGTCAGATTCAGGGGAGGATTTCTCCCTAGGTTTAACTCTGGTTGGTACTATTAAAGAAATTCTTATTTGGTTTATCCTTGTTAAGATCTATTTGGAATTATTCTGAAGAAGGAATGTATAGAGTGCTTAGTAGCATGTTGCTAGAATATTAAATTGAGAATTACCTAATTTTTAAAAAGAAATAAATAGCAATATCAAATGCCAAATATCAAAATTGTTTTTTACTGCATAAACTAAAACTTGCTTTTTTTTATTAAAAACAATTGCAAACCAAAATAACAGCCCAAACCAGCCCTTCTCTGTACAGTTGTTGAAATTCAGGGTATCACTTCTTAGCACTTCACTATAACGGGAATACATTTCTACTTCATGGCCGTTGTACAGTAATGAACATCACCTGAGGACAGTTCAGAGGAGATGGGTGTGCCTGGTTGTGAGCTTGGTTGTGACAATACTGACAGTGATAGTACTGTGTCATTCTGAAATGTGCTTTGTTTTTGAAAAAAACTGCAGAGGGAGAGTTCATTTATTAATGTTTGAAAGTCCAACGTTAAACCAAGCTCTAACAGGTTATACTAAACATAGTTATGAAAAGCCTCAGAATTTTTTTTAAAAAAAGGGCTTAATTTATCCTCAAGGCTCTGCTGGTGTTCATAACCTCCTAGACAGGAAGTTTGTACTATTAGTAGAACATCTTGCTTTTATTCTGCAAAGACCTATATGGAAGATAGTTTGGAGAACTTCATTGTATATAGAAAACTGACTCCAGAAGTCTGGTAGGAAAACTGTTACTGTGTTTTTTTGTTTTATATTTTCTGTGGAAATTTAAACTGATCTGCAGTTTTGCTTAACATTCTTCATCTTGTTTAGAAATGGCTGGTTTAATGTCTAATCAAGCTTTCCCATCAGCTCACACCTGAAAGAGGCTGTGCCCTTTCCCAGACTTAGTCACTGAATCTTTCTGGCATGTGCTGTTCCAGTTCTTACTGCAACTCTAACTTTGTTGGTAAGCACCAGTTTTAAATCAAAATTCTGTGGCTTTATAGTATTACTTATAAAAGGCCTGGTGAAGAGGGAGTTTTGTAGAGATCATACCTGCTCGGACCCCTTCTGCCTAAGGCCTTTATTTCCCAATTCCATTAGCCATGTCTGTTTGCAGACTGTCTCACTTAGGAAATTATTTGAGAGTCTTAATCTGGGATCACAAGCGATCTCTAAAGTATAACTGCTAGCTGCAGAAAACTTCATCTGTCTGCCATGATGGTTGCCTTTATTCAAAATAATTTTATAATAAATGTAAGGAGAATGTCATAATAAAGGTAAAGACTTGTATTAACCATCTACAATTCCAAAAGTACCAAATGTTATGTAAGCATTGCAGGAGCAAACTCCCTACAGTGACCAGATTTCAGGTAAGTAATGATGGACACAATGATTTCTATATAAAATAATGTGCTCACATTGGTCTAGTTCTTAAAACATCACAAAATGCTTCAAGTAGATTTTCAGCTCACTTTTGTCATCTGCACATTTTAGAGAGTACATCAGATTCCAGTTCAGCTGGAATAAATGAATGTCTTTTTCTCTACTGTAAGAACAGAACATCACCTCGTTGATATGTTAAGTAGCAATGAAATTGTGGGCACTTGCTGTGAAATCTACTATTTCACCCCTCCCAGTAGGGAAATGAGTTTTTTGACGGCCCTGCAATACAACCTTATCTTTTTTTAATTCCAGCTCATGCCACTTCACTTCTGCTGACTGGCTTTTGAATAGCAGTCCCATTTCCTGTGCCTCATTGTGAACCCAGTGCAGGCTTTGTAGTGCTGAAGTGCAGCTGTAGTGCTGAGGCTCATGAGTGGCTCCCAGTGGTGCAGCGCCAAGCAGCGTGCTCTGCTCACTCCACTGAGTTCTCTGGCAGTGACCTCCTCTGCTTAGTAACAACAGGAAACCTGAAAGCACAAGCAGCACAAAGATCATGCTAATCACTTATCTGTGTTAAGGGATGCAAAACTTTGATAAGAGTAATGGTCTTTGCTGGAGGAACAAAGCTTTCTTTCTCAATAAAATTAAGAAAAAGCATAAAGATTGCTGGTAAATAAAAGCTCTGTAGTTATAGTTGTTTACAGTTTTAGCTATTTTTAGCATGCTTATATAAAAAATTAAAATTGTTCTGATTTTAAAGTTTATGGAAGATATTTTTGAATACTTCAATATTTCAAGAACTTTTTTGCAACTCTCAGCTTCTCAGATACTATAGAATGTCTTGCAAGTAGTCATGCTACTTGCTAGCTGAAACAAGTTAAATCTTCAAAAATCAGCTAAACTCTTGATAGCCTCTGTTCTCTCCTTAAGTAAGGGGCAACTTCTGCATCCCAAGGACATGAATCTTTCATATTTCCACCTAATTAAACGGGTAGATAATAACTTTTTTTAAAGGTCATTTTTGTCTTTGTCTGCCATTGCCCAAGCTACTCATAAGCATTTACATTAAAGTATCTATTTTATTATTCTTTCACTATCTCCTGGCTTTTTTTTTTTTTTTTTTTTTTTTTTGCCATCACTCATTTTAGTATGAGTAGAAGTGGAATATATGTATTTCCTGAAGCTTTCTGCCGTGTAATCTCAGTATTAAATTTTAATGTTGTTTTAACAATCTCTGAGAGCATTGTTTTGCAAGTAAATATAAGATGAACTTATGCTATATCTTCTTTGTGAGTACGATGGCAGCGTGTGGCGCATAATGCATGAACTGGTTAATGCAGTTTTCCTAGGACAGAGTCTGTTTGAAACCACCATGATTTAATTTGAGTTACGTAATTGGTCCGTATTTTAAACATTTGACAGAGACATGGACAAATGAACGCTTCGGAAGTGGTAGTCTGAGGCAGTAAGTGCTGAATAAAGAGGCAGCCTCTACACGACTTATCTGTAGAACAATCTGCAAACATCATTTCACCACTACCACGGACGGTGCAACTGCCAGAAACAACTTCTGTCAGTGGAATTATATTGTTCTAGTAACGTGGAGTTTTTGAGACGAGAGAATGCTTTTGCAGGGAGAATTGCCATGTTGCAGTCCATGCCGGTGAATGTCTTGCCGGTAAAGAGGAGCCGCGCTCAGCTGCGGATGTGTCGGCGGAGGTTCCTCCCCGCGCTGAGCAGCGCTGCCGCCAGGGGGCGCAGCGGGAGCCACCTCACTGGGCAGGGTCACCAGGCAGCCTGGAGCTTCCAGCCTCTTCTCATGCTCCATTTCATAACACGACTGTAAATCAGGGGTTTGCTTTGGTGGTTTGGTTTTGTTTTGCTAATTTAGACACCTTGGCTTTGTTTCTACTGCCTTCTTTATGGCATATGTTTCCCTCTTTAAGTAAATCACACAAACTGCCTGAACAGTGTCAGAAGAAACATTTTCTTCCCCCTTTTAGCTTTAAATAAATGATAAAAACTTATTTTATGGTAAGAATTTTACCTGATTTGTTGTTCTTCATCATTATCTCCTAAAAGTGTAGAATGATTTTTTCTGGTTTTTCTATCAATGTATAGATGAAAAGCTCCACCTTGATATTAACAACTTTTCATTTTTCTTGCTAACTAAAAAAATCCCTCGTTTTTAATAAAAGGAACATATAGAGAGATCCTGTGTTTCTTTGGGAATAACCAAATGTTGTCCTTTGCAAATGCTTACCTTACCCACCTTCGCCAGATGGTAATCTAACCTGACAGTTTATATTAACACTATAGTGTGTGGTAAGTGATCTGGAGTTATTTCTTTTTATATCCTGTTTGGCTATTCAAAAACTTAAAGGCAGAATGACTAAGCAGAGAGAAAAGGAATTTATATAAAATTTACTGTAGGAATGGGATCGCCTTATCTTTGTCAAATAGAGAAAACAGCATAGAAAGCAGCTGTCTCTTCATTCCTCTGGAATCTTAATGTAGTTTTTTCCCGTCCACTTATTTTTAATTCCCTTTCTAACAAGAGGCTGGAACTCAAGATAGGTACAATAGAGAGTTTTCTAAGACATCATCCTGCAGTGCCACATACTAGAACAAGTTGCAGAACATGACAATATACTGGACACCAGCAGAATCAGCTGCTTACCTGAACTGAGATTGATGTAGAAATGAATCTTCTCTGCTCAAACTTAGCAGGAAGTCTCCTGAAAAATCACTTCCTTCTAAACATGAGATCTGCTATTTCTGCAGTATTCACCAAAAAAAGAATCTATTTACAGACTTTTTGAGTTGGTATGTGTGTATATATATATTTTTGAAAGTATTTATACCACAGCTTTCTTAAAGAATTATAAAAAAGTCATCTCCAGCATTTCATTTCCTATCTAGAAGTAATGTAAGAAATAGGGTAAGTTGCGAACAGTCATTTAGAAATTCTTTAAGCAGTATCAGCTATTTGCTTTAACTGGGTCCTAAATCCCTCTGAATCAGCTCGCAATGTAACTCGTGGAAACTACAAGTTAAGTTTCAAACCCATGCTCATCTGAAGATATATCTGAGAGAGGTCATGACCTGAATGTGGTTCTTAAACCTTCCTTCGCAATTATCAGAAGTATTTTCAGCTTATGCAATAGGAAAGAACTCCTTCAAAGTCATAACGTTAAGAAGATTTAAAAGACTTCTTGAAATGGGACTTGACAAAATACTTCAGCAGGCAAAGGCAACCTAGAGTTAATCTCTTTTGCCTTTTCATTATGCAAAACATATCTCTTATTTAGCTACTGTAAGTCAAGGAGGAAAAAGGAAGAGTGTTTGAGATAAGTATAGAGAAAACAATACATTAGAACAAATTCTGAGCACCTTATTCATGAAAACGTGTTCCTACATGGCTGAATAGCTGTCATCCTTAATGGCAGTGTGGCTGCCTTCAAATCCACACCTGCTGGAATTAAAAGGAATATTTTTACTTAGCAGCAAATAGTAATGTATAGGCAGTAAAAATTTATGTTTTTTCTTCTCCATCTGGTGATAAAACTCATATATGGAGCAACGTCATACTGCATGTGTTAGCTAGATATTAACTGACAAGGACTGTAATAATCTCCCACTTTGCTGATGTCCTTTCACTTTAAGGACCCTTGGAAACCTTTTATGCCAATCAGGAGACCCTACATTAATTTATGAATAACAGGAAACTTAGGTATCAGATACTCAGTATCCAATTTCACCC
Source organism: Zosterops lateralis (assembly GCF_965231275.1). Lineage (NCBI taxonomy): Eukaryota > Metazoa > Chordata > Aves > Passeriformes > Zosteropidae > Zosterops > Zosterops lateralis. The sequence goes on from NC_139765.1 coordinate 27,449,549, forward strand.
ACTCTGCCATTCCTGATATCCACTGGAAATGGGCCTGCCAGAAGAATGTGAGCCTGAAACACTGGAGGTGATTACTGTGAGAACTTAATTGAAGCTGTGTGTAACTAAAAAAGGATAAGGCAGAGCTGTAGGACAAACATGTCTTCAGCATGATGTACATTTTCACTACAACCATCCTAAAAGAGATGTGAGAAAGATAGGGTTATGGAAGGAAGTAGAAAAGAGAGACTGAGAATTTCTATGAAAAATAACTTAAAAATTGCAGCAAGAGAGAAATGCACAATAAACAGACAAGCTGAATATTAATTAAATCAGGTGCTATGAATGTTTAGTTACTGTATACACAATGTACATGAGATCAGGTACATTACAAAATGTATGGAAACATTCAAAATAATTGGAAAACATGATTTGATGTAAAAACAATCCTACCAGAAAAAAATTAAGAAATTGACTTGGCATCCACAGCAAATCTGAACTGTTGTTTCCTTGCTCATATGGTGGTGGTGGTGAAATGTTTCAGTCTCTTGTCACAGAAAACAAGTGATAGGACAAAAGGAAACAGCCTCAAGATGCTCTAGGGGATGTTTAGGTTGGACATTAGGAAAAAAATTCTGGACCAAAAGGGTCATCAAGCACTGGAACAGTCTAGCCAGGAAAGTGGTAGAGTCACCATCCCTGAAGGTATTTTAAAGATGTGTAGATGTAACACTTAATGGACACAGTGCAGTGGTGGACTTGTCAGTGATGGGGTTATGGTTGGGCTTGATGACCTTAGGTCATTTCCAACCTGAAGGTTTCTGTGAAAAGGGACTGGGCTAATGCAGGTAGTGTTTTCACTGGGATATTGCTGAAAAAAACAATAGTTTGATGAAATACAAACATCAAAATAAAACTGGGGAGTTCCATATTTTGATGTTTCAAATTTAAAAATGCTTTATTATATCTTCAATATAAAAAGGAATGATGTGATAAAATAGCAGCATCATAGAAGTTCATTAATTTGCCATTATAAATTCTATTTTCAGAAAACTACAGTGTGTGGTAGGTGTGAAAAGAGGAAACAAATGTAAGAAAACAGCAGTTATCAGATTTATGTGACTTCAGAATTTTCCTACTTGAATTATTCATCCTACTTTAGTTATTCACCTAGCTTTATTGGGGGTGGATCTTACTAGCTCCAATTTGTTGTACACTTAATTATTTGATTAAAGATTACTTTGCATTAGTTATTGCATATTTTTCTAGGATTATGCCAGCCTATTTGCATATCCATTGCAGAGTGTGTCTCTGCACTTTCTATTCTCTTAATAGAATATGGAAATAGAACTTCTATCACAAATAGCTGCACTAGTTTTCTTCAGTGTGAAAGAATGCAAAGATTAATTCCTAGATCTGTTTTTCTGAATCAGCTCCAGTTAGAAGAGTGTTGTGTATATGCTGGTTTTACTGTAATCCTCTCTGCCTCCCTTTGCTACTCATGCTCTGGGGTAGGTCAGTATGCCATTATGTTCTTGAAACATTAATCTTATGTGGAATAATTTTTTGTGCATGGTTCTTCCTTTGAGATCTTAGCTTTTACTTAGCTGCTGAAATAAATTCAGGGCTTTCTGCCTGGGGTTTATAGTCACCTTCAGTTCAGATGAATGAGTGTAAATCAAATTAATTTTCTGTCTTAGCCATAGACTTTACCAATTATTTTTTAGACTAAGACCTATTGTATTGTTAGAAGGCTCAAAATGAGGGAGTTGCACATCAGCAAACAAATTACTCATGTTAATATTTTCTCTGTAATCCAGTTACACAAGAGGTAATTGAGATTAAGAAATTCACTGCATAACCATGTCCTCATGCAAAAAGTAATAACTTTCCTCCCTAGGCAGTGCAGGACTAGCTGTCTGATTTTAATAAACACTCTAGAATGTTGTTCTGGGGGCTTGAATAAGTAATTAAGAATGAAGAACCTTTTTACTGTTGGGCTAACTGAATAAAATATGTTGGGGCCCTAAACTTGTGCTAGGAACAAAGTACCAGCTTCACAAAATCACCGCTTCTGACAAATTTGATTTTTTTTTTTTTTTTTTTTGACAGCAGCAGTACCCTTAACACCAGAATAACTGTGTGGTTGTATATGTACTGTACAAAACCACAGTGAACAGTGTGCTGTGTATTTTAACTTACATATGAAGACTCCATTAAACTACACTCATATACAAGGCAGTAACCAGAGATAAAACAGATTAGCAAGATGATAAGCAAAGCTTACATACCTGTTATTTTGTGCTGGGTTGCTATCAGTGTGCACACATACCATAGGTCCATGCTAAAATGTCATTTCTCAGAATAAAAGCACGTGTTTCCAAGTGGAATACACATCAACCCCAAGCTTATTCTAAATTAAAATATTTAAATGAAAACAATATATTAACTTGGTTTAAGTCTGTCCCCTGACCACTTTGATTCCTAAATTCTTCTTTAGGAAAAAGAATTGTTTTATATTTACCTTTTTCATGTCCCTTATTTTATAGACATCTATTTATATCTTCCTATGGTTATAATTTTTTTAAAGGTGAAGTGGCCTAGTCTATTTAGGCTTTAAAAAGACTCTATATTATACATGTGATTTTAGCTCTTTGCCTTTACCGTACCTTGCTTAGTTCTGATGTAATGTTTTTGAGACAAGACAAACTCAGTGGTTTTATACATTGACATATTGATGCTTATTTCCTTTCCTAATAATTTCCAGTAATTGTGTTTGCCATTTTGATTACCACATTACCAAATGTCCATTAAATGGACATTTTCATATACATGTATGGAGATGTTACAGCAGCTTTGGAATTGTAAAAGGGGAATCCAAAATATCCCTCCACTAAATAATTATTCCTTTATTTTGTAAGCGTTGAGTTCCACCTTCTGGTTTTCTATCTACTAGAACAATATACTCTTTCATACTCAGTTTTACTCCAAGTTACCCTGAAACCTGTTGGTTTGCTACTTTATTTCACTTCTTATTTTCTTCAGTGGCTCTTTATGAGCCTGCTGGACAGTGCTAGAAGAGACCTCTACACAGCTGTGCTGAAAACCTCTCACCAATGTGAAAACTGCCCATTTTTCCCTTTTACTTTCTGTCCTTTAACCAATTGTCCACTCACAAGAGAACTGTCCTTCTTAATAATAATTTGATTTCTTTAAAAGTATTCTCTAAGGACCTTGTCAAAAGCTTTTTGGAAAGCCAAATACAACCTATTGATTGACTTGCAATTCTCTATATTCTCTTTGACTCCTCCAAAGAACTCCTATAGAAGCATGAGACATGACTTGCTTCTCCACAAGCTGTACTGAATCTTCACTGTTGTATGCAGCCAAGTGTCTACCGATTTTCCAAGCATGCAAATCAACTCATGAGCTCTCCATGTCCCCTTTAAGCTGCTTAGGAGCAATTAGGATCACATTTGCCACCTTCCACTCATCTAGTACCAAGGCCAATTGAAACAATACTCATATGTCATCCTTTTAATTTCATGAGTGTTAGATCTGAGGTTCTTCAGACTCTTTGGGGAATTGAATCTGGCCCAAGCAAGTTATTTTCATTTATTTATTTGTTTCAACAAAGCCTTTGCATATGTCCCATAACTTCAGTTAACACCTTGGACTTGGCCTGTAAAAAAAGGCCCTGGTAGTTGAAATGTCCCCTACTTTTTCACCACAAATAGTTATATCCACTGAGGAAAAAAAGCAAAACTGGCCAGACCAAGAATCCAGTGCAAATTTAGCTATCTGCATAATTTGTGTTAAGAATAAGCATTAAAGCCAGAACTTGCAAGGATTTGGTAAATTAAAGCTTGTAAGAGAATCAGTGGAAGACTGTACATTTCACAATGCTATACTGAGAAAAAAGAGTGCTGTGTCCATTTGGTTCCAGGTTAATTCCTAGTGCAACATTCATCAAAAATCTGTCTTTTGTCATGTATTTTGCCTTTGAAATTTCAAATATATTCTGCCTTGTTGGTCATTACAACATGTATGCACAAATAGAAACATACCTAAAGAATGCACAATGTTATGAGTGTTCACTCAACCATTTATATCAATTCTGAGGAGTGATTTACCACTATATATTAATGTAGGATAGTTACTATTAGAAGAGACAAAGCCAGAATAGACTCCCTGGCAGAACACTTCTAGCTATGCTATTGCCTTACAGTGCACCAGCCCTGTGTAGTGCTTTCCTGGATGTTACTGATGGAGAGCAAGGATAACACTTGCACACAATTCTACACAGCTGTCTGTACTTGCAGTGGCAGTCCCTTGTCACTTGCATGTTTCAGCTGAGACTTCTCTGTGATCCTTCTTTCAGGCAGTCGAAATCTGATGTGTAGGCAATGTTGTACATACCCTCAAGGGAAGATAAGAAGAGGAAAATATTTTATAGAAAGACAATACATTAAAGATAGAAACAAGTCGGTTTTTATGCAATAAGCTGTGAATTAAGTAGGCAAAGCTTTAATACTGTACTCTGTCAGCACACACTGGATTGGGGCATCTAATCAGCATGCTGCTCTTACCAACTTGTATCCACATTTGATTGTGCATTTCTCTCTAATGCATGAAAAATAGTCTCAGGCATATTTTGATAGCACACTGATGTAAACCTAGCACAGAGCAGAAGGATTGGATGAATAATCATACTGCTAATCCCACCTGCTGTCACACAAGAAATACATGTAAAGATATGTATAGATATCTCAGTTAACCTTAGCATCTGCCATCAGAGCAAAATGACAATTGCACTGGAAATGGCACAGCAGACAGATTTGACTTTCTGTCAGTACTATCCCATGCCCAGATTCTGGAGGTTCGGCGCTCCAGTGCTGCAGCCTGTGTGTTCTTGACACTTTCCAGCAGTGGGATGTTTCAGCCCTGTGGGGAATGCAGCTCACTTCCCATGGCATATTCAGATGATTCTGTAGGTTAGTGGCTGCAAGACAGAATCACAGTTTAATTTCTTGCTCTTTAATGTGTTCAGAGCTCCATAAGAATGATGCCGTGGGGTCATTGCAAATGCCGACAGTGTCTTGCTGTTGTGCAATAATCACTAAAGGACCAGTTTTCCATTCTCTTCTCCTGCAAATTTCCAACATGCTTGAAAGGAAGTAAGTGTTTATAGAAAATGGGATCTAGTCAGGATTGTTTGGTCAGAGACAGGATTGTTGGGCCTAAGTTCTCAAAAATGTTTTTTTCCTCATGTTACTTCAGCTTCTACTTAATCAGGTGTGTCCAAGAATCTGTGCAGTCTTTTATGACCATAGAACTCCTGGTGTTTTTACATTGCTCATGAGCTAGTTTTAGTACTTTCAGTTTCTATAATTTTCTTTTACAGTGGGGGAGGATGCAAGTCCTTTTGCATATTTCAGTGGTGAGAGCTAAACTAAACATCATGTGAGTGTTATGGTGTGTCCCAGTTTTCCAAACGAAGGCCATGTCCACTGTGCCATCTACCTGCTGAACCTATCCCCGAGGAGAGATGACCTGCATCTGGGTTCCACCACGGTAGGGAACCAGGACATTGTGGCATTTCCACCTGGCCTCAAGAACTCATGGCTTGAAACTCAGTTTCTTTTTTATGCTATAGATATACACTCTAAAGAGCAAAAGATATATCAAGACTGAAAAACACTTGCACCCAGATGCATGAAAAATACTGCTTTCTCTTGGGCAGCCGTCACAAAAATTAGAATAATAATCAGGCCTATTTAATGCTAATTTATTTTCTGCTGTCAAAAAGGGATGATGGTTTATTCTAGCATTTTGTGCTCTGTCTCAGAATACCCCTCAGAATCTGTAATTGGGATCTTAGGCCTTCCCTATATCTTTACGTGAGAGATTTGATAACACATAGGCCTGAAATATGAAGTCAGTATGTTTGCTATTCTACACAACTATTTTTTAATATAATAGATTTAGTGTTTTCTTCAATACTTGAAGTATTTTCAGTTTTTCATACTCCCTTCCATGCGTCTGCTTGAAAATAGAGAGGGAAAAGTCATGGAATGTTAGAAAGCACCCATTTAATTTGCCTTTAATTCAGGGAGGCTGCAGGAGGAAGAAATGAAGAAGCTGTCACCCTAATATGAGAACAAAGCTGAGTGATAGTTGCATTATAAAAACATTAAGGAAACTCCCTACTTTTACAGTCACTTTTAGTCCTTTCAAATTACAAACCAGTTAAAGATTTTCTGGGTAGGATAAGTGCTCTCTCCAGTATTTTAGAAAATGGAAGAAAACAGAAGGTAAAGCATATGTTGTGTTGAGAGAAATTTTGAGATTGAAGGTGTGATGCCACTTAGACACTGACAGCTGCAGTGGTCAAAACTTAAAATGTCTTCACAAATACTAAAATCATAGAATCAAAATTCTGCTGTGATATGGAACTTCACTGCTCAAAAAGCATACAACATTTTGAAAGATCTCTTTGCTGTTTTACGAATTATTTTTCTCATCTGTAACAACTGCAAATTATACAGCTATGTTTCTACACTCTATGTCTAATTCACTCATTTATCATACATACAACCTTTAACACTCCACAGTGTTGTCCTGATATTACCACGTGCAATAAACCTAAGACATTTAAAAACACAAAGGAGTCCACTTAATCTAATGAATAGGTTTGACAATTTACATTGAACTCAGTCTAGATACTTTGTTTTTCTTACTACAGTCCACTGTCAATTCATCTCTGGAAACAGACCAGCCCATGTTCTCAATTCTTTGCTTCAGTAGCCCTTAGAATTTATCCATGTTTAACCCTTCCATTAAATTGTGCTGCTTACATTCCTTTTTACTTTTCAAGTTGATAGAATTACTCTGTTCTGCCCTATTTGTTAATGAAGCTAAATCTTCTATTTGGCCTTCACAGTTATTTTTGGCACTAGACTATGGGTTTACTGGGGGTTTGAGCCTTGCTACATTCATAAAATCTTTCTGAATTTGCTGGCTACTGCATGCATCTGCTCCACTGATATTTCTATGCTGATTCTCCATACTGTTCTTCAACAGCTTTCTGGACGATCATTTCAATTAGAGCACAGTCTTGAGATTTTATTTTCCCTAGAAGAATTATGTAACATTTATACTGAGTCATATTTGCCATCTGCTGATCCAACCACATAAACAATACAAATTCTTGAAAACCTGAGATTTTCCTTAGTATCTGCTTCTAATCTAATTTTTTACAAATGTGCAGGTTTATGCACACAACTGCTGCCTTATGATTAGCACTTCACTGAATACTGGCACCTCTTCAGAGGCTCTCAGCAAACTTGAAGGAATCTCTTCATGCAGAGTATGTTGAGGATACATGTGAGAAGGTGTTTATCAGGCAGGGCATGTGATTGCGTACAAAATCAAAAGCAAGGCAGGAACACAGGGAAATTATGGCAACCTTAACAAGAATTCAGAATGCAGGGGTGCTCTTAGTTTATGGCTACCTTCTCTGGAACTAGCCAATGCTCAAAGCAGCTGGCAACAAGATACAACTTCGAAGTCTGGCTTTAAATTACAGTTTTCCACTGTGACTCTGCTGTGACTAAGGACTTAAGCTATAAATCCTAATTCATGTGATTATACATTTACATATTCAAACCACAATGAAACCCTTGTGATCACAGAATCAGGCCTTGAAATTGCTATTTATATCAGACTCTTTTAATAAGAAAAGCTGTAGTTACAGAGTCCTTAATAATTTTATGCATGTGTTCAATTCTGTGTCCTGTTGACAGTATTGGAGAAGACATAATTTTACATCCTGAAAATGACGAACTATGTAAATTACATTTTCAAGCTAAAATATACTGGTTTGTTTCTGTGGATGGCTTTATTGAAATGATAGATCTCCATAAGAATTGTTTTTTTTTCTTTGTAAGAGAAAATCAGACCTCAGAATGAAATTTCTATCAATTTCTAAGATATTAGCTAATAGAAACACAAAATATCTGTAGAACTGTTACTGACAGGAACTAAAACAAATAATTTTTGAAATCAACAAGGATCTTTTCCACTGCCTTAAATGTACCATAGGTTTGGCATAATAAACACTCTCTAAAAACATAACATTAGAATCCTGCCTAACACAGTATTGTTTTGCCATTGCTCCCATTGCTTCTTGAGAACACATGGGAGAGGGCCATTGACCCCAGTGGGGGAATGGTGAGGAATCATAACTTATTTGCCTACCGACACCAATTACTAAACTAAAACGGGGCAACAATTTAGTTCTCACACAGGCACAGTATCAAACGGTGCCATTTGCCAAGGATGTACCTATGAGTTGGCCAGCACTAAGTATTTTCAGCACTGATTGAAAGAACCCCAAATCCATGAGGAATGATTAATTTCGCTTGCCGGAAAAGTCACACAAAAAGGTCTTTGTAACTGAACAGAAGGGCTGACTGATTCGATACCAATTCAGTTATACCCCCTGTCCTTGGGAAAGCTGACAGGCCGCGACTCGGGCCTGCGGCAGGTGCCCGATCCGCTCCTGCCCTCTGCGGGCCCAGGTCTCCTCCGTGCCCGCACCGCCTGGCGCGTCCCCGGCCGGGCACGGATGGCTGGGGCGCCGCCGCCGGGCACACCGGGCACACCGTGACACGGGCCTGGCCCCGCCGGGCACACCGTGACACGGGCCTGGCCCCGCCGGGCACGCCGGGCACACCGTGACACGGGCCTGGCCCCGCCGGGCACACCGTGACACGGGCCTGGCCCCGCCGGGCACGCCGGGCACACCGTGACACGGGCCTGGCCCCGCCGGGCACGCCGGGCACACCGTGACACGGGCCTGGCCCCGCCGGGCACACCGTGACACGGGCCTGGCCCCGCCGGGCACGCCGTGACACGGGCCTGGCCCCGCCGGGCACACCGGGCACACCATGACACGGGCCTGGCCCCGCCGGGCACACCGGGCACACCGTGACACGGGCCTGGCCCCGCGGGCTGCTGCGCGTCCCTCAGCGCCGCCGCGGGAGCCGGCCCTCCGCTCCCTCCGCTCCCGCGGCTCCTCAGCCCCCCGTGCCCAGCGCCAGGAGCCGTTCCCGGGCCGGCGCTGCCGGAGGCCGCTGGAGCCCCGCGGGGGCGCGGCGGGCGCACCTGTCGGGGCGGGGCGGGGCGGGGCGGGGCGGGCGGACGGGCGGCGCTCCCGCACCGCAGTGGAGCCGGGGCTGGCGGGGCCGCGGGGCGGCGGAGGGGGCGCTGCGCCCGGGCCGCCTCTGGGAGCGCGCCAGCCGCGTCTCCTCAGCAACGGGCCTGGCACGGCGGGGCCGCGCCTCCTCCCTCCGCCCGCTCCTCCCGCTTCCGTCCGTCCCTCCGTCCCTCCGTCCGTCCGTCTGTGAGGGTCGCTATCCCCGCCGGCCTGTCCGGGGCTGCGCGCTCCTCCCGCCCCATCCTCCTGCCCGGGGCCGTGTATCCATGGGAGGGGGGGGGAGGTTCTTTATTGGCCTCGTCCTCCCTCTCTCCCTCCTTCCCTCCCCCCTTCTTCCACACTCCACCCAGAAATGATCCAGTGAAACTAGGAGGAGGTGATTCTCCTCCTCCCTCCTGCTGCTGCTCCTGCTGGTGTGGAAGGGACTGCAGGAATCTGTGCCGTGCTCTGCTCTGAGGCAGGGGCTGGGGAGGGGGCCCGCTCTCTGAGGGAGGGAGGGAGGGCGGGAGGGGGGAGCCGCCGTGCCCGGGGTGCCGCTCTCCCGTGGGGCTGCGTGCTGCCCGACCATGGGCAAGGACCAGGAACTGCTGGAAGCCGCTCGCACGGGGAATGTGGCTCTGGTGGAGAAACTCCTCTCTGGGAGGAAAGGAGGGATCCTGGGCAGTGGATCTGGAGCTATTCCCTTATCCAGCTTATTGAGGTAGGGACATCGTTCCCCATCAAATGCTGGGGATATTAACCTGTTCTTCCCTATCATCATTATCATCACCCCTCTCATCTTCGTTTCCATTCCTGCATCCTTCATAGTAACAATAAATCGTTCACTCTCTCGCCAAGTACTAGCATGCCAGGGTTTAAAGTCACAGGCAGTCATTTTATTAATGTAGTGGTACTGAATTTCCTGTCTTCAATGCGTCTGCAGGGTCCTTGTTCATTCTGTTACTAGCTGTGGTGCAGAACTTATGTTTTGACTGCTGGGCTAATACATACAACGTATTAATTACCCTTCCTTTGATATTTCCATCTTCATATTGCTACTTTAATCACAGATGGAAGTGTTTATCACAGACAAGGCTGTCATCACAGAATTCGGTGTAAAAATACATGGCTTCACCCCGTACCCTCACCCATAGCTGCTACCCTCACTTGCAGAAGAAATTAAGCATGCCATCGTAATGAACCTACAAAACAAAGAAAGGGAATCTTTATTTGTGGGAGATCATCGAGGCAGAGGGGGTGTAAAACTTAGGGAGCAGGTTAGGTAAGAGCAGCATTACTTTCAAGGTACCTGGATTTAGTGGAGTGAAACTGGGTTACTGGCCATGTTGGGTGATAGGGCTTAACTTCAGTCATTAGTTGTATCTCCTGCAATCTCCAGCATAGCTGTGATCATAAGTTTCATCATGCTCTTAAGTCAGAGCATTGTCACAATCATTTATGGAATTTGGCTGTATTCAGAGCAGAGAAGGTCTGCAGCACACAGTCCAGTGCTAATGTTCAACACTAAACTAAGCATAGCAAAAGGAGACAAAATGAACTGAAACACTGTTGACCTAGAACTTGAATAAATTGGGGGTTTGGTTTGGTTTTCTGTTCCTTAAAGAAAGAAAGGCCTAGCACAATGGAAATTGATTAAATGAAAATAAATTTTCGATTCTGTTGCCAGTACCTTCTTGTCAAGGTATTTATATTATTTCTAAGTTCCCTATCAGGGAAAATTTAACGTTAACTCTCCAAATTATACTGCTTAAACTCTATTACAAAATCTTGTTATTTTAAAGCTAGGTTTAGTGCTGTAAACAGCAACAGTTCAGGTATTCATAGTTTACCAAGTTCTGTGGTGCCCCAGTTCAATTAGCGATTGTACCATTGTTGAATTACTAGCCCATTGACCAAAATCAAAACACACCATGTGATTGCTCTTTGTACTGTACTCGAATAGGCTGCTTAGGAAGAAGTGTGCCAGATAGTCAGTTGAATTTGAAATATGATATCCACTTTTCTAAGTACTGAAGTAAGTTCACTTCAGTACAATGACTGGTCATTTATAATCTAGTTCTAATGCATGGTTTGTGTAGTGGCTTTCTTCAGGACTAGTGCCCAGAACAGTATTCTTGCACTGTTAATTTCATGTTGTGTATCATGAGTTCTGTATATCCAGAGGGGGTGTATTTGCTTGTGCTTGCCTTCCTTTATTAAACAGCATTGTTGTATGTTGTGTACACAGAACACATGGACCATGGGTTTTGTATATACAGATGGGTCATCACAGTCCTTGTTTGTTACTCAGTATTGAAGAATTTTAAGTTGTACAGTCAGCTGGCTTTTTTTTTTTTTTTTCCTGGAAGTGCACTTAGCTTGAAGAAAAGTGAAGCTGAGTAAAACATATACTATTTGATTTATGGCATTTCTTACTAATGTTAACAAGAATGTCTATGGCTTCTGTAAATGCAACTTCAAAAATTAAGAGTGAAATTTCAGCTGTATGCTGCATCAAGCTGTATGATGAAACATCTACTATGCATTATAGTAGATGCTTTTCAAGAAAGAATTATATGTGACAGGTATTTTGACATAGGGGTTTTTTGTTGTTGTTGTTGTTTTGTTTTGTTTTTAATTGGAGATGTTCCATGATCTAACTGATGCTATTAATTATGGATTAAGTCCAGAATGACATGCAAGATTAAGGTTGGATCTATCTTGGTACAGAAAACATGGAAACAATATGAGAGTCATGTGAACATCCTGATCGTGTTTGGGAAATTAACACTTACTGAAAAATAGCAAAGCTGTAGAAGAGCCGTACTTGTGCAGTATAAAAGTTTGAATTTGGGGGGGATCCAACGATTTTTTTTAAACTAGAAAACCTGAAGAAGCTCACTAGTAGAGCTATATTGGTATTTTTTGCATGCAGTTTATTAGCATAAAAACTTCTAAAAGTGGTTTTAAAAAAAGCAACAGGGAAAAATATGGGGACATAATTTTCTTAATTTTATTTAATCTTTAGGAGTCATTTAGACAGTAACTCCCACTGTTTTGTTGTTCAGAATTATTGCTCAGTTTCTAAAATGGTGCCCTAGGATTGTATTTGTCCCACTGTGGTGAGAAAGGTCCATGTTGCTTTCTTTCTCCTTTTGGCAGTACTGTTTCTAGTGTTAGGTTGGGAAAGTCCAATTCTTTCAGCATGCATGTGGACTAATACTGTGCCTGATGTGTTGGTCTAGGTAGTAGGAGTACATTGTCCCTTTGGATTTCTTCGAAGTGCTGGAGACAACTCAGTTTATGTGGCTGAACTCTATGGCTAGACACCCTTTTTTGGTGGAAATTTGCTTTAGAGTAATTATATGCCCCTTAAATTAAATTTAATATTCATAAATAGGCAAATACACATTGATTGTTATCTGAACCAGTGAACAAACTATCTGATCTCTGATGTACTATTTACATTTTTATAACAGCATTTTTTTGCTTTATGGTTAATGTGTTTTATGGTACTTGGGGAGAAAATAGGGCAAATTTTTGTATGGGTATTCTCTAGTTGTACCTATTTGTTGATGCTAATTGCAGACTAAATTATATAATTTTTAAAGGCCTGTCTTCTAACTCCTAAGACATTAAATTATGACAGCAGTTCAGGAAAACAGCTCTGTTCTGGAATGCCATCTAAGCACATATATAAATGTATGACTGAATTCCTGCAAAAATTTAAACATATGCTTTGAGTATGTGCAAAGTGCATAAAAATGATGTATGCTTAATTAAGACCTCATATGCACCCAGATATCTGTAATACTTACTACATAATACCTCATGCCCAAATTGGTTTATCTGAAACAATGACAACGAATCAGTGATTGACTGTGTGGACTCTGTAACTCGTTTCAGCTCAGCAGAAGCTTTGGAAGGCTGCTCTGGGTCACTTTGTGCCCCCTGCCTCAATCTCCATAGTTTGCTCTTTATTATAAAGATTGCGGATGAATATAGTGAAGGTGAATTCCTCAAGTGCAAAGATCAGCATAAGGCATAGCAACATACTAGAGCAAGTACCCCTGATGGAAATTAGTTACTTAAACTTGGATAGTTACTGGTACTTCAGGTGCACAGGTGTTTTCTGAATGGACTGATGGACTTTGACAAAGAACCAGGAACTCTGGAGATACATCTAAATTCCCAGTGTGATACACTAGGACATCTAAAGCTGTGTTATGTATTTTGCCTATGGTCTGTAACCCAAAACATTAATGCAGGGCAGGAGTGTCTTCTTTTACTATGTTGAGACACCTCATAAAACATTCCAAGTTTAGAAGACTTAAGTCTAAATTTATTTTTCCTGTTTCTTTGTGGATTCCACTGCCTGGAATTGTCATACTTTAGTATATTAAATATTTTTTGTATTTAAAAAATAAAAGTTTTAAAGTTTAGAATTAGAGATTTTTTTTCTAGATTGCAAATAGAATTTTCACATATTTTTATGTGATTTCACTAGCTCTTACATTATTTCAGTGTAAACGCAAAAACTTGGCAGTAAAATCCCACAGTCTCTCTAACAGAATGTATCATTTAATTTTTGTATCCCAAATCCTTAAATGCATATTAAAGGATTTAACACATAGAAAGAGTAAAGTGTTTCTAACAAACCTAGTATTTTTAATTTACTTAAATTTGATTATCTCCATATACATAGTGTGTTTTAATTGACTGACCAGTTTTTCATTGTTGGATAACAGCTTTAATTTCTTTCAAAGAGTTTTTAGGAAAAATAACTTTGAAGGTTTTAATGTGTCTCAGAGACCTCATTTTGCCACATGTAGCCATGCACATGCCTATTTGTTCTATGTTACTAGCAGGAATGGATAGTTTTTGATTATATGTTAATTTTTAGTCTTTTTAAACTGCGCATGTTAAAAGAGCTTTGGATTTTTAACAGAATTGATTAATTAATATGAACTGGCACAGGGTAGTTGGGATGGTTGAATTGGCCCTATTTTGCTCTTTGTTGGCTGCTGCTGTTACACAGCATGAGAGGGTGGAGCAGCCTGCCTGGAGCTGGTTTTTTCCCCTTCCACACTTGGCACTGTGGCAGGGAATGGCTTCATTCTTTGCTCAGCCTTACTTAGCACAGCTACACCGTGTATAGGCCTGGCCCAAGTTATTTCTCCTCCAAAGTGTAAAAAACACGGCAAGCAGATTGTCAGTCTGGGAGTTGCAATCTGTTTCCTCATCTGTTTCTCAGAGCAGTGTCTTGCTTGCAGCAAAGCCATGGTTTAGCCTGATGGCCTCCGTGCGTGCTGAAAACCACACATCCTCTTCTGTCCTTGTGCAGAGCCCTCTGATTCATTCAGCTTCCTTTGCAAAAACAGATCACACTTGGTAGGCCTTGTAGAGCAGAAAGTATTTAAAATGTTGAAATACATTATGAAGCTTTAGTTAACAGTTTTAAAGCTTTTTCATGTTAAAATTTGAATAACAAATGGCTCAGCTTAACAAGAATAAGGGGACTACTTCTGTTACTCATTACATCTACCAGTGTTTAAGGTAAGGGAAGCTTTCTCGTGTTTGTTTATAAGGAGAGTGTATTATGTGAGGCTTGCAGTACCAGAGTTCTGGACTTACAAAGTTCCAAGGTATGTGTTTCAGACAGTGAGACAATTTCAACAATGGAAAGTATTTATGATATTGTTCAATGGGAAATCCATTTAGTCCGTATTTATTTCTAATTTTAGTTATACTACTTTTAATTAGTGAAGGGGTTTGTACCGATATCCTAAGCAGAGACCGGCACTCCCAGATTTCCCAATTACCTTCTTTATCCTGTTAGAATAGGTAACCTAATTCTTTTGAGGACATATTTCATCTTTCTTCTTTCAGCCTTTCAGTATGGAATGCAAACTAATAATCAGGAGAACAGTAATTTATGCTTTTTGGTATTAGTGATAGTTGATTGCTGCCTTGACTTTGTTTGTTTGCCCTTTCAAATGTGTGAGCTTCTCTTAGCCTTCATTTTTGTTATCATCTATCCTTCTTGGATTTATTTGTATTATTGTTTTTGGTAAATGCTTTTAGTCAACGTTCAGAGAACATTTTATCTATTGAACTCCTTAGATTTCTTCTCTAGTTTGAAATATTTACAATATGTAAAGGTAGCAATGTAACAATATCCAGGATATCTGATGGATGGTTAAGGGCAAGGCAATTCTCAAAGTCTGTGTAATAAATCTTCCTCAGGAGTTCAGTATGATCCCAGATTCAATCTCTGTAGTTAAACTCTATGGATAAACCTCTCAATTCTTACTCCAGAAATAGTTTTCTGAGTATTAGTCAAGTGTTCTATTAATTTTCTAAAATGTTAGACCAAATGCAAAAAATGACCAGCAAGAACTCTAGATCTAGTGTAAAATCTACCAAGGTAATTTTGTCTGCCCATAGATAGGATCAAGATATGGTAACTGTACTGGGAGAACTGATGGATTTTATGATGGAATCAGGCAGACTTGTAAGGGAAATTTGACAAACATGTTAAAAGTAGAAGGTAAGGAAAAACCTTCAGAATGTTGGAAGTGTCTGTAACTTAAAACAATACTTATAGAATTCTTAGCCACTAGATGGCTAGTGTCTAATTCTGCAGAGGACCCTATGAAGTCATCACCACCATGTTTCCTCTCTTGTCTAACACTTATAATTTTAGAGGTTTGTATTAATGCTGCTTTGTAAATTTTTGACATTGACATGAATTACTGTTTTTAAATAGTAATGTTATAGTAGAACTAAGAGGGGAAATAAATGAAAGGGAATGAAGGATGAAGTTTTCTGAAAGTCTGCTGTCTTGTGAAGGTTGGAAATGTTATGAAGAGCAAATATAGATGTTTTTAGGGCAGTTGTTTGCAGTCCCTGCAGTAGGGATCCAGGACATAGCCATTTTCCAAAACTCTACAGGTAGATTATTTTATTTGCCTCAATTTTAGTTTGTATGAGCATTCATGGATGAGATGATAAGGAGTGCTTACAGCTCTACACCATTTTTTAAAATTTTCCTGACAAAGACACTAGTTGAAGCATCCTATAAACTGCTTTAATTTATGCTACTGGTATTTAGTCTGTAAGGGACAGTGTAATGTAGAGGGCAGTTACAGTGCCTTTTCTTAAGCAAGCTTAGTCTGCTTGACTGGGGAGGTGACATACAAGAGTTTCACAGCTGGAATTCTCTTCTGCCATGGAATTTCTATGCTGGCCACTTCCAATTAGAGTACACATCCTAATCCTATACTAATACTTCAAGGTAAAATATATTGACAGCTTTTACTGTTAAATGTGTAAGGCACAGTTAGTAGTGTTAATGTCTGCCTACTGATATGAAATTTTTGTGTATCTGGACCCTTTTGGGAAGTAGGGAATACATTTTTTTTTAACCTTCTAGCCTTTATTGGAAGATTTTTTTATTTTTTAATTAGTTTTTCCTAGTGGCAATATTTTCAATATGATCACTTTGCATTAAGAAGTGATGTAACCATTGTTCTGCACCTCACTTAACATCTATGAATTTCTAATAATGTATAGGTATCTACTGTAAGAAAGGTTCTGTGAGATTTAATTCCACAAGGTTATGCCTTTATTATAATTTAACACTGTTTCCTGTGTATTGCACATGCATTTTCAAAAGCAAGAAAAAATGTTCAAAATGACATCTCGAGTGCAATTTAGTTCCCTTTTTAAAACAGCCAGTGGCAGCTATGTTTCTATAGGTGTTGATGTTAGTAGTAGGTGTCTTAGTTCCTATTACAGACAATGGAGATATAGTAAGTTAGGGGGCATAGATGGTGACTGAGCTCACCCCAAGATGGATATTTAATATTTTTATTTCAAGATGAAACACATCCCTCATTTAAGTAATTTTAGGTAAACTTTAAAGAACAGAAAAACAATTGCAATTGGAAGTATATGTAGAATATATTTAAAATGACCTCTTAAATAGGTAGGTTGAAGTTAAATTTGGGTAGAATTTCTTTCCATCTGTTGTATATCTGATTTGGATTAATTCAGAAGCAGTAGACAGTAGGTACTAATTGATAATCAGTAGATTACCTGGCCAAGAGGCAGAATTCTGGATGGTTGAAGTTAGAGATACATGAAAATTGCTTAAAATGCATGACATTGTATCACATGAGGTTTATTGAAAATGCTCCAAGAAACAAATATAAGAAACAAATTAGAAAACATTTGCTGGAGTTGAAACTTAGGAAGATAGGAGAGGCAAAAATAAATACGTTGACATCAAAAGAAAATATGGACTTGGTGCTTGGTGGGGCAGAAAACTTGGTGACAAAGCTTATGGAAAAGATGATGGAAAAGACGATGACTCATTGCCTTTTCTGCTTTGGTTGTTTGGCTGTAAAGTTTGACCTGCTAGCTTTTGAAAGAGTCCCCACAGTAGAGAAAGATCAGGGGAACATTTACATTTGAGAAACCAATATTACTGTGATAATTACTGTGTTAATTTTTGGAGGGCTGTGTCAAACATGGGAAATTTCTATGAGTGAAAAAGGAAAATGTCATGCCCATGTTCAGGAAAAGCAAAAGGGAGGTTCTTGGGGTCACCTTCTCATCAGTCTATCCTGAGTCCTAGAGAAAGTTTCAGATATCCCCATGGATGCAATTTCTGCACTCCCAAAGGCTGAGAACACAACTGAGAGTAGCATGGATTTACTAAGCTTAAATCATGCCTGACCAGCCTTAATTGCTTTGTACAATGTGAAAACTGTGTCTCTGGACAAGGGGAAAACCATGTATTTTAACTTAGAGCAGCCTCAGTCAAAATGATGAGCTGTGGACTGAATGAGAGGATGGTAAGATGGGTTGAAACTTGGCTGATCTGTGAGAGGGTTTGATCAACAGTACAAAGTTCAGCTGCTGGTATCTACTAGAGGGTTTCCTCAGGATTCAAGGCCCAGTAGGGATTGCAATGTATCACGTATAGCAGGTTTGTAGATGACACGGAAAGTGTGGAAAAAGCATTAATATGAAGAATTGCTATAAGAAGGGACCTGGACAGGCTGGAGAAATGGGCTCATTGGAGCCTTATGAAATTCAGGCAAAAACATTGTATAGTCCTTCAGCTGGGAGTGGATAGCCACCACAGGCTCTTGTGCTGGAACTGGACAGGTTTTTTTGTGTTGTACTTCTTTTTCTGAAATGTTAGTCACTACAAAACCACAAATTTCACATTTAGTCTTTGAGTTTACACATTAGTAATGTCTGTCTCCTGTAATAATGGTATGATTGGTATGTGGATTTTCTCCTAATCCTTCATAGCCTGGACAAAAGCTGAAATAGGTTAAGTTGTTAAATATTGACGCTGTCATAGTATAAGTGTCCAGGAGATAGATGCCTTTTAGAGAAAGTAAGAAAAAAGAAGAGTTTTGTAAATCAGAATTGGGACTATCTTTTGGACTAAGTGTTTTCCCACTGTATATTGCTTGAATTTTAAGCCTTCATGATAAAACTTTCCAGTATTGTTTTTACTGGTATTCTGAGAATTAACTCTTGAGTTTAATGTCTTCCATGCTTACTTACTGACATGTCAGGGTCATTGTTTTCTATTTTTAGATGTCACTTGATACGAATAGTGAATCTCTAGGCTATTTTTTGCAAATTATCATCCCCAGGATATTCATATTAGCAGTTTGACCACAGAATTTCAATTAAGTCATTGATATGATTTTTTAAAAACATAATTTGCACTTGTTTTTAGTTTTCAGCTTTCTCAAGTAATTATTTATCCACTTCCATGTCCTTCTTGTCATCTGGATAGCTAATTTGTCAAAATATGCTCATAAGTGATTTGCAATCACCCTGCTTCCTGTTTTGTGCACATTTATTGCAGAGCGGTATCTTGCATAAAACCAAGGGGTAGATCTGCCAGGGATCTTCTCACATAATGTGTACAAGTAATGCTTCAGAGAACCAAATAAATCATTTGTGGAAATAAAGCATACGGCATGTAGTATACGTACATGTTATAAATCTGTTGTTTGCCTGTCACAGCAGTTAAATCTATCCCCTCTATTCCTACCTTCATGTAGATTATATAAATCTTGATTTCAGAGAGAGAGGAGTCTTGTCATAGGCAGAAAATAGAGCCTATAAAGGTATGGAATAGGCATATGATCTGGGAGGAGATGAAGGTAGTAGACAGGTGGAGACCTGAATCTAGGTATTTGGAGTGCTTTGGCAAGGAGGCTGTATGTAAAACTCTGAAAAGGCTGGAATGCTAGACATGGTTGGTAAAGGAAATTAGGAGATTAGGAATAAGAACTGAGACTGACAATGGCAGTTAGCAGTGCTGAGGACAGTGAGAGACATGTAGGAGATGACCTATGAGGAAAAGGACAGAATAAAGAAAAATTCATTATTTGAAAACTGTCTCCTTTTCTTTTAGTGCTAAAATAAATTGCTATAGTAGTGGTTAATAAAGGGCCACCAGTCATGCCATTAGTTTAAGTGGAAAAAGTGGTTGTGATAAGTCATCTAGTAAAGTTTTCCCAAGATGACACTACAGGGTGAAATTTCAGGAGTTTTAGTTTGCTTTTTTTATGAATGATAAAATTAAGGTAGCCAGTGAAGTTGTTTTTTTTTTTTTTGTATCACACTGAATGCAGGGATACATGTTTGTTTTTTAAATGACACAATCTGTAGTCTTTTCCTCACTTGCAGCCCAGGATAGACAGTGCTCATAGCAGTTATTCAGCATTTTTAACTTACTACTCAGTGTTTAGCCCTGAGTGTCATTTTCTGCACACACACAATTCAAACTCTTCTCTAGAAAAAGAATGATTAATTTTTCTCCTGGGCTTTTTTTGGTGATGTTTGTCGATATGGCATCTGATTGCTTCACAGCATTAATGAGTTTACTGTCCCTTCAGTGACTGGATAAGGATTTTAATATCTGCACTTAAAAATGCTGACTGAAGCACTCTTAGATTATGGTGAGAAGTATGTGTTGAATTGGTGTTTCCATCTGGTGACTTCAATGAGCTCATTTTTCACAGGATTAATGTAGTTAGTGTAAAATTGTAGGAGTGGCTCTTCATGGTCAGAATGAATGTCTGTCTAGCAAAGTACTCTTCTCCAGTTTTGACTGGGAGTTAAGAGCCTATTCTAAGAAGAGTATGTAACACGTAGTATGTAACAATTTCTCCAGTGTACTCTCACAGATTTAGCAATTTACAGCAGCTTTCTACAACAGATGTATTGTCTTTGTACTAAGTAGCTCCAGTAGATTTTTGTCTTCCATGCATTTGTTCAATTGGTCTTTGAAGCAATGCAAATTTTTAGCATTCATGGCATCTAACAGCAAGGGTTTCACATCTTAAGGAAGTATTATGTGAAGAACATTATCTGTGAATTAAGTAGCATTTTATACATTCAAATGTATAAAGATCTATTCAGATATTCAGAGATTTGTTTCTGGAGAACAGACATAGATAGAATTCAGTTCTGTGGTACAGCATTAAACTGCTGTTCCTGTTCTTACCTTGTTTAATTGATTTAATAACAATGCATGTTTTAATACTTTTGATTTTTGAAGAGAATTTTTTTCATTCATCCCCATTTTAGGGGATAGGCCTTCAACTGTTCCAAGATCACCATTCATTGGACAAGAAAAGGAAATCATGATTATGGCTAATACCTATGTGTTAGTAGGATGACTTAGCACCAGAATTGTATTCTCTCCATTTGTAATCTGAACAATTTTTAATACACTCTTTTTGTATATAGTTATGTATATATTTCCACAAAAATATATATATATATTTTTGCCAGAGGGAAAAAAAAATTGAAGTTGTAAATGTGGGCTACCCATATGGTGATGAACAGAACATAAAGAAATTTGATACCTCTAAGAACTTACAAAAAATTGCAACTCCTGATGTGTATTAATATCTTTAGGAGACATTCTGTAGAATTTAAGATGCTGGAGGATGGATTTTTTCCTTTTTCTTTTCTTTTCAGTGACTAATAATACTCATTTGAACAAGGTTCCCATTTTATATTTCCTGAAACAGCAAAAGTGAGGCAAGAAAAATCAAACTTTGATTGTTGAAATTAAAGTGTTAAGATGAAATGAAAGAGCTGTGTGTAGGGGAGAGATGTTATTTTCCTCTCTTTGCTTATGGGAAAGAGTTACTGAAGAAATGGCAAGGTCTTTATCCAGTGATGAAACACTTCCTCTTATGCCCCAGAAAGTTAGCTTGAAGCATAAATGAGATGTGTATCATTTTAGCACTTAAACTGTGAACAAGAACTAATGAGTTACTTCAGAAGAGAAGCCATTCCTAGTCCATGGTACTTACTGTGTTGGCACTGCTTAACCAAAAAAAGAGAAGATTCAGCAATGAGCATCCATGTCTCTGTCATTCAAGCAAGAAAGAGTTACACAGGGTTAAATGGCATAAAAGGAGTAACAGCAGCAGAAATCTTGTCATGCGTCTCCAGTGCATGAATAGTTTTTGCTATGACGTGAATGGTTGCAATATTTGCTCTCCTTCTTTTGTTTGAAACCTCAACTGGTTGTAACAGGGCACAGAATGAGGAAATAAGTTTTGAGAAAAGCAAGTGAGGTTGTTTAGAAGTGTCAGCTTTTTAAAATGCCAAGGGAGCATCCTCCTTGTTAGGCTGCCTATTTCAGCAGACAGCCTCCAGGGAATAAATCAGCTAATTATGATGGTGGTAAGAGACAAAGAGATTTCTTTCCCTTCCCTCAGTAACTAAATATTGTTTTCATAGGATTTTTTTCTCATTTTCATCATCATCCCTTCTTTTCCCACTATAATTGCGATGCCCAGCTTGAAAAGGGGAAAAAATTTAGGATGTGAAGAATCCTGAGGTTGCTTATGCTGGCCTTGAAGAAGAAAACTTTACTGCAGATACTCACCTCAAGCCAGGGAGTCCATACAAAAGAAAAAAAAAAAGATCTAGGTTAATGACTTTGGAGAATGCAGAAGGCACTAGGCTGGAATGGCATGGAAAAATTGAACATAAAGCAGAATTCATTGGGTAGTTTGAATGAACAGACAGTGCTGATCAAAAATGTGAGATCAGGAGTAAAGGACTGATTTACAAAGTAGGGCATGATAATTTCCTGGATGAATTGGTAGAGGTCCACTTTCAGAAACTTCATCAAAGACTGATGAAAACTTAAGAAGTGACAAATAAATTTATTTAGAGAGTGACAAAAAAATACATACAGGTAGTTGGATGTTGTCTGGTCTTTGCCCAAGAGACCCATAGCACATGTGGATGAATTTGCTTAGCTACTTGGGAAAATGCCAAAGCCAAACCTACTATCTCTGAAAAATGGCAGAAGGAAGGAACTTAGTCCTTTTGTGGTATTTCTTCTAAAATATGTTCTTGGGTTAAAAAAAAACTTGGGCAAGAATGAGAAAGCAGGCCTCAGGATTGTTTCTAAAGGATGGAGCCAGAATGTCTAGACTTTTTTCAAAGAAAAGTTTACTACTTTGGCTAGTATTCATAGTAGCTAATTACCCAAATCTCCTTTGAAAGTATGACTTTGTTAAATTACGCAAGATGTCACCATTTCTGTGTCACAATTCCTAAAGAGGAATTAGGAACAATTACTGCAGGAGGTCAGCTCATAATGTGCTTCTCTCTTGATGAGTTTCATTTGACTTGTGAGTTGCTGTAGCACTGTGGGTAGCTCCAGCAGCTGTCATACAGCATGCATTATTGCAGTCTTCTGGGATTCTTGGAAAAGTTCAGAATACAGCTGAGATCTTCCCAAGGAACCTCTTGGTAAAACTGACAACTCACTATATTCCTGGAGAAAGTTGGGTCTTTGAGGATTTTCTTTCTCAGTTCCATATAAAGCAATCTATATACCAGATCCACTTCACAGCAATGCACTACCAAACTTCCTGGGCTTCAGATAAACCTTGAGTAAAGCATACAGAACTCAGCAAAGGATGGCTTTATTTTCACTGTAACTATAAGGTAGATGCTACCTTTCAAAGCAGTCAAATTGACACTCACATAGGGAGTTGTCAGGAACTATTTCAAATTTACCAGAGCAGCAAAGGAGGCTATCTTGACTGTGTTAGTACTGCTCAGGGCATACTTCTAATCATCTGCAATTTTTGTCACATGGTCTAACATTCAGATCATTGCAGGCAAATGCAGTATAATTTTGATGACAAATCTCTTTCCCTTTGCATCTCCATTAGGCTACATTATTACACATCTAAGCATACAGAACTTGACAATAATATGAATGATTAAAATAGTTGGTTTTCATTTAAAGTTGGTATTTAAACCACTTTTGATTCACATATGAAGAATTACTTTCTTCCTAAAGATATTTTAACTTTAGTTTTCATGGGCATCATGCAAAGAGTTTTTAGCTAGATCTAAAAATGCCTAGAAACCTGGTAATAAACACCTGGGACTAAGATTAGAGATTTGTGACCCACCTTAAAAATTGTCAGAAAAAGAAAAAGTAGCCTGACATTAACTTTTCATTTGAAGTGTAATATGTCTCTTAATTTGGTATTGTTTTGCTGGGCTGAAGTTGGTAATATGTAATACAGTATCTGATTTTTTCCATCATTTTCAAGTGGTTGTGTTATGAGAAGGTTTTTGGGTGAGTAAACATAAGTAAGGTGGTCTGAATAGCAATTACAGTATGCAAAGAGAAGTTTGCCTTGTATCCCTTCAAATGGATTCTCAGGCTTAAGCTGGGATCATTTAACATAACAACTGAAGACTTGCACACCTAAACATTAGTTCACATTCCAAATGAAGAAAATGCATTTTGGCTGACAGCAATGTATTCTGTAACTAGATGCCACATTATTGATATTGTGTAAATGCTTGTGATAAATATTACACGTCTCCTATTACATTAATGCTTTGATCATTAGATTCTCTTTTCCAATTGAAACACTATCAAGTTGTGTTTATGTGTTTCACTGTTAATCAATAGCAAGCTAGCCTATCAGTTTCTCAATAGGTCAGTATTTTCCACTACAGCTTAAAAAACTTAAATGTAAATAATTGTTCACTTTATCTTCACACATCTTTTTTTTTTTCTATTTTGGGATGTTACTTCAGTGCTTATGAGACAGGGCTGGGTATCACCATTCTCCAGAAAATAATGCAAGTGGGAGAAAACATACTGAAGACATTTTGCAAATAAATTTGAGTTATGTCTTGCCTATATAGAAAACCTTGAAAAATCTTGAAATGAGCTCAGTCGCAGTTAGGTAGTTATGTGTCTATTTTATAGATCTATGCTTCAGTGAAAAGTTCCTTTCCTTAGAGGCATGCATCAATGATGTGATGATGTTAAAGGTACATGTCCTTTTCCCTCACAATCAATATCTTTTTTTTTTTAAGAAAGTAGAGGTGTCTGTTTAGTCATGCATGAATGTTTCGCATAGCTCTGAAAGCAGCTGGCAGTAAAATTAAAGTGAATAATTTTTTAATTTTTTTTTTTCAAAAACCACCTTCAGTGGAAAAATACCAGCTTTTCTTGTTGAACTGTGGTAGTTTTTATGATACTCGTTGTGATCTAGGTTTCTGATCACAAAAACAGCATGGAGTGTAACTGAGCTCAAAACAGTAGTTAAGCTGATAACCCTTGTAATTCACCTCTGATGTGGAGATTCAGGTTCAAGTCTCTGGTCTTATCCCAAGAGAGTTCTGTAATAACTGGTTTACCCAGCATTTATTTTCCCCAGACCAAAGATTATACAGAGTTACATAAAACTATTGAAAGAGATTAAAGATTTTAAATCTAAAACATAGAAGCAATATTGGTGTGACACTTGCTTGGGAAACAGAAGGATGTATGTACAACGTACTTTCAGTTTAATCTTCCCATCACAATCCAGCAGCCTTGGAGTTTCACATTCTGCTCTTTTCTGTTTAAAAAACTTAAAGATCAACACAAAAATTCCCCACTTTGGAATGATTCTTAGTTTAAGTTTCACACAGGAAAATGGAATTACCAGAGACTCAAAATTTGGAAGTCAAATACTTTAGTGAATTGTAAAGGCAATTTGTTGCAAAGTAAGAGAATGTTGTGCTTTTACTATATTGAAACCTTTCTGAACCACACCTTTCAATTCAATTGTGTTTTGTGTGACAAGATTTTGAAGGAGTGAGAAATGTTTTAGGGTGCTGTGATGGTAGATTCAGAAGTGTTACCACTATTTAAAGTCAACCTGCAGTTTTCTCTGTGGCATGGACTTTGAAGTACAGGACTTTGAACTTCTCAGAGTATTATGACTATAGTTTTATAGACTTAGCAGAACTGTGCAGTTATGCATGTATTGGTCATAGGTTTGATTTGTTTATACACTGAAGAAGATTTAAAACGGATCCTTTTTCGGATGAATATCATCAATCCATTCATGTCTGTGGTGAAGTTTTGCATTTGTGCAATAATTTTTGTCTGCTGAAGTAATTACTATTCATACATGACTTTCAGCTGAACTGGTTGGAGAAAAATACATTCTGTAAAATATTACATTACTGAAATATATCAATTTAGAGCATAGAGGTCTCTTTCTTTAATATCTCAATTTTTTTTCTTCCCCTTTCCTCTGATCCCTCTCTCTTGATTTCTCTGCTCACCTGTCCCCCCTGCCTGTTCCCCAGTTCTCTGCCTCTCTCTCCCTTATCACTCTGTCTCCATTCATCTAACTTTCTATTCATCCTTTTCTCACCACATCTCTGCACCCTCTTCTGCCCTGCCATCTCTTTCTCTCTCCACCAGTTTAAGCCATAAAGAGAATCACCTGAGGGAAATAAGTACAAGAACACAAATCAGGAAGCACTGCCTATTGAGCTGAAAATAGTAAGATGGAAGGACACAGTGACAAACTACTCTGAAAAGAGAGAAACTGATGTCTTTGTTTAGGAAGAGAGTTGGTGTTCCTGAGGATGAGCCAATGGCAAGTATGATATACTAAAACAGAACAAGTCACCCATGACCTCATCCAACATTAAAAAGGAAAAATACAACATACAGGAGACATGTTTTATTTAGAATGTGGAAATCTGCTTCGGTTATATATTCTTTTCTATGAACTAAGACTTAGCATAGTAATAAGGATAGCAAGTATCCTAAAGAACTGTTGGATTATTTAACTGATTATACCTAAGTTCATGGAGAAATAAAAGCCTATGCAGAAATACCTGATAAGAACATAAACTACTTGAGAAAAGAGAGCTGAAGATGAGGATGTCTGATATGTTTTCATATCAGAAATAATTTAGATGTCAGTGAAAAAAGAAAAAGTTGTGACTAGGGATTTCTGGAAGTAAAGAGAGAAGTTTTAGATCACACACATTTAATTGCCTTTGGTGATATTGCTAGATTGTGCTGGATGGTCCTTTTTGTATAATGTATTGTAAACAAAAGAACTTCACACTCAAGTGCTTCAGATTTATAATGGGGCTGCTTTGGACTAAGATAATTAAAGTAATGAAAAAGCAGAAAGAGTGAGGAAAAGTACAATGACTGGCTGATTTACTGGTTTGTAAAAAACCTGGAGACACGATTTTGTTAGTTAAAACATCAGCATGAATACATGTATTTATTTAGAAGAGATATAAAGAGGAGGTACAGATGGGAAGTACTTTACACTCAGTATGCAATTGTCTTGAGAAAGAGATAGATCAGCTAATGAGTAGAAAAGCTGTCTTGCAGAGATCAAGGCCATACACTGCATTCCACTTCAAAATCCTCTTTCTCTCCTTAAAGATCTTATGTCTAGGCAAAGAGTCATAGAAAGTGGGGAGAGCAAATTTAGGATCTCTTAGATCCTGAAGTACTGGAAGTAACGGTGAGGAACACATGGCAGTGTTATCTGTAAATGACATTTTCTGTACCCGGATCAACAAAGACATCTAATAATCTATATATGGTTCTTTGTAGCTTTACATGTGTGGAGCAATGATACCCAGCCTAGATCTACACAGAGCGAGCTTGGGTTTAGCGGGACTTCTTTGTTCAGATTCAGTGTCATGCAAATGTGGCTACAATTCCAAACTTCAGCTCGGTTTAGGAGCATTATAAATGCATACAGTTGACTAAGAAGTACTATTAAATCCAAACTGGCTTTTGCAGGCAGTCCTATGTCTGTGTACCCACA
Source organism: Zosterops lateralis (assembly GCF_965231275.1). NCBI lineage: Eukaryota > Metazoa > Chordata > Aves > Passeriformes > Zosteropidae > Zosterops > Zosterops lateralis. The sequence goes on from NC_139765.1 coordinate 27,476,918, forward strand.
TTTGTCTGCAGATAGTCTTCCCATGAACTGTGGCATGTTGGTGGCATATTGAGTGTATCACTGAATGTTGTATATTACCACATGGTGTTCTTCAGATAAAATTCACTCCACTTTAATCATACAAGACAGACAGTGCTCTCTTAGTTGTTATTTAGTATTTTATTTTCTCATTGTAACTGTTAGCTTATGCCTTTGATGCACAGCTTGCAGGTGGTTCTGCAAAGAGAATTCTTATCCTCGCTTATTTCACAGCAGACTTTTGCAAATATAATGCACTTATTTTCAAAAAAAACTTGTTTGAAAACAGGTTATCAAACTTTACAAATGGATATGTGAAGCCCTGAGACACTAGGTCAGCATCATTGAGTCATTTTAGATGCCTGGTTCAAAACACCTAAAACATGCTTTCCAATTTTGCAGAGTATTTGTCATCATAAACCATTAAAAAACGCAAAGCACATTTTCCTCTGATTAGCAGGGCAACTGCATATGCTGCTTGTGCATTTAAAACTCAGAATATGAAGAGAGTACTCTGAAAGTTACATGCTTGGCAATCATTCTTGCAAAGTTAGATTTAAGAGACTTTCCTACTGTCAGAAAATCTCTCTGGTACAAAAAGTCTGCATCTCTAGGTCAATACTGCACTGCCCTGCATACAAATTTATTCATTTTTCCCATGCAGTCCTCTACTCCACTCAGAATATATTTCCGTTTCTGCTTAACTTCATACTTACCAGGCTCTGTTGGTATAGATTCATGAACTACCTTTAGAGTAGGTTACATAGACAGGCTGAGGCAGGTTTAATGTGGAAAAAAATTCATGCATAACTTATTTCTGCTATTTCTTGACTTTTCAGTGTGATTTCTTAAAGTATTTTTACATAATTATACATATATGTAATTTCCTTTTTATTTTCCTTTGTAGAAAAACTGCAGTAAACTACCAATTCCATCATGTTTGTGGTATCAACACTCAGATGCATTAGACCTGTTCAGTTTTTGCATTACAACTGACCAGCTGCACGAGAGCAGCTCATGGGGCTAAGACCTGGAGTATTCGTGGCCAAAGAAGTATTCCTTTGGCCTTATGAAGCTTGTAAGTCATTAACTAGATGAACCTGATGGAGGTCAATGAGAAATGACACTTCAGGATGTGCTGCACAGAACTCAGTGTGCTTGACTAGAATGCTTGGTACAGGTAGCCAATGGTCAAGTGCATTATTATTTTGTTGAAAGTGTTGCTGACATTTGCCCAGTTACCATGGAATTCACTTTAGGAAAATGCATCAAGAAGAGTGTCAAACAAGTGTTTCTGGTCACTTGATGAAAGTTCAGCTCTTCCAGTCTGCCAATTGTCTTTTTAGCTTTAGCCTTTATTCCAAATATCCTGTGTTTCTTTGTGTCCTTTCACAACTCTTCATTTTACCCTTGGGAGGCTCATGCTGCCAGTCTTTTCCTCAGCCTTTTAACTTATTTCAACACCCCCTCTTGAAATTTCATGTCTTGCCTGTATGAGTTGGGTCCTTTTTTCTGTCTTCTTATTTAATTTTATTTTAATTTCCTGTGAATTTCCCTTCATATGCTAATTCAGATTTCCTTCCCTCATCTCCTATTTTCTTCTTCTACTCTAGAGTTCCTTTCTTAGAAGTCTGATGTGAAATTTCAACTTAAACAAAGCAGTTTAATCATAAGCAAAATAAAATGTGATTTTACACTGGGGAGGGGAGGTAATGCATAAGAATAGGCCGTGTTGCTAGAGCACTTGCTAAATTCCCCATCCATAAAGAAGAAAAGTTAGTCAGAGAAAGGACATATGAGTCCGCATTTTACTGATGGCCGTTAGCTTTTTAGCATGGCTTGTACAGAAGACTGTGATTTATTTAATTCTGCATGGTAGGATGAACAGTCTTAGAGTGCACTAGTGTGTAAATAGTACACTCAGGGAACTTCTTATTTATAAAAGAAAATCTGGAAGGGAATGCTGCAATCAAGGAGTTTGGAAATAATTTTAGAAATCCTAAGATTTAAAGGACTTTTCAAAAAGAATCATGCATGAAAATGCTTGAAAATTTGGAATCAAAAAGTTTTTGGTTGAAAAAGGGAGAAAGAGCATTTATTTGTATGTATGTATGTATACATATATCTAAGATGAAAAAATAAATCCTTCCATAAATGAAGCTAATTTTATTGGTTTGATAGTTACTTTGCCGGGTGAAATGGGAGAATTCCTCTGTGCCATGTAAAATACTGTTTTGCTCACATCCAACATATGTGCATGATGCAAGTACTTTGTATTGCACTAGAACTTCTGCACTGATACCATGTTCCAAGTAGAGAAATAGTTTCAGAATGTCAGTACATTCAACACTTTTATAAATCCATCTTTACCTTGAAAGATACATTCTCAAAGTATTTGGCTGATGAACAATGAGAGAAGACTTGTAAAAATTTCTCCACTGAACATATGTGAATTTCAGAGTGCATACTACATATTTTATTTTTTTTAAAATATTTGCTGGATATTTTGTTTTATGAAGAATATTAGCTTGAAATTTTTTCCGTATCTGAAAATTCTTCTTAAAAAAACCCCATGAAAAACTGAACTCATCCCTTGGTATGGTGTATAGTTCTCAGAAAGGAAAAAAATGATAAATATTGCTTTCTCCAAGTCAAATATAATATTTTACTACCATTTAACTTGGAATATGAAGAAAAAAATCATTAATTATCTAGAACCTGAGCAGAAACCATTAATAATTAATGAATAATAATTTATGTAAAACTTAGTTCCATCTTGAAAGAGAATTATAAATTGGATAATGAAAGGAATGCAGAATATGCAAGATTTTTATTTTAAATATATAATCAGATTTAAGTAAATCAAATGATACTGTGATTCTTAAAACCTTAATGTTGAAAAAAACCAAACATTGCATTACCTTGAACATGAATGTTGTCATGGATTAGAGTGTTACTAGATAAGAGACTTTAAACATAGAGACTATAAATGATAGCTTATTCTACCAAATTTTAATTTTAGTAGCCAGAGGGTTATTCTAACAGTAAAACAAAGAGGAAGATGCATTTAAATGTGTCTGACTCCCAAGCTCAACAAAGTCTGGTCTGAGAGCTTCCATATTCCTCTAACCTTTTTGTTTCCTTTGTTCAGTGTCTTGAAATAAATTGTCACTCAGATATGCCAAAGTTTGATTCTGCTGAGTATTTTTTTTTTGGAGGAAGAATCTAAACTTGCATTAGTGAAATTGACAGATACTGAAAATCCGGAAACTATTGCAAAGTACTTTATAAAACAGGATTAGACTATAGTAAAACCTTGATAATCTGCAGGAATAGGTTAAATACTAACATTTTGATGAATCGAGAATATTTTTAAGAAGAAAAATAAAATTTTAAACACAAAATAGATGAAGAATATGAGTATGAAGGAATTGGTATCAGATTCTTTAGATATCTGCTCTATACATATACCTCTTTTTATAATATCAAAAGAATTGAGAGGTCTCAAGAAAGCTCTGGTAACCTAAATTCTCTAGCAACATACAGTAAGAATCTCCCTAATCCCAGTTTACAATACAAAACCACAGTATTGGCAAGTGACACTAATAGAAGAGTTCCCGACAGTTCATCTCAATTTTTTTCTCAAGATGACAAAAGAAGCGTGTGCCAAAATTGTAATTTCTTCTCACGTCTTTTAGTATGGGCTAGTGGTTCATATTTATTTAGAGCATACCTAGAGTTCCTCAGATGTCTGTGTTTTGGTATTCAGTTCCATTCAACTTTCAGTACGTGCATCTTTGTATTTGTGTTCCTCTTCTCTGATACCTGTAATAAAAATAGTGTTTTTTATACAGTTGATGACTGTGACACATCCTGGTGCCTGGTTCATTTTGTTTTTAAACAACCAGGGGAGTTCTAACCTGTCAGTAAATACAGGTTGTTGGAGCAAAATCTGTTGGTTGAACATGTAGCTGATCTAACACTATACACCAGGATCTATTCTTGGCATCTCAAAAATTGATAATATTTTTTTACTTAAATGATGAATTAAGACAGTAAGTTATGACATATTTTCAATAACTTAAAAAATAATTTTATATTAAAGGAGATCCTCAGATCAGTGAAAATTTTCTCGTGATAGAAGATTAGTGGTCTAATGTGTGCTGCTTTCTCTTGATAAAATTATGCCTTGTGTACAGGTTTGCCATTTCATTTTCAGAAGTTTTATCAAACCTAGTGATAATCCAGCTTTCACTATACTGAAAATTAGTGACTATTTGCAGCACATGCAACGTGTTTATGTATAACTTAAACTTTATATCTAGGTGCCCATGTTTTGAGATAGATCTTTATGTTTTATACTGAATCTGTGTGAACCATCCTATTTGTTCTTCCATATTGGAAGATGGAATTTGCAGTGAATCTAAAAAAAAACCCTTCATGTGGTGATCCTTGAGGCCATAGCTGAGAAATAAAATTCTTCTATGGTCTTTAAGAGTTATTTCTCTTTCAGTACATTACCAAGGATATTGAAGTCAATAGGAACTTGAGTACATCTTCAGAGTGTTGTGTTGCCATTCTGAGAAGAGTATGATATTTAAACAGTTGGAATGAGCATATCATGCATTAGTTTTGTGTTACATTATCCCATGGCAGGTGTATTAAATTATTTCCTATTCATGTGTTTATGAATATGTTTAGTGAAGTGCATGACTGAAAATTCCCAGAAAGCATTATAGACAGTGTATTAGAAATGACAAGAAGCAATGTCAGTGAAACATCATACAGTTGACTGATAACAGATTAATCAAATACATTAAGGCTTATTTTAAATGGATCTAGCATTACCCATCATCCAAAAATCTTCTATACGTGGAGTTTTCCTTCTAAAATGGGACACTTGTGGTCAAAGTAAATCCAAGCTGTTGTTCTTTGTTAGACTTAAAATTGAACAAAATTCAGTAGATGGTTTGAAATTATAATTAATTTTTAATGAGTAGATCAACTATTCAAAGCCTTTGTTTAAGATCTGAGGAGGTCCTACATGGATAATTAATGTTTATAATCTCTTTCATATTATTATTATAATATCAGACCAAGTTTTAGTGTGAAATTATTTTCTATTTATTTTGATCTTTTGCCCTAAAATCAAATTTATAATGGTGATGCTTTCATCTGAACTTCAATTTTAGTCTGTATTAAAGATGGCAGTGTAATAATCTCCATTAACCTATGAGCAAAGACTTTAAAATTGGTTGATTGGAAATTACAGAATTCAAGATAAAGCAAGAATTTAATAAATCTGAAAAATTTTGTGTTTCTGTAGGCATCCAAAGTTATATGCATCTGGATAATGGAAGCTTCTACCAGAAGCTTCTTATTTATCATGGGGAGAAATAAGGGAGAAGAAAAGGATTAAAGCTGAAATGCCTTCTTTAAAGCTGTAGCTGCTCTTCAGGAACAAGCGTATAGTGTTAGATAATGAAAGCAAGGGAGACTGTGTTCAGTGAGAGTGAAAGATGTATGTGTGTGCCTAAGTGGATATCCAACTTCATAGTGGTTTACCCCTCGTGTTTTGCAAATCATTTTAATTTAAAAAGATAACATTTTCTCAAGACAATTAAATTTAGAATGGAATAGTACATACAGCTGGCTTCAGGATACTTGGTAAATTTGAACTCTGACGGACCACGCTGTTCAGCAATAAGAATATCTGTTGCTTTAATCCTTAAGGCAAATGTATCAGTCCTTAGAATTCTAAGTTAATACAGCTCCCATACCTTTTCCCAGCTTTGTCTCATATGCTCTCACAGCACGGTTGTACTCTTTTGTATGTCTGCTGCTCTTTTGACAGTTAAAATCTACACAACTAAATGAAATTCACTTCCATTCACTTTTTAAAATCATTTGGTAACAACCAACCTCATGCTGAAGGATTCTAGATCCTTTGACTGTTCTCTCTTCTGTTCTGAGCTGGGTGTGAAAGATTCTGTTCCTGCTTTGTGCAAGGAGGACCAGGAGTAGTAGAACCTGGAATTGAATGTTATTTGGGTCTGTAACAATTTAAGTTCATATGGAGTGTAGGATAATATTTATTTTATCCTGATATGTAGTAACCTCTCAGTTTTACATCCAAGAAAGAAGGCAATCATGTAAAAATGGCACATTTGTGGGGTAACTTTTGAAGACTACTGCAGGTAAAATTTAGATGTCCTAATTTTCCTTTGATGTAACTCCATAGTTTTGGTTTTGTTTTTTTGTTTTGTTTTGTTTTGTTTTGTTTTGTTTTTGTGGAAATCTCCCACAAACTCTCTACTTCATACTTTTGTTTGACAGATTTTAATAAACTACCTGTCGTCAAAAACACATGACATTTGCAGAATCTCCTGCATAATTCAATGTAGGCTTTATCAAAGAGACTTGTTATAGGTTACTGAGAGAAAACCCTTGCTCTTTTTCATGCTTGAAATATTCTGTTGCAAAGCCTGTGTCAGGATTTATTATTCTTATGATTGTTTCTTTATTTTATCTAGAATTAACCAAATATATAATATACAGTCATTCACTAGTTAAGAGACTGGAGGTCAGGGTATTTCCTAGGTGAATGCTGTCATTTCCTTTTTTAAGGATTTTCCACCACCACTGAGCACCATGAAAAAAAGAAGTCAGCTTTTCTGAGTTCTTAGGGAAAAGGAGGTGGCTGCTTGTATTTCTGAAAGGCCCTCCAGTTTATGGTTTGTAAAGGAGGGCATTTTTCTTTAGTCTTGAGATTCTTTATCCTTGAAAGAAGAGGGGTTTTCAGAAATACGTGTATCTTAGAATTTCCTCTTGACTAGATTTAAGGAGCTGCATAGTGTTCTCTTAGATTACTCTGCTGAGTCCTACCCAAGGTGCCTAATTCTGGTAATGCAATGTATGTTTATTTGTTCATAGATTTAACTTATTTAACTTGAGGAGAAAGATCTATATTACCTATTCTGTATGTACTTTCCTTTTCATAATTCTAGGCCTTAGAAAAAATCAACTGCACTTTAAAATGAGTGAAAAAAAATTCAGCACAAAATATAGTTGCTTTTCAGCTTTATCAAGGTAGTATTTATTTGCAATTTGGTATGCCCTCTGTTTTAGAAGAGAACTGGGAAATTCAAAGGGTTTCACAGTAGTGAATTGATGGACAATATCTTGGCTTCAGTCTATGAATAAAGAAGTAAGATCAAGATTTGAAAGACAGCCACTATAATCATGGATTTCTATTAAACCAGAGAATAAAGAACGTAAAATGATTATTTCTTTCTTGAATCATCTTCAGTTTTTTTAATATCTTCAGCCCCATCAAGGTATGTGTATTTTCTTCATGACAGCATATCCAAATACATAAAAGACAAGAGGTTAGATGAAGGAATCAACCTGGATTTACCAAGGCTAATTTGTAGCTGGCTAACCTGTCTGCCATCTGTGGTGAGAACATAAGTCAGCAATGTGCCCTTGCTGAGATCAACAGAAAACATGGCCAGCAAGTTGAGGGAAGTACCTGTTCACTTCTGTTCAAGGACCTGTACAGTTTTGGACTTCATTATAGGAGATACAAACAAGCTGGGGAAAATCTAGAAGAGAGAAACATGCCAAGATCATTAAGAGGCTGGAGAACGGGCATACAAGAAGTTAAAAGAGCTGTTTGTTCAGACAGAATAAAAGAGCACCAAAGAGGATCTTGTTAAGGTGTCCACAACTAAACTACTTATTTAGGTGTTAAAAATGGCCCCAGACTTATCAGGTGTGCACAGCAAGGGGAAAATGGGGACAGATACAAAATGCAACAGGGAAATTTATAATTGGATATTATAGATAAAAATCACAGTGAGGGTAATCCACCTCTGCAAAAGATTGGAAAGAGAGTTGGTGAAATATCCGTGACTGAAGACACTTAAAACTTGATTGCACAATTTCCCAAGCAAACTGAACTAACTCCAAATTAGCTCCAGCTTTGAAATTTTCCCATCTCAGACGAAGTGATTGAATGAGATGATTCTAAAGGTCCATTTCATATATTCTGAAAGACTTCACAGTTACATTCTCACCATAAGCATTCTGTCTTTTCTGGCAACAATATCTACAGCTGCAAGTTCTGGTGCTGAAGTTTGGCTAAAGAACTGATTGTGATCAATGATGTTCACTACTTGCTACTGTTACTTAGATTCTTATGCAGTGAGACTGTTGGATGAGAGTAATTTTCTCCTCTGTTTCTCTTTGATAGTTTTATTTTATCACTGAATAATGTAAGGTTTATTAATTTAGTAACTTTATCTGTTACTCTCTTTATTATGAGTTGATAGAGAGGATTGCATATTCCCTTTGTTTTCCACTGCAGTCCTGTCATTGTTAAAGGTGGGATTCTTTACAAACAACTTCACGGTAAAGTAGTTCTGGTACCTAGAAGTTCCTTCAGCCTCTGAAAATTAGACAGTTATCTTTTAGCGGGATAGAGCTTCTGTTGTCCCAGTCAGTCCATATTTACATTGTCACAACACTCTGAAAAGATGGAACTGTTCCAATTGTCTTGCTATGTGGACCACAGATATTTAGATTTTCAGGAGAAAAGAAATCTTAATTTGGTACAAGTAATTTGGTCAACTTTTGACCAGCCTCGTTATTCTTATCCCAGTGATTCATGGGAGGACTTTATGACAGTACTGAATGCAGTTCAATGTATCTTGTACATGACTGTCAAGGACTGCCAAAAGCAGAGTTTCTAGCTGCAAGATTCTTAGGAAGTGTGTGTAGGATGGAATGTGAGGTGCACCTGATTCACATGTGTTAGAAAGGAGAAAAACTTGGCTGATTTGGATTGACTGGGTCTATTTACTCCATCACATATAGTAATATATGGGTTACTCTTGATTCAGTCTGCTTACTGGTGTCTAGACTTATTTTTTAGATGAAGCTCTGTATAGTTGAAGATGAGAATTTGAATTTTCTGGATTTGAAGAAAACAATATTACAGAGGCGTTTTCTATTATATATACTTTCATGCATGACATCAAGAGGTGGACCTCTTGGTAAAAAAGTTAATATATCTTCATATAAAATTAATGTATATCACAGAAGAGTTGATATTGGAAGGGACCTCAGGAGGTCATCCACAGATGTGAACTAGAAGAGGCTGCCCAGCCAGATTTTGAGTGCCTCCAGGAATGGACACTCTGCATCTATGGACACTCAAGTGTTCCATAACCTTTACAGTAAAAAAGTATTTTCTTATTTCTGGGTGGAATTTTGTGTGTCAAACTTCATGCCACAGGGCACCACTGAGAAGACTTTGGGTTTGCCTTCTCTACACTATCCCATTGTATACTTACTGTGAGGTCCTCCCCAAACCGTCCCTAGCCTAAACAGTGCTATAAGATTCAGCTTCTATTCTTAAAAATACTCCAGTCTCTTAGTTTTGGAAGTTAAATAATTTTTTCTTTCAGTAACAATTGTAAGTAATTATGCGGATAGTTTGGAATTAAGTTTGTTAAATGCTTATCTTTTGATTAATTTTATCCTAAAAAGATAGCTTTATTTAAAGAAACTTTATCTCCTTATATAAAAAGAATTCAGGAAAATATCAGGGGGGAAAAATCACTGTTTTATTCATGTATTATATAGCTATAACTTTCCTTCATTTTTATTTTTTCATCTTAACTGCAAGAATAAAGAAATAGCAATCAAACCAATAAAAAATAGAATCAAATACTGTTGAAAATACTTAAAACATGGGAATTTGCTGTTCTTTTATTGCCTGAATTATCGACAAACTTCTCTCATCTGACTTCAAAATACTTATGCATATTTTATGCTTTATAGTATGGTACCAAATGTCATAGTAAAACCAAATTTTATGCTGCTGTCTTTACAATGCTGAAATATTGATGATGATTTGATAGTAACTCTGTTGACTTTGGTATAATATCATATTAACTCAGTGCTTAGATTGTGTTCAGGATAGTAAGACTAGTTGGTCACCTTTGTAAGGGTAAAATCCTTATATTGTCTTTTGGAGAATATGAAATGTTCTTCCTCAGGTTACAGATATGAGTTCTGCTTGATGTAGTTCAATGTCTAAGTGTGAAAGTATTTTCCAAAGAATGGAAATGGCCTTGGGAAGTGAATAATCATAGTATATGCACATACTTCTTTACAAACCCCTCCACAGTATATGGAGGAGCATTTAGAATTTGAGTTTATCCTCTGTTTGCAGATGTCTGTCTTTGCTTATTGCAATAACCATATTTAAAATTATTCCAATTTAAAATAAAGTTATATTTTACAGCATGCTATGAGATAGTTTCTAACTGTGGGTTATATACATATGGATTATTGTTCTTCTTTTATATTTCATTGGAGATCCATGGGTTGGGGGTCTAAGTTTAGAACTATGTACTCCTTTTATTTCACAGTGAACCACATCACTAGAAATAGTAAATGAAAAATAAAAAAATACTACTACTTTCATAGTATAACTAACTTGAGTTCTCCTTCTTATTTTTAATTGTTGGTTGACCACAAGTTTGTGGTTGATTGATTTCTGCACACATGAGACCATGCAGCTGAAATTAGAATTCCTTGACCTGAAGTGCCGGTAATTCACTTCATCCACCATGTACAAGTATAAAGAAGGTAGTGAAGCCTGCTAGCAAATCTTTGTGATCTTTTAATGGTTATAATTGCAGGATACAATTAGTAGGAGCTCAATTCAAATAAACTGAATTTTGATTTCTTTCTTCCTTTTGCTTTATTTAGTTTATTTCTAATAAACAATACTAATTGCATTTAGTTTTTTATATGTGTTTTAGTTTGTACTGGCATTGGTTAAAACATTTATTTGAGTCTTTTCTCCCAGCCCCATAGCTGTACAGAACCATTCCAATTTTCCTTCAACTTTGTGTGACAGTGGCCAAGAAATCAGTTCCTTTTTAAACCAGTTACATTCAAGTTTGAAAGAAGAAGGGGTCCACCTTGAGTTTGAAGAATAGTTCAAATGATAAAATTCAATGCTGTTTTATCTTTAAATCGACAGAGATAATTTGTATCTCTTGGTGTGTAAGAGTTTTTTTCTGTAATGTGATTTATCTGTGGGAAATTAAACTTAAAATTGGTTATGAATAATTCAAGTATATAATCCTGTAGTTTGGAATCTTTGTGTCTCCAAGTATCTCCAGCGACAGTTTCCCATGCTCAGGGGGACTAGAGCACCTTTTTAACCTCACTGTGATTATTAGGTGTGGAAATGTAGCCCTGCCACCATGTGATTCATAAACAAAGTGATACGAAATTCTCTCTGCCATGCTAGCAGGTGGCTAATCTTTCAGATCAGTATATCCAGTTAAAGATTTCAGTTCCGAGAAACTCTGAATATAATATCAAACAATTTGACCTAATGTAAGTTTGAACCGTGAGTAGATTTAAGACAGCATTCTCTAGTTTGATTTTGTGATCTCAGCCTTCCAGAAACTGAAACTTTTGAATCAGAGATCAATAGAATGTGTCTCCTACCCTGCTTCAACTGTGATGAGGCATTGGAGTTCCTTTCTTGTTTGTTTAAATTTCCTGATTTATACTTACCTTTCTTTTCCATTTTTAAGAGATTTTCAGAGACAGTATGGCAGACTGCCACTATGGAAGTTCCTAGTTCGAGTATATTCTTCATCATGGGTATGGATATCCAGCTCTCACTTTCATCCTTGACCTGTTCTCACAAGACAGAAACTTGTTCTTCTTTCTGGAGGGACCATCTAGTTAATTATGGAAAATAATATCTCTGATAAGTGGGACAAATTTCCAATGTTTAACTAGGTCCCTCTTACCTAAGAAGGTCTCTTTCTCCTTGATTTGTGATGACTGGGAAATCAGAAGTGAGGCTTTGACTGTCTTTAATTTCAGCTTGTTTTGTATTGGTGGGATTAATTCCTTTTTCCTACTCAGTCACTTCTTGCTTTCTTTTATATAATTTGAAATTTCTTCCAGAGTCTCTGTTTATAAAACTTAAATGCAGATGGTTTTGGTGTGAATGATTTTCATATCTATGCCTGCCTTTGCTTTTTTGAACCAAAAAGAGTGCTTTTTGGTAAGTGTTCTTTCTGCTAAAAAGTTGAAGAGATTCATGCTGCTGTAGCCATTAGCAATATTTTCCTGGAGAAAGTTCATTCTGAGTCCATCATGGATTCCTTTCTTAAGTTTTTACCAGAATGACTAGGCTGCCTTGCAGGTATACTATGCCATTATGGATGTGCTGCTAGAAATTTCCCTCAGTATGAGTGTGCACTTGAAGGAGGAGAGAAGAAGAAAAGAAGTTAACAACAGTGGTGTATTGTTTGGGATATTCACATCTATAGCTTTCCTCCCCCTTATCCTCTATCCTGGTGTCAAGCAGTCAAACAAGAATCTAAAAAAGGAATTGGGGTCAGTGTACCACCACTCCTTTCTTCTGTTCCCTTTGCTGAGAGAATCAAAGGCATAAAAGAGAAACATGAACCATGGGACAGAGGCTCATCATAATCAAAACAGTGGTACTCTTGTGTCCTCTAAGCTGATAGTTGCTGCTGGTGAGAGACAGGCTTCTGCGAAATTTGTGACAGGAATGTGAGGCTGCATCTAACTTTAACATGCCAGAGAACATTTCTGGGTGCTGGAACGTGCCATGTGGCATTCTCCCAAGGAAAGAGCTACTGGGCACAGCTGAAGAATTAGTATGTGCCTAGGGTCTGAATGACAGTCTGGATGGAGCTATCCTGCTTAGAAGGTTTGAGTAGTATAGGTGTGGAGCATTCTATGCCAGTATGACTTCAGTGCCAGGAAATAGTTCCAAACAGGTTTAGTTTACTATTGCTGGTGCAGCCTGAGTTCCTAAATGGTTCAGAGTTGAAGAACTCTGAACAAGAGAACTCTGAACAAGACAACTGACGTGGCATTCAGGGTCTGGCAGAATGGAGAATCCTAACCTGCATACAACCCATGACATATTTTCTAATATGGGAGCTAAGCAGGGCCAGATAATTTTAATGATACCGATTGTGCTTTGATCTCACCAGTGTATAAACATTCTAGATTCCAGACTGTCCACTGCTATTTTGTAAATGAGGACTGAAACAATCGTGCCTCTGTTATGTGGAAGAGAATTACCTAAAACTCTACTGCCTAAACACGATTGTCTGGAGAATCTGTTAGGGATTTCAGGTTGCTCACAGGGACTTTGGCTAAGAGAGCCAAACACCACTTTCTGTTTGTAAAATTAAAAATACAGTTCTGTACCAATATACCAATGTGAAGATTTTTGTATTTTGTGATGACTACAAAACTGAAGCTGTAAAATTCATCCTGCCATTTAAAAAACCTCCAAGCTGTTCTGAAATGATCTCATGCCCTGGACTGCTCCTAAAGTTTTGTCTTTTATATGACAGAACTATATGATCAACTATGTTAAAACTTGTATTTCACTGTAATGAGAATCTATTCCTTAATTGGCTGAACTGTAAAAGTTTTTTTGTTTTACAAAAAAAGGTCAGAAGTTTTGTTTCTGTTTTGTTTGCTGTAGATTTGGCATAGTTTTAGAATTTCTGCAACCATGAACTCCATCCTGATGTTCTGTTTCCATGCCTAAGGAGAAATTAACCTTCCAGATTTGATTATGCTTTTATAGAAAATATTTACGGATTCTCTGTATATTCAATCTACTCTGAACTGGCATGATCAAAGTCTGTATGGAATCTTTATGTTAATAATTTACCCCAAATTAATTTAATGTCTCAGTTATCAGTATTATAGAAGTAATGCTGTGCTCTGTGTGGTTTTTAAAATCATGTGTTATCAATGCAGGTCTTTCATATAAGTTTTGGTTGGGCTCTCATGCCTTTTAAAATTCCAAGTGCCTTCAGATCACTTCGCACTCTTTTCAGGTGGCTTCTTGAAATCCAGAAGAGATGGATATTCCAGTAGCTAGATGGTTTTTAAGCATTTACCTTTTACTACAACCCCCTCACCCCAGGAAAGAAATGTTCCTTGAATTGTGCTTACTTAGGCTGTGTCTGATACATCTATATGAGCTTCTTTGCCTGGGTGGTGAGACCATGGGGGGCTCAGCCGTGAACTACCAACTGCTGGGCCTTGGCCACTTTTGAAATTTAATTCCCCTAGAAGGATATATATATGGATTTTCTAGTATAGTTTTGGTCAGGCTTCAGCACCTGGGGGAAAATGTAACTATTCTTACTATTTGAAATCCAATTGTGCCCCCTTTGGTGAAATGATGGCTTCATCTGAATACTGCCAAGATTGAGTCAAGTCAAATCTACCTGTTGAAAGTGACTTCAGAATATGTAGTAAAAGATCTTTCTTTCCAGGATTAAAGATAATTGAAATTTAAAGTGTGTTCAGAGTACGGTAAATTCAGCTGGGGTCTGTTTTTCATGGGGTTTTGTGTCTGGATTAATTTAACAGTTACTAATAAGTAGCTTCTAGAGGACCTAGCCCATGTGTATGTCAGAGGCCTTCCCATCTCCATATTTTTCTAAACCCTTACAGCTTTTTGGAAATTTCACAAAAAAGGATCCCTTCCTCCCTGGAAATGTTTGATTTTTAATGGAGAGAAAAAAAAAAGAAGAGAGATTTATGTGTATTATAAAGGAAAGTAGGATGGAATCTGCCATCCACACATGCATTTCATAGCCTTTTTTGGTGTATTTCTTCCCTTCTTTTTGTTGTAGGCCAGCCTAGCCTTGCACAATACATTCAGTTTAGTACCTAAGGTATTTAGTTGGGAATTGTTTTTTTCCTGCTGAATTATATAAAGATTTAGGAACATTACTTGATTTTAAAACAGCTGAAAAAAATCACAGTAATTGTTCCATGAGTCCTTCAGGTACCATAGTGCTGATAGTAGATTAGAGAGAGAGAGTTGTGATGAATCATTTTGCACGGTGTCTTACTGTGGAACTGGGATCTCTCCTGCAATTTTTTTTTTTTTTAAATCTATGATATTGGGAGGAATATTTTCACACAAATTTGGGTTCTCTTACCAAACAGGCAGTTCAGAAAAGACACTAAATTATTCCTGTTATAGCTGAGTCTTGTAATATATTTTACAAAAAGGTATTTGCCAAAAAAGATTTTATGAAATATCCTATCAGTTCAATTTAAAGGAGCAGAAAGATGCTGAAAGATAATTCTTTAAATATATTTCCCCTAATTTAGCATTTTAATTCTAATGTTGCTGAGAAGTTCATGATCCACAGAGCTGCAATTCTATGGAGCACTTGCAATACTTATGGAGTGGGTCTTAATTTTCTAGAAAACATTCCACAGTAAAACTGTTTGAGGTACAAAGAATATTTCTTTCTTGATGTGTACGTGGTTTTTGAAAAATTATATGACACAGTGTTCACTTTAGTTACATCTGGAAATAATGGGTATTGTTCTTTTTAAGCTGTTTGAAATTCTGCATCTGCCATATCTTCCTTTATAGTAGAAGCTTCTGTGTCATTTAAACCTCTTAGTTTTGGATTTCATTTCCACATTTGATTGGGCTTTTAAATAGAGTAGAAACAATAACTCCTAATGGATTTAAGTAGCTAATTCTAACATAAATAGACTGAAAATTTACTGAATATTTTTACTGTAATTATATTTTGCCTTCTAAGCTGTGTCATAAATGATTTTGTTCAATGAAAAGCATCATGTTGGATGAATTGATTTTTTTCTGAGTGATCCAAATGATTGCTGGCGTATCTTACCAAATACCTTGTCAGTCACGTGATGGATATGACCTTTGCAGTTATTTCAGTAACAGTGTTCAGGAAATTTTAAGTGGTGACATTGTTGTTACATATCCAAAAGCTTTGAAAGACCTTTGTAGTATGTCGTTGTGACAGCCTCTAGTTAAAGTATGCTATTTGTCTTTGTGAAAGTTATTTTGTGGTAATAAAAGTATTTTTCTAGTCATAATCATAGTAATGCTTTGGATGCTGCCGAGGTAATTCTGACCTCTGTTGGCAAAGCACAGCAAATGAAATGTGTGCTGAGTAGCATCCTTCTGTTTTGATATTATTTATTTCAAATATGACATGTTGCTGACAGAAGAAATAAAGGCATCAGTTCTATGTTTTTATTGTTGGAAAGCTTTTTTCTGTTCTACTGTTCCAGTTAGCTAGAGCATAGGAAAGAGAATTTTTGCTCAAACTGTCCTTAGTTAATAACATTATCTGATTTAGTAATTTTATACTATGCAATAGTTTCATCCAATGTCATTCTTATTCAGGTTTTCTATGTTATGCCATAAACATTTGAACATATCACATTATAATTTTCTATGTATTAAAGATTAGGTGTTAAAGATTCCATTTGAGGTTTGCAGTATGTCTGAGAAAGTCCAATCTTCAAAGCTCTGAAAAAACTTGATCAGTGGATTGGTTTTGCCCAGTTGTACATAATGCAGTAGCAAATTTCACCCTGATTGACTTCCTTATTTAACTTGATAATCAATTTAAGAGAAGAAAGAAATATTGATGTAATCTGAACAGGTGCTATTTTTTTTTCTATGTAGTGACTATTATTTCTATAATGTATTTGTCTTATCTGTCTTTATATTTTGTATGTCTTTTCTAAGCTGTGTCCTTGTTAATGAAGTTAATACAAAGCTGATGGAAAGAATGAGTGTTAGCACTTGGATGGAGGCAGTCAACATGCAGATACTCCATGGTAGCATGGAGTAGCAAATGCAATAAGAGCACCTCTGATTTGAAATTATGTTTCTCCAAAGAACAGACTGAAATTGTTTAATATTTATATTATTAAACATAAACATAAACTTTACATTATACAATTCAGCATTATACAGTCATTCCAGAGCAATAGGAAAGAGTTTTAGTACTGTTTTTAATTCATTTTGATCAAGGTTACTTTTAATTACCTTATACTTTGCAAAAAATGTGCTGTTGCAGGCTTCTGATGTTCTCTGCCTTGTTCACTGTCTGCTTAGGCCCATGGAGTCCGAATAATTGAGGAAATATTCTACTGGAATTCTACTGGAAAGCACAAATGTTACATATATATTCCACATATTTTATACATAATTCATAGACTTAAAGAGGCTTAATATCTCAGAATTCATATTTTGGAAGTTAGTTCCTGGAGTTGTAGTCTTTTACATTTCTGAGTTTAGGCTATGGCAGGTTGTCCAAAAGGGTTGGACATTATTGGAGCTGTTATGAGATGAAGATATGGAAGCTTTGAATTCCGAATATGGGAAATCATTGATGTGGATAACTGATTTAATATCATGTGGATGCAAACAGAAGAAGTGAGACTCTCACATCTGTTACATTTTCATATGTCAAGATAGTTAGGGATTGATTACATGTATGCAGGGATTATTGTTACTATAGCTGATTTCTGAATCTCATTTTCAAAACTCAGCATAAATTGAGAATGAGGTGTGAGATGACCTTCAAAAATCAAGAGGAAATGGAATCATGCATTTCTTCTTGTGTCTATTTTGCTTGTGTCTGAAAGAATTATTCTACTTTTCAGGAAACTCAGATGAGGAAGGACAAGGTATTAAAGCCAGCTGAATTGCAGACTCTATATATAGCAAGCTCTGTTCTGTGTGTCCTACAGCTATAACAGAGTCTTATCTCAGGTTGGTTTCTAAGATGAACAATCTTTAGTACTGGATTGAGGTCATAGATCTAACAGCATCCATATTCAAAAATCCTTGATGCAAATTGTCACTGCTTCCACTGCCAGAGCTTCAGAAATTTTTATTCCACTTAAAGAAATGTCAGTAAGTGTTCCAGGATGCATAATTAATCATTTAGAGGTTTAAAACTCTCCTTTTCTAGTAAATATTGACTTTGCCTCTGTGATAAGAATGTGTTTAAAATTGCAAACACCATGAATTTATGATGGATGGGAATACTGTGTTGGATCTCCAGAAATGAATTGTGGAAAAAACTCTCTTTTCTTCCTAAAGATCCAAGGTCAGTTGAATTAGGAAAAAGAATGGCTAAGGGAATATCTTTCCTAACAAAATATGTCATTGTATCTGTATTCTTGAGAGAAAGAGAAATAGGACTTTGCTTCAGTTTATTTCTGATAAAAGTAATATTAGAGTGGATTTTAAAAAAAATATTTTAATGTTAGCCAATTTTTACAAAAGATGGAGTCAGAATGGTCTTTCTGAGAATGTGCTCTGTTCTTCAAAAGAAAATAATGATGTATATACTATACCGCAGCATTCATGGGTATTCTCATATAAGTGTATGCAATCAAAAAGTCATGGAATATACTGAGTTGGAAGGGACCCACAAGGGTCATCGAGTCCTACTCCTGCACAGCACCATCCCCAAGAGTCACACCCTGTGCCTGAGAGCATTGTGCAGACGCTCCCTGAGCTCTGTCAGGCTGGTGCTGTGACCACTGGCCTGGGGAGCTGTTCCAGTGCCCAATCGCCCTCTGGGTGAAGAACCCTTTTCTAATATCCAACATAAACCTCCCCTGACACAACTTCAGGCCGTTCCCTTGTGTCCTGTCATTGGTCACCACAGAGAATAGATCAGTGCCAGCCCTTTCTCTTCCCCTTATGAGGAAGTTGTAACTGTAATGAGGTCTCTCCTCAGGGCTCCTCCTGACGGAACAGACCACATGTCCTCAGCTGCTCCTCATACAGCTTCTCCCCAAGGCCCTTCACCATCATTGTAGCTCTCCTTTGGTTGCTCTCTAATAGCTTTATATCATTCTTATATTGTGGCACCCAAACCTGCACAGAGCACTTGAGATGGGGCCTCACTAATGCAGAGTAGAATGGGACAATCTCTTCCCTCAACCAACTGCTGAGTAAGTGTTGTACTTAGAATCATGAGATATGCAAGAGCTTTTACAACCCCTCAGAAGATTGATCTCTGTTGTGCTTATAGAAAAATAATGATTGTTTATGTAATTTTACTAAATATTAGTTGTCTGAAAAGAGTTGAAAGAACCCAGTATTTATGAAAGGAGCCTAATACTGAATAACACTAAATAACACTAAATAACACAGTGAGCTGTGTTCCTGGTTAATCTTGATCAATCTATAGATCTTATACAAAGTGCATAGGTCTGATTCATAACAAATACATAGAACCAAGCTACCTCATGCATGTTAGGGAGCCCAGACTCATGGTACAGTGGGTGTGGAGTTTCTTCTCTTGGAACAATTAATCTGATGCACTGATCTTCAGCATTAGCTGTGTGATATTCTTTCAGATTGCTCAGATCACCTAAGATCATACATGGAGATACCATTGGCAATGGTTTTAGACCATGATTCACATTGCTTAAACATAAATGATTTTACTTATTAAAGGTACTTACTGCTGATCTGGTTTTGGACTGTGTATTTTCATAATTTAATAGTTGTTCTTACAGCATTCTTCTGCAGGATGATGCCAAATGAGAGGTATTTTCTTTTCCTGTCAGAATGACTGGATTTTCAAGGACAGAACTCTGGATTGAATCCAAAGATCTGTCTGACTCATCATTGATGAGCTGGAGTTACTATGGTTCTCTGTGGACTAAGCAAAACCCCAGCTTGTCTCTGTAGACAAGTGGAATACAGAAGAACCCTTCTGTCATAATTGGTGAAGGCTTTATCTCTTTTTACCACTCCAGGCAAATTAGTCTGGATTGTAAAGATAACCAGTACTAGTCAGGAACCTTTTGCTTTCTGTATATAGCCACAGAATTATGCAGTATACTCAGCCAGTATACTTCTAGATGAGTAGTCCATAAGGAATGATGATGCCAGACTGGTTAGGTAAAGGTTAAACACAAAGTTACCTTATATGTGACAGATTTTTTTGAATAAAGCATAACTAATTGATTTTCTATTCCTTTGTGTGACATCATCATGAAGTCAATGTGTTTCTCGTTTTGGCTTTTGCATATTAGCTGATTTTTTACAACATTCAAGGTGATGTAACTATTAAGACTATCAGGATAAAACCGCATACCCTCAAGGGAAATTGATTGCAGATTCAAGTAGAGTTCTAACTCAGTTAAAATAGTTCACATGACTTCTGTTCAGGTTTAGTTTATTTAGATTTTACCATATAGAGTACTTAATTGGAGACACTGAGTGCTCATTGACATGTTTTTCTAGGTAGATTCTTTCTCAAACTGGGCATGCCTAAATTTGCATGTAGTTACACGTGTACAGACTGTCCAATCTGAAGAGTTGTAGGACATGCCTCCCAGTGGTCTGTGGCAACCATACAAGACCACTGGTTTCTCTAGTATTTTTATATAGACATTCAAAGTTGGCTAACCCCCAAAATACTTAGTAAAACTCCAGAAGCCTCCTGGTCATCTTTTGTTCTGCAAAATGTAACCTTCTCCCTGGTCTAAGATGACATCACCTCCTTGCACGGTCCTAACCTCAGAGACATACAGCCACACAACTGGCTTCCAGGCTACTTCACCTGCTTTGCTGACTGATCCAGCTTGGCCTTCATTAGCAATTACACACTGTCTCACACACCTGCACTTCAGCTGCAGCCTCCATGGACGTATGTGGGTCCTCTGATCCAAGGTCTCACTCCAGTTTCCAGTATGCAGACCTTCATTTGCTCCATTTCCTGGCCAGACTGACGTATATTCTCACTCACTCATCATCTCATTCAAGAGCAGGCAGTCTGACCTTCAGACATGCACACAGGATAGAGGCCCTTGCCCAAGAAAATAGAATCATCATTTAATAAGATTGACTACAAGACATGACCAGCCTATTGTGCTGCAGAACCAGCCATACACATGTGATCAACCCTTTTTGTGCCCTTATCCCTCTATCTTCTCAAACTTGTTCCTCCCAAAATCACCTACATGCATCCCTTTCCCTGCTTTTGGTACCTCCCCAATCCCATCAGAAATGTAACTCAAACCACATGTCCCGTAGCCCTAGACCCTGGTGTCTCTCAGCTTGAAGTGTTCTCCAGCATTGTTTCTTGGTGTTGTGTGTCACCCTTAAGCAGTGGGGTGGAGGCTCTCAGCACACTTTTGAGAGGGACCCCAACAAGGTGTATCTTTGCCTGCCATGGTGCTGTTATGCTCTGCTGGACTTAAATAGGCTTTTAATGCCCTGGTGACGCTTCTGTGATGAGCTGCAGAGTAGAGGGGCAAGGGTATTACTTGCTTCTCCCACTTTCTGCTGTGTGCTCCTTTGTGGTCCTTTATGGATAAACAGGAGCTGTTTATCATATAACCTAACATGTGAATAAGAATTTATATAATTTCCAATTATCTCAGTACTATTCCAGCCTGTTCTTTGGGTACTTCACCATCATAATGTCCTCATATACAGGTCCTATAATTTCTCACCTCAGGAGTTCCTTTAAAGTTGTTTATGAAGTCCTAACTCTATCAAAATATGCTTTTGTAAAACCTTTTTCTTTCAGTTGCAATTGTTTTATCCTGTGGTTATTCAAAGGATAAGGCCGTATTGACTCTCTGTAAGACTCATTATGACTAAGTCTGTTCTGGATATCCAGGACTTTGGTATCTCTATGTGTCTGGCTTTCTGCCTCTCCTCAGCCACACACTAACCTTCAGTCATTTATAATCAACCTTTTCATAGTTCTTTCCACTGGAAAAGCAATGGATGGCAGGTTGGACTAATGACAGTATGGATCTTGGCATTCTCCAATCAAAAATACAGTTAGTAACATCAAGAATGATAGTGAGCAAGTATACGAGGTTGTCTATTGCACATTAAGGTTATTTGCGTATTTTTAAATGCTGCCACCCTACTACAAATTTTCATCTGGGCAGATGTAGTCTGTTAAATCTATCAGTTTAGATAGTTTAGACAGTTTAAATCCATTCATTTAGCAGTGCTACTTCACAAAACTTGAAAAAACAATAATTACTGGTAAGATACTGGTTTTTTTTAGTCTTACGTCGTTGGACATGATCCCATTCTTCTACATGTTTTCTTAAATTACGCTTTACTTCCATGCTTGTGTTATCGCTGTAAGTGTTGATCCTGCTGTTTGCATATTTGAAGAAGATCTTTTTCTAACCTGCTGTTCTAGCTAGCTCTAAGTATAGTAATGAGTAAATGTTGTATACTAAGTAATAAAAATCATGTATTGCACTTGAGATATCAAATAGAAATCATGAACAGAATCAGTATGGAAATAAGACACCAGTTTAGTGGAATTCTCCAGTTTTGCAGGCTTACACTGAGGCCAAGACTGTTAACAGATCAATGTTAAAGAAATCAAGTAGAATAAGCTGCTTTAGAACCTGAACTTGAGTAACATCCTTAATCCCATGAATAGTTGATCATGAATTTTGTTGTATTATTTATACTGAGGCAACTAAACAGCAGGAAACAAAATGACATAAGTGCATTCAAAGTTGAAATGTTGTTGAGTCACATTTCACACTGATACAACAAAAGCTCTTAATTGGAATTATATATACAATAAGCTTTAAGAATAAAATCAATATTAATTGAATTGATAATACATTTGCCATTCCCTTTATTTTTAATAAAATAATAAAAATTATTATTATTTTAATTCGAGTTTTTAATTCTCAGTTACTTCATGGAACAGGTTTCTTTTTTTGATACTGGAAAGAAGTTCAAAGATATGTTTACTCAAAATATCATCTGCTTTTTTCAATTTGATACCTATAACTGCACCTGTTTGAAATTAATCCTAAAATACATTTTTCTATTTCCCATGTACAGTTATTTATTAGGCTTTAAAATATGACTTTCTAAAAGGGTTTTTTCTCCATTGCTTCTAAAGGCAAATATTTAAATTTACTTTCTTTGAAGTAATTTGAAGATGTTCCTCAAATTCAGAAAAGGAGTGTTAATAATAGGTAAAATCATGCATTAAAAATAAATACATATTTTTATAGAATAATATATTTGGCATAACACTGGATTCTACCAAAGAGGAATCCATAGAAAGAAAAAAAAAATCGAATTTACAAAAATGATGCACTTCTGTATTTGATAAGTAACATTATTACTATAGAGGTTAGAGGAAGAGTTGTCAATTTGGTATAATTGTGCATAAATAGAGAATGGGAGCTATTTTTCTGCTGTTCACAATAAGTAACATTATTATTATGTGTCTGAATGAGGATACATATTATTGTGTAAAAGTCTACATATTCAAAATTCTCTGTAAAATTGACCGTGTACTTTGTATAAAGTGACTTAGCACAGTTGAACATGGGTATGAATGTAGGCAGAGCACTAATAAAGAGCCTGGATGTGTGCTCAAAAAACTTGAGTGAATGTGTTTGTGTCAGATTAACAAAAAACATGGAAAAATGTGGAACATTTTGACTCAGAACAAGACAAATTCCTGTAATACGTATTTATTCTGTGGAACACAGAAACAGTAAGAGACTGTGTAAATCTGAACTGGTTGGTGTTTGCTACTGACATCAGTGGAAAGAGGATGAAGTTTATAATGTCATGTCATCAGGCAGCTTTCTAAGGCTTTTAAAAATTCTTATTGTTCACCAAAAATGTTTTCTTTCACCTTAGAAAAACCACCATATAAGGACCAGAAATATTTTTGCATAGTCACGAGATAGTATAATGATAATGGAATGATGTAATCCAGATATTTGTACAGAGGGGAAATGTGATGGAAAAATTATGCGTACCTTGCAAGCATATTCTTGTACTGTTGATGGGGAGTGTGTCTGTGTGATGATTACCTGGAAAAAGCTGTTAGTTCCTTGATTTTCTCTTAATTTGTGTGTAACAACAGCCATTTCGCAATTATTTCTTTCCAAAAAGCATAACAAAATAAGAAATCAATCAACTAACCATATTTTTATTTGTCATTTTCATGTTTCTTTTGAATTATTACTCTTTATTTGTAACTATTTAAGCACATTAAAAAAAAAGGAAAAATAATAGCAATTTTCTGACCAAGTAAAAGTATTTACAATTAATATTTCACATCACTTCATAAAGTCAATATACTTTGTCCACAGTGAGAGCAGACTGTAAGAAGGAGATCTTTCTGCTTGCAGCAATAATGTAAATAGTGTAACAGACTTCTGTTTATTTGTGCCTTACTTTGGCAAGATACAATGGAAGAAACTAAGGATAATCATGTTTTAATTCAGCATTGAATGAAAACTATTTTTTTTTGCACAAAAAGTAGGTTCAATTACTTTCTTCAAATTCAATAATAGGAAAGTTTTAATTCACTGATGTACATAGAAAATCATATTCCTAATTTATTAATGCATGCCACATTAAGAAGTTTGATTATTGACTGCATCAAAGTCCTAGAAAAAATATATTTTTAAGGACATTCAATATTAACAGTATTCTGAAGAAACACTAATTTTCTGTCAATAAATATTCTTTTCTGGAGATTGAATGGTGTTGGTTTTCTGCCAGATTCTCCTTAGTGTTGCTTTCATAGATGTTTTAATACAGAGACAAGTAAATATATTTAATCATTCTTCTCATATCAGATATGTTTATGGTACTAAAGAAGGGATACTTAGATTTTTTCTCAGTCTCTACTCCACTTTTGTTTGAAGTCAGATGCTTTGTATGGAGGTTATGTACGACTGGACTTCTGTCCTGCTGTATTCTAATTGCAAGAGAAGAGTTTTAGCTGAAGCTGGGAGTTTTAGGATGTAAGAATTTGTATTCAAACTGTCCAATTTGAATTTGATTCTCAGTTATCAAAGCATAAATGTCCCATGTATATACTGGACCTGCATTCCTTTTGTGGGAAATAACGTTGCAATACTGTTGCAATGCAAGACCTCCTCGGAGAGGATTTTTGTGGTAGCCCAAGGGAAGGGCGCTGCCTCAGCCGAGTCCTGCTTGTGTTTGCTGTGTTCTGTAGTTTGATAACCACACTGTGATTTCGAGAAGGTCTTTGTGTACCCTTTGGGAGCTGACAGTGATTAGTCTGTCCATCCTGTCGTGTGTCTCTGAGACATCAGCATTTACTCATTGTAAATTTACTCACTGTGTCCTTTGCCTCTCAGCTTCCCAACCTGTGTGTCCCGAGGAGTTTCACATAGGTGCATTTATATACTCCTTAATAAAGTTTCAGAGGTTTGGGGGTTTTTTTTGTTTTAAATCAGTATAGTTTCAGTTGAAACGTATTTCCTAAGAGCACAGTCAGGAAGTACAACAATTAGTAAATGGATTAAAGAAGAAAATTAGGAGAGAACAAATGAGGATTATCTTAGGGAGTTTTGGTGTGAGTTTCTTAGTTTTTAGTTTCTCTTTGATTTTTAAAAATTGTATTCATGATGCCTAGTGTGTCATTAATAGTATATGAACTCTTGGATCCTTGCATTTTGAAAAAAACAACCAACAGGCAAATCCTAACAACTCTAAGTCAAAGCAAGTAAGCTATCAAAACCAAGTAAATTATGTTCTGGTTGGTAGTTTTTTTTTTTTTTTCTGTAATATTTAAAATCTTACTTTCTATACCACTTCTTGTTTTTTTCATTTTTCTATAAGGTAGTATATATCAAAGGATGAAAATATAATTCGATAAATAAGACAATAATTGATAAACACTACGCAAAAGTATAACAAAAGTTAGTACAAGGACTTCTTTGCTTCTAACAGGTAGACAGCTTGTCTTTGCCATATAAATAACATCTATTACAGAGGAGCTATCAGTTAGAGTGACTTTTCTTATGTGAAAGTCGTCTTCTGTAGAAAAGAACATCTACAGATGTCTGAGCGGATTTTTTTAAAAGTTACTTTTGTTTGTTTGTTTGCACTGAAGAAAATTATTCAGTCCTATTCTTCCAGGAAATTAAATTGCAGGGAGAGGTGAGGTACCCAGCATTATGTAGAATTATTCTCACTGCAGAACACAATGTTTCACGCAAATAAATCTGTATGCACACAGTATTACTTGTGGGAAAACAACTGCTTAAGTTTATGAGCTAATGAATCATTCAAATACACACAATGAAAGAGAGACCAGTCTACATCAGTAGTTCCTATTGTGCGTATATATATATGTGTACATATATATATAAATTCCATTTTATAGGTAATAAAATACTGATTCAATAGTAAATAATTCTTAAAAATCATATGTTAAGCATACAATGTCATATTATTGATAATGAAAAATCTCAATATGAAAAATTCTTTTTACTTACTAGTTTCAAATTATGTTTTTTAAACTACAGCACTTGATTCTAATGTGTGAAGTGAAGGGAAATATGGCTTGGCAATGACTGTTTAGCAGTGTATTAGAAACTAAAGAAAACAGACTGTAATTCAGGATTCATAATTTTGTGTTCTGGAAGTTTTAATACTGGTGATTGAAAACCATTACAGAAGAGTAAATTGTTTCTGTAAAAGATACAATCAGTTTCCAGTGCAGTCAGTTAGATTAAAAAGCCTGCTGGTTCTCAAAACACCTCTTTAATCCAATTTCCAGGGCATGGTTTTGTTGTTGGGTTTGGTAGATTAGCAGCCATGTTTTCCACTTTGAAACAAAATATGTACTTTATTGTTTTTTGAAGAGTCTGTAATAGATCATGAAACTGGTTAAACAGGACATGTAATTAATTTGACTGTAAAATACAGAAAGATAACAAAACATAATTTAATTAACTTATTTTTAAATGTGTATCTAATTTATTTTAAAAATATAATCAGCTAAAATGGGATCTAAAATATCAAGTTAAGTAAAAAGAATAAATTTCCTGCCCCTTTCAACAATGTGATTGGTTCTTACTAATCTGATGTTTGTTTGATTCTAGACTAACTAACCTAAAGACAATGAACACATACTTCTGGAAAAGTAGTACAAAATCAGATGATAATCTCAGTGTAATTACCAGAGTAATAGGGGGAGAACAGATCTAATTGAAATGACTGTTCTGTCATTAGTCTTTGATTCTGCCCTACATAAAATTCATGACTCTTATGTAGATGAATGTGTAAAATTACTTTTATAAATAAATGATATTGATATCAATATGACATTTGCTATTTTAGGTTTCCTTCAAGGTAATTCCTATTTTAAAGTTTAATCACATTTGTTGCAGAGATCTTTAGATTATTTGTAGATCAAATTTCTGACACTTGTGTACTTCCCAAGCCAAAAAATTAACGTCACAATTTTGCTTTATTTGCAGCATCTGGCGAGGACCAAACATAAACTGCACTGACAGTTCAGGTTATACTGCTTTACATCATGCAGCTTTAAATGGACACAAGTAAGTGCCCACATTTAGTTTTTATGTAGAATGGTATCTAATTGTCTAATGCAAGAAAATATAACATAGTTCTGAGATTTGTACCAAAAATTGGCAAACCTTGACTTATTGAAAGAGCCTTCTTTCCAATGCAGTATATTACTATAAGATGTTTTGACACTGTCATCAATATCAATAAGTACTAATGACAAATGGGAAATATAATTTAAAAGCTATTGATTTTTTCACTGCTTCTTCCAAATTTTTCCTTAGTTTTGGGGAAATTTAGCATTGTTACTGCTAGTCTTGGATCTAGTGCTTTTTCATTGCTGGGAAATTGCAGCAGAAATTCCTGTGTTTTATTTCTGTGTGTATGTACATATCTATAGAGTGTGAGCATTTCAGGAAACAATTTTGTGAAAGAACAGTAGAGATTAATCATTATCAAAGCAAAAGTAACATGCAAAGAATATTTAGTAATTATACGGGAAAAGGCAGAAAAAAAAGGGGTATTTTCACTAAAGAAAGTTTTGACATAAAGTTTGGGTTAACTCCTCTGTGGGAGATAAGGAATTGACCAAAACCCAGTTGAAATTGAGTGATTTACGTGAATTTTAATGTGATTTTGGACTGTTTGTAAAATAACACATGAATATATAATTATTATGTGTTTAGTTTACTCATTGCACAATTTTTGCATCTCTCTGTGGAAAAATTAAATTTTAGGATGAGTCTTCAATTGTATTCTAGAAAGGTGCCTATTTTCTTTAGGATGGATTGATCTTTTGATGAATATGGGATATTCTGTCTAAATAAATATATAAAGTAAATTCTTGAACTAGATATTGTGCATTTTCCAAGGTTTCAGCTGTGTAGGAAGTTTCAGAATCATCCATTAATATATTTAATATATTTTTACTTCCATGAAATTAGGTCTACAGTCGTAATATGGTCTATTAAACTCAGCATTTTTGTTCATGATTTATGGATTGTTTCTTGTACTGTTGCTAATTTTTGACTGACCAAACTCCAAGCATTGGCTTGCAAAGATTGCTGGTTTTAAATAGATGGAAACTGAGTTTACAATATTTAACACTGGCAACAAAATAGTAGTTACACAGAAAGTTAAAAATACTGCTGTATAAACACTGGAACTATCAGAGGTTTCAAGTGAATCCTAGCAATATAAACTATAAAATCCCAAAACATACAAAAGCCAAATGATGATTTCAGACACAGTATTGACCAAACGTTTTCTGAGGGCAGGGAGGACTTAAAAATGTGGACTTATGTGCAGCAGCAGATACAACTGCAGCCTTTGAAAAGTCCAGTGTTGGCTGCTATGAGCCCTTACACTCACAGCACTATAAGTAGCAGTACTGACATCACAATTATACCTTGTTATATTAAAGTAAACTGAAATACATCATGAGGTATTTTGTGATAAATCATGAGGGTTTCAGGACCTGTTATCCAAGCCATTATACTGATTCTGCTGCAATGGTAGCATGGCCAGCACGAAAATTGGACAGACACCTGGTGCTTCTAATTTTGTTAGTCATCACAAATAACAAATAAAATACTTTACACTCTATTTGAGTTTTCAACCTCGAAATTCAGAATCAAAATTGCATACAATTGTTTGACACAAGAATCTTCCCACTTAGGAGAAGTAACTGTCCTTTAAAAACTTCTGTGATTTTAATTTTGACCACTTTACACTAGGTTGAACCTGAGAGATTTCAAAGTTTTTCAAGGAAAGTAAGAACATAAGAATTTGTGGCTAGAATACTTGTTGGATACCATTGTTCAAATCCCTTGCTTGATCACTGTATCTGATGAATTCCCTCCTCCTTGGTTATTCTGGGATCATTTTCTTTCCTTGGGAAACTATTCTGCTTTATATAAGTAATTAAATCATATCTGGGGCAGATACTGGAATCTCAGTCTCCCTAACTAATTTCACTTAGCCCAATAATGTTACTGGCCCAAGGACTTTCAGTCTCCTCCTCTACGAAATGTGTTTGTACAAAATGAAAAAGTTCTTCCAAAGCACTAAAAAAGACTCACCCTAGATAAGTGTGATGGGTCAGGGCATTCTTGAGGATGAAGGAGCTGCATGTTCTATTTTGTAGCTTGAATCTCACAATAGACTCTTCCCCAAAATTCCTGTATGTTTTTATCTATAGATTTCATCTGTGCAGGGCTTTTCTACTGATTTTCTTCCACTTAGTTCAGTTTATGCTTCCTTTGTTTGGTGTTCCTTTCAAAGGAACTGCTGTGTATGTCTAGCTCTCATTGGTCCATTTACTGCAAAACTATTATTTAATGGGAAGTCTCTCAAACATTACATGTACTAAAAAGTTTCCCTCAGGAGTCACTTTTCTGGAAATTTTTGTGTAACAGAAGCCTTTTTGTAGTGGAGCTGTTCTTTCTTGGGTGTTGTAATGGTATTTGGCCGTGTCAGGGATAACCAAAATCCAGCTTAAATTTTCCTCAAAGCTTAGATGAGGTGACTCCAGTATCTTTTGAGATCAACTGGGAGTTTCTTTTGACCTGGACATATTCCCTCATAACTCACCACATTTTTCTTTCAATATGCAATTAAGTAAGGTTCTGTCAAGGCTGGAAGAATAATTGGCTTATATTTATCTTCTGTCTTAATTTGCAACTGATTTGTAGTTATTTTTGGTTA
The DNA here is from genome assembly GCF_965231275.1 of Zosterops lateralis. NCBI lineage: Eukaryota > Metazoa > Chordata > Aves > Passeriformes > Zosteropidae > Zosterops > Zosterops lateralis. The sequence continues at coordinate 27,506,877 of NC_139765.1, forward strand.
TAACATAGGCTACATTGAGCTCCCTTCCCTCACTGATTTTTTGAGCCAAATCAGTAAGTCAGTGTTTCCATATTTGTAAAAAGTGTGCATAGAACTGCCCACACAGGATCATAGATTCTCTTAGCTTAATAACTAATGAGACATGACTGTGTCAAGCTATGAGACTACAAATGCAGCAATAAGACAGAATTTATTTACTTTCTGACATACTTGGTAACGTTATCACAGCACACAGCTGATTTTTATGTTTAGCTTTTGAAATTAAATACAGGAGACTGCTTAAAAATCAGGAATGCAATATACCAGCTTATGCTAATCTTTCACTTAATGTATGGTAAGCCACACCAAAACTGCCATAAGAAATATAAAGAGAATTAAAATGGTAATAAGTCACTTTCCCCCTCACTGCTATAAGGCAGCTGAATGAAATATGAATGAAAGTGGGAAATGAAACAGTTATTTCATAGAAGTTATACATAGAAGAAGTTATTTCATATATACAGCTAGATCATCATTAAATTGTTTCCTAACTATCTTTGAGATAATGCCTTAAAGAAGAGGAAGAACTATTACTTAAGCCTTATGGTTAGGAATATGTCCATAAAACTATCCTCTTGTCATCCTGCCTCCAGAATTGAGCAGTGATGGGGCAAAGAATACTGCTCTGCCTGTAGTGCCTAGACGGACATGCATGTGTTCTGGACAGGCAAATTCTAAAAATGATTCTGTGGCTAGGTGATTCTATGGACAGAAACAGATTCAGAGAGCTGATGATTATATTGTTGATGGTATTCATAAGAAGTAAGAATCATTACAATTAATACCATTTTGTCTATGTTTTACTATCTATTTCATTTTCAGAAATGGGTCTTCACTTTTTGTTGCTGTTTCATCTGAAATACAGGTTTGGGGTTTTTTTGCTATTTTTCAGGATAAAAATATTGGTAATATGTATGTTCATGTAAAAACTTAATAAAGTTAACTTCCTGATGATTTTTAGAATGACCTCCTGTTTTCCAGGGATATAGTTCTCAAATTACTTCAGTATGAAGCATCAACTAATGTAGCAGATAATAAAGGTTACTTTCCAATTCACTTGGCTGCTTGGAGAGGAGATGTAGATATTGTGAAGATTCTCATCCACCATGGACCATCACACTCCAGAGTGAATGAACAGGTGAAGTGATAAAAATATTTGTTTGCATCATCAGAAAAAACCCAGCACATATTCTTTAGGTCTGACCAATTCATAGACAAGTTTTAAAAAAAGTCTATTTTCCATTATTTCAGTAATTTCTCCTCCAAGATTGATAAAATCTTCCATTATAAGCATACCAGATACCTTTCTTCTGGATAAGCACTGAACTAAAGGATATTAGATTTAAAAAGTATGGAAAACTCTTCCTGTCTTGCCAAAACAACCCTGTTTGTTTTGGAAAAATCACATCAAGACATACTCTAACTATGCATCTTTTCGGTATGGTTGTATATTTGCACAAACTTCATGTATTTTTTACTATATTAGATACTAAGTTCCTGAAAATCTTTCAGATAAAATTAGTGTCCTTGATATATTCTAGGAGTACTGTAAATTATCAGATATGCAGAGGTAGATGACAAACCAGACGGACTGGTTGCACGCGCAGCAGAAAGTACACATAAAAAGACCAAGAAAAGAGAGTATGAGAGTATTACAGAGAGTATGAGAGTATTATGAGAGTATTACAATGTGTAAAGGCAGTATAACCATGTTGCATTCTGCATATCATACATATGGTACACGTTCTGCTTTTTACTGTATATTCTTACGTGGTCCTTTCATAGGATTAGTGTTAAGAAATAGAAATAAGCTGAATAAAATTTGACACCATCTAGACTGAGCTGCTTAAGAACTAGAAGCAGGCTGTGAAGTACAGATAGTAGCCATTAAACAATTTCATTTGTCAGGGTAGTCAGAGAGTTGAAATGTGGAGGTGGAAGTCAGCTCCTAATTCAGATCTAAGCTATGAAACCATTGCCTGTATGTGCACCTTTTGGCTCCACAGAGGTCGGGTCTGTGTAATCACAGGAGCCAACAGGGTTATTCAGATGACTGAAAGGAGGATTCGAGTGTCCAAACACAGAAATGCAATATACCTTCTGAGGCCCTGAAGTAACTGAGACATCTGCATGGGCCTGAGAGTTTGACAGACGGTGCTCAGAATTTCCAGGTCCTTGTGGAGTGGGTGGTGAAGTCCAGGTATGGTATCACCTGGCACTCCACAGCACTTCAAATGGCCAAATGCAATCTAACATGTTAATTGTTCTCTTAGTGCCTACATTAGTGTGGCCAGAAGGCAGACTGTGAGAAGATAAGAAATGTGAGACCTAGATTACAAACACTTAACCAGTGTGAGATGCCATGCATTGAGTAATCAATTTGACATCTGAGGTTATACACCTAGCCATTGGAATCCATACAGTAACTAGGATATGAATATCAAGTACTAGTGCAGGAAATATATGAAAATAAAGTAATAAAATATATCCATATGACTGTCTTCTGGGAAATCCTGTAATACTCTTACATGTTCAAGAAAAAAAAAGACCCCCTCAAAATTTGTCATTCTGTGATTTCAGTTTCAGATAAGCATAATTCTCCAACTTTCTCATTCTCGTTAGCTGTTTTATGGAGGATGAAACCAGTTGAACTGTAGGATTACCTTTTGTCAAGGAAAGGTTTTTTCCTGTATTATTTATGCAACAAAACAAAAAGCAACTATTGGATCGTGTGTCAAGCATTTGCTTGAAGACCTTACGTATATTCTACTGACAGAATACTGGAAGCTGTGTAGGAACTTCAGAGAGGATGAGAGTGAAAAAGATATTTCAGTAAGATCAGAAAGAGATATGCAAATTCAAACCTACTTCTCCCCAATCCCACATATACCTCCAGACTTCTAGAATACTGTCAAACTTGATTAGGTGTGGTGTATCTGGTTTGATCACTGGAGCAGATAAGCAGGGAAACAGCTGGTAGTTCTATACCCCACTGACTCCAAAAAGATACTCAGATGTCCTCTCATTTATGCATTTAACCCAAAAACCTTATAATAGAAAATGTGTGAGCCATCCTCACAAGAAATGTTGCATCTTAAGTCTCTTAGGGAAATACTGATCATATTAAACTTTGAAGTTAAACTCAGAGTTTTTTTGACCTTGCATATTCCTTGGTGTTCCACTCTAGACAATGGCCAGGTTTAGTATGTGGGCTACTTTGCTGGCACCTACTTTCCCTTGCTAATTAGCACTCTACGCAGGAGAATATTCTCTGTATCCCAGAAAAAGCAAAATGTCAAGTTGTTATAGGGCCACCTCCACCCACGTATCCTCAAATAACACGTGAGAGGCATCCTCACCCTAACACTTGTACATTCATATGAGCCGGAAGGATTCTGAGGCTTTTCATTATTTGTGAATAGGCTCTCTGAGGCAGGTGACTCACCAGAGGTCTGATAACTTCTCTCAGGAGCTGAAGCTATGGCTTGTAAGAAATTCTGGACTATTTCTTTCCTTTTTCTTCTGAGATTTGGAGATAAGGACAGCCATTTTTCATTACACTTCTTCATCACAGCAAATAGTGCACTCAAGTCAGACTTTTTTCCTCTATTTTTGTTGTGGGTTTGTTGTCATTGTTGTTTTAAGGTGTTTTAAGATGCAATTGTTTGCATTTTAAGAAGATAATTTTGTTCACGATTTAAAAAATTATTGCAAATTATTTGTAAGATATTTTTGCTTTCATCTATCTCATTGAAATTCTATGTGAAAATAATTCTTCTAAAAACTTTTGTGAAAGCAATTAATGACTGAACAAAGAAATAAATGACAATTTCATGATGCATAAATGTATATTACATGAAATAATGGATTTTATATGGTATATTGTAAATTGATCAAACTGCTTTCTACAGTTTCAAAATGCAATGAAGTAGCATCATAGCATCATATCCAACCATAGACAGCATCTAAAGCTCTGAATGCCCCCTGCTGTTCCTATTACATAAAATTGGAACAAACAGTAAAGAGACAAACAGTTAAATGACAATTGCATTGTAGGGGTGGTGGGACATAGACTGTCAGCTCTACACATAGAGAGTAGTTACAGCATAACAATTATGTAGGAAGAATTCTGTCACTGTTTAATGTAGGACTCTTAGTTGACAGGTGTGGTGGATGTTTAAAACCACAAAATGTGCTGAATTTGCAAAAATGTAAGTGTTTTACTTCATTGATGAAGATTTAAAATTATGTAAATTATAAACTCAATTAAGATAGTATGAGATCAAGATTTGCTAATTGATAATACTAAATAAAATAAAAAGTTGTGCTGTTGTTAACAGTTAAACTACTTACATGTTTATTTATGTAAGGACATCTGGATAGCTAAAACATTTATTGTGGCAACTTTCATCATAAAATTGCAGATAACAAATCCTAATCTATGAAAAAATGGTAAATAAGTAACAATCATATACGCATCAATATGCAGTGTTTGGGATTTTTTGCAGGAAAAAAATGAGAATAACATCAGGAATAAATGTTTTATTAAATATGAATAAAATATATTCCAGTTATATATATATATATAAATATGAATTGTGAAAAATTTAAAGGAAAAAATGCAAACATTTCTGAAAGTTTTATGGATTCATTGTGCTGTAGAATTTGCCTGTGCATCAAATTGTAATGGCCACTAAAGCCACCCACATTTCTTTAAAACTATTCAACAATTCTTCTGAAATATGAAGGAAAAGTGTTCAAGATGCATTCATGTGATGTAAACACCTACATTTTAATGTATTTGCTAACTTCTCCAAATCATCCAAATGAAACACAGACATTATATGCTTCTTTCAGTGACACCTTAGGGACTTCAATTCAATGCAATTCCAAAATAGCCTGCAAACACAGTGTTTTTCAAATTCTGCATTTGATTTTACCTCTCAATTAATTTGAGACTAGTGGATGAATTTCAGAGTTTCCCTTGCAATTCTTACTGTACTTTCTTTAGAAGAAGAAAAAGTGCACACACAATCTTTCTGATTTAAGCCAATTGCAACAATAAATTGAAAAAAGATTTTTTCAAAATAGCCAACAACTGCATTACATTACTTTTTTATAATGTTTACCTAAGTAAAAGTGAATTTCAATGGGAAGTCAGTATATTTGATTTCAATTCCCACTGAGTAATTTGCAGACAAACTTCCTTTATTTTTTCAGAATTATTAACTTCTTGGTGGAACTTCTCAGGAAACTGTCTTCCTGATTTAATACATAAAGTAAGGCCGTCCTGAGGTCATTCCTTTCTCTGTCTTGCATATATTTTTTCACTCTTTTTTTCTCTATTTAATTATTTAGTTATTTAAGCTTTATTTTTGTATTATTTTTTTCTCTAGTTGACAACTAGAGTATATTCAAAAGTTGACTTTAGAGTATATTCAGCATATATGTTGATGTTTCAAAAATCTCCCATTGTGAACCCTCTTTCCTTAATTTAAAATTAAATTCTCATTTCATAACTGAGAAAATAGCAAAAAGCTTTAAAAACAAATGTCTTGTTCACTTACTTTACATTGGAATTATGAGACAAAGAAATGGCTCAGTGATTTAGGAAGTCTCCTTTTTCAAGTTCAGCATCAAAACACTTTGATTAAAAAAAGGAGTTGAGCATCCTTTGGAAAGGTCTGTTAAATCACTACTTGAGTCATTATTGCTTGTACAGTACTTGCATGGACTTTAGGAGATTTAAAACATGCTTGGCAAAAAAACCCCAAAAAAACCCAACAAAACAGAGCTACACAACTATGCAATAAATGTCCTGAATTTGCCCACAGTTTAATAGTGGCTTCACAACCGTCTATATAATATTTATGATAGCCATTCATTCTCTTCATACTTCCTTTACTTCTTCACTATCAGACTGCCAAGCCACAATAACTGTCTCTATAATGTATTTGCTAATCTGCCTTCTAATGAATAGACCTCAATATTTGTAGTACATTTTGCACTGGCACACATCCTTAGCAGCTAAATGATGTACCTAAGCCTGCAAATACTGATGAGATGCAGGGCTGTGAAGGCACAATTCAGTTTGCAGCCACAACACCCTGAGTTCTGGCTGTATGTGGAAGAGTTCAGAGAAAGGCTACAAAAAGTCAGGATCATGCAAATAAAAAGACGTGTAACAAATAATGAAAAAAATTTTAAAAAGGTTAAAAGCTGAATCAGAATGCTTTCCTTATTTCTGAACGAAGTCCTTTGGACCATAAGAGTAACTACTTGGCAAAAGTATTATTAATTATGAATATTAGAGGTTTTTTTAATACTCTGTTTGCATAATATTGGTCTACTCTTTTTACCTTACGTTTTGTATGTCTCTATTTGGTTCTTATTTCTTGATCTTTCTTTTTCTAGAACCATTCAGTCATAGAATCTATCTTGTAGTTGCTAACATATCATGAAGTATTTGAAATTTCTACAAGGATTCTAGTCTTTTTCTTCAGCGCTAGATGTATTATTTAGCCCTTGGATATCAATTTTGAAGCTCTAATTACAGAATGGTAATTTGCATGTTGATATTTTACAGCAGATTTCCTGCTCATTGCAATGACTGCTAACACATAAACTTTCTCTACTCCAAAACAATTGTTTATGCTTGGAACTGAAAATACAGGTAACATCACTAAATTATTACCTATTTCTTGAAGAATTTTTGTCACATCTTAAAATATTACTTCAAAACATTATGTAGCTTTAGAGATAAGAAGACAAACTACCTTAAAATTAATAGTTCCCTCTCCTCGCCTAGCCCCTCCTCCCCTCCCCTCCCCTCCCCTCCCCTCCCCTCCCCCCCCCCTCCCCTCCCCTCCCCTCCCTTTATTTTATATAAGTAGTACTAAATTGTCAAAGTAGATAAATTTACAGGGCAGTTAAACAAGTTTTAATTTACTCCTCGAATGTTAAAACAATTTTGTCTTCTCTACATGAATTGACTTGATTAGTTTACATTTTAAAGAAGGAAGAATGTTTTATTATCAAGTTTTAATTAGGTAATACCTCTCAGCTCTGATAACACAATATGTACAATGCCTGTTATGAGTGCATATATGTAGATAATTTAATTATGTTTGCCCAGGTTGGATTCTTCTGCTTTATTTCAGTGATAGGTAGCTTTTTATAATTTTCTATCAGTTTGATTGGTCATGAACTGAAATGTAGCTTTTATATGGCAAATAAAAAACATAGAAAAATGTTCAACAATATACATCTGAAAATAATAACATTTTGTGACTTTACTTTTGTGCACCAGGCTGTTTTAAAATGTACTTTTTCCTTTCAATGCCTTGGTGTGAAAATTCAGATGGATGTTCTTTATCTAGAAGGAGCAAATTCCAGTTTTCTGCTCAGCAGCAGCAACTTGGACTGTTTGATCTCTGTGTCTGTATCTGTTTATCATCTGTCTACATTCTGAGAAAAGGGCCATAGCAAATTTAAATTTTATATTTCTTTGAAAATTTAATCAGAATACTTTTAAGCTACAATATTAGATCATTGGCACAAGATTCAAAATGGTTCAGTTAGTACTTCCATAAGTTCTTGAAAAAACCCTCAGACGTAAGCAGATATTGGACATATAGTTACAATTGTAAACACATATACAATTGTTATTTACCTTACATAATGTCAATACAGTTATACATATGACTTCTTTGCATAGCTATTTCCATTGGATATATACAGTAACTGTAGGCAAAAATTATCATTGTCCATTTTGTGTGCAGTTGTCTGATTTTCATACTTAATTGTACACAAAATCAGGCTGCAATTGCCTGTTCATCTCGCTGTCCATGAAATATTGAAAATTTTAAAATAAACTTTAATAAACTGTGCTTGTGATTTGTGGGCATACAACTGTACATAAAAAAATTGCTTTGCCCAATCCTATATAAAAGATATGTTAGAAGTCACTAGAGCACAAAAAGCTTGTTTCAGGTAGTTCATAGAACATTGCAGCAATGTATTATTGTGACAGTGTATTTATATTTTAATCTGAGTTTCTGGTCTGTATAATAAAGAAAGTCCACACAGTGGTTTGAATAATGCACTATGATTTAAATACTTACTAATCATCAAGCCATGTCTGCCAGTGGAAGCTTCCCACTTTCCACCTGGATCTTCTCCAGCCTCTGTTGCAGTTTAGCAGGAAACACATCCCAGTCTCTCCAGTCTCGTGTGGTGTTGCAGACACCCTATGAGTTTGAATGCAACATTGATTTACTTGAATGTATTGATCTGTCTCTTCTGTTTCCCAAGTTCATCTGAGTCATCTTAGATTGCAAGAAGGGATTAAAATGACAGCAATGTTATTAAAACCACAAACCCAAGAGTTGAGTTCTTGGTTACAGAATTAGAAACATCATTACCAAAAAATAGATCTTCTCTTTTCCTCCTTTCAAGTTTTTACTGTGCAGCATGGATATTCTTATCCTAGCTAGCTTTTGAGTATTAGTCCAAAGCATCATTTCTCTGGATCTCTGACTCTGTCTTTCAAAAGACAATTGTTTTTTTCTATTTTCAGTTCTCAGTCCCCTGAAGTTTTTTCAGCTGGCTCCTTGAGAAATAGAACTATGGATTCAGCTTTATCACGTTTTCTTCCTTTAGAATGATATCTCTAACCTTCTCTAGTATCTTTCCTGAATTTACCTTAATTTTAAATTTTTTTATAGCACATTACCTTCTTGGTTTTGTACTTTTACAGCATTCATAAACTGTCACAGCGTTTTCTAAATTATTTATAAAATAAGAGGCATTCAATGTACATAGTTCTACAATTTCTAGAGTCTAGCGTATTTTAAAGCTTTGTAAAGTCTACATATGATATATTAATAATATAGATGACTTAGAATTCAGAGAGCTTGATAAACTATTTCTTTCCTCTTTGTCTGTTGTTATTTGTCTCTTTGGATTGCAAGCATACAGAGAGAACTGGAAGGAAACAATTAAAAAATATAATACTTATTCTCAATATTTACTATTAAGTTTATTGAGTAATGTTTTGGGAAACATTTGGAGGACATTGCTTTATAAAGCAAAAACCTGTTAAGTCAGCTGCATACACATACTCATATGCCTTAAAATGCATACATATCTCCCTCTGGACTCCTGAGAAGACTAACTGCTTAAGTGTTTTGCTAAGTCTTTCTATAAGGTGGTATTTTGTCTTCTTCCAAGTTTTAAATGTTGTCTGGGGAGCAACTTTTGATAGTGATACATGCAACAAACCTTGTGCCTGATACATTTGCATTGCACAGTTTTTTTTCATAATTCCATTTCCCTAATAACAAACTTCCATGGTACAAACCCAGCAAAATCAAGAAGAGAGACTTCACTGTCAGAGTATTTTTAGGAGAAGGACTCAATCACAATTTCAAGAACTGTTGAATCAAAAAAGGTTACAGATTTTGGTATATCATGAGCTACATGGTTTTAGAGGGGCATGTTGTTAAAATGAGATGGGAACAATGTACACACATAGGGAGCTCATCTGCTTGAGAGCCACAAGCTGATGTATTAATGTGTTATAATTAAAATTTCAGTGGAGTAATTTTGATGCATTTAACATACATTACCATAACCCTGCCTCTGTAGTGATCTCATGGAAGCAATTTATAGAAGCTGAGCATTTCTATTGTGGATTAAACATGAATTTCTGAAGCTTTTGGTTTTTTTTAACAGAACAATGAAAATGAAACAGCACTGCATTGTGCAGCTCAGTATGGTCATTCAGAAGTTGTTGCTGTTCTGCTAGAAGAGCTGACAGACCCCACAATAAGAAACAACAAACTAGAAACGCCTCTGGATCTGGCAGCACTTTATGGACGTCTGCGTGTTGTAAAAATGATTATCAAAGCGTATCCAAATCTGATGAACTGTAATACAAGAAAACACACTCCTTTGCATCTTGCTGCTCGTAATGGCCACAAAGCTGTCGTACAGGTGCTTCTGGAGGCTGGAATGGATGTCAGCTGCCAAGTTAGTGTGTAATTCCTTCCTTCCTTCTGCCCTTCCTTCCTTCCGCCCTTCTGCCCTTCCTTCCACCCTTCTGCCCTCCCTCCCTCCCTCCCTCCCCCTCTTTCTCTCTCCCTCCTTTCCTTAATCATTAGACTTTCATTTAAATAAAATTACTTTTTACATTTTTTTCCTTTAAAATACACCTTCATTTACGTTGTTAGAAAAGCTGCAAGGTTATCACCTTGCTTTATTTGTATATTTATTATATAATACATCTTTATTTATTACAAACAATGTGTAAAAAAGGGTAACCGAAGAAAGATACAAATCTTCAAAGCTCTGTGCATGTTTAATGTTGTCTTGAGAATGTAGATACACAAATCATCAACCATTCATGTAGGTGTATATAAATATATTTTCTGCAGCAGTGGCTGTGAAGGTCATAAGCTGATTTTCTAAAGCTATGGCCTTTTGTGGTCACAGCAATCTGAAACAGTGTTTCACTGAGAGCTAGTTTTCCTATAATTATTTCATTCTAAACTCAAGTTACTAAGTAGTAATAATTTTGATTTTCTGCATTTCTAAACACTTGTTGTATAAATCTAAGAGAAAATTCTATATCAATACACTCTTGCAGCTACTGACTCCAACCTGTCAGATGTTTGGTGTGTCTAGTTTTATGCACAGTAAATTATAATGACATTAGAGGGGTAACTTAAAATAAAATAGACATAGATGGGAAGAGACGTAAGATACAGCAGCAGTGAATTTTATGTTAAATTCCTTGTACTGGAAGGTGTCCAGGCCTTTTAACTACAGAGGACTGGATTCTGTTATGTGTTCTGAAATGTTGCCTCAATCTTTTGATTTCTCTTGATTCAGTTGATGGCGCTGTGTTTGTTGTAGAATAGATTTAAATCTTCATATATGAAGTAACTTCCTTGCTGTCTCTCTCTCTCACTGTATAAAATATAATTTTAATTAAGTTTTTTTCAAGTTTATATCTATTTTCAGGTAAAGCAAGCAACCAAACAAACATAATTACATCTGCTTTAGAGCAACATTCAGACATTCTCTACCACTTAGCAGTTGGTTAGAGCCCGCTGATAAAAACATCAAATTTGTGGGTTTAATCCCTATATGGCCATTCACTTAATTGGACTTGATGATCCTTCTGGGTCACTTCCAACTCAGAAGATTCTATGAATCTGTGAAAAAATCTTAAAAACTTTGTCTAAGCTTTGATTAAAATTTATATCCACTTTAAGCTTTAGGTGCATTTAATCGAACTCCTTTATACACAAAATTCCCTTTTGAAAAATTGGACCTGAATTCCATACATTTTTATTTCTGGATTCTTCAATCAAAACCATGTTTTTGCATTTTTCAGAAAAAGAATGTGAATTGGGGAAGAAAAGATAGATTAAAAAACCAAAACAACAAAGCAAATCAGAAAATATTAAGAGTATTTTAAGATTAAAAGTGGATATTCTCAAGTGCCTTCCAAAGGAAAATGTGGTAAAATTGTTTCACTACTTTCATTATCTCTCACATGTTTTGAGTTAGTGTTGGTACTTGCTTCAAACTATCTTAAGGAGAAATACTTCTATGTCATTTGTCTGCCTGTGAATTTGCTGCCCATCAAGTTTCAATTTAATTTGACTTTGATTTTCCTTATTAGAAAGAGAGACACTTGCAACAGTTAATATAAGCAGCTTGTTGTTTTATCTTTCCTTTACTATTTCTACATCTTCAGTAATTTAGAAAAGTTTGATGCTACAGCAACATAGAACTTTCAAATGCATATTTCTGAATGCAAAATTTCTCTTCTATCTCTAGCAAATGAATGAGAAAAATTCAGAAAGAAATTGATGCCTGAATTGATATTTAAGAGATAGAATAATTGAAGGAAAATAGTCTCTGTCATAGCAGCTTACAAACTGATGGTTACATGAGGGCAAAATATTACACAATGCTTTTATGAAATGTGCTCTTCCTCTTATGTAATCTAGATAATTTTAGCACTACTGTGAATTCTCCTAAGCCATTTTTATCTATAGTTATACTAAAAGTTTTTCGCTGGTCTTTAAAAAATACAGTGGCTGCATTTTTTTTTTCAATCTTTTAAGAAATGAAAGATTATTTTAGTAATGGTGATCTCTTTGGCATGTACAATAAAATTATAGGGCTTACTTGTTTTATTAGAGTTTTGGTTTTTTTGTTTGGTAGCTATTCAGAGGCAGGGGGATTTTTTTTTTCTCTAGGTTATCTTGTTCCTTCTGGTTTTGTCCTACTAGCCATAAGGAAATATTGTTTATTTATTTTCTTTCCAGTATACATATTCTCTATCAATATGTTCCTTTTCATTCAACATCTTAGCATACTGGTAATTTGGCTCTGTACCTACTGTTAATTTATGACTTCTCTAGCCTCTGAAAAATTCTGTTGATGATTACTGGCAGCTTATTAAACTGAGGAGAAAAACAAAATACCAGCCTGTCGCTTAAAACCAAACTCAACTGTTTTGTTATTAATTAAATTCATCTGCATCACTGATTGGGAAAGAACAATTTGCAAGGTAAAATCTTACGTGGTAAACAATTTTGTACACATTTACACATGTTAAATAAATTCAGTTTATCACCAGTAAATCACCTCTCAGAATGTTTAGGGATGATACTAGGAGTAGCCTGTCTTGTATCACTCTGTAATTTTAAAGATGTATTTTTTTAAACAGGAGGCTTACTTTAGCCATCTTATCTTTCTCTTCTGTACTCCCTGAGCACTTTTAGTCACAGCAAAAATTTGGACTAATAATAATAATATCACTGGTAGTTCTGCAAAAAGCTGTGCCCCTTCGTTTTTGCTCTCACGGTATATGGAGGATATTCTGTGAATCAGTTTGCAAAGCTACCATTCTGTCCTTCAGATTCTGTCTGAAGTCCATGTCACAACTAGAGCAAACTGCCAATTAATAAGGACTTAACTTCAAGTGACTAGTGACTTAACTACACTTAACTACTAGTGACTAGTAACTAGACAAGTGACTTAACTACAAGGTCTTTTGTATATTTACACGATTAAAAGAAAATCTGTAATTATTAAAACCCTTGATGCTTCTCTGTGAGCCTGCAAATAGTATGCCAAGTTGACTTGGGTATTCTGGTGTGCCTGTTGACAATGTGCTCCTGTCCTGGCTTGGTTCATGTGTCCAGCTGTGACATTGTACCTGTATTTAGTAGTAAGCAGGGGCAGGCTCACAGAGTTGTTTTATTATATAAAATAATAAATAATAAATAAAACAATCATTTTATTATATGTTTAGCACAATTTGTGCTGTAGTTCTTTGCATTTCATATACTGAAAACTTATGCTAGAGAATTGATGCATTATCCATTGGTGCAAACTCAAGCAGACTTTAGCTCACTTTGTTAATGAAAAATTGCCAGCAGTTTTTTGTATTGAGTATCACTGAGAAAGACTTTACAAATATAATGGTAATGTTTACTTTGCCAGGAAAATATGATCCAAGGCAATGAAAGCTTCAGGAAGTAAAGCAGTGAAAATTGTGTATAAATCTTAAGTTCACTTGCTGTAATATAGACAAGAAGAATATATTAGTGCACAAGCACACTATTATAAGTGGAAAAGATCTACCTAAAAGTTCTAGAACATCTTAAATTATATATATAAATTATTTGCAAGCATATTTTTTAATCTTCACAATTTATGTAAATGCTCTATTACACAAAAAAAACAAAACCAAAACCATTCTGAACTTACTTCTACCTTCAAATAGTAAGCCACATGTACATTTACAAAGAGAGATACATCTACACAGCCAGTCTGAATTTCTCTTGGCCCTGTTCATCCTGAAGTTCAGCATTCCCTCTAAGTTAAAGCAGAGTTTGGTAACTGAACTGTCTGGTAACAAGGACATTTGTGCCTTCTGGATAGTTTTTGGGTCAAGGGATCTGATTCACTTGTTAGTTATTCACTATTATTGTGAAATCCTGCCTAGGGCCTTTAAGATTTGTGTCAGCATTCATCTCCATGACATCTTATGCAGAATTACATGCCTGCATCTTGCAAGTGTGCTTCCAATCTCCATATTCTCAGACTGATTTTAGTTCAGTTTCATGGTAATATTTCCCCTCTTGTTCATAAAATCACCTTTATATTGTACTGATCCTTGCACTGTTTATATGGTGTGCCTTTTAAATTCCTCTTTTGAACAAATTGTTTATAATATATATATCTCGTTTCCAGGATGTGACATTCATTACTATTGCCTGATAGCTCAGAGATATAAAACATAGACTGCCTTAGAATGCAGGGCAGTGTGGAATGTCTGTAAAGAATTTTAGAATCATATTCTGATATGACAGGAAATATCATAGACTAAGAAGCAAGAACATATAAAAGAAAAAAATGGCATTTATGTTTGGATTCCTCTCCCAACTCTATGAATTACATGTGTAAAAGTGGCCTAAGTTCCTGTACTCCCTTTATGCATAACATATCTATCTTCTGTTTCCTAAGGAGGCCCCAGATAGATTTGCTTGCCTTATACATCTACAGGAAGTTTCTCTTCTCATGTTAGTTTTAATTCAATATCTTACAAGATGTGTGCTTTCATCAAGGAAAATATTGCTTACCTTTCCTCCAGTGGGGAATTTTGATGAACAGAAAGACTGCTGCCCATGCCAATTATCATATCAGGATATTTTTTACTCCTTAACTGGGTAACCTGAGGATAGATCCTATTCCTTGTCCTCAAAGCTGTTGATTCAGTATGCTGGAACATTGATCTTTCTCATTCTCAGATCATGGTACAGCAATAGAAAGTTGTTGTTACTACTGTAGTCCATTTTTTCCATTAAACAAGGTTCCTTATTAGTATAGAATGCTATCTACAATTTTAGTCAAGGTGCAGTTGGCTTTCATCTCTGCAGTTCAATCTCATAGAAATAAAATTTAGTCCTCTGACTTCTTCTAACAATTGAACCTCTGTGGATTTCATTTTTTATGTGTACATCACTAATTTTTATCCCTGACAGCATCATAGCATGATTGAGGTTGGAAGGGAACTATGGAGGTCATTAGGTCCAACTCCCCCTTTTCAAGCAGAATCCCATAGAATAAGTTGCCCAGCATTGTGTCCAAACAATTTTTGGATATCTTGAATATCAAAGCAAAAGACCCTCCCAAAACAACAACAAAAAACACTCACAAAACCTCCAAAACAAACAAACAAACAAACAAAAACAAAACCCAAAACCAAGCAAACAAACCAAAACAAACAACGAAACCACCCAAAACAAACAAACAACCCCAAAACCACCAAAAAACCCACTTATGTTCAAACAGAACCTATTGTGTTTGAGTTTTTCCCCCTTATCTCTTCTGTGACTGGACATGGCTTAGGCTTTTTTATACCCTCCCTTCAGATATTTGTATACATTGATGAGATCCTCTGTAAGCCTTCACTTGCCTAGGCGAAACTGTCCCAGCTCTCTCTGCCCTTCCTCATACAAGAGATGCTCCAGTCTCTTAATTTCAGTGTCTCTCTCCAGTAGTTCAATCTCCATCTTGTGCTGGTGAGCCCAGAACTGAACAGAGCATTTCAGGTGTGGACCCACCAGTAGTGAACAGAAGGGGAGCCACCTCCCTTGGCCTGCTGTCAACACTCCTCCTCGATGACAGAGAACTCTGTCTTAAAAGTACCAGGTCCACCCAATAGTCATGCCAGTAAGTGATCAGTCCAAAGGAAATGCCATATGACCTCAAGAGGATAATGGGCTTTTTTCAGTTCAATCAATTCAAAGATTGCTGATATCCAGCCTCTTTCCATAATCAGAACTAAAACTATCAGTGACTTTTCTGAGAATTTTTCTGACTCCCAGAAGTTTCTGTGCTGCATAATAATCTCTGTATGTACCTTTGTGGTTGCACTGTCATTGCAAAGTTATCCCATTTTGAAGCCAATTGTACTAACTTGAAATACCCTGAAGATATTATTTGAGTAAAGGATTCTGAAACCATCTCTAAGTAAATCTGAATATTTAGTCTTTTTTTTCCAAATAAACCTGGGAATGTTCAACTGGTTGCTTCTGAAAATGGAAATATTAGAAGCTGTTTTGAGATATGTGTTTTGTATGTATATATAGTCTTACTGACTTCCTTCTCCTCTCTATTATACTGTTGCTATAAGTGGTATGCAGGATATAGATGTCATTGGGCATGCTCTACTTTATACCTCCATGTACTAAGCATTGGTAAGACATATGTACAATTACAGTGTGCTCACATCCTATCTCAGAATCTCTGATTGCTTCTAAATATCCTGTCATTGTGTTGCTGTAACTCTGATGCATTCTGACAAAACTAATTTATAATTAATTACTATTTTATTTCAGAATTGGGTTTTGTATATGTATATCCTTAAGGTCTTTCTATCATAATAAGTATGACTTGAATAAAGTATAGAAAAAACAAATTTAAGCAGTAAAACCTTTAACATTTGCCACAAATAAATTTCAGAATCTAATTTACTATAAAAGAAAAGGAGGTAAGTCAGATACTCAATGAGATCTAGTAGTGCTCTAGCTAATGCTAATGCAATTGGATGGAAAGTTATTCTGTTCAAAAATCTTCAGTAAGAGCAGTGTAAAATGCTAAGAAAAGTACCTTGTTAATAGAGATGGTGTGTTTTTCAGTACTGTAAATTCTATTTGAGCAAAAGTCTGCTCACAAAAAAAATTGTGTCAAAAAAAAAAATCTGCAAAAATCAAGTTTACAGACATTTAAGGTAGAATTTAAATGACATAAGCATCGGCATCTAAAACTGTTGGGTTGGCTTTGGGTATCCAGGACATCTGTGTGAGGCAGATCAACTGGACACCAGGATACCCTAAGGCATCTCTCACCATATAACTGAATTGACCTGGGGTGTGATCCAGTTTCACATTAAAACATCAAATTGTAGGTGTCCACATGTAAACTGCCTCACTCTGCTCAAGACCTGTGTTCCACTGATGGCATTGACTAGATTTTCTCTGCCAGTAACAGGAGTCTAGAAATTTTACACAAATGCAGGCTTGTTAATAGGGAGCTATATTACATTCCTACTGTATTTTCCTATATAGTTATTAGTTTTATAGTAGAACTATAGCATTTTTGGTTTTGTCTTGAAGAATAATAACAAATTCTTGTATTCTAATATTTATTCTTGCCCATTCTGTGTAGGTAAAATAAAGGGGTAAAAGAAATACTTATTTTCCAAGTGTATTCTTTACAGAAAGATTAATTGGTATTTTAAATGTCACAATATTTCTCTTCTAGACAGAAAAAGGGAGTGCCCTGCATGAAGCAGCCCTATTTGGAAAGGTGGAGGTAGTACGCATTTTGCTTGAAACAGGTAAATTTGATTTACAGGAAACACTGAACAAATACCCTTAATTTTCCTAATCTGGTGTATGCCTCCTTAAGTTTTGGTTATACAAATTACTTTTATCTTTATCAGCCTTTGCAAATGTAATCAAAAGTACATTAAAATAGTGTTCTTTTAGAATAAGAAATTGCTATACACAGAGAACAAAGGTGATGTTCAGACTCAGAAATTCCATATATGACTCAGTGTATGCCACTGTATTCTGAGAATAAATATATTATTAGAACAAAATGGCTACATAAAATCCCATTATTTGCTCTGAAGGGCAGCCAAGAATATTCTTTGATGTAGAGTCCAGAAGATTCATGTTCACATTTATTTCCTTCAGTTAACTGTTTCTAGCAAACACACCGTTCTGCTTGCTTCTTCATTTCCTGGATAAACTGAGTGCCTGTGAAGAAAGGGAAGGCACTGTGTCTCTGAGAATTACATTTGTCCTGAAAGAAAAGACAAACAGGGATATGAAGTCCAAGCAACCCATCTACTGTATAATAAGATTCAGAATTGTTGTAGATAAATTACTCATCTAGAAAACTCTCTTCTGAGATTATTGTAATACCAATGAGAATGAAAATACTTAGAAATCATTCCTTGCAGTTCTGTGAACTTTCATTACACTGAGGGATCTCAGTGGTCATTAAAATCAGTTCTTGTGGTGTTACTTATATATTGCAAAAGAAGGTATATCCTAATCAGAGCTCTTCATGTGAATCTCAACTAGTGTATCCCTTACCTCAGACCTGTTTTCAGAAAAAAAATGGTCCTTCCAAGTTTCTTTTCTGTTTGGATGAAAAAGAAGGAGGCTGAAAGAGATCTTCACCTGCCCTCAAAAAGTCAGGATGTTTTTATTTCCTAGAAGAGGAAAGCCTGGAGAACATCACACAAACATAGGGAGCCCTTTAGACCACAGAAAAAGGTGACCTTTTTCAGATTAATACATGTTACAGTCTCTACCAGCATACAATTGTCAAGACAGTGGAGTAGAATCTTTACTGTGAACTCCTTCAATCCCAAATGCTCTGTACTTCTGCACCACTCCCCACCTTTTGCTTTTTGTACCTAACAATCCCCTTTTTTCTGGTTCTGCTTCAAAAAGAGTCAGAAGATGTTATAAGTAGCTACCACAAGGGAAAGATGTGAGTTGGTATGTCTGGCCTCTGAAAGTGAGCTGCCACTGCTAAATAGCCCAGTAATATTTTGGGTTTGTTTTCAGTGATAAAATTTTGTTTCTCACAAAACAAATTAGGAAACTGTCCATTGGGTTAGGAAATTACGGTAATTGCAGCCTTTTCTGGTGAATGCTTTTAGAATGTCCTTTTAAATTGTGCTTCCTCTGATTTTCTCTTTTTGGTGTCCTGAGAAGAATTTCACTTTGTTTGCTAGGATATTTCATACCTTTACTTTTTATGAAAGCACATCTAAACTGCAAAACAACTTAAGCATTCTACCATAAGGCAAAATTTCCAAGCAAGCTTCTACAAAGGCAAAGGCAGAGAGTCATGCAGTACCACATACAACAGGTTCTGATTCAGGGCAAACCTCGAACTTAATTCGCAGTTTAAGCCAAACCATTATTTTGTTAGCAGTATGGACAGTCTGTGAGGAAGTCCTGTGGCTGTTCATAGTGCCTGTATACTACACATGGATATTTCAGTCTATTCATGACATGAATTTTGAAAATGTTGCCATGAAGTACAACTTTGTTAACATAAACATGAAATCTTTTTCAGTCTTGCTCACAAAACGCATACCGGTACTATGGACTAGAAAGTTCTCAATAAATAAAAGCAGTTTGGAGAGAAATGTAGAAAAAACATACAGAGAATTTCTTGATTTTACAGAATATCCTTTTTAGGATGGCTGTTCCTTATTTTAACAATTTGCTAAAATAATCCCAAATTTGGTTACTGTATATACCCATGATCTACGGAAACATAAAAACCATCTGTGTCAGGGTGTGAGTTTTAGGCTACTCAAGCTTTAAACAGAAATATATGCTGTACTTCAGCTGTAATGAAATTGTGAAACCACTTGCTTTCAATTTGTCAGTTCAGTCTGATATAACACATTTATAATCTGAAGTATTTAAGGTTAAATATTCAACCACAGATCCATTTCTTTTTCAGGAATTGATACGAACATAAAGGACAGTTTGGGTAGAACGGTTTTGGATATACTTAAAGAGCATCCATCTCAACAGTCTCTCCAAATTGCAGCTCTACTTCAAGGTAAGCCATATTCAATTATACATTTGTTAGAGACAATAGAAAAATATTATTGTATATAGTAATTTCTACTCTTTAGATGCTTCATTATACAAAGGAGCAGTCTTTTGATTTAAAAGGACTTGCTGAACAAAAATAAGTTGTCCAATGTTTGAATTTCAGACTAAACCCTTTCTTTCATGTGGGCCACTGACATTAGTGTACTGTGTCACTTTTACTTAGTCTTTTTACATTCTTCGATACACCATAACATACCTTAATATTTCAACAGCAGTTCCATTGGATTGAAATGATAATCTACAATTGAAATGCTTGATTTTTTCATAAATAGCAACTAAATGACTGAAATGAAATTAAAAAATAATAATAAACCAGGCAGTATTTCTTGTTATTATAGGAGAAATAATACAATTTTTCATACATGCATTTGTTCTCATTCCCCATCTTACTTTCATGGTATAAGTTTGATGGAAGTTCATTGTTTACTAAAATATTTTACTCTACAAGATGGCAGTGAAGTGATGAACTAGAACATAACTCAGTATTATTAAACACAATTTCTTCTCTTCTATGGAATTTGTTCCCTGCATTTTCAGATTAGTCTTTCATTAAGTGCTTTTGAAAGAGGAGGTCCCTGCAGGTATCAGTGCTGCATCTTATCTGTATTGATTATTCCCACCATTAAATATGCCATTTTCATCAGTTCAGTGTTTTTTTCTACAGATGAACTAGCTCATGCTACAGGCCCCCTCATGACTATTTTATAAGAACATTTCCTAGAGAAAATGTAACCATTTCTTTCCTGAATAACTTCCAAACTAGTTGACCAGCTTCTGTAGTTTTCCCGCAAGATGATGAACTGAAGGTACAAAACTCCTATAAGTGTAATGAAAATTTTGCAGGCTTTAGGAGAGGTATTCCTGTAAAGAGCAGATTCATGTTAAAGATGAACAGCTTGCCTTGAGGTCTCCCTCTCTCCCTTCTTCCTATTTTTCTTTGCCTTTTCCCTCACTTCCCCCTCTTCCCCCCCTTACTTCCACCTACACAATTCCCTTGCATATTTCCCATTTACATGAGACTTCAAAGTGACTTGATTCAGTTCATGAACCAGTAGAATAGAAAATATGTATTTATTATATATATAAAATAATGAGAAATAATATTAAAAATATATATATACTTTCTGTAGTTTTAATTTGCTTGCCTCCTATGTGATTCAGGTCTCAGAGTTACCTCTGTCCCAGGTAACTGACAGAAATGTGCATTGAAAAGTGGGGAGGAAGAGATATGTGGGGGACACAGGGCTTCCCCTGTCAGCAGAAGGGAGTTCCTAATTTGAGTCAGACTCAAACTTCAGTCTTTAAGTCCTTACAGATCTGCCGCATGAGCATACTACCCTGTAGAGGAAAAGAGTATTAATGTCATACTGGAACTTTAGTGGCAGGAAAAGGGTCGGTCAGAGCTCCCACTTTCTGAGACATCCAAAGCAATCATCCTTCAGATACTAATCTAAGATTCATCATAAAATCCCATCACCAACTAACTAAACTAATTTTAATTTTACTACCTCTTTATTTGGCCATTTTCTCGTTAGTGTGATAACCTTGCAGTCTCAACCCCACTAATGAACATTTTTTTCAAAGTACCCTTGCTCTATATGAATAATAAGTCATCCAACCCCCTCTCATGGGTTTCTCATGTTGATGGATCAGTACCTGCCCTCAGTCTTTACCACACATGCAGATTTAAAAAAAAAAATTCAATCCTTTTTGTTGCTTTGACATGCAGTCTTTTTCAGAAGTGTGCCTTGAAGTTTAAAAATGACCACTTAGTAGTTTCAGTTCTTATTAGTGTGATGAAACTTTCTTGTAATGAGCAGCTGTTTATTTTTTCTCTCTGCTTATAATCAGAAGTGGTGTCCAAGAATGAAAAATAGTTACAAAGATGCCATTCTGACTCTTAAGACAACCTGAGGAGCTCCTTCAGAACTCACTTGGGGAGCTTACATGGACTCTTTTTCATCAGCAAGATGTTCACTGAATCTTTATCCATCAAAGTTTGAACTGTGAGCTGAAGTTGAAAAAAATCAGGAGTGGCAGAAATCAGTGCTAGCACTACTGATGATACAGTTGACTTACCCTCTAAAAAGACAGCTGAGTGTACTCTTCAATAAAGTGTGGGTATTTATCTTATTGTAGCTGAAAAATCAGTGAAGCACTGGAATTTTTGGAATCCTGAATGCACTATAACTGAGTTTGACTTCAGTCCATGCAAAGAAAGGGCAATTACTAAGAGAGATTTAGTGGCTTCCAAACACATTCCCATTAATTCTGCTGTCTTCAGATGTTTGTATAGAGCAGCTTACATGGCTCTTTCATATAGACTTATAGGAAATAGAAATTAAATTAGTGATGTCAGACAATTACTGGCCAGATTTTTAAGTTTCTTGCTAGTTTTGTGCTTTCTACAGACATAGTGGCATTATTTGTTCTTTCACCTTGTTGTCAGGATAGATGAAGATTTTGTCATCAAGCATTCTCTTTAATTTTTACTGGTTCCCCCTTCTACTGTTCTGAGTGTCACTTTACAGTTTATAGTATTAACATAGCATAGTATTTGTCCCTGCCACAAAACATTAGCTTTCAAAATATAAAGCAAAGGCTGAAAGATGCATATGAACAGACTGGCAGAAATAGACAAGGAAATAATGTGATTGGTATTATTGGTGGGCCTGTGATGCTGAGGGATAACAGAATTGGAAGAAATGTTTAGAAAGAAAATAAGTTGGCTTTGAGGATATTTATAAGAAACTTTTTAGAAGGAAATAAATGTAATTTCTGTGTTTAGAAGCAGTTAATGGAGGTAGTAACACTAAATCCCATGAGCTGATACTAAACCCAGCAGGGCTGGAAGCTGGATAAATGCCCTCCCAGAATTTAAGAATTATGGATAGAAACTGTTCTCCCTATTTTAAAGAATATTTAGGAAACAACTTTTTACAGATTGTAGTTTAAAGAAACAAGGCCTTTTGCCCATGAGGTTTTAGAAGTGATCTTACTATTCTTGTGATCCTTATTTTACATTATTTCTTACTATCCTGGGAAAACAGCAATAGGAGTTTCTGCAATTGTTTTTCTTTTTTTGGGTTTGCAAAGTCTGCCATCTTTTTTTGAGATGTTGGCACATTATCTGATAGAAGGAAAATAAATTAAAAGATCACTCCAAAGAGCAACATGAAAAAGGCTGAGTAAGCTATACAACATCTAAATTTTTTTTACTACCTGTTAATTATAGTTGGAATTAATAGAAGTGACAGTTTGTGTTTTACTTGTATGTCTTTTGTATACGTCACATCATTCTCTGTGTCTTCATCAGGTGTGAGGTAGCATTGAACTCACTTAAAATACTTAATAGGGTTTAGATTCTTAACATAGTAAGGAAGAAGTAGCTGTATAGGCACTATGTACTGGAAGAGGGGAGAATTAGGATACTGTGCCAAGAAAGGCCAGGCAACTGGATGCATTTCATGGGTGCAGTGAAACAACAGCACTCAGTGCTGAAGCAGTTAACAGTACTGGCACTTAGGGCTTTTATAATTAGGCATTGGAGATAAAAGGGATGTTGCCAAGGCTAGTGGGCCTAAAATTAAACCAACCAGCTGTGTTTTAGTTTTAGCACATGTGAACGTGATGCAGATGTGAGCTGTACTTCTTTCAACTTTTTCTCCACAGCTCACTATGCTCTCTATTAGAATCTTGCTCTTTTACTATTTCTAGAAGCAGAATTCTTGTTATCATGAAATGAAGGAGATAGTAGATAAACAGATGAAAAATGGCATAAGCCCCAGTAAATGCTGCATCTATGAAGGGGCATACAGTGGAAAACTGTTTCCTCTCTTCTGCTGAAGCTGCTTAGGAACCTAACACTGTTTGTACCTGTTACCAAATTATTCATAAATAGAAAATGCATAAGCAGCTGCAGGGTCAGAACTCCTTTCTATTCTTCTCTGCTTAAATACCTCTGGTGTCATTAGCACTGGCTTTTTTTTTATTTTTTATTTTTTAATGTATTCTCACTCTCTCTCCTTCTCCTGTCTTTCTGTGGACAAGTAGTTCTTCCATTCACTTGAGTGCAGGAGCTTTACTGGAAGAATGGAAGAGGTTTTCAGTCAAGGATTTAATTACAGCTGCAAGGGGTGGAAATAATTGAGATCTCAATTCCCCTTAATTTTTGGGGGGTGGGTTTGTTTATTTGTTTGTTTGTTAATGGGTCTTGTTTTGTTTTGTTGGGGACTTTTCAGCTTCTTCTGTAGGTTCTTGTGCGCTGGCATTAGAGCATTAACTGAGTTCACAAATTAATTTAACTGCTGTTGTTGAGACTGAAAGTTTAGCTTCACCCTTACCTATCTCACAATCATAGGAATACTTCAGTGCTTGTTTCTGTTATCTTCCCTGAATGCATGCACAAAAATATCTACTGATTTCAGCTTTCTCTGGGATTAAGTTAAACCTGAATAATTTAGAAGTTGTCCTCTGAAATTTAGGAGACCAATGTGAACCAGCCTCCATCGCAGCTTGTCTGTCACCTTAGCACATCTGACAATGGTAGTTACCAGTTGGTTTCCTGCTACTGCAGCTGCTGTAAACAGAAGAGGAATTGGGTCATGAAGACTCAGATTGCCTCTTTCCCATGGGAGCAACTGAGCTGTTTTGGGAGGAGCTTTTCAAGAGCTTCCAGGCTGGGGCAGGACTCAATGGAGCTGCAGAATCCTCAGACAGGTTCTGGTAGAGTCCTAGGGCGGGCAGAGGGTTTTCTGAAGATTGCTGCTCTTCAGGAAGATGTGGAGTGAAGGAGGATTTAAACGTCCCCCCTGCAGGGACATTGGCTATAGAGGGGTCTGGCTTCTATGTAAGTTTTATTTCTCTGATCTAGTTAGAGAGTCTTCTGTTTGAAAAGGTGAATGTTCAGATTTTTATTCTGATCAAATTTGGCCTTTTTGGTTTTTCTAGAGCTCTAAAGAGGCTTTAGGCCTCCTTAGGGAAAAATTGTTCTAGGAAGAGCTCTATATCAATCTATCCCATGACATGGCTGAAAAAACAAACAAACAAAAACGAAAGAAAGGAACTTATACTTAAATCAAAGGAAAATAATGATTAAAATAAATTATTTAGGGCTTTTTATTTTCCAGTAAAATAAAAAGTTTTCCAAAGTGAATATAATCATTACTCTAAAAACCAAGGTTTGTAAGCAAAGCAAAACTTTTAACCCTATCACCTCACTGAGAAATTAGGATCTAAGAGGAGCTGAAGTTAAAGCAAGTTGTGGTTTTACACTCCTTGGAAGTTCAGGAACAGCTCCAGCTGAGCTGGGCCGTGCTGTCTTCGTGAGGGAGAAGCAGCTGTGTTTCTCTGTGCTTGTATGTTTAGTCTTTCCCCTGTGTTTGGCTTTGGCCTAGTAAGTGTTACAGAAACTAAGAAAGCTGGAGTTCCAGCTGTTTGAACTTTCCAGGGCTTGTTCCCTTCTTGGGTTAGTTCCCCTCTGTTCTTTTTTCCACTGCTGTGTGACCACTTCTATGGTATTAATTTTTGTGCACAGGACCCAATTTAGGTTGAATGGGGCTTTGACAAAATCTGGTAGCTACAGAAAAGAATCCTTCTAAACAGACTAAGTTTTTTGAGGTCTTAGTATTAATCCTCGCTGAGCTGTAAAGTCCATTCTGGGTAAGGAGAAGTAGTACCTGCTTTTACAGAACTAGAATAATCCATTCTTCCCATTATGAATATGACAGGTTGTGTCCTAAACAGCCTTTACTCTCCCCTATAGTAGGACTGATTGGTTTTCCTCTAAAGTTGTGTGAAACCACAGATGGAGACACTGTTCTGGTCATGAAGTGGTATAAGTCACTATGCTTAGCTTTGTTCTGAATTTTTGCTTTGAGAAAAATGATCCAGCCTGAGCAGTCTCTCAAGCACCCAGCAGTCAGTAAGTTTGGGGAGGATTTGAAGATGAATTCCTAGCCAGCTGCAGGTGGATAGAATGCAGCTGCTGGAGAGAGCATCTGGTGCTTTTGTGTGTTTTTTTCTTTGGCTCTTGATAGAGATCACCTATTTCTGTTTTGTTGGGTTTTTTCTGACAACGTTATGAGTAAGTATTCACCTAGACTGTAAGCCTCTTCAACTGAGGTCCTATTTTTATCTCATATGTATCTGGTAGAATTTTCAATAATATAAAACCAAGTTAGGAGTAAAAGTGCCACAGTAGCTCAGAGTTTCAAGGCTTGTACCCTCACAAGGCTGGCATGCTACCAGCCTGTTGAAAATCTCTTGTACCATACCTTGTGTGAGCCAGTTGTAAAGGTTTTCTGGAAGAAACTCTGCATTTTTTAAAGTAACTATTTAAGACTTATGTTGAACTTGGGATTTCCTCCACAGAACTAGCCTCCAGCAGGTAAGTGTATTGGTCTGGAAGTGGGTCCTGACAAAGAAAAAAAACAGAGAATTATTTTAAAACCACAGTCTTGTATGATTATGTGACAGCAAGGTTAGAGTTCTTCACAGTATTCCCTCAATTTCCTTTCCTAATCATAACTGTATTGATCTAATAATTGTAACATCCACCTGATAGAATTACATTTTCTTTTGGACAGTTCGTAATTACTAACCAACATTTTTTAGATATTAATTCCTTTTTTCTTTTAGTTTTCTTTGGGTTCGGCTTTCTTTTTAATCTCTTCTTCATCTTGCACATTAACTTGACAAATACTATTGCTGACAGAGCTGGAAAACATTCCAGAGCATTTTGTCATGGTGCTAGTTTTCTCATGGTCTCTCACAGCTAATCTTTGCTTCTTTGCTTTCAGACACTGCCCCCCACACAAACACAAAATAAAGTACCTATTTTCATATGAAGAAATTTATGACAGATTATGCCAGGGACCTCTGCCAGCCATCAAACTTAATATATGGCACTTTCAAATCATACATTAAAAAAAAAAATACCTCAACAATCTGCAAAGCATTTTGAAACTGCATGCTGTTCTATGCCATTTCCAATTTCAATTTCTCAGATGTCTATTTTACCACAGATTGTATTTGGGTTTTGGGATTTGTTATTTAATCAGGAGTAACAGCAAGCTAAGTGCACTGTAGAGTGTAGAAATTAAATCAGGGAAATTTCCCTTCCCAGAAACTCCTTAGTCCTTCAGTGCAATACTGATGAAAGATGCTATTGTACTTTGCTGCTGTGTGTGTTGCAACATATGCTATTGTGGTAACTTTTGGTATCAGAACAAAATTATTTAAACAATTTCGGAAACTCAAGAAAATGCAGATGCAGAATAACTGTCAAAATCAAGAACCAGTTACTCTGCCAGGGAGGAAAGTGCCACTATTGCATAAATTAATTTCTTATTTATTATTGCACTGTAATTCATTAAGGTTTTGGTCTTCCATTAAGGTAGGTTGTGTAGAAAAGCACATGAAAGTAACGTAGATATTTATATGAAAAGAACAGTAATGAATGGTAAAACATTCATTATTTCATGTTTTTCTGTTTTTATAAACATTGTTGTGAACATAGGGCAAGGGAAGTTTAAGGAGAAAACCCAGAAATTTTAGCCTACTGCTTTTTAGACTGCTATTTTAAACTAAATTTTCAGAATTGCTTTTTTTTTTTTTCCTTTGTACTATATCTGTGCTGCAAGCAGAGTATTTGGCTTTCTTAACAACATTAATGTTTGTATGTATTGTGAACATTCTGAATATTTTGACAAAACACTCTACCAAAACTTAGAATAAAAGTCTCTTTTAACTGTAATAATGTAATAGAACAGTTATGTTAATATTTCCAGGAGACAAGAAAAACACAAGGATAGTCTCAACTCATTACCCTTACAATGAGATTTCTGTAGCAATTTCCACAGAGGACTGGCCATTATAGTGTTTTATAGTACTTTCAACAAATGAATGCCTTGCAGCAGTGTTTATGAATAATTACAGGGTTGTAATATAAAAATTTGAAAAGGCTTTAACCAAAAACAAAGTAGCAAATATACTTTTGTTAGAAATAATGCCCCTTAATTCAGTCTTTTAAGTGTATTTGTATCTTTAACTTGCAGAATATATGGAAACAGGAAATGCAAGTATTTCAGAGGAACGCCCACTGGAATGTGCAGAACATCAGTCTTGCGTTTTGTCCCCAGAAGTTCCTCCATCTCCAAAGGCTAAAAGTAAATATATGTTCTCTGTGAATGCAAAAGCTGTACTGAATTTCTTTTTAATATTAGCATCCATACAAATTTACAAAGTGAAAAAAAATCAAGAAGGTTATTGATATCAAGTATGTTTTTTTCTACCATGAATCACCTATCTTGACTGCAAACACTGTAATCCATGTCATGTAGAAAAACAAGGAACTGTATTCTCAGAAAGGACAAGTCACTAATGGATTACAGTGCACTGCATTGTATGATCTTAAATATTTTTAATTTATCTGACCTGATGCATTTAATAATCAAGTAAAACAAAAATACTAAATATGTTGAAATACTCTGCAGGTATTGTTCACATTCAAGTTAAAAATTGAATTTACTTAATCTCTCCCAATGAGAGCATCTACCAATTGTTTCACATTTGGAAGCCTCTTTCAAAGGTTACAAGCATACTGCTCTTCCATTCATCTTCTAACACAGCTTTCATGCACTGTGACAGTCACTTGTGTGCATGTGCTTTCATTTTATATTCTGATTCACTGTTTCCACACCACAGCCACTAAAACAGGGCATTTCCTGAGTGTGGTGTCTTTAATGAAAATCATCTTCCTGTAGAACCAAACCTGACTTCTGCCTTCAGTAATCACCCAGAATGAATGTAATTGACTGCTGGTAAATAACTAAGCCTGTTCTTGGTTTTGTTGTGTGAATTTTTTTGTGAATTGTTATGTGAATTATTTTGCTTGGTAGTGGTGGGGGTTTTTGTTGTTGGTTTGTTTTTGTTGGTTTTTTTTTTGGGGAGGGGAGTCTTTTGGAGTGGGTTGGGGTTTTTTAACATATTCTTTTTAACTCTCACTGGGAGAATTTTTATTCATGACAGAATGAAGGTTCCTGATGCATGTCAGATTGTAATCGTCACAGTGATAGTGAACAAATGCTGTAGTTCCAATAATATTTCCCTTTGGGGTACTTAACACATATGTGGTATGTGAAAATAAATAGTTCCTTTGAGATTAGCAGGATTGTGAAGCCAACTACCATATGCAATAGAAATGTCTGTCCTGAAATTAAGTAGCAAGCATATTTAAAATATGTTTTACTTTTTAACAATAAGGTCATGATCACACATTCCTTGTTTCCTCTTACAACGTATAAATAATGTAAAACATGCTAGCTGTCTTGCTTGTCTATTGTGCAATCTGATAGTAAAAGAAGAGAAATTGTACTCGATGGTGCTTCCCATCCATCTGTCTGCCATTCACTGACAATCTAATTTCAGATAATTTAAACCAACTTTGGAAGAGAGATAGTATCAATTAGCTTTCTGTGACTTTCATGAAAGTAGAGAGCTGGATAGAGGCAAAAGACCCTAATTAGTACCTGCCCTGAAAGAAATAGGCAAAATCTGTCTTTTATGTATTTTGGCTGCAATCAGTCAGTCAATTAGTGCACTCTCACCCAGGCCAGTCCAGTTTTGTCCCACAGAACTCATTCTTGCCCAGTAAGAAATACTGAAGGCCATATGTGGAAGAATGTGGGACAGGGGACATGAACATAGTTGTGTAGGAAGCAGTAGTTCTGTTTCTTTATAGCACACTGTATCATGATTTTAGAATAGTTTTTAATATTTAGGTATTTTACTTACAACTTTTAGTTATAATATTAATCTGGAATAATTTCAATTTTCTAATTAAAAAGCAGAATATAAATAAATCTGATTATATTTCTGCTTAATTTACAAGTTTCATGCAAAGCTACCATTGACTAAGAGTTGCAAGAGTTTCGAATGCAAAATTTCAGTTAGATTTTAAAAAACAATTAATTAATTAACAACTTCTGTTCTTGTCCCTGACAATCTTGGTAATAACTGGCCATGATTATACTTTAACCATATTTTTGAGTATTTATGTTTACTTAGCATAGCAAAGAGTAACTATGAAGAAAATGAAACAAACAGAGCTCTAGACCAAGCAGTGGATTTGTCAGTGGGATTTTTAGTTATGTGAGTGTACTTAAGTCTGTTTTATGTATGCTGAGCTTAATATGCTCACTCTGGTTTTCCTTTTCAGCATTTTATTTCCAAAGATGGAATAACATGGAAGCATCTGTATTCTATCAAGTCTAAACACTACAGTTTCCACCAATATGACTGTTGTAAACCTAGTTTATACAAGGGGTTTCTTCCTTGCTCCTGGAAACTTGTGGCTTATTAATTTTTCATTGCTATTACTAGAGGTAGCTGTGCAACAGACACACAGTACTTAATCAGAACCCAGTGTGGTTGATCATAATGAGTAGCTTTTCAGTCTGGGGAGGCCTTGCTGCTGCCAGTGGATTATTTGCAGAATGGTTAGCACTCAGTGATTCTAGTACTTATTACTACCACTATTTCCAACAGTGGTCCTCAGTATAGCATATAAAGCCTATTGTCTTACTGTTCTGGTAGATTTCCTAAGTAAAGAAATCTGATAAATTACAGAGAAACCATGAAATACAATGCAGAATGCACTAAATGTGGATTTCTGATAGACTGTTGTAGGGAGGCACGTTTTAAACGTGTAGAGTTTGCCCAGTATATTCTTCCACCATTCCATTTCATCCTGGGAGAGTTAGCAAGAATTATTCATGAAGCATAGCTGCTTTGATGGATTCTTAGTCATTCACAGTTTACGGAGCTTATGTAGTGTATTAATTAATTACGGCAGCAAACATGAATCTGATGCAGAGTACGGGATATTGATTTTGTATGTTTGTAGAAACTTTCCTTTCCTGGATTGATTTAACATTCTTGCACAGTTGCTATTTCTATGAATTTTCAGGATTAGAAAACAGAGAAAGGGTAAGTATATATTCATCCTAATTAAATGCAAGGTATAGGGCAATGCAGAAGTATGTAGATTGCCTCTAGCAAATTTCCAGCCTGGAGTAAGTTGCCGTGATTTTTGAGCAGAGAATGGTGCATGAAGATCATTGTTTAGAAGATAAGGTGTGGAAAATAACAGATACTCAATAAAGTTTAAAGAATGTGCATTTCCTTTTTAGGCATAAATTACCCTGATATTCTAATTATTGACTAATGGTGTGTCTGTTTTTAAAGGTGAAGCTGTGACTGGAGAATTATCAAAGCTCTTAGATGAAATCAAATTGTGCCAAGAAAAGGAATACTCTTTTGAAGATCTGTCTCATACACTATCAGACCATTATCTGGAAAATTTTAGTAAAGTATCAGAGGAAGATCTTATGACCAGTGGAAGCCAAACCAAGCTTAATGTAGTAAGTAAGATGGGATACAAGGACAATATATTCAGTTACATCTGATTTATTTATGGCACATTCAAGAAAGAAATAATAAAAGAGTGAGAATTGTCCAAGGTTAACATTATTATAAAAAATATAACATATGTTTCTTACAGATTTAGAATGTAATGTTCACTTCATTTCTCAAAGGTATTGCTTATCACACCTCAGAATGGCTTTTTACATCACCACTAATACATTCAGGTTACTTGTTTTGAGCATGGCAAGGGCTAGGAAGGTGAAATCAGTGGAGATCATGTTCAATACTATATTGAATCCTAAATATTAACAGAATCTGATCAGATATACCCCCCAAAGAACCAGCTAAATGTCCTAAGTTATTTTTCTTACACATTTTATTACTATATAGCTTTTTTGGTAACCTACAGGTATTGAAGACTGAATCTCTAATACAGGTTGTGATACTTCAGTAATTTCCAACTACAGTTGAAGATTACTTAATTGCTTCTAATATTATGAATAAAGTACTCTAGGATTCATTTTTTCTTTACTGTAACAAGGTGCTTT
This sequence comes from Zosterops lateralis, assembly GCF_965231275.1. Lineage (NCBI taxonomy): Eukaryota > Metazoa > Chordata > Aves > Passeriformes > Zosteropidae > Zosterops > Zosterops lateralis. Next base: position 27,538,639 of record NC_139765.1, read on the forward strand.
TTTTAATTGAATTCTCTTCCTCAGTATGTTTCCTGGTTTCAGCTGGTTTAGGCTTAAACTTAAACCATGACAATAAATGACTGTGATTGCCCATGGAATAAAGCAGACAACAAAGGAAAACTGCTAAGTTCTAAATTTCAGTTAACATTTTTCATAGGTTAAGAAAAATTATGCCTGCTTATGTGAGGAAAACCATGGCAAGTTAAAGACTTTCATGCTTTTGGAGGATTTATTACAACATAAATAGACAAAATGAGATTTACAAAGATAAATAGTAGCTGCCCTGAAATGCAGTAGATACTTTTGTGAGGTCCTTCTAGATGTTTGAGTGTTTAGATGCATAACTCATATTGAACTCAATTTGAACAAGATACTGATCCCATTTAAGCATTTTTAGACACTTGTCTAGTGTCTCTCTGAATTTAGGTGCTAACCGCTATTTAAATCTTCTCAGCTGCTGTTTTGCAGAAAATGTATTCCATGTAAATCTGTCTGCTCAGGCCTAAATGAAATACAATGTGAATAGAAAGTATTCAGACACTAAATCTGTAATTTCTGTGACAGGGAAATATAAATGTAAATTAGGTAATATATATTTTTGATGTTTCATATATTTTATATTGAACTAGATGTAGAAATAAATTTTCAAAACTGGGGACTGTTTGAAGCATTTTATGGTGCTTTCCTGCTGGGGTATCCAGCTTTGTTTTTAGAGAAAACTGTAGTCAGGATGATGAGTGTGCACTCCCATATGAAGTTAGGATGGAAGGCAGAACATGCTTTCCCCTGCAGTAAACCCAGCTATACAGATCTGTATGGAGAGCACTCTTTGCTGTGATGTGAGATTTTTTCCTGTTTTTTCTAAAGCATCTACAATTTTTAATGTATTTTAGGGTTATTCAGTCTGTTCAGTTGCTACCTGGCTGCCTTACATAAAAAAAAGGAAGTTGCTTCCATTTTTGACACAATGTCTTCTAATTATGGACAGGTACTGCCTTCCTTTTATGTTTAGGCTCCCTGTGTAGTACATGGGTGATATGAAAACTCATATGCTCTGTAAGGGGTCATGAAAGTAATTTAGAAAAAGCACTAACGTGAAGAGAAATGTTTAGCTCTGCAAATGATTACAAAGGTGAATGCTGCCAAACTGCTCTGGGGGCAGGACCAGCAAGCGTAGTCAAGGAAGATGTGTGACAGTACGGTGATGGTTGAAGAGACTTAAATGAATATTTATGTATAAGAACATGAAGATACAGAGAGAAAGAAGTGAACATGTATATAGATGTGGAGAGTCAGAAATAGATTCCTTGGATATGTGTTAAAGAAGAGAGATTCTTGCAGCTTCTTCTGACTTAAGTTTTCTCTTCCATGGGAAGCTTCTGTAAGAATTCTGTAAGTTTAAGTGGGATCTTATCTGTTGTCTGCATTTCTTCAACTCACATTTGTTTCTACTGCACATGCCAAGACCCTTTGGAAGTATGGGCAGCACAGGACATCCTATGGAGTCTGTCTGGAGCAGACTCTTTCTGCCTGCTGGACTGAGTGTTGCCTTTCTCTGTTACCAGCTCCAACAGAGGGCTGGAACCACACCTGTTGTGCTTTCATGAAGAAGCGGTTACTTCAGGTTCAAATCAGCAGATTTTCCCTAACTTTCATTGCTGGCTGTGCTGGCATCAGCTCTGAAGAGGTGTAGAAATTAGGTCCCTGTTGATAATGTGGTGCCATTTGCTGAACAAATGTTGATTCCAGAGACAATGACAGTTTAAGGATTTTCAACATCTTGTAGTTCAACAATCTGAAAAGTTTCCAAATCCCAAGTTGGGCATCTTTGTGACCCTTAGGGAGATTCTGCAAAGGCACTGGCTGCTTGAAGACATCTGCATTTTTTGCATCATGCTATTTTTTAGAGAAATAGGAGGCCAAGACTGGGGAATTTCTGATTTGAATAGTAACTTGTGGATCATAAACTTAGGAAGCTGAAGCAAGGAGCATCAGGAGCCACCTCCTGAGGATAGCATAGGCTTGGGAAAGAGAAGACCAGGAAGAAAAGCATTTCTTTCACAATTTCAAAGCTTTTTTTTAACAATTGGCTCTTTTCAAGAGGGCCAAAACAGCTGTGGTATTGCTCTGGCTGAATAAGGTTATGGTTGATTTGGGACTGGAGAAAGGAATGTCTGTCTATCCAGAATTCACAGCCTGGAATTCTGTCCTTAATTTTAACTGCCAACCTCTATTGTTTGAAACAGTGGGGCTCACAATTTTTGTTTAGTGTAAGGGTAGTGTGGATGCTTGCTTTTTAATGCAATGACAATAAAGGCTTCATCTGAAAAAGTGATATTCAGTTCTGTCCATGGCATAGGAGTGAGTTTCAACATTTGTTTTATAGTCTCCCAGATAAAGTACTGATCATCAGGCTGTGATCCCTTCTAGTATTGTTTCTGCATTGTACAGCCACTGGAAAAATACCAGTGCAATCTGGAGAGGAAGACTTTGGATGCCTTGTTCACAGGTACATTCTCTTCCCTTTCTGGTCTTAGGTGTCTTGCATTGTATGTTGCTCAGTGATACAGCACTTGCAGAATTCTATACTTTCTTTGAAAGAAGTGGGTTGGAAGTCTTTTAGGTGAAGGACAGAATTGAATCCATTCCTCCATTTGCTGTGTTATTAGACATGTTGTCATCCAACAACATAACAAGTTGTTCTGGAATGTTCGTAGTAAGGCCTACTAAGAAGTAAACTGCTTATTTTCATCAAATTTTTCATTGAAAACAATACATGTTTTTATTACTTTATATGTTTCTATTAGCCAGCTGTGTGATTTGTGACAAGGCATTAAAACCCCAGAGATTTATGTGCTTACAGTATTTTCAAGTCAAATAGGAAACAGTTTGCACAGCTCTGAAGTTAGGTGAAAAAGAACAAAAAGAAAAAAAATTAAAAGAAACTGTTGCATTCAGTCTTCTGAGTTACTAGTCCACTTTGACTCTTAAATTTCTTTGGGATGTGGAGGAGCTGACTAGGAAAATTGATGGTCAGGATCTTTGAGACTGGTAGGCATAATGTCTGGGAGAGGGAGAGTACAATGGAGGAGTAAGTAGAAGTAAGGACAGTAACAGTAGACCCATTGTGTAGACATGAATAGGAACAGATCTGGAGATGAGTGAAAATGTCCCCATGGGATGCTTCCCTTCCAAAAGTTGAAAAGGGAACTCTGACAGTAGAGCAGATTGTCTTAGCTTCCTGAATGAGAGGGAATGATTAATGAAGAGAGAGAAATGACTGAATGCTGAATAGCAGAAAGTCAGATGAGAGTAAGTTAATGTGATCTTTCAGTTTGAAGAGCATATTATAAAGAATAAACTAAGTCAAAGCTGCACTGGAAATGTCATAATTTAAAGGTTTTCTTTTGCCATTCTGGCTGTGTTTGGTGTGCTGTCATGCAAAATATTAATGCCATATTTCCTAGTCTGTTTTTATTGGTCTATGAAACATGTAAGTTACAACATACTGTGCAGCGAGCCCCTGTTCATTGTCTCCACAAAATTAAAGGGCAAATTGAACACAGTTTTGCAATTCTACTTCAGAGAGAGCTCCAAAATACATTCATACAGCTATGCATCATTTTAGTTGGAATTCCTGTTATTACTCAGTGACTTGTATGCTGGGTGGAGTTGACAGTCGATTCATAGATTTTTGCTTCCAGTTCCTGTCTTTGTTTTTCTGATTTTGGTCATTATGACTTGAATGTATTCTTTAGCTGACCTGTGTTTGCAAAGGCATGGAAAGCCCTGACTGGTGCTGCACAGGCAAACTGGGGAAGCTTTATACTTGTGTATTCCTCAGTGGCAACATATTATGGTTTTCCTATGTTCCCTAAATAAAAATCTTTCAAAAAAACTAGAATTCGATTGTTCAGTGAGTCAGAAAAGTAGCTCTGCTTCATAACATATTCCAGAAAACACGAGGTGGAAAAAGATATAGGAAAGTCCTTGATTTTAATCACAGTTCAGTTAACTAAGGTGTTTCCTTTTCAAGCTGAATTAAGTATGATTGCTGGCAAAATCAGCTTTTGACAATAAATTACAGCACTTACAGGTTTGTTGTTGTTCAGGAGTTTGTTTTGTTTTTAAGTATAATTTAAAAAAAAATATTTATTTTCCAATAGATGGCAGTCTGGTTCAGTAATTTCAAGAACAAAAGCAACCATCTTATATAACAGTTTCCCAACTTTTTTCTTTGCTGTATTAAAATTGTGCATTTTAATGCAATTGATAGTCCAAACTGCTTCAAAATGAACACCTTTAATTCCTCTAGGAGAAAAATTTATGAACCATCTTGACCTATGTTTAAACTACAAAGTAAAACATCAGGAATATATTTAGAAATGTATCATGGCAAAGATGTTACACACCAAGTGTGTGTGAATTCACCAGCCAGCAAGAAAATTTAAATAGGCATAATGTACAAAGCAAGGAGCCAGAAAAATTAGGTGTGTCAGGAAAATGAATAGAAGACTATTGAAGTATATTGTGAGGATCCTGAGCTCTGGCAAGAAAATTTCCGTAGGTTCCTCTAAGATCATTACCAGTTTCCTGTCAGGTGTGAGACTCCTGTGTATGTATTCCTGTATTCAGGAAAAATAATTCTAATTGTATTATTAAACTCGAAAATGCACCATCTTTATTGCAATGTATTTGCACATTGCTTTTCTTAAAAAAAATAATACCAGAAAATAATAATATGGACTTTTTGTACATGTAAGAAATTCCTATGTATATCAAGGAATAATTTACTTTTTACTTGCTTTGGACAGCCTGTGACTGCAAAATGAAAAGTGGAGATTAAGAACTTCTCCATTTTGTGTGTGTGTCTGTATATATTTGCTAGATGTATATGTTGGGTACAATAAATCTCAGACTTTTGTAAACTTGATGTTTTATTTGAAAAATATTTTCCTAAAATTGACTCTTAAAAAGGCTTCATCTTACTCTGTCTTGGAAAGTTTATTTCAGTCCTTATTTTGAAAATGTGGTTTTCTTTTCATGTGGAAACCATAACTATTCCATAATTTTTGAGAACCCCTGAGATTTTTTTGAACTAAAACTAATTTTAAAATGTGACACTTCAGTAGAACTGAAGCTCCAAATTGGAGTATATTCTTCAGAACAGTCTCTTTAATCTTGAGTAGTAGGTGATTGCTCGCAATCTTTGCTTTTGCATTTATGCTGTTGTGTTCAGAAGCATAATAAAAAAAATGTGTTATTGATTTTCAAGTGCAAATGAAATATCTTAGTCTTTGAATTTGTGACATGAGTTTAGATTAAAGAAACAGTTCCAGAGAGTTTTCTCTGTTCTTAAAAGCAGAGTATATGTTAAAGGATTTTGCTTAATTGTTGAGAAACTTAAGATGTCCCTAATTTATTTTTTTAAACTGAAGATAGTAAAACCATGTAGTAACTGCAGTACAGAGGGATTTCACAGAAGTGGCAGCAGCATATCTGTTTAAATTTAATGTGATTATATAATAGATAATAAAGTAATTATTAATTGATAATTGTAAGATATTTAAATTTAAACATGAGGAAAGGTTCTCTGTAGTCTCAGGGAAAAGATTTGGATTTCATCACAGGCATATATATGTCAGGTTCTGCTTAATTCTGTCATCCAGAGTGGGAAGTTGATACTTGTGCATGTTGAGAAAGTGGAAAAAATATACTTAAAAATATAATAATGTTGCTGAAAACAGTGATGGTACATATTCAAAGATACAATTTTTACTCTTATGCCAGAATATCAAGATAAGGCTATATAACAGCAGTAAAAATATAATTTTCTCTGGTTTATATCTGAGGAGAGATTCAAAAGCATAGAACTATGTGGTTTTGAAAGAAGTTGACTAAGAGCATATATTAGGGTGAATAAAATTCATGCATGGTTTTTCAGAAGTTATTCTGATTTTTTTTTCTCTAAGAAAAAGAACAGCTATTTTTTTATAAAAAGCACACTTTCTAAAAAAAATTCACAAAGTAATGAGTAGAACTTGTTGAAGCATATTGAAGTAAACTATTTAGTAGCACTATTCAAGAATGCTGTTTTAGTTTTTACTTTTAATATAACATCTAAATAAATGACTGGATAGAAATATAATAGCTAAGAGTGACCAAAAATGCTTGAGTAAAATAATTGCTGTCTTGAGCCTTTAAAAACACTGAACACTTGTGTGCATGCATTATTGAGAGAGGGGTATAAAATTTCACAGAACAATGATGATGAGCAAGCTAGAAGTATATACAATGGCTTACTAATCAGGATACATTAAAAACACATTCCAGAACAATTTTGGTTGTACTATTCATTAGGGAATAGTAAGATAATCAGGCCTGATTGTGTTGGGCTTCAAGGACAGAAACAGATACATTTTAAATAATTTAATATAGTAACATTTGCTGAATTTGATAATAAAGCTTCAATGTATTTTGCATGTATTAATGAGGTATTAAAAAAAAAGGGAGAGAATTGTACTGAGAGACAGTGTTTGGAAGATTGTTACTTTGATGCATTCCCTTTTTATAATAGTATTAGATAATTTAGGTATTGCCAAATTCTGAAGTTGCAAAAATTTTTGTATTAAGTTGCTCTTTCACCCAGTTCAGTTATGAATCCTATTTTGCAAGCATATACTGAATCTTATTTCTATGGGAAGTAAAAGTATGAAGGCCATCTCTCCCAGGATATGTAAACATAACTTTTTGAGATTGCCTTGTTGGAAAGGTCTACCCACTCTCTGAAGATAAGATTATATAACTTTAAAAATTGATTCTAAAAGCTACCACCCAACTAAAAACCATCTGCTACTCCCAATTTCTAGTGCTCACAGTAGTGTTTCCCACTGAGAACTGCTGTTGATGCTACTTTTTTCATTAACTATTTATAATGGACATCCAGTACTGAACATCCACTTGGTCAACATGGAATGATATACTTTCCATAAACTGCTTTACAAATGATTTCTACATTCTATTTAAACATGAGCTGGTGATTACAAAGAAGCAGAGGGAAACCAACTCGATACAATTTTTTCCCCCTTTTTTAGGCTACCTTTTAGGCTGTGGAGAGGAGTTCAGACATTTCAAATGTATCCTTTCCTAACCTGTGTTCTATGGCTATTAAAAAAGATTATATTCTGTATCTTTAGGTTGGGCTAGGCTTCAGCACAGTGTTGTAAAAATTTATGTTAGAGGGCTCCTAATAGCAGCTATATGGAACTCTATGCAGAATAATTTGCCTGGTATCATGTTTCACAGCCAACTGAATTAGCCTGCAGCTCCCTGCTGCTCTGATTTTGGGTAGAAGGATTGCTAGACAATCCTCCAGTGAGCTACACAGACCTACCCCATGAGAAAGCCAGTGCTTGTTTAAGAATATAAAATCTGAAAACATGACAACACTTACTATGATTTAAACTACATGGAGTTAAGTATAACTAGGGGAAGGTGCTGGCCAAACCACCAGTTCACTTAATCTGCATAAAAAAGTACCTACTCGTTTTTCCACTAGAATGATTTTCTGGAATGTTTAAGCAGTCTGTGCAATTATGTGTGTGTGGCAAATTGCTTGACTATCAGGTACTAGCAGGAAAATGGCTTACAGACAAATGCATCTCTCTTGCTGTTATGTGTTTATCTTGCAGTGGTGAAGCCTGAAGGTATCTAATCCTTTTGCTCCAGTCTGTCACATTGTTTACCACCATAACCCTGTATTGCTGTTTTGCAGAACCTGTACTCTAGACATAGGCATTTTCTTTTATTGGCCGAGTATATGTTTCCACTTATTCTTATGTGGTAAAATCTGACAGAGTAGAAACAAACAAATGCTTTGTGCACACCCTCCATAAGTTGCAATACTGCAGGCTTGTTCTTTCTTAAAGTTTTCCTTTTCCTGACTAAATGCTACTAATTGTAGCATTTTCAAGTTTATTTTTTATGTAAGTCTTTCCATGCTGCCAAGCACTTTGACTTGCCCTGCTGTGGACCATTTCATTTTAGCTAAATCTTTGACATAAGGATCTTGGATATGGGTTTAGAATTTTTTTCCATGTAAAGTAATTATAATACAAGCTTTTCACATCAAAGAGCTTGTTTGTCTTTATGGTTATAAAGCTGTGTGTAAATTTGGGGTGCTATGGCAATGATGAGTAAAATTTTGTCTACTCAAAAATTCTATTTGACAGCTAGGTTTTAAAAAATTGACTACAGTAGATTTTTTTTTTTTACAAGGACAATTTTAGTTCAATACTAAGCATATATGTAATTTGAAGAGTCATCTCTGTTTCATTATACTTAGATGAACACCAAAGATATCTACTAATCTCAGCAGGATTAGCCAAGATCTGAGGACTTTATCAGAACTGATCTTGAAATCACCTTCCCAATATGAAATATATTTGCTTTCATTAAATGTCTTCTTTATATATTACTCAATGCTTTAGAGAAACTTCTTTCTTGTCTGTGTTTCATTATTGCTTTTTAACATCCTTGAGCTGCCTGTGCCACTGTTGCCAGTGCTGCATAGCAGAACCCCCATCTCTTCCATGTTTTTGGATACCCTGAGGGTCCATCATCCTGGGTGTATTCAGTAGTGTACAACACGATGCCAATTTTTAAGCTGCAGTCTCCAGATTCATTTGGAACCTTCCAAGAGAGTTTCAGTCACTTCTGGAGAACAGAATGAGAGGATAATACCATGAGATTTCCACCCAGACAGGTGACTTTTTAAACGTTAACATCAACCCTCTCTTTATGATATTATTGTAAAACCAAATGATTAGGAAGACTTAAGTTTTTGATCATCAGAGGTGCTTCCCTCAGGCCTTGACCTTCCTTAGATGTCTGTCAAAAAGAATCTGACATGAACTCCTATCCTCCATTTCCCTTGGGTTTCTCCTGTCCTCAGACTGTTCTCCAGTGTTCCAGTAAGAATCACATTTTCCAATTATCTTTCACAAGAGAACAAAAAGTTCTTTTCATCTTCTTTGGTTTTCTCAAAATACATTTTCTGCCTATATGATTTATAGCATCACCACTAGGAGTGCTGATACTTCAAAGGTGTATTGGTTTATCATGTTTGACCAATAGAGTATGGAGAAATGTATGAGATCTAGAAGGAATATGAAAGACTTTGCCAACATATACATACAATCATACAGATTTTAATTTCTGAAAATATATTTTTCGCTCTTTGGAAAAACTGTTTTTGGTAGAATATAAGAAGACTGAGCTTAGATATGTAGAAGATTTTTTTTTTCCTGGTTGTATGTAGATATTTACCTGAGGGAAAAGGTAGCTGAGTTATTACGGAAAGAATGAGAATCTGTCCTGCAAGCGAAACAAAAACCACATTCTAATGTTCTAGAATGTTTTATCTTTTGATGTTTCTGCATTTTAAGAGGTGGGAATTTCTGGTGTATTTTAGAACTATTAACACTGTTGTCCGGAGGTACCAGTGCAGGTTTGATTGTTATTTGTAATACATAGTGACCTCAGAATAAATGAGTGTTATACTTACACATCAAGTTGCAAACAGTAGAGGGAAAAAAAACCCAAATATTTTTGTACATACCTCAAGTCAACACTGATTTCATGTCTAGTCCATTAGTGTAAGAACAAAGTCATTAGGCTTGGAACTTGCTGTGAAACCTGATGATCACCATCTGACAGATGCATGAGAAAAGTAAGAACCGTATGGGTATGTCTCAGTTGTTTTCTGTAGTGAGTGTTCCACTCACTACATTGTTTTATCCCAATGGTATAACCACAAAATGGAGCCGGCTAATCCATTAGAGCTGTGTGAACTTCTACAGCATCCTGTAAGGGTGGAGATTAAATGTATGGTTTCTATATTTTATTCAATGATTCTTTTAAAGTTAACTAAGTAGGTACTTTCTTAGAAGCAGCAGTCTCACTTTCCTTTCTTTGCTTCTTAGTAAGAAGTATACAAATTATGCTAATGGTGAATAGTGTACCATATTTCAGATGGCAAAATGACCACCCATGATAAGCTAATACAAAATAATCTCTTGTTAAAAATTGTTTAGTAGCTGAAATTAGATCATTGAGCAGTTTGTTTGGACTACTTGTTTAATTTCATTTTTATTCTATCCTAATGGCAACAAGCAGATTTATTTTATAATAGGCATATAAAATAAATTTAGTATTTTTGTCCTTAAGTCTTGAAATAGTTGACCACTCATAACAGAGAGTTTCATTGTATTCAGTTGAAAGATTTTTTCAGCCCCTGTTAATAAGCTTAACAAGCAGAAAATTATTAGAAAAATATGCTAGACCAGATTCCTATACCTCTATAAAATATAATATCTCAAGGAATTCAGTTAAGGGCAAGTGCCTGATATTTACTTTGAATTAGAAAAGCTTGCCCATGGACATCAAGAGTGTGCTAGAAGAGTGTCCTTTAGCTTTTCTGTGACTTTAATAGATACTGGAATCCTTGCCTGAGTTCAGTGGTATAAGTTTTTAAACTGCGATTAGAATCAGAGACCAGATTTACTTGATGTGTCATGTCATATTATGCATGTGTTGGTCTTTACAACGGTTTCTTTATTTTTCCAGAGAAATGTGAGGGTTGAATGACTTACACAGTTTTTGAGTATTTATTTTCATTTGTCTTCTCTTGGCATCTATCCTTCCTAAACTTACCATAAGTTTCAGTTTAGTGTCACAAGGGAAAAATCTCAGAAGAGGTTCTTCAATTTTATTTGCCACAGTAGTTATTTGAGATTAAGCAATTTGCATTAATACTACCACTATTATTTTTATTGATATTGATGCTCTGCCTAATATCTCTGAAATATGGGCTGTTCACAATCTGCAAAGAAGCAGCCTCAATACTGTCAAACTTAGACACAAATCATATTAAAATATAATTACTTTTTTATTGCTATCCTGCTCTTTCTTTCAATTATTAGTAGTTGCTTACTTATGGGTATTGGAATATTTATTGCCTTGCCTGTGCCTCTGTCAGTAGTGTTTCCTTTAAGAAATCTAAATAATTTTAACAGATCACAATCACTTAGTCATTGATACTTCCTAAGACATATAGTACTTCATAGGAGTTATTGATAAAAGCAGATTACTGACTGACTTGTTCATCTGTATTTTATGGGAACCTTAAGACATTATATTATGACAGGCTGGAGAAAGAATTTAAATATTAAGTCTTCAGCTACTTAAGAATGTGTCTGAAAAAGAGCATAAATGTGCTAGTGTTACGGTGGATCTGAATGTCCAGTGTTGAATCTACCTCAGGCTAAAAAAAAACAGTACCTATCCTACATCTTCTGGCAGCAGTGGTTATTGAAATGACTGCAGTGACATCACTGGTTTAATTATATAAGACAGGAAAAAGCAGCAGGTTGCAGTATGTGAACTTCACACTGGCAGATTTTCCTACCAGTCATAGCAAAGACTGCCTTTCTAGTGAAGATGATTTTGAATGCTGCTTCCACATGCCATGTAAATCAGGCTGCATTGAGAGCTGTTCTCCCGTTGATAGTATTCTGCATCTCTGATAGGGGTTGTGTGTGTTCCTTTTCAACACCTCTCGTGGAGTCTGAGCCATTGCTTGAACTTCTGAGAACGAAAGGTAGATTACTCTTTCACTGATCTTTTCCAGTTAGGCCTTCAACTTCTCTAGCCTGCTAAGACATTTCAGCTGTCAGCTGTTCTACTGTGTTGTGTTTACATTAGGCTTAGCTCTTGGCTGCCAATATGGCAAACTGCTAGTAATTTGTTACTGCTGGATCTGTAAATCCTCTAGCAAAAATGTTCTTCAAAGCTCTTTTGATTATCCACTCACAACCAGCATTCATCTTCAGATGACTAACATAGTACTGCATATAGTTCTTCTTTAGATAGGCTTTGTCTATTCAGGTATGATTTTCTTTTATGTCATTTATTAAGCCAACAGCAACTTAGTGGAATAATAACTGCATTTTCATTAACACATTTCTACTGAGAATGTGTGTTAAATAAAAAACTATGCACTGGAGGAGTAATAAAGTGGTGACTTCTGCCTACTCTCGTACCACCTGATTTTTTCCCCTACTTTAATTTCTTGTGCTTTATTTCATGACAAATAATGTATTTTCTATAAGTTTCATCATACTGCCACCCACTTACCCACCCTCTTTTTCACAATTTTAAAAAAGGAAAAATGCATGGTTTTCTGCTGATTTTTTTTCATGGCAGTTATATAGCACTGAGTTTTTCAAATGTTATATGATAACATTCAGGTGGTATAGGGCTGTTTAAGTAGAGAGATGCCTCTGTAGCTGTTCTCCAAGCAGCTATTTTCTCGAGACATTTAAAGCCAGAAATGGTGGTCATTACTTTGAATTATAATTTTTTTCCTTCATGCAAGAGCAAATATTCTGTAGGCTTTAATTCTATTTAATATTTTTAAAATTATTAACACTTGATTTTGCTTTTCTGTGGGCTCCTATGCCCTTCATTATCAGTTTCATCTTTTTCATCTGGTACATGAGTTTTTCAGTGAGTCACATTTTGGAGTGAGTCATGTGCATATTGATTCAGGGAGATGCATTAGTTCTGCCATTAACATGAGAAATTCCATTAACTTAATTGGAACTGTTCCTGTGGTTAAATTTCAATGCTCAGAAATAAAAAGTTACCAAATTCCTTTTCTTTTTGCACAGCCCATATTTGTGTATACCTTTCCTACATACCAACATAGGTCAAACCTATTATAGAAAGGCATTCCTGTAAAACACGTTTCTATAGCAGAGTGTCCTTGCAGTCTCTATGACTTCCTGGGTAAATTCTGTTTCAGGGATTTATGCTTCATGTGCTAAGTTCTTTCTCATGATAAAACAAAGCAGTTGAAGTGCTTTGATATTAAACATTTAAAATTAAGTATGCAAATAGTCTGATTTATTTACTATTAGGTATGTGCTCAAAGTTGGACAAGTATTTAAAACACAGGTTCGCTTTATTTTAGCTAATGTTAAGAAAGAGAAATTAACTTTGCAGTTCAATCCTGTTCCAAACACATATATTAGAGTAAAGTAAGTTATGGAAGTGCCTATGTTTTGATACATTATAGAGAAGTAGCTTAATCCATAGATTGAACAAATAACTTATATTAAATCACAGAATTAACTGAGTTGGAAGGGACCCACAAGCATTATCAACTCCAGTTCCTGGCCCTGGACAGGCACCATCTCCAAGAGTCCCGCCTGTGCCTGAGAGCATTGTGCAGATGCTTCCTGAGCTCTGTCAGGCTGATGCTGCTGACCTGGGGAGCTGTTCCAGTGCCCAATCGCCCTCTGGGTGAAGAACTCTTTTCTAATATCCAACATAAACCTCCCCTGACACAACTTCAGGCTGTTCCCTTATGTCCTGTCATTGGTCATTTGAGAGAATAGATTACCTGTTAGGTTTTTAAATCCTAAAACTTTTATTTGATGCATGGTTGCATCCTTCTATGAGAGTAGTGCAAAGATTCAAAATCATCTTTATATTCATTATTTATGCTACATGCAAGGATGAATTAAAAATTACAAATGTATTGCTCTACTTAAATATGTGTCCAGATGTACTCATTTTATAATCTCATCTTTACTTAAAATTTTGGCCTTATTCAGTATGCCTTGTACTTGCCATTTGGTTCCAGGATGTATTTCCTGTATAATGTCAGATCCTGCTCTGGAGACAGTGATTAATTTTGGGGTGCTCATCTTGATAGGTGTCAATAGCACTTGCCCACTGAGGGGCAGCAACTGCACAATCATGTAGTTTTCCTCATGTATGTGAATTAATCACATTTGCCTAAAGGTAATACATTTTGTATTTGCTACATGTGGTCATTTCATTTGGCTCTACTGACTTCATGTTACAGGAATTTCTCCTTAGAATCAGACATTACTGTGATTTTGAGTTCAAAGGGTGTGACCTCTTCAGATGTGAGGTTTCTTTTGGAGCCCTAGTTAGAAAATATTATCACGTGCAGCTGTGCTGATGTGCAGTGATATAGAGACCAAGATTCCACATCTGGGACTGCTAGAGCTGAGCTTGCAGGGTACTTAGGCTCATATACCACTGAAAATAGTCACAGCATCTGTCAAGATGATTCCTGATGTAGGCCAGCATTTGTGCAAACTCGTCTTCAGTTTCAGCATAGCCAGCAGATCAGGAACACAAACTCAGTGACCATCTTGGAGATGTTGAAACATGTCTAGCATCCCACAGGGGTTAAGGCAGAGGCAGGTACAGAGTACATTTCTCCATCATTCTGCTGCTGTAAGTACAAGACTGTCTTTGTCTTCCTGATACTTCTTTGCAGAACACAGGAGGTGCAGTCAAACTCTAACCAGACTCCTAGCAAATGAAAGAGATGCAGATCTGAAACGTGTTCATGAAAGAATGGCGGCAGATGTGCAGTGTAAGGTGAAAGACAAAATAATGAGGATGGGAAACAGAAAACCATTAGTAGGGGGAGGCCTTGGGGGATGTGGGAAAGATGTGCCCAGGTTCCCAAAATCTTTCACTGTCTGTAAGACATAGGATTTATGTCATAATTGAGGCTCCTCCTTTTCAGGATCCTTACTGAATCTGAGAAGGACGTATTTGCTTAATGTGGAGATGCTGCTGTAGAAAAATAGTAACTGATTGTGTTGTATGTCATGCCCTAATGCTCTTCTTTTCTTCTGTGTACCTCAGGCATTTTCCCCTGAGAGCAGCCTGGGCAGCAGTAGGGGGAGCACTGAGAGCACAGAACACTGTCCCAGCTCTTCTGTCCCTGGCTTGACTGCTGCAGCTGCTGGGGCCAGCCGTGGCAGAGATCGACCTGCTTATCCTAATTTATAGAAGAGATTCAGGAACAGTTTCCTGTTCTATTAGTTCTTAGTATAATGTCAAAATAGAATATTAGGTAACAGAACTGTAATTTTTTGCTTTTATTTCACAGTGTAAGGTATATATCATTTAGGCCAAGGAGAGTTAGAAGCACATCTCTGCTAGGATGATAGAAAATGCATGTTTAACAAATTATTTCTACAGAAGAAACTTCCTACTGACCTCATTGTTTCAAACTGAGTGGCAGCATTTGGCTTATCAAATGTGTAGTTGCTTTCTGCCTCCCATAGGCAGAAGGATATTGCCTTCTGGATTTCATCCTTGCTGCTTCTTTTAAAAATATTGTTTTCTTACAAAGATAAATGAGAAGACAGTGTTTGTTTCTTCAGAGCTATGATGCAATAGAAAATGGTAAACGTCCTGTTATTTTGTACCTTTAATAGTTTGCTAATGCTGTTTTGCTGTAGCAGATACTGTTTGAAAGGGTATGTGAAATACTTCTGCAAAAGGATATTATGAAAAAAAAAGAGATACAAGAAGGAAAGATTTTGATATTCAGGTTTATGTTTCACTGGACTAGGACAGGAAAGTCTCCTATGTATTCTGAAACAAGGGAATTGAGTTGTATTTTTCCTAGCAGTGGCTGCTTACAAATGTCAAGGCAGAAAGCAGACCAGTCTTCACTGAAAGCTGAGAAAGAGGAACTGAAAGGAAATAAGACATCTTGTATAATTTACTGTATTCGTTGAAAAAACTAGCTAATAAGGTCATGTGTTAGACAGGAAATAGTTAACATCTGTTAAAAAGAAAGCCATACATAAAGGTATTTATGTATGCTTTATCCATGGTGTACAGCTGCTGAGCTGTGAACTTGGTAACTGTAAGTCATAGTTAAGATTAAAGCTGCTCTCACCTTCTCTTCTTGTTGACTTTTAAGAGTAGGACAGACTTTCTCTTCTTCTGTCTGTATTTGTCATTCTCTCTGTTGATAAATATTGGCTTCTCTCTTAGATCAAGATAGAGATTCCAAATTATTGTGATAGACAATCTGATGTACATATGTGTTTTGAAGAATAAATAGCCTCTTTATAAAGTGTCCTTCAATCTAAAGTATCCTAGTGCACAAATTTTGCATTTTATGTTGATGGAGACATGAAGAGGAAGGCTTCCATACCTAAATTTTGGAAGATGTGATTTAAATACTCATTAAGTATGAAAATGAGAGGTGATGTGATAGGCTCAGTAGTGTCTGAAGAATATTTGTCACTAACTGTAGTGGTCCAATGTCCTTATGCTAGATCTTACTATTCTCTCGCTTCTGTATCATTATTATTCTCTCTTTACACAGAGAAATGACTTTGTTAGCCTGTTACTACTGCAAGAAGTCAGTGTCCAATACTTGATTCAGTGTTCCAGTAAAAGCAGAACTTTTAACAAATCTTGAATTCTCTATTAATATCTTGTGATTTCTGTACCAAATTTTCCTTTTGCATATCATATCTAATATCATGTAAGGTTTTCTGTCTATTCTGTTTGAGGATATATGTTGCTTGTGCTTGTGTCTCTTCTATCTTAGGCAGAAGTTCCCTTACTGAAGCTTAATACTGCAGTTTTTTATTGACTTTGCCATTTCATAATGTCTAATTCAATTAATTGAGTAACTGTGATTTAGATGGCATTTTTAACTACATTTGTTTGGCTTGTTCTAACTCAAAACATGCATAAATAAGAGGTTCTAAATTGTGCCTGTTTTTCTTTAGTTGACAGAAATATCTTCTACTCTATTTATTTATTTATTTTCTGAGAAGTGGGCATAAATAACTTTGGTTTTACTAAAACTCTCCCTACAGGGCTATATCAAGGCTTCCCAGTAGCACACACAGAATTAGATTTTCACATTTAAAGGATCTCTAAGGAGGCAAAATTAAATTATACAACAGAACAGAAAAATTAGGGAGTTCTGGGAAAGGAATGAAGGCTGTGAGAGAGTAACAGGAAACTGTGTGGTCTGGGTTTGGAGTTTTATGGGTTTGTGTGACAGCCTGAGCTCTGTG
Source organism: Zosterops lateralis (assembly GCF_965231275.1). Taxonomy (NCBI): domain Eukaryota; kingdom Metazoa; phylum Chordata; class Aves; order Passeriformes; family Zosteropidae; genus Zosterops; species Zosterops lateralis. The sequence continues at coordinate 27,555,582 of NC_139765.1, forward strand.
AATTGATTGTCAATTTTTCTGTATCTTGTTTGCCTCCTCCAGACGCATCCCTCTTCCCAGGGTATGCAAACCCAGTCTATCAAATTTGAGGCACTTGTGACCCCTTTCTCTCGTGCAACTATTAACTCCTTCCTTCCTCATTGCAAATGCAGCTCTCTTTCCCTGCAGTAATTCCCACATATCTCTTTCCCCTTGTCTGGGAAGAACTGGGCTTCTGTCAAGCAGGGATGGGTGAGAAAGGTGATGGCAATAACTGTTTCTTCACCCTCCAAACAGACTTTTCCTAATGGTTCTTTTCTAGTGCCTTATTGGTGCCAGAAATCCGGCAAGTATTAGAAGAGCTAACTCTGATCTGCAATAGTCTGTAAATTAGTCTGTATCATGTTCACACAGGCATTGTCTAGTTGCACGAGAGTACCAGTCAGTTTATTCCAGTCATGTGTCTAATGAACTCTGGCATTGACTAATCCTTTTTTAAATGATCAGGAGATCTGTCTATATGCTTTCCACTTCCTCTCATGCATATTGACGTTATATTCCTGTGATTCACACTCTAGCTTAGGCTGTTTATATAAAATACATCTAACAGAAATATACAACTCTCATTCTGCTTGTGTATTTTGTTTTTACCATTCAATAATTGTTTGGCATGGGTTTTTTTCACTCTGTTCCTATAATGGCTAAATACTCACACGTTCTTCTTTCAGTGACTATTGTAATTCATCTTCCTTTAGTTGTGTTGAAAATTTCTTACTTATATTATGTGCGTGTGTTTTTTACCTTTACAAGGTGTACTGACATTTTTATGATTTTTGTCTTCATTTGCTTCCATTGGCATGTAAGGTCTCAGCTAATGTGTGTTACCTGCTCTCCTGTGGTGAGCACTGCTGCAGTTCTTTGCTTTTTTCTCCAGGGGGCAAGAAGTACTTTATTCTCTGGTACAGCAATTCTGAGATTTAAAATACAAGTGCAGGGCAGCCACCATAGAAGATGGCATCATAAATAGAGAGGAAAGACCTCTAGTCTGCTTCCTTTGTCTATGCAAATATCTAGCAATAATAGTCTTTCATGACCTACACTCTGCAGAATTAAACCAATCCTTTTAATAATCAGTGTGAGAATATTGGTTGCTATGGCAACATATTCGAAGGTACTACTAGAGTGTCAAAATAACCTAATGAGAAACCATGCTAAGAATGTTTTAGAAATTGACTTCTAAAATAAAAAGTAAATAATTCCACCTAACTCTACAAGATATGGCTAGATTAATGAAGTCTGCAACAAGGAAACAATCATTTTTTAACTGAGGGGAATCAGAATAATGGAGTGGGATATATTGTGTTTCTCATCTTTGATGCATGAGTTGAGATAGAATTTAGAAATATTTTCCCCACTTAAATGGTATGCCAACAACTTTTGTGTTAGAAAGTTAGCACAAGAGTCAAGAGTTAAATGGTCCTCACAATTTGAGTTAGTGCCTGTCTGTGCATTGCCTTTGCTTCCCCTACAGTTTCTATTAGCTTGTTCATCTTTAATGGTTTCTCTAATTCTTTTCCCCCCCTACTTTTCTTTCACTTCTCTATTCCCTTCCTTGCGCCAGACTCCATGCAGTCCTTTTATTCCATTGGCTAAAATAATCTGCAGTTAAGTGTTGGGATTTTAAAGATGATTTCACATGGACCCCATAGCAGTGCTTTAGAGTTAATGTTACCATCAGATTGATAGCTGTGGTTAGCCATTGTCTCAAACAGTGCTATTCTGGTCAAACAAGAATCCAGCCACTTTTGAAAGAAGTGTTCCTAAAGACAGGATTTAGTATCTGAGTATCAGGCAGGCTGCTCAAGCAAATTTGAAGCAGGCTAGAACAGCTATTCCATATACCGATTTAAATAGGGACAAGAAATTAAGGTGTGATTTTTTATTATTTTTTTTATTTTTTTACTTGTAACAATTTGTGTTGACATGAGATTTTAAAAATCATTCCTCCTTCTCCCAAAATTAATAAAAGTTGCCACTGCAATTCAGTTGGGGTGGACTATCCTGTGTAGCAAAGTAACAGAAATATATGGGAAGTGACCCCTGCTCCGATTTCTGTCTGTCATAGAAAATTAGAAAATATTATTTCCATATAGCAGTTTAACAGTGTATTAAAATAGCAGTTTATCTTTAGGAATTTGTGAATGGGACACTCTTAAGTTCATAAGATAAAAAGTTTCTTTACAGTATATCACTGTGTTTAATTTGAAAGTATTGTTACTTTGTGCACAGAGGCCTTCCTCAATGCGTTTATCAGCAAGGGAGGAAGAAGATGATGATGGAGCTGAAAATACTTGTGGACCTTCTGGATTATGGGAGGCACTGACACCTTGTAATGGATGCAGGAACCTCGGATTTCCCATGCTTGCACAGGTAAGTGATTCCCTTTTCATCATTAAACTTAGTCACTGTGGAAGAGCTGCATAATCTCTGCCTTAAGCCTTAGAGTTATTTATAGTCTTGCCTGATTCCCCTCAAAATTGCTACTTTCACTCTTCATTTTAATGTCAAAAGCTGATTCCAAAATTAAATGTTAAGGTTTGGTCAGCCTGCTGTAATACTTATTCATATGAGTTTAATATGGACACTGATGTTTACTACCCCTATTTTAGATAGATAGCTGCTGTGTTGGTTAGCTTTCTTTTCCATCTGGAAAGAAATTTTGAAATCACATAGTTTCTTTTGGGATAAGTACTCTATTTTTGACCAGCTTCTAATTAATAAAATGACATCTCAGCTACTTTCTTAATAGAATTAATTAAGGACATCATGCATAACTCAATTGATGTAAGAATATAGCCTGACTTCTCATTGAAGATTATGTAAGTTAAAGAAAAAAATGCCCAAACGTTTTCAAATGCTCATCATAATACAGACGAGAATAAATAGAAGTGGTTATTATATTTGGGTCTAAGTCCCAGCAACTCTCGGAGCAGTCCAGTCTGCAGTATCTACCAAAGCATATCAGCAGCTGTGTCCTAAACAAGTGATATTGTATTGCTACAGAACAGGATGATGCTTATTGCTGCTTCTGGGTCTCCTTGTTCTCTGCCCCCACTATAAATTAGCACTCTTGTTTCTGTAACATTTTTCCTGTCCTTTTTTTTTTATAGCATTGAATGAAGACCTGCCAGATTTCTGTTTTAAAATGTCTGTTTTTTTCAATTGCATCCTTGGCACTGCGTTTAAATAGCTTTGTCAGATTCTTGTGTACCACATTGGAATTACATATCCTGTCTCACCACCCTTCATACACTATTGCTTTCATACCATGACTGTACGTTTTATTCCCTTTAAGTCTCATGGGACTTGCACCTGTTTGCAGTCAATGCTGAAGCCTTCCCTGCAGTCAATGGAAACAGGATACGGCAGCTCATGTGCTTGAATAACAATGAGCACTGCCCTGTCTCTTGATAAGGATCCCTTACATTCCTTTCCCCTTTCAGTAGCTGTTTCTACTTCATACTATCCATCAGTTTAGACATTTGGCAAAGTGTGGGGTTGTTGGAATTATCCTGATTTACAATAGGAGTACTATAGTTACTAATTCCTCGTTTTTAAGCATTTGTTTTGAAACATATTTCTTAAATGGAACTTTTCTTATTTAAATATCACCCGTGGTTTACTTATTGTTAAAATTTCCTATGATGAACATACATGCCATTTTTATTTCCTAATTTTAGAAAATATTTTTGGTTTTCTTGTTTCTTTTTTATGTAAGGTATATATAAAGGGTGCTATAAAATTGAGGGATGCCTTTGAAAAGTAGAATCAAGTGTGGTTGATTTGTTGGTATGGCTTTCCTCTTTATAAAGAGAAATTAATTTCAACTATGATGTAAGTTTTAAGATAGTGATTCCTGAATTAGTTTTATTCATTGTACTTAAATTTTAAGCTCAGACTTATGATATCTCATTCTTCTTGCTCTGAGAGCAATAAAATTTTTAATTATGAGTATAAAACAGAGTATATTTATTATGCTTTCATTTATGATATGACAGATTGCCTTTCTAGATTGTTTCTATCCATAAAAATTGATGGCAGAGATAGTTTTGGTCTTTTGTTGATTTCTTTTTATGGAAGAAAGGAAAGAAATTAGGTAGTGAAAAATCTCCAAACTGAAAACCAGTGACTTGGGTTTTTATAAATCGTTGCCATCAATGTATGAAGTCTTTCAAGCTGTTAGCTAATCTGTTGGATTTTTCACATTTACTTCAGAATGCAGCAGAGAACATCTTGTTCTAAGAGATTGAAAATATAAAGTATATATGTAAGTTTTGGATTAAGAACAGTATCTGGAATTGGTCTAAAAAATTATGTTATGTCGCAGTGCGCCTCCTCCCGGCTAGCCCCGGCACACTTGACAGCTGCTATCCAGTGGGCTCTTCTGCTACCAATCCACCAACCTGTCTTGCGATGGCGGCAAAAAAAGGAGGGGACTCTCCGAGGTTAAACAGGGAAGGAGTTTATTGGGACACAGGGAACCCTCACCTCCAGACCCAGTGCCTCAGAGAGACCCCCGAGCCTGGGATGAAGGGGGTTTTTAAAGGCAGGGCTAACTCAGGGTGGGCACAGACAGAACCAATAACAACAACTTGGGGAGTGGCTGTATGCATGATAGGAACAAATCACAACAAACTGGGAGGGGAGTGCTGGGACCCAGCCAATCACCCACTGTCCCCTGGGGGGAGGTTCCCCTGCTTGGGGGACAAGCCTGCGGGTGACTGAGGGGGGGTAAAGTAACCTGGAAAGATTGACATTTAACAAAGGCGGGAAAGGAAAACCAATGGGGAGCTGTCTCTGGGGCAGGGTAGAGGAGAACGCATACAATGTAACAACCGAGGGCTAAGAGTAACTGGGGAGAGGGGAGCAACCAAGATGGGGTACAAAAGAACAACTTACAAAACATAACATGGAAGCCATTTTAACTTTAACCACAAACTTGTCAAAAATAAACACCCACAATGTTATGTGCAATAGCATGTTTTAGCTAAAAGTACAAAAATATGGTTCTGATACTCATGGTCAGAACACTAAAAGATCAGAAAGTGCAGACGTCGTCATGAAGAAGCAGTGAGATAATGGTATTTGACATGGTGCCTTCAGATTCGTACTGCTAAAGGTCTAAAAATAGGGAAAAGACTCTACCAATTACACTTGAGCACAAACAAGTTCATTTTTACACTTACTCTTTATTTAAAAATAGATTTTACAATCATATAAATATTTTGTGTTTGCACATCAATGGTGAACAAACACAAAGATTGATTCTTGATTTATATACACAGTGAGAGGCACAATGATAACATGAAATTGAGTATTAGGTGAGATTATGAAAATGTCTATCTGTGACCTAATGAGCTAACAGCTTTCAATGTGTCAAAGGGAGAGGGCAGGAATCTTCTTGACAAACTTGGTTTCTTTTTTGCAGTTGGGGGAAAAAGCTTGTCTGGAGGTACTTCTGGCATGCAGTATGTCATTGCTGTATATAAGTGCTGGGAAGTTCATTTTAAAAAGAGCTATTATAGAAAGTTCTGTGTAAAATGTTATATCATTTAAAACCTAGCATAGCAGTAATAAAGGTGTTCTCAGAACAAGCAACTCTCTTTTACAGTCTCAAAATTGGTGATGTGCTGGAAGAGTTTTATGGAAAAATCTTTGTGCCTTGTAAAAATTTCAGGGGTTTAGAATACACAGCTGGATTTTTGGAGACTGAAATTCAGACATCTCTTCTTATTTTAGCAGAGAGTGTATTCCATTTGAGGGTTATGATTTAGAGTTCATTTGGGCTGTTGCTTTATTTGGGAGTTAATCTTTGGTTTAGGGCAGAAATTCAAACCCATAGACATACTCACAATTTCTGAATAAAGCAGCATATTCTGAATGTATGTATACAGTTCTGTTGCCTTTTTCATGGGTAGCATACCTTGAATATTTGTCTGCTAAGAGGCAAACTGGGCCTGATGAACTGAGATAAACAGAGGGCAGTCTGCAATGTCAGAGAGATGAGTGCTGCAGAACTCTATATGATCCCTCCAGTATTACCAGTTTAAAGCAAGCAGTTCACACACCTTAATCTTGACAGCCACACCAGCATATTTTTCTAATTATGATAGGAAGTAATTGTGAGATAAGATTTAGCTCTGTCCCATTTAGGATGCTGCTGGCTCAGCTTGACTGGACTGTGTCTTGAATTGTGTTGTATGTAAAACTTAAAAATCCTGAGAGGTATTCCATGTGTTTGGCATGATGACAGCCAGGATCACCTCATTTGTCTACCTGTTACAAAATGAAAATAATGTCTATAAAGAGAGCAGCACAGCTGCTATGGAAAAATTGAACTTTGATTCAAAAGCCATAAATATAAATCTTCATGTTGCCAGTTGCTGGGAAGCATGGCTCTTCACAAAAAAATACAGAAAAATTACTTAAATATTTAAATGCTATGTTTCTAGCTTAGTGTCAAATTTTCATCTTTTAAGAGGGAATGAAATTCTGGGAGACCTTGACATTTTCCTTTAACACTGATCAACATTCTTCTTATATAACTCCAGGATTCCTAGAGGTAGGAACTCCAGCAACTTTATCATGGGTTGTCCTGTGAAAGAGACTTTTCCCCCAAAATGCCTTTTTATTTAGAGGGAGGGAAGAAAAAGTGGACTCCTAACTACATTTTTAGGAGATGAGGACTGTATGTAATAGTTTCTTTATCAATACAGGCTGTGGTGGGTTTATTTAAAGTTTAGAGTTTGATGCATCTGTTAATAGGGTTGTGTATTTCATGTCTGCCTTCCAGATCATTTTGTCTGTCTGTACTTCTTTTTGTAAATTTTAAGAAGTAATTTCTAATTTTGTATTAGAAAGAAAGGAGAAATTTTGTATACTCTTTGTATTGTAGAAGCTAGTTAAGGTTGTTCTGTAGAAAGCCTGACATTGACAATTATTATGTTGCAACTATTTTTACATTTTCAAAGTGGATTCAGGATACATAAGGGATGTATGGGGTGATTAAGTATGGTCCTTCCGAGCTTGTGTGTCCGGCTAGCTCTGCTCTTCAGATACCATACAACAAACGAGTTATCCTTTGGGTCCAGATTTCAGACAGAGACGTGACCTTGCTTGGAAGAATGGAGCGGACTCACACTTGGTGTTACTTAGGAAGGTGTTTATTCAGGGCGAAGGCCCAGGTGGTCAAAGCATGAGTGGTTGTGAGAGTTCTGGCTTGCCCTTATCAACATGGGCATTACAGATGGAAATGAAGGGGGAGGGGTTTAGGTAGAGGGGGGCGGGGCTTTGACATGTAAGGGAAAAACGGGTGTGGATGATACCCGAGGCCTGGCAGAGCCACCTGGCTGAGCCAGAGCCATCAAGTACTAGGGAGTGTCCACAGATAACATACAATAGGTCTACAATGGCCTAGGCCAGGGCTATCAGAGACGTACAATGGGGAAAGCCAGGGCTGTTATGTTGAGTTGATTACAGTGATCAAGTGAAGCGGGTTGGGGGTGGATGAACACTTACTGAAACTTATTAACAAAAATTACAGACATTTTAGGAAACTCAAAATGCACATTGCAACAATTAAGTAAGGGCATAGAGATCATATCTGCTCCTAAGAAACCCTCTGTACTGATGCACTCTGGAGAGAGACAGCATGGCTCTGTGTTGTCTCTTTCTGAAGAATTTTAATATTGGGAATTTCATTTTGCATTATTTGTTTTAATTTCAACGTATTCTTTCAATTTGAACTCCCTCTATTTTCAGCTGCCTCAAAAATTTTCATAGATTTTAAGCTCAATGTGAATGTTCAAGTAATTTTTGAACTGCTAAGGTGCAGGGGAAGTAGTATAAAAGAGGAAGTATTTCTCCTCTGTTTTTTAATAAAAACAGAGAAAGACAAAGAACATGTTTTTAATTAAACAATAATGGCTAAAGTGTTTCAGCTTGGCTTTTCAATCCATTAATAACTTTACCTTTCAGTGCATTCAGTGGAAGCACATTTCAAACTGGACTGGTAAAGAAGCAGATTTGGCTGATCTTACTCAGTGCTGAAGTTTCTCCAAAAATAGAAAGTCTTGAGGCATTACCTAATTTCTGTGTTGCAGGGGAGGAAACCTGTCTTCTTGTTTAGAGATGATATAGACAAAGTAGAGAAAGCAATGGCCCAAAATATACGCGAGTATATGGATATGGATAGCCAGAGTAAGATAGTTATATTATCTATAATATTTTCCTATAGTTTCTAAACTTCAGTGAAAAATATTTTTGTCTTCCTAATTTAGTGGATTAATCTATGAGTTTACTTAAATGGGAGTAACATGGAAAGCTCTACTACCCATAAAAAAATGTTTCTGTTAAACTCTTGATTTGCAGTGTTGTCTCTTTTGCAGTAAGCTTAAGTCTTATTAGTAATTTCAGGAACACACCACCCACACACTGAAGCAGCTACTGAAAAGTGCAATATGTATTCTGCCAAGAAGGAACCAGCAGGTGATGATTATACCCTGCTGAACAGAGATAGAAAATAAGTATATTGAAAAAAAAAGTGCTTTATTTTAGTGCTATACTACATTTTCTGATTGTGTTTTAAGGAATGAAGCTGAACGTTTTATTCTTGCATATAGTACGTACTGCATATGTAGCTTCTAAATTTCCAGTGTAAATTTGCAGGTGTCATGTTGCAAATGAATTTTTACTGTGCTAGTTGTGTAATCTAGACCCCACTACACAGGTGTGTAATATTACCCAGAAGTTATAATCAGTTTATCCTTGGGTATTTTCAGAATTGACTAATCAAGCTCCTAATGGTTAAGCTCTGCTTCAACTGCAAGTTTGGACGAGATGACTTCCAGATACCTCTTTCATATCCTTGCTAACACCTATGTTCTATAATTCTTTGTAAGGTTATGGGGCCTCAGATGAGCTTATATCTTAAAAAACTTAGGACAGCCTCTGCAGTTTGTAAATGACTGTTTTTGAGATTTGGCTATCCCTGTCCAGCACTGTGTAAATCTGGTAACTGCTGGGATGTGTTGACTCTTGGTGTGATCATGAAACAGGAAAATTATATGGGATGAGAGAGAAAGGAGAGAAATGTCAAACTGTACTGGAAGTGTTGATGTATGTCAGAAATAATCTGAAATATTGATGACTGTAGTGGTTTACAAGATGAAATTTAATTCCTATTAAATTCAAATTAATGTAGAAATTACTGTTGAATTGAACACTGTCGCATACCTAACTGAAACATGTCACAATGGTTATCTGGAAAGATCTTACATAGTATAACTATATTAGATTTTGTTGTTTTGTGGTTTGCAATTTAGTGGTAATCAGAAGACACACTTTCATGGAATGTTTTTGCTTTCAGTACTGCCTCTCAAATTATTGGAAAATGGAAAAAAAATGAATTTGAATTGCCCAGTGAATAGATAGCAATAGCACATGGGAATTAGTTTTGTACATGAAAGAAGTTTGAATTAGTGTTTAAAACTTCATGTATGAACTTCAGCTACTTCATAACAGAAATATTAAAGCAGTTATATTAAAACCTGAAAATTTATGTTGAACTTCCTGTTTTTTCTGACCAAATTGGGCTACTGTTCAGTATTAACATTTCCTGGGGAAAAAAGCCATCATAGATATATTGTATTTGTTGTTCCTACCATACTAACAGGAGGAACAGTTAATGCACAAAAGTCCTTATGTTGAGGTGTCTGGAGTTAAGATACCAGTTGAATGGGGATATCTGGACATCAAGATTACTACATGGATTTGCTACACTGATTAGCCATGCAGTCAAGCTTTGTGTCAGGTTGTATTTCTGTGAAGCATTGTTTAAAGGCACTTGATGTTTTGCGACTTTTTTTTTTTTGAGTGTAAAAACTTTTTTTCTATTTTGTTTTGTTCATTTTTTATAGAAACAAGCTAGTACTGGAACCATGAGGGTTTTTTGGTTTTTTTACTTCAGTTTTTATAGTACAGAAAATCATGGCTTCGTATAATGAGTCCATGAGAAGTCTGTAAAATTTACAGACCTGATTTCTTTCTGAAGAAAAGACCTGACTGACAGCTGGACTTTTAAAAACAACAACTCTGTAGTATCTGCCTGTGAATCCTCTCTTGCTGTGCAAAAGGAGTTGCATGCCTTGGGTTTAAAGTCATGTCTGGTAGTTGTATTTTACAGGAAACCTTTAATGCTGGTATCTATTATACTGAGTCTGAAAACGAGATAGATCCTGAATCAACGAATTTCTTAAGTATAAGCATTTATGTGCTCAATCCCACTTGGGTTTCCATACAAATGGATCTTTATAAAGAGATACCTTATATTTTCACCCAAATTCAAAACTAGTCTAAGACTTACAGCTTCTAAAAATCCCAAACTGATTGTTATGATTTTTTTCACTATAGCAACCTGTAATTAAGAAGAACTCATGAACTAGATGTAAAATAAAATTAAACTGAAGTTGAGGGTGTCTGTGTTTGTGATATCAAAGGGAAATATATAAGACCACATTGTCTCAGGTTTTCATTAAAAGGTGTTTTGCATTTACTTTTGATATATAATGTGATCTGCTAATTATCGTGAAATACTTCTTTTTACTTTAAGGTCTCTCAGAAAGGCAATTCAGCTAGAAAATGGCAATCTCATGTTTCATATTTGTCTATCTAGAACGTTGTTAATCATATATATTGCTGCAGAATGCAGATGCTCTATTCACTTTCCAGGAGCAATAAGCAGTTCTGTTTCATAAAATATACTATAACAAAAAGAAGTCACATTAATGCTCTTAATAGTATGGAGAATAGCTGTATTCCTTTGGTGAAAGGGGGAGATAGCTTTTTTAAAAAACCCCATGTTATAAATATGTCTCTGTATAACCCAAACTGTCCACTAGGCATTTTGCAATTTTTCTAGATAAAAGGTATAAGTGTGAAGACATTGAGGTAAATTAATAAATTGACAGTGTCAAGCCAACTATATTATTTTTGGAGGTGCTATAATTTTATAGCATCTTAGTTTTGTTTCGCAATATTTTATACAGTGAAGAAGAAGAGAGAAAACAAAATCTTTAGGCAATGTTCAGTCCTATTTATATCTACCTAATTTTGAATTTAGCAAAATTGAGTCTATAATTCTCAGACAATGTTTTAGCCAACAGTCTAAGTACTTACAAGCCATTAGGTTTGTCTCTAATTAGCTTTTATGATTAACAGATACCACATAAAGATAGCAGTTCTATATACACATAAAGCTTTTTTTAGTAAACTGTTGTGATATGTTAGTATATAAGCAGGTGATTAAATTCTCTCTTATTCAGACTGGTTTTATAGAGCTAGTGTTTTTTGCATTGTGAAAAATAAATATTGACAGGAGAAAGTTCCTTCAGAAAATCATATGGATGTTCTTGCTCCTTGTATCATTAAGTGTCCACATCTTTGAAGAAGTTCAATTGCTCTTTTCTGTTTAACAGGAAGTCCACTGCAAGCCAGCCAGTGTGAGATATGAAGTAGAGGGATGTTTTTGACCACATGCCTAGTTTTTGAGCTGAATTTGTGTGCAAATTAAACACCAGGGCACTTAGGTTATACAGCTGGCAAAGCAAAAGGCTTTCCTTCACTCCTTTCTATGCACTTCCAAAGTGCACAGACTGAGTGTATCTTTTTTTTTAATCTCTTTGAAATACAATAATGTTCTATTGTAAGGTTCATGAGTGTAGCCCTGGTTTCAAGCCTGGTTTTCTGAAATTATTTTCCAAAGGAATTTTCTGTAAACAAGAGACATGTTTTTGTAATCTGTTCCTATGTTTTCATTCCTTTTCCTAGGAGTGACTTCTTCTTGATGACCCTCTGGTCTGACCAATGTGGTTGAAGAAGTTTGTCTTTCTTTCACCAATCAAATTGGTTTGTGTAGAATTGTATAAAAGGGAGATACATCCCAAAAATAAAAGAGTCATTTTCAGCCTTCTGAAGTTCAGAGTCTGTGTCGTTGTGGTCTAAAACAGCATCACATGAGCAATTGTTGAGCTGCCTCTCATGGATAGCAATCTTAACATCTTTCTCCCACGGACAGTTATTTCTCATCAGGACTGTAGGATCAAAGAAGAGCTGCACACACTCCACAGTTTGGATTTTTAGTGGCTAGAATCTCATTTTTTGACCCAGAAAGAAAAACTCACTGCCAAGGGTTTCCTGTTGTTTGGCTTTAGGTGGTTTCATATGATATCCAGGCATTCCAAGTGGCAAATTTCTTTTACTTGCCAACACTGTTTCGTCATCATGAAAATATGAAAGGATCTTGAGTTTGCAAATTAATTGAATGTTTTTTAACTTTTAGCATTTACATTGCTATTTTGAAGATGAGTTATTATTTGATGAAATATAAAAAAAATACTTGAATCAGAACCTAGAGCAATAGAATCATTAGGGAAAAAGTTATTTTGTGAGAACTTTTTGCCCTCTTGGTTTTGGGAAACAGTGACTTAGTAGTTTGTTTGTATATGAAGGAGTTAACAGCATTAACACAGGATACCTGTGATAAGAGTTTTTCTTACAGCAAGTGTGACTGCAAACCTGAATCAATACCCCTTAATTCTTGTTTAATAGACTGATGATTCTATGGTAGCTGTTCCAAAACTGGAATCTTTCAGTGAACCTATATTTTTTTTTTAAGTTCAGATTTTATTGAAAATGTTATTTAGGTTCCCTTATAATCTTTATTCATTTCATTTTATGTAATCTTCACAATCTGTTTCCATTTCACAATAGCTAGGGCTAAGAATTTGCAATGAATAAGTAGATTATCATACCACAGACATCATCATAGTAACAATTAAAGCAGTAGAGCTTTGACATAAAACAGTTTTCTTGTTTAAAACAGATTTCTTGTTTAAAAACCCATACAGAAGTAGCATGTTTTTCAGCAGAATGATTTTCCTTCAGTGGTGAGCAGTGAATTAAGTGATTATGTTCATGTATCATTCTTATATTTCCATCTCAGCTGCTGTAGTCCAACATGGCCACATCAGCCCTCATAAAATTGCCAAGAATCTAGGCAGTATGAGGAGATAACACTGAACCATGGAGCTTTGTGTATCCATGAAACTAAAAAAACATGTTAAGAATGTTGGTGGGCTTTGGCACACTTTTCACCAGGAAACAGTAGAGTTCATAGGTTCCCATTCAGAATTGCTGTTCTGAACTGTGGTAAGAAATAGAAAATTACTGAGTTATTTAAGAATATAGGAGATACAGGCAATATTCTCTTAACATGTGTTTGCTGCTAATGTGCACATTTCCCATGTTGTCATGGAATAACTTGTTTTACTATTTTTAAGCACCACTTCTAACTTACAGGATGAATTTACTTTCCCTCCAACTGTCTCTTACTGTTAGGCTTAGTTTTCACATTGCTGAAATATGTATAAAGTATATTTGGTGCTATTTAATTAGGAAGTACTAATTTTTGCAAACTTTGCATGCTGCTGGGATCTTTAAAGAATAATTTCAAACTCTTTTTCTGTTAATTTTGTGTTTCACTTTTCAGTTATGTAACAAATAAAAGTAGTATTCACAACAAAGCTTTTTCATTTAGATAATACAACTCTTTATAACTTCAGTATTTCAAAAAACATTTTCTTGTTCTTTCTGTTTTGCTGTAGTTTATGGTATTGCAATAATAACTTTTATACTAAACATACTTAAATTTTTATTTCTTTAGTGTCAAAAACTTTTAAACATGGAAGATTGTCTTTCCTGAAATAGCAAATATTTATTTGCCTCTTCTATCAAATCTGTTGTATGACAATTAATTGGTTTCTACTGTTAAAATTTTTCAGAGTATTTATTTGACTTCAGAACAAGATGCATGGGCAGATATAGAATATTTTCAAAAAGGGCGTAATTTCTTTGTAACAGGTAATGGATTAACACATTTTGATGTTAAGTCTTTCTTTTCAAAGAAAATTTCTGCCATAATGTCTCATTTTAATGATCTGTCCTCCAATCAGTTTACGACTCTAGGGTTACTATTCACAGAGCTGTTGTGTTTTGCTTCAATATTTACATAAGTGCACTAAGTTTTTCTCTCTCCTTCACAGCAACATATATATTTTTCATTTAGTGGCACAGTAGTTGATCGAAATTTAGCTATAAAATGTGAGAAATGCAAGTCTGCTTAACACAGAGTAGTGTGCTAATTGTTTTCTGCACTTGCTATCAAATACTGTCTTCGATATAAGGTTTCTAAATACCTAACATTTTTCATGGTTCCTGCCCTTATAAGGTGAGTAGTCTTCATGTTTGCTGCTTCAATTGGAGCTGTGTGTGTATGTTTAAAACCTAGGCATTAGAGCATAAGCATCTTGCAGAGAAATACTCTGTTTCCATGGAGCTTAGGTTTCAGCTTATTTTATCTTTTTTTAAGATAATAGCCTTTATTTTAAAGAGGCATTTTCCCATGGCTTGAAATTCAAACAAGACATGATTTTTTTAGCATCTTTCATGAAAACAATAGAACAAAAAAGGAGGATATTTAAAATGGAAATTGCTTTCTAGTTTGTAATTGTATTTTTTTCAGATAAACTAAGAATCATTTATTAAAAGTTATTATATCATGCTACATTGCCACACACAACCATTAACATTTGCATAAACTAGATTATGATATTCTTTGTCACAGTGAGTTATTTATTAGAGAAGCATCTGCTCTTTTTAATGGCCTGAGTGTTAAATGCATGGGAAGGCATGTAACATGACTACAACAATCTAGCTTCATTTGAAATGCTGAAGATCTGCCAGTCAGAATTATGAAAACACTGCATAAAATCTAGTGAGATGTTTCTGCTGCTGAGGTTAGCACTGCATTCATTATGTTCACAATTTACTCGTGTCTTCACATGTTTATGGTTTAGGCTATATTAGTGAGTTTTGTATTGTAAGGCATTGTAGGAACCTTTAGCTTTCAGGGATTTATGTCTGTAGAGGTTTTGTCTGAACTTTTAAATTTGAAACATGGGTATGTGAAAATAGGCATTGGAAAAGGACAAAATAAACCTATATTTGGGGTGTTATATAAATAATACTAATTTTTTCTCATATATAACGTTTGAAAAAGCAAATCTAAATTTTAAATGGTTTCTGAAAAACTAAACATCATATTTACTTTGCTAACTAAATAAACAGGACAACAACTCTAGGATGCTTTTTAAATTGATGTTTTTCTGAGCTCTGTGGAAGGCTTACTAAAACTTACAAAAGCTGTTTCAGGTGCTGAAGGGAAATAATTATTTCAGTTAACTCTGTACATGTATTGTTTCTACAACAGCAAACCTGCAATTTCAGATGTTTGGTGAAAGGGTAAAAGATCATACTGTTTTAAAATTCTTGCTGGAAATACTTTGTACAGACCAGAGTAGATCCTCCAGTGTCATAACCCTTAAATGAGATTATTGGTGATTTTCCAGATTCTGTAATACATTATGAACCTTATTATATGTTCTATGACAAATTACATATTCATTTCTAGCTGTCATAACAATGAACATTTATGATAGTTTGACTCATGAAAAATTATTCTAATTGTACGATACTATGAAACTTTCTTGGGTTAAATTATTAGTAATAGATAAATGTGTTTTTGCTAGCCATAAATTATAGTAATATTCCTGATATCTTTGACTGGAAAGGCAGTCAAAATAAATATTTCACCATCTACTTGGGGTTTTGGATTATTGTGACATAGGGAATACTTTCAGTTGTTTTTGCTTAGTACATTATTGTGGCAAACTTGTGCAACACCATCCAGGTTCAAGCATTTCCCTTTCCACCTTGTTGCATGTCAGAAAACTGTTCTAATTATCTTTAGTCACTGGTCAGGACTTCTTTCTTGCTTGAATTCTTGATTCCTCTTAGCAACCCTCAGTTACTTATCATTAATATTTCAGTGTGAAGTGTCCCAATTCAACAAGGTTATACATCAGTTTGTTTACAAACGTCAAGAAGTATGTTTGATGCAAATACACTCAGACTAGATGTAAGGAAAAAAAATTTACAGTGATGATAGTGGAACACTGGAATAGTTTGCCCAGGTAGGTAGTAGGTGCCCCATCCCTGGAAACATTCAAGGTCAGGGGCTCTGAGCAACCTGATCTAGTTTAGGATACCTCTCCCCATAGCAAGGCGTTGGACTAGATGACCTTTAAACGTGCCTTCCAGCCCAAAGCATTTCATAATTTTATGATTCTATGACATAAATGGGATAAATGCAATATTCATTGCTCACTCTCAGAATAATCAGGAGTTTTGGGTTGATGGACCATATAAGATCAATAACTCTGCAAAGTTCCATCAATGAAGTATCTTCTAAGGAACAACTGGGCAGAATTTATCATAGTATGATGGAAGGGCAGCCACTTGGGTTCTAGATGCTGGTCCTCTGGCCTTCAGCAAGCCAGGGGAGACAGCACAATACCCTGGTGGATCTCTAGGTGTATGTCAGAATTTCATAGCTGTTCTTCACTTCTATATAAATGACAAAGGTATTTATAATGGTGGCAGATACATTGCATTCTTCCTTTCTTTGTTTCCCAGATTATGACCCTGGTGTGTTGTCCCATGTTCCAGGGAAGTAATAAAGCTTCAAGTGACCTGATTTTTATAGGAAAGGATATTGACAGAATGAAAAAATTTCTGTTAAGTACAAATTCTATCTTCTTATCAGAGTGTCAGTTCAGATTAGGTGCCTTCTGAGCCTATAACATTCTATTCATAGCTCATACAAACACAAATTTCCATATACTGCTTGTATCTCAGCCCTTAAGCACACCCGCAGACACACACAGAGAATTACTAGGTTGGAAGAGACCTCCAATATCATTGAGTCCAACCCATGCCCCAACACCTCAACTCTAGACTATGACATCAAGTGCCACATCCAGTCTTTTTTTAAACACATCCAGGGATGGTGACTCCACCACCTCCCCGGGCAGACCATTCCAGTACTTTATTATTCTTTCTGTGAAAAACTTTTTTCCTAATATCCAGCTGATATGTCCCTTGGTGCAGCTTAAGACTGTGTCCTCTCCTTCTGTCAGTTGTTGCCTGAAGAAAGAGACCAACCCCCACCTGAATACAACGACCTTTCAGGGAGTTACAGAGAGTGATAAGGTCACCTCTGAGTCTTCTTTTCTCCAGGCTAAACACCCACAGGTCCCTCAGTCATTCCTCACAGGGTTTGTGCTCCAAGCCCCTCACCAGCCTTGTTGCCTCCTCTGGAAGTGTTCGAGCATCTGAAGGTCCTTCCTAAACTGAGGGCCCAGAACTGGACACAGCACTCAAGGTGTGGCCTGACCAGTGCCGAGTACAGGGGAAGAATGACCTCCCTGCTCCTGCTGGCCACACCATTCCTGATACAGGCCAGGATGCCCTTGGCCCTCCTGGCCACCAGGGCACACTGCTGGCTCATGTTCAGCTGCTGTCATCAGTACCGCCCCCCCGGTCCCTTTCTGCCTGGGCACTCTCCAGCCGCACCATCCACAGCCTATAACATTGCAGGGGGTTATTGTGGCCAAAATGCAGGACTTTGTACCTGGACATATTAAACTTCATCTTGTTAGACTTTGTCCATCCATCCAATTGTTCCAGGTCTCTCTGGAGAGCCCTCCTGTCTTCCAACAGATCGACACATGATCCCAGCTTAGTGTCATCTGCAATTTTACTGAGGAAAGATTCAATAGCCTCATCCATGTCATCAATAAAAATATTGAACAGAACTGGCCCCAGCACAGACGCCTGAGGGACACCACTGGTGACTGTCCCCAGCTGGATGCAGCACTGTTCACCACCACTCTCTGGGCCCAGCCATCCAGCCAGTTCCTAACCCAGCAAAGAGTGCTCCTGTCCAAGCCCCGGGCTGGCAGCTTTTCCAGGAATATGCTGTGGGAGACAGTGTCAAAGGCCTTGCTGAAGTCCAAATAGACAACATCCACAGCCTTTCCTGCATCCACCAGGTGAGTCACCTGGTCATAAAAGGAGACCAGGTTGGTCAAACATGACCTGCCTCTCCTAAACCCATGCTGGCTGGGTCTGATACCCTGGCCATCCTGTAAATTCTGTGTGATGACACTCAGTATAAACTGTTCCATTGTCTTGCCAGGTACTGAGGTCAGGCTGACTGGTCTATAATTACTGGGATCCTCTCTCCCACCCTTTTTGTGAATGGGTGTCACATTGGCCAGTTTCCAATCTTCTGGAACCTCACCAGTGAGCCATGACTGATTGTAGATGATGGAGAGTGGCTTTGCAAGCTCATCTGCCAGCTCCCTCATCACCCTGGGATGGATCCCATCTGGGCCCATAAATTTATAGACATCCAAGCATCTCAGCTGTTCTCTGACTGCCTCCTCTTGGATAATGAGGGGACCATTCTGTTCCCTGACATCACCAATGAACCCAGGGGGACAGTTGTCCTGAAGGCAAGTTGTCTTCCCACTGAAAACTGAGGCAAAGAAGGCATTAAGCACTTCTGCCTTCTCCTCATCAGCAGTTACTAAGTTCACTCCCTCATCCAATAGAGAACAAAGGTTGGCCTTACCCTTTCTTTTACCATTAATATATTTGTAAAAACATTTTTTATTATCCTTTACAAAAATTGCCAATTTCAGTTTGAACCGAGCTTTGGCCTCCCTAATTTTTTCCCCTATATGCTCTATCAGCCCCCTTAAATACTTCCTGTGAGACCTGACCCTCCTTCCAAAGATGGTACATCCTCTTTTTGTTTCTAAGTTCCTTCAAAACCTCCTTGCCCATCCAAGCTGGATATTTGCTTCATTGACTCATCTTTCAGCACACAGAGACAGTCTGTTCCTGTGCCCCCAAAATCTCTGTTTTGAAGTACACCCAGCTTTCCTGAACTCCTTTGTTTTTAAGGGATGCTTCCCAAGGACCTGTCTGAATAAGTCTCCTAAATAGGCCAAAGTCTGCCCTCTGGAAGTCCAATGTAAAATTCTTATTGATGTTCCTCCTGATTTCACCAAATATTGAGAACTCTGTAATTTCATGATCACTGTGTCCCAGTTGGCCTCCAACCACCACATCTTCCACCAACCCATCTCTATTTGCAAACAACAGGTCTAACATAGTCCCTCCCCTGGTGGGCTCACTCACCAGCTGTGACAAAAAGTTATCCTCCACACACTAAAAATTTCCTGGACTGCCTCTTTTCTGCTGTATTAAGTTCCCAGCAGATGTCTGGCAGGTGGAAGTCACCTACAAGAACAAGGGCTGATGATCCTAAAACATTCTCCAGCTGCTTACAGAATAATACCAGCTCTTCCTCCTGGCTGGGTGGACAATAACAGACTCCCAGTAGGATGTCAGCCTTGTTGGCCTTTCCCTTAATTCTTACCCATAGGCATTCAACTCCATCATCATGAATTTCAATACTTATGGTGTCAAAAGTCTCCCTAATATAAAGAGCCACCCCTCCACCTCTTCTCCCTTTCCTGTTTCTCCTGAAGAGCTTGTAGCCATCCAGTGCAGCGCTCCAGCCATGTAAGTCATCCCACCACTTTTCTGTGATGGTGACTACATCAGAGCTTTGCTGTTGCACCATGGCCTCCAGCTCTCCCTGTTTGTTACCTAAGCTGTGTGCATTGGTGTACATGCACCTCAGCTGGGCTGCTGACTGCACCCCTAACTCAGGGTTACCACCCTTGGGCCTGCTTCCAGGCAGCCCAGCTCCATCCCCTTCCCCCTTCAAACCTAGTTTAAAGCCTTCTCAACGTGTTCTGCCAGATCCTGAGCTAAAATTCTTCTGCTCGTAACAGAGATGCAACCCATCCAGTTCCAGCAGGCCAGGTGCTGTAAAAGTTGCCCCATGGTCAAAGAACCCGAAATTCTGCCAATGACACTAACCCTTGAGCCACTTGTTGATAACATGGGCTCTCCTACTACTTTCACCATTTTTTTCTGCCACCAAAGAGACTGAGGAAAAGACTACCTGTGGTCCTGCCCTATCAACCACTTGACCCAGTGCCCTAAAGTCCATTTTAATTGCCCTGACACTCCTCTTTTAATTCTCATGACTGCCAGCCTGGAGTATCAGCAGTGGGTAATAATCAGAGGGCTGAATCAGCCCAGGAAGTCTCTCAGTGACATCCTGTACCCAGGCCCCAGGGAGGCAGCAGACCTCCCTGTGGATTGGGTCGACGTACAGGGCCCTCTGTTCCCCTCAAAAGGGACTCACTACGATTACCCTTCCTTTCTTTTTGACGTTAGCGGTGGTGATCCATCCTACAGATGAAGCGTAATTGGGAGGCCCACTGGGCAGATAATTTTCTTCTAAATCATCTGGCTGACTCTCTAGGGTCTCAGGGTCTCATACATATTCTGAAGTGGTACCTGGGTAGGTGATGAGGGACGGGAAGAATTTTTATTATTACCTCCTTGAGCAGGGGCCCATTTCCACTCCCCTTCATTGACCAGGTGTCCTCCTATTGCCTGACAGTGGAAGGCATGGGAGTCATCTGACTCCTGGTGGGTCTCCCTCAACGATGTAAGTGTGGAACTCCGCCAATCTATTTCCCTTTCACTTTCCCTGATACTCCTTAGTCTTTCAACTTCCTCCCTAAGATCAGCCACCAGCAAAAGGAGATCATTCATTTGTTCACACCATAGGCTGGCTTCTTCTGCAAAGGTTACTGGAACCACTGATAAGCTCAAACACTCCACACCAGAATGGATCTGTACAGACGGACCCATTTTTGGAGGGTTCTATTTGGTTACACACACTTGTACTAACTACAGTTTTTGGTGGTGTAAAAACCATTACTAACAAAAAAAACCAAACCCAACCAACCACCAGAAACACAGCAAACAACAAACTAACCTTACTAGCAGGAAAAGTCTGCAACCCTGCCTGTATGAGCTGCTGTGCAAACTGCCGTGCCACACCCTCAGGTGCCCGTTTGCCCACTCCCATTCACTGTGCTCCCTTAGAGACCTCTTTTAATCTGCTGCCACTCACCAGCAGAGGAGCCCCACCCTTGCCTGTCTAACTCACAGTATACATCAAATGTACATCATTCAATTTGATTCTTAAAAGAAAGACAAGACTCTAGAAGGCAGAAGCAAGAGAAGCTAGAAACCTGGCAGAAATGTGGAAAAAAGGTCTAACACAACATCACGTAGTTCTTGAAGATTTAGTCATGTTACGGCACTTTGTTCCACAATTGTGCATAGCCCTTTGCAATGGCCAAAAATAGATATTTTAGGAACAAGTTCATTCCCACTGATTAACGATCCCTTACCCCTGTGCAAGTTTCAGATAGTGTATCATAGGTATTATACCTTCAAACATATGCTCAGAGGAGACCCAGCTGACTGCAAGCCTATGAATAAGGACCACAGTGTGTCCCTGGCATGTGCTCTGCAACTTCAATGTTATATTACTGTTTCTACAAGACAAAAAAATCTAATTTACATTTATCAATATGAGTAGCTGTTCTCTAGTGATTTCCCACTAGAGTGACTCACTCGCTCTCAATGTTACTTTTTTTTTTTTTACTTCTATTTTGTATGTAGTTTTATCCTTTCCACAAAAAAACCTCCACTTATTTTAATGTACTAGCAGCCCAACACATTATTTTGATGAAGTTATAATTTCAAATAAGGACAAATTCTGTCTTGATGGTGATGGTCATTTATATGTCTCATGTTCAGCAATTTGGAATCATTAATACAAAATTGAGATTGAATAATCTCTATTTTTAAAACAAATATTAGACTCATTTTGATTTCAGGACTAAAGATAAAAAGGAAAATTATTTTTAGGAGGATTTATTATGCAGTTGATAATAACTTGGACATGTAGAACTGCTGTAGTTGTTTGTTATTGCAGTTGGTCAATAGCTTTCAATCTTATAAAAAACCAGAATCACATTGCTTCACACCTGATACTTACAGACAATCTTATGACATCTGCTAACACCAAAGTTGAAGTTGGTGAATTAGTTTAGAAATTTCTAGAAATGCTCAGTGTCAGCAAAATGGAGAACATTTTACAGCAACCTGAAGAGTTTACAATGCTTTTCTCCAGCAATGAGAAATTTTCTTTTTTCTTTTTGTTACATATGCACTTTTAAATTAAGGTTTATCATCTTCACGTAATGGGTTGATAGAATTCCAGGCTTTCTAAAGCATTAACAATTCTTTTTTTTTTTTTTTTGCTCTAACTCATTTAACTTCTCCTGGATATACTATTATTATATTTTATTTATTAGAGAGATATTTAGGAAGAATTTAATTGTCAGTAGTTTACATTCTAACCATTTTCTGAGTAACCCCATCATTTTTATTCATTCTTCTCTGATGTTTATGTTCATGCAATGTTAATTACAGAATGTTGAAGTCAGAAAATCAAACTATGTTAAGAGCATTTAGGAAAGGAGTAAAATACAAAAAAAAGGAACATCATTATGTCAGTATGACTACTTGGTGAGCCCTCATCTTGAATGAGGAAATCTGAGAAAATGTGATCCCTGTCACATCATTGAAGACCGAGAGGATGAAGGGTGACAGGTGAGGTCAAAATCCTGAAACAGCTGGCTGCATAGGATAGTATAGTAGGATATCATTTGCTAAAGGAGAGGACATGGGAAGTGCATGTCTGCGAAATCACAAGGAGAGGATAAGTAAAGAACAACCCTTCATTGCCATTTAAACTATAAAACAACAATGTCAAACTTGGTGAGATAGCTAAAAACAAAATGGGGGCATGCAAACTATGAAAGGGGGCATGTGCTCTAAAGGCAGCTTGAGATGGTAATTCTAGAAAGTTGGATTGGCAGACATGTGAAACAAAGTCAGCACCTTTTGACTATGAGGTGTGAGACCCACTTTGCAGAAGCAGAAGCAGTTACTACATGCTTGACCTTATCTCATGTTGGTTTCACTGTTCTCTAGGTCAGCACTATTGGCTGCCTTTACAGGCAGAACACTGAGTGAAACAAAGTATGATCCAATGTTTATTCTAATGTTTTGTGTATCAATTTTAAATGGGTTTTTTTAAATGTAGCTGCATTTAGGCGCTGAACAGAGTTTCACTTTCTGTGATAATTTTAAGGCTGCAGTATTTCTTCATGGGCTTCTCTAGGCAGATTTACTATAATTAGGGTTTTGGCATTCTGATTTAAATGCATGTTTCTAGAAGAGTACAAGGATTAAACTGAAGTCTTCTGTTTTAGTCATTGCTTTGGTAAATAAATTTTTGCGTCTGCCTTTTTACAGCAGACTTAAATGGACAGGTTTTCAAAGTTGGAAAGATTCCTTCTATTGTCCTGCAGTTGCACTTCAGCTGCTTTGATGCCTCTGTATAATTTTCTACTAAATTCATTTAAGGAATGAAATGGCTTAAGTTAATAAAGTTACATTTGGAGCTGCAGGAAGCCTACTTGCAAAATTTTGTAATCCTTATTATGTCTACTACCTGAAACTAGTTATTATTAGTTTATATCTGTGAGATTACTAATACTGAGAGCTCATAATCTGATTAGGTAGAAACTGAAAAGGGAGAAACAGATAGACAGATAGAGATACAATTGTGTTCCTCTTTTAGATATGTTTTTTGAATGCTGACCACCAATTTTGTATTGTTTGCTAGCATATACTAATTTATTTCTATTAAAAATGCATCTTAGTATTCTGTTTATTTTATTGTATGATTTTTTTCCCTGAACACTGTTTCCAGTGTTCATATTCAAGTTCTTAGTTAGCTTAACCTGGGATTTAAATGTGTCTCTACTAAAGTCATCAAGAATTTTGAATTGAAGCTGCTCTTGGTGCCATCTTAATCCTATCCTTCAAGAGGCCTTCAATTATTGCCAAACTATTAATTCTCATAAAGATCAAATGAGCACAATGACCAGGCAAAAAAAAAAAAAAAAAAAAAAAAAGAAAAAAAAAAAAAAAGAGTTGAGTCACGTAATTATGTGCTAACAGTATAAATCATTTATCTGAAAAGGAACTGTTACCCACACGCCTAGTTTACCTTAGGTAATACAAGCTCTTGGTGAAGAATTTGTTATTCCGCATTTTCTTAGACATAGCGTTCTTCAGTCATTTTCTGAGTAGGGCTATGATAATATCTAACTGACAGGGTGCTTTCTTGCCCATTGCCTTTTATTATATCATATTTGATTTATGTCTGATGCTTGACTTTCAGAGACATCCATGTGTCCAGTATAAAAAAGATGTGGAAATATATCTGTGGCCATGCAATTGCTTTCTGCCAGGATTAAACAAAGTAAATCTCTGGTGAAATTCTGCTGAAAATGGATGTTATCCTCTTATTCATGTTCGAAACTAGAAACAGTCTACTTGATTGGATTACTGTACCAGCAAAACTTCTAATTCCTTTTTTCCCCTTCTTCAACATTTGCTAATCAGTAGAATGTGCTGTACGTATCGCTGTTACGGGATCTTTTGTCATTATTTTGCTGAAATGTAGAGCAGTAATTCATCTTCATTCACAGCCTGGGATCCTGCCATCCATATGTAGAAGGCATATTTTTAGTTTTTCTATATGTAATATAAACATTTTGTAAAACCATCCCTGAAGAGAATGTAATTGTAGTGGTTAATGTAATTGTTGCTCTCATGAGATATAATTAAAAAAGAAAATGAGACATCCCCTGAATTACAACCTAGAAAAGCAGGTATGGCAAAAGCAGTAACCCAGTTTTCATTAAATACAAATTTTGATGAATCAAGTTCTTCTGTAAACTGAACAAGAACTGTATTATACAAAAATTTAAAGAAATAAGAAATTGTATCTTCTAGCATGCATGTAATTCTTGTGGTCTGTTACAGTTTGGATTTCATCAGTGCAGTATTTAATTTGCTGAATCCTAAACACTGCTAGCCAGAGTTATTGAGCCTGGTTCTTTTACTGTGTCATATAAGAAATATCTCTCTTACTTACTTAAATTTTTACATTTCAGGAATCTTATTCAAAGAAGAGAGGTTATGCATTGGAAGCAATACCCTCTGTACCTCTGGATGCAGTTCCTGCAGAAAATGACAGCAGTCTTTGTGATTCGATAGACATAGCAGTCACAAAAAAGCCTTGTTCCCTAGAGATAGCAAGAGTTTCTTCCTCAAGACCAGGTAAATCACCAAATAATCCCTTACACAGTTACTGGTGTAAGTGTTAATCCATAGAATATATAGGTTTATGTTTTTAAGCATGGTCTGTTTATTTATTACAGTATGATTATAGTCTTCCATTAGCTACCATAAGAGCTTCATATCAGAATGAAGATTATTAACAAAATGTTGTAGAAGTGAAAGGAAAGCAGGTGTTTAAATACTTTGCAAGATAAATACAAGGTTGCAAAAAGACAAATTAGAAACAGAGTTTCTTGTAGACAAGCCTTTTGCGATAATCCTTTAACCAACCTGTTTCCTTTTTTTTCCTAAGTACTGCTTAGCAACAACATTATGGAACTACTTAGTACTTAAAATTTAAAGTATTCTGCATTTTCATGTTACATGAAAGAATATCTGATCCATTTTTGAAAATTAAATAGTGAATGAGAATTAAAAGAAGTATTAAATGACAGTTTGACAGACTGCTGTTTGTTATATATAGGTTTGAACAGCAATGAGTTAAAATATTTAAAAACTATTAGAATTATGCTAATTTAGATATTATCTGTAAGTATGATATTATTTGTAAGAATTCTGTTTATGTTCTCCAAAATTATATGATCTCTTCCATTACCCTTGTTTGAACTCTTCATTAGTCACCACCTGGTACAGGAATTTCAGAATATAGTAATTTTGCTCTAAGTAATTGGACTGAGAGTCAGCTTTGATAAATGACAGTTCTCAGCAGCAGAGACACCTATTTGAAACATACAATTGACTTTCTGACCTGTGCAACCTTCATTAGAAATCATTGGGTAATAAACAAGGATGACAGATGACAGATTTTTGACTAACATCATGTTACTGATCTGGTCTGTGTAACGGAAAGCACTGTCTTGATTTCACAGCTGAACTAATACTGAAAGAGTGCCAGAGCTATATCAGGCATAGTATATGAGGGCCAGATAGCAAGATACTGCATTGGAGTTTGCAAGGTGAGGTGGAGCGGATCATAATTCCCGCCTCTCTATTAAATTTGGCCTAAAGAAGGCTTGATGGAACCTGCGTTCTGACCAGCAGTCTAAAAGATGGCGCAAAATAGGACAGCAGCTTTATAGCATAGTTACACAGAATGGACCAGAATCTGACTTGAACATCAGCATGACTACTTGTGTTTCTTACTTTGGCTCTGATATTCTAAAAACTTTAGTCTGTGCCGGACAATATTGTGGGTTGTTTTTCAGTAGAGGAAGAAAATAACAAATTATCTTTGTTTTTCACACTTCTACTTGAATAATTACCATAAACATATGGATTGCAGGGGAAAGACTGCCATACACATTCCCAATAAATTGGTAGGGGGAGTTAATTACCTGGCTTCTTAGTAATAGGGCTCAACAACAAAGCTTCCAGTTGTAATTAGCATTTTTTTAAAAAGATGGAGTTTTCACTAGTTTAAATACCAGCCTTTGGAATTGTGCTGTCTGCTGAACACAAGCCTTTCTGGTAGGTACAGTAAGTCTATTAAGATTGGTGTGAAAAACAGATCCTATAAAGGACATTTTTATGTCTTAATCTGGAAGTATGTTTTGTGTAAAGTTTAAAATAGTGTGCATCAGAGGCCTGGAGTATAAGCTAGGAAGGTGTAGGACATTCATGAGGGCATGCATATTTAGAAGATCTAACATGATCAACAAGCGGACAATACAAATGTACTGTAATTCCTCCTGTCTTAGTTTTCCATATATCACTGTGATATTATCCCCTTGACATTTTATTGGGAATAACATTTGGCTGTATAGAAAAATATGGTTTTATTTTAAGCTATAAATGTAGAAGTTATTTAACTGGCCTGGCTTGCAAGCCATATCTGGAGTCCTGTTGGCTCTTAGACTACAAATGAAATAAATCATATCACTCTCAGTTATAAGGTATTTAGCATGACGTGCAATTGTATGTGAAGTCACCCTGCCACTTTAGGTAATATAGATTTATTGCTTGAATAAGTTACATATGATTATAGGTAATTTCTTAAAAAGAAATGTCTAATTTTGCATGCTTTTTTTCCTGAAATTTCCCTCAGATTTTGTGTCAATGAGACATGCTGACTTCAGGAATACTGTTTCAGATTTCTGTATTATGTGATATATAGGGCTCTGGGGAGAAAAACCCTACAGATTGCTCTGTAGTTCTCCTGAATTTTATTGTTGAACAGGTAAGGAATCACAGAGGATGAGAACACCATGCAACAAATGGTAAGGGCTTGTTATTTTTCAGGGAGAAAAATTGAATAGAAAACAAATAAAAGTAATCATAAAGTTAGTTACCTCTACTTCTGAATACCAGTATTGTAGGAGATTTATGTCTCTTTGCAAGGAATTAGATTTATATACGAAAACGAACAGTACATTTATGGGTTTATGCTCACAATTAAAGTAGTTGCTTCTAATTAGGACAGATTTAAGAGTAAAAAAGACTGCTTGTGTGTCTCAGTCCAAGTTAAGCTGTTCTTTGTTTCTGTGATAGATTAATAGGACAAGTTTGGCAGGTTGTATAAGCATCTCTCAGCATTTCCACTTTTAAACAACTAGTTAAGACATGATAGGAATATTCTGAAACATTGCACTCTTTGAGAACATTTTTTCCCATTAGGTAAAATATAAATTTGGGGTTAAAATTTCATAGATCCCTCTCTTTGAATGAATATAAAATAATTGATGCATTAATCAATCTGCTGATTCTTCTGTTGGATATTGTCCTGCTGGATCTTGTCCTGTCGTATTCCAGGACTGTTCCTTGAATAGGAATTCCTTATTCCTTAAACTAGACATTTCTGCTACTCATTTTAATTTTTACACTGCTCTTCTATTTAAAAAATAATTGATATGACATATTTAATCTTGAAAAATAGTAGTGAAATTTTATTAGTTCATAAGCCATGCATTAGTATTGTCCTTTTGCCTTTAAGGATGTAATGGAATTTTGTGAGCTATAGCAACAAAACATCTTGGAAAAGATGTAAATGAAGTTCAAAAGATGTTCATGAAGTTAGTGTGGGTTTGGTCACTTATATAGAGTCCAGAATACTGTTTTAGGTGTACCAGCAGGCTGCTTTTGGGTCTCTGATGTTAAAGACCCTTACAGTAGTAGCTTAGTAGTAGCTTAGACATTCTGTACCGTAGTCCATTCTTGTATCTCACAGTGTCATCCATTTTATTTAGGAGAAATATTGAATGAAATCTGAGCTACATTACAGAATAAATGCTAATTTTAATTTTTTTTTTTTTAGTTGTAGTTAAGTGCATGTCCCTACTCAGTGGGGAGATTATGTCTCTTTGAGTTTGGTTTTATCATTTCTACTGCAGAAACTCCCTATGAGTGACACCAGGTGGAAGTTCACATGTTAAATTTTCAATAATTGTGAGTGATGACCAGTAATAATTATTTTTAGGTCTCCTTGAGTATCATCAGGAATTAGAGAGGACTTTTCAAACTCTGTTTCTCCTGAACAACTTGTGGAAGAGAAAAACCAACCAATTTCCTTGGGAAATTTGATCTGTCTATGCAGATTAACAAACGTTTTAATAAAGCATCTCAATGACAAGAAGAGACATTTCACTATGTAAACTGCATGAAAATCACCATTGGATAAGAAAATTCTAGTCCAAGAATCTATTATGTTTCCTTATCTTACTTCACTGTGGCTGCAGGTCAGGGACACCATAGTGAGTCATCTACAACTCTGAAAACAGCTGAGCTGTGGCAAAGCAGAACTCAGTGTGGGCTGCAAAATCCAGCTGAGAAATAAGGTAAATGTGAGGGGGTTCACTTCTGCTGAGCTCTCAATCGCCATGTCAGCAATTCCCAACTCAGTAATTTTAAAGAAAGCTCTTGTACAACTACTCTACTCAGTTATATTTATCCATATAAAGATATGAATTCTATCAGCAATAAAAATTGTCCTTAGATATGTGATATGTTGTCAGTAGCCTATGGCAGGCAAGCAGAAGGCAAGGAGCTGAAACGTAAATTTAGAGATAGCAGCTATTCTGCTCCTTTGCCCAGCTAAGTGTACTTCAAAGCAATCTTGCTATTGTCACTCAGGATGTTTTTTGTTATCTAAAAAAAATTACTTGATTTGTGCTTTAATGCCAGTGACTCGTAAGGAGGACCAGGCATTTAATAAACCGGTAATTAAACATACCTTCTTCTTATAACCTCATTACCACAACAGGGAAATTAATAAAAAAGTTAGTTGACACTGAATTCATACAATATATCAAACTGTCCCCAAGCTGGCCAATTCTTTGCACTATTAGGGTTGGGGTTTTTTTTTGCTTTGTCAGCCTGGCGTCCCTCTCCTGTCATCACAATGAAAATGAACCTGAAAACTCGTAGTCAGTGTGTCAGATCACCTCAGCTGTATAACACCGTGTCAGCAGTCTCACACAGATATCTAGGAGACTATTCTCCAGAAACCTAAATTGAAAAAAGAGCCTAGCTGTGATAACATTTTTATCAACATTAAAATATGTCTTTTACTTAAGTTTCCAAAATCATCAAATACTTGGCTTGGTAAATCAAATTCTTTTTATTAGTTTCTGTTTGACTTCAGTAATCCTGAATATTTGCACTCTTCAGTTTTCCAGATTGAGACTAAGATCCCAAATATATATTTTCTTGATGAATTTATACCTTCACTTTTGTGCAGTTATTTTCAAGTTATAAGCAAAGCAGTGAAAAGTGGCCACAAAGAAGGAACCATCACGCTGCCAGATATAAAAAATTGTCTGGATGAACAAAAATTCAAGGGTGTAGCTTTAGTCATCAATGCTTAATCACTTTGAAACTCTAATTAATCTGAAGGATCACACACAAACCTTTTGAAAGCCACTCACACAAATGGCTTCAAGCAGAAGGACTGCTAATAGAGCTGTATTTCATTTAAGTATGCTTTTTAAACCAGAGATAGCAGGATATAGTGTCCTTAAACACATGACCTACAGTCTAACTCCCCAGGATTACTTTTAAGAAAAGGTGTTTAATGGCCAAGAAAAAGCATTTTAGTTGTGTAAAGGGAACCTAATAAAGGAGGCAGTGTAACAGTTGGTCTAGAACCAGCTGAAGATACTCTATGAATTTAGCCTAATTTAACACAAATGTTTCTGAAATAACTGACTGTCCATGAAGGCTTTTGATAATGTGGTGCATATTCAAAATCATTACCATCTACCTGGCATCAGTGTTGAATTTTCTAAGCAGCAGGGATGTGAATGGAGAACCTCAGAATGCTCGTCAGGGCCATTAAAACTTACTAGTGCTTCAGGAATTGACGTGACAGCACCAGGCCTGCCAGAGTTTGAGAAGTATTTGGACAACGCTCAGGCATATGATGTGATTCTTGGGGTTGTCCTGTGATGGGCCAGGAGTTAGACTTTGATGATCGTGTGGATATCTCCCAAGGAATAATTATCAGAATATTCTGTGATTCTGTGATGATATATGAGTGCTAATCAACTGTCCCCTTATTGTTCTGTCTATTACTCAAGGTGACATTATCTCCAAAGAGTAGAATTGATCTGTCTGTTGAGTGAGAAGTGAAGAGCCACTCAGAGCTTGTGACTGTGTTCTGTCATTACAGAACACAGAGCATAGGAATTGTAAAGTGAGCCCTGCATCCATTTGGTGGAGTTGGTTCACTGACAAAAGAGGGTTGTGTTTCCATAGCAGCCTAATAGCTGAACAATTCTTAGGCAGCAAGCATTTTCTTTTCTAAGTAATTTTTTGCTTTAGAGAAATGTTCCCATGGTTAACTGAAGTTCCCCAGTTCTCAGGATGTTTTGCACAATATAATACCCCTTCATATTTAACACAGAAAGAGTACAGGCCATGGAAAGAATGAGCAAGAGAGTCTCACAGTGCCCGGATGTAAAAACAGGATTCACTCTCCTGGTAAAATTTAAAAGTTTAATAAAGGACAATAGGAGACAAAGACAATAAAGTGAAGTTTTTAATGGCTGGGCGCTTGGCATTCAGCCAAGAGCACACCTGCTATTTTGGAGACACTCTTTATATACCTTTTCTATTACATCAGCCTATTGCATATTCATAAACAATTATGCCTATTTAAACTTTTCCCCAAAGTAGTTTACATGTTCCAAGAACTGTTTAGCATGGCTCCTCCTTGTGTCCGCCTTCTTAGAGCATGTATATCTCTTGGCCGTGGTTTAAGTCCATTCTTATTATAACTTCCAGCTTGGGTTTTGGTCCATACTTTCTTCAGATGGCAGGTGCTGATAGCTGGCATATCAGCAGCAGGAGTTTTCATTATATGTTCATTGGGTGTTATCCCAACCAAGCAGACAGTTTAATTACAAGCATACCTATATCAGCTATTCCACTACTATGTCTAAGTTTAGTTAATAGCAGAAGTAAAACCTGTATTTTTATAGCAAAGTTACTTTAGTATTATACATATAGCATCCATTTTAATATTTGCGAAAAGCCAATATTATAATATGTATTTATAACACACGACATGATGACAATATTTCCCTTAAGGGGAGAAAAGTTAAGTTCTAGCATTTGTGTAGTTCCTTTCACGATAGATCTTCAAAATATCTGGGGTTTATGCTTATTAATCTTCATAGAAGCCTGTATTAGAATCACTGATTTCTGTGCTAGTGTGCTGGTTTTGCATTAATTGACATTTGGTGAAGAGAGAAGAAGCTAGCCATGTATAGTCCTTCCAAGCTGGTTTCCTGGCTAGCTCTGCTCTTCAGATACCATATAAATGAGTTATTCCTTTGGGTCCAGATTTCAGACAGAGATGTGACTGCTTGGAAGAAAGGAGCAGCTCACACTTGATGGTGAGGAAGGTGTTTATTCAGGATGAAGGCCCAGGGTGCCAGAGTGTGAGAGTGTGAGTGTCTATTTTTTTCACTTACTTCCTCTTAAGTACAGGGGCATTACTGATGGAAATGAGGGGGAGTGATTTAGGTAAAGGGGGGATTGACATTGCCCTTTTAGGGTAAAAGGGGTGTGGAGATACCTGAAACCTTGGCTGAGCATCTGGCTTAGCCAGGGCCATCAAATATCAAGGAGTGTCCATAGATAAGATACAATAGGAGATACAGTACACTGGGACAGGGTATTGAGGAGGTACAATGGGGAGGGCCAGGCCTATTATGTGGATTAATGACAGTGATTAAGGAAAGAGGGGTGTGGGGGTAGGAATGAACCATTACAGGAACTTAATAACAAAAATCACACAGAACTTTAGAAAACCCAAAATGCACATTGCAACAGCCATGGAAGTGATTTCCTGACAGAAGCTGCTAGCAGCTTCCTCCGTGCTGGGCAAAAATATTCGCTGCCAGGTTCTGAGAATTGGCACATTGTTAAACCACGAAGAAAGCTTGATCTGCCTCTGTGAGGTTCACGTTTTAAAATGAACAAGCCTGGGAAAAGTTCTCTTGCTTTCTGGGTTTTGAAGAGAGGAGTTCTCTGCCCCTCCCGGCCGAGTGTGCGGGCGGGGAAGGGAGGCTGCTAACAGCTTGCCTACACTGAGCTCTGCCCCGCCGCCAGCTGGGGCCGGGTCAGAGCCCGCCAGGCCCCGGGAGCAGCCCCGGGAGCAGCTCCGAGCTGGACGGGGCCATGGCACAGGCTGCTGAGAGTCTCCCTGGCTGTTTCCTGCCGTCGCTGGGTTCCCACGCAGCCCCCCATAGTGTGGCCACCAGAGTCACACTGCTAAAAGAACCATCTGAGTGCCACAGGAAATTTTGTGGCCGAAACCAATGCTGTGAGCCTCCGCGGCCACTGCCTGGCAAGATTCACATGACCAACGGTGAGAGGCCAGTCCCTGATGTAAGGCCTGGGTAAAATTAACTCTTACTGCACAGATGACACTTGCAGACCTTCCCTTCAATCCTCTCTCGAGTGAGAGAAAAAGACAGAGTGAAGACACATAGAGGGCAATATGAAGACACCAAGGTCAGTAAAGAAGAAATCAAATCTCAAATGAGAGGAGAATGAGGAGATGCCATAGTCTTAGGCTGAAATTCTTCTGTGAGTCCATAGTAATGGACTATGATACACTAGAATATCCCTGTAATTCATGAAAAAAAAAAATAAAAAGCATGAGGGGATGGAGCATTCAGGGGGATGGAGCATTCAAACTGTAGACATGAGCAAAAGCACCCATGCTGAGGCAAGTAGATGTTGAAGTAGCTGTGATCCAAATGAGAAGCTTGAACAGGGAGATAAAAGTGATGAAGACTTTGTTCCCAGGGAAGAAGAAAACCTCTGTTCCCAGAGATGAAGATGATCTCAGAGATAGATGAAAAGAACCTTTGCTTTTGAACAGCTCATCCTTAAAAGTGTACCCTATTAGCTAAAGATTGAGTCCCTCGAAAACAATGTGGGGAAAGCTGTAAGTCAAGGGGAGGGACTTTTTACATAGTGATCGGATCTCAGTTTTCCCAGGCGGCTGATTCACTGTGACATTGAAGCCACGAGAGAACTTTTCTTGTGGAGTAATCTCCATGGCATGGCAAGAGACACTCCTCTCTCTAAGAGAATTGATGAAAGACTATTCTAGAGGTGGTCAACTGACTGAAAGTCCCAGGTTTTGTCTCTGTATCTTGTCAGTGAGAAAGAAAAGACGGTTGTGGGGAGATGAGAAGTGTTCTGAAAGTTTTATTCTGGTTCTTATTATATTTTCTTTTAATTATGTTAATAAATTTTTCTTTATACCCTTTAAAGTTTGAGCCTGCTTTGCTCTCCTCCTAAATCTTTTCTCACAGCAGAAAAATGAGTAAATAATTTTAGTAAGGGCACTGGCATTTGACGAGTGCTAGACCCACCACAGCTTCTGATTAAGAAGCTTCTCATTTCCAGCTTCAGTGTATTCATGGCCAACTCCAGTCAAGAGAGAGATATGCTGACATTCTATCTTTGGATAAATTGGAGCCCTCCAGCAACTCTTCAGAAAGCAAATCTGGGTTATAATGTCTGTACCAACTGAAGTGGTTGAACTGGAAAACAGATACCTTTTTTCCAATGACATTAGTATGATTTTGCTGTTTATGTGCTTTTTAGTAAAATTTACTTCAAAGTAAAAATTGAAAATTAGCAAAAAATTTCAGCTGAATTTTTAGCCAATAACTTATTAATAGTGAAATTTATTGTCAAGACCTATACATCTTTTTTTTCTCTCCTATTCTTTCCCTTCCTTGAACCCATGTTTGGGTTAAATGGAGACAATTTGGCTATGGTACAGAATGTATCAATTTACTTGTTTTAACAGGTTAATTTACAGTGTTGTAAAGTTCACATTTGGAGTTTCAAGATACACATCTTTGCCGGAACTCTGTTCCAGAAGCTAAACTACCCTTCTCCTGACTTTCAGTGATGACACATTTTGTGTTTGTCATTCTGACTGCTGCAAGATATAGTGCAGGATATAATGCACGCTTATATTAGACAAAGCTATTTTGTCTAATACATTAATATATGTTTACAGCTAAGCATTTTAATTTCATGTGACATTTTAATGAAAATCAAGAGGGTGCTTCTATCAAGAGTTGGAAGAGTGAAATATACTTTTCTATCTTGCATTTTGCTGGGTGTTTTCTTCAGTACAGCTAGTACTTTTTTAAGCACCCTTCAAAACCAGAAAACATTCCTGAAATTTATGCCTAGGGTATTTGCTGCTGTAGCTATTTCTATACAAAATTAAATTTATAATTTAAATTTTATTATTTCTTTTACTTTTTAAGTATTTTCTGGATTTTTATAGTTCCTTTCATTTTCTCAAAGTAAAAATTCCCAAAATATGAGAAGCTTGGGAGTTTTGTCTCATCATAATACTATTTTCATACCTGTTTTTTGTATTTCTAATATTAGTTAATTAGGATGCTTTCTAGTAACTTTTTAAAATACTGTATCTCCTAGAGGAGCACAGTGCACCTCTGGTGCTGTGTTGGTCAGTATTTTGTAGACAGGTGTTATAGACCTGCTGGTCTCCATGAGTCTTCTAGTGATCTGAGTCTCAGAGGCTGACATGTATTCCTAACGTCATTGATGTTAACACATATTTTGCCAATGATTTCAATTTGGTTAGATTTTCACTGTATGCATTATCTTCCAAAAGAAGGATTTTCACTAGAATTAGGAATTAGTCAATTAAGTACTGATATGAGACTGGGAAAAATGTCACTTGTATTATGAGATGAAAAATGAGGTACTATCTGTGAGAATATTTCCCTTCTGATTTTATCTGAAAACAGGAGAAGATGCCTCTTAAATTATCTGCTACACTGTTGTAGTTGGAAGTGGCTGTAGATAGGTCAGTGAGGTGTGTAACTGATTTCTGCCTTGTTAACTACCTCCTTCTAATCACCTTGTGACAACCCCTTAAAGCTGTGGCCCGCTCTGGCTATATTTGCGTAGTGTTCATGAGGTGAGCGAGACAGCCTGAAAGTTTTTCCACAGTGAAGTTTGTTCCTAGGTTGTCCAGGTAGGTTTCTTGTATTGCCCAAGAAACAGGCTCTGGTGGTCTGTATTCACTTTATGTAGACAGATTCTGCCCCATATTCTTTCTTGACATGTCTGTAGCCTGCTGCCAGTAGATATACCCACAGTGCACATAGCCCTTCTCTAATGTTTAAGGAAGAAAACACATCCATGCTTTATTGTTTCAATTTCCTATACGGTGTGGAAATCAGGGTTTTTTTGTTAGAAGTTACAAAGGGAAACAGGAAAAAAACCCTTTTGTTGTGCAAAAAAAAGCACCATTTTCATTAGGATTTGATTCTAATTATGAATGTATTAACAGAACAAATAAAGAGAGAAATGATAAAAAGTCTCAGTAGGAGTTCATCCACTGTCTTTCCTTCCAAGCAGTCCTGGGCAGCATGAGATGAAGCCATAGCTTCCTCTAACATAGCTGTTCCCTTAATTATTCTATTTTAAACAGGGAAATTTTGTATTTGGACAAGCCTCTGTTATCATAAAATTCTCAAATTAATAACTAGAAAATTGAAACCCTCCAATTTTGTCATCACATGAATGGCACACTTTTTAATTCCAAAGCACTATGTTAAAAATTAATTCTTTGCTGTGTTGGGAATAAAAAAAGGTCTGTTTTTTGGGTTTTTCTTTTCCCTTTCACTTAACTTCTTGACTTTTGACAAAATTTGATTTTTTCCTTCAGGGCTAAAATAAAACTTCAGTGTCACAAACTGAGAAGTAGAGAGTGGCACAGACAGAAGTATTCAGTGATTGCTGTTTCTAGAGTGCTTTCTTGGCTGACTCTTGCCCATTTAACTGACAGCTTTCAGAATCCTGAACAAAGAGCATTAAAGGAATGAGGTTTATGTAGGCTTTTTGACACTCCTTTTACCCATAATGGATTTGCAGGATAAAGATGATAAAACTGTTACCTTTTTTCCATTTGGGTAGTGTACTCTTCTCATGCACGCGTATCTGAAACAATTCAGTATAAAAAAATTTTAATTTCCTACACTGGAAACATAGACCACTTGAATAAAGTCTATTAATCCAAATGTACTTGTAATGTTTACCTCTATTCAACAAACTTAAGATTTTGTTTAAAAAATCCAGGTTAAATAATAAGATCCAGTTTTTCTGAAGCAATGCTGATTTGCGTGACTATGTCCCTTCCATTTATTATTAATGGTGATCCAGATCAGCTATTCCATTATTTCTGATCTTAGGCTGAAAGTCCTATGACAAAGGTTACTCCATTAGCTTCCATTTAGTCTTAAATCTTATCAATATGCCAGGTGCTATTAAGAAACAGCACCATTTGTTGAGATGAATTCTTGCCAGATCTATTTGAATTCTTGGATACAAATTAGATATGTTGATTAAAAAATTCAAGCTTTAGGAACTCTCATTTAACATTCCTTTTGAATATTTTTGTATGAGTTTCTGTTCGATATTTAGGGGAAATATTTTGCATCTCTTGGTTTATAATAATACTGCTTCTGCCACATTTCTACAGTAATTTCTGGAGTAATTTGTTTGTTCCATTGTCCATTTCCCCCACATTTTTACAACCTTGATGCAGCAGAGGTCATGTAGAGAAACAGCATAATCATAAAGGCTTCTTCAGAATGTGTGTGCACAGGAGACTGATTTGAAGTTGCACAAGTCGTGTCAATTCTTACATGCAGCTCAAATGTACTTTCCTTTAAAACCTTATCATCCCTCTAAAAGGTTTTTAGTATATAATTAAGATAATTGCTCACCATCATATGCTCCCCTGGATAGCATCTCTGATAATATCCTGAAGAATGAAATGTTATTCTCAAAAACACTCTGTCATATTTGAAGTTAAAACACATGGGGATGGCTGATGCCATGGGATCAGTTCATTATCAAAAAACATGCATGTCTCTGCCCATCCACTATGTTTCAGTAAATATGTTCACGTTAAAGTAATTTCATTTTCCAAAGGATAAACTGAGAGAAAAAGGCTTTTGTTCAACATATGATAAAATTTTCTGATGTTTCATTGGGTTTTGTTATTATTCATTAAAATGCGTTTGAAAAAAATCAGCCCTCACAGGAGTTTTTGGTAATTTTTTGCAAATGAGTGCTTATCAAAATGTGTGCATTCTGACCAACACTCACTTTCATCCATCCTGGTGTGATTACCGTCTAGAATTATCTCATTATACACTTGACTGCATGCTGTCAGACAAAAACTCTTTTTCAAATCAAAACAGTAATTCAAAGGACCATAATTATTTTGGCTGTTTTGCATCTTAAAGCCCACATGAAAATATCATTTAGCAGGATTTGAGTTTTACTTTGTTAAATGACTATTAGTTGCAACATCCTTTGTTGTACTTTTGAGTTAGGGCTAGAATATATATAGACCACATAGAATATATTCCATTCTAGTAAGTAATACTACACCTCAGAGTGCTGATGGGATTGTTTGATAATTGAGCATATGTAAATGATAGCGCCTTTCATAAGTGGCATTAACTTTACTGATAAATGGGAAATAATACTTCTGTAAAACTCACCAAATTGCTAATACTAGAAGTAATAATAAAACTTCATCTGACTATTAATTTGTTTACAGTTTACAGTTTACAGTTTACAGTTTACATGTATCTGGTACATTCTAGAGGAATTTAAGGTTGAAAACAGTGTAGCACTACACAGAGATCTTAATAGGCATTGAGTTAATATTATGTTATAATATTTAGTTAATATCTCCTGATTCACCTGTGAATTTTCTGCAAACCTTATGCTGAATTTTCTACAAAGCTTTTTCAGTTTGAATCTTACTCTGTTTTAGAAGCTGGGAAGAACCAGTTATCCTGGGCTTTTACTTTTTATCCTGTTATATTCAAGACAGCATATTGTGCTATTTTGCATGAAGATGAAATTGAGTCCTAAAGTTTGAGAGATCCAATGTTCAAGAGCTAGTGCTTCACCTGAGTTATATCTATAATGCAATGGAGTTCAAGTACTGTAAAAAAAATTAAAGTGGTTTTCAGAAACACTGGAAATGCAATATAGATATGTGTTGAATCACACAAACTGTCTTGTGGAAGATTAATTTCTCCATTGTTTGGTCTCTCAATTTCAGATGATGAAGCTGCTCAGCTCTGAATGTTTAATTGATAGACACTGAAATATTCATATCTTAGGGTACTCTAGACATTCTCAGCATTACCAATGTTCCTGATATCTCCTGCTTATTGTATAGTTTTTCCAGCTTTTTTGATATTTTTGTATTGAAAGTTGCAAGTTTAACACAGTTTATTAGGGAATGGCTTGTGACTTGCTGTAGATGGCTAGTAGATGTGTAGCACAGGTTTTGTTATGTGATTACTTTTGATTTAGCTATAGATTTGATGAGTTTGGCAATCCCTTGTATTTCTATGTCCTGTATCAGGGATGTGGAAGATCAGGTTGAGAACCCTAAGTATCAGACTATAATAGGAGTGAATATATCTGAATATATACAGAACATGAGAATTCTTTTGAATGCTGGGTACATCCTGTGTGCATCCCAGCTCCATGCCAGACATCCTGTGCAGTAACTCTTCCGTCTATTCACCTCTAAACAAACTAAAAAAGTTTTTCTGCTTCTTCTTAATGGCAGTCTTTAGGAGAATGACTGTGTCAAAATTGGAATGTAATTTTAGCTTGTATCATACAATCAACTGAATAGCCATGCTAATACCTTTATTTCAGTATTGACCTGAATCAGATCTGAAATACTAGATTTTATTATTAAAAAAAATACTGCTATATCTACTGTCTTTACTTTTCCAGTAAAAAATAACTTAAACATTGTAGTTTTGGGAAAAGAATTAAGAGATTGTATTTAATGCTTTAAATATGTTTGTGTTCCACTGGGAACTCTTTTTAATGAGAATTACATGTTTTATGCATTTTTAATAACCTTCTCTATTAACTTTGGTACATTTAGAATGCAGAAATTTTGGCATAGCTTGCTAAAATTTGTTAAAGTCAAAATATTTGTGAAAATATTAAGCAATTTCTAAAATAAACCTATTTTGTATGTAATGAACAGATTTATTTGCTTTATTCAGTGTAATAAATGATGAAAAAATAGAAAAACATTGATTCCTGGTGAAGGTAATCAGTGTTGCATTAAAAAAAATCCTCCTGTTTCAAACTAAGTAAAAAGCACTCATTTACTTCAATTTTCTCTGCTTTTGTCTCCCTTTCTCATCTGCTAGTCCTGATGGCAACATGTAGCTTGCTGCCAAAAATTTTTCTTCTCTTACTTTACAGGGATTTGATTTTTGGTTTTTTTATACCATTTTCTTTTTATGCTGCCTCAAAAGAAAACTTGAATTGTGCAAGAGATGTAGGATTTGGCTATATATCAAAATAGGATGGGAAAGGTTTTCTTTTGCCAGTCCACAAACATAAAGATGCACTATATATTTAATAGTATCTAATAATAGAATAATTCGTTACTGCAACAAGATATCAAATTAGTCTTTTCCCTTTTTTTCCTGCTGTGCATTAAAATACCTCAGTTTTGGAAGAACCCATATGAAAGAATATTTTCACACCCAGCTGCTTTATTGTTATCAGAAA
The DNA here is from genome assembly GCF_965231275.1 of Zosterops lateralis. Classification (NCBI taxonomy): domain Eukaryota; kingdom Metazoa; phylum Chordata; class Aves; order Passeriformes; family Zosteropidae; genus Zosterops; species Zosterops lateralis. Next base: position 27,595,890 of record NC_139765.1, read on the forward strand.
AAACCAGAAAATCTTCAAGAAGACCATTTCATATTTTATGGTTCCAGAGCAGGATGTATTCTTTCTGTAATACAGTATATCACTGTATATTGTTGTAACTTGTAGCAGTGGGGAACAAAGACACACGGATCCCCTTGCGCATGGGAAGGAAATTGCTTTATTGTAGAAAACACCTCCCTTACATACCTTTAGTTTCCACCGAACATAACCAAAACTTAACAGAAGAAGAGAACCCATTGGCTGCTCAGCTGTAATACTGTTGTCCACCTGTCTCACCACCCAATCAGCTTCCCACTCACATGCTGCCCCACGCATCTCTCCTCACAACTGCCTCTCAGCCCCCAGCTGCCCAGCCTGCTGCCGTGCCCTGCCCTGCCATGGGGCTTTCTGATAAACATAACCATATAAACAAACGTCAGCATAACACCTTTAAGAAACACAACCCTATATCCCACAGTAGCTGTTCTAAGTGATGACATTAAAACCAGCAGTAAGAATGCTCTTTCCAGTCTAGCTCCAGCTGCAGTTCACCCCATGTCCTTTTTCTTTCATAAATCATTCTTTATGCCTAATGAATATAACTGTTACACTGGATACAATATGTAATATATATTAACAAGATACTTCTTTCAGTGTAAATATATATTAAATACAAAAATGTAGATTTTCAGGGCAAGAGTTGAGCTTTCTAGACCTCTCTGAAGCTGCTTGATAATTTAGATACTTTAAATAAGAATAACTGGATTATGAAACATCTTAAAACATCATTTCTGTCTCTTTGCTTTTAAAATATTTTGGTTAGCCCTTTGACTTCAGTGTTCTGGTAAAGAGCTTTATTAATTAATTGATAGTTAGAAGAACTGAAGCTCATGAAAATATAGGTTTTTCCATTAATTGATTTTCACTGCAGCTGTAGATATTTGTATATTGTATATATATGTATATTATCTTCATGACTGCTTAAATTATTTACTGAGCTTCATCCCTGGGGTATATAGCTATCATTGGCATTATTTAAATGATTTGAGAGCACTGACTCTGACCATCTTTTGTGGTTTATTTTCTGAAATAATGTGACCATGTAGCCTAATTCAGTAATCATCTGTTGCCTTTGTAATAGTGGAGTATTTTTTCCGCACAGTACACTTTGTTTATTTTCTTTGGTTTATAGAAAAAGCCTTATGAAATACTAAGGCATGCATATGATAACATTCAGTGACCTGTCACTGATAAGTTAAATTTAAAAATAAGCACAGAAATCCCCAATATCTACCATTCTTTTCTGTGGTGTTTGGATGTTTGTTTTTGGTTTTGCTTTTGGTTTTTTTTACAAGACTATTAGGCATCCCAGTTTTCCCCTAATGACTAAGATAACCAAAAATATTTTGGCACCTGTAACTATACCCTATGCTTTTCATTGAACTCCCAGAAATATGGTGCCTATAGGCTGAGACAGTGCAAATAGAGAAATCTATGAAATATCTGTCATAGACATGTACAATCATTTCACTGCAAACCTTTTAAATATGGAAAAGCCAACAAAAAGCCATTACACATAAAAAAAAAAGGTAGATGGCAACTGTGTAATATTGTTTTCGAATGCTCAATTAGACATCAGCAGCTTGCAGAGGCAGTCTCAAAAGGTTACTCAGGAAATGGTGAAAATCACCCATCATCTCTCATTAGTACTTAATGAGAGATGTTTTTTCCAGACAGTTGCCTGGTATTACAAGGGTTATACAAGCTTGAAGCAGTTCCAAAGTCTATTTGTGCAGGTGGGTGATTAGAGGAAATAAAAACTTGATAATAGTCATACCCAACTTTCTTGAATGATGCAGAAACAACTAAACAGACCCCCTGCTGCCACTGGAATGCACTTCACTGGTAATTAATTCCAAATGCAATCCTGAAATAGCTGCAACATCCAAGCCTAGGCCAGTTATATCTTTGAGTGCTTTCAACAAGACAGTTGCAGATATATACTTACAATTCTACTCAGAACAATGGCTATTCAGGTTTAAGTGTGTGGGAGCCAAGCAAATTCAAGAGAGCAAATTCAAACAGTTGAGTCTAGGCATTCTCCCTATGCATCCAGTGTAGCTACTTTCTGATTCTATTCTTCACTATTCCATCTGTTTTTTTGAAATGTCTCTGGTAATGTTTGTTCCTTGAAATCCTGAAATACATGATTGTCCTTATGTGTAGTTTATAAAATTTATTCCATATTGAATAATCATGTAGGAGGGAAGATTTGCTTGGGGATTTAGTGAAGTTAAAACAATTTTAAAGCTGAATCCTATGCTATGGAAAATTAGTTAATCCTGTTTGAGGCTATTCTGTAACATGAATGCTTTTGTTATCTGCCTGACAAAATAGGAGATTTTCTAATTTTTTTTCAGGCCTTCTCTATGAACTGCGTAATCTACTATATGCCATTGCTGTTAATCTTTACAATGAGTCCTCCACTTACAGGGGACAACACATTTATATCACATGTGCTGTCCAAAAAGTCTTACACATGGCATCTGTGAATAAAATCAGTGTGGTTCCTGCAATTTTGTGATATACTCTGCTCAGTTTGGGTCTATGTTAGTTTTTTTCCTCCTTGATGGCTTGGGCTCCTGCCTTGTAAATCTGCTCTTGTTAGAATCCAGCAGCCAAGAGTGATCCACAATGCATGGACTGAGCCCAAGTGCTGTCCTCATAAAAACACACATATTTTTACTCAAGTCTGTGGGTTTGGTTTAGAAGAATAGCTTGAATTTCCTTGTTTTGCCTTAGAAAGGGTTGTTAATGAGCCCTCTACAAGATTCAGGGCATCACTGGGCCCAAATTCTCTTTACCATACAGAATCAGATGTAGATGACTGTTCATGTGAGTCTGTGTCTCTTTCTTGCTTGTAGATCAAGCTCAAAGGTTCCCCTGAGCAGAATCAGGGAAGTTTCTTGGTGTCCTCAGCATGAGGGTATCAGCATATACCTAATAAAGCATCCATATCTGTGATTATCACAGGAATCAGAAATTGCTGGTTTATCTATCACTCCAGTGGGATTATAAGTGGCAGTTATTTTTTCATTCCAGTTATGAAGATTTTAAAAGGAGTAGATGATCATTCTTTCATTATTGAAGAACATTAAAATCTGTTCCTAATTGTACCACACATGATGGGACCTACATTATGTGTTAATTTCTTAACCAGTCAGTTAGATTAGCCTTTTTGGTGGCTCTATTCTCTGCGAGATGTATGTAAATTAAGTCATTGCAGACTGATCCTCCAGAAATACTACTATTTCTATAATATTTTCTTTATTACTCCTCCAAGATCTCAATTGTGATTATGATAGATTTCTGTCCAGGACAAATGATTAGCATTGCCATGTTCTTTTCAGAGCTTTTTGCCTTCATGTAGCATATTTGATGTTAAGAGGACAGACAAGTTTTTTTTCCTAAAGACAGATGCAAACCCATAGAAGTGGCCAGACTAGATGAGAGTTTTCTAATAGTCTAGCAAATTGAGTCTGCTATAATTGATCAAACCTAGGTCTGTCTTTTTATCACACTAAAAAAAATTGAGCCCAGATGGCACTGAGCTATCTGGACCTTTATCCACATTTTTTGCATTATTCCTGATGCTGTGGTGTCCAAAGCAGATGCATGATTTTGACCTACCTTCAAGTAGTTTGAAGCATTGCATGAAATATTCCGCATTGAGAAGAGCTTCAGGAAGCTATTACTAATAATAGGGTGCCTTTGGATTTGTTGTCCATTTATGTGTGCAGATGTATCTCTATGTATTTATGCATATGTATATTCATGCACATTAATTTTCCACCCTTGTCTTTTTTTCTCTCCCAGATTCACAATGAACAAACCTATTCAAACCCTGAGTTTGTAGTATAAATTTCTACAAGGTCATAATGATTATTAGGCTTTAAGTATTTTGTTCATGCCTAGTATTGTCTTTCTGGATGTTTTAGAATTTAGTATATATTTAAACATAGCATTAGGTGTGTAGTGTAATCTAGTTCTAGGTTATTACTGGTCCATATCTCTAAAGTGAAATACATATTTCTTCCATTTTTATAGCAAATTGTAAATCTGAAAATGTAGTATTTAAGTGACTCCACAAATACTTGGAATATGGAAATAAAATAGGTGGAGTATACATTTTCATAGTGGTTCAGAGCACTGGATGTGAATATGAAATAAATTGTCATTTGCAGTTGCTATTCATTTCTTCAGTCACAGACCAGCTTTGGACCAGCACATACACCAGATTGCTTCTGGATCTGAAACTCCATTTTAGGTGGGCCCCAAAAGCATAGGGTCCTCGTGGAAGCTGGAAGTGTGAGGAGCATGTATGGTGGGGGTATTTGGAAGAATAAATAAATTGCTAAATAGTGCTAAAAGTTCAAACCCACATATGTTCTTAATGGAGTGTCATGCAGATTAATTGCTTTTGATCTGCTGATCCATTGCCATTACACTAAGTTGTAGAAATAACTAATTTAATAGCTAATACAGACATAACTGTAAATTTTGATAAGGATGCTACCATGTTTCTGCAATGAAAGTAGAAAACTAGATTAACTGTGTGTTCCATTTTAAAGATTTATTTCTGAGGTGAAATCTAATTATAACTATATTTCTGGAATATGGTTTGTGTCTGGCTTTTGATATTTTGCTTGCTTGGATGCAGTAAGTGTTCTGGTTGGTGTACTTAGTATTGCCTGATAGTTAATATTGTGGCATTGTATACATACAGTGCCTTTTCTTTGAGTACATTATGAGAAAAAATTATCTCTTAGAAAAGTTTCAATGAGTGGTTTGTCCTCACAGAACATAGATAGTGGGATGAAAATGTTGATGAAGCATTTGTTGAACTCTGGTGTTATGGTCTATTATCATCCATGAGGGCATTTTCCTCTGTGAAGTGTTCGCTAAGAAAAAAAACCATATGAAGCCAACTACTGATGTCACACAGCACAGGAAAAGGCACAATTCCCTGTGTATGGCTTTTTTTCTGTCATCTCAGTTAAACAGTTGACATTTTTATGTTTTTGTCTGACATCTTAGAAGACAGCCCTAGAAGAACACCTTAGTTTGCTCTTACAATATACTAGAAGACCATATTCATATATTTTCCTTGTTCTATTCTATTTCTTTTGCCCTGAAATAAAGAAAAAGGAGACTATCAAGTCCTCAGTAAGCATTTTCAAAAATCAGAATAAGCTCCAATTACATAGACCTTGTGACAACTTCTTGTGTGTGATGGAGGAAAAAAGGAATAAATATTGTTAGAGCATGCTGAAATTCATTAGTTTTTAGCTGCTAGATGATCCCTGGAGCCTGATGTTTTCTGAGTTACACAAAAACATCTAGATTGTTGCAACGTGAGCCAGGAAATAGAAGAGAATGACAGTTGTAAATATTTCCCTGTTGGCCCCATCTGTAGCACCTATCTGAAATTCAGGATGAGAGCTAATCTTTACTTTGGTAGTTTGTAAATTTGGTAGTTTCTTAAGTTTCCAAGTTCTATTTGCCATTAAATATTTTTTGTGATACTTGCAGTGTTGCCATTACAATTATCTGAAGGGGAAAAAAAATTGCTGTAGTTTTGTCATCAGGGAAAATTAAAACGTGATTATTATATAATTTAATTCCAAAGAAAATATATTCAAAGATACTTCTAATGAAACTGTAAGTACTATGTACATAAGCAGACAGGTCCTACAAATTGGTTGCAGGAACTAATTTGATGGCGTTCTCTCTCTGATGGAGCAGACCCAGGTAGTAAATCATTATTGGTTGCCTAATGGGAACATCCTACTGTGAAAATAAACAGCTGTCCACAATGAAGAAATTGTTTACAAGAAACCATTACTTGTCAGACACTTAGCACCTTGAGAAAGAAGGGAAGGTGTGAAATACTGAGCAGTTGGATGTTTTTTCTGGGTTCTTTATTTAAAAAAAAAAAAAAAAAAAAAAAAAAAAAAAAAAGTATAGCTCCTTTTGCAAAATTTTGGTTTTGTACTCTAAACATTTTTCTTTTTTTTTTATTTTTTATTGCCCCTTAATTTTGCTTGGAAAGAAAGACTGTAACTCTTTTCTGAGATTGCCGCATATTGTGTATGTTGCTGAATTGGTTATGGTTGTATTCACACATTGTAGATGGAGAATTTTTTCTCAGCTCTGTCTAGTGTCTAATGTAACAGCCCTGCTTCCCCTCCTGTATGCCTTCCAATAAATTCTCCTTCCAAGGATGTCACTCTCAGTCAGTTCAAAGCCACTTGTGTGAGTGTATGGAACCTGGCCTTCAGTGAGTTACTACTGAAGAGGGTCAACAAGAAGTCTTTCCTATGCAAAGACTAAAACCTTGCTCATATAACCTGACTCCTCTGTTACCCTCTTCTGCATATTTAAAGTGTGATTAAACTGAGCTGAGGTGATTATCAACCAGTCTTTGAAACAGAATAAACTGGCAGCAGGACAACTACGTTTGTTACCATCAGCACCAATCTGCATTTCTTATGATGTGTCCTTTGAGTGATCCATCCTTGAGATACTTCTGCATCTACAACACTGCCTGATTTCACTTGCAAGGCTTTCATGTACTAAATAGCTCAAGGGCAGTTGTGCCACAGCCACACAGGCTCACAGGGAAATAGTGACAAAAAGGCAGGGGCTGCTGAAGTATGGAGGAGTTTGTGTTTCTTTATAGCTTTAGCTGTTTGTCAGAGACAATCATTCTGTTTGTTTCTCACACCAGTGAGTAAATAAGTGCGCTAAGTGCACTTAGCTGGATTCATGTGGAGCATTTATCACCATAGAATATATTTTTTACCTTCCTATATATGGTGCCTGTATTCCCACATTTCTTGACAGTAGTATAGTCCCTTGTTTGGTGTCTCCCCAAACAGAGGGCAGGGATCTCTTAGAGCAACTCTCTGATTCCTCAGTAAGGGAGGTTCCTTGGTGATTTTCTATCTGTCTGTAGAGTGAAAGAAGATGCTATTTCATAGTCTGGAGCAAAAGAGGCTGAGACTTTAAGGTCCCCTAAGGTGTTACTCATATCTAGCCTTTATCCTCACTATGAGATTTTCAGAGTATGGCAAGGCTTTAGAGGTTTCTCTTCTTGCCAATTTTCTATCCCTCCTTTCATGAGCTGGGCTTTCAAATCACAGGGTAGTTATTTACATGGTCCACGTGAACATTTCTAAGTTAGACACCAGTTCAGGCAGGAAAGAATATGAGAGACTTAAGGCTTTCTGAAATGCTATCAAAATTCTTCCATGTCAGTTATGTTATTGTGAGAATTCATTTTCAGTTCCTATCTAAGACTGTGTAAAAATTGTTCTGATACATTGTATTAACACACATTTATTACTTTATGAAATAAGTTACTTCTGATCACAGTGCCATAAAATGGTAAGAGCAAAAATATATCCAAAGAGCAGTTTCCCAGGTACATGTAGGTGTGCAGGTATTTTTAAGCCAGATGTAGGTTATCTAGCTGAGGTACGGCTGGAAAGAAAGCTACTGAAGTGCAGAACTCTATGGTGGATGTAAATTTCACCCAAGAAACTGAGTATATTTTCATGTAATTAGTCCTTGCTGGTCAGTTATGCTGGTCACAATGTTAAGGAAAGTTGTCAATAATGGCTATTAGCATGTTCTAAGTTAGTATGTGTTTGTAGAGCTTGGTCATATGTGTTAGAATTTTGCAGGATGGGCTAGAGGTTGCATTATAAATCTCCCTTTCAAGTCACCCCTGTTATAGTGATAATATTTGGATTCACAGTCAGTAATTCAAGCTAATGAAAGTAAAATATTCATGCTTGGTTTTCACCTAATTTTGTTTAGGTACTGAGAAAATACTGTATCTTGCCTTAACATAGAATGAAAGTATGGGCTGAAAAAATAAGTGTAAATATGCAATATATTCCTTAATAAATATATCTAAATTATATTAGGTTTTATATGTTTAAATAGTGTTCTGATTAACCCTCTGTTTTCAAAGTTCTTTTTGATTTTAAAATATATGAAGTACTTGTAATTTCACATAGATGTTATTTTTATTCACAGATAATGCACCTCAGGTAGCAGTTACTGCACCAGGATCTGGTAACCATAGAAACAGCTCTACAGGCCCAACACCTGACTGCTCTCCTCCATCACCAGACACTGCACTTAAAAACATAGTGAAAGTCATACGTCCTCAGGTAGGTGCTCACCATAAGCATCCTCTTATTTGTTGTATCTCTCCTTTTAATAGCAGGCTAAGATGCACGTATTCTAAGAGGATGTTATGGCTTTATGCATATGAGTAGGTAAAAGACATAAACAGAACACAAAATAATTTGTCTTCTTAAGAATCATTCTTAGTAGCAGAAGAAGATAAAATATTTTATGAATGAGCCCAGATGTACAGAGAGGTATCTGTACATATTTCTTATAGTGCTAATAATGAGTGAAGTCCTTATAGAATATTTTGTATTTTTGCATACTTTTCTTTCAAGGCTATGTTCTGAATTTATCATTACTATTTCCATATTACTTTTTCAGGTTTACTCTTTTCTTTCTGCCTCCCCATGAAGTCTAATTTTTCTGTTTTGTTTTACTTTCCCATATAGTATTGCTTATGAACTTCCATCCTTCCTAACTATCCATGTTTCTAGTACTGTTTGGGAAACAAGATGCATAATGTTTTTAAAACTTTAATAATTCTTTAAGGAGGGTGTCTCTTTAAAATCAAAACTTTAAAGCAAATATATGTTAAAACTTGAATCAGTAATATAATCAGCATAGAGTAGTTTATTTTAGAATCATGGGATCATGCAATAAGTCAGAGGAAACCTTGGAATTATCTATTTCCTTGTTTAAAAAGTCATGGCATTTGATGTGCCAAAGCTATCTCGGACAACTGCATGCTGAATTGACTAATTGTGAAACTTTTTTAGTGTGAACCAAAAGAACTTCATCTTCTACTAATTTTGGGTTGAAGTGCAGCCATCTGTTCTTTATTGCTGAGCTGATCCCTGCAGCTGAGCCACTCTGATGCTATCAGATGCAGGCTTTGTACCATCAGTATGTCACTGGCGTTTGTTTTACTTGAGGAGTAAGCCAGTGGACGCATGATATTTTCCTAGGAGTTGTATAGACCAGGTTATTTTGGTACCACACAAGTGACTGTGTCACAGTGATGGAGGTGAATCTTCCTTTCAGTTCTCATTGGAGCACACAGTTCAGAAGGTCTTGCAGAATTAAAGGTAATTACTAGGTGAGTGCACTTGCCATTTCTGTCTAGGGGCCGTTGGCTTCCTACGGTGACACTGTCACTGTACAATAATTCAATTGAGAGGCTGGTGCAGACCATCCCCTTCTGACACCACCATAGTTCAGGTTCCACATGCTGCTTTCAATCTAGATTGCAGAGGGTCTGAAATTACAATTTTGTCTATTTTTTCTTTTTATAGTTGTTTCTCATTTTGCCTGTTTCTGTAGTATCTCTGTCCCTCCCACCCTACATCAGTTTATAGTACTGAAATGCCTCCTTCCCTCCAAGCTGTTTTTTATAGAAGGTGGCAAACAAACAAAAAGGTAATGAAATATTGTTGAAACAAGCTGTTGTGTGATAGCTTATTGAAAATAGCATTTTAAAAGCTGTTTCCATCATGATGTTGCCAACAGATGGACCCAGAACACTTCATGGTGATGTTCTCCTGCTAGTTAACTCTGAATGGATTCAGCAGATTCTGGGAAGCTATTTTCGAATTTAAATTATTCCGTTTAGTGACTCACAGTGTTCTCATCGTTCTGCAGAACAAAACCTAGCTCTGTGGTATATATATGGTCGGAACGTTACCACATTTCCTAAAATGTCTCTCACGTGGCCCTACACATGGCATGCTCCCTGTACAGAAAACAACAGTAGACAGGCATAATGTAGATTGTAAGTCTGTGTGCTAATACATGACAAGTTGGATATGCTGCAGCATTCAGGTCGTATTATGCTTCCTTTTTCATGTATTTTATGCACATCTCCCAGTGTTCTTGTTTTCATTTTTGCTTTTTATCTAATCACCTTTCCCTAAGACCTCAACTCAAGAATTTAGACAAAGAAGTTGTAGATATTTTCAATGTGCTGTTTGCTAACCATTAGTGTTCATTCTGCCTGCATATTTAATTCCTTAATTCTATTCAATTACATGGCAAGTTCTTTGAAGGGTAGCACAATGGGATTCTATTCCTGACTGACCTCTCACCATTCATGTAAAACTAATGAATACTGTTGCACAATGCATGCAAAATAATTAGTTTTCTGTTGGCTGCCAGGGCCACTTTGCATTTTCCTAGCAAAATAAATTGATTTCTAACAGATCTAAAACAGGGATCATATAGATTTTCAAAACAGCTGTCACTTCTTTCCCTTTTTCGTGTCTTGTGCATCCAGCATGGGAAAGTGCCAGTAAAGGCAGAATGGAAAACTCTTCAGCAGCCAGCTTTGCATGAGACAGGCTTTGGCAGCTTGGATGGAACTGCCAGGGAAGTCTCGCCTTTCAACACATATAGTTATTTTAATTTATAGCCTTACCTTTCCTGTAGGGTTCCTGTACATGTAGGGTTGTACATGTAATGGTTTACAAGCAGTGAAGAGAAACACTGCGTTTCCATGCAGTCAGGATGAGAGGACACAATCTTAAGGTGCATCAGGGGAAGTTTAGGCTAGACATAAGGGGCAATTTCCTCACAGAAAGTGTGATTACACACTGGAATGGATCACACCTGGTGGAACGATTATACCTACTTGAGTTTATGTTCAGTGCCACAACACCACCCACCTCCACTACTTTCAGTCCTGAGGCTGGCATACTTAACAGTATCTCAAGAATCTGTGCACTCTTTATCTGTGCACCTTAGCTATGGCTTGTATCTGTGATCAAGTATTTTGCAAATAAATTTCTTCTTTTCAAATTTTCCTGTGGTTAGTCTCTGAAAAAAAAGTTTTTTTGAAAAGTTGCATTCATGCAGAAAAGAAGTAAACAGAATTTAGCTCAGGTCTGGAATTGCTTGATCTTTTTTTTTTTTTTTTTCTAATTGTCCAGATGAGACTTACTGAGTTTTTAACTCTTGAATTGCTAGTTAATGGAAACTTTGAGAAAGCAATACACTTTCAAATTAAGGACATATGCCGCTATGTATACTCACAGCACATGGGATCCAAATTAATATGAGATAGGAGAACAAGTACATAAGTGTCCTTCAAGTTTTAACTTAGTTACATGAGTACGTAGAGTAAAATACAGGTTACCTTATTAGACTGTAATTTTAGAAAGTGATTGTAAAATTATGCTTGCTCTGTCACAGTTCCTGTAGCTCTCAGTCTGGATGAAACCTGAACAAAACTAAACTGCTCGTGATTGTAAAAAATGGGATAGCTGGATTTGAAAAATAAAAAATAAAATTTATTTAGCTTAACAGTGAACTCGGAAAAGCCACAATAAAAAGACAACTCCAACCCCGGGATTGAAGCCGGGTGAACCTCGGACTGGCCTCTATCGCACCGGACCCCCTTGTCCACAAATCCCGTCACCAAAAGTGCAGTTTTTATACAGTTTATTCTCCCCGAGGCAGGGTTTCTTTGTCCACTTCTACTCAGATCACATATTCATGTGTCTTCTTTTGGGACTCCTGTTCTCCTGGATAGCCTTCTGGGCGGAGACAGGAATTGATGAGATTTCTGAGAAACCAATATTGGTATGATCAGTCTTGACGTCTTGTAGTTGATGCATATCTGGTATTAATCGTCTAGGAGTAACCTAGCTGATAACCCCTGATGGCCCATCTCCGAAAATTTCATGGTTCCTCGTCAGAGCCGCCAGTCCCCTTACAGATGTAAATCAGCTTTCCCTGTAGCCGCTTGTGATTTCTTATTTCTATATTTCTTAATTCCCAGCACGAATTATTTTATACAGACATTACCCATAACATGATGCTTCGTGTATTTTTTGTATTAGCTACTCAATTTAATAAGCTTCTCCTTATTTATTTGTTCAGCTCCATCTGAAAAACTAAACTATTTTCATAGAGGGGGAAAAGAGCACCTTTTTTCCTATGATACTGTTTCTTTTTGCCAGTGTTTTTTAGTTGTGGGTCTTGGGCCAATTCTCATAAAACTAAATTCTGACTTCTCACCTTTATATTTATTTATTAAATGTAGTTCAGAGTTTGCATGTTGTCTTCTTGTCTTTTTAAGATATGTTTCAAATGGCTTACTGTAGATACAGCTTTTGATGTCAAAATGTGCCTTATTTAAAAGTAACTTTATCTATCATGAACTAGCATTTTTCCTATTTTATGTGAATAACCCAATTTCCTAAAAGTGTTGTTTCAATGCTGTTAGGAGGGTTTCTGGTAGGAGGACAAAGGAACAAAGAATTTCAGTGTTTCTGACATGATGAAATTTCATAATCTTGTTCTTTCTGGTTTTATTGTCAAGATCTGCAATAATCTATTCATCCTAATTTTTTTCCCCTTATCAATATGGATGTGCTGTCTTTACAGGAATCATAATTCTTTTTCCCATTTTTCTTTTTTAACCTCTGTAAACAAAGTTGCAATTCAATCTATGGCTCCTCATTCATCTGGCTAAGACATCTATTATTGAATATAATAGCAGCTAATAGTTTAAACATTAGCGGGCAAAAGAAATGGTCTCCTCTTTCTGCAAGTTCTAACAGAATCCTGCAGGATGTAGAGCCTCTGACAGACCTATCCCACTTGTTTGGACTACCAGGTGTATGACTTTCTACATGTACAGTGTGCCTGTCAAACCTGTGTATATGTGGTTCATCTAGGCATAGGGAAAGACAGGGACCATGACATTCCACTCCCTGTGTCAGCCTGGACATGAATGGACAGAACATCTGTAGGAGATGTGTGCTCCAGAGCTGCAGAGCTGTGCTCCTAGCTAACTTAAAAGGTGGTGTTAATTTGCATTCAATGAAATTGTTTATCATTCTTTTTGCAAGTAGGTGCAGGAATTGCTTTGAACACAAAAATTCCAACAAGAATAGTCTTAGAGGAGACTCTGGAAAATCACAGTTCCAGAAAATAAATTTTCAGAACTAATGGTTCCATAAACAGGATTTTCAAGTGGATTAGTGTCACTATTTCCCCATGTTGAAACAATGAAATTATTTCTGCCTGGTTCCTCCCCTATGATAGCACCATGCTGTGGTTTCCCTAGTTGTTCACAAATGAAATGCACTGCCTTGTCACGGTTGGCTTGAGTTGGCATGTCCCTGTCTCTGCCAGCTTAGTGAAATCCCTGCTGGAAGTTGCACCAGTGCACAACACCATGAGACCGCTGTGTTGCGTCTGCTGAACTTGTTTTGCAACACACTCATAAAATCTGTTTTGCTACATTTTACCACAAAAAGGAGAGCTGGAGAACTGTTATGCAATAAATTCTCTCCACTCTCTGAATGAGATCATAGGACAGCGGTGGTGCAAGGACTTTCTTTCTCCTATGCGCTGTTTTCTGTGCTTAGCTCCACTTACAACATGCTCAGCCAGGCAGGGAATAACCAGGAAAATCACTGTGAAGGAAGACTGTGCAGGCACATGGTGTTTCCTGTTCAGATGCACTTCCTTTCATGCTGTGTTTTGGTGCTGGAATTTGTGCTATGCCTGTGCTTAGCACAAGAGGCAAATAAGACTTAAAAGAAAAACAACCCAACAACTTTACTGAGAATTATGATTTTGTGGGGAATCAAACCCATCATATCCAAGGTAAAAGCTACTCCTGTGTACATGCGTTTATGAAGTTCTCGAAGGTGCTGAGCATTCCCCAAACCCTCAAAAAAAAAAAAAAAAAAAAAAAAAAAAAAAAAAAAAAAAAAGTATTCTACAGTCCACACATGGGCAGATTTAGTGCTTGTCCTTTGTGTGCCTGGTCTGGAGATTTTCCCTGGAGGTCATAGTCTTTCCAAGATCGTGTGTATCTGTGTATCTGTTAGGGCTGCAAGCATATTAAGGTGGTTTTCAGCATACCTTGATTCTAGGTATGTAAATATATTTCAGATTATTCTCTCTGTGACAGGGAACGTCTATACGAATCTACTGCACACCGTTTGATGTCTTCTCATTGTAATGATTATGATTTCTTCTGAGCTGTACTTCCAGCCAGCCTTGCTCTTCAGATAGCCATATAAACGAGTTATTTGTGGGTCCAAATCCTAGACAGAGACGTGTTCCAGCTGGAAAAAGGAGCGGATTCACACTTAGGGACCAGGAAGGTTTTATTTAGGCTGAAACCCAGGTGCAAGTGAAGATTTCTAGGGCTTACCTGCCCTTAAGCACAGGGGGCGTTACCTTTGGGAATGAAGGGGAGTGACTTAGGAACAGGGGGCATTGGCATGGCCATTTAGGGGTGAAAAGGGGAGTGGGGAATCTGAAGCTTGGCTCAGTCACCAGCTTTTGCTAGAGCACTCAAGCTTTAGGGTGTGGTAATAGGTCTTATCAGGGAAGATTACAATGAACTGGGAGAGGTTATTGTAAGGGGAAAATACAGGGATTTGGGAAAGGGGGGTTGGTAGGGATGAACTATTACAGAAACTTAATAACAAAACATACGGAACTTTAGAAAACCCAAAATGCACATTGCAACAAATGATGTTGAATAAAAAATAAAGCTCCTAAACAGCCCTTGAAGAAAAGGGGGGAAAAGAATAAGAGGTATACTGTCAATGCCATTAAGATGTGGTTAGCAATTCATCTATGCATGACTGAAAATAGGACAGACATTATGAAATTATTTTATTCTGGAATACTGAGTACTAAACAAAAAAGGTTATGGTTGGAATTGTCTCACAGGACTGATTCCTACACACTCCCCTCCCCCAGCACACACCCCTCCACAGACACCTGTTTTACCACAGCATTTATGGGCAGAAGATGTGTAACAGCTCCAGAGAAGAATATTTGGGAAAAAAAAAAATTCCTTAGAACATAATGGATACTCTGTGACTACTTAATAACAACAATAAATAAATATTATTAAAGAGATGCATTGTAAGAGATCTCCTTTGACAAATAACTATAAAACATAACTCTATTTATATATTTTATTTATATCTAATAGGAAAACATAAACACATCTACCTAGTACATTTTACTAATGAAAGCAGCAAACAGTGTGTGTTAGTTCCTTTAATTATAGTTCAACAGGATACTAAAACACAAGTATAAATTAAAGAAGAATAACACTCTATTGTGAAGAGTGTTAAGTTTTTAGAATATCACTTGTACATGCATATGAATTTCTTGGTTGAAGTTGGTTACTTACATGGAGAGATTCTCTAGATTGTGATTCCTGATTCAATATAAACACAAATCATGCAGAAATATAGAATGTTTTTCCTATGGACTTCTAACAGACAGGTGATATACTGTTTTTAGAGGTAGTTCAGATACTGAAAGGCACATCTATGAGAGTAAATGAGCTTTCACTCTGCAGAGTTGTCATCTGCACTGTTGACTTATGGACACAGTCCTGGGTATAATTTTGGTAGTGTACAGTTTTCATTTTCCAAACATATCCACTGCCAGGCCTGATTTGTGATTTGAATGCACCAAGCACCATTCCTGGTAGATAATTCTGCTTTGAAGACCCTTCTCTGACGCCTAATGAAGTTTAATTGTGGGAGTGTTAACAAATCCATGCCAGTTGCCCTGCCCTAATACACACAATGCTTGGAAACAGTAACATACTCAGAATTTGGAGGATTAAAGCCTTACCTATTGTGCCTTTATGGGTTTCTTACATTATATTCTTAGGGTTTTCATTTGTTTCTGTAGTATGGGGGCATTTTGAGCACTTTAGTTACTCAGTAACCCGTTATCATTATCTGATAATGCACATTTTCACTTGTGCATGTTTTCTGTAGCATGCGGCTTAGAAAAAAGAACCATCACTTTGGCCCTTCAAAATTTATGATATAAAAATATCATGATAGAAGCAATTTTCACAATCTGAGGTGAAAAGGGGGATGTTACTAGCAGCTGGAAGCCGAGCTTTTTTGAAGAAAATGGTCTTGCATCCATTTTCCAACTGTTTCAGTGAAAATAACACTATTCTAATCTTTGAAAGGTAGGATTTTTTTATAGCTGAGGAGTGAGACATTCCTTTTATCAAATTTATCTCTTGCTATTTGGATCTCATTTCAAGCAATGTTTTCCCAGGATGGGTATAACTGTGTATCTTCAAAATCTAGTCACATCTGTCAAGGAGAAAGACCACTCTAAAGGTGTTGCAGCTTTTGGCATTCAGGATTGCTACTCCTCAGAACCCACAGCTGCAATATGGTTGCAACTAAAATAAAAGTAGGAGGCAATGAAAATAGAAACTGAAGGGAGACCAGCTTTTTCCCTTTTTTTCCTGTGTGATTTGTCATCTGAGATAAGACCACAGGCAGAAGGGGCAGCAACCCTCTGACCTTTAATTACATACTCCAGTGGAGGGCTTCTAAGGCAGAGCCGGGATAAGGTGCGGAGAGGAGAGCAGCAAGCGCTGTGTCTGTACAGTACCCAGAGTCACACAGCACAGCTTCCTGACCACAGGCTACACAAAAGAGCTGAGTCGTGTCACTGCTGAGCATTTCACTGACAGGGGAATGGTCCAAGTATTCTGAGGGACCTTGAGATTACTCTAAAGTAGTATGCACTTGCTGCTCATGCAAGATACAAGCAGTGTCTTTCTCTAAATTAATGATCAATCAAATAGAAATTGCTAGCACTTTGACAGTATGATGTCATTAAAATGAATTTAGTTTCAAAATGCATTATGCTTTTAGTATCATAAAGGATCTACAGTTAAAAAACAGTAAAAGCTTTTTTTTTTTTTTTTCCTCCTTTATCTTTTTTAAGTCTTATAATCCTGCAAGCTCCCTGTTGTGGCTGCTTGGGATATATTAGGTGCCAGACTCTGTGTATTTTCTGCTTTCTGCTCTTAAACTTAATTAAAATGTTGACAAGTAAAATCAAGAATGTCAAAATGGGTGCTGAAACGGCCTATATTTTATTTTTAATTGTTGTCATAATATAATATAAAGTTTTGTGAAATGAAAAAAGAGAAAATTATATTACCATATTAAAAAGAAAATGTGTCTTCAGCTTGTTCAACCTGGTATTTTGAGGCTTGACAGCATAATTGATTCAGTAGTCCAGTAATAATTCAGTGTAGTCTTGCACTTCTAGGTGACAGATGAATCCAACCCAGATGCATCGTAATCTCCAGTTTTTGCAATTTCAAGGCTACTTGATCACCTTAGCTCAGATCCTATAAATCAAATAATTCTTGACAGCAGCATTGATGGATGAGAATGTATCAGAACTGATGATTTCTGCAAATCAAACAGGAGACAGGAGAAAACAAAGAAGCCTGTCTCAGGCTATATTTTACTGAGAAAATTTTGAACATTTTGGGCTTTTATGTAAGTGTAAATGAGCAAAGGAGACAAAGATAGAAACAGAGATGGCATACTGGAACATAGAGGCAAAAGACTGAAAAGTTACATGAAATTAAAGTGACATGAAATTTGTATTTAAAAGGGAGGACAGAGATTAAAATTAGATGCATAGAAGGACAATGAGAGGAATGTAGTGACTGTAAAGTCAGTGTGAGATGGGACCATTAGGGACTTCGAGAGACCTTGAGAAAGCAGAAGAGCAAATTTGGGAAAATCAAATAGAACTGGAATCAACTGGATACTGTGAAGGTTTATTTAGAGTAACATAAGTAGCTTTGGAAGGAATATAACAATAGATAGGAGAAAACAAAAGAAGAGAGGTGCTCAGAGAAGTTGTGGATGCCCAGTCTATGGAAGTGTTCAAAGTGAGATTGGATGGGGCTCTGAGCAACCTGGTCTAGTTGAAGATGTCCCAGCTTATTGCAGGGGGTTTGGATCTAATAGCTTTTAACGGTCCCTTTTAACTCAAACCATTCAATGAAAGGGAAAGTGAGTGTACAGCAATAGAATGAGATTTTAGAAGGAAGGAAGCTGGAGAAAGGAAAATTTCAGATGTAGGAGTGAGTTGATCAGAGAATTGAAAGAATTGAATCATCTAGGCAGGTATCAAAATGAGGGATTTAAGTGGCCACATAAGTAAACTCACATGGTGTTTGTTATATATGTGAGATGAGCCTGGGGGAAGGGGCTGCAGCCTCTTGCTTTCTTTGGTAAGTCTGTATTTTATGCGCTAACTAGAATTTGAGAATATAGGTGCAATTCTCTCTTCTATCATACATATTCTGCATGATATATTGTAACTGAAACCAGCTTCTATATTATAAAGGGCAGCTGGAATTTGACAGATTTTGCCAAATGTAGAATTTCCTTAGGGTCATTGGTTCTTAGTGTTTAACAAACCACACATCTGTCCCTTGGGAAAGCTCTATACTCTTGTTCAGCATCTGTAAAATGGGGCAACTAGCTCTGCCATAGTACAGTGTTGTGAGAATTATTATTTTAAGACTATGATAGTGCTATGTACACAAATCCCAAAGGTAAAAGAAGGTGAAGTGAGAAGCTTGTATTGCAGAGTATACTTCAAAGCTGAAGAAATATTTTGGTGTTAAATTGAGAAAGGAGTTTTGCCTTAGTGCCTCAGCTAAATGTTGTAAGAAATATTTGAATGATCTCTTGCCTGCCCATAGTATTACATGCCAGTCATGGTAACATTACAGAATTTGCATGCAAATTCCATTAATGGAGGCATTAAGTCCTTACTTGTCTTTTTAATAGAAAAGCAATTCAATATGTGTATTTTGATGCTTTTCCTGGTTTTGCAGTTTCAAGGGGGTATCTTTCATTGGTATATGTTCACTACAGACTGAACATGAAATTTTTTTATTAGACCTGATTTAAAAGTTATTTAAATCTTAGTATTGCAATATCTTTAAAGATTTATGCTGATATATTTTTTGCTTATGCATTGAGAAGATTTATTCATTAGCCTGATTGGATATGATATTTTAGGATAGTGTAGGGTTTTCTAGGTTTGTATTATGACAATTGAAATAATATTTGTGAAGAAATGCCTTAAAAGCAAGTATCAGTCGTTAAAGAGATTTACAGGTAACAAGTAGAATAAATACATTAATGTAATGAATAAAAATCTATTTAAGGACAAATGCTTATTGGGGTGAAGTGAAGTCATAAGTATGCCAGAATTTCACAAGGGTTATCTAAGCATGTCCAGACCTTTGGAGTAGTACAAGGAAGGCATGTAATGACAAAGCTGGTTTCTAAGAATGAAGGAAGCATTATCTCTTTGGGACAGAGGTTTGTGTTTCACAGCTATTGAAATCTTGACCCAACTGAGTTATGGTGTTCAATATAGTAAATAATCTTAGAATTTTTCAGGAACTATCTCAAGAGTTCTTGGTAAATGTAGTCAAACAGTAGCTTTTGCAGGTGCAGTCAGCAAACCAAGGTTACTGCCAGTAAGACTGGAATTTGACATCAGATTCTAAGAGAAGATTTCTAGGGTGTGTCTAGATGTGAGCTGGATGTGAGATTAAATCTGGGACTGAAACACCTTTGCTTTCATTTCTGTATATGAGAATCTCTGATTTGGAGACCTAATCTCCCATCATGCTTAGGACAGATGCAGGATTCAATTCAGTTATTTAAAAGTAGGAATCTAATGTCATTTGAGTTGCTATAGATGTGTCTTTGAAATGCACATGGAGACTGTCAAGTATTGTACAGGGCATATAGAAGGGAGACCTGCACCCTTCTGAATGGCAGCTGGAGGCCAGATGGGATGCCCTAAGGAATCTGCAGTGATGGTAGATACCTGCACTAAGGCAAGGGAATCAATACCAAGGGGACTGGGGTGAGGTGAATTGTTCTCTGAACTCTCGATGGAATTGACTATATCTTGATTTTATTGACTAAATCTCAACTGACTGCTCTGGGAGCTTAAATACCTAGGATGCTGGAAATTTAGTTGACAAAATTGGGAGTGGAATCTAATCCTAACTGTAGATAAAAGATTGATTCATTTTTACAGGAATGTTTTTTTGTGCAAATAGTGCTTTAGAGAGATAAAGGCAGAGAGATATACTCAGCATAAACTGGTTTACCGAGTCTCTCATAATATATATTAATGGACAACTAGTGTACTTTAACAGCATAACATTTTACAGAACACAGCAAAAGTGCAAAATAATCCTCTAGTTCCTCTAATTCCTTAGCTAGCTGCAAAGGCTTAGATGCTGGATTCCTGGCTAATTATGTAGAAAAATTATTGGCACATGTTGGCAGATGGACCTTGTTAATTCCAAAAAGTATAGCAGCAGTGTAATGCCGTGGAGTACTAGAGGCTGAGAGAGGTTCTCTGCAGAAGTCTTAGATTTGGAAGACATATTAAATTGAGATATGTTTCTCTGAATCAGTAATAATAATGCCCAAGTCCAAAATAAGATAGTGAAAGGCCAAATGGTGTATCAGATGCTGCTATTCTGCCTCTGAGAAAGGGGCACACAGGCAAAACAGTGGCTGGAGGTCTGACTAGACAAAGGTCAGGGCAGTTGCCTTTGGAGCTGCTTTGGGAGACAAAGCTGGACCATTCCAGCTCCCATTTAGGCAGGAACT
Source organism: Zosterops lateralis (assembly GCF_965231275.1). Lineage (NCBI taxonomy): Eukaryota > Metazoa > Chordata > Aves > Passeriformes > Zosteropidae > Zosterops > Zosterops lateralis. Next base: position 27,616,553 of record NC_139765.1, read on the forward strand.
GTCAGCTTAAAAGTAGTGAGAGATACTACACTTCCTGTTAAGAGAAGTGTCCTCTTTTCAACAGAGGAGTTCAAGTCCTGCAAATTTGCAGACACCGTTGCGTGAGAAAGGGCAAGAAACATACTAGATGGCCAGAGATCTTACGCTTTAGAATTAGGCCATTCATGAATCTGCTGTCTATCAAAAGTATGCCATTTAGATTTAATTAATACAGATGAATATTTTTGGTCTGATCTGAGAGTTATTTTGGCTCAGATCCCAAACAATGACTTCCAACCACAGTTTGATGTTGGAGTCTGTCCTGTTCATTGAACACTCCTATGAAGTTACTAGACCTATGAGTCAGGCTTTCAAAGCGGAAATGGGTTTTAATTATTAAAGAAATTAAGTCTACTTGATAGATCATAGATGACTTCCAGATGATTGCTCAAATTTCCCTTTTTTCTCAGTTTTAACATAACATGGTTAATTTATATGACACCTAACATAACTTGAAGAAATAATCAACATTATACAGACCTAATTCTATAGAGTTTTTCTGTCTGACATACCAATTGAAAGGGTGGATTTTTAGTGAAAACAACCTAGTTCAGTTCAGTTCAACACAAGCATTGAATGACTTGTAACCTAAAAATTAAATAGACCAAAAACAAATGCAAAAATTACTCCACTGGGATAGACTGTATTTTAACAGGTAGTTCTAAGTAAGGGATAGTGAATACCTTCATGGTCCAAGGAAGATCTTACTGCTCCCAAAGGTAATAATTAGGTCTTGACACTAATAAGGAAAAAATTCTTGACCCTTACAAATATTCTGACATGTAAAGCCTGACATGCTAGAAAAAGAAGAGATGAAGCATCTTTTACTCTCTTTTTTCTATTTTTTGTCCAGTTTTGGTTTTCCAAGACAGAATTTCCTGAGATGTTTTTCTCTATTTTGAAATAAATCTACAGACAGCTCTAAATGTGGATGCAGGACCTCTTCTGTTTTGGAGATGTTTAATGTTTTGGGTCATTGATCTTGAAGCAGCAAGGAGCATCATGGGGTTAGGGTATTTTGGAACCGAATGAGTGCTGCAACAGACTATTTAGCATGGCATTGCAAACCAGCAGTGGTCTGTGGCTTAAAAGCTGTGATATTGAGCACTAAGGTTATGCCTGTACTAGTAAGTAGTGTAGTGCAATCGGGACAAGTCCATGTAGCAAAAAATTGTTGCTGACCTGAAGAACACAAAATATAGATTTAATTTCTGCACCTGATGGTATAGGTCCACCCAAAAGAAATGAGTTTCTCATGCTCTAAAACTGCTCTGCAATCCAAAGGACAACCATTAAGTGGGGTCTGCTCAGGGGTTTGCTTTGAAAGTAAATATTTGAAATAAAGTAGTACCAAGTTTTTTAACCAGTTCCATGAAAACTCACGCAGAAAGTTTGATTTTCATGTATGTTTTTCAAGCTGACACTTTTCCCTAAAGCTTCCAGATAGTTCAGTCTTTGAATATTTGAGGCATATCCATACATGTAATAAACAGCAGAGGGTGGCTTTCGAGTGATGGGCACTTGGTATTATTTACTAAACTTCATTATACAGGCATCAGCGCTCTAATTGTTTTGCAAGATGTACCCAGCAATGCAGCTGGTGAAGAGCTCCCTTTCTTTTCAAAAGATGATTGAAATTATTATATGCAAGGCTGTAAAGGCCTATTTTATGTTGAATTAAATTGATTAGAATGAAGGCATGAATTTTTTCTAATAAAGATTAATCCAGATTTGAGAAGGAATTTATCTCTACACACCACAGCTTGTCATATGAAATGATTTTTACTACTATAACCTTTTAGACAAACCAGTAAAACCAGAGAAAAGCTAGATTTATTAAATGTCAAGTGATGAAAACTGTACAAAAAAATCTGTATTTTTCATGCCAAACTTCTATTTTTCTTGTAGCCAAAGCAACGTACATCCATAGTATCTTCTCTGGAATTTCACCGAATGAATCACAGCCACAATTATTTTGAAATCAACCCATCCATTGGCTGTGCAAGTTTTATTTCTACTCCTGCAATCAGTCCAGCTAATTATTCTTTTGGATCTCTGGAATACAGTCTTGAAGAGAAAGAACTTCCAGGTATAGAAAAAAAAGCTTACTTTGTCTGTCAACAAAGCTTTATAAAACTTTAGGTCTTTGAGTTTAAGTTGGAATTGCTGTTGTCTTTGGTAGTAAAATACATTTATCATAAATACACAGAATTATTGTTGATTTTTTTTTCTTACACTCAATGAAGAGTCCTGATATTTTATGACCAGTATTATGAGACATACTTTTTTTCCTGAATATTATATTTTGAATAAAAAACCTTTTATTTCCAGACTTGCCTAGAACTTACATATTGTAGCTTTTGAAATTATGATGATTCATACATCTACTTTCATCATTGTGTGGTCAGTATACTCCAATAAAAATTTTAAGTTTAAAAAATGCAATTAGAAATCACTTTGTAACCATCAGTAAAGATGTGGAAAGGAAGATTTCTAAGAAACCTGTGATTGTTTCTGCAGTAGTAATGGGATTCATTAAAGCAAAACTTCAATGTATTTGCTCTGATGATAAGAGTTGAATAGATAGATAGTGTGATTGTAATGGGGAAGGTTTTATCTGTAAATGGAGATTTACACATTGAAAATGCTTTAAAAAGGATTAAAGTATTTCTGTTTTCACAGACCCAAAACTTCAAGAACAGGAAATTCTCAGTAAACCAAGCATTTATGTTTGTCCCTTCAAATTCCACATAAAAGTTGCTTTATTTAGGCTAAATTTGTGACAGAAGAGTATAGTATTTGAGAAAACTGATGCATTGAAACAAAAATCTTTGATAGCTTGTTTATGGGATCTGCAGATCAAGTTTAAAAGTGTGCTATATTTAATTTATAAATACAAGTAGATTAGTGTAAAATATATAATGCTGAAATTCAGTGCAAAGTTATCAACTGCTTTTTGTAGCATTGGTTTTGAAATGAGATGAATCTTCTTCATTCCTAGTTGGTAGAGTACAAAAATTCTGAAAAGTATTGCTTTTGAATGATAAAAAAAAAACCATAGCTAGATCAATAGAAAACTATATGGTAAGGGAATTATTACAAAATAAGAGTGAGAAATCCCATCTTCTTTGATGAAGAGGGAGTTAAAGTGATCAGAGATTATTCATATTTTTTTGGATTATAATATAAACAAAGATAATACGTGTGATTATCTTTGAAATTAAAAGAATGTAATTATGTCATGCATGTAGCAAGTATTTTCACACTTAACTGGAAACAATTAATTTGAATCGTATCTTTTATTCCTAGGTCTGAGGTAATAATGTCTTGGGTGTTTTCTGTTGTCACTGTTTTTTCCTACTGTAAATTCTCCTCAGCAATCACAATTTTTTTCTGGATAGTTGAATGATACTAAATATTTCTTGTATAAAAGCAAAGATAAGAAAACAGAAAGAACATTCACTGACATTAGATAGTTAACTTCTTCAGATTTCTGCTGCTGCACAGTTCTGTTAAAGTTTTTCATGGTATCTGGATTAGCTTTACTCTTACCTTCTTTGGTTAAATCTACAATGGATTACACTCAGTAACTTCTAATTACTGCGTTTAATTTTGTCTGAGACTGGGACTACAAGGTCATGCTTATTAGAATTTTATGTTTCTAATTTGTGGATGATTTGATTTATGGATTGAGTGAAAGCTGAATTTCCTTTTATCTCTGCTCAGAAAGATAAGAAAAAATAACAGGCAAAATGACTGAAGTTCAGAGCATCTTCTACAAGCTTTTCAATAGTACATTTTACCATCAGTAAATAATTAATTTACCATTAGTAAATGAAATAATTACAGTGAAATTACAATTCCACCCTTCATTTTCAGATGGTATTCTGGAATTATTTAAGTAATATGTGGGGTCCCATATTAGGCACAATATTAGCCTGAATGAAAAAAACCCTACATTTTATTTTGATCATTTAGTTCATTTTGACTTCTTACTAATAGATCATGCACAGTTAACTCTGCAAGAGACAAGAGTACTAATGTGGAAAAAGAATAACAAAATCTGGAAGGAACAGATGAAATTTGTCACTCTTGGAAAAGTCTTTAAGGCATGTCTCTTATCTAGAATGTTAAAATCTTAATGTTGAATAATAATGGTCAGCAAGGAGCAACAGAAACAGTGTTCTGTGTTCTACACAGAAAAGCTACAGCTTTTCTTTGCTTTCAATAGCTGTTGTTTCACTGAAAGACCCCTTGTTTCTTTGAAAGATCTACAGTGAAAACAAATACAGTTCATCATATGACCAAAATATAATCTTCTGAAAATTAATGAAAAATATGCATCTTAATATAATGGTTAGTTTAATACTAATTGAGGATTTGTGGCATTTGAGTAAAACAATTAAAATGCTTTTTACAGGATTTCAGAATCAGAAACTTCCATCTAAATAAGGAATCAGTATTTCCCTACTCAGTGTTATCTTCAGTGTTATGTTATCTTCAGGAAATCTGCAATGATTCATTATAATTCAGATGAATGCATCAAAATAATTATTCTAATTCTAAGATCTTCATAATTTTACCTTTACCTCAGTAGTCTGCTACCCAAGAAGAATCAGCCTGTTATTGATGGTTCCTTTTTATGTCTGGGGATCATAATTTTACTCTTGGTGTTTGCTGATTCCCTACATCACCTGATTTGAAACAGGGGTCTTGATTTTTAAGAAGTATATTTTTTATCAAATGGAAAAACACTGAACACTTCCACAGATATATTTTATATCTGTGACATATTATCTGGATGGAAGTATATATGACAACATTTCTGATTAATTATCTGGAGAACAGGCCACATACAATGGTAAATATGTGCTTCAGCTTTGTTATCAATAGCCTTGTAGAGTAAACAAACCAGGTATGCTGCATGCATGGATGGCAGCAGATACCTTAATATCAAGTTGCCTGATGCAAGGAAAAAGGTTCTGTTCTTTGTTTTGAACTTTGACTGGTGGAAGAACCTGCAACAAGTTGATGGCAACACTTCTCTCACTCCAAAATGTGTAGAGCAGACTGCATGAATGCAGCTTTGGCATGACCTGTTTTCAGGGCTTTGTCTGGTGCTGGATCATTGACATCAGAGAAGCACTCTCGAATTCCAAGGGAATGGTCCTGATTTCATAGCACTGTATTTCACCTCAAGTTGGAGGCCAATGCATCCTAGTAATATCAGCTACTACACATAGTAGTGTAGTAAGTTGCTGTACTAAAAGTGAGACCACTTCATTTCACAGGGAAGTAATTTCTATATGTAATTCTGTCCCAACAAGATGGGTGTAATTTTCTTAATCAACTTAATACACGTTAAGTAGATGTTCTGTAAGATAACACACAGGAAAAATAAAATATCTGACAATTAATGATTGTTTGTTACTTTGATCATGAACTAAGACCGCAGATGTGCAAGATAATTCACTCCAGAAGAGGGCAGCCTGGGCTGTCAGGGAAATACCTGTTTAACAGATCTCTCTGCCTTGTTTTCTATAACCCTCAAGTTCTCTTGAAACTGTAAATTATAGATTGAAGGCAACAGGACTGTGGCCTTTTGGTAACATCAGCTTGGCACAATCAACACTTGCAGCTGAAAAAGTCAGTCGGAATGATTTTCTTTTTCATTTTTGCTTGATCAATCCAAATAATGTGTCTTTCTGTAACCCATATAATTTCATTATATCTTCTTGTCCTGAGTATAATTGAGCCATGAAATTAAAAAGACAGTTCTGCAGAGGTTCTTGTTCTGTTTCAGATCACAAACAGGTCTGTACTCAGATTCATGTGTACAGCAAAAATACTAGCAGATGTCTGAAGGTAATCTCATTACAATCTTTCTCTTCCATCCATGAAAATCTGTACATTTTCAATAAGTTTCATTTACCATTCATTGTAAAAGAGGACACAGTTTTTATCTCATCTTGTTGTGGCAAAGAAGTATTTACTGGGTTTATCTCTTAGTTAGAATGTCTGTCGCCACTGGAGAGGACCTTAATGTAGCTGTTACTGCTTTTATATGCCATGTTCTCTGACTGTGAGAGACATTATTTAATACATCTGAGAAGACTACATTTTTTCCTTAAATCAGCCCAGAATGCACAATTCAAGAATTTAATCTTCAATGTGTAGACTATATTTTTTCTCTTCTACTTTTGAAAAAAATATATTTGAGTCACACCTTTGACTCCTTCTATAAGTGTCTTCAGATCTTTCTTTACAGTACATATCTGATGAAATTGTTCTGTCTCACAAGCCCTATTTCAGAAGCAAAAGCAGCCCTAAAAGCTTAAAACTTGCAGTTTTGTCTTTTTCTTTTGAGATAATCAAGAAATACAATCTGTTGGAATTAGAAACTTCTTTCAGAGGTCAGGCCAAAAATTCTTGGCTATATTGCACTCCTATATACAGTCAGAATTTATTGTGGTGCAGGAATATTTCTTTATATGACAATAGCAAAGTTGCTCTTTGAAGTAGGACACATATTTGTCAACATTATTTTATCATTCAACACTACTTTGTTATATATTAAAAGCTGATATGAAAAGACCATATCTCTGATGTCTGTGTAGAATCTTCAAGCCTTGTTCCTTCAATTGTAAAAGGTCTTGGAGACACTAGAAGTGAAATACAAAATGAAAAGAATACAAAGAGGAAGAAAGTAAATTTTATTGCCAGAGCATTTTTAGGAGTGCTGTATGCAAGTTCATGGTATACTGTCTTTGTTAACAAATTCTCACTAATTAGAAAAAGAACACATGGTTTTCATGCGACAGAAAAAGGGGAAAATATTGGCTTGTAATAAAATAGGAATAATCAACAAATTTTGGTAGATGAAGCATTCCTATCTCCTTTATGCAAACACCTGTACATTCAGTAAGATAATGTCTGAAGAAAATGGTATTACCTGTCTGTACCAACTTGTCATTGATTGAAAACTCTTTTCCAGATGAAATGGCTTTGAAGGTCAAGTTCAGGCCCTCTTCTCTCTGGTTTTTAATTTTCTTCATCATCTTCTTTATTACAATGCAAAAAATTCTGCTAAGGCATTCTTCAAAACGGGTTAATTTGAACCTCTTCATCTGTGGAGATTATCTGTTTTTCCCTACGATTTATAGCTAAGTTCAACTCAGTGCAATTAGAAAGACATAGTAGAGCTATTCCAGGAACTGCTACTGGGGATCATACTCAGTATTGTCTCATACAGTTTATTTTTTGTTCTAATTAACTTGTCCAGCAGATATAGCATTTTGAGGTCTCCTTATGTTGCCCTTCTTTTTGCTGCTTCTAATTTCAGCCTTTGCACAGTTATCCAAGGCAAGACACAGTCTGTCCCACAGGGACAGAGAAATGTAGGGTTGATTAATATTATAAACTTCTCTTTGTTAATTATTATTGTCTTTGCACAGTCCAGTTTCAAAACAAGATGTTTCATGAAGTGCCTTGTAATCATATCTCAGTGTTACAAATATGTCAACATGTCTAAAAATCTAGTGGCAGAAAGATCTTCTGAGGCAATACCTGGAAAGCTGTGGATGAAACCAATTTCTGTTGTTCCAGTCAAAAACAGTATACCTTTTTACAAGAAATTGGTTTGTGCTAGTCCTTGCATGAATCATTAGATAAAATATGCCTCTAAATCTCATGCCACCTGAACTTAAAAGTGATCTCCTTGGAATTACCTATATTATTGCAACTTAAAGTTCATGACAGTCTTACCCAGCCCTTCAGTAATGCCTCTGCAGTGTTGTCATTCAGTCTTTTCTCAGGCTTAAGGGCTAAACCCACTTAGTTGTTCTTGTGAACCGGCTCTTCAAATATACTGTCTCACATGTCACTCACTATGTGGACATTACAATTACTAAAAATTGGTGAAGTAATATGGAAATAAAACAATTTGTAGCAAGCATATTGAGGGAATAAAACTGCAGATGGGTCTCAAATCTCTGTTGTCAGATAAAGCACTGGATGTGTTAATCAAACAAGAAATGACATGCACAGCTTATCTCTTTTCAAATCGAATTCTGAACCATCTGACCATATGTAGAAAGGCATGTGTTGAGCCATGTGCCTGCCGTTCTTTTATTCAAATGGCTATTCTTAACAGGATTTGCTCTTTTCAGCCACATTATTTGCCTACAATGAATAAAGCCAGTTAGCTATTGTTGACAATACAGGAGGAAAAAAATCCCTTGTAATACTTAAGATATATTTACTAATTTTGAAAGCCTGTATTCTTAGGCCTCAGTCTAGCAAGGAGGAGGGTAGGAAATAAAGCAATGCTGTGATGATGCTGGAGATGAAAATTTTAGAGACTGTCCTAAAAGTGGGGAAAATTTCCCTCAGGATCCTTAGGAACAGTTTTACACTGCTGTCAGGTTCAGGAGTTAACTATTTCTCTGAATCCTTTTTTGCCTCTGAAGTAAGTATAATGTGAAGCTTACTGCAATGTATGCATGTTTGTATACATGTCTACTTGCAGCTATTAAAATCTTTTACATTTCATTTAGTTGCATAAATCCCCTTCCTTGAGAGATAGCAGCACAGATAAATAAGTGCTTCACCACATCATAAAATGATTCCCTGAAGGAGCAACAGATCCTACCATATTACGTCAAGAAGGACTTTCTAAGGACTTTCTTTTGAAGAACCCTCTTTTGAGGTTATGAGTGCAGTTGTTAGAAGCAATATAATTAAAAATACTATTTATTTAAATTTAACGTAGTTTTTCCCAGGTGTAATAACTATCCTGGCATGTAAGGTCAAAAGAAAAAGTGTGTTCTGTAATGTGTCACAATTCTTAGCCATTTCTCGAAGCTGAGTAACTATAGACAATACTATATTTATCTGATTATCATCTTAGTCAGCTCTTTGCTTTGATGTTTAGGTTTGTTTTTTTTACTGAGCCAGAAGCACAATAGCACCTTAATTTGTAGTGGGACCATTTGCAGAGACAGACTGTTTAGTCTTTGGGCTGCCACCATGCCTTGTGTTGTTCCCTTATCTTTCCATTGGACGTTTTGTAAATAAGATTGACCAAGCTGTGGAGGGATGCTCTTGAAAACTTCATCACTTCATCAGTCAGAAGAATTACCATTGCAAGATGAGGGAGATGAGCAAAGAGCACTAGGATGTCTCAGTCTTCAATTCCTCACAGTATTGTTTGAGGTACAATTTTCTTTCACCCTGTGCATGCACTTAAACTGATTGCAACATTATTTAGCATATTCTATCCTACATTCCAATTTTTTTTTTAATTTTCCTGGGTCATGTCCTCTTATTCATATTTAATTGCTTTTCTGCTTTCTTCTCCTTTGTATCTTTTAGAAAACTTTCTACTCACTAGCTGTATTTCCAAGCCTTACATGAGATGATTAAAACTGAAGGAAAAGGCAAAAAATGTGCCTGTTTAAGAAAATTTAGTCCTCTGAATATAATTAGTGGTGTCCAGTTTTAAGAAAAAGAAAAAGCTCTCTGTATAACATACCAGCCAGTAACCAAAAAAACCCCAAAAAAACCCCAAAAAACCCCAAAAGTTTTCTCCTAAGGCCATAATGAAATTAAAGACAATTTTGTTTCTCTTTCTTGCACACAACTCACTAGATTTCTTTTTTTTTTCTGTTCCTTGCTGTCCAATTGTAATGTTAGTATCATTTGATGTAACAATACCCTCTCTTTATGTTGTTCCAAGCTGTATAAAAAAAATGGGGATGGGAAAACGAGCCTTCTTTACCTTTGGTGAATATCCAAAAACTAGGGTAGAGTCTATCTTCCTAATCAGCTAATTAACTATGTATTTTATAAACAGCTCTAGCTGAACAATGTAAATGTGACAAATACCAGATTACATTGCTGATGGTAGCATGCTTGTGGAAAATTAAACTGCGATGCCATTTAGCGAAAGACGAAAACTGAACACCAGCCTCCCTCATTCTGGAGTAGCCACTGTCATTTTTTCTAAAATGAATATGATGCTATGAGTTCCAGAATTTTGATTCCAGCCTTGAAAATCCGTTTTTTCAGTAGGATTTGGTCAGTAAATCTGAGACAATTTCATGAATGGTTTCAGAATGACTGAATAGATCTTACTGTAAACCAAGATTAAATATTTGCATCTGGTTCTTGCTATATTGAATAACTTCTGTACAGTAGCTAGTTTGATTTGTAGTTAGAAATTTAAAAAATAATGGCAGTTTAAAAAAAAAAAATTAAAATATTCCTTGCTTTTGAGAGCATTTCTACCTTTCTGGTAGAAAGAGAAATTCTACCTTTTTGGTAGAAATGATTGATTGTAAAATTTCAGTATATAATAAAATTGAAACTCTCAAAATTTCTTTGAAAATCCACAGAAATACTGTGTGTTGCACCTAATTTAGCACTTGATCATACAGGTTTTGTATATGACTTTTCAGGTCGCATTTATAATTGTAATATATCTCTAATGGTACAGTTGAATGAATGGAAAGGATTTTTTTTCCCCCATTTTTAGTTTTTACATAGTGAGAGGTTAATTATCTTCTTTGAGCTATGCAGAGGGTTCACTGGAAGCTTGGACTTATTCATTTGGAGAAGAAAAATGCACATGGCCATGTCTGGGGAAGATACGAAGCTGTACTCTGTAAATATGACAGAACTGTCAGATACCCAAATGATTAAGTTCTCATAAGTTTAGCAAAAACAGAAGGACAGAAAATAATATGGTTGGTTGGAATAAGAGTAAAGCTTTACCTACCCTGTGGCATATTTGACCAATTATGAATGCTTTTGGGAAATGTGTCATTGCAAAACAGTGGCTTAGTGACACCTCTTGGGAATGTTACAGCCTTCAAGTATTTGCAGCTCAAGGTTCTCCTAAGCTCAGGTACCTCCTGGACATTTCCTGTATTATGTAACCTTACTAGATGTATGTTCTATGAATGTGTCCATTCTTCATGCAACCCATATGCAGGTTTTGTTCCCACAAGGAATTTTGAAAGGAATTACACACTTAACTAAGTATCTAATCACCATGAGGGAGTTCCATCTTTTGCTTCAATAATAATTTCAAAACTCAGAAGGCTGAAAAGTAGGTCCACTGTTTATGTTCTAAAGCTTTTGTTTGTGTCACTTGTACCCAGCAAATTGTGACACCATCTGATGCCAGTTTTCTGCATTTCAACAGCACTGTTCCTAGAACTAAGATTCTCAGTTCTTGAGACATAGAATAGTTTTCTAATCACAGAATATTCTGAGCTGGAAGGGACCCACAAAAAATCATCAAGTCCAGCTCTTAAGTGAATGGTCCATATAGGGATGGAAGCTGCGACCTTGGTGTTATTACCGAATGCTCTGACCAGCTGAGCTAATCTCTTGCCTTTTTTTTTTTTCTAGATATGAATATTTTTCTTATATCAAAGGAAGACCTTAAATCATTTAGAAGGAAACTCTTATTTTCACTTTCGTTGGTGTTTTGTAGATCTCATTAGCAGCTATTTATTGTTTATGTAGATGAAAGTGTTGAAGACTTACTCCGTAGTGGCTTTATATATGCTGACTTAAGATTCAAGTCATGCTGAAGTGCCCTTTTAAGAAAAAACTCTGGATCAATCTTGTACAGCTCACAAGGAATAATATTAACTGTCTCCTATGCATTTTATTTTTAAAGAAAATATTTAAGAATTCATGCCTCCAGACATATCTCATAGAATGGCAAGATTCTCTATAATTCTTCCTCCCAGAATCCGTTTTGTAACAGTAGAGGCAACACACACTAAGGAGTTTGTGGTCACACTTCTGATGACCAATGTAATATTGTCTGCAGTCTCTTTCTGAAGTATCATGTAGATTGTGGCTTTGATGATGGATCCGTGTTTCTGGCACAAGTCAGGCTCTAAGTGGCTGTAGATAGAAGTATGTCTTTGTGCAATTGTTTGCATGTCAAGAAAGAAAAATCTCCATGCAAAACCTCAATCTGTATGTGAAAACACAAAGACATGCAAAAAAATAATTTCACTGTACCATTTTAGTACAACTTTAATTAAAAATCTACTTTAGTTTAAATACATCTCTGGGGCCCTGTATGCCTGCTTCTTAAAATTTAAATTTAAGTTTTTCCTCAAAATAATGCTCCTCGAGCAGCTTTTAATTTATCAAAGTATTAAGATATCAGATACACACACACATATAGGCGTGCTTGAGATCTGTAATGTTATGTGTCTGTGGTGACCAGTAATAGGACCCGAGGGAATGACCTGAAGTTGTGTCAGGGGAGGTTTATGTTGGATGTTAGAAAAAGGTTCTTCACCCAGAGGGCGATTGGGCACTGGAACAGGCCCCCTAGGTCAGTGGTCATAGCACCAGCCTGACAGAGCTCAGGGAGCGCCTGCACAATGCTCTCAGCCACAGGGTGTGACTCTTGGGGATGGTGCTGTGCAGGCCATGAGCTGGACTTGGTGGTCCTTGTGGCTCCCTTCCAACCCAGCCTATTCTGTGATGCTGCTGTGCTTAGCTTACATCAGGAGAAAGGTAGGTGTAGGTTTATTCAGTTTTAGTGTTCACTGGATTCCATAGAATGATATAAGGAAATATGATAGTTGAATAATAATTCAATATTTAATAGAAAGAATTCAATAACAAATTATTAAAGGTTAATTTGCTTTTTATTTCTAATTTGGTATTTCCCATAGTAGTACCATGAGGTTGTCACTGGGGACTTTAATTTCTGATAAATGGGTTGAATTTATGAAAAACCAACTTTTCCCTACACAGCAGTCCTCTAAGAGGCAGTTTAATGTTGCTATTACTAAGGCAAAAGTAAAAATCAGGTATCCTTCAAATGAATCCTGTGTATCATATAGATCCTTGCTGGATCTTAATTTTTTGGCTTTGAAAATCTAGTGGCACCTTAAAAATTATGGAAGAACAAATCCTGTAAATAATGTAAAAGTAAACAAAGGTATAGTGCTCACATTTGAGCCCACATTCATGCTTAATTTTAGCCAGAAGGAAGACACTTCAAGATTGCACTTCAAGATTGCTCCAGAATGTGAACAAAACCACCATAAATAGGAACTATGGAGAGACTTCCCAGCCAAACTAAAAGACTAATGCAGATGCACCTGTAAGCCTTCAGTACAAGGGAGCTCCTATTAACCATGAAAAAATGAGATGAATGAAAACAATGAGAAATGAGAGATTCTAAATGTTTCAGCTGTAGAAAAAGCTCTAATTGTCCCTTTTACCATGTCAAATATCAGAAAGCCTAACTATGAGATACAGGTTTTGTATGACTAAGCTTATTGTTTTGCTCTTTTTTCCTGGGAACAATTCCAAGAGTTAAATGTTAAAACCATAAATATTAAATTATTTGAGTCACTTGCTGTCTATCAAAGCAATTAGAATAACCCCCTACCTACTTGCTAGCTAGTTCATATCCCTCAGATAAAGTGAGATGATACTCAAAATTGCCCTCCCTTCCCCCCTCCTCTGGAAAGGTATTCTATGTCATCTTCATAGGCAAGAGAAAGGAGACACTGAAAAAGAAAAAAAAATTTAGTAACAATGTAAAAGAAGGAAAACAGTGCTGAAAATACGGGTTCAGGGAATAGGGAAGGCTGCTTTTCTCTGTATTACCAGGCATTTTTCACAAAGCTAAAAACAGACATTATTTCTCAGAGCAGCATGTGCTGCATGAACTATTCTCCCCCAAGTTTTTTTGTGACTTAGGAGGTAGCTTTATATCATGACCGCAGAACAATAAATATTCGTCATCATTTTGTTTTTCATATTTTAAAATTATATATGGTCTGTCAGTCTTTTCATTCCCCTTGTGAGTGATGTACTCCCCTTCTGAGCTTACCGTACTCTAGTATAGGCAAATAAACACCCTTGATAATGTAATGCCAAGCCAGTGGAACTGACAGCCCATATCTGCCTACATGTTGTCAGGGGAAGTTCTCCTTGGACAGTGTATCACTTAAGAGTTTCTAAGAGAATTTAGGCAGCTGGGCTTTGGTGGTTCCACAAGCATCCATCCCTCATCTTCTGTTTCTTCATGCTTTTACTCTATGACAAATGCTGAATTTATGTGCTTCACAGTGAAATAGAGATGGGGCACTGTTGGTTACCATCCATGTAGGAATGCTAAGAGTAAACTCTTGATAAGGTACTAGAAGAGCAATGATACCTGAGTGATGTGTTACCTTTTATCATATAGTTACACATTGAAAATGATGGGGAAATGGAAATAACACCAATCTCAATTAAAGATAAAGTGAGCATACCAAGGTACGAAGTGCCTTATTTAATTTTGTAGAAAAATTTTAGAACAGACCTATTTCAAATTCCAATCAAGTGTCATATTGTGTCTTAAAGATTATTTCAGGAAATAATCACACATGATTATTTTAGGATTTCAGAAAATTCTGAACTGATATGTTCCTTCTCTCAAGAACATTCTTCCACAGTAAAGCAGCAATTGAAACATCACCTATAGCAACAGTAGCCATGGGGAAACATTTTTTTTTCAGACAGTAAAAGCAAACCACTATCACAAAATGAGGTACACGCAACATTGAAGCACGAAGATCTCCTGATGGTGTTTACCTGGAATCTTGATGAAGTAAACACTCTTAATGTGTACTTCAATAATTTAGATTTTTAAATTACACTCTTTGAGTTTAATAATGTAATATATTTTGGTCTAAACTACTCTGCCTCTTATTACTCCAAGGATGATATTGAGTTGCCCTAAATACATCAGCTACATAAATAATCAGCACAATTACTTTAGCAAGTATCATTTAGTTGTTGCCTTTCTTTGCCTTTTGGGATTTAAATGATCATATAGTATTATGCCTTGAATAAGTTTTTAAATTCTCTTTATAATTAGATGTCACATTGTGTTTTCCTTATGAGAGCTTTATTTTTTTTATGGGAGCTCTATGCACTCTTAGCACTAGGGAACCAAGCTTAGTTACTGGATATGTGCTCTCCTCCTGTTTCATTCTTCTGCGTCACAACCAATAAGGCCATTCCAAACCCCATGTTCAGGTACTGACACTGAGTTACAATAGTGTTGAACAAGTAAAAAACCCACCCATCGCTCTGTGTATAATTAAATTCTGCCTTAGCACCATAGACAGCAGATCTTATACAATTAGCATCATATCTGTAAGCAAATTAAGCTTAAAGAATTGATTACTAAATGCTGTCATTAAAGTAGTATTAGGAAAAAAATCTCACAAAATAGTAAAAAATATTAACTGTATTGCACAGCTTTCAGTTGTCTTAGTCCTAAGTCTGATAACCCAAGGATAAGGACAGTGATGATACAAAATAAAAGAAAAATGTTTCTAAGCAAACAATTCTTTTTGTAAAAGAAATGTAATTCTTAGCATTCCTTATACTCCTCATCCCCTGGAACCTTGAGAACTAAAATTAAAATAAACTGAAGACATGGCAGTAGGTCCAGTCTTTATCCTAAGTAAATGTCTATAATTATGGTAAATCTGATGAGAAATTTAGAAGTATTTTGTATTCTGACTTAGAAATACTGTCAAAACTGTGAGAAAGAGAACAAGAAAAATTGACTAGATAGGTTAAAATCGGGAGAGGAAAGGGAAAATGAAAACAGTAGGCAGCAGTTTGCTTGCTAAATCTCATCTATAATTTAAAATCCTTCTTTCAAGTACCTGGTTTTTAATGGATATAGCAAACTGTTCTGCATGCTGTCACTCATTCATTCATAACTTGAAAAATAAATTAAACTGTTTATAAGGCAGTTTTAATTACATGCTATAGTTACATATACTGTTTTATTCTTTGATGTCACTGTTTAGACCAAAATCTGCAAATGTATTTTTCAAAATAAAATGTTCTGCAAACTACCTACAATTATAGGTGTATATAGCTATACCTATGTACTTATATATAGAACGTGTCATAGAATATTTGATACTGACAATATATGCAATTTGGTAAGAAAATGTATTTAATATACTGATTATCAGTTACAATTCTTTATGGGCCTTATCCAAAGCTTATTGGTATTACTGGAAATATTCTTACTCAGTTTAGCAGATTTCAGATAGAATCAGACTCCAACACATTAAAATTACTAGTGTTGAAGAGCTTTTTCTTTCTAAAAACACTGGAGGCAAGTACATTAGTTCAAGGCCAGTGGGATATCATTCTGAACTAAATCTATAATTCTAAAGTAGAATATGTGCAGGATAGAACTGAACAGTGATTTAAAACAGATTTGAATTGGACTGGCACACTTAACTGACAAGACTTGGGATTATTCTGTGCTTTAAAAAGGCATTTAAATCTGCATGCTTCCTGTTATTCTAAGGCTAGCAATCAATTTGGGGCATTTTAGCACAGTACATCACTTATTTCTGTTTCAGATTCTAAAAATTGCTTTGAAGTATATGCCAGAAGCAAAATTATTTCTGCCCATAGATGAAATAACTCATTCTCTGTGGCTTCCTCAGATGTGAAGTCAATCCCTGCTCAGGAAAAATGCAATTTTTAATAATAGAATAATATGTAACTCCTAATTTTAAGTTGAACATTTAGCATTCAGACAACTTTATGGGCTAAATTGTGGCACAGAGTCAAAAAGTTTTTCCGACAGAGGTGAATCAAAGAAGTCTGTCTCAGCTGGGCACAATCTGCTCTGGGAAATAAGAGAAAGACGGGGGACTGTGGTCCACTCGGTGTTATGCCAATGATAAATTTAACTTGAATCCCATTGGATAAGTGGTTATTAGAAAAGCGTGGAGGTATTAGAAAGAAATGGTTCTGGTTTTATTATTTTTTACATAATAGTGCAAATTTATGGAAAATACTTTGAACCTATTACCTCTTTGCCTCTTTTCCTCAGATGTGTAAGATGTAACATGCCAGAAGAAAAGAGGATAGGTTTATCTCTTCAGTCCTTACCGTGGAGTTCAGGGAGAGGTTCTGTCTGATGTTTTTGGACAGCTGTCTTGCTAGCTGGTATAAGGTCTGGTGGCATGCTTTCACACATCCACAGAAGATCAGGAGAAGTACACAGTCTGGCCCTGTGTAGGTTCAGAGCAGTACATAAATGGAAAATCATAGAAAGAGATGCCTAGACCATCACAGCTATAGTCCCATTACTACGATCTGTTTTTCAGAACATTTTCTTACCAATTTTCTGCATAACTCTGAACCCTTAAATATTGTAAGATCATCACAATGAAGTTCTGTGTCATCATTTCTCTTGCTGAGACATTCAGTCAATTGTATCTGCTTGTGTTAGTATGGTTTATAAGGAGATTCCACATAAAGGGAATGCAGGGCATATTATCATTAGTATGGAATCTCTGAATCATGCTAGAAACAGTTCTAGAGTTTTCAGTGCCTAAATTGGATCTCTGAAGCTATTAATTTTGCCACCATTTTGTTCACAACCTTCCCAGATCTAGTGCAAATCCCACAATCCCTTCCTGTCCTGGGGTGGAGAAGACACATTTCCTTTTAAGGATCCATCATGGGAGCTTCTGTCAACATTAAACATTATTGAATTTTGTTGATGATATAAAATTTAGAATTTCGAATAAGTACATTAAACATGTAGAAATTAATGTGACATTATCTTCTGTGTGTCTGAACTTCTATGAGCAGTAAACAGAATATCCTGCTTTGGAATACCCTTTCTGGGGACACATAATAGGCTGGAAGATGCTTGTACAAAATTTGAAAGGTGTTTGTATTGTTTAATAGTATATGCTGTAGTGTTTGGGAAATACAAATTTATAGAGCATTCTCTTTTGATCCCATCTATTGGTCACTTTGTACCTCTTTCTGGACCTAGAGATACACAGTAAACATTGAAAACACTTTGGAAATTGTGGTTATCAATAGAAATGTACCTTTCCAGTGAAGAGTTTACCAAAGCTGTTTGAAGCTCAAAGTCTGAATAAGCAAAACCGATGCAATTTTCCCCAATTACAGTTCAAGTGTGATTCTGCATATTTTTATATCATTAGATAGCATATTGGAATTATAGAATTGTGATAAAGGTTTGGTGAAAACTGTGCTGTCCTGGTATTTTGCAGAGTTACTGAAAATAAGTTAAGTGTGAAGCATTTCCCAGATGGTAAAAATTCACTCCAAGGAATTTAAATTGATACTCAAAATGTTGCAGTGTTCATGAAGCTCCTTTTGCATCTTTAAAAAGAAAATCACAATGTACTCTAATCACTGACATTTGTACTATAATTTATTACAGGTAAGATTAAATGAACACAAAAATTGCAGGTGGAAATTTAATCTCACCCTGTATTAAAAACTTGAGGCATAATATTCTCATCTTTCAAGTTTTGACCTGTTTTTGCTGTATTATCATGAAACTGAGCTTTCTTCAGGGAAATATCTGTAAAAAAACCCATGCCCTTATGAAACAGCTGTCAGTGTTAATTTAGTTACAGAGACATTTCTTTCAGTTTAAGCAAGATTTCTTATGATCTTTTGATGCCGTGTTGGTTTCTAAAAGATATTTTTAATCAAAGGATACATCATTGTGTTTGAAATATT
The DNA here is from genome assembly GCF_965231275.1 of Zosterops lateralis. Classification (NCBI taxonomy): domain Eukaryota; kingdom Metazoa; phylum Chordata; class Aves; order Passeriformes; family Zosteropidae; genus Zosterops; species Zosterops lateralis. Next base: position 27,635,183 of record NC_139765.1, read on the forward strand.
TGAGTTAGTTCATAATATCAGTCTAATATAAACCTTTTTTCAGGTTCCATAACATTGAAGTGTACCATTTCAAACTGTTTTGCTGTCTACAGTACTTGACTTTTTTGTCCCAAATTTTGCATATAATTTTGTTATCCATTGTTTATATGAACTATGCAAATTGAGTCAAGTAAGGCAAGTAAGGGTGATTTGATTAAAGAACAGAAACATACTGATTTAATTTGGCATTATTGCCATAATGATCAGGAATAATTCATATAATAAATGGCACATTCTTTGCTGAATATAACTTGTATTTAACAAATAAAATTAAGTACTTCCTTAATTAAAATATCTATAAACTTAATGCAAAGAAAAAATCTTTTAAGTTAAGCAAATACTTCTATATGTTTCTGCATAGTCATGTTTTCCTAGAGTTTCCAACACACAAATTCAATGTTTTATGAAAAACAAACCAAGAACAAAAAGTCTTCAGGTATGGCTAATATTAATTATCTCCTTGCTCCTGCATCATTCTGAAGTTGATCACAGTTTATCTGATATAGATCACATCTTTGTCTGTCAAAAATGTGAGGTAAGGATAGTGTATTGTTTAATTTCTGTGGCAGGAAAAGATGTGATGCTGCTCATAAGTCTGCTGAATAGTTGCCATTGTGTTCTTCAGAGGCAGCTGCCTGTTGGGGGCAGTTACATTGTGTTTCATGATGTTTGGATCAAAGCAGTTATGGGACTGATTGTGCTTCTAGTTATTAATTTATTTCTGTGCAAAGAGAATTATTATTTTACAAAGAGAATTATTACATACACTTCTGTGTATATAGTGTACCATTTTGAAGGCAAACAATATAAGTCTTTCAGTTTGTGATACTGAGAAATGAAGATGCTGTTTAATGAGAATTGTTCTGGTTTTGTTTTCTTTTGAGACTGGGAGTAAAATACTAGAGGAAAACCTGAAAAACTGAGAGATTGATCCAGTTCAGTTTATGAAGTAGCCAAAGATGTGGTTCTTACAACAAACATATTTTAAAATAAAACATAATACAGAAGTATTAATTTAAATTTCTTTTAAAACCTGAAGTCTGGATCCTGAATTCATGAATATTTATATCAAATAAAGAGAACATGATGGGCTTATATCCAACAGTAGAGGAGTATATCTTGACTGTAAGCTAATCTGTGATACAGCAGTAGACCAATACTTGTTTTCTCTTAAAAGAGACATAAGCTCACATCTACACTAAGTATAAAATATGAAATGCAGACACTATTGTAGGTGACATATTACTGTTAGATTTCTTATTAGTGGAAATCATACATAAAAAATCAAGTATGCCTGTTTAGTATGTAGCTGAGAAACTGGGTTAAATGCCAACTCTTAGCATTTTACATTTAAACTAAGATATGAAAAGAAGAACTGTGAGGAGTTGCAGTATCTATTTCAATATTTTCTTCATTGCTATGATTTAGTTTTCTCTTCTGTGTTTGATGCTTTGAAAATTACTTATTCTAAGACATAGTTGCCTGGAATTAATCACTGTGGCCCTAACATCTTTATCACTGATCCTCTTGTCTTTAGAGGGATCCCTTCCTGCTTTCTAAAATGTGAGGAATGACCATGCATCTGCTATTTTTCTAATGTAATTCAATATGCTAAATACTGAGCTCTTAGCTGTGTAACTTTGTCAACTCTTCAGCTGCTTGTATTGTCCTTCTGGCTTAACATACCCTGACTGTATTTAGTTTTGTATCAAATTTTCTCAAATGAAATTCAGAGTATCTATGAAGACTAAGCTTTGCAAAATAGAGCTATAGAATGACCACCAAAATTAGAGCTGGCTTTATTGTAAATATTTCCTCTAAAATATTGAGAGGGGGAATAATATTAATGTTATAGTTAATTTTCTTTATTCCATTACTAATCTATATTTTAAAAGTTCAAGCATAGGTTACTGGAATTTAAGGGTTTTTTTGGTGAGGGATCACCCAAACCAAATCAGCAAAGTGAAAGCTGGTACAGGAGTGTGCTATGACTTCCTTAATTTGTTGCAGTAGGACTAGCATTTAGATTGCAGTGATTTTTATAAAGCCCTTGGTTTTGTTTAGTAGATCAGATGGGTAATTCAACTCAGAAGAGCTTATCCATTATTTCTTACTGACATAAAACCTCCTGTGACATTAATAAGAGAATGGCTTCCCTAAACCTCACATAGATATCACAGAAATTAGTTACAAATATTTTAATGCTTTATTTGTTCTGAAGATGTTGCTGAATATCAGTGACTATTTTTTTCTGAAAATCAAGTTTAAAATTCAGCTTTTTTAGTGTTTCAATGCATTTGATGATTCAATGCAGTTTGGAAATAAGTAGTTAGTTAGTATCAGTTATTTTGCAATTTTGTTAATGTAAAATATGCATCAAAACTGAACTGTTTTTCTGGTCTTATGTAACATCACATTACTTTATAAACTGGATACAATTCTGAATTAAGTGGATTTCCATTCAGTGAGATTACTTTTTCCTTGTTTTGTTTCCTCACAGTGGAGCTGGTTGCCTGAGCAACCGGTAAAATACCAAGACTGGGATGCGGCTGGTGCTTTCTTCCTCACTTCTAACATAAATGAAGTTAGGGTTGTGCAGAGGTCTCAGTCTAGGGAGCTGTAAGGAAAGCGTTGTCTATTGCACTTCACTAAGTGAAAGGTGAATAACCTCCTCTGGATTAGACAAAATCTGTGTTATTTTGTGTTGAGGGTTCTCCTGAGAAATACGAAGCTGGAGCTGATGCATTGGGTGGAATCAGAGAACTAAGGATCCATATCTGAGGACACAAGCCTCCATCAGCCTCTCTTCTTAGAGGGAGATTATCAGAGAAGAAACTGAACCAGTGAGAAGTGGCGTGGCCTGTTGAGAGACAGACAGAAAACATGTAGCATAGGGATGTGCAGAAAATACCAAATTCTTGTTAGAGCTTCAAGTTCTCTGCATACTGATCAATTGTTGCCCAAAAGATGGGTAGCTCTGTGAAGCAGGGCTCCTGGGCAGGCTATTTTCAGAAGTCCTGTTGATGGTTTTCACTCTTGAGCTCTTGTTAGGTAAAAAGACACTCAACTGCTCCTTCCCTTGAATTCAACAGAAAGAGAGTGGTAGGCCCAGTAATTCAAGAAAATTTGTCAGTCTGATTTTTTCTACTGCAAATTGAAAATTTCAATACCTTTGTTTAATACATAGAAAAATTTAACTGGTCAATTAAGTTGAAATATGTGGAAGATAAGAAATAACCATGGAGTGTTTCTTGAAAGTATTAGCTAAATTAGGTACTCTTGGATCAGATGTTGTAATATCAAAAACAGTAATTGTATTTTAAAAATATTTATGGGGGTTGAGTTTATACAATGAGAAAAGGTGAAATTCTTACGCTAACATTTCTTTTCCTGAGGCAGTAAGATGGTATTTTAAGAACATGCTTATATGCAGTGAAAGGAAAAATGAAACATTTATTCCTTTTTTACTCCTTTTAGTGGTGAAGAAAATAAAATGAGATTTTAGCATAAATTAATGGAGCATAACTTTCCTGCACATTTGGATAAAGCACTCGGATGCTTTTAGCTCACTTGTTTAGTATAGAGTTCTGGTACCTGAAGGGAGACATGAGATTTGTGGGTTTTTTCCTTCCTCATCTTCCATCATCACAATGATCTGTAGTGTAACAGAGTATACATAGCATCATTATATATAGTAAATTGAAAAATTGTAGAATGTTTTACAAAGCCCTCAAATTTTAAATTTTTATATTTTACAGTCTCCTAAGCAACTATGTCAGGGGCAGTCCACATGGGTTTTTTACATAGCTAGGCTGGGTGTGAGTATTAAAAAGCCATGTCACTGTTCAACATGTCTCTGGTACTAAGTAACAGTATAGGGTGTTAATTTGTTATTTGAAAGCTGCCCTTTTGCTAATGTTTGTGGTGATTTTGCTTTTTGCTTGTATAAAATGTCCCTTCTTTGTGGGGGTGGTGGGAGTGATGTGTCTTCTGTAAGACAGCTGAGCTGAAAATCCAGCCTTGTAGCTATTTTAGTATCAGGAGAAAACAGTCTCTAGAGAGACAGCAATCTGTGTACCAGTTCCATACCCATTTGGCTTTGCTCACATGGATGTATGCTGGAATTAACTGGTCAGTTTGAATGAGTGAAGTTATCCATAAGCATAGATACAAACTTGGTCTTTTTCTTGGGAAAAAAAAAAAAAAAAAAAAAAAAAAAAAAAAAAAAAAAATTCAAAATAAGGGTTTTGTCTTGGAAAAAAAAAAAGAATAGTTTTCCACAATGTTTTTTAAAATACTATTAATTAACATAAGAAATGTCCAGCTTATTTTATTTAAGGAGTAATTTCCACTTTATAGAATTGACAGCAAAATTACTGCTCTTAGGTTTTTATCGTATTATTAGCCACTTCTGTATGCAGACTGGACAAATATGTTTTAATACTTGTGATTTCAAAGTGAATTCTCTTCCTGCAGGGGAAAACATTGACTAATCACTTGCAGACCACATGAAAGAAGGAGGTCTGTACTCAAATTTAAGTAACAAACAAAATTGGATTTATGACTTTATTTAGTTTTCAGTATTTTTAAACTGAATAAACTGCATTTAAACCATGTACAAACATTCATTCTAGTTCTGAACAGTTCCATTACACAATTTGCTTTCTACAGACATTTGTGTCTTCACAATTATAGAACCATTAAGTGTGGAAAAGACCTCCAAGATCATCAAGCCCAACCTTTGGGCAGACACCACCATGCCCAGTAATAAAAAGTGCCATGTCTGGTCATTTTTTGAGCACCTCCAGGGATGGTCACTCCACCAGCTTCCTGGGGAGCCTGTTCCAGTGCTCTCACCCTTTCAGTGAAAAAATTCCTCCTGATGTCTAGTCTCCCCTGGCACAGCTTGAGGTTATTTCCTCTTGTCCTGTCTCTGTGTTCCTGGGAGAAAAGGCCAGCCCCCTCCTTTCAATAAACTCCTTGAACAAATGTTCCTGATAAGAAGTAGAGTTTTTGAATGCGTGCTGAAGCAGTGCCATACATTCATTCCCTCCAGGAAGCTTTGCAAATACCAAAGATAATGTCAGTTTTTCACCATTTTGTGTTTTCCCAGAAGCAGAATTATCACAAAATTATTATTTTTTAGTCATCCATGCTATCTATGGGAAATGTGACACTCTGGAAAATGAATATTATACTGAAAAGTGGCATATGCTCACACCATATGGATTAGTCAGGAACAGCTTCATGACTGTTAGGTATGGCAGAGGATCCTCTGGGTATTTTCGCATAAAGTATTGCATGGGCATAAAAGACTCAAGGACATCTAAAGTATTCTTGATCTCTCCTGCTAACTTACTGCAGTGCAAGCTCTGGGGTTTTTTTGTATGCTGTATGTCTTAAATGGTTATGAGGAGCTGCTTGGGGACCTGTAGTTCATGGCATGTCTACAGATGGTGTCTGAACTCTTCATACCAGTGTTCTCAGCACCACTGCCTGTTCTTAGGAAGGACTAGATGCAGTGACCCCATCCTGGGTGTGTGCAGCCTTCAGTGGTGGTATTTCTCCACAAGAATCTCAGTCTGGTATTGGAAGTGAAGTGAATGGATGGTAGTTAATACAAATGACATTTTGGTACAACACAAGCATCTTTGTGAAGTTTTAGCAATTATTGGAGTAAGAAGAAATGGGTCTAGAGAACCCAGAAAAGAGAGACCAGGAAATAAAAAAGCAGTAATTCTCTGGTGATATAAATGTCTTTTTCTCCTCTCAATGCAATGGCAAATAGATGGTATTCAGTAAAGAAACAGCTTGGAAGAGAGTTGAATAATCTGTAACACTAATGATAGTAGGAAAAGTGGAAAAATAGCTGGGTATTAAACATGTATTTTTATTAATTATTTTTTATACCATCTTACTGAGGTCAGTATTGTCTCCAATTCACAATATTTCTGTGTTTTACAATGAATGTGTGATAACCCAGTAATTCAGGAAATAGAAACAACCTGTAGAACTATGTGAGAACCTCTTAGTCCTGAGAGAGCACACTAAACAGACAAAAATTATATTCACATATAAGTCTGTGTCTTGCACCTGGGCTTCTATTTTTGCATTATATTCAGAGTTAGATAAAGCATTTTCCAAAGCTGTGCAGCATTGCTTATCCATATCCTTTCCTTGGTAGGAAAATTAGATAAGAAGTGTAAGAAAGCACAGGAATTGAGTCAGTTTCTGGAAAGGTGAAATGTGTAGGAGAGGAGGAGGCAGATGATATGCTTTGGGGTCATAACTTGGAGCAATGAGGAAAGGCTGCATGACACAGGGTTGATACCCTGTTCTGGAGGCTGGAGCTGTGTAGCAGGAAGATTAGGAACAGTGTTTGAAATGAAAATTTCATAGCTGTCATAGTTATAGTCTCAACTCTTATACTCTCATGTTTTCTAAGGTCAGCTCTCACAACAGAGGCGGTATAAAATCTGAAGGGATGTTACTTTCCGTATGGAATTAAATTCTGTAGGTTACTCAGATGATCTTAAATCATATCAGGCTCTAGGCGGTAAACTCTATGACTGCCTAGTTACATTGATAGTTTCTTAAAAATGTCTCTTCTCAAAAAATATTGCTTTGTTTTTTAGAAAACTCCATGATTAGTGGTCATCTCTGTCATAGTTATTGAGCCAGCCACAGTTTCTGAAATAAGGTTGTATTTGCAGAGATTATTTGGGGTTTTTTGGGAAGATTTTCTTGCCAGCATTGAAGAATATGAATGCAGTTTTTATAACCAAAAAAGAAAAGGGGAAATGAATAGAAGTCTAACAGCTAGATGGGTTGCTGTGGAAAAGATCATTAAAAGGCGAGGTATTTAACTGAACCTGATATTCATGACAACATTGCAGACTCCTGGGGAAGTTTTTCTCCTTACTTTTCTGTGTACAGTTGCACAGTAAATAAATGTTTTAAGTCAACACCATATTTCTAGCTCCCCTTCCAATATAAAATGGCTTTTGAGGACCCTAGAGACTCTGATTGTCTTAAACAGAAAAATATACTAAATTGTCTGACATACCAGTCCTCTCAGTGAGAATACTGGGTACCATCTGCCTCTGATTTAAATTCATTGTATCATACTGTGTGAAAAATCTTGTTTTGCAAAATAGTATTAAATCATTCAAATCTTTTATATATTTTAAATTCATTCTGTTGGAGTTAAACCATAGCCATTTTCTTTAGAAGTATGTGTGCCTAGGAGTAACGCATCATTATTATACCCAGAGGGCTTTGTAAAACATTCTCCAATTTTTCAATTCACTATATATGTAATGATGCTATGTATACTCAGTAGTTAAATTTGTTTTCACATACATTCAGTTCCTTTCATATTAGAAAAGATTCCTACAAACATTAGAGAAGTACAAAACCACAGCATAAGCATTTTTAAAGGACTTCTGAAAAATTCAGGGTTTATGGTGAAGTCTGACAAACATCTTAAAAGATGCTGATAATACTTAACTTCCCCACAGTGCTGATTTCTTAGCATTCTTAAAGCTTTTTAGAAGGATTGATGTTATTACGCCTGAAGAAATTTAGGCCAGCTAATATTAAACTGATTTTTGAAATTCACCTGGTAAACAACTGAAAATTCCAGGAGTAGCTCCTGAGTCACAATACAGCAGATTTTACTTTGTACTACAGTGTTTTCTTCTTCATTTTGTTCTGCTTTAATTAGAAAGTCTTCCATTAAGAAAAATAGTGGCTTTTAATGATTCATAGCATTGCTCTTGTGGACAATAAAAAATAAAGAATAGGCAAATTGAGACAAAGCCTAATTCCCTTAGTCTTTCCTGGAAGCCCTGACATTTCACTTAAATTGTTGAGACTATTTCTTCAAAAGACAATTGGGCCATCTATAAACTGCCTCTAGCTTGAGAACTGGTATTAAAATGCAGCATAACATGGGCTTATTTCCTCAGGGTTGGAGCAAGCTTCACAGCCTATTCAGTGCACCGTAGTGATATTGCAAGGTTTCTGTAACCATGCAGGGTTTTTAAAAAGCTCCTTGCTCTTTACAAAACACTGTAGCTGTTGTGAGTGCCAGTGTGGTCACTTCTCCTGTCTCTTCTAGAAGTTCCGGTTTTTTCTTTCCTGCTGATCTTTCATGTCAGGACTTTGCCCCTTGTTGTGTTTCAGCTACAATGTTAAATTCCGATTAGAGAACTTGATACAAGCAAAGGTATTTAAGTTACAATGAAATGATTTTTGTGGATTTCCCGTAGGCCATTTAAAAAGACAGTTCTGAAGTGTTTTTCTAGTGTACACTTGCGTAAATACTTAGAGCAGAGGGGTATTTAACAGAATTTCAATGCATACCTTTATTTTCTTCAAATTAGTTTTAACTTCTTAAACTTTTTTCTGGCAGCTAGAGCATCTTTCAAACTAGAAACCAATTTGCTATTAAACCAGATAACATATACATTTTCTGTTTCATAAATAAAGACTATTTGTTGTCTTTTGTATCTAGGAGTTGTGTAGAAACTTATCTCCCCTTAGTAGAAGGGAAACTACTACATCAGGCAGTCTGGATACCACAATTTGTACTTGGAAGGGGCAGTTTCTTAACATAATACTCTAAGTGAACAGCTAGTACAGAGTAAGTTTTATATCATCACAGCTGTCCTCAGTGATTTTTATGACTCAGCCTGAGTTTGATACTAAGACTAGAAACTTAAATTATGTTCAATTTTTGTTCCTTCATACTTAAAAAAAATTTACTTTAGAAATAAATGAAAAATATCCTAATCTCCTGATCTGTGTGATTCTTGAGAGTCTGTAAAATCCTAATAAATACCTGAGCTCTTTCAAGAAAATCAATTCCTCCCCAATGGCTTATATAAAAATCAAGTTTCTTTCTATATATGTAAAAACTTTATTATAGTTTTGAATTAGGAGGTTTTGAATGTTCTACTGTGAAAAAAAATGTCAACACAAATTAGCTTCATATTGGTGAATGTAGTTGAATCAGTATTATTATTATTCAGCTAGTCTCTGTCACATGTGCAAAAAGCACCATTGCATTCCCACATTCTCAAGAAAAACAGTTGTTACCTTGAAAACTAATTTTTAATTGAGAGAGTGGAATTTTGTCACGATGACAGATTTATGGAAAAAAAAATTGCCATGTACTTACTGACAGATCTGCAGTATTCCCATTGAAATTGTGGGAAGGGATTTTCTTTTGTAAGAAGATAGAAAGTTTCAGGGTGGAAACAGGATTATGAGCAGTAAATGCTTGGAGGCCACTGCAGATGTAGTGATGTGGCTGATGACACTGCCAGCCATCCCACTGTCACTGGAGTGGAATGTGAGAAATTATCTACTACATCTAAAAAAATACTCTTGATGTCTCTCTCAGCTGTCAGTTAAGTGTACCTGATGCTGTTGAGAGTGCCCCAGTAAAGACTGTATGGGCCATCCTTATGTTAATATGATTTAATGGTGTTGAGGGTGTGTAATGGATGAGAGTCACACCTAGCAGTCAGTTATGGGTAATGCTTTCAAATCAATCAGAGTGTGTACACCTGAAATCAAGAAAGAAGTCTGTTTCATTCACACCTTTAATTTAAGAGTATGTGGGAACCAAATTGTATTAATTGGCTTTGAAATTGTAGAGGAAGCAGAACAATAACAGTCTCATGCATAACACTTCCAAACTTTTCTTGTGCTCTATCATGAATATTGGATCTGCATATTAGCAGTGTTTCCATTTTCTGAAGAATGCAGTTGATAGGTTATGTAATTTCCTAGCTCATCAAATAATCTTTTTATCAAAAGTCTGAAAGGTATAGTGAAATGGCTGATATTTATCCTAAGATTTTGTAATATTCTTTAAAGTGATAAAACCCAATGAGTTCATTACCTGCTTAAGCTGTTTTCCTTTTTTCCCTCCATCCAAATCTGGTTTTTAGGTGTACAATCTCTATGAATATGTTTGTAATCAAATGAGGATTTAGAATGAAACTTAGCATTTTTAGGTTGGGGTTTTCTGTCTTATAAAGTTAGCAGAATGAAAAGTACATTTAGTGTGCGTGTATCGGTATCTTCTAATTTTCAGTATCTGTGATGGCAAATACAAGTCTGTGTAGTAATGTGCATAGGCATGTGTGTTTGGCATTTAAAATTTTTGTTTGGTTTGTCCAGTGTAGGGCTTCACAAGAAGGGCTTAGGTTCATGAAGCAGGCTAAAAATATTTTCAGTATTCTGTTCCTTCTCTTTGACCCCTTCTGTCTTCTTTTTGCTTGTTTGGTTGAACTTTGCCTCCTCTGCCCTTAGTTTTTCAGATATTATTGGAATTCTCCCAAAGTGGTGACTTCTCCTTGTGTTAGTCCAGGAATCAGATATGACCTTGGTACCTACTTCCAGTTATGCCAGAAGGTTGGCTTCCAGCTTTGAGCTTTGTACTCTTTTATTTAGTTAGGGATGTAGTTTCTTTGTTTTCAAATGGTTCTGGGAAATTACAGTGACTGAAGAAAACACTTGGGACACCAGACCCTTTATCTGAGGCCCAGGAATACACTAATCCTCCATCAGGAGTGAAAATGTGTCATGTATAAGACTGCACACCAAAGAAATAAATATATAAGGACTGAGAAGGTGTCTGATGACTTTGGAAAAATTCTACCTTCATGAGTTCTTTGCTTAGCGATAGTCTTGATTGTACAACCTAGTTTACAACTCAGAACAGCATGGCTGAGCTTCCCATATGGCATATCTGAAGGGATTGCTGAGTGAGTATGGAATATGCTAAGAAAACTCACTGTCAGCACAGCTAAACATGTGAGGAAGCTTTCATTTTTTTTAAAAAAAGACATCTGTCAAAATTAAGTTAGCAAAAAAACCCCATCTAAAATGAATAACCAAAAGCTATTTGGGATTATTCTATTCCTTTTAATTGATTCAGCATACAGTTTTTCAAAGGTACTTTAGCTACTGTAAATTTCTCCTTGAGTTTGTCATAAGTTTTCCCATGGTTGTTGTGATACTGAGAACGTTATTATGACTTAGTCCAGAAATTGTCAATGACAAATCTACAGGTTTAAGTAAAGCAGGAAAATATAATGTAATACAGAAAATAATGTTGTTGTTATTTGTGTGAGAAAAGTTGCATTTAAATATGATTAACTTTAGGCAAGACACACAGTAAAATAAAACTCCCTGCAATTCTCTTCATCTGTAGAGAAACAGCAAACTGAACAGTGTCCACTCAACAAATATTTGAAATCTTCAGTTTATACCTGGGCAGTAATTTAGAGTTGCTGTGGCTGTGATAATATGGGCAAGGAACATAGCAGAAATGAAAGACAGAGATATCTAATTTCAGTATTTTGATCAAAGGAAGTTTTTGAGAGAGATGTAGCAAAAGGAGTGAAAGCACTTGTCGAGTAGCGCAGTTCTGGTAAGAGTTCCCTGGAACTATTTATATACATATATATATAACCATATAGAACTATTATTATGTGTATCTCTATAATTAATATTCCCCCTTGACTTCTGCTTCTATGCTTTTCCACTTTCATTTTGTTGCTTACTCTTTTAGAACATTTTTAATTTTTCCAGTATTGTAGCTCTCCTTTTAAGTTTTCTCTTTTTTTCTTGGTTGGTTTCTTTTTTACATATCTTCAAGCAGCCTCTTTGTATATTCCATATATGAATGTGGTGTGAAATAGAAATAAACTGAGTTTGTAGGGGGTTTGCCTTTTACAAATACTTCAACAGACACTAATTTGTGAAAGAACCATCCCATGATTAAAACTGAAAACTGATTTCCATATTTAGTGTCTTGGTGTCAGATGTATTCAGGGAGATGAACCTTGTTATTCTATGTTCTTATGTGCAGGGCAGATGGAAATGGCACTTTCTACCCTAAATTCATGATCTTGTGTTACCAACTGCTGTGTGTTTTTTCTGAAAGACATTGTACCACACCTGTCAGTTTCTGAAGAAGACAGGCCAGCACTGCCTTGAGTTCTGGTCCACTTTAGTCAGCAGGGAACCTTTGTCTGATGCATAAATTTAAAATTCATGAAATGGTTTGGGTTGGAAGGCACCTTTAAAGATCATCCAGTTGGACACTGGTGCCACTGGCACTTTTTACTAGACTGGGTGAAGACCCTATCCAGACTGGCCTCAAATGTTTCTAGCAATGAGGCATCCGCCGTGTCTCTGGGAAACCTGTTCTAGGCCTGCCTTGCTTCAGATATATCCTGTTTAAGGCCCTAATGAACTTGTTACCATCTGTCTTGAAGCATTGTAGATGAGAAGTAAAAGAGATCAAAAAAGGTGTTTTCTAAATTTAAAGTATCTAATTACATAGGAAGTTTCATTTACTTATTGAAGATATGCCAATGACTGGATGAGGTTCTTTGGTAAAGAAGAATTTTCTACCGTCTATTATTCCTGGTATTCTGGTCAGACTGTTGGCTGAACAGGATCTGGTCTATAAATTACGGGACTAGAATGATACCATTCCCACAAATATTAGTCTATTTTCTGATCCCTTAGCCTGAGTTTCTGTTTTCCTATTTACAGTTCCTGGACTCTTAAACAACCTTATGTATGTAATTCTACTGGTCTGGAGGGTGTTTTTGAAAGCTGTACCATCTTAGTGCTTTTAGCTTGATAAATTAATCATCTTTGTTAGACCTTGCAAATATTATCCTCATGCACAATATTATCCCTAGTTAAGAAAATATTATTTTTAGTAGGTGTACTACATTTGAGAAGCAGAGCTATTTGGTGCCTTTGGGGGATATCTGCCTGCTGTGTTTCAGAGAGAGCAGCCGACCCTTTCTTTGCAGAGAATATCATCCTTTCATGAACAGCAGAATTCTGTGAAAGTAGCTGAAGGTGTGACCAGCACCTCTATGCACTTCTTTCATAGAGTGTTCCCAGATATGGCTTCAGCAGAAGGGTTTTTGTGAGAGCTTTGAACCCATCTCAAGCAAAATAAACCAGGTGAATTCAACTAGTCTACTCAAACTTGGGCAGCTGATTAGCCCTATAAGCAGCTTAGAGGCCATTTTTACACTCAGCTCTGGCCCTGGAGCTGCACAGTGATACCTTCTGTTTGAAGAGCAGTAGGGTGAGTGGTAATGTAGTCTGTTGCCACAGCTATTCAACAGATGAAACCCTGTCCTCTAACTCTTATATGATCCTAACAGAATTGAAATTATTCAGCATTTCTATGCATAGCGTCTGTGTTTCATGACTTTCCAGCTCGTTGTGTAAGAGGGATTTCAATTACGTCAAACTGTGCCTCTCGGTCTCTGTGGGAGCTTCTGTCTTGCAACTAGTTGATGATTCATACAGTTTTTCATAATAATATTTTTGTTTATTTGGTTGTATTTGAATACTGAGAGAGCTCTGTAAAGTATCGTTTGTGGTGGAGCATGAACATTTATAATTGTCTTTCACTGCTCTTCCATGTCTGAACAACTGTACTCTAATGCTCGTTTTTCCTTTAATTATATCTAAAATTGACCAGCTGCTTTTCTGCATCCTTGTAGTTTAATAAAGCTACACATTGGCTGTTAACCATGACTGCTGCTCTCCTAGCAGTCATAGTAAGTTTAAAGCAGATTAATTTGATGTTACAGATGCACATATATTTCCAAAATATCCTAAAATGATAGCTGGTGTCAGCCAACTTTTCATGCTCTGTGGCACTCGTGATCTGGTCTCTTAACTTGATGGCTATTTTGGTAGAAGTATCAACATTACTTAAAGTAGTAGCAAGTTTTCAATTCCTATTTAAAATGTATGTAAGTCATCTGAAGTGGGATATATGCACACATGAAATTATTTATTCTACAGTAAAGGATTCTTTGACATGTTTTGTCTACATCTACCCTCAGTATTCCTTGTCTGCTACCCTTTGATGTCTAAGAAAGAATTCAAGTGCCAAACCAGATGTCTAGACCAACTTGAATACTACAAATACTGTTTCTGACCTCTTGCTGCTCCACCAGAAAGACAAGGGTTTCCAAGTCGTGTGTCACACCTGCCAGCCTTTGCAGTCACTTTGGATACCTTATATGCCATAGATGTCTGCAATTAGCTACCTGAATCTCTGCCCTTTTTTTCACATCTTTTAAGTGTCCTGTGTGTAATATTGCTTTTTAAAGTAAATACAGTTACTTGTGAAAAGTAAACAACTTCTGGATATATTAAATATGCTATGAAAGTTATTGTTCTTAGCTAAATTATTTTGCATATAATTGTGTAGATTTTTAAAAGATTGTTTATGTTTTGTAAATACTTTTTAAAAGAATTCTAATGGTTATACTTTCACATTTGCAACACCCAAATAAATTAGGAGAGAGTACATAGAGTTAATTTGTTTTTTATTCTCTCATTTTTGCCAATCAGTATTTAAAATATGTGGTGAGCTGTAAGCTTGCTGAAAGACTTTCTGTGATTAGTTTCAATACAGTCACATGTAAGCAATTATATAAAATTTCAGTGAATGTTCCACATAGAGTTGAAAGTCTGAGTGTAATTTTCCATGACTGTACATGGAAACGTACACTACATCTAAAGTGAAACTTTGTTCTACATCCAGGGATATTTTATAGACATTATTAATTTTTGTACACTTTTTGTCCCTTCAACCTAACAAGAGATTTAGCAAAAACTGAAAGAAACCATTTGGGGTAGGGGCTTTTATTTCCATTATTTCTTACAAAAACACCAATTCCATTATTTCTGGATTTGAAACATAACTTGAAAAAGAGCATAGATGATCTTGTATGTGGAATGAGGAAAGAGACAAGCTGAAATATCTCAAAAATACCACTCTGATCAGAAATATATTCTATACCAAGATTAGAAAAGAGAAGTGTATGGTCAGTACAAATGACAGAACATACAAATGACAGAACATGGTCTTGTCTCATGCAGGAGGAAACTGAGTTGTTGCTAAGGTAAATCATTCCTTTTAAATGAAATTGTAGTGCAATGTCTCCTTTTAGAAACATTCTTCTGAGAATCATCCACTGTTTTTTTACAGTTTCTTTGGCCTTGAATATTAGCAAGTTTTGTTCCCACTTGGTGGAGGAATTTGTCATTCCTTCTTTGCATTTGGAAAGTGGAACATGTAACAGGATTTTTTTTACAGTCTTCAACAAAAGGATATGGTTTCAAGAGCTCATCTATCACATTGATATTTCTTTGCACTGATTTTGGTTATTGTCACCGAGTTTTCCTCTTGTATTACTCTGCCCTGCTGTACTACACTGTCAAATTAACATGTACTTTCTACCACAACCCAATCAACTGCTTTCTGCTGATAGAAAAGATCCCCACAGAATTTCTCTATGTGATTATATCTGATCTCTCTGCAGAATTATATTTTGCATCCATTGCCATTCACATCTCAGAATTTCTTATGAAACATTCACTGAAAGTTACAAAGACACACTGAGAGGATTTATTTTTACTTTTGCTGCATGGCAGAGCTGAAACATTCCAGCAGAATTTTAGCTTGAATGTAAGTGTTGAATTTGTCCAGTATTTCACCTGGGAAATGTTGACCATTATTTTATCTGTCTGATATATTTAGTCCATAAAAATGTTAGCATGTTATTTTTCTGAAGAATCCTTATTTTCATGGGCAAGCATAAGGCAGAATTTTGTGCTGTAAAATGTGATGGTTCGTGAGAGCCTGTCTGTCTTTAAGATGTCTAGGAACCATGCCTTATATAGTCACATAGAAAGAAATCCTCATGGAAACAGCATTATGGAGGTGGCAGCTGCAGCTCTTTATTTTTGTCTGTGTTGAATTTTGCAGTAAAATGTTAACCCTTTATGTGACTCTGAAAATTACATTTATGTCCTCCTCAAATACAGAATATACATGTATCAGAAAAAAAATTCTGAAGATGTACAGAAGAGACAAAACAGCTCAGTATGAGCTAAAATTAACTCTGTTTGTACCAGATTACACTGCTATTGCTGAAAATTTGGGCAAAGTCTATATTTAGGCATTATAATGTGGTTGGAATTAGCAGTAATAACTGCTTAGTATCCTTCCTCACCCAAAGCTTTTTTTTCTTTGTTAGATGCTGGCAAGCAATGTTCACAAAACTCCATATGGAGATATCTTTCCCAGAAAATCTTTCTCATCTTTTCCATTCCTGATGGGTCATTGTGAAACAGATGAGGACAGTGAAACTATGAAGGTAGAGACAATGAGGCAGTAAAACCCCTCAGTGCAGAGTTAAGTGCAGACTGCATTGCTAAGGGGTGAGTTGGCAATTTTGAAGCTTGTAAGAGCAAATTCCCAACCCACAGAGAGGCTCACTGTGATTTCTAAGGGAATGGGTTTTGAGAAGCTGGCAGTGTTGGAACCTGGGCACAGAGCCTGGAGACCATGAACAGCAACCTTGCCAATCACTTTCTGGTGGTTTCTCAAGATTTAGGAATAAGCAGAAGAAGAAACTGCAATCTGGCTGGACACTATTGCTCCTCTTCTGCATTGTTGCTGGTGATAGTAGAAGCCCACAGTCTTCATCACTTGCTTAGTAATCTTGTTCTATCTCCCAGTAAAAATGTAACTTTTACTTGAGTGAGCAAACATTGCTTTGCCTCATCTAAGATATCTGCAGCCAAAGTGCTGCCATCAAAGATCTGTAGCTTGGTCAGAGCACAGTATTGTTTGCTGTGTGAAATAATGCCTTCCTGAATATTGCTACTTCTGTTTTCAAATACTATGAATTTTCTGTCTTACACCTGTTCTTGCTGATCATCCCCTTTTATATCACTTTGGCAATACAACTGAAATCCTCACTACTGAGGGTATTGTAGTGTCTGCAAAGCAATCTTTACTATGCAAATATGCTTACCCATCCTTCTCTAAGAGGGTAGTTTCCAAGTATTACTCAGTTCTGACTATTGGTTTTAGCAGTCAACTGAATGTGGAGAAAAGGGAGTTGTGAATACATTTTTGGACAAATATTACACATGTGCAAAATGTGATGATAAAAACATCTTTCTGGATTAAATGGAAACAGAACTTGAACAGAATAATCATGTCACAATACAGTTGTTACCATAGCTATAGAACAATTTTCTAGTGGATTTTTATTTTACATTAGAAATTTTGTGCCATGGCAACAGCAATGCCTGTTAAAGATCTAACTCTGTCATTATAATTTATCTATTACAGCTCTTTTCATTAGTGTTATTAACAACTGTTATTCTCCTGAATGTACTTTAGTTTAGAACATGGAATCTCTTGAGATACAAATGTGAATAAGACAATTTCCAATTTTACATGAATGCAAAATTCACAGTATTCAATATGCTTTTGATTTTCTTAATGTGTTCTGCAATCTTGGAGTCAGAATCAGGAAAAAAATAACTGAGTTTGATGAAGCATCTGTAAATTATAACTCTCGAATCCTGAAAATGAGAAATGGTATTCTGCAGAGTTCTGTATATGTACCACAAGCAACTGTGCTGGGGGTGCATCAGTGTGAAAATAAATAGCTGATTGAATTGCAATCTGCTGCCAAAATACCGGTTTGGTTGTATATAAACTGGTGATAATAGCAATATGTATCTGTGGCTTTGAGATTATGGTATAACTGAATTTATTTGTCGTTCCAAATGTAAATGTTTTCCTTGTAATACAGATATGGCAGTATCACAGTGATTTTCAGAAGTAATCCGCTCAGATGGATAGGCTGTACGTGCACTTGTAATAACACTAAAGTTCTGTAGAAATGACATCTGTGTATGTTTTGGTATTTATGATACCATTTACAAGTAAAAAGATAAAGTGGTAAGAAAAGCAGTATCTGGTAAGGAAGCAAGATCTCTTTCTGTTAGCTTTTTTCTGCTTTTTTTAATCACCAAAATAAATGTACTTGCAAAAAGAAAAAAAAAATTACTTATAAGCTGAATGCCTCTCTCCACTGGGATTGAGTCCAAAAGCTTGAACTTCTCCTATTCCCTTATATCCTCACCCTCTTTCTTAAAGTTCCTTCTCATAATGCTTACTCAAATGCCTCTGAGAAGAGAAATCTGGCATTATTAAATGACTGTTCACTAAGTATAGACCTATGTAATGTAATTTTTAATATAAAATCTTAGTGCCAGTTAATTTGGTTGAAATAATAATAATAATAATAAATAAAAATATGAATTAATAGAAGGTTTAATGGCATGGTTTTTTTTCAATACACAACAATATTCAAAACAAGAATTCTTTTGATATGTTTAAAACCAGAAAATAATATATAAGATATCACATTTTGTGCATTACTACTAAGCCTCAGGAGAAATATTGATTTCAGTATCTTTTCTTGAAGTTTACAATGGAAATGTGCAACAATTAAAAAAAAAAAACCTATCTCAGAGATGGGTAATTATTAAGAGCTAGGATTTAATTGGTTTTTTTATAAAAAAGTTTCCTATTTTAGCAAGGGTATAATAGTGGTATTATCCTGTGTAAAGCTTTTCATTCTTTAAGTTCTTGAGATGGAGGTCTTGGATATTCCCATGAACAATGAATCTGCATTTTTAGATAATGGTGCTGTTTGAAGAGGTTATTTAACATCTCATGTTTCAGGTTTTAGGTCAACAAATAAAAACTTGGAATAAGAAAGAAGAGTGTACTCTAGGAAATTATTTTATGGTTATCTGTTGTATGGTTTATATTTTTTTCCTTCTATGATTTCTTTAGAACATGACAGGGATGACAGAGTATGCTAGGCTACTAAACTATTAGGAGCAGTGCTTCTACACTCTTCTTATTTGCTGAACATAAAAGCATTAAACATTGATTGCATTAGGAAACTAAAATAATAATACAAGTCAATATTCAAAGAGCATTAACCTTAACAGTTATCAGTTCAAAAGCCAGAAGATTCAGAATTTTAATTAGTTCATTCAACTGTTGGAGGACTTCTAGTCCATCCTCCTGTTTGGAGCAGGACTGTCATCATGAGATCAGATATGACTTTTCCTAACCAGATCTTGAAACTGCCCAAGGGTGCAGATTGCATGCAATGCTGCTTGCTTCTTAACCTTTGTCATGACACATGGATTTTCTTTTCCTGATAGCCCCAGTCTTTTTTCTTACCTGGTATAGGTGTGGTTTGCATTGCTCAAAATCATGGGAGGAAGAAGGTATAGTTAAGAGATCTTTGCTTACTTTGTCACATAATTAACAAAGCTGATATTAAAAGCAAAATGTATCAAGGAGAAGTAACAGCTGAGGCAGGTGAAAGCAACCGAGAGAATACTCTGTCTCTGCCAGAGCTTTTGTTACTCTGGTCAAGACAGAGGCTACCCAAGTAGCCATTAACCAAAGGTTATCCAAGTACCATTAACCGTGTTCCTCAGTTTTTGAGTGACAAATTTGACACATTAGGGGTCTGATTTTTTTTGATCTACTGAAACGTATAGTAACCATGCTTCAAAAATATTCTATGTTGAAAAATGTTTAATACTCGGAACAAAGAAAATCTTAAGGACAGATCAGATGCCCAAACATTTGTACATTTTCAGCATTGTATCCTTGTGCCTTATCTCCCATTTTTCAGATTAGTATAATATCACATTACGGTCTCACCTCAGAAGGATAGATGAGTTCATATTTGTATACCCCTTAGATAATGGACATCATAAAATTTTGAGAAGCTGTTAAAAAACTTGATATTCAAAGAAGAATTTAGATGCTGTGCAGTAAATAGATAACAAGATCACTCTTATTGAACAAAGAGAATATAAATCCCTGGAAATATTTAAAAGATGTGAAGATGTGACACTTAGGAACATGGATTGGTGGTGGTGGTGGACTTGGCAGAGCTGGTTTAACAGTTGGACTTGATGATCTTAGAGGCCTTTTCCAAACTGAACAGTTCTATGATACAATGAAAATGTTGAGGAACTTCTTCTTCATTAAGCAAATTTCAGTCTGAACACTTAGTGAAATACACAGGGTATTTTTGAAAACTCATAGTAATTGTATAAGAACTGAAATAGAGTACTTGCTAACACATTAGAAGACTAATGGATGCACAAGCAACCTTTGTTTTAATTTTTTCTGACTGCCATAAAGTATTTATGTGGGTATTTTAAAAATAAAAGTTATATCTAAAGTAGAATATATATATTTATTTGTACACAGTACAGTTACTGTTGTGAAAGATCACACTGAAAACGGCTCATACAATATACCTGGAATCTTTGAATACATGGTAAACTGCTGCCACATTGACTATCAAAATGAGCAGAATTAATGTTTTGATGTTCTGTCACTGCAACACTGCTGGAAAGTAAGAGACACACACACTTTCTCCTGGTCAGTACGTGTATTTACTGACCACCGGGGAATGGAAGTTCTCAGAAAGAACTTACTTTGTTTACAGTAGTAAATTGAGCAAAATCAGGGCATGAGGTGCCACTGGTGTTTGGCAGTCTGTACTCTTAAACTGTTTGGGTTTTGCTAGTCTTTTGCCAATACTGAATAGACCCACCTAGAAGGTGCCCAGGCGCAGTGCAAGTTTTAGCTGAGACCAGAGATTATTCCCAATAATTTTTTGGATGGACCAGCTCTGTCTTGAGAAGGAGGAGAGTTTAACTTAAAGGACGTGAGCCTAGTCATTCCTTCAGATCCTAATAGCTGTGGGCCAATACTATTTAGTAACATAGATGTAGCAAAGCTAGTAGTGAAATTGCAATCCAGGCTCTGTAAGCTTTTCTTTTTCCTGATTTATTCTTTTTTGTTTACTTTGTCCTGAAAAAAATATTTATCTTTTCAATGAGTTCAATACATAGCTATAAGATACCTGTCTGGGACATCAAAATAGGATTCAGTTCATGGCTGAGATATGTAAGTGTAGGGATTTGAACACAAACTGATTGCTGTCTCCCGTAAGTCACTGGCAGTGTAGTTAACCCAGTTAACAGAGTACAGGGAGTGATAGGTTCTTCATTTTATTAATTTGATTTCTGACTATGGTGGGAGCTAACATGCTCCTTACCTATGTAGAAAAATGAGGAGTCTTAATCTGGAGCAGAATCTCAGCTACTGAGTTTTTCATGTAAAGGAAAATAACCAAGGCCAGTAATTATTTACATAATTTATTGTTCATTTTGAACTCACCTTCCAAATTACAGATATATGTATAAGTCAGCAACTTTCAGAAATCAGAGAGAATGCCCCACATCCTCCTTCTCCCCTGAGTTTTTCCCATAAACCAAAATTTTCTGGGTTTATTGATCCCTTAAGCTCCGTCATGTCCTAAATTTAACACCTTCTCCATAACACCTCACATCTTTTTGGTTGCAAAATGTCTGAAGTGTATATTCTAGTCAGTTGTTTCTCAAAGAAGAAAAGTATATTTTCTTAGGTTCTTAGAATTTTATCATATATAGAAAAAGATTTAATTTTATATTTTTAAGCTGCTGATTGGAAAAGAGTTGATAAAGTTTTGAAGTACTCACCAAAATCTTTCTTCTGTAATTCATAAAGTCAAGAACTGCTTTCTTTTAGAAAGGATATTTTGAGATTTGATTGGGGTTTTTTTTGCCAGCAGATATTTTAGTTAATTGGAGAAAAATGCTCAATATCTTTGCACATTAGGCCATGATGCTATGCTTTTTTTTTTTTTTTTTTTTTTTTTTTTTTTTTTTTTTTGTGGTAGCTATTGCTGTGCACACAGTCCTAATGTTAGAGTCAATCTAGAACAACTTCTGAAAGGATGAAATTAATATATCTTTAACAAAATAGTTATGGAAATGTGACCATTAGTAGGGACACAGTTATTCTGATTAGAACATGCTGACTTAATGCCATGTTGGTAGAGGGATGTTAACCATACCATCACTTTAAATGAGGCAGCGCAGGCCTCCTTTTTTTCCCCCTTCCTGGTTCTTCCAGCAACAAGTGTAAAAAAGACCTATAAAATTTTAATAATCCACTCTAAACCTTGCCAAAGAAGTGCATTTTGTCTGTGGTTTCTTTTTGTATGCATGTATGTGCTACATATAAAGCATGTTTGAGAAGACTTGATTTTATGTTCTTTTTTCCCAATGGTTGCTATTACTATTCTCAAAAGTTCTCAAAAATATAAACAACACTCAGATACATTCCTTAGAGACTGTCAGTAAAAAGGCACCATAGTGTAAATTCACTATTATTATAATGGCTGTAAAAAGAAAAATTACTAAGAATACTCCTGACAATAATGGTTCTTCATGTATTTTACCACCTACAAACTAACTACCTAATTCATCATACTAAACTGCGTAATTTGTTCACATTTCAACACAATAGCAAATTAAAAGAGACATCATCAGGCTGATGGAATAGCAATGGCCTATTTTATCTTATAAATTTGTTTTTTCATGGAGTTTATATATAGCACTGAGCACTGTTGGCTATTCTTCAACCAGCAGACATTTTAGTCAGGATAAAATAGTCATATTTAAGATAACAATAATTTCGTTCATGGCATAATTGTCTTTTGTTTCTTTACATAAGAATGTACCAAGCAGCATTAAAAACTAATTTTGAGGGGAGTAAGCTTTTTGTTGATTGCAGTTTTATCACCCTTTTATGTTTACAAGGTACTCTCTCATTTCAGAGCAATGTAGCCAGGGTGAAACATCCACTGAAAGTGAGCTTCCTGAAGGACACCCTGCTGAGCAGTTTGCAGGTTTACTTCATGGATCATCACCTGCTTGTGACCCACCTGAAAATCCACTCCAGCTGTACAGCAAAGTAAACCTATGCAGTGGGCCACTGGAGAAAAGCATTTTGAGCAAGAGCGCAGCGCAGCAGATACAGCTACGGAAAGAAAGCAGCTCTGATCATCCTGTTAAGAAAAAAAAGCCACCAATTGTAAACAGAACCATATTTCATACTAAAAATAAACCAGCAGAAAATCATACCCTGGTTGGCGCACCACGGATAAGTGAACAATGGGTTATTACCACTGGGGGATTTGTGGAGCGAGCGTGCACGCTGGGCAGAATACGATCTTTACCAAAGACCTTGCTGGAAATGCATTTGTGCAAAAATGTTTCAAAATCTGATTCTAATCTTATCACCCATCCACCAAATGATAAAAAAGCAAGAAGCAATTGGAGTGAACCCACACCAAAGCCACAGTGCTCCAGAGGGAATTCAGAGAGAACACCTTCCTTCACATCAGAATGGGAAGAAGTAAGTTTTTTTCATTTTTTAAGTACTGTGGTCTTGTGAAGACACTATTATTGTTTTCAGTTTCAGAGACAAAACAAAAAGTGAATCTTCCACACTGCAAAGCCTCAGAGAGAATGTCACAGTGTACTGCATGGGAGTTCAACAGCTGGCACAAAATACAAAGCATTTCTGTTCAAATGCTGCCCGCTCAATAAAGTCTATTGTTTCCCTAGTGAATGAAGTTAACCAGAAGTAATTCTGCAATTTTCTGTGGCACTGACATTATTGTATACTAAAGGCCTCACTGCTGACAATAATAATATTGGTAAAATCCTTAACAACTCTGGCTATTGTTTACATATTTGCTAATTATTTCCACCATGGTAATGCATATCAGCAAGAGCCAGGAGAAAATGGTAGCAATAGAGAGTGGATTGGACATTCTACAAATGCTCCTTATGTATCACATCCTCTAACTGATATGTAGCCTGTGTACAAAATGCTTGGCACATACCTGGCTGCTGTGTGAGGTGAGAATACTCTTATAGCTGCAATGAATTCAGGACTACTAACAGCAATTTCCACACTGAATTTGTAGTGCACATGCTTGCTCATATGAGAGACTTTATTTTAGGTTTAGAATTCAATTTAAATTAATTTTTAGACATGTTGTTTAACTTTCTTTTCCTATGCTGAATTTCAAGAATGTATATGGTTTTTTGTAGACACAGAAGTACCCATCTCATTGAGGTAAATTCGGAGTGTGAAATGTTTAGATCTTTACTGCTCTTACAGAGACGTGAGCATTTCTCTTTAAAACTACTATGGTTGGGAAATGCATCTATCTCTAGGGTGGTATTGTATTCAGAAAGAACCCAGAGTTTGATTATGTGGTTGGTTATTTTTCTAGGAAAATGTTTCAAGCCAGCCTAAATGTCTGATTTGATAGGGCATTTTAAGGCTTTTCATTGTAAAGGAGGTACTCTCTCAGTGGAGATGTATGAAGGGTATCACGTTTTGATCTTTACAACTCGAATGTATTATTATAAAGTCCTGATTAAAGTCAGGTCCAGGTTTGCCTTTCTATGTGGTCATCAAGATTTCATATTAAGAGTTTAAAAAGTGCCATATATATTTAGTATGAATGGTCAATCTGCAGATTCTGTCATAATTGCCAGACTTTCTCCAGTTACCAATGACTAATACCTACTTTTCCTGCTAGTCCTAATATTAACCTTAGTACAGTGTGTTTCTCTTTGTCTACCTTCTTAGTCCACAGCAACCTTTTGATTCACTTTTTGATTTGTCCTGTTCTTACAGAAAATAAAATAGATACAATGATTTTTACCTAGAAAGTTGTGCCTTAGAAACATTCAAGTAAGTTTTGGGATCAGTGCAGTGTTGTTTCATAGAGAATGTTGTTCTGTGATATGTGGGGACACAACTATGTTTCATACCTATTTAGTGCCCTTGGGGCAGATGGAAAAAAAAGGGGGCTAGGAAATTCT
Organism: Zosterops lateralis; assembly: GCF_965231275.1. Taxonomy (NCBI): domain Eukaryota; kingdom Metazoa; phylum Chordata; class Aves; order Passeriformes; family Zosteropidae; genus Zosterops; species Zosterops lateralis. The sequence goes on from NC_139765.1 coordinate 27,659,939, forward strand.
CTGGAAATATTAATTGAACTATTGATTTAATTAATTGAAATACTTTAAAACATACAAGATAATATTTTTTTGTTTATTAATATTACTGCTTAAATAAACCACTAGTGGTCATACCTAGAGGACCAGAGTCATCAGTATGTAAGGAATTCTACCATGGAAGAAGAAATACTAGTCCCAATATTTAGTTTCTGCTAGCATACAAATATTGCAAAATAAAAATCAAAGTGGAGAAATTAATTGTCTACCTTTGATTTATGTGTTTTTACAATTTTGATTGTCATTTTCCTAATGAGAGTAATAATGTCATAAATCTATGCATTAAAAACTAAAATAAAATACTGAAAATGGGATTCCTCAGCTGTTTCACTATCCTCTCTTTTGTAGATTGATAAAATCATGAGTTCCATAGATGCTGGAATTAATACTGGACTGGGGGAGATGAAAGAGCACGCTACAAGTAAGGAACAACCAACTATTGTTTAATTTTGACTTAATTATCCATAGGGAAACTGTGCATAAGACATTGCGAAGTAACCCACTGTGTTGAAATAATTTTTAGATATTTGAATAACCATGAACAGAATCTCTGTTGTTTACTGTTAAAGATGCATTAGGCCCAGTGTCCTGGAGCTGTTGCTTTAAATAGCATCTTGGAGTCATTAATGTTGTTTTGAAATCTTACCAAAAAAAAAAATACTCCATTAATGTATTTGTATTGAAGCCTTTCTTCTAGGGGGGTATTTTACAATCTTATTCAGATGAGGTTGTGTTTGGAATGATGGAGCTCTGAGTATATACAATCTAATAACTGCTGATGCTTTTAAAGTATTATATAATACTGCTTCAAAGAAATATTTGGCACAGGGCTGAAAATGCTGCTGACAGACAGTGACTGTGTTAGCAATGATGGGAAAATTTGAAAACCTCCCCTCCCATGGAGAATTCTAAGAACACTATGTCATGCCTAGCCTGTTGGTCTGTCAGCATAAACCTGTGCAACTATGCTGATAAGAATTTTTAAAGCATTTTATTATGCCTCCTCCCTAACTCATGGAGGGAAAACAGGTTTGCATGTGCAAATAATTTAGTTCTGAGGCAAAGCTGTGTTAACTCAGCTGTACTGGTAAAAATTGCATTGGATTTATATATAAGGCAGGATGTTACATTCCGTATTGCTTAAAATTTGAAAAAGGATATATTTGAACAACTGTCCATTTCATGGAGCATTACATATATACAGGATGAAACTGTGTCTTATCAAATAAATATTATTGACACAGCTATTTTAACAGTAGCTTAGAGTGAAAAGGAGATCTAAGATAAAGAGAAAATAACTGATTTGAATGCAAATATAATTGCAGATAAAACAAGCAGACTCAGCTTATATTTTTTCTAAAAAGAGTAAGGGGCGATATCATGAGAAGTGCTAGGCATGCTGTTCTGTTGCAGTTTGTTCTTTCTGCATCTTATACTGTTGGAAAACAGAACTGTTCATAGACAAACTCTACATTAGGAGATAATGAATAATTTCTGACAATATTATAAATTATTCAGAATTTTCTGTTTCTTATATTTTGTCGTGGTAGTTGTACTGGGTCTGCTGGAGATGGAGTTATCCTTCCCACAGCAGCCTTCACTGGTAGCTAGAAAGGCGTTCACCTGGTGCTCACTCAGCACCAAGGCTGCCTCTCCAACATTCCCCCCTTGCCAGTGAGGAGAGGGTGGGTAATATCTTGGGAGGTGACATATCCAGGAGAGCTGACTCAAGCTGCAAAGGAATATTCTATACCAGACAGGGCTGTTCAGCAATAAAAGCTAAGAAAAAGGCTGGATATCACTAGCTGATAGGAAGTAGAGAATAAATCTTTTGTTTTCCTTTGGTTTCACACAGGCATTTTCTTTTGCTGTATTAAACTGCCTTTATCTGACCCAAGGAGTTTTTCTTTTGTCTTATTTTCTCCCCTGCCCTGTCCTGCTGAGAAGGGCAGTGACGGAGTGGCTTGCTTGCCATCTGGCATCCAGCCAGGGTCAGCTTCCCACAGTACCACGCAGCACCAAAGACAAAATCGGATGTAGGGTAAGAAGCTGCAGAGCAAGTGAGAGCTATGAAATGGAGACAGTAACAGTGTATGTTTGAAAATTTCTGTAACTTAGTGATGTGCAAATACTACTTTATCTGTTCCTATGACTGACCAGTGCTTTTCATTTTCTACTTTTTTAACATGAGAAAATACCTCACAACTCTGTCATCAGCCATTTTGTGCTTGTACTGCATACCTTATTTTTCTTGACATAGAAATATGGCATTTGGTGTTTTAACTCTTGCAGCTGGCAGAAGGTCTACTCTTTTCTTTGCTTCTTTTCCTAGAGTGGACATTGAGTTCTAACTTACTTTCTATTCAGTGTGCAACTTTCTGAACGCCAACTTTTTTTTTTTTCCTCAACTCCTTAAAGGTCTTTAGCTAGTTTAGGATGATAATTTGATTTTTCTCTTTATTTTAAGGCATCAAGCTGTCAAAATACAGCCATCTTTCCTTAAATTTTATCAATTTTGCTTTACATGCAGCTTGCAATAAAGATATGTTTTTCTACTATAGACCTGAATATATGCAGTTTCGTATGTATGTCTTTCACTTTTTATTCCTTTTATTCCTTTTCCAGATTCAGTCAAATGCAATTTTGCAGCAAAGCAAAGGGAAGTATTATTCAATTTGATGCATTACATGCATCAAACATGTTATACTTCAAGTGTATTTTTTTTTTAGTGTCTTAAGTAATAACCAACTAATAGGTAATCTAGGAGGAAATAAGTAGTTCTTATTTCTCACTGCTAGCAGGCTTCTCCTTAAACATAATGCAGCTGATGGTAAAGATCTGGCCTATGCTTAGGAATAAAAATTAAGTAGTATGGTATCAGATAATATAATTTTGAAATACTTCATCAGATTATGTATAACTGTGAGGGATTTTAGTTTATACTTGAATATATGTGGAAGAATCTTATCCAGTAAAGCTTAAAAATAATATTTTTAATGTTCAGAGTGTTTAAGTCAAAAGAAACTTCTACTGTTGGACTGCAAGCATCTAGATTATTGAGCACTGTATTCAGGGAACTTCACTTGTCTAATAACCATTTAGCAAGTAACAAAATTCCTGATAATACTGAAAAGTAAATGGAGCTTCCTATGGAATCCTTCATTTTAGTGTTTTCTTAGTCTTGTACTTCATATTATACTTCAGTGTTTTCATGAACTGCTAATAAAATCAAAAATATGTAAAATTCAAACAAAAATACTCTATCAATCATGAACATAAAGAGCTTTTTGTACTACATAGTATCTCATTCTCAGTGAAAAATATTTGATAGGAAATATGTCATATGCTCATAATTAAATAGCTATATTTAAAATTAGACAATTATGACATCTTGCGATGAAGTTCTTGAATGGACTTGGCAAAACTTTGGCCTATATCTTCCTCCTGGTGATATCTGGAAAGACTTCTCTTAGATCTCCAGGGAAATCTCTTAAGAAGCAATTAGAGGAGCAGTAAAAGGAGAGATTCAAACCTGAGTATGCTCATGAGGATTTCATCTACAGCATGCATGTCGCCCAGATCTTTTTCAGCCTTCTGATGTTTGCATTTTTGTGGTGGAGTTTCTCACAGATTTTCATGTAAACAAAAATAATGTTATTGTAAACTGTTCTTCTTGTTTATCATTCCTCTCTTGAGGAGAGACAATTGATGGACTTCTAGTTTGACCAGTGTAGTTGGAGAGGTGTCAACCCCATTTGTCCAATCCGTGGTCATTGTCCAAAATCTATATAAATCAAAGTAGGAAAATAAACTTCCCTCTTTTTGCCCTGACGACTGGCTGCATGTATGTCCTTCATTTCATGTCCTATAGCGACACATGCATTCAGGAACAAAAGAATTAAAGCAGAGCTTCCTGTTAGGTAGCAATACAGGTACTGGAGGAGCAAAGTTGAAACTACAGAGAGGAAGATGACTGTTGGTGTCCTCTGACAAATTACAAGCATTAGTGCTGACTAGGAAGTGAGTAAGAACAACACTTGAAAACTGACAAAATCCCCAGACACTAGCCCAAGGAATTAAAGATCTCCATACCAAGAGGAAATAAATGGTGCTGCTGGCTAATGATCTTCTACTCAAGGTGATGTGGAAACATCTGCAACACCTGGCACTTAAATTATGGCTGATGTGCTTCTTCAAAGAGTCAAAGTTTGCCATATTACAAAGGATTGCACCAATCATTAGCATAGGATAAAGAACAATCAGAGTACTGCTAAGAATTATCCTAGCAAATCAGAAGTTCTTATCTGGCTCTGTGGCAGTGAATAAAGAAGTTGAAGATCCAAGATAATATTGTCTCTCATCTAATGTCCAAGTCTAGCATCAGTCAGATACACCCTAAATGTAACTCTTCTCTCTCCTGAGGGAAGTTTAAAATTAGAACCATTTGGCAAGAACAAAAATCATAATTTTGAATAAGTCAGCTTGAACATAGATGTCATCCCTGAGATTTAAAACAAGAGTAAAGAAGTGACTAGAGAAAGTCATGGGTCAGTTTGCAAGGGATCTTAGCTGTTTGCATGCTAATGGTAGAATAAAGAGGAACAGAGAAGAATTAACTGAAGAGTTAATGAGGAAAACAAGAATTAATTAGATACTACAACAAAACTGACGTTGTAGGTACTTTATCATATATATCACTATATACTACTATGTAATAGTAGTACAGTCATGTAGAAGAAGGGAAGAAGAGAGGAACTTTTGGCTTGTATTTCAAAACCAGTTACTTTGAGATTTTAAAAATAGGACTAGATAGAGCTTTTAAATATCTGTTGGTGTCCAGGGAAGCAGTAAAGAATATATTTGTTCTTGGTACTTCGCCAAAGACATTGGACATAATAGTAATGGGGGGGTTTTAGCTGCCATTTTTTGTAAGAAATTAAAATTCAGAGATTTTATTTAAAGAAATATATACGGCACAGGGTCAAGACAAATCTGTGAGGTTTTCAACAGAAATCTACTGAAGACCATAGTACAACCTTCACCGATGTGAATAAAAGAAAATGTAAAAGACCAGCTGAGCTAAATTTTCATCTCTTCTTCCACCTTAGGCAAAATGAGGAAAATTTGTCTCTTTACTAAATATGGTGGAATAACACTCCTGTGTAGAGGCATGTCAGAAGGGCCAAAGCACTCAGTAAGAAGCAACTAGGAATATTTACTATAACATAATTATATTAGTACATTAATAGAAGAAGAACAAAAAAAGTTCAGTAGCTAAGAGAGCTACTGGAGGAAAGGGTGCATGGAGTAGGTGCAGAGAAGGGAAATGATTTTTTATTACATGAGTTTTCTGTAAAGGTTGTTGGTGAACATATGACACACAGAGTTAATCCTAGAGCTAAAACCTCAGTTGTAGATAAGGAAAGAACAGACTATATAGGTTAGGTTTCTTAACTTTCTGCAAAACTTAGGCCTATTAGTGGCTTTCTGTGCAATTTTGTGAGGGATGTATCAGGTACCAAAAGACTAAGTAAGAATAACATAGAACTTATCTTTAAAAGAGAAAAGAAAGAAGAATGTGGGAAATTATTTTGGTTAATAAACAAGTCAATGAACTAAGCTCAGTTGCTTTTAAGAAACTTTCAAGTAGCTGGAAGAAATAAATACTAAACAATATAGATTTGCCAAGAGTAAACCTATTAAAGCCATCTAATTCCCTTCTAGGAGTGGATAGGAAGTATTAGGTAAGGGAAAAACAGTAGATGTCCAGTATTTGGACTTCAGTTACGGTTTTGACACTGTCTCATCTGTGTTTCCTGCAAATTAATTAAGAAAGCATGAGCCTGATGAAAATAATGGGAGGTCAGACAGATTAATCTTATTCATAATGTCTAGATTCAGACTTCTGGAGGGTGAACTGCATTGAGCACATCTGAGCCATTAATGCTGAGTTAGATATGCAGTTTTTTAATTATTGTTCATAATGTCTAAATGTCTGAAGTGAAGAAAATGGCACTGGTGCCTTAAAGGAGTTCCTCAGATGTAGTTGTCTGAAACTACCTAAAATGAACCTCCCTCTGTTCCACAGGAAAAAATTATAATGGTGATATAGTGAAGCATCCAAATAGATTATTAGGAAGATTATAACTTTGGTTACATTCAGCAGCATCTGCAAGAATTTTGAATATTTGCCAGAATGAGGAAGAATAATGGTTGGAATATAACTGACCTTGGCTTGAGTCACAATGGAATAGGTCACTGATTTATGCCCATTTGAGGGCATATATTTTGTAATGATTCTGTGACTACTGTAATAACATGATTTAGATGGAACCCATCTGAAAAGTAAAGTAAAAAGAAGAAACACTGCAAATTCATATTTCTTTGCTTAATTATAAACCATTTTTCCCCCCAACAATTAGAAGTCTTTCAAGACATACACAGCAGTAAGTCTGTATTAGTTGGAGCTTGGTAGCTGTTTGCAGGTGCATTACTCACGGTTTACTTATATTTGCAAATCACTTGCAAGGGAATAATCAAAAAATAATCTTACTTCAAAAATTCAAACTAAAATGGGTAATGGATATCATATCATCATTATGATTAAAGCTAGAATTGTGTCAAATCGGAGCAGTTAAAATAATGAGTAAGAAAAAAATTGTTGAAAGTCATTCCACTTCAAAATAGTCAAAAATCATTTTTGTTTTTTGAGAGAGGCACTTCTGTCAAATATGTTCTAGCACGTGGAGGGCGATTTAGAGTTTTATAATTCTACTAATCATAAATTCTATTTTGGATGCTGTCCATAAATGCACTAAACAGTTGCTGTGTGTATACAAGTCAGGATATTTTTGGCCAACTGAGCATATACCTACCCTTGAGTGCTCTCATTGTTCCACCTAGAGGCAGACAGGGTGGAGTTTACTGAATTATCTTAATTTTCTTGATCTAAAATTTTAGTTTGAAATATACTGTCAAGCCTTTTTCTTACAGCTGAAATAAACAAAATTCTTATTGCATTTAGGAAGATAGTATTTTACAGGGTTTTGTGTTGCCCTTTTATGAAAACAGTGCCTTTTCCTGTGCTTGGAGATAATCCTAGCACCAATGCCGCATCTATGTCTTAATATCAATATCAAGGCTAAAAACCTTGCTCAATGACACAGCCTGAATGCTTGCCTTTCAAAGATTAATGTTCCTTTTTACTGGAAAAAGTATATGAAACAGAATCACACCGCATGAAAAAAAAAAAAAATTTCAAGGAAGCTAGCACATCTTGTGGAATATTTACTTTAGCATTATGTATCCTCATGTGTACAGCTTTGGAGAGACTCATGAGTTGGCTCTTTTAGGGCTGCTTTTAAACTAGGACTCTGGAACACTGAAGGCTATGTGTGAGTTGACTGCACTAGCTCTATCCCATTTGAAAGCAGGACTGCACTGCATTGTGCTTTATTCAGAATAAACCTACAAACTCCACTTTGTGTCAAGTTTTTTGTACAAACGAGACCTCATTGCTTCCTGATATACCCACTGTATGTTTGTACTTCAGTGTCATGTTGTCCAAATTTAACACCAAGGGTTGACAGTTGGTCACGGAACACTGAATTAGAATACATTTTGTAGTGTTCTTTCTCAGATCTACCATTTCAGGATGAAAGTTGTAGACAGTCATCATACAAAAGTTATTTTCTTTATTTAGCTACTCTACTGATACGACCAAAGCTATTATTGATGATTTCTCCTTTGTAATATAGGGAAAATTTTAGGAACTCTTCAGATTTGTGAGGGAAATTACTTTGAGCACAAAGATTGGGAAAATAAAGTAGACATGACTTCACAAGCTTAGGAAAAAAAGGAATCAGGTGAGGCCACATCCAGAAAATCTGACTAAGAGTAAGGGTTCATGTTGCATCCTCTACAGCTGTAATACAGTTGAAATTGGGCAAAACTCTTGACTGCCTCAATGGAGATGCTTGATTTCCTCTCTGTCTTCCATCTGTTCCATTGCCACTGCTCAGACATGAAGCCTTCATCATCCCTAGTGTGGTTCTGTCTAGAAAAGCTAATACATTAACTCGAAAGTCAAACTTTGAACAAATGAAACCTTGTTAGGCTGGCCCTTTTCTGTTTGCTGCCATATGGTTGCAGTTTTGGCAAAGTGGTTTTCCTCCAAAGCTGTTAATATCCTCCCTCCTCCAAAAGCCGAAAACAGATAAAATATAAGTACTTAATTAAGGCAGAATTTTAATTGGATATGTGTAGGCATGGTGGCATAAGGCAGATTTCACAGTGGTACATTGTAGACTTTAAAGTATCTATTTTTTTTTGTTTTGCATTTACCTTGTCCTTTTAAAATCTCCATTTGGTTAAAATAAGAGCTTTGACAAAGTGGACTTAATTAATAGAATTTAATAAAATGAGCCATGAGACTTCTCACTAAGAGGGACACCTCTTAAGCTTACAGTATGGAACACTTAGGTATAAGTTTGCCCAACAAGTAGACTGTAAAATAAGGATGACATTGCTTCTATCCCAACTTCCCTTTGAAGACTTAAATACCTGTAGCATCATAGATGGCAAAAGAAGTAGAAGACAGAAGGAATCTGACTCTGTAGCTGGTAGAAGAGGAACCTGATGCAACAAGGCAGCTCCAGCAGCTAGTGTCTGCTCCCAATGCTGTTTGCTGCTTCCTCAATAGGACATTCATATGCAGTCTGAAATTACTAAGCTGCAAGTCTTTGAACTCTTTAACAACAATTATAGGACTGCACTTTAGGAAAGAGAGCCACGCATTTGTGTTTGGTTCTGCCCTTCCTTGTATCCTATCAACAACTGAAATGTGACTGTGAATGTAAATTTTAATTTGCAACGGCAGAACAGCTGGGGGGAATTTGCATAACCAGAGTCAATATGCAGTGTTTCAGAAGGTAGAAGTGATTCTTCTTTTAGGTAAAACAGTTTTCAGTCAGTCACATTCTCATATGGAGCCTGTCACACTCAGTACCCAAAAGCAACGTGTGCATGTGTGTGTGACCAAGTTACTTGTCCATGGTCATTTATGTGTGTTGTGGTAGGTAGACTGTTGCATCCTTAGTGTATTTGCTGGGTTCCTTTTGATTAGGAAAGGCAAACTATTTTTTCATAGACCTTTAGGAGTCAACCTTTGCTGTGGTATGGTCCTTTTGATCCAAAATTTTCTTCAGTGGCACTTGTTTTTGCTTCCTTTTCTCGGATATTGTAGGTCATCCTTTTGGAATAACAAAAAGATGAATATCATATGCAATGTGCCATAATGTTGTTGCTGTAGTGCAGGGTCTTCTGCTCATAAATTGTTTGAGCTGTTGTTTTATCAGAGCACACTCCTTCTCTTGACAGGAACATATTCCCTAGTGTTTTACCACTGCCAGCAGTGTCCTTGATTATCAGTACAGACCTTGCCTTTAACTCTTTGAGGCACTGTCTCTTCTGGTGCTTTCACACATGCATTTCTGCTCCTCAATTATTCATACCAATCTTCCTATTTCTATTAACAATATCTTAATTTCAAAATATTTGAATGGCAATTTAAGTAGATGCAATCATCTAGATAATAAATTAGTGGAGAACAGAAAGCATATAGCTAAAAAATATGAGGAAGAAATCTTTTTTAGCATTTATTTACTGAGAACATGCTAGTCCTAATGTATTGCATGTCACTGAACTTACCTAAAGATCGTATAAATTCTACAGAAGCTATCAGATATAATTGTTTGGGGTTTTTTTAATTGGTTTTTTTGTTTGTTTGTTTGTTTGTTTTTACTTCTACATCATAAAAAACTAAGCAAGAGATAAAAGTTTATCTGTTTAAATGATTCATTGAATCCCAAAACATACCTTACAGAAACTGGGCAAACTGCAAGATAATTGTAAAGCTTTTTTATATGTCTTAAAATAAATGCAATAGGAGTTGGATGCAAAAAGCTGCAGGCATATATTTTTAGTTTCTTATACTCAAGTAGTCCTTTTATACTAGCAATTTTACCCTGTAGTGTCACAAATGTAATAATCAGGCCTATGTTCTTCACACACAAATTTTGTTTGAAATAGCCTAGTACAACCGAAGATTAAGGCTAAACAGAAAATAGAGTAAAAATGTAAGTCATTGGACCATACTTACCAAAGTAGTCTTTAACTCTGGCACATTTTCTTTTTACATTTCCACTCTCTGTATAAGTACCAATCAACATTTACCTTTTATTTCTGTCCATGCTTTTTATGTTCAGTATTAGACTTCTTTTTCCAAAACTGTTGCAAAGCAATTCAGTCATTATATTCACAGACATGTATAAATGATTTCTGGCACATGTCTTCTAGAAGGAATAGAGAATATTGATAGCAAACAAAGAAACTTAGGAAAATGGAACTATAAATGTTATAAATATTGACATCCATTTCAGAGTAAATGTATAGCTTAGTTCTTGCTAATTTTGGTGTAGTCTACTTGTGGCTGTCAGACCTGGTCTGCAGCAGAACTGCTTGAACAAAGAAGTCTTCTACAAACTCTCTTTTAATTGGAGGATTGACATGTAATTTTGACTGACTTAATATGCTGAGACTTTTCAGTGGTATTTCCCTACATCAGATGTAATGTGCTGTTGAAACAGCATAGGAAATTAAGATCCTATTTCAGTACTGATATTCTATCCTTCTAAAAAATAAAAATTAAAACCATTAGTACTCTGGTCTGCTGTACTGTTATTTCTGAGCAAGCATACTTTTTTTCCCCCCTCACAGAATACAAACAATGTATTCTTCTTTGGAAAATTTTGTCAGATCTAAAGGGGTTTTTTTTATTTTGTAGAAATACTTATTCTCAGAAAAGGAGTAATGCATGCTGAAACCCTACTATCTCTTCTTTTATCTTGTTCTTAAACTAATAGCTCATCCATCCATTCTATTGTTAAATATGGTAAAAAAGAAGCGTCTGTGACCACAGACATGAAAAAATTATATACAGTTTGAATGCTACTCAAATATAAGGCAATTCAAATAGTGTACTTACCACTGTTATTCAAGACTTGTTTTGGTATTTTTAAAATGTTCTCACATGATATAATTTCCTTTTAGGAAAAGTGAGAGATATTGAGTTATAAAGAAAATATGTATGTTAATATGTCATGATATAGAGTGATACACTTCTAATATTTGTTTTGAGATAGAGTGCAGAATGGTATGCCTACACAGAGTGCAAAACTCAGAAAATCAGATTTTCAGTGACTTCTAAGGGCATGAAGCTCAGAAATACTGACAAATAATAGAAAAATGGAGAGTTCAGTAGTCTGATGTTTAAGCATGCTTTGGGACAGTGTTTAGAAAAACTGTATGTGTTATCTACAGAATATCAAAAGTAAATTAATAAAAGTTATTCTCACTTTAAAAGTTTGGATATACTTGCCTGTGGCCTAACCTTACAAAAATCCCACTGATAAAACCAAATCATGCTAGATCTCAAATTAATTGGTTGTGAAAGTTGTTTAAAAATAATATTACCCACATTACCTCCTGGGTTCTGTTTGTAGTAAATGGGTCCTTAACTCTTAAGTGGTTTTAAAAACATTTCTAAGAATGATGTTAGTGCTGCAACCTTCTCTTCTTGGTCAGTTCTCTCCTCTGTCTGACCAATCCCTGAAGTAACTGAGCTGTGTAGAATGTGTCTTTTTTCCACCATGGGGTTGAATATATGTCTGAGCTTTGTCAACCTAGATAGGCAATAAAAGGATCAACAAAGGAAGACTGCAGATTTCAGAACCTGAAAAAAAAAAGGATTAAAACATTTTCTAAGTTATTTCCATTAGACTGAGTTCTTGTCTGTTTCTCTACTGAACCACAACGGTATGGGGGGAGTTTCCACAAAAACAGTTTGGCTGAATTTCACAAAGTTAATGCCAGAGTGCTTGCTGGTAACAAGACAATGATGCCCTCATTCTATAATGCTCTCATAATCATCCTACTGTAATTCCAGGGGTTAAAAAATATTTTTTTCAAGCCATGATGAATGATGTGAGAAGAATTATCAGATTACATGAAAGTTTTAGAAATCATATGTGTTTAGGTTCAGCTTTTTCCTTGCTGTTTAATCTGAACCTTGCACTTACATAGCCACTTACATGTATGTTAATATTTTATTCAATTTATTTGATTAAATTAGGCAGTGTTTATTTCTAAAGCCGAGTCAGATTCAATACCAGGTTGAAAAAATGTATGCAAAATGCACATCAACGGACTTTAAAAGCAACGGTCAGCACATAAATAGACTGAAAAAAATCTGATGAAAAATGAGGTTTTCATGGTCTGTGGCCCAAAAATACTTTAAAAGTGACAGAATAGTCCTAAATTCTAAAATAGGTTTTACAAATTTGGCTTTAGTAATCAGTTTGTTATTTTCATACGTGATTGCTAATGGCAAATCTCTAAAACTTTGTTCAGTATCTCTGGTGGTGTTTTGTATGAAATAATAGGGGTGTTACTCTCAAAAATATGTTAGGGTTGGAGATGTGGCAAGTGAGGCTATGATGAAGTTTATCTTTCTTATATAAATATTATAGAGATCTAAGTCTACTAAAACTGTTTTAATAATGGTTTCTTGAAAGTTCAGCTGATTCACTCATGTTTCCTTCTAGTAGTCGTTGGATTTAAATAGATAAGAATCTTTGGATTCATATTTCTAGTAATTACATTTTGAGTAATCACAAGAATGTCACATGCTAGTTGAAAAATTTTTGGCTTGTTATAGAATTTACAGCACACCAAATTGTTTCTAGTTTTCATTCCACCTACAGAAAATGAAGTAATTCAGAATGTTGAACTTATTAAAGTGAATTCATTTAGCTTCTAACCCAGACTGTTAACCTGAGTTCATGATTGTAGTGCTAGGATCACTATTTTCTTGTTTCATTTCCCTTATTCAGGAAGGTACTGCATTGGAATGCCTTCACATCCTTTGAAAATTATTTGCAATATACTACTTACCACCCCTACAACATAACTCATGATACTACAAACTTCACAAAACTATTTTTCTACTTTTATCCACTGCTGCTCTTTATTTTAGGTTATTGCACTATTACAATTCTGAGAATGGCTGAGGTTAAATTATTGATTGATAATATGAATTTCCATTAAATGCTAAAAATGGCATTTAGTCTAAAGTGGTGAATTGTTCTGGAAGCTACTTCTAAATTGTATTTATTATTCATTGACAATATTTGCACTTCATGCATGACTTTAGATAAATAGTTCTTACAAACTGCTGTTTGCTTTTCTATTTACAGAGTACGATGGCCTATCTCAGTTACTTTGTGCTACTTTTGTTTTCTTCTAGGCTAACTGAAGTGTTTCATTGAGCATAATTCTAAAGAATATATTATCTTGTCAGTACACAAATCCCCCTATTTGCATATCAATATGGCATTTATATAGTGCCCAGCCATTCTTCTCAAATTTATGCAAGAAGAATGTCCCAGTAAATGAAAATTTTGAAATGAGTAGCAAGAAATGTGGCTGAACAGCTCTAAACCAGAATGTGAGACTACATATAGGTGTTTGGTTTGCTTATTACACCACATCAACTTTTGATCTGCTTTTTAGTATAGGAAATAATCTTTAAAGTGCAATAATCATTATAAAATATTGGTGGAACTAGTCTGATGAGTGCATTTTCAGCTAAGCTCTACCTTCAGGACCATTTGAATTCAAGCTGAGATCCTTTAGCCTTGACAAATTAACTAGGTAAGGAATGATTCCTGGAGTACATTTTATGAAACTTGTCTGAAGAGTTGCCGTGCAGGACTAAGTATAATGCCATGAGAGGTTTTTGGAGTGCTGTAAGCATCAGCACAGATTCTTGAAACAAGACCCTAGGCTCCAGAGGTAAGAGAGTGAGAATAGATCCATTGGCATGAGGGAGCTCACAGACAGAATGAACTGGTTTATATAAGCTCATCCATATGCAAACAGTCCAGTGAGTTGCCAGAGCTGTGCCAGCGTGCCACCCACTCAAGTAACGTCTTTATTATTCATTGAAAGATGCTGCAGTTTTCTTGTGGTGCTGCAGAGCCTGTGTTAGTTGGGGATTAATATTACAGAAGATGGTCATAGAGTTTGTATGTAATAAGACAAGTTCCTGTTAAGACCATGACTTTTTGTCAGGAAGCAGAGATGGATAGTTGTTCCCTAAAAAGCAAGGAGATGTCTGCGCCTAGTGGGCAGAGCCAGGTGCTGGTGACATGCTCCACTAACCACTGAAGTTAAGTTAGTATTACCTCAAATACCAAATCCAACCTAATCTTAACTCTAGAGAAATTTTAGGGTAGTTTAATCTCAGACAAGTAATTTCATTTTTAAATGAACTTTTTTTTTAACCTCCTTTAAAAGATTTGAAAGGGGAAGTGGGAGAAAAAAATTAGAACAGGAAAAAGGCTGATGTGGAACAAAACAACAAATTGTAGTACCTGGTGGTGAAGGATGACAAAAGAGCAAAGGACCCTAATTTACAAGGAGAATAAGAAGTAAGATAAACAGGGAACATAGAAAATGAAATATAAAATGAAGTTAGAAAGAATAGGAAGGAGAGAAGGGAATTCACCTGATCAACTGTTCAAAGGAGAAATTCAACTCTGAAATCTGGTGTACTGGGGGCAAGGGAGACTCTGAACCCAGCTAGGCAAAAGCAAATAGAAAAAAAAGTGCCACACTGTCTCAGCTTGAATCCGATTCATAAAATAACCCCAGGAGAAATCTTTAATCTTCCATCATGATTCAGAATTTCAAAAATATGGGCCAGTACATGCTTCTCATTTCCACAGCTCTTCAAAGGACCTTGCAGCAGTTACCAAGTCTATGAAATCAAGAATGAAATCTATGAAATAATTTATTTAACAGCTGTATTTGACTTCTTGAGATATCTCTGTGCAGATATCTTTTTTTTGAGCACATTCTTCAAGTTGTTCTCTGTTACTTAGTTCTGCTTGTTTGCTAGTCCAGTGTTGCTTAGCAGAGATCTGTAAAAAGATGTGCTCAAATTTGAAATTATATAAATTTAGGTTTATGGTGCCAGGAATTATAGGGTAAAGGGTTGAGATTCCTTAGTATTTTTAGCAAGACTATGTAGTATACATTTTTATATATATATATGCACTCAGTGTACTAGCTTTTAACAGTAGTCTAAAATTTTTACTGAATTAAGTAAAATATTTTGATTGGACATGGTGTCATGTAAATTTTCAAGGTTTTTTTTTTTTTCCTTACTAGATGAAAGCAATGAAAATGATTACTCATAGGTGGTGAGTGTAGTGTTACTATTATCCCATAAAACTTCTCAAGACAAGGATAGAAATTGCTCTGAGACAATAACTCCTTTTTTCAGAAAATATTATTAATTTCTATTGAAGTCAGAATAAGGATGACTCTTGCTTAGACCATATTTCATCGACCACCCAACTGTCAGAAAAATACATAAAAGACAATCAAGCATAAAGACCTTTCTCTTTCAGGGAGACATTTAGCTGCAATTTGCTGGAAACCAGGAAAATGCTAGGAAGGGATCACAGGATGTTCATCTTATTCTTAGGGTCTTCTGTAGTCATTTAAGAGTAGCCACTGTGATTGAAGCTGAGGAGTGATGAAACTAGATGAGCTAGATGAAGCTGTGCTCTGATCCAGTGCAGATGATCCTGTGGTCTTGCAGTAAAGCATCCATCTGTTCTTAACTAATTCCTCGTGATTCAGTAGGCTCTGCATTCTGTATTTTGTTCTGTAAGCCAAGGATATACATCTTGAAATCATGCATGTTGCAATGCTATATAATATCTATATTTGATTACTCCAATGTATTTTGAAAAATGTATCCCTCAAATCTATTAATTTAAAATAGAAAATCAAAATCTGGTAAGACTAACTTCTCAAGACGCTTCTCAAACAATCTTGCTGCATGGTAATATATGTTACCAAATACGAGAGATAGATAGATAGATAGATAGATAGATAGATAGATAGATAGATAGATAGATAATTTCTCTGCATTATGGTAATGACATTATTGAATAGAAATGAGTCCTAGTCCAGTGGTTGTGCTCTAGAAAACAGGTATTTTAATTTTCCAGTAAGATCTGCTCTTCATTGACTGAACAGTGTGTATTCTGAAGGAGGCTAAATTAAAGTTGTCAAAGCAATCAAATGAACATGAAAAGTACTCTAACTTTGAAGTGTCTGTGATAAATGTATGTTTCATGATATAGTGGAGTGCTTTGACTGAGCTCTTTCTGGGTAAATAATACATCAACAGTCAGAAATGCAAACTCGTAGAAGGGCCAATGTAGTTTACAAAGTACAGGTCATTGCTGACAAATAAAATGAATTTTCCTTGTTGACTTTGAGGTTATAGTTATTAAATATACAGCACTTACACAGTGGTAATGTAGAGTTATAATCAATATTTGTATAAAAATCAGAAAAGTACTGTGAAAATGATTTTTCCTAGTCACTGAGGGTTTTTCCATTAGCTTGATTACCTGTGATCTGAGAGCTATTTTTGTGAGTTCTGAGCCACACATAAGCAATGGAATGTAACATTTAGATCATAGATACTAGATAGTACCACTTAAATTCAGGCTGTACCCTGTTGATTTTGTTTCTTTATATGCCATGGAAAATGTCTCTAAAAGTACTTTCAGAGAAATATTCAGCATCACCAAATATTATCATCCACAGCACCATAATCATCCAAAGAGCCAGGTTGCTGACAGAAGTTATAGATTTTATGCAAAGCATCATTTTTTTTTCAGAGTTTTATAAAAAAGATCATTTAAGATCTCTGAGCCTTTGGAGATGTGTTATAGTAAAACTGAAATCCATAAGATAAATCAGAATCCTGCATACCTTCCTTGGAAGCTAGTGTGCCTCTTCCATAATAAACTTTAATTATAGTGGTCTGCTGGATGTTTGGCATAGTTTTTCTCATACAACATCTTGTTCCTAGCTATCATTATCTCCTCTCAGGAATACATGCATTAGGTTAGTTTATTCACTAGAACATCCTGCCATGCTAACTACTGTCACACAAGTTCTGTCACAATGTAGACGGGTAACTATATATCTGCCTGAAATCATAAATATAAAGAGAAAAAACTATATCCCATTTAGCTTTATACAAGGCTGGAAGATTTAATTAAAAAAAAAAAAAATCAGTACTTACTCTAACATAATTTCTTCTCCAGCTTTGCTAAACTTACCTGTCAGCTTGCCTAAATTCATTCTTTCATATTCTCTACTCAGAAATTTTTTGGTTACTACTGGTCACTACTAAAATCCTCCACTTTTTGATTCTTTAACACCAGAAATGTTTAGCAATGTTTAACAGGTATTTATGTATCAAAATAGAACTTTTTAAAATAGTCTGTTCATAATGAGTGAGGGAACACCTCCTCTACAAGTAATCACTGTAGTTTCTTCTTCTCAGTCAAAAAATGAAGAAAAGTCAAGAAAAAAATCATATTGTTAACAGTAGAAAAAATAAAATTGAGAGACCCTAAATTACTTAGCATTTAGAGCAGATCTGCCTTACAGCATGTTTGAAATCATGTGCCCTCTGATATCACAGATTCAGTCAATTCCAAACCCCACAATAAACATATTCTGAATCCCATTGGGAACAAGATGTCTTGTAGAAATTATCGTATAGCATACCAGATGGCATATTTCTTGCAGACATCACTTCAGTGTGCTTCTGTTGCCTTGGAGAAAAAAGAGCCAAGTACTGCTATCTCTGTAAGAGACTTAAGTGTCAATTTTCCCATGTAGGAATGGGTACCCCTTTTTTGATTGTGGTATCACAGAAGGATTATCATGGAATTTATGCCCTTTGAAATCACAGGAAAGCATGGTAGTGTGTAAATATGTTGAGGTGAGACCATCTCATATAGTCTGCATGGCACTTTCAATGTTGGCACCAGCTTTAGGCATAGGCAAAGTGTAGGCACTACCTGCAGCAGCAAACTGCTGGGGCTGGCACTGAGTCATAGACTTAAAAAAATCAAGAGACAGCCTTTTAGTCTCAAAGCAGGGGCATCCGCTCCATGTTCCCATTGCACTGGCTCAGAAAAACTGCCCAAGCAACCCCCCTGAGGTAAAACATCTGAACTGGCTAAACATCTGGAGATCTTAAAGAGCTACAAGTTCACTAATCCAAAAAGTCCTGGCTCTGTTCTGTGCCCGCCTTTGCCTTGCTGCAATCTTTGGTGGAAGCAGGAAGGAAGAAAATTCTTGTAGATAACAGGATACTTCAGCAATAGTCAGGGGTGAGGACTAGGCAGCAAGCTGACTCTTTCTCCTCACTTTCTTTCCCCTTGCTGAACAACCTTATGTTGTGTTGGTGGGTTGAGACATGTAGTTATACTGGCAAAGGACAGAGTTGGAGAGAGTGCACAGTGGGACCAGCAGTGCTATAATCATCCAGGACTGGAGCCATGGAGACAGTTAGACACAGTACCAACAACTACATGAGGAAATGTGTCTGGGGAGCCACTCAGCAACTGAATTTTGCCTACACTGTTGCTAGGCATTGAGCCAAACGCTCTTCATCACTGGCAGCGTAGCTTCCATGCTGTTTATAGTAAGGTAAGGAAGAAGCAGTTTGACCATGAAACTAGTATATTGGTTATTGTGTGTGCCTTTTTGTGGGCAGCAAATTTTTGGTATTGGGGAACACAATGCAGAGATATTTGTGTCTCTGCATTTATAAGAAATACAGGAGCCAGTCATGCATAATCCATTCAAAGGGATTATGCTTCTCTAGATCTCTTTCTGATATCAATTTTTGTGCTTACAGGGGAAAAGGGAAGACAGAATCAGGAATCCTTTTCAAAGACGTTTATTAATTATCAGTCAACTAAAAAAATATTCAGAAATAATAGAACTCTCATTGTGTTTAAGATAACTTTGTTCTGAATTTGCCCTCTGAAGATTTTGCCCAGCCTTTTGAATTTGCCTACTCAGGGGAAGTCCCCTATATTTCAGCTCAGTGTATGCTACCCTTCTTCATGCCTGGACACAATCCTGATGGGATTATGATCTGTCTATGTACAAAGATATTGATTTATAATAAAGAAAACTTTTCAAAATAGGGATGATTTGCAGACATGTGAACAAATGCATTTCTATCTCCATGAGGTGTAGATTTCCTATCAGTTTGGCATACCTACTTTCTCTGAGAAGAAATTAATCATCTGTTCATTTATTTGAAGTACATTTAGCAATTAGAAAAGTCCTAAAAATTCCGTTGGTAGCTGCAGATTTACAGTGCCTGGTGAGTGTTCAGTATTGTTTTTAAAAACATAATGAACCTTTACTTTGTGTAGTAAATTTATCAAGTCAATAAGAATACCTGGAATAACAGAAGTTCTTGTAAGAGACCTTAGGCAAATTTCCAAATTCATGAAAGATCTTCTATGTTCAACTAAAATTATTCTAGAAAACTATTAGGGACATGGTTTGCATGAGCTGTTTGGCAAATCCAGGCAGCAATATCAGAGTGAAAGGTCATCCAGCTTTAGTCCAAGGACTAGTTAAATTGGAATTGAAACTCTTAAAATATTGTTAATTCTATATATTTAGAATCTGTTCTGTGACTGCTCAGAGACCTTCTGTGTGGCACTGGAAGAGACATCTGACGTGTTGGTCAGACTGTAGGTTTGGATTTCTATGGAACAATTATCTGCCATAGTAC
Source organism: Zosterops lateralis (assembly GCF_965231275.1). Taxonomy (NCBI): domain Eukaryota; kingdom Metazoa; phylum Chordata; class Aves; order Passeriformes; family Zosteropidae; genus Zosterops; species Zosterops lateralis. The sequence continues at coordinate 27,679,737 of NC_139765.1, forward strand.
TATCAATCCCGTATTACCTCCTTGACAAATATCTATGATTTCTTCATGCCTGGAATAAAATTCCTCCTTAGAAATGGTCATTGCTTGATATTCACAATGGATAAGAAGATCAAAAGAAGTAATTAATGTGCTCAATAAATGAAACACCATTGACAGGATTCCTTCTAGAATTATACCCTGAATATACCTATTTCCTGTCTTTTTTTCTAAGTCCTTTCATATGGTTATGAAAAAACAAAGGTTTGGTACACATTCCTTTCAGAACAAAGGAATAAAATATTTCCATCTCGAGAGAAACTGTCTCAATGATAAAGTGTAGATAGGAAATACATAATGAGATATTTGGTTTCTTATTCAGAAAATGAATTTTCCACTCATTTAAAATTTATGTATTTTTTTCCTGTTGTAGTTGATAAAATTTAAATCCTCTCTAGAAATCTTGCAAATCTTACATGTCTACTTGCTATCATTCACATTTTTTTGAAAAATTATATAAACTTACAATTTTATTATTTTAATTATTCATTTGAAATGGTGACCTTTTCAATTTGAATTATTATAAGTTGACATGAAGGGTTTCTTGTGTCTTATAATATTTTACAGTTGAAGAAATCATGCAGATAATCTAATTACTTTGACTAGAATTGTTGTGCCTTTTATGTCTTTTGCTGTACTACACGAGAGAAACTGGGAAATGTATTCATTATTGATTCATTAAAGGGTTTTGCTATTATATAAGCAGAGATGCAGACCACTACATATTTTACATTAAAAGGGGAAAGGGGAAGGCATAGTAAACCATGCCATGGGCTATGCTTTAAGTATTGCATTTCTTAATGTCTCGTGAAATGTAAAAATGTACAACAAATAGATATGTAAAGCATAACTGTATGAAGATTCTATTCAAATTTAAGTGCTCTAGGTTGCTTTTGAATCTTGCTATTTTCTGCATTTGTTTTGACTGCTCTCATCATTCAAGATTGACGCTTGGATGGGTGTGTAGGAGGAAGCAGCAGCACCAGGCTTACAGCTTGCAGACAAAAAAAAAAATCTGCCTTATCTGATGGCTATTATTGAAAATGCGAGGTGTAGCCTAGGCTGGGTAATGAAGGGGAGCGAGCGAGGGGGAGCAAGAAGCATGGAGCTGCATACTGATGAGTGTAGGAGTACTTGATAAAAAGAATTCTTGCTGCTGGCAGTGCATTGCTCATTGTGGAGTATTCCAACAATCACATATAACGGAGAACAGCTTAGCTGACAGCTTGATATGCTTTTTTTTTTTTTTTTCCCTACTGTATGACGTACTGGTCTGTAGTAAAGATTAATAACCAAGAAATGTAGAGCTGCGATCAGATCTTACGTTATATACTGCCCTGAAAACTATGTTTTACTTCTGACTTTTCTGTTTGCTGAAAACATTAATCTGTCAAGCTGGCGGGCTCGTTTGATACCAACTTTTCCAGGAACACGATGTGGCAATGCCACCTCTCAGCCCAGGACTACCGCTATTATCCAGTGGATGGTTATTCGTTGCTTAAACGCCTCCCTCTTCACCCTCCTACAGGACCCCGATGCCCTGTCCAGACAGTGGGACAATGGTTGGAAAATATTGGGCTACCTCAGTATGAAAACCACTTGCTGGCTAATGGATTTGACAATGTGCAATTCATGGTAAGAAATCTTCCGTGCATAGCTGTGCATATACACTGTAGCTGCCTTTTTTGTCTGTCTCTTATGTGCTCATAAAAACCTTAGAGCTATTCTGCATTGCACTAAGATCTGTTTAGTGTTTCACTTTTCTATGTGTAGCTGAATTTATATATAATCTGCCTTTTTATAAATTTCCAGACTGTACACATTACAAAAGAGTCTAGCCTGAAATTTGGTAAAATAAAAACTGAGTATTAATGTTCTTTCTCTCCCTCATCGAGCCTCCGATTAAAGAGGAAAAATGCATAGTTCTTTTAATGCATTGCAGGATTTTCATAGTATGAAAAAGCTGCCAACACCCCTTTCTGCAGTGCATCACATTCTTACTTTTATTTCAACATTAACTTGTAATGATAATTAAATTACATGCAATGCCATTCTTGCCTTGAGAGGTATTTTAATAACAGAAGATTATTTAATGAAGTATGGTCTGTCTGCAAGTAATTTTGGATGTCTAGGTTAAATATTTTTGCGTCTTAGATAATCAGGCTATGGGATTCACTTGTTGAAACTTATGCCCTGGGAAAAAAAGTACTGCATTCCTATTAATTGATACATTTTCATGTTTTAACTCTAGGCATTTATCAGGAATGCTTGAATGAAATGAAATTTTATCTAGGTCAGGATTTACAATATCACCATGTGGTGTAAGGTAACAGACCTGTCATGCACAAACTTTCCATTGAAATGAATATTGACAGTAAAGAACGAAGCTTACTTGTAAGGCTGTTATATAATCGCTTTTCTACCTGCTTCAATATTCCTCCTACTTGAGCCTCTTCCAAAAATCCTGAAGGCATTTCTTAAAAAGTATCAGGGCTTAAAATGTATTTTAAAATATCTTTAAAATATATTTTAAGTATTTATATATATCTTGGAACAATTCTAACTTTTCATAACTTCTATCTGCCATATAACAAACAGCAGTGAAATGGCATGAATATTACAACTCTAAAATCATCACATGAGTTGTGTCTTTCCTCTTTAAATTATTTTGCCAACATCATTATATGCCTTTGGACTACTGACCAAAAAAAATTATGGGACATATTTCTGCCATTTCCACATTATAATAGTGTAGACATTTCTTTCTGTTTTTACATGGCTGCCATGTGATCATTTGCTTAGATCAGTAAAAACCGTTGTAATCTCTACCTTTAAATATTCTTTAAAACAGAGCTGTGCTGTCAGCCCAGCAGTATGGGGGGAAAAAAACCCAAAGTGTATCGTGCTGCAGTTTCTCAAAATGTAACTGCAGATTCTTACATATGTTATAGCATTAGTTACATAAGTAGGTGATCATTTAGTCTTAAAGAGGTTACAAAAGAAAACTGTTCACAAGAGGCTGTAGGTGGAATAACAAATGCAGAGGCGTACACCTACCACAGGTATATTATGAGCACCCAAGAAGACAAATAACTGCCCTGGAGAGCTTTTCAGTCATACCCTGGCTCTGGAGGGGCCTGAACCATGTTCTCCGGGAATTTATATAACTTTCCTACATCTCTTATTACTGTACTTATGCAAACATACAAATTACATACACAATTTTGTTATGCAATATACAAATCAAACTTCTAATATATCAGACAGATTAAGTTTTGCTTAACTCCTTGGTTAGCCAGTGTTTTCTGGTAATTTTGAGTCTTTTCTGATATATTACAGATGAAATGCATAATTACTCTTAATATTAGCTGAGGTAGCATGCATTGAATGGAAGATTAGACTCATAAATCCAATAACAATAAAAGAGCTGTGAAATTCTATAGTAATTTTTAAAAGTATAATTTCAGTAGTTTTATAATTTCCAATTTATTGATTTCAGTGTTCATCATGCTTTTGCATATTTCAGTTTTTATCTGTACCAGAAATCAAATATTTCCTATATTTTATTGGAAATAAACTACCTATGTCTTTTTATATCACTCCTTTGAATATATCAGCATTATGTAAGAAAAGCCTCTCTTGAAAAATTTAAATTAGTGTTTTAAAAGTTATTTTTCATTCTAGCCAAAATATTAAAAGGAAAATTATACTTTAAAAGTATATCAGAAAATGTGAGGAGAAACACCTGCTATGCTAAGAGGAAAATTCAGTTTATTCCAAACTTAGTATGTTGTATTCTTCCTTAATATGACAGAATAGCTTTACCTTTATTACAGTGGTTTGCATATTAAACTAGAGTTTAAAATCTTATTAACTTAAATGTTTCAGATAGGTTAGCTGTTTTGCATTGAGGAAATCCAGTATTTCAATGCGGTAAAAATCAGTTAAGACATGTATCTTATTCATTCTGTACAATATTCCTGCTTTTGTTTTTTCTGGAAGCACATTCTGACCTGCATTTATTCATTCTGTTGCCTAAGCAACAACCATCACACTCCTATTAAGTATGATTTAGTAGTACAGGTCTTACTAGCTGTTCAGAACAGAAGAGGGAATATCACAATGTTATAATTAATGTCTATGGAATAACATATATCTGAGAACAAATATATCCCATACATAGTATTTTCAACAGCAAAATTCTATTAATTAAATTAGCATTTTAATAAAAAGGTGATTTTCTGACAAAAAGATTTCATGGTTAATCATTCATTAGATCATGGAAATTAAGTCCTTGTGTTTAGTCCCCCTTGGGCATTAGGAAAGTTATTCACTAGACTGTAGTTAGAATAAGAAAGATTTGTTTATCTTACCTGAAGTGTGTGGACTTTATATGAAGAAACAACTGGATTTCTATTGACTTTACAGTATAAATATTTTCCAGTACTTTATCCATATGTGTGTTTTAAAAATGTATCGAAATATAGTATTTAGTGGTTTTTCATGAAATACTTTATTTCTGCTTACAGTATGTTTGCGCATATAGCAAGTGCAGTTCCTACCCACTGTTAGTGTTGTGCAGGAATGAAACTTCCATAATATTTAGTAGGCCCCAGGCAGATTTAGTCCCAAGACTTGGTTCACATGTACTTGAATATGTACACGGATACACAATCATCATTAACTTTGATAATTCGTTGTGTAATAGGCTGCAGTGTCCTTCAGATGTAAAAATTTTTAGTGACTTTGTGCAAATACTCTGTATTTGAAGATGCAAATGATACTGCAGTTTCTAAATGTGCTGGCTGTTTCGCAGGTAAACCAATTCCGAAGTGCAAGAAAACAATTAAATCAGTCATAAATCACAGTATACAAACTAGATATAAACAGTAACAAAACTTATGCATGTTTTTGATAGATGAATGCAATGGATATCCCTGGGATAAGCTATAATTTTATGCAGACTTGCAGGCCTACATCACTTAGTATGCTGAGAAAAAAAAAAAAAAGTTGACTTGCACAGAAACAGATGTAAATATATAAATGTGTGAGGTCACTAAAAGCTCTCATGCAGTTTTCTACAACTGTGAAACTTCATCAAAGACTGCATTCTGGATTCACAGAATGGAGATAAAAGCAGTTCAATCAAATCACTGCCCAGGGGGCACTAGTTCTGATTAAGGACAGTATATGACTGTCTATTTGTAGGTTGTCCTAATAATTTAAGATATTTTGAAGTTTTATCACTTGTTATTGCAGTTTGATGAAAAAAGATCTCTTAAAAAGATTGCTAAAACACACTATGACAGAAACAGGGACCAGCATTCAAAATGAGTTAACAGAAAAATATGAAGCATTTCATTATATCTTTGGCATTCCAAAATATTGTTCACTATCAACAGTTAGTACTTGCATTACACTCTAGGATTTAATTGCTGCTTTTAAAAGATGTACATCTCTAACCCTCTGAGTACTTATGTGGCTTGCATTGCCTGATGGTCTAAATATTGCATAAGTGGTTTGGGTTGTTCTCTTTTTTAATTCTCTTCTTTTCACTATTGGGAAACTGAGACATAGAGTGACTGCAGGGTGGGATGTAAAACTCTTACACATTTGATACAAGAGGCACTAATTCTCAAAATACCTACTGACATAATGTTTACCAGATCAAGTCAGTTGCTTAAATGTAGGTATCTAGTACCAGTTGAAATGCCCTAGGGAATCCAGATCTAGAAAAGGTTGACAGATATTGCTGAGGACCAGAGACAGCCAGGTCCTTCATGATTAGCAGCTCAAGTTCAGGTGGGATATCACCAAGCTCCTCAAATAGCTGTAGAGTCCTGATGATGTGATAACTGAAATGAATCTTAAATTACACAGAGTTAGAAACTGTTGCTAGACATGTGTTAAATTACACATATCTGGAAACTGAACATACATGTCTTGAGTTTCCACTTATTTGCATATGCATTTCTTGACCTAATAATTCTCTGTATTTGTATTCATCTTGTGGACTTACCTGCAAAAGTATTTAGGTTTCTTAGTGCTAGGTGTAGTCTACCATCTCAATTTCCCTTACCTGACTGCTTTGGATGAAATTTTGAGTTAAATTTTGGCTTTTCTTTCTCCCTTCTTCTCTGTCTTTTTCTTTCTTTGTTTTTGCGGGGTTTTGTTTGTTTGTTTGTTTGTTTGTTTGTTTGTTTGTTTTCTTTCATTTTTTCACTAGTTCTGGAGGTTGATTAGCTGAAGTTTATCTGAAGACTCTCCTCTCTCAGGTGTCATTCCTGGGAATTGCTCCTCTGGAATACACAGTAATTCTTCTTGGCTTTAATATCTTTTGAGGATCTTAAACGCTGTTTCAAGTATAGAGGATGGAAGCAACTTTATTTCCTTAGAGAGAAATGCACCTAAAAGGAAATCTCTATGTGCATTAGCTTCAAGTCCTGCATTTGTGGAGACCAGACTAGGGCAGAGGCTGATGATTTAGGCATTGGATGAAAGTTAAAAAAGACTCCATCAGCTTGCCAACACCTTTCTTACATTAACCATGTGGCTGGTGATGAAAAAGAGGCCAATTTTAGACAAGAGTTCTACTCTTTAGTGACTCTGGTAACTTGCAGAAGCCAACTCCTAACAAGCAGGTCAACCTCTGCAGCTATCCATGTTATCAGCTCTCCAGGCCCGTAGTGGCTACTGCTGGGACTCATTGGGATACTCGTGCATCATCTGGACTCTGAGAAGATTTAAAAGACATTGTCTGTGTGTAATTTACCCAGAAATTAAAAACTGTTTAAGGCAACCTTAAAACTGGCTTTTGATAAGGTGATGATTTACAAGCAAGCCATACTCTTAGCAGAGTCCCACTGATCCTGGAATAAGCTGTGGTTTAAGATTTACTACACATCTAATAAAGTCTTAGAATATATTCGTGGAACCACAAGTTTCAGTCCCTTTATCAGGGCCTCACTCTTGCACCCAGGACTTACTATTAGTTTCATGGCAGACCTACAGAACTTAGCACTAAAAATGGGGAACTCCTGTCAGTACCAATGTAGCCTTGGTGTTTAAATGAGTAAAGTGTCTCTGTCATTCTGGTGTCTTCTGAGTCTTCCTCTCCTTCACCCCACTAATCTTTTCCCAGGACCCAGTAGGTCCTCAGGTGGCCACTTTTCCCTTAGCTCAAAGAAAATGGGACAGATTTAAAGTTCAAAAATAGACAATTGCATGTCTATTTACACATCAGTAGATGTAGTTCAGCTGATCAATAGATCAACTATGATCAGTTGCCCTCATATTGAAATTAAGATGTCTGGGACATCTCTGTAGGTTTGGTCCTCATGGTACAGGATCTATAAAAATGCCATACCTGTCTGAAGCTTCAGTCAGATTACATTTGCAGCATCTCAGATGATTCAAAATTCATTTCTGTGGGTGACTAAGTGAAGGACCTAATCAGACATTAAAGCCAATGGAGCATAGAATGCAATTTAGCTGAGTGACTGAATAACTATTAGGGTAGTTATTGGAGGATAAGTTAAAGTAGATTCATCTGATCAACTGAACCACCATCTAGGCTGTATTGATGGTTTTGTACTAGATCTCCTTAAGCTGTAATGTAGACACAAAATTTTTGATGTTTCAGTTTGGGCTAGACTCCATACAAAGTTCACTGAAAACAAAATACTAATTATTTTTATTAGAGCTTTTTCTTCTCCCTCAGAACATCTATCCCTGAGGCTTCAAGGTCTTGTTTTTCATCCTAGTAGAAATTCTTACTATAGAAACTGCAAGTTTGAGCTCAGGTGGGTGTTCAGAGTTGAAGATTGTGCCTGTCATCCTTCAACAGCACTGGGTCTAACAAATAATCCCATTCTGCATGCTTCTGTCATGGTATTCCTCAAGCTACTCGAGAGAGAAGGGCTTATTAATGTACTACCCAGTATTGAATGTGTAAATAATACCTTGCACTGTCTTTCTCTCTTGAGGTCTCTGGCAAGTCTGCATCATCCTGTGTGAGTCCATGCTGCTATGGAGAGGTAGTGCTCATTCTCCAGGGGAAAGGGAGTTAGAGAAATCTGCTTCATCTTTATATATCTCTGTGTGTTGTGTGTGTGTGTGAAAAACACAGCAGTGCATGCTGGGGACTGATCCTGCACTTGATAGGGGACTTTATGAAAACATTGGCAGTAATGATTGCTCAACAGAGAGATGAAGTTTTTGCCTATTTCTCTTGAACGCTTGATTCATAAGGAACACACCTCCAAACAAACTGTTGGATTGATTAAGACATCCTGGATAGGGTGGATCCCTTGAGAGTCAGAGGGAGTATGTTTTCATCTAAACCTGTCTCAGCAACTGTATGTTGAAGGTATAATCAGGGGTGGGTCCAGCTGCCTGTATGCTAGGTTCTGCTAAGTTAACCGTTAGGTGAGGGTTTTTTTGGTCATTCTGGAGTATTTGGCCAACTTTGATTGAATGTTGTTCCACACAAAGTTGTACATACAAGACGGAGAGACAGGATTTTGGGCTGAACTCCTGATTAACAATTCAGATGCCAATATCTTGAGTGGAATGTCTTTGCACTCACCTCTACCATTCAGATGAATGACACTTGGTGTGTGTGTGCTACTTTGCTTTCAGTCTTAGAAGAAAGAGCTTGTCCAAGGTACACACCAACGTGTTGGGGTCAGTCATACCCTCCCTAGGAATAAAGGGCCAAGTCCAGGTGTTGAAAGCCATCACATGTACAGTCACCACTAACAGTGACACTATTTCATGGTATATATCTGTGACTATGATACGTGAGGACTGGAATTAGTCCCATCTGTTCTAACAGTATGTTAAATGTTAATGTTATACAGTGTGTTTAAGCTAAAAGCCTGCCTAGACTTTTAGCCTAGAGGGTGGCCTCATTTTGATGTACAAACACCGATGACGTGTATTTTGAGATTAAATATGTGAGGAATTGGCTATTGGCCTTAAATGCAATTTCATGAGAAACTAGTATCAAGTATTTAATCTGAAAGCTAGTTTTATAAAGTGGATGAAAATTCTAACTATGAGAATGAAGCATGATGTTTTAATAACTCATAAAATAACAGGTGTAATGCTAGTAAAATGTTCTTGCTATGTATTTATTTAAGGCAAAAACCTTCCAGCTGATTATGTTGAATAAAAGTAACAATGGTAAATCTTCAAGAATTAGAAATATTTGTGTATAGAGTAATGTGTATGTTGATGTTCTTGATAACTAATGAAAGTTATGGAAAACTTGACAAGATACAAAAATTGTTTAAAGTAAGAGAAAATTTAAAGATTGAGTAAGGCAGAAAATCTAAGAGGTTTTATGCTTCAGGGCAATAAACTGAAGATTCACAGGACAATCAGTTTTTAGTTCTATTTACAGTTTTAAAAATAATGTCCTGTGTGTAATAAGAAGTTACAGCTTATTCTTAATTATTCCATATGGGAATAGTTTTTAATAAAATTAAATTTAAAAAACCAAACAGAATGAAAGAAATTATCAAAGCAACATGTATACAGTTGTGTATATTTCTGGGTTAGAACAACATGGTCCAACAAGAAGCAATTAAATGGAATCTGGAACAGTAGATAAATTTCAGACAATGACTAACTATCCTGACTAAGTTAAGGGACAGAGCAGTACAGAGTGGCTTGATTACAGATAATGGCATGGTGGGAAGGAGTGCTCAGGGAAAGATTAATGACTACAAAGAGATAACTGGAAATAAACATGATTCTTGTGCATGTTATCCTTTTTGAAGGAAGACCAGATAATGTAAGAAAAGCTTGGGTAGTTATGTGAACAAATATTAATGCTGATCAAAACCCAGAAACAATAAGAGATAAAGAAAGAATGCATTGTGACAGAACAGATAAATAATCAAAATACAAAAAGGAAAAAAATTAGGAGAGAAAATGCAATATCAATACCTGTATGAGTAAAATATATTCAGAGAAGTTTTTATCAGTATGCTATAGTTAAAAGGACAATTAAAAAAGCTACAACCACTGCTGGAATCAGATAAAATTTATTTTAGTTTTTCATTAAGAACAGAATATAATAATTAGTCAAGTATAGTCAAGACGACTGGGAAATTGGAGGAAGAGAAAGAGTGACAGTAATCGTATTGCAAACAGACATAAGAGTAGTTAGTTAATTAGAATATCTGAATCATATAGGTTAGGTGATGTTTGATGAAGAGTCTGAAGACTCTGAAGAAACTGAAGAGAGAATACCAAATCCTTTGACAATCATATCTGAGAACTTCTGGAGAATGATAAATTATTAGAAGACAACTAAAATATAAATGCAGTACTAATATGTATGTCAGGTCACAGGATTCTTCCTCAGGATAGATTTCAGCTCCTGGGCTGTTTGTCTTCAACCATTCACCATATGACCCTTGCCTAAATCAAGAGTGAAATGTATGGTGGTGTTGTTGGCAACAGAAAATTACTGTCATTAGCACTGACTCTGGTGCAGAGGAAATGGGGAAGTATACAGAATGTTGGAATGGGATGAAATGGGAAGAGAATAAAGCTAAATGAAGTAACTCAGCAGTTGGGAGATGAACTATTTAAAGGAAACCAGTAAAGAAACAGATGTACTGTACAACACATTGTGCCCCCCATCATTTAGATGAGAAATTATTTTCCATCAAAAGCAACTAGAATTTAGACAAGGGATACAAGCTTAATTTTGCTAGTAAAACTACAGATACCTTTTAAAAGCTGTTTTAGAGTGATGTATCAGAATTGTCATGCAAGCAAGCCATTGCAAGTTTGCCTGACTCCTTCTAAATTTCCTGGGTATCTAAAATTACTGTCCTTCAGTTTGGAAATCTTTTGTTTTCCCACATATTGGTGGGAAACCATACTCCTGCACACTATGCACACATATTGTTTATGGTACCAACACCTCAGCATGAGTTTTAATGTTGGCAGTGAGAAAAGCAGTGACACCCGTGTAGCTTTTATCACCATGCTGTCCGGTCTGTCTGTTCACACACACACACTCACACACTCACATTTGTGCATAAACATATTACACAAAAAGATAATTTGTTACAATTAAGTATTCCATGTGCTTAGAAATAAAGAACTGGAGAGTTACAGTACCTAGGTGACCTCAGTTCACCCCTCACATTCACAAGCCTTAAGACTGAGTCTTCAGTCACAGGTTTCTTTAGTAGTTCTTTTCCCTCAAAATTCCTTTCTCATTAAATGTACTGAGATTTGAGTATGCACAGGCACATATTTCAAAGAACTAGCAGTTAAAATAAAACTTTTTGTTATTTTTATAATCCTGCATTGCTCAAATTTTATTACCTTAGCCCAATAGTAATTTTAAACAATAATGAGACCCCTAAACTGCTTTCTTTTCTTATTCAGAAGTGATGTACATTTGCATAGTGTTCATCTGGAACATTAGAAAAAAGTACATATATATCTGAGCATGCATTTGCATTTTAGAAACTGGGTTATAAAGAGTTAGAAAACATAAAATTATAGTGCTTCAAGTTATTACTTTAGACAATTGAAAATAGGCATATGCAGTTAGAAACACGTTTGTCACAATTTTTTCAGAAGCTGAGAACTGTGCATGAGGAGTCACCTCCAAAAATTTTGCCTGTGCTTCACATGGGTCAAAGCACAAGCTCAGTTATAAGAAAGCTTGATGTTCTTAACTTTACATGGGATAAAAAATACATTCTTAAATCTGCTGAAAGTAAGGTAAAGGCCCAGTGTAGAGAAAGCAAGCTGCTGTGTCAGAACTATGATTTTATTCCACATGTGCTTGAATGGTTGAATTAACAGAGAGCTTTTGTTCATTGCAAGTACAAGGTCACACAATGAAATTCACACCTGGTGTCTGGTCTTGTTCTTAGGCTAGTCTGGATTAAAATATATTTTCACTGAAACAAGAAATACAGATGCTAATTTAACCCCCAAATAATTTATTTCTGTAGTCTTTAAAACACTACAGTAAACATTTCAAACATTTTATTCACTACGGAACATGTTTTATTCCATGTCTTTTCCATTTAATCCCAATTATTGTGCATGTGGGATAGAATCTCCATACAGCAATACACTATATTAACTTTAGAGTGGATAGTACTGATGAAACTGAGGGCATATACACTTGTTGCAAATGTAACCCTTGACTTAACTGAAACCTCATATTTCAGAGGTTTGTTACTCTAATCTTGCACAGTATTTTTTTGACTTATTGGAAATTGAATGCTCTAATAACATTATTGATGCAAACAACAAGGGGTTAAATTTGCAAGATGTACCATACCTGCTCTAGTTTTGTGTTGAAAGTCTTTGATTTGAAAAAAATTATTTGAAATTTGTTTTGGTCCAAAGTCTAGACCTAGATGGAAACTTTGACATATAAAAAAAAGAGTATTTGTCCAGGTGACAGAAGTGGAGGGTTAATGTTACTGTGGATAGAAGTGAATGAATATTAAAAACTAGAATACCATGAATACTGTGGATAAATACCTATCAAGTTACCTTCCAATGTAAATCTCAAATGGTATTTTCTCTGAATGTCTACTTAGCAGCCAAAAATTAGTAGATTGGCCCTGATGTGCACTATCTCCCTTTGCAGTCAGAAAGAAGGGGAAAAAAAACATATGTTATTCACCGGTATCTTGCAGCTTACACTAAGAAAAGATATGTTATTTGTTGCAGTTGGTTACAGCTCTTAAATCTCTGAAATGATTGAAAGTTTCCGTTCTTCAGAACTATTCAGAACTATTTCCCATCTTTTTCACTTTTTGAGGTTTGCTATCTCCAAACAACTCCCCTTTCAATCACATAGAAAGGCCATTTCTTGAAGTTAAGATGGCGTTTAAAAAGAAATAGCAGTTCTTAGCTGCTATGCTGCATTGGGGTAAAAGATTGCAAGACTGAGCTGGTTTTTAGCCTTGATCCATTTTTAAATACAGTATATGAATATTATCACCCTGTTAGCTTCTCTGAACTCCCTAGGCATCCCTCTTGTTGCCAGAAAGGAATTACAAATTGACAATGCAAATTATTTTGTTTTCCATCTCCCTTGGAATTTGGAAATGTGTCCATTCTGTCCATGAGCTTTTTATTTCCTGACATTCTGATTTTTACGTACTTTTTTATTGCCTATAGAAATACTAGATGTTTGCTCTCTGCTCAGAAAAATTACTTTGTGCAGCAAGACTGAAATATTATGCCAAAGAACCAACATACCAACAAATCTGTGATTCTCAGTAATATCAAGCTTTTTATCAGAAAATTCTGCTCCCACTGCTTGTATGGTTGATTTCCCTCTATCTCCTAATTCTGCTTCAAATATATATTTGTTTAAAAAGCATTCTGATTTCCCTCATTAGTGCTCAAAAATAAGAAATAGAGACTCAGGGGAAAAGATAATAAAGAAAACACTTGCTAGGACATGCAGAAGCAGCCTGGTCCATGGAGAATCCATTGGACATTATATCTAAGGGTCTTCTCTGAGGTCAGCTTTTGATTTGGATTATGAGTTTGGAGAAAGTGACTCTCTATTCCCTTATTTGGCTGAGGGAAATTACATAACTTTGCTGGACTACAAATAAGAAATCAAGAGAGGATCTTGGAATAGAAATATCTGTGTATTTTGAGTTATCTTGTGGACAATTATCTGTTTGTGTATAACTTCTGCCATCCAGATTTCTACGTACCTTTATTTAGGAAGAACACTTGCTCAGAAGGGAGTCAGAAGTAGCCAGATTATCTGAGGAATCTCACTGAGTACCTTCAGTTCAGTTCTGAATTAAGTCAGTAGAAAGGATTGGACTTAAGCTCAAAATAGTGCAGAATAACAAAGCAAGTATTTAATAGTTAATTTAATAATTTTAAAAATTAATCAGGAACATATTTTTTGTGTATGACCTTCCTAAATGTAATTTATCATTATTTTAATCTTTAAATCATGCATTTTAATGCATAAACCAAACTCATGGCAGAAACAGTTTCTTCACATTCCTCTTGTCTCCCCTGAATCTGCCTGGGTGCCACTCTTCCTTTCTGTTCATTTCCAAGGTTCTTTGTGTCTGACCCTTTCCCCAAAAGTTTGTTTGGCTTCTGAGATCTCTCTCTCTGCCTCACTGTTCCTGCAGGCTGGACTCTTCTTGTGCTGCCCATGTCCTCCTTTTCTCCATTTCCTCTTTCCTGAGTAGAAATTGGTCTCCAAATCAAAGGACGAAGGGAGAGAGAAAGGGAGGAAGAGAAGATGGGAAAGAGACAAGAAAAGGAGATGAAATAACTGAAAACAAAGAGGGGGACAGAGGATGTCTGCTTCACATCCATGTTCTTTTACTGACCTAAAACATTTTTACTTGATCCAAAAAGCAGTGGGACATTTAACTGGATGGTTTTCACAGTGATGTCCTTGTCACTCATTCCTCAAACCCAACAGAGTTGGTGCTGAGTGAAAATTGGCTTCCTTGTCTGGGCAGACAGTGGGCCATGCTTTCCAGCATACTTCGTAGTTCTATGTCATTCAGATTTTTCCGTTTTCCAGGGTATCTCAGGCTTCTTATTTACCTGGACAGCTAGCTACAAATTGTGACAAACTTGTCTGATAAAACTGAAAAAATCCTGTAATACACAGGATGGGGAAGGGAAGGAGCAGATTTTGGTTTACTGCAGTGTGAGTCCTCACAGCTAAAACTGAAAATAACTACAGTTGTCCTTTGAATACATATGTACGTACATACATGCTAAGTACTTACTGAAATTGAAGAAAGCAACCCTGCATTTATGCATTGAGAACTAATATATTATAATTTTTTTATCTCTAGCCCTAATTTGTTCTACTCCTGTGTAATAGGTATTAAAATGCCACCTTGCTTTGATGGAGTCTTATAAAATACATTGATTTGTTGTTTGGAGCCATCTAATATTAATTCAATTAATGTCTAAAAAAAGTCTGAAGAAAGTGAGTCATTCTTACGGGTGAGGTCTTCAATGGGAAACTATATATAAGACATGGACCCACACAGAGAATGATAAAGACTAAAAAAAGAAATATCAGCTGCCTTATTTTCCAAGTACAATTCATCCTGCACTGAATTCTTGGATTATTCAGAAATGTAATTATAGTGTGTGTTTTGTGCCATGTGGGATATGTAACCTGGGGCGAAGGGTAGTTAGCCAGTGTTAAACAATCTGCAATCTGGTATTTTGTAGCTTCGTGACATTCCTATGATGTGTAGTGGGGATTAGTAACTCCTGTTTTGTCTGTTTTATTCACTTCAGTGTCTGTTCCTTTTAGGAAGGTGTACTGAAATCTAGAAATTATATCAAGTGAAGTCACAGTCTCCCACAGTCTTGTCTCACCTGATCAGGAGCATACTGTTGTATTGTGCAATTTGTTGATAGCACTGGTCTGTTTGGACTAAATACGAGAGGCGTGAAGGACAAGGGAAACTCACAGGTGTTTACCAAACTAATAGGAGCAGTTTATTTACTGCAAAGAAAAATTAAATTAGAAAAAGCTAGCTCAAGGGGCAATGTGTAAAGTGTCAGCAAACCGCTTGTCTTGAGTTAGGATAGGAGGAGGAGGAGGCCCCAAAGGATCCCTAGTTAGTTGTCAAATGCAGTATCCTTAGAAAGGGATTGGTGAACACACTCACCACAATAGCATCAAGAAGAAGGGTGCCAGAAAAGGTGGAATGGCTTGCGTGAATGTTTCCTTGTGGCTGAGGGAATGAGGTACTAGAGTGCCAGATTAATGTAGATATCTCAACACCTTGAAAATCAGCTGTATAGCAATGTTGCAGAATCCTTCCATAGTGTTTTGCAACTGAATTAGTCTGTGTACAGTTAACATTATCCTAGGAGTATATCAAACTGCTCCCTCATTAGTTTTGAACACATTAATTCAGAGTTTTAAGAAAATGCAGTGTGTTGTAAGAACCATAATCAGTCCCTTGGACAAAATGTAGAAGAAGTTTACCTTTATAGAAAAGACTCTTAAAGACAAATACTGTTTGCTAGTCAGGGTGAAGAGTTCAGAGGGCTATATCAAGGTGCTAGGACTATGTGTTTGAGACCAATATGTGACTTCAGGTTTCACAGCCAGTACTTGCTTCAGCTGAACACAAGTTACATGGTTCATTTCTCTGAACAAGCTTCAGATGGGTTGATTCCACCCCCCCCACCCCCCCCCCACCCCCCACCCCCTTATATTCACTGGTAATAAGAGATAATGCTCGTCAAGAAATATGCAACTAATTTTTGGGCTGGTGAAAAAACAGCATCTTGTCTTAGTTAGAACGGTAACTTCTAACTACTCGGGTATCAGTAGAAAACACAGAACTGTGGTAGTCTAATTACTGCTTTTGTGTTGTATCTGAGGTAAACAATACAAGAACATTTGCAAAAGAGTGAAAAGATGTAAATAAAGTAGACAATGTGTAAAGAGAGAAAGGTCACAATATTAGAACTGTATCTTAAAATATGTGGACAAAACAGAAACAGATATGAAGGAAAAAAGCAGACAGAAAATAGGCAATTTGCTATCTGGCTCACACAACCAGAAATCTGATTTTGCATTTGTTTATTTTTTGGATGTGCTTGTTTATTTTTAGGGTTTGGAATTATATATGGTTTTGTTAAATGGCAAGATACTTAAAATTTGTGGGCAAACTATTTTGAAGCCTGGGGCAGTTAGTATTTTGTATGAAATCCAGTCAACAGCTACAAAGTTTATAGGTTCTGGGTGATAGTTGCTGTATTATCCATGACACAGCTAGACCATGCTACATGAAATGATACTGTGTAATATTAGAAATATGTTATCAGGAATTGAAAAAGAAATATTAAGAAATGTAGTGAATCATTCCAGAGTGCACTTCTTACATGTCAGTGACTACCCAGTTGTTTTCCAAAATGGAGCCTTTTCTGTTTAGATAAAGTTGGCATAAATGGAATGTGTTTCTCTCATCCTTTGGGCTCATTCATCAAATTGAAAGGGATTTTGAGCAACATGAAAAGCCCATGACAGGGACTAGATGATGTTTGAAGATTCCTTATGACCCAAACCAGTCTGTGATTATGGCTCTGTCAAATCATTTAGTTTGGCAAAGACTCTTAAGATCATCAAGTACAAGCAATACCACAGCACTTCCAAGTCCACTGCTAAATGATGTTCCTAAGTGCCACATCCATGTGTCTTCTAAATGCCTCCAGGGATTGTGACTCAAACACTTCCTTGGGCACTCTGTTCCCATGCTTGACGACCCTTTCAATGCAGGATATTTTTCTTCATATACAATATAAACCTCCCCTGGTGTAAGCTGAGGCCATTTCCTCTTGTCCCATTGCTTGTAACATAGGAGAAGGGATTGACTCCCACCTGGCTGCAGCCTCCTTTCAGGTGGTTGTAGAGAGCAATAAGGTCCCCCCTGGGCAACCTTTTCTCCAGGCTGAACACCGCTTGCTCCCTCATCATCAGACTTGTGCTCCAGCCCCTTCTCCAGCTCTGTTGCCCTTCTCTGGACTGCCTCCAGCACCTCAGAGTCTTTCCTGTAGTGAAGGGCCCAGAACTGGACACAGGATTTGAGGTGTGGCCTCACCAGTGCCAAGTCCAGGGGGATAAATTCTAAATAACCTTTCTTTCATGATCTGTACAAGTTTGGGTCTGCCATCATAACACAGTTTGGAAGGGCACACTTTTACTTCTATTCTTGAGGAATATATCTTCCCAAAGTTAATTTGTAAGAAAGGTAGTCTGGGTTTCTGTCATCTCTGCAACACATTAAAAAAAAAAAAAAAAAAAAAAAAAAAAAAGCTTTTCAGTACAGGCATGTTTTGCTGCAGTCTAGAAAAGGCATGGTAAATCAGTTTCCTCCAAATGCTAAAGATCTGCTTGATCTCATGTATTCATTCAAATTTGTGGTAGATTTTTTTTAGGAAAATCAGGTCTTCCTCCTGCTAGGTATGTATATATCACTCAGTCTCTGGTGTAGTTAAATGCCCAGGTGCCTAACTTTAAATTAGCCCAAAGATGAGAATAAAATATATATATATATATATCTACACATAAGGTAAATTATTGATATATTTTCCTTTTCTGGGCAGTTTTGGCCAATAGCAGAAACATTGAACCAATGAGTTAGGGAGGCCTTTGGCCTCACCTAGTGTGGTCATGGTGCTTCTGAACTGCAGGCTCAATTCAGATTGCCTGTGGTGTTTCTGAGGAGCAGAGTCTGCTTGGTGCTGAACAGCGGCATCACGGTGCAAACCGGCCGTTCCTGAAGTCACTGCACGGGAAGCGAAGCACATCTAAAGGTGATGCAGCAGTCCATGCATGATGCGCAGGATGACCAGTGGAACAATAATCAACCCTCCATTGTGGGAATATTGACATGCCTCTCCCAAATGGTAGCTGAGAACAGTACCACAGTGTAGTGACACAAAGCGCATGGGATTGCATCGCGGCAATCCGCTGGTTGCCGTGGTGACGGGAGTGGGCCCGCAAAGCCAGCCTCCTGGCTGCTGAGTTGGAAGGGATAAGAAAAACACAGCCTACTTCCCATGTGAAATGAATTACAAGAACAAGCAAAGGAAGAAAAGAAAAATGTCAACCCTTAATCAAATGTTCTCTTATTTTTAGAAAGGGTTTGAAGAAAATGGAGACCATCTCTGCTTACCTCTTGGGCATCAGGGATTTGGCTAGTAATATCTCTGTACATACTGTGCAAATAAATCACAGAGGTTTGTATAAGAAATTTCACATGTAAAAGATATCTGTGTGCAGTGGGAGATGACAAAACCTTATTCAATCCTGCTATCCTTTGTGCTTGCCTTAGCAAACAAAATCCATAAGAATATGTTAAAAAGATTTTCAATGTAGCAACTATATTTGGCAGGCAAACAAAATACACTAATTTTTAACTAGATAAAGGTAGTATATTCCAGTTTCTTATTATCTCACAATCTCTCTACCTTTTACCCTTGCTGCACAGCTGCATATCAAAAGCAGCACGGTGGACTGTGAAATACATTTAAACATAACAAATCAGCGGTGTGTAGAAAACACCATTCATTTTCCAGCATTTCTCATTTTTGGGAGCTGCTTCATATTTTATTATATTTAGTAATATTAAACAAACCAGCAGTTTCAATCAACCTAATAACCTCCAGTTACTAGCAGCTAGGTCCTGAAATTATTTGGGCACCTGACAGTTAGGAAGTGCCTTCATTCTGTAGCACACAGGGTGGAACAGGGTGGACTAAAAAAAAGCCAAGTGAGACCTCCAAGACCATAATAAAAACATAGTGAGTTGCAGCAATTTTTGAGCATCATATTTGACTGTAGAGTTACTTTTTCTGGGAGCAGAATGTCTGCTACTGAATTAGGCAAAGAAGACCCTGCATAACTTAACAGGAAGAGAAAGGCAAGTAGAAAAAGGGTGTGCAATGCTAAGCAGAGGAAGCGAGTGAGATGCTCCAAAGCATTATATCTAAAAGTTATATCTGAAAGTTTTGTCTCCACCTGCATCCCTGCATTAGACACTGTTTGGAGGCTGGATTTCCTGTCCTGCTCCCTGGATCTTGGCATGTGAATCAACCTTTTGGATAAGGTCGTCTGCTTCATTGTTCTTTCAAATTGAAACACAAGCATAAGCCTGTAGCATAGAAGTTAGGATATTTGGATGAAAGAAACTAATGAATTTTTAGGGGGTTTTTCAGCCTTTTTTTTTTTTTTTTTTGACAGTCACTAGACATAAACCAGAAACATTTCTAGAAACAGCACAAGGAGACTGATTTACCACAACCAGCTGTCACTGGTCTAATTCCTCCTCAACCCCAGAGTTCCTTTTCCTAATAGTTGTTACATAATTTCTTCTGTACATAGGAAATTTGAGTATGAGAAAGACATCTAAATCTGATCTCCCATCTTCTGCATGAATCCTCTAATAGGTAGGCTGTTCTATGAGAAAGAAAGATAAAGCCATTCTTCCTCCTTTCAACACATTTTAAGAAAGAGCAGCATCCAGTTCATATCATGCTCCTGAACTGCCTTGGGCGTGCTCTGAGACATCCTACCAGATCAAGCTCTGATGGCATTTCAGAGGAGGGCCTACTTTCTAGACTCCCACAGTTGACTGATGTGGTTTCCAAGCTGCCCTGTCTGCTCTGAACTGGGAGCTTGAGCACCAGGCAGCCCACAGGCAAAGACACCAGTGTGAGCAGGGTTCACTTGCAGGCAGGAGGTGAACAAGTGCTTAAAGATGTCAGTCATAATTTTAGGGCATAAGTTTGTGAAAGCTTATGTATTTTGTTGGGCATGTTTTCCTTGCTGCTATTGGACAGGCCCCTTCTGGGAATAACGTCTTTTTAAGGTGTGGATCCTGCCCAGAATTTTAGTATCTTTGACTCTGCATTTTGTGCTCTCTGGGGTGATTTGGGTGGCTCACATTTTAAAACACATGTCTATGGTTGATAAAAATATGGGGAAGGAAATACTTGTGTAGGACACTCTGAGAGGTAAATTGAGTTTTTACATTTCATAGAATCATAGAGTTACAGAATTATAGAATTATAAAATAGGTTGGGCTGGAAGGGACCTGAAAATCACATAGTTCTTCTCCAGGCTGAACAACCCTAACTCTGTCAGCACACTTTAATAGAAGAGGTACTCCAGCCCTGTGACCATATTCATGACCCTCCTCTGGACTAGAGGTCGTTTTGTGTGGAGGGCTTCAGAGCTGGATGCAACACTCCAGGTGGAATCTCGCAACAGCATAGTAGAAGGGCAGAATTGCCTCCCTTGACCTGATGGCCACAATTCTTTTGATTCAGCCTGGGATATGGTTAGCTTTATGGGCTGTGAGTGCACATTGCCCAGTCATGTCAACCAAACCCTTCTCCTCAGGGCTGCTCTCAATCCATTCTCTGCCCAGCCTGTATTTGTACTTGGGATTACCCTGACCCACAATCAGGCCCTTGCCCTTGGCCTTGTTGAACTTCCTGAGGTTCACATGAGCCCACCTCCCAAGCCTGTCAAGGTCCCTCCGGATGACATCCAGTTCCTCAGTGTGAACTGTTGTTGCTGACAAACTTGCCGAGGGTGTGCTGAATCCTGCTGTCCATGGTGCTGACAAAGATCTTCACCAGTGCCAGTCCCAGCACCAATCCCTGAGGACGCCCCTCATCCCTGGTCTCCACTTGGGCATCGAGCCATTGACCACAACACTTTGGGTGGACCATTCAGCCAATTCTTTACCCACCAAGAGGCACATCTGCCAAGTCCATTCCTCCTCACCTTAGAGACGAGGATGTTGTGTGAGGCTGTGTCAAATGCTTTGCACAGTCCAGGTAGAGGATATCTGTTGTCCCTCCCTTGTCCACCAGCAATGTAACCGCATTGCAGAAGGCCACCAAATTTGTCAGATTCAATTTGCTCTTGGTGAAGGCATGTTGGCTGGCAGCAATCACCACCAGATTTTATTATAAAAGTTACTTTGTTACTTTATTATCACCTCCTTATTTGTTACAATACCACCACTGTTAGCTGGTTAAAACTCCCTGTTACATGCAGAGTAGGTAGTCAACATTTTTTGGTAAGTCTGAAAATATTATCTTTGCCCTTTCCTGCACTCCACAGCCTTCCACACTTATTGGAAAAAAGTATATTTTTTCTGAGACTTTAGAAGTGTGTTAATTAGCTCACAGTAATATTGATTTTTAAAGTGGGTCCTTTGAGAAATTTAGCATCCAAGCTAACCAGCATTTATAGCAAGTAATCTGAATAATGGTACAATAAAGACTCTCTGGAATTTTCATTACTCAAATGAAGTGAAATTATCTTCACAATATACATTCAAGACATTAAGATGTAATTTAGGTAAGTATTAATAATTATATTATTGAATTGTTATGACTAAATAGGTAGACAGAGTTGGATCCACAGCATAAGTAATTAAGTGGGCCAAGTGTGACATCAGAGGTAATTTTTTCAATTGCCGCCTTATCTGTGCAGTTAATTTGCGTGTGACAATTGTGTTGGTTGTAATGAATCAGTGCTACAAGGAGGAGGGATAAAAATAGCAGAAACTCGCCATACAAGGATCCTTGTCCCAGCTATCTGTGTTGTTTAATTACCACTACACTTTTAATTAACTGTTCCTGTTGTCTGAAAGGTCTGTGACTATATGATCATTTGAATGTCAATATTTGAAAAGCTTTTGATGGCACAGGTTGCTTCAGGTTCATTTCTGGAAGAGCTGAATGTGATCCAGAAAAAGAGCTTTAAATTTTAAGTCATATGGGCCTCAGGTCTGTAGGGACTCCTTTTTAAACTGGCCCTGCTCACATCACCGTTTTTATGCAGGTTGGAAATTTGTACATGGAAGTACTAACACCCCATCCTTATCTATGAGTGAAATTACCTTTTTTTAGTTAATATTTCAGTACTAGTTTGTTATTGCTTCCTGACTAAATGACACTGACATGGAAAACTTTCTTACAGTTCTCTCTGGTGTGGATTTTTTCATTGCTAAGAAAGTAATAAATGTAAAGACTAGAAATAAAGCAAGGTGAGGATTGAAAATGAGTATCAGTGTTTTCACAGCAAATTAATTTTTCAAGGATGTTATCAAATGATTATTTTGCAACCTACTTGGTCCTTTCTTTCTAACATATTTTATAATCAATCTTTTTCTCCCAAGACAAAATTCCATGCTTCTGCAGGGGATTTTTCCAACAAAATCTTGTCAGGTTTTTAGCTGAAATAATATCTGCAGTATCTTAAAGAATGTGATAAATCTTTCTGACCTGAAACTATAAATTGGGCATTTAACTCAGTAATCATTCTTACAGATCTTGTTTTCATGTAACAGTGGAAGTACTAGTGAAAGGCAACCTTTTCATTTATAATGAAGGTTGCTAAATTCTGGTCATTTGCCAGTTCTTGTTTGGAAATTAAATATGTCACACATTGCCTGAAATGTTTGCATTAATAAGAAGCAATGCTTATTACTGAAAGCTATGTTTCTCTAGTCCTTTCATGCAAGTCTCTCAGAAATAAATTCTTTTATCTTGCGGGAAAACTGTATTGTGTTGAAAAAAACCTTTTGGCATATGATTTAGATTATGAAAAGAAAGGTCTTGGTTATTCAGTGTGTTCTTAATTACATTGTGAGATGTCTTTAATTTGTTCCCAGCCAGAGGACAGTTTAGATGTCCACTACTTCAAGAGAATACACTTTGGAAGGATATTAGAGTTAGGTGGATGAGAAACAAAGCAATTCCAACTGAGGAGGCTTGTTTAAGTGAGCTGTTGAGGATGTGCTTTGTAACAGTCCTTATTCCCATTGGTACCAGATATCTGCTCCCTTTCTCACCAGTTATGCATTTGGGATGGTAGAAAGTAAGAAAGAATAGAGTGCTGCTGATCTAAATTTTCTCTCTGACTTCAGTCTCCAACCATGTGTAATAGAAGAACATTCCCATCTGCTCCTGCCCTGCTCCCACCTCTCTTACCTGAGTGACAGGAATAATGATACTCTTGGATACTCCAGATAAGCATACAACCCAGCAGATTTTCTTTTTTGTTCCAGGCCATATTTCTAGCAGCTCTGTAAGCTGAAGTATGAGGCCTGTGTCCCAACTCCACTGGAAATCTCCCAGCTGTGCCCCTGCAGTGCCAGGTCTCAGTCTGTCAGGGTGAGGCTCAGTGCAGTACACTTTGGTAGAGACAAGGGCAAGGCACTTCAAACACCCACCAGACCTTGTCTGTCATACACATACACCATGATCCTACCCACTGCTGTGTGCTGGATGCCACCTGTACCAACTCCTCAGAGTCTTTTTTGACCTCATTATGTTATGATGCAGCAAATTACTACATGGATGGCTGGGAGGGGGCCAAGGGGAGTGTAAAGTGCTCCCTTCACACTGGGAGGGATGCAAGCACCTCTGGAGCCCCCTCAACCCTGTACTTACATCAGAAGTTGTCCTTCCCTTACCCACATCAATCCTGTTCTTTGTCAAGCCAGTTTCCAGTACATCAGAAACATAAAACGTTACCAGAAGTAGTTGTTACCTCCCGTAGCACTTGGTATCTCCAGCCAACCTTGGTCTCAATAATGGCTGCACAGCAAATGACTTTGGCTCAATCTGTTGAGCAGCAGCTCTTACACAGAGTTAGATACCAGATTTACTACTTTTCCTCCTCTGCTGACACAGATGAATACTGAAAAAACTGGTTAAGTTGGCATTGCCAGGCTAAAGCCAAAATCCCCCAAATCTATTTCTTATGTAAGTCTTTTTCCTTTGGAGGGGAGAAAGTTTTAAATTCAAAATCAATTTGTTCTTTCACTTTTTTTCAGTGAATTTTTTTTGTTCCCCACAGCTCATCTCTTCCAACTTCAGTGGTTGAATTTCCAGATAAATCTAGTAATACATCTGCTAGCTATTTTAAAGCTTCTGTACCATTTTACTAAGAAAACCAGACATTAGACAGAACCATACATTAGAATTTTTCATGGTACTTCCTCAGCACAGAAAATATATGAAGGAAAACATAGGTACAAAAGGAGGAATGTGAAACATACAGTTATGCCTGACATTCTAATATGTTCTTCAACTGTATTTTATTATCTTCAGGGACAAATCTTTCGAGTTCTTTTGTTCCTGTGGGAGGTAGAATGCATATGGGTACTTAGGTCTAATCCAGAATTTTTGGGAAAGACTGTATTTAGGTGGAGAATGCCAGAGGTGATTTTGTACTGAACAACCCAAAAAATGCCAATGATGTCCTAATCTCATAATGTATCATTATGCATTTTGTTCTGAACTCATTTATAGGAACTGTCTCAAAATTTGGCAGCATTTCTGGGTTTTTAAAATTATGTTGTTTTTCATATGCCTTCAGTCTCCCACATGCAGTTTTTCCTTCGTTCTTGAGCCCAACTGTTCTGTGAAACTGCTGCCTTCTTGCTCAGGAGATTATCTTCCTGTATGTGCTTACAGGGAAAAAGATGATGATCCTGGGAGTTGTGCAAATCCATGAATCTGGGGAGTGGAGGGTTTCAGATACACTCTTTCCTAACTGGAACTTCAGAAGCAGGATCTTTCCACTTCATAAGACTATTATGCATTAATAAGACAGGAATTTCAACACCATAAGCTGAAGTGAATGAAATCTGAATCTGTCCTTGTATAAGCAATTTTGATGTGTTTTTATGGCTTTAATTCCAAGAAGTTTTCCTTCCAACTAAGTTTTACTAAAGACTTCAGAAACTACAGTATCACAAAGTCTCTTATGTTTTCATTACAGAAAGCATAATAAGCTCAGTAGAGATTGCTGGGCCATAATTGCTGTTG
Source organism: Zosterops lateralis (assembly GCF_965231275.1). Lineage (NCBI taxonomy): Eukaryota > Metazoa > Chordata > Aves > Passeriformes > Zosteropidae > Zosterops > Zosterops lateralis. The sequence goes on from NC_139765.1 coordinate 27,705,162, forward strand.
TAAGAACCTGTTTTGCATGTAAGCATATAAATGTTAAATTTTTGGACTCAAATTCTCTAGGTGTCTAGTAGGATAATTTCTTTTTGATGAATATTTCAACTAATGTAACTCAACTATTTTAAAGGATGAAATAATGTGACAAGACAGTCTTGCATTCATATTCATTTTAATTACATTTACCTTGTTATCCCTATAAAGTTAATTGAGGTTATATTTGGCCCAGCTTATAATAGATGGAAGCTAAGAGCAGGGTGAGAATTCCTCCCCTTGTAGCTAGTCTGCTGCAGAAGTTAGGTTTTCTTCACTCTCAATGTAGGAGCCTATGGAAAGAGACTGGAGGAGCACGAGAGCAATAATCACGTAAAAAAAATCAGGGAATAGGATTAAGAGGGCAATGTGAGCAGATACTAGGGAGATAGGATTGTGAGGGATAGGCTGTTTCTTTTTCTTCACAGGTATTTCTGCAAACCAGACAGCAGCTTTCTGGTACTATGAGTTTATTCCTCTATGCTAAGCAGTAGTGGATTATACTGAGTATCTCTGGTTTGCTCTTGTGGAGAGATGTAGAATTGTTTTAGCTCCATGGCAGCAGACAATAAAATCAGTTTTAGAGGAGGGATGAGTGTGTGCTACTCTTGACACTTAACGTTGATACAGCAAAGCTCTAAAACCTGAACACATTCGAAGACAAGGTTGTTGCCTTATTAAACTGGAAGCAAGGTGACAACATGCATTTCCTGATTTTTAAATGTTTGCTTTTGTAACCTTGACATACTTTAAAAAAATACAGTAAATAATACATAAGAATATGTAAACAATAGCAAAGGATTAATAAAATAATGCTTCCTCTGTGATGCAGCAACTATGTGCAAATATTTTTCCTGTGCCTATTAGTTTGAGATTTAAACATTGCAATATTTGAAGCTGCATGCCAAGGTTACTGGCACCAGGAAACAGTGATGAGTACACCATGATTGTGTGTAAACATCATGCAATAATGAAGGTGAAATCTAAAAATCAGTTAAATGAAGTGAAAGCCATAGCTGCAAACAAAATGTGTGCATTTGTTAAAATGAATGGAAATGTATAGCCATTGTTTTGGATTGGATCCTCATTTGGCTCAGTTTCCTTAAATCCGTTTATGCTAGCTATTTCCAGCCACTGGAGAATCTAGCCCAAAATGGATGGCTTTTTTCAAGAGCTTTTCCTGTAAGTTTACAGCCTCCTTTTGGTTACTTAAAAGAGAAAGGCAGAAAGAGGAAATTATAATTTTTATGTGTTTACCAGGGAGATAAAGGGGGTATTACCTCCACCTAATCACTATCACTGTTTGCATAGCCTGTGTTGCATGCACTCTTATACTGGTGATCTACTTAAACTAGCATCATTGCACAGATTCTCCTTATAGAGCAGGTTTCTGCCTGCCCTGTTCTGAATGATGCACATGAATTGTTTCAGGGTATGATTTGCAGACTTGTAGTCTTAAATCATACCGCTTACTGTAAAATATAATTTAAAATACAATAGCTTAGCAAGGTTTTCTTGATTCCCTTAAAAAGACATCACCTAGATTTTGCAGAGTATTTGGTGGAGTAAGAGGACACGAAAAGAACCACACTCACCTGTCAGGATGTGAGATGAGAAAGAAGGAGGAAAGTTTATTTGGTGATTTCGATTTATATAGTCTTTGGAATTTGGTCAAGGATTGGGAGATGAGAGTAATACCTCTCTGACCCCAGTGGTCAACTTAGAAGTCCATCAATTTGTCCTTCCTCCTGGAAAGGAATGTATGTTTACAAAATATCAGTCTTTTTTTTGTTACAAGCATGAGAAAGCTCCAGTAGAAATGAGGAACAATTAGAAGGCTGAAAAGTCAGGGAGACAGAGTAGTACTTGAGAGTCCTCAGGGGTACACCTGTAAACTAATCCATCCATCTAAAAAGAGTGAAGTGATTCCTCCAATAGTAACTGCCATCTCTACATCATTGACCTTCAAATGCTGAACTTACTAAGTGATGTCAGTCTCGTTGAATTTAGGAATTGTATTGTCCTGTTTGTGTAGCTCCTGCTGCTAGCAACTCCTAAGAAGAGATGCTTGAATTGTGGAGGTTTATTTCATGAACTTTTCTGGGCAATTATTTTGAGTGTTATTTGAACTTTTCAGCTATTAGAATGTTTGGAACAATTTGGCCTGCCTACAAGCAGGAAGATAAAAGCAGTGACAACTAAAGTTAGGACTGAATTGGTACAGTTAAATTTAGGGGGATGGAGACTGCATAATTTGTTGATACCAGTGCCTTTCTTCATTTTTTACTATCAATGGACTAAATAATTTTATCCTCATCCACTCTCCTCATCTTATTCTGTGTTGGTTTTATTTTTCAGTCTGGAGAAAAAAAACCATCATAAATAGCTAGGTGAGGTAGGAGATGAACTGAAAAAATGGAGAATTTCCTTTTGTATTTGTAGTCATGTCCTTGGTTCCAAATGAAAGAGTGTTCACATCTGGTATTTGGCTTGAGTGAGAGCTACAATTTCTCCACTGGTAGTGCTGCCAGCAGTGTAGCAATAGTCCATGGGTTCAAGCACCTTCCACCATATTTTGTTAGTGTGAAAATGAATGCAATCATCAATAATTTATTATTCTTGCCTGATGCTATAAGTTAAGCAAAGTGTTTAAAATGTGACAGAAGGGCCTTTTTTCAGGTTATTGAGGGCATCTGTTAAGTTTTTCATTTTTATTCCACCTTTTTTCCCCATTTTTAGGGAAGCAACGTGATGGAGGACCAGGATCTCTTGGAAATAGGAATCCTTAACTCTGGGCACAGACAGAGAATACTCCAAGCAATCCAGCTTCTCCCAAAGGTATCATTTATGTTATTATACAAGTGAGGGAACTAACCCCTGCAGTATTCACATTATTTAAAACACTTCTTCAAATATAGATAGACATAATTCTATTGGCTTTTTGCATATGCAAATATGGCATAAAATAATGTCAATGCATCAGACTCCCTTTGTATAGATGTAATTGACAAAGCAAAGGAAAGTAAATCTGTAATTTGATGTGATGGCTGTTTAGAACATACTTGAATAACTTTTGGCCTTTCAGCCTATTTATAGACTGCCATTACATACGTGTAAATTAGGCTGTCCGTGAATCCCAGAATGCCTGTCTTAGCATAGCAGTTGCCCTGGAAGTATTTTGCCCCTTATGTAAGTACTCTTAAAAGCTTTGGAGGAAAGATTGTTTTCCTAATACTTGCTTTTTGTGTGAGCTACAGAGACTTCCTGCAGATTGTGTATTTAATTTTCTGCTACATATATGGATTTTGTTTCTCAGCTGCAGACAGAAAAACTTACAGCCATTTTCCCAATCATTTTTAGTGCTAGACAATTTAAACTCTAGATTTTTTAATCAGTGATAGAATATTCTGCATACCAGAATGTATTACTGGAGGCTTCTACTATCATTCCAAACAAAAGATAGTGGATTTGGCATGGAAAATTACTACTTTAATTTGGAAAATTTTATAAGGAGAATGAATGATGAATACCAGACACCAGTAGGGCTCATAAGACTCTCATATATCATGCTGATACTTCATGCAAAATACTACGTCAGGAATAAAATCAAGTGTAAAGTGCACTGAGTCTTCTGGTGGATGTGGGAAATAATCAAGGTAAATAGAGATTAGTCCACTTGAAGTTTCATAATACTGGAGAATGATGAGAGTTATTAAAGGATTTTGCAGTTTAGATCGTGAAGCAGACCTTGTTGGAAAAGGCTTTTTGATGCATCAAGGCTTCCTGGATGGATGACTTGTAGGAGAGCACAAGGGTTTCTTTTGTATGGGAAAATCTGAAGTTGTGAAGCAATTTCCGTGTCTGGAGGCAATCCATATATGCTACAATGTGAGTCTGCGCATGGAAACACCAAAGATCATTAAAAATAATAATTTTCCACACACTGTGTTATGCAAATGAGATGAATTGTAGAAGTAGGGTATTAAAAGTAGCATTTGATGAATTACAAAAGATATTAAAGGTTTATCTATGAATTCATGAATTTTTCAGCAATACTATCATTCAAACAAAAATTTTGTAATCTTTAGCTGAGCTTGTAGGTGATGATATATTTTTTTGTTTTTCATGCTTCTTAGATCAGCTTTCATGTAGTCTTGCTTGCATTCTTCAAAATTAATGAATTGATTGTTAATATATCATCATGCTAGTGCTATCTGCACTCAGTGGCTGGTGTTTATGAAAATGTTGCTAATGTTGTCTGCTTTTGGAGAGTATACTAATGCTGAGAGCAGATTCTGTTAAAAAACTACAACTGCAGTCCTTTTAAAATCTGCTTGATGTGAGAGAATCGAGATCTAGAGTTACTCTTGAAACAAGTTGAGAATGGTTAAGCTCAGAAGAATTCTGAACCAAAGATAATTAACAAAGGATGGCTTGAAGCATATGCTGAATAATGGTGAGATAGTTTTTTAGCATCTTCCCTGATGAGTTAAAAAGGCAGTCCCCTAAGGACCACATTTTTAACGTGTCCTTGATCTAAGGATGTTACACCAAAGCAAAGGCAGTTGCAAGATGAATCTGTGCATTATGTTTGTTCACATAAATGACTCAGCAATGTAAGAGAGCTTACACAGTAAGACCACATAATTTTGCATATCAGCTGAGTTCTTTTGAAGGCAGGTTATAGAGTCCAAAAATTAGGATTGTGGGAAGTTTTATGTAATGTAACACACCATTGTATTCACAACAGCTTGCTAAAGACATAAAACACTTTCACCTCCTGCAACAAACCATGAAACATTGCTATATATCTATTTGTGTGTTGATAAGTTCAGCTCTGTCATCCTGCATTCAAAATAGTGCATGGCATCTAAATATGTTAAGACCTCAAACTGTAATTGGAGTCTCACTAATTTGAATCTCATTAGATAAAAATTCTGTTAGTTTGTTTGTTTGGAACACATGCCTCTTTTCTGTTTCTGAGAATTTAATTTAAATCTAGGTGACTCCATGCATTTTTTACTAAATGACATTGCTGGATATGTTATTTCTAGTTTTACTAATAGTGTTTCCTTTCTTGAGATACTTTTAGCTCATATTTTGAGGTGGAAGTTAAGTGCTTAAAAAACACCTATCAAACAACACTTCCTTAAAGCCTCAGGAAGCACTGAGTAAGTTTAGAAGGTAAAAATCAAGCAACCAATCTATCATCAGGGTTTTAAAATACGTTTCTTGAAAGCTCTTTCTGTTATTCTGATACATATTCACTTCTGCAGCCTGGAAATGCTACAGGTATTTAGTAGCTGAAATTTTTACCTATAACTGCCTTCCTAAAGAGTGATGAATTTCTAGATGTCAAACACCAGTACCGTGATTAGGAACCATAATCTGGAACTTGAAGTGGTCTTAAATAGGGAAAAATACCCACATTTTTCCCAAAAATAGATTTATTAACAATTGTAGTCTCTTATATGGTATGTAACAGGTATTAAAAGGTATATTTACCTGGATTTCTCAAAATGTTTTCCCATTATATTCTGTATTTGAAAAGAACATTTCATAAGAGGGCAAAATGGTATATTCACCAGTAGATAGGTAGGGTCGAAACCTTTGAGATAGAATTCTTCTTTCCAAAATACACTTTATTTTTGTTGGATTAGAGCTTGTAGCTTGTATCAACATAATTTAAGTTACTCAAGTTTCACCTTAATATTAACTAGAGCACCTTATGGATTATTTTAATAATATAAGGTTAAGACAGCCTGGTAGAAATATCATTTGCAAAATTAATTATAAGTAACAGCAGTCATGGCATAAAGTTTTAGTCACACTTCAGTTAGGTAAAAAATGTAAAGAGCATTTGCCAGCTATTTCAGCATCCCAAACCTATGTGCAAGTGACTTCTCAATTGGTTCCTCAAAAGGTTGTGGGGTTTTTTTTAAATGACAATTATCCTTGCTTGTCTCAGAATTTATCTAAGAAATAGGATTGGCTTTTTTGTGGGATGCTCAGTGTATGGCTCCTTCTCCTGGCATATAATGGGAACACATGCTCTCATTTGACAGATGGAAGAAAGATGTTAGCTGAGAGCAGCTTTATCCAGGCTTCAGAACTATTCTTAAAGCAGCTTGTTCCTTCCTGCACAGAGAGGTCTCAGCACAAAGCGGGTTTGGGAATAGCAGTGGTGTGCAGGCAGCCAGCCTCTTTTCTTGGGTGCTTTGCAGAACTAGACGAGAAGTAGGATTTGAGCAGGCTATGAGCACATCCTGTCTGCGAGTGGTGTTATAAGAGCGATAAAGCTCTGCTTCCGAAGAGTGCTGGACCTATTACTCATATGTAGCACTCTTGTGCAAGCATGGTGAATCAGGCATTTAAGAAAACAGAACGACTGTGCATGCGCTCATTAACTATGCTGTGTATGTAACAGAGAAAGATCACATCATGTGTTTGCTGTTGCTGTATTGGTATTGGCTTAGACACCCCAGAACTCAGCAAACTAATTTCAGTCTTGGTGTTTAATTACCTCCCATTTAGCACTTCCCTTCCTAAGACAGTTTCCAAATTAGGAGATGCTGCAAAATGTTGATGACCCTTTCTGACACTGACTCCTTGTTTCTGGTCTGCTGGAAGTGAAGATGAAAAACAAGATTCAAAGGACGTGCTTTCTACTCTGTTTTCCCTTCTTCTTTTGCCTCTGGGAATTACTTTCCTGGTTCAAAAGGAGGCCACTGATATGCTAACTGCACCACTTGCAAGACCTTTCTGTCTGTAAGGACAGAAAATGCACTAGAATCCAATACAACACATGAATTTTTCAAGTCTGAAATACAAATGTGTAGTCTAGGTTATTTAAGTAATGCAGCACAATAGGAATGAATCAGTACAAACAGGTAGATACACTCAAGCTATAGTTCAAGGTGTTTACTTCAGACCAGCTTCAGACTGGTCCCAAGGCAGACCAAATGTCCTCTCCTGGTATGTGCTTCAGAACTGCCTGATGAAAGCAGTATCACAAACATTTTCCTTCTTATCTGAGCTTACCAGAGAGCCACTCTAGACATGACACACTGACATTTATCTGTATCATGTAGATAACAGTAGCATGCTAGTGGTCCTGCCACCATTGCCATACAGCATGTCTTACCTTCCTGCTTCTTTTATACTCTTTTATTTGTGATTCACTCCACAATATCTACTGGCTGCTCTGAAAATAGTCAGCAGGCAAGGAAATATGCTACATGAGAAGAAGTGCTATCCCCTTTTTTTGGTAACCAGACTGGGATGACAACCTGAAGAAGTTGATTTAAACCTTTAAATGAGATCAAAGATCATAGCTTCCACTTCGTCCACAAATTCAGATTTCAATCTTCTTAAGATAACATTTTATGCAATGGATATGTCCTAACTCTTGCATACATTATCACTGAATGATGACTGTTATTCCCTTGTCCCATGTATTGTATCTGATGAAGAACTAGGAAGTTTCTTCATTCTTCTGGATGTGGAAGTGTTTACACTTCTCTAGGAAAATAAATAAACAACAAAAACCACCAAACACAAAAGCCCCCAGGTGTGCATCTATTTCTCTTTAAATTTGAAAGACAGATTCCAGCTGAAAAAATACAGAAAGGATGCCTAATGCAATTCTGACAATCTTAGGTAGGAAACAGTGAACTCATACTCAAGGGGTATTCTGGACCTTTCATTGAGGCAAGATCCTGAATCAGGCACTGCTGTGAAGTGAATGTGCCTGTACTGTCTTTTTCTAGAAAACTCCACAAGACAGAAGGCTCTTGATTAGTGGAAAGAAAAGTCAAATATTAATAGAATGCAAGCTTGAATAGATAACTTTTTAAATACATGACAGGGAAGGTGGAATAGAAACCTAAAACGTTTATATACAGTACTTCCTCACCTGCTGTGTCTCTGCAGGCAGACTGTTTCACTCAGTGCCTTTCTCACCAGCAGCACATGCAAAGTCTTCTCAGGTCCTTTGTCATTTGTTCCCATCCCCTGTGAAAGCTGCCCCTCTGCCCCTGACTGCAGGCCTAATTTCTGCCCAGGCACTGCAGGCACCGGCTCCATGTGGTGCCCCTTTTCCAGCCAGGCTCTCTGGGCTTCAGAAGTGTCACTCTTCTGAGCCTTTTCTTTCTGCACTCCAGAGGAGGAATGATCTCTTCCGACAACATGACTCCAACTGACCACATTTATAAAGTACATAAAATATAACAGAGGACTGACAAAGACAGGAAACAAAAAAGAACTTATATATCCTCCATTACAACCACCTGAAATTTCTTAGCTAGGTAGTTGATAGTTTCATATAAGTTCCCAAAAATTCTGCTTAAAGCTCTTGAATGGGCCAGCAGTATAAAATAAATCATTATATGCTTGCTAAAATTTCTTCCAAATGAACACAAGCATAAATCCACAGTAATCATAGCCATCATTTAAAAAGCTGTGAGAGTCAAGTAATGTTATCCTCCTTTTACAGCACATAAAAAGCTTGATTTTGATACACATACTAAGCTCCACCAGATAGTGATATTACCTTTGGAGAACGTAGTATTAATTCCCCATCTGTCTTTGAAGATTAGAGAAAACTGGTAACAGTCCATGCTACTGAATTTACCTTGATGTTTCTAGTGCATATGTGATTACTTTGAAGCTCTATTTGTGTTTATTTGGCCACCTTTCAGAGGCAAAAAACCTCAAGTACCTTTTATCCTAATGTAAAATGCTCTATTGACACAGCAGTGATATACTTTTTGAAAAGTCTGTTGTACAGACAGTCTCTTGTGAGGGATTTCTCAACTCATTAGGATACTACTTGACACTGCTATTTTCTTATGAGAAACAGCTCTTTCTGGCTTCTGCTTTCTATTCATTTCAAAGGAAGTGATACTGGTGATATATCAATAGGACCTAGAAGAGAAATCTCATATGGTTTGTATCTTCTTCCATACTTTCTTGAATCATATTTTCTTAAACATTTCTTTTTCTCTAAATCTTTTGGGCTTCAATTTCTAGCCTTTTCCACAGTCAGCAGATGAAAATCTTCTGCAGTGAAAAAGCTAACATTGGTATTGCTCTCTAAACAACTGAATGAGCTGGTAATAATGTCTGTGGAAGAACAATAGTGCCCCTATTTATGAATAGTTTATATCTGAAACACTATCATGGCTTGCAGCTCAGAGATTTTACCTTGATCTGAGTCAAACAATGTGCACCTTAGCTGGATGTTTGATACCACTGGTGCCTGTGTTTTAGCTGGTGCAAAATGATTGAAATATGCATGGACATACACTCAATAGGTAGGGGGGAGTTTTTCTTTCAAGAAATATCAATCAGCAAGGAAGCCTACAGGGTTTAAATGATCTGTGAGAGGAGTCCAAGATAATAATGCAATATAGAAGAAAAGATACAGTCTAAGAGCCATGACCTGTTAATGAAAGCTGGGATAAGATGCAACTCAACTGAATCTCTGACAAAGTAAAAGGGCAGCACTTCCAGACAGATATTTCAAAGTGGTTTTATTTAAAAACTCAATAACATTTTATGTGAAAAGCAGATGCTATTAATGATACTGTCACATCTAGATAACCAATAAGTCTGTCAGTAATTATTTGAAAGGAAAACATTCAGGTAACTACGAATGACAGTTAATAAAGTTGGTATTATTAAAAGACAGAAAGACACTTTCCGTACAAGAGGACAGATACTGAAATATTATTAATTTTCATTTTTAAAAGCCCGTCTTAGATAAGAGAGTGTTTCTTAGTTCATGACAAAACAAAATATTACTTTTGTGCTGAGACCAGTAGTAAATATTCTGAGATTAATATTTTGTGATAGCAGCAACTGTCCTGCCAGGGCAGGTAGGCTGGGAGCTCAGGTGGGCAGTGGGTAGGGAACAATGGAACAAAGTGAATAGGGGAGGGACGGTGGCAATGACTGTGAGCAGCTGCATCCCAGGGCAAATCCACAGGACATTCACTAGGATGAGAATAGGACCTTGGAGGGTGAGTCAGTGGCTGAGGATGAAGAACTGTGGACTGGGCACAGGCATATCTACAGCATAGCTCAAGTGTCAGGCAAGGCAAGTGTCAGGACACTGAGCTCACATGCAGCTCCTGCAAAAGGTGGGGTCTGGCTAAAGCCCTGGCCAGACTTCCCACTGCTCTTCTCCATACAGATCTGATCCAAGGCTAAGCAGCTGCACTACCTGCAGCATGGCCTTGAATACAAGCAGACAAAACTCTGAGACAGGGAGAGGGAAAATGGTTGCAGAATCAGCTGGTGCCCTACAACAGACCAGTGTATTTTCATGTAGGCTATTGAGTGACCCAATAACAATTTTGTCTATTGGCACCAAATCCAAGGACTGAAATTGTCACATCAATTTCAGTTGTTCTCAGCCTCTTGTTTATTGCATTGTTCACCTGTGTTTACTTGCCTGCAGCCTTTTGCAATTCTGCTGTAGTACAGGAACATCAATTCCAGTGGGAATTGAGAATTTAGAAACTTGCCATGTTGTGTTTACTTTTTATAGAGGCTGATGGGTTACCAAAAGTATGGACCACACTGCGTGGGTTTTCTCAAATCAGGAGGACAAAAAAATATCATTTTAAAATCAGAATCTATTAAATGTAAAGATCAAATAGTAATGAACACAAGAAATAATTTGCATAGCTTGCCCCATCTAGATGTATTGAAAATTGTTTTCATGGTGCTTCAGTTTTCTTTGTTAGAGAAAGGAAACAAAAATATCTTATATTTTATGAAACTCATGTGTTCCCTGTGGGCTTGTATGTCTTCATGTCTTCTCTATACTAGATTTTTCTTCTTCCATTTATTGGTTTTTTCCTTTTCGAGTGTCTGCTATTTAAGCATACCCTTTTTAAAATCAGATGCTGAAATAAGTTTCTTAGGACCCAGACCTCTCAGGATCCTCCAATATTTTGCAGTCTGCTGGACAGACTACTCTCAATCTTATATTTAATGTAAGTCTGAATGACAATGAAAGAAGATTTGCTTTTGAAATAGAATAATTTCATCCTGAATTCAGATGAAAGTAAATTCCAGAATGTCAAGTTCAACAAAAACACCTGATTCTTTCCACTATCATTCCTTTGTTACAGCAGTGACCTGAAAGGCTATGATTTCCATTGCTAATGATGTGATTTCTGTTGTTTTTCTTTTATGATTTAAGATAATGATTTCATTACATCATTTAAATATTGCAATTAATATTTTATACCTGACATCTGCAGCAGAAGACTATGAATAAACTCTCATATTCACATTGCCTGCATCAGTCCTCTCTGGCACTGCAGGAAGCCAAGATCAAGACTATGACATGCTGGCTTTCTGCATTTGAATGGACAGATTGATGAATACTGCTGTGGCTTTCAAATGCAGACTTTAATTTTTGTTCTCTGTTCTGAATTTAAATTGTATTTCAAATAAACTGTGAGAAATAATTTGGTTCAGGTAAGATGTTTAGATCAAAATTCTCTCCTTTTTAAATTACTTTGTCACTCATTTCAAACTTAAGCTCAAAGCATTTTGTTTCTGTCACACTTACATTGTTTCTCATAAAGTAGGAATGTATATTAATAAGCAAAAATGGGAGACTGGCTTTTACTGTTCACTCACCCCTGCACAGTCAGGAAAGCCTATGCAAACCCCATAATTTCTAACCCTCTAAAACTTCTTAATAATTTACCAGTTCAGTGTATTATCAAGTTAGCAATAGTTACGCTTCCATAGGAGTATGATATGTACAAAATACTTGAAAATTGAGGCTATTGCATAATTTTTTTCTACCTCATTCTATTTCTATTTTTGCCACTATTGTAGATTACTTTAAAATTCATTAGAACAGTGTGGTGTAACAAACTGCACAGGTAGAGGCTTTACATGTTTTTATCTTTAATGGCTTTAATGACTATCTTGAAAGACTTCACTTGTGTCACTGAGATGCAAAAGAAAAAGAAATTGCAGCTTTTACTTCCTGGCAGCTTAACAAAATTCAGAAAAATTACATGCCAATGGTATTTCTTATTTTTTTATGAAAACAAGATTTATGATATTAGCTGGCTCTGTTTCTATATATATGCAAGTGGTGCATTTCTGTGTACATTATTCTGTCAATTCCATTCTGATAATATCTGATTCAATTGTCCAATCTCAGGCAACTTAACATACAGTGAGCAATCGAAAATATGTTTAAGTCCCATGAGTGCTATGAAAAATGTGAGCAGGTAGAGGAAAGATACTTTCTTTAAACCTTCCCTGGGGATGGAAAAATGTAGTGCAGGTTCAGCTATTATAAAATAACATATAACCTGATAGAAAAGATAAATTAGGAACAACACAACGAAGATCATATATTTCATTTGCAGTATGATACCGAAAGAACTATTTTTCAGTCTAATTTCTTCCCCTTCTATGAAATCTGAGGTGAAAATCTGACATTTTTGGGCAGTAAGGATATTAATGTCTCTTTTACCTTTTTGTTTTCCCCCACTTATTCCCTGATGTCTCAAAAGAATTGAACTCCAGCTACAGTCTTGGTATACTCTGGTGTAAAAGGCAAGCATCCATAAGAAGAAAATGCATCAAAAACTAAGTTCTAAACTAAGTTTACTGCTTAAACACAAAATTGTTTCATGTTGCACTAACCATTAAAAGACTGTTGATCAAATACTAGGATAACTGACCCAAAGAAAATATTTCCTGTTCTGAAAGTGTTTGGTGAGTATCACCAATAATTTTTGCTCATCCTTGTTTTTCAGATGAAGCAGATTGGTCATGATGGTTACAACCCCTCCTCTGTAGCTGAATGGCTGGATTCCATTGAACTGGGTGACTATACCAAATCCTTTCTAATTAATGGCTATACATCGATGGACCTTGTGAAAAAAATATGGGAGATTGAATTAATTAATGTAAGTTGATTAATTTATGGTAGTAGTTTCTCCCGAATAAGTTATGTACTACTTGTCCTTGTACATCAAGGAGAACCCAGAAAAGCAATTTGCACCACAAATACAGTAATCAAGTGGTGTTAATGACTACACCCTTCATGTCTATAGCTGGGCTGTCTGTACCCTTTGCTTCCATTTACTTTGCCATTGTCTTTAGCATGGTATTCAATCAGCATGATTGTGTTTGCCTTCAGGAGGCTTGAATGACATTTAAAAATATATTTTGGGAGTTTATAGCTACAAAGCACACATCTTTACTTTTAAAGTGCCTAGAAACAGTACTTCCTGTAGAGATACTTATAGTTTACTTTTTCTACATGCTCCAGCTGAATTAGACATAAAATAAGGCAACATTATAGTTAGTAAGTTATTCTAAAATAGCACAATTTTTAATTTAATTATCATTTTGATCAAAACTTCATTTACATGACTCAGTTTAATTAGTTGTCCACATTGGCAACCATAAACTTTAATGTGGACTGACTGCAGGGTAATTTGAAATGAGAGGAAGTTTATGCTGTTATAGTGAAGTTTGTAATGTTACAGTAAAGACATTGACAGTACAGCTCTGCCAGTGGAATTTTCATGTGAGTTATGTGTCTGAAAGTTGTTTTCTCTTATAAAAGATTGATGACTGTAGCTTTGCTATGACTTCTGAAATCAACTGTAATGTCAGTTTATACGAACTTTTAGGGCAACCTCTACATGGAGAGAAGCCTGATATCATATGTTATTGATTCTTCACAGACCAAAGACTCTGCTCTTCCTTCAGGTACAGGAGATACTATATCTCTGCCTCTGATTAGTGCCTGAGTCCCAGAACAGTCCGAGGGCTACCGGTAACCATAGTCAAACAAGCATAAGATAAAGCAGCTGCTGTAGTTGTATACTAGGAAACAGTTCCCATTGTGTCCCAGGCTGGAGAAATGAAGAACATAAGAATGATGCAAAGCCCTGTTGCACCACAGCAACTGCTGCACGAGGCACAGGCACAGGTGTAGGCTGAGACCAGCACCTAAACAAAAGAAAGAAAAACATAAAAGGAGGTATTTTCTATTAGTTGGAAGGCAAAGTCATTGAATGTTACAATTTCTTTTCTTGCTATCACAGTTGATGTTAACTAGCACAGAAATGTAGTGCAAGGGCCAAACTCTGCCTCATGTGGTTTATCTCATTCAATGTATCTTGTAGGTACATAACTGAAGTCAGGACATGATTGATGCATTATGGATGTCTGTGGCTAAGCTAGTATTAACTGGGATTCTTTTTTCTCTGAATGGCTGAAATTTTAATAAGAACTGGGGACCCTTTGCCTCAGAAGCTAATATAGGTCATCAACCATCACTGAGTTGAAAAAAGTAGAAGATTCTGCTTATATTGTTTTCTGTAATTTTGCATCCCATTTCGCCACAATCAATTTGGAAACAAATTACCCTTTAGCTCCCCCAAGTGGATCATTAAAACGTCATTAAAGGTCCATGGTTTCATTCCAGAGTTGTTTAAAGTGATGAAAAGGGGAGTGCCTGCACTGAAGTTAACAGGAATACACTTCCGGAAAACTGGTATAAACCAAACCCCTGTGTCCCTCTAACTTTAAAGCTTAACATTATGTTCAATTTGAAGATCTGTACTTCTTGGAAAAACACTCCCTTTTGCCATGAGTTGCAAGAAGAAGCTGTTTAATAGTTCTCTAAGTACTTCTATAGATATAGGAATCTATGGAGATAAATATTTTTCCCACCTGATATGTTTTAATTATATTGTTCAAGATCAGAATTAATAAAACAGTTTTACTTTATAAGAACTGCTGTTTCAGTCCTGCCATTTTTGATTCCCCCAATCAGTAGGAGCTCAATGTAATGATATTAGATTCACTGAGAAAATCTGTGGCTTAGAAAGGCATTTACTATTACTATTTTCTTTCAGTTGAAGGGAATCTTTCAGAAATGGACAAGAAATTGGTTTGAAGCATTGTGCAGTCTGTCAGAACGAGATACTTAACTCTGACCAGCAGGCCTGCTGTCTGAAATTGATTTCAAAGGTCTCACTTCAGCTGATGGCAAAGAAACGCTTCTTGCAGAAACTTTTTCATGAAAGAATGCATAAAAGTTAAAACCACTAACTCAGGAACAGGAGTCTTCACTTGAGCAGGTCAAAATCCAGGCACTTGAAAAACAGAGAAAAAAATAGATTCAGAATACTAAAAAGAATTCAGAATACCCTTGGTTTGGTGGCTCTTGATTGCTTAAGTTGTAGATAGAACAAGAAGTTTAAATAAAACTTATGTCTAATGTGCAATAAAATATATATCAAGGGCTACAGAAGTTATAAGTTCTTCATTTCAGCTTTTTAAACAGTTTCAGCCACTGAATTTGACATAAAAGCCGTACCTAATTTGGTTCAAGGAATACGTTTGTTCATGTTTGGTTCTTCTTTCCATTTAGCTGCTGGGAAATCAACCATGTGTCCTGGAGGGGTAGAAACAGGTTTGATGCTAGGGATAACATCTTCTGTTTGGATCCCTCACTAGAAGAAGGAGGCTGAGGCACTGGAGCAGATCCCAAAAGGGCAGCAAAGTTGGTAAAGGATCTGGAGCACACATCTTGTGAAGGGTAGCTGGGGTTGTTCCGCCTGGAAAAAAGGAGGCTCAGGGGAGACCTTTTCACTCTATACCTACCTGAAAGGAGGCTGTAGCAAAGTGAAGGTCAATCTCTTCTCCCAAGTGAAAAGCAACAGGATAAGAAGAAATAGCCTCAAGGCTTGTATTGAATATTAGGAAAAAATTCTTCACTGAAAGGAAAGAGTTGTCAAGCATTGGAACAAGCAGCCCAGGAAGATTGAATCATCATCCCTGGGGATATTTCAAAGACATATAGGTGTGGAACTTAGAGATATGGTTTAGTGGAACCTGATAGTGTTAGGTTTATGGTAGAACTCAATGAACTTAAAGGTCTTTTCCAACTTAAATGATTCTATGATTAAAGCTATCCTTTGTGATTTACCCTTTATTCTCATAGGACACTAGAATAATCAGAACTTTGAATCTTCTTGTCTTCCTAAAAAGAACACTTCTTTTTTTAAAAAGAAATCTTACTTTATTTTCAAGACAGTTTTATTATTCTTGTAAATTATCTTCTAGGTAATCACATTTAAAACCACTTTGAAGAGAGCACCAAGCATATGAGAGAGGGAGAATGTCTGAGGCACTGGTGGTAAAGGGAATCTTCCCTCACCTTTTCTGGTCTCCCAGCCAGCTCTCTGGCATTAAGAAATAAATTTAATATTCAGCTTCCTAAAATTTATTTCAAATTATTCTGGCAAGGTACTGTCATCTCTGACTTATATGTTAGTTTCCTTCAAACTTTCATGTGCATTTTGCATAGAGCATGTTTTTCTTCAAATGCAATCAACCAGCAATTTCTAAAAGCATTTGAATCAGAAGAGTAATTTTAAAAGTTATTCACTTGTGTTTCTTGTAAGCTCCCACCAGCATTCTCAGTCCTTCTTCAACAAGTCAGACTTTGAAATTTAGATTTTGTTTCACTAATTAATTTTTCATTTAGATCATTTAGAATTTTCCCAGATCTATTTCCTTCTGTGATGTGCTTTCTGGGAAGCATTGTTCTAATTTTCTTATCCTGGGATTTTAAGTATTCAGAATGCCTTCTCCTAGACAAAGCTTTCCCAACACTCTTGCTTTTGTCTCCCAGGTTTCTCGGCTCATTAGAGAGATCATATTCTGTATTTCCAGATTCAGATATAATTATTCAATGCTGTAGCTATGAGGAACTTTTCTGAAATACGTATCATCTGCTGAAAAAAAGTCCAGTATGTTCTGTAATCCCCTAACCCACCTGTGCACATGTGCTTTGAAGTATAAATGCTTTTCTATATGACTAATCATATTATTCTTGTCTGTTATTCTGGATTACTTACATAACCCTCCCCCTGTGGGACTCACTCTCCTCAGGGGACTTTTACCATAGAGATTCTTCAGGCAAGATATAAACACCTTAAAAGCACAAAGCAGGTTATTTGTCCTGTAACACACAATACATTGTAGGACTAATGAGCTAGGCATTAAATCAACCCCCACGGAATGAGTCACTCAGTATAATGGGCAGGTAGTCATCACTCAGGTAAGGGGAGAGCTGGCCTCTGGGGTTCACTGGAACAGGCTGATCTGTGGTAGTGCTGAGATGCTATCTTCTGATTTCCCTTCCTTTTTTCTCCTTAGGATTTTATGCTTCTTCAGTGAGTGTTGTTCCTTTAATCCTTCAGGTGCCAGTTTTTCCTGTCTCAGCAATGTTACTTATGTATGCAACTTTACCTTTCTTATCTCCAACGCTTCCAGCCTGTGCATTCTCTCACAACTCCATCTCACGCCCTAGCAATTTTCTCAGAAGGAAACTGAGAACAGTTGCACAGCTGTGCTGTACTGAAAGTAGGTCTGGAATCACAGATAGTTGAACTCCTGGGAGAAGGGTTACATGAAAGTGGCCTGGTTTACATTTCTTCTCAATTAGTTCATCTTGCACTCTGAGCTTCTTTTCTCATGCATACTTTTTTCACTCGGATGATTCAGTCTTCTGTAAAATTAATCTTTATTATATGGTTCAATTACTGTCCAGATTTTGAAGGTTTTGGGGAGTGTCCTTGAAAATCTCTCCCAAATTGCACTCCTGGTGCAATTATCCTTAGGATATAATGGTTGCTGTTCGGGATCAGAGCAAAAATACCAGAGAAAGAAATTAGTTAACAATGGACTGCCTTCCATTAGTTTATAGCTAAATACTTTGGACCTTTTGCAAGATCACTGGTGAATCCCACAATTTAATTGAACTACACACTGTGTGGAAGAGTGGCTCTTTAGTTTTACTTAAAGTGAGTACATGTTTATTGAAGCCCATGATATTTTTACTGTAGGAATGAAAGAGTTTAACAGTGGCCATAGTGAAACGGATCAGTGGGTCTACCTTATCCACTGTGGTGTCTATAAAAATCACCATAAACGGAGGACCAGGGAAGGCTACGTAGCAAATATACTATGAACAAGCATATTACTAATTATTTGCATAGCATTCCTAAAATAATAATTTTGAGCTCAAGGACTTCTGGAATTGGGCCCAACTGGTCCTTGACTTTTAAATCTTGAATAAGTTGCCGTCATCATCAAGTTTTGTGATCTTATTGCTAGTCTTCTTCCCTATAGAATGAATGAATAAATATATTGAGCTGCTGAGGTTCATTCACAGGTCTCTTGAGGAATTTATTACAAACCTTCTTCCACGTTGAAAACTGCAATTTCTCCTGCAGTTTCCTGGTTTAAACAGCTATTTCTCCGTGAAAGAAACCCTTCTTATGGCTTAATGTCATGACTGCTATCTTATGGCTTTCGGGTTTTTTTTGTAAAAGTGTTTTAAGAGTGGCTTTATCGAAAGACTTTAGAAGTTCAGGCAAACAAGCAGATCAAGCAAATTGTTAACCTTGTCTACATGATTTTGACTATTTAAGGAACACCAGTAGGCTCCTGAGATATGAGGCATCCTTACGTGCAGTCACTTTAACTCTTCTTGGTTGTCTTTATTCATGTGTGCATTACTAGTATGCATTTTTTAATTCCTGGTATTTCACCTGGGACAGTCGTAGGGGCCAGTATTACTATGGATCTTCTATGAAACTATTCTCCAAAACTGACATCAATTTCGTCAATTTCCAGTCCTCAGATAACAAGTTTTTAAGGGAAGTTACGTTATTGCTAGTAGCCCATCAAATGCATCCTTAAATTCCTTCTCTATTTATCTTATCTGTACTATGGTTCGTTTTACAAACTTCCATAATTTCTCCTGTCAATGGTCTCATTTGCAAACTGAAGAGTCTTACATCATTTAGTGTGGAGGTAGATAGGCTTGCCAGGCCTCTGCTCTGGAGGGATGTCCCTTAAATGGAATGTGATAAGCTCATCTCAACCCTCCCTGTGAGAGGTAACTCTTAGATGAGGCTGTTCTCTCCAGTCAGGGCAAAGTACCCATAATGCTCCGATATACCTATGTAGATCCCTTCTAACCCATTGGTTCTTCTCCTTTGGCACCACCCCTGCTTTCCCCCATAAATACCCCACCTTCTGCCCACTTCAGCAGGGAGCTGTTGTCTCTGGCCCCCTCTGCAGGGTGCTGGACAAAAAAGGCTGCCCCTTTGGAATCACCACATGGCACTCCTGTCTCTGAGGCACCTGGATCACCTCCAGAGCTGAAATCACTGCTCAGAGCTGATCACTGGCTGCCACAGGCTGCACCTTGCTGAGGCTGCCTGGTGGCCAGAGGACTGCCCGAGACCCCTGGAAGGTTGCTCTTGTGAGACCTCTCTCTCTGGGAAGGCTGCACCATTCTGGGTCATACCACAGACTCTATGGCTGTCCAGGATTCAGTAATTTCAGACATCCAGAAATCCGTGTTCTGTATCTTTCTGGTCCTCCTTACAGCTCCAATACAGTCAGAGTGGCAGTGATACATGTCTAATTTCAAAGTCAGAATTTCTTTATCCATTTCTAGCTTGAGCCTACAGGTCTAAGTTATGGAACCCACTGTTTTGAACTTAGTGCTCAGAGCTCTCATGAGGCCTTAGCTGACTAATACACCTACAATATCTATGCCACATATAGTCTGTGCTTAAAGAACTTAAACATTCTGCACATATTGTGTTCAGATACCTTGATCAGGCTAATGTCTCACTTAGCAGCCTCTTCCTTTACTCCAGCAAAGCAGATAGTAACTTCACAGTCTGATTGGGTAGTACACACCAAATGGATGGATTTTGTACAGAGCTCACTTGACAGCTTAATTTCCCATGCTATCTAGCATGAAAAGATGTGTTTTTCTTAGGATAGCTGTCCTTCAGATTCTGTTTGAAAATTTACTCTGTGACTTTTCTTCTCTTGTTGTCACTTAATTTCCTGAGTGTGCCACTCTGTGCAGTTTTGGGAGAGGAACCAAACATACTTTGGGACATTGCAATTCCAGAATTACAATTCCTCTTCCTTTACTGCTTCAGAGCCCCCTGTTAGATTTCATTTCACTGAAAAGAGCTAAGAGTGTTTAGAGCCACAGTCCTTTTTGATCTCTCAGAGACATTACTGATTGATAAAGATGCCCATTCCTGTAGTTGCTTTCTAGATGGCACCAACAATTTTGTTGGTCAGAAGAGCTTTCAAGACCATGAGGCTGCGCTAGGCTGTGGGATCTCAAGTTATTAGGTATTTTGCTACTAAAAATATCTTCTAGAGTTGTGGAGTGTAGAAAGTGGTCTGTATGACTTTTTCTTTGTTCACACTTTACAAACATTGGAATTATATTACTAGAGTACTTGATTAAGTTCTTGAAGTTAATTTATGTGAGCTAGTGTTTTTTTAGACACAATTGTTTTGATGTATTGGTGCAAAACCAGAAGTCTTCTCTTTCAAAGTTCTAGTAACATAAAATTCTTGAGAATATCTCTGACATCCTGCAAAAACAAATGTGCCTTTTGTACTAAGGTACAGATATTTCTAGCCTTTGAAATTTTAATGCAAATCTTTAAAATTTTCTGCCAGGCAGAATAGACTTTGGGACTTTTCACTCCTTGTAGAGTAGTAACCTATGTATAAGATGCATAAATATGTTCAGGAAAACATTTTCTATTAAATTTATGGTGGGTTTTATATTAAATAACTACAATTTTGAAATGGGTAATAGACTACCTTGGTTTGTTTGAGGAAATACAAAGGAAACTTTCCATATCCATTCTAATTTTTGGCTTAATTTGCAAAGCTATCTTAATTAACATAGATATATATATAGGACCAAATATTAAGCATTCTTTTGATAACAGAAGAGTTGTTCACGTTTTTCATATCAAAAACTCTGAAGATGAGTATGGAACTGAATAGCTTTCATCATGATGCATTACTTCTTCATGAGGTAAGATGTATATGGATTTCTTCAGTTGCTCCTGCGTTAGTAGGACAATGCTATAAATTGGATTACATTCATATGTGTTAGCCACTATGGTTACAAATACAAAGGATGACACTCTAAATTACTCTATTTACCTTTTACACTGGATCAGTACGTTCATTAAATGCACAAAAAAACCATGCGTTATTGTACAAATAGCATTTTTTTCCATATACTATGCATTAGTTGTGTAGATTTCCTTTATCCAGGGCACCCACAGAGGTCTCAACGTGGTTTCAGTAATGCATATCTGTTTCTTTTGCAATAATTAAATATGTACCAATTTCAATCATGTATTAAAATTTGTTCCTTTGGATCTTGCATGTGAAAAATATTATTTTTGCAGACTCTTTCTGTTTTGAATGCTGATAATATCTCCATTAGTCATTCAGTTCCTAAACTACTGTGGATGTTACTTACAATTTAGAAACTGTTGTTATGTTGTAATATTGCAGTGGCTCTCTCTAGAAATCTCACTAGAAGCTCTGTATCCTCAACAATCCATGTGACAGTATTTTAACTTCATAACATGCTTAACTCTTCAATACAGCTTCTGCATGTGATATTTTGCAAGATAGTGATCTTACAGCCTTGGAGTGATTTGATGTGGAAGCTTCCATCTGTTCCTCATGCTAAAGAAAGTACTTTTTAAATACATCGTTCTCTTTCCTCTATAGTGTTACTTGTAAAAGATCATGGGATAACATAACCATGGCAATTCCTTTAAACATCCCGTGTTTACCTCTTCCCACTCCCATTTTGGATCATGGAAGTACTCAGACTCCAGAGAAGTGGGAGGAAAAACTCTTCCTTTAGTTCAAATGCAGTGCAGGAAGGAAGGAAAGAGACAGAAACATTTGCACTGTGAACAATGTCACGACATTTCATTTTTTGATAGTATAATGGTTCTTTTCTAATCCACCTGATGTCATTTTGCACTACAGGTTATTTAAATAGAAGACATGATATAAATACTTGGAAGTAATTTCCCTGATTCTATTATTTCCTTACATTATGGCAATAACAAAAAATACTGTTTTCTGATTTAAAAGCGATATTAAAACAATAATATTTGATTCATAAATCTAGCCATTGAAATTTGCAGATAGCAATTGCTTTTCCCTCCTTTCTGAGGCAAACATTTGCTTTAGAATTTTTAAAATCAGAATTTCCCCCCCTCTTTTTCTCTTTTATTTCTTTCCTTCTCTTCCCCCACACTCTCTTCAAAACATATCATAATCAGGTAGTGATTGCCAGCCATTTTTGGCATAAATAATCAAATCTGAGCAAATTTAGCACCTATAGTGTTCCATCTGCAGGATCATTTTCTTGTCCTGTAACACACAAGGTAGCACAAATGATTGATTTATTGAAAAAATTATCTCACATTATAAAGCAATCTGCTCTACCTATTGCCAGAGAGAGTACTGTCTCTGAAGCATCCTAACAAAATCTCTCTCCATTCAGGGAACAAATAATGCCTTATCATTTGATTTTCTGTCTAAAATCTTGGCGTTCTATCAGAACGTTCATATTTCAAGTTTCAGAATGTGATCTCCTTTCCAGGGAGTACTAGAGACTTCTTATTTCCTTTAAAACCCCTGATAAATAACCTCTTCTGCCAGCCCACAAGTTCTCTACAAAAACAGATAAAATACAGTCGCTAAATATTTTGTTGTCCTAGGCAACAACTTGTTCTGCCTTCAGTAGCTTAGAAGAGAACTGAATAAAGAATAATATTTTACCAGCTTAACCTTTTAAGTGTTGATGAGGCAGCAAGGAAATTTTATTTCCATTTAAAAATAATGTCCTTTTTCAGATCAAGCTGATATTAATTTAGAAATTTTACATATCCTATTTTGAATTTGACTTCTGAAATGTACAGGCTTATGAGACCATCCTTCATTACAACAGGAATTGTCAATTGCAGTAAAAGATAGCTGATCGAAATAATTTCATTATGGGTATTTTATTTTTATTTTGTAGTCAATATTTGTGATACTTGGGCTGGAATAAATTGTTTGTTTCAAATGCTTGCATTTTCTGCCCACAAAACCAACCTCTCATAATTTTAGCTTAAGATATTTTAGGGCAGCTTGTGTTGATTGAAGGTCAGTACAAAATACTTGAAGGTGATGATATGTAAAAGCAAACAAGAATATAATTGTGCTAATGTTGTAAACTAATACTTCTGCCTTTTTTTTAAACAATTTGCAGTGATAAAAACCATAAAGAAATATCCCCTTTTTTTCAAAGAAATTAAGCTGCAGAATTTATTACATAATGTTTTTAAGGACTGCAGTACTATTTTGGGGCTTTTCAAAGAATACTATGTTCAGCAATGTGCAAAGGAGAAATAATTCTTCTTTAAAATCTTCTTAAATCTCTTTTTTTCTACTTCTTCATTCCTCTATAAGATATTGTGAGGAATTGATATTTCCAGTTAAAATTCCCGAGTGTATCAGACCTTGGCTAGCATGATTTGTCTTCTGTGTGCCACTGATTAAAATAGTTGAAGGTAAAGAGGATTGAATGGCAGTCATTTTTGCTATAAAGATGTTGAAGGTTAGAAATATTTTAGAAATATTTTCCCTCTATAATAGATTTTGTTAACATTTTCAGGTGTGTGAGCCAATGCAGTGTTGTGCCATATAAACCTATCAGTGTGATTAATGTGCCAGAATTAGAACAGCAGTCTTACTCTGGGTCTTTTGCTTGATTCCCCTGTCTCATATTGGTCACAGCTACTTTGGGTATCTCTGCAGTCCATTGCATTTATGTCATACAGCCCTGGATTTCAGAGAAGACTGGAAAGTATTATACCAAGATTATTAACAGAAGTAAGGTCAAAATTTTTCAAAGCAGTAAAGTTGAGGGGAAAGGAAGTATTTACTCAACTGTAAAAGGTTCTGCTGCAGCCTACATGAAACAGGGCTTGAGCCTTAAAATCAATTTGAAGGATTTTTTTCCTCCACTGTTTTTAACTTTCAAAGGAATAAGGTTTCAGTCATTTTCCATAAAGGGCAATGCACAATTCTAATAGCTGTTGGTGGCAAGAAACCTGTCATATTCAGTCTGTATTATTTCAAAATTCAATACCACTATCTCCAGTTATAAATTTTCTATAGAGGTCAATAACACACTGGCAGCCCAAATGTTTACATCCTTGAAATAGTTATTGGCAGGTACTTGCAATCCCTTTCACAATGATCAAGATCTTACAAGGCTATGTACATTTAACTCCTGATTCAGATTCCTACCTCAAATTGTACTTTCTTATTTTGCTTATTTTAAAGATTGTTCTTCATACTACATAGAGATCTTGAAAATGCTGCATTTGTCCAAAAACAGTATGGGTATGGATGTGAATGCACTTCTATAATATGAAAAATAATCTAAGAAAATGCAGTTAAACTTGTTTCTTTGTGCAATGATATTCAAAATGTTGTTCAGATAATGAATTACAACATAGTCGTTTCAAATCTGTGAGTCTGTTAATAGGAAATTAGAAATCTTTTTAGTTTTCTGGGGTTCAAAACAGAAAATGAGTTTCAAAATCTATTAAAATGCTTTATCTGTGCTTTTTAAATCAATGAACTAAGTGCCTGATTCAGATGCACTAATGACAGAAGCTACTGGAAAAAATATAGTTAGACCTTAGTTATTCTTTACTTCATGTATTAAAAGCTGAATCAGAACCTGTCTGAGCTAATCAGGTTGTATGAACATAAGTGAAGGACGTATCCGAGTTTTCCAAATAACTTTTTTTATCACTCTTGAGGTATCAGCCAAGCACCTGGCCATCCTGATTTTCTCAGGGTCTGGACTTCATGCTACCCTTTAAAGTAATAGATTCAATAATAATTCTATTGAGTTATTATTAGCAGATGAGCTGCTAACGACTCTTTCAGTCTGTATGATCTAAGGATTTTTTTTCATGATCTCCTGTTCTACATGCATGATCTACTTGAAAACAGAAAACACAGTCATAATGACTTTCTATAAAATACTTTCCCCTCCAGTAAGCCACAAAGAAATGCATATGCACTCATGTGCACACTAAAGCACAAGAAGAAGAATTATGCAGAGCTAAGTATTTAAAACATTTGTGGTCCCACACACAATATGGTTCTACTGTGTTTTCTGTGAACATAACCAAATGCAAGGTATTTTGTTCTTCCTGCTTTGTAAGTTAAATTTATGTAAGATTTATATAAGCAATAGATAAGCATCAAAGCCATAGCTGAGGAGGATGGATGGCAAAACACCAGGCTAGTTCATAAATTTAAATTGTTAAAGAGAACTGATAGATCTATGCTCCTTCTTTAGTTGAAGCTGAGCAACAAATTGCAAGCAGAAATAATTCTTCTCACCTGCTTTTGATAGCAAAGTATAGAGTAGCACTAGTACATGACATCCACCAAAAATAAGTTCATTATTTTAGGTTATCTGCTCTGATCTGTGAACTTTTTTGTTGCTAATTTGTGGCTCTCTGGGAATCAGAAGCATAAGATGTGACAATGTGAGAGAAAAAAAACACGACACAATATGCCTCTAATATGCCTTTTATATGCCTTTAATATCCTCTAAGCATATAGAGTGGTTGGCTTTGGAAATTCACAAATTAGGAACTGAAGCATGGCAAAGAGGAAGATGAGAACTGAGGAGAGTTAGTAGTACATGAGATATATGCAAGGATGAGATGTCAAGAGTCAGAACAAGTGCCATTAGAAGCTAATGGGCTTAGCAAGAATGACTACAAATGTGTTTTGAAAAAACAAACACAGAGTATCTAAGTATCATATAAAACAGAAAAAATATGACAGTCTTTATTTTTGTCTATTTAAAATGGAAGCAAATGACTACACAGATACATAGAGAGTTTCAAACATTAAAAACTGCTCTCACAATTAGGTTTTCTGTTTTCCTTTAGACAAATCAGCTTGTTGACCCTTTGCATGAGAGATTCACCCTCCTGGTTTGACAGCAAGCTCCTAGAACACTGTGAACTCCTAGAACATAAAATATGATCAGAAATTATACTTACTCTCAGTAGTTTTATGGTGTTATTAATAAAAAATACTGTGGATATTAAAATGGTGATTTACAGAAAATGTGAAAGGTGATCACATGTCATATATTATGGAAGAAATAAAACATTGGCTAGTGTTTCAGGTAAGGAGATTTGTGTCAAGAATGCCTTGATGTGAGAAAGAGTTTAAGAGTTTACAAAAGATTCTTTGGAGATGTTTCATTTTAGCTGAGGTTCTTGGCAAAATATTTTCCTGTGGATTTGGATGTGTATTTCAGCTTTTCACCATAAGTCTTCTAACAAACACTGGAATTCAGATAAGGCAGAGAAGCAAACTGACTGCTATCTTCTTTGCATTTCCCCAGGAATTTAACACGGATTATTCCAATGTATCAAGGATAAAACCCCCTCACTGTTTTGCAGGAGGTGCTGTTAAGCAGAATGACTGAGGTTTTGTGTTTATTGCTGACAATTTGTTATATTTCCATAAGCATCAGCATTTTAGCACCCCATTTGTTTGTGTTAACCTAAGTATTTTTTCTGTGTAAGGATGGAATTAGCTACTGTGTTTTTCTACAAGAAATCAAGGAAGATACTGCTGATAATTAATCACAGACCAATTAATAGGAAAATTAAGAATTTTACTTGGTCCTGAAACTCACTTATATTGTTTGTGCATGTAGCAATTATCAAGATACTAAATAGACCCAGAGGTTCTGAAATATAAATATCTGATGGGAAAATGTCAAGGTAAGTTTAAACGAATAGGAGGGTCAGAAACGTGTTTGATGATAAGCAGAAAACTGTCATCAAAGTCACAACACACATAACACTGAATATGTGAAATCTTGTATTTGGATTTAGTCCTCATCATGTCCTCCTGATGTCTTGCAAGCAAAAACAAAAACAAAAACAAAAACAAAAAAAAAAAAAAAAAAAAAAAAAAACACAAAAAAAAAAAAAACAAAACAAAAACAAAAACAAAACAAAAAAAAAACAAAAAAAAAAAAAAAAACAAAAAAAAAAAAAAAAAAAAAACAAAAAAACAAACCCAAAACCTTTCCCAAGTATCTGTCCAAAGAGCCATCTCTTTATAACAAATATTTTATTGAAGATTTGTTATAATGTTATAATGTTATATGTAAAAGAGATGAGTGTTAGTGACAACACCTGCAGCCAATTTTTACCTGCAACTAGTAAACTAATAATAAGCAGAAGCATGTTTTATTTATTTTAGAAGCTGGCTGACACTTGGATTTGAAAAATATAGTGGGAAATCAATTATTTTCATTCTTTATTTTGTTTTCTGCTTCATCTTTTTTATCTCAAGGGCAGTTTTCCATTAAAACATTTCAGAACTTCATTTGCTCTCACTGTGAGTTTCCCACCTGAGTTCCTAATCCAGTTTAGCCAACATGCTGAAAGTAAGTAGTCTTGGTACAATAGAACAAACACTGGTCAGTGCAAGGACATTCTGGCACAAATCTGGAGGTCTTATACCTTTGGTGCTTTCACCAAAACTGTCTTGCCAGCAGCTGAAAACTTGGAATTCTTCTGTATCTCCTCATGAAACTTATTCATACAGTAGTAACCAAGCATTCTTGTTCAGTGCATTGCTTTGGCATGAAGCTCATGGGAATGTTTAAAATGTGTACACTCAAGTGTCTCTGGTGGTAGGATACCATGAGTTGTTCAGTTGATATGTGAAGCTGTATACAAAGTGATATTAAAATATATATATTACACAATCATTTAACAAGGTGATATAATTCAATGTATACTTATCCTGATCTGCTTCTTGTGTTATGTTTGATTTGCTTATGGCCTCCATCCCCTAGATTTTGTTTTTCATGACTTGTCTTTTGTCAGTCTTCAGATGGTAGTACAGCATGAGCAATAAAAAACAAGGCTGTCAGTATTCTCAGAGAGCTTTTACTCAACCAGTTTCTCTCCTCATGGATAAACAGAAGAACCCTCGGTTATATTATTGATATTTTAGAGTGCATCTTCTAAACAGCCATTACCAAAATGATTCAAGTTCAAAAGGGTTTACAGCACAACTTTACTAAATTATTCCAAATAAAGGGCAATGTTGGGCAAAATTCATAACTGTGTCTTTCATCTGTCCATTATGTTAATTATTTTACATGTTCCACTCATTAAGCAGGTGGAAGGGGAGCAAGACATGCACTATTAGAAAAACCTATGTTTTCCCTATGCGTGTGTTAATTTTTAAGTTCCTTATGATGATTGATCCTACAGTATGCAATCATGGATATCCTGTTAACAGTCCAGATTATTTTATTTTTACTAAAATAA
The DNA here is from genome assembly GCF_965231275.1 of Zosterops lateralis. Lineage (NCBI taxonomy): Eukaryota > Metazoa > Chordata > Aves > Passeriformes > Zosteropidae > Zosterops > Zosterops lateralis. The sequence continues at coordinate 27,733,523 of NC_139765.1, forward strand.
ATTGCCTTAAGAAACAGACACTCTTTTTCATAACTGTGTCATAGTTATGAAAAGAAAATTTTGAAATTTATTTTTAAAATTAAAAATTAAATTGCATTTGAAAATCTATATAATTTCAAAATATCTAAATATTTTAAAAAATAATTGTGAAAGTTTATTTCATGTACCTAGGTGAACACTTGAGATTGGAATGAAATCATTAGTGTTTTCTTTGACCTGTATTGAACATGCTAAATTGTGTTCTGCTTCAGCAAAAGGAGGAACAATGGAGAAATGAAATTTCAGTTTCTGACTATATCAGTGAAATTCATATTTACTACTCAGTCACAGGACATACATGTCTAGAGTCTTGCTATAATCATTGAAGATACGCAGCCATTTCTCTGATGTGATTCATCTAGTCCCAAAGCAAATGCCTAAATTAAATCAAATAAGTCATGCCTTAAAGGTACCTATTTTTCTCTGTTAATAAAGGGACCTTTATGTGAGCACTGAGATCTCTGTTGTGGACATTTTACATGCCATAAGGTGAATACTGCTCTGAATCTCTACTTGGCTTTGTTCTTGAGAAAATAAAATAGAAATTATTGACTTAAAAGTGTGATGTACAGGAAAAATAATAATTAAAAAATAGTCCCAGTATCAAAACTCCTGAGATGAAACCTGTTTCCCTCAGAAACCTGTTTCTTTCTTTAGAACTTACTTGAAAGTCTTGATATGTTCTGAGAAAGTAATTATAGCACACATCGTATACCAACACTTTTTATCATTAACAGCCACTGGATGTACCAGACTGCTAAATGCTGCCTACTCCTTAGAACATCATATATCATATGTCTGGGCTTTTTTAGTCCTGCAACTATGCCTCTCATACTGCTATGGCATTTGTACCGCAAAAGGGAACAACTTTTACCATATCTTTTTAAATCCATGCTCTAATTATGAATAGAAAGAACAAAGTAAATAGCCTCATTTTTCTGACATGTCAGTATTCTGAAAAAGTCCAGAATAATCCCATATAAAACAGATTTTCCAATTTCCTTTTTAAATTCCTGTGTTTTATCCAGGACCTGTGGGTTTTTTATTCAGTCAAGATAAATCCCATTCAAATAGCACAGACCTGATTTTATAAGGGCTGTGCTCTTTACAGCTGTGCCTACAGATTTGAACCCACGTACTCTTCCTAAGGATAAATTTTGTATATGATGATAATTTGTAAACCTCAGAGCAAGATAATAAATATTAATTCTATGTTCAGCACTCAAACCAAGCAGTTGCTGGAAGTATAACTCAGCATGTCTTGCAATTTCTGCTAATATAGCTGCTTTACATTTGAGGCCTAGAAAACTTTATAAACATTTTTCTAGTGTTCTCTTAGAAAATAAGTATGTGTATGGCAAAGAGGGAATGAAATCTGATTATGCTGTCTTATGTGCTGAAAATACATGCAGAATCAGCAACTCCTGCTGGTATTCCTGAGAATAATTTAAAATAAAAAATAGTTTGAATATGGTCTTACAGTTGTAAAAAGACATATTATCAAAACATATTTTTAAGTGTCCTTGATATTTCTATGCGTTATCTTAGTACAGTTTTGCATGTATCCCCAGAAAGATTCTAATATGCGCTTTAGAGAATTGAGAGAAGAAAGAAAAGTTTGCCAGAGAGTTTAAACTATATAAGTAACAGAATTTAATATTTACCAATTTAATTGTTGCAAATATTACTGTGGAGTATGGAAGGAACATGACAGAACTTAATAGGTTTGAATTTAAAACCAGATAGCTGTCAAAGTAATATATTAAATGGCTTAAAAATTGAGATTACACAAAAAAGACACATTTAATTTAGTTAGAAGAAAAAAACATTAATGGCATATGAAAAATTAGAAAATACTGTCTCCCTAAATGAGCAGTGTAAACATCATCCTTTCATAAATTTAAAATAGGTGAAAGCCAGCAAAATATCCTGCATGACAGGAAGAAACCTAGCAGGATTCTCCCCAGCACTAACTCGTGTGATTCAATGACAATAACACATATTAGCTTTCCCGCCAAGCAGCATATATTGTGATTCTGCTTACAAGATGGCATTTTAGAGTCATTGTAATAAAGGAAAATTCCACTAGGTGGATCTGGTGCTCTTCTAACAGGGATCAAGAATGTTAGTCCACAGCAATTCCGCGCTCTTACTTTTTTTGTCTTGATTGTTTTAACTCTTCTGAGTATGTCAGAATCCAAACGTAGTTATTTTTGGATGTTAGCACTAATATTATATTTCTTGATTAAGGATAAAATATTCGTGGTCAAATAAGAGCAAGGTATGAGGCTTTAATATTGTGTAATTCTATTACAAAGTAGTTAGTATTTATCTTACTCCTAGTGTTTATCTAAACTGCTAGAGCCGTGTTTTATTTCAGCCCACAAAATTACCTTGAATTTTTAAACTTGTACTGTAATCACAGTGGACTTTGAATTACATTTTCTCTGGGAAGTATCATTGGTCTAAGTAGAATTTTAAATTGGTAAATTTATTACATTTAAAACATTTTTATCACCTAAAGTGGAATGTGACAATTGAGCATGAGCAACCAGGGGAACTTTCTTTTTGTATGGGCCATTTCTTAAGTGAGGATGTTGATTTAAATATGTCTCTAGAGCTCTGCTATGGCCCAGTGCAGCCACGCACATTTTTATTTAAAATATTTTATTCTTATCAACTTTTTCTTTCAGATGGCCAGAGATATGCAACTTCAGTCATGCAGCTTGAATATTCTCAACTTATATTCTTCTTTAAAGGCTGCAATTGCTATTTGAGATCTGAAGGCCTTAATGCCCAAACACCTGTATCTCCCAGATGTGTCAATCTGTTCTAGTAAAAGGTGGTTTTCAATACTACAAATCCTACCCTTTTGAGAAGGTTTAGAGTGGGTTGCTCGTTCTGCAGAAAGTTTTTCTGTCTTTTTTTCTTGTAATTTCTGATGTTATACAGTTGGTTATTTTTGCAAACAAGGTTCATGTTATTAATGCTAGGTAACTACTCCAAATATTTCCACAAACTACAGGACTCAGTTTATTTCAGCTGTGTTTGCATTTTCCCAATATGCTAATGAATGAGTCTTGGAATATTACAGAGAATAATATAGAAAATAAAGCATAACATAAATTTGCAGTCTGCACACCAGAAAACCAATTCTGATAATGTTTCTTAAACTCATTCACTATATGTGGTCTTATTTCTGGAGGACATGTGGATTCATATGCAGCAAATATGAGACACTAGAAATTATTTTCAGACCCACAGAAGTCCACAGTTCAACACAGATTCCCATCAGGCCAGAAATGAGAGCTTATATCATGTATTATAGATAATTACAATTTATCTAGTATCTATTTTTTTTCTTTAGCTCACTGTTAAGAAAGGTTTTAAAATCAGGCTGTCATTTTCTATTAAATATAAAGGTACAGAGCATCTACTCATCAACTATTTTCATCTAATGCCATGCCACACAAGCTATACAGGGAACTGGATTGATGCCCCACTTTACCGGAATAATCTTACTTCTTTTCATGGTAGGTGTAGAATGGAGATCTACTTCTGTCATTGAACAAGACTAGAAATAGAGGTATTCCCCTGCATACAAGGATCTCAAAAGATTGCAACATCCAAAAAACATTCATCAAAAATAGTAAACCCGTCTGAAAAGTGCTATGGCATGTTTAAAAAAACAGTTATTTGGCTGGCAGACATAGGAAGCTCCATCTTTCTATAATCAAGGTAAAGTGGTGCACTTTTTCTAAAGCTCATACCCATTCTTTCATCTTGCCATAGCCAACCCACCATATCAGAAGTATTGCAAAGGTGTGATGTCAATGCCTTCTAAGCTCTAGCAAGCTTGCCTAAAAACATCAGGTAAGTAGAAGATCAAATGTGCAATGGATTGTGATTCATGTGTTGAAATACCCTTATGACCTCAGTTATTCTAAAAAAATGTAAGACGAACTAGAACTAGATATTGCAATACAGAAATGTATTTGTGGAAAGAAATTAATTCTCTTTGTACTCAAATGAAATTAAGCATGCAGTAGGCAGTACTGGGTGCAGAAAAGTGGGAATTTGCAAAAATTATTTCTGCCAGAATTTCTTAGTGAAGTTGAAGCAGACATGCCTTTGAACTACAAAAAAACTTCCCAGTCTTTATGGTTAAACCCCAGAATCTCATGAGTTAACAATTAGTAGAAGTTTGCTTTTCAATTCTTTTGACTACTGTTGCTTGACCTTACCAGGAACTATCATTGTAACCAATACTAAGGCATTTGTGAATGTGAAGAACTAGCAAGAAGCATTATTTTTAACTTCTGTTTCTAAGAAGTAGATAGAAACAATACTAGTGCTGCGGCAACACTCCTCTGCTTCAGTTCTGCCCACAGGCCCTACCTTAAACAATGAAAGAGTACCTACTTGGAGAATTATGCTATTAATGATCAACACAATTTACATAGTTATATGAAAGCAAAAAAAATAATCTTCTGCCAACATTTGGACATTTCAAATTTGTCTTACTGCTCAAAATAAAAAACATGGGGGTCAGTCATTTTGGCATAAAAAGCTTTTTCATATGGTTCATAATGTGCATTGCCAGAACTGACCTTGAACTGAAAAGCCTGGAAGTATATTTCTTTTCTCTCAGTATTTCAAAAGAATGTTTCTATTATGTCCTAAATATTGTTTGTCATTTTGAGCTTTATTTCTAGAGTAACCTCTTATGGTATGGTTTTTTGTTTCTCAGTAGAACACATAAAATGTCACAGACTAGCCTAGCATTACAGATTGCCCTGGTGGTTCTTGACACACCAAGACAATTTTGGAAAATACTATAGACAGAAAACTTTGAAGAATGGTTTTGATTAGAATTCTGATTTCACACATATTTTTCCAAGCCGTTATTGCATTCATTTCAATGTGGACCACCCAGGATACTACCTCTTTAATTCCATGTAAGTGTCTGTTATTGCTGGTAGATTTGTATTTGCTGCAATAATAAGCAAGCAGCAGACATAACCTCTCTGGCATAAGGTACATTACCAAATTAGTTGTGACTTCAGAGGAGTAAGTTACATGTCTGTATTAGTAAATTAAACAGTGTTCAGGAAGTTTGCCCAGGCACTAGAGCACACATTCAGAAGGACCCAGGTATCCTTTTTGGCTTATACCTACTAGTACTGAAGAGGTGCTTGAAAAAAATGAAGATTCTTTTTTGCTTCTTTCTCTATTTTCCTGCTCATTGTATTGTATCCTAGTGTTCTGGAAAAGGCAGGAGAATTTGTGACCTCAGCATGATTTTTACCCTGGTATCATAAAGTATATACATGCATTAAACCAGTTTAAAAATATCCTGTTATCTGCAATGACAAATGTCTATCTTTAACTCCTTGTCCTATTTGTCTTAGTTATACCAAAACCCGTCTTCATTACTGTCTTACTGTAGCAACACTTTTTATGAAATTCTAACGATTTGCATCTCAATGGGGAGTTTTAATTAGGGACAAAAGTTTTCCATTTCTGTCTTTCTCACAATACTGTCATACAAGTAGCAGATGAAAGGTTTAAATATTAATGTGTACTCCAGCGTAGTCCTTTGATTTGTGTTCTAAGTACCATTTGGCAGTCTTCCCTTATTACTTGTGGTTTAGTTTATTACTGTACATAATTTTGAAAAATTGCTTTAAGAGTTGATACAAAGTATGGGTGAGAATAATCTAGGCATTTGCTGTTACATCTTCCATTATAACCTTGTTTTCCAACAATTTTGCTCTACTTGTCAGCTCTCTCACATTCTATGACACCCAAGTTTTTGGATTGCTTTCTAATTTTGGCATCAGCTGTAAATTAAAGCCTGATACTTCTTCCATTGCTCACTCTGTAGACATTACTACTTTAACTTTGTAAGCTCCTCAGAGGAGGGATCACCATGTTATCTGCACAGTGTTTGGCACAGTGACTTTCTGACTCATAATCAGTTTGTCTGTCCACTCTAGAAGAAAAATTAGCTTATCTGTATTTTATTATGAGTGATTTAAATTTTATTTTCATTTGATCAGGTAAAAAGCAAGCAAAACACAGCCTTCCAGCTGTCCTGTATCAACAGGGTGGCTCTGTTTGCCTGCACTGCAGTGTGATAGTGAGATTTCAGAGATCTCATACATCCTGGCTTACACCAGAAGCTGGTTTATCCTTTAGAAATGAATTGTTCCATCTCGAATTTTATCTGAGGGAATAGCTGTTGGAACCTGTGGTACCACAGGTGTGGTGTTGTCAGTTGCTGCACTACCCAGGCACATCAGCACAAGCTGAGGCCACACATCTGGGCAGCTGTTCCCTTGGTGCTTACATATGTCTTAGCCTGGAAATCTTTGCCTGTCTCATGGTGGGGCAGGGATGGCACAGGGGGAGCCTGGTGCTGCACTGACTGCGCCACAGTGCTTCAGCAGTCAGCTGTGTCTGGCAGGAGGGACGGTGTGGGCACAGAGCACCCTCCTGCCCACAGCCTCTTCCTTCTGACTGGCAGTGCCTGAGCCAGGAATGACTCAACTTTTCTGTAAGATACCAAGGGAAGTCTCGAGTGCTGTTATTTAAAACTGTAGTATTTCCAAGCTGAACTAAGTGCATGTGTAACACGTGTCGCAGAGCTCCATCGGCTGTTTGATGGAGTCGCTTCGCAGAACACTTAAACTAATGTTTTACCATTGGTGCTAGAAAGGAATGGATTTTGAGAATAGACAGAGGAATGACAAGATTTAGGACGGGTTCAGAAATGATGGTTCCAGAAGTGACAGGGTCCCACAAGACCAGGGGGCTCCCCAGGGGCTGCAGGACAAGGCCTGGCAGCCCAGCCCCATCCCATCACCCCAGCCAGGAGCAGGGCATCTGTGGGGGACCAGGGCAGCCCTGGGGACTGGGTACCTTCCTGGGAAAGGGAACAGGCTACCTTGGGATATCAGCCCACAACAGGGGTCAGGATTACATATGGTATGTGCGGGCTGGGGTCAGACATGGCCCCTGGATTGTTGTGCAGAGCTTCCCCATGGCTTCCCCATGGCTTCCCCATGGCTTCCCCATGCCATGGACAGCAGAGGGGATGTGCTCTGGGTGTCACCAGAAGTGTAGAGGTAGCTGAGTGCAACGTGGCAGTGGCATGAGCCTAGTGACTCCTTTTCTTCCCTTCAGTTGTTAAAATCATCCAGAATGTAACAACCTAGCTGTTTATGTAGTTTACAATATATCAGTACTTTTTTATTGTAATTTGAGATTGTTTCAATCTTTTGGCACGTTCAGAGATTTGGATGTAGTAGTCTACTTGCTTATATCATGGAATCACAGAAAGTTTAGGGATTGGAATCGACCTTAAAGATCATCTAGTCCCAACCCCTGCTGCCATGGGCAGGGACACCTTCAACTAGACCAAGCTGCTCAAGGGCTTATCTAACCTGCCTTGAACGTGGCCAGGGCTGGGGCATCCACAACCTCCCTGGGTAACCTGCTCCAGTGTCTCACCACCCTCACAGTAATTCCTTCCTAATAGCTAATCTAAATTGTCTCTCTTTCAATTTGTACCTATTTCTCCTTAATCCTGATGAAGAGTTTCTGTCTAGCTTCCTGCTAGACCCTGTTCAGGTACTGGAAGGTCTCTATGCAAACTTCTGTTCTTCTTTATCCTTTATGTCAAAATCTGGGTATAACAAGACCCCTTTACTGAGGATCACTACTGCATAGGTGTAGCAGCTTGCCTTTGGAGATACACTTCAGGCTATAGGATACAGGAACATTTTAAATGTTTCTACTCAAGAATCATTTCTAGGATATCTAACTTTGGCTTGTCATCTCTTTGTGTATGACAATCCAACTCTTTTAACTTAGTTGAATATGAAGCTTGGTGATTTTGTTATTGTTTACCTCTCCTTTGGTAAATTAATTTCAAACTTTCATAGGTTTCTAAAACTTGAGTTGATCAGACCATGAAGGCTGTTCGAAAGCTGTCGCTTTCCACAAAATATTACATTCTTGCCATTTAGTTTTCTCAGTTGCAACTATAAGAAAATAAGTTAAGTTGGATGAAATGTTGTACTTATTATAAACAAAGAAATATAGTAGTTATTGTTATATTTAAGTTCACAAAAGTGTAGGTAGATAATTTGGTAATTTTATTCTTTAAAATAAGCATATTAGTTAATTATCCTTCTAATTTGTAGGCATTCTCCAAGGTCAGTGGAAGGAAATAGGTGACCAATTATCACATGCTAAACTGTTGGTTTATTCTAAAATTGTGCTTTTGACCTCTACTGTCCAACAGTGACTGTATGATGGGGAATAAAATTGTGCTAATCTCCAGATTCCATGTTACTGAGCTCTGTTCTGTTGGGAAATTTCCTTTTTATGTCTGGATAGTGATCTCTTCTGCAGTGGTTGAGGATGAGAGCAATGTTTGCATCATAGCAGTGACTGCATGTTGAGTAATATGCCAGAAAACTTCTGACTTTTATGAGTCACCAAATCTGAGTAGTGTAGTGATCCTCTGGGCTGATTTGTATTCAAGAATTCACATTCTTGAAGTGATCCAGTAGCTTCTTGCTTCTACTACACATCATATAAGTTGAGCAAAGCAATGTTCTTACCTATTAACAGAAGCAGACAACAGCCAGAGGAGTCAGAGTCTGTAGGCTTTTTGAGGTTTTTGAGGGTTTTGGGGGTAATTGAGAAGGCAGAAAGTTTCACCTAAAAAGATTTTAAAGCAACTTATCTTATTTCTGGAGCAAAATACTTCCACTCAGGTAAAGGTCATATATCCCATAGTTGTGCAGAAATTCCTAAAAGTTAAAATTGATACAGACTCCAAGAAATGGGGTACTGTTGGATATTTATGCAACTTTCATGCTGCTAACTGGTTTGTGGAAATCCTCTGACTGACACTTTTAGTTATCATACAGTATTTACAACTTCAAAACTTGAAATTTCTTCTTTTTTATTTTTAACTGCAGTAAGAACACTGACAAACTAGCAGAACATACGGGCTTTTTAAGTATTAAAGAAAAGCAGTTAAGTCCTGTGTATGAAGAAACAGTGCATAGGTTTTAGAAAGCCATTAAGGCCATTCTCTACTGATAGATTTAGATACCATAAGATAGGTTCTGGTAAAGTTAGAAACTATTTAAAGAAGGATTTTTTGAGAGCAGTGACAGAGAAGCTGAGTTAGATTACAAACTGAACATGGTTAGGGACTGTTGGTGGGTTCTGAAATTGAGTGACATGAGCTGATTGATATCTATTCAGCAAAACCCTCATCCTTACTTCCATAAGAACAGGTGATGTTGAACTAGCCAGTGAGAATGGTCCCTGGAGGCTATCAGTTAATTAATATGTATAATCAGCACTGTGGTGCCTCCCTGGCTCCATTCCACTGAGCAGTTTAGCCATAAACAACTATCCTTGCTGGAATGAGCAGCTTTTCTCTGCAGGTTTCAGGCTTGCTAATGGGCATTGCACATTGGTTCAAAGGCAAGTTGTGATTTAGTCTTGTTCAGTGGGTTGCTGCTTTTCTTCTCATGCTTTACTTTATAAATTGATGAAAGCCCTTCTGTTGGAGCACTGGAAGAACCTGGTGCCTGAAATGGAAGGAAAAGATCAGCTTATCCCTTATTCTCTTTAATGCAGTCTTACTGCAATTTTATTATGAGATAAAGGCAACTTGTGAGCAACCTAGCCAAGTAATCCAGTTTTGGGTGTACCATAAAAAATACCCTGGCACACAGTCAGAAGTCCCATTCTACAGGAATTTAAAAAAAAATAATAATTTGAATATATATATATATAGAGAGAGAGAGTAGCTAATAAAATCCAGATCGCTGATCTTTTACTCTTGGGTGCAGTGGGTGAATTAGATTTGCAGCAGCCTGTATTTGTTTTTATGAAAACTATAATTCTTTCTTTTCCTACTGCACAAAAAGGACCATTTTCCCAGAAGAGCTTAGAGAAAAACACCAGGAAAATACGAAACTGCAGTCCCAGACTTCAGCTTTTGTTCAGACTCCGACCCAGTTCTTTCTCCTGTGCTATAGCAGTAGTTCCAGGAGGATATGACTCTTCTTGCATCTGGATGGTTTTCAGCAAAGGTTGTTCCTGAGCCAGGAGGAGGCAAATGCTTGCCTCTTGAGACTTAATGAATTAATTCTGATTACTTAGATGGATTCTGCAACCTGTATTATCAGTATTTCTAAGTGGTGTTGGTTCGTTTTGACCAATAGAACTATTTACATGTCAGTAATTACTATATAAGCTGTTTTTTTCTGAAACCCACAACCAAGCAGGAGATGCACTGACTCTTACATCTTGGAGGATCATCTCATCTTTATTATTCCAAGCATTCCAGGCATCATTCAGATGTTGATCACAGCAACAAATGATGGGACCAAATGCTAAACCATGTCTTTCTAAGCTTGGAAAGCAAAAGAATCTCTGTGGTAGGCTGATACATCTGCTTCTTCCTAAATGATTTGGAATAGATTGTGAAGTTTTTTGCATTTGCAGAGCCTACCATGTTATTGAACAGCACCAAAGAACAATCTCGTGTATCATGAGGGGAGGGCAGGTATTACAGAAAGCATTCAAAATGGTCATCAAGAGAAAGAGTACCCCTGGAAGGGACGGCACCTCTCTGGACCTACAGGAGAGCTTACTATAAGTGAAACAGAGAGCTATCAAAAAGTGAAGCCACCAGACAAGGTATTTTGCTTTTTAATGTCACAGCTTTTATGGGTGTGTGTTTTTTGTGGGAATTGATGTGATAATTTATAATTTTGGCAGACAGCATCCAGGACTTGATGTGTTGTTTCATTAATGTCTCTACCAACCACCTGCATATGTCATATCCTTTATAAACCATTTCTTAGTTTTACATTTCACTTTAAGAAGCTGATGGTTTTTAAGATTCACTTCTGATGCAAGAACTTTGCTAGCCCCCAAAATAAAGATGGTATCTATTTGTTATTGTAAGAGATGAATGCCTTGCAGAATGTGAGCATTCCAAAGAAAAAATAGCAAATATTAAATCCATTTACTAGAAAGCAAGTAGCCTACTTTGTTATTTATGGTCTTTCTACTAGTAATGACTTGATCAACATGTTTAGATGATTGCACTGGAATAGCTGCCTATTTAGTTTTCAGCCTGTAAGTACTTAGGTGGCCACCTCACATTATCAAGATTTTCTCCCTCTGCTGGTTTATTAGGTTTGCCTTTTGTTTACTGAATTTACTAATACTGATAGCATAAGCTTGTGAGGCCAAAAGGTCTTCCAAATCTTCTGTAACTGATGCTAACCAGTGCAAATAGGATCTTCTGGATTAGGATCAAACATGCAGGTTTTCATTATCTAATGCTGTATCCTGATTTGGTCCTCTAAGTAGGAGCATTTCCATAAAGCTGATTTATCAATACTTAGGTTGAGGTCCCCAGAGGATCTGAATTAGTGTTGCTTCAATGCCATTCTTTTACATGTTGCATGTCTAAAACTTGATGAGCAATGAATACACAATAGCACTGCTAACCTTTCATACCTTTATTTTTGTTTTGTTTTGTTTTTTTTCAAGTGAGAAGACATTACATATGGCCATACAACAACAGAAGCCAGGAGAGAGTTCACTGCATAGCAACTGAGGAAGAACAGGAGGCTGAGGCAATGTCTTCCTCCTTTTATGCAAGGAATCATGAAGATAGCCTGAATTGCAAAAGCCCGGGAGAATAAGAAAGGGGAAAAGAGTAAACAAAAATAGGATGTGAACGAACCCCTTTGACTGGCCGTAGAGTTTGTATCCTCAGCATATCAAAACAGTACTGAAAAAAGGGGGTCAGTAGCAACAACAACAACAACAGCAAAAAATACTGCAGAAAAAATTAAGATAGAAAGAATATAATCTCCTAAGATTGCTTTTCTTTAGAAATGAAAACACTTAGCCAAATTGTCAGTGTCCCTGGTCAAGCACATTCTATATCAAATCTGAAGTAACCGAGAAGCAGAATACTTTTGTCTGCTGTAAAATTGACAGGAAAAAGAAAAGAAAGCAAATGTAGAAAAACATTTTCTTTAAACATGAATAATAGCAGGGTTTTTTCTGCAATGTGTGATATTCCATGAGTATCCTGCTTCTGCTTTTTGAGACAAAATACTCTGAGAACCTTCTGGAGGAATCTGTACCTTCCAGAAGGCAAATTCCTCCGAGTTTCTATAAAACTTAGAAATAAAAATACAAGCAAGAAACTACTCTGTTCATTCCTGCTGTCATACAAACACAGGTGTCTGTATCTTAAGACATTCAAGATGCTGTAATATGTTTATTTTTAGGGAATGATACCCAGGTTTGTGTACAGACTGCTTTTCTGACATCATGCCAGTCTGAAGTGGCACATGCCTGCCTGTTTGCCACACATCCAGCATAGTGTGGCTGGCCTTTATTCAGGGGATAAAAGTAGGTATTCCAAGATATCCTGAACCTTCAATTCTTGGTAACCTCATTCTGCTATGACTGTAGGAAAGGTAAGCACAGGTTCACTCTTTTTGTTTGAGTTATGTCTGAGGATGTTGCAAAGCATCAAGGGAGAATCACAGTTTTGCTGCTAGTGAGCAAAGACTAGTTTTTTGTTGAAACCATTTCTTTATTTCTCATTGCCCTTCATATTATCCTTCTGTCTTCTCTTGGAGAAGGAAGAGGGAATGAGAAGAAGTAACCTATTGGCAGTTTTTCATGTTATTATGTCCATTGTCGAATCATGAAAATGAATTACTGAATAACCCTGAATTTATAGAAGTAATTGCTTTTCACATTTCACAACAACATTCATTTTAATAATTTAGTGCATTAATAAATCATCATCTTTGCAGTGCATTGCACTGCCCTCTCTGTCTCTCTTTACCTTTTCATTCAAAAAGGTTCCACTGGTATGAGATACCTGATATCATGTCTCCTATTCTTCCTGCTGTCTCTCTCAGGCCATCCTCAAAGTAATCTACTTGAAATACGAATGTGGATTTTAAAATTGCAGATGATGTAGTAAAAATTACTCAAATAAATCTGTTTTATTTTATTTAGCTACTGATTCAGCTGTTCCGCTTTGCAATTGTCTGTGATTTGTGGACTTGAGGGAGAGCAGTCTCCTCCTCAAAGTTTCTTGGTTAGAGAAAGAAACCATTCAAAAGCCCTACTGTGGGCTGTTATTCCCAAAGTTCAAATTGAAATCCTGACTTTTCAAACAGCTTTCCTCCCTCCTGTGGAGCACATCTTGAATAGATTTCTTCTAGGGGAATTTGCAGCTCCTTCTCAAAGCACCATCAAATTAGTAATTTGTTATTGATTAGGGAAATATTATCATATCTCCAATTTGAAGGTTGCTTTTCTCACTCAGGTTGTTTTCTTTGTCTCTAGCAACTACACAACAGTAGGAAGTTGTTTTAGTGGGGGTTAAGTGAGCTCTGCAGATCATTCATTGACTGTTGCTCTAAAGCCATTTGTCTCTAGCAACTACACAACAGTAGGAAGTTGTTTTAGTGGGGGTTAAGTGAGCTCTGCAGATCATTCATTGACTGTTGCTCTAAAGCCATACCTTTGAGTTGATGGAGCGTATCCACTTGGTCTTATGATTTAAGGTTTCATGCTAAATTAACTGTTTTAGGGGTTATAAGTAATTTTATGCGCAGTATCAAATGGAACAAATGAAGTTTTTATTTTGCTGTTTCATTATCTGTTTGCATAGAAGTCTGTGACCCTATGTTTACCCAAATATATAGTACATATTGAATATATGCAAAAAGTCAATCTCTTTGGAGTTTTTTTGATAAGAAATTGCCAGAAAGCTAAAGTTAAAACATTCTTAGAATAAACTCATTGGCATAAAGTTAATTTTCTTCTGTTTGTACTGTAAGTCACCTAGCATGCTTCCAGGAGTTGTGGCAATACTGAGCTCTTTCTGAAACAATTTTAATAAAAATGAGAAACTAAGTAAAAATGACTGATTGTATTCTGTCATAGCTAAAAACAAATGTAAATAAGATCATCATGAGTAAGGGTGTGAATGTTGGCCGCTGTCACAGAATCACAGAATATGGTGACTTGGAAGGGACTGATACCACTCTTGCTTTAAAGCATTATTACTCTTATTTCACAAGCTTGGTATGTGATATTGGCAAAACTATAAGTTTCAAATAGTTCCTGGGAAGTAGTTGATTTAATTAGTTTTAGCTCTGTTTCTGCATGTAATTTTGTCATGAACATGTTATCATTTTCTCAAATGTACTCATTAGAAAATATCTCTGAGTAAGTTTTAATGTATATATTGTTCACAAATACTTGAAATTCAACATCTAAGCTCTTTTAAATAGCTTTGATTGAAAATATGACTCATATAGTATTTTTGTGTTCCAAGACTGGTTAAAAGAAACTTATAAATTTTTATAAGGAGTCAAATTTCTAAGTTCAAAATTTTCTGTGTTCTGATCCTCTCTTTTGTGAACTGTTCTGCTATTTGACTCATTTTCCTGAATAGGCAACACAAAAGCTAGCCTCAAAATGAGTGTAAACACAACCACAGTAGAGTCAGTGTTTTTCCAAGTAAGTATTTCTGGAAATTCCACTCAGGTAGATTATATACCTCATGAACTGGCCATTTCAAATGTGCTTTGACATACTTTTTTTGAAGTAACTTTGTCAAGGGAGTATTTAGATCTTGCAAATTGGGGGAGGAGGGAGGGGAGGAAAGGTAATTTGCAATTCTGAGGTATTTTCTTCTGTAGTTAAGGAAAGGCATTTAGTATCCCTTAGTGTCTGAATTCATATAATCAGCACTGAATACCCACCCAAAATATCTGGATGCAGCTGTATACTCATTTTTGCATTTGCAGGTTTTCTACTCTAAAGGAACTAGTCCATAAACTAATATTTGACCCTGGGATGAGTTTAGGATGTATATATATGTCTGTTATTCTAAATCCTATAACTAAATCAGAAACATATTTCTTACATGTGATTATTTATATGTAGTGATTAAAAATTAAAGTTCTCAGGCACTACTACTCGAGGCAGCTGTTCAGTTTTGCTGATGCATCATGGTGAATTAAGCTGGTCACTTTTGACCTAGTCACCTAATTCACACACTCCATAATGGATTGAAATACTTTGTTAAAATTTGATTGGCCTGTCCTTTATTAATTAGTGGAAGAGACAGAAATGAACAAAATCTATTGATTACATACTCCACAGTTTTGTAGTGGTTAGTATAATTTAAAAAGGAAGTTATACATAAGAATATGTATATTATGTTCATTAATATAGACTCATACTGCAGATACCATTAGGGTCATAATGACATTTAATGTCATGTACTTCAACCATAACTAACTAAATTAATTTAAAAATACTTCAGTGGAATTAATTCAAAATTCAGAATATGCTTAAATCCTCTGTTGACTTGAAACATGGAGGAATTTCAAATTTTCTGTCATTTCCACAATGGCTCTTCCTGCTCTATGGTAACTAAAATGAGGCATATGCTAGTCTAAAGAGACAAAGTTACATATATTTTACAGCAAGCTCTAAGTGTGCCACAGAGTTCATTCAACATAATCTAAGATTTTATAAATTTGCTACAGCAGAAACATTAATTTATAAGTCTCAATTCCCAGTGATCTCTTGCCACCCTTTTCAAGTAGCATTTCTAGGGCTACTGCTACCAGCAAGACAAAATGTGGTGTCCTAAATAATATCAGTCAGATTTATTGAAGTTAATATTTAACCTTCATTTTTGTTGACCTCTATAGTCTCAGGTAGAAAGTAACACTGTGTTTCCAAACATATAGCAAATACTGCTTTCAGTCTTCTTGTTTCAGAGTAACTACTATTGGATGACCTATTCTCGAACTACAAAAAGAGATCTAAGGGCAGAGCATGGCCAGAGTTTCCACAGACTCTTATTTCCCTCCTACTTATAGACCTTAATTGTCTGGTTTTTATTTCTAGTTAGCAGATGCTCCAAACTCCTAAGGTCTGACAACTGTACACAAAACTGTGAAGCTGTTCCCAGTAAATAAATTATTAACTTGAATATTTAATAGACACAATTAAATGCATGTTATTTTTCCAGAGCTATCCCACACTTAGAACAGGTAATTCTCTGACAACGAATGTTATCTTTAGAACAAGAGGAACTTTTATATTTTGCCCTTTATAGACATGCGCTTAAAAAATCAGCAACACTACCTAGCAGTCAAAAATGGTAATTATAGCTTTCTCTTTCTTGAATTACGTAAATTCATTTCGCAAAACAAACACAAGGATATCCCTTATGTTTTATGATGGCTTGTTCTTCTGCCTTTTTTTCACGCAGAGGGACAACCATACCTTACATAGGATCCCAGCAGGAAAACCCTAGAAATTCCTGGAAGCCCTGACATCTGTTGGAGCATAGCAGGATTGGAGCTCTCAGATATATAGGAAGTTTTGGTCCATCACTTCTTCTACACTTTCTGTAAAGAACAGAAGATAACACACAGCCCTCCATTTGAATTTTGGGTAAGCCCCTTTAACATGATTCTCATAAAAAGATGTTGCTGGCTTACCTGAGGTCCTCTGAGATCACCAGTTTGGGATCAGCATTATTTTATTATATGAATAGGAAAGATGTAGCAAAAACTTGCATCAACTGAATGCAGGTTTTGCAATTTTTTTTTTCCTGTATGAGCTTCATATCCTGAGAGAATAGCTAAGGATCAGTGTTATTTATCAGTATATAAATTTGGTAGCATAAAAGCAATGTAAAGGTTATTTCTGCAGTGAGTTGCTTTGCAGTGATAGTATCCCACTGACAGTCCTTTAGTGAATAGAGCAGTTTTATCCAATATTCCTGTTCTTCCACAAAAACATCCTGTCTCTGCTTCTTTTCTCCCTTTCTAGAAACAAAGGTAGAGAAGATAAAAGAAGCAGAATTAAATGACATAAAAGCATTTCCTGTACAATCTCTTTCACTGTAATTCTTTAAACAGATCATCATAGATATTGAGATAACCACTGTTTTTCAGTCTATATGAAAACAGCAATAAGGCATTTGTGTTACAAAGTATCATGGGGATCAAAAATAATCTTCTGGTAAACAGCACAGTGAAATAGGAACAGAAAGGTCATGATAGACAGCATCTGGGTGGATTGTGACAAGAAAGAAATGGAGATGAATGACTAGTCATAGATTAAAGATTCTCAGAAACATCTTACAGTAATCATCGTTGCAAAGGTGATTAAAATAGCACACTTAGTCATGTTGTCTCCACTAATCTGGAGCTAGAACATTATTATACAGCACTTATTCACATATGTAGTACATGAAAGCAGAATTTTAAAATGGTACATCCCATTTGGCTTGTGAGTCAAACTCAGATTATGGAACACCCATTTAATTGCCTCTGTAATGCCACAGCTGCAATATGTGTATTTCTGCATTCAAATACTAGAAGCTACTTTCCTAACTGTTTTAGCTCATTTACCTTCATTCTCTTCCCTTCCCTGATAAATCAGCTGCCCAAGACCTACAGTGAAAAATGGCTTTCTGCAGTCTTCTAGGGGAAGGTGCCTCTTGCACCCAGCTGGTCTGCAGTAAATCAGAAACCTCCATTTCTTCTCAAAAGGGAAAAAACTTCTGCATTCTGCCTGAAGAAGACATTGCTGACATTTTTAACAGACCATCAGATACCAATCTTCCTAAATTATTTTCAACAAATTTTACATAAAAGTTATGCTCTCTAATCTATCCAATCTTCTCGTATAATTCATGGAACTAATTCCCCTGATTCACAATCAGATACATGATCTGAAAATTCCTGTGTGAAGCCTGCATGCTGAGACTTTCGACTAACATGCTGTTATATTTGCTGTGGTTTATCTTTTTTCACATCAGTTTTAGAAAAGATTTTTCATTTTTATAGTTCCTGACCTGAGGGGATTCTGGTATGCTTGTTCTCCTTGTAAAGGCAAGTAATGACCCTGAATATCCCACAGCCTCTGAAAAATCTAAGAAAATAATTAAGTATTAAAAGACATAAGTCCAAATATCTCTAAGGTGAATAAATTACCCCACATGCACCGTTTTTTGTCCACTTTATGCTCATATTCTATTGTGTACATGGAGATTGATTAAGAAATACAAGATACTCATTTAACTGAAAATACTACTATTGTGAGTACTACTATACTTATTTAGAATAAATAAGGGTGAAGGTGAGAATGTAGAAAATATCAAGACTGTCTCATCTTGGATACTTTTAATTTGTGAATTGAGAATTTAGAAGACTAGAAGGAAATAATTGGTATTATTGCAAAAATCTATAAAAGTAGAAAAACTAGAAGAGTATGTCAGTCTTCCAAAATTCAATAAAATACGCTGTTTCTGGAATAATCCAAGTAATAGCTAAACACAGAACACAATCTTAGAGGGAGCTGAAGTCCCTGAGGAATACAGCTCTGTGCAGCCCTAACCTCTAGGGTATTTGCAGGGTACAGTGGCAACTTACCTAGTAAGAAGCAATAGAGCTGCATTATTGCACTCTGCTTACTTTAATTTGTTCTGCCCAGAAGTTGTGTATGTTGGACAAGGCATATCCCCTCTCTGGTGTGACTGCAATGCTGCAAGTCACTGATATGCTCTGTGCTGAATTGTGCTGTGTCATCATAATTTAAAAGGTTTCTTCTCTTGTAAAAGTGTAAAGATAAGCAATTGTAAAAGATTTTCTTTTATCATGTTATTCTGAGTGTTATTAGGTGTTTTTCATTTTAGTCTCCTTGCATAGAAGAAATTCTGGTGTAGTGCCTGGCGAAATGATTTGTCAGGTGTAATCACTCCCAAATCCCTTCTGATACCCAGATTTTTCAAGATTGTCTTGCATAATTTCATTAATAAGGAACACCTGTCTAAAGAACACAGCTTAAAAAATTTTGTTCTAAATTTAGATATATATTTTAATACATTTCAAGACATCTTTTAATTGCTCTAGTTTGGACTATGAATATAAATAAATTAAAAATTCAGATAGTTACTGGGACTGATTCAAAAAGTTGTGTCCTTTCAACCAAAGAAATAAAACTACTACTGATATTTCCTAGTCCACTGTATGGAGCACTGCTTTTCTCAACTGATAGCATCTGTGGTAAATAGACAAGACCTTTTTCATCTTCCTCCCCTTCATCTGTGGAGTGTATTCAACTCAAACAAGAGATTGGCCTCTTCCCAGGGGATCCAGAACTTCCTATCCCTAGAAACAAATGTTCCCTGCTCTGAAGCAGTATCATGAATATTATTCAAGAGTCAAGATACTGTCTGTTCTGCCAGAGAAAAGGAGGCTTTTGCCAGATTTTAATCATGAACCATATAACCTAATAGGCTAATTTTAGAAACTTCTCTTCCAGATGGTGCACATTTCCTTTTCTCATCTTAGGAATTCTTCTATTCAGTTGCACTGTTAATGTTATTCCTTCCTGGTTTTCCCTCTGTTTCTCTTCAAAGAAGATTCAGATTTAGTCAACTCAGTTATGGTAAAAATTTAAAATAGTTTTAAAAGTAAAAGTCTTTCATTTCAGTGGAGTCCGCCTCAGGGTAAAAATTGGTATTTTTAGATAGAGTATTTCTCCCAAATAACTACAAACATGTATTTGAAATTATTTTACAAGTAGTCTGAATGATCTATCATTTGCCTTTATTTGAGGTGGCAATAATTTTGATGCATTCACATTGCAAGGTTACATATTAGTCTTCCTTACACTAATAGAAGACAGTAAAGTTTTGAAAATCAGTTTGAAAGGCGTTGTTCCATAGAGACTGGATCAGCAAAAAAAGAAATTATAAATCACAAAATTCAATAAAACTCCAATCCTACTGAAAAAATGTTCATTAGAAAGGAAGACATGACCACAAAAGCTTTTTTGTTTGTTTGTTTTGATGGGAGAAATCTTTCTTTCAGGGGTGTAGAATTTCACCAGAAAAAAAAAACCAACCCAACACACACCCAAACAACTGAGAAGCAGGAGAAATGAGAATAAATACTGCCGAGTACACAGTGGGGCATACGGGTTTTTTCTCTTGGGTGAGATAAGCCACCTCAGACTTTGAAAGGTGCACTTGATTGCATGGTAACAATGTTGTGACTGGTGAGAGCCTTCCTTTATTGCTGCCTAA
This sequence comes from Zosterops lateralis, assembly GCF_965231275.1. Lineage (NCBI taxonomy): Eukaryota > Metazoa > Chordata > Aves > Passeriformes > Zosteropidae > Zosterops > Zosterops lateralis. Next base: position 27,753,777 of record NC_139765.1, read on the forward strand.
AGGGAAAATGTTGTTAACACGAGCATAGCCCAGATAGCTTTACTTTTGCTGTTGTTCTAGATCCTGTAAGAACAGTGGCACACTGAACATCTGAGGAATAAGAGTGGAAAGTAAAAAGAGATATAAAGATAAGCAATAAATATTTCAAAAGAGAGAGGAGAAGTGGCAGTAGGAATCAACATGAAATCCAACAAAAAAATCCTTCGTAAAACCTCCATCTATTCCATTGTTCAGGCATTGACTATGTTTCTTTTTATAAAAGAGTGTTGCTTAATGTTAGAGTATTATTCCTGTTTCTATGCCCCATTTTAATGCTTAGGACTTGTAGCAAGATATTCTGATATGACATATAATTGTGGAAAATGTCTGATGGAGCACAGCTCAGTAGATAAGCATTAGTATCTTAGAAGAACATCATTGGAACATCAGCGGATTAGTAATGAACTGTATCATTTGATGCTGTCTTGATAAAGCTGGTAACAGGAATGGATCATGGTAGCCTTAAGTTATCATAGTTCTTTTAAATCTTTGGACAGAGAGTCACCAAGGATTCAAGGGCTATAGGGAGGATGTTTTTCTCTCTTTCACTCCTTCTGTCCAACCAGTCCAATCTCAGTGGACTAAGATTATGGGGAAGCTATGATCTGTTCCAGGAGCTGTGGGGGAGAGGGAGGGACACTGCAGGCTGTGCAGAAGGATATCTTTCAGGGATTGTGCATCCACTCTCTAAGAAAACTATCAGGTGCTGTGTCCTCAGTTTTAGTATATTAAGCGGTCAAGGGGACAAAAGCAGGTGTATGGTATTGCATCAGGGAGTACTGCACAGAACCAAGAACAAGCTTCATGTTATGCTGACTGTTGTGACTAATACATGCCTAATAATTCTGGTACTGTTTAGTATTGTGTCCATTTGAACCTCAGCATTGTTAGTTGTGTAGTGTGAGAATATATGATGATAGCATTTCTGATGAGAATATTGGGGTTTTGAATAGCAAGAAAGAGTGAACTCCTTTGAGTCATGCATACACACATTTTCTGTTGCTAAATAAGATGAGGAATTTGGAGCATCATAAAGAGCCTGCTCTTTCTTTTTGGATCTGAAATCCTTCAAAGCTGACACAAGCTGTTAATACCAAGTTGTTAATACTGCTGTTTGATGACTCTGGAGAGGCCTACGTGAAATGTATTTCATGGCTGCCATTCTAGCTTCTATATTTGTTACAAATTGTCAGTGGTGTTGACTAAAGACTATGTGTACTCAAAGGCAAACCGTTTTGCATGTCTGTGGAGCTGATGTTTGCAAAATGGTTTGAAGAGCTGGCAGGGCTGTGGGGGAGTTTGCAATGGGAACTGATACACTTCTCTGGTGGGAGAATGGGAACTTGAAAGAATGCACAAAATGGCCAAAAAATGTTTCATGAAATACATAGACAGTTGAAAGCAGTTAAGAGAAACCTGAGTTAAATGTGAACACAACTAACAAAAAAGAAAATATTATAATAAACTGAATGATACTTGCTCTTGGGAAAATTAGAAAGAACAATTCTTATGACAATGGATAATGAAAAGGATCAAAAGGGAGAAATCTCAAGATTACTATATAATTAATTGCTATTTTTACCCTAGGGAGATTATTATTTTAAAATATCTTTTTTTTTTTTTTTTTTTTTTTCCTCTAAGCTATACTGGCAGGTACTGTATACCTAGATAGCTGGATCATCTTTTTTTGCAATTTTGTAGGGGATCAGGCAAAATACATTTAAGTTATTTCAATTATTAAAGGTAGGTTTTTCACTTTCCACATACTATGTGACACTCAAAAATTATTAAGAAAAGGGTACTTTTCTGGTCACAAAAGTCTGTTTACATATTTTTTGAGCTATTAATAAGGTGGTAGTCATAAAGGGATATCTGGTGATAAGGTCCCAGTATGGGACAGTACTTTTTCCATTATTAAAGACAGATCAAGTTCCCTGTTATAAAAAACACTTTTACATTTATATAAACTCCTTTTTTAAATTTTTTAAAATTTTGCCAAGTTTCAGCTTTTGCAGGCATTTCTCTACCTTTCATTAGAAATTGGGATGATAGGAAGCTGATGTGTCTTGAGGAGTGCCTTTAAAAACAATTACATAATATTCTGAAGAGATATTGACACAGTGATTGTTGAGATATCTACAGAACAAAGTTCTTGAAGTTACAGTCAAACTCCACCAATTCCTTCATTCTTTTGCCCCCAGTTAGCAATATTTTTAAATTATTTCAAAACAGATTTCAAAACATTATCTCAACATTATGCTAAAGAGCAGGTGGAAACATCAGTGATTAACAGTGTGATTCACATGAATAGGTTGCCCTGAATAGATCAGCAGTCATGATGACTGATGACTATGGGAAGCATGGAAGATCATTAGTACCTTCATCCATCAAGAAGAGAAGGAGGTGGGACCAGGCATTACTTCTACAGGATATTCTTCTGCAGTGGCTTCAGCTGGTGGGACAAGTCTATGTTTTTGGCATGCCAGAACACTGCAGGCTGAACACAGAACATAGATGTGATGACCTAAATGAAGTGGCAGTTTGAGTTGTAATCAGAGTGCACTTTATATCTCTTAAAAATGTTTAGCCCCTGCCATCTGGAAAGCTACTTCTTTCCCAGTTGTATAAGCCTATAATCAGCCATTTTAATGTTGGTAAATCAACCACCAAAGGTGTTTTAATAAGATATATACTCTGATAAGTCAATATATGCCTGCACTGGCCATAAAACTTGGCATAAAAAAGATTAATTACAGGTTTTAGTCCCTAAATTCTAAAGTCAAGCAAGCATAAGCAGCCAAAGATATAACCACAAGACAGGACTGTAGTGCATCATTTTGCACCCCTCACCCCTGCTGGGATCCTGAGACCGTCAAATACTTATATAAAGTGCCTGTACACCAATACATGCAGTATGGGGAGCAAACAGGATGAACAACAGATCCACAGGCAGTCACAGGACTTTGACCTCGTGATTATGGAGACACGGTGGGATAGTTTGCATGACTGCAATATTGTCATGCAGGGCTTCTTGCTGTTCGGGAGAGAGAGACAAGGAAAGCACAGTGGTGGAGTTGCCCTCTGTGTAAGGTAACACTTGGAATGTGTTGGGCTCTTTGGATGGAAGATGAGCAAGTCAAGAGCTTATGGGTCAGGATAAAAGGGCAGACTAGTAAAGGTGACATTGTGGGGTGTGTCTGCTACAGGCTGGAAGGGAATCCTGATTTTCAAAAAGGGTAAGAAGGGCACAGAGAACTACTGGCCAGTCAGCCTCACCTCAATCCCTGGAAAGATGATGGAGCACCTCATTCTGAAAGCTGTCTTTGTCCACATGGATGACAGAAATGTGATCAGCAGTAGTTAGTGTGAATTCACTAAAGCTAAATCATGGTTGATCAACCTAATTGCCTTTTAAAATGAAACAACTACCTGGATGAATGAGTGGAGAGCAGTGGATATTGCCTGCCTTGACTTCAGGAAGTCTTTTGGCACTGTCTCTCACAATGTCCTCATAGGCAAACTTGGAAGGTGTGGACTGGATGAGTAGACAGCGAGGTGAATTGAGAACAGACTGAACGGCAGATCTCAGGAGGGCTATGATAGTGGCACAAGGTCTAGTGGGAGTCCTGTCACTAGTGGTGTCCTTCAAAGTTCAATACTGAGCCCAGCATTGTTCAACTTATTCCTCAATGACTTGGATGAGGCGGCAGATGCTTCCTCAGCAAGTTCACTGATGACACAAAGCTGGGAGGAGTGGCTGATACTGCAGAGTGCGGGGTAGCCCTTCAACATTACCAGCATGTTGAGGGAGATGATCCTACCCCTCTAGTCAGACATGGCCTCAGAGAGCTGTGCCCTGTTCTGGGTTCCTCAGTACAAGAGGAACTACACAGAGCTCCTGGCATGGGTCCAGCAAAGGGCAACAAAGATTATGATGGGACTGGAACACCTCACCTATGAGGAAAGGCTGAAGGAGCTGGATCTGTTCAGCCTCAAGAAGAGAAGACTGAGAGGGGACCTCACCAATATCTGTAAGTATCTGAAGAGGGTGTGTCAAGAGGATGGATCAGGCTCTTCTCAGTGGTGCCAAGAAATAGGACAAGAAGCAATGGGCAGAAACTGATGCAGAAGAGTTCCACCTGAGGAAGTTCCACAACTTTGTGATGCAGGTGACTGGGCACTGGAAGAAATTGCCCAGAGAAGTTGTGGAGTCATCCTCACTGGAGATACTCAAGAACCACTTGGACACAATCCTGTGCAATGTGATCCAGAATGACCCTGTTTGAGCAGGAAGGTTGGATCAAATGACCCATCCCTTCCAACCTTGTTCATTCTGTGATTCTGTGAGTCATATATAGCTAGTATTTGCTCTCTAACTACTGGGCAAAAGACACTGCAAGTACCAGTTGATTAGCTGTGATTGATCCATTAACTTAAATCTCTGAGAAGTTCCCTTGTAGCATTACATTTTGAAATTTCACCATTCTCCAAACACTGAATAATGAAACTCTTGCCTGAAACAGATATTAGTGCTGCTATAATTCCAGATTTTTTTCTGAAAGACCCACCTTGGCTCATGCTTCCCTATTTCACAAAACTTATTGGTGTTTGTATGCTGTAAGATGTTACTTGTACCAAATTACAGAATGATACTAATTTCATGTGGTAGACCTTTGTAGTGCCTTCACATCACAGAGATGTTTACAGAGAAGTGATGGATGGGGACCAGATGTAGAGAGTCTGTCAAAATGCTCTCAATAGGCTGCAATGCTGGCTCTTCAGATTTCCTCTTGGGCCTTGGGTTTGTGACTAAGAAAACACTGTGCTTTATTTGTAAAGTGGATTTTAGGTTTTGGGTGGTTACTATTGGGTATTGGGTAAGAAATTATTGCCCACTATAGTACCTGTTTTGATTTTGTTAGTAACATTCATTATGAAAGGGGATATGCAGTTGAATGGCATTTTTCAGTGAAATGTACTTCCAGAGTGATAAAACTGTAGATTTGAGGTATAACAGCATAGCAGACTGGAAAACTAAAGTAGCATACAAAAAGGCAATGTGTAGGATGAATGCGTATTTGTAAACCATGGATCATAGCTGTTCTTGTATTTCTTAACATGCGGAAGGTCTGTCTTGTCCCATGTAAATAGAACACTTTCAGTGGTCTTGTGTCTTCAGTATGTTTTAGGACAGGATTAGAAAGACCAAGACACTTATGCATTGTCTATCACTGTCCTTCGGTGAGCTCAGTGAGCTCTGCTGTTTCATACCCAGTATCTTTTCCTTGGTGAAACTTTTTCTGTCCGGTCTTCCTTTTCTTGACTTCTTCTGGCATTTTTCTAGTTCTTCTGCCTTGTTCTTCTCTTCTAATCTCTTCTTTCTGCTATTGTGCAGCGGCTAACTTGGAGGCATAGCTCAGTTTTGTTAAAGCAACACAATTTTTCTTTTTCATTCCCTTTCTCCTCTCTTACAGATAAAGCAAGGTATTAACTACTGATACCAGTTTTTTTAACCTTATGTTATGCTGTACTTGGTGCTAAAAAAAGAAACATTTTTGATTCCCTTACTGAGGAGTATTTTCCAGGAAGAAGAGGAACATTTTAAAACATTTCTTCTTTTTTTTATTTTTTTTTTAATTCTAGTGTTTTCCCTGCAATACAGTCTAACAACAGCCTTTCAAAGACTACCACACATCTTCCTAAGCAGAGGCAAAGGATTTAAAAGTAGTAAGTGTAGTAGCTTCATTTTAATCCTTCCAAGAAAGGTTTTCCTTTGTTTGAAGATAGCACCAGCCAGAATTAAAGTATGCTATTAATCAAAAAACCTCTCAAAATCAGAAAGATGCACTTAAAAATTCGTCAGCATCCTGAGACCAAGGGTTTAGCACGTGGCATAAAAATTGAGAGTGATCAATAACTGTCAAACAACACTTCCTGCTTTTTGTAGGTAAGGATAATGGCATAGAGGATCAAGTCAGCAGGGAACAACATGTATGCATGAATTGGTTTAAAGAGATCTGGTTCAATGGGATATATTTAACTTTTCCATCAGCTGAAAACTGCCAAAGATAAGCTGCCATTATCAGATTCTTTTGAACTGGGGAAAAATACATCACACTGGAGAAATGCTCTTTCCTTTTAAAAAACACATGATTGAGATAAAACTCACAATTTTACTAATTGATTCTCTGTGAATGAGATAAAAAGTACATAAAGTTTCTTCATTCCTTCAGAGTGCTCTGCCAGTGATACCAGATGTAATTCTTAAACTAGACAAGAAAATTTATCAACCACTCTCTCATTATACAGAGGGTAAAGGATCTAAGTGTTCCTTGAAAAGCCTTTCTCTTTGAGATGTAGAATGATCTGTTCCAGGAAGTTATCATGAGAGCAAAATGTTTAAACTACACCCTGACCAGCATCTTGATCCCATGTGAGTGCCAGTATAATGTGGAGGGTTTTTTCATATTTAGTCCATTTAAATGGTCAAGACAAATTTCTGTCACAGTATCACCACTAAGCATCTGCAGCACATTATATCCCTGCAGACAATCAATTTACTTTTGCACATGACATAGTCTAAAAATGTATGAAAGGTGTTGTTAATTTGTACTCACCAGTGAAAGACAACATTTTGTCATGGGAACTTAATTTGGCTAGGATATAGCCTGGATCCCTTTGAAAATATGGTGGATTCTTTTTTTATTTTATGTATCCATTTTTCAACAACTATTGTAAGTCTTATGGCATCTGCAAAGTTAGAGGAATTTGCTAGCTATAGTGGCAGCTGCTCTTTTTCAAAAAGTTAACTGCCCCTAGAATCCTTTTGGTAAGACAAGCTCTGACTATTAGTCTTATGAATTTATTTATGATTTATATTTCTGAGACTGCCGATTCATAAACGTGAATATAAATACACATTTCAGGTTAATCGGCAGTTAATTTGAAATATGAATAAGAAATCTCTAAACCTAGATTTCTATTTCTTATAATTATGGTTTATATCCTATTTTTATGGCAACTGTAGAAAATATTACTTCTCAGTCATTATATAGATGAATTAGTCAGTATATAGAAAAGAGGTATAGGGTAGTATCAATTCTTACTTCTCCAAGAATTTGGGCTAAATTGATGACAGCAGGAGTGGACATATTGTTAAGAAGTCTCTGACATATTCCTGTTCTTGAAGGATCTCTATTCATACTATACTAAATAGTATTAATGAGATATGGTTTCTGGGTCAGCTGCTTAGTTTGGCAGGACAGCATTTCCATACCAATTAAACAGTGATTCAAATCTACTCTGACTAGCAGTGTCTGGACAGGACACCAGAAGAAGGAGTGGGTGTTACATATTCATGTACTTTCAGGTTCCATTCACTTTATCTTTTTTGTGTGAGAAGGAAAGTGATTCTGACCAGAATGTTAATAAGGTCAAAATAGGTGCACAAGAGAAAAGAGCTGAGTCATTGGAAATACCACAGTGTTCTTTCAGGAATGATTCAGAGGGGAGGACTAATAGGGATGCATAAGGCTGTTAAAAGAAAGTCCTGAAGTATAAAACGTTGTCCTGTCTCTTAACTCCGATTTAACACTGCAGAAACAACCTCCATTTTCACAAGATGGTGATGAAATAGGGGAAGCACTACCTACATGGCATGCAGCTAAGCCCCTAGGTTGCTTTGCTTAAATTTTAATGACCACAACTCCAAAGCAAAGTGAAGCAGCAGTATCTGTACCAATTAGTGATCGTGATTTATATATACACATAAGGCACAAATTTAAGTGTAACTTACAAGTGAAAGTTTACTGGAAAAGAATTTCTAATTGTTATGTAACAATATCTTATAGCATTTAAATGTTTTTTAAAAGAAAGCTTAAAATAATTTAGCCTCACTTTTTAGTGCAGTTTTAATTTCATTTTATATATAAGGAAACCTTATTATCTCTAAAAGTTTAGTATGGGACCAAATTTGTGACCTTATGTTAATTTTCTACTAGTGCATTTCTTGGACTTTTTTATCTTTTTTTCTGATATACAGCCATGGTAAGTTCAAGGGCATTAGTATTTATTTCTGAATGTGTTACATTGCCAAGTGGAAAAATGAGCATCAGAAGCAGTTATATAAGATGAAATGGTCAAACCAATCAGAAAAGATGGGAGAAGTCTTATTTGATTTACAGATAAAGGATTAAAATGTGTAGAGGGGGGAAAATGTTACTAATTTTACTGCTCTGTTTTCTTGCTTCGGTAATACTCTGAAGGTGCTATAGCATTAGAAAAACACCTAAACAGCTGAAGACTGAAGGACATTGAAGTCTTGTCCTGTCATTACTTACTAAATATAGAGGTAGCACAGAATTTTTCAAATCTATATAGCAAGCAGCAATGGGAGACTTGGTTATTTTCAAGCACTTTGTACCTCCTGGATTAGAAACTTCCAACAATATTGTTACTTATCTTTCTCGTAGGCTATCTGATTATAGGACTCTCACTGGATAGAAAATAGGTTGAAGGCAGGTGAAAGCAGATATTTCTCTTGGCTGCACTCTGATGGCTTTCATGGTCTCAGGGAAATGTTTGATGTATTACAAATCAGACACAAAATACTGAACACCCATCATGGTTCTGTGAAGACTGCCAGGTAAAAATCTCATCCAGCTTCTCACACAGTGTGTATGGAAATGTGCACTGAGAAAGGTTATTTTGACTTTGGGTTTTGGTAATTCACCCTGAGAACTTTGGCAAGGAACTTGCCCCCTGGAAACAGGATTAATTACAGTAAGCATAATTTGCTAGGACAAATTACAAAAGTAATGTGCTAGGACATAAATGAAACAGAGTTAAAATGTGCCTCATCTTAAAGACACCAAAACATCAGGATCTTGTATCATGCCTGTTCAGAAGCACAGGACTTCTGTATGCAGCTGATTCACCATCAAAGGCCCTCTCATGTGATGGAATTACCAACTGCCAGGTTTTGAATACAGTTAGATAAAAATTAGATCAATGAATGGGGTAGGTCATAGGTTGAAGGGATCAAAGAGTGGAAGAGAACAGAGTTCTCTGAGCAAGGCAGACCTGGAGAAATGCTGTTTGTAATAGTTGTGGGGAGAACTGCTTGAAGAGGTGATTGAAATAGTAATAACAACCTATCTAAGGATGAGATAGACCAATGTAGGGCATAATTTTAAATAGAATGAAAATTTTCACATTTTTAATTAAAATCTTCAACTTGTAGACAAGATCTGCATTTTGATGGAAAATACTCCATTTGCTGAAAGACTTAGTTTAAATTTTTCAGAAAAAAAATGCAAGCCCTGTGCATGTGCTGGTTATGGCCAGATTAGCGTTAATCCTAGCTGGGGTTAAACCATGATGCTGCATAACAGACTCAGTTTTTGCTAAAACTTCACAATTCAATACAATCTTCCAGGAGAAGCCATCAAAAGCACTTTCACAACAACTTCAAAAGCCTCCCTTAAATAAATCTCCAGGAACTGGCTATCAAAGACTGCCACTCAAAGCACTAACATAATACCATCAATTTAAGTCATGATCTAAGTAGAAAATAATGTTTCACTCTAGAACACTTTAAAATAGTTCCTTCTTCCTCATGCTGTACTACCTGATTAGCAGAAAGCTGTGAACAGTACAGTTCTCTATTCTAGTAGTTAATCAAATAATATGAAAATTTTCCCCAATAAGTGTCACAGTTGTGATTTTATGTAATTCAATATGAGCATGATCCAAAGCACATGGCAAGAGGAAGGAAAAGCAACAATATCTTCCTGGAACTCATCAGCTCATTATGGAATTAGTTTCTGTGGAGATGACATCTGAAATCCTTTCTACAGAAATTTCTATTACAAGCATGAAATGAGCCTGATAATAAGTATAGCTATTAAAGAAATCGGTATGCTTTATGAAATGGAAGTTTGTTTACTTTTAATTAGAAAAAGTGTCCTGAGGAAAAAAAGGTCTGTTCATTCTTTGCACTTCATCCTATTTTTTGTAAGTTAGTTGCTCTTAGGGTGCTCAGTGTAGTTTCCTAACTAACTCTTGTCATTCTAGCAGCTGAATGTTTGTTTCCAAAGGCATTGATTATTGCTGAAATTACTGCAAGAAGGCATAGTAGGGTATATTTCATTTTAAAGGCTGCCATGCCCAAGTCTTGAGTAAGAGCTGAAACTGCTGAAGTCCTTTTTGGTGACATTCTGCCCAATACATGCCCTCAAACTCTTCTTGGAATTAGAAAAGAACCCACTGAAATAATACTGTTATAAAAACCACAGTTCCTGAAAATCAGAATTAAATGGAAAAAAAATCTGATTATGAACTGAACTAGAAGTCAGATTAAAAAAAAAGAATTCTTCTGAGTGCTTTAATAACTTTTCTTTTCTTTTTTATTTTTTAGGTTATTGTTTTCCTGCTTCAGGACAGTCCTTCCCTTCCCTTAATGTGCCAGAACTGCAGGGCTTAGTCATCTCTTTCCCTTCCTCTCCTCCCCCCAGTGACAGAACTTTTCATTTATGCTTTCATTCTTTGAGAAAGCTAAAGCAACATTTGTGTTCTCCTCATGATTTATTCGTAATCCCCTGAAGTTCAAATAAAACTTGAGCAGAGAATTTTTCAGAATATATGGTAATGAAATATGCCTCAGAAGAGCTTCTAAAGGTCCCAATTTAGAATTCTTTATTTTTTCCTTTCTGCTGTTGTGGACAAGACCATAAGTCATATTTTAATGTTGATCACTGGCTCCTGATCTAGCAAAAAAGGATTCTCTTGAGAACCTGTTAACACAGTGTAATTACCCAGAAGAATTTCTGTCAGGCAATATGGACACCTCCTCACTTGTAGGGATTAAGGATTTGGCATCTTCAGGCCCATTCATCTTTAAATTGAGAAACTTGGGCATGATGGTTGTGCTAAATCTTCATGAAAAGGCGAGGAAAGTAATTATCAGTGAGCCACAGAGCAACTGTCAACTTATTTCTTTTTTGTTGTTGTTTTTCTAATGGCATGTGTATTAGTTTCAGGTAAAACAAATAGTAGCTTGGAGATTTTCATTTGTTCTAAAATGTTACCATTCTAAAGCCATTGATCTTTTACTTTATAATGTTGCTGCTCAATTTAAGCTAATTTAGAGAGGCTTTCATTTGGAATGTCCAATCCAAGTAGAAACATCCTAACTGCCCATCCTGTCTGTCCATCCATTTAAAAGCAGTAAATTCATTAAACTAAGTTGATGAGAATTTGGTCCAAAAGGAGCCATTCAGAGTCATTGGCTTGTCCATGGACATCAATGGGTGTTGATCCCTTAGGCATTTAAATCACTGTTTTCCCACAAAATATTTCTCTTTTCCTTTGACCATTATGTAAGAATAAACAATTCCTATGGTAAAGAGCGAGAATGTGACATAAACTCATAATTCAGCTGCCACAAAACCCAAAGGATCAAACCCAGACTGATTTCAATGACAAATGGCATGTATCGCTGTTGGCAGTGCAGAGGTCTCTGTAGGGATAGTGACCCCTACTTCACTCCATCAGAGTGCTTCCCTGGGAACTCTTTAGTGATTCCCATTCTGCAAAGTGATGAGCAAGTTCCCAAGTACCTGTGGCTCCCACTGGCTTGCTCTGGAATGCCATTCAGAGCTGTAAATCCAGAGAGGTACTGGGGCCCTGAGAAACTGGAGCTCTAAAAGACAGATCCTAAGAACTAAGATCCTAAGACTGCTAAATGGAGTGTGGAGAGGAACTGATAATCTTTCCACTGTAGGAAATTGTCTGGCTTTCTTGATATGTTTTATATTTAGCATGCATTCTAGTGCTTTGACTGCTTCCCTTTTATGGAATGTAGTAGGTTCTTAAAGCATTGATTACTAGCAGGTGTTTCCAATTATACTTTGGTTATTACTGATTAAGTATCAAATATTAATATTTTACATGTAATAGTTCACAAAATAAAATTGTTGTGGCAGGCTAGTGGATGTATCAGAAATAACTTATAGCATTCTTTAAATTTCCATTTCACATAGCTGGTCTATTTGTGCCACTGGATGCATTAATTATTTTCAGAATGATTTTTAAGGTATTTATAATGAATGGCTATATTTTTTCTTCTGAATGGCTCTTCATTTCCACAACTGGAATTTTATTTCACAAAAACCAGAAGATGAGAAAGAACAATTCTGCAAGTCTGTTTTTGCACGGAGTACTTCTAATCAGATCTCAGTTTTAAGGTTTGAGAGTTCTGAATGGCAGTTTACCTCAATATTTAACTCAGTCAGCTGAAGAAAAAGAGACATGAAAGAGTAAAATCTGAAGGTTACAAATCCAGTCCTGAACCATAGCTCATTGTTGGTGTGTGTATATTTGAACGTAGGAGTTACTTCTGCTTTTTATTGTCACTCAAAAAAATGAAGTCCAGCAAACCATCTGAGCCTTTTGGGGAAAAGATAGAACAGTGCTCGTTGGTACATGACAGAGAGAATACATGAGCACAGCCTAGAAGTTTGTTCTGCTGAAAGTGTCGTATTATGTTGTTTCCCTGTGGATAGAAACTGGAAAAGTCAAGGTATTTTCCTCAAGTTTTTTTACTGCTATGAAAGCATTTCAAATTACTGGTAGAATTATCACAGTAAATTTAATACAAAATCTATACATTGCTGAAATGAGAAAAGAAAAGAGTAAGATATCTATTAAGATAGGGTCATTTGCCTTTGATAATTTATTCTGACATATCCAGGACTTGGCTAAAGGTCACTGGGAAAGACAAATTCCGTGGATTTGTGGAGGTTTTTGTGTTGAATGCAGGGAGTTTTCATTCTGTAACAGACTTGGACACAGCCCCTGCCTACATCCAAATACCCTCCTGCTCTTTGGACATGAGTCCTTGAGGCTCACCTGCCTTGCTGCCTCTGGCCTAACAACACATTCAGAAGAATTTTCACCAGATGCTGATTGGAAATGTGCTGTAGCCATTCTCAGAGTGTTTTATAGGGAAAGAATAACATCTTAATTGAGTTGCATTAATTTCTGGTAATTATCATGCAATGACAATTTAATGTGGCAAATACTTTGTCATTTAACTAGTCTAGTTGTTATTGCATATTATAGTTTTCTTGAGATTTTGTATAACTTACTGATAGGCAAACCTTCACATGTTCATATAAAAATTATAATATAATACACATAAAGATATTGTATAATGCTCATATCTAATTGCAGATATTACAAGGAGTAGCAATTTGAAAATGATTGCTAATTATGAAATCAGATGTTTCCGTGAAATTAAAAAGAAGATTACTTTTTAAACTTTTTTTTCTAGTTTGAAAAGCTTTTCAAAGTTACTTTCTGCCTCTCTTGGTTGGGCACTCAGACTCATTCTAAACGGTAATGTCACTAAAATCTAAAGAAATTATCAGTGTCTGACCCCAAATAATTTGAAAGACATTATATAAATATCCCAGAATGAATTGGCCTGGTGGCACTCCAAGAACTAATTTATATCCTGCTTAAACAAGTTCTGGTGTCTGAGGGAGTCAGTGGGAAGGAACCTGACTAACTGGGAGCAGAATTCAGTCTGTATAAATTCATCATTCTAATCCAGGCATTCTTCTAACTATCAGCTAAACACACTGAAGCTAGAGTTCATTTTTAAAGTACAATTAACACCAAAATATCTTCATGTCTTAGTTATTTTTACTTCCATGCTACCCTGTTTCTTTCATAGGATCCCAAGTAATTTAGATTGGAAGAGAACTCTAGAAGCCATCTGTGCCAGACGAGAGGACTCAAAGGAAACAGGACTAGAAAAATATGTTTGCAAATGCTAGAGTCTTCAGATACTACTGAGAATATACATTAGAACCTAAGATTTCATGTGTCACTGCACCATTTATATTCACTCCTTTTACCATAAAAAACACTTCACATTGAAAGATATTATTTCTCTCAAAAAGACAAAAAAGCCCCTTTTTTCATCTGGTATATGGTTTCATAAATAAATGACATTTTTTCCTAGGCATTTAAAAAGCACTGCATTACTGTGCTGTCCATGCACTAGCATAAGGAGATATAATCTTATTTTAAAGTTAAAATTGAGCAGTTTGCATGCTTGGGTAGTAAAACACTTATCAGCAATGTCTTCTGCATCTGAATAGCTCTTCTCTCTGGTCAGAAATGTACAGGGTTTTACTGCAGGATATTGTTCCTGCTCACCTTCCTTTGGCTGTTTTTGAGGCACCTTAGAAGTCTGTGCTCACTGGTGAATTTTGTGGTTTCTGACCCCCCTACAGTGGCCACACATACAGTACAGCAAGTGTGGTATTGCAATGAGTTCTGCTCCAATAGCACCTTTTTTTTTTTTTCATTAGTCTTTCCAATTACTTGGACAAAGGCTTAAGGAATGTGTCCTTGTGCTTTTATTTTGCCCAGTGTCATATTAGGACTTTCAATAAAGGAGCTATGTTTTCAGTCAAGATTTGTCCTAAAAAAACCTAGGATGTTTTTTTTTTTACATTTCCCTTACAAGATTATGACTTTCTTGGTAACTCCTTCCAGCACTTTATCTTTCTGTGTCATCTTCAATTTGGGGAAAATCCCAAACGTTTTCTTCAATATGACAGACAGGTGAATATATTCCTTCCCTTCTGTAAAAAGCATCAGTACTGAAGTGACTTACTTTGATTATGCAAAGATATGGCAGAAGTAGAAAAACTTTTCAAAAAAAAGCTACAAGAATTGTCAGAATTCCCCCCTTCATTTGATTTTATCAAACAGCTTCTGCCTCTGCCAGAAGTTGCAGCAGGACTCCTCATTGTTCTGTCAGAATATCAGCTGTGGGCAGTAATTAGGCATCACAAAGTAACAAATTGCTGGGTCTGCACTTTGCTCCTCATTTGCCTTTCCTCAACTGTCCACTACATGTCAAAAATAACTGTCACTTTTGGACTGTCTATTAAACTTCATTATTATTATCATCCAGCTAGCTAATTTATGCCAATCCTCTTCCCTCCCATTATTTTTTCCAGAACACTGAAAACAGACAATTTGTCAAGAACATGCATTTTCTGTTTTGCCCTTGGCACAGCCAGAGTTCACCATGGGCAAACAGAATCTCTGGGTTTGCAGGGCAGGGGAAGGAAAATACGGAATAAAAATGGCAATAGGATGGCAAAGGCGACACATAAATGAATGTGGGGCTTTGAGTAGAAAAGCAATGAAAAGTTCCACATCCTTCTTTGTTCAGGAAACCCTCAACAAATAGCATGCAATGTGATTTTATTGAAATGCCTGTTTTCCCTATGCTTATTAGGGATTATTGTCTACTCTTTCCTGCCTTTCTACCTTCCTGCTTTCCTAGCCTTCCTGCCTTCTCCAGATCTAACATACCTATTTGCATTGGAAGCATCTGTTTCTAATCACTTTCTAGCATATCTTCTTCTGTCACTTTGTTACTGTTAATTCTCAGTGGCTCTACTTTTGGTAGGTGTTATTTTTTTGTTTCTTATGCTACTGTATTTATTGGGCAACGTGATAAAACAGGGGCTTCACTAAGCTTTAGAAATGCTTTATTTAAACCAAGTTGAAAATTTTATTGGCAATTATATAAATCTAGGAAGGCTGGTGTCTTATTCTGAACTGTATCCTTAGAAAATGGGCTGCAAAAATAATATCAAGCTTTTTTATGAGAATTACATTGTCAGGAAAATAACAAGAAGTACAGTGGAGCAAATACACCTTAGTCTTGAGAGACTAAATACAAATATTATAAAGCATTCAGTAGGTCTGGTTTGATTAAGGGCATGAATTTTTTTGAATATTAGTGTAACTTTTCCTACACAAGCAGTAACATAATAGTGTGCAAATGACTGAAATATGAAAGAAGAATAATTTTTTTCACGAAAGAATAAATGCCAGCAAAGGCCATTGGCAAAAGTAAAGGAAAAAAAACAAACTTCAGTATCAGTAACATAAAGTATCACTGAGGTGCAGTCTAAAAGACTGCTGTGAAAATAGCCAAAACTTTATCATTTGGGACCTTTTAATCTAGTCTGGGGGGAAAAAATCTAGAAAATATGGGAAATATCCTTGTATTTGCAGAGATTTAATGGGACACCAATAAAGATCTTCTCCAGCTCTGACTTCTTTAAATCAATTTTGGGCAAGACAACCTGAAATGTTGATGTTAAATAGAAACCTGATGTCATTGATGCAATATCTTGTTGTGGTTAGGGAAGTAAACAAATTACAGTGATATGTCAGCAAAGCACAAGAGTAAACACCAGGAGAAACTAGTAAACAGAAATCTAGTAAGGCAACCCTAAAATACTTGGTTTGACCAGTGGCACTGTACTACAGATGGAAATAAAGTTTGTAAAGATGAACAAGCCCTTACCTATGACGACATATTTTTATGATGATGCTCCTTAGGGGAAAAAGGATCATAAGATTCCCTGTTACAACATTTTTATACTAAAAATGTAAGTATGTTCAATTTCACTTTGCAATCTTTTTCTCTTATTTGTCCTAATTGAAAATTCTAGCTTCCATCTGGGCCATTCATTTATGGACCACAAATGTCTGCTGTTTGGGCTTTCATGGCTATCACCTGTTTAGGGTTTCTGCCATGAAATTTAGGACAGAAATGACTGTAACTTGGATGTAGAAACATCTCGGCTGTCAGACTTTCTCATTGCTACCAAGCATCTTTTCACATTTCCAATTCATAGCAAATCTTGAGAGACTGTTCCTAAGGTGATCTTACTGTAACTCTTACTCATATTTACCATGATTGCTCTTTTTTCCCAGACGGCCCTTTTAATCCTTTAATTTTTAATGCATTTTATCTTGCTTCTTTCAGATGTTAAAAGGGTGTGTTTTAGTATAGTTTTTGCTGTATTCCACCATGTTTTTAAAAACATCCAGAAACTCTAGATTTACCAGGGGAGTTCTCATTTGGCAGTTAAATTATTTTTGTCATAAAGTGGATATTATAAAACTCTTTGAGAGAAAGCATGAAATTGAAATAATGGAACAAAGATCAAAGCCAGCAGCTACACAGAGTGGAATCCTTGACTGGCAAAAGGAAGCCAGCTGATGGCATTGTTTTGCATAAGTAATGAAAATTTCTCAAGAGGTTAAGCCTTCTAATAGTTTGGAAGATGTAATAAAAACTTGTTTCAGACTAATACAGAGTTACCAGGAATATGTCATATGCATGAAATTTGCCTTTTATAGTTGGTAATTTGTCACTACTTTAATCCTCTGTCCTGCAACAACACACGGGATCAGTACTGTTTATTTCAGTGCTTGTTCCTGGAAAAACTGTAAAGTCTCATTGCTGCTGATCTTTCTCTAACATTTTAATATCGATGCTCTGATCATTTTTAGCAGTTTTTTGTATTTTATCAGTACTGAAATTGAATCTCAAATCCTTTGATTGACATGGTAGAATGTCTGCCTGTAAGTGTCCATATTCCTTTATCAAAATGCTTCTAGATAAATATAATAAATAAAATCCTAGTAAATTAGTAGAACTGGTAAAACATTAGTACATTTTCCCCAAATTCCTTGATGTCTCACTAGGAACTTTTATAAATTCTGATTTGTAACTAGAATTATATTTCATTCAATTATCTGGAATTTACTCACTTTATATGTACTTTAACATCACTACAAACTTATTTTATTTAATTTAAATAGGTTTTTTTTAAGAGTTTTAAGTAAAGATCAGAGAATGCAAGATGCAGAAAATAAATGTGGAGAATAGGCAGGAACAGAAGGAGAAATAACAGGAAAAATCAATAATGATAAAAGAGGAGTGATGTATCAAATGAAAAAAATACGAGACTTACAGAATTTAAGTAATTTACTGAATAAAATGAAGTAAATTATCCAAAATAAGAGCCAGTCAGCAAGATTTATGTGTTTTCTGGGAAACTTTAGAAGTGTTTTTCCCCTTCCAACTGCAAGTAGTTAGGTATCATGTTTATATAATACGGCCTGTGGTTTGTGTACTACTTTGCTATTAACTCACAAGGAAAAGCACCATTCCTTAAACAACCAGAAGCATTTTATTCCTTACACAAGATCCATCACAATAAAGAGAACTGCAATTACTAAGATCTGGCAGCTACACAGTCCAAATGATAAATATAAAAGCTGTTTAACTACTGTTCTAGGAGACTGTAACCTGCAATAATCTCTAAAATTATAAAGCACTTCCACATTTTCCTCTGGTATGGTCACTTCTGAACATGTGTGAATTTTCAGAAATTTTTAGAGGCCTATCAGGAAGGTAAATATTACCTAGAAAATGTCTGATACAAATCTCAATTTCTTATTTTTGTCTGTGTACTGCAAGAGATGTCTGTTCTATAAGGGAGAGGATGCAAGGGGGTCAAATATATATATTAAATATAAGGAAATTTTCATTCATAACTATGAAATCTCTTTAATCATGCTGCAGTAGGGTGTAGCTGTCAGTTTGGACAGTCTCAACTCCCTTTCCCCTGGTATCCAGAAGAAAATCAGGCACAAAGTCTGTTGTTTATGAAGCTGGCATTAGCTGTTTTGTAACTACCTCGACACTCAGGGGTTTAGTGGGATTTCTGTGTCATTAAATCAATGCTTTATAGCCCTAGAAATAGCCTTATAGAAAGATGTGATGGGGGCTTGGGATTGAGTCACCATTTCCAGGACCAACTATGTTCAGATACGTGCCAGCCAAGGGAATTTTCAGCACAGAAGTGAACAGCTGACTGGGCTGTAAGAAAATGATTCTCAGTTGACACTCATTTAGATGAGCTGGGGAGTTCCTCCTTGTTTAACACACATGAAATGTCTTACACTACAACTATACAAAATGTCTTACTTGATTAAATAAAAACACTATTACTACATAAAATGTCTTACTGATACAGACTTTCCATCAGGATCAGGAACTTCTTTTTCAGGGAAACATCTAACTGGTAGTTCATTCTCAATGGAAGATTTTCTTCCTTTCTTATCTCAAACCTGGTCTTCACTGGAGAACCATAAGAACAATTACTTAACTGATACGAAGAATTTTTTCCTCAGCAGTCTTGCTTGGAGAAGAAGTACATCAGATATTTGCTGTGATTGCCCTTGTTTACCCAAACCTGATAAACCAAAGTATTTCCATGAAACTGGATCATCCAGTTTCTCTTTCAGGATTATTTCCTTCCTGGAAAGTCAGTCCTCTGGTTCATGAAGACCACCCAGCCCCAGCCTGGACTTCTTCCTCTTGGCAAGTCTTTGCTCAGAGCTTGGAGTCAGGCAATGTTACCGGCTCTTGCTGCTGCTTGTACTGCTTAAGACCTCATTTAAAGTATTCCTTGCTGACCACACATTTTTCATTGAGACAGAATCTTATCCTGATGCTGTCATCCTTTTTTTTTAATTTCTTTTTTTACTCAATACAATAGATAGGTAGCTGTAAATATACTGTTATGTCACTGAAATACAAAAAGATATTTTATTTTGTTACAGATTTGGGGGTTTTTTGCCTGTTTGGAAATAGGCCTAACTAGACAAATGTGTGAAGTCTGCCACTAGACAGTCTTGTAACATAGTTACCAAAGAATACAGGGAAAGGTGGAAAAGAAACTTAATTTTTCTCCTGGAATATGAAAAATACAGAGTAGCAAATCAGTTTTTTTCAAATTTGAAATATTACTGTGCTTTCATTCATCTAAAAGAGGTAAGGAAAGATATTTTATTTTATATTTTTAAAACTTCAGCAGAAGTTTTCCATATGAGAACTCTAATTCTGGAATTGAGCTATTATAGTTAGGTTTGAACATATTGGTGGCAGAAGTTAACCTGAGGTTTCACACAATAATATGTATTATATTTCATTCCAATGACCACTGTATCACCTGCTGCTAACCCAAGAAAGAGAAAATTTAGAGATGTTGATTTATGCAACTGCTGATTATGCAACATTGGATAACAAAAAAATAATTACAGTTAATGCAACAGTTTGTGTTTTTATAGAATGGTATACAAAAATAGTAAAGCTGAATTAATTTCTACAATATCCCAAGAGAGCAGTAGCTTCTAAAGAAAAGCAAAGAGGAAAATCAGTAGTTTTGTAGGAACAAGTTATTTTCACCTTAATTGTGTACCAATAGGAACAAGTTATTTTCACCTTAATTGTGTACCAAAACCAGATTGAGCATCTTTATAGAACTATTAGCATATTTTCCACTCTATTTTTATCCAGAAGACTGCTCCTCTCTAGGCTCAGACTTAAGTGTTTTGCTTTTGAATAATTTCATAGTTGTGGTAGGTTGCTCTAGTGGCATACTCCACTTCCTGTAATCACTATACTAGATTCCAGATTGGTAAGGAATAATTTTATTCTGTTCTGTAATTCCAGTGTTTTTCATTTGCTGAGATTTGTAGTATTGTGCATGTGGAAAAAAATGCAAGATATCTTGAGAAAGAATATAAAAAAATAGTTCCATATCTGAAAGTATTACAAACGTCATTGAAATTTTATTTTTGAGCCCAGCAATATGTTTATTTAGGATTGCCTTTTATTAGGTAATTTTAGCTGAAGAAAATATATTATTAAAATTGATTTTGGCTTCTAAAATATATAATTTATTTGATAGAATGGGGTGCTTTTTATGACTAAATATCTGTTGATATATCCATTATTTAAATGTCTATATCAATAGTAAACTGCTTGATTTCTTGCACCAGCTTGGAAAACAAAAATGCTGATTGTCCTTGAGCTACCTTTTTTGACACCCTGAAAGTTTGCATTTCATTATCACCACCTGCTATTGCTTTCTAGATTCATAGGTGAAAGTGAAAATTGTAACAAGTCAATCTTCCCATATTCTAATGAAAAAATAACTATCAAAATTATGCACTACCAAAGGAAAAAAATTAATCAGGGTCACTTTCTGGCCTGCCCAGGTTTCGCTGAGTACAAAAAAAAAAGCAGTATCTATTCAGGGTCAGGCTCAATCTTATAGGTATTTTGCCACATTTTGCCCAAAATAGCATGAAAGCAATAGAATGGACGAGAGAAACTTGTACAAAAAGCAGCTCAAACCCCTTTGACTGCTCTGAGTGAGGCTGTATTGAACCCCAAAACTGTGGGTAGAGTTCAGGCTGTTGAACCAAAAGTATTTCAGGTTAAACTTTCCAAAAGCATGGGTTACCTAAGAGTTACATTTTTCTGTGCTTGTACTTGGAGTTTGTAATTTGTTATGTATTGGTGTCATTAAAACAGATACTGTATTAAAATCTATTATATATTATATAATATGTATTATGTATTAATATATAATATATAATATAATTATATATTACATAATATATTACATATATTATATATTTATATTATATATATTATAATGACATTAAAAATTATCATAAAACAGATGAATCAAGCTAAGTCATACAGCCAGCTAAACTCTGATACTTTATCAACTTGCAGATTTTTGATAATAAAAAGCTAAAATTATCTGTTTGGGCTGCCTTGATTATGTTTCCCTCAAGGCAGTCAATTGAATTTTCTAAACAATCCACCCTCCACTATACCCATTTGCCCCATCACAAATGAGTGGATAGAGAATTATGTCACATCTTCATTTACTGACAGACTTGTGTCATTGAGACTCTTTCTACTTTCCAACTGATGTATGTACCATGCATACATACAATGTAATGCTGGAAACATACCCATAAAAGCTATCACATTCAGATTAATTAGCAGCTAATTAACAGCCCTTTTGGCCTTTGCAGAATACCATGCTAAATTCAAGAAATAATTTGAATGGGCAATTATGAATGCTATTTTAAAATAATGAGTTGAAGCATCTACAAGATTTTACCTTGACAAAAATGTGATTGCTAAAATTGCCACTGACTAATACATAGTTGGGCGGAACAAACAGCATTTAGAGATAAAAACGTATCATCCCATTGTCCACAAAAGCTCATTAGAAATAAGAAAGAAATTTGGAGGATCTCCAAATAGAGGATTATGAAATGAAAGGGACAAAAAGGTAATTTCTTAGAAATATTTTTTTAATGGATGAAAATATGCAACATCCAATGTCATTTGCCACTGGAGTTTGCCCTATGCTGGGAGTGATTGTCTCACCACAATGCAAATTATAGTACTGGGCACTATGTAGTCACTGTCATGCACAATTCAATGTTATAACACTTTAGACTTGATTTCTACAGTGGCCTTGAAAACATTGCTACAAACAAAACTAAATGTATTCTTTAATGCTCTGGCTTTTCAATCTGCTTTTTGTTCAGTCATGCCTATAAATCACCACTTTCTGTTTATATTATAAGGTTAAACTAACATCCTTAATCTAACAGTATTTGAAGCAAACCATTTATGAAAATGAATGGTTTGCATACATGGTATGCAGATGTTTGAAGTACCCAGAAGGTGGTTAAAATACAGTGTTATTGTATACAGTACAAAACAGTTTCATGTTTTTGTTGCCTTTTCACAAAAGCCAGAGGAGATTGCAGCTGCAGAGTTGCTCAGTCTGGAGATGACCTCTAGGGGTCACCTGATACTTTCTCTTATAAAGCACAGAGATTATTTAATTATTTCTAAACAACTCCAAAGAAATTAAGACTTCTTGAACAGTTTTTCACTTTAAGCTAGTGATGGCACACTCTGGTTTGTATATGAATTCTTATTTTTTCAAATCTTATACCGTCTTTTCTAATGCGTGACCTAAATTTTCGCCTCTACATGTTAAATGAGCTCCTCAGTCTTCTTTGATTAATCAAAAAATATGGCCTACTTTATGACATGCCTTTTATTATTCGTAGACAGCTCTTGTTATGTCATTTTCCTCTGGATAGCAATTGTTGAGCTGTATAATTCCACCTAGATCTTGTTTTCCAAACGCCTCTGTTCAGCTCCAGTCTACTCAGCTTGCTTGGCCAGGGTGCATCCTTTTAAATGCCGTGTCCCTCAACAGTTCTCTGAACTTTAATCACTGGCCAGTACTGCGTTGCCATCTTCCCCAGTGTTTGCGTTGGGCTTTTCCAGAGTGAATGAAAAATAACACCTGAGCATAAAGGGATCCCTACAAACAAGGAGGAGGAAGAGGCCAATTTAAGGGGAAAAGTAAGAGTGATGTTAAGAGGGGCAGCAGTCATGACAGGCCTGAAATTCCCTCCCGTGGCTTACCTGGGTCAGTCGGGAGTGACTAAAGAACAGCAAGAGTTGATGTTGTTCTGATGAGCCCAGGAGGAGTGTGTGTTATTGCCCTTCCTGCATACAAGTGTTCCTGGGATGGAGCTTCCTTAGACCAGCCCCCTAGTCATAAATTGTCTTACACTCTGACATTCCAGTATCTTCATACAGAAAAATAACACGTTTGTCTCTTTTGTAGATATGTGAAATAATAATATAGGATGAATTTCATCCTGGGGAGAGAACTAAAGGTCATTGTACTTTTGCTTTACATTTTTCATGTAGCAATACCTTCTGGCCAAAGAAGATAGGAATTTTCTGAATCATTAATGTAGTTTTGTCTTTGATTAATGCCTAAAATTTTAATATTTTTTCTTAAAATAATAAATATAAAGATTTTTTATTCAGTGAATATTGTAAAACTTTGAGGTGTCTTTTAATTGATTCATGTCAAGAAACTGAAATCCGAAAATATTTAATAGAGAAAGTATTCTGAAAATGTTTTCAGAACATAGTTTGGATGAATAATATGTACATATTTATGGTCATAAACAGACATTCGTTTTGAGTTCTCAGGCAAAAACAAAATAGTAGCATTGTAGTTTAAACTATTCCATTCATTTTCATGTGGGATCAGTATTCATAGACACATTTTATAATTGTTTGTAGTCTACTGATTCCTCTGATTCACCATGGTATTTGTTCAAAAGGAATCTTGTACTGTAGTAAAAGACTTGAAGGAATTCTTTTTCTTCTTGTGGGAAAACACAGAAATCTTACTTATAGATACTGTAAGAAAGTCATTGATTTGGAAAAATAGAATGTTTTAATATTAAATATTTCATTTTGTTTTACTTATTCAAAACACAACATTCGAGGAAGAATTAATTGACTAGACTTCCAAATGAAAATTCAGTGGTTTTAATGATAATTCATGTTAATTATGAAGAAACTACAGTTATCAATAAAGTAAGCCACCTAGTAAAGATACTATCTTTTGATTCTCTTCCAACTTTTTTCTGATCACTCTATAATCTGTCTCTCAATCTGCTAGTAATATCTTGAGAAATTTTACGCAGAAGAGTCTTAGAAATAGACTGTTTGTGTCTAATATTTGAATAGTTCAAATATATTATGACCAGCATTACAACACTGTGTTTATTTGCAGCATGGCCTTTGACACCAATTGCAATATTCAGTATTAAGATTTTTTAAAAACATTTATATGCATCTTACTTTGACATTAAATATACATTTGAAGCCATATATTTAGTGTTGGTATATAATCTGCATGTGTTTCTAAAGTCAGGTAAAATTTTTTTTCTGTTAGAAGCTGATAATCTCATGGTTTTTTTGGACTAACTATACCACCCAGGAAATTAATTTCCTTAAGTAGCCTTCTCTCTCTAACTCTCTGGAAAGAATTTATTCCTTCCTCCCTGACTTCCAAGCTTTAAAAATAGTACATTTTCAAGAAAAATAATAGAACAAAACTACTTCTATGATTTTATGTTTTCCTTTTCTACAAAAAAAAACCACCAAGTGGCTGAGCTGCGTGTCTCCCTGCTTCACTTCAATATCCCATTATTGTTCCCCTTCTCCTAGTAAGTACTTGCACATTAACATTCACATACATCCTCCTCATGGGTCCATGGTTAATTATCTGATTACTAGGAAACAGATATTCTGTCCTGTAATTCTGAGGTATTATTCCACTTTATACATTTCTTAATCAGGACTAAGAGCAGATTTTCACTCTTTTAAATTGCTTTGCTTTTCTGGTGACACATTAGATTATATCTATTCACCAACTATTTTCTTTTCTAAGTAGTCAGAGGTAGAATAACCATTGTGTTCACAAGAATAAAATAGATCCATGTATTTTTCCTAGATTTCTTTGTTTCTTTCCATTAACCTACTTGAAACCAGATTATACTTCATATACATATCAATATTCCATATGGAAAATTAAAGACATTTCAAACTAGATTCTACAGTTTTCTAGAAATTATTTTTATATCTTTTTTTTTCCTTCAATTCAGGTTGCGGTGTAGTTCTTTTAGGGAAATTTTAAAAAGAACTTGAAAGCATGAAGCCTGTACTATCTCAGGAGGTCCCTTTTGCTGTCTTTTGCTCTTGGAGAAACTGACTTTATAAATATTCCATGTTTATAAGCACCACCAGCATGGGCAATTGACCAGATAATTTCTTGACACTGCATTCAAAGGCAGGTTAGGGGAAATCTGTAGTTACTCTATGCCTTTGGCACACAGATATTTGTTAGTTCTCAGCAACCAAGAACCAGATGTTGTGGAATCTGTATGGGCAAGACCTCTCTATACATTCAGTTGATCTTCAGATATCAAATAAATCTTTGATTAATGCTTTATTTCTTTATAGACCTAGGAGATTGTGCTGGAGGCGGGGGGTGGGGGTGGCATAATCTGTGTTTGCCAGTGAGAATTTCTCCTCAGCCCCCAGCACACCATAACACCAGCTCCTGCAGAGACTCCAGTGGTTCCAGAAATACAGCTCCAGATATCTCTTTGGGTCCTACAATAACTGCATGCCCACATAACTTTATTTGGAATTTGCTCTTTCCAAAGGGACTGTATAGTCCAAATTTATCAGCTTCTTTGAAATTCTCTCCAACATTGGACAATTTGAAGAATAAAAATCAAAATCAATTATGAATTATTTTGAAACATGAGCATTTGAGTTTCTTATTCTGAGATTGGAATGAAAAGAAATGTATAAAGACACCTCTGGTTGTAGTATGATATCTAAATATCTTTCTAGTCCTTAACTTTTTTTTTCTAGAATATTTAAGCTTCCAGAAGTGTATGTCCTATGGAGTAAGACCCCATCATCTGAGTGCTGACCCAGAGCTGAAAATAAAACCAGCTTGCAGGACTGGCTTAAATTCCCTGAGAGATTTTCCTGCTTAAAACATCATTCTGTTAGCTTTCTATGTTCAAAAAATGACAACTTCCTTTTTCTTCCTTACTTTGAACATAAGTCCCTGCTTCTTACCTGAGCCAGCACAGCTGTTCCATCTATTTTCAGTTAGTGTGTTCCCTTTGTCCTGATCTGCTACAGCCCTGGTGCAAGATTTACAGTCTCTGTCAAGTTATTTATTATGGGCATTACATAAGTAGATTTTACCAAGTGCAGAGAATTTCCTTATGTGCTGGACATCCAGGACTGTGCATAGTCACAGATTTCTGTGATTCTTCTTTGCAACTCTCCCTCTCCTTGTGCCCTTTCTCACCTGTGTATTCCCAGCTACAGGGATCTATATACACCAGCTCTAAGGGTGTTTTGGCAAGTATAATTTACTACTAGAATTTTCAAATATGCTTTTTATTTATCTCTTAGATTCACATTATGATTATGCTTTCTCAGTAAACATATGTAAACAATTACTTTACTCAATATCTGAATATTATTATGTTTATGTGTACTTCTAATAGCCTATGGTATAAAGTCCATCTGCTCAGTCCCTATTCAGGAAATTCAAAATCAACATGACTCTGAAAAAAAATTGAAAAGCAGTCCAATTAAATATTTTCAATCATTTTATCTTGCTTTTTAATGAAGATCGCTTCTCTATTTGAAAACATGATTTAATTTTAACTTGCTTTAGCTCTCTAGACCCCTTGATAGACTACAAACCAGTAAGAGTAGGGATATCAGCAAAGCAGTTCCAATTAGCAAATACTTATCTCTAAGAAAAAAGAATCAAATTATTATAACACACACCTTTGCAGCACTGGTGAAAGAAACAACAACAAAAAAGCAGAAACCTTTGGAGAAGTTATTTGAAGAATCAGGATATGGTAGTTTTACATTTTACTTAGAAGAAGCTGTTTAAACTTATTTTCAGAAATAAATTTCATTGCTAAAGGACATTAATTTTCTGTGACTAAAACTTCATACTGGAGTATAAAGCTAATTTAATGTTTGTTAACAATGAATTTTAAGCAGAAAACATATTTCCTCTATGTTTTAACAGATTTCACTTTCTGTGCAAATATATGTAGCATTGTTTGTCAGTAGAAAAAATAACTTTTAGGCGCCACTGTTAAAAATCTAGGTCTATTTTGACTTACTCATCAATGTGCAGTGTGGTGATACTCATGGATTAAGCCTGAGAAATCTTGGATGTAAGTAACTCTATGCATGTGGTAACTGGTTTCTTTATTTAAAACTGTCTTTTATGCTATAGATTAGGGTGATCCTCTTCCAGAAATAATCCAAACCTCCCATTTCTGCAATCTCATTTGCAGAAGAAATTTCTGCTACTTTCACATGGAGATGACTCAGGTCTAAAATCTATGGAATATTGCTGCCCACAGGTGGTTTCCACAACAATGAGGAATTCCCCAGTGTACCTGATTTTAAGGCATATTGGGATACCAGATGAGTATAAGAAAGCAGATTGTGTTCTAGCCATTCTCTGGGAATAGAGATTTCCTTTTTCTGACCCTACTGGTCAGAAAAATTTCATTAAGGCAATGTCAACAATGGTAGTCTTCTGCCATGAGGCTGGTTAGTCACGCTCCTCATCTGACATTGCTGAAGACACCCAAGTGGAACCAGTGCCGCTCAGCCTGAGCCACTCCCAGGGCAGGAGAATCACATGTTGTCTACTGTTCTCCAGCTTTTAACACCTAGGAGTTGCCCTCTAGAATCCCATCAGCTAAGAGAACCAGGGCCACAGATCAGCCACCATGGATGAAGCTTGCAGGAATATGTAATGGCACCCAAAAATATTATGAAGCCATTCACAAAACTAAACAGTTTGGCAGGATTGTCCCATTGCTGTAATGGAAATAGCAAGCTGTCTAATTTATTACTCTGCCTTCATGTAAAGACAGTCCTAACACTTGTTGAAACATAGTACGGCCCACATGACTGTCAAGCCAGGACTGCAGTCTGTCCACAGCCTCTGCCTCTCATGCCCCATCTCAGTCCAGCCTGTAACCACCCACAAGAACACTAACTGAAGAAATGGCCTGCTCCTGCATCTGATACAGGCAAATTTTTTTCTCTTCATAGTAGCAGATTTCCCTTACAGAATAGGCTGAGAGGTATCTCAATGTATTCCTGCTGTGACAGAGGTCCCTCGCTTAATTTATTTTTTAAATAATTTTTACTTATCTGTCCCTGTCAGGATGTCAGCTCCATCACACGAGCAGGGTGAGAGCACCAGGTACAAGTATCTGGACTGATGGCAGCATGCAGGTGCAGATGTGGCTCACTCACCACTGACACAGCCATGGCACCTGCTCACCTTTAGGTGGTCAAACCTTAGAGAAAGTGCTGCAGGCTGGAAAGGAATCCAGGCAAAAAGAAGGTCGGAGTGGCTGAATGGGAGATGTACCTAGTGGTGAAATCATGCAGATCTTTCCTGTCAAAACAACGCAAAATCCAGGTTCATGTTTGCCTCTTTACCAGGCTTCTAACTGCCTAAAAATGCCCTTTCTTTCACCATCTTGCTAGAAACCTTCATCCTTTCCTAGGACTTGCTGAGTGTTACCCACATTTTCCCTTCATGGAGAGCTGCTATAGCCTGGAATATGTTACAATCAATAGAAATAATGAAGTTTATGCAGGTACAGAAAACGGCTGGCATATCTGCTATGCATCTATCATCAGATTGGCCTCATGCTGACAGCCTTGACTGGTTCTTCCTCTGGCTTAGCAATTCCATGTAATTATTGCTCCTGATTCAGCCAGTTGTTAATGGATCACATCCCACCTAGTCTAAAGATCTGATTTCAATTTACAAATGCAGATCACAAAATCTAGGACAAAGCAAGTTGGGACTGTGCTAAAAGTCTTGTTAGTTGCAGGGATAGAGATGTGGAGACCCAAGGTATTGGAAAATTATAGACAAATCCATAAACATCATTCAACATTTTAAGGAAATGCTGCCAAAGCATCTGCTTTAAAAAGAATCTGTTCATGTCGGAACAAAATGACACTGACAATTTAGGCGTTAAAATTGAAACTGCATTGACATGTTTTGAAAAGATGAAAAAGAAATGTTTTGAAATGGACATTTTCATATTTACAGCCTCAGTTTTTGGAATTCCGTGGCAAAATGTTTACATTTTCTCCTGATTTAGGATGAAACGAAACTTTTGTATTCTGTTCCATCTTTCTCCAGATGGGCTACATCAAATCTATATAAACACCAGACTGTGTCTATAAGATTTTATTGAAACAATGGAGCTCTGCAAAGCAGAGAGTATTCAGTTAAAATCAAAATAATTTTCCAAATCTCATTCTGAAATGTGCTTTAGAGCTAATGCTTAGAGTTCCCCAACATTATTTTGGCAGGAGTAATTAGCTGAAATCTGTTATGATGTAGAGAACTGCATTTCTAGGAGTTTTCATTACTACTTTAAGCATTCCTTTCAACTCTTAAATAATCAGCAGTTGATCTTCGTGATTCATAGGCAAACAGTGTTGCCTTTACTCACACACATAGCAGTGCATTCAAAGACAGCACTATCTCGTGGTTGAGTCAGTCCAGCCAACCCGCCACACGTTGCTGAGCTCGTGGCTACGTGCATGTTATTAACACTCTTTGTAACCAGGAGAACCATACATGAATATGATCATTTACTCCTTGAAAGACTTGCTTTTGAAAAAAATGCAGTTTAGCACTAGTTTGAGGCCTAATTAGTGCTCTGAGGGACATACACTCGGAGCCTCAAATACAATTTATGTGCTTGAAGTTCTATATAAGCACATGCAGTTGAACATGCCAGATGAAAGGGCTACTGAATTAGGTTTCTACATTTCATCAGTGTGAGGTCTCTGAAAAGTCTGACTATGAACTTGTATGCCTGGAAAGTTTGCCTTGCTGGTGTGCTGGATCTGCAGCTACTACATCATCCATCCCTGCTTTTCTTCTTGCAGAGGCTGAAAATGATACTGAATTGCAGCACTGTGACTGGTCTGTGTAAAGCTCTGCTGCCCAGAGAGAAACACTTAGTTTTTCTTCCATTTGTTTATTAAGGATTTTATTTCATGGAAGACAGAAAGCCTCTAAAGGCAGGACTGGGGCCTGAGGCACCTGCCTGGCTGATGTCTGGGATAGACATCTGCCTGGAGTGGGCTGGAGAAATGCAGCAGGCATTACTAACCACATCCTCCCCCATCAATTCACCTGCGGTAACTGAGTAAATTTTTTTCAGTTTGTAAAATGTTTCCTTGCAGTCTCCACCGGCTGAGCTTGTCAGATAATGTGCTCAGCCATCGAGTGTATAACCTCCTCAGGGAAGCAGAGTAAGAGATAAGGGCTGCCATGGGAGACTGAAAGTGCAACTCCGTCCTCTGACATTTTGTAAAGTTAAATTATAGGGGCATTATCTTTTGTATTTCATTTCGTTTATTAGGCAGCACGGGTGCTGCTTAATGGGATGCAGTCACTGAAGTAAACAATCCCGTGGAATGCTTACTTGTTCCTATTAACTCAGGGATTCCAGCTCGGAGGATATTTATTTCGACATTCATGTAAAAAAAAAAAAAAAAAAAAGGTTCTGCTGAGGGAGCCAGGGAAGGGTTCGCCGGCCGGCGGCTCCCCCGGCCCCCGCTCGGCTCGGCGGCCCCCGCCAGCCCCGGGGCAGCGGCGCCGGGGGGAGCGCCCCGCCCGCGCGTTGTGCGCGGGGGCGCGCCGGGCCCATATCCATAGTAACGGCGGGGGCCGGGGGAGGCGCCGCGGCAGCTCCCGCCCGCCGCAGCCGGGACCGCACCGAGCCGCGGTGAGCGCGCCCGCGCGCCCCCGTCCGCCCCGCCCCTCCCCCCCGCGGGCGGCGCGGCCCCGAGGAGAGCGGGAGGGGGCTCGGGGGGTCGGCGGGGGCGCGCACGCGGCGGCGGCCGGACGGGGAGGGCGGCGGGGGCTCCGGTGCGCGCGGCTCCGCGGCGCTCGCCCTGCCTGACTCACCGCGGGGCGCGGGAAGATGCTCCGCGCGGAGGGGTAGCGGCTGCCGAGCAGACAGCGGGGCCCCCCTCGCTTCGCTCCCCTCCCTCCCTCCCTCCCCGCCCCCGCCGGGCTCGGCAGCTCAGCCCGCCGCCGCCGCCGCTCCGAGGTGAGACCGGGGGCCGGGGGAGGTGCCGGGCGAGCGCGGGGGGCCGGGCGCGGGGCCACCGGGTACCGCCCCCGCCCCGCCGCGCCGCCCGGAGCGGAGCGGAGCGGGTGTCGCCGTCCCCCCGGCCCCGGGCGCGGGGAAGCGCCGGGAGCGTACCCGGGGGACGGGCGGGCGGGAGCCGGCGGCGCCTGCGGTTGCTGCGTTCGCAGGATTATGTCAAGCCTCGCCTCGGCGGGGCCAGCGGCGGCGGCAGCTCCCGCCCGGCGGCGCTGCGGGTGCGGGGCGCTCCGGGGCGGGCGGGGGGCGGCGGGAGGCGGCCGCGGGGCAGCGGCGGGGCGGACGGACTTTGAGCCGCCCGACGGAGCCGGGGCGAGCGGCCGGTGAGTCCTCATCGGGCCGGCCTGGCCGCGGGAACGGGGCAGCCCCGCCCGGGCCGGTGCGCTCCCTCCGAGCCGCTCGGAGCGGTGGTTAATCCCAGGGGAGGGGGAGGCGGGCACCCAGCTCCTGTGCCGCCGGGAGAGCGGCCCGCGGCTGTCGGGGGTCGGTGCCCGTGTGCGCTGCAAAGCTCTGCTTGCTTGGCTCTGGTAACTTGGCCGGGGTGCGCCCTGGTCCGAAACTTGCTAAGCGAGGTCTCGCCTTCACCGCACCGCCGGTTGTCCGCTCGCTATTTCAGAAACGCTACTTGGGCCAAGTGTTACGGTTGTGTGTGGGGGGGGGGAAGAAATTAAAAAAAAAAAAAAAAAAAAAAAAAAGGAGGAAAAAACAAAAGGGATGAAAAGCAAAAGTGTGTAAAGATCGGGATGATGGTTTATGTTTCCATATCTCAGAAAAGGCTCCTGTATGAAAAATACATAGTAACGAACAGGTATTGTACCATATGGAGAGAAATCATTGGTATTGGTACTGGGAGACAAACAGTACCTGAGAATTTAATGTGATATTTAGTTTGCTGCACACATGCAGTAACAGTTTTCCTGAGCATTTTTAGCATGTGGAGTGATGCGTGTTGCCATGTGCCTTGCAAAATTCCTTCAGCGATGCGAGCAGCGCAATGTGTGCCAACGTG
This sequence comes from Zosterops lateralis, assembly GCF_965231275.1. Lineage (NCBI taxonomy): Eukaryota > Metazoa > Chordata > Aves > Passeriformes > Zosteropidae > Zosterops > Zosterops lateralis. The sequence continues at coordinate 27,786,211 of NC_139765.1, forward strand.
CGCCAAATCCAGGTGTACTCCGGAGCGTTGTTAGGAGCAGCGCTACTAATGAGGAATGCTACAGTGTCTGTCTGTGACAGCATTGCTGATAGAACGTGTCTTATGGCTCCTTAAAGAACGTTTTAACTTGTTTCTTTAATGAGGCACAAAATACTGTTAGAGCCTGGCGTGATGGATAGTAACTTGCCATCTGAATGTGCTTTAAGGACCAGTTTGTGTCTTCTTCTGTATATACCAAAACATAAATTGTAGTCGCCTGCTAGAAAAAAAGAACTCAGTGGGAGGTTGTTCATATGCCTTTTCCCCCTTGCATAAATGTGATCACAAATTGTGAGCACTCATGTGAAATTGATACTTGTTTGCTCAATACAAAGCCTTGATCCTATGGTGTAAAATTAGGATAACGAATTAAAGTTCCATTCTGATAGCATTCTAAAAATTTCAGTGGTGCTCTGAAAAAAAATGAAGAGTAAATGATTTTAGCAGAAAATTTTGTTGTGTTGGCAGTTGCTCAGTAAGAGATCTGTTCTTTTTGATACGTGAGTATAATGTGTACGAGCTGCAGTTGGGCTGTTGCTCCCACACCCTCTTAACTTTACACACCTGAAAAGTTCCATTTCAAGAGTTTGTGCAAATGGTTGACAGATGAGAACTGGAAGAGCTCTCTGATGTATTTGAAGTAAGCTCTGCTTTCTGTACTATTGGTGAGCTGGTATATTTTATTTTTTTTTTCCCAGAGAAAGGAGATGTGATAGTCAGGAAGAGATACATTTATCCAGTAAGGAGGCATATTCATATTCTACTTAGGAAGCACTGAAATGCAGCACCCCAAAATTGATTCAGAAAGCTGAGGATCTGCTACTTTTCCTCTTAGCATTTTTCTTGGGTAGAGGGGTGGGAAGAATGACAACTCTAATGGGAAATGGGCACATGGAGTTAAAAAGGGAGGGTAGAGGATGTGAAAATTTGGAACAGAACCGGCAAAGAAGCAGCCATCAAAGGTAGCTGCACTGAAGTAAGAACCTAAAGCAAACTGGCTCTAGGTAAAAGTTTTGCTGCTGAGGAACTTAAGAGGGAGCTGTGACCTGGGTCAGTCATGATTTCATTTACAGTTCAAGAACAAGACACTTTAGTATTGAAGGGATCAGAATTCCACGTCAGAAATGTTAATTTTCATTTGTTTCCATCACTCAGGAGGATGCAGGTTTTGCTTTGTTTCAACATTGAACAATTGGCATTTTAGTAAAGGTCTTTGTATTTATTTGTTACATGTTAGTGTGAATAATATTCTTCACAAATAGTAAACACCCACCTTGCTTTGGGAAGACTGAGAAATTGTCAAGCCTTGGATTTAAGCTCTTTTGGCTCTTGGTCCTGAGACTTGCTCTGCATGCAGACTGCAAGTTAAAGCAGAAATGAGAATGGATGGCACCATTCTGGATCCATTTGCCAAATACCAGCCATGACTAGATTTTTTTCTGATGATCCTATTATCATAATACTTTGCTTATTAAATGTTGAAAATTTATATTAGTCTTCCAAATCAACACTCGTTGTGATGAACTGGCCAGTTTTTACTCTGAGAGATGTGATTTGGTATTGCTTGTACATTAGGGAACATATTGGCTTATAGTAGTTCACATTTTCAATGTTGTCTTCACAGTTCTACGAGCTGCAAGCTTATTTTTGAAAAAGCACAGTCAAATTCCAGAGAATAACACCTTCAGAAAATTGTACCATACTGGCACTCTTTACAATCCTATGCAATGTTTCCCTTTGTGTAGGCAATGACAGAGGGCTGCTTGTACTTGGTCTTTTAGTCCATGTGCCAACTGTGCCAGCTTGTCTACAAGACAGTAGTCATGGTTCCAAGTATCAATGGGTTATGCTTCAGATAAATATGGCTTTGACAAGGTAATTAAGCTAGGAAAGGTGTTTCATTGTCTTAGTTTGCTTGCTGTCTCTATCCATGGTCTCTCTGTATTGTTTTTTGCCTTTGAAGAGAAAAGATTCAAAAGGTGGTAAGTTCATTAGAGGTTTTCAAAATGTTAAGCTATTTTGGGCACTGCAGTTCAAAGATGCAGGTCTTCACATACCTTATTCTCAACTGCTTAGCTCTATAATAGAATATCACTCTGCACCTATGTTTGAATTGCTCTTGGAGATTGTCTTGGTTTACAGATTACACATAAACACAGTGGGGCATAGTGCTTTTGATATGGACTTAAATACTGTCAAGTATTCCGGGAGAAGAGGAGATAGATGGTGTTGAGTTGAGGTTGTTTTCCTTCTTTTCTATTTACATACTCTGGAGCAGTAGAATTTTTCTAAAAGCCCTTCAGTCAGGTAGAAAACATTTCTTCCTCTCTCCAAAGATTCTTTGTTTAAGAAAACCCTCAAATTTGGGCTGGATTCACTCTGACAAATTTGAGCATAGTGTTAAAGATCTTGTTGACATGTCAACAAGACAATGAATTTCTCTGAAGTGAAGTATCTTTCAACATTTCAGATGGCTTCATGTTAGTTGCAGATAGCAATTGTTATGTCTGGCCTGAGGAAGTGATGATGCTGTTGTTGAACAAACTTTAACCAAAGAAAAATCACCAGGCAGATAGGCTCTCTTCATTGATAAAGGAATGGCAATTCTTGGTTGACAAGTGCTAATATATCTGGAGATTGTCTCTGTCCTCTGATCACAACAGTCAGGGATTCTTATAGTCATGAAAATGCTCAAGCATGGCGAAAATCCAGGACCATATCCGTTCTTCCTCCATTCCTTTCTTATTGCCTTCAGCCTCTTACTTGTGCGTTATCTCTATCTCTGTTGATTGAGGAACTTCTTTGCGATGCCTTTTGTAAAGGCAAATGATATTTGGTCCCTGCTCGGCCCATACTTTGGGGTTGGATGGTATCTCTGTGGTATCTCAAGAGGAATAGCAAGAACATAGAGGCTGTGAGGGTTATCAGTGTTAACAATACCCAGGATTCATCTCTTTTTCATTAGAAATCAAATCCCAGTATATCTGTGCCCTGAGAACTGAGTTTGGGTTAAAGTCAAATGCCTGAAACACAGCTTGATCAATAGAAGAGGTAATGAGCAATGACAGTGTATCTGAGGACCTTCTAAAATCTCCGGCTGTGCTATCACTTGAGGGCACTTGCTTAATGTTAGAAAGCAGTCTTCAGCACTGGAATATACTCACTTTGTGGACGGTTAAGATTGTACTTTTTTTCCCTTGTGGATATTCACATCTTGCCTTGTTTCCAAGACTTGCATGATCCCTTGCTAAAATAAGAAGACTTTTCTTTTGGGAAAACCAACTGGAAAGTCCAGCTGGTCCAGAACTAAGTAATTGTAACCATCCAGGTTTTTCTTTTTTTTTCTAAACCACACGTGCTGTGCCTTCTTATCAGTAAGCCTGATATAATTGTCTGATGGGGTCTTGGAAAACTTGAGATGAAAATTCTTTCTCCCAGGCCTTGCCTTTGTCTTTCTTTCTAGAAACACAAAACTGGGACCTGTTAAGGAAAGATATGTCTTTATTCTTACTTTTTTCCAGCTTTTTTCATGCAAGAAATCCAATGTGATTTATATGAAGTTTGTTACATGTAATTGGTTTGTTCTTCATTCTGTTCTTGTTTCCTGCAATCATCAAACATTGAGAGAGCTTTTTCTATTATTTAGAATGTTTTAAGTTCTGAGGCTCTATAAAGGCTAAATTCAATAATGGCTACAATAATACCAGATGAAGTCAGAAGGGAATTTTGCCTGTTTAACGGAAGATTTTAGACCATTGTATAAATTTTGAAATTCTTTTTTCCAGAAAGTGCTTCTCTACAGCAAAGAATAAACATTTAGTTTTGCATTAGATTTAAACGTGGTAAAACGTGAAGGAGATAAACACTTGTTTTGCTTGTCCAACTGTAGATGATTGCCTGAACTCTTCAGTGAGTTGGCTGGTCCTCCTGATACAGTCAGGAGTCAGACTGTCAGTGCTTCTGGGTATTTGCTGCCTTAGCTGGTTCTGTGCACTTTGAAGTAAAACTTTTGCAACGATATCAGTGAGAACATATGTGTCTTTTACCATGGGTATACTGAAGGTAATTTCTTCTTCATGTACCTGTTCAATGAAAAACACCATTACACATTTTTAAGTATCTCAATACAATGATTGTACAAGCCACTGGTAAACTGCTGAGCCACAAAAATGTTTGGGTGCAATTGTTCCCAATATAGGAAAATGCAAAGTCAGTTACAGTGTTCATCAAGAATTATTATATAATACTAAAATGTGTGTTTGTGTATGTGTGTATGCATGTATAATAGGAATAATTTTAATTCTAGAAGTTTTACTGTTGTAATGTGTGATCATCTCACTGTTCTCAAGCTTCATCTTACCACACTGAAATTGATATTGAAGATCTCAATAATTTTAGAAAGAATAAAAAAATGCGTGTAAAAATAGTCTAGTAAATTCTTTCTGTTTACACAATCTTAAATAATGTCATAGCATAAATAAATATGCTGGTAAATACCAGTTTGCAAATAGTTAAAACACTTAATTTTTAAGTTAACTGAAAACTGGCTAATTACCTCCTTCAGGATCCTGTAATCAAAGAGCTGTTTTGCCATTGTTGTGCTTTGTTAGCGCTTTTGTTTTCCAGGAATGTTTTCAGATATAATTCTAAAATCTTAGAAAAGCGTTACTTTGTTAATAGTGCAGCCACCTGGAAAGTACATTATTAATGGGTACCCAATTGGTCTGTGAAGCACCTGTATTTTGATTCTGCGATCAAAATACACAGAACTTCAATTTTCTGTACCAATATTAATAAACCACTACAGAGGTAAGTAGATATTAGAGTGAATAGTCACACAGGAAAATGCTTCAGCAAAACCCAAGGGAAGTATTATAGTATTCATTTTATTTTTACTGAAGCCATTATAAACTCGATGTAAGTTATTATTTTTCTTTAAAATCTGAGTATGATAGGGATTCGGCTCTTAGCACTAGCAAGAAACAAGAATTTAAGGATTTCCATAGGCTTTTGTGAGTACTTCTCAATTCTAATACATGTTAAGCCCAGCTTGGGTATTTCAGAAGCAAAGATTGGCTCTACAGGAAGAATATTATAGAAAACCTTCCAAACCTCATCTTCATTAAAAATTCACGTAAAAGCGTTATGTTTAACAGGTGTTGACAGGTCTAAAAACCCTGTTGCACTAACCATTTCCTAGGGATTTCCCCACTGCTTATTAATTTAAATAATTAACTATCCATGTCATTTTTACATACTTGTGCAAAATGACAATAAGTCTTTAATATTGTCTCTATACTGCAAAGTTGCACTTCTTTAAGCATTAAAATACAGAGAGAACATGAAATATTACATCTGGCATTTTCTGCTTGAATTTTATTGATCCTAATTTTTGTTGTTGGCAAGAATAACTTGTGTGAAAGATTAACAGACACTTAGCACAAGATACAGATTTTGGAATCATCACGTGCTGCTGTGACTTGAGTGCTTCCAAACCACAGCCTGCACTGAAGCATCTCAGCACCCTGCCAGACAGCTCCATACTTGTCCTTTAAATACTTTGTGTATGTATTAGTCACAGCACATTAATAGCAAGTTTAATTGTTTAATGATGTCCGCATCATGTTCCTTTCATAAGCATCCACCAACCAGTGCAGGATAATCCTTGGGATTACCTGGATGAAATATGCCATTTACACCTGTAGTTCTTGGCTGTGCCCATTCCTTGCTGTTACCATTTTTGTTCATTACAGAGCTGTCTGGGGTTAAGCAGCAGCTCTGCAGTGATGGTATGCACAGGGAAGCGTAGGGCAGGGGAAGGAAGCATCACATACCCTGAGGGTTTGCACTCAGAGGTTTGGAACATGATTCTCAGCTAGTGAAAATTGTCTTAGCACCATTGATTCTGTTGACTGCACAGGCTGAAGAGCGTGTCTCAGGTACCTTGTCAGAAGTAATCCTGGATAGTGGGAAGGACAAGGAATAGAGTATGTTCAGTAATCACTATGGTGAAGAAGCGTTTGCACTGTTTCTGATGTACTTTTTGAAAGATAGTGAGAATATCCCTATTGCTATCACAGTCATGAGAGCTCTGATACTGAGAGAAACCCTGTGCAGTCTTACTAAAGATGCCATCTTTTAACATGATTTTAGTTACTTTTTGTTTCATTTGCATTAACCAGTTAATTGGCTAAAACTTCAAAGAAAATGAAATGTTGAAGAGGAAACTTGATATGTGGTTTTCAAAGGAAAATGTGTCTTTAGAGGAAGTGTTAGTATAGTTGATATTGTTTGTAAATTCTCAGCTGTGGAAATAAGAAACTAACGTTAGGTGGTCCTGGTCTGGGAAGCTTGGCTGAAGAGTGTTAAGTTTCCCTTTGAAGTATATTTCACTAAATATGTCATGTTCTACTGTATATACAAGCAAGTGATGTTCCTAGGTTGAAAATTTTGTTGAAATCCTTTGGCCTTGATATTCAAGGGTAGTACTGCAGGCCTACACTTCTGTAATAAAAGTATTGTTAATGTTCATTTAAAAATATATGCTGTTTAAAACATAAGCTAGAGAGCAAGTCATATCCCCCAAAATAACATTCCCCTCCCCCTCCCCCCCCCCCCCCCCCCCCCCCCAAAAAAAAAAATAGTTGACTGCATTGAGATTCTGGTTTTTGGTTGTTGGAGGGACTGAAGACTACTGAACTTAACAGAAAATTGGGAAGCTTCTTTCTTTTTTGAGCTGTTTCCTAATTACTTTCACAAGTAAAGCAAAGCTGCTGCTTGCTTCTGCTGACTCTCACTATGGTGCAGCATCTAATAGGCGTGGTGCCTGAGGACTTGGCAATGCCCCACAGTGGTCAGATCTCCTCAGCTGAGGGCAGTAGCCTGGTCAGACTGGGAAGTGTTTCTCCAGCTTGTTGCTCTTTGGTGTCTGAGACTGGTAATCTATGCTGGGATCTTTGCAAGAGAAGGGTCCTGTTTCTTCTGCAGAGCATCTCAATTGTTTTTTTAAAAATGTCTTTCTTGACTTATAGTAGAAAAAATTAGACTTCGTGTGAAAAAATTTCTTTTCCAAAAGCAGTTTAGGACAGAAGTACTGTAAAATAAACAATCTGAGTTAGAAGCAGTGAATAAATGCAAAACAGCAGTCATCTTTCCATGTTGTTTTTACATTGACATGCACCCTGCTTTGAGTTATGTAACTTAAGTAATAGGATTGTTCTTTGACCTTCATAATCTCTTTCTATACTGGAGGTACAAATACTCATGTAAAGTAAAAATTCTTCTTTTCTAACCAATCTTCGCTTTAGATATCCATATGTGATGAGGATTTTATACTTTAATGCAAAACTGTTGATTCATGGAAGTAATCCTGTGTTCATGCATTATACAAAAGCTATATGTGGTATTGTTGCTATTGCTACAGGCTAATGTGTCACATTTTTATAAATCTTATTTTTAGAATATCTTATTTCAGCCACCACAGCCCAGTTCTGGTTAAAACCCTGTTGTGTTGATCCTAATGCAGTGATGACATAAGTAAGAGAATGAGGGGGCTTATTAATAACTAATAATATCCCTGAAGTATTACTTTAATTTATTAGGAATGTAGCAAATCCTTACCAGTCAGATGTTCCTAAAGAGGTTGATTTGAAGTTATAAATTAAGTGGAATTTAGCAGTTTTGGTTTATTTTACTTTTTTTCTTCTACTTCCCCCCTCTTTTTATAGTCTAAGTTTATGCTTTTATGTTATGGATCTTATACTTCATTATTCACATCTGCCATTTACAAAAAAAGAAAAAAAATCCTGACCTTTTGCCCTGATGCCTTTGTGCTGCTCCATGGGCAAAGGAAAGGTAGTGCTGCCCTTCCAGAGTGTGTGTGGAGAATCCTCTTGACTGATGGTCTCCAAGATGGATCTCACCATTTGGCTTCCTATTGTTCCTCCTGTTCCTGACTTCCTGCCTCAGTGCAGGGCCCCACTGATGAGAAAAACTCTGAATGTACCTGTCCATGGGAGGAAGCAGGTGGTTGAAACTTCACTCAATCTTGAGGCATCCTCATATCATACAGATTCAAAATGAGGATTAGTGCATCATAGTATAAGTTCGTGTCATTCTTTGTCACACGTTGCTGTGGTGAGCAGAGGGTCTAGTCCCGCAGTATGGAAACTGACATAACCAAGTTTGGTTTAAAGGTTTTCATGTTGCTGAATTCACAGATAAAGCAGCTTGAATTTGGCTCAAACTTTAATGGTGTGCGTGAGTGTATAATCAAATTTGAAGGCATTTACATAATTACTGATATATCAGAAGCATTAAGAGACCTGTCATGCATTATTATGCTATCAAACGTGATATCCTTTGTAGACTGTGACACATGGAGTGTTTTTGTTTATACTTTTGACATGCTACAAAAGATTGTGTGATGCATTCAGAAATTACATTGACATTATAGCAGTCTCTGTCTCCCTTTTTCTACACAGCAGTGTTTCAGAAAGAAGAATGTCAGTCATGGCTTTCTATAATCTGAAAAGGGATAAAAGTTGAGTTAGTTAATCATCATAAAAAATTAGATAAAGGGCTTTTTCCTACTTCTTAAAGCTCTGACAAAGAGGACTTCTTCACTGTACAGTACTCTGTATTTACAGGCTGTGAAGGTTGAAAGTTAGGGAATTTGTTAAATTGTGAACAGAAGTACTTTGAAACATCAGTTTTAGTTTTTTTGTGTTTATAGTCTGGAAAACAGTAATGGCAGAATGGGATAGAAACTTTAGGTCTTCAGGATTGATTCTGGATACTGTAATAATTAGACCATAATCAAGATTTAAATTAGTACAGTTTGTATTTGTATTCTGGTATCTTCTTCCACAGACAAGAATCCAGTAGTCATATTCTTGTTTAGATTTTGACAGGGCTGATTTGAAAGACTAAAATATTGCCTGCTAATGGAGAAGGGTTATTTTATTTTCTGGGATATAAGACTTACTGAGCTACATTTGTGAGAAGTCTGTAAAAGATATTGTTCTCTGTTATACTCCAGGTGCAGGCTGGGGAACTTGTGTAATCCAAGGACTCCATATGGAACTTGAGTCCACCCTCCCTAATGCATCAGGGAGATATTTTGATAGTTATGTGTGTTGTTCTTAGGTATGTACATTACAGGGACTATGCAAATCAGTGCAAAAGGCATGTTAGTTTTTTCAGAGTGCATCTTGGACATCAACTTGAAAATGCAATATTCCTATTATTTAACTGAATATCTAAAGCGTATGGAATTGGTGTATTTGGAATTGGTGTATTCTGAATTGCATATGTGTCCATAGCATTGCAGTGCTTGGTCAATGAGAACATTCTGGTAGGTGCCACTTGGTAGAAAGCTCTTGTGCCAAATGTGACGAAGTGTAAATGGCTGAAGGCAGGTAACAACAACAAAGGCGGCTTATAAGAAGGCTTGAGATAGACTCTCCATGAAGGTTATATAGTGATAGGACAAGGGGGAATGACCTTAAGGTGACGGAGGGTATGTTTAGATTAGCTATTAGAAAGAAATTCTTTACTGTGAGGGTGATTAGGCACTGGAACAGGTTGTCCAGAGAAGTTGTGGACTCCTTATCACTGGAGGTGTCCAAGACCAGGATGAATGGGGCTCTGGGTAGCTTGATTTAGTAGAAGGTTGCCTGCCCATGGCAGTAGGGTTGGAATTAGATGTTCTTGGAGGTACCTTCCAACCCAAAATATTTCATGATTCTGTCATAGCACGTGTGGCTCATCAGTAGCTCCGTGTTGCCACAAAAGACATTGCAAAGTCATTTTTGATTTTTTGAGCAGTAAGGAGTGAGAGAACAGGGTCTCTGAGGCATTGGCTCAACTAAAGCAAGTGTTCCTTTATGAAATCATTCCAGTTGCACTTATTTCAAGGCTTCTGTAGAAGATTAGAAAAGATTGTGTTAATCTGCTACAAATAGCTTCAGTATTGGTCCATGACTTTTGATTTTGTTAGAGTAGCAGATTCAAATACTTCTGTTCACTGTAGTGAATCATCCGTCTGAGGCAAGGATGTTTTCTACCAACCAAACCAAGGCTTTGCTTGGTGATATGGTTGATTGCTTCTTCCAAGTATGACAAATTCCAATGGAAAGCAAGAATACTTTCACCTGGAGTACCTGGTCCATGATAAAAGTGGGAATGTTCTTCTGGATAAAGTAGATAAGAAATTGAGAGATGCTCATTTCATACACTTTCATCCTAAACTACTGACCTCCTCTTAAGTACTCCTGAATTTCTGTCAGCTCAGTAATAGCCCTGCACTTTCATCTGTCTGTTTAGGATAATACTATGTGTGTGATTATTATACAGTTAGTTTTTGAGGGATTTATTCCCTGTGTTTGCTCTGCTGCCTGAACCATACCTATCCTAGGAGTTGATTGCAGTATTTATCAAAGCTATGGAGCCCCCACTGGAGCCATCTGTAGGCAGTGGTTGTGCCATCTGTCACTAAAGACTGTGTTCCAGAGGGAGAGACAATATGCACAGACTTTGTCATGCAAAGCCTGTTGGGTATGGTCTCTGTTTGCTTTATCCTTCTAATATGTATAAGTTCCAGTGTTACACTAACTTCTAAAATCTTTATTGCAAGAGGCTTTTGAACAACACCACAGCAGCTGATACTTCATCCTTGCCCCTCTGCATGCATTATGCATTTTACTGAACTCCACACATTCCTCCGAGAGGTGAACTATGATCCCTAGTTGTTAAAGACTGCAAGAGTAGGAAAAAATGGGCAACACCAAGCTGCAAAAATTTTCCAGCTAGTATATAAAGCTCAGAGATAATGGCAAGAGCTACAAAAACTAAGGTGCCTTTGGGTGCAAGCATACAATTTTCTGAATATTTTTGCTATAAATTATCAAGGATTACAGCAGCAGCAGATGTTCAAGGCAGCATGATATAGATTCTGTATACCTTTGTGCTGTGATTAGCTGAGCCAATATCCTTGCATGCTAAGAGATAGGTGACTTCAAAAAATTTTGAGAGAACATTAACAGAATATTTCAGGAATGCTTTCCCTATAGATTCTGCTACCTAGAGGAACATTCAAAATTTTTGTGTGGTGTTTAGTGATCTTCTAATTTGTGAGTAGCAGTAGTGCCATGTGATTAGCCACCAAATTTTAAGTGAAATTTGCAGTATCTTAAGATGTATCTCGTGTTGTATCTGGGGACAGTGTATTGACCTAGGCAATATTGGATGCGAGAACCTGCTAATGAAACTGTATGCCTTCAGGACAGCAATTTTCATGACTTCATATTCCCTCTATTGCACAAGCTGAACTGCAGTCCTTGTCATAAAGAAGGATATGCCTTCATACTTTGTGCTCATGGGGCCGTGAATCCTTGTGCTGCCTCTTTCAGCTTTTGAGTAAAGCATGGACCAGACACATGCTGGTAAACCACAGAGTTCAGAGGATGCTGTCAGATTTGCACATTGCCCAACTCTGTAGCTCATCCTCACAAGTAGGACTCCTGAGCTACTCTTATTTGTTTTCTTCCACACAGAGTGGGCAATCTGTCAGAAACAGACATGAAATATAAAGCAACAAAGTAGTGGAGCTTTTAGTACATTTTTTCTTAAATGCAACACAAGGAACAATTTGTACAAATGACAGCACCCTAAAAAGAGATATTGCATCAGTAAGAGGTGATACTATGCACTGCTGTGCAAATGGGGGAGGAAATGATTTAGCATAAGCAAACGAACTTTAAACAAGTCCTGTGATACCTATTCCTGTTTTGTTGCAGATCAGATGTAGCATTAAGAGCCTGTCATGACTTATATGTGTTATGGTTGTGCACTTATGCATTAAAATATTCCAAGAAATACATAGCAAGACCATTATATTGTCAGTGAGAGGTTATGCATGTTTAATCTAGACCGAGCTTCTGAAAATACTCATGAAATGTGGATGATCAAACATTTTATTTAAATATTGAATTTGAGGGCATTTGAGTGGATTATTCTTTGTCCTTTATGGATGTTCTCTCAAGATGAAATGAAGGGAATATATAAATATATATATTTCCTTTTTTATGTATTTTTGCAGCATAGCAAGAACTTGCTTCGTTGCTAGGTAACAAGGTATTGCTTTATTTGCAGGAGCAGTAGCTGAGTTGATAGTGGAGGCAATGATTTATCTGAAATGTATTAATATATACTGGAGCAGTAATGACGATTATTGAAATTGCCTATTTTATGTGCTCCATGCCATGGAAAAAATATATAAGCAGTTAATTAGAATATTTCCTTCTACTGTATAGAATAAATGCTTAATTACCAAGAATGTCCAGTTATTTAGTAAAGCACCAGAATCTCTATCATTTATTTAGTGTCTTAAAATGGTTCTTTCAAATACAACACAACTAGTAAAGCAGTACCGGAATAAGGAAATTTATAAGATGTAGCTATAATTGTCCATTCATAGTTTTTTTGGCCTTTCACAGACAGGCTTGGTTTTTCAGCAGCAATACATTTTCCTCCAGAGATCAAGGCCAAACCTGCCAGTCACCAGGGCAGAAGCTGGCTCCTTTCCTGTGGCAGGCTGCCATCTCGGTTCTGCCTCCAAGAAGACCGGCAGGTGGTCTCTAGGCCACTCCACTGCCTCCTTTCTCACACAAGTCTGGAAATTCAGAATGGTCACAGTTGCTTTCAGGGTAAATGCCAGCCACCTGCTGCCACTGCTGGCGTGGTGACTGACTAGGTGGTGCTGGATGCTGTATCCATGACCAAAATGTGACTGCTGTTCATCTTGCTCAGTTTTCCTACTGTTTGTGAGAGGGAAGCATATACAGTCCTAGTGGAGTCACCATCTACTTGATGCTTGTTCCTCTTAGGTCAGGTTACTCTTAGCCAGGTAAGCACCTTCATCCCTGTCTGTTATGTGAGATACCAGGTCTCACTAGTGTTCATGGATGCAGGAGAACTGAGTACATGGAGACAGATTTCTGTGGTCACACTGAAGAAGAAGCATGAATTTGTTCTTTTATGGTTGTTGTACTGGTTTGAAAGCAAAACCAGTGAGAAACTCCAAGTCAGAAATACAATTTAATAGAAAGAAGGTAAAATAAAATAAAAAGCAATAGTACAGAAGACCCCTGACAGAGTCAGATTACAACCTGACACCCTGTTAGTTAGGGTGGTGGTAGCAGTCAGATGAAGTGCTCTCGTTCAAGCAGTGATCCTGTAGAAAGGTCTGGTAGCTCTGGTCCCCTGGGAATCCAGTAGGTAAGGGCTGCTTGTACTGTCCCAAATCCCAGATTATATCCAGGTGGGAATGCTTGGCTCCTCCCCCTGGGCGGAGCATCTCACAATGGGATGAGGAGTTGTGAAGTGGGCCCTTGATGGTCCATTAAACAGAGATAACTCCTGGAGGGAGTTACCTGTGAGTCATGGGCAAGGCATTGATGGGCCATTAACAGAAGATAGGCCAGAGGGAAGAGGCCTGGGAAACACTGCTCCACCTGGTTTCAACAGTTCGTGAAGGTGGTGATAGAATAAATACTTTGTGAACATCCTACACTACAACCCAGAATAGTCGTGGAAAGCCATGTTGACTCAGAAGAAAGTTGTCTTCAGCATTAGCCAAATTAGTGAATGTGATATGGCTGAACCATACTGTGATTTTTAGTTGGTTCATGGAACCCTAGAATATCCTCAGTAGGAAAGGACTCACACAGATCATCGAAGTCCAGCTCCTGGCTCTGCACAGGACCATCCTCAAGAGTCACATCATGTCCCTGAGTGCTTGATCTCTATTAAGCTGGTGCTGTGACCATTTCCCTGGTAGTTCCAGTGCCCAAACACCCTCTGGGTGAAAAACCTTCTCCTGATATCTAACCTGAACCTCTCCTGACTCAGCTTGGGTCCTGTCACTGGTCACCAGAGACAAAAGATCAGTGCCTGACCCTGTGCTTCAATTTGAGTCGCCCTTGCCTAATTTTTTGACGCCTTTCCTTCTTGCAAGCACTGACGTTTAATAATAAATCACATGTATAATTCTGCTATTTTTAGATAAACGTTGAGTTTTTCCTCATGTCAATCAGTTTTTAGCAGCTGCAACTCCTTAACCTGCAAGATTACCTGTTACACATTTACAGCTTTTCTTCCAGATACTCACAGACTGCTTCAAAAAGCTGCAGTTCACCTCCACTCCACTCATTCAGATTTTCTTATCCTGGTGGTTTTACCTTTAAAAAAGCTCTTAATCTGTAGTCCTGATAATTCAGTTTCATTGGTTTGTTTGGGTTCTCTTTGCAAAGCAAGATCCTGCTTAATTTAAATAAAATGGGACATTTACCAGTCTGTGATGGAGAACAAGACTAGTCTACAATGGACAGTTGATGGGCAGGCAAAACCTGGACAAAAGAGATAAACTTTGCTATCTCGATGTGCCTTACCCATGCTAAGAAGAATTTGCAGCTGTGGGTAGCATTGCAGCTTGTTGTACTTTCTGTATTGCATCACACTTGACATTTTTCCTTAGACCTCTAATGACTTCTAACACAGTCATCGACATAATTATTTCATAAGTAAATAGCTGCAGGCTTGGACAGTGTCTTAAGAACTAAAGTATTCCTGATCTCTTGGCTTCCATTTCAGCAAAAACAATGAGTAAATAAAACAAGGCAAAATGGCATTCTCACAGTATCTGGCTTTCCTGAAAAGTTGCAGGAAAGAAAGAAAAAAAGCCAAAGCACAATAGTGTTAAAAATAATAAGATTTAGAGAGCTGTTTCTGTATCTATAAATGTAGAAGTTCAAAAGAAATAAAAGGAAAACAGAAAGGGCAAATGAGAGAAAATGGATGCTGTAATTAATAAAAAAAGAGCAGCAATTATTATGCTTCAGCATGAGTCAAAAGGACAAATCAGGTTCTCTTCTGTAGATCATCAAAAGGAGAAGGTGTTTGGAGGAAAAGGCCGTCAGTATATACAATTCTGTTACCTTGTAGTTAGAAGAAACATTAAAAAAAAAAAAAAATTGTGTCCTATCAAGAGAAAGTTATGCATTAAGGAAACGTGCATCCAGGGTTGGTCACTGCCTTTCTGACCATCCTCACCTCACTTTCACCTCTTCTGACAGCGCCGAGTATACAGGGTGTTACGGATTGGTGTTGATTTACCTTGGCACTGGGAGTGTCTAGAGAACCCTTGGATCATCACCATCAAAGGCATACTGACATGCACTGTAGGACTTCCTTAACTCCCAGATTTAGTGAGCTTTGTGTTTCATTTCACTGATGTTTAAAATTCCCCAGTAGTGATAATGAGACTGACAGAGGACAAGATTTGCCTGCCTGATGTTTTCTATATTTGAGCAGCTGGATTGATGACTTGGTTCTTCACTGAATAGGAGGTCACCTTATGGCTATTTTGGTAAAAATGCTTCCTTTGTGGATAAATAATCAAAGAACTGGAATTTTTCTGATTTCAAAATACTTTAATATGTTAGTGTAGATGTGTCATAAGCTCAGAAATCAACTTGATCCTTGCTCTTCCTAAGCATCACATCTTGCTTTCCAGACTGTGTCAAAAGAGTGCTGTATATAAATTCTGGATATGCATGCTCAGGTGAGAGGAATCACTGAAGACATTTGCTTAATTAATCACTGTTCTGGCAGGAGTGTGGAATGACATTCAATCTACATGAATGTCGTGTCATTTAAGTAAACAAGTGCACAGCCCAGGTTTGTTTTGCTGACTTGTGTTTATTGCAGAAGGACAGAACTGAATCTAAATTTGGAGGGCTTAAATTTCTCTGTTATAGGAAAAAAAATATTAGGAGAAGCACAATTCTTTTATTTGATGAGGTGAATGGTAATTAAATAACTGCAGTTACATGAAATTACATAAAAGTTTCCTTTTGGAAAATACTTTTTAACCTAAAGAAGTATGGTCTTGCAGTGATTCTGTTGGTCTTTCAAACTGATTTGGCATTTGAGCTGGAAGAATGGTTTCTTTCAGAGATACTAAGTTCCCACAACTTTCATGGAAGTGAGTAGATGGAACTCTTTTAATTGTGGCAGGGATATTCTGGCTTGGACTGCTGAGGGTAGGAAAAAGCATGGTTAAGTAGTAGAGCCGTGGTGGGAAGCTGAAATTACAGTGCAGATGGAGGAAGCTAAAAACCATACAGAGAGAGAAGTGCAGAGAGAAAAGCAGTTCTGCTATGGGCCAAGGGAAGGATTGTGGAGACATACATGAAAATCCATAGGAAAATATGCTGTTATTTATGCTGCTGGTGGTACTGTCATTCACCAGTTGCCTTTTTAAAACAAGTCACTGTGTGATGAATGGCATATTGGTTTAAATAAAAGCCCTCAGTTACAGGTGACTTCTCATACTTCTCACTGCAATAGTGCACCCTGACTGATGAGAGCCACCAGCACATGGTCTTCTGCCCAGGGAAAATGCCAGCACCACACAGGAGGTGGATTGAGCAGAATGCCACAGTTTGTGGGAAAATTCCTTGGTGTGTGTGTTGGGAAGGCAGAGGCAGATACATATGCCTTCTATCTGGGATGGAAGGCCGTGGAATGATATGATAGATGGTGACATTAGAAATTCACTTTTGCTTTCTGACATATCTTTAATCAGCTATTTTACTTTTCTACAAGAATTTGCCAGTCCTTGATTTGGATTTCCTTTATATTTTTGATCAGAAAATGCAATGTCTATTATGTAGCCATAATAATTTTTTTCACTTAAACTAGTAGTCCATGAGAAAGAGTGTTGTTATACTCATAAATGTTATCATTAGTTAATGAGAACAAAGACCACTATAAGAAAAGAGTGTGGAACATCTGATTTTAGGCTTGCAGAGAGTGAAAATTGTGAATCACTCCTTACAGTGCCTGGCCAGACTGCATACATGGTAGATGTTTTCTAATGGTCTTATTTCACCCATTCTGATTTTGTGGATACAGAAAGTAAATCCAGGATGATTTTATGAATAAGGCATAGTGTTAGGATTTAGAAGATAAGGTTTTCATTTCTATTAGTATGCCAAGTTTCACCTGCAGCCTCAAACTCTTCAGTTAATCCACATGTGCTTCAGGTTCACATTTGTTCAAAAGAAAATAGGAAAGAGAAATCAAGTTAGTATTTTTTTCCTCTCTGCACTGATAGAAACATACACTTGCATTATTAAGGACTCAATAGCCACACTCTCATCAACAATACAGAATCAAGTGACCACATCGCGACAGGGAAGGTTGACTCTATATAAAATTAAAATCAATGCATTAAAAAATGGGCTTATAGCCTGATGTTTGTACTATGATAATACTCACTAGAGTATGATGAAGCTTGATCATATGCAATGTAGAATAGTGGATTAAATTTCTTAATTGCTAATAATAAGTAATCCTTATGTCTCCAGGGTATATTGAAGGTTGAAAAGCAGCCAAACCCACTACATTTTCATTGTGTCAGTCTCCTTGGCAGTTCTCTGTGGAAGCATGCTGATGGGCAGGAGGGAGGTTAGGAACAGCCTGTGGGTATGTATGGCATTGCTGTCAGGTTAATAAATTACATGGGTCCACTGCAAAGTGGGTGCATAGAAGCACATTTTGTATATCCTTCTGTGACAGCCCAGCATGGTGTTCCTCTGACTCAGGGGATTCAGTTATTCATCGCTCTCTCCCTCTCTTAATTTAATTTGTGAGCTCATTTCACAGTAGTCTATTCTGCTGCTAATGCTTCTACATAACTTTCCAGAATACTAGAAGTGTATAAAAGCAGTGAGAAGAGAATAGACCCCTGAGCTTGGCCTGCGTTTTTCACTGTGCTAAATTCGTGTTTTACCATTCATAAGCTCTCACTCTACAAAATCTGTGCTGCTCTTATAGGATAAAATGTGTAGGTTTGTCCAGCTTCTAGGAAGCTGGATAATAGGCATAAAAGTGATGCATACAGCCACATATCAGAATAGTTCTATTATATAGCTATATTTGAAAGTGAAGCTCAAAAAACAAGTCTTTTATTCTTCTTCATATTTCTTTAATCATTTTTTAGCATGCTGTGAAATAAAACATACTGTGTCATATTTTTCTTCTCGAATCACCTTGCTCTACCCCATTCTTATTTATCTAGTAAAGCAGGAGGCCATGTCTGAGCACTTGTACTTTGCACCCTGCACTCCAGTTCTAAACTCATTTGATGTTCAGTTTACTGCCCTTTTTCATTTCATCCTGATGGCCTGTGTCTTCTCTTACACTTTACCATGGAGTGATAGAAGTCCTGGACACCTGAGATGCAAGGACAAATCTTACCAAATGAGTTGCATCCAATTCTCTTCATTTCACCAAGGGTGAATTCTACTTGAGACCCAAGATCCTTGTAAGCTTCCACTATAATAAAATGTGGGTGCGAAAAAAGCAGTCTGGAAACATTTGAGAGTTGACAATATAGGATCATGAGCAGCTATTAGTAAAAGTTGCTAGCATCTGCATCTTATCCTAGCATATCATTAAAGCTGTGACTGGGATGAGCTATCTGTGGCTCTTAGCACTGGCAGCCTGGGCAAAGTTCCTGTAGAGAAAGGAGAAACACATCAAAGCTGCAGGTTGTCACCAGCTTGTCTCAGATCTGCCTCAGTTTTACACACTGAAGCAGTGGGCTGGCAGGGATTAGCACTAACAGCAGTATCCTTTACACATGAGTCTCAACAGAGCTGTTTACAGAACACCGTCAGGGACTGTGTACCATCATACAACTTCTCTCATCTTTGCATATGGTTTTGGGTTTTGTAGTTTGGTTCCACTTGTGTCCAAGCTTTTCTTTGCATTCCTCAGAGATTGTAAATTTCTTTTACTTCAGTGAGTTAAGAATCATTGACAACGCAGTGCTGTGAAAAGCTAAAGCTTTGGGGAAGGGTTACAAAGTGCCCTGTGCATTTTGTCTTATGAACCACAAGAAAAAAGTTGTCAAGTTTGGAAATAAGAGGTTTCTCTTAATTAGAATATGCATGCTGCCTGAAAGTCTAATTTGGTCTTCTTTCTTGCCCTTATACAGTAATAAGGTGGCAATTTAGAGTAGGGCTGCTCCATCTTGAGCAGACTGTTCCTGTGTGTAGAATTTGAAAGTCCAGTTGTACTTTAATTAGTAATTATTTACATGATGAAAAACTAGTTAACCTCAGGGCTTGAAATATTATAGGAAAAAAAGTCATAATTCAAAACTATCTATGCAGTCGTGGGATTTATGCATTTGTCTTCCTAACAAAACCTGAGATTCAAAAGTTTGAGATTTTTGGAAGAAGATAGACTTTGTTGAGAGTTGTGATGAAATCACAAGAGTGAAAGACAACATACATACAGAATCTTCTTACTCTTACCATAACTGTGCCATCTCTGAAATGAAAATTTAAAAAGTAATCTTAGGGTGTTTTTCTAGCTCTGAGTATAAGCAGCTATGAGATTGAATATATTTGTAGAGTAGGTCTGCTGAATAAGAAAATACAATTTTTATGCAGTCAGCTTTCATTCTACCCTTTCGTTTTCACTTTACCCATCCTTTTCAGTTCTGCAATGCAGTGTAATCTCTATTTTATTGGAGTACAGCATGTCCAAGCAAGACACTGGCTTCATTCCAGTCAATGGTATTTTGACACTGACATCAAGAAAACCAGGTTCTTATCCTTGTTACCATTACTTGTTGTTTGAAAGACAATCTTTCAATGGACATTAGATCATTGCAGGCAGGTAATTTATAAACTTTTAGAAAATATTTTAGGTGTTTTCAAAGTTCTAGTGCATGTATGCTTTGTTATTAAACAGTGTCAAGCTGACATTCAGTGTATATTCAGAAATTCATACAAAGCAAAGATTCCTTTGGGAACAGGGTGCCTCAGACCAAGAACATAAATGTAAATCTAGAGAAAAGATAGTGTTAGCTCGGATCTAAACATGAGCAGTTTCTATAGGGATTGTAGATTATGCAGCCCCAGATGTCCAGCACCCTGGTACTTCCAGCAAGCTGAGGAGGCTTCTCACTGGGTTCTCCTGCCTTGGAAAAAGTACATGGGTCCACAGGCAAGGGAAAAAAAAAACCAAAACTGAAGGCATTTTGATTCTGCTTGGAGGATTTTGTTGTTAATATTTATGTTAATGAAATGCCTGACTCATTGAATTATTTTCTTAACCATTTATCCAACTTTAAAATGCATGAAAAATTCAATGCCACTAACATTACAAAAATTATTTAAATGTGTATTCACTGAGTGCATAATAATCTGCAGTGTATAGATAACTTTTCAGTGTGCTGCACAGAGATGAAGCTGTGCAACTTTGAGCTAAGTTAAAATAATGATGTACATTTTCCCATTTAATTTTAGATCCTATTTTTCAGTATATAGGTCAACTTCAAGTCAGTCTTGCATTAGTCTTGTTGCACAAAGCAGGTTTAGAACTGCAATCAGGTCTTCCACATTTTTGTTTCTTTAAAATACTGAACTGTAAATGAGATGATATCTAGAAATACAGATGTGTCTAACAACAGTTCTTATCTTCTTGCAGTCTGCATAACTAAAGTCGTATTTACTCTCTGAAAGAAATTATTTTTACTAGTGACTCTTCTGCTGATAAATCTCTGCAGTTTTTTAGCCTTTCAGGAATTAGAAATTTTAGAGAGAAAAGGATTTTTCATCTCATCTTAATCTCAGTTGTAAATTTTATCAGGTTTTGCTATCTCACTTTTCCATGTACTTTCTCTGCTGTTGTGAGGAACATTTTAGCAGAGTAGCTTGTGTCTGCATTTTCATTTGGGGTGGGGGAAGCTGTCTTGATTTTGAACTTAAAATAGATTGTGTGAGCCTCTGTGAGAACATCTGAATGAATAATTCCCCAGTGTGTATCCCAGAAAGATGAAGCTTACCTCCCAGTTTTCTCTGACCTGGAGGATATTGATGCTACTCCAGTCCAGGCTTTGGTGGTCTCTGTTTCTCAGGCTTGTTATAGCTGGCACTGCTGCAGTAGTATGAGGGGCCTCTTGCACATTTTTCTTTCCTGCTTTCTAGCCACTGTGTGTGTGCAAAGATGGTAACACACATCATGCATTTTTATTTAAGAGTGGGTGTATTTATTTAAACCCCACATTCTTGAGCACCAAGTGTTTAGAATCAACTCAATGAATCATGCCAATGCAAGATTCATTGTACTTTCCATTTTATGCCTTAAAACTATGCCTTTATGAGGAGAGTGGTCTGAGAGATTTGTCAACACAGATCACTGGAAGGTATCTCTGGGGGTACCAGCACAGGTCTTGTCCATACAGTGCTCTGTATTTAGTTTTTGTACTCTTCATATATGGAAATTCTTCCTGCCCTGGATTTATTTTTGATGCAGGCTTTGTTAATGCATTTTTTCTTATCATACACAAAGAATAAAAATGTGGTTGAACTTTAAAGATTAAGTGGCTGCCCTTGCACAAAGAGAAACACACACACACACACATATATGTAATATATATATATATTCTGCATATACATCACCTGGCCTTTAATCTTAACAGGTCAGATGCAGTGGTGAGCTGTGAGGGAAATACTGCCCTTTTCCCTTACCTGAT
Source organism: Zosterops lateralis (assembly GCF_965231275.1). Lineage (NCBI taxonomy): Eukaryota > Metazoa > Chordata > Aves > Passeriformes > Zosteropidae > Zosterops > Zosterops lateralis. The sequence goes on from NC_139765.1 coordinate 27,807,866, forward strand.
TTTAAGAGATATATGCAGGTGAAAAAAAATGGCTAGGATAAGCTTTTGGCTTTTTAGTGCCTGTTGAAAAATAATTGCACACAAATCTTATGGTAGACACTCTTGATTGTGCTTGTCAATTGTTTCACAGCTTTACATGTTTTAAATGAGATAGCTGGACTACATTGCTTTAGCATTTAAATGAAGCCAAATTAGTATTCTGTCAGCAAGCAGAAGGAGTTTTTATACTAGAAAGGTGTAGGAGGGAGATGGATAATGGAGGATGAAACTTGCTGATACAAACACATGCCATATTTTGTTAAAAAAATTAAATTCTGAACCACTGAAGCTTGTAAATTATTAAAGATGACCTTAGATGATTTTAACATACATGCCTATTCCTGGAGGCTTATGAAATTTTTTATCAAAATGATACAAAGATAACATACAAGAGTAAATTTTTATATTTTCTAAGTATTTCCTGTATCATGACACAGTAATAATTTTTGGTTAAGAAAATATATTCTGGTGAGGAGTTTTATTGGGATTTTAAATAACTGAAACTTAGATGCACAATTTTATACAAATAATTCGTAGCAGGAGCCCACATTTACAAAATCAGTTCTTTCTTCAAAATGTTATTGAATAGCCAGCCCTTCTGCAAAATGCTTCTATTGGTAAAACGTGTTCTCTATGTTTTATCTCAGTAAAGAATTAAGCAATCATACTATGTGTGGTAGTAAACACAGTCATCATCCTAGGTCACAGCTGATGAGGGGAGGTGGTTGCAGTTCTCCTTGCAGCACCACTTATACACAAGACTGCACAGACCATGAAAGAATAGAAACATATGTGGGTGCTTGTTCTCTTCATTTCCACGGTATCCTAGAGTGTTGCAGCAGACCTCTCAGTAGAGTAGAAATGAGACAAGACTCTCATTTTACAATGTAAAAAGGGTCCCAGTTTATTCTTTACAGCTTAGTCATCCTGACTCTGACTACAGCAAGCTCCTACTATAGGGTCCAACTGCAGACTCTGACTGCTGGTTATTTTCTGTTGGAATAAGACCGCAAGTGTTTCCTTGCCACCTCTGACTGCAGGCTTTTACCTAGATTGACTGTGACTGCAGGCTCCAACAGCAGGCTCTAACTCCATCAGACCCAGACTGACCTCACAGATCTGTTACAGCAGCAACTCACTTCCTTGTTTTGTTCTTTGTGTTTCTCTGGGTTCCTTCGTGCTCAGGGCTACCTCTACCTTCTCAAGATCCTCTTCCTCCATGCCCGGCCCTGGAGGCCAACTCACCCCTTTTATTACACTTATCTTTATGAGTCACAGCTGCAACCCGTTAAGTGCAAGACTGTTCTGCTTCTTTGGTAATTAGTACAACCCTGACTTATGGGGCGAGGTCGTCTGTAATCCTTTCTTCTACATTTACACTAACTAGGGTTGAAAATAAGGACACAGACTGCTGAAGAATGAGGTGGTCTTTTTCTGCAACCCTGAGTGGCTGTCCTGTAAATAACGTATGTAATAGCTGAACATACATTAAAAATGTTCATTACTTGGTTATTTCACTGTTTATGGAGGAGAGCAGATGCCATTAAATCAAACTTGATTTTATTATTAAACCAACTGCTTCCTTTCCATTTTTCCATGGACTTTTTACCTTATTCACTGGTCGGCAGTTTTTGCTCATTCTTTTGCTGTTGTTTCTTCCTGTCACCTCTGCAGCGGTCAGTTGAATGAGGTGGTTGCAAGATAAATTGCTGAGCTGGGTGGTGAGTGATGGGTGGTAAAGAAGTGAAAGGGACCTAGAGGAAAGCTGCAGGGGAAAAGGAGTGTGGGGTTTCTTGAGCTGAAAATAAGATGTGGAGAGAGGTAGAAGGTTGTCAGAGAGGGAAGGATGTTGAATTTGCAAAGAAGAAAATAGTAAACTTACCTGAACAACCAGAAGAGACAGATAAAATAATCTACTCTGGTTATCACAAATTCCTTCTGATGTCACCTACTGATATCCTTCAAATAGTTGTTTTTTAATTTTATTGTAAAATGTCAGTCCTTCTGTTAGCTATTTCTCATCTAATTACTATAATGACCCATTTTGTGGTCTTCCTATTCTTCTCCCATGTTATTCATCCTCTTAAAATTCCAGCACTCGTTTTATCTCTTGTAGGTTCCAAATTCTCATTTTGCTTTATTATTTCAGGAGCCTGCGTTGGTTGTATCTGCAGTTAAGGAGCAGATTAATAAAAGTTAACATTTGCATTTTAAGTTCTCAACAGATATAATTCCTTGTACAGTTAGTACTTAATTGTAACTCATAGTGTCTCTCACCATCGTTTCATTTATGATTTGCACATGATGTTTTGTCATTTGTTTGCTTTCCCTGAGCGTGGATGTTGAAGAATCTCTGGCCTGTACAAGGTCTTATTTCCCATTGGTCTGTGAGACAAGTGTAGATTGTTATGTTCCACAATCCTAGCTCTCTCTGAAGATGAGAGCATTTGTTGATGCCTGAGATAGAGCCAGAGATGAAGCACGCAGCAATGCATTCAGCGTGATCCTGTTTGCAGCAGTGGAGCTTCAGAATGGCAGTGAAGCGGCTCCAAGCAGGAAGAACATGCTGGGCTAGTGGTAGGAAAATTTGTGCACTGTAGCATTCCACTGTGCTTCAAACTCCTCCATCCCTAAGCCTACCAGCATCCTGGTTTGGAACTGGAGCTTCTGTGTCAGTCCCCAGGAAGCTCTGCCAGCAGTTTGCTGTCTGGAAACAGTCTTGAAATTTCTGGGAGCTAGGTAGTGCACCGTGCTCTGCTCCATTTTCCAAATGGAAATACACATTTTCATATCCTGAGCAATTCTGAAGAGTCAGTGCATTCAGTGTTTTCTTTTCACCCAGAGCGTGTTTGGACACTGGCACAGGCTCCCCAGGGAAGTGGTCACACCAAGCCTGACAGAGTTTGAGAAGTGTTTGTACGATGCTCTCACGATGCACATGGTGTGACTCTTGGAGATGACCCTGTGCAGTGCCAGGAGCTGGACTCAATGACCTTGATGGGTCCCTTCCAATTTCAGCTTTTTCTATGATTGTATGATTTTAACATGTTTTGCTAATTTTATGTCTTATTCTATTTCTTCAAGTGTGAAGAATCTGGATCATTTTTCCCAGTCCATCCATGCCACGCTTTGATGGCAAAAACCTGCCTGCAGTTCTCTTGTGCTGGTTCTGTCCTTTGGACCCACCCAAAGCCAGGGAGGGCACCCAGCTCCCAGGGCTCAGTGGGAACATCAGCACTTGGTAAATTCCTTATGGCCTGTGTTCATTCATAAAAGATCACTGGGCCAAGTTCAGGGTGAAACACAGAAAAAGTTCCTGAAAATGAAGAAATTTCCCACTGCTAAGTAAGCCTGTGGTTTTTAATTCAGAAATATAATTCTCAAAAGCATATTAGAAATAACATACCTATATTACATATAACATATGTAATACAGCATATTGCACATAACATTTCAAAAGCATATTTTAAATTCAGCACAGTCATTTCTTTACAATTCTGTTCAGAAATTTGGTTTACTTATGCAGTTGAGTACCTGTGAAAAATCTGTTTAAGAAGAAAATACGGACACAAAATATGAATGGAAAATATTTTATGATTCAAAGGTTCTTATTACAACAGAAACAGTAAGTTGAAATGTCAGGATTCTTAAAATGAGAAAAGGCTTACACGTTTCTGGATCTAGATCTGGATCACAAATAGAGGAAGAATTAAAAAACCCACATAAATGAGATGTATGCTTGAATAGTAGACTTTCTAAAACTATACTTAAGGGTGACTAAATTTAGACTTACTGATTAATTTGAAAAGCCAAAATGTTATTTAATTCTCTAGTACAACTCAGAAATATATTTTAAGTAAGTCATGTGAAGATACCCCAGATACCTACATATTAGAACATAGCAAATATGTAGATTACTTTATCATCTAATTGTCCATAATAAGAGTCTTTTTTCTTTGCTTGTTATTCATATAAATCTACTCTTCTGATTCATTATTAATCACAGTTCATGTGGTGATTTGGTGTAAAATGCTCATGACAGGATTTCTTATAGTGAGTTAATGTGATCTGTACTGTAGTGCACGTTTGTGACACGTTCATATAGAAACTTCATTGGCTTCACAATAATGCCTCTGGCTATTATACCTAATACTATAAATTAAGATATATAAATTTACATGTAAGCTAATCTCTTTTTTCTGCTGTAGAAAAACTTGTCATCCCAAACAAATGTGGATTTTCATGGCATTATTTCTGATCTGAAAGGTGATTATTTAGTATTGTAGTAACATTTGTAAAATAGGATTAAAATTGAGTATGATCTTCATAATGCATAAATGGCCTGAATCAGTTATATAAGATTTAATTGAAGAAATGTGAAAGTGATTTATTTTGAAAGTACGGATCACATGAGATTATAATGAGCTCTGAGTATATCACTGAACAGCACTACGGGGGAATAATTTGGGCAGGAGGACTAGTGCTACTGGGTATTTGACTGAACATCAGTCAACAATAGAACACGAAAAAAGGACAGTGATGTATGAATATTGTGTATAGTAGCAAGAAGAGTGTGTATAGAAACTTGTAGATTTCTGTCCTCTAGCATGGTTCCCTTTATATTTCACTTGGGATAATGTGTTTATACACTGTATTCTTTATGTCAACTTAAAACAAACTAGGAAAAAGTAAAACAAAACTCTCTATTCTTGGCAGGAGAGTTTTGAAAAATTGTATGTATGTTACAATAAATGACTTGCAGAAGTAAAACTGTTCATAATGATGAATTCTTTTCAAAAATCAGTGAGGACAAAACAAGAGATATAGAAGTGACCATTTAGGTTAAATATTAACAAAAACCATAATTCAGGAATCAGAGGGGTTAGTTGTTAGGTTAAGGATATTCATAATCATAGGATCATTTAGGTAGGAAAAGACTTCTAAGATGATCGAGCCCAACTGTTAAGCTAACAGTGCTAAATTTAAGCTAGCACTGACAAGATATTTGCTCTATTACAATATTTACAATTATAAAAAGACATGAGTAGAGATTGGAGAGATTCTTGACAACATTCACTGTGGTTTGAGAATTATTATAGATGTGATTCAGGGCTTCTGACTTCTTTCAGCATGGGACAACTATCCTGCAGTTAGCTGAACCCACAGGTTTGATAAGGCATTCTGGTTTCATGGAGGTCCTGATATCCCCTCATGTAACACTGCAAAATAAGGACCTGCTGGTGTTAACTGCTACTGATGGGAAAAGTGAGGAATGGAATCCTTGGAGAAGAGGGTCTTTCCTTCTTTTGACTTTATTGTATGGTTTGGATGGGGTTAAGATAAAGAACAAGAAAAATCAAAGCCTTAGCCATGGATATGAGGTTTATCATCCCTTTGAAGTGAGCATTCCTTTTCCAAGAACTTTTGATAGGGCTGAAGACAAAAAGGAGAAAGAGTAGAGTTGTAGAACACATGCTGCATTTCCATGTCTGAGAAATCAGCCCTGTACAGCCCTTCTCACTGAGAAAATTCAAATAGAATTTGTGGCAAGAAAGCCTTTCCCATGACAACCCATTCGCTGGTGAGTTTTGCCAGAATGCTTCGTTAATAATGGATCTGCCCAAACTGTGGATTCAGAAACATACATCTATATTCTTTTTCATTTATAAAATAGCTTTAAGGACAAGAAGTTTGAGATGACCAAAACTTTGCCACTTTTCACTGTTAATAAGAAGTTCAGTTTTTCTTTTTTTTTTAACCACAGTACAAAATCAGCCTCATGTTTGGAGAGCTCTTCAGTACAGCTTGCTTTGTTCTAATTTGGTTATGTACAAAAATGTTTCTTCCTTAAGCCAGACTAATGTTGAATGTTTAATGAAGGAATCTGCATAAGAAGATGTGTAAGATCTAAACTGCCTCGTGGTTTCAATCTCTCTCAAATCACGCAGGCAATAATCTTTTCTGCTGGAATCCATTGTGTTGCTCAGAGCCCCATGGGAAGAATTTACTTGAGCTATTGACGAATGAGTATTTTTGCCACTTTATTTGTATCCCTTTGTAACCCCACTTTTTGATGGTATTCCTTCCTGCTCTTACCTCAAAGCATGAAAGAAAAAGATATTTTGAGAAATGCTTTTGCTGTCCCCTTGCTGCCCCTGGCAGAGTAAATCCAGCCATCCTGCTGTGCTTATAGAGCCTGTTCTTTCCCACCCACAGTGCTTCCTCCTCACAGATTAAGAGTCAAAGTACAGGATGATGCTGGCTCTGCCTATGATGTATGATTCTGCTCTGCCATGGTGGCCATTGCCTTTTTTAAGATAAGGACTATCATTGATACCGTTGTGACAGATACGAACAAAGCCAGGATATAAGGGAGAACTAATAGCTTTTTTAAAGCCATATCATATATTTGGAAAGTGTACAAGATTTGGGGTTAAGAATTTGGCAAGCAGCATCACAATCTACACTGAATGTAGATTAGTCAAAATTTCTCTTAATTTATTTAAAATAGGCTGATCAATCATACTACCTGAAAGAAAACAGTAGATAACTTTAGCTGGAGTTGAGATGAATTGGTAGCTTTTATGTATGCATTAGCTTCTTACGTTTGGTGTTAAAGGATGAGGTTGATGAAGGTGGATGGGAGTGTGAAACTTGGGAAGAGGGGCTGGCATTTAAATCAATAATTGTTTAAACAGCAAAGGTTACAAATCAAGATAGTAAAAGATGTCTGAAAAAAAAATAATTTGTGGAGAATTTTTAAAGTTAATTATTTTTATGCTAAGGTTGTATGTCACAACATAACCTATACTGAGGTTGTTCCAAGTTTATTCTTCTAGGGGGTGTCCTTACTGAAAGAAAAGTGATGAAATTGGTCAGCTGGATGTTGCTGCAGTGCAGGTAGAGCAATAATTGAGGATCCTCTTTACATTACGTCATATCTGTTTGTGCATATTTCCTGTAAATTAATGAAATTAAGATCTTGATAGTGGTGACATTCCTGGATGGCATAACAGCGCCCAAAAACAAAGTTAAAGTTGCCTATTACCAGCACATCACAAAATATGTTCTTCCTTCAGTGTGCCAAACGCTGTCAATGACAGTGATGTGGCAGAGGGTAAGCAGCCACTCTGCAGTAAGTCCACACTGATAACTGTTAAGACAAGAACCGCTGACTACTAAAATCCATGGGCTTAAAGACCATAGTTTCTGTTAAAGAATTTGCTTTATGGCTCTTTACAGACTTTTTTTATCCTAGCTACCCTCTCTTTTGGGTGCTCCATTGTGAAAGAAGCTGCAGTTTCCTGGTAGCGGGTTCATCTCCTGTTTGGCTCATGCTGCTGTAAACACAAGCAAATGCCGAAAATGAGATTTCCACCCCTTCTTCTTTCCTCTATCTCTGCTGTACTTTCCAGCCCATTTACTTGCACTAATATTAGTGTTTCTGTGATCAAGGAACGAAGGAGATGAGGAGGTGGCCAGACAGAGAGCTGCTCCCTGCCCACCTCCCAGGTCTGTATTTCTTTCTGCAGATCTTTCTTCTAAGGAAACAGTTCCATGCAGTTTTCATGAGATTTATAGGACAATACACCTGTATTTTGGCAGTGAATTTGGATGGATTGTGGCCTCAGCATCATGCTGTCAGTTCATAGTAGTAGAATACTGACATTAGCAGTGATCTCTCTTGTATCCAAGCCTACAAACACTTGTCAGATTTTATCATGATGATACTTTTCTAACTTTTCAGCTTAAAAAGTGGGTAAATATTCATGTTAGCAGTAGAACAATAATGCATTGTGTTTGTGGCTCAGGGATATATACTGTTGTAAGGGTAAGTATATATTGGATTGCTGTATGTCCTGTATGAACTACTCCATAGCATGCTGGAGTATGTCCAGAGTAGGACAGTGGAGCTGGAGAAGGGGCTGGAGCACAAGTGTGATGAGAAATGGCTGAAGGAGCTGGGAGTGTTCAGCATGGAGGAGGGTCAGGGGGGCCTTATTTTTGTCTACAACCACCTGAAAGGAGGCTGTTACCAGGTGGGGGTTGGCCTCATCTCCCAAGTTACAAGTGACATGACAAAAGGAAATCACCTCAGGCTGCACCAGAGGAGGTTTGGTTTGAATATTGGGAAAAAATTTCTTCATCAAAACTGTTGTCAAGCACTGGCACAGGCTGCCCAGGAAAGTGGTGGAGTCATCGTTCCTGGAGATATTTAAAAGACGTGTAGATGTGGCATTTAAGGACATAGTCTAGTGTTGGACCTGACAGTTTTAGTTCTGTGGTTGGACTCAGTGACCTTAAGGGCCTTTCCCAACTTAAATGATTTCCATGTTTCTATGACAGCACAGCTGGAATGAAGCCATAGCCTCTGTGCACAGATCTGGCTTGAACTAGATATTCAAGAGTGGAATCGATGCTTTTATTTTGAATGTTTTATAATACAGAAAAATATTTTTACCAAACTGAAATAATTGTGATGCAGAAGTAATTAGGTCTTCATGCATACATCTGGTAACTGGCAAATATACCAAGAAGCTTAGTATGTTCTGAATAGCATTTCTTGACATTAATTCTGATCCTCAGTCCAGGTTCTTCTCTCCAGTGTTTGGGTTTTCCTTCTGTATGTTGATGACAGTCTTTCTGCACTCATTGTATATTTAAATAATGTTGATGATTTAAAAAAAAAAAAAAGCAAAAAAACCCATTGAGGGACGTCCATTAAAGTCTAGTAGTAGAAGATATTTAACACCATCTTAGGTTTTTCACATTTTTCGCTGCAATTTTTATCAGGATATATAATTGCATAATATAGAAGTAAACAATTTTCAATCCTAATATATTAATATCTTTATAATTAACTGATGCTATTCACAGATGGCAAAGCTTTACTTTTCATACAGCCTTGATTGTGACTGTGAGATAGAGTAATCTGCATTTTTACTCCACACAGTGAATGGCTGTTTGCTTCTTCTGATATTGTAAAAAATCTCATTACTTTGTGTTATTAAATGGCTTTAAAAAAAGCTGTTTACTTAGTAGACAAATGTCCCAAAATGTCCCATTCTTTAAATGGGCTTGAATGTTTGGGGTTTTCTTCCTTTTGCTTGGAATTAAGTCTGCAATGAAACTGGGTCAAAATCAGAAAAAAAAAAAAAGGATCCATTTTAGAGCTATTAAAATTTTCTATAAAGATTTTTATTTTATCTCTTATTTCTCATTACATGCTGTATTTCATGCTTGTATACAGATTAATGTGCTTTGCTGATAATTGCATATTAAAAATAGATAAATAAATTATTAGCTCATTATGAAATGTGTCGTAGTACCAGTAACTTTAATTGTAATTTATCTGCTGTGTAAGTAATCCTGCAAAATATTGTGGGATAACATATTGATATTGCAATTGCTCTCTTGTAGTGCTATATGATTAACACTGAAGACCTAAAGGAGTAAGTACTCTAGTCCCTGTGGCCACACATTCTTCAGATCTGATTGAACCTGTAACTCAGCCTATCATTAGCTCAACACACAAGTGAAAATGCAAGTCCTCAGTGGAGGGAACAGTCTAGCACAGTTCCAGCACGCAATTCAGGAATGTGTTCCACCTTTCAAATTGTCTAATATTTTTTCTACTTACTTCCTGTGAAAATTGAATGTTTTCCTTTATGTACAGATCTACTTAGTGCTTGCCATTTTTCACATAAATAATATTTTCAGCCTTGTCTCTTAGAATAGGTAATCATTATAACAATCTTGATGTTTGTACATATAAGAGATCTTTAGGGTTTCTGATTTATGGAGGTTTGAAACTGCTGTGACAAAAATGCACATATGTAATGTTTGTCATTACATCTGAGGCTTGTAAAATTATTAAACTGTGACTTATTTCATAAGGGGCCATGTAGTTAACTTTTTAATTAAAAAATTGTTTTCAAAAAGTAGTCCAGCATGTAGCCTGAGATGCATCCTCAGGAGGCAGAGTGGCCAGGTATGTTTCGGCCAGGTCTTATTTCACTGCATTTTCCTGGGGTTTTTTTTAAGGAAATATTAAATTGTTGTTGTTTGGTTTGTTTTTTTTTTTTCACTGAAATAATAATGTTTATTGATTATAAGTACAAAATTACAGTTACTGCTTTTTATCTTTAGTGGAGCCAAAATACTAGCACCTGGTATTTTCCATTAGCCAATTTGGAAAACACTTTAATGACAAAAATGGCTTGTCTGCCCAAGTCAGGACAAAGTTTGTCCTGAGAACTCCTACAAAAAATAATGAATTCTCACCTGCCTCAATCTGACCTGGAGTGGCAGTGGAAACTTTCCTTGGAGACTCCTGGCATTTGCTTTCTCAATGCCCTTAAGTGGAAATCTCCATCACAATTATTTAACAAACATCCATTCCTCATGATAACATCTAGAAATGGGACTTACAAGACAGCCATTGGCCTTCGAGAATTGCAGTCATCAAGACCACTGTCATCTGTTTCCAGCTGGGTGATTAATTCCAGAGGTTTGTGATGTATATTTCATATCCTTATGATATTAAATCATTATAATATGAAATAAGAAGTCTCGTACAGGTGTCTTCCTAGGCATAATAAACACTTTCTTCCCCTGCAGTTGTGGAGACCGGAGAAGTTGCATCAAGCCTCTGACCAGCAGGATGCTTTGGTGCTTCTCTGTTGCCGTGTGCTGAGAAAGAGCATAGAGTATCCCCATGTGAAAAATGCAATAGAAGTCTAATATGATTTGACTGGATTTGGCTTTGTCTGGTATTGGTAAAGCCACTGGGCATTCATAGAATCACAAGGAGGTTTGCGTTGGAGGGGACCTTGAAGAGCACCCAGTTCCAAGCCCCTTGCCATGGGGGCCACCTGCCACTAAATCAAGTTGCTCAGAGCCCCATCCAGCCTGGTCTTGAGCACTTCTAGGGGTGGGACATCCACAACTTCTCTGGGCGACCTGTTCCAGTGCCTCACTATTCTCACTGTAAAGAATTTCTTTTCAATATCTAATCTAAACCTACCCTCTCTGAGTTTAAGTATCATAGCTGACTTGAGCCTACTTAATTTTCAAAATATACCAATTATTTCATCAAGTAATCTTGGTCAGTCTGCAGAATATGAATTTTTTTTACCTTTTTGTTTGTTTGCTGGATTTTGCATGTGTGTTTGTTTTAACTGTTAACACTGACAGCAAGTCTATGGATAGGATCTGTAAAATTGAAGTTGAAAATTTATGCAACAAGTATGTTTAATCCGTTTTCAAATTTTCAGTTAAACCAATCCCATTGCTTAGGTGAGCTGTGTGGTTGATCTGGGGTCACTTCCTGGGTATCCTGGGCTCTGCCATGTGTTAGGATAAGCCCAGTGGGGCAGTGTTGTGGCCGGAGAGGGGTAGTAATCAAATGTATCCCTTCTTCTGTAACTCCAGATAGCTTGGAGTTTATTCCAATATGACCAGCAGTAAAATGGTTAATAATATTGATTTTAGCTAGTGTTTTGGGCTGGTTTTTTTGCAGAAATAGGAAGATTACACCTTTTGGCTTGCATTTAACATTTTTTCTTGAATTCTGGTGTCTGATGCTGCTACCAGAGAATCACTAGCACAGTTCTGATCACTCTTTAATTTTATAATTTTTAGCTAGTTCCAACTGTTGCTACACATTTAGTCCAGAACTCTTGTGCTATTATGATCCTAATTTTAGCCCATACAAAAAAATTTCAGATTATTCCAAAAGAAGGAGAATAAGGGTCTTGAATTTCAGTAAATCTTTGTAATATTCTGGAAAATAAAAAAAAGTAGAATCATACAGTATTGAATATTGTTATTCAGTTAGAGAAAAATTCAGGCAGAAGAATATTGCAGAAATAATGCTCATTTTTAGGTGGAAAAACTTGTTAATTCCAGTATTTGCACATACACAGTCATCAGGGAGTTATTGGTCTACATGTGTCTTTTGAAACATCTGTCAGCTAAGCCAGAGATCTAAATGCAAAGTGTTACCATTGGTTATATTTGTGGATTTCTTACATTTCCTAGTGGAATTTCATTTTGTATGCTAATCATTGCAGAGTACAGAAGTAAAAATAAGATTAAATTTTTGCGCATGTATCAGTAGTTTGGACGAATGATTTGCCCCATTCTCTTTTAATTGTATTGTAACATAAAATACATTAAATTGAGTAGTATCATTTTTGTCTCAGTTATCCTGCTGCCAGTGTGGAAAGAAGCATGTCATGTGCATGCTTTGTTTTTTTCCTTTTGTCCCAGTAATGAAATAACATGCTGTGGAGGGCCTTGAGCTGCTCTGAACAATTTGACGACATGTTGTTCCTGACTGCTGCAGCCATACTGCAAAATTCATTTATTGTTGTATAGTGGGCCACAATCCATTTGACAAAATGCCTCACTGCGTGACACTTAGGTGCACTCTATTGACTGTTCTTATTCAGTGTTAGTTCAGTGTTATGGTGTTCACTGTTACCTGATTTATAGAAATTATATACTGGGAAAACTAACTTTTGGGTTGTTTAAGTGCAAGACTTCTAACATTAACACATTTCTATGGGACTGCTTTAGGCAACTGTACCATTCCACACTGTTGACCACACTATACTTGTGATATTTGACATTTTTGATAAATACTGTCAAGGATAATCCATCACAGGACAAGTTTCCAGAGTTTCAGGATGTTTGTTAAACCCTCGTAACTTAAATATAGAAGTGTTTCAGAAAACAGTGTTTTACATTTTTAAGTTGAGAAACAGGTTTTCCAAGTAAGAAAATTGCTAGGGAGTCATTTCCAGAAGAATACAGCTGTCTTCAGTTGTGTGCTCCAGATGAGCAGATGATGTGGGATGCAGCTGCCTGTTGCCTGACGACCATATGTTTCTGTAGGTTTCATCATTAACTCCCTCCCATTCACATTTGGGGTGACCACCATTATAACAGAAAAACAAAATGTGGAGTAAGCTTAGCAGTGCCTATGGTGTTTAAAGATTACTTTCAAACTGAGAACAGTTTTTGAAATAATTTAGTCATTGAGACCCATCTGCTGATCTCTTATGTGTGCAGTCCCTCAAGACTCATATCCTTTTTTCTCCTGTTGTACAACAGCTCTGTGAAGTCAAACAGAATTGCTTTGTGTGGTTTGATACAGCTGACAAGGCAGTCAGAGTGCCGAGGACCTTGAGACAACCCAAAGAAATTTAGCTTGGGTTAAAAATCTCTGGATAAACGATCTTGTTGATGGGGAAGCTTTATGAAAGAAGCATGTTCACTGAAGTGCATTACTTGAGTAATGCTTAAAGCAGCTGTAGTTCATTCACGTGTTTCATATGGTTAAATACAGAGATAAACTGTGCACCCTTCTGTTTATCACTCAGTGTAAATTGAATACATAACTAAGTCTCCTGCATGCCTCAGGCATTTCTCTGTGTGCTGCATTATCCCAGCTTCACTCATGCTTCTCTAGATTTAGGCTGAAAGGAAAGCACATACCAGGGTGGTTTGTGGGACTGCAGCTCATGTCCACTGCTGAGCTGCAGGGTCTGCAACACCCCTGTAAGCTGCCTCTCAGAGGAAGGCCTCCATCTGCTTCATGTCACAGCCCATCTCTTTGGAGATGCAGGGAGAAAAGAGGTTATTGATGTTCAGCAGTATCAGACAGCACAGAGACATCTAACAGAGGAAACATGGATGGATTCATGTGTGCATGGATAGGCAGGATAATGGCTGGATCGGCATGGATACCAGAATTATGACAGCATGATGCTGTACCATATTTTGAGATACTGGATCTAAGAGATGTAGCAAGAGAGTTGCTGGGGTTTGGGTTTTCTTTGTTCACATGAATTGTAGCTCTTAGTGCTACCACTTAAGCTGAGGTAGTTGTTCATTTAATATGTAGCATTTCCAGGTTTTTTGGGGGACTATTACTTTTTCTAGGTTGAGCGAGAACTTCCTCTCAACTGAAGGGTGTTGACACACAGTGGTCCTAAATATAGTGGAAAGTACTGTTTTCTGAAAGGAAATGGAGGCAGCTCTGGAGTATGAAACCACATGTACAGTCTGGAGGAGTTATGTAAGGACACTGCTGTTTGTAGAGCAGAGGCTTTTGCTACAATTTGTGCTGCTATACACTCTTTACACTACAGCCATTGTAGCTATTAAAGAATAGCATTGAAATATGTTATTTTTCCCACTAATACTTAAAATTTCCAACTCGCCGGCTCTGCTCTCCCTTTTCTCCTGAGAGCAGTGGTGGTTTTGTGTGAATCAGGGAGACAGAGAAATACAAATGAGGAGTAGTTGCTGTAAATTTGGGGCAACTTTTTAGCAATGTTCTCAGAGTTTGGACAAGCATGAGGTGTGTAAATGTATCCACTGATGGACAAGTTTCTGTTGCAACAGAGATTTTGCATCTGATAACACAAACTGTATGAGATATTTGGAGATTACCTGTATGTGTAACCAAGGGTAACCCCCAAACCACAGCTGCATAGCATTACCTTGCTAACCACACCAGGTGACAGAGGGACAGGGGCATGGCTCCATTCTAGCTGGCAGGAGGGGAGGGCTATAACACAAGGCTTCCCCCATGTCTGTGAGAGTGTGTTATTTCTCCACAGGACTTCCACTTCTCAAAACAAGCAGAGGATGAACAACATTAGGCATAATAGATGGAGTTTTCCCACACCAACAATTTTAGCATTCCCAGCTGCAAGGTCACTTTGAGAGAAACTATTCGCTCCTCCTCTGCCAAATCTTGCAGTTTTAACCCATTTCTAGCAAAACTGTGAAAGGCATGGTGAATAGATTTAAAAGCAGTAATATTTACTCATCATACAATTCCTTTTTTCCCTTCTTGCCTCCTCTAAGCATTCACTGGCTGTTTTGTACTTTTTTCCTCATCCTTCCCATGAATCACTTTAATCCCCATCACTCACTGTTTGCATGCACCTTTGCATTTCCTTCTCCAGTCTTCTCATCCCCTTCTCTTTTTTTCTTCCTACTCTTCTGCCTTCTCTTTATTTCATTTTTGTTTCCTCTTCACTCATGTTTGAGTCTGATTTTTTTTTCAGTTTTCCACACCTATACATGCTCTAGTTTCTTCCCTCATTTTACAGTGTTTTTCCTCTGATCTCACTTCTCATTTTCTCTGCTGATTGTTTGCCTCGCGCAGTTCCCTGTCTGCTCAGCCTGTCTAGAGGACTCACTTGTTAAAAGGTTTAAATAGAAAATGGCTCCAATCAGAATGGTCCTTCATGTAATGGTTGCCATATGCTCATTTAATGATGTATTTTCAATTTTTTTTAGGTCTTAAAAATTAGCTTGATTGGCCACCGGAAGCGTGTTCTGGCATCTTTGGGCGACAGGCTTCACGAAGATCCTCCTCAGAAACCACCTCGGTCAATAACCCTCAGGGTGAGTCCCCGTGAAAATTTGCATTTCTTGACAGGTCAGCAAGGGTTTCATAAAATTCACATGAAAACAATGGCTACTTTGAGTGGGGTTGAACTTGCCTCACTTCAGAGTTGTACACTATGGGCATCTTAGGCTGACCTGCTCTCTCCCTATGGCAAACAGTGATATATTGACATTTTTACAAGGTGATCCATGTGACCCTGTTTCAATTGTCTGCCTTAGGATGAGATAAGTAGAATCATAGAAGTACCAGCTTATCTTTGCTAAAGAAACTAGGTCTGGACCAGGAATGAAAAGATGCATGTCTTCATTTGCCCACAGGAATCCCAGCCAAGCTGATCGATATTGCAGGAGAGTTACCATTTTCCTTTCATGTTTTCAAATGTTTGCACTTACTTTTCAGACGTATGCTTTCTTTAAGGAGAACTGCTTCAAATGGTTGGGATAAAAATGCCATTAAGATGTCTCTGTATATCAAAAGTTACATTACGTTTTTAATTTTCATTTGTATTCCCTCTTTCAGAAACCCTGTTGCAATGTCCCTGGGTTTTTTCCACACTTGACCATGTTTAATCTCCTCTCATTACCCCACCTTCACTTGGTTTCTCCAATCCAATGCCTCTTCTTGTTGTCTGCTACTCTTATCAAGTTGAGGTCTGATGGCCACTTCCTACTGCATTCTGTCCAACAAAGCTCATAGCAATATTTTTATTTTGATATTATAGGTCACACCTTTTGCATTTGATTGGCTCTCATTATTTTCATGGGGCTGCATTTCTGATGGGAATCTCATTTGGGATTAAATTTCAAAATGTCAGAGAGTGTCTTTGCTCCCAGGTTAAATTTCCTGGTGTAAAGAGAAATGCAGAAAGACAGAATGAGGGCTTATTTTTAAGTGTACTTAAAATTTCTGTGACCAGACTGTTTTCACCCTGCTTATTCTCAGACGCTCCATACAGACATTTTAGATCCCACCCCTTAATTCAACCTATTCCCAATACCATATTTAAAAAGGTCTGACAAATCTCTAGTGTGCTCTAACATTGCAGAAACATGTGGATGTTTTTCTTGTATTTTATTTTTTCTGTATTTTGTGAATGATTCCTGATGCATGGCAGGTGTTACAACACTCCAAGGAATGAGAAATATATAAAAAGGCAGACTTTTTTGCTGATTGCCTTCAATACTCTGGACTGGATAATTAATTCCTCCTCAGCAAATGGGAAAGTTCCCACAGTCCACATTCTTGGTCAGGACTGTATATTCTCTGTTTATACAGAAAACTGGATGTCCTCCATCTGTAGTGAAAATGATAACAAGTACTCTGCTGCTGCACAGCTAGAGTTACTGATGCAGACCCGTGCTAAATGTCATTTATGACCTCTTGGAATTGGAGTCTTCACGGAGAATCCTAAAGAGGAGGACATGCATTTGGAATAAGGTTTTTCTTTCCCATTAAACTGCTACTATGCCATTTCACATGAAACAAAGACATACTGTTTAGTTTGTAGTCTGCAATAATTTGTATCTTGAAAATTGGCTTAAATAAACTGTCTGCTGCTCCTGTAAGATTGATTTATATAGAATCACTGAACAGTTACGATTAGAAGGGGCCTTAAAGATCATTGAATTTCAACCCTCTTTGCCATGGGTAGGAGTATTTTCCACTAGATCACGCTGTTCTACATCAGTAGAAAAGGTAGTTTGTTGTTTAAAGTCTACTTTTAAGTTCCCAAGCTTAAGTTAAGTAATGCTAATACTTCATCTTTTTTGACTGTTCTTGTATTAGCTTTTAACATATTTCAAAGTAAAAGGTTAGATACTGAGGAAAAGCAAAAATTCTTTAAAATCTTAAAAATATCCACAATGTATGTTACTCCCTGTTGTATGTTACTGTGTACTAAGGAAACACTATTTTGATTTTGAATATAATTATATGTTATATCTATATTACAAACACACACACACTATATAAATATACTTTTCTATACACAAAAGTATAGAAATTGCTGGATCTCAGGTTACCTATGCAATCTCGCTTTCTTTCCTTGAGTGCATGCTAATCTTTAATTACAGGACCAGTTTCCATATTCTTCACTGGAGCCCTTCCTCACCCAGTCAGCACTGGAGGCTAAACTGAAGGACCAACAGTTTTGGCAGAAACTTTGGAGAAGTGTTGCAATAGTAATGATATTTTAACATAAGAATTAGTTCACTGGAGAGAATTCCTGGTTTTAGGTTAGACAAATATCTGTGGGACGTGAAGTGTGCCCAGGCAGCTTGGGGAAAGATCTCTTAAGCTCCCTTCTCTTAAGCTCTGTGGCTTCAGGTGTACATGAGCAGCAGGTCTGAGAGGGATGAGGCAGATTTTGAGAGTGAAATATGTGATCCCTGCAGGTCATGTGTCCTTGCATTCAGAGCTGGGTAGAAACATGCTGTGAGTACCCAGTGACTAACAGTTGTGTGGTACTGAGGCCGTGATGGTATCTGCAAGGGTGTCCATGCCTGGTCTGCAGGTTTGTTTAAGGAGATGAGAAGGTGGGTATGGAGTGAGGAAGAGGAATGAAGGAAGAGTGGGAGAGAGGCTCATAATTAAAGGAATAGCTGTACCTGTGAAGCTATAGACTTAAAACTGTTTTTGCCACAATAAACTTGTATAATTTGTCATAAGCTATTTAATTAATTGTCTCCTAATTAGTCACTAATTGTATGTTACTGACAATCTTCATATTTGAATGGAGTCTTGAGTCTGATTTATATAAGTGCTGTGTACACAGTGCAGAAAATTAAATCAACAGAAGTGGAGTTTGGAACTCAAGCACTTGAGAAATTGAGCAACAGATGTTGTAATTGAGTGAGTGGTACTTTCTAACCTTTGTTTGTGTGTCTCAGCTCATCCACACTGAAGCAGTGATTATAAAATGGCAGGTGTGGTGAAAATTAATTGATTGACATTTGTAAAGCACTTATGAGCATCATGATTATGACGATATTAATCATCCTATCTTCAGAGCAGGATTTGAAAAGAGTTTAGGAGAGAGATTTGGGGCCATGAAAGGAGGAGAGAATAAAATACTGACTACACAGTAACTAATGATAACACGGTGCTGAGTAGATGACAACACGCTGCACAGTTGAGGATCCATCTGTGCTGTGAAGAACAACTTTGAGAAAATAGCATAAAATCATGCAATGACATACTGTTCCATAATGCAGAGGCACAGTAATTCTTTTATTTCTTGAGTTGGTATTTCTTATCTGTATTGCTTTACCAGCAATCTTCCAGTATAGATCTTGGAGTGAATTTCCTCCTCGTATGCAGTTTGACAAAATATGAAAAGTTCAATGAGGGCTGGAATCTCTATGTTCATCTGTCACTTTGATACTCTGGTGGCCCTGTCAGCCTGCAACAGTGGGTGAATACTGATTGAGAGCAGAGAGAGGTTTTACTCACCTGGCTGGAGCGGCAGGTGGCACTCACTAAAGAGGATCTTGTTTGGTGCCCATGTACTCGGGTTATTTTCAGAGCAGAAGTGTGTGCACCATGTTGTTAGGACCAGGGAGGGTGGATTTCAGAGATTATGCCTCACCAAACCTACTGAGCATGTGCAGACTACAGCTTTTCAGAAGCTTTTAACTGGGCCAAATGTAGGTGGATTTTTGTGAAGGAGGGAAAAGATTATTCCTAAGAGGGAAACATTATTTTCTTTGCCCTAGGAAATGTCAAGTGCTTGTCTCAGATCATAGGAAAGCTAGAGAATTAAAAAAAAAAAAATCCCAATTAATTAAAAATTACTAGGGAGCTATATTTTCCTAACATTTTTCTTGTTGGCAACATGAAAAATACTAATCCATTACTGTGATTTCAAGGAATAATGTCCCATAGACTCCTACACTTCAAATACTGACATCAGACATTACTATGACTTGAACTTTCCTTTCCACTTGGAAGAGATTACAACTCTCTGATTTCTTACACCCGATCTTGTTTCTTAACAGCATGGATGCTTTTCGATGCTTTTCAGAACCGGGCTTGCTTCAATATAATAATGCATGAATCATCCACTTTCATTTTCTCTTCAAATAAAAAGGCAGAACTTTTTTACTTTCCACACTGGAGCAGGTTTTTGCTTGCTCCACCATCTTCAGATCCCCCTCTTGTTGCTCAGTATTGAAACAGAGCATTACAGCAGCAGGTGGTTTAGAGGAGGTCTGCACTGAGCAAACTTGCTCCTGGGTACCTTCTGCCAGTAACCTACATCGTGGGAGAGGAACATTTCCCATTCAGTTGCTGTGACACTGTTTTCCTGCTCACACTGGGCGGTGCTCCTGCAGACTGAACAGTACACTGCAGCTCCCCACTCCTGCTGATGGAGCTCCAAGGGAGTGTGAAACAGTGGAGCTGGACACCAACGTTTGTAGCTGGTGTTTGAACAAGTGATGTCATGTGCGTCAGAGTTGGCGTTTCCAAACACACACACGGTGTCTGGCTGTGGCCAGTGTGGTGGCAGATCCTGGTAAAATGTGTGCCAGGGGACCTGTTTATTTATTAGGTAGCATTTATGTATCAATTCTATTTGGTATTTGCACACTGATTGATACAAGGTTGCAGTTCAGTAGAGGTAACAAGAAAAGCCGGGTAAAATATTTGTGCTCTGATATTTTCAGGAACTGGTATTTAGCTTGTGTCTGATATATGGTACTCTGAGTAAAAAAGGATGTTCTGCAAAACCTATAAAAACTGGAACAAAATGTCTGTACTGTGTAAATGGACATGCATTTCTTTTTTCCAGCAAGAGGTGTTGCTAGTGTTCAAATCACTTTGACTGTTCAGAGCAGCTGCTCAGAAGTGGTGAGAATGTATTTCATCTTACAAATAGCTAATCCTAAATCGTGGCTTTATTTGGGCCTTGACAAGAAGTAGCTCACTGTTTTATCTCTTGGAGACATATTATACAAGGAGGTTTTGAGGAGGAAATTTGCCACTAGTTCATGTAATCGGTGAACTATTTTTCCTCCTACATGGGCTCTGCACTCCAGGCAGCAAATCTCAAAAGTTCATCCACAATATCCTCTACTGCAGGAATTGTTCCATAATTTCTTTAGTGTGAGCAACTCAAATGCACTTTTAAATGTGTGATTTGAAGTCAACAATAGGCTGTTCTTCTTATGCTGCATTTTTCTTTCTCTGTCCAGGAACCCAGTGGTAACCACACTCCTCCTCAGTTGTCTCCATCACTTAGCCAAAGCACTTTCACTACTGGTGGCTCCCTGGACGTTCCCCACATTATCATGCAGGGTGATGCAAGGAGAAGAAGAAATGAAAACTATTTTGATGATATTCCCCGGTCAAAGCTGGAGAGGCAGATGGCACAGGTAGGACTAAAACCAGTGCCATTAAAAGGGTGGGCCTTGCTGCTTTTGGTTACAGGACTAATCCTGACCGGATCAGTGGGTTGTGTATGAAGGCTGAGTTGTAAAGAACAAAGGTTAACAATTTTTCAAGCTGTCTATTCCAGCTCTCTATATAGTGTAAGTTGATGTGTTGGTGTATAATTTCTCCTCAGAGGTAGAAGTTTGATAATGTTTAGATGCATGGGGGCTGAGCCGAAGGTGGCTTCAGTGCACCAGAGTGTGCAAGCTTCCTCCAGCACCGACTCTGCCCCTCATTTTTGTAATAAGGTGCAGATTCCTGAAATTCCGAGCAACCTAGATAAAAGTAAGCTTGCATCAGTTCACTGCTGGAAACTCAGAGGACTTGAAGGGTGATGATTGCTGCATTTATTAATGGGAAGGGTCAGCATTCTGCAAAACTGTGATCTGGGAATATGTTTTGAGTATTTAAAAAAAAATTTAACTATGCAAAAAATTATTTGAACAGCAGTAGACTCAACTGGATATTTAATCAAACTGTTCATAGAATAAAGCTTAAAGTAGTCTCCATCTCTAAATTTTTTTCACCCAACCACTGAAAGACTACTGATAATTTTAAATTAAGCATACATTGAGTGATGCCACCGAACCATAGAACCATGTAGGATGGAGAAGACCCTTAAGGTCTTCAAATCTAATCCTTAACTCAGCACTGCCATGTTCACCATATCCCAAAGAGCCACACCTACATGTTTTTTGAACAATTCCAGGGATGACTGAATCACTCTCCTGGACGGCTCATTCCAGTGCCTGACCACCCCTTCAGTGAAGAAATTTTTCCTAATATTCAATCTAAAGCAAAGTAAATTATGGATGGGCAGTCTGTTGGTGAAAATGAATGAGCTCAACTGGTTTTCAGTGGTACCTATGATGATGAAAGACAGCCAGGTCTTGTGAAATAGGGCTTTGATTTGCTGTCAGAAGCAGATGGGCAGCCAGGGCAGTTCCTGGAGCAATTCATTCCACGAAGGAGCAGGTTGCTGCATGCTTCCCTGCATGAGGCTTCCCAGCAGTTTCCCTGCCTGCCACAACCCAAAATAGAGCCTCTGTCTGAAATTCAGCCTCAAAATGGAAACAGCTATGCAAATAACTGTATTATAATGAACAAAAGGCTGCAGTCTGTCAGCTAATTACATGAACAAGAAGGAATTAATTAAACAAACAAAACAAGGTGCTGCCATTACCTGGGAACACAGAAACAAATTGAATTCCGTTTGTTCAGAGGACATTTCTAGGGAGGTGAAATTGCATTTGATTGGGTGGGGCTGTTGCCTTGCCCTTTTTAAATCTAATTTTCTGGTATATAATCTTCTTGTATAGAATTACAGAGAAAGTTGCTGAGTGAATGAGCTTGTTTTCAAACCAAAGTTTGCTGGGCTTCTGTAGCAAGAATAACATTGAGCTGAAGTCCAGCAAAGAAAAGACAAGTTCTCAACATGAAAATGTTTCTTAAAGGTTATGAAATTTAGGTGTTTGAGCAAAAATTGCACATTTGCTTGTGGCAGAATACACTGGTTTGTCTAATTAGTTAATTTTATCACTTTGTTCACAAATCCCTGTACTCACTACCTCTTTAGTCACTAGCATTGAAGGAAAAAAAAAATTAAAAAACCAAAACACCTATGCCAATAATTCTTTCTGAGTCCATTCTACTCCTTTTTTTTACTGATATTCCCAAGAGGTATGACATACTCTCAAATGACACCTGCAGATTGTCTTTGTGCTGTTGAATACCACGTTTCCAGAAGGACTGATAGGTTACATGTCCAAAGAGAAAACTGAGCAGTTATTAATTATGCCACCCCAAACTGTTTTAGAACCAAATAAGTGCTTAAGGGACTTTTTTATTGTTGTTGGGGTATTTGGGGTGGGTGGGTGGCTGGGTTTTGGGGTTTTTTGGTTTTGGTTTGGTTTGGGGGTTTTTTTGGGTTTCTTTGGTTTGGTTTGGGTTTTCTGCTTGTGTTTTTGGGGTGGGATTTTTGTGTGGTTTTTTTCTGTTGTTGTGGAAATGTGTACCCACTGAATGGATGACCTCAGTGCCTTTTCTCTGATTTTAACCATTGAATATAGCCATCATCCTTTGGGATTCCAAAGGGGAAAATGGATTCAGATGAAATCCATAAAACTGTGGTTTGTGTTGTTCCCTGAATTCCAATCTGTTTGAAGTATTTTTCAGCTCTGCCCCCAAATTCTGCATTTGTAGAATGTATGTAAAATTCCCTTTGACTTTAATGGGAAAGTCAATAACTCCCTCTGGTGATCATTCTCAATAAATTGGACTCACCCCATTAAGAGGCTAATCAGGGATTTCTTCAATCATTCTAGCCCAAAAATAAATTCTTATATATATTTTGTGCAATGTGTGCTCTGCCAAAATGTTCTATATTTCCTTCAGTCTTTTTCCCAAAGCCCCTTTGAAACTAAGAGTAGAATAATTGGTTCTGCAAAGTAAAGGAGATCCAACTGATTCTTAACATGAACCTTCTGCTCTGTGTGTTGTAGGGGTTTTTGGGGTTTTCTTTTATCTAGCAACCTTCTCCTTGCAGTTTGCTGGTTCTTTTGGCTTGTGTCAGATCAGCAGCAATTTCTGAACTGATACCAGTCCAGCTTCCCAGCTCGAATACTTCTCATATACAGAATGATCTAGAGGGATTAGTTGAATTGCTTTGAGAATGTTCTTTTGTCTTAACCCTTTCTTTGCTAGGCTGTTTGCATGCTGCTGTATGAATCTGCATGTTTACTGGATGCTATAATACACAAATGTGCATAAAGACATCTTGGATGCTGTGATGTTTTGGAAGTGTTTAGGTATGTTCTCGATGATGAGATTAATGAGCATTTTTATGACCTTGAAGAGAGAGGCCAATCTGGTATTGCAAAGTTATTTATTGTATCGCTTTCATGAACTTGATTTTATTTTTAAAAAGTTAGGATAAGACTATCTCATCCTTAATTTAAAATCTAAAATCTGAAGATATTTTGATGTAACTAGATGTTTCTGTCTTTATTATGGTTTGTGTTTTCCTAAACTGTTATAGGGAGTCATCAAGCATGTTGGTCTTTGCATCAATCAACCACTATTTCTTAAACAATGAGCACAGCAGCCTAAATCTGTTTTCCTTTAAAGTGCTAGATGTGTTTAAAACAGTTCTCTAAACCATAATCAAATCTGCTTGTAAGTAATACAACTCTTTGTTTCCTGGAGGAAGCGCTGATTTAAATTTACTTAATGTGGGTGGTTTTGTCTCAAGGCCAGCATGTACCTTCATTTACAGTTCCCTAGCAGACTGGTTGTGACCTAAGAGGAAAATTGTAATATAAACAATGAGTCTAACTAATTTAGATTCCCCGATGGAATAGGTTTGGTCATCCAACCCCTCAGTTGATCATCCAGCTCTGAAAGTCTGTGATGTCTGGTTGTATAAATCATAACTGCCAAAATGGTAATACAGAAGGCTGTGAGATGGTTTGTTTCCCCAAAAAAAGAAGGAAAAAAATGTAAAAAGAAATTAGTAGTCTGAGTCATCATTAGCTGTGGATGTTGAATCTTGAGCCTGCAAACTATAGGTTAGTATGATCAAATTAACGTAGTTCAAAGTAGCTGAGGTTGTTCTTAAGATTGCCTGAATCTTTAAAATAGAACTGAAATCATGCAGGCAAATCTTGAGTACTTTGGAACTGGTAGGAGGAGGAGTCCCATTGAAGGGATTGGGCTCTTCATTCACCACTAAAATAGGCGCAGGGAAGAACTTTGGAGGTTGAAAGGCATCATAGCCAAGTTCATTAAAAGACATCAGTTAAAATGTCACCTTTTTAGGATTTGTAATTCTCCAGGTGGGAGAGAAGCTTTAGGTATTGGCTGCAAGCATATTCCAAACTGCCAGCCCCAAGGGAGTGGCTGTTTACTGTGCTAGCCGGTGGCATATGGTGCTTTTAGCCACCCTGGTCCATAAGACCTCTTGCTGTGGTGCTCCGAGCTCTGCACCCTGCCCTCAGCCAGGAGTGAGGGCCAGAAACATCTTTCCCGTGGCAGGCATGCAGGAAGGTGCAGGAAGCACCATGGCACTCCTTGCAGAAGGAGAGCTGGGACAGGCCTCCCCCTGGTGCTGTCACACACCCTCCCTGTGGTGCTGAACCTGTGGCACAGCCTGAGCTGGGAGAGGTCTGTCCTTTTGGGAAGCAGTGGGCAGCAATCTCTCTGGGGCTCTGGGAGCACCTCCAGCCTGTGTCTGCCTCTGTGAGGACAAACTGGTAGTGAGTCAGAGTAAGCTTTCGAGTAGGATAGACCTAGTCATGGCCCATATGGGAGCACCCCAGAGAGCTGTGATGGAAAGAAGAGATCTTTTAAGATCTGAGAGAGCTGGAAAGCTTATTCACAAAGGCTGACAGGCGATGTTCTTTCCCAGAGTTGCTGAACTCAGATTTCATTTTGATAGCCTTTCTGAATGCTTCCGTCACACGGTCTGAGGGCTCTTGGCTTCCCCCCCGCCCCCCCCGCCCCCCCCTCCCCCCAAAAAAAAAAAGAAAGATAGCTTAAATGTAAGGTCATTGTAATGACTGCACAGTAAGTGTGAAGTAAATTTGTCCCAATTCTTGGGATTTTGCCTTTTAACTTTTTTTGTAAGATACAAAAATTCATTCCTGGGTTAGGATTGATATGCAGAGGACAATAATTTAAATGGATTTACTACAACAGATCCTTTACCTACAGTAGGGGAGAAACGTCATAAAAACAAAAACCAGAATTAACAAAGGCAGGTTTATATTAAAATTGTTAAATACTTTTGCTTCTTTCTGAAATAATGCCTTTAACACAGCAATGTCTCCCAAATACTTAACAGATACTAGTGCATTTGTATTTCCAGTGCACTGTGGGCCTGTGATTTAAAATGCTGTTTTCTATTTTTCAGCTAGGAAAACTGACATACAGGGATGTTGCAGGTTGAGTAAGATGACACAAAGTTTGGAGGAGACAAAATTAGAGAAGGCATCTTTAGTTTTCTAACTTTAAACCACAGTGTGACATTTTTTACTTACTTGTTTCATGTTTGTTTTGCCATCTCCTCTGCTTTTGAAGGATTTAAAGATCACTGTGAATGAGGAAAAATGTGCCCAAAAGAATACTGGTGTGTAAAATGAGATTATCAAGAGGCAATGAAAAAGGTTTTTTTATCAACGGTTAACTACTCATGAAATAACAAAACTCTTTACTAGTTGATTTATGAAGCAATAAATACAAAAATATGGTTGTCTAGATTCATTCTCTTGTTACTTCTTAGGCTACTTATTTCCATTTTTTATATGTATAAAATAATTTATGTTGTGAGGATAAATAGACAGCTATCTTTAAAAAAAGTCAAATCCAAACAAAATGCTCAAAGGTTCATATTTTATGTGCATTATATTTTTCATATGGAAAGATGACTTAACTGTGACGACCTTCAATTTAACATCAAAAGAAAAATGCTTAACTAAATCTGTTGCTGGCAGTGGTATTTGTAATTCGCATAGGTGCAAAAGCCATAGACTGCTGTATCTTGATCTGTAAATATCAGCTCATTTTCATCCTTAGAGTCCTTGAGAATTGTGTATTTCATAGAATCATAGAACCACCACTGGATTGGATCATCTAGTTCCAAACTCCCTGCTCTGAGCAGGGATACCTCCCACTTAGAACAAGTTTCTCAACAGCCCCATCCAACATGGTCATAAACATCCATGGATGAGGTATCCAACACTTCTCTGGGCAATCGACAAGTTAACTGATAAAAACATTATAAGAAATCCACTTATCTTCTGCCTGAATAGAGAGAGAGAATTTTTTTCAAGAATATTACAGAAGCTAACATTTTAGAACTGAATTCATGTGAGGTGGATCATACCTACAAGCTGCTTCAGCAAATGGCATTAAGGAAGCCACTTCTATATTCAGTATTAATGATCCAAACTTTAGCCTTAAATACTACACCAAGAAAAGGACAAATGTTCTTCACTAATTTACTGCTTTTCACACTCAGTCTTGTGAACTAGGTCTACATTGAAAAGATTGTATGAAAACTGAATGTTAATATCTAACATTTACATTTTAGATCTGCTGGAAATAAGCTGTACTTAGAGTTTGGGGTGCTTTTCTGAGAGAGTGTTTTTGTTGTTTGGGGGTATTTTTTTGCAGAAAGGTAGATACCTATAGTCTTATAATCTTCATTGCTGTTTGTCCTGAAGTTTGTATCCTCTCTGCAAAGCTAAGAGGCTGGGGTACACTGGATGCTGGCAGCGCCAGCAGAAGGGATATTGTCCATGAGAAGGAGCTCACACCTGTCATCCACTTCTGGGCCAGTCCAAGGGGCCCAGATTTTGTCTGGAAATTTTCATGGAAAGTATTTTCAGGAGAAACAGAAGAAATACACCAATGCAAAACATGTAATCCTTCTAATAAGAATCATATTCCAAGTTTCTGCTTCTCTGAAAGAAATACAAATTTCAAACTTCACTCTTCATGTCTGAAGATTTTTTTTTTTTTAAGGAGAATTTGCTGTTATTTCTGCTAGTAAAGCAAGCTCACCCCAGAGCTTTGAGAACATCAGGGCTGCAGTATCTACTTTTGTTAAATACCTGAGGTTTTTTATATAGGGGAAGGAAATCCAGCAAAGGGCTACCGAGATGGTTGGGAGCTGAAGCAGTTGCCCTCCAAGGAGAGTCTGCAGGGCTGGCTGGAGAAGATGTGGCTTTGGGTGCTAAAAATGAAAGAGGGTCTCTGAATGCCATGAGGAACTTTGTCCCCACATGGACAGGCAAGCAGGAGGACAGGTTGTTCACAGAGTCTGTTGAGTCTCTCTCCTTGAAGTTTTCAAGACCTGACAGGACGAAGCCCTGAGCAATCCGATCTCATCTCACAGCTGCTCCTGCTTTGAGCTGGAGTTGGAGTGGAACTTTCTTGAGCTTCCTTGCACCATGAATTGTCCTGTGAATTATATCCTTATTCTTTTGAAAGACTGCTCTATCTAATTTGAAGTATACTGAAAAATTCAGACCTTTTTTGACCTCCTCCAACCTAAATCACCTCGCTAATTTATTTGCTATTTTGTTTCTCTGTGTAATCCTACTAAACTTCATATAACTGATCTGTAATTCATCAGATCTGTTTTCAGTTCTTACCCCATTCTGAGAAGTCCCTCACTTCTGGATTCTCTTTAGAGAGCACTGGCACTCCTCCAAGCCACAGCATGGTGTAGGTCCTTGCAGATTGCCTCAACCTGTTCAGTCCATTTGTGCTTAAATACCAATAATCATTCTCGAAACATGCTGCATCAGGAGTCACACAGTGTCCAAGCCTTGCTGTACTTCTTTCTGCTGCTGATTTAATTGGCCAGTTTTCCAACACAGGAAGGAAATTTGATCTGAGGTGATTCATACTGAAGAACCTCATTTTGAACATCTTGAATTTTTCTTGGCAAATAGAAACTGTCTTGGTAGCACATAGCAGGCAATATTGCATTTTTTCTTTGTTGTTCTCAATAATGTCTGCATAGATATAAATATACTCATGCCTACAAATATTCCTGAGCTTTATTTCACATGGCCAGGAGCAATAGCAGAAGGTCATGAGAACCAAGGGATGGTGGCTGAATTTTTAAACATTGCTAGTCACTTACTGGTCCCTGCAGTAAGTTAGGCTGGCTGGAACTTTCTTAACCTTCCTTTTCTCCCAACTTAAGTACTCCTTTAACCTTTTTTGAGCCCTTAGTATATTCTTTGACTTTTCAAGGATGATTACTCCTAATTTAGGTAAATCTTTAACATCCCCTAACATGTCATTGAATTAAACTCATTGAGCTATAATGAATAGATCTGGACTGCCTTCCACCTGGCTCCTGCTGCTCTTGTGCTGTCCAAGTTTTCTTTTCTGCCACTTTCCTCTTCTTAGAAAGCATATGATTTCTATGATCAGTCTTATACTTTCTTTCTTCAGATAATGAGCTATGTTTTCTAGTCTATAAGAAGGAAGCCTAAAGTTTTCCCTCAGTAATTCTTTTCAGCCTTCCTTTGCCCCTCCTGCTTGTCAGAGTTGTGTTCCACTGTGACTAGACAGGGAAACCTTTTATGCATGGGACACTGCAAAAAGAATAATGATAGCAGAGTCTTGCTGTGACATTACCTGTAAGCATTTATCTTTTGAGAAGTATTAAGATACCGGTATGTTTGATACTAATCAGACAATAGATGATGTTTGTTAGCTATTGTTTTGCTCTTCTTTGCCATATTACTTAGGAAAATGTTCTTTGTTAAACTCTTTCACAGAACCTCTGTCTCAGTGGTATTGGGTGCCCAAGTGTATTTGTGTTTATTGTGGTGGAAGTGTACGCACAGATTGAATTCTTTAGGAGTTTTTTGAGAGCATATGTTTTGGGAGCTGAAAATTATAAGTGTTTGAAGCCTAACCCCTGTTCTTCCTTCTACTGCCTATTTTTTTGGCCTCAAATAATCACTTAACCTTTTTCCTTGCCTTGGTTCCTTCCTCTCCACCACAGGGATATGCAACTTCAGGTACTTCTCCTGGGCATTTCATAATTCATTAAAAATTTTAAGTGCTTTGAAGGTATAAAATATGTATATAGTAAATGCTAAATATTTCTACAATGGTGCAAGGAAAAGGTTGATTTTTGAATTTAAATTCATTAGCATCCATAAAGTTAATGTTCCATCTGCACTGCATTTCAGTACCTAACCATTCAAACATTAATGAATGCAAAATTGAGTAATGAGTTTTGCACTGCTGCCCTTCTGACTGGGCATTCATGGAGTTGCGGGAAATTCTCAGTCTCTGCTGGTCTTGATTTATTGTTGATTGTTTTTAAAGATGGTTTTGCTTAAGCCTAGATTCTTCAAATCTTTAATTCTAGAGGTAGATCTATTTGTGGGGGAAGTTCAGTTGAACAGTTCTTGAAGCAGAGACTTGAACCCAAAACTTGTGCGCTTCCATTTGGGAGAAGATGGGCTGAGGAGGGAAGGGCAAGATGGGTACCATTGACAAGTGTAAGAGAGGATTAATTTCCTGTCCTCTTTTTAAATGGAGCAACTTGAAGCCTGGGCACACATGTGCTGCAGGATTACCTGTCCCTGAGTGAGAACCAGGGCAGCTGAAGGATGAACTGGCTGAGGGCCCATGCCAATTCCTAAGGGCAAGTCCTCAAGAGGGGCAGGATTTAAGGGCACACTTTTGTCTCAAGAATAGCATGATGCTGAGAAGTGGCTGCACAATATGGCAGCATCATGGCAACCCCTTGCCAGCGCCGGGGAGAAATAAAACACCTGCCAGCGTGCAGTATCCTGCTGCATCCCTTTCTGATTTCAGTACCTTGATGTGTACCAACAGCAGTGCCATCAGTTTTCTTGACTACCTTGATTACCAGATGCTTGGGCATGCTGCACCAGCGTGGAAATTCTCTTTTTCTTTTCTTGAAAAGCAGAGGCACAATCTTCTGCCATCGATTCTGTTGTGGTTTGAAAGCAAAATGAATGAGAGGCTCCAAGTCAGAGATATAATTTAATACGAAGAAAGGTAAAAAGGTAAAAGTAAAATAAAATAAATACAA
This sequence comes from Zosterops lateralis, assembly GCF_965231275.1. NCBI lineage: Eukaryota > Metazoa > Chordata > Aves > Passeriformes > Zosteropidae > Zosterops > Zosterops lateralis. The sequence continues at coordinate 27,838,360 of NC_139765.1, forward strand.
TAACACAAAGGATCACTGACAGAGTCAGAATACAACCTGAGCAGGATGGTGGAAGCAGTCCAGGTGAAGTGCTTTCCTGAAGCAGTGATCCTGTAGAAAGGTCTGGGAGCTCTGCTCCTCTGGGAATCCAGTGGATAAGTGCCCTTGCACTGTCCCACATACCAGCTTATATCCAGGTGAGAATGCTTGGCTCCTCCCCCTGGGCAGAGCATCTCACAATAGGATGAGGAGGGTGAAATGGGTCCTTGATGGCCCATTAACAGAGATAACCCCTGGAGGGAGTTACCTGTGACTCATGGGCCATTAGCAGGAGACACCCCAAAAGTCATTAGCAGAAGACACCCCAAAGGCGTTAATGGCCATTAGCAGAAGACACCCCAAAGGCCATTAGCAGAAGAGGCAGGGGGCTTGGGAAAACACTAGCCCACCTGGTTTCAACAGTTCATGAAGATGGTGATAGAATAAATACTTTGTGTACATCCTACACTGCAACCCAGGATAGATTCCTATTCAGGAATCTTCCCCTCCTCAGGTAAACAGATATAGGCATCACAGCAATGGATATGGCCAGAACATCTAGAAGTCAGTTTGCTTGACATACACAGAAAAAGGTCATTGGTAACTATTAGTGCAATGTCCTAAGGATGGCACAGCAGAAGTAACTGCAGTAGTGTTTTGCTGCTGGCCTTGCACTGAGACTATGTGTTCATCACATGGAGGAGGGCTAGTTTGTAGCAAGTTGCAGGGGATGAGGTGGAAGACTGAACCAAAGTCAAAATTTGAATTAGCTAACGCTATCAAAAGGTAGAGCCCTGCACATCATGAAGGAGAAGCAAAGATCTTTGAAAACAAGATGAGGGAGGTGGAGTTAACCACGTATGTGAAAGTTTTAAAATTACTGAAACTGGAGGAAGGGATCTGTGCTCATGCATTTCAAATGATGAAGGAAATAAGGGACAATTAACAACATTAAACAGCTACCAGTCTGTCTGGCAGCACTCAGTCCAGAGGATGCCAGGCTTCCCTGACAGTAACCAGAAGTGGTAACTTATTCTGCCTCCTGCCAGGCAGCCAGGGTGCAGGCTACAAAAGGTAAGAGCGAGAGTCATATTTTAAGAAGACTTGCACTCCTTCGGGTTGATTTGAGCATTAGTGCTAAATTCCTGCTGCTGCTGACAAAAACAAGCAATGCACATTTTAGATGTTGTTAAATTACCGACATATTAATTGCTATCTCTTCTGGATGCTGCAGTTGCATTTTTCATGTCTGTTTATTGCCTTTTGTTGCTGCCTGCTGAGGATAGCGTGGGCAGATCCTATGTCTGATTCTTTGTTTTAGTTGCCTGGCTACTGTGAAATGTTATTTTAGCTTTTGCTGAGGTGCCATAGATGCTTTATTGATGGTTGTCCAAACAAGGAAATATATGAAAGATGCTGGTGAATGCTGTGCTTGCCTGGTTCTGCTGCTTTTGCTAGAGATGCTACAATATGCTTATTTGGCTTCACTACTACAGATTTTCTGTACAATAATGCAGAGGGTAGGCTGAAACCTTTCATTTACACACTGGGGTCATGGTCAATGCCAAAGGTAATATTGTCTGTATCTTAGTATACAGGGAACTGTTGTTGGAAGGAGATGGTGGGCAGCTGCTGCTCTAAATTGCAATGCATTCATTTCTGGTAATTGTTATAAAGAAAATGTATTTTTCCTGTTGATTGTGTTGCCAGATTTTTCCCTTCCTTTCTCCCTGTGAATGTTTCCAAGAGAGAGGGATTTAAGTCTCAAAACTTACTTGGGATGTTGACTTCAAACTTCTTCCCTGCCAAAAACTGAAAGTAACCAGTATTTCTTCTGCTCTAGGCAGTTTCTATTTATGCTTACATAACTTTATCTCTTTACAACATGAACACTTCTAAATAAATTGCTTTCTTGTACTCACAGTCTGAAACCTCTTCTAAAGTCTCTGAATAAGCTATGTTTCTTTTCAGTTCTTTTCAGTTCTTTTTTTTTTTTTTTTGTCAGCAAATAAAGAATTACTTTTTACAACTGTTTTATTTTCTTCTTTAGTATTATTGCAAGCCTTTTCTTAATTATTCTTGCCTTTTGGCAGTTGCAGCACATTAATATTTACAAGATGAGATATAGTTTTCTGTTTATATTAGCAGTCTTCGGTCTGTGAGATCTGGACCAACCAGAATGCAGGATATCCTTTCTCATCGATTCATCAGGTTCATAATGTAAGATACAGCGATTAATGGCTATGTTGTCCCTCTGTGGATGTACAGTCTGTTGCCTTGGTGTTATCTCCGGGTGTCGTGTGGCTGAAGTGGCGGGCGCAGTCCATGCCCTGTCCGCCCCGTGCAGGGGCCGTGTGTGCGCGCATCGTCCATCGTGCCGTGTGGTTCGCCTCTGTCGGCTCCGTGCTGTGCCTACAGGACAGGGCACCGCCAGAGCCCTCTCGCTCAGGGGCAGCTCTCAATTCTGTTCCTCGTGTTTTTGTTCGCTCCCTCTTCCAAAGCGGGAAACAGTGTAAACAGCTCGGTTTGCACAGTTTCGCCCCCGCAGTGTGTTGTGCTGCCCTCTCTGTGTTGGTCTGTAGGCTTTGCCCAGCTGAGGTGACACGTTGCCTTTGCAGAGGCACTTTGGGGGAGTTGGAGGTAACACTGATGGTGGCCTGAGTTGTTGTCACTTCTGTGGCACGAGTGCTGTGCACGTGAGAGCAAACCTGGTGATCCATACTGCAGTGTGGTAAGGACAGCAGCCGGTTGTTCAGCACAGTATTTGAGAGCAGCTGTAGATTTCTCCTAATTCTGTCATGCCTCCTTGGAACGTCTCTGCCAGAGAGGGGTCATTTTGGCTACCGAGCTTCAGAAGTATTTTAAATCTGAAGTACAGCATGAACCTGTTTCCATTATTTCAAAAGCCAACCATTTAAGGAGCTAAAAAATTTGTCTTCCTCTAATAACTAAAACACAAGAAAATAATGAGAATTCAACTGGTCTGCAGAACATTTAAAAATTTTACAGGGAAAAAAATTATAAATTTTTCAGCCAGAACTGTTGTATCCATGTGCGTTCCTATTTGTTGTTGTCATGGTGACTAATACACGTTACCATAACTAGGCATGAGGCTTAACAGGTGAAAAGTTATAAGATATGGTCCTTGTTAAAAATAACTACATTCAAACCGCTCAAAACCGGATTTCTTGGTTTTTCCTTCGTTTTAGCATGGAGGCTTTTTAACTTGACATTTTAATGAAAAGACGAGAGAGGTGTTAGCTTTTTTTATAGAAGATTTATTAGGGTTATTTCTTATCTGCAACTATCTCTGCATCCAGGTGCCTTTAACATGAGTCAAATACACTTCTCAGGGAATGGGATGAGATAGGAAAATGTGCAGCAATTGTAGAAAAAATTGCAGAGAAAATAATAGCTGTAGTCTGCTTCTGTAGCTCATTTGACATCAAGCTTCCAACCCTTTCTAGAGCACTGAGAAGTGCATATCTGCCCATTTTGGGGGTTAGAAAACACTGCAAGAGCACAAGGTATTGTTCTCTAAGGCTATCAAAAGTTGTCATTGCAAAAGGATTGAATCCTTACCACTCTGGCACCTGCCTTGAGACCATTTTCTGATTATGAATCCTTTATCTGAAAATGCAGAGCAAAAAAATCTTCTTTTTCGAGTTAGCTGAGGCCAAAGAGAGGAAAGGTGCTGGTTAAAGTCATAGGGAGGTTAGAATACTAAACCACAGGCAGTACAGCAAAAGCCATGTGATAAATTGCACAGCTGTCTGATGAGCTGTAAAGTTAGATGAGGAAGAAATTATCTCTTGCCTTTCTACTTCATCAGAGAGATAAATATCTCCATCCGTATATTGTGTCATAAAAAATACATAAGCTTAAATGTTTGATTATTTCTTATAATTGCAAATTAAATATTCAAACCAGAAAATCCTTATCCTATCATATCTATTTTTAAAACTTAAATTAAACATTATAGTTGGTCTTGCACAGCAATTTATGAACGTTTCTGTGCTGTTTGAAAAGTGTATTAGGTGCTTATGAAGGACCTGAATCTCAATATATCACCCGTAAATTGTTCCATATCAACTCCTCAGATACAGGATTACTAGTAATTAATATTTTTCCACCCCGACTTGAGCCTTGTGGTTTCAAATCTTCTCTAGGTCAAAGATGGTCCTATTTTGTATTTTACCTGATGTTAGCTGTCATCATCACATCCTAAATATCAGAATTTCAGTATCTGACTAGAGCCAGTCAGCTTAGAAGCTCCCTTTCTTCTTGGTGAAGTTTTTAGACACTAATTTCTGAATGTTTTTAGCTGTCTAAATCTTGTTTAAAAGCTTTTCTTCCCTAAAAAAAAAAAAATAAAAAGGAAAGGAAAGGAAAGGAAATTGTATGGGAATATGTAATAGGAATTACAGTTCTAAACATCTTCATGGATCTGGGCTTTGGAGAATACCCTGTTACAACTCAGTCTAAATAGGTTATGAATACTAACAGTAGTACTGTTTAAAAGTCTGAGGAGTTTGGTAAGAAACAAAAGGAATGAAACCAGGAGCCACTTCTGCTGAATATTAAAAAACACCTTTGATACAGCTGCAAGAGAAAATTTTAACTATGATAATGTCTTCTCCATCCATCATAATAATCTATATCCATGTGTTTAATTTTATGCACTTTTCTTAGTAGCTACTCCCTCTACGAGACACACTGAAATACAATAAATGCCTCCTGGGGCAGTGGTCTGTTAAGAACAGCAGAAATCCTGTATGTCTGCATTCTCCTAACCTCAGCTCTGTTGCATGTTTAGAACATCCTAGAGATATATATAGCAGTCTTGGCAATTCTGTTTTGTCTAATTTAAAAGGAGTAGGTAGTAGGATGATTATATTTATAGAGCATTCAATGGATACAAGCATGGTCTCCATACAGTCCCACTGTGTCTCATACACTAGTTTTATTAGCATGGTTGAAGATTATTTCTAATTTCTTTATAAAATTGAGCCAAAACAAGAGGTAATCATTGTTCCTCTTTTTCTGCCCTTTATTTACAGATGGAAACAATGCAGTTCTCTATGTTCTTCATACTTAATGTGCAAAAGGGAAACAAACTGTAAAATTATGTACTCACTTTACTCCTTATGTACCCTCCTTAATTTGCCAGTGCTATCCCTTTCCTGCACATGAGGAAAGCCACCTGCTGAGCAGTGCAAAAGAAGGGTTTGGAGCACTCCCCTGGTCACTTGTTCGGTAGAAGTTCTGGTCCTGCCTCATGGCCATCCCTGTGCTTCCTTGGTAGAGAGACTGGTGGTCAAAAGATGTACTTTTCTGTCCTGAATTTACTCCCTGTCCCCGTAGAAACTTTTGCAAAATGGCCAGGATGTACCTCTTGAGCTCTGCTTCCTTACACAGAACACGCAGGAGTGTATCTTTATTAGGGGAAAAAAACCAAAACTAAATCAAGTGGTCTGTTAGCTGTGGCCTAACAGTTCATAAGAGACAGCTGAGCACACTGTGAGAATTTGTGATGGGTGCAATCCATCTTCTCTTGTTGTCAAAGACAGACTCCATTAATAAGGATGCAGATCCTTGCCCCTTGTAATATGAAGGGAATGTTATTTTATAAAAACTGCCTCGTAAAGAAATCAAATTCCCACTTCAGATTAAATAAGATAGAAAGTTTTTATGCATTAGTGGCCAGAAGGATTCACTTTTGTGGATGCCAACTGAGAAAAATTGGAGCAATTGCTCCTGCTGCTTTCCTTTCAAAATCTGATGCTGAAGTCATATCCATGGCATATAGGCAACTTAACTAGGCAAAACAGAAATTACAGTACTGTGTAATTGGTAGATTTGTTAATGGTGCCAACAGTAACTAGGTTCAACTTATTTTATGATGTTCTCTTGCTTGAAGTTGCCATATTGGCAGAGTAATGTCGATGTTTCCAGATTTATCTCTAGCTTTTCGTTGCAGAGCTGTGCAAATGCGTGTCATTTTGTTATTTTGTGATACATGAAAATGATGTACTTGTTTTGTTTACTCTGTCCTGACTTAATTAATAAGATGTGATAGTTTGCCAGACTTTGAATGCCTTCAATAAGATTTTTTTCATGTGTTTTTGATGCTCAACTTCCTTTTGCTACAAAAGTCTAAACTAGTAATGTTCTGTGTGAAATGCTGATAACAATTCCTTGTCAGTTTCAACACATATTTTAGCGATATGACATACATAAAAAATACAGAGATAAGTGCAGGTAAAGAAATAATCATATAGGAGAGGGTAAAATAGTTTGAGAGATAATGGGCAGGAGAAGAGGGAGGATCAGGAAGAACAAGTGTAATTACAAAAGTTGTGAGAATAGGGGAATTGAGAAGCAGTCCAGACCAGACAGGATAGGAGAGAAGTGAGGGTGGTGACAGAGGGAAGAGGGCTTAGGAAGAGTAGAAGTCCATCCATGGGTCACTTTCTGGCAAAGCAAGCTGATGCACAGGCCTGCAAGGTAGAAGGCAAGGTCAGTTCAGGTCCTGTGGAGCCACAATCAAAAATACACAATGGCAAGTGAGACCCAGACCAGCACTACCAGGCCGGGGACATTCCTGTACTGATCCCTGCACTGGTTCTTTTGGAAGAGAGTGTGCTGTGAAGGGATTTGGCAGCAAACTGCACTCTTACCTGTGTTCTCTGAGGGCTTTGAGGAAAGAGGAGATGACAGCTCAGAAAGGCAATCTCCTATATCAATGAGAATGATGAATGTGGAAGGGCAATGTTAGTACCTCCACGCTGAGGCATCAAGAGAAGGTGATCAAAGTAAATATTCGTAAAGAGATTAAAGAATGTTCATGTGTTTGAAGAATGTATAATAAGTCATCAGATCAAAGCAAAGTTTCTGTTATTTAGCCATTTAGGAAAGTTAGTTATTGGTTATATGTGCCAGATAATGGAAGGCATATTAACTGTGCAGAAAAGCTTGTAAAACACATAGCAGAATTTGTGAAAGACATTTTTGTGCATCTCATGATTTTTTTCAAGTGCTCTCATCCTCATATATGTATTGTAAACACTTTTTTTAAGGAACATTTCCGGTACATAATGATTTTATTTTCAAAGCAAAGAGATCTAATTAAAGCCTTATTAAACACTACAGAAGATGACTTTGGATTATAAATTAAATTATGAAAAATGTTGTAGGAGTTGTGCTCCCTTATTTTAGTAACATGGCTCTATGTGTAGAAAATAAATCCTTGTTAATTGAGCACAACAGTGGAGGGCTACTTTATAATGAATTTGCCTGCACATACTCTTACATCTTGAACAACTGTGATTTTCAGACAGGAGACTGGGGAGAGCCTTCAATTACCTTGCGACCTCCAAATGAAGCCACAGCATCAACGCCTGTACAATATTGGCAACATCATCCAGAGAAACTCATCTTCCAGTCATGCGATTATAAAGCATTTGTAAGTGTTGATAAATTTAGTGGTTTGATTTGGGGTAGATATATTAAACTTGGATTTTGATGGGCTGTTGTGTTTTACTTTAATTTATAATATTTTTTTCAGTCACTTTTAGAGAGACAGGTCACTACTTCTGAAATACTGTAATTCTAATAAAGGAGAAACAAGGGTGCACAGTATTTTTTTGCTATGAATTGTGTGATATATTGCAGCCATTATATTGCAGGCATTAATGTTAGAGAAAGGGCACTATGAGTAAATGGCTAAGTGTTGTTGAAATGACAGTGTGAGCAGGCACCCCTACTTTTCATCTCTTATAAATCCCTGTCTAGTGGTTATGAAAGAATAATAAAACATAATATAGGATCCTCATACCTATCTTAATGCTGTGTGCACAGCGATTAAGGTAAGTGTTACCTCACCTGAACTTTATATATGTGTTTTTGGGAAAGGAAATAGAGAAAAAGGAGATGAGGATCCTGAGTGTTTTCCATCCATGGGACAAGGACACATTCAGACCTCTCCCAGCCTGATGGCTACTTGAAGTACCAGTAGCAGTCAGTTCCATCAGGGCAGGGTATACTTATTTTTACCTCCATGTGGTTGCAGGTGATTACCAATTCCCATCCCTGGAGAAATGAAGCTTCCCTCTACAACTAAAGACAATTAGTCTTCTCTGGCTGTTATAAATGCTTGTGAAGGAAAGAAAGGTCTCCTGCAGTACAGAAAGTCATTGGAAGGCTTTTTTTTTTTTTTTTTTAATAAGAAAAACAGTTTTCTGAAATCTTGAGTTCCCTGTCAACAAGGTGAGGGAACTGGGGCTTCTGGGGAGCTGAAGAGGCACCACAGCCTACCTTTTTAAATGCTTGCATTTCCCCTTCTGACTTTGCTGAAAAGGATTGTTGAAGTTGCTGAAGTCCACTGTGTGTCCTCTCTGGAGGTGGCCACCTTATGACGGAAGGCTGGCTCATGGTACAAAGGAAAGGGGCTCAGTAGCGCCAGTGACTTCAGGATAATAGCTGGGAGTTCACTACCGGTCCAGGACATGGGGTGGAGATCCTCTTCACTTGAAGGGGCTTGGATCTTTGGTGCTTTTTAGGGTAATGCTCTGTTCACTAAATACTGCTGCATTTGTGGGAACAGTTGGAGGTTGCTGGACTGGATTTAAAGCATATCTGGGAAGGTAGGAATTAGAAACTAAATGCAGGTGAGACAGAGCCTGGCTCCCACTGATGAGGGTCAGAAGAGGTCAGACCTCTCTTTCTGGAGCACATCTGTATCTTCCATCAGACTCTCATGGGGTTAAAAGTTGCCATGCATGAAGTGATTATCCCTGGACAGTAACTAGAACCTCTGCCTTCCTCAACCAGTTACAGTCAAGGACCATCTCGCCTGCTCTCAGTCTTGTTCTGCTACTATTCAAAGCATCCTTGCTCACCTCAGATTGAAAAGGAAGCTTAGCAACTTCTAGTTCTTTAAATATTTTTCCTAGTTTTCATTGAAGTGAACATGTTTATCTTAAGTGCCTTTTCTCCTTTTTGGCATGATCCAGCAGTAAATTCATAATCTAATGCAACCTTTGTAGTAGATTGGAAGATGGATGATTAAAGAAATGAAGTTTGAATGATCAGTAATATCCAAGTTAGTAGTGATTAAGGAAAGACCTTCCTTTCCTCAGGAGCATGTGTCACTACTTTATTTCAGCTCCTTGAGCTGTACTGACCTCAGCCTTATAGAGTAAAACTCTGGCTTGTAAGTTATAATTGGGGTAGCTTTCACTCTATGCCACATCAATCAGTTAAACTGTTGGATGTTCTCTGTATTGCTCCCACATGCCCCAGTTTTTTGAGAAGGAATGTTTCCAAAAGCACAGCAAGTCAAAAGAAAGCAAAATTTCCTCCTAGAATTTCAGATTTTTCAGTCAATTAAATTGGATTGTACTACTGTGATTTGTGTGTCTATTCCACAGTCCACCTTAGGAAGCATTTCTAAATGCCTTCAGCTTTTTGCTGAGGCTTTTTGCTGCTGTGCAGATGGGACAGGAGCTGTCCTCTTCCCTTTTTGCCTCTTCTTCCATAAGCAAAAAGCACTGCTTTTTTATCCTGGTGCCTGACCAACTAGTAGCTTTCAATGAAAAATCAATTTGTTTTACTGTAGTCTATAAAAAAATGAGGGGGAAAAACAAAACAAAACAAAACAAAAACAAAAAACAAAAAACAAAAAACAAAACAAAAAAAACCCCAAAAAAACCAAACAAACAAAAAAAAACACACCCCAAAGCAAAACAAAAAACCAACCAACCAAAAAATGTTCGACATTAATTGCAACCTGCCCAGAGAAGGCTAAGGATTCCAAATGTGTCAGACATCAGGATTCAGAGAAAAATACAGTTCAATTCTATATGGTTTTGTTTACTCTCTTAATTTCAGAGCTTGCTTTAAATTTGTTGTTTTTCTTCAAGGGCAATAACAAGCTGTCCCATCAAATTAATGCCCAAAGCCCTATTCACGTCACCCTCAAGCCCCCAGCTGGACTCACAGCTGCTCAGTTTATGAATCTTTCACATCTGCAGTCCTCTAGGAATGCCCTTCATTCATTCCTTTATGCTTGTGCTTATCTGGTAGCATTGATGTTGCTCACTGACTGGCCCATTTATAATGCCCTATAAAGTGTTCCTCACTAATTGCTGTGTTGGCTACTGTCTGCATTGAAATATTTATGCATTTTCTTGCAGGTCAGAAACTCCTGCAGTACACAGTGTAAACTGTAGGCTTTAAAGAAGATATCTCAGTTTAGAACAGGAGACCAGAGAACTGAACCAGTACAATCTCTGTCCAGTTCCAGGTTGCATTCATCTGTTACTAAAGTTCTTTTTGATAGGTTGTTGTCTAAGCTGGAGCTGGTTCACCATCTGGTTGGGTCAGCTTAGGCTGTTTCCAAGAGGAGTCAAGTGTGATGTGGCTTTGGACAGCCCAGTTAGCCATAACAAGACGCCTCACTGCTAGCTGGGAATGGCATGGATGATGCAGCCAGCTCCATCTCTGGAAGAGCAGCACCATTCAAACATGGTATAAGGGGGATATTGAGACCTCAGAGGAGCAGAGGTTGCTGTCATGGTGCAGGAGGGCTCAAAAGTGACACAGGGAGGGAGAGGCCTGTAGCATAGGGGCTGTGTCACTGAGGCACTGCCTGCCTTGTCACCCTTGGAGATGAGCAAACTTCTCTGAGGGCACGGTGGTTGCCAGTGAGCTGAGCCAGAACACAGCAACCTTCTGCTTCCTCTCACATGGCCCGTCTTTAGATCACTAAAGGCTTCAACATAATAGTTCAGGGTCAGCCTTTCCTTAGGAAGAAATAATGCTTTAAGCTAGTTTTAGTACAGATTTATTGTCTCTCTTTGCTGGCATAGGGCTCTGCTATTTGCACGTAAATTATTTACAAATTGAGTATACTGGGGTTAAGATCACTACTGGCCTTCTCATCCACGTGATTGCATACATAACAATAGGGGTTTGGCAGATGGCAGCTAAAAAAAGCAAATTCTCCATTTTATAATCAAATGGCTTTTTAAAGATGGAATCTAGTATTTGTTTGTTGTTTCAGTAACTAAAATGATAAGCTAGATGACTTTCAGATATTGTTTCAAAGAACTCTAGCTGATTCAATACTCTTGTTGCTGTGCATTCTTGTTTCATGGGTTGATTAACACATTGATTTAAATGATTTGTCAAAGAACTGCAGAATAAAAAAAAATCTAAAACAATATGTTAAGAAATTGTTTGCTACCACTCATTTTTTTTAAATCATTTTTAGTGCATTTCTGCAAACGTTTGTCAGTTCTGAAATTTCAGTTAATTTAAGTTCAATGGATTTTTTTTTCTAGTATTTAGGTTCTATGCTGGTAAAAGAGTTAAGAGGCACAGAGTCAACACAGGATGCATGTGCAAAGATGAGGGTAAGTTTGTAAACCTACTCCTTGCTCTATTGTAATAATATCAAATAACACCAATCTGTGATTGCTTGTACTGTACCCCTTTTGCTTTTATAATGTACTGCTACCCATGTCGTTTCCTTGCTTTTACATTGATATTCAATCAGAAATCTATTCTGTCTTATATCTTAATTTGAATATCAAAATTTAAAGATAGGTTTTTATTTTGCGTGTTGTATCTAACACAAAAACCTAAATGTATGTGTTACATTTTCTCATGAATCTTTGAGTATGTTTCAAAGTACCGTCCACACAATTTAAGCGTGCCCATATCCAATTGTTTTATAAACAGAATTCATAGCTTTTATATGATAATCTAGATTGAATTTTCAATGTTAAATACGTAGTAGTAAATATATAACATGTTACCAAATACATTGGTTTTATGTATGGTCTAATCCAACAGTCCTATGGATAATTTTACTCACATGAGTATTTCCTTTAATTATGAGTTACTTATATGCTTTTTGATTAAAGGGTGAAATGGGGTCTAACTCAGTTTCAACTGATGGTGAGAAAGGAGCTAGGTTTCCCTCAGACCATCAAGAATATGTTTTCCTGTGGCTCTTTGGCCTGATACTGGTTTGTAGAAAATTGCAGTAGCCTATTTCCAAGAAACATTGCTGCTGGAAACTGAAAACAAGCCATAGCCTAATTTATTCCCAACTGTAGTTGAAATAAGAACACACCTGTTCACAGCCGTGGTAAACATATCATTGTCTGTCATGATTAATTAATGAAAAATGTAATTGTTTGCTAATCTACCAAATGTGTACAATTACCTAGATGAATGAGCAAAATCTTTTTTTCTGTGTACCATACATCTCTTATGCAAGATACCTCTGAGCACAAGACATGACATTCAGATCAGAAAGCTGGAAGATGTGTAAAATTCATACAATCAGACAACCATTTCCTGCAGGTTATATATGTGCAACACACAGACTTTCATACTAGCTGTTTTAGCTAAGGGCTGGTAGTAATTCACAACTACTAGATTGCCCGATGATCTGAGGCTTCTCAGCTAATTACATGCTAATCATTCCTTACCTGGACTTAAACTCCTCTGAAAAAATACCCAACGATTTGACACAGAGGGATCTACAATCATATACACGTGTTCTGGGGAATTAATTGAGGCTGCAAGCATACCATCTTCCAATCCAGTTTTGAAACTGTCAGGCTTAGCAGTTCAATTCTTTAGGTGCCTGCCTATGCAGAAATTAGGGCAGAATTTCGCACCATAGTAGCATATGACAACCTCAGTAAGTTTTCTGACTGAACTAGGAGGCTTAACATCAAAAAGGGGCTTTAAATAATTTATAGGCATTTTAATATATATTTCTATAAGTAATAACTTTGGCCAATTAAAATTATACAACTGAAAAAATTAAGTGTTTGAAAACAGATTTCTTTTAAAACACACATTTCATATATAAATAGTGCAGTTGCATTAGTTTTCTATAGTGCCATACAGGACACTTATATAATACAGTCGTGGGGTTTATATACATTTCTTTTTTATGTTCTCTTTTGAAACAATTGTTCTGTGAGAGTGTTTATTTTATGGTTTGAATTTTTTTGTTGTTGTTGCAAGGATATTTGAATTAAACAGTTTTTAATCAGGATTTCATCTATTCTTTCTATGTAGTCCTTTTAATCATGTTCCTATTCAAGTCAAAAGCAAAAACCTTTGACTTAATGGGAACAAATTATTATTTTAGCCTGTTTCCCAGTGATAAAAATGTATATTTTTCCAAAACTTTCTCCCTCTGGATGTCTCCTGAAAGTTGTTGTCAGTGAATTGGGACTCCAGATTGCCCAAAGTCATCCTGAAATTTTGCTGTGATGTTCATTATTGTATTTAAGTAACCTTGGGTTGTAATTGAAAATCTGGTTTCTGTTATAGTTACATTTTACTTTAAATTTATTGAAACATACATTTCACTTACAAGCAAAAGAAGTGAAAAGTTAGATATATTATTTGTCTGGCTCTCAGATGCTGAATTCTTTATACTTGCCCAGTGTCTCTAGAATCAGTAAGACTTTTACATAGGGTTGTACTATTCTGATAGAACAATATTTTTTTATTCTAGTATTTTTTTTGTTATTCCATGCACATATTGCAAAACTGTAGCCTGCTGCAATCTGAAACGTGCTGGGTATGGGGAGCAGTATGTCACATATAAACTTGTACCATACCAAGTTGAGGTCACTCCCTGCAATTTTTTTAATCTTTCTGGACTCAGCCACAAAATGGTTTTGTGGAGAATGTATGAAAATTAGGTACCTAATGTTTCTGTCAATGTGGCTTTTGGTTCTCCATCTTTAACCTAATACTGTTCTCAAAAGTGTTGACATTCACTGGATGTCTTTCAGTCAGCAGGTGCACAAGGATGAAAGGAGTGTATCAGTGAAAAAAAAATTAATCTTCCTTAATCATTTATAAATACAGAGAAACAACAAAAATTACATGTTTTCTGGCTGCAGATCCCTCACTGTTAGTTGTAGATGCTCCTAGGGCTTTCATTTATTGCAATTGATAGTTTTGGTTCTCAAGGGAAGTGTCATGTGGATAAACCTTGTGTCTCTCTGCGGAAAGGCTTACAGTAGCCTCGTTCTTAGAGCTTAAAAGTGAAAGGAGATCCTAAATCTCCTATAATGTAAAAAACCACCAATGATAATTAAAAAAAAAAAAAAAAAAAAAAAAAAAAAAAAAAAAAACCAAAAAAAAAACCAGATGAACAAAAATCTTTGGAACCTTTACCTTAATAACTCTTCTTGGCAACTCACTGTGCTTCTCAGCATTGAGCAGCAGTATGCTCTAGCAGGGCAGATGATGGATTTGTTTGGGGAAAATCATACAGATGCAATAGCTGGAGCTCAACACTGGGGTCAAGGTTATACATGCTTTTTTTCCCCATCCAAACTGCAGATTCTTGCAACCACCCAAAACTGTGGATATTTGCCAAGGGCTTCACTTTTCTATTCATATATTTGCACTCCTTTATATTTTTATGATTTCTTATTTGTTTCCAGCTATTTTCTCTCACAAATTCCCTCTCTAGTGGTCAGCACTGTCTCCTTATCTCCATCCTCACCTGCTGTAAACTGACCTTTCCTACTTGGAGATTAAATCTTGCTGTCCTGGCCAGAATAGATGTATTAATTATCTTTGAGAGAAGCTTTCAAGAAGTTAAGAGTTCTCATCTTTTTCAGTGTGAAATGGGAAATACTGCAAGTTGCGTTTTCGATCAGATTGCTGCCTTCATTGCAATTTATAGGAACATGAAGGGAGAAGAAGATATGTTTGCATCAAAATAAAAGCAAGAATTAAAGTTAATTTTGAGCTAGAAAGATACCTTTTCTCTACAGAAGACTTCATTTGGCATTTACACATTGGAATTCCTTGATCAGGTGGGAAGGGGATTGTTTTATATTTAGTGGCATGAGCACAGCAATAAGGCAGACTCTTTCTTTGCAGCAACGTTAAATCACTGGTGTTGCATACACCAACTGAACAATCTAAACCAGTCAAATATATACTGCAGCAGAAGGGAACTTAAATTTAGTTCTTTAGGATCCTGCCACTTTCCTGACTATCATAATTCTTTCTTAAATATTTTCTTGTTCGGAATAGGTTCTTAAATTTCAGGTCAAAGTTCTGAGGAACTAGCAATATAATTCTGTTCACAAAGCAGGTATTTAAATGTCTTGCTGACTTAAGACCAAAATGTCAAAGTCAGAGTTGCTACAAAATCTGATTCTCTTATCTCTGGAGGTGAAGGTGGAGCAGAGTTGACTCACTGAAAACAGGCAGCATTTGGGGCCTTTCTTCATCCTTTCATTTCTTCTTACATAATGAAGGAACTGAATTTAGATGGCAGTCTCCTTGTTTGTACTAAACCCTTTCTTACTTTTCAATCTCCATTTCATTTTTCCTCCAAAAGTAGAAGCGTAAATGTCTGCATATGCCTTCTGGTGAAACTTCCTAGGCAAATACCATGTCAGCATCAAACACTATTTTGGGATTTAGATTCTTCAGTCTCTGCTCTTCTGTCTTGGGGCTTGCAGGTCTATCTCTCTCTTTTGTGTGGCCACTGCTTTCAGAAGGTCTGCAGTGGAACAGGGACATGGATATTACTCAGAAGGAAAAAATAAGTAGTGGTGGAAGATCTTAAAGACATTGAGTCTCTCTGCACATCCACATCATGGTGTACCATGTGTTCAGAGGATTGTACATCCTTGAATTCTGGCTGAAAGGAATCTAAGGGGCAAAAGGAATGCAGAGGAATATTCAGAGGTATTGCAAAAGAAAAAAACCATCTCACTCTCAGCTAGGTGCATTACAGGTGCACCCCAAGTGCAATATTCATATTAATGATGTAGCTTGGAGGTATCCATTAATTGTAGAGCAATAGAGTTTTGTACCATGAGGATTGCAGATGTAGTTTTATTCCAAGAAGTGTTAAATTATGTCAGTAATGCATTTTTAAACCTTTTGGACTGAGAGAAATTACTAAGTATTTGTTAAAAGGCAGATTGTATAATTGTATGTAAATATTTGTTAAAAGGCAAATTGGCTTCAAAACTAACTGGCCAAATTTGGACTTAAACTTTTTATTACAATTTCATCTCATGCATGATCTTGTCAAAATGATTCACTCAAGCTCCTCTTCCCTAGCTGGTCAAAGGAGGTGATTTTCCCACTACTCTGCGCTGGTGCAGCCTCACCTTGGTCCTGTGGTTTGGGGCACCACACTAGAAGAAGGAAACAAAGCTGTTAGAGAGTGTCAAAAGGAAGGCTGTGAGGATGTTGAAGGGCCTTGAGGGGGAGCCTTATGAGGAGCAGCTGAGGACACTTGATCTGTTCAGCTTGGAGAAGAGGAAACTGAGGGGAGACCTCATTGCAGTTCCTCGTGAGGGGAAGAGGAGGGCAAACACTGATCTCTGTGGTGACCAGAGACAGTATCCCATGGAAAGGCCTGAAGTTGTGTCAGGAGGGGTTAAGGTTGGATATTAGAAAAGGGATCTTCACCCAGAAGGTGTTTGGGCACTAGCACAGGGTCCTCAGGGAAGTGGTCACAGCATCAGCCTGACAGAGCTCAAGAACCATTGGTACAATGATCTTGGGCACATGGTGTGCCTTCTTGGGGATGGCCCTCTGTAGGGCCAGTAGTTGAATTCAATTATTCTTGTGGCTCCCTTCCAACTGAGATTTCACTGATTCTGTGAACTATTTGATGAAATTTCATAAGCCTTGAATAAATAGCAGACTTACGGGTATGATAGTAGGTGGTACCAACACATGTTTTGAAATGTGCAGTCTGATGCCATTTAGAATTAATTGTTGCTACCAGTTTGGGAAGAAGTTCAGATTCTTGTACTGAAGTGGATTCCAGTATATAATTGAATAGGAGAATTGCCAGCTACAGTGTTCATATAGATACTAAAAATCAATATAGTACTGAAGATTCATTTGCAAAAGTAGAAAGCCAAGACAAAGATTATAGATTTTACAGGCTCATAAACTTTTACTTAGAATTTGTTTATATATGGGATTGTTAGTGACTTGTCATAGCTAAATAATGTTTCTTTACTGTGTATTTACAATATCAAATATAATTACATATAAACCTAAAAATGAACCTGTTTTCATTTTGACCACTGTATGAGAGCTGAGTAATCTAGTTATAAATGCATGTGTAAGTACACTGAAGTGATCAACATGGAAAAGTAGAAGTACCAGTGTATCCCATTTCCTCTTGACAGGAAATAAATGAGATGAAAGATTTTCAGAAGGGGCTGCATTACACCATGTGCTACAGTATATCAAGGGAATTAATTAGTCACCATTGTATGTGTGTTTCTGAATTTCTTATTTGGCTGCATTGTGTGGTTGTGTGCTCAGAGATACCATGGTTTGTACACTGCAGGAGCTTTCAAAGGTGTTGAATTAGTGGTTTCAGTTCTGCACAGAATAAGGTATTGAGGTACAATCCTGTCTTGAAAAGGTTAAAGGCCCTTCAGGGTTGCAGATTTTGTATTTGCTTTCTAAAAATAAACTGCTAGTTTATATTATTATTAAGTCCTATGCCTCTTAAGCCATTGTTAATTACCTTGATTTGTTAGACATGCTGGCAGATCTCAAATTAGTTGGATTTTAGCTTATATTCTAAATAAATGTCTAGCAGTTCTGCACAGCCTTTAATTCAAAATCAGTATGCAAGTGGAAATGCTTTACCTACTTAAGATAGTTTGTAGTACTACTATAATATGAAAATGAGTTTAGACTCTGGATATGAGAGTGACTTTTTTTCAATTAAATGAAAGAAAATCCATTAACAAGATAAGCAAGATTGCACTCCCTCTCTTGCTCTCTCTGGCACCACTGCTCTTGCGCCTCTTCATGACCCATTTCAAAAGAAGAAATTAGGAACAGCACTGTCCAAGCCTATGCTGGGTTTTGGCACTGTCCTACGTAATGGCAGCACTGGGTTCAGATGCAAACTCAGAATATTCTTAAGTTCAGACCTTTATTGTAAAAGCAGTCACTGTAGTAAGCAGGTAGTTATGTAGAAGGTACCTTCTACCTTCTTCCACTGGGCTGATCTGCATTGTGGGTGCTGAGGGGATGAAGCAGCTTCGTTGCAGCAGCTGCATCAAAATACAGACAAGACTGGTACTCCTGATGTTCCTTGTTCTGAAGAGAAGGATGCTCCACGTCTTTTGAGAAGTCTGGGGAAGCTGCACATATGTCACATTAGATTTAGGATGGTGACACTTTCTTCTATCTTCCTATATATGCACACAAGCCTGTTTTATGGTTCTTGAATTATACATGGCCTGCTTTCATGTAGTCACCTTCCTGTCTGCCATCAAGGATTTCAGAGGTGGGACCAAAGCTCAGTCTCTCTGGCAGTGCAGACTGTGCAGCACAGAGACTGCTGCCTGCAGGAGCAGTGCACCCATGGAGATGAGGCATGCACATCTGTCCTGATGTAGGTGATCTGCTGATGAGCAACAGGCACTGGCAAGGAGCCTGGAATAGGCCTGCTGTTCACCCAGGTGATTCTCCTAAAGATGTGTATTGAAATTAAAAGTCAGTTGCAGTCACAAACAATGGAGTTCATAGGAACTATGACCAGTTTCAGGCTAGTGAGCACTTTCCCAAAGACAGTGTCCTGTCACTATGATTGCTTCTTTGTGAGATGAAATCTAATCCTGTTACTATGGTACGAACATGCCTTGGAGCATGAGGCCATATGTCAGCATGCACATGACATCCAATGCCAGCCTTCAGCTGTGGCTCCTATAACTTTGGCTCAAGTCCATATGCTTCCCATAGAGACACCAGATGGACAAGAATATTTTGTCATCTCATTGTGTCCTCATGGAGTTGGTACAGTGGCTAGAACCTGAAAAGGCCGAGGAAAATGAATACTGACTTCTGTGCCCCACCTTCTTCTCAGATTTTGAGCACAGACATGGGCAGAGATGCCCACTTGGCCTGCACAGAAGTGTGAAATGTCTGACCAAGAAAGCTGTGGGACTCCATCTCAGCATCCTAGAATTCAGAGCCAAAGCACCTACAGTGCCTGAGCAAAAGGTATTCATACTGTATCTCTGAATCCGCACGTTACACATTCTGGCAGACAATTCCTTCATTAAAAAGAAAGGAACAACAAGCAAATAGTGTGAGCTCACCATGACAACTCAAAACTGTTGAAGCCTGTAAACTGCTTGGAAATAATAATTATCTGGTAGACCTCAGTTACTGTATCACTAAGAGTTGAGCCAGGGAATAGAGCTGCATGTTTTTCTTGATAGCACTGTCATAATAACAAAGG
The DNA here is from genome assembly GCF_965231275.1 of Zosterops lateralis. Classification (NCBI taxonomy): domain Eukaryota; kingdom Metazoa; phylum Chordata; class Aves; order Passeriformes; family Zosteropidae; genus Zosterops; species Zosterops lateralis. Next base: position 27,857,681 of record NC_139765.1, read on the forward strand.
ATGTTTTTCTACTGCCCAGCTGTTTGTTTCAATGGGAGTTCAAGTGTAGAATTGTTACCCCAGATCATAATCCTACACTGGACTGCAGTCTTCCGGGACACCTTTGCACAAATCCTGGGATTTGTATGGTTTGCGAACTGATGAGGAACATCCTGTGCTCCTTACCAGCTGAGATGGTTTGACTTAATAAATTACAAATGTCCATCAGTCTCTGATTCATTTCCTAATTTGCCAGCTGTAATTTAATAGCATCTTGATGAGCTGTTTTGCTCAGAGACAGTCTTCTGGCAGTTTGCAGCCCTGATTAAATACTAGTGGTCAGGCCTGGTCAAGATAAACCCAGGTGAATGTGGAGCAGATGAAGATGATTAAATTACCAGCTACAGGTCTAGAGGAAAGGTAGTTGGTACAACGTGGCCTGGCCAACAGGATGCTTCACCTTTATGGCAAATACCAGATAGTGGGAATTATACCAAGAAACTAAAATATATGAACTCAGTACCTGTGTTTGTATAGCGCATTGGAGAAAAGGAATTTTGCTGTTAAGGAGGCAAGGAAGGAGGTAATTACAATAATCAAAATGGAAAAGAAAGCTCTCTTGTGTGTAGCTGTTGGATTAAAATGAAAGGACAAAAGTTGCTTTAGTCCGTTGCTGCCTTGACAGATGATGAAAGTGATATTTGTGACTATTTTGTCTAGTATGAGCATATTTATTGCTTATTATTCTGACAGATGTATGTACTACAACTTCTGTGCAGTCACTGTCATGCTTTCTGTGCATTGAAATTGAATTTTATGAAAAGACTCATTTGAGATCTGTTGTAGTGACACACACACACAGGTAGCTGCCTGCTCTACTTTTGGCAGGGATACCATTTCTTCCTCCACTCAGTTCAGAGGCATGCAAATCAAGTTAGTGTCTTTCTTCAGATTTTGTTAAAATTCCTCAGGATGTTTTACCATTTAAGCTTTCATTTCTTAAAAATGGCAAGCATTCTGAGTGAAAGAAGTTTTTCTCTTCTAAATAAATTGACACTTGATTGCTGTTTCAAGTCTTTCGACATTTGATACAGAGAGATCCAGCAATCCTCTCTATTACACAGATGAGTGGGGCCCTTCTTGAAACTTTAATTGGAGGTTTTAGTTCACATGGCATGGACACTAATTGCAGAACATAGCTGGATCTGTAGCTTTGAATTTTATGCTGACAAAAATGGAGTCTTGTTTGATTCTGGGAGGATCGAGAGCCAATAAGGAGACATGATTACAGGGCAGGGGTTTTGTTTTAAGTTTCTCTTTATTTTACTTTCTAGTGTTAACATTGCCTATTTTTTTCAAATGTATTTTTTTAGTTACAGTTTGTGTTTTCAAGTTTTTATCTCTGCTTCTTTGGTTTTTTTGGTTGTTTTTTTGTTTGGTTTTTGGTTTTGTTTTTTTTTTTTTAATAATACAAAGCCACCGCTGCTACTTTTTTTCAGCTGCTTTAATAGTCTTCCTATGTGCCAGTTCTAGACTTTTCAATGTGTTTAGACTCTCCTTCTGAGTGCTGATATTTCTTCATGTTTACCTGTAACTGTTAACAGTTCATTCCCTCTCAGGAAAATATTTGATTGATCTCTGTGATTGTTTCCAGATAGTCCCATAAATAAGCATTTTCTGAATGTTACCATTTCATCTATAGAAGTTTTGTGTAGAATAGTCTAGTCTGTCATTATCTTCCACCTTATAAGAATTCAAATCAGTTACAAACTATTATGCAATGTTTGGGGGTTTTGTTTGGTTGGGTTTGGGGTTGTTTCAGAAAATTTATTCTGTAAACTAAAGAGCATTTTTTTCTGCAGAGAACTTAAATCCACCCCAAATATTTTGTCAGTCTGTTCAGCGGGAAATATGTTTGCTGTGTGCATCACACCAAAGGCACACAGATGTAGACTAGCCTAAACAATCTTACAGGAGGGCATGAACTGTAGGTAGGAGAATCTGGCACAGAGGGAATGCAGAATAAGCCTCTGCTAATTCATGTGTAAAGCAGCTTCTAGCAGCAGCTGCACTTGAAGTGCAGACAGAGTGGTGACAAGATACAGTGCTGGGCTGATGGATTGACTGGCAGGCCTGGTGGGCTGCAAGAACACCTCGTGTCACAAATACAATGGCAAAGAAGGGAAAAAAAAGGAAATGTTTCTAAATAACAACTAACTGCAGCAAAGAAATGGTACTACAAGAAGTACTGTGCTGTTGCTTCTTACAGCTGGGAAGGGCAGGAGAAGGGAATGAGGCAGCAGTAGATGGGGCATATCAAATAGATGTCCTAAACACACACATTTTGGGAAACACTGGTTGCATGACTGGTCTTTTTAAGCCTGGAAAAGTTACTTTATTCTCTTCCCACTGTGCTGGAAAAAAGAACTTTTACCATCCTCACAACAAACTTAAAGCTATTTTAGTTTTGTAATACAGGAGAGCATGAACCCAGAGCACAGCCAGCTGAAGAAAAAGTAAAATATTTGTTTAACTTAGGTATTTAATCAGAAGAGAGCACTGTTATTGTGATGCAACACAACTCTAATAATATCTTCGTTTTGATTTCAGAAGTCTACAGAACAGATGAAGAAAGTACCAACCATTGTCCTGTCTGTCTCTTACAAGGGAGTCAAATTTATTGATGCCACAAATAAGGTATGTGCAATTACTGAATATTACCTTTTGTTTCTCACAACTAAAAGAAATAGTAATACCTATGAAGGCCAGGCCAGAGAGGGGACAGAGTTGCACTTTGTTTTTCCTTCTCCTTTTTTTTCTCCTCCTTTGCCCAAAATGGATATAATGTAATTGTCATTCTCCAGAAACTCAGTCTGGAGGACAGGTGAAGCAGCTTTAGTGGCTTGTTTGGAGAGCATCGTGTCCAGCATTCTGCTATTAAATGCAAGCTTATCACAAAAGACATTCAGCAGGGAGCCTCTGTGGAATCCTTTACCATATTCTTCTCTATACAGTTCCATAAATACGTAGAATATATATGTATATATATGTTCATTAATATAATCTGAGGAAATAAGTCTCAATAAATATGCAGTTTTATTCAGGGCCAGCCATTTTAAGAATAAGAAACACAAGCCTTGAATGTGCTTTCCAGACATTCAAATACCACAGCCTCTCTTGTGAGCTGTTTTCTTGATACTAGCCATTTAAATACCTGAACTGCAGCACCTTTTTAATAGTTGCTATTCCTCTTTTTTTTTTTTTTTTTTCTTCATCTTCCTGTGTGGCAATGCTCCTGTGCTTTGTTTTTTTACATTTCTAAATACATCCAAATCTTTAAAAAACCCCAACTAACCAAAGCCACAAAAGCAGAAATTAGAAGATCAGCAAACTCAGTGATGGATAGAGCAATGGATTGTTGCTTAGCCAAAGTAAAATGTACAAGTCTGTAAAGAGAAGTAAAGTAATGCATTAATTTCTCCTCTTTGTGTATCTAAAATGGCAAGGAAATACAATCCATCCTGATGCTTTTATATGAACAGAAATTACCTTTTCTGTTATGTGACTACAACTGACTAAGCAATATGAAAAATAAATCTGACAACCCATCTACCTGCCCAAGTTAATAATGTATATAGCAGCTTTGTGTTGCTGAACATTCAGACCACACAGTACACCTAACCCAGTATGCATCAAACTTGCCAAATCAATCAGTTTTTAAGTTTAACTAGAACGGTGTTTTAAGTGACAGTGGAAGCAGTTTAGTGAACTTCTGCTGGAGTTTGGAAGCCATATTTAGAATTAGAAAATGGTGTAAAAGAAAAACTGAGGTGAAATTACTGTCGTTTCAAGTCTGGCATATTTTCCAGAGCAGAGGGACCATGGATTCCTGTCCACTCCTTTTTCCTTCTATTGATTCAAAACTGAGCTTCTACAACCCTCATTCCTTTTATGTTCTCTGATGTGTAGGGCATATATGAGGATGTTGTAATGCTATTTAACTCCACTTGGATAATGCTGTTTTCAGCTCTTAAATCTCCTCTGTAGCATAAAGGATGTAACTGCAGTGTCCTTAGGTTTACAAAAAAAAACAGGAGAAGAAAAGGAGCTTCTTGTGTCTCTTTGCACAGTGCATAGAGTCTTATGTAAGATGGAAACCTGAAAGAAGTTTGGCAAATAGCATTAGGTGACTCTAGATGAGTGCCACTGAAACCTAGTATTGCAATGGATGTATTTGATGGAGTTAAATATGCCACAGTCCAATGTTTTTTCTCAAGTGGTAGATTGCTTTCTCTCCAGTTCAAAATCTGCACTGCCTTTCCCTTCTGTAAAAACCAGGTAATAGCCTGCAACTCTCCCAGAAGCGTTGTTATCATCCTTGTCCACAGTGTGCTGTTCCAAATTCCTTCAAGACCCAAAACAGATTAGCACTAAGGTGAGAGCCTATCCAGACTTGTACTGCTTCCATACGAGCTTATAGTTGACGGCGCTGGGTAGCACTTAGCAATAAATGCATAGTTTTAATTGACAAAACTAGCTAGCAGTTCTGTGCTTGAAAACTCAGCTCTCATGGCTGTTCATCCTTTTCCTTTATGCCACCAAGCTAAGAATTTGTATTCCCAGTCATAGCAGGCAAAGTTTCAGGTGACTGAAACTTGAAGGCGCCCTGACCTCATTCCACGACAGCTATTTCAGTGGTGCCTTGAAGCTTGGCATGACACCATTTCTTTGCAAGCGAGACCAGAAAGAAATTGCTGCTTAGGAAAAAGCAGACTCGCAGAATTTTCTCGTGGCTCACAGCTCACCCTAACTTTTGGGTGATTTCTGCCAGAAGGGAGATTGACTAGCATGATTTAGGCAAGCAAAAGGAAGGCTGCTTAGCAAAAACCAAGTCTCTCCAAGGTATTTCCTTGGCAGAACCAGAACTGACTTTCAGCTTCCCCACTTTTTGAGAAGTACTGGAGGTTTCTCTTGCCAAACTGAAAGACAATTTTTAGAACAACTGTACAGTGTCAGTCAGTGCCTGAGGAGTGTACCCAGAACAGGAAGCTGGTTCCTAGCCTTCTACCTCCTAAAGAATAAGACTGTGGTCTACTGAAATGTAACAGTAGGACACAGTACACTCATGCACTGAAAAATGTTTAATTTTGAAAGGATATCACAGAAGATATCCTAGCGCACTAGGAAAAAAACTCAATTTCACTACCAATTTCTATCCAGACGATTTAGTTTAAGTATTCTATATGTTATTCAAAACAAACTTGATATGTGTATGTTTCTAAAATTCACTTGATTTAAAATTAAAACATTATAATAATATCCATGAATTTTGACTCAAGTGCAAATCCCTGTGTCAACCCCAAGTCACCTAGAAAAAGTTTCAGCATAGCAGAGCTCTTTTCACATATGCTGCATAAATTCAGGTGATTACATTGTGGCTCATGATTTGGCATAAATACTTCTCATGTGATTTTAACACCTTCCAAGCTTGAATTCTTTCTGCTTTCTGAACTACAGTGTTTTCAACACTACATCAATGACAGCACATTACAGCTCCATCTGTGGATATCTAAATCCCTGGTTTTGGTATAATTCTAATTCTCATCAAAATCTTCATTGAGGGTAAAAGTTATCAATTTGAGAACAAAGAAAATAAAATGCTTCAAGTACCATAAAAAGGGAGAAATTTTTGAGCAGAGATTATACATGTCATTATAAATTGGCATATATTGAAACACAAGTACTGGTTTTGTCATTTTTATGAATAATGCATTAAAAAGAAATAATCAACTATGTTGCAACAATTTAAGAGGATTATTTCTTTTCTTCAGTCAAGTTTCCTTATCTCAGTTTTTCCATAATTTGAAATTTAGTATGCTTTTTATTAAGATTTTTCCTAAGTCATGATTTCTTCAATTAAATATGTTAATCCTTCATTTCGATAACTTGGCACCTACATGCAAAGGGGGAAAGTTGCACTTAGCAAATGAGAGAAGATATGGCAAAGTATCTGAAGTAATTTAGTTGCATGTATTAAAAAAAAATAAAAAAGGAGGTGGAGGAAATGAGGTGGGAAGGAAAAGAGAGGGGTGAGGGAAAACCAGATATGCTCAGAGATTGTTTTAACTTGGACAGATGCCACCATGGCAGCAGCAAGTGGTGGCTGTGTGAGGAACTGGGACACTACAGGTATCACCTGTTCCATGATGCAGCAGTGATGTCATGCTGCAGCAGGATATGTCACTGTGGGCTTTTGTGAAAATGCCAGAGCTACAGCCAGCAGGGCTATAATTCAAGAAAGTGCATAAACTAACCCCTAAGTAAATTCCTATTTAATTAATTGTTTTTCTCTTTAAACAAACCATTTGAAACTCGTGTGTTGCTGAAGCAAGGCCTAATCATAAGCCACTCTGCTGTATCTTCTCTGGCTTCATGGTTCCTTTGGCCTGAACAGAGTAATTACATATCAGCAGTTTATGTAATGAGTATTCATAATTTTCTCCAAAGCTTTAAGACAGCTTTTTTTTTATTCCATTGGACAGACATGCCCCACCTCTCTCCCAGTAGTGTGCTATAGCTTACATTGGCTGTTGCAAGTAGTGTGGCTCGGTGCATGAAGAGTTTCATTTTCCTACATCTCTCTTACAGGATGATCTCTCTATCAGTAAGTGGAGATAAGCTGCCAGATCCCTCTGTAGTTACCACTTTAGTAATCAGAATCCTTTAAATATCTCACAGTTTCAATTATAAGTGATGTTTGGTTTAGTTTTTTCTTCCTGAAGAAGTATAGCTAAAATTTGTCAAATAGCATGTGCAAAAACCTGGCTATTGAGCTTGCTGCGTTTCACTAGATCCTGTCTGTCAGTAGACTGAAACAGTGTCCCATTTTGATCATTAGATGAGAGCCCAGGAACTTCATAAGATGCTGGTATAGTGCTTTGAAAATCTATATCTATCTATAATCTATCTATAAATACAATATTGAAGCACTATACCAGCAACTTATAAAGTTGTGTCCTGTGTGCCAGGAAAGATGTCTCTTTCTCAAAGGAACTTAAATAAACTCCAAAGCACAAGTAGCCTCATAGAGAAGACTCCAGAACATAATGGTTTCCTACCAGATGATTGGCAACTGGAGATGGTCAAAATTCCAAATACCTCTGTAAGACCTCACATGGGGTGTATTAAATCTCTTCTTATTAGGACATTTCTGAAATACTTTGGTACAGTAGATCAATGCAAGTGTGAATCTAAACCCACACCTTTTACAGCTCTTTTAAATTTAATTCTTAAATTGATTTAAAATATATTTTTTTAAACAGAATATTATTGCCGAACATGAAATCCGTAACATTTCCTGTGCTGCACAAGACCCCGAAGACCTTTCTACGTTTGCGTACATCACTAAAGACTTGAAGACTAATCACCACTACTGCCACGTATTCACTGCGTTTGATGTGGTCAGTTAATGGAAGATACTTCATTTAATAGTTCTTTTGATTAGTAATAGTTACTTAGTTCTGTTAAAACATTTTCAGGATATATTAATGGTAATTAATGGAAGGCATCAGTAATCTACCACAGGAAAAGATCACTATAGGATAGCAAAAGGACATTTCTGGAGAAGAGCAAAGATTTTCTTTGATATCTCATTTCCCACTGGAAATAACTCACCTCTGTCACCTCAGCTGTTGACTGTAAACTTTGAGTCACTTTTCATACAAGTCTGGACATGTAATTCTCATAGCCTAAGGTATAAGCCTAAGCCTTCCAAGAGTTTGTAACAAGTATGTTGGCCAGCCATCCTGAAATCTCAGCATGCACCAAAAGATTGCCTTTATTTTGAAAATAGCAAATTAATTACTTAATTCTTATTTCCTTGTTCAAGAACTACTGAAAACAATAATTCTTGCCTACATATCTCAAACTGTTACTTCAGCAAAAGTCCTTGGAGCTCCTATTATGTTGGTGGAAAATTAGTAATTACACTTCTCAGGTGGGGATGCACAAACTATTATGGTTTCAAGAAAACATGAACACATATCAATTAATCAGTCATGCAGTTTTCAGCTAAATTTGGTGAATTAGCTGAATTAGTTTAGCTAAGTAGTGACTAAAGTTTTTATGACTAAGATTTATAGTGCAAAACTTTCAAGAAAAATTACTTTTTGAGTTGTGGACAAGAGAAATTTAAGGTCCTATTACAACTTCAAAGCTATCCAAGACAAAATATTTTAATAGAGTATAATGTGTATGAGTTCTTGAAACATGCTTACATGAATATAAATAAGTTAAATCAAAAGAACAGGGTACCTGAACTGCAGCTTTTTATTTGGAACTATGGAAATAGTTAACATGCACAGCAATAGTGTGTGGGAGAATTTAAATAACAAGATGTACAGGTAGGTTAGAGGAATTATAGCATTTTGGTTGAGTGCTTTTGTTATTTAAATTCTCTGCTAATGTTTTAGTATCCACAGGGAATAGAAAAACTTTGAAATTGTGTTAAAAATAGACAATGATCAACAAGATGTTACATTATATAGGTTTTAGTGATGTGTGAACAACTGAAATTAGACTGATTGAGTGAAGTTATTATTTCTCCTGGTCCATTTAAATTCTACTTAATGTTTCTGAAGTACTGCAGTTTCATTTATAGCTTTAGCAATCAAGCAGAAACATAGACTCAGGTATTGCAGATGAAATTTATCTCCTTTCTTGGCAAGCAAAGAAAAGTGATGCAGGAATAATTATATTTTGCCCACTTCCTGTACCTTAGGAGGAGCATTTAATATCCCAAGCACTTTAAATGGCTATTTTAAGCAATACGGAAACTTTAACTGTCTTAACTTAGTTTTCTCCTGCAGCCTAATCCTCAGTGGGGTGTTACCTACTCAAATATCCTTTTTTTGTGTTGTTTTATTTCTCAGGAACTAGCATTTTTTTTGATGCAAGTACAAGCTCTATAAAAATTACCTGGATGTTCAGAATGCAAGCATACTGGGAATTAAATCTTCTATTTAAAGCCTAATGTTTCTGTTAAACCGATCATCCCATTTGCTGATAGAAACAATTCTACCCATTTGCCATTGGATAGAAGTACAATCATTTTAAGAAAATTAAGGTTTAAAATGGTAGAAATCCACAATAAAGTGTAAGGCATTTTAAACCATATATATTTTGTTACTACAATATATACAATGCTATGAAAAGAAAATCACTTTCTTGGGTCCTTCAGTTTCTCAGGAAATGTGGGCAAGAATAATTTATTTATAGATAGGGAAATATTTTAGTGTAGTGAAATGCAACCACAAGCATTACTGAGACTATTTAGGAATAACTGTACATTTAACTTTAACTCAGTTAAAATTCTACATTCAAAATTGCAAAACCATCAGACTTTGTTACAGAATATTGAAGGGGAAAAGGTTTGGAGGAAGAATAGGATTTATTGGTTAATATTCAAAATCCACTTCATGTTCATTCTTTTACTAAGCAGCCTTAAATCTATGAGTGAAGGAGTCCCTCCAGAGAAACAAACCATCAACACAGCTCCTATATCAATTTCTGGTTTGTGTATTGGAGATACCCAAAGTAATTTCCATCAGATAATCCTTCATTGCCCAGTGCTCCTATGAATAGAAGACAACAAAAAGTGAGTTAAAATGTAGGAAACAATTAGCCATTGTAATAGGTTGGCTGAGTTAAAGCTGAAGAATCCTGAGTCAGACTTGGGCTGGGGCTCTGAATTGTAGCATTGCCTGGCAAACACGGTAGTTGACCTCATTTTCACCTCCCAGAAACTGTTGCTTAAAGGCATTGGCTTACTCACTTTCTGTCTCTATGTGACCAGGCAAGGAGCAGGATTGCAGCAGCCTGGGAAGCACCACAGGCCTTTCTCTCTCCTTTCTAAGGTGCTTGATGGAGTGCTGTGAGAGTCAGTGTCTCCTACAGCAGCTCTACAACTTCCATGCTAAGCATCTGTCGGGGAGAGAGAGACTTGTATCCTTCCTTTTGTGTCACATGTTTTTGAACTTATTTGAACTTTTTAGTTCCAATAATCTCCTCATTCCATCAGAATGGATTTTGGTTTGGTTTTCCACCCCTGTCCTGAAGGGAATCCTGTTTCTACCTGTCCAATATAACCCCTGCAGAGTCTGTACCAGCTCTGGTCCTTATAATCCTCTCCCCGTACTACAGGTGGGAAATTCCTCAAACCAAGCTTATTTACTAATGGTTTTTTTTTTCAGATAACTTTTAAAAACTTTACAAGGTACAGTTTTAAAGCACTCTTTGCCTCCATTTGCAGACTTCCCTTTGCCAAGGCTCTACCACAGTGTACAATTTATGTACAAGCTATGGTTCAGTTTGCATTTTAAATACAACAGAACAGTGAATGTTTTATTTGCTATATTTCAAATATTTATTAACCAGAGAAGCAGTTACATATTTCTTATGGTTTTCAGGTCCCAGGCAGGCATGGTTTTTCTTCATTTTACAGGCAACAATGGAAAACAGGTTATAGTAGCTTTATACAAGATGCAGGTTTTAAACTAGATTTATGGCTCAGTATGGCAAACTTTCAGTCTCCACTCCTATCTCCCAAATTTTCAGACCTGTCTCAGTGATATTTTTGTATGCCATGTTGGATGGTGTATTTTCTGTCCTACTAGTATTGCAGCCTGTGTTTTCTCCAGCAAGCCATTCCTACACCTTGTCCTGCTGATGTATTCCTTAATAATATTAATAATATCCACTGCAGACAAACTCCATCATGATATAGTACACTCTCCTACTGTCATGACAGCTGATAAAGACATCTCTCTCTAGAATAATGTTCTTATCCCACTTAAAAGTACACTCCATTTCAAATTATATTATTCTCTACATTTTTAACAACTCTACTCTGTTGCTCTTAATTCCTTGGCCAGCATTCTGCTAAAATGCAGAGCAATTTATAACAGACTCTTTAGTTTTTGTTTTATTATTCCACTGGCAAACTGCATCCTCAGTGTTTTTCAGGTCTGGACAGTTTCCCTTGAAGTTAAAGGGGAGATAATTTGGAGACTAGAGTATCAAATCAGACAGACATTTTTATTTGGGAAGCTATAAAATTTTGGCTGGCTTGATGTTGTGATTGTAGTCATAACAGCAGAGAGCATGTCCCAGTGCAGGAGTATAATTGTTTTCTGATTGACTGAACACAGGGCAGAACTGGCCCCTTTATAAGAAGCTCTTACATGAGCTCTCATTCTTTGCTCTTAATGAGCAAAATATGCTGAATTTAGCCAGTATTATATCAGTATACATGAGTGATAAAAAAGGAACAGAAATTCTTCAGGGAAAATGAAGTGTAGGGCATGTAATAAAATGCTTGTCCATTTAACTTTGTTTTAATGACTGAAGGGGCTGCAAATAGTGTACTTCGAAGTGCATTGCATTGCTTTCTCACATACTGCAAATTTAGCAGTTAAAATTGACTAGTAGAAACATAATTCATTTGAAAAAGTACCAGAAACATGAGAATTTTAAGGGATCACCTAGGTTGAACGCAATGCAGAATTGCTTCCAACTATAGGCTATGGAGATTGAGGAAGGACAAAATAACATCTGAATCATATCAAAAATTTATGAATTATTCTAAGGAGACTGTAGGACATCATATGGAGGCTAGCCAACAGGCTTGCCTTTGCTCTGCAGGGGTTCTAAACATTATTGCAGTTAGTAGCCCAGAAATAGGCTCTACTAGGAGCCTAAAAATAAGCTCCAGTAGGAGCCTGAAAATAAATATACAAAAACAAACCCACAAACCCGAAGAAAAATTACCATAGGAATCCACTTGCCATTTAGAGCAAGGTCAAATTTGAAACTCACAGCTGCTTTTTCATTGATGTACTACTGTACTGAAAAGATATTTGCATCAACCCCCTCTGATACCTCATTCATGTTTTATAAATGGTTCAACAGTTTTTTTTTCCCCATATCTGAAGAGGATTTAAAGTAATCCACACTGAACTGGTTTTAGGTATAATAGCCTGACTTGTTTAGTTATGCCCACTACCCTCCCTTCCCCTTGCTTACAGGAGTGTTGTTACACAACTATTTGAGCTCAATTTTGCTTCTAGAAAACAAACCCATGAGAAGAAGGTTTCCCCAGGACTTGCAGCACACACATGAAGCGGCGCCCTGACCTGCACACACAGCTACCTGCACTACATCTGTCAGTCGGAGTGCAGACTTCCAGCACTGGCTCTTTGTCCTTTTGAAAGCATCCCACCCATGCTGCAGCCTCTTCCTGTGCTGCTTGGTGGGCACAGAGCATCCCAAGGCATGTGCCTGGGGAAGCAGCACGTCATGCTCTGGAGGAGGACAGATCAGCACAGGAGGTCTGAAATAGAGCGAGGCCCAATGTCACATTGTGACAGTGCAAGAGGGGCTGGATCCTGAGAACAGCAGATATGGGATCAGTTGGGAAGGTGGGAAGGTTAATGTACTTGTTCTAAAAAGAGATGACAACTCACCCACTCATGTTTTCATGTTTTAGTAAGACATTTTCAAGGGGTTTAGAAGTAATTACTTTCAGTACAATAAATCACATTTAGATCATTTTTAATCAATGAGAAATCAAATGACAGATGTAAACATCACAAAGACTGAGGAGCCTATTACCAGCATGATTTTAAATATTTACACTGCAAATCACTACCCCACTTCATGTATCTAACAATAATTCAACCTCACCTCAATTTTAACTGTTTCTGTTTTGTTCCAGAATTTAGCTTATGAAATCATTCTTACACTAGGACAAGCATTTGAGGTGGCTTACCAGCTTGCACTACAAGCACGAAAAGGGGGTCATTCTTCAACCCTCCCTGAAAGCTTTGAAAACAAACCCTCTAAACCTATTCCCAAACCACGTGTTAGTATTCGGAAGTCAGTGGTAAGTAGAGGGTAGTAATGCATGCAAAAAAATCCAAAATTCAGCTATACAGTTAAGAGTTTATATACTAGAAGCTGTACAAATAAAAATACCTCTTGAGTCAGAAATGTTCCATTGTGCCACCACCTCTGCTCATCAGCTGGCAGGGTTGTGTCACCACAGCACTGGCAGCCATTTCAAACTGCTTATTTCAGATTTCTCCAGTTTAAGATGTTGCTTGGTTAGTCTTGTGTATATGTGTCATGTAGCAATTACAGAGTTTTAATTAATTCAGTTTAATCAATGCATACCTCTCAAATTCTGCAGTTTCATGGACTTTCCTAATCTAATCTATGACCTAACTTATTTGGTATACAATCACAGCATATGTGTCCTAATCAAATTACAAATCCAAATCAATTTGCAATTATCCTGTCAGACCAAGCAACTTCTTTTCCTTTCTTACTCTTTTCTTTTTTTGTTGTTTTTCTTTTTGATCTGGGATCCAATATACCTTTTCAGTATTAATCACAGACTCCTAAGAAACAAAGCTCATTGAAGCATATGTATTGATTGCCTTTAAAGTGTCCTCCTGAAGTGCAGAAATGACAGAGAAATATTCTTTTACAGTAGACCTTTTAAAAATTTATGAAAATTATTATAAATTAAGTGAGAACACAGGCACAGGGTGATTTGGGAGGGAAAGGAGAAAAATGACCGCACGCTGTATCATATTCACTGACTATAATGGGAGAACTGTACTCTATGACACTTAATTATTGGGTATGGGGAAGGGAGGGGGGAATGTATGACTGTACACTTTGTCATCCATTGCCACAGAATCTTCCTCCATAAAACTTTAAGTAGAAACATTTCCTGATGCCATCGTCTGTCTCATTAGCGAACAGACTTCTCAGGATGAAGTGTGGCTTTAATGAACTATGATGCCCTATAGCTTGGGGGTAAACACAGCTCTGATCTCAACAGGAAGAAGAAGGCAGCCATGAGTACATGGGAGTGTAGACACCACCATACTTGCTGCTGTACGACTTTGTCAATTCGGGATTTGCCCTGTTAGTTTAAAGAAAAACCCTCTGCTCAAGCTGCCGTGCACGGAGATGGTAACCCGTCTGTATGTTTGCATTTGTCTTAAAGCAGATAGATCCATCCGAACAAAAGACTCTTGCGAATCTACCCTGGATTGTTGAACCTGGACAAGAGGCTAAAAGAGGCATTAATACCAAGTATGAAACTACAATTTTCTGATACAAAACTGTCCCCCTGTTCCTTGTTGTGCCTTGCACGCCAAGCAGTCACAGCACAGCCTTTCCTTTATGGCAACGTTTCAATCCAGCAGAGAGGAAGACTGCATTGTATGAGTGGCCTTGTAACTAACAAAAAAGGCTGACAGTCATTTCTGGTGATGTTCTTCTTCCTGCAGCACTGACTGAAGAATGACACTATATGAAGACTTTTAAAATTACAGTCCACAAGAGGAGTGAGAAATCTTATTTTTCATGCAGTTCTCCCTTGTGACTCTGCCACAGTGCTTTCTTTGATTTCTTATTTTAGAATTCTACTTTTTAAAGAAAAGAAAACCACAAAATGTCTCTAAACTAATACTAATGCTGCCTATGAGTAGAGTATTTGATTGGGTTTTTTATTTAAATCTTGGCAGTTTTTAATTGAAATAGAACCAGAATTAATAAATAGATTATTTGTGAAACCACTGAATTCATTAATAACTACTGTGTTGAATAAAGAGCTCATTAAAGTGACGAGAAATTAGGCACCCTGATTTCTGTGTGCGCTGATTTTATATGTAATCATTGATGTCCTTTGATCCTCTACAGAAATAAGAACTTCTTGCATTCTAGCAAAGGATCAGAGTTTTATGAATGGTTAGAAAAAGGTATTAATAATGCACAGAAAAAAATTTATTAGATATTTTTATGGAAGAGAAGTACTATAGGAAAAGATATGCATATTTATGGAAGGAAGCCAGATTAATTATGAGAAATATTGTTTATTTTAAAGTTAAATAAATGACTGCTATAGCAGCATTATGAAAATTATAAGAGTTGTAGCATCAGTGCACTGGATGTTCTGTGTGATCAGTCTGGAATGAAAGTGGAATGGTCATTCTACTGCGCCTACATATAGTTTATGCAGTTCAACATTGCTATAGCCATGAATTCTAACAGTATTTTTAAAAAAACAATCTCAGTGGTTCTAAAAAAAGTCAAAACCATGGATTTTGCTATCAAGATTTCTGTCACAGAAAGCTTGTTTGAAAGAGTGTTGATAAAATTCTACTGCAAAACATTTTCTAAATAAAAACAGCAAGAAAAAGAAAAAAATTCCAAAGTAATAAAAATGTTTTCATGAAACAAAATAATTAAGCATTTGCTTAATATTTGGTTGAATAAGAATTACTTTTTCTTTAAAGTGTTTTAATTTTTTTAATGTCTGTGGAGTATTTGTATAATACCATGATGTATATTTATGTAGAACTGAAATGATAACAGTAAAAATATCATTATAGGAGAAAAATTACATTTTAACGTATATTGTTCTATCCAGTCAAATTGTGAATCATTTTGAAGTTCATTATAGAGATATTGATAAATTGTGTGGTTGTCTTAATGTTTTTTTTATTATTATTTGATATCCAGCTGAGGTTTTTCAGTTAGAATCATCAGTTGGTATATTCCAAAAAATGGATAATTGAACTTGGTTTAAAACTGATAATTGTATATGGTTTAGTTAAACCTAATCATAGCGCTGAGTGATTACATCCTTTTAATACAGTATTCAATTTACTTGAACAAAATAGTTCCTTGTACATATTTTTGCTTATTCACTGTTGATATGTACTTAGTCAACTGACGGTAAAAAAAAATAACATTAAAAATATGGTACCAAAAGGAAAATTGTATAGGAGAACAGTAAATAGTAGCCTCACTGCAACAAATACTTATGTAAATATGCTTGGGCTTCCAGTTATAAATTTTGTAATTTTGTCATTTATTTATATCCTATAAAAGCACACAAAATAAAAGGAAGTTGTACAGTCCCAGCTTTGTGTACTGTTTTATCATTGCTAAGGGAAATCAGGGACCTGATGCAAAGGATACTAAAATCAGTGAAATCCCCCTCCCATTTCACTGATTTCACTGGGCTTTGGAATCTTCTATGGAGGAATCCTAGGAATTGTTGTGGTGAGAGTTTTGGTTTGCAATACAGATTTTGTTTACAGATGGTAAAAAATCACAGTTTAAAGTTCTTAATTACTGATTCTTCCATGCTCTACTCAACTGCTGACTTCCCATATTTAATCACACCCTGTGATTTGTGCAGGAGTTAGGTTAAAACACATTCACTTCAGGCACATAAAGTACAAATGGGCCAGGTTTTCAGGGTATAAAACTAGGGCACCTCTTATGCAGCTGAGTGATCCCTAAAATTAAAGGATGAGACAAGAGCTGCAGCAAAACTCTATGCAGATGTAAAGGAAAGGTATGAAACAACAGGAACAGGTGTCAACTGGCACCTTGCAGGAAGATTTTGATCTAAGTTCATCAAACAGATGTCAAGCAGGTAAGGTGGCACAGTAAGCAGCTGAACTCATTTGGGAGAGATAATTAGGGCAAGAGAGACTGATGATAACTAGCAGGACTGATGAAAGATGAGACAGATGAAAGACTGGTAGGGTAGAGAATAGAGTGTGAAGGTTTTGGGACACAGGCAGTGAACAACTGAAGCCCTCACAACAGACAAATTTAAACACGAAGGAAAGATAAGAATTAACACACATAGGAACTTATGTATTTGCAGAAACCCGGAGTATTAGAAGAAAACATATCTGTCTACTCACCAATACTAGTGTAAGCCAGGTGGAGAGAAGTCCATGGAGTCTCCTCTAGCTTGGGACACTGGTTCAGCAGTCCTTTCTTCAGATCCAAAGGGACTTCTACAAACTTGCACTAGTCCAAAGGAGTTAGCACTTGATCTTTTGTCTTTTTTGGTTGAGCTGACTTTTCATTTAAGTTCCTGGCATGACAGAACTGCATAGGCAGTAAAGGGGATAATGGTCAGTCTTAAGACTGAAGGTAGGGAAAAAGTCAGAGACCTCTATAAGATCAGAAAGTCAGGAAAATTGCTGTTCTTGACCTCAAGGGTAAAGGGGAAGCAGAGGCAGGTCAAGGAGGGCATATGAAGAAGCTGGAGCATTTGGATGTAAAACCAAGAGTTAATTCCAACAATTGACTTAGAGTGGGAAGGTGGAGAATTGGCAAAAGAAGAGGGGTGATAGAGAAGTAGATTGCATTTGACATGAGAAAGTAAGCAAATTGAAGTCCAAATGAGATGTGGGTGACAAAGGATTTTGAGAATTATGTGAGTAGTGAGGTCTCTGATATTCTGTTGTGAATGGGTGTTTTAGGTCACTCAAAGAATCACTGGCAAAAGGTAGCAGCTAAAGCAGGTTTAATAAAAAAGTGAAAGCATGTTAAAGTTCATTGGCAAGGTTCACTTTACTGTTGAACTACATAGTTGAAGCACAGAGAAAAATTGGACTAAAACCTATCAATCAAACTAAACTCAGTCTAATATTATGTGGAGGTTGAAGATGGGAAAAGGTTAAGGACGAAAAAGAGTAAGAAGGAATGAGGGGGACTCTCCTGTTGAGTCACAAAGTTCAGAGTAGATGCTTTTTACAAACTTAGCTCCAGACTTGACCAATGGCTTAGGTCTCAAGTTTTTAACAGCACTTAAACTTAACAGCACATCACTGATAACCTAATTTAAACAAGTTAAGAAAAGATTCTGTGGAATTTACATTGTGCACGACACGTAGACCTAACTTATATACTAATCTAATGTACTTACGACTTACAGAGATCAACACTCACAGTGCATGTGTGTCCTGGTTTTGGCTAGGACAGAGTTCATTCTCTCACTGTTGCTGAGAGGAGCAGGGCGCAGAGACATGTGAGTGTGGCTGGGTTGCTATCCTAAACCATCCAGGTCATGGTGGGGTGACATGGTTCCAGGTGGAAGAAAAGGTGAGTGTGCAGCAGAAATGGCACCATTTTGTTCCTTTTTTCTGGAGAAGCAAAGCAGTGACCACAACCAACATGGAGCAGAGCTAGTCAGTGCTGTGCAGATGATCCAGCTTGGAAGGTTTGTCCATCCTTGTTTCTTGTTGTTTGGGCTTGGTGAAGGAGGACACCAGCTGTGAGAGCATCCACCACATTGTCCTTTGTCTCGGGAAGAGCCGCGTAGCTGCTGGGCTGTGGTAGCATCCACCATTTTGTCTTGGTCTTGGTTGCCATGCAGAGCTGGGTGAGGTGGTGAGCACCTTTTTGTATGTCACCTCTTTTATGCACTGTTGTTGTGAGTACTGTTTGCTGTTACTGTTTGTAACATTGCTTCTCCCATTGTTTTTTCTCTAGTAAATTGTTATCTCAACCCATCATCTCTGCCTTTTTGTCCCTTTCTCACTTGAGGGGACTGGGGAGAAGAGAAGCAGCTGTTTGGTTTTAAACCACAACAATTTGCAATACTATATTCACACTTGGCAGACACACACTAAGAGAGTGTGGATGCATACCTATGAAAAATTCCCCTCAGGATAAGTGAAATACCCATGTTGGATGCCTTTGCCTCATTTTGAAGGGTGAAGAGGGTCCTCGAGGAGTGGGAGTATCAGCCCAGGCTCCATTGTTGGCTCTTAGCAGTGGTCCTACAAACAGAGTGAACTTGAGGGTTTTCTCATGCAGAGGAGTGTCCCACTCAGAGTGAATTGTGGCTGCAGCCCTTTGTGGTCCAGGAGAGCTCACAGGGTCTCACTTAGGACTGATCCTTACAGGGTTGCAAGAGTGTTTTCTTCAGTCACAGCAATTTTCCATCCTGGCCACAATTCAGGTCAGTAACTTTCTGTAAAAGTTCAATCATAAAAGCAGTTGCACTTGCATTCTTATGCAGGCAAGAAAAATAGGTTTCCAAGACTGTTCGCTAAAAAGCAGGAACTCATTAGCCAAAATAAGTTCCTGAGAGCACAGAGTGTTTCTGATAAACTCAAGGAGCTTAGCTGAGCTGTCATTCATCAAGGCCAAGGCCTAACAAGCATTTCTGAAATCATAGTGTGGGCCAATGTGAGAGGGAGATGCACTACCACAAATGCACAGTAAAAAAGCTGCTACTGGGACAAGGCTTAAAACTGCAGAAAGTCCTGACAACAGGGAACTTCTGTGTTTGTGGAGTTAGAGGGTTTCCTAAAGCAGATGTTGATGTTGCATTTGAGACTGGATGCACTGACTCCTCCAAACTGGCCTGGTGTTTATTAAAAGCCAGAAGAGTCACTGCTCACAGCTGGCAGGAAGAAACACTCCCCATCTCTGGTTCTGGTATTCGGCCAGGAAGTTTGTGAGAAGCTGCTTCACCTGCAGAACCACAAGGTACACATGCCTTGCTGTTTAAAGTCAACATCTCACCATCAAAAACTGGCACGGCCATAAAATGGTAACCATTGGCAAGGGAATCATCAAAGGTTGTGAAGATTTTGTCTGTCCTTTGGAAAAGAAGCAGCATGCTAGATAACTAATGCGCATACAACTGTGAAATAGTTTATCTCCCATTCTAGATTAAAACAGGCAGCTTGTGCCACATGCAGGAGTCTAATTTTGCCCTAGATTTCTTTCAATGTGTGCAGTTCAGCTGGCCTGCTTCACACTTCACTGGAAGATGATGTCTAAAATGTCAACAAGACAACAGTCTAGAAAGAGTAGTTCAACTATCTCCTAAGTACCAGCCCAAAGAACAATTGACTCTGTGAAGGAACTGAATAGCAGTGACAAGTACATAAGTGAGAGACATGGCATAGGGATTAGAGACAATATTTAGATGTGGGCACTTATCTAAGAAGAAGGATATTTGTTATCTCATGTTAAAAGACCATCTGAAGAGAGTGGGAGAAAAAAGGACTGGCTGGAAATCCTGGCAGGATTTTCAGCCCACTGGAAAGCATAGGGGGATGATTCTTAGGCTTTTCCTGAAAAGCTCTGCAATTGTTCGGTGTTCTTTGGCTTCTTTAGGTGAACCAACTTCTTTGCTAAATCAGCAAACTCACTCTACTGCTATCAAGGCCACACTGATTCTAGTTAATGATATGATGGTTCTAGTTAACTTTCATACCTGATAACCTGAGCTAGACAGAGGCTGACCACAGGTTTCACTTGTGGCCAGAGTTCACACTGGATGTAGATTTTGTGGAACTGGTGGATTATTTCATCCCAACTGACTAGACAGTCACACTCATCCTCATTATAAGCCTGAGTGCAACCAGCCCAAACACCACTGTCCTGCTGAAGAGGCAGAAGAGGGAAAGCAGAGAAATGGCCTATGGCCCTTGCCTTTCAGGAAGGCTGTACTCCAAATGCATGAACAGGAAACGGCATCTCCAGCTGGCTCCTGCTCTTGTAAAGACCACAAGCAAATTTCTCTTCAATCCTACTTAACATTTATAGAGTGCCACTTCTTTTTTCCTTCTGTGGAAGTCAGGTACAGATATATAGTCAGGAATGTGGATCTGGGTAAAGTGGTAACAACTAGGCAGACAAAAATGCTATCAATGCTAACAGTATGTAAATGAAACCAAATTCTCTCTCTCTCTCTTCTCTTGACACTGAGCTTGGATAAGAAAATTGCTTTTCCTATCAATCACAAAAGCTGAATTCAAAACACATTACAACAACATGAGGAAAGATGAAGCTTACTGGAAATATTCAAGAACTGCCTGGATGCAGGCCTGTGTCACGTGCTCTAGGATGACCCTGCTTGAGCAGGGAGGTCACACTGTGGTCCCTTACCAACCTTACCCATTCTGTGATTCATACAGTTTCTGTGTGTAGTGAAGAAGTCTATCACAGATGTAACTTCATAAGCTCACTTGACTGTAAGACATGTGCCTGTTTGTTTTTTTAAACATGACATTTCCTACTTTCAAGTCATTAGAACTGCTCAAATTCTCCATAACCTTATATAAAGCTAAATTCATTCTAATATTAAATCCTTAGGGAGAAAAAAAAAAAAAAAGGAAAAGAAAAATAAAAATTCATGCTCGTTGTTAAGGGTAGGCCAATTATTGAGAAAACGTGTTCGAATTTGAAGGCAGTATATTTGTTATTGTATCTTCTAAACATATAATAGAAAATCAGAAAGCCAGTGAGACAAAGGAAATGGAAATATGCTCCAGTATAGAGAATACCCAATGAGCATTAACTTTATCCTATAGTGACACCATGAGGAAAAAAAGAAATAGACCACACTAATTTAAAAAAAACACATTAGATGCAGTGCAGTCTTCATTCTTCCACTTGTGATTGTTGGATAGTGATAGTTGCAAGGCTGCAGAATGTCAGGCTGGGGCATGTCCTAAGAAAAAGTATCCTAATGTGTATAGTTAAGGCTAGCACTACTTTTTTCTTGAGTTGATATTGCAAAGACTAATATTCTTTTCTTTACCTTCCAGATAGTATATAAGTCTGTAAAAGTATCAGTGATGGATTAAATGAACACTTCTGCACTGGGATTGAGTGAATCTACTGAAACATACAAGTGTCTGGGAATGCTGTGCATGAGTGGAAGTTAATATAAAAAGATATTAGATCATTCACCATGGCCATCTCTCTGTCACAGCCATTACATTTAACTCAAAAATTGAAGAGTCAACTAAGTTAAGTACATCAAAAACCTGGAAAATTGAACTGATTGTTACAAATAGTAGAGAAAAGAGACTATTAAGGTGCCAACATTATCTCCAGCCCCTGATGTGGCAGGAAAGTCTTTTAGAGAGATGTACCTAAGTAATTCCAGCTGATGATACATACAGCCTGCCCCATAGACAAAGTTAGGTGGAAATATTCCTGCCAATCTGACTTTGGAGATACCTGTTTTCCAGCCAGATGTCTAGTCCTGGCATGATGCAATCTGCAAGGAATCAAAAATATGAGTATCTATTGCATCTGAATGTACAGATCACCTGTGTTCAACACTGCACATCCTAAAGCCAATCTCAGATCAAATTACACAGTACAAGAATTAAATTCTTCCTGGTCCAAGGATGACCAACAAAACCTCTGAATCCTAGTATTTCATTACAATCCCTTCTCTAGAGCAGAATTTTGCAGACCTGAGGCAAGGAACATTATCAGAGTGTCTCTCAAGTTCTTTTCTGTACCTCTTTTTAGGTGAGACATGTAAAGCAAGGAAATAAAGATCTTAGCTTTATAATAACCCATAACATTTGAAACACACAGAACACCTGGAAGCATTTAAGCAGAAACAGAATGTTTTCCTCAGATGTTTGTTTAGACTCCATTTTGCATAGAGATGTAGGAATTAAGAGCTAATTCCTTTGTTTTATATGATTTTACAAGTTTATCTTAGATCAAAATATGGTATGATAATAAATCAAATTCCTTTAAGAAATCCAAAGTTCATGTATTGACAATGACATGTTAAAAACAAAACAAGAAAAAATCATAAGCGAAACAGTTAGAAATCTGTCAGTAACATTTGGCAAAACCAGTCTCTTAAAAAACCACAGCAGTCAGTGATGCCTAAAAAAATCCTGCGGTGCTCAGAGTAGACTCTACTTTTCCATATAACATCAAATCTGCCAGTCCACTGTTTTCCTAAGGAATGACTTCACCTCTTTAAAAACATCAGAGCTGCAACGATTTTCAACTTTTTGGAATGTCTCATTTTTTTTAAGTGTGATGAGTTTTACCAGGTGTGATTCTAAGAACTTATATCTATTGCAGACAAATAGCAATTTAACATTTGGACTTGGTGATTCAAAATTCTTTAGTTTGAACAAATGCATCCTTGCTACCTGTTCTGTTAAGATTATCAATTTCCAATGCCACATTTCCAACATCATATTTCAAAACTGTGTCACTGTGATCAGTGGAATAAACTTCTTTTTGTTAATTACATAGGTTTAATATTAATCTCTCATTTGCTTTCCTTATTGGTATTTCACTCCTTGCTTTAAAAACCCCTATCAGTTCTTCTTATACTTCATTATTTGCACTCTAAAGTATTATAAACATCATCTCTTTATATATTTGTCTGTGTTGCACTGCAGCTTCTAGACCTTTTTTAAAGGGATGTCGTGTAAGAACATCTCATTCAGTGGGTTTGGTGATGTGGTGGTTTTTTTCACATCTGTGGAACTGTGACTTCTTGGACTCCTTTCAAAGCTTCCAGCTTTTACACATCCTACATTACATCTGTGCTCCCAACCATATCAAAATTTATTTGCTGGAATGATTCTAAATCTCTAACTCCCTGACCAAGGTGATATCCTATTATACAAGGAATACACAAGCAGAGTACAATCAATGACACCGGGAAAACCAATGATTTTCTACACCTTGAAATTGGTTTCATAATAAAGATTCATAAAGCTTTGCTTTTCAAGAACGTCTCTGCTGATTCAAAGCCAAATGTGTGGGTGTTTTTCATCTCGCTGTAGTTGATTTAACTTGTAAAAGGAGACTTAACTTCCTTTCTATAGTTCCTCTCAATTACATAAACATTCCTGTGAGCCAGTCAGTGAGAGTTTATGACACATTTAGAGCTGCTTGGTGATAATTTATGTTGGCCTGATTACTGAAATGTTTGCTATATGGCTTCATTTGTTTAGTGTAACAAGAATTTGTCAGGAAAAAAACAACTGTGAAAGGGAAGGATGGATTAGGGTACCCAGTTTTCAAACTCTACTCAGTCCTTAAGGAATGCCAGAATTATTTGAACATCCTGTTCAACATAGCCTCTAAAATCAGCTTAGAGATTGAAAAAGCAAAGTCCACAAATTCACAAGAGCAAACCTTGTATTTCAAATGGTAAGCAAAAAGTGCTTAACTGCTAAAAAAAGTGCTGTTTCTGCCAGTCACCACAAAAACACCACACTACAGTTACACCTTGAATGTGCCAGTGCTGCTGGATTATCCATGCTACTGATCTCTGATAGTGGTTGCTCAAATCTTGTCTTCACTTCCTTTGGGGAAGAATTTTTGCAGTCCTCCCCTTGGACTAAGTCAGTGGGTTAACTTACATGTTCTCAGTTTGGCATTCTGACTGGGTTTATGAACATTCCTTTTGTTCCCTTCAAGGAATCTCAGAAGCTATGGACAGTCAATTTAGAAATACCAAAAAAACCCCAAATCTCATTTTCAATAGAAAAAACATTTTGTTAGAACTCAAACGTTGCTAAAAACACATTCTAAACAGAAGACACCAAAGTTCCAAAGCCCCTTGCTGCCTGTTGTAGGTATTAATTCCAATTTAGACATCCAAACTATGATATATTCTTCCTCACAAAAGCAAAGTTAAGACCTCTTGTATTTGCTGCTATATGCTCAAAGTATTAACTGTGATCAAATTCTCATTTTCCAAAAAAAAAACATATAAACACATTGGCAGATACATAACAATCCTAAAGTAACTTCTAACCCATTACAGAACTCATATAAAGAGGAAAATGAGTAAAGCAACATAGAGGGACAAATTGCATGAGCTAGAATCACTGTGCTTTAATTTTTGAAAAGGAGGAGATGTAATTTGTATGCAAAATAAAAATAAATATAGAAAGAATTATCATTTTCAGAGAACAAGATCTTAATTTCCTAAATCCATATTTTAGCAAAAAAAAAGCCCAGTTATATGATGTATAACACATAAATGTAACAGCTTGTTAAAGATCACTCTTTTTTTTGCTATTACATGCTGAAGAAACCAGAGAGATCCAGAACACAAACTGAGAAAATGTTCCATTCCACAGTCACTTTGTGATAAAAAAAAAAAACCAACAGTGAAGTCCAACTTTCCTGCAGAGTCTTCCTCTAACACTACCAATACTAGAACTCTGAACAGTGGAACCCCTCATTTAAAGGAAGGCTGACATAAGTAATTAAGGACTAAAAATGGGATGCAAGTAGTACAGGAGCTTGAGAAACTGCAATGTGTAAAGAGCTCACATCTACAAGAAGCTTAAGAGGAAAAGTAGGTCATAACTCAAGGAATAGATTTTTTTTTTCTATAGCCACCAAAAGTTTAACCCTTTCAACAAAGATATTTCTGGGCAAAGGAGATAAAACAGTCAAATTGGTAGACTTACCGCTTATTGCCACCCACTGTGTTTAATGTATTTTTAACCAAATTTAAATGATCAGTGTATGCTACGAAGAAAATTCCAAGTCACATGAAGTTCAGTTGAACTGCACCTGTCTCTGGCAGGGATTCACTAATACAATCTCATGGTGAAAAACAATTCTTCCACAAGTTCAGCTTGGCCCCTCAACCATTCATTCGAATGAATGTGTGCTTGTAAGATCTTCCTCAAACCCAGTGCTCCGGAGTATACAAAACCAGCTGCTGACTTAAAACAATTTAATAGCTGAATCCTTGATACTGCAGAAATATATTTTTTAATAGTATCTGCTATATAATTTTTGAAGCAGAAAACCTACAAGTCTTTGGCTTTGATAATTGAGAGTGCAACATCTGCAAGACATCAAAACATCTTTAAATATTTTAAAAACTCAGACACATTCAGGTGACCTTTTTTCATGCTATTGTTAAGCACATAGTCAATTAGAGGTAAAATTTAGGCAACATTTCTGTTGTTCAAATTCTTTGAAACCATTTCTCTTCCTATTTCCTAGTTCTGAAATTTAAGTCACATATTTTCTCCAATATCTCAGCTGGAAATACAAACCTATAATTGCTATCCTCTACTGAATATATAAATAAACTCCACAGCCCCTTTTAAGAAATTATGCAAATACACTGAAAAAATTAGGAGCTACCAGCTTCTGTAAGTATATCTCACCTTACTGTGTAGGTGCTGAGTGTTCAACCATCAAAACATGATTATTGGCTTCAGGTTGATTCTTTAGATCAAAATGCTTGATCTGCATTTAGAGACAGATTTCCACCGGCCTATGCCTATGTTTGTTCATTCATCTATTCTCTACTAAAAAAGACTTGAAGCCTTTCCAAGTCTCAAATTAAAAATATATTATTCCTCTCAGGTATTATTTCAGGGCTATTAAACCGAAAGTATATTGTTCAGTATTTCCTTAATCTTTTCTTCCCTACACTACTTCTGCCAAGGGGCTTATAAACAACAGCCAATACGGATCATAGTATTAAATTAAAGGAGGAATTTAAGTGGTTATAACTGGGAAGCACAAAAAGAAATGCTGTCATTGTTACTCCAGGACAGGAAAACTTGCTCTAAAAAAGCATCAAGACTAAGATTTCTTGGCACTGAAGTAAGAGTTTGAACCAGCAGGCTACAAAGCTTTATCATCCTAAATATTGACTCTAATGAGGAAGAGGAATATCAACAGTTATTACTATCTTTGGAGGATATGGCAGGCAAATAATATGATTTTTAGAAATAAAACACTGCTATCATGCGCTAGAAAGTACTACAGAAACATGCTATAGAAATTATATTTTCTATACAATTACAGAGAAGAATTAGAAGATCCTAATGCTTTAGAAAAGAAAAATAAAAGGTATTTTAAATATCAAGCATACTTTGTGTGCATTTATAAATTAGAAATAACACATGCTTTACCTAAGAAGCATCATGTTTACTTTTGAAGAGTTTGAATGGGTAAATTTGTCTTTGCCTCATTTTGAGTAATTTTAAACATCATGGTTTTCAAAACTCATTTGAGTTTGTATATTATTAGAGAAACTGAACAAAGCTAAAAATAAATCAGAGACACAAATAAATTGAAGGAAGATAATACAGTAAGAAATTAAAAATACCACATAAACACATGGAATCTAATTGCAGCATCCTAAGTAGTACTCAGAGGATGCCTCTTGAGTACAGAACAAGAATCCTCTCTAGCCTGAAGGACATGAATCTAACCATTCTCAGAGCACTTCTCCTATGTACAACATATGGTTTGTTAAATAGAAACAAGCACAGGAAGCTAATTTGTTCTGTAAACAGTCAGGCCCCAAGAGAGAAACTGCCTATTGAAACACTTATAAGATACTTTAGCTTTCTCATCCTCCTGAACAAACACACAGAGGCAGCTTAAATAGTTCTAGTCCAATTATCACCCTGTTGTGCTATATCCCTCAAGGGGAACTATAGGAGATGATATAGGAAATGATGAAGCTGCCAATGACATATGCAGACTGAAAATCTTACTCCTTTATATTCTTTTAGGATATACCCTAACAGTCTCAGCCTAGGCTTCTATTAAATCTAGTTGCACGGTTTCTCATAAAAACCTCTCCTAGAAGAAAGCTGTGCAGTGAATTAATCTGGAAGAAAAGCCTCTTAAAACCCAAGAAAAGCCAGAATCCATGCTCCAAACCTACTGGCCCCCACCTCCCCCTCAGAAAAAAAAATAAAAAAGCCCACACCAATGCCAAAATAGGCATGAATAGCAGCATACCTCATGGAAGCTTTGGAAGTGCTGAAAAACACAATCAATCTATTACTGTCAATCCTATTGCAGAGTTCAGCCATAAACAAGCCTGGTCTCTTACTGCATACTGGCAGAGCCAGTGACTGTGCCCCATTCGTAGCTTGAAAGAACAACATGAAATTGAGCATAGAAAAAGAAAAAAAAGATACTGTACCAGAACTGTTCAGAGTATCTGGCACCCTCCCTGTCCTCCAAATAGTAAAGGTCAGTTGGGTTCTGCTTTTCTTGGAATCCCAACAGAAATAAAATGTCCCAAGTCCTCAGAGTTCTTGGGCACCATCATCACCAGCTATGAACCCAAATTAATTTGTACCTCCATAGTAGACACATGGAGAAGGAAAGCACAAGGTGGACAAATATACCTGAGGGCTCAGGTGTCCTATCAGATGGAAATACAGCCCCAAAGCTGACTTTTCCACTCCTGGGCATTGCCATGGAATCTGTACTTGCTTTGAAGGAGAAAGAGCAATGAAACAGCTCAAAAGGAGGCTATGTTCTACTAGTGATGACAAAAACATACCTGAGTTGTCTGTGATCTGCTGCCATTCTGGATTTAGTGGCTTCTTGAAGATGAAGGTAAGCAGCCTCCCTGCAATGTTCTGTTCCAGGAGGGCAGAGGAAACTACCCAAGTTAGTCTCTCGGTCTGGCTTTCCCTGGAAACTTGCAAGGGCATCAGCTTCTGCAAAACACCTGCAAAACAAAGTGATAGGACACAGACTCCGTTGCTGCTATACATAGTCTGGGGAACAGGGCCCCATACAGAGATTTCACTGAATTAAAAAACTGTAAAAAAACCCTCAAACAGTGATTTGCACAGCATTCTGTAACAGGGAGTTTAACTGCATGATTTTCAAAAGGAAGCAAAATAATTTTGGTGTGGTGGATAGTCTTCTACTGGCAACAGGTTACCAGTTCCAGTTGTACCCCTACATTCCAGCACTACGAGAGATCAATATAGAAAAATCTCGGGCACTAACTGCACAGTTCTATTTCAAACAGAGCAAGATTAGAGGGGGGGAAGGAAAACACTAGTTGGAGGAGTGGTGCACTTTAAGGCAATACAAAGCATCCTCCTGAGTGTATCACACATGGGTATGATTCCTAAGGAAAAAGAAGAAAGATACGTGAAGCAGCTGTAGGTCTAATCGACAAAGTGAAGGGACTCAACTTCTACAGAAACTGATAGGCATGGTTAATAGGAAGTATACCTAAAAATTGTTTACATAAAAATCGTTTACATAAAAAGTTTACATATAATTTTGGTTAAAGGACTAGATAAAATTTGCAATGCTCATTAGTTAAATTTGAATGTAGACTGACTCATTTTCATCTGACATTAAAAAAAAAATGGAACCACTAATGTTCAAACCACATAAAAAATTGCTTTTAGCCAAGTTCTCTTGTTTCCTTTACAATTCATGTAACATCGAAGAAAACAGCCAAATCTGATCATACAGCAAGACTTATTTTTTATTACAATAAATTTTCTTCTTAAATATTTTCAACTGAAGAAGTTGCTTTCCTGGTTCCAAATACTTAGAGCCAACGCCAGACTTCTACATATGTGAATGCAACCATCCCAATATCACCTTCTGTGAAGAACAGCTTCCTCAGTTCCAGCAACAAGCACAATGCTTCTGTCCTGTCATTCTTCCAGAATATCCAAGAATGTAGTATTTCTCTCCCATTTCTTCAAGTTTCTGTGTTATTTGCTTACTAGTCACTTCAAAATTGCAATTGTCTCTGAACTCAGCTCATGCAACCCAATGATTTCTGCATTAAACTGTGATCAGATTTTTTTGTTATCATCAGAATTTCATTAGTGTTCTCAGATAAGAGAACTTTCTCCCATGGTTCCTCATGGGAAATATTTTTGCTGTACATTTTTAACCTGGTTGGGTCTCTAAGTTCAGCCTGACAGGTCCTAAGCAGTAAGGACAGCACAGTCTCCGGGATAGAGAGATACTGGCTCAGAGAAGCTTCCTGCTCCTTGGATCTTGGGCTACTCCAGGGGGTACTGATGAGCTCTCTACAAACTGGACAGTAGAAGCAACTCTGTTCTGAACATTCCAAACATATTCCAAGACCTTCTTTTCCCTCTGTTTCCTTTTCCCTCCGCACCCATATTTAATACTGTTGCTCACACCGTGCTCACGTGTCAAAGCACTTTTGATGCAGTTTATAAACCAGCATTATGTTTAGACTGAAAACAAAACCACAATAAAAGATGCAGCACTCCCCCTCCATCCCAGGTAAAAAAAAAACTCAGGAATTCATATTCATTTACAACTTTGGCCAATATTGTTTGGATCATCTTTATTAAGTACTGTACATACTTGGAATACAAAACATCATGGTTTTTTCGTTGTATTTCTTCTCTTTACATTTCTGCCAGCAGTATTTTGATTATACTGACCCGTATTCAACAGCACCTTAGAAAGAGTAGAATTTCAAGTTGGAAAAGAGGAAAAACTAGTGATTGTCAAAAACAGGGAAATACTAAGAATGCCATTAAATTTTATGAAATGCGCACAAAAAATACTAAAAGTAAAAAATTCATTATTCAGTACCAGTTGAGTTACTTGCTACAGTACTTTTTACAATCAAGTAGACAGTGTTCTACGGC
Organism: Zosterops lateralis; assembly: GCF_965231275.1. NCBI lineage: Eukaryota > Metazoa > Chordata > Aves > Passeriformes > Zosteropidae > Zosterops > Zosterops lateralis. Next base: position 27,887,737 of record NC_139765.1, read on the forward strand.
CAGCTACAAAAACATGAAAATCATAATAATGCTTGTGCAGTTGCTCATAGCAGTTAAGAGGCAATTGAATATAAAAAGGCTTACTAGGTACCAAATAAAACATTGTTACCCAAATATTCAGAAAGCATTTGTCAAGTACGATTAGTACAAAACATTGATATTTCTACCCTATTTTGAATCTATAAATTGATTGTAAAAATTAAAAAAAAAAAAAAATTAGAAAAAGCATAAAATCACATATTACCAGGCAAGAGATCAACTGGGCATAGAATCCCATGTAAACAAACCTGACAACAGTAAAGTGTCTCCAGAGTACAAACTGAATGTTGTTTTCAAAAGAAAAAAAAAATCTAAAATTCACACCTTCTTATACTTTTCAATATATAACTTTTAAGCCATTTCCACTCTTGTTTTAGCTGGTTAGCTGTACTCATCCTTTGACTGGAAATGGGGCACAGTGTCTTCCACTTCAATTATAATATTGAATTTCAGACTTTGCTGTGAGAAAAGAAGACTCAGGATGTTCCCTTTAATAGGAACAGCTCATACATGTTACAAAAAAAAAAAAAAAAATGCTCCTTATCTCCACAGGTTTGAAGCATGAAGGTTCTCACTGCAAATGGGAGGCACAGCTGCTGTAAACTGAACATCTATCAACTTGGTTTGAATGTCAAACACCAACATGGCTGCTTTCACTTTTCAAATTAAGAATGCCCCTGCTTTTTCCCATTCTGTACTAAATGAAAATCCTTGCATTGCACCAAAAAACCAGCTTTTTCACATCTTACACAGTTGTGTCCATGGCTAGAGAGCATTTAGCCATCAGCCGTGGCATAAAATATCATTTCAAAGTACTATATGCTTATTCTTTCTTCACTATTAATATTATTTCAACTAATTTGAATAAATCTGAATATAATTTCCTTACAAAACTGGAAGCAACATACTTAATATGCAAATCAAGATTTAAGGATTATAATAATGCTTATTAAAAAGAAGACTGAATGCACGTTCATTTGAAAAAACATGCATAAAAGTACACAAATATACATGAAAACATCATGAATGCAATGATTAAATATAATTCACAGCTTAATGACTGTCAGACAAAGCAGGATTTTCTTCCCAGCTTAATAAATTGGTTATCTTTGCAACATTCAGCCCATATAGCAGAACTTCTGTAATACATAAAGAATGCCAAGATTATCAACAGTCACATATACTTTGAAATTAGGGGACACATGTATTGACTTGAGGTTTGTTCCATTTGTGTAGAAGGTTTGTAAGGATTCTCCAGTAGTAACATTCCACCACTATAAAAAATAAAAACACACTTTCAGTTGAGTGAAGGAAGTTCAGAATAAAATCTACTAACAGACTTAACATGCCCTAGTTGACTGTTTTTAACAAAGAGATAGAATTAAAAATTAAAACATCCAATTAATTAACATTAAAAATAAACAATCTTTAAGCAGAATAAGTTTAGGACTAACTACTAAATATAAGGCTTATATTTAAAGATGAAAAGAAACTTCAGGAAGACTGAAGCTGTTAAATGTCAAGATAACATACAAAATAAATTCAGGTACTGCCCCTTACCCTATCATAAAATGCAATCAATAGACATAACTGCAATATATCCAAACTTTTAAAAATTATGTATTTTCATATAACCAAATGAATACATGAAACACATTGCCAGATAATTGAAGTTATAGCTGAATTAAAAACTTAGCTAGACAAACAAGAGGATTGATCATGTACATGTTTGAAACCATTTACAGCTTTTTTAGTAGGACTGACTTCTTTTTCAGTGAGATTACAATTAATATTTTTTAGAATAACATGGTAAGCACTAACAATGAAGAAGCCAAGAAACCTTCAACTATCAGTTTACCGTAGTCTTTTCACATTCCTCAGAAAAACTGTAGACCAATACAAAACTGGACCTAACACAGTCCAGCACAAAGCTGTTATTCTCTTGTGCCAGTAAGAAGTCTACCCTCTATTCCTGCAGCATTTGAGTGTAGCAGCAAAATATCACAACAGATTACCTTCTACTTTGATCACATTGAAAAACAGATGGTATCACTACTTTTTAGCTTACTCATCTCATGAAAGATATAACATTATAGTTATGTGCATAATACAGATTTGCAACTACACAGCTACAATGCTCTGATTAAAAACACTGTTCCTTAAGTGTCTTATTTGATGGAGACACCCTCAAAAAAAGAAAAAAAAAATAACCAAACCAAAAATGGATCTTAATGAGCTTTTGAACCTTTGTTCTGAATAAATGAGCAGGTGCTGTGCCAGTGAGTACCACTCACACAGCAAGTTCAATAGTACACAGGTGGATACACCTCATCTGTGGCTAAGATGACTCATTCATTTAAAGATGTCGATGACGTAACTCTACAGTCCAACTCAGTCCAGTTTTTAGGGGTCCAGACTCCTGAAATGTTCTGGACTTTCCCTGACTAGTATCCCCCTCCGAAATGGCTCTGTTTTTGTGTATGTTTTCATGCACATCATACACATCTATCTGTAGATCCCAAAGGAGAAACAGAAATACAATACTTTCAGAAGACATCACGACTGAATATGGTCCCACGACTGAGAAAAGGCAATGCCATACTTTCACAGAGAGCAAAGAAGGTACTGGGAACTACAGGTCAGTAATCTTCACTCCAGTGTCCAGGATTATCATGGAACAAGTTTTCTGGAAGTCATTTCAAGTCACATGAAAAACAAGGATGTGATCTTGAACAACTAGCAGAGACACAACACAGGTAAATCATGCTGAACCACCCAAGTGACTTCTGACAATCACAGTGTCTCCCCAAACAGCATGGCCAGACCAGTGGATGTGAGCAACCTTGACTTTAGCCAGGCCGACAGCATAGTCTCCCATAGCATCCCCATGGTCAAACTGGAGGGATGAGGACTGGCTGAGTGGAATACAAGGTAGGTAACAAACCGAGTGGCTTGTTAGTTCAGTCACAGTTAGTTCAGTGTGTTGAGCCCTGCCCAAATACAAGAAAAACACTGACAAACTGGAGCAAGTCCAGCACATGGTCATTGAGGTGGCTGGATACCTAGAACAGATGTCAGGGAAGACAGAGCACTGTATTTGTTTAGGAGGCTGTCTTCAACTGCTAATAAGAGGGTAAGGGAGGATTAGAGTCAGCCCTTACTTTCAGGGCCCAGAGGCAACCCTGTTGGATTGGGGGACAATATTGGATGGGGCAAGGCCCTGAACAATTTTACCTAACTCTGCAAACTACTTCTAGCAAGGAGCTGGACTAGATGAATTCCAGAAGTCCCTAACATCCTAAACCATTCTACACTCCAAGAAGCATCACAACACCATACTGTGCAGCCACAAGATAAAATGAAGAGGAAGCTAGAAACACAAAATATGTCTTGTTCTTTAATATAAAATGAACATCAGAAGGTGCCTTCAAAATTAACTTAGAAAATTCAACTCTTTGTTACATGGTTACTGACTTCAAAGAATTAGTCTGATAGCATATCTAACAGCTGGACACTGACCAAGAATCAGCTAAACTCCAATCCTCTGAGGTGACAACTTTGCCACCTGTCATTTCACACGCACACAGAAAACACACAGCTTTCTAAAAACAGGTGTTGGCTATCACAAGTGGAAAAAAACCCAACATAAAACCCCATGAGAAATCTAAAATTATGAAGAATCCATTCCCAGACTGGAAAAAAGGCCACCTCTTCACCTTTCCAAAAAAACATATGCCAAATAGATGCCTGAACCAATGAAAGACTGCTGAAAACATTGATTTCCTCCAAATATTACTTATAAAATGTCCCTCATGGAAGAAAATCATCACCCGGTATTTCTTCTGAACTTCTGCTTATGACAAAATTTAAACCTAAAAAAAAGTATCTCAAAACAGAAGGAAAGAAGCCTGATATAGAGCACTTTGCTACTCATTACAAAGAACACAACTGCTGCCAAAATTGAGTGGCTATCGAGGGAGACAAAAATGACTGGGATCCTTAAAATTAAAGATGCTAAGGAAGGACATTGCAAATAAAAATCTGAAATCAATAAAAATGGAACGTAAAGAGTGAAAACAAACCATTCTTAAAAGACTTTTTCAGGGGACTTGCAGAAATGAGAAGAAGTGAAAAGTGCTAGACCATCACAAAAGTGAAGCAGCTTTGTGGTAAGTAAAATGTTTCATGTTTGCTTATTGAATTAGTCTTAATTCTCAGAGTACTGCCATTTAATTAGGTATGACAGGATATTTTATTATTTCAAGGCTTACCTTAAGATAGCCTCCAGATGAGACAAGCATTTTACTGTCAGGAGAAAAGGAGAGGTCTGTTACCCAACCCCCATGTGTTGGTTCTCCTTCATCTACAGTAACTGGGGAGCAGAAGTGAAGTAATGCACCTGTTAAAACGTCCCAAATCTAAAAGAGAGGAAAGAGTATTTATAGAAGGAAACTTAAAAGGGAAAAAAATGCCTCAAATAAGGAAACCTGAAATGCATTTTTCTGCATTAGAGGAAAAAAACCAAAACCTTGCAAATAGGGTCTACTATTACTTTGTCACTTCTACTTGAAGTGACAAAGTAATTTTTAAAAAATCTTGTCTTAGAACTGTATCTTATATAGAGGATTTAATCACACTGCAATTCACAGTAGAATTATTATTAACTCATGTGAATTTGTTCCTAAGCATTCATGGAACATAAATCTATCAATATGGTTACAAAATACTGCCTCATGTGGCAAACTATGCTATTTTCACCCTGCTGTTCACCACAATGTTAAGGAATTAAAACATGCAGAACACATAAGAACTCTTCTGCCTGTGAAGTGACAATCAACTCAATTATAAAATAACATCAAGATCAGAGCAATACCCTTATTTCTCCTTTGTCATCTCCAGTGGCCAACAGTTTGTTATTAGGAGAGAAAGTACAGCACCGCACACAGGCCTCATGGTCTTTCAGTTCATGAAGAACAGATGAACTTTCAAAGCTCCATATCTAAATGGAAAACATTACAGAGCAGTGAAAGACAAGTTCAAAAGCAATTATGATTTCTTTCTAAAAGGCATTAGCATTAAATTGTATGTGAATTTCTGAGAATGTATTACACTGTAGAGTCTGTTTTTCTTTTTTATTACCTGAATCACACTAGAATGCACTTGCTACGAATTACTGAAGTGACTGTACGTACCTTTCCTTGGAATAAACGTTTTAATGAAACCGATATATTTACAAGAAAGTTTAAAGCTGTTCATAGAAATAGGATTCATCAATCACTTGAAAATTATATTTTAGAAATCTAATGTAATGCTTTAGGGACATAATGGGGAGCCCCAGTTCACTTTGTGCACCTTCTTTCTGAACCTATGAACAGATACTTCACTGGAAGTCTCAGAATTATTTTTTTTATCTTTACAAATTAAGAAAGTCAAGCTAGCAACAAATCGATACAGAGAAATAAACAAAGTGTTTTGCACAAAGTTGTGCATTAACCATGCATTTTATTTGTACAGCAGCCATTAGGATTAAGTTATATCAAAGATCAATTGCAAATGATTGCAACAGCTTTAGAAACATGTTGATGGATACAGGAAATTTAAAACTAGAAATATAACTTATTCAAAGATAACTTGAATAAACACTAGTTACCTCAAAATAAAAAAATATAGATTATTTTTCAGGACAAATAAGGCACCACTTTTATCTCTGTACAGAAGGTAACCAACCTTTGCAGTTTTGTCAGCAGAAGCAGATGAAAATCTACTACCATCAGGTGAAACAGCACAGGAAAGAACAGCACCTCCATGACAAGCAAAATCTTTTTCTGGGTTTCCAGTCGTGATATTCCAAACCTACCATGTATACAGAAAAAAAAGGTTACTTTTTTAACACAGTAAAAAGGTTAAAACACTTTCATCTTACACAACAATATACTGGGGATAAAACTCAGCTACATAGTTCTAGTGTGGCCAACATTTTGTTATACTCACTGGTACATTCAAAATACAAGTGTAGATCTTACTGAAAATAGAAAATCCAAAATTTTGTCTTAAAAGTCAGCTTACACTTTAAGATTGATTAAGAAAAATGTCTGCCCCCACAAAATGTAGGAAATACTAAACATTACAAGAGACAGTCAAACGTGTTTGATGTGATTTCTCAGTTCACAGCCTTTTACTTACTTTAACGGTTCCATCGAATGACCAAGACAGAATTTTTGAATTTTCCAAAAGTCTAAAATCCTTGATTGCTTCCTTGTGCCCTCTTAGAAACACACATTCACCCAACTGCCAATTCCATACCTAATCATAAAAATAAAATACATTTTTTTAAGAAAAATAAACAGCACACATAAAAAGCATGAACTGACTTTTTATTTTTAAGTAACAGGCCTAATAACAAGTTCTTATGGTGGTGGTGATTAATTAAAACGTTAGATATTGAAGTGATCCATAATGGAGATGCTGAAGATTGAGGGTGCCATAGTATTTAATGGTCAACTAATGACAGAGTTTCCTATAGTACACATGTATCTTATTTGCAAAGTGAATTTGATACTTAAAATTCACTGATAATTAAAAAAAAAAAAAAAAGAAAATCAATAACTTTCAGGCACCTCAGTAGTTTGGGTCAAACCTTCGATCATAACAACATATAGAATTATTTCACCTGGCAGACTTCATGTTTTGCTTACTTAAGTTAGATTTCTTTCATATTTTTAAAGGGCATATTTATTGAACTGCCATTTCGCTTTGCCTTTTTATAACAAAATGACACTTCTATTTTTAATTCAACTATTCACTGCAAAATGAGTTAAGTGTAATTTGTTTTCTACAAAAGCTATTAAGCATAAATTTATTTTAAACAGCAATGATGTAATAGTTTTCAAAGGAACAGGTTTCCTGCAGCAGGGTGAAGAGAAAGCAGCGTGCGCAGGTGACGGTCCTGGGGGTTTAAGCCCACCAGAGGGAGCTGACGGCCGGCAGGAACACTTCCCACGGCAAGCCAGAAGGATCCCAAGGCTGAGGATCAGCACCCCGGGGTGCTTTGGAGGTTTTATTCAAACTCCAGGTTCGGCTACTTGGGCTGACAACTCCTGAGCAGCTGGACCACATGCTTAGGGATGCCGGCAGCACTCTGAAGTGCTCTGCAGGACAGACTAGGGCTCAGCAAGCTCAGACTGAGACACTGATCTGTACTGCACAACTGCACCCCTGAAGTGGACAATGCTAACATGGATACATCAGAATGCACCTCTGGAGCAAACCCATATTGCTGAGAAACAGAGGTTCCTAATTCGAGCCCACATTAGTGCAGCTGTTCTATTTCTAGCTGTTTTCAGCACTGCACTGGACAGGGTGGGCGCATCAGCCCGCTCAGGCTTTTTACATCATTCCCCGACATAGTGGAAGCATGCACACTGACAGCATCCCAAACCCTCATTTCAGAACTGCTGAGTCACCTTGTTTGACAACTAATGTTTCTTTTACTCTTCTCAAAGTCTTTCTATTGTCCATAGCAGTAAAAATTAAACATCTGTAATATTTATTATCACATAAGGCATAAATAAAAGCTACGCTTTCTACAGTCCCTTGCTCCTGGATGGAGCAATACAGAATACAGTAGCCATTTACTGAGTTTACATTATCTGTAGCATAAAAGTCCTTTATTTGAAACAGCATTATCTTTTTAAATCTTGCCCAAACCTGTATAACTGAATAATGAGCACTTAAGATGAGAGTCTGACAATCGGATGTAAATCGACAATGCTGCACAGATGTCCTGTAGGCCTCCCAGGACTTCAAAATCTTCCCATCTGACAACTGTAGTACCTTTACAATAAAGAATGGAATAATTGAATTTATTTGACACACTTGAGGAAAACCAGAAAACGCAAATTATTTTTTAAATAACATGAGATTGTAAATTCATGATTTTAAATCACTGGATTGGAACAACCAAAAATTCCTATTAGCTTAATCTGGTAAAATGAAAATTCAGAGCTAGATTATTAGCATTACTTTTAAGTATTTTTAATTTAGACATCATTCACAAATGTAAATTGAATTACTTTATTGAAGAATATTATTTTACAAAGTCATCCAAATGACATTTATTTAAAAAGAAAAAGCATTAAGAAAAATGTTTTCCTACTGGTTTTAAAATCTGATTTAGGATTTAATACCTTTATTGTTCCACTCTCCTGTCCAAAAGCTGCAAATTTAAGATCTTCACTTAAGCAACAGCAGGAAATGGGGGATTCTTGGGCTGCTGTCTGCATAATAACATTGTCTGTATTTCCATTGATTAGCTGTAAAACAGGAAGGTAATTAAGGTATTACAATATTTTAAAATTTAAACTTAAATAAATTACAGTATAGAGCTGAGAACGACAAAGGGACCAGTTATGAACTTTAAATTATGAGTTACTTTCATAAACCACTTTGGATGTTGGTGTACTTAGCACTTGGTGTGGCAGGGCCCACAGAGTGTAGCCACTATTTCCTTCAGCACAAACCTGGGCTCACATGTCTCACTGCCCTAGTTGGGGAGGATTCCTTCAGCTGTTATGCAGAGCTTTGAAGCATTACATAATTTGCTTTCCTAGCATAACACCTGGTCTATAGGTGCTGCACATGTTATACATTGCTGTGCACACAGACCCCCATCATGAAGGCATAAGAGCTCTGGTCCTCTGCATCCAGACCCAGCTTCAACATCAGGGTAGAAATTTCCCCTCAAACCCCATTTTTTCACTTACTAAACTAGGCACAGTGTCTAGATACAAAAATGTTATCATACATTGAGTCATCTGCTACAGATTCAACTCTTGAAAGCCAAGAACAAGAGGTTCTTTCAGTGCTTCCTCAGTTTTCTACTGAGATTTGCAGGTAGCATTTAAATGTACTAAAATATTGGTAAATACATCTTACTTGTAAATTCTTATGATTGTAGATGGCTAAAATCATCACTTCACCATTGTGAAACACAACATCCAGGTCACTTTTCAGCACAGCATCAGAAGACTTGCACACCTTCTTTGTTTCCCAGATCTGTTGAAGAACACAGTATTTTGTTAGCTTTATTAAAGAACAAGACATAAAATTTGCTGAGTAACAGCACCTGTAAACCAAAGGCTTATAAACTTGCAAATAACTGACTTTTTAAAACAATGCAAACGATGCTTCTGCTGGTTTTGATACTAGGGAAAGCTGTTCTATTACTATAGTGATTCCAACAGATGAAACAGAACTTTTTTTCCCAGCCTGACCACAAGACTCCCTGTGTTTAGAGTCATAGCTGTAACATCCAAAGTTTCCTAATCCAAAGTGCAGCATTAAAACCCAATTACAAAAAATATGAAATACAGCTTTCTATATTTCAATTGCTTTCAAAATTTCAAGAATGTATGTGTTAACTTGGGAGAAAAGGAAAGGTTACCTTGGTAAGATATAGTCCTATTTTCACAGGTTTTAATGAGACATCACAATTACAGAAATCTATCCTAAATATTAACAGGCAAATATATCTAACAATGAAACAGATTAAGTCTGCTAGAATCCCCAAAAACCTTCAAATTTCCAAATTCAGATAAAATGTAAAAAACCCCAGAAGGTTATAATTATTCTTGAAGTGCCACTAGATTTAAAAAAATCATATAGATATAGAGAAAAATTAGATAAACAGTAATTAAAACAAAAAACCTGGCACATTTTACTATATGTAAATTATTTTATAACAAATATTTTAATTTATATTGACTATAAACTTACATAAAAATACATAAGTATGTTTTTATATATATTAAATTATATATGATTTCACAATAAACATTTTCTTAAATGAGTGACTTAATAATATCTACCTAAATTCAGATATTTCAAAGAAGAAGTTATCTTACACGTATTGTCTGGTCATCAGATGAAGTCAGAAATAAAGATCCATCTGGGGAAAATGTCACACAGTGAACCCAGCTCGTGTGTCCTCTGCAATATGCCACTTTTGATAAAGATTTAATATTCCATAACTACAATAAAAATATGAAAGAAAAACTCAAACAGATTTAGATTGCATTTAAAGGGAATACAGTGCGAGTACACCGAGTTACTATGTCTGCTAGTATTTTCTTAATTCTTATTCTGAAATCAAATGCAACAAGAACTGTGCATGCTTATCAAATTTCAATGGTCAGGGAAATTGAATCAGCAGCCTCTGTGACTGCCATGATTTTAAAAGACACAGGAAAAAAAAATCACAGTAAAAAGGAAATACAAGTCCTACTTGACTATACAGATTGAAAAACCAAAAGACCCCAAAACAACAACAAAAACCCCCAAACCAACCCCAACCTAAAACTTGGTATTTGTACAGACCTACTTTAGCCATGCTAGCCTAGCAAAGTTATTCTAGATGTTTCCTTCCTTCTTATGTACTAGCACACAGAAGGAGAGAGGGTTTGGTTTGAGTTAAGCAATACTCCTGAGAGGGACAAGAGTAGTTTTAGATAAACTTAGTAGACTAGTCAAGTTTTAGATAAATGTAGGTTCCATTGTCAAAAATGAACATGTAACTTTGAAACATTATTTCCCAGCTGGTATTTTAAATTTAAAAGGCAAATGAAAATTAAAAAGAATGGAGCACATCAAAATAGCTGCATTTGTTTCACCTCTGCATAAAAGAAACTATCAGGAAAAATGTAGCATTTTAAATTGCAAGTAGTCTTCCGTGGTATACTGCAGACACTTACTTCAACAGAACAGTGAGACAAAGCAACTGCTACTAACTCATCCCCAGGACAGAAGTCGCAGTATTGGATTGTGCTGTGATGACTGACGACGACTTGAGTTAACAAACCACATGTGTTGATATCAAAAAGCTGTGAACACAGAATTACAATAGAAATCTTGTTTGAATGACTTCACTATAGACACATAGATTATATGCTCAAGACTGTACATTCCTGAATTCAGAAGGTATTTCTCTTAGTCAAAAGTTTGTTGACCACAAGTTTTTGTTTACACACACTTGAAATCAGGCACTTCTATTTGAAAGCTCTTAATGACCTGGAATTTTATCTGTAATCATAATTTCTACCTATATTGTAATACATTACCTCCAAAAGATTACTTAAGTGAGGTACTTACCAAAAGCTTATTTTTGGCTACCACCAAAATCATGTTACCATTTCTGGACCAAGAGCAACATTTTACTAAAACCTCCACATCATCTGGTTGCTCATCTGCATTTTTGAAGAAATCTTTTATTTCAATACTTTTCAATTCATTTCCTGAGCGTGCTTCCCAAAGCTGGAATAAACAGGAAATAGACACAATCTCTTGGCTGATGTAGGTACACAATACAAGAGGAGAGAGCTCCCAATTACTTCTTAAGAAAAAAGGGCAGGGAATAAAATAGAAAAGCCCCTTGTTACGTTCCCCAGTCAACAAATTGTATTAGAATATTGACAAGTCCAAATGATTTACATATTTTAAAAAAGGAGAAAAACAAATTAAGACATAAAAACAAACCACAAAGATGATTATGCTGTAGCAGAACCCTCTCCTTGGCTTCTTGCCTCTTATCATTCCAGCTACAATGCTGCCTCAACTTCTACTTAAAAAAAGAATAAAACCAAAAATAACACCTGCCCTAAAACTCTGTAAACAATCTACTCACCATGAGAAATCTGGTATACACCTAGCTTTGCACCTTTCATTGAGGGACCTGCCAAAAATCTAGGGAGCATTTTTGTCCCCTTCACCACATTTTTCCTTATGAACAACAGCTATAGCAATCCTTCTTTCCTGATTTAGCAACTACATAGAGACATTATCAGCGTTTTAAGAATTGCAGTTCTGAAATAGCATAATTCTGTTGCAACTAAAGACAATAAAAATAATACTTACATTCACAGAAAAACACAAACCTCTCCGTTTTCTAGTGCATAGAAGAAAATGGCTCAAGGAAATTGCTTTTAATTTTTATGTCTCCTGATGATCCATTTTCAGAGATGACAAAACTTTCAATTAACCTAAGAACTTACTACTATTTCTGATTAAACAATTTTTACTCCCCACTCAAGTTTTCTTAACAAAGTGCATTATGGGGCAAAAATATTCAAAATGAGGCTAGTTAGAATTTATTTGCAACACAAGCAGTCAACTTCTTTTTCCTGGTACTGGACAAGCCATCTCAAAATCTTGCATTACAAATGGGACCAATAGTCAAATGCTTCAGGATTTAATTCAATAAAGCTGATCAGGCAGACAAAATTTTCTTATCCATATTTTGTATTTGATGCACAATCTGCCCATTCATCATCAAAACAAAGGGCTGATTTAAAAATGTACTGTATACCTTTACTGTTCCATCTGTTGAGCAGCTAGCAACATATTCATCATTTGGTGAAAATCTGCAGTGATTGACAGAATTTTCATGACCTATCATTGTATTTCTACAGTATTTTTCATTCAAATCCCAAATCTGTAAGAGAAATAAACATATAAATATCATCACCTTCATGAATCAAAGACAGATCATTCGTGCTCTTTTCAAAGTCACACACTGGCAACCAAAACATCACTTTATTTTTTCTTAGTTTTACCCACATGCTCATGGATTGGATGCTATGCCCCAGGCTACCCTACAATTTACCTCTATCTGGGAAGATGCATGAAAACTATTAACATCAGAATTACATAAATCTAGTTAAGACTTTCTGTACAGTGCAGACAACGCCCCTGACCAGCATAAAATTACTGAAACTTTCCTCAGAGAAAAAAGCTTTGTCTTGCCTCATTCCTTTTCAGCTTCCTAAATTAGAATTATGTAGCTTACACACTTTAACAAAAATGAAATCTCTCAAGTTAGTCTTGAACAGTCAGAACATCATCAGGCCAAAGCCCTCACGTTCATGCCCTACGAACAGAGGACTTGCCCATTCTCCTTTGCTGAGCATAAACACTTCTATTTTGCCTTGCTGAAATCTGACTACAGAGCTGTAGTCAATACTCTTGATCTGTTACCATGTCTCTTCTAGCAGGCTCATTAAAAAACTCATTACTTTGTTTAAAACCCATTACAGTGTTTAGATACATTTACACATCAATAGTCAGGACACTTAACAATAAACTGAGCTGTTTGTCTCATGACCATCGGTGACTCCAGTCATGTATCTGTCTCCACCCTATGACCTGTAATGTAATAATCAATAACTACCCTGTTATAACAAACAGCATGAGAATAATCTCAAGCTTTTTCACTTACTTTGATGAAAGTGTCATTTGAGCAGGTGGCTAGAAGGTACTGACCACTTTTGTTATTGAACTGGCAGCAATTGACCTGCTCGGAGTGTTCTTCATATATACACCTACACTGGCCTGTTCTTGAATTCCAGACCTAGGCAGAATTGAAAGATGAAAAAGGCTTTTAAATATAGTTAAAGTAATTGTTTTTAAAAATCTGGCAACAGATAAAGTCACAGTTAAAAGATACAGAATAAAGATACAGATAAAGGTACAGATAAAGTCCTAAAAATATTTTGAAGAGAAAGATTATATGTCTAAAAAAAAAAAAAAAAAAGCAAGACATTATGAAGGGAAAGGCTATAATTCACATTAGAATCTGATAAATTCTGGACTTCCAACAAGATTTTGATACTATAATGAGGAATTAAAAATCCTAACTATTTCACAGGTAACAATAACAGAAAAGAAGCATTAAAAAAAGAACTCTGGATAGATTCATCTCATGTTATGAATAGGACTGGACTCACACATTATGTTCTAGTTAAAAAGAAACATCCAATAATACAAATAAAACAAGTGGTTAATTCTGCATGCACAATGTTAATATTAAGTATCTTTTATTTTATGTAACAAGTGAGGCTTTTCTGTTTGTCAAGTATTGAATTATCTACATAATATTTAAGACAGTTTAAAACACCTTTAGTTTTAAGAATCTATGCTGAGTTAGTTAAAATTCAAATTCAAATTATGAGTTTGAAAAAAAGAATAATCTTTTCCTTATTCCCTTACCTTGACTTTTTTATCACTTGAACAAGTTGCTACAAATTCACCATCTGCAGAAAAAGCGCAACAGAGTATTTCATCATCATGGGCATTTATCTCCAGGATTCTCTCTCCACTTTCGGCTTTAAACACCTAAACCAAGGAACAGTAAAACCTTATAACTTGCAGACAATTTTAAAGCACATATATAAGTTTCTTTTATCATCTCAAACAGCTCTCTTTATGCAAGCTCTTAAAAAATGGGTTGATTTTTGAAAGCATTCATAATTTCAGGGACAATAACATAAAGTTTGGCCAGGATGATAGAAATTATAAGAGAAAATTCTAGTGAAAACTGATTTTTAAAAATGTTTGAAAAATGTTTAAAACTGTTTAAAACTGTTCAAGAAATGTTCTAATGCCACTCTTTAAGCCAAGAGCCATGCCCTTTCACAGTATATTTTAACAGTAACTGCAAAACACAAATCTATTAACTAAATTGAAGATATTCTTAAAACTACAAATTCCAGTTTTATATATATGGGATACCCATATATCTGAAGTAAGAGTTTCAGCAGAATTGATGATTGGAGGAACAAAAACCAAAAATAAGTAGAGCAAAATGGACAGGAAAATTGTCACACGTTTCAGTCTCAAGTTAGACATAGGCAATGAAAGGACAGTTGGGGAAAAGTGCCAGCATATAAATCAATTACCGCAAATTCTGGGATTTAACTTTACAGTGTGGAGTGGGGAGGCACTGGAGATCAGGTATCTCCCTTTCCATCTTAGGTTACATATTCTTAATTATTAAAACAAACCACAAGATGGTCTTTACAGCACTTTTCAGATTTTTTTTTATTGAACAGAAATACCAGTGACAGTTAAATGGTTGGGATTTGTTCAAATAAGAATGTAAGTACTGAAGTAACAGAAAATGTACCTTCACAGTAAGTTCTGCAAAATACATGTTCCTAATCTAGCAATCATTTTTTTAAGTAGCCTTGAAAACCGAAAAGCTTAAGTCGTAATTAGTAAAAACATGAATAAGCTCAAGGTTAAAAAATTAAAGACGTATTATAGCTAATTTTCCTATTGTTTCTTCAATGAAAGTTTAGTTTAAATGCAATTGCAATCCACAGATTTGGGTGTAAAATGAAGAAAAACAAGCAAACTGCAGTGTCAATAATGAGGCCATTAATAGAGAAGCCCAGCACAGCAACTGCAGCACAGCATGAGTACACCCACAAGGCATCTCCTAAGTGGATGCCATCATCATAACACCATACAGGCCAGCAAATAAAATAAGCAAATAAAAAACTCAGTAACAACACAGTATGTAGCCAAATGAACAGCAACTTAGTACTCAACTCCTCAAGCATACAAAACAATACCAAAGGTTTGCAGCAAAGTTGTTCTTTTCTCTTACCTTTGGCTGTCTGGAACATGGGTACTTTACCAGGTTACTGGCTGGCTGATTGCTAGTTTTCTTGAGAGCTGACTGACTCCCCTCCAGGCAGACTGCTGGCAAATTTATAATAGTCATGTTCCTCTCTGTCTCTTCTAATCTGCTCTCTAAGCACTTTGGGCCTCTTTCCAATTTAATACCATCCTCAGCTTCAGGCATTTTCCCCACAGATATATTTCTTTTATATTAAGGCATTTTACTAATTAAACACCAAATGGCAAAATGTCAACTATTATCCCATATAAATAGTAAAGCTGTACCTAAAAGATCTTACTACTCCTCTGTATTGTAGAAAGTCTACTACAACTGGAAATAGTATTTTTGTAGGCAAATATTAAATAAGCTAGGGTGCATTGCTGGGCTGTGACCTTTCCCATAACATCTCATTTTCCCACATTAGGGCAGTGAAGGTACAAAACCTAATATCACACCATTCAGCTCTTGAAGATAATGCTTACTATTCTGAACATGATGTTTATGCAATAATACATCTTTTTCAATCATCTGTCTCCAATTATGATCTAGATCCAAATATCTCCACACAGCAACAGAAGAAAAGTGACAGGACTGTTTAACAAATGTTTTCAAAATGATACACAGCATCTCTTTTGCTCATGCATAGGTGTCTTACCTGAAGTGTTTTATCAGCACCACATGATGCTATTCTTTGTCTATCCTTAGAAAAGCAGGCATGGTAAACTGCATCTCTATGTGGACGAACAACCAGACGGGAGAGATTTTTCAAGGATTTTTTATTTCTACAGGGTAAGACAATTATTTAGATGAGCATTTTTGTATTATTCAAAATTATCTCTAAGAAGATTAACACTTTTTCACACACCTTGAGCAGCAAGCTTCATGAACAAGCAAAACAATCAATCCTTTACACCTCAACTCTTAACCTTCATGCTGAACTAATAAAGGAAACACAAATTCCAACACTGATCCAGAGGTTTATATTGTGCTCCAAAAGTTACAGCTTAGAGACCAAGAAAGATAACATTTTTATGATCTGAAAGGTGCTATTTCCAAATCTAAACTTTTTTCTGAGAATTCTTGTTCTCCTGCAGGAGAACTCTTCCTTTTCAAGCATATTAAAAAACATCTGTAGATTTGCTTAGATCTTCGCAAATTTCCTTAATTTTCACGACAATGGCTCAATTCTTATCTCTGGAAAGCTAAATAAGATCTGTGACTATCAGCACTTCTCAATCAGAGATTAGGTACAGGTTCTAACACACCTTAGATGATTCTTGCCTCACTTCAACAAAAACTTAAAGAGTTAGTAGCAATCACGATCATCGTGTTTAGCCAGATCTTAACACAGAAAGCTGGCACTGTAATGAGATGACTTGGTGATGAATGACCAAAACATCTCTCTCTGGATATAACTGGATATAACTCTTCTGAATTGTGCAATTTCCAAGCACTTTTGCTAAATAAAATACTGAGAGAGGAGACTAATTTGTCTGCCTCTTACTATAATTGCTTGACATGGAGTGACTCTGTTTCATAGGCAGTAAGTGCTATAAATATCAGAAGAGAAATGTCAAACAGAATCAAAGAGAGTTACATGGTCAACTGACTATTGGACAAGGCTGGGAAAATGTGCAGATCTGTAAACTTTTTCCTTTAAAAACTTCTAAAAATACAACAAGAAAGAATTGTTTAAATAGGAGAAATTTCAAGACTGTGTAGAGATTACAATTTCTCATCTCACTACTTTATAAAACTTTGCTTTTAAAATCATGGTTTACTTTAAAATCTAAAAACATACTCTAACATACCCAATACTTGCACTACAATTCTAATTTTAAAATAAAAATATTTAAAGAAGACTCAAAGTATCATATTTTCATCTTTGCATTGTTATATAAAAGGAACAATAATCAAATACTGAAGTAAATCTATTACTCAATTTATTTTCATGTAATTATTACTAACTTGACGCCTTACATATCCAGGGTTCCCCTTCTCCCACAAGTTCTTGAAAATTATTACACCTTCTTTCCCCAGGAAAAGAACCCAGCAGTTCTTACAAAAATCCTTTTATTACCATACAAGGTATTTAGTTGTACATTAAATGATTTCCTTGCTCTAGGGATCAGCATATCAGCAGACAGACTGCAGCTACTTACATCCACTCCAAATAAAATGTTCCTGTTTCCCTCTGAGCATGTAGCTTGGCCTGTTGATACACCTCTGATGTCTCTGGCTGGCAAAGACCCAGCTGAATGATGTCAGGAAAAGGCTGCCGTCCAAGAAGGTGCCCATTTAAAGACAGAAATTCCTGGAAGTTCTCACGCACTGTGGTATCCTAAATACAGAGCAGATATTTGATAAGAGAGATTTATCTTGGGATTTATTTCCTTGCTTTTTAAAATTTCTATACAGCTAATATTCTTACAGAAGCCCTTAGCTCTAATTTTCTATTAAGTTATATTAGCAAACACATACAATAGATTGAAATATTTCATTATCCTATTCAGAAAATATAATATCCTTATTTTTCAAATGAAGCAATAGTAATTTATTCAATAAGCAGTGTGAAATATCAGAAAGACTATTCCAAGTGGTCAGCATAATTCTACACCTCCTCGAAAGCAGAGTACCTTATGTACCCACCACGAGGTATTGATCACTACAATCACTGAGTTCCATAGCCAACCACTTACACACTGAAATTTAAACAAAAAACTGAGTTTCCTTCATTTTTATCTTCTCCAAGTTCAATTTAATATTGTTTCATGCTTTGGTTTTTTTAAGCTTTCTGTATACCTGCCATATACATACATCCAGCAAAATGCAATTACAAAACAGAAAATTGTATTTGGAACTAACTGATCATTTACCTTTTAGTATCATACCTTTTGATCCAGGATTGAACTATATTCTACATATTCATGAATGAGATGAGCAGGCCCTACCAATTCTGTTTTAGCTTTAATCCAATCTAACGAAAACATAAGATCACAGAGTTCCTGAAAGAAATACAAATTTAAGTTCAGAGTTTAAGTTTCACAACAGAATCTACTTAGGGGAAAAACACAGGAAATACATTAGGTATTTAATACACTTTGGTACAACTGTTGAAAACTTGTTGAAAACTTAGGCAATTTCTTGTTTCCTGCATCTGAATTGTTCAGTTATGTTATAAAAATTCAGTGTTTAGAAGCTACATTTGTTTTAAACTGCTCTTTGATACAGCTAGTCAGACAGGAGATGGAGGTACAGAGCAATTCTTGACTTCTGCAGCACACAGGACTTATTGTTTTAACTCTGAAAAAGCTTCTTCTAGTCCAGTCTAGCAAAGATCACTGCTAATAATGATTGTTGATATTCCTAAGAGATGCTGAAACTCCTAAAACCATTGGTAAAAGATCAAAGGAGTCCTGCCATAACATCCTTTTATTCCTTCAGTGCTCTGGGTTGTATCGTATCAGGCCCCATGGACTTGTGAACATTCAATTGAGCCAGCCAGTCCCTTACAATTTCACATTTGTCTCCACAAATGGAAAGTCCCAGTTCCCACACTCACAGTCCTCCAAACCAGGAGGCTGGGCAGACAAAGTCTGTCAGTACTATTAAAGACTCAGGTAAAAACAAAGCATTGATCTTTATCTTTTTTAATTAGATGACCATCTTTAACAAGTATTGGTCCAATGTTTTCTTTAGACCTCCTCTAGAAAAACTGCTGAGCAACAACACTGCACAGGTGTAAAACATATTCCAATTTAAAATCAATAAATACCACAAGGATTAAAATATTATCATCGTTAAACAAAAAAAAGGAATATGTCCTAGCTTCATTAGCCTTCCAACAAGTAGAAATCCTTTCTAAATAATGAAAAATAAGTGATACAGAGAATAGAAACTCTAAGAAGCATACAGCCACAATGAGACAGGCTAAAGACTTCTGAGAAGCTAATTCTACAAAATGTAGAAAGGCCGCTAATAAAAACATTTTCACAACACACTGAAACTAAAGATACTAAGATAATGAAATAAGTAAGATCCAAAACACCTTGTACACACTTGTAGCTAACATTATTTATGAAGTTTTCTATAAAAGATAAATCCATGAAGTGTATTATATGATGAGTCAGATGACCCATCCTGAAAGAAGCTCAGATGAAAAGGTATTGAAATAAAGCAACTAACAGCCAGGACCAAATGCTATTCAAGACATTTGAAACTCAAATTCAAGTGAAACTAATCTTTCTGCATGATTTGCATCTTATACTAGCTCAATATCTAAAGAAGAATAGTTGGCAAAAATGACGGCAATTTTTGAAGTGCCAAGATAATCCTGGAAACAAGAGACTTGCCCATCTAACTCTCGATGCAGGTTTTTGCTACTGAAATCAGATAATGAATTTTTACACATAAATCTGTATGACATTAGAGGAAAAAGCTAACAAGACATCTGAAGATAAAAAAGTAACTAACTTATAAAGTGCTCTGATGAAGTCAATTTACTTGTATTATTGCACAATAAACAGAGCTTGTGTTTTCAAAAAGGTTTAGAGAAGACTTCTTATTACAGCTTCTTAAAAAGGAAAAGAAAAACACAAGCCATTATGATGTAAAATAGGAAATATTCTCAAGAACTTGTTGAGAAGACAAGACACAAAGGGTAGAAATTAAGCAGTTTTTGCAAGGGACAATGATTATCAGAGGACCTCCTAAAGACTTCATGTTGAGTGTTTACCCAGCTGGACTTAAGTCAAGGGGAAGAGAGGTTCAGCTGGGAGAAGGCCTGGAGGGAAAAGCCGAGGTAAGAGTAAGTGAAAAAGGGAAGCAAAGAACACCTATCACAACTCACCTGCTGCATTTTGGCACCTGCCATGTGATACGCTAGAAAGTTATACCAGTACATGCAATCCTCTTGAGACAGAACAGGTGTATTAAGCTTGTAGTATTTCTTGTACTGATTTACTATGTTTTTATGTAGCTCCTGCAAAGTGAAGAAAAACACACTTTTGGCATTGAGAAATTATAAGTATTATTACTATTATTACATTGTAAGTAGCATTGAGGAATAATATTATTTCTTAATTGTAATACATTAACAAGTGAAATAAAGAAGCTTACCTTCCAAAATTGTACACCTAACCTAATTTACTGCTAAAGATTTCTCCAGAAACACTCTCTGTATATTAAAAGACAGAAAAGTGAGCTGTTAATCCTCCTTCTCAGATTGAGATTAGATACCAAATCTCTCTTCATCTTAAATGTGGGTAGCCACAAAAAAAAAAAAAAAAAAAAAAATCCTCAGATATGTAGATCTAAAGCAAAACAAAAAACTTGCCTTCTCTTCATATCTACTCTTTATGCCTTGTCTTTCAGAACTGAAATTGAGCCCAACTTAAGGTCATCTTACTGAAAGTACTGCCTTTTTTAAACTGAAAAGAAGGGAGCAAAAAGCATTTCTCTGCATTAAAGAAGAAGTTTCCTATTCTGGTAGGGCCTTGATGTCTTTGGAATCAACAGCAGAATATTACATGCCCTACTGGAAACATCTGATAAAGAAATAATGGTTATAGAGTCTTCTCTCAGTTTAGTCCCTTAGCTGTGGATGGAACCATCAAGTTGAAAATAAATATTTTTAATTAGTCAGCCTGAAGTTAAATTTAATTTGGACCTATGCTATGAAGTTACTCAGGGTACCATTTAACAAAGTAACATTTTCTGAAAAATGCAGCTTTGGAGAGTGAAGTTGAATATAAGTATCAGTTGATACATTACCTGAAGCTGGTTGCGATTCTTCTCTGTGAGAAAGTCAAGCTGAAGATCATGTAAATAATAGTGAAATGACTTCCCATTACGATCACAGAACAACAATGATTTGTTAACAAATTCCTGTAGTATATCTTCAACTTCTTCAGTTTCCATATCCCAAAGAATACAGAGAACCTAAAAAATATTTACATATTAACAGAGAAGAGAATCAGAACCAAGTCACACTATGATTTGGATGAATATTATAAAAGGCTTCAAATTAACTGTCAACAATATGCATACTAACAAACATAGACACAAAGCATAATCAATTCAATAAGTTACCAATTCCTTCATACCAAACCACAGGACTGATATAAGAAGTTAATCTATCTTTTGTCTATTTGTGCTGATTTATGGTGACCATAAAAGGAGACAATTTCCACACAACAGTTTTCAAGCTCTCAGTGAGTTCAATTACAATCTAATTAAAGAACAATATGCAGAATGCAGATAAAACTTAAACAGTATTAATATCTTTATTCAGTTATGATTATTTTAGTTTCACTACTAACAGTACAAGTCATGCTGCAATAACAGAACAAATCCACCCAATCTTGCAATTATTATTAAGTTACATAGTGTAGAAGTTATACATCACTATTACAAATTTTGAGAATTCTTTAAGGCTGTTGTTTGTATCTCACTAAAAATCACAAAAATTCTGCACTGCTTTTATTACCTTAGTAGGTACTTTAACATCTTTTGGGAGGATAGAGAGGTCTTTATAGTAGTCTTTGTAATTGTCATCCAGTTGCTCAACACTTATGGACATTGCTTCATCAAGGGCTTCGTAATCATATGAGGAAGATTTTCTTATTCTTTTAAACTGCTTATTCTGCAGCTGCCTGAGATAGTATTCCCAACGACTAGGGAAATCTCGTAGTAATGCACCTATCAAGGATATCACAAGAGGAGAACCTGAAGGAAAAGATTAAATCAAATTTAGAGGTCATCAAGGAACACAACCCAACAGCTGTTGGTCACACGACTGAAACAAGTAATATTCCCAATTCACTGATTAAATTCTTCAGGTGTGGAGTAAAGACAAATAAAATACATACTCCATGTAGACATTTGCAAACTCACCAAATTTAAGTGTAATTGTGGTGCAGAGAGAAAATATACTGACAAAAACTACCCAAAAATCAACATGAAACTTCTGCTAAGCTTAAAAACCAACCCAGAAATATTTAACAAGCACTTGTCTTTTACTTCACATATACAGTATTAAAGGATACTCTCCTCTCTATTTTTAAGTCAAAATATAGAAGAAATGAAACTACATTCAGTGGTAAATTGTACGATAAAGAGCAACTAGAATACCTTTGCATTCTCTTACAAGAGAGTTGGCCTGTTCTGGAAGTTCTGATATTTTCATATTCACAAATAGAGACAAAATCTCCAGTCCTTTCTCATGTGCTAGCCCGCTTTCCACATGAACCTCGTATTTATTGCCTAGAAACAGAAACATGGAAAACATTTTGACAAATGCAAAAAAACCATTTGGAAATTCAAAGTATTTTCCAAGTAAAATCTGGAGCAAAGATTCAAGATTTTTTGTATAGTATTTTATAGGACTAAGAAGGGTATAAATTTTACTTATCAGAATCAGCTTGCATTAGAGATATATACACAAAAAAACCAGACTATAAGCCAATAACTTCAAGTGCATTATGGGCAGTTATTGGTGTAGAGATAATCAGTCTAACAGCATCAGTGTCACAGAGGTTAATTTGTTGTTTAGAATTACTGCACTCATCAATGTAAACATGTAACTTTTGGGATAACATCCAACACTTATTTCACAAAGAGCATAAAGTGTTACAAAGCAGAATTCTAAAACCTTGCCACTTGTGCACAGATTGATAGACAGATTCTATCAGATTCTTTTGAAAGCTCACATGAACAAACTGCAGACACATAAAATCTGTGGTGCAGGAGAGGAAACTGTTCCTTACCAGCCACAGCATCTGTTACACTCCTGTCCCTGCTCGTGATGAGTACCTGACATTGATTATCAAATGCTTTTAATACCCAGGAATCCCAAATGTCATCCAGGACCAAAAGAGACCTAGGGCAAGAAGAAATACTTCAGATCAAATATTAATGCTAAAATAAAGTGCTGCATTTTAATAAAGAAAAAACGTTTTCAGAATTTACAAAGTATCACTGCATAATTTTTTTACATTAGTATGTAGAATATCTTAATAGTATGTCCAGAGAAGGGTAACAAAGATGGCAAAGGTCTAAAAAATGTCCTAAGAGGCATGGCTGAGGGAGCTGGGGTTTCTTAGTCTGGAGAAAAGAAGGATCAGGGCAGGACTTGAAAGGAGGCTGTAGCCAGGTGGGAGTTGGTCTCCTTGACTTATCTCAAGAGGAAAGATGAGAGGAAATGGCCTTGAATTGCACCAGGGTAGTTATCAGAGAAAATAATTTTCCCTGAAAGAGTGGTTAAGCGCAGGAATAAGGTGCCAAGGGAGGTGGCGGAGTCACTGTCTCTGGAAGCATCCAAGAACTGTCTGGATGTGGCACTTAGGGGATATGATTGAGGGGTGATTATGGTGGTGCTGGCTTGATAGCTGGACTTGATGATCTTGAAGGTCTCTTCCAACCTTGGTGATTCTGTGATTAAATACTGTGCAAGAAGCTCAATGCAGTTATCTCAAAAAGGTATTTACCATTTATTATTTCATAGCTACAACTGAAGTGTAAACAACATTTTGAGAAACATTTCCATTAACAGATGCCAGGAAAACCAGAAATATTTACTGATTTTAAGTCACTAGGTTTCATAAATGAAGAAAAGAGTTGTATAAAACTAGATAACTCTGACACAGACTAGTGATAAGCTTTGTGGGAAAGCATTTAAGTTTCCTTTAGACTCAACAGTTTTCAATTCTGTTTTTGTATCTTTGGAAAGCTATATGAGACTAATCCTCTTCAAAAGCAATTGTCTTGAATGGCAAGGCTCTTCTTACAAAAATGACATTTCATAATGACTACACATTCCAATCCTATGGCCAGCCACATCTGTAGGTTCCTACATGGAATCTCAACAGAATAAGGTACCTACACCTGCCTATATACGACAGAGAAATTACTGAAAACTGTTTTTAAAAGATTGAGTTTAAGAGAGCAAGAAATCAAAAAGACTAGCTGGCAAGTAGATGTATGAAAAGAAATAACAGTTATTTGCATTCAGTGAGTTTTAGTTATTGACACCTACTCCTACAAATCATTTACATTTACTACACTTTTTTTTAAGGGATGGAAATTTTCCACTCCACTAGTTACTGGTTAAGTTGTCCAACTCTCACTGAAACATGACTAAACTTCCACATTTTTTTTCAGCTAAGTAGCACTTATGCCATCAAAGCCTATAAATAAGGATTTGATCCTCCTTAAAGAAGGGCATACACATCAGATGACATTCTCAAAGATATATTTAAGTCTTGGATATCCCTATCTCATTTTTATACAACTCTTCTACTAATAACCTTTTGATAAATCAGAAGGTTCACAAGAACACTATCATAGCCATAAAGGACACATTTTGTGGCCCTTTCATGGTTGAAAATACAATGGGTGGCAAGAATTACAGCCTGATTTTATGTTTTTAATTAATCTGAGTACTTCCAAGTCCTCCCCTTCATTAGGCACCAGTGATTTTTCTCCTCCAATCACACCAACAAATCTTAAATTCTAATTAGGATTATTTAAAAAAAACTTAAAACAAAGAGAAACCAAACCAAACAAAAATGCACCCCAAAGCAACAAACAAAACCCTGTGATAATAATCACAGGAGATTAAATTCTCTAATTTGTTATTTTAAAGTATACCACAGTTTCAATTGTTCATTTGGCTAATAATTAAATCCCAAGAAACATACTGGCTTCAAAATCTGAATCCTTTGTCTAATACTTTATTCCCAAGAGGTCTACTGGGTGTACTGTCTAATACTTTATTCCCAAGAGGTGTACTGTCTGAATGCAGATATAGCTAAAGTGACTTCTTGTCACCAAAGAGAATTCCAGAGCAAAGCCAGCTCCTTCCCAAGCTGCAGTAAAGCTTTGTTTCCCATACACTTGCACCCTCTACGAACCTTCCTCCCAGGCACATTCTCCTCTATTTCCTCCCATGTCCACTTCTATATTGAAGAGTTTTGATTTCTTTTGTTTGTTAATAAACAAGAAATGCGTCAATGGAGACAACCACTTCACATCCTTCAAGGGAACGTGCACTTTCATCTGATAGGTTTCTTTTGGAGGACCTGTAATATTTCCTACATCTTTCCTTTACAAGAAAGCCTTTTTTTCCCCCTGTACAGAAATGCCAGTATTCTATACTGTTATCTACAAAGATCACAAGGCTGGAGTATTATTTCTAAGATAACTCGCTGACAAGCAGGCTTATTTAGTTTAGTACAGATTTTCCCAGAGAATAATGAAATCCTCAGCAAATAGCAAAAACTATTGCTGAAAGGTGAAAAAAGCTGTGCAGTGACTGAGAAAGACACTGGTTTCTTGGCAATAACTGGTCACATCATGAAAACCTCCTTTCATTTTGGTACCTCTAGAAAAAACACTTCTTAAAGACACCAGCTGTTCTGGAAAGGAAGAATTTTATGCAGTGATACACACCCTTTTTTTTGCTGTATGATCCTCGCATATCAGTAAAGCAGTCTACACACACAAGAACACTGAAAGTTCGAGAAATGCTAATTTCCAATTGTTTCTTCCTATTTTTTACTATTCAATCCCATCTTTCATTATTTCACTATTTGCTTTTTTCAAGCAAATATGACTCCTGTACAGCTGGTTAACAAATTTTGTTGATAAAAGTCATATTAGCCTAAGTTTGGAAGTTGATCAAAATAAACCAAAATACACACCACAGACACCTCAGATGATTAGACCAAAATTACTCTGCAAAGTTTTATCAGTTAAAAGAGCATTTGATTTTACTGACATCACCTGGGGTACTTGCGTAGCATGAGCAAACGAAGACGATCTTTAGCCTCCTCAATGTTAAGTGGTGGCCTTTGTGAAAGAGTGGAGTCATGTTCCAATCTCTTACAGAGATTCTGAAGTTTTATGAGGAGCCCTGCTTTGTCCTGTTTCCCAACAGAGATCCAGTGAACTCCTCCTGGAAAGTAATCTAACAAGAAAAGCAATATTAATCATGCTATACATTTTAAATGATTTAAAATATTTAATAGCAACTTAAGTCAGCATTAATTAAAGCACAAATCTATAAAGCCTGTAGCAAGCCATCTTTGCAGCTCTACTGTTAACACCAGAGGGTGGTTCTACAAGACCACTCCTGTTTATTTTAAAAGGAACAAACTCTACAGGGCAAGTACTCGCAGAAATTTCACACCATCACTGATGCTGTTGTCCCTCCCTCCTGTCCTTCCTGCCCCTCCACAGCCCCTTTTGCATCCATCTTTCTGCTAGTCTGACCTACCATTTACATTTTCACATTTTACATTTTTAACCATGTAGTACTGCAGGATTTCAGAGTCTGGGGTGTAGAAATAATCCTGAAACAGTGATCAAGAACATATCTAGACGAGTCAGCTGTAGTAGAGAATGCTATAGTATCTATCCCTACATCCTTTTTTACTTTAGTGCCAAGTCCTACTTTGTCCTCCTAGTGTCCTATGCAAGGAAAAATAAATAAAATAGAAAAAATGCCATGAAACATTTGCATTGATGATCTACTTTAAGCTAAGGCAATACTAATCACCCACAAATGCCTGCCACTATCAAAATATACACAAAAGTTAGAGCAAGTTTTTTTTTTTTAAATTCATATAGCAAGGAGAGGAGTCTGAGGACCTTATAAGCAATGCCCAAAAGGAATATAACTGGATATATTATTTTCCACTAACAGAAACAACATTTCAAGTTAATTAAGGATATGTCTACACTCATAAACCAAAGCAGATTCTAAGGTGAAAAGCCATTCAAAAACTTCTTCTACAAACTAATAGAATACTTAGTTTTCCTAGACCACTAAATGATTATGAAAGTTGTATGTGGCAAGCAAGTATTTCAGAATCACGTACGAAATTTAGAAATCCAAATCACTTTCATCATATGAGTGACATATGAGATTGCACCATACATGTCCAATACGTGTATACCTATAGTGACTTTCATAAAAATACCGATGTTTTTCTGAAAGTACCTTCCAAGAGCTGAGGATCCCTTAAAGCTTCTGCTGTTAAAACAGTCTTCCCGCAGCCTGCCATTCCATAAACTGTGACCCAACCTGGATCACTCCCCAAGCAGTACAGTTTCTTTTTAATAGCATCTACCAGTTTTGGTCGAGTGACAAACACAACTGGTCTCTGTGGTACTCCTCCTTCGCAGAGAATGGTCTTCACTAAAGTTAAGAACAAGAAACATCAAAATAAAACATGAGTTGTAAATGTGATGCCTCTTCAAACCCAACCAAACAACCCTTCACCCAAACTAACTAGTGGGCTCCCTCCCCACCACACGTCCATAAAAATACCCTAAAAACTCCTGGATTCAAAATACCAAATACTGAAAAAATACTGTTTTTTAGAAATAAATTACTTAGCATGTAACTAGTCCCCTATCTAAAACAGTGTTCAAATTAATAACTGCACGAGGAAAGCTTGCTACATTAATCCCTAGAAGTGAAAAGAGAAATAGCATCTCCCATGGAAACTGTGGCAAACATAGGAGCTCAACATTACTACACCCAACAATCAAGTCACTTTTTCAGCCAGAAGTCGCTACACCATGGATGCAGCAGAAAAGAAAGGATGCTGTGCAAGGCCTTTCCCTAGCAGTTCACTGCACAGCACTGGGGTCCAAGCAAGACTTCCATTGATTTAAGGTGAAATAGCATGACTTGAAAGAGGTAAAGCATAACAGGAAAGGAAATGTGCACTTCATCTGCCCACTTTGTGGCCATATGGAATAACATAACTGATAAACTTAGATTATCTAAGATGAACTTGAACTCCAAATGCATCTGACACGTATTTAATATAGAGTGCCAGTAAATATGGCAGTTAGTCATATGCAGTTAGAAGGTTCTGCTCACTAGAAACTACAAATACATTTCATGTCAGTCAAAGATGATACTGATGACAACGCCAGTAAAAGTTATGGAACTTATATAGGGTGACTAAAAGATCTGGTAGAAAGAATTAAGTAGCCCAATAATTAAATCAACTTATCAATGATCAACTAGACCAATGTAGGTTGAGAGATTCCAGATTACTCTTCAAGATAAATATCAGAATTTTGGAGTTTTTCTTTTAATACATAGAAATGAGAGTCCTCCTTTCACTTATAACAAAAACATTACAAATTAGAGAAAACTGTGAGAGCATCAAGTCTCCTGATTTTTAAAATAAGCATTATTTAGTACCAACATTTTCAAGATGACCTATAAATGTTGTAAGTCTGCTATATTAAGAAGATGAAATAGAGACATAGTTACTACGCTACCAAAACAACTAAATGCACCAACGTCTCCTTTTTCATCGGAACAGGTATTACACATAGTCACTTTCTAAGGAATAAAAAAGACAACTTGTGTTCACACTGAAGCCTAGGGATTGCTGTAGTTACACTGACCGTAGGAAGTCATTCCATCCATTGAACTCTTTCTGTTACCAGACGAGACAGCAGGGATGCCATCCTGAAGAAGCGCAGCAAGATCTCTGTATCCTTCATGGAGCAGTGCATTATAAAAGGATCTATATGAATTATTATCTTTTGTAAGAATAATGTTTATTAGCATAGCTGCTCGCTCCTTCTGTGTATTCTAGAAAAAAGAATTAGAAAGAGGTATTATACAAAACTAAGAAGCCTCAGATATCATTTAATCTATCACTCTAACTTACAAACTATTTATAGTTATAGAAATAGCCTTTAACTTACCAAGCCCTTAACCTTATTAAGAGCAACAAAAACTGTGTGCTAGGTATACACTTCAGAATTTGACAAATCCAGGAATTAGTCAGAAATTACTATTTTTAAAAAGGATGGTAAAATACGTGAGTAGACTAGGAAGAGAAATAGCAGTGAGAGATAATTCTACCTACCTGTTGCTTCACTCTCTCCTCCTCCTGTAATGTTAGCACTTCATCAGAAATCATATGGTCCATAATATAAGAAGTCTTGATGTCATTTTCCAGGGCTTGACGATTCATAAGCAAATAGTTTCTACTCTTGACATCCATATTTCTTCACTGTGAAAAAGAGGGGGGGGGGGAAGTCAAGTCAGCCTGTGAACATAACTTACAAGCATGAGGCAAGAAGTTTTAAAACAGCTTATAATTTTTGGTGTAAAAATCAGAATGAGTAGCAAAGCACCTGCTAATTCTGAAAATACAAATTCTTTCCCCCACTCCTATGAATTTATGTTTATGAACTGAACTTCAAAACTACAAAACCAAAGGCTACAAACTTCTCACATACTAGCAACTTGCTAAACATCTCTACTAAAAGGTCTTTTCCTCACTCACTACATTCCTCAATTTTTTGAAGTCCTTGGATCATGTGATTGGGACAACAGGATGACAAAGAGGACTGGTGTCACTGCACGGGATAAACGCCTAAATGTCTCCAAGTTCAGGACTCCATACAAGGACACTCGGATCTTGACATATGATGAAAGAGGGAGCACCCAACACCGCCACTGACTGCGCTGTACCCTCCTTTATCAGCGTTTGGACAGGCAACTTTAAACTTGCTTTCTTCCTCGTATCATCGAAACCCAAACGTCTGAAGAAAACAAGGTGAAAACTACTGACTACAGTGTAAAGGTTTCCCTGCACTGACCGGCAGCTCCGAGTCCCGATCGATCAAGAGGCCCTGTCGGTGACACTCCTGCCGGGAAAGCTCCATGGCCCAGCCCAAACCCCGCACAGAGCAGCCCTGCGGTGCCTGCAGAGGCGCCCACCTTTCCCGGCCCTCTCCCCTCCCTGGGCTGGGTGGATGCAGAAGAGCCGCCTTTGGATAAGCCCACTATAGAGCCCCTTTTCCGCCATGCTTACAGAGTCTCCTATTTTCACCGAGAATTACCTAGCTAGGAAAGCCTTCCACCCCACCGCAGAGGAAAAGGGACGCTAAAGTTCCCCGGTCGTAAAACGGGTAATAATAATAATAATACTGCCCCCCACGCGAAGCAAATACAAAAGAAATCGCTCCACAAACACCCAAAACAAAGGGTTAACTCACACCGTGCCGCCGCTGCCAGCCGCGAACGAAACCGCAGCCGAGGGGCCCGGACCGCCCGCCCGCCGCCCCCGCGGGTCCCTCCCGGCCCGGCCCGGCCCGGCCCGGCCCGTCCCTGCGCGCCCGCCCCGCCGCTCACCTGCCGGGCAGCGCCCAGCCCCGGCCGAGCCCCTGCCCGGCCCCGAGGAGCAGCCGCTGCCCCGCGGCTCCCGGGAAGGCGGCGCCGGCAGCGCTTCCTCCTTCCGGGCCTGGGCGGGGCCGGCCCGGCCTGCTCACTGCCCTGCCCTGCCCTGCCCGGCCCGGCCCGCTCTCCGCCCGCCGCCGCCGAACAAAGCCCCGCGCCGCCTCCCGCGCCGGCGCCGAGCGGCCCCAGCCCCGGCTGTGCGGGCCGGGATCGCCCCCAGCCTGCCCGCCCGCCCCCGGGGCAGGAGAGGCCGGGGCGGGCCCGGACGTGGCGCCCCGGGCGGCGATACGCCAGCCACGGCCGGGGAGGGGCCCGCGGGCCGTAAACGTGGTGCCGGCGGGGCTGGGGGGCCGCGCCCGCCTCCACACCCCAGCTGAGGCCGGAGGAGCGCCGCGGGTACGGGGCAGCGGGACAGGGAGGCCGGGACTCGCAGGGCTGGCGGGGGCTCGGGCTGGCTGGGAGACCGGGGGCCGAGGGGATGGGGGTCACTTCAGGGGGAGCCCACAGTCAGCCCGTCACTTCGGGGGGAGCGGGGCCGGCGGTCCCGAAGGGTCTCTGGGGAGCTGCGGGCCATCCGTCTGTACCGCACCGCGCTCAAGTCCTTTCACAGCAGAGCTTTTATTTTCCCTGTTAAACTCTTTTACTATTATTCAGACCTCTTTTTTTTTTTTTTTTTTTTTTTTTTTTTTTTTTTTTTTCCTCCAGTTTAACTTCATAATATGTGCTCTCGAACCCAAAGACGTTTTAAAAGCTTTAAAATAGAATGTTTCTGTTTTGGTAGCTTTTTTGCTATTTTCTTTTGGAAACTAAAAACTTCTTTCCTCCATACTTCCCTCTCTGAGCACGCTTCCTTAGCATTGTGGTTCAAACAGCTCTAAGCTACCTGCCTGACAGATAAGATTTTAACAATGCCTTTACCCCTGTGCATGACTGTGTATCTCCACATATTTATATTTTGATATGTGACTAAGCAGCAAAGCTGCGAAGTGGCGCAAAAAACCGGCACAACAGTTTGGTCTCAAATTAGGCTAAAGCAACTCCGCCAAAGACCAAGTCTATTTTGAGCACTATGGTGGAAGATTTTAGGCTTAAAAACTACTCTCTCTACTTCACTTGGTTGGTTAAAATATGAGCTAGAGATGGATATTGCTTTAATCTATTCTGACCTTAATTTTATCAAGAAGTTACAGTTTTTCTTTTTTCTAGTTTTTCTAGAGGCATGCTTTATGAATCTTCTGAATTTTTCTATCATGGCTTTTTGTTAACTGATGTTTGTAATTTTACAGATTACTTGAAATCATTACAACAGAATTATTTCTAAATTAAAGCTTGATTTGCAATTTATTTTTAAAACTGAAAAATTAACTTTCCCCTTTTAGGGTGGTTTAGGTAATTCTTTTTTTAAATCGACAGGTAAAACACAAGTTCATCAGTGAAATTGCTGATGAACTTGTGACAGTCATCAGCTACAAAAAAAGAATATACTTTAAATCCTTGTAATTTTAAATACATATTTAAAATAGCTTATTCTACAGCAGACACAGTATTTCTGGAAATTAGCTTATGTTTGGAAAGTCAGTTCAGTTGAAAAAAATACAAAAGCAGTGCTCTATAGTGTAATATAGACAGCAAATGAAAGTAGTATGATACTTGACAAAAGTTCAAATAACTAGGAAGCATAGTGAACACCAAAATAAACATTTTTGGGGGTTATTTGTGCACTTAAAGTTTATTTTTGAGGATGTTTAAAAGCAAAAAGTAAGATGTAAAAGCTAGTCCCTTCTGGTTTGTGTTTTTTTTTTTCCCTAGCTCTCTCCTTTGCTTCAGTTTTTTTAAAACCACAAAATGTCTGAAGTAAAGCCAAGGAAAAAAGGTATTTCTTCATCCAGGACCAGTGAAGGTTCACAGAAGGCTGAGAAGTGCAGTAATTATGGGAAGCCAGCAAGTCCCAGGACCAGCAATAATCACAGTTCCTCTTGGATGGACTCAAGGACAAGTTTGAGTATTGTTTCCCTTGCTGTTTGCCTGGTGGTGAGCTGGTAGGTAACTCTCTAAAGAGGGTTTTAGTATTTTCTTTTGTATTCTGTGGGCGGTACGATTTACATGTTAACAGAGTGCTTGGGCTAAATGTCTATAGAAACTTGTTAAACCCAGAATGATCAAGGAAATTGTAGCAGTATTCACAAGCAGGGAAACGTTGGCCTGCACTGAGTTACTATAGAAGCTTCATCTGTTACATCATGCTGAAGGTGCCTTGCTCATGAATTATAAATACCTCCTTTGGAGACTACATTTACCTGGAGGGCAACTTAGTCTGACAGTAACTGCTTGTTTGGCAGGCAATAAATAATTAGACAGAAGTGAAGTGTAGTTTTCTGTATATAATTTCCTCAGCAGTGTAATGAACTGTTCATCAGGTAGAGTCTTTAAGTAAAGGTATCTTTATACCTTTAAATAAAAGACTTGTAAAGGTATTACAAAAATATCTTTGGTAAGGATGATTTAAATATTTTAGTGGTATCAGTGCTTTAGTTACCTTAGCATACAGTGTAAAAGCAAAGACATATATGGATGTTGTCATTCCTGGTTGTCATACCTCTTTTGGAAGATAACTCCAGTATCAAGACAGATGAATTTCATTAATTTTTATTTTTTTTCTGTCATGAATTGATCTAGCAAATTCTGTCAACACAAATCCCTCCAGTAACAATTTGCTGTGAATCAGGTCCTGGAATACTTAGTATATGCTAATTAAGAAGTTATGCTTTCTTTTTATCTACTTGAAATTTGCAGGTTTCTATTTCAGCAGTCAGGTCAATTTGCTGATCTGGAAAGAAAGTACAATTTTTTACATCAAGAAGCTGAAAAAATCCGGGATGTGGGAAATAAAGTAAACCTTATTTCTGAAAAGGTAATCATTAACATCTTAATTGGATAATCTTTTGTGAACATTTGTCATTGTTTACTTCATTATTGTTTTGTTGATTTAACTGCCCGTTTTAAAATAAATTTTCATAATGTATTTTACTTGCCTGTGAATAGGCCTTTAAAGACTCTTTCATGTGACAAAGCCTGTCAATCCATGCCATTGTTCCAGGATGTGAATATAGTAGTTGTAACTCAGTATTATTTTTTTAGAAACGAAACTATTTTTAGGAACTTACATATGTTGCATGTTTTATTCTACCAGTCCTCTTGCATGTGCGATTCTAACATATGTTGATTTAAAGAAAATTTACCAGCATTTTGATGTAGCAGACCTGTTCTAATAGTATGAAGGCATAATAAAGTGATAGGTAAGAAAATACATTAGTAATGAAGAAAATATTACCACGTGTGACATTGTCAAGTACAAAAGCTGTGCTGGCTGATGAATTATCCCTGATACTTTACAGGTAATGATGGTAGCACACCATGGGTCATGCCAGTGATTTGGTTTCAGCACTGATCTCAGAATAAAGTCATTTATACATGATGTAATTTGAACATTTATATACTATGCTTCAGATTTCAAAATGTTGCATGGGTTTTACTCTTAAGTTGGACACACAAAAAAAAAAGCATGGAAAATTGCATATATGCTATAGAAGTTCAGCGACAGATATACCTTTTTTTCATGGCTTTTTCATGCTGGGTTAATCAACAATATTTTAAAGATGAAACATGGAAACATACCATGGAGGAGCTTTGTAACAAGTACAGTGGCTCTTAAGGGACTTTATTCTCTCTTAATAAATGGAAATGGTTTTCTGTTCTTACTTTTGTTAAGTAGACACAGACATTGTTTTGTGTTGTAAATACAGCTTGAGTCTTCTGAAAGTGTCCTGCAAGAAGCTGCCTCATCCATCTCTGTGATGACTGAGTTTGGGCAGGAAATATCTTCTCTTCATAAGATCATAAATGATATTCAGAACAATGAACAGACTCTCTCTCTAAAGATGCAGAACATTAATGAGAAGTTCCAAAATGTTACAAATTCCTGGAGAAGAAGCCTGGATGAAATGAACAGAA
Organism: Zosterops lateralis; assembly: GCF_965231275.1. Classification (NCBI taxonomy): domain Eukaryota; kingdom Metazoa; phylum Chordata; class Aves; order Passeriformes; family Zosteropidae; genus Zosterops; species Zosterops lateralis. The sequence continues at coordinate 27,922,461 of NC_139765.1, forward strand.
ATGCTAGTGGTTTAAAATCTGAAGCAAAGTTCATACATACAGAAGTTACTTCCAAAATCAATGAAGTTGACCAAAGAATTAAATCCCTTTCAGAAAGAGTAAGAGATTTGGAAGACAGTACAGCCAGAAATATTAGAACACTAAAAACACAAGAAGATGATGAATTCTCTAGAGTTGAACAAAAGTTGAACTTGGATGCAAAGTCAGTTGAAAAGCTAGAAGAAGAACAGAATAGTCTGGTAGCCAAGGACACAGATCTGAATCAGAAACTTGCAAACTATGAACCTAAAATTGAGGAGTGCAAGACCCATTTGCCAACAATTGAAAATGCTATTCACTCTATTCTTAGATTGTCAAGTGACTTTCTTGGTATGGAGAAAAAGATAGAGGATTTGAAGACACAGCTGTATGCTGTGGAAAATGACATGTTGAAAACTGTTTCTGGTACAGTGGCAATACAGAAGGCTCTTGAAGTCCTACAGTCCAATGGCAGCTTGTTTGAAGTACAGCATGAAATAGCTGTTCTAGAAAAAGGGCCTGATGTAACAGTATCTTCAAAAGCAAAAGAAGTAACTTTAGAAAGCTTTAACTTAGAAAGTGGACAGAATGGGGATAAGTGAATTTGGACTTAGGTTTTTCATTGATGAAAAAGCACTTTGTTTTAAATAATGTAGTTTAAACATATGTCAAGGATAGCTGAAATATTGTCATTGATCTTTAGTGGCATTGGAACAGCCCGAAAGGTTGAGAAATGGACTGGAGAGCAAGAGAGTAGTACTTTGTTAAAGAATGAAAGGAATATTTTCTTAAATTAAGGATTATTTTCAGCTTATTTATCAAAATATCTTTTTTATTTAAAACAATTTGAAGCAAACTATTTAGATTTAAGGGACAAACAGTTAATATTTTTAGTTTGTATTTAGTTTTTACTACTTAGTTTTTGTTGTTACTTTGTGTATTATTTTCCATAGACTTGTAATACATTGAACAATTAATCACTTATTTCTCAGCAGAGATGGCTGTACTTTACTTTTAATGTATTGTACACCATAATGGTTTTGTGCTGCAGGAAAGTACTGAATACATTTTAAACAGCTGAAGTGTAGATGCAACATCCTTAGAGAAAACACTAGTAAAGTACCCCCTACTGAGAACCTTGTCTTGTTCTGGTATCTATAAGCAGCTGATATTTATATAGCAGCTGGTTTGTTTTTATTTTTCGGGGGGGGGTGTTTTGGTGCTTTAGAAACAAATTTTAACCTTTTCTTCTGTAGGATGTTCTTTATTAGGCATTACATGATACGTTTCACACTGCTTTGCATTTGAAAAAATAAAAACAACTTCAACAGTGTCATTGACATTGTTTCTCAAAGTTTGCTGAACCAAGAGCTGCAAAAGTAATTAATGAAGTCAGTGGAGCTGTGTCCTTGGGAGCAGGGAATATCCAGTTTATCCACAGACCTACTTACATATGATGTAGTAACTAATAGGCCTGATAGCTGTTCATTGAAATTTGGATATCAGGGAGAACACAAATTGTCTGCAGACTTAATGTCTTGATAATTTTGTATTTCTCAGGAAAGGAGATTGCTTAGGAGAAACAGTATGAACCCACATTTATCACTTAAGCAGACTTAAATTATTCTGGGTTTGTACATTGATTTCTCGAGAACTCCACTGAAATCTTCACTAGTCAGGTAACTCTGCCCATTCAAGAGGCTATGAAACCAATATTTCTCAATGTTAGAAAGCTGTGTTGGTTTCATATAATTATTGCTTATGTATAAATTTCTGTTTATAGTCATATTCAAAATAAAAATATACTGTCGCTAATTTCCTCATCCTGGTGCATAATCTAATTCCAAATAAACTGCTCTTCCAGAAAGGGTACAGAGTAAATACTTTTTTATTCTATGTCCTATTAGGAAAAAGCTATTATATAAATAAATGTTTTTTAAATACTTTTCACAAGCGTCTTCCAGTTCTAGTGTATCTAATTTGTATCTTTTTGAGGCAGCATGGTGAGAGTGCCAGTGGTATGACCCCTAACCCAAAGTCTTTTATCAACCTCAAGCCTACTGAAAGATGAATGTATAGGAGATTCAACATGAAATCCTCATCCTTGGAGGACATTAAGTAGGAAACAAGCACAACTTTTCACAACCTAAATTTTGGTCTTTTGCTTTTGAGCAAATGGTTCTGAGTTCTTGAGGAATGACCAGCACTATTAACGAGTTAAAAATATTCATTTCTGTGATATTTTTACTATTAATGTCTAGAAAAGGATTAATATGAAACTAATTCTAGCCTCTTAGAATGTGTTTCAGTTTGCCTGTTTGGTGTTTTTTTTCTCTCCAAGTTCTACCCTGACTTATTGAACAGGGTAGTATCACTTGGGTAACTTCCTTTCTTCCTCTCAAATTTAAAAACCAAGCACCACTCATAAGAAAATAAAAAGAGTGAACTAGTAAATCAAGACAAAAATCCAGCAGTAGCATGAGTTTTCTTTCACTAATATAGCTTTGATGGAGACTTAAAAATTTCTATATATGGAAGAAGATTCCATTTGACGGCTTGTGTTTTCAGAGGTCGCCTTGGAAAGTCATATAGCACCTTCCTGTAATTGTTGTAATAGAAGTAGTAAAATTTCTTATGTATACTGACAAGAAAAAAAATTGGTTATGTTGTAGCAGAAGTTGATTTCCTAGAGACAGAATTTGCACTCCAATGTCAGAATAGTGAGATATTTCATTAAAGTATAGCTTGACTTTTGATGTTGAATTGTTAAGCTAGAAATATTTTTGTATCCCTCTAGTGTGAAAAGACTTGGAACTTAATGAAACAGCTGGAAGATCTTCAAATAATTTCTCACATTAAATATCTGCAGGAAGATATTTATACAATGAAAACATGGTCTAGCAACATAATTAAAAAACAAGAAGAACTGGAGAAGAATTTAACAAGCCTTTTTCATGCGGTTTCAAGTGCTGAACAGAACGCAGCTTCTGTTGCAAAAAACATAACGTTGACAACTGTGACAGTAAAAACTGACATAAGGCGCATTTCAGGTCTGGTCTCAGAAATGACTGCACTGACAGATTCTTTGCAAACACTAGAAGATAAAGTAGAAAAAGGTGACAAGGCAACCATAAAAAATATAGGTGACCTCCTTACCAGTAGCATCGACCGAAGTACAAAAATACAAAGCATGGCATCCAGTAACGCAAGAAAAATGGAGCAAATTAAGACTGCACTGTCTGAGTTAAGGAGTGGTTTTAACAAGCATTCCAATAGACTTCTGAATCTTGAAAGTGACAGAGCAAAAGTTCTGAAGACAGTTACATTTGCAAATGATTTAAAACCTAAAATATACAAAGTTAAAAAGGAATTTGCCATCTTGGAGCCCTTAATAAATGATCTAACACTGAGAATAGGAAGATTAGTGGAGGAGGTGTTACAACGGGAGAAGGAAATTGCTTTACTGAATGAGAAATTGGCCAATCTAACAAGAGTTCAAACCAAGATCAAGGATGTGAAAGATGAAATAACCAAGATTTCAGACATTAATTGATCACTGAAAGGCTACTGCCTAAAGAATAGTGTTTGAGGAGTATTAACTCCCATCATATGTAGTACTGAGAAGACACAATATTTAAAGGCTTCATTTAGAAGCACACCTAAACCTGAATTTTGTCCTATTCCTTTGAACAGGACAGGAAAAAGTCATACTTATTTCATGGGAGAAATAATAATGTGAACAAAAAACATATCTTTCTGCATGTATTTGTCTTTCTGAAGAATGACAGATGCTATATTTAATAAATTTTTGCTTGTTTTGTACAATAAAGCAGTGTTAAAGCATAAAATTATGTTCTTAGCTTTAGAGTTTGCTTTCATGAAGAAAGCAGGCCCAAGAATGACAGCTCTCCAGTTTCTCTTTCCTGCTGCAAGGCAGGAATAGAATTGTGGTTTCCAGCTAAACAAGAGGTAGTCAAACAGCAGTAGCACTTTATCTCTATTCACTCTATGATTTTTGTAAACCATTTTTTTAAAAAAGTAATATTTAACAAGGTAAATGCAGCAAAGCAAGAAATGCTCAGAAATATTGCTTATGACCCCCAAAATATTTGTCCCATATTTAGATGGAATAATTTATATAAAGCTTTGTGTGAGGCTTTATAATTGTAAATCAAAATTACTGTGCAGGACTGTTCAGTCTTTAAAACACAGAATGCTCTATACTGACAATGCTCTGAAAGACCTACTAATGCTGCTGATGGATTTATCCCAGTGTCATGGTGTCTGCTCAGGAATCCTAACAGTGTTAGTCATTGATTATTTCTTAGTCTGTAAAATACTATAGTGAGCAGCAAAATTAGCAGAGAAGCTACTTATATCCCAAAAGGCTAATGCTGTGAACTACTGGGACTATTTAGGTGCTGAAAAACAACAGATTTGAGACATTTGAAAATGAAGTAGGCAGTAAAAAAATAGTGCAAATGGTTTTAGAGGAAAGTGGGGGAGAGCAGTGCATTAAATAGGAATAAAAATTACTATAAATATCAATTAGAAGCGATACAGCAACTCAGAAAATCCCTATAAATGAAATTATAATAAGAAGCGTAAGTATATAGTAAGGCCTTTATAACTTTTCAGTTGGCCATACCTGAACATGTTGCAGCTGCTAGACTTGATTGTATGGAAGATACAAGCATTCTTCTCCCTCACTGATCTCATCTTCATTCAGCATTCCATGTCTTTTGGTCTGCTCCATGTTGCTGATCCTCTGTACTTTCTTTGCTTCATTTGCCCACAGTCAACTCTCCAATACTTTGTTTAAAGTTTTCCTCTTTTTGGTATAGGTCCATTCCTATCTCCCCCTTTTAAGTCCACCTGACAGATGGCAAGAATAAACCTGTCAAAAGACAGATTTTCCTAGAAGCATCCACAGATACTCTACTGCCCCCTGTTCCTTTTCTCTTCCACACAGTTCTTAAGTAAACTCCTGAAAATAACCAAATGGCATTTGGAGGAGGCAGCAAAATTAAAGAACAGCCATGGTAAAGTATGCATTGCATATCATACCTAGAACAGTGTATGCACGCATATACCTTAGGAGTTGAGGGCTACATAATAAGTATATTGTGGATTAATGGCATTACAGGCTACAGTAATTTTATTCACATTGCTTTTAATTTTATGAATACATTATTTGTGGTCAGTAGCCAGTAAGAATCTGGAGAGGCAGAACGGGAGAACTGGTAGAGCAACCTATACACAAATGATGTGGAAAATACATTCCAGCTGCACAGTTAATCAGAGCAGCCTTGACACAGCAGCGGTCTGTCTGCATGAATAGACTCCACTCTCTCCTTGGAAAGTAACCAGAAAATAAGCCAGGATAAACAACTGTGGATTTCACTTTCAACCTCCAAATTCTAGAACACACCTCCCAGTGAAAAGCTTAATGTACAAAAATCTAAAGTCCTGTGCATTGCCATTCCAAGGGAAGTTAAGCATGCAAAAAATGTTACAGGACCATTCATTTCCCTTTTCCTTCAGATGTGTGCAGACTTCCTACCCTTCCTTCCTAGGAAGTGCACATCTAAAGCATTATAACCCTTTCAGAAACTTTAGTTGCTGCAAGCTAGACAAAAAAATTAAGTCACAAAGGTAAAGTTTACTTGGAAAAAATATTTCAGAATAATCTGTATCTAAAGTTGTCACACCACCATACTGACCTCAGCAGTAAGGCAAGCAATCAGTAATTCTCCCTTAATCTACACAGGTATTACAAATCTCTGTTTGCTCTTCAGGGACACATCTCCACTGGACTAAAAATTGGAAGTTTTATACTAGCTTTGTAATTGGACTGCTCTAAGCAGAGAGGCAGAGAGCTCTTTCTACAGTGGAAAATTTGAGCAGAGAGTGAGGTATTTTTTGAAAATTTAAAGCAGACTGATAACCTTGCCTCCTTGTTTTAGTACTGTCAGTGGTGGGGAGTACTGGCTCAGTGAAAATACAACTCCTTAGTTAATTTCTAGTGTCACAGTGATACTCTGCAATTTTATCAAATGATTGAGAGATTCAGGTAATGAAAATTACAGCTATGCTACTTAAAACAGATCATCCCATTGAGCCCAACCTGTAGTGACACTTATGCCATTTTTGCTTTTAATTTAGCTTTCAGGTACAAAACTGGCCAATTATTTATACTTGTCAACAACTTGAAAGGAAAAAAACAACCCAAAAGCCAGCAACAGCATTAAGTGATCAGTAATGAAAAATTACATGAGCAAAGTAATCCCAAAACAATAAAATCTACTTTTAGACACCAGAACATCTGCTCAGACAAGATTTTCCTGCTAGTAGTATCTTTCTCCCCAGCACTGAGTTACAAAAATTGTATTCTGTAACAAGGCCATGCAGCTATTAAAGCTCATCTACCCAAAGTACTCATATTTGCTATCAAAAAGCAGAATGTTTATTGTTTTCACTGTGAACTACATAATTTCTATGTAGAAATGTAAATGAGTTACAACTATTTGTATTATTACAGCCCATTTTAAAATGATATGCAACAGACATTTCCGCGAGTGTCCGTAAGTGTCAGCACATTTCATCTGTAGTACAATCTGATACAAACACCGTGTGCAAATGCAGTTGGTTACTCCATATTTATATATACGGTATGCTTTAAACCAGAAAGCTCATCTCAGCTCCAAAACCAGCACGAAAATATGTTTTATCCTTCATAAAATATACAAGCAGCATATACATAATCCATGTTTTACAGAGCACTTTGGGGTATAGTGATGGGTTTGGAGTTACTCAAGTTCAAAATGGAGTACCCCTTTTTGATACAGGACTTTCCTTGCAATGGAAGCGCAAATCCATCAAAAGCACCGCTGCTCCATCTCAACCTTTGGAAAATGTACCAGGCATTATGCACAAAGCAGTTATCAATAACAAAGTTGACCTTTTAAATGCATTTTAATACTACATTTTTCCCACTGAAGCTTATTTAAAATACCAGCAGGCAACCCTTTAAGCAACACCCTTTCCTAACAAGCATCTGAACAATCCTATGGCTGAATGTCAATGAAGCTGGCAGCTGCAAGGCAATTCTCTCCCCCTCCTGGGTTTTCCACTGAAACACAACACTGCAAGGAGCACTAAGTGCATCTTCCCTTTCTCAGTTACAGAAGGGGAGCTACTGGCTGCTCCTTGTAGTCTTATCTCAGATCTACCTTGATAAAATTATCTGAGCATCTTTAAAAGATAATTTCAGGTCTACCAGTGAGCAATGAGAAAATGGACTTAAGATTCTCTTATTATTGTACATAATTATAACAACTATGCAACACTGACTCAATCCTAGAGAAAAATTGTGCGATTTTGCTCCACATATAGAATGTGAGTCTTGAGAAATTTAGCTCAGCGCTAGATTATTTGACAAACTACCTCACTACATGAACCAAGCTTGTCTCACTCTTCTGTCAGCCTTAACATTTGACAGTAGTGCTTCACTTGCCCCAGGATTAGAAGGAACTTTCAGTGAAGAAAAATCTACTGAATTAAAAGATGCCTCTGAAGAAATTGATATCCAGTACACAAAAGTGAATTTTGTCTAGCAAGCTGCACCATATACGCAACTTCAAAAGGTGATTTAACATCAAGTCTTGATACAAGATCAAGTCATAGTAAAGGCTTTTCTCCAAGGAAGCTCTTACAAACATTTAATGACTCATTAAATAATTGCAGAGCTTCCCATTCACAATGGGGAAACAAGATTTACATATTTTCAGCGTTAAATAATTTTAATTCAACAACAAAGCAGTTGTTGTACAAGAACTTTATTTTTGACTTTGCTGCATAATGCAGGCAGATACCAGCCGCCCTAAGAGTGCCTTTATTACTGTCACAGTGACAGGGAAATGGTGTAGTTTTAGCTGTTACTCTGCATTCTGAAAGGCAACAATTCAAAATAAGGCCCAGCTTTCTTCTTTAGCATAATCATTCAAAATCTTGGAAGTTGGAGGGTTTTCATAAGGGAGTGAGCTCAGTGCTACAATAGCAGGCACATCAGACTCCAGCAAGATGCAGCAGTCAATACATTTATGCTATTCCAATGGCACCTGCCTGATTTGTCCTTTTGGCTCCGAAGGAGCCAAGTAGAGGAAGAAGCAGTATAACGTGAGTGCCAAGCTAAGTTCAGTATCAACAGCTCACATGCTGTAAGGCAGCCTATCCACAGTACTGCAAGAAAAATCACATCAGCTCCAGCTCTACTTTGTGAACAAAGTAGTACTGCATAGGGTGAAGTGATTACCAACTGTGGGTTATTGAACAGGTGAAATGCAGAAGGCAGCACAATCATCCTTCACTAGAAGATTTGAGAAAACAATTTGAAACCAAATACCTTAACATTGCCTTAATTGTCTCCTCTTGTGTGCTGAGGAGCATGTATTTCTTCACATCAAGGTCCAAAAAACCTGGTATGGCTCTTTGTGCTGCAGAAATACATGTTCAACCACAATTTAGTATTAAACGAAGTTCAGAAAAAAATAACTGAAATAAGAAACTACACCAATAGCAAATGTAAGGAAAACCTGGTAAGTTTTTCAAACTCTAGAATAAAAGACAAGCCATTTTTATTTTATTGTAAAGCTGAAGTATGTCATTAGTAGTCAAATATATATGAAAATCTTTATTAACATCAACTTTTCTCTAGTTAAGAGGTACTGTTTAATTCCACAGGATAATCAGAAGGGCCAAGTTCTTTGGTGTGGTTCAAAGCCAACAGAAGCAGAATTTAGTCAAGCAATCATAAGTTGGGATGATCATCCCAAGGCAGAAACAGCTCTAGTAGGCCTAAGGTTCCTTTTATCTCTGTGGGGAACACTGATATCATGACTAGGATGCCCGATCAGACTCCAGTCTCATCTCAGCCATTCAGGAGTTCAGCTGTTCCACAGTAACAGCTTATTACAGGCAAATGATCAGGGGGCTCAAAGTGCAAGGACAGGTTCTTGGCACTTCTCTGGAAACAGGGACAGCCTAATATTGTTTTTTAAGTAGAAGAGTAAGATTTCTCTCGTTTCCAAAGTGTGAAACAGGATATTTTTTAATAAAATTATTTTGAGGGGAGAGGGGGAAGCCAGGAGAGTATTTGAGGTATTTGCTACTGTGAAATGAAGCTTACATATGCAGTAGTAAACAGACACTAAGCACTCTGTTTCTCATTTATTTCAGGCAATGACAGTGGTAGAATTTAAACCCTCATGTGAGCTGAGGGCACAACCAATAATGACATTGTATAGAGCTTTGTTTTTTTTCTACATAGTCAAATATATAAAAGTTTCATGAAACTCATCACTGGGACAGTCAGCAGTCAGTCCATGAGTTGTCTATTCAGTTAGACCAAGCTTCTTCTTCAGAGATTCTGGCATTTCAGGTGGAGGTGGGCGAGGAAGTCTGAAATAAACCTTGACAGAATCGTAGATGAACCACTGTAGTGCAGTCAGGGTACCAATCATAATGATACGAGCAAACAGACCTTTCCATACACCTGCAGAGCAAACCATAAAGCATGAGCAGCATAAAATGGCATGAAAAAAGCAATCCTCCCCAGAATGCCAGAAACACTTGATCCAAAATACATGAAAGTAAGAATATACCTTTGAATCCAAGCCTCATAAGGACCTGTGAAGCTGAGCTGCCCTTTTCTTTGTTCAACACAGACACCACAGAATCAGCAGGATGGGAAACAATTGCACAGAATACACCAGCTGAAAGAATAATTTGACATTAGTTCTGCAGTGTTTTAACTGTACCACTACAGTGTACACTAAATACACCCAGCTGAAAACTTCTGAACAGAAAACAACCAGAAAAAAACTTCTGAATCTTTGGATACTAAAAATCCTCCTTGCATAAAAATTCCCAAGACTGAAAAAGATGCAAGTTTTCACTTAAATCAGCTGCAGTTTTTAAACCTGGCCATCGATATTGGTAACATATAGGAGCAGTTTAGAGTAGTGTCCGACTACAGACCCATTTTTCCCTAACAGACTGATTACAGTTATTTCTCCTGCACATTTTGAAGTTGCAAGTAAATCCTCCTATGTTGGTGACATCTGCTTAATATTTTGAAAAGCAACAGGTCTCTAGCTTTGTAGTAATCCACTAATGAAGTGTAGGACTTAAAGATTCCTTACCAATATAGCCTGCAACAAATGTGACTACCAGCTGTTCTCCTTTTGTACATTCACTTCGTGGCTTGGGAACAACGTACTTGTAGAGAGCTTCAACAGTACGTTCAAAGCAGGCGAATTTCATCATTGTGTATGGAATCTGCCTCATCCATAGTGGAGCAACACCTTTATAGAAACTTAATCAGAGAAGAGACAATCTGAGTTTCATTTTCTTCAATATTTAAAGTATATTTCTAACCTGAAATAAATTAGCTTACTTATTGCTGCTACAAAACTTCTATATACTGATCCTGTAATGCTGTCAATACCTGCAGAAATTTGAGTTGTATTAATTCCTGAGTACCACCTTCAAACAGCAACACAAACTGAAATTTTCCTGATCCCCAGGTTGCACAGCAGTTTCTTTAGTCACTTTTCAGATTACACGGCACTAGTACTGATAGTACTAGTGTAGTAAGGCTAATGTCTGCATACCAGCCAAGTCCTGATAGTGAGATATGACCTGTACATCTACAGCCATTCTATCAGAACAGAAAGCTAACATGCAGTTATATTACTCTCACATGCCAATGACTCAAGCATCTTTGACTGTACAACCAGAAAGTTGCTGAATATCTCTGACTGGAACTGCTAGAAACTGAGGTTAGCCAGCAGAACTCAGCACAAAGATACTCACAAAGATGGATCTAAGGAGCATGTGGAACCAACACCCACTTAGCACAGATTCCCCAAAGTATGTTAAGTTCTTATCTTGAAATACAAAGACCAAAATCTATTACAAGCTAAAGCCAGAATTAGTTATAGCACCAGTTCTTAAGAAAAATGTACTAAAATCAAGAATGTCAATTAAATGACAGGATGCTTACGCCCAGATGCCTTCTTCTGCAAACATTTTTGGTAAAGCCTGCCGTAGAGTGTTCGCATATCCAGGCTGTGTCTGAATACGGACTTTAGCAGCTTCCATTGGAGCCAGAGCAATATCAGCAAAAAACTCCGCACTGGCAGATGCAGCTAAATATAGCGAAGTACGCCACAAATAGGCGTTTTCCTGAAAGGAATTTAAGCACACATTTTTACTAATAAATAATGCTTTCGTGATTATTCCTTATCACTAATATTATTATGCTGTGACATACAGATTTACATTAAACATTTAAGGCTTACCTCTCCCAGCATGTTGCCATACAGGATCTTGAAAACTTCATAGAAACCAAATTTACAAAGCCCTTGCATGGAATAGCCAATAAAGGTTGGAGCCCATCCCTTAGCCAAGCCACGAACACCATCTTCATTGATTGTCACTGAAAATCCATTGAAGATGCTCTTGTATTTTTGTGGATCAACCTAAACAGAATAGACAGTTAAATGTTTGATATAGCATACTATTTTCCTTCTCACACCCCCATCCAAAATTTTTTTCTATTCCTCAGACAGCCAGCTTCCTGTAATTCCCTGGACAGATGATGCACTCACCACAAAGTTACACTAATATAACCATAATGGTTACTTGCTAGTCTCAAACCCTGACTTATTTGAACAGCCAATATGTTCCTCAATACTCAGAAACCACCAAATCGAATTTTGTTTCACTTTAATTCTCCAAACTAACAACATAACTGTAATGAAAAGATTTACTGAAATCACTGTTTTAACACTGTCAGTAGTGTACTGGTGCAACTATGTACAGATCAGATTTTCAAAAAATTTAATGGGTCCTGTGAGCAATCCCATCTACTTTACACGCTATGTCTAAGTACACTCAAGTGTTCTTTTTTGCCAGAAACCCAATGATTCACCTGATTACCAATCACAGGTTTTCATGTGTCATCTCTCCACAAAGTCAGACTAATGGAGCAAAGTGGACTAAAGAGTACTCAAAAACTCTACACTTGTACTTTCACTTGGCAATAAAGGCTACACACATACTTTTTTCTGCCTATAAATTTTTGAATGAGATTTTATTAACTGATCAGAAATTTAACACAGACTGACTTAAATAATTTTGTTTCAGGTGAAAGGAAGTAATTTAGCAGAAACCTTTCAACAGGTAATTAAGTCACATCTCACTGTTACTTTTCATATTTGACATCATCCAACAGTTTCTCAGAGGTTAAGAAGAAAGAGCTATGGGACATGCATGCCAACCTGCACGGACTGGTATTTTGTCTTGCAATCTAGGAACAACATACTTGAGATCTAGTTCACCTAAATGTGTCAATTTTAAAAAGAGACATAATTTTAGAAAATTGGATATTTAATTAGGCATGGTAAAATGAGACTATGTTCGAGTCAGAACCATGCTTAGTTATTAGGTGTGTAACAGGTATCCTGGTTTCAGTTAAACCATGGCAAAGGTGACTTCTTCTTAAAAAGACATGAGAGGGCAGGTTTCTTCCCGGAGAATTTAGGAAAGATTAGTAACATGCTCTGCACTGGATCTGTAAAGAGAGAAATGCTGACAGGCTTTACAAAATCACACCTGGAATCCACATGGAACCCGCCTCCTGAACCTCCCTCTAAGTGCTGGAGAGGGAAGGGAAAGTATCACCACCCTTACCATATCATAAACCAGAACTGGCAGCCCAGTGAGCATGTCTGATGTGTTACAGATTTCCTAGTTTGAGACCAGACTTTCAGGTGCTCTCAAGAATGTGAAAAAGTCTCTGGTAAATGTTTTTAAATAAAGGCCATTCAGCAGAACACAGTTTTGAAGAATAGCACATGCACATTCCTAGTGTGACAAGGAGGTCCGACTAATTCATAGCACCTTCCTAATTTCAGGAGTTCTATAATTACAAAATGGCCATTTTTATAATCAGTGTCAGCCTATGGAACAGGGAAATCGTTAACTATGTATTTCCAGGAATTTACAAGTGTGTTTCAATTTGCTTCATTCTTGCAGATTTGCCTGAATAAATCTGTTAGTACATTTTCATCCATGGCTGTTCACAAAATGATTTTAATGTTCCATAAGTGCAATGCAACAATGGTCCTTTCAGTTTAATCAAAAATCACTTCAAGGAAAGCAGCTGCAAGCATCAATGGCCTTCCTGATACCAAATCAAGTTTTAGCCACTCAGCTCAAAGTGGCCCCATCAGAAAATATCCAATCCATAAGCCATGCATTGATAACCACGGTGTTAATGGATCAACTTACACATGCATGTCACTCCAGGCTAAAAAACGCAGATCCAAAAGATACTATTTCCTTACTCCAAAAGCACTGGAATAGTGCTGGACAGCCAACCAACCAGCAAAGTAACATTGTGGTGGGTGCCTTTTAACAAATATAGTCAGTTAAACGTGCCTTAAATGCTGTCAAAAATAATGAGTCCAGATTTTCCATAATATTTTACTTCTCTTGAAAGTAGTGCTTTGCTAGTCTTACAGCAGTGGATTTGATAAAGCAGTCTTCAAGTTCACTTGCTTCTTGTCAGCCACAAGACTGCACCCCTACTGCCAACTCTTAATAGAAAATACAAGTTCAAGAAATACTTAAGTTTATACAAACCTGCATACGACATTTCACTAAATCCAGAGGTACGACACCAGTGTGTGTCAGGCCACAACTTAGGACCCCACCAACGCCACAGAGAGCATAAAACTTGAGCGAGCCATATTCACAACTGTATTCTGCAGCAAAAAATAAAGACACACCATGCTTTTATATAAACTCCATGCACGGTTGGACAGTGATGTCCAGGGTATCCTTTATACCTCAAATTCATTAGTAATTAAATATAGCACACTAAACATGCTCTGTAATCACATACCAACATGCAGAACAAACCTGCATTCTGCATTTAACCAGGTCTAGAGGAACCAGTGCTGTATGTGTTGTTCCACAGCTAATAATCCCACCAAGGCCACAGAGCACAAAGAATCTGTTTGAGCCATAGGCACAGCTGTATTCTAGTTAATTGGAAAAAATTACATATATATGATCAATCACAAATGGTAACAAACGATCAGAAAAGAAAAAAAAAACTAAGTGCTACTTTCATAAAAATGTATTAAACTGAAATAATCTCCCATGCTATATTACTTGAATACAGTGTTATAATGAAAAATAATTATTTTCCTTTAAATTAAAACATTTTGGTCTGACAAGATTTGATTCTAAGCCTTCCAAATTGAATTTCATCCTTTAAATAAACAAAGGAAGAAACAGTGAACTTTTAGCTCACAGCACACTAAAACCATAAAAATTAATCTCAGAAGTTACTAGCAGAAGCTATGACTCAAGGTTGCAATGTACAACTGGATATATTTCTTATAACCAGGAATTAAGGAAGAATAGTATTTCTCTAGTACTCAAAAGACAAAGCTTCTTTCGTTAAATATTCATGACAGTTTAACTTCTGTATTTAAGTAGAGACTAAAAATCTACAATATTGGTGTTGGAGACATGCAGATATATTTTCAGGTATTTCTCAGATTATTTACATACATTTTTTGTAAATTATCTTTCAAATATAGAATCTCAAATGTATACAGCTTGTTTAATGAAACGGCAGATGACTATTTATCATCCCATTGAATGCTCTTACACAAGGTTCATTAGAGAATCTTTCAGGTCACATTTAATCAAGAGACACTTCATATGCACTGTTCTATGTGCATATATACTGTGTATAAAACCATTCAATCTTAAAACAAGTTATTAATTTTCACATGTTCCTATACAGTGAAGTTACCGGAGCTGGAAAAAAAAACCACTTTCTTCTTTCACTTTTGAAGAAGCTACAGAGGCTATAAGTGAGTGCAAACAAAAACCACTCAAATTTACAAGGAACAGTTAAAATAAGCATAAAGTAGCAGCACAGTTCTGCTGCCATGCTCGGCAGTTTAAGAATATAAATAAAAGCAAAACTAATATACTGAATAAGCATACAGAAATTAATACGCTATGTAAAAAATATTCTTCAAAATAATGATAATCTTTTGCTACTAAATCTACTGGTGTCACTTCAATATAATGGAACAGACATTAAAGTGTTACAACTTAGTAAGAACTATCTCCAAGAAACACTAATGAAAACTAAAAGATGGCAAAAGCCTATCTTACGCAGAGCTTCTTTGCCATCTTTCTGTTCTGAATTCCTTTATGAACATCAACAGAAACTGACAACGATCAACAGAGCAGCAGATAACACTAGCAGGCTTATCCAGCTCATAACTTTGCTAACATAACTTTTAAAGGAACTCCTTCCCACAAATGTTCCAGATTTTACATTATGTTTTATATTTAATTTTCCACCTTACTCTTAAAAATTACCCAAATAGTAAAAATTAAGTTTTTCTTTATTTAAAACAATAAATATCAAATCACAGATGCCACAGTGTACCTAAGTTAAAAGCTAGAAATTAGTTATCAGAATAAATTAATTTTAATTGAGACACTGCTAAAGACTGTAAATGTGCTGGTCTGGGACTCACACATAGCTCCAAAATAGCTTGGCTATGCTGGCAGATTTGCAGAGAGCAGAAACAGTCTTTTTACGACGTTCCAGAATGGCTGGTCAAACACACACGGATCAGGCAGGTGTAACCAGAGAACAGACTCGGGGTCTGGGAGGGGCAGCTCTGTCCAGCTGTGTCTCTGGCCAACAGCACCACAGCCCTGCAGCAGCACCAAACTGCCCAGATCTCAGAACTGCTTGTTCTTACTGCCTTTTCCACAGTAATTTAGAGGTCATACTCCTCAAATGACAGGGACAGACCTTTATAGTAGCCACAGGAAAGTAGGAGTTTATGTATGTGCTGCATTACAGTACTATTCAGACCGACCTGTCAGCCTGGTGTTTAAGTACAATCATTAAGAAAGCCAGTATCAATTAGGCTTGAGCTCTTCAGAGTTGCCCAGGTTTGCAGTGTTACAGAAGTATTAGGAAAATAAAGCCACAGATAATCTTGGACTTTCTATTTTGGAATTAGAGTAAAATTTTCTAAAAACCTCAACTTGAGAACCAGCTGAACATGCAGCACAGAGGACAAGAAAGTCATTCTAACATACTCAGGTATTCATTTAAGACAAACACCCTTAAGGTGCACAAATACACTGCATAAAAATATATCTGCTCTGTTCAGACAGCTACATTGTAACTATTTAATATCTCTGCTTCTAATCTGACATGTTAACAAGGACAAATTCCATGAGTGGGTCATAAAATACTTGGTCTCTGAGCTCTGTTGTGCTTGATGCCCTCAGCTGATCTCAGAAGGCCATGTGGTTTGTACTGACTTTGTGTGACCTTGTGCAAGTTCAGATATCTTCTACAGCGTGTTATGGCAACAAAAGCCAGAGAACCAACTGGTACATGAAACAATGAACTCAGCAGAAAAGATTATAAAGACTGAAACCACCTTTGACCACAACTACCACCTTTGACCGTAACTGCCAACAATCAGGATGAAGATTAAGCATAATGCTTTAAAGAAACCAGTGTACCTACTGGATATATTTAGCATACCAAAGAGTGATTTAGGGCTTTAGTTAGCTGGCAGCAGGATTACTACACTGAAAGCCGCAAAAGATTTCTTGAAAACTTCATATAACCTAACCTGTCTCTCTTTCGTGTATTACATGAATGTTCATGCAAGACCACTAAAATACTTCAATCACTGTACTTCAGAAAAGGTAGCTTGCTGATAACAATTCTCTTTTTTTTTCCAAATTAAACCAGAGAGACACTTTTAAGTTACTGACAGTTTAAGAGAATTAGAATTTTAATGTCCACCTCTACTACTGTGCATTCCTTCAGATGGACCTTAACAGGTTGGAGAGACGTGCAGAGAGGAACTGAATTAAGTTTGACAAAGGCAAATGTAGGGTCCTGTACCTGGGGAGGAACAGCCCCATGGAGCAGCACAGGCTGGGGCCCAACCTGCTGGAAAGCAGCTCTGCAGAGGAGCTGAGGGTCTTGCTGGACAGCCAAGCTGTCCATGACCCAGCAGTGGGGCCAGGAAGGCCACTCCAACTGTATCCTGTAATGCATTAGGAGAGCACCGCCAGCAGCTCGAGGGCTTCACCCCTAGTCAGGCTACATTTGGAGTGCTGTGCCCAGTTCTGGGCCCCTCAGGACAAGACAGACATGGAGCTCCTGGAGCAAGTCCGGGGAAGGGCTACAAAGATGATGAGACTGGAACACCTCATTTATGAAGAAAAGCTGAAAGAGTTGGGTCTGTTCAAAAAAAGATGACTGAAAGGGCACCTCATCATTGTAAGTATTGATGGGAGGGTGCCAAGAGGATGGATCCAGGCCCTTGTCAGTGGTGCCAAGCAACAGGGCAAGAGACAATTGGCAGAAATTGATGCACAGAAAGTTCTATCTGAATATAAGAACTTCTTCACTGTGGTGACCACGCACTGAACAGGCTGCCCAAA
Organism: Zosterops lateralis; assembly: GCF_965231275.1. NCBI lineage: Eukaryota > Metazoa > Chordata > Aves > Passeriformes > Zosteropidae > Zosterops > Zosterops lateralis. The sequence continues at coordinate 27,940,065 of NC_139765.1, forward strand.
GAGGCTGTGGACTCTCCCTCCCCGGAGACATTCAAGAATCTGGACACAATCCTGTGCAATCTGCTCTAGGATGACCCTGCTTCAGCAGGGAAGCTGGACCTATAACGATGATGATGATGATGACGGCTCCCTGTGATCCTTTTAATCCTTACCCATTCTATGGTACTGCAAGTATCGTCAAGGTCTGACCTTCACAAATCAATAAACTGACTGGGAAACATACGGGAAACACTCGCACTTAAATCTTAAGTGCGTCCCTGTATGTTGAATAGCACGTTATCTGGTGTACACCCACAACTACTAAAAAGATAAAAAAACCCCAAAAAATAAGAGCAGCAAGCACCCCTAATGATCAGGTGCTCAGCTATAAATAAAACTGGTGAAAAAAAAGAGAGAAAAAGGGAGAAAGGATGGGAGGGATGGTCTTTCGAATCCATAGATTCACTCGCTGGTCTTCTCCGCCGCTGAAAGAAGTACGGGCCTACAACCTCAGTGCCCGAGGCTGCAGGCCATACAGAGCCAGAAAAAGTGCTCTCTGCTCCCCAAGACAGAATCTAAGGAGGTCTCTGTGATTACTGGGCACTAGAACCTTCCCGTGTCCTTTCCCGGCAAGCCCGGATGGCTGCTGCTCCTCAGCACAGACCGCCAGGCGAGCGGAAGCACCGCCAGCGCCTCCCCTGCCCGTGCCCTTCCTCGTCCTCCAAGCAGGCGCACAGGCCCAGCGCCCCTCCCGGCCCGGCCGAACCCCGCCGAGCGCTGGCATTCCCTGCGCCGCCCTGGCGGGCACAGGCCGGCCCTGCGGGGGAAGCAATGCGGGCACCGCCGGCCCCACGCCCCGGGCCTCGCCTCCGCCGCCTCTCCGTCCCGCTCTCACCTTCGTCGGCGGACGCGGCCGCCAGGCCCCGCCGTGTGGCGGGAGCCCCCGCGGGCTCCGCGGGGCGTTTCCTCACGCCGTCCTGCACCAGCTGGAAGTGCGGCGCGTAGAACGGGTTGTGCCGCGCGAGCGGCGCGATGGACGAGAACATGGCGACCTGAGGCGGGCGAGAAGAGCAGAGCTACATGAGACCGGAAAACTCCCCCGCGGCGCGGCCGCCGAGCCCCGGCCCTGCACCCGCGAGGCGGCCCTGCCGCCCCGAGGCCGAGTCCGGCTCCCGGCGGGCGGGCGGGCGGCCCAGCTCACCTCACAAGATGGAGCCGCTGCGGCAGAGGCGGAACGCGGGCCCCGCGCCGTCACCTTGTCCTTCGCCGCGCCGGGGGCGGGGACGCCGCGCAACGCCGCGCGCCGCCATTGGCGGAGGCGCCACGCCAACCGCTGCGCACGCGCGGCCTCCGCCCTCCCGCCCCCGGGGCCGCGCCCGCGCCCCCCCCCCCCCCCTCAGCGCCCCGCGGCCGGGGCTGCAGCCCCGCAGCTCGGGGTGCGCCACCGCGCCCTACAGCCATAAACCCGCGCCTCAGCTTCTCCTCCTTCCTTCCTTATCGCCTCGGGAGCCCGCCAGCTGCGCCACGTGCCTCCCGCAACCTTGCCCCGGGCAATGACAAACCAGAGCCAGGCCCGAGCGCGAGTTCCCTGTGCTGGCCTTGACCCCTGCTCTGCAGTATTCACACCCAGTCGTGAAAGCATCAGGGTTGGAAGATGTGTTTAAGATCGAGTCCAACCACTTGCATCGCACCCATTTTTTGAGATTAGTTTAAAGAAGTCCTCGGTCTCACGCCGGGTTCCACGTCTGGTAATCACATCTATAATACTTTCTGATCACTCTCTGGTGCACACAGAGGATGCAATTCCCTCAGCAGGAAGCTCAGCCCTCGCACCAGACTCTGGCTGTAGGACTCTGTCAACCCAAGCACGGTCAGATCCAGCACCAAGCGCTGTCTGCAGACACCTGGCTGAGCTCCACCTTGGGAGGGTGAGCTCGCAGGGGATCGTGACACAGCCTATGCTACATCTGCCCCTGCTCACAAAACTGTTTCTTACCAGTTTGTTAAAAACAGAATGTTATGTAACACAGGACCCATGCTTGGCCTTATCTACCTTTAACTATGCCTTTTCCAAAACTGGGTGATTTCACTCATCTTAGTGACTTACAGAGTGCAAGACTAGCACAGACAAGTTCATCTCTCCAGTTACCAAAGAGGCAATAACTCCACTTTTTCATTGTTTTGATCATAGTATTTTGATTATAGTGCTCTGCAAGAGCATACACACAGAAGCCAGGAAAGCAAGAGACCTGCGCTGAACATCCCAGCTCTTACTTCTGAGCAAATGGCAGCACACCAGCAGCACCACACTGAAGAAACACCCCAGCTTTGGTCAGCTCAGGGGCTCCTGTCAAACTTCCAAGGAAGGCTGTTAGGCCCTGGCTCTACTCACTCTATTTCACAACAAAGTTGTGAATACAGGGAGGCTGTACACAGACAAAAATGCCCAATAGCTCTGTCACAGATCTCTAGGTTGGTTAAGTGCCTCTTCATTAAACTACACTCCAGCTGCTCAAGTAGGAAAAGGTCAAATGAAACTTGCACTCTTCAAATACTTTGATTTAGCAACCAGCTGAGAGCCCAAAGTGCTGTTGAATTCATTGCCAGTGGCAGCAGTGAAAACAAGCCAGAATTGTTCATTTTGCCATTACTTGTTCTGCTCTACTCACTTGCCTCTAAACAATTATTGGTAACAATGTTTCATTTAAAAGCCGAACACTGACACTTATTTTCAATACATTGGTAACCTCTAAACATGATTGAAATTTGGGTTCTTAACTTGAAACTGCATATAAATTATTACAATTCTTGCAGACCTTTCCAATTTTAAATATATAGAAAACCTCTGTTCCTTCCAATTATAAAGGATGAGCAGATGACTATAGACATCTAATGGCAATTTGTGTGCACAACTATAGAGATGCTTATGAGTTAGTCTGTACAACTTTCTTGGAACAAACTGAGTTTGGTTTTTAAGTGACATCTTCTAACATCTGTACTATTAACAAGAACTACTAAACACCAGTCTACCATAGCCCCATGAAAATACAGGGATAATATATCTTCTTGCTGAATACATATAATTTTACAAAAAAAAAAAAAAAAAAAAAAAAAAAAAAAAAAAAAAAAAAACAAAAAAACCCACCAACTTTGGAATAAAATAGCAATAGGCTGTAGTTCAAAACATCTAGATTAATTGATTTCTGAGAGACATTGCAGGTATTAATATGTGAAGACTTGAAAAATGTTACTTTCTAGTGTCAATAATATCTGTCCAATTCACAGTAAAAAGAACTATTTGCAAATTAAATCCATCTTTTTAATCAGTAGCTCTTCAAGTTTCGTGAGGCTAGGAAAATTTCAGTTTGCAACTCCAGTGTTCTTAATTTCATCTATCCTTCTGTAACAGCTACCACATACCCTTGTTCTATTTCCCACCCCAATTTCACGTCAAACTGCATACAATCAAGAAAATGCAGGCTAGTTCCTGTCTTATGGTAACTTTTCACAGTTCTAACATTTTGGTGAAGCCTGCAAGTTAAATCAAGTCTTATGATTTTGTTCCCCAGGTGACCTTGTTTTCAAAAATACATGAGATACTGAAACAACCATCCACACCTTTGATAACCAGATTAGCAGAGCAGCATCTGCTTGTGTTGTAAACTTGTGTCTTATACACACTTTCCTTGTTTCAACACCAGAACTACTGGACTGTTGCATCATGTAACAATGTGTCCCTGAGAGCGACCTGCGCTTTCGGGGCCTGGAGCACTCTGATAATAAAGGGCTGGCAATAAAGGCAAGGAGACGGGGTCCCGTTTGGAAATCCGAGTGCTGTTTATTTCAGCACACGCACAGGAGACTGTCTTGAATGTGTTCCAGGAACAAGACAGCTGGGATCAGGCCAAAGGTACAGGGTTAAATACAGGGAAGAAGGGGTGGATCTGAGGGATAAGGTCGAATAGGGACAGGGTACAGTGGTGCACAGGAGGGGCCAGGGACTGGGAAAAGCAGTGGGATAACAGAACCTAAGGGATATTAACATATGGCTGCAAAGGTCCATGGGAGAGAGACTCTTCTGACCTTCACCTAAATGGGTGTTTTCCTCATCTGCCTCAGCCCTCCACAGCTGAGGCACAAAAACCTCAATGGCAGGCCCCTGGGCCTCCACAATGGACCTTGTTTCTAGTCAGTAATGGATCAGGCTGTACAGCCCAAGGGAAACCATAACTTGCAGCATTTCCTTCACTGGGATCCAATCTTCCAAGGCTGAACAACAGCAGTTACATGTTCTCAACACAGGAAGTAGTGAAACCTCTATTCTTACTAATTGCTGCCATGGATATCCTGGTCTAATAACATTTTTTTTTTTTAAATTCTCCTCACACATTATATGGTTTGTATCTATTAAGAATCACTTTTTTTCCCTAAAGAACAAATAAATAAGACAGTGCAGTTACTATGCTTCAACTGCAGACTAGGAATACTAATAAAGAACTTAAAAGGGAGGTGGAACAGAAAACTTTTTGTTGTTGTTGTTGTTCTTTTGTTTTGTTTTTTTGTTTTTTTATATCAGCATATACACACTACTTACAGATGTCTATGCCACCTTAGGACTGATTTACAAGTTCAGTTATGTTGGGGACCCTGTGCTGTCTGAAATATGCATGTACGTAACCATTGTAGTAACTTGCTGTTTCACTGGTGCACTTGCAGCCTGGTACACTCCCTCATGAAAAAGAAAAGCAGGTCAAAGGACAGTTTTAGACCAAGATAGGCAGACTTAGCAAACACACAATAAAAGTCATATTAACAGAAAACAAAGGGTATGCTGAAACTCCTACCTTTGCAAACACAAAATTTAAAATTATACATCACAATGCACCCCTGTATCTATCCCACCCAATACGTCACTAAAGGCATATCAAAGTAAGCCAAATGTACCATGCACAAGATATGCCACACAATTTTACCAGCTTCATTTGCAATTACGTAAATTTTACTGCTGAGTCTTCTTTAGAACCTGTATTGTTTAAATGCATTATTTTTGTACTCAGCTTTTCTGCTTTGATTCTGTATAAACCAGTTAACATATTTCTAAAAGATATCTTGTCCACAAAACTAGTAGAAAACATAATTAGCGTGAATTTTAATACTGTAAAGAGTTTTCTAAGTAATGCTACAGGAAACAAAACAAAACACATAGACCAAGCCCATAAGGGACCTGAAATCATTCTGTAAGGCAGTGCTGAGCATGCTGTTAGCAAGTAAACTTGGAGTTCTTTCACGCTGCTTCTTACGCAAATACAAGTCAAGGTCTCAAAACACAAAAAGAATTTAAATTTAAGATCCTTCTCGAAAATTTATTGTCTTAGATACTACTGAAACTCTCACCCTGTCACCATGGATCAGATGCCGTAAGATTAATCTCAAGACCCCAAGTGAAATCCTCTCGTGATCTACAGACTGATACCAGGCTCCCGAGACAGGACACATGTTGAAATATTAGCACAGAATTTAAAGGGACAATACAAGCTGTGTGTTACCTCCAATTCAGACAGGAAATCAAGACCTGCCAGGTTTTCAGCATGGCATTCTGAGCAGTATGACCAATCATAAGAACAAAACCCCCCAACCCCAAAGCAACATTGTCATGCCCATTAACTTCCACGGGCTTTTTCCAGGCTTGTTGTGGCCCTTGCCCTAAAAAGGACTTTTTAAACCATATTTATTACATCAGAACTCCATTTATTTTTGTAACTGGATTTTGGATGATAGCCCATAAAATTGCTCTATTTTGTCATTGGTTCTGAAAGTTCAAGCTGACTCTGTCTAAAAACCAAGTTGAACTAATGGAACAAAAGTGAGAATGTGTAGAAGGAAGAAAAAGAACATCAGTGCCTATTGCTTCAGCACTCTGATGCAAAGACTACAGTACAATTACATACTTCAGTTTAACTTCTACAGCAGTAGCTGAAGGCTTTAAGCACATACAGCTAATAGCACTACTATATGTGCCACTCTTAGAATACCATGAAAAATTAAACTTTGGGGTCAGGGGAAAGATCCTAGTCTCAGGGCTACCTCACACCATTAAATGTCTGAAATACAAAAAAAGCCCCTTCCTTTCTTGAAGATGCATGGCCTTTCAAGTACAATTGAACTACATGTGGGTTACTTTGAGGACTTCTCTGGAAAACTCTTTACCATCTGTGAAGTACCACTGAAGTTGAGAGCATTCTCCTAAACAGCGCAAAAATGAAACAATTAGGACATTTAATTGCAACAAAATTCAGTTTGCAGTTTGTTTTAATTGTGGCTTTCTTTGATGATATTAATAGTATCCCTGAAGGTGGTCAACTGAAAGTATTTCATGTAACTAGGAAAGAAAGATATATTTTACATTCACACATGCAGCAAAGTGGTGTAAGAAATTTAAAGTGAATTTAGCACTGAAAAGCAAATGAAAGCTATCTTCTCCCCCCAGCCAAACTGAAGGCCTGACACAGGCTAAAGGATTATGGTGCAAAACTCTGATACTGCAAATACGATGAATATTCCTCCCACCAAGTGACATGAACTGACTTGAGTTTATTATCATATTTTTAATTTTTTTCCCCAATACGGAAGACTGCAGCAGCGCAAAATGACACCAGATACATCACTTGTCTTGCTTTTGCTGCCTTTCAGCAATGCATTTATTTTGATAAGGAAAATCCACACACATTAAAATCATTTTTATTTTTCTCCATTTTTGACACCAAAAGTGAATGTCTTATGTTACAATTCTCTATAGGATGGACACAAGTTTAGCTATTTGGATTACTCAAAAAAGCAGTTGAGAAGAAAAAAACATTAAACAGGAAAAAAACCCCGAAACTATTGCTTTGCTACAAATCACCATGTCTGTCCCAAAGTTCACAGAAAGTAAAGCTTCCCCGTAGCTATAGTCTACACAATAATTGTACCTAGAGTAAAAAGATATTGACTATTAACTAATGTTCTCAGCTTTTTATAAGTAGCACTTTAAGAATAAGTAGTATGATTTATTGCAATTTTGTACCAAGCAATAAGACTGAACATCTGTATGCCGCAGATTTAAGCACACCAAAAATGTATACATTCACTTTTAAAAAATTTTTGCTTATCACTCTTCATTGGTAGTAGTGAAGTCAGCTGCCTGCTCAACCAAGTTACACAATAGAGAGTGTTTCAGCATGCTTCCACTGAGAAAAACAGTCAATGGCATGAAAGTAGTAAATCTCACCTTAAAAGATGAAACTGTAGCAGAAAATGCAGCAATGCCCTCTTCATATAAGAATAAAACTTCATATGGAATTTTCACACTTTGAGAATACTTTTCTACATGAATATTTAAAGATAATCACATAAAGCTGTGTTGGAAAGACCTCGCTTTTTTATAAAAGAAAAAAGACCACTGCTAAGGTTGGAATTTAGACTGCCTCAGAAAACAATCTTGACCCAATAAAGTATTTTAGTAGCAAATTATTATGATGTAGTTTTTATTTTCCACACATATTACTAATAAATAAGTTCCTCTAAAACATCTCTTGCCAATTAGGTTTGTATTCAGCTCCCACAACACTAAGCACTAAAATGAAGGGATACATTTAAATGAAGTTACACTTAAACGGAGTTACTAATATGATACTAAGACTTTTACAGAAATGCAAACAGGTTTACAGTTACTTTTACTAAAAAGTTACAGTAATCTACAGAAAAGGTTGCTGTTGTACTCTCTCAACATCCTAAGAGATCAAATGCAGTTATGTTGTTACTAAAAAAATGCATTTCCCTTTACCCCATGTTAAAATCCTTCTCTGCTCTAATCTAGGGACAGAAGTACAACTTCTTTTCTGTACAAAGGAAAAAATTTAAAGACACAGCTTCACATTTTACTACATTTTTGCCCTTCTCAGCTTCCAAGTTCTTGCAAAAAACAAATATACATTTTCTCAAAAGTGAATTTAAAGGATGTCCACATTAAAAAAATAAAGCCTACAAAAAGTTCAAAGATTTAAAAAAATGTTACTTCCATGGCAGTGATCTCCTCCTTGTCCAAAGTCCAGAAAGTTACTGATGCCCATTTAATATTCTCTTTCTTCATTTATCCAATTTATCAGGTTCCAATCACATTATTTGTAGGAAGTCCTTGAGCCGATGAGAGGGCAGAAGAGTTCTCTACAATTAAAAAACAGGAGATCAAATTGGGTGTGCCTTTCAGAAAGATATTCATTTGGCACTGCCCTGAGTGACCATTTTCAGGTATTTAGAAAAAGGATTTCCTTGATTAGTTTCCATTGACTGATAAACCAAAAACATGAAGACTGAAACAACAACAAAGAGAAGAACTTTTATCCACACGGGAACAGGACGTTCTTTTTTTATGGGTGGTTTCTCCGACTTGATGTCAGTCGAGGTACCATATTTTTGCGCATACTTAGAGTAACTTTCCTCCAGTATGAAGTCACTGTGCTCTAGGGGTCGGCTTGCAGCTCCTTTGATTGGTCTACGGCAGCTAGCACTGTTAATTAAAAAAAATAAATTTAAATACTGCATATTTAAAAGAGCAATCTAAGGTAGATCAGGAAGTTTTAGTATAATTTAAGAACTAAGAATTATTTCTGGTGAATACTATACCTGTATTTTAAAGCTTGACATATAATGATAAACATGTTAAAGTTAATTCAGTGTTCAAGCATACACTCTTAAAAAAAAAATCTCAAATGCTACTTCACCCTATCTACATAAAAAGGATCGTAACTGACAATCAAACTGTACAAAGTGTCTCCCTCTATTTGCTTTTTTAATGATTACTTACACAGCCCTGCCGGGATTTCTAAACTTAAGATTACCTCCAGCCAATAAAATATCCACTGATGGCTAAGCCAATACACAGAACTAGAACACAAAGTAGTAAAGATTAAAAAAAACCCCATGTACACTGCCAAGTTCTTATATACAAGGAGTACACATATATGATTTTTATTAAAGAAAAAAAAAAGGTGGTATGGATTTAATTAGACCTCAAAACAGGAGAGTAAACTTGAGTGGTCAGGAGATGCACTACAGTAGCAGTAACTGGTACTATATATTCTTCTTATGGTTAAGAATTTATGCAATTGCAGTTTAAATTGAAGCTATAATTAACATGTTGGAAACACAAGAGATGATTTCACATCTTTACATGGGGAAACTTTCTCATATCCTCTAAACAAAGCAGGTTTTTGTTATGCCTAATTAACCAGAGGGCTGCTTCAATTATTGTTTAAATTATAAAGAGTCAAAAGAAACCCCAAACGAAAAAAGCCCCAAAACCCACAAGCAATAGCATTTCCTAGATGCTATCCTTACTCATGCTAGGAGTAATCAACATGGCAAGACTGCCACTTAAAGGAAAAAACAGGGTATCTGAAAGTTCTTTCTGGCTTTACCCTCAAATATACGCTAGGAGATCTATTCTTAATTTAACAGCAGGGTTAAGCAGTTGCATCTAGCCAAAAACTTAAATATTGTAAGTCATTACCACAGAAAAGCCCTTTCCATTTAACTTTCACCATCCACAAAATTTCAGTAATAATTCCTACTATAGTACCACCCTGTTCTCCCTCCTCCAATTTAAATAAAGAGGGAGCTGTTTTGGTAACAAATCTATGTATATAGAATGGAAGAATAGGTGGCTGTCACAAATGTCATTGAGCCAGAGTATAAAAGCTGTTCCTCAGAAATCTATCAACATAATCAAAAGATATTTCTCAGCTTAAATAGGTTTACAAGAACTGAGAAAAAAGCCCCCATAAACCTTAGAAATACCTAATTCCTGTAGGTGTTGATACTTCATAAGGGAACATTTCTTTAAGAATATCCCTTTCTACTCTTCTTTCTTCTGTAGTTCTCTCCAGCACCTAGGAAACCAGAAACAGTTAGAGGCCAAACAGACAGCAAAACAAAAAGCTTCTGCATAGCTATCTCAGTGACCACAACCATGTGCAATTTGTAAGAATGAATGAGTTCACCCAGTGACATTCAAGAAGTTTATTTCTTGGGTTTTAGAAGTTTGTTTAACCTTAATTATTGGCAGCCATCCGGTCACTTTTGAGGTCTTAAAGCATTTAGTGATCTCCTCAGTTTCCTTTAAGATAAAGAATAAGTTGTATAAATCCTATACACCTGCCAGCTGATAATGTAGACGATCAAAAAAACTTAACCATCACCTCTATCATGGCTGTGTTGAGCGGATCACAGGACTGGTTGTGACCAACATGATTTAAAAAGCACTGATATGGGCGATCTGTCTCTTCTTGCTGTAATAAACCATGCCACAGTACAGTAAAATACTGACTGGAAAACCCCATCGGCAGTTTGGAATAGAACATCAAGTTTACCCACAACCTTCTATTTGACAACTAAGTCTACATTGCAGTCATATTGTAAATGAAGTGTTAATAGCAGCTTTATCTACAATTACATGAAAAGACAGCATAAAATTCCACAACACTACAGTATTACATGAATACAATTACACATACTTGCAGGTGCTTTAGACAGTTCTCCAAAATATATAATTTTTAGTAGCTTGAATAGGTTAACAGTAAAAGTTCTTTTCTTTCTTGATAACTGACAGGAATCTACAAATGCTTTTTAATTCAAGCATTTGGTCTAAAGTAATTCTACTACTGATTCTCTAAATTAAAGCACACTGTGCTTTTTCAGGATAGGCTGATTTACAAGCTCAAAGGGAGATAACCCAAGTCTACCCTACTTTGAGCTATTCAAATAATTTAAAAGAAAAAAAAAATCTCTTCTGTTTGGAAAAATAGAAGTACAAGGTGTTATCCCACATCAAAACATATTTGTCTTAGGAAAAAGGAAAAAATCATATTTTCACACACACACACACACACCCCAAATCTGAAAGGGGAAGATAAAAATAAGTTTATATTCTTTTTCATGTCATGTGAAAACACTAATTTCTTTTAACTGGTGCCACCCGTGCAATGACATCCTCCACCCCCCCTCTGTACTAAGAGGTAAGCACATACACACAAGAATTTTGTTCACAGAGAGTAAGCAAGAGCAATCTAAGTTTTAATTTATTTACTTCAGCTGTCATCAGTGGTTTCTTTGGTGTTCTTCTGGGCATGTCTGAGAGTTCACTGACTGACAGTGTAGGAGCTGCATGCTTGAAATTTCCAGGCACCCTATTGCCAACCTGGTGAGATTCAAAATTGTTCAAACTCAGAAACAGCCAAAATACAAAATGAAAAGGGGCAAGCTAGCAGAACCAAACAACAAAATCTTTATGTGCATTGAATATATGCGTGTTAGAAGTTAACTCGAGAAGGTTATGTAACAGATACTCCAAGATCAGCAAACACACTGCTCTATCATTCCAAGTAGTTTCTTTTAAGCCATTTAGAAACATAAAAGCTATTTAGTTCACAAGAAAAGCCAAACTTTAAAGCAAATATTCTGCCTGTACTTAAATAAATTAAGAAAGTATCTAAGCTTTAAAGTGATTCTTTTCAACCCTCCCCCCACAAAAGACATTAGATGGGACCTAGGTGTTGACCTAGTCCCATCTCAAAGTAAATAGTATTAGGTACTAAACAGATACTGAACATGCATTTTCAAAGACTACTGAATAGTCCTACTTTCCTTAAAACAGTCTTCTATTTGTCCAAACTAGAATGATTCTGTCAGTGAAGATACGTTACAGAAGAATACCACAACTGATTAAACATATTTACTAGGGTCTTGTTGCTTGCAGCCAATATAGTTTCATTTATGGCAGTACTCTCTGATATTACAGCATCATCTACAGGCAACTGTGCTGTAGCTTCCACCTGTTTGTTTAAAATAAAAGACAGCAATTGAATAAAAGAGCCACTGGCACCCTAAGAGTGAGAGGAAAAAAAAACAACGAAAAAAACAGGCTTGTCTATTACAAAAGCCTCTCATCACCCTTTTTCTTGGTGTTCTTCTTGACACTCTTGTAGACTCCCTAGAAAATGCCTGCAGAGGTCCACTTTTTGAAGATCCACTTGTCCAGACAGTCTCAGTAACTCCATCTTGAGAATAGGTCTATTCAAGCATCAAACACATGATCATATACATGAAAACCAGCTCGAAACATCGGATACTTACAACCAAAAGCCAAAACAGCATGCACACTCCAAAATCAACATGTCTACAATCAAAAAACTGTGGATCCTAATACATTCAATAATGAATAGCTAGCTAGATTAGTAGCATTGGTCATAATACTTACTTTTGTGCACACTGTTGTTCAAATACAGAACTGAACAGATAATGCCCAACAGTAAAAACTCCTAATTTGCTCACTGCCCTAGAATGAGCTAACACCACTAAGAGTTACATGAAGTCATGGACAGCATTCGTGAAACTTTCAGGCCCATTACATTTCCTTTCTACACACACACACAAATAAATCTGAGCATAAGCAGAAAGCATCACCTTGTTCTCTACACAGATAGGTCTCTATTCTCTCAAGTGGAGTTGGGCACAGTTTGTGCACAGCCACCTACATTTCAACAGGAACTAATCTTCTGCCACAGGGGTCAGGGGCAGAGATACTTAATGATCTTAAAAAGTTTCCACATACAGGGATGAAACTACAAATTTCCACATAACAGCAGGTTTAAACAATCAAGCCTGACACAGATCTCCACAAATCAAAGTTTTAGCATGAAGCAGCAAACTTTTGAATAACCAACAAATCATTCCCTATGCTTTACTGCAAGTTTCATGCTCAAAGCAAATACTCCCCTCAAAACTAATTTCAACATGGAAAGGGAGATGTGGATCTTCTTCCAGATTACATACAAGATTTTTTTTTAATTTGGTGAGGTTTAAAAATAAAAATTACTACTTTTTTAATACTGCAATCTCTGCACATTAACACCTCATACAGTGATATATCACCAAGTTTTTGGAAGTTACACTTATTGCTAAATAAAGTTATACACTGCAACTGTCAGTTACAGGTTCAAAAGTGGATGTTACTTCACTAGAACAGTATTAGGCCCAAAACAATGTGTTAAGAGAAAAGGCTGAGAAGTATTCATTAATTGAGGGGACAGTGAAACTAGAAGCTGAGCAGCTTTATGGTTATGATAAATTCTGTATAACAGGTACTAAATACCCAGCAGAGGGAGCACAAGTGTTTCACTTCATTCCAGAGTCACTAAAGTACTTTGTAAAACAAATACATAGACCCCAGTCCAAACAGATTCAGATTTTTTTAGAATTGTAGACTTCAGCCTAATTCTCCAAAATTCTTTACAATTTTAACAAACTTTTGATGAAACGTCTTCTAACCCCTTCTTAAATATTTACCAGACACTGCATTCTGTTCCTTCCTGCAACCTACAATCACAGTTCCCCATCTCAACCCCATACATTTTCTATTTGAGAGGTGTTCTTTAGAAGCTTAGAGAAAAAAAACTAATTTCAGAGTGTTTCTACTCCAACACAATCCACTTAGGAAAGCAGGAAGGAAAATTCACTCATACTAGTAACAAAGAGCTCCCCATTCCAGACTATTTGACTATGAATATCTTACTTATCTTCTAATGAAAAGTTAGAAGCACTTCACTAATAACTGCCTCTCTTCCTCAAATGCTTCATTCATATATTTTAAGTACCAACTTTCATTTTTTTTCTTTTCAATCTTTTCCTTAAAAAGTCTAGGAAAAACCAGAACGAACTGCATAAAACCCATCCAGACTTCAGTAGAACAGTCAACAGACAAAATAGGAAAGAAATAAGAATTGTTGTCTACAGTTATAATCATCCTCACTGTCAATAGAACAGGCCTCTATAACCCTATCAAAATGTAACACTCATGTTGGGTACACCAATTCCCTGTACGTAACCAGAGAAACCACAGCAGTGTCGTACATAAGCAGCATTCAGCAAGTGCTTCTAACTGTCAAAAAACTTATGAGCAGTAGAGCTACAGATTATAACTTTACCTCAGTTACCACTTACCAAGTTACTATACAGGTAGTAAAAAAAATATATATATACAGGGATGAGTAGGGGAACATAGCACATGCAGAATGTCATAATACAAAGTTTCAGGAGAGTGACTACTACTACATTGTTCGTTAACATTTACATTGTTTAGCCTGCTTCCTTCTGTGCAATGCCATTTACTATGATTTGTCAGGCTCAGTTTTGAACTCCTACTCGAGATTCACCTAATGGATTAGAAGGGGGTATTTAAATTAGGGTTTCCTGCCAACTTTTCACTATGAGGAGGTAGTAACAGCTGAGCTCAAGTTCATCCAGCCCTCCCTACTGACTGATAAGACCCATATGCCCGCTCAACCTCCCCACCCAGTTTCTTCTGCAACAGTTTGCCTAATAACTATCTATTTGCACTCTCTTAAGAGAGCAGCTACATCCAGCCATGCCAAAAGACAAACAGTCTTGTCAGCTATGTACGTCTGGTCTAAAACCAGTGCTGCACAGGACCTAGAAGTAACTAGCAAGTCTGCTCACACCACACTGCCCACCAGCTCAGCCTCACCATGCTTCAGACACTCAGTCTTTGAGCCAGTGCAACACAGTGCACGACAGTTGAAATAGTTCTCCAGAACGAGCATAGTCTCTTAACACATTAGCTGAAAACCTACAATGCAATTCTGCAGGAAGACAGGGAGAGAGAAAAAAAAAAATCTTCTCCATGTTCTAGCTTTGTTCTCAGGAAAATACATGACTACACACATTTGCTAGCCAAAAGCATTAAGTTGCTCTTGGCTTCAAGCAGCCGCAAAATTTTACAGGGAAGGTGGGTGGGGCTGTTTGTTTGGGAGTTTTTAGATGGTTTTGTCTGTTTTCTGTACTTAAAAAAAAAAAAACAACAAAAAACAAGAAACAATCAGAAGTTAAAAGGTAAAATGTTTAAACAAACTAAAGAGAGTTCCTGAAGAATTTGGCAATTTTGAAATTAGGTGATTTTTTTATTATTCCTTTGATTAACTCCTGGTAATTAAAATATGCAAGTTGCAAAATATTGCATTTGTACTGCACATGTAAGATTGCAAGACAAAACAGTAATAAGCTGATATTAATATAGTGAAACTGGATGACAAAAAATTGAATAAACAAATCATCACTTAAAATGCCACAAAAATACCTCCCTAGATCTTTTATTCTGTAAGCAAGTTCCTGAAGACTAAGTTTTGTTTGTTGACAGCAGAATGGAATATCTTCATTACACTGAAGCTGGCAGGGGTAACTTTTTTGAAAACAGTAACTCTTAAAACACAAGAAGATTAAGATGCTCATTATAAAGACCATTACAAGCAGAAGTTGCCTCAACAAATTAAAGAATATTTGGGGCATTGAACCATGTGTGTGTTTCAATTTTTTGAAGTAAAATCTGTTCAGCTTGTACCCTAAAACTCCAACTTAAAATAAGCAAATTAGTCATGGATCTCCATAACTGTGTTGTATTACTCAAGGTCATATAGCAGCATTTTACCTGCTTTAAGAGACATCCATAGCTAAAGCATTTTTATACATACACACACACACTGAATAGCAAGAATCTGGCATTTAACAAACTACTGAGAAATGTCATTGCGATCTGCTAAAATACACTGAGCAATTAACAAGTCAAATTCTGAGTCACTGAATGTTTCTTTACAAGTCCTTTACTGTAGCATAACTCCACTACTTACTGGTCAGATGAACAACACTGTAAAGACTAAGTATCCTAGGCTGGGGAACAGGGTATTTAGTGACACTTTCATATCAGAAGGACAGATCAGCCATCAACTACCAAACCATGTATTCAGCAGTTTGAAAATCAGAGATGCTTCTGTAAAATCCCTCTTGCATCAACACAGCAGAACTAATATTTATAAGACAGGTGATACATACAGGGAGATCTACACTTGTTATTTATTCTTTTTCTTCATAGGAGAATGTTTTCAACATATTCATGCTTATTCTAGCACTGCTGCTGCAAACATAGTTGAAGAAAAAATATTATACAGATAGCTATTGTATGTGTGGACACACATACACACACCTATACATATAGGCATATACCCAAATATGTTACTTCACATATTAAATTTAAATGAATCATTAAACAGATGTATTTAAGATGAATACCTGTATCTATAGCTATCTAACCATATATATGTTTTTAAAAACACTTCTTTAAAAAGCCAAAAAACCCACACACCCCTTTGTTTAAACTTTTTTATTTTTAAACTTTTTCTTTTTTTCTGTTCAAGCATTTTTTTTCTTTTCTTTTAGACTTTTTTTTTTTTTGAGAAATCACTGCTTTTATTAAATCAAGTTGATTACAAGCATCCAACAGAAAGCCATCAGCCCATGTGACTTAAAAATCTGTAGGGTTTCCAAAATGAAACATGTTAAGATTGCCTACTATTCTTCTCTAAGAAGTGCTACAGCAGCTGGCAAGTCAAACAAACAGCTTGTGGCAGACAATAACTTTGAACATTATCAGACATGCTAAAAACAGCTGCTACAGTTAATTCACAAGATTTTCATGCTATATTAGAACAGGCTTTCTAGAAGAACTTTTAAAAAACAGCATAGCTTACTTAGTCAGATGTGATGTTAAAAGCAGTAAGGTGTTCCATTAGTAGCTGTTCCACATGCTGCCATGATAAACATACCTGGTTGTGTTCAACAACTCTTTTTTGTTTGAGTGCTACTGGCGTCTTTGTCCTGGTTTTCAGAGGTTCTCTCTTCTCAAGCCTCAGCTCAGTCTTCGGATCTGCAACCAGTTTTAATATAACTAGTTTCTATAATACTACTAGTTGTTGGACTACTTGAAACCAAATGTATTTTAATAAAAAATAATTTTAAGAGACAACTCAACTCTTATGAGTTACTATTTCCTTAAAAAGCTGTGAAACAGATACATTTCTCTAGTAAACTTATAAGAACAAAGACATTTGAAGAATAACCTTTAAATTATTTTAAAATGCTGACCCACGTATTTATGTTTTCTGCTAAAAATCCTACAATTCATATAAGCTTTGACCAATCCAGCAGTTCCATGTAGAAACTGGTATCAAACTGCAACTCCTTTAACTGAAGTACCATTCTACTATTGATTGTAAGCTTGTCAATGTTGTTTGAAGTTGTTAGCTTAGTTTCTCCTAATATATGTCCTTTTATATAAAACCCTATTTTTGATGCAGTAGAAAGGAGAGTGGTTAGCAGTCATCTCATCAATAAGAGGATGCATTATTTCCACTGCTTTTCTAAAATTCTAATAGCATTAAACCAACATATTTAAGATTTACTTATAAAAAACTTTTTTTTTTGTAAGGGAGAAGGGGAATAATTAGGTTTGAGTTTTTTCCCCAGTGTGTGAACAGTAATTATATGAAGAATATGTAATAAGAAGTTAGCTGTCAATTGTGACTGGGCTCTTGGGTGTCCCAAACATTAATAAATCAATCTCTAACACCCTTTCCCACTTAAAAGTGCAAGAAACAAAGTAGAAAAAACAAACCCAAATATGCAAGGCAGATCAATCCAATTACTAGCTGTATTTCAACCCCTTCTGTCCTAGGTCCATGGAAATTCCTGTAAAAACAACCCACCCCACTCCTAAAACCAAACCACACTAAATAAGAATCTTCTAACATTCCCTGCAAGTAATTCTTTAAAACCTGTGCCGCTTTTATTTTTTGTAAATTGCAGAATGGTGTGTTTTCAGTTCCACTTCCCCCAGCATTACACTTTCTTGATACAAACTTGATATTAAAACCACAAAAAAAATTACACTCAGGACCAACCAATCAAGCCACCCCGAACTAAGTCCATAAAGAACAGAAAAAGGAGCTGAATCATAAGTGTTAGATATTAAACAGAAAAGAACAAAAGTTTAATAAACAAACATTCATTCACTACCCCACAGTAAATAACTACTGTTATTTACTGCGAGCATCAAAAGACAATTGCACTGGTACTTGAGTATGAAGTGCAAAGAACATTGAAACACCCAATATGCAATTCTCCTGTCTATTGGATTTACCTGTTTCAGTCTGGGGAAATTGGATAAAAGGGACCAGTTCAGTAGCAAAAGTTTTTCTTTCCCAGACCAAGCACCTAGATCACTGTGCTGATCCAGTACATGATTGACATGGCCCGCAGCAGGATTGTAGGAGAATAGATTGTGGAAGATTAGGAATGGGGCTGTGGCCGAGCCTCATCCCTAATGGGGTGCAGCTGTGTAAGACAGGTGAACGGCACTGAGGAAGGATGGAATGCTGATTTGTACTGACCAATCACAAAAGAGTAAAAGGGCACACAGGTGTTATGCATGTGAGAAACAAAGGTATAAAGAGTTAGGAGGCCAGAGAAAAAACATTTTTGCTGGCCCTGCTGCAAGGAGAAAAGGTCAGGTGGTTCTGCTAGAGATAAGAAATAGCTTGTACAGAAGAGGAAAGGAGAGAAGGCGTCAATGTTGCGTGGAGCTGCCTGTGAGAATACGCACAAAAAGGTAGAGTTTTTGCTGTAGTATAATAAACTGATGGCAGCAGTTAGTTTGAGACCACTGTCCAGTGGTGCCAAGCACTGACTCCAACACAAGATCATATCCTCTTTAGCTTATTTCTACTGCAAGTATTATTCATGTATAATTTGAATCATTCTCATGCAAGTTCCATTCAAGTCTTACCTTCTTCATTGTCACTGTACTGGTCAGAATCATTGTTTCCGTTCTGTCTGGTGTTCTCAGTAGTTGAAATCTCCGGGAGAGGCACAGGTGCCTTCAGGTCAGGACCTCGTTCCATTAGTTTCAGAAGCTTTTTCTCATAAAGTTTCCTAGTAGTAGCTATAATAAGGAAGGATACATGTTAAAGAAACAATTTTAATCTTTCCTGGCTTGACTGATAGAATTTAGCTGTTACATATTCTTTGGGAATTTCTGAACATAGTGTTTTATTTTTAATCAGTTTGTAAGGCCCAGAATGTGTGTGTGTGTGTATATATATATACACACATACATACCTCTAGGTACATAACTCTGCCTCTAAGGCTTCTAACTTTTCAGTTTAAGAGAATACTTAAACTTAGACCTCTCCGTACACTGAAAGTTATAGAAAGAAAATCTATGGAAAGTGAATTCACCTGCTTCTTAGCTGTTTTTGCTTCATATGCTGCAATAGAAAAGTTGTTATTACCTCCCCAAAAAATTAGTAAATTTGATATTGCAAAAGCAACAATTTCCATGCTAATTGCACTATTATGCTCCTAATTCCCTTACCCTGCAATTAATGCCCCTGCCTTTGCCTTGCTGTCAAACTCAGTCCAATAAGCATGAGAGGTGCTGCAAGCAATCAGCAACAACAGAATTTTCTGCTTGCTGCCATCTAGCCATCAGGTTGGTTTGCCTGACCTAAGAAGACAGCTGTTTAAAACATTGAAAGACTAGCACATACTTCCTCATCTGGACTTTGCTGGCAAAAATCTGTAGAGGTGACTGGTACCTGAGCTGTTAACTGCAGGAAAAAAAATATTCTAACTTTTAAAGTTTTCTGATAAGAGGAAACCACCATTTAAAAGAAATGGCAGCCTCTCAAGGAAGAGTCCCTACCCTGTAAGAATTAAAGGAAATAATTAC
This sequence comes from Zosterops lateralis, assembly GCF_965231275.1. Classification (NCBI taxonomy): domain Eukaryota; kingdom Metazoa; phylum Chordata; class Aves; order Passeriformes; family Zosteropidae; genus Zosterops; species Zosterops lateralis. Next base: position 27,959,713 of record NC_139765.1, read on the forward strand.
ACCAAATGTAAATGCCTTTCTAGTGGACTACATAGGTTCTTGAGTTTTTCATATTTGAGTACTATCCAAGAGGTACAGGATGAATGGCAAGGCATGCAGAATCAGCTAACTGAAAATATTACAGATAATACTTTGAATACACATAGGACTGCAGGCTCAGTCACAGTCCTATGAACAGTTCTATCCTCCTAGGATTTCAAGAACATTCCACAGAAGACTCTGCATACTACAGACAATCTTCTTTTGAAGAGTTGTGAAATCAAATTCCCTTGCCATTAGGCTACTACACAATCTGAAAGCCAAGGCACTTTGATCCCACATCACAGATGAGTGCCCAAGGCAGGAGATTAGGGTCAGGACTACTCCTGACATAGACCAGTACACAGGACAGAATGCTAGGCTAGAAAAAAAAAAATATTAGCAAAGGACAACATTACTGCACAATGTAGTAAGTAGGAAATGCTCTAGGGATAGGGAAGTTCCCTGTTCTCATTCTGCTCTCAGTACTATTAGGTTATTATGTAAGATGTATTTCCTATTTAAGTGGGCCCAGATCTAACCCTCTGTATCAGAAGACCTAACCACCCCAGCACTGACCTTTACGTAAGTTACACAGCTTCAGAACAGAAGCTGGAACATCTCCAGCTGGCCTAGAACGCAAAAAGCAAACTGCAGACTTGCCCATGTACAATGCTTCAAGACTTCCCAATGTGAACAGTTCAACGAAAATGTCCTAGGTGGGAAGCAGGATTGCAGCAGTACTGGTACTAAAAAGTAACTGAATCAGGGAAACTTCACAAGTGATGGTTAGAGAGAAATACTGGTTCAATTGACCTACCTACAATTGGGCCAGGATTTACTCCATACTTCATAAGTTGCTCTTGAAGGTCTTCATTGCTCATCTCTGTTATATCTAGGTCATCCTTCTCCTCTGGTCTGGGTTTGTCAGTTTTCTTCGTAGCTTTCTGAGAGCAGGAGGGAGAAATGAGACAGGGTATTTCCAGTTAACACTTTTTCTTCTAAGGAAACAGAAGACATAAGAGTACTAAACTAATAAACCCAGAAAAAAATAATTCTATTCTCCTCCATGATCACTATTAAAGCTTATATGAAACAGTACAAAAACATTTACATCTACTAGGAAAACATGCACAACTTTTCTACTTAGGAAGGAAATACCCATTACAAGTCTCCTCCAGAGTTAAAACAAACAAACAAAAAACCACTCATTTTTCTGGTCTTGTGTTTTAATTTGAAGTTCAAGTATACAGTGGGAGGGGATTGCTTTCCTGTGACTGGAGCAGTAAGCTTCTAGCTGTTTCACTATCACTACACAAAAGTACAGATGTTAACGTTACATTGGCATTTCTTTGCATTGTTTTTCTACCTGGTAGGACAGCATTTCTTATTCTAATGATACAAAACAAGTTCTTTAGTATTTACATACTTTCAACCAAGTTTCCAGAACTCCCATTCCTACTTGTCCTGTCATTCTCTCTGAGATTACGTGAGTGTTACCAGGAAAGGCAAAGATCAGAAACAGCCTCAAATTTTCAAAATCCTGCTTGTCTGCTTAGGCCTCTGCTACTTGTAGCTCTAACAAATTCTAAACCCAACTTTCACAACACTACTTGAACACTTGGACTGCACCGTATCACCACATACGATGTGCTATCACCACATATGATGGCTATCAAAATAATCCACTGAGATGCTACTCCTAAATTAGCAGTTTCTACTCGATCCAGCGTGATCATAACATTGCTTCAACTTGGGAAGCCTCTGTTACTACAATAGGCATTGTGAAAGAGGTAAGAAACAAGCATGCTAAGGGTTTGCATGCTGTTTACTGTAAACAAACAATGTCTACACTTACCATTTTTCTCAACTCAGTTGTCCAGAGGGCTTATCTGTTTTTTTCTGGTACTAACAAAAGACTAAAGTTCTGAATCTAATTATGTAATAAACAACACTCAGTAACAATTAACAGGTCTTTTTCTTGTTGCATTTTAGAAGATAGCAACACAACACTTTAAGATGATTTACATGAGCCAACAGTATCTACCTAGCTATTAATGCCACTTTGATATTTGTTTCCATGCAAGCTTGGTCTTGCCTCCAATATCTTTGCATTTTAAAGCTAAGCAGAGAGTTTCCCAAATATATCTGACCCCAAATTTTCCTCTGACTCCTGGATATGCCAGCATGATGAACTTAAAATCAGCTGCTGAAAAGCAACAGAATCTCCAAGAAATCATGGGATTTCTTTATTCTAAGAAATAAGACTCCAAACAGCCTGAAGAAAGTATAGGGTCATTAAAATGGCAGATTTGACTACAGACAGATTTACAACTCACTTTATCAGTCATTCCACTCCTAATTAGTTTTTGAAGCAATTGAGCCTCCTTACGCAGTACACAAGAAACAATCAACCTGCAGCTGCACAAGATTTTTATTCACTTTTGAAACATGTTGGTCATAACATTATGTCAAATTCATATTCAATGTGTTTTTTCTGGACTACTGAACTGTCCAGACAGAAAAAGTTCCGAAAAAAAATGCTGGGTTTTCTTGTTGAGGTTTGTTTAGACTACTGAGGGCTCTGGTATTTGCCCACATCACCAAGCAGATTAACCATGATGCTATTCCAAATTTCAGAAGAAAATTACCATGGTGCAGGAAACTGACATTCCAATGACACTTTAGAAACTGGAAACCTAATGTATCTTCTCCACCTTTGTTCACTTAGAGGCCACAGAAGATACTATAACAATACAGACCAGAAAAACTACTGAGCATTCTGGATGCTTTACAGAAATCTCAGCCAGCAGAAATCTAACTGCAACTAATGAGTGCTAGGGTACTCTAACACAAATAAATTCACATCTCTTATAGTTTCTTTATGACTTTTTTCCTTCAAACTACCATTTCACTTTTTCCTGCACTACTGTCACAAAGAGAGATCATAAAAATAGCAGTTTCACCAAAGAAAAAGAGTAGGGAGGAGATGAAGAGAGTTGAAAGTAACGTGTTCTTCAGTAACTAGGTCAGATGTGTTTGTTTTGTGTTTTGCAAGGTCACAGCTTTTACTTTTGAACACCTATTCTCCTTAGAGCAGGAGCAAATTACCTCCCTCATACAAGTAGAAAGCTGCCATTTAACCATTTACTGGACCACAAGAGGAGTCCCAGAAACATAGGGCAGGATAGAAGAATTTGTCATACCTCAGCTGTGCTATGACAGCATTAACTTCAGCAACAACCCTAGCTTTATTTACCACCACTATTATGGTGTGATGCACCACTAGACCTCCTGTGCATCATGGCAACTTATCCACTTGGACTACACCATAAGACAGATCAAAAGAGATAGCTAAAAAATTTAACACTGAAAATTAAAAACAAACTGACCCCAAAATCCCACACCTGCATTTATCTGTTCTACAACCACTAGTAAAATTTGTCTTACTGTGGTGCAGAGATGAAATACTTAAAATGAAATTGTGGCAACATTCAGGATTTGCCAAAGTAAGGTGCAGCTGACTACTTTGCCCATAACGTAAATATTTTTGCAATAATACACCCAAATCTATGTAAATATTTTTGCAACAATATACCCAAATCAATAAATCCTTATCTGAAAATCTTCTAATCCCATTCAGAGCTCAGAGCATAAAAAAATACTTCTAGTCATTGCTGTTTTCTAGTAAACAGAAGATGGAAGACTACCTGCATACTTCACTTGAGATATTTGTTCACAGACAGCAATTTGGTAGTGGTATCTGTCAGGCCCAGTTTCTGACTGCCTAGGAACTAACTCGTGAACTAACTCCAAACAAGTAGTGAAGTGAATTATAACCATGGGGGCTGCCACACAGCATTCTCACAACTAGGGCCACAGAAAAACAACAGTATAGGAGAAGTTCATCTTCTCAAGTACCATCTCTCAACAGCACAAAGCTTTCACGTTCTTTTGTAGCAAGAACAGCAGAAAACACAAGCAACCAGAATTCACACTTGGAAACTACCTACTCCTCACCTTTGGCATTCCTGCTGAATAGAAACCAACAGCCAGAGACCAGCTTAATCAGGCAAACTTCATAAGCACCTCTACTAGTCCTAGCACTGTCCCAAAAACAACCATAAGGAACATGTTGAAGAAACTGTTGAAGAAACTATGGGCATCACTAGAAAACTATTTCCAAATCCCAGGGTAAATGGCATCTACATCAGAATACACAATGATTTTAATCCCAAACAGGTACAGCTTCATCACTAGATGCAAAAAGGGTCAGCACTTATTTATGATTTCTCTGAATGGGGTTAAAATAGGCTAAAGAAAGCCCAAATCACACCAACAGAATGCTGTTTAAATCTCCAGTTTGCAGAGTTCCCTCTGGTAACAAATAACTATTTCTCTTAGGAGATGTGAAGATAAGGAATTGGATATGCAAAGTGTTAATAATAGATTTACAGTGTGAAATAGATAGGTCTTTATTCTCCTTGTACTTTTACTCTACCATACACAATCATTTTCTGCAGTAGAATTTCCTTTTTTAAGAATCAAGTCCTACTGAACTTTTTATCCTTAAAGGCCCGGAGACAATATTTACTAATAGCTACAGGACAGACAAAATAAACAGTGGAAAGGAAATTATGCAGCACCAAATAGTGATACGCACAACTTAAAGATATGCACTACCTTTTAACCATAATTACTAAGTGCCAGACTTAGAGTTTCCAAGCTTATGTACAGTAACAGTTATAAATTATAAGATTATGGACTATTCAACATTTCCACCCCCTTCTCCTCAGATAGTAATTTCCATGTTACTTGGTGCAGGAAATGTACCCACTCAAAGTCTGAAGGTGCAGAACAGCACGGCAGGATCTCTCACTGCAGTGGGAATTACTTTGGTCATCTCATCCCTGCTGCCCACAACGTTCTCTCAGCCAGCAGATGGGCGCCTTTTAAAAGGCCACAAAGGATCCAAACTGTATTTTGGGTGACATTTGTGCAGAAATCATAATTAAGATATACAGCCACACAAGAAACACCAAATAAATTCTCTACTTCCACTGAGCACGCACAGATGCTTTACACTGTCTCACCTATCCAGTACACTTTCCACACAGCTAGTCTTCAAAAACTACCAGTTTTACTATTACCTTCTCTTTTCCAGTAGGGAAAGGGTTGAAGCTCTTGTTACCTCAGCTACAGCTATTACAACCACAGCATTCTAACTATGAAGAGCTGAAGCTGGCTCTTTATTTACTTGGCTACTTGATTAGAATAAAAACCCCCAACAATCCAAACAAACAACTCTCTCTCCCTCCACCACCATCAAACCAAATATCTTTATCTGACGGGTGTCTTGTCTGATCCTTCAAACAAGCCCTTCAGGTCCAAATGTTCTCATCATACCTTCATTAACAGGAGACATTTAACTGATCTTTTTCATACCATCACTTTAAAGGCAATGAAAGACATGAAATACACAATAAGCTCAGTCATCATAATCTACACATTCTAAGCTCTGAATAGTTCCTGTTTGACAGACAGCATCAAGACAATATTTTTGATACATGCATTAAAATAATGGTCCTAGAGAAGCAAAGATGTAATTTCATAGTTACTTTTCCTGTGAGCACAGGTATGTGCTGATATTCAGCCCATAACTAACCAGGACAAGGGGCACTCAGATGCAGAAAGTTCACCCTGCAGCAGAACACTGTCTTGCATACCTGGTCACTGTCCTCACATACCTCTATGCTAAACAGGCTTAGAGGAAAAAAACCCAACAACAACAACAACAAAAAAGTCACTCAAAAACATAAGTAGAGCTGGAGAGGCAAGCTCCTCCAGACAATGTTATCAGACTGAGGCGCAAACAGGCATGATTTTAAAAGCTTTTCCTCTTCTGGTAGGAATGTATATTGAAAGTGAGCTATATGTACTTGGGTTGGATAGAGCTAAGCCAGAAGAGTGATGGATTCAAAATACATAATTTGAACAGAATTCAAACTATGGGATTTTGACTCTGCACAGCTATTTTATAAACAGAAAATAAGCACCTAAATGCATCATCAAATGCAAAAAACCACTAAAATGACAGCATAGGTAGTTCAAAATTACTAATGACTACAGTCATGTCAAAACTCTATTGCGAGTATTAAGAGATGCGGTGTGGCTTTCAGTGACTGGAGCACGGATATTCCGACTATTCCCTCGCACTTGTTGCTCACACACGTTCCAAGGCAAGCGCTGCCCGCCCCGCTGCAGGAGCCCGAGGGCGGCCGCGGGATCCCGCAGGAGCCGCAGGAGCGAGCGCCCCCTGGCGCCGGGCCCGGCCCGCGCTGCCCCACCCTGCGAGCCCCTGCACAGGCGACCCGGCCGGGCTGCGCCCAGGGGCTTCTGGCTGTGTGCCCGTCATAAAGGGAACGGCGAGCGGGCACAGAGAGCCCTGCGGGATGGCCCGTTCCTTTATCTTATTCCTCCTTTCCATAAATCCTTGCAGTTCCAGCTTGCCCCCTTGCCCCTTATTCCTAACTTCTTGAGAAGTCTGAGTGCTTTCCTTCCTGCCCTCTCTTAATCTTAGCAAGAGATTTTGCTTTGGTTTTTCATCAGAATCCCAGTCCCCTGGGATGTCACTCTTCCTCTTCTTTCCAGCTGTTCTGGGGGAACATGGCTCTGGAGACGTGTGTTTTGAAGGAGAGCTGCTCAGAGAAGCACCTTATGCCAAAAGACATTAACAGGGACGACAGTCAGGATATAAGCAATTTCAGAACTACTCACATGGCACAAAGGAGGCAACAAGTACACATCATCCAAGTTTGTTTTGCTTGGCAGGTATTGTTTGGGATTTTTCTGAGTGTTTTGGTTTGGGGCAGGGTGGCAAGGGGAAGGCAACACAACACAGGGCACAACGGACCCAAATCTGAGCAACTCTCACCAGAGTATTTGCTTAAATTCTGGAACTTTTGATGATACAGTGCTCTGATACTAACACACAAGATAAGCATAAATAGCACAGAGCCTTCCAGATATTGTTCACAAAAGTGTGGGCGTACCACCCATTCTGTAAACATCAAAAAAGTCACCCATAATTGTTTAAACTTAAGCACTGTGGAAAGGAAAACTCAGATCTAGGAAAGGAACTAGCAGTTCTGAGATATTCCTCCACCAACATGCATGAAACAAGTCAGATTCAAGCTCATCCTGTTTTACTCAAAAGCACCTTATGAATGCTACAAGCAGACTACTCCGATAGAAGTGCCTGTTTCACTGTAACTGCGTTCAGTGAATGCCAGTGAAGTGTTGAAATAGACAGATGCTACGATAAATAACCTGGTTTTAGAGATCTCTTCCTCTTGAAGTTGCAGTTTTCAATTTTTTAATTCAAGAACTCTTCTCTTGGGCTTTTGAAGGTTAAAGCGTCAAAGACCTTAGAAGGACTCCATTTCTCGGCACTCTCTTAACTAACGACCTTTGAAACACAGTATCTAAGATACAATTAAATAGTTGTACTATCACACACACTGGGACACCGGAAGCTGATAATCATTATCCAAGTCTTTTCTCGAGACCAGACATCTGACGATTATCAATTGCAAGATTCTTGTCTCGATATATGCAAATTTATAGTCTACTTATGAAAAATTAAGAAGGAAATTACATTTTCCCAAAGAGAAAAGATCCAAATGGCATCAGCTTCCCCTCTTTCCTTACACGTGTAAACTCCAAGAAAACAAGCACAGCGGACGAAGTGAACAGGCACCAGAGGCGCTTTGCTATAAAACACATCTTAGAGGTACGAGCAAGACACCTACGTTACCCAGACCTTCTTTACACAAACAGTCCACTTCACCAAGCGAAACAAACCAGCTGTTCCCTCACAGCTTCATCCTTTCATTCAGAGGCATTTACACTGAGCAGCATTGCTGCCGTACAAACCAAGGCAGCGGACGGGACTCCTGTCCCGAGCAAGTTGCAACCTCATGCAGTTCTCTTGCTTCTCTCCTCCAACCCCGAAATAGTCTACTTAGGAGATCGCTCGCCAAGCTACAGTAAAGGTTTCCCAAATTACAGTGGGGGCTGTCGCAATCCCCACAGGCGGTCGCGCTGCCCCTGCCCCCCAGGCAGGCGCTCCAAGAGGCGCTCAGGGCGGGACGCATCCTGGAGGAGCCGCCGGCCCCGGCATCGACCCGCCGTCCCAGCGGGTTCCCGAGGCGCGGTGACCGCCCGGCAGCGCCGCTGCTCCCTCCCGTGCGGCGGGACGGTCCCGGCGGGGCGCGATCCCCCCTCAGCCGAGCCGGAGCCTCCCCCGGCCCCGTGCGGGGACCCCGGCGCGCCCAGCCGCTCCCGGGGCCGCGGGCGGGGGCGGCCGGCCCCGTTCGGGCGGGAAAGCGGGCCCCAGGCTGCCGGAAAGCCGGGGCGGCGCGGGCGGGAGGCGGCGGTACTCACCCGCCCCGCGGCAGCAGCACCGCGGCTCCGGGCGCCGAGAGGTGTGGGCTCCCGCTCCTCGTCGCTGGAAAAGTCGGGCTGCGCGAGGGAGGGCGGGTTACGGGCGGTGAGGTGCTGCAGGTAGAGCTGCACGTACACGTCCTTGCGCTGCTCGCCGCCCGGCAGGCTCACATTGTTAGCGATCAGCTCGCTCTTCAGCTTCTCCTTGGTCAGCACCGACGGATCCGCCAGGAACTCGGGCATCGCCGCCGGCCGCAGCCGCCGCCGCTCTCCCGAGAGAGGCACCAACAAAGCGCGGGGAGAAGGGGCGGGGGGCGGGAGGAGGAGGACTCGTCTGCTCCGCGCCGGGGACCAGCTCCACAGCGGGCGGCCGCGCGCACCAAGCGCTCCTTCCCAGCCGGCAATAAACCGCGCCCTGATTGGCGGGGAGGAAAACGAAGCGGCCCCGCTATTGGCTGGCGGGCGGAAAAGGGGCGGGGCGCGCGGGAGCGGCAGCGTTGGTGCTTTGCGCGAGGAACAGTAACGCAGTTTAAATTCGGCTCGGGCGGGAGAGGCGCGCGGGGCGGCGCTCGCGGGCGCGGGGGGGGGCAGGACGGGCCAGGACTCCCCGCGGGACACGGGGCCTCTCCGGGGCCCTCTCGGTGACAGGTGTGTCCCCGCCGGCGGGAGTCCCTGTCGCGAGCAGCGGGGGAGGCGGTTAAGGCGGTCCCGTTACCTGCCGTGATCCCGGTGTCCCGCTGCGACTCCTGCCGCCGCCCCTCCCGCCCCGCGGGCGGCCCTCGCTCCCGCGCCGGGCACCGCGGCCGGGCGGGCACGGGAGGTGTCTCTCCCCCGGGATAACCGCCCTCCCCCAGCCCTTCAGCTGCCTGGCTCCAGGAGAAATCCAGCCGGGAAATCGGTAGCTAATCTTGTTAGTGTGACTGCCGCCGTTGCGGTGACTTAAACGCAAAAAAACCCCAAACTCTCATCCGTAATACCGCAGAGTTTGAAAGGCGCGCAGTCTTTTTATTGATTTATTTGTAAAGTCGACTTCCGAAATGGCACAAGTGCCTCCCTGCTGGGGAAGTTCGATTGCGTTAAAGACTGCAGTCTTACAATCTTTAAACGAGCGGGTTAAATCCTTCTGTGTTTACACGCTGCTTGCTGGGAACGCGTACTGCTTCTGTTTTATGATGGGTTTAGTGTTTAGATTTGACTACATAGCTTGAGAACTGCCTTGCAGTACCGGAGATAAGAATTTAAATGTGGCTATTTTAATCTTCCCATCAGTCATGGATCTGAAGCAGGATTGTTGGTGTTTGCACCTACTCCCCTTTGTGCTCTAGAAAGAGTTCTAAACTGCTGTTGGGAAAAGGGATTTCCACTACTGTTGTGTGCTCCATCATGGAGCTGTCCTGGTGCCTGTTGTTCCTCTTTACCTTACCACAGCCTCAGCATCAGCCAGATGAGGAGGATGAGGGTTATTTTTCGTGGAAGGTAATTTCGAGACAGATCAAGGACCCACCCACAGGAAGCCTGAAGGTTCCAACTGAAGAATAGGTGTGGTGTTACAAAGTAATTAAGAGGAGGGAGAAGCTTAGCTTGGGGCATTTAATTAACCTTGTTGTGCCAGTAGCTCTGTGAGGTGGCAGTCATCGAAGTTCATTATAATTTATATCGGAAAGTGCTTGGTTCTTGGTGTACATACTTAACCTGTTCAGTTTGTTTGGCAATGAAGGTGAACAGTGAATAGAAACATCTTCCTCCTTTAATACCACACGCATACACAGTAAAAAGTAATGTATCAATGTAGATGAACTACTATCATTTACTTTTAATCTTGAATAGAACAAATTATATGGTTCTATCTATTTTTCAATGTATCTTACCCAAGATTTTGCCAGGTACATGGATATTACATGACGGGTGTTTTGTAAATGCTTAAAGGAAATTTAATTCCTCTTCAAATTTGATAGTACTAATTTAAAGCATAGGTAGTATTTTACGCCTTGAAAAGCTTTTATGTGGCTTGGAAAATAGTCTTCTCTCTACCTCTAAGAATTTGCTTCTTTTTCAGCTATGGAATGAGTTGCACAGCATACTTTAGAGAGATTCTTCAGCTATCATACTAATGTAAAAAATAACAACTTCAACTTATATCAAGCCTAAAATGTTTTAAAGCAGCAAAAGGAGGCACTGGGTCTGGGAAATTTTAGCCAAAGTTAATAGTGAAAATACAATCTAAAAAGTTTGTGCAGTCACCATCTAACATCCCCACAGACAATAATAGTACAATAGCCCTGAAGCTTGTTTTTTGACAGTACTTCTTAGAAGAGTGCAGGCACCATTTGCAACTCACTGAACTGTTCAGATTCTGCAATACAGTTGGTACTGGCTTTTCTTGTGAGTGACAATTCAGGAGTGGAACTAAGTACAACTGCTGAGCTTGAAGTCTAAGTACATTGATGGTAGGCCTGGTTTTAATGCATTAAGTATAGCATAAAAAACCCCTACAGGAATATGGTATGAAGTAATAAATCCCTACAGTTACACTCACAGTTCAGCTTTGGTCATAACAAATTGATGGGATGACTTGCCTTATCTTGGCTCTGTGTTTTTCTGCATTTGCTGTCAGATGAAACTGGCACAGAAGCACAAAGATAGCAGAAACTTATCATGTTTTGGCTGTTTGTTCAAACTCCAGTACAGCTGTGGAGCCGCTGAGGTTGTGGCTCTGATTAACATAAAGTTCATATTTACAGTCCATTTAAGTTGTGAAAGTTATTTTCCCCAACTGTAAAGAAAAGAATGTATTTATTGTGAATTACTTTCTCTGTTACATTGTTACCCTGATGTAACTGCCTTGCACTGACATGGCGCTCTTTTATTGGCTTGCTTTGATTCCTTCCAAAGCAGCCAAACCTAAAGAAGCAGCATATAATTCTTCAGTCACTCTTCTTGGGAGAATAGGAAGCCAAGTCTCTAGACACTCCTTGGCAAAAAACTGTCCTTTATTGGTTCTACACTTCCTACTGTCACACTTTGGGATCAACAGGCATCTTCCAGGCAAGGTAAAGACTGGGAAAATAGTATAAGAAAGCACATGAATGTGCACACACATGATGATTGACACTGGAACCTGCAGGTGTCACCACAATTAGACCTTTTTACAGTAGAGGATCTGCACCCTTATTGTTTGTTTCGTTTGAAGGAAAAAAGGAGTCACATTTTGTAGCATGAGGCAGCAGTCAAAGGGATGAAGGGAACAAATATATTATGCATGAACTCAAAAGATCTTTCTGATGTTGTTACAGTGGGGGGAAAAAACCCACAAATATGAGGTGTCTGGTCCATATGCCTGTTCAATAATTTGCTGTGTAAAGGTTGGAGCATGGAACTGTTGTTTTACCATGCCTTCTGTGAAGCTTTCCAGTACTTGAATGTTTATCCTAACTGTAAGTTCTGGTTTTCAAACACCAGAATACCTGCCTCTACCTGAGAAACAGGTAGATACAATTTATCTCTTGTCAGTATAAATGCTGACAATAGCAAAGTTTAGGAAAAAAAGCGAAAATGTTGTGAGGCTGTGGCCATTTCCGGTGGTTAAAAAACTGCTCTAAGCTTGCCTAAAAATGTGAAATATGCTGAAAGGAGAAGCCAAAAATCCTTCCTTCCTAGGACCCTCCCAAATGTCTGGAATTTCTTAGCTTTCCTGAGCATGAGAAAAAGATTTTTCAAGCATACATTCATCTTTGACATGAAAACACTGAATACCTTTTAAACTGCCTCAGATTTCTGATTTGAGTTTCCCTAAGTTTGTGATTTCTAACCTCTAATGCCACCCATAAATATGAGACAAATAGTTTATGTTGCAGTGTACTGAAAAAGTGATTCATATATATATATATATATATATATGCATTCAAAAAAAGTATCCTAAATTAAGTGGAGGGTCTGGAAAACAACCTATAATGAAGTACAGATGTATAATTTGCATTCATATATAATGTTTGTCTCACTACAGTTAACATTATTAAGACTACAAATTCATAACAAAGGCAGTTAAGCAAGTGTTACAGACATGCTCTTGTCTTAGACTGCGCTGATAAGGAAGTGTAAAAAAGCTGTGTCAAGTATTAATTCAGTCTTGGCATGAAACCTTCACTATGAAAATTATATTCCCTTTGAGAAATGCAATAGAAACTGGAAAGGTTTACTAGAAATAAAATAAACAGTTGCCTAATCTTTATAGCACAGCATAACTATACTTTCTAGAATCAATTATTTATTTTCCATAATCTTGATTAATTTAGAAAAATAAGATGGCTTTTTAATAACTCTAGTTTTCTCATTAGAAATGTCTGTTTTTGAAGTAGAAAGGAAAAAGTGATAAGAAAACAAGCATGCCTTAGTATAATGGAGCATATTGCTTGTAGAGCAGTTCCAGAGCTGGCGGCCACAAGGAACGCTGCTCTGCCAGTGTCGCCTAACTCAGTGAAGAGACAGGTGAATAAAGGGATGCCCACACTATATGACTGTCCCCAGACAAGGAAAGGAATTTGTACAACTGCTTTAAAAGGTCTTACTGCTGATCTTGGGATAGTCAAAGGCCTATACCAACAAGGATTGAAAAGAGTCTTGTCAGCTCCTGCTTAAGTATGCTGGCAGAAATGAAATGGACAGTTTTCAGAGTAGTTTCCTACACTGAATCATTTTCAAATTAGAATTATTTGGATATTTATTTCTGTCAAACAGACAGAAACTATATTTACCATATATAAGCTATTAATTCAGCTCCAGATTTTTTAAGCTTCAGTGGATTTTTGTCTATATTTAACTAGTAACAATTTCATAAGAAAAAAGATCTGTGTTAGGTTACAAAATGCAGTATTTAAAAGTTAGGAAAAGGCAAAAAGCACAGAAGGACATGGGCTGTTGAAATGCTGATGAGAGACAAATACCCACTAGTGTACTTGGATGCCTTAGAATGAATGGAGTCAACCTGACAAAACATCTGTAAGTTCAAAGAGAACTATTATACCCACTTCACCAATAGGAAATTGAGTACATAGCAAAGACACATTTAATTCTTTCATTTAGTTTTGAAACATCACTAGATGTTTTTGATTTAGGGACAGTGACCTCTCCCCGCAAAGAACAGCTGACAAATCTTAAACTGAACCACAAGTATTTGTGGTTGTTGCCGAAGGGGATGATCCCGCTCTCCATCCTGTCCCAGGCCACGCACTTCTGGTGCTTTTCCTGTGTTGGATCTGGTAGTTGCGCTATCAGATTCACATGCTGAACTGGCAGCTGCTGCAATGCCATTGCAAGATGTGATCCAAATGGAAGGTGGGAAATGCATAGGCAGGGATGGACAGGGCAGAGCAAGACGGATTGTTTTATGACAACCTGCGTGTCAGGTATACTAGTGTGAACCACACCCTGAAAACTTCGACTCCTATAAGCAGATATTACCCTTACTGCAAGCCAGAGATATTGTCTGGCAACAATCTGGAATGTTTAGAGCAGGGCACCTGCTTTGGCAGAGGTACAGGAATGCAAACAGATTGCTACCGCTTCTTACATCCAACTCGGGTGAGTGGTGAGGCTGAGAGATGAGATATTGTGTGGGGCCTGGGAAACATCTAACAGGTTATGCATCCTATACAAAATACATCCATCAAACAGATTGTGCATTAAAAAAAGAAAAAAAAAAAAGACTAACCACATTAAAAAGAATTCCTGTTTACATAGCATGTGAGGAATCCTTGTCCATTCAGACCTGATAAAAACTGAGTCTGCTGAAATACTGTGACCAGTTCTAGTGCTTAAAAATGGAGCTTGTTTGGAAAGGCTCCAGAGGCAAGTGATAAAATAATCAGAGGCCCTGCAAACATAGTCTGTTATGCTGGAACATCTATAGAGAGGCATAACAAATTTCAAATATGTAAGAAGTACTTATAAAAAGGAAGGGAATAAACTGTTCTCCAGTGCAATGACATGAGGGCTAGAATTCTGTTGAGGCAAAAGAGACAGGGTTAAACTACATATATTAATTTTGTAATTATAAGAATAGCAAAGTATGGAATGGATCACTTAAGGAAGATGCAGAATTTCTGTATTTAAAAGGTTTAAAGGGTATATACAACAAACAAAAATCCAAATAAAAGCCAAAATACTTGGTTTCATAGCCCCCACATAATTTGTTGACTCTGCTGAATCTGATTTATAAGTATTTATCTGTATTCATCTTCTTCATCTATGGTTTACAACACTAATAATCAGTTCTTACGAAGTGAGAATTGTATCTCTGACATTCTCTCTCAGTTCAGGTCCTTGACAAACTATTGTTTTCTTCCCAATTAAATTTCATCAAATGTCAAACTTTCCACTCCATCTAAATCACTGAAGTATTATTTCTAAGGCTTGCTACCTCATGTCTAAATTGAAGCTAAGTCCTGTTTCTGCCTTTCTGCCATGGGTACCTGTCAACCTCAGCATGTGGAAACAGCTACTCTGAGAAAACTCTTCTGTGCCGCAGCCTAACCCCACCGCCCTTGGAGGTTCCCCCCACCGGCACCCTGGTCCCTTCTCTCTCCCTCTCAGGGTCTTATTCTTCTGCAGGGCTCTCAAGACAAGCGTCTCTCTGAACTCTTGGCTCCATCAGACCACTTGCTGCCTCTGCCTTTACTTTTACTCCTTGTTATGTGAATATGTGTTGAAAACATGGTATTTCTGCCATTTTGGGATGGGGGCCTCTGTCCCCCAAAATTTAAAGTTACTCTTTAAAATTTAAAGTTACCTTTTCTATACAACTTTCTGAAATTTTCTCATTATTTCCACACGGTCTGTTGCCTTAATAAAGTATACCTTTGACACGTTCTTGCCTTTTGTGTTTAAGCGTGTAATCAGACAGTCCTATACACACAAAGATCATAAACAAAGACATGTCAGTTTTATCCAACAGGATCTTTATTATTACGTTGCTGCAGCAGCAGTCCTATGCCCCTACCCGCGGTGAGCCTTCTGTGTAGTGCTGCCGTCACAGCCTCAAGGAAAAGAGGAGATCGTAAGTTGTAGGGGAAAACAAAAAGACCTCAACAATTACATTTCTCGTTTTCCTGCGCGAGGAAAGGGGTAAAAAAGACGAAAGAAGAGGGGGGAAAAAAAAAAAAAGGAATGACCCCGACGTGATTCGAACACGCAGCCTTCTGATCTGGAGTCAGACGCGCTACCGTTGCGCCACGAGGTCTTGCTGGGCGTTTGCTGGCAGAGTATTACAATTTGATCATCACAAGCCGCCGGCAGTGTAGTTTCCCTCTACCCGGAGGGGCAGGGTGGACGGTGGGTTGGGCCGGCGCGGCGGAGGACCCTGCCCGTCCGCTGCGGCAGCCGCACGCCTGCGCCGGCTCCTCTGCTCCGGCACTGTTCTATTACCGCCCTCCCGCGCAAACACGTTAACTGTCCCCACCCACACCCCCGCTAGTGGTCCGCAGCAGAAAGGACCTTTGGCCACCGCTGCCTGCTAGTGCCGACATCGCTTCCTGCGCCGTTACCGCCTTACGCAGGCTCGGGGGTCTATGCTCCCGCTGCCGGAGGCCGCCCCTACTGCCGCTCTGCCCATAGCACAACATTTTTAGTAAGCCAGTGGGGAATGTGGTTGTGCGGATTTGCTCTCAAAACCAGTCCCGCGGCCGACCGTTGTAAGGCGGTTCCTCGTTAGTATAGTGGTGAGTATCCCCGCCTGTCACGCGGGAGACCGGGGTTCGATTCCCCGACGGGGAGGCCAAGATAATTATTTTTGCTGCCATCGGGCGGCGCCTTTTGCCGTCGGCGTCAACGGTTCGCGCGGGGCGGAGCAAAAAAAAAAAAAATAAAAAAAAATAGCGCGCGAGCACAGCTCTCCCCGTCGGGGAATCGAACCCCGGTCTCCCGCGTGACAGGCGGGGATACTCACCACTATACTAACGAGGAGTTACGAGGGCTGCTGTCCCCGCAGGGGCCCCTCCCGCGCTGCCGGGCCGTGGGTGTGAGAGGGTGTGTGGGGGGGTCCGGCCGGAGCCGGCGGGGGAGCACCGCAGACACGGGGACACGGACAGGCCCCGCACCGCAGACACGGGGACACGGACAGGCCCCGCACCGCAGGGCACAGGGACACGGACAGGCCCCGCACCGCAGACACGGGGACACGGACAGACCCCGCACCGCAGACACGGGGACACGGACAGGCCCCGCACAGCCGCGGACAACCTGCGGGCCCGGATCCCTGGAAGTCGCCGCGGGCGGGAAGGGCCCCGCTGGGGGCGGGGAGATGGGAGCAGCGCCGGCGGCTCGGGTGTCTTTGCGTTTGTAGCTTTGCATCTCGTTCACGCAGAGTTTCTTTTAACGGGAACCTGAGAAGTGCTGAAGTCAGCAGTCCTGGAGGGTAAGGGACCGGAGCACCTGCTCCTTCTCTACCCAAAAAAGGAACGAGAGAAATGGAAACCAGCTACTTTGAGATTTGAGAGTAAAAGGTAGAAGGACATGGGCTGACCATCTGGCTTGATGCTGACTCGGTCAGCACAAACGTGGTTGTAAATTCGTATCACAGCGACATTAGACAAGATACTATATTTAATTTGCTGACTTCTGAGATGAAGAATTAACACCAAATAATAAACAAGCAGGTGGAGCAAATGGTGTTCTCTTTTGATGGCCTCGACTTCTGCTAGTATTTGTTGGCATAAATGGACCAAAAGCTTAGCTTTTTGAGATAAACATAGCTAAAGAGCAAACAGCACCCTTTATGTAGACTTCTAAATATAAGTGACCTGTAAACAATGCATTTCTGAGAATTGGCCTGCTCATTTAAGCATTTGAACGTGTTTCTCAGTGGAGGCAACAGATCTAAATTTTATCCTGAAAAGTGAAAAATACTAACCACAGTCTCATAGCAACTTCAAGACTTTAGATGTAGTGTAATGAGTTATATTGGAGGGCTGTGATCTTGTGATAGGCTTTAAACTTCCCAGAGCAGGATCAAAAATGGTGTTGCCAGGCTGGCCTACACTTGCTGTGCATATTCAAATTTTATTTGAAAGATGTTAATGGTTTGCTTGAAGCCGAGAGACTTTCTGGTGGATCAAAAGTTGCCTGTTTGCATTTTATGGGACCACACACACTTAGTTTAGATCTTTTTGCCTGCAATTTCTCAGTTCCTTCTGTTCATTAACCCTTGTGGTCAGGGAGCTGAGCTTCAGATATCTTTAGGTACCCTAAACAGGAAGATGACTTATCCAAAAATACCTAAGAAGGGGAGCAAGAAGAGACACGGA
The DNA here is from genome assembly GCF_965231275.1 of Zosterops lateralis. Taxonomy (NCBI): domain Eukaryota; kingdom Metazoa; phylum Chordata; class Aves; order Passeriformes; family Zosteropidae; genus Zosterops; species Zosterops lateralis. The sequence goes on from NC_139765.1 coordinate 27,977,472, forward strand.
GGTGTGAGTCAGCACAGCAAAAGGGCTGTTTTGAAATGTATACACTATTATGAGGCTGCAAGGATTTGCAGTTACAGACCAAATGCATTCCTTGTTGGTTTGTCACAAAGGCAGGCAAATACAAAGCAGCTCAACTACTGGGAACTGCTATCAATGCTCCAAGATCTGTGGATGCTCCGTCTTCTCCTTAGGATCTATATGCAGCTATTTTGTGTGTCCAGTTCTAACAATCTTGTTGCATGATTTCCTCCTCATTGCATCAGCTCTGTGTTTTGCTTGTCCCTAGTGGATGCTGAAAGGTGACTGGTGAAAGTCACCTGTAAGAGGCCCATTACAGCCGTAGGCAGGAGCAGAGCTGGGATCTACCACATCATTGCAGCTGGGTGCTAGTTACCTCCCCTTCAGCTTGCTTAGCTGAAGCTCATCATGCCAAATGTCCAGATGAGTTTTGAACCTCATCATGGATGGGAAATTCCACTACCTCTTTGCCACAACAGGTTGTCCACCCTCACTGTCAAGAATTTCCACATACTCCTGTCCCTGGAATTTGCCGTGTTGCAACTTGATCATTTTGCTGTGCACCTCTGAGAAATGTGTGGCTCCATCTTCTTTATTCCCTCCCAATGGGTAGCTGAAGGTATAAATTGATCATCCTCCTCTTCTTCAGGCTGAACAAACCAACCTTTTTCTGCGACTCCTTATTTGTCATATGCTCCAGCTCTCAGCTTGTTTGGTGACCCTTCACTAGACTCATTGCAGTTTGTTGGTATCTTTCTTGTTTCACACTGCCCCAGACTGTGCACAGTTCTGCACAGGCAGCCTCACAAATGCCAGAAGGGGATGGGGTAATCACTTACCTTGATCTTCTAGCTAGACTCACTGATATTTCCCAGTGTATCACTAACTTTCATTGCTATAAGAGCAATTGCTCACTCAAGCCTGCCCTTGTTGTTCACTGGGACCTTTTCTGTAAAGCTGCTGTTTACCCAGTCAGCTCCTGGCTGCTTGGGTTATTATATCCAAGGTGCAGGACTTTATGTTTGCCTTAATTGAATTAGAAGAAATTTATACTAGCCCAGATCCCCAGCCTTTCAGAGTACTGCTAACAACAGCCCTGGCCTTGAGGGAATCAGCTACTTCCCTCAATTTGATGTCACCCAGCTGAGCCACCTGCTGATACCTGTTTGCCTTGGCAAGAAACATACATTGTTATTGGCATGTTGAGGTTCATCACTGATCAGTGATGGAGCCTCCTGTAGCTGCAGAACTTAATTCTTCTAAATCAGTGAAAAAAACCACAAATCCTAGATAAGGAGGGAAGCCCTTTACTTGGTGTGATGTTTAGGATGCCACAATCCCAAACAGCTGCTGCAACTTGAATATATTTGATTCTGATTAATCTTCATAGCTATTTTGTATGCTTTTATTCCTGCCCATTCACACATATCCAACACTCCACCTGCTTTTTGTGTTTTGATTTCCTTTTAATTTATATCTGTACCTGCAGTGTGTGAAGTTCACAGCACAAGATTTAATGAGCTTTTCAGTAAGAACATATGAGTTATCAAATGGAATCTTAACTTACAAGGCTTCTTTCTCTATAGTTTTGGCCTTATACAACTTCTGTCCAGTGTAATGGGTTTGTAGTGAGGTCTGTACGGCTCAGTGATCTCTTTCTATGCTAATGTATTTTGATTTAGCTAAAATGAAGTTTAAGTTATTAGAAAAATCAATTCACATCTCTTAAGGGAAGGAGTGATTTGGCATCCCACGTGAAATTAACAGCTGAAGAGCTGAAAAAATTCTGGGTAAAGAGGACTGTGACATTGTACGTCAGTGCCTGGGGGATTAGTGGGAGGAGGGATTTAAGGGGCTTTCCCCTATTAGCCTAGCACAGGTTATTCAGTACTAAATGCAGCCACACAGCTGGGCAGCTTCCCCTCCACTTTGAGTCATGCAAGCTGTCTAATAGATGGAGCCTTTTAAAAACTTCTTGGAGAAATCTCAGGGCTTTGCTCAGAGCATATTTATGTCCTAGGAATTTTGAAATTAAATAGACAAGAAATGCCCATCCCAAATTGCATTTTCTGTTTAGGTAAAAAGTTGAACAGGTTGAATCCGGCCATTTTTATTCCTATAGCATGGTTTACATCCAGTGCATGCTTCCAATAAGAAAAAACTCCGTGGAGGGGATCTGCATTCTCATCACTTCTCCTCAGAAGGGATTGCAAAACAAATTTACTAAAGAAATACCATAAAAATTGGAAAATGAAAGCTGGGAAAAGTAGAGACTGGCTGGTTTTAATGAATAATTTCAACTTTACAATAGCAAGAGCTGAGAGAAGTCTTGTTTAGAAATAGAAGGATGACTTGGTAATTGAAACAAAGGGGATTTAAGTTTGTGTGCAGAATAAACCTCTCTTTGTTTATGAGATACATTGTTTCAGAGTAATCTCAAATGAGTGTTTATGCAGCAAAGTCTTTAGACACATATCAGGACACTCCAAAATCCAAATAGATTTTGTACTAATCTAAGTATTCCTGTGCAATGTAGGTCTGGATTCCACAGTATGTCTACCAAATGACTAAAAGTATAATCATAACTTTCTAGCTGTGATGAAGGACTGCAGTAGACTCAAAAATTTCATCACTGGTTTGACTTGGTTTGAAATATGGCATTTCTTAGAATCTTGAAACTTTCAAAATAGACCTGTAATATAATCCCTATGAAGGAAAATTCTAGAGACAAATATGCAAAAAAATCAAATACCCTAGTATACAGTTATAACAATCAGGATTGATTCTCACATCGTATTCATTCTAGAAGTAAACAAGTGTCACTAAAAAAAATCATTAATGTCATTAATCATTAAAGTTTTATTATTATCATGGATGATAATAATAAAGCTAAATGAAGTGTAGAGACAGGAGAAATATGCAATAGCCAAACCTACAGAAAGTAATACAGGAAAAAGCATCACAGATTGAAGTTAGGTAACAACAAAGATGTCATGAGATAAAGGCACAGGCAAAGAAATTTGTTATACTGTAAAGAGTATGGGGAGACTTTTAAACATATTGGTTTTACAGAACTATAAATTAGTCTATATGCAATAAATTTAACTTGGAAAGCATCACACTTTCATGCATTTCAATAATGACCTCATGGACAAGTGCAGACCAAAATATAACAATGGGGAAACAGGGCAATGAAACCAAAGATTAGCATAGGAAGGAGGGAGGAGTTGCTGTTAAAACCAAAACCTTGGTGCTTGCTTAAAGTATGAGATAAAAAAAAAAAATATACAAAAGACCCTACAGAAGACAGGAAAAAACCCCAAACATTCTGCCACTTCAGAATGTACTGATGTTCCAGATCTTAAACAGTGCTTGCTGTTCTCTAACTTGGAAAGATTGCACTGCTGTAGTACTGGAAAATCAGAGCGTAAAGAAAAATCAGGGTGCAAAGCCAAGAATTAATAGAAATTAGCTTATTTTTTATCTAATAGTTAACACAAGGTAAACTGAGCTCACCTTGAAAACACTGTCAGAATATGTTATGAAAGTATAAAGGGAATTTTCTGTATGTTTTGCTGCTTTTGTAAAGTTCTTGAGAAGTTCTAACATGACAGAAAGATATGCACCACTGAAAAATATATTAATGGACACACAAAACCCAGAGTTTAGAAAACACTGGTGCTGAGAGAGAAAGCAGGATTGTGAGCAGATGCTGAAACATCACAATGCATCATCAGATACATTTTGTCTGTGGAAACACTGAACACAAAGTAGAAAGCAAAACAAATGGCAGTTTGGAATCTTCTACATGGCATAATCTTCAACATGAGTTAATAGAGCTTATCTAAAAGAGTATAATTTCTGTTAGCAATCTTGTTACAGGAGTTCCACTAGAGAAGACCTTTGGAATTTGATGAATGTTTTTGGGGGGGGGGGAAAAGAAAAATGTTAAAAAGCCCAAAAGTGCTAAGAACAGTCTCAGCAAAAGGCAACGTTGACAACTTACATGTTTTAACAACCAAACTAGGTAAAGGCTACCAACACTCTAGCAATTTGTTGTAGTGTGGGTTTCACTGTGCATCCCTGCTCCTCCAGTCTCCACCTTTTGCTACTTCATTGTGCACAGGGACAGAAGAAGAGCTCCCTTTCTAGACAAAACTGTGGCTTCATAGAGTGGTAATAGTTTCCTCCCTTCTCATTTCTTATGATACAAGAACCACATTGGCATGGATACCACGTTCTTCTTTTCCTTACCTGCAGTAATCCATATGCACAGGGAAACCTTGAGAAATCCCAAGTGTGTAGACTTGATATTTTCTGAGCCTGAGCTCTTCCCAAGGGAAACTTTTCAACAGTTTTCTTTTTCCCAAAACACCCTTGTGTAAACAGTATTCCTTTCCCATAACAGCAGGTGTTGTTTGCTATTTCTGTTACTTAGCCAATGGGAGAGGTGTCAGTCCTATGGACCAATAATGTGCCTTTTAGTGCAGCATGTTATAAAAGGGCTGAATGAACTGTAAATAAAGCCTTCTGATTTCTACTGCCTTCTGACTGGAGTCAAGCATCTTTATTTTGTGTCCTATTGTGACACAAGTGGTCCTCATAACTAGTAAAAAACAGTAAGGCATAATTCTCATTTCAGAAGTTGATTTTTATCTTTATCATGTATTGTACTATTATCCTACTTCTGACTTCTCCACTGTCTTCCTTTTCACTATTCTTCCTCTCCCCTCCCCCTTTGTTTTTGTTCTACTCTATTTCCTTAGGAAAAAACAGGATGCTCTGTGTCTAATCTAAGTCATGGGACTGTAAAAGAGTGACCTGGAGGCTTGAAGAAATTACTGGTCCTGTTCAGTCTGCCAGTGCTGGGATTGGCTTCTTTGGCTACTGACACAATTTTTGGTGGGTGAATGAGCAGTAGAAGAGAAGTGGATAGGTCTTTAGATTTAGCAGGTGGAAAAGGAAGATGATATAAAATAAAATATGAAAAAGCCAGTAGAGAAATAAATTGCCATTTCTGAAGTTATTAATGGCTGAGAGAAAACTGTAGGTTTAAAATTTGAAATAAGAGATGCATCTTTAAAGTCAGTTGAATAGCCAAAATGAAAAATGAGGGACTGTTGAGAATTATGTGCTTGGAGCACAGCTACTTGAAATCAGATTTTAACTGTACTGTGTATTTGCAATATGCTGCCTGACAATCACCAAAATACTCTTTATTGCAGTAAAATCAAAGAAAAAGTGTTTAAAGAAAAGCTACCAGATGCACTGCTAGATAGAGTCACAGGACATTTTACAGCTTTGTCACAGCTGATGTGGGGGAGATGGTGATCTGCAACCATTGGTTGCAGACGCCCATTTTAAGAGATGGGAAAAAGGCTGCGGAATTGGTGTGGGGCAAAATGTGAACAGAGATACTGCCAAGGTGATAATAAATGATCAAAATAAGGGGTTATTAAAGTCCAGTGTAATATAAAATAATGAAATTCCCAGGGGAAAAATATAAGCATGGTTGTTTTTAATTTGTTATTGATCTCCCTTATGTGTTATTTTGAATATGAGGAATTTTGCTTCAAAAGGCGCAAACACGACACTTCTGAAGATCAGTCTTTATTTCTTTTCAGTGTGCTATTTTGCAAGATAATGATCTTTCTCTAAGTGGTGTTTTTTGGTGGGTTTTTGCTGGTTTTTTTTTTTTTTTTTTTTTTTTTTTTTTTTTTTTTTTTTGGTTGGGAACTTAGAATTTCAAGTTTTCAATCGCACTAGCTCCCTCTGGTGGAATTTTGAAGTGCTCTACTTTACGGTCCCGTAAAATTAATGACACATTTCTCTTGATGATACGTGAGGTTACTGTTTTATATAATTGTTACATTAAAAATAGGGGGAAAAAAGGAGAATCATATCTCATAAATCAAATTCACCTTACACAAAAAGAGCTCATAGGATGAAATTTAATGATCTGGGTCAAAATGGCTGGAGAAAACATCTTTCATTTCCCCTCCCTCACATTCTCTTAACTGAAATCATGGATAGTATTTTGCTAGTATGTGTTTGGAAAGGAAAGGAGTTACAAAGATATCATAAATATGGGACTGGCTTATTTCACTTGGGAGCAAAAATCAGTCAGTCTCTTACAGAAAGTTTTCATAGGAGAATTTCCGTTTTGAAATTAAGTCACTTGGCAGCGGTTGCCACTTGTATTCTGGGAGTTCTCACCAGAGCTGAACCAGATGTGCAGTCCATTCGTCCATTTGTTATTAATAATGAATATGGGAAAGAGAAAAGAAAGGATAAAGAGGAGCAGGAAATGGGAAACTGTTAGACTATTTCCCATGTTTATGCTTGTGAGAAGGACTTACATTTTTGAGGACTTTGCAGAAAAATGAAACTAAGCCTTTCACCTAAACTTCGTGGTTGCCCTTTCTCAGTGTAGCAAAACTGACTGAGAGGAAAAAAAAATGTTTGAACTTGCATCTTCACTCCATCCCAGTCCCCTGTCTCTGTAGTACAAGTCCTCATTACTGGAAATGGTCGGTTTCCCGAAAGAATGTATGTTCCTGCCTCTTCTTCAATAGTTACCAAGGGTTCAAGAACTCTTTCCTGGAGCCAGAGAAAGGGAGCACTTTTTGTCAATTTGACTCTGCTGTATAAACATTCTCAGGTTGACACACTGATACATTTTTAATTATAGCACTTTAGAAGCTTTGAAAAAAAGAAGACATGAAAAAGTCAATTTTTTCTGTAGATTAACTGTTCATATTGGAAGAAATAATGTAGGCTCCTCTGTTCACATGGATCAGGGGGCCACAGTCTTTTCTGATAAAGTTAAAAAAAGATAAAAGGGAAATGCTAAAGATATTTTTAGAACCATTGTTCTCTAGGTGGCATGAAGACTGAGCTATTTGGAAGGACTTCAGTGCTAAATACCAGTAATATTTTACATTTTTGACAAAATTCTCCTGATATCATATTTTTGCTCAGTCTGACATCAGAAAAATCCTGACCCTACATACTTCTCTGTTTAAGTAAAAGAATTTAAATAAACTTATTAGGTAACTTTTTAAAAAATGAACTTATTGGTCCACTGAATGTGAAACTTCAGCTTTTCAGACTTATTTCAGACAGGTTATTTCAGATTTTCACAAGAACTCCACAACCAACAGTATTATGAGTAAGAGCTGTAGGAGCTGTAACTAGTGTACATAATTCTGCACACCTCAAAGTTCTTGGAACATTTCTTTAACCTGTATGACACATAACATCAGATAAGTAATATATTGCATGTGTCAACATGTTACTCAAATATTTGATATGGGCTTTAGTAATGGTAAATCTTGTTTCTTGTTATGCAGAAGTCCTATATTGATCAGCAAATTCTTCAGCTGACATTTCCACAGTGAATGTTTGCTTTACATCTACAAACCTCACTAGTTTGGGACAATGCCTTTTTGTTCTTAAAATCAACAGAACCAGTCATAAGTTACCAATTTTAAAATAAATTTAGCTTTTGTGCAAAAAGAGTATATAAGAAATTTCAACTGTGTTTAAAAGGCAAAAGCTATTGCAACTGTGCATTAAGAATTGAAAGTCGTTCATAACATTCATAACATGATTAAAAGCTGAGTTTGACTATTTTCATCACGGCACTGTTAAGAGCAGTATGTGTTAGATAGTGCATTAGATAGTATGTGTTAAATAGATAGTGCGTGTTAAATAGATAGTGCACTCCTGGGTTAGGTGCATGTCTAAGAGACCTGTACAGTGCAAGAAAAGAGAAGAATGAAAATAATATTTAGAAACCAGAAGTCATGTCTAAATTTCTTAAATACACAAAATTGTAAAATTTCAGGCAAAAAGAGCTAAAATAGATAAAATTGTCAGCAACTATTTGTAAAGCAGCTCTGCCTCCTATAGAGACTTAAAAATGTAAACTCATAATACTTTAAAATTTCCTTCTAATGAATAATTATATTAGTGTTTTTAATAGTAGTTTATTACTAGTAATAAATAAACCCTCTCCTCAACAAATAAGTAAGGATTAATATATTCAGAATATTTTCCTGAAGGAATTTTTTCAAACAAAGGAGAGAAAACAAACACTTTGTATAGGGGCTCAATTCCAGTACAATGCTGAATGCAAGCTTTTTAATTTTCTGTATTTATCTGGGTTATATTAAGGATCATTTCAGGATAAGTGGCAAACATGAAGGAAAGCACAAAGGTATTTCGCCCTTAGGGATGTGTCAATCCCTAAACCTGAAATCACTTCTACAGTATCTGTCAACTGGTACAACCGCATAGAATATTTAAAAGTTTAAGGGATGCGACTTTGTGAGATTATTTAGATCAGTCTGGGAATCTGAGCAAAAGATGTATATTCAGAGCAGAAGTTGTATAAGAAGATAGATCAATGGATTCATTGAGCAGTCTTCTGGTCACTACTCCTATTCAGAAAAAAACCTTTGCATGCAGGAGAGAGTTCCTGAAGTTTGACTATCTCGTTGAATAACATTGTATTTTCTTTGGATGAAAGATTAAAATATAAAATGTGCAGGTTTGGGGGTTTTTGTTAGGTAAATTTATTATGAACATTCTATTACAGCTTTCATTCTTATTGTATGCCACCTCCTGTAACTGTAGTGAAGCAATCTGTTTTCCCTACATTTGCAAGTGAAAGAACAACTCAGAAATAGGCACTACCAGGCCAGCAATATTTCTGTTCTTTTAACAGGAGACATGCTTGTGTGTATAGTTTAAATCTAGACCCGAGTTTCCTTACAGTTTAGGGAGGATCTGGAGAGTACTGCAGTTCTGCAGACCGGATGCAGAACTTCGGCTGAGATACTTGGGAGAAGGATGTTGTGGATAGATACGTATCTCAGTTTCTAATACCTTTGTGTTTCAGGATGCATTCTGAATTTGGGTGTTGCCTTGTGCTAGTTCCATATTTAAACTTCCTCTGTGGTAAAACAATTACTTAGTTTGAGATTTTGGTGAGTGAAATAAAAAGGATTCATGGGTTTTGTAAAGACAAGGTAATGAAAGCTATAAAGAGGAAATTATACACAGAATTTGTGTGAGGAGCTTATGAAATTTGGAAGGCTGAAACTTTGGTTCCTGCATCCCATAAACCGTATTTCCTTCAAACAATACAAAAGAAATTATTAATTATTGTTGTGCAGTGTGCTCTGTCCTTTTGACAAATCACTTTCTGAAAGGGAAAACAGCATGAAGAATGCCAGTTTAATGGTTAGTCCTAAATGGATGGGTATGGTACAAAAAAAGGATGGGGATGTGTGATGATATGTCCAACAGCAGCAAGTGTGCCGTGCACACTGTCAGGAAGTCAGAGATCTCAGCAGGTGCTTGTGCCTGCATTCATCATCCCTCTCTGCATGATAACGTGATGCCTACATTGTGACTGCTCCTGTCCTAGCTTCTAACTGCAGTCCTTGATGAGAATACTGTGAACACTCCCCCTCAATACAGGCACTTGCACTGGTTTTGCCTGGGGGCAAATTTTCTCCATAGCAGCTCCTGTGGGGCTGTGATTTCAATTTGTTCTGGAAACAGTGTCGATAACACAGGTATGTGTTCGTTATAGCTGAGCAGAGCTCACACAGAGCCAAGGCCTTTTCTGACTCTCACCCCACCAGAGAGGAGGCCAGGGGTGCATGAGGAGCTGAGAGGGGACACAGCTGGACAGCTGACCCCACTGACCAAAGGGGTATTCCAGGCCACATGCTCACATACACAGCTGGGGGAAGAAGAGGGGCATTTGGAGTGATGGTGTTTGTTATCTCAAAGAAGCCTTGCACATCATGGACTGAGCCCTGCTCTCCTGGAGATGGCCAAACACCTGCCTGCCCATGGGAAGCAGTGAATGAATTCCTCATTTGGCTTTACTTGTGTGTGTATATTTTGCTTTATCTGTTAAAATGTTTCTCTTTTTCTCAACCCCTAAGTTTTCTCACTTTTCCCATTCTGCCCCCCCCCCGCACTATGAGAGATTGAGTGAACAGCAGCATGGTGCTTAGTTGCTGGCTGTGGTTAAATCACAACACTGCAGAGAGACAGAGGCAGCATTTCAGTGTGAGGCTAGCAGAGGCTGCCTTCAGCCTATTCTGGGCTGCCTTCAGTGTCCAAAGTCGGGTGGGATAAAGGAAAGCTTGTTGACACAGAAATATATATATAACCCTCCTTGTCTCATGAAATTAGGTTCTAGAATTTTTTGTTTCAGTGACACAGAAATATTATCTACCTTGACCTTTTTTTTTTCTCCCATTAAGCTTTTCTGCAGGAAGATTGTCATACACAAAAACTTTAATTTATATTCTTGTTATATTATTACAACAGAGATGGTTACATCAAATAAAGATTGTTTTATATTGAAATGCTTTTCATTAGGTAATTTATTGACGCATTTGGTGGCACCACAAGGAACTCCCAAGAAAAGAGAATTTTTTAGCTTAATATACTACGTATGAACACTTTCCAAGCCTGTATGGCTATTGCTCATCCTTGTGTCTGAAGCAATGGTATTTTGGCAGAAGCTTAATGGCAGCTATTCTATTGGGCAAGCTAACTCTCTAACACTTAGAGAGTTATTGTCTTAATTCTTTGTCTGGATGATCACAGAGAATGTTATTAATAATAGATTGGAAATTAAAAATAAGAGGGTCTATTCATCAAAGACTATATCCAAAGGATGTAGGAACTCTGGCCAGCTGGACTGATTGTTCTATGCAATGATTGTGTCCTTTGTACAGCAGATGCCTAATAGTAGCTGCTGAAGTCACTGAACTGCATTTTTCTCTGGAAGATGTAAGCATCTTATCAACTTTGCAAATTGCAAAGATACATTTTCATAGATGAGGCTGAGTTTCATAGATGAGACTGCTGTCAAGCAACTAAAGATATGACTTAATTTTTTTGTACAAGTCTCATCCAAATGCAGAAAAACTGGAATAGAGAAAAAGTTTGTAGCAGAAGGTAGCATGAGAAGAAAGACTCAAAAAGGTTTTGCAAATATTTTTATTGTGAAGAGTTCTTCTATCATGCATCTGGCTATGGTTCCTAGATTTATCTGAAGGGAAGATGTTTTTCATCATCTTTTGAAGAGCTTTAAAATAGCTGACCTTTTATATGCCCACTATTTGCTCTTCTACAGTCTGTGGTGGGAGAGGATTTTTTGTTGTTCTGCAAACAGCATCATTTTCTCCTATACACAGCCATGTATGACAGACTCACAGGATGAGTACATCTTAGAAGTGGAGAGATTTGAGAAAGGTGTAGGAGTCAGACAACTGATGTGCTGGAAGAAGCAGAAACCATAGGAAAAAAGAGCATGGGGCAAAGTATTTGGGAACACAGTTCGCAAACAGTTATTGATGTGAGCAGAGACTGATAGCCCAAATTAGTGTATGAATGTAAAGGGTCTTCGTGCTCTACAAGATCGGAATAGCAAATGCCCCATTATGACAATTATCAACTGGTAAAAGCACAATAGATGAAGCTGATAAGATACTTTTGTGTTCATTAGTCTCACTATGTGGCAAATGTGTTATGGGGCACCATATGATAATGCTTTACCTGTCAAAGAGAAAATGTTAATGAAAATGATAGAAAGACAAATTATAAGGAAGCCAATCCATGTTCAGCCTACAAATACTTATTGGTGAGTATGTGGTAAGCATCCAAAATTCTTTCTTCTGATCCAAATGTTGAGGGGATTTAGGTCAGGCAGGATGTTTCTTGCAACTTGACTACTTGGAGCCAAGACAGAATCATTTTGGTTTTGAACTCAGGGAAACAGATTGGTAATTCATTTGGCCTTGAAGAATATTCGAAGGCAAATAAATGATCAAGCACTGTCAAGCATTCTTCAGGGAAAAGCCATTTGTAATCAAGACTTGCAAAATGAAAGACACAAATAACTTGGAGTGAACTAAACCATAGCTTTTTAACAAGAAAACATACTAATTTTACTTGTGAAAGTGTGGGCCCCTGCCTTCTACCATAAATATGTCTTAAGGTTTTGCATGTAACTATTTTACCTATATTTTTAATGTAACATTTTATTAAAGTAATTACTTTTTGTTCTGCTCAGGAAAATCATCAGGTACCAGTGGATTTCATTATGTTTTTAAGAATTTCACCATTTCCCTTACTGGCCAAGCCAGGATTTTAATATTCACTCAAAGATCTGAGTAGAACAGAAGGTATAGACTTTTACCAACACGGAATATATGCCCTCCATAATGGTACTAGTTAACAAGCTATAGAGAGGAAGGACTCTTTTCCAGATCTTTCTCAAATCCTTCCAGGTAAGTCCTTCCAAAGCTCTAAAGAGCCCTTCAACACTTACACTCAGAAGATCTAATTACAGCCAGGTCTTCACCACTGACACAGATGATGACGATCATAAGACAATGAGAATCTCAATGTGTTCCTTCTGTTTTTTATTAACCTACAGTGAGTGTTACAGACAAAACTGGCTTCTATTAATTGCATATGCCACCACAGAATACTACAATACTCAGGAAACCAGCAAAAAAAAAAAAACCCAAACAAAAAGCTGATTGTGTAACTAATCTGATATAAATTTGGTGCTCATGTTTAGTTTAAGGCCTCATAACACAAATATACCTGTACGAACTCTTTGGAGTTATTACCTCAAGATTCAAACCTATGTAATGCTGGTGCTCAGGAAAAATTATATGGTAGCTGGAGAGGAATAAAAACTCAACAGGATAAAACAGCACAATAACAGGAAAAAAATGAAGATGTAGAAAGGAACGGGTTGTTCTTGAGGTCAGTGGAATGGGACTCCATAGCTAAACCCAGCTGGCCTGGAGGAAGAGAAAAATAGGGTAAATAAAAAAAATGTAAATAAGAAGCATTGCCAATTAAGTTTTAACATGATTTGGGCAAGAGAGTAGCAATGTTCAATAAAAATCTAAGTGTTAACTGGCAGGGGCAAGCATATGTAAGCAGGGAGTCCTTAAATAAACAGCACATATATTTGGTATTCTCAGCAATGTATTTCTTCCAAGGGGAATTTCAAAACATAACACCATAATTTCAACAGTTCTCCCATTCTCTGGACCAGATTTTCTTCCCTTTTTTGAACTTCTGCATACTTTAATAGCTTTAAAAATACTGCAGAGGGATAGTTAAATTGTTCTGTATTTAACTCTTGCAGATAGAAGTTAGGAGAGATCTGGGAAAAACAAATTTCTGAATAAAGAAAGAAAAAAGAGTAATAGAGATCAAAGTATGCTTTGGGGCAAGCAGTTCTTTATGATTGCAGCAAGTGCAGCAGGTGATGTAGCTTTGCTGTGCAATGAGGGTAAGGTAGGCTACTGTGCACCATCCCAAGGCCCCTTGGCATATGAGTGTCACCTAAGCAGCACACACTCCCTTGCCACAGCTTGTAGGAATTGAAGAAAATAGTCTTGTGACAAACTTAGGGACGATAGGGGCCAGAGAGGCTTATCAAATTCCTTCAATTTTTTTCTAAATAAGTAATGTCACCAAAGTGACTATTCCAGCCTTTAGACCAGCACAGCTCCTGTGGGTAGGCTGAACTACAGGACACTTTGGGGCAGTGAATGTCTCCTGTCCTTTGCCTAGTGTTCAGATGGGAGACTGCTCATTAGTGAGTACTAACACTGACTTAAGCTCACAGGCTTCTCATAATTCATATCTTCTGTCCAAATGGGACTTGAGAGCCTTGGGCAATCTGTGAGCCATTGAAGTTGCACTGCTGCTACTGTGTCACACAGTGTGTTCTGGATTAGCAGTGGCCCCGTGTGCAGTGGTCTGACCCTCAGCCACCAGAGAGATGTGGTGGGACTGAAGGGCTATGGAAGGATTCAGCTGTCTGTCTAAACTGGCCTCAGCTGGGAGGAGGAGGCAGTGAGTCCAGTGTAACCACGTGCCTGTGGACCAGTGCTGATGTCCCCTCTCTTCAGATGTCAGGGGAATTGCTTTTTGTGATATGAACATTTTGGTATGCTGCTCAAAGACTGTGAAATATTATGCACATTGAATAATATATGTAATGGATATCGCATATGATTAATATGATATTACCAAAATAAATTTTAATTTCATTTATTTTGAAGTTAAAACCAATTTAAAATGTTGAATGATTAGGATACATTTTGTAGAGTAGACTTTTGCGTATTATCCAAACAGAAAATCCAGCGATTAGACATGGAGCCAGGGAGTTGTACAACCACAATTACTGGTTCAGAGCAGTTCACACTAATATTTTAGTTTTTAAATCTGTGTTGCAATCACTGCCCTAGAACTCTATGTTCACATTCATAGTACCATCTATGTCTAACCTATGCGTTTGAGTCAATATGAAGCCAGTGCATTTTCACATACTTCCAGACTTTGGTGCCTGTTGGGACCCAGCGCTGCAGTACTTTTGTGCTCCCTCTTCTGTGCAGGGCTGCATAAAACAGAGCCATCAGGCTCGCACATTCAGCTACTTTTGATGCATTTCCCCTACTTTAAATTCATGTTGTTAAGAATATAATCCACATGGTGGCCAGTTGGCATGAACTTTAAATCTTCCAGGTGTTACTTTTAATTGTTTCCAAGAAAAATAGCTTGTTGCTTCTTCCCATAAAAAGGCATAAGCCTCCTCCCAACCCCCCCAAACAGTTTAGTTGAAATGGGACAGAAAAATAGCTATGAATTTTAGAGTTTACTTTTAGAGGTCAGTAGAGTACGACAAAAGCATTTAGAATGTAATTGGTGAACACAAACAGAAGGACATTCTTTGTGAAATAAAATATAACATTACCCTATCTTATTACTCAGGTCAGATGGCAAAATGTTTTTAGTGTGACTGTAACAGATTCTGCCATTAGCAGATGCATATGCAGAGTACATACACCTTGACCTAGGAGATAATTAACAGCAACAGAAAGCAGCATGACCAAAAGCCCCTGGTTCCCTCTGCTTCACTGTATCATCCCTTCTGGGTGTCATAGAATGCAGTATGATCAACCAGTATTAAGAAAGGGTTTAATTTCAAGCCTCAGGTTCTGCCAGCTTGTGCATTGCTCTATAAATCATCCTTCTTAGCAGAGCTTGGTTTGGTATTAAAAAGGTGTTTATATCCAAGCTTCAAAGTCAGCACTTGCTGATACAATTAACTAATCTACAGCTCTCAAAGATGAAGCTAGTTGTTTATTTTTAGGTAGAACTACTTTTCATCTAAAAGTGCTGATTTATCAAAATTTGAGTGTTTTGTGGGAAGATATTTTAGCAAAAATTGAATAGAATTGTCTGCTGAGGAGGCATGAGGGGAATCTGCCAGCTTGATGGAGCGAGGGGAAATGGCAAGTTGAGAACCCACAGCTCTGGAGCCAGGCACGTGGCTCTTTGCAAACTTGGCTTTTCTGTTCTCAGCTTTTACAAACCTCATCCGGGACTGCCAGGAGCCAGCAGTAGGGAAATCCTTAGTGTTCAGCCCTGAACTGACCAGACACACCAAATATCGGTGTAGCAAGGCTTGGGGAACATGAGGGAACTTTGTGAAAAGGTAAAAACGCAAAGACATCTGTACTTTTAGAAACCATGATTTTGAAATTTCTTTGCTGTGACAATTTGAGCTTTTAGTCTGAAAGAGAAGGGGCTTTTTACATTCTCTCAGCAGAAAAATTCCTGTGACTAGACAATAATATCTGCAAATGTATGTATACAGCATTAGCCTCCCTTTTCCTCAGCCATATGCACAGGGCTTCTTAAAGCCTACCTTTCAGACATGAAAAGAGAAGTTTTGAGAAACACAGCAGTAGTCACCAAGGGAAAATGCTGACAAGCAGTATGATATGGACCAAACCAAATAGAAATCCCACATTGCAGTTATACAATTTTTGGAAGGGATTTAAGAATGCATTCATTAGTAGATGTTGTTCAAAGGAGTCTTGGGTACATCACACCCCTGTCCCACTCTCTCCATCTCTGGGTTGCTGCATTTAAAACTTGCAGTTTCACCTTGTTTTACTTGCTTTTGGACAAAGCACAAGCAGAGCATCTTCTCTGTTCTTCTGAACAGTGACTCTAAAGATCTAGGGTCAGAAGCTGTAAAATAACTACTCTCAGTTCCATGAACAAGCTTTCTATTGAACTGTCTCCTTTGTTTTAACCCAAGGAGAGTCCTCATCTCTGTAATTTGCTTGTCAGCCAAACCACAACCTCCTACTATTCAAGGTATTTTGAAATTATAAAGCATTGTTTAAAATATTGTTTTATACTGAAGAGTTATGTAAAATAAGACAGACGCTTACAAAGGTAACTTAAATAGTTCTCTACACAATTACACTACTATAATTGCACTGCTAAGGCAATATTTGTATGACTTACTCAGGATGAGCTTTATTTGTTTTACTCCTGAAGCTCTAACTCTCTTTGCAAGTGACACAGTGATGTGATTCTCAGTTAGGTTACAGCACTGTGTTTACTAGGACTTGAAACTTTTGGTATTTAGGTACTCTGATCAGTAAAGAATGAAAATTTGATTGATACAGTATGGATCAGTGGTCTATTTCAGACTTGGCCTCCTGTCTCTTATACGCACTTTCTATAGTGCTCAGTGCAGTTTACTGTTTTGGTGTCTATATTCAAGATGCTTCAGGACCTGCCTCTGCTTATCTAAAACATCCTATAAAGTGCCAGGAGGAAGATTAAGTGAGTAAACTCAGGAGTAGAACAACAATTATCCAAAGGAAGCTGCTTGCTAATGTGTTGCTTTCCCAGAATCACACTGAAAATCCTACTGTGATTATCAGACATTCCTTGAACTATGCTGGGCAATAACATAAGAATTTTAATTATTGAATGGCCAAAATATGCCTGTTTGTTCAGTGGGAAGTTGGAAAGGAATGTGGGAAAAGTGTACGTGTAGAATTGCAGTTCCTAATACATGTTCTTGGCTTCTGGTAACCTCAAGTTTATGAATGTCTAAAGACGAGTTTGTGTGATATTAGTTTTTAAAATGAGAAGTATTCTTATCTTTTTACGATTAGGAGCCTGTTTGGAGAAGTAGAAGAGTATATAGGGGTTCCTCACTTTTGGTCTGGACTTTGCTTCTTCCATTGGATGCAAGATTTCCACAGTCTGTGTCAGGCTGTGAAGTTCTTCTCTCAACCAGGAGTTTGGAAAGTACTTATTCAGAAAATTTCTTATGATCCTTAATGACTAATTTTATGTGGAATTTAATACTGGCACACTAGGATCTAGAATGAATGCCTTTAATGTTCAAAATTTTATAACTTTCCCTTCTATCTTTCTAGTATTTAAATAGTTCATTTTCATATTGCTGACAATACTCTTGCATTTGTGTAAGAGTTGCTACTACTGGACTTTTATGGCTGAAATATTGAGAGTTCTATTCAAATTTTAGTTTAAACTTGGAATAATTAAACCACATTTCTCAATAGTGAAGGATATTTGACTCCCAAATTATAAAACAGTTGGACATATTTTACTATTTTAGTGCCACATATATTCCCTTGTCTATCCTTGAATTCAAATAAATTTTTTAAAGAAAGCCAGTGCTGTGAATATCATGTAATGTCATGTGAACTTTGCACTGGAGATAAATAGAATGTGGTGACATTTCCATAGCTGTGGGAGAGTAATCTGGAAAGGTTAGACAGGATTACCTTTTTTTTGTTTGGATACATAAAATTGATCAGTTCACAGTCAGTGGAGCCCATCCATTCTGGGCTTGGGCTCACTGGACCATATCCAAAACCGACTGGTGTGCTTTCCTCTACCCACTCGTATCTGCCTGTGGGGACAGAAAACTCTGGTTGCTGAGTACAGAGGCCAAGCAGTGTTAGCTTCAGACTAGAATTTGAACCAGATGGTGCCCCGCACTGACACTGACCTTCAGCACCCTCTTAGGGCTTTTCTCATCACCCCAGTGCGCTGCGTGTGATGTGACCCCATGTACAGACCATTGCATTTCTTTGCTTTGTCCTGTTCTGTACCCTCTGCTGTCACATGTTGCCTCTGGTTTTACACAGCAAGTCTTGTCTCTCTGGCTGAGGGCAGCACAGAGGAATTGGAAGGGTGCCTGCCAGCCTCATCGGCAAAATCGGGGCATAAACAGAAATCAGAGTCACTTAATAAATAATACGATTAATATTTTGCTAAATACACCACTTGGTCTCTGCCTTTTTACTGTTTCTAGTATAAAGCCTTTCATTTATTTCATCCGCTGTCCAAAGCCCAGCAGCACCGCTCCGGAGAGGAACACCCCCTGTGGTGCCCCGGGGCCTGCACTGACCCGCTCCCGGCCCCGACCCGTGTCCAGCACACGGACACCCGGCCTGGGCCCCAGGGGAGCCGAGATCACCGCCAGCATGGGCCTGAGGATCTCCCGCAGCTCCGAGCCTCAGAGGGGAGCCGAGATCACCACTAGCATGGGCCTGAGGAGTTCCTGCGGCTCCGAGCCTCAGAGGGGAGCCGAGATCAGCGCCAGCATGGGCCTGAGGAGTTGATGCGGCTCCGAGCCTCAGAGGGGAGCCGAGATCACCGCCAGCATGGGCCTGAGGAGCTCCCGCAGCTCCGCGGCGGGTTCGGCGGGTGCCGGGGGACACCTGGCGGGCAACGCGGGAAGCTCCGGCCGCTGTCAGCCCAGCCTGCCCCACCCGCCGGGGACACCGGGACCTGCCCGGCCTCGCTGGACAGAGAGCAGAGACCTCCCTGCTCCCCGCTGAGCTGGGCGAGCTGCGGGACTCCAGGGCTTATGAAAAAATCGCATCTCTGCAACGGGTGTGCGCTGACACTTAGTCTCTCTTTGAGATGCCTCTGGGAGCCAAAGCCATCAGCCTCAACAAAGCTCGGGCATGAAACTGAGTTAGGGGATATTTAGGCTGGATATTAGGAAGAGGTGTTTCACCCAGAGGGTCGTTGTGCACTGGAACAGGCTCCCCAGGGAAGTGGTCACAGCCCCAAGCCTGACAGAGCTCAAGAAGCATTTGGACAATGCTCTCAGGGACATGGTGTGACTCTTGGGGTGTCCTGTGCAGGGCCAGGAGTTGGACTCGATGGTTCTTCCAATTCAGCATGTTCTATGATTCTGTGAAAGTTGCACCATGTGGAGGGTGTTTTGTGTCAGCAGAGAAGTGGACAGTGTGTAACTTGCATCAGGACACAGGGATAAAAACCTGCCTTGGAAGTGTAACCAAAGGCAGGGAGCACACAAAGCCTCTCAAGCTGGATGCTGTTGGCATTCAGTGATTTGAATGCTGCACCTCAAACACCATGTTCAGTTTTGGGCTCCTCTCTACAGGACAAGAGTTTGAAGTTCTAGAGTGTGTCCGGAGTAGGACGGTGGAGCTGGTGAATTGGCTGGAGCACAAGTCTGATGAAGAATGACTGAGGGAGCTGGGGTGGTTTAGCCTCGAGAAAAGGAGGCACAGGTGGGATCTTATTGCCCTCTACAACCTCCTGAAAGGAAGTTGTATAAAGGTGAAGATTGGTCTCTTTTCCTAAGTTACAGATAGTAGGACAAATGGAAATCATCTCAAGTTCTACCAGGGCAAGTGTAGATTGGATATGAGGAAAAATTTCTTCACTGAGTAGTCAGACATTGAAAAAAGTTGTCCAGGCAAGTAATGGAATTACCATCCCTGGAAGTTTTCAATAAACATGTAATTGTGGCACCTGGGAACATGGTTGGGTGGTGAACATGGAAGTGCTGGGTTAAGGGTTGGACTCAATGACCTTAAGGGTCTTTTCCAACATTAACAATTCTGTGATTCTATGAGTATGACTGTGAACCAAGAATGGAGCCTGCAGTGTGGCCACACAGGCTTACCCAGGCTGGCCTTACAGACCTTCAAGCCGAATGGGGCAAGACTGAAAGGGGATCAGGCTGAAAAAGGATCAGGCTGAAAAAGGATCAGGCTGAATGGGCCCCTTCACGTGCTGCAGGAGTAACCAGGGGCAGGAGGCAGCTGGGACACACTGGAAGCGGTGCTGTGTGGTGGCCTGGCTAAGCAGGGATAAGCAGCAGGTCCCTGGGGCTGTCTACCCACAGAGGTTGATCAGAGCTGCTGGTGTCACCAGTTGTCTGCGTTTGTCACGCTGTCCCCACGTTGACACACATCAGGCTCTTTGCAGCATAAAGAACAGGGGCAAAAAAGCAATAATTTATCAGGATGGACTATCATGTGCCTGCCTGGGATGTCCTTGGCAGAGAGAGTCTGGCAAGTACTGTTTCTACTCATGTCTGACACACTGAACCTGTGCTGAACGGACGTGGCACAGGGACCAGCATGGTACATTCACATTGTGGGGAATCACTAAGATTCCTGCTCACAGCTTGTACACATGGAATCCCAAACACAGCAAATCCTCAAAGGTAAATGTCTCCAAGGGGAAAAGAAGAATCTGGGAAAACACACTGTCAAAAAGGACTGTCATTTTAACCAGGGCTGCAGAACGATGGAGGAAAAGAGCAAAATTGAGGAAAAGCATACTGGGCTTTTATGGGAGCTGGTAGTAGAAAGCCCTGCTCTGCACTTTAAAAAGTATTTACTAAATCTGCACTTTGCTTTCTGAGGGCTTTCTCCACATTCTTCCTATTCCCTTTTGGGTTAAGGAGTATCTACATTGTGTTTCTTCAAGGCCTACCACAATAAGGTTGATTTTTCTCTGTTTTATATCTATTTCTAAAAATAGGTAAGTATGGTCAGCTGCCACATTTTGACACTCTACTGTAGAAAGGTGAGATTAGTCACAAGAAGGGCATGCTGACTGAACTTGGTAAAGTTTTCTTTTTATGCATCTGACAAAGACTAATATGGAAAACATAGACCCTCATGTTTTATCTCAATTTAATTCTGTAGATGGGGTAAACAGATGTGCACCTTACTATTTTTATCATGGAAATTAAACATTTGTTTTGATATATCAGCTCATTATAATAGAAATAAATATTTTGCTACATTATTTCATTTGCTGTCCAAAGGTATTTTGTTTAAACTTCTACACCACAATCCTATTTTAATCTCTTCACTGAAAATCCCAAGACTGGGTTGATATCCACTGTTCTGTGCACACCTTTTTATCAGCACTGCCACCTACCTCTTTTCTTGCACCCTGTGCCACTGCCTCTATTAGTATTATGTAAATACCTGACCATCTAATTTTCATATTCTTATACAGTATTGAATGTAATGAGAGCCTGAGGCTAGAGGCACTACCACAGTAGGGCAAAAGTAATTACAAGAACACCATTAATGCAATTAGTGGCCATGAATTTTGCTGACGTGATGTACCCTTAGCAGCATGTCCAGCTCCTGTGGTATTGTGCATCTGAGAGTTGTGGACAGAAATTTTAAGATAGTTTTCTGATGGAGACTGCTACTGCCTAAGACACCACCTTGAAACCTTGATCCTTGCAGCTTAAAATAACTTGAACTTTTCTTCAGAAATCTGTACAGATTTTAGCTAGGCTGCTGAATAAGTAGCTGAATAAGTAGGAACTGTTTTTAATCTATCTGGAAAAAAATATACAGGGATATTAATATAAAAAAATTCTGCTCAGTCTACTTCCATCTAGGATTTAGTTTCAGTATATAGCTTAAGGAAGTCAAAAAACATTTGCCTCTGATACTGGTATGGATACAGGAACAGGGACAATTTTGTTTTATGATGTTTTATGAGCATTTTCTTCTATTTCCCATTACAGGCTATATATAACCCTTTTGCTACTGTTAGAATTCTTCATAAGACATTGAAATGTAACATTTTCTTGGTTTGTCTTTGATCTTTAATTTTTGAGTTGCATTTTTAAGATTAGAATTTTTCAGTTTATTTTCCCAGTGGAAAGACTATCCCACTAACAAGTTCTCGTTTATTGTCCTCTACATTTATTATTGAGTAGGCTCTCCAAAACCATTTGTGCTTTTCTCCATGATTAGTTTAAATTCTAGGACTTGTTTTACTTTCTTATTCCAGTGACTGTGTTTTAAACCATTTTCTTTCAATCTGCACAATTTGCTTCTACTGAAGGTTGGGTACATTTCTCTCCTCAGAGAGAGATATTGTATATTTCACAACAAGACAAAATAAGAGTAATCAGTAGGTGATTTTTTTGCCAAGGCAAAGTGGGCAACTGTAGGAGCTAGGAAAACAAATGTGAAATCAGGCCAAACTGCAATGAAACAAAAGTTCTTCCAGCTGCAGAGAATAGTAGATCCTCTACTAGTCTGTTATTGCTTGATTTATTAACATACAGACCATATCTAACAATATCCACATATTTAACTCATGTCTAATCACATTCGTAACAGAAAATAGACTTATTTTGCAGAGTCATGGCCTAAATGTATCTTTAGATTTATTTCATCATCCCAGTACGTTTGGGAATGGCTTTCGTTGTGTGTCACATATTTACACTGAAAGGAATGCATGAAATTTGACAGTTCTGTCTCAGGTTTTGTATAACAGATTCTCTGTGTTATGTAATATATTTTAACCTGTGAATCAAAGCTAGACAGAATTCAAATATCTTCAGGGCACAGTTGTATGCAGTTTGAGTCTGTGCTTTCACAGAAAAAGCAATGTCTCACACTGAACTGCTAGTAGGGAAATAACTACACTGGTTTAGCTCACCTTCAGCCTGTAGCCTTTGCTATCTCTTACCACCAAAATAGCACAGGAGTCTAAAGCATGAAGTGTTATCAGTGCCAGAGCAGATGAAGCTGTTGTGGTTGTTCCAGAAGCGTTGCATGTGTCTGCCTTGGCCATGTGATGTAGGAGCTGATGTAGCCAGTGCACTGGTGGGCACAGTGTAGCTCAGGATTTGGTATGTTGTGGTTTCCCAGCTGGTTTAAAGCCTGATACATCAGTTTGCACAGTTTGAGTTTGATGATAGTAGTTTAAGCTCCTGTACCAGAGTCTGAAGAGCAGTGGCTGAGAGCCATCGCACAGCTGCTGCTGTTGCCTCACCTGTGGGCAAGAATCTCCCAAAAGTTATAACACAGAACTATGAGAATGAAACGCCCCATGTACTACAAATATGCCTTTTGGTATATTTGAACCTGCAGGGTAATTTTTCAGATGTTTGCTATGGCTGCTGGTCGCAGAGTACTGACTGAATGGATACTGATGGCTGGAAAGGACCACTGACCAAGCTCTTCTTGTCCATTGGTGGTGTTAACAACCTGTCACCAGAACTGTGTGAGACTGTTTGTAACAAGCTGCTGCATTTTAATAAATTTGTTTTATTTCTGT
Organism: Zosterops lateralis; assembly: GCF_965231275.1. Classification (NCBI taxonomy): domain Eukaryota; kingdom Metazoa; phylum Chordata; class Aves; order Passeriformes; family Zosteropidae; genus Zosterops; species Zosterops lateralis. The sequence continues at coordinate 28,000,770 of NC_139765.1, forward strand.
GTATGAAAAATTGATTTTTGAAATCAAAGCCTGCAGCCTATTCCCCCTTAATACAAATGAATTGCTTTGGTATTCCTTTTTAGATTAATCCAGCAGTTGTGATAATGACAATTTTGAAAGTGGCTGCTGCCTAATGCTGTGCAATTTTTTTTTTAGTAACACTTGATGTATAAAATAGAATTCATACCATTCTTAATACACATTCTAACTAAGAAGCAGTGATGGTGTATGTGTGCAAAGCAGGCATATCAGGAATTGTCTGAGTCCTTGTTTCATGGGACATATTAAGGTCCTGTCTGCAGCAAAAGTAGGTATTCTCCTTTGGGTGGACTGGAATTTCAGTTGTTATCAGCTACAGAGAATTCAGTCTGTGATTCATACAAAAACCAGACCCCAAAGCAAGCTACAGAAAATTAAAAGTAGAATGGTATTATGTGAACACTCTACTGTCTGTTCCAGACAGTGAATGAAAAGAGGTCAAGAGAAACAGAGACAATGTGGGAAATTCCCTGCCTATGCCTGGGGTGTTCTTTGTAATAAAATAAAAGGCAGTTCTGGATAGGTTTTTACTAGTAGGATCTTAGGCCAGTGTAACACAGTTTGAAAAAACCTCACTTGTGGCACAGTTTATAAGTGAAAAGAAACATATTTGTAACTTTTTATTAACAAATTGTCTTTATAAAATGAAGACCCACTTGGTCAAACACACTTGGCTCAAGTTCTTATACACAGCATATGCTTGAAGGTAGCTATTATTAAAGAAAATATGACGAGGTTAGGATGAGTCAGGTTCCTCTTTAGTCTTGAGTGAGTGTACTTTAAATGTATTAAGTACTTCAGTACTTCAGCAAACTGTGTCTGTTTTTTAGCTGGAGGGTGGAGAAACAGAACATTCCTTTCAGCACTGTGAAGTATCATGGCATCTGCTGTGACAAGGATATCTATGCAGGCATTTTACCAGCAGCACCACTTGGCCACTGGGACAGCAATTTAGACTGATTCCTGCCTATTACAGTAACATTATTCCAGCTGTGTCTTTTCAAGAAGTTCAAGAATATCTTTTGTCTATTATTGTTCCTTTATGGAAATGACATTTTCCCAGCAACCAAGGATCTGGTGGGGCACTATTTTTAATTTTTGCATCTGCTGATTTAAACACTTTTAAAAGTTGCACAGTAGGTCTAATTTGGTATCTACAGGTCTTAACAACAGTTGTGTTTTAAAAGCAACCTGTTCTACTCTGTACAATAAAGTGTGCTGTCAAGAGCTGGTAGGTCCATTGAGCTACAAAGACTCTCCTGGACTATGACATTCTCTTCCATTAGTGTGTGAACTGCTTTTAGAAGGCTACCAGTTAAAAGGGGTCAGTTCAGCTGTGATCTACTAAGTTTGCATGGGACCCAGTCCTTTGTTTGCAGGCAGATGTTAATATCTGAAAGACCAAAGCACTTGAGGGACATTACCAGAAGAAGAAGAAAGGTGGGATTTGGGTGGTTTTCTTATTTTTTTTTTTTTTTTTGCTCTTAGAGTTGTAATGAAAGAAAACAAATATAATCACAGAGAGTGTTACATCATTAACATTACTGCTATTTCTCCTTTACATGCTTCTCAGGGGCCTTCCTTAATGAGGGACCCCAGTCCTGAAGAGCCCAGCTCCAGCTCTGGTTCTGCTTTTTGGGATGCTTGCAGAGCAGCAGAATCTCTAAGGTAGAAAAGAGTGCCTGCAACTGTAATTGTTGGCTTTGTAGCAAATGCAGAGCCAGCTTGGATGGAGAAACTGATGATTTCAAGTCAACAAATTGGAGTTTAGTAGAAGTAAGTGTAGAAGATGATAATAAGATGAAATCAAGCGCAAAATATCCAATGCCTGGCAAGGTAGCAGAGCTGCAAAACAGGGTCTGGTTCTTATACTGGGTCACAAACTCAAAAAAAGCCAGTCAGTGAGATGCTGTGATAAAGAAAATCAATCTCCCTCTGGGATGTATTAGCAAGAGTGTCACTGAACTGAGCAGAATTTGCTCTTGCAGTGCTGCTGTGACATTATTTGGAGAGGTCAAAGCACCAGACATTAAAAGGAAGACATGCCCAAAAAGAGCAATGAGAATAGTCAGAGGCATTTAAAAAGCGTTATTTGTGAGAAATGGAGGAAAGGATTCGTTAACTTTTGGAAGAGAAATAACTATGACTAGGGAGAGGTAATGCTGATAACCTTTCAACTCAGCAAAATTTAAAAGAGTATTATAAGGAAAGAGAACATGATCAATTTTTTTCACTGCTCATCACCACAAACCAAGGAAAATGGCAGCTGAAGTTTCAGCAAACATGACTTTGGTTAAATATCAGGAAAAAATCAAGGTTTTTCAGTGTATCGGGTCAGTTCCCATGACAAACGAAACCTACGAAGAACTGCTTGCATGACATCCCACCTCTCCTTGAGACACTGCATTGCTCCCCTGTATCCTCTTGCATAGGATCTGGACATGGACTTGTGGCATCTGGAACAAACCTGTGAAAACTGGAATTGCTAGTGAATGTAACCATTGTTTTCCCAGTTTGTTTGTGTCTTGATTTCTTTTTGAAAGTCTGCATCTCTTTCCCTACCCCCTGGACTTTGTCCAAAGTAAATAGAGATGAGTTGAAGGACTTAATGTTGGCAACCTGGAAGGCAAAGAATTCTGTGCCTGGGACTGTAACCAGGCAACTTAGTCAATATCAACTTCAGTAAATCAGTAACACTCACTGCTCTCAGCAAAAATCACTTCTTTCTCTAAAAGAGCACATTTTTGGAAATCTGCGCTCAAACTCCACTTCAAAACATTCCAGAGAATTAACTTGCATCTCTCTGGCCTTTAACTCCCTTCCCTCCACTCCAATAGGTTACAAAATTTTTGGCTGCTCAAAAGACCACTGTAGCAATTACAGAAGCAAAAGTCATTACTAGAAATCAGTGTGTATTTCTTTTTTAATTAATAAACTAGGTGGTGGGTTTTTTTGAGCTGGGGACAGAAGAATATGCAGTACTGTTCTGATGGGATTTAATATATATGAGAAAAACCTGTATGTAGTGATAAACAGGCTCTCAAAACTGTTATTAGTCCTGTTTCTTTGGCAGGCATAAAAGTGGGATGCTCTACAAACAATGAAGATGTTCAGGTGCATATTTTAAATAGTGTGTTGGAAATGGCAGGAAGGCCTTTGTTCTGCCCAGGATCTGTGCAGGTGAAAGATGACTTTTTACAAGTCATTGTCCACACTTCTGCTGTCATCTGGGGATCCCGGGGCAAGTAAACTCTTTGACTGACTCTTTAGAAGATATCACTAGAAACTGAAACACACTATTTCATGCAAGAAAGGTTTCCTGTATTTTGGATTTGGAGACTCTTGACTGCTGAAATGCTGCTTTCATACAGTCTGCTCTTCTAAAAATTAGTTTCTCCAAATGATCCCAAACTTTCTGAAATAACCTGACAAATCCTAATTCCTGCAGAATTTTTTCCTCATTTTTGGTGTTATCATTGGTAAACATACCTCTAGGCTGGTATTAAGTGGAAAACTCGATGTACTTCTAATAATTTTAACACCTCCTTTTTTTTATGGTAGAGTAAATCCTGCTGAAAAATATTTATAGTGATCGTCATTTTAGATGCTTTTACAATAAGTCCAGAGGACTTAAGAAAAAGTGTTGATCTTTTCTGTGGGCCTCCATAACTGCAGTGAGTCTGACTGCAGTAAGTCACAGCTCCCAAAGGGACTTTGATTTTATAGAGTCAAATGCAGAGAGAGCAAAGATAAGCCTAGGAGCTAAAAACCACTGAATCTAGCCTTAAAATTAACAATCACAAAAGCTGTGTCTATTTAGAGCTTTGATTTACCTAAGTCTCTCAGAGCACAGATCAATTGTAGGCATGGAATTAAAGCCAATCAACATAATGTCTAAGTGAGGATGGTTATCCCAGCCTTATTCTTCCCTGCACTAGCCTAGACACACAGTGGGATCAAACTCTCTTGTTAAACACTCAGCCATTCCTCCCTTTGTATCTACAAATGAGAGGCAAGGGACAGAAACAGATATGTCTTGCAGTCCACAACAACCTATCAATATCCCAATCTGCATAGCACACAACAGGGGTCACCTTGCAGATGGATTAGTGTGCCAGCTCCCTGTCGCAGCTAGGTAATACAATGAGTTACATAAAAGTTAATTAGCAAAGTAAAGAAAGCAGAGAGCTTGAAAGGGTCTGATATTTTGTTTAAATATTATAATCCTCTGATGTTCTGCAGATTTACAGCAAGATTCATGGGTTCCTCTTCTTTATGGGAGGGGATGGGTTACTCTTTGGTGAATTTGACTCTTTAGATGCATAGCTGAATAATCTATAAGGGATTTTTATAAGACATGGTAATGCGGTAATGCTTCATGAATCAGTCCCAGAGCTACATGTTACTTAGTGTCCTTTTGATTTATTCTGTTAAGATAGCATTTAATATGATTGTCAGATTGTTCCTCAGCTTGGCTAGTCAAGGCCAGACTTCCAAAAGGAAAAACTTGAAAGAGTTTGGGAGTTCAGGACTATTTAAAAGATTCTAATTTCTTTGTTTTACTTGCCTGGGTATTGCAATCCTGTAGTTACTTTTAATTTTAATAGTCAATTACATTTTGTACTAACCCTCTTATCTATAGTAGTAAGTGTAACCTAACTTTGCTGCCATATATAATCCAGCCTGGTAAAACAGAGAGCAAAATGTTTATTCTCAAAGGTCTTGTGTCCTTTTGTAGCATCTAGTCTGAATACTGCAACTCTATAGAGATGAGGAACAAGCTCTATTCTTCTGCTACAAAGACTGCTTTTCAGCTGAGTGAGATGATGGTTGTATTTGTGGGCATGAGCTTTTTAAAATGGGGATCAGGTCTTCATTTTCATGGGATTCCAGGCATAGCAACAGCCATAGGATGAGAAAACAGATCTACACAACCTGGTGGGCATCAGATGAATGGGGTGATAAGAAAGTAGAAGCCAGTGGTTTATGGATGTGCAATAGGAGCAGAACTTCTTCATTTCTGTCTTGTATGGGCCATGACTCAAATGAACTGAGTCACAGCAATAACTTATAAAGCTACACTCAATCTCATTTCCTTCGTATTAGCACTCTCATTTCAAAAATATGGCTACTGCTGCAGATGCTTTTATTGATAACCAGCAGTGTTCTCCACAGAAATTAAGCCCTTGGCTGAATGTCTGCAGCTGGGCTTTGCTCTGGCCATCTGAAAATCCCAGGGTAGCAGAGGGAGAGAGGACTTAATAAAGATCAAAATTGTTCCTATCAGATCAGTGTTGAGTGTGGGTGACAAGGTGGCAGAAGAAAAGTCACTATCAGTCATGCTCTAGCTCCTTTTTCAGTAAAGCAGGAGTTAGTTGCCTACAGCAGCATGTGGAGCTTTCAAAAGCTTCAAACCCCTATAAGGAAAAAGTCAGAGGTGGGTCTGTCAAGAAAGAAGGAAATACCAGGACATCCAAGGCATAGATAGTATGAAAAACAAGATTTTTTGTGATTTCAGGATCTGGGCTGCATGGCCTTTGACATTTCATTCCTTTGGGCTTTTGCACCTTAGTTGCAAACTCCTCTTTGGATGGATACACTGTAGATGCAGTAGAGAATTTTTTTTTCCTGAGACATAAATGTTGATACCATACATTGTTGTGAGAAAAAAAACGTTTACTTAAAATGAAAACTTGAGGGAAATTCAGTCCATCACTGTTTGAATTTTCTGCCTAGAATTGTGATGCTAGTGCAGAGACCACTGTGGTTTTGTAAAAGAGAAGAGGAATGACGTAATCCACAATATTTTTCTCTTCTGCAAATGTTTTTTGTGGAAGGTTGGAAATTGTAGAAGCAGCCACTGGATGGCAATGTTTCACACACAATTTCAGTCGCAATGGTTTAATAAGACTTGGAGTGCAGGCGCTCATCTGATTAAAACTTTCATCCAAATCCTAGTCTAACACTTATTTCAATTCCATGTTTGTGTCACTGACAGAAATTGAACTGACAGTCGTATTATGGAGAGGCTACTGGCTCTGCATTGCTAAGGTCGAAACCTGTTTTCCATTATAAACTCAATCTTGGCCTCAACTCTGAAATTCTAAGTAAAGACTATTCCTCTTTCACATATTGTGACCACAATGAGCAGCAAGGAGAGATGTTTTGTTCCCATTTCAGGTAAGTTAAGAGGGTGTTTATTTGGTGCATGTCTGTGGACTCTCTGGTGTTAAAATGGATAAAACTTTTTGCAGTGTCTCTTCTCTAAAACTTCCTATGAAATTCAAGACCCCCAGCACAACACAGGTTGGATCTGTAAGGTGTATTGAGTAAAATGGGAAGTGAAGTTCCTCCAGCTGAATTCACTCTTCCTTCCTTACATTTGCTTGCAGTGAAATTCACCTAACATTTCTGAACATTTTCAGAAAATGAAAATCTAGTGACAAGTAACACAGTGACAGGTGCAGGTGCTCCGAGGAAGCAATTTTTTACACTCATCTGTCAGTATTCATGCTGAGAGCACTCACACCTGGATTCAGCTAGGAAACAAACGCTGCACAAATTGGGTGACTTGGCTGGCAAATTAGAGCTGACCAACATGGTTCAAAAAGAAAATACTGAATGCTTAGAGAATTAAGGTGGCATATTCATACACTTGGGGTTTTTTACTCCTTAAAAGAAAGTAACATTGGAAGACAATATGAGATAAGAAAGTTGAAGAACCCTGATTATTACAAGTATTCATTGTGAAAAATCAAAACACTAAAATCACTGATGATATTATTTACTTTGCTTCACTCACCATGGTGCAAAAGCCTTCTTTCTCTTTATACTCCTGCTCTTGTTATCTATTGCTGACCAGCACATATCTGACAGTATGGCATATGCCCGGCTAGCAAACAGAAAATCACTGTGCAAAAGAAATTATCCACAAATCTTTGTTTCTTCTTTTGGTGCAGGTTTTAGTAGTAATTGTGGGAATCATGTTTACAATACATTCTTCCCTGCCTGGGTCAATTTAGTATGGTGTTTACTGCAACTGAGGAAATCAGCTCCTTTGGAAGACATTTGTCTCTTGAGATATTTCTTGATGCTGCAATCATCCAGGAATGCATACACTTTCTATTCTGCCACTGGTTTTGAGCAACAAGCTTTTTACACCTGCCCTCAGAGAATTCAGAATAGCTCTATATGGGAAAAATCCAATCTCATTCCTATATTGGCACAACCTTTGAATCCTTTGCTTTACTTCTACAGTTCATAGAGAATGCTCCTAGCGCTTTTTGTGTAACAGATGAAAAGGTACACAGAGGGGAGGACTGAAAGCCTGGTATTGCTGTGGAAGAGAGCTAAGATTAGAACTACACCTGAAGATCATTTCCACTTTCAAGCATTCTCAGTTTAGTCTTACAATGTGTACCATAACACTGTAATGTCTCTCTTAGAGAGTTAAAGTGCTCTTACATTTTACTTCTTTGATAGTGACAGGCACTCTCACACTGTACACAAGCTTCTCTCTGGGAAGTACACCAGTTCTTTTTCTTTGCTGCTGTGTACAGCTAAATTCAGAAGGTGAATCTCTATTTGATTGAACTTCTTCAAACTTGGCACTTCCACACTTTTTGTTCATAAACAGTGACATGCCAGAAAAGTATGTTATAATACAAAACTGAACTACAACCAGGGAGGAAGGCAGAGAATAAATTAGACTTACATTGCCTAGACCCTTCTGAGAAAATGGTGTAACCTTGTCCTAGTAGTAGCATAGTGATAGCATTTGTGGCACTGAAATTCATTAATAAGGTCACTATTTCTCTAAGGAACTATTGCTTCAGGTGTTAGTAATCTGAGTGTGAATATTTGTTTTGACAGGACTTTCATCAGTTTGGATATATTTAGATAAATTATATAAAAAGGGGAATATTTTAAAATTATTAAAAAAACATTGAAAGCAGATTGTTAAAACCCTTAACATTTTACCAAATTACGTTTTACAGGCTGTATTGTAATGAGTTTTTGTTAACACGTATGTACTGACAGCCTCAGAGCTCAGGTTCTTGGCTGATGCAGTAGGTCAGTCATACAGAGAGGGTAAGTCTTCATAGCACTAAACAGCTCCTAACATACTCTGCTCAAAATACCCAGAACCTGACTTTTTTAAGTTAAGGATTTTATTGAAATGAGTGAGTTCAGGTCTAATATACAGCTGTAGCCATGTGTCCAAATCTGGCCCAAGGAATTTACAATACACGTTTTGTGTATGTGGAACAGGTAAATACTGATCACCTAGAAATATTTTAGTCTAAATGCCCAGCCCAAAATCACATAGGACCCCTTTGTCAGGGACATGGGAATACTCTGTGGTAGTGAAATAACAAAAGATTCAAATTACTTTTTTTTTTTTTTTCTTTTTCAAAAGCATCAATGTTTGCATCTCTGGATAAAAATGGAATATTTTATTTTAAGGCTTTGACTCAGGACAGATTACATATTGACACAAATCACAGTTAGAGTTGTCTCAGTGTACCCTTTCAGGTATTAAAGGGTTCCTGAATTAACTGTTCATATGTTTGAGGCTAATCATGCAGGTTTAAGTCTTCAGCATCAAGCTTTCATATCAAGTATGTTATGGTGGGCTCAGATTAAGCAAAATTCTAGAAATGGTACCTTTAATTTAACATTTTAGCAGACCTCTTATGGAAGTCATCAGAACTTCTCCTGAATTAAAAGTGTAACATTTTTCCCACTATTTGTGTTAAGTCAAACTGACTAGTAATTTTCTCCTTGTCATCAAAGGAGACAGTTCTAAAATACTCTCCCCACAGAAGCAAATTGTCAGCTCTCAGGAAGAAAATGAAATTAAGGAAAATCAGAAAACACTGAAGAACAATACTTCCACAAGTAAAACTTCTGGGTGACTTCAGGACAGAAAGAAGGAGGACACTTGAAGCTTATCTTTTGAGAGGTTTCTGGATATGAGAACTATATTTCCTGTAGCACATCATCACCAAACACAGAAGTGATTCAGAGACACTGTGAAACAGTACATAAAATGAGACTGGAATTTTTCAGTGTGGTACCTTTTACAGCGCCATGAAGTCAGCTCAATGTTAGACAGACTGCAGCAAAAATCAGCAGCAAAAAAATGCAGCAAAATCATAATATAAGTTCTTAGTATTAACATTTTTTTGCCAATATTAATGACATCAAAGTGACTTGAGAGATTTTATTTCTTTCTTATTGAATATGACAATATCCTGATACTTTCTCCACATCAGATTTGTGTATGTACTGACTTCTGTTTAGGGATAATAGTTGTCAAATCCAAGACTCATTAAATAATGAGAAAAAGCCAAAGAAGGACCAGGCTGCATGGGAGGACACATAAGGTCTTGGATACTGTTAGTGATGTGTGCTTGTAGAGCTGTGTGGACAGAAGGACTGCCAGGATGGAGATTCAGCTGTTCCAGGAGCTGACAGCTACTCCATGCCTGAGGCTTTGGGGAAAGCTTCAAGAAATGTGATCATTGGAGAAAAAATGAACTTTTAGAGAAATGTCTTCCTTTGCTTCACCAGCTCTTGGCTCATCAGCTCTGCAGGAAGAATGTGATTAGAAGACATTTACCCTCTTTATTGCAGGAATAGCATTTCCCCTCCAGGCTGCTTTGGGAAAAATGGTGCTTCTTTCCTCAAAGTGTGACCCCCCAGAGAGGAAGTTGACATAATCTTCTATGAAGCAGGGATGCATGAAAGGAAGGGTGACCAGTGAATGCCAGCCCAGCACCTTTGCTTTGAGGCTGAGCAAAGGCTGGAAGGTGTCAACAGGACACCAGACCTGTGGTCCTTCAAAATTGTCCAGCAGGCTCCTGGCTACTGGCTCCCTGGGCTGCCTTGCACCTTCATCCCAGAGGTGATGGCACCCACCACACATCTTATTGCCACCCCTCACTCAGTGCCAGATGGATGCAGGCAGAGCAGTGTTCCTGTGGCTTTTCTTCTCTTTGACCAGATAGGAGGCTGTGGATAATGAGGTCTTTTCAGAAATATGTCCTTTCCCCGCCTTTTGATGATTGTGGAAGGAATAAGAACATCTCAAAAGTAGATAGGGAAGACAAAAATCCTTGTAAATAGAAGAGCAAAAGAGCTGGAATATAAAACCTTGCAACAACTGAGGTCAGAGAGAAGTTTCTCAGGAAATCTGCGAGACCAGTCCTGCAACAAGATTGGAAGGCAGAGAGAGACAGAAGTTTGAAAATGTTCAAAAAGAAGTTGCCTTTTTGTTTTCTTAGTTGCACTGCAAATTAGATGAGAAATATCAAATACTTCATGACTTGGCAGAAGCTTGTTTTTCCCTATGGGAAAGGAAATAGAGAAGAGTAAAATGGAGAAGATGTTTTGGGGTTTGTAAGCCAAAGACCCCTGTGGCGGTGCATGAGATAAGTCCAAGGGTTGTTTTCATATTTAGTTAACTACAGTTTAATATGTTTATTGTAAAATGGTTCATTCCACGTACTCCCCTCCTGCTCCTTCTTTGGTTTGTTCCTAAGTTGTTTACCCTGAGATGGTTATATGTCAATCTTCGTTTATATAACCATCTAGCCCTGCCAGTCACCCTGGGGCCCCACCCTGCGCCTAGAAGCTTCTAGGCAGGCCCCTAGGTGATTGGTTGGGACCAAAGGCTCCCCTCCCCTTATTCTTCCCATTGGTTGTTATGTTGATTGATGCCCCCTGAACCCCTCCCAAGACTGTCCCCATTGGTCCCATGTTCTGCCCTCCCCTGTGTTCCTCCCCCGGTTAAAAGATCCTGCACTTGCGTGTTCAGGGTCTCTTCGGAGCCCGACCCCAAGGTAGTAAACCCTCAGTTGCTCAGCTCTCAAGAGTCCCGCGTCTCGTCTTTGCCTGCGCCATAATGGTGGTTCTGCTTCTTTGGTCACAAGATCCCCAGTGTTGTGGTGGTGCCAGAGCTGGCCGGAGCCGGCAACATTGGGGTGAACCACCGCAGACCCCATATCTTGAAGGCTGAAAAGGGAATATTTTTTGATTTTGTTATTTTGTAAGCAGCAACTATGTGTTTTAGTAGGCAACAAAAGCCTTCAACAGCTATTTTATGCACCTTCATTTCCTAGTAGAATATTTTAATCAATTTCTTGTCCCATTCTTGTCATAGTCTCCATTAAACTGTTTTGCCATGTTGTCTTATTATTTGGGTCCACACCAGAGTTTGCAAAGTGGACCTACAGATTTTTTTTTTCCAGAGAAGCTCTGTCAGGCTTATAAAAAAAATCTGGAAACAGTATCTAAAGTGAGAGAGTCAAATGCTAAATGGTTGTGTCCCCTCTCTCACTGCTGCCCTCCTGCTTATAGCTGTGATTTTGTATTCACATTTTGTTTTCAGAGTAGACAAGATTTCTGGTTGCATTTTGCAATGGTAATCTGTAGCTGTTATACCACTTTATCAGTTCACATCTTTTGAAACAATCCCTTCAATTTGAATCCAATAAATGGTTTCTTGTAAACACCTTGTGCAATTGTACAGTTTCTTAGCTTTGTCTGGCAACATCTTGAAAAAACCTTTAGCTGTAAATCTATAAAGAAGGCCTAATTTCCTCCTTAATTCCAGACACAAGAGAATAAAGAGAAAACTAGAAAACTATATATTTGTTTACTGAAATCTGGGACAGACTTGAAGATGGTAACCGTTGCAGAGATTCACTCTGCAGCCTCAGCAGTTTTGATAGGAAATAAAAAGTTTAAAATCACCAGCTGCAGCATTTTCAGAATCTAAAAAGTAGTGAAAGTGCAAAACATCTTTCAGGTTGGAGCTACAGAGAACAGCATCTGTTACATTATGAGTTATGAATAAGGAAAGAAAGATAAACCAAACACATTTGTATATTTGGGAAGGCTTTATTTTGGATCAGAGTAACATATTTCTCATATGAAAGAAAGGAAAATTACTATATCACGTCCAGGAAATTTGCCGTAACCTGCCTAATTATTTTAGTAATAGAATAGTCAGAGTTTTTTTCCTTAAGAGAGGATTGGTTCTTTGGAGAACCTAGTCTTAGACATACTTAGTGTATAGATTCAGAGCCTGGTTTTGGATGCCTAAGTGGGAACAGAATTTGAATTAATTCTCTGGGAGAGTCAGAGGTTAGTACTCCAGTGGTTTCCAAAAGCTCCATCAGCAGGAGTCTTGATCTTTTGCTTATATTTTTCTTTTTTGTGAGGTGCTAGATGCCTGTCATGCTGCATAAACAAACAAAACATCTCCACTGATCAGGACAGTGGGAAGTAAAAATGCATGTTGATAACACTGAAATGGTAGAATGAGTTTTTTTCTGCAGTGCTTGCTTTAGCCTGTCTGAGCAGTGGTTGGAAGAAAAGCAATGAGAGGCAAACCTCTTGAAAAGTCCTACTCTGTGTAAGTAATTTGCATCTTGGTTCTTGATAGCAATTCAAACTTTTTGTACAAAATTATGCTAATGATGGATTTGTCAAGAGGTCTGTGGAAGACACTGCCAATTGCCTGGATAACTTAGGGCAGCTCTGGTAATCACACTTGTGTAGTTATGGGATTGTGAGAGAAATATAATTAAGAAATATAATTTCAAGATAAGGTTATTCTGTGCAGGAAAAAGACAACAAACACTTGTTCAGTGAGTCCAGACCTCTACTACATCTTGCTTTTTCTTTTCCTAGGATTCTCACTTTTCCATTTGAATTACATTGTTCATTGCCACCATTACTTTCCTATTTGCTAATTTGTTTGCTGGAATCTGAGAAGGAATCAGTGGGTGGCTGATTTCTCCATTGAAATGTTTATATCAGCTTGTCTGGAGTTGAGTGGTCTGGGGAAGTTTGATGATCACACATCTGCACTCCCTGTCAGCAGTTCTGTGAAAGCCTCACAGGAGACAGGAAAGGTTTTAAGGTACTTCTCAAAAGCAAGTTAACAGATCGCTGTGACTATGGTCACAGCTAAGGTGCTCCAAAGACAGCTCACTCCTCAGACCAGCATATGGTCCATGCTGGGTTTGCAGGACAATCCTTTGATGCCTGTAATAATCACTCTCTTTTCCAGGAAAAGGCTGGAGTGACATTCACCCATCAGCTCTGGAGAGAGTATAGGTGAAAAGTACTCCTACACAGCACCTTTTTCTTTCTACAATTTATCGTTTTCATTCAAAGCTACTGACTGAAGTCCATCTGGAGCTTGTTGGATGTCTTTGCCAGGGGACGCTCTTGCTTGCATACGGCATCAGCTGGTCATGGCAGGTTATGTGATGCTGGCAGCTGCCTTTTTTCAAACAGCTTTAGTGTCCCCTAGTCTCTGCCAATTGCAAGGTTGAGACACAAAGTCTTTTGGGAGCTCAGTCTTTATTAAGCAACACAGAGAAACCCTGTTGTTTTAAAAATCTGAAGCAAATCAGAAGGGTGATTAATTACTTTATGGCTATCTCTACCAGCAATTTTACTAATTCAGAGAAAGCTCAAAAGGGAATAAAGTGAGTCTACTTTTCGTTTGTTTTAAATTATTAAGAATTTCTTCCCAAGTATGTTTTCACCACTGGAATAGCACAGAAAACGGTTTCACAAACATTTACTACTTCCCAGCTGGGTGTTAATTATGTAAGTCACATGCATTGTTTCTGCTCTCTGGTTGAGTGACTTAGGTAATCATTCATTTCAATAAAAATTATAACAATCAACCTTAAATGTGGAGGTTTTTGTTTGCTTTCTGAATAACTCAGAATTCAAAGGTGAAAATCAGTGTTTTGAACATCGGTGGAAGTGAAGCTTGACTGCATGAATATTTACTGACAGCTAAGATGTCAAATTGGCAAATCATATGAATCAAATTTAGGGTTGCTTGCTACTATTGTTAATAATAAGTGGTTGTGGGACAGTATTAATTAGTATTCTTTCAGTGTTCAAAATACAGCAAAAGCATACAACTAAGAGAGTGTGAACTTCAAAGAAGCTACACTGTAAGCATAAAACACAGGAGGCTTACTAGCTTTAAAACAAATGTTTGCAAAATTTCCCCTCTTTTTTCCTTGTCTCTTTTGTCTCTCTCTCTTACAAAAATACATTATTTTCCCAATTATAAGAGCTGCTATGAAAAAAATGATTTAAAGTTACCATTGCCTATTCCCCAAGATAGGGCTGATAAAGCTTTTAATTTCTCTAACTTCTACAAGTGCTTCATCTTAGAGAGAAGAGAGGAATCAAACCACACAGATCACGTCTGTGATGTCAAAAGATTCAGTTCTATTTCTGATACACTTCTATAACTCCTTCTGCAGAGGGATCCGCTACAAAAACTTCTCTCTCTTAGAGCCAGAAACCTATCAGTGGCTTGTGTACTTCATATAAACAGGAGAGTTGGATAAATATCCCTAAAACTTTTTATGTGCATTGGTAAGTTTAGTATTTAACTCTTTAGATGTTTAAAAACTTCCAGCCAGATTATTTTTATTCAACAAAATTGAAATTCTGACAAATGAACTGTCTGGCAAGATTGCTTATTGAAAGCTCATACCTTAAGTAAATTTTCATAAACTGATGAGTAAATTAGTGAGTAAAAAAAAAAACAAAACAACAACAAAACCCAGACCACTGGATTTAAATTTAAAAAAGTAAGCTTTTAAAATAGAAATACTAGTCTAAAAGTTATAAAATATAATCAAGGCATAAAATAATGCACGGAAAACTATATACTCAGTCCAAAGGGTTAGAACATGACCTTTCAAACACTGAATCCCTTCTATAGATTAAACATAAAATGCAGATAGGAATTTATTTTTGAGTAAGGCATTAACATAATGTTTGAAATAATGAATACATTCAAGAAATCCATAGTCAAATAATAACAGGCTAAAGAAATTAATATATTTTTTCCACTTGCAAGAACAGTTTGCCACTCAGAGGCAGAATTGGCCACGGAATTACCAGCAAAGTGAAAGAAAGCTTCAGCAGCCTTCACTAACAGTGGCTAGCAAAATGCACTCTCCTAAATTACCTGATGGCATTGCAGTACCCTGTGTGTAAGCCAGGGGTGCTTCATCCATTCAAGGCTCAGTTCAAAATCTATTTATCTATCTATCTATTTATTTATTTATTTATTTATTTATTTAACCAGGTAGTTGAAGACCCTCATAACAGAGGCACCCACCAAGAATGTTAGAAAAGAGTGAAGTTCATAACCCTAGCAAGATTACAGTAATGCACCACATGAAATCAGAGTGAGAAGAGACAGATGATACAGAGCTTGGTCAAAAGTCAAAGGAAATCAATGGCAGATCATCTGCAGGCTTCAGTGGGGTGGGATTGAAACCGAAACATCTAATCTCAAGTGTGATCCTCACTTTGCTTGTATATTTGGACAAGGTATTTCTATTTTTACAGCCTTCATTTCTTTCTGATATGGTTGTGAGGCTTCAGTTAAGTGTTTCAAAGAGTGCCAAAACCTGAAATGAAAATACAAACAATTGCGGTAATATGAACCATTGTCAACAAAACAAAAATATGGGTCTTTTACCTTAATTGGAAACAAGTAGCAGCAAGATGAGGATATGTATAAAGTGCACTTAAACTTCTGACTTACAAATTCCATTAGAGAGATATTGCAGGAGAAAGAGTACCGAAGAAAAGCAATAAAGCGTCCAAAACCACCCAAATGTCAGTCATACAAAAACTTCCCCACCACCCACCACCCCCCACACCCCACCAAAACCCACAGGTACTGAATATATTGACAAAACAAAGCAAAGCAAGCCAGCTCTTGCAAAAATAAAACCATTCAGGGAATCTCAATGAATAATAATATGACTAGTTATCACTTATATAATGAAGGAAACATTTTTGCCGAGGGCTCAGTGCTAGTGCAATTTAGCAAAATTGTTGGTGAATAAAAAGGAGTATTGTCAACATTCATATCAAAAAGTTATTTGATTTCATATTGGGACATTAAAAACTTCCCTTTTTGAGTCTGGATCACCCATATTTTGATCTCCATAAGAGTGTTTTATTAAGAGCTAATTAATCCTTCTGATTGTTCAAATATGTATATATACATAACTGCACCTTTTTGTGTAATTTTAGCCTAACCATTTTTGCAAATTAGAAATCGTTTACTCAGTTTAAGCCAAAAGGACATTTTAATTGAATTGGCATGATTCTTAGAATTGTATTTTACAACTGTAATTTGCAGTAGTACTGATCTTGGGAAAAGCATTCTCTGCACTTAGGAGAAAATTCTATGTTATTCAGAACTGACCTTATATCCTGAAATGAAAGTTTTCTATAAATTTTGCTGTGTTCCTGAACCATGTCTTTTCAGGCATGTTTTTAGGTGCCCTCACAAAGGTTTTAGGTACTAAACACAAAGTATTCTTGGGCCAATAAATTTTTTCACAAGTGTATTTTTGCCAAGTATTCTCATGCATGCAAAAGTACAAGTCCTTTTGGCCACTAACTGCAGTATTTTAAAAATTCAAAGCTATTTTTATACAGATCATTTCTCCCCATATATTAGTAACAGATATTTAAAAAATTAATTCCAAAAGTTAACTTAAAAATATAGTCCTAATACATGTAATTAGGTATAGTGTAACATAAGTCTATAAAGCTACATTCTTTGACAGCTATATAATAAAAAGCATGTATGACAATAACATTTAATTTTTAAACAGGGTTAAATTCTCTCTGTGTTAACGAAATTCTGAAAACTGTGACTGATGTATTTCAATTTTGCATGAAGAGAGGCTGGTTTATCCATGATAACATTGTGTAACCCAAAAGAATTCCATCCACAGCTGTTGAATAACATATGTAAAAGATGGGATCTGGGAGCAGTCAAGTCCATTATAACCTATACTGATGCCCCCCTTCAGTAATTTTACTATAGAAATCAAGAATTAGTGTGCCTGAAAATAATTACCCTCTCTGCACTAGAGACAGTCCTTCTGTACTGGGATAATACTACGTGGACAATGGCTGTGGGACTGCTTTTGTCATGCTCCTCATGCAATCTGTATTTGACTGACAAACAAAGACCTTCAAGGGCAGAAGTTCAGGTTTTTACAAGTGCTAGTTGTAAACCCACAAGGTAAAATCCTCTTCTCTTAAGTGTCAAGATCCTCTGTTCTCCCTCAGGTATGAGCCATCTCAGAAGGTGGGTAGCAGAGAATAATGACTACGAAAGTACTGATGTAGCTTTGAGATGAGACTTTTGCTGTGAGAACACTCAGTTCATTTAAGCAGAAAAGGACTCATTATCCTGCGTTCTGTGACAAAACTTTAAAGGCTAATTTTGTTTCAGTCCTTTTGTCTGCCTGTGGAAAACTAACCATTCTACACCCTGTTTGTTCTCATTTGCCTGAACAAGGTAATTTCAGGATCTGTGTTTCCTGATTTGAACAACAATTAGACCTTTGGGCATTGCTGAAGCAGTTTGGATTTTTACAGCTAAACCTTCATACTTCAAGGAGTGCGGAAGCCTACAAAAATAAAAACTATCCAGTATCTTCCCCCATGGGGGAGATTGCTTTAGCTCACTGCTATTACAAAATCCGCTGCCCTGATGCACATCTTCTAAGTCTGTTTCTTCTCATGCTGAAAGGGCAGGGTGTGAGAGGGAGTTCTTAAGGAAAGTGTAGGATCCAAACCACAGTAGAGGTCTGGAAGTCACCTGCAGGCAACCCGGGCTCTTTGCCTCACCTGTGCTCCATAAACCCTCTACAATGCTCTATAACAAAGTTCAGTAGAAAGAGCAGGAGGCTCAGAAGCTACTCTTTGTCCCAGGATGGGAGCAGACACATCAGCACTGCCTCTCACACGTTTTCAATAGAGTTAACGGAGTTCATCAGTCAAGAAAGTCTCAATGGTTCTGAAAGAGGTCTATCCCCAGAGGTACCAAGGCAGGTAGAAAACCAAAATATGTCATGTTTTACCTCTGCGCCAATTTCTCTCTCCCTGATTTCAGACTGACACACTCCCCTGATCTTTACAAATGCTGAAATATTTTGGCAATCTCCTCTGGCTCCCAATAGACACAACAACTGCATGTCTTGGCAGGCACGCTCTGGACTGAGTGACTAAAGATGTAGGATAGAGCTCTCACTGGGAAGAGGTGTGGGCATTGGAGCCAGTATTGTGTTCTTGCTCGGGTGTGGGAAAGAGATCAGGTACAACTTATGCCAGCTTAGACTCTTTCAGGCCTCAAGTCCTATTCACTTGGATAATTTCTGGAAACTTTAGCACCTGTCGCCAGGCTGTTTTTTCAAATGTGCTTTCAGTTGAGCACTGAAATAAGCAGGAGGAGTTCAAAAAATCTCAAACTCTTGGACTGAATTCTTCTGAAATTCTGGCTGCATTTGTGGGTATTGAGTGTTTGCATGAGTATTTGAAGATCTTGCTCTATGAGCCTTTGAAAAATGACTGACTCTTGCAGTAGAATAAGAATTACAACTGAAATTCATTTTTTGCACATATAAGGAACAGTACAGACAGACACTGTCTGAAACCTTTCTTTTCTCATCCTGTTGATGCCTTGACTCAAAAGTAATATGGAAGTTGGTCTATCTGTGGCTTTTTCATCCAATAAAGCAAGCTACATCTAAGATGGTCTGCTCAGATAGGATCTGAGCTGCTAGCTCAAAGCCTCTTGAGAACCTAAGTGCCATTTTTATTCTGTTCTGTAAACACACACCTGAGAAAACTCCTGGAGGGGTAACTTGTTAGATACCCATGAATCATCATTTTGGTCTTGTCTGGGTCAATAGAAAACTTCTGAGATCTGTTAATATGCTGCAAAACCTGTTAGTAGAAGATAGTAATTTTAGTGTCCCCTCTGGGTACTCTTCTCATTCTTTGAAAGAAGGGAATCATTCACACAGGAAGATATTAACAAAAATGAGAGACCAATAAATGCACCTGTCAGTGTTCAGCAACAGCTAAAATTAATTCACAAATCCAAACAATCTGTAGAAAACTGAACACAATTACATAAGAAATTAAGTTACACAGTTGCCATGACCTTTAATCAATCATTCCAGCTGTTAATGTTAATTTTGTGATCTGAAAATCATACTTCTATTTGCATTTTAATGGCTGTTAAATGAGAGTCATCAGGAAGAAACAGTGACAGCTTGGCCTTTTGATACCAAGTTCTTCCTTCCTAATGTGATTTGGAAGACTTGGAATTCCTATTCAGAAGGGGTTTTGTTTCAAACCACAGCAGGCACACAGAGACAATTTTCCAGAGGGAAAACTGGCAATTCAAAGCTAAATACTTTTTTAATCCATCTGTATCTATGAAAAGATCATAAAAAACAGGTGAAAAGGCTGCGATGGCAACTTCATTACCTAACAAAATTTCTGTTGTGTTTTAAAGCCCTTTTCACAGATATACATCGATTTAATATTTTTTCTGTGAGTGGGGATGTTTGTACTTAATGAACAGAATTTTTTGTCAAGTGGTCAATGAAATAAAACCCAGAAAATGCAAGAAAACCACTGAATAACCATGAATTTTAGGATTAGTTCAATTAGTTTATTCTGCATTTACCTGAACCAAAGTGTTGCATACAGGACTGCCTTACAACATGTATACCATTCATAGACTTATTTTGCAGGTCATGATGTTAGTAGTATTGCATTAGACCAAAACTATTTAAATCCAATTCCCATTCTGGAGTAACTGTCAACTTGTTGATCACTTTAATTATTAATAAGATCTAAATGTCTGCCAACCTCTTGTACTAATATCTTCCATTTTATAATTAATACATTTTTGGATTAATAGGAAGACCTCCATTGTTACATGACAATTTATTTGTATGCAAAGTGCACAGTTCTGATTAAAATGTGATGTTCTTCTTAAATCTTCATCTAAATATCCTAGGAGACAGTCCCCAAGTGAGTGAATTTTCTTTGTTAAAAAAGGAGGTCTTGGAACTACATGTTCAGAAAAGGAAGCAGTGAGCTGCAGACAGATTTCAGAAATTGGAAAGCAAAGTCAGTATTAACAATGGAAGAAGAAAATGATTTAGCTCTATCCAAAGTCTTTTTTATTTAAAGCAGGTAAATTGTAAGAGGAAGAGAGCTTCAGCAGATGTTTCCCAGATGAGTTTCATAAAGGACTGAATAGCAATAGAGAAGAGGAACATTGATAAATGCCCTGCCTTTTATCACGCAAGCAGGACTTCTGTCCATAAAGGCAGTCTCATTTGAATGCAATGAACAGCTCGTCCTCTTCTTTCCCCAAGCACGAAACCTATGCATTTTCTGCTTCTACATTACTTGTACAAATAAAACTTGTAAAGGTGGTATGCATGCTAGTGGGTCTGAACTCTGAGGTCAGAGCACCGACCAGCGCAGGAAATTCCCACAGGGCAGAAGGACTCTCATGCTCATTGTGACAAGTCCCGCCCTTATGCAAACATACTGTTCTTATGCAGCAATACTGTTGCTATCCCAACTTCCCACTTCAAAAGCTAACCCGGAAAGAAGGCTTGGCTGAAATGCAAATCAGAAGTAACAGTGTCAGGATGCTGATATTCTGGTTCTGCTGGATTTCAGGAAGGTTGCTTCCTTAGAAATGTAAGGACTTTTTTCTCTAGCCAGTAATGTTCCAGCCCATAGTACAGCTTTGTACAATATCAGTGCAGCCATGTGTGTGAGTGCATGCATGTGTGCACATGTATAAATGTAAGAAGCAGCATGCAGTGCAGGAATTGGAACAAGTACCCCTAGTCTGATATTCTGGCTCCACAGAACTCCACGGTGAGAGCTTTGCCCCCACTTTTGCTGGAACCAGGCCATCATCCTGCAGTCTGAAGTCCTTTAGTTCTTTAGAATAAGAATGGGTGAAGTGCAGGGCCCTGAGGGCTTCTCCACGCTGGACAGAGTTAAAAATACTTTGCGTGAAATGTCTTTTTGTCATATTTAAGTAGGAAGAGAGAAATCTCCAAAGCTTTGGACCTTGATTTGCCCAGATGTTCAGAAGGTCTATGGCTAATTCTATTGCTCTTCTCTGGACCTCTTAAGTCATCAGATCACAGACGTCCTGAACACAAGCTCTTTTATAGCATTTCTAGCCATTCCAATTCTGATCGGGTTAGAAATAAGAACCATTTTTTCCCCCAGGTACCCTAGAGTTTTGTGCACATCATGTAAATGGATATTAAATATTCTTCAAGAAGAATGGCATGTAAAAAGGATTCACCTAGATTATTTGCTGGAGAATCAAGCTTCTCCTTTCTTCCCAGCCATACACATCTGTCCTGAATTTCCATTGCTGGATTAAAGGCATTAAAGAAATCCCAACAGGGTGATTACTCATTATTTTCCACCTTTTGATAATCCTTGGCATTTAAAATGTCACTATTTTATTTTTGAGACAGAGCTTTCTCAGGAAACCCTCTGTGTGGTGTTTATCATGCAGTACCTATCATGTTCCTCAACAAACCTCAGGAATCAAGCCAGCAGATTAGCTCCAGGAGAACAGACAAATCTCAAAGGTAATCTTTATAGCTATATTGCAGGTCAGAAGCTCACTGCCAATGGGACCCATTTTGTTGCTCAGAAATGCAGGAAATTGCTGAATTGCAGGAAATGTATGTATTAATATCCTAAACAAATATATTCTTCCTATTATTCTGGATCATATCTTACTTGTCTTGCCCTTTTAAAAAATTGATAATTTAGCATTAAGCTGAAATGGTTTCAACAAATCAGACCCTAGGGTACTGTAGAGTCTTGGGTTTGGTTTGCCTTTTTTATTTTTCAGGTAGTCAAGGATTTAAGTAACCTTTTTTCTCTGATTTCACTTTTTTTTTTTTTTTTTTTTTTTTTTTTTTTTCTCCGCTGAGCCTATCAGAATTGCTACCTGCCCCTTTCAGAGAGATTAGAATTTAGGAAAAAAATACTTTTCAAAATATTTTTATCCTGACTTTAGATATTCATAACATTGGATGATGTAGCCTGGGGACTAGCACATGATGCTAGCTGAAAAATCTTTGCGCAAAAGTAAGCCAAATTTTGATTTCCTTTTTGAAAGCTTACCAGAAGTAATGATAGATGGTGCACTTTGGTGTCACGTACCTTCCTCCTCTTCATAAATATGCTCCTTTTCTCTTCAGAAAACTCTAACCAACCTTGTTGCATTTTGTCTTAGTTTGAAAGACAGGTGTCTGCCAGGGAAAGCCAGAGCCTCCTTTGGAATGAAGAATGCAAACCCCCTCCCTCCAAATTATTGTAATTTTGGAATTAAGGGGCTCTCAGGCAAAGGTATGGGGATAGGAATAACAGTTCTTTACTAATATGTATAACAAGGCAAATAAACAACAACTACAGTATTAATGACAAAACAGAACCAGGAACCTCGTGACAGCCTTCTCAGCCGAGACGGGAAGGGATGAGAAGGCGAGCTCAGGTTTCCTGGACACACGAGCAGATGGTGGTTGATCCCTAGGACTGGGCTCCAGTGATGACAGTGAATTCTCCCCACAGTAAGCAACAGCTTGACCGGGCTCCTTCCGATGCTGAGAGCGAGAGAGCGCAGCTGTACCCAATCCTGCCCTTTACCTGCCCCCAAAACCCGCGGTACCTTCCCCTTCCGAGAGAAACTCCCAGAGACAAAAGAAGTGTAGCCAGGTGCTGCACTCCTCTCCTCTGGCCACATCCTTTGCTTTTTGTTTAAGTACCAATAGTTACTAACTACCCAGTAGTTAGTTTCCTAGCAATTTATGGGGAAAAAAATCCATAAGTAAAAAAGAAACATATTTAACTCCAACACATCTGACCATAAGTATTTTTTAGAAGTCTTACATCATTAAGAGGCACTGATAGGAAATGTAAAAAGGAATGTAATTTCTGTCCCGTTACCCAGATTGTTGGCAGTTATACTAAAATACACTTAAAGGCCGTCTGGCCCATGGAAGACAGTTTTCATATGAATAGGTTTATGACAAAAGATTTATGAATACAAAATGAGTAAGAAGACTGTTGAGACTGAAGGAAAAGACTCTTAGTAAAATACTGACTACTGGGGGCTTTAATGTGACAGAAGAACTGTGTTTGTTCATATCCCCTTTGGGATTACAAGCTGATTGCAATCTTGATTCCATGCCTGGAGAGGAGAGATCTGGGGATGGGCAACTTCCTGGTCAGGCAGGACTTGGAGTGGGATGATGGGAAGAGTGAACACAGTGTCACAGGTTACTCAAAGAGCAGAAGAGTGGAATCATAGTCAAACCCTGAGGGCAGCTTTGCTGAGACTGGTGACCCTACAGAAGTGAGAGACGAGAACTGGCCTTTTGGCTCTTGGGCAGCTGCCTCCAAAGCTGCTTTGACAAATCTCCATTGCAGGCCTGCTGGATTCATCACTCCTCACCCTCCCAGCTTTTCCCAAGAGGTCCTCTTGGGCTCCCAGCAGGGATTATTTACAAATTTAACATCATCTTTGGTGGTAACTATGAAAAAAGGGTAAATGTGAGATATTTAACCTGGATCATGCTACCACATCCCCCAAAGAGGAGGTAACCATTTCCTTAGCCACCTGGGGGAAGAATTTATCATGTCTTTTCAAGTGGTAAGTTTGGAACAGTTTTTGGTGTCCTGGTTGAATGACTTTCCAGATAGTAAGATTTCTCCTTTGCCGTAGGAATTAAACTTTGAAGATAGATCTGGAATTAAGTCTGGCTTTGCAGACTTAATCGTAGTAGAAATAACTCCAAAGAATGTAATAAAGTGAGTGAACAACGAAGTAAATGGCAGTCAAATAAGTGACATAAATCATCAAAGAGAAAAGATGTCTCAGCAGAGAACCAAATTTAATGGAGGAAAGAAATTTATCAGGAATTTAAACAGAATCTGCAGGAAGGAAGGTTAAAGCCAACTAATCAATAAACGTTTTGGAAGCTGCAATTTCCCCAAGTCTCCTAACACGCACAAAGTCCTAATCCCAGCTTCTTAAACTGTATAGCAGAGCTGAGGTTGCAGGACAAAATAGTATATCTGGCCTGGTGCTGGCAGATTGAAACAAAGTTCCCTATATTTTCTTCATCCCTAGGGCCTACAAGTAGGTTAAGCCGATTTACCAGGGCTAAACTTGTGACAGCATAGCCCTGGAGGCTATAAAACAAACAAAGTTTGCACTGCTATTCAGAAAACCGCACTGAATAATTAAGAATGCAGATGATTTCAGCTAGAGATATATTTTAAGTAACTTTTCTGCTTTTGATTTTAGAAAGCATAGGAGTGTAGCACAAAATAAATATAAGTCTGCATTACATGAAGCACTACTAATAAGTTGCTTCTAGTGACAACGTTATTATATATATATCTCCTTATATATGAGAACATACTGCAGGTGTCACAGGTAATTTCTTGAAGCAATCTTCAGAATATTTACTGATAAGCCTGACAGGATTATTGTTTTGGATGGGAAAAAAAATCAGAAATAGTCTCTCTCCTGAATTTTATATGACTGATAATAAAGAAGTTAACAGAAATTCTCCATCACTGCAGAAGTATTTACAGGTGCAGTTCTACCAGCACAGGAATAAGTAAAATCCATTTCAGACTAGGCTAACATACAGCACACTGTATGTGAGCTTTCCTGCTTTGGAAACTTTTGCAGTACAATTATGCTCCTGTTATACAACCTGAAACACAAATTGACAGCTTTAGGAGGATCTTTTCATCCATTGGCATAATGGTTCAATATGTTATGGAAATAACTTAGATTCATTTATATTCAAGGGCTTTGGAATGACTTTTATCTAGAAAGGTGCTCAGATGCAAATTTTCAGCATATCTAAATTCACTTGACATATTTTTTCTCTTAAAATGAATTATCAAACACTAGGATAATATTATGGGGGAAAATGCATGTTTTAACCAGAAACAGTCATCTTATCATGGAGTGGTATTCACATATGTCCTATTACAGTGAAAATGTCAGATATTTTCTGTATTTATTTTACATATATCTAAGAATATGTGTGTGTTTTCTTGTACATTCATTTTTAAAAACTTCAGTCCTGAGGTAGGACAGTTACAAATAGCTCCAGACCTAAGTCTGAGAGTAGCCCGTTAACAGCCAACTTCTGAAAGTGATCTGAAATCCAAGTGCAGACGTAGACCATCCTGAGAGCTACTGCATCTCATTGAGGATGTGGGGCAGAATGCAGCATCCAAAGCAGTAGTCAGAAAAGATTGCTTTGCTGGAAGATGAGTGGATGCTAATTAACATGCTCTCAGAAGTGTCTTTATTATTGCCATTGTGTGATGCTCAGCTACAAAGTCACTTAGATCAAAAGATCCAGACTGTTTTCAGCTGTAAAAATTAGTGGAATGTTGATTCCCTGTTTGACCTTTATGCTTCACTGCTATCAGGAAGCAGTGGAGCCTAGAGGACTCCCTTCTCAGTCTCCATTGACACAAAGCCATGCTTTCATCCAGTCAGAAATCTCAGGAGATGATAACTGCTGTCCTCTTGGATCTTCCAAGTCAGAGACCCCAGAAAACATCTAAATAAACAAATCTACCTCTAGAGAAGTCTAGGGCCTTAGTTTTTTCACTAAGAAGTCTTCAAGAAATATTGGACCTAGAAATATCTTGTGAAGATAATGCCTTTTCATAAGAACAAGCTTCTGGTCAGCCAACCCACTAAAAACATCACAGGATACAAAAAAAAAAAAAAAAAAAAAAAAAAAAAAATATATATATATATATATATATATATATATACAAATTGATTATAGGCCTTAGGACTTATCCCACCACCAAGTATCACTCACTCATTCATCATGGCCTTGAATCCACAGTGTGGATTATCCAAAAAGTCTCTTGGAGATTTCTGAGGGCTTAGTAATTTTTGATATTTTGTGTACATTCACAGAAGACTCCAGTGAATCTTTGAAGCTAATTAAAGGTAAATGGGTCTCTGTTTAAAGAAGAGAAAAATGTAAGGGTGAAGTTGGGGATCTGCTTCAGTCAAGTGAGCACAGAGAAGTAGGGAGGGAAACATTATAAGGCTCTGGAAATCCCACTGCAGAAGAGCTGACCTGCAGCCAGGACAGGAGAAATGAATGAATTCTGAATTTCTCTCTCCTGAATGCTTAAATATTTTCAATGTGAGTCTAAAATAAACCTTTAAATGAAACTTTAAAAAACTGCTGAGTAGTTCAAGGAAGTTCCTGTGAATATAATAGACCTCAGCTAGGATCCAAAGTGTCAAATTCAATCCAAAGGTCTGTGCTGCCACCACTGCAGCTCAAAGAGATGTAATGTCCCTCAGGCACAGCTGTGTCTTGATCATACCCTACCTATATAGTACCAGCCACTGCAAGCCAGCATGGAGGTGGCCAAAGAAGCAGATGTGGGTATCACTTTGTGGGTATCACCATTTTTGACAGCTCAATACCCTACCCAGGACCCTCCAAAACACCATTTTCAGGTTCCTAGGAACTCCTATAGACCCTGTTTACCCCAGCAGCACAGAAGATGTGTGTAGAGCCAACAAGTTCTCACTCACCTGCCATGTTTATTCTTGCTCTGCTTGTGCTGCTCAGGCTAAATCACAGGCACACATCGCAAATCCTCTGGGATTCACAAACTGCAAAATTTAAACACTGTAGGTTCAGTGTGCCTCTGCTGAGGAGGCAGCCTTTCTGATTTCTTTTGTGCAGACAGCAGCAGAAGTGGAAGGATGTGAGGAAAGGAAAGCCTTTTTCTTCCAAAATTGGGTTGGTTGACTGAATTCCATGGTCTTCTGCACAGGTCTGTCCTATCATCTTTTCCCTCTAATGATTAGTCCTCGACCCCTCTCTACTCAGCTGCCTTGAGGCTCCCTGCAAGCTCCCCCGTCACTTGCTTATGCAGGATGTAAGCTTTACTTTCCACTTTTACACTTTCCACAGTTTCCCAGGGGATGCTTCTAACCCCAAGTGGTTTATAGTCGAATGTGTATTTGCAAATTGATAATTTTGCATCATGCTGCTTAGCCCAGGGCAGTGCTGTATTAGCGATTCGTTCCCCCATGGGCTCCTGAGCAGAAACTACAAAGACTGGAAGTAGAGCAGAGGGCTGGTGCTGGCAGCCTCAGAGGTAGCTGTTGGCAGCCCAGAGCAGCAGGGAGCACTTGGGGTCCTGGACGTGACGGACAAGCTGCTGCAGCCAGCTGAGACATTCACTTTCTTCTCATTCACTGCTAATGAAAGGAGAGTGACCTCTGGGACTAGACCCTCTCCCGACGATACAGAGAGTCACACTGTGCTCTCAGAGCTTTACTCTCAGTGGAGTAGCCCAGCACAGCCAAGTGTGTCATGCACAACATTCAGCCTCAGCAGGAAAGCACATCTATAGGCATTGACTTGCGCTCACAGAGTATTCACCAGCTTCGCTGTTGGTCAGGAGGTCAGGAAACCTCCCAAAACTTTCAAGTGGGGACACAGGCAACTCTTCCCTGCCAGTTGTGGAGCTGCACTCCCACAGCAGCTGTCATGCCTCAGGGCTGCAGTGCTTTCCCCTCCAGACAAGGAAACATAACAGGAGAGGGGAAAGGGATAATCTAAACAGGAGAGCAACTAGGAGGGAGTGAAAGATGAAGGATACTAGGAAGCAAAATGTAGTTCTGCCTTAGGAAGTCACCTTTGTACGAAGCAGTGCTGGAGCTGGCTGGGAAGAGGAGCAAGTGAATAGTTCATGTGTAAATAATAGCTGGGTAGTTATTGTGCTAAAGGACTCGCAAATTCTCACTGATGAGAGGAAGTCTGATGTAGCTGTCATTGCAGAGCATTAATAGGGTGATTCATGTGAATGGAATCTTGAAATCAGGGTGTAGTTCGTGTAGGAAGGACTGAGGAGGAGGGATGGCACCCTGCACTACCCCTTTACAATGAGCAGTAGCTGGAAGAGTGTGAAAACATGCAAATGAAAAACTCCAGAAAGGATGTTGGGGGAGTGAGGAGTAATGAAGTGATGCGATCTGCTACAAAACACTAAATCAAACCACAAATGAGGATGAATTACTCCTAAAGCATCTGTCTGCACTGAAGGATAAAAATTGCATTATTATAGAGAATTTAAGTTTGGATGATCTCATGCAACTGGTATTAAAACTTTACAAGTTTTAGAGATTGAATTTCTTTTCTTTCCATGAAAGAAGATTGCATGTGACAGCAATCTCTTTTTGGAGGCTTCTTCTAACATTAATACTAGGACTACAAGTTGTTGATCACCAAAGGCTTATGTGAGCCGGTTACATTCATTAAGAACGAAGGACAATTCTAATTAGTAATATTTATATTTGGAGCTTCACAGAACTGAACTTCTCATCCTTAATGAATATTAAAGAGAATTTGACCAGAGGGTGGATAAAAGGCAGAAAAAACATGCCTGAAAATCAGGAACTGTTTAAGAAGTTTGCTAGATGGACAAGAAGCCATGGCCTAGAGTCAAGAACAGAGACAACTTTGGCAGAAAGCTCAAGGTAGTTGAGAGAAGAAGCCCATGACAACAGATTTCTTAAAGCACAAAGGGCTATAAAGGGACAGCAAACTGTTGCACAGAGACAACCAGAGCATATGGCTTCTAGCACAGCACATGGATGTCCTTGGATATTGGCAATTTTTCTACAGCTCATCAGGTCTTCCAGAGGGAACTGCTGCAGAAGCCCATTCTCTAGGCAGATGACCCTGGCTGAATTAAAAGGATAACCCATGCAGCAGCAGTGGTGGGCTGCCCTCAGAAACTTAGCAGCTGCTTTCAGCCTGACATAAAAAATCTGACACCGGGAAAAACAAGCATCTTTTGTGTCCCTTGAGAAACTACACCTTCCTCTTTGTGAATGATGAGTCTGTGTTTGAACAAAGGAAATTTTAACTGGAGGAAAGGAGCTGAAATTTAGGAAGAAAACCCCAACCCAACAGCAGCGGCAAATCAAGGAGCCCTCACAGTTCAGCTGTACCAACAACACGTGGAACATCTGACTGCAGACTGACCTCCAGGGGTCTTTCATCTCACTCTTCTCATGTGCCTGACTGCTCAACAAATGACTGCCCTTTCCTAGGATGATTTCCTCGACCCATTGGTTTTTGAAGCCCCACTCTGTTGCAATTCTCTAGGGAAATGGTTTCTACCTCCTGACCCCCTGGAGTCCCTGACCACTTAGAGTGACCCTTACTTCCTTCTTTGACCCCATTGGCTGTGGTCCAGCTATCTCTCCTCTGAGTTGGGAGGCTATAAATTGTCTCCCCTTCCTTTGCTTGCTCTCTTTCCCCCCTGGAAACTCAAAGAATAAACGCCTGGGACAAAGGCCCTGGAGAAAGGGCCTCTTCTGAGATATCTCACCTCGTCCTTGATATAATTCTCTCCAAATCCTCCTAATAGCTGAGCTAGTTAAAAGCCCCCAGGAGGAGGGCAGGAGAGGGAAAATATCACCACTCCGTGTCTAGCATCATTAGCTGACAAAGCCCAGCCTATGAACTCAGGCAGGCCCTCCTCCAACCCTGAGGAGAAATGATGTGTTTCTGTGGCAAGGCTCCCATGCGATTTACCAAAACTCTAGGAGCTCCTTTCTGCCAGCCCGGCCCAGTCCCGCAGGCCAAGTGCCCGGCACCACCCGCCGGCACGGCCCGGCACGGCCCCGGCGGAGCGAGCTCGGCCACACGGCCCGGGACGCGCCCCAGCCCCGCCGGGCCCTGAGGGCAGCGGCGCCCGGCGGGGCCGCTCGGCCACCAGGGGGCGCTGCCGCACAGAGGCCGCGCCCCGGCCGCACGTGCGCGGGGGCGGAGCGGCGGCGGCCGCAGGGGCTGGTGGCGCAGTGCGGCACCCGCGCGCCGGCCCACGGCGGGCTCGCCCGCACCGCCCGCGCCGCCCCGCCAGGGCCCGCACCGCACCGCACTGCCCGCCCCGCACCGCCCCGCACCGCCCCGCTCCACATCTCACTGCCCGCACCGCCAGGGCCCGCACCGCACTGCCCCGCTTCGCTCCACATCTCACTGCCCGCACCGCCAGGGCCCGCACCGCACCGCACTGCCCGCCCCGCACCGCCCCGCACCGCCCCGCTCCACATCTCACTGCCCGCACCGCCAGGGCCCGCACCGCACCGCACTGCCCGTACCGCACCGCTCCACATCGCACTGCCCGCCCCGGCCCGGCCCGGCAAAGGAGGCGCAGGTGCCCTGGCGCGCTGTGTGTGTGACTCTGCTCCGACTCCGACGCCTCAGCTGTGCTGAAGCGCCACAAACACCCGTGTTGGCGGTGCCTCCAGACCAGAGACAGAATTCCGTCGCTCTCCCAAAGCAGCGCTGGATAGCGGTTTTGAGGTGCCGGGAGTCCTGACACTCCCCGCCTCTGGGGTCAAAACTGTGGGAATGATTTGTTAAAGCCTCTCTACGCTTAGGAATAGTTCTCTTAAAAATACTCTCTTCTTGGCGAGGAAATTGATCCCCCTATGGGGATTTTTTGGAGACGAATTAAATCCCGAGTTCAGAAATGTGAATAAGTTTGGGCTTCTTTTTGGAGGTGAAAAATTCATCATATTCCATTAGAATTCGTTTCAGATGTACTTGCTCATTTTTTATATTTTTTTCCTTGTTTGAATATGATACATGTCAGCTGGCCAGAGTGATAGGTGAAAAACAAGTGACGTTTTGAATGATTGCAAGAGAATTCTCATTGAAAGTAATTTTGGGATTAAAAAGCATTAGAACTGGCATTGGAAAACTCTTTCTGTAAGAATGTCATCTAATCAGGGAACAGAAACTATCATCGGCTAGGCACTATCAATCAATATTAACCAATACAGCTCAAAAAAGAATGTTGAATGCTGCCATAAATTTCTCAGAACAAACTATAAATCAAGAATATGTGCTTGAATTATAAGACAGATAGATTCTAGCAGTGAATTGCATTGAGGTGAAAAAAAAAATTGTACCGTTTGCCAACAATTCACAAAACAAGAGCTAAATTCATGTGGTCATTGGAAAAAAAACCCCAGGTATAATTTTTTGTAACCAGTTTTGCAGTGCAATTATGTTTTCTGAAACATAGTATCTGTTTTAGTAGACAAATAATTTTGATTCCATGAGATTCAAGCTAAAAGCCCTTTATTCTTTTAAAAATTATTGCTGTGTGCATGGTGATGTTGCAGAGCTCAGGTAACTGCCTTGTTGAATGCAATTTGCAGAATATTAATTTGACAATATATACTGATGGTCGTGTAGGTCTAGAATCACCTCATATAGACAGGAAAAATGGAACATAAAAATGTTTTCCAGCATTCATAAAAAGGACATAACATTGGCAGGCTTTCAAAACCCTATAAGAAGTGCTTCTGGTGCCAAAAAGTGTGCTTGAGGATCACAGCCTTATTCCTAGTCACCTTGCTGCATTCCCAACATTGTGCTAGACTCCCTATCCAGCACATGAAAAGATGTGCTTGCCTCGAGGTGGAGTCTGAGGAGACTCTGTGTTTCTCTTCCCTACTTTGTGAAGATGAAGATAGGCAACAGCTAACACCACCAAACTGTGCATATGTCTAAAGAGTGTTTATCCCTTGGAAGCCTTCAGGAAGGCTTCCACGCGTTTGGCAAGGATCTTCCTTTCTGGAGGTGGGCTAATGTGCAAAGCACTTTCAGGCTTCTGAGCAGCAGGATGCTCTGGGTACCTTGCTCCCAAGCTGTTCTTGGGTACTGACTACTATGCTTCATAGATAACTGGGATCTCAGACTACATATTTTCTGCTTTCAAAGAAGAGCTGCATCATACAAAGAGAGCACCAAGTTCCACCTTTCCCTCTCCCATTTCCAACAAGTATGATTGTTCTGTACAGAACACAACTTGCCCAGAGCAGAGTTAGTCCAAACCTGGCTTGGGAGACAGTCCAAACTGCCAGGGTTAGGGTGTCCTTGGGCCTGTCAGGAAGTGCAAGCAGTTAATCCCTTCTGGTACAGATGAGTGATAGCATTAACTCAGTTGAATCCCTTGTAGAAAATCCCTGGGGTACCTCCAATAGCAGCAAGCCCTGCAGAAGAGCACAGCCCCTAGGCTGGGGGTCCTGACTGAGCTCCCTCTCTGAGCTAGGATTGAGCTTCTCACTGAAGCTGGGAGAAAGGTTTCTCTGGATGAGTCAGAGTCAGATACTGGACCAGAAAAAGGTAATGTTTGAACTATAAAATACACACAGCCTGCAGGTGCTTTGGAGTAAAAGGAACAGGGCTTACAAATACCTGCATTTTGGAAGCAGAATTTCAGCACAAGTGTGAAACTAGCAGCACTGCTTTCTAGAAAATAAAAGTATTTTTTTGATCAAATGTAGGGGTAACTTATAAATAGAAAGGTGACCTTGATCTTACAACTGAAAACAAAGGGAAGAAGAAAGGGTTTGGAATTCCATTTAAACCTAGGTCAATCCCCCTCAGATTTTCCACAGGTATTTCCAGACCTCAGGCAAGATGAGAAAAGCACATAAAGAACAGCCCAAACCCTTCTCATAGCCACTGACTAGGTGAAAAATGTTTATTAGAGGGAGCAAATCTGCGTATGTAAAATTCCTTGTGCAGTCAAGGTGTCCTTGTTTTATTCCCACAAAAAAAGTCTACATATCAATAAGAGATGAGATGTCCTCCTCCACCTTAATTTGGCTGTGCTGGATTGCTTCAGGGTATGTCAGTGCTGTTGCAGCTCTGCTGCAGGTACTACAGGTGCTTGCCGTTAATGAATACGCTAATAAATACATGGGGTTCCAAGGTCTTCTTAGCTAAATGAAACAAACTTTTCACAGAAAAAAAATATTTTTAGAAGGTTTTTATCTCCTTGGCACTAGAACGGAGCCTATTTAAAAGTTTTTCAAAAACAGAACCAATATTTTAAAAGTGTGTCTGAGATGCCATGTTGAATGTTTTTTCTACACAAGTGCTCTAATAGATACAAATAGCGGTGCATCAGACCCCTGAATATTTTATATAACAGATTTTCGTTTTGCAATTCATGGAAATTTTGGCCTGAGCAGTCTGAGGAAAAAAAAAACGTTGAAGGATGCATTTAGTGCAGTTACCTTGGGGTGCAATTTAAGCTGCAGATTGAGCTTTGGGTGGCTGGAGCCCCAGGCAAGGGGCTGTAAACTGGTGCCTACCCTTTGCACAACAAAGGGCAGAGGGGACTTGTGGCCCAGCTAGGGGACCAAACACAGACATGACAGGAGCTGAGGACTCAGCTGGAACACCGCAGACTCACTAACACCGACTCTAAGGGTATAAAAGCCCAGGGATTCCCATATTCAGGGTCCCTCCTCAGAGGCACCAGGTCGAGCTTACACTGTTGTTGCACCATGACTAAATTATTTTAAGGATCAGGATGTCTGAGACACTGTTCTGGGAGACCTAGGGTCGAACTGGTAAGGAATCCTGGTCTGACTGTGAGTGTGGTGAGTGCAAGAAATGAGGCAGGACCCCTGTCAGGTCACTGGAGCCTTGAAGGGATCTCAGGCCCAGCTCAGGTGGCATAGATGTGACTTCCAGCGTCAGGGAAGTTTCCGTAACAAAAATACAAAAGAAATTTTAATTTCTGAGAGAGAAATAGACTCTGTCTTCCTCTGGTTGTGGGCCCCTCATATCAGGGTATCTGTTTCTCTGTGTGTTCCTCATATCCTGGCTGGAGGCAGCAGGCAGGGCAGCTTGCTCATCTGAGCTCTGCACAGGGGCTGGGAAGAGAAAGGAATTCGCTCCAGATTGTTGCAACATAGGGGCTTATCCCTCCTGGACTTGGATGGGAAATCCTCTTCACTGCTCTCAGGACTGGCCCAAAGTCTCTCTGCTTGAAGGAAAAGACAAAGAGGGGACTGGTCTGAGATTATTTGAATTACAACGTAACCCATGGACGGCTATTCCACATATCTGAGTTAGGACTTCAGTACTCTCGCAGGTAGAGAGTGAGGTGAATTCTCACCTTACAGGCTTCAGAGAATTTGAATATATCAAAAATTACATAAATTATTTAAAATATAGATACAGCAGATAAAACTGAAACCATAGCTATCTGGCTAAGTTAGTCTGTTTTTCTGTACACACATGGCAAGTGCAGAGAAGACATTTGCTGTTAAGACAACACAGTAAAGCTCAGCTGCTAGACACTACAAAGATATTACAACAGTTTCAATTCTGAAGCAAAATTCTACCAATTTTAAGAGCTTTTAGGAAAAAAAAAAGGAATGAAAGCCCTAACAGTGAGCACCTATTAGCTCCTTGGATGAGGGCTTCAACACTGGTGACATTTTATATTTGCAACTGTAAACAATGTTGACAAGTGCCAAATGTATGTCAGTGTGCACATCTATTTCTCCTTGGCCTTCTCCACATCTACTAAGAGAAGGAGAAGTGAAATTTTCAAGAGCCCAGAGTCTACCACAATGTCTGACTGAACCCAATAGTGCTGATTGTTTTAGGCATGTCAGCTTTCCATGTGGGAGTCATCACTGCAATCCTTTATGGCTCTTCTGTCATTAGACGCTGCCACGATGGGGATGGGAAAGTCTCCTGCATGACTGCTGTTGGATTTGCATTAGACTTGTTAAACATACAGGTATCCTGTGTGATTATTCAGATAAGCTGTCAGGTGATCCTGATTTAAGCATCTTGATACAGGGCAGAGCATCCAGACTATTGCTGATATTTGGATTTGTGGCTGCTTGTGATGGGCTTGCTCATTACTGCCTGTGCAGTGCTATTAGTGGGTAGACTGTACTACTGACACAAAGGCACACTTGCCCTGAGGAGTCTGCAGTCAAAAGCAGACACCAGGGTAGTGAAGGCTACAAATATTCAAAAAGTGCAGGAGTGAGAGAATGAGGGCTATAACAACTGAAAGATTATGAGATATGCTTATGTTCACCTTTTGCTAGTGCCTTGTTTTTCCAGTCTGTGCTGACACCTAACCTGAATGATCTTGCAAAAGAATCATGTTCTGAATTCATATAGCTTCTTGTGATAAACTGTTGATGTGCTTCTGGTATTTTTAAGACACAGAGGAGACATGTCAGGGAAACAGAAGCCCGATTGCACTGCAGATAAAATATTCTAATCAGCAAGCAGCTTATCAGCACACTTACTGGTAGCAAATGCTTCACAAATCCCAGAGAATGCCAGCTGAAAATCCCCATCATTACTGACATAACTTTCTCGATAAGCCTCCTCAACAATATGAGCTATTGTTTATACTGAAAAGTGCTGCTGAGGCTCAGTGGAGAGGTGTGCAGAGCTTTTCCCCCCAAACAAATGAAGCACTGGATTCATGGGTGAGAAGCAGACCTGCTGGCATTCACTGCTCTTATTTTATTCAATGGTCACAGCAAATGACACCCTTTCATTTTCCCTTCCTGCACTTCATAGTACAAAAGAAAAACTTAAGCCTAAACCAGCTATTTTTATTTTTGATTAAATCTGTTCCTCCTCTCCAGATGGTACGTGCAGGAGCACAACATTAACCCGAAACAAAAATGAGCAACCAGAAGCAAGTGTGCCATTAGCTCAGCTCAATGTCTGATGTGTTTATTTTCAGTGGATCTGTGAAGCAGGCTGACAAGCAGAATCTTTTGCTTCACATACCACTTACAGAGCTCCAGTAGAGCAGGCACCATATGAAACAGTCAGTGAAAAAAGCTTCAGCAAGGCATGGCTATGTTTTTTTTTTTTTCTTTTTTAGGCACAGATACAGTCAATCAAAACCTCTATCTATGAAAGAAATTCATCAGAGACAATATTAAGATAATTACATCGTAACTACAAGTTGTCATAAGAGAGGTTTTAGGACACAATTTAGCTGAATTTGATACTATTGACCTCAGAGTGGTTTATCA
Source organism: Zosterops lateralis (assembly GCF_965231275.1). Classification (NCBI taxonomy): domain Eukaryota; kingdom Metazoa; phylum Chordata; class Aves; order Passeriformes; family Zosteropidae; genus Zosterops; species Zosterops lateralis. The sequence continues at coordinate 28,036,678 of NC_139765.1, forward strand.
AGGCAGGAGGAATAAATTAAGAGTACTCAGAATGCAAATGGTGACCTATGTTTTCCAGCTTCTTTGAGGTAAGGTGGGATACTTGTATTTACAGTCACCAAAATAAAAAGTTCAGATTTTTAAGCTACTGATATATGGCTTTGTCTATGACAGTGAACCAGGCCAGGATATGGATCTGCATATTAGCCTGGGATTATCCATACTGGAATTTACATTGCAAGGTCCTTGACATGGTTTTGACCTGTGTCAGTTATCATCCCAAGTTTCAGACACAGCCCGAGGGCTGGCACGAGCTAAGGACCTGCCTGACTGCAGGTCAGATGTGACCCCCCATTCGCAAAGAAATGTAGCCATACAAATAAGAGCAGTGCTGTGCCACTCTCAGGGATCTCAGTGGATCTCAGGGCTAGAGAATGATCCCTATTTACTAATATGGATGCACTTTGTAATATCAGAAGGAGCAATGTCTGTCTTGTATGCCAAAAACAATGTTCCAGTAAATAGCATTGATAACTGAACTTTCCGGCGATGTTAGAGCACTCCACTCTGGTAAAGCCTCTCAGCAGGCATGGATAATTGTGAAATAATGGCTTCCTTTGGGCTAGTTCCTGAACTGGATGTGCAGAAGGATATGACAAGGGTGTACACTCCTCAGATCTGAGCTAGCTTGTACCCAGAGATGATGTAGGTATGCCATGGTGTTGCAGCTCATGGGAAGAGCCTTAGCCTGTAAACACTGACATTGCCCCTGTGTGGAAGTTTTGGTGTGGGTTTCTGCTGGTGGAAATGACTGTATGGTGCAGTGCCCACCAGCACATTCTCTCCCAGGGGAGAATGTCAGCTTAACACATAAAGGGACATGACTTTTCTTAGGCATTTGCACACTGAAGAGCACAAGGGTGAGAGGGGGCCGTTCAAAGATTTCGGCTGTTATTGAAGTATAAGTACTAGATAACAGGAATCATGAACAATGAAAATTAAATGAAAATCATCAATGTGAAAGTCCAACTCACCTTGAGAAACAATGCCTCAAACACAGGCGAAACTGAAATGTCCTTTGCTGCCTACAACTTCATTAAGGTGACATTTTCCACAGTATGTACTTGGCAAACACAACTCAAACCCTTACTGAGTTCTCTGCTGCTTTCAAAATGTGGCACCTCTTGGGACCTAGAATCTGCTGACACAGATGTTATAAAAGACTTTTTGTAGGATTGACGGCAAATAAAATATTCTGCTGCTTATTGTAAGCTTTTTGACAGCATAATTATGGATATCCTTGCTCCAGGCTTCCTGACTGATTCCCACCTGACAGACAACCTCATAGATTTTATGCATTCAACAAATGCATTGGCACTTTCCCTCATATTTCAGCGTAAATCCAGGAATGGAACAGTCGTCAGGTGAATGCCTATTTTGAATCTGTTGTACAGCTTTTCACGTTCCTCTCTTTTCTGTGTTGTTTCAGTAAGTCTTGCTCTTGTCTCTCAGCTTTCTGAAACAAAGGTAAAGGGCTGTGTCACAAACATCAGAAACAAAAGACGAGAAGCATTGCTCAGCCAGGGTCCTGTGTGTGTGTACATTACTTTGAGCAATTCAACATTATTTTATTAAAGGTAGCTTAAAAAGGAGCGGAGAGAAACTAGAAAACCAGAGCCTTCTCTTCACAGGTGTTGAGTTCCTTAAACTTCCATTAGCTTTCTAAAGGACTCCATTTCTTTTAGGTTCAAGGTGCTCTGAGAACAAAAAGCATTTAAGAGAAACATGCTGCTTTTTAAATGGTAGTGGCCAATGGCAGACAATTACAATTTGTGGAAGGACAAGGAAAGCTTTTCTCTAAAAAGACGAGAGCACCTCTGAAAAAAAACCAGGACAACCTGATTTTTCTGTGCTTATTTTAGCAGAATGTTTCAGAGCAGACTTATTAAAAAGTCTCCACTAAATCTCATTTCCAAGAAGGAATGGTATAACTTCTGATCATGCACACCATCTTTAGCTTTGACTTGAAGAAAACTAAGCTACTTTTCCCTTATCCTTTGTAACTTTAATTGTGCTGAAAAGTATTCTTAGTTTCCTCATATGGTACTATGCTTGCAGTCAGCTTCCTACTGTACAAGTCTCTTATCACATCTTCAGCTTTTCTTATCTTTCTATAGCTATTGAAGTTTGATATCACTCTCATTTGTCATAACCTCTAGCCTAGATTTCAAAAATCCCTCTCTTTTTGAAATAAGCTGTATACTTTGTCATCATGTCTTCTCACAGGTTCCTTTCAGAGCAGCAAATTTCGGTGCTAACATGCAAAGCACAACTCTTTGCTTCCCATGACCTTGGTTGAGATCCAAGGAGGTTGTACCAGTGTCACACAGGTGAGTTCAGCTCATTGTATTTGTGGTCCCGAAGACCTTCCTGCTGTTTCTCTGAAGTGTGTATCATTAGATATCTTGCTCCCACTCACCATGGAGCCCCAGGGAGTGATCCCTTACCATGGGTGCTGTTTAAAGTCGGCAACTGAGAATACAATGAAGAGTAGAGGTTTTCCACTTCTGATCTTGTCCATAACTTGTACCTTTACATTTGTAGTTACTTTTTCCTGGGTAATATAAAAGCCTGATAATGGACTCTGTGGTCCCAAGCCGTTCTAGTAGAGGGTTTCAAAAATACTATTTTTGTACACTAATATTACTTTTAATGTAATTGGTGTACAAAAGACAAAATACTTTGCACCCTAGGCCTGCAGAGAGCAGGGCTAGATGCCCTTAAATCACACAAAAATTTCTAATGTTTTTGTTAAGGGGGTGGAAACATCCAACTTTAATTTTGACCCTCAGAAACCAATGGATAAGCTAAAGAACGGTCTGCATATGGCCTGGAGCTGACAAGTAACATAGAATTCACAGTTCCAAGTTTATTTCTTTGCATTGTACTGTGAGGTGTTTGATAATGTGGCTGTCAACTCTCTTCCCATAAAGAACATTATTTAGGAGAGGTGTTTTCTAAGCATGGGCAGAAAGCCCTGAACTCATGTCTCTCTAGGGCTGTGGAAGAGGGCTCTACCCATGCCATTCCACCTATGTTCATGCAAACAAGGGCTGTAATAATCTCTCACCTTCATCCTGAAAGAACGCATCACTCCATGAGGATGAAAAGGAAGGAACTATTATTTGACATTTCTTCTGTTATCTTTCATTTTCCATGTTCTAATTTTACTTCGCCTTTCTAATTGTTAGAAAAGATTTTTTTTTTTTTTTTTTTTTTTTTTTTTTTTTTTTTTGTAAAGGAAATAAATTCACAGGTAGAGTAGGAGGATATCTAAGAGAATTAAAGACTTTCACTTGGCATGCTGGTGCTGTAATTTTAATTTCCTATTTAGGACTTGGCCATTACAGTCCAGAGCTTTCAATACTCAGGAATGAAACTTGCCTAATCACACTGATCCTTGTGCATTGCACTTACTGTGAGACCTTTGCTTTCCCAGGAGCATGTACCTGATTTTGAAAGATCTGAAATGAAATCCAAATTTATGCATTTTAAAGAACACTGCAATACCCCCCAGGAAATAGCATTGCCATGGAATAAGTAAAAGACGGGGTGAAATGATAATATCTCTGCTCCAAGGCTCCAATATTTCTTTTGAGAGAAGCAGTGCATCAAGAATTTTATCCTGTGCAAGCATGTTAGGCTGAGGAAGAACAATTATTGACTAACATGCTGGACTTTACAGTGAATGAAGGAAGGACCAAAAGAGCAGAATAAAAATTAGTCACAGAGGTGCTTTGCCAGGCTGTAGTTACTACCAGAGTGGCACTAAGTGGTAGGTCCAATAGGTAGAAAAAGACAATAATGATTTTGCTAGTTTTAGCTGCCTGGTATAGCACAGTGAAGAATGGCCACAAGCTGTCATTTGAGATGTGATGCTGCTTCTTAAGACCAGCAGTGATGTTTCTTTAGGGCATCAAAGTAAATTTGTGCAGGGGGCTACAATGCAACACCTGGCCAGAAGTACCACTCTAGGGGCTGTCAAGAAGCAAGATCCCTTGCAGAGGGAGCACCCAGGTGCTGTGGTGAGGAACCCAAAAACTAGTGACCTCACTCTCTCCATGGTAGTCCTAAGCCTGGAAATGCTTCTCTGCGCAGGACCTTCCATTTGATGTCTCAGTGCTGTTGGCTAACACACCCAGCAGGTATTTGCAATGAACAGTGTGTGTGGGGGTCTCCTGGGTGAGGAGTAAGAATTAAAACATATCTGCCTCTACAGCCTATCAGAAACATTGACTTTTTTCAAAATGGATGCAACGAGGAGGCAGTAGGGAAAAAACAGGTAAATGCAGTTCATTTTGGAAGGAAGCAGCAATGACCAGGACACACCTGAACTCTTTCATCAAAAGCAGAAAGACCCACTGAAGAGAAAAATCGCAGATGTCCAACCCCATTAAATGAGCTCACAGTAGGAGTAATTTTTAAAATGAAAAGCATACCCACTGTTCAGAGCAGGAGAATGGCAGAGGAATCTACAAAAGGAGAAAGGTGATGAAGAGAGACAGCAGGAAATCAAGCTCCACTGAGAACAACAACCCATAAAGTTCCGGTGCAGTCCAGCCTGCAAAATAACAAACTCTCCCTGAGATGAATAAACTGCTAAATGATGAATAAACTCAGAAAAGAATAAGTTTTACCTACAGGTACCTCACAGCCCTTTTAAATGGTATCAGTTAGAAGTCCAGATGTGAATACAAGCTTCCTTTTCTTTCTCTAATTCACATTTTACATACTTTTGTAACAGCAACATATGGAATAATGAGTTTGGCAACTCTGAAAAATCATTATATTTCAAACAACCTATATCAGCATTAGAGTATTTTCATTTTCTTCTGATGTATTAATCCTTTGCTGAAGGGGGTGTCAATTAAAGATGCAAATAACTGTAGAAACATACCCTCATATTACATTTTCAAGTAGGCATAATAAGTGAAGCCAAAAACGAGTGTTATCTCTTCCTTAATCAGAAATTGTCTGCTTGAGAAAATATTCTTGATTTGTAGGTGTTGTCATTGCCCACTTTTCTTACTCAGGTGTAAAAATATTTTCCTTATTTTAGCATGGGATATGAGCTTTATGAGATGGAATCTCGCAATGAATTGTCTATATTTCACCTTTGAAGTATCTGTGGCATTTATGTCAGGTGTACCAAGATTTTTTTCAGGCAGATAAAGTAAGGAGATTTATTTTTAGATTTTTTTCAACTTTATTGCCCTTACCAATTTTAGATGTAGCTACTGAACTCTTTCAAAGTTTGAGAAAGCCTAAACTCATTAGAGATGTGAGCTTTGACTGGTCAGGCATAGTACATGGTCATAAGGACCCAATTAGGAATTTAAAGGCACTGCTCAAAACAAGAAAGGTGGGTTGATTTCATTAGTATTGGCAGGCAGGTCATTGAGAGGTTCACCGTGGGAAGAACTCATTTAGATAATAAATCCTCACTGGTGTAAGGTTTACTTCCTGTCCAAAAGAAAAGCTACCCCAATAATGAAGGTGGCTTTAGGATTTTACACAAACATTGGATTATAGGTTTCACTGGAAAACTTTGGACAAACTAGGCAGTAATTTGCACTAGTACAAGCACACTAGTCCAGCACTGATGTGTCACTTGAGCTTCAAATGCTGGATGTTTCAGTGCTGGAGAGAACATTAGCAGTGCAAGGCAGGGACGTGTTTGCTACAGGTATTTGTGAATTCTTCTTGACCCAAAGGCTTGGCTTGATTCAATAGTACAAAACTGCATTTAACTTACTGCCTCCAATTAATTTGTGCAAATTGCTTAGTAATCCTAAATCATTACAGTGTTTAGAGTAATGACTTTGAATTTTTATTATGGAACATTTTCATTAATGCCATTTCAATACTGGTTAGAGAATTCTTGCCAGAAAATAATTATGCTGAGATGGTATTTTCTTCAGTTCCCGTAAGTGTGGTACTTTAGGTTGGTGTATGTCTGTTAGGTGTCCTCTTCCACAAACACCCTGTGAGCAGCCGCCCCAGGATGTCCATGCAGTGTTTGGGGTGGTCTCTAATGAGATACTTTGCAGCGTGTTGACCAGGGTTCTGCAGAGTTGACAGAAGTGGGGTCAAGTCAGGAATAAATCTTTCCTCTGCAACTTGTGAAACCCAGCAAGGCCACTGTGGCAGTGACTGAATAGTGAATATGTTGCTGATTTTTAGTCAATGGGGCTACATATTTGGGGAGCCCTGCACCTAGACTCTTCTCTCAAACTGTTCCTCTTTGTGTTGCTACTGCCTTAGTTACAAGAACTGCTCATTTCTGATGCAGATGGCTAATCTGCCACTGCTGCTCTGCAGTAAAACCAAGAGTTGAATGTCTCCTAGGACTGAATTTCCAAGTAGCTAAACCAAGCATCCCAATTTGAGGATATTTTGGGAATACTTTAGGAGTACTGCAAACACTAATCTTTCAAGGTGGTTTCAAGTGGCACAGGATGAACTATCTTGACAGCTGAAAGTTACTGCCCTGGTGTCTTCAGAATGTGGATATTAAAGTTATGGTGAACTTTGAAATTATTGGCATCAGCAACTGTGCACATAAGGATATTCATGATAGTTGCACCAATTTAGAGTGTGATCAAGATTTTGAGATTGCTATGATAATCAGGTTGATAAGTATATGTCCAGGCACGTAATATGTCTGGCTTTGGAAGTAGGCTGAGCATGCAAATAAGCACTCTTTTAAATCCCTTACTTTGTTTAAAGCACAGGAAACCACTAGCTCTTCTGTTCACTTAATAGGTTGAGTAGAGCGAGCTTCCTTCCTTCCTTCCTTCCTTCCTTCCTTCCTTCCTTCCTTCCTTCCTTCCTTCCTTCCTCCCTTCCTCCCTTCCTCCCTTCCTCCCTTCCTCCCTTCCTCCCTTCCTTCCTCCCTCCCTTCCTCCCTCCCTTCCTCCCTCCCTCCCTTCCTCCCTTCCACCCACAAGCTGTAGGCAATATTTTTTTTCCAGAGTGAGGTGAAAGCCAAATGAGGGAACAAAGTGTACATTCATACCTGTATTTGTACACAAGACATATACATATATCATGTTCAAAAATACACATTGAAAGCATATGATTGTTTACAAAAGCAAGCCCTTAGAATTTAGGAAATAACAAAATCAAATTTGCCTGTGCATGTTTAATTGAGTTCTGTTCACATTATGATGAATGCTCCATCATACAGCTACATGTTTTTTACCCACAGGTGGCTGGGATGGATTAGGATCACTTGCTGGGCAGCTTTTCAATATTCTGTTTTATCTTCATAGTTCAGCACGTGGCCCCAGGTCTCGGGTATTGCACTCTATTCAAGCTGTGATCTGGATACATAATTATTAATTCCATCCACAGCTTTTTAGTGGCAGGCACTGCTATTGTTTTCAGGTGACTCACAAATAGCATTGAATTCAGTTTTCCCTCTCTAAGATCAAAGGACATTGTTATCTTAATTTTTCAGGTGGAAAAGAAAGAAGAAAGGTTGTGGTCCAGGGGTGCCACTAATTTCAGCCACCAAAGATCTCTGCTGATTACCCTTGTGGAAAGCTGATAGAGTTAGCCACAGCCTTTATGTGGTTCAGTGCTAGCAAAGCCTTGGCAGCAGCCATCACAGCCATGTGGTGGCAGAGAAAACGCTAGAGCCCCAAAGCTCTGGAACCCCAAGTGCCTCCCAAACTCTTTGAGACAAACACATCATAGACAGACATGGCTCATCTGTCACCCCCTCCACAGCCAATGATCCATGGGCAGCCCACCTTGGCTCTAGCTGAAGAGGGCAGTTTCACCACTGAGAGTGAGTGGGGTCCATGCCCTGAAAGCACTGACTCTTTCAGGAATTTAACTGCTTTCCTGTGCTTGGACTGTGATCTCAGGAAAGCATGTAACATGGGCGGATTTGGGTTAGTTTGCACAGGAGTAGCAAATACACTGTTAACCTTTCAAGATGAGGCTAGGATATATATTTTGTTCTTAAACTTGTTCTTAGGAAAAGAAAACAACCAATAGTCTGAAACTGGATATTTCCTTAAGTATACAGCCTGCAGGAAAATCTGCCTAGAATAATTCAGTCCAACATGTTAAAGTCTATCAAAAATGTTAGCAGATGAAGCGGGGAAATCCTGGATGACTTTACTAGTAAGTAGTTCCTGTAGTGCCCTTGCTGCTAATAAGAAGGCAGATACACGCACGTACACACCCACACACAGACTGTGTATGCGTGCACAAGCACAATAATTAGCAGGATGCTGGATGCCCTCTCATTTATTTTACTTGTTCTTTTCTGTAGAGCTTAATCTTGCAGACAGTTTGCTTTAATCGTGAGCTGGTGGAAACGGCAGGAGTTTGTATAAAATTGGTGTAACTTTTCAGCCGCTGAGAGCAGAACCCATCAGAAGGCAATGCTGAATAAATCCAGGAGAACACCATGACATTAATTGTGCACCGTGCTGAGCATACCTACTGTGGAAGAAGGTGACTCCCACCCCAGTGATGGATGGCATCCTGAACAAACTAGGGCCTCCTCATGTTTCACTAATGCACAATTGCTTAAAGCTGCATGCTGTAGCCTAATTCAAATTACTTGAATTTAAATGGTAAACACAGAATCATACAAAAAAATTAAGTACAAAGCAAAAGAACCTACTGCTGTCATTCCTCTTTTGAAATGCATTAACACCTTTGGAGGAAAAATCTTGAGACATGGAGGAAAAAAGAATAATTTGCTTATGAAAAAAAGAAAGGTCTTAGATCTTTTAAAAAGTGACCTGCCTTTCTTTTTTTTTAATATTAATTATATCTTAATGCATAATATAAATGGGGCTAATGTATGTATTATTAAGGGCTCAGATTTACAAGGACTGTGAAACAATAATTTAATGCTCCTGAATTATGTTGTCACTGTTAGTCTCATATACATGTGCAAAATTAAGTGGAAACCACCTTAACTGTTTTGCTTCTTACTAAACAGTCTTCCAAAAATCTATAATTCAGTGAGACATTAAGCAGTTGGCATTTGTTGCTATACAATCCAGTTCTACAAGTCCCACTGTGAATTCAGCGGGGCATTTGGCGCTAGTCGGCTTCTGTTATAAGTAACTCTACATGAAAGAACTTGCATTTTCCTGCTAATGAAACAAACAGAAAAATAATAAAGTTCTTTAGTGTTTTAAAACCTTAGTTTGAATTTCACCTCTGAGACTTCACTACTGAGGACTGTTGAGATGTTCTCAAGTCCAAGAGTCTCTCACTGCTAAGTGCCTGTATGCTTTTATCTCCTACAGATGAACATATACAAGTTATCACAACTGTTGGATATCAGTGAGATAACATCACTAATTTCTGATGGGGACCTCTAATATTCTATGAGCCGTATCTGTGTTAGGGAATTATGAATTGAATAGACAAACTAGACCCTTGGGTCTGAAGAGAGTGAGCAATACAGGCTTCAAACAGGAGGTAGAAAGATCAGATACATTCCTCCCCTTATCTACCTTCCATGCTTTTTAGGACTCATATTATTGAAGAATGGTAAGAGTTTTTGCCCCTTACAGAGTTTATTTACTAAGAAGCCTGTCAGCAGCTCTCCAATTGCAGCCACTGACCTCAAATCATCTTTGGACTTAAGCTTCTTTTGGCCTCCTGTGTGCTTGTGTGGTGCTTGCCACTGCCTCCCCTGTATGAACCCAGCTTGGCTTGAGGAGCCAGGATTTTTTCAGTGAAGTAGCTGGTGTTGCTCCTGAGATGACCCAAGTGTGGTGGATTGAAGATGCTCGGGGTGAAGCATCTGGGCTGAACATGGCATGGGGCTGCAGCACGTGGCAGGTCCTAGAGCAGCAGAGATTATCCTGGGGTGTCACTGGGGCATCCCTGCTAAACCCCTCTGGCCTCTGAAAACTCAAGATGATGAGTCAAAGCTACTTTAAACTGTGGTCTCTGGCCTGTGCTTAACTGTCCTGTGCTTCTCAGGCTATCCCTGTACTGTCACTGTGCCCAAGGCAGATGTCTCCATTCCCTTTTTTGATTTCTGGTAACTTACCTGAAGAACAGCTTATTTGCTCTGTGTTATGGCTAGGATACCACAGCCCTACCCCACTTCCTTGAATCTTGCTGTCTGTTTCCATCCTACTCTACAGAAGAAGGTATTAATCACCATTATGGGAGCAATGTGATGTCTGTCATATTAAGCTGGAGAACTTCTTTCAAATGGGAGACATTTCAATTTAGAAGATAAAATACCATTTTGAGGAAGCAAGTGCTCTGAGTTTGGACTTTGTCAATGGAGAAGAGTCTTACACTGATTGTGTCCCACAATCAGTAATTGGGTGAATTTGCACTGCTGACCCCAGGACAAGTTTTGCTGCTTATCTACAGATGGGCAGTCCAGCAAGTTGTGTTTTTCTGCACTTGTATTTTTCAGCTTTGTTTTGACCAAAATAATTATTTCTGAAATAATTGTCAAGAAAAACATGCAAATATTTGCCTGTTACAGGAAAATGCTCTATCTCCTTCCCTTCTACTCTACCTGCTCTGCCTGTTTGGAAACATCACCTCAGAGCTAGGAGCAGAGTTTTGCAGGAGGAGGGAAGGACCAGTCAGCAAAGTTGCAGAAGATGTTGCACGGGATTTGTATTCCCCAACAAAACATTGTGATTGCAGAAGGTTTGCAAAAGGCTATGCAAAATTTTGCAAGACATTAATGATGCTGATTTCTTATGAATTTAAAAAAGAATTTGTGCTAGTAAAAACAGTTTTTCTAGCTGCTGAGCAACAGTACTTTTATTCATGGTTAGTTGTAGAGGTACAATGACAGACATGCAAATAGAAGTTGTATGTAAACCAGGGCATTCCATTTAAGTACATGGCTGATAACTACACAATTGGAGGCTTGTAACAATGGTGTTGTCAGGAAAGATCAGACAAGTGTTTGAAGACACGGTGTGGAGGCAATTTTGAGTGTTGAAATTCTGCACTCTCTGATGTCTGTGAGAAGAGAGGGATCTTTTCACTGCAAAAACCTAGGCTGCAGGGGTGAATGGGAAGCAAGGAAAAAGGTCATGGACTTCTGACAGTGAGGATTGTAAGGACTCTAAGTAAGCCAGAACAGCAAGGTCTCAGGTTCAGTTTTGTTCCTTGGTCTACAAAAAGGGCTTGTTCCAGTTATGGCATACTGTGAAGATTGAGCATCATCCTCTTTGTACAATAATTGCAACTTTGAGCTATCCTGAATGGGTAAGACTTCTTAGGAAAAAAGTTGTTAAAGTGTATGGATTGCTGAGGATGGAGAAGAGCATTGTATTTTAGGAGGTGTTAGTTCCCAAGTCACTTCTCAAGTTTCTACTGCTGCAAAAGGGGACTCATAAAACGTTTTGCGATTTCCTGATGTTGAAAAGCCAAACTTGACTTCCCTGTGTAGCAGAGTTTGAAGACCTCATGGTGAGTCATTCACATGAGTATGATCATATTTCCTAGCCAATAAGATTGAAGGAGTTTCCAAATTTTATTAGAAATCTTGGGGCAAAATTGGAAAGAGATATGTAGAGGAGGAAGAGTGAGGAGTCCTTGGCCTGTCCAACCAGCCCGCGTTTCCTAGCAGTCAGCATGAACATCAGAGGACACTTGGAAATACCCAAGATGGAGAAAACACTGGTCAAATCTCTCCTCATCTGTCTATGTATTCATCAGCCTGTAGCCAACTGAACACACAGAAAGCAGCTAGTTTATTAGTTCCTCAAAGAAATAGCTATTCCTTGGCGGGGGAAAATACAGGCTGAGACACAGTGTGACACTCCACACCTGCAAGGAGCAGCAAGGAGATGGGCTTGGAGCAACATCCACATCCAGCAGTTAACATCTGTTGTAGCTGCTGGTGTTACAGGGATGGGAGGATACGTCTAGGGGCTGCTTGTAAGTTTGGCACTGGGCAGAACTCCTGCTGTCTGCTGCCTGTCCCCAGCCAGCAACCTCAGGCAGCACAGCCCTGCTTTGGGTGTGCACAGACCTCCCAGTGCCAGAATGAGAGACGGTGAAGGGGTCTTGTCCTCTGTAATCCCTTGAAACAGGGGTTATCAGTGCCAAAGACGCATAGCAATTCTTCTGGACATCTTCACTATTCCCGTTTTACTGCCTCTCTAGAGGAGGCTGTGCACCCCTGCCACAGTTGCTGGGCCAGCTGCAGTTGTCTGACTTGCTCATTTTGCCAAGGGCTGAAGGGAGATCGATTGGGAAGAGTTAAGTCGTTGTTCTGATGATACAGACTGGATAGGAGTGAAATGGCATGGTGTGAACAGAACAGAACAAAAAAGAATATATTTTTAGAGCTGATAGCTGCTTCACCACCCTATTCCCTGGCCTCCTGATCTTGAGGCCTGCTCATCTGCTGTGGCAGAAAGATCGAGAGAGGTTAACTGTGGAATTAACCACTCCTCATACAACCAGGACAGTTTCTGCACCAGAGAGACATAAACAGCAAAATGTGCTATTTTCAAGGAAAAGTGCTAGTGTGGATTCCTGGAGGAGTGGGGGAAATAAAGGGATTTTAGTGCCCTTAGACAGTGGGCTACAGTTAAGTGCCTTTAGGGCACTTAGTCTTTGCAAAAAGGAAGACTTGATAGAAAAGTGTGGAAGGAAGGAATTATTATTAATCAGGAAGTATTATTTAAATATCAGGATTATGTGACAACTAAACAGTTAATTTGTTCTTCAGAAAAAAGAAAAAATGACAACCACCATGATTTTAAGAACATCCTCTGTCTCAGGTGGTTAGCCAAAGGGCTCTTTTCTTATGCAGCTTGAGAAAGTACCATGGACACTTTTATCAAATAATTGAAGAAACAACAATGGTATCACAGTAGCCAGACTTCTACAGTGCCTTGAGGTCCTTCCCCAAGGAGCCCACTACAGGACAGAGGAGCAGCAGCTGGGGAGACATCGCCCATTCTTACAAAATTCTCTCTGGTTAAAAAATTTGCTGCTAAAGAAAAATAGACCAAGGCAGAACTAAACTTACTCAATATGCACAAGGCTATAAGTCAGCTCTGTACTTGCTTTGCCTTGTCTGTCCTTCCCTCTACACCGCTTTGTCATTCAAAGTATGCTCATAGGAAACTTCAAGAGAAGCTGCTAACATTATCAACATCAGGAGAGACAGACAAACCAATGACACAGGATGTAAGTGAAAGGATACCACTGAGAAAAGCTACACAGATGGTTTTAGAGATTAAATAAGATGGTATTTCTAAAGCTTAGGATGGTTAAAAACAGAGACAGATAGAGGGGGAGAGGGTGAGAGAGAGGAGTAACTTACTTATTCAATCCTTCTGGTTTGGTATTTCTGTAGGCCCCATCTGTACTTTGCAAGAATGGGTTTGTGCTTTCGATTGCACTCCCAGCTTATTCTTGGTGTTTATGGACTATCCCAAATGTCAAGTTCTTTTTCACAAAGCAAGTTGGTAGCTCCTTGCAGCAAGAATTGTTCTGTTCTGGAACTGTGCCAAGGCATTTTGCATTTTTAAAGTGATTTCCAGCCCAGAGAAGTCCTGTGAATAATGACTTTGCTATTCCTTGAGTAGAGAAGCACTTGGTCTCTCTTTTGTCCTGCCTGCCTTTTAGCTAGAAAAAAAAAAAAAAAAAAAAAAAAAAAATCTTAGTTGTAGTCTTCGTTCATTCTCTCTTTGCCTAAAATCATTTATTCTAGTAGTTCTTGTACCACATCAAACAATGCTTTCTTAGGGTGCTTTCCACTGCAACCTTCAGGAAAGAAACATCATCTAAGAAATTTTGCTAGTGCAATATTTGAAAAAAAAAAGTTTTGGAAAAACAAACAGACCTTTTGTTTTTCAGAAGATTTATGGGATTACCAGCTGAGAGATTTCAAAAAGAAGATAAAAATGGTAGGAGGGATTCCACAAGCCTTTTAGAATATTTGCTCAAAGTTGTGTGGTTTCAAGAATTCTCACTTCTGAATAAACCACACACAAAAAAGTTATCTCCTTCTTGCTAACTAGGTGACATTAAATGAGTGTTACTTCTGGGTACCTCCTGGTACCATCTGTCCCCTGGTTCTCCTGCCAGGTTCTGTACCCAAACATATCGCAACTTCCCTGTGCATACGTCATGTCTTACCTACAGTCCCAGACAATAAGAAAGCAACAGGGATCCCGAAATATTTTCCTCTCTCCCAGTCTACTGGCTAGTTTGGCTTGTGCTGAAGTTTCACTTTTCCACCTACATGGCATTCATGAAAGGCACAAACTGTCCTTGGGTCACCTGCAGCATCTTGCATGAAAGAGAGGCTATACCAGGCAGCCATTCATGGCATACCATTTAATAACCCAAGCCAAAGTAATACTGCATCTCTGTCAGAGACTCTGTTTAAGTGTTTAAGGCTGTGACAAGTGTTTGGGGCAAAAAAACACTTTAAAGGGAAAAAATGTTATTTTCTCTTTGAGGACTGGAATGAAATGAGCTTCTGAGAAGCAAATAGACAGACAGAAATGTATAGACAGACAAATGGGTGGGTGATAAAATTGGTCCTGTACTCTGTTTCTGACGTATTTCAAAATAGCAGCTTTAGAAGATGGCACTTCCTTCTACAGTCCTTTTCAGAAATAATAAGTACAGTTTGCTGGAATTTTGGTCTCACCACATTGCCTTTTAGCAAAGGTTTACATCCCATCATTAAGTAATTCATTCAAGGTAAAAAGTGGAATAAAACCAGGGGGATGATGTGGTAGTCTCAGATGCAAGCCTTATATTACTATAAAAAACAGTGTGGTTAGGCTTTTTCCAGAGGATTTTTTTGTGTTTTCTTGTCCTGTTACAACTTGCAGAAAGCAGAGATTACAGTATGTATCTGATGATTAATATTAAGCTAGTAGAGTAAAATGTCAAGAAGGAAAAAAGTTGAAATTATACTAGATTTCAACACCAACAGAGAAAATCCCAGCATTTGTGAAATGGCACCAATAAAACTAGCAATTGTTGTTTAGTTTTAAGTAATGAACCACATAAAAAATACAAAACTTGCTACATTGCCTCCCAAATGGAGCTTATTACACTGCTGCTTGAATGTTTGTACAATCTTTAATTTAAACATTTTCTCTTCAGGTCTTAATAATAGGCATGGGTTGTTGCAATTTACTCTCTCTTCAAAGGCAAAAATGAAAGAGGAAAGCAAAATAGTTTAACTCACATGTGAACAGAATAGACTCATTCAGCTAGAAGAGGGGTTGAAAGTCAGAAAATTTCACCCTCTGATTTATCTTTCAGCCAGGTAAGGGCAGGGTTAGCATGTGGGCACTCCAAAAGCTGCTCCCCCAATGAGAAGGAAGAGCCATTCATCACTGTTTACTGGGCTTTTGTTGTGCTGCAAACCCTCACAGAGAAGAAATATAAACAGTAATTTGTGTTTCTCAAAAGGAGACCAACATGCAATCACATAGATGCTTCAAGGAGTATTTTTTACTATTATTATATTTTAATATATAAGCAACCAAGAAAAGCATTTAGAGGTGAATGTTAATATATTCCATTCCTTGTAGCCCACAGGATTCTCAATTCTCAGTTCAGTTTTTTTCATTATATTTCTGGAATTACTGTGATAGTTTACTGGTTTGAAGGAGTTTAGAGTCATAAATAGCAGCAAATCTTAACCTTGAATCTTGAATGTCAAAATTATCCTATTTGAAACAACACTTGAATGGCACAGGGAAGAGGAAAGAAAGAAAGAAAGAAAGAAAGAAAGAAAGAAAGAAAGAAAGAAAGAAAGAAAGAAAGAAAGAAAGAAAGAGAAATTTTTTTTTCCTGTACATGACTACTTCAAGCTCAAGCTGCTATTTAAATTTGGCCATCTGATAAAATACCAAATTTTAAAATGCCTGGCTCTGACTTTTTTATGAAGGAGCAGAGAGGGGCTGCAGTGTTTATTTCTAGCCTTGGATCTCTGGATGCATGACCCTCTGTTTCCCCCCTTCCTTTAAGGCAGCAGTGCTTACAACTTCACATGCAGAAATAATTTTGAAAAAAAATTGGGTTCAGATGCTCACCTGAAAGGTAAAGAAATTTTTCTCTTGGGCTTCATTTGATTTCTTTACATATTTTTGTTCTTTGGGTTCTGGTGTGCCTTTGCAGTGAAGCATGGCTCTTTACTCAACCTACCATGCCAGAAGCAGGACCTGAATGGAAAGGCTGCTGTTTTGCAGGGGTCACAGTCACCCTCTGGGCATCTGTCCAGCATCTGGGTAGGTGTGATGGCCAGGTCAGGCCTGGGAAGGAGTGTTTTGGGAGACTGGACAAGCAGAAGAACCCTCTTTTACACCTTGTGTCTTTGCTGAGATGTGGCTATGGGGGCTTTTCTCTGAAAACATCCCTCTCCTTGTTCATCCTGGGTAGCTGTGAGACCTCAGCTGCTTCTCAGTGACCCACAACATGGCTTTCTGTGGGAAATGTAAAGCTACAGTCTATGAGCTTTTTGCACACTACTAGAGTGACATTTAATAGGTCACAACATAGAGGAGGAAGATTAGAGACCATTGGACAGAATTTAGTGCTAATTTTTATTGTGCTGGTAATCTTTATTCTTCTTTATGGGCAACTATCTCTCCTGATGATCCCGTCAGTAGTAAAAATAGAAAAAACAAAAATGTCCTTATCACAGTAAAGTAAACTAGACAGTAAAACATGAAAGAAAATGTTCAAACAATCAGGCTCTGCCTTTCTGCACCTCAGCAGTGGGCAGAGAAGCCAAGCACTGGCTTGCCCTTTAGCAAGGTGACAGGGGGCACACTGCTCACATCTGAGGTCACTTGGGCTGAGATCCCACCACACACTTCTGAGTATTAACAGCTGCATTAAGGGGTCCTCTGGAGCATGCTGGGACAATTCCCATGCTTCAGACTTTTATATCCTTTTCCAGGTATGCATAAACCTTCTGGACAAGACACATTTCCAGCATATCTGTGACAGCTGATTGAAGAAACCAGGAGCAAATGACAATGCCACCTGGAAAATGCATTCTGAAGAGTTGTTGCAAAGGATTTGGATTTGGCTTGCTTTTGCTGGGAACTAGAGAAAGAATATGTGTTTAGTAAGAAGATTATATGCCAAGAAGTATATTAGAGGTCTAGCACAGCTATGTGATACGTGAGGTAAGAGAATATTGCTGAAATTTTATCAGTATTTGCACCTAAATGGTGCTGTACGTCCTTTAGGATCTGTTAGATAGACTCATACAACTACTGTAAAACATAATAACACTCTTTTCCTCCCAGATTACTCTAGGAAATGGCTGGGATCACCGTATTCATTTTTGTCTTCCTTATTTTTGCACTGACAATTTTTAATACATTCAAACTATTGGTCAGTCAGAAATCTGCAACCTGCAAGACACTGGCCATAAGAAATTAGGATAGGAAATTATTTTTCAAATTATGCCACAATTTTTCCTCATTTACAGTTAAATTAAAGGGAAAGAGCAATTAGAAAGATATTACTTTAGCCTGAGTATATATGAGGCAAAGAGTCAGTTCTTGCTGCCAACAATGAGGATCTATCAAATATTGAATGTTGAAGATACACTCTTTAAAATCTAGGACCAATTTTACTTCTAGAGAAAACACAATTTAAAAGATACTAAAAATTTCAATTATGTATAAAGATGTAAGAAATGCTACCTATTGTTTTGAGGACATTATTCATCGTTACTTATGCTGAGGAATGAAAATTTTGAAGTGATTTCAGCTCTGTATGGCAAATTGGGAAAGGTACATCCTAAATCTAACTGGTTAGCTAATAGACTTCAGATGTATTATGATTGTAGATAGGCAGAAAAGTGCATTGTGATAAAACCAAACCTCAAGTTCTTACTTTTCTGAGGGATAATCTAGCTGAGGGAAAAAATAACACATGCACACACTCATACATATCTACACATATCCTGTGTTTACAGGAAGCTTTAAAGATAATCCATCATCAGCATTAATGAGAAAGCCTTCCAGCCACATCAAGTAACTGGGAGTCTGTGGGCCACAGCTGGAGGTATGAAACCAGCCTGCAGTTCATCATAATTTTCCTGGCAATTCCTTGCTTCGTTTTCATCAAGGGCCATTTTATACCTTCAGAAACCTGAGGACCAGATAGTGATGTTCTGGTCTCCCAGGTCAATACCAGTACACAAGCCAGGGACTTTCAGGCAGTACTTCCTGCACGTTAGGATACTTTGTTCTTGCCTTAGAGCAGGGGTTAGCCTTGGGACCTCCAGGAAACTACGTTGGCACCCAGCTATGCAATGATTTCACAATGATTTCTTAAAGTCTTAATACTTTCCCCAAAGGCAAAGTTAATCTATGATATTACTAACTACATAAGCAAAAGGAAACAAAGTTAAGAGATATTCAGTATAACTGATAAAATAGAAGAGTTTTCTATCTTTTGGGGGAGTGTTTTTGAGTCTGGCTCAGATTAACTGTGATCAAAATACATTTCTATCCTTGGAAGGCAAAGAGAATGCTTTTGTCTCGGGCCTTTGCTCAATGACAAAGGTTAGATTTTTGCATCTGCAAATCTGACCTGAGGCTGCAGAAGTGCTCAAACAGGAGAATGAGAAAAGCAAGGAGGAATTATCTGCAGCTAAAAGACAAGCCTTCAATCACAGTTAAAGCTTCTTTGCTTTTAGCTGCTGTCTCTTGTCTCATGTTGTCTGATCCAGCATCTAGCTGACAGAAACTCCCTGCAAAAGGAGGCATAACAAAGGTGGGAGAGAGAGGGGAATCACTTCATTCTACATCAGTAGTTCATGCTCGGTGCCAGTGAGGAGAGGAAGGCATGGGTGTGCAGTCCGAAGGCTTTGCCCCTTGCTAAGTCAAAAAGGAACAGCTCATAGGTGGGAGCCTTGAGAAGTATTTATAGAGGCCATGAAACAGGGAGGAAAATTGTATGTCATAAAGAGAGAGGAGAAAGGCAGAAACTTGATACTGAATGAAGGATTTTCTCAGAAGGAAAAAGCAGAAGATGGTTGTGTCCCTGCTTAGAAGTGAAGACCTAAAGGAAAGACAGGGCAAAGAACAGTTTCGCAGTTAGGGAGGGAAAAATAATCATAGTAGAAGAAATGGTGTAGTTTGCATCGTAAAAGCAAGCACTAAATACAGAAGGTGGATGAAACTCCTTGAGAGAGGCAGTGGGACTTGGTAGTTGGTACAGCTAAAGCCAAGCAATATTACTCTACCTCACCAGGTATTAGTGAATATTAATATTATATTAATATTAGCAAGCTTTTGGTACCACTGGTAGTATATTTCTGGGGTGAAATATAAGAACTCAGTTTCTAGCCCTACTAATATTATATCTTTTACAAGCAACAAATTTTCTTCTAAAAATAAAATACATCATGTAAAAGTAGCAATTTACAGCTAAAGCAACTATTTTCTGATGTTCTCATTAAGCCTATTTTATGCACCTGGCTTCAATTCACTCTTTTGAAATTGTAAACCACAAATAAGTGTACTGGGAATGAGTAATTAGCCATAATTATTGTTTCTTTGTAATATTTTGGGATGTTGAGAAGATTTCTTGCATGAGGGTGTCTTTTGTGAGAAGGGAAATATTCATAATAATGCTGAAGCTTATGACTTGAACCTACACATCAAGAGCAGCCTGGAGTGAGGAGAGAAAAAAAAGAATTATAGCAGGGTGTCTGCAGCGGCAGGTTTCACCAAGGACAAATCACAATATGGTTTAATAAATGCTTGGTTTTAAATATTTTTTTCATTAAATATTTGCATTTTTGTGTCTGCTAAAGGATTTGATCACTCCAAGCTCTTTTGTTTCCTAAATTTGCTATAATGGTGTGTGTGTTTAAATACATCTGTATGTATAATGGTCTATAATGTCACTGATCCTCTGTGTAATGAATTAGACTTTTCACTGTTGTAGATAGGACTCATGTGAGATAAATAAACCAGGGCAAAGAGTATTGATACATGGAATTGATGTAAACCACGTTAGAGGAGGAACTAATTAATGTACTTGACTAATTTGCAGTCTAATCCTATACAAAACATTGGAAACCTAACTTGTGAACACTGAAACAATGAATCCCAGCTCAAGTATTAAAAGCAATGTTTCAAATTCTGTTGTGGTTTGTCCCCTCAACACTCCTTAATATTACACAAGATATGATTTTGCAGACTAAATATAAGCATTGGTATTTATTTTAAAATTGGATTTAATGTAAATCACATTTTTCACAAGGATTTTTAAAGAAATGAGTGGATTTCTCCATCTGTTTGCAAATCTAAACTGTTCAATTCTAACAGTAACTGTGAAAGTGTGAAAAGCTGTTTTCAGGTCTGCAGCCATCTCTAGTTTCATCAATTTGTTTTTCAGTCTTTGTTATTTCTTGTTTCTTATGTATCTCCTGGGACAGCTTCTTGCTTGAAGAGAGAATGTTAATAGCTCATTCCTCCTCCAGGATGTTTCCTCACAACAATGAGAATACTCCCCAAATTTAATCTAATTCCTTTGCCTCTTCTCTGTAAAATCAAGGAAAAAGTAGTCAAGAAACACGAACATAATCTGAGTAAGGCTGCTCTGTAATAGCCTGGATTTGCTTGGTTTGCGTAAAAGGATATTAAAATAGATTATGAGTTTCAAAAAAACCATTAGTAAATTCTAGTCCATTTTAGATTGTAATTTCAGAATAGTGTGAGTGCTAAGTGAAGCTCATCTGAGACAGGATTTATGCTTTGGGTTATTTTTAATTTCACTAACATATTCATCAAACTTGCAATTAAAGCGTGTGTACCTGTAGGTCAGTCTGCAGCAATGTTTAAGAATTAGTTTTCATTTTCCTGTAACCATAAGATATTTCTTGGCCCATGCAATATGATTATGCAGTACAATGTTTGTAGTATTGCTAAAAAAAAAAAAAAAAAAAAAAAAAAAAAAAAAAAAAAAAAAAAAAAAAGAAGGAAATAGAGCATGAATGCAGATAAGTATTTGTACACTAGATGGATTCTAGAGAGAAATAAACTTGCATTTGGTGGAGAGTTTGTTTTCTTAGATATAATATATGGGGAAAGCATCTATTGTCTATCTCTTTGTCTACAATTTATAAGAAAAGATAATTTTCTTTGTTTGGTGCATATCTACAAGGGGGCATTAGCCATGATAGCTATTCTGGATTAATTGTCCACACAGTTCCTGGATTAATATCAAAGAGAAGGGCATTCTTATTCGAGAATTAAAGTGCATATGTAAGGAAAAATAGTTTTGCAACTTGCAATCATTCTGTTAATCCTGAATTAATCAAGATTAATTCCCTTACCGTTGTCATGGAAAAAAAGTACACTTCTTTAGTGTTTAGGAAAAGGATTTAGAACTCTGGAATGGCTTGGGTCATTCCAGAAGGGATTGTAAAGATTATCTTTCTCCAACCCCCTGCCATGGGCAGGGACACCTCCCACTAGACCAGGTTGCTCAAAGCCCCACTGAACATTTCCAGGGATGGGGCATTCACAACCTCTCTGGGCAACGTGTTTCAGTGTTTTTCCATCCTCAGTAAATAATTTCTTTCTATTATCTTCAGTTTAAACCCCTCTTTCACTGCCTTTTTAACTCTTGTGCACTTTCAGATTCCTTACAAGGTCAGAGAGCAGTTCTTTATTCTCTCAATCCTTACCTTTGCCTTCTGCTCCTTGGCCACTGTGGCTGGAGCACTTGTAGGTGAGAAATGGAAAAAAGTCACTGAGTACCTCAGCCTTCTCTGTATACTGGTACAGCAGTCTCTTGTTTCCTTCCAGAGAGGAACCACATGTTCCCTGTCTTTCCTTTCATCACCGATGCACTTAGAGAAGTTTTTCTTCTTGCCCTGGATGTCCCTGGACAGATTTAATTGAATCAGGGCTTTGACTTCCCTAACCAGATTCCTGGCTGTTCAGACAACCTCTCTGTATTCCTCCAAGGCTACCTGTCCTCATTTCTTCCTTCTTCTTTCCTTCTCAAATAAAAGGCTTCTTTTTTGAGTTTGCCCAGGACCTCCTTGCTTATTCAAGCAGGCTTTTTGGCATTTTTGCATGACTTCCTCTTTGTTGGCATGTAGTATTCCTAAGTCAGGAAAATGTGTTTCTTGGATATTAACAAGCTTTCTTAGACCATACTCTATCAAGAAGATCCCTGTCTGCTCTCCTGAAATCCAGAGTAGTGAGCTTCCCATGTGCCCTCCTTGCTGTCCTAAAGAACTTAAACTCCACTATTTCATGGTCACTGCACTCAAGGCTACCCTTGAGTTTCACATCCCCCTTGTTGGTCCAGCACACCTCTCTTTGCTGGATCCTCTATCACTTGGGGAAGGAAGTTATCATCAAGGCAATCCAGTAATGTCCTGCATTGCTTGCACCTGACTGTATTGTCCTTTCAACAGATGTCAGAGTGGTTAAAATCCTCCACGAGGGTCAAGTTTCGTGAATGTGAGGCTGCTCCTATCTGTCTATAGGGGACCTTATCTGATTGGTCTTCCTTGTCAGGTGGCTTGTAGCAGATCCTCACTAGTCTGTCACCTGTCATGGAGCTTCCTTTAATTCTAACCCATAAGCTCTTGATCAGCTCCTCATTCATCCCCGGACAGAGTTCCATGCAGTCAGCTGTTCATTGACACGGAGGATTATGCCCACTCCTTTGCCTTCCATTCCTACTTTCCAGTCAAAGATCCCACCGTGTCTGTGATGCCAGTAAGATCACAGCCCTGCAAGCGTGCCCACATCTTTGACTCTCTTTCTTAGATTCTCATGCTACATTCACTTGCATAGAGGCATTTGAGGGGCCCCCAGAAGGTAACCTAGTGGCTGGAAATACTGGAATTCCTCTGTGCTGCTCTTCAGATGCTCTCCTGCTGACCTGCTATCACTCTCCATGTTCTGGGTATCTATTGCTGACACTACCATCAAACTGATATGAGTGGCATGGATTGAGATTTTCCTCCCCCAATGATTGTATTTTACCCACCTTCCCCTTACCATCTTCATAGAAATTCCCTAAAGATAACTCTGAACTATGAGAAAAGGAGAATTACCTGTGTAATGATTTAAACAATTTCTCTGTATTTACTACTTTAGTTCCTATTTGATTATACTTCTGGAGTTATTGAGCATTGGGATCCTTGGAGCTGCATACAGCAGATATTAGCTCTGTTCTGAACCTATCTGATAAAAAAAAAAAAAAAAGAAAACAACAAAATAATGTTCCCTGGAATAGATCTATTAAAAAAAATACTTCCACAGTTAATTTTGGTATGATAGTAAAACTGAGACTGTGACTTCTCTGTTGACATCTGTACATATCTGTAAAATTGGTGAAATTACTGCACCTTTTATCTTTCTAGACTCTGATGGTTGTTTTTTTTTTTTTTTTCTCTGTTAACATAAGTGGCTACCTGGTAGGGGGACCAGCTTCTCATATTAGTTACTTGATTATTGTCTAGCATATTGTAGCTTAACCTAACTTTTCCTCCCCCTGTTCCCTCAAACAAAAAGCCTCTAAAAACCTATGGGAAATCAGGTGAGAACAGTATTAGTGAAAATAAGTTCATATATATACAGACCAACAACCTTCTGACCTTTCTTGCTAGAATACACACGATAAGGGTAATTGCCAGCACTGTTATTTGTTCTCATTTTATTAAGTCTGTTTTTACAACAGGTGTTTGAGATAAGTACTCTGATGGCTATTTCTTCAGATGTGTGGTTTAAATGTACCATAAAACATGCTGGATGGTGTATCCACTAACACCATATAGTGATGAGAATAGCAGATTAACATTAAAGAATGTGTTAAATGTGAAAATTTTTCTAAATTTCATTTGCTAGGGTTAGTTGCAGCCACCAGAAATAATTAAAACTACAATAATTTAAAAATATTTCCTTCCATACACCATTTACTTTTTGCTTTTCTTCAGTTTTTAAATCCCAGGATGCTTTCAGAGTAAGGATATTCAGATTTGGTGCTTCTGATGCTGTTCAATGGAGTGAATATGTTTGTGCTTCCAGACCTGGGGAGGAATCACAGATGTTCTGTCTCTGCTCCTTATCCACTCCCTCATTATGTACAGACACTCTCTGCCCTTTCATGTTGGGTTATTTTATACACAAGTGAGATCCACAGCACCATGATGGATGTACACAGTTGTTAAAAAATAAGAGCTTTTATGTTTTCAATATTCCTTCTCTGAATTTTCACCTCTGAAAATCTCTTACATGTCCTAAAACTGAATGTTGGACCTACACTGCTGGGAAACAACTCAGACTTTTAGCCTCTGGAAAGAGTCAATAATCTTTAAATCTAAGAACACATAATGCTATTTATGAAACACACATTAATATGTTCTTCAAAGAAGTATCTCTCCTTTTGTTCTCCCTAGAAAACATTAAGCACTTCATACTTTTTGTATGCATTTATTTGTTGCCATCATCACTACCCTGGTTATACATTTCCGTTTTGGTGTCTTGCTTTAACTTTTTCTATAACTTGTAAACAATATTCTCTAGCTACTTATTCCTTTTCTATGTTTAATTTTTTAATTTTTTTTAACCCCATTATTGGATAATTATCCCTTTCTATCTTTTCCACCAAGGATTTTTCAACAACAGTATTTGATTTCTATGATTTCCGTTCCTAGTAACTTGTATAGAGAAAACATATTTTGACAGATACTTCGGGCAGATAATGAGTATTTTGGAGATGGGTGATCATGTGGTACTTGAAATCCCTGCTGTAATGTGTAATAGTCTTTCCCTAACTGGATGTATTCCATTTCACTTTGTTTAAATGTCTGTCTCAGCTTTGCAGACTATACAGCAGGACTGAGTTCTTCTGAAAGGTTTTCAATTAGCATTGTATTCCCAAACTATCAAAGCAGAAATGTACCAGAAAGAGGAAAAAAAAAAGGCAAACAATTAACAATAATGTTTCAAAATCCTGAAACAACTTTGGTTACTTAGCATAACAAGAAACATAGTTTGAATGGAGACTAATGAACTAATTTTGATAGTCCTGTGCTTGCCAAGCATTGGTTTTTTTTCCTTTAAGTCAATACAGTACATTGCTTTGATTTCTAAACGGTGAGCAGAAATAAGTGAAACATTTAATTGAAAATTGAATATACTGAGCTTGTATGTTCAATATAGGGAAAAAAAAACACCAACAAAATGGGGAGAAGAAAATGTTTCCTTTGCATTGATAGATGATGGAAAGTTGTCTTCTCCTTGGTAAGGAAATGATTATTTTCATTTCTCAGTACCATTGTATTGTGACCAACCCCTCACAATGCTCAAGAAAATATTTTTCCTTGACTTTGGATGTTCACAATCTTTTTTAAACCTGAGAGCATAGGATGGTAGCACACCTGCTACACAGGAGACTGGCCCCTGAATTTAAATTATTTGATGAAGTGGGAGCTCCTGGCATGAGGAGGGTAATTATATTGCTTGAAACACAGCCCTTTCAGACTGGATAACTGATGACTGCCTTCTGCAGTTTCCTGTCAGGTGAAAGCAGGAACAGGCATTATTTTACTGAGAGGAAAGATTCCAAGGGATTAATGTCCTGGTGCCTATATGAAGAGATTTGGTAAAAAGCTCTTGTCTTTTGAATAGGTTGATTTTTCTAGCTGTATTTTTATTACATTTCACTAGAGTTTAAAACCCACAAGGCTGATGCCCAAGTCAGCCAGCACCATTTTGCACACACACCCTTCAGCAGAAATGCAGGGATTTAGTGGGTAAAAGAGGGCTTTTGAACTTTACAAAGGTGATCTTTTTTGTATGATCCTCTTTCTGTCTTCTCTTACTTCATCCTGAACCTGGGTGTGGGATAGCGGCTGAATCTGGTTTTCTGTGTGGAGTGGCCATTTGTCATCATCTGGAAAACTTCCCAGCAGACAGGAATTTGGAGAGATGATGTGAGTTTGACAATGTTTCTTTCTTCCTTGACAGCTCATCAGCCTACCTCATAACATTTACAAGAGCTTTGCAGGACAGGGAAAAGCTATGGCATAAGATTTTCTTTAATGGATTTCGCTGCTGGGGCATATTTTCACTTGTAATAGCCCAGGCATCTCCTGAAACTCCAGTGTTTTCTTGCCAACTTGGATGAGAAGGCAGTTAACTTCGGTGTCCTTTTCTCCTGAGCAAGTGTGCTGGACTCAGCTAAACTTTTCATCAAAGTTAACTGATTAAAAAACAGAGTTGGGGAAGCTGACCCTTGGGTCTGAGATTTGGGGAAGGAAACCAGGGATTGTTATCTACTGGTTCTTAAAATCAATTCACTAAAGTTGTTCATTCCTGTGCTTATGTTCTTCAGAGTGCTTCAGCTTCCTTCAGTGTGTGGTGACTATTTGTGCCCTCAGTGTTGCAAGGACACGTTACAAGAGACCAGTAAAGCCACAGAGGGCGTGAGAGGAGCAGGAATACCTCATGTTTTATAATGTGAGAGAAGGTGGGTGAATGAAGGTGCTGTCAGGTGAAGAGGAACAGGAGGGAGAGAAAAGAAAGAGACAATGAAGGAGTAGTTACAATAATACAAAGGGGAGTGGACTAGATGATCATGCAAGAAAGTGGAAACTGGAGACAAAGCCAGAGTAGAGAATGGACAGGGAAATTTGTTGATCCCTCCATCCTCTGCTGGGAGTGCCAAGAATACCACCATGTCTACAGTGACAGAGAAAGCTTCAGTTATACATACAAACTGTGTTTTGTGCACTGGAGAAGGAAGACTGTTTTTTGCCATGATTCCCATTTGATACAGAAGGAAAATTAATCTAGGATGACCTTTAGACAATGATGATGTTTTCCTCAATAACTTTTAAAAAAGATGTTCTTTTGAAATTGTGTAAATTTTAGCTGATCACATGAATACAAAAATATAGTCTATGAAATTATGAATTTGATGCACTGAAAAGCTAGAGTAGCAAATTGCTTTATGCAGAGTGATGAATATGATGAACCTCATTAAAAGCTGTTATGTTTATAATGCATATGTCTTCAGAATAATAGAAGAGGTTTATTAGATCAAGTTATATGCTGTCCGTTTTTTGCTAGTGATGAAAGTTTTTAAAGATTTCCTGTCTTTTTAGTATTTCTCTGTGACTAGTACTTCTCACAAAATTCTTGCTGCTGTGCAAATAGAATTAATATAGGCATTTTGAAACAGGTATGTTCCATCTTCTGTATGGCAAGCAGTAGCAGGATCCAATACTGGTGAACAAATACAGAAAACAGGTCATTCTCAGATTTTTCAACACATAACTAAATAAACCACTTCAATGTAAACCAATTCTGTAGAAGAAAAATTTCATGGTGCCACTGCACATACTAGTTATAGCTAGCTCTGTGTCTTGGACACTCAGCATCTGACAGGTGTGCTGGTTTTGGCTGGGATAGTTACTTATCTCTATGGTAGCTGGTATGGGGCTGTGTTTTGGATTTGTGGTGGAAATGATATTGATACCACAGGGATGATTTAGCTGTTACTGACCAGAGGTTACACAGAGCCAAGGCTTTTTCTGATTCTCACACCTTCTCCCCCTACCCCACCAGCGAGGAATCTGGGAGTGCACAAGGAGCTGGGAGGGAAAAGAAGAGCAGGAACAGCTGACCCTGATGACCAAAGAGATATCCCCTACCATATGGCATCGTGCTCAGCATATAAAACTGGGGGAGGAAGGAGGAAGAGGTGGGAGATGTTCACAGTGATGGTATTTGTCTTCCCAAGTCACCATTACATGTGATGGACCCCTGCACTCTGGACATGGCAGAGGTCATCATGGGATGTAGAGAAGGAATCCCTTGCTTTGCTTTGTTTTTGAGCATGACTTCTGCCTTACTCATTAAATTGTCTTTGTCTCAACCGGTGAGTTTTCTCACTTTTACCCTTCCCATTCTCTCCCCCAGCCTCTGGGAGAATGGCTGTGTGGGGGCTAGTTGCTTGCTGGGTTTAGACCATAACACAGGTTGACCTTGACTTTTAGCAATAAGCTTCTTTCAAATAAATATCACTTTCCCCTGGTACAAATGGATG
The DNA here is from genome assembly GCF_965231275.1 of Zosterops lateralis. NCBI lineage: Eukaryota > Metazoa > Chordata > Aves > Passeriformes > Zosteropidae > Zosterops > Zosterops lateralis. The sequence goes on from NC_139765.1 coordinate 28,064,779, forward strand.
TTCAGAAAACACAGACAAAAAGTCAAAACCCAAACGCATGAACAAACAGAAGTCTTGTGTAATTGTATTTCAGAAATGCCATGAGTGTGTTTTAAAAGTATATGACAGCATACAGGTTTTGTCCTGGTTTGATAGTATTGAAAGCTCATAACACAAACCGGGAAAGTTTTGAAGTACTGCCTCTAGACACAGCTTGTTATTGAAGCAACATATTGCTGCTCAACAAGAAATTCCTCTATTGAACTCCTCTGCTCTAAGTTCCCCAGACAAATAAGTAGCAGCTGGACCTTACGTGGGCCTCTCACGTGCTGGAGAACATACCTGCTTTCACCCAGCTAAGGCGGGAGCATTAATACTCTGCAGCAGCTGGGAAAACACGTGTGTGCTGCCAATTAGGAAACCTTTCAAAGCCAGGCTCTGCAGCTCATCTGTGATCTGCAGACCTCAGCTTGGGAACCATTATTCTCTACTAATGGCACCTGTGGGCCAGGAGGGATGGGAAGCTGGGGTTTGAGGGAGCAGAGTCTATTAAATGCTATGGCAACAGGTAGCAAAATAGTGTTCTCCTTCTCTCCCTAATTAGTAGCTGTTAGCATCTGGAGTTTACTGTTGGTGGATGTAATTTGCTGCACTCCATCATGTGATGGTGCAAGGATCAGTGAAGAATGATGCAAGGACTAGTCAAAAGGTAAAAGAAATATTAGGGATTAGCTTCTCTATACATACTTTGCAATACCATGTTTAAAATAAAATCATGCTCCTGGAAGCCTGGCAGTAATATACCTAATGTTGCAATGTTTTCTACCCTGTCTTAATTGTTTTGGTTATGTGCTTTGTATTCTTTTGGCAGAAAATACACACTGATCTTTTCACTTGTTTGAATTTTCCAGAAAATGAAATTGCCTGTTGAAAAGAAGATTCCCATGGTAGATCTGAGTAAAATCTTTCCACTTACATGAGGGATCCAAATCCCTTGGAAAGGAGAGGTTTCAGGTAAGCTCTGGTCTTGCAGCATGCTGATAGAGGGCTGGGGAAGTAGTCTTAGGTATGGGGTGGCTCCTATCCACAGGGAGAAGAAGGTTCCATGCAATCAATAGAGTGAAGTCAATAGTGTGGTCTTTCTTACCAGACCACCATCTTTCAATTAGATATGATTATTATTAAATAAATTTGACCTTTAGGGTTTGAAATTGTTTAGAGAGAGAGAGAAGGAAATGTATCTGAAGATGTAGTGTATTTGCAAATATATTTCCTCATTTCCTCCTTTCCTGAGGAAACTAAGATAAAAAGAAGAATTTCAGTCTTAAATATTGCATATATTTGGTATGTTTGAAGGCAGGAGTGACATTAGTCCACTATGCTCAATTGCATCGATATTTTATGCTTGATTGTATTAATCTCTTTCATTCAGTGCTTGGTTACTACCAAAATCCACAATTTCCTCACTGACTAGCTGAAGATGAGAAAAGGAGCTGACACCAAGAGATGTCAAAGGAAGGATCTGTCAGCTGAAACTCTGCCCAGACCCATTTTCTGTACAAAATAAAATGGAGTGGTTGCTATTCATTAGTGAAGTACCAGAGTTTGCCAGGTATAATCCTGACATACTACAAAAAGAGCAATTATAGTTGTGCTTGTCTGGTGGTCCAAGGAATGTTCAGCCTCCTGTCGGCTTCAGTAGCCAAGAGACAGCAGTACAAGTCAGTTATGTAGCTTGGGAGACTTTACAAAAACCTGCACATTTTATATGATCCTAATCTGCAAAAATTTATTCACAGCTTTGTTTCTGCTGTTGTAAGAAATTCCAGTTATATATATACATATTTGCAGAATGTAGATGTCTCATGATATATGCCAAGTACAGGCCCCCAAGTTTTATCAGCTCTTTGTCATCAGGTGGACAATGCCTAGTGATTTAACAAGTACTGTTCTGATTATTCATGTACTTATGTTTTCTTTGGTTGCTTTATGTGAGTTTGGATGAATGATGCAGCAGCTCTGCAGGAACTTAAATATTATGAGATACTGTAAGAAAATAGAAATTTATTCTAAAAGCAGAACTCACAGTTTATTTATTAGGTAAACAATATGGCTTAGTAGAAGGAGGGCTTTTCCATTTTTAACAGTGCCTAAATAGAAGTTCCAAATTTCAAATGTCATAAACTTTGCAAAAATGGATTTTAATTTTTTAATTTCTCTCTTTGTTTTTAATTTGTGTACCAGCTTGACCCTGAAGGCCTGAAAAAGAATTAAAACTATCATTTGAAAAATGCAGACAAAATTATAAAAGTTATTAGACCTAGGTGATGATGGGCATTTGAAAATCCCACTAGATACTCATCTGTGTTTTTAGGCACCTGGAACAGAAATTCATCTTAAACTCTGCAAAACAATCAGTTGCTCATTGGACATTTGTGACCGCAGATTCAGGGATCTGCTGAATAATAAGAAATCAGCATGATCTGCAGCAGCACAAATAGCTGTGGTATACAGAAGCTATAAACTAGGGAAGGCTGTAGGAATGACTCAAAGCAAAAGACTTGTGAAGCTTGAGGAACAGAAGCTCCAAAATGACCACAGGGAAATATTTGATTAGGGGAGTTTTTGTTATCATTACTGTTTGGTGCATATGTTTTACAAAAGATAATTTTTTCCCCAAGCCCAGATTCAGCAGGTCAATGAATGACAGTGGACTAAACCCTATTGACACATATGATAAAGCAATACGGAAGTGATTGCTTGGGATTCAGGCATTGTCTGTGAGACATGCAGATTATAGAGGGGAGAAAAAATTTTATACAAAACACGCAAAAATAATATTAAACACTACTCTGGCTTTTAGCCCCCAAATCTTTGAGAAGGAGAAGAATGGCAGACAAAGGGCAAATGAAATGAAAGTGAAATAACACAAAATTAATCCTTATGTTTTCCCTTATCTCCAAGTCCTGTCTGTCCTTTTCTACATTAAAAATGTATTTTTTGAAGTACCAATTCATTCAACAGATACATGATATGTATATCAAAGGTAGCCTAATGCTTTGCAGGACTAAGATATTCCCAGCTGCAGGATTTTCCTGGCTGAGATTATGGAAATTAATTTGTACTGCATTTTTAGCTCAGTGACCCGCTATACTTTCACCGCGTTTTTAGCCTGTAAGAACAATGACTCTCATTTTATGAGAATGAGGTTGTAAATCACTTACTTTTTTAGTTCAGTGTTTTCCCCTGGCATTCTTCTCTGACAGATCGGACAGAGCTGGGCCTTGAGGATTCTACTTCACCTATCAGTCAGTCCCTAAGAGGACTGCTGGCATGTTGTTGGTTTTTCTTTGCCTGAATGTTTAAGATAGTTCTTCTGAACATTCAGTGACTGTCACTGAGCAGTGGTTTTTAAAATTCATGCAGAAAGCAATTATCTCTTGCCTGGAATGACGTACACGTTTGAAAAGCAGTTTTGGACTTTCTTCATTAATATATTCTGATTTGGGTTTTAAAAAACCTATTTAAAAGGAAACCAGATTAGTGAAAAACAAATAAAAGATCTCAAAATCTGGCATGAGTTTACATTTTCTGTAAAAGGTTTTCTAAAAGATGTTTTATCTATATCCAAGGTGTCAGTCATGCCAAACACTGAAAGGCAGAGAACAGTCCAAGGCAGAGAAAAATTGGTAATTGTACAACTATAAATAACAACATTTATTGTTATTTTAATTGAGAGGTACTTAGATTATTTTTTGCTTCTTTTGTGAAGGTAAATATACAGAATTTTAGCCAGGTTGTGCAGTGTGTTATTGCTTCTTATGTCTACAAATTCTTTTAACAGAGAGGATTGTACTACCTTCTAATTTGCTTGGTGTGTTATTTTAGAGATGGAAATGAGCAATCTTTGTTTTAATTTAACCAGAAATGCACAGCTGTCTGCATAGGGACTGAATATATGATAAACTTTTAAGAGGAGCACACACCTGTCAGTGTGAGAGTGGTACTGGTCGTTTATTACCATCTTTGATTTACTGTACAATTTTGATATGTTCTCTACCACTGTTTGTTGGTAGTTAAGCAATGACATGGTGAATTGTGATGCACAATGGCATGGGTGTTTTAATAGAGAAGTATTGTGGTTGTTACAGTCTATTTATTGAGTACTAGAAAAGGCAGGAATAGCAGATCTGTAGCAAGTCTCAGTCAATCTGGAAAGTCAAATTTTGCCCTTTTGAAGAATTTTAATGGCACAGAGAAGTGGTGGAGTCACCCAAAAATATCTCGATGTGGCACTTGGGGATATGGGTTAGTGATAAACACAGAGGTGCAGGGTTAACAACTGGGTTCCATGCCCTTAGAGGTCTTTTCCAACCTTAATGATTCTCTCTTGAACTGCAGGGACATTTTTTGCATTTCATTTACTTGATCATATTATTTATTTTTAAGCGGAAATTAGAAGAAGCAGAACAGTTGTTTCTTAGCATTATCATATGACTGTAAACATTAGTCTTCACTGAGGATAGCTATGAGGAGTAGGTGAGCTGTCTTGACCAGGGCCTGAACATAATGCCATCTCTGCTGCATCAGCCAAAATAAAAGCATGTGCCTTGTATGTATGGGGAGAGGAATTTGCTGCTGCTAGAGTCTCTTCATGAGAAGCAGAGGAGTTAGAGGGAAGAAGGGATGGCTAGAGAAGGATTGAGGAGACAGAAGTAGAACCAAATGGAGTGATCAAGTTTTGAGTGTACAGCCTCAGAGGAGCTCTCAGAGAGAGCTTTGCGGCTGAATGGGAACAGAGGTGGCTCCTAACATTTCCTGAAGAGCACCCCTCCAGAGAAGCAGTGCACAGGCTGGGCTTCTGCACCAACTGCTGTGCCAAAGGTGGATACAGCTGTAAGTGTAGTTGAACTCATCACAGTCAAGGGAAGCAGGAGTGCTTAGACCATAGTTAATCTGCTGGGGCCTTCTTGAGGAGTAAGGCTAGGTTAGTTCACAAGTGCAATGGACCTGAAGTGGAGGTTTATTTCTCTTGACACATGATATTTTTTAGTACACTTGGAAACTTTTGCTTAGGCTCTCGGGTAACTCTGACAAAAAATGGAGGCACTGGCAAATTTTCAGCACACTTAGGTATGTGGTGATGCTTTCATGCAGGCACTTATATGATTTCAGTTGGTGGTCAACACAGCACAGAAGAGATGACCATCCATGTTCTTCCTGAAAGCACTGCAGTGCCTCCAAGGGCCCTCATGTATATTCATAAAAATTATAGAAACATTTAGGTTGGAAAAGACCCTTAAGATCATTGAGTCCAACTGCTACCCAGCATAACCAAATCCACCACTAAACCATGGCTCTAAGCACAACACCTTCACATCTTCTAAATATCTCCAGGGATGACAATTCCAGCACTTTCCTGGGTAGCCTGTTCCAATGCTTGACAACCCTTTCAGTGAAGAATTTTTTCCAAATATCCAATCTAAACCTCCTCTGGTGTTACTTGAGGCTATATCCTTTTGTTTTGTCACTTGATACTTGGGAAGAGAGACCCATGTTGTTTCATTCATCTCATTGCTAAGAATCTCAGTGATTTTTCTACTTCCATTCTGCTGCAAGCCATCTGGGCTGCCAAAAGGTCTTGATATCCATTCCAGAAGCACTTACCCATTGCTAGCAAGGACTTTCTTGCATTTGTCCTATCGGTAAGTGGTCTGCAACACGCTCATCTGTAAGAGTATCAGGCAGACTTTAAAGTCTTGGGGCTGAATTAGGTTTTCTGCATCCACTCTGACCTCCCTGTAGCAGTGCAGGTGAGCAGGCTGAGGCTTGCAAGACCAAAAGTAGATGAATGATGTGAGAAGCACAATAACCCATGGAGCTCACAGCAAGGGAGTGAATATGCCATTGCCAGAGTTGAAACAATTAGCTGATTTCAGGGACTTTTCAACTGGTGCCATCTACATTTTGTAGTTAACTGCTTGAAAACATTTTAGTGGGTCCAAGTAATTCTCCAGACTTATAATGATAGACACTGAGGTGCTAATTTGCAGAATGCAAAATGGAGCCAGATGACTTCTGGTTGAGAAGATGCTTTGCCTTCATTTTTGGTTCCCCTCAAGGTCTGTATCTCAGCATATATGCTCTCTGCAAGGTAGCCGTATTAGACAATTAAGGCACAACAGTTTGGCATCAACTAGGACCAGCATCATAACAGAGGTCTGCAAACCCATATGCCATCTGTTCTGCTCACTTCAAAGTTTTTGGCTTTGTTATAATTTTGGCAGTCAACTCAAAAAGGAAATGGTTATTGAAATCTGAACTTGAATTTCTTGCCAACCGACCACTGCTTGCTTAACCTTGAAATACTCAATCTCTACTCTGTTCCCAAGCAGTGTAGGTGTAATGGGAGTAAAATAACTTTGCGGTGTAATGTGAAGTGAGTGGATATTTATTTGTACCTGAAGCACTTTTTTCATAGGACTAGGAAAATTCATGCAGCCCTCAAACTGGAGGAGGAGGTCAGTAGTAAGGGAAGGGTATCACCAAGAGAACAGAAAAGCAGTGGAGGTAGAAATATTGTTAATGCAGACTGAAATGAAATCCAGACAAATCTGTGAAACTTTTTCCTTTTCCATCTGTCTCAATACTCTCCATGTTGCAGTCTCAATGAATCACCTTATACATCTCTTTATATTATACTCCTATCAAAAGTGAAGGATATTAATCATTCATCTGTAACAAACATGGAAATTGAATAATTAATGACAGGTTAGATTGGTTTTTTGTCATCAGTCAGTCCTGGACATCTCTGGGTTTTTCCTTTATTTTTTCCTGTTTTTTGTACATAATTTCCTTCCAACCAGGAGGACAGAAAACAGTAGAAGTAGAAACATTGATTGTGCAGACTGAAATTAAATCCAGTCTCTTGCTATACCTGGGGTCTCTGTATTGACATGGTCTACAAAATCCTCACCCAAGTTCTCTTTTTGGCTGCTAGCTTTTTTAGCCTGAGCTGAGTTTCTCTTACAGTGTTTTCTTTAAACCAGAAGAGATATTGAACTATAAACTTTAAAGAATCACAACAGCCCTTCTCCCTCTCCCAAGACAAGTTTACAAATTGCTAAAGAATATGAAAAAAAGTAGTCTGGTTTAGACCAGAGAGCCATTCTCACTTCTGTAAGACAAATCACACTTTTTCGTGTGCATGTGATGAGACACCTGTGAATTGCCTCAGGGGTTGTTTTCACCATTTGTCAACCTGATCCTGAACAAAGGGCATGAGATGGCATCACAGAAGAGCTGGGACTTCACTCTATTCTGCTTGTATTTAGCTGAAGATACAAACATTCTCATAACTGATTTTTCAGGTATTTTAATTTTTTTTACTCTTATTTAATTTCTAGGAGCTTCACTGTGCAAAATCAAGTCTCACATGCAATGTCATGAGTATTATTTTAGGTGTGAAACCAGAATATGTTTTAAATATCTAAATATCTTCACAAGCCACTGAGACTCAAAACATAAAACTTCTATTTACATATAAGGGAAAGAAAACTGCAAGGGCAAATAAAACATATCTCAGCAGACTTTTCAGAACCAACCTGCCTAAGTAAGATACCTAGCTGTTTCTCCCACATAAATTTTGTGAAGATTTATAGAAGGTGCTTTTCAATTTTGGATGTCTTAACTTGAAAACATTCTGAAGAGATTGATTTTTGCCTCCTTGGTTGATTTTTACTTCTGTACTGCATTTTTTGTAGAATGAGAATTTCTTTCAGCAGAGATAATTAATATTATTTTGATAAAATAAGTTGAAAACAAAAATAAAGTTCTTAGAATAAGAATAATTTTTTTCTTGCTTGACACCTGAATTTATCACAATTAGAAGCCTAAAGAAAGATTTCTTCTGAACCCAAGTCCTCTTTCACATTTTGTCTCTAGACTAGCAGCAAGTCAAGAAAATAAGGAGGTGACCAGCATGAATGAGCAGGAAACTCTTGATTAAGTGCAACAGATAAGGGTGTGGAAGGAAAAAAATAGGAACATCTACCCAGGGGTAATAGGGAGATATTGCCTGGGCCTGCAGGGATGGAATTAAGAAAATTCAACTGAAGCTGAAACCAACGGGGAATGTGAAGGGAAGATAGATGTAATTTGGTAGCAGAAAAACCCAAATAAATGAAAACAGGGGCCCCATGGCTCAGTGGAACAGGAAACCTAGTGTCAAGCGGGCATGGTAAAGACTGAGGTGCTAATTCCTTTTTTTTTTTTGCCTCATTTTTTTACTGAAAAGATTTGCTGGAGGGACTTGTGGGCTTTGGTGAAGAAGTTGAGCTTGATTCAGCAGTGAGCCCTCAAAGACCACCAATATGCTGTACTAGTGAGACTGCAGACAGCAAGACTAGGAAGGGAAGCTGTTGTCTCCTCACACTCAGTATACCAGTGAGACCATAGCTGCAGTCCCAGATCCAGTTTTACAGTCTCAAGTATGAGAAAGATACTGGCAGGAAGAAGAGCATTGTGGAGAGAATACTAGGCACCAAGATCAGCTCATGCATTTTACCCTTAGCCCCTCAAACTTTGCCTTCAATAACAAACATTTCTTCAGACATTTTCACAGCTGAAAGAACAGTGTGCTCTGCAATATGCTGTAGGACTCACCATGAAAAAGGAATTCTAAATAGCTACAAACAAATCTAAGAAAACTTCATCTCCTGGGTTGAAAACCTAGAATACCTATCGATTTCCACCACAGCTTCATTAATCACTTTCTGTAAAACACTAATTTCCTGGTCACAAGCAGCAGCCTTAAGAACAGGTGGAATACACACACACAACCAAGATCAGTGCAGCCACCTCTGCAATAATTTATTCACCAATCAATAATTTAAAACAAAGCAAAAAGTTTGGGATATACACCAGAACCTGAAATGCCAGTGTATTAGCTTTGAGGAAGTATTACATCTACCCAACTCATCCCCACTTCAGAGCTCCCAAAAAAGGATCATCACCTGTAAGATGATTCTGTGAAAATGTACCCCATATGTAACCAAACCACAACACTGCCATGTACAAAGTGCCTTCATTTAAAAAATTTCCTTGATTGTATGCATCTACCTGTGTAACAGCCCAGCCTTAAAGACAACTCTGAATTATCATACACACTTGAAAAAAGTTGGCATTTATTTTCTTTACTGGAAAATAAATTGGCAGCACATTCCCTCCCAGCTTCTCCACCCCCTCCAATCTCACTCAATTCTTTGCCCAAAGAAAATTTCCTGGAATTCAACATGCACCACTGGTTCAGGGCATTGTTCAGGAAGACTGAGAAATTTGGCAGGAGGTCCACTTGGCTAAGCAAGGAGCTCCTTAATGAACTAAAATGCAAAGCACATAAGAAGTGGAAACAAGGGCAGACAACAAAGGAAAAGTATAAAAGTATTGCTCAGACGTGTTGGTACAAAACCAGAAAAACTAAAGCCCAGTTGGATTTAAAACCGGACAGGAACATAAAAGCTAACAAGATGTGATTTTACAAGCATGTCAGAAGTGAAAAGAAACTCAGAGAAAATGTGAGTCCATTTCTAAATGGAAGAAAACCTATTGATGGACAGTATGGAAAAGGCTGCTCAAGGACTTTTTGTCTTAGGGGAAACCTGCTCCCAGATGTCTGTGCATACCAATGCTATATGGGAAGCCAAAAGTGTATTAAAATCCATGGAGCTGGATGGGGCTCCTCAACAGATGCTGAAAGATATGGCTGATATGCTTGTGAGACTTGCCATAATTTTTGAAAAATCATGGTGTTTTGGGGGGATCCTGATGGCTGGGCTGATGTTACCCCCAGCTTTACGAAAGAGAAGGAGGATCTAGATAATTGCAGGCTGATCAGCCTCACTTCAGTCCTTAGAAAAATAACAGATTACATCCATTTCTGAACACAGAAAGGGCAGGGAGCAGTGAGGACCAGTCAACAGATTTATCAGAGTAAATCACAGTTATGGAGATGAACTTGGACTGAGTACTGGACTGCATTAAAACATCACAGCTAGCATGGTGCAGGTGGGCTGGTGATTAATTCTCTCCTTTTGACACTTGTGAAGCCACATCTAGAACACCAGCTTGACCACTCCTACATCCACAGTATAAAGAGAACATGGACATATTAAAGTGAATCTTGGGGACAGTCTTCAGGATGACAGGGAGGAGCATGGCTCAGAGAAGAGAAGGCTACAGGGAAGTCTGATTGTTGTTTTCTACCACCTAATAGGTACGTATGAAGAAGACAAAGACTTCATGAAAGTGCCTGACAAAAGTACATGCTATAGAAATAGCAATTTTCATCCCTGGAATAATCAGACATATTCAAATCTCAGTTGGGCAGGTCCCTAAGGAATCTGATATCACTTTTGAAGTCAGCGTTGCCATGAGCAGGATCATAGACAGTACGATCTTGAGTTCACTTTCAATCAAAATTTTTTTTCAACCTCCAATTTTTTTTATGATTCTGTGTTTAGACAACCTCATTCCATCCTGTAGTGAAAGAACTGCTGATGTGGATACTGAGTTGTGCATGGAGGCTTGTATCCTTCCTGTCTGGAAGCTGAAGAATGGGCTGAACAAATGGACTCCTAATGAGCTGAAGATTGTCTGGGCCACCAGGCTGAAAAGACAGTAATCAATGTCTCAAGGTCAAGATAGCAGCCAGCAGAGTGCTCAAATGGTTGACAATGAGGCTGATACTATCCAGTATCTTCACCAGCAAAGTGGATGATGATGCAGAATGCACCTCCTAAAAGCTGTGGAAGGTTTGGTGGAGTGCACCATGACAGTCTTGAGCCTGGGGCATATGGCCAGTAAAAAAAGATTGAAGGAACTGAGTTTGTGTAGTCTGCTAAAGAGGACCCATACAGGGAGAATCCAAGAGTAGTCTACAACAGCTTGAAGGGGAATTGCACAGCCAACAGAGCCACAATCTTCTAGCAGACAGCAGATGGTATAAAAACATGCAATGGCCACAAGTCACAGGTTTAAAGGTTCAGAGTGGACATCAGGGATGACATTCATTAGAAGCATAGGAAAACAGCATAGGAAAACATAGGAAGCAACAAGCTTCCCAGAGAGATGTTGAATCTCTGACTTTACAAGTTTTTCAGTACTTTCTTGGCTAGATAGAGCCACTAAGTAATTTTGTGCTTGCCATACACTACTTAAGCAGTACTTTGGACTAATTGAACTCTCTTTAAATCAAAATTCCTAATGGCTCTGTGAGCCATACTGCATCTGAGCAAAACATGTGAGACCTGCCAACATATCTACATGCCCACGATGTTAAATGCACCACTACAGAAGCATCAAAACCTCTGATTCCTGCACAATCACCTCCCAGAACACACTATGCACTGTCCAGTGAGGCAGCTACTAGTCTATTTCCATGGCAGTAAAAGTGCAATAACCACATACTGGAAAAACTCACAGAGATGAACAGTAAATGACAGAAGCTTACAGTTAGGAGAAGCTATGTTTGGTTTTTTTTTTTTTTTTTTTTTTTTTTTTTTTTTTTTTTTTTTGTTTTTTTTTGTTTTTTTGTTTTTTTTTTTTTTTCTTTCCAAAAATAGCAGTTTCATCTATGCTTGCTCAGGCCTAACCATCCAGGGTGATGTGCAAAGCACCTTCAGAAGAGGAGTGTAGGAAGTAAAATACACACCCCAGCTGGACACTAAAAATTACAGACTGAATAGAGAGATTTGCTTTATAGCATATTTAATTAGCTCCTCAAGCCTCTCTATCTTTTGGGCAAAGAATTACTCGTCATTTTCTCTTTTTGCCCACTAGGAGCTTATCAGCTTTTTCATTGCTCATACCACCCATATGCTCTTCAGGTACCCTACACTTTCTTGCCCACATAGTCTAACATTTAACATAGTCAAGTTAACCTCAGATCACTGTTGCCTTTAACACTGAAGATGCTGCATTTATTTCAGCTTTGAAAAATGGCTCTCATAGCTGAAAGGCTGCCTGCTTTGTCCAACAATCTGCTGGGTCTAATAAAAGATATTATTTTCCCTTACAAACCAGTTACATCCATAGATTATCATGATTCAACAACAATGCCACTTTTATGAATTAGATAATTTGAAAGAACCATGTTTTCAAAAAAAAGTCATAATCCTCTCCTCCAATGCCACCCATTTCAATATGTGGAGGCACATGCCCAGACTCTGCATGTAAACTTTATTTTTCAATGGAGCCAGGTGATATAAAACAAAGTTTAATTTACTCCAATTTAGAATGCTGCAGGCCTTAATCCTGATATAGGTCAAAACTTCTTACAATCTGCCGAAGGCTGATGTAAGTCAGTCTTTGAAAGTTACCTGTTCGTCTTTATGAACTGCATCAATCTCAGACTCCTCAGTCCAAACACAAGACTATGTTGTAGCAGATTTCTGTGCTCTTTGAAATTGTAGAGCTGAGCAATTTATATTAATCAGATGTTCCTTCAAACCTGTATTCTTTAGGTAGTCATCTTGATTGACAAGGAATCTTTTTAAACATTTATTTTTAAAATTTTTACTGATTTTAATTTAGCCCATTAGCTAGTTGCTGGAAATGCAAAGGAGCTCCTGAGGCCAAAAAGGAATCACAGTCCTCTCTTGATGGACTGTATCCCATGTCATAGACATGTCATTTCAATGCAGGACTAATTTAAGATGAAAATCTGAATATTGTGTTAAAAGGATTGAAGCAAAGAATAGTTAAAATACAATAAATTCTGTGAGTTTTGTTCTTGTTTATAAATCAATTATAGTTTTGCCAGAAGCCAGCACCATCTTTGGAGCTGTTCTGGATTTTCACTTCCAACAGTTTCACTGTAGGTCAGAGTTCACTAGGTGCTGTTCCACTGTATAAGGAACCAAGACAGAGGGGTTGGCTAAGTAGTCTCAGTAGTCTTAGTAGTCTCTAACTTTGAAATATTCTGATGCCCTGGAAACAAAGGTTTAAATTTCAACAGGGCTGACTCAACCCTACTAATTTTTGAGGCAGATAAATTGTGTGCAGTGCACTAGTCTATCTGTGGACCTCCCTGAAAAAGAGACATGCAATCTACTCTGCACACATGAAAGGGTTTACTGCCTTTTCCTCAAGGACAAGTTTGTTTCAAATTCATGTCCAAAATTTTTCAGGTCCAAGAGCTGTGCAATTTAACCTGTATTGCTTTTCTGAGTCACTGTTACCCCCAAGTTAGAGTGAGACTGGCTGCACTTCAGCTTGATCCAAAGCCCATCAAAATTAAGGTTGTTCTTTTAACCTAAAGGTTAAATATATAAATCAATATAAATATTGATTGTTTCTGGCATGACACCCTTCATTAAACTCTAGGTGTCCCCCCCGACCCAAATATTATTAAAGATAATCCCTGTGGTACACAGTATTAGAAGTACAAATGCATGTGTAATACCATATATTCATGAAGTCTTAGATATGCAACTGTGCACACACCTAATATGAAAATGAAATCAAACAAATGTGATTCAGTCCTTCCAGATACCTCAGCCCACTTGTCCCAGTTGTGTAGCATATTAGCATTCATCTCACAGCGATTTGCCTACAGAAATTTTTCAAGATGAAAGTTTGATGCACAAGAAGAATCTCAGGACAGAGCGGTTCCCTTAGCAACCTTGCAGCCAGCTCCAGCAGCCCTGACCCAGCTACAAAGCCCTTCACAAGCAGAGGAGACACACTTAATGACAGCTGGATGAAATTTGGGAGTACTGATAAACTGCCCTCTTATCTGGAAAACACCTTTGAGGAATATTATCTTTATTGACTTGCTTAAAAAAATAATAAAAAAAAAGCCCACAAACTGCTGCTACAAATTAGTACACAATAATAAGCAGCAATACCAATTTATTAGTCTGCCTTCCCTCTCCACCAGTAAAGCACCTGGGGCACTGAATAACAGAGTAAAAATAAACACAGCATAATTAATTAACACTGATTACACTTCCTCCCCTCTAGACCTTCTCGAACATAGCTGTTTAGTCCTGTCTATCTCACCCATGGCTCTCCCCATGCCACCTACACCAGGTAGCCCCCCTTGTCACATCCCCAATTCTCCATTTCTTCTGCAAGCTCTGGCCTTGCCCCACCTGAGTTTTGGAGTCAGTGCACACTTTGTCCTTTTCCTATTTTTGAACCTGCCTTACCTCCCCTGCCACCATTTTATAAAAAAAAGACCAGTTTTGTCTTTTGTTGGACAGGGAAATCAATTATGGGTGTGACTGAATTGGAATAGCAAGGAAATACTTAGAGAATAACATGGAAAATATTGCTATGACTTCACAGGTCTTTCTTTCTGCAATGCTGAAAAAAAGAATTATCAAATTTTGGCTTTTAATGACACATTCACATGTTATCTCTGGGCCAGGTCTGAGACTCCTGGTTGACTTCTGTGTTGTCTAAGTTAAGAAAAATAAAACATCTCCTTTATAGAGAGGTTGATGGCATTGACCTCTCTGCTCAGGTACAAGGTGCTACCTTCTAGCCAAGTTTCAACATGATTTTTGTAAATCTTCCCAACTTCAGCCTAGAGCTGACTCATGGACAAAGGCAAGTTTATAGCAGGTAAGGACTGCAACAGAAAATTTTTGATGTGGTGGTGAATGTGCATATGGACTACAAGGGAGGTTGAAAAGAGCTTTGTCTGACACAACACAAGGAAAGCTATTTTCTATAGGTAATGTCTTTCCATCATCAAGATTATACTAAAAATTCAAAAATATTATGTGTCAGGAAAAAAAGGCATTTAGCATCCTAACTTTCTCCAATGTGCTCCTTTTCATGCTTACCCCTGTCACCACATGCCAATCTCTGCAAGGATTAACCAGCAAAATCCCCACTGAAGACTAATGTCCAGTGCACAAACCCATGAGAAATCGGCAATGCCTTCCAGATTCTTAGAAATAAAAAATAGGAAAGAAAAATTGTGGAAATTTTGTTATACATTACAATAGCTATTGCATGATGTAAACAGCTGCATGTTGCAACAAATTTGAATGAAGCTTGTAGTTACCCCATTGCATTATTCATATTAATATTAAGAGAGAATAATAACAAAAAAATCTTAGTAAGGTTTATAAAATTCTGATGGGGAGGGACCTCCTGTACTCCAAGATAAAAGTTACATATGTAAACAGAAAATCTGCATGTCAAAGGGAGATATTCCCTTTCACAGCTTGTGTTAGGCAGGAAACTAGAAGTTGTGGCTGAAAAATGAGCACTGTGTACTCGTGCAAGACTGTGGCTGGAGATGTGACAGTGTGTGTGACAGCAGCTTCAGCATTCTTTTACGCTGGGGTGAGCATGAGCCTTCTTTCCAGAAATTTGAAGGCATTATTTGTGGAAAAGATGAGGCTTTTTAGGACAAATACACTCAGCCTAAACCACCACTCATTCTAAACCTTAATTCTGCATCTGTAGATCTTCAGAAACAGGTATTAGTAAATTTAGATTAAATGCTGATAAACAGAACAAATTTGCTTCCCCATCTCATGTTATTTAAAGTGATTTTCTCAGCTTTCTCTAGACAGTCTCTAAAGCTAAAAGGTATCCCTTATTGCATTGTAGATACACATACACAGTGTATAATTTCAAATCATCCATTCACCTTCAGATCAGCTGGGCAAAGTTCAGGCACAGGCAGAGGAGGTGGCTGTAAAATTGTGATCGGTCCTGGCTGCCACAGCTTTGGCACAAGTGCCATTTTTTGCCTGTCCTTTCTCCTGGAAGGCGTGGAAATAGCTGTCTGAGCCCCCTGAGCTACCCTCGGAGCAGACATCTCCCTCCCTACATGCTGGATGTGCCACTGCCCTGTGGTGGGGGTCAGGGTACTGGCAGAGATTTCACCAGGGTGAAATCTCAGGAGAGAGACAGACAGGCATGTCACGAGGCCACTCTTCATGACTTTACCTTCCCCCTCCTAGCCCATGCCATTTGTATGAGGATACAGATTCATGGGGAGAAGGGAGGAGAAAACAGCAAACTCATACCACCACCTAACTCCATCAAAATCTTTTGGAGCCTCCAAAAACCACTGAAACTTTGCAGGCCTCTGCACCATTCAGTCCACCTCCTTCTCTCCCATTTCCCCAGATATCACCAGTTCCTGGTGTCTCTGCCCCGGGCAACACATGCCTTTCCACACAATCCCTACACTGCACCTGGATGTTGGTTTCACAGTGGGTTTGCCTGTGCACTTGACATAAATATTTCTGACCTTTGAGCAAAGTACATCACCCCTCTGATGTCTAAGTTCTGACCAGGCTCTTGCTGAGAAGCCACAGGGAGGAAGTTGGAGCTGTCAGCTGTGCTCCAGCCCCACAGCACCACTATGCCAGCCCTGAAAAGCTGACAAAAGCTCTGGCCATGAAAGCTGCTGCAAAAAAGAATTTACAGTCTTGGCAGACAGCTTGAGCAGAGGTTTGTGAGAAGGGAAACAGGAAAGCAGAGAGAAGAAAAATGACAGCCCAACACAGAGGACATCAGTAACATCTTCAGAGCTAGATGTGCTAAGATGGACCTGCATCTCAAAAAGGGTATGGCTAGGGGACCATGACTCACAGAATGCAAGATTTTATGATAAACCATATGATCCTCAAAAATGTTGAATTTAACTCTCTAAACACCTAGATAAAATAAAAAATAATTTAGGATGTTACAGCCTGAATAAAACATTAGGACAGATAAATATTTGCAATGATCCCCTTTGAGTTTATGAGCTCTGACTGTTGAAAATTTTAAACAGGGTGTGCTGGTTTTGCATTGATTGACATTTGGTGAGGAAAGAAGACACCCACGGAAGTGGTTTTTCTAAGAAAAGCTGTGAATAAACCAATCAGTGACTAGTTTTGGATACTGACATTTTGTTAGGTCACTAGGAAGTTGAACACGCCTCTGTGAACACACATGTTAAAATCAGGAAACCCCATGAGAAGTTCTCTTTCCTTCCAGACTGGGAAGCAGTAACAGGGCACCAGTGGGGCTGGCAGGGCCAGGGGAGAGGATGAGAGGAGGCTCCATCCCGGCGGGATCGGGCCCCAGTGGCTGTTGGCACCCTGCTGCTAAAGCCACTTCACCCACACCAACCGTGGTGTCTGAAGACTCCAGCTTCTGAAGACTCCAGCCGCCGCTACTGAGTCACCTTGCTGAAGGAGTGTCCCAGCTGTGCAGGAGATCAGGCAGCTGAGACCAGGGGCAGCTGTGCAGCCCTGCAGACTGACCCCACAGCTGGAATTGAATGCAGCCAGAGCCCTGAGGTCCTGGCACAGCCCAGCGAGGCCTCCATACAGGAAACAGCTCAGGCCACCACTGCCAAGTCATCTTGTTGAGAGACTGTTCCAGCGCCAGGAGAGATCATGCAGCTAAAGACCTACATGACCCTCTGCAGGCCTCGGGAGAGATATTAACTCTTTCCTTGCACAGATGAAACTTGCAAAACATTGAATCCTCTCTGAGTGAGAGAAAAGGACAGAGTGAGACATGTAGGGAGACAATATGGAAGGCATCACGGTCAGTGAAGGAGGAGTCAAGTCTTAGATGAGAGGAGAATGAGAAGATGTCTAGTCTTAGGCTGAAATTCTTTTGTAAGGCCATGGCGATGAACTGTAATATACTACAATATTCCTTTAATTCATGGAAAACATGTATGGGGAGATGAAGAGTGTTCAAATTGCAGATATGAGCAAAGGCACTTGTGTTAAAGCAAATAAATGTTGAAGTAGCTGTGGTGTTATGAGAAGCTTGAACAGAGAGAGATGAGATGAAGATGAAGACCTGCCCCCAGGAAAAGAAGAAGGCCTCTGTTCCCAGATAAAAATTATTTCAGAGAGAGATGAAGAAAACCTTGCTTTTGAACCCCATGAATTTACATGGCCCATAATGTAGCTGTGAGAAAGCTGCATGATATGGGAGGGACTTCACAAATGCAGATTTCCCGGGCAGCTGCTATTTGTGAGAATTGAAGCTGTAAGAGAAGCGTTTTCTTGTGGAGAAGTTTCCATGGTATGGCAAAAAGAGACTTCTCTCTCTAAAAGGACTATTTTAGAGGTGGTAAACTGACCTGGGCTCCAAGTTTTGTCTCTATATGTTGTCAGTGAGAAGGGAAAGAAAGGTTGTGGGGGCAGGGGAGGTGTTTTGAAGGTTTTATTCTGATTCTTATTATTTTTTTTTTCTCTTACACTTTCCTTAATAAAGCTCTCTTTATACCCTTTAAGTTTTGAGCCTGATTTGCTTTTCTCCTAAGCCTATCTCATAGAAGGAAAAGAGTAAATAATTCTAGTGGGCACTCAACCTACCACACAGGAATGTGTCACCTCTGAAATAGGCCAAAATAATTACAGCATAGATGGTGAAATATCTATGGGATATGAGAAAAGGCATCCTTGCTAATACAGTGCTCTAAATTCAAATTGATTGAAGAATTTAAGAAAGACATTTACAATTCTTCATGGAATGGAAATTGAAAGAAAAAAAAAAGTATCTTTCTCAGATATCTCAGTTTTGTATTGTTTTGCTGATTAGAAACAGCCCAATTTGTTTTATGATACCATTTGTTACTGTACCACAAGGTCCCAATAAACATTTTAATAAACATCATAACCCAAGAACTCATCATCTCTGGTTATGTCTCCATAAAAAATTATGACAGCATCATTCTGCCAGGGTTTCTGACTGAAGAACTTAACTTAGATGGTTATTTATGAATTTTGGCTGGGGGGCACATATTTGTAGAACAGTTGGATGCAGCTAGCTAATCATATCCTCCCCACACAACCATAGTGGAAGCCATCTAGACTTTTCTTTTGACATTTTGTGCCTTCTGTCTCTCACAGTGGCCTGGTGCAAAAGGGGATGAGCAGTGGAGTGGTTACATGCCTGACCCTGAACTGCAGCTCAAGCCTGTGGATGAGACACTGTCTGTACCTGGACATGGCCCTGCTGGCTACAAGTGCTGCTGAGTGACTCCTGGACACCAGAAGGTGAATTCCAGTCCAGGCCTGCTGCCTATTGCTTTAGATGTATCTAGAACCTGCCTGACCTTTATGGTTTGAGCCTTGATGAGAAAATGCTTGAACTGACTTTACCCCACAGCTCAGTTCTGTTCTTTCCTCCTAGTTCATAGTTTCAGCTGATAGTTTCATACCAAGTCATGTTAAAGGAGTGGGATTACTTTCATGTATGCCTTAACAATACTTAATGCCATCAAAAACTTTGAAATAAGCTCTGGTATAAAGGCTTTCCCAGACTACAGAAGTGAAGGAGTAGTTCGTCCAACAGTGAAGTGGAGACTGGACCTGCCCATGGCTCTGAGCTCAGTGAGAACCAACAGCACCAATGGAGCAATTCATAAGGGGGGGACAGAAAAACAATAAAGAAGAAAGAAAGGGTCTTTCTGTCAGCCATGGTGAGGAGATTAGACATAGTGATACCCCAGTCCCAGGGCGCTGGGCAGGTGCTGGGTGTCCTCAGCTTCCATTTGCAGTGGCATAATGGGTAAGTCTGGGAGCCTGCATGAACACTCAGCTCCATGCAGGAGCATCCCTGGGAGTTGCTGCTCAGTCTCCTGCTCTTAACTTCCATTTTTCTTCAATTTCAGTTGCAGCATGAAAAAGTAAAAATAGGAGGAAGGGATTTGATGCACACAGAGATAGTTCGGTTTAATAGTGGCAACAGTCTGCCAAATTCCCAATATTAATTGGCCATGTTTGTCTCCTCAATTGAAAAGAGACTTTATCAGAAATGTGATTTATATAAAAGATTGCTGGGTTTATACCTCTTTATACAAAGCAGGCAATCTTGGCATAAATCAGCATTAAAGCATTTAAACAATAGGTTGTTAACTCATAAAACAGTAAGTCAGCTTCCACACAAGCCAAAATCAGTCACTGTCAGGTTCTGATCACTTTCTAGGAGTCTCCAGGTAATTTCTCTCACATCTGTGCCTTAAAAATAGATTTATCTCAATGCATGGAGGATTTAGCCCTAATTCTCATCGGGAAGAGGTCCATTCCCACATCATTTTTATAGCAAAGTTATAGTCACACACAGGTGTAGGTTTTTAATTGGGTTATTGGCTTGACTTGTTTTGGTGGTGCTGGTGGGTTTTTGTGGGTGGATTTTTTTATTTTTTATTTTTTTTTTTAAGGAAATGTCACTGTTTTATTTTTCATGAGTATTGCACCACAGAGACCAAAGTATATGGGCTTCACCACTGTGCCTCATTTGTAAGTTGTTCTGTGGCTCAGTATATGACTGTTCTTTACTATGCTGGCTTATGCAGCTTTTTCCCTTTCAATTTTCTTAGCATTACTTCCTACTGTACAGTTTAAGATGAAAAATAAAGAATAAAATGACAATAAAGGCTCCCAGGGAAAAAACAAAAGGGAGGAAACATGAAAAGGACTTGAGAAGAAAAGGGTATAAAAGCACAAAGTACAAAGGAACTTAGAGTTGAAAAGATTATAGAATTAGGGGGAAAACGTGCTAATGTAATCTTAAAAAAAAGGAAATAATTCAGATGAAAAGGCATCAAAAGGAAGATAAAAAGGAGGAACATTAAAAAAAAGGAGATATTTTTAGACAGCCTGTTTAACCTGAGGGGACTACCCTCAGGAAAGCCAGATGTAGTTTACTGAAATTATTATCCTAATAAAATGTGTAACAGAACAGAGAGCACCATAAAAACAGTTTTAATGGAGAACACAAGACGATATTCTCCCTCCTTGTTGGTAACACCTTTGCTTTGAGCACAACCCTTGTAAAGGGTACTGGCATTCCCAGCTTGTTAGTTCTCTGCCAAAACAATGCCTGTGCAGCTCATACATATTTTTCTACATCAAAAATTCGCTTTGCCTACCTATAAAACATGGGTATTATTTCTGGACTTGTTTCTCCCTTGGGGAGAACAGGTGTTTTAAGGGCCAATGGGGACAGTCCTCAAGTCCTCTGCATGTGGAGAGAGTGATGGGGATGCAGCCCTGCAGACTGAGAGCAGTGTCCCCAGCCCTGCCTGCCCACTGCCCATTCTCCAGGCTCATCTCAACTGGTACCTTCATTTATGTGATGCTCTTAGAAGGATTAAAATGAAATGGACACTCCGAGGGCAGAAAGAAACAATCAGTTCTGCTTAGTAAAACCCAGTTATTAATTTTCTATGTTATAATCTTTCATTACAGTGGTGTATTTAAAGCTAAGAAGTCTTTTTTTTTCCTTTGTTCATAGCCTCTATTACAGAAATGTGTACATTTCCTGAAATAATACATTTTTGCTAGAAATCATTACATTTCTCTTAATTTCAGAAAAGAGCTGTAAAAAGAAGTGTAACACCTCTATTTAAATGATATCAATATAAAAAAGTAAAAAAGTGAGTAGTCTTACTAGTTAAACCTGCATTTCCCGTTTCTTTTTACTGGGGCCATAGTATAAAGCAGTTGAAAGGGCAGTTAGCTAAATTAACAAAAGAAACATTTATTATGGACTATTAACTACAAAGTTGCAAACTCAGTTTTTGGCTTAGGAACCAGTAAGTTGAGTCACTAAGGCTCCTGAAAACTGAAATATCACATGCTTCTTGCCTTGATTTAATCTTGCTTTAGACCAGAGGGAGATGGCTTAGATGCACCATTGCATACAGTCTGGCATTTTAATGTTGTAAAACCAGAAGACAAGGAACAAAAAATACCTCTTTAAAAGTATTTGTCATGGGGATTTAATTGGCATGCATTGCATCAGCAGACACAGGTTATCGATGCTAAACACACCATTAAGGGTTAGGAGTATGAAGTCCATATTTTGCACTGCCACACAGAGCTCTGTCTAGCTTAGAAAGATCTTCAGTGGAGCAACTTCTCATTAGGTCTGCACACGTGCAGGGAAAGGCATTGACAAAGAAGGTGGAAGGACACAGAAGAATTCAGAAGCGGTGAGTGCAGTTCCCAGACAAGCTGGGCAGCTGCTTCTGATGTTCATGAAAACTTTCGCGCCACGGATTACACACAGCCAAATCCTTTCAATGATCACCCCAGAACTAATCATTGCTGGGGTGAGAAAAAAGGAGGGGGAGAAAGGCTGAAATCAGGGGAGCCTAGACAGCACAGGAATTAAAGGTAAAAATAGACCACTATCAAGCTGTATTTGACAGTTCCCACATGCAAACCCTTGGTAGTTAAGAGCACTCAGGAGCAAGTATAAAACCTTATTTCTACCCATGGTCTGATGCTGAAGTTGGGTTGCATCTCTGACAAACCAAAGCCAAAACGCCCTGGGAATTATATTGCTGTCATCTAGAGAAGGACCCAAACACCTCTGTCATGTGTGGCATCATGCAACCAAGATGTAAGGAAGATGAATTTTAGAGAAGCAAAGAAGATGAATCTTACAATCACACTCTGCCTACCTTATGGGCTGATGAGCGTTTGAGTAAGATCACTTATCAAATCCACTAAAGATAAATGAGAGGAATAGAAAAATACTCTGCTGGAGAAACTCATCACTGATCACGAGCAGATCTTTGGTGAACTATTTGGCAATAGGCAGGTGGGACTGAATGGCATGCAGCAGGCAATTTCTCCCAGGAGGTATTTTGGGAGCAGACAGTAGAAGATGTCAGAGAGAAAGCAATCAGAAGGTATTGGCTGGTTTACCAGTTCAGAACCCCAAGCCTGGGATTCCTCCTGAGCATGTGAATCTATTAAGATAGGATTGTAGCTCCCTGAGTTTAAAAAAATAGTTCTGTCTATTGGCATCAGTATAATGATTCTGTGGAAATGAAAATACATGAAGCATTTCCCAAATGGTCATGCATATGGTTATGGTTGACTTCAAAGCTGAGTGCATTTCTATGACCTCTCTCCCTGCACTCTCCCTTTTTACAAGGGAAGAAATTCTGCGATTCTTTTGCACCTTTCTTTATGTTCCCAATGTTAACACTATTCTTCTTTAGCAACATATTCCCTTTTCTTTAAGAAGTCTGAAAGAAACTCCCACGTGAAGAATGGTGTCAATATTCCCCTCCACAACCTCCTTGTCTTTAAACAGTAAAATTGTTGACACATGGCTCAGAATATGAATATTTGATCAAAATGAAGCTTCAATGATTCCAGAAATTTCACATCCCCAAGCATCTTTTTGGCAGATGGCCAGTAATTATCTACATTTTTTTCCATTTGGATCCACCTTGTTTCAGGTTTAATGCCCTTAGAATAGAACAACCATTATGGAAATTAGTTAGCAGCTGCTGTACATCAATGTTTAGAAAATTAATATTACCCACATTACACAGCACAGAAGCTGAATTTTAATGAAGCATGGAAACTATAAGCAAATTGGCCTTTCACCTCATCAGAGAAATAGTCAAACACTACTTTTTTTCTGAGAAAACTTATAATTTTCACCAGAATTCTCTGGACATGATAACAGAAATACAGTATTTTCATTATAACAAAAGGAATTAAATGCTTCAGCATATTAAAGATGACAATAGAATCCAAACTATTACATCTTCTTACTGCTAAGCTTTAGAAATATTGTCTCTTAGTTGTATGACAGTGGAAATTACAATGCTTTATAATAACAGCTTTAACACATGAAGAGAAATGATCAGAAATATGCTGGGAAGAAAACTGATCTAAGCAGTCACTTGAGGTTTGAGGTTTCCTCTGGCTTAGGAGCCATTACCAGCCCATACCAAGAAGGCAGCAGCATCAGTCTCTTGCTGACTTTTTGGTAGCTGGCTTCTTTGCTTTGCAGCTTTTCATCACCATTTTCTTGTCCTTTTTACTGAACTCTCAAAAATGTTCAATTCTGACATCTGTAATTTAAATCATGTATCTTCTTTTATATTCTAAGACGGTTATAACTAGATCACAGGAAAAACATAAGGGGTGAATTTATTATACTCAAGCAATGTATCATGGACATTTTAATTTCAGCTTAGAAGCATTTGGTTAATGCATTTTTCTCTCCTTTTTTTAAAAAAAAAAAATTACAAAACCAACTTAAAAAAATTGCAGGGTGTCTTTCTGCAAAGACTTTCTAAAAATAATTTTATAGCCTTTTAAAACAACATCCTAGCATGTGTTTCTATGTATGTGCTTGTGTAGTGTTGGGCATTTTGAAAACATGCATCAAGACTGCCAGTATGGATTTACTTTGAGGGTACATTCATTCTATAAATGGCAGCGAGTACAAGAAAGTCTTTTGATGGAAAATTATGCAGTTTCTAGCAGAATTTTACTGGAGTACAAACTTAGAGGTACGGGTCTGAATGCTGTAGTAGCCAAATTTAGGCTTTACTCACATTTAGTTGGTGATAAAAAAGGCCTGAAACTCTCAAAAGTTAATAAATGTGAAATAAAAAAAGGCATAAGGAAGATATTACAAGGCTCAAATAACTGTATCATAAGCTGACTCACCTGGCTGCAGCAGGAATGCTTGGTGTGTAGGGATTGAAATTAACAGAACTTAGGAGAAATAAGAAAGTCTGCTTATCATTTCCCTCAGACACAATGCTGATTAGAAGACTGCAGCAGAACCATAAAGTGCTATAAAATTACTTAAAGGTCATTGCATGTTGTAATAAACTATAACCTAATTTATTTTTTCTTTAATGCTGACATGAATCTGCTGAAGCTAAAAAAGCAGGTAACTTTCTCAATTAATGTCAAAATGTTCCATTTTATTTTATAGGTTGTTTTACCCATTCTAACTTGAAGTGATGCTTTATTATGGCATAATTTTATGAGCCCAAAGAGACATTTTGACATTTAGCATAATCTTCCAGAAAATCAATAGAGAAATGGTTACAAAAGGTGTACTGAAAAAAAAGTAAGAAAGATTGTATTATAAATAGGAGTGGTGAATAAAGTATTGTTTTTCCCCACTTCCAATATGAGGGCTGTATTTCCCCCAGCTTTCTCTATACTCTTCAGCATTGCCTTTGAAATAAAAGGCAAGCAAGTTGCAAGAGAGACCTTTTAAAAGCAATAAAAATCCTTCTTCAGCCTTCCTTTTTGTCTCATTATTTTACCTGTAACCATTTGATGACAGTCTAGTGCAGAGGTATTATGGATTTAAACTGCAATTTATGGGCAGTCTCTGCTCCTTGCTGGGGCACTGCGGGTGAAGAGACAAGAAATAACGGGTTGAATAGTCTCATTTAAAGAGCCTCTTTCTCGTGGCCCTCTCTGTGACTGGGCACTCAAACACCCATGCAAAGGCAGGAGGATACCGGCAGCCCCTCTCCCTGCACTGGCCTTTGTCCCCTGCCCCTCTGCTGCTTCCCCACTCAGCTATAACCTATTGCTGCAGCTCATGGGCAGAGATGCTGAGCAGAGGTGACTGATATACTCTGCTAGGGCTCTTTAAAGGACGTGCCCACATGGTGCTCCCCTCCAGCCCCTTCCCTGGCTCCCAGCCACGGCTGCCAGTGTGCCTGCCACATGCCCTGCACATCTCTGAAGCCAATTAAAAGTTTTAATTTACTTTTGAGCCATCTCTAAGGTCCCCGGAACAATCCTGGTTTACTCTATGTCTTCAGAAAGACATTTCTCATTTTCCTGTGCCCACTATAGACCTAAGAGCTGGAAGTGACACTGGGAAGATGCTTTCTTCTGGAGGTAGAGGTTGGAGGAGTAGATGGAAGGCAGTGGCAGGGGTCTGGAAAGATCCCCAGGAATCAGGGCTAAGCCCAAATGTGTCTCACTGTCCTTGATCTTCATCTCTCCTCACTGGCAAGGAAATGGGAGGTTCATTAAGTATTAATCACTAAACTAATGACACCATGTCAGGGATTTCTCTGTTTTAACAGCAGCTGTTTCCATGGACCCAGTAGCAGCTCTCAGTTGCCTAAGACTGAACAGTGGCTCCTGTCTGCCAATGGACATCAAATGTTTTAAAGCACAGGATGTGTGTGTGTAACCATCAATCCAGAAGGGTAAGAGAAGAGGCGTAAGGAAAGGCCATTGCCAGTCCTGCCCGGGGGACCATGAAGACCTGCTCAGTGCCAGAGGTGCCCTTTGCCATGTCTGGAGTTGGGAAGAGCTGGGGAGAGCAAGCCATGGAGGGATGGACATTCAGGGGGACACTGTGAACACAAAATTCAATCTCTACACAGCTGACATATTGTCTGGGATCCCCAAATAAACTGTGCTGAGCAGTGTCAGAAAAGAGACCAAGACCTACAGTGTGTGTGGTGAGTGGCCAAGAACAACCACTCAGAAAATCCACCATCAGGGACAAGGTGTGGAGCTCACACCCAGAACAATGCCACTCTTTCCTTGCACTAGGAAGGAGCAAGTGGAAATAGTACCATCCCACTTCTGCACTCACTTTGGAGATCAGGAGCTCAAGTCAGTCAGGTGGGGGAAGATGTCTCCACCAATCTCAGCACCACAGGAAGGATGTTTGACTGCTGGGGGTCAGAGAGGGATGTGGTAGATCACCACCATCTCCCTCTCCAGGTATTATTCAGGGTTTGGCATGGTGAGCACCCAGTCCCTGCACGCTTGTCAAACTGCCAGCGGCAATTTTCTATGGGAATTTAAACACTGCCAAGTGATACAGAGGACAGTGAAACCATCATTTTGGACAAATAAACTTTCCGGTGAGTGAATTACCTCTGGTTTCCCTGTAAACCTCAGGTATTTTCTGCTCTGGTGGTGCTTACTGGAAAGGCATAAGAATGCATTGATGGAACAAAAGGAGGGGAGGGAAAAAAGAGAAAGAAAAGAGGAAAAAAGAGGAAAGTGTGAGTGTTGCACAGTAAAAGGCGAATGTTAGAAGAGAGGGCATATAATTGAGGTATAAGGCTGGAATCCCCATTGATCCAACGAGCCTCACAAGCTGCTTTCTCAACATGTGTTAAATCACCTGATCCCTTCCCCAGCACACCTTGTAATGCAGAGCCAGCTGGTTTTCATCCTGAATGATACACTTGCAAAATCTCCAGTAGTCCTCATTAGCAGGGAGCTGTTAGCATGTGCAGACGTGTTGTATTGAACTTGTATTTCACAAGAACATTTTTAAAGTCCTTGCTATGACTGCACCTTCAATTTCAAAAGATTATACCAATTCCAAGGGACCACAACTTTCTGTTTGCCCCAAGGGAGAGGACAGCAGTCACAGGTCAGACAGGGCATGGGGGATTTCTGCATTTCTGTGTTAATAAGAAGCCAGTATCTGAAGTACCACTTTTGTAAAGAACCCCTGTTCTGTTTTCCTCCAGCCCTGATGCTGAACTGATCAATACTAAATCTAAGTTATAACAATGACCCCTGTGAAGCTTGCAAATGTTATGTCAACATGTCTTAATAGCTTTGGCTTCCCGAGCTGCCTTATCAGCTGCAATCTTCTCTGCTTCTGTTATTTTCTTAACTACTTCTAGCTATGGAGCCCCATCACTAACAATACTGACCACTTCTTCCATCCTTCTTGCTCTCTTCTGCCAGTGGTGGCTTCTGTGCTGTTGGTTCCTGTCATGTGAGAGCTCTCCGACAAGGACATGCAAGAAAAAGAGAAGAAAAGAGAAGAAAACAAAATTAATTCCCCTGCCTATTCTCCCCCTCCCTGCAACTGATGAACCAAAGAAGGAAATAATTGCTACTCTCTTTTAATAACACCACGTTTACAGAAATTTCCATAAAGATGATTTGGAAAGGAATGCATGGATTTCTTCTCTGTGGGGTGTCAAAAACGGTTTGCATTGTTCTGTAATGTAATGTTATTAGTGCTCCATCTAATTTATATTTGCATTTCCCTGTCTCCAGGGCAAATTTTTACAACTCACTTGCAAACTACTAAATGAAGGAGTGCTGCAGTGCTAAAGAACATTTCCTAGCAAGCTTCCAAGCCATTCATTAATTGCCAAGGGGCCAAACCTGAAAGGTGTTGAAGGACTCCAATGAAACCCTAAGTTTTCTCCATCCTTATGTGGAGTGCAGAGCACACAGCACTGCAGAAGTGTTTTATCATTATGGTTGCAACATGGAAAGGGGATATGAACGTACTCTGTGTCTGTAGCCTGAACTTGCTGCAAGTGGGAAGGGTTGCCTTCACACTTACCACTGGAAAGGAAGTTGAAAGTGGAACAGAGGCGGGTGAAAGATGAGTGACAGCCAGAAAATCACAATTTTTCTGAGGTGTCTCACTGCCGGGGCATGTGTCACATCCACGTGTATGGCAGGATAATTTAGGCAAACTAACTTTCATTAATTGAATACTTACAAACTAAACTATACAAATACTAATTGTAGCAGGGTTTCTCCTGACAGTTACTGTGTAGGCACAGAGTCTCTATCCCAATGGAACAATACAGGGAAGATAGGAAATAATACTAATATTAATAATGAATTATTCTGAAGTAGCTGTAAACTCACCTTTATGTGCACAGATGCCAAGAGATGTAAATGTCTTGCTTAAAAGTCAAATGGGAAGTGAGTGGCAGTGGGGACATGAATCCCATGAATCTCAGTGATATTCTTTATGCTCAAACCATTTTCCACTTTTCAGATATCATCTATCTAAAAAGTATAAATATCTGTACATAAAAATCCCTACATCAATTAAACACCACCAAATGGATTTTTAATCTTGAGACTAATACCAGGTGTATGGAATTTCAAGAATTTGCCCAGCAGCTCAGGTCAAGCTAATTTAGGTATAACAATAAAAGCTGCAGACACGCCTGGAATAGTCACTAAGGGGCAATGGTTACTTTCTTCTTCCAGAAAAGAGCTCAGGCTTCACAGCCTGTGGAAGAAAGAAATCACCAGGGCTGGAAGAGAAAGAAACATAATATGAGGTTTCTGCTGTAAATACCTGATCAAAAGGAAAGAAAAGAAGAAAGCAGCAGCTTTCTAACCTTTCTGGGCAGCAGAAAATCGTGATGATTTCTGTGCCTGTGATGCCAAGGCGGCTGCTTTGCTTTCTAACAAGAGAGTATTATAGTCCAATTAAAACAGGATAAGCTTGTTCCACCTGTTCTTTAATGTCAATAACTCAAGACTGGAGTTTACAGCAAACTCTATCCACATAATGGGGAAGCTGCACCTGTTTAAACATCAGATCTTAATTTAGATAAAAATCTTTATGGATGCACCTTAGATTTTGTTTCATTAAGATGACTCTGCATGCTTCACTAGGTGCTAACCTTTCAGATATATTTGCAAAGCAGAAAAATATAATATTTCAAGACTTAACCATGTGTCTTACTTAGCAACTCAAGCTCTATGTTCCAGTATTTTAAGAAAACAATTAATTCAAGGTAAGGAATCAGAATCATGTATTTTTTTCTTAATATGGATTCAAAGAATCCATCCACCTGTTCAATACAGAGGACAAACTAAAATTTCATGTTGGAGTAACAGTAATGTCTGTCAAAGAAACAACTTTTCCTCTACTCCCCCTTTTATTTGGCTCCTCCTTCCTGTTCTGGAGTGAAGATATAATCTGTAGAACCAGTCTTCAGGAAATCCAGCAAGTATCATCTGCAAAAATCACACCAAGTTAAAAACAAAAACTAATTTCCACTTCAGCAGCTTGAAATTTAGGTCAGAGGTGAAGCAATCCAGACAATTGTGTTTATAAATATTATTGAGCTCTAACACATAGTGAAAGTTGTATTTTTAAATTGAGATAAACACTGAATAAGGGAATGTCCTGTTCTGTAACTGTTCGGACTCCAAAAATAAAAAGAATGGCTTTCATGATGGAAGAGAACACCCATCTCAGGGCTGGCCTCTCCCTTTGTTCGCTCCTCCATAGAACCACCTCTTTCTGTTCCTCTGGTTTTAGTAGTCAGCAAGAAATTTTCTCTTTGGTAGGAGGGTTTCTGCATGCTGGTGACAAACATCCTGCCACTCACAACAGTGAGATCCTTCATAAGGAAGAAAAACCTTATACAGCATCCTCATAAACCATGTTTCTATATACCGGGGTCCTAAGGGCAATGGGATTGGTTGGAGACTATGTACAGCCTATGACATTAAGGACCAAGTCCCCGAGATAAGAATTTAATAGCTGGGCCATGTTTTCAAGAGGGAGACAGGAAACTCACAGTAGAACATGGAAACTGACCTTCAGCTCAACATTTACAGCTTCTACAGGCTGGGTACCTGCAGGCTTTGATTATGACTTTCAGTAGACCCAAAGTCTGGCTCTGCATGAAGGATGCCTAAATGAATCCCTGAAGATCATGCATATGGCAAGACAAAGGACCACGTGCCCTTTTTCTGGTTCATCTCCCTGGCTGCACATGTGTCCCCATGTTCCTTGAGGGTTTTCTTTTCTCAAATATTTGCTCCAGGTATAGTCCTGCAGTTCTGCCCCAGAGAAGACCCTCACCACGGTCTATGGATTTTGCTAAGCTGATCAAACATACATCACACAAAGAATTTTCTCTGGTTGAATCATGTTCAGAGGTTTCCATGCCTTTTCTCTGCCTCAATGCAGTATCTGCAGGCTTAGTTTGGACCAGATTAGTGGTACCTGGAGCTAATGCTGCATTCAGAGGGAGAAAAATCCACTGATGTGATGCTTTCAGCTGCATAGGAACAAGAAACTGGTGTCTGGAACCCAGTGCCCTCACAGCCACTGCTTCAGTGGCTGACCAGGGCCATGGACATCTGGGATAAAGTAGGTATGTCAGAGCAGTGTTTGTTACAGGCATTCTGCCTTTAAAGTGCCTGAAATTTCACACAGGTTAGAAAGGGTGAGCAAACATTTGCAAATGAATCCCCTACAGACCCTAGTCTAGACAAAGCCAGTGAATGTGTGTTTTAAGCTGGATTTGGAGGATTTGGCAACCAGCCAGGCCACTTCTTCCCTATTTGTAGCAAACTGTTAAAATGGGATAAGGTTCAGAAGGCTCAGATCTGCCCCTCAAAAAAATCCATATAATTGAGGAGTTTCTCTCACTGACACGTTTCTATTTCTGTTGTCAAAAGGAAAGAAAAACTAATAATGCTGGGGTTTAATAACAAAATATCCCTGACATACAGAAGGTCTTTAGATTTTGATTGGGAGATTACAAGGTGCTGCTGTTACCTGTGCGTAGGAAATGGTGCACAGTGAAATCATAACTGAAGGGCTGAGGTGCAGGCCAGACATGCCACAAATAAAGAAAATAAAAGAGCAAGAGAGCTATAATATCTTTCATTTTTCTTTCACCCTGCAGGGATTTAGGAACAGCAATAAGTAAATAGGTTTACAGCTGTCCACAGCTGAGGGGTTTTTGATCACCAATATGGCTATATTTTACAGACATGATAAGTTTAGGATCAGGGTTTTTTAATGATCAGAACTGGTCCAAATTTCAGCCTTAGTATCTCAACAGAAGTTCACCATTACTGTCTATAACACCAACAAAAATGAAAGTGGTTAAGTACCCATTATAGAACCTGATGTGCTGTTTTGCACCCTTATTATTGGTGGCAATCAAAAACAAACAAACAAAAAGTACTCATCTTAAAAATGGAAGCTCAATGCTATAAATAACAATTCCCTGTGAGATTTTTGAAAGATATGCATTCGGTTAACTGAAAAAACCTCATATTTTTCTTTCAGTCATCAGAGTAGAGACACTATAACTACAAATGAACATACTGCATTCTGACTCAAACACTTCCCTGGAGAATTTTCAGTTAAGTTTTTATTTTACAATTTTTATAGCCAACAATGATAGTTAAAGCACAGAAATAACACAGTTTAACTTGAAGTTATCAGGCTAAATCTCCACTCTTCATCAAAAAATCTTGAATTGACTTGAAAAATGAGTGAATTCATGTGGCATTTATGGTGCAGGTGCAGGAATATGTAGGGAGTGTTTGGATATCATTTTTATAAGGACACTTCTTATAGTAACTGAAGCTGCTATAAATTGAATTATGGAATATGAAAGTCCTTAATGTTTATGACAGAGTTTTTGACTGCTGAAATGAAGACAAAGAACTTGAGATAAAAGGTATGTTAACAGCACAGAGGCTAAGTATGATTCATTTTGTTGTAAAATTAAAATACAGTATTTTCTCCAAATATTTGAATTTCATTGTAGGTAAATAAATACTGGTTTTCTATTAATTCATACTGAAAAAGATACTTTGCCTCTTTGACATTGAATAGACTATATTGCACTATAAAATTTTAGGGCTGTTATTTCTTTTACCATTAATACTTTTGCAGTTTCACAGCTATTACACTGCCATGCTCCTTGGACTTGAAAATACACTTCATGCACTGATCCCACAGAATCTGTTTATGCATTTCACTCTCCTGAGTTTGTTCATTAGAGGAGTAATTACTTGCAGGAGCAGAGCTTGCCTTTTCAGGTCCTAAAACATGCTACTTTAATTAGGTTCTTTGAAGCCACCACATCCTGTAAATAATTTAAACATATCTGATTTATGCAAACATATTCAAATGGCCTGCAAATGTAATTTCATACGAAACAGATATTGGGATACCCATTCCTAGATTTCTACCTCTTCTGAAGTGCTGGGGATGCAACAGGGACTGCTGTTGTACTGGGATCTTTTGGGGTCAAGAAGTGTCCTGGTGTCCCAGGCTCCTCCAGGGTCCAGCTTCAGCTTCAGCAGCAAGACAACAACTTGATATTCACAGAATCACACAATAAGATGAGTTGGAAGTAATCCATAATGATAATTTAGTCCAGCTCCTGGCCCTGCACAGGACCATCCCCAGGAGTCACACCATGTACCTGAGAGTGTTGTCCAAACACTTGTGCTCTGTTACACTTGGTGCTGTGACTACTTCCATGGGGAGCCCATTCCAGTGCTGTTCTGAGAGAAGAAACTTTTCCTAATGTCCAACCTAAACTTCTTCTGACACAACTTCAGGCCATTCCCTCGGGTCCTGTCACTGAACACCAGAGAGAACAGATCAGTTGTCTGTACACTTCCCCTCATGAAGAAGCTGCAGACTGCAGTGAAGCCTTCCCTCAGTCTCCTCCTCTCCAGGCTGAACAGAACAAGTGACCTCAGCTGCTCCTCAGAGAGCTTCCCCTCAAGGCCCTTCATCATCCTAATGGTCCTCCTTTGGATGCTTTTTCAACAGTTTAGGGTCTGTTTTATATTGTGGCACGCAAACCTGCCCCAAGCACTCGAGGTAAGGCCACCCCAGTGCAGAGCAAAGGGGAAAATCCCGCCTTTGCCCAGCTGATGATGCTGTTCCTGATGACCCCCAGGACAGATTGGCTCTCCTGGCTGCCAGGGCACTGCTGGCTCATGTTCAACTTGCCACTGACCCTTTTCATGGCACTGCCTCTCATTCCAGCCTCTCATTCCCCAGTCTGTATGTACCATACCAGCCTGCCCCATCCCAGGTGCAGAATTGACCTTTTCCCTTGTTGAATTTCCTATGGTTGGTGATTTCCTGTCTCTCTAATTAGCTGAGGTCTGTCTGCAGGGCCTCTCTGACTTCAGGAGAGTCAACAGCTCCTCCCAGTGTTGTATTATCTGCAAACTTGCTTAGTATCCCTTCCAGTCCCATATCTACGTGTAATAGTTTGAAAGCAAAACCAGTGAGAGACTCCAAGTCAGAAGTACAATTTAATTGAAAGAAGATAAAATAAATAAAAAAAAGCAATAGTACAGAAGACCCCTGACAGAGTCAGATTACAGCCTGACACCCTGTTAGTTAGGGTGGTGGAAGCAGTCAGATGAAGTGCTCTCGTTCAAGCAGTGATCCTGTAGAAAGGTCTGGTAGCTCTTGTCTTCTGGGAATCCAGTAGGTAAGGGCTGCCTGTGCTGTTCCAAACCCCAGATTATATCCAGGTGAGAATGCTTGGCTCCTCCCCCTGGGCGGAGCATCTCACAATGGGATGAGGAGTTGTGAAGTGGGTCCTTGATGGCCCATTAAACAGAGACAACCCCTGGAGGGAGTTACCTGTGAGTCATGGGCAAGGCATTGATGGGCCATTAACAGAAGACAGCCCAGAGGAAGGGGGCCTGGGAAACACTGCTCCACCTGGTTTCAACAGTTCATGAAGGTGGTGATAGAAGAAATACTTTGTGTACATCCTACATTACAACCCAGGACACCATGTCCCAGTCATTTATTAGCACAGATGCATTTGCAAAGCAAGAAGCTTACCTGATGTTTTGCAAAAGGCTTTGAGATCTGTGGTGGGTAAGAAGAGGAACAAACTTTGGATGCTTGAAGAGGTGAGGTTAAGGCAAGTGTCAGCTGAATGATAAATATGATGACTGATATTGCATTTAGTTACCATAGAAAGAGGCATTTACTTTTGAAATAAATTGAAGACATATTTAATGTTGTTGAACAAAGTGCCTCTGAAAGACACCACAATGGAAACTCTGACTTCTTCCTTACCCCCAAACAAATGCACCAAGAGTAACAGTAAAATATAGCAAAAGTAGTAGCCAGACCAACCCAGCAGTATGCTGCCCACTGACCCTGAACCAACTTCAAAGTCATAAATGTTGCTCACTTCTGTGATAAATCTGGTATAAAAATTCGTAAATAAAATAATAATCAAATGTATAATATAATGATGTTAATAAACTGTAAAAACCTAGCAGGTAGAAATCTGTACCTAGCCGAGTCTCCGCGGCTCCAGCTGTAAGACAAAAAGCAGGACAAAGACCATCAGACCAAACAAAGACGCTAGCCAGCCCCAATAAGAATCACATCCTGTCCGATGCAAGGAGAATTCCTTCTTGAACGGTGAAGCAGAATTCCCCGACGACGAAAAATTCCCCGGCACAATATGCACACCAAAATCAACATAAGACTGGCTGGCTCAATTCGCATAAGAAAAAGACCTTCCCGGAATGGATCCACGGGACTCGGCAAATCCAGGAAGGCCATCTAGAAGAAATTTGGACTATTTGGTCCATCCTGGACACCTGTACTGCCTCAGGACAAAAAAACCCTATAAAACAGAGAACTGAGAATCATTCGGTGTGGATTTGGGTGACCTGTACCTTGGTGTGCAGACCCCTCATCCATCCGGCGCTGCGCTGCAGATATCCTATTTTGTGGTTTTCTCTGTCTGTTGGTGATTGGGATTGTTTGATTAATAAACCGTTTCTTTATTAATCTGGATTTTGCCCATGCGTTTATAACACCTCTATTGCCCTCTAATCTCTGATCTATCTATTTAAAAGTGCTATTGAATCTTATAGTAATGTTTTGTTGTTACTGTTGTGGATTCTCTCCATTCTCCTGCACCTCCCTCCCCCCCATTTTTCTTTTTCTTTTCTTTTCTTCAAGACAATTCCTGCACTGGTATCAAGCAAACAATCCCATTTCTCACATAGCCCTAAAATATTCACAAAAAACAATTTGTTAACATCAGCTTGGGCTACAGTTGAACACTCAAACATGAACACCATCTGCTTGTCTTTCATGTTAAGGTGGCCATTCATGTGCTTCCAGCTATATATCTCTAACAGTCTCAGTGGATTTGTTCCACTGAAGTGGAAGATCTTAAAGATCTACCTTAAAGATCTTGATTCAAACACGTCTTTTCTATTTGCTTCTTTAATGTTAAACAACAGCTCCTTGAGAAGGCAAGAAAGTCTAAACAAGGGTGATAATTTCTAGATATTAAAAGGAACTATAAAAAATATAAAAAAATACAATGAAGTGGAAGTTACAGAAATTATGTTACATTGTTCATAATGACTAGGGAAATGTGATAGCTTAAAATACCTTATGAAAATATTCAAGAAAATTGGATTAAATACTTGCATTAAAATTACACCTTGATTTTTAATTCCATTGACTCAGTTTCATTATTCTGACATTTCTAAGTCTTTACCTCATAAATATTTTGTGGTCATGTTTTCTGAAACCAAGCTGAAACCACACTGAAGATATTGCAGGGGGCTGGTGCTGATACTGTTTTTAACTCAATAGTAGGGATCTCAACAGTGAGCATGTTTGGATATGCTTTACATAACTGAAGTTTAAAGGAGTACAATTGCACAAAACTACAGTAGAGTTTTCCATTAAAAAGACAAACCCAACAAGAAAAAAAAAATAGTGCTTAGATTTTGGAAAACAGATAAAATGTTCTTGGTACATCCTATGAGGACTCTTCTAAATTTTTTCTGTGACATCTTTTCAAGCTCTAGCCAGGTCACCCTGTTACAATCTGTATGAACTTGAGGACTGATGAAAAAGTGCCCAGTAAGATCTACCTACCATTCAAATGCACGAGAGCTCTGAAATTCATTTATTGAATTTGTTTTTATAGCTCAAAACCAATCTACTTTGTTAATTTTCTCTATGAAAATGGCAGCTGAAGAACACAGTTATATGAGAAATTCTTACTGCTTGCTTCATCAACACAATCACAAGACAGATGGGATTTTGTGACCTTCTAATTATATCCTAAACTCTTTCACTCAGTTCAACCTGCATGCACATACCCACACCTGTGACCTTGGGAATAGCTGGGGAATTTGCCACCGTGTGTATGCTTTCATTTCTGCTGTGCTGTGGGGCTGGATGCTGCTGTGTGCACCAGCCATAGTCAGCACAAGGAGGGGATGAGAAAGATTTTACAAAGGATTATGAAGTTATTGTGGGGTTGGATCCCATAATCTTGAAGGTAAGACCTCTCCCTGCTCCACTACCCAAAAGATACTGGTTGACACAACTAGTATGTAGTGGTGTGTTTTTAGTTTTATCAGTTCCATGTATGTATTTGTTCCATGCTTTCATGCTGTTTGTATGAGTTATAATGGTTTGTTCCTTGTACCTCGTATTTAAGCCTTCTTGGTTTTACCCCAGTTACAGTTATATGCCAATCATATGTTATAAAACCCTCAGGTACCGTCCATCACTTCGAGGCCTCACCCTGGGTCTGGAAAGTTCCAGGGAGAGCATCGAGTGATTGGGCAGGATCCCTGTTATTCCCTCCTTTGCCTCCTTGATTTGTTCTACTGTCTGTCCTTTATGTAGAGTCACTCCTTCCATTCCCCTGGTTGGTCCCACACTGTGCCCTTCCCCTTGCCCCTCCCCTGCACTTAAGATGCTGCCCAGAGATGATCTGTGCTCTGTTGGGCAGACTCTGTGGTGGTGAGTATTGAGTATCCTTGTGGACCTCAATAAGACCCAGGTGCTGTTCACCCGTCAGTGTCCTTCCTTCTTTTCTCGTCATCGCTCACGCTCTCGTGGCAGCAAAGACCCCACAGGATGGGGAAGGCTTCCCCAGATACTGGACCGCACCTCTCACTGCGGCCGGGGTCAGGGCTGGCCAGGCGAGGCTGGAGGAGGCTCCTGAGACACGGAGCCACCACAGTAGTAAAGGAATCTACAGAAACATTGCAGGAGAATTCAGCAGTCTAAACATAATAGCTTAGAAACCCTGAAGCTCTCTGTTTAAAATCAGCTATGTTTAAGGAATTGGTGAAGTACGAATTATTTTAAGACGAAGCTGACATATAACTGCAGTATACCACTTCGCCATTTTCTCTTAAACAAATAAAATCCCCAAGTACATAACTTTTTAAAATAGTGGGAATTGAGTCTGATAAATTATTTAAAACAGTTAAAGAGATAATGAAAAGCAATATATGAATAATCTACATTTCAAAAGCTAAAACACAGCCGTGCTATATTTCTTGCAATTAGTTTTGCTGTCATGCTCATCCTGTGCAGAACTTAGGAGATTCACTGTAACAGCAAACTTTCCAAGCACATATTCTACAAAAGGCTGTCTCATTACGCAGCCAATTAAATGATTTGTTTGTTCATGATGGAATCTAATGTGGTGATTTGTTTTCTTCCATTAGATACCTTCTGCTAAGAAGCCAATTTGGTGCACCTTTATAATTGTGCTAGTTCCACTGGGAGCTGCAAAGAAGTTTGTGAAGCTGATAATTCTTTAGTGCAAATGAAAAATAAAGACAAGACACTTAGGAAATTTTCCACAATGAAAATTCAGAAACATTGTAGCATCCAAATAAAATGTTGGCAATTAAAACCCCTAGGACTATGTCATATTACCATCTTTATTGTTATACTTATGTTATAATTTTTATGATATTATTATATTAACATATATATTATATTATCAGCTTTATTGTTGGTGCATCAATTAAGTCTTTTTCTTGAGGATTTTAAGACCAACAAATTGATACTGCAAAACCTTGTTCTTTCCCAAGCAAGATACCAAAGATGCTGTAAAAGTTGTCAGAGTGACAAAGTTCTGTACTCTGATTCTCAAATAAACACATTAACCATCAGAGCCAACCTGGGCATAAAAGTCAGTGTCTTATATAAATGCTTTTTACAATTGCAAAGACGAACCTGTAAAGCCTTATGGCCTTTGCTTGTAATGAATGTAAATAAAAATTTGCTTTGAGGCACTCAGAGCAACATGCACCCCACACAGCATAGCTTGTTCATCAAAACTACAGTATATACAAACACGCAAATTAAAGAATGAAGCAGAGAGGGAACAGGAGGAAAGAGGATGCAGTTTTCTAAAAATTAAGCTGAAACTGAACCAGGCACATTTTCTGAGTAAAAAATTAGGGTTTCTGTAGCTCACAGTGGAGTAGCCTTTGGCAGAGAAGCTTAGCCAGTGTCATTGCTGCAACAGAAGCAGCAGCAATGAAACACAAAACACTCAGGTATTTTTTTGGCTTCAAAGGCTGTTTTTCATTTCCTAATTTGGGTGGGAAGGAAAAGCAGTAGAACAAGGACCATCAATATGATCAGGGACAGACCTGATCTCCGAAAGCTGGTGGAGAGATTGATAGTCCTGGTTGCAGACCACATAATCCCAGAGAAAATGCTGAGAAACCTTGACATGAAGAACTTATCATCCTTCTGGCCATGACTGACTCTGCAGCAGTGGCAGCAAACTACATTGTGGATGATTCTCATGCTGCTATCAAAGTGATGAGAAAAGATGGGTGCTGTTGCCAGTGATGGGGAGAGGGTGTGACCCCTGATGGTCCTTACAAGTTGTATTTATGGGCATCCAGAACCTCACACTCTTCAGGACTATTAGTATGTCACGAGAGACAAAAAAAAAAAACAACACAAAAACAACAAAAAACAAACACAAAAAACAAACAACAACAACAACAAAAATTAAAACAAAACAAAACAAAACCAAAACAAAAACAAGCAAAAAAACCCACCCTAGTACAGAAACACTACTACTGAAAAAATTAATGCTAGTACTGTAAATACTCCTTTTCATCTCTTCTCCTTAGACCTGGGAACCCAGCCCAAAAATGAGGAGGGTGAAGGAAGTCTCTTAAAGCTCTGGGGAAGAGTTGCTGCATACCTTGAAACCAAGGAGAACTCCTAGGGTGAGACATAGGTTTCATCACAAGTGATTCAGTGGCCCAGGCCCGAGGGTTCTATCCACACTGCAGTATTAATCACAGAATCATGTTTCTTTTTCTTGGAGGCAAAAGTTTGGTTTATATCATTAGAAAATTAAAATTAGAAACTAAAAATGAGGTGTATGCTCATATACATCCAAAGGTAGGAATTTTCCTCAGGGTATTTAAATTGCCTCAAGCATATCTCCTTTTATGGCCACAAGTGTGTGGAACTAGCATTTCCCTTACCTTGTGACTTTATCATCTTTCAAGTTAGTGCAAAGTAGCAGTCAAGTACCACAAACCTAGAAGTTTGTAACACTGCATTTTGTCTTGGTAACTCTGAGGTGCAGAAAAAAAGACGATTTGTTACAGTATTTCACTTATTTTCCTTTGGACAATAAATGCCAGTTTAAAACATCATTATTATTCTTTGTCGACAAAATTAGACTTTAAACTTTTAAAATATATGGCAGAAGCTGACGATATAATAAAATGAAGTTTTGGAGCTGATGAATAGTTTATACTGTGGATGCTCAAACAAGATAAAGAATGGAGTTAATACTGAAAAAAAAATGAGCTGGATACATCTCATTAAGGGATTACTGCTGTATTTGCATTTTTGTTTAATACTCATATCCTGAAACACTTAAAATGAGCTGTAACTTTGCAGTTTGTTAAAAATAAATAAAGATTAGATAAATGCAGATGCTATGCAAATAGTCAAGCAGCAGCAGGCTACTGGGCAGCCTGGGAAGTGCTGGGAATTAATAAGTGCTGGGAAGTTACACAGGTGATCATGAAAGACCTTTCCAGGAAGACTAAATGCCACAGTGATGTGAAAGTTCCTTCTGATTCTTTCCTTGAATTTGTCATGCAGGCTGAATGTCGTGCATTCAGAAGTAATCTGGAGTTATGCCTTGGTAGGTGGGGAAAGTTGATGTATCTGTAGGTGGGGAAATACATGTAGCATTGCAGTTATGTACAGAAGAGACAAATAATATAATTGCAGAATACCTGAATTATTTCAAAGGAAAAGAAACAACTTTTTCTGTTATTTCTAGTTCTTCTTCATTATCAAATAATGAGTAATCGTACCCATTCGTAATCATACCGAGATCTTCTAAAAATGACTTATCCTCAATCAGATGAGACAGTTGCTGATTTACACCCCAGATTACAAAAGCATTTTAAAAATATTTCTTTCACTATCCATTTATTTGTCTTCCCTACACATTCTTATTGGTTATTCATTATGAAAGAGATTTATAGTTTAAAACTCCATCTTATTTCTCCCCTTCCTTTTAATGAGTAACTATAATATAAGCATCATTTTCCTAATGTGCATTTTGAGTGTCAGAAATAGGCAATTTAAATGTGAAGCTTCAAAGCCCTATTAATGCTGCAATTTAGTGACAAAATATCTCTCAGTTTTCAGTGCCTCTTGCCACTCTTTCTTCATTTCAGTGATTTATTGTATTATTTCTCTGCCTGTAATAGTTAGTGCCCTAAGTAGCCAGTTTATTTTTTGTGTTTTTCTGCACATTAATACCCTTGGTAATGGCTGGCTCTACCTTTGTTTGACAATCAGCCAAGAGGAATGCAACATAAGGCCCGCATTGTGCCAAGCCCTCCGCGACACCTTTTTGAGATTGTCTCTCCATTCACTGGCTGTGTATGACTCCTGAATACTAACTTGGAAAAGCTCAGCCTGCCATGAATGGCTCCAGTCTCGCCAGAGAGCACCAACCACTGCTTTCTCCCCCGATGACAAGGGGAAAAAGCTGTAACAATGACTAACATGAAAACCTAAGTAATGATAGAGATTAGAGGGTTCCTTGATGATTAGCTCAGCTTCATCTGTTCCGAAGCCTTTAGAGAGGATGAACTCTGTCTCGAGAAAGGCACTGTTGTTCAGTGAGTTTAGCAGCCTCTTTTCTCAAACATGCTACAAACACAAGTAAGTTCTTGGCACTTAGTGTGTGGTAGGCACAGTTTCAGGGTGCTGAATTTTATGCCTGCCTGCATGAGGCACAATGTAAATTATTCAGCATCCTGCTGCTATTTGAAGATATTGAAAGGTTTTTTCCATTTTAAATGTGCACTCAAAATCCAGACAATTTGCCACCGTGCCTACCTTAGATATACACTTGTGCTGAAAATATTTTTAGACAGCTTCATACAAACAGGTCTTTTGTGAAAATATATTGTGGTTCTCTGAAAGCTGCAAAAAGACAAATTGTGCTTGTCAAAGTCCTTCCACATTCTTCTCCCTTCTCCTCCCAGACTTCAAAGCCTATAAAACAGTACAGCCTCATCATATACAAACTGTGTATAATGCAGGGATGGCTTAGTGTCAGTGTTGCCATTTCTGGCTGAGGAAACAAACCTCAGAATTGTGAGGTACCTGTCCTAGTGTTCTACAGCAGCTCTATTACAAAATTTCCTTGGTCCGTGCTCTAATCCAATATTGCTTATTGGCTGACCTAAATGCAGTCCAGTAGTGGTGTCTTCCAACAGCAAAATTTTGTAAACAGCAACATTTGCCACTGGAAAAAATAACAGTTGCCCCAAATTTGTCCTGAATTTGATTCTTGTGTCCCAGCAGATCACAAGCCCACTTTTGTTGAGATTTTGTCCTGTAGCTGAAATTTTGGCAGACATGTAGGACTCCAGGGAAAGAATAGGCTCCTCCTGTGCCTGAGTGTTTAAAAAAGCCTGGAGGGTTATTCCTAGAAAAGGACAAAGATGTTCACTAATGATGCAAAATAAAAAAAAACAAGCCCATGGCCTTTTTGGGAAAATAAATGATATATTGTGATCAACAGCTCATTTGGATGCTACAAGAGCAAATTTCCTTGCAGCTTTTTGGAAGGATAATGTCCCACTGATGTAACAGAGGATGTGATGGGCTTATGTCTCATGGGTGGTGATGGAAGTTGTTGCTAAACAAAGTTCCCTAAAGACAAAATCAATGCTGTTGCACCCATAAAAAACGTGCCACAGTATTTGTAAAATCTACCCAGGCCCATCAGTTTAATTTCTGCTTAGGTGTACATTTGTACAGTATTTATCATTGGAATAAACTTTTTTTTTTTATATTCTCAAACTACATTTCTTCCAGGAGTAGGAAGCTTTAGCTGGACTATCCCCAAAGCCAAAATGCACTCTGAAGTTCAGAGGAGACTGGCTGGATAGGAAAATTATTAGTGTAGCTCAAAAATTGTTAGTGTAGACTACAGATTGGGCAATAACATGGAATGAGCCTTATGTAAATCTCCCAAAACTTCAAGATCCTGTGCAAAATTTGGACCACCTGGCAGTTGAAATACACTGTCCCTTTGTCCACTTTTTGAATTTTAAAGGACCCTATGTGGCTGAAATTCTGCCATTATGACTCCAGTTTAAAGCCACCTGCTCTTCAGTCTTACACAAGGTTTTACTGTGAGAAGACCTAAGTTTGCATACAGCTTGAAACAATAGCTTGAAAAACATATATTCTCCACTTGCAATAAAATAATAAAAAAAAACCACCCTGAAATTTCTAAGAGAAGTACAAAATGCCACTTCACTGAATGGGTTCATCTGAAAGAACAGATCAACCAGAAAATTGTTCTCTACATGCACCTGAGTGCTCTTTGATTGCCACAGTCAGTCACCGACCATCACATTAGTCTTTGAAAGAGGAAACTGCAGACTGACTGTGGAGACTTGAGGACATTAGGCCAGCAGGACTTGTAGATACTCTGAAAGTTTCTCTCCTTGCTCATGCGGTGATTCACTGCTGAGCATTTTGTGGTTTGACTGGCCACAGAGAAGGCTGTCAACTATCTCCAAGTGCTAATCATTACACTTTTGTAGAGAATAAAAGAGGGACATAATAGTAACGAGCAGTGCCTTGGAAGAAAAAGATGAAGCTGGGCCATCTGAGAGCACCATTTCAGGCACACATACAAAATCCATGAACCCAGGCCTCCCAGTTCTTCAGGCTGGTCCTTCTGCATAGCGGGATTATCTTTTCATTTCTCATGTGAAACAGTCATTTATATCTTAGTTGTTTTATTTATGGGGTTTATCAGCAATTTTCTTATTCTGGCATTTTAATTTTCTCTGAAGAGACAGATTTTTAAAGAAAATGCTTAAATATCATCCTCTTGTAGCAGTGCCTGTCAAGAGGAGAGCAGTCTTTTTCCCTTTGAGTGAAGTTTGCACAATGTTCTGAGAAGAGAAAGATCTTAATAACTCTGCCCATTGTATTCAAAAGCCACGTGGACAGTACAAAAATATTTCATATTTTTACCACATTTTCACCATATTTTTCAATAGAAAAGGAAAATCTACAAATAAATGTAGAATGATGTAGTTCGAGTTTATTAAATCTACTTGACCCATATGTCATATAATGACATTTTAATTTTACTGCCTGACATTTAACAAATCCTTAGCAGTCCAGAAAAAGTTAATGATTAAAAAAGAAAAAAGAAATCTCTCTGTGGAGTTAACTAAAATACATGCAAACAAAATAAAATAATTAGCAGCATCTTTTGTTTTATCATTTAAAATTGTTCACGATCATGATTTTTAATTGCATATTCAGCATGTATTTATCCACAGCCTTTTGACTAACAGCTTGCCCTATTTATTTAAATAGTAGTTGTTTCTTTAAATAGGCAATAAGGAGAGACCAATATAATAATAATAATAATTTATAATATTCCTCTCATGTATCAGGCTTTTCCTACCTTCCCACTACTGACTTGGAGAGCTTCTACTACAGGAATGAAAATATTACATTGCCTTCACATATTTCCTACAATAGGATCACGTCCCTCCCAGCTATTTGCAAGAAGTCCTGTAGGAACAATTATGAATACTCTCATTCATTTGGCACAATGGCATATGGAAATTTCCTGCAACACTAATTACTATGGTTGCAATCTTTAGCCAAAAATGTCAGTGTCTAGGATTTAATTAGGCTGCAGCAGGATTTTAAAACTGACCTTCTGGTTTAGTTAATTAATTTTCCAGTTATTTTCTTTTTTCTTTTTTTTTTTTTTTCTTTTTTTTTTTTTTTTTTCAGAAGATCCTGTCACATCAGTTTTTAAGAGATTTTAATTAAAAAGAAATCACTTCTAATACCAGCAGAATGTCTAAAAGCAGTTGTTAAAACATTT
Source organism: Zosterops lateralis (assembly GCF_965231275.1). Taxonomy (NCBI): domain Eukaryota; kingdom Metazoa; phylum Chordata; class Aves; order Passeriformes; family Zosteropidae; genus Zosterops; species Zosterops lateralis. The sequence continues at coordinate 28,109,318 of NC_139765.1, forward strand.
TTAGCAAATAAAGCAATTAGGTCAAGTCCCTATTCCTTCAGCATGCCCTGCTAGCCATTGCCCATGAGTGCTGAGATGGCCACCCAGGTATTGGTAAAAGGCAGTTTGCAAAGAGTAAAATTAACTATTCTTCCCTATACTTGCTTCAGCACTCTCTGCTGATAGTGATCTCTTTACAGGAATCTTTTACAGTATAAATTAGAGATCTGTTTGAATCAAAATACAGAAACCAACACACTGAAAATCTTGGAAAGATTGAATTGTTGCAAAATCTCCAACGAGCATCAGAAGCTGGCTTCTTATTTGAACCAGAAATCTTGATATAAATTCAGTTTCAGAGTTATAAAGACAGAACTGCAAGAAAGATTTTTTGGTTCAGTTTTATCTTGACATGAGCCAAAATATGCCTTTTGTTATATCCTCTTTCTTTGTGACAGTTACTCTGCTGAGAAGTTACACATTACTCTTTCCCGTGGAGAAAATTAAAAACAAGCTATCTAACAATCCCAGCTCTGCAGTCCATTCCAGCTACTGAACTGTGTCATACAGTTTTAAAAGAAGAACTATAGTACATCCCTCGAAATGGAAGCAGCTGCAGCTTTTTAGGTGCCGAGGAATCAATAAAAGGATGAAAAAGTACATGGACGTGCCTGAGACTGCTCTTGACAGACCCAGACACAATTACGAGCTATTGGCTACTGTAGGGGCTTTACATTAGGATTTAATCACCAGGAGCATGCATGTTGCCAGCTAAACCATGCAAATGAACTGTGTGCTTATGCAAAATGGAAAACTTCACCTGGAAACATTTATTTCCTTCTAAAAACCAGCATGTATTACGTTGGGTGAAATAGTTTAATAAAACAATGCAACTTCCAGTAATTCTCCTTGCCACTTGGTAATGTTAACATACCTAGCAGGAAAATACACTAGCTCTGTAATAAGCCTTCAAGTAGTAAATTGCATTTCTCCTCCATCAGTGGTATCACCCTGGAAGGATCATGTGCTCCACTGTCAGTTCTTTCTCTCCTGCTGGCATAGAGACATGTGCCCTTTTGACTCCTCCTTGGCTGGTTTTGTATTCAGCTTCAGTTTTGATGTGTTCTTTCTTTTTCCATAGTAACACACACCTTTCCAAGATATTTTAACTAGGGCTTTTAGACTACTTTTTCTTACTTTTAATTTTTTTCCCCCAGAAAAGAGAAGAAAACAAGTACATTCATCTCAGTTACTGAGTCTGAGATACTCTGTGGAGATAGTTACCACAACCTGGACACTTTTCAAAGGTCATTTCTGGCCTACCTGTTAAACTCCAAAGAAAATGATGAGGAGCTCCATGTGAGACAAAGCCTTCTACCTGTGGTCAGATAAGATTAACTTGGCTTTTCAGTAGGTCTTCAAAAGCTGAAGGTTCCCTGCTAAGCCTTACTGCATGTCTTACCAAATTTTGTTACGTGACTTTGCTAGATGAGCTGAAGTGTGGTGTTCTCTTTGTTCATTGGTTGCGTGAGTGTGATGGGTTGACTAGATATCTTCCAAAAGGTCTCAAAAATCCAGTGATAGAGTCACAGGGAATTTCACAGTTACTATTACTCAGCCATCGAAGTCCAGAACACTAATAAAAACAGTTAACATCTAGGAACTTATTTTTTGCAAAACTGTGTAAAATTTAATCTATATGACAATACTTGTGGATTTCTAGTCATAAGTCCACCCTGTTTCTCCCATATCCTGGATGAGACAAAGGTATTAAAACACAAGTAGAAGAATGTCATCTTGTTATAGAGTCATCACCTTGTCAAAAAGTCACAGTGATACATAATCCCAGAGCTATCACCTGGGATAACTCATCAAGCCACTAGGAAGGGCAATAGCTATATCCATGTATATCTGCAGCTCAGTCTGCCTGTATCTGTCATCTTTCCATTGCAGATAAATGCTTCCCTTGCAACCACAAAATGCCACTACACTTCAGAAGCAGAAGAAATGAGGCTCCATTCTTTAAAGGAGACCAGGTTTTGGATAAATAGAGAGGAAAAAACAGAGTTAGAAAAGACACAAGATTTGAAACACATGAGAAAAGAAAATATCAGAGGAAACAATTTCAGGGAATATTCCTATTTAAATCTCAGAAAAAAAAAAAACCAACAGGAGGACTGGAACCTCTCTCCTGTAAAAAGGGGGAGAGTTGGGGTTGCTCAGCCTGGAGAAAAGTAGGGGCTGGGGACCTTGTTGCAGCCATTCAATACAAAAAGACTATTACCAAGGCCTGTAGGGACAGGATAAGATAATGGTTTTAAACTGCAAGAGGCTAGATTTAGATTGGATATAAGGAAGAAATTCTTTACCTTAAGGATGATGAGACACTGAAACAAGTTGCCGAGAGAAGTTGTAGATCCCGCATCCCTGGAATTGTTCAAGGCCAGGGTGGATGGGGCTGTGAGCTACCTTCTCTGGTGAAAGTTATCCCTTCCATAGTAGGAGGATTAGACTAGTTGATATTCAAAGGTCGCTTCCAACCCAAATCATCCTGTAATTCTCTGACCTGCCAGTGAGCAAGTCTGATAGTGAGCTAGGGCCCCCTATCTTCAGTTTGTTTGCTCAGTAGATCATGGCTCATCACTAAGTTAAAACCAAGTAATTTCCTTCCCTTTAAAAGAGAAACCATGAGGAAGTTATGGCCTTTCAGTTGTGTGGTAACTGTTGACATATCAACTCACTTTCTGTACAAAATCTCTCTTGAATGTCATGAAACCTCCAAAATGCAGGAACCTCTATCAGGTGTTCCATAATTTCAAGGAATGTGCTTTTGATGTTGCCCCACTATTCATCCATCAGACACAGCTCTCTAGACCTTTACAAACTGCACATGCCTGTTCTCATTTCTCAGCGGTGAGCTTGCCTGAAAACACAATTGTCATCAGATATATTTTTTCCTCATGTTACTGGTCTCTTCCTGCATTTCATGATGCTAAGCTCTACTGCAAGGGCTACCAAAAATAAGATGAACTCTCTCTCCTATTTTAACTGGTTTAACTGTTGAACACATCCTCTTGAAAGAGCCAGAGAGGCTTTGTTTAACAGAGTGACTGCATGGTTGCAATGTTGACTCTTCATCCTCAGCAGGGAGGGGTCTTTCATAGTTCACAGATTTAACTGAATATTTTGCAGGCAGCATCACTAAGTTAAAACTAAGTAATTCCCTTCCCTTTAAAAGAGGAACCAGGAGGAAGTTATGGCCTTCCAGTTGTGTGATAACTTCCAGTTGTGTGATAACTGTGTTATATGTGTTATATGTTTGACCATATAACAATTCAAACATCTGAATTACATCAAATATAGACTTTGCTTATTATTATATAATAAATGAATAGTTGACTGTTTCTGTCTCAGAAACCATGAAGACTAGCAGTAATGACTTGTGAAATGAAATTAGGCTTACAGAGAGCTGGAGTGAACACCTAATTTCTCCACTACCATTAGCAGTTTTGACTTTCCATTGTACAATATATGTTCCAAGGGTGAAATTTCTTTTACCTGAACATATTTTGGACTGATTGAGTTAAAAATTAAACAAGCAAAATAAAGAAGCATCAGTGCATCTTTCATAACATTTTTACTGTTAGAAGGCCCAAGGCTTTGAGCATTTGTCTGAAATCATGAGCTGATTTTCTCATTACTTTCTCATTACTTCCACAGTGTGGAAGGAAAGTTCCCTCTGTACCAGCTTTGATTGTCTACAACTTTATCACAAAGGACCTAGTAGATTTCCTGTACCCATAGTTGTATTGACTTTCATGTCCCTTCGATAGCTTGAGGTACTTTTCTGCCTTCAATAAAATCACTCCTTGCCAATCAATAAAAAGCCCAGAGAATATGAATCTTTCAAAATCAATCATTATGTACAATAATCACACAAGTATGATAGTGATAGCTGGAGTGTCAAAGCAAATCCCAGGACCAATGATCTCAAAGCCTCCAGAAACCAGCAGAAAATGATGTAGTTTTATTCACTTGTACTTTTGTGTGAGCCAGTGTCAAGGTTAGATGATGAGTGGGTGTATTAACTCCTCAGCCTGTTCCCTCAACTTTCACAAAACAAACTCCACTTAAATGTGAGGATTTTCTGTTTGATCAAAAACTTCCTACTGCTGGTTGCTGATTGAAATGGCCGAGTTCAGACAAGGTGGAAAAGAACAAAATAACTTCTCACACTAGCTACTTATGTGGTGCAAAGAGGATTCATGAGGTCAGTTTACAGAAGTAAAAATTACAAGGCTAGTTAGAAATGATTGCAACAATGAAAGTGGAAAGCAGCTTGGAAAGTCCACATTCAGCAGGAAGCTCCCTTGGGTGAAGGGCTGGGGTTTTCATCTTCTTCATAACATTTTTGGTCATGTTGGAAAGTTAGCTAGTGGATGCTCTAGGGATGGCACTGGTTCCTAAATAATACATTGATGCAATGTGATTTAAGAAACCTGCAGTCTTCAAATTCCAAGGTATCAAATAATTGCCATGTAACTGTTCAACCTTTTCAAATACAGACACTTTTCTGAATCTGAGATATTTGCAAGCTATGGCTGTATTTTTTAAAGTCTTTCTTAGAGCTCATTCTGAGCTCTACACACATATAAGTTTGCTTTCCTGCAAAGAAAGTACTAAGAAATTGACAGTAGGAAATTATGAGAAGTAAGGGTGACTGGCACAAAAGTATGTGTTTTCATATTTGCCCTCAGCACTTTTTCAAGCCTAGCCTCATTTTCTGGCAATCTTGCTTTCCATTGGGTTGGTGCATAACAGTGAAAGACCTTGCACACAATCTTGATCTTCCTTGCTTTTGATCATTTCTTAAGTACAGCATAATTCAGGGGAAAACCTCAGCAGCCCCGTGCTTCATGTGCCAGGGCAGCATAATTTCAAATGGATTTCTAAACTGCATTGCCATTTCATCCCCCTAACTATGTTCAGATTCAGGAGTGTAACAAGCATCTTACAAACAACTTTTCCCACTCACCAGTCCTCTTCCCTCCACCCTCCAACCCTGTTTCTTTTCCCTTTGTGATACAGATTTCTACTTACATTTTTACAGAATCACAAAAATACATGGATTACATTTAGCTATTTCAAACGGAACATACTAACCAGAAAGTATGCTGAAAAATCCTTTCTGGGGAAGGTGTAAGAAGATTTACATAAACAGCAGCCACTTCTTGGTTATTCATGTACGTTGTTACCAAAAACTGTAATGGAATAGAAGCATGGTCAGAAATGAAATAAGAGAAGATTTTAAAAATAATAATAAAAAAACCCCCACAAATTAAAAAAAAAAAAAAAAAAAAAAAGGAAAGAAAAAAAATTAAAGTGTGTCTATATTGATATTTCAAAGCACCATTTTAGAGCTCAGGTTTATCAGCAAGAAACTGGATACACTGATATCAAACAGCAGCTCTAGCCTGTCAGTCAACAGTTCAGCTGAATCTTGTTTAGAAGCATGTGCAGTTCTTAGGAATCCTTTGGTGATAAAGTGAGCCTGGATACAGCCCCCATTCCTTGTGTGCTTACTCTCCAGGGAGAGTGATAAATGTGCGTGAAAGAAAACTTTCCAGAGTTAAAAACATCTACCCTCTGATCATTTCTCTAGATAATCAAGCCAGAGAAGCTCTAAGTCAGATCAGTCAACAGAATAAATCTGGATGTAATCAAAACATAAGAGAAATGGAAACAATTTGAAGAAGTAAGTGATAAAAGGAAATAAAACTTCAGCATGGAGACTACTTTCTCTTTAATCCATATATGGCTGTCTCTGCTATTTTCATTGTTCTTAGGTGTTACATCCTACATGATCAACCTCCTGTTCGCATCTTTCCTATTTTTCCTTTTTGTTTTATGATTTACAGGTATTTTTAAGGCCTTTTCCAGTCTTTACAGACAGGAAAGACTGGAAAAATACACTAGAGAAGCCAGAGATATAAGCCTTTAATCAGCAGGAGGGAAGGTTTTTCTGAAACACTACAAATCCAAATGACACAAAGCTTTTGCTCAGTGTTGGCCTTATGCAATTGTCTTATCACCTCAGGGCCTTATCCCCCTACTTGTGTTATTTTGTGCAGGGCCCTGCACCACCAAAAAAAAAAAAAAAAAAAAAAAAAAAAAAAAAAAAAAAAAAAAAAAAAAAGAAAGCCAAGCAAACAGAGATGAATGTGTCTAGTGTCTACAGGGCTCCATGTTTGTCTCCCTATAATGTTGCAGCTCCTCTGTGAAAAGTGTCATTTCTTCAGCAGATTTCAGGACCAGAGAATTTCCTAATTAAAAGTTCCCAATTTCATACAAACACAATTCTTAGGAAATATAGATATATGTGTATTGATTTGATGCATTACTTTCTCCTTCAGAACTATGGAAGGAAAAAACCTGAGATAAAGATGCAGGCAGGTAAACCTGCCTGAAAAACTACTGAAGGGCTTCAAATCTGAGTACCAGTGCCTGTCAAAACAATGCTAAAGACCTTAGAAATAAAAAAACAAAGATGCAGAACTTAATTTGGTTCAGTTTGGTTTTTAGCTCACAGTTGCAGTTTATGGCCATATTACCATGCAGAGAGTGGAACACTTACAGACTGGATAAATAAGATTTGCAATTAAGTCCTCATTGAAAAAAAAAAAAAAAAAAAAAAAAAAGCCAAAATTCACCAGAAGGACTCTGCAAAGAATTTCATCCATTTTTTAAACCAGTTCTAATAAATGAGGTGACAGATGGCCCCAGATCCAATACAAGGTTGCACTGGCTCAGGGGGCTCTGCTTTTTCATGGGTAGCAGCTGAAATCAGGACTGGGCTGCTCCCTGAGAGGCACCATTTGTTTTAATGGGCAATGCTTCATATTTGTGTGTGTGTCCCTTTTTTTTTTTTGTGCCACATGCACACAGTGGCTTCTAAATGATTCCTCACTAGGTTTCCTTTTTGTACCACTGGCAAAGATTTTGTCCTTCACCAGTTCTTAGGGGAAAAGGCTTGCCCAGCTTTTCCATAATGATCTTCTTATCTGTGCAGCCAGCAGCAACACTGGCAATGGGGGAGATTGGGTTTTATAATTAAACTAGTGCTCCCTCTGTTGGCTGGATGTCAGGGCCCAGAAACAAGGACTTGTATAGCCAGGGATTGTATTTATTGTGGAAGAAAACGAACAAACAAACAAACAACAAACAAACAAAAAACCCCAAAAAAACCCCAAAAACCCCCCAAAAAACCAAAAAAACCCACCAAAACCCACCAAAACCCAAAAAACGACAACAACCCCCCCCCCCATACTATTCTGACTCTTTTCAAAATATAATTTCTCCTTTTTGAGTGTGCATGCCAAAACTCCTTCCACTCCCTTTATATATACATCAGTCACAAATAATGTAGAGAGTCTGAAGTTTACCTGGCAAAGAGAAATAATTCAGATTTTTATGTCCTTTACAGAATGAAGTTTGAGAACTGAATTTATTCTATGTCACTTTGTGCTGTGCCCAAATTCAGCTCAGGAAGGTTTCAGAGACAAAACTCAGCAACTAGTTGCAGTATTGTCTTCCAAGTAACTCCACAACTGCCAAAGGATGTGGATGAACAATACATACAAATAAGGCTAAACAGGAAAAAAGCCTGCACCTCATTCAAGTTGTTTAAGACTGCACATCAAAGCTGCACACCACTTTATGAAAAATTATCTACAGTTCACTTTTCTCATGTTTGAGGGTTTCATCTGTCTCAGTGGTTTCCCTCCACCACCACAGAAAAAGCATGAACTTTTCACCAAACAGCTAAATAACACATCCAAAAACTGATGGAGTGTTTTGGGTCCCTGTGTTTATCTCGCTCATATTGATGGAAGGGGAGTCAAAAGAGTGTAATGAAGTTTTGCCCTCTATGTTCCATTATGACACAGTGACAGAGAGCCTCATTATTACCTTGTTCTCTTTACGAGGATGGGACTAATCTTTTGAAAAAGTGCAATCAACCAGGCTTCCCACAGAATGCTGAATATCTTTACTAAATTACAAATCTTACATTTCAGAACTAATGCTGTTCTCCATTTCAGCTGTATGTATCAGCTTTTTAATTAATTACTTACCTGGTGTTCTGTTTCAAGATGAATACCTTTGGGGTTGTATTATTAGCAAACAATATTATCTTGTATTCAGCCCACTGGGTTGTCAAGCACTGCTTGCATTAAAAGAGTATGTCTCTGCTTTTTTGGCACAGTAAAGTTTACGATGTTTTGAACTTCATAAAATGGACGGGAGGCAAGAAAAACTAAATAAAAATGCCAAGATGTGCTTCAGCTAAGCTCAGGAATTCTTTTAATCTTACCTCTTTGTAGGACATTGCCACCTGCAGAGGTGTTTCTTGGCAGGGTTCTGGCACTGGCTGTTTTCCAGACAGTCTGACCTTCCAACAGGGTGTTGTAGTACTTCACTGCATCTTCCTGTACATGAGCTAAGTTCCCAACCAAATCCATTCTTAAAGCTTGTTCACCTAGCTGGCTCATAAAAGGATGTCATTCCTCTTTAGAGACTCTTGATTTTTTTCCTTATTCCATTTCTTTTTTTCTATTTTCTCCTCCTAAAGCTATTTATCATCTCCATTTCAATCTCAGATTATTTTATACTTGCTCCCCTTGTAAAAACCATTTTCTTTACTTGGCGATGAAGCCAGACATGCTGCCAGCCCCTACCCTTCCCCACCACCTTGTTTGGTGTCAATCTTTCTCTTCATTTCCCATTACTGTTAGCTCAAATCCTGCTGAAATAATTTATTGCATTTCAGGTACCACAGGGAAGATCAATACCAATTAGGAGAACATATTGTAATAGAGATGTATTAAAATTTTTCAATCTTATAGGACAATTTTATTCCCACTGAAGGATAAAATAAGGCAACAATTTAGAGACAATTCCCTTTTTCTGAAAAGGACTATATATCAAGTTAGCTGAGAACTTAGCAGGATATGTTGCATTTGCCTACAGTGAAAGTATTATTTCTTCCCATCAAAACTCTCCCTCTTAGTTACTTTTGGGTATAGAATAGGACATTAGACAGACCTTTGTTATGACCTAAATGTAGGAAATAGCTAATACATGGTTTAAAACCCTGAAAACCATAGAGAAATTATTTTAATGAATGCCTATGAGAGCTTTTTGTTATCTTTATTGTAAAAATCGTATAATCATAGTACTGTTTTCTTACTTCTGCTCAGATGCAGAAGTCATATTCACTTCCTTGGGGTACAAATCCTTAACACAGAATTTGGCTCATATTTCTGTCCGTATGGTCACAGAAAGGAAGATACATGGTTGCTAAGCTTTTAAGCTTGGATATGATTTCAGAAAAGAGTCAACTCTGCATCAAAATGCTCAGTGAGCTCCTGAGGAAAGGAGCTCGACAGGAAGGACACTTGACCTGTTTTTGTTAGGGAAGGCATCTGTGGAGATTCCATCAAAAAAGGACAGGGAGACCTGTTTGTTTTCCACCACCAGGAGGGGCCATAGCTGCAACCAAGAACTTGTCCTTGAGTTGTACCATACCCCTGCCTTCCTACATCAAAACCAAAAATGGCTTATTTTTTCTTTCATGTCCTTGCCAAAATCTCAAACCCAATGAATTTGCCTGCTCTGCTACCACAAAATCTCTTCAATGAAGAACATAAAGCACACCATGCTATCCCTCTGCTATTAAGTGTGCCTCAGAAAGCAGAATAGAATCATAGCACAGAATAAGGATGAGTGACGCTGTTCACTGCAAATGAAAGTGGGGAACTGGGCTGGAGGATTGCGCTTTTCACAGCCTGGTATTAAAAGGTAACTGTTTGCATCTCTGCTGCTGTCAGGAAGAGCTATTCTCTAAAGCAAATGGATTCCTGACAGTGTTTATTCTGGCAGCTTGAGTTTAAAATAATGATCTCAGACGTTAGTTAAGCATTTAACAAACAGCGAATTAAGATTTGCATTCTCAGAGAAATTACTTGAACAGGCCTAATTTCTGGTCTGTCAATCAGACAGAGGAAAAACATTGAAGGAATAAATTGCTTTCTTCCATCCTCCTGCCTGCCTTCAAATGGGCAGATCCACCATTCAGGAGAATGTGCTTCACCCACGTGTGTTCTCCAAGGCACTGGAGTTTACTGGGCACTGTTTCCCCAGTAAAGGCCATTCTTTTGCAACATGCAGCACCAGTTGTAGGGAAAAGTCTGTACATGCAGCCATGTTTGCACTAGCCCAGGTGCCCTCTTTCCCTCTGATGCTAACCTGGAGCTGACTCCTTCCTATGGAACTTTGCTTTGGTGCCTTTGCCATCACCACTGCCCACAGCTACACCAGACTAACAGAACAGAGACTTAGTCTCTTTTTTACTAAAAATTTGCTGCCACCCTCTTGAAAATCAGTACTTGTCCCTTGCTTCTGTTTTGCTTGCTTCTTTTATTTAGTTTAAATAGACCTGGCAGCAATTTAGTCAACTCATTCTCCTTCGTCTCTTCTCAGAGTAATTCTTCCTTTTGTCTCCCCTTTCTCCTCTCCCTACACCCTACCACAGCAGCATGTAGCTGAAGTCATCAAAACATCTCCATGTCACAGATCTGAAACTCTGTTCTCCAAAATACTGCTGCTAAATTTCAACTGAAAATGTACAGTGGGCAAGGAAAGAGCCTGGACTGCAAGGTCAGAAGGCTTGAAAGAGTCACCACATTTTTGTTCCAGTTATAAAACTAACATCCTGGGAGGGTAGGCTGGAGGGGTGCTGGGATGAAGGCAGAAGTTGGTGAAGTCTATAGAAAAGTGCAGTGTGACTGGTGCTAGACCAGTCCATCTGGTGGTTTCAGCTTCTTTGTGGCTTGCTGTGAGAGGCTTGCATGGCTCTATTCACGCATGAAAAAAAGCAGAAGACAGAGAGTTGCTGCTGTGATCTAAAATGTGGTGCTTGCTGTCTGACAGTCTGATTGCCACCCCAACCTAGCAGGGCTAAAGGCAGAGAGCAGTGAAAGAGGGGTAGCAAAATTTGAGTGGGGGTGACAGTTCAACATACTTTTCTTTGCTGACACACAAGATTCCCAACTGTCAGTGTTAGTCAGACAACTGTTTTCCCCTTACAAATGACTATTAATAATTGGTGAGAATTCTCAAATAAAATGAATATAAGTGTTTATTCATGCTTCAGCTGTGCCTGGAAATTCTGTGTCTTCTGATTCCTTGTCAGGCTTCCTTTGCACAGGCTCCCTTTTTCCCCTTGCAGAGACAGGGACACAGGGTGTGATTGCCATGCTCTCAGGGCCACTGATCACCTTTCACTGCTTAACCAAAGACCTCACCATTGTACAAGCCTTGCAGGCTCTTTGATTTGCCATCCAACTCTCCACAAATGTGCAATAACCAAGATATACAACAGGACTTGCAGAGGTTTCTAACCACACTGCTCTGACACATAAAGGTCGCGCAAGGAACATATATATGTAAAGTAACTCCTACAGTAACTCCTACCTGCTGTTCTCTGATTCAGTTTCCTTATCAATTTAAAGCATCAGGCTCTATTAAAGCATTCAGGAGGCATCTTCTCCTCTGTCCATGGAGCTCCTTCTGTGTCCTTTTCTTCTTGGGCTGTGAAACAAACCTGTCCTTCATGGAATCATAGAATCATAGAATCATAGAATGGTTTGGGTTGGAAGGGATTTTAAAGATCATCTGGTCCCAACCCGCCTGCAGTGGGCAGGAATATCTTCCCCTAGAGCAGGTTGCACAAGGCCAGCCTGGCCTTGAACACTTCCAGGGATGGGGCACCTACAACTTTTGTGTGAAACTGTTCCGATGTCACATCACATTAATGGCTTCACATTGTGCTCCTTTGTTCCTAGCAAGACTGTTCAAATACCCCACCATGTTATGAGGCTGTAAGCAGACTAGTTTTTTTAAGCTGGCTGCCATTTTATCAAGAATGCCTTATTTCAAAAGTAAATTACCAAAGTGTAACCTTTCTCTACAATCAGCTCTCTTCTTTGCCTCTGAAATTTTCCCAGACTGAACATGAAAACACACTGGACAGTCCTGTTAAGTGAATAATAGAACTAAAATAATTGTGGTAGGGCTGAAGGAATGATCTTGTTTGCGTATCTCAGTTTTCTCTTTAAATGCTCATGCTGTTTTCCAAGAGCACTGATGCAATGAGTAGAAATAACTACACTCCCAAAATGTTACAGTAATACTTCCGAAACCATCACTTCAGAGAAAATAATTTTGGACTTATATATAACTTCTAAGTGCTGTTCATTTATCAGCGACCTCCAGTAGTCTGTGTTTTCAAACTATAGAGGAATGGTAAGATATCAAGGGAAGTAACAAAAAGTGGTGGGTAAAATACATTAGAGAAACTGAAAGAAATTGAGAGCAAGAGAAGAAGAGCAGCTAGAATCCTTTCCCAGTTTTGCACTGATTGTGTGAGACGAAGGGGCCCTTTGTATGCTGCCTTTGAAGGGATGAAACAATCAGTAACTGCGTGGTAGCTATCTGAAGAATCGACCCAGACAGCACAAAGGGGGTCATCTTGCATCATGTAAGGAAGGATTTGTGTGTGACAAGGCCACTGAGAAGAGGGACAGAGAAAAAAACACATCTAAATCTCTTACAGACTATACAAGCTCTATCATGATAGGCAGGGGTGGACAAGTACATTCTAACCTGTAAATCTAAAATTAAGGAATTCACAGAGATGACCCTGTTTCCATTATAGTTCTGTGTACACAGAAGTTTTGCACTCAGTGGCAAGGTGAAAATCAAGAGAAAGAAAGGAGTTTCTGGTATGGATCTTGTCTCCCTATTACTATCCTTTACACAGTTTGAGCCAGCTTTCTCAGGGCAATTGCAATCAACAGAAGAATAGTGCACTCTCTTCCATTCCATACTTCTAAAATAGCACATTAGATGATGGAGGATTAAAACTCTGAAACTTTCTTATGTGTAAATATTCTCCAAAACCTAAAATCCAAGAAAGGACGAAAACATTTTTTTTCCTATTTTTGTGGCAGTTTTCAAAATATGATATAAATAAATTTAGCTTCATAATCTCATGATAGGTATGACTGCATGAAGAAATCATAAATTTTACATTTTCAGAAGCTGCTGAAATATTTTATTGTTGTAGCAAGATTCATAGTGCTTATTACATGGGGAGTAAGGGGAAAATGTTTTTCTTCTTCTTTTGTGTTCTACAGACAACCCAAATAATTTGCAACATTCCTTCTTCAGGTAGCTCAGCTTATTTTCTCGGTCTGCATTGGGGATTGAACACTGAGTTCAGCCTGGAGAAGGTAGGGACAATTTCCAGGGACCAAATGTTGTTGGTTTCACATCTACAACTTCTCAGAACCACATGAGAGAAAGAAGTATGAAATGCTATATCTAAAATGGAAAAAGTGTGACTCAGGGGGTTCATTTTAAAAAGAAATAGACATTGAAAAGAAAGCAAGGGGTAAAATTGGCAGGGTAGGAACAGAGGAGCAATGGGTATAGGGGCATGATGTGTAAGATGAAAAGTTGTGGAAAAGTCAATCTCCAGCCAAGTTCGTCACATTTCATGACTTTTTTTGTTCATTAGCTGAACGAAAACCCTAAACCCCAGATATGTACATCCTTGGGATTGCTTTGCTCCACAGACACTGCTGTAATTCCTGTCTCCAGAGACATGCTTGAACCCATATTAAATGAGTTAGCTTGGGTGACCCTATTTAACTGGGACAGCACAAGCAGCAGAGACCACACAATGGCACAGACAACTAAGCATTTGCACAGATCCTTAGGCAGGATTGCAGCTCATGCAAAGCCCTGTGTTGCCATTAATACCCTTCCAGGAGCTTCAAGCTACTTCTCATGAGCCTCAGTAGGGGCAGCAGGAAGTCGCCTTCAGGCTCAGCCCTGACACCAGGGCAGAGCAGCATTTGGCTGTCTCTTCTGAGTACAGTTGCATAGATCTGCAACACAAACTGTAATGCCCTAGATCTCCTGTCCTCACCAGCCATGGCAGGTGCGTTAAGATATTTTATCTCTTATGAATATGAACAGACTCCAGCTATCTCTGGGTTAGACTCTGCTGCAGTCTTCAAACAAAGCCACAGGATTCTTAAGGGATGGGCATGGCAGAGAAAAAGACTTGTCCTAATGAAATAAATGAAAGAAAACTCATTGATTTGATGAAAACTGTTATGATGGAAAGTCCCACATGATGGACTGCTTCCCTATTGTGTTCATATCTACATAAAATGGCACAAACACCTGCAGATCTATTTTCTATTGTAGGATGTTGTATTAACTACAATTATATATATATGCATATATGTATTTATATGTATACATATATATATATGTATATGTATAGAGAGAGAGAAAGAAAAGCATGAATATATACGTATGTGCCTGTTTCTTTTTCCTTAAAGTGATTAGGAGCAAGTAGTGGACAGATGAACATCTGGTTCTTGATTAAACCAAGATACCTGTGTGATATTTACAGGATGGGAAAATATTGCACAGGATGTGCCAGAATTCTGACCTTTGTGTTGTGTAATATCTCCTGGGTCTTAAGGGATATGTGGGAAAGAAGTGTTCGGAAAGCATTCTGTCATCTTTGTCTGGCTGCCATACCTTCATTAGCTCATCCCCAACAAGAGCTGCACTTCATGTGTTTGCCTGCCCTGGGAGGGACCACAGATTCTTACTCTACCTGGAGGTGAAGAGGTCAAGTCAAACAGTCCAGTAATTCAATCAGCTATATGATCTACAAAGGACCCAGTGAACACACCTCATCTTCCTTTATGGAATTCTTCCCTTACACATTCCTTCCCATCAAGTTTAAAGGCCAATTCTGGTTTAATGAAAAAACTTCCAAAACCAGCAGTGATCCATCCAAGAAACACATCCACTAAGTTTCTCATTCAGTACTAAAACTGCATCATGGAAAAGCCATAGTTTTCAAAGGATATAAATTGAGGACATAGGATGTCTTCTCAACCATTGGCTGTAGGACCTACTTCTGAAAGAATTTCTGAAAGAAATCAGACTCAGCTGTACTGCATTTAAATTTAACCTTTGTAATACATTTTTTTTACAGGAATGGTGCTGGTAAATGGGGCAATCAAGGCTTATGTACAGGGAGGAAGACATATGAGAGAGAAAGCAAAATAAGGAGAGGTTTACACAACTGGGTTTTTCTTTTCCTTCCATCAGGAAAAACAGAGTTCTGTCATCATGGGAAAACTATCTACCTCACAGTAAGTATCTTAAGGCAGGATTTGTTCCTTTTCATTTCTACACATCCCAATCATTTCTTCACTCCTATTACAGTTCAGTTTTCTGTTTCATGTTCGTTATCTTGGCACTTCAGAGCCAGTTTGCAACATATGGTCTATTAGGTGTAGACCTGCAACTGCTTACATAACTCAAGGCTTGCTGGAGTACAAAGACCTTGGTATACAACAGATGTACGAACAAACACACGGTCGAACGTGCTGTGGATACGAAAGGATAATGATACTGCTCAGAATCAGATTTATTCTGCTTCTCCTGTGGAGTACACCTGTCTTCTGCTGGTGATACATGTGCCTCCAGCCAGCAAGGCTTCATCATCCAAAACTAAGCTTAGATCTTCTTTCCTTCATTACTGCACTGTGATTCCCCCTCCTACACCTCATTTGCACAGGGCATCTACATGTTCATCTAAGCATTTCATTAGCGTATTCAAGACAAACCCTCAGTAGGCTTGAAAGTGATACACACAGACGCAAACAAATAAACCTAGATGAGCAAACATAAGTGTACCCGGGGGTTCACAACAGGTTTTAAACAAATTCCCAGAAAGGAGATTAAAAGTCATGACACCCTTAGCTGTAAGAAAATGAGTCATGTTTGTTAACTCCTTCTGGCCCCTTTAAAGAGAGCACTCCTCAAAGGAGCCTCAGCTATGATCTATCAGATGGAGGTTATTCCAGAGGTCAGATATTAAGTCCTGGCTCATGCTCCTTCACCCTGTGTGAATAGTGCAAAGGTGATGGAACTACTCACATCCAGTTGGCAACTAACTGAGGAGTCTTCACGTGGGATAATTCTGGTAAAATGAGTTTACATCATCTACTTTTCCCTCTGACGCAAGTGTCTGGTAATGTTCAAGGTAGTCTGAGCTTGGTATATTGGTCTCCAGCAGTTTGGAGGGTGGTCTTTAGGGGCCTGAAAATTATAGAAAGACAGACCAGTAGAGAAATGAAAACATGCTGTGAAACAGAATGTCCAGGCAAGTAGTTGCAAAGCTCTCTTGAATATTTATTAGAATAAAAGTTAATTGTTTCACAGACTGGGGAACCAAGAGACCTTTCAGCCCTTCATCCAGCTCTACAGCTGCAGGTTCCTCAACATGCCCCCCTTAGCCCTCCCACCCCAAATTTCCCCACCAAACAACATGTGGGCCTGCTTCTGCACCACTTCCATCATCCTTCATTCGCATCACGCCTTATGTGTTTGGGGTGTTTTGACATCTCTGAGACTGCAATCACTGTGTCAAAACTGGTTCACAAGTTCTCAGGGAGCAGGAGCTGCTGGATAATGAAAACACAAGAGTATGATTTCCTTGGGACTTCTTACCTGCATGAAATCAGGAACTTTTCTCCTTGTCTGCAGTTAGCTCACAGATGAGTGTGACAGAAAGCAGCCTCTAAGGCAGTAGTGGGTCTTTTACTAGCAAATCTTTCCTATATAGTGTCTTCAATGGCTTTGCCACCAACAGTTTAATCACCCTAGAAAGCCATAGTTCCCTCTGACAGTAACGGGTACTACCTAGAATTACCTCATCTGCTTCTTCCTGTGGCTATATTGTCAGACACTATCAGCAAATATTTGCTTGTTATAAACTGTCATTGGGGAAAAAAAACATGCCAGTCTTTCTGCCTCCCAGGTAACTAATGCTTTGTTGTTTTTATCCTGTGAAGACCATCTTGCTCGAATTGTTCTTTCTGTGTATATTGCTCATCCAGACAGGCTGACAAGTGACAAGGTGCACCCACAAGCACAAGTAATTCTGAGTCTATAAAAGAGCAAAACCTTTGTGTTTCAAATGGCATGAGTTTGTTTTCTCATTGTCCCCATCTGCTGCTTCCTAAACTCCATCTCATGGCTTTTACAGAGGATAGGGAAGGATGAGCATTTTTTACAATGAAAAGCCTTATTGCTCCTAAAAGAAAAGAAATTGTGCAGTATTTGTGAGAAAACAAGGGATTTTTGACCAGCAAGATTCCATGCATTTCAATCACACTATCCCAAGTTCAGTATAAAATGGCAAAAAGGTTCTTCATAATGTTTTAAGCTTCTAGTGCAAATTCACTTTGAAATATTAAGAAACCTTCTATAATTTTGAGAAAACATCAGATTTGAAAACACCCACATTTCTCATTTTCTATTTCCTTACTCTTTTGTATTGCACTATAGAAAAGCTGAAGCCTTTATTTTATTTGATTTAAGGTAAAGAGAAAGGTAGGAGTTCCAATTGAAATGCAGACAGTACCTGTCAACTTTCATGCTTCTCTCCTGAAAAGCACAGAGGGATCACAATCTGAGACTGCCATGTGAAGTTGTAATACAATGTTAAACATGCATTACTAGAAAACAAGATTTTCAGTACAGTAATGTGTCTAATGAGAGGTTTAAGCATAATTGCAAACTAGAGTAATAATAAATCATGCAAGAAGCACTAGTTCTTAATTAACAGCCCATTATTTTGGGTAAAGTGCACCTGCTTTATACCTTAGGTATATGTAATTAGGTGTATCATAAACTATGGTTATATGGCTATATTTTTCTAATAGTTGAGCTCTGTAAAGGCTAAGTGCTAGACTAGGTGCTATTTTACTTTTCCTGTTCCAATTTAGTTTTCTTTTTTAAAGCTGTAGATTAAGTAGGCTCACTCTTAAACAACAGATACTTATTAAATGTTCATATGTATGAGATATAAACAAGGGAGCATTTGAAGTCTTTCTAACAACCAGTATTACCACAAATCATGCAGAAAAGTGCCTGAGTCTATTATATGCTCTTCTAAATGCTGGCTGTGTTTTAGAAAAGCATCTTCAGCTGCATTCCAACCTCAAAGTCATTTGCTGAAAGACAAATTATTTTGTTTCAGTCCTTAACAACCAGGAACTAAAAATTTATTTGAAAGTGTTTTGTGCTGGCTTAAATACTGACGGTATTTTCTCAAAAACATGAAAATGCATGTCGTGCCTTTCTTCCTTATAGGCTTGGCTTTCTCATGCTGTAATTCACTGCAGCATATAAGCCTTTATTCCTTTTCCTATACAGGGAGTCGTGTAACTCAGAGTGTTTTCCTGTTGTGACTGAGAAGATGAGGAATTATAAAAGACTAACACTACAATTTAACGCTTCAGAGAAACAGTGTATATCATTACTCCTCTGTAGCCAAGCACACTAATTAATATTTATTGCACCTGTCAAACCAGTAGCCATGGTCAATCTATTGCTGTAGCAGTTCAATGGGAGGCTGGGCACCATATTTCTCCTTGGCAGGCATGTTTAGGTCATCAACAAAGACAAAAGCCCCTTTCCCCGGTGGAGCACTGTAAACGCTCTTCTTTCTCCTGCAAAATTAAACCATTAATTTTATTCATGTTAATTTTCATCTTAGTTTGAAAAAGAAGAAAGAGGGAGCGAGAGAGATTGGAAGAAGAAAAGAAAAGAAAAGAAGAAAAGAAAGAAGGAAAATCACACACTTTCTGGGGAGTCTGCCTGACATTATTATTAGAACCAGTTCTTTTGGAATCCATGACCTTTTATTTTTATCAGATGTGCTGTAAAGGTCACAGAAACATGGGGAGGACATAGTTATAAATCCACATGGAGTTTAATCAAAGGTGGCATGTTGTTCTGAAGTAAACAAGCTAATAAAACTATTCCAGTTTAAACAAAGAAAAACAAAAGAAAAGAAAAACCCTTTGTTAAAGACTGTCAACAGAACTCTGATGAACTTGAATATATCAATGGAATTAATTAGACGAGAAGGATTATAATAAGTGAATTTCGGTTTTGCATCTACGGTAGCCTCTTTGGCACCCTGAGTAAAATGCTTTTATTTCAAGTCCTGCACCTCATTCCAAAGCATGTTGTGGTGCACAGTGTGCTGCTGGGGAGATGTATTCACTCCAGCTAATTACAAGACAGAGAGAACTTGAACTAAAGGCAACCACAGAGCAGACTGCTTCAGTTCTACCAGCCTGTACCCTGACTGCATCACAAACACTTGGGACATTGTAAAGTAACAACATAAATGGAAGAGAGCTATGACACCCTGCATTTCTGCATGTAGTGTGACGACAAATTTTAATTACAGGCCTTGAAAAAATTCCCTCCTTTTTCTTTTCCCCCTCAAAAAAATCAAGTTGGGATGTCAGAAAAAGGATAGTGCTCCAGTGTAGGTTACTATACAAGCTGAAGAGTCAAAAGTATTGGTATTGGTATTGGTTCTACTTCGTCTCAATATTAACCGGTTATGCTGGGTCCCTGGGAAATGTCTAACATAATTTAGGGCCTAGGAATAGGACAGGAGGCAGAGTTGACATACCAGCTACCAAGGGTGAAAGTGGTGAAACAACCTGAACTTCCTGGCTAGAAGACGAGTAAAGAGTTTGCCTCTCTTGAAGAGTATGTAGATCATCTTGGCAAAGCCCAGTCCTGCATGAGTACTTGTGAACACTGAATCAAATGCCAAGACTTATAGAATACATTATAAAATGGTCAGTGAATGTGTGTTTTAATGCTATAGATGGACATTAACAGCACCATGCTTCTCCCTGCAAAAGAGTCTGGGCTGAGTTTTTCAGTACAATACTCAGAGAAATAGATAAAGGCTTTGAATATCTCACTGGCTGTCTAAATAACTCTTTGAAATAAGAACTGGTTGTCAGACCTACTAAGGTACATTTGA
This sequence comes from Zosterops lateralis, assembly GCF_965231275.1. NCBI lineage: Eukaryota > Metazoa > Chordata > Aves > Passeriformes > Zosteropidae > Zosterops > Zosterops lateralis. Next base: position 28,129,314 of record NC_139765.1, read on the forward strand.
AAATCACTTTAGGAGTTACATGACTCAACAGATGTCTAAATACCTAAGGAAATACAATCCTTTATGGTTAGATCTACAGGGACAGATGTATACATATTTTGTCTCTTATACTAAGGCTTGTTACTCAGATGAGTCTGGATCCACTGGGAAAATTTAGGTCATGCCACACACAGTTTTTAGGCACTTTGCCTTCTTAAGGAAACCACAGCTCAAAGCTGGGCGCTTGAGGCTTCTCCATACAGTGAGAAAAAACAGGTTCCAAGCCACCACTTGCAAAGATCTTATACACCAGGAGTCTTTAAGTATTAGAGCAAGGTAAAATCAGCTTAAGGAAAGCTAGGCACCCCTCCACTCTTGTAATAGCTGGTTGCTTAACCCAAGAAACAGGAACTGTGTCAAACCCAGGAAAATGTCCTGCTTAGGGCAGCTCTCCTGAGAAATGGCATAAGTCCCTGCCCAAGGGGACGGGTGGCCTGAACCTGGGTCCCCAGCCCCCAGCAGGGGAGCACAGGCAGCCAGGGAGCCAGCAGAGGAGGCAGGATGCAAACACTGGGGGAGATTGAAATGAGTGCTAAGTGCCAGCATCTGTTTTGTGAGCCTAATCTATATTTCTTGGCTCTTTAATTCCTCCACGGGGTTTATTACATGAGGCTGGTGAAATGTATCAAGAAGTACATTGTGGTCTGACTGTGGAAAGAAGCCATTTTCTCCGTGCATATAAGTATAAAACTAATTCCAGGATCTTTTGTCAGCTGTCTCGCCTCTCCCTTAAATGCTCTTGGATGGTTGTAGAGCCATAAAGTGGGTTCAAAATAATACTTGAAATTAATACATTTTGATTTAGATGACTATTTATTTTATAGCCCTAGTTAAAATGTCAGGGAAATTTAACAGAAGATAAACTTTGCATTTGCTAGAATAATTCTAGAAGCTCAAAGCCATGTTTTGAGGGTCTAGTGTTAACAGTATTTTCCATTCTCCTTGACAAATGGATTGTAAGTTAGCCATCAGTTAATTATTGACAGATAGAGGTGATATATCAGATAGTATCTGATATCAGAGAATCATAGGAATTAGATGCAGAAAAGACTTATGCCATTCATGTCCTTACCAATATGGAACCTTTTTGTATTCTGTATATCTATCCAGTTCATTTTACATAACCTAAGAAATGCTGTTTTCATTGTTTCTCCCGGAGTCTATCCATTAAAAGGAGCTTTTTTCTAATATGCAGCTTAAATGTTCATTACTTTATTACACTTCACAATGAACTGAGCTCAGTGCTTTCAGCATACAGTCATAATTTTTACCTATCAGCTGGAAGTGTACTCTACTCTATGAAAACGTCAGAATTATCATACAGCTACTGCCTTATAAAACATTACTCAAATCCTGTAATGTTTTCAAATCGTGAGCTATTAATAATTTAACATAATTAATTCAAAACACTTCACTCAATGTGAACCAGAGAGAGATGATGGGGAAATGATGCATATTCCATCTTTCAAGGGTGGAATTAAATATGGAAAATAAGGAGAAGATAAAGAGCTGCCAACACTTACTTGGAGTGTAATTCGCTTGTTTTGAACTTACTGTAAATTTCACGTTTCTAAGACTTTCAGGCATAACTTCACAGGCATAAATGAAAAAAAACCTTTCCCCTATCACAAGCAGACAATTTAACACGGTTAGAGCTGTTTGTCAGGCATAAGAAGAAAAGAAACAAATTAACAAATGGGTGAGATTTCACTGCAAAGGGGTGTAACAATTAAGCAAACAAACAGACTCATAGAATATCCTTTAAAATGCAATACACCAAGATTCCTTCGTCTTTTTGTTAAAGCTTATCAACAAAGAGTATTGTATTGCTAACACTTTTGCTTGATTAAACCTTCTTTAAAAGCATGTTGTTGTTGCTCTTTTCATGATAGGGTTGTTTTTTTTAAAAAAAAAAATTATTTAAATCAAGGCTGGACCCAACCTTTGTTTTCCTGGCTGGAAATTCTTGCTGTTAGAAAGAACTGCAGGTGCTAAATTATGGCACAATACATCGCAGCTGCAGAAGTGCACCTGGAAAAAATTAGACTAGTAATGAAAATTTCACCTGAGAAGAGCCAAATTGGAAGTCTCAGAGATTGAATGCTTCCATTAAGCCACCACTCAGGAACAAACCAAGTAATAAATATTGAAACTTTCTTCTTTACTTTGACCATGAAGACTTATTTCAGATGTGTTTTCCTCTCTATATGGGGAAAGAAGTGAAGAACTCAGAGAGAGCATGTTCATGTCTCATCTCCATTAAATCCCTAGCCAACCTCTACTGCCAATACAGGTACCAATTAGTACTAATTGTAGTAGACACTAATAGTGTAGACACCTGTCACTATCTATTGAGCTGGGACTGTCAGTAAATTCACAAAGGCCACCAAAAAAACATCTGGAATAATAATCATCATCATTTTGGTACTGACCCAATCTGAAATTAAACTGTTCAGTCCGAGGTAAAAAGCTGAGCCATGCTTTTTGAAGGTACCATAATTTAATAAAAGTAATGCACACATATATATAGTTTTTTATTACAGAACCACACAAAAATGATACAGAACTTGTTACCATAGCAACAGTGCTTTCTGCACTGCACGGACCAACGATCCTCACTATTTTGGAGCATTACAATGGATTTGTGCTTTATAAAACACCACCCCCCCCTCCAGACAGTGGCAGGACCTGTGTGGGTAGAATGATGAACCCCAGTCTGCCCTGATCCCCTCCACAGCTGACACATACATCACTCATGCCCACATAGGGCAATGTTCAGGTTCTCCTATTTCATGTGTAATAATGTGGTAATTTTGTATGTAATATGTCACAATGTGATGAAAGGCGGCCACCTTTCATTTTGACAAAAAGCATGCAGAGTCTGTCAGCTTCAGCACAACAAGGGCAGCTCAAGGGCCAAGCCTGAGCATAGTTTCCAGGCCACCTACAGATTATGTGATGTAAGTCATTCCAGTAAATGCTCCCTTCCCTCAAAGTGGTTGTGGGAAGGACAAAAACTCCCATGTTGTGAATCACACTAAACCAGCCTGACACAGGACATGTGCTGCTTGGCCTGGGGATGGGAACCAGCACCTGTTGGTCTTGGGGGAAATTGTAATTCCCACAGTTATTCTGGAAGCACTCCAGGTACACACTGCAAACACTATAAATGATAACAAGCCCATAAAACACTGAATGTTAGAGATTACATGTAAGCATGATAGAGAAAAATTAAATCCATTAAAAATCCCTTCCAAGATGTGATTAGCTATTATTATTTTTTAATTCATTGTAAAATACACTGTGCATAAGTGAAAAGCTAACAAACATAAATAAGAGGGAAGTTAACAAACACATTAATTTTCATTTTAACTTAGGCCGCTTGCCTGAAATAAATAGAAGGGGTAATGGTAACTCATGTAGATGAGTAAGGTATGTTCTAAAATCTTCTAGATGAGGGAGTGCTGCAGAAATACCAACAGGATGCCATTTGTGAGTGGCTTCTCTCTGGAAATGAAGAGATCTGCCTGCAGTACTCAGAGCAGGTCATTCTTCCTCCCTGTGGAACAGCTGGACAGCCATGGATTCTCAAGCAGTTTCTTTGCATCAAAGGAAAAAAGGGGGATTGGGAATTCAGTGGATTCTTGCAAGCTGTGCTCCACTTGAAGTTGAGAACCAAAGAAATCCAGAGGAATATACAGGGACAAGTCTTTGGGAAAGCATTTTCCATAGATAGACATATTTCATTTTTCAGTTCACAGAGAATATTTTGAATATCTGCAGGTTGGGAAATCCACCATGAAGCTTCTGTCTATATTCTAATCTCTCATGAGGTTGCATCTCAGGAACACATATCAGCTCCAGCAGTGCCTGATGGGCCCAGCTATGCTCATAAGGATGGTCACTTTTCTTCATCTCTCTCGGAGGAAACACAGGAAAGGTTTGCCTTAGAGAGAATCACTAACTCTCCAGGCAGGACTTGTATCTGGAGTTCCTTTGCTCAACAGAGGGCTGTACAGGCAAGCCTGAAAAGGTGCTCATTTGCTCCTTGCCTTTCAGTACAGCATTTCACCTTTCCCCAGGCAGGCATGAAGTGATGGATTTAACAGTGCAACCTGCCTATATGCTTTGAGAGAAAATATTGCTAATGCAGCTAAGTTTCCACTCAGGGGCCTTAGTGTACACCCCAAAAAGACCTGTCTGTGAGAGAAGCTTCTCGGCAAAGACATCCCTCTTCTTTTTAAGAATTAATTAAATTGGTCACCAAGCGAGGGTAAAAGAGCTCAGCAAAGAACTTCAAAACAGAAGCTGTAATTAAACTATGGATATCACTCCACCCATGTTTGCTTCAGCAGGCAGGTAAATGCAATCTGGTCTTGGAAAGAGGCAGCACAAGAAAAGCTCCACAGAAGGAGATGAAGTTGTTTTTCCAGCCCCTGAAGAGCATTCCGCCTCATCTCGTGTTCCGGGCCAGAGTATTTTGACTGACACTGAAGAGAGTACACTGCAACCCTTGCCTTTCCATCTCTGCCCTTCAGCAGGGAGGATTTGGACAAGTTAAGAACCAAGCAGACACAGACAAAGAAGTTGTCCTGGGTTGCAGTGTAGGATGTACACAAAGTATTTATTCTATCACCATCTTCATGAACTGTTGAAACCAGGTGGGCTAGTGTTTTCCCAAGCCCCCTGCCTTTTCTGCTAATGGCCCATTAACACCTTTGGGGTGTTTTTCTGCTAATGACTTCTGGGGTGTCTCCTGCTAATGGCCCATGAGTCACAGGTAACTCCCTCCAGGGGTTATCTCTGTTAATGGGCCATCAAGGACACATTTCACACTTCTCATGCTATTGTGAGGTGCTCTGCCCAGGGGGAGGAGCCAAGCATTCTCACCTGGATATAAGCTGGGATTTGGGACAGTGCAGTGGGCACTTTACCCACTGGATTCCCAGAGGACCAGAGCTCCCAGACCTCTCTACAGGATCACTGCTTCAGGAAGAGCACTTCACCTGGACTGCTTCCACCATCCTGCTCAGGTTGTATTCTGACCCTGTCAGTGATTCTTTGTGTTATTGCATTTATTTTATTTTATTTTTACCTTTTTACCTTTCTTCTCATTAAATTATATCTCTGACTTGGCGCCTCTCACTCGTTTTGTTTTCAAACCACAACAGAAGTACAGGGTGTCTTTCATCACTTGTTGAAAGAGGGGAAAGCCAATCTTTGTCATGGGGTGAAAGAAATCTCTTTTTTGAGAGCACACTCTGCTCTGTCAGTTAGACTTCTTATTTATTTGACTGTTTAATTCAGTACATGACTTCAGTCATGTAGTCAGATGTCTGGTGTTCATTTTCAGTCAGCTGACAAATTACCTGAAAGTTTGAGTCATTTGATCAAATACTTAATGAAATAATCACTGTCTGAATCACGCTGACAGATCCAGGTTGGGTTGTCCTTTAGCTGATTTTTTTATAGACTAGAAAGTTGCCTTGTGCTGAATGTAGCTAAAATGTCTCTTTGATCAGGCAGTTTGGCACTGTTTTCTATGCTGAAGATACCTTGTGCACCTCTGCCTGAACAGCCTCCTGATGCCTCCACTCTGCCTGAAAACCGTGACCAACTCACTCTTCCCTTCTCTGGGGCCATCACCTCCCTCCTCCCTGCTCTCAGCTGATGAATGTCCAGATGGACTTGTATTAATTTGGCTCTCTCTATCTTACTCTAGTGCTCTGCCCCCATGAGAGCCCTGCATCCTGTCCAGCCTCACCCTTGGTCCTCACCCATGAGTATCTGCACTGGAGATGTTTTGCTGGGGGTTCCCTAGTGCCATGACCACCCACAGCCTCCTTTTACTAGTTAGGTTGCATTTTTCAAATTGTTTCCACACATCTTTCACAGCACCCACCTCAAGATGAGAGCCGCCTACACCTTGTGGGCCAAGGTGGGTGCTGTGTTATTCCATCATTGACATTTACAACACTAGATTGTGTTGATTACTACATAAAATACCACCTCCTTGGTGCTGGGGGTTCTAGCTTATTAGCACATGTGTAGCAATTAAAATGTTAATAAAATACAGTGACCTTTATTACAAAAATAGTTCTTCTGTTCTTTGATTTTACAAGTCTCTGTGACCAACTGGAAACCTTAAAATTAAGCTTGCAGCACCTATAATAGAGTTTGATTTCATTCCGAGGAATGCTTGTAGATGCATACGTTCAAGATTTGCTCACTCTGAGTAAATGTTTCTGCAATATTCAATATCTGCTTCAGTGGAGGAGGTTAAGGTAACACGGTAAATTATCCTGGTCTCTAAAAAATAATCCTGAGTGATCTTGGCCAAGCATAATCAGAGAAGAAACATCATCTAGGCCATAAAACCATCTAAACTGGATTGTTGGTGTTTCTCATTTAAAAAAAAAAAATGTCAAAAGGTCTGTTTCTTTAATATCATTTTGGAAGACCACCTTTCCTGCCCTTCAGCAGCTTTTGGCTCAGAAACAGATATGAAAAGAGCATGAAGGGCACTTTAAAAAATATTTAACAGATTTTTCTAGATGTATATTACATTTTTCAGAATCTTCTCAAACATATTCTCAAACATTTCATAGCTAATCCACTGCCATCCATCAACTAAATGCATGGAGTTTTCAAATAATTTTTATGAACTGGAAAATCAAAATGCTAGTAATCAAAAACTGACCATCCCTATGTTGCACTTTACACTATAGCACTTTGCTAGAATCTACTCTACTCTTGCATATGCTCTTTGATAAATTGAAAAGAATCTCCTTCTGAGAATTTTTCTCTTTTGAGAGAAAATTCCTATTTTAGTGCAGGCTAAAACAGTGCAGCTTCCTCAGAGAGTTTGTGATGACCTTGTCAGGACTGGGACAGATATTTTTGGATGTCTAGTTATTCCAAATCTTCTGCCTAGGCTACTTTAACATTTTGGTTTTTTATGACAGACTTTGAAAACACAGCTTATAGAAAAATACTAATATAAAACAAAAATACATGGAACAAGTGGTTTTATCTTGACTACTCAGAGATTAAAATGATCGTGACTTGTAAACTCCACAGCAAAGCCTTATGGCATTTTCTAGCCCTTTATATTATTGATAGGATATATTTCTCCATTCACTAGGGCCTGCCAGTTGTCATAATAGCATTTATCCAGCTCTAGTGTGCATAAAAATGCATTCTTTATATACTTGAACTATTTATCTAACAGCTGAGTCAAATTCTTGGTTTTGTTTGCTCAGGGAAGCTATAATTTTTACAGTAAGTTTTAGCACCAAAAATATAATCTTCAGTATTCTTAAGTATTCATGCTTGCACTGCGCATTTTTGGTACTTTCTTTCACTTAAAAAAAAAAAAAAGCATTAATTTAGGTGTGATATTGCCCACGTATCTCATTTCTGGTGCTTGCAAATAGGAAGTTCAAGTTTTTGTCTAGGCTGTCTGGCAAGCAAGGCTCTCTGTATTGAAAGGTGCAGAATATGCTATGAGCTCTGTTTTATCATGCCAATTAATGTTTGACTTGTTTGTCTGCCATGTGATGAATTAAAAATGCATGATTTAGATGCTGGTGAGCTAGCCATTATCTAGATACAATCCCCTGGATGCTGCCATTCTTCCAGTTGATCTTTTTTGCCCTCCCTGGGTTGGCAAGTACCATATATACCCTACTGCTCAGATCTTTCCCTAACAGATGGCTCTCTTTACTGGTTGGGACTCAATCTGGTGATTCCCTTTAATATGCTTTAGACTGAAGAATATCCAGGGACAGAGAGCTGATTCACCTTCCTAAAGCAAAAACATCTAAGATAAACAGACATGCTTTCTGGACTGTGTTCTGTTCTATATATGCCATAATTCAGAATTTTCGTCAACATCAATTAAAATGTAGTTTCCCCAGTAATAAACATTACATAGGAAATAAATCAGCTTTCATTTATTCTGTCATAAATGGAAGAAGAGCATTTCATGTTATTTTGTGGATGATCTCTGTGGAGCAAACTGAGCACAATTACATATTTGATTTTAATTAAAACTCAGGATACCCTTCGAGTTTTGTTAGGAAGATGTCCTGGGTATGATTAGCTGAGACCTGTGCTGAGAAGTTAATTTGACATACAACATATTTTTCATGAGGTAACTGTCGCAGGAAGTTGTTTGTAATAGCTATCTTTCCCAGGCCTGTGGGGGCAACAAAAAGTAATGGCTTATCCTGAAGCAGCAACTTCTCTAGTATGCAGCACATCTGCATAACAGTCCCAGTGGTGCTCACAGTAATGTCATTAAGCTGAGAGAAAAAAAAGGAAAGAACCAAAAGATGCAGATACTGATAAAGGTGTTTCATTACCCACTATACACAGAATAACAGTAGAACTAAGTAGTAAAATAGTTTCAGGTCACAATAAAATCAAAACCCACAGAAAATACCTGGGAATGACAAAGGAGTTACAGTTTATGAGCATCAGGCTGGGTGGAATTGCCAAGTTGGAGAGTTAAGCACAAAAGAGCACTAAGAAATCCTGTATGGTACGGGGGAGGGAAGCTATTATACACAAAGCTGGTAATGAGAATGCAGTGTCGTTAACTGTTTTCTTTTACAATATTTGACACCAGGATGGCTTAATGCTATGTTGTTTTCTCTTCGAGCTACAGTTTTCCTTTGCAAGAGTGTGAGAGCAGAATTCTAATGTAGGTATACACTGGGAAAAAAGGACCTCACTGCTCTGCTTTGTCTTTTTCAATCTCTCACACTTTAACTGGAAGGTCATTTCATTTATTACACACAGAAAAGGGCAGGAGCCAGGCTTAAAACTTTCTATGTACTCGTATATCAAACTGGCACCTATTTTGTTCTCCCCTATCTGTCTTAGTTTCCTACCCTCATCACTGCTATAGGTGCATGGTCTGGCTAGAGAGAGGTGAAAATAACCACACTGCATGCACTGCTCCTTCACGCTCTTCCAAAGGAGTTATCTGAACTTGGGGTATGGGTGACAATTGTTTGCTTGGTCCACAAGGCATGTTCTAACCTCAGCAGCTATTTCTCTGCATAAGAAACCTACAAAGAACGTGTGCTCCATGCAGCAAGTTCACAAAGCAATTTCATCTATTCACAGCTGGCTTATTAAGGGAATCCAGCAAATGACAGTATCATTGAAGCATTACGTTTCCTGCCCTTTTCCTTTTGAACATAGCTTTGAAAATGTAACCAATATAAGCTGATAGAAACCAATTGCTGGGGTTGATAGGTTTCACTTATATTTCTTGAAAACTAGAAGTTATTCAGTCCTCTCTATGAGGGTCCAAATAGTGCTTTGAGCAACAACAGCTGTAAGAATATTTTCCTTGCCTGTCCAGGGCTAAATATAGTGCCATGTCTGCATTGCTTTCACCAGTTTCTGGGCTGACAGCTCTCCTCTCAACTTAACCTTGCCACAGCACAGCTGCCACACTTCTGAGTAGCCCGTGGAAATATACTGTACCAGGCTCTGGTACAGTAGGGTCAAGGTGTGGAAGTGCAGAAAAAAGAAGTGAAGAAAAAAACACTCTTATGTAATGCTCTGTCTTTTTCATATGAACTCTCTCTTTGGCTGAGGTCAAACCACATAGGTCTCCCTCCTCGTTCTCTTGGATTATTACTGACAATGCATTTGCTCCAGAGTGGGTATATTGTGTGCAGCACCATTTTGCTGGGCAGCACACAGACATACAGATAGAGCTAACTCACCTCCTGCAAGATCCTGAGTTATGAGCAGCAAAAGCAGCTAAAAGGTTGGAAGGGAAGTCAGAGATATGTTACAGTGTCCCAGGATCAAAATAGCAATTTTGGGACAGAATAGTTAACAGCATCCCTAGCTGGCTGTGTCAGGGTCCCTTCCCTACTGTGGTGAGCAGCACAGGTGGGTAAGACCCATTATGCTCTACTGAGGATGCCTGTTACATTTGTAGAAAACCATGACCAAATATACAAAATACATCAGTGCATAGACGGCTATCATCCTTTTCATTTTAACAAGAAGCCTTGAAGCCTTTTAAAGCTACAGACTGAAGAGGAAGCAGTTGGTCAGTACCCGCCCAGCAGAATATAGCCTCTCCTCTGGTATTCCTACCCATTTTTGTAAAAAAATATTTACTTGTGTTTGGAGCATGTCCTGAAGTACTGGCTCTCTAATTGGCCTTTTCCTGACCAGAAGCTGTCTCTAGGCCTAGCTGTAGATTACTGATGGGCTGGAATTAGATGTTCTTGGAGATGGACACCCATTTTTTAGTACTGCCTCACCCTTGCACAAATCACATACTAGGGGACCTTGTTGTGCTGCCATAGAAGAGGGAAAGAGAAGAATAAAATCTATTTAATTATCACAGAAAGTTTGTGGCTCTAGAGATGTGCACTGTAGATATGTGAGGATACACAATTAAGCTGTGAATTATGCACAGTTTGGCCTGTATAATATTGCTAGCTGTCTTACAGATTGGTTTCACTCCAGTCCAAATTCTCAGCCTAAAAGGTTAAATATATAATACTCCATATTGTCAGTAATCCATTTTTCCTGCTTTCAGCAGTAGGCAGAAGGTGAACATACAGCTAATTAAAATACATTTGTTGAAAAGGTCATGCAGAGCTACAGTTCAACTGAATAGAAGGATTATGATCCTATTCACCTAGTCTGGTGACAAACATACTGAAGATGGAGCCTAAGATACAATTAATCTGTTTTGCTGTCACAGAATGGAAAATGGCTCAAACTTAACCGTATTCTGGTCCTGGAAAAAATTCCAATCCTTAGTGGTCCCAACATGCTCTGCCACAATTGCAATAGAGTATGACCACGCTTTTCACAAGAGATTTAAGGAGTCACTTGCTCCAAGTCTATTCAAATGCAGTTAGAGCATCTCATTCATGTTGCTGTAAAAATATCAGTTTACTTTACAGAAGTAATTCACACAGTGCAGCACATATTAGTGGCTACTACCTCCTGGTAAATAATGAAGTAATTAAAATCCATTCTCAGTTTGAAACCACTGATCATCCCCTTCATCCTGGGAGAAAACTTACAACAAACAAAGTTATGCGTGACTACCATCTTCTGTGGAGTCTGATCTCAGCTCAGGAGTCTGATATCTAGCTTTATCAAAGATAGGAACTGTTTTATGTTTAAATTTCAACAGCCACAAGAGGAATCTAAAGGTATCTCCTCTGCATGAATACATAAAAAAAGAAGTTGCGAACATAGCATTTTTCAGGCTACTCACTGTTCTGAGTCAGACACCACCATGAAGACATAGACTGGAGAAGATTTTTATGCCAAGGATAGTTGAACATTAAAGAGAAAAAGATTACATTCATCAGCCTCACACTACCCAGGAGAGGTCTGAAAAGCCCCATACTTGTGCTGCTTGTGATCATTATTAACCCTGGGGCTTTTTGTTGCCAGCTCCTGATCCAAGTCAGACTTTATCATGGGGACTCCTGCAGAAATTGAAGGAGCTCAGTTGTTCACCCAGTCTCTACACATGTGACCTATGAGGTGATGCTGTAGGACTGTATGACCCACGCATTCCTGAACAGTCGTCGTGTACCAGGGAAAAAGATGCAGTTGTCATTCATATTGCAGTGAATCAGTACACTAGCAGAAACAGTAACGAAGCGAAAACATGGTACCCACTTGATTATGCTTAGGAGTAAAAATGCAAACAGGCAGACAGCAAACAGTTAGCCACAGGTAGTGTGATTGCCGAGAATGAAAGGCAGCCCAAGACAAAATATTTTTTATAAGTCTTCAGGTTGAAGGAGGTTTAAATTTCTTATAAAACTGCAAAGACTGACAAAGAATTATGGAGCTTAATTCATGAAAATACAGATGGCCAGTGACCAGGATTAAAAGTTAGGTTCAAAATACAATGGACCAAAAGTTAGATGACACAATGCTGAACTCTTAACTACCTTCTCCTTCTGAGATCCAAGATTTCATATGCAACCTAAAAGGTGGTTGGTACAGGTGATCTTGTACATCATCGTTGTGCAGAGCAACAGAACATGTAATGTTTTGCCCAGCTATCACAAAAATTTGAAGCAGCCTTGAGAAAAAGGGTAAATTAGCATGAGCTACAGTGCTTTTGCTCTGCAGTGGTTAAACAACAGATCCATTTCCAACACGGCACGGTAGAGACTCAGATGGCCGTGAAGTGCCCTGTGCAACTGCACCCTACTGGCATGACACACAGTGCCATTTCCCCAGCTGACAATGCATCCAGCCTGGTCTCCAATAGCACCACAAAACCATGTGTCACACACGCATTCTCATATGCAAAATGGGCTCACAAATAGCCATCATGCTGCGCAGGAAGCTGCCTAGAGCTAATCAACACATGCAGCTAATGACAACAATAAGTCTTAAGTCCTGTCCCTCAGGCAGAAGTTGCCACCCAAACTCTCCCACAAAGATTGACATCTGTACTTTCTTTCTTCCCAAGTTCTAGGCAGGATCTCAATTCCTCTGCTGAAGTAATCCTTATTATTTATTGTCCTCCTTACTCCTCACACAAAGACAAAACCAGGAAGCATTAGGATAGTATGGAAAAGGATGCTAAGCAGCTTCTATGTTGAAAGTGTAACTATATAAAAATAATGCAAGATATGTACAGGAATCAGGAAAAAGGGGTTGATGAAATATATTTGATTATATTACAAATCTCATAGCTCAAGGAAAAAATGTTCAGTGTGAGAAGAAAGGCCTGCATTTCGGTATGGTTTAATCCACCAACCCAGAAAAAGAATTCAAGTGAGGTGTTATCCCCATGTGGGCCTCTGAACCAGTACAGTTTATAGCTTTATACCCAGTCTATTACACCATCTCTGAACTTGTTCAGTGCACATTAGCACAGCCCCAGAGGTACCTTTGTCCTTGCCCCAGAGCACTCCTGGCCTGAAAGTCAGAGGATTTCAGAGGGCCCTTCAGGCAAAGCAGAACTAGTGATCAGTCGACCACTTGGTAGATGAACACAGAAGCCACAAGAAAAGATCGTACAATAAGAGAAGGAGAGGCAGCGGGTGTTCTCCGTGCTGTTCTGAAGGAGGACACAGCTGGACCGGCCTCCCCGTGGAGCCCAGTCTGGCTGCCCATGGCCTCCAAAGGCTGGCCTGTAGATGATTTGTCAGAGGGAAAGTTTCCTCTGGATTTGATCTCAGGTGGAGATGGGTTGCTCTTCTCTTTCAGAACAGAGGGAAGCTAATAGGGAACAAACCGAGTCTTTAGGCATATTTGGAGTCATAAGGATAAAATTATTAACGAAACTAAAAACAGAGTAAAAGGAGAAATTCTGTGAGCAGTGTTACAAAGAGCTCTCTTTTTTTATTTTTATTATCTACTGTATGACAGAATATGAGTTCCAACTTGAGATTTCTGAGACCACAGCTGGGATTTGTGATTCTCTTCCATCTCATAGAGACTTCAGTGTCTAATAAGGATTAAGCTCATGCTGCAGGCTTTATCACAGTGGGCACCCTAATTACAGTCTTATTCCTCTACACAGCTGTTTATTTTCATCAAACTTGTGGAATTTGATATGTTTAAGATTATCTTTCCACTTTGAAATATGGTTGAAACAAAATAAAAAGTTCAAAATGTACTCAAAGAGAATCTGTAGGTAAAACAAATTATTTCTGGATGATATTGGCCATATTTTCCTAAGACACTAGGTAAAAATCTACAGTACCAGTGAAACTAAGGTACTTTCAAAGGTAAGGTGTAGAGGAGGGAAGTCTTCAAAGGTATGTTTTGGAATCAGATGCTCAAGTTTGATTAAGGCCCACCAGAAGATCTATATCTGGGAGATTTTTCTTCATTACAAAACAAATCTAACAAGCACTCCAGAGGACAGGACTCATTTGTTTTCTTACCCCGTTGAATAGATATCCTCTTCTTTTGACCCAGATGACCCTGCATAATGTTAGCTGTACTAATTGTAAACAAAAGTCACACTGTCAGAATAAAAGGGAGATGAATTAGCAACAATAGAGTTCATTAAACCTTGTTAATCTTTAAGAGGATGGGTGTGATGTAATTGGAAGAAAGGCTAAGAGCTATGTGGATAAAATTTTTTCAGGGGAATACATTTTGCTTCACATGATAAAATATAATTAAAACTGAGCTGTTAAATCGGCTGTCAAAAATCCAGTTACAGCTGTCTTTCTTTTTTTCTTTGCATTTTAAATATGATGATGTTCTTTAGCCAGCTTTCCCAGCCTGTCTGACCTACTGTGCTCTGCTCCAGTTTTAGCTGCAGGCTCCATCAGGCTAGTTACTGCTCCAATGGAGAGCAGATACTCCCCCTGTGTATTTTCCACTCTTTTCCTCCTTAGTTTCCTACCCCATGTACTTAGCTACCAGGTCATCCTTGTAACAACATCTGCTGCAGCTTTTTTTTTTACTCACTGACCTCTACTTTCCTTCCACAGCAAAGCTGATAGTTCTTCTGACAGCCAGCCACAAGCAAGTGACTCTCTCCTGTCTGTAAACCAAATATCTAGGGATCTGCAGTCTTCTGCTTCAGTTCCTGAGAGATCCCTCTATGTCAGATGTCACAGCCTACCCTCCTGGACTCTCTATTTTAAGTCACCACAGTCCTTATCTCTTTCTCTGCAACTTTGTAGTCATAATATTTTATCAACTATCAGTACTTCTTCATCTTCCCATTAGAGATGCCTGGACTTCTGCTAACAGTGCTTTTGTGATTTGAATATCTTCTCTCTTCCACTGGGCACAGTAGTCTCATGGTTATGGTTGAGGTTGTCTCAGCCAGAGCAGTGCTCTGTTCCCTGGACAACCTCTACTATCACTGCGGTGCCAGGCTTGTCCATCAGCCCACACAGAAGGAAACCTGGGAAGTATAAGCTTAAAGCTGCAACATCTGCACCCACAGCATGCACTCGCACAGAGGATTTTGATTGTCTCCCTTTGCATTATTGCATGCTATCTCATCTCTCAGTTTAATGCTGCTTCTGCTAGTACTGCCTATCTCAGCTAGACAGTGAACTCCTTGAATCACAAGCTTTTATGTGTAAGCTATCTAAGCAACACACATACACTCAAAGTGTCTCTTCCTTCAAACATAAGTACATTATATTACTCTCACAGTCAAAATACGTGCTTCCCAGGAAGTGAGGAGAGATGGGACTAAATAACAGCATAAGGTAATTTCGCCACCATATCATTACTTCTAAGTGCTCTGTCATACTTCTTAGGTCTGGTTTGTAACTGCAGACTGGGTGTTTACACATCTGCCTTTGTCTGAACGTGCACACAGAGAGCTGCCAGGGCCCTGAGGGCATCCCCAGCACCTCCTGTCCTTGACTGAACCCCTGGGGTTCCCTCCACGCTGCTTACATCCCAGCACTCCATTTCAGCTCTCAGTCCCTGTCCCAGCAGGGCTGGTGACCCCTGTATGCCTTGCTCCTGACTGTGGAGTTGGGATGGGCCCTGGCTTTCTCATGGAGAGCTCTTAACCCCCTCAGGGCCCTGGCAGTTGTACCCAAGAGTCCACCATTTTCCACAGGCTTTCACAGAGAAAACACTGGGAGTAGTTGAATCTCTGCTGCAAGGGATTGCACCTGGGTCACCTCCATGTCTGTGACCACACTGAAATTAATGTAATCTGTCAGAATTTCATGCAGTATGCAGAATTGTGGTGTTTATTTTTGTGGAGGGCTTTTTATAGGGGCTTGATGCAAAGAAACCACCCACCTTGTATCTTTCACCACCTGGTTTCCAGGCTTGCCACACTGCCTCCTGGTCAAGGCTGCACCAGTCCATGCTCCTCAAGTGTCAGATTCTCCCCTCTTTACACTGCTGTCACAGATACTTCCCACGTTTGGCTAGAATGCTGAGTGCTGATGCATTTGCCGCAGATAATAATCATGGAGAAATCACTTGATAAGCAATGTATTGTGAAACTGCTGTTGTATTAAACCCCTTTTCCCACAGCTGTCAGTAAGCTAATTTTATTTTGCAGGAGTCACCTATTACAAAACACCTCCAGGTCTATGGGCTGCATTTGAAGCATGCCCCATTGACCAGCAGCAAAACTACTGTCACTGCAAACAAAGCAAATGTCAGCCACTCCACTAGCATACGGTTCCTGGGAAAGGCACAAGCACATTTTTTTCCTCATACTAAAGTAACAAGCTTTTTATTCTCCTATTTTCTTGGAATAACCAGCTCCCACCTAAGCACTGGGAGCTATCTGAGAACCTCAGGTCCTTGGGGCTCTGGAGCTGAGCATCTTTTTGGCATACTTCTTTTGCATGCCATTGATGTTGCTTTATCTCCTCAGCTCGAAGGAACTGCTTGTGGTAGACTTAGGCCTCAGTCACACTGGCAGCGTTCACACGAGTATCTGCTGGAACTTGTGTGAGCCAGACAGTGTGGTCAGGCCTCCACAAAGAGTCTGCTGTGAGACCCAGTGCTGGGAATGAGTGGTGGCGGTCACAGACCCCCCTAGGCATGGCCTTAGTTTCTGCCTCCAACGCGACAATCTCAACCAGCTCAGCATCTCCCAATGACGTCTGTTAAAAACTTATCATCCAATGGAACAACCCGGTGCCTCAGAAGCACTCTAAAGAGCTGGGATCAGCAGTGCACTGCTATGGCGTCTGCTGGCTGCTTTCCCCACGTACAGAGCATGGGCACATTTGGCTGTAAGGCTAGACAGGATGGGAAAATGACAGAAAATCCTGAAAAAGGCAAAAGAATCAACAACCAATATTTCAGCTATTAGTTTGTATGCTTGTATCCTGTCCCAGTTATCTCTTATTAGTAACAACTCCTCAGTAACAACTCTGACTTTAGAAATGGGAAGTAGTCTGATTATGTGCATATTAAATGTCTAGCACCCTGAGCATGCTATATATAAATAATTCATAATGTTCCTAATAATATGACAATACTATTCACAATTTTCACAATTGTCATTTTCATCCTAGCCAAATAGGCAGAGAGAAGCCTCATCCATACTAAATGAAAAACATCTTAAAATATGTATACGTATAAACAGAAGGCAAAAGGACCAAAAGTAGCCTTCTTTCTAACATATCTGAATCCATAAGCAGTAAACACATCAGTTTCAGGTTCAGGATTACAGTATGAAATGAGTGCAACCAAAACTCTGCCTAAATATGAAGATTTAAGGTGTCCCCAAAAGTTACCTATTCAATTTACAGGAGAAAAATAGTGTGCCAGCTGAGGTAAATGTTTTAATTCAGTAACAGTAATAACAAAGATTATTATTGCAGGTTAATTGCATAACTACAAGGGTGTACAGGTTGTTTAAATAACACTGCTGTGAACACTGATCTGCTTGCCTGCTATCACCATATTTTAATATGGTTTCTTGTGGTGTGAATTATGATTAATGAATTTCTAGGTGAATGAAATACAATATTGTGATTAAATGCAATACATTGAAATGTCTCTGCTGGTATCTCTGTTCTACATAGAAATTAGGGTTATTCTTTAGTCTTTCTTTGTGCAAGGGACTCTAAAACATATTTTGAGAACAGCATATGTGATAAGTTTTGAAAATACGAAGGGATTTCTTCCAAATAAAACTTAACGTTAAAAATAATGACTAGGGAAGAAACTATGTCATCTTTTTAGAGGTTCTGAACTGTGACCTTTGGCATGGGTGTACTCAATCTTTGGGGAATTAATAGAGAATTTTTCCTTTGCTTTCTTTAAGTCAGACATTGATGTATTAAAACAAACCCACCCTATAACACCAGTCCAAGGAAATGCTTGAATACCATATATCTTCTCTACTGTCATATACATGGTATAGTATAGGGTTAATTTTCTCACAAGAGCAGGGAGTTTATGATCATTTCTAGCTTACTGAAAAAATACCTCATGTTAAGAGGCTTATCATAAAGTCTATCAACAATTCTGACTTAACTCAGTCACAATTAAATATGGAACTATTGACTATAAATAATACATAAGGTATTCAATTATTTTAAGTATTTAATGTTTTTATAAAAATAAGAGTTTAATTTTGTACAAAGCCCCGTAATTTTCTTTGTACTGTTTTAATGAAAATATTATTTTTTATCCTATTTTCTGAAATATGAAAAAGAAACATACACATCCTGATTTTTTAAGAGTTTGTGGTTTTTTCCTTTTTTTTTCTGTCTGTTTGTAAGAGCGTGAACTGCATTTTCCCTCTGGCTTTTTATTTTGTTATACTTTGGTAGACATAAGCCACTTAAAACCAGAAACCTAAACAACTGTTGCAGTCCAAGTATACAGACCACAGAATAACAAAAGATTATTCTGAAATATTTATATTTCAAAGGATGATATGCTATATTGCAAGTATGGTTGAGGCAGTATATTCTTCTTAAATATTGCATTGGAGTCCTAAAAGTCAAAAAAGGTGCAGCTCCTCTGCAAGATATTGATGAAAAACTCCACTAAATTGTTGTGCCACCTTCAGTTCCCTGAACAGTGGCCCTTTAATATTTTTTTCTAATAGGAATCATAGAGCCAGGCTGCAGCATACTAATGAGTCTAAGCCTACCAATTACATTTTGCTCTCCATTTCAGATTAAATGACTGTCTGTCTATGCAGTCATGCATCCCACCCCCTCCCCACACCATGGTGTCCTGGTTTTCAAAAATAGAAATAATAACAATAATAATGTACTGTATCTTTCCAGTTAGCTACAACTCTATATGCTTTGTTAGGCTAATGATAAAGAAAATGCCTGAATCTCAATGTTATGGTAGCTGCTTCATGAGGATAATCAACTTGCCATGCATCCTTGATGCTTTGCAAAGCAGAACAGAAAGATAGGCTTTAAAGAGTTAGAAACAGCAAAGTGCATAGAGAAAACAAAAATAACCCACAGATGAAAGAGTAGAAGAAAGTCGATGGGCAAAAACAGTACAACTGCTTGGAATTTTCCACTTCACTCTGGAGGTTTTTTTTTCCCATGATGTGCCCTTTCCATTATCTTCCTTTAGAAGAAGGAGCATTCCAGCTTTCTGGCAACACTTTTCTCCATATTCCTGGATCAGGAAGCCTTTGGGATATCAGCTGTCTGTATTCTGTTCAGTCTAGAAGGCAGAAAACCAGTGATTTGGGGTGCTCAGCTTCCAGCAACACATGGAAGGTTGTTTTCAATCTCTCTGTTGGCCTGTCACATGCAGGTGGACACCCAGGCATGCAAAAACATTACACCCCCTTTGAGCTTGCACCCTGTACATCGGGGAAACTAAAAAGGCCAAACCAGACCCATGCCTCTCATGATCTGCCCTTTACTTCGGTATGTCTGGCCCCATCTTGGACACCAATAATGTATTTGGTAGTTTATTAGTTGTGCTGAAAACATAATCACACCAACCTGGGACCTCTGAAATAGCACAGGCTTGCTGTCAACAGAAAAGTGCTCCTCAGGTCACAGCTCAGCCTCTTGGGTTTTACAGGAGATTGGGAAATTTGAGGAGAGTGAGCCTACAATGACAGGCTGTTTTTATTAGATACAGAGACCACACTTATATAAAGAGGATGTAGGGAAAATTTGACAAAGTCTTGTAAGACATGTTTATAAAATTCCAAAATCTGAAATTCACATGCATCCAGGGATATCATTGGCAGGGTTAGGGCAGGACTGCAAATAGACAGGTTTCATAAGATCAGAAGCAAACTAAAGCCTCTCAGTATGTTTGTCTTCACACACACACCCCACTGCCTTTACATACATTCAGTCCCTGATCTGTAGGAAGCGGAAAGCAGGCCTTCAAGGGCTATTTCCTACAGCTTTTCCCCCTAGGCAGTACCCTCGTTAATTCCCTCCATACTGGGAGGATGTTCTCTGCTAGGGGGATGTCTTGGTTTGGGAAGACAGGTGTCTTCCAGGGAAAGCCGGAGCTTCCCTTGGAATGGAGAATGTAACCCATGTAACCCCTCTCCCTCTGATTTATTATAATTTTGAAATTAAGGGGGCTTTCAGGCAAAGATATAGGAATAGGAATAACAGTTCTTTACTAGGAATATTAAAAATGTAGCAGTACAAAAAAGGCAAATAAACAACAAAAACAAAAAAAACCCAACTCAACCCAAACCAAACCAAACCCCAAAAAACCAAAAAACTCTGACAGTCAGAATACAACCTGACACCCTGTTGGTCAGGGTGTTGGTAGCAGTCCAATTAAGACTGTCACTCCTGGAGTGACAGATGTGGTTCTGTTGGAGCAGAGATGATCATGTAGAAGGGTGCAGTTTTCCTCTGAAGGTCCAGTGGTGATGAGATAGGTCCAGTCTTCCTCTGGGAATCCAGTGGAAAAAGGCTGTCCTGTTGTTCTGAATCTCAGGTTTTATCCAGGTAGGAATGTTTGGCTCCTCCCACTGAGTGGAGCATCTCACAATGGGATGATGTAATTTTATAAGTCATGCAGTGCCCTTAATGGCCCAGAAGATATTGCCATGGAGGGAGGATGGGTCATGGAAGAGCTAAAGAACACTGCCCCATCTGGTTTTAACAGCTGGCCCATTAACAGAAGACACCTGAACCCTCCTCCTGGAGTTATGAGGAATGGTTCATAGAAGAGAGAAAGAAAACACCTCCCCAACCGGTTTCAACAGATGGCAATAGAATACATACTTTTGGTTACATCTTGCATTGCAACCCAAGGCAGGGGAATAAATACTTAGTCCAATGGAACTGCAGCAGCCTTCCTGCTCTAGAATGCTAGATGAAATAGAACAGTTTGGGGAGATTTGGTCTACCCACCTTCATAGTGGAGATGGTCACTACTGCCCTCTGAAGCCTCCCAACACCCACTTAATATGGGGTAGCAGGAAAAATTAGTTTTAGATTGATATCCTCACTTGACAGTGTAGTTGAGGTCTGTGTCGACATTTTGCTGACAAAGACCCTGTGCAGCTTGGGACCAGAGAAACACACTGAGCAAAGAAATATCCCTATTTCTTGGTGAGATGCTTATCTATTGCTGTGCACAGAAGCAGGACAGGGTTGGGGCTGTCATGAAAACTTTTCCTTGCCTCTATGTGCTGTGGCCTTGCATTGTCCTTATCTCAGCTGCAAACCCCTGTTCATTGTTAATTAATTAATTTCTCCTGAGCATAACATGCATTTCCCTTCCTTTTTCCTCTGCGTCACCCCGGGTGGGCTCCTGTGCTGTGCCAAAGTCTTTTGTTCTGCTTCCAAAGCTAGGAGAAAATCACCTTTCTCCAGCCTGCTAGCTCATGCGTGAAGAGAAAAATGGGACACTGACAACAGGTTGGCATGATGCCTGAAGAGTGAATGTAGCAGCCCTCAAATTGGCTAAAATTAATGAACGAGAATGGCTGACCTATACTTTAAAGCCATTCCTTGATTGCTTTGTGATGATGAAGAAAGGTAATAAACTTGCTGCCTAAACCATGTTTTTCTCACCTTGTCCTGAGCCTCTGAAACACTGAAAGATTGGATGGGAAGGATGATTCTCTTAGCCAGTTCTCTTCTAAGGCTCATGATATGTTCCCAAACCTCTTGCTGACTGTTTTACAAATGTGCTGGCTGGTCAGAAAGAGCCAGGTATCCAATTTCATCCTAATTTAATTCTCATGTGGCTAGTCATTTTAGAAGATTCTTGAGCCATCTTCTGGGATTTATTTGCACAAAGACATTGATTACCTTCTCTGCACAGACTCCATAATGAGAGCAGAAGTCACCCACCCGACACACAGGATGGTGCCTCATTACCCCGCTGGAAGGAGTGGCAAAACTCCACAAGTGGGAGCCATGGGTAAGTTTTAGAGAAATCACCCTTAGGTTACAAGTCACTAAATGACTCCCACTGGTTTTGAATCAAGTGCAAAGACTGCAAGAGAACTAATAGAGTTAACCTACTCTGCAGTTGTTAATTTTACCTGGTAGGTAAAACTGGAAAAAAAAATCCCACTGCAAAAGATAAAATTTGTAGGTGTTTTGTGCACCCCTTTGGATTTCAACCGTAGAAACTACTGAGTTGGTACAACTACAGGTGCAGAAATACCTCAGAGGGGAAGGAAAGATATGGAGGCTTGGTGATTTGAATTGGGAGTTTTCTAGGGCAGATCCATGGCTGCTGGAGGAATACTGCTCCAGTGGAGAAGACTACCTTTGACAGTTCTCCACCGTCCCCTCCCTCCAGGGTGCCAAATGTCATATCATGCAGTTTCATACTGATAGAGAGGAAGGATCACGGGACCTTCAAAAGAATATGCAAAAGAAAAAAGGTATTATTGTTTTCAAAAGTGATAATTGAAAGCACCAACCTAACAGCCTTTATTTGGACATGACTGAACCCCTTTGTTGAAAAGAGAATCCTCAGCAGAAACTTCACTTGGATTACAGGTGTAAAGACATATCATAGCCAGTTGTAGTTTGTCTTTGACTTCAATAGGACTAGGGTTTCATCCAGAAAGTCTGTTTAATTAACATTTACCATACTCAAATACTTTTTACTTTTTGTTCTGTTTAAATCCACTACTGTCAACTTCCAGTCAGTAAAGAACTAGCTGAAGTCTTCAACATGGTTAACTCTGCAGAAACAATTTTATCTCAGGTAAAGTCTTACTCAACTGCATCAATAACCTATCTGGAAGAAGAGTCATTTGTTAAGAAAGGTTAATTGACAATCAGAAAGTCTGACTGATGTGGAAAGGTACAAAACCTAAATATGACAAGGTTTACCAAGTACCGAGTATTAGTACGAGGATACATGAACCACCCACAAGTATTAGAAACCCCTGAACCCCAGGGATGGAAAGCAGATTATTAAAGTGGTGTGATAGGTAAGAGCAAGACCAGTAGTAGGATCATATTTTTAGAAATGACACATTCATAGCTAAACATAAAGCCAAGCTTTCATAATATATAGAAGAACAGCTTTGCACAGTAAGCCATTAAGCCTTGTCTACTGAGACCTTAAACCTAGAGTCAGAAAGCACGTTAAAAGCCAGGGACAAAGCTGCCACAGCTTCCAATATGGAAAAGATGACCCAATCTATCTCTTTTTTGGTCCATAATTTCTATAATTCCATGAGCTTTCATATTCAGAAAATAAAATTTATTTCTGTTCATTGAATGCTGTCACTGTCTTTTGCCTTGTGAAAGTAGAAACATCTCCCCAAAAAGTTTCAGCTACGCTTTATTGCAGTCCTTTGTCACTGTCATATCTTCGTCTTCAGGCTATCTGCATCACAAAAAAAAAATTAAATAAATTGTTTAGGAACTAAGATTAATAATAGTTTTATTGAAAGGGGTGAAAATGCAGTAGGATGCATGATTTTTAGCCTCTAGCTGTTAATGCAGCATCACACATGCTGGCATTCTTTGCCTTTGGAAAGCAGGAATGCCATTTCTGCTAATACTGGAAATGTAGCATGTTCACAATACTGCTCTGAGAAGACAAGTAGTTGTTGACCAGTTGCTATTAATAAACAAAGAAACCCTGACTTGGAATGCAGCAGTGTTTTCTGAGAAGGCTTTTTTTTTCAGTTTATAACTTAGCTTTTTTTTTCTTGGTTTATCAACTTACCTTTTTTTTTTCTCTCAGCACTCCTGAAATGGACTGTGTAATTTAAAAAATGAATTAAGGTTAAAATTAAGTAGAACACTAAAAGAAACAGTGGGAATGGAAGGGAATTTTTAATTAAAACAGGAATGACTGAAGTTAGATGTATTACTGTGGAAGAAAACTGCACTGACTGTAAGCAGTTACTAGCTCTTATTATGAATTCAGAGAAAAATCAGAAATTCAACAAGACTCAGTAGCACCAGAAAGGTGACACAAAGGAAATCTAGGCAACCAACTGT
Organism: Zosterops lateralis; assembly: GCF_965231275.1. Classification (NCBI taxonomy): domain Eukaryota; kingdom Metazoa; phylum Chordata; class Aves; order Passeriformes; family Zosteropidae; genus Zosterops; species Zosterops lateralis. The sequence continues at coordinate 28,153,232 of NC_139765.1, forward strand.
GAAGAAATTTCCTGAATATTTTCTTCTGCCCTCTCTTACCTGCTTAGTGACAACAAATCTTTGTCCTACCTATTTACTCATTCTTGAGTTTTGCGTGCTAAGTAGTTAGTCCAAATTTCATGGAACGAAAATTGTTCCACTGTGAAATAATTGCTTGGTTGGGGGTGAGGAAGGGAAATGTTTTATTACACATCTTGGAAAATGAGATGTGTTTGGGTCATTAAGCCATTCTTTTCTGTCTGGATAAAATCAGATCAGAGGGCACTGGAAACATGACAGCAATAGTAGCGAAGATAGATGGACATATACAGACATAAGATGGATAGACATGACAGATGCTGATAACAAGGTGTTAATATATAAGGTAGAAGACTTGGCAAAAACTATGATCTTTCTCTGGCCAGATGTGGCAACTATTTTATGGAATTTTACCTTTGCTGTTAAGAATTCTATAAAAACATTAAAGCGATCTGATGTATATGATTTATAGTAACTATAAAGAAGCTACTAGCCTGTACATGGAAAAATGGAAAGGCTCTGAGGAGCAGAAAATCATGGGACAACAGAAATAATTTGAAAAATAGTGTCCTCAAGTAATATAGACACTTTCTCACAGGTATCTCACAGATATCTCTTCTTACTGAAATACACAGCAATCTTGTATCTAGTCCCTGTAACTGATTACATCATCTGCTATATTTAGAATACCTCCAGAGTAACCATGGAAACTGCTTTTGCTTAAACTCACATTATTCCATTCAACATTAGTTGACAGTAGAGTAATACTTTTAGAAGCTCACAAAATAATGTGTCATTGTTATTATATGCCTCTATATATAGCAATGTGTTTTTTCTCAAGTAAGCCTTATGCACACTCAGAGATGTCAGATTTCTGACAAAGACTACAAAGATCCAGATACATGGCAATGGAGTGCACATACTAGACACCAGGAGAATTCATCGTACATCTCTGTACTTTGCTTTAGGCCAGTTGCCTGTGGTAAGGGTTCATGCTGTAGCACTTGCATGCATGTCTGTGTCTGTCTTTGGCATGAGGCCATTGAGCCCAGTTTCAACCAAATTAAACAAGGAGAAAAATAAAAAAGGGAGGTTTTTAGTCTCCCACAAGATTTGCAAAAATAAACAGCTATGGCAGAAGAAAGCCGTACTGGTGATGCCACTGAAAGGCTAATAAGAGCAACCCTTTTTACACCTAGAAGAATTTACATGAAAAAGGGTACGTGATTTTTTGCAGGTCAGAGAACTACTATATTGATGATCAGATTAGAAAACAAATAAAACTATATCTATGCACTGCATTGCAGAAACAACAAAAAAGGACTTTCTATGTTTCTCTATGAAAATGACACCCTGCAGAAATAATCAAGGAATCCCAAACAGGTACCAGAGCTTCAAACAAATACCAGAAATCCCAAAGAGTGAATTAAAAAAATCCCAGAAAACCAACAAACCAGAATCCCCAGACTCAGACTTTCAAACTGGACTCAAGGAGACACAATCAAATGGTTTAAATTTATACAAGTGGTTATCCAAGGTGGAACTGGAGAGTTAATACTAAGAAAAAAAAGTACTACCAGATAACTACAAATGCCATTTTCACAGTGCAGGAATGTTACTATGAGGTTCCAGATGCACCTGTGCTCCTCAGTGTATTTAGAACTGAGCTGTAGATGGGAATGAGGCAACCACATCTACAGAGCTGACTGCAAATAAATTTAGAAGGATCTACTACTATTATGTGTCTGAGTAATAAAATGGAAAATTACATACTATGGCAATAAATATGAAGTGGAGTATGTGTGTGTAAAACAATCCAAACTACACATGTACTGGGATGAGCTCTAACTTAGCAGTTGTTACTCAGAAAGAAACACTGGATTTGTAAGTACCTCAACAGAATGATGAGCAAGAAAGGCAAATCAGCTATTCAGAGTTATCAGCAAAGTTACTGGAGCAACAGGGAAAAGACCTTATGTCACCTACACACATTTTTATGACTGCCCGTGGTTTTAGTCACCTCAGAAGTGATGTGAGAGAACTGGCTAACACAAGGAGGAAGAAGAAAAAGAGATCCAGGCTGTGGCATCCTTTCAAGAAGAGAGGAATATATGAGAATTCCTCAGCCTGGAAGACAGCTGGAGGGTGGCAAGATAAAAGCCTACAGATACATGAATTGTATGGAGAAGATGAAGGGGGAGTGACCTCTTTTGTGCTGGGGAGAGGATGAAATAGGAAAAAGGGAAATGACCTTGACCTCAACTTCCACTTCAGTTGAGAGACCTGCCAGCTGTGCATCTTTTACCTCTGTCCCAAATCCTGTATCCTGTCTGTGAATGATGCTAGCCAAGAATGCATCATCTCATAAAAACACTGTAGGAGAGCAAAGGAATTACATTGCAGAAACATGGAAGAGAATTTTATATGTAGCTACATATCAAAAGGAGAATAATATTTACCAAAGACATTGCATTTAATCCATTAGGGCTTCTTGGGTAGATTTCTCTCTCTAGCAATCTCCTAATTCTACAGTAGCATCGTGGCAAGACCAGCTAAATACTTTGACTGTGTGCCATAGCAAAAGCTTTGAGAAGACCACAATTTTTTGGCATTTTCCTCCATTTTCTCAATAACTGCTGACAAAACTTGCTGTTGGCTAAATCTGTACCTTCTAAATTCAGTCATGGGACCAGACCTGTAGGACAAAAGTGTGACAGATATAGCTGGACTATATCTGCACGGATGATTCGGCTTTAGCCTAGCTCTAAGTAAACAAGTCCCAGACATGATAAGGATAGGCTGGATTCAAACCCAGACAGAGGACCTCAGCAAACCCCTTTGAAGCATGCATACACCCATATCATTGGCCAGTGAGGCAGGTGGAGTTGAGACCCTTGACCAACTGTGCCTGTAAAAGCGGGAAATTTGGAAAAAAAGGAGCTGCCAGACAATAAACGTGGGCTGTTGCTGGATGATCTCAAAGTGTTACTGTCATGTCCCTGTCTCTGACTCCACAAAAGATCTAGAGTTCAGTTTGGGGAATTGAAGTTAGTGCAGCTTAGCTCTAGTCAGTCTTCACAGTCTGAAGGCAGCAAGGCTCCTGTTGCCCTCCCTGCGCTCCCAGGAGGTCAGACAGCCTTCCCAGCCCTGCTCCAAATCTGTCCTGGCATCTTCCTTTGTGCAGTGAGGATGTAAAACAGATTAATGAATTTATCTGAATTAAAAATAGCCCAGCAGAAGATTCTATGCAAAATAATGCTCTGCTGCAAATGACGGCCAACAGCTTTCCAGCTGCTGGGCGGGTTTAGTCCGGATGATTTCTGTGGGAAAGCAGTCAAATGGATTTCCAGTGCAGTGACTGAGCTAAGGAGGATAAAATAAAATAATAGTGACAGTTTCTCCAGCAGCAGAATGTCCCCAAAATGGCCAGAAAGAGATGTCTGAAAGTCAATCCTGCTGTGTTGAGTGTTGGGGTCTGTGGTGGTTTAGCACGGACATGAGGTATTTTTTTTTCTTTCTGAGTGTTATTCACATGAGGAAGTTATAGCAGATGTTGACAGCTTGGTTGACCAATTAAAGAGTTAGATACGCCTCTGGAAAACACTCAGCCTTAAAACCAGAGGGTCCCAGGTGACTCTCTCTCTCTCTCTGCCGGCTGGGCACCAGGGAACATGGCGGGCACCAGGGAACATGGCGGGCAGCAGGGAACATGGCGGGCAGCAGGGGCCCGGTCAATGGCCCCTTTGGGCGGCCGGAGCCGAGCCCGGCCGGGCCCTGGGCACCGCTGCCTGCGGGGAGCGGCCCGGGCCTGCCGGGCCCCCTGTTCCCCAGTGCCGGCGGGGGAGAGGAGAGACCGCAGCTCGGCAGTGCCGACCCTGTGCCAGGGCCCGTGATGGCTGGCCTGAGAGAGGCCGTGCCCCGGCCCTGGCTGCCGGCACCGCTGGCCCAGGGGACGATGGCGTCTTCCCCCGGCAGCCGCTCTAACCCTGCTCTGCTTCAGATCGGAGCCGGGGCTGAGGGAAGGCGATCCCTCAGCCCCTTCCTGAGCACGCATCCCCACCGCCCATCACCAGCGAGGCTTTAGTTTCCACACGCCGTGAGTCACAGCCCCAAGGAGAGGAAATCTAGGCAAAGATATTAACCCCTTCTCTCCTCAGTGGCAGACAGAGTGATTTAAACGTCGAAAGACAGCATGAGGTGGAATCAGCAAAAGAACTAATGAAGACTATTGGAAGAAAGGATTGAGGAAGTGGGCATTTTTAGGTGGACTTCTCTGGTTTAAACCATGGAGAAATGGACTATTTCTTATAATATATTAATGCTGTTTGGGAGCATGCTGGTTCTAGTCGAAAGTTGTGGTGTGTGATATAATTTTGTGTGTGATATAATTGAGATTTAATTGAGAATTTTGAACAGAGTAAGCCCCTTGCTCTTGAGGTAAAAGGAGGTCTCAGCCTTTGAGACAAAGATGATTTTAGAGAGAAAGCGATTTGAGGCCCTTTGCTCCTAGGGTGAAAGGGAGGTCTCTATTTCTATTGAGGTAAAGATGGTTTTAGAGATAGAAGAAGAGAATCTTCATTTATGCTAGAAGAAGCATTCTTAAACGGTAGCCCAAATACACTGACAGGCCCATGAGTGGCCAGGAAAAGGCTGCTAATGGGTAGGACAATCTGCAAAAATTCTGGGTGGTTGCAGATTTGTGACATTGGGAGCCACCAGACTTTTTTTCTTGTGGCGAATGTCTCCATGGGACTCTAGAGAGACACCTCTCCCAAAGTGATGAAAGATTATATGTAAATGGTGAAACTGACTGAAAATCACAGGTTGTGTCTCTCTGTTGTTTGCAGGAAAATGAACAGTTTGTGGGGAGAGGAGAAGTGTTTTGAAGTTTCATTTTTTTTCATTCTTTTAGTGTGTGTGAATAAACTATCTTTGTAACTTTAAGTTTAGGCCTATTTTGCTCTTTTTTCCTCGTAATCCTATCTCACAGCAGAGTAAACACTAAGATCACTACACTAAATTTGGCAAACAGAGACAAGTGAATGTGAAACCACTAGAAGGTCCCTTATATATCATGAATGAATCCTTTCTGTAGTGAGGAATTTTTCATCCCTTGATGGTGGCAGAGCACCAGTTACAATCTGCAAAAGCTTCTGTTTTGAACATGTGAAAGCCATAAGTACTTCCCATTGAACAAAAACTATCACTCACTGGCTGTAGATTGATTTTTAAGGAAAACGACCCTTTCAACTTTTATGTTTTAAAAAAACTTTTCTCAAAGTACCAATTCCTTTTCAATCTTAAGAGTCTCAGAGATGTTAGCTTGAAAAGCATAACCCTCCAAAATATTGTGCAAATGTTTCATGGTATGTCTGTTTGTACCACTGGCATTCTTTAACAGAAAAATCAGATTGCTACCAGCATCCAGAAACTAATTAGGAGGGAAAAGTCAATTTTAAACTACAAATATTCCTTTTTATATTCCCAGTGCATTACGAATGGAATGAAAACTTGATTTTCAACCCCCATCCCCTCCTGCAATGTTAAAAATATGACTGGAAAATAATATATCACCAACCTGAAACCTTGTTTTACAAATACAAATTGTAACCTAAGGGAATAGTTTCAAACAGTTAAGTGGAGAATCCTGAAGCTAGGGAGTGGAATGCTTCTTGGAGTGGGAAGACACCCTGAACTAATGTATTGTCTGCTTGTTGATGTTTTGTAGCTTCTTATTCCATCTAATGGGGCAGAGATTATTTCAGATCTACATTAATTTGCTAAGCAAAGTCATTAGGCTCCTTCAAGTCATTTGCATTTCACTTTAATCCTTCAGTGTAACATAGGCAGTTCCATAGTCCCACATAATATGAACCAGCTGAATGGATTCCAATTTATCAAGGAAGTAGAAATTGCAAAATATCAAGCTGAAATGGTAGTAACAAATCCAGTGATCATTGTCCCATACATTTTTGATGGTTATTTAAGACCTCCTGGGAGGTCAATTCTGTATAATCTATTTCTCAGTATTCCTGTCTGCAGTATGAACTCTTTGTGACTGTTTTCACTAATATATTATGACTTGTTTACGATACTGAAGCATAAGTAGTGAGATCAGCATGGTCACAGCAGAATGGGAAATTATGTGGAAGTCATCAGGAAAAGGTATAATTTTTTTCCTGTCTCTTTATGCATATACTGAGGGATTATAATTAGCCTATTCCACAGACCTCCCATTTATATCCTTCACACATTGTGTGTCTGCATCTAGATGTACCCTCTTTGTGAGAAATACAGTGCCTGTAATACTCACTGACTCCGTAACAATAATCACAGGACTCAGACCCAAGATTTAACTCTAAATTTAGAAGTTCAGAGATGTGTCAGCAGAACTTTGAATCTGTGGATTTCTTCACAGATTATGTGGCTGCCAGGCAAGCAACACCCAACGTGATGGCAGCCAATGTAACAGCTGATTTTGACCTCTACTGCATTCCTGCTTGCTCCTGGTGATACGTGCAACTTTCCGGAAGCAGGAGACTGAATCCTTCCGGGAGAGATTTCCTGCTCAGCTGCTGCAGAGGAGATGGCTACTTTCAAACAGGCTACTTTGGGGCAGTACCCACTGGGCAGGTGATTTGTGATTACACCTCTTCTACTTTCCCACGTGCTCATCTAGCACTTCCAGGAAATAAGCCAAACCTCACCAGGAAGGTGCTGGAAAGAGTAAGCAAAACATAAAGTTAGTCGTTCTCCTCCTTTCTGTGGTAGCAGCTTCTAACAATGAGGCTTGGAAAACAGTTGTGGTTAAAAATGTCAGGGAGGGCAACCATGGGACCACCATTGGCAAATTTCATACCCGTTCTTGAAGCCAGGCTCCCTTTCCCTGTGTCTCACTCCGATATCTTATGTGTTCATATCCCTGTGCAATCCGCAGTGTTGCCAGCACCTCGGGAGCACGTCTTTCTGACAGCAAAGGGAATCATGTCCCTGGGGAAGCTGCTGCATGCAAGCTGTTTTCAACACCATTATCATGGATTTCCCAAAAGGCTTATGGTATCAGTACAATTACTCCCATTGTAGGGAGGACATAACTGCAGCTGAGAGCTTACCAGTTTTCTCAGAGATTTCTCATGTGAATTATATTTTTAGCTCAGGAATACATTTAAGTATATACTTAAGTCCCTTTACACTGCTCTCTAGGACTACACTATTAAAGACTTATTTTAAAACCTACTTTAAATCCAGTTGATTAAAGTCTATGCCTAGATGGCTTTCTGAGTAAAAAAAAACTTTACCAAATTTGAGTCTTGTATATAAAATGGATGACTACAAATAAAATGCTGTTCACTGTAGGCACCCAATAGAGCAAAGAAATATATCAAGTGCTTTTATGCTTGGTGTCAGGCATGATCAGATTCATTTTGGGTCTGTCCTCTGAGCAGAGAAAGTACCAGCAGTCTGAAATTGTAACACATAAAAATAAGAGAAATAAACACAACTATTTCACGTGATAATGAGAATGCAATGTATTTTACTTTGTCTTCTGTTCCTATCCCTATTTGTTTTCCACAAAACATTAAAGAATAATAAAGCCATTTGTCTAATAATGGTAAGTTTCATTTCCCATTGTTTGCAATGTCTTAGCATATCCTGCATCATTCCTACAAGGAAGTGAGTTTTGCAATCAATATAGTCCTATAATATGTCCTTCTGTGACAAGGTGTTTTAAAAGATTATGCTGTACCACCATTTCTCATGCAACTCAGCTGCTCCCTTTTTCTTCCCTCCCTGTAGGATAATTTTGAGAACACAGCCAAAATGAGTTATTTGTAAAGCCATCACTCCAGTTCATCTACACTGATATACAGATCTCTCACAGCAAAATATTGTACAGTGCATTGAAATAAAAGCCATAATGAGAGGAATTAAACTGTGGGATGTGTTGCAGCTGTTAAAAAGAAATTATTAAATCCTTTCTGTTTTCTATTCAAATAACTACTGAATTATAAGTTAGTTTCAAGTTCTACTTCTTAATCTAGTTATCTGTGTCACAGTTTTTAAATGCTGTATTAAAGGACAGTGTTGCTTTGATCTAGTGGAGACAGACCAGTGTTTATGAACCTTTGCCCAATATTAAGATTGTCTTGCTCACAGCACTTCTTCATAGACATGCATACCCAGATGTGTATACACATGCTGCCTAACTCAAACTGCAACAGAAATGCCCTGTCTGCTGATAAAACATGACCTGTAGAGGGTGAAAGCTTGCAACTATTTAATGCAATGCAGTCACACGCATTAATGTGGGAAAATAGATTTTGAAAGAATAGAGATGGTGCTGCAAGCAATCTTGCCCTTGATAAATTGTAGCTGTGTAAGACAGGTAAACAGCATTGAAGGAAAAAGAAGCATGGCATGTTGGTGTGTATTGACCAATCACAAAAGGATGAAAGGGCACACAAGTGTTATGCATATGAGAAGGGTATAAAAGAGTGTACCAGGTAATAATAAAGTACTGATGCTTGAAACCATTTTTGGTGTCAGTTGTGAGTCCTCCATTAAATGGTGACCCCAGTTTGATTGGGGTAGAGAACTGCAGACCAGAGAGCAGCCAGCAGAGGAGCCCAGTCCAGCAAAGCAGTTGGACCAGAAAACCTGAACATCTGGATGACTTTCTATTAAGAAAATAGAGACCCTGGAGCCCTAGGCGGGTGACTGGGAAATGTAGGAACGGTGGCACAAACATCAGCTGAAGAGGAATGTTTTGGACATTCTGCTGAGAAGAAAGGTGTTAAGTGTGACAAGCAGGCGCTACGGACCTTGCTCATTTGGTGTAAAAAGAATGGCGTGACAGTGAACATACAGACTGCTTTTTTTTGTTAAAACATGGGAAGAAGCAGGGCACGCGTTGTGGGAGGCAGCTACAAGGGGAGATGAAGTCGCCGCAGGGTTGCTTAAAACATGGCATTTAGTTCGAGACTCATAGCTACAGATACAAACTGATGGAGAAGCGGCAGCTGCAGGCACCACTGCTACTGCTTTGCCAGTCCTGGCCACAGGCACTGTTCCAGCAGCTGACCACCCCTGTCTCCTCCTCCGTCCAAGAGTGTTCCTTCTCTGAAGGGTCCTATCCTGCTAGTATCTCCTGAGAATTGTACCCTTCCTTCAGATGCCAATGATGACAATCCAAGGCCTCAGGAAGTGGCACTGGCCTGGCCACAGCAGAGATGCCGTGACCCTACTGCCTGTGCAAGTCTGGTGGCCTGCAGAGGTTTGGAGTGGCAGCCAGGAGCCTGTGTGGGTTGCTGAGAAAGCACTGTCGTCTGCTGATGCTTCCCTTGGTGGGCAGCTGCCTCTGCAGGGGCAGCACAGAGCTGACCAAGAGCTGTTCTCAAGTGCTGCCGCTGCAGTCAGTGTGTTTCAGGAGGGGCTGCCCTGACCAGCTTTCTGGCAGTTCAGTGCCAGGGAACAGCAGGCTACACACTTTACTTATTTGGTAGGAAAGAAATAGAATGAGACTACACACTTTGCTTATTTGGTGTGAAGGAGATGGGGCGAAGCTGTGCAGTTTGCTTATTTGGTGTGGAGGAGGTGGTTTGATAACAAACATGCAGGCTACCATTTCTGTTAGAGCGTGGAGAGTACCAGCTGCACTTTTCGCTCGTGCCACTGCCTGCCGCTCCCTGTAGGTGCGGTGGAGTGAACCCTGAGTCCCCCTGCCAAGGTATGGCCACAGCCCAGCGGGGTCCCAGGGCGGTGCCGAGTTACCCCTGAATGCCGGTGCTCATGGCGGGACACAGAAGCGACACAGCTGGAGTGATGGCCGGAGAGGTGGCCCCCAGAGAGTGCAAAAACAAGTTTGCTGAGTTGCTGGTCCATGAGTGCTGGAACAAAAGCAACGCGAAGCTCCAAGAGGCAGAGTTGGAGCTGCACAAAAGGGACATGAGAGGAGCTGGAGCAACACCACAAAAAAGGGGTGATCGAACTCAAAGAGAAGAAAATGTTATAAAAACAAGTACAAAACTGTGTGGGGGGAAGTGTTGAAAAGAACAAGATAACAGAGAGAAGCAGCAAGCAGAGATGTTGCTTCAGGAGATAGAAGAACTGAAATTGCAGAAGAAAAAAGTAACAAAAACTGAGAAAGCAAGAAGAGAATTTGCCAAAGCAACAGTGGGAGCTGGAGACGGAGTAGTTCTATTATTTAGTACAATGTGTTTATTTGCTTGCAAAACATATGTATTGTGGTTTTGAATTGTAGTTATTAATCATTGTTAATATTAATAGGCATAGGTATAAAAGTTAATGTTCCATAGGCATAAGTGTAAATGTTAATATCCCATGGGCATAGGTATAAAAGTTAATATTCCATAGGCATAAGTGCAAAGGTTAATATTCCATAGATATAAGTGTAAAGACTTTAATATATCCCATCAGTATAAGTGTAAAAATGTTGATGATACCTGCTTTACTGTGTTTGCTATCTTTTCTGCAAAGAGCCCTGCAGGGAGGATGGTAAACATGGCATTTGCAATTTAATGAAAAACATGGGGAATTGTAAGAGAATGATGTCCTATACTGTTAATAGCAAAACTGAACCAAAAGAAACAAAAAGAGAGGGTTAACAATTAGTGAGAGAGGAACACAGAATGAATTGGAAAAGGTTGTTGTGCCACTGTAAACTTTGAGTCTACATTTTGGAAAACACAGGTACCCCATCCGAAGGAGGATATGGAGTACAGAATAGTTTAATATGTGAGTAAAAACTTAAGTGGTGAAATAAGACTTTTGGCTCGGAAGAAAGGTGAATATCTAATTAATTTAAAAGAGATCTTTGATAACTTATATCATGCAGAAAATAAACATGAAATAATTGTTTCTCACGATGTAACTATAAGGACCTGCTGAAAGAAACAATCATAAAGCAAAGCTAAGCAGAATACTTGAGATATTTGAGAACCAGGATTGGAAGCATATGTTCTTACTGTGACATGTTGCCTAAACATTTGTATAAATAATAGTCCTAAGTGAAATATGTGAACGTGTCATAATGTCAATTTACTTGAACATGTCTTTCTGGAGGTGCTGCAACTTCGTGATTAAAAGAAAATGGGGGAATTTTGAATTTTGGGAGAATAGATTGTGAGAAATCAGGAATGGGGCTGCTGGCTGGCCAAGCCTCATCCCTAATGGGGTGCAGCTGTGTAAAACGGGTGAACATTGCTAAAGGAAAAAGAGCACAAAATGCTGAAGTGCATTGACCAATCACAAGAGAGTAAAAGGGCACATAGGTGTTATACATGTGAGAAGAGTATAAAAGGTTGTACTGCAGAATAATAAAGTACTGATGCTTGAAACCATTCATGGTGTCAGTTGTGAGTCTTCCATCATATTAATTTGAAGGAGTTATTGGTTTGGCTACAGGGGAAGCTGCAAGGAGCAAACCAGTCATAAACTGAGATTTGGTGAAGCCATCACGATTAAGAGCCAGAGGCTTAAAGACAAGGCTGCCTGCAGTGCTCAAAGGTGAGGAGAGCTTGGCTTCATGGCCCAACTAAATCAAAGCATTTCCAGGAGCACAGTCTCTGCTGCCATCTGGACCTGGTACTGATGCAGCCTGAACCTACCAATGGCCCGGCATCATTTCCTGCAGCTTGAGGGTATTTTTTGCTATATGCTTATGCAGAGAAGACTAACAGCATTCACTGCACCTGAGCCAGCTCTAGCTGGGCTCTGTTAAGAGCAAGAAGCAGCCTACATAAATGGTATGTTTTTCCTCTTCTGCTTTGCAGAGAGAAAAGTATGTGATATTGATATAGGCTTCCCATCTAAGCAATGATTTACTTTCTCCTTGCTTAGCATATCGATTTAGACAGGATCAAAGTACAAGCTGACATGGCTGAAAACTAATCAACTTATAATTTGTACAGGATACCATGCCAGTATTGTTACATCATTAATAAATATGACAAGAATCAGACAACTCTGCTTGCTGATCATTCATACTACATAGGAAATTGACTGAGAATGTCATTAAAAACCCTCTTGTATTTGCCCAGAATCTAGAGTACTTTTTCCTGTTTATCTTCATGGAAGTTGTCCAAATCTTTAAAAATATAGCAGAAAAATTGCTTTGATTTTTTTTTAATATGTCAGCTATCCCTAAGTGAGTTTTTTCTAGATTCTGAAAAGTATTGACAGGCTTTCTCATTTCAACTCTCAGAAAGTTTCACAAATAATCTATTTTGTCTGATTTTAAGTCAATAAATATGAGACTATATGCAGAGGAAGTGGGATGAAAAGCAAATCAACTGAAAAGTCATCAAGTAAATGGCTTCTTTTAAAATGTCTACTAAATTAGAACAAAATTTTTGAGACACTGGAAGTTATCACTGCATCCCTTCAACAATAAAAAGTAGAGTGCAGTCTGAAGAGCTTCTCTTTCACCTCCAACTCTAGGTATGAGAGGCTTTGAAATATATTAGCTGTGGGCCATCCTTGCAAACCTCTGAGTTTTCTGGTGAAAACAGCCAGTAAATTAAAACCTATGGAAAATATAGGATGTTGTCAAAGCACAGCCCAAGGGCGTAACCAGGATGCTGGGTACCAGAGACTACTGTTTGGTGGCACCAGCCTTCTTTTTGTTGCTGTCCCACCACAGTGGTCACTCTCGGGCTGATGCTGGAAGAAATCTCCTGCTTTTCATTAAGCCTCTTGCCCCTGTGCCATGCTGCCAAATCCTGTGCCAGACTGGGCAATTCCTGTGCACAACTGTGTTTCCTTTGACTGCCAGCCAGGCCCCTGCTGATTTCTGCAGTACCTGGAGCTTTGTAGTGCATCTCTCCTGGCTGACTTTGTATGATCAAAGGCAAGTGCTGACATGCTTGGCAGTTTCACTGCAGACATGGGGGTGTATTTAATAGTCAAGTGAAATTTGGGGATTTCGATGACCGTGTCTTTATCATTAAATTAACAATTATCATTAAGGGGGAAACAACTCAGAGAAATGATAGGGGTTTTAAAAACTAATATCACATATTATATTTTTTGAAAAAGTTTTGGCTTAGGCAGATCAATTAGCAAGAGGAATAGGCTAAATTAATCTCAAAGTGAAAACATCATAGAAAGGACTGAATGCTTGATAATTTCAGGCCATGACCAATAATAATTGAGAATAATGGTTGTCTCATAATAATAACCATAATAATACTGAAGGATAACAATGCCATTTTAGCTGGAAAAAGTGGAAGGAAAAAAGTTTGGTCTGCTTTGATATTAAGAATGCAGTCTTTGACTTTGTGAAGATAAAGTTGAAGACAGAATGAATTATTCATATAAATGTTGCCGTAGTAACAAGCCAGCAAATAAAATAATGAAACCGGTTCCTTGGTTTTAAGGGGGAATTGACAAATTTCAGCCTCTGAAAATTCAACCAACTGTACACTCTGAGGCTACTCTGTCTGATGCCTACACTTGCAATATCAGTTCTGCATGATCCTGAATTCATACCATATGATCATTTTTAGCATTCAGAGGAGTGCAGGAGCATTGTCTCCATACTGCATGAGAGGGTATTTCAGCATCACCCAAAACTTAGTTTTGCAATGAGTGGAGTAATTTTTTTTCTTTTTCTAAAAATCTAGATAGTGTCATTCAAAGTGCTTTATGAAAAGGAAACTTAGGCCCAAAAACAGTATATCAGATCAGGAAATATCAGCACAAAAATGAGAGTGAGAATATTTTCAAATAACACATTTTTTTGTGAAAATGGAGGCAGAGAGAGAACTTTGTATATCTAAGGTACTTAAATCAATTAGGGGAAACCAACAAAAGGAATAGAGTAGGGTTTTTATATTGCCTGGTGAAAATCAGAGCCCTGTGCTTAAACATGAAACTCTCATTTGGTGCCTGAGGCAAATTCAGCACCTAAAACTGTCCCAGCTGGCATGGTGAGACAGGGTTGGCTCACTAAAGGCAGCTGACAAGAAGGGAGCAGTTCGAGCCTACCAGCATGGGAGATAACAAGATGCCAAAAGGGTGATAGCTGGAACAAGGGTCCATGCCAGGGAACACTCTGGTGAGGTAGCTTGTCTGCTGGTGAGGCACACACATCACTGGGGGCTGAGCCATTGACTCACCTGATCGGCTGTGGTGCTCAGGATACTCAGCTGGGAACAGGCACTCCAGTACTTCAGGGAGCACAGGCATAAATCAGAGCACTGGGAAGCTGCCTGGTGGTGTCAGACATTCCTGATGGCTTTTGGAGCCATCTCTGACCCCTTTTGTGAGGGAATGGATGTGCACACAACTTCTCCTCACAGCTGTTGGTGCCTACATACATAAATAAACATTTTCTACTCTATATTCAATGTTTAAAATTAAGTACATGTAGAGAGGATCAATTCAGGTGGCAAGTGGTTTGCCACAGGGAATGCTTTTCAGTCAGAAGGGACAACCCATGGGGTAAGACTTGTTCTCCTCCAAACTGTTGTTCTAATTGTAGGTATTTTGGCTTATTTTGCAAGTCTATTTCTATTCAGCTTTTTCTGATGTCATTAAAAATCAACTCAGCATCAGTATTTGGCTCTGTAAATAAACCTGAGGCTAGGCTATGAGCAATACTAGCTTATACCATTGGAGAACCTGGCATATATTCTTTCATATTTTCCTTTTTTTTTTTTTTTTTTTTTTTTTTTTTTTTTTTTTACCCCCTTCTGATATTTTTTCTGGAAGTATTTCTTTATTTTAAGGAACTATATGTAATATCAGAGAAGACAGAGTGCAATGTGGTGTCTTTGTAGCACACTGCTTAATGTCCCAGGTGTAATCAATTGAGACAATCTCTAGGATTGGAGAGTTTAAGGAAGACTCAGATTCATGTCAGGAAAATTTTAAATACTTCTGCTTTCTAAAAGGATTTTTAAAATACGTGTAGTTTGGCCGAAAAACTTGTTTAGGGATAGCTGTTTTCAAACAGTGTCAGAATATCCTCTGTGTCTGGTGTTTTTCTCTTCATTGTCATGTAAGCTGGGCTTTATAGACTACCTTACATCAGATAATTTCAAAGCTGCATCTGTTGATTTCAAGGTTAGGCTTGCTGTTACAATAAAGTACTGCTAAAATGTTAGCTCTCTGTAGAAATACCTTGGCTGAGGTCCACTTTATGCATAAATTATTGTCTCATAATACTGCTTTGAAACTCGAACTTATAAGCTAAATTACAAGGATATTTGTTTGCAGCAATCACTTTTGTTTGCAATAGCTTCAGCTTGAGAGCACTGGAAGGCCTGGCTTTACACTGTTTTGAGGTGTGTTCATGAAACACATGAAATGTGTTCACCCTCACATTCACACTTCCCCAGTCAGAATGCCCAGAGACGCCTCCCCTGGAGTGACTGCCAAAGCAAAGGATAGGCAGGGCTGGATGCAGTCGGGCCATAGCCATTGCTTGTAGGGGATCCCCATCACTGTTTCATCCTGAAAATGGTGTTGATGGATAATCATGGATCCATTCCAGGGACAAAGCCTCAGTTGGGGCATGACTGACCTAGTGGGTAAGTAAACAAAAGTATTTTTGTTGCATTTGTGGTGGTTATTTTCTTTCTGCTAAATTTAATAAACTAAAGATTGGGCTGACTCCTGGCAGTTTTTCTTATTACCAACATACCTGGCTTTTTATACATGAAACTGTTGATTATTGTATCTGAGCTATTTATTAGATCAGCTTGTGTGGGTAGTGATGCTTGAGAATTAGGTGGCTACATAGCTATTTTCACTTCTACATTGGGGTTTTTGGTTGATAGACTGAACCCCAACCTCTGAGTAGTGCAGACAAATGTTTGTACCAAACAGCTCGAGCAGGATCACAGGTTTCAAAAATTCTCCTTAGCAAACAGAAGTTACATTAGAGGTTAGAAATATAAATTGGTGAAGTGACAGATTCTATGATATGATGGAAGCTCAATTATAAGTGGATAACATAATATAACAAGTGCAGATAAAATCCTATTAAGGTCTGAAAATCCAATATCTCATCTTCCTGACTTTTAATTGATCTTTACACATATTGTCATTACAGTCAAATATTTGAAATTATTCCTGTACACATAAACAAATGTAAGCACATTAACTCTGTTAATAATTTTAACAAGTAATTTGTATTTCCCATTAGAGTATCTTACAATTTGCTTTACTATAATTAAAGATATCAACAGTGATAAGCTTTAATGTGTTATTTAAACTCTGCTTGCTTATAAGATTTGCTTTTATCATTAACCGCAGGTTGATAAGATCCACATCGTAATGAAGACATTCTCATTAAGAAATTAGATTTTATGTCTAAAGCAAATAAAATGTTCAGGTAGACAAGGACTGCTGATTTTTCATAAACACTAAATATAGACCTTTCTTCCTAAGGTAGATCCATGGTTAGCCAAACAAGTTCATTACACTATGGCTTTTAGTCTGTTTTAGCAGAGAAGCAACACCTCTGGTGAACAGCATATCCTTCACTTGACATAAAATTACACATCTGTGGTGTCAGAGTACTGATGAAGACAGTTATGGCCACTTGCTGTGGGGCAAGGTCTAGCCACTTGGCTTTTTACTGGGATGAAAAGCCCTAAAGAATGGAAGTGGTTTTGCCTGTGTTTCCAGACAGCAGAAGCTTTCAGTGACCAAGTTAGGGAAAAAGAATGGGATACATGCAATATGGGTCATTGATTAAATCCTTTGTAAATATTTTGTTTCATATGCACTTCCAAATCAGGTACAAAACACCCCTCCTTTATTCTTGACTAACACGATGGGAACAAACAGACTATTTCCCTCTGCCCCTGCTCGGTCTCATATAATCATTATGTCTCTCTTAACAGCGGCGCTCTGAAACTGCTGCTCAGAGACGATTTCTTTTATGTTATTTGCCAAGAAGAGAAAGAGAAGTAATATGTATGTTTCCACCTTGAGGTTTGAACTATTTGCTTGTGGAAAAAATGTGACTTCTGGGAGACTTTCTTTAGATATACCCAACACCGCCACTTTGTAAACAAAAACAACTTTTGTCACCAGCTATGACTAATCCATTGCTTTAGTTCAGGAAGTAGAATATATGTTCAAATCATAATCAAAGAGCTGAAATTATCCTGCAAGGCTGAAAAACAGACAGGTGGTTTAGCTTTTTCTTATTTGTTCCTAAGGTGATAAGACTTTTAGATAGAGGTAAATAAATGTCCTCATGAATAAATTGGCAGAGTAGGTGGAAGTGAAAGTAATTTTCCTCAGCTTATTTTTCACTTGTGGTTTGTTTAGAGGGCTTTTTGTGTCCTTGGTTTTATTTTAAGGAATGAAGCACTTATTCTCTCCGACCCTGCTGCTTAGCTGTTCTTATTTTTGTGTAGAGAGGAGATAATTTGGACCTTAATTAAAATTAGAATCATTTCTTCCCATGGAATGATATCAAATATTTTGTGAGAACTAGCACTTAGTAAAAACTTTCTCTTGCTATTACTGTCATGGAACTTTCAAGATTCATCAAGGAGATGAAAAAGGTCTACGAAGACATGACTGGCAAGTAAGAGACTGATGCTCTTCCATTCCACACAGTAGTCAGAAAAGCAAAATCGTCTGTATCCTCCTTCTCCACTGTATCCTTATTCTTCCTCTGTAACTTACATTTCCTAAATTATTGAGAGCAGAATGGATTCAACTATAATGTAACTGAGAACTGTTTAACTATTTATGTTACTATAATTTTGTATTGATTTTATGTAAACCTTTAACCAAACACAGATTGCATTGCTTAAAGAAGACTTTTGGGAGTTCCTAATAAATTGCCTTTCCGATCTTTAATGGAGCATTAGTAATTATTGGATACAATGTGATTTAAAGTCATTTAGAAATCACATAACAGTAGCTGGATACAGTACATTTCTGTTTCACTAACAAGTTGTGATAGATGTAATTTATATCTGATAAGCAATACTAGGAAAAACACTGGCAAGAATTTATCTTGATTGTAAAATTCTGTGTGTTCTTCATGATACCTCATATACTAGATAGTATTTTCATCACTAAAAATTACTATTGTGATTTACTCATTTCTACAGGAAAAACAAATAGCAGAAGTAGCACAACAGAAGGTTGCAGGATTAACTCACACCTATATTCAACAAAATCTTACCCATGGAAAAATAACCAGGTCCACAACAGTAAGAAAATTAATGAAATGAAACACACTCTTGCTTGCAGCAGTCAAATGATAACAATTTCCCCACAGAAAGATGAAAACAGAGAGATAACTGATTATTCTTAGGATAGAATTTCTGGTGATGATCAGATCTTTAGAGTTTCCCTTCAATTGTTTGTTAACAGCCAAGAAACCCAAAGAACACACACCACTGGCTAACAAGGATCTTTGAGTGACCAGAAGATGCTGTGATGCAGCAACTGAACAAAATTCATTGTAGTGGGACAAATGAAAGGCCTGACAAATCTTCTGTGTACTTTCCAGACCTGATAACACTCTGATAGATACAGAATACTGCAGAAATTTTTCCACAGTCCTCTTGTTGGTCGTCTGGCATAGCTTGTTTAAGTGTGCTGACTGTGCAGTGAATTGGGGACGTGCTGAAAGGAGAATTCACTTCTCTGTATTGCTCTTGCTTTTTCTTTTGTTGCCAATAACCTCCGTAGCTCCAGCAGCTGGAACCTAAGGTAAGGAATTTTTATTTGGCACCCTATAGCCATGGCCAAAGGCCCCATCACATTGGAACTGCACACAGGCCTAAGAGAAAATGTTCCTCAGCACGATTCTATAGTTGTCAGTTTGTCCCTATCACAGTGCCTTTGTCCCTATCCCAGCTCACTATATCCACAGCCTGCTCACAGTGTTCACTGTTCTTGTTCTCTCTTACTCCTTTCTTCAGTTCTCATCCCCACGTGAAGCCCCCAGCTATGTACCACCCAGATGCCAATCCGCCATGTCTCTGTCTTTTGGGCATTCAGTTCCCACCAGTACGCATATTTCTCCATTTGGTATCTGAGTCACCTCTTCAGTCTCCCTTCCCCATTAGCTGCTTCCACTTAGGCTGTTACAGCCATTCAATTCTCTTTCGTATTTTCACTCTATCCACAGCAAACACTGCCCAGGTCTGCAATAAATTTCAGCTAACCTATTTCTCGTTCTTCCCATCAATCTACCCTGATGCCTTTTATCAGTTTCGTCCCCAGGGAATTATTTGCCCTTTACTTGGCCCCTATAAAACTGTTGAAGTAACTGTATTCCAATCATGTCTACCCATTTATCTTCAGCATTTATGGTCCTCAGGCCATTACACAGCATAGGTACCACTACTTTTCCTGAGCTCACCAATTACAGTTGAAGCCAGTTTTTTAAAACTCAACCCATTAATTAGATATTCTTGCTAGTAGTCTCAACCCTTTCTTACTAGCTCATATATACATATCAATACCTTTGCCAATCTATGAACAAATAAAAAGCCCACAGGACTTTCTGCCAGGCAGAGCTGAAAAGTCTTCCAGGAGTAACAATGCTCCCCTCCACCCTTGCGGAATGCCAGATGCCACGGCCTGGGGCCTGGCCCAGAAAAGTTCATCTGCTAACTTGAGTGGTCAATGAATAGGGTCTGCTGCCTTATTTCTTTATTTGTAAGAGCAGTCAAGAGCAACACAACTAAGTAAACATTTTTAAGATTTAGGAGAGGAATTTTTTTGTCTGCTAATTTCATGGAGTACTATGACTCATGGAGATCATGGGTGTGGCTCTAGAAAGCAGAAAAAGTTGTACAGCACTCACCGGTGGAAAGAAATGCAAAAGTTCACAGCCAGCAAGCAGCCAGCTTACCTCATCCATTACCTCATTTGTCGTATTCTCATGTGTACAGCAATCTTCGTAGGTAGATCTAAAATGAGACAGTGATTGATTATGGAAGGAACTGTTATGTAACTTAAACATTATCTCCGTTTCCACAACCCTAATCACAAAGTTCCAAATGCATTCAAGTGACAAACCAATTTAAAAACAATTTGACTCCCAAGGCAATAACAACAGGGAAACACTTTAAACTGAGCAGGTATTACCATGCAATTAACACAATTAACCCCTTGTCACAGCAGCAAATCTAGAATTTTCACCTCTCACTGTTTCTTTAAAATGTCTGCAATTGGAAAAGTGAATTCCAGCAGGGAGGAGTTAACACTATGGCAATCTCTTCCTTACAGATTTTTAACAGTCACCAGGTGGCAAAATCTATTTATACACCATATGTTTGTAATAGGATCTCAATTTGTAAGATACAACATTTAATTTCTTGAATGAATATACTGAACAGAATAACATGGCGACTGAAGCTGCAATAACATGATAAAACATATTAAAATCTGTGTTAATATAATAATCAGCTGTGTTTTGTTCCATATGGCAATTTATGTTAACAGTTAAACTAAACTCCATTTGCTTCTTCAAAAGCTGAATATAATAAAGGAAGAAAGGTCACGATCATGAACTTCTGCCTCCAAGTCACACCATGAGTATTTAATAATGAATGTATAGCTTAGTGGTTCTCTATGTGATGCGTTTCAAAGAAAAAGGCAAGGGTTTTTGCTCCATATTAAAAGTAGCTGTTTCCCAGAGAAACTGTCTCCCTATTTCCTAACTTATTAAAACAGCCTTATGGAAGTGTGCAGATGGCAGCAGAATGGTCATCGGCAGTGCAAAGAGTAGACCCAAATTTTTCCTGCATCAAAGACCTTGTCATCTCAAGGTATACCTGATTCTGCTGCTATGACAAGACAAATGGTATATTCCACACGTGTAACAGGTGTGCTGTGCTACCATTCTGCTTGTACTGAAATGCGCTGACAGTACAGCAATGGGGAACATTTGTCTTTATAACAACTGACAAGATGCATGATTACAACTGTAAGGGTATCAGGGATAAAAAAAAAAAAAGACAGGCCCTCTCTATGAGCTTAGTTATTAGTCACGTGCTGAAATGCTGACCGAATCTAGGAGAGCAGGAATTATCCATAAAATTGACCTCAAATAATATTATCTTTCATCCTGCTTTCAATAAACAAATCAAACAGATATAACCTGACCTAGATTTTTTTCTTTTTTTTTTATTCTTTTTTTGTGAGAATTTCTGTCAGTTTGAACTTATCCAAGTTCAAACTATCAATGTCCATCTGAAATGCATCACATCTGTGACTTTATTTTTTCAACCCTTAAAAATCTATTACTATGATGATTTTTTTCAGCACAAATAGCTCAGAAGTGTTGCTACCTGTGAATTTGCCCAATGTGTGCAAAATATATATGTATACTGTATTAATTTTTGAAGACAAACCTCTCCTGGGATACCTTTAAAGGAAATATAATTATCAAGCCCCATGTTCAAACAGAGGATCCTCACCTGGACTTCTACCTTACATCTTTTTTATCTTACATCTTTTACTGCACTGAAATATGTAAAGAAAGGGTCTAGGTTGTCAGTTTTGTCATGCACATGAGAAACAGCCTATCAAACACTCCTTATATCAACCTGTAATTCCTAAATTTTCCTTCCTAAAGTGTGTGCATTCCCAACTTGCCTGGAAGTTAACCTGGAGCATAATTTTGATGAACGCATAGATCTGTAAATATAATCCTGCCATTGATGAACAGATGTGTTGTCCTCTGCTACACATAACAAATTCACCATGTAAAGAGTTCTAGGTTTCCTGTTTGGAGCCAGGAGTTGACATATGAAAGGATTTGTGCAACCTGGGATACCCCTTCAGAGAACAAAAATAAAGAGGATTAGAAACATAGATTACACCTACCAACAATAATTTAAGCTTCATGCATTGCCTCCCAGGGCACAGTAATGGCAAACGTGTGTTTTCCTCTACCTATGAAAGCGTGGTTTTAGTTAAACCTTTTCCACCTGCGAGGAAATTACACATACAGCTCCACTAGCTAGTGTAGAAACAGGAGATCCTCTTGTTCCTCCAAGGGTGTGGAATATGAAAACATCAAAGGTCTCCTGCAACATCTCCCACAAGACTCCCACCAAGTGAGTGCATGTTCTTTCTGGACAGCGAAGAGAGTCACTGTGAACCGGTTCATCTGCCCTGACTTTATATAGCAGCAAGCTGGATGTAGGTGTACCAGCAGCCCCAGTCCAAGGTAGAGAACAATGTGACATACCACAGATGTTATTTTCAAGGTGTTTTCCTCCAGAAAGTGCTAGAAAAAGGGGTAACTGAAAAAGAATATTCTCTCTTTGCAAAAGCACTAAGTCCCTGCACCACTCAGAACCACTCACACAAATTTGCTGGGTCTTCCTACAAGCCTTGCTTTTCTGTTACCTGTTCTATCTACAAGCTTCTTGACCAGATATTTTGTCCTTGCATCTTCCTGTGAAAGCTATCAGTAAATTGTTTAACCAGGCAAACATGCAACTAATAAATAATAATCAATTTAGAAGGTAGGTCTTTAGACAAGTGGTAGAGTTCTTTCTATCACAGTTATTACCTCCGGAGAGTTGCTGCAGCCTCTTTCCATATTCATTCCTGCACTGCTCTGTTTTATTTATGATAAAGTAAAATAAAAATGAATTTAGAAGGAAATTATATCACTTCTATGCCATTAAAATTGAGATATAAACCACAGAAGCCAAGATATGCAAAGACACGACTGTCATTTTTCCTGACACCATGCAGTCTGACATAGTGTCAGACTTAACTTTGAATTTCCTGGCTTTGGTGGGTTCTTGTTCTAACCCCAAGATATCATTTAAATGCAGTTTGTCGTTTCTGAATATAACTGTAGCTCTTATATTATCAATAATAATAGGGTACCTTCTGCTCCTCAGGGGAAAACTCTCAAACAAATGGCTTGTGAATCAATAAGTATGTTGTGTGCTGCAGCTGAATTTATTTATTCATGAGATGCTTATCTCTCTGCAAATTCCTTAGGAAAAATCCTTAATCCCACCATACTGAATTGACTATTTATCAGTTTTAAATTGGACCTTATTAATTTTGTTCCATGCTGGAAAACGTCTCTCACAATCCATCTTCGGACAGAATTGAATTTCATTCTGTCTCCCTTTTCTCTCTCAGGGACAAAACCCAGTGGTTAAGAATGGGAAATAACAGATGGCAGCAATCTCCCAAATACAAATCTGCTCCGTCTGAGCACCCTGCAAACTCTCTTTGCAATGTACTTGTAGAAGCCTGTATGCCATGGCATAAGCACAGTCACATTTGGCTTCTCACTTATCGATGACAGGCTGAGCTGTTTCTTCTTTTGTTTTATTGCTGGCTCATTGGCAGCTGCTGTAAGTAGAGATCAGTTCCATTACAACAAAGCACAATTATATTTATAGGCTACAGAGGTGCTTGCAAACCCATAAGCAAAACATTGAATTCAATGCTAAGGTTGTGATGTAGGTTTTACTTGCTGACTGTGTCAGGAGAAGTCTTCTCAAGATCTAGGAGCTAAGAAAACAACATTCTGCTGTGGATTCATTTGAATAATCTCACCACTCATTAAATACAGCTGCAAGGCAAGGAATGACGGGGTTCAAAGGCAGAGCAGGGGAATATATTAGTAACAGAATTATTGTCAGAGCCTTTAGGTATGTTTCCCGATATTCCTCAATGTAATGCCATAAAGTACAATGGGAACAATTTTGTCATTTGCAAACACTTGAAAAGGTTAGCTGAAGATTCTGTGCTGATGAGCCCTACTAGTCTATTTTTAGAAACACTGTCGCTAGAGAATCTCAAAATATTGTATATTTTGATTAAATACCAAAAGAGGGATTTGGTTTGGGCGTTCATGGACTATTTCACATTATGAGATTAGTGAGCAGGAGGTACTAGACTGTTCTTTTCTAAAAATTGGTTGTTGATATGATTTAAAATACGTTGCCTAATTCTAGTATCTTTTAGAGGTTGCAGACTGCAGGAGAAAGACAGCATTCAGAGATTCACACAAGGTTATGTTTTGCTTGTGTTTCTTATATATTATTATCATCCAGCTACTTTTCTGACCAAACGGCATCCACTGGCTCATCAGAAATGTGCCATTCTCTGCCTTTTTGGCAAACGTTCCCCAATACACCTGTTAGGACAGGCAGCAAGCACAGCAATTGGGCAGTCTCTCTTGATTCAGCTCCTGTGATCTGAGGGTGCCAAAATGCTTCAGGGTTATCAAAGTGCTGACGTCTCCAGTGCAATTTTCATCTTTGCTAAATAAAATAAACTTTCCAATATGGCTCAGGAGATTGGAGTGGTGTCTTTTTTCTTCTCTGCAAATAAGAACTGCTGCCATCCTTTAATATTTATCAACCCAAATCCACAGGGAAATATTCAGCTGCTCATTTTCCAGAATATGTGTTTTTTCTCATGCCCAAAAAATATCCTGGATTCTGTGAGGCAAAGAAATTCAAATGCATTTGATTTGGGAGAAGGGGGATATTACAAGTGCTTGGAGGCCTTTGTGGCAAGTGGCCATATTTCAGATCTGCCACTGTAATCAGAAGCAGAGTGACTGGAAGGTGTTTTCCATGAAATACCTCTCTGGAGCTAAACCCAGGAACTGGGGCATTGTTTGTGAAAACACAGTCATTTTTAAAGGAAATGTACTTGTTTACACATCATAAAAAATTTAACAGGCACTTATCCTTTAGGGACAAGTGCAGATGACTAGAGCTAAAGAAAGTTATTTTCTGGATCCTTCAAGTGAGAGGGAGCACCGAAAAGAAAAAGACTGGAAGTGCTGCTTATGGAGTGTTTCACTTTTAACTTTTGTAAAACAGGTAAAGGAAATGGTTCGTGTGGGAGAGACATAAGACCTCCCAATTGGACCTTGGTTTACACAGCACTCAGGCACCCACTTATCTTTCAGCCTGTGAGTAGTAATGCTGACTCCCAAAGGACACACTTGCAGCTGAGCATAGTCTTCAGCCTGGATGGAGAAAAGGAGCTGGCACAGTGGCAGTGTGCCATGTTGTGCCTTGCTGTGTCCTCTGTGCCCATGACTCCCCTCCTTTTCTAGGCCAGAGAGCAAAGGACCTCTCCAGGCAGCAGGGATTACTCTTCAGCAGAGATCAGTGTGTGCACTAATGAAGTTTGATTATACCCACTGTTGCTTTAAGTCTTGCTTTGGTCCTGCAGATGCTTTGCTTAACCCTGCAAAAGTAATTTGCAGGCAAATTCACAGGTGAAAGTCCTTTGTTAACAGCAAGCTGACACCAGCTGCTTTTAGCCTTTCTGTGTGGGAACAAATGTCACAAAAAAGAAGGAAAGAGAATATGGTTTTATTTTTATTTCATAGGGAATTAAAAGCACTAAAAGCCATGGGCCTATCTTACTGCACAATTTAATTAGACTATTTTTCAGTGGTTTGTTTAGTTCTCTTATTCATATTTAATGTGGCTGCAAACAGCAAGCAAGGAGTTTGGTTCACCAGAGTAATGATGCATTATGCTAGCCACTAAACTCCTGAGACTTTGTGATCCTGGCATTTATGGTCAGGTCAGCTCCTATTATTCAGTTTCTGGAGTCACATGTGAAGAATATTAGCATTTGTTCTTCCAGTAAGGGGAGGGAGAGCGCACGACCAGCACGCCAGCGGATGCTGTTGCTAGGCAGGAGCCAAAGTCCTGCGGTAGGGTCACGCTCACTCCCCCGCACTGTGGTACCCAGTGTCATCGCAAATCACTGGACATGGATTGAAGAAAGCAGAGCCATATTCTCTGGGAGGACAGAGGAAAAAGAGTGGATGGAAGGAATATGCTGTTAAGAATAAATCTTCGCCATTACTCAGCACAAGGGGTCATGCTCATCCTTGGTGTTTAGCATGGCTTGTTCTGCTGAGTGGACAAACGGCACAAAAGGACAGACAGAGCTGGTTGTGCCAGTGGCCCTGAACTGCTTGTTATCCCCTTCAGCCACTTGGAGAAAATATTGAAACTGAAACATGCATCCAAATATTCAGGTTTCCAATAAAAGAGATCTGCAGGTGGTGAGGTTTAGAAACCCTTGCCCTACTCATCTCACATCCCTATTAAACATGTCTGGTGCCCTGGAGTTTTTCCAAGCCCTGAGAGCTCTTTGGACACTGTGCCCTAGGGTAATAATTTCACTATCTGAGACAGAGAAAGCAGAGTTGCCTGGGGCATCTGCCAATAACACAGGAACGGGACATGGGGAAATCACATTTTAGTTTTTTGGGCCTTTCTTTTTAGTGACTTTTTTTAAGTCAAGCTTTGATAACCTAGCAGTAGTACTGATCAAATTAATTTTCTCAAGTTGGCTACATATTGCAGTTTCTAGAGTACATTTCTGTGAGTATATGTAACAAATGTTGGATTTCATTAAACAGAAATGGATATTTTTAGGATTTTTTTTGAGGATGTTTAACAAAAAGGCAAACTGACAAAGCCATGGTACCTTTGTCTGAATTTTAGAAAGTTAAAAGACCTATTGAGGCTACCTATTGTAGCCTCAAGTATTAATTCCCTCTTCTAGCTAATGTAAGAAATACATTTGGAATAGAATAGTAAGAAGAAAAATAACTACCCACATCTTATGCAGAAAAGTTTCAAAATCTCTGTCACAGGAAAAAAAATAACTCTGAGAAAAAAATTCTAATCAAGTCTGAGATGTTATTGCACTCGTATCATACAGCAATGGTATAATGGATTATGAATGATGAATGAAGACAATAAAATTAGATAATCTAAGCCAGTTCACCACACACAAGACTTTCCAGCCAAAGCTGGTGTTGACATACTATACAGTCTTAACTGAAAAGAAAGCAAGCAGCTGAAGTCTACTGATGGTCTTGTGCTTTGAGAATATTTTGCATATCTGAAAAATAACTATCCTGGCTTTGAAATCAGTACCTAAAAATAGAATGGGGAAAAAAAAAATCCATTGAGGAAACTCAAGTTGAACCTGAATGGTATTTTAAGCAGAGGAAGGCAAAATTCTCTGCATGGAATATAGACAAAGCTTCTGAAGAGGGCTGATGAGTATCTTCCTGATGCTTAAGAGCAGAATACATAAAACAGTGAGATTAAGTCAGTAGTTCCATAAAATGACCATGACGTACTTTAAACAGAGCTACAAACAAAAGCAAAGCATATAACAAGTTCTGGGGTTGGAATAGATGTTGCAATCAATTGGTTGATGCTGGCCTAAGGTGTCCCTGGTGTGGGTTGCAGGCAAGGAAGCTGTAACCTGTGTTGGGTTTTGTTTCCTGCACTATCTCCCTAATAAAGAGTAGCGTTGAAAACACAGCCTTGCCTCAGTAGCAAAGAATAGAAAAGTGAAGCCCGTTGACCATATAGAATTTTATCTTGTGATTAGACTGGACAGTTATATCTAGGAAAAAGCACAATAGAAGTACTGGATATGAATGCACCAGGATTACACCTACAGTGTTTTATTAACATTGGTATGGCTTGTCTGGAGAGGAACATCAAGCAGAAAAGAGAGCTTAATTCAGACCTTATGGCTGCTTTAATATGAAAGTGAAGAGAAAATTCTCAAGAGGTGCTCAGA
Organism: Zosterops lateralis; assembly: GCF_965231275.1. NCBI lineage: Eukaryota > Metazoa > Chordata > Aves > Passeriformes > Zosteropidae > Zosterops > Zosterops lateralis. The sequence continues at coordinate 28,180,829 of NC_139765.1, forward strand.
AATTTGTAAGAACTTGGTCTGGGAGTCAGAAAAACAATCTACAATGATTCATCCCTTTCTGTCTGTATGCAGACTTTCCAAAATACATGTTAATGAAACATGATCTTGACATCTGTGTATATAGTCAGTTTCAAGTCCAGGGCACCAGACTGCCATTTCACAGAGTTCCTTAGTCCATGCCATTATGAGCACATATTATAACAGTAATCATAGTGAAAACAATGAAAAGAAATGCAGGAAATGCAGACAGACTATAACTTGCATACTGCATTTACATAAAAGGATCACTTCACTTCATGCCTTTACATGCTGAACTGCAGCCAGGATACTCCGTTAAATAACATTACTGGAAGCTTATGAAAAGCAATCTTGGGATCTTTAATGACTGCAGAGGAGCAAGCTAACTGCTTTGCAACTCATCTGAAAAGCAGTTCATCACCATGGTGGAGACATTCAGTCTTACAGCCAAAGTACTACTGAGCATTTGGAAGATCTGGCTTTGACTACCCACTTTGTGGAACAGAGAAGAAATAAATCCATCTTTCCAGGATTCCACTTCTGCCATGACACACATGGCCGCAACCAGCCTCTGTGCCTTCCAGCCTTTGCCTGCTCTGTCAAAAAAGCTGAAATTGGATGTGATGAACTGTGTTTGTGCACATCTATCCCTATGTGATCCTTTCATCAGTGAGAGTTGTTCCTGCTCTGGGAAACCACCTTCTTAGGATGGGGCAATGTGGTGGCATTTTGCATCATGTCCTGTCCATGTGGGAAACAGTAGAAAGTGAGTGGAAGTACCTGTGGTAGCTCAGGTGGTAACCACAGGGATGACCCTGACAAAGAAAAGGTCCTCCAGATGAATGCTGGTGGCCTGCACCAATGGGTATTCCAACAGAGAGGTCCCCATGCCAGTCACTCCTCAATAGAAGACCTGGGCTCCACAGCCATTGCTGAGGCTCAAAAGCAGAAGAGAGGCTCAACACTTCAATGCAAACATGACAAGGACAAATATCACTATAAAAGAGAGCAGTGCTGAGGCCAAAAACAAGTGAAATTTGATGGGTCTGGTCTGGAAACATGGGCAAAAACAACAGTAGCCAGATGGTAGAACTAGGGCTTATGAAGAATAACTCAGAAATACTGAGGCACTTGCTGCTAGACATATTAATCTAGAATTAAATAATATTATATATTTCAAAGGAGGCATAATAAAATCCCCAGATACATTACTATAAATCATCTAATTTTAACCCCCTAAAATATTCATATTTCCAAAGTGGTCTGATAGTTAAGTCTAGAGATAGGGCATTCAAAGATTTAATTTAATTAGCTGTAGAATTATAGGCGTTTAGTCTAAATCAAGAAAGACAGCTGTAGTGGTTGCCTAAGAATAACATGTAAGATTTTAAGCTCATTCAGACTAAAATTTTCTAATCACAAACTACCATTAAGCTTTTGAAATAGGTGCTACTATATGATCTGAGAAACAGAAGAAAATACTTATTATTAACTAATAAACTCAGTAGATTAAGGAAAAGAAAATATAAAAAAGCAGACACTTAGAAAAACAAAACCCCTAAAGACAGTGGATCAGAAGGACAAAGAAGCTGTCCCACACTAATTCTTTATCAGTAGAAATGCGTCTGACCAAACTGCTACAATAAATCTGGATAACTATGCTGAGATGAAACAGACAGAGAAAACACATCTATGTGAGTTCTAATAATTAATATCTTTAACATAAAGGAAAACTGGTTGGGTTAATTGTAACAACTGTTTGAAACCTTAGAACAAAGAAATTCTCAATCAACTACAGAAAACATATTCATAAGGTCAAATTGCCTGTAGTAGGCTGTTAGAGTAATATGATGAATTAAATAAATGGTTATTTCTCCCTTACAATAAGAATAGCTGACAAATATATCAATATTTCTCTCAAATTTTATGAGCAGATGAGATATTTAAGCTAGACATTGAGCATGGGAATCTGTACCTTTTCATTTGTGAAAATTGTCAATCTGAAATAAAATTAGTCTATGCAAAAAAACACAAGCTAAAGAAACAAAAAATACAGCATAAAACCAAACACCACGGTTTTGAAAATAAACATTAAGTAATGGAAAGTGCATGTGTTCAGACAGCATTGTGTGACAAGTTGCCAGATGGGAACCCTTGAGGGCATAAAGGAAATGTTTTGGGATCTCGCTTCTTCCTCTGTGCCCAGGTATATGCATGTGACCTGATAAGAGTGAATTCAGCCTTTAAAAGCCCTATTAACATCCCTCTAGTAGTTTTCCCAGTTCTCTTGTGGTAATTTTGGCTGTGGTAGGGTTAAATTTCTTCATAGTAGCTGGCATGGGGCTGTTTTAGATTTGTGCTGAAACCAGTGTTGATAATAGAGAGATGTTTTAGTTACTGCTGAGCAGCTCTTTCAGAGCCAAGGTCTTTTCTGCTTCTTGCAACACCCCAGAGAGAAGGCTGGGGTGTTCAAGAATTTGGGAGGGGGCACAGCTAGAACAGCCGACCACACTGACTAAAGGGACATTCAAGGCCATATGCTGCCATGCTCAGTATATAAATTTGAGAGAAGAAGGAGGAAGGAGGGATGATGGTGTTGGTCAGAGTCTGGTGCTAATAACACCAAGTTTGTGGGTTTGATCCCTGCATGGCCCATTCACTTAAGAGCTGGATTCAGTGATCTTAGAGACTCCCTTCCAACTCAGGATATTCTATGGCTCTGTTTTCCCAAGTGATGGAGCACCACTTTCCTGGAGATGGCTGAACATCTGTTCGCCCATGGGAAGAGGCAAAATAATTTCTTGTTATGCTTTTCTTGCACGTCCAGTTTTACTTTACCCGTTAACTTGTCTTTATCTCAACCTGTGATTTTTTGCTACACCCTTACTATTTTTTCCCTCATCTCACTGGGGCGGGGTAGGGAGTGAATGGCTCTGTTGAGGATGTGGTTAAACCATGACACTTCTTGGAGTTCTCCCTTTTGGTAAGTGTTCAAAGAAAATTAATCCATAGCATCAGAAAAGTTACAAAAAAAATGGAACAAGTGGATGGGATCTGAAGCAAGAGATATTTCAGAAAACTGGTCTAGGAGAGAAGAGGTTAATTCTATGGGGCAGTAACTATGGAACTCTGTGGGATAACTGATCTGTGGCCCAGGTAGCTATAGGCATATTTCCTCATACATTTTGTACATAAAGTCAGGATACCTGTGGTCTCCAGTGGAAAGCTAACTGAAGCCAGTGGTTGTGTGTGGAGAGTCCCTCTCAAGTCAATGGAGTGAATAAGCATTCCAAGAGTAGCTTCTTTTTATCCTAATAATGTAGGTGGCTGGAAAATAGGTCAGATTATTCACACTTTAAAAACTGTGTATTTCATTCATGTGGGTGAAAGACATGTGACATGTATCTGTCTGATACAGTCTGTATGGATTTCCAAAAGTCACTCAGACAAGGTTCTTCCAAAAAATTTCCCAAAGTATATAAATGGGTGTGGGATAAAAAGTTGTTACATGAATAAACAACTGATTAAATGATTGGAAAAAAGGGTAAGAGTAAATGGCCCATTTTCACAGTGGAGGGATGTCACCAGTGGAGTCCTACAGGGACCATGCTGGAACTCCTGCTGTTTAACATATTCTTAAAATGCTGTGAAGCAGTGGCTGTGGAAGTGTGGGCAGTGAAGTGGCAAAGTTTACTGAGACTACTGGATTGTTCAGGTTCATAAAGTAGAAGACCAGCAGTGGAAAAAGGTATAAGGACCTCTTAAAGCTGAATGACTGGGCATCATAACTCAGTGGAGAGAAAGATACGAGGAAAAACTTCTAATACAAAATTGGGCAATTTTGTCTGATATTACCCTTTAGGACATAGATCCTAGGCTTCTAGTGGATAAGTAGAGAATTCCTTAAAAATCTTAGCAAGGAGGAGTCATGATCAAAAAACCAAATTGCCAGCATAAAGAACGATAAGGAAAAGAACACAGATCAAACCGGAAAACAACGTGATGCTTTGAAAAGCAATGACTAAGAGAGGCAGAAGATTATGAAATTGTGAAGGGCAGGGTTAGACCAATTCAGAAGACTTTGCAGTCTGTTTCTGTACAAGAACAAGTAAACATCAATAGTCATTCAAGGATGGTATGTTCATAAAAACAAAGCTAAAGCAAGTTTTCACACAGCTTATATTTCGGCTGTGGAATTTCTTGCTTCAGATTTCTTTCAGATTTCTGAGGGTTTACAGAGATTCAGAAAGCAACCTATTCAATGAAGAGAATACATTTTTTTCAAGGGTAATTAATTGCAAAAGAAATAAATAATAAAACCATCCCAAAATCCCAAATGTATTGGTTTACGAAACCACTGACCTGCAACTTGTAGAATGCTTGGAGAATATTTTAATAGTATCATAGATAGCCAAGAGCTTTTCAAACTCATCCTTTGGCATCTGCTGTCAGCCATTGGCAGGGATAAGACACTGGGCTGGATAGATCTTTTTCTCAACTCAGTCTGGTTGCTCTTGTATTATATAACATGAATAAAAAGACATTCTTGACAAAACTTTGTCTTTTGTGCCACAGTGACTTCCATGCTCAGTGTTAGAATTATAAAAGCACACCTCAAATGCGAAATAGAAAACTGAGTCATTTTGAAGAAGGACAAACTGCAGAATGGAACAAAATGAAGCAAAAAGCCAAAGAAAAGCATTTGAAAGAGCAAGCACACACACATACACACACACACACTGCTGTTATTGTTACCAGATCTGCAAAACACAGGAGCTGGAAAATGGAGAAACTTAGAGTGACAATGCAGTGAGTCCTTTAAAAGAAATAATAAGCTCACACTTGGGCTGCACAGAAACTAGTTCCCTTGACTACCAGAGACTTTTACAATGGAAATAAACCCAGAGGTGACTGAGAGAAAGAACAAGTGCAGAAAGAGGGGAAAACAGAGACTCCAATTAAAGTGTGCCAAGAGGCTGATAAGATTCATGAGGACACCTCAGATGACATTATGCAAAAGACTGGGCAACAAGTAGACTTCATTGGGCCAGCATGAATGCACAGAGAGTAAAAATGGTCAGAAATCATTGCCACTGTGCAAAGTACCAGAAACAGAAACACTGGGAGGCTGTGACCATTTGTGATGCACCCAGCAGAACTTGACAGCAACTGGCAATTGATGTATTTGAACATGGAGGAAATCACTGCCTGCTGATAATTGATTATTACAGTTGTTCTTTTGAAACTAATGAAAGTAAGCAACACATTCACAGCCCTCTAGTGAATCACACTGAGGTAGTAGTCATCAAACACTGCATTTGTGATGAGTTTATTTGAGATAATGGGTCACCATACACATTACACTGGAGGAATTTTAAAGGTTTTTAAAGGGTTTCAGATTCAGCTGGTAGTTCTTATTACTGTTAGTTTTATGGGCTGATCAGCATTATTAATAGCCAAAAAGATATTAATTCAGAGATCTTCCTAGGTTTACTGACATGCTCCTGTGGAATCAAATGCTTTACTGGCTGAGATGCTAGTAAGCTGAAAGCTCTACTCATAAGTCCCATGGCATGGTCCTTCTACAGCCCAGAGCTGCAGATAACAGCCCAAGTAGCACAGATGGGAGCAGGATGGGGAAGGAGAGAGCAAGGCCAGCATGACCATTCAAGAAACTATAACCCAGTTCAAAGTAACTCAGAGCTGGTGGTACCTTTGTGTGGAAACAGCATTTGTGGAAAATTCACTTTATCTGCAATACAGGTAGAAAATGGAGAGAAACAAGATTAGCCTCAAATGTTAGAATACGGCCCTGGCAATGCAACTACTCTTCTCCTCTGATAAAAATCTTATTCTTGATCCTCAAATGGCATCTGAAAAAGTCAACAACTCTATCTCTCCATGGCTTTAAAGCCACCCACTAGACAGAAGGGAAATGACTCATACCTGAGCATCAAGTGATACAAGTGAACTGTAGTATGCCACTCAAAAAGTTCAAGCCCAAAGATCTGACATTTTTATGTTGTGTTTATACAGAAACATTGGTAAGAACATTTCCAGTTTTATGTTGTTTCCATGCATCATTAGATAACTGGTGCAACATAATTTAGAGAAAAGCTCTTAAATTACTCCAGATTGTTTTCTGCTCACTCAGTAAGCAAGGATACTGAGTTCAGATGCTGAGAGCAAAGGGTGGTTTTGAAAGCCAATTTAAAAAAACAAAACTGTTTAAGTTTACATGTGTGGAATGTCATTCAAGTGAGCAGCCCAAATAAGACAAAAAAATAGGTCAAATAATAAACGTGAAAATAAATATGAAAAGTTACACTCAAATCAGAAATTCACAGCTGTGCTGTGGAAGGGTTGGGGGAGATTTGTGTTGCTGAGATCTCTCTCTCTGTATCTCTTTCATCTTACAGAGGGAGAAGAAAACCTATGATCCCAAAGCCATGCCATAGATTTTTACTTCACACATGCATTGCCTGAACTAAGAATTCATTTAAATTAAGAGCACTGAATGTTACAAAGCAATGCATTCAGGTGGGAAGGTAAAGGTAGGAAGGTATCCTGTAAAATTATTTACTTGAAGAATAGGCCCACTATATTGCAGGATCAGGCTCCTTTCCATACCCTTAACACTGTCTCTGGGAGCAATCTGAGTGATAAACCACTCGGTATATGAGTTGAATGGCTGTTTTGATTCCCCTGTCTCAGCTAAATATCCACTGAACACAGTAGAAGCTTAGATATCCAGAGGAGAGGAAGACACTCAGGTAGCCACTTAGGTATCTCCTTTGTGGCTGCTCTTACCCTCTTGTCCTTATTCAGCATAGTTAAAGTGAGGAAAATTGTAATTAATTCAAATTATTAAAAATCAACTACTTGTTTCTTTGTTTGCACAATCTATTTCCAATTCCCTTTCCTCTGTCTGACTGGGAAAGATAGGGATAGTTTCTTTTTTATGTTTGCCAGACTCTAGCATAACAGGAGGCAGGAAGCAACTGGCTTTTTGGACTGTATCACAGTAAAATTTTATATTATTTTGATCTTAAAGTACTGGTTACATGTTAGATCCTATGTAATGTCAAAACAGCAGAAGTTGCCTCTGCTTCTTTACGTGTATAATTGCAGTGTAACATTTTCACCTGACAAATATCAGACTGGAGAATATGAAGCTGATCATGTGCGTATATATATATATATATATATATATAAATGTAAATGAAATAATTGTGACTGTGTTTATAAAATTTCTGTTCTTCTTAATTACAAATTCATCATCCATATTTTTGCTTAAACACCTGCACTTACATTAATTTTTTGAGAACAGTATGGTCAATTAATTTTAATTAGCAGCAATACACTTTCCTGTTGTTATTATCTTTTCCTAATAACCTGTTGTTCTCAAAGCTTTCTTTAGCCCTCAGGAATTTCTTCAGTTTTCTATTCAAATATTGATGAAACTTAACCCTGGTTAGCTTTCACATCTGACAAGATCATAACTCGATGTGTACTGTTATCCATTAAAAATCACTTAAGGCAATTGCTGTTACCATTGTAACATGATAAACCTGACAATAGACTGTTAGTTCAAAAGAAAGAACCCAGTAATTTCATTTATTTTCTATTCCTCAAAACATCTGCAGTGACGTGAAAGAAATGTCAAGTTAAAAATAACAATTCATGGGTCATGGTATCAACTGTGATTTCATTATGTCTCTGAGCAGACTAAAGCTGCTCTGGCAGCAGACTTTAGGTGAGCTTGTAAATGAAGAAAAGCTTAATCTACTTCAGTTTAAGATTATCAATTATTCAAATACCTACAAAGAGACTTCATTTTCCCCACACTGCTAAAATGAGAACACAATGTAGTCTGCTCAGTGGGAGGCAGGTAAGCATTGGTGAGCTCTGTTTGCAGCCTGAGCCTGCAGCCCCTGTGTTAAGCCAGGGTGGGATGCTGGGAGCCCATGGCTAATGTAGTGCTGAGGATGGCTCTCCAGCCAGCTGGGGAAGCTGGACATCAGCTCAGTGTCAGCATCATGCTGAGGTGGCTTCCCGCATTTTGTCTGGGAACTGTGTTGCACCTCCAGACAAGCCTCACCTGTGCCAGCCAGCGCTCTCCTGGAATGGTGTGCCTTGGTTCAGAGGGAAATGCTGCTTGAAAGAAAGATCTTCCAGGTCTCTTCTAAGCACCTTTTCTCCTATGCTGAAAACCAATTATTACAAAGCATATTTTTACTTTTATAATAATATACAATATTTACAATATTGTATATTATTATACAATATATATAATTATTACTTGATCATTAGAAAAAATCAATTTATGAATACAAATTGAAAGAGCTAGAAACCTGATAAAAACCCAGCAGAGGAAAGTACATATAACACCTTACCCCTTCAACACGTTTATGGCAGTTACATTGCAGTATTTATGACTGACAGGACCTGGTAAGCTCACGTTCTGTTCTGAGATACTTGCATTGAGAAAGAAAGAGAAATTTTATCCTTATTTCAGAACTATGTTGCTTTAAATTAGCAAACCTTCAGGGCTGACCTTACTTTTAGGAACAAAATTTGCTAACTCCTAAGTGAGAGAGACAAAGATGAAATCTAGAAGAGCTGATATTTCAAGACATCCCTTGCTTTAAGCTATCTCCAGGAAAAATGAAGCTTAAATGTGAGACTGATTTAAGCACTTTAGAAATCCCCATACAAAAAGGGACAGATGCTCAGAGATATGGACAGTTATAGGCACCCGTTTCAGAATGTATCCACCAAGTATCACTGCCCAGAATTTGGGAAAAATGTATCTCATGTTTAAGGATGACACAGATAATAAAAATTTAAAGCATTTGGAAGTAGAAAAAATCCATAGAGCAAGAAGAATTTCACCAGGGTTATTTTCTTTCCTGAAAGCATCATGTCTGCAGCTAGTGCTTGAGTGCATGCACAAATTAAGTTTACAGATTTCATAAAGCAATTTATTCTGCTTGAATGTAATAGCAGTAATTTTTCATGTAAGTCAGCAAAATACAATCCATAAAGGAAAAAGTACTGCCATTATTTTAAACTCTATTGTTCTTATTCAATCAAAATGTGAACTGAAGCTAAATAATTTACTGTGTAAATTTCATTTTTAATTTTATGCCATTGAAAAAGAAAAGAGAGAGAATGAGAGAGAGGGGGAATCTTCAAAGCTCTAAATCCTTGTATACTAATGTCTCAACAGTAAAATAATCTAAGAAGCGTACTTCAGCAAAAATGATTGCTAGGATCTATAATAGGATTGTTTAAACTCAATAGTGTTTTATAAATTTTTGATTCACTCTGGGATTTTGACAGCTTGCCAAGTTCCACTTTTTATCTGATCATCTTTGCATTAATAATACATTACAATAAGTTTTGCTGAAAAGTCGCCACTTTTTTCTCACTTTACTTGAATACTTTATTTTTGCCAGCAAAATATTGACTTGAGTTTATAATCAATTCCTGTTTGGCTGGATCATGCTTAGCACGAAACTAAAATATTTGCCGCTAGACAAATGCCAATACAAATGTCATCATTGTCATTGTCGTACCCTGACGGATTCCATCAGTTGCTAAATGATCTGCCTTGCAGGTTGCAATATATATCAGACTGCACCCCAGAGCTTCAGACACACCAAGAAGTGAGTAGTTGTACTTACTTGAAGCTCCCGTTCCCATCATTCAGCAACAACATCTATTTCCACACAGACATCCTCCGAGTCACCTGTAGCTTGCTCACTGACTAGATTTAATCAAGGCAAAAATACTGAATAAAGAAAAAAATTCCAAAAATTACTTTAGTCACCTTCCCCCATATTCTGAGGCATAATTGAAAATTGACTTTCAAGAAAAAACCCAAACCGACCACAGAAAAGTAATTTATTTCTCAGGATATTTTTCAGAAAAAAAATAAGCTAGTTGCAATTTATATATATTTTCCATCATAATTATAATGTTTATATACAGATTAATTATACTTGATTAGTATCAGGAGACAGAATAGTCTAAGAAATACTACTGTTTAATCTAACTCAGTCAACTTACTTCATGAAGACATAACACAAATTACCCCTTCCTTTGCATTGGCATGCCATTTGGAAAACCCCATCCTGTTCTGGCACATCAGTCCCAGACCCTGAGTTTGCCCTGCCAGAGGAACTGAGCCAGAAGCCTTGCAGTTTTCTCTTTCTGCCTTCAATGTTGAAAGCTCTTGGAAAGGTCCAGGACTGGCGCTCAGCCAAAGTTCTGCACTGTTGGCAGGAGATTGCTTTGCCACATGACCCAACCAGAGAAGGCAAGCATGCACACCTCTAGAAACTCTGTGATGTGATGTGATGATGATGGATAGCAGGTACTCTCTGAACAGGAGAAACCCTGCCACACTCTCAGCTACTCCCATTGTGAGTAATGGTGGTGACTTTTCTCAAGCCCCAAGATGACAACTGCAGAGAGTGAGAACATACCTGGAGAATATAAATGTTGGAGCCTGTCCTAAACAAAGCTGTGCTGAGGTCCATCTGTCTGAAAGGTGAAACAAGCGTGCAGAAGTGGCACAGGCACAGAGCCAATGGCAAACACCCTACCTGACCCTCACAACACTGTCTTTCTTGACATACATCTCTCTTTGACATGGCTGAATGCTCTGATACTTTGTCACCTTGTGGGGGTCTGCAATTGATGTAATGTGTTGTTCATTTCATGCCCAACTTAGATATTTGAAAAGAGTGAGGAAATTAAAAACTGGCATGTGCAGGCACTGCAAACCAACAGATTTTGTACGTCAAGACATGCCTCAGAATTTCATAAAGTCACTCCTGATGTCCAGCCATTATTTGTAATTAACTACTACCTTCAGGCTGACCAGTTTAAAAAAAATTACATGAAAATATGAGTTTACATTTAAACACAATTACACATTATATTTATTGCTTAATATAGTAAATTTCTCCTCTCCCCCAGGCAACAGGCAATTGCTCTGAGAAATAAAATATATGTGAGCCACTAAATTATGCAGGCCCTTTTAAGCACTGCATACATCTATAGTGTCCCAGTGGCAGTGACACTGCAAATTGTAACATAGCAATATGGCCTTTATGAAAGTCATTTTGCTACATCTGGTCATTACACAAGTACTTTCACAAGTATTTTCAAATGAAAATAAGTTTCATTTTTCCAAAACTTAAATTCCTTTCAGAAAAGCATGTGATTTTTTTTTCTATGAAAAAGCCAGGGTTGGCAGTCCTGTGGCATGTAGGAAAACCAAATGCCTCAAGTCTCAGCTGTAGTGATCTCAGAGAATAAACTCCCTTTATATAGTTTCATCTCACTTGGGGCAAACAAGGAAGACAAAAATGTGAATTTGCTGCAGCTGCTATCTCCTGCCTGAAAGTGACTGTCAATCAGCTTGAAAGGAAGGGAAGATGCATCCCTCTCATAGTAAGGCACAAAGAATATAGTGGGAGCTCACTAAATCAAGGTAGTGAAAGGCATCATTTGGAATTAAAATTGGAATCAGCTGGGCAATGAGCTTCTTCCATGCCTGTGATTAATTAATACTTCTATAATGGATCAATTATTGGTAAACAACTGCTATATCTATTATGAAGGTCAAAAAGCAGAAACAAAATTCAATTGAAATAAATAAGCGTGCACATATATATCAGTGAAAAAATTGCTTTGGAATGCTGAAAAACAAGTGTTCATTATTTTTAATGTATGCTTTCCATTTGCCAGAGTTGGCCTTCCCAGTCCTCAGGGCTGGGTGAAGATGGCAAATGGATGGTGCTGCAGAGAATGCTGAACACGTGAGTGACACATGGGACTGACTTAAAAACTACCTTTTGTCTCACAAAACAATAAAAAGATGACAGTTCCAGATTCATTCACATCACTGTCTTTTTGCAAATCCACAACAGTAACTCCATCACTGATACAGAACACAACATTCTCCATTTCAGCGCAGGCAAGCATAACATCCATGGCAGCAAAGGAAGTCTGGAAGCAAGAAATGCCATCTTGATTTCCCTTTCAACAGTATAATTTGTATTTTTCAGATTTGAGGGAATCAGTAAATTCACTGAGACCATGGATGGAAAAAAAGATAAACCTCTCTCTCACTGTCATATGCATACAAAATTAGAATTATCAACCTAATGCAATCAAGCATTTGGAAAACAATTTTATTGTTTATACAATAGAAGCAAAAAAAAGGTCATTTAGCCCTGGCTTTCCAAACTCTGATTTGCTATTTTTTTTTTCCAATAGGAAGAATTAGTTTATTTTGGTTTTACTTTCTATTGAAACATCATAAGAGCTCACTGGTGTCCCTTTATCTGTTAATTCTTGTCAGACTTGAGCTGAGCTAGAATGTTGGTATTTTGCATGTTGTTGCAAAAAGGAAACCTTCTGGTTTTGACACAGTGAAGAAAAATGACCAGAAATAGCAAAAAATGTGTCAGATATTAGCTGGAAATACATGATCAGGAATCGCTAATAAGAACAACACTGCTAATCATTTCATCGCTTTATCAAAGGAGAAAGACACTTTCTGTTTTGAGGGTTGTTTTTCTTTCACCCTGTTGAAACAATCATTCTTTCATTAACATACTCTGGTCATGACATTGTGGGTTTGTTTATATGATTTCCTAACACTGTGGATGTCTGTGATGCTTTGTCCAAGCATCCTGACACCTCATTTTCTCTGACAGCAATCATTCCTATCACAAATGCCAGTGGAGAATGTTACAATGGAACAAAGTGAAATTTGGTGCTTCTCTAGCCATGCATCATTGTTACAGTGATTGAAGGTCAAGCAACAGGACTACACAGGGTTTTGTATAGCTGCAGCAGCACTAACAGTGAGTGGTTGATGCCCAGGAAATCACCTTTTATTGTTTCCTTTTGTGTTACACAGATCCATGCATTTTGCTGTACAGTGACTTGACCTGTGGTGAAGTATGTGTCATCTGAAAATCAATATCGTGGTCTTTTTGCCTTTCTCTGTCTTGCAGGTCAGACAAAAGGAAGGTGTATTTGCTTGTCTCTTTTTTAAAACTTTTTTTGAGAGTGTTCATCTGAAATGATCCAGTGAGTAGCAAAGAAACTCAAAAGGAAGCTGGTTTCATTAAAAAGAAAAGTATGCAGAAACATAATGAGTTTTTCTTCTATTAAATGAGGATCTGACTCACACAATAGAGGAGGGGATCAAAACCCAGGTACTTATAAGAATATCACAAGTTCTCCTCTTTGGCCTGAGTCAACATGGGCATTTCATTACATTAGTGCATCTCATGGTGTTTTGTTTGAAACAATACTCTCAAATGCCAAGATGATCCCAACTTGGCTCTAAATCACGCCTCCTCCAGTTTCTGAGTCAGACAGCAGCCCCTGAGCACACAGGAGCAGCAGACAGAAACCAAAGTGGTTTTGAGCCACACAAATTTATATCTTTTGTTGCAGATGTTAGGCAAAGTCTCTGTTTTCTAATTGAGCCAAACCAGTTTGTCTTCTCCTAGTGCCAAGCCACTCAAATATAGGGCCTTAGTTTTCCACATTCACTGCATCTTGAGGAAAGAGAAGGATGTGAAATGTGTGATCCCTACTTTTGGTTGGAGGTGCAGGGAAACAGATGATTGTTTAGAAAAGCTGCAGAGGCTCTGTCCTTTTCCACTGTTTTTCTTGCTTAACTTCCTTGTTCTCACAGTTTCCTGCTGCTGGCATCAGCAGTTCCACTTTAAATGGAGCTTTAACATAGATATTCCACCCTGTCTGCCATTCTTCCTTGGACAAACATTTGCATGGCAGATGGTACAAATGGCCCAGCAAACATTTACTGGATCAGTGTTAGAAAGGCAAAGCAAAGCACAACAAAACAAAAACACCCCAGCTGCCAGACTGATGACTTTCTGGCACCATATTATGTGCCACCAGTCAACAGGACGGAGAATACACCACAGGAAGATAATTGTGTTGAACTTACTGGATTTTTCAGAGAACTTTCTGAATTTTTTTTTTAACAACTCCAGAGGGCAAATACAAGGACAAGAACTTCTCCCTTTCCTTCTCAGAGTGTTCCTTTTTCTTGTTGCTTAGGTGGAAAAAAAAATATTGTGACAGATTAATGTATTCCCCTTTCAAATAAAAACCAGTCATATCCGGTATCAAAAATGTATTAATTACAGAGAGTAGATTGAGCTCCATGCAAATGGAGTCTCTGAAACTCTCATGGCAAAGTCTGGGACAAATATCTTACAGATTTAAATAATGATAGAAGCAGAGGAAGGTGATCAGTGTTAAGAATAACCTATTGCTTTTGGAGGTATTTACTTGCTAAAGCTTATCACAGGAAGAGCAGAACAGTGAAGTACCTGTGCAATGAAGTTGCTTTTTAATTACCATGTTCCTGTCAATCACTATCCCTCTATTTTGCCATTTCTGTGCTACTTGAACTAACTGGGTGTGGACATCTTTGATGGTGAAGGACAATGAAATGCCAGGAAGTCTTATGGAGCAAAATTATTTTTCTTCACCACAGTGATTCTCTATAATACCATTAACAGTGCAGAAGAAGTTCAAATTGTATTACTATTCAAATGGATGCTATTTTCTAAGCAGGTTACATAACACACAATTTAAAAGCATTCTGTTAATATTCCAAGCAGAAAAGAAAGGAAAACTAAAAAAACAGAAGCCAAAAATATACGTTCCAACATTCTGAAAAGCATTTCAGCAGATGGTCAAAGGAAAATTTGTATAGAATGGGGCACAACAGAACGAGATGGAGCTCGTCTAAAATTCTTGTTCCAACTGGACCTTTGAACCGCTTAAAAATCAAATTGCATTTATCCTACAGTTAATTTTTAATTGAAATTACTAAGTCTAAGAAAATTTTAGTAATGTTTTTGAATATATATTAATTTAAAAGAAAACAAACTTTCCTTCTCCCATCAGTCCCTCAGGAAAGATTCAATTTCTCCTTAAGCCTAGGAGCAGGATAGATAGAAGGAGAATGTAACGCAACAAATGTAAGTAAAGAGAAGAAAGAAAATTCTGTCTCCTGCAATGTGTTTTGCCCATTTATCTTGAACTGTAAACTGTGAACTAAATGAGAATCTGCCATGAACTGGAAAAGGGAAGAACAATACAGACCTGATTAATGTAGTTCAGCCAAAGTTCTCTTCTTGATCTTATGGCATTTCCAAAGACAGTGTTCATTAGTTACCAAAGCTAAAAAAATGTCATCGTATCCTCAGTGCCAAAAGAGAAGTGAAGAATTCTTCTACTGGAAAACCAAAACAACTACAAAATCTTTGCACAAAGGCTACAGAGAGTAGGGCTGGTTTGGGGTCCTCTCTCCAGGATTTCTTTCATGACTTTCAAACAAATCTTGCTTTCTGAACTCTTGCGTCTGAATGCTAAACCTGACAATATCTGAGTTCACATCTGAACTCAAAACAGTAGCATCAGATATAGGCAGATTCATACAGTCTAGAAAAAGAATATATTCTTATACAGGCTTTGAACCTCATGCCGTGAACTACTACGTTTTATTTACAAAGGTGGTTACCTAGTTCAGGATGCTCAATGGTACCCATCTTGCATGCTGGTAATTCTTCAGTTAATCCCAACTTGGCTGCTGCATTTATTCAGTTAAAGACACTAACCAACCAAAAACCTACCCAGATGGTTTTTTTTACATCTATATATTAAAAAGAATAATAATAATAAGAAAAAAATCAATGCTTAAGTAATTTTTCAATGTTTTAATCATCTTCCAGCAACAAAGAGATTCTTTCTGCTATCATTTCTACTATTTTGTCCCAGTGATTCCTAGAGAGGCTAATCTCTCTGAAGCACCTGCAAAGTACCACCTTGTTAAGCCAAAAAATCCACCAAAGGATAATGGATTTCAGGGGCCCAGGATAAACTATCACCAGGTTTTTATTTTATCTCTCTGCTTTTATGTGGTAAGCATGAGGTTAAGCAAGGAAAGGGAAGATTTTTGTGCTGATCTTCCTTTTCATTCTAGAAACAGTGACTTAAAACTGCATGTTACTAGAAACAAATATGTGGAGTCCAGGGTTTAAAATAAACATATTTTATAAGGTTTAGATTTCATAGGCAATTCTGTTTATTATATAATTAAGGAAGAAGCCATGAAGACACTGACCAGCTTCTCAGCTGGAGGAGCTGGACAAAGCTGTGGTGAATCCCAGGGAAGGGCTGCTCAGGGAAGGTTTGAGCCTATTTTTTAAAGTTACAGCTTCTGTAACTGAAGTGGCACCTGTCACTCTTTTCCCATCTAGAGAGACTGCTGTTGCTCTGTAGAGAGAGCTTATTGCTTTGTCAAAAGTGCCAGAATTTTCTATCTGGGATTGCTACCTCAGATTACTCTGCTTTTTAAAATTTTCAGCCACAACAATCAGTAAATAAGATGTGGAGAATCATCTTGTAAAAGAAGGTTTCTCTTTAAAGGGGAGAAAATAAATCAATTCAAATGAATGTTAAAACCAAGGATAAGTGGAAATGTTGCAGGTCTCTACCTATAAATGAGGGTCAGTGGACCTTCCTCTTCCTAGGGTATTGTAAAGATTCATTTAAGTTTGTAATGTGTTCAGATAGAGTGAGAACTGCAGAACAGTCAAGTAGGAAATGAATAATTCTGTCTTTAGAATCAAGCCTGAGCAGTGTGCAGTAAATAAGGCCTGAGGCCAAACGCCAAGCAATGAGGATAAAAGAACATATTGAATAGCTGCTCATTAAGTGAGCACCATCCATCCTGTGCCCTGCTGAAGCAGGTGTCCTGGGGAAAAGTAATAGTATGCAACCTTGTAATTAAAGCTGTATCATAATGCATATTCACCAGGAGGCGAATTTAAGGATGCCTTGAGAAATTCAGACTGACATTACCTAACTTTTGAATGCTTTACTTTCAAATGCTGGACTTTACAACTTTTATATTATTTTTGCCATATATGTGTGTGTGTGTGTAATATATATATACATAAAAAAATATTATTTTCTCCTGTTTTCTGTTTTTCAAGAGGTGGAGATATATGATAAGAGATTGAAGAATATAGTCTTTCTGGCCACACATCCAAAAGAGAGTAAGAATGACTTTGAGCCAATGGACTGAAACTAGAGTCGCTGCATGTGTCTGAAGAGCCCAGAGCAGTGCTGAAAGGAGGGAATGTGTGTCTGACAATCTGCAAATGAAGTAAAAAAATGTCTGAGAGCCAGGAATTATTAGCCTGTGGCCTGTATATAATAGGTACTGATGCACATCAGGGATAGATCCTGGTACTTGCCTTGCTTGAAATCTGGTTATGTTTCATTATAAATTTTAAGTTGTTATTATTATTTTATTAAATAAATTCTATGTCTTTAATAACTTGTTCTTGAACCTACTATTTATTCTACATCTTCCTTCCTTCCTTCCTTCCTTCCTTCCTTCCTTCCTTCCTTCCTTCCTTCCTTCCTTCCTTCCTTCCTTCTTTTTACTTCCCTTTTCTTATCACATTCATACTTAATGTACCCCAAAGAAATTGTAAATAATTTTCCAGGTTTATTCTCTCAGTCTTTAAATATCTTTTCTCATTTTCTACCCTAAGGCAATTTTATTCATTACCAGCACTTTTTTTGCTTTATATATTGATAGTATCTCTATACCTGTCCTTATCTAGCATGTGAAAATAACTTTAGCGATCCAGTTACATTGACATATGTATGCAAGTATTTATAAGCACGCTTATTTTTACAGGTATAAACTGTAAATTAAAAGAATCAATGTAATGTAATGTCACAAAGTCAAGGTCACAAAAGTAAATGAATCCATAAAGTTATTTGAACTTAAATAAACCTATTTTCTTCCTCTGTGTTTGTATTTCTCTGTCAGTGCAACTGCTTTTGCTGTTAATGAAATGGAAGTTTATTCCCTTGTTGACCTCCATATGTAGCAACACAGGGTGCTCCAGCACCTCTGTCCCTGTGCATAGATAGGGAAGAAGTGCTCAGACAGGTTGTTTTCCTGGCCATTCTGGACAAGAGGTGACCTGCCAACAAGACTTGTTTCTACCAGGAACATGGACCTTGTGCAACAATCACCCTGCAAGTATGAGAAGCATCAAGGGAATAGATTTTTAACCAAAGACTAAAATCAGCATCCTCAGCCTTCACCTTTTCTGCGCATCTGACTTCACAGACAAAACTAATTACTTTCTCACTGCTCAGAAGATTTGTCTGGGTGCTCAACTTAAAATGCAAATACTTGTAACTTGCTCAGCAGAGAGCTGCCTAGCAACTTCCTGGCAAGGCACAAAATCAAATTTATCCTGAACTACCCCTAGCTAACCTTGGGCTTGTTTCTGACTATTTTTCTAAGCTCAAGCTCTAGATAAGGAACTCTTTTGTAGTAATCTATTTTATATACAGCACATATTTTATATCTATAAAATACATGTTTCAGAAATATTTTGAATCATTGCTTTTTAAATGCGTTTTTCATCACCTACTTATTCAAAAAGCAAGGAATATTTTAATATTCCAAATGCTATTTTATAGGCCTTGAGAGAACCCTTTTCTATACATAATAATTTCTAAATAACATACAAATTCAACTTCTAATATCTAATTCTGGTGTTCATTCAACCCCTTTGAGAGTCTCCCTTTTCCTTACAAAACATTGTTTGAGGTTAAATCTCAGGACCTTTTGGCTTTAAGCCTCTAAAACAGTTATAGTCTCTGACAAAATATTGCACAGGCTGAGGCTCAGGGCTAGCACAGTGCAAAGGTAAAAACTTATGAGTTGGAAGAAGGAAGGAAGGAAGGAAACACTTGTGCTTTTATTGCTTCAGACAAATATCTATGAGCAGCAGAATTAATGAACTTGAGTTTCCAACATATTTGGTCTGCCTTGTGGCTAAAATAGTGCAAGCTGCAAGCAGAGCTTTGTGTGCAGCTGGAGAGGTCACAGATGCCCCTCGAGATATCTCAGTCCTCTCCTGCTCCTTCTTTTTGCATAAAATCTGATGGATTTTAAGACCTTTTTTCCTGTCTGCCGTGTGGAACACAGAAGCTCTTCATGATCTCTGATGAAACTGTGTCCAACATATGGGCTTGGAAATTAAATCTATACAGAGGGAGAAAAGATAGAATCCTGTTTCCATACAAAGATCACAGGTCAAGCAGTACCACACAAAGGCAGGAAAGTGTGAATCTATCTGTGAAGGTGTTGTCTGACTTCTTTGCCTCTATGGCAGATCTGATTGACATTGACCGAGTGGTTCTTGAGTCTTAGAGACAGAAGCAAAAAGACAGCATTACAGAAATCTTGTTCCTGAAGAAGCACAGGGTCAAGATACCATTAGCCTAGAGAACCGTAGGGATGCATTTAAATTATTGGGAAATAGATGGGTTTGTGATCTAGATACAATTCACACAGTCAATGAGACTGTCCCACAGTCTCCTTCAACTGCTGGTCACAGCAGCATCAAGAGATTTTAAGACTGAGAGCAAGAAGCTGAAAGAAAGCAGTATGAAATTGCGACACTACCTTTCCTGAGCACTGTGGAGAGCACACAGATTTAATACAGGACAGAGGAGAATATGAGGGCAGCTTGAGCAGAGCAAACCCAAGACATAAAAGCAGAGAGGAATGAGCAGCTGAGCGGATCCCCATGCCACTATACAGTGTAGGGATGAGCACATGCTTTACTGGCATCACTGAGGACCCAGTTCACTAAGCTGTTGCTGCTGAAGGGCCAAAAGTGGAAGAATCAGAGTCTGGAACCGAGAGATTTCCTTTCTTCTTCTCGGGCCTTATGAATCTTGCAGATAGAAAAGAAAGGAGCATTCTGATAGATTTGAAGATGTCCCTATTCATTGCCGGACAGTTAGACTACCTGACCTTTAAAGGTCCCTGTCAACCCAAACTATTTTATGATTTTGTGAGAACAGTGTTCAAACATGAAGGAGAAAAACAGTGCACAAAAATGTGGCTGGGTCCTTTTTTTGGCATCCCAACCTCTCCTGCCTCTGTTTAGGACAGTAAGAGGAATTCTTCAGCAAAGCTCTTGAGAAGAACATTTTATTGCAGTTCACTTCACCTGGTGCCAGGCATACAGTGGTGCTCTCCTCACACACCAGCCAAAATTGCTGCTAAGAACTCTGGAAAGCCACAGAGACAACAACAACAAAACAATGGTGCCATGGTGAGGGCGAAGCAGCACAAACCACAAAACATTGCTGCATTTACCCAGAGAACAGAACTCTAACTCCAAGTGGTAACAAGAGGCCAAAGGTCACCCTGGCTGTGACCTTTCCTCTGAAGGTACCTGCATTGCTGGTCTGCCACATCCAGAGAGCGCAAGATGTGTTTGGCCATTTTTTCTTCACAGTTCAATATCATGGTAATTGCGTCACTCCTTTTCAGTATACGAAGAATTAAAGGACAGAGAGAGGATTGTGAAAGATCAGCTCAAAGTTCAGTTGCCTGCACTTATTTGTTTCTTCTTCTTCATGTGAAACCTTTCCAAGAACGGCCCTTTTGTGCAAAACATCTTTGTGCTTTTATAGCACCAAATTCCACTTAGAGCTTATTGAGGTTCCCATGTAACACAGCTTTTACGTACCTGCTTAATGATGAGCATTTGTTTAAATCACATCCTTAGTCAGGAAAGTATTCAAATCCCTTATAAGCCTCAAGGACTTGAAATAGCTTTTCAAACTGAAGAAAAATACATCAGTATACACAAAAGAGACCTTGAAAAACAGCAATGTGACAAACAGAATCAGAATCTAGATTGAAAGTTGCATTCTTAAATATCAACAATGGAAAAAAAGTTATGGATAATATATGAAAATTGTCTCAGCACTGAGTATTAAGTTATTATTATTTTTCCAACATTTTAATATCAACCTTGCCACCTGGAGAAAACATAGTGCATCTCTATATGGATCTTTTAACTTCAGGTAACTGGGTTAAAACTGGGACATGTGGAACAGAAGCCTAAAGCGTGTTGTGGGTGCTATAGGCCAGATTGTCCCCACCAGGATGTTCATATATATAGTCAGAAAAGACTTTCCCAAATGTGGACTTGGCTTTTGCCCCACGGCAATGGAAATTTACAGTTTTGTGCCAGCAAATGCAGCAAGTGCAGAACAGATCCTACAGACTTTATTAGCATTCTAAAGGTGTATCATTCACTCTGTTGAAAGAAAAAAGACGATTTGCACTGTTAGTGGAAGTATGCAGTACATACTGTTACAGCATATGAAGGGAAGCTATTTATTTGGCATTGTGGCATTTTAGTTTAGGTATTAGGCACCTCATGGAAGCCTGTTATATTTTTCTTTAAACAAATGTGAAGATGTGGACTTTATAACATGAGACGATTAAAAACAGAGCAACATATGAATCAGATCTTAGGTTTTCTGAGTGTTTTAAAGAATAATTCATGTATTAAACTGGAGCATTCATTGGAAATAAAAAAATAAATTGCTAAAATTTCATTAAGATAGTCACTAGCTGGTGAACAGTTGCTTTACCTCTCAGTTAATTTCACTCTCTTACATGAGAAATACATCAATTAAAAAAGAAAGCTTATACATCAATTTCTGCTTTAAAAAACAAAAAAGTTAAATCATAAGTCCTACATCAATAAAAAAAAATTAAAATAAATTTAATGGAAATGCAAACTGCAATGAGTTTGAACTCAATATCCTTGAAATATATGGCATCTGTCCCCCAGACTAAACAGCTTTTGATACTGTCTACAAATAAGATGCATGATTTTTATAGGCTCTCCTGAAGAGCAGAGTTATTATCATACATTAGATTTTGCTTCTTGATTAAAAAAATCATATTAATTAAATGCAATTAAATTAAATTAAATTAAGAGTTGAAGAAGCAGCAATCCATTTATTACTATTTTCTCACAGTGTGGGCCACATTCTAATAGAGCGATCACCCTCTCTCCCAGCCTCCCAGTCACAATTACCCAACACCCCTGGAGCACCATGCAGAAATATTAACATATTTTAATTCTCTTCTGTGAGATTTTTCTTTACACGAAGAGAACTGGTTATGAAGCCTCCTCCTTTTGGGTTAATCTCTTCCTTTTAATTGATTTTTTTCTTTGTGTTGCTGTCTCTGTCTTGTGTTGTCTTTTCTTTGTCTTATTGTCTCATGTCTCCTTGCATGGTACTAGTCTACTTCACTGTATCTTCTCAAGAATTCCTGGAAACTTTCTTGGGAAGGACAGCCATTTTTGCTGACAGTTACTCTTACAGTGTCTGTGTTGTATGTTCATTGAGATCATACTTCTCAAAGATCCTTGAGAAGAGAGAAGTGGAGAAGAGTGGAAGCAATTCCTGAAAGTAAGAACAAATTAAATTTTCTTTGATCTTGACAGCAGGATGTATCGTCCAAAAGCCACTCTTTTTGTGGCTTTTACACTCTCATGTACTAATTCCCAAGCAAATTTTAATCAAGTCACTTAAGAACTTGAGGTCTGTTTTATGCCCATTTGGCTAGTGGGGAGCTCCCATGCTGGCAGGGTACTTGGCACGGAGGAACTGCAGCATGCAGACTGTTCCTGAACGAGTTTCCGTGTCAGGTCTTTCTGCCCTAATCTATGTAGGCTGGCAGTAAGAAACATGGGCTGTCCTGTTAAACCAGAGCTGAACAAACACATTGGGTTCTGTGTGAATCAACACACACAGAACAGGTGAGTGAGGGTGACCAAAACACCACAACTGCAATGCAAAGAGTAAACGTATTTCATTACCGCTCTGGTTGGAGGATCCCAAAAGAGTGCCAGGCTGCAGAGATACAGGCCATGGGGACACAGGCACTGTCAGGCTCACTCCATGCCAGCAGCTGGCAGGGCTGCTCTTTGCACCCTTTTGTCAAAGGCCCACATAGACACAGTTTACCTCTGCACTGTGTTCACCTCTGCTTTTTATGATCTCTGCTTTGATCTCTGTCCCAAGACAAAGAGCACAAGCACGTCTGGGAGCGGACCTCCAAGTCTCTGCAAACACCTATGTTATCGCTACACAGAAATTCTAGTTCTCAAAACAGAGACAGCATAAGCAGCAGTAAGCATAACATATGGTTTCCCACACTGTTATTCTCCAGACCTTGGCATTCCCAGCTACAGGGTCACTGGAGCGCATCATCCTCCTTGCCATTCTCCTGCTTTTAACCCTTTTCTCCCAACACACACTCTGAACTATGACTCAAGAAAAGGCAAGCCCCTTTGTGCAGCAATATAGAAGTGGGTAATGAAGTCCCAGCTGGCTGAAGAAGTGAGAGCAGGTGAGGAGTATGGGGCAGAAAAAAAGACTTCTAAACTATCCACTTCTTGCCAGTTAAGTCTCAGGGCAGTCCTTCTGGCAAACTGGTGACCTTGTTAAAATGAACACATTCTCCGTGGAATTTTGTCTTCTTGAAAATATTAGAAAAATTATTTGCATATTTCCAGTTCTTTTTGAGCAGGCAGTCCTCATGTGGGAGCGCTATTGAGATCCTGAGCAGCTGCCCCTACAAAACTAAAACCCAGATCTTCATAGATGACTGGCACAGACATGCCATAAATTACACCAGAGCCAGCTTTTTAACAAGCATATAACAGCATGTAGAATTATTTTCTGCTGTTGTGTTCTCCTTCCTTCCACTAACTGAGCACTGCCATTCTGCATTTTCTGAAGCTCCTGTTCCTCTCTGGAGCATTCACTCACCATCCTCCATGCTCCCACCATCTGTGAGAAACTTTGTCCGATATCATTCTCAACTATTTTCTATCTCACTTCAATTTACTGCTGGCAGCATGTTTTCTCTCTTTCCCTCCTTAACTCCTTTCCTTTCATTTAGCAATATAATTTTATATGTTAATACTGTTATTTAATATTGTCTCACCTTCTTGGATCCAGCTTATACTGAAGCTTTTGCCACAGCATTTTTATATATTATGTTTTTATCTCATATGGCAGATTTGTTTCAAAGATGTTATGAAAACGTGTCTGTTCATGATTATGCACTGATGATTCAAGACAGAGTTTTGTTTTCCTTTTGGAAAATCATGTTGGCTAAATATCTTTCTCTTTTGATATCTCTGGACAGCTTCTGCATTGCGCTCCCTTGTGACAGTTTGTTTCAGAATCAGATTTAACTATACTGCAAAATAATCTCCTTATAGTAACCAATTCACAGGAAATACTAACCACAGACCCTACTGAAAGGGAGATGCCTTCTGTGAAGAACATGAATCCATGACAGTTTTAAATTCAATATTTACATAGTCAGGAAAATGGGCTTAGAATTTATTCTCTTCCCTATAGCCAAATCCTGTTCAGATCTTCAAGTCACTTAACTGAGGGGCACACCAGTCTGTAATTCAGAGAATGAAACATCCAGAAAGGCCAGACCACTGCTGGACAGATAATAGTTATGCATATGCATGCTTACAGTCATCCTGTCCACTTCAGTCCTCACCACAAAGATATTTCCTGGACTGAAGTGAACTGTAGACAGGCACTTCATCATAACAATCTCCTCAGTCTTTTGCGGTTCACTTATTCACATTGAACATTTGTGGCTAAGACTGGTCTTTAACTCATTATCACATTTGAAAATAGTTTTAACTGTTTATTTGTAAGGTTGATTTGCAGTATATGTTCACACATGATGCAGAAGAAAAAAGAAAAAATCTTGCCAGGCTCCCGCCAGTTTCCAAAGAAAAACCCTAACTAAACTAACCTCCATAGTCTGAGAAATCAAATTGTAAGCCTTTCAGGAAAATTGCACTATAAAATAGGCAACACATGAAAATATAATTAAAGTAGTTAGTAGTTTTCACTACAGGACCCATGGTCTGCTCTCTGAAACACCAGTCATCACTCCATTCATGTGAAATTGGATCAAATCTGCTATACAACTGCTCCACAGTGATAATTCTGGGGCTTATGAAATCCTGTTCAACTCTGTGGTCACCTATTAGAACTTATCCTTCCTGTTGTTCACAGATCTAGCAAGTACCTTCACCTTTACCCTCTAGAGGGCTTTCCACAACTTTAAAACCAATCCAGACTAGCATTCATTCATAGACTTTCAAAGACAAAATAATGTTCACATTTATTTATGGAGACAAAATGCTTAACCAGGCTATCATTCACTTTTCCATGACAGAAGTTGCTATGCTTAGCTTAAATCCCCTCCTAAAAAGATAACATGTATTATGTCTTTCAAAGAGTCTGTTTGTTTGTTTGTTTGCTTGTTATCTGATGGAGGATGACACTTCTGAAGTGTGATATATAAAACTGATTCAATAC
This sequence comes from Zosterops lateralis, assembly GCF_965231275.1. NCBI lineage: Eukaryota > Metazoa > Chordata > Aves > Passeriformes > Zosteropidae > Zosterops > Zosterops lateralis. The sequence continues at coordinate 28,206,206 of NC_139765.1, forward strand.
ATTATAAAATATACAAAGGTTGCAATACCAAAACTTTCCTAAATAAAGAAGGTGGGGTATAGGGGGAGGAAGGCAAGAAGGGTTTAAAAGAAAGGTTATTTTTTTCCCATGATACCCCTTTTCTTTTATTGAGTTCTTCCCAGGACTTCCCTTTATCAGCTTGCTTAAAGAGTGAGCATATATAGTTCAAAACAGTAACTGTTTAAATATACGAAAGATTATCTATGATTTCACTGGAATATTTTTACACTATTTTCTTAAACCAAAGAATTCTGTGCTCACATTTTAAAGCATTAAATAGAAACATGTCCTAGTTTGTATTATCTAACCAATGAACCAAGGAACCAGCTGCAGATTCATTTTCGGTATAATTTCCCTGATGGATACATTCAGGATGTTATGGTCAGGAGACAGTGAAACAACCCCTGTGAAGAGGTCAGAAATGATGCTGTCACAGAACAGAATACTGTGAGACAGGCAGAGAAAATTAAAAAACACCAAAACCAAAACAGATAAGGAATGTGCAGCTAACATAATAATTCTAGCTTCTTCTATTTAAATCTCCTTTAATCCTTCATCTACAATTAATAAGATTCGCTATTAAAAAAAGTAGTTCAGAGAGTTTCACACTTATTGCTAAAACATAAAAGTAAAATTTTGGCCTTTCATCATCTAAAATATATATATAAAAATTTGTGAATCAAAAGTCTCTTTTAAACATCTCTGAGGATGACAAGTTAAAAAACTGCCAAAAATGAACATTTTATTGTCAAAATCCCAGCATAGAGTAGCAAAGATATAAGCCGTGATGATACTCAGTGGCATACTGAGCTGTCATCAAAGAGAGTGAGCATTCCATCTATGAAAACAATTTTTCATTTGAAATGAAAGTTAGCCCATTAAAGATGCAGAGATTATCTTTCTCATTCTTAATAAGGGTCAGACAGACCAGTACATAGAAGAACAGAAGGAATCAGCACAAGGAAATGACCCCAAATTAATGTTAAATGTGGACTTTCATAACAACAATGACAGAAACAGCAAGATAAAAAAGAAACTATACATAACATATTTTGCGTTCTTTTGGACGCAGATGACATATTTGCACAAGTGACTCAACAGAAAGGCTTAACAAAGTCCTGCTTGCTTTACAGAAATAAGCTTGATGTGGTGTGCAGTGCAGGAGAACACATATGTGCCTTCCTTTCATTAGTGTCACACAGTCCCGTGTTGGGCTCAGCCTGCACTGTGGGAATGCAGATAGTCCCAGCTGCGTGGAATCTTCTCCTCTCCTTCCACCCAAGCTGCCAGGTGAGGCAGGCAACTCACCGTGGGACAAACCCTTCTGGGATCTCCCCAGCTACCCAAGGGCTCTGGCCGAGGAGCTGGTGCTGCTCTGCCTGCAGGTGGGAAGGTGGCAGAGGGGTGACTAGGGAGCATGTGGGCACAACCAGCCCCGGGGGCACAGAGCCCATCCTGCTCACCAGCTGGCCGGAGGGACTGAAGGGAAGCAGAGCAGGCAGGAGACAAAAAACTATAAAATGAAGTCCCCCTTCTGACCAAAGCCACAGACTAAAGAGAGGCCACTAGTGTCCTGCAGGCAGCACAGACCAACTCTAGAGCTACAGTGCCATAGAAAAAGGGATCTTTTCCAATCTTCCCTATATATTTGCTTTGGACATGATTGCTTTTTCATCTGTTGTATAGTCAGGACTCTCTTTCACCTTTGAATATCTTGTTATGTAGTAAGTGTTCCTAGAGGAAATACTTAAAAAAAATATCAAGGCCCAAAAGCTTAATAACAGGTATAAAAGAGATCCTTTCCTGATTCCATTTCAGAACCAAGAAAGAACTTGTGCATCCAAAAGTGTGTCCTGTTTTTTGTTCTCATAGAGGATATTTCTTCTAAATTTGCTGCCATGAGAATGACTTACAGTATGAACAGTAATGCTGCATTGAGACATTTAGGACATGGCATTGCTTTAACATGAGAAGATACAACATTACCCTTCATCATTTATAATTTTCTTCTTGTATATAGAGAGATATGTGTATGCACCCAGGAGAATAAATCAATCTACTCTGAATCAGTCCCCTTCATCAAGCAGTTCCCTTTCTTCAACAGTGTGTTTGGAATCAAAGCAGGAAGTTTCTGCATTTTGGAGGTGTTTTCTCCTGTTGCTTTGAATCTAGATGACACCCTATTTTGATCCAAACAGCCAGCCTCTTCAGTGCTCCTTAGTTTCCAACCTCACCCTGCCAATGTGAAGCATCAGAATGAGGCAGAGGCAGGGAGTGAGTAGGTAAGCTCACTTCTGCTGACAACCACTTGCACAGAGGGAGACTCAGGCAGAAGTGTCCTCTGAGACCACTAAAAAATGTAAGGATACTTTAGTGATAATATTGCAGCCTTGGAAGAGAGGTGACACTGGCAAGTTTGCTTTTTAGCAGGATATCTGAATGGGCATCTCTTGTTTGTACCACTGCAACAGGGGAGTGCATGCTGAGTATGTTTTTTAAATTATGTACCCTATATTCTATGATATGCAATCAGAGAATCATAGAATGACTCAGGTTGGAAGGAAACCTTAAAGGTCAGCTAATTCCAGCCCCTCTGCCATGGGCAGGGACACATCCCACTAGACCAAATTTCTCAGGCCCCCACCCAATCTGGCCTTCAAGGACAAAAGAGCAAGACACGGTGATGTGCACTGTATGTTGCATATACGTGCCAAAGACTCTCAAAAGTGAATTGTTTCTGATCTTCCAGCTTAACAGCATTTGAATAGACAGATTTGAGCAGTTAGCTTTTTGAGATGTCCTAATTTGATATACCCTCTTGAGCTTGCAGAGCTAGGTTGGATTTCACAGACAAGTAGTTTGAAAGAATCTTACTGTTTCAGATAAAATATGTAAAAAAAAAATGTTATTCACATTTCTAAGATCACAAATGTCATATTGTTTCAACACACAAAAATCTCTAAAATCCAGATTTCAAGGGGTAAAAAAGTCTTGTTTGTCAGCGTATTTTTAGTCCCATCAGAGATTAGGTTTTAATCATGCCCAAAAGAAGCAGTTGAAAAGTACTCCCCAATCAAATTGCAGATACATTGAACTCAATTGCTCACTGTGACATTTAAAACACTCTGGTTGCTGCAAGGCAGTATAAATACATCGAAGAGAGGCTTCATACCAATAAAAAAAGGGAAATTCATCACTCAATAAACATAATTCATATCAACAGAAAGAATGGCAACTTCCAGAATAAAAGCCTGTCAATCCCCTACTTCCTCCATACACATATAGATGCGCATCCAAGGGAAAATAACATCTCATAGCTTCCATTATAATATATATTTAATAACTCTACAGGGCTGTAATGATGCTTTAAGGTTTTTCAAACAATAAAAACATTTCCAAATGCATTTCAAGGAGTAAAGGGTACTAGCAAATACCCTGCCAAAACAACTTAAATTACCATGCCACTTTTCCATGCATGTTCAAAAGCAAAATGGAAATGAATATGAAACACCAAGCCTAAGATCTATTTTTCAAAGTGTTGTAGCCAACACATGAAAGAGAAATGTTTTTTAGTCTCTCTAACTATAGATCCAGCACATTAATGAAAGACAACGACTCAAAGCTAAACCAAAGCATTTAAAGGCTGAAAAACAAGCAATCTAGTTTTCTCGAGGAGGGCATAATAAATTATCTGTAGAAGAAACAAAAGTGTTCAGAATTCTGAGGCAACTAAAACAACTGCCTGTAGAGCTCCAAGAGATACCTAAGTGCAAAATTTAAAGCCTGAAATACTTAATTTATTTCTATTTTTAAAATGCCAGTTCCTCTTAGGAATATGAAAAAAGATACATGCACAATAACCTGAAAAACCTCAAGAAGATGCAGAGACAGATGGAAATGTAAACAAGTTTGAAGGATCTCTGCCAAAAGTCTGCTCTAATCCACAGTCCAATCATTAAAGAATAAACACCACACAAACCCCTTTGTTTTGAATGAATTATAACCTGGAATTACTTGGCAAAATACACAATGCAGAACATAGTGGAAATAAAGAATTAGAATCTAGCATAGAGGGACCTATTTGCAAGTCATCTCCTTCTGTGCAAGATCACAAAAAGGTAAAAAAAAAACGTCTTTAGTACTCTGTTGGCTAAAGCCATAGAAAACAAACTTTCCACTTTTTGCTCCATGGACCTGGCAGCAGCAGGTTAGAGGAACTGCAAGCTGCAAGATCAATGAGAAGTTTGACTGTCTTACAAAAACTACCCTGGGGCTGCTCTTGGAACCTGTTTTTTGCTGTCCAAGCAGGCATTGACCCTCTAGGGAGGCTAGCACATCCTGTGGCAGCTAGCCTGATAGGCAGGCAGCACTCCAAAAAGGACACAAGGACCAGGTTGCCGTAGCTGTGGAAGCAGCAGACATGAGGTTGCCCTCCTTGTGGCTGCATCTCAAATGCTGCATCTTCAGAAGGTATGTAATAAAGAGACTAACTTTAATTTCTCCCCCGACCTAGCCCCATGGTAGCTTAGTTGACCAATTTCCCTGTTCTAATTCACATCATTCTCAAAATAAAAAACCTCTTGATTCAGAAAGAGAAAATATCCTTAGCAATTTCCAGTTCACTCTGCTGTATTTGCGACAGCACGCCTCTTAAATAGAGGGTTATCATCGGAGAAGGTGCCCAGCACAATCACACTTTATGAAAAGTAGCTATAGATATCCACAGTGCAGAGAATTATGTTTGCAGTGAGGCCATCAGTATTCTGTTCCTTTCTAGTTCTGTGCTCTCAGCAGTCCCCTTCATTTGATGTTGTCAGCAGCACCTACCAGGAGCTGTCTGGCAAGACAGGAAAATGGACATATTGCTTTTAATTACATGACTCATTAGCTAATCAAATTAAGTTTGATCAGCAAAGATATTTTATGTTCTATTTGTCTCAAGGATTAGTTTGACTAGATTCACAGAAATAAAACCATTTTGCTTTCAAATTCCCAATATCTGCAACAGTATTCCAGTCATTGTCCATCCACATTTTGTAGCAACTATGAAAAAATGTGTTTCTTTGCTGACAGTAGGCACAGAAAAGGACAAGATGTCCTTCTCATCGATGCCAGCATAGATTGAAGGTAATTCTATTAAGGACAGCGTGGACCTGTCAGACATTGCAAATCCATATTTCACAGGGAGAGAAGAGCAGGAGCTAGAAGCAGGAGCTTGGTAGGAGATTAGTAGTCAATTGTTTTAGGAAAACTTGGCATGCTAAGATATAAATATTTGATTATATTTGTATGTACATACACATAGAAAATATATATATGAGCAAGAAAACAAATTTTCTTACTTTTCTGTTGGGGAAGTCTATTAAGGATGCATTAGTATAGACCTGTTTACTTTGTCTAGATTTGTCCCAGTTGTTTCTCTCTCTTTCAAGGAACTTCACCTCCAAATGAGGGTGATATTAAGATCCTCATTCTGCAATTAGTTATATTTACATATGCTTTCATACTTGACAGATGTGGCTAAGCTCAGAAAAAATGGTTCCCTGATTCCCTACTAGCTGTTTTTATCAAGAAGGCACCTTTCTGTCTTACATTTCCAAGATCTATTCATTTTCCATGCAGGAAATAGGCAAAGACAACTAAATTGTCCTGCTCCCCACACACATAATCCAGAAGCAGACACTGATAAAAAGAGGCAATATATGGATGCCTTTCACAGAACAAGGCAAGTCAGATCAGCTGTACAGTCCTGATCCACCACCTCACACCTCTCTTGCCAGCCTCCATCTCATATCCCCTTTCCTGCGTCTTGGAATGTCTTGCCTTTTCCATTGCTATTACTGTAAAAGCAAAACTTTTACAGAGTTTTGGGTTTGTTCAGCATGATGTCTTTGCACATCATAATTGGGAAATGTGCTAATTCAACTGCTAGCTTTAGTAATTGAAACACGCTGTTTGAGGCCCACAACATATGAAGTCATCCTGCTGGGACTAAGAGCAGCCTCGCAATTGGAAAGAGATAGTGGGAAGAACCAGGAGATCAGGCAAGGAAGGTGCCTGGAAGTGAAGAGAACAGCTCATTGGGAGATTTGGAGAACCTGGCATAGAGCCCATCATGCCTGGTGTGCTACAAAACAAAGCGCAGAGCTAAGTGCCTCCTCCCCAGGTGCAAATACATAATTGTACCCTTTTGTTTTGCTGTGGAGCACTGATGAGTGGATTTCTAACAGCTAGGAGATTGTTTCACTACATGGTCCAGGTGATTAGCTGAGCCCCTTGGGCCTGCAAGACCAAAATTAAATCTCATGTAAACAAGCTTAACTGTGAGATGATGAGCGTTTTCACTCCTCCTTCCAGACAAGGCATAATTGTTTGAAAAACCGATGACAATTTGAAAAAAAACATGGAACTGAACTCTTCCAACATGAGAAAGACTTTATTTCATTTTCACATCCAGATAAGAGCTTGTAACAGCTCTGATTTCATGAGGCACCTTGGGCATCCACATACAGAGGTAAGCCCAGTACCCACTAAGCCTTACAAGCAGTCATTTAGGGTGCCAGTACTATAGAACTTAGTATATGTGTCCATGTATTAAGGAGAATTGATTTGAAGAATTCTCTCTGTATGTTCGTCTAATTCAATCTAGTGTTTAACAACCCTCTCTCAACCCCAGACATGCAATTTCATTAGCATTATTGTAAATATTAAGATGAGATGATCCTCTTATTTGTTATTCAAGAAACAATCCTGATTTCTTAATTCTCAAGGCATTTAATCTATTTGAATTAGTTGTTTACAGTGACCCTGCACTTATTTTTCTGATTTTTTTGTGAGCAAGGAATCTGCAGCACATTTATGTTTTCACCTGAATTACTACGGCTCTGGCTTGTCTAACCAGCTGCATGTTCTTCATCCAAAATGCTCAATACTTCCTTACTCCATGGTCTTCTGTACTCCTCCAAGTGTTCTTACTGATTTTTCATTGCTGAATACAACCTGTGAACATAAGCATCTTACCTTTTTGACTGATTTTCAGTCCCAGATGCAGATGCTTCCAATGTTCCTTAAACCTTTCCAAATGGTATAGTTCTGCCTTTGGAATCTGCCTTAGTCTGCATTAGCACCTGCTTTATGTCTGCAGGGAATTACTTCCACAACCTAGTAGGGAAGAATTACACAGAATTTCCAGAATTCTTAAGGGGTCATGGGTTTCACAGGCAGCAGTGCTAAAATGCCTCTTTCCAAGCCTCACCAATGAGGTCTTACAAGCCAGTTGTTTCCTAGCATTTCGTGGATACACCCTGGGCCTGCTGAGAAAGGGAAGCAGCGCATCCACTCACTGCAGCAGCACATGGCTGGGAGTGCAGTCCTTCAGTACCCCGTGGTCAGCGCTGCATGCCACCCAGGCAGCCCTGAAATGTGGATTTGGTTGGATCTTACTTCACATTTGGCAGTAAGATGTCCGTCACAGCATGTATCATCAACATGGGGAATTTTCCCACCCCTTCATAAACCCCATCCCCAGAACTAGGTTGGGAATGAGCCCTAGGAGGAGCAGACAACACAGGCTATCCCAAGGAGGGCTCTTGCTTGCCTGTTGACTAACAGGGAAAAGGCTTGACCAAAGCACAAGGTGCCCCACTTTGTGCAGAAATCATGCAGTTAAGCCCAGGAATCCTAAGTGTATATAGAAACTCTTAACCTTGAAAAGTCAAAGAGCTTCTCTGACAGGTGAATTTGATTTTTAAGTTAAGACCAGAAAGCTTTTTCCCAAATGGGGAGGTGACTTGTTGAATCCCATTAACTGTTCATATCTCCTGGCTATCTGCAGGTACTATCAATACACCTTCCACCACCTCTCCTGGGATAGCTGGGACACTTGGCAATTAATCTGCAGGATCTGAAGCAGAAAATTGTCTCTCTATAGAACGAGCAAACCCTGACTGGTTTCCATTTTAAGAGAGATAATACAGAAATGGCTGCTATTCTCACAAAATCCTGAGTGTGCATGCCACGCTCCCAATTATCCCCTCTTACTCCTCGGAATTATATAAGTGAAAAAGGACAGTGCTGTTGTGCTAAAAAATCACAGCCTGAGTGCCGCCAGAGCTGCACCCAAAACTGAGCAACAGCTCCTGTGGAGCCATCTGACTGTCACTGTCTGAATCTGTGTGAAAATGCTGGATCCAGCTGGCGCTCTGGAGTAGGCTCAAATAGCGGGGAATACAATAAACATTTTCTTTTTCATTTTAATCAAGGAAAACAGCATCTTTAACCCATAAGAACTGAGAGCTGCATGTTGTGGATGAAACAGAATTTCTATTTTCTGCAACTTGAGAAAACAGTGAAGTGAATATATTTTATTGATTATTTTGATTGTGGATCTGGAGAACAGGATCTATTTCAAGTGACATCTGCCACTTAAAACTTTAGCAATATGCTAATTAAATAAAATTCAGTTAACTTTTAATCTATTTCTATCACTTTATTTTCCAGAGCCATTAAATTTTGTTCCATAGTAGATAGTGCTCTCCTCAGAGTTTAAAGTATAGTATATTAAGGTTCTTTGTAGATACTTGGAATTTTCTTGCAAAATTGAAAACTGTTCTATGAATCTTCACTTTCCACACAAGTAACTATGCCTCTTACTATGCAAATCAAGAAGAAAAATTAATTCTAACTGAAGATTTTCCTTGGAGAAGCTTCAGAGGGATATAAAAGTTGATAACAAAATTGTGATATAAAAATTAAGTAAACATAAACTGAAATGTTATATGCTACACCTTCTATTTAATAGTTACTTAAATTAAAATTCCTAACTTTCGGTGTATAGCACATTCTGGTTTCAGTTATTATAAATTAGATAGCACCTATTCTAAGAGGAATTTTCTGTGGCTGTGGGGTGGGAACTTAGTAAATTGATCAGGTATGAGAAGAAAAAAGAAGAGCAAGATCAGTGCAAATCTGGTGGTACTGATTCATTTTTCCCACTTCCAGATGACTTTGTTCACAGCAGCTCAGCAGCTTCAAACCTACACTCTTAATGAAAGTGTGAACATTTCTTTAAAGTTCCCGTAAAAGTAGTTAATTCATACTCAGGGCATGAGCAGTAAATTTCTTTTCTCTCCTGTAACATTAAAGAAACATTAATTACTCAACATTAATTAATGTTAATTATTTTACTAAAGGACTTTTATTCTCCCAAGCTGCCACTCAATTAAACCCTCACTCACTCTTTGAACAAACAGACCCTAAAAATAAACAAAAAATAAATCCCAGAACTCCTGAAAATACTCTCCTGTCTGGGAATGTCCTGGCAAATTCTGTCTGTGTATTCATTTGCAATATTGATATTGCCTCCAATAGCAGGCTTCCTGAGTACCTCTCTGTATTAAATATGTTTACTGTCCAGTCTCCCTGGGGCATTATCTTATGAATCAGAGGAAAAAAGCCCAGTGTTTTCCTGCCCTAATTTAACTTTTGGAGTTTGATATCACCCCAGCCTCATCCACTGAATAACCCTCTACAAACATCACAATCTCTACCCCTCCTGCCAGGGAAGGGAAAAGTCATTGGCTCAAACATACTCATCTTAGTCAGAGTCAGGTGAAATGTAGCCCAGCTCAAGTGATTCATCTAGAGTGCAACAGTGGGCAAAAAGGGCTGAAGAGTCTCCTTTCCTGTGCAACAGTGGGAAAAAAAGGCTGTAGAGTCTCCTTCCCTGTAGCTATACAATACCCACCTGGGTATGATCCCATGCAATGTCCTCCAGGTGAACTTGCTTTAGCAGGGTAGTTGGACTGGATCAGCTCCAGAGGTCTTTTCCAGCCCCAGCCATTTTGATTCTGTGACCATTCAAACTCAAATAGCTACTACACTTTCTCTTCTCTTGCTCAAAATGGAGCAACAGTCATTGTTTTTTTTCTTACACAATTTACATTTCTTAATGCTATGGGACTGCAGTCTGGTTAGTTAGGCAAAGATTTCTTTATATTGAAAAGTTAGTATTTAGCAGAAAAAACCACCTGATTTAGTTTGTGGGGATGTTGGGTTTTCTTGTACACTATCATCACTTACAGTTTTTTTAACACAAAATTTGCAATATCTTTCAAAATGAGTTAAAATTGTATTATTAATAATATGTAGGTGGTGTCATAATCCTACTACTGTCATAGAATTATTTAGAGTGAATTTTAGGAGGGCATTCAGTGCATCCCATTTTTATACAGAAATCAGAAGATATTAACAAAACTTTGATAGCTTATTGTGCTTGATATGTGATCATCAATTGTCCCATATGTTCATTAGGCTGAAGAAAAAGGCAGCTAAAAACGGTTGCAAGGACATAAACCAGAATCAACATAACCTTTCAGGAGTTATGATGTAAGATTTCGTTACCCACTAAGTAAAAAAAACCCCTTTAATCTCTTATAATCTACTTATAAATAGATTATAAATCCTTGCAAAGTCTCACTTTAAAAATCCAGAAGGATTTGAAAAGGCATCACAGAAAAAAAAAATGTCCTCTAGCAAATTAAGAATGTTTTACCTGGTGTCCTTGGCTCAAAACATGCAATTTTCGAAGTCTGGCCCTACTAAAATAAAGTAGTAGCCATGAGTTGTAAATAAAATTGACAATGGATACCAAAAAACTGTGTTTTACCCAGAATTCATCTACTTCTTATGTTACAAACAAGAAATAAACACTCAGCAAAGAGATCTTTTAACCATATGCAGTTTAATGTGCATGTAAATCAAGGTTAGGAAGACCTGCAAGTAACAAAAATCCATTGATAATGCCTTGATTCTTCCATAAAACACATATCTGTCTTCTTTTCAGCCTGGATAGAGCAACCAGTATCTATTTTCTAGTTTGCAGGTCAATGTGGTAGCTGTAGGCCTCTCACCAGCAACTTTTCAATAACTGTTGAAAAGATGAACCTGTCCATACTGGTTTGTAAGTCTTCATAAATATGGTACAGCTACAACTGCAAGGGACAGCCTCTTTTCATTATGAATTTCACCTCTCACTTTCAGACTACAAAATAATCTAAGTACATGAGTGTCACCTTGATTTTTCAGCCTTCTGATGTTTTACATTTTTAATGGAGCTTTCTCATGCATCAAAAAATAAACAAAGAGTGATGTTTTGTAAAAATGCATTCCTTTCCAGGGGGAAGGACAAATTGATGGACTTCTGGGTTGACCTGTGCAGCCAGAGAGGTGTTAACCTCATCGCCCAATCCCTGATCAAATTCCAAAGACAATATAAGTCAAAATCTCAAAATACAGCTTCCTTCTTTTTCTCGCTTCTCAACCTGATGGGTGAGTGTCATTTTTTGTGTCCATCTAATGACACATGAGCACTATTAAAAATAATTTAATTCCTCATATTTAGCAAATTGCTACTCATGTAAGATTACACTTTCAGAACGTAGGTGTTAAAAACTTATTGGATAGCATTCACTTTTTTTAAAGCTGTAAGAAACAAGTAAAATTTCTTCTGCTTTAGTATGCACAGTATAAGGTGGATCTGAACTGGGGGTTTCTCGTGAGGAAACTACTTGAGTGATTTTTGAAGAGAATCTTCAATGTCTTATTTTAGCAATGTCTTTTTCAGATTTTTCACTAATTAAAATTATAAGTCAATCCTGATTGTTCAATTGCCTGCTAAGAAGATAAAGAACACAGGTTTTGTTGCAGACATTTATTTCTAGTCCTTATGAGGATCCTTGTGTGTCAAACTAGGGAAAATATGAACCAGAGATACTAACAGCTTTGTTCTCATTCTCTTGTCTTAAAAAGATAAGACAAAATGAACAGTATCCAAATGTGGTGTAAACCTCATGAATTTACATCCAAACTGGTGGTAAAAATAAATAAAACTTTGATGAGTTATGTTGTTCATCTTGGATAGAACTGTCTTCTATAGCCTCCTGGACATTATTTTTTGTAAATTCTTGCATTCAGCTGTTTGTTAAACCTTTTTTATCAGTAGCTGTGAAGGTAAGAAAACATAACATTTTATCAGATATGTGAGTGATAACACACGTAAACAAGATATAAACTTTTAAAATCTTCCTTGGAGACTTTCCAAGCCCGGCAATGAAGCCCCAAGTCCTTTACTTTCTTAGTTTAAAAGCCCATTTGGAGTATATCACTTCTCATTTCCAGCAACAAATAGCTTCCTAAAATAATTTTGTTTTAAAGGGTCATATTGCTACCCATAATGAGCTGTACTGAGTATGTCTGATAAAATCTCCACTGAGATGTGATTTCTGATATGCAGAGATCAGAGCTTGTTTAAATACAGTGGAAATCCCAGTTCAGGTTTGACTCATGCAAGAAGTAGCTGTTAGAGGTGACTTGCTAGGATGGTTCTCCTATTGGAAAGCCTTATATAGCTTTTCCCAGAGTAAAACATCAAGAAAGATATTAATGATTGACCAAGAACAAGACAGGGAACACAACCAGTAAAACAAAAAGACATGAGGGTAAAGAAACTTTGCACAAATGGGTGGGCTGTAAGAAACCACAACATTGGACAGATGTGCTCTGCTTAGCATCCACAAAACAGCTGTGTTCCTATTCACCCAGAGCAGCAGTGACAGACAAAATCTCTCACATGAACAAGACCAAATTATGACAGCTTACTTACTTACTTACTTACTGAAGCACCCAAATCCCAATTTTCATTTGATAGAGCCTTCCTGTCAAGGTTTAACTGCAGTCAGCAGCTGCTCGCTTACTGCCCCCAATGGGATGGGGAACAGAATTGGAAAAGTGAGAAAACTCATGGATTCGGATAAAGACAGTTTAACATGTAAAGCAAAAGCTGTCCATGAAAACAAAGCAAAACAAGGAATTTATTCACCCCTTCCATGGGCAAGCATGTTTTCAGCCATCCCCAGGAAATCAGGGCTCCATCACATGTAGTAGTGACTTGGGAAGATAAGCACCATCATTCCAAATGTTCCCTTTTCCTTCTTCTTATCCCCAAGGTTATATGCTGGGCATGATGCCATATGGTAGAAGATAGGTCCATGGGATCAGCTGTCCTGGCTGTGTCCCCTCCCAGCTCCTTGCACAGCCCTGCCTCCTCTAGGGCAAGCTGGTGTGAGAACCAGAAAAGGCTTTGGCTCTGTGTTAGCACTCCAGAGCAATAACTAAAAAACTCCTGAATTATCAACACTGTTTTCATCACAAATCAAAACCACAGCCCCATGCTAGCTACTATGAAGAAAATTAACTCCATCCCAGCCAACAGTTGTACGCTTCCTCAAAGATGAGTCAAACAGTGCCTGAAGCTTCTTTCTAACTGCTTTAGCCTCAGTCTATTTCATTGAGCTTTGGACTAACACACTTTGCCTGCCAGCTTAGCCATTCTCAGCCCGCACATTGGGGCAAGTTGGGCAGCCTTTCTGACAGGTGGTTACATGTTCCATTGCCAGTGCCTCTGATTACACCTCTGACAATCACATACTAATCCCATTCCCAGCCAAAGCATACCTATTCTCTTTGATGGATTTTTTTTACTGTATGTAGTCTTAAGTCATCCTGACAAAACAGGTTTCTTTTTGTCTAAAAACAAAGTATCACACTAGGTTTTTAACAATGCTACTGCAGAAATGGTAAATCGAGCATATTGTTAATATATATTTATAGGTATAATTTTGTATTATACTACATATTTGTATTCATTATTAATATATATTATAACTTTTATAAGCATACCCTCTAGCCATGTGTTCTGCACCACATCTATTACCTGCCATTTCTGTTTTATTCCCTCTGTGCTCTTCCCTCCGGTGGAGGAGAGCAGGGAGTGCATTGGAGCACTCAGCTTTGTCAGGGTGTTTGGTTTGGTTCTGGTGTTAAACATGTTGCTTTGTGCTTGTGTCAGGACCTGAGAGGGCTCAGCAGCACTTCTCACCCTGGAGCAGCAGCTGAGGAGAGTGTCAGGGCTCCTGCAGGAGGGCCTTGGCTCCCTGCCTCCCAGCCAAGTGTCCCAGAATCCCACAGCCTTCTGTGGGGAGAAAACACAGAGAAATTCTTTAAGCTAAATCTGTGAATCCATGTGTATGAATGCACAGATTTTCATTATGCAATGTATAAGCAGGATATAAACATTCAAGGAAACTTCGTATTCAAGAGAAGTAGTTTATACCTCATAGTTTGAAACAGAAGTGATTTCACGGGGGTATTTTTTCTGTAATGGTCAGGAAAGAGATTTTGACAGCAGGGAGAGAAGAAGTTGGCTCTATTGCTCCACAGCTCCTCCCGAGAACAAGCAGCCAAAGGGAAGGTGAGTATAAAATAGATGCCTTCAAAGAAAATTTCCTGTGCTGCAATCAAGAAGAGTTAATTTTGGCAAGCTGACATCTCTGATTGTTTTTCTGAAAACCAACACTTCCAATCTCTGTAAATTAACTTTCCGATTTCCAGTGAAGACAAGACAAATTTTACCCTTGTCACCCATGGGTTGCAAAGACAGATCTTGTGACAAGAACTAAAATCTGGAACTCATTTTAAAAGCATATTTGACACAACACTAGCCATTGGAATACATCCAATTTATAATTATAAGACCAGGAAACTTTAAATTAGGTCAAACTTCAGCTCCAAATTAAAATGAAAGCATTCAAGGACTTAATGCATGTGAGCAAGACATGCAGTGTTGCTTTCCACACTGGCTACTTGAAGGCTAAAAATATATTAAAAGCAAGAGTGTTAAATAAGTGAATTTCTTTTTAATCAAGAGTTGCAGTTTTCTTTGCTCATCAGTTTGTGCTAGAGGGCCATGAAACTGTCTCAGCAAAACTGTCAGTGTTTGCAGTCTTTGCAGCCTGCTCCCAGTGAAGGTGAGCTACTTATTTAGCTGTAAAAATGTTTCCCTAGTTGGAGTTTATAAAATTACCTGCAGAAAAAAGGTTTGAAAAATCTCTCCTGAATGTAATGGCAAATCTCAAGAAATTTACCTTTAAAAAATTTATTTGCCAGAGGGAGTTCAGTTTTAGATGAAATATTTGCTTTTCCACAAGGCTTTTTATTCCTCCATAATTTACTAACAAGTTTGATTGGTAAAAAGAAAAGCTGATGAGCTACCACAAGATATGTAATGAAATGGTGATTTTGTTTCTCAATGGATACTAGAGCTCTGCTAACTGCCACGTTTTCAATCCTCGGTGTAGACCATCTGGAAATCCTACTGGAGGCTGGTAGAATCCCAGTAGGAGCCATATTGGGTCCTTTTTTCTTTTTATCCAAACTAGAGTGTTGACAGTGTGTGTAGAGAAGTAGTGATACATCTTGCACACTGTACTTGGCTGCTGGACACAGCTTTGAAATGAGACAGTAAGAACTAAACTAAACTAAACTAGAAAAAATAGTTTAGTTAATGAAAAAATAACTTCTATTTGGATTATGCAAGAATTCTTCATGCTTTGAAGTGAAACAAAGCCTTCCCTAAGTGTAAAGAGCAAGCAGCTTCCATTCTTTTTTTTCTTTTAAAAATCCATTTTATGACAGTAAGACTAGTGAACTCTCTTCTGTGAACCCACCTCTCAAAGACATTTCATCAAAGTAACAAGGTTACCTACTGGAAATCTAGCATCAAAGATATAGTGCTGTCATACAGGGCAGGGGCAAAAAAGTACAGGGAATGATGCATTGTTTCCAACTACTTAACTGCAGATAGTCAGAAGGAAGTTCAGTTATTATTTTTACAGTTTATGGGGGTTTTCTTCATGCGTATTTGAAGGCAGTTACACCAGGAAAGAAAAAAAACATCAAAAACCCCCACCAAAACCAACCAAAAAAACTCCCAAAAAACCTCAAGCCTCTCATTCCTGAAAGATCCCCCTGTTATCATTTCACATCTTCAAATATATCTCTATCTTTTCCCTTCACCCTTTTCTGAGAGCTGAAATAGGCTGCAAATATTACACACTGTGTTTGACTAGTACAACAGAGAATTGCTTGAATTAATTAATGCAAACTTATTTTCCACACTGTCCAGGGATGCAAAACCTAACTGTAAGTAACAGATGGGCAAAATAATAAATATTTCATTTTATTTTGACTTTTAATCATTTTCCCCATATTGTATTAAAAGGAACATAGACAAACAGCCCCTTTTTAATATGAGCATGCTAATTATAACCTATTCCTTAAAACCATAATAGGCAAAAATAAATTACTTAGCTGAAAAGAAGGTGGGGTAGCAAATAGAAAATTTGCTTAGTATTTTGGGATTTTGTTGTGTTTATTTTTACATCATAGGCTATCTTGTTTAGGAATGTGGTTTTAAAAAAAGAATTGAAATAAGCAACAAACAGAAAGCAGCCTTTAAAAAAAAAAAGGGGGAAAGAGGTAACTATTTTGTTTGGGCTGGGGCACCTGTGTAGGTAATGTCTGCAGCCTACAGAGCAGTGTTACCCTTCCTCCCCCTGCCTTCAGGACGTAATTCCTCTCTGTGCTGCCATCGGCTGAAACACTCCACCCCGCCACATCTCCAGACCTCTCACTTTGCTCTTCGAGATCTGCATCTGCTCTGTAAAAGACAGAGCAACACCTACTAATGATGTCTTACCTTATGGCTGCTGTTTTCCCCTGTTTTAATTTTCAAATGGTAGTTTCGTCTAAATGGTGCCTGTAAGTCTTTGACAGCATAAGGTAGGAAATCATCACACTAAGAGTGTAACTCCAGCCTAAATTCTTCTTTTAATACAAAGCATCGTTAGCTTCATCAAAAGAGATATTGTTCCTACTTGCACATTAGAAATCCTTTATTTCCCTTTTGCCAAGAATTCCTCATGTTTGTTTCATCAACTGTCCTTCACAAGAGGAAAGAATAAAGCTTTTTCTTTCAGAGCAGACTGCCCCGCTTTCAAGCTTTTAAATTCTGATCCTGTTGAAGGTAAGGAAATATAAAATTCCAGTGGAAGAATACATCTTCTCAGACAAAATCCTTTGAAACATTTTTGTTAACTAGAAGCCTGTTTATCCAGGAAAAAAGCCAGTACACTTAAGTATAGCAACCTAGGTCTTCTTTTTAAGCAAGTAAGAAAATAAACATTGGGTTTAGCCCCCAGTTTAAAAATAAAAGCCACACAACAACTGTCTCAACATTAGCTGTGAGAGGAAATGAAATACGACATGTATTTTCTTTGAGAAAAATATTGCAGCCTTTCACCAGGATGAAATATATACACAGACATGTGGTCAACAGTTGGGAAAATTGGTATACTTTAAATAAATACAAGCATAGTCAAACACATTGTTGAAATGCATGTGAGCCTTTACATGCTATAAACATATTGGTCCCATTACCTGAGTGCAACTTTCACATACATTAAATGACAAATAATCAAAAATTTAGAAATATTAATGTGGAGTTAAATTCAAAATGGCCAGGGTAATGAAGTCATCTGCTAAAATGTCAACTTTGGGACATTCAGAATATCTACTCCTTGCACATATGCAAAAACACAGCAAGGGAAGAACAGATTTTAAAGTGCATTTCCATATAAACTTGGGAATATGTCCATGAAGAAAATACTACACTGACATGTAAATTGTTCACTTAAATATAGGATCACTATCCTAAACAAAATATCAGTCCAATAAGTTTAAATTTTTTATACAACTTTAGAGAGAAAAAAAAAAAGTTAGTACAAAAGCACAGACATCCCATATGTTTTGAAATCTTCATTGATTCAAGGCCCAGAAAAGTAAACCAACTGGAGTAGTTCTTTTCATTAGTCACATGCCAACATGCATGACTAAATTAACAAGAGAACATATAATGCCTTCAAAATTAATGGCCACGGTTTCTTTGACTCCTGTAAGGTTACAATTTCAAGTTGCTCTACTATGTATATGTTAAAATTTTTACTGAGACTGGTATTGCAGTGCTAGTGAGAGCTTTGGAGGAATGCTCTAAATCATCTTCTGCCTTCTGAATTGCTAGCAAAGGTGCTGGCAAGCATTCCCAGTCCACACTATTTGAAGTGCATTAAATTTTAAGGAGCAGAAACTGATCCAGATCCGTCTTAAGATATTAGATCTTTAGATGCTCTGTGTTCAGCCTTCTAAACTGAAGACATTTGATATAAAAGACAGTGAGAGACACTTTGCAGAGAATTTTAGGAGGGTACAGAGGAATATTGTTTTTACTTATACTACTTTTAAGGATAAAATATGTTTTCATATTTAAGAAAAACCCACAAACTTACAAATAGCTGACATTGCATCCCTATAGCCATGAATATAAGCCACAAAACATAAGAAAAAATGGGGTTTCAGCATTTTAACTAATTATCCATAGTTTTTATGAAGTTTTCAAAGAAAGAATATTAAAAATGTTAAAAACAGGACAAATGAGCTTAAAAGTTAGCTTATGGAAAAAAGTAAATAGCAGAACCTACTCAGAATATTTTCAGTGGGTAGAAACCGGCTGAATTTATAGTGACATTTGGAAAATGTACAGGAAAAGTCAGCTATTTGTTTCATTTGTAAGGAAAAATTATGACAGCATGCTGTTTGCAAGGCTGCTGTGTAAATACATGGTCATTAAAAAATCTAAACAGAAATAGTAAAGTGGTACCTTGCACAGAGAATGTCACATAATAGTAGAGAAAATTGAACAGCCTTGTGAGCTCCCATAAAGTAAAAAATAACACAAAATTAACATAAATAGACAACCATCATTAATACACGGAGATACACACCAGAAAAATTTGACTGCTGGGAAAACATATTTTTGAAAGAATTCATGCACAAAATTTACAGAATCAGCACTGGGCAATATAAAGCTGTGGTGCAAGATTTCCTTAGCACCCTACCTGCTCAACTTGGTGCCTTCAATTAGCCATATGCTATACAGGAGGGTGTCACATCTTTTTCAGGATGGCAAAAAAGCTGGAGGTGGTGCCAGAATCTATTTTACCACTACTTTGAATGCACAAAGAGCAATAGGCCAGAGTGGGTTACAGATGAGGAAATCGCACTTGAAAGCAGGATGGATCTCCCCTTGGCTCTGTCACCGAGAAGGGAAAGACACAAGCTGCTTTTGTCCTGATGATTCTGGTCTGGAAATTATTACCTCCCAGTAAGTAGCATTTCTGTTTCTAAAATTTAATGGTTTTCAGAAATGAGAGATGATCTTGCAATACAGAAGCCTTTGCATACAACACAGGTCATTCCTGTGTGACAGTTCACTTCACACACCTGGGAGCAGACAGCTGCTCTGGCATCACTGAGAAGATATGGTCCATCAGGCAATATCTGGCCTTTCCTCAGACATGGGGGGAAACACTAATAAGTCATCTTTTGAGGACTTTCAAATTTAAAATGAACATTTTTGTCATTGTTCTGGAGCAGAGCATGTGGTTATAAAGACAGAGTTAAACTTGGAGCTGTGTGTGTACTTCAGCTTCTACAAGATAATGTGGAGATATGGAACCCAATCTGGACATTAATCAGTGGCAGAGATTGTGCAGATGAGGTTGAGAAGCTGGGAAGCACAGGGAATACAAATATTGGCAATGAGAGAAAGTACATGTTGTGGTTCAAATCTAACAGGTGTAGGCAGACAAAAGACAGAGCCTTCCTCTTTTGCCTGATGTTAATTGAAAGTAAAGGTCTGCTTTAAGGTAATTCTGTTGATTTCCCTTATTATTAAATGCCAATAGCAAAGCTGATATTAGCTCAAAACCAACAACTAGCTCAATGGCAAGAAGTTCTTGTATTCTTTCAGGCACTGAAAAAACACACAACAGAATGCAAAGGAGCAGAAAAAAACAAAATGAAACAAAACCAAGTGAAACAAAACAAAACAGAGAGAAAATAGCTATGGCAAGTAGTCCAAATACTTTATTATGAAAAGCAAATATTTTTGGTGTCAGAAAGCAAAAGGTTGAATTTCTGTCTCAGAATATTTCTTAAAGAAATTAGATCAGTTTTCATCTCTAGTTTGGGGAATATACTTGCAGAAAAGATGGGTTCACTTCTTTTTGCCATCTGCTAGCACAACATACCGTACTATTTCATTTTCCCATTAGAATATTACTTTTCTTGTTATTATAGTGGTGTCAAAGAGTGCTTTCTTTATCCACACAGATATATAATATCTTTCTATGAAATGAGAGAAATTCTAAAGTTGTTTGAATTGTGTGATGTATTATGATATAATATCTGGCCTGATGCAGTGGCATATTGGCTGGCTTTTTCCACAGCCTGAAATTCTTGTAAATACTTGCCCCTTACACGGTTTTGGGCCTTGTAACACACCAGTGAACTTATTGTCATCTAGATATTATTACTCAGAATTCTAAGGGAATATTTTATTTCCTATTTTTCCCATTTATTCTTTCCTTTAGTATGACATTAAGAAAATGTTCCAGTGCATGAGTTTAAAAATATTTAGAAATTTAAAATCCTCCACCATGTATTTTAAGTGTTCCTGTGTGTATACTTATACAAAATTAAGAGTGACAGTATCAGAGCTTTTGAAGAGCAATTAAAGATAATGAGACAAAATTTTGGATATACACACTTTAATGGCAAAATTCCCAGTGGAATTCCCAATGGTTCTCCCTACAGGACATTTACAGTCTCTGCATTTTAATCTAGTCCATTTCAACGCTTATAAAACAATGAATAGTTTTGTAAATTTCTAGATTCATGAGTGAGTCAAGCTTGTGCAGATGAGACACATCACAGTACTGGACTGAGGGAAGAAACTGGATATATTGTAAAGATTTTTTTTTTAATTGAAATCTTCAGACTAGGCACATTATTAGACCTGAGCTCTTTTTCAGACATGGAAAAACCTTAGCAAACCCAAAGTCTTTCCTGACTCACAGTTTCGATATTAGTGCTCCAACACAGACTGAACTGTTTTATTGCCAGGCAATTTCAGTGATAATGAGCAGTGTCTGGGAGTGGCTGCAGAAATTGACCAAAAACATGAGCCAGAATAAAATACCCACTGACCTCTGTTGGATTTCCAGGCACCAATCTACATCTGCTATAAAAATCCTTCAAATTCATTCAAATATGTGTAAGGACTCTACCAAAGTTATCACTTAACATCTTACTCTGCCTGTGAGTGCCAGAGGCCGAAACACTCCTTAATCAGATATATTGACCTTTGTTTAGATAAAATGCTTTGTCATTAGTATGGTACTTTTTCCTTTGGAAATAAATTGCTTCAGCAATCTGAGGACTAGAAATACCAGATAGGTAATACTTAGATCTAATGGTTTATCTTCCAGCTGGAATACGTGCAGTCTAGGTCTCAGAATTTAAACAAACAAACAAACAAACAAAATTAAAAGACAAGTAAAATCAACACTGGATAGCTTTAATCCTTCAGCTGACTCTCATCAAGTAGATATCATTATATCCAGTTTATGATAATATATGATCATTAAATAATATTTCATTATGAATCAAAGAAGGGCTAAAAACTACAACACATTTAGGACTGCACATGTATGTAGTTTAACTGCCCCTTAGCGCTATGTTAATGTAAGAGTCCAGGCTTTAGGTGACCTTACCTTAAAAGAATGAAAAAAAATATATCACTTTTCAAGCATGAAATCCATTCAAATATGCAGCTGTATGAGGTGAGCTAAAATAATTTTAACGAGAAACACAGAGCATTTTACAGAAAAGGAACTTAGTTTTTAAAAATAAATAAATTTTAAAAAGAAGTATTTTTTTGGTTGTTGATTAGTAGCATGCAGAAATTACAGCGAATGGTGAGTATCCTAGTCATCCATTCTAATTAAAATTTAAATTGAAAACTGGGCTCTAATGAAGAGGAGCTTAGTGCTGGTCTTGAGGGATCTCCTGTCAGTGGGCAAATGAAAAAAAGTGCACAAAGGCAAAAGAGATTTCACTCAGGCATTTTCTTGGTGTATGCTGCACTCTAATAGAAAAAGGGGTGCCTGCTGCCTTTTTATTGAAAAAGAACCAATGAAAAAGAACTATTGAAAAAGGCACGGTTGCTCTCTGTGGTACTGTGATCTAGGGAGAAAATCTCTTTAAGTCTGGCCAAGAAGCAAAACAGCATTAAAGAAGAAAGGATCCTATAATTTTGTCTGCCGTAGTAAAGTGGTTATACTATTGTTCCTTTTGGCTTGTTTGACAGCTCCACTCCTCCAGCTCACCAAAACTGTTGATAATGAATATAGCTGAGGGTGAGTACAGATATACCTTCTTACACTTACAGCTGCTCAAGCCTGGTGTCGGAAGGGTCAACCTTTGCTGAATGGATACGATCTTCATAGTGAAGCACAAGGCAAGAGCTTTGACACAATTTTAGTTTGAAAAAGACAGTGCTTTGGTTTTTGTAAAAACTTTAAAATGATGCTTTAATGTGTTACTAAGTGTAATAAAAAACAAAAATCCATCACACCCTTAGGCTAATAAATTGCCCAGTGCATTAAAAAATTCACTATGTATCAAACAGGGATAACCTGCTAAATAAATGAAAATGCTAAAGCTATATCATCTTCCAGAAACAGCTATGTATCTCTAATGGTCTAATAATACAAGATAATGGAAAATACAGCAAGCACATTGTATTTTTAAAGCCAGTTTCTGTGCTACCTCAGAAGCAGAAATTTAAATGAGTGGTTGTAAACTAATTCAATATCTATAACTTCTACTTAGGGTTACTTGTAACTGTGACTCCAAAAGAAAAAAAAGAAAAAAAAAAACAAACAAACAAACAAACAAACAAACAAAAAAAAAAAAAAAAAAAAAAAAAAAAAAAAAAAAAAAAAACCAGAAAAATGTTGAAGCTATAAAAGACCAATCAGATCAGCTTATGCAAGAAAATAAGTTATGCAGTATCTCCCAATATGGACACTTAATTATGCTTTGTGTAAGTGCAATAAATTACTGTCTTAAACCCCAGAGCTCTCATTTGTTGCAGGCCTGTTTTTTGGTTTCTGTTGCTCCCTCCTCCCAAGGAAAGTAATAAATGTGGTATTAAAGCTGTATCTCTCTCTGGCTGTAAGCTTTCTGAAGATGGAAGTTAACTCCTGTCTTTCAAAGTGCTATGAGTGGCAGTTGCATACCCGTGCGAAAGAGAAATCTCACTGCTAATCTATCATGAGCAAAATACAATGTCTCCCCACAAACTTCCCTCTGTCACTACGCTCAGAAGGTTGCAACAGCAATATTTCTCTGCTATATTTCCAGTAAGAAATGCAGAAACCATTAAAAAATCACAAGGAGAGATTTGCCATAGACAACTGGTTGCATTTGATTAAATTGTACTAAAATTGTGGGTTTTTTCATTTAACAGTAAAATTCAGTCAATCTTGTTTAATGTCAGTGCTGTTAATGAAGTTGTCAAGCTTGTCACTTTCATTGAATACCAACTCTGCTAAGAAACTGGTACTACAATTACCTCCAGCTCTATACGATTAAATTCATCAAAGCACACCAAGGCTCCAGATTGTGCCAGACCTTTGAAGAATTTCCCCATGGCTTTGTAGTCTCGTCCATCCAAGCAGTTCAACACAATGCATTGAGCAAAGAAAAGACCTTAAAAAGATCTCTTTTTTTGGTAATTTAAAGCGTATAGGATTCAACAACATTTACTGCCTGTAATTCAGCCTCCCGTGCTGTCACTCCCCTGCCCCAGAATTTCTCCTTATTTATCCCATCTGAGTCTGTAATATAAAGACAGCTCATGCAGTTCTTAACTAACTCAATCTTTCACAGTAGCATGGGAAATGCATTTACACACAATTAAAAAAAATATCTCTTACAAGAGAAAAGTAGAGTTAAAAGAGGAATAACAGCAGTTTCATGTCCACCCAACTTCTCCACTTAAATATGTTTCTCAGAATCCCTCATAAAAAATCAATTATTTTAAAGAAAAGATAAAATGGGAGAAATTATGTTCCTGGATTCCTCTCCTCTCTCTGCTGACACAAGGAACCCCACCAGGGTGAGATGACTGATATCACCAAGAGGCACTTGGGAAAGACCCAGCTTCCTCCTCCATCCCCATGTCTTCCTCTCTCACCAAAACATCTGGTATTCTGAGAAGGACCAATTCCATACAGCCAAGGGGCAGGTACCTCACTGGGCACACCGTGCGTTGGACTTCTCCTTGGCAGCCCTGTGGCACACAAGCAGTATAGCAACCCAGGTGCCCCCCAAAGCAAGTCATTGTTTTTGCTCTGTGTTCTTTATACCATCCTGGAAATGTATATGTATCATGTCCTGAAGAACAAGCAGGAGAAATTACTTCCCACAGAGGTGATTTTGTGGAAACTAAGGTGCCTATGCAACAATAGACAGTCTTAAGACTTGAAAAATCTAAAAATAAGCATGCTGTGACTTACATTCTGCTGGACACACACTTGTTCTGCTGATGTAGCAGGGCTAAAGGATGCAGAGGGTGAAGAGGCAAATGCTGCATCACTGATAGCAAAGCTAACTTGGCAACATACATTGTAGACTAAAAATAATAAAATTGCTCAAATTATTAAAAAAAATAATTGCAAAGAAGGTGAAATTCTGAACCTATATAACAAGTTCAGGACAGTGGGATTTTCAGTTACAAGTTCTTCTGCTAGTAACCATTAATTTTGGTTTGCTGCATAGGTAACACAGATGGACACCTGATGCAGCTGCAGGTAAGTTTCCTCCTGGCATTATGCTTGCTGATACTGTGCTTATTAAAAAAGACATCTAAGATGCTCAGGTTTATTCTTCAAGATAAATGTAGCAGCAAGACTTGGATAGATGGCTCACCTGTGGAGCCACTTGGCTTCAGCTCATACAGAGGTGGAAAACACCAAGTGGAGTCTCACCTGCCACTATCAGGAACCTCATCTCCAAAGTGTGCAGTGATATAGGAGATGCAGGAACAACCAAAACAGGTCACACCCGTGGCCTCTCTAATCCACCAGAGGTCAATCTTCGCACATGAGCCACTAAAGCCTGTGTGAGCCATTCTTGGGCACTGAAAGGGAGAGGTGAAAAAGCAAGCAAGTCACCATGAATAACCATTAGCAGGAATTATCTGGTCAAGCCACAAACATTGGGAAGAGAATAATGTATCAAATTCAGTGTTTATCTTTGACATCTACATACCAAGTATGTGGAATAAACATACAGTGGAATAAACAAGAGGACTGAAGTCTTCAAACGATCAAAATTACTGCTTACATGTCATAGAGGCTCAATCCAACCACTTTCTCAGAACCAGCACAGTACAAAACTTTCTCAAGAAGTGCAGATAGAGGAGAAAGGAAGTATCTGATATTTCAAATATTAAGGACATATTTATTTGCCCTGAGATCCCAGGTGTCGCTAGAGGACACAAAAAGAATGACACTCATGCAGCCAGGTTGTCACAGCAAAAAGAGAGTGTTTATTTCTTGGCCTTGATTTATATAGATTCTGGACAATGACCAGGGATTGGAGGATGAGGTTGCCACCTCTCCAACCCCACTGGTCAAACTGAAAGTCCATCAACTGTCCCTCCTCGAGAGAGGTATGTAAACATCACTTTTGTTTACCTAAAAGTCTGTGAGAAACTCCACTACAAAAATGCAAACATCAGAAGGCTGAAAAAGATCAGAGCGATACCCAGGAGAGAACTTTTGAGCATTTGAAGAACTCTTAAATAATGAGGAAATACATATAGTGGGGAATCTATAATACTTCAGCCAAACAGGATGATCTGGTAGAAGATAATTTCATTACCAGAACCATTTAAATGAAAGGACTTAGTGGCACCCAAGCATTTCAGCTACATATGTAACTCTTGGAAACTGGATATACTGGGACACAGAATTGCGTTCTCCCTCAGATGCTCTGGCAACAACCACTAAATGCAGATGCCAGAGAAACCTCCAGGAAAAAAAATAAAAATCTGTATTTGATTCTAAGGACATGAGTAATGGGAAAATCTGAATATAGAAAGCATCTCAAGTGAACATCATTATGGAGAAAGAACAGCAAAACAGAAACCAATGGACTGCAAGATATTGATAACCTCAAAAATTGACTGGTCAGCTCTTCAGGAACTAAATAGAAAGGGAATAACATTGGAGGAGAAATAGCAGTTCCCTAATTTGACTGTACTTAGGACATAAATGTAAACTTTAATAAGAAGAAAATAAGAGAGAAAGAGTTCACTAAACAATAATCTTTTCACATATTAAAAATACTGGAAGACATACAGGAGACAAAAAATATATTTGCTTACAAACACGCTTCCAGAAATAGCCAAAGATGACAGACTCACAAAAGCGTGAAACAAGATACAAGAGCAAAGTGACATGGTACATAACTAGAAATCATTCAATAGTATTAGTTATACTAGAAGATGAAAAAAACCTTTGGAACACAAATTGGAAAGGAAAAATCAGCAACAGGCAATGATGAGAAGGTCCAAGTTTATCGTCTTCTTGCATCTCTTTACTAGAGAGGCCAGCCATAGTGTGATAGCCAGCAACACCAGTGTCAGTGGGATAATATATCAGGTTAATGCAGATAAGAGGTTAGAAACCAATTTGTTCAGTTATTATATTTAAATACCTGGCTGGAGCAAATTCAGGATCATTACCCATTGTGTTTGAGGATTCGTGGGTGACTAGTGAGACACTGGAAAACTATCAAAGGCCAACAGAAAGCTGGTATTTATACTCGAGAAAATGAAGGATTACTAGCCTGATTTCAAATCTCCTAAAAAGTGCTGAAACAAGGAATTAAACAAAGGACTGTCCATAAGCCCTGAAAAGAAAATAAGATAAACAGTCTGGGTTGACTTGTTGGGAAAAATCACACCAAAACAAACTGATTTCTTCCTATGACAGGAGACTGATGAGTAGATATGTAAGTTATAGTAGATGTCAAATGCCGTCTCTTCAATAAGGCTTTTGACACCTTCTAGGAAAAAGCTAAGGAAAAGTTTTGTGGGGAATTTTTTCAGGATGGTGAAACTGCTGGAAAAATGTAGTTTAAATGTAGCTACTAGCTACCTCATCAAGAAGAGGACTGTATCAAACATGGCTCTGCAGTGCATTACACCTGTGTCTGCAGTTCTCTGATGTTTTCATTAGCCACCTACATGACAGAATGGTGTAAAAATTAAAAAGCATATACCTCACTAATGTGAATTAAGGAAGCACTGTTGTTTCAAAAATGCCATGATGAGAGGTCAAAAAGCATAGAGATATGCTCAAAAACATAAACAACCATCACCGGGAAATCTCCAGCTAAAATGCTGAATTTTGAAGAAACTGAACAAAACTGTATGCCATTGAAGAACATCTTGAAAGAGAAATAAGAACATTCTACAATAAGTCATTTCATAAGACTGAAGGAGACAATTAGAATAATCATAAAAAAAAAAAAAGGCTATTTTTAAAACCAAAGAGAACAGCGACAGTGGTGAATGGGCAGGGTGTGAAATGTCCATTCTTTGGTCTTAAAGACAGACAAAAGTACATGAGGACATATGGCTTTTTTGGTCCAGCTCTGTTGAGGAGTGACAGACTAGTATGATCTTGAATTCAGACTATCTTTTCATGTGATTCTAAGATCAGAGAAGGGTGCAAGACATATGAGCTAATGTCTGAGAAGTTCCCAGCTTGCATTTTCAGTTTTAAAGTAGCAGTGCTATGGAGTCCCACACTTTATAACTAACACAGCAATTTCAAGTGCCAGGAGTCACAGAGAGTGTCTCACCTCTTTCTCAGTTCATCTAATCATATCTGCACAGCATTCTTTTCTGCAATGGAGACATACACCTGGCAATTAGTTCATGCCTAGCAACTTCAATCTTTAAAATCACAAACAGTAAGTTGTGAAAAAATCCTATCTGAAGATAGTATGGAGGATTTCATTGCCCTTGCAAATGTTCAATTCTTGTTTCAACTCCCAGGAACTGGAAGTATTTTATTGACTGGATAAACTGGCTACATTTTTTTATTCTATTTTTTCATCATTGTTTTTCATCTTTGTCCTCTCACATGTGTTGTTAAACAAAAAGGGACACAGGAGTAAAGTACCTCTGCTGGGCAATGCCCTGTGCACATATAACTGTCCCAATACTTTTCAGCCTCCTCTCATTTCAAAATCATAGGCTTTTAAAACAGCTCATGCTGGAAGGGATCTTGTAAGATCATATAGTTGAGCTGAAATCTCACTGTCTTAAAACATGTGATAGGTCTGTCATCTGAAGACCTCCCCTCTTGTAACTTTCCTTCTTTCCTCGCAGAATTGCTTTGACTGAAAAACAGCATGGAGCTGAAGGGAGATGGGAGTCTTTCTGAATCATTGCAGAGGTGATGTTTACAGTATTATTCTGTATTCAGTCCATTTTAAAAACAGTTTAACTGGGCTGCTTCTTAATTGACTGCTTCACATTTGCACATTAAGCAGAGGTTTAGAGCGACCTGTCCACAATGATATTCTAGTCTTTTTCCTTAGTGGTTAACAGATAATTTCAAAACAACAATGTGCATGAAAACTCAGATTATTCTCTCTGAAGTCCATTAGTCTGTATCCACCAGCAGAGTTTTCATTTGCCACTGTGCTGCCTGGTACTTTCATTTTGGTCTGCCTGAATTTCATGCTTTGCTCCACCAAAGCATAAGGCTGGGGAACAATGGGGAACAGCAGAGGCACACAAATTCCCAAGAGTGAGCTTCAAATAGTTGAAGGAAAAACCAGGACCTACTGTAGAAGCATACCTGGCTTTGTTCACCTCTGTGGGTCTGACACACATGCCCACTCTGAGAAAGCCACTTCCAGATACCTACTAAATCAGTAGTTACACCAAGTGAAGGAGCTGGCCCAGCATGTGTTCACAGCTGTTCTGAGATTTTCATATCCCTAAACTATCATTTCTTTGCACTGCATTTTCCCTTTTGTTCATTTCCCTGCTTCCTTTTACTGTGTGAGAACAGAGGTCTGGGTAACCCATTTGTCATTTTTTCATTCTAGGTCTCAATTATTCTTTCTAACCTGCTTTTCTCATCTGTCAGCATTCCCTCTTGCTCCTAACCTTTTGTTTTCTTCCATCTCCTATCTGCCCAAAACTGATTTAAATAAATCTACAGGAAAGAAATGTGAATGGGACTTTTGCCTGCAAAATGAAAAGCAGGCACTCTGCTGGCACTGCATTTCTATACCTAATATGCTGCAGAAAGCTACATTCACATGGCCAGAAAGTGCATATATCTGGAGACAAGGAGGAAACCTGACTGGAGCTTTGTGTCCCTCAGAAGCAGCAGCTGGAACCATATCCATGAAAGGTGCTCAAATGACTCCTTGAAAATATCTCCATCAACTGGAGTATTTAATACTGAGCTAATCAGTATAAGATTCTTCATCTAATACATGACAAGTGAAATTGGAAATCCCACATTTCAGTCTCCTCAATTTTCTAATTAAGTATCTTTCTCTGTCTGCAACGTTCTTATAACTGCTTTTCCTGAACCTCCAATATCTCTCTCAAACCTCTTTCACTGTATCTCTCTCCAAGGCTTTGCTTCCCGTATTGTGAGCATTTCCTTGGCTTCTTAGCTTTTCCCTTTACCTGAAGTCTCTTTCAGCTTGGGAAGACTGAAGAGTTGTACCACTGTGCATTGCTCGACAACTGACACTCTCTGATGTGTTAATACTGTGCTGTTGATGAACCAGGAGTGATGGACAGAGGAAGGATGTCTTTCCGAAACTAGAACAGCAAGGCACTGACCACAGGCCTTCATATTCTTTGGAAATTGTTTTTAACTCTTAATTTGCAACCATCAACCTGTGACTCTCCTTCCACTTCTCCATGAAGTACAGTCTGAGGGCAAAAGGAGAGCAACACACAAATGGGGAAACTCCTTTCCCTTTCACTGTCCTAAATGAATAAAAAAGGACCTATAACAGGGTCACTAGGCAGCTTGGGACACTGCAGTGGTAGTTAGTCCGATAGCGTTTTGTTTAACCAATAGATATAAACATGCTCTTTAAGTTAAGCACACACTGATGAGTCAAAATTAGCTAGAAATTAGAAACCAACCATGGGATGTTTCACTATTACATATATCTGTGCTGGGACCTGTTTCTTTTCATTTGCATATGTTTATGTTTTTAAGAGATATTCACAAGCAAATCCTCTCTCTCCTACATGCTTATTTTCTTAATGAAAATGTGCTGTAATTTTTTGCTTTAGAAGCACTGGACTTTTATCTGTAACATACAAGAATTTTTGATCATTTTCCTATTTCCTTGTTTCTGTATTTCCTCCTGCTTTTATTTTATTATTTAAGAAGATGAAAAACTATCAACAAAAGACATCTATGTGCCATTTGAATGGATTATTATAACAGGAAGCAAACCTACAAGTCACCTTACTGTATGTTCCCAGCAAATATTAATAACTGTTTGTATGCATAATAAAAATAGAAATGTATAAAACATTGTATATATAGCAATACAGCAATGAAAAATATCCCTCTGGGACTTCCACTATTACTGTCTCAAAGAAATTCAGATCCTCTTTTCACCACTAATTTAGCAGCACAAAACCCCAGAATCCTTGCAGTCCCACACTGTGCCTCAAAAGTGCCTGTGTACACAGACTTTATTTCTTTAATCAGTGTAAATTCACCCTGCAATTTTCTCTCCCCACTGCTGCCCCCTTGAGCAATGGCTTAATAAATAAATAAATAAATGAACAAACAAACAAATAAATAAATAAAATTAGATTAGCTACTCCCCGAGTCAAGTGCAGCCAGACATCCTCTCCAGGTCTTTAGGTATATGAGCAACCATGCTGACTCCAGTGACTCACATACTTGTAATTACGTGCACACAGGGAATCTACATCCTTAATTTGTTTTTTGCCTCCTGTAGTGTTTAAATCATGAGTTGTGGGTTTGGGGGTTTTTTAACTTGCTTGTTGTTCTAGTCAGGCCTTGGCAAGTTTTCCTTTTCCCTGTTCTAGCTAGCTTTTCAGGTGCTCCAACAAAGTATAAGTTTCCCACCAGAGTTTTTAAAGAAGAAAGATTTCCAGGGTGAATATACTATACCAATAAATGAAACCCAACCTTTTAAAAATTACACTGTCAAAAAAACCCATTAGGCTTTAAAAGAGTTGAAGTAAACATTAGATTTTAATATCTACTGCTGCTTAGATTTTTCTGAACTGAAAATCCCCAGCGAGCACTTAAAACTTCATTACTACACTGAAAGGTTGTGAAAGGCTATTTAAAGGTTTTCAATTTTGCTGAAGTCTAGAGGTTATTACAGCTTGAAAGAATACAAACCCTAATATTACATGGAATGAAAGGAATCAAATTTATGTTCTCATCTCCCCTGTAGTTTAATCTAGTTCTATTAGATTCAATGGAGAAAATCAGGGCAGGTTGAAACTTTTTAGGGGCTGATGAAAAATAATATTTGGTCATTGTAGAAAACATTTCTGTCTATTACTCATACTCTAAAGGATATTCCTATCTCTCAGTCCCACAATCACAACTTACAGTGTTATCAGCCTCCTGCTCAGAAACCCATGGGCTGTGACCTGTGTCAGAGTCACACCAAAATTTCCACAATTACAGAAGAAAATTGAGGACATCTGACTTCATCTCAAACTGAGGTTATCTATAACTTGATATGTAGTCTTACATTATAAATATTTTAAGTTCTTTTTCTCCTTTATTTAATTTGGGAGAAACTATTGGGTGACTCAAACATTATGGGCTATCTTCATATTACACAGCTATAATAGAAGCTGACCAAACATGCAGCAAAAATTAGAACAAAGAAGAACTTTTATAGTCATCTACTTAGGAGTCCATCAGATTCCAGGTTTGGTCAGTCACAAAGTGTTAAATAAAGAAGCACATGCCCAGGGTATGCCCCTGTGGCTGTGTGAAGACCTGCTTATCTCCAGCCTACTAGGACTGCAGATACCAGCTGTCCATTTCTTTACGTTTTGGCATTCCAGATATCTCACAACTGAGAGAGAAAGGTCCCCAGATACAGAGATTTATGCCAATTTGTGTTATTTTGGCATAAAACAGTTAAAAGAACTGAGGGTTCTGCTTGGTACAACCCTTACCTAAATGCCTTTATGCTGGCATTTCTACCTTGAACCCAAATATTTTCATTTATTTTAAACTTTTCTGAGTGCTAATTGCTTAAATGCTTGTACATGACTGTGGTTATATTGGCCTATATGCTAGAAGGTAAAAACCCCCAACTAAATAGCACTCTGCATTTAAAGAATGCTCTTAGTAGACACTTGGTCCCTATAATAGGAAATAAAATTATTAGACTGTCTTTAAATGGCTGAAGCATATCATCCTCTTTGACATAGCAGCCATGGCGCAGTCGAGAAGGGGAGAAAAAAGAAATCTTGGTGATTTTTCTGCCTTCATTTGCCTTCTACTTTAGGACACAGCAGGAAGGTCAGCCCGCAAGGTGGCTGTCTGATATGCTGGTTATCTCCCTCCTGGAAAGACTGCGCTTGGGAATACATGGTATTTATTCAGACTTTCCACTGCTGCTACTCCAACAAGCTCTCAGTAACACCGGTTGAGAAGATGAGTACTTCCCACCAACAGCACTCCCCTGAAGAGAGCTTCATATATAACACTGTTCCTCAGTGAGACGTTCAGTTCAGGTACTAGAAGTTTTGACAGCTGTAACCCAAGGCTTCTTCTCCCAATCCTTTGCATCACCTATTAGCCCTTTAACTCCTTCAGAAATCACATGATTCACACAATTCACACAAGTCTTATGCATGAATCACCAAGTAAGCATTAAGTGATTCAGGGACCTACAGATCAAAGAAGCTGGAAGGGATCTCCAGAGGTCTTCTGGTGCAACGTCTCACTCAAAGGGAGTCCATCAAAGGAAGGAGGCTCAAGATCTCTTCAGCTTGAGTATTGGATCTCTGGCATGGAGACAGGGCTGTCTCTGCAGGCCTTTGGGAGGAAACTCAGTATACTTTTTCATATAGGAGGATCTCCAGTAAGGTCAGAAAAAGTCATACATTTCCAGAAATTATTTCCTGTCTTGAAACCCAGAAGGTACATGAATAGGCAGAAAGATATTATCAATTGTGCCCAATGAGAAATAGTGGTTTTAAGACACAAATTGCTCTTCAAATTCAAACCTTAGTATCATTCACTTGGGAGAATCACAGCTTATACTTAATATGTGGACAGAAACTTATGTTGCCACTGGCTGCTACAAAAATAACTTATTCAACACAGCATTTCAAAATATTAATCAACATTTCAAAATTATTGCATCTTCTACATCATTATATATATCTTTAAATTTTTATTAAGTAAGTAAGATTTCTACCGTTTGTTGGTAGGAGAGTTGATCTTCATATTTTTGCCATATAATAAGTACCAGAGCACAGAACCTGCGCTTTCTGTTGTTTGTTTAAAGACAAGATGTAAAAAGGCATTAATTTCTTAAATATTGGCATGTGTTCAGTTTTCACCATTCCTGTAAAGGTCAGTGAATGTGGAGGCGTCAGTGGAGTAGAAGAAAATAAGTGCTCCTCTGCCCAGGAAGGCAGGTGTTATTTGAATCATTCTTGTTAGGCAATATTCATCTTCCCTTGAATTTATTACTTGTGTCAGCATCAGTGACAATAAATCAAGCACAAGTTGCTTGTCCGCATGGACAATTCTGTTGTCTCATATCGTGGGAAGCTAACGAGGAGGAGGAAATGACACTTGTGTGGGTGATGCAGGTACACATGTTCTCATGGGGAGGGTATGAGCACATTGTTTGTCCCAGCTCCCACCTACTCCAGGGCCAGAGGAACCACATATGGGTTGCTTTAGTGCCAGGGACTTCTTTGCCCAGAAACTTCTCAGCTGTGGAGCCCAGGTGAAGTTAGTATAAATAATGATTTTGAGAGGTTCTAACTTATAAACGGCGCCTTGGGATCACAGCAAAATGAATACAAATTTTATATTAGCATATTTGAAATGTATGTCATATAATACCACACAAGGATCATATTAACTTTCAGTCCTCAAAGATACTCAGGTCTTTAGGGAAACACAGCTTTGCACAGTTAGATCTGAGTCTAACCCCATACCATGCTGCTGTCGGAGGCTGCCTAAGCAGCAGAAAGTGTTCTTTTAGCCTGGCACTGTTTCAGGTCTTTGTTCTTTCCTTAGAGCCCCAAGTGAGCACAAATTAAGTTATGAGGTCAGTGACTTCTGAGAGGGTTTTTTTGGGGAAAAGTATTTAGTTGGGTTTTGTTTATTTGGTTTTAGTTTTATTTTAGGTTTGTTTTTCTTTATTTTTATGCCTACAGTGGGTTTACTTTCTTTTAAAAGAAGTAAAGCAAGGAATATCTCTGCTGACACCCTATTATAATTTGCAAGTAAGAAACTTTGTGTTTTATGCTTATATCTCCTGGTTAAACTGAATTCAGAGATTCCCAATTTCAGGCTATTTTCCCTGTCACTTATGGTGTTTCCAGAATATGGTCCCAAAATGTGCACTTCAGAATTAACAGGGGCTGACTGGTTAATAAATGCAAAATTGTGTCCCAGCTTTAACCATGGACTGTAGCAGATACATCTGTAGATTCCTTAGAGAAAAATGGTATAACTTACAACATTTTAAATATTTCTACAACAATTTTTTTAAATGGCATAACAATACACACACTCAGAGAAATGCAAATGCAGACAGCATTACTTGGGCTGACTTTATAACACAAAAATCCATCAACATTAACTACATAAATATCCTTTTTACTGGAGAATCGGCAGTTTCTTAAATCCATCCAAATTCTTTAGAATGTTTTTCTCATCGATGCTCAAACAGTACTTTAAGTAAGCACAGAGAGAGGTCTGAGAATGCTCTCATCCAGGGTGAGACTTGGGCTCCATGCCTGGTCTGGAGTACACATTTTGTTAATTCAGGATGCAGACTCTGTGTGTTATGCTGTCACACAGGTTCCAGAGTGGGACTTAGAGGGGCATGACTTCAAGGAGTTAAACATATAATGATGACATACTGAAGTTTCTAATGCTAATGTTTAAATGGAATTTAGTTGATTAATGGGGTCTTTCATTGGAAGTCACTAATTTTTTTTAATCTTACTTGCACAGTCTGCAGTACTTTCAAAGACCGCATCAGCTCATTATGAATAATCACAGAGTGTTCATGAAAGAAGAGTACACTGAAAATTACAAAATCCCCAAGTTATTAATGTGCAAATATTCAAAGTAAAGTGAAAATTATTTATAAAAAACACTCTGAAATGTTGTAATGTCATCTGTACAATTTCAGAGTGGAAAAAATAGAGAGAGAGGATGCAATCTTACTTTTTATCTTTTTCTAATATTTGCTATGCCCAAGATTAATTTCAAGGAAAATGTATATCTTCTTTTTAGACAGCTGCTACTTTGAGACTTAAAAAAGTATTTAGAGAAGATAATATATTTAAAAGAGTAAGAATATAAACACTGCATAATTGGCTGTTAATGATATTGTAAATCTGTTTATTAAGAAACATATTTAACTGCTGATTTTAGAACTAATCATTAGATTTACACTAAAATATAGTGCACTCATTTTTTTTCTAGTGTTCAAAGCTGTCCTTTTTCTCTGTAAATATATTGATGCATAATCATTGCAATAACCTATTTTTCTTTAAGATTCTGTCTTTCAGGTATTAAAATAATAGAAAGCAAGACAGCGAGTGAATATGAAAATATCAAATTTCACAAAATCAGAGGGCCTTCTTTCCACATGATGAACATTTAACCTACAAAAAGACTTGATAAATAAAAATATCTTGGAAGCAAAGAGCAGATTTCAGCCTGGAGCTTTTGGTAGCAGGCAGGAGCCTTATTAAGGCACACAGAGCTACACCAAATGAAACAAGGATCTGGTCAAGATCTGCCATGGTTAGAGTAACACATGTTGCAGCCTTAAGAGAGAAAAAAAAGGAAAATATTTGAAGCCCACAAAGAGTTTGCTGAATTTTACTGTCATGAAGCTGTTTGCTGGCATTTGTTGGCTTCTTTGGCAGTCATTTAATATTTGACAGGATCACCTGACATGCCCAGGCATAGGTCTCAGATTTCTAGGGTTTTTTACTTTCCAAACACAGTAAGTATGCACACCTTACCTTGATGCAGATCTCCACCTTTCCACCATGTTTCTTAGTGAGGCCAAAAGCAAAGAGGAGTATGAAGTGCTGCAATTTGGAAATAATTTTTTATGCTATATGGTTACAAAAACCTTTGAAATACGTTCTGAGTTTCATGTAACACCGTTTCTTCAAAGCAATGAATAACTTAAATTAGTGTTGCTTGAGAACATTTCAAGACCGATTTTTCTGTAAATTAATTTCTTGTGCATTTTAACTGGTTTTGGCTGGCAGTAATTTAATCAGTCTGTAATCTTCTATCAGTTATCACGTGAAGCCATAATGTTACTTTACACTTCAATGGAGTTCCCAAGTATGCTTCCAGCCTATTGAGAGAACAGATTCTAGGTGCTGCTCATCCTAAACTTCATGTTCAGTGTCTGAAAAGCAAAGAGATAATTGAAATAAGTCACTGTCAACCTTAAGTGTTCTATTTTTCTCATTATATACATTAAGGATAACATATTCTCAGAGAATCATTAAGTTCTATATTCTATTGATAGTTTTTTCATGTCTCAGCAGAGA
Organism: Zosterops lateralis; assembly: GCF_965231275.1. Classification (NCBI taxonomy): domain Eukaryota; kingdom Metazoa; phylum Chordata; class Aves; order Passeriformes; family Zosteropidae; genus Zosterops; species Zosterops lateralis. The sequence continues at coordinate 28,242,939 of NC_139765.1, forward strand.
TGGTTTCATGAAAATATGGAGATTACCTAAATAGGAACGTATCTATCATCTGAAAGCATGAAATAACTTGGAAAAAAAAATCCTGATTGTGCAGACCTGTTGCATAAAAATATTGTTTCCAGCTGTAATTTTTATTTGTTGTTTATGGCAATTTAAAATGGGCTTTTGCCACAAATCCCAGGTGGAATCTATCAATCTTTCTGTCATAAAGTAAAGCAATGTTTCACCTCTTTTGTGTGACCCCGGTAATATAATATTTTTCTAATTAATATCACCATAAAATTCATATTTCTTCTACTTCCTCCTCCACATCCCACTCCCAATTTTCTCTTAGAATAAGAAGGCTACTGTTTCTGTCTACTACCAACATAAATCAATTCCTAGCAAATAGCGTAGTGTGATATCTATTAACTTGTCACCAGGGATAAAATTTATTTAAAAGTTAGGAAGTGTTTTGCAATATAAAATTCTACCCAGTGCAGCAGTGAATGTATATGCTTCCTTAACAAAGTCCTTTTTCAGGCACCACTTCTAGAAATGTAATCTCCTGATCCTTAAATACTGAATGAAATTCACAAACCATGAACATCTTTAGTGTCTCAAGAGTAACAGTCACTTTTCTGGACAGGTTGCCTTTCATTATATCAAACAGATTTTCCATTGTTTTGCTCTCCCTTCCTTTTTTCCTTGTTTTCCCAAACAAGCTAGTAGATCACATCTTTTGGATAGGGCTCTGAGAAAAATAAAAAGCATGTGAATAGTGCAAATAATTTTCTGATAAAAATCACAGCATGAAATGGCTAATTGCATCTTTCTTTTCTCTAGGCTTTACAGTAATTTGATTTCAGTTGTAGAAATATGAATGCATTTGTTAATCAACTCTGGCATGTCCAAAACTGTGTAAGAAATCTTCTCATATTTCCTAAGCTGATTTGAAAAACTCTTTTTGGAGGAAATACCTCACTTTATAGGTGTATAGAATAAAATTGGGTAAAATACGCATTACCTCATTTGTTTTTCTGTTTTTCTCAGTTTCTAATAAGAAAGAAAAAATGGAAAAAGATGCAGAAATTACAGGTTAAGAAAACAAATGAAAATAAATCAGAATTTCAGCACATTACATGCAAAAATGGAAGAAAAGAGTTAATCTCCAAAGACATACATGAATCTTTTCAAAGATAACAAGCATAAAGAAAATAGTTGGCATTTCATGTTAAAGTCACTTTAAAATCCCAACCATTTGTAAAGAAATGAGAAAACATCATTGTATTTTTTCCAGTTCCATGAACCACCCCGTGTTAACTTCTCCTCAGAGATATGTTGGATAGGTCATTTAGGAGTTTTGCATAAAATGGGATGTTTCAGATTTCCCTTATCAAAGTATGATTCATTTAGACACTAAAATTGCTATTGAAAACCATTTTGCATCGTTAGCCAGTATTACTAAATCGTTCAGCATGCTTGGAAAACACAACCCTGGGAAAACATATGTTCATATGAAGTACTTTTGATAAGCTGTTATAAAGAGAGTTCCAGTACATAAACCCATAACTCCTGCCTGTAAAATGAAACATGCAACAAGTAGGCCAAATCTTGATTATATCTCAGATACTAAAGCCACAATTTTGGTTGATTTTGCCATGTAGTAATTATGCCATCTGTGATGGAACCCTTTAAGCTCCTCTGCAGCCTTCTATATAAAGTGAGAAAAAGCCATTTTTATGGTTTGCTTTCATTTAATATTTAGCTTTTGGTTTAGATGGTCCCAGTTCATGATTTATGGCCTGGCCTAGGAATAAGGAGCCCTCAGGTTTTCATCTCAGCCCCCAGACCTCTGGCCAGTAACCATACTGCAGCTCTGGGATGAGCTCCCTAAGTCATTGTGGCAGTCAGACCAGAAACCTACCAGCAACTCCAAAGAATTTCCTAGTTAACAGAGTGTGGTGAATACATATCTTCCTTTCTCATAACAGTCAAGCAAGGCAAGAATTACAATAAAACATTTTTACAAGCAATGAGTTTCCGGTTTCTTCGAAAACCCATATTGATTCTTTGCTGGAAAAAGACACAGGAGATCCAAAGCTACGTGTATGTTCCTTTGACTATATGACCAAAGTTCTTTAAAAAACAATAGGAGCTCCTTTCCAGAAGTCCGGTTAATTGATTGGCATAATTTATGGCATAATTAAATATGCAGGGTTTTGCATATTAATCAAAAGACAGAGTATTTCCATGATGTCCCAAGGATCAAAGTGGTTGGGCATTTAGAGGCAGGTCTGCTCCAATCAGTTCCTGCCGCATCCATCTGTCTTTTCCAATGGCTTGCTCCTGGGCATGAATCAGTGTGTCCCTTTTGCTGCATTTGTGTCCATGTGGTCAGGTAGGCTGGAGGAACTTGACTCAGCTGAAGAATATCCTCTGGAAAAAAATAATCAAGGATATTTACTTTCCAGCCTGCTTCACTTTCCTGTAATAAAACAGCTGTGCCAGCATAGGACTACAGGATGAGGAGACAGGCATGAAACACAGGGCCTGAGCCAACAGCAAAGGCATCTGCTGCTTGTGCTGATGTACCCACCAGGGAATTGTTCGGCATGCCATGCGCACAGCAACCTGCCTGTCACCTACTCAATTTTTATCCTCCTCTCTCTAAGTGAAGTTCTGCTTCTTTCCTTTTGTTTCTCAACAAGCAACTACTCAATGTGCAATCCTCCACTTAGCACTAGCACTTCTATTGCTTTTTGCAGAGGGAAAAGCTCTAGCACATGCTCAGGCAAGTCACCAGAAGTAACCATCCTTCCATCTGGTGAGTGGCATCAATGATGTCATAGCTGCTGCCAAACATTTCTTCACTGCCTTGATCCACCAGCAAAACAAATCGCTCACAAAACCCAGTTAAATATAGCAAACCCAGCATTCATTTTCCTCTCTGAAAGATATCACAAGGACATTTGGAAATTAACCCCAATGATTATTAAGCATCTTTCTGACACAGGGCAAAGGTCAACCTCATCAGCAGGTAGCACATGCAGGTTGCCAATGAGGTGCCCTTGCAGAGGGAGCAGAAGGGAGGCGTTGAAAACTTCATGAATGAAGCACCCTTCCCAAAGCCCTGTACCTTGCAATACGTGGGTCCTCCATGCAGAAGGGAGCTTGCATGAGTAGATCCCTTCAGCATGGGCAGGAAGGATCCTGCCAGCAACGCTTTGCAAGGCAAATGGCATGTACTAAGCAGTGCTCTAGCAGGTAGTCATTCATCACTTTAGAACTATTACCAGCACAGAGAGCTAATTTGAAATAGCTACAAGCAGTCGGAAAACGCTCAGAAACAACAGTGTCTGCACTGCCTAACTTTCAGACATGCTGTGGAGGTAAAGAAGAAGTGGGATACTTCAGGCCAAGAGCAAGTTGGTGCCAAAAATTTTTGAGGTCAAAAATGACCCTATTGGTGTCTGATCGGTCCTCACAGCACCAAAAGGAGACAGAGACGACTGACAGGTGATGAAAAGTACCACACTCTTTCACCTAACTTGTGAGTCATCAAAACATTTCTATGCTCTGACTTCTGGTGAGAATAACTTCTAGACAAAGCTGACAATGATAGGCATACCATGTTTGCTGGAGACTATCTCCTCTCAACATGGACACAAGAAAAATGAGGCTTTTTAAAACTCACGGAAATACCACCAATGAATGAACCTCCACAAAACAAACTGAAATATTTTCTCCTTTCCGACAGCACAGCAGGCTGGCTCGCTACAGCTGCTGAGGTGCTATTTTTGTATCACATCACTCAAAACCATTGCGTCTCACTGCAGAGAGGGGTGTTGGGCAGTAGGATGAAAGGCTCGGATGCTGTGTCTAAGGAGTGGTTTTTAAAGCGCCAGGAATATAGCATAGCTGCACAGAGCAAGGGAGGGTTGCTGGCTGACAGGATGCTCTCTGCCATTAATTAAAGTCTGTTTACGTAGGGATCATATCCCAATGCAAAAGAAGAGAATTATTTTTAGAGAGATTTCACCTTTATTGCCATTGAATGAAATTAACGTTAGCTCAATGGCTCACTTGGAAACATAAAAAACAAAAGCATCTTAGAGAGCCAATTACAAGCATAAGGTCTGGAATGGCTCTCACCAGCAAGCGGTAGCTACTGGTCCTTGTGAAATGACTCCGCAATGCCCTCTCTCTTTCCCTTCCTGCTGTTGAATTTGCTGGCTTGTGATTCTGCAAAATGGCTTATTTTACTGCAGACAGAAGCAAGGACAATTAACTCACTGTCCAAGCTGACTAAAGCTGTCCATGTTCATGGCATAATGGCTACAAACCTGAAACCTACCCCTTTGAATGAAATCATTATACATTATTTATTCTGAGTTGTGTGTCTGATTTTGGAGTGTATGTTTTAATGAGTTGAAAAAGCACCTTTCCCTCATGAAACCAGGCAGAGCTTTGATCTTTGCATGCCTTCTGTCCAGCAAAAGGATTTTGCAAATAGTAACCTTGAAGGAAGTTGGCTTTCAGCCATGAGCAGGAAAAAGTAAATATTGCATGTCAGTTGAGAATTTAATAGAGAATTTGAGGGTAAGACTTCTAATAGAAAGCAAATTTGTGAGAACTGGATTTTTCTATCATGCTTCAATTTCTGATGTGCAAAGTCAAAATGAAACAGATTGGCTTAGGTTGGATTGATCCATGCAGGACTAATTCAGTTTTCTAAATACAATTAAAATATCTTGTCTCAGGACGGTTCAACATTAATCTTTCCTCAAGCTGCCACAGTGATTCACAGGAGCTACAGTTCATTCTCTTCTGAGACAGATACCTGACAGACCTCGTACCTCACAGTCCACACTGTTTTCCAAACCAGATAAGGCAAAATAAAGCCATCATTTAACTGAATTTCATTTTGATATATCAACTTTTGTTAAACCTGAAAATGCAGGGAAGGTTGGGATGAGAATTTAGGAATCCACCTGCATGGTAAGATAAAATCTCTTTGTATCTGGATCTGCAAGGTACGGAAGTAGATTTTATCAGGCCCTTCAAAGTGCAGAAGGAGATCATATCTGACCCTCGAGGCAGGTGTTAAACCACCTGGTTCTTTGGAAATGAATGGTTTCTGTGGCTAAATTTGGAGAACTGTGACAGTGATGCATAAACAACAGCCCAGATCCTTCAAGGTAGACCAGGAAAACAAGCTCAAGGTCCATTGCACACACTTTTACATCGCAAGACTTCGGTGCAGAAATCATTCTCTGTGATTGCCAAAGATGCAATTTTATTGCTCTAAAAGTGTTCTGAATTGTGCCATTCAAGAATAAAGGCAGCAGCTCTCCCCTCCAAACAGCTTTGCACAGCTGGATACCTTACCATTGAATACTTTCCTCTCAGGATTTTTTTTTCTTTCCAGCACAGTTTCAAAATTGATCCCTTTTCTTTCAATAAGCTCAGGATTTGAAGGGTTCAGCTGTAGATGTAACAACCGGTTTTCAACACTGAAAATGTAAGGGTGGAACAGCATACTCTTAGAAGTAGAGTTTCAACATTTCATTTTCACAGAAAGGCTATTTCTTCCTAGGACACTAATGAGGAGAAGCTTGAATAGGAAAAAAAAAATTAGATACACAGGTGGTAAAGAAACTGCAGAGAGTTTCACCCTTTAGTGAAAGCATATTAATGCCAGCCTGCTGTTACTCTGGCTGCTGGCTGAGCTGAGGTGAGTTTCTCTGACCACTCCCACTGGAGCTCTGTCCTGGGAGGACAATTTGCGCAGGGCAGTCAGCTGAAAACTTCCAATTGATCTTTCAATTGATCTTCTATCACGGGTATATAAAAACATTTAGTGGTTTTGGGAGCATGTGTTACAATTTTAGAAAAATCTCTGAATAAATGGTTGTTCCTCTATTCTGGTGCTAGCTTTGAATCTATGCATGCACACACTCATATGCTCCAGCACATATTTTTCACAAGATAAGAAGCTCAGAGATAAACAATTACCTTCTTTTCACTTCAACTATATCACAAGCAAAGACAAGTACATAATGCAACAAATTTCTGAGCAGTGGGATTCCTGGAGTACACTGATTGCACCGGCTGAAAACTTGGAGGGAAGCATTTCCTTTCTCTTTTCTTGAGGCAGAATAGTCCTTGTTTCTTCCCTAGGATTTTTTTTTTTTTCTTTAGGCTATGTGGATCATTAGAAATGAGCTAATTGTAAGAAGGCTTTAAAGACATTTTATAAAAATAGTGATTACTTCTAGTGTAATCAATACCATATGAGAGGCTATACACTACACTAGATGGAGTTGTTAGGCATTATGCATGAATAAAGAAATTTCCCTTGCCTAACACATCTACCTCCTCGCCTCTCACTGCAGGTAGCTTATCTAACTTCCACAATATAGTGACTTTCTAAATTTTCATCATAGAGTCACAGAACAGCCTGTGTTGAAAGGGACCTGAAAGATCACCTAGCTTTCCAACCCCCATGGAAACTAGACATATAATTCCATCCATCTTCCTGTATTTTATATTTCTAGGCCATGGGCAGGGACAACTTTAATTTTTTTTAAGTTTTCCCTGGTCACAGCTTAGTGTTCTGTGCAAGTTCGGCTTCATCTGCACCTATTGATTCAGAGTGTTATGAACTTATTAATAAATATGTTTTTCTGTCATTCTCACTTATCCATTGTGATCACAAGAGAGATTTAATTTTATCAGTAACAAAATTTTTAAAATATAGCAAGAAAAAATGACGACTCTCAAAGAGATCACTTGTAGAGATATAAACTTCAAATCATGATTATCCATTGATGAATGCAAAACTATTCTATATTTTAAGTCCTACTATTTGTGGCCTTGTACTGTACTTCAAATAATGTCTCCAAATTCTCTCCAAAGGGATATATTGGAATACACCACAGTGGGCATGATTCTGATTTCTCTTCTGTAAATTCTGTGATTGACAGATGTGTGCTGATATTCTCTAACTCAAAATTTATTTCACCATTTTCACTGCATTAGCCCTTGCTTCAAGTCTGCTTTAATTTACATTCTAATTTTTTTAATAGTATGTAGGCTGCGGAAATGGAAACTCTGGCTCTTCCTGTATCCAGATTTTGCAGAAATCTCTTGATATCACACATGACCTAGAAAAAAAAGTTACATTTGATAGCAAATTTGAAATGTCTTACCCAGCAGAGATAGGGTACAATAGTGTGCTGCCTCTTGTCTCTACTTCCAGGGACTTTCTGGGTTAAGAGGAAATGTTAGAATTTTGTTTCAGTTACACGGAGACTGCTACCAAGAGAAGAAAGATATTGGAATAAAGAGATTGAGAAGAATGGGGAAAAAGTGAGAGAAGGTATCTGAAACCTACAGTGTCTCTGTTCTAGATCAGCCAGTGCATGGGAAGTTTTCTATCTTTGTTTTGATTATCCAATATTCCCGTATAAGAGATAAGATTACTATTACTTTTGTACATACATTTTGTACACTGCTTAAATAAAACAGCTGGAAATCAAATCTGTTAAGTAAAGTTAAGTAGTAAAATATTTTCAATTCACCTGCTAATTATAGACACAATGAAAAGTGAATGAGCTGCAGTGTGAAACATTTTGCTTCTTTTTCATGCAAGAAATCAACATCAGGTGCTGTGGAAGATCATAATGGGCTTGAGAAGAGAGAACAGCCTTCCACTATGGTCCTCCATATCCAGAGGAAGACAAGCAGCATGTACAGTCAGCACATTTTATCACTGAGCAGCATCTTCAAATGTCAAACTTATTTACTGAACTTACAGTTCTATGTTATCTCTTAAAAGCAATGCAAAAGACTAATATGCTTTGTATAGATTAGTCCCCGTAGTTCTACACTGCTTATTCATAGAGATAATTCTCACTCACTTTGTTTTCTCATTATCTAAACAGACATGCCTTTCCTTAAGTCATCAACAGAGGTCATCACACAAATGCCCTTGTGGAATATTCATTAATCAAACAACTAAGTTGAAATGGATCTTCAAAGCATTATTCATTCCCCGTCATTCTTCATACATCAATTTAAATGCTTTATGTGTATAATGATTAGGTCGATGTTTAATTAATTGTGAAAATGTGAATTAAAGCTAAATTACAAGACAAATTGTTCCACAGCACACAAAACCCCTTAATTCTATACTGTTAGGTTTCGATATCTCATCAAGTTTCCATAAACACCTTTTACAGCTTTTTATTATGTGGTTATAGTAGATTGGTTGGCTACACTGTTCTCAAAAGGTTGTAGTCTCAGTGCCACTAATTTACTTCTGCAAATGGCAGAATAAGCAAGGGTTAATGCAAATACATATCACCTACTTGTAATTAAGAATAAATAGGATATTCACTATTTGAGAGGCTCCTTAGAAGGCCCAAGGCAGAGGGAGATTCTATTTCATTCTACTATATTCTACTTCAGCTTCAGAATTTATTTAATTTCATGAAGCCATTAGATCTAGTAATTAATTTCTCAGAGATCACCAAAAATAAACCACCAACTATAGAGTATGAAGGATGTGATGCACTAGGTGATATATCTTAGACATGGCAAAAGTCAGATGGTTTTATGACAGAGTAGCGTCCAAATTGCAGCATGTGAATTACATCTGTGCTATTTACAAACCAATGGCTCCACATTTCAACTGGATAAACCATTATTTATGTTACTTCCTACAGGTTTTCACACATTGTTGCTCTTGCAGAATGGATATTGCTTCTAAATGCCAGGAGGGCATTTCATAAATGGATGGCTGATCTCACTACATTGCAGCCCAAAGTACATTGGTAAGCCTTCTGCTGAAATATGTAAAATGACAATACTGATTGGATTGTAACAGTAACAAGCTGATTTACAAAAAGAACTTCCTCAATTTACAGGTGAAAAAATAATAATAAAAAAATATAGATCAAGAATTAGAACAACTTAAAAATTTCTATTTCAGTGTTTATGAAATTCATATTTGTGAATATGAATTGGTCCCAGTGTGGCAAGGCAGTAAGCATAGGCATTTGTTCTGAGTGTTACTTGTTTTGAGTTCACGTTTACTCAAGTAACACACGTTATTTGGGCCTATCCACATGCAGCATCATGCCAAATGAACAACTAAGGTTCAATTAGATATATGCTTATATCTATATATGTTTTATGACAAGGCTGCATCATGAAATGAATGATGCCTGAAGGACAAGGAGTATGACACCAACCAAGCTGCTCAGAATGAGGCAATTTTTTCTTTTTTCTTTTCAAAAGCCTACATGAGCCAGTATAAGGTGCCTTCATTATTTGTATGGTTCAACAATGAGAAGTGCTGACCATCTACATTTCTCACTAATTCAGAATCAGATGCATGCTCAGTAATAGACCAATTCTCTTATATTTACTTTCTTTAAGCAATCAAGTAAAACCACCAACTTTTACAGAATACTGCTGTTTTATCAGCAAATCCTTGAGTGTACAGACCTGAGCAACCAAAGAAATATGAATATTAAGGATGTTGACTTTTGGTCAAGATGAAATTTCCGTTCAAATCAATGTCAAAATACAATGCAGAAAAAATTATAGTCAAGCAGCATTTCAATCCTTTTCCTGGGGAGAGTTCAGCTGAGGTTTACAGATGAACCAAGAATCCTCAATCTGTTCAACTGTCTTGAATAATAAGTACCTGCCCACTTCCCCTTTTTTTTTTCCTTCCTCCTCCCCCCCATCTGGGATAACAGCTTTATGGTCTACGAGCCACACATGTTAAGAAGAAGCAGTGTCCAAATCCTGCTTCAGCACATCACATCCCTTAGCAGGTGACAAAGCAACATTAATAAACCTGGTCTCATCCTAGTCAAAGCAGATATCATTCAGAGAAATGTAAAATACATCAAGAGGGATGGGATTATACGTCTAGTTTTCAGTGATTTATTTATGAAATTCCTAGGGGACATAGCCATACAAAGGTCTCAAAGCCATCGTCTGTGGTAAATAGTATGTCATAATATATTTAAGAAATGATAATTCAAACCACAGAAAACTATAAAGAGAAAGGTTTAGAAAATGTTTCTAGATGGGAAGTTACTGAACACTTGGTTTCAATAGTTTTATTATAGCTTAGGGGTCCATTCACTGCTGACTGTACAAATAAATAATTTCCCCCCTCTGTAGTAGAGGAGATTTTTGCTCACAGTAAGATTGCTTAAATCCTAGAAAATTTACAGATCAAGATGTAGAAGTCTCCATGGAAATGTCCCTGTGGATTTTCAGACACTAATGAAGGAACAGTTTCATATATGGCGGTAAGTTTTCAGAGGTTCTTCGGAACCAATAACTATAACAATAAAATATGAGCAACTGAAAATTGATTCAGCATCAGAGAAAACCTCAGGTGGTATATCATTCCAGCTCTCAGAGTTAACCACTAAAAAAACAAAGGGAAATACTGTGGAGAATCCTGTACTCAATTCTATAGTGCAAAGTGTCTGTAACTAAGTGGCCTGTAGAACAGTGATGCTATGCTTCTCCTTAAAAGATGATTCCCTCATCAGTATTGCTACTAGAATCAACGCTTAAAAGGATCAGCCAGAATTTTCAAGCTCCCTATTCCACAGCATTGCCCCCCTTTATAATGCCATAGGCATCTGTTTTCTGCCTTTGACGTTCATTTATGTGGGGTACTACATGGGAAGTACCTTATCCAACTTCATGGACACCACTCATAGAACATCTCTTTTGTACTGCTGCCTGTTGCATTTCCTAAGAGTTTAGCTACATCACCTTTCACTGTCCCATGCTACAATTTACAGGGTACAAAATTAGGATATTTCCTAATAGTTTATATGTTTTCAGTGCTGTCTCTTTTTACTAAAAGAATTCCCCATGGTTTCCACTGGGTTTACGTTTTCACAAAGTCCTGAATAATGTTAATAAATTGGGAAAATTTTCAAGAATTTAGCTGGATTCTGACATATTCTACTGCACCAGCAAAAATTTTAGTCTGGAAGCTGTCATGCTGCGCCTGCTTTCAGTCCAAATGTTCAGAAAGAAATTATGTGTGTGAAGAAACCCTAAGTTCTGGATTTCAGATTTCAGGTGTCAGAGGACACCTCTCTGAATCTGCCTTTGCTTATTTCAAAAACCCTGTGTCGAAGTCCACTATCAGGTTCTCTCAAATATTTTGGTTCTGACTTTATTTTCCTTGTTGCTTCTTTCTCCCTTCTATTATTGCCACCAAGTCTTCCTGTAAAAAAAAACAAAACCAAAACCAACCAATGAACAAACACAAAAGCCATACTGTCTCATTAAGCCTGGATACAAAGTTCATCATTTGCAATGATGAGGACTGTGCAGAAATGTCATTCTTTATATGCAAGTAAGACACTTCAAAATCCCAGCCATACCTCTGCCTGGCTCCCAGGAGATCATCCTGTAACTTGTCATATTCACATTAATTAATTCAGGGCTTATTTGTTTTGTCCTAGAGGTTTTTTCCCTCTTTTTTAAGGAAAGGCTTCTGGATGGTAACAATAGAAAGGGTAAAAGTCACATATACAGTATCTTCAGAAAGGTCAAGTCATTAAGAATTTGCTTACATCCTTCTTCATGTCTGCACTTTTGGTACTGATATCAAAGTCCCAAAACTGAGCAGGAGAATCAACTCGCCCAGTCCAGGAAGACACTGCTTTGTGTGACTTTCCTCCACTCAAGGTTCTCACTGAAATTACCTCCAGTGTTTAACATCACAGCCCTTCCACTCTGTGTAAACAATTTAAAATACCAGAAGCCACCAGCCCACCATTTAAAACATTCCATTCTTGAAATACTTGACAGAGGATATATACCATGACAGAGTGAAGAAAAATGTAGATTTTAAAATATATTATCAAAAACTTCACAATTTTTACAGGGAGGTAGGGGTTATACTTGCCACCAATTCTCCAGCCATGTTGGCTGTCTGCTTTAAGACGCTTCCTGATCCTTTTTATTGATTTAAGAGTGTAGTGTTTGAAAACATCTATATTCCTGTTACACAAATGATTGTCAAATAAAGATAATCATCATCAAAGAAAAAGACTAATTTATTCTCATTTGCCCCTTGAACAATCCTGCTCAATCAGGAGAAAAATTAGGAAGAAGAGAGGATGAAATAAATCTCTTCTAGAAGAAAACACTTTTACCAACAAGAAAAATATCCTATTGAGTTATCTTTCACTGTACAGTTCTGTTAAAGATAGTCTTGCCCACAAACTTCTATTTTCTCCTGGATTTCCAGAAAGATAATTCCAGCTGATGACTTGTGGAGCTTCCAATTTCCACCTTTTACTCTTTATCAGGCAGTCAAGAGAAATGTCCTTTACAGCTTAAATCTTTAGTTCCTTTACTAGCATTATTACTTGTCTTCGAATATGTTTTCCATCACCAATTCAACATAATTTTCCAGTGTTGCTGCAATACAATAGCAAAGCCCGTTGGTTTACCAGTACATTTCAGATTCCTTGTATTAAAAATATTTGCTACAAAAACAACTGTCTCAAAAAAACCCCAAAAAACAAACAAACAAAAAAAACCCCAAAAAACATGAAAATGGTGTCATTATTCAACAAAGTAATTAACTGCAAGGACTTTTATTCTACAAATCAGTGGAAAGTGTTTAATTTTCTTGTCATTTTTTTAAAAGAGAAAATTCAGAAGAAAGAGACTTGAATCAGAACTCTGTATTTACTTTTATTATCATTTGTCCTAAAGGCCCCAGATTCAACTTGATTCACTCCATATTTAATTTTTTTAAAAAAATATGATGAGGTTATTTAACAGATTTCAATAGCATCATGATAGTGACTTCGGGGCACTTACAATAACTTGTCTAAGAGAGCATGAATGTTGCTCTGGTACCTTCCTAAAGCCCAAACCCCACTGTTTTTCCTTTCACAATACTCTTTGCTGATTTTAGCTTTGATTTGCTTTGATTTCTGCTACTCTGAAAACAGACATGAATGCTTTCCAGGCTAATCATGCAGCCTCTCATTTTGCTTTTATGAGAAGAAATGTGAGCATTTCTGGACCTTAAAGACATCTTAGGACAGTCCTGAGGATGCTGACTTTCAGATCATTAAGCACAGTGCCAAGCCAGCAGTGTCTCCAGGCTGTGAACTGTGAACCAGAGGTGATGCAGACACCAGCTGTAGTGCAGCTGCTCTGTAGAAGATTGTAGAAACTTTGAAAAGTAAGGGTTCCTGGGATTCTGTCATGAGTTGTGGGGAATGGCAATGGTCTGTTGATAGAACAGCACCCCACAGGATATTTATCTCAGTGGTCTTTAAAACAGCTGTGCTTCTAACATACTTGGACTGGTCATCTTTGGAGCATGGCATCAAATAACAGTGTCACCTTCGCTACCAGTCACAGCTGACCTGTGACCTGAGCCTTAGCACTCAGCTCACCCAGAAAACACTATCCCCAGCAGATATCACCCACCCCTTATGTCAGGACAGGCCTTTTCACCATATATAGTTAATGCATTGTTCCAGCACTGTGAGGCAACCTGACAGTCATTTCCAGATAAAAGGATAAAGCCCCGACACATGTGTGGTCTAAATATTCTGGGGTCAAAACTGGACATGAAGACAGATGCACCCACAGAAAATGTTTTTATCAGGACAAGTTATTTCTTTTATTTCCCACAGGGTAATAAACTGTACCGGTAGAAGATACTGTGGTGCTGGTCTAATAGTATCTGTTCTCAGAGTAACACCCTAGGAGAAAAAAAGGCTTATTTCCCTCTCAAACTGAGTTACAGCAATTAAAATACTGCAGTCAAGAAAAAACCTAAAAAAACATAAGCAATATATATGCACAAAAGCTGATGATGTTTTGCTTTTGTGGACCTCAGGCCAGCTGGGAGTACATGCGGGAAGTTGACCGGTGCCAATACCCTGGAACAGAGTCACATCTCTCCTGGCCACCTCCCAACCTAATCACACATGCACATTTCAGCATTATCAGCACAGCTGCTTCTGCACCACACAGCAAACTAGCCTGGGGGTTAATTGGTTGCAAAATTAACCCAGAAGGTAAAGAGAAAGATAAAGCTGGGAGGTCTTTTGTCTCAACTCACAGAGATGTCACATGCAACCAGTGCTGCTGGACAGGAGGATGCCCTTTGTGGGGAATTATCCTGCTTGGTTAGCAAAGGTTTTGCACCATGATGTTACAAGCTTGATACTGCCTTGCCCCCATCACCATTTTAAGGCATTATACAGGTACATTGCTAGTCCCTCCAGCCAGGCATGGACCTTCTTCCATTTCCACACCAAGTGCACCATCCCCATCAATACGACATGTATTTCAAATTCTTTAGCACTGTAGAAACAGGTTTTCATCACCACATCCCATTTCACTGCTCTCAGTGAAATGAGAAGTGGTGATGAAATGGAACAAACTTTTAAAACCCTTTTTACAGGTATATGCTTTAGTTGACTAGGTAGAGCCTCAGGTATCTGGATGTATATCAGAAAGCTCTTAAAATACCAGCCAGCAAAATGATGTATAATTTCAGATGCTATCTATCCTTCTCTTGCAGTCTAGCCATAGTTTCTCTTATCAAAATCACTTCTGCTACAGGAAAACGAGACACAGGTAATATCCTTGATTTCTCCTGCTCTCTTCTTATGTGCTGCATAGGTAAAAAAAAAAAAAAAAAAAAAAAAAAAAAAAAAAAAAAAAAAAAAAAAAAAAAGGGCCTTATTACCTTGTCGGGGTGCTTTCTATAATTTTCAGTGCATTTCTCCCTTGGATCAGGGTTTGGCTGAAAAGCTCTTTCTTTGCAGACTGCAGACATCATCTACAGATTGCTAACTATGGGAACATGTATCTCTAGCATCAGAATTGACCTGGGTGGGATTTAGAAACCATTCAAACTGTGACAAGCTGCAATGAAAAAACCATATGGCTTCCAGAGAAAGTGATATGGAAATGCAGAAAAACAGCCTGCTCTTAGCCACACTGGCAGTTCTTTCAGAGTCTCTGTTAAGAGCAACCACTGAATCTGAATCTCTGTCTCAGTCACCACATCCATCATTCCAAAGTAGTATCCTCCTACTCTGGACACCAGCTCAAATATTTACTAACAATACTAACAAATATTTACTAACAATATTTACTAACAGAATCATTTTGGAATTACTTTATACATTACAATATTGTTTTAGTTCTGATATAACTTACTTGATTGGGAATTAAAGCAATAAGGCTCTGAAATTCAATGAAATATGAGATGGTACTTCATAAACTGGGGCAAAATTCCACTTGAACGGTGCTCCCTACCTGCTGTGAGGAAGCCTCTAAATTCTACAGTTAAATTCTGGAGGAAAAAAGTTTAAAAAGTGATAGGACTATCTGTTCTGCCTCCATTCAGTAGACAGAAAACTCTTGTCTATAAGCTGAGTGGTCATGGTTGTGTGGCCAGCTCATACTTAGAACTAAGCCATAATTTTATCTGTAAGTTAAAATATTAAAGTCCTTAATAAACCAGAGGACAGCAAGCTACCCAAGTGTATTAGCTGACATAAATGGAAAGATAACATAAGCCTCTGTACCCCTTGGGTACCAGAAATTTCGTAGCTTAAAGTGCAGTTTTCTCATACCTTCCATTAACTACAGTGAGAATTGTGGGGTCTTAAAACTTCCTGATTTTGAAACTTGAGTTAGAAGCTTTCTCAAGCTGTAGTGCTGAAAATATCACCTCATACGTGAAAGGGACAGGCAAAATGTTGTATGGCTCAGTAGGCAACACATTCAAGTGTTACTTATCAAATGCAAATGATGTCTCCTTGCAACACAGTCCATCAATATCTTCATTCCTTGGACACCACCTGTGACAGAAAGGAATTCCTCTGTAGGCTATAGCATCTCACAGTCTAGAGACCACATTTTTGCTGGGTTCAGAGAAGCACTCATATTGGGAATCTTTCAGGATTATGAAAGCACCAGACACTGTAGACACCCAGGGAGTTTTGTGGTAATCACAAGTGAAATTAGGAGTCATTGGAAAAAATTAGGTGCTGCCATCTTTCTTTTCCCAGAAGTTATGACATAAGGATTGAGCTTTTCACCTTTGTGGAATGAGTCACTATCAGTTCTGAAAAACTTGGTGAAGACCTCTCTTAGCCTTGTCTCTTCCCACCATAAATTTTGATCCACTGAGAAAGATGAGCAATACTACAAAAACAGAACAAAACAAAACAAAAAGAAAGAAAGAAAAAAAAAACAAACACAAAAAACCACACAAAAAACCAACCAACCAAACAAAAAACCACCAAAAAACCAAAACCAAAACCCAAAACCAAACCAAACCAAAATAAAACAAAACCAACAACAACAACATCAACAACAACAAATTAAAAAAAAAAAAAAAAAGGCAAGCAACCAAAACAGAATCATTCATTTTATTTTCCACTGTAGCTTGAAAGAGCAGTCATATTACAGGCTTTTTTAATTGAACCTTAAGGCATTTAAAGAAAGATGCAGGTGTCACCCTTTGGAAAGGATATAGGGCTCTGAAGAGCATGCGATTACAAGGCACATACCCACACGTTTACCCAAGTGTCTGTATTTGATACTTGTGTGTGATATGACCTGGGTAGTTCCTGTCTAGTCCTGAGTAAAATGCACAAATGTCTAGTACTACAAAAATAGCAAAACCAACAAAACCAAACCAAAGTAAATCAGACCAAAGCAACAAAAAAAGTGTTTAACCTTTAGGTAGTCACTGAAAAATAGTTGATAAAATCTGAAAACAGAGGCTTTTCCTTTCATTCATTCTTTTCTTGTGCTGTGGTGAAGACATATTACATCTAAGTGTTCAACACAGATGAATTTGTTCATTTAAGTAAGAACTAGAATGTCTGTTTGGCATAGTCAATGAATGTTTCAGCAGAAGAGAAGAAAATCTAGAAATATGGAATTTTCTATTTCATAATACAAACTGTTCAAAAGGACATCAACTCAGAAGGTGGAAAACGTTAAAATCTCCTCTTCCTCCCAGTACAGTGTTGTTCTGAGGTCTTGGGCTTTAGCTGGCTCCAGAGCAACTGCTGGAGTGGTGCTTGGAACTTCCTGCCAAGGCAGTGCCACACAGCCAGGACTGTGGTGCTATTAGTAATGAGATAACTTTGGGCCATATTACCCTTAAATGAAAAGGGTTGCTGCCCGTACTGTTGGCAGCAGAGGACTGAACTATCACAATTTTAATTGTGCTCAGTGTGCTTCTATTTAAAGACATAAAGACACAAATTTCCAATCTGTCTTTGCTGACCCCAAGACCCTTCCTATTTCAGGTTCACTTTGGTGCTTCTGCCTTAGGTCAGATGACTACAGACATCTCTACCTCTCTGTGACCTAACTGCTCACACAATTTAATTTGCGGATTTGTACTGACAAAATAAGAGGTCAGCTCCTGGAAACCCAGCATTAATGCATCCTGTTGACAGCTTCTCAGATATTACCTATCTGCCGCCCATAAGACAGTGCCTGTATTCTCCCTTGATAACAGTAACAAACCTCCCTTCATTCTCCAACCTGTCATCTTTTTGCCCCGTGAATTTCCAATAACATCCTGAAAAAATCAGCAGAGGCTGAATGAAAGAGCTGAGAAAATACTGCAACCGAAGCTCCTTTGAACCAGAGCATACATTAATATAAATCCATAATGAGAGCAAATCCCTGGAACAAAACAGCACAGGTTTTCTCTTGTCTTTTTGTTTGGGTTTCTCTTTGTCACTCTATGTATGTTAATATAAAAGACTGTAAGTAAAGGTACACGTCCAATGCATTACTCTCAGCTAATGCATGCCTATGAGGCATTCCAGCTGCTCCTTCAATCTGAGCTGTTTTGAAATGCCT
This sequence comes from Zosterops lateralis, assembly GCF_965231275.1. Lineage (NCBI taxonomy): Eukaryota > Metazoa > Chordata > Aves > Passeriformes > Zosteropidae > Zosterops > Zosterops lateralis. The sequence goes on from NC_139765.1 coordinate 28,260,855, forward strand.
GTGAACCTTGTTTGAGCTGGCATGATATAGTATCTGGAAGAGCAATTTAACGCAATCTCTCATCTATTTCACTGATTGCAACCATTTAGTGCAATCTTAAAGAAAGATGATTAGAACTCTCTGGTTCTTAATGCTTAATTTATTTACATTCATGTCAGCTAGAGAGCCATTTCATTCATCTCCTAAATGATAGCATAAAATCATTGAAAAATGATGTGCAATAAACATTATTATTATACTGCTGTCCTCACTAGCAGATAACAACTGCTGTCATTCGTAATACTGATTGACCTATATGGCATTGGTCTTTAAATTCTAGCCATAATAAAACACATTACATGCATAACCATTCTGTATTGATGCCTGGCACAGTTACAGGTTTTTAGTTAAAATAAAATTCAAGCACGACTGGCATTTCTGTGCAAGTAGGTTGAAATACAGCCACATTGTGAAAGAGAAAAAAGACGCAACACATAAATGTCATATTAGCTGAAAAGAAAGGGTGAATTTTTGGAACCAGGACTGCATCCTAATTGGCACTTCTGGTGTTGTTGCCTGGTGCAGAGGCATTCATATTAGGCTGAACAAATGCCACATTTGCATTTCCGGTAAGTGATAATATTTTTCACATTTCTCATGCAACTCAGTTAAAAAAGCATACCTGAAAAGTTGTCTAAATTAGTCTGCCAGGACAAATTACTATCTCATTCTCATTGGCAGAATCATGAATTTTTTATAATAATTGCCCTGATTCAAGGTAAAGAAACCTGTCAACAACATTTAGGGGGTTAAAATTAGAGCAATATCAAAAGTTGAAGTGCCTGCAAAATATACCTTCTAACAAAGCAACAAACAGCCTGTGCCATCAAACACTAAGTATTTAACTAAGTTTTCAGTAAATTAAGATATTCATGAGTATAAATTTTATTTTTTAGTAACATAATACAGCTATTTTGTAGTTGCAGTGCTATCAAGTGCCATTTCTTTCATTTGACAAAAATCAATATTTTTCATATTATTACTTCTTTCAAATGTACTGTACCATTAGGAAAGAAGGTATCCATTTTCCTTGGTGAAATCAAAGTACTGAATAATTGAAAGTTACTCTTTCAGCTGTTCAGTAGGGCTTCTAAGTTTCCAGTCAAAAAATTTGAAGTAAAAATAAGTTACTCCAATATAACACATGTGAAATAAATAAATAAATATGTGTAATACATGTGTAATAAATAAATAAAGAAAATACATAAATTAATTATAATTTTTAATTATACTCCCTCCCAGACATAACACTGATTAGATCTTTGTTCCTCTAACAAAGAACCTGGCATCAAAAAGCGGCTCCTCTTCTGGAAAAGACTGTGAAATGCGAACTTTCTACTTACACCAACTAAAAAACTTCTTACTTTTCAAATTTACAACATTGAAAGAGATAGAGATACAGATGGAGTGAGGGATGGATGGACGGACAGACTTTTTTCTCCACATTACACAACCAGGCCATCTGAATTCTAGCTAAATTCCATCCTGTCTCACATAAGCAAACTCTGGATGGTTGGTGAGGTTGCCCAGGTGCCACTGTATTTTGTTAGTAAAACTAGTATTACCCAGAAAAACTGAGCCTAGCTCTGACTATAGGCTGCACTTCCACAGCTGAAAAGCAAAGGAGCAACCCATTTCATTTAATGGAGACTGAAAATACTGCACACAAAATTAGTCAAGTATAAATAAAAAAAACCCAACAAAACAACCAAAACCATAACCTACTTTACATTCCTTATCAGACAGCAAGCTAATACTAGTATAATATGGAGACCTGAAAATTCACAAAGAACTAACTAAGAGTTAGTTAGATCTAATAGTTACTACCATTATTTTTCACTATTTCTATATTTATTCATTTTATCTTTATGCTTGATGATATTATTTCTGTATACTTACACACACTATAGTGGCAAAGGGGGTAAGGGAAGAGTTCTGAGAGAAAGCTGATGAGCTTGCAGATTGAGATGGTGATGACATGAGCACAGCCATAGGGATCTCCCAACACTAGTCACAGCTCTGTGGAGTGATGGCTTTCTGGTATACAAGGCTCAGTGAGGGCCTAAATGTTCACTCCCATCCAGGAACGGGAATGACTGTAGAAAGCTGTACTTTCTGCTCTTCAGTAAACAGAATCCCACACTCTGTAAAATGTGACATAACTCTTGAACAATCAGGATGGCATTCATTCATTCATTCATCCCTTTAGTTCCTATCCCACTGTTCCTGACTACTTAGGCTATGGGCACATGAATATGTTGACTTTTGCAAGCTCTCTCTGTTTTAGAAAGCCGTAAGTGACAACACAACTCTTAAAAGCATTGCAGGCTTACCTGAAGAGCAGCAAAAACACAAGGAATGAGTCGGGGAAAATCATGTCACACTTCCAATCACTTGCACAGTGTAATTTGCTGCAGGTTTATGACTTCAATGTCAGCTCCTTGCTCAGGGGTGACTAGTCTTACAAAGTCTGAGCTAGTCACAGAACAAGATTTAATGCTGAAAACTCTACCTCCCAAATCCTTGTTATGTGTGTGTTGTGGATAGCAAAGGATGGAGCAGGGAAAAGGCAGCAACTACTCTGTTAAGCTCCTTTTGAAGCTTCTGGTATTTCATGGCTATCCAAGTGCCAATTAGGACTGTGATTTAAAGTTTCAGCAGTCCCCAAGGACAATAGCAGCCACAGCAGAAAGCAAATACTCAAGTTTTCCTTTGCCTTACACTGATCAAGGGAACACTGATGCCAATGCATTTTCTCATTTCTCTGTGACTATTATTTGCAACCAAAAAATAACTTCTATAGAGAATCAGGTAGAATAGTGAATTGGGCCCAGCGTGTTTCATTCTTAGGAAACAAATGAAATTATTATATTGTACTAACCAGAACAAGGCTGCAAGAGTCAACCTACATGGATAATTCCTTTTATTCTGTAGAATAACTCCTCTTACACTGTACACATAAACAGAGCAGCCCCTCTTCTTACCAAATTGGCCCATTTTTTTCTCCATGCTTTATAAATTACTGAGAAGAGTGGGCAAATTATGGGCCCAGAAGTGTACATGGTTCTGTTTTGTACAAAGCATTGTGACCTTTTTCTACTCTCCAATAACCAAAGAGTCTCTTGGTTTTAAAAGTTCAAACTCGTCATGTTGTTAATTCTGGAAGATGACAAACGCACATCACATATTTGAAAGATAATGGTTGGAAAATAAGAATGATATTAACATTCAAATTGATTAACCTTTGCAGGGATGCTGTATTATACTGGCAGAATAGAAAGACTATTTCACGTGTCTAGTTGAAGCTGTCTGATTCACCACAGATCCATTTTTTCCCTCTTGCTCAGGGGTAAGGCTGATCCCCTTATGGCAAGTGCTGCCTCCTCCACTGTTTCCTTTACCATGCTTAAAGACATGACACACCTTCCAACCACTATTATCCAAACAATGGTGCCAAGGACAGAAGACCAGGCCAGTAGAAATCTTTTGACAATTTGTCTAGGTGCTTTACAATTTTCATTCCTGGCTGGCATTTGTTGGAGCATCCTGCAGGTCCCACCTCATATGAGGGTGCTGCGGCTCAGCCCAGAAACATTCCCTGGGCACAACTGCCAGGTGATGCTACCGGTTGTGGGAAGACAGCTAGAGATGGTGCTGAAGGCAATCTTGCCCCTGATATATTGCAGCTGTGTTAATTACCAAAGAGTGGGAACAGCCTTGCTCTCACAGCTATGGGGGTGATAAGAGTGAGTGAGCTGATAGTCAGCTGGAGGTTGGTGGCTCTGCTGTGAGGAGGGAGGCCCAGGAGATTGTGTGAGGGACAGACAGGGTTAGGTGGCTGTGCTAGGGCTAGCTGGAACTGTAGAAGAGAGAAGGAGAGAAAGAGCCAGACCTGTGTGGAGCTGCCCATGGGAAGCTACATAGAAAAGGTATGAGAGGCCTTTAGATAACAAGGTGCTGATGCTTGAAGCCTTTTTTTGGGGTCACTTGTACCTCTGTCAACTGATGACTGCTTCCTTTGGAACACCTGAATTTACGTTTTTGAGTGGTCCTTTAGTGCAAAATCAAGCTCAGCTTCAAGGCAATTGTGTTAATCTCCCCTCTCTATCAAGCAAGGAAGCAACAAACCTGTTTGAAGCTATTCCCCAGTCAGGCACAGAGTCCAGCTGGAAGTAGCCAAACCTTCTTTATGCATAACTAGAGGGTAAAAATGGTCAAAATTGCTAGTGAAGGTATTTGAAAAAGTTCTGAGATTTCTGAAGTTCATCACAAAAATAATACTAGTATTGCCATATCTGCCATTCAGTTTGGGAATCAGAATTTGGAGAAAACTATATCTCCTTTCTTTTAAAATCAGCAACTGGGAGTGCAAAATGAAGAATGAGAAACCCCAGGTGCCTGAGAAAGACAACGAAGGCAGCTACACACAGCAGCTTTTCCTAATTTCCTGTTCTGAGTCCATGTTTAAGAGGGGGCTCACACCGCAGTAAGCAGCACTGTGAACCAAAGGAGCACATGGCAACAATGAACAAATCTTGGAAAGATAAATAGGAATTAGGCAATGGGAACTGTCCTGGAGAAAAAGTGAAAATTGCACCAGCTTTATTGCTCTTTTTATGCCCTGAAAAGGGGACAATCCAGAATAGTTAGGTGGGCAATGATAGGGTACTTCATTTCATTGGAAAACACTCAACTTCTCACAGACTGCACAAAAAGACAATCTCTATGTTCTTAAATCCAAAAATGTTTTGCATCTAGGCTTGTGCAGCTTACACTATCCTTGAAAAACAGAAAAATTATAACCATTCTTTTCAATACCTAGAAAGAAGCAGTCAAGGAAGTAAAGTCCTGGCTAATAGGCATGCCTTAAAAAAAAAAAAAAAAAAAAAAGTAACATGCAGGAGAGACCTGGCTAAACTTAAAAGGTATTCAGCTTCTTCTCCAACCTACAGACCAATTTCCTTCTCAGGCCATAGCTTGTGAGAATGGGAGCAACTAGAATCCGAGAGTGCTTTTACAATTACTAGTTACTATTTGTGGAGCAGGTACACTTTCAAAGGTATTACTATTACATGTCTAACTCTGATTAAGAATATGACAAATAAGACTTATAAATAAAAGTAGTATTAAATAATCACTGGCTGGTTTTTTAATGTATAGAAAAATCTATATTGGAATTTAGAAGTTGTATTGTTAAAGCTGCTGTTATTATCCAGACAGAAATACTTAAAAAACATTAATATAACCATGTATAAAGTAATAAAAGTACACAGAGTTCAGATCCTGTTTCTATTTAAATGGATTTTTTTTCCCATCCAATTTCTAAAGACATAATTGAATCTGGGAACTCTGTAGGCAGAGACTCATCTGGTACAGGTCATCTTTATTTTCTGTGTTGTTCACTGCCAATCTCTGCCCCACGGTCCTGGTCTCAGGCCTCTAATGGGCCCCAACAATTTAGCCAAAAGGTTAGAGGGCAAAGATACTTCATTTCCTCACTGTGCTAAACATCAGGGTGACAAAGGGAAAGCCTAAGGAACTCTATTCCCAATTCACAGCATTATCAGATCATTGAACATGCTGAGTTGGAAGGACCATTAATTCAACCTTCTGATCCTGCACAAGACACCCCAAGAGTCACACCCTGTCTCTGAGAGTACAGAACAATTTCTTCTTGAAATCTGTCAGGCTTGCTGCTGTGACCACTTCCCTGGGGAGCCTCTTCCAGTGCTCTGGGTGAAAACTTTTTCTAGATGTCTAACCTAAATGATTTCTCCTCTGATTCAGCTTCATGGCATTTCCTCTAGACCTGTTAAAAGAATCAAGGGATGGGTACTTGCCCCTTTTATTCTGCTTTTGGGGTACCAGACAACAAAAATCAGCTACTGAACTACAGCCAGGACTACACACCAGCTGCTAAACATATCACCTTGTTTTCCTTTCATAGTTGTCAGGGAACTTCCATATTGTTAATTCTTCTCAAATACCAATAATGGTATTTTTCTTCCATGATATTAGTATGCCAATGTATTTTGAATTCTTTAATAATTTAGTCATCATCTGACCGACCAACTTCTGTGAAGGTCATCAATGCTTTTTTTATTTTAGGAATACACAAAAGACTTACCCCTGGGCTATCCTTTATTTTCTTGTACTTTTCTCTTTGTCCTAAATTCCTTCTCTATTTTTCACCTCTGCCTGCCTGCCTGCTTCCCAATGATCACATGCAATGTCCCCTTATAAGAATTATACCCAGATATCCCAGGCTCTTTCATCTAACAGCAACTTAAAGGGGGCCAAGGGTCTGTGTATGAAAAGGAAATTGCACAATGCTGCACCTAAACATCCTATGACCTGGTGGTCTCTTCCCCTAAAGAAAGGGAGAATAGGGAAAAAGTAGCATATTTACATCACTGTATTTCAGTGCCTCCAAAGACTGTCCTGTCTTTCATAACGCAGTGAAAATTAATTGGTTACTGATCTAAAATAAATGATGGAAGTTACCACACACTTCACATTCATCATCATCATCAAGAATGGAAACTTTTTTTATTGCAGTTATTTTTCTTGCATCCCTTGCTATTTCTCTAGCTGAAACATAACATGTCCACATTGAGGCCACTGTTTCCATCCATGTGTGTTGCTGAAATAGCTACCTGGCATTTGGTAACCAAAGTATCTTTCTGCAGTGTGTGCTGCTTAATAAACAGCCCCAAGGAGTAGAAAACTGAGATCCATAATGTAATCTTGACACCTCAGCTTGTAACATCCAGTGTGGGAACAGGTGGAGTTCAAGTCCATTTCCTCCATGTGACTGCAAATTTGTCACAGAACACCCATCCGGAATGGCTGTGAACTGCAGGACAGCAGTAACTCTGCACTAGAGACAAGTCTGGGTAGAAACTTCTTGCTACTCTCTCTCCCTACTTCAGCTTACAAATAGTTGTCAACACATACAAATAGCTGGCTTCTAGCACAAAATCATCCACTGTTCTTCTGAAAGCATCACTGAAAGCAAAAGCAGTGAATTCCTGCCTTCTGTGCATTATGTAAAAATGCAGCATATTGTTAGTGTTCCTCTGCAGATGGCTGGTTACAGAAAATGTGGAGTGAGAAAGGGGTATGTAAGGCCTCCCTTTCACTCCTGTAAGGCCACAGGCTTCACTGTAGCTTCCTGACCCATCAAAGGAGAAGTCACAGCATGTTCCCTGCCATGAAGGACAAGCCTAGTGCTTGTCAGAATAACAGTACCTGTGTGATTCTCAAGGCATCTATCAAGGATCTATCACCTTTCCTTTGTCAGTATTGGGCTGTTTTCAGTGGGTGGGAAACAAAACTTCATTTCTTAGGCCTATATTAATACTACATATAAAAATGCCCCTTCAGTGGGCAGGATTTCTGGGATTGTGTATCAGCAAGTTTGTGAATATATTTTCAACTTTTCTGACAAACTCTTCTAGAATGAAAACTACATAGAAGTTATTGTATAACTGTAGTGATTTCCTGAATATTTTTAGTCATGTAGTGATATATATGAAATTACTGATATTTCTATGTAGCAACAGACACAGCTCACACATTTCTAACAAATGAGGCTGTGTTACTAGGCGTATACTGTGAATTGCCTGGAGATACTACCACAGGACTGTGTGTTTTATCATGCAAGATGAAAACTAAATTGTTTTGTTCCCTTGTTGACTGCAATACACACGAAACTCTGTAAACTCCCAATTACAGCTGCCACACTTTTGCACGTTCTCTAGTCAATTCAAAGAAATAAAATGGATTTTTGAAATCATTATAATCTGAAGCAACTGGAAAATATGTGGGTGGAACTGGTGTAAAGGTGGAGGAAGAAAAATGCACCAGGATACATATAACAAAAACACATCTTCCTTGAAGTTTACTGCTTACATGCCTTTTGATGGAGAGGGATGCAGCAGCTGAGATGAATGATACAGTGTAAATCTGAAATCAGTTATGCTTGGTGTGCAGTGTAATGCCAAGGTTTCAAATCTCCCTTAACAGCTCCTGTACATCAGTTTTGACACTAGCTGTTCAAAAGCCACAGAATCACTACTGCCCCAAATGTCAAAACACAGACAGTCAAAATTACAAATGACAATTGCAAGGCTGTTTCAAGAAACTAAAATATAAGGCTCAGGAGCTCAACAAAGAGCCAGATTATCCAGCCTTTTCCCAGTCAAAAGAGTCTCCAGTCTCTGTGTCTGTGAAAGAGAAGGTATCCCACCACCTTTTGCAACAGTTTTGTTTTTCCAAAAGCAATATAAAATGAGACCAGTGTGGAGAATTTAGGGGTCAGTATTTGCAGTTATCATATTTTTCTTCATTCCATTATAAAGGGAAAATTCTTTTTTCAGACAGCTGAATATATGAAGGAAGCTTTTAAAGAAACTATGGACGTATCAGCTCCAATCATTCTAAAAACACACACAAATGCATGACCTTCAGGAGTCATAAATTCACCTTAAATATCTGAGATGAAGACTTATTCTCAGAAAAGTAGATGGCAGATTTGATTTCAACAGAGTATGGATTCCACTCTGTCAGATTTCCTAAAAAGCTTCAGGCTGATTTTATTTGCAGGTCAGATTTCTAAGCCTGCAAGGTGCATTCAAGTTACATTTTCATTTCTTTTTCCCTGTAGAAGAGGTGAGAAAAAATTACTTAGATTTTTAAAGAACTGAAATTCTCATTTAAAAAAATAAAAATAAAACAAAGAGACACAGATCTGAAACTTTAACATATGCCCCATTTGACACACAAAATGAGGCATCACTTATGTAGTTCAAGGTGTTAAAATCTACCTAGTTATTAAATTTTGGCAGGAAAGAATGCACTAGTATTGTCAAGTCTGATGAATCTTGTGTTGGGTTTGCTTTGGCTTTTGTTTGTTTTTTAATAATGGTAAAATAAAAAGCTGAAGTTCAGTTAAAACATCATTTTGGGATATGGTTAATGAACCTTGCTTTTGACCTGGTATGCACCAAGGTCTGGAGTTTTAAAAAGTCAACAACACAATCCACTATTCATCTTACCAAGACAGGATTTCACATGGGGATAAACTCTTACCTACCCAGACAGGTAATTTTTTTGCCAGCAACCACTATGAATAAAAGTCGTGCAGTGTTAAAAATAATAAGAACACATCTATTACATTTAAAGTTTATCAGAAATGGCACCCATTGGTATAGAATTTTCAAATTTAAAGAACATAGGAGTCAAAAGGCTCTAATATATTTTTGTTAGGAATGTAAATTCTATTCAGAAACACACAAGTGGAAATCATTACAGCCTACCAAAATTGAGGTTTTGTAAGCTATTAAGAACCAAAAAACCAGCTTGTCTTCAAAAAGCTTTGGAAAGAAAAGAAAAAGGAAAATAATTTATTTGGTCCATCCAAAACGTTACTTGACTCAACAGTTTAAAATTACCCACAAGACTACATAGGGTAAACAAGGCTCCCAAAATGTGCTCACACTGGCTGTGAGATGCACTAGTAACTTGTAACCATGCTGAATTGCTTCTCTTATCTGTTTCTCAATTTCTGCTTTCCTATCTCTCAATAAATCTGATTAAATTGTGCTTGCTTAGTCAAGGGTAAAGGAAAAAGGAGATGGAACTGGCTAGGATTGAAAAACAAGGAAATGAAAAAGACAAGAAATAGAAGTTAGGTTATTTTTTAAACCTTCTGTACACTACAACACTTAACACCATGCAACTGGAAACAAAAAGAGTTTTGGAAAATCTCAGAACAAATACTATAAAATAAAGAAAAAAATTCCACTTCAGATATAATATTTTTCTCAGCCTTGTGGCCAGATTACATTCTAACAACATAAGCAGAGGCAGGGGTTGATTTTTAAATTACCTGTTAGACTCCAGTCTAACCAGCTGTATAACTAGCTTTTTTTTTCTTTGAAGCTTTTTTTCCACTTTGAAGAGTTAGAGAGTTAGGCACCAGTTCTTCATACTGTTGTATAATCCTTTGTCTCATGACCTCTGAAAAGAATTCTTCTGAATACACTTTAGACATAGGCATGGAAACAAAATACAGAAAGTAAGGGAGTTTTGTTTGTTTGTTTTAATCCCTTGAACAAGAAATCACAGCTTGAGAGGAGAGGTCAAACTCTGTTTTCAAGCCCTACATTCACTCAGGGTGAGGCATTACAGTCAGTTGTGTTCATGGCTGCCCTGTAATGGAATTTATGACGGATTTTCTAAGTTCTATATTTAAAAAACAACAACAACAACAAACCAAACCAACCAAACAGAAAAAAAAAAAAAAAAAACACCAAACCCAAAGCAAATCCCAAGACATTAATAAAGAAAAATCCACGCCACTTGATCAGGTTCACCACCACACTTTTTAGACGACTACTCCATATGATCTTTTGTCTGTCTCCACTCCTCCCCGTCTGTTCAAATGGAACAGTGCCCACTCACAAATTGGACAGTCCCTGTTGCAGAGATGGCAGATGCAGAATGAATACTTGAAAACAGGGAAAAAAAGTAGCTTACAGAATAATGCTGTGTGCCAGTGAGACACAGCTGCATTGCAGAAAGCACATTAAAAGAAAAAGCAACCTACACAAAACCCTCCAAGAAAAAGCTGTGGCTAACTTTTAAAATTATGTAGCTGAATTACAGCTGCAAAGCAGACAATTGCCTCCTCAGTCATGCGTGTGAGTGCATTGACAGGCCAGCAGGTACTGGCAGCACAAAATTATTAGGAGTTAAGATTTGTTAGATGCATTAATCAAAGAATAAAAATGTTTTAGCAGGTCAGACAAGAGGGTGCATTATTTTCAGTGTGCATCTTGGTGCCTGAGGAAGTCCTGGCCAAGACTGCTTTATGCCTGCTAACATTCCTCCTGCCTCAGCTCATCTGGCACTTAGGTGATAGGCTGCAAACATGACTAGATCTGAGCAGCAACATTTCCTACATTTTTTACTGCACCAAAGCCACAGGAAATGTCATTTGCCCGCACATTTACTACCTCAAATATTGAGATCAATATTTTATTCAAGTCTATCCCATTTGCTTGTCAACAATTGAAAAATAGTATATTCTATTGTACTATAGGAAAATGAGGGAAAATAACAGGGACATGAGGGGGAAATTATGGCACTGCAAAGTACACTCAGCAAAATGCCAGACAGTGATGCTCCTCACTAACCCCATCCCAGAGTGTGCACCTGTAAAAAAGTACATTTTCAGATTTCTTCCAGATGCTGTGAAAATGGACTCAGGGCAATAAAAAAGCAGCCATTCAGATATATAACCAGGGTCAAGTCTTGACAGAAGTTCAGGGAAAGATGTCTAGAAGAAGAGAGCAACTTTTGCTGATGCTGAGAAGGTGGCAATGACCTGTGGAACTGCTGCTCTGCCAGGATGGGAGGTGAACCCAGAGACAGCATTTGACTGTTTCATGACCATACTACAGCTTCATGTAAGTAGCTGAGACAGATACTACTTAAATTTTAGGCCACGTGGTAAAACTTTTAGGCTCAATCTAATGACTGCACAGTCCCAACCAATTTCTGTGGCCTACTGGAAAACCCAGCAGCTGTCTCTGCTTCCCTTCCACTACTGCCTCAACTCTATGCCCTTTTGCCTCAGATAGAGAGGCAAACTGGATAGAGAATATAGATTTAAACAGGAAAGAGTTGTTAAATGTTAAATTTCTACCAGTATAAGTCATTAATAACTTCACTTCATAATTTACTTTGCATGACAATAGTAGCCAGATATCCTCATGCTGTGATAAGCAACAGGCTTGTCTGCCCTGGAGATTATAAAATCAAAACAGACAGAAGAGAAAAAAAAGAACAATTTATGGAGAGATTAACTGAATGTCCAAGGTCACAGAAACCATGTGCCAAAGAGGATGGAGCTGAACCTAAAGATGTGGAGCCACACTGCAGCTGCGATTAATTTAGTATTTCTGAAGCATACAGCCCTAAGGCAGCACAGCAAAAAGAAGGTGTATTATGGATTTAACTTCCATTTAAGGATAAGCCAACCATCAGAGCAGGGTCTGATTCATCTGCAATCTAGAAGGTGGTCCATCATCCATCACAGATCCACAGTGAAGGGTGAAAGCAGTAACTGACATCTTTCGTGGCGTCATTTAATTTCATCTTTTAAACTGACTCTGTCATTAATGCTACTGAGACAATAAAAAAGTAAATGAATGTCACAGCCATATTAACCTGAAGTGATCTTAATGTTTATTAACCTAAAAAGGTTTGGGGAGCATTAAGAAATAAAAACAGCTGTGTGTCCTGCAAAGTATTATTTTCCCTGCCAAAGCCTTGTCTCACTTGATTGTTTGCCACCATGATTGTCACTTAAATAATTGTTTCTTTTTGTCACTGAATGTCTAAGCATTTTAAATATCCAGTGCAATGAGGATACCTCTTTACTTACTTGATGAAAAAGAAAAGGCAAGAACAGGTGATGCTGTTTATCTGCTTTTTTTATTGTTGGAGTATTAGAAGGTTATCAGTATCTCTAAAACCTGTAGCAATTTGATTTTGAAATTGGTTTCATTGATGCCCTTTTCACCTCATTTCTCAGGAGATTTGGAGTCCCATTCTCCTTTGATTCTCTTCCTCTGATCCTAGGGAGATTGAAGAAATACTTAGTTTCATGTGTAATGTTCACTAACAACTCAAGAAAATCTCCAACATTTTCTCTGTCATAGCTTTGTTTTTATCAGTCTCCTGGCTTGTGTATCATCTACTCAACAAGCTACATACCTAAATGAGATAGTGATCTTTACTATATTTACAGAACCATCCAAGAGCTGATTATTAAATTATGTGCTGCAATCATCTGCTTCAATCACAAATGTAAATAGAAGTTGTAGACAACAAATTCAACCACATTCTTTCTCAAATATTGTGAGCAATTGTACTTTTTTCTCTTTTATTGACTAAATCTTTAATAGATACATGCAATGCATACAACTTCGAGCACTGTCTTTTAGATCAGAATAATACTAATGATTTTCTGTGTTGCCTTTCACATTTGATCAGGAAGAACAGAACATCACATCCGATCATCCAGACTTGAAAATATTGTCTTAGAACACAAAGATACTGAAGTGCATCTGTGTACTCCTTCTGCAAGGGACAAAGGCTGAGCTCAACCCTGAAGTACTTCAAGTAGGTGTGCCTGCACAAGAAAGCTTAAAATTGATCCAGTGTTGGTAAATCAGTCAAAAATCTTTGCTGATAATTCTGGGTTACCTACAGTACAAACAACAGTAAAATCATGCCCTTCATTTAAAGCAGAGTTTCTGATCTGGTCCCTGATTTTGGATAGGACATTGAACAGTTTTCTTTGTTTCTGGAGGAGGTAACGGCTTGTAGAAAATTAATAACTTTCCTGCATTCATAGGAAATCATTAATTCTGCTGAGCTCCATGTCCTTGTATTGAAGCTGTTTGCCTATTTCTTTTTTCCCCAGAGATGCATATGCAAAAGATTCTCTGTACTTCTGCAGAGAAACATCCCTAGAATGCATCTATTTTATTTCATCTTCACCATTTCACAATTTATTCACATAATCTTTCACTTAATTTCCACTATTGAAACAAATGTTTGACTCAAAAGGGGTAGGAAAATGGGTGTTTCGGCACTGGCACAGGCTCCCCAGGAAAGTGGTCACAGCACCAGCCTGAACTCAGTTCAAGAAGTGTTTGGGCAATCTCTGAGATACATGGTGTGACTCTTGGAGTGTCCTGTGCAGGGCCAGGAGCTGGACACGATGATCTTTGTGGCCTCCTTCCAACTCAGGATATTCTATGATTCTATGATCCTAAGAAAGCTTCTGCTACTAACATCTTCACTTAACCAGCATCTTCTGAAACCTACCTTTAGATAAACTCCTACAAGTTACAGCAAATTGTATACCGATACTATTTTATATCACATAACTATGAATCATCTTAGGAAAAAAACCCCAAAACTAAAAAAAAATCATTTTTCTTTGTCCAAGACAAGCATTAATGGCAGAAAACATATTGACAATAAGTTCATTGTGCTGATATATTCTTTTTCCTTGGTAACAGATTATATATAAATCTAAATCACTCACATAAATAAATTGATGAATAATAGATTAGGAAAGAATCTGATATTTAGCAAATAAAAACCCCTGCTACTGTTATCACCAGGTCAGTTGGGAGCTAAGGCTTTTCAACTTGAATTGCCTGGTCTGAGGTGAGTTTCCTTTTTTAATGATACCTTTACCAAAATTCTGCATATATATATATAGAAAGTTAATTTACTTCTTGAGAGCTCAGCCATGTTATCATCTCAATCTAATTAGAGAAAATTGTCCTTAAAAACAATATTGATTTTGTACTAAAGCTTTCCGTTGTATTACTGGTAGGCAGTTTCTCTTATTTAACCTTGGTGACACATAATGTCAAATTCAACAAAAAGAAAAAAAAACAAAACAAAACAAAAACAACAAACAAACAAAAACCACAACAACAAAAAACAACAACAACAAAAAACCAAACCTGTTAAAGATCATAGTCAAAGCAATTTTGACTCTTAAAAGAGAAATTTAATTAAACTGTGCTAATTGCTCTATCAAATAAATACAATGCATTATCTTTTAAACAGGGAAGATGCATAATCTTTTTTTCCATTCATAATGTTTTAGAGCCATTAGAAAACATTTCTGCTGCATAGACAAGACATATTTAGTCTTTACTGTACCTTCAGATTATGGTTTGGCTCCACTGTTAAATTTCATGATTGTTCTCAAAGGTAGATGAAAACTATTATTTGCTCATTTGGTGTTACGTCTAGTTAAGAATCTACTTTCTGTTTTCCTGAAGTACTTTTGCCAAATGAAAAGAGTTCTTCCAAAAGAGACAGGTTAAATCAGATTACCTTCCAGAAAAGAAACCCTTCAGTCAACCAGGGAACATGAAATTTGGAAAATTAGTTTGGAACATTTATAAACAGAAGCTCAAGTGCCTCTCCTGGAGTATTGTGAGGCAATGAGAGAAGTTGCTTCAGTGCAACAGCAGAAGAGCCATGGGGCTATTCCCCTTTCCATCTTCAAAAGTGCAGCAGACACTTGTCAGTGGGAAAGTGAAGGCTGGCACTAAGCTGAGAGCAGTTATTAACTCCAGATTTCAGCCAAAGCATTGCAGGTAGCCAGGACAGATACTTGTCCACAATTGTAAATAAGCCTGGATTTGAAGCAATAGAGGGGAAAAAAAAAGCCTACTGACCCACTAGCAGATTCAGTAGCCAATGGCCCTGGCTGTGAACACACTTTAAAAGATGATGACATTTTACCAGCTGGTGTGTCATCTTTCACTAGCCCTGAGACAAACATGAGGAAGCCACAAAAACCCCCTCCACAAGTTTCCAAAAGATATTTGGAAAAAAAGATAGCAGCAAACAGGGAACAATATTTGGCTTGACTCAAACCACATATTTTAGCATTATTACAGAAACTAATACAGAAACAGTTTTCAGAAATACATTTGCAAGATGTCCAGTTCTTGACACTGTTATGTACATTCTAATCATGTCTACACTTTCAACTACACTCATAATAGTAGACTATAATAGCTGCACTTTTGCTGGTAATGGGAAAATTCCAGTTATTTTGGTAATGTTGTTTTCAGTTCATTATGGTTACAATCCATATTTTCTTGCCAAAGCTTGTATGAATTACGGAGAAAGTTGACAATTTTGCATTTACTATCCTTGTGGTTATTCTTTTCTTGGCAATATAGGAACATACTGTAATAAAAGTAGCTAATATATGTTGAATGTTTTTAAAGTAGCTAATATATGTTGAATGTTTTCGTGCAGTACAGTTGAGTGGACTCCTGGCTCCTTGGAAAGGATCTGGAAAGCTACATATGGCTCAACAAGTATATATTACCTCTCCTTGCTGATACTCTGTTTTTCATGTATTAAAAAGTATGTTATGAAGAGAATGGTTTTATACTTTTCCATCCCTGGCCATTGCTAGAAGTTACCCAAAAAACACCTCACTTGACCAGAGCACACACTATCACAGCTCAAATAGGTGCCTGACCATAGCCACATCACTGGAATCTATGCTCAGGACTAAGACAGAAAATGGCACTACCAGCTCAGTGATGCTGTGTCCGAATTTTAAGAGAAACAGGACCACTGGGAGGCATCTTAAAACGGGATTTATTGTTTCAGTCTCAAGGAGTGAGAACGTCTTAACTGCATATGCCGGGAGTTTGTGGTCAGCAGTCACAAGACCACAGGTTACAAGGGGTTTTAGAGGTTTATTAGCCAATAAACTACTGCTGCACATATTGTTTTAACTTTCACACCAATAGCTGATTAAACTGTATCACACGTCCTGCTGCAATGCAGGCTTTTTTTACCCAATCATATAGTGACACACAAACTACTTGCTACACCTTATAACTTTCCACTATTTCTGTAACTACTTCTTAATGTCTCTGTCTATATTACAAACCCACATTCTTGCTTATGGTCTCTAAATCTGGAAGTCTTTTCCAAGGTCTCAGGTTGAACCCTGTATTCTCTTCTGTATTTGGGCCTGCATGCACAGGGTTTTGAGAATTTTCTGTACCCAGACTTCCCACAATGCTGCACCTGGGAACAGGGACAGGAGTAATAATTTTCAAAGATCCTCCAGTAAACCAATGGGTCACTATAGTTAGTACTCACCCTCACTGGTCTCATTTCCTTTTCCATAGTCATGTAAGGACTTGGCTGAGGTAAGACAATTTTGAACATCATTTATCTGAAGTTTACTTTCTCATCAATAAAAATAATAATAAAAAAAATCCAGAGGTAGATTCCTCTTAATGAGATTCTTGTCTGGAAACAGCATTAGATTTTGGCCCTGCTATTTAATTAGGATGGTTCATCATTGATTTATATTTAAAGTAAAAAAATCCTGTAAAGTCCAAACACAATGATTCATGTTATTAACATCATATTATGCAATAAGTGGAAAGAAGTAGAAGTTCCTCTAAAGGCAGACCTGTTGCCTGGACCTCCACTTGGGTGTTTACCAACAATGGCACTTACACCCTGAATGACCGACCAAGTTCCCCACTCTTGCAATGCTAATTAACAACTAAAATTTAAAAAGCAAGCCCTTAAATGCTAAATCTATTGTAGGCAGTAACTTCTCCCATGCCCAGTATATTTTGCAGAGTTTACATAACTTGTTGTCAGCCATTGATTATGAGCAACAGGCCTAATTAATTCCTACAAGTTTTTGCTAAATGGTAGCTGAGTCATCACAAAAAAATCCAGGAAAAGGCAATAAATGGTCTGGATCCACAGCGAGCTCTATTTCACAGAATGTGTGTGTAGGTTGGAAAAGACCTTCAAAATCATTGAGTCCAACCCAGCCCTAACAACTCAACTAGATCATGGCATCGAGTGCCACATCTAGTCTTTTTTTAAACACATCCAGGGATGGTGATTTCACCACCTTCCCAGGAGACTATTCCAGTATTCACTCTTTCCATGAAAAACTTCTTCCTAATAGCCAACTAATATTTCCCTTGACACAGCTTAAGACTGTGTCCTCTCCTTCTGTCAGTTGCTGTCTGGAGAAAGAGACCAACCCCCACCTGACTACAACCACATTTCAAGGAGTTATATAGAGTGATAAGGTCCCCTCTGAGTCTCCCTTTCTCCAGCCTAAACAACCCCAGCTCCCTCAGTCATTCCTCACAGGGTTTGTGCTCCAAGCCCCTCACCAGCCTTGTTGCCTCCTCTGGGTGTGCTCAGTCATCTCAATGTCCTTCCTAAACTGAGGGCCCAGAACTGGACACAGCACTCAAGGTGTGGCCTTGCCAGTGCTGAGTACAGGGGAAGAATGACCTCCCTGCTCCTGCTGGCCACACCATTCCTGATCCAGGCCAGGATGCCATTGGCCCTCTTGGCCACCAGGGCACACTGCTGGCTCAGGTTCAGCTGCTGTCATCAGTACCCCCCCCCCCCCCCCCCCGCCCCGCCCCCCGTCCCTTTCTGCCTGGGCACTCTCCAGCCACACCATCCCCAACCTATAACATTGCAGGGGGTTATTGTGGCTAAAATGCAGAATTCAACACTTGGACTTATTAAACTTCATCTTGTTAGACTCTGCCCATCCATCTAACCATTCCAAATCTCTCTGCAGAGCCATCCTATATTCCAACAGATCAACACACACTCCCAGCTTAGTGTTATCTGCAAATTTACTAATGAAAGACTCAGTACCCTCATCCACGTCATCAATAAAAATATTGAACAGAACAGGCTCCAGCACAGACGCCTGAGGGACACCACTGGTGACTGGCTGCCAGCTGGATGCAGCACTGTTCACCACCACTCTCTGGTGAGAGCCATCCAGCCAGTTCCTAACCCAGCAAAGAGTGCTCCTGTCCAAGCCCCGGGCTGGCAGCTTTTCCAGGAGTGTGCCGTGGGAGACAGTGTCAAAGGCCTTGCTGAAGTCCAAACAGACAACATCCACAGCCTTTCCTGCATCCACCAGGCGTGCCACCTGGTCATAAAAGGAGATCAGGTTGGTCAAACAGACCTGCCTCTCCTAAACCCATGCTGGCTGGGTCTGATACCCTGGCCATCCTGTAAATTCTGTGTGATGACACTCAGTATAAACTGTTCCATTATCTTGCCAGGTACTGAGGTCAGACTGACTGGTCTATAATTACTGGGATCCTCCTTCCCACCCTTTTTCTGAATGGGTGTCACATTGGCCAGTTTCCAGTCATCCAGAACCTCACCAGTGAGCCAGGACTGATTGTAAATGATGGAGAGTGGCTTTGCAAGCTCATCTGCCAGCTCCCTCATCACCCTGGATGGATCCCATCTGGTCTCATAGATTTATAAACATCCAAACATCTCAGCTGTTCTCTGACTGCCTCCTCTTGGATAATGAGGGGACCATTCTGTTCCCTGACATCACCAATGAACCCAGGGGGACAGTTGTCCTGAAGGCAAGTTGTCTTCCCACTGAAAACTGAGGCAAAGGAGGCATTAAGCACTCCTGCCTTCTCCTCATCTGCAGTTACTAAGTTCCATTCCTCATCCAATAGATAACAAAGGTTGGCTTTACCTTTCTTTTTATCATTAATATATTTGTAGAAACATTTTTAATTATCCTTTACAGAAGTTGCCATTTTAAGTCCAAACTGAGCTTTGGCCTCCCTAATCTTTTTCCTACATGCTCTAGCAGCCCCCTTAAATACTTCCTGAGGGATCTGACCTTCTTTCCACAAATGATACCTCCTCTTTTTATTCCTGAGTTCCTCCAAAACCTCCTTGCCCATCCAGGCCGGATGTTTGCCTCATCGACTCATCTTTCGGCACACAGGGACAGTCTGTTCCTGTGCCCTCAAAATCTCTGTTTTAAAGAACACCCATCTTTCCTGAACTCCTTTGTTTTTGAGGGCTACTTCCCAAGGAACTCTTTGAATAAGTCTCCTAAATAGGCCAAAGTCTGCCCTCTGGAAGTCCAGAGTAAGAGTCTTATTGGTGTTCCTCCTGATTTCACCAATTATCGAGAACTCTATAACTTCTATAATTTCTGCTTTTCATTTCCAAAAGATAAACAGGTGGGCTTAAACAGGCAATCCTTTCTTGAGCAAAGGATTTTAGGAGGAAAATATCATCTGCAGCACGTTCAGACCAACTGCTGTTCTATGCCAAGAGTGACCACTGGGACCACTGACCACTGCAGCCTCTAAGTCAAATTATCTCATTCTTCCACTTACCACTGTGCAGGCTGAGTGAGTAGGGATCTCTACAGCACAGATCAGGCTGTGACTGGTCATGCCTGTTATTCTGGTGAAGCTAAAGGCATTATGCTCTGGTCTGGGTCTGCATCCCCAGAAGAAATCTGCCAGCACCCTATGTGAGAAATTGGTCCTAAAAATAAAATACATGTATGTGGGAAATAAACTGGCCACTGAACTTGGATTGGGATATCCATGAAAAGTGAACTGAAGAAACATAAATTCCAAAATAATGTGAAATGCATCAGCTTACAAACAACTAAAAATATTTTTAAAGCACCTTCAAAAGACTTCAGTGCAAACAAGTGGAGAGTCACCAGTGTCTCACTAAACAACGATGTGTGAATGAAGTAACATAGATTTCTAGATGCTATTTTATCATAGCATTTAAAGTTTGAATATCCTGTTCCACTTAACTAGAATAACAGTCTCATAGAGCCAATAACCTTCCCTGCTGATGGACAGCAGATCAGACATAACAGGATTACATTAATTCTTTCAAGAGTTCCCCTATCTACTCAGTCCTCACTCCAATTTATCCACTGGAAATAATTGCAAATCTTCTAGTGCCAATACAGATACCTTAAAATTATCAAAATAATAATAATAAAAAAAAATTGTGCTGAATTTCATTAAAATATCTTATTTTTAAAAAGATACTTTAAAGTTCTGTGAAGTCATCCCTTTAGTACTTCAGGTCTTTATTTCTTGCCAAAACTTCTAAAATGTTTTGCAACAAAATTTGGGAGGAATCCCTCGGATTCTAATATTTAAGATTATTTTCATACATGTCTGTATTTCTAAGAAAGTTGTTGACTGATTAAACATGAAAAAATAAGAAGAAACTTTTATTTCAGTTTTAGCATCAATCTTTTCTATTTCAGTGGCTTCTGCTGTTCTTTCTACCTTAAATATACTCCTGGGTGAACTTCTGGACCAGTAGTTACTGGATACTGTTTTCAAAATGACTGAAGTACACTCAATCTCATTGACTTTCAGTTTTGCCCAATATGGCATGCCCTCTGAACAGTAAGTGACAGATGTGTCTATTGTCCACAGTAGGACTTAAAAAGCATCAGTGCTTTTTTGACAGGATTCATTTTCCCACATAAAATGTTCTGTCAGACAGAAGCTGGCTGAATTGCTATAAAAATTCCTTCTTCTTGGATCATAACTGTTAAAACAGTGCTTTTAGGAAGGCATCTGGAGGGCTTCTGGACATGGTATGCTCTCCCACAATCAAGAAAGCTGATGCATCTTGCTTGATGATGGATTCAGGAAGAATCCAAAGCTTTGAAATCCCTCCTGTGAAAAAGAGAATTAACCTACTGTCAATTGTACTGTATTTTGGACATACAAGTCCACACTGCTTTGGGGTTTTTTCTCATGAAATTATTAAAATTTATTCTGAAATAATGGCTGATCCTTAAAAAACTCCCATGTCCATTGCTTACATAGCCAAAGCTTTGGCTTTTTTCACCAATCAAGAGCAAAAGGAACATGAGAAGTGATTTTTAAAATTTTCTTCAGCTGAAAAACAAATGGCCCCACCATACAGGCACAGCAAAAAGAGGCCAAAGGAAGCAGCCAAAGGTGTGGTAGCTCCCCAGAGTGTCCCAGGCAGAGAGCTGTGGTGGGGCTGCTCCCATTTCTGATGCTGACAGCAGAGCAAAGCATACCTCATCAAAATTCCTGGTGCTCTGGTATAAGCAGCAACTTGTCATCATCACCAGCTTTATGTTCATACTGAGATCTCCTATAAGGGCAGAAATCTGCTCAGGAAGTATCTGTCCAGTTTAATGCTCCTTAGCATATAGTAATCAATCCTAAAGAGTGAAGTTAATGAATTTAGGTTGAAAACATAAATTTGTGCAACCATGTAATTTTACATTGCAAGTAGCCTGCCTCTGTTGCAACCCTTGAATCTTCTGCACTAACTTCGTTTGTAAAAGAGCCAGATCTCCAAGGAAAACAGCCCATCCTGTGCAAAGATTTTAACAGCTGAGGCACAAAAGAAAATAATGGTACCCGGCAACTGCTCTCTACATAAATGTCTTCTTTGAAGTTGGATCTGCTAGTAAAGCTCCCTTTCAAGTTTGATGAGCAAATGCTGATTGCACCATGGAGACAGTTTCTACAAGTAACCACAAAGTAGTGAGAAAGTAGACAAAAGTCCATAATATTCAGGGAACGCCTCCCTCTGCTAATCAGAGAAAGCTGAAAGATCAAATGCTTGCTCAGTGGGCAGCTGTTACTGGGTTTGCTTTTTAGTTCAGTTCAATAAATTGACTTGCTCACTTGTTACTAAAGCAGATTATTGTTAATGGGCTTCTTGGTCAACAGCACCTCTTGATAGCATTTTAATTAAAATGAATATGTGTCTCATTTACTTTTTGGGGTCTAATATGTGATACTTCAGAACACTGACAGTGTCAGATGTCATTTTCTTCAATTAATTGGTGTGTAATTATTCTCAAATGGCTGGAAAGCATACAACTTTTTACTTTTGCCACATTTCCCACTTTGATACTGTGTCCACTAGTAGCACCCATTAAAAATATCATGCCTTCCTTCTGAAAGGAGACACCAGGCTGAATTTGCAGATCAGACTTCTCTTGGTTATAGTCATTCTCAACTCAGCATTAACACCTTTTCAGCTGGCTCTGCCAGGTAGTCCTGTGTGGCCCTGGATCAAGAAGGTGAAGGAATAATACCAGGAACCAAAGAACACATCCCTTATCTTGGATTACCCCTGGAGGAAACTCACAGCTCCAAGTTGGGAATACCATTGCCATACTGTGAAGGATCAATGTGAACTTGTGAAAAAGAAAATAAATAAAAAATATAGTGCAAAGCAAATGCAGCCAGACTCACTAATCTTTTCTATCCTACGAGGTCTAACAGAAGCTCTGTCTGCCTAGCTGGAGCTCCTGCCAGGGCCATCTCTGTGAGGCACTTGGACACAAACCTGAATATACTTAAATCACACTCCTGCATTAGGAACAGGAGTGATATCCTTCTTCTTCTACATTTAGGAAACTAAAGCACAGGGACTGGTTCAAACTGGTTTGCGCAAAAAGGCTCTCAGGAAAAAAGCAGAAAAAAGACATGAGACTCTCATGTTTCTGGCTACCACATGAACCCCTGCACCAAATGTCCCCAGCATTAATGATAAGTAATCAGAATCACAGGTTTAGATCTTGTACCATGTATCCTTCTGGTAAATACAGATCTAATTCAAATCAATGATATATTTTCCCCTCTGGTTTCAGCTTCAGAAGGGGGACTGTTTTTTCCCCTTTTGTACCGTTCCACTATGCTAGCAAATTATGATTAAAAAAAACATGGACATCATCTTGCTTCTTTAGTTCTGGCATCCCTATCATTATAAATGTTTTCCTACACTGTTACCATTACATGAGTTCTGTAATGAACTATTTGTTCATCAGGGAGCTAACTTGTAAGCTGTAAAGATCAGAGCTTTATTTCAAAGGGAGGGAAAACATTATAGCATTTCATCTTATGCGCATTTGTCGTGGTTTAACTCCAGACAGCAATGAAGTCATTCACCCCCTCCACAGGATAGGGAAGAGAATCCATTTAATTAGAGTTTAATAGTTAAAGAAAAAGCTCTCCATGCAGGCAAAGCAAAACAAGGAATTCATTCACCACATCTCATGGAAAAGTATGTGTTCTCAGCCATCTTTAGGATAGCAGGCCACTATCATGCACAAAGATTACTTGAGAACAAAGTCAACAAATATCATGATTCCAAGTGTCCCACCTCTTCTTTCCCCAGCTGTATATGCTGAGCATGACACCATATGGTATAGAATATCTCTTTGGTCAGTGGAGTCAACTGTCCTAGCTGTGTCCTCTCCACCCCCTTGTACAGCCCCAGCCCACTCACTGGTAGGCTGGTGTGAGAAGCAGGAAAGGCCTTAACACTGTGTGAGGACTGCTCAGAGGTAATCACAGAATCATGGAATCGTTTAGGTTGGAAAAGACTTTTAAGATCCTCAAGTCCAACCAGACAATGCAATGCAGAACTGGAGGTAGTGCACCAAAAGCACTTTTGGCCATATACCACAGCTGTGACCGCCACAACCGGAAACTGTCTCCCAAAACTTCACACTGAACTATGTCTTGTCACTGTAGAGTCAAACATTTAAAGTCAGCTGCACTTGCAGGTCCAGGTCTCCAATTGCTTTGGAGTAGACATGAATGTGGCTAAGTAAGACCACTATCCAAGAGGAGAAATATCTACTAACACTGTTTTCAGCAAAAGTACAAAACATTCTCCCATACTACTACTACTACTATTAATAAGAAGAAGAAAATTAACTCTATTCCAGCCAAAACCAGGAAAACATTTAGGCGTATTTACAACATAGAGTAGAATCATAGAATACAAAGATAAAATCATTAGTAGATTAGATAATACCCCTAAGATCATGGAGTCCAACTGTTAATCCAGCAGTGCTGTGTTCAACCCTAAACAATATCTCTAAGTGCCACATCTACTTTTTTTGGTTTTTTAACACTTCTAGGGATGGTGTCCTGGACAATGCCTCACTAGCCCCTTCAGTGAAGAAATATTTCCTAATATCCAATCTAAACCTCCACTGGCACAACCTGGGGCCATTTTCTCTTGTCCAGTCATTTTTTATTTGGGAGAAGAGACCAACCCTCACCTGGCTACAGCTTTTCTACAGGTAGTTGCAGAGAGCAACTGAGCATCATCTGTTCCAGGTCAAACACTGCTAGCTCCCTCAGCCTCTCTTCATCAGACTTGAGCTCCAGACCCTTCCCCAGCTTCCTTGCCCTTCTCTAGACTTGCTCAAGCACCTCAGTGTCCTTCTTGTAGTAAGGCACCTAGAAGTGGACACAGGAATCAAGGTAGGGCTGTACCAGTACCAAGTACAGAGGGACAATCACTGCCCTGGTCCTGCTGGCCACACTGTTGTGGATCCAGGCTAGGATGCCATTGGCCTTCTCAGCCACCTGGGCACAGCTGGCCCATGTTCAGCTATTGCTGACCAGCACTTCATGAAAGACATTACAGAAGCTTACTCACAGCTATGGGTGGACTGAAGGGTACAGCAGGATTTAGATATTTCAGATATTTCCAGAAAGACCTGTGGAGTCCTTTTTGCCACACACTTTATCTAATGATCAGGGAAGTTAGTCTGTTTCCAATGCCCATAAACTCTCTTCTGCTGCAACTCTCTACTTGTACAGGTGATTTTTTTCTTCTGTGGTGGACGCATGTCCACTTGGAAACATCTAAGCCACAAAACCGCTGTCAGACACTAGCAAGTTTTGATTACTCAGAACCAAGGCTGGATTCAACCCAACAGTGACTTGAGAAGTGAAAGACTTGTTATCAACTTATCAATTTTCTGAGCCGTCTGGTTCAAATTTGTGCAATTTAACAATGAAACATTACCACAAAGTATCTACTAGTATTTATGAAATATAAGACTAGAATTAACCTCTGAAAGGATAATCCCTATCAACTTCAGCATATTGCGTGTTTAAAATATACCTACCATTCACAGTGAAGCAAAGATACATAATTCTTAATGAGTTTGGGAGCATGGATGTCAGCCTGCATGGACAGTCCTTTCAGCCATTTGGAAGCTTTATTAAAGTTAATACACATCTAGGAAAAGGAGAGCTATGATCCATACTACTGAAATAGTACTTCAATACTATTTAAGATTTTATTTGAACTTTTAGTTAAATATTAATTCCTATCCTGATCTTAATATAAAATTCCTTATTATGTGCTGGTAACAATTTTCAGAATCTTCAAGTTTTAAAGTAGGCCAAATGTTAGCTCTAAATATCCTGAAAATGTATTTCTAGAAGATAATAATCAGTCAAATGCAAAATTGAGCTTGAAAGGTAACATGTCTGTATGGATCATTGCAATTTTGAAGACTAAATCATGTCTAATTAACTAGGCTAAGATAGTAGCTTTTTTCCCACCTCAGATTTAATTTAATTGTTAAAAGCAATAATCTATACATTAACCAACTCTCCACCTGAATTGTGGGGGAGTGCTGCTTGCAGAAGTTTCTAAAACCAGACTTAATATATCAGGCTGTGCAGTTCCCTGCAGCTAAGAAATATGTCGAATGCTGCTCTCTGTATCACATCCCTGACACTG
Source organism: Zosterops lateralis (assembly GCF_965231275.1). Taxonomy (NCBI): domain Eukaryota; kingdom Metazoa; phylum Chordata; class Aves; order Passeriformes; family Zosteropidae; genus Zosterops; species Zosterops lateralis. The sequence goes on from NC_139765.1 coordinate 28,286,895, forward strand.
GCTTTTAAGGAATGATTCAGCCTGAAAACCCCTTTGAAGGGGAACAGAAACTTTGAAGGCATCATCAGAACAAAATCATGTTACGCTCTTCACATCTGTCTGTGCGCTTGGCAGATGCCACACACCAATAATTTAAATTAAAACATTTTTAATTTTCAGGCATTGTGATGATTCCAGGGCATTTCCTTCATCATATTTGTAACCTATTCATTATACCATTTTACTGCATAATGAAGACAAATGCCAACACTTTACCAACAGATTTGGGTAATGACAAGATGTACAATAACACAGAGTAATGTGGCCAGGCCTGCAAGTTCTAATTGAATATTTTTATGATCCTGCTTCCATTAATCTTTCTTCTTATTTCATTTTTCTAGCCATTTTACATGTCGCCTGCCCCTTTTCCCCTTTCCCCTATAAACCACTCTCTGAAATCTTTTTTGAGAAATAGATTCTGTCTCCATTGTGGGTTCAGGCTTTCTCCTTATCAATATACACAGCTCACTTGCCGATGAGCCATTGAGGCTCTGACGGAGGGAGCAGCGTGCATCTCAGGCATGGTACTTAATTGGTATGCTGGCCCATGCAAAGCTATCTGATTGCATTCAGTAACTAGCAGGGACAGAAAGCATTTCCAAGGGAAATAAAATCTAGCTGTGAATGTGGAATATGTGTGTAAGAACTGAACAGTAAACACCAGCCTTAATTTTAATATCTCACATTATGCAAAACTTAAAAAAGATGAGTGCTCCAATATTCAAGCAGACCCCTGCGGGATAGGAATGTTATCACAAGAATATTATAGAAACCAATGTAAAATATCCAGCTGCTGTGAGAGTTTAAGGGGCATCAAACGATTTTGAATCACCATTTTCCTTCCACAAATGAAAGTATTTACCTATTAACAGCAGCAAAACTATATTATTTTGCTGGGCAGTACGGCCGCAAGCAACATTGCCTTTCAGTTTAAGCTCTGATATGTTAGCACTTAATGTCCCAAACAGCCCTTAAAAGCTCCAAGGTGAAAATGTAAAACCATAATCCAGTCCTAAATGGTCATTTAAAAAATGATCATTCCAAAGCTCAAGAGTGCCTTTATCTGTTTATGAGGCATTCCAGTTAAAATAGTTACACTAGGAATACAGGGAGGATGATACCTATTTAATTTTATGGTGTTTTTCTCTCTCTCCAATGATAAAAGGTGTCTGGGACTGCAGCAAAAGCCAAATCCTGTTTGCTTTGTTCACACAACTTGTCATACTGACTGCAACAGGGCTGTAGAAGGGATTTGGCCTCACCTCTTACTGTCTAAATTATCTTTCTTTATAAGCGTCTTTCTGTTTGTGTCCTACTCCCTAGTGAAACTGTTACTCATATGCTTCCACAAGGAATGTGGGGCAGATAAGAGCTAAGATGTGAAAATAGAAAAAAAGAAACATCCATTAAGATCAGTGGTTTCAGATTAAAAACAAAATCTTGACAAAACAAACTGTCTCGCTGACACAATTTTTGGGGAGTTCATCAAGGAAGATTTGCACAGAACTGTTTAGACAACACCTGTATTCATCCCTTAGGACTTACATTTCCTTTCCAAGAACTGAGAAGGCAGGAAAGAATTTGTGATATTCAGAGAAAATCTGTGTGCAATTTATATATCATAAAGATGTACTTATGTTCTCAAGTTGATTCTATTTTTTTTTCCCTCAAGTAATGTGTGACAAAAAGGGAACTAAGTGCCGATCTTGCTGGGCGGTCATTTAAGCTGGGGCAATAAGTAAACAACCTGGCAGCACTGCACAGCTGTGTTTGAATCCTGCCCTGCAGGCAGTCTGATGAGTTCATACTGATCACTTTTCACACCTCAAAAGCTAAATCTCAGCAGTCTGGGTCAGACACATCCAGCAGCACCTCAGGAACACAGTGCTGAGAGACGGTGGCTGTCCTGGCATTGCTAGAACTGTTTGCTGCTATCCAGAAGGACCTTTGCCACTTCAGATGTGTGTCCCCACTTTCTCAGCCTGGTTCCAGCTCTGCTTGCCAACTTTCTCCAGGGTGGCTCCTGAAAAAAAAAAAAAAAAAAAAAAAAAAAAAAAAATCTGTTCTCTGATGATGTCCCCTCTGGATGAGGAGGAAGAACTGGAATTTTATGGCCAGCTTTCCAGGCTCTGCTTGAACTCTCTACTCTTGAGGGATAGGGAGAAGGTTGCTCAGTAAACTTTGTTTTGTTCTGCAGGTGGCAGAAGAAACCTCAGCAACTTGGGCAGACTAGCTCCCTGTAGAGCTCCAGCCCTGTGCGAAGGAGGGGATCATGGTATGACAGTTCTCTGGGGTATGCCTTGGGAAGGATGAAAAAATTTCTCTGCAAGAGCCCAGACATTCATCCTGAAAGACTGAAAAGCATGGCATGGTACTGGATTGCAGTGGTTCGGCTTTACCAAGGGTGCAGATCCGGCCAGCCCTGCCGCCACTACAACCCGGGGGCCACTTTGCCAGAGGCGTGAGCAAACCCGACCACGGTGCGGATAGTGCGCAGAATAGAAAGGCGGGACTCTCAGGATGTGCAACCAAGGGGTGCGTGTTCCCCAAGGCAGCGCTCCGAGAGAGACGCTGACCTCGGGATGCCACGGCTCTTTATTGAGTGGGTTACAGGGGTGGGATTGCGTGGGACCAATCACAACCTTTTGCCAACGTATAATGAGGGAATGCACAACTTTTGAACCAATAATAAGTAACTTGGGGAGGAGGAATACATGATGAGGGGGTGGGGAAGTTATATAACTTAAAGATTGACACTTAACAGAAAAGTGGTAAACAACTATTATGGGATAGGGTTACCAGGACAACCAAGGTTTTGGCGGGAAAGTCTGAGGGAAGGAGAGAAGGAGAGGGAAGGAGAGGCCATCTTAAACAATAGTAATAATTACAAAATTATAAAACACAACTTATAAAACCAAACTGGAGCAGTGAAAACCCAACTGGAATTGAATTTAAGCACCACCACACTGGATCCTTTTTGCAAGCCTGGAAGAAGCACAGAAAGCCTTGGGAAACTAGCATACCTACTGAGCAGAAAAACTTGTTCTGCATGAAATCAGGAATTATTATCTCGCAAACACATCCTAATGAAAAAATTCCTAGGAAAACACCACTATTATTTCTAGAGCATAAATGCAGTATTTTAAACACCTGCCATTACTTATTGTTCCAGAAAAGATCCAGATGTGGATCATGAATTTATTTGATACAAAGTCCAAATTATCCTCAGTCCCTGAAGATCCCTTCCTTCGTGTAAAATAATAGCAGGGAAAGGTGAAAACTTTAAAAAATATTTTAGCACTGGAGATAATAGCAACAAATCTCCACAATGACATAAAGCCTCAATTTCCCATATTTAGGCATTCAGGTTCTTTCAATTAATGGACATCAGGGACAAAGATTTGATAAACCATTCATTGTGCCCTATTCTGGGTGTGAGTGTCCTACCCTGCAGCAATTGGAGATGTTAAGTCTAGCTGTCAAGGCAAAAAAGAACAGAGATAAATGGTTACCCTGCCTCACAGCTGTACTTACTGCAAACTAAGCACAAACACTGTGTTTAGAGCCCTAGCATTTGAATAGGTTACAATGCACCGCCAAATGAAAGTTTCCATAATTAAAAAAAAAAGCAACAGAATTTCTTTTTCTACTTGCATAACACTTTTCTAAAAGACAGAATTTGAGGGAGATTAAATTCACCTCAGCAAGGCATGCTGCACAGTGAATTGTGTGATGCTTCCTCAGTACATTTTGCCAATTTGATCACCAGTAGTAAATTGGGTGAAGTTTTGGATTTCAATGCATGAGACTCCTCATGCATCAGGATGAAACAATTCTGTGACTTGGATGATTACTTCTGAAGGCAAAAGGCCAAAGTTTTCTCCTTGAACTTTACATATGAATTGATTAGCTCAATGCCTTTACATAGTTTTAGGTACCTCCCAGCTTTGCCTAGCCACATAAAGGGAACACAGTGGTAAAAAGCCATTTTCTTTCTACTTGCAGAACATATTAGCATTTGACAGGGAAAAAATCTATAAAAGACCCTATAAAAATATTCAGAAAATGCATTAATCCCAGATATTTTGTCCATAATTCCTTGCAGAGCTATCAGAGTGTCTAGGTTATTGACCTATAATACATTAATAGGATTTTTAAGAGTTCTGCTATGGTTACTCCTCATGAGATGAGTGAACAGATGGATAGGATGGTCACCGCTTGCTATAACCTTTGCTTAACAAAGCTGATTAATTCAGTCTTTCTAGTTGATAAAGCATCAACTGTAGCTTTGTCTACAGATAATTAACTAAGATACAAGCCAGAGGAGTCAGAGAAGGTGAACAGCAATGTGAACTCTCAAGGCTAAATCCAAGAGATTGGGGTCTAGAAGCAGAGGTGAGGTAAATGATGCTGTAAAGTATATGTCAGTAACTGCCACTGCGGTTACTGACATATACTTTACAGCATCATTACTTTACAGCCCAAGCTTCTATGAGAAGAGACAAGATAGAACCCAGCAGATGAGCAGGTGGTGAGGTGGTGAGTGATGTCAGGCACCATGAGCTCTTGCTGGAGCTCTGACAGGGTACCATAACTGCAGCCCAGCACCTCATTCACTGCTTATTACACTTGCCTGCACAAAACCTTGAAGCCACCTGAAGATAGTCCAACTGCATTAGGCAGCACTGGAGGTGGCATAGAGCAACACCCCTGCCTTGCACAGGGATATTTCCAGAACAGGCAGAGAGGCAGAGGGAACAGTGCTATAGCTGCAAATGCCCTGCAAGCCCATGGAGACATGACTCTCCCCCTTCCTGCTTGCTTTTGTTTGGCTCTTTGGAGCATTTCCACAGGCCTGTGCTGGACCAGAGGCCAGCAGATCTCTGCCTTGCCTCATTAGACATGAGCGGTAGGGGTTGCAGCCATCTACCACACTTAAGACATTCAAAAGCACCCAGACACATAATTGACTCTTCAGCTCCTTTCAACCCCAAAGCAAGCTAGCTACAGTCAACAATGACAAATAAAGAAAGAATTCAGGCCTGGTAAATAACCTGAAGTAGAGCAGCTGCAATGGTAAGGGAAGCAGCCAAGTGAATTAAGCCTTCCATATTCCTTGCTTAGCCTTTCTTTTCTCTCTCTGACCTATAGCTGAATACAGCCTTTTATCACTGCTCCTTGTGGCTTGCAGCTGCAGCACTCTGAGACTGCCAGGAGTCTTGTAACACTCTTCTGGTCAGTAGTAGGGAATTTGCAATACTAAGGCAAGTACATGGTGCTGCCTCTTTCACTTACTCCTCTAAAGGCACATCTGCCTTCCTTGGCATCCTCCCAGATCACCCCCAAGGCCACTCCAGCACACACCACTGACTTCATGCTTGCAAAGCAGGTGTCCTAATAAAGTACCTTAGGAGTCAGCCTCAGCCATCAATTTGCAGCAAGGGGGTTGACATAGATATAGGTTAGCTGCTCCACTGCCTCACCTTGCAGTGGGAAGCAGAAGGAAGACACAATACATACCTTGGGAAAGTGGAGGACAAACTATTTTTCACACTATCAGTTTAGAACTAACACTTTCAAATGTTGCATGTTATGAGCAGCTGTGGAGAGGTTTTAATTCTGTTTCTGAATGGAAAACAATTACATTCACTGTGCCAGAGCCCTAGCTTTTTTTCCCTAGAACACAATCTGAAATACTATCAACATTGAAACAGGAGGTTGTGCAAAAGCTTTGGGAGATTTTCAAACTTGAACACCAAATTCTGATTTACTAACTGTTGGTCCAGCCGTGGAATAGTACCATAGCTCCCCAAACATCTGCTTTGGGATTGCAGAATTTTGCATTGTGCAACTCCCAGAAATATCTGAGTGTTGCTAAGACGATCCAGCTCTAACCCCATCTCACCCTCATGCCTCATCAGAGGACACAAATACAGGCTTCTTACAGGCTAATTACCAAACTGAAGGCTCCTCTGGGGTGGTGGCATGTTGAGGCTGGCTCACTGTAAACAATGAATTTTGGTTCAGTTTCTGTCCAAAGATCAATTTATTATATTTTATTCTCTTCCTGTAATGGTGTGTTTTTTGTTTTATCAGTTTTATGTGTGTATTTGTTCCTTGTTTTCATATTGTTTTTATAAGTAATAATGGTTTGTCCCTTGTACCCCCATTTTTACCCCTTCATGGTTTCTCCTGAGTTATAGTTATGTGTCAATCATAATTATGGGTCCAGTCCATCACCTCGAAGCCTCACCCTGGGTCTAGAAAGTTCCAGTGAGGGCGTCGAGTGATTGGGCAGGGTCCCAGTTATTCCCTCCCTTGCTTTATTGATTTGTTATATTATTTGTCATTTACGTCAGAGCCATTCCCTCCCTCCCCCTGATTGGTCCCACACTGTACCCTTCCCTTTTCCCCTTCCCTGCATTTAAGGTGTTACACGAGGGAGATCTGCGCTCTTGTGGGCAGATTTTCTGGTGGACACATAGTCCAGCGTGGGCCTCAAAAAACTCCAGCAGAAGTTCCCCATAAGAGTCCTTCCTTTATTCCTTCATCATTTCTCACACTTCTCTGGAGCAAAGACCCACAGGATCAGGGAAGTATGTCAGGATACCAAACTGTACCTTCACTGTGGCCGGTGTCAGGGCTGGCCGGGCAATGCGGGACAGAGGTCCCAAGACACACCGGACCACTGCATCTTCCTATTTAAGGTAAACTACATATGCAGCCCATAGCAGGGAACAGAAACCAAGACCAGGTTTGCTTTGAGTCATGGTCAAACTGATACTTTGTTTGACACACAATGTCAGTCTGGCACATAATGTCAAACTGACATTGCTCCCATAAAAAGTTATGATTTACCCTCTTTATTAGCTTGCTTTTTAGATCATTTTTTAGAAGCTGGAAGACTTTGGTGCCATGCAGGCAGAGAAGAAACTGAGCTCACGTTTATCTTGTCCTAGATGAGCACTTTGAGCACCTAAATAATGTATTAAAATGCCACAGTGACACTGGTCCATGCACAGTGCTTTACAGTAAGGTACAGATAGGAACGGAATCCTGTCTTAGCCAAATATTAAAATTCTATACACCTACATCCAAACTTACACTGTGGATTGTATATACACCAAATTTCAATAGATAGGATTGGAAGGAACATGCACAGTTAAGCATTTTAACCAGTCATTTATGAATGTTTAATGCATTTCTGTCTAGCACAGGTGTATTTGCTCTCCTTACTCAAATGAGCATTGCCACCAGAGAGGCTATACATGTGAGCACAACAGCATGATTTAGCTCTGTCTGATTTCTAAAACTCATAGTAATCAGGATACAAGCTTCAAAATCAGGGCTGACTTGGATATTTATTAGCACAATTATGTCTGCAACCGCTCCTAGACTGAACACAATTTTGGTAGTAATTTTCAAATCATTAGCACACTCTTTTAGTAATGTCTTATCTCAGCTATTAGACAGGCTGTACTTAAATTGAAGTCATTAGCAAACACTCCATTATCGTATTGTTTTGCAGTATGCATTTAGTATAATTGATTATTTTGTAAAGTAAATATCCTCTTCATATGAAACAAATCAACATATATCTATAAAACATAATTATAAGGCTACTTAATTTTGCAACGTATAAAAACTATTTTCAACTTTTATATGAAGTAGCTTCTAAATAATAGAATTCGTGGTACATGATTAATTATAGCAATCATCTATCTGTGCTAAAATATGACAGTTTAATCTTCTAAATTGCATCAGGAATGAAACAATTCTGAATCCAAGATATCCCTTTATAGGTTTTAAGTACAGATCATAAATTACTGTGGCTTTTAAATCTCATCTATATTTTTGCAGCTGACAGGCAAGACAATACTATGCTCAAGTCTGCATTCTTCTTCAAGTAAAATTCTTGTTCATTAAAATATTTAAGAGGTGTTTTCATAACAGCAGTGCCATATAGCTAACTTCCTCTGGAAGACAAACTTCAAATTCAGTGTTTGCTAGGGTAGGTAATTTTTACCTATATCTTGGTTTAGATAGTCTCTTGCCTCATAAACGGCCCAAACTGTGACTTTCTCTGCAGTTCACAGCTGCTTAGGACTGCCCTGATCCAAACTGGGGAAGCCCACGCTGTGACCGAGGTAGCTCTGCAGCCAAGTTCAGGGGCCCACTGTCCCCGTGCACAGGACACTGTGTCAGGGCATGCTCTCGAAATCACCTGCAGGCCTCTTTGGTCTTCAGTGGGAATCAGAATCTTGCAGAGAAGACTATTGCCCAGCAAGCGCAAGACAATAGAAACAAGCATAGAAATTTGGTTACTTTCATTTGGAAAGAGTAGTTAGCTCAAACCTACCCCACTAGAAGGTGAATTCTACATCTAGTTTCAACAAAATAGTGCAGAATAATGTCCGGATTAATTTAATCCAACAGCACAAGGCAGAGCAGCATCATTATGTATCTGAGGTGCATAGAACCAACCATGGTTCAATGGTAATAGAGACCTGGGTTTCTCAGTAAACTCATAGGCAAAAGATGAAAAGAGACAAGAAGCTGTATCATTGTATGTGCAGCTCTTGGGCTTTTCTATTCTACAAGGATGGTGGCAGGGGAGCAAGTTCAGCAGAGGTGGTTTTCCTGGAGATTACTGAAGATGCTGCCATCTTCATTCACAAATCTTTGTCAATGCTAACTGTTCCTGAGAAAATGACTGGTTTAAAGGCAAGGCTGGAAAAAGTCAAGCTATGGTAAATCTAGTTTCCTTTCATTAACCTTTTCCAAGGACTTGTCTTCAATAACCAGCATAAGAGCCACACTATTCCATGATGGTGGGAGTAGGCAGGAGGAGAAGTCTCAGTAAAAAAGACAAGTGAACTCCCAAAACAAATAGCACAGGTAAAAATTATAGACAAGTTCTAACAACATTTACAGAAGGTGTATAACCAACTGAGCCACTGTTTTTTTTCTCAACCCTTGCTATAAATATATAACACGAATGTGAAAAAAAAAAAATCCCTGCATGTGTATGTTGGCGGTTAAATTTATTTCTTTTTTACTTATGGAATTTTTTCCCATAAATTGCTAGGAAACTAACTACTGGGTAGTTAGTAACTCTTGGTACTTAAAAACAAAAGATATGGCCAGAGGAGAAGAGTACAGCGCCTGGCTACACTTCTTTTTTCTCTGGGAGTTTCTCTCGGAAGGGGAAGGTACCGCGGGTTTTGGGGGCAGGTAAAGGGCAGGATTGGGCACAGCTGTGCTCTCTCGCTCTCAGCATCGGAAGGAGCCCGGTCAAGCTGTTGCTTACTGTGGGGAGAATTCACTGTCATCACTGGAGCCCAGTCCTAGGGATCAACCACCATCTGCTCGTGTGTCCAGGAAACCTGAGCTCGCCTTCTCATCCCTTCCCGTCTCAGCTGAGAAGGCTGGCACGAGGTTCCTGGTTCTGTTTTGTCATTAATACTGTAGTTGTTGTTTATTTGCCTTGTTATACATATTAGTAAAGGCCTGTTATTCCTATCCCCATACCTTTGCCTGAGAGCCCCTTAATTCCAAAATTATAATAATTCGGAGGGAGGGGGTTTGCATTCTCCATTCCAAGGGAGGCTCTGGCTTTCCCTGGCAGACACCTGTCTTTCAAAACTAAGACAGGTTATAAAGTGATCAAAAAATATGTTGTCACAGCAGAAATTCTTTTCAGGATGATGTAAAGGAAGTGCTCAGTAATACCTTGTTTTAGCCCTAAGACCATAACTGTGCCTCCTGCAATGAAAAAAGGAATGACTCTGCAGCTGCCATTCAGAAGAACATCTTTCTACCATCCCACTGATCCTTTTCCAAAATATTTTAATGCACATCAGGCTCAGCAATACACTTGGCTGAAAGTTGATTGGATGTAAATTTTCACAATACAAATAAAATTAAGTTTCTGTTCAGCTTTCTAAGCTGAAATGGTGCCTAGATGTCATACATGTATTTCCAGTTCTCTTCTCCAAGGTCAGAAGAACTGATAGCTTAGTGGGTAAATTGGCCAACAAGCAAATTCTCTCCTGAGTTTTCAGTAAAAGAATTCCTCTTCTGTTTATCAGACTGCCTGAAGGTAATTTGCCTAACACAAGAAAAAAAGGAGAATTCTATTTTGTTCAAAAAGGTATTTTAAAGAAATCTGATTTTGCTTCCTGAGAGGCTTTCAATGAGAATAACACATTCAAAAACAACACTCACTTTAGGGTTTTCATTTGGCTGTGTACTTTTACTTCTTTCAGCAATCTCCTCAAGTTGTCTCTAATTTGAAAGCAAATGCAGGGAAAGAGGAGACTATAAAATGTGAGAGAGACAAAGTGAGGCCTTGAGATGAAAAATAGCTACAAAAAGCTCTTTTCTTTTCTTTTCTTTTCTTTTCTTTTCTTTTCTTTTCTTTTCTTTTCTTTTCTTTTCTTTTCTTTTCTTTTCTTTTCTTTTCTTTTCTTTTCTTTTCTTTTCTCTTCTCTTCTCTTCTCTTCTCTTTTCTTTTCTTTTCTTTTTTCTTTTCTTTTCTTTCCAACTGCGTTTTTACTGCCTAAGAACTTCATGAGAAAATAGCATAGTTCAGTAGTGTAATACATTATAATGTTAGTAACACTATAATCCCATATTGCTGCACATATGGATATTCTCCAAGAAGGTGTTTGCTATTATGCATTCCAAGTTACTTTTAAGATTTTTTTTCTCTGTACTCCTATACATCAGCTCTTCAATTAGTTTCACCTTTCATGTCATTATCTGCTTCAACATAAATTCATGGCAATCCTTATTTATGCCTCATTTCAAAGCTTTATATCCATTTGCCCCTGTTGAGGGCACCTCCATGAACTCTCAACAGCAGCAGGGGAAAAACAACTAGTTAATCACAGGGAAACATAATCTAGGAGCAGGTCATCCTCTGGACAACCTCTACTTCTCGTTCCCCTGTTGGCAGCTCCCAGCATATTCCCACAAGAAAGACCTTGTACTGAAACATATTAAAAAATCTGTTTTGCCTCTTCACTCACTTTTAGGAATAGCCTTTCTCAAAACAACTGAAAGTTCATGGGCTTGGTTCAGGAATTCTAACTCTGTTAATTAATACCAATACATTTCTGACCTTTTTTTAGCAGCTCAAGCCAATGGATTTGGGAAATCCCTCCAGCAAGATCCGGAAACCTGTCACAACTTCCATCTCTTTGGGTATTTTCTGATTTTTCATTGCTGTTCCCACCTGTCATCATTTTGAGAGATCAATATTATTCTGCACATGTCCTGGGTTGCAGTGTAGGATGTACACAAAGTATTTATTCTATCACCATCTTCATGAACTGTTGAAACCAAGTGGGGCAGTGCTCTAGTGTTTCCAGGCCCTCTGCCTTTGGGGTGTCTTCTGCTAATGGCCCATCAACACCTTGCCCATAACTCACAGGTAACTCCCTCCAGGAGTTGTCTCTATTTAATGGGCCATCAAGGACCCACTTAATGGCTCATCATCCCATTGTGAGATGCTCTGCCCAGGGGGAGGAGCCAAGCATTCTCACCTGGATGTAAGCTGGGATTTGGGACAGTACAAGCAGCCCTTACCTACTGGATTCCCAGAGGACCAGAGCTACAGACCTTTCTACAGGATCACTGCTTCAGGAAGACCACCTCATCTGGACTGCTTCCACCATCCTGCTCAGGTTGTATTCTGACTCTGTCAGTGGTCCTTTGTGTTATTGCATTTATATATATATATATATATATATATATATATATACCTTTTTACCTTTCTTCTTATTAAATTATATTTCTGACTTGGAGCCTCTCACTCATTTTGCTTTTCAAACCACAACAGCACGGTTTAATGTCTGAACATTTATGCATGGCTAGAGAGGCTCCTTTTATATATTGCCATAAAGATAAAATATCAGCTATCAGAGTTTTTCCTAGCTTAATCAGATATACATATCTTTAGTCTATTAGATATATAACAGCATGATAAGTATCCACAATTTATATGGATATTTATATATGGATAAACCATATGACTGATTTAATCATTAATGAACCATCACATAAAAACTTACTAAGGATTTTTAATAACATCAGTACATTCTCTGTTCAGTACATTCTGAATACCAATGAATGGTGATCTATATATTTACTAAATAAATTACATACTCTATATTCCTCGTGCTGCTACTTCATGGGACTTAATTTTTCTCGTTGCACTTTTCAAAATATCTTCTAATGTCACTATTTCCTCTGCTATATCTGGAATCTCCTCATCTTTGCTACACTATGCTAAATATTGCTCATAATTGTGTAAAAATTCACAATTAGACATTTTAGAAATTATACAATATACATTGATTTTAAGAACTGCATTTTTTTTTTATCCAGAGGATCTGGTATTTCCCCCAAAGTGAAAAACCTGGGACCAGACAATCCCATATTATGACATGGGAAAAATCATGTTCTCTCAAGTGGGTTGGATGCCTCTGGGCATTGATGTCTTTTGGATGATAGGTCTAAACATAGTGAATGCAAAGAAAAATTTCTGTGTAATGGAAAGTAGACACCTCGTCAAATGCACCTATTATCCTATCAATTTTAAGGTCGGAGGAGATTTCAGAGTAATCTAAACCATTTAAACAACAAACTGTTACCTATAACTTGGTCTAAAAAGAGATCAATGGGATTTGCAGATATGACAGGACTGAGATGGAAAATCCACCAGCAGGATTTCTGGTGTGCATGACTCCAATTTCAATATCTATTACTAATAAATCATTCCATTTTCCCTCCCTTTGCCTCCATTCAAACTTACACAGTTCCCATGTGTGGAATATGACATGGCAGAACGTACTACTGTTGACAGATGACTCCCCAAGAGAATTGTCTGAAGCCAGGTTGCATAGATGATCCATAGCAACTGTCAGTGTTTTGGTGTTATTCAGTTTCCTATTTACATGGAGTAGAGTCACAATTGAGAACCTTAATTTGCACATCCTTCAAGACTTATCCTTGCTCAGTAACAACTCACCTGGAAGCCCCCAGTGATGCCTCTGTCACATCTGCAACAGCCAAGCCTGGGCAGCTCCCCTCCCAGCTGCACAGAAAAGATCTGGGATTTCCAATATCTTGAAGTGACAAGGGCCTCTCAGCTGCCTGGCATGAAGCTGGTACTCAAACCACCACATCAAAATGGATCATAACAGTTCCAGCACACCTAAACTGTCCAGAGATGATGAATCTTCTAACTGCACCACCTGCCATTATGAATGAGTCAGGTTTTCACAAAGTTCTGCCTCGCAATAATCACAATTTTTTCGAGCCAAAACCAAAACAAACAAGAAAACAAAAAAACCATGAAAAAAACCCTGCCAAAACAAAACCTCAAAAGAAAGCAAAAAGTAAAAAACCACCAAACTTCTTAATTTACAAAAATGGAGGTTTTTGTCAGAGAGCGATAGTTCTAATGACACAGGGGTTGATGTTTCCACACCTGAGGATCAGATGCATGATATTACTCACAGAGAACAAGTGTTTTGCAAGACTTTTGTGTTCTGCATTTGCAAAAGATATCATTGAGGCATCAGTGGAAAAGATGCTATCACTGACTAAAGCAGAAGTACATATTAGCATTATTGACTAACAACACTGAGTGATCTGTTTTCTTTAATACCAGATTTATCTCCCTGGTGTCTACAACCACAAGAACCTGAAGATAAGCAAATTACAGGAATTGTCACATGGAAAGATGGGATGAAATATCCATACCAAAGTCAAATTCAAATTCACAACCAACCAACCAACCAACCAACCAACCAACCAACCAACCAAAAAAAAAAAAACAAAACAAAAAAAACCCCAAAAAACCCCAACCAAAACCAAAAAAAAAAAAAAACACAAACAAAAAACACCTCAAACCCACTTCACAATGGATGATGTTTTTTGTTTTGTTGGGGTTTTTTTAATCTTTAATTGACAATGTTGCATATTGGCTTGAGGTTTGAATCGTTCTGTAGCTGCTACTCCAAAAAAGTGATGTCCCTGGAGAATTAATAGCATATGATCACTAGAAAAACTCTTCACAAGTCCCTCGAGTCTCTGTAATTAACGTGTTAAACTGCACTTAAAGGGAATAAAGTATCATTATACACAGAATAAATCATTTCAAATTACTGAATTATTTTTCTGTACAATTACCCAGATAATTATCTAAACTTTATTAATAAGAGGTTTCATTAACTACCATCTACTCTTGATAGAACTAACCCATCGAGCTTTTACTCTCAAATACATGAACAATTCAAAGTATAGCATAAATGTTATAGACATTTAAGCCCAGAACTTAATTATATACTGAGCTGAGCTCATTTCGAGATCATGTTATTTGTTACATAGGGTGCTTTCCTAAACTGAGTTGATTAGAGGCAGATACTGCAATATAAACCATAAGGAAGGAGCTGAATATTTACCAAATCATAACCAGCTAAGGTGAATCTTAGGCTTAAGATACTGGGTTGAAATTGAGGAAAATTGACATGTGACACATTCAAGCAAAATTTCATGCACCAGATTGCCCATATTTAAAGGCAGAACTTTCCTTCAGCAAACTTAGAGTTTATCTAAGCTATTTGCATGGTGGTAGACAGTTTGAGTCTAATACGGGGAAAGATAACAAAGTGATACCTAAAATTGACAACAAGGTGGCATTACTGCAAAGACTGAGACCAGTGCTTAAGCAAGGTCTTCCTAAGCAGCATGCCACTGCTCTAGGGGCAATGAAACCTGAATGTCTTGCTCTTTCTGGAGCTGAGCCACACCAGATGCAGATATGTGACCCAAAGGGGATGACTTTATCTCTAGAGCCATTGCTTAAACAGTCTTACAGTAAATAAAACTGCCGTATGATCTTATTATGGGTAAGATGTAAAACCTTTGGGAATTTTACTTTCTTTCATTTTAAATCAAGTCAGTAATGACTTTGTCACTGTTATAACCCACTGCACATGCAGGATTCATGTGCAGCGGGTTATCCTGCTGTGGCCCCAGGTTCAGCCCCATAATCCAGCCACCACACATCAGCTGAACTCCAGTAACTGCTGCCAGCCCTCAGAAAATGCAAATTGAAATGACTGAGGTACAAAGTCATATTTCCTTTAATTTGCACCAGACTAAAAGCATGTACATGGACAGCTATAATGCTATAAACACTCATTCTGCAGCTACCTCAGCCATAACTCAAGCACATGTCTAAAACCTTAATCATTATGCTACATGAAGAGACATGTAAGGTTTTATACCAGACTCCCTTGCCATTTATAAGTTGCATAATCACATTTTTCCTCCCACAAATCTTACTTTTGATCACATGATTTTCCAGGAATTTGGCACAGAAATACCTTTGTTTTCTGTCTGTGGGAACTTACCAATTCCCAAACTTCACATAGTAACTGTTTCCTTCTGATACAGCCCAACCTTTGCTGCACAACTTGCAAATGTACCCTAGAGCTGTACTCTAAACCCTTTGACTTCTAAAAACACCCCATTCCAGAAAATTCCTCACGCTTTCCAACTAAAGTTGTTCTACTTCAGGTGAAACCCCACCTGTCTTTGTAGCCATGAAGAAGGTTAGGTCCCGAGTGCCCTTTCCATTGGGTTTGCTATGTAGAGTGGGACCTACTATTAACATGTAACTGAAGACTTTGTCAAAATGCATGTAAAAGATTGCTTCTCTTTTATTTTGAGATTTGTATGTGCATACACTTCTAAACAGAGAACTGGGCATCATGTTGTTCTTTGATTTTGTGCATGTTTTTTCATAAGTTTTTATGTTATGTGATAATTCTGTCATATGAACATAGATACTATTGAGGAATTAATGCAGTAACATAGGTCAGTAATAGCGCTGGAAAGGCTATATTCAACAAAAAGGCCCTCACCTCAAACTATTACAGCAATGTTGATACATTTTTCCCTAAGTAGCTTTTGCTTCCAGGGTTTTGGGTTGAATTTTTTTGGTAATCTGCTGAAGAAAACCACAGGCATGGAAAATTTCAGCCTGATTAAGGTCTTGACAGTTGAAAGCAACATATTATAACAAAGCACTGCACAGCTTTGACTTCAAGAATCACTACTTCAGGTGAATAAAGTTTATATATGACTTACACAGTGCCTTCCAACCTTAGATTTGAAACTGCCTTATAGTAGAGAACTATCAGAAACACTAGTTTTCCCTCAGCTAGAAAAATTGTCAGTCAGGACAGACTTGGCTACCATACAAATTCCATTTCAAGATATAACCTCAGAAAAAGATTGCTAATTATTTGGGTCCTGCTCCCACTCTTGGGAACAGAAGTATGGCAGGTATGAGCATCCCTTTTGAACCAGTTGTAATGACTGGAAACAAATGTGGATTCTTAGACACACAAGTAGAACTTCATATCTTGCAGACACATCTGTAAGTGCTTGGTGACTGAACAGGAGACTAGCATTTCTTCTTCTCATGGTATGGGAAAAAGAAAGAATCACACCTTTACTTTTGTGAGTTTATAAACCCAGTTTGCCATATTCAAAGGTACTTCTCTCTCTTGAAAAGCACAAGAGATGGAGATGGATTATAGAAAATCGTTCTTAGCAAGAAGCTATGTGAATCGCAAACAGTGTGTACAATTCTAACTGTTCATGAACCCACTGCAGCTCAAAAAGCATGTCTGGAGCTCACAGAAGACCCTGTAAATATTTTGCTGTATGTTAGAAACTCCATTACTGATGCAGTAATTCATGGAAGGAATTTTTTTGGAACAGAAATTTTACCAGGGTAGTGGAATTCTTACAGCTATGTTCTCAGGATTGCATAGCCCTACACTACTGTCCACAGCTGTGAGGGAGGACACACAGACTCCTCTGAGGGCAACTATCAAAGCAATTTGACTAAACTGAACCCACAGTATTAGAAAAGACACAGGATTAAAACCAGGAGTCCCTCACTCAGTATGCCCACGGATTTCTGCCACTAAATTGCATGAGTACAAGACACTGAAGGTCTCACTTCACCTATGTGCTTGCTATCAGCTCCACCAAACTTGTGGCTGAGAAGTGTGGCACAGAACACCCTATAAGCCTGTAGGTACCTTCATGAGCTGCTTTTCAGTAAAAAGAACTGTGCAGTCATGTTGAAAGTAAGATTTTTTTTTGTCTGACTGTTGCTCATTAATGACATGAAGTGCAATTCGGCGATGCATTTGCTCAATGGTATCAAGTTGACGATGGCAATTGGCCTCCAGCCTACCTGGTTGTCTCTGAACTGTACCCCAAAGTTGCTGCATGACATTGTCTTCTCGACCCTAGGTCAGCAGAAAGCTGAACATTGTCACAACCTGGACAAAAACACTCACCCCTTTGCCCAGCTTCCCGCACTCCAGAAAAATATTGGCGATGGAAGGGTTAAGAGCATCTCTAATAGCAGACTGGTCATGTTGAATTCTTCAGTGCCACTATTGTGAGGTATATAAAAGTGTTTTTCAATATTACACATCTCCATAGGTTATACTGTCATTATAAGGAACTGCATTTACACAGTAGGGAATTTAAGTTGGAAATGTGACACTCCTAGCAAAAATGCAAACTGGAACAAAAATTACCCAGGGAAGAAGCACCTTAAACCTTTCATTTCAAAGAATCTGTGCTAAGCCTGAAGAGAGGAAATAATAAGCAATGAAAGGAGTCTTTGTTTTGCCGTGATTTCAAAGCTCTGCCAAAATGTCAAATAATCCATTTAATCAATCAGAAAATTAAAGAATGTGGTAGATTCCCAAGGTAGCTTGACGTTTTAGGCCTGCCAAATAATTCAGCTACTGCATAAAGCTTATGTCACAATAGCAATTACTTAATAAGGCATTTTTGTCTAACCGTGTTGATGTAAAAATACAGTTTAGTTTTCAAATTATTTGCAGCTGTGTTCCTACTTGGATCAAGTATGCAAAGATGTTTACATTTGTTGCTTCAAGCACTGATTTAATTCAATTTTTATCACAATATATCCTTCAAAATTTTGCTATTATATCAACACAAAAAGTAATTGATTTCTTAAAATAGGCGTTCATGAGGTCATGCAAGAAAAAGGAGACACTATCTGTTGTTTCACATACAAGACTTGTTACACGCTTCAGACATCCCTGGCAGAACTCCTATGATTTCAAATACAGATTCTTTATGATGTTTACATTTCAAATTTGTTTATTTATTTCAGAACAAAGTTTAACAATCTTGGGAATCCTGGATTACCATGAATTAAATTCTGGGAATGTGAAGCAGTTTACACGGAACATTTTTTATATTATAGGTTCTTTACTTTCTATTTCTCTCAAAGGAAAAATTTGATAGACTTCTTAAAAGTGTAGATTTTTTTTCTTCTAACAAGCTAAATAAAACTAAAGATCCATTTTGTTAATGTGAAATTAAATATAAAAGTTTTATTAAGGTAAAAAGTTCAATGACCACTTAAATGCATTGTTACTTTAGAAAACTTGAGTATACTCATATTGTCTGCCAAAATAATACTCCTCAATAAAAATGAAGTTCAGCTTAAATCTAATGTTTTAATTTTAAATAAAATTGAGATATTATTTTTATTATCTACACTAGTGCATATTCCTGAAATTTCTTATGAGCTCTACCTTCTGTCAGTGGCAAGAAATACATCCTATTTCAACCTGTGACTACATGGACAATATCTGTTTTTCTTTTTTAACATTTATAATTTGAAATTCTGACATGAAAGAATCATAAACTCAGCCAAATATATACCTACACTTCAGTTTTTAAAGAAAAAAAGCATTCAGCACAGCAAACAAAGCCTGACCTGTGGTCATGACAGCATGTGGTGAGTGTCTTTGTGATCCTGCAGCCTATTAGTATGATCTCCTTCAGTGGCCGGATGAATAGGGACCTTCCTTTCAGAAACCACAGTGAGTTTCACAAAAGCTTCTCTGCGGAGGAGGGCTGGAATGAATCCAGTCATGCAGCTTTCACTAACCCCCTGATCCTCTCTTTGGCTCCCTGTCTCCACTGCCTACCTACCTCTCCCTGTTCCCCTACATTTTGTTTCCTGGTCTGGTCTTATTGCCAGTGGAAAAAAACTACAATGAAGACAGCAAAAATATCCCACAGAAATGTATTGAAATGGACCATAAGTGAAGAGCTCCTCAGCATGACCAGACCTGCACTCACAGAAAATTCTGCAGAAAGTGCAAGAACTTTGGCCAGATATTAAGCATCAAATTTGTATCACCTCTGAGTACCGTTAGCTTCCAGATTTTATCAGATCAGAGCATCTCTGCACACTTATTCTTACAATTTTTCAGATGCACAAGTGCTTCCAGGGCTGAAGTACCAAGGAGACACCCTCCCCATTGTATTTTCTTGTGGAGGTAGGAAAAATGACCATAAATACTAGGAAGCATAAGTGAAATAACAATAAAAAAAACCTATTTGTCCCAAATAGAGGTCAAACTTTTTTTTCTGTAATGATTCTTGGAATTTCCCTACTTGCTGGTGTTCTAAAAGGGACCAAGTTAACTCATTCAAAACAACACATAGGATTGGCTAAATCTATTGAAAACTTAGGTTGAACCAGTGTTTAATTTCAAAGCTGGAAAAAAAATCCTCTCAAAATATTTAGGTGCTCAAGTAGGAACAAGGACTCTGAATTCTACCCAGAAGTATGCGTAATAAAATAAAGAGAGGAAAATTTGTAAGGATGTGTAACATCTTTGAATAAATCATATTGAGCTGGAAAACTATGGGCACAATTCTGGTCATAGGTGTCTTTTTCCACGGAAACAAAGTGCTAATTTTATTTTAGCAATAACTACCATAGATTGGAAAACCAGAAACCAACTCATCTAATGTGTGCCAGACATTCTGGGTGATAGCTTGTAATTAAAAAGCATGTATGGGACAGGAATGAAAAAGAACAAATTGTGTATAATATTTTTTTAATAAATCAAGAAATACTAAGAAAATTTGAAGAGACAATAATTAAAAGGTAAGAAAGCAGCAGGTCGACAAAGCCCCTTTTAAACTATCTCTAGAAATTCAAATAACACAGAAAAATTTGATCAGAAAACCATCCCCCCAACCCCTGCCCTCCCCCCCACCCCCATATAAATCTTTCCACCCCCAACTCCACAAAAAGACATAGTTCTTCCAACTTTTGTCTCATAATGCCATACCTGATTTTTTCAAAATCCACCATGGGGTTGTGGATGAACAGTGAACTGATGCTGACATCAGCGTGGCAATGATAGTCCTGGGAGGATAGGAAAGTGCCAGCCTCTAGAAATAGCCTTTCCAATTTTATATTTGTAAAGAAATTGCAAACCTCTTTTCTCCCTTCAGTGACACAGCCTTCCCAACAATTAAAAAAGACTTTCTTAAATCCAAATGAAATTGCTGTAATTTATTCTCCATGATGCTACCCTTGAAGACTGCTTTGAAGCACTAGCTCCAGCAGAAAACCATGGCTCTATATTTTATAATCCAGGCCATGGAAAACGCATTAGACTTTCAGAGATTTGCCCCTTTTACAGGTGACACACAAGCTATTTGCATTATCCAGGAAAGACAGGAAATCCTGCTTGGATCTGAGATTACCAAGATGCTGCTTCTCCTGAGAGCTGGTATGTCCACTACCTCAGACAGTATTCTGAAGGAATAAGTAGAACATTGTCATGCTCTTGACTAAGGCTGTTCATTTATTAAGAACACATGTAATATGGACATTTATAATATATTTAACAAAGAGGTAACTTTAACATTTCATCATTGTGACAAGACCTTGCTTTTTTCTGACAACTAACTACATTTTAAACATACACACTTTTTACTCAATTTGACATCGACAAGAAAAATACTCTCTTTGCCATCATGGCAAGGTGTCACTTAAAACCTGATTGTCAAGGTCTTACAATGCATAATTCAAAGAAGTATATATGAAGTCATACTTCAGGATTTATAAGAAGGCATATTTCTTGCTCAGAAAAAAAAAATAAAATAGATGATCTCCACCCTGGAGGCAGAGGGAAAGGAAAATAATTGGGATATAAATACTAATTTTTTTTTCAGAAAAAAACAGACTAAATGTTATCTGCAACATCTACAGATGAGCTACTACTAGGAAGAAAATAAATTCCAAAGTAACACTCTTTCCTCCACTAACACCTTAAAGTGTGACCACTCCAGGACAGGTCATTGCTCATCAACTCCAGGGTTGAGCACTCATGGGCACTTGGAGTTGCTTCTGAAATAGTCAACAGAGTTAGATCTGTAAACATGCCATGAAGAGAGTTATTGAAGCACCTTTAGGCCATTCTAGTGCCTAGTTTCCAAGGATGAACTCACCTCTGGTGTTATTTCAGAGTACTGTAACTTTTGACTGTTGAAATATTTTGGAAACAAAATACAGTACTGAAAATATACTCCACAGGTGAGACTGTAGACTATTTTTCGAAGTACAGTTTGCACAAAAGATGAATTAAATTTATCAACAGAATAGTTTAATTGCAATTCATCATTAAACTGCTGGAAATGGAGAAAAAGAGTATAGGAACCCATAAAGGACTTCATCTCAGTTCTCTGAAAAGTTACCACCAAACTAGGTATTGAAAAGATGAAGACAATTTTTATCTTAGCCCAATATGAAGTTGAAAAAAACCCCACAGTTAATTCTCTTATACTACTCTGGATAGTAAAGAAAAAAAAATGTTAATATGTAAGGAGGAAAATAGTTTTTCTTTTAAAAGGAGTCTGAAGATAATGTGTTTTATAGTGGTTTATAATGTGGTTTTTATACTTTTCTTTCACATGGCACCATTGGCATCAGTGAAGCAAACCTGCATCTTTTTAAACCAAAGTAAGACTGAAATAATTGCCACAGAACGTCAGGGAATTTAACCATGGTTAATTTCTCCATGTGCTGTTTGATTTAAAGAAGAAATTAAAATTTATAATAAAATGGGATATATACATCTTGCCTAATTACTGCTGGGGTTTTTAACCAGAAGATGACCTTAGTTACAATAAAGTCAGTATTTTTAGCAGAGAGAAAAAATTGCATCTAAGAGAAAAAATAAAGGAGTCAAAGTACTAAAAAATCAATAATGTTTTATTAACATATGCTTCAGAGAAATATTAAAACGGAAAAATTGGAAATAGTTGCATCAGAATAAATAACATTCCCAAAGGAAATTGGTACACAAAAGCAAAGGAGATGGAGCAGTAAGGCAATATGTGGAATAGCAGCACTGTAAGGAATTTGTCAGAAATTGTTTTCTGAGCCCAACACTGTCAGCCTTCATCTCAGTTCCAGAGAGGAAAAGAGCAAGAACTTTCAGAAAGACATGCAACAGAGAAAAGAATTTTTTTTAATCCCTGGATTACCTCTCAGATTTGCTCTTAAACATGGGAATAAAGAATCTGGACCAGTTGCTAACAGGGTAGACCTTGCTTTGTTTCCTTTCTTATTTCCAAGCATTTAGAAATTCATTGGCATTTCTTTGTATTCACTTTGGCATGTGTTTATTAGCTATATTAAATTCTTAGCTAAGGGTTTCATATACAGTGTTATCTTTGGCAGAAAATGAAAGATGCATGAACAATTTAAATACTGAACACTGATGTAAAGATGGATTGTCTCATTACAAACTGATTTCCTCTCATCAAGCTACGTGGGTGAAGGATGAAGAAACAAAAGGCAAAAATGTGATAGTCAAAGTGATGACACACTAAACCATCTTCCAATCATTCTCAGTAACTCTACAACTACAGCATGCTATCCTGATGGCCCCATCTGAGTTGATGATTTTTCACAATGTATTTCATGGCTTCCATCCCTACATGAGACTTTATTACTATCACATAGGAATAAAAAGCCATAAAACACTAGAGTGAATTTATCTTGATCAGATGCAATACTTATTTTCTTCACATGATTTCACCACCATTCCAAAACTAACCAATGATTTCATGCTACATTACTGAACATTTTAAACTACATTTCAATGACAAGAAAGACACTGAAATGGTTACATCACAAATCAACAGAGCTTTAGCCTTTAAACACATTCCTACCTAAGAAACAATCACAAGACACAACCATTTAGTTCACTGATAAAAGACAGGACACCACAGAAAAATATCACTTCCACATAAAGCTTTCAAGACATAAGGAAAGACAAGAGACATAAAAGAAACTGGTATAGATAAACGCTATGAAAGCACCACTACCAGCATCTTTTTCCTGATTTTCCTTAGTAACTTCCTGACATGTATTTTAAAAAATCAAACTCCAGCACGAAGACATCTTTAAGACGTCTGAGCTTAACTGCAGAAACAGAACAAGATTCCCAACCTATGACACTGAAACAGCTACCGTAACAGAGCACCTGTCAAATATGACCCTCTCATCCCTAGGACTTTTACCTTCTTGGCTATGACAAATTTACTATAGCTCCAAAGTTCATATTTCTTCTGATGAAAGACCACATGAGACAAATTATAAAATATCCTTATTTTCTAACCCAGACTATAATACTGAGGTCCTCGTCTGAACACCATTATTTATTAGTGTAATTACTATTCATCTTCTTATTAATACTAATTGGCCAAGTAGAAACACAAGTCTCTAGGGTCATTGAAAAGTCAATACAATAATTTAACTGCCATTTGAAAATAATTTTGCTTGTGCACTTGCAAGCAAACTAGGCTGCATCAGAAACGTCTCAAGCTAAAAGTCTATGCTTTACCAAAAATATTTTACATTTTCCCAGCCATGTAAACCCACTGGCATGGGCCCAATATTAATTCTGATCTAGCGCTGACACTAGAACTCAAAATTAACTTGGGTTTGATGTATATACTGCTATCCTTTCTCACCTACCAAATACTACTTCTTGCATAATATAATGTTGATAGCATAGAAAAGAGTGAGAAATCATTAAATGAAAGGAAGTGCATAAATAAATTCAATTATCATGCATAAAACATGCAAATGACTTAAAGACTGCATATGAAACTCTAGTTTATATTCATTAATCTCAGGTTGCACTTTTGAGGGAGAAAGAGACACTAATCGGATCCAGATTAATGCACTCCCAAACCTTCCCATTTGTTCCTAGGTGAGGGTTAAAATAGATGTATTAGAATAAACACCACTGCTTACCTCCCTCAACTCTGTCTCATTTGTGAAAGAAAGTGAAAACTAAAAATTATATTACAGGCTTGAGAATCTGGGTTTTTCCTGAGCCCCTCAGGACTGCCACTTATCCACTGTCACTGCTTGGGTTTTTTTTTTTAATAGAAGACAACTTTGTCTGTAAACTAGTCCAAAACCAAGCTAGTGGCTTGACAGAGAGAGCTGAGTGGGAAATGTTTGGGCTTGCCTAAATCATCCCCTCTTCCCTTCCCTATCATGAATAATGATGCAGATGGGTCATTTTAAACTGTGTGCAGTCACTCCCTGAAGGGGGCTCCATCTGAAGCTGGCACATTGCTGCTTCATTGTGTGGGAAAAGGGGATTCACAAGTGGGCTTATGCAGTCCAGCTTTGCTCACCCAGCCCGTAGAAACACAATACAGAATAGGGCCAAATACCTTTAACCTGCCACCTGCTCCAGGTTTCACTGCCCAGGGATTCCCTCCCAGCCTCTGCCCAGTCATCTGGCTATGAAAATAGCAACCCCACAGCCTCCCCTCCCCTCTCCTGCTAGAGCTGGGTGCCGGTCCCTGCCCCTTACCTTGCCTAGGGAGTACCCAGGGACAAGCCACTGAGGATGAGACCAGTACCCACAACAGTGAACAAAGGGGAAGTGCAATTCCTGGGGCTGATCCTGCCCCAGGAGAAAGGTAAGCACATGGAAGAAAAATGCCAGGAAAGAAAAAGGAATGGAAGGTCCCATTCCCATCCACTGGGAGAGGAAGGTTAAATAAAGCAAACAAAAAAGGTCACCAAACTAATTTCACACTGAAACCCATGAATTTAGATTAGAGGCCCAAAGGGGAAAGGTTAGGATGTTATCAGTGACATAATTTCTCTTCTCTCTTGTTAAAATGATTGGATATTAAACCCCTCCAACACAATGGGAGACGCTTTCTGCAGGGTGGAGGGAAGCCTTCAAAATCTCACATTTCTTTGATTATTTTTTACATATTATCCTTCTGAACTACAGACATTACACCATGAAAGCACAAAAACACATACATGTAGACTCAAACATATATTCACACATGATTTCAGACACAGACCAACTTCTGCTGACAGCCTGATTCAAGAGAGATTTTTATTAGAATTAATTTCTGTGTGTTTGCAGATGCTAAATTAGTTGCAATAAATAACAACAATAAGGCTAAAATCTGTCAGCATCTTGACAAATATTCAGAGAGCTATTTAGTATACACTTATAATATTCATTTCTCCTAAAAGAGAAAATGGTCCTACAGTCACCAAACCCTAAGTAAGAGCTAAAGATATTCACCTCATGAAGCCATTTCTCAACTAGCCCCTTGGCACTTGCTGGAATTATTCGCAGCACGAGCTCTACTTTTTCATTTTCTGCTGACTCCATGTGGGTAATTTCTCTCTTGTGATTAAAAGTGAGCTTGTCAATTCCTTCAAAGCATTTCCTTAGGTGTGGTTAGTAGTGTGGAGGTAGACTGGATCCTTTGTCTCAAAAAGGATTCCTAAGTGATCATTGCTGCATCTAGGGAAAAAACCCTGAAAAATGATTAAAAAATGAACTTTAGAGGTATTTATATAAACATATTTTACACCAACACCAACAGCAGACAGATGAAATGGACTGTTTACCTTGGAAAGAATAGTCTTTTCTTCGCCAGATAATCATTCAAGGCCTTCCTGAATGTCATCCAAAAGCAATTCTGCCTCCTCCAACTTATCCAGCATCTGGGGCTGTGAGATAACCCTCATGGCATTGGTCTCCTTCACTGACTCCTCCGTTATTAGCCTCCTGGTGGGTGAGATAGAATACAGTGAATGTAATAACCATACTTCACACAACAGGCTCTCTCTCTCTTTTAAATTGAAAATCCCCTTATTACAAAACAAGGGGTGTTCTTTTTCTTCTACCTTTAAGTAGGACTGCCACATTCATTGCTTTTTACAAAAACGCAGCTGCTTTTTAAGCTACAGATAAATAGAATCTGCTAGGCAGTAATTCTGCTCAGTCTGAATGTATTATTTTCTAAGTCACTTTGGTGAGGTGCTTTTTATTATGAACTGGAGTGAACAGGGAAAGTCCTTTTCTTGAATAATTATGACTATGCTTTGTTCTATAATATTAACTTACAATGCCTGATTGGTCAGTTGGTTTTTTTTGTTCCTTCAACCAGTTCAACAAATTACCATGCTTTTCCTGGGAAATTACAGAGCTAATAATTAAGACTTTATAGACTAATTATGAAAATATAAATAACACTGAACAACAGTGTATCAATGACATTCACACAATCCCTCTGATGTGCACAATGCAATCCCCTATTTTAACACCACTGATGCATGGACAGGAGTTACTTTGACTCAATCTACAGTATTTTCTTCTCAAAAAGATTTATTAAACTAGATATTTTCTAACTGAGGAAAAAGCAAAGCTGAGACACCATTTTTCATATATCTATGCCTGGCATTCTATTATTGTACTCCCTATTTATGAAAATCAGGAAATACAGAATAGAAAGGAAAGCTATAAAGCCATTAAATCAGGAAAACATCAGGACATCTGTTGTTTCCCACTATACGACATGGTGTAGTATGTTTGATTTGAAAGACACTTGTGGTTTGTTTTTTTTATTTTAATTAGCTACTTTAGGGAATGGATTAGTTTGCAGATAAGATTTCTATATTCCTCACTAATGACAAAAACTGGAAAATTTTTCTGAGGTGTTGAGGCCTTCAGTCATCCATAATGTCTGGCTCAGAAAAAGTAAAACATAGCTACATTCCCAGAGGAAAATAACACCTTCAGCTTAATGATTGTCCACACAGACACTCCAAGAAATAAAAAGTAAGCATTTAGATATCACAACATAGATCCTTTTATGTAACATATACTCTACTGAATGGAATTCAAATAAATAAATTAAGAAAAATACTTTCTCCTTAAAATTATTTTTTAGGCTGAAAACCATCAGTATGGCAGAAAAAAACCTGTCAGCAGAACTGCTGCTGCCCAGCATTCAGGTTTGCAAATTAGAAAGAATTGTGAAAATAAGAACTTGTTTGGTGAAAGAAAACTCACATCACTATCATCTCAGTATCCCACTTGCATTCAAAGTTATCCCATTCCTATGTATTTCTTCCTGAAATATTATGGGGGATATATTTATTGTATATTTTTCAAGCACCTAGTGTGAAAAAATATATATCTATATATATATACACATATACATACATACATACATACATATATATATATTTATACAACAGTGACATTGTTTTGAGAAGCTAAAACTTGCTACTTCCATGAGGTATTTCTCAGACCTCTGATACTTGGTAGACTATGAACCCTTTTGGGCTGCTTTTCTCCATATCTAGAAACCAACTTGAATGCTGCAGTATCAGGAAAAGCCTAATTCATGTAGACTGAAAAACAGTTGGTTCTACTAAAAAATAACTCTACATGTATCAGTGGAGCTTCCAAGACGTGAAAGTAAATGAACACATCCACAGAAACATTTAATAATTTTATTTTAATACCAAGCTGGGTTTTCATGTACACTCTAGTATGTCCTTCCATATTATCTCTGAAACAAGGACATGATCTAGCATATTGCAAATTTAGATATGTTATCTTTTGTGCTAAGCTAATAAAATAATTTTGAAATGCTGACTCCTGCTTCATGAAACATATAACTGCATCTGTCAATTTAGCAACATTTCTTTTCAGGAAGTGATGGTAAGGACACTAAAAAAACCCCTGTAAATGTGAGAAGCCTTATCAATGTGGGGTACTGTTTTTCCTAAATTAATTTCAAAATTAAAGATATCCTCAATAATTTTGTTGAGAATGTCATTCTTCCAGACATGACAGATTACTGATTATCTGACTTTCAACATGGCTAGTACTGATGGAGCGATATATTTTGATTAAAAATGAACCTATTTCATTTTAGCTGAATCAATTAAACACAGTGAAATAGTCAGATTCCACTCTGTGCTCATCCTCTGCTGAGCACTCCCTGAGAGCTTTTCACAATAGCCAGGGTTATGGTACAGTGATTGAGTGACTTGACAAACATTATAGCCCTAGTAGAGGCCTATTTACATACAGGGGCAAGATCTATAAACTCCCATTTTTGCACTTTACCTACCTGACCATGTTTCCCTTCACTTCAGAAGTGAGAATCAAAATGAAAAAGATTTCAGAAAAAAAAAAGAAAAAAAACCCCAAACCTCCTATCTGTACCAAACTGTTTTGCAGCTACTCCATTCCCTTGCAACTGTATTAAGATAGCTACATATGTCTTCCAATGTATTACTTGCATGAATAAAAACAAGTGTTTTACAGATGCTTTTAGATATGCACGCATTTTTAATATTCTGCAGGTCATTCATTAGTAGATAAAATATATATCTAAACACAGGCTTGGCATTTCAGGGAAGAGGCAGCAGTAAAACCCAGTTTTTACAAATTTAAAAATAATTGAAGAAATATTTTGCTAAAAATGTTCTTTACCAGTTTCCAGTTTTACTTCATGGAGTACAACAAGAAACAAGACATGCAGAAGTGGTTGTCTTTGTCACTTGAATCCTAACTTACTGGGAGGCTGTTTCTCTATTGTTTCTGACCTCATATCATAAAAACTAAATAAAAATCAATTTAGGACAATGAGCTTTGAACTTTAGTTCCCCCTCAGTATTCTAAAGTGGCACAGCTAAGTTGGAAAAGTTTTAAATAATGGAAGTCAGTGAAGCCTAAATCACACACAATGGTGAAAGCTGAGATGCAAGATGGAGATGAAATCTAAAAGCTAATTAAATTCAACAAGAGCCTCTCAAAGGCAACATACCAGCTTAGCCTCCCATGCTAACATTTCGTTTTGAAGGGTGCAGTAAATGGAGGGCCTTTCATGGCTGCAGATTTCACAATATGATCCACCAGCTAAACCTGAGAGGGGAGAGAAAAAAAGATTAGATGCATGGATTACTGTACTGAATAGATGCCAAGGCCAAGATAAAAAGAATAGATAAGTTAGGGCTTCTGAGGAGCTAAATTTGAAGCCAACCGGCAAAACGGATTGAACTTTATTACCTCTAGTCACTGAGAAATTCCCTAGACAGTTGGATGTAATTTGAAAAGGTCAGAAAAAAAATTTCCTTCACAGTATTACTGCCCCATGCTTTAAGGGTGTACAATTGTGATATGCCAGCTCTAATCATTTTTATTGACTTGCTCTAGAGAGACAGACAGATGCACAGGGCGTCACGACAGACAGATAAGACATATTCTACCTTTGTTTCCAGTTTTAAAACATATCATACAGTATTAGGTATGTTTTGATGTTAAAAATTTTATTTTATCCTTTGTCGTATCTGAGAAGAATTTCCTTGTTTCTCTAAGACAGCATAGAAGGGGGGAGGGAGGGAGGGAGGGGAAACCCTGTGCATAACATTGGAAATTTGCTACAATTTTTCATATTTCGTGTGAGCACTCATTGAATTCTATGTGAATCTGAAATACATAACTGAAATTCAGTAAGTGTAATAGGATTTTCTAGACATTTTTAGGTATGCTCGGTTGATTTTTTTCACCTAAAGTGCAGCAGATCTTACTGAATAGATTATAGAAATGATCTTCAGCATACTGACACTACAAGCTTTATTACCAGTGTGGCTGTCTTGCAAAAAAAAAATACAATATTCAAAAAAACCTCATGAAGAAACAGAAAACAAACCTACCCCAAATTAAAGTAATTCAATTCTTTGACTTAGCATTCACAGATGTTTGTAATCAAATACGAATATTTGCTAACATTACACTTACAGTCAATTTTTTGTCATGCAATTAAAATCAAAAGAGACTTAAGAACACAAAAGAAGAATTATCCAACCCAACCCCTGGAAAATTTTAATTAACATTAGATTTTCTTTTGCTCAGAAGATATTTTCCTTCCATTCATAATACAAGCATATGTATTCCATGTATCCTGACCCTGAATGCACAGCAGATGCAATTAATGGCCATTAAAGTATAGCTCTGTGAGTTCCTCTACTGTATTATTTTTATGGACCCTTCCTGCAAGCTGACTAAACCCATTTCCACTTGGATAAGAAAGCCATTTCCATATGGTTATATTACCTCCCTTCAAGCCCTGTACATTAGAGGGTCACCTGAAATTGCAGCAGAAGATCTGCATACATACATACATATATATATATATATATATATATATACACACATACACACACACACACACATATATATATTCACTCCTCCAGGACTCTATGCCTCTGAAAGGTGGTCAAAAACAAACTGCTTAGCTACAGCAAAGAAAAAAAAATCATCAGGAATTGTTCCACTAATGGCAGCAGATACTTTCAATTGAAATGGACTTTCCAACAGAAAAGAGGCACAGATCATTTAAATGCAACACTTTCTTCTACAATTTAGGAAGCTCTTGAAAGCAGACAAGAGCATCTGTACAAGGGGCTGGGGAGAAGTAATCACTTACTAGATTTAGAACAATTGATTTAGAGGCTACTACTCTTATTTTATTTTTTTAATCCGATTTCCACTGTCAGCTTCAGGATGATGCTGAAGCTGAAACAGGAATTTAGTTTTCTAAGATCACAGATGTGTAGCTACAGAGGAACCCTCCAGTTTCTGTGGCAACATGACAATATTGTGATTTTTATCCCTGTTTTTTTTTTGCAACAGAAGGAATGACAGAGAAATTAAGTTCTGTTGTCCTCCTGACTTATGCTCAAAGACAAAATCACACTCTCTATCAATTTTTTTGCCAAAAAAACCCCCATTCATCATGAAAATAAAAATTGTTCAAGACACAAACATATAATGTCAGAACTCAATTTTCCAAAAATATTTCCCTATCAACATAATTTGATGCCATTTGCAACACAATAATGTGATGCCACTCATTCCATGTTTACAAGACTCTCACTACCTTTGTTGCTATTCCATTTTTTCCCCTGTCTCCTAAAGGGCAGCACACGTTAACAGACAAGTAACTTAAACTCTAATTCATTGTACCACATATGGAAAGGGTAGATCTTTAAAATCTTCCATATGACATCCTTCTCACTCTAAGAAAAAAAAAACTTGTGAGAAGCTGATCCTATTTAATCCTCACATACACGTGACCACACTCTCCACCTTTTTGTAATGATTTTTATGATACTGTTTGCCTCCCATATGATTATTAGCCATGCTGATGGTAAAATTGCACAAAATTCAAAATAATGCTAACTTGCACAGTAACAATAGGTTTAGTTTAACACCAAAACAGTTTGCTCAGAAAGGTGGGACATCTTCATTTACTTCTAATTGGGATTTAATTTTAAACAATATTCTCACAGTTTAACGACAAGTTGTTTAGTTAGATACAGGAATCACACTTCTTTTCTTTCCAGCCTTTAAGTCTAAAGTGTCGTGATCCAAGTGGAACACCAGTTGGTGTAACAGGATCCCACCAGCAGGATATCTTACTTTCTCTTTTTCTGTGTGTGACCAGGAGACTGTGACATTTATATATATTCAATTTGAAAATGAAGACCTTGCGATTCTGCGTCCTAACAAAGAAAGGAATTGTAGGTGCCTTTTTCTTGTGAACACTAGATTACTGAAACCCATCCAGCATATGATTTTAGCCAATTAAAAAAACCCCATACATCCACACAATATTTTTTTTTCTGTTGTAAGCACATAACCATGAGACCTACAAGACAGCTATTCCCTGTACAGTCTTTCACTAGAATGAATCCTGCCCTTCATTTCTGATGCAAAGCCCCTCCTCCTCAAACAGCTGATAACAAATGAAAATGCCATTTGTCTGTCCTGACCAACAGCCAGAGTTGGAGTTGGTCCTCCTGGAGTCCCTCACAGGACTGGAGGGAGGGCTGCATGCTCGTATTTGTTTTACAAGATTAGATGTCACTCATGTACTCTTCAGTTTTGTTCTGACCAGCTGACATGCCTAAGCTGTATCCCTCTTCTTAAGAGGAAAAAGTTCAATCAAACAAAAAAAGCTGCAAAAACTAAACCAACAAAAACTGGCTTCAGAGCATGCTCCAGACACAATCCTAGTTTTAGATGAGCTCCAACATCACTTCAGCCTGCAGCAGGCCGTGCTGCTCACATGCATAGCTCTCGCAAAAGAATTAGGTAACTATTTTACAGATGAGGAAGAAATATTTGAGAGATGGATATAATTACTAAGATCAACTCCAGCAAGCAGTGTTATGTGGTGGTTACCAGCTTACTGTTTCAAAGTACTCTAACAGGTCTTCTTTCTGGATGGACTAGCTACTGGAAAAGGCTGGTGAGCTTGCTTGTTTCTGTGCTTTTGGTTTTGCCTTTTTTTGTTACGCTCAACATAAAAATTTTCTCAATGCAGATATAGGAAACATTTCAGCATCTTCCATCATACTGGGGCAGCTAAACCTGTTTTGCATCCTTCAGAATAGGTCCCAAATACTGATGCTCTTAAAGGTCTTTTCCAACTTAATAACTCTATGATTCTTTGTCAGCTAACCACTTAGTAAATATTTGCCTTCTCTTGAAAGCCACTCTATGATGTGTGTAATTTGAACCTGTCATTTTTTGGTATACAAAAGAAATACAGCACTCTCTAAAAGGGCTGCAATGCATTTACTAGATGTAATGTTTATTTCTTGAATGGCAACTCACTCTAAAATAAATTAGACCTTCAAGACATAGGGGAAAAAAAACTCTTTTGGATTTACTGTGTATAATAGTACATTTTACCAAATTCTCTCATGTGAACACTGAATCAACTCCCAGCTTTAATATCATTAGACTTAACATGCAACAAATTAGGTTTGGGAACAATGAAATGCAATTAAAATACCATGTGAACTGCAGCAGAGATAACATTTTATGTATGTTTAGTGGGAAGAAAAGAAAATCCTTTCTTGTTATTAAAGTTATAATGAAGGGTTCTCAAAAATATACATAGGTACAGGAGGAATTTATAACTGATTTTTCCTCTCAGCATGTCAGCTAGCAATTCAGTGTTAGTTGATCACATGAATGAGAACCTAAACATTTGAATAAATGACAGTTGTTGTCACTTGAATTCTCCTGTATTTCTTAGAAGAAAAGCAAATATATATTTCCAATCAGCAGTTGTTTTAAGAGGATTCTCTGATACACAGTCCTTAATGATTTGGGCATTGCACATAGAACTTTAAGCCTTTCATCATTTTTCTAGGGTAAAATTTAAATCAACTGTCAGAAAGCATCTTTATTCAGTGCATTGTTGAATCCTCTCTAAGCTGTATTCACAATAAATAATTATTTAATAAAACTGAATGTCAATTTTTGTACATTTTTTTCCTTGGTTTTGGAACTCAGAACATAATAGGTGAGTAAACTGTTTGCTTGTCCTAAGAAAGTATAATGGAGATGCAGCCAAGGGTCTTCTCATGCTGTTTGTCATATCATCAAGCAAATTAGAGTTTATATAATGCAATGCAGAAACCACAGGTTTCTTTTTCAAATTTTATATTCCTGATGGATTTATGTCTTTTTTTTTTTTAGGCCGCAGATTTCACTCTGAGTGAGGTTGACTCTCTGTGGGTTCAACCCCAAAAATTCAACTCTGAAATAATTTAAACCTAGTAGCTGTGGTAAGAAAAGTTCTTTTTAAGGGCAGACTTTCTTTAACATCTACCATTAATTTAGATCGTTAATTTCTTTAAAAGAGTTTTGGAGGACTCTTTTTGGCTTTCTTTCCTGACACATCGCTGACCCATCTCCAACCACACAAAAGCTAGAAAGCAGTAATATGCACTTTCTTTTTGCAGAATTCCCTTGCTTGTCAAGTGAAATCAACCATTCAAATACATAATACATATATATAAATACATATACATCTATAAATACATAATACATTACAAATAAAGCCATTGGTGAATGGTCAGGACCAAGATGTCATTTAGCTTTGTATTGTACAAGCTAGAATTGATGTACCTGTTGCCCTGAAGACACTTCCACTGAGTTAAAAATATAGTGGTTTGATTATTTTGTAGCTGTCCATCGCAGCCTTGTAACGTTTCAGTATTTGATCATTTACAGCATATTTGTCTTTGACAAACAAGCAGAAGAGGTCAAATGGCACCATTCATATTTATGCCTCCCTTCTCTGTCATGCTATTTATAAGAATGGGGTTTTTTTCTTTACTCGTATCAAAATAATACCTGAAATCCCCAGCTCCTTCCACCACAGACTACAACCCATCAAGTTCCATACTTTCCTCCCTCAGAGGCCTTATAGCTGAAGTTGGAAATTAAAGAGAAACAAAGTGACTTGTCAAAATTCTTTATTTTATCTCTCCTTCACACATGCATGGACTTACAGGCTTGTCTTTTTTCTAAAGAGATGAAAGAGGCCTTATAGGGAAACACATGGTACAAATAAGGAATTAAAGTTCATACTATAATGAGGACGTGGGGAAAGAGTTAATATTGTGCAAAACATTTTAGAGCATGCTGACATTGTTGAAGACAGACCCAAATTGTAATGGTACAAAAGGAAAATCAAAGGAAAAACATTTAAAAGTTACACACTCTAACAAAGAAAAAAAAAAGGCTGGGTAAAATAACATCAAGATTCGATTTTAAGCATCTGAGAGCTCATGTTCTTGGAAAGAAGTATTTTGTTCCTCTGGGAATTTGGCCGAGTTTTCTTCTTTCTTTCCAAAAGTGAAAATTTCACTCTCATATCCAGAGAGAAAATTAACATAAAAATAGTCTCTGATTTAAACATAGTCTAATACTACTCTGGAGAGTAATAAGCATACAGATAATTTTCATCTAAGTGAAAAAGGACTTTTTAGGCTGTTTGGAAAATGACACTGCCAATTGTTGGAATATGCTCCAAATGCCTCAAAAATGGTAAACCAAAGTGGAATTGTCAAGAAAAAGAAGAGAGCGATAGTGAGATTTAGATAAATTTTCTGTGTGATCTTTACAGCCATTTTGATAGGCTATGCATTTGTACATGCATACACATGAGTAAGCCAATTATAGATAGAAACAAGCTTGCTATACTCCGCAGCCACAACTTTCAGACAGGCCTTTTCACTACTTTAAATGCAGTTAGTCATATTTTTATCTTGTCTTGCAATTTTCCTTCTGAGAATCTATAGGCTTGGAAAAGCCATTATCCAAAAATAATGTCTCTTGTAGTAGATACTCATCCAAATTAAATGCTCTGTGTTTATGGCAACATAAACACAGATTGGTTCATAACTGCTGCGCAAGCATCAGTCAGTGCATACATACACACTCAGGAAAGAATCAAACTAAATTCAAATACTCATAATGTTTGTTATACTCCTCAGCTGGCACAGCTGACAACTGAAACTTGAATTAGTTTATTAATAGACATTCTAACATAGGAAAACTTACTGTCTTATGTTGAGGTTTTATTCATTTCATGGCAGTTCTGTCTGAAAGAGGAACTGGTCCAAAGTAGGACCATAAATTAGCATAATTTATAAATTATGCTCATAAATTAGCATGTGCACACTCACATAAACACACATCTACAATATCTACCAGAAGAAAGGGTTGCAGTATCATTGTCATCAATGATGAGGAAGGTAGATGGGGGAAACACAATAATACATGAGGGACTCTGAGGAGAGGTAGTAAGAGAGAAGCTATGCGAGGTTGAAAAGAAGACAAGAAGTCTCTACTTAATGTCATTGACAAAGGAGCTAACAGAGTTATCTAAGAAAGAAATTTATTCTCATAGCTTGAGTCTTCCTTTCAGAGCATATCTCTGCGCAGACATGGACAACGCAACAAGCAGAGTATCTGTAATATGGCAGAAAAGGTGGTACTGACTTACTCTGCTTTTCCTTCTCTTGCTATCTTATGTAGTTTTAGATAGTTGAAAGTAATTTTAGATTAAAAGCAGATTGTTTCTGATTAGTGTAAAAAATACAAGAGGAGCAATTGAAGAATAGAGAAAAACTCAGGAAATTAAATTTAAAAGTAGGATTAAAAAAGACCAGTGATGTGAAAAAGAAATTTTTAGTTATCAGCCTTGATTTGATGGAAGTTTGCAGATAATGTAGTTATTACACTTGCCCTTTGACATACATATTGTGGCTTGAAATATAGACATGAAGTAAATTAATGAATGAAAAAATGAAGGTTGAAGCTGAATCTGAGCATGAGGCATAAGAACATCTAGCAGAGAAAAGCATATGGAAAAGTCCACATATAATGTGAGTGTGATTCTTCAATAGCACAGAAATAATTGATCAAGTAGGAGTTTGCAAGATTTTTCAAATCCATTCTGGCACAAGACTCTTAGAAAAAAACATTCACCATTGGTGAGACCACTCCCAGATGTCTAGAGTAGCCCAGTAGAATAACACACTTTGGTTTTCCCTTTGAAAGGTAAAAGGACTTTTTTTTCAGGTGCATAGCATTTCTCACACACTATTAGAAAGAAAGAGTAATTGCAGTATAGTAAAGACCAAACTAAAATTCATGGTCAGCCTAAAGATCTTTAAGTAGAAGAGAAATATGATCAACAAGAAAAATCAAAATTACACAAGCTGTGTACCAAGCACAAGCAGAAAGGGACAGACATGAAAGAGGATCAGGGTAAATGATGAGGTGAGATACAGTGATAGTATAGAAACAGAGTGAATGTAAAATAACAACTGTATATAAGAAAAAAGGAGCCTGGAGAAGGGGGACACAGATTCTGGAAGAGACTAAGGACTTCACTTCTGGAAGGGTCCTGAAGGCATTTTTAAACAGGGACCCTTCATACCAATGGATGCTTTGAGATGGAACATGAATAACAAAGTATATGTAATATGTGCTTCCCCTTATCAAGGGGAATGTTAATTGCTTAATGTTATACAATGAACTTTAAAAATAAAGAATATTTAATTGTGCAATAGATTCAGACTACAACTGACTTCAAAAAAACTCAAGTGAGTAACTGAGGTGTAAGGCATTTTCTGTAAGTGAAATATAAGTTGTTCTAGTAAACTTGTAACAAAAAGACTACTTCAGAATGCATCACATATCAAAAATTCAATGCTAGAAATTAGAATAGATATGAAAAATTTCAAAAATTATCCATAAAAGCAGAAGATACTTTTTGACTTGCACTCTAGAAGAGATTCTCTAATGCAGCAACAGCAGTCTCCTTGTTTTGAGAAATACCTTAACAAGTCAAAGAGATAGCCCACAGAGCCAAAACTGACACATTAATTGCTTGGAAGACCAGAAACACTGCTCTAATTTTGGAACCAAAAAATCCCTAGAATTCACTGGAAATATACAAACAGAGGGGATGAATATATATAGTAACTCAACTCATTCACAAAGCCAAAACCAAGACAGCACAGTGTCTCATCCTTCCTTCCAAGTCAACCCTGTATGACAAGAATTACAATAATGTGGACTGCAAAATAAAAGCCCTAAAACATTTAAGGAGGAGAGGAAGAGAGAATTTCTGCATTAGCAACAGGTTGGTCTTCCTGTTGTAGGAAAAAACCCTGTGGAATTCAACCTGAATGGTTAAGTAAGAAGCAAGACAGATGACTTCAAACCAAAGATACATATAAACAGTGCTAGAAACCATTTCCATTCTTAGATGGGCTTGTCCCAGACCAGATGTAATGTCGCTACATGATGTGGGAATGTAAAATGCATAAAGGTGGTGCTGAGTGACGAGGAGGAGTCTCCTTTTTTACTATTCCTCCTTGTTTAATGTCTGCTGTTCAGGTTAAGTACATTTCATAAGAACCAAGTCTCCTGGATGCTTCAGATCTTTTTACAAGGGTGCTTATATCCATGGTTTTCACACGTGCTTTAAAATGTTTCAATTCCAGTAGACCAAAAATTCTGTATTTTCCACAGGAATTTGATGACCTCTCACTTTTATTAATGCAGAAATTTTTGAGAAATAAAAGCAAAACAGACAATTAGTCATGACTAATACTACGATATTTTTACTGCATGATTTTTTGTGTTCTTATTTGAGGATTGACTGTAGAGCTCATAAGTATTTATTTATGGTTATTTGGTTAATTTATGCCTAAACTAGCTAATTTTGCAGCTAAAGAAAGATATAATCTTAAAAATGTTTACTTAGCAATTTTATACAAATTCTGTAGAATGCATAGTTCAGGCACAGCAGGTGTCAGAAGATACCAAACACACCTTTGCATTGTTGACTGGAAACAAGAACCTGTTGCAAGGTTAAATCGGCTTTTGCAGCTGTATGATATAGATGCCCTGAGTAACATATGACTTGTCCACCAAGATTCTGGCCTGAACTTCTGTTTTAAAGGCCAAAAGCAAATACTGCAGGCTTCTTTCGCCCTGATCTTGCTCTCAAACAATGGTTGAGTAAAGGTCAAAGTTTGGAGAGATGTTCTGCTTCAAATGTTGTCTTTCTTTAAAAATTTATGCAGAAGTTGCTGCTTTATTTTCTATGAAAAAAAAAATACATTGGTAGGTTTTTTTAAGCTATGGGTTAATCCATTCTTTTTTCCATCTACCAGTTTATTTGAAGATCATCAACTGCCCAAAAGATCTTGTCTGTGAATCATTTATTCCAGAAATTTGCTAGTGAGAGCAATGTCTGGACTCAAATTTTCATGATTTTTTTTCGAACTCCATCTTAAAACTAATTTGGATTTGTGTGTTACCCTCTTTCCCTTTCTGTGTTCCAGAAGCTGATGCTTCTCTCTTTTTCTCTTTCAGCTACTCCTTGCATAAAGAAGTCAAGCTCTATTGAGGGTGGTGAAGTACTTGACATTAAATGGTCTAGTATAGCATTTTATGACTCAGAGCTCCTGATGAATGTGATTTATTAGGGATAAAAGCTTTTTCTTAGGTCAGATGTTTGGACTGAAGAGATAGTTCATTATAGAGGATCACTCATATTTCGCAACGTAATAGGAATTAAGCAATTTTTTTATCATATTGGTCCAAATCTGACTTGTATCACTACTGTTACCCTCTTCAGCTAGAGTTAATTGTCAGCTGAACAATGAAGGTACCTGGAACTAATTTATTTAGGAATATGTTCCATCTCTAAAGCCCCCGCTAATGGAGTACAAGAGGCCATGACTAAAGGACTCAGGTATAACATTTAAGACCTTAGATAATAACTTGCAGAAAATATCATCAACTCTACGTGTCAACTTACACAAAAACAGAACTATTGAACCTTTTAAAACGGAGTATTGTGTTCCCAAAGCTAAAGTAACCAGGACTATTTCTATTCAACATAATGGTGGAATAACAGAGTCAAAAGAGTTCTCTCTTTCATTGCAACACACAGAAGAAAAGAGATTCCAATCAACTGAGATCAAAAGATCTGACACTTTTTATAACTGTAGCTAC
This sequence comes from Zosterops lateralis, assembly GCF_965231275.1. Taxonomy (NCBI): domain Eukaryota; kingdom Metazoa; phylum Chordata; class Aves; order Passeriformes; family Zosteropidae; genus Zosterops; species Zosterops lateralis. The sequence continues at coordinate 28,326,596 of NC_139765.1, forward strand.
CTACGCTGAACCACGACCACTACAAATATCTTGAGAACATTTATGAAAGAACTGTCCAAAGAAAGAAAATTACAATTCTAATTATTCTTTAGGTACAAACAGGTCCAGTACTTACAACCCTTGCTTTTCATTATGTCAAGACATTGTATGTAAAGCTTCTGATGGAATTACTGAATTTCACATGGGAGCTGACCCCTGAATATTTAAGCTCTGAAGCAAAAGAATAAATGAATTGAAAACTGGACATACGCTGTATGGTGGCTGATCTATATTAAGAACACTTATGGTCTAGATATTATTTTGTACTTCTTTAAGACTTATTTACAGTTTTGCATACAACTGAACTACAAAGAGGGATTAAGTACAAAAATGGAATACCTTAATCTGTGCTGCTCTAAATAAAATTAAGAAAATAATTTGTATTTGTATTTTCCTGCACAGAATAATGCAGTTAAAAGCCTTTCCATGACAATCTGAAACATGTAGCCCAATTGTCCTATTATATAAAAAACTAAAATTTTTTTGTTCTAATTCCTGCAAAAGGAGAAATTTTTGTTGTTGCGAAAGTTCCTTTAATGAGATTGAATTAATCTTTCTGTTATTTGGTTTTATTCCATTTACTATCTAGCCTTATTAATTTTGCAAAATAGCTTGTTTATCTTCATTCTGAGAATGTAGGTGCCTATAATTTGCAAATATGTCAGTCAAAAATAGACCAGTTGGATGTTCCTGGCTGGCACATTGTCAAGGCACACAATGAGGGAGCCTCCCTCCTCTCTCTCTCACACACACTCCTTTCTCTCTCACATACACACATTCAAAAATGCATCCAGTAAAGTAAAATATTCCCATTAATACTGGAAGTGATGGAGAAGAACCCCGGTCAACATCCCATCTGTTCCCTTGAATTAAATTTAGAATTCATATGTAATATAGACATTTCTGTCTGAATATCATAAAGCCCTGACACATTCAGGCTTTCATTAAAAAGCTCTGAGATGTGACTTGAATAATAATCTGTCTTAGCTAATTAGTATTTTCAGTTTAGCATATTCACTTTCAAACGTATTGCTGTTTGCACATGGTAATTTAGGTAAACAGAGCCCATCCACAGCTGCATCAATTAACACTGCTAATCAAAACTGAATTCAGGTAATTAGGCACATTTATGCAAAAAATGTGTAATTTGTGGGGAAAGCTAGATTCTTCAGTAATATTTCAATAAGTAGGAGTCCCTTTTTGCAAATAAGGCAAGAATATAATGGTAAATCAGCTCTAACATATACATGATACATAGTCAGTCACAAATATCTAAATTAAATCTCACTAATTGGTCTGTATTTTCAGAAACTTGACAATACTTTTTCATATAAATGTTTTCCTCAGTGTTTCTGCATGAAAGAGTGGATTTGTTTCTGATAGCAGTTTTAGTGATTTTAAAAGTTAATGTTTCTCAAGCGGTTTTTGAACTGTCGTACACAATGGTCCAACTTGTTCTCAGTTTCAGACAGGACAATTCTAATGAGAAAGTCCTCAACTAAAGTTAAAGCTTAATTTCTTCAAATAAAGTATGTTTTGGTTTATTTAAACAAAAGCTAGAAATTTCTACCACCATCCCTTTCAAGAATGTAAAGCAGTAAATACCTCAAAAATATCCTGCCTTGACCTACAAAGTTTGACATCCTTTCCTTCCCTTTCTCTCACTTAATCCAAAATTTGAAATCCTCCAAAAACTTAAAAAAAAAAAAAAACCCAAACCCAAACGTTTAAGCAGTGTAAGACACTGCACATTCATAAGAGAATTTCAATTTCTATTCAAATGGAATGAAGGAATGTTCATTGAAACATTATACTCCAAGAGTTTTCATATGCAGGTATTCAAGTTATTCAAATTCAATTCTCTGTTATGAACACTTTCAGAAAGCTACACAGGTCTGATGAACAAGGAATGCAATTATCAACATGCAGCTAATTTTCCATGATGAAAAGAAATACCTAGGCAATTGCTGATTTCTAACAGAAGCCTAAAATTAATCTATAATTTTTGTATCTTCTCCCTGATTTGAGGCTAACTCTGGGGGAAAATATGCAATATGTTTCATGCAGATTTGCAACATGGAATATATAGCTTCTGCTAAAAAAATCATTGTGAAGAAAAAGAATTCCTTACAACTTTAAGGTCTAAGCCTATGCAGCTATTGAAAGTATTGCAGTGTGTTTCCCAATCATACGTAATACAACGTATATGTCACTACTCAGAAACTTTTCTCTATATAGAAAATTGCAGTTTGTTTCATTATAAAAGTATATTTTAAGTGCTGCAGTTAAAATGGCCTTAAACCTAGAATTTTCATATAGCTATTGCCTGAGTAACATAATTGAAAGAATACTGAAATGAGATGGAAGAAGAAAAATAAAGCCTTTGGCAAGAGTAAAATTTTGAGGCATTTTCTTTTCAAATAATCATAATAACTACGATTAATGTTAGAAATTCTGAACAAGATAATTTCTAAACAATTATCAGACCAACATAAAAGTATGGGCAGAATAGTGGAGGCAAACAACGTTTTAACTGCACCCTTTTTCCCGAGAGAAACAGTCACATGCTAATATATATGACATATCACATGCTAAGCACTTCAGTGATCTCTCACATGACTTGTTAATATTGACATACAGTGAAGATCATGAGAACAGTCTTACGTGACCTGTCTCTGAAAGAATCTGCTTGACAAATGCTTTTTCAAAAGAGCAAAGTAAAAGGCGCAATGACTAACAGTGTTTATTTTAGATGTTATAGTCCATAGGAAGTGAGGACAGGGACAACATCCTTGCCTTCTCCCTTCTCCACCAGCCATATTGTTAGCACTTCTTTTTGCCTAAAGTAGTCAGATATAGTATTCCAACAAAATTCCTAGAAAAACTTTACTACACTGCCCTGTCTCTTCAGCCTGACTGCCTCACTAAATGTAAGGAGACACAGTTAGAAGAATGCCTTCTCTGAACACAGATATATTTAGCATACGTTATTACTTAATTTCCCTGATGCACCGCCCATTTGAAAATTTTATGTCATGTTAGAGTATCATTATTTCATGTGATTTGGAGGGATTTTTTTCCACAGAGGTTTAATAAATGTATTGTAGTATTAGCTGATAATAGACAAGGAAATAATGCCTATCTCAAAAGAGAAACTGCTATATATGAAAGTTGGCTGGTAAATAGGTGTTTCTGACACAGGTAGCTCCATTTTTTTCTCTTCTGTATTGCTCTACTGTAAAATATGGAAAATAACCAAGGCACCTTTCTACTAAAAAAAAAAATTAAATTAGATTTTACATTCCTATTACTGGTTATTAAAATACTAGGGATATGTATGACTACAAAGAATCAATAAATACTGTTTTCCTCAATTTAAAGAAAAGTTTCATTACAAGCACTCAAGAGCATTCCAGAATTATAAGCAAAAATCAAATATTTGAAGTTATTTATTTTCTCCACAGAGCATGCAACTATTTATTCATAACAGAAAAAATGTTGAAATGCTTCATGTTCCAGGTATTCATATGGTTAATTCAAGAACATGCAAAAATTCTTAGTTTGAGAAAAGCAAAAACAAGAGCCAAAAGCCAACAATTAGTACTCTACACTTTACATGAGAAAAAAAGCTCAATAATTTGCAAATGTTGAAGGAAGCGCTAGTTCCATAATTAAAAATCAGGCAGAGATCCTTTTGGCAAATGGATCTCTTTGTTAAACATCCCACTAATCCAAGCCTGAAGGTATAATTCAGTACCCTGGAGGATCCCCTCTATACTTTTGCCAGCTGTTCCATTTAGGTCACTTCACCACAAGTTTAGCTTTTATCTATTCCTCACTTTCTTCACTGTGTCCCAGAAGCAGCAACCCATCCCTCTGAAGGCTGTTTAAAGTGTAAATGAAAAGACGAGACAGAAGTGAGCTGCTACCTCAGGGTCCTTAATTTCTGAACTGCAATTCCTTGGAATACCCTACCTTGACAGATGCAATATGAAATCTTCCTTGATGAAAAGTGAGGAGATAAACTGAATATGGAATGCAGATGGTACATTCATTATCATTTTAATGCCTTACAGCTGCATTAAAGAATAGGAAATTTTACTAGGCAGAAAGTCCACTCAAGACCAAACAGTTATAGCAGCCCTTCTGCCCTTCAGCCCAATTCCCAGCACTACTGCTGTTGGCATGCAAGCAAAAGCCTTCAAAGAGCTATTTTATCTCTTCTCAAGTGGTCAGGGAGAGGTGGATTCAAGGAGAGGAAATAAAAAGAAAAAGAAAAGAAAAGAAAAAAATCTGTCATAGTCTGATCCAGTACAATGTATGCCAAAGACCATGAAGAGTCCTGCATATAGACCTGACTCTCTTGCCTCCCTCTTCTGGACTGGCAGGTGAAGGAAGGAAACCGTAATTCTTGAAGGATTTGTTCATGCAACTTAAACCAACCTCAAACAACAAAACTACTTCTAATTTGGTACTTTTAACAAAAACGTAATTTCCTAACAAAAGCAACAAAAATATGTGAACTGGATCCACTTATAATGGCTGTAGTCTGTCTAAATTTAAGCCCTCAGAGAGTCATTATAGTCCTCCAGAATGACTTTTAGGCAGTATGCTGCTTTATAACAACACGCTGATTTCTTGCTCTGTGAAAGTTAAGTGTAATTCATTATAAAACAAATCACTGCTCTTACATCCATTTTTCTGCTAAATAAAAATAAAGAGTCAAGCTGATACTCTGGGAGAAATTCCTAAGTGTTCAACTTTTAATGAAAGATTTTTAAAAAATGCAGCAAGCGTATTACTGAGGTCTCTAATTTAATATTAAGTAATGAAGTTTGCACACACAGATATGAACTGCAATGTGAAGCAGAATTGTAAGATCCATTGGAAAATAACTTTCTAGATTTTTTTAAATGCTGCTCAGTAGCATAGCCACAGCAACTCTGACAACCATCTGCAAGACTTTACACATGCAAGTAATCCCACAAGGCTTTAGACGACAACTACTAAGATTATGTCCTGATCCTACCCATCCAGCATGACGTACTGGTTACAGCCTAAGACACCATTTGTTCACACTTGTAGGAAGGATGGGAATCGTAACCCTGAAGCAGCACAGCAATTCACACACCTGCCCTCAGCCTGCACTGGAGGAAGCGCTAAGTCAGTCAAAAGGTACAGCTCTTCAAGCTCGTACATCTGAATTTTAAGGATCAGGGTGAAGGAAAAAGCAGCTCAAAGAACAGCATAGATGCAACTTAATTTCTAATTCTGCAATGGCTTGCACAGGTGAGCAACCCGTTTCTGACAAGCTGCCCAGCGAGGCTGGACAGGGACCCTCACCTGTGTCACGCTGCCCCTGCACGCATCAGCTGGCTCGAGGTCTCTGCTAGCAGATAAAGCATATCCACAGTGATTTGCACTGCTTACCTCGCTGATGCTTCCACGCTCTCTTGCCAGCATTCCTGCACGGGAGGGTTCACTGCAGGCGGCTGCTCCCAAGTTCAGCATCTCCGTGGCACGGCTGCTCCGGCGGGAGCCAGCAGAGCAAAGGCAGGTTGCCACTGGCCAGTTCTACCACAGCCCAGCCGCGCGCTGTCTGCAATCACATCTCACTGAGTGCAAAACGAAAATTACAACGTTTTTTTCTCTTACGCTTTAGAACAGTATGCTATATCATTCATGTTTGCATTTAAATTGGACAGAATAATTTACTACTGGCTTTTAATTTCAGAAGGGTTAATCACCTCGGCAAAGGTCAATCAAACTTTAATCTCCAATAAAATTGCAGTAGCTTCAGTCACCTGCAGGACATTTATTATTTTCTTATTTCCATGCAAAAGGATGCATCACTAATCTTTTAATTCTTTACATTAGCACATTTGCCATTAACATTTTACTAAAATTATTAATTCCTCCAAAACTATTACAAGAGCTCATTTCTACACATCTCAGAAGATAATCCTGTTAAAAACCAGCCACATTTACTGTGACATTGCTTTAGTTATCTGCTCTAATCCTCACAACCATTTGATACTCCAACCGAGTTCTAACAATGCACAAAGTCTCAATTACAGAAAATATTACAGGCTTTAGTTTAGAACAACAATATACTGTTTTAGTAACTTAATCTTCCCTATTGTCTGCAATCACAATACTAATGTATTTTGTCACTGCTCACAGCATTTTCTATTCAAAGCAAAATATAGATTTTTAATTTTGCATAGCAGCTCTTGAAAAGCAATAGATTTACAAGAATAAGTTAAAACCTAAAATCTATTACTGAGGATAGGAATAATAATGATGATAGGAATAGGTTTCTGGCCTGCAGAGAAGTATTTCCTCACAAAACAGAAGTCTCTTTTGGGGTATAACCCATTAAGAAACAAAGAAATAATTAAAAAAGAGCAGCTTTTTACAGTTTGGTCTACCAATTAAGAACAATTTATCTCCTATTAAATTAAATGAGGACTGCAAAGTCTCTCTGAAAAATTCACATCAGCATTAGTTTTAAACTACCGTTGCAACAATATCAGCTCAAAATGAAAAAAAATATTTAACTCAAAACAGATAATTGTCTAATATAAGAGCACATCCCCTTAAAAATGTTGGTTTTAGATAAGCATCAGCTATGTTAGCTGCTAAGCAATACATTTGTTCGAAAGTCTACTATAACAATTCCATCTGAATGCTCAGAACTAGTTTACCTGCAAAGACACAGAGAAAAGCAACAGAAAACTCAGGGAGAGCTTGTTACAGAACCGAAACAAAACACAAACAATTCATTTCCCAAATTTTAGAAGCTGGTACCAAAAAGTCAGAATTTATTGGATAGAAAAATACTAATACCACCAAAATACATGGGTCTCCCTTATCCTCCTACCATGGCTGTATTAACTCCCGCGAGAAAGAAATCTTGTATCTATTTAAATGGATTTTTAGCCATAATAACATTTTGACATACCGTAATGTAAATAAACTGTTCTTTCCCATCCCAATATTTCCTTCTCTGTCTCTGTCTCTCTCTGTCTCCGTCTCTCTCCTCTTTTTGTTTTAATATATGGCACACAGACAGACACACGCCCCCGTCACTGTCAATATGCACACTCATTAGCAATATGTCAGGCTGGCATTTTCAACACACTCCAGAGCATAACTGAACTACCACACAGTGCACACACACACACACAGTTAAAATACAATTGCAGAGAAAAGGAGCTCAGTGGAGCAACGTTTAACTTGGAAAACTAGGTAAATATACAAAAGGAGTAAGTGAGATTCTCTGGCAGTATTTTTCAAAGGTGCTGTGAATTACCAGCTAACATCATCAATGCTCCTCTCTTTTCACACACACAAACAAAGATACACATATACAAAAGAGAGCATTTTAGCAAGACATTCTAATGCTGAATTACAGATGCAAGAACACTGTTTTCCCCTATTTTTTTTAATTTTTTATGCCTTTAAGTTACATTCTAACTTGAAGTAATGTATGAAAAGAAATACTGCAAAACATAAACCCAAGATGAACTACGAGTTCCTAGAACATAGACTGTCAACAGCATTTCTCAGCTTCCAGCTGAGAAAATTAGCTACAAAACAACTGTATCTGCATTTTTTGCAAAAAGCATCCAGCAAGACACCGAAGACCACTTAGAAAGGGTATCACCGATCTACAGTTTTGATTATTCACCTCTTGACGCATTGATAAAACGTATTCTAGATTGCCATTGCAACTACTTTAAAATATGACAGAATAGCTTCACATGGTACCCTGAAATGAAAGGTATCATCAAAGGATCATGTACTTTATTTTTCAAAAGAACGAACAGTGGACAAATGTATAGGGAAAGAAACATACCTTTAGTTATCCCAGCGAACGACTTTGAAGCACATCTACATAGTCCTGCAGCTCCACCAGTACAAAAGTCAACACTGCTGCGCTTGTGATCTCTGTGACAATGGCATCATACTGCCGGCAATTTTTTCGATTAAACTTCTCAGACATGGTAGCAACTTTGTTAATTATGATATTAGCCAGCTGGCGGGTACAATCAATCATCCACTGTAAGAAAGCCAGACAAAGAGACATCTAATCATTGCAACCAGAGCAGATAAATTTTGTTCCTTTCTTATACGTGTCACAGATTCTATCCCTCCTGACCCTCTACACAGCCATCGACTGTCAAATTTAGATTCAGCAAGCTCCCAGCTTTTCTTTATCCCTGCCTTAGATCTGAAACTCCTGGTTATCAGGAAGACAAGCGTCACCAGCTGTCTCAGAACAGGAAGGCAATCAGGTGAATAGTACTTATTATCTCTCATTGCCTTCTGAGGAGCAACAAGATTGATTTTGGATCAACAACGCATCCAGATCTCAGGCACAGTTACTATCGTGTCAAGTCTAGAATGCAGTGCATACATAAAGCTGACTTCAAACCTTTATTAACACTGCATACCAAAAGTTTGAAGACTGCTTTTCTTTTAGTTTTGTTTTGTGTTGAGTTTCTTAGGGTTATTTTGGGGTTTTTCCCCCTAAGAAAACTCTTAAATGTTTTTTCTCCAAAGCTGTGTTGGATATTCTCTTATTCCAGGCTCCTTCCCCCCACCTCAGAAAACCCAGGCAAGCAGACCGCACTGTTACTCCGGGGACTCTGTTTCACAGTTGGATAGTCTTAATTGGGCCCACAGAAGCAGTTAGCTACCATTAAATGCTTCTCTGTATACATCTTCCTCTCAACTAGTCTGATCATACATAAAACCCCACAAGTGAAGCCTATGCTTTGAGAAGGTTAAACATGCAAATATGTTATAAATCCAGAATATAAAAGCATCCTAACAGAATCTGAGCTGATGGTAAATTTCAGCATTAGTCTAGAAACAGGAATATATTGGGGCTTTTCATTTAGAGCAGCATTAAACAATCATGCACTCTTATTGCAAGACGTTTTTATACAAACCAAATGCACTGCAAAGTAGAGGAAGGTGGCTCATATGAAATAGAAACAAAGGTTACAACAGAACACAAGCTATCAGAATAATGCATTCTGGTACAAAAAGCCCCACCAACTAACTTGATACATTTCAAAATCCCTGCTGATAGTTCCATTTAACTAAATAGAGTATAATAATCAATGAACACAAATTTATAAGGACGTGCAAAAATTTTCAGGAACAGTTTTGGATTTTTGGTACATTGGCTGCCCTGGCACTTTGACCGAAGACTGCTTTTCCAAAACCATATCTTTTCAAAAAAAAATGATCTTATTTTTACTTCATCTTAAGTGAAAGCTATTTTAATATTTAAGGTGGTATCCAGCAATACTGTCTCAATCATGAAGATTATTTTGTGGACTTTACAGCATAAAACTATCTCTGTTTTTAACAGATCCAATAACAGCACATTTTTTCTTGAAAGTTTTCACATGCGGTTCAGATGAAATTTTCACGCTTTCTTGAAATGCAAACAGAAAATATCAAGTTAGAAAACAGTAGCTAGTGGGAGTAACAATTACATCCTGAACTTGCTCCCTTGAAATTAGCGTTGCAGAAGCTTCTTTGCCTTTGGAGAAGTTAAATCTGTCTCCTTTGTGACTTCTTCATTTGGAAAGTTTAGGAGGCTGAATACAGGAATAGTAATGGTGTTCATAATTCATTATTAAATACAGCTAATTGCTTTACGATATTTGTTGGAACGGATGAGGACAAGAAAATAAATTACATTCTCAAATGTTATGTCATTGTTTCATTCATTTTGGATGGCTGAAGTATTCAACCAGCTTCTCAGGCAGATATTGAAGGCTACACTAGTTCTGCTTTGCATCCTATATCCAAATTGTTAACAAATTGAGATCTAGCTCAAGTACGTCCACAACACTTTGACACCAATGCAATGGCAGACACTGTTATAAATTCCTGACTAATTCACTTTATTTAAATATCTATCACCAAGAGGATTTTACTCCGAAGGAAGACCTTCATGAAGGTCTTATTTGCTCTCATTTCTATTGCTTTACTCAAACCAGATCTTGCTTTATTTAAGCAGCAGCTAAATATGAAGAAATAGTCTTGATTTTAGCAGACATTTAAGGTAAGAAGAAATAACTGAGCATAGCAAATGATCGAGGGACTTGAGACGGACACAAAAACAGGAGGCTGCCGTAACTACCGATTCATTTTTCTGGAAGGTTAACCAAAATCATCAGATACATAAGCCTATCCCTAGAAATACCTACATCTTTGCCACCAGCATAGACCTGACTAGGTTTCTAAGCTGTCAGAACAGATCTGAGCTGGCAAAACTGGAACAAACAGGATGGTCTCTGACAGATACAGATTGACCTGACCAATTATTTTAAAGAAACAGGAATGAAAGATCAGATTTGGGGCCCTAGCAGAACATGCTTTTTCAACAGTTGTCCATTTTCAACAATTACATCAGGTTTTCCCTCTTATTCACACTTTTTTTTTTCCTTTTCATTACTTCAAAGATCGCTGCAGAAAATATGGAATTAACGTCACGTACCCTCAGCTATAATAAACAAGGCAACTGGACTTGTCACTATGCTCCCCTCTATCATCACTAGGATGGACAGCATGACAGGAATCTGCTGAGCATGAATTATTATACCCATTTTCATACTTAGATACTGGTGGAACAACTTATACAGTGGATGGATATACTAGCTCTCTCACTATTAGCTCTTGTGGAGATTGCAAAACTGATCTGAATTCAGTTTTAACCCTGCTTGAAGCAGGAGGCTGGGCTAGTTGACCTCTGGATGTCTCTTCCAAACTGAATTATTCAATTTGTCTATGGACTGTCTAAGACAAAATCAACATAAATAGTAAAAATTGAGTAAAAATTCAGTAAAATCAAATGATGCAAATTACAGGAATTAGAGATGTAATTTTTACTGGGCAAGGCACCTCCTCTGAGTCATCTGGCCCCCAGTTTCTTAAGCCTTTTGAAAAATCAGCCATATTTACTTGGGTTTTTTCGGGGGGGGGGGGGGGGGGGGGTTTGCCTCTCCATTGAAACAAAAATATCAAATCCTCCATACAATAAACAGTTCAGAGAAAAGGAAACATCTCAAGGGGAATACACAAAGGAAGCACAAAAAGACTACCACAGAAGGAATTAGATAACATACTTGATACAAGAGGAGAAACGGAAAGTGTGTGGTAAAAGAGGAGTAAACTCAGGGTCAGGGAAAAGAAAAATTTCATTAGAATGGAAGGAGATAAAACAAAGGTTAGGCCATGGTTAACTAAAAGTACATTCCATTTTAAAAAAGAAAACATAAGCCATAATATTGGTGTTAGAGCCTCAAAAGAGAGGCTTATTTTGGTAAAGACCAGATTACTCCAGGATTTCCACGGTATTTGCTACATTCTTAGAACACGGAATATTGGAGGGAAAAAAAACCCAAAACACCAAAAAAACCCAAAACATCCCCTAAAATCTCAAATATCTAATATAGAAAGAAGCATAGAAAATGTTATCCATTATCTAAAGAAAAAAAATGCATCCATTATCTAAAGAAAAAAAATCAAAATAAAGCAACCTATTCATAAGCTTAACTTTAAAAATGTCTATCTAATAAACCTTCCATTTTACTCTCATAAATCCTGTAAATCTTCCATTCAGTAGCTCATTACAAAAAAAAAAAAAATTAAGTGAAATTAAGCAATAATATATGTAAATTATACATTTAAAATAATGGACAATGTAATGAAAGGACCACTCTTCACATTGCAATCCAGTGGGTTTTCAAATTAACTTTTAATGCTCAGCGACTGCCAATTATAAAGGAGCCTACGTTTGATTCTGCTAGAAAACACAAACCAGGAGAAGGAAAAGTGTAACACAAGGGCACAAAGCTAGTGCAGGAGGGTACAGTAAAACCAATCAGTGCAGAGCTTTAAGGGAACACATGCAGCAGAGCCTGGGTCCAAGAACCCAAACCTGCCTGCAGAGAAGCTCTTCCTGAAAACAGGAGCTTTGAAGGCTTGGTGGCACACTGACCCCCTCACTCACTGATTCCCCCCTCACTCCAAGAAAAAGCATACACATCTACAGACACCTTATGGTATGGTTTCTTATTTTGACATATCATATGCACCTGAAATAGTCATGGATATTTTTTCTTTTTAATTTTTTTTAAGCAGTTGGCCTGCAGTATAAACTGTACATATATTCCACTGAAAATAATGAAATACTAAAGTTTCACAGGGCAGAACAATGCCTGCAAAGGTCACACATAGCTTCTTGAGAGGGAAGTGCCATGAGGCAGATGTGAAGAGGCCACATGTTGTGTCAATCCTTAGCACAGAATGAGCAGAGGTGAAATATTAATGCATTGCAAGGAAAACAACCTTGCCTATATTCTAGGAACTGACAAAAAACGAAAAGGGAGGAAAAGACCATCTCTCCAGCTGCAGTATGAGGAACAGGTCCACTTTTATCCCACTTTAATACTGTCCAGACACATGAACTAAAGGACTTTTGCTCTATCCTGCTGTGGCCAGATGCCGACAAGACTAAAAGCTGCAAATGTTTTTTTTCTTGCTACTCCCTTTGACCAACGCTCTGCTGTTTTGTTACCTGCACTAATTGTCAGACATTCCTCTTCTTAAACTAACCATTAAGAATATAGACATTGCATATATATATATATATATATATATATATATATATATACGCACACACACCAGCATCCTGCATTTGACAATATCCGGTAGCAGGTGCCCAAGAAGAAATGTAAGGGTAAGCAAGGAGCAGTTTTCATTCCTGATGTACGCTCTCATCTTCTACCCACCCATGGCACACAAGTTAACTTAGCACAAAGCCAGGACATCCTAATGGAGCACATTTGACAAGCTTTTCAGTTCTGTTACCTACATAGCAAAATGACCCAAAATATCAGTACCAAGGGTGTGCAGTTAAATTACTGACAATATATCTGTAAAACAGAAATGCTCGTGGGAATAAGACTAGCTGAAATCTACAAAAAATTCATCTGTCCTAAACTATTTGTTTGCCTATTTTTTAAAAAAGGCAAGATGTTCATTAACATTCAGACTAAAAATTCTGGATTTGAAGTGGGGTTGGGGGTTGTATCGTTCTGTAAAGATGAGGCAATAAAATCTTGCCTTGTCTTAATGGAATGACAGTATATAAAAGCACCTTCCCAGAGAGCCTCTCACTAGGCCAAGTGAGATATCTGAGCACTACAACTCCAGGAGCTAGTAATAGTTCTTCCCTAAAGGCAGTGTTTGCACTGTTTTACAGGAAACTCATTCCCAATGTTGTGGTTAAAAAGCCTTTTCTACAGCCTGAAGGCATCTCCTATGCAAAAGTTCTCACCTGCAGTTAAGTGGAAGTGGGATGGCAGACACACACACAACACAGAACAAAATAACAACTGAATAGAACAAATGCTTATTCTGGAGACAACTAACAGAAAATACATTGGAAAAAACATATTGCCATGCTAGAGCAACACAATCTCTTTAGATTATATGGTACTTATGTTTAATGTGTCATTTTATATTTTTCCCCAAAATAAAAAATGCACTTACAGCTGAAGTAGTCTCATAAAATTATCCATTTTGTCTGAATAAAATTGAAACATGTAAAACACTAATAATGTGGCAGAAACAAACTCTGGTACATGACCCATTAGAAAGGTTGTAACTTCAAAATGATCCAATCAAAGTGACATAAGCCAAACACCCAACAGATAGGAAAAGAAAAAAAAAAAAGTAAAATCCAACAACATAAACCACTAAAATTTTCTGATTATAATTCATTAAAAGTAAAGTATAGAGTTAATGTAGTTACATTTTAAGTCTGGATTCTACGAAGATAGGTCTCAAATTTTGAAACTGCCCAACAGAGATATCCAGGATATTAATAATTTTCTAAATTCACTTACTGAGCTTCTTTCAATACAAATAGTTAATTTCCTGACAGATAATACTCTACAAGTGATTCATTTCAGAGCCGTGAAAAGCTCCAAAGACAAATTAAAAAAGGCAAATTAAAAACAAGGAGGACAAGTCAGTCATCAATTTTTTTTCCAAATTTTAAATTTCTTCCTTATATATTTTTAAACTGGTTTTCACATCAATGTCAGTTATCTATTATTTTCAGTATTAGATGATAGAGAGCTCTTACAGTCTTCTGTCAAAAAGTACCTGCAAGAAGATCTAACAGCAAGAGCACCCCAGTTTAAGGATGGAGGGAGGGGGGTGGGGGGGGGGTTAGTTTGCTTGTTTGGGGGAAGATATTTGTTATATCAGGCAAAAATTATCAAATTATCTTTTTTGCAACAACGCAGATGCCATTTTTTAATATCAGATTCAAGTCTCTTTTTACTTCTTCATTACAGAAATTATCACTAGTGTTATCTACCTAAGCCACAGTGAAATCAAGCCTAAAATAAATAATTTTGTGAGGCTATGGTTCCTTTTAAATAAAGCCTAACAAGTTCAAAAGTAAAAATGTTGTTCTTTCCCAAAAGATACTGTTTTATGCTTTTCCGTCCTCACTTACAAAGATGGTATTTGCACAAGGATATGAAAAGATCCTCATGTAACGTGACTGAATGGGTCATACACCATTTTTAAATGTAGGTTTCCCCATCACATAACAATCAACTGCCCCAGGTTTTATCACACCAAACAGGGAAGTGGAAGCTCTCCATAAGGAGCCTTCTCCAGAGAAAGACCCTTAAGAAAACCCACAAAAAACTTTAATGTCTAAATGCTGGCTATTCCCAAAGGGACAAAATATGATGTGTATATGAAGCAAAATGCGGAATAGCTCTGAGTATGCCATACATGTAAGACGCTAGACTGTAGTGAAATATATCAAAACCTCTTATAAGCAAAGACTCGAGAATTTGGCTGCCTTAGATCTCTTTGCTCATTTGAAAATGCTCTTTCCACTCTAACATTATTGATCATGAGAAAAATTAAATTTCTACTCTCACTTAAAGCTGAACACTGATTTAAATCTTTTTAAGAACAGAATTTAAACTCTATTGTATGAGTAGGGGAATCAATCATACCATTAGAAAACGCTCTGTTGGTGGTGCCAGTTTCAACTGAAAAGTAGAATGAAAATTATTAATTTGCTGGCTTCATTTGAAAAAGAGTAATCCCTTGCTGGTTGTCAAACTTAGGATTGTGGGGGAAAAAAGATAACCCAAAATGTAACTGTAGCTCAGCATTTAACTGAGTTAGAACATGGAATTTTGAATGTCTTTAAATCAAAACTGATTGGAGTGGAATAAAACCACAGTTACGAAAAAGTATAACTTCTTAACAGTTCTTAAGGAGTTGGTTAAATTAACAGGAGTTTAGAAGGGATGAATTTAAATATATATGCCCATGTGTCAGGTTGTCAAGGTGATATACCTCAAGAAAGTTCTGCATTATACCAGCTCTGTCCATTACTGCTCAATGTCACTGTAGTTCAGGTGTCGATACCCAGTAGCAGGCTGCCCCAACTGTGTGTACTGTCACAACCTATTTCTTTGTCATGTCCACTATTTATCACTACTATCACCAGACGCAATAATCTGTAAATTTGTAAAAAATTACACTAATCCCTTTAAAGTATTCCAATCAAGGCTCTAAAACACAAAATGCCAGCCCTGAAAACAACATGGCTCTTCCAGTCTTTGCCTGCATTTTAAATACCCTTACCAACTTAATTATCATAATGTTGAAGCTGTGCAATCAAGTTCATTGAAAATAAAAAGTCGTGCTAAAAGAACAAAATAAAATTGATGTATTCAAGTGGAAAAAGGTAAAATAAACAAAATAAAGCATTAGCTAGAAGTTAGGAAGCTCATGCATTAAGATGAAAGATGAAACAGATGCAATACACAGCAAAGATCAAAGAGCTCCATCAATTCATTCTGAGAGTCAAAATCCAGCTGAGCATGGGAGCCCTGTCCGCATAATAAGAAAGGTTGACTAAAACATAAGGATTAAACAGATGAGCTGTCTCCAGTGAATGTATGGCACAGGAAGCCCTGCTGAGCCACTTGTAAAGACACTTTGGAATTGTACACCTGCTACTCTACAGTGAAACCTACAGGAAGCCAGCCTGCAAGGGGAAAGAAACCCACTAATGGACTAAATAGCTATCTTTAGGAGAAAAAAAGAAAAAGAGTTGATACAAGAAAACAGCAGCTAACAGATTTGCTCTTTCCCTTCCATTTCATTTATTTACAAAATACTTCCACCACAAATGACTATAAAGAAATTGTTATCACCACCCTCTCACTCCCTCAAAATAAAAGAAAAAATCTTAGCACTTAAACTATCAACACAACCATCTATATATAGCAGGATCAGCCTAGTATTCTCAGTGAAACTGTCACAATATTACTGGTTTGGAAGCTCTTTTTTGTACTCCAGCACTTGTGTTAACTTGCTAAATCTCTAATAACTTCAGTGCTGTGGGATTAATTTCAAGGGTGAGTAACATTTATATTTTTTCTAATACTGATGGCATTTAAAATAAGGTTATATAAAAGTCTTCATTTTTCTCATCCACTTTATGGATAGAGATGGAGACATTGCAATCAAAATTTATAGCTGATGACTAGTTTTTCTTATCATTGGTAACAAGAAACCAAACTAAAAAAAAAGTTAACAGGTAAGAAACACTCTTCAGTTTAATTCATCCATTTATTAACTCTTATATTTAAAGTAAAATCCCTATTACATGCATATAGCCATAAACACAGCCCTCTCACAATAAACAGGAAAATGTAGGGCTAGCAGTTACTTCGTGATTCAAAGAATCCAAACTGCAGGGTTTCCAACACCTCGGACAGTATCAGTGCATTACACCTCGTCGGAAAGAATGGATCAGGGACACCATCACATCATAAGATGGCAAACCATAACTTAAAACAATCAAGAAGCAAAGCTTGCAAGTTTCTTAAGGCTTTGCTTTCTGACATATGTATAATTAATATCCACTGTGAGCTACAGGTGGTTCCATATTTATTTTTCAAATGAATGTTACTAACCTGCTTGTCCCACAAATGTTACTTACAATCACATTTTTTATTCTTGTTTTAGCTGACAGGACAATCTCCTCAAGGATCTGGGCAGAGCTGATATATTTGATTTTCAGGTTACCTATTGCCTGCAGATACAAGCATTTTGATTGTTTACAATGCAGAAGTAATTGGTAACTGTTAAATAACTCCAGAGACTGATTTAAGAGTCCTTCACCTACTGCATGAATGTAGGGCTTCATCCCACAGTCCCTAATCTGGCTAAATACTTAAAGATTTCACTACAAAAACAGGATATTAAAAAAGTAGCAAATGCAATCATAATCTAATCATCACATACAAGCATTATATTCAGTTTTAATGATTTCAAATCAATTTATATTTCAAAGTGGAAATTAAAATAAGAAGCAAGACTGTTCACTCATTACGCTTCCAAAATCAGCTACAAATATTAATTTGTGTAGCACAGGTTTAAAGCAGAATTTCTAGTGCTGCTTTCAGCATCTCAAGCCAAAATGAGGAGACTAAAACAAAATTCAGGCAGTATTCCTATGAGGAATTTCATATGTTGTTTAATTGGTGATACATTACTTATGATTTCATAGTTTCAAGTTGCTGACAATATTTAAAATGACTGTCAGAAGCATATGCCTGGTCTTGCACAGTCAAGTAGAATTACTTAGCTACAAATAAATCTGGCAAAAAGTCACAGAGGGCATTTTAACTATTTTCTGACACCATTTAATTGTCACTGAACTGTCCTGCTTCACAAAATGGCGTAGAAGAACAATACTGTTATGAACACACTATTTGTTGGCAGGACTCCTCTGAACTTTGCACTTTGTACTGGAAAACAGCAGTGAAACGCATCATTGAAAATATTGTGCATTACCAGACAGCACCATCATGGATGTAGCCTAAATCAGATGCTAAAGCACACTGTGGGAGGCCATCCAGTTGGACCTCAGGGAGCTCACCATGCCCATGTTTCAACACAGAGCCCACATTCACTATGCTTTGAGGGGCAAGGTTGAAGTATGCTGTAGGAGATAGGGGTATCTCTTGTCATTCCCTGCCCTTCTGGCTTCTTTGGGGAATGCAGCACCAAGACTTCTCCCCTGCTTCCATGTGAAAGCAATGTGGGTAGTCAAGGGCTGATCAGAAAGGGCTTCCTACAAGAGCAGCTCCACCTGTTCATGGATCAAAGGCGACACCAGTGGCAGAGCATCCACACCTGTGAAGCACTATGGCTGACCTAAGGAGTCACAGGATCCTCTTCTGTTCCACATAAGTCTAACTGCAACCCCTCAAGCTCATCGAGACAGAGCTTTCCTTCCAAGCAGAAGATTTAAGGAAAACTGAGATTGTTCCTAAATCTTTAACAATGCCAATTTCCTGACTTCTTGGGGCATAAACATACTTGTTAGCACACCGTAAATTAGTCAAGTGGAAGCTCAACATTTTAGAGTTTACAGCCAGCACCACATGACACCTGGATTCCTGCAAATGCCAGGTGCCCATCCTGCAAAAGTCACATAAGATATATTGCAGAGACTGAGCCAAGTGCTCCTCCAAGTAACGTGGTGGATATACTATCACAATTTTTACTGCCCGTGGGCAAACCACAATATGTTCAGACCAAATCACAACTGATTTCATAGAGACATTTCAAACACTTTTCTCTCAAGAGAGAGCTGCCACTTTGAAAAATTTCAACCTGTTTACCCAGCTGTTTTGGTCCTACAGCTGTCATTTAAAAGGTCATAAACATTCCTTTTTATAATGAGGTAATGATTTTACCTTCTCCTGCTGGACAGTGTTCCATAAACTATTGAAATAACTTTTGTGTTGAAAGTTTACCATTAAAAATTTTAGAGCAGTATGTGAAGCGTTCAGAAGGTCATGATAAGTCAAATGCAGAAATTGCCTCTATTATTAATTTAACCACTAGGCTCCTATGCAAATTCCGCGGTGGGATGTATGTACTCATTTATTTTTTTGCTTTTCCATTTGAATACCACATCTCCAGCTCTGTTGCTCTGCATTTTTTTAAACATATATGTATATAGAATTAGTAAAAGGCAAACAATAGTAAAATAAAAAAAAGTCTTTCAAGTAAAAAAAAATATCTGGCAACAAAAATCCTTTATAAGCTTTATAGTTAATGAGGAACTGTAAGAAAAAACCCAAACATTTGGACATACTAAATGAGGCAAAAAGTATGCCCTCACAATATATACAATATATTCTGAAACATTTCTTCTTTGTGTCTGCCTCAAACCACGTTTGGTTCAACACTAAATAAGTACTGATGATTTCCAACTTTTTATATGGAGGCAGGAGTAAAATTTTCCAAGTTGTACTCACATGTTCATATGTGCAAGAGACACAGAATTAATTATTTTAGCATACTACTCTGGCTTATCTCTGTAAGCTTACTTTTCTGAATTTAATTTCTTAGACTAAAATTGTATTTCTTTGTATTTCTTGATGGAGAAAATCACAGAATAAACTAAGTGCAAAATGAAAGTGTCATTTCAGGGACTGGAGTTATTTGTATAACTTTTTTTTCTCTGTCCCACATTCCAGTTTTTTAAAAAGTCTTTCATGCATTTTACTATAACCTTGGCTTTTCAATTATACATCAATCAGAAAAATATATTCTGAAGTAAAAAAAAATAAATTAGTTATACAAGGTCGTTGAATGTGAGGTGAATTTTACAGTCATATCACACATAGAAAACTCTGCCTTATGTGAAAGTATCATTAACAGGTTTTGTTTTGTTCAAACATAAGATAATACATAAAAACACATGTAAATTGTATTTGTTGTTATATTCTGCATGAATTCTGTTATTGTACTTTATTTTGACTCCATGTCACAAATAAACAAACTCCCGGTCAAATTTAAATACTCAAGTCTTATCTTGATCCCTCACTATCTCTTGGTCCAGCTTCATTTAGAGTGGATAAGGTGTGAGAGAAGAGTAAAGGAGCTCGACCTGCAGTTTATATCTCCAGCAAAGAAGATAATGTGAGATGCAAATGAAATTAATAAAAAAAAAATAAAGAAAACCAAAAGAAATTTATTTCCTTTTAGGTTTACAATAAATGCCCCTATACAAAGGCCAGCAATATTTCCTCGGTCTTCCAGGTTCAGCTTCCACTGATCAAGATAATTCAGCATGATCATGCATATGTCATCATGCATACCTACATGCATAGGAAAAATTATGAAAGTTTTATGGAGTTCATAGTCTGAGCCCTTCAAAATGGATTACTAGTATTTCTTCAAGTGATTTCAGGCACCAAATGTTACAAACACATTTAAATCTGCCTCACTTCAACAGTGATTATGCATTTACTCTAGTTTTCTTTATATAAAAAATACTTCAGCTTCATCAGCCTCAGATGAATTAATTATTTTTTTTTAATAATTCAAACGATCTTTTTTTCCAATTTTTTATTAGCCCCAAGGTTCTTTCAGCAATATTGGCTCTTTCTCTGTTCCATAAAATTGTAATCAATCTCTATTATTGTCATGAAAATGGTATTTGTCACTTTGCTGAGAAAAAAATAATCAATACATCTTGCAGAGTAGAATAGGAGTTTAATGCAGTGAATTGATGTCTGTTAGAGAAATTTAGCTTGCCAGCAGTTTGGGACAAGCTAATAGAAAACCAGAAAATTCACTGAAGGTTGACAGATGAATACACAGACATGCCACAAAAATGAATATTTGGGCACTTTGTATAGCCTGCCATTTCATATGCTGGAAAGAAAATAGATACAGACAAGAATATCCCTCAGGAAATCCTTTTGGTTTTTAAAAGGCAAAAGCCAAAGGCATATAAAAATGAATTCTTTACTGTATTATTTTTATGTTTATATAAGCTTCTGAAAAATAAGTATTCTTAAGCAATTTTCCATTTAAATATTTTGTGACAGACATGATATCAAATATGAAAATACTGCTGAGTGATAAAATAACACAAAGTTTCTGAGGCAATACTGAATTCCTGATCCTTCCAGATACAATGCATTGCAAACCCAAATCAGAGCATTACTTCAAAAATTAGTACAGAAACTGAACAATAGTACTGCTCACATAATGTTCTGGATTGTGAAGAGAACAAAAAACAAAAAAAGCCCAAGTAAAATTTTCATAACCAATACCTAGAAAGACATGCAGTTGTACATTTCACAACAAATACAATACCCTCAAAAGAGCTGCTAGAATTATTTGAGCCTTATTTAAAAAAAAGTTACATTTTAGGAACACAATCCTCCTTTCTGTCTATTGCCATCTGCAGAAGCTGTCAAAACACTCCATCTTCCAATTACACGCTTTCTGTCTTTCACTTGCTCTCACATAAGCCTATAATCTGTTTAATTCCCTTGTTTGGTTGGTTTAATAAACAATGCTTTTAAGTAGCAGGGCTTGATAAACCCAGCATGCACAATAAGCAAGCTGCAGTTATCCCTCCCTCCAGGAGAGCATCAGCAGCACTGACTGCAGAGACAATATGCTGGCCACAGCAGGAAGTAGCACAGGGCACCCAGATTTGGACTTCTTCAGCACCACTTTCTGAATTCCATTCTTCCTATGAAATCTTCTGATTCTGTGTTGGATATAAACAGGACACTGTCTTCAGGATCCTGCATGTGGTTCCCAGAAAGCGCTAAAAGTATGAATTTTAAGACCTCAGGTACCCACCAGGTCAAATAGAAGCAAACTGGTCTTTAAATACCTAAGAAGGCAACCAGTTGATTATCTGTGGTAAAACGTTCATTCTGTCATTCCAGAGACTTCAAGTAAGCCTGGCATATGAGCTCTGTTTCAGTAAGAGGAGCAGCTTTTTATCATATGCAAAAGGGCATTCTTGGGCAAAAGGATGAGACGCGAATGATGTCAGTAATTTTACATGGAAACACACATGTTTAAACATAAGAGAACAGAAAGGACAAAATTTAAAAGCTCTTGATTGTAAAACTGAAATAAGACCAGACAACAGAGGTCTACAATAAGCTGGAGATTGAAGAAAGTTTGCATCTCCTACTGCCTTCACCATTCTGTCATGGATTTAAAACTACCCATGTGAATTAGAGGTCTCCCTTGCCACTCCTGCACTCCTTTCTGATGGCAATGCTACTAACCCTCTTTTCTGATGGCATCAGAAATTTGCTACAGGAAGTGAAGAAACATTAACATTACTGAGGTTCTCCAAAAATAGGGAACTTAATCTAATTTTGTCCTAATCTGTAAAAGAATTTGACCTTCAGCCTGATGAAAAACCAGGTCAAGTTTCCACCACGGCAAAATTTAAGTGATAAAAGAAAATAAGCTTCTACTGAGACCGTGCCAGCCCCAATTTTGCAAGCCTAATAGAAAACAAATAGCAACACTACTTGTAAGAAAGTTATGCATCCTTAAAAAAAAGGATGTCATAGTCCATAGCAATTTCATGACACTAATGTAGGAGGTCCCAAAAGCCAACTGTGTGGTCTTTATTTCACAACTGAGTTCCAGCTGCTGTTGTACATTATAGGATCATGCAGGTGATGGTAATGACAAGAAATCAGTGTTGCATGTCACTGTCAACTTTTCCTGAGTGTAAACATTTGTGGTTCATCCTACAAAAGGTAAAGGGTTATTAAAGAAGGTGACAGAGTGTTAGTAGAGCTAGTTCAAAATAAGAAATGTTCTGTTATACACTGTCAAGTCTGATGCATCAGATTTGCATGTGTGGTGAGAAAATGAACACACATGTTATGCCCTGGGAGTTACATATGTATTTTTGTCAGAAGCGCAAAGCAGAGTTTGGTGTAAACGCAAGCTGTTACAAAAATTATCAGAGCTGTAAGTGCTTGCAACATGATTGGCTCCACATGAATGTGTACACCCAATCTCTTTCATGACAAGTTGCAAAGATATAAGCATAAACTCAGTATTAAGCATGGATATTTTTTGTAATCACTATGGTGGATCCTGAGGGAAATATTCCCATTGAATTTTCCTTAGGCTTTCTCAGATAATTTTTACAAGACTGATGATGAATTTGAACAGGTTTGAAAGCTCAGTCCCACTGAGAAAAAGGGTAATAGGTATTTCCCAATTAAACTCTTTCAGATTAGCTTACTGACAAAGGGACATAAATTTGAACCCACTGCATACATTAAAAACAGATGAGCTTCTACTGAAGATGGTAAATTTTCAGATGTTTTTCTTAATTTCACAGATATTTTTCAGTCATTTCCACATGAACAGCCAGAAATTCTGCTGTACTCACAGAACAGACTAACAAGTAACAGCAATGGCTTGGAAACACCTTCCATCTTTAATATACTCCCCAGTCATCAAGAGAGAATTATACCATGTAAATCTTTCCAGCACTTGCCATTAATGCAAATACAATCTATAGGAATCTGTTCTAATTTAAAGTCTTTTTCCTCATTCTCTAAACATAATTGTAATGTAGTCCGTTTCCTCTAAAACATGAAATATTTCCAGGGTCTATGTGAACACTTTTTCCAATAAGATTCAATAAAATTATGATGCAAGGTCATGATCCTTCATCCACTGAAGTTAATGAAAAATGTACTCTGGCTTGAACAGTACAGAAAGAATGTCTACAAAAAAAAAAATTAAATGCAGCCAAAACAGTGGACTTTCTATCTAACATCTGGCCACTCATTTACCATGAGTGTCAGTCATGAGCATTAGGTAAATAAAAATCAAATGTCCTACAAAATTCCTACAGCTTCATTTCCCATGCAACTCCAATGTTCATTAACACCAGGAAATACATTTGCCTCAGATGGAAAAGAGTTATTCAAAAATACCAAGTAGGTATCATCTCAATTTCTCTATTGCTATTGAACAAGCAATAACTGTTCCTGCTAACTACTGAATCACTACTAGTTGAATTTGGATCTGATTTCTGTTATGAAATAGAAGGTTTTATACCATAAAGATTTTCTTCTGAATAATCTCTTTCCTCTCACTTCCTATTTGCAAATGAACTTAACTGATCAGCAGACAAGGGTTCATATGGTATTGAAGAAAACATATGACAAATATTTAAAAATTTCTGATTTTTTCCTCAAAATCTTACCTTCATTTTCAAGAACAACCATCATAGGCACTTTGCATACCATGCCCTTTAAAATTTTTTAATTTTAATATTTAATTTTAAGAGCAATCTTTGAATGGATCCTCATCCTGGTTTTTGTGAGGGGCATTACCTTAAACCTGTTTGCAGAATAACAGCAAAAATGGTGGGTACCCATAGCTATGATCAATTAAAGACAGCAGTGATGTCTTCTATCAAAAAATGAGTTGTCCTAGTTCTGTTTTGCTTCCCCTGTGAAGTGTGCTAACAATTCTCATTTGGTTAAGAGATTCGAAGTCAAAGAATCCCCAAATTTGTCTGTTTGCATATTCATTAATGTACACCAGAACATTACCCATTTTGATTTTTAAGGAAACTGCCTGCACTGATGAGTTAGAAATACAGAAAGGCATTTGACAGCAGACAAAATGGGCTAGACAGCACTCACACCTCCTCCCTAAGCTTCTCTTTTTGTCTTCACAGAGAGGATGTTTGCTGCCTAGCCCAGTCCTGTCTTTTCTGCGGTTCTCTCCTCCTCATAAGTATGTCAAAGAAAGAGCCAGCCTCCACAGACACCAGCAGAAGGAACCATGACTGAGCAGGATGGAAAAACATCATAGCATTCATCAGCTGCCTCCCTGTATCCATCCAGAGGGATCCGTGAGTCAGACCTCAGTTCCTCCCAGAGAACAGATGAACAGAGGAGATGGCCACTGGTGGTCAGAGATAATACCTTGCACTTTATCATGTCCTTCACTTTCCCAGGAAAGTGATTTCAGATCTTAACTCCTTAAACACTAGGATGCCAGGTAAACCCACAACTTCTTGTAAACTTCTTTTATAGAACTTTTGCTTTGTATATGAATGAGAAAATTATGACAAAAATATTTTTGGTGCTGTACAGTACAAGCTGTTATAAGCCATTTAGTCAACTGAAATATGTGAAAAATACACCATGTGCTTGAATTGCAGATTGGCATTTCTTTTAAAAATAGTTTTGTGCAGGTATAATTAGCAATTAAAACATTTTAAAATAGCTAAGGGATCTAGCGGTAAGGATTAGATTTAATCCTGAGTGACCACAATTAAAATACAATTGTCACACTTCAAAAATTTTTCAACCTAAATATTTTGTGGATTTAAATTTGAAAAAGCTGAAATTAAACCAAGTTACCAATGAACTTCAATCTACATACTTTGGGAATTATTTTTATGTATAGTTATGCATACACATACAAGATACGTGAAGCCAGGTCAAAAAAAAGTAAATTATTCTTCTTTGTTGAAGCTTTCCACCGATTTTTATGAGTCAATAGGATAAAACAGAATGGATCCAAGAGTCAATATTAAAATTAGTTGAATATTTAGCCTGAAGAGCAACAACTTTGGTGGCCATCTGCCATATGGCTGGTGGTGTTTGTCACATTGTGCAGCTGCATTGGTTTCAGTACCTACTGTGGACATCAAAGAAGCTCATGTACAAAGAAAACCCTTAATATGCAGAGACACTGATGCTGATCTTGCTAAACACATACTCCAAAAAGTCAATTGCAGAACCTGTAGCAGCTCAAGGCCAATTTATAGTACACTTGGACAACTGTTTCTCTCTAACAGAGGTGTTTGGGATATTATCAATGTTATCCTGCTGTAGATTTAAGTTTGAGTTAACCTAACATGGAAATTCATAGTTCAGAAGATTTAATCATGGTACTTCAGTTTATTAGGAATATATCATAGCAAAGAACAACCTAATCCCGAAATTATCAAAATACCTTGCCATGGAATTAAGACTGTCTTTATATCAGAAATAAAGAATACATACATAAGTTTTAAATAGACTGCTAGTCCAGAAGCATAGACCAAAGAAAAAAAAAAAAAGCAAAGAAAGAGCTGTTAGCAAGTTAAACAGGGAAATACACAATAAAGATGCCCCAAAGGCTTTAACTTTTGGCCATATCTTCTTAAAGCCAGAGAAAATATACGCAAGACCTCAATTTACTATTCAGCGTTGAAATTTTTCAAACACAATCATGCTATACTTACAGGGCATTTTGATTGGGCAGAATCAAGACAGGTTAGATGCTCTAGCTGAAAATTTCTGTATTTTGTTTAGTACACTTTTTTAAAGTAGAACTTCAAGCATGAACACATCAAATGTTTTTTAAATTCCCAACTTGAAATACACGTTAAAAAGCTGACAGTTCTGCTCTGATGTCATCAATTTACCAGTAAATATTGTTCAAATGGCATCATGAAATGCCATGAATAGAAATATTTTCTATAATTTTCAAATTGAATTAAAATTCTAGTAAAGAAGGTAAATAAAATATTAAACCACTTTAAGTGTTAACTTCCTTCACTTTTCACTGGTAAAAGCTATCCATTTTTATATGGGCTTATTCAATTTCAGGAGCAGAAAGATGCTCAAAGTTTATATATAGTGTGTGAGAATGGAGAGCTGCACTTATACCTACCTTGCAATTCAGTTCTTAAATCTATTACCTTACTAAACGTGACATGTTATGATTATTTCTCCTGAAAGGATGAAACAAATATTGTATCAAAAACTTAGCAGTCTCTTTGATGTTCTGAAAAAGCCACGTGATCTGTGCCTCAAACCTCATGGATACATTTCTTTCCTAGCTGCAAAGTAGGGGAAAGATGTTTAATTCACAGTTTGACTTCTCACTACTTGCAGGCAGCCCACACGAGGACTTTTGCTTTTGTTTCGCTAATAACAGCACCGAAAACGAGGTGGCTGTCAGAAGCTCAAGGAGGATGCTTTCCTGTGGGCTGATCTCAGTGAAGCTCTGCTCTGCTCCGGCTGGGGGAGAGAGGGAAAGGAGATAAAGACAGAGAAAATGGCAGAGACCAATTAGCCAACACAGCCTGTCAAGCAAACCAGCGCTGAGAACCAGGAAGCTGCCTCATTGCACACTCAGCCACAGAAACAGCAGGTGGAAAAAATGTATAATTGGTCAAAGTAAAGTAAAACCTAAATGGCATTTCTCACACAATGAAAATGAGGTAAGAAAATTATCTTTTTTTGTGTGTTTGGGAAACAAAAACCCCACATAAAAAGAGAAGCGATAACTGCAAAGTTGAGATCTGATTAAGATCCTGAATCAATGATGCTGACATTATGTGGAATATGAAAAAGACAACTAAGAAAACAGTATTTGGAAAAGTATCAGTGCCAAGGACAGCACTGATCTATTTGTCTAACTTTCCTACCTAGCAATCTTATCACTTTGCTCAATCTGTCAAAATAAGCTGAAAAAGCAGTACTCAAAATGTGAAAAGTGGCTGCAGCAAAACCCAGCACAAAATGCCTTCTTACAGAAAACTACAATAGGGGAGAAAAACATTTAAAGGTTGGGAAAATTATGGCAAGATGTAGTGGTTGAGGAAACAATCTTAAAAACATACCCCAAATATAACAGTCTGTGTGTGTCTACCACAGCAGTAGTTTTGGAAGGGACAAGGAAAAGCCCAAATTCCCCTCTGAACCAATGCTCCAGATAATCCTAATAAAGCAGGTAAAGGCATGGTCAGATATTTAAGAGCTCTGCAAGAGGAGACTTTATTTCTATGTGTAGCATTCATTCAGGCAAAATAAAAAAAATTGGCAAATACAACTAATTTGTGTGGGGTGTTATGGATTTGTTTGTTTGTTTGTTTTTTGTTTGGTTGGGTTTTTTTGGGGGGTGGCGGGGGGGATTTTTTTTTTTTTTTTTTTTTTTTTTTTTTTAATTTAACCAATGAAGGCCGAAAAGACAAAACTAATTTGGGCTTACCCATAGTAATTTCATTTAAGGAACTAACTTCCATGAAAAGGTTCTTGGAAGAGGAGCAATTGATTTCAAAGAGAAAAAACTCTCTTCTTCTCTATGCTAAATCAGACCAAAAGCTATCTTTCTTTGAAAGGTCATTAAAACTTACTGGAGTTAAAACATCCCTCCTTGATCTCTTTACAAAGTTAGTTACAATCCTGCTTTAACTGCATGAAACTACAGTTTACTGTTGTTAGTCAGAGAGTAATGACACATGGCTGAGAAGACACAACACTGTTCTCCCTCTGTTTGCCTAGTTCTGATTTGCAAAGTAACAATTAAAGTGTCACTCTAGATGGATGAGAAAAGCTGAAATTACGTTCATTTTTGAAGACATTATAAAAATAGAGTATAAATGTAGAACACACAAACATCCATTATAAATAAAACCCTTTTTAAAATCCTCCCTCTAAGTATTCCTCTGCCTATATATTCCCTATTCCCCATAGGGATATGCTCTATTTCCAATTCCACTCAATGGATATAATTTAAATAGGAATTGACTTTGAGTTCCTCCTGATGTAGAATAAGATAGTAGACAGTTTTCAAGTATTTTGACTCATTCAAGCATCAATAATATTTGCAGGTGAGAGGTGAAGGAAAATTATGTCAAAGCCAGGGAAGAAAATTAACTTCAGAAGCTTGAAGCTGTTTTTCAAGTCATGCTAAGGAATAGTAAATGTTTTTATACAGTTTCAGAGACTTGGCTTTATTTGGTACTTTGGTGATTAAAAAGTTGGCCTCTTAGGGCCCTAAATGGCTCAGGAAATATGCTATACTATTTCACAGAAGTATCGACTGAGGCAGTAAGAGAAAAAGAGCATCTTACGTCATGGCTGTCTCTAAAATTAATTTTAACATCAAATAGATGTAAAACCCCATACATATACATATTTAAAACACTTTCAAAACATCAGTACATCTGTCTTGTAGGGGTTATTGCTCTTGGTGAAAATACTCACAGCAGAACAGGGGCTTCTGATAATTAGTTGAGTCAAACCAGGCCTACTTATTGCAAATAAATGAAATAGAAATAAGATCATTTCTTACTTCTCCCTTCTACATTTTTTTTTCCTTAAACAACAAGACATTGCCATTGTGGCACCCTGAAAAGCTGAAATCTCTCCTGTGACTTTCAATCATAATATCACAAGCACATTAACAATATTATTCCAGACTATTCCTCACTCAAAAATTTACCTACATTAAGTATAGAACTGTAAAAGTGGTATCTCTCATAAAACTAAAAGACACAAGCAGGCTACATGCATGCAACAGAAGTACTACTACACATGATTAACCTAGTAGAAATTAGTATTCTCACATGGTGCTTCATTGCGCACTTGCAAGAAATAATACCAAATAATTCAATAAAGTGGTAATTAAAAACCTGTCTCAATTCTCCTGGCACTGTGGCAATCATGCTCCCACAACCTCGCAGCTGAGCACGGAGCACTCAGCTGCCTGCACTGCACTGCAAAGAAACAATCCACCCACCACTGACTCCTGTTGTTTCATAGGGGATCCAATTACTGATATCGTTCTGACACTAGAGATTAGCTGATTGCCAGTTCAGTGTGCTTACAAAATCTTATGTGTCACAGGAGGCCCTTTACTTGTTTCTGTAAGACAAACAGTGGGTTTTTTTAAATCTATTAAAAGCCCACTAGAATATATTCTCTCTCATGTGTAGCACTTCAGCCCTATCCTGTTGGACTCGAAGAAAATTCCTCCTTTACAATTGTCATAGAAATAAAGTGTGTTGATAGTAACAGCAAAAATACACTTTTAATTGTGCTTTTCAAAAACGAGATTTAAGAGAGGCAGAAGCTATATATGCCACTATTTTAGCACTAAGAAAGACCTCAGGTCTTTGTGAAGTCTGAGATCACAATTAAATTTTTTTCTAATGAGAAAATGTTAATGGAACTTTGCATAGCTCTTTTTCCAAATCTAAGAGCACATTGAAACAAGGACTTGCGTAGAAAACAATTGTTTGGTTTTTGTTAGAAAGTGCTTTTCTAATCCCCAATGCTGTAAATAAAATTCATTAGGACTGTATAATACCATTCAAATGAAATATATCAGTGGGGTTCCAATACAGTTTTGCTGTTCCAGCTCTTGAACTGAAACAAAAAGAAGAAATGGAAAGACAAAATACAGGTTGGGCAAATTAATATTAAGGCAAGAAAAGTCAGATACTAAGGAAAAATAAGGAAGAAAGACCGTGATGAGCAAAAATACTTCTATTTTCTCACCACCAACACCAGCATTCTTACAGGCAGACATCATAATGACTCTTAGGCTGTATCTACATATGAGAAACCAAGAATACCATTTTTAATGCTCCAATGAATTTTTCCATCCATTCTAGAAAACAATGTCTTCATCAGCTGTGACAAGACACATTTTATTACCTTGATTACCACAGGATTTTACTGTAAATACACCTTCTCTAGAGAACAGAAGCTTAAATTGTGGGAAATGATGTAATGCTACATAGATTTAGAATAAAAGGGACTTTTTTTATTTATGCTATGATATAAAAAAAAAAAAAAAAAAAAAAAAAAAAAAACCACCACAGAAGGGCATTTTAAAATCCCCAATTTAATTAATTTCCACAATTTTTCTTTAAATAAAAATGGATGTTAAACCATAAATTTCTGGGATTTAATTTTATGTAATGACAACATGCAAATTTTGTTTCAAATTATTAGAAAAATATTTCATTCACAGCACATGAACAAAGAATACGGCCAAATAACACAAAACCAGGGCTAACACAGTATTAAACAGATGTGCTGCATTTTCTTTTAATACCCTTCTTGGGAAAAGACAGCTGTAGAAACTTACTGGTCAAAAGTATATTTAGGTTTTATCTTATACCCTAACAAGAGCAAAGTTAAGAGACGCAATTATAAAACAGATCAGGGTAAGGAATCCACTGCAATTCAAAGTTTTTAACCTCACTGCCCCCCAAGCACAGTATAGACACAAAGGTGACCCACACAGGGTGGGTAGGGATGCCACAAGCCATATTTGCCACCTCTTTGCTCACAACAAGGATCACTAATCTGCCTCTGACAGAAGTCTGCCTACCTCATTCCCAGAATCTTCAAACAGGGACACTGCAGCATCTCTAATCCATCAGCTGCTGTGCTTCACTAATTTTACACTTACAATCATTTCCCCAAAGTCTAACTTAAATCTCCCTCACTAGAATGTAAAAACATTCTTCTTCTTCTGTTCCCCATAGACAAAAGGACAGTTTAGTACTTTCCTCTTTGTAACAATCTCTCATGCACCTGAATCTCAATCCTACATCTTTTCTTCAATTGACTAATTCCTTCAAATTGTGGATTTGGGGAAAGTTTTCTAGAATGCTCACCATCCTGGTTGATTTTCTTTGGACTTGCATGGAAGTCATAGATCAACTGAAGTATGATAAGGAACTACAAACATACTCAACTTCCACAGCACTGTTCTTTCCATTGCCAACATACACAAATGGTACCAGCCTACTGCACTTAGAACTTGCTGAGTGCTGCTGTTCTTCAACTAAAACTGTACCTCTGCACTTTTTACTAATAAAACTGTCGAACAGGCAATAAAGACGAACATATGGCTAACTTAAAATCAATTTCACTAAAAAGCCCCAAACCCAAACCTCATTAATTTAAATTTTGCGCTCTGTTTTGTGGTATGACTTACCTTTGCCTCATTATATCACCTAGCCAAGGCACATTGTTACTAAAGAGTGTTATTTCATTAGGTAGGTACTTATTAGGTTGACATTTCACATACATCCAATTGCAAGTTGCTGTGCAAAATCAGGAGGCGCAAAAATAAACATCATGTGTTCATACACCTGAAGAATGTTAAATCCATTCAATTAGAAATATAAGGAAGTTCATTATCTTATGAAGAAAACTAATTCCTTTTGAAAGAAGAGACAATGACTGAGCTATAATCAATAGGAATGTTCTAGATTGGAGGGAATCTCTTGCTCCTTAAATCTCATATGGATTACGTGTCATTGCTCCCCTGGCTCTGCTAAACATTATCAGCTAAACTTGTTAGAGAGTGTTGCCAAGGCAGGGCTCCAGGAGCATTGAACCTAAACCATCAAAATAAAAGTGAAGTAATTACAAATTAACCATAGGTGAGTCCATACGAAATGTTAATTTTTAACTACATTATTGAATTACATCATCCATCATTAATGAAACACCAAGCCTCTGACTACATACCCTTCATCAATTCAAGATGTATGTGATTATGAAGAGTGATTTTTTTTTCACTGAAGCAATAGGACTCTATCTTGATACTTGCTCCAAGTATTTTACCATCTCATATCACCATCATTGTGACTTTAGCAGAGTGTCCTTGCTCGTCAAGGTTACCCGGGAACCCTGAGCAGATGTACTACAAAATAGAAATGTATGTATGAGATAACACATTCCAAGTAGGTTTGCCATTCTGTGGCACTAAGCATTTCCAACCACTCATCAACTGTAGAGTTGCTATTTGCATTTTGTACTCTATGCATGAAAGCACTACAGCTGCCTGTGGCAACAAAGGAAATGCAAAACTTGCTGGAAGAAAATAAATAAAATAAACCATTTCCTGTGGGACAATTCAAAGTCTTGCCTCATCATCCTGAGACATCAGGGATTCTGTGTTGCTTCTGGTTTTTATTAATAATGCAGCAACAGTCTTTCAACCACTCTTTCATAAGAGGAGCATTTCCTTTGGAGGTGATATGAGTCATGTGATTACCTCCATCATCTGGAGTCAAAGGCTAAAAACTGATAGAGGTTCTCACTATCAACTAGCCTATAATTTGGCACCTAGAGAAGCAGTAATAAATGAGTGTTTATCTACTCAATGGGGAATTTCATTTTAGTTTCTGCCCCCAAAGTCATTACCTGCACAATAAGAGTGAGCAATGGAAATTCACAACATCATAAACTATTAGAGGCTTACTGTTTCAACTGCATTTCAGAATCATTTTCTGGACCGGAAGCTATAAGCGAAGTGTGCTCCACAACATAAGAGAAATGTATTGATATGACAAAAACAGAAGGTATTGGCATCTCCTAAGAACAGACAAGCATTTTATACTCCACATAACAGTTTCTTCTGTTCTCGGTATTGTTTCCCTTAGTGAAGAGAAATATTAAATAGTCCTAATTTTCTTTTCTTAGGAACCATTATAATAAAAGAGTGTTACTAAGCAATATTTGTATAAGTCTTCTTTATCTAACTGAAAGACATTTTCTATCTTGTTGAAAAAAACTTGTGCAATCAAGAGGGTAAGTAATAAGAAAATATTGTTCAATTAACTTGGTATTCCATTTACACTTAAGTATATTGCCAGTAAGTAAAAAAACCCAAAAAACTTTTAGCATAATATACACTCAAAATCCTACACAAAAACTTACTCTGAATAATAATTTCTTTCTAAAATTGGCAGCTTATCAGGAAAGAAACAAAAATATTTAAAATATAACAGACTGAAAATGGTCAAAAGTCATATTTTTGTTCAGTATTTTTCTGGAATGTATTGGGGTATCATTTTAAAACTAATATATGAAAAGCTGTCACAGTTTCTAGCAATACCTCTCCACTGCCTTAATCTTAACAACCTCGTTTCACATCACTGTTATATTTGTTCAAGCATGAAAAGCATAATATTTTTCCCTTTTTTCATGTTCAGTGGAGATATTTCAGTCTAGAAATCTAAGATTATCTAGTCCAGTAGTGATATCACTGAAGTAACTGTGCAGTCATCTTGTGATCCCATGTGAGGAAACACAGCAAGAAAATTATGTAGTCATTAAGGGAGCAACAGAAGCCACTTACATAAATTACTGTACAGTAATTCAAAAGAACACGAGGAGAAGAGATGCTTGAGGCTTATGCTTCTTTATTCTGTAAGCCTTGAATGTATTATCTGCCCAAACCTTGGGAAAGAGACCACCTGTTAGCTCCTTTTTAAGCTTAAGTGAATAAATCAGTGTTTCTGCTTTTTCTAAAAAAGAAATATTTTTTGAGCAGCTAATATGGTATCTACAGTTTCTTACTACTTTAAAGCTACTAAACTAAGTAACTCCTTTAACATTAAAATAGGCAAACATCCTAGCTCACCATGGGGACTTCTCTATTTGTCTTCTTAAATCACAGCAGAAACTGGAAGTGAGGATACCATCCTTTCTTTGACCAAAGGAAAGTAATTTCTTCTAAGAACATATTTGATTTAATGAAAATAATTTTTCCTTTCCTAAACCTTACTGACATGAAAACTTACTCATTTTATTTTTTCCCTGTCTACAGGAAATTAAACACCACAGAAAGAAACAGATAGCTCCAGAAAATTTTCAATGAGGATCAAGTCCTGATCCCAGAAGGTACCAGCTACATGTAGAAGTCATACAAGTCCCACCAATCTGGTTGATTTCAGTCACCATGGAAAACTCACACCCTGGACTTTTTCAGTCTTGCCTTCAGGTTCAGAATGGAGACTATCATATTCTTTTGCATTATTCAAATTATTTCTCAGTCAATAAAATAAGTTGATTAGATGTTTTTCTCCATGCATCAGTGGATAGTGTTCTCTACCATGATGTTTACACATATCATTCTCAGCAGAGGAGAACACAACCTCTCTGTGCAAACTCCAAGGCATTCCCATATGATCAGCCTTTGTACTGTGATAGTATAGAGTGTGAAATTTTTTTTCCCTTTTTTATGCACATTTTTTGACTAAAGGAATAGTGGATTTCAGTCTCCAGCTATGAAGTGTGCACTTACTTTTCACTGACAATAAAATTGCAAAGGCTTCACATTGCACCCGAACATAATTGTAATACCCTAGAAACTAGCATATTCAAGAAAAATATCAGAATTGCTTATGAGGTTTGGCTTATACTTTCCATGACTTGAGTAATTTTTTATGAAAACCTTTTACCTATCACTGACTTGTTATCAGAATATATTTATAATTAGAATCATTATTCTATCTCTGTGCTCTCTGATACTGACTACCTGCAACAGGACTTTCACTAAGAAGCCATCAGAAAGGCTGAGGGAGATACAGGAAGGTGCAGCAGAGAAGAGGAAAAAAGCAAGATGGATCAGACCTCAGTATTTATCCTTGTTGTTGAGTCGGAACATTTAGTTTAGTGTTGCTCAAAGTCTCCAAAGAAGAGCAAAAGGTGCAGAAAAAAATCCCTGATGTTATTTTCTAAACATTATTTTCTAATGATTTCAGGACACACTAATTAATTTTTCTCTGCTAAGAAAGAGGAGTGGACAACTTAATTTCAAAATCTTCAAATTATTTATGTGAATTAGAAGGCTGCATGCATGAAGGGCAAACACGGACATTTATTTTGTATAATGGTGCATGTCTTGAGAGGAATTGCCACTGGAATATTATTCCCACTCTGCATGTCAAACATTAATATAAAATCAATACGGACCCACTTTCCCAACATTTTTCACGCACCTGTGTTACCCCCTCAGATGGTTTTGCCACCACACTTGGCATTTGGCTCCCCCGGGACATGGGAAGAGGTTCATTGCACAACCCTCCTGCTCGGCACAGCTTTGCTGCCAATGGCTCAGCAAGACCTCGGCATCTGTGGGGGGAAAGCGCAAGGTGAGACAAAGGTGATTGGTGGTAAATCTGCTGCTCTGTCAGCAAGTCCTGAAAAATAGAAAGTAAAAAGGGTGTTTTTCACAATACAGATGACATCCTCATTTGAAATTATACAGTTGGAGTTGCTTTGTGACAAAGACACATTGCTTTGTCTTAAGACATGACAGGAATAAACCCACAAGAAGAGCTAACCTGCTAAATACACTTGTGCTCACATAAAAGCTTGACTTGATAGATTCCAGGGTTTTTTTTCCCCAAAAACATAAGTTACTTTTGAACTCATAATAAATTAACCTTCATTTCACAGCTGAACTAGTTCTCAAACAGGCTCTACACCTCAGTTTACCTCATGATCAGACATGGCCAAAAACATTAGTTAATCAAAAGCATCACAGTTTTGAGGAAAGAAAACCCCAGAAAACCACATCACACTATTTTTTTCTTCAAATAGGATGTAGCAGATCTTCCTCTCTGTTTACACTCTCCTAGAACACTGCTCAGGCAGCTGTTTTTGTCCAAAAACTTACAGTCTCAGAGGAGCTTAATTTTCCTGAGCATCCCTGTGAATCATTGGCATCTTTCAAACCTCGATTTGAGGAGATTCCTATCTAAGTTAAAAGGTATTTAAGGATGCAGTTCTAACACATTTCTTCTGGATCAGGTATTGGTATGCCAACCTGTTTTAATGTATATAATCAGAAAGTTATAATAGTCTATTATCCTCAATTGAAATTACAGCACTCATTGCTGATATACTAAATCATTGCTCCTAAAGATGGTGACCTAGTGCTCAAAAATACACTCAAATTCCCATCTGGATTTTGTTCCTGGATATTTTGCTTTATGGAATGGAACTCAGTTATTTCTTTCCTCTTCCTCCACTTCAAGCTTTGAAACATTTTTCTGAGGCCCATGGGAGAAAACCACAGCTAATTTCCATGACATAGATGGGGAAAAAGATCATAACCACAGCTCCTTACCTTCACTGGCTGCAAAAGTTACCACATTCAGTTATCACTGGCAGGATGTTAGATATATTCTAGTTCAATGAGATCAGGGAGGGGACTATTCAGAGAAGCAGCTCTTGCACACCTTGTTACTGAAGGTGAAGAGGCAAACGTTCCCAATATCACAGAAAACACATGTGGCAATTTCTACTGTGCCTTCTACTGCTAAAACTCAAAACTAAAGCTTGTTATCCTGGACCAAAATATTTGCCTATTTTTTAAAATAAGATTTTCAGAAGAAATGGGATCTCTGTGGAGAGATGACAGCATGTTTGGTCTCATCCATGGATGCATACTGGCAGCAGATCCTGTATGGGGATGCCAGATGAACTCACAAACTTGTGGGGGCCCATAGTAATTTATTACTTTCAGTTTCATAACACAACAGCTTTTAGAACCAATAACCCTACAGACAAACTAAGGAAGCCCAAGGAAAATTTAGAAACTACTGGATTTGTGTTTTTGGATGATAGCACACGATGTGAAGTCATCTAAACTTGGTACCACACACCCCTTTCCTTAATGCATGAGATCTTTTGTTTTAATCAACCCTCGTGATGTTTCTAAAAACATATTGAAACTTTTCAAAAATCTGAAAGGATCTTATGAATCAGTGCACAGACAAATCTTTTCACCAACCACTGACATGCAACTTTGTTCAGAGTGGCTGGTAGAAGAAGGTAAGTGTATGTTATGGATCTGTGACTAGACAGAAGTTTGGCCAAAAGAGCTCATGATTATAAAAAGAACCACATCTTTTGTATCAAGAGAATTATGTATTATAGGTGCTTATAAAAATAGCCTCCACACAAAAAAATCTCTTTGGAGCCCGTTTTATAGGCTTTATAACAGTGAAGGACCAAATAATCCTATCTTGGAATGAAACCTTTGGTTTCAGACAATAAAAGAATTTCCAAAATCAGCGTTTAGGCAGAATTCTCCTGCAAAGGTCAATTTGTGAAGGTAGAACATCCTGCTGAAACTTAGGCTTCCCTCACTACTTCTGTAAAAACAGTCAGAGAATGAAATATCTCAAGCAAAAATTACTGTATAATGAAAATAGAAAATTTATACAGATATACGTAACATTTAATTAAGTAAAATAATCACCGTATCTTTTATTAGTCAAATTTTCCAGGTACTCAAAGCTCCCAATCTAAAGCCTACATATCATGAGCTGAGAACTTAGATGTTTCTTATTCCTAAATAAGAAGCATGGT
Organism: Zosterops lateralis; assembly: GCF_965231275.1. Classification (NCBI taxonomy): domain Eukaryota; kingdom Metazoa; phylum Chordata; class Aves; order Passeriformes; family Zosteropidae; genus Zosterops; species Zosterops lateralis. Next base: position 28,364,518 of record NC_139765.1, read on the forward strand.
TATTCCTCGGCAATCTATTGAAAATATCATTTGTCTATGTACTGGTAGATATCATATGGTAAATATGATATCTGGTAAATATCATATGTCTATGTACTATGTACTGTACTTTTCTTAACTAAAAGAAAGCTATTGAAAGCTATTGAAAGAACCAATTTTGCTAGTGTTAATTTGATACAACTTTTTTTTTTACATGCATGAACAAAAAATTATTCTTCTATCCCAATAAAACAGAAATATAAACTGCAGGAAACAATTCCTTCAGTCCTCATGGACTAGGCACTAAGAGGTTCAAAAAAAGTTATTATCTCACAGTGTACATTTACTATTAAATTATTGATGAGCTGCTTCTATTGTCATTTTACTTCTGTTACCAGAAATTAAAGCAAATACTAAATTTCAAAATACACCCTGCCTAGGGAAAAAAAAAATCATGTTCATAAGTACCAGGATTCTCTATAGTCCCAAAGGGATTTTCATAATCTCACAGGTATCTTCAAGTCCTAGAATTTGCATTCTGCCTCTCAGCTCAGCTTGCAGATGTTTAAAAATACATGCAACAAGACAATTCACTATTGACCACACATCTAAGAGGTTCAAACATCTGAATTATTCTGCCTGAGGTCAACTACAATTTATATGCCAAATTAGGTTGAAGTCAAGCTAGGAAGAGCTATGAAACACTAAGATCTTTGGTGCTTGGGAACTTGAGGCTGTTTCTGACCAATCTGCACCATCTCAGATCTTCTTCCAGGAAAAGAAGGCATTTTCAGGAATCAAATATGATTCCTAAAATAAGCTTACAACTTACGAATCTGTAGGCTCCAGTGATTTAAATTTTGCTGTGCAAACAGCTGTAAAATGTGGATTAAAATAGCAAAATTTTGTAAGAGTGTTCCTTGGATCTTGGAATTCTAGAAGACAAAGGATGCACATGCCATCATATGCACTTGCATGTCAAGAAGATCTGCAATTAAGACAAAAAGACATGGTTCCCTGGGCTTTAACAGTCTATATTGCCATACTATTTAATATAACCAGAAAATATTTTTCAGGAACTCAGGTTCAAGGCTTCTAAGATGTATACATCTAAGTGGTATAATTCCACCAAAATGTTATAATGTATACATGCAGTACTAATTTTATACACACAAACATATATTATATGTTTTAATATAATTTAGTCATTTACCAGGAGAATTGACGTACATCCCAATATGTATGGGCTATTTTTTGCACAATTCAAAATTGTGAAATAGTAACTCAAGTAACCGTACTATTTTTACTCTAAAATAATTTTCCATAACTTTCTAAATGATGGAGGATATTTCATATAACTATCTCCTGAAACCATTCAATACTATTAAGGTAGAGCTAAAGAGAATTCAAATGATTCTCCTCCTCAAGGATTCATGTTTAAGTAAATTCCCAACCCCCAACCGAAAAGCAATCTTTGCTTCCTATTTTCCTGGAACAGATAACCAATATTAAAACTAGTCTTGCGAAGGGATAACTTGAAACAGAATTATCCATAAATGAAAATGCTAATTAAATTAGCATCTTTTTTCTACTAAATATACTAAACTTCAAAGTCCAAGAAGGAATTTTAAAAATCTAAAGTAGCTATCAGCCTTCAGTACTGTTAATGTCTCTCCCACTCGCCTAAGCCCATCCCCAACAGCTTTCCATTGTTATCTTAACTTCTTCCTGGAACAGATAATAGAATAATGAAAGAACAGTCGGGAATAGACTGAGATGCCCTTGTAGATATTTGTTTTAAGGCTGAAAACTCAACAGCATAATTCATTACATTCAGGCACATTTTTCAGAAATAATCAGCATACTACCATAAACCTCGAATTTAAGCCTCAAATATGCTTTAATGGGCTGATTCCAAAAATATTCAAGATTGCCAGCAATCAAGAAGCTACAGAAAAAATTAGTATAACAAGTAATTTCTGGTATTTTTTTCTTCCTTAATTATAAAACTTTTAATAGAAAATCAAACTTTAAATAGATTGCATTCAGCCAAAGCCCTCTTCCTGTAATTAAAAAGAAAAAAAAAAAAATCACCCTTATCAGGGAGAGAAAGGGTCGGAATCTATTAAATCTCTCTTGTCTGACACAAAATTACAAGTGTGACGAAAAAATCTAGCTAACCTGACACAAAATTAAGCTGCTCCCTGTAGAACTTTAAAGAACACAAACTATCTCAAATGCAGTAGAGGAAACCACAGGATGCTGTTTCTAGAAGTGGGATCCAAGATCCCAGCTGAATTCATTTTGTAAGCACAGAGTGCAATGATAACGATGTAACTGAATTCCTACAAGAGACTTAGAGCAACACAAAGAGAACCAACTCTGGTAAAAGATCCAAGTTGCCTGATCACTAGGGGTTCCTAATGAGCACCTGTGCATTGCCTCCTTATGCAAATCAGAGCAAAGGCTGAATACTATAATTTGAGAATTGATTTTCAGTGCAACCTTTAAAAAATACAGAACTATACACTGATGTAAGCATCTGATTTCTGGGAAAAAAAAATTGCAAGCTCTCTGACCTCCAAGAATAATCTTGCCAGTACTGTGTATGCTTGTCCTTGACCATGACTCAGAGCAGGCAGTCAAGGAGAATTATAAAACTAGGACATATTCTCATTTTCTGGTTAAACTGGAGGTTTAAACTTAACTTGAATGAACAGGGTACATCATGACAGTTATATTTCATAGCCACCATGATGTCTAGCCTCCAAGAACCTCACTAATTCCATTTTTAACTTCCACCTTTGTCCTCTGTAATTTCCTCTGGCACTGAGTGCCACAACTCAGTGCCAGGAAGGGTTTTAAAACTTGTTCTTCCTGGGCAGCAGAAGAAACATTATCTTCTCTAGTCACCATCTCCTCACAATGCCCTGGTGTAAGGAGATCTAAATCTGAGCTAAGTGTATCACAGGACAGAGAGACTTCTCTTCTTCCCTCCCCCCAAATTCTTGTTTCAACCAGTTCATCCTGTGAACACAGCAGTAAATTCCTTTTCTAAGAAACTCTTTCCTCCCAGCACACTCCTGCCAGGAGGCTTATGACTGCTCTAGCAGTCAACCCTGCTATATTATTTTGGTCCACGAGTCTTTCCTGATCTGACTTTATTTAAATTAAAGTTATGCTTCTATTTAAATTAACCATGATATTTGTGAACATTAAAATCATCATGCAGGAAAGCCCTCTGACCTGCTAGCTGATTCCTTTACCTTAACAAATATTCAATCTGGCCAAATTTGCCACTTTATATACAATCCCAAGAAAGCAAAAGGCTCAGGGACCTGCTCAGAAGAGGTATAAAACTCCTTTGAGACACAGTACATTTATTCTGAGCCCAACCAAAAAGAATAAAATGGAGAGAAAGAAAATCGATGGAGAATAATAAAGTTTAAAAATAAGACACAATTTCTTTTACTTTAAGAGAACTGTTGATAACTGAACCAATGGTCAAGAGAACACATTTGTCTATATTTCACCAGATTCCCTAAATCACTTAGTGTGACATGGAAGATATGATAGTTATAATAAGATGGCATTAAGAACAGAAAAAATAAGATTGAACAGTAGAAAACATCATCAGTTAGTGACATTTGTTAAACTAAGAAATGGTCCTCTCTGTCAATGCACTTTTCATTTCTGAGAATGTTTAAAGACAAAAGATAGGAAAAAAGACAAAACATTTAAAGACAGAATTTTACATGGAGGGCAAAATCAAAAATTAAATAGGTTTTCCACCAGGTTGATCTCTCTCTCTTCTACCAAAAGCTGCACAAAACTGACCTCTGGCTGAAACACGCTCTACAGTGCTGCAAATGCTGATGGATGGCTATCATATACTCACCAGGCAGACAGTCCTGTGGAGCACGGATAATTTGAGGGATGAATCAGATTAGCTCAAGTTGCTTCAAAGACCCCTCCTCTCTCTCTGATTCTCTCCCTCCAAGGGCACTATCACGAGTGCAACATTCCAGAACAATGAAATTGGTAAAGCAACAAAAGAAAAACGCATAAGGATGGATTAAAAAAACCCTACACAGAAGCAGAACCAAGGCTGCAAAATTGCTCCCTAAATATCTCTTTCAAAAGAAACATTCAGAGAAAAAATTTGCTCCCCACAACCTGAAAGTGCCCTGCAGTAGTACTACCATAATTTAAATCTCTTACATTCCTACAGACATGTGTTAGGACCATGAGTATCTAAGTGAATGCTACCAAAACTGTTATCTTTTTTCCTTTAGTGTGACTCATGCCAGCTGGACTAATCTAAATATTATTAAACATCATTAATTATATTAAGTTTAAGCTTAAATTGTGCCAGCAGGGCTAGTTAAGAAAAAGAACATAAAAGATAACATTTTAATTAATTATGTTCCCAGGCTGTGGTGATGGGTGCTACCCTCACTATGTACATACAGTCTCAATTATTTTCCACAAACAGATAGGTATATCAACCAATCCTTCTGGCAGCACTTTCACTGCTGTTGTGTGGTGCAAGATTTAAAAGGCAATCCAGGCGAGTCTATAATGTGCTATAAAAATTAGGAAGTATTTAAGTGCTTAGATCACCTTCCCAGAGGACCTTCCACACTTACCTGACTAAATTTCATTGACTGTCCCTGGAAAGTGACCTGCTTTTTGTAATGACAGCACTATAACCCTACTTTTAGTCTGGCATCTCTAAGAGATACTCAAAACAACACTTACCAGCACAGTGCTGTGGTAGACCAATTCTAGGACCAGAGTGATTATTTTACAGCAGTAAAAATCTACTGAAAATTGCCTTTGCATATTGTGGTAGCTACACCGTTGCAACATTCAATATTTTTATGAATATTCTAAACTTATACCTGTGTATATGTACAAATATATGTATATGTACAGCAAGCTATAGTAATTGATGCATTTTGCAGTTGGTTTTGTTGTTGCTTTTTATGAAATAATGATGTTTATAGTCTTAGAAGGTTTTCAGTGGTGACAAACACAGTATTTTAAAAAGTCAAATTGTGTATTGCATGTCAAATCTAGCATGCCTCTGGGAGGACAAATCAGCATCTGTTACACTTTCAAGTCTGCAAGCACAATTGTTAAGTATATTATGATCAACAGGAGGAATACAGAGTACATCAAAGGGAAAAATAAAACTCCTGGTAGATAGTAACCATTTTCTTCTTTTCTGTAAAAAATACTAAGATGCTGGAAATTGCTCATCCTTAAATCACTATTAATTAAAATAAGACTAGCTACTCCTTCCTCAACACCTCCTTTTCTTCTCTCTGCTTCCAAAACAAGACTGAGAAAAAAGGAAATGTCTGTGTAATGAAAACCTACATAACCTTCAACGATTTGCATTTAGAGGTAAATCAAATTTATTTGGTTTACACTATAATGGTGCTTCAGTTCTGATAACTTTTTCTAAAAGTTATTGACTTTTTGTATGATACTTTAGGAAAAAAAAATATTAAATGCACAGAATTCAAATTCACTCCTTGTGCATATGCCCTTTTCCAGCAAAATAACTTTTCTTGTTCAAATTAACCAGACACTTTGTTCTTTGCTCCCACTTGTCCACACAAATGGATTTTTTTTTCTCTAAAATTTCAGAAGTGCCTCTTATCTGAGGTATGAATTGTAGGAGTTTATTCCAACTGAACTTCACCTAAATCAACCAACAGTGCTCCCAGTTCCCAAAACCAGTTGATTTCTTGATCTTTCCCATCACTTTGTTTCTCTGGAGACTTATGTCGGCAGCATCACACAGCCACATGTTCACAGACATGCCCCTCAGATGCACAAGTGGCCTTAGGGAGCAAATCAGACTCTGGGTACAATATGAAAAATAGGAACATTCCTGTGCACATGTGACAGGACAGAGAAGACAGACACTGCACTACCTCTGCCCCAGGTTTCCCTGGAATCCTAAGGCATCGGTCAGGCAAACACAAATGGATATCATCCTGTTCATTTCATCATTCTGGTTTAGCAACAGCATGGATGGGAACTGACATATTATATTAAGTTGTGCAGTTCCCACCTCTTGAGTGTACTATTTTTCCTCTATTTCAATTTCTCAGTAGATTTTTAAAAATTGATTAGGAAGCTGAGTAAAAATCTCATCTAGTTTCTGTATTCTAAAGGTTAATACAAGCATCCAAGCATCACATTAACATAACAGCAGCAAAAATCAATCCAGCATGAGACTGAAAGCACTAAATTCATCCTTAATTCCAATTATGGCCTGCTGTATAAGTTTTAAATTTTATGTAAGAAATTGATACAATCATAATTTCCCACCTCAACCCTTTGAGGAGGAAAAAAAAAAAGTAAAACAGAGACTTGGCAAAGAATTCCCTTATTGACTGATACATGATGACCTTCTTTTAAGATCTTTCTTGAAAAAGACTTCATACAAGTTTTCTTGAAACATTCTAATGTCTACATTAGAAGTTGTCAGTGTAGGGACAGCACTGTGAAGGATAAAGAGAAACAAGACAAAGGGAATAAAAGCCTAGATCATGATTTCCATATGGGTAATACACACCAAATCTTTTTTAATGCAGTAAAATATACATCTATTTTGCCACAGTTAATATCTAGTGCAAGTTCATGGCTTAGAAAGAGCCTTTGTGCCATCTGTGAAGTTACTGCATTCAAAAGGACGAAAACAGGAGTGGAAAAGCACGTTTAAAATGTATTTCACATTTTCTTCTAGTCCAAAATTACAATTACTACACACTTTATAAGCCTGAAGCCAGTTTTAGTAAACTGCTACTTACAGGTCTCACATGACTGCCAACAGATGAAAGTGGTGAGTGAGAGCTCTCATTCACTGCTGCTGGCAACCCACTGCCTTTCTGATTTCTTTCTTCAGAAACAAAGATTGGATGGGGGAAAATAAGGTAAAGGGTTATTTTTAAAAGTCCTTATTTTCAAATCACTATCCAGGAGCTGTCTTAGTTGGCCTCTTGTTAGTTGTCTCTCATGTTCCACTCCTGTCTCCATAGAAACCTTGCAGCAGCATCTCCTGCCTCACTACCCTGAAGTCTTCAGATTTGGCTGGTGCTAAGCCTGGCTGGGCAAGCTGTGGGAGGATAATGGCAGCACCCCTCTGGTGCTGAGGTTCACTTTGCTGGCCCCTGTCACATGGAGGCCTTGTGTACAAAAGAGAGAAATCACCCCTAGCCCATTGCACAGACTGTGGCAGAAGGCTCATCCCAATCCCAGCTGCTTCCCTTTTCTCTATCACCCTTGCAGAGATGGATGCATGGATTGGGATGAAGGAAACACCTCAGACCTCATAAACTAAAATCCCAAAACTGGAAAAGAAGTGAAGCGGAGGGATACTGAGCTAGATAATCAGCACAGGGAAAGTCAGCTGGCTGCAAAGTGGAGCACTTCTCAAACTCTTGCCCGCCTTTCCCTGCTTCTAGAAAAGTGCAGAGGACACTATCAGCAAATGGATTTGGAAAAAAAAAATCAGTCTGAATATTCAGAGGTACATTGTAATACCACCTCTACTACAGAAAAACATACTTGGAAGGTCTTACTTCCATGGTGTTTTTCTATTTAAATGGTTTATCTAGGAAAAAAATCTACTTTTTTCTAATGTCAATCAATTTTTTTAGAGAGAGGGAGGGTACTGAGAATTAACTTGTATTTATTTTTTTTTATTTATCTGAATGGCCTGCACCCGAATAGAATGGTACTTTGCTTTTACATGCTTGAACTTTTCCATCGCTGTTATCCCAGCTGGAATATACCAAAAAGTGTCATTTTGAGATGACAGCTATGAGTCATCAGGTGGCCAAAACTGACTAGTCAAATGCAAAAGAAGTTACTACTCTCTACAGACTGCCCAAGGGGACTACTTACAACTCTAAGATGGGGAATTGCTCTCATCAAAAGGAGAGGGCATGTTCAGGCAGACAGTCCCTCAGAATGGTTTCTCTGCCAGCCCAGCTAATCTCATTTCAGTTTGAGTAAATTGTTCTTAAAATAAAACATCTCTGCTCTCAGGCACACAAACAGGAAGAAGTGGGTTACGGAAACAAAAACACAATAACGACTTCTGGCGACTTGCTGAAAACAAGAGAGCCTACAAAACAGCACCAAGTAAGAGGTTACAAAATGTATCCCGTGAAAATCCAGAGAAGGAAGGGCCTATCCTCCTGTGTTTGACAACTACCGTAACAGCATATGAACACAATTTCTCTTTGTAGCTATTAGGCCCTGCAGACAGTTTCTGTTCAAGAGATGTGGGCACAGTGTGCCAGAACCTTGAACAGTCTAGAAGAAACAGAACTGATTTTTTTATTTTTCTAATGTATTAAAGCCTTAACCTCTATATGAAATATGTACTTACTGAAAAATCAAACTATGTATTACTGAACAGATTTGGAGCTTTGGTATGCATGGGTAAGTCTAGAGGTTGCACAATAAACTAACATGAATATATATATTAATATATGCACACGAAGAGTAAGTAGTAGATATTCCTTGTCTATTGTTTTCAATCAAATCCTAAAGCAAATTGACAATCCAAATGTTTATTGTGATGCAAAGAATGCATCTGTAGTTTTTTTATTTTATCTGTTTTTTTCATTATATCTAGAGTTGTGAAGAATTTCTAAATATAAAGAATGTGTAAGGATAAATATTAACTTTAAAGTCCATTTCATGGACATAGACGGTGGTGAACAGGAAGAAAAAATGTCAGATTTGTGAAATAAGTTTGAACCAATGTGCTGAATGCAGATAGCAGTGATCACAAGTTACTTGACAGGATGATGGTTATTTTCTACACTATCACTACACATTTACTCAGGCAAAATTTTTTGTCCAAACCACTTAGTGGTTCCTTCTTTGAGAAAGCAATTTTCTGAAACCATGCACTTCTACCTACTAGCAAATAGTTTGTTTTCTAATAAAAATTTTCAAAGGTGTAATTTATGGGGAAATAATACTCAGTATTATGCATTTTTCTTAGTGTCTGTTGCATTTTACTGAATGTTAGGTGTGAACTTGTTATTCTCATCATAGAAAGAAGAGCAGTCTGCTCAAATCAGCATTCCTGGTATGGGACAGTATAGTTGCCATTTGTGTCAATGCAACAACCCTGCCAAGACATGCCAAGCTCATAGTTTAATTTGACAGAGAATCTTACAGGGCCCATATCACACACTCTCCTTCAATTTACCATACTTCCTCAATGATGGAAACAAAATGTTAAACAGCAAAATGAAGGCTGGTTCAGTGTCCAACAAGGAGATAATTTTTCAAATCTACGGTTTCCAGCTGATGGCCAAGTGAAAGTCTTGAATGCCTCAGTTCTCCATTCTTAGATGCAAAGGCCCTGTCACAACAGGAATTCTGATTTTTAAGAAGATATTAAACAGTAATGAACATAAGATAGCTACTCTAGTTATTTGTAGAGATCATGTTGCTGTCTATATAATATAGTTGCTGTAGTAAAATTGAAAAAAAATAGTGTTGAAACCCGAGAATAACACTACAGAAATTAATTTCTCCATTCCAGTCAATACCATCAGCAAGGAGTACATTGCCACCATTTTCTGATGCCACACGCCCAGAGGAAGATGACAGCTGTTACAGAAGATAAAGATGATTTTTTAGAAGTGCTTGAGGATTTAGTAGCAAGAAATGAAAGAGCAAACTTCTCCTACCTCTTTAAAGCAGAGGGCTGGAACCCATGCAATCAATAACAGTAGACTAAACAAAAGCAGAAGAAGCTAAAGGAATTGCCCTGACAGACTAGGAAAAAAAAAAAAAAAAGCCTGCAGAGGTAAAAGACATCTCTGGAAAATGTAACCTATCAATTTTAGTAGCGGACCTGCAATTTAATCACAGCATGGCACATTCAGAGCATTGAGAATTGAAACTAGAATTCAAGGGGGTCTACATTCTCATTCAGGTTTAAGGGAATAATATCTTTGTCTAACAGATTGACCTACAGACTGTTCCAAAAGCTCTTTTTTGCAAGAAATGACACTGTTAGTGTGGAGCAAGAAACACTGGACCACATTCCTTTCAAGATGCAAGTGCAGAGAAAAGAAACATCTTATTCGCACTCAAAGAAGCACCTTATTTGACACTCGAAATCACCAAGGCAGGTGGCTTTTGCCACAGAAAGTGCAGGAGCAAGAGGGGCAGGAGTGTAACACAGCTGCCTGTCCACAAACACTGCTTTAACTCCTGCTGAGGGCTCAGGATGGATGCAGCCCAAAGGGCTGACCTGCCCTCTCCAGCCTCATGCCCTGCTAGAGCTGCCTCTCCAGTGCAGGCACCAGGATGTGAGCAGCCATGCAGTCAGCTGGATCAGGTGATTGATCCATCTGAAAACTAACCCTACCAGAGAGAGAAAAGGAAGATTAGCTTTCAGTTGATCAGCAAAGCTTTAAAGGTTCTTTCTACAACAAAGAAGAGATAGAACTAGCAGTTTCTCTGGCATAGCTGGCCCAAGTCAGCAAAGCTGCTGCAAAGAAATGCTCCTGCTCGCTCCTCCATGCACTGCTAACCAGGCGACCCCTCCTCAGGAGCTTCACATCACAAAGGTGTTTAGTTTAGTGGAGGACATCTTGGCCTGCAGTTCAGGTAGAGCTACAGAAAAAGGGGTCCCAAAATATCTCCAGCCAAAGAGATGGTAACTAACTCTTTCTTGCATTGTAAAGAGAGAATGACATGTTACCCTGTACTTGAGACCTGAAATTTTTTTATATAATTGGTCAATAGTATCATCAAGATGACTGAAGATTATGAAATTGATAAAGAGAGACACAAAGCAAAGTGCTTTTCCTCAGCCAGGCTCTGGTAGAATTTATTGATTTACAGCAAACAAATCCATGTGAGAAATAATATTCAGACAATCTTGTGGGTATATTTTGGTTGCTGGTTTATTTCAACAAAATGGATGCTATTCAAAGCCACAATTCTCACAAACTCTAAGTTAACCACGCACTCTCTCTCTATATACAAACACATAGAAATTAATATTCAAAGATTATGATGGAGGGTACAGAATTATCAAATAAACAATAAGAGAGGAACCAAAATTAAGATTGATGATGAAATCAGAACTCGACCTCAGTATAACATGTGTAATTACACAACTATATTTTTTCTGGTTTTGATAGGACCCCTATCCCATTAAGGGAACAGGAAGACTTATTGAATACTGGATTGTTTAATCCAAATTACTCTGTTCTCAAGTATCTTTGGTCTGTTGAGTGATATACAGACAACAGCCATGATGAGAAGGAAAGGAGGGATGGCACGACCTGGATCAACCATCAGATGTTAAAGGGGTTTATGCCATTCATCATCAAGTTTAAAAGTCCTCCTCTGTAGGCCAAATAACAACATGAGCCACCCAGACACTACTTCAATCCCCCACAAAACTGTAATCAATAAGATGTATCAAAAGAGAGAAGGCAAGGACTGTGGAGAATCAGACACTGAGCTATGGCAAATTACACCAGGAAATTAAGAATAAGAATACATTAGTAGCCTTGGATCAATTAGGTAAATACAAATGCATGTGTGACAACAAATGTTGACCCTGACAGAAACAAATACGTGGTGTTCACCTGTGTGAGAGCAACATGATTGCCCCCAGCCTCAGGTGGGTGACTCTGCTGTCCCAGTTGAAGGGAGGAGGAACCAAGGGCTTTTAACGGTAAACCAAATAATTTGCTCAATATTTATGGCCAGGGGCAAGAGCAGGCTGGGTAAGACAGACCTTATCTGGATGCCTCATTTGGTGTCCCCAATGTGTGAACTGTGACAAAGGAAGGGAAAAAAACCCCATCACATTTAGTTTATAATTCTTCTGCATTATTTTACTAGTGTATAACCTACTGTAGCTTAGTAGGTATAGAAAAAACCTTAGTCAAAATTAAGTATACCTTTCAGAAATTTATTCTTGCACAGTTTTGGCTTCACCCAAAATTAAAAAAAAATCATAGGAAATGGTTTTACATGTCACAGCTTCTTCACTATGGCTACATGTGAGAGAACATGTGTAATTCTCATGGAAAACATGAGGGAGAGAAAAAGAAACCAGCAAGAGTTATGATCGTGTACTTATTTACATACAAGATTATTATATATTCCTTTATTTTTCTTACAAAGCAGACTATTAGTTAACACAGTTGATAGTCGATATAGTCAAAATATGTACATGTTACTGGCAAGATTACATGCAAAATCATGCATTTAATAGAGCAAAAATGCTGAGGTTTTCCACTGTTTTACCTTCATTTCAAAACCTGGAATATAAATCAGCTAAAAAGGCAGCTGTTGAAAAGAAATGATGACTTCATTCACATATGACCACTGATTAAAATAAGCTTATAAATTTTCCTGTTTTCTTGCAACAAATTGCAATTTGATGGATCTTATTTATATTTTTTCGTAAATGGAAAATCTGCTACAAAAATTAAATCCGTACTACCAATAAAGGAAACTTGTCTCATAAACTGAAGGAACTCCCAAAAAACCAGTAAGGATTTTTCCCTCTTACTTAGGTACTCCACCAAAGGGGTAGTGGCATTTTTGTCAGTTAATCTATACTCTTTTTTAGTCTCTATTGAAATACAGAGATAGAATGTCTGCATTCTCTTCTTTTAAGCAGAATTCTGTAGCCAAGAGAGTATTTCATAATACACTTGCATTTTACATGACCAAATCGGAACAAGAATAAGGATATACTGTGTGTCCTGATCCTACAAACCTTTATTCCAAAAGCAATTTCTGACTAAGCATGCAGAAACCAGTTAACTTAAATACAAGTGTGCAAAAGACAAAAGATACAAACCCTTCAATGAAGCTTCTTTAGTTGCTGTCCTATTAAATGAAAAATTTTCATAAGATTAGCAAACTAGCTACTCTTTCCTTACATTTGCAGAAAAAATAATAAACACTGAAACACATTATACCAACAAAATGTACTCTTGATTAGCATTTTTAAATGTTTTTTTTCTCTTCTAAAAAAGTCATCATTTTGTTTGGTTGTGCTTATATTAAATCTCATAAATCTACTTCCAAATGTGGAGGACTGATTTAAGAGTTTCTTATTGCATAAAGCAGTCAGTAGGTGAACACGGAACTATTACAAAGCACCTTTATAGAAAGAAAATCCAGGTTAGTTCTGTAACTAACATCCCAGACCATTTTTAGCAATAGCTACTAATAACACTTAAAAGCCCTGAAGCAGTAGCACTATTGTGAACTAACCCCAAGGAACTGCATCTGCAAATTCTGCTATCAATCTGATGCTGCAAAGCAGCTCAGTAGTTCCAGAAGCCTTTGTAAATTCCATCTCTGAGAATTGATTTCAAAAACTATCATCTACTGAGTATACGGGGAAAATCTGTTACCGCTGCAGATTCAAATGTTAAAAATCCACCTGAGGAGGACTAAAAACTGCCCAATTAAAATACTAACCCTCACTGTAGCCTAATATTAAAAATAAGCTATGAAAAGAAATCAGGCTTCAGGAAATATTACTTTTTCTTCTAATACACTAATTTTAAAAGGGATACAAATGAAGAATGATTTTTGTCCAAAGCTATACCGAACTCTGTGGTATTCAGGTATTCTTTATATTTTTATAAAGAAATAGTTTGGTGTTTTTAAGCAATATATTTATAATAGTGTCAAGTATTAAGATAACAATTGATCTGACTTTTCCCTCTACGGTCTAGTAAACGTACAGTAGCAAATTTTGCAGGAGCCATTTTTACATCTGGCTTTGTATAGTTTTATGTATTTATTACTACTATATCCAGAAAAAAAAAAACTAGCAAAAACCTAAATAATAACAACAACAATAATAGTAATAATTACCAAAAAAACCCACCAAAATATTTTGCTTCTGCTACCGTGTGTTCCGCATCACATTTGCTCAGTGTATGTACAACTTGAATGGCTACAAGTAATTTCAGTGGAAAAAAATTTACTACTGACATGATAAAAACCACTCTACATTCTCAATTACCTCTTAGAGCAGCTCCTACTGAAAGACTTTCTAATACAAATGGAAGACTAAGCACCACCAAGAACCGCACAAGTAGTACATGTCTGGAAGTTTTGTATATCTGATATTACTCAAAAACAAGGAACTTGCCTAGGAAACTGGGAGTTTCCCGCAGCTAAGACAGAGTTTATTTGAATGCAATTAGTTTTGCAGTTAGTAATACAAAAGTGGCAGGCAAACAGCATAAGACATCATACTCGTGACTTTTTAATATCTGTTCAGAATAAATAAATTCATAATTGTTCAATTATATATTCAGGCAGGGAAACACAATGCTAGCCTTTCATTGTCCATGGACACACAGTCTCATCACCAGAGAGCACAAATGAAATGCTAATGGCAGAGAAGATGAATGCCAATTTCCTTCACTTTGCTCCAACTTTCAGTGGCTCTCTCCAATAAAAGATAGCTATTTGTGGAGACTGGCTTGTTCCATACCATTAACTCAGAACAAAACATATTTTTAGTGGGACAGCAGTGTTTACTTGTAAGAACTGATGAATTGTACACCATCATTTATCACTTGTAGACAAAGACATTCAGGCACAATTTTGGACATAAATCAAGGTACATGCTCCTAAATAAAAAAGGGATTGCTTAAGTCCCTAAAACTGCATAGATTGAGGTCAGATTGGCCATAGCAACCAAGAATGGTACTTAGGCCTTCAGTAAGACTTAGCAACCAATAAATGAGCTCAGATCTCTTTTCATCTCCACTGGTGTGAAAGCCAAAATTAAAAAGATTAGATCACGCTGCACCCATCACAATAGACTTCACAGTGAAAAAGTCATTTCTAGCCTTTGATTCACATCCAATAAATAACATTCATCCCTTCCATAATGAACAACTTTCAAAGTAAATTGAATCTCCATAGTGCTGCTTTCCCTTGCTGCACCGTATTTACATAACAATATATCACAGGAAGCTCAGAGTGGGTCTTGCAAATGGAAGACATGTCTTTAGCACTGATTACACTATACTCAGCTTTAAAATGCTTGCCATTTAAACATAATGCACAGTAGATTATAATAAATAATAAACAACACTTTAAATCTTGCGGTATGAAACTTTGACAATTTCAATATGGAAATTTTATAGTAAACAGCTCCCTCCCCCTTTCCTATGAGTCCTTCCATTTGAGGATATTCAGCAAATTCTACTTTCCAAGAGCACTGATGATACTATCTGTCTTGTGTTTCCAGGAAAAGGAATAGTACATTATTTAATTTTTCTTGCCTCTTTTCACACGGTTTCTCTTCTATTTTGTATATCTTTTCAAGTACTTGAACAATTCTTTCTAATGTTCCAAACACATCAGTAACCTATTACTCCAATCTCACACAAAGCACTAAGTATTGCTCATTTTCCTTTCCCTAGAGCAGTAGTTATGTGTAAATAGGTGAAGCTGATCACAGCTGCAGGAATCTAACACAGATTTAACACATGAAATCAACAAACGCATCCAGCAAAATTTGTGTTGTATTGTCACTGTATGCCCTGTATTTCCCATGCTCAGTTTGTCATTATAGTCATTCCCTTCCTACTGCAGGTTGCATAAATTGATGTTTAAAGGAGTGTTCAACAGAAATATATCGAAAGAAAAATTCTACACCTAATTAAAAACATGTAGGAATAATTTCAGCCCTCTGCACCAACAACTCATGTAGATTATACTATGTGAGCTCAGCAGGGAATCTCATTAATTTTTAAAACTCCCTGACCCTAGTGCAGTTAAGGGTGTGAAAATAATTACAAATTAGGGTTGAGGGAGCACTGTTTTATTATTGTATGTGTGCTATCAGCTACAGAGCATTTTATCAGATATGGATATTTATGATAGCTAAGCATATTTTTAACACATCCAAAATAAAATTTAAAAATGCAAATATTAGAGATCTTATATTTTCAAGAATATAACTATAGTAGCCACCAGTTCCACAAAAAAGAAAGCCTGTCTGTGCTCTGCAAACATTCTCATAGCACAAAGCATGTCAATTACAGATTAAACGCTAGTAACAGCCTGGATACGGCAGTAAACTAAGACATTTCTGTAACAAGGCATGTTTGCAATCTACCAATTTCTAACTTATTTAGAAGGCTATAACATATTTGGCAGAGGGTATAAATAGTCTCTCTTACCTAAAACTTGTCAGAAGAAAGATCCTTCTTCATTGCTGTCACCTCCAGTGCCCCCTCTTGCCACCATGGAGATTGGTTCTGCTATGTTTATTGCTCTGTGCCTCAGTTACAGCCGTGACACTAATCTGCCTGCACAGACCAGCAAAGGGGTGTGTGTGGGTGTGCGGGTGTGTGTGCGTGTGAGAAAAGAGAGCCTGCTGACTTCAGGACTGGGAACCTAAACCTCAGGCCAAGTCAAGGCTGAATGAAAATGATCAAAGCTCTGTCCCTCATCAACAGAGTAGACAAGATTTCTCTCCCCCCTCCCAATGAGAAGTAGGGCTGTCATCAGGGATTCCCACTAAAAAGCCTCTAACAGAGGCAGACCTTCTCCAGACTGCTAGTGCCTGCCCAGCAACCCGTGCAGAATACAGGTAGCTATTGTTCCTGAGACAGATATGTAGCCAGCCACTCAGACTCTGACAGATCTCAACAAACCACTGAGCCTGCCTTCGGTTTAACTCTTTATTTACTAGCCGTTCACTTTTTACAAAGATCTCCTTTTGCCCTGGAGAGGGAGGGATAGGGAAGGTAAAAAAAAGAAAATCAGTAAATTGTTCTGGCTTTCTTAAAATGTTTCACATACACAGGCAGTAATCCTATGCAAATTTAGGAGTATTGACTTTCATTTTAAATCTCATCTAGCCTGGTGCTGGACAACACAGCAATAGCACTCTTCAGCAGTAAAAGCGTATTCCAACCCTGTACAGGAAATAAGTCCTGCTCTACCTTCCTCTGAATTTTCATAATTCATAGGGAAATAAAACGGTTGGAATAGATAAAATGCATCCTTGCTCAAATAATCTAGGTATTAAGAAATAGAGAAATTTAGTGCAAAAGCTTCAGCAGTTTTCCCAAAAGACATGCGTTTTAAGCATTGACTGAAAATGAAGTTAGCATCTCCAGCAGCAAATTGTGCAAGAGCAAGTAGATAGTAATTAGCTGGCACAAAAAGCAGAGATACTCATTTCAGTTTCATAGCAGTTATATATTTCTATAAGGAGATTTTATTTGCATAAAAAGTTCTGGATTTTTGGTTGTTTTTTTTTAATTTTATATGACATGGAGTTCAATCATTTATTTGCAAAGACATGGTCAATGAAGCTGTTGGAGGAAATATCCTGACATTTACACTCTGTGCTTGACTTTTAGGAAGTAATGCATTTTTATATGAAAAGTTAATGATTCTTCATTCTGTATAACTATTGTATAAGTTCAAGGCAGGTGCAGACTTCAGCTCTAAAACACTTCTTTCCCTTCTGTGTCAGTCTTAATTTCATTTTAGACAGATTGTAGTAGGATGTGTATATATGCATGGGTATACTTGCCTCAGGGTGGATTGCTTTAAAACAAGTTCAAGGCGTAAAGGTTGAAGATTACCAGCAACATTTTCACGTGCCAATAAAATCAAATTTATAAAATACAAAGTATAAAAAAAATTAAAATCGAGACTGCTAGAACAAGTTCAAATTAGAGATATGATGTCAAAAGCAGAATTTTACCCTAAGAGACCCTGTCAACTCAGTGAAGCCTTCCTATCCATTACAAATAAATAATCATTTTATCAGAAACTTCCAAATGACAGGCTAAAAAAACTGCATGTGACTTAATTTGAAAGTTGCCAATGGTCACTTTGGAGTGTCTCAAAGCAATCTTTTCTGCATGTTTGAGAATTTAATTGCATTCCTACCAAAATGCCAGGCGTTCAGAGCCATTCAAAATTCTACCAGTGCAGCGAGGAAACAAACAAACAGGAAAGCAAATCAGTGTTATTATTCAGTGTAACATGCTCTGTGTGGCAGAATACCTCTAGCCTATTCAATGCATTTTAAAGAACCAGGACTTTGCATTCAAAAACCTTGTTGCTGTTTAATTCCAGAGTATCTCTTTCATATAAATTGGAATATAAGTCCTTAATGATAGACTCATTCTTTGCACTGTACTTTTTAACATCAGTTTATGTAAATGCCTGGTGCTATGTAGGAAAATAGTTTTCAGTCATAAATGTGTTTGCAATTTAATAGTGTTCTTAGACAAAAAGATTAATTTATTATGAATTCTGAAGCACTGCACACCAGTTTCCCTTCTATTTGAGGAAACCAGTAACAATCTCCTTCCACTAAATGCAATTTAAAATTTCTGGAGAGATATATGCCAGGAAGACTCTCTGCTGCTGGTGCACAGCATGGAAAAACTGGTGAAAACATGGCCATGAAGCTGCAACAACAAAAGCCTGTGGAGTACATGTTACTGTCTGGAAACACCTACCCTGCCCAGTATGTGCACTCTGCTGCCAAACGTAGACCACATGTATCATGCCATAGTAAGCCTGTTTTGAAGCCCTGCTAAGGACCATGTGACAGGCTACTGAGGATGGTCACATTTGATTTCAACCTCTGGCAAGGCCTTGCTAACTGTAATAACCCTGGAGTATTTCACCCTGATTCCAGGATCTCACACACCTTCCAGTGCTGTGTTATCCTGATACGTGCTCATCTGCTGCTGGCTTGGTATCTCCATGAGCACACAGGCCATCCAAAAGTACTAATAAATACTTTACAGGAGGATGAGAATGAAAACTTTCTGGAGGAAGCTCATGTTGGAGCTGGGCATTTGCAAGAAGACAGAATAGTTGGTGCTTGCTATGAAGGTGTGACTTCCTCCTCCTCCTCAGAAACCCTCCCCACTTTTACTGGAGCAATCCCCAGGCTGCATTCATGAGGAAGACATCTTTCCTCAATTTTGGAGTGAAGTATTCTGCCCAAAGACTTTCACAGTCTCAGGAGGTCACCTCTGACAGGGACCATGGCCACTCTTCCCAGTCAAGTCTACCCCAAGTGACCAGTAACAGATGTCTTGCTATAAAGTATAGGATTTATGTAAAGGACGATGCTTGTTTACACTGATTGGACCTAATTTTTTTTCTCTCACTCTCTATTTTTTTTTTAATTTTAAACAGCAAAAATCACACAGGCAGTAAGTGGAAGGGAAAAAGGGGCCACTTAAGGGAGAGGGAAAGCAAGGCTTTTTTTCTTTTTTTCCTCTTTTTAGTTGTATAAGTAATCTACTAAAAGCAAACATTATGGACACAACATTGGATAACTAATCTCACATACCATTGGATACTTGAACAGTTTGAACTGATTTCTCAAAAAGAGAACATAAAGAAAGCCAGGTATGTCTTGCATAACAATTCTGCATCTGAGAAATTTGCTTGAGAACAGATTGTCGGATTCATTCCTTTCAGCTAACCCACACAGCCCCACTTTGGCAAACAAAGGCACACACCAGTCTCACGTATCCACTTTCCTTTGGAGATTCCATTTTAATGATTCTGTAGTAATTACCTTTGCATTTAGAAATTATTCATACCAGACATGAAAAAAAGCACAGTGTTTCAGTAACTGTCTTACAGAGGTGAAATGCACATAACGTATTCAAATATGCAACCTCAATTAACCTTTAGCCTCACTTTGTGGACAAACCTATCTATAAAAAGTGAGCTCCCTCCATCATCAAAAGTCAGTTTTATGACTTCACATTGTTTGTGGCTAGTTCCCTATATAAAAGAACATAACAGGAGGCAATCTTTATGAAGTGCAATTTAATTTTAACTCCTTGTTATTCTTGATCTTCATTTCCTTAATACAAAAGCTACTGTAAAACATTATATAAAAATATATAATATATATATATATATATAATATAAGAAAGCATTTTTTTAACCAAATTATGTTTGTTTATTTATTAATGTGGTAACTAGACTTCATTTATCTCAGAAAATACTGAAAAATCTAAGATAGCAAACATAAAGATATAAAAATACTTTGACAGAAGCCAGTATCTATTTTGCTTTGGATGTATGCAAGTAAACCATGTAGTTTAGGGAAGAACTTATGATTAACATACATTTAACTATGTTTGCATACTGCAATGTAAAACAACCTGGAATTACAGTCGATAAAGAATCCTTAACCTTCCCAAAAGTTGGTATGTATATTATTAACAAAATTGGTTTTCTTTAAAATGCTCTTCTAAAGAACGCAACTTTTTCCCCCTCAACTCTTTCACAGAAACATAATTAGGGTATTGCATTCTCCACTAGATGCTTTGTGAAAGTAAATGTCAGGGATTACGACTCAGCAAGATAATTACAAACATTCTACATAAAAGCATAGGAAACCAACATCAGAGGTAGATTTCACCAGTTCACATTCTTCCTACAGATTACATTTTTGATATGTGATCTGTTGGAGAAAATGAGTAGAAGGTGACAGTATCTTTTTTTTTCCTCCCCTGATTACTTTAGCGCTAACATCAGCTCTAATACCAAAGCTCTATTCAAATAAATCCTTTTCTTTTTGTAAAGTTTCAGATTCTGAGCCCCATATACATACTTTACAAAGGTCTCCCTCCAGTCAACACTGAGCCCAAACATTTGCCTTGCTAACTGGTAGTACATGAATTACAGCAACAGGGAATATTCACACATGTAGAGTGAATTAAACAATCTCTTTTTAAAAAGTTTACTTTTTAAGTCAATCTTGTACCCAGTTCCATATCAAGATGAGATAAATAGAATAAAGAGAACAAGATATTTTCTATATAAAATCCCCAAACAAACAAACCCCCCCAAAAACATAACCCCAAACCCCCTAAACAATATCAACACCACCCCAAATGTGTTGAAGATTAATATGAATTTTCCCTCTGCTTCCTTAAGAACAGTGATTTAAGTAGGCACACTACATTACAGATATTCCAATTTGACAATTCACTTGTTAGGAGGAATTAATATTTATCACTTGTTTTCATTACCTTGGATGGATTTGGACCTACCTTTTTAAGCACTGGTTCCTGGAAGTTGCTCTTTTTGAAGGGACACTTTTTGAAGTAAAGTTGTTGGATGGAGAAAGTCAAGTCAGGACTGCCCCTGTGGCTTCATCCTGCCATGGATAGTTTTTTCTCTTGGAATCTTTTGATAAAAGCCAGAACACAACCTGATTTATTAATGTAGCAAAGTCATTACAATTCAGAGCTAAAAATGTTATTGGACTTCCCTCCAGCTAGTGCTGTTTAAGCAAGCCTTTAAAAAGCAATTTAATTCCATTCCACAATGTCAAATTTCCTCCACAGATAATTGGTTTTCATTGTATGTATAAAAAGCTGCAATGAAGCCAATAAGTCAAACTATATATTTTCTTAGAGTAATATTTATTACTGAAAGACTGGCCTGCTCCTGACTGAATTGTATTGTCTCTGTTTTTTGTACTGTTAACCTGGAATCTTTCTGTTCATAACACAAGCACACTCTATAGTAGCATTCACCAATGTACTATGAAATCCGAATAAAATCAAGAATTCTTCTGGCCTCTCACATTTATAGCCAAATAACTTTATGCCGTCAGCTGTCATAGATTAAATCTTCATATATAAACTTATTCAATAAGAGTTAAAGCATTCACACTGTTTTGAGAGCTTAAAACATTCAAAAAATACTTGCCTGGCTTGGGTCATTATCAGTACATTTGAAAACTGCCATACTAAAACAAATACTAAAGCCTGGTTTTGTGTATGTATATATCATATGCAATATTACTCAGTATTACTCATGGACAAGCTTGTATTCCAAGAGCCTGGAAACAACAGTGCTCTTTTGAGCATCTTGAAACACCAGACTTGGAAAGCTTGCACACTAATAACAGCACAACAGCAAAACAAAGAAATCCAAAAACTATCAAAGTTGGAAATGCAAAAATGGGCATGAAATTTTATATAACTAAAACTCTTCACAAAAGCCCCCTGCCCATTCAAACCTTGTTTATAGCAGATACATATGACTAAAAACAATCTACCCTCTCAAGCAGCCAAATGCCATAAAATACTTACCAGATATCTTGCCTTGCTTTGAATTAATGTATTTGTCTTTTTTTTTTCTTTTTTTTCTTAAGAAGACAAGGAGATTCATCTTTAAAGTTGTATTAATTACTGTCCTCCTGCTCCCGCAGCTCTTCAGTTGTAAGAACGGAGGAGCTTGGCTGGTATTGTTTTGAGATAAAGAGAATGGCCCGTGTGAGCCAAGATATTCTGTACTGTCTGATGATCTCTGCAGTGTTCTTAAACTCCTCCACCAAGATAGGTATTTTTTTTGCTGTCTCTTGTTCAAGCAGGTTCATCAGAGCTCTTACAGCCACCTTCATTTTTCAGTTGTGGAGGCCCTATGTGCTGGGAGCAGAGAGGTTTCTTTCTCTCAGTATTTATTTGCTTTTGGATTGGAGGAAGAGGCTGAGAGATTTTCAATTTGAGATCAAAGACAAGCACATGCAATGGGACGAAACATAGTTTTTTCAATTGTGCTCAGAATAGTAGTCCCTGAGTTCCCACACTCAGTGCTCTTAACTCTGTAAGCTTTGCAGGGTAAAAAAGATGGATAGTTATATATATACACACGCACACAGACGCACATACACACACACACACATATTTTAAATATATTAGTTTCCCCCTTGCAGCACTGCAGTCTCTCTATTGTCAAATAATAACTGTATCTGAAAAGAAAGCACTTAATAAGGCTAAGGTCAGACTGCTCAGACTTGGCATTTGCTGCGATAACAAATCAGAGATGATAGCATCGTACAGATTTATGAATTTTTTGCCCCCGCAGTCACAAACATCAGACGTTTACTTTATAAAGAAAGCTTTTAGATTCTTCCTGCAGTTTCCATAGTGATTTCATTTTTTCCCTTTTATCACAGATTGGCTGAAGTACTGCTACCCTTTGTGCTTTAAAAGGCTTGTGCTACCAACTGTCGATATAAAGGCACTGTAGCTAAAGCACACACGCAACACAAACTGTCAAAAATAATTGAAATAGATAAATGCTGGCTGAAAAAGGTTTGGGTATTCTCTCTGCTTGTCCTGAACAGTACAGTAGAATAATATTTCATTTGAATAAATGTAATTAACTTGAGCCAATCACACTTCTGTTCCATTTCCCATAACATATGAGCTATTCTATTTGAGCACTTGTACATTAAAAAAAAAAAAATTACTTTCTTCCTAAAAAGTTTTAATACAGCCTACATCAAGCAAAATGCTTATGTTTGTTAGACATAAATGAAAGCACATTCATTAATTTTTTGAATCTTCTAAAAACACTGCTTTTGCCAATGATATTCTTTCTCTAAGAAGTTTATTCTTTTAGTGAACATGATGATTTAAGGAACACTTACACTGTTTCCAGCAAAGCAAACAACACTTTCTCTTGCTGGAAAGATAACCACCTTTCAAAGTAAGCCTAAAGGATTAGCTTCTGTTTAACCCCTCGCTAAACAAATGAGACCATCATCTTCTCAACAAAACAGAACTCAGTTAAGTAAACACCTCTATTCTGTTGTCATTCCTTTAAAAATGTAGTCTTTAGATTGCAGAATGCAAGCACAGTATTTCCCTACCCTTCTTTTAATCAGCTTAATAGAAACTGGGTGTGTGGTTAACCCCGGCCATTTCCTTCACTCTCATGAGTTTCTATAATTGTGAGTCAGAAATGGTCTAACTTACTCAAAATACTGAATTCCTATAATGTAAAGATAAATACACTACAAAAACTTTTTGAGTTGGAAATTTTCCAGGTGACTATAAATAATGAGTTTCCTTACTTTCCTACAATAATGGAAAAGTTTGTGCAAAATTCGCATGGACAAATACCTTAAAACCCTACAGAAATCAGTAGAGTTCACAAGATATTTTAACTTAGAGGGGAAAAAAAAAAAAAGAGAAAAAACATACAACTTCCTTTTGGATGCATTTATGGCAATTTAATCATTTATTTCCAAACAGATTATCTACTGAAAGCTATCAAGCTTCCTATTTTATTGCCATCTATTTATACAGTGAATTTACAACTGACTTTTCCTTTCAGAATATTAAAATCAATAGAGACCCACAGACACTAAATAGGCACTAACTGAGAACATAAACATACTTTAGCATGTTAGCATTTATGATAACGTTTATTGGAAAAAAGAATTTGCAGAAAGGTGTAAGCAAAGGACTAAATGTAAACAAAAAGCTGAGAGTTACTAAGATTGTATTGATTATTGAAATACTTCGCAAGTGGTCCTGGCCAAAATTGGTACAGAGAGATGCAGCAATTTTTGAAAAGATGCAGAGACAGCTGTTGCTGCCCTGGGACATGAAGGTGGGCTAGATGAGCTCCTTAAACTTCTGTTACCTCTTGGCAAGCAGCCACTAAACTGCCTCTTGCAGCAAACCTGAGAGAATCTGAACATACATTTCATATCTATTTTCCTCCAGAACCCTCTCAAGGACCATTTAATGAGCGTATTAAGCACTATGTTCAAGCAATCAACATTATCTGACTCACAATGATAAATACTGTCTTTGTGCAGATTTTTCATGCATTGGGGAAAAAAATATCCCATTCTAAAAATTAGTGAGTAGAACCCTGACTTTCCAATAGGATTATGGCTTTTCACTCTCCCTATTCTAAACAGTATAGTTATTTTAACATCTTGTATGCACACATGCCTCAGCACAAACCTGAATCACCAAGGAGAATTTTTATGCAACAAGGGGGAAATGCAGATCCTTAAAAATAACTCATCAATAAAAAGAAATATGAAAAGCTTTTTCTTTAAAGGGGTAAGGATAAGAAATTTGTCTTTTACAAAACAAAAAACTTTGAGGTCGGTGTCATCCCACCTAAAAAACACTAAATCATGTTCTAACAGTATTTTATTTCCAAACTTTACATATATAAGACGTTCAAATGGTTTCTGCAAGATTCATAAGGCAACCGACTTTCTGGGGATTGTATGAAACTGTTGAATTTATCCCCAGCCTTTCCCTAAGCCAAGTTACCCTCAGGAAATTGCTTTTTTAGAAGGAAAACACAAACTAAGTTGTTTTCTTTTTAGCTGTTAGAGACTAAACAGGGCATTTGAAATGAAGAATTGACTAACAGTCTATGTTAAAAAAAGAATTTCATGCTTCTTTGCACACAGGTCTGCATATTCTCCTTGGAGAAAACTTTTAAATACAGCATAAATGTGCTAACTAAAGTAAATAAATACTTGTTGCTATACTTTTTTAGTTAAATCTCTTTTAATATAAATGATTCTTCAGTCATACAGATGACAAGTATCCAGGATATTCACTCATTCTCTTCATCAAATAAGACAAGAGGTCAAGCTCAGAGTGTGACAATCCTTCCTCCTGTCACACTCCGCAGGTAGACCTCATGCAGACACTGTTTGTCTTTTAGCTTAGGCAGTAGAGGCCAACACTTTCAGAACTCACATTTATTCATTAAAATTCATAGGGAAAAAAAAAAAAAACTACAGAGAATTCCTCTTCCTCAGCAGTTCTTCAGCAATTAGACCCTTTTTCTCATCCTCCAGATTGGAGTGGGAAGGGGCAGGGGAGCAGAGAACATAGCTAAAGAAACAGGCTATATAATTATTGGTTTATCAGCCTGAAAACTACCCACAAAAGAAATCTAAAATACTTTTCCTGGATATATAGGGAGGGCTCATCTTCTTCTTTAAAAGACAAAAGAAGTATCCTTTGTTTCACTCATACAGTGTTTCCTTAATTTTTCGTTCTGGGAAAAGCAATTTGCTACTTTCTTAGATTTTCCAAAACCATCCTCCACAAAAAGTGTGCTTAATCAAGTACTGAAAATATGCAACCTACTGTTAGACATGAACTACAAAATGTTTTAAAGTTTAAAGTCCTAGTTGAATCACTCAAAAACTCTGCAGTCTTAAATCTGAAGTTGGAATGGACCCAGAAGGACCACCAAATCCAACTCACTGTTTCTCAGAGGACTACCTATAACTAAATCATACGATTAAGAGCTTCATCCAAATGTGCCTTGAACTATGTCAAGATTGGCGCTACGACAACTTCCCAGGGAAGTCCATTCCAGTGACCAAACACCCTCTGGGTGAGGAACCTTTACCTAGTGCTAGCTCTGAACTTCTCCTGATGCATTTTCGTTCCATTTCCTCTATCCAAATGAACTCCTGATTTATTTACCCACCAGCATGAGAAGCCAGTAGTGTATTTTCTCTCTGTCAGAACCAAAGCCAGCAGCATTGGGAACTCCCTGTATAAGGTACCCATCATTTCCTGAGAAAGATAACCAAAAATCTCCACGAGATCTTTAAATACATGTTTAGAAAGAAAAATAAGGCAGCCTTTTAGACTATCTTTAGGATCACAAAGATATTTCTCTTATACAGGAAGTGGAATCTAAGAAGGCACTTGCTTCCTAACAAGAAAAGAAATACCAAAGTACAGGAGGTGCAGCATGAAGTATCAGACCAGTCATTCAGAGCCAGTTAAAGTTCCTAAAGTTAAACACTTACTTAATTTGAGGCAATGTTAGAGAATATAGAAGTGCTTTGCTGCTTTGTTTTCAGTGACATCTCAACTTGATAAATATGCAGATATAAAACAGTTTGCTGGAAATCTTCTTTAATGAATGAAAGCATCAGATGCATCCAGAAGAGCATCAGCTATAAATCAAGGACATAACTAACTGCTTATGACAGTTTAGCAGAAAATATCTACGTGGATTTTCCCCTTCAAATAGACGGAGAGACAGAACTGTGCTACACAGAAAATCCTTGAATGTACTTCATTCTTCATCATAAAAAGACATTGCAAATTTTTGCTAGAACACAACTAATGCGAATGCCATGTCTGCTGTACCTAAAACTGCACCGGTGTACAAGAGCACCTTCTTATCATTGGAAATCAACAACTAACTACCAAGAGATAAATCCTTTTTAAGCCATGTCTAGTTGAACATGCGTGTGAGCTTATGAATGATCACTTCTGTACACCATCTGGAACAGCTGTGAATGCAACTATCTAAAGTCACTTCAGTGCATGCACTGAAAACAACAACCACGAATTTTGACACATCAGCAAGTACACATTAAATTGTTGTTTGAAGGATTAAAATTAAGGTAGAGCTCATTTTATTGTCTTCTATATACTGTTGTGTATTTACACTGGCAAGTTCAAAATCTTCCTAACTGTGATAAATTTTGGGTAAAAATTCGGGTATAAAATAATAACCTGATGTGTAATAGGGAATAAGGTTAATAAAATTGTGAAATCCAGTATAGGGCTAATTGTTTCCCCCCTCCAGCCTGCCAGTCTCAGTTGCAAAGACAGGATGAACATCATCAAGCTAGACAAAGACACTGGCCAACCTTGATAAGA
This sequence comes from Zosterops lateralis, assembly GCF_965231275.1. NCBI lineage: Eukaryota > Metazoa > Chordata > Aves > Passeriformes > Zosteropidae > Zosterops > Zosterops lateralis. The sequence continues at coordinate 28,392,042 of NC_139765.1, forward strand.
ATCACTTCCTTGCCAATGCAAGGAAGAAATTCCTTCGTGGCAACGATGCCAATCTCATCAACCCGCTGGCGATCTCATCAACTCTCCGGCGCAACAAGCAAAATGAAATCAGCATAAGACTAACACATGAAATTGACATAAGAAAGAGTTTTTCCCGGAATGAGACAATGAGACCTGACGAGATCCGGGAAGGCCATCGAAAAGAAATTTGGACTATTCAGCCCATCCTGGACACCTGGACTGCCTAAGGGCAGAAAAACCCTATAAAATGCTGGACTGAAAGCTGCATCGGCATGGATTTGGGAGTCTTGTACCCTGGTGCGGACCCCTATCCACCCAGCGCGGCGCTGACCATTTCCTATTTTTGTGGCTTTCTCATTTTTCTTGTGCTCGATACTTTGTTATTAATAAATAGTCTTTTATTTATCCGATATTTGCCGTTGCATTTATAACACTAACTACAAAAAAAGACATTGAAACAAGATTTATTATGGTTCTCAGTTTCTGGGAGAATCCCAGAGCCTTAACATGAACCCAAGGATGAGATGATTTTTAACACTATCAAAGAAGCTTACATTGTAGAAAAAGAATGACACTTGCAACCACATTTTCATCCTGGAGCTTTAGACAGCTTTTTGATTAGAAGAATTCATAGGAAGAACTTTCTCAGAATCTCTGATTAAAGTAAGGTTAATTTTAATTAGATACCAAAATAGCAAAAAGTGGCCTCAAGAAAAAGTGCTAGAGCAGAAAAAGGAAAATCACATTTAAAACAAACACAGAACTAACTTTACAATAAAAGTTTTTCTAGAAAGCTCTTCTTACTGTTCTCTAAATTTTGCAGAACATGTACTGTTCCTTGGGGTTATGCTGCATATTTTAACTTTCTTGATATTTTCCAGAAATACCTCTGATATATATTTTTAAAAAGTACAACCTCTTTGAGCAGGTTTGAAACAAGAAGAGGAAAATAAAAAATGCAATGCTTATCTTCCAAGGAATGCTGAGAAAAAGATTAAATAGGATAAGGCACAATTCCAGGCACCCCAAAACTCCTATATTTTACTCTTTGCTCTCCCAACTTCAAAAAATAAAATCCATTTCCACTGTGTAATTTGTTTTTACTTGTGAAATGTTGAAAGAAGGCCACATGAATGTGATTTTTAAATTATGTTCCTTCTGTATACTGGAGTCTGAAGAAAATAATTTAAGAAAATATCTGCAGAAAAACATTTTACATATGGTAATACAATAACAACCATATATGCTTCAGATGAGGAGGACCTGTACAACATTTGCATTTCAAAGACTGTCATTCAAGAAAACTCTGATAATGTGCACAGCTCTACGAGTTTTATGAAAGTACAACGTAGCTTTTTATTAAGAAGAATCATAAGTGTTTTCAAGAGTTATTTTGTTAAATCCCTTATTAAATTCAGGAGAGGCTTTGTGAAAATCTAAGGTAGTCAATACTGAACCCTAGCTCATAAAGCTGTGAATTAAGATCCAGACTTGATCATTTTAGAGAGCAATAGATCTTTTAAAATAATACTTAGCATTTATTACCTACACTAATTAAGCTTCAACATGCCTGTGAGGCAGGCAAGTAAAACCTCATTTTACAGACAGGAACATTCACAGCAGACAGAAAGGTTATGTACATTGTCACTGATTAGAAAGAAAAATCTCTGACCCATAGTTGAAATTCTTTGAGCAAATTGTGAGCACACATCCACACTGTCAAGTTCTCCTTCAACAACTTTCACAGTTTCCATTAAACATGAAACAAGGAAAAGTTAGACAAATATAGAAAAGCATACCAAAAACACTTCAGACAAGTAATATTAAAAATGGTCAACATCATCCTGTCTTACTTTCACTTTGTCAAGTTAAAGGAAATACAAAGGTGGAAGGAAAATTGAGAGAAATATATAAGTATTGACAGTCATAAAAATGCTGAATCCTGTCTAGATCCATTCAAGGACTTGAGGATAATTTTTTGTATTAGAACTCTGTGATTACCTATCAAGGGTCAGAGACAGTAGAGAAGAGCTCACAGAAGCAAGATTGGATTCTACTGAGTAGAAAAATCTCCTTCCGGGAACTAGTTTGCTCTTTTCTGAAACAAAACTGAAAGCATTTGTTGTTCTCTTGGACAGAAAGAACAATCTGTTTGTGGTGTTTGTTCCCATCTGAAAGAGTGACTTGATTACTAAGTCTTTCCCAAGTCAGCTCTGAAGAGCTGCTCCCAAGTCGCTCTGTGAAGAGTTGTTAACTTCATTGGGATATGCCCCGTCTATAGTGCACATATTGCTGCAGAAGTGATGGGCAGGTGAAAGTGCTACTTTCAATGACAGATGGCCTCTGAGATGAAGGATCTGAAATATACTCCATTATGGCAATTTATGTAACACACCCACAGTGGTGCTGTGCTGGAAAGAAAAGATTTAAATGTTAGTATGACAACTCTGTTTAAATTCTTTTACGTACAACCAGATCTCCACTTGCATGCAAAGCTAAACATGGTTAAGATTAACTAAACATGTTTTGAAGACATCATGTAGAAGGATTTCAAAAACTGGTGTTTAATAAAACATGGATAGTCACCTCTAATTCTACGTGCAGCCCCTCTCATCTCCAAAAGAACTCTTGTACTCAGTGTGGCAAAACAGCACTATAGAATTGGAAGCAAACAACAAAAAAATACCCTTGAGGCATCCCAGCTCCTACATGACCAACAGTTTGTATCCAAATATCCCAAAGCAATGCCTTGAAAATTGGTATTGCAGCATCTGAGAAGTGCAGAGACCTGACAAAGTCTTGGGTCTTCATAGAATGAGAAAGACTCAGCCTGCAAAGAATCTGTAGACATTCTGTTGGTCTCCTCAGCTAGAATAAAGTGGTATTTGTGTCAATGTATTCACACATCCCCAGGATTTAGAAGCAAGAAGGAAATGTCTAGGGTTTTTCTAAAGAAAATTGAATCTTTTAATAATCTACAATACTTTTTTCTGTTAAAGATATGGACTCATTTATGCTACAATTATGAAATATGTCAAGCAAAGGAAAGAAGTGAAATGGCAAAGTTTTATGTGGACTAATAAAACTAAAATTGGAAACAGGCATTTCCATACTGATTTTGATTAGACCAAATCACAGAGAGCAAGTGTCATGCTAAAATATACTTGCCACCTCCTTGGGCTGTTGTGGGTGCACCTCTTGCCTCTGGTACTAAAATTTGTCAAGAGAACAAAATAACCACAGAAGTGAATGTGTAAACACACATCTGAAACAAGAGAACCTGAAAGTTTACAACTAATGCTAAAAGTCATAGCATGCTAAAAGGCAAACTGATGTATTTAAGACCAAGATAATTTTACTTTTCTCATACACTTGTTTGTTTGTTTAAATGACACCTGCTTCATTTCCTCAGTTGGTTGAAGAATTTTCAAAGAAGGCAGCAGTGTACTGAGAATGTTATCAAAGCCTTGGGCAAATTTGAAGTAACTGGTCTGCCTAGGCACTGTGCATACATTTTGCAAAATAAACACCAAATAGTTTGTTGATATCAACAGGTAGAGAGTTCTTCCATAGCTACAGAGAGGATGCTTCCTTAATTTGGTCAGAATTAAGACAGAGTAACAGTGAACAACACTGATCACATGAAGGAGTGAAGGAATAGCATCCCACACAGCCCAATCCCTCTTTGGGTCATACAAAGACAGTACTCCCTTGATACAAGGAGTATTTCTTTCAGCCTAGGCTTTGAGATATTTCAAGGCTGGGATTTGAAATATGGTTCAAGGGTAGCCTGAATATGATAGATCCTGGTTCTCAAATCGTTGCTTATGCCTCTAAACCTCTAAGCTAAGAGAGTCAAAATCTTCTCTCAACATTATTTGAAGAAAGCCTAAATGAGATTACTGCTCCTCTGTGCTGATACTTGTATATTCTGAAGAAGATTAATGTCTCAGCTTTATATTACATTTGCATTCTATGTACTCATTCCATGGAAATAATGCATTAAGTAGTTAGCATATAATTTGGGTGCGTATCAGCCAAGCGTGCTCTACTCTAAACATTGGCTTCCCACATTAACATTATTGCTAGACACTGAAAAGATTAACTATGTAAGTGAAATATTCTCAGTAGCTTTAAAATGATCATAACAGATCTACACCATATCTTCAAATTGCTTTTCAAAGCCTGGCTTCTATTTTTATAATCAATTTCCTAACTAAACTACATTCGTCATTACAAAAACAAATCAAGTCATACACACATTTTTGTCTCCTTGTGACAGACATTGCTTGAGAAAGGAACAACTAGTTACATCCTCCAGTAAACAGCTGGTATCCTTAGATAAGAAAATCTATGCACATAGCCAGGCATCCAATATTGTGAAAAAATGATGCACTAAAAAGAAAAAGACAATAGAAGTCCCAAGTGCTTACATGAGACAACGTAATTTATAACCAATATTCATAGCATAACTTAATTATCACTTTATTTTTGTACTCTGCCACTAAACTGCAACCACAGCTTCCTTTGGTATCATTGGATTTGTTCCTGGGAAAATAGAGAAAAGCATCACAATAGGAATTTTTTTTCCTTTAGTAAGAGCAAATCAGAGAATGATTGAAGGATAAATTTAAGCAATAATTAAGCTTTGATATGTGACAGTTCACCCTTCATGACTCAGTCATAAGAATTGCATGTTTTGAAAAGTCAGAGCCAAGTTCAATCCCACTACCAATTTAGCAAGTATCTCAGGGTAGAACTAAAGTGTCTGATTGTCATTTTAGCATAAATACTGTGAGAGTAGTTCAAATTCCCTGCTTAAAGATCTTATCGGTGTATTGAATAATTTTAAAGACATGCTTTCTATAAAACAATGAGTCATTCAGACATCAAATTGGGAAAATATACAATGGCAAATAAATAATAAAACTTAGATAGAGATAATTATTGTTCAAAGTCACATTCTGATTTGTAGGAATGGCATATAAATGACCAAACCAGCTTACAGTGACCACACATAAGCTTCTTTAAAATAAATTAGTGAGAAAAATATCACTTAGTGATGAAAGAGTAAAAAGTAAAGGATTTCTTTGTGAATATAACTGCTTCCCCTTTTAGTATGGGGAAAATGAGAGAGACACGGGATATGTTAAGTGAACTCCTTAAAAAAAGTATTTTCCATATCTTCTGCCAAGGTAAAAGAAAAGCTGAAGAACATTCTACGCACACTTATCCTAGACTAGGCCTTCCTAAATAAGGGACAGAGTACTACAATCACCTTATTGGATCCCCCTTTTACTTTAGGATGCTAGTTAAAAAGAAATCACCAAAGAAGCTGTTGTCTCTTCTGTGCAGTGCACCATACTCTTGGCAAGCTAGGCAGGAACAAAAAAGCAAGTATGGTCCTCCTTCAATTAAGCACTCAGGCCAGACAAAGTGGCCTTCAGCTTCCATAATTAAAGAAGAAAAAGGCAATTGGCTCACAGGCCATAAACTCTTGCTGAAAGAGTAGCTAAGATATGAAAGGAGCAGGAAGAACTAAAGACCTAGACAACAAAGCGTTTAAGTAAAAAAAAAAAAAAAATAAAAGGAACAAAAAAGAGGAACAAAGAAAAATCATGCATATAGAGAGATATCAAGGGAATTTTAAATTCCCTTTTTTTTTTCGTTTTAGTTTGTTTTTCTTTGTTTTTGTTTTTTGTTTCTTTCCATGAAGTTCAATTTATTTGAATTTTTCAGGAAGCATAATCACTTTTCAGAGATTATGGATAATTTTCTAGTTTAAAGTAAAAATTTAAGCTTTTGAACTGTTCATATCAACAATAATGAATTACACTCTAATATGTTCAGTCAATGGTACTCAGCCATGGTTTTGGCTATACTGTGCCTCATGTCATTCTGGAAGTGCTTTTTTATTGTTATGTATTGAAGTATGATAGATGGCAGTTCATAATAAATGGTTGCATAATAAGTTTTCCCCACTCTTCAGGAAAAGGTCACTGTTGTCAGGGTCTGCTTGTGGGATACAAACAGGGATCTGGGACTTTATGAGTTTGACTATTGAGAAATATCTTACCACTAGGACAATCCAGAAACACACACACACACACAAAAAGAGAAAAAGGAAAAAGAGAGGTTACTACTTCTCCTAATTCTGAAGAAAGAAACACCAAACCATCATCTCCCTTTTTTGGGTTACTTATGAAATAAGGTGTTGATTTCACATACTGTAAATCCCTAAAGGAACAGATGTTACACTGACTGGGTGATAAAGATCACAAGAATTCACTGGAAAAAAATGACATTTTTTAGGTAGCATGAGAAAATGGAAAGAACGAGAAAAATATTGAAGTCATAGAGTCATATTTGTTCTTTACCTATGCAGTAAGCAGAGATCTTTAAACAGAAGTTGCCTTTAGAGACTCCTTACAGTGATACACCAGTAGGCTCATTTGGTCCAACACTTCATCTGGAAAACACCTAAAGCCCACTACTGCAAAAAGATTCAAAAGTTTTTATCAGACAAAAACGCCAGGACAAAGAAATTTATCCTGATCCAACCAGAAGCATCTGCTCACACTGTCTGCCAGTCTGTTCTGCAGACCTAGTAAAAATGTACAGCTGAAGAGACAGACTTAATTTCAAATGCATTAAATCATAGCCAGACTGCCATTTGGCATAATGAGAAAGACCTTCCCCACTCCTTTTCTGTTTATGTATAAAATGCATTTATATTGCCTGTCATTATTTAGACTGACTGACCTTGAGGGTTTGTGGTTTTTTTGTTTTGTTTCTGTTCCTTCTTGTGTATGCTGGATAAAAAAAAACGCTGCACAGTGTGATACAAGTGAAGACTTGGATAGGATGGGTTCTCTGGTTTGGTAGAATAGTACATCATGGTTGTGCTGCTGTGCATGATGGGATGAACAGTTTCAGGCTGCTCCTTGTCAACACATGTAAAAATAACTGATTCATTTCTTTCAGTTAATGACACTGATATGTCCTGCTCATAAGCATTTTAACACACACTCCCCATAGTATTCAATCCTCTGGAAGTATTATATGACTGCTGTGACACTGGAGCTGGAAGACTGAGCAAAGCTTATTTCAGAGCATTAGCTTTCTGAGAAACAAAAGCACATCACCTGTGAAGGCCATTTTCTGTCTGATATCTAACAGCAGTTAGTGTTACAGACATCCTTAGACTGAGATGAACACAACACATCCACAACACAGCTGAAAGCAAAATGATAATTAATGTCTGCGAGGACACTGGATTATCATTCCTTAACGTTTAATGGTGGTTATGAATGGTCATGGTCCCAGAAACCTCTTGTGTAGGAGAAAAGCTGCATCACATGAATTAGGGTGGCCTGCACAGAGAGATCCTGTGTCTATGCACACACAGGCCATAGCCAGGACTGTACACACACATCTACATTATACAGAGATGTACAATCCTCGTGTTAAAGCTCCTCAGCGCATTCACAGCCAACAAAACTGTCAGGCCTCATCCAGTTGTGATGACTTGCCTGTGTTTTCAGAGACCTCTTCTGAAACAGAAAAACACTTTAAGGATTCTTAAGAACACCAGTCAAAACAAAGGAAGCAAAGCTGGAACAAAAGTGTTGTGTGCCATGAAACCAAGAGACAGCTATGAGTAACTCCATTTACAAGAGAGATGGAAACAAGCACCAGTTGCCAAAGTCATGCAATTTGATGTAGAGTGAAAAAGAACCAATGCAAGGAAATGTAAACAAAAGGAGTTGAAAGCGTCTTCCTGGAGCACTGAGGGTTCTTCTTTCACCTTACTTACAGTATGTGTGTTGGTGGATTGGGCAAAGCCTGGCTCTGAAAAGAATTTCTGAACTATATTGTATTACCTGCAAAATCTGTTGGGTAGAAAGCAGTCTGATTTGAGTTCAAAGTCTGTGGAGATATGCATTTTAATTCAAGCCAAAGGTTATTCCCATGGCTTTAAAGTCTTCTGTTGCTATATCTGAAAGGAGAAAGTTTTGACAACTGAAATTTAGATCTTTGAGAAAAAATTCACTTTGAGACAGTGAATAAATGTCTCTGAATATAACACCACAAGGGTCCTCCTCATAGACAGAAAGATACCCAAATAACAGTTGTAGACTTTTCTTTTCTAATATTCTTTCTGCTATCTTCCTATTAAAAGAAAAATTCACGATCTTTGATTCATTTTTAGGAAATAAAATGGATCACCTTATTAATATTGAGAAGAAGTGAAAGTTACCATTCCATGAGATGAACTACAGGGACAAAAAGAGTCCTGAGGGCACATATTTTAACTGTTTGACCTTCAATTAGCCATTCTTAAATGAACCTGTGGAATTAAACTGTTGTAATATATTGTCTTCTTTGACCAATATCATTAATATTTTATCACAGCCTATTCGCTATTCTTTTCCAAAGGAAACAAAGGAGAAAACCACTTTTATCTCCTTTCTTTCTCACATTTCTTAACAAAAATCAACAAATTCAAGTCTCCTCCTCATTATTAGCTACTCTTGGCATTCACATCCATTAAGAAAGGAATTGAGGTCTCTTAATTATTCACTTTTCATATGTTAAACAACTCAGCTTCCCAACTCCTACAGAAAGAAAATGACAAAAGAAAGGTGAAATATTTAGGCTGCTATTGCAGTTCATGAACCTTAACACAGGAGCAAGAAACTTACAATTTCAGGGAGCAGCAGAAGTGTCAAATTCTGGATGGGAGCTTATTTTTTGAAATCCAAGCAGAAGTTCTGGAGTTGCCAGGGTCTATTACAAGACTTGAGGATGTTAAAGCATTCCCGAAGTTGACTTTTCTCCAGCTCGGTTTTCATTCACCTCTATTCTCCCACGCAAGGCATCACCTTCTCCCTTTCTCGTGACAGCATTAGTCACCAAGATCAGAACTATCATCGGATCTGCAACGCCCAGACCCACATTTTCTTTCCTGATGATGGTAAATCTCACCGTATGCATTTCAGAAGCAGCCAATAAGAGACAAACACTACTTGGGATAATTTCCCACTGGTGCCAATTCCAGATGTCCTGGTTCCATTCTCTCACCCTTTCTCAACAGGGAATGAAGAGACAGTAATTAAACTCTATTTACACTGATACATTCCTCTCTAGAGAGAAGGGTTATGACAGAGCCCTGCCTGAGGCACAGAGGCATCCTGCAGGCTTTCTCCTGGCCCATCCTGGGCTTTCACTGCTCACAGCTAGCTCCAGTAACATTGCTAGGTAACCTGGCCTCATCTGCTGGGAAAAGGGCTGCTGCCTCTGTGCCTCACCTTAGGAGCTGTATTTAAGCGCCAGCCCATGGCCTGTTCTGTGCTGTAGGCAGACCTGCATCTTGCTTGGCCTCATCTCTATCAGCCCCTGGTCTTGCAAAGCAGTTCCTGGCCCTGGTGAGGGATGGTCCCCATGAGCAGAGGCTACAACGAGCAGGGACGCAGCAGCAGAGGGCAGCACACTCAATGCTGAGGGCACCTCCTCAGTCCTCAGAAGTGCAGAAAAACCCCGAGAACTTTAAAAAGTCCTACATAATCTCATTGCACAACTCATGAGCAGAAATATGCAGAGTGTAGTTGAACTACATGAAAGTTTTAATTTATAAATTTCAGTTCTATAATTACTATTCAGTGTGTTGGCAAATAATAATTGTGGCTGATAACAAAATTGCTTGCATGAGGGGGGGTAGTGATATGTGAGCTGTGTGTGATGAAAGGGAGGAAGACAAGGTTGCATTGCAGACCTGAGTGAAGCACAGGATATCGAATTACTTTGCTGCTTATTTCTTTGCTGTTTGCTCTGGTGTCAGAGGGATACACAGTCTAGCACACCTCACTCATGCCTGATGACATTTTCCTGATGTGTTGTTTTATATTTACATTTCAAAACACATACACAGTTAAAATTAAGGTTACATCAATATCATCCCCAATCAAGACTCAGGAAATTAAAACCCACTTCTACTAATTGAACTGTACATCTAATCCTTTAATAATTGTGATTAGTACTGTTTAGCTATTGACAGTGTACAGGAAGGCAGTGTATACCTTGCAAGGAAGGGAATTTCTTCCATGCAGAGCAAAACAAATAGTAATATAATAAGCTTTAGAAATCTACTGGGGAAAAAATCTATTTGTGCAAAGAGGCTGAGCTAGTGTTACCCTGATAACATTCATTTTTCCATTTCCTGACTTGAGTCTCAGAAAAAATTACTTTTATTATAAAAATTAACTCAAAAGTTAAGAGCCCTTTCAATTCTGTTTCTCTTCCAAGATGCAGAAAAAAACCACCACAAATGAGACTGCTAATCTCCAACTTCTGGTTCAAACAACATACAAACCAAAATAGCTCCTCAGTTTTTCTAATTAATTAAAATGGAGATTGCAACCAGAGGGACATCTGCCTTTTTATACCTCTGTAAGATGTGAGAGTCAAATGTGTTCCTCCCAAAAGAATTTGAAAGAGAAAAGGAGGATACTTTTGTTCTTATTTTAGTTTCAGCTTCTACTGTATCACTAAAAGAAGTGTTTTAAAAACAAGCTTTACTACCAATTTCCAAGTTCCACCAGAATTATGCTCATTTATTACAAGAAATTATCTATGAATCACTACAGTACAGCCAGTCTAGGGCAGGACAATGACTTAATAAAAGCCAGCAGTGAAAGCCAGGCTATCTACCTATTTGTCTGATATTTGTCATAATGGCATACATTTTCTTTGGAACTATAATTTACTGTGAGTGATTTCCACTTCCTATACCACACGACAAGGAAGCATTAGAGGTTACATTTAATTTTTATGGGTTTTTTTACCCAGTTCCCTAGTTAAACAGGTTAATGAAGTCAATACTATCTGCCTTGTCAGTCTGCTTACCACCCTCATTAATCACATTCTGAACTGTTAGTTTGGCTGAAATTAAACTTTGAGGTGGAGAGGTTAAACACACCATTCCCACAGGTATTGTCAAAAGAGACTTCTGGTGAAAGGGAGAGACCTCAAACACACACCCCTAAAGAGGGACAGGCTGTGGCCTGAATGTATGCACCAGAGAAGCCAACATGGGAAAGAGCTCAGGCACAAAACTTATGAAAAGTTTCAATCAATGTTTATGTCATTCCAAGGCTCCAAAGTCAAGTCAGCCACAGGATAAATAAGTAGAAGAGATTTCATTAGTACCAGCAGAACTGGCACCAAGGAACTAATGGCTATTACTTCACAGGGTGTATGAGGAAGATAAATAGCCTTCTTACACAAGAAACACTGTCTTTATCATAGAGTGAAAAAAGGGAAATAAATGGCAAAATGTTGTTATTGTAAACAACTTTGTATTTCTTTTATATCTACTGGAAGGTAATAAATTCTGTCATACGGTTGATTTTTAACAGCATTTCATTAAATACCAAGAAAGGACATTGCCAGCATATTGTCCCTCTTTCCAATATGTGTTTGCCAACAAAAGGGAAGATTTTAAAAGCAAAGAGACCATTCTTGCCCTTACAACTTAGTAAAAGCCTTCTATGCATTGAATGGGGACTGCTGATTGTATTAGTATAGATGACTAAGGGGGAATTCACAGCTAAATGAAAATAAAATTTTAAGAAGTTGCTGCCAAGTAAAACTATTCTAAAAACATAAGAATCACATGCTCTATGTAAGAATATATGTATTTTTATCTTTTATTATTTTAGTCCCTTACCTTTCTTAATAACTGTGTTCATTTTTAAAAGGAATGCAGTTGCTTCAACACTCAGGTGGTAGCATGTGGATCACACAGATTTTTAAGGTTATCATGGAGGCAATGAAACAGCCAAGGTGGGATTTTTAAGCTTAAGTCATAACTAAACTTCTACTATATTTCAAGAAACCTCATAGGAGGCAAATCAAACTTACAAAGGAAGACCATTATTGCCTATCAACAAAAACAGACTTGGCAGAATTTACAGATGCACAAAACTGCAAAAAACAGAGGATGGACATAAACTAAAAAACAATCTTTTAAGAAATTATTGCTAATTTCATTTGGTTAAACAGTTTTAAATGATTCTGTGAAACATTATTCTTTATTTAGCAGCTAGTATTATTTCTCTTTTAAGTCATTGATAGACATTTGGTTAACGTGTGATCCAAATAGGATCACCCAGCATTTTTTCATCCTTGGACAACAAGAGAATAAATGGAGCAGACAGGCTCCAGAGCAGACACTATGACTCCTTCAAGCTCATTAAACCTCTACAGTGAAGAACACCCCTAGAACACACAGCAGAGAATCTTACCAAGCATCTCTTCTGAGGTGTATTACTGCTTTGTAAAACTGAGTGTTCTTTAGGAAGCTCCACACCAGGCTGCTGCTGCTGCCCATGTCCAGCTCCTGCTTCAGGCTCACATCAAGAGTTCCTCAGTTAAGGTCTGTTTGCTGTAAGACAGGGTGTCCTTACAGCTGTGTGGTCACCAACCAATGGGGTGCCTGGAGTGCTGCAGGTGAGTCACAACCCAGACACATGTCATAACCCCCTGAGAAAGGAACTTTTGGGACTGATTTTTGCATCATAAAAAATGTATAGTATATAGAGTACAGCCAGGAGGGATGTGAGCACAATGCACCAGAAGCAGGTTGGCATGCAGTTTCTTAACACAAAAGGCAAAGAGAATTAAGAGGGAACACCCCTATAGAATATGTCTTTTTTCCTCAGATGATTCACCTTTTTTTTTTCTTAAAATGTGTGCCTAAAAATTAAAATATTTATGTTTGCAGCAATCCTGCCATAATAGGTGGTTTAATATGAAAGGAAATGCAGTTTCCTTCGCTCCACTTTCCCCTTTACTGGCTTGATTCATGAAGACGAATTTTCCATATTCATATGGCACTTCCATGGTGCAAATCTTATCTTCCCTGGGAAGGAAAACCAATGCCCTCAACAGTGTTACAGTTCTAAAGGTGATTAAAAGTACTGAGCAAAGCACCTCCATGCCACGGCCCTTCAAAACCCTACCCCTAACATCATAGTACTTCAATTTTTCATTAAAAAATAAATCAAAATGGCTTATCTGTCATAGTGGTCTAGAAAAACAGCAAGGAGTCTGCCAGACCTGTCCCTTACTGCACCAGGAAGAACCACACTAGGGACAGTCAAGGACAGATCTTCAAATGCCTGGGAACAGCCATAACTTAACTTCAAAGGTTGCTGAGATGACAGTAAAGAGAAGGGGAAGAAAAGTCATCCCAAAATGTATCTAGCTTTAGATTTTGGAAGCAAGATTAAGACAATCTTCAAATTATTTCAAGACTGACTCACCCACAACAGAAGGATGTAGTAGGAGTGCAATATGCTAACAGAGCATCCATTTTATTTGTATGCAGATGCACAGAATTACAAGCATAAAGCTGTTGGGATGTACCTGAAATAATATATTTTCTCCCTATAAAATATTTATGACTGATCTAATCTTACATTAAATGTTTCTTAATAATGGCAAACATTTGAGTCACTATAATTGGTGAATTGCTAGGAAATGTCATGAAACTAAATGCTTAAAATGTAGAAATTACCTTTAAGTCATCTCATTTGAATGAAATTATAAAAAATTATGTTCTATTCATTATTTTATGTATGTTTCATTATAATAATATGGTTTAGTTTATGTAACAAAAGGATCCTAATTAGATCTTTCTTAAATAGATACAAGTCTTTCAGTTAGCGTATCCTGGCTAAACCATTCCAACTAATGCAGCTTTTGCCGCTAATGCCGTGTTTTAATTCTTTCCAGTTGCTAGAGGAGTTATTTATACGCACAGCATGGAGGCTTATACTCATGCTTCTTTGACTGCACATGAAAATAAAGAACATTCAAGTAGAGAGAGAGGGTAGAAAATTAACAATTTTAAATCTCAAACCAACCCACATTTTCAATAAAGGAAAAGACAAGTAGATGAACACACCATGATAAATAAAACATGTGCTTTGACATCTCCTGGATTTAGTAGACAAATTGATTTATATCTCTCAAGTAAGAGACAGCAAGGAATACTTGCTTTTTGAAAACTGGCACACTACTAAGAAAGCAGAATGTTTTTATTTAATTATGATAATTGTCTATTAACATTCTAATGCATGTTAAAACATTAGAAGCTCTTCTCTGCCTTTCTCCTCCCATCATGACAGATGAATTCATCCAAATTCCCTTCCTTCCAGCTCCTTTCTGGCAACACAGATGAAGTTAAAAAAATCAGTGAGAAAAAGAAGAGGAGGGGAATCATTTTGTTTTAAAGTGTCATTGCCTATGCTGCAAATTCACAAGTATCAAAATACATGAGGACAACTGACAAATTATATATGCTATTCACTAGCAATCAATCCTCACTCCTAGCCCAAAAAAATCTTTAGTTCTCTTTGAAAACACTAAATGCTAAACACATTTCTACAGTTCCTTCTTGAAAGCACTTTGGCCTGATTTCCTAGGAAATTAGGCTTGATGAGTTCATGGGGTTTTTCTAGGTACAATGAGTTTTTAACTTGTTGGCAAATATAATCAGATCTGAGAGTGGGATAGTGATCTCATAGTAGTATTAGAGGTAATTTATGATATCAATAGCTTATGGTGGTAAGGTCAGCACACTTTGGAATACCAACCAACATTTCCTCAAATGCACATGCCTTCTGAAATCCAAGCATAAGTCTTGTAAAAAAAAATCCCAAAGACAGAGGTTTGTGTACTTTTATTTCCCCTTTTTTCTTAATGAAAAACCTTCCTTGAATTTGTAACAGTAAGGAAAATGGTAAAATAGTAGCTTTTCCACCAGAATTTTAAGGACAAAGTCTCACCTGGTTATTCTGGAATTTCCATTCAAGTTTTAGCATTTTATTATCACAGTTCATGATGTAAGTTTTATATTTCTCACTTACTCATGATATAAGTATTATATACATCAGACTGTGTTTTACATATATGAATATGTATATATACACACACATTTGCACATCAATATGTGCCAGTTGAAACATTTCGTCTTTACTTAACTAAAAGATTTTCTGTTTGTACTATAACATAACAGTTTAGCATTTCTAGAAACAATCAGATTTTTGAAACCACTGTGAAAGGAAGCTCTTCTATAGCACTTCTTACAAGCAGTCACACAGAAAAGACAAGGTTTAATGGATACGAGTTACTCCTGAGGAGATTCTGATTGCTCACATGAGGAGTTTTTCACAATGAGAACAATCAGGCTTTGGAATAACTTCCCCAGAGAAGCGGTGATTTCCCCACCACTGGACAATTTGGCTGGACATGGTGCTGGGCCATCTTATTGAGACAGTGCTTTTGCTAAGAATGGTTGGACCAGGTGACCCTTGAGAACCCTTCCAACACGGTATTCTTTGACTCTGTGATTTGGAAAATGTTCTTCACTGAAAATGTGGTTAGGAACTGAACAAGCTCACCAGTGAAGTCATGGATCCAAGTATGTCAGCATTCAAGAAGTGTTTGAACAACACTCTTAGACATTAGGTTTAACTTCTAGGTTGCCCCATGTGCAGTCAGGTGTTGATCCTTGAGTCCCCCCCAGCTCAGGATAGTCTATGATCCTATGATTCACTATCATGGCTTCCTGGACAAATGGCAATGAAAAAGCATATGCCAAATAGATTTTCCTGGTGAATACACAGTTTTGATATACACACAAAGCAGGAACTTGAATAGTTTGCAACGCAAAGTATACACAAGGAAATTACATACACAGAAGTACATATAAGCCAAAGACCCAAATAAGGGGATGTCTTAGTTTGAAAAGACAGGAGTCTGTAAAGGAAGGCAAAAGCCTCTTGTGAAGTGGGAAAGGTAAACCCCCTCCCTCTCTCTGAATTACCACAATTTTAAAATAAAAAAAAACAGCTCTTAGGCAAAGGTATGGGAATGGGAATAATAGTTATTTACTAGAAAAAACTAAAATAGAAAAAAAGAACAACAAATGTAATTAGTACAAACAAAACTACTGATACAGTCAGAAAACCTGACACCCTGAGGAGTCAGGGTGTTGGTAAAAGTCCAGTTGGATGGTGGCTGTGCCTCCTGCAGTGGCAGATGAAATGCTGCTGAAGCAGAGATCCTGTAGAAGGGTATAGTTCTCTGTGAAGGTCTGGTGATAGAGTAGATGGGCCTGGTCCTCCTCTGGGAATCCAGCAGGGAAGAAGCTGCTTCTCTGGGAATCCAGCGAAGATGGCTGCTCCTCTGGGAATCCAGTGAAGAAAACTGGGCCGATGGCTTAGACCAAGCTTATTTTATGCAGGTAGGAATACTTGGTTCCTCCTTTTGGGTGGAGCATCTCACAATGGGATGATGTACCTTATCAGTCATGCAGTGAGTCACTTAATGGCCCATTAGCAGGAGACATCTCCCCGGAGGGAGACATTGTTCTTGGAAGAGATAAGATAACTGCCCCCCACCTCCAACAGATGGCAAATAGAATACATTCTTATCTCACAAATCCAGGACATTATCTACCCCTTATTCTATTTCTATCTGCATCACAATGAAATCTTACACCCATTTTTCACTTAAGACTAGGTTTCCTTGTGGTACACAACGGGTTTCTTCATCTTTCTGCATTACCCACCAAGTATAACCAGGTCCTTGAGCAAAAACAATCCCACGGATGGGTTTGTCTTTGCCTGAGGTGGGATTAATCCAAACAGTTTTTCTTAAAATACCTTTCATATGTACCACAGGGACTTTATCTCCATCTACTGTGTGCACGGGTTCAGACTGGGCAGGACCAGCTTGATTGATGGACCCTCGGGTGTTGACCATCTAGGTTGCTTTTGCCAGGTTCATTTCTCAGTTTCTAAAAGTTCCACCACCAAGTGCCTTCAGGGTGGTCTTAAGGAGTTCGTTGCACCGTTCAACTTTGCCGGCAGCTGGAGCATGATAGGGAATATGATATATCCATTTGATACCATGTTCTCTGGCCCAGGTGTTGATAAGGCCGTTCTTGAAATGGGTTCCGTTGTCCGACTCTATTCTCTTAGGGGTGCTATGTCTCCACAGGACTTGCTTTTCTAGGCCTAAGATGGTGTTCCGGGCGGTGGCATGAGGCACAGGGTAGGTCTCCAGCCATTCAGTGGTGGCTTCCACCATGGTCAGCACGTAGCGCTTGCCTTGGCGTGTCTGGGGCAGTGTGATGTAGTCTATCTGCCAGGCCTCCCTATATTTGTACTTGGACTACCGTCCACCATACCATAGGGGCTTCACCCGCTTGGCCTGTTTGATGGCAGCACACGTCTCACAGTCATGGATAACCTGAGAAATGCTGTCCATGGTTAGGTCCACCCCTCGGTCTTGTGCTCACTTGTAGGTGGCATCTCTGCTCTGATGACCTGACGCATCATGGGCCCATCGAGCCAGGAACAACTCCCCCTTATGGTGCCAATCTAGGTCTATCTTTGACACCTCTATTCTTGCTGCCTGATCTACTTGCTCGTTGTTTCGGTGCTCTTCATCAGCCCGACTTTTGGGGACATGGGCATTTACATGACGGACTTTTACTGTTAGTTTCTCCACCCGAGAGGCAATGTCTTTCCATATATTAGCAGCTTAGATGGGTTTTCCTCTGCGCTGCCAGTTGGCCTTTCTCCACCTTCTCAGCCACCCCTACAGAGCATTGGCTACTATCCACGAATCGGTGTAAAGGTAGAGCCTTGGCCACTTCTCTCTTTCAGCAATGTCCAGGGCCAGCTGAACAGCCTTGAGCTCAGCGAGTTGGCTCGATCCACCTTCTCCTTCGGTAGCCTGTGCAACCTGTCGTGTGGGGCTCCATACGGCTGCTTTCCACTTTTGGTTTATCCCTACGATGCGACAAGAACCGTCAGTGAAAAGAGCGTAGCATGTTTTTTCTGCTGGTAGTTGGTTATATGGTGGCGCTTCTTCAGCCTTTGTCACTTGTTCTTGTTCCTCATCATCAGTGAGACCGAAGTTTTCACCTTCTGGCCAGTTTGTAATTATCTCCAAAATCCCAGGGCGATTCGGATTTCCAATACGGGCACGCTGGGTGATAAGGGCAATTCATTTGCTCCATGTAGCATCAGTGGCATGGTGGGTAGTGGGAACCTTTCTTTTGAACATCCAGCCCAGCACCGGGAGTCGGGGTGCCAGGAGGAGTTGTGCTTCCGTGCCAATCACCTCCGAGGCGGCTTGAACTCCTTCATAGGCAGCCAAGATTTCTTTCTCTGTTGGGGTGTAGTTGGCTTCGGACCTTCTGTAACCTCGGCTCTAGAATCCCAAGGGTCGGCCTCGAGTCTTACCAGGCACCTTCTGCCAAAGGCTCCAGGACAAGCCATTGTTCCTGGCTGCAGAGTAGAGCACGTTCTTCACCTCTGGTTCCGTCCTGACTGGGCCAAGGGCTACCGCATGAGCAATCTCCTGCTTGATCTGGGTGAAGGCTTGCTGCTGTTCAGGGCCCCAGTGGAAGTCGTTCTTCTTGCGGGTAACCAGGTAGAGAGGGCTCACAATCTGGCTATACTCGGGAATGTGCATTCTCCAAAATTTTATGGCACCCAGGAAAGCTTGTGTTTCCTTTTTGCTGGTTGGTGGAGACATCGCTGTGATCTTGTTGATGACCTCAGTGGGAATCTGGCGGCGTCCATCTTGCCATTTCACTCCAAGGAACTGGATCTCTCGGGCAGGTCCTTTGACTTTGCTTTTCTTAATGGCGAAACCGGCTTTCAGGAGAATCTGGATGATTTTTTCTCTTTTCTCAAACACCTCTGCCACTGTGCTCCCCCACACAATGATGTCATTGATGTATTGCAGGTGTTTTGGAGCCTCACCCTTTTCCAGTGCAGTCTGGATCAGTCCATGGCAGATGGTGGGGCTGTGTTTCTACCCCTGGGGCAGTCGGTTCCAGGTGTACTGCACACCTCTCTACGTGAAAGCAAACTGAGGCCTGCATTCTGCTGCCAGAGGAATGGAGAAAAACGCGTTAGCAATGTCAATAGTGGCATACCACTTTGCTGCTTTGGACTCCAGCTTGTACTGGAGTTTCAGCATGTCCGGCACGGCAGCGCTCAGCGGTGGAGTCACTTCATTCAAGCCACGGTAGTCTACAGTCAATCTCCATTCTCTGTCGGATTTGCGCACAGGCCAGATGGGGTTGTTGAAGGGTGAGTGAATTTTGCTGACCACCCCTTGGCTCTCCAGCTCACGAATCATCCGGTGGATGGGGATCACAGCATCTTGATCTGTCCGATATTGCCGGCGGTGCACTGTCGAGGTCGCAATTGGCACACGTTGCTCTTCCACTCTCAGGAGTCCTACTGCAGACGGGTTCTCTGATAATCTAGGCAAGGTGTTCAACTGCTTAATGTTCTCTGCCTCTACAGCAGCTATTTCAAAAGCCCACTTGAGTCCCTTTGGGTCTTTGTAATAGCTGTTTCGGAGAAAGTCTATGCCTAGAATACATGGAGCGTCTGGGCTGGTCACAATAGAATGTTTCTTCCACTCCTTCTCGGTCAGGCTCACCTCGGCTTTTACCAGGGTCAGTTGCTGAGATCTCCCTGTCACACCAGCAATGGAAACAGCCTCTGCCCCCACTTGTCCCGATGGTATTAAAGTACACTGCGCACCAGTATCAACTAAAGCATCATATTTTTGTGGCTCTGATGTGCCAGGCCATCGGATCCACACTGTCCAGAAGATCTGGTTTTCTCGTGCCTCTCCCTGGCTAGAGACAGGGCACCTCTAACACTGGTTATTATTCCCTTCCTGGGCATACATACTAGAGGTTCCTTCAAGGGGATCTGACACATCATACTCGGCAGCTCGGTCATGGGAGGTCGAGGCTACCTTCACCTTGGTGGAAGTTCCTCGGTTAGAGTTTTTCTCTTTGAGCTGACGCACCCGTGCTGCCAGGACAGAAGTGGGTTTCCCATCCCACCTACCCATGTCTTCCCCATGGTCACGCAGGAAGAACCACAAATTGGCCCTTGGGGTGTACCCTCTGTCTCTAGCTGGGGAATGTTGGGCACTGAATTTGGGGCCTGTAACTCGCACAGGGGCTGCATTAACTTTCTTCATCTCTTCCCTTATCTCCCTCATTTCCTCTTTGAACTCTTTAATCACAGCTGAGATATGAGCTTGCATTGGGCCATTGATCATGCTCTCATAATTCCTCAGCTTGTTGGCAACAGAACCCACGGTCTTTCGGTTAGTATCTGCATCAATTGTTGCAATAAAAGTGGTGTATTGAGATGGCCCAAGGTTTGCTAGGCTCCACAGCATTTGCCCTGTGCACCTGACTTTGTCGGGGTCATTGTCATGCTGTCCATCCCTCCTGAAGAGTACTTCCAATATTGCTACTTCCCTCAGCTGTTGGATCCCTTCCTCAAGGGTCTTCCAGCGCATCCTATGGTGGTGCTCCTGCATTCTTTCCCTGTGGACAAACCTCTCTCTGACACTCATTAAAAGCTGCTCCCAGAGAGAAAGAGACCCTGGCTCTCTTACAAAAATCTGATTCATACCTGAGTCCTGGGTCAAGGGTCCCAAGTTCCTTGCCTCACCACCATCTAGCTGCACGCCTGTACCCATAAGATCCCAGACCCGGAGTAACCAGGTAGTATAAGCCTCACGTCCCTGTCGCACAATGTCTTTGTGCAGGTTACGGAGACTTTTGTACCTCAGGGACTCGGTGATGATTGCAACCTTTGGCTCCCCTGTGGGTTGTGAGGTTTCTTCATTCCTATCCTTATCTGGGTGCTCAGCTTTCATCTTAGACCTCCTTGTTTCTACCGGGGCAACTGCTGCTGGCTGTGACTGCCTTTGTGGTTCGGCTGGACCCTGGACAGTTGTAACACTTGTGGGTTCCACTGCTGTACTATTTGGCTGTCCCTCTTGAAGACAAAGTGAGGGTTTCTCAATAGCTGGGGAAATGCACTCTTTCAGCATTTGACTCATCTCCTTAACTAGAACCCCCACCTAATCTGGGTGGTTCATTTCTGAGACAGACTGTGGGGCAGGGTCAGGCTTTGGAACAGCAGCATCTCTAGTCTCTGGGGCAGGTGTCAGGGTAGTTCTCCATGTTAATCTTCCCTTATCTCTGAGTGCTAAATATAACAGGCATATCAACAACACCACCCATTGTATGACATCATTAGCATTCAGAGTGGATCTTAACCTTTCAAAAACTGGTGGAGCAGACCCAAAAAGATGGTTAAAAGGTTGGGAGAAAATCTCCCCTGGTGTCATTTCTTCACAATAGGTACCATTATTAAGGTAACTCCAAGAACACACAGTTAGTGTATGATAGCTCTGAATCCATGTACCTGCCTTCCAGAGGAAGTTAAAGATCCATGAATTCCTCACCTTATTAACCCATAAGCCAAACTGGATAACAGCCACAGTAGCCTTAGTTATAGGACCCATATCTAGATAAGGGCCTGCAAATGGGAGAAATACAGCCACGATCACGTGCCACCCAAACCAAGGTAAGCTAGACCACATGGTGACACTCAAAGATGTTTTTATATCAGTACACACAATTAGATTACTTAAGAACTATTATTCCCTTTTTCCTTTCAATGCCCTCGAGCCCCACGTTGGGCGCCAAGATCTGTCTTAGTTTGAAAAGACAGGAGTCTGTAAAGGAAGGCAAAAGCCTCCTGTGAAGTGGGAAAGGTAAACCCCCTCCCTCTCTCTGAATTACCACAATTTCAAAATAAAAAAAAACAGCTCTCAGGCAAAGGTATGGGAATGGGAATAATAGTTATTTACTAGAAAAAACTAAAATAGAAAAAAAGAACAACAAATGTAATTAGTACAAACAAAACTACTGATACAGTCAGAAAACCTGACACCCTGAGGAGTCAGGGTGTTGGTAAAAGTCCAGTTGGATGGTGGCTGTGCCTCCTGCAGTGGCAGATGAAATGCTGCTGAAGCAGAGATCCTGTAGAAGGGTATAGTTCTCTGTGAAGGTCTGGTGATAGAGTAGATGGGCCTGGTCCTCCTCTGGGAATCCAGCAGGGAAGAAGCTGCTTCTCTGGGAATCCAGCGAAGATGGCTGCTCCTCTGGGAATCCAGTGAAGAAAACTGGGCCGATGGCTTAGACCAAGCTTATTTTATGCAGGTAGGAATACTTGGTTCCTCCTTTTGGGTGGAGCATCTCACAATGGGATGATGTACCTTATCAGTCATGCAGTGAGTCACTTAATGGCCCATTAGCAGGAGACATCTCCCCGGAGGGAGACATTGTTCTTGGAAGAGATAAGATAACTGCCCCCCACCTCCAACAGATGGCAAATAAAATACATTCTTATCTCACAAATCCAGGGCACACTTTGGAATACCAACCAACATTTCCTCAAATGCACATGCCTTCTGAAATCCAAGCATAAGTCTTGTAAAAAAAAATCCCAAAGACAGAGGTTTGTGTACTTTTATTTCCCCTTTTTTCTTAATG
The DNA here is from genome assembly GCF_965231275.1 of Zosterops lateralis. NCBI lineage: Eukaryota > Metazoa > Chordata > Aves > Passeriformes > Zosteropidae > Zosterops > Zosterops lateralis. Next base: position 28,414,534 of record NC_139765.1, read on the forward strand.
AAAAACCTTCCTTGAATTTGTAACAGTAAGGAAAATGGTAAAATAGTAGCTTTTCCACCAGAATTTTAAGGACAAAGTCTCACCTGGTTATTCTGGAATTTCCATTCAAGTTTTAGCATTTTATTATCACAGTTCATGATGTAAGTTTTATATTTCTCACTTACTCATGATATAAGTATTATATACATCAGACTGTGTTTTACATATATGAATATGTATATATACACACACATTTGCACATCAATATGTGCCAGTTGAAACATTTCGTCTTTACTTAACTAAAAGATTTTCTGTTTGTACTATAACATAACAGTTTAGCATTTCTAGAAACAATCAGATTTTTGAAACCACTGTGAAAGGAAGCTCTTCTATAGCACTTCTTACAAGCAGTCACACAGAAAAGACAAGGTTTAATGGATACGAGTTACTCCTGAGGAGATTCTGATTGCTCACATGAGGAGTTTTTCACAATGAGAACAATCAGGCTTTGGAATAACTTCCCCAGAGAAGCGGTGATTTCCCCACCACTGGACAATTTGGCTGGACATGGTGCTGGGCCATCTTATTGAGACAGTGCTTTTGCTAAGAATGGTTGGACCAGGTGACCCTTGAGAACCCTTCCAACACGGTATTCTTTGACTCTGTGATTTGGAAAATGTTCTTCACTGAAAATGTGGTTAGGAACTGAACAAGCTCACCAGTGAAGTCATGGATCCAAGTATGTCAGCATTCAAGAAGTGTTTGAACAACACTCTTAGACATTAGGTTTAACTTCTAGGTTGCCCCATGTGCAGTCAGGTGTTGATCCTTGAGTCCCCCCCAGCTCAGGATAGTCTATGATCCTATGATTCACTATCATGGCTTCCTGGACAAATGGCAATGAAAAAGCATATGCCAAATAGATTTTCCTGGTGAATACACAGTTTTGATATACACACAAAGCAGGAACTTGAATAGTTTGCAACGCAAAGTATACACAAGGAAATTACATACACAGAAGTACATATAAGCCAAAGACCCAAATAAGGGGAATAGTCCTATTCCTCACCACACAGTGCCTTTAAATTGTCACTTGCTGGTTTCAGAAGCAAGGTCTTTATTCCACTTTAAGGAATAGTTGCTTTTCTGTATTGTCTTTAGATATAACACAGTGCTGTTTAGCTCTCTGAAACTATTTGTTCATTGACAACAGGTAGGCAACTCTCTTCTTTGCCTCTTGTCATATTTATTGACATAAATACCACTCTGTGTCCTCTCTATTTAATTGCAGTATATATAAAAAATTGACTCTCCCAGATATGACAGCATATGAAAATCTAGGAATATTTTCCACCAATTTCAAGAAAAAACAATGAAAAAAAAATCTACACAATCTTAAGGACTGGGATCAGAATTATCTTACATGAGTAGCATAAAATGCACATTTCTGTAGATTTAGGAAAACAACATTACTAACTTGAGATTCAGGGCCCATTTTGGAATATATATGGCTTGTTATAAAATGGCTAAAGAATAATAGAGAACATGCAAAAATAGAAGTATTTTCTCAGTTCATAAATTCCTCTACAGCTTCTTCTTCCTTACAATTAGGTAGTGGAACATACTTAAATAATGATAGGAGGTATCATTTCAAGTATAAGGAGGTTATAATTTAGCAACACTACTACTCTGTTGAAAGTCAAGAAATTTAATTCATAATACACCTAAATAAAAGATCTCTGCTTATGAAAATAACATTAGCAAGCATACTACCAATAATGAATCCTGGGTTGCACATTTTAAACAGATTCCCAAAAGTAGCAGTGTTGGTTCACTAAAAAAAAAAAATTCAGAAAACTATAACATTAGTTCTGTTAAAACAAAATGAATAGACGGCATGAGTACATTTACCCTCCCTTGGACAATCCATTTCTTCACATGGACGAGTCCAAAGCACCTTGATCCCTCTGTCTCTTTTAATCATTTTTTCCTAGACAGCAAAACAGCAGAAGTAATGAACCAAAAAAAATATAACAGATCTCAAATTAAACAACAGAGACCTATTTAAAATAATAATAAAAAAAAGTTATCCATTTATCACCACAAATTTGACACTACTGTGGAAATATGAACTAGAATTTCAAACCTTGTGGTCAATGAAGCATAAAATAGATTGTCAGAAATACTGTCTGAAATATGAATCCACTGAAGAAAAATGATTGAAAATACCTAAGATAATTTAAGAGAATCAAAATTGGCTGAATACACCCCTAAAATGTCTCTACCTCCCTTTCCCAATTCATAAATGGTTTTATCATACCAACTGTTTCATACAAGTAGTAAAAATAAGCTTCTGATTTCTACATTTGAAAATGCTGTGCATTTCTGTGGTAAGCTAAATCACTTTTTACCTGGAAATTATTTATTCTGTAATAGAAACTAATAGCAAAATAATAAGCTTTCCCTACACTGAAGCAATCTACTTGGAAAATTCAAGAGGCTGTGTTATGAAGCCCACGGTGTTGTATGAAGTAGAGCATTACCACAAAAATGACAAATTAAGAGGCACATTGAATTGAATTTTTTTCTAGCTTTAACTCAGAACAGAAATTTAAAAAAAAACTATGAAAAAATCATACTTGTTATATGCCAGTTGAAAACAACCATTCCTCAACAAACAACTGAATTTTGGTCAGCCTGAATCCTACAGCACCACATTAAAGCTCATTAAGAATAAAGATGGCTACAATAAGCTTCAGTGGTTCTCTTACCAGGTGAGTTGCCTCGGCTAGATACCCCTCCATAGGAACACTTCCAGCGTACCTGGACTAAACCAGAGTAATGAAATGCTGTGTACCCCTCTTAGCTCACATTTTGGCCAAGGTGGTTTTGACTCTGCTGATACTGTTCTGCTGGGCTACTCTGTTTTGATCATCCTTCTTCTATTTAATGAGAATGCTCCAGAAGTAATCCAATCCTAAAATAAGAGCAATTATGTTAAGAAGGTAAATTATAACAAATATCCGTTTATATATTCCCTAATAAAAACAATAATTAAAAACAACAATTAAAAACAAAGAGTATTTAGCAAGCTTTGAGTTTTTCCTTATTCTTAGAGTTCAATAAAAATGATCACAAGCTAATTTGGGATTTGCTAAATAATAGAGGAGGAGAGGAGTCAGTATATTCTAACTATATTTTTCCCTCTTAGAATAAAAAGAATATGAAAAAGAAATATTGAAACTTGTCTGGGATTATTTATAAATAAGCCAAAATTAATAAGGAATGAAACAGCAGCTGAAGTCATACTGAAAAATTCAGAGTTATCTCAGAACACCCAACTGTGGCTTCATTCAAAACACTGACTGTCTCCAACACAAAATTCCTGAATTAGTAAGCAATCTCTTTCACCTTTATTTTGACCAGTGGACAACAGTGGCTGGTGATAGAAGCATCCAAGACTGCAAAGAAATAAGACCCACTGCCTCAGAAAGATGGCAAGAACTCAGGGTTAAAACAACCCTGCTTCATGATATCAGTACATGGAGAGATGTATTATTTGCAACAGGAACTGGGGAATGTCTAACCACTGACAGAAAAAGAGCTGATGGGCCAGGAAAAGAAAGGGAATGACATACCTGCCCTTTTATTGTGCAGATACTAGAAGACACTCCAATGCTCCAGGTGGTCTTTTTTACGTTTTCCCTTCCATCTCCCCTACTACATTTAGTCCTTGTAATCACACAATACTAAAAACGCTTTGGTCCAAAACATTTTCCAGATGTGGAATCAGGAAAGGATGAGTCTGAGCTTTTGTTTCCTCACTCACCCTATCTGACGAAGTTTGGAATCCTTTCGCAATATTTACAGTGATTTAGAGGTAGGGCTTTAAGAAGTAGTACAATTAGCCTTGATTTGAAAATCTGAGAGGTAAGCTAGGAATGAGTATCTCACTACAGCTTTCAGCCCACATTCAGAGGCAAAGACATCCAATAATTCTCAGCAGTAAGACCCATGACTAAATATAATGGCAATCTGAAATCTTCATGAGTTTCCATTTAGTATTCTTACATCGTAAATAGGAACACAATATTTACCAGTGATTGATATCCAAGGAACATAATCTGTCTTACACGAGGTTATTTATTTATGAAGAGTCCTGCAGCTGTGCCTGGAGAGAGAGTGGATGCTCTGTGAAATGCAATGGATGTGTTATATATATGCCCTGTATTCGGTGTCAAACTGTGACATTTTATCTAAAATTCCTTGGGTGGTGCATCTTCATACAATCTTATGGCAATGGCTTAATGATGTTAGCAAAAGAGTGCAGCCAAGAACTCCTGTCTTGTTCTCCAAGTTCAGATTCCTTCATGGATGGGATTATTCTTACACATAAAAACTACTGGCAGTATTTTAAACATATCTTCTCAGTTTGTCGTATCTGCAAACAAATCAAGCAGTGAAACACCACACACGAGCAGGTTTATAGTCAACTCTTACTCTTTTGTTTGAACAAAAGACAAAAGCATACTTGCAGTTAAGTTATTATTTCTATGAAAGGGAAGTGAGGGAAGGTAATGTATGGGTACCTGTAGCTAACAGCATTTCAAAGTTATCAGCTGTTTAGAGGGCAGTTGGGGCCATTCTGAATACTAAAACATGTTATTTAAAATGTTATGACCTTTAGATTAAGGGATAAATCCTCAGTAAATTCCTAAGTAAACTGCACTAGTGGCAAGGATTCATCTTCAGTTTTTCATTCTTTTGATGAAAGCACCTAACAGAACTCCTACACAACCTTACTCAAAATATTAAAGGACAATATCCAAAGTTCAGAAAGTCACAAATCTGAAAGTCAGGTAAGTCCTTTGTTTTTGCATCATAATTATTCCTGTGAGGATCATAGGCATAATTAAAATAAATAAATAAATAGAAGGTTTTATCTTTAAATACCTCAGACTTAAGAAACATGCCATTTTACCTGAACTCTCATTAATACATTTGGCACCTATGAAATTACCATCAAGCTCCTTCAAGGCGTACTACTGTATGGGGTATCTTTATATGCACATCTTCAGGCAAGGACTTGATCTCTCTGTGATTGATAGAGGCACTTACCACAACAGAATCCTAATCAAGATACAGATCCTCTGGAGAAATAAGAACAAATAATAATGACAGTAGTGCTTTAATATCCAACTAAGCAAGAATCATCTCTGCTTTCTTGAGCCGAACATTTTTTCTCCCTATCATTTATATGCATGAAATATATAACTATTCCTACAAGAACACTCTGGTCTTCTGCAGAATACCAGACAGAACTAAACAGCAGTGTGATGAAATAGCATACACATTAGTAAGTCTGGGGTTTTTCATATAAATACTTTTGCAGTAGAATTACTTGCCTACAGAGCAGAAGGGAGAAGCTTGAAAAAGCAAAGGATTATTTTATCATTTCAAAAAACCAAGACCCTCAGCATTTCAGACCATAACTGTATGTGCTTCCTGAAAATAGATGAACCTGTGAATTCTTGGGGGACAAGGGACTATAAGAACCCAAAAAGATCTATATGATTCGAGGTATATCAAATGTGTTGCTTTAGGCCAGTGGAGAATGGCAGATGAAAAGCTAAAGGAGAAAGGCTGGTAAGGGGCTGGATATAGGATAACAAGCCTACCAAATACTTGAGACTATTTGTAGTTTCCCTTCTCCTATGAAGTCCAAAAGACATCATTCCCTGTTAACCCCTGCAAAATGCAAAGAAGACACAATGTTTGATGTAGATAAACTCCGTATCTTTCAAACTGAAAACACAGAAGGAATATACCTACAATAAACAATTCTGTTGATGAAATGCAATTAGTAATCTTATTACTTGGTTCTGGAAAAACATGTTTGTTCAGAGCCTACAATAAACAGCCACATGTTCCTTCATCAGAAAGTGCAAATCAGCCAACTTAGTTAAGAACTATATTCTAAGAACACTTAATAGCATCCAGGTTCAGTGACTGATTTTCTATTTTAAGCAGGAAGAGAGGTACAGCACAAACAATCTGGAGGATAAAAACCTGACAGCAAAATCTCCACATATACCAAAGAAAATAACATGCCTATGACAGCTACAACAGCAGCAATTTTCAGCTTCTAACACTGCTCATGCAACGCACTTTGCAGTCATCCCTCTTGCATAAATCTGTACATTATAATTTTGCGTTCCAATGGATCGGTTTGTGTGCTCTGTATCTGCAAATGAGCCAGATAATAGGAGTGTGAGAAGTGATTTGTGCTATCAGTGACATCAGGAGTTTTGCAGCTGTAGTTATTAACAGATTTTTTTTCATCCAGCAGCATTGACTAAAATCAATCACTCTGATAACCAGGCATGGCATGAGCTGTCCGCCCTGTCATTTCAATCTGATTAATCACACATACACAGACCTTTACCTTAAAGGAGCAATTGTTCACATTTAATCACAAAGATACATTCAAGCATACCATCATAGATTACTAAATTTAAGTGCAATTTATGTCTTATAGTTTGGCAAATACATTTATGATAATATGCTTTTGGCATATAGATGTATTGTTTCATTCATTTTACAAACATTAAAATCTAATCTAATGTGTTGCATTTTGAATCATTTATCACATCAGATTTTCAGCTTTTGAAGCTTCCATTATACACATATCCTTATCTGCAGATTTATCCTAATAAGCCAGGTACAAATAAGTTATTACTTCTTCACACTGTGCTTGCTTGACAGCAGGCATCTTCTTCATCATAGATTAAATGACTTTATTTTACCTAAGCATCTTATTATATTTTATTAACTGGTCATTCTTTTGTTTCAGGTTTCCTTTTTTAACCTCAGAACAAAGCACAGCTCTTCCATTAAGAGTTATGTGAGACCGTCAGTGTCTTTTGGGTTTTGGGGCATTTTTTTTTTTCTCTTTAAAAGGAAAAGAATACAAGAAAGCCCATACACTATTATAAAATTCTGCAAGTAAAAGCAGGTCAGTCTGTGAAAACACATTGTTATGCCAAAAAAAAAGTTGAATTTGAGATCAATTAAACCAGTAGCATATTTGACTCTGAAACACCCTACATTCCAGATATTTCTTGATTAGGCCTAGGTACACAAAAACATTCAAGTGTCCTGGGGTCCACCACCATTAAGGAATGTAAGTGGGCATAAGTTTCACTTTCAATCCTGAAGCCAACGAAATATAAGAGTAAGCTGAAAATTTGAGTATAAGCCTAAATGTTGTGCTGATAAAATTGCACAATGCCTTAATCTTTGGCTCTGTTGCTGAAGTCATATGTAGTGGTTATCACTTGCTATGGATATTAAGCAGGTGACACCTTAAGCTTTTAGTTTCTTCAAAAGTATTAATTCATCAGCATTTCAGAACTGGGTGTATTTCCTGAAGAGCCAGATCCGTATGTTAGGAATTAGTTTTTATTTACTTTTTCTAAACTAGATAATACTTAACTTTTAAAATAAATACTTTTTCAAACTTTGTTGTGCTGAGATCTATATATGAATTGATTGAATAACATTTTTATGTTTAAACAAATAATTTTTACAATATTTTAATCAAATAAGGCAAAAAATCTTTTAGTTAAAAATATAACATGATGAATAAAAAGTTAACCTTTCTTTTATTTGTAACACACTGTGCAGGAGGCCCCCAGTAGCAGGCTCCTGCTCTGGCTGCTCTCCAACTGTACTCTCAGGAAATGACAAGTTGAATAGGTTGACAAGTCACTAGCCTCCTGAAGGAGGAGAGAAAGCATTCTTCTGCCAAAGAATTTTAAAAGAGAAGCCAAAGTTTTAAAGGCAACCAGAGGCTTGCTTATGCTTAAATAAACGGCAGAGACACAGATTCATGAACAGACTACAAGTAATTACTCAAAACTGCACAGTGCATTTATTTCCTCAGTTCAAAACTGGGATGCAGAAGGATATTGCTTTCCACCACATGTCATGCACGAACAGTATATACATCATAAAGCACCCAGAGGTTCAATTGTCATTCTGTAATGCAATCAACAGGAGCCAGGCAGAACATAACTGGGATGTAATCACCACCAGAAGCTTTAATATAAGTATCCCTTATACAGAAAAGGCTGACTTTTAAAAACATTCCTCCTCATCACATCCTAGAGTATTTTCCAGAGCAAGAACGGCTGTTAACCTTATTGTGCCCACCCAGCTCAGCAATTCCCTACCACCTTCGCTGTTGTAATGCACCATCATCAAGGAGAACACAGGCAATGAACTACACAGTTTCTTCATGCAGATTGTTTTACAGGGATACACCTCAACAAGTGATTTTTGGATCTTTCTTAGGCTCTGGAAAAAGATTAAAGTGATGATTTTGTACATATATTCATATCCAAATATGAAATCTAGAAAAATGCAACTGCAAATCAAAATGCTAGTCCATCTAAGTACACAGTCCGTCCCCATAGCTGCTACCTTCAAGGAACATGGAAAATACCTGTCAGTAATAAAAGAGGATAGTATCTCACAAGTCACAGGTTGTGTCCACAAAATTGTCTTCAATTCATTATCCAGTTCTCTCTCATTTTTCCAGTCCCTTTTAAAATCAGTTTGCACTTACGACCATCCCAAAATAGTAGCGGTGCATCCCCCAGTTTAAATTCTGTGGTACAGAGGAAAAAAAGAAATGCTATGGGTTAGGGTTTTTTTCCTCCCTCTGTCTAAGCCTACCAGCTCATAGGTCCATGCTTATCCCCTGTGCAGCAATCATCTCTGTATCCACCTCTACCAGAGTACTCCTCACATTTGTACCCCTTCTGTTCTTTAGAGCTCTAGTCTGTTCAGCCTGTCTTTGGGAAGAAAGTCATTTAAGGACACTGACTTCATTTTTTCTGTAGACCATTTGGTAAAGAATTTGACTAATAATCTGAAGTTCAAAGTAAATAAGATTTAAAAGTCAAAGACCTGTTAACTATTTCATACTATACCACAATTGATTAACTTAATTTTTTTTTAGTGTTATGTTGCAGAAGCCTTCTGGAAGAACTCTTTTATACATTTAAAATTTACCACCTCACCTTCCTGTTTTACTGAATAATCTGTTATTCATAAAAATACCCGTTAACCATAACTACCAAATTCATCTATTTGCTGATAAGAATTCCAGCCTTTTTTGCTTTTGTCTTTTAAAAATGTTTTTAATGCTCAGGATTTTCCTGTATTCTCTCCAACATTTTTGTATTGTTGATACAATATTGCACTGAGCATTTTAAATGCAATTCCTATTGCTGATGTAGAAGGGCATATTAACAGGTTTTCACTTATTTATTCTCCTTCCTTATGTCTTATACTCCATACATAACTTTTCACCCTGTAATTTGAAAACTGACTTGTTCTAACTGATGAAGAAAAGGAAACAATACAGGACATAATATCTTTCCCTCTGCCTGCTTGAGATGTCACAGTTGGTCAGGAGTTTCTTAAGTTAGGGTGTCCATTTGCAAAAATAAGTAAATAAATATAAAAATATAAATAAATATGCACATAGTGTAGAGTAAAAATGAGTGGCTAATTCTTCTCATAACACAAATGAAAAGTAATTTTTGAATGCAGTAATGAATTTTCACCCTCTTCAAAAGAAATGCTTTTACTGTACAAATTTAGTTCAAAGAGTTGACTGCCACAAGACATCACGAAAGCCATGTATTGCACTGGGCCTTTCTGTTTCTTCCCAGAGCATTGTATCTTTCAAGAGAGGACCCAAGTAGGTATCCATTAACAGGGTAGGAGGAATTTCTCTCAACTAACAGATTACTTTATTGTCATATACTCTTCCATATGTGCCCAAAGTCAGAGATTTATCTTATCTGTAACTGTCATATTCAACTAATTTCCTAAATGGAAGGAGTATTTATCAGAACTGAATATGATACATTAATATGGTGTAAGTCATTATTTGAGGAATACCTAAATACAGTCTATTGCTACAATCCTACTCCAGTCTAATCCAGATCACATAGACAACATGCATTTCCAAGAGTGTAAAAATGTTTTCTCCTATTTGACATATATCAGGAAGTCAATATTGTATCCACCTTCTAAAAATAATCCTAAGGAAAGAGACATCTGATTTGGGGTTTTTTTTCAAAATACACTGACTTTCTCTAGAGTCTGTTAAAGATTTGCCACAAGAAAAACAATAAAGAAAGAAGATGATGCAGTGAACCCTCTAATCATGCCCTCATATGCCAACCCCCTAGACACAAAGACATTAGAAAGGAAAGTTTTTACTGATTGAATATGACTAGATGGAGAAAAAAATTAATATAGAATAAAAGAGTAATCTCAGAATCTGTAAACAATATTAATAACTGGGGGAGAGAGGAAAAAACATATTCCAAATAGTATTTTAAAATAAAATCACTAAGACACTTTTTGTGCATATTGTATTATGAATTGATGTAAATATAGACCAAGGAAACCTTTACTAATAATGAAATAAAAAATAGTTTTAAAATTGCATGGTATGTACTAACTGCTTTGAACTGTCAAGTGAGGTGTCAGTGGTGAGTTAGGTCTGAAACAGCATCTATAAACTTTTCATTTTTTCTTTCTTTTTTAATACATTTGTAATTATGACATTACCTAAATTCAATTTCAATAACATAAATGAAATCATGATATTGCTATATATCAGGAGCTGAGCAGGCCTTTCCTTTTAGCTACATAGCAGTGAAATGGTCATAAATTGATATTTTTGTCACGTTGCTGTGTTAAGTCCTGGTTTGTGCTGCATAAATGCACAGAAATTCAGCTGCATTACAATTTTCTCTTTACCCTACCTACCATTTTACATTTTGCTCTCTTCCTCTTTGTCTTTTCCTTCCAGTCTTTCATCATCAACAGTGAGAACTATGTTTTTTCCTCTGCTTGTTGACAGGGAAAAAGAGGCTATAATGTCTGCACACTACCTGATCCTGAACAAAATCAGCCAAACTGCAATCAACATCCAGATAAAGTCCTCTAATTTCATTCTGAATATGAGAAGGATAATTTAAATCACAACACTGCTAATGCTGAAGTTAAAAGCAAGCAACACACATGCCTCAAAAAAAAAAATTAAAAAAATAATTCTAAACCCAAAAAAGCCCAGGATTTCTTATGAAATTACAGAATAAAAGGTGATTTATGCTTTACACCTAATTCTAATTTTTATAGAATAGATTGAAGATAGGACACATCAACCATATTAATATTCAAGCCTATCCCTTTAAGTATCACACAGTCACTAATCAGAGCTGAAGGGGACTGAGCTTTTCTCACAGTTTTCATTCTCATTTTTAAATTACTTAATTTTGTACTGTTTTATATTCAAAATACTTTTCTTTATCTGGCATGTAACCCCTACAGTTCAAGTAGTTAAACAAACAGCACCTAATTTGATATTCTGTAAAATTAATTTCAATAGAGAAGCTGATGAAAAAGAGAAAGGCTTTAGTATTTTTTAGGTATTACTAAATCTTGTCCCTCCAGAATTAAGTCTTCCCAGCAGTCACTTCATAAACAAGATTCAGGCATTTTGAGGTGTTACTTACATATTTAGGAGAATATATTTCACAAAACACTTTGCTGTGCTATTGACATATAAGCATATTTTAAAGAATCTGAACTAACAGTAATTGAAAAGCAAAAATTTCATCAGAAAATTACAGAGCAATTGTGGTACCTGAGGCCAAATGGTGCTCCTGTCCCAACATTCCCACGTGGGTTCCATGTACTGCCAACCTTCCCTTCATGGAGTTATCAGCTGTCACTCATCTGATACTATCAGCTAAGCTTTTGCTTTTATAACAGACCTACTGAAGCTGTATCTACTGTTTGGTGGGATTTTTTCTAATCACCACCATTTACTGATTCTCTGTAATTTAGTCTTCTTGTTGTTGTTGGATTTCTGATAATAAGATTCAGCTCATCTTGTCACACTTGAATTGCCCAAGATAACCCTTGCTTTCCCAGGCTAACACTGGTCAAAACCAGAATTATCAGAATGCAAAAGGGAATTTTTTCCAAGTCCCACTCAAACATCTGTGTAGTGGTGTGGTTTAGTTTTGTCAGTTTAATGAATGCATTTATTCTTTGTTCTTATACTGCTCTATGTAAGTTATAATGGTTCGTTCTTTGTACCTCCGAGTTTGTCCCCTATGTTTTACCCCAGTTACAGTTATCCATCAATCATTGTGTTGTTATGTAACCCCTGGGTCCCGTCTGTCACTTCGAGGCCTCACCCTGGGTCTAGAAAGTTCCAGTGAGATCATCAAGCAATTGGGCAGAGTCCTGGCTGTTCCCTCCTTCCCCTTTTTGACTGGGTCCCCTGTTTGTCTTTCATATGCAGAGCCACTCCCCACCTTTACCTGATTGGTCCTTCATTCGACCCTTCCCCTCTCTCCACCCCATACTTAAGATGCTGCACCAGAGTGATTTACACTCTGCTGAGGCAGACTCCCTGGAGGTGAGGTTGCTCCTCACGGAGTACCAATAAACTTCAGTGGAAATCCCTCAGTGGAGTGCTCCTTTTTCCTCATCATCATCGTGCTTAGCCACACAGGTAGGAGCCACCATCTCGGCTTGGTTGGCCAGCCTGCTGGGCCGTACCGCACTTGTCACTAGTAGCAGGGCTAGCCAAGGCAAGCTGGGAGAGCGCTCCAGGGCTACCACGCCACGACACATCTGGACTAACAGAATTTTTACATTGGAAAAACATGTAGAAATTTAAAGCATCTAAGAAGAGAGACAAAACTTATTCTACCAATGCAGAAAGAGACAATATTAATATCCTAGCTATTTTTACCATTCAAAAAGCAATTATTTAGTCTTTTATGTGTACTGGGCCCAGCTTAAAGACACCATCTTCCCATCAGTTTCAGACAGCTTTTCAGAGTTCCCAGGAGTGGTGCAAGTCCCTCCTTCTGCCTCAACCCCCCATCAGCACTCTGAATATGGGGTTGCAAAAGTGTGCAAGAGAGAGCTCTTAGTCATCAGCACTAATTTCAGTCACTCAGGGTGACTGAGCCATACTCTGCTTTAGTCAAAGCAGCATGAGGGCACAGAATGAGAGAGACCTCAGCTGATGCTACCAGAGAACAGAGCCTCTGAGGTGGCCATGACATCTGTTCAGAACAAACCTTTCCCCACTACAGCACTGCCTAAGCAAAATCCTTCTATTTATCCAGTGCAGAAAAAGGAGCATAAACTCATCATACTGATCTAGCAGAAGACTGATGGAAGTATCTAACTGAATGCATCAGTCCCACCACACCATATTTATTTCTGCTTCCATTTGCACAAAAAGACAATGAGTCTTTTTGGCAGGGGACTCTTCCCCCCTGATTTTCCATATTGATTGTCAAATCACAACAGTATTCACCATGGCAGAAGGAAATGGGCAAGTGAGATCCTTCCAAATCTGGACAAGACAAACAAGTTCTTCTCTAGAACTTCCTAGTTTCTCAGTATGATCTACAACACTAGCATTTTGATATCAGTCTCTGACATATACATCTTCTCTCATGAAACCCACACATTTCACCCACCTTCTCTCTCTTTTTACTGTGTCTGCTTGGCCAGAGAGCACAGAACTCCATGAAGCTTCTTACACTGTAGGACAGCAGCAACCACTGAACATATTGCAGATGTTAAATGAAACTTGAATAAATCTGTTCTCTGTGAGCTTTCAGAATAAGTATGAATTCACAAGGGAGGAAAACAGTGATATGAATAAGAACCATTATAGTTTTTTGAGAATGTCTTCTACCACATTTTCACCTTAGAATAATCCAATCACTATTCTACTTTTCACTGAAGATATATAAACCTCACATTCCCATTCCCTGATCAAAGGTGTGTGCCTGCATGGATACATTGGTGCTGTACAGAGTACATTGGGGGTACCCTCTTTGTGCCTTGAATTTGGACAGCGGTACCTCTTCCTTCAAAAGCATGCTATCAGCACCATGTAGAGCCTTTTTCGCAGCAATGGCAATAAATCATTTTAGAGATTATAAACCATTTGAAGGAGAAAGAGACTTTCCTAACAGCTGATGCCCAACTGTAGTACATTCGTTTGATTCTGCCCACAAAAACAAACCAAAATTTCCATCCATACTTTTTATCTTCCACAGGGCTCCTGTGGAGAAAAACTTGCTTTGTTAAGAAACAACATCTTCAGCCTCCAGTTCCTCATGCCTTTGCTGTACCAACATTGTCTCCTCATGAATGAGAAGTGTCTCCCTTTGAGGCCCTTTTCCTGTCACTTTTTTTCATTGACTTGCCATCTCAGACACAGAGAAGCAACTTTGAATAGAGATGTAATAACAGTCACTTAAGTGGCAGGGCTCTCTCCATATGCATAACAGTGGAGTTTATGTTATGCTCATAAAACTTGTTGGAGCTTTCTTGTTTGTTTTCCACAAAATCTGGGAAAAGTTACACATCATTTAATACAATAATATCATTTAATACAATAACAAAAAATGATCCTCCATAAACTGCTCCTTTACCTATTTCACCATTTGATTTCTCTCAGTGATGCTGCTTTACATCTGTCAAGTTGGTCTAACCTCGTTTGTGCCACTGGGCTGGTGGCAGATACCTCAATGAGCCGCACACAGAGGCCCATCACAGCAACCTCCCCTCAAGTGCATGCTGCACTGAGTAACAGGGATCAGTGCCCAAACATGCATAAGAGTACTGAGAAGCATGTGACAGCTGTTAGATTTTGGAAAGTTTAGGTGACAACACTTCCCACCCACCTTCCTCACCTGTGTGAGACCAGAGCAGTGAGGCGAGGCTGCTGGTTAGACCATATTGACAAGATAAATGCATGCCCTTGAAAAAGCCCCAGTCCTATTGACGTCAAAAAGCAATGGATTGGGTCCCCTGTCAGACACAGAAAGCAGACATCTGCTTCACTGCAAATGCAAAGAGGAATTCATTATGTCAAGCATAGTCTTATTCCAAACCAAACACTATTAACATCTGAAGTGTTTAAAAATTTTAACTGATGTAAATTCTCTTCAGTTCCCTTCTTGATTTCCTGTGTTAAATAATGATAAATATTCAAAATCAATTTTTTTATTATTTCTTATTCTTTTATTGTTAAATTTTGTTGAAGCTTCTTGATATTTTCCCTGTGCTGCCCCCCTCCTCATTCTATGCATTTCTCCCCCCTGCTGTGTGCATCTGCTGTATCTCTCTCTCACTTGCTTTCTCCCTGCTGTGTACATCCACTATTTCTCCCCACCACTCCTCTGTGTATGTTTGCCATCTATCTCTCCCCCCCTCCTGCTGAGTGTGTTCACTGCTTCTTCCCCTCCCCCCAGTATGTGCTACCAACCCACATCTTCCTCTGCTGCTGCAGTGCACATGAGCCTTTTCTCAGCAACTCCTAACAGGCATTCACACACACCTTCCTCTGCCTGCCTTCCCTCATGCCCTTTCCTCTATTTTTCATCCCCTCCTTCGTGCACCTCTTATCCCTGCTCATCTTCATACTATTCCCCTTCCATCTTTTTGATATTCTGGTTCCTTCTGTCTCCTTATCTGCACCACTCTTCTCTCAGTCTCCCCTTTGTACCATTTCTCTTCAGTTCTCACTGATCTGTTCTCACAAATTGATTCTACAGGAAAAATGTTCTTGTTTGCAGGGGTGTGCAAGCCTGCACTGCAAACCATTCAGCACTGTGTCAAATCTGAGGTAGTCAGCTTAATTTGCAGAAAAATCCTTGCTTCCTGCCATCATGCACACAGGGTAAAATCTCCCAAAACACTTTCCTTTTTCTCCCCTCAAATGACTGTGCTGCAAGGTTTATTTGCATGTAATACAAAGTATTCAAGATATGCCTTTGCATATCTGCAAGGTTCTTATTGGCAAAAGAAAAGGATCTATTGTGACACTAATCCTTGCAATTTAGGTCACAAAAACCTAAACATGCTTTAATTGGTATAAAATAGTGGGGCAGAATACAATCCAAATGCATTCTATGATTTTCCATCTCCCTTTCCAACTACTGTATAATAACAGTAACTTTGTCATTCAGTGATCAGCTAATTGAGTCAGCTCTCTTCCTTCTCCTGAAAAAATTTTGTCAACTTGCTCTCCTTTTCAGTGTCCACATAAGTCACTTGAAAAACTTAAGACTGATCACAAAACTCCTCCTCCAAGAGCTCCAAAAGGGATACCTACAGGACCCTGTATTTTCTCATTCAGGACTAACCAATGCTGTCTTCCATTTAGCTAATCACTTATATGACTTACGCTGCAGATCCCCAGTTTTCCACTTTTGACTATTAATATCCAGATATTAATTACCAGATACCCAGTACAGTCAGATGATCTAAAGCAGATCTCCTTGGTCTAGAAATTCATTAATTTTAGTGAAGATAATGTCTCTGCCTGGCGTAATGCCCCTTTAGTAAACCCTTCTAGCATTTATCCCACTTCAAATTATTTTCAAGCCTTAAATATTTATATTTTCTGTAAAATCTGTCCTATTGTCTTACTAAGGCCTTGTTTAGATTTTTCTTTTTATAACATACATAACAGATTTGCTATATGCTAAAATCTACCTGTTTTATTTTATTTATCCTACAATAACATACTAGTTCTTTTCAAAGTCAAAGATGAAAATTATGCAATGTTTAGGGGAAAAAAATAGCAGATAATTTTCATCATGCTTCTGCTAACTTTTACTTACATATCTAATCTGCTGACTTCCACTTAATTAAGTGGAAGCCTAGTCTAGTCACACCTCCTTTGTCACTTTTGTTCATCATTGTCACCTCCACAGGTGCCTATTCTGTTTGAGATAAAAGTCCTAGGCATCTTGCTAAGTGTCCTAGGGCTCCTCTAGTGCATTTTCCTCTCCCATCCCCTGCAGGTGGTTACCTCTAGCTAGAGGGGCACCATGGCACAAGCAGGCTTACTGGGGCTTCTGTGCACTTGGTGCTTTCAAGCCCCTGAAATATGTCAGAGGTATTTCACAGGCAAGGAAGCTGCTCTGGGTTGTGTTACTCCCACGTGTCTGTGGTATGTCAAACCTAGAAGCACGAACAAAACCATCCCAGAGGCTGGCATTTGAGAAGGCATATACCCATGATCCTGGCATCCACACATCTAAGTCTTGCTCAGGTTTTCTAGATCATCAGTTACTTTAAATCAGATGCTCTCACTGTTGGTTTTTGACTAAATAGTAAATCCTGAACTCAACTAAATAGTTTCTGCTCTGATTTTTCTCCAAGTCTTTTATAATTGTGGTACTTTACTAGACAAATTGGAAATACTTCCACAGCGACTGACAAATTTTATTGAAGTGTGAGTTGAAAAGATTTTCAGTAAAATCCCTGGTATCAAATTTACTTTCATCACAGAGGTCACTGCTAATCTCCTTTTTTAAAAGAAAAAATAAATTAGGCAGAACTTCATAATCAAATACATAGGCACACCTGCTTTACATTTTGTATTAAGTAAATTTAGTTTTAATAGTGACTTGTCAACATCATTGTAGCAAGAGGAAATTTTGGCAGTTGCACAGAAAAAAAAACAGATGAAGGATTTAGTGCTTCAAATACAACCTGGACTTGAGAAATAGGCTCAGTTGGTGAACACTTCTGTGAAAGTGATCAACACAAAAATGGATAACATTGCCACTGACATTTTTATCACACAGTTTGAGTGTTGACACTCCAAAGAGATAATAAGAACAGTCCAAAAGATCAAAGTTCCTGTTGCAGGCTTTCTGCACTTTCAAGGAGATGATGGCACATCCATTTATACATGTTTCAGTGTTTGGAAATGTTATTTTTCTTTCTTTATCCAAAGAAGTTTAAGACTCATCTACATGACATTGTGCTAATGAATAGATTCTACAGAGAATGACAAAATAGGCAGGTCCATGCTTATACATGAAAGCTTAAAAATAAAACTTGGATATTTCTAATAAAAAGCACCTTCAAAACCTGAAAGAACAGTGGGAAAATATTATGGATATTCTTTTCCACATAAAAACACCTGCAATATTTTTGTTACCTTACTAAAGTTAAAAGCTCCATTTGTTTTTTAAATAATAAGTTGCCACCATATCCAAACAAGACTAAAAGTGATTTTTATCTTGGTCATCTAGAAGCAGGTCAAACCAGTTTGAATTTCCTGTTTCTTTTGCCAAACAAATGCTCTTCATTTGAGAATAAATTTCCATGCCCTGACAGAATAAGCAGCTCACAGGAGAGTGATCTAACAAAAATGACTGAGGCTCAGGATATGAATGTAAAACTGATTGCTTGACCTGCTCTGTAACACAGCTCGTATCATGCATATGCACCTGAGAAGCTATTATGATTTGCACATCTTCTGTCTGAATGACTGCCATTCTATCTGTAATAACTTTACCAGTTAAATCACCATCTGTTTCACAGGCTTTCTAATGTTTATATCTCCCTTTTCTGTCCTAGGAAAAGAACAAAATTGTTTTCCTCTGCTACATGAGAAGAAATATCCCTGCACGCAGCTGGGGACCTAAGCTAACATATCTTAACTATCTCTATCAAACCAAAACAGATTTTAGCATTCAAATGAAACTGAATGAAAACCATGATCTGCTACCCCTATAGAGGGCAAGATAGAACAAGAAACACATTGCATGTTTTCCTTTGTCCTTCCATCCCATCTGGCAAACTTGTTTAAATGCTAATGTAACTGGTGATAATGAACGTACAAAAAACCAGAACCCTGACACATACCAATAGAAATGATACAGCATTTACAAAGATCCCCAGTAGATCCTAGGTCAACATAACAGAGGAAATTTGGATACTCTCAGATAAGTTATAAGCTTTGTACACTCTAGGATCTGTTCTTCCCTGAATCATTAACTGGAGTTTAAGCAGCTTCCATACTGCTACTCAATTCTTCATTATTAAAAGAAACCCAAACAATACAGTAAACCAGACATCTCTCCAAAACTCAAACACCAAACTAAACCAAACCCAAAAAAGCTACATTTGCTAGCTAGCCTTGCCTGCAAAGCTCAAGGAAATAGGTAACATGGCCTCCACCACTGGGAAAGTCAACAATCACATCTCTTACATTTTTACTACACAATCGTAAATGCAGACAATGATGGCACCTGCTAAAGGTAGCTCAGAGATTATGACTGTGCAAGTCAGAGATTTACAGAAGTCTGGCAGGAGGGGGCTCTAAAGGGAACCTTTGCAAAAGATGTATTAATATGGATTTGCAGAAGAATCATGAACAGTGAGAATTGCTAATCACCTCTCAGGACCCTGGATTAAAAATTCAGAGTAGAGAACATAGTGACTATATATAAAATCTTTCACAATGGGCAAGATTAGGATTAATCCAGTTTGTGTCTCTTTATGCCTCTCCTGGACATCAACAGGATCTCATGGGTTCTCTTAATGCTGAAAAAAAAAAAGTGTTAATTAAAATAACACATGCACATTAGAAACCAACCACTCACAAAATAAGCTTCTGCTATGTTTCTCTATTACTCAATTTTACTGACACAAAGAAAAATTACTTTCCACTAGTTGTTTGTGATAATCTGCTCCCTTCCCTCCCCATACAAGCTCAGAGAGTTAGCAATATTGTACCATCAGAAAGCACAGAGGTGAACAGTTTTGAAACCACTTTCCTAATGCACATACATCCTTGGTGATCTCCTCCCTCCAGGTCTCACACATGCTTCTTGTGTTGGTCAGATTTAAAACTCACTGGGAACAGCCCCCATATCCAGGATGGATAAAATTTTCAAATAAAACAACAATTGAGCAACCAGCCCTTTCTCTTCACACAACAGTTCTACCCTCTTCGAGCTGTTAAAGAGCCTTCAGAACATTCAGTTGGCAACTTCGAGATACAGGCTTAGCACTCATTTGCTGTAACACTGAATTATGCTGACAGAAAAGACAACAGCCCAGGAATCCCCTTGCCTGGCCCCAAGCAAGATAGGGCAAAACCACACAACGGCATAACAAACACAAGGAGGAGCCCCAGGAGCTCACATGGCCCTTCTCTTGCCCTGAGGCACAGTTACCTACACCTGCCCTTTCCCCAGGCAAAAGATACCCAGCCTTTTCTCAAAGGCTCCCTGATAGCAACACCTTCACACACATCCTGAAATAGTAACTTCAAGTCTGAGTCACCTTTACCACAGCCATTAACCAAAAACATTTCCTAGCAGCCAAGCAAGAGTTAAAGCTTCCGAAAGTCTCACTGGCAACAGCTGCAAAAGTTGCCAGCACAAAAGAGAGGGAACAAGATGGGAACTAGTTCACAACAAATTTTGATAAAATAATGGTTGAGAAAGCAAAGCTACTCAATAAATTAAAATCAAAGAAATCTCAGGGAAAATTAAGAGGGAAATTACTACAGCTCAGAACTTCCTTAACCTATTGCTATAAGATAACAGGAGTTCTTATGCTACTTAAAAAAGCCACAGAGCATTCTCAGTGGAGAGTTTCCTGAGAATCTGAAACCAAAGCAAAGCTCCCACAATAGTATTCCAGGACCAAAAGCAGGGCTCTGCGAGCTTTGAGATGTTAACCTCTCTTTCTTTTCAAATTCTTTTTTAATTGCAAGGTTAGTAGTAGGGAGAGTATCTTGGGCATGCAGAGTTTTATAGTGTCCAAGGAAAAAAGTTCCAATTGTTCAAGAGGAAGTTGGAAGCTGGCAATACTACAGCGTCTTCTCATCTGCAAAAGGACAGAATTCATCTACAAAGTCTGTCTTCTTGCTATTAAATCAAGCAACAGCTGAAAAACTCAGCTGCATGAAGCAACTCTACTTATCTTCCTTGTAGTCACCTTCAAAAGTCACCTAAGATTTTGAAGAACAGGGCACTAAAACAAATGTTCAGTGTCTTTTAAAATGTCCAGAAATGAATGAGCTGCCAGACTCATCAATTTCTAGAAACCAAAGTGACAGAACTATCAAAGACCCAGAGAAGTAACCACTGCATTGTCTTGCCTGACCTTCTGTGATGATGTGCAGAGGAATGAAGGAGCCACAGGCCTTATTACAGGGAAAGCATTCTTTGTTCTTGTAGCTTTCAAAACAAAGTACAATGATCTTTTCCACTGCAGCTGAAGCAATTCTATCACCAGTGTCATTTTTTCTGATGTCTGAGCTGCCTACTTCAGAAACGCTTCTCTGCCTAAACACAAAGAGCCAGTGAAAAGACAGAACATGGATAGCTGGGCTTTTGTCCACAAACCCAGTAGCAAACTTTGTATAAAGGAAAGATGCATACTGAAAGTAATAGTGATGGTCTGCACATGGCCATGTTTATGTGCTGCCAGATGCAAGTCCAGGTAGGGAAGCAGCAAAGCACAATTCCACATCTCTTGCAAGGCTAAGAAGCCTGTTTCTTGGAACAAGACACAACATGATTCACGGAAATCTGGATACCACTTTTTTATTTGCACTCAATTGCCCTGATCGTGAAAATGAGCTGGAATAGTCTCTTAGGACAAACTGTCAGAAGTCTGCTCTGTCCTTCTCACTGCATTTCTACCCACTCCCTTCACTACAATCTTGGTCCTCTTGCTCCTCCTTTGTTTGAGGGTTTTCTTCCCCTCTCCTTTTGTTTCTCAAACATAAAAAGAAAAACAGAAAGATGATGAGTGACCTGAGGAAAGGATCAATCTAGACACTCAGAGAAAAGAGGTCTGACATGGTTGTCAGTAGATGACACAAGAGGATGATCTATAGTGCTTAGAGCCCAGATTACCTGTCCTGAAGCAAAAGAACATTTAAAAAATGATTATTCTTAGAGAACAAACTTTAAATGTGACATCCAAGCCAAATATACAGGGAATAATTAATGTACAGGTTATCTGATAGCAAATTCACCAGGTTTACCTATTTAAAACCAAATTAAGCTCCTTAATAAACCTTTTAATTTATATGAAAATTTTAGAAAATGTATAGCAATTCTTACAGTAGTCATACCCAGCTACAATACCAAAATAATATAATGCTCAATTTATGATGAGACTCTCTAATAGTAAGCTTTTCCTTTAAACATGTGCAAGAGAAAGCCAAATTTAAGCTAGTTTAAATCTGAAACAAGAAACAGGTAGTCAGGGAATTATTGTTGATATTTTTTACTTCCTGAGATCAGTAAAATATCAGTAACATCTGGAAGGAAATTCTAAAAAATATACTTTTTATGAAAAGAATTTTTTAAATAGACATATAAAGACAAGAATAGTAATGGTTAAGACTGCAACAAAAATTTGACACATCAAGGAAATTTTAAGTTAAGATTTCAACTGTCTTTTTTAATTAAAGTATTTTACCTCTTAAAGGACATATCATTGGCACAAAAGAAGTTGAAATGCATTCTGTTCTCAATTGCCTGTCATAACCTGTCAATTCACAGTGAGATAAAATGAAATGGGATCCATAAATGCAGAAACACTAGACCACTTACTAATCAGTCTGCTTTTTGAACAGTTTTCTATTGACATATTAGGAAATATAATTTGGTTTTACATAGAGAAGCATGTGTAAAGTCAATAGCAAACACTGTAAGAGCAAAAACATTTAATGCTTTTATATGCAGCATAAACTGCTGTGGCAATTAAAGCAGCAGATGTATAGAGCAACAAAAGTAAAACAGTGCAAGGTATTAAAAATCCTAGGAAAAAATCTTATAGATTAATTACAAGATTCAACATATTGAACTCCAATGTTCTCTTTTGTATATACATCACCATCTTTACCCTGTAATTGAAATCACAAACTTCCCAGATAATATTACACATATACTATGCCTATTTCTCTTCACCTACACCTAGATTTGCGTAGCTACAGCTCTCTCTATATTCATTTGCTACTGTTTTTGGATACTGACATAATTTTTTAAAATTTCATTCATTTTAAGGTTTATTCTACTTTCTTGGCAAAGGGGCAGAAATTTTAAGGAAGCATTGGAAGCAACAGAGCTGTGTTATGTAGAGTAAGATGTGGGCCCCTTGTGTTTGTCTGCTACCCCCGTACTGACAACAGCTACTTCTCCCTTGGGTTTATTAGAATAAGCAAAGTCCCTTCCAGCTGCTTATTGATACTATCCTGCTTCTGTATAGGTCACCTGGTAAAATAGGAGACAATTAAGTGCTTTATATGCTTACTCACTAAGTTTCTTAAAAATCACTCACCTTTAAAGGATCCTGGGTCACTTTTGCCTTTCCAAACTAGAAGTAAAGCATGACTGTTAGCTGTGCTGAAGCCCAATTCAGTTACCCAGTAGCCCTGTACAAATCTCTTTCCCTAAATATCATGACTCCCAGATGCCAGCTGTTAATGGACCCAGCTGTCAAAATTCCCCTTACACCCCTTTTACCAGCAGTGTTGCAGGCAGTTCCACCCAGCCTGATGCACAGTGCTTGTGAGGTATCCAGGTAGCAACTTAAATTACATTTAATTTCAGCAGGAAAGCTCTCTCAGGTGTAACAAAGAAGGTATGACAATACCTAAACTTAATCCTTTTTACCACATTGCCCTACATTTCTTTGGATCCATGACTTAGAGTAAAAGGTGACTGCATGCAATTTCCTGAGGATGAAAATGACTGATGTGTAACTGGCAAATAACACCTTAACTATAAAATGATAGTCCACCATTACTCTGTTGAGACAAACAGCAATAACCTTTCCCTAAAAGGAAAGAAATCCCTTTGGGAAGAAATCCTCTCACTTCACAATGCCTCCAGTGCAGAGACAATTTTTTTATTTCCTACCCCTTCCCTTTTTCCCTTTGGGACTGCATTTTTCCTCAAGAGCAAACACCTCCTGCCACCACCTTCCTGTCAGATGCATTTTTAGCTGAAACATGGCAGACAGCACCCTCAGAGTGGAGATGCCCCAGGATCCTGTCCTTGTGGTTCCCATGGCTCAGTAAAGCAGACAATAGCAATGCCAGTGCTCAATGACTGTCTCCATCCCTGTCTTTTTTTTTTTCCACAGAAGCAGCAAAGGCAATTAATAGCAGATTCCTTGATTCAGCCTCACTGACTATTAGGAGCCCTGAAGAACTCATACCACAGTCATGGAGACAGATCCAGCAACATCACATGTCCCCAGTCACCGACAGTCTGGGGCTTGTCTAGAAATGTCAGTGCTCTCAACATCTGAGAATCAGGAAAGAAAATGTAGAAACTCCTAACATATAAATAAAAGGAAGGTTTCCTTTTACCCCTTTACAGCAGATAAATACCTGGGTGCATGGTACTGAGGGCACGTGGAAAATTACACTCTTATACCAGCCATTTCAAACATTACTTGATGTTTCTTTTAAACAAACAAATAGGAAAAAAACATATGTCTTAAGAATAGCATTACTTACTGAGTTTCTGCAGTGTATATAAACATGTTCCTCAGCAGAATAAGCATGATAAACTACAGAAGTATGTTTAAAACTGTATTCACCACATGACTGTGACCTCGTTACTTATGATTAACATGCTCATTTTTATTGATCAATATTGGTTCTGTGATGGCAAGCTTCACAGTGTCAAACATCTTTTTCTATGGGGTAAAATGACCTCAAAAAGTAACAACAAAACCTAAACCATTCAGAAAGTATTTTTCCTTTTATTCTCAAATATGTAAATTAGACCTCATACTGTATTGCCCTTAGAGTTGGATGGTCACTATTGATTCAATTTTTATATTCTTTCACTGTATCACAGAAAAATGTGGGATCTATCATTCCTTTACATTCTCTTCCTGATATTAAATCACAAAATCCCAGACCTCAAATTCTTCCATACTCCATGCCTGTAGTTTTGCACTGCCTCTTAGGAAGTCTTTGGTTATACTGCTTTCTTCCTAGTCCCTAACTTCATCAAACAATAAACCTAAATATTTCTATTTGACTTCAGAGATCAATTTGGGGATTCAATACAGTTTTGGATGAGGGTCAGGGAAAGTGTAGGGGCTACAAACAGACCTGGGAACTACAGTACTCAATACAGCAATACTGCATTAGAAAGCACTATGACCCAGAATTATAAAGCTCGAGGAGCTTTTTTTGTACATGTACAAGGTCTGAGCTTTAAATAAAGGAAAAGATGAATGTCAAAATGCCTATAGAGTCAGAAAGGCTCTTTGTGAACTGCCAAACAGAAGACACTGGAAGAAGAGTAAAGTGTCAGTGTGGATCTTGCTGACAGTTATTCGGCAAAGAAATAATCCAACCTGCACAGCAGAAAAGGCCTTGCTACAAAATGGACATAGAAATTCTGAATACATATAGATGTACATAGCCAAACCATCTCTCAGCTTCGTTAACCCTTGTTAACGAAGGGTTATGTGTCCTAGTGGGTCTCTAGGGACTGGATTGCATAGACTCAACATATCTTCACAGCAGTTTCAGCTAACAGGCCTTTCTGCTTCCTAATGACTCCAAATAGATCTTTTCTGATACAGGCACCTTCCTTTTAGCTCAGCGAAGCTTGGCAGGTGACCCATCTCCACAGCATCAGCACAGGTTATTTGTATGTGCCCAGTTCGGGTAAACTGGTCAATACAAGCTTCCTTAAATCACATTAGGTCTGGCAAGAAGTCACATCAAGCTACAGAAGTTCAATACCAAACTACAGAACACACAGATGGATCCATTGATCATATGAATGGCCTAACTCTTGGTGGCAATTACCAAGTTTGAGAAGACTTGGCATCCTTCAGACCCCATTCACAAATGACAAAGGAAGCTAGAATTATTCTAAGCAACATTATTTCACAGTCTCTTCTGTAAGCAAAAAGATAACCAGCACACCTAACTAAAAAAAAAGCCTAAATAAATTTAAGTGTAATTAAAAAGGAAAATAAATTTAAAAACTAAACCCCATACCAAATCAGCTTATTTATATATAGTTCTCTATGAAAATGGAAAAATATTCTACACTTTAACGAACTTATCCTCTAATAAGTAATGGGAGCATAAGTATGTCTATGTTCGCAATTAAAAAGCCCCAAGAAATACTTCTCTGCTGGCATTTTTGATAAAATTTTAGCAGAGTCTCCAGTCTGTCTAATTGCTATGATAGTGTACACAGCCTGCCTCAAAGCCCAGAACATATGGCATCCTCAAAGGATTTGATATCATTTTTTCTTTAAAACGTGCAAGTCAGTTGGTCATTGTTATCCCTCTGTGGAATTACTCAAACAGCTGCTACTTTCCAACTAATAGGTAAGAAAATCTTTGTCTTTTTTGTGGCTGCTAATTTCACTGACACACTTCTGTCATATAATGAGAGTGGGTAATATGCCTATAATGAATTTTAATGTTGCATATTTGATCCATGGCATAAACAATGCTTTGTTGAAGACTGACATATACAAAAGGATGCACTTCTTATAGCTTGCAAGATAATCTGAATCTTGAGGCACACATTTAAAATTGCACCTATAATGCATAAAATATATTGACTTTAGAATTATTTTAAACTCTTTATCACCAAATAGATTATTTATTTTTAAATTGTCTTTTACTTGCCAAATACTGATTTGCTAATATGTACTTCTAGGTTATGATTAGGTACTAAGTATGACACCTTATTCATGCTACATGCAGCAGGGTTACGAATTTCATAGTTTTCTGAGTTCTTATCTTCCACGGTTCACAGATCCCATCTATCCTTGATCATCACATCAGGCTATCTCCCCAAATTGAACTTTTTTTTTTTCTTTCTACTCCTTCAAACTGAAAAATTTTTCATTCTCTATCAGAAGACTAATGAAATAATAACCAATATGAGAAACAAAACACATTAACAAAAGATACGTAATTAAAGGACTAAAAACCTAAATCTCACAATGTAGAGAAAAAAATGGTGATGAGAAAAGGAGATAATAAATCATGATCACGCACCACATGTGAACCATATATGAAACATCCTCAGGCATGTGATCTTTGGAAGGGAGGGTAGGAAAAATGAGCTGCCCACATTTTGAAATTAATTCATATGGACATTCTTAAAGTAAACATCCTAAATCTAACAAGAAAATTGGCCAAGTTTTGTTTCCCCTACTTTTTCCTTGTTTTGAGTTTTAATTGTAAAGTCAGTTTTCTTCGGTACACATATGAGCTACTCTTCAGGTGGAAGAACACTAATGAATAAAATTAGCAGTTAAAACTTTCCATAACTAGCAGATGACAAGCATTATTTTTATAGCCTAAAGACTGCAGCTTTATTAGTTTACTAATAAATAATTTATATTGTTATAGGAAAAGTACAGAAAGTTCCTCCTAAAACCTCACAGGCTCACATAATCCATATTTTCAAAATCTTTATGAATTCCAATGCACCTAAATGGAAGAACAACCTGTTCTGAAAAAAAGCTATCATTTTACCGTGTGACAAGTACCAACAGCGTATTCTTACCCCTGTAACAGACAGGAACAAAGCGGCAATGTATTAATGAGGAACACTAACTATGTAAATTATACAAAATGACACAATGAAGAAAGAACGCACAAAGCATCCCATCCACAATATACAACCAGTGGAAATCTTTCCATTAACTTCAAAGACTTTTAGATAGCTGCTAACAGACACAGATCTGCACCAGTTTTAGTTTAACATAATTGCCTGCCAGCTCCAGCTTCACCTACTCTGCCCCACCCTCTCCAGCTGCATGTGTAATGAGAGGGGCAGAAGATATACAAGTTCAACATGTAGCATGTTAAAACCTTAGCAAACACAACTTTCAACAGTTTCAAAAGTACCAATAAATCAAATAATTTATTAGAATTTATAAAATATTATTATTTCATAGTTAGATTCTGCCCAAAATTCACTAATATGAAACACTTAAAAAAATAATAAAAAAAAATTTAAAAATATTGTGCTGTGATGCACCATTCTTCTTGTTGACTTCTATAGGGTTTCTTTTGTTCCTATATTCTCGTAGAAAGACATTCATTATGATTTTTATCAAAACCTTTTTTTATTTAATCAGGGCTCCTTCCCACAAAAAAAAAATCTATTTAGTTTTTCTTTTATGAATGTAGTATTCTTAAGAACATCAAAATCTTCTCCTTGGGATCTAAGTTAGAGACACACACTTTTTTGCCAAGATGCGAAACAGGTGTTTTTCAATTAATTCCAATTTCAGGAGTTATAAGAGATAGCTGGATACAGGCGCATGATCATTTACTTGAAATGCATCATATGTTAAGGATATATTTTTGTCTATAAAGTCCATAATCAGCTTGAAAATAAAATCATTAGTGAGGTGACACTATCATTCTCTTATGGCACAGCCAAAAAGTCCCAGATAATTATCATCATGTTACAATTTTCCCTGATGGAAATCAAGAGTTTCTATGGTGCAAAGAGAGATTTTCTTGTCAAATCATTTTTAAGATCTATTTGAAAGAAGCTTTGCTACATACTTTTCCAAACATTATTTGCACTAAAGCCTGATAGTGTAGGGAAACTAAAGGAAGTTATATTTCAGGCAGTGTGCCTGCTTATTAGACTGTGAGACTTTAGTTAAATTAAAAAAAAAATAACAACAATGCATTTATGCAACTCCTGAAATTAAAAGCTTTACAACAAAGTTTACCATCATTTACTTAACGTGTTAGTGGCGTACATGAGCTCAAGAGCAAAAAAAAAATTTATATATAACACTTCATTACACTTCAAAGCCGGCACAAAGAACAAAGGGAAGAAATATATAGACATGCACACAAATGACAGCCCCATCCCCTAAGTGTCCTCCTTCTGCCCTATGTGGACACACTGGGCTTTGGTCTCTCTATCAAAAGCCACACTTCATTTTTCAGCTGCTTCTAAGCACGGGTAGAACCCCTACTCAGAAATGTGCCTTCTAAGAAACAAAACCAATCAAAAAAGTATTTTGACAATTCATGAGACAAAAAGTCAGAACTGAAACGTCACACACTCCTCCAGCAGTATCAATCAGGCTGGGATGGGGTGAGAAGAATTTCAAGACTTCAGCACATAGCTTAATGCTGAATCCCTTTTTCCCCAAGTGAGTGATGGCCTTTCATTGCTGATGACACTGTAATGGGCCTTCCACACCTTTGTGAACTTTCTTCATTAAGTGCCAGCAACCTGCTAAGCAAATGGATTAACTACTTAAGTGACTCTCAGAGCAGGGACAGACATTTCTTACAGCACTGCATGTTGCAGCAGCTTCATCTCCTCCACCATCCTTCTCCCTCTCCCACCAACAAAATTCATTCCCTCTGCTGTACTGCCCTCTCAGTAAAAGAAAAATTACCTTTATTGCCATACCTCCACATTTGTTATTTCAGAAGACAAAAAGGAACTCTGAAGGATGTCTGGTTTGAATCACCATTGCAGACTGATTCCTCAGCCACTTCTTATCAATAAGTGAGCTTCATGCAGTTAACATAACACTGTAGCTCAAAACATAGTTTAATGAACTTGTAGAAAAAAAACAACAAAACAACCCTTGAACGTATGAATGACTTTAAAATACATCCTTCGGCAAGGAGGAAAACAGTAGGCTAGGACTGTTAAGTAGCCATCTATAGGGCTGTGAGATTGCAGCACAGAACTTCAGCCTGCTCTGATCACACATGGATTGCAGACAGTACTTCTCACATGTATGCAAGACATCACCAGTAGCTTCCCAGGTTACGCACAGAGAGGAGGGGAAAGCTAACACCTCCCTTTCTCACATATGGCACTGGCATATGCTAAACAGACACCAGAATTGTAGAGCTATAGATGGGGAAGTGAAAACTCCTGCTATGATCCATGAAGGGAACAGGGTCAATTCCAGCAGTCTAATAGCCAGCAGTTTGTCAAAATATGGTAGACTGAACTCCTGAGGTAAAATGAAGTAAGGAATTAAGTGACGATCATCTGATTGACAGCCTGCAGGTCACACTGTTAGTGCACTTACTGGTAGGATTACACAGAGGAGACAGATAGAAGGAATGCTGTTGTGAGTTAAAGTAAAAAACATAAAATTCTTAAACCTAGTTTATTATGCTGGAGTATTAGAAAATAAGGAAGCGTTTCTGATCGCTGCTTCTGAGAAACCAAATTACTAAGTAGAGAGTTCCAGGCCAGATCATGGCAGTGGTACCTAATATTAAAAGGCAAAATACTTTCAATTATTAATTATTTTGGTTTAAATATTTCAGCTCGTGGCTTCTTCTTTCCCCAGTAGGAAGAATTCACTGTTCACGTAGTGACATGGCAAATAATGTTTTATTGTCATGTTACCAAATTCTGTATTTTTACCATGTTGTGGGGTAACACCAGTTAAAAACAGTGCATTTTAGAATACTGCCAGTTTTTATTTGCCACTCACTAAGACATAGCATGTTCAAAAACAAAGAATTTATTCTCAATATGCAGGGATAGCATAGGACAGAGTTCTTGGCTCCAACCCAGTGTGTTAGTAGATACTGATTATGTGGGCTCAAATCATAGCTGTATATCTGGTTACCTGCAATCAGAGAAAATCAAACAGATAGAAAACTGCTGTAAGCACTGTGCCAAACCTCGGTCCCTAATAGACATACTATGGTCCTAGCCCATATTGCCATATTTGCCATCTTAAGAATCTGCAGAGGAAGAGCAAGGTTTTACTACAAAGTTGATCAAGTAGACACTGTCAGGGGTGATCCATGCTTTGTTGGAGCTCCTCAGCCCCCAAGAATGCAGACAGGATCTTTCTTTGGCCCAATTCTCTCAAGTAAGCTAGACTAGATTTTCAGATAGTGAGGAAGAAATTCACTTTCCCCCCACCCCCCCTTTTTTCCATAGATAAATTTTCTAACAGTGCAGTGAACAGTTGTGATTCACCCAAGACTGGATTCACAGTTCCCAGTAAGAAAGCAAGGAGGCAGCAGTCTCAGCAGCAGCAAACCATTAGATCTGTCTGGTTGCTTTGTGTAATCTTGGCCTATGTTCAAAAGCCAGCAATTACGTTGTTAGCTGTGGCCAGAGAAGTGGGGAAATGGCAAGAAAGACATCTACTAGAAGTCTTTAATCCAACCTTTCACAGCAATCAGTAAAGTATTAATTCTGCCCATTCTTTTTGCATAGGCAGGCACAAAAGGGGGTTTTTTTAATAGCTACAGACTAAAACTTAAATTTAAAAGCACTACAGAGACACTTTAGTACAGAGCACTAATTTGACAACTACAGAAGCAGCAAGTGGGTTCAGATGAGGAGAAAGATTTCAAGCTTTATTACTAACTTGGCTGGGAAGCCAAAAAAAATTGAAAGCAAAAGTAGTCTTGACAGATGCCAGACAAGCAATTGATCTGAGGTAAACTTGGAAGTCCATTCTAGTTCTACAGAAAGCTAAAAACTATTTTATCCCAATTCACTGTTATCCTGTTTGCCCAGAGGGAAGCAGAAAGTTTTGAAACACCGAGTCAGGGAAACCAAGGGTCCAACCACAGAGCAGCTTAAAAACCAAAAGTATTAAAGACACTGACTGCACACCTTGCTTCAAAAGCCATCAGCTGCATGTTCCAGGCCTCACAAATATCACGGTCCTTACATTAGAGAAATCACTAGGCTGCCTAGCTCAAGGCTCCAAGTAAAATAAATAAATAAATGCCTTAGCTTTTAAAAACAGGGGGAAATAGCACAATGTAAGATCTCACAGAGTTGAGAAACCTGCCAAAGACCAGCTTTCAGGACTTAAACAACAGTTCAGGGAATACACATCTCTACTGATCTCTACAGGATGTGCAGCTTTGTTCATGGTACCATATCTTGAAGTGCATTTCCCACATGAATTCTAAAAAACGGGCACCAAGGGTGGGATCTTTGTTTATTGCCTCCTAAGGATCCATCATTTATACATGAAAATACAGTATGTGCTACAGAGTGAGCACCAGATTCTTTAGCTCCCCTCAGAATCTTACACAGAATCTTCCTCCTTTATATCATTAATTAAAAGGAAACACATTTCCAAAGATGATACTCTGGCACAGCTGTCTAGTAATTTCATCATATTCAAACTGTATTCTCCATTTCATCAGCACAAAGAGCCTCCAAAGATTTTGCAAAGGGATAATTGCAGCTTTGTATATAACATCATTAAATGCTATACAAAAAATGGACTAAATCCAGCTTGCTTGCTTTCAGTTACCCCTCATACTTCTTAGCTTTTGACAGACAACAGTAGGACAAACTGATGTTTGTCTTTACTTTTTAAAATAATCTATAGCATCCAGATACAAACAAGATTTCACAAAATGAACACATTTAGGGGGAATAAAGCACTTTGTGGAATTGCCTATCAGCATAGAATTGCAATTTTAAAATCAAAGTTACATGATGACCATTCTCTGTCAATATAGAGAACTACCCAGAAACCATGCTTGATTCAGCAGAAATGGAAAGCAACTCACTTTACTGTGCTCAGATGATGTCAGATGACATGGATTAAAAACCAGAGAAGTAGTGCATAAAGGGAATATTGGGAATTCTGGCAGAAAATATGGGAACAAAAAAGATGGGGACAGAGAGAAAAGGAGAATTTTCTAATTTAATTTACCCTTTCAATCCAAAATCCACAATGCTAGGAGTAAAGACAGATGCAACTAAGTGTATTTAGATACTTCAAATAATATACTAAATAATTAAATAGTAAATAAAACTTATTTGTCACATCAATATGACAAAAAAGTGAACTGAAACTGTGATAAAATTAACAGTGATAAATTCAATATCAGCAGTCCACAGAGAAGTGTGTATATACACTGTGCACACATCTTTTACTGTTTCTATCACTAAACAAATTTGTGCCCAGTTATACATAGTTACTAGTCCCAGCTGCTGTTAAAAATCCACATCATCAATCAAGCTGAACTGCTCACACAGAATGTATTATTCGAAGGTCAGTGTAACACTGGACATCCAAGGTAATGTTGATGAGAGCAAGATTATAAAGTTTGACATCTTTATGCTAAATCAATTCTGAGTGATGTGTGGATAAAAAAATTAATTTATCCCAAAGTGATAAATTACCACCGCTTCAATCATTGCACAAAACAGCCTAGGCAGTTATTCTCACATTTTCCACAACAAATCTGTGTCCTTCCATGGATCTACACACCACCCATTCTGTGCAGAAAAGAACTTCCCATACACTACACTTTGCAAGTGGAATAAATCAACCTCAGGTTTAAGCTGATAACTGTTACATAAATAAAGAATGGATCATCACAGCATTTAGACAGTCATTACTGGCATTCCTTAAAAAACAACAAAAAGCAGCAATCCCATTACAAGAACTTTTCAAATATAAACCCACTAAAATCTACAGAAGAAATATATTAGCTCTTTACTATACAAATTAAATGAGCTCCAAATAAGACAAAAATATCTCTGTATGACTACCCAAATACCTACTTTACCTAAGCCTTCTCCATGGCAAACTCCTATTGCATCAGTGTTATGTTCACACTCGATTGTCTTGTGTACCATGGGCCCAATATTATGTCTCATCTCAGAGGAGATTTTTAGCCATCTTGCAGCACAAATAGACCAGCATTTTTTAGTCTAATACAGAACCTGGACAGACAACCTAAAAACCCAACTGTGGTTAGGGTTTGGTTTCCCTGATCCTAATACAGACCACAGAAACTTTGTGAGCAAGTGCTACATCTCAGCTGGGATGCCACAGCTAAGAAACAAGCACTGGACATTATGGCTAGAGGACACACCATGGATGGTCCACCAGGAGACCAGGTCCTTGGTCCATTACCTTCATCTTACTGCCCTGCCCCAGAGCAAGCATATAGAGGGTCAACTCCAGGTCTATACAAGGCATACCAGGGTCCAAGATCTCTGTACAGACAGAGCCAAATACTCAGACCTTTCTACATCACTGCTTCAAGAAGAGCACCTCATCTGGACTGCTTCCATCACCCTGCTCAGGTTGTATTCTGACACTGTCAGTGGTCTTTTGTATTATTGCATTTGTTTTATTTTGCCTTTTTTTCCTTCCTGTTGAACAGTATTTCTGGCTTAGAGTCTCTCACTTGTTTTGCTTTCAAACCACTACAACCTGGAACGGAGTGATTACTGCTAGTTCAGGAGAGATGTTCAATTGTACGGGGTGAACATACTGTGATAGGACAAGTGGTAGTGAACTGAATAACTGAAAGAGAGCAGGTTTAGATTAGATATTAGGAATAAATTCTTTATTACATTGAGTGTTGAGGCACAGGTTGCCCAGAGAAGTTGTAGATGCCACAACCCTGGAAGCTTTCAAGGCCAGGCTGGATGGGGTTTGGAGCAACCTGGTCTAGTGGAAGGTGTTCCGGCCCACGGCTGAGGGTTGGAAATAGATGATCATTAAGGTCCCTTCAAACTGAAACCATTCTATGATTCTATAAAGTCCCACTGCTGTCCCCAACAACCTCAAAAATGCTTTCCATAGTTATCCAAGAGACAGAAGCATGGTTTTAAAATTTAATTTGTTTATTAATATAATCTTTTCTAAGAACAGAAATAGTACAATTCCTCAGTGTTATACTTAGTAGGTTGCCTCAGGCAAAAGGAAGCATATATCCATATATCAAGTCTGCAGATTCTCTTTACCATCTTTTACATTTATCTTTTACATTATGATTCCCTTTTATTTCTTAGGAATGCTTTGCTTGGGGAGCATTATAATGCATCATCAAGTATCTTTTACGCTTGTGCAAGTGCTCATATCCTCAGTCTTAATTCTTCATTAAAATGACTCTCAGCTGTTGTTTTGGGCGATGGAGTTTTTAAATCAGAAATAAAAATAAATCAGAATGACCTCATGTTTTAAAACTCAAAGAATGGTGTAACTAAGGTAATCACTTCTTCAGTATTCTGTATTCAAAGCTATACAAAATCTATAGTGAGAAATATCACTAGACAAAATGATACAATGCTGATAGATTATGTGTTGATTTACATGAACATCAACATATTGGGAAACATTACAAACCATTTAATCTACCGTCAGAGTGGAAAACACTTAGGAATGAAAAAAGACCAATAGTGCTTTACAATTTGGCTTTAGGGACCAGATGTGTTATAGCTTCCATATGTCTCAGCCTACTAAATGCATTTTTAATGGCAAGATCTTGCAGAGCAAAATCTGCACAGTTGCCTGGGTAGTCTGTCAAAAGGCAAAATTTGCCCTGAACTATTTCAATGATGCTTTTACATGTTCTGGGAGCGACACAGAGGTCACAGAAGGGATGGAAGCATCAGACTCAAACTATAATAATCCTTTTTGGATATTCTACTAATTTCTACAATAATCTATCTAAACATAGATTATTGTTCTTATGACTCAGTATTTCCAGCCCTACTGATTAAGGATTTTGAAACTTCCCCTAGATAGTGACAGATCATTAGTACTGGAGGACTACGATATCAATCACATATTTATTTATCAGAACAAGAATTTTCCAAGAGATTATCCCTCTATCAACAGTACTCTGGGTGCTACAGTTCCTCAGGTCTTTCAAATTTCAGACACTTTCTTCTTGTTCTCTACTGGGTCTAAAGGGCCCAAAGATCCCCACTGGAATGAAACCTAGCAGAGTCCTATATTTCATTGTACAAACAGAAGCTCGGGACAAAAAGCACAGAACATTCTTATATGAAAATTACTATTTCCAAGAGGAATTAAGGGCAAAGCAAGCATTAATTGGTGCACCGAAATGTGCCATTTGGCACACAGTGGTACTGGGATCTCTTCAGAGTTCCCTGACACATACTGTTCATTAAGTCAACATAAAAAAAAAAATTGTTTGTATCATAGCTAACATTTCTTCATTTTCAACAATGCTTCAAAGGTCAAACTTCTATTTTAGTAAAAATTATCCAGATGTAAAGGATCTAAACTCTAATTGAAATCTAGGACATAGTTGAGAAACACTGCCAAGGAGAACACTTGAATGAGTTATAACCAGGCAGGTGAGCCATTACAAGCTTTTACAGGCACTTCACAGAATTATGGAATAGAATTGGATGGGACCTCTGTAGATCCTCTGGTCTAACTGCCCTGCCAAGGCATGATCACCTAGAGCAGGTTACACAGGCGGGTTTGGAATGTCTGCAGACAGGGAGAGACTCCTCAACCTTTCTGGGAGGCCTGTTCCAGTGCTCTCAATGTAATAATGTCTTCCTCATGTTCAGGTGGAATTTCTTATGTTCTAGTCTACAGCAATTATTCCTTATCTGGTCCTTGGGCACCACTGAAGAAATTCTGGCGCCATGCTTTCAGATATTTACATGTACTGATGAGATCCCCTCTCAGTCTTCTCTTGATTAAGAAGGCCCAGCTCCCACAGTCTCTCCTCATATGAGAGATGCTCCAGACCCCCAGTCAGCCCTAAAATCCACTGGACTGTCTCCTGGAGCTCCTTGTTTTTCTTCAACTGTGAAAACTGGAACTGAACACAGTACTCCAGCTGTGGCCCCACTAGGGTGGAGTAGAGCAAAAGGATCACATCCTGTGACTTGCTGGCCACACTCAATGCACCTGAGTTGATTGTTGGCTCATGGTCAATGCACCTCTGGCTCACGGTCAGTTTGTCATCCACCAAGACTCCCAGGTCCCTTCTTTCAGAGCTGCTCTCTAGTAGGTCAGTTCCCAACCTGTACTGGTACTTGGGGTTATTCTCCCCAGGTGCAGGACCCCACACTTACTCTTGTTGAACTTCTTTAGACTTCTCTCAGCCCAATTATCCAGGCTCTCAATGAATGGCAGCACAACCTTCAGGTGTATGAGCCACTGCCCCAGTTTCATATCATCAGCAAACTTGCCAAGGGTACATTCTATCCGTTTCTCTAGGTCATTGATAAACAAGTTGAATAAGACTGGACCCAATGCTGATCTCTGGGGAATGTCACTGGCTGCAGACCTCCAACTGGGTTCTACTCTGATGATCATGACTCTCTGAGCTCTGCCTTTCACCTAGTTCTTGATCCACCTCACTGTCCATTCTTCTAACCCACATTTCCTGCACTTACCTACGAGGATGGCAGACAATGTCAAAAGCTTTGCTGAAGTCAAGGTAGACAATATCCACCTCTCTCCCCTCATTGAGCATCCTGCTATCATAGAAGGCCATCAGATTGGTCAAGCACGATTTCCTCTAGGTGAATCCATGCTGACTACTCCTGAAGAATAGTCTATACTTAGCCAGTTTGCATTGCAAAGGCAATTTGGCCAAAGTACTCCAGATCTGCTGCATGTTACCAGGGTGTGCACAGGCTGTTCACTGCAGTGAACTTTTAGCAATTTTAACTTGATCACACGCTTGATTCCACATGTCTGTAAATATGGATTCAAGATGTATGTTATTGATCAGTCATGTGAGAACAATTTTAACTACAGGCAAACATTAATACAGAAGTTTCAGGTATCTCTTGCTACAAGAAAAAAAAATAGCATACATGAAGGGGTAATTCTGTTGTAACTTCTCAAAACAAGCAGATCTTTAAACTCATGTTTTTGTAGTCCCTAATAAGGTCAATTGCATAAACATTTTTCAAGGCAACCTGAAGGTTCCAGTCTGTAAAGGCAGTTTCATTTAGGAAACAGATTTTCACCTTAAGACATTGTCATGGGTTATAAAGTAGATCAAATTCCAATGAAGTCAAACAAAAATTTTACTACTTTTTGAATGTCAAAGATGGCTCTTTCCTTATCTACCACCTGCAATAAAACTCCATCTGAAGTACCTTAGAGAACATTCAACCTCTAATTGTTATTTTACTGCTTTTAGAATCCTGTAGTGAGCAATCATTGAATTACTGTCAGCGACAGTAAGTTTTCAAACAAATACCCTCTTAAAGAAGCCCACATGCATATTTCATATCAGAAAAACACAAGTGCCTTCAAACTCATGAACAAAATAAAATAGTTTCAGATACAATGTTCAAATCAACCAGTAGATCTACAAGACACCTCACACAAACTTATACTACTAAATGTGACTTACACAGACTTCACTTGCTTCTTTGCAAGTGACTTAACATTACTATGATGCCTCTTTATGCTGAAGTTTGCTCTGTGCTGGAGAAACTCCACCATTTTGGACCTGCAAAGTTCTGTGTTTGAACAAGGATGTGCTTGCATAGAGTCATGGGGATGTCAGTTAGCCAACAATTAGTAAAAATATCCCCAAACATATACTTCAGCACAGTTGCCAATATCCTGAAATTAAAATTCAACACCCAATCACTCAATCTAAAAAGCATAAAAAACATACATGGTAAGAGAGATAATTTTGAGAGGTTTGGTCATTGGGGTTTTTTTCCCTTTTTTTGCTGCAATGGAGATATGATCCTCTTTTTATATTGGCTTAAAAAGCAGAAGTTGTTATAATCACTTTTTGGAGAGGATAAAAATGGGGAAAATTGGCAGCATACCTTTTTCACTAGTCAGTGAAGCTCTTTCTAAAATGAATATTGCAAATTTCAAGTCAAAGTCACATTATTATTCAGTTGTCTTCATATTAAAACTGAATTCCTGTTTCCTCTGACACATATGTTCATTGGAAATTAGAAAATGTATAAATTTTGTCAAAGACAGACTGTGTACTTGGCACACTCTTACAAAACATCACATCTGTCAGATAGAGGTTACTTATTAAAGTGTTAAATCAAACATCTTATCCCAGTAACTTAAGAATTGCCTTTCTCCCCTCCTGTGAATCCCAGCAGATTAGTCGATTTATTGTTAAAACCTTCACACATACCAGATCTTAACCTCTAAATATGCCAAAGACCACTCTTCAACACGTGTTTTGTTTCCTAAGGAAACTATGAACAGTGAGAAAATTTTGCAGTAGTTTGGGCTTGCTTCAAGTGTTGAAACAGATCAGAGTGGCTGTAGCATAGTTACAATCAAATACTCTGTAACAGTACCTTTAAATTGGATGTAAAATGTTATTTTCACTTAATATTACTTCAGCAGCATGACAGGCACATTACCTCAGTTGTTAAAGTCCAAGGCCCTGTGGAATTATATGGCATATGTATTATATTTAATTTTGCTGTCTCTGAAACTAAGTATACAGGTCTGCACCATCTACAGAAAAAAAAAAAAAAAAAACAACTTATGAAATGAGATACAGCCTCTAGATAAGTAGTTAATATCAACAAAATTTCTTTAGAGTCATGGAAGAAGCAAACAGGTCATGTTTCTAGCATTGTGCATTATTTAAACCATAAGAATATGTCAGGTTCTGTTCTGAAGCAGGCTTTTCTATTTTACTAAACACAAAAACAACCTCATTTAGAAGTAGGAATCAAACAGGTCAGACTGAATTCAAATATGTCCCCCATTCAAGAAGTTCTGTGAATTTAAGAGACTGTTAGCACTTATCTAAACATTCTGAAAACCTTCTGTGCATTCCCCTCTATCTGCTTCAGTATGGATAGGAGACATGAGACTTAGAGACTTGACTTCTCAGCCTGAGACTAAATCTAAGATGATATATGTGGTGTTATTTTCAGAACTCTAGATCCCTACACACTTCTATATTAAAAACTGATTATTGTGTATTAAGTCATAGTGATTAGATTTGCTTGTTTATGCAGAAGATGTGCTCCCTGTGAACAAATTAACTGGAGTGGAAGAAAATTGCTTTCTTGTTGACTTACCTAGACAACTCTTCAAAATTTTATTGAACATATAACATTTTGTATTCATATAAATACCATCATTAAATTACTTTACAGTTTTATAGAAAAGCTTGCACCATTTTGCTTATATAAACTGAAAGTGAACTAGTTTTGCCCTCAGCTTTACCCTTTAAACTGCTCCAGCCAACTTGAAAAGGAACTGTGGTGCAAAGAGAATAATACAAACTTCTTTTTCAAGCAAGTAAATTATAATTTTTCTCCCATTTAAAAACAATGTCTCTAAAGATAAGTTGTTCAGAGTATACATGCAAAACAGGAAC
Organism: Zosterops lateralis; assembly: GCF_965231275.1. Taxonomy (NCBI): domain Eukaryota; kingdom Metazoa; phylum Chordata; class Aves; order Passeriformes; family Zosteropidae; genus Zosterops; species Zosterops lateralis. The sequence continues at coordinate 28,454,543 of NC_139765.1, forward strand.
ACTTATCTGAGTTTCCCCAATAAGCTGATAACAAGACTGTTGTTAAAGCAGTGAAATGGATTTATAGAGTTTAAGAAATGCTTAAGCAAGAAGGATTAATTACTACTAAAGTGACTCCCAAACCATTAAATTTTATCAAATGCACTTCCTTTGATCAGATATACTTGACAGCTGTCAAAATGTTAAGCTTTAAAAATATCACTGAGCTTAGAACTACCTCCAGAGGATTTTGATTTTCTTATTAATATCCCTGTAAGGATGGCACTATCAGCTTCATACTGATAATTTTTTCCTTTTCAACAAATTATTAGTCAATAAAGGTAAAAGATATAATGCAATAATGAAAGAAAACTTGAATTAGAGTTTCAGAGTTAACAAAATGATCTGGCAAGCATTAAAATATAATTGATCAGGTTATCACAGGTCTCACAGTCCCCACAGCTTGTTCCTGCTGAGTAATGACGATGTCTGAAAGGTACCAGGGATACAACAGTTTGATAGTGTTACAGCATGATCACTGTGACAATGCTCCTGCGATTGCATTTTGCTCAGCTACTCAGTCATTCAGGTAGGGTGCTTAAGTAGACTGCTGACATGTGAAAACACTGCTTCATTGGATATTCTAAGTGAAGCACTTATCCTGCAAATGTCATTGTTATTTTGATCATGGCATTCGCAAAACAGTGAAGGGTAATGGAAGCTCCAAGTGAACCCTATGCAATCCAAAACAAACAAAAAGAAAGTGCCTGAATTATTATTAGCTTTCTACTTCACTAGATTACAGAATTGCAGCACAGCATAGCATCCTGCACCTTACCCAAAGCCTTATACTAAAATAACAAGTTACGTTGACTTTTCTCCAGTTTTACTCAGTACATATTATACTTCTACTAAAACACACAAAACTACCTCCTCACAAGATTTTTTAGCAAGTCTGTCCCTATTCAAATGAGAAGCCAATTTTAATGCACCTTCTCAAGAGAGAAATTTAGGAGGAAAATTTACTATTAAAAACCGTATCTATACAAACTGTTTCATCTAACACATCACAGTTTTGTTCTGTATATGAGTATTTTATCTTGATTCATGTACACACTGATAAACCACATAAATTAAAATGAACTGTCCTGATGGTGCATCCTTAACTGGTTTATTCACACCTACCTTACTCATAACATTGTCTTTTGGGAGGAGTGTGGTTTGAGCATTTACAGGAAAATTTCTCCTAGACTAAACCCTGCCGAAACATCTTCATTTGTATTCCCTCATCCCTTTAGTCCAAGATGCAGAACCAGTAGTAGACAGATTTAATATACCAAAGACCACTCTACAACAAAATGTAAAACTACATACCACTGGAGAAGACAAATATCTGTCAGTGAAAAGATAGGAGTGAAAGCCCATTGCTGAACTTGCTGGCTGTAGCATGAAGACTATTTGAAAATTATATTCTCTGACTATGAACAAAACACAAGATTTTTGTTGCTGTTTACAATGAGAACTATGAATGTTTTCTTAGGATCTAAGACTAAAATCAGTGGAACAAGCTGAAAAAAGGTAATTTTTAGAAAGCTATTCTAAAATGGCTTGAGGAAAAAAAATAAATTCTTCTTGCTGCCACCGTCATTTGCAAGAGCTGTATCAGGACTGTCTTGTGATTACATGCTTTAGGATCCTAAGTGGAAGCCAGTGTCCCTCACTGAGATACCACACAGCCATGTGATTGCCCCCACACCTTACCAGATCCTCTGGCACAGGCAGGTCAGAGTCCCAGCCTCAGAGGAGGGGAAGTCTCCAGGTGCTGCCATCCCCAAGGGCTCCTTCCAAAACCACCAGCTCAGTCCTGATCTTGACTGTTATGGAGACTGCAGGAAAACCACAGGAAACATTGGAAACAACTAAGTAACAGCTTTGCCCACATTTAATCCAGCAAGCTCTTACTTGTGGAAATTTCACTGATGAAAAAAAAACCTCATAACTTTAATTTGGTGAAGTGACCCAAAGAAATATTGGACACTGTTTTCTTGCTTTGCCTTAAAGACTTCCACTGAAACCCTGAAAGCAGATAATTTTCAGGCAGCATTAATGCCTGGGTACACACCTCTACCATGCTGCCAACTGCTACCTGAGAGATGGGGGCACATTTTGCTGTAAGACTCCATTGGTGTTTTGTCAGTCAAGAAATCCATTGCACTCCTGAACCAATGCACTTTAGCCAGAGATCTAATGTGAAGGAAAGGAATGAACCTACCAGTCATGAATCCTTCTTGTAAAAGAGGAGCGTGTTTACATCAGTAAAAGAGGGGTGGCAGAGACTACAATTCAGATAAGGACATGTGAAAGTAAGTAGATGAAAAGTAAAAGTAGATATAGCAAAAAACAATGCAGAAATAGACTATTAAAAGTCAATTAGAATCCCAAGGAGGAAAGACAGGCAATGAAGGAACAGATTGATAATTATAAACTGCAAAACGGAACATTAGGTTAGCAAGATGATAATTCTGGATAGATGAAAAGAAGAACAGTTAAAAAACAGCAAGTCAACAACAAAAGAGAGAAAAATAAGGTAAGTTAAAAAGAAAACATCTGCAACATGTGAGAAATCTTTTGTGATTGATTTAGCATTTACTTTCTTCGTTTCTGGTTTTATACATTCTCTAACTCACAGTATCACATACATAGAATCCTTTGCTCCAGCAAAGAAGAAAGATAATGATTGCCCCTTGTACAACAATCATTACAGCTGAATTTCGGTTTTTTAGCATAAGAAACCAGTGGGGTTGATCTCGACACAGGAATGTACCTATGCATGCAGCTTCACCGTTCAGCCCAGTAAGTCTGAAAGCCACAGAAAGCCATGGTGAGCTGTGCACTCAGCACTGGCGTATTTATCTGTTCCTGGCACAGCAAATTAAGCAGTTTTTAAAAACCCCAACCAAAACCAAACTAACATGACTACTGCCATGCCTCACAAGTTTCACAAGTTTAACTCCCTCAAACTGCAGACTGTATCAGACAACCTAAATGCCCAATTAGAATATGAGACCAGACAACAGGATTGGAACAGGACTAACACGCTGCCTTAGTGGAAGGTAATTAAGTCGGATTAGTTTAGCTGAGTCTTGAAAACATTTTCTTTGCCAGCTTAAGATCTGTCAATAGAAGAGTCATAAGTAGAAAAACAATCAGAAATTGACTAGCTTTCTGTAAGATCTTTGTCAAAATGCATCTCTCTGGCCTTATCCATTATGCATTTCTGTGTGACAAAAAAACACTGGACTAAGAACTACTATTCCTGACGAGTTTGTAACAAATTAAGTTAAATTGGGCTGTCTACATCTCATCTCTGGCCTCATTTTGAGTACTAACATCCTTCCTCAGTAAACCTGATCATCAGCTGCTTCATCCTGTATCCCAAGGTCACCAATACTCACCTGGAGCTTGACAGCTGGCAACTCTGGAAACAGGTGACACTTAAAGGAGCTGAATTTGTACCTCTGTTCTTTAACAGTCTTCAAAAATTTTGTATCCAGCCTCCACAGAAGCAGAACAAGATAATTACATTTAAAGTGGCCAACAGACTTCCCCTTGGCTGCTGTCTCCCCTGGCAGGAACTGTTGACAACAAAATCTCTTCCAAACTTCGAAAGCAAGTTTATCCTCAGGGTGCAGTAACATTATCACAAACAGAGCTTTGAGGGATCGGCTACTTGACAGACTCATGCAACAAGCAGGTGTCATTTGCTTCTTTTATAGCTTCCTTTACAGCTTTGGGCTTTCCTCCCAAATTTGCCCTAAACCACGACAGGGCTGTAACTCTTCCCCGAGAAAATGTCAGGTGTGCTTTCTGCAGTGGGCTACAGGTGAGAAACAGGATGTGACAAAAATTTGTGTTCTCTCACATAGTAGCCGATCTAGTGCCAAAACCTCGTGCACTTCCAATCTGCATCAGGCTGGGCAAGCAATGAAAATGGAAGAATCCAGGATCCTAAAGAGGCTTTTGACAGACAGTGTATTTTTGGCAAATGAACATCTGAAGAAGAGTACAAACATTTTGATACTATTCCAAAATAGCTCAAAGTCTGTCTTGAGAAGTATCAATAACAAAGAGCAAAAGCCTCCAGAACATAAAAGCTGTCGACAAAACTGCCAGTGCTGTGCAGCATTTGACAAGAAGTACAAGAGGCAACTTGGAGCTTAGAGGGAAGAAATCTACCACCCAACCCACAGTCACCCAACACTCACCCCTTAACATGGAATCAAGCTTGACCCTCACCATTGCCCTGCCCATGCAGAGACAGTAAAATCCAGTAGACACACTACACAGACAAAACTGTCCTCACAGCTAAACTTGGATACAAAACCTTAATAAAAGATTGAGCATTCACTTTATACTAACATTACCAAATGAAAAACAAAACTTAGTATCCTTTAAAGCCAAAATACTTTTACTTCTTGAATTTTAGACTTAAACACATGAAGGAATAAACACTTTAAAAGAACATACTTCTTTAAATACCATATCAGCTTTGAATATACATTCATTTCAGAAACATAATGGAAAAGTTCATTTAATCTTTCTGGTCAATGACAAAAAAGAGAACTGACAAAACAAAACCTTATTTGCTAACTGCTAACAAAACTGCTAACAAAAAATACCTTTTTTTGCCATTGTTAATAAGCAAAAAGTCCCAATTCTTTTTTTGTAGGTCATTCTTTTCTTTTCTCTCTTTTTATTAGAAAAGTGAAAATAGATTGGAGTGGAAAACAAAAATATGGAAACCAAAAATTAAATAGTAATTTTCTGCTATTATCATAAAATTATAAAGAATAGCTTGAAAAAAATCTTTGTTTTTAAAGGCCACTAGGAAAAGAAAAATTGCAATCAATTGTACAATGATGTCCACTAATCTCCTAAGATAAATAAATTAATTCAATACATGCATCCTCTCATTATGAACCTATTTTGTTGCATCTTTTTAATAACTACTAGAATAAACTTAATAAATTTACTTAAAATTTCAGCTACAAATCACACTCTACTATATCTTCATTTTACATTTTTTGGGTTTCTAGAATATTCAAACTATTTCATAGCATTTCTATATAATGCTCTTATTTACCTCAAAAGTCCTGCAAAATGACAGATTTAGTGGGGGAAAAAAAAAAAACCAAAAAACCTTCCACATTATTCTTCCAATTAAAGTTCTTGGTCATTTACAGAAGATTTTTTGACTCCTTTCATTCTTTTTTTTTCCCCAGCTGAGGCCTACTAAAGATAAATCTCCCATTGCTCTGTTTGAAAATGGAGTACATTTAAAAGCTCATTGAAAATTGTTTCTGTGCTATAGGATATTATTTTTAGGTGGCGATAGTTTAGCCCTAGTGTTTCATTCATGTAGGGCTTTGTCCACTGGGATTTCTAAAACTGGGGTTTATTTTGGTTTGTCATTAAAATGAAGCAGCAATCTTGCTTTTGTAGCCTAAACAGCACATAGCTAAGTCAAAAAATGAGCTCCTGTTTGACTTCCTACGTGTAAGGAGTTTGGGGAGCCTAATATTAGTCTGGTTTGGTGATGGAGAGAACGGGAAAGAGAAGAAGTTGTTTTTGTCATCATTCACATGACAGAACACACTCAAATAATTTCAAATTCTTCTGCGCCTCTGATATTTGCAATATTATGGTTCACAACTTTATTGTGTTATCATCATACAAAAGTAATTGGTTTTGTATAGAAAACTAACAGAAATACAACCTTTCAAAAACAAAAGTTTTGATTTATTAATGTTCAGCAATGTTGAAATACAAAGGGACGCAAAGATTTTATCTGAACAATAAACAAATTAAACTCTATTAAACAAATAAGAATAATCTTTATCAAGAACTAAAATTTCAGGCAAGTCTGTTGTCAAAATTCTGAGTAACTGAGAAGAAAGCATCAGAGGAAAATCTTGCTGCAAACCTTGAAAGATATTTTAACATCCCTTATTTACTGATAAGGAAATTATGCACAGATGTTATACCCAAGGAGGATATGTACTTAACTGCGAATAAACATCCAGAATTAGCAAGCTCACCTCTGAATAGATATATTGCAGAGAAGCACTCAACACACACCTGTGTAATTGCATCAAGCAGATATCTTAGGTAACGGGCTTGTTGCTAGGATTCCTAGGGATCTCTCTCAATGTGCTCCTCACCCTTTCAAGCCAATGATTTGTCTTAGGATGATTTTAGAGAAAACTTGCTTGCCTTGTTTAAATGGAGATATTTTTAGCTCACAGACACATTTAGATTGGACATTTTTTCCCTACAGAAATTCCTTCTATTTGTTTTTACTGAACCAATGTTATGACTCTGGTGCATAAATACCTCCTGTTTTTGCAATTGCAGCTGATGGAAAGGTGACAATGGAGGGCAATAGAGATGTTTTACAGCATTTAATGCAGGCAGATTAGAGTTCACTGGCAGTAGTGGCATTACAAAGACTGAAAAGGCAAAGTAAAACAGCTACTGCATGATTCAGCTGTTCAAGGATCCTAATTTTTACTGAAACTTGCAAGCCTAGTACAAGAAGATGGTTCTTGTGTGTGGCTGGTGTGCTGGAATCATATCACTCTTCACAAAGAGCAATTGCATCACATAAGAAAGATTCCCATTTTTGGAACTGTGTGAGAAACTTGCCATGACTCATGTTAACAGAGACATAGAACACACTTCTGGGGTAGTCTGTTCACTGTTAATAAGTCTTGTGAGGAGATCTTTGGGTTATGCTACAGACATGCAAAAGTTGTCGGTTATGTGAATGCAATTATATTGGCTGCTAAGTGGCCTTTTGAACCTCTCTGGAGCCACCAGTTCCACAGGAATGCCTGCTGCTGTCCAAAGACACAAAATAGTAACACTCAAATATGACAATAAAGGAAGGGACACAAACATCAACATGAGCTACACAAAGTTGGCCACACCATCTTACAGAGAAAACCTAGTATTTACCTGCTCTGTTATTTTTGTTGTATTAGATCATAATTAGGCAGTGTGTCTGCCTAAACATTTAATAGGACCCTGCCTTGACATATAAAAATGTATTCCAACATCCAACTACTAATGCTGTTCTTTGTGGTTTTTGTATCAGTAGTGACATGTGCCATTCTTCAGAGCACTAGAGGTCTGTGAAAGGTACTATGCACACTGAATCCCTGTTTATTGCTCTTCCAGCAATTTCAAGAGGATAAAAGATATTTCTCTCTTTACACACTTCACTTCTTGTTGCATGTCAGTTCTTTTAGATTAGTGATCATCTAACATTTTAAGCATTAAGTAAGGATTTTTCACAGTCTCTGTGCTCTCATCCTACACAATATTAAACAAAATCTGCTGTCCCAGATATAATCGTCTTTCTACATTAGTAATATACAGAAATGTCCAGGTTGCAGGTTAACTATAATTTATTATATTTCTAACAATGTAGTTAACTTTTCCAGAAGTACCCTCTCAAGCACCCTGAGAAAAATTTCTAGATGACATATGTGTAAAGGAATTAAAAGGGATGATACTACAAGTTCTTATCACTTGATTCCAAGTTAGTTTTAATCAGTTTTTATGTAGAAGATTTTAAAATGTAGGAAACAAATTTATTAGTCTAGGCTTTCACATTGCCCTGGGTTAACAAGAAACATTATCAACTCCTGTTTTTTGATTTTGTGCTGTCATTTCCTTTATATACTGCCTTACTGTGCCTTCTTCTCAGGCTATATCTTTACCAGCTTCTTATTTTATTGTGACTTTAATCCGCCATAAAAATGTCTTCATTTCTAATTCTTTTTCCTTCTGGATCTCATGATTTTCTGACTAGCCATCCTAACAGTGTTCTGAAAGTGGATGTCCCTTTTTCCTCCATTAGATGGGTATGGAAAAAAATCTATTTATCTACCAATGGTCTACATAGTAAGTACATAATTGTTGTTCTTTCTGTTTAAAATCCAAACTCAATCTGAAAACTACATCAGAAGGTGAGAGTAAGGCCAGTACATAATAACTTCTTCCTTCAGCAGCATATTCTTTTGCTATCTAGAAAATAATTAGCACAACAAAATCACACATATTTTCTGTATAATAAACAAATTAGTTTCATAGGAGAAAATAAATTATATTATGAAACATTAGCTACTGCTTAATTACAGTTTTTAGGTGATGAAGTGCTTTAGGAGGACCTCTGATTCAATACTCCTTGTCTGAAGTAGTATAATCACACAAGATATATAAAAAACCTGGGGCAACTCAAATTACTAATCTATGTTAGTAGAGTTTTGGGGTGATTTTTGTATATATTTTTCAAATTATGCCACTGGCAAATGATGATTTCAAAGAACTTTTTTTCTCAGAAAAACATACAAAAGAATAAAACCCAGTTAGAAAAACGAACTCACAGATACTGTCTAGTTACTATGTTAAAAATTCAATGCACAGCATGAATTTAATACTTAAGTATTAAACACATATAAAGCATTTGTAAAAGATACCTTACTTCAGGTAAATCAACACACCTGGTTTTCATGATGACCTTTTGCACAAGTATTTTTGAGAACATTATGTTTACAAGCAACATGAGTTCAAACAGGCCATGAAATACAGTGTCCTGAGTCCAAAACTAGTTGTTAAACAGACACTTATTAAGTGGTTATCACTGAATGTTAAGACTGTGCCAAAAAGCACTGCAAAAGTTGACAGCAATGCTCACAGCAAAATAGTCCGAGAATAAAATCTGATACTCCTCTTCACAGCTCCCTGCTAATAAAAGCATTAGCTTAAGAGCACATATGAAGGGAAGTGAGGACCTCCTGCTGCCTCTCTGATACAGTGTTGGTGGCAAATGAGCAATTTCCATACATGTGGCAATTTACTAGTGTTACAGCCCATACCCAAATGCCTAGAGGCACTGAAGTGCCAGTCAGGAGAGCAGGATCAGCATTAACATACCATTATGAAAGAAACAGCAAAAGGGAAAAGGGAAAAAAAACACTCAGAATGAATGCTTCAGTGAAAGTTTCTTTGTAGACATGTTTTTAGAGGCGGGATCTGAAATTTCATGCTCTCAGAGACACAATGCAATTCACTCTTCTATGAAATATTAAGTAGTAATATAGGCAGTAACCCTTCATTTCCCTATGACCATTCCTCTGAGTTGGCAAATAGCCAGATTCATCCAGAATTAAGCAAGCTCTAGCAAAAGTAAATAATCTTGTTATGAAATGTTTTGAGATGCATGTTTTAAAAGAAACCAAAAAAGTTTGCAAGACAAGGGATTGGACTCAGTCAAAAACATATAGGAGTTCATGAATAATTCAAAATATCCTGTGCTTCCCTTAATGAGGAAAATACCACAGGAAAGAGATCAGTTGTCCCCTCTTTTCATTTATCACACTGTAAAGTCTGGGAACTGTTTACCTTTCTCTTTTTAATGCACAACTTGCAGGATGATAATAATAAGACCCCAAAATATCTATCCCACTTAAACACAGAATCCCAAGACACACTGTAAGGTATAAATTCCCTTTGTTAAAAAAGTTAGATCTTTTTATATATTGCTAACTAGCAGAATCAAATATTACTGCAGGTAAGAGGAGGTACACTGTTAAAACTTTTAGAAGTTTATCTAGACTTTTCAGTTTGTTCACTTCATATAATTGGTAACTTGACTACAAATAAGTGGATTTTTTTTTTTTCTGTGAGGAACACCTAATCAAGTTCCAAACCTGCTCCCCACTTGAAAACTAATTGGGTGGAGAAAAACAAAACCACAAATAATGCAATATAAATTTCAAGTTCCTGAAAATTCCTCCTGCTCAGGAGCCAAGCAGACTATTTTATTTCTTTAAAGAATGTTTCTGCCCCCTAAATTTCATATATTAATTTTATTCTGTTCCAAAACCAAAGAAAATATGTACATAAATCCCTTTGCATATGCTTAGAATTTTATGGTTTGCTGGACCTTAATGACCAATTACCTTATCTTCTGAATTGTTCATTCTAGGCCACATTCCTCTCAAATACACATTTTCTTCATGGGACATGTGCCTGGAGTTGTGCTGTGCAATATCCCAAAACATTGCTCCTGTCACTTCCTGAGGAGGTAACACCTTGTACTGGTTAACAACTCTCCACCACGTTTCCCTAGAAAAGGTACATCCATATACCCAATGGCTGATGGATCATTCAAAAAGTAAATGTCTTTCCTCTGCACTTTCTAAAGCAAATGTCAGGTGACCTTCACTGCTGTATGTATGATTCCTACTGGTTTGGCACACAAATCCAACTTCACATCTCCTCCAATATTCCTATTGCACCCTAAACACCAAGCCTCTTGGCTGAAGCATTGCTAAACAGAGCTGTAACATGGGCACAGGTACACCCCAGTAAAAACACTAATAATTACCACCTGTCCACTCAAGTCTCTGTGTATTTTCAAGGGAGACCGGTTTTATGTTCAACATACAGAATATTCAGCCCTGTAATGTTCCCAAAATTTCCACATATATTTTTCATGTGCAAGAGCAGTATCTAGAATGTCTAGGCTCCCTGCCACCTTTGCTACTTCCCACAGTGCAATTTTTGAGGAATGAGTTCTTATCCTTAAGTATTAGGACACAGAAAAAGCAAAAATTTGTGCTCTGAGGAATTTGGCAAATGAGCAGTAAATATTTACCAGCTGCTAAGATCAGCTGGCTGTTTTGAATTTAATCTAAGTATAATTAAACAAACAAACAATCAAGATATTGAGATTGGATTTAACTGTGTGGAATAAGACCATTCAAACATTCTTCCATTTTTAAATTATACCAGCATTAATGGTAATCAATGCAAATTCTTTCTTTTACTGCTAGAGAAGTATTAATTTTTGGTTAACTAAGAACACCACAATAGCTTCATAAATCATTGCCAGATATCTGTAAGGATGCCATCTGAGAAGCATTTCATTTTTAAAAGTTTGCTGTCATAACATTAAAATGGTTTGTCAAAACAACCTTGTCTCCAAAGAAATCATGGCTTTGTTTAAATGAACATCAATTCTTCATTTAGAAAAAAATTCCTAAATGAGAACTGTCAATTTTTGGCTTGCTTTTTTAAATTGGACTTTTTCCTAAAGCATTTTCTTTATTTATTTAGGAAAAACTCTTAGTTTCAGGGGTTTTTTTTCCTGTTTTAAAAACATTTTTAAGCATTTGAAATTTCAATCTCAAATCTCAATTTTAAGGTTTTTATACTGCAAGTTATACATTATTGGAAGGAGAGGGGTTGAGCTTTTAACAACTTACAACATTTTTTTCAAATTTATGCAGGAGTTAAATGGATGCTAGTAAAAACAAAACACCATAAGGTGCCCTAATCCTTTCAGCCATTAAATTCCAGTAGTGTTCCAGGCTTTCTCTAGACATGAAATATTGGTAAAAACAAAAACCAAAAAAATTTTTCTCAACTACCCCAGGTCAGTATTATAAGAGATACAGCCATTATATTTATGGAAATCTGAGTCTGTTGAAATAATAAAGACTAAAGTATTTTTTTCACAGCTGTGGAAGACATAAACTTTTCTAGCATATTTGTGAAGTTAAATTTGCACATATGTCATGCCTAGGATTACAACTATAAAATACTACAGTACAGGACAAGAAATGGCATGGCAGCTAAATTCCCAGCATAATAGACCATCCCTTCTATGATCTCACAGTGCCTGACTACTGCTTTTAACAAGGGAAATTCTGAACCATCATGATCTTCTAGCATCCATCACGCGTTTAGTTTCTCATTTTTTTCTCAAGGCTTTTTTTTGATAACTCATTGCAATTATTTACTTATAGATTTTCTGATTAAAATTATAAAGATAAAAAACCCCCAAGTATATTTAATAGCTTCCTCCCAAAAACATATGCATATCGATTCTCTTTCTAATTCCTGGTTTTATTTTTAAGCCAACAAATTCCTTATGCAATATTGGATGAAGGCTGGAAAAGGAGAAAAAAAGAAACATGCTCAAGTTTCAGTGCTGAGAACCAGGCTCAGTGGCTTTTTGTTTAATTTTTGTCTGTTACTGGATAGTCATTTTGTTAAGTCTTCAAGAAAAAGATAATTCAAAACCAAAAGTAAGCTAAACATCAGGTTAGACAGTGACATAAAGACCTATTCTATCCAATTATGAAGATAAATCTAACAGGTTGTCAACTACTCTACTCAAAGAAAGTATATGGGTTAAAAGGCTGAATGTGTGGAATGTAAGAGGGACAGCAAGCAGAAATAAAATGACATGAGGAACAGACTGCACACAGTCAGAAAAAAATATGACACAGCTCAAACAGAATCTGTTTTAACAGAAAGTATTTATTTTCAGTTTCTAAAGAAAAACCATAATGGTGTGGTAACATAGTGTCCTGAGAATTAAGAAGCTGTTAATTCAACACTCAAGATTAGTGCCATACTGTAATGTTAACATTTGATATTTTCTTGATCACGTGGATTTCTAAGCTCAGCTAAGAAGAAGGAGATGCCCAGACAGCTCATCATTGCACAGAAAACCTCACATTAATGGTCTCTAACACAAGGTGGGAGGTGAAAAAGAGACTTTAACATTACATGCTTGAACTCCAACACTAAAAGAGTGAAAAAACTAAAAAAAATGGGCTGAGAACGCAAAAATACATTGTTGTGTACTGCACTTCTTGCCCAGCAGTTCCAGCTGTGGTTAGGGGCTGCAGAATATTGCTATATACTGGATAGAGAAAACTACATGGATGCATCACTTAAAAGCATCTGCTTGCTGGAAACGAGATAATTAGCTCCTGGGTACCAATGATTCATGTTCCAATACAGCTTTTAATTTCATTATACCTGCATCTTTGGAGACACCTAAAAATCACCTGGATAAAGTCCTAGGCAGCTTGCTCTAGGTGGCTCTGCTCAAGCAGGGATATTTGACCTCATGACCTACAGAGATCCCTTCCAACCTTAGCCCTTTCATGATTCTCTGATGAAGAAGTCACACTAATGAGAAGAAAATTAACCTGTGCCACTATGAGGGCTCTGAACACAACTTTCTTGAGGGCTTTCAGCCAAGTCCAGCTTAGCAGCTGGGTCAAACTCATCGATGCTGCTGAGAGGCTTTACCATGAAGAAAACAAAAAGGGAGGTTCTTGCCCAGCAGCTTTTTGGCTGGGGCTGTACCACTGGCTCCCCTCACTGCTGCACTGCAGGTGTATCTGTGCCTCCTCTCCCACCACCCTGGCCTTCACCCTGGCCCAGACCTTCTGGCTCAGCTTCAGACATGCCCCAACTCGCTTGGACTTGCTGGGAAATCATTGCTCAGACTGATCCTGACCACTGTCTCCAGGCCTAACCCTGGCTCATCACTCAGTACCCTGGCTCCTTGTTGTGATGGTCACCTGCCTTGTTACAACGTGGGGCTCTCAGCCAACCTTCACTGGTGGAGCAGTCAGATCTTCCTGCCCCACAGCATCACCAGCATAAAGACAAATTCATTTAATCAATAGGAAAAAATGAAGAAAAATCAGTGGTATATTGGCACAGAATATCAAAAGTACAGGAATTCAGAGGGCAAGCAAGCCAGTATTTCTATTATTTATGCTACAACCATTTGAGATAGTACAACTGTATCTGCAAATACAGTAGGAATTCTCAGTGCATGGTAATATGTAATAAGGATAATACAACTTGCACTATAATAAAATATAAATACACAGAGGACAGAAAAATGCCAGATTAATCTAGTAGTGCTACAAGGAATGCAAGGTAATAGTATATGATGTATTCAAATAAATACTTTATTTGGAGTCTGAGGGAGTCTAAAATACTCCAAAGACTATAAACAAATCATAGCAAAAGTATAAAACTGGCATTTCTTGGCATGGGTAGGTGTGGACAAACAATGTCACAGTAAATAGCAGGGGAGGAAAAAAAAACTGATTAAAACATCAGGACAACCTCCTATTGTAACAAAAGGCCCCCTTTTGAGCCTTAGTGCCTCTGGTAAAAAAAGAAGAAGAAGAAGAAGAACAAAAGGCAGCAAGTATTTTTTCATTAAAGAAATAAAAAGGGGGAAGTTCTGAAGCTCTACCAGAGTAAACTTCTGTTCTCAGTGAATTTAGTTCCTTGGGAAAATATATCAAGTTCACTCAGACGGTGAGTGAACTGGTGAAGAGAAAAGGAAAAGGAGATATTCCTACAAGCTTCAAAAAGCAAGTATTTCTTTTTTACCTACATTGCTGAGATTTGCTCAAAATACAGCAACCATGAGGAAAATGATGGTACTACTGAATTTCAGATTAGCCTTTATTTTAATGCACTGTAAATTAAACAGAAAAGCCAATTAGAAAAAAATAATAGCTCTTGCTTTTATTACAAACAGCTTTTTTTCCATTTTGTAAGAGCCTGAAAAATTTGGTGGTTGTCAAATTTCTAAGACACAACAACTTTTGTGAGTTTTCTGCCCTCATAACCTGCTGTAGGCATGCACTCTCTATGCCTCCCTGAACTAATACCTAGGAAGGTATTGGCATGGTCCTGTCCCCAACATTACTTAAAATTTTAATATTAATTTTATTTTATATGTTGTACTTTAAATATAGATGTTAAAATTCCAGTATTTAAATATGTGGTCAAGCTTCTGAGCAACTAGAGAGGCAACTTTCAGAGCTATTTGGAATGCCCATGCCAAGCCAAGCTGAAGAGGGAAGGGAAGGGCTCTGTACAGAAGGGGATCTGAATTTTCAGTTGGCTGCAATATGACACATGAAAAGTGATTCTCTCTTGCCCTGTACCTGTAACCATGAATTTGCCCAATGACCTGGGCTCTGGGCTGACCCTGTGACACCCCTGGCCAGCACACAAGTAGCTGTCTTCATATTCTTCTCACATCAGGAGCATATTTCTGTAAAGGGGGAACCATTATTTTTTGTGGCTTTATGTGCCATTTCTAGGTCTTGGCAGAATTTCTCTGAACTCATCAGAGCTCCAAACGAGATTTTCATGAGTAAAGAAAAACAGTAAGAATGAGACAATGCTTCTTCCCCTGCAGCTGTTCCAGTTATTTTACAACAGACCTTCAGTATAATATTTCCCTGACACACTTTCAGTGGTGCATCACCTCCTGACATTTGACTGGATGCACTATAAAACCCTCTACTGGTGAAGGAAAGAGGAATGTATGATGAGGAATGTAGAAAAAATTAAGATGCCAACATACAGAAAACAGAAGCTTTTTCTTTTTTTAAGAAAATACTTTAAAATATCTTCCAACTTCAAAGTTATCTTTGTAATTCACTTTGAAAGCCTGAAATATCCTACGGTTGGTATGCAGACGGCATATGCATTACACATAAAAGAGATTCAACACCTTTACTTTTACAAAATAAACAGACTCATTCTTCCCTTTGTGGGGAAGACTTCTTTCTACTCAATTCAAATAGGACTGCACTGGGGAAAACAGGACAAGCAGAACTTCACATAGTCCCAATCAGAAGCTAAATACAAACTCCTTAAGAGGTCAAAGAAGCTACTACAAGGTTTGAAGTTCTTGTGCTTGGGCCACCTCAACTTGTATTTTAAGAATCAAACAATTAAGAACAAACAAACAAACAAACAAACAAACAAGCATCATCACCAGCAGACAGCTAAAAGCCTCCTCTCAGTCTGAATACTAGCGGGGCTTATGCCAGAACTAAGAAAGTGTGGAAATGGAACCGGCTGCCAGACATGCAGTTTCTCTCTTCTCACTTGTAGACAGCCTTGTAGGAAAGGAAATAGCAAGTACACCAGCCAGAGAGCAAATGGGATTGTGGCCATTTTGGAGTCAGAAGAGCTTGGCTGGTTTTTGGTTTGCTTGGGTGGGGTTTGGGGTCTCTGGAGGTGTTTCTAATCACTAAGCATCTATATACATGTTGCTTAAAGCTACCAATTGAATCTTATGGAATGAAACGGGTATCATTGCATTTCCCACTCATGATCCAAATTCATAGATGATTCTGAACTACAAATATCCCAGAGACGAGGAGAAACCCCCACCCTGCCCCAGGTCCAGTAGAGTCTGGAACTGGCTGGCAATGTGCAACTGTGTGGAAATCAAAACATTTTGCTAATCTCAGCTTTTCTAAGCATTACCAACTGCCAGATGCTCTCCTGATCTGTAAAGTGTATCTTTCATATCACTGAAAAATAGAGATTTCCATTTTCTATCTGAATGGACTGAAAGACTTGCAAAGTTTCTGAGTAGAATAGTGGTAAATTTTAAAAGGCCAAACTATTGCACCTCTTATCAGCTGTTTGAATTTGCTAACTAACATGCAAGTAAAATCCATTCCACCACTTCCCCAACATGATCCCAAGGATCTTTCCCAACAACACCTCAAAGAAATGTAACACCCACAAATTCATGACTATAGAGAATTTTCAAGTGACAGATAGCTTTACATAACCCTTAAAATGTATATTATATTAATTTCACTCATTTTTAGACTGGATCACACTCACAATCACAGAAGACTAAATATGGCCTTTAGCTTTTAAAATAGTTATAGCTGAGAACAGCATTAAAGCTGAAAACTTGAGTAGGAAGGTTCTGCAAAGACACCTGCTTGAAAAAGTTATCACAGAAGTACAGAGTAAGCAGTGCTGAACAATAAAATAATTCAAATACACATAAGTCTTATCCTTAAACACAAATCTCACATAGAGGATTACAAATAATCCCAAGAGACTGGTTAAAGCTTTATTCCAAATAATTCTAAGTATTTTCTTCTTCTTATATGGATACAGCCCTGTAATGGTTTATATCCTTTAAAGAAAAGTTTAGAGCATTTATCCCAAGTAAGACTATCAAGATAAAAAAGCAGTGAGGACCTGGCTCAAATAGGAAAACAGAATAAGTGGCAAACAAATGTCTCATGTACCCCTACAGTACAATACAGGCAGGAGATATGCTAATAACTGTGCATACATACTCTACAGCAGTGAAAATGGGGCTATCCACAACTTTCCTCTGCCATCTGTAAATTTTAGCTTATGGAAATTAGTCCTGCCCTTAATCCTCTCCACCATAGTTTCTTCTCTCCATCTCACCCATGGGAAGGAGGGAAAAAAAAAAAAAAACCAAACAAAAAACCCAACAACAATAACAACAACAACCACCACCAAAGCCCAAAACACCAAAAAGCAATGTAGGCAAGAGAAATGGGCTGCTCTACAAGAAAAAATATTACGACAAATTACTCCCTGGAGAGAGAGGAACTGAGAAGTCACTGTGAAGAGACTTCCCAAAATGCTACCTGTTCAAGAGATCTTTTTCCTTCACCTTACTTGGTTACTCTGCTAAAGAAAAATCACCTCCTCTAGACTTACTGTTCCAGTTCATCCCCGATTTCCCACAGTGATGCTGCTAGGTGCTAGAAAAAAAATATCTGTGCTGAATTAAAAGTTTTGGCAGATAAGACTTCTTAGTTTGCTTGGCAAAATGATACTAAAGAGTACAGAGTTTAATAAAAAGGAATTACTCTTCTGAAATCTCATTAGGATCTCTGACTTATAAATTTGATGTAGAACATGAAATGCCTCTAAATAATACTTAATATGTCTGCATTTAAATTCACTATTAAATGGTTAATGAAGAAGACTGGCTTCATCTTCAGTTTGGTAAATGTATGATATTTTCCAGTTGTCATTATATAGTAGAAAGCATTTATTCAGTTCTAAGCAGTGCTAATAAACAATATTTCCTGCCATTTTCTAGCAAGACATGTTACCAGCTGTCACCTGGATAATATAAATACATGCCTGCCACTTAGACACACAGAGACAGAAAAGGGAGACTAATTTCTGTAATTAGTATTGTTGGTGGTTTTAAAATATTTCTTGATTTAAAAAATAACTGTTCATTGCCTTGTTAAATATGTCTTCTTGGATGATCTTTAATTTTTAAACATTTCCAAAAATCTAAGAATTTTCTCAAAAATATTCTGTTGAAAATTGCTTTTCACTGCCACCTTCTCAGCTCAGAGAACTTCCTGTCTGCAGCCTTTCTTCCCTCCCATAATTTCACAAAATCCACTTAGTTATAGATTACTTTTTGAGATAATTAGCCTCTAAACGCTTAAACCAGATGCGTCTTCTATACTTCATTATTTCGCATATACACAGAGATCAGCAGTGACCTTCAGGGTTGAATGCATGAGGAATGCACAGCCTCTAAAGCATCTTACAAATGTATCAGTACTGGTATCTCAGGCACACATAACACACATATGCAGATTCTTACTAGAAGGAAAATATACCTTCAAGATTGAGTAGTGAAAAATTGTAAGCATCTTACGTTTTCTGATCTTATGTTATCTTCTATAATACAAGCAGTCAGTAGAACAGCGTAGTAAAAACTGCCCATCAGAAAAATAGAGCAATAAATTACCAAAATATTTCTTATAAAAGCTAGTTCACTATTTTATTACTACTTAGGACTAAAAAGAGAGAATTCTTACATGAACACTTAATACTCCTACAGATTTGTACCAGCTTTCCTAGTCCTTGGTCATAACAATTCACTTACCTTCAAGAGATTAAAAATTGCTCTCAAAACATTTGATATCCCACAGCATCATGCAGTATTTTCCTCCAGAAGTATTTTTGTGCATATTGCAGTTGCTTGTTATGATGCACAAACTTTTTCTAAGTTTCCCTCAAATTCTGACATCACTTTGTTCACCTAAGGTCCCATAGGCATAAAATAAAATTGCATTGAATCTGCATTTTAAAAAGAGAATTTATAGAATTAAAGTGTCACATTTTTCTCAATATTCAGTATTTTTCTATCATTATGTGGAAAGGTATTCACAATATTTGTCACCACTTTTTAAAAAAAGTAAGTAAAAACATTAAAATAAAGTAGTTAGGAATTAAAGTGAATAATACCCATACTGCTGAGGTGTGGTTTGCAAATAATTACTGATATTTTAAAGAGCAGCATTTTAAACTCCATTTAAAAATATAAACTCATGCGTGTTACTATATTAGAACATAGAAATAAATAGAGATAACGTACAAAAGGCCTCTTGCATAGTGACTGACCTTTTCAGGCTTATTCCAGTACTTTACTTGCTCCTAGTTATTGTTCAATATTCCTTTCCCAAGAGTACATTAATAAAAATAAAAGAAGGCTAACAACTTTGATAGCTGATTTAGAGGTTCAGATTCTTTACTGCAGCAATGAGATGGGGTTTAAAAAGGCAAAATGCTAGTCATGAGATTCTACCAGGCTATTGGTAAACTACTGACAGCAGCACTACAGCAAATCAATCAACAATGCAAAAAGCTGACAAAGAAAGAAGAAAATAAAGGCTTGAACAACTTTGCAGTTTACAGGCTTTTGTTGACAAATTGTGCTGCCTAATGACATTTTATCTTGCATTACAGGAAAATTCCAGATTTTGGTTCTAGACCAGGTCAAGACAATCTAAATAAGTTTCAAATTTAGGACTACATACAAAAAATAAAATACTCTTTTCAGACACACAAGATGAGAGCATAAAGAGAAACATGTTTCAAAACAGAAATAACTATTAAAAGGGACTTTTAAAATAAAAGAATGTTGGTAATATTTTTCTCTCTTTTTTCAGGTTGCTGTTATTTGCATTAAACTCAAAATCTAGTTGGAAGCTAGAAATCTCCACTAGGGCTGACTTCGCCTCACACACAAAAACTCACTAGATTAAATTACAAGAAATCAGTGGTATTTTTCATTTGAAACAGCCCTCAGTAAGCCTCATTTATAAACAAACAAGACACAGCATTATTAATTTATTAATGGACTCAGTGTAGTATATAATAGCATCATTAATATCACAGTCACTTCTGTTCATGTAACTAATCAGAATTCCAGGAGGGGGAAAACTATTATGCCAAATGTTTGGGAGAAAATATGGAAACTGGATGTATTCAAAAACAATTTTTTAAAGTGCCTGTTGAGGTCAGTGGCTGACAAAGCCCCAAGGAGGAACGGCTGAGCGCAGCTGTCAAGGGGGAACGGCAGAACCGACCTGCACTCGGAACTGCCCCTGGATCACAACAGGATAAACCAACTGCATACAACACTGCCAATAATTAGCTTTAGAAAATGTCAGTACTAAGTAGGGTAGCTTATTTTTGTCAGGATCCTTGGGACTGTGACACAGGAGTGAGGGTCACCCTCAGCTCTCCATCCCTCTGGATCCACCAAATCATGCTGCTCCCTGACAATTTTAACTGAAACAGACAAGAACATCAAAGTGGAGGACAGATGGTGGAGTACTGAAACAAAGAGTTGATGTTCAGAGAAGAAACAGAATTTCCAGCTACATTTGCCTATGCACACATTTAAATAGTTTACATTAGGCTGCAGTTTAAGCTGTACTGCTAGATTTTATTGCTTACTTGCAATAGTCATTTTACAAGGTTCTACAGAAACTTCACAGACCTGTTGAGTTCACAGTCAATGTCTTTAGCACCTTCATTTTAATTCATGCACTTTTTTAATAGCTATTCCTGCTGACTGTGTTAAATTTATAACCAATTCCATTACATGTTGCCTCATTTTTTGTCTCAAACTGCATGCTTGGGCAAGATAACATCTTCCTGTTCTGCTGCCACTGCCAAACCTACAATCTCCTCAGCTGTCAGCCTTCAGAAGGAGACACCACAGCAATGCACCTCCTGCATCTCCTGCAGGTGTGCTTCACTGTCCATGCAGCTTCTCAATGACTCTTAAAATTATCAGAATACCTCCTGAGCAGCCATTATTTTGGGACTAGCCATCCTGCAGGAGACTCACCTGATTTTTTGAGGGCCTGGATGATGGTAATGTATGCACCCAGAAAATACACTCTGGTTGGTAATGAGGCCTGTGTGGCAGGTGTGGAGAACAGCCTCCCGTGACCTCTTTGATGAGCTGCTTCTGATTCACCACTGGCTTTAGGAGAGCACTTGACAGCCAGAGACACATTTCTCTTGGGCAGACATAAAACAGAAACACAGAGTTTGTTTTAAGATCTTGCAGACTTTTGCTGTGGCAAAAAGGAACAACGAAAGAAACAAAGGTGTGCAAATTAAAGCAATAATTTATAAAATAATGGTCTTGTCTACCCAACAGCTTTCCAAGTCATATCTCTCTCCTGGTTTGACAGAACCCATGCCACAGAGGACTGAAGAGAGGATGCAGGGCAGGGAGAGAGCAGACAATGCAGGAGTTAGAAGAGGCTAGAATTAGATGGCAAAAGAAAATGTAAGAGAAACGAGGAGCAGAAGCTGAGCACTGAAGAGCTAACAGCACAGGTAAAAAGAAGATGCTGTCCATATCACAACAGCTTGATAAGTTAGGCATTTTCAGCTATTAAAATTCAATTGACATCTCAGCCACATCCTCTCTCTCTGGTGTATTTAGAAAGGAAAATGCTCCCTCTCTCTCTTTCCCAGGAACATTCCCACTTTTACATGCAATTTCAGACTCCAGTTACTATTAATGTCTCTGTTACAGAAAGTGCAGCTCCACCAGCCTCTGACTAAGGTCTGCCCACCCACACCATGTCACCCTCACACCTCTCCTTCAGCTGCCTCATTCAAACACCTACTGCTGGTAACATGTGCCCCTGTTGAGGCTGAGGCAGAAGAGATAAAGGCTTGTAAGCCCACTGCTCAATTTTTATGCCTGTGAATGCAGACTTCAAACTCTTCAAAACAAAATTTCTCATTTTACAGGAAATATTTCAAACTTGCAGTAATCCTGTACAAAAGAAAGGACAAGGCAGAAAAAGAAAAATGGGGACATGCACGAAGACAGCAAAATGTCTAATGCCATATTTCAGATTCTTCATTTTTCCAAGAACTATGAAGAGTACCATGTGCATTTATCTCCATTACTGAGGGCAGGCATTAGATCTTTCCCAATGAACACAGGTTGCTTCCCTCCATTAAACCAGTTCTGCAAACTTTGTATGAATCCACAGACTCTTGAATGTTCAGCCACTGCTGTCAGCTTTCTCAGAAGGGAGAAAATAAAAAAAGGTAAAGAAAATTCATCAAGGCAGCTGGGAATATATACACATATTGCACCCTGAAAGAAGGGCAAGAGAAGAAGAAAGAAAAATATCCATTTATTTTTAAGAGACATTCTAAATTTTATAGTCTATAGAGTTTCATAGTCTATAAAGCTCAAAGCTGCTTTCATACACTGGATTACTGTGAGGGTTTGTCTCTCTCATTAGCATTGAGATACTAAAATAATTGATTAACATTTATTCCTGTATAAATTATAACAGCAATTGATTCCTCATTCCCATCTGCAATTGATCTGAAAGAAGATGGGCCAGAATCATTCCAGAAAAGCAGGATAAAGTAGTGTCCCTAAAAAGAACAGGAAAGTCCCTGATCTAATCTAAATATGAATCAACCAAGGAATCTACCAAATAATGTTTCCTGCACATAGCCAGATAGCCTTCATATTTTGGAAGAAGACATGTAAGGAAATGCCAGACACAAGAGCATGAGCTGTACTTGATAGGCTTCCTGTAGCAAGAAAGAAACCAAATTCACTTCTACGTCACTATGAACTGAAAATCATTCTATGTATTCAAAAAAAGCAAAAAAACCCACTGAATAACAAAGAAAAATATTTTGCTTCTTATTTATTGCTGTGAGAACATGCAGTCCATCTCTTAATACCCCAGAAACCACAGACAGGATAGAGATTGAAATGTATTCAGGATATGTGATACTCTCAGTGACAGGGAAATATTTCCTGGTTAATTTCATAAGAATCGTTCTCGCTATTGGTGGCCTAGGTGGTTGATGGAATCAGAGAATAATTTAGACTGGAACGTCATTTGGCCCCAAATCCTCCTTCAAATTCATTGTTGAATCTATCTTCAAAGCTGGATCATGTCATTAGGGATGAGCAATATTCAGTTAAGTTTTGGATATTTTCAATGATGGATATGCCCTTGCTGGACACTTTTTCTAGTGTTTAATCATTATCACATGTGAAAAATTATTTCCTTCTAATAAACAATCAGATTTCTCTTGTGCCCATTGCTTCACACTCATTACTACACAATCCTAACAGAGGTCATGTCTATAACCTCCCATCAGATAACAGAAGATAGCACTAAGATCACCCCCAAACCTCCTCTTGGGCAGACTGAACAAATCCTCATGTATCATTTCTCAACACTCACCTTAGTGACCCCACTGGTCACTAAGGTGGTCTCCCTCTGAACATCTTTTTTTGTGCTGGAAGCTCAAAGTTGCACATACTTATGCAGCTACAGACTCATAAGTGACAACAAAATAGGGGGAAAAATATATAACTTCAACCTGCTATCTACATTCTTCCTATTACAACCCAAAATGGGTTCAAACCCATGTATAACACAAAATGTGGCTGGTTCATGACACAGATGCACTTGTGTTCAGCTTGTCCAACACAATGTCCAGGTCTTTTTTTACAGAACTGTCTTCCAAACTGCTCCTACACACCCTGTGCTGTTGCATGGGATGAGTCACTGGAACAGTAAAGCCACCACAACCTTATCAATGGCCTTCACCATGCCAAAGACCTGAAATAGGAAGCTGTCTGCTTCAGGATTAACTGACACGAAGTTTAAGATCTCTGCTACAGAAAGGAAGATGGATGCCCTACCCCAGCATCTGTCTTTTTTTCACATGTCTATCCCTGTCCCTAACTAAACAAGCTAAATAGAGTCTGACCTGAAGTGTATCTAATCTTCTTTATTTAATTCTGCAGCAAGTTGTTCCATTTGAAAGCAAAATATCAACAGCAGAGGATTTATCAGCTTTTGTCACTGTCAGATACTAATTCAGCATTTCAAATTTTAAAACTGAGGACTGAAGGACTGAGCACAAAATTTTATCTAACGTATGTAGTAAGGAAGTATAAGAGGCCAAAGCAAAATATTTATAAATATGTGTATGCCACAGAACAGGGTGTCAGGATGAGAATACAAAGATACAAAAGTGAACCATACAATTTCCGCCTGTGAAAATGCAAAAGATGTGGTAATCAGTCTTAGAATAGGAACTCCACATGCCTTATCCCCACCTCCCTTCAAAGTGCAATACAAAGCAGAAGGTATACATATTCAGTAAATTACATTTATCTCCCTCAAACTTCTGACTATATTGTTACTTCAGTTCTGATTCAATGGGGTATTTTACCTAGCAGCTATTATAATTTTTAAGTCCTCCCAACGTCTTGAAGGCTTCACTATGATCATAATAGACTCTATTTTAAATATTTCCAGATGATACAGCATTATCCACCTTTTACAATAAATACTAATTGATCCTGCTCTTTAAGCAGCTTTTTCTTTTTGCATCATATTTAGCATCAATTGCATCCTTTAGGCACAGCTTATTATCCTAATAATAACTAGCTTCTCTTTCCCCATGCCAAAATTTAATGAGGTCCCTCCCTTTTACAATAATTGATTAAACAGTGGAGTTGGACTTTCCTTAAGGATGGCTAAAGTATAGCCTCTCTAGAAAGGAGTCAATGTAAATGTATTCTTTAGCTGAGACTTTAGAGCAGACTTTTTAAAATTCTGTTGCCAGCTAACAGATTGAGAACAGTCCAGCAAACCTTTTACAGAGAAAAAATATGACCTGTACAAAATGTTAACATGAAAGCTTAGCCATGCTTGTAGCATAACATATAAAATAGACAGATGAGTGGCTAGCTATGATTCATGAGCTTCCAAAAAATTATATTTAAATCTCTATATGTATTTTGCTGCTATATTATATTTCTCAATGAATGGCAACCTTTAACTACTCTATGTGAAAGAAGCATTTCTAAACCCCTCAACGGTGCAGCTTTTCAGTATACATAGAAATTTCTCTCAAGTCTGTCTGAAAAGGCAGTGTAGAAACACAGGAATCAGAGAGGAAATGCAACCAAAATTTTGTTTGCAATAAAATGAAAATGGCACATAGGAAAAGTGAGGTTGGAAGGGGTGCTGGCAGGTCCATCTAGTCCAATCCCTCGATCAAAGCAGGGCCAACCTACAGCATGTTGACTATGGCTATGTGCAGTAGGGTTTGAAATGTCTTCATTGGTCTCTGGGCCAATGCTGTAAGGCCTCTGGGAAGACCAGTCTATTCTTTGACCACTCTCACAATAATTTCTTATGTTTAAGATTGTCCTGTATTTAAATGTGTGCTCCTTGCCTCTTGTCCTGTCTCTGGGCACCACTGAGAAGAGCGTGTCCTAGTCTTTTTTACCCCTACTCCAACACACATGTGAGGCTGGGGAGAACCAGAGGATCTGGAAATTATAGTTACTATTTTTGAACCCCAACTTTCCTGCCTGCATTAGACTCACACAAAGTATGGGCAACATGAAGACAAATGTCTTCCTCCGCAAAATTGTGTTTAGATACCATTCCTCATTCCCCAGGAAAATACAATATATATGTATCTATGTCCTAGGGTGACTATTTGATGCTTGTATCCCCAGTGGCCTGTTCTGCTTCTGCTGGATATTAAGTTCTGCACCTTTAAGACTGGTTCTGAGAGCGAAGCAGGGGACAAGAGCATGCAGTTTGTTTTCAGAAACTGCACTTGCTCCACCACATTCCTTCTCCTGGACTGTGTTGCCTGCAGCACAGACAGTGGGAGAGAGCTCTCCTTTGCTTTGTAGTTAGTTTGGGTTTTTTAGCTAGCTGAGGCAGAGTAGTTCCCCAGACTGTGGCTTTCCTTTTTCTTGGAACTCTTCAAACCTGCTCTGGACTGAAAAACCCAGAAGAGCACTGGGAGCTCACACTTGTGGCCCACCTGGGCCCAGGGTGACATTTTCCAGCACCAGAGGGACCGATGAGGGACTGAGCGAGCTGAGCTACACCCCACGACAAGGACTTTCTGAGATTGCTATCTCTTTGAACAGCAAGAGGTTCCATTGTTTAATATCATACTTTTTTTTTTTTTTTTCATGTTTGTGAGTACCTTGCTTGTTAAATAAACAGGTTTTTTCGACTTTTCTCCAAGGAAATCTTTCCTGAACTGGGGGTAGGGGCCACCTGAATTTGCTCTGCTTTCTAGAGGGCCCTCATTTGGAGGTTTCCTCCCAAATTTGCCCTAAACCAGGACAATCTATAAATATAATCTATAGAGCATACACTATAAGAATATAACCAGAAAGCATGGTCACCCTCCTTAGTAACGTAAAAGATGCCACATGTGTGACAGAAATAGGCAGTGCTCATTTACAGAATTTCACTCCTTTCAGTGACAGAAAAGGATATTTCAATAATTAAAAACCTAGTTTAAATAAAGCTAACTTTCATATTTTATTGAAAATCTCCTTTGATTCTACTAAAAAAATCATGTCAGCTTCCTTTTGACTCTTATTGTGTCTATCCCGTAACTTTCGTATTTACATTTTCCAGTTAAAAGAATTATCTTGAGAGTACATAATTACTGAAAATTACTGGTTTTCACCTATACAAGTACTCCAAATACAACACTGAACTAAGCATTTTTTCAACACTTTAATTTTAGGGAGATTTTTGTTTCGTTTGCAAGGGGTTGTTTGTCTGGTTGGGGAATAAAGGATGGGGCTGTTTTGGTTTATAGGTAGAAACTCTATTCCTAACCTAATGGTATGCCTTCATCCTATCACAGGAATGTGCATCAATGAAATATGCACGGCTCTACACTCCTGACAGATATATCTTTCTCTGTGCCATGACACTTGTTTACCAACCTGTAAAGACTGAGGAACCATGAAACTGTCCAGGTTAATACATAAGTCATAGCTACTTACATTCAGGTAAGATAGAGGATTGCACCCATAAACCAGGAGAGAGACTGTGGCGCTAATTCATATTGCATTTAGAACGAAGGGAGCTGTACACCATACTCTCAAATAACAATGTGTAGAAACTTAAACTACATTGATTTCTTGAAGTCCCTGAAATTTGGAAGGAATGTGGTTAGCAATACAATCTGTTGGCTCTGTTTCATGAGAGATTTTTTTTTTTTTTTTTTCAGTTCAGCTGCTAAAAAAACAAAACTCCTTTAATAAAATCCTCCAGAGGTCAGCTTTGCTAGAAGTAAAACTGTCAGGCTTCCCATGCTTGCTTAGTAATTGTGCACTTGATGCAACTGTAAAATGTATCCACTGCTGCAAGCTGTTCTTTTCAGTGAAGGAAATGAAAAAATTTTCCAACTATTTGCAAGCTACAGATCATTAAAACTATCCCAAAAAACCGACACCAGAAGCATCTACAGTTACAGTGTTTTCCTGATTCTGTTCTGCAAACTTCAATTACTCTTTTCAACTTTAGAGTACAAAGACATTCTGTACACAAATTTTTAGGTTACATAATAATGCTTAGGAAGAGCCTGCACACATTTCTTTAAAGTTCACCAACTTTTTAAAATTACACTGACACAAGATTAACCCCAAATACATCAAATATTTCCATATTCCTTTTCTTGTAAACTCTGACTTCACACATTACACTTCCCATATATTTACTACATCTTATACAGGTTAAAAGAGGGGGGAAAATAGAAAAAAGGGAAATCTGTGAGGGCCACCTGAGGTTTTCAAAAGTGTAGGAGATCAATAAAAAGCAACTTTTTGGCTTCAGACAGCTTTCAGAGGGAGAAAATGCATTAATGAAAACTCATACTTCATAATAAAATATAACTGCAAAGCTCTGACATGCAACAAAAAGTCAAAATACCTGTTCCCTCAAAGACAAATACAGTGTTCACAAACTCTGTGGGTCTCAAATATCAGGCAGAGCTACAAGATGTCTGTAAAAGCTGAAACAGAAAAAAAAACCCTCCAGCTTCAAATAGGGCTATAAAATATTTTGGAGTTGAGCAATATCACCAAATCCTAAGGGAAGAGTTGAAACCATTTGACTAAGGTTTCAGTTAGATAAAAATCTTCCAGACAGTCTTTCCAAGAAGTCTTTCAGGAAAGAAAGAACAAATAATGAGTATAGCAGCAGTGTCTACTCATTAGCAACGCCACTGCTGGATCTCAGTACTATCATCTATTTTTACACCAACAAGCAAAAGACTTCCAGACCCATGTTTTTAAGAAATGGCCCAAACTAATTTATTTCAACTACCTAAAAGTCACAAAAGCCAATAAGCTATTTTTCACAAGTATTCTAGTTTGAAGTCCCCTATCTTCCACCAGCCTTGGTAATATCCCACCTCCTATTTAAAATAAAACTAGATGCTCTCATTTTAAATGCCCCAGGATTTCTCTGCTTTTTTGCCCCCTATAGGACACACCCTCTCTCTGAGCAACCATAATCCTCCCAGTTGCACATGCCATTGCTTTTCCCACACTGTATTGAGAAGGGTCCAAAACCCCCATTCCACATTTCCTCCTATATTCAGTTCATACTAAGTTCATCTGGTCTTCCAACCTATCTGTCATGCCAGAAGCCTGGCTCCCTTTTTTACCCTTTGTGGGCTTATGTATACCTCTACCATCTCCTCTCAGTGGCAAATCATTCCTTTCTTGCAGACTGAGGAACTAATCATTATATGAGTTAACATTTTAGAATGACAAAGGGGATGGTGATGCTTTTAAGACGAAAGGTAATCATTCACTCAAGGTAACCACTATTTTAGCTTCTATAGGTATAAAGAGACAGTGAAGTTGATGGTGCAACTATTCTTCTACTCTTCCAGCCATCACCAAAGTGAATAAACTTTACTCAGAGATGCCCGAAAGAATTCAAATGAAAATCAGTGCTTCTAGAGTTGGTATACCAGGGACTTATACAGAATTGTCACTCAAGGCAAACCATTTCAATCCGGCAGAAAAAGGAAAAAATACTCAAATGTCAAAATATTTCTGGTTTATACTGCTGTCAATTCAAGCCTGAATATAAAATAATGATAACATGGGAAACTTCCATTCTAACAATCATTGTTCAGTAATTCTCTAGAATTTAAAATCACATGTTTAAGTATCACACATGAAAATGAGCAATATCCTACCAAAAGCATCAAATAAACATGAGCTAACATTACACAAATGAACAATCAGGAATAATATTTTATTTAAATTTAAATAAGCAGCTAAAGAAAACTAGGACAAAAATACATAACTATTCAATGGAAAAATTAACAAAGCATACACAAATACAATTACAGTTTCTTGCTCTCACCTTTATTTTACATAATATATTAATGAAACTAAAAATGCAAAATAAATTGTGAAAAACTCCTCAAAGAATTGATGACTCGATCATCAGGGTAGTATTTAAGGAAGTTAAATATAAAATACGTAAATAAACCCCTCAACTGCCACCTTCCTTCTCTTCTGCTGGCAATACCATTCTGAAGCTATCAAACTATCAAATTTGTGGAAGGGAGGATAAAAAACTGAAAAATATTTTTGACTGTTTGTTCTGCTGATTTTTTCTATCAAAGCATTTGCTACACATCTCTCCTGGAGATGGGATATAACATAAGCCTAAAAGCTGTACAGACATTTCACATCACTTTAGGGTGAAAGGGTTTGCTCCTCTCTCTGAGACATCTTCCTTTTTGATGAGAACAGGAAAGAAGAGAAAGGTAACAGTACATCAAATGAAAACTTGTTTGTAACTCCAAATCTTCAGAGATCACTGCTTGCAACTCACTGCCCTCGAAGCTCCCAGCAAAAGCCAGCATCTGCACTGCCAGGGCTGTCTTACTGTCTGCTCATACTCCAGCTTATGGTAGTAAAATGGGTGGATACAGCCCTGCAGAGCCTTGGAACCTCAGTTGCCCTTTTATGCTACACAACTTCAGCACCAGCAGCACCCCAGAGCCCAGCAGAGTTCTATGTTTGTGTTGCCAGCAACAGGATTCACAACCCTGTCTAGTCCAGTTCCTTCTTTCTTCCCCAAGACCTCAACATTTACATCAACAGCATCATGAGTACCATGGGAGAAGCTTAGATGGATGTGCCAGAACACATCTCCTCCTCACAGCTTTCCCAAAACTAAGTGTGATTTGCCACACCAAAAATCTCTACAGTGAGTAAGTAATAAGAAAAGTAATGTTTTTCCTAGTTTTCCCTTTGATCATGTTAATATCGCTCATGGCCCTAAGGTAAAAAAAATAAATACAGTATATTTTGCAAGGATTTTCCTTTTTAAAAAGTCCCAAGAAAGTCAGGAAAACACATGGGATTACAAATTTGCATCGATATTTATCTGGGAGAGAAAAAATAGAAATTCTTATAATGATGTCTTTATGCTGCCTACTTAATTATAAGGCAAATCTATTAATCTTCGGTTTTTTATTAAAAATTGAGTACTGATTTATAGCATACACCTACTTCTGTGTATTTCTACATACACACAGCACAAATCTTGTGTTTTAAAAACCAGGTGGACCAAAAATACAAACTAGAAATCCATCATAATCTCAGAATAAAACATCCTGGATTTGACAACAGGTGGGAGTAACAGCATATCCATGTTTGTCTAGCTCTGCATATACAACAGCAAAATAAAGTACACAGTCTGAGGAAAATTCATCCCTCATTGTTTAAAAAAAAAAAAAAAAAAAAAAAAAAAAAAAGAGAGAATTATTCATATGACAAGTTAATTTTGATAGATAAAATAAGATAATTATTTGGGCTCTTCAGAAATGTGTGTCTGAAGTATTAAAGTCCATGACAGATTAATGGGCAAAATACAGGCAGGGCAACTGGGAGTTTATGGTAAATGAACTATATAACACATCTGACAATTTTACTATTGCACATAGTACATATACACATTTATACTCATTTACAAAGCCCTAGTGGATGAATTAAATTAAACCATTTTCTAACTCCTAAATTGGCCAATCATAAGAAGCTTGGCTGTCAGATCTATTTTAAAGAAAGGCTCATTAAGCAGTAGCCTCCATATCTTTCTTCGCAAGACACTTTGAGATGCAGTTAATGATTTGAATAAGAATCTGTAGGCTGAAACTAACGATCCGTTTGGGTCAAAGTTTCTATTGATCTTGTTTATTTCCATTTACAATGTTTTGTACAAAAGATGTTTACATTCCTTGGTGGATGTCCTTTCACCATATTGAATGACGCTTGCGCATCTCCCATGAAAAATGCATATTGAGTGTCCTAATCAAAGACCTTGATGGTAAAATTGTTTTAATTTGATGATACACATTATAGTGCAATCTAGAGCTTCACCGCTTAGAAAGTACTTTTAAGGAACAGATTTCTCTAAAGTTACTTTGTCTTTTGCATACACATGGATAACTGGGAAGCCTGTTCAATACCTAGTGGTTTTCAATATGCTAACTGCTTCCAGGCAGATTAATATACATCTGGTTACATATTAACCATGGAAGAGCTTTATGATGAGGAGAAAAGTGTTGATTAAACTGGCATAAGCAGCCCAACTGTTAAATGCATAACCACAACAGAAACAGTTTCCTACAACTCTAGGTACAGACATCAAGGTGATCCTGAACTTGAACAGGTGGAAAGGGAAAGGTGAGGAGACCTGTAACAGAGCAAGTGATCAGATGGAGGGGAAGGGTTGAATTACCTATCACCAAGTACAATACAAAAGGTAAACTCTCCCACTCATTTCCAAAGCCACATGATCATGGACACACCTGCTCCAAGAATAGGCTTTTTGTTTTAAAAAGCCACTAAATTTGCTGTATCTAAACACCATCACAATGCTCATCATATCTGACATCACACTTTCAGCAGTCTTAACTGGGGGCCTAGCTGGTAGGTCAACATTTAGTTCTGTCTCTCTATTCTTCAAAGATACCTGATGAAATAATTCTAGAATTCCTCAAAAAAAAATCAAGTTTTTATTAATCATTCAGTCATTGATGTTGCCATCAGATGTCACACATATATGCATACATACACCCACACACAGGTAAGGGTGTGTGTGTATATATATATATATATAAAACACTCATGATGGACCTCACACCAATTTTGATGTCAACATTTCAACCCAAAGACACCACAAGCTTTGCTGCAACACTGCTAACCCTATTTCCTTAATGAAACCAGAATGAGTCAAAGAAACGATTTTAAAAACAGCAGGGATGAGTCTAGAAGCCATTTGTTAAAAGCAAGCATTTTTTTGGATATGTAGATTTCCTACCAGATTGCTATAAAAAGTTTTCTGTAAATAGATATTTTTTTAGAGTACATATCTCTATTATTGTCATTAGCTCTCTTGCCAAAATATGTCTTTACAAATTTTCAAAGCTTCCCTCAGTTTATTCTGCTCTAGAAAAATATGACTCTGTGAAGAGAAGTTATTTACAGTATCAGACCAAATGCATATATGCATACTAAGGAATCTGTACCAAGTAGGCGAATTTCTTTCCTGAGGATGAGTAACTGATGTAGAAGAAGCAGGGATACTGGTAGAACCTCTTGCTTATTAAATAAACAGAGCTGAGTTGAAGGATGCCAACTCTGTCAAACCACAATCGGACATCCTAACCACAAGAAAAAATTACATGGAAGTCAAATGTTTACTTTCCATTTTTCTTCATTTTGTTTTATGTCAGCTGGAAAAAAAAAAATCTGGCTGCAACACATGGCCTCATTACCAGTTAGAATTACTATCTTCTTTTCCATGTTTTTTCCATATTATCACCCTTTCGGTTTCTGATAAATACAAAATACAGAGTTCTTTCAGAAAACAGACAGGTCAAACCACTCACAACTTCAATAAATTGAAGGAGTATGGACTGAGCTCCTCACAAAATTGTTGATTGCCCTCCTATTAAGATTCTCATCTGATATAAATGATCCTGAACTTTATATCACAACTTTGATTGGATTTCAACATACTTATATTCTGCTTCCTCTTGTGGGATGCTATTAACAATCATTACAAACAGCTTCTCAAAAGGAACACAACATATCCTAATACTCTGGAGCACTGTATCTGCATGTTCCAGGTACCTCTATTCTAAATTATCCTCCCACTCCACTATTACCTCACCTCCCACTCTCTGCAATAAAAACAAGATTTGCTTGATTTATAAAGGAAGTAAACATAGCGCTTCTGTAATAAAATGGACTGAGTACCATTCAAGGATACATCTGCACAACACTTGATCTATAATTTAACCACATTGTATTATTTCAGCTTTACACTTTAATTGGCTTTGAAAGAAAGGTAGAAAAATGGTATTTTTTAATGCAGCTTATGCAAGATAGGAGTCCTGATATTTTCTAAAACACAAAATGACATTTGAAATAGTGAACAAAAGTTAAGACTCAGAGGACACCAAATAACTGAAGATTGCCATTATTCAAACTCAACAGGAATCTCATTCCCTTCTTTAGATTTGTATGAATAAATAAAGATCTCCAAGAGTACCATTCACCTTGTATAACTTGTTTTATTGCACATATAGTAAAAAATCAAAACGTTACAAATTTCCCAGACCAGTTTGTTCCCAAGACATCCATGCTTTCACACACAGTTACAGTTCTGCCAAGGTATTTTTTTAATTTTAAAGAAACTTACTAAAACTCAGTCCATTAAAATAGATTTTTCAGCTAAATCAGCCCCCTTTTCTGTTCACAACAAAGCTACACAATGGTTGGTGCACTAATCAGGTAAGGGTATAGGATGTCTACAGAGAAAAGCAGAGGAGAGAAATGGAGGAAGAGGAGGAAGGGGGAAGGGAGAAGGGGAAGAGGGAAGGGGAAGAGGGAAAAAGGAATAGCACATTGCTGTCATTTTGATGGCAGTGCCATAAGCGCATAAGTCCACAGAATTAGCTTTCAGTAACTACTTATTTGTTGCCCTGCTTCACACAGCTCTTTAAAGCAAGTTTCGGTGAAAAATTACATTTCCAAGGAAATTTTCCACTGGAACTGGATGTTCAGCATCTGCTAGTCCTTCCCTCCCAGACTTAGAACCACAGCATAGACCTGTGGATGTCATCTTGACCAAGCCCTCACTCAAAGCCAGGCCAACTTTTATGCTGCACCAGGTCACTTAGGGCCATGTTCAGTCAAGTTTTGAATGTCTCAAAAGGAGAAAACAAAGAGAGGCAGAGACTGTGCATCTGTAATTTAAGAGAATACCTGGTGCGGGTGTTGTGGTTTGAAAGCAAAACGAGTGAGAGGCTCCAAGTCAGAAATACAATTTAATAAGAAGAAATGAAAAAAAAAGTAAAATAAAATAAATGCAATAATATAAAAGACCACTGACAGAGTCAGAATACAACCTGAGCAGGGTGGTGGAAGCAGTCCAGATGAGGTGGTCTTCCTGAAGCAGTGATCCTGTAGAAAGGCCTGGTAGCTCTGGGAATCCAGTAGGTAAGGGCTGCTTGTACTGTCCCAAATCCCAGATTATGTCCAGGTGAGAATGCTTGGCTCCTCCCCCTGGGCGGAGCATCTCACAATGGGATGATGAGCTGTGAAGTGGGTCCTTGATGGCCCATTAAACAGAGATAACTCCTGGCGGGAGTTACCTGTGAGTCATGGGCAAGGCATTGATGGGCCATTAGGAGAAGACAGCCCAAAGGCAGGGGGCCTGGGAAAACACTGCCCCATCTGGTTTCAACAGTTCATGAAGATGGTGATAGAATAAATACTTTGTGTACATCCTACACTATAACCCAGGACAGCAGGTCAACTGCAGACTAGTCATTTACACCAGTCTTCTATTTTAATAGTTTTATTTATGTTCACTCATTTAAATGAATCCAACTTCTGCCTCTTATCACATTGCTGGAGAGCCAAGAGGGGTGAAAATTATTAAATCACCACTTCAGCTCTCAGTAATATAAGGATTTGGGGTTTTAGCAGAGAAAAAAAAGAAAACAACCATCTTTGAAGAACTGAAGTCCTATTATTTTAAGGGAAACAGAATGTTCTCACAGTCTTTTTCATCACTTCACCCTAGTTAAACAAAAAAAGCAAAGACAGCTCACATTCTAACTATGGAAAATGCCATAGCTTGACTGAAAAAGCAATCTATAGGAGAAACAAATTATTATGCCCACTAAACACAACCCAGTTTCCAAGAAAGCTGGACAGCTGCTTCTCTGAAAAATGACTCAGTTATTTAAGCTGGATTTAAGCAGACACCTCTCACTAGTCTAAATAAATCTTAACACAGGGAATTTCAGGAAGCTGATGGGGTAGCTTCAGTGACAGTAGAGGAAAGATGAAGAGTGGTGGAATGAGGTTGCCTCTGCCTCATTCACTCCTGTTCCAGCTCCTGTCTACAACGGCAAGTAAAAATGGAGCAGCAGTGACAGTGCCAACTCCAGCAGCAAGAAAAAAGAATTTGGCACCTGAGACCAGAAAAGCCCCAGGTGCACCGCTGATACTGATTACCTTTCTCCTACTGCAGCCCACAAGAGTTTTAAGAAAAAAAGTCTGATTTATTTATACTGCTGTGTCTGTTGAAAACACCTTTGTTGACTTGAGCTCAACATATTTATAGCTTATTAAGTAAATTGGATCATTCTAACAAAGAACAAGCCACTGGGACATATTCCAAGGAGAAAAAAATACATAAAAACAGATGCTTACAACCAGTTTAGTTTGTTTTCAGAACTATATAGTAACTGCACATTTTATAGCAGTCCCCTTTTATTGATTTATTTCATCTAAAAGAAAAATTTCAGGGAAACTAAAGCATTTCATATGTTAGTGTGATAAACAGCTACTTCACCTGTACCTTTAGGTATCCTATCCTTAGCTCACATTGCTAGGGACTAGAAGAGATTATCATCTGACATCCTTTCACTAACTTGTGTGGTAGAGTACAGCACAGTCAATGCTGGTCAATGCTCAGATGTTCAACACAGGAAAATTACTACAATGGAGTCCAGATATTTGTTCATTTTAATAATAAATAACCAGCATATTAAAATGGCACATTTCTTTATGAAACAGTCTCTGCAAATAGTTTCTAAAACAAATTTTTTCTTAGATAAAGAACAAAAAGCCTGCACACTAGGGCAAATGATACACTTGCGGAATTTATTAAGTTAAGCATAAATGCTAAGACTAAATGAGCTTCTTTAATTTCCATAATGAAATTGTTTTTGTAAAGTTAAAAATCCTGTAATGAGGCCAAAACGGTGTGTTTCAGAGACTCCCATGGTGAAACAAATGAGATTTTAGCTTCTCTAATTGGGCATACTGCAGGCTGGGCTTGATGCTGTCCTCAGCACAGGATGTTTGTTATCCCTAACAAAAAGAGGTCTACAGCTGTCAGCATAATATCATATAGCTCCTCTGAAGCCAAGCCATCAGAAGGAAGGCTGCTGCTCTCTGACTGGGACCACCCAAAGGGAGAGATCAAGTAGAGAACAGCTCTACTCTTCCCTGATTAAGAAGTTATTCGTAGAGGTAATTTGTTTACAGCTATCACAGAGAAGCTTTTGAAGCAGGGAATGAGTATTCCCAAAATCCACCAAGAGAATCTTATTTGATTAAATAATGAATATGGATATTCCCTTACTCTTTCATTCCCACCTACCCCTTTTCCCCTTGCTTATTAGATCTCATTACCTGCCAGCGCAGGCCTTTGGAGCTTGTCGGTTCCAGCAGGAAAAAGAAAAATGTTAGAGACATTGTGTTGCATCTCTAGTGTCAGAATCTGCTGTTTTCATGACATGTGCAACACTGCAGTGACACCCTTCAAGCCTTTAACATCTTAAGACTAATTTTCAATAAATGCCATTTTTGGTTCTCCCCTGTACTAAAGTTCAAGTGTAAAGAATTGGGAAAACACATAATAAAATTTTTAAAACTTAACCAACTTAGTAATCTGGCAATAGTAAAAACAAGCCACTTAGTTCTTACACAACTAAGCCATGATTTAATACTTGAAGCAAGAAGAGTAATTCTAGAGAGAAAAAAAAAAGTAGAGTACTATTTAGGGCTGAAACAGAATGTTTATATACATACTTTTAGATGCCCTATACAGGGATACTTGATTCCAATTAGTTACATGAAGAAGAAAGACTTGTCTATAAATGCACACTGATGGAGACTTCTACTCCTTTGCTCTAGACCTAAGGCTTCATTGCAGGATCGAACTGTTTAGCCCATGCCAGAACATTTTAGTGGACTAATAATACCAAGCCATAATTTCAAAGTGACTTCCTTACTATTTAAAATTTTCTCCAATGATTCTATTGTTTTGTGGCAACATTTTGAATATTATTGTATCTTTATATCTAGCCTTTCCTTTCACTTCTCAAGATTTCAGTTGCCAACCTGCTTCAAACAAAAAATGTGTTTTCTTTACAGAAAGGCTTTCGGAATCTTGATAGTTATCACCATGTTCTACAAAGATAGGGAATATAAAAAGATAGGGAATATAGGCTTTATAATGAGAGAAAAACTTTGATGAACAATAAATAAAAGTGAATAATTAGTTTAAGAGAGGTTTTAAAAAAGTAGTATGAAAGAATGACAGCAGAGGAGAAACAATAGGCAAAATTTTAAGTCATCAGAATTGATGCATTTTTGTGAATGCTTTTTGCTTCTTTGCTTAGGTTTTGGTGAGTGCAAAAGAGTATAGCAAAACTGCACAGACAGAACAAGAAATATGATTCTCCAACAGGAAACAGAATTTTCCCAGAATTGTATAAGGCATGCACTTAAAAATACAGCTTAGCAGGTAAACTCTTAAAAATTCTTGTGAGATTGTGCTCTTCAATCTACTTCCAAGACCCCTGTGTACTGCATTAATGTTTTGTAAGGGAATGTAGAGAACTAGCAAAAGATAAGTGAATCAAGTTTTTTCATTTTAATTCAACCTTGATTTGTTAAGGCCTCCCAAAAAACCCTCTACAGTACATGAATCAGATTCAAATAATGAGATATTTTAATTAATTTGAACTTGGAACTTTACTTTGTATCACAGAAACCTTCTTAGAGGATGCTCAGAAGACCAGCATGGGGTAAAAGCAAAATATCACATTACTAGATGTTCAAAGAAAACCTACCTTGAGGACCCCCTACAAAGACAAGGATGATCCCAAGGAAAAATAAAGAACAGGAAAATTCTTACAGGCTTTTTTACAACTGATTTTGCATATTCAAGAGTACCTATCTTTGTGTCTACTATAATACAGTAGGCTAAATTAAAATCATATACATATTGCACAGTTCATTGCTATGTGTAGTAAGTTATTTGAAGTATATGCTTTCAAGTTTTGAAAGAGCAGAGAAAGTCTGGGCACTGTGTCCCTATATACCTACATTACACCCTGAGATGTTATCAAGTTGTGCATCTGCATTAACTGAAACAAAGGTCAAGATGATACAGCCTAAGGAATAAATTTAAAGATTAAAAAATAACAGCCTCCAGAAACAGGGATAAAACAGATTGTAACTGGCAACTGACTGTCAGTTTCCGGGAACATCACCACTAAATGATGATGTATTGAAAAAAGTTTAAATATGCATCACCTTAGTGTTAAAAATACCTACAACAAAGGGTTTTTTTCTACACTGTTTATGTCTTACGATTTAATTTTGATCCAAAACAGAATATCTTCTAAAAATCTTCCTGTTAGGCTTGAACTGTAAAAGGGGAAAATGTTTAAGGTGCAAAATATCTTTGTCCCACTGTTTTCCTTTTACATATTGTTACTATGATGAACAAATTACATTGTCCCATCAATCACCACATCTGAGCAACATCGCTTCTGACAGAAAGCAAATAATAAATCTCTCCCTGTAATGAGTTCTGGTTTCTAATAAATTCATCCATTATTTTAGTCTAGAAGATTAACTGTTATAAAATCTGTAATATGAAGCACAAACAACATATACATACAAATTTACACACAAACTTTGAGGTTAAACCACATTTCGGTATTCACATTATTTCACAAATAACATGTCACCTTTATTTAAGCTGATCAGGCCAGCATTTCCTTTCTATCAGCTGAAGCAGCTAATTTACTTTCATTGACCATCCAGCAGTATAATGTACCACATACTTATTGTGATTCTCTCTGGCTAGACATTTGAAAAAAAAAAAAAAACAACAACAAAAAAAAACAGCCTTTCTCTCTCCCATTCTGTAATTTAACTTTGTACAAATGTAATCTTAAATTCTTCAATTCTCTTGGGCATTTTGTGAGTAGAGATGCTGGGATTTTTAGAGCACCGCATCTGTGCATGCACATTGTGATTAATAGAAGATAAATCCTTCAGGCATATTGCAATTGATGCAGCAAAGCTGAACTCATTCGAAGCACTGCAAAATTATCTGGTTTTTTCAACTGTTAATTTATTTCTTCACAGCCAGACAGGTATAGAAGATTAGGCACTTCTTTTTTTCATTGCTGCATGTATGCTGAAAGTAGAAGACGCATACATGTTGGTAAAAGGGCAGAAGAGAGTGTTATAATACATTCTAATATTTTGGAAAGAATTTGCTTTTCAGACCAGTTTAATACTTTAAACAACTTCATATGCTTTAGAAAATCTAAGTCATACTGCGATGAGGAATCCTATCTAGTCAAATCTTCACTGCTATTTTTGTCACCAGCTAAGACAATTTCTATTGGTCTGTAAACATTCATAACCCCACCAAATGCTAGTTCATACTTATTGATAAAAATCAGAAAAAGAAGCCAGAAACATGTTATGTTCAGTCTGCTACTTCATTTTGGCTTGAGACTACAGTTTTGACAGTAGGGCCATCTGCTGTTAACTTTCCTTATCATCATAATACCAGTCCAGTCAAAAGCAATTAAGCGTGTTTTGCCATTATAATATGCAGATAATTATGATAAATTACAGTTTTTAAATCAGCCTCAAATTATGCATATGGTAGGTATTTTCCTTGCAGTTACTGATGTAAAAAATATTCCTGCATTTTCAAAATATTTCAGCTATTTTATTGATGATGTTATTTCTGTAATGAGATATCTACAAGAAAATTTCTTGGGCACAGAGCCTGACAGCCATTAGAAATCTATTTATATCTCAGCAAGACATTTTGCCAAGCAGATAGAGTCATAACATTCTGCACTGCCATTACACAAAATACTCAGAAAATTGTCTACTCTGTAGTGTCACAAAAAAAAATTAAAAACATATGCAAACACACAACTAAGTAGCCAGAAGAATATTTTACTTTTTGTTACAATGTGGAGTGATTCAAAAGTTTAACATAGGCTAAAACACATGATAAAACATCATTTTAAGGAACTGCACACTGCTGTTTCGTGTTGAGCTGTCTTTGTCATTGCTCAGGTGACTCCCAGGATTAGCCAGGCATAAATAGGCAACAATTCAAACTGCAGTCAATAAAAATTCATCCTCTACTCCAACACTGGATTTATCTTGAGGGTACTTTTTTAATATGGTTGGGAGCATACTATCATAGTTCCTCTGAAGTTTAACTGAAAAATCACTGTTGTTAATATTTTAGTATTTTTTTATGTTTCCTCAGTATTTCTTTGCTAGTGAACGGACTTCCTGAGAAATAATCAGGCCCTACAATGCGACCACATGCTCTTCATGACCAGAGCAGCATTGTGTGATGATCCAGGACACTTCATCCATCTAGTTCTTGCCAGGAATGTGAGACGCGCTATGAAAGATGGCTCATAAATCCTGGACACTAACAGCAACCAGCAGCACCTGAGCCATGGCAGGCCACAGAGGAATGATGAAGAAGAGAGGAAAGCAAAAGAAAAAAATGACACAATAATGCCAGCAGCAACAGAATCAAATCTGAGCTCTGCTAAATGCACAGAGATAGTGTCTGCAAGGTAATGGCCTAACCACCTTCTCATCATTGTGGACACACAGTGTTTAAATACAAGTCAGAGAGATAAAAGTTACCAAAAGATATCAATTCAATTTCAAGTTCAAAAACTTGCAGTCAAAGACATAATTTATATGAACTCGTTTAAATCCTTCCCCTCAAACAATGGAGTCAAGCAATACTTCCATTTAGCAACAACACTGAAGGAAAACCAGTGGTGAATATCTGCTCTACTTAAATGTCAGCTAGCTTGCTCTTCAGCTGTGCGTGCAATAACCACGTAGACCAGAAACAGGGGATACCAACAAAACAATAGCAGAATATCCCTATCTCTGCCTTCTGATTCTTAGCACTATGAGACAGAAAAGGATAAGATCCTTAACTAGAGGGGAATGGAGCCTTTACCTAATTCTGTTTGTAGAAAAGATGTGTGTTCTCTCTATATCCCTCTGGTAGCTGCTGTTAACAGCTGCCAGTGCATTACCATACTTTGTTTCTCCTTGGCAGGACAGGCAAATTGCTCCCCACAGATCAGATGCCAGTCAACATGGCAAAAGGAACTGTGTTTAGCATAATTTCTCTTCCCGTAATACTAAATTGTTTTCAAAATGTTTGGTTTCTATCAAACCACTGCTTGGGGTGAGCTGTTGCTTCTAGATTTTTCTTTTGAGCATAACATTAAGCTGTACTCAGTTTCCATATTCAACTGAGAAAATGCAGTGGATGTGTTTCTTTCAGAAGTGCTGCAAAATTTAATAAACCATTCAACTGAAAAACCTCTTGTTAAAAAAAACTATTGAAAACTTAATGTTTAGCTAATTTACATTTTCAAGATTAGTTTTGCATAGTATCACAAAAACTAAATTTTACTACTCAGTATAATTCTCCGCAAAATTTTTCAGGAGAGGATATTTGGATTGCAAGGTTTCATGTCTAACATAACAAGATATTGTAATTTTGAGTTGGGAGAGCTTCATGCAGCCAATAAACTATAGTGTTTAAATGTACAAACAGATAAAATATTATCTGAATCGTGGCTGCTGCTTCAAAATAAATTTCTTGACCTTCATAAAAAAGTCCATCTTCTGAATAAAACCAAGAACTGCACTATCTACTTGACTAGTCAACCTGAATTCATGCACAAGCCAGTGCACCCTCAATATTAATGCAGGCAGCTTCTCAGAAGCATGCAGAATGACAAAAGCATTGACTGAGTCTTTTTGGAAGCAGCAATGCTGATTTATACCTTCTTAAAAACATTTGTCAAAAGCCAGAAGAGATAAACAGAAATGTAAAACCAATTCAGCAGGAAACATGTTTCCTATAAGCAGAGAAGTTCTCAGCACTGTTGCTCTCTGCTCTCAAAAAACAAACTTTATGATGAAATATAATTAGCACCATAGCTAGAATTAATAATGAATTAAGAGAAACTGACTTAAAACAACAATCTAACAGATTTGAGGAGGCCATCTTAGTGGGGATCTTTCTCTTTGGTTACAGTATTTTATGTACACTTTCACTGTTGCATGAATAATAATTAGCATGTACTTGAACCAAGAAACATTAATCCCCAATTAAAGCTTATACAAGTCTGATGCCTCCAGTTTACAAATAAAATTTTCCTTGTCTATCACTTGATATTCCAGTTGTGGGCCAAAAGGATGTCAAAGTAGGAAGCGCATCCACAAGTACCTACAAAAGGGCACTTAAGTAATTCCCCAGTACAGATACAGGTCTCAACTCATACAGATCTGGGGAGAAAAGGTGAAAAAAAAACCAAATCAAATGAAAATTCTTTCACTCTTGTCCTCTAAAGCACATTTAAAAGTGACATTGTTTATTATTAAGCCAAGTTAGGCATACAAGACAACATCTTAAAAATATTATCCATCATTAGTGACTTCATGACCAGTTCTATCAGCTGAGAGTGAAGATGCACTCCTTAGAAAGCAATGCCTTGGTGTTCTATGTCTGTAAAACAGAAATGTGGATCTTTGTGACTGCATCAAGGTCATATCTGGTCTTCAGCAACCAATTTGGAAAGTGATATTTTTTATAAGTTCAAAAGTAGATAGAACACTTGAGTGAAACCATGTTTAGAATTATTCTTTTCTTAAATCTAAATAGTAAATTTTAATTTACTATATATTAAAATGCAAAGAAAGTGAAAATTTTGAATTCTTGGAGACTAAATTTGAGAGACATCACTCTTCACCACCTTCCCCTGCATCAACTGTATATTCAAATTTTGTCAAAAAGTGCTATTAATCTCCCTTCCATGGCATTTCAAATATATTCCACAATGACAAGTTGTAAGGATCTGGAAGTTTTAGCATTTAGTAATGACTGAAAGATCCTGGTATTTTTCATTTAAAAAAAACAGCTTTCGAATTTTTTTGCAGCACTGAGGACTTCTGTATGAAATAATCTGTGCTGCAACTCTCTACAAGCATTCAAGAGGAACTACTAACATTTAATAACTATCTTTAGAAATCTCTTCTGTAACTGCTCTCTCTCTTTTGGTCCATTATCCCTAAAGAGTGGCTTCATCTGTCCGAAAAAACCCTTCTGCCAGAAACCTGGCAGCCAAGACCCCCGCAGCACCTTGAGAGAAGTACAAAGGAGGCTGGAAAAACCTCTGGCACAACCTTTCAAAAAGATTTCACATCAATCTCTTCAGGACTGTCAAAGAAACAGCTAACAAGAGAGAGCAATGTCCAAGCACACCAAACGATGGTAGGGGGAAAAAAATCTCCCTAAATTCACCTGGTCAGTTCACATAAAAAGGAGACAAACTCAACACCATATAAATGCCATTGGATTTGCATTGTTATCCTTCATTCTCACCCTCCACTGAACCAGTTATCTGCATTCACAGGCAGGCACAAAGACTCTGAAGCCCTCAGTAGTATTAACAGTGCAGTTAGCACCTCACAGGCAGCAGGTTCCCCTCTTTAGAGATGGGCATCTGTGTTGACTGGAGCTAAAACACACAAAGCACACTTGCTGAGTTGCACACTTTGGCATAAGACCTGTAGGTTTTGCCCTCAGAGCACTCCATATGCCTGAAATGCTTTGAGATAGAGCAGGAATCACTACATCCCCACAAAAAAACTGTAGCTGTGTTATTGTTCCAAACCTATCACCTAGGAGGACTTACAAAGGCAAAAAGCACAGAGTGTTCAGTACATCTCAGCACAGGCAACAGTGAAAGTAAAGTCTCTGCCTTTTTCTGTTTTGAAACCTGCCCAAGTAGCAGATGAAGGAAAGAGATAATCATCTCTGGACATACAGACATACCTACAGCATCTAAAATATCTTCAAAATGCAGACACTTCCTGAGAATCCTTCTTCTGAAATAGAATTTCTGCTAGGAGAGGATATTGTCTTAACTTTCAGATGCCTGTTATCCAACATCAGAAAACTGTAAGACTTTAAGCAATGCAAGAATGCGGAATAATGGTTGACAGCATCGTCCTTTAACTCAGATTCAACATTAGCCCTAGCTGTGCCCACTTCCAGTACATGGTAATATACTAGCACAAGAGAAATGGAAATTCTTGGTATTCTTTTTACTATTTTTATAATATTGAATCAGATTCCTGGCAAAAGAAGCAGCAACAGTAAAAGTAGAAATATTCAGCCAGA
This sequence comes from Zosterops lateralis, assembly GCF_965231275.1. Classification (NCBI taxonomy): domain Eukaryota; kingdom Metazoa; phylum Chordata; class Aves; order Passeriformes; family Zosteropidae; genus Zosterops; species Zosterops lateralis. The sequence goes on from NC_139765.1 coordinate 28,499,026, forward strand.
ATATCTGAAAAGTAAAAATAAATTTCAAGACACTTCGTTCATGGTTTGAAATAAAAATCTGCTGACATCTGGTATGGATCAGCTGGCTGAATTGATTTGATTACTAATCCAAAGCCAAGTTCTTTTTTATTTATTAATTTACTAATTTATTTCATGGTTATAAAAATGTGTTTCATAACAAATATGGAGAGTGACAACACAATGCTGATTAACAAATGTGATGGTCTTAATTTCTTTAACAGATTTCATTTTTTAAAAGGAATTGTGTGTCTGCAAGATTGTCAGTCCTAAATTTTATCCACGTCTTTGCTGTCACAACTTGGTTTTGGCTTTCTTTGGATATGCTAAATTTATAAGTGTTGACATAATATTAAGAACTACAAGAAGTGTCTATGTAGAGCACTTCAGCACTTGTCAGGACACACCTGGAATACTGTGTTCAGTTTTGGTCCCCATTATTAAAAATAGACACGGGCAAGCTGAAGAGGGCCCATGGAAGGGACACAAAGGTGAGCAGGTGACTGGGAAGCCTGCCATGAAGGGAAAGGTTGAAACGACAGGGTTTGTTCCCTTTGAGAAAAGAAGTCTTAGGGGAGATGTTATTGCCATGTTCTGCTATTTAAGGGGTTGCTTCAAAGAAGAGGGAGATCCCATTTTTACAAGAAGTTATGTGGAAAAGACAAGGAATAATGGGAACAAGTTACTCATGGGGAGATTCTGGTTGGACATAGGAATAAAGTTTTCCACAATGAAAACAACCAGCCGTTGGAATAACCTTCCCAGGAAAGTGGTGGATTCCCCAGTATTGGGCACATCTAAGATTCATCTGGACAAGGTGCTGGACCATCTAGTCTTGAATCTAAATTATCTATAAGCTTCTTTTAGACAATTGAAGACAACAATTAGAGTTGTACCTCAAACTTCCCCTTCAGTCTTCTATTCTTTATACTTAATCAATCCAGCCCTCAGGTCTTTTGCTCCCTTTCTAGCTTGGTGTTCTGCAAAGCTGCTTTCTAGCCATACAGCCCTCACTGTGTAGTGTTGCATGCAGCTGTTTCATCCTAACTGCAGCAATTTCCATTTGCCTTTGCTGAAGGCAAGGTTCCTTCAAGCTCATTTCCTCAGCCTGTTGAGAGCACTCTGAAGAGCAGCCCTGTGCTCCAGTACAACCACTTCCTTCCAAAAGAGCAACACTGAGCAAACTTACTGAAATTGCATGCAATAGAATCACACTGGTTGTTATGAAGGAGTTAAGCAGTCCTGGCTCTAGTGCTGAGCATTATGGAACTTCCAGCAACTGGTGATCAGCTGGACTTCAGACCATACTGACCCTAAGCATTTAGGTCCAGCAGTCAATCTTGTTTTCCAGCTACCTTAGTCTGCCTAGTAAGTATCTGATCAGTTTAGCCACCAAGGTATTACTGAACTCTGAACTCCAGGGTTCTGATCTTGCCATTTACCTTCCTCACCACCACCTCACAGGTGTGCAGCTGGAGCTACCACTGACCTTCACCCTTCACTAGGTCCTCTTTACTCATGACCAGAAGATCACCTTCTGTGAATGATGGGGCAGCACTTGCATTATAACAGATCCTCAACATATCCAAAAAATCTCCTTGATGACATGTGCCACACCACGTTACACCATCCAGATGTTGACAGGTCAAAGTTGCTCTCAAGAAATGTTTTCAATCAAGCTTCCTCCAGTCCTCTAAAGAAGGTTTCAGACAATTCCTTTCTTCTCTCAGTCTGTAGCAGATGTTCGCTGAGAGGCATTCATGTTGGACACTCCTTTAATTTTCACCAGCTTATTATTCCTTCCAAAGCAAATCTGGATTTGCAAATTCAAGCCACCATTGGAGTACAAGCCTTTCTTTCATCTAAGCAGCTGGTACTTCCAAAAGAGTCTGCATTCCTCACTACCATGCACTGTTTGTGTGAGCCATCCCATACCACATTTCTGTGCCCCTAGAGAGGTACCCAGATACTACCCAGACTTTGTATTCCTGGTTGTTTCCTACACACTGTGTGTTTTGGTGCAGGTAGATGGGCCACCAGGGAAAGCATGAAAGGTTTGCATATAATTCTGCCATTTAAGTATTTCTCTGGCCTTCATTCCTCCCCTTCTCTCCGGGTTTCAGTCTTAATTTCCTGAAATGAATACTCTTTAAAAATGAAGTTTCATTAAAAGTGGTGATAGCCTAACTGAGGCTCAAATTCTCCTCCAGAGGTAAAAAAACCCCACATGTACGTGTGAGAGAGCAATAACCCTATAACCTTCCAGCCAGGTTGCTTACTTTCCTTCACTCCTACAGTCAGAAAAAATATCTTGGACAATGTGAATCTAGCCCATGTTGCTGCAATGCTACTTGAACCTGGAAATTACCTGAATTAGCTTTTAAAACTACTCATGCAGTTCAATCAAAGCTTTTTAGATAGCTATTCAAACTTAAGGTCATATGTGAAGCATTCTTCCCTGAGGATGATCCTCACATTAGAAGGACATTAATTTACGTTCATATTTTTGAAGAACAGATCAGCAAAAACTACAGAACTCCAAAGGTGTGCAAATGCATGACTGCTCTTGTGATGAACTACTGAAGTTACAGGAAGGTGGTTTGATTATGAAATGAGATAAGGATGTATATTACCCTTTTACCATATGTTCCAACAATGCTCCTTTTTCTACTTCTCCATATTTCTGTGAAGCAGACTTTTCTGGAAAAGCTGTTGTTAAAAACAAGTACAGTAACCTGCTGAGTACTGAGAATGAGCTACTTTTATGTCTGACACTTCCCACTGCTCCTAAACAGATTTGTGACTCCAAGCAGACTCATCTATCTCATTAACAAGAAGTACTATTAGGGAAAAACAGAAACCTTTGAATTTAATTAAAATTCAAGTACATTTTGTCTGAATGCACATTTTTATTTATGTTGTTACATACAAAAGGAAGAGCATTATAAAGTTCTATCTATGCACTTGTTTACAGAGAAAGAATAATCAGCCAATATTTTGAGGGAGCAATATTCAAATAGCAGAGGAAAAGATACCAACCACTAAAATTTGTCAGCTCCTGGTCATACCTTATCTTTGCATGCCATGGTCTACTCCAAAAGTTATCCAGTGGAAAAGGATGCATCTTGTTACCATAAATTCAAAGTGATACTTGAATGTGTTATGCTGTAAATAAAAACAGCTGAGATGCAGAGGCGCATGAAAATCCACTGACAAATTTTTGAATGGTTTGGGTTGGAAGGGGCATTCAAAAGTCATCTAGTCCAGCCTCCCCTTCTGACCAGGGACAGAAAATGACCAGGGACATTTTAAACCAGATCAGGTTGCTCAGAACCCCACCTAATCTGGGCCTGAATCCCAGCTCCCGTTAACATTATCATGTGACTAGTAGGATGTACTAATTTGAAAGCCTTAATCATACAAACATATTTTTAAGTAATCTCTCAATTTTAGAGTTCATAGTTCATTTTGATAACTGGTGATCTTTTTAGACTGTTTTCATAAGGTGAAACACAAAGCCTAGCCAGTGTAGGATTTCTTTTAATTACATGTTCAATCGGTATTGCCAAGCCTGTAATCCCATTTCAAAAGTAAAACTTACAAAATCAAATATTACCCAGAAAAATACCCAGAGGAAAAGAAAAAAGTGTTGGGGGGAGAGAGAAGAGCAGAGGGAAACCTTAAACAGTCCTCTAGTTACAGAAGACAAAACAGAATAAATATTGGCCTAAACCAGAATAAGTTTCAACTGTTCTTCATCTACATTCCAAAATATTTCTACTGATACCACTGAAAGTACACTTATCTTATTTTTCTTCCCCACAAAGTCAGTAAGGAGAGGGATTATCCAGAGAGGTGCATGATCTTAAACAGCTAATAAAAAAATTCTGTCTTCACGCTCACTGTTGTACATTCTGTTTTTCACAATAACTGACGAACACAAGATTCAAATAAATACCCACTGAATTATAGATGCTCTACACCTACAAAAAAAAAAAAAAAACCACTATTAAAAAAACCCACACACAAAACAAAACAAAAAATGTACAAGCTGAAAACCAGTCAAAGAGCAATCAAACTGAGCCCCAGTAATAACTGCTTCAGTATCGTAAGAAACCCTCTACTTCAGAAGAAAACCCATATGAGGGAGTTCATGCAGACAGTGGGTCTATCCTACAGCCTGACTATTACATATTACAGTTGAAGACAAGTGTTTTGAACCAATTTCCTGAGGTAAAGTCCACTAACTTTTACTACTTCTTTGATGAAACAGTATCAAGGGGAAGATATCTTGGTACTCTTTTGAATTCAATTTTTCAAATAACTTCTGTGCTATCCAACCTCTGCTGAGGGGACCCTGTAGTCATCCCTGCACACTTGAGGTGGAGCAACTGTGAATTCCAAGAGTCACAGCTACCAAGTACAGTCCAAGACAGCTTCTGGATGCACAGATCCTGCAACCTGAGCACAGCCACTGGACAGCAATAAAGGTGACTCTAGTTGAGGCTGAGAGAACATTTCTCCCTGACTCAGAGCTTCATCCTTAGCAAGCAGAACAATAAAACTAATTTCATCTGAGCAAATAAGTACTATGACACAATGGGAAAGAAAACGAGGGTGATATGACCAGCCCCATGTTTAATGACTGCTTCTGAACTAGGTAACATACACATCATGGACTCACCCAGCCACTCCCTGGAATCATACACTGCCCAGTCAAATGCACTCCCATCAATACCCATACAACACACATGAAGTGACTTGAAGCTCCTGGACTACAGTCACACTGTAGCCTGAAATTGGTCATATCCTAAAGTCAGACCAACAGGGTTCCAGTGGTAGTACAGAACTGAGTGTTAAAGAGACCAATATCCAGCTCAGAAGCCATACTCCAATGGCCCAAGATGAAAAGGCCTGGAAGTCCAGCCTCAAAGCAGGTTAGAGTCTGGACAGGAAAAGCAGCAGCAATCATGTTCCTGTAATTTAGGGCAAAAGGGTCCTACACCTTTGAGATCCAACATTCCAGATAAGGCTGTGTCAAGACAGCTGGTCCAGCCTAAATGATGAACCTCTCAAACATCATCCAATCAGCTTTCTTTTCTGGGTCAGATCAAGATGCCATCTAAACCAGCAGAAAAGAGGTCATACTTGGAGAGGGAACATAAGAAATAGGGCAAGTATGGAACAGTCGTTCTCAAATCTTACCTTCAGGCTTCCAGTGAAGACTATTTCTTTCTTTTCACTGTAGGCAGTCTTTCCATTAAATTCTACTCCAACCAAGTGCACTGGAAGCTATAAATACCAAAACAAAGCCACAGTCATCTTCTATCATATCTATGGCTAGAGCCAGCTCATTTTGATAGGAGTAACAGCCTTCTAGCTCCTAAGGTACAATACTGACCATCCCTTGTGCTGACAACACCAATTCAATACCACACTGCCATGAGCCATTGATTTGACAATTTATTGACTTTTACATATTTGACAGAGTTGACATTAACCTGTGATACATAGCATTGCAGACAGGACACCTTATTTCTAGGAGTTCATGAGTCTTTTTTCCAATGAAATATATTAGCATTAAAGTTTCTCTCTTAAACCAAAGTATTGTATGTCAAGGAAAATGCTATTCATTTTTAGTATAAACAGGATCCTGAGGGAAAAAAAAGAAAAAAACTAAACCAAAATAGATCAAAACCCAATACACAGCACACACAAACAAACACAACAAAAGAAACCCCACCCCACATACACGCACCTAACAATCTGTACTGCTTAATTGTCTCAGGAAGCAGAGGAAAAAAAGAATTTGAAAAGGACCAAACTTCATGGAAACTTCAAGTCAGGGTCCCAGAAAACTGTTCAACTTTCACCTGCAAAATTCAGAATTCAGAAACACCAGGAGCTTTCCACTGCAGCAAAAGGCAGAGCTTTAAAAAAACTACAAGACTTTAATTAGACATCAAGTAAGATAGCCTTTTCCCAGCTCCATCCCCTAGGATATGTTCAAAGAAAGTTGTATTTGAACAGTTTTCAGCCCTGGTAAACAGCAGTCTGGGGAAGGAGCATTAACTTTCAAGACTTTTCTTCTACAATCTGACAAAAGTTGGAAAACTCTACCAACGTATCTGAAATACACCACAACATTTTGATGAAAACAGTTTTGTGCTTGTATCTTTGATCTAGGATCAAAGTTATCACCCCAGATGAATCTGAACCAAGTATTCAGGTGTTTCAAATGCTGAATGACAGACCAACTGAGGATTAAAGGTCAGGCCAATAGCCTGAAATGTAGTAAAAAACAGACAATTCTGAAGTACACTTAGATCTTCACGCAAACAGCCTTCAGGCTTGCTATGAGTTTAGTCAAAGCGAGACAGCATGATCTATTCAAATTGTGCTCCAGGCTGGATGCTGTAAGACAAGGTTGGGCTCATGACTATAGTATCAATTTGCTGCATGATCTATTCTTTTGGATTCAGCTGTATTTCACTACTGACAGAGCAGACTTACTCTGCAGCTTTACAAGACTATCATGGGACTAATTCCCTATGGGATCTATATAATTTTATTTTGAGTTTTTTGTTGTCTGTCCAGAATGCTTTTGCCTGCTGGTTTTTCATACAGCTGGAAACAAAGCTGAGGCTTCCTCAACAATCATGGTTCCTCAGGGCCTGCATAGGAAATCGTTACTGCTCATGTAATAAATTCCCTGAATACAGGATATTGATAAAGCCAAGAATGCTCTTTCCAGTGATTAATTTAGCTGCTGACTTCAAGTTTTCCTTCCATATAACAGTTTTTCTGTTATTTAATCAGAGGTAAACAAGCTTCTGAAAGGTTCTTCCAGTTTAACACAGGGTTATCAGATAGTTAAAGCACTAAAAAAAATCCTTTAAGGATAATTCATGGTCTTACTCAACAGGTTTTGATTGAGATTTCAAAACACCACAGTTGTTATTACAGGTATGTTGGAGCAACTAAATCTAAGCAGTAACTTTGCCAATATGCCCAGAACCTCTCTTTTACAAATGCTTTTCGTGTTAATTCCTGCCTGCAGTAACCCATGTGCAACAAACCTCATTCAGCTACATGTGTTAACCAGTAGTCAACAGTACAATATCACAGGAAATAATTAACACTATTTCTACTCCTAATATCACTTTGACACTATAGTAGGACTGTACTGATACTGCACAGATACAACTTCAAAATATAAGCATATTAATAAAAATGGCCCAGTGCATACACACACACTAAAATTTTTTTTTAAAAAAATTGTAACAAACCTATCTTAAAAAACAAAGTTTCTGTAACAAACCCATCTTGAAAAGCAAAGTTTTTCCAGTTTCCAGAGGGGGTGATATTCACACCACTGAAGCCAGGGTGCTTACATAGGCAGCTAGTATTCTGGCTCTTCAATACCAAACAGAGAAAGAAGGGCTTCTCCAGGAACAAATTCAAAGCAGATGCCCAGTAAAAGCTCTTTGTAGAAACAATTTCTTCTAGAAGTGAAGAAAACATAAAAGAAGCACAAGAGAAACTATCTGACTGAGGCTCGCTTTGTGGTTTATACTGTAATACAGAGAAACAATAAAAATCATCATTATATCATACTGTCTCTTCAGGCTGGCAGAGTTCTATGAATCAGAATTCCAGTATGACTGGACTACTGCCTTCTCATATTCTTTGAGGTGTCCTGGTCTCTGCAAGTCTGAATGGTGGCCACAGGAAATAGATTGCATGGATATTTTGATGAGAAGAGAAACAGAGGTCATATCCTCCCAGCATAGAAACAATAATGTTTATCTAGTATTTGGCTTCTGCGGTTATACAATTTAATTAACCTCAGCATGATCTGTGGTAGAATATAAGATGAGACTTTCATTGTCTCACTGATTTCAATTTTGTTGTGAAGATTCAAAGCAGTGATTTGGACAGTTGAACAGAAAGAGTGCCATCATATTCTATGAGATTTCTGAACAATTCAAAGTCTTACTGTGAATTACCTTCAAAATGCAAACTATTGAACAACTGTATTGTTTGTCATTATGCCAGTGCAAGTTGTATCTTTTATTTTTTACCAACATAGAGTTCAGCATTGTTAAAAGGAAATAATGTAAGTTTATGTCATCCAAGAATCAACAGTTTCAAGGATTCATGGATGCCCATCACCTAGGTAGCTAATAATCTTATTCACAGTCCTGTATTTGTTTAGAGAGCAGATATCTTCAAGATAAATTACTTGGGTCCTTGACTTCATTTTATGTAAATCATGAGATCATAAGTATGAATTATGCATTTTGCAGGAGACATGTTTTTATGACAATTTGCACTATGAAGAGCAACAGTAACACAATTCACCTTGAGAACACCTGAAAGTGAGTCAGGGTATACGGCAAGTAATTCACTGTAAATGGAAGATAGAATAGAGAATCCTGTGGAATGAAGATCACATCTCCAGCCCTCCAGAATTTCAGACCTTTCTCAAACAAAAGACCTGGTGATTTTCTTGTATTATTCAGAATGTATAACATTTTCTAGATGAGTTACATTTTTCAGGAATTTGTAACGGTAGCATTCTGTCTTACTCCTTGTCTTTTATTCTTAAAGGAAAAAAGAAGTCAACTCTTTAATTAGAAGAAACAAAAATATAAACTTTGAAACTATCCAATTTTTTCAGTGAAGCCAGTTGATACGCTTTTACTTAATCCTGGCCCAAAACACCACTGCACCCAGCTATAACAAACACTTAAGATTCAGCTGGGTTGCAGGCCATGTAAGAATCCATAATCCTGGCTATATCAACTAATATCTCCAGACATCAGTCACAGCCAGAATGGTTTCACGAAGCAAAAGACTCACCTATAGAACCTCATTTTCTTTTATGACAAGGACTAGCTGATCTAGCAAAGCCAGCAAATGTAGCTCCTTTGCACTTCAGCAAAGCTTTGATACTGTCTCTCACAGTATTCTTCTGGACAAGGTGTGTGGCTCACAGCTGGATATGTCATGCAGTAGGTGACCAACTGCCTCACAGGTCAAGCACAGTTATAGTGAATGGGGTAACATCAGACTCTACAAACCATAAAAGCTACACTAAACTTTCACAAAGCAGGAATCTTCCAAACATTTTCCCGGAAACTTGTGCAGTTTCTCCCTTAAGTAGGGACGCCTGCTTCTCTGTTACTCCCAAGAGGTTAGGTGAAGAACTCTGTGAACATTAAGATCACTGGTGGTAAGTTACATTCAACTCCTAATCAATACTATTTCTTTTGCTAGCTTTAATATAAAAACCTTGATATAGTGTACTGTTTTGTGTCATATTGTAATCTACTTGGAGTTCTTTAGTTTTACACTGTGTAGTAAGTAATTCTGACTAAGACCTTTCATCTGTTATCTCTTGTCTGTTTAATACTCACTTTAATAAATAGGTCTGGTTTGCCATCATTAGAACTTGCAGAGTGATTCCTTCATTTTAAGGTGTGATCAAGTTCTGAGGCTAAAGCAGGGCTCGTCTGAAGCTTCCACTCATCCCATGACAGCTGGCCAGTGAGATCAGATAAGCAATCTGCCTAATACCAAGTGTTGGATACAGATAGTAATGTGCTATGCCTCATTTCTTGCTTTAATTTTGTCTGTGGATTTGTAAGGCTGAACTTTTCTATGAGTGAAGTGATTGCAAACGTTTGCCCTAACCTTTCCCTTGCCCTCCTGCCCACCAAGTGCTCTCTAATGTTTGCTATGGAAGAGAGACTGATGACTAACATTTCTTAAAGGAAAGGGTAAAAAAAATAGTAAATGCAATCACAGAAGCGCTTTAGTGGCCAGAACAACTTCAGAAGGGAAATGGAATGCAGAGCACAAAATTTTCTCTACTGTATTTATTACAGAAGTTTCCTCAGTTCAACCAAAGAATAATCAGAATATTATAAACAGTCTTTTCAGATTAATTTGCAGTCCATGTCTGGTCATCTGTGACTGGCTTTCAGTCAACAGGAGGAATAGTTTCAGGAACAGAAGAACAAGGACCTTAACTAACTGTTCTTCGAGCAGCTAAACTAATTAGCCTGATGTCTTCCATGTCCCTCACAAACCCCAGTTTTCCTTCATATTCCTGACATCTGTCACTGTAACAGCCAATATCTGCACAACATGCCCAGAGCCACACCGAGTCTGTATAGATTCCTTGTTTCAGACTAAGACAGTTGATATGCATCTGCTCAATTCTTGCCCAAAACACTTCTGCATGTAGCACCATATACTCAAGTTTAATCCTAGACTCCTCAACACAGGATTCTTGCTTTCTTTTCTCCCAGAGATGCATCAAACCACTTCTAACAACTGAAAATAAAGGTCGTAAGAGCAGAAGTCTCCCTTCCTTATTCACAGTGGGGGCATAAACATGGGTTTCTACTCCATGGCAACACCAATTTTCATGCCACCTCTAAAACCCCAAAATTTTTAAGATCTTGCTTTAAACTGGTAAAAAGATCCATTAGCTATTAGAGCACAGATAGAGATGGAGTAATGGCATATGCCTCATTTCCTTAAGTAGACAGACAACAGATTAGGTGAAAGGATGCATTTTTCAGAAAATGTTTGTCACTCTGTGTGCCATCTAAAATTTTTGAAACTTATCACCTAATGCACCTTCATTTGAAAATGGCAGACAAAGGAAGAATGTGAATATAAAAAATATTCAAAAATATTTTGAGGCATAGTGGTACACATCCCAACATTATGCAGCTAGCTTAAATAAATAAATAAAATCTGTAATATTTAGCTAGATAACAGCAATAAAATTACTAGTGATATGCTTTGCTGCCTTGACAGTAAATCAACATAAAAGATTTTTAAAAATGTTTCCTGTCATGTAAATGAGCTAAAATGCTGCTTCCTGAATAATAAATATTTGGACCGTGCTGTGTTACAGCAAGTCCCTATAAACAGAATATGCCATTAACAATAGAGATAATGGAAAAGCTGACACCTCAAGCACTTTTTTAATGTTGCATTGTTTTCTGAAAGACTAGAATAAAACACTGTATGACACACTCCAGAGAAGTCCGAGGAAAGGACTCGGCATTTAAATTTCCCAAATGAATGACACTTTTGACATTTCCCTTAAGAAAGCTCATGATGTACGGTAGTTTTTGTTCTGCTCTCCACTAGGGAAAAAATGATCAGAATAATGATAGTAACTGGTAAACAGATGAGTAAGAAATCCCAGAAGCAATCTCATATTAAAAGGCTGCACTACATATTACTGAGGAATACTGCTCTATAATAATTGTAGTTGAATCATAGATGGATTTTTTTGCTCTGGGTTGTTTGGGGTTTGTTTTTTTTTTCCTTCATATAAAACTTTCCAGAAAGCAAGACAACACATTAAGAAGATCTCAACAGGTCATATAACCTCTGGTAAGACCAATCACTTCTGCTAGAGACATACACATAGCTTCGCTAACAGAGGCTTCCAGCAGCAGGTATCTCCACATTCCCCAGGCTTTAGATGCAGTTACTTATCTCACTCACTTTCAAAAAAGTAATTTCCTAACATCTAGCCTGAATCTCTCTCAATGCAAAGTAACTTTCCTCTTCTCCTGCTCTCAGTAGGCCTTTTAAGTGCTCTTTCCTCCTCTACTTTTCTTACCTTTTTGATTCTGCTATTAAAAATATTTTATATTTTAAATATAAAATATTTATATTGATTCTGCTATTAAAAATATCCTATTTTTCTTTAAATTCAGTGCTGAAACATGATATATAAGTTCTGCCAATATCCTATTATACATAACATAATGTAATACTATTTCTAAATAATTTTTAAACAGCAGAACAGTGTGGGTTCACATTTATCCATGTATCCATTTATCACGTGTATCCAATACAGTTACCATGAGCTTTTCCTCAGTATTTTCTAAGCAAGGGTTCCTTCACGTTGTGATTGTGCAGCTAATTATTCCAAAGAGTAGTACACTGCAAAAGTCCTTAGTAAATTTCTCCCAACTTTTTGTAGACTGTTGCTCCAGCATGTTTATCCTAATCCTGTACTCCAAACTTCCTGCTGATTCCTCCTCATGGCTGTAAAGTAAAAGTAAAAGTAAAAGTAAAAAAGTAACTCCTGCAAAGTAAAGAAGTATGCTGAGCAGACCCAAACTAAGCCCTCCAGAAACACATTCAGCCCCCTATTCAATAGCAGATGCTTCACACAATTAGTCTGCACAGATTCCTAACTACTGGTCAATGCAGTTCGTAGCTTTGGAGCTGTTTCATCTACCATGTTTTGGGTTTTTTTGCTTAAAAGTGCAGCATGCAAAAAAAAATTTTAAAAAGTCCAGGCGTTAAAGGCAAGTTGCATCTCATCTACAGCCTCTCTGACTCTAAAAGGCCTACCATTTTTATAAAATTAAATTAGACTGGTTTGAAAAGAGTTACCATCCATTAAGATGACTTGTATGGGTTGGTTTTATTCAATTTGGTCAAAATTTGTAAGCTCCAGCACTTTACTTGCACTTAAATTAGGTAAATTGTCTGCAATTCTCTGATCTTACTCTTCCATTCTCTTACTTTTTTCCACCCTTCTGAAAATTCACCATCTTCACTGAAAATTCTGTCAACGTTGTCTTGAACAGAAATATTTTACCAATTTCCCTAAATGTGATGACATTCATCAGGATCAGCCAATACAATAGTAGTCTCTTTCTTCCTCTTTCTACACCTACTCATTGACAGTAATCATGCTAGCTACGTGAGAAGATCACAGTTAATTCCCTTTTCCACCTATAATGATTACCCATGGATTTCCACACTCAAATTAAGCAGCAGTTTGGACCTCAGAGCATGTACAACCTTGACAAATCAATGTCACTCCTGTTAATAAGGCAATATAAATATTCAAGCCTCTGAATCATTTCACTAAATTATTTTCACAGCATATAACTTTGACAGTTCTTCCTCTCCATTTCTTGCATATCTTATATGGCATTTAAAAATTTAGGATGGGCAGCAGACTGCTGCTTTTTTCTCTTCTCTCCCACATTAGCCCAGCAATCATGAGGTAGATATCAATATGTCCTGATGTTTCCAAAGATACATATTTCAAAATCATTATGGCATTTTTTTACACTAGACTGACTGTCATATCAGGTTCCCAGAAGAGATAAAAGCCACATTGCCATCCCAACAACCACTAACTCAAAACATGCTAACCAGCATCATTCTGGCTTACCTACCAAACTAAATTTTAACAATAAGAACCCCAGAAAAAAACAAACAAAAAAACCATCTGGAAAATGCAAATGTAAATCTTGGCTGTAACAGCAGTGTCTCCCCACCCAAGCAGGGCCTGCCTCTGATAAAACAAAGCAGTTTTTCATCTCCAAGAAAAGAGACACACAAACCATATCTGTGACACTTTCACCCTGTCCTTCCTCCCTGACAATACAAGAACTCCACTTTTCTTTTCAGGCTCCCAAGCAAAAACCACATGTGGTGTGGCTCTCTCAAACATAAGCAACTAGAAATATTTTTCATTGAAATCAGAACAGATCAGCAGTAGTCACTTTGCAAAGAGAATTGAGACCTCGAAAACTGAAAACATAATTCAAAAGTAAATTTCTCTCAGGAATATATTCAATTGTATTTGGATTTTAATTCTTATGAAAGTATGTTAGAAAAACTAAATGACGAGTCTTCTATTCTTGTTGTCAAAAAAAAAAAAAAAAAAAAGGAAAGAAAATGAGAGCTTATTGCTTCGGTTTTTTTTTAAACCTTGACACTTCCAAGAAGCCAGATCCCAAGAAATTCTGCTTAAATAACTTTAATTCTGTTTAAAAAGAAAAGGAAAAAAAAGGCAACACAGCCCTAGACTTTATCTCTGCTATTGACTTTTAGAAACATGTAGATTTAATTGAGACTGTAGTTAATTATGACTTAGTGGCTTTTTTCCTCTACACTACTTCACACACTACATTTATTAAATAATTACAGCAAATTTCCCAAGGTCAGAAACCAATGTCTATACAGACAGTGACAAGAGCCTGTAAGCAGCAAGAGATAGCACAAAAACCCCCTTTTTTACAGAAAAAGCACATATATGCTTTACAAGCATCCATAAACCCCACACTAACTAGACAGAGTAGACATATGGATGTGTACACATAGAGATTCACATCTCATTTTCTTAGTAATGAACTCAGTCATTGGGAATTCATAGCAAAAGTCATTGTTCTCTCCTGTAGGCTGTTGGCTATCTTTGGTGCATGTCCAAGCTCATTATTTTGTAAACCTGTACTAGATCAAGGTCCAGCCTGGTGTGCAGGAAAAAAGGCTCTGCACTAATTGCAGTATCCAGTCTCTGGGTATCACAAGCCCATTACTCTGCACATGGCCTAAGTTTATCTAACACTTTTATCTCAATTTTCAGAGGTGCCGTACTGAAAAAAATGGCTTCAGTGGAATTTGGGGTGGCAAGTATAAGCAGCAGTGTTAAAACTTCAGCAGCCACATTAAATTTGAACATCCAGTACTGGCAGGGTTTAGAAGATTTGTGAACTGGTGGGCACAGGGAATTTTACAGAAAACCAAATTTCTTCTTGTTTCTCCCCTTCCCCAACAATAGATATTAAATCAAGTTTACGCATAAAGATACTGCTGTTAACAGTTCTTTGGGAAAGGATGAAGAGTTTCTCCTTTTTCTCATTAAAACTATAATACTGTAACTTAGAAAAAAGCCATGAGAGATTATATGATGGATAACAAATAAGGCAATGGCAATAACTTTTAGGAATTACTAATAGGCAAATTTTTCTTGCCTGCAAGAGCAGGGCATATGAGAATTTCTTGTTTGTTTGATGTAGCACTATCTCAGCAATAATCTCTTCCATGACTGCCTCACCCAAGAAGATGTAGCTGTCATCTCAACCATGAGACCAGACACAACTTAGTCCCATAGGTGGAAAGCAACCTGAACTGATTAATTTATCAAGATGTGGAAAGCCATTGGATTGCCCACTTGTAGTAATTAATTATACAAACATGCCCCATAGAAACCTTCTAAGGGGATTCTAACACCCACGCCCCTACAATCCATTCTCAAATGCTGTGTTATGTTAATTCCACAAAATACACAAAACTTCATTGAAACTGTAAATGGAAAATGTATTTGCTAAAAAGAAAAATTAGTGCATTGATAGTATTTTTTTCCTTTCCCTGAATCTCAAAGTCAGGTAAAAGATAAACACTTTGGAAATTTCTACTCTTTCAGGTTTTTCCTTTTGTCAGTCTTAGTATTGCCGCAACATAACTCCTGTATTTGGGGTTTTGTTTGGTTGGTTTTTTTATAAAAGATGTTTGGCAAAGTCCAATATCATTCACAATATACCAAAAGAATAAACATTAGCAACAAAAAATTAAATTATATGAAATACACTATAATATCAGTAAGGCTCTTTCTTCTTACTACGTAGAGCCTTTTATTAAAATCTAATACTAACAGCAGATTAATGTGACAGCCATGAGTATACAAACCAAGTTACAAAGGAAATAAGCTTTTATTACTTTTTCAAAGATACAACTAGCTTAAAAGTAAGAGAGGGATGATGAAAATTGCTCAGAGCAGAAAAAATAACCCCACAAACCAAAAAAACAGAGTGTTTCTGGAAAAAAATATTCAAATTATTGAGCAGTTAATTAGATTTCCATGCTTACATTTAATACAACAATGCTCCTTACACAAAGTCTTTACTTAGGCTGTGTATTTCCCCATGTCCAAGCCAAGTACAAGAGATTTAAATAAAGCTTTAACATCGAGATGTTTCAGTTCTTATGACAGAGTTAAGCATAGTACACAATACCAATACAGGCAATAACCAGGGCCAGTAACAAAAATAGGACTGGATTAATCAGATGCCAAAAACATGCATAACAACACACCTCAAAATAGATTTTTTCCTGTTGGAATTCTCCAGCAAAGTGCTATGACTTCAAATGCAACAGTTGCAGAGCTCCAGCTGGAATTATCCCTCTCAGAACTCATCAGACATTGGAGTGAGTCACTATCATTCACATTAACGGTAGCAAGTTTTAGTGCCATTAGTGAAGTCAAACATTAAACTTTTTCTAAACCATTGAACAGATGTTCCAACCTTTATGCTAGCATGACTTTCTTCCTAATTGCCTGTGTTATAGCCTACCAGAAACCTGTTGTTCTGGCAACTCTGCACAGGACTTGAACTTCATCCCAAACTTTTCTGATGTGCTTCCACCTCTGCAATTCCTTTTGCCAATTCCGTCACAGAGGGCAGCAGCAGCTAACACCTGTGCTGCTAACGGAGCAAGGTCTCACAAGGAGATGGAGAGACAAGGCTACAAAAGTGATGGCAGCAGGGCATAGGAGGAACACTTCTCACAGGTGGGTCTGAAGCAGAGTGGAAATCACAGTGGTAGGATGGGACGGAACTCTGAGCAGAAAAGGGCTAGACACAACACCAAGTATTCTGTTTATATTTCAGAAATCCACTGTCACAGTTTAAGAACATATCTTCAGAATGAGCTGTAATTAAGCCTTTTCTCTCCTTTACTCCTCCTTGCCCTTAAAGGCCATTTACTACATATCTTTCCGCCCCATTGGAGTCCCAAGTGGCTGGGAATGAAAGCAACAGAGTTCTTTATTTTCAGAAGACATAACTGCAAATGGCTTCCAGCTGAAATATTAGAAATCTTTTTAAGTGACTTGACTCATTTGCTAATGTCATAAACCTGTGGCACAAAACATCTTTAAAAAGATAGTTTTGTCTAACTGCTTATTATAAAGAGTCAATTTTTATATTACAATCTTTTTGTTTTCCTTCTACATCCCAAATAATCTAATTTCTCAACAATTAAGCAGTTTGCTTTAATACACTCCTGCTGATTTAAACAGGAAACAAATAGAAGTAAAAGGGTATAATCTTTATTAGGTCAGTGATAGCTTCAATAGGTTGCAGTAAATTAAAAATTTCATTATATACAATTAAGCAACTTCATTAATATAATTGCCATTTTCCTCACTCTTTCAGTTTAGTACATGCCAATAATTATATTGAGACATACACTCATTCATATTTCCAATTTCCACCTACAACCTCCATATTACTTGCAGGTAAAAAAATCAGTAATGTGCTTCTGAAAGCCAGTTGAGAAACCTCACCTAAAAAATAACTTCCCATCCTGGACAACAGTATAAGAATCACCCTTCAGCTGTGTAAGTAAAACACATGGCAGCATATATATACTTAATCATTCTCTTAATAAATCAGATCCTATTTGTTTTCCAGCTACAAAGCCTGGACACGATTCAGAGTCTGAAATGCCATGCCACAGTACAATGCTGCTCCAATACCTGATAGAATGCCAGTCTTCTCTAAAACTTCACATTTCCAACTTTTTAGAAGAGGGAGTTATGTTATTAAACTAGTAAAAAAAGTCCAAAAATGTTATGATTGTCTATCTTGCAGAAGGGAAGCAATTTTCAGCCAAATAATTGGTACATTTTCTTAGTGCATTATGTTTCTCAAAACATGCTACTGTAGGTGGAAATTAGCATCCCTTTTCTTGAAGAGGAAAATTACTTGTCTTCTATAGTGACTGGAGCTGTCATTCCAGGAGCTGACAAATGTTAACAATCTCTGTAGGTGTTCTTTACAAACATCTCAAAAATAAATAAATATATTCAAAACAAGGATCCAATGACCAAAGAAAGGTTATAAATAGAAGGAAAATACCACTGTTTGAATATTCAAATGCATCACGTATCCATAATTTCCAAATAAGGAAAACTATTTTATAATAGCTAAATTGGCACATTAACAACTAATATGGAACATTGCCAGAGAAAGAACACAAATATTATTTATTAACAACAAAAAAAGTTAACTGTATCTCCCATTTTGCAGGTAACATCAAAAAGGAAGTGAAAATAGAGAACAGTTCCATTCCAGCCATCCAATCTAGTAATCTGCGCAGACAGACTAGCAACGCCCTTATATCTGCAGTTAGAAAAGTGCACAGATATTTTTCTTTAAATCTATTTGTTGTTCATCACATCCTCACTGCAGTTTCTTGAAACTGCTTCCAGTGTTTGCAACAAAAAAACATGAAGGTGCACCGCCATATCCCACATGCTGAAAGCAGGTCCGCAAAGTCCAAACCAATTTGCTCAAATCAATTTATTAAACCAGAGTAACTACCATAATTTGTTTAAACAATGATGCCAATACTCCGTGACACTGTCTATATGTATAGCACACTTAAACATTTAAAATTTCAATCATAAAACTCATCTTGGTTTAAAAAAAATTATGCAATACACTAAAATATGCAACATGAAAGGACACAAACACTTTTCCTTCTGATTTGCAAGAAGTTATCAATCACAGAATAAGATTCTTTACTGAGATTTTGACTGAGAAATTCTTACCCTTTCTCTAATATTTCAGAATAGCAGCTACTCTTGGCCATATGACATGGCTCTTGGAGAGGGTCCTGCGCAGGGCCAGGAATTGTACTAGATGATCCTTGTGGGGTCCCTTCCAACTCAGCTTACTCTATGATTCTATTATTAAAATCAGAACCAAGTGGAAAAGCTTCTTTTACCAAAGTAAGACTTTTGCTAGGAGACAAATACCAACATGTCAGAAAACCTTAGTTAAAATTACAGCTATACAGGATGTAGGACCACCTTCCTACAACCTGAAGAATAATCAAAATAATTGAAAAAAAAATTAGCAGTCAATACAGCTTGCTAATGTAATATTTAAAAAGTATGTGAAAAAGAACAGACTAAGAGATTCTGATTATACTTTCAAAACTTTTCATTTCTCAATCTCCCGATGTAAACCAAGGATTTAATTTTAATATAAAATTAGTACCCTATATGATGAATAACAGAAATATATATAAATCAGCCTTGCAACTAGTTTAGCTCACAGTTATAAGTAACTGTTCTAAATGAACTAAGAAGCACACCACAGAATTCCCAATTTGTTGGGAAAGATGACACAGGAAAAGCTTACAAATATGATTGCTTGCCAAGAAATACTGGAGATTTAAAACTTGTGAGTGAAATAGAAATGAAGGCCAGCTTTGAGATGTGATCATGGCAGGCAGGAAGACGGTGATTAGCTGGAGATAGGTTGAGGGATAGAAAACAAAAGGACCTAAGGGTGTAGCCCCTCTCCACCCTGCCAAGGTATCAGGGAAAAAGTAGGTAAGAAAAGTAGTTTTTAGAGTTTAGAATATAGGATGATATGGTAATATAGTAGCTCTCATAGGCTGCATGCAAAGTTTGTAGGTTTTGTATCTTGCGCCGGTTGGTCACTGTAAATTAGAATATTAAACACAAAAGGAGATATCATGTATTGTAATAAGGCTCTCTTATCCTTGTTTCCTTACTTGCCCTGGCGCTCTTATCCCTCTTACCTCCCTTACCCCTGCTATGTCTCTTACCTCATACCCTCTCCCTCTCTCTCTCTTTGGGGCTTCCCTTCAGCCGAGACTGGTGGCTGAAGGCAAAGCCCTTTTTACCCACAACCTTTGCAATAAAACCACGGGTTTCTACAATATCTCAGGTCTGCAGAGTTCCTTCTCCCTGCCATCCAAGAATAATCCTACATTAATTCATTTAAAGAAGCTCCTTTTTTGCAAGAGATGGACCTTCTTCACCTTGCTCAGAGTCTGATTTGAGCATCCTCAAGCACATGATCATCACATGACAGGCTCCGCCCAACACAAAACCTCACATAAATTTATAGGCTCTAAACAACAGGATTTAGAAATAGTGGATGAAAAATCTGTTGTGGGAAAGAGGAGATGGAAGACTTAAGACCTAATTACTTCAGTCTTACAGAAGAATTAGTATCTCAAATGATAAAGAAGACAAAGTAATACAGACTGAGGTCAAGCAAGCAGGCAATATTTTTTAGTGTCAGATTATACCTGCTTGTGCAGTAAACCAAGAAACAACAGCTTCAAACCAAGAATAGCAAAACACTCCACTGGTTATGAGGCAGAGCTTCATGTTTCTTTAGCCCTTCATCTTCCCCATGAAGATGAGGTCTGATGCTCACCAGATGCAGTGCCTGATTTCAGCAGTTTTCTTCCAGGTACTGAGGAGACAGATCAGGATTACATCCCCCCAATTCCACAAGTGGAAGGGACACACACAAGGCAGCCCACGATGGATGAACGACACCTGCCCCAACTAAGAACCACTTCTCATGTATCCTCCCACACGTAGCTGATCATCTACATCCTGCAAAGTTTAAGAAGCAGAACTACTCAGCAGGATCAGATTTGTAGCAGAAAGGTAGACATCAAAATTTTCTTCTCCTGATCAGATGTAAAGGAAAACAACTTAGAACATTTAAGCCTCTGAAAGGCTTAAATGAAGGACTCCTAGTTCTTTAGTTAATTTTGTTACATGAAAATTCATATAGTGGAGAAAGGAAGGAAGCTGTGATACCTTATTGAAAAGCCATCATTTTAAAAGTAAAAGTAATTCACTTAAAGAATACTATGTATTGTACAAAATAATTATGTAATAAAATACAAAGTATTACACATCTAATACATTCTGCCACTATACAGGTTACAGGCTGAGAAAAATACTATTTCTTCTAAAGACAGAATGTCATGCCCATACAGTCAAACCTATTTGATAATTTTTATGCCTTTAAGTAGGACTGGGATTATTCATTAGCTGACTGAAGCCGGCACTATGGTACATACAACCTTGTGAAATGCTCATTATTAATAAGTCTTTTGATCATACAATTACTTTGTTTGCAAATAAGAACAGCTTTTTGTCATTAGCCATGGGAAGGTGCCAGTTTAACTCATACTGGAACAAGGAAGATGTGGGAGTAAGCCAAAGTATCACAAAACCTTTGTCATACTAAACAGCAGGTTGCCTGCTGTCTTCAACATTAGCATTTAAGTTCACTGCAGCTCAACTCATTTTCTACCAGAGGAGATTTATATCAAGCTGTGAGAAAGCATGTCAGATGCTGGTTCCATCTTACAGAATTATCATCAAGAACATGGATTATAAGAGGCGAAAAATAAAAGCAAACTTAGGGGAATATTTCATGTGCTACCAAAACTTGTAAAGGTTACCCTGGTGATAGAATTACTTTCTAAACATCTTGCTCTTCGAGATACTTCTTGAAAAGGAAGATTTTCTTTTCTAATTGAAGTTTATAGTGAATTGGAATTCTATATAAATGCAAGCCAGTATCAAACTACATCCTTTGCTCTTTCTTATGCCATTCTGAAATAATATTTACTATTCATTTGTCTTTTTGCTGCCTCCTTATGCTGAGATCCCCAAAGGTGCAGTGTGAATTGCAAACATTTACAAGGACATTTTGACCTAGTATTAGACTACTCAAATTGAGGAAAAAGCACCTTGAAGATAAAACCTGGATAATTTACATCCTGAAAAAGAAAATGTGATTTTCTGTCTGGGATACAACTGAAACCCCAAGTTTGCTATTTCCTCTCAGAATATTACTTTATTAATAGTAGACCTTGATACACTGTTTCATAAGCAAATGTATTTTCAATTGCATTGAAACATTTGGCTATGCAAATACGGACACAAGGAAGAAAGTCTCAAATTTTCTCTTTTTTCAAATACTTAGGTGTGAACATGCTTTTTCAAACACAGCACAATTGCTTAAAACTTCATTGCATTAAGGCAGAACTTCTTTATTGGAAAATTTTTTATCACCAAGTCAAAAAGAGCCCACATATGAAAATCTGTCTCTATTCTACTGCCTTCCACTGCTGTTACATCAGCCCAATACCTGCGACAAATTACCCTGCAGCCAAGTGAACTTCTGTTAGCAAGTTCTTAGGAGGAACATAAAACCAGGATAGTCAAGAGCTCTGCCCATCAGACAAAACCAGCTGGCATTCTGCTTAACTTCTACAAGAAATGTCCTCAGACCCACAGGAGAGAAAAGAAACACCATTTGGCATTTAAACTTGATGTGTCAGGATTCATTAAAGCAGAAAACAACTCTGGATTGATTACTCCAATTTTAAAAGGTCATGAATTGCTAAGGTTTTTTTGTTTCTTTTAATGCATATTTAGTTGTTTTACCAGGCAATTGTTTTAAATTGTAAATTATAACCCTGTATAATGGGTACTGCCTTAATTAGATTTTAACTATATGCTAATCTGAAAGGGGGGGAGATTGTTTCATGCTTTCTCAAGGTCTGCTAATAAAGACTGCATATCCCATTAAAATGCTAATTGATAATCTATATAACTAACTTTTATAACTGAGTGTATTTGTGTGACTTAAAGGTGCAGAGCTTCCAAAAATGATGGCCTTTTTGAAATATTTATATTTCATTTGAAAGTACCTTTTTTTTTTTCCATTGCAGGACTAGTGATTCAACCATTTTCCAAGCAGTCATGGAGAGAAAAGCAGTGCAGAGAAGAACATAACTACAGTAAAATAAGTAGACCAACTCATAAAATAAGTAGATCAACTTCACCTGTGCTGTGTGGTTACAAGATACAGTATTAAAATCAAAATCTAGCTTGGTCTCAAAATCAAACCAAAAACCTTGTAGAATCAGCAGTAAAAAAACTTTTCCACCTTCAACATTTCACTCAGACTTTGCTCAAGGACTCACACAAACTCATAACTGTCTTTTTTTTTTTTTTTTTTTTTTTTACAGATTGTACTGATCATTTAATTTTTAATCCTAACAAATTTAACATAGTGATGACCAAACAAAAGATAGAAATCTTATCAGTACAGTCAGCAGTAAAATAACAGCAGTGCTATTTTCACTCATGTCCTCAGCTTTGAAAAAAAAAAATCTTTTTCCAAAGCACTTCTCCTTAAAGAAAATAAACATTCTTCAGGCAGTAATGTCAAATTTAAGTAACTGGAAATAGAGGAGAAATAAGGCCAGCACCTCTAATTCATCCATAAGATTAGGAGATTAATAACATCCAAAGTAGCCTCACCCTTGACAGTCAGATGTGGAGTGCCAGATTCCAACACCATAGTAGCATTCAGTCAGAAGGCAGCAGAGGACAGCTGCACAGCTAATGGGATGTGCTACTCCAATACCCAGCCCAGTGCAGCAATCAGCTGATATACAACCATCATTGAAAATTGCTCTAATTTGGCAGTTATCACATATCTTGGTAATAGGAAGAAATATAAATATGTGCTTAAATATGCTACCCACATCACACAAAAGTTGAAGGCTAATCTTACTTCCCCTTACATCAATTACTCCAATAGAAAATTGGTATGGAGGCAGTTCTGTTGAACCTGACCTTCACATCTCCATCACTCTCTGCAACCACTGACCAAAATTATAGCATATACAGACTGTTCCACTCCTTCCCATATTGCAATTTTCCACACACAGTCACCAAATTTCACCTTTGGAGTTTTGATTAATTCAAGTATTATCACATGGATTAAAATGTATTTAAGGAAAGAAGTTTAGACTTAACTGTTTCAGAAAGACTCTGTGTTACAGCACAGTTTAAAGCTGCTTTAAAGGTAAATTTGTTCCCATACAGTGCAAAAAGAACGTGTGAATAATCACTAGTACCTCCTCATGTCTAAAAAACAGCCAAAGACCAAAGATCTAATAAGAGGTCAAAATCACACCCAAACACTTTCCCCCATTATGCATCACTTCAGGAGTTCTCTTCTGGAATAGAGTACATCTTAAGATACTTCCAGAGGTTCATATGTTCACAAGTCTAAAAACAGATCCATCAAAATCCTCAAATAATCACAATGTGCTTTAAAATCTGAGCAAAGCTGCACAGGAATACCCAGGAATACCCAACAATGCAATGCGTTGTGGGAAGCAAATTAATTTTAATTTGCCAAAGATGCCCACCTTGAGCTGCCAGTCATTTCCACATGTACACAGGAACTTCAAAGAGCACCACTGCTCTTCAGTGCTCTTTCACCACTGTGAAAATATACATTCCTCTTGAAGATATACACCTAACATCCATCTTAGAAAAAAACCTTACTTTCTGTCCTGAGTAGCATTTCAGACCCACGACTTCTGTTTTGGCTTTTATTTTGTTGACTGGGTTTTTCTTGTTGTTTTTAGCTTGAAAGGCACTTTACCCTTACTAAAGCAAATCACTCCTTTCCATAGTGCACTGTCAATGACAATCCTGCATACTAAAATGGTATTAAGTCTGCACAATGAGATGTTCTGTTGGTGCCCAGAAACACATCTGCAAGAAAGGGTTTATTCAGAACTAGGTTTTTACACTAAAATAATAATATTCATATTCCCTCTCCCTCACAGCTGCTGCTGATTACAGGCTCAAGATGAAACATTAGCAGAGGCTGGTTCTGAAATACAGACCTTAAATATTACCCTTTTTATTTAACTGTTTACCTTCTGATCTGACTCTTGGCATCTGCAGTTTATGATCAACAAACATTACTAAAAGCTTTCATATTTTAATTACAAATACAGACAGAAATAGTTCAACAGAACATAGGAAAAAAACCTTCGTGCTCATCACAGAGCTGGCAGTCTCTGAAGCCCTGACTTGCCTACTTCACCCAGCAATAGGCAGAGTGCTCTTGGATGGGAATTTATCATGTCCTCTGGTGATAATAACTAGAATGTCCCAAGGTTAGACAAACACCTGTGCCCAAAGTCACCCAATGCAACACTGCTGTGCTTTCTGCACATGGCCGCGTGCCTGTGGAGCACTTCAGTGTGCTGGACAGACTAATTTCTGAAGCTCTCAATGAAGCAAGCATATACACAGCTTTTAGGAATGAAAGAACCCTAGTGTTTAAGTGCACCGTCCACAACGTGTTGGAAAAAAGCATTTGTTTGATGCATATGCTTGCCTTTAAACGTAACTTTTGGACACCAATGTTACATTAACAGCATCCATCATCAGTCAGGATGAAAGTGTAAACAACTGATAGACAATTAGCATTTTCTTTCTGATTAATTTAACAAAGGCATTCATGTTGGAAGGGAACTCTGGGAGTCATCCGGTCCAACCCGCCCCTACCCAAAGGAGGGCAAACTACAGTAGGTTGCTCAGTGCTGCATCCGTTCAGGTTTTGAATATCCCCAAGGATGGAGACGTCACAAATCCTTTGGGCAGCCTGGTCCAGTGCTCAGCCACTCCAAAAAGAATAAATCTTTACTGTATTCTAACAGATTTTCCCTTATTTCAGTGAGTGCCCATTGCCTCCCATCCTGCCACTGGGCACACTAAGAGCCTGGCTTCATCTTCTTCACTCACCTCCCCATCAGGCCATTACACACATGGATAAGATCCCCCTGAGCTTCCCTTCTCCAGTTTGAGCGCTCCCAGCTCTCCCAGCCTCTCTTTGTATCTCAGATGCTCAAGACCTTTGATCCTCTCCATGATGCTTTGCTGGACACACTCCACTCTCCTGGAGTGAGATAGACAGCACCAGACACAACCCTTCTGCTGCATCTCACCAGGGCTGAGCAGAGGGGAGCAGCATAAGTGAGCATGTAATTTTAACTAGATTCACTGTTGCACACAACCTTCCCATACGGCTGAGAGGGAATAACCAAACAGAGAGAGCAATCCTTTCTCATATTTCCAAAATACAGAATCTGAAATTATACTTTAAAATGTTGCCAATTTATTAAGTTCACATTGCTGTGAAAATATAAAACCACTTTCACCCTGAGGTGTAAATCTGAATTAGCAAAACCTCTGGGTTTGTTACACAACCTACAAAGTAAAACGCAATCACAATTGTCCTTTAACTTGTCCAAGCTTATGCTGCTGCCAAAAGCATGGCAAAGTATATTCCTACCATATCAAGGAATTACAAAACAAAAGCAAATCATAATTCATATAATACTGTTATGACCTCCAGCCTTCAGAACTGCCAATACAATAGCATCAAATTTACCCTTAGAGACTTTCACTAATAGTTAACAAGAAGAGTAGCTAATGAGAAATCCAGAGGACTCCATTTTTATATTGTATGTATGTAAATTACACACATATCTAATCATACACATGATTCTAAAAAGAGGCCCAGTTCATCTTAGATTAACTTCTGAGTAAGCACAGGAGTAAATATAGCTAAAGTTTGAAATTCTTCCTGTGGTGATTCATTTGTTTTTGCCATGTGTCTTGTGCAATGGGATCTATACATCAGGACAACAAAACAGCCTTCCTCTGTGTTGGCAGAACCTAGCACGCTGTCAAGGCTACTGAAACATGAGCAAAAAAAAAAAAAAAAGGTTAAAACCAGCTTTTGAATGCAAGATACTTTACATGTTATTTAGAATAAAGACTTTCTGCCTTTTTTTTTTTTTTTTTTTTAAAAAGGCTGAACTCCACCTTACCAGATCACATAGTTCAACTCTTTGAACCACAAATGTAAGACCCTGCATTACAAAAAAAGGCATTTTTAAAAGAGCACCAGGACAGTTTTTAGAACAAGCCCACTTGCACCTTAACATGAATAGAGGTTCAGGATGCATGTTATAAAAAAGCTGGACTTCTAACTCCATATATCTTCTAATTTCCTAATCCTTAACATTTTAGAATACAACTGAAAAAAAAAATTACAAAGCAAAACACATCCATTTTTTATACTCCAAGTAGAAATCCCTCTAAAGCAATGTGGTCCCATTTAGCGATTCAGGACTGTGTATGACACCACACAAATGGATGCTTAGAATATTCTCAACAATAAGTGCTGGAGTGGCATGCATTATCCTACCCAGGAGACAATCTACTAAATATGTATCTGGTTAACATCAAGTAGTTGTCCTTTTCGGGATTATAACTTTTTCTTTGTCATCTGACTATATATACCTGTATAGAAAGATAACTCTCAGCAAAGGATTACAACTACAGCAGTAGGTAAGTGCAAGCTCACTCTGTCCATGCATTGGGAAGACATTTCTTAGTGGGACACCATCATGTGCACACAGCCTCACATATCACACATACAGCAATCCCATACCCAATCTGGCTTATTTCTGGCTCCAATTGTGCACCAGGCACCTCTATGAAAAAAAAACTGTTTTGGTACCTATTCTTAAGATTTTTACATATTTTACTCAACTTTTTGCTTTCTTTAGATCTTGCCAGGTATAGTTAAGAAATACTAGTTAGTAAAAAATCCCATTTTTCTAGCAGTCATTCATGAAGTTGGAGTTGAAAAATAAAAATGCCAGTATGAGCCTTTATGCCTTCTTTACCAGCTCTTAAAATCCCAGTGTTAAGTTCTTAGTGTTCAGTAGAAGGTTGTAATTATAAAGCAAACACGAGAAATTTCAAGTTAAGGTAAAACTCTGCCAATGAAGTTCAGCCAAAGCAGAGGGTATTTTCAGGTCCAATCCTAACAGCATTTTTTCTATCTGCCCTCCTCCCCCCAAGTTCCCTGCCACCCACTTCGGGTTCTCAGGTCCATGTACCTGTATGAACGAATAGTTCAGTTCGGTGGCAAACAGGAAATGTTTTGAAAAGTGATTAATTCATCAAGCAGTTATTAAATACTCCAAAGCAGTTACTCAATAGACAATAAACTCTCACTAGAATAACACTATTTTTAATATACATACTGCTGACATTCTTCTTTGTGTTTTTGGATCTTTGGGTACGAATTTGAATTTGACTTCTCCCTGCTTTACAGAAAGAACACAAATGATGTCAAATCTCTTTTTGTTCAGGTGGAAAACTTGCTGCTAGAGACTAGCTAGAACACTAAAGTTTGAAGGCACAGTCTTATTAAATATTAACATTCTGCTGGATTTTTATATTCCATTTCAATATATTTGTGGCCAATAACCATCCATTTTCCCTCACTTGCAGAAGCCGAGCAGGTGTGCAGGTAGCTGGTTACCAAGACAACATACTGGCAAGGGATTAGAGCAGACACTTGTATGTGTATAACTCTGAATAATGCAAACACTGTTAAGTGATACATTTTTCATTATTTGAATGTCACATGATGTTTTATGCCATTTAATATTTTTTGCCTGTTTAACATGCTCCTGTTAAGAACCCAATTCAAATCTTACAAGCAAATGTAATTATAGTTTCATTATAACAATGAAAATACCACTTTACGCATTTCTTCCATGAGCTCAATAAGTAGTTATACAAACATCTGTTCCATTTCCTACATCTCACATTTAGAAGAACTAAGCACCAAGATACAGACATTTATAAAAACAAAAGTGAGATGAAGAAATGCATCAGAACTCTATCAGATATATAACCACTTCAGCAAGAAGGCTGAGTACTTTGACAAGGCATTCTTTGCAGTAATTCTTGCCTCATTACTTCAGAGACAGACACCAGTCCTTTAGCAATGTCTTAAATTCTGTTTTGTTAAACTCTGTAAGGCACTGCAGCACATTTTAAAGTGTTATATAAACAAATATGAATTACAATGTTAAACAACCTTTAATAATAGAAATGAGCACAGGTAAATAGAAACCACATTTTAAAATGTCTTTATGTTCTTAGAGACAATTTGAAATGCACCTATTCAAAACAAAACCTTTACAGAGATTTGAATATATATCACAACATCCTAATTTTAATGCTCCATTTTTATTTTACACATACTGCCAGAGGACAGAAAACCTATGGCTTTCTCCATACTTCGCATAGTAATAGCACATTTCAGCTGCACCAAAATGTGTCAAGAAAAGCACAAAATAATGAGAAATGGCTCTTTTTGATCCACTACATAGAAGATCAAACAGCAGTATTTTATAATTCAGCAAACCTCAACCTCCACTTTACCCATGACAATCATCCATAATAGGAGAGGGGAAAATGCTGAAGTTTCCTCATGTAGATGGAAAATGTTAAGTGCTACTGTCATTTTGTTTTCTGCAACATGAAGGAGAAAGAGACACAAGAACACGGTCTATCCAACAGGTATTTCTAGGACTGAAAGTAGGAGCAAAAGGTTCAAGTGCCATCATTTTAAATTCGTATATTTCGAAATGTGGAAGATAAAACTTGATTTTAATGGATATGCCTGGGCTTTTCAAAGGCAAAGAAGAACAGAAAAGACAAGTTCATGTGCTTTTCATCCTTCTTCTATACTGTAACTACTTCCTGCTATGAGAAAACTGCCTACCTTTGCCCAAAAGTGTAGCAACACTTATTCTCTCTCAACAAATATTTTCAGATATGTTTTAGAATCAGATCTCCACAAAATACTTAAAATTACTTAGGTTTTATCTAATTTCAAACTTTTCACTGAGCTCAGAAGATACAGAGGATCCTTGTGGGTATTATAAGCACTTCTAGTAATTGAAACCTAGTGGCTAGATCACTCACCTGTCCTGGTGCCTCTGAAAGTCCTGCTAAAAATAAAGATGCCTTTGAAAAACCTGCACACCCAGGATCTAAGGGCAAGAGGGAACTAAGGGCAGAACCTCAGCAGCTGAGTACTTAAAAACTGTTCAGCTGTTGAAGTTTGTGGGGATGAAGAAAGTGTTTGGTATTACTCAGTACTGTAGCTTTAGGTCTTTCAGTATCACAAAGTCAACAAAAATTAGGCTTCCTGAGCTTGAAGAACCTTAGTCTAGATCTTCACAGATGAAAAATGCAAACCCAGGAAACACTTCAGCACAGGTGACCGATCACTGGAGAAATCTCATTCAGTTCAGTGAAGAAACTTGCATGGCCACAATGATGCTTTTAATTAACTATTTCCAGGATTCACATTTTTAATTTTGCTGCAGACGGCTCAGAAAAGATGAGAGACTCAACCTGTCAACTGCTTAATTAGACTGGGTTTCAATTCTCAGACTAGTTTCCTCCAAAGAAACAGCCATCTGTTTCATGTCACAAACTCCCCTAATGTCTCTCCTGGCTTGATACTGAATTCAAGATAAATACTTGTTAAAATCAAAGATCCAACCATGCTAAGAGACTCTCATAGGGTTAATGCCTACATAAGCTCACTGAAGTCAGAGAGACTTTACAGCAGAATTAATTTTTTTCACCCCACAGCCCTTCCCTCCCTGGCCACTGGACTCACTACCTCAGTAAGGAGGGAAGATAAGAGACAATAAAGATAATTAAAATTCTAGATAAAATAAAATGTGTTGAAATTAAAAATTCTACAAGTCTATTTTATAGTGTAATTTTTAAAGAATCAACTCGTTCTCTGTTCCTATTGCTTTTCACAGAATAGTTGTGCCTAAGAGTAAAATAGTGGTATAATACACAATTAAAGTTTCTTGTCATTAGGAGGTAGACCAGTATGTACCTCTTGACCCACCACAAGCATGAAGTTCTGGAGAAACCTCAGCAAACAGCCAAACGCCGACCTAGCTGCTTACTCACTCCTTTTCAGCTGAAAGGGTTAGAAAACAGGATGACAAAGCTTGTGGGTGGAGATAATGGCAGAGATATCGCTTACCAATTACCTTCACAGGCAAAACAGATTTGACAGATGAAAACTCCTGCAATTTACTGTCAAGAGAAACACAGACAAACATTAAAGCAACATCCTTCCTCCTTTCCCTTCCAGATTCGATTTCCCTCCTCACACTTCACCCTCCAGTCCCTGAGCAGCACAGGGGAAACAGGAGCATTACAGTCAGTACACAAGGGTTCCTCTCTACCACTCCTTCGAACGTTGCTCTTCTCCCTTGCTCCAGCCTGGCCTCTTCCCAAAGGCCGTTGTTCTTTGGGAATTTGTCTGCAATGTGGGCTCCTCCTCAGGCTACAGTATCTGCTAAGGCACCAGGAAGCCTCTTTTTATCCCCCCTCCTCCTTCTTCTCTGACCTCTGTTTCCCCCTACTGTTTGTCATACATTTCCCCCTCCTCCTTTCCCTGTCCAGAATTTTTTGCCTCTTTTTAAAATAGGTTTTTACAGAGGTGCCACACCCATTGGCTGATGGACTCTACTGTGTCCTGTGGTGAGTTCCAGTGGAGCTGGCTATGTCCAGCTTGGGGCAGCCTCCAGGCCCTTCTCAGAGACCACCACAGCAGCTTGCCGCCCTCAAAACTCTGCAGGGACACCCAGTGCAATGCAATGCCAAACACCTAGAAGTTCTTGGAAAGAGACAGAGATTGAACAGTATGTTTGAGACTTTGAAGTCTCAAATCTCAGCCAGAAGTCAAACACTGTGATGTCACCCACAAGGAATTACAGATTAGAGTAGGGCAAGAGAGGAAAACAACCCTTGAAATATAACATAAAGCTCTGGGGATGTTAAATAACAGCAGAAGAGATTTACCTCTCTTGAAACAGGACCATATAGAAAACCATTTCATTTTAGCTCTTAGGGATGAGGGAGAAAGTTTACTGAACTTAAAACCCACTCATCTTCACAATATAACCACAATTCCTCAACTGGGTTTACAGCAGTAGCACTACAAAAGGCTAAGCAGTGCTGACCTCCATAGCAGCACAGAACTGTTTGTGCTGGAGAGATCACAGGCCCGTGAATAATTACTCACTATGCTCCAGCCACTTCAGAGACATTACTTTATGAGATTTTGTGATTCTTAACCTTTATTTTATTGTGCTTGTATCATGATCAATTATGTATGTTTTAGGCTGGTGCACTCACCCAAGTGTTTCTCATTTCACCTCTGTTGTTGTCAAACTCTGGTCTCTAAGATTTCTTCATTAAACAGCATATCAATATCCACTGTATTTGCCTACAGCACTTCCCTTCCTAAAGGGGGCTCTCTTACATGCCTTCAAAAGAGGGGCTTTCAGAGATGTAACAACACAACTCTGTTCAATTTAATTACAACAGAAAGAGATATTCCCCCTGGTCTCTGGGAATTCAAACATTATAGAGGAGAGACTTCAACTAAGAGCTAATCTGATTTAAAAAAAAACTTGTTAGCAAACACTTTTAGTTTAAGCTTCCATAAGACTCCAATATGTTATATTTCATTTTCTTGAGGTTATGTATGTTATCTATTTAAGAATCTAATTCCTCATTTTTAATAATAAACCTAAAATATTTAAACTAACAGCTTTAAAACATTCAATATGATCAACAGCCACCCTATTAGTCATTATCACACACACATAGCTGCTTGTACTAACTGTGATGGCCTCCAGTAAACAAACTGGAAGAGAAATTAAATTTTCACACTAATACAAATACAGCTCAGCAACTTCTCTTTCATAAATGATACTGTTTATTTATCAAAGTGATATTTTTCAGGCAAAAGAAATTATAATATCCAATAGTACCACTTTTCCATATGTTTTGAGTGGGTTTTTTGTTTTGTTTTTTTAAATCAAAGCGCTGCTGTAATTTGATCTTCTAATTTATTACCATTGCCTGAAACTTCTGAACTACAAAACACTAAGTTCTGCATCCTGCTGTTGATTCTTCTTTAATGAAAGACAGCAAACATCGCTGTTCATCCTCTCC
Source organism: Zosterops lateralis (assembly GCF_965231275.1). NCBI lineage: Eukaryota > Metazoa > Chordata > Aves > Passeriformes > Zosteropidae > Zosterops > Zosterops lateralis. Next base: position 28,531,499 of record NC_139765.1, read on the forward strand.
AGCCTTTCAAATACCTTTTACATAATCAACCTCATAGTTCTATTGAATCCTGCAGAGTTAAACTGCAGGATTTCTGATAAGGTTTTTTATCAAATCCAATTCCACTCCAGAAACTGAGCATCAGCAGTGTTTACAAAACCACTCCACCATTTCTTCCCACTAACAGGAGAAAAAAAAAAAAGCCAACTATAAAATCTAATTGTCTTCCATAGTTTCAGTGTCTGAAAATTGAAGAATTGCAGTTACTTTATATCTTCACAGCAAGAGACAGTTACAGACACCTGTAAAGGTAATATTTTCAACCAAGAGCTCTAACAGGTTTTTTTTTTGCTGGACATCCATCTCTGTCAATGCACGCCCCAAAGATGATGAGTGCTACAGCACTCACAATGACAATTTCTCATCATGTTTCTCTAACATGTCTGATCTAATCATCTAGAGCGGCATCTAATTGATTTTATAGTTTTGGCTGAGAAGAGTGGATAAAATTTTGTCCACTTGAAACTGAGGCAGTATGAACATAAAAAAAAAAAAAATTAAAAACTTAGTAAGGATGTCAAATCATGCCTGAAGGGGTATTGTATGACTCCAGTGTGCATACATGCTGAAACTGTGTTTTGATACTCAAATGGAAAACAATTGCATTTTTTCTGCATCCACAATCATCTATTCTTCATGCTCCGATCCAGCACAGACTTAAAACTTCCCAAAACCCTAGAAAAATCTCCAGTTGTGGAGCAGAACAATGGAAGACACGAATCTGGTCAGGAACAAAAAGTCAGGCATAAAGGACACCGTCAAATGGGCATGGAGGACATGCAGTAGCAGGGAGCTAGTTAAATTTGTTTTCTCAATATAGAAAGACATCTAGGATTGCATCTACGGTGAAAAAACAGGCAAAATCTTATTTAGTCCTGCTGGCTCCCAGTAAGCAAGCAGCAGAATGCTTGAAGCCTATCTCAAATATTTTATATCATCATGATACAGAAACACATAATAAAACAGTTATTCCTCTCTCAAATACTAAGTAAACAGATAGCTAAAAACATGTAGCTTAAAGCTCCGGTTATAGGCTCCCCCCTACCTGTCAGAATATACTGAATGTCATCTTAAAAAAATGGCATCGTAAACATATACACCAGCCTTGGTAAGCTGAAACAGCCACCTGCTGCAGATGTAGTTCCAGCTAATACAACCTACCTCTGTGTTAGTGTCTGCAGTTTGCCCTGAAAATGCTGCTTTCCCCAGCTGGTTGCTTTGGGATTTTTTTTTTTTTTTTTAACTGAGATTATGGTTCCAGGGTATCAAACCTTTATTGAAAAAAGCTGTGGCTTTCTGAGCAAAACCACAAGGCACACAGAGTCAGCTCAGGTTCACAGGGTCTCCTGCCCTCATTTGGTACTAACAGTTTGGTTCTGATGCCTACAAAGACACCAGTAGATCTGCACTTTAGCAGTCCAGTTCTAGGAAGACTGGCTAACTTTGCATTAGCACAGCATAAAAGTTTGGATTCATTTCAAGTCTAGCACTCTAACCTAATAAACACCCTCCAAAACCAAGCAGCTCTTTGTGGAGCCAGGACCTATCAGGACCCACATGGTCAGGCAATGCCCACAAGCAGCAGTACTACTGAGATGACTCCAGAAGAGCTTAGCTCAGTCTGAATCTCACAGTACTGCTGCTACCAAACCCTGCCAGACCTGAGCAGGTTCTTCACAAGGCCAGCTCTGCTTATATTCTTCTGTTGTCTGATCATACACTGACAGTTGGAACTCAACTGTATCCCTGCACCAGGACAAAAGATGTGGACATCTTCTTCCACCCCTCAGCACTATCTCCTCAGGTTACAAACTGCTGCTGCTTCCAGAGTGCTACAGTTTGTCGGGTGGATGGTTAACAGTGAGTGCATCTTACATGCAGCAACAGACATGGATCTTTGACTAAAGCTAGCAATGGTAGCACACCACACACAATTTTATCTTTGACCTTTTAAGCAAGGTGCCCTTATTTAATTTCTGTGCTTCCACAGAAGCACTAGAAGAAAACTAAAAATACCTCCCTGCTGCTTTGCAGTTTCAACTTTTTTCAGAAGATAACAAACAGTCCATGAATTGTCCACACAATTAAATTGGTGCAGTTTAGATTAATTCAAAACTCACTGTATAGTTACATCCTTGGCACAGAGCAATTAGAGCTGGCTAAAATTTTTCAAAACCCATGCTGCTTCTGTACCCACTCCAAGACTGGGTCTCTGTTGTGTGAACTATCTTCAGAAAGAAAAAGCTGACACTGAAAGTCTGCAAAGCTCCTAATTGCTAGACTTCTAAAAGAAACCAGAAAGATAGATCAATTTAAATTCTTCCCAAAAAAAGCTCTAGGGTTTATTTTATGATCTGTGCCACTGGCAATGGAATTACTCTGGAATACTTCAGAAATACTGAGCCTCTTCCTCAGCAGGGGAAAAAAGGCCCAATACTAAAAAGTATCCAGCTTCAGATTAATTATATGCTCTACCTACAGTCCGTAGTACTTTTTACAGACATACATGCTTTTATTGTCTTCTCTTCACTATTTAAAAGACAACCTACATCATCCTTCTGCTCTCCCACAATCATTTTCTTTACTTCCAGAAAGTCACTAAAAAAAGCAGAGACCCTTCAAAACATGTGTGCAGTGATGCTGAATTTCTTGATGGAAGCAGTAACAGAGCTATTATACTGGCCTCTATCCCAAGGGAAGAAAGACTGGTAAGAGAAGGGTCCAGCACAAGATAATTTCAAGAAGTAATAGTAAAAAGAGATCTTACACAATGAAAAGGGTAACTGCTGGATGTGTTCTGCTGTCCTAAAACTCACAAGCACTTGTGTCCTCAGAGTTCATGAGACATGTAACAGAAAACAGCAGTGTTGCTGAAGATGAACCGGACTGCTAAGAGAATATAGAGAATGAGACAGTCCTTCAGACATATTTTAAATACAAAAAGAAACAAATTTTTTAAAAATCACCAATAAAAAAAACCCCACAGCAGCAAAGAAATGACCACAGTAAGCACATGAAAGCTTCAGTTCTTCACTGGAGTAGGGCAGACTTCATGTTAAGTGTACACATACCTCCCAAAAGAAATTATTATTGCCACTCATTTTCAAAAAAATCCCAGCAGATGCTGAACAGTGGAGCACACACGACAGCTAATGAGTTCTCAGGGATAGAAATTACTGAGATAGAAGCAAAATCCGAAGAGCTTATTGCTGTCAAGTCTGGGGGGCAGAACAATCTTAATCACAGAACACCGAAAGAACCTGTACATGAAATTTTAAGTCTGATAGCACAGATATTAAATAAATCCATCAAATGAGGGAGTACCACATGACTGAAGAAAGCCAAATATGGTGCCTATACTTGGAAGGAAAGAGGGAAAGAAGTCATTTTGGTAGCACAGACACATCAGTCATCTACAGACAGCACACAGATCTTGACAAAAGAATGGAAAACAAAATCAGATCAAATACATTTCAGAAGACTAATCATAGCATACTAGTCCAAAATGTCTCGTTTCTATGTTATTCCCACAAAAAATAAGTGAGTGCAATTTTTTTGGATTTTAATAAATCATTTGGCAAAGTACTACATAGGCTAAACCTGCAAAAAGTAGGAAAAGTCAGCAAAAGTATAAGATGTATAAATCAGATAAGATACTTAAAAGATAAACAAGAGGAAATTACCGGGCAGAAAGCTTATTATTAACCAAGTTCCTTCCAAGTGGTCTTTCAGGAGAGAGTTGAATATCAGAAGTGAAGAAAAGCATGTCAATGAACACAAAACAAGATTTAGCAGTGCAAGATGCAGTGTCTGGGAGAACTGTGAGAGCAGGATGCTTCCAAACTACCACTGTGGTTCCATCCTGAAACTAGGAAAGTGCAGCCAAGAGAACTGATGTTGCTTTCAAAGCTGTTTTGGAGAAGGGATCTGACATTGGCCAGAGGCTTGAGGTGAATCTAAAGAATTCTAAAGAAGACCGCAAGTTTTCTGCAGCAGACATGTCTTCAATCTCCAGAAATCTAGATTCGATAAAAATATCCCAAAAACTAGAATACTCAAATTGAATCTGGTCACCTGGTACTGACCTTTACACTGTGGCAACAGTGTTGCTAAGTCTGTCAAGGAGAAAGCTCAAAGGTACATCAGGAGTATCTACAGAGGCGTGCTTGCAGCAACAACTCTACTGTAAGCATGCTCGTAAGGCAAAAGGCATGTTTTTCATGTAAAAACACTATGATTTGTCTAAGCCAAAATGAAAAATTCAAAACCATCCTTCAAACCAGAGGACAACAAGGAATGTGTGGCCATATGTTAAGATGGGAACAAATTATTTTAAACTCAAAATTACAAGGATTTGACTGCTAAAGTGTTTTAGAACAGCTTTTCAGTAAAAGGAACTATAGGGGATTGTTTGACTGATGTGAGGATGAACCCAAGCTGTTTCTGAGGAGAAGCTTCACCTGCAGAGGACTTTATGTTGCACCTGACAGTGTCAACAGAGACTGAACCTGGATAGCACCACCCACCAACTTCAACACCAAACCAAGCCACATCTGACCAAGCCATCCCACTCTCACCTCGTCTTCTTCCTCTGCTTGAGTGTGTCACTTACGTGCTCTGTCTTTCAGATGGCAAGCCCCCCAGGACTGTGAGTTAATAGGTATACATATTGTTCCTGACAGGAGCCCCAGTAAAGCTTCACGGCTTTACCAGACATGGTCAGAAATGGTGCAGCCATGGATAAAGCATTGAGGCTTAGCAGGTGGGCAGGATCCATGAGGACAGTCTGTGAGACTGATGTCTAACACAGCAGTGCAGGCAGAATTTAAAGGTGTTAGATCTGTTGAGCTGTTAGATCATACAAGTTTTATTTGCTGCCTCCTGTATGGAGCTGTTAAAACTCATACTACAAATTCAATCACATAAAATATTAATCAAAGAATTAATATTTGAAGACATAAGAAAAAAACCTCAAGACAATTCCTATTTTGAATAACTGTCATCCTATTTAAATCATGTCTCAGGTGTACATCTACTAATAACAACATGTTTTCCCAAAACAATGCAAGAATGGAATACATATATATAAAATCAAAGCTCAAATAAGGTACACATAAATATTTTACAAGACAAAAAGTGTAAATACTGTGTCAATCTCAGTGCCAACAGACACTTATCTCTGCACAACAGAACTCGAAGTGCAAATATGGTGGCAGTTTTTGTGTTATGCAGGCCAGCAGAAATCAACGTGCAAAACCTGGTACCCAGCCCCTTCTCCAAAGACAGACTTCAGACTCTCACAGGGATCCTTTCCTCATGCTCATGTAGCTATTTATAGAAACCAGGGAAGGATAAGGCTTGAGGACCTAAAAAAGAGGTGCAGAGACATCCCTGAGGAGCCACAGCATCTTCTGGTAGAACTGCTGTCTCTCAAGGCAACTTCCCTCCCTTTCCCACCCTGAATCACTAGGGCCCACATCCAAATTCCTGCTTCCTTCCTTCCCTCTTTCCACCTCCTGACACAGCCTGACATGTATTTCATCTGCATTTAAATAACCTGCTGGTCACCAGATACTTTGGAAATAGAAGCTCCTTTTCCATTTTAGGATGCGGTTTAACCTGAGCCTGCAGCAAGAAGGAACTGCTTTGGGAGGTCTGTTCAAACACACAATAACCCTTGGCTGCAACATTCTTGCTTGCTCAGCGAGGATTGGACATCCGCCGCTTAATTGCACAGAGATGACAGGTAAGCTTTCAGAATTTTATCACTGACACATATTTTTTAGAGACTTCTAAGCTTGGCAAGAATTAAGTAAAAGCAACAGAGCATTTTCCTCTAAAAATGACATCTTCTGCCAAACCTACCCTGCAATGCCACGACAGAAGGGACTTCTGCAAGTGACAAAACAATACATTTTTTCCCAGGCATTCATTTTTAAAAATAACCCTAAACATTTTGATGATGGATCAAATAAAAAGGCAGATGGCATGAAAAATTTCAATACTAATATTTAAGAGTTTACTACAGCTTACCAGGAGGGAGCTCACAGGCCTGACAGAAAAAGAGTATTCCCATCTTACAGTTCAATAAGCCAAATGATTTTGATGCCCTGAGTCCCATATCAAACTCACTTCAAAAAACTGACAACATTTTTGCTAGAGCAAAAGGTGTTTACTCTAGCAGAAACATCACAGACCATTTCAAATTAAGAAAACTTCACAGAGAATGCTTTCTTTTTAATTCTGGAAAACATTCAACCAACCCAAGAAGGGTTATCTGGTACAGATGAAATCAGGATGAAATTTTAGGCCAGAAAAAACACCAAATTGGCACCAAGAACTACTTTCAACTTTATGGAAACCACAAAGAGAAGGCTTAGAGAACAGAAATACCAGCTCAGTCAGCTCCAGCGGAAGCCACGGTCAGCAAAAATGCTAACTCCATTGTATTAAGTTGGGGGGGGGGGGGGGGAAAGGAAGAAAAAAGGCACATTGACTAAGATGTAAACATTGCATTTATAAACCTAATGGTATATGCCAGCCTGGTAACCAGCAGACCAGTTCTTTCTGTACACTTGAAATAACAGTAGCCTGCTGAACACAGTGCTTTGACCAAACTGCAGTACTGCAAAGCCTACACACTACAGAAGGACCAAGGTTGGCCAATGCATGTTATGCTAAAATTCCACTTATGAAGGGACAAATTTCTCCCATTTGAGCAGGGTTAGGCAGTGTAACTGTAAATGTAATGAGTAGCCTATGCAAGTGCTTCCATTTTTGATGGCAAGGCTAGAGGTGAAGCAGCACTAGAGGAAACATATTAAGAGTGACAGTAGCACCTGCATTGTACAGAATACGGAACCAGAAAAGTCTACGGCTGCTGGTGATCACACAGAAGAAAGATCTTGCCCACAATATACCATTAGCCAAAACTAGCCTCCCTCCCAAAGTAATGTCAGGTGGCTGAAAAACAGACCATGCAGTCTGACAGTTCTCTAGTAAATTCTGAGCCTAGCACGAGATCAACTACCTACAGCACAGGGCCCAAACACTTCAAGGAGGCAGAGCTGGAGTACTGCTCCATGATTTCAGGTATTGCATGAGAAGTCTGCAAGCAATGATGAGCAGCCAGAGGAAAATGAGAGGTACTGAACTATAAGGGCAACTGGGGAGTGGTGGATGATGAGCATCAACTTCAGTGAATAGGTGGAGAAAACACTGTAGGAAACCACACTTCATTGACTCAAATATTGGCAAATTATTGTTTCTGCAGTTGTTGTGGTTATGTCCCATCCAATCAAACTTCCTGTGGTGAGGGTTGCAGAGAGAGGGGAAGAAATATAACATAACATTCTTTCTGTATCCCACTCCAAATGCCTTTGCATCCAGCCTCTGCTTCTCATGCATGCAGCTTTTCCCACCTTCACTTCTCTCCATGATGTAGTTTATGTAGTATTATATGGGTGTAAGAAAAACAAGGCTGCTGGAGCACACAGGTGGGACTCTCACATCAAATAACTTCTCAAATATTACTGCAAATCCCTTTCCTTTCTCTCCAGAGACATCTTACTCCACTTATTATTTCATTTCCTGTTTGTTTCATTGTAGGTTTCCTTTTATTTCATTTCATGCAGCTTGGCAGAATAACATCAAGCAATTAAAATGAGGCACATATAACACTCACAAAAATACCGCAGAACTCTCCAATGTTCTCTACGTTGACTGAATTAATTCACATTTCACATATACTGGTCTACAATGCCTCTTTCACTCTGCACTTCATTCCCATTAGCAGATATTATAGTTAAGTTATGTAATTGAATCATTATTCATCAGTAAAACATCTACTTACCCACCAGTTTTATACCTTCGATGTCTCTCACGGTAGACTCAGCCCAGAGATGAGTCCCAAGGCAGGAGAGTCTCAACAGCAGGAACGCAACCATTGATCTTGGCCCACAACCGCACAGTACGTTTTTGCTCACTGCAGAAATCACTACAGAAATTGCCTGTTGAGTTTGGGACCTCACCACACAAAAACATAACCTTTAATTTGAAAACAAAACACATTCCCTGTTCTCACAGTCATGAAATCACCAACATGGACCAAATGAAATCCAGCGCAATATCTTCCCTACTCTGGAGACGTCCTGAGCAAATCTGAAAAATTAAGAACAGAGTTTTCAGCTAATCAAGTTGATTCAGAAGCCTAAATGAGGAAGGGAGGGCAGGCAGTGGGGAGGTGGCAAGATCTTAATCAATTTTGTGTCCCTGATGAGCTGCTCAGGCACATCCAGTTAAAATTGTCAATCTAAATTCCAAACTGCTGAAGTGTTCACCTTCCTTTACAAAGCTATAAAGTCAAAACTCTTTCCAACTCCTCTTCCACCACTCAACAATGTAGTAAAGCAGTGTCAATATAAAAGCATAGCACCTTGGCAATAGAACATACAGAAAAATTATGTGAAATGTAATTCAATTCATAAGTTTCAAGCCTCTGTTTATATGCTGCACCCCTCTAAGTGTCTGTCTTGCTTTTCCATTAGAAGTTGCTAAATGGTTTCTAGTTCACTGCAAAATTAGACCAGGGTATATGTTGCACCTTGTATCACATCTTTGCAATCCTATGCTGGTGAGCCAAAACTTCAGGACAGTAGCCTGCAAGGAAATTTCCACAGCAGGTATAATTTGCCCAGCAAATATGCAATATAGAACGATTGCTCTGAACACTGTGTTTTAAACTATCATGCACTTATTCACTCAGTCCTTACAAAAGCACAGTTAAAATACTCATGAGAGGTTTAATTTCTGACTAACAAATAGGATCATCTGTAACTTCAAATCCCAAGGGGGCACCACATGCACCACACCATTTCAGGCCAATTAGCACGTTGTTTGGGAATTAGCTCTTAAAACAACCAGTGCATTACATCATGAAAATAACAGTTTTCCAATTGTTCTAATGAATACAGAAGAGGAAACTGGAACAAATCCTCTGCTGTTATAGATCCATCTACATCAGCTGAGCTCTGTTACAAATCATTTCAGCTTTATTACTTAGACAGTAGGCAAGTAAAATAGCAATCCATTTGAAATGGAAAAATCCTTGGCACTTTCTGTGAATCACCACATGACTATTAAGATAATAAAATTAATCACAGGTTTTCTATCTCAGTCTTGGTGGTTTTCATAGTTTCTACTGTTGTAGCAGTGAGACTATACTTACTCTCTGTAAGCAAACAGTAAAACACTGTCTAGAAGTTAAAGCATTTTCCTGAGTCTTTCCATTATCACAGTTATTCCCAGACTACGAAACTCCTACGCTTTGTACCTGTTGGTATCCTAATTTCAGGACAACACATAATGCAGTTTTATGATCTCAGAGAGGAAAATCCAGCCATTCATCTTCAGCCAAGCAATCAAGGAACACAATGAGAATCATAAGTTTCACTTTTAAAAGCTATTGTTCCTTAAAATGGGATAATACTTGTTTCAAATTTATTTACAAGTTGTTTATCCAACTCATGCAGCTCAATAAAATGAGAGGTTCATTACTCTGCCCTCCCTCAGCCACATGCTAGGTACTTTATTTTCAGCTGAAACCACAGGTCCACCTCTGCTTGCTTTCCTAATATATTTCAAACCAAATAACCATCAACCTTCACATATGGTCTCAAAATACTTTTGACTTTGTTTTTGTTTTCCTGTGCTTCAACACCTCCTCAGATTAAGTCTCTCATACCAAACACTGATTACCATGCAGTTTTGTTTTATTTACTACCTCCTCTTGGGTTTCACCCACTTACATCTCCCTTACGGTTCTTCCAACCTGAAGCTGTCTGGTGCCAAGCACCCAGTGTTTTCCCTGTGCTACGAATTCATGCTACAAGCATCAGTGTGACTCAACTCCAAACAAGTATAGAACAGTACTTGCATTAATTGCTGGCTATTTCTGGCAACCCTGGAGTGTTCACATGAAGAAATGCTCTCGTGAAACCATTTTAAGCTTGATCCCCCATTATATGGCAACCAGAAGCCAAAATAAACAGAAAGAAGTAAGAGGACACACATTTGAAATGGACAATTAAAAAAACAAAAACAAAAACAAACAAACAAACAAACAAAAAAACCACAGACAAATAAAAGAAAGTGCCATTCTAGTCTGTTTTAACAGAAATGCACACAGAGAAAATATCATAAATTGAGAAAACATTGTTTTAAGGAAAAATAAAACTACTGAACTCCAAATTAATTGTCATGAAACACCATGTTCCTGTAGTGGTGTGTTTTGGGGTTTTATTCATCTGTTTGTTTTATACTGTTTCCCAGTGTTTTTTTCCCATGTACCCCATGTTTTACCCCATTATGGTTTACCCCAGTTATTGTTATTAATCAATCATTACTTATATGACACCCAAGTCCTGTCTGTCACTTTGAGGCCTCACCCTGAAGTCCAGAAAATTCTGGTGGGGAATCCCAGTGATTGGCAGTGTCCCGGTTCTCCTTCCCCCCTTGCTCCTTGATTTGTTCTATGAGTTGTCACTTTGGTTCGGGGTCACTCCCTTCCCATGCTGGATTGGTTCCAAGGTATATCCTCCCTACTCCCCTACCCCCATATTTAAGTTGAAACCCCTCGAGTTCTGCGGGCTTTGGCAGGCTGACTCCTGGGTGAGAAGAGATACAATAAAACCCAGTTGAAGTTCCCCACCGGAGTCTCATTCTTTATTCTCATTATTTCTCACATTGCTCATGCTGCTGCTGAGACAAGGACCCACAGGATCTGTATTCCAGGATACAGAACTGTACCTGCTTGCGGCACCAGTGTCAGAGCTCACCCCAAGAGAAGCACTGCACCCCCACATGTTCCTATAGACCACTGTTAAGATTAACAAGAAAAAGTAATTTACATTGAATGTGAAAAATTCTTCATTTTGCTGGGTTAAAATAGATTTAAAAAAAAAAAAAAAGTCTTTACCCAACAGACCCAAGGAAAACCTTCTTTCTAGCCTGGCTATTCAAAAATTGCTCACCACACTATGTCTCACACCAACAAACTTTGCTTTTACGCAAATCTGTGACACTGTTCTTTATTGCTTTAATTCAGCCTATTAGTCAGGAATATACTGCTTTTTTCCAAATAAACAGAATAGCCCTCTACTACATTTTCTAGGACAAAAGGACAAAAAACAGAAGTACAGTCATGGATGAAGAATAAATAAAAGCCATCTCAAAGAAGCTCAAATTAAGAAAAATACTTTAAAAATAAATATTCACAATAGCTTATAAAGAATTATGCACAGCCACTTCTTTAACCAACACTATTAAAATCCAAACCCTGTACTGCTTTTGTGTCATGTCATATGAAACGTGGGTGTTCCCTTCTTTCTGATGTGAATGCCAATGGCCATTACCATTAGCAAACAAATGCAAGACAAAAACAGCCCACAGACTGTAGGGAAGAATAGGAAAAAGAGAAGAAAAGGTCTTTCAGTCACATAAAAGTGACTCCATGACTTCACGGGCCCCTTTTCTTCCCATGCACTCACTCCTTTAAGCACACTACCCAACAGCAATGTTTGGCACAGGCAACAAACCTGAAATGAGCCTGGACATGCCTGCAAGTGGATGAACGGCAGGATGTACACGCACTACCCAACTTTGAGCTCTTAAATTATTGACCTGGACTTCCAGTCACACCTTCAATGGAGAGAAACATGTCTTCAGTGGATGGAGAGGAGTCCCTCTTTAGCATGTTGCCCAGGAATGTTGCAATCTGCTCCACCTCTCAGCTCTGCACTGAACACAACTTGTTGGAAGTATCTCTCCCAATGAAAAACAGAAACAAAGGCATCTGTAATATCTATGGCAGATACTGAGAATTTTTTTACCCAAGGACCACAGCTGCATGCTATCAAAACAGTCTACCCCAGGAGAAACCTGTACCCTTCACTGCATCCACAAAGCCATGTAACTCACTCTTTCAAAAAGTGTGAATGACCACAGAGTCCACTGCCTTTTGAAATTAACAAAACATTTCCTCACCCTTCCTACACTATAGCCCTTTCACACATAAACACAGTCTCGCAAGAACTCTTGTCAAATTGAAACAGCTACAAAGGAAGAAAAAGGTGATTTGTCTCTGAGGAACATGCTCTGCTGTGCACTGAAGCCTAAAAGGGTAGCAGGTAGTGAGTCAGAGGCTTTAAAACCTCATTGTTGCCTTTACTTCTTATTTTCACTCCTACTGACCAGAGGCTGATAAGAAAATTTATTATTGTTTAAAGACACAAACAAGATAGTCAAAATAATTCAGAATCCAATCAATACCTTACATTGTGGCCACAAATAACAATTCCAATCCCAATTCCACACCCTGTTGAATTAGCTTGAAGGTCATCTGGACCTAATCTTGGTATTTCTTTTCCTATCACATCACTAACTCCTTTAACTTACAAAGAATAGCCTGACCTGAACTTCCAACTACTGAAAACAAGCGCATGAATCCATGCTAAAACTCCAAGATCATTAAGTACTTAATTGCATCGAAGTATAAAAGCTAAGAGCTAAAGTTGCCACCTGGCTCCTGTAAGCACCTGGCAGACTCCCATTCTCTACTGCAAGGTACATGAAAAAAAACCCACTAAAATCTGACAGCACTGAGTTACCTTATGCCATGGTTTCTAGCCAAGCTTTGAAAGGCAATAAATAAGGTTGTTCCATAAGAGGGGTCATTCACAGGACCAGAACTAACATGAAAACTACATATATATATATATATATATACATACACATATATGTATATGGTTCGCTCAAAGGTGACTATCAAGAGACTGTTGGTTCTGTAAGCAAGCCTGCTTTTGTAATTGGTAACTGCTGTCTCCAAATTCTTCCAAAGCTCACGTCAAAGGGAATGGGAAGAGACTCTACATTCTCACTGTTTTAAGAGAAAGCACTGAGCTATAAAGAGCTTTAATTCCCCCCGAGTTTACAGCTGCACACATGCTGATACAGCCCAGCCACCCTGGAGGCACGTCTAGCACTCTTTCAGGGTTATCTTGCACAGGTGTGGCAAGCAAGGATTGCTGCTCTCCAACAGCTGTCAGACCTTGTGTTAAGGTGACTATTTCAAGACTTAAGATAACTTTCCTGGCAAATGAGAGTGAATTCAACAATGACTAAAAGCTTATGACAAAGACAATATGTTCATAGGCTACTTACCATGACGGAGAAGAATTTCACCTCTAGTCCCTGCTCTATCCAAACTGAAACAGAACTACTGACTAATCTTTCTGTTGGGCTGTCTTGATCTCCACTAGTAACATTTTCTTGCAGGAGAGAGGTGAAGCAGGGCACTCCACAATGTCAAAGTCACTCAGACCTCTGACTGTGGGGTCATGGGGAGTCTCACTCTCCTATTAGAGCTGCATAGTTACAACAACACTGGGTTAGAAAAGGTCTGATCCTCTAAGAGAGAGGTTATAAATACTCACTGAAACAGTTCAAACTACTTTTCCCTTTGTTTTTAGCTTCAGGAAGTTTACTATTTTCACTGTGGAAGTGAGCCACTACAAAAGAGGTAATCAGATAGTGTCCTATTCTTTCACTTCTTCCTTCTGCCCCTAGAATGTAATGTAGGTCCTAGTGAATATTTCATATCTTAATTACCAAGAATAATTATCAATTTTTAAAAAATCATTGAAGTGATATTGCTCTCACGTAGTTCTAAAACTAAATTTAAATCGCTTTTCATCTCTTCATCGTGAGCTGCTGGAATGTAAGTCTATCTATCAGGTTTATCAAAACGTTCCCATCCTGCTACGCCAGAGCGCTGCCGAGCCGAGCCCGCCTCAGAAGGGCCCCCAATGGGTCGCTCCCTGCCCGCCCGGCGGGTCACAGCACGGCCCGGGCCCGCCGATGGGTCACTCCCTGCCCGCCCGGAGGGGCACAGCACGGCCCGGGCCCGCCGATGGGTCACTCCCTCCCGGCCCGGGGGGGCACGGCCCGGGCCTGCCGATGGGTCACTCCCGCACGGCCCGGCGGGGCACACACAGCACGGCCCGGGCCCGCCGATGGGTCACTCCCCCACGGCCCGGCGGGGCACAGCACGGCCCGGGCCCGCCGATGGGTCACTCCCGCACGGCCCGGCGGGGCACAGCACGGCCCGGGCCTGCCGATGGGTCACTCCCGCACGGCCCGGGCTGCCCGCAGCGAGGCCGGCCTGAGCCGGGCCCGCGGGGCGGCCCTGCCCTCTGCGGGGGCCCGGCGGTACTGCCGGCCTCCCGCCGCACCTGCGGCCGCTGCGAGCCTCCGCCGGGGCGGCTCCGGTACGAGGCACTGCCGCGGGACCTGCGGCCGCCTTCTTTTCCCGGGATCGCCGCTGAACGGGGCCGGGCAGCGGCACACCTGCGGCTCCCGGCCCGCCACTGAGGGCCCGGCCCTCCGCCCCCCGCCTGAGCCGTCCGGGGGCGCAGAGCGGCGGAAAGGCCCCCCCTGGGCCGCTCCCGGGGCCGCCCCCCGAGCTGAGTGAGGCCCCACTCATTGCCCCTCGGCTCTGTCCTTCCTCCGCCTCTTCCATGCCACTGTTCATTGCATAACCCCACAGATAACAATTCATTTTCCTGTTTTTAAAAGGAGCCCTCAGACAAGCCTTCTGAAGTCTTATTAAGCTATCCCGCCCTCGGGGATGTTAATTTGATCCCCGATGCTAAAATAGCACAAGGAGTAGCTGTACTGCTCTCTCCTTCAGAGCCTGCCACGGCATTATCAGGATAACCCAATATGTGGCCGAGACAAGTATATGGATAGAAAAGTTTGTTTACGCTCAGCCGGGGTGTGATGTAGTGGATGCGCATTGAAAGAAGCATTTCAAGGACCTGGAGGGCTCCTGTTATTGAATCCTCAGTGCTGTGACTCAGTGTGTGGCAAGGGCTGTAAATCCTCTGAGAGTTGTTTTCATTCTTCAATGCTCTTAACACAGAGCAACAGTGCAAGAAATGTCTCCATCTTTTCTGATGCAGCTGGACTGACTTCTATTAGCCAAGCCTTGTGGTCCCGAGGTTAAACTACTACCTACCAATTTCCTAGGAAGAGCAGCTTCAGTGTAAGAAAAATATGTAACAGTTGATCTGCTGTGTAATGGAGGCATTAGTGGGAATTTTTTTAAGCATGTCAACTGAGAGGAGCAGTTGCACTAGTAGTTGGGAGTTTTCAATCGTAGATCAGCATCAAGGTGCCCATCTTCAAAGGCGAGCAGGTGAATCAGGTTAATTGCTCAGTCATCATTAGTTCTGCTTCTCCCTCCTTCCTAAGCATGCTATGATCAACAAGTAGTCGGGTTTCTCAAGCCCAGTGTTATTCCTGGGAAAGGAGGACAAGATACAACACAGTAATTTGAAATGTGGACTCTCCCTGGTAATCACACTCTGTCCAGAAAGAACACTGCTGAACTGAATGACAGCATAGCAATCAACTCCTTCAGAAAGACAAATCCTCATACTCTTCCTAATGACTCTGGTACGATGTGTGTAGAGACTGAACTGATAGAAACCGGCGAAAATCACGAGCAAGAGAGATTTACGAGAGTAAATAATCAGTGAAATCTAAGGACTAGATACGAAATATTTTGGTTTCTTTACTATTGAGGAATACATTCAGTGCAGACAGCTCGGTTTGCGAGCTGCGAGCCCCAGGCAAGGGGCACCGTGAAGTGCCAACCCTTTGCATAACAAAGGGTTACGCTTTGCGGTGCTGGCCAGGGGACCGACCCTCAGAGACCCTCAGAGACCCTCAGAGACACGGCAGGAGCCGACAATCCCCTCACTGGATGTCCTAAGTCTCTCAAGGGATAAAAAGTCCAGGGTTTCCTCCTCGGAGGCATCAGCTCCAGCTGTTATTTTTTTTATTTAGTTATTGCACCAAGATTAAATTATTTTAAGGATGAGGACTTCTGAGACTCTGCTATAGGAAACCTGGGAACGAGCCGGTGAAGAGGTAAGGAAACCTAGTCAGTGCTGAGTGTGTGGTGTGTAGCTCAGAAAGGGCTTCAGTCCCAGCTCGGGTGGTGCACGTGTGACTGCCAAAGCACCTACTGGATGGTTGGACAGGAGAGTTTCCTTAACATTTACCATACCCTGAGGAGACCTCTTGATAAAGACGATGATGATGATGATTAGGTGGTGTTGGTGATGGGACTTGTCATTTCTGCAAGTATAAAAGCCTTGGTCATTGTTGAGATTGAAATACTGACAAGCTACCAATTCTCTTACTCAGTACAAGATTAGTCTTCCCAGGAAGTTTGCACACAACTGCCACTTAAGTGAAACAGAAACGAAGCCAGCTTTCAACAGTGAAATGAATGCATACACAACATGACTCAGTATTAAACTTGTGAGAGGTCACCAACTATTAAATACTGTCAATTAACAAAATGAGATCAAAGTGCTTTTCAAAGATAAACACTTTTCAAAAGGTGGGGTAGTGCTTGTTTGATCTCAGTTGTACTCCCATGTGGGTTTCATACATAAACCCCTCTATTTCTAAAATGCATGGCACAGCTTTCAAAGCATTCATACTGATCTCTATATTGTACTGATCTCTGTATTGTACTTAAAAGATACATAGCAGTCACACCGTTGCCACTGCTGTTTGCCAAATACCTGGTGTAGAAAGTAACATTCAAAAAACATCCCAAGACTACAAAAAATAAATAGCCAAATCAGCTATGGGATGGGTAAATATAGAAATCATAATATGATTGAAGTATCATCATAGCATGATCATCTGGCATAGCTGGGACTTCTGGCATTGCAGAATAGCATTCAAATACACATTACTTAAATGCTGTTACCTCCCTGCACATCTCCTCTTGTTCCTGGCTTTTTTGTCTTTTCCATTCTGAAGCATCAGTTACCATGGAAACAAGCAGTGTCATTTATGTATATTCGTGAGCCTTACCCTTGGCATGTGAAGTGAGTCTCAGTTAATGGTGTGACCTGCATCTGGTGGAGCACATCCCTGTGGAGGGAGATCTGGCAGTGGGATATGGGCACTGGCAGAATAAGACAGCGCTGAGCACCCTAGAGAGAGGCTCTAGGTGCGGGGCCAAATGCCTCCCAGGGGAAGGAGATTTGTAATTCCTTCTGCTATTGCTGAGTGCAGGGAGTCAGCAGTTTTCTCAAAGCTGGAGGAGCTGTTAAGAGATAGGACTCCAGGGACAAGTATTTTGGACACAGTGCAGGGACATTTTTTCTCCACACAGTGGGGACAAGTGGGAACATGACCTCCAGCACCACACACAATTTCTTTTAGGCAAATATGTAATGGAAATCATTTGGGGTATCATGGCATGAGGACATAGGGTCTATTTAATTTAAACTTGCCTTAATTTGCTGGCTTCTCTTGTCAAGAGGATCTATTTCAGTAACAAAATAACTAGAGGATAAATCTGCAGAGACTTGTGTAATGTTGGAAATTTAAAACTTGAGTGGATGGCAGTAAGTGGCAGACAAAAGTGCTTTGATTCTTAAAGCTTTGGATAGATCTTGCAACCCTTCTGTTTATTCAGGTGGACTTGGATAAATTGCATCGGCTTCCTGACTCATAAAAAAGTCCAGTGATGAGAACTGGAACAGCAGAAACCCAGAACTGCTTGAGTTTAGATGCTACAAAATTAGGGGGAAAATTCCATCTACTTAACCCAAAACTTTCAAAAATGATGAATCGTGTTTGTTCGCCCTAATTTTTGATTGGCCAGTCTAAGACCTTATGAAAACATGAAGAATTGCTATTCAGAAAACACAGCTCACCCTCTGCAACCTGATAATTATAAAAAAATATCCTCAGCTGGACACCTCTGGGTATTTAGGCATTCTGGTAAGTAGTGCTATAGTAATGCAACCAAGCACTAGTATTTATTTATAGTACTAATATTTTTAAAATTAATTCTGGAACACTTCTGCCCTGTGTTAGTTAGTATTTTTATAACCAGTAAATGCACTTGTATGTAAATAACCTGTAGAGGAAACTGTAGTTTTTTCTCATGTGTATTTTCTCTCTGTATTTTTGTTTCTTCTCCATTACTCAGAGGAGAACTAGGGATGAACAGAATAAATCAGAATTATTATTCTTGCAGAATAACAGGCTGAAAAAGCATTGTCTCTCAGTGATTTCCATAAAGAGACAGAACTTTGTGGTATAAGAAATTGGAAAGGAACCATAATAACTTTCCATTATATGAGCCTTGGTATTTTTAGCTAGAATGAGAGAACAAATGGGGAATTCAAGAGAGAGAGCCCAAGGCATGAGCATTTGTTTTGCAACTCACACAACAGAACTAAGGGAGAAAAATACTCTGCTAGTAAGAACAGAAGCTTCTACTACCTGAACACAACTCAGGTGATCCTCAGAGTTATAATGACCACTTTAAACTGCCTCCAAGATCATGTTTGCAGCTAGGTCAGTGGCTACATGGGACAACTGGTAATACAAAGCTGGGCAGTTGTTTCAGAGAAATCCTGTTCTGGTACATAACAGAGATGATGATGAGTACATAACTCATTATGTACTCATTTTAGTGTACCAAGCCAGACACTTGGAAAATTCTAACATGATTTAGCCCCAAAACAACATAGGCATTACTGTTCATGCTGCAGCAGAATTTGGAGGCCTGATCTGGTTAGCCATAGGCACAGCCCAAAATAAATTGGGCAGTTGTTGCTCTACCAAACACCTTCAGTCATGATACAGTCTCTCCAGAAGAAGAAATGCTGCTTCCTACTTTAGTACTTAAAAAAATCCAGACCTGAAATCATGAAGCTAAAGAATAATATCAGCAGTCTACACTTCTCTTTCCTTCATTTTTAATCAGCTGCTGTTTATATCCAGGTTTCTGCTGATAGAGTGGATTCTTAACTTGCTCTCAAAATCAAGTGCCTTCTGGACCAAGAATAGGTTTTTTTGGGTCATCACCCCCCCGTGATCTCAGAGATGCTCTTAATATACCAGTTTATTATATATGCACTGCATCAAAAGTTTATTTTGAAAGCATTAGATATGCATTCTAACTCTACAACAGCTTTCCACACACACAAAAAAAAAATGGAAACATCTCATATACACCCCTAGCTTTAGTAGAAGTGGCTATGTAACAAAAAGTGTTATTAGGAACTGTGCTGTAGACAGCATACTAGGTATGACATTGTCCACATCTGAACAGATGAAGGACTGTGGCTCTCAGTCCCACGAATGTATCCATTTTGGCTGCCAAAAATCAGCTAAAAAGAGATGTACTTTCCATGACTTTTTAAATAGTTGAGTATGATTCCACTGTTAAGTTTCCCTGTCCTACAGCTGTGCCAGACAAATATGAAAATGTGAAGTGCACAGGTACTATCTGTATTTCCTTAGCTAGAGAGGCATCCAGAATCACAGTTAATTTCACAGTTAATCCTGAAAACACCTCAGAATTTGTTGCTCTTGTCCCTCTGGCCTTGTAACTTATCTTTGCCAGTGCCTGGCACAGGATGCTTAAGGAAAAGTACAAGACTGTTTCCACAGCTGAGAATTTGTTCATCAGCATCACCAGATGCATGGCTTGAGATGATGTGAAAATGGCTCTACTCAGACTGGCCAGAAGGTGCAGCTCTTGACAGGCACCAGTAATGACATACAGGCACAAGTGCACTGGTGGGGAAGCACAGACACAGCACCTGTCAGCCTTAAGATCTGTTACCTTTATAAACCAATAATCTACAACGATTTTGCATCTTCAGTTTTAGTATCTAGGGTATCTGCTGGCAAGGAACTGTACAGTTGAGCAATGCAGTCTGTAAAGCATGTTTTTTCTTCTAGTATGCCATGTTCCTTGTGCAGGAGAGACAATGTGCAACTTCCAAATTCATCCTTTTCCTTATGAAGAGTATGATGTGTGTATCAAGCACTGGTGGACTGCTGCCAGAAAGTAAGAACGTGCTGGTATTTTGCATTTTTATGATAATAAATCCATTAGTCAAAATCGGTTTTCAAGCCTTACATACCTGGAAACTGCAAATAAACTTCTCATCACAGGAAGTCTGTATTTGCATGAGAGAAGGGAATTTAAAAAATTAAACATGTGTAAGTTTAACATGAAGATGCAGGATGTCCAATTCACCATGAGCTAAGCAGAAAAGATGCCCCTGCCCAAAATATCTGCTTGAACATGATTTCTAGCTATGAACATGATCTCTCTGGCATGACTGTCAGTTTTCAAGCTGGAAGGAGGAACTGCTCATCTGTCCTTTTACTCCAAGAGCATGAGGTATTATGAACATTTCTGTGGAAATGATTGGATGGTCTACACAAAGCCACAGCAGCAGAAGAGAGATTACTCCAAAATTTCAGGTAGATGGTGCCTGATGAGACATAACAATTACAACACAGATTATTCTCTTTAATAAGGTCAGCACAAGGTGAAAAGGTGAAAACAAGCTTTATTTTAACATACAAATCAGAGAGCCTACAAGGCGAGACATACCCTTATGATAGGCAGCGTGGGTCTCCACACCCCATGTGCAGCCACTTGCGCTACAGTAATCCTGAGATATGGACAAAAGCCCTAAAAATCCTTTTAATCGCTCTCGTTATCGTCACCTCCATTTGGGAATTAAAAATGTTATACAGTTCAGAGTGAGGGAAATGAATTACCTATAAGCAAAATACCCAAGATAATGGTCGAATTCCCTGCTGTCATCCAGGTACACCAGCAAGAGCACTTGAACAACTCAAGAGATGGAAGTGTGAAAGGTTACTTCATCAACACTGGAAAGCATACATAGAAGGATGCTAAGATATTTTTGCTATCCTCAACTGTTACTGTCTTCATGAACTGTGCGGTCTTTGTGTCAAGCTCTACACTGTGTTTTAAGTTAGTAAAAGAACACCAACTTTCCTTGCTTCCTTTCAATATGAAGTTATATGTGATAGAGAAATATTTTTAAAAGTTTATAAAAGCAGTAGAACTTCAGACATTTAAAGTAATTTCCCTAATACTAAAGGCTACTTGAACACCCTCATTTTGCTACAAGACTGTTTTTCATCAAAAAAAGGAAGTCTCTTTTTAAAAAAAAAGTTAAAGGTAAGTAAAAGTTATAGACATGTTTGGAGTTTTTCTTTAGTTTTGCAACATATAAAAATAAGTTACACTATATATTATGGCTTTCATTTACTTATCTACTCATTTAGTAGCAGAGTGTTATGGGTTTAAACACTAGATGTTGTCAATAATTAATCTGCCTGTTCTTCGGGCTTTCCTTGAGTTTTGAATTTGTGAAAAGAAACAAGCAATATTAGAGGGAAAATTAAGAAGGCTCCAGAAAAACTTTAACAGCAAGAAGCACCTGTAGAAGAAGTCTTTCAGAGAAATTTTTAACTCAATTTCAAATTTTCATTTGATTTCTAAAGTAGTTTAAAATTGAAGCTTTAATTTCTTCTTCTTGGCAAAATAAAGGCCAAGTCAAATATGCCATGCACTTCAATATTCAGGAATTCCTACTGAGCTTCATTTCGGAAATGTTTCATACAGTACATACAGTATGATATTATTATGCTACTGAAGTAATGATCTCTAATGATTATTAATAATACAAGATAATAGATTTGGTATGCAGCTATCTGAAAAAGGCCACAATAATGCTAAACCAACATGACTCAACACTGCAACACAACTGCTCAATATTCAGTGTTGTTCACTACCAATGGAAAGGGAGGTTGGGCAGAAAAGGTGCTTGAGTCAGACTGAAAGACTTCAATTACATATTGCTGCACTACTAATGGCTATATTATTAATATATTTACATTTTGACAAATAAAGTTGCATTCAAATCCGACAAGCTATGACAATATTCAAATACATGTAAATAAAAAGAATTCTAGATTCACAGCCAAAGTATTAACAAAAAAATCTCATTGTGCGGTTGATGTAGCATTTGCAACAACAAACTTGTGAATTCAATAAGAGACTGTGGCACCGAATTTGGGTATATTTTCAACCTCTAGTTTTACTCAGGACAGAAGAGTTGCCAGCTAAATAAATTTAACTGACTACTGTACTTTCCAGCTCTTTGTAAACAAGACTCCATGTTGTGCAAAAGAAGAGCTTTTGCTCCCCTTTTTCTTCAAGAAAAGTATCTGAAAGGCAAGCTGTAGTGATTGTTTCTGACAGCAGCAGAATAAAGAAGCAGATAGAAAAGTAGGTATGTATAAAAAAGTTCTTACAGTAAAAGCATCTGTCCTGGTTTGATTTTGTTTATGAAAAGGCACTTTACCTATTGCTAAAACTCCAATACCATACTTGTCCTTTGAGTTTTTCTGTTAGAAGGTTGCATTGCAAGGTCGTCAGCAAGAGGATGCAAATGTTCTTTATACAATGCCTATCGGCTACGAATTTTATAATTACACATAGTATCTTACAGCAGTTATTCAGAAGAATAGATTAATGTTCAAAATAGCAACAGGTCTTCAAACAATACTTCAGTGATGACAGATGATCTGCCAGAGACAACACACCACCTGTAGCGAGTCCATGCTAATAAAATTAGCAATGTAAAAACCTTTCAGAAGTGAGTCCTCAGTCTTTTGTTTTCCTCTCGAAGTCTCTCAATTTCAGCTACTAAGCTTTCATTTACAGAGTATCTTTCAAGTAAAGCGTGCATTTCGTTCTACAGAAAAAAAAAAGTCCCAATCAGTAGTAATAAAGTTAATAATTCCAGTTTTATCCTATTTGCTTTCATATTTCTTTTAAAAATGAAATAATGTAGATAATTCTCTTTTTAAAAACTTTTTATAAGAAAAGTAAGGTTTTCCCTTTTATGCTGACATACAGTATTTTGATCATTAATACATTAGTGAATATTTTATCAAAGGATATTTTGCAGTTCTTCAGGATGAGAATCTAGTAATGCTGATTAAAATGCTCAGAACCCAGACAAGGTCTTTTTAACGCAGATCAAAAGAACAAAGATTCATAAAAAGGTGAAGCTAAAGAATGCAGAACAGTTCAGTATGCATACAGTATCTACAGTGAAGCTTTCTCTCTGAATTCCAACTATCTTCTCCTTACCCCAGCCTTTGGCCCTTTCCAAAGGACCAGCTGAATTTATTTGTAACTCCTGAAATACCTGAAATTCGTATTTTTTCATTTTCCTGAACTTCAATTTCCTGGACTCCTGCAATTCATACCTACTCAACTCCTAGGTTCACTTTATTAATCAAAGAAAAAACAATTTCACGGATTCCCATTCATACTTTCCCCCTCCTTCACAGGAAATCTCCCTTTCTTGATTTTAATAAACAAAATAGATTTTCACTTTTGAGAGAAGATGGCATGCCTCGGTATTACCAAAATTGAAAACTGAATACATTTCCCATCATGGTCCTTGTACATACCAACTGCATATGGAATTGCTTGATCATCTCCACTTGCAAATTCACAATATCTCGATGGCATGCTTCTCTGGGGGAAGAATTGCAAAATGACAATGCTTAGACTTATTTAGAAAGCAGTCTCTCTCGTACACTCAGCATCCAAAACTCCACAATTCCTCACCTTCACTCTCATACAACGTCTAGAAACCCTTAGACCATGAAACATAATCCTCTACAGCTTATTTTGGAATATTTTTGTATTTTCATAATCATACATTGATTTTCACAAGTACCACTTTTTTCAGCACATAAGAAGATGTAGGACTTTTCAGTTTAGAAACACAAATATATACATGGTGATATCAAGACTTTTTCAGTTGCAAGCTATAAGCTCCTCTCATTTTTACCACTCAAAGCTAATTTTCACAAGCACTGCAGAGACAGACACTTATCTGTACCTGAAGAACATGACTTCCAGTACATGACTTTCAACACTCTTAAAGGGCCCAAAACATCAACTGTGGTAAGTGATACATTATTCTCAAACCCATGGAATAATTCAGGTTAATCTACATAAAAAGCAATGGCAGTGTTGTCTGCAAAGTGGACATGTATTTGTTAATTCATGGACCACCATTCACCACTACAAAAAAAACACGCTTGAAAATAGCCTCTGATGATGACATTAATACAACAGTTCCAAGAGCTGAGGAAGAACTAGAACAGCTCACAGAAAAGCAGACAAGGCCACAAGTTCTTCCTAAACAGTGCAGTTGTCTGAGACTGAGTATTGTGCTTTGGGTACCACTGGCCTGATAAAGTAAAGTGTTTCGTAAATGGACACACAGAGATATTACTTCATTCTCCTTTCCTCAAATATACAGCAAACCCAAAGGAATCTCCACGTCCTCTTTCCACAGATTACTGTGCTACAGAACTCCTACTGGAGACAATCTCCTTTGAGTGTATCAAGTGGCAGCTTGATACACTCCTTTGAGTGTATAGATGGCAGCTAGCATCCTGTAAATCCAAAGACGTAGGTTATCTCCCAAAGACAGGGGGATTAGGAAGCAAACATCTTTTTGGAACCAAATGAATTATGTATTATTCCCAGTTCTTTCCTGAAGGTCTGTGGTTTTTCCCCTCATTACTTGAAGGGGAATGAATTTCAGGCAAGGAAGGTAAAAATCCTTTCCCTCAGATTCCAGCTGAAAGGTAGTTAGATCATTGAAAAGCTTAGAGTAGTTCCCTTCCCTCTTACTGAGTCCAATACTAACAATCTTTTGTGATGCTTAAATGTATCTGCAACTTACAACCAGGAAAAGAGCCAGCAGAATCTTCCAGCCACTCCAAAAAGTATAGGTCAGAGGAGAAACAGAATATTTAAGGCTCCAGATCTCAGGTACTGGAAGTAATACACTGGAAAGCATAACTTCTAACTCTGGGGTTCCCAAACACAGACTTTAAAGAAAACACATCTGCAATACATAGACTGCATTTAAAGTTACATCAATTACAGGTTTTCATCAAATGTGTGTTTATTGCCAAAAAATCCCAGGGGAGTTTTACTATACTATATTTATGTAAAGACATTAAATAACATTTGATATATTTTTTCTGTTGGTAGATACAGAACAGCCAAACTACACAGACCTACTAAGCTATTTTTGCTTTTTGTCATCAAGACAACAGCATTTCCCTGACCAGCAATTCTTCATTATCTCCATTCAATGTACATCATCTTAAACATGGGTTGGGAAGTGACCCCCAATATAAGATTTCCTTAACTTCTTCACCTTCTTCAAACTCCACTCTAAACAGACCAGTACTAATTTGACTTCTTTCAAGACAATTGGAATGTTGGTTAGATATCCACAAAGTAAGCTGACACTGACCATCACTTACAGCACAGACGCTATTTCAATGCTCCACCAGCAGAAAGTCACACACTCTGTTTCACCCTACATGTGCCAAGTAACAAAACTCAAAGCCAACACAAGTCAACTGGCTATGTCAAACTCTCCTGACTGTCAACTTGAAATTCCTCCTGCTGGGATAGGGAGATGAGAGAGGAGGGAAAGAAATCAGTGCAATGCTTCAGGAAAAAAGTAGAGATCCCACTATGCAGACTAAATTTACCACTGGAGAAACGTTCACTCATCCAGGAAACGCCAGCAAAGTCATACACCAACAGCCCTTGGAGGCATCAGTCTAATTAGTCATGGGAGCTCTTAAAAACTAAGTTTCATACCTAGTTTTTCAAAAATAGAGCTATAAATAGTGAAATTTTTTAATCCAAAGAGAAAATTTGTTTGAGCAGATGCTGAAACACCTCATTAAGAAAACATGTCATTGAAAACAACAACACTCTGCAGGAATACCAGTACCTGAAGTCATCCATTGTTTCTTGTATCATATTCTGAATGAAGTTTATTTGAATTGCTGTCAGAGGTGCATTTGGTCTGCTACTCCCAATGGTTTCTACTATTTTTTCTGACAACGAACTTGCAACTCCAGCAGTGACAGGTGATGTTATCTTTGAACCTTTACAATTGAAAATAAAATACTGAGAACCCTTAAGACAAATAAAAACTCTTCATATACTGCATTACACTGATACTTTTTAAAAAGTAATTATTTAATTAATTTTACCTCAAATATTGCTTGGTAAAAGAAAAAAACAGATTTAGAATAAGTCTTTTCAAAGGCAACTAGAGACATTCTAGGAGGGATGGCTCAATTTAAAGAATCAAAATCAGATGTTCTTTTTTAATGCTAAGTCCATTTTATCAGATTTCACATCAGTTTACAATCAACCACACCTAGAACTGGGCCAAAATTATCAACTTACTCATTAAGGTAGTACCATTTACTGGTAGATCATGTGCAGGATGGGCCTGAATATTCTTCATTAGTTTCTCATTTGCATCAGGAGTAGATGATGGTGGAGAACTTAAAGTTATAGGTTCTATGCTTGATAAGCTTGATTTTGAAACCTGATGACAAAAATATTTTTTTTTAATTTTAAAAATGAAATCTACTTGTTAAAATTGTCTAATTGCACTCAGAGAGTGCAATTTTTTTTCTAAGTTTTCCAAAATGCACTTGCAAACATTTTTTGCTTTTAGGCATCTGCTCAGAAATACATACTTTCCATTTCCTAGCAAGATATCTGAAAAATTGATTGCTAAAACATTCCAAATTGCCTCAAGTGGGTACACAGAAGAAAGTGCAAAAGGCGGAGGCCTCTAATTTTCATATCAAGAATGTTGTGACTACATTGTATCACTCCTAGCAAACTCAGACTTCTCAAGAGCAACACAAAAGTAGCTAAGCTCTATGCAGAGGCATATCACAGATATCTCAAGAAAAAGAGGGAGACAGAACAGGGAAAGAAGAGGGTGGAATTGACCTAAGAAACAACAATCAAACGTACTGGTGCAACCGTCTAGTAATCCTTCTTGATTTTCTAGAAAAATTAAAATACTCCTCTGGCTACCTGTTTTGTTTCACAGGAACTTATGTAACCTGATCTTATTTAAGACAAACATACATTTATCTTCCACTGCTGAAGGCAAATTCACCTAAATCACACTACATTTTACAGATTTGTCTTAGTATGTGAACAGAGCTGCAAAATAACATCCGATGGAGCATTATTCAGGATTTTTTTCTTCAAGCAGTAAATATTTTGTCAAGATTCTAAAAAGACCACTCATAACAGGAATACCTGCTTTAAGACATCTATCGATTCTTGTTTTCCAAGACTTATTTTCTTAGAGTCAGCCTCTGGATGTTCCTCTTCTTCTTTAATTGGAGATCCCACAAGTGCACGTAATGGACTAGACTGTGCCCCTTGAGCGCTACTGCCCACTGGGTTTCTTTTTACTGGAAAGGCAATGGTTGGCTGTGGGAGAAAATCCAAACCAAATGGGTAAGACTGCAAATCCAGGCCTAAAAAGAAAAGCAAAAGATAAAACACACAGGTCAATAAACACACACACAGGTCAATAAACACATGTGCCAAATCTACCCCAGAGTTAAAATGCCTGCACAATCATACAAAACTATTTACAAAAGAAGTCATTAAAAAATGTACTCCACGAAAACTACATCCTTCCATCCAACTTATGGTGCCCCCATCCTTATAAAAGTAGTAAAACATGAAAAGCCTCTGTATATCACCATAAATCATATAAAGGGAAAAAAAAAAAAAAAAAAAAAAAAAAAAAAAAAAAAAAAAAAAAAAAAAAAAACAACCAATCACTTTAGGACCATACTCTTGACTTCCTGTCACCATGTTGTGTCTCTCAATGTATCAGACAATTTCCAGAAAAGTTGCTTCAGTGTCTGCTTTGGTCTTTTGTTTGTTTTCAATGGGTAGGACAAAATCAGCATGTGAGAACTACCACTGACCTCCAAAGGTCTATCACTGGCATATGCTTACCATTTCCTTGAGGATCTTCAGCCACTTTATTTGCAATAATATCTACAAAATAGCAGAACACAGACAAATGAAATGTTTATTTGTACCACTGCATCAAGTTCATAATCAAAGACAAATTAAAATACCAAGTAAGTACAGCAGTCAGTAAGACACAAATGACATTTTGTCACACTACATACAGACAGATGGTGCTTTATAAATTCCAGTATTAGTAACTTACCATCTCTGACTGGAGAAAACACATCTCCTAAACTACTTCGACCCAAATCATCAAAATTATTTAATTCAGCACTTTTCCCATGATCTGTTTCTTTAGATGGAATGACATCCAAGCCGGAACTATGGGGAAAACCTTCAAAGGACAATATAATTCAGTTAGTAATTGACCTTTTCCAAAAATAACATACATTATGGCTAAACAATCTCACACCAAGCATGACACTTGGGAAGCCCAGTAAGCACTTCGGAACCGTCTGCAGATGCCAGTTACAGGGTCAATTTTAACTTCCTCCTTTGGGTTGTCAACAAAGATGATTACGACTAAAAGCTCAAGGGGAGGGCTGTAAAATGGGAGAACCCACCCATGTTCAGAGAAATCTATATGATGGGTGCAGCAATTTTATGCTGGATCAGGTGAAGTGAAAACTAGTGATTGCACCTTCTGCTAATAAGGTAACCACGTTCAGATGATAAAAGTTTGAATTTGTTCTGCAAGAAGAAAAATTTGCTGTACTGTGGTTGCCATTAAGCATTCCAAGGCACATTATATGAAACACCTTTTTTAAAACTTACCTAGTGTTAGTATTCTCTGCTTATTTCTAATATTAGAAAATCCATTTATATTATTCTAATACTAGAAAAGCAAATTGGAGTTACAATTGCAGACAAAAAAACCCCAACCAAACTTGTTCCTAGACCTTTCCTCACTCTACCCTCAAGTCCCATCCCTGACCCAATCCAGAGCAGAAAAAACTTAGCTTTTATATGCATGGTAACAAGGACAGTTGTCTGAAGAATGGAAGCATATCTTAAGTAAAAAAAAAAAAAAAATCCCCAGGAATGATTCAAACTACAGAGTTTTTAGAAAGTGAATTGAGCTGCTCAGATAAACACCAAAATAACTTTCATATTTTCACAAAATGTTCATAAAACCTGTAAGTACTTCTCTATGTGGGATTACTTATTGAAGTGGTCCAAATATGACTGTGTGGGTGACTACAATTAATTATGGCCAAGTATTTACATGAAGTGGAACTTGAGTCATGTTTATGATTTCACATTTAAATGTATTAATATATTACATTTTTCACTCCTCAATTGTGACACCAACATAGAATTGCACTTGCTAGTTAAGTAAATACTTGGTATATTGAGCCAAATCAGAAGTCAACTCAACCTGTGTGTCAGAATTTAGAGGATCTATGTGAAAAAAGTGTAACGTAAAATTGGGCCAAAATATCTCATGTACTTTTACTCATTCCCAGTAATCTAAATGTAGTAAGGTACCTAAAGCAGAGAACAATTGCTAAATGGGAGTTCATGGGAAGCCAGCTCAAAGTACATCCAAGTTTCTCATCACATTCTGACTTCATTTATACTTTTGTATCTTAAAAATATCTGTGACAGAAAGTCTCAATTTTGTTTAAATATGATATCAGATTACTTTACTCAATGCTCCTTATTTCTCCAAAGTCAAATCCAATGAACAGGTTCTAGAAGAAATTCCAGACAACAAATGAAGTCTGTGGTATCTTATCCATTCCCATTTTTAATCTTTAAGACTGTATCTTCTGGAGTACTCATAGGTCTTTACTTTTAAAGTGAACACTCAGGTTAAGGACAGCTGTTTTGCTTGGTAAGCCTTTACTCTCTTAAAACATTAATTTATTTATTTATTTATTTAACATGGTCCTCTTTGAGGGCTAACAGCCATTACATCTTCAAATAAAGGTAATAAATTGTAAGTTTTAACCAAAATAAAATTTTCCACACCTTTAAGTAATGTCGATTAGCAGCACCTCCATTAATACACATCCTTACAGACTGCAGTGGCTTATTGCCCAATTACTGTTACTAAATGTATTTCTCCTTAATTTAAACAGGAGGGGGAAAGTGCTGTTACATTAAAATGGACTGAGGATTTTTTTCAAGAATCAAGCTAGCAGTGTTACTGATTTGATATTTTCAGAACTCTTGAATTAAATAAAACTTTAAGAGCACATTTCATGCAGTGGCAGTTTTGGAACGCTAAGAATTCTTACAAAGAACTTGTTAATTTCAGAGGCATAGATAGCAAGTACAGTCATACAACTAATCACATTTGCAGCTATATTTAACATCTTTCCTACCATGTGATACTGGAATCATGTCTCTCACAAAAATACAGTTCAGTTGTCACTTGGGTTTCTGGACTAGGCTGTCCCTTTTTTTTCTTTCCCTGTGTTTTTCCTTGGTGGTGTTTTAGTTTTTTTGGGGTTTTTTTGGATGAGGTCTGTTACTCCTGTTTGTTAAGAGAATTACAAACCTTTAGCTCTGCATTCCATTCAGACACTGCATCAGAAACTACATTATGCACATAAACTGCAAGAAGTCAGAATGCAAGAGACAGTCCTACAGTACCACCACAATTTTAAGACTTCATGTGTCTTAAGCTTACAGTAGGACCCAATTTACCTCCTGCAGTCTCATAGCACATGTTACGCAGTGGGGAGGGAAAGGATGTATATGCACATACACACAAGTACTTCCTAACAAATGCCATCCCTCAGTGAAATTTTCACACTGTAATGGTCGAAAAACAAAACATTGCTTCCATTTTCCGCATTATGGCAACTACTGTAACAGTAGGAACACAACAACATTACCTGTTTTCTCCTGAAAAATCTCTCCTTTATTCTCATTTGTCAATGTAGGATGAGAGGAAACTGTTGCTGATGTTTGAGAGGCAATGTTTTTGATGCCAGTATTTTGAATTCCTCCACGATTACTACCAGCTTTGACTTCTACTCTTTTGGACACAGGTTTATTTGAAGAACCTGTGAGGTTAGACTGAAGAAAAAATAGAACCAATTAAGAGAAGTTATTATTCCTTCAGCCAGAAGTAAAAATACAAGACAATATACTTTCATTTTTAAAAACAGTAAAAAAATTCACTTCAAATTGCAAAGGTTGCCTAGGAGATACGCCTTTATAAATATTAAAAAAAGTATCTTCATGTAACTTCAAAGAGCATGAGAAACATCTGTATTATCATATAGATACCTGCACAAGGATAGCAACAATTTAACAGCGGAGTGACCCTGCATGAGTCAATTTTGATCCCAGGTTTAGATATAGCAGAAAAAAGAGATTACATTATTAGGGACTCCAAGTTTTACAGGAATAGTTAACCACTAGTGGCAAGCATGCTAGAGGAGAAGGAAAGTCTCAGAGCAGTAAAGAATCCATTTCAAAGGTTCTCTCAGTGTCCACTAACTGGAGCATAGGGTTTCTGGATATAGTAGAGCCTAATTAAGTCTTGGAAGAACCTCTTAAGTCTTCTCTATTATTTAATTAACTTCTTTATTGTTTATATGTGCTAGCATAAGTCTATATATAGGACATACAAAATATCTTCAGATGAGCAGCCCTGTGTCTTCTCCTTAAGCAGAAGGGCCATTACAGACCTTTCTGCTGCCTACAAATAACTGCAGGTGCCACAAACTGATCTACAAAGGCAGCATATCCACACCAGAAAACCTAGAAGACTGTAAGTTCCACTTATTTTTATACTGAGGCCAGGAGTGGGGGAAATTCCACACTAAAAATGGTTAAAACAGCAGTTAAGACTAAGCAGTTTATAATTCCTATGTTGGTGTGATCCAATTTGATTTGAATCTGTAATGCTTAGACAGTGAATATTAACGTCTTCTAGAACTTACTTATGCTTTGCTTTCATTAATTTGCATACTGAACAATAAAAATACCTTGGAAAAAGTACTACTGAACTGAAGACGTATGCATTTCACACAGCCTTTGTGGGCAGTAACTGCTTTCACTGGTGATGTCAGTTGTCTTAAGTCATACTGGCAGATCTTTCCTCGAGAAGATCCTATAGCCAAAGTAGTACCATCAGGCATGAAGTCTACTGTGGTCAGAGGAAAATCAGCTACAATTGTTGTCAGTAACCTTCAAATATGAGAAAGGACAGAATGAATCTTGTAGAATTCACAAGTTGACCTTTTCAACACAGAAAATCTAAATAAATATATATATATATATATATATATATATATAAACTTTTATAATTCAGCTATAAGTCAGTAGTTCAACTTCTCCAGTGTCAAGTAAATTCAGTCAACTATTTTAAGAAACAGTAGATTAGGCTTACACTAAGCATTTATTCTTAACAAAAAAAAACTGCATATGCCCCAAAAGAATTCACGAGGACAGGATCACATGCCTTCTAAATAGCAAACTTCAATGTTATTTACTGGTATCATCATATGCAGCAGCAATCATACTACATACATTCTCTCATCCTCTAGCTTCCCAAGCCCATCAACTCTACCCTTCCACAGCTCTGGGAAAAACTTCAGGTCTTCGTTTGCATCCTTCTACAACATCCTTCCAACATGCAAACAGACTCCTGTTTTTATTTACCTGGAGTAAAAGCACTACGCTCATGTTAAAACCAATGTCCCACAAAATCACTTGCCATCCTATCCCCTTACTACAAAGTCTCATCACTCATGTCCCGTCCTTCCTGCTTTTTCATCCAACATTCTCCCCTACCTCAGCAGCTCTGGGCACCACAGTTACATCTTTTATCTTATCTAGAAAAGCAGGCAAGCTAAGCTCAGGTGGCTGAAGGTCCCCACAGTCTGTACTGCCCCTCACAGAAGTTAACTGCTCTCTCTCAACAAGAAAAGCCCATACACAAGCACTGGAGAACATCGCCCATAAACTGGACTTCAGTTAGTTCCCACGTGCCTTGGGGTTTTTCAACTGTTTATTTGTTAACTTAGAAAGCAAAATGGGACAGGTTCTCCAGCAGCAATATACCAACCAATTCAATCATTCTGCATGGGGATTGAATGAAATAATTTATGTCATAATTAGGCATGTTTTCTTCAGTTTATAAAACCTAAACAAAGAATCTTCTAAAATCAAAAGGTCTTTCATATACTCACTTTTTACTTAAAGTGTCATAGAGAATAATTCTTTTATCCAAACCTACAGTTACAAGCAGCAGCTTATTGACTGGAGAAAAGCAGATTTCTGAGGCTGGTGCTTTATGAGTATTTTCAAAATTATGATATGGGTTCTGGCTATTTACATCCCAGAGAGTTACATTTCCACTGTCAGAAACAGTGCCCAGCAAAGATTTCTTAAAGGATGAATATTTCAAGTGTCGAATAGGCTGTAAAACAGACATAAAAATGAATTTTAATACCAATATTAAACATGATATTAAACTATTTATTAAAGACACAAACAGATTAGGAATACAAAATTAAAGTTATCTACAAAGGCTTCAACTCTGAAATATAAATAGTAAAACCAGAAACAATAATTTTGCATTACAATGCCATTTTTGGTATTGAAGGGGAAACTTTTTTTTTACTATTATGGGGTACCATATGAGCTGATCAGCAAAATTATGGAGAAGAAAAATGAAACTTCCAGAAAATTTTCAGCAAATATCATGGCTTCATACAAAAAAACCCCACATTACATCTAAAATTAAAGGAGTGAAAAGGTACATTATTTCAGCAACTAGTCTTCTGCCAAGAATGTTAAACTTAATTCCCCTTCACTGACTAGAGTTACTTGGGTATCAGCCAATTTGATAAGACACAGACTCCAGAATTAAGCAAGTGTGTAAGTCCTGCAGAACAGACTTCAACCTGTGGACTAAGACCACAGAAGAAGACAACGTGTAGTTTATCACACAGAGCCTTGCTATCCGAGAACCAGGTAACCCAGGAACTTAACTTGCCTTTCAGGAAAGATATTTTGTTTCCACCACAATACTTCAGAGGATGTTTCAGAAGCTCACTTCTATAATACTACAATACTCAATTTCCTGATTAATTTCACTTATGACCCATCTGCACCTATTTGCTCCTGTGACCATAATGCCCTTACACTTAAATAGTTTCCTACCAGCACTGTTAACCCATGTTTTAAAGAACAACAAGCTCATCTTCCTTCAGGCTTCATATTGTTATAAAAATGTAAGAGTCCCCCAGGACTGTTTTTTCAGTACCATCAGTATTTCTGCAACTCTCCCAGTATGAATCGTTCTTGAATACGGACAACTAAAATCTTTTATGATCCTCAAAATACATTGCTACTGTCTTTGCAATGGCGGTAACATTTCATCCATTTTATACTGTAAATACTCACCTCGAAATATCCTAGATTACATTTTTTTTGTGTCTGTTTTGGTCATTGTCATTTTATACTAAGAAATCCAATTCCTTCTTTCCCTTGGAAATTTTGAAATCCTACTCTAAAAGAGTCCCCTAAATCTGGTATCTTGATTTTCCTGTCATAGTTATTCCTGAGTCTGTAGTTTCAAACATTTTTTTCATACTGACACAATCCTCTCATAAGGGCAAATGCCTTCTCACTGGGTTTCATCATAGCTCTACCTAGAATAACACAATTAATAAGGCTGGAAAAAATCTCAAAGGTCATCAACTCCAAGTCTTAGCCCAGCACTGCCATGTTCACCACTAAACCATGTCTCTAAATGCCACACCTATGTGTTTTTTGAATGCTTTCAGGGATGATGATTCCATCACTTCCCTGGGCAGCCTGTTTCAATGCCTCCCTACCCTTCCAGAGAAGAGTTTTGTCCAAATATCCAATCTAAACTGGTGCAACTTGAGGCCATTTTCTCTTCTCCTATTGCTCCTATTGCTTACCTGTGAGAAGTGACCAACCCCCCACCTTGTCAGCACCTATTTTTCAAGTGGTTGTAGAGAGCAATAAGTTCCCCTATGACTCCTTTTCTCCAGGCTGAACTACCCCAACTCCCTCAGCTGCTCCTCACAAGGCCTGTGCTCCAGGCCCTTCCCCAGTTTTGCTGACCTTACTTCTACTACCGTAAGTGCTACTGAAAGTAGTAAACGAGATAGATAATGAAAGAAAATATTTGTTTTATTTATTCATATGAGTTTCTTACTCATCCTATCTAGTATTTTCTCCAAAAGCACTGAATCAAGTACTTAATTCAAGTCCAGTCCAATGAGTTCTCTTTTATTTTCCTGAAAATGCTCTCAAAAAGCTATTGTTTTAGTCTGGCATAGACCACATCGCAATGCATTATACTGGCCTTCATCCTATTTCTGTGTTTAACTTCACTTTAACAGAGATATGTGTTGCTTCATATTCTTCCAGCACTTGTATTGTGTGTCTTGCTGGAAGCCAAATTGCTTCAACCTGCTTTAAAGAGGTGGCACCTTCAACTGAATATTCAAATAGGAACGAGTACAACTCTTCATCGTTAATATGGTTCTCTACTGGTCACAATTTTATCATCACTGTTCTGTTTACATTGAAAAAAATACTGAGAGATTTAGGAGTAACAGCTTTAACAGATCTACATGGGAAATATTCCTGGCCCTCATAGTTCTTTCAATTTTTCACTTCCAAATACCTCCTCCTTACTGCCCTGGCATCTGCCTGTGTTTCATTTTCTCCCTCCTGTCCTTCTGCCCACCAATATTACTCTCTTCTAGCTCTTCTCAAACCTCCCTTGCCATCCTACCAAGTCAGCCATTTTCTCTTCTCCTTTATCCTTTTAATCTCAGAGATCTGGGCAAGTTCTCCATTTTCTTTCACATACGCCATATTACCACTGCTCCCCACTTTTAGCTTTAAAAGCTGACAAATTTTCCACTATATGGAGTGGCCAGAATCCATCACACGCCTTTATAAATCAGCCAGCTGTTCAAACAGCTAAACTAAATCCTGTTGCTAGGAGAATTGCACCAGGCAGTGAAGACTTGAACAAACATTATATTTTGAAACAAATCTTAATTTATCCTCACAACAGCAAGTAGATAAGAATCTGGTAGCCTAAATGAATGCCAATTGCAAAGACAAATTATGGGATCTGCAAACAACTCTGCAAGAACTCAATTCTAATAAAACACAAAGGTGTTCTAAATGAAATTCAATTAAGAGAATATAGGCCAATGCTCCAATGAAAAGAATTTTGCTTTAAGTCAGAGAAAGCAATGCAGCCTTGGGCTATTCTACTACTTGTAAAATCTACACAACATGAGAAATTAACTGGCACAGAAACTACATTCCATCACGCTGAATCAAACAGAGACAAGCTAAAATTTATAAGGTTAGTTAGACTTCACATTCCTCACTTCTAAAAAAAGTTACTATGGAGTGGTGACCCTTCCTAAGTCAGAAAACTAGCACCAGGATCAAACAGTATAATACACTGTTTATCTGTTCAAGTTTACTCTTAAGGAAAGCCAACCCCTAAGCTATAAATCAAGTAAAGGCTTTTTAAATTTAACAGAATTACAAAAGTCTTCAGATATTTGCTTCACGGCAGAATCAATTCTCCAATTAAAACCCAAAACAATAATAAAGCCATTTCTCCACATAAAAGTAAAGAACATTTTTAGGATCAAAGACAAGCTGGGAATATGGGACATCCAACTAGCGAACTCATTACAAAATCATAGCTCAATTCTATTTTAAATTAAAGCTATAATCAAATAACTGCCCTCCCTAAGAAAATGTTATAGACCCTTTAGAATGTGAACGGGAGCTCTTTGTTTGCAATTACTTTAACACATCAAATAGCTTTATCCATCCTAAAGGTCACTCAGCTTTGCAGCGGACTTCTTGATTTCATCTGACAAAATAGTTATTCACAGCACATCTCTTACTCCTAATCACTTTTTGATGGAAGGAATTGAATATATTAAACAAGTTCATGCAAATCATCCTCACAAGAATTTCTTCATTTTCCAATTAACTAGCAGCATAGCACTCCGGACATTCACCTCAGCTGCATAATCCAGCCATGGATCTGATGCCCTAAAGTTTTAGCTTTTGTATTTTCTAGATTCTGTACTGCATTGGTGTGTAACTCTGAACTTCATATAAAGCACTAGCAAGTTCTCTTCACAAAGCAATCCTTTTCCAGCCCGAGAACCAAGGACACCATTACAGCTTCAAGCCCAAAACGGACAAATAACAGCAAATTGAGGGGAGCAAACTGGGAGGATGGGACTTCACAACCTGAAGCTGTAATTGGACAATTAATCCCAATATGCAAATGGACCAAAACTTATAGAAGTGTGGAAACTCGTGACCAGGTGTTCATCTTGGGTGGAGCCACAGCCAGGCTCTTGTACTGCCCAAGGTGTATCCTTTGAAGGCCTTTTTAATAAATACCTACTTTATTCCTTTAACACTGTCTAGCCTCTCTTCCAGGCAGCCTCTCAAGGCATCACACCTCCCTGCAGCTCCTGCCTCACATCCACATTCTTCATAAGACCGTAACAATCAAATCAGAAAAATGACCTGACTATATAGATGGATTTTTAAGATCAAACCAAGTATGAAGTACAATTTTCCTTCATATAAGTATGAGATTGGCAATGGATCAAAGCCACTGCAGCACCTAGGAGCAGAGATAGTTTGAATTTAACAGAGATTTTTCATCAGAAAGTATACCATAATTCCCGAGATGCTGAGAGATTGTAGGAGATTTTTCACTGTGTTATACTGTTTGTGCGAGACAGGAGAATAATTTAATTTGACACTATCTGCAACCTAAGACTGAAAAAGCTGTTGCAGTAACAGAAAAGGAATAAGTCACAACTTCAGCATTCCTTGCAACATTAAAGGTCAGGTTTAGGACCAAAGCAACAGTTCTGCACCCCCTAGGCAGCTCCTACCTCTGTAAAAATGATTCAGTATAAAAGTAAAGTGTGCTTAGAACTCAAACATACAGCTATCCATGAGACAAGACGATTCTCAGTAAGCGCACACACTGGAATTTCAAGTGAGACAACACAGCTCATTTACTACTGCAAATGCTCTTATATCAAGAGAATTCCCCTTCTGATACCCACTAATTCTTTTAATATCTTTTGAGTCTGCAGAAAGGAATTGGAGTGGCAATTCGAGGTTCCTAAGTAGTACATATGCTTTGTGTTTGCCTCATGCACAATCCTCCTTCAAAATATTTCCCCCAAATACTAACCAAACACCTAAGTAGGTAAGATAAAACCTCATTATTTTTCTCTTCGAGCAGCTGTGCAAATTTAATCTCCAGATTAAATAAACTTATTTCCAAATAGAGGCTTGTATTCACCCCTACTGTACAGATAGCTTTGAATAGCCTTAGAACCCAGGCTGCATGGTGTTTATCCTCTGCTACAATATACATAGAGTAGTGAATTGAAATCCTGGTTTGTAAAGCCAGCTGTGCTTTAATCAGTTCTAGGATCTAAAAGTTTGGTCTTGAGGAGCCAGTGTCTACCAAGTAAAATTTGCTGTAACCTGCATAGAAAAAAAAGGCACTTAAGAAATTTGTATTTTGATGCTACTTAGTATTTAAGGCTAGCAGACCACTGTGTGCATTATTTCTCCTTTCCTTAAGGGCACTCGTAAAAATTAAAATGAAACAGAACACCAAAACTTAAAAGCTCTTAATACATACTTGCAATTTCTAAAGACTGTAAATTAAGCTTAGTACCTGAAAGGAACTTAACACAGATAGCCTACCTGTCTGCTGCCATAACCAAAGGGACTACTTGATAAATTGGTGGTAACACTGTGTAGGATGATTTCCCCACTCAAAGATCCAGAAACGACATAGCCATCATTCCAATTGTATGCAACACAGGTGACTTCATCTTTATGCTCCTGTGGGAACGGGAGGTTAAAGGGAGAGTGTTAAAGACATTCTTCGTAATTTATGCTTTTGCAAAAAACTTCAGCTTGATTTTTTCTGACCATTTTAAAAGATTTAAGAGTTATTATGGAGTATCACAGAAAACAGCAGCAAAACATACCAAAGATCAATCATAACCAGTCTCTGATTGCGTTAGGTGGTTTTAATAAATTAGTAAAGATGATCACATAATTATAGACAATATTTTAATAAGACAACCACAGAGATCTTTACCACAGGTGTTATGAACATTATTTTAAAAGTAAAGCCTCCCAGAAACCAATGGTGTCTGAATATACTTTCTGTTAACCTGATGTGCTACTGACAACTTCCCCTTCTGTCACTTTTAGCATTAGCACATATATTTATCAACCAGCTTTCCAGTACAGCCATTTTCAGTGATGATACTGTGTATAATGAACATATTTTTCTCCTATATTCCTATATAGCAGAAGACAATTGAGTACTTCTAACCCAAAATTTAGGAATAGATATTTAAAGTATTGTATTGGTCACCTAGAGGTCTTATTTTCAACTGTAACTGAAAGTCCAAGAAAAAAAAAGGACAAATCAAAGCTGAAGTTTCATAGCTCTTAAAACAGTGGTGCTAAATAAGGGCAAACCATCTACTGAAGGCACCTGGGAAAGATACTAAGCCATCCTACTTTTCATGCATCATAAAAAAAGTTTTAGAGAATTCATGCTGGACCCCTTAGAACACAACCATCTCCCAGTTTTACCCAACATTAGTTCTGCTACAGTATTCCACAAATACAGGAGTGTTTTCTCATTCAATGTAACAGAAACAGCAATTACTTGCAAGTCCTGGAAAAAATCCCCATCAGACAATACCCATAAAAATTTGCAAAATAAGAAGTCTATTCTGAAAATTTAAACATATATTATCATAGAATTTTACTCTGAAAACATGAAGTTACATATGTTTGTTAAATTTGCTATTCACAGCACGTAAAGAAGACAAACTCAAACAAGACCCAGATGTTTGTGAGCTCCTATCTGTGACCTTGATCCTACAGACACTAAACTTGGAGAAATTATATTTTTTACAGTTGGCAGCAAAACCTGTGAGTGGGAAGTTACAGTTCTTTCTCAGCCAAACCTACCTTTAAGCTGCAGTAAATCTTTCTGGACTTCAAATCCCAGATATTAACTGTGTTATCAAGGCCTCCACTGACGAGATATGAAGAACTAGAATTCAAGCTCACACATGTCTGTTTTGCCTAATGGGGAAAGAAGAAAAAAGTATGCTAAAGATAATTAAGGGATTTATTCAAATCTACTTCAAAGCTTATTGATGTGTGTTTTCATTTGCATCAGCACAAACAGTTCTACTATGTGTGGGACTAGACAGACCCATTCATACTCTACAGCCACTTCCTATCAAAAGGCATTTCAAATCAAGTCCAGTTTGGACACACATTTAAGATACTTTAAAATATATTAATTAATAAACCTTCAAATACTCGCATTTCCCCATTCCCATTTCAAATTTTTTGGCACCTTTTCCTCTAATATGCATTTTCCCTTCAACTTATATAGCTCCATAAAATGCAGTCAAAGTATTTTACTCGGGTACTGAGGTTTTTTTTCAAAAAAATCCTAAGTTAAGGAAAAAAATTCTTTAGAAGAAAATCAAGAAGTTGTCTAAGTTACATACCTCCCATTCCCTAAACATTACAGGGAATATTATAGCAGCAAACCTCAGTTAAGTGATTCTTTTTAAAATAATCAATGAAGTACCACTTTTTGAAAAAAAAAGTCAATCTTAATGATAGGCCTACATTGAGGACAAATTATTATTCAGTTCCATCACGTTGAAAATTCACTTTTAAGTTCTCAAGATTTGAGTGAAGAAAAAACAAGTCCATCTAATTATTGATATGATAAAATTGCACAAGATCGCACTAGTTTTAGAACACATTTAGTGAAATCTTCAGGACAAACACTCCACCTTTGAAAGTGTTTGCTTCAGCACCCTAAAAGCAAGGCTTGAATACTTTTTCAGAAAGCTCCCAGTGTAAATTAGCATTACAACAGCTATCCAAGGAGAATAAATAGAATGGTTTAGAACACAAACAAGCTATTTAAGTGACCATGTGAAGAAACTCTTCTAAAACTAAGTCCAGCTTTTTGAAGTGCCACACTTCCATTTAACAGGGGAAAAAAAGCCTTGAACACAATATAAACTCTCTTGTTTCTTGCAATTCCAGAAGCTGGCGCATGTACACACCAAAACAACCCCTACATAGACTCTTATGTTTTCCAGGGTGCAATTCATAGGCATGCACAATACTGACTCCCCAAGCTGGAAAAGGAAGTT
Source organism: Zosterops lateralis (assembly GCF_965231275.1). Classification (NCBI taxonomy): domain Eukaryota; kingdom Metazoa; phylum Chordata; class Aves; order Passeriformes; family Zosteropidae; genus Zosterops; species Zosterops lateralis. Next base: position 28,572,650 of record NC_139765.1, read on the forward strand.
CAAACTTGAGCTATTCCATCTCCTACACATTAGATCACATCTGAACCACTGACTGCCTCGAAGTTATCACACTGATGTAACTGCATCTCTATCTTCTTACTGACAGAGCTGTTTTAAAAGCACTATTGCCCCCACTCTTTATATGTGTTTAAAAATACACAACGAAATGTTTTTACATATGTGTCATAAATCTAACAATACTAAAATAAAATTGATCCCAATATGCAGAACAGATGTAACACACACAGGATCCAAAGTGAACAGGGGAAAAATGAGGAAAAAGCGTTACTCATACTTACCCCTTCAGCTATTTCAAAGAGTGGAACAGGTTTGCTTTTACAGCTTGAAACAACAATTTTATCACCAGCAGCAGAAGCAGTGGCCAGGTATCTATCTTTGTCACAAGTTAAGGAGCATAATTGTAGGATACTGGTGATTAATAAAAGCAACAGGAAGTTTCCCTTATTGAACACAAGACAGATTGGCTAAACAGTCTAAAGCACTGTACCTTGAAGGGACCTTGAAGAAACAGAAACATAAGGCTATTTTCCAAGGTTTCATTAAGAAGTTCTTGAATTAACTACAGCCCTTATTTGCCAATACATGAGACAGCAACTTCTTTGATAGAAAAGATGAGAAATATCTGTCAGGTATTATTTAAGAGCCCTAAGGCAGCTTATCCAGTCTACAGTTCTGTTTCCCCACACCCCCAGTAAGAGCCCCATTTATCACTAGTTCAAAGGAATGTCTGTTGCTGTTAGCAGACTATGGATTTAAAGAATGGTCCTAGTCATGACAAATGTTAAACTACTTCACCATACAGTTTCTAGAGTACAAAGAGCAGTTGCCAATTTCTCCCACTCTGTACTGAGAAAAGAAAAACAAAACCTCAAAAAGAACCTCTATGAAACCAAGTACCCCAAAGTAATAAGAACATAAGAAATAAGAGCAGGGAGACTGCATCTGCCCTGGCACCAAACAAATTGAGTAATCACTGAGTCCTCAGGCCAATGCCCATTGTGATACTGTATTTGCTCACTTAAGAACAACACAGGTTAATTGGCTGGATTTAACACAAGAGAACCAGCAGGCAGAGTAGTACTTGCTATTACTTTCACTATTTTCAGGTACTTTTGTATAATTTTACAGAACTATGCAGAACCAGAACTAATGCTTCATCCCTAACAAGCTGACAAGTCTATAAAGCGAGGTACTTCACTGTTTCATTGTTTGGGAGATAAACAGGAGAGTTGGTAGAAGAAAGCATATAAGACAGACTGTCTGTAGATATACAAAACACATACAAGTGTGTAGGCATATACATTATATCTGTGCTTCAGGTTCTCTGCAAGCTCCATGGCTGAAACATCCATTTCTGTTCCAGTTGGTGTAACTTTTTTGCTCATACATTAACCAGAGAAAAAATATCTTTGATCACAATTTTCCTCACTACACTGTGTATGGCATTTTACTACACCAGCAACTGCTTTGCTCAAACTCATCAGTTAATTCAGCACTGTCTTGAAAGTGAGTATCATAATCAACTACTGAAGAAACAAATGAGTAAGCTTTACAGCTGGCACACAATTCAGGCATATTACAGCCATTAGAAAAGTACTGGCTCCAGAGATGAGAAACCTGATTCTGTAAATCCCTTCAGCAATGGGAACCACAAAACTTTGGTGAAAATACATACCAATATCAATTTTAAAATACACACCAATACCAATATAATTTTAAATACATACCAATTTTATACAGGACTTCAAAATGCCTCGGGCCTGTGTTTTACAAACACTTCAGTTAAAAAAGGAAAGAAACAAACCACTGGAATTTTGCAGAACACCCACAGAAATACGGCTGAAGCTGTAAAGGATACTGTTGCTGGCCCAGCAGAGGGAACTGACTGGATGTGAGGGTGTGTGTGGGTTGAACTGCTCCACCACAGTGAAAGATGAGGAATCCCATATTTTAATGTCATCTCCTGATGATGCAAAACGTATGCTTTCTTGCATGGCTGCACCTGTTGTGGCAGAAATAAGTAAGTGAGAATATATAAAATAAGAAAATAAACCAGGCAACCGAACAATTCAAAATGACAATTTTAAATGGTATGGCTGAAGTTTTCTTGGTAACTACAACGTTACTGTGGAGAGTTAAACAGTCAGTACCGTTCAGCTGCACACACGAGCGAAAACAGCAGACACTCCGAGCTTTTGCTTACTTTAATTCCTGCAGGAAATACGTGATTTCCTTTCCACAAAGCCACCCCCTCTATGGAACGAGGAGACTAAAATGAAGCTTTTATCTCCACAGTTCACAGCTGCCTGCCAGGAAGCCCTGGGTATGTGAAGGACGCATTTCTCACCAGTAGATGGGGATACACAAACCAGAATCAAACCTGCAGGGGCAGGCTGGCAGTGTGGACCTAAAGGATTCATTTCGGCGCTCATCTCACCACTCCAAAGGAGACATCCCAGAATCCTTTAAACTAAACTTTTGACAGCAGAACACGAGCGACAATGACTCACCTTTCACTGCACCTCACAAAACATTACAAAACAAAAAGGCCAAGAACAACGTACTACTACTTATCTTGGCTGACAACTTGTAAGACTTAAAGCCAGGTTAACTGACGCCCGGTTTGAAACGCTGATTCTCAGCTTTTTACTCCTGGTAATTTTAAACTATCAAACAACGCGGACTGTAAACGTGAGCCTTCCCTTCAGCTGAACACACAACCATCCCTTAGCCAAAGTCTGCGGGACGTTTCCACACAGCTTTAGGCCATTCATTCTTACTGCCGGGAGTGTTGACACTCACCAAACTAACCAAGAAACTCAGGGTCCCCGTACGCCTTTCACTCGGCATAAGCCCGCTGCTCTCCCGCCCCGCAATTCAGCCCTGGAGGCCCCGGCCCCGGCGCTCTCCCCGCGGCGCTGCGAACCTGGCCGGAGGGGCACCGGGCCGACCCCGCTGCTGGCCCCGCCGGCCCAGCCCAGCCCAGCCCAGCTCCGCCTGCGGCCCCGGCCCGGCCCGGCCCGTCCCCGGCTCCGCCCGCCCCGGTCGGGCCCCGCGCGCGCGCTCGCGGCCGGAGTTTCCGCGCCGCGCCCAAGTTCACACGCCCCGTCCCGGCAGCCCCCGCGCGCCGCTCCCGGCGCTACGGCGGCCCGGAGAGGCCCCGCGGCGGCTCCTCCCGCGCCGGGACGCGCCCGGATCGGTCACCGGGGCCCGACCCCGCCCGGCCGCGGAGCCGCTCCCGGGCCGCCGCTGAGGGAAGGGGCGCTGGCCGCGCGATAAACCCGCCGCGTGTTGAATTGGAAAGGCGGATTCCGGTGCTGAGCAAAACGCATCCAGCACAGGCGGCATCTGGGATGGCCGTACCTCCGGGACACGGGAATAAATATCATGGCGACCGAGCGAAAAAAATTATAGCAGTTTATAGATTACTTCTAGTAACACTAAATAATAGAGAATTGCTGCATCTGTTTCCTGACTTGCAGTAGAATCGTTATCCTGGTCATGCTCAATTTTACAAAAGGAGGGACGTGTTTGCACTCCTGCTTTCTACCCCTAAACGCAAAATTATATAATAAATGTAAGGGTATATTAGATGTGGGACCTGTGGCAAAACTTTCTGCAGAGATCTGCCTTGGACTGAGCCTTCGCTCTGTAAACCCTCAGAACCAGTCAAGCTGAAACGCCTGATTGACTTTCCTTGTCTGATGGAGCCCTGATTTTCCCAAGTTCATTTAATATCTGGTCTGTATAAGTGAACTCAGAATCAGGAGAAAAGAAATCATGCCACTGTTACACAAAATGCCATTATTTCCCTACAGTAATGGGAATCATTGTCTTTATTGCCTCAATTAATCCTCATTAACTAATCATTAGTCATAATTTATATCTTAAATCACCTGCCTTCTCAGCTGAGTGTTAAGGGATCCTCAGCATTCCTGCAAGCCTTCTACCTTCACTCCACTTTATTTTGTAGTCCTAATTTAGTGCTACACCTGTCATGTGTCACTCCTGAGGCCAGCTTGTTACTCCATTCTAGCTTCAGTACAGAAAGAATCTAAAGCCTTTTCTTTACCACAGCCATATCCTCTGGCTTTTTTCCTTTATCTCCTCACTGTGGAGCACAACCATTTTTACAGACAGATAGGTGAGCACCTGCCTGACAAGCCCTGGAGCCTTGAACAATTAAAATTTTGGGGTGTTTTAACTAAACATGATCAGCATGTTTTGCTTTATTCTCTAACAGCCTCTCAATTAAATCAGTTTTTTTTCCTGCTGGTAGGACCTTTCCTGGTATTTTTTATGCCAGTGCCTGTGCTGTGCTTGTTATTGGTATTGTAAGGAACCTTGGAACAGGTTGGTGTATCCTGTTTAGGGAAAGGACCACAGCTAAAAGCCCAACCCTTAAAACCAAAGTGGTGTTGCTGAAAGGCCACCTGTGCAAGGCAGGGCATTCCCTGAAATTGTGCAAGACTGTAAAAGCACTGGAAGTGTGAGCAATACACAGGTAAAGAGAGGCAAAAATAGTTTATATAATGATTTTAACTGTATTACTACTATTCTTATTAAAACTTTTTCCCCATAGAAGTACTCTTTCTTTTCCCATAGTAATTAGACCTGGTGTTGGGGGTTGGGTTTCTTTCTTTTTTTACTCACAGAATTTTTTCCCATAAGTGGCTAGGAAACTAAGTACTGGGTAATTATTGGTACTTAAACAAAAAACAAAGGATGTGGCCAGAGGAGAAGAGTACAGCACCTGGCTACACTTCTTTTGTCTCTGGGAGTTTCTCTCGGAAGGGGAAGGTGCCGCGGGTTTTGGGGGCAGGTAAAGGGCAGGATTGGGCACAGCTGCGCTCTCTCGCTCTCAGCATCGGAAGGAGCCCGGTCAAGCTGTTGCTTACTGTGGGGAGAATTCACTGTCATCACTGGAGCCCAGTCCTAGGGATCAACCACCGTCTGCTCGTGTGTCCAGGAATTCTGAGCTCGCCTTCTCATCCCTTCCCGTCTCAGCTGAGAAGGCTGTCACGAGGTTCCTGGTTCTGTTTTGTTGTTAATACTGTAGTTGTTGTTTATTTGCCTTGTTATACATATTAGTAAAGAACTGTTATTCCCACCCCCATACCTTTGCCTGAGAGCCCCTTAATTCCAAAATTATAATAATTCGGAGGGAGGGGGTTTGCATTCTCCATTCCAAGGGAGGCTCTTGCCTTCCCTAGCAGACACCTTCTTTCCAAACCGAGAAATCTGGATTAATAACAATTCTTGGATTAGGCTAAGATTTCAATTATGCTAATACATTTTTCCTTTCAACATACGTAGGTGTCCTCTTTGCCCATAAACAAGGTTTTCATTGTAGAGACAGTAACAGTAGGTTCTAAAGGATGAGCCGCAGAGTTCCAGGGGAGTAAGAGCAGTCAGGACACAAGGAGAAAAAAGGTCTGAATTTCTTTATGGCTATAATTGGTTTTTAAAGTGGTTTGGAAACCATTTTAAAGTTGGTGTTATCCCATTTAGTAGTGGAATCATAGGAATGTTACAGAGCTAATTAATACACTGCACATTGTATGATGATAAAATATATGCAGTAATTTCATAAGAGTGACAGAATCTTGACTTTGACTGCTAGCTCTGCTGTACAGTACCTGTATGATGCCAGAATTCACGGGAAATGAAGCGTCACTGCCAAGAAGCAAGGAGCTTTGTCTAGGGCATTGAAATTTTTTGGTGGCTGCTGAAATGTACTTTTCAATTCTGAATGTCTGGCCAGGAGCTAAACCAGCCCTGTAGGTGCTCTGTTTTTCACTAACTTTCACTCTCCACACAGGACTATAGGGCTGGCTCAGTCAGCCTGTGATTATTCCTTAGGTAGCGTATTCTAGTTCCACACTGAGAGTTTTGGTGCCGTTTGCTTCAGCACAGTCTTTTTTCCTTTGCACATTAAGTAGAATCCTAAATCATGCTGAGATGGTAGACAAATGAGAATAATTCTAATTATCTCTGGGGTTTCAAAGTGGAAAATTAAATTGCAGTGGTAAATATTTGACTTCAGCACTTGCCTCTGGACCCTTTCACCCACTCTGTTTTAAAGATTAACCTATGCTTCATATTTTCACTTCTCTCATTTAATGATGTTCTCAGTATCTTTAACTCAAAGAAAACCTTTGGCAAGCATAAATGGATCTCTCTGCTGGCTTAATTAGTTCAGCATATTACCCGACAATTAATTCTAACTCCATCATTATTCTTTTACAGAATCTTCCTTCTTGGATTTCACTCAAAATGGACTGGAATAAAATGACTGTTCCTTTTACAGTGTGTCTCAATTGAATAGTATCATAAATAGCCTTCTTCTTTCATTCAAGGATCTGGAGATATTTTCTAAATGTTGATGCAGAAAACTTAAAATCCCTCTCTGTTGAGGGGATTACTGTTATCTTCAGATAAAGAAACTGAGACATAGTGAGGGTAATTACTAGGATTATTTTGTTAGATTGATGTCATCCAGAAAATGGATATATCCTTTGGACAACAAAAAATATTGTGAATTGGAACTGTAGCAGAATTTAAAAACCAGTCACATACAATTGGATAAATCTGTGTGAAATTACTGATTTCCACATCATAAAATTAATTTAACCAGAAATAATTTCAAGTTACTATATTTTTGTAGGCTTGAGAAATCCTGTGAATGCCTTGAATGTAGAACATCTTTTACGGCACCAATATAACTTAAAACAATGTTGAAACAGTCTTTGAAACTGAAGTATTCTAAAATCCATTCAGACTTTTCACTGTTAAGCTCCCTGTTCAAATTCAATTTGAGCTCTGGCATGTTCTTGATGATACAATTTCTAGTTAAAGGACCAGAAGCTGGTTTTGTTCTCAGCGTTTTTGCTTCATTCAGTTCACATAACAGAAAATACCGAAATAATTTTAAAAGCCCAAATACCTCTTTTTACTATTCTTTAGTTTTGCATAGGTCTTCCTTGTCCATCACCCAAGATGATGCACTGAAGATAAAATAAATTCTTTTCAGAATCTTTCAATTTCTCCCCACAGTGCGCTCTTCCCTCCTCTCTTTGTCTCTCTCTCTCTCCTTGCCCTATCCCACAATTTATCAGATAGGGAAGCACTATCCATTCCTTCCACAGATGTAGAATCGAGAAATATTTCAATTAAAATTTGAAAAGAATTGGTAAACATGCCAGGGGTTCAAAGCTGTAAATATGGCATTGTTGTATGGGGCAGATCATAGAGAAGAGCTTCCCATAGCAGGAAGGCCTTCCCTTACATAGTGAAATCCTCCTTCCTCCTCTTTCTTTTTAATTTTGGAAACAGTGACACTGGTAAGTATTCTAAGCAAATCTAATTCAGCACAGTGCTGACACAAATCTACTCTGGTTTCACATATTGAAGACTTTAGTCTCCATTTACCAGTAAGCAAAAAACCCACCCAACTACTGCAATGCATAACCAAGAAACAATTTACTTTTACTTTTATACTTTTTTTTTCCGTGCGATTATTGAAGATATTCAGATATGAGCTTCCTTCCTACAAGCAGATTTTAACTAAAGAGTTTAATTATATGCTAAAAGAAAAGCGTTTTCCCTAATGTTTCTTCTGAAACCTTCATTGAATACTTTATCCTGTGTTTATGAGATGGATATGCTGCTATGGATACAGTGAGGTCAACGTTTTACTGTTATTATTTCACTGTGCTGGTTAAAGGATAATATTTTTATTTTTAAAAAGTCTTAGAAAGTATGTATTATAGGAAAGTATAGTAATATATTTTAAATGAATAGGTAAAGGCTTTTATTTAATATTTCTCTTTCAAGTGTAGGAAATAGGACAAGGGTCCAGACAAGCATGACTGAAAAAACACCTTGTCTGTATTAGAACTTCACTTCCATTTTCACATGACACTATATCATATTTTACAAATATTAATTAAGCTGCATAAAACACCTGTGATAATACTCAAGGTGAGCCCAAACAAAAAAAGATAGGTTTTTAGTTATTACAAAGCACAACAAAAGACAGAACAATTTGTTTGGTTATTGGGTTTTTTTTGTTGTGGTAGTGTTTGTTGTTGTTTTTTTGTAAGCTGCAATTTCCTACTTGTTCCTTGTAAACGAAAAATGAGTAATGTCAATTTTTATCTTTCCTGCCTTTTGAACAACTGCAGAACAATAAATTCTTTTAATGAAAGAATAATGCTAAGGAGCGTCTCCTCCAAACTGGCTTTTAGGCAGTCGAAGTAAATAATCATACAAACTCAGTTTTAAAACTGTCTTGAAAAAATAACTGCCCTATCGATTACTCACTTCTTTCCTCTCTTTGTATTATTGTATCATTATCCTTCTAATTTTCCTACCCACAGCATTCCAGAAAAGTGTACACAAAATAAAAACAACACAACTTTTAAACACTTACACATAACACAAATACATCCAGCCTTCTTTCTTTTATAGGAAAAAAGAAAAATAGAAAACTTTATTCCCTTTCTTTCTGTACTGATCACATTTAAGACATTCATTATTCAGAATCTTACCTCTTTCTCCCTAAAAGAAACTCAACCAGGTAAGTTTTTCTGAAACGCACAAGCCAAGGTAAATCTGCAGTTTCCAAATAGCTCAAAAAAGTTCATTGTTTTATCACTGAGCTACAATACAGGCAATGTCTGACTGAAGTGAAGGGGACTGGCATTTTTAACAGGAAATGGTAACCATTAATGCTGAATTTTCCTGGAAATACAAAACCATAACTAGTTATAGGACAAGTCTCACAGGATTCCTGCCAAAATGTTCTGGGTTTTTTTTGCTGTTTGTTGCAAACAAATCAACATAAGTAGCAAAGGAGTGCCTGGCTTTGCGGTGAGAGCAAAACCAAAGGGCCATGGCTCCTCTCTGGTCCACTAAGTCACTTGTTTTTGTCAAATTCTCCATCTCAATCACTGGAGCATTTGAGATGCTCCACCCATTAAGACAAAATATGCTCAAGCATATTGCCTCAGGTGGCTGTTGTTAGGACTCATTTGTGTTACTTCAGCAGTTAAAAATAATATTTAAAGCAACATTCAGAACTGTTCCCTTAGCTTTTTAGAATTATATAAAAACATTCTGCATTGTACCATTTTATTATTTGTACTGCCTTGTTGGGGGGCAGTTGTTCATTTGTTGTGGGGTTTTTTTTGATTTTTAAAAAAATGCTTTGAAATTATGAAGACATCTAAATTATGACCTGTATCCTCAACAGCCTGAAATGCTAGTTTCCAAGCAGATGAATAAAAGAACAAACTCAGTGGCGATTTTAGCCCCCCCAAAAATTCTCAACTTCAGAAATAATATCAACTTTTGATAACTGCAAAAGCAATTTAAAAACTGATGATGAGAATACAACTTCAGGGGAAAAAGGAATATCTTTTAGGGGGAGCTAGAAGGGTACAAACCTATTCAGATTTTCTAAACAATAAGAAATTATTGAAAAGCTAGAAAATCCTCTTATAAAGAAACTACCTATAAAATGTTAAAATCCTTAAAAATTAATTTTTAAAACTATTAATGCTTAAATAATTAAAAATAAAATAAAAGTGAAAATTATAAAACATAACAGGAGTCAAATCCTGGTGCGATTAATGAAGTTGTTACATTAACACTAGAACCTAAGTCTAAGTCTGTAGCATTCAGCTAATAACTTAAGTTATTGCAAAATAGCATTTAGTTAAGCAGAGAAATGATCCAATTGAAAAGACTTCCTTCAGTTATTTTGCATCCATTGGCAAGATCAAACATATCTTCCAAATTTGTTATTGATTGCAAAGTAACATCAAATGGGATCTGGGAAAAAAAAAACAGAAAAGAAAAGAAAATACTAATTGAATAACTTTATTAAGCATAGAGGTACCAAAAAGTACATGTATATCAATATACATATATATATATATATATGTATATACCAATATACATACACATATATAGCAATATTTCCATATAAAGCCAGATTTCTGAACTACAACCAATGAGTAAGTTAGAAATATTTATTGCCTTGATATAAAATTTGTGGCTAATGACATCTCTTGCAGGAAACTAGTAAAGCAGGATTCAAGGGAGGAAACCTTTCTGAACAGTCTTGCCCACAGTTTATCATGATCATCTGTAGGTTAAACGAAGAGCAGCAAGAATGGTTAGAAATTTGGAAGGCTTTTCCTAAGATGAGAAATTGAAGAAATTGAGCTAACAGTAAAAGGTGATACAGAGGGCAATGATAAACTGGTTTGAGTGTCCATTGAACATGGAGAACTACTTAAGTGATAACAAAAAACAATTGAAGGAAGAGACACCTGGAACAAGCTACCTAGGGAGGTTAATTTTTAATGTGATTGTTTTATTTATAAATTTACTTCTAACATTTGAGATTGGAGCTTCCAAACACTACAGTTTATCTTCCTCAAGGACATAGCTACTCATTAAATAGTATTAAAACCAAGTAGGCTAATCCTTTCTTATTCTTGAAACATGAAGGGTCAAGTAATTTTAAATGAATAATTCAATGAAAATGCACTTTTTCAATTTATAAATACAATTCAGGGCTGAATCAAAAGCACAGTAAGACACACAGACAGCAAAAACAGAATCAAAGAAGAGAAAGTGGAAATACGATAGGCGTGTGACAGCTCAGACAATGAGAAAACAAGAACCACAAATTAGAATTGACTTTGTCCAATTAATTCACCAGAAGATGAGCGACAGAAAAGTGTTTGGTGGGGGAAAATGATGAAAAACTACATATAAGAAATGTATCTGCAGCCTTCTTCTGCATGCTTTAAAACAAAGGAATGTACTGTTCTATGGTGTACATAGTTGCTCCCTGAGCTTTCTGTCTCTGGCTGAGACAGGGCAATGCACACATACAACTTATATGAAAGTCTGGAAATGCTACTTTGAAATGTGCTATACATAATGAACTGCTAAGCACCCTACAAGTTCTATTAGCTTCAGAGAAGAACAAAGATACTCAGCAGTTGAAGGATTAGGCTTCAGCTGTTAAACCAAAACTACCATATCTCAAAGCATCTTAGTTTGAAGTTTGTATTTGAAACTTCATGATGAAAAACTTTGTGATGTTCCACCTGTTGAAACTTTTTAATTTGTTGTGGAATTTAGAGAGAATAAAATAGTGCAGTAAACATTATATTCTTAATAGAAAAACACCACTAAATCTGCTCCCCTCACTTCCATCCTAGATCCAAAAACAGAAGCAGGCAAAGTGGAAGGAATTCACAAGAATTTAAACAGTTCCAGAAACTTTCCAGGATTCTTTGAAAGTTCGTGTATGTCTTTCCCAAGGAATCTATCAAATATTGCTACCAGAGAAGATACTTAAGTGGGACCCTGAAAAGTACAGCTTTGCAGAAGGGATGGGGGCCCTGATAAAGCCAGATTGAGCGATATGAAGGCCTGGGAGTCATTTGAGAGAGAACTTCAGGATGGATAAGAAAGCATGGCAAGAATGGTGCAATGTGTACCAAAGAGAACCGTGCACTCTCAGGTACCAGACTGCAGGACACACAGGACAGCATGACAGATTCTCTCTGCTATAATGGGCACTGGCCCAACTGCTCCCAGGTAAAACTCAAAGTCTATTCTGGCAGGAAGAGCTCTCTGACTAGAAGGGTACAGTGGATACCTTTTCCATTATCATTCCATTGTGAACAATTACTGGCAAGATATTTGAGGATTAGTTGAAAGAGTGATATGTTACAGTGGATTCCAGAATCTCCCGTGGAGTCCCTTGAGCTCTGGCAGCTGTGGTCCTTTCCTGATGTCCCCAAGGTGGCTTGAGAACACTGAAAAGCACAGGTCGCCACAATCTCCTCTAGGATACTGACTGCACGGGGTAACAGGATGAATAAGATGTTTTGTCCAACAGCATGGACAAAAAAATGGCATGCTATCTCTCAAAACATGTCATGGGCAAGGCAGAGAAAGCTAAAGAAAATTGAATAATCAAGACTGAATAACTGCAAAAATGCAAGAATGGAAAGAAAATACATTTGGCAATTGTATCATGGAAATTCACAGGAGTCTGTGTAAACAATGACCAGAGAGTGGTGGATAATCTCCATCAACCATTGTGAGCAAAAATCCCCTTTTAATACATTTTTGTATGTATGAAAAGTTGATTCTAATGAACAGTGAAGATATTCACAGTTTGTAATCGTGCACATTTTTATTTTATTTGTAAATATGATAAAATAAAACCAAAACAGAATCCAACAATGAGAAAAAAAAAAAGAAGGGAAGATGCTTGGTGGCACAATTCACATTTCAGTTTAATTGAACAATTGTTTTATTTTAGAAAACAGAATTTTACTCTTAATGAGAACAACATACCTCAGTTAATGGAGAGGACACGGCTGGAACAGCAGACAGCAGTGCTTTGACTTCAAAAAAACACCTTTTGGCCATTTCCTAATGTTATAAAACAAGAAAAAACTTGTACTATCTGTGTAGTACAAATATATTCTATACTATCATATTCTATTATATAGAATATAGTATCATATACTATTATATTCTATTATTCATATTCTATTATATAGAATATAATATCATATACTATTATATTCTATACTATTAGCCTCCACCAATAAACTAACAGATGGCTTAGCTTTACAAAATTTTTCAGACTATTCAAGTTTTAGGTAATTCTAATTGAATTCACAGCAAAATAAACCTTAGCTGATGAATATAAATTTTTCTGCAACACATTGTTTCCTGTACAAACACAATGCTCAAATCTTGCAATTTCTACTGAGGCAAAATTGCTCCTGTTCAGGTTTTAAATCCAGTGACTAAGCATACTTTTGCTATGTGTTTACTGAAGATATGATAAACAAACACCGTGACAAGATGATATTTATACATGTATAATGCATGACATGTTAATCTTATTAGTAGTCTAAACATTGTTTTACCAATTACTGACAAATTTTAATGAAAGTTTGAGCAAACACCTTCAGGTAATCAGAAACACCCACTAAAGGACAGCTCTATCTACCCTTCTGAAAATAGTGATTGGCCAAAATATCATTTGCTCTCCAAGCTGGTCAAAATACAGCCTCATAATAATGGCACAGTGCACAATTGTCACTGTTTCACAGCATCCATCAGACAAAATGACAGCCTCCACATCATTAATCATTCCACATAATAGATATAAAGAGAATCCTGTCACATAATAAATGTCTCCCACTTTGAAAATAAACGTCTATTTTGCCTTGGCATTTATCAAGCAGCACTTATGCTGTGGCAACATTCTGTTCCAGTGACATTATCTCAAACAGAGCACATGGAAAACTCTGAAATTACCTTTTGTGTGTGTGTATGTGGGGAGAGTTATTTGCTTGTGGACCACATTCAGTCTTGCCAATAAAAAGAAAAGAGGAAGATGGCATAGAGAAAATGAAAATAAATTCAGTGCCAATTTTAGTCATCTCTCAATAACATTATTAGAAGGTTCTTATTTCAGAAACCACCACTGCCCATTTTACATTGAAGATGTGTAACTGGTGTTTAAAAAGCACTTTTGGCTTGATTGCCATGCTAATTTAACACACTGCCAAGGATTTTCAGATGTAGATTACTATAAATTAGGTATCAGTTTCCAAGTCTATGTAACTAAAGAGGTAGCCTTTATTTTCAAGTAGAAGGTTGAAAATGCCTGGGGTTTTTTTCTGAAGTGGCAAGCAATATATAAGGAAAAGTTAAATATTAAATAGAGAGTGAAAGTATTTCAACTTTTCTTTAAAGAGGTGAGCGAAGCTTAACGTCTGCCTTTATGTCTGCCTTCCAAGTTGCCTGTCATTTATTTCTCCAAACTAGACATGTTAAGTCAAACATATATAAGAGCCGAACTGTTCTCACTTACTTCTGTTTTTTCATCAAGATGCACTTTCACATCACTTATTTTGGATTTATTTGAAGGACTTATTTTCAAAGTTTCATTTTGCTCAAAAAAACTTGTAGGTACTGAAGTTGAAAAGCTCTTAGAACCTTGCATCAATATTTCAACTTGCTCCTTCAGATCAGACAATTTCTTCCTTAAAGAAATAATTCTAAAAGAAGACAAAGTTTTTCATTATTACTGTTATAAAACAACAATATTTGTTGTTTCCAGGTTATAATTAGGCTCACCTAGCTTTTATTACATATTGATTAGGTTCTACGTTTTCTTTCATTTCAGGACTGATCTCATAATTTTACAAAAATAATATTTTCATTTAAGAAAGTGGAGATATAGAATGCATTAGCTTTTTACATTAAAAATGGGAAGTATCATTTTAGGAACGCCTCTTTAAGAAAAGGCTTTTTCATCCAACCAGCACAAGGGTGGCAGAGGCTGCCCATTATTTCTTCCCTTCCAACCATTAAGCACTTCCAATAATTTTAAGAGAGTAGATGAATGACAGGGAAGAAATAATGAAAAATGGCATAGGATGTAAAACTAAGGGCAGAGTCTGGTGCTACAACTGATAAAGATTCTTGCATTCTCAGAGTTGTAATATGGGATGGAGAAAGTAGGTGATCCACTGAGAGAATGGGAATAACTGCTGGGAGTGATTCTTAGATCTGCTACATTGCTATACCAGTGTAATATAATTAGCATATGTTACTTGGTTCTTTAGGAATCCAAACTAAAATGCTAATGAATCTATTGAAAAAGCAACTGTTTGATGGGTTTAACACTGCTTACAACATCTTACAGTTTTTACAGTCAGAAATCCTTGAAAAGCAAAAATGAATGCTTTTAAAGATTTACAGCTCTTTGATATTTTGTACTTTATTTTCTCTCATCCTAAATGTCTGATTGATCTCTAATACAGCATGAAATAACAGGACAGAGTCAGTGGTTATTTACCTAGCCAATGAAATCCACAACTGGCCTGGAAATGCAGTTGCTGGACTAAAAGCCGTGATGTCGCTCATCTTGATAGGGTTCGTATTATAAGCATAAAGCAACAAAACCTATAAAAGAGATGGAATAGCTAAACTAATGCAGTAGACCTGAGCTATTTCAGTGCTACAAGAGTACAATAAATATCAAATACTGATGAAGCCTTAGATAACTGACCTTTAAAAAAGAGAGGTGTGACTTCATATGAATTTGTACTCCACTC
This sequence comes from Zosterops lateralis, assembly GCF_965231275.1. Taxonomy (NCBI): domain Eukaryota; kingdom Metazoa; phylum Chordata; class Aves; order Passeriformes; family Zosteropidae; genus Zosterops; species Zosterops lateralis. Next base: position 28,587,850 of record NC_139765.1, read on the forward strand.
AGTTTTTGTAGTTTTTAAATTAATTTAATTGGATATAATTACTATGGATTTGAAAATTAGGTATATACGCCGTGGTGCCACTATGAAAATTCCAGTGTTGTCCTGATGCTTGTCAATGACAGCACAGCTGTCATCACTCTAGGTTTAAATCCATGAAGTGTGCACAACTCACCAATCTAATATAGCCATACCCTTGTAAGAAAATTAAATAGAATGTTCTCATCTTTCATGGCAAGAATTTACTAGTGCAGTTGAAAATATGTTTCCTAATGGTAGCTGAATATTTTGGCCATATGGAAAATGTCAAGAATATGGCATTCATGGACTATTTGGTTTTAAGAGTTGTCCCTGGTCCTCTAGTGATCTATATGACCATGCTAAAGCAACATGCAAAACCATATTAAAAGGTACACTATTTACATTAACTTCACAGGGCTTCTGTCAGTTTCCTAATAAAGATAAATGGGTCTAATAGAAATGTAGAAATGGATCTGCTATGCCAAAAAGTTTGAGATCTTGGATTTTTATTGCTGTAGCAGAAATTTTTCTTACACATTGTTCCCTTGTGTAAAGATAAAACAAATTCCATGTCATAGTCTTTCACATTACTGCAACCCTCCCATCTCTTTCATCTTTCATGTTCAGTCTGATCTTTTAGGAAAATGAGGCTGACAAAATCCCATTTTCCCTGTATATGTATATCCTTGCTTTTCCAAGAGTCTCCCACCAAACTATTATTTGAATGTATCAGTCAGGTCTACGCAAACTTCGAGTGGAGGTCTTTAAGACATCAGGGATTTACAACAGGCGTGAGTACAATACAGCCTGAAAACTCTATATGGGCAAAGAAAAGGTCATTTTTTTGGCTGCCAACAAAAAACCATCAGGGCATTCTGTTTTTCTAAAGAGCAGGTTACAGCAGAGTAAATAAATTCTTCCTATCAGCATAATTTGATTAAAAAGCTGCTAACTCATAACACAAATATTCATTGGAAATGAGACTTAATTTGTTCCACTACCTAAGGAACTTCTTTGCTCTAGTTATACCTTAGTTTCTGTATGGTTTGATAGCTTTGCCACAGAAGGAATATACCACTGAATGTTAATTTCCTTATATGAAGCAGTTGTTGCCCTGCTCTCTGTCCGCTCCTCTTCTTCTGCAGGGACAGAAACGGGAGAATCCACTCTCACATGTGACACTTCTGATATAATTTCACTAACATCAAGAGACACCTGAAAAACAAAATAAAAGTAACAGGAAAAATCTGTTATAATCTAGTGTCTACTGGAATTGGTATGACTTTCATTCCAGCATAGATATATGTTTATTTAGGTAAATGGATAGTTTTTTAAAGTGTTCTTTTTACCAAGTTAAGACTTTTCAAAGCTCATGTGACGACACATTTCAAAAGGTAATACAAAGGATTCGTAGGCTGACTTAGACAGTGGCTGACACTCACAGTCACAATGATTGTTGCCTTTGACTTAAAATCATTATTACATTACAGGTTTGGCTCAAATCTATTATTTGGCACACTGATGACAGAAAACTTAGTGATGAAAAAGTAATTTGTCAAGTATACATATTGATAATTAAAATAGGATTCTGGATGCTAGAATTCTTTGTTTATATTTACCTCTTTTCTCAGCTGTACACCTAACAAAGGGTGACACCTGCTGAAAATTCAATCAATTTTTGAGGATTTGTTGTATTTTTATAATATACATATGGAACATTAGCAGGACATTCATCAAATAGCTACTGTTGGCTGTCATTCACCAGGGAATTAATGCAGGAATACTGTCAGCCAACATTCATTCATGAACAAAACCTTTTCTTTAAATTGCGAAATATTTGATTTAAAGGCTGAACAGTAACACACCATCTCTATTTTTTGAAGTATTACACAGATCTGCAAAGAACATTGGCCAAACAGTGACATTTTCAGGGAATGTGGAAGCTATTTGAAAAGGTCCTAATGTCTCCATCATTGATTCCAAAATGTGGACACGGAAAACAGCTCCCTGGGGAGTTAGTTCTCTTCAAGTTTTGAATGTTCATTGCTGAAAAAATGGAGAACTTGACTTACTTTCTCTACAGAAAATTCAGCGTATGACAACTCCAGAGGAGTAAATCCAAGTGGGCAGAAGATGAATTTTTTTACAATAACCAAATCTTATGCCATTAAGCCCATTACCAGCCTACATGAAACTTTAGTAGAAGTGAAGGTAACCATGAATCCAGTCATGTGGAAGTCAAATTTGAGCACATGGATGTGCCTTCAGTGGCCATAACCCATGGTAAGCTATGGGTGTTCATGGAGGACTCACCTACTACAGCCCTCTTCTGATTCAGTAATGAACCACCCACTATCCTGCTAGCACAGACTGTGAACAAAACTAGGAGACAACATATATGGACATGGGAAGAACCTAATGTGTGCTGTGCCCCTGAACTAGAACTCTTAAAATTCCGTTTTATGCTATATATTTCTTTTTTAAATGTATATTATGGGTTTTTTTCACTGAACTGCATCCTTTGAGTTTCTATTCATATTGAATCTTTTTAAAGAAGGACATTACAATGGCTTTTGTCGAACAGATGGGTTGCTGAATAACAGACATAAATATTTGTCTATTCAACTTTCTTAAAAGCCTGAAAGCAAACTTAGTAAGTATTTCCAGTCCTACTTACTATCATGGAGCAGAGCAAAAAACAAGCATGAAAAATGTAACAGGGCCCAGAATTTTAATTATAGACCTAATATAATTTGGATTCTTTTGTCAGTAGATCTGAAAAAAACCTTCAAGAGTCAAAAATAGAATACAGAGATAGATGTAAGTGAAACAACTTTGTACATAAAAATCATTATTTCAAAAAGAATGTCTGTTTCTACTGTTAAAACTCACAATAATAAATTACAGTTACACTTTTAAAACAACATCCATAACCTTTTGGATAGTTAAAGCTTCTAAAATTGTGATAAAAATTGATGAATCTTAGAATTAGAAAAAGTAAGAGCTTGATGCTTGTTAGCTGTCTACAACAGTGAAGTTAACACATGATTATGCAGCTTGCACCCATCATGAACATGACAGTGAGCTCTGACACTTATTATTCTAGGATACTGTAATACTAATTATGTTTAAAAAAGCAGACAGAATAAAATAATTTTTGATATATGATGGCTGTTATAAATGTCACATAGCATATATTTATAATTTATTCAGTGGCACAGTCAGCTCTTTGTTGGGAAATGAGTAATTATATGCTGTTCAATACTGCAGAAAGTTCACCAACTCTAGACAAGCTACTTTCACAGCAGTATTTTTATTCATTTTTATGACATACCTAGTTCTCTCTCCTCAAGGCTCCCCTGTCTCCATTTAATACTGAACATAATAACTTAAAAATAAGCCACAGAGAGGGATCTGTTGTCACAGCAGACCTTGCATTAGAGATAGAAATGAGACCAGACACACACTCTTCTTCATACAACGTGAAAAGGTCCCAGTTTATTCTTCCTCACAGCTTGGCCATCCTGACTCCAGCAGACTCTGACTACAGCAAGTTCCCACTGTAGGCTTCCCTTGCAGACTGACTTCAGGTTTTTCCTGCTAGACTCTGACTTCAGGCTCTGACTGCTAGGCTCCAACTGCAGATTCAGACTGACCTCACAGCAGCAATTCTCTCTCCCATTTGGTCAGTCACAGTTTGGTCCGTCCTTCCTCTGGATCACACCTTATTTGGTGTCTCTTTCAGTTCCTCCCCTGACCAGCCAACCCACTCTTTTATCACGCTCATCCTTACTTGATATAGCTGTGACTCAGAGGCGAGGTTGCCTGTAATCCCTTCTCCTACAATTACCCCTTTTCTTTTAATTACAAAGACACGTTTAAACAGACACATGCACATGTTCCACTTAGGACTAACAGTTATACAAATGTTTAAATACATATTATGTTACCAGCATAATCAAACTACTCCAACTCCTGGGCCGGTTCACCCTCCTAAGTCAACCTGGTGTCCTGCAGCTGCCCATGGATCACCATGTTGATGATTCCGCCTCTTGGAGCTCTGGCAGCCCTGAGGCGGCAGGTCCAGGCCAGAGCCGTACGTGCCGCTCCCACTCTGGCACTATGGACAGGAACATGAAGGACAACCACGCCACATACCTCGACTGCACTGCCAAGGTTGTGAATCCCACTGGGGATGCCCCAAACATGTGCCTGTGTCCCAGCATTCAGCCCAGAGTTGGTTACTGACAAGCAGAGCTCCAGCACATGGTCTGTGTCCTGCAAATTTTGCTCAGCAAGTTCGTGTGCAATCCCAAAAATCTGTAATGTCAACCCAAAAGCTGTCCAACAACCAAACAACGCAGTAGTTCTGACCCAAACTGCTCCAGCAGGCAACTGTGAGACCTCAGACTGCAAACAAGAAGGGTGAAAAACCTGCCCAGGCTGCAACACCTGCAAAAAAATCTTGAAGCAGAAAGCACCTCTAAACAGAAAATTGAAGAGACTGCCAAGAAGAAAACTGAAGAGACCAAAAAGAAGAGACTAAAAAAAGAGGCAATGGTCTCTTGATGATTTTGAAATTGTTTAGAGAGAAATTGGTCATCTTCTGGGGAAAGGAAAATTTGGGAATGTGTACCTGGCATGTGAAAAACAGAGCAAATTTATTCTTGCACTGAAAGTGCTTTTTAAAACCCACCTTGAGGAAGCTGGTGTAGAACATCAACTACAAAGAGAAGTGGAAATACAGTGTCATCTTAGGCATCCCAACATTCTCAGATTATATGGCTACCTCCATGGCATGCACCTCATGGAGAAGTCTACAAGGAACTTCAGAGGCTCACCAAGTTCTGTCACAGCAGACCTTGCATTAGATAGAAATGAGACCAGACACAGTCTCTTGCTCATGCAACGTGAAAAGATCCCAGTTTTTTCTGCCTCACAGCTAAGCCATCCTTACTCCAATTCCAGCAGACTCTGACTACAGCGAGTTTCCACTGTAGGCTTCCCTTGCAGACTGACTGCAGGCTTTCACCTAGCAAGACTCTAACTGCAGGCTCCAACTTCAGATTTAGGCTGACTTCACAGCAGCAATCCTCTCTCCCATTTTATCCGTCCCTCCACTGGATCATAACTTATATGGTCTTTTCTTCAGTTCCTCCAGCCAACCCACACTTTAATCACACTCATCCTTGTTGGATATAGCTGTGACTCATCAAGGGAGAGGCTGTTTTTGGTAATTAACACAGCTGTGACTCATCAGGGGCAAGGTGCCTCTAATCCCTTCTCCTACAATCTGTCATTTTAATTTTTAGTGTTGGGATAATTATTAATGAGAGAAGTGGGATTGAGAGACTTTGAAGACAATTATTTTTACAGTGGGTCTTCAAAGACAAATTTCATTCAATGTTCAAAACATGTGCCAAGATCAGTGTAGGGTCCAGAATTCTAATTCAAAATTTATCTGAGTAATGCATTCTGAGCTTCCTACATTTGAAAGCCCAAACAGGCTGCTCACAAGCCACAGATCTAAAAAGGTTTATTTTCTAACCAGTTGATAATCAGTGAAAAAAATTGGCATTCAAGACCTTAACATTTTTTTTGAGAAAATATAACTTACATATTTTTTTGAAAATCCTGTGTTTATTATAGACTAAATTAACAATTGACTTGTACATAGAAATTACAAAAACCAACATCAGTTCAGTTTTGATATGAAAGATGAAAATTTACAAGATTTAAAACCTCAGCCCTTAGTGAGTAACAGCCAGCTTTTTAACCAATAAAAACACCTTTTAAAATATCATTCTACTTAATCTTCTAGGGTCTAAATACACTGGCTATGGGATGGAGATTATTTTTGCAGGAATGAATAACAGAAGGATATTTGCATTTGTTAACTACATAATTCACTGCTTGCACCAGATTTTGGTTTTGTACTCATCCTCTGCATAAGAAATCCCATTCTTCTATAGTGTTCCCAGAAATATCACCATTGGAATTACCAAGAATCTCAATGAAATACCAGTATAATGTTTTTGAAACATTAGAAAGAAGATAAGTACCTCTGAAGAATCAGTTGCACTACTGAGTGGCATTTCTACATCATGTAGTTCTTGTGGAAAATTCTCAAGACAACAGATTGAATATTCAAACAAATTCTTTTCAAGGAAAGAATGCATTTCTGCTATGCGCAGAACAATTCCTGTGTCAGAAATCAAACCAAGGTGTCCATCTCTTGCAGAAGGTGATCCAGGTCCTGGGTTAGGGGTAGTTTTTCAAAGAGAGTTTTAAAATTACATCATTATTTGTCATTAAATTGTCAAGTTATTACAGCTACTCTATATTCATAAATTTTGAAAACATAATAAAATGTATAAATAGATTCAATCAAATAAATGCATATCCAACAATTATACTGATTGTCCTTAAATATTACTAGTTTATGCTATTTGTAATTTTTCACCAGTGATCAGATAATGAAACATGCCCTCTCCAGACATTATAAAGTAGCATCAAATGGAAGTGTAATTTTGAGGTGTAGGTACTTAAATTCAGAGTCTGAGCACCAGTATGTTCACTAGATGCCTACACACCCACTAGAATAAACACATATTTATTTAATACAGTCAAAATAAGCTCTAAGAGTTCTTAAAATCCCAGTTTAGACAGCTAGGGGTTGATCAGCTGAGTTTTCCCCTAGGCTCCCCAACAGGTAACTACAGCTGAGATTTACATGCACATTTTGACACCTTTGTAGATACCTTCCTGTCCTTACAGTTCTGTGGTGAGCCAGAATACTTTCATTTGGTGCTGCAAGGAGAAAACCCAGACCTCTCTGGAATTGTTATTTTCAAAGTTGCTAGGTTTCTCTCCTAAACAGCACCTACATTTGCAATATAGTATTGTTATCACCTACTGGGTCATCACTTGTATATCCAAAAGCTGTCCATCACATGTAGGTGCACAGTATTAAGACCTTGCAATTAATGCATTCTTACACCATTTGAAAGGTCCTATCTATCCCCATGTTCTGTTTACAGTGAAATAACCCATGCAAATAACAACTGGGGTTTAGTCAAAACACATTCAACAATGCTCAGCCTTCCCATTTACCCTACACGCAGGTCTCCAAAACAGAACCTCAAATGAACAGATTTATTTATGATGTGACTTAAGCTTGATTTTTTTATAACTTCAAATGTAATAATAATGGTAAAGTTTTGAGAGAGGCCTTCCTAGTATTGTTGAGGCTTATGAATAACTACGAACAAAGGTAGCGATATCTTCACTTGCAGCATTTGTAAAGTGACATAAATCTGGATTTCCAGGAAGATTTTTTTGCATTTATATAATTTAAAGGAATTCAAAATCAGGCTATTTCAGATGATAGCCTTTAAATCTGACACTGTTGGCCCTCAAGAACAGTATCTCATCTATAGCAGTTTTCTGGAAATAAAAGGAAATAAAACTACATACCAGATAGGTTTGTGTTATAAATTCTTTTTAAATGATTGTGGTAGTGAATCATGTGAAGCCATGTTATTGTATCTTTCTTCTGGCTGGCCTTGGTGACAAGACTTTCTGTTCCTTCACTTTCACTCCGAACGTCTTCTGTGATTTGTTTATTTTCAGTAGAAGATACTTCGGGAGTTTCAGAGACACCATTGTACCCATCTGCAACTCCAATGAAGAGTTCAAGAACATACGTGAAGTGGTTGGAATTCAAAAGCTACTTCTGCTTTGTGTTGGAATTGACTAATCTGCAACTAGAAGTATAACTTGTGAAACTGTTTATATTTTTCATACAAGAAAAATTATTTCTATTCTGCTTTAATATGAGTTGAAATAGTAAATAGCCTTAAAATTAGTTGAAAATTGTTTCTCAGATCATGGGCAGGAACCTTACTAATCCTTGCAAGGTATTCAAAAGGAGTAGAGAGTAAGGTGCATTTTCTCTCTCTGAATTTGAATATAAAACTATTATTTCTACACATTGTTCAATAGAAGATATTTACTAAAGGGAAACAACACAAGCAATCATCAATCATAATTTATGTTGACCCAAACTCAGAAGAGTTAGGTACTCTGAAATATCCACTGTTAGTTTTAATCCTTTGGCTCATTTCAATATTAAGCGCATTTTCAATGAAATATACTCTTAACTGTGAAATAAAACAAAAGATAATATTTTCTTTTGTGCTGCTTAAAAGTCATACTTACACAGAAAGAGGAAAAATTTATCAGTACATATATCACTACATCACTGCTTATATTCAATAGTGGTTTTTAATGTATTAGTACATGGCTCTTTCAAAAGTACAATTCTTGAGCTCTTTTTCTCACTCCAAATTGAACAAACATTATTTTATAGTGATTCCTAACAGTAAACTTTCAGCAAATAATTATGAGTGCTTCTACAAAATCTGAATCTATTATTCCTGACATTTCACTGTCAATGCCAAAAGTTTAAATGGCCATATTGTCTTGCAGATGAAAACTTAAATATGTGTTACACTGAGAGTTTTACAGAAAAATATTTAGCGTGCTATGCTGAGATGTTACATTTCAATTTATGTTTTTGTATTTTGGCCAACTATTGCTTTTCTACATTTTCTATTCTTCTTTCTATTGCCTAACAAAACTATCAGGAGAAACACCTGCTGCATTTGCTAAACAAAAAAAAATGATCTGTAATTATAAGCAAATGGAGCTAGTACAAAACAATCAGATGGAAAGTTTTAGCATACAACATTTGTTTTCATAAACCAATCAAAACACATATGTTTAAACATGGTACAGTATGCAGCTATGGCTCAGCTTTGCCAGCACCTATCAAGCAGAGCAATTCAGTCTTTGTCAGTCAGTTGGGATAATTGAAATTAAGTCACTGAACCAAAATTTTATCACTAAATTAATGGTCCCTAGTTTAAAAATAAACATGAATATTTTGCCTTAGTGTTTATATAACATCTAGCAGTCATTATCTCAGAATTCCTAGTTTCACTGCTGGGGATTTTTTTAGATCAAACACTTCCATTTCATCAACTCCCTTAGCTGAAAAATAAATGCAGAATTTAGAAATAAACCAGGCAAAGTTCTACCAAGCTAGTGGAAACATATTTAAATAATAATCCATTGGATTGGAAAGACATCAAAAATTTTCTTATACTGACTTTGACTTTCAGAATACAGTACCCAGGCAGAAAACTTTGCAAGAGTTTTGGTGTTTATTAGTTTTGGTGGGGTTTTATTTTGTGGGTTTGTTTTTATTTTGTTGGTTGGGTTGGGTTTTTTGGGGGATGATGCAGGGAGAGAAGCTATTCAACACCAACATCTCTTTGCAAAATCAAGAGTAAAACTGAAACTTTCCAAGGAAAAGCTAATATACTTAGGGGAAAAAACAGTTATAAGTCAATGTTTGGGGAAAAAAAAAAAAAAAAAAAGGCAGTGATGACTCATAGGGAGGTTAATATCTGCTTTATATGTCTAGGGACGTCCTGTAACAAAGGACCATCTGCTTTTCCAAAACTATGGCAGTATGTGCACTCTGTCTTTCTGAGCCATAGTATGCAAACAACGAATTTTTCTTAACATATTGAACACATGCACAGGCTGATAATTAAAGACCCATGAGGTCTCTACTTAATATTTTGTATTGCTATGCATGATGAGGCCTTTGCTTTTATTTTCCAAAACTGATGTATAATTTTTCATAAATTAAAGTTACATATTAAATGTATTACTAGATTGCATGGCATATATAGCTTATTATTTATCTAATTTTCTGATATTACTAGGTATAAAGGAATACCAGATATGAAATCTCTGTACGAAGAAAAAAGATCCATAGAAGCAAATTCTGGGATTTTTTGTTGCACTTCATCCTTCATGTTCTGTTCTTTAATAGTCTTCATTCCAATTAACAGCTGAGAAGCAAGCACAGCTTCTCTGACCTAAAAATAACATTTATTTTATTCAAGACTTGTTCACTACAGAATTTATATAGATTTTAAAATCTTAGAGTACCAAGTACAAAAAATTAAATATTAAACATACTATATTTTTAAAAGGAAAATATTCTATTTCTTTCTGACATAAGGTACACATTATATCTAAATAAATCATTATTGCTGACAGTTTAATTACTACATAGTGATTTCAAACCAGATATCTTCATCTGGATGCCACTGATGTCTGCCCACATGTCAAATACATGTCCACACATATCGGGTCATGTGCCATTTTATTTGCACTGAATCACAGTTAAGGTAAACAGAGTCAGATCTGTCCAAGAGAGATTAAATGCATTATTCAGTGTCCATTTTAATTTTCTTAAACAAGACCCATGCCAGAAATTTCAGGAAACCCTAACACTCTTGTTTGCATTGCCTTATTTGCTTGTGTAAGTAGAATAAGATGAACTGAAAAAAAAAAAAAAAAAAAAAAAAAAAAAAAAAAAAAAAAAAAAAAAAAAAAAATTACCTCTTTAGAATATTGCACCAACCTGCCTAGCTGCTCTTATTGCAATCCAGGCTTGTACTTTGTTGACTTCTGATTTCATAGCCTCCACAGAAGACATGTCTCCAGAAGAGGTCTAAAAATTATATACGAGTTCATAATCAGGATTCTAAATATTACAGTAAAATATATTCTAAACATAGAAGAAAGTCCTCCTTATTATAAAGTAATTGGCTTTTTTGTAAGTTGTAAAAATTGGAATTGACTGTAAATCCATGGATTAATTGCTAAAAATGAAAAAAAAATTCCAGATCATACTAATTGCCTGCTCCTGGAAAAAGTTTCCTCAGAGCAGCTTATACTCTGGTCACTACTGTATACAGTGTTGCTATGGTATTCCATTTTTTTTAAATCTTAATTATCTATTTTCTCTAATGTTACACATTTTGCTTTCCATCTATGGCTTGTAGGAACTCTAATACGGTTAAAGACATATTTTTCATGCTGTCATTCATACTTGTATAGAAAAATTGAAATCTGATAAAGTTAGCATTTTAAAAAAATACAGGTTTGATTGTTAAGTATATTTTGCAAGGTACAGATTAATCCTATGTAATTGGAAATCAAACCACTATTGGTTCTGTGTTTTCCTATTTTATACAAAAAAATATTTTAAATATTATCATTCAATGCAATATCATGAGAGATAATATCAAACAAGATCAAATTCTATTACATGATTTCTTTGTGTGATTTTTCTAGAACTGTCAGTATCAGTATGATGTATAAGTCACTGCAAGTAATAATATGGCAAGGTGCACAATACATATTTCCTGTTTTGAAGAGGCGACTGCCCAAAGGATAGAAAACATACACTTGATTTGGAAGGCACCAGCTCATCTGTGTCTGATCCATCCTCATTATATTTGGCAAAATACAAATATGATAGTGCTATTTCAAGGTATGACCGTCTTATTAACCTGTAAGAAACAATACACAGAATAATCAGCTTTACTTTTAAAGTAAGCATTACAGTGATAAAATCTGATTCCTGCATAAGACTAGCTAGATACCTCACTAAATAAATCATTCATCCAGCCCCCATCATCTGCTTTAACTTCTCTCAGAAATCCATGGGATCCTGTTCTAAAGTCATGTGTCTAAAACATCCCTATGGTGTGCTTAACAAATAACACCTTGATTTAACAGTACATCAAATACAATTTGCATTATTTGAAAAAAATATTCAATAAATAAATTGCGAATGTTTAGTAAGAAAACCCTAATTCTGCAAGAGAAGTGATCTTTCTGTACCGTTTGTTTTCCTTGCTCAAGGCATTTATCCATTGCCTTGGTTTCCCTGAAACACACGTAACTGAATTTGGATATCAATCAAATTGAGTCCTCAGTCAAACTCTCCGAAGAATCAGCAAAAATACCCACAGTGACCAAAACAGATTTTTCACAGAATGACCAGGTTGGAAGAGACCTCCCAGATCATCGAGTCCAACCCAAGCCCCACCACCTCAACTAGACTATGACATCAAGTGCCACATCCAGTCTTTTTTTAAAGACATCGGGGGATGGTGACTCCACCACCTCCCTGGGCAGACCATTCCAGTATTTTATTATTCTTTCTGTGAAAAACTTTTTTCCTAATACCCAACCTGTATTTCCCTTGGCACAGCTTGAGACTTTGTCCTCTCCTTCTGTCAGTTGTTGCCTGGAGAAAGAGACCAACCCCCACCTGAATACAACGACCTTTCAAGGAGTTACAGAGAGTGATAAGGTCACCTCTGAGTCTCCTTTTCTCCAGGCTAAACACCCACAGGTCCCTCAGTCATTCCTCACAGGGTTTGTGCTCCAAGCCCCTCACCAGCCTTGTTGCCTCCTCTGGGTGTGCTCAGTCATCTCAATGTCCTTCCTAAACTGGGGGCCCAGAACTGGATGCAGCACTCAAGGTGTGGCCTCACCAGTGCTGAGTACAGGGGAAGAATGTCCTCCCTGCTCCTGCTGGCCACACCATTCCTGATCCAGGCCAGGATGCCATTGGCCCTCTTGGCCACCAGGGCACACTGCTGGCTCATGTTCAGCTGCTGTCACCAGAACCCCCAGGTCCCTTTCTGCCTGGGCACTGTCCAGCCACACCATCCACAGCCTATAACATTTTAGAGGGTTATTGTGGACAAAATGCAGGACTTTGTACCTGGACTTATTAAACTTCATCTTATTGGGCTTTGCCCATCCATCCAACCATTCCAGGTCTCTTTGCAGAGCCCTCCTACCCTCCAACAGATCAACACACGGTCCCAGCTTAGTGTTTGAAAATTTACGAAAGAAAGACTCAATGCCCTCATCCATGTCATCAATAAAAATATTGAACAGGGCTGGCCCCAGCACAGACCCCTGAGGGACACCACTGGTGACTGTCCCCAGCTGGATGCAGCACCATTCACCACCACTCTCTGGGCCCGGCCATCCAGCCAGTTCCTAACCCAGCAAGGAGTCTCCTGTGCAAGCCTCGGGCTGCCAGCTTTTCCAGGAGTGTGCTGTGGGAGACAGCATTTTGTTTCCTAATTGGGATCAGATGAGGAACCTTCTTAGTTTTGAGTTCTGTACCAGAATATGTAACATCTTCAGACAATGCTCACCTATTCCCACTCTCCTCCTATGTTTCCTTCTCTTTTCAGTGATTTTTACAGTAGTATTGTAAACTAAGCAAAAATCATAGACTCATAGAATGGTTTGGGTTGGAAGGGGCCTTTAAAGGTCATCTAATTCCATTCTCCTGCAAGGAGCAGGGACATCTTCAACCAGATCAGGTTTCTCAGAGCCCTGTTCAACCTTACCTTGAATGTTTTGAGGTACAGGGCATTTGCTACCTCTCTGAGAAACCTATTCCAGTGAATCATCATTGTAAAAAGTTTCTTTCTTGTATCTAGTCTGAATCTACCCTCTTTTGGTTTAAAACCATTACCCATTGTCCTATCATTACAAGCACTATTAAAAACTCTATCTCCATCCTATAAGCCCCTTTTAAGTACTGAAAGGCTGCCAAAACTTCTCCCTGAAACCTTCTCTTTTCCAGGCTGAAAATTCCAATTCTCTCAGCGTTTTCTCACAGGAGAGCTGTTCAAGCCTCTCATAATTTTTGTGGCACTCCTCTGGACCCACTTCAATAGGTTCATGTCTTTCTTGTGCTGAGAACTCCAGAGCTAGGTGCAGTACTCCAGGAGCGATTTCACTATATTAGAGCAGAGGGGCAGAATTGCACCCCTTGACCTGCTGAAAATCACTATACCTGAAGAATTTAATTTCTCCAACGTTTCTATTTCCTATAGATTTATAAGTCTTTTTATGCAGATTCCTCCTGGCTCTGCAGATTTCTTCAAATCTCATTTATGAATTAACTTCCCAAGCATAGCAACAAACTCCTGCTCATTTAGTTACTATTCTGGACAGATTCATATTGCACAGAGTTGGTTGTTTATATAGTACAATAAATTCCAGCTGTAGTACAATTTGTATAAAGCAAAATACAAAAGTCAGAGTACTGTACAGTTAAAGACTGAGCAAGCTAACTGAGAAGATGGCAAATTCTACACTTGGTTGGCAACAATTTAGTTAAATTTCTAGTCTTGCTAATAAAAAAGGATGTGAGACATCAAGAAACAACTTTAATTAAACAATTCCACAGATATCACAGGGCTTGTATATATGTGAGCAGGATGTTAAGTTCCCTAAAACAAGAAAGCTATGGTCCATTGATGATGCTTTACATTCTTTTAGAAAGATGGTAGCAAATTAAATAAGAGAGTAGCAAATTAAACTTGCAAAACTTCACCACAGTCCATTTCTGCACCATCTTCCATCATGCTGGCTTGCTTGTTGAGGTTTATTACTATGCTACTACTTCTACATTCAGAGTTCTGGTTCATTAACTTAAGTAACAGAATACCCAAACAAGCAAGGTAAATTGCTGCCTTTACACTGTCTCTAACTAGACATGGCACATTATTCATTTAGACTGGTCAAGAAACAAAGAAACTAAAACCCAATGTATCAGAGCTGCTTGACAGAATTTATTGGCTGTCTTGGCTCAGCTCTTCAGGCATCTTCTAGGCTGATAACTAATGCCAAAGTCAGTGTCCTGATATCTGTTACAAACACATTTCCTACACTCTTTCTGCCTCTGCTCTTCTGAATATTTCTGGCTGGTAACCTTTTCAAGCTGGATTTCTGTTATCTGGAAGGGGGCAGACCACAGCTCATCTTTTGAAATATGAATAAACCTTCTGTTTAATTGATAGCTCTGTTCCCAGTGTTGACAGATAGGGTACAAATTTGGAAATAGAACAGAAAGCGGTAACTTTTGTGCATTAAAAAATGCTTTTAAATGTTCTTATCATTTATTTTAAATAAGAAAATAAATATCCACTAGCTCTTCTCTATTAAAATAAAACTCTCTAAAACATAAAAGATACTCTGTAATAGAAGTCCCAGACCAAATCTCAAAAAACCTTTTAAAATTATATTCATGTATGATTTAATTCTTTTCAAAGTTATATAGCTAGATTCTTACTCATATTTTTGATCATGTTGCTGGCTGAGCTTAATAGCTTCCAACAGGGTTTCAATAGCATGAGATGAGTTGTTATGGCCTGTTTCAGCTATCTGGCGTTCTACCCGACCTTAGAAAGAAATACAAGAAGTAGATTTTCAAGATGTTAATAATTTTTCTTCTGCAAGACCCACTCAATCTGTTTTTCCCTCCAGAAAAGTTAAACAACATAGTACGTTATCTGTACCCCTTCTGACCAGCAACATCTTTTCCAGTTTGCTTAAAATGTAATGCACAATTGCTTATATAACAACTCTCTTCATAGAGTAGCTAAAATAACCAAACTTGGGAATCATAATGACTCCTAACACTTCCTGATCCCAACTAGCAGAGCATTGTATATAAGGAGTTAATGAGAGGCACAGGCATGTTCTGTGCTGTGCTGCACATATAGTGTGGCACTCAGGCCCGTGCTGTGCTGGGCACATCCCACAGGATAAATGCAGCCAGGTTGCTATTAACAGAAGAGCCTGTTGGCAGCATCTTCTCAGCAATTTTCTGTAAAAGAGAAGGAAGAGGCTTTTATGTGAACATGCATTTTGTAGAAAATGATGAATAGCATTGTTTTATCTCAAGATTAGCTAAAATACCAAAATGAGGCAACCTTTTCACAAACAGGATTTGCGTATTGTGCTATATCCCGATTGGAAGCACGTACAATACTGCACAACTTAGAGTTCTCAGCCTTTGCAGTAATAGGAGATTATTTACACTATCAAATTTTTCTTTTATAGTGTTAACTCCAAAAAATGGCATTCTAAGAGATACATTACAGAGTCTTCAATATCTTTCTGGCTGGGATTCTCACAAACTAACACCTCCTGGTGCAAAACATAATGTTCTTAATCTTGTTGGCCACACCCTCAGATCCCTGACAACATACAGATGAAAGTAGTTCTAATTCAGTTTTGAAATTTTGTGTAGAATAATGCATCCTGAACTCCTGTGGTGTGGTACTAAACACAGGAGAGAGATCTGCATCTAGAGAGTGAGAAATGTCCAAACTCATTCTAGTTTTAAAGTAAAATATCTCCATTTTAAGAGACACCATAACATTGCCTAGGATGGCACTCAGGATGTAAAAAAAGGGGTTTATTTACCTATCTGAAAAAGAAGTTCAACTTCTATATCTAATTTTTTTGTTGCAGATGCTCTGCAAAGATTCAATGCTGATTCTAAATGCCTGAGAGCATGTCGCCATTGTAAATGATCTCCTGCAGCCGTAGAAGCTACTTTTTCAGCTAATGTGTGTCCTAAAGAAAAAAAAAAAAAGAGTTCTTTACAAATTATGTCATAGACAACCAATTTATGTAAAAATAATTCCTTCGAAGAAATGCTGCTACATATTTACTATTACAATCAATTCCCAAAAATTCAAGTGATTGATCGATATAAATACAAAACTACAATATTGTTTCACTATTGTATGATGCCATTGATGTTCACCTAGGTGTCATAGGTTAACACAGTATGGTTTTTGGTTAATGGAATATTGCCCTGCCATGACTTGAGACGTTGTTTTGGAAAAGATAGGTACCTACCAGGAAGCAGTTCTTTCTATTTTATTGGCAGGTGGTTTGACCACTGAGAGAGTTGAAGATAACTTTTGCTAATACTCATATAAAACTGAGTGTTCCCAAACCAACCCCTTTTTTCTGCTTTGGGCCAGAGAAAGTAACATAGC
Source organism: Zosterops lateralis (assembly GCF_965231275.1). NCBI lineage: Eukaryota > Metazoa > Chordata > Aves > Passeriformes > Zosteropidae > Zosterops > Zosterops lateralis. Next base: position 28,604,631 of record NC_139765.1, read on the forward strand.
TCTGGGGGGCAGCCCAGGCTGCCCAGTGTCGCTGTTTCCCCGCTGTGGGGGGAGCCGGCCCTGCTCTGCCCGTGCCCCCGGGCTGCCCGAGCCGCTCCCATCTCTCCATCTCTCGGCTCAGTTTCTCCCCCACTGCCCCATCGGCCCGCACGGCCCTGGAGTCACCCACAGCTGGGAGAGAAGAGGACCTGGGCAAAATTTAACTCTTTCTTGGCACAGATGAAATTTCCAAAGCCCTAACTTTTTCCTTAGTGAGAGAGACAGGCAAATTTGAGACATGTAAAGGGACAATATGGAGATCTCAAAGTCAGTAAAGGAAGAGTGAGCTCTTAGGTGGAAGAGATGACAAGTTGCCTTGGTTCTAGGCTGAAACATCTCCTGTGAGTTATGGTAACAGACTGTAATATAAATATGCTAGAATAATCATTTAAATCGTGGACAATATGAATTGGGGAGATGATTTGTGGATTTGAGCAAAGGTGTCTGTGATGGACTGAGTGAATATTGCAGCGGTAGCTGTGATCTTGTGATCCCATGAGAGGTAGGGACAGAGAGAGATGAGAAGACGACCCCCTGTGCCAGTGAAAGAAGTAAGACATCTCTGTTCCCTGAGTTGAAGAATCCTTTCCTTTGAAGTTGTTTATCTTTAAACATGTCACCCCAATATATCTGTGAGTCTACAGCCCATATGTGGTCACGGGACAGGCTGTGTGATATGGGAGGTTCCACAACTGCAGAAGTTCCCCAGGTGGCCTGCATTGGTGTGAGTTAGAAGCCACAAGCAGACTGTTTCTCTTGCAGAAAGTTACCAAACAACAGGAAAGACTTCTCTCCAAGACTGCATGAATGACGTTTTTACCTGGAGTTCTGAGTTTTGCCTCTTTACATTGTTTGTAGCAAATGAACAGTTTGTGGTGGGAGAAAGAGTTGCTTTAGATATTTCGTTTGTGGTTTTTTTCTTTTCCTTTGCTTCTCTTAGAGTGTGTTAATAAAATCTATCTGTATATCTTAAGCTGGGGCCTGTTTTGCCTTTTTCTTCAAAATCCTATCTCCCAAAAGTAGAAAAAGAGCAGACACTAAATTCGGTGAATGTAAAACCACTACACTAGGCCACTCAAAAGAAGCCCAAGCTCCACCAATCAACCCATTCATGAAACATGAATGAAAATTAACTGAAACTTAAAAATAATAATGAGTTGTGTTTTTCTTACCAATTTTCATTTTGACTTGGGCTAGCACGTTAATCTGTGGCAGGTAGACATTCTTAGTGGGTAAGACCAGGCAAGCCAATGTACTGTCTTCTATTTGCCGTTCAATGGATTCACCACAATCAAAAATCTATGAAAAGAGTATGCTCCGTAAAAGCAAGTTGCAGACAGCAAATTAAACAGCAGTTTGAAAAAATAAGTTATTGCAAAACTGAAGTGTCTTGAAAAGAGCACTAGAAAAGGATTCAATATTCCTGAACTCCTTTACTTTAGTGTGTACTTGTCTTACAGAAGAGTCTTGTGATGCAAAGAACTTCAATGAACTCTTCATTGAATTTAATAATGTTAGGCTTTCATTTTCGAAAGAAAACTCCCAAAAATCAGTCTTTAAGAAATAGTTACTCTCACAAGTAACCAAAACTCTGGAAAGAAACTGTCATTTTTACAAAGAAATCTGACATCCAGCAAAGGCCAGAAAAGAAAAAGAAATTAGCATGTAGGGGCCATCAAATCTTTCATTCATGGAGATAAGACAATGGGGAGACATGGTAAAGTGTCAATTCACTTGAAGGCTAGCAAGTCTCACAGCTGGAAGTTTGAGTCTGAAGTGATTCATCTGATTCTTTATTACTTAGGGAAATAAATATTTCAATGGATTAAACTTGCTTTAGAAAATATGAGGAAAGAGTTTGATCTAAAAACGTTTTTCTATACCCCGTACCAAATTCAGATAAAAAACGTCTATCTGTTTTTGGATCCTAAACCGGTAAATGGTTTAGTACTCTCATGAAGTTCATGTCTTTAGATTTTTTTTATTTCATATTTAAATTTTTACATGAAAATTATTTCTTCAAAGAAATTGTAACAATTCATCAACTTAAAATATCATGCTACTTTAAATAGATTGCCCTGAATCAAATTATTCTAAGACAAAAAGTTAAGTTCTTGGATGCTTAAGAGTTAGGAATATAATGAGATCTACTTTTTCCCTGAGGTGTTGAGTATGAACCTGTCCCTCATTGCAAATGGGAAAAGTAAGGGTTCTGCATCTCTTTTAAAGTTGAACTACCAATTTCTTTTTTCACATCTGAATGTGTATTTTGCAATTAAATATTTTTAAATTCTGTGAAAATACAAGACTACACATGTGAGCATGCATGATGAGTATGGATAAAGAGTTTGGTAAGATTAACTACTTCTTTACACTATTCCAATGTAGTTAAAACTGGAGTGATCAGTTACTAGCAATGGCCCTTTTAAATAACTGATAAAATAGCTTTCAGGAGAAATAATTAAGGCTGTTAGAAGTATTTGGAAATGCACCGACATGTACTCACTGCTTTAATGGTAAGCTCATGTGCCAAAACAAGCAAGTTTAATGGTTCCACTGCAGAAGAGCAATGTTCTGAATCCTCTACTATTTGCAGTGGCAGTATGTCTGCCAGCAGAAGCATACTTTTCACAAGAGTCAAAGAAGCTGGCAGGGAAATAAATATATCCTCTTGGAGTAAACTGATGATATTCTGTTTGGAAATAGACAACATAAACCAGAGTAGTTACTATCTTCTTGTCTATTTATGAGGACAAATCACACAAAGTGAAAAAAAAATCTATTTTAGAGGCACTATTTCAAGCTTATTTAATGCTGCCATCAGCTGTTCTGACTACACAAAAAATGCATCAAAGAAAAGCAAACAGTATTTCCTTTGTGTTCAAACCTGCAAAAGAAGTTTAATGTCTGCCACAGGACGTTTTTCTTGCAGGTCAAGAATAGCAGCTTGCATCATCATTTCAGCCTGAGTCTCAATATCACCAAAGGCTTCTGCCTCTAATATAACTTCTTTTATCACACTTCTGCGCTCAGCCACCTCGTTTCCTAAAAGAAAAGAATATATGAATAGTAAAAGTACAATAGAAAATACTTCATTGTGTGTTCTACCATTCTTAAGCATTTCTAGACTAAAAAGTTGCAGAAAATATGATATTATAAATTCCACATTGCACATGTACCATTTCATCAATTTCGTGCCAAATTTACTTTTAAAAGAAAGAAAATTCACTTAATTTCTAGACTGCTCTAGGTGTAAGTTCATCCAAATGCATGTTTTTTATGCATGCCACCAGCATAAATAAGGTATTTTAGATCTGTTCTACTTATTCAAAAATCTGATTTTAGTTAAAATTGTAAAATAGTAACAGCCTTCAGAGAAATTATTCAGAACTGACTAAGTAAGAGTTTGGCAATGGATTTAGACTGATTTTGATACTTAAGTAATACTTAAGTGAGCATCAGAGTTGTTCATAGAACCAAGGAATGAAAAACATTTTTATTTATAACCAAACTTCAAAAAATGTATTTTGCAATATCTCTTTTAAATATTAAAGAAATAATCTGGAACTTTTTTAGGAGCTATGTAGGGATATTTCACTTACTGGAGATATAGAAAGTGAAAATAATTTTGAGACTTTTAAAACCAGAAGTACTCAGCAACAGCGCTTTTCAAAGCAACCATATTTTCTTAATTACACTAGAACATTTGAAACTTTTAGACAAAATTATCAAAAGACAATGACCATTAAATGAAAATAATACAATACTTTCTGTTTTCATGCTCTAGAAGAGAATGTGCTCATAAATATATTTTCCTTATTGGATTGGATGAATTTAGTACAAATAATTTTTCAGTGATAATACAGCCCCAGAATTAATGTTAATACTTTTAAACTATGAATGAGAACTGTGTCTATAGGCTCAGTTGCCCAATATAATCCCAAAATCTAAAGCAAGAAAGTGTAGTACCTTTCACATCACCGACACCATGTATCTGTGTCATGAGTGCAGCCACTAATGTTGCTCGACACCTCAGCCACAATCGTTCATTCACGTGCCCTTGTGGTGTTCTACGGGGAGGGAGTTCAACACCTTCAGTGGTGGAGTCCTAGTAAGTCCCAAAAGCAAGAAAAATGTTACTTTCTGAGTAACATACTTTACTACAAACAAGGCAACAGGGCAGCATCAGTCTAAAATAAATTAAATTAATACAAATATATTACAAATAATAGTAACATTCTAAACAGAAGTTTATTTGAAGGGTAGATACATATTTTTAATAACAGGAGACCATTTATAATTTAAATTTTAACATATATAAAAATAATTTTAAGCATTGAATATTAAACCACTTTTTATGTGAGACTCCATAAATATATCTGTATACCATGTTTGTTATGAATAATTCTAAGAGTTTGGATTTTATTCCACTCAGACGGGAACACTACACAAAATTCTAAGGCACATAAAAGTCTAATTGTAGAGCAGGATCAGTATCAATTTCTGGTACCTCAATAATGACTAGAAAAAAGTTTTTAGTTTTTGATTTCTAGTTTTTCATGTTTCTGGTGTTTAGAAATGAATATTAGTGCAATGTATTACTACAAGTGTTTGTGAGAATTCTCAGCTCAACTCCTTGCGCTATCTTCATATATTCTAAAAAAGTCTTCCTATTACTAAAATTCTACAGTCTATATTTGTTTCAGCAAGCAGTCACTGGACAATTTACCACCTGCATTTTACTTATACAAAAAATCATCATGACTGACTTGCATTGATACAAATGAAGAAAAAATATCTATAGCTCAGTTACTGGCTACAGGACCATCCTAAGAAAAGAGAGGAGCAAGTGCAGAGAGACAGAATCCCCTGATATACAACACAGACAGAAAATAATTAAATTGCATGCAAGAAAGTCCAGTCTCAAGAGACGTTACAAAATCTCACTGCTCAATTGCTCTGTCCATATGAGTCAGTTTGACTCACTGTGCACTCAAGAGTGATTTTGTGGTGTGTGACCAACAGGCTTTCCAAAGCAGAGGTCAGAATCCCTATGTGTTGGATAACAGAAGTCAGCTGAAATCTTGTTCCATATGGAACACAGCAATGATGTGAAATGGTCCATCTGCCTCTTTGAAAGAGAATTCAGTTTTCAATCAGAAAATATAAAATGCCTCAACTGAATAATACAAGATTTTCAACTGTTCACTTATTTTTTTTTCACTTCCTTTTTGTTTGGGGGGTTTTAAACAAAAGATTTTCAGTGCTGCCATTTGAGAGTAATAGAAATAAAAACTGTAATTCCTAACCTCATACAAATTATAATGATGATTACAGACACACTGAGCACACATTAAGCAAGCAGGTGTCTGAAGCATGTCAAAGATCATTTTTCCCCAGGTTAATGGCAACCACATAACATAAATGACTGCTATGTTCTAATATTATGAAAATCACTCAATACTTAATACAAGAAAGATTCATATCCAAAGAGACATAAGTTTAAAACAAATATCCACACATACCAAACACTCCCTTTCCTCCTTTTCTTCCTGAAAATGTGCCACGTCCACGCTAAAAACTTTTGCATCTTGGAAAAGTCGAATTGCAGAGAAAGCCAAAGCAACACTGTGGTATAGAGCAATATTATTTAAAAATACTAATTATATTTGTCACTTTATGATTTTATTAAAATAGATACTTCATTTTTTACTATGCCAGAGATGTAAATCACCAGTTACCAATTTTTGCTTCAGTAAAACAAGGCTGCACTCAGACTATTTTCTGAATTTGTAGGCACTGCATTATGAAAGTGACAAAACAGCAGTAAGAGAAAATGTTCTGCCAATAACAGATATAACCTGATAATATTTCATTGTTAGTGGGGTCAGGCATTGGAATAGGTTGCCCAGGGAAGTGGTGGAGTCACCATGCCTGGAGGAGTTTAAGAGGCATTTGGATCTGTGTGATACATTTAGTGGTGTATGGGTCACAGTGATGATGCTGGGTTGAAGTTGGATCTCATGAGCTCAAGGTCTCTTCCAGCCGTGGTGTTCTATTATTCTATCAATAGCATATAGGCTAAAATACATCACATTCTATTGGACCAATCAAAACAGAACTCCATTATAATTTCTAGTTACATACAGAATCATAGAATCATTTTGACTGGCAAAGACCTTTAAGATTGTCAAGTCCAAGTTTTAGATCTAGTCAAATCACTAGATCAAGAGACTAACCATGGCATTTCTGTCTTCAGGGATAAGTTCTTAGAAATTAGATGTAAAAATACTGAAAATTACAACATATATTAAGAGAGTTCTATATCACCCACAACTAAGGTTAATAGCTCTCTCCTTAAAATTCTTCTGGGCTATGCATTAATCCTTCTGTTAAATCCACATGGTCAAATACTCAAAGGATCTTAGTAGACATCATCAAGGTGATGAGGTAAAACTTCATCAGTAGGAATGACATTGCATCTACCATACTCCTTGCCCCATATCCTAAATTCTTTTCTGGAGTTCCCTCTGAACAGCACCTTTGAAAGATACAAACATCATTAGGATTGATGCAACATTCAACCCTCTGTATCAAAAAATGATGGGCTTAGATCTCAAAATATAGTCATGTTTCTTGAAATATGAACTACTGTTTTTTTACTCTTTTTTTCTGTCTTCATAAGCACTCAGATACATTCAAATCGTGTTCCATTTTCATTATATGTACAAAAATGTGAATCTACAGCAGCAGATTGTGAATACAATTATTTCATGATATGAAGACTCCTGCAAAGCCATCATAGACAGAAGACCTTTTTCATAACAGGAATTGTTGTCCAGAGAACACACTACTCAAAATATTCTGAGAATTGCCAAAATCAATGTCTCTTTGTATTGGTTTCTCTCAATTGCACATTTTCCTCTATGTCTGTAAATCTTTACTTTCCTATGTCTTCTCTAAAACATTTTTTAATTTGGTCATGGGGGCTGTTTGTTTGGGATTTTTTATAATTCTACATTTTCTCTGCCCACAGAAACATTTTTCTAATAATTCTAAGTTACCAGAAAGTATGCCTAGCTCACCACTTAGAAGATTTTTTCATCAGATTAATTGTTAGAAAAATGTATAACTGAAGTTCTTATCTATACTGGTTTTTTACATAGACTCCCTTTACGTACAGACTGACTGTTATCAAGCATATGAAAAAGAAATAGAAAATAATTATTAACACCTGAAAGTCCTTTTTACACGGCCAGAACAATGCAAAGGGCTTTTAATCCCTTTCTAGACTAATGTTTGCAAAGGCAAAGATCTTGCACAAAGAATTCTGAAGAGCTGAACTACTTGTAAATTACACACATTATTCTGTCAACATGTGTATAACCACAGAATGAATAACCTCCTGTTAAGATAAGAGAGTAGTTAAAGTCTTCCTGTCATTTCTGATTCTATCCTTGCTGTTTTTGTGATGCAGACCTGGATGGATGACACCAATTCAGTACAAATAGACCCCAAAGTAACAATGAGAACCAAAGCTGTTAATATCTTTGCTTTTACCTTTCAGAATTCAATCCTCATGAATCTCCTTCATCATCCCTTTTACCTCAGTTTTATTCAACAAAATGAAAACAGAATAAATCAATGTTGAATTTGATGATAGGTTTCTCTCTAACAACAGAGAAGGTGAAACAGAATTTGCTTATAAAAGCAAACAGAAAAGAAGGATAATGCAATGATGTACCTCAACTGCTTTTAATTTTTCAAGAGATCTCCCCTGAAACCAGGCATCAAAGTTAAAATTACAGCAAAATCTGAGTTTTCTTAAAACATTGCTTGAGATGCTATGGTTCACATCTCAAATACCTTGGAGAAGGTACAGCACCTAAGAGTATATACAGGCTATTAACAAATATTAACCTAAATTCCTCAGGACCACTGCCTCAAGTTAACTGCTCTGGTCAACATTCAGCAATATTGAAAATGAGATAATATTGAATACCATGTATTTTTACCTACATGGTTACACATAGATTTCTACAGAATTTTAGAATATAGATTTTTATTTCTACTCATAGATTTTCTATAATTAAAATGCAGACCACAAGCCCAAAGATTCATATATGCCTTGTTTTAAGTAACAATTTACTCACATAAGCAGACAAGCACACATTTGGGTAATTAAAAAGCTCACATTCATAGGACAGACACCATGTAAGTACTCTCCTTGAGATCAATGGGATTAGTCCTATACATAAAGTTATTCTGAAGCATACATTTTTTTGCAAGAGAGCAGCTTGTAATGCAGAAGCTTCCCTTGATGAAATTTTTGTGACCCTCTTCTGCTGTCAACAAGAGTGATGTGTCTATATATTTCCCTTGACAAAATACACATCCTTTTATCAGCTGAATCAGAAAGTGACAAGATGATCAAAATAGGAAAGTACAGCTGACTGTAACAATTTCACCACTAGGTCATTTTGCCAAAGGAAAAAAAAAGATGAATTTCTGTAATATCATGCAAAGTTTGATTTCTAGGCTGGCAGGCAGGAAACATTCAGCTGTCTGAAGAAATGCTTCATTTGTATTTGAGGCAGACATATCAGCAGTTTCCATGGCAGTGCAATAAAACTGCAAAACAGGTTAAAAAAACCCAAACTCTTACTTTGTTTTGATGGGGTTTTTTCCCTGCTACTGACCACTATCAATATATAAGACCCACTAAAAAAACACCCATCAAAAATTTGAGAGTCACAAAAAGTGCTCTATAAAGTGCTTGATATCCATGGAAATCCTCGATATTCTAAAAAAGTTTCTCCAATCTGAGACAAGTTATAAACCAACAGAGGAACTAGTCCAGAGGATATAAACTGCATGGCAAAATGAAGACACTGAAATGTCTTGCATATACTGGAAACAGTTAAGCAGGGTGAGAATATCTGAGACAGGACTCTGCTAATGCAGGTTTTACCAGGCCTAATATCAAGCTAGGATTACACATATGATATTTCATAGGTGTGCATACTGCTCCCTGGTTACTAGTATAGTGAATTTATAAAATTCACTCAAAAGTATGATGAGGGCACTCAAAAGTATGATGAGGTGACTGTCAGTGAGTCGTGAATTTCTCCTTGACAAGTTATAGCAAATTAATCTAATTCAAAAAGCACTGAAATAGATTTATATTTCATGATATAACTACAAATAACAAGTTCTTACTTTGCATCCTCACTAATGACATTATTGCTAAATTATTACAGTCCTAATATCTGGATTTTTGGGAAACTGCTTTGTTTTAAAATAACATACACAAAACCTGGGGGAAAGACCACAGTGCAGGCTGTTACTGTTTTCAGTTCAGTAGTCTATACAGCACTGTGAAGCTCCTGCCCTTGTTAATTATTTTTATTGCTGTATCATAACAATGCTAAGAGAGCCAAGAGAAGGAAGGTGGCTTGTTTTGTCATAGAATAAACTTCTTTTTCTTTTTTCTTTTTCTTTTTTTTTTTTTTTAATTTGGTAAAAAATCCCACTGAGACTGATTTATCTATTGGCCTGATGAGCCACCTACCACTTCATCAGCAATCAGCAATCTTCACCACTATTTCAACAATAAAGAAAGGGTCAATTTTTTCTTTTTTTTCTTTTTTTTTCTTTTTTTTTCTTTTTTAATTTTTTTTATGCTTACTGTGATACAAGATTTATTGTAGCAATTCTGTGTATTTAGTTAGATTAGACCTAACAAACATTACAAATACTGATTACATTGTACCAAATCTCAATCTTGTCTGGCAGGTGATGGTGCTACACCTGAGTATGCTCTGTCTGTATTTAGCAATTTGTACGCTCAAGAAAATATTCGGTAAAAAGAGCTTCACACTGATAAAATGCATTGTTAAACATCCTTCTAACACAAATTAATGTAAAATTACAGGTATGCTAAACAGAGGAATCCTCCTAGGTAAAAGGCCAAAAGAATGCTTAGAATTTAACATCTACAAAGAGTTAAAATATTTCTGTATGTCCAGTATATTCCAATAACATTAAAATTCATTAAATTCTCCAAAAGAAATCAGAATTGAAAAAAAAATCACAGAATTTGAGAATGTTAATTTAGAGAAAATATCAGGCAGATAGATATGTAGAGATAATTTAGCCATAGACATAATACAACAGTATTTTAGACAACATTACTAACAATATAATTAATGCTGCTAAAATCTGTTCTAATAAGTTAATGTTTACTTCAATGCTTTTTAATTACCGTAATTTAAAAAATAAAATTCTGACATTTTAATTTGAAACCAATAAATACATCAAGAAGGAATGTGTCTTTAGGACAGAAACATGAGGCATTCTAGAACAAAGCAGAATTTGGTAGTTCAGAGATAACATTAGTGCTCTGTTGTATGCTTTAAAATGATAACACACATGATCTAACATATCCAGACTTTAACCAAAACCATGAAGACTTCAACTTTTTCTTTGTTTTTATACAACACTTTATCACAAAAACATCTCACGGAGAAATTGTAACTGATTCTCTGGCCCTATAACTGATCATCTTTTAAAAAGCAAAATAAAGCAATAATACAAAAATCAAATGCCTGTGTATCTTACATTTGTAAATATACTAATGCAGCTGTTACAGATAACTACTAAGATTTACAATACTGATGAAGTAATAAAGAAATTATTCTTTAATCACTAGTGGTCAAGGCTGTACAAGATAAGGTTGTTCATAGTATTACTTACCTGAGAGCTCCTTGATGCCTTTGCTGAGAAATAGAAGCAAGTTCAAGTTTGGCCTCAATAAGAGCCTCTAAGTCTTCCACAGAATACAAAAATATATCCCCATCACATTTTTCCTGTATGTCCTGTACAAGATGGCTAAGACATTCTTCAGCTTCTGTCAATAAAATCCCCTAGAAAAGAACACAGGGTTGTATGATTTCAAAAAGTAAAGAAATAAACATTTTCTTCAGAAATATTTTTCTCTTCGTAGCCTGCTATCACTGCATCTTAATACAAACCAATTTAGAGTGCAATATGTCTTTTTTATAAATAGGGGTGGGGTGGGTAATTCTGCTTTTCTCAGGTTTTTAGAATCATTGTGTTCAAATCAGCAACATCTTAATTGTGCCTGTACTATTGCCATGCATGCTTAACTACATATTTTAAGGCTTAGCAATGTTACTCACTAATTTCCCATTCTTTATTAAATAGCTATCCTTGATAATTTCATACTACTCACTATGCTTAGTAATTTTAAATAATAACCACAATATCAAAAACAACATTACAGATGTCTTTAGTTTACATTCTTTATTAGCCATATTTTGACATCCTTGTGTGCAGTATGTATCCTGAAAGTTCTGCTATAATTTACTGTCTATCTGATCAACAAATCTGTAGGAAGCGGTGAAAACCACATCTAAAAGGAAGTTAATTTTAAATTAAATCTCACTTGTGGAGCTTTCAGCAGAGTTAAAAATTAATTTAAAGGTTTGTATCGTCCAATAAATTACTTGGATCAAAATTCAGAGCTCTACTTAAAAAAAATGACCAAAAAAACTAAGCCATAAAAACCCCTCCAAAAGAATAGAAAAGAAAAATCAAGAGTAAGAAATATATTATGGCTCTTAAATGAGCCCTATTCAATTCAAATGAACATTTTTATTTTAGTTATTTGCAAGTTGCTATTTTCAAGTTATACTAAAACTTTCAAGTTTCTAGTGTATGATACACCAGTTGCTATACAAAATCATCCTCCCTTCTCCAGATGTACTTTCTGCATTACTTTGCTTGTAACAATGTCCAAAAGAAGGGAAAGTGGAAGACCCCTCTGAATGAAGAATATGTCATCCCTTAATTTTGGTCTTTTGGTGACGTGAAACTGTCAAGCATAAAGTTTACAATTAAACAAAACAAAATCCAACAAAACAAATTCCCTGCAAACAAAGAAGCCAATAAGCTGTGGTGTGTTTTCTTCAAAATAAAGTACCAAAAAGAGCAACATGAAAAAACTGAAATATTTCACATATGAGAATGGTAGAGAATGGTTTTTTATTTGGAAAGCATACTGCCCCATCAAAGAGTCTCTGATATGTTCTGCAGATGGCACTCTCTGAGAGGAGATGATTTTATCTAGAAATCACATTCAGTCTTTACCCGTGTGGTGGTTTAACACAGATGAGAGGCTGGAGATGACTCTGGCTGACCAACAGGAGCGTTGTCCACGCCTCCGGAGGACCCGGGCTCAAATCAGAGATGTCAGGTCACTCTGCCCTTTTTTCTCCTTACGGCCAGAGAAGGTAACACAGCTCTGAGGGGCAGCCCAGGCTGCCCAGGCCCCGCTGCTGTGTGATATGGGAGGTTCCACAACTGCAGAAGTTCCCCAGGTGGGCTGCATTTGTGTGAGTTAGAAGCCACAAGCAGACTGTTTCTCTTGTGGAAAGTTACCAAACAACAGGAGAAAGAAAGTCTCCTTCTTTCTCTCAAAGACTGCATGAATGACTATTTTATAAGTAGTACTGACCTGGAGTTCTGAGTTTTGCCTCTTTACATTGTTTGTAGCAAATGAACAGTTGGTGGTGGGAGAAAGAGTTGGTTTAGAAATTAATTTGTGGGTTTTTTTTCTTTTCCTTTGCTTCTTTTAGCGTGTGTTAATAAAATCTATCTGTTTATCTTAAGCTGGGGCCTGTTCTGCCTTTTTCTCCCAAAAAATTCTTTCTCCCAGTTGTCAAACAAAATTCAGCGAATATGAAACCACCACAACCCTTATGCTTAAATAGCCTTCCTGAGATCTGACTGTGGAAACATTTCCCATCATTCAAAAAATGATGCACCAAAAATGAAAAATGATTTTACCAAGTTGTCAACACTTCATGCATAGCTATTAAGACTACAGTAAAATTAGAAACAGAAATTTTTAGTCTCCTTTTTCATACCATCTTCTCATCATAATTTCTCTTATATTGGAGGCATTAGCAATGTTTTTGGATCAATCAGCATTTCTTAAATCTTTTTCTCCTAAAAATCAAAATTACCTTCAGCATGGCCATATTTAATTCATCTTTACAGTCAACAAGATGCACCGTTCTGTCCCTTTGTTCCTGTTGTCTTGAATTCTGATCTGCATCAACTGTCAAATACATTGCGGATAAAATTTCATGTAACAGATGCAGTATGAAAGCATTCTCAGTAATTGGAAGAACATGGTCCTTTTCTCTCTACTTACAACTGGGACTTTTGACATCAAAATGAGTAATAATAGAACAAAATAATAATAATAATAATAATAATAGTAGTAGTAGTAGTAGAGTAGAAAACTAATAGAAGAATAATAAAAAGCATTAACAAGTCTTAATGCTTATTTCAAGAATGACCAATTTTTTCAGCGACATTTAAAATGGATATTGTTCATAATACGACATATTAGTTCTTATGAAGTTTAAAGTGAAAAAAAAAATGCTTGAAACAATATAAATAAACTTTTCTACCATCCTTATAATTACCTTTTACATTTGATGTTGTAGTTTTGTTTGGCTCTGGCAAGCTGTTGTTGTCAACAGAATATACTTTTTTTTCAACTTTTTCAGGTATATTATTTATTGTGGCAGAAAGACAAATGATGAGATGCATTTTGGCTAAGGTTAATTTATTCATCATTTGTTGGTTGCACAGTGGCACCACTGTTAAAGACAGACTACAATTAAATGTATCTTCCAGTACCTATAAGAAGGTTAACAATTGGAATTATTTGAAATGACACATTTTGCATTTTTCTTGTTCAAGACATATTCTGCTTCTATTAATAATGATACAAATTAACATGAATTATATTAGCAATATTCTCATTTATTATGAATGAGTTGTTCTTCTTGTTTTTGCAAACTTCACCCCTTAGTAGCACTTGCTACAGCCTCAACAGATTGGTTTTACAGCAGAAGGTGCATCTATGAAGTTATAGCTATTATCACTGAAAGTTCTAGTTTTCTGCACTGTAGATGAATCTGTAGTTCAAAAACCTCAACTCAGAGAAAATTCTGTTGTTAAGAAAGGAAAAAATTATGGTATCAAATCATTCTATTCAGCCTATTTCATAGATGCTTTTTGTTATTCATTATAACATCCTTTTTTTATCATTAGTTTAAAAGTATTACTTTAGATTAATAAATTCAGAAGTCAAAAGTCTACACAGATTTGCAAGATCATGAGGCCAGTAACTACATACACTGTGAAGTGTTAAAATCAAAAGCTCAAGATAATGCACGACTTCAAAATAAATCAGAAACTAGTGAGATCCAAAGTTGTCAAGATACACTTCTCATTTCTATTCTGTAACACCAACTGTTGCACGAGCAACTTTGCTCTCTTGTAGACAAGAGAGAAAAGTGGAGGGAAAAAAGGTAGGGATTTTAATTTACCAATTTGTTTTAATGGTACAAATTTTTCACTTTCTGCTAACATTTACCCCTACTAGTTAAATGGATCTGTGAGGTTAATAAAAGGAAATTATTAAAACTGGAAACCACAAAAGAAGTTATTGATGAACAGGTGGTTTTAAATAAAATGAGAAAGTGACTGTTTAGACACTGGTTTATAGATTTACCATTTTAATTTTTTTTTCCCCAGAAATGGACTTCAGCCCCCATCTGAATTAGGACAATCTATGAAGACAATTCTGACTGATAGAAATTATAACATTAAAAGCCTGACGCTCTCAATATTTTAGCAGGATAAACACCTGACCTTCCATATCACAACAAAGTCTGAACAATTCCATTTGTGTGTTTTGCACAGAAAAGCCACAGATTTGTACAGATTAGATCACCCATCTGAAAAATGGTGAAAATGGTAGTTGCCCTTCCCTTGAGAGGTCAGTCATAAAATTTTAAATTTAGAAAATAGTAATCCATTGAGAAGAGTATGTCTTCTTTTTATTGGATTTTTTAATAATAACAAGGATATTTTCTGAACTGGATAATTCCTACCTTAAGACAGAGAAATAAATATTTATGTATAGCATAAAACATTTTCCTCTTTCAGGTTGTTTTTTACCTGCAAATTTGTAGCAGTCATGAGAGATTTAGAGGAATCAAATTTCTGTAAGGCCTGTAAAATGGACAAAACCAAAAGAAAGTAATGTGTTACAATATGAGTATAAAACTAATGAGTTAACAGAGGTGGGAGGAGGGAATTTCTCTTCAAATCAGCTCATTAAACTCAATTTGTTCTGCTTCACTGTCTGCAACACAGGGTAAAGGAAGGAAACATGAAGTTTGTCCAATAACAAACATGAAGTTTGACAATGCTGAATTTCACCTGGTGCTTTGTCCAGAAGTCTCTTTGGTAGTCACCTACCCAAGAGCACCACTCAGATAAGGGAGACCTTGACGGCATTCATCCAAGATTAAATCATTAGGTTATTTTGGTATGTGCTTGGGAAACAAGGAGAGGATGGTTATGGGAGAGGCTTACCCGACAACCTGATCTGCCTGCACAGGTATGCTCACAGGTCAGACCAAAGTCCAGGTCAATTGTTAACAGCTTCCAACCTTTGCAGCACATTAGTGACCAGACAGAGGGAAAATCAAACTGACCTGGGGTGATGTGAGTGTCAAGGCTCTATTGGCAGCAACAGCTCTTTTGGCCCAGCATCTCCTGAGGCTGCCTCTACCCTCCCCAGGGCCCAAGACCCACTCTCAGTTTTATCCATACTTTTTATGCCTGCATATGAAACCACACATTGTTTTTTTCTACAGCACTATCTGCAATACTCAGTGTATAAAAGACTTGTTTCAAAACTGATTTCTGTTCTTGCTGTTTAGTGAAAGATTTTATTGTCATTCAAAGCCTTCTATTTGATTCATCTATTGAAAGAAATCTAGGAATTTCTTATGAATGTGTAACAAATTGCAGATATGGAGTATGCGCAGTTTCATGAAGAAAATGGATTGTTACAGTTTGATGTCATATTTTCTGGTGTTTACCTGCATTTGTTCAGTATATCTGTATCCTGCTGGTATTTTCCATGGAATTCTCTCTCCCGAAATAAGCAAAGACAGTTCATGAAAGGCCTCCGTAAAAAATCCTATATCCGTAAGCACTTTAATCTATGAAAAAATAACAAAACATTTGATTTGAATGTTATTCTTTCTGCTCAAAGTAAAATGCATTTAAAGGTAATTGTCAAATAGATTTGACTACCAGAATAGTACATTGATGGAGAATAGTACATTGATGGAGAATGATCTTTAATGGAAAGAAATCTTTTACATATTACAGTGAAAAATTTCAAAGATGAGTCTTTCTCTTTTGAAAACAAATTGTTTAAAAACTTCCTCCTGACAAAGGGAAAGAACTTGCTTCATCTGGTAAGACTTTTGACTGCCTGTCCAAGATCAGCCTCTTATCAAAATCTGTTTCATAGATTTTGCTCATTCTAGTCTCATAGTACTCAGCTACCCTATCTAACCCATATCAGCATTTCCTGAAAATATCTAAAGCCAATATCACTTTGACTCCTCATACTCTTAATAACTCTTGATAGTTAGATGCCTTTAAAAAAAATCCCAAAACTCACAAATTATTTAAATCACAACAACAACAATAAAAGGTGAACATTAGTGAAAAGACAAACATCTGTTCGTAAATTTCATGGAACCTTGTTCTACCATGACAGTAAGAACAAATCCAGAAGTGAACATTTGGGGGAAAAATAGTCATTCATGTTTTGCACTTAAGAAAACATTTAAAAGAAAAGTGGAACAAGATAAAAAATACCAAGTGATAAATCTGGACCAAAGAAGGAAAACCTCTTCATTAAATGGAGAGAAGAAAGAATTTATGGAAGCACTCAATTGTCTATGTAGGAAATTAACAGTAAAACTGTGTAAATAACTCTGCATGCTACTAAAATTGAAAATATAAATAATAATTGCATTTAGAAAGCACCTCTACCATCTGCTGTGCTAAGAAACACAAAGCAACAGCTGAACTTTAAAGCATTACTTTTCATAGTAGAAATATATGAATATTAAATTAACTACATTTAACAAAGAATTGAAAAGGTTAATTGAAGTACAATGGGTTTTGAGAAAGATTATTTGATTACCTTGAGAATTCTTCCTTCAACACATTTAACCGGGTCCTTACAAATCTCAGATACAATATATTGATATAATGTGAATAGAGGTAAAATCTGTAGGAAAATAGTAGGCCATGCAGGAATAAACATCATACGATTATGGAAATATGCACTGCAATTACATATCAAAATATCTAGATAATACAAGATTACAGCTTTGACCATCACACACTACTTCTTTTATACTTTCTGAAAGATTAATGTGTTAAGAAGTTCTTCAGCTCGCTAAAGCTAACCACTGATACTACCTTACATGTGATTCACAATGTAAGAAGTGAAGTTTGTCCAAATTATTCTCTGTGTTAAAGGTGGGGTCTTTTACTACATCATTAGTAAGTAAACCTACCAGAAATAGGTTGATACAAGGGATTTCTGAAACTGTCTGCATTTTGATGCAATATTTTTTTCAATATAACAGAAGAATAGAGTTCTGTAAGCTTTTTAAAATAAACACAGTGAAGTCCTGCAACAGTCTAAGTCAAATTATAACAGTTGTAAAATAAAGTGGATGGTGATGAGACTTATTGACAAATTTATTTATATTAATTTTAAACTGAATTTTTTTTGTAGGGAGAAATGAAAAAAAAAATTAAAATAAATTTAAACTGAGCTCTATTAAAGTATAGAGACACTGTATATCCATCCAGTATCTGAAGGGGGCCTACAGAGAAGCTGGAGAGGGACTCTTCATCAGGAACTCTAGTGATAGGACAAGGAATAATGGATAAAAGTGAAAGAGGGAAAAATTAGGTTAGATATTAGGAGGAAGTTCTTTACTGTGAGGGTGGCGAGACACTGGAGCAGGTTACCCAGTGTATTTGTGGATACCCCAACCATGCAAGTGTTCTAGGCCAGGCTGGATGGCATGTTGAGCAACCTGGTCTAGTGGGAGGCATCCCTGCCTTTGGCATGGGAGGTTGGGACTACATGATCTTTAAATGTCCATTCCAACACTAAACATCCTATGATTCTATGATCTGATGCTATACAATATTTCAGAAAAAGCAGATTCTTTCCTAACAGATTTATGGGTTTATTGAAAATTAAAGACCTTCCAAAATTTAATTGGTGTTCAGCTTTTACATTTTTCTTCACTTTAAAATGTCCCCAAGCTTAGAAAATGCTAACGGCATTGTCACATTTTTGTCAAATTCACTTTAAGTTTTCCTAATGTAGCTTAATAATTCTGAATTTGGATTACAAATGCTTGAGGCAAATGTTTTAGTTGTACCCATATAGTTTCCTACTGATATTTGAAGTAGTTCAACAAAATTAGTCTTTGAAGTTTTATTTTTAATAAAACTTGAATCTTGATGTATTTTGATATAAATGTCAAATCAACTTAGCACCCACCTTCCAAAACATTCCCACATAATAAGCATTCAGGGGAAATGAAGCTCTCATTCAGCTAAAACTGCAATTGCTTTGACCACGATCCATGACCCGGATCTATATTCCACTGGCAAAAGTGCAGAAAGAATCAAAAATGTGCGTGGCCATGTGAAGCAAGAAGTCAAATTAAGTGGCTCTGCCTCCAGGTAGTTGTCTGCCCCTTGATTTTACTATGATCCCACATAGCAAGGACAGTTACACAAAGCTAAATAATGAAGTGAACTCCAGTAACACAGGATGGGAAGAAACAACAATGGGAGTTAGCCTGAAGTTCCAAAAGAAATCAATCCAACAAATGGCTTGCTGACAAAAAAGGTGTAACATCGTTCTGCCTCCTCCTGTCTAACTCTTCTTCCATCTCTACCTCCTAACCTTTGTTACTCCCTGCTGCCAGCCCTGCGATCTTTTCCCCTCCCTGGCACTGGCTCTACCACTTGCAGGACCTTGCCATAAGTGAATTCAACTCATCAAAGCAGAAAAAATCTGCTTTTTCAGATGGAGTGTTTTCTGTCAAGCTTGATTTACAGAAGTATAAAATAATCACCTGACAGGAAATTCTGTTAGTGCATACAAGACCAAACTAGAAAATAGACCTTCTTCAGTACTAGTAATCAATTCAATATATTTATTCTAATGTACCTCACTGCATGTTTGAAGGACACTGGATTAAAGTGGAAATGGTCAGACATTAAATGGAGAAAATAGGAAGATGACCAGCATAGGAGGGGAGTTATAAAAACACTTCATACAGAGGAATAAGAGAACATGAAAAGGAGAAAGGGAGTTTTATCTACTGGAAGTTTAAGTATTGAAAGCAGTCTGGACATACTGCATTTAAAATATTTTTTGTACAGTGTATTTTAAGTAGTATATAACAGAGAATTTCCTCTGTTATGCCTAAGCTGCATGAAAATGCCTAAGCTAAATGAACCAGGTGTTGTCATCTTCCAGAATAAAAAAATTTCCCGTGTTTTCTAAAACTTGTATGCAGCAAGCTATACCTTGTTTTAGGTGCCACAGAACCTAGCCATAGGCGTATTTTCTTGAGGTTCTGAGATATCTCGTAAGTACACCCACACAAAAAAGTAAGACTAGGTATCTTAAAAATAATTTCCAGAGCATAAAAATAATACTTACTATTAAATTTTGTTTCGCACAATGTAGTTCAAACATAATGAAATTCAAACTTGCAACTACAGTAGAGATATCAGCTCTGTAGCGATCAGAGAACAGGTCAATACCAGGAATAAGAAAATTGGTTTCATATTCTACAAAGTCATAGTCAGATGTTGGATGTGGAAGAGAAGCTCTAAACAGGGTCTGAAAGTAATAACAATGAATTAATTGTGAGAAGGTGTACAGGTATTAGTGAGACACTATAAACTCCAACTCATAAATTACTTCATAAACACAACTCCATCGATGCCTTAATTATTCAGCTGTATCCAGACAATATTGAAAAACAATTTTAGAGAAAATGTTTTATGTGTGAAGTTGATGGAGAAATAAACAAGTGGTAAATAGTCTAAGGACAGTATGTCTCCCCCTGTTTCTGGGAGAGTTGCTGACTTTAAGGCCAGTTAAAAGCTAATTTCATTCTGGTTCCACCTTTCCCTAGGTCAGCTAGTGCAGCTTATCAGCTAGTGCAGCTTAAATCATGTAACTAAAAACTAATATGAAATTTGGTAATTTCTGGGAGAGTTTCTGTCTTCAAAGCCAGTTAAAAGCTTGTTTTACTCTAGTTCTACCTTTAACTAAGGTCAGCTAGCACAACTTAAGTCATTTAACTAAACACCAATATGAAAGTCATGGAAATAATTTAAATGTTCTCTCTTAAAAAGGGAAGAATGCTAACATAGTATCTGATGTTGGAAATTCCTTCCCAATTGTGTTTATCTTGGTGTAATTAGCAATGATATGCTAGAGAAATTTGCATTTATACTCAGATCTGAGATATTAACAAGCCTAAAGCTTATACCAGAGGTGGAATTTAAACAAGGTTATAAAAGCTTTCCAATTCAAGGAACAAATTATGGCTTGAACTTCTTGCAGTATAGTGACAGTAATTTATTATATTTTTCAAGACAATCACCCTGCAAGCTGCTTCCATCCCAATTAATATCAGACCCACTTCAGTCAAGTCACAATTATTTCTACTGTTACACAACTGGAACAAATGCTTGCTACCATTTCTGTCAAAAGAAGGAATCACCATTGTTCAGCTTTGTAATTGTTCAGCAATTATAATGCGAGAAGCAAGTCAAAATTCTCCTTTACCTTTGTTTCCTCAACTTGCCCTCCCTCTGGTGAACTTAACAAGTTTTCCACTGTGGCCTAGGATATGTCTCACAGTCACAATCACAACACAAGATATCAGACAGTGTCGTTGCTTGGTTTTGGAAGAAGCAAATAATTTCCAATAATAATTTGGAAATTATTTGGATAATTTCCTGAAGCTGCACTGCGATGATTAATCATTGATCCCAGCAGACTATAACTGGCAGAACACTTGCATTTCTTTTTCCTGCACTGCTTTTGCTACTGGCATCTTAACTTCCATTTAAAAGTAAACTTTTTTTTTTTTCTTTATAGGTCTTTTTAGAGAAAGTCTACAAGCTTAATTTTAATGATCTTACTTTCTTTGTGAAGCTGATCATTTTTAATATCCTCTGGTTTTAGAGCAAATTTCTATAGAGGTGAGATTTTAGTATTACAAACTAGTATTTTACAGTGCTAAAAAAGATTCAAAAATTTCTTTTTTCTAAAGGGTCTGTTCTCTTGGTTGAAAATTTAAGACAATCTGTGAAAACTCGACAGATGTAAAAGAGAGCGCTCTGCTGTGGTGGATGCCATCCAGCTCTTCCTGAGAAGAATACTTCAAGGGAAGAAAAATATATTTGATTACTAAATGTCATCTCCCCTTTTCAGTATTTTTTCTCTGAGACACTCAAGCCTCCTATTGAAGTGATAATTTTTAGGCTACAATACAAAAATAATGTTAAAAAAAAAAAAAGAATAAAAACATTATATCTAATATGCATAAATTGTCAACTACCTCTGATCTCCATTTTTCCTTTACAACCAAAACAAAAAGATAATTATTTTAACAGAGGGCCATTTTAGAAGCAATTTGTTAACTTCATGAATTTGAACTGAAATTGCATTCTTACCTTAAAAAGTATCGCAGAAAAACAGCAGTAGTTTGTTCTTAATTTCATTTGTGATGTTGTTATATACCTAAAGCACAACAAATAATAAGAAATACAAATGAACCCATCAATACAAATTATGGAAATCCGTGTGTTTTTAGTCTAATGTGATAATAATACTAACACAATCTAGATGTTTTTCCTACTGGAAAACAACTGCTTGTTTTTAAATAGGTGCTCAGCCACACCATGCAAACAAGCATTTGACTGACTAAAGACATCTAGACAAAGGGAGTTGTCTAGATTATCATCAAACTTAAAGGAGAGACACAGGCAAGATAAATGCAAACTCCATCTCATACAAAACTAAAAAAGATAAAGCAGATTAAGCAACTCATGCTTTAAGTGTATTTCTTCCCAAAAAAGAAGCCTAAGATAACTAGCACATGGACTTTAATATGGCAAGTGTCTAGATAAATCTAATGATTCCTTCACAGTACCTCATCAGAGCCTTAAACCATCCTGGTAGCATCCAAACCATCCTAAGCAACAATGCTAGAAATCTTTTCTTCAATATTAGAATCCTTTAATCTGCATTTTACAGCCTGTGACTTAGTTGCTGTGGAAAGAGCAGCTCAAGAGAAAGATGTTTAACAGAGCAAGTCAGGCCTAAACACAAAAGAATCACCTGAGGGAGAAGCCAGGAAGACAGCTCCCTCCAAATCCTACCAGGATTTGGAATGGATGTATTAGCAGCAAAGGGATAGTATCCAGTGCAGCAAATAAGTGCCACAAACACCTGTAAAAGCAGCTAGGGGCTTAGTCTTGCCTAATTGGACCCAAGACTGTACCACACTCAGCATAAAAAGAGCTGTAATTTATAATCAAGTTAAACTCACTCCTTTTCCTTTTGGGCGCTAATTCTAAGTGTGGCAATGCCCCTTCATCCTGAAATACCTATGCCAGCACTTGCAAAGCTACCTTGACTTACAGATATTTTACAGGGCTATTAATATGACCTACTTCACAGGTAAGGCAATTTACTTGGATGAAGCTCTGCTCTTTCATGGTTATAGTGTTTCAAAGGTCATTTAATGCTGCCTTGGGTGCTTCTAGATTTAGATGTAGAAATTTTTGTACAATACATTGAGGAACAGCTCAGAATAACATTTCCAATGTTTCCATTCAGCAGTCAAAGAGTACTGGATGGAAATATTTATTGATGGCAATTTTTTATACAGTAATTCAGATTTCATTTAGTTCTAATTCACCAGAAAACAAGTACTTTAGGCAATATATCTGATGTCAAGATACATTAATATTTAATATGTGCAATAACTTGGGAAATGTGATATTTTGATTTAAAATCAATACGACTGTAAAGTCCTTGCACTTATGACTTTTTATCATTTTGTTTCCTTTTAATGATCTCTCCATATAACATACAGCTGCATTTATGATCAAAGATGAGCACTCAAGAAAAGGGAAAAAAACAACGTTCTCCAAAGAAGCAAATTTCTCCCTGAAAGGAAAAATTCCTCTGCTTTTGGTGAGTCCTTTTCATAACAACTCACTATTGGTTTTTAATAATTTGAAGTTACCTCATATCTTGGATGAGCAGTTTGTTTAAAATGCAATACAATACGTATATGGGTAAGATACTTACTGAGCTATCTTAGCCACTAAAACTGCTGCATGTAAACATCCCCAGGCTCCAGCCTGAGAAAGAAATTTCTGACTCATATCAGTTAATCTTCCAACTGCAAAGCAGTCTCTAGCATCTTTTGGAAAACTTAACTCTTGCCAGGTGTTAAGAGCATCAGCAATATTGAGTGTTTCATCAAGGGCTTGACACCAATATTTAAAAGCAGATCTGTAACATAAAAAATACCATCATATTGCTGACATTTTCCAAAGTGGAAGATAAGAACTGCTTCATTTTTCCTTTATTGCCTGAGATTTAACTAATTCTAATTGGGTCAAAAACTGAAATACAGTTACTACAACAACAACAACAAAAAATACCATTCCTAGTCAAGAGACTTAATGGGACTCAAATCATCAAGCCATAGACATTACTTCTTAAAAACACAAAAATGCATCAATTATTTGCTTAATGGCAATTAGTTAGCTAAGAAAAATAAACAATGCCTAGGAAAAAGCCCTCTCAAAATATAGCTAATAGTAAGTTAGATGAAAGAATTTATATGGACTAGTGGACACCACAAGAACTTACAAGACAGTTGAGGGGTACAGGACTGACAATCTAAAAAAATGAAACTGCTCTTTTTTAATCCAGTAACTATGTACCTTTTATTTCCAGCATAAAAGTGAAGATTTCCAAGTTCATGTAGAGCCTGCACCTTGAGGTCTCTCTGGCTACTAGTTTCAAGGATTCCTGTAATTTATTTTTATTCAATTAAAAAAAATATTTTCATATCATTAAACCAGTTACTGAACCTTAAACAAATTTGGCATGAGTAGACATGAATTCACATTCAATTCAATGCACGATATTTTTTTTAAATTTATTGGTCTTGTATATTTTACCATCAAATGTACCATTTCTTATTTCAACTAATTTTGAAAGCAAAAATAAGATACATGAACCTGTCTCCCTAATCTTCTGTGGTTTTTTTTATTCAGACCACTCAAATTTCTTCTTGTTCACAAGATAAACTGGAAAACAGGTCATTGGCCCTGCTAAACAACTCTGCCTGTATATAGCACAGTAGCATTCTCACAGACTCATTTTTAGAACCCATGCTGCAAATAAAACCACTTATAGCATCTGTTGACCTACTACACTAGACCTGTTCAGCCATACAGCATAAACAGGTAGTAGTGAGGAGCTGTGACTGCATGAGTAAAGCCATACCAGAATGTAAGATGGAAGCCAAGTAACTAGTTCACATATTCAAATGCACACAATCTGAAAAGTCTGTTTGCTAGGAAAAAAAACTGATATGGAATTAAAATGAAACTGCTAAACATTACATCAAATTCTGACTTGGGGAATAATCAGCATAACACCACTGAAGTAATGCTTTTTCATAAAATGAGATAATGGTAGAAATTATGAACCAGCTAGTGGCTTGTTTAGGAGTTTAGGATCTAATGCAGATTTCCTCAATTAAGAGGAAGTAGGTTGTACATTCCTGGAAACCAGCCTTCAGACAGTTACAGCTGTCTGACAGAGGAAAATAAGAATGGAATAAACATATATAAACACAGATAGGCAGAATGATGTTACTTCTTAGCTGTAAGCAGAAATTTATGAAAATGAATACCTATTGTTTGTTCATAGGAAGATATAATTACTGAAAGCTGTGACTTTGGTATTGGTCTACTCTCAACCATACTGGAGAAATTTTCCTGCGAAAGGTCACGTGGTGTCGGTAGAAATATCACTTCATCTGCCACGTTAAATTTCAGCTTTCTGCTTGAAGAGATATGACTGCTGATTGCTCTTCCAGCATTTTCTAGATTAGAAAAGTAATTATGTGATCAGTTTGGAAAAGTATTATACCATTTCTAGCACTCCAAATATTTCCACACCATGTTAGTCGAACAAATATAGAATTCCTTTGTATCCTCTATCCATTTGGTTTCCTATGCTATAATTCTGCGCGTCTCCTAATTAAACTCATGGAATATAATTAATTGGTCAGTGTAACCAAAGGATATGTGCTCTGTTAGTGAAAATAAACTTGGGAAGATCTGCCAGTCAGTCCTCTGACAGGTATGGCTGCAGACAGACAGGTGACACAGCTTCATGAAAAAAAAATTATCATCCAACTATCGGACAGATCATAGGAAATAAGGCTTAGAGCTTACAGAACTTCAAATTTAACTTCATATTCTATATTTTTTTCTAGTTGTCAGTAATTAAAACTTGAATTTAGAAAAATCTGTTCCTTTCACTCAGCTATTTTAACTGCATATACGCTTTATTAAGGGAGAAACATTTTGATGTATCACTCACCTTGTGTGTGTGCAAGAAATAATGAAAGTAGTTTTCTGCTATGTCTCAGTGCTCTGCTTTGATATTTAGATTTTTCTAGAGTTTCTCTAAAACATTTCAGTGTATCATTCACATCAAGAGGCACAGAAACTAGGGTTTTTGCTTGATTGTGATCTAAAAGTAATTAATAATTATGGAGAAAAATTTTGTAATATATAAATAAATATTTTAGTAAATCACCCTGTAAAACATATTTGAACATTTTTAAAACTACAAAACTCAAGCATATCAAAACTTTCCCCTTTTTTTTCTGATACTTTATGAATTAAAGTAAATTATTAACCACCAGGAATATTAATTCTGTGAGTAACAGTGCTGATTCACACTAACTTCTGGGTTTATTGCTGGATAAAAAATAACAACAGAAAACTGGACCAAGACCACCACTCTGCCTCACAGGCTGTAGGTCACCTGGCACATGCTTTTCTCTGCTTTCAGACATAGTCTGAATATGTTTTGAAAGATCTTGACAACATTACAATCCATGCAAAATATCATGAACAATAATTTGAGGACAAAGCTCAGTTAATAATAAAAGACACATTGTAGGAGAAGTGAAAGAATTATGATAAGGAGGGGAAACAGCATTAAAAAAAAATCCAGTATGAAACAAAGAAAATACTTTGGGGAGAAGAGAACACACAATACTGAACTGTGCTCTGACCTGTAGAATCATTATTTGTCTCAGGATTGAAAAAGCATCCAGGAAAAACCCCTTCACTGGCAGAACGAGCAACAGGCAGCTGTAATTTGTACCCTATGTAGTTTCTGCAACTCATCTAAAAAGAAGGATTTGTTTAATGAAAACTGAATAATATTAAGAAAAATCACTGTTTGGTTCTTACAGCTAAATATCTATATCTAAATATCTATAAAGGAGGACAAATTAAGAAAGACATCAATGGCCCATAACTAGTACTCTTGTCAGTGAGAGGTGAAACATTCATACCTAAATATTGGATATAAGTGTTTCAAAGTTACTGCACTGAACTTGTCTCTTATTTGGTATTTGCCATAATCATTAGCAACTTCTCGACGTTCTGCAAATATTCCGCTTTTTCTTCTCCAGATGAATGCATGCTTGCACAGAACCTGTCACTGTAAGCATGCCTAAAGGACATGTTGCCTTGGAAACACAATGGAATGGTACATAGGGAGATACAAAATAGCTCTAAGCAAGTAACAACAGCAGCCTAACTCTGGCAGAGAAGCAAACTTCCAGACTTCTATAAAGGACTAATACACAACTGACTTTTTATTTTGCTAATGTAGTTACACCACTTCAGAAGCAGAAGGCCCAACAGAACTAGTTCTAGACTCTCTGAATGGCACTGATTTATGAAATGTAGCCATAAACTCCAAATTTCTTACCTGAAATCCTTATTACTATTACCTAACACTAGTCTTTAACCTGTAAGCTGTCTTTCAAAACTATGATTACTTTTCGACAGCTCAGTTATCAGCATTATGAAGAGGTTTGCTGTGGTGCCCTTCTATAACAAAGGACCATGTTCTGAATGGCTGGGCCAGAGAGAGTCAGCAGGAATCAGAGAATACAGAGCACTTCAGCTGCCCTTGCGAGCCACAAGTGCCTTCAGAATGCCTGCCAGCCCTGGGCATCAGTGTGCTGTCTCTAGGCAAGGCAGTGTCTCCTGAACCCCATGTTCATGTTCATGTTCATGTTCATGTTCATGTTCAGAACAAATCTGTTTGGTAATCCAAATCTCACTTCCCCCTCCTCGCCTTCAAGTCCTCTCTTTCCATTAGTAATAGAAACATCCTAGAAATATCCACAGTGAGACTGACTTCAGCAAAACTTCTTAGAAATAAACCTTATATTTAAAAGAATTGGAAAATTTAAATTTCTAATAGCTAATTCAGTGAAAAATTTCCAATTAAGTACACTGTTAAGTAAATATATAGAGCCATACTTTTAATGAGAGGAAGTTGCTGAGTTGCTATGGGTATTTTTGGTGGTCATCAAGTTTTTATCAGAATTGTCAGTGTTTGGTTTAATTCAATTTTATTAACTTTTGGAGCAGTGTTCCAATGCAGAAACAAAGCAATCTCCAAATAAATGCTTTAAGGTTAAAAGAGTGGCATCAAGAACTAACATGAAATTAGATTTAGGCTTATAATATGGAAGGGTATGCTATGCATGGAAGAAATGTCCTCTGGGTCACCTGCTGCTCTTGGAATCATTTAATACAAGCCTTTTCATGCACTTCAATCAATTATGTTCATTAATTTGCTATAATTTACTACTTGAGAAGACTATGAGAAAGAATATTAATCTAATCAGTGAAAGTGCTTCTCCACATTTAGTTCACATTAAGAGTCAGTTTCCCCAAAAAGAAATCTGTTTCACCTTCTGCACATCATCAGACAGATTTTTTGTGAAATGAGATTCATGGCTGTCTGGACCACTGAACTGCTGTATCCTTTCCAGCAGCTGCCTCTGAGCGTACACCAGCAGTGGACTCACTTGTTCTGTGAACCTCTCACTGGAAGAAAAAACAAAGTGTAGTAATTAAGCAATATAATAGTATATTAAACTATATAAAGTTATTTTTTTTTAGTTTTTATTAGAGCTGGTATAACTTACTGTGTAAATATGTTAAATTGTACAGCTATGTGTACCAGTGCTTCCCATTTCTTCATTTGGTATAATAATTCTATTGTTTTAAGAATCAGATTACATATCCATCTCAGGTCAACCACATTCACATCATCCAGGGGAGGCTGAGGATGAAGATTAGAACCACCAGTCTCATCCGCAATACCTCCTAAACAACTGGGAATGCAAAAGTCTCCTTCAGGATCCACAATCTACAGGGAAGAAACATTATTGTACCTCTTATTTTCAAATGCGTTTTTAGGACAAATCAATTACAGAGATTAGAAAGTACTGTAATTATATAAAAAACTTATTACAGAGAATAACTTGGAAATACCAGAATATAATCAAGAAAGAGAAAACTCTCTCTCTAGTGAAAATGTGCTAATAAAAAGTTGTCTTAATAAAAATAATTCTTACCTTAAGAGAATTGCTTGCTTGTAGGTGAGTTATCATATCAATGATCATGTCCGATGCAAAATAAAATGGCAACCAGATGGTGTTCCAAAAAAAATCCCAGGTGATGGGAAATGCATCCATATGAGAATGTGACTGGTTAGCAATCAATTGAAATTCTTGAGTATAGTTCCAAAGTTCTCGGCAAGCATTTTGAAGCAATGTCCAGTGGCCACCACGGTGAGCAAGAACCTGTGTATACCATTTAAAATATAATTATACCTTGGAAAAGCAGAAATTAAGAGTTTCATTCTTTTATTGTAAAATTTAGGCATAAGTAATCTTTCAAAATTACAGTCTAGGCATTATAGAACCTTAATTTTCATAGAAGCGCTAATTTATAATTGAATTTAATTGTAGGTTTTGGTGTGAGAATAAGAAATAAAAATTAATTCATACCACCTATATGTGTGGTTTTACTTGAGTTTAGAAAGTTTTATGGAAAGAGTACTTAGTCTGCATTTCCCTTCAATCATTGGTTCTGTTTCTAGTGTGATGTTCACTAAGACCTGTAAAGAGAAAGGTGAGTCTACAAGTATTTTCAAAAAAATTTAACAAACATGAGAAGGAAAGTTACAAAGGTGGAATGAAAAATAGAACAATTACATAAATTATTGTATGTTTGATAGATATATATTATGATAGGTGATATGTCTGACATTTCATACATTGTACTTGGATATTTTTCAGAAGATGAGAAAACATTACTTTAAACCAGTGAATCTTTTTTGAGTTTTATGAAGTGTGAGGTCTTTTCACGAAAAAAGTAGTAAGTACTGTAACACAATGCTTAGCAGTATATAGTTTAATAAGAAAACAACCACATCTTACCACTGCTCTTTTCAAATGCAAGAAGATGCTTGTAAAATGCTTCAGTAAAAGGGTATTTGATGGAAACCGGTCCTGTTCTTCACGGGTCTTTGCTATTCGAGACGCTTGACTCTGTTTCTTTCTGTTCTTAGGAGATTTATTTGTAACTGAAAACAAAAAGTTCACTCATTAAAATTGAGTTGAATTTCTCAAAAAAAAGAAAAATATTCAGCTGGGATTTTTCTGTGGCAGCTAAATACTTAAATGTTAGGAAATGTTAAGGTTAAAGCCAATGTTAAGGTTATCATGTTTGTAAGGTTATGATATTTAAAATGTAAGATGCTTTTACTTAGGAATTGGGAGAAGCAGAGATGAAAACAAGTTTGAGCAAAATAGTAATGGGAACCAAATAGTCTTCAGCCTCAAAGACAAAACACAGTCCTAATTTCTAGGAACAAATCACTATGGCAAGAAATCTCTTTGCAAGCTTACAAGAATCTTTCTTAAACAGTAACCTCTTAGGGAGATGTTAGGAAGAAAGGAAGATTTCTGACAAATTCTGTAGTATGTGTAGAATTCCTTCATTATTTTATTCACTATCAAATATCCCCCAAGGGGAAAGGCATGCCAAACCCCCAAGGTTTCATGGTAGTGGAATGTGGTAATATCTGAAACAATAGGTTTGAGGCAGAAGCTAAATTCAAGCTCTATGGGAAACTACACATTTTATGTAATTCTTTTAATTAGAGCTGTTGCAAAGGCTAAGAGATAGTAAGCAGGACTTTCACCATATTTCAGCCAATTTCAGTGGTTCTCAGG
This sequence comes from Zosterops lateralis, assembly GCF_965231275.1. Classification (NCBI taxonomy): domain Eukaryota; kingdom Metazoa; phylum Chordata; class Aves; order Passeriformes; family Zosteropidae; genus Zosterops; species Zosterops lateralis. The sequence goes on from NC_139765.1 coordinate 28,635,089, forward strand.
GATTGGTAAGCATCGAGGCAATGGTGTTTATGTAAAAGTAGGGTGTTACAAAGAGAAGCAGTGAATTCAAGTGGTAGTTTTTGTCCCACCTCCTTGGAGAAGGCAGAGAGGACAGTTGATTTTACCTAAGGAAGTCCTACATGGAAAGACAGAAGAATTTTGATCTTTACTGCTCTGGCAAGAATGTGTCCCTGTAGAGCTATTGAAAAGACCAGGCCTGTGGTTACTTGTTGAACTTCCAGTACCTATGCAGACTTTGTGTTTACTTGTACACTATCACTAATATCTGAAGAAATCAAAGTCCTGCATTTCACAATTACCCCCAGACAGAAGCCTTTTGGCTCCTGTTGAAACCTCATAGGACTAAAAATAGCTAGAATAATGAATGTCAGATATGAAAGATAGAGAAATTAAATAAACTGGTAGAAAATAAATTGGTCCAGAGGTAGCTTCTGACACAGGGAAACACTGGGGAGAAAGTTAATTAATTTTAATTTACTTAATTAAAGTTAATTAAGTCAATGAAATAAATTAATTTCCTTTCATTTTAAGGAAAATGAAATTTTCCTTAAAATTTGAAAGATAATAATAAACTTCAGTGTATAACTTTAAAAACTACTTACAGAATGACTCAGGAAAATTTTGACCTGCTAAGAAATGTAAAGGAAACTACCAACCAATTACAAACCTCAAAAATTGAAAGAAATTATCAATGCATTCAGAATAATTCAGCATATTATCAATTTAATATGTGTAGGTAGTATGGTATCTGCAAACCTAAAGCTAGTATCATTAATTTTTTTTAAACTTAAAAACTTGTTAATAAAGTAGAGGATAAAGAATAACTAATTGATAAAATGTAAAATGTTTATTAATAGATTAAGCAATGCTCAGAATTATTAGATATGCCACATCACTTACTATGACATCTGTTACACTAGGTATGCCAAAAAAATATAGAGGACAATTGAAACTTAGAAATGTCTTCTGTTAACTTGGCATGACTGACTGTTTTTCCAAAGGTGATGTGGACAACTGATGATGGAATCAAGACACACAGAAATCAAGAGAAACAAAAAGTTAAGCTGAAAATGATTTTCAGTTGTGCACCAATAAAAATTCTTACAGGTTGAGGTTTCGGTCACGTCTGACTTTTCAAGGAGAGAAGGAGTTGTGTTATCCTCTACAGCTTCTCTCGCCAGTACAGTGCCAGAATTGTTTAATGAGAATATCTCAGGATCCAAAATACTGTAACTGCAGAATGGGAGAAAGAGAAGAAAACAAAAAAAAAAAACTCCACATACAATATTGAAAAGAATTTTGATATACCTACACAAAATTCAATTTCTCAAAAGTGATTATTTCCAGCAGCTTTAGGAATAAGAAATAATGAATGATAGCCAAATGTTACAAGGAACCAAAAAATAGTATAGTATATTTCAAAGCTTTCATCTCACCAATGAAGTTAGCAATCAAAACTGTGCCTGATGTCCACAGGATGAAAAGCAAAACTTTTTACATAGTAACAATTAATTTGTATTTGAATGCTGAAGTGTTCACATGAATATATTGTAATTCAGATCTGTCTGCATTAAGAGCGATAACACAATAATCTATATTAATGGCAATCAGTGATAATGCAGTAAGATATACCTGTCCATTTGCTGTGAACCACTTATTCCAATACTGTATTGCTCTTCCAGGTTCTTTATAAATAAGTGGTAGTGTGCAACTGCCAGATAGATATTCATCTGAGACTTCCAGGGCATCTCTTCAAGACACATTTGACAAAACTTACTTCGGGTTACATATTTACTCAGCAGCATCACTAAGGTTTGATAAGCTAGTTTCTTCAACTTATCCATGCCTTTCCTAAACCAAAAGATATGAAGTAGCAAAAAATGAAACTCTGTTTTCTTGAAGTCCTAGAAAAGAAAGTCCTGGTTAAGATGCACAGAAGTATCCCATTGCATATCCCCAGATTTATATGCATAAGCACATAAGCATATGACATATTTCTCACTAAAAGACTTTTACTTTAGTCAAGAAAAACAACTGTGCTTTATCTTTTTAAGTGCACTTTACACACAATAAATCCTATTTTATATTTTACCAACTTCTATAAAATATTTGTCTTAGTACTTTAAAAAGTTTAGCTCAGTTTGAAGTTATTTGTACCTGAATTGTACAAACAGATTATTATATCAAATACAATGGGCTTCAAAGTCAATTCAGGAGGTTCTTCTATTACACTATAAATACAGGTTGGTTTAGTTTGGGGTTTTTTTAATTGCTTTGCTTTGGTAGTTAAGCACCTCCAATACCAACGTGGTATTTCAAATCTGGATACCTGCCTTTAATTTCCAGCCAAAGCTTTTTAAAGTTTCCTTGATATATGAAAAAATTCTCTATTACTTCACGACCATACAGTGCCATATTCAAACCAAATCTCTTTTTTTTCTTTTTTTTTAAATTAGCAGTAAACTGATCCCTTTATTAATCTAAATTATTTTTCTGACTGTTTTCCACCTTTAAAATGTGGGCAGAATAGTATACCACATACAGTTTTGATTATATTATACAGCATTACTATTATGTAAGACACAAAAGAGTAGCTGATAAAAACCCAAGATTTAACATCCCCCCTTCTGCTGAAAGCCATGAAAATCATTTTAAGTAAGGTAGGGTTTCCTCTGTCAAGGTGAAATAATAACATTTTTTGGATGGTTTAGGTGAATATTTAGAAGATTATATGGAAGCTTTTTTAGGTTATTTAAAATACTTCCAGAATCAGTTACATGATTGCTAATATGCAAATATTTGTAGTTTCCTATTTGCTAATTGCTGAAAGCATAAGTGACCAAAGGACCAAGTTATGAATACAACACATTCTTTTAGGTCAGAAGGCAATGTTATTGACAAGTTAGCCAAATATAAACAAATATCTTCCAAAAGAAGAGGTGAATGAATTTTATTTATTTATTTATTTATTCAAATCTAAAACCAGTTTTCTGGAAGCAACAGAACAGATCGTCCAAGAAGACTAGCACAAGGACACAAAAGTCATTCTGAAACTACCTGAACAACAGGAAATATTTTTTTTTTTAAATTTGCTTTGTAGCAGGTAAACTCCCCAACACAGTTTGAAAAGTATTATAATACACAGATAAGCAGAGCTTTTCCACCTTCATGAATCAACATGCTCAAGCTAACACAACCCAAACACAATCTTTGATTATTAATACAAAGACTTGAAATCTTTAAAAGCCATTTTCTTAAACAGAAATGCAACAGATTTTGTTTCCTTGAGTGGAAACCAATTGTGTACTAAACTAAATCAGAAAAGTGAGAGAACTGTGCAGAAATGACTCTCTTTGATACAAGCCAAAAATTAAAATACACACTTAATTGTAAACTAAATTTCAGTCAAAATATTTTTTTCTCTATATGAGCCTGAAAACTGTGTTCACTTACTTTTGTGTTTCTGGAGAATTCATTGCATCTGGATTTTTCATTAAATACTCTCTAAGAGGTCCTTTCTTAGGCATGGCTTTTTTTGTTGATTTCTTCGAAGGTGATGCCTTTGGTTTTTTTGAAGGTGAATTTAAAAAAAAAAAAAAAAGTGTCAAAAATTTAAATATACTTCAAATAATTATTTATACCTAGATTATAAATTACTTGAAGTATAGAGCAGTTTGGCTTATGTAGGAACAAAATAAGGCTGCAAAAGACATACTTAAAAATTCCAGAAAAATTCACAATCTTTTTGGGAAAGTACATGTCAAATGCCTGACATAAAGAAACCAGCCAGATCCCTGAACACTTTCTTTCATATTTCAGTGTTTTCATCACAGAAATAATGATAGTTCTTTTCCTAATATTGTAAACAGTAAAACTTTGCAATGCAAAAACCGAGACAGAAAAACCTTTTTCCTAATCTATCTCAGATGCTAGAAATATTACAACATTACTAGAGAATTATGGGGGAGAAAACTCTTCCTCCAAAACAGTACAAATCCATTAAGATTATTTCTGTCTTCCAGTAAATTAAAAATTTATTTTGAATTCATTCTGAACAAAAAGCCTTCATTGTGCAATTAGAATATCTGCACAAGGTGTTAACCATGAAGAATTACTCACAAAAAAAGTGTAAGTACATATTGTACAAGAAGGCCTGAGCTGATCTCCTTTTCTGAATGTGATGGTACCCAAAACGTTTCCTATTATCACCATGTTATTTTAAAGGGCATAAGGAAAGGCAAGTTTCTTCTGATTTTGGGATGCCTTCTTCTGACTCATCTCAAATTCTCACAATTGTTGGTCTTTCAGATGAATCCCATGCCAAATTTTCTTCCTGGTTTTAGGAGTGCAGAGATTAACTCAGGACTAGAGTTTGTATCCCAAATTTTAGCAACTGTGGATGAGGTTTTTATGAAACAATTTTTAAAAATTTGTTTTGTAAAAACACACAACTCCTTAAAAATAAAACTCACTTTCTGAGCTCCTGCAGCATTTGTGCCTTCAATCGGAGTGAGAGATTCTGCTTGTTTTAAAATTCCATCAGTACCAAGGAAGTTCTCATTCCTCCTGATAAAAAATATTTTTTAAATCACCATCATCATCATCATAGTTATCATGTTAAACTCCTTTTATAGTAAAAGGTTATCTTTGGGAACATATAGAGCACTTCATGCAGTTCCTACTTCATTTGCAGTTTTAAACTCAAAAGATTTTCTTTTCTTCATCCTCATCAGAAAATAGGAAGTCTTAATTTTCTGGGTTTATTATAGAAATACGAATTTGTAAGTAACAATTCTATCACTTTCCTAAAGCCCAGTAAAACAAAACAGTTTTCTTCATTACCCAAATTATACTACAGAATTATGCAAATAATTTCTTCACATCCCATTGTTTTGGTCTCTTGCAACCACAATTCCTGTTCCCTAAAATATAACTCTCATTTTCACTGATTATTTTCCTTTCATATTTTAGAAATACTGATGTGTTTTTTTAAAAATGGGATTTTTTTCAGGTAATTTGAAATTAGCTCCATTTATCTTTTCCCCACAGAATTTTTTTTGACACTATAGTAGTCAGTTTGCTTTTGATTTAACCCATCATACCTTCCCAAGTTATGGCACCACCCCATAATAATATGGGAAATCATCACAGTATTACATCTCCATTTATAGTCAGGTCAAAATACAGTATTTACTGTAGCTGTGTAATCCTCTGTGTTCATGGAACTTCTGCAGATTAGGAGTCATGGAAATTACACTGGATGGGTCTTCTGACATGTAAAACTTACCATTTCTTTTGTAACTGTCACTCTCATGAGCCTAAGCAGTAGTTTTTCACTACTACTGTGTGTACCTTTTCAAGTGAACTTCCACGCCGTTTGCCCACTCCAGAACCCATTGAAACTTCTCTTCATTCACGACTTTGTGCAAAAGTTGAACAAAGAATTCAAGGAAACGTGTTTGCCCTTTGAATTTAAGCACTGCAATAAAGTAACAAATAACACAGGTGTTTATGCTCTAACAGGATTCTGAATTCCCCTAGAATTACAGTCAGGTATGTCTCAAAGCCCTTATTTATGTCATGTTGTATACTCATAGTGACACCACAATCAGGGATACACAATGGCAGTTGCTAAATATGGATGTCTGGGCATCCATAATCACAAGCTCACTATATTTAATACACTCCTAGAATTACAAACATTATAGAAATAGAGATTTCTGTGAATTCCCCTTCTAGTAAAACAATGTGGAAATGGGGTATCTCAATTTTAAAAGAACATTTCATACAAAGAGAATCTTTGAAAACCTGGCAGATCTTTTTTTAAATTTACTTGTTTCTAAGGTTATTAGAAAACAATTATTCAATTTAAAATATTAATATTTTATATACTTAGCATCAACACCCCAAATAATCGGTTTCATTCACTTCTCATTTTATAAACACTCTCCTGTTTATATTGAGAACTTTATATAAGCAATGTTTTGCTTGTTCTTGTATATTTGAGAATCCCACAAGCTTATTCCAAGAAAGAATGAGATTGCTTTACTGGCAACTTTCCGAAGAAAAGGAGCCTTTACCACTAATATAAACACCAGCTATCCCTACCTTCTCGATAAGCACGCTCTGACGTCCAACATGCAATTACAGGGTAGAGAAACAAAGGACATTCCTTTCCTGTAAGCTGTGCTCCAGGACCTGCATCAACAACCAAATGAAAACCATTATGAAAAGCAGTGACAATATGCAATACAAACTCCACCTATAACTGACAGTTAAAAAAAAAAAAATATCTTTCTCTAGCACAGCGTTTGCTTTTAAATCTCTCATTGTCATCCAGAGAGAAATTCAAATGCTTATTCTTTTCTTCAAATGTAAGTAGCTGTACAACTTAAAGAGCTTATAGATGTGACTGATGAACTTACAGCTACTAGGCTAATATGGAGAATATCTAGAGCTCATCAGAGGTCTAACAAAGAGCCATGAAAATCATATGTGGAGAAGAATGTGCAGAAAAAGGACATGTCAAAAAATGTATTTAAGGCTATATAGCAAGAACTGATCACATAATACTGCTATTGTCTAATGCTTACATTCATGCTCTGCATATGGATAACATAATTAGGTAGAGGATTCTTTTTTCTTAAGCTAAATATTTACATGAATATATGTATAGAAATTAATTTATATTCTATAATTAATATATTTTATATAGAATACATAGATACTAATTGTATACAGAATATATAGGACAGTAACTTGGATTCAAGTTTCTGGCAGTTAAACAAAACTGCATTACCAGCTGAAGAGCAATAACAATGTTACATGTACTACTTGTTATTTTTCCTTAATAAAGAAACATAATCTACAAATTTTGTACTTAGACAAGTTCTGTGGTTGAAAAACATCAATGCAGCAAATCCCTGAAAAATGCAAGATTAAAAATGCACTCCGGAACCAGTTATTATTGTGGATCAACAGTTACAAACTCGAGTGACAGCAGTCAGTTTAGGTCTGTTGAATGTAAATTATGTCCAGTTAAGTGGGACAGCCATCAGGAAAAGCAGACTTTTTAAATTTAAATTTTTTTTTAGGATGCCCTTTCTTAGTACTCTCTCCCAAAAGACAAGTTCAAAAATATGTTGCTAAAAATAAGCATTTTCACAAAGAAAAATATGTCCCAAAAATGTTTTGATAGGAAAAGATTTGAAATTTCAGAGTTTAAATTCTACTGCGTGTGAAACATTTTGGGGTTTGCTTCTTTTGAAAGAAGCAGATTCAGCTCTTCTCCATTTTTCTTGCAGACTATCATCAATGGAATGCTGTGTAGATCCAATTATAATGATTTCCTATGAAAAAGCTTTTTGCAAAACATTTTTAATATGCCTACAGATGTGCAGTGCCCTAAACCATTCATACATGGTAAGGACAGCTGTGAGCTTTGTATCACCACACCAAAAGGCTTCTTCTCAATTTGTATCTTGAAACTATTAACAAATATGCTATTTCAACAACAGAGCAGACTTTAGTGATCAATTATTTGCCATCTACTGAAATTATGGGGTTTTTCTAACTGATCGATCCATTAATTTAACTTTCTATTAAGTAATCAACATGATTTTCAATAACTTATGGACTTCTTTCCTTATGTGATGTGTTCTGCAGGAGTGTAGGCGTCAATGTGAGCAAAAATGAAGGATTATTGCACAGATTAATGAAATTTTTGCATCTCCCCTTATCCTATTTTTCACAAGAATGCTTTCTCTTCTGAACAAATGCTTATACAGAGATGATGGATGATAACTAGAACATGAGGGGTGTAGTCTAGTAGCAAAGGCCAGTTGCATACTGGGCTATACCAGAAACAGCATGGCCAGTAGGGCAGGGGATATGACTATTGCCCTCTAGTCAGCACTTGAGAGACCACATCTCGCTTACTGTGCCTGGGTTTGGGCACTGTAGTACAAGACACCGACACAGAGAAGTCAAGTGAAGGACAGCCAAGATGATAAGGAGCTATAGTGCATGACAAAGCAAGAAGAGGCCAAGGGAACTGGGTTTATTCAGTCTTAAGAAGGAAAGGCTAAGAGGAATCTACACCTACCTAATAGGAGGAATACACAATGTGGAGACAGACTGTCCTCACTGATAGCAGAACAGGCGCTTGAAACAAGCCAGAAATCAGAAAATTCCAAACACATATAAAAAAACCTCTCTAACCATAGTAAGAGTGGTTAACTGTTGGAACAGGTTGCCCATAAGGGTTGCGAAATCTCTTTCTTCAGAAAGATTCAAAACTTGACTGGACAAGCCTCGGAGCAACCTGATCTAATTGTACCTATTTTAAGAAGGGGTTGGAATAAATACGTTCTGAAATGCCTTCCAATCTATACTATCCTACAATTCCAACCAGGCTCCAAGGACTACAAGATGCCATGTAAATATAATGGGAAAAAATCAGCAGTGTCTCTGAGTTTAAGTTCTAACCAAATTTCTTTGTAATTCTTACTTAACTCATGTGGGAATACAGAAGACAGAGAGTAAGACAGACTTAATTAGCATGGCTGGTTTGATAACCAAGATGCCATGGCAGGAAGAAACAGAGCTCTGAAGATTACAGAAGATGGGATTAAAGCTGCTTACAGGAAGAGGAGAGATTTGATCAACCCCCTGCAAGCAAGATGTTGTAAAATGTATAAGTTGTTTGTGCAATCTTTTAACCTGATTATTGTAGTGGAAAATTATTAACCTTCTTGAAATAGTATATAAGCTTTTGGACAACCTGAGTAAAATCAAATTCTGATCACTGAATCAGTCTTCCTGTCTCTCTATCGTCAATAAGTTAATCTAACTTTGGCAGGATTATTAGACAGAAAATTCTTGTGCTTGACAATCCAGACTCTAAGATATTTTAAAATTTGTATAATCATTCCTGAGTTAAAAGGTGGTTAAATACTAGCATGCATGCAATTCCCTCACAAGAAGTACAATTTCTTTTAACTTTCTTCAGGGAGAGTTTTCTCCACTAAAATTTCCTGCAGAGGTCATTACTACTAGCATTGACAGGGTATTGAGACAAGCTATAAATGGACAGTGGTCTTTGCCCCTGAATTTTCTGATTTAAGAAGATAAAGCAAGCCTAAATATCATGGAATCCAATTTAAACAGATTGGGAGAACATAAATATTTGCAGATTTGTTCACAAATGAATATTCTTTTGAAAGAAGAAATAAGTGTTTCAGTGGAAATTACAAAAAATATGAATACACACATCACTACCAGGTGATCATTACCAAGATCATTATTGCTTTGGCTGATTCATCATGGAAAATACAAGAAATAAAAGTACTTCTTCAGTAATTTTTGTTTTTAAAAACAAACTGTAGCAAACTCCATAGACAAAGGTAAGTAGTGTTTCCACAGTACACCCACCTGGTTCTGTCAGTTTGAGGAGACTTGATTCAAGAGTACTCAGATTTTCTGCTGCTTTTCCCATTGCAGCTAAATGGCATGCCTTTGAAGAATGGCTCTGAAATATTGAATACTTTGTTAGGAAAGCTTAGCTTTAATTTAACTCAAACTAGCTCATCAATAGTGGAATTTAGCTTAGATCCTAAGTCATCTAAATCTGTATCTTATAATTTCATCAATATTGTATTATTTTTCTTTTCTAATGTAACAAAAATTATGTTCGTGACTTTTTTAGCATAGCATATTTTGTCAAGCATGGCGACTCCCCATATTTGGAGGTGTTCAAGGCCAGGCTGGATGGGGCACTGGGCAACCCTATCCAGTAGAAGGCGTCCCTGCCCAAGGCTAGGGTGGGGAGCTAGATGATCTTTAAGGTCCCTTGCAACCCAAACCACTCTATGATTCTAGAATAAAAAAATTAATAAATCTACTCTTCAAATTAATGGAATACAGAATTTAGAGAAAAGAAAAAGTAAAAACCAGAGAAACTACTTTTACCGGTTTGCCAGTGTGTGTTTCTTCAATTATCACATCTCCTGACAGGCCGGGTGAAACTTCTGGTGAAATCAACAATTTTTTTCCGTAGTTAATGATTACTACTGCAAGTTCATACTCATTCCATGAATGTAGTACCTATGAAAGAATCATCTGTTACACATTTTTTGGTTTACATAATATGCAATATTTCATTACTGTTTACTTATAATTGTCAAAATGCATGAATATTATAAATAGAAATCAATTCCTCAATATGCAAGTTTCTTTTAATAAAAAACCCAGGACTGTAGACATGTAAAATAATTGGAATTTCAGATATGTCATCTATGTGTTCTACTTCTGCTTAGCCTATCCCTCAGAGAATGGAAAAGATTTACCCAGAAGTATCTATTGCTGTGATTGACACTTTCCTTGTTCTCAGGCAGTACTGCTTTCAAAGAACATAAAGGGGAACTAAATGATCCTCATTTACCTCTCTGGTATAAAGTGCACATTTTAAAATCCCAACTGTATTAGTGAAAGGACTGTTGAAATTTATTTTTAAATTACAAAATTTATAAATTAACAGTGTAGCAAATGTTTTTAGATAGCTTTATCTTCTTTAGATAGAACTCTAAATTCCCAAGTGCTTCTCCTATGTGCAAGATAACTTCACATTAGGATCTTTGCCTCTGTGATCCTAAGTGTATGGATTACCTTAGGATAAACACACTACATGACCTGACTGTAAGTTAAAAAGAAAAACATATACCATGTTTTAAGGAGAAGCATTTGCAATTCACTCATTCTCTTTGCTATTCTGTATGCTATCCTGTTGAAATGCTATCTCTAAGGAAAAAAAAAATCAGCAATATAAGGGGTAGTCATTTAGCTGAGGAATCCAATAACAAACAGACACTTAATCAAGGTTTCAAGGCTTCTAATAGGCTTTATTGGCCCAGACAGCATTCACCTGGGGACTGTGGCTAGAGGGCCAGGAGCTCCCTCTCAGCTCAAGTCTCAGCCTACTGTCTCTGCTGGCTCCTATACAGGAGGAATGTTGGTCTCCAGCTTGATCCAAGTCATGCCTGGGTGTGGCAATGGATCCACTAGACTGGGCACCTGGCCCACAGACCAACTTCTAAGCTTGACCTCAGACTGTTCCCACCATGATAGACCAGCCTGCTGGGCTCTGTCTGACCCTAGCCACCTCATCAGGGCTTATCCTGAACTGTGGACTGACTTCCCAGCTTCAAATCTGACCTGCTTCTTCACCACAAATTTACCTGATAATCTGGATGCCTGGCTGAGCCTCAATACCAGGTGCTGCTCTGCCAGCCACAGCATTGCCCTTGGCTCCTGGCCTCACAGCCATGCTGGCCTTGCAGACCATTTCTGGGGTTATTTGATACTTATCTGGTCTTGAGAGGCAAGCATGGACATTCAGTTCCTATAAAGACTAAGCTGAGGATTCACCAGCACAGGGGAATCTCTGAAATCACTAGTCACAGCTCAGTATCAGTATGAGCTCTTAGTTGAGGTGTACCCAAAACTAGAGAAAAGCTGACTTTTTCAGTATCATACATTTATGATAGCAAGTAATTAACTGCAGCATGTCTCTACACATGAGGAAGAAAATCCAGCACCGTGTTTCTCCTTATCTCACTAAATAGATTGAGTATCTGAATCATAAATGTCATCTACAGATATATATTATGGTTGAAAGTCAAGGTGTTTTTATTTCTGCCATCGCGCAAGACTAAACAGTATAAAGTCTCTTGTATCTAATTAGCAACTAACACAGATATGCTAATCTGAATAAAACTACATATATGGCTTATTTGCAATAAATAAACTTTTAAACTTATATATTACATATACATCTTACTGAAAATACTACTACCTTAAATGTAAAAATATACACAATGATATAAAATGTGGCACGGACTAATAGTTACAGACTATTTTCTGAATAAATAGTAAAAAGTCAAAATGTCATTGTTATAAAAATGCACTGATTCAAAGATACCAATAAATATTGGTATGCCTTTACTATTTAAGATTGCTGATTCTCTAAGATATTGTTCTGAAGGCCAGCTTGCCTTCTTTTTTTCTCAAATGACAAGAGCTATATCTCAAATTAAGCTGTAAGCACAAAAATACACACCATACCTTTGCTATATGATAGGAAGTACAAGCTATCATATGCTGGATACTCTCATAACATCCTTCCTGTCTCCTCTGCAAAGTACCACTTGGAATTTCTTGGAGAACAGCCAAACATTTAATGAGGATCTGTAAATACAAGGGTTAAAACAAAGTTTGGAGTTTTAAAAGTTTGGAGCATACTTACAAGCTTGTACCTCTGAACAGCCCATTGCATTTCACGGTGAACTTTTAAAATATTTTGAAATATAATTAATAGGATAAAACATCAGCTGTACAAATGCCAGTAATAACATTCTCATTTAATTGAACTGTGTCAAGATTTCAACCACAGCCCTTTGGAATAAATGACATGTTCACATAAAATCCCTGATATTAATATATAGATACAGGACGGATATTTTTGCTGATTTAATTAATATGGAATCCAAGAGTGTTTAATGCAGTGAGATTACATAATTCTACTGGAGGACTGTTTAAAAATATATTGAGATGGCAAGAATTTCAAATGAAAAAAAAATATTCCCAGTATGCTGTAGAAATAAAATACCTCTTTCCCCAATTTTGTCCATCAGAAATGAAAAGAACATGTGGCTAAATAATTTTTTACTTTAATTAAGAAATCTGAAACAGGAGCCTTTTCCAGTGGCTACTGTACCTTTAGCAGGACACTACAGCCAACAATGTCTAAAGCAAGAAACTATCACATTCATATAGATGATTTTTTTTTTTTTCCTAAGCACTCCTGAAAACTTCTCAGGGCCCTAAGTACCCCCCAGTAGTCCTTCCCTGAGCATCCTCACTTGGGATTTCCCCTCACACGCTCTGCCCAGGGGCCCAAAAGTGCAAATCAAGCTCAGGCACAAGCCTTCAGTCCTTGCTTGAGCTGTGGTACTGCTGTGCTGGTCTTCAGTTCTTTCTCCTGGATGGACCTTGGACCTGTGTTGTAGCCTTGTCTCCAGCCTCTGGCTTCAATTCCTGCATCTCCTGACCTTTTCTCCTGCACAGACTCTGGGCCAGCCCAATAACCTCACGTTCTCTGGACTGTCAGTGGATCCTCTGACCAGCACCCTGCTCTGTCTGCCATATTCAGAGGCTGCCTCACCTGCAGTGCAGTCACCTCACCCTTTCTCACAGAGAGAATATACTCTTATTACTGCTACCTAAAAGGGCTACCTAATTACAGGAAAAAGATTTGCATGTTTCTACTGTATGCTTGCTAAATCTAAAAACCACATCTGCTGCTTCATAAATGGCAGGAGAGGATTCAGGTACTCAGTTTTTGAAGAGAAGGTGCTTGCTTCTGGAAAGAAGCACATGCCTGAAAACTAAAGACTGCATTATCAAAAGACCGAATAGCCTTCTTTTCTTTAAGAAGAAATCAAAACTGTATATGCAGCAAACATTCTGAATTAAAAACAACAACAACAAAACAACAACAACAAAAAAAAAACACACCAAAAACAAAACCAAAAAAAAACCCCACAAACACAGGCAAATGCTGTTTTTCATTTTTCAAAATTGCCATCTGCAAATAACATTCAAGTAGAAATTACATTGTAGATTCTGCTACAGTTTAAACACCAAAAATCACCCTGAAGAAACAATCAATATTCTGCAGTTACTTCACCATATCTGAGAGCAGACTGTGTGCAGCTTACACCGAATTTATATACATTGGGAACATATAAATCTTTAAAAAGCATTTCTGTTAGCTATTAAGAAGGCAAAGCCTAGATATTTAGCTCTCTAGCTGTACTGCCTATTACAAGTTTAATTTGAATCACTACAACTGCAGGACCTGACAGCTGCTTAGTGTTAAAATGTTCTCACCTGAACTACTGGCACTAAAAAAATCTTGTGATAAATAAAGGGGGCGAGAAGGCCATAACATTGTACAACAGCCTGCAGGGTGTAACTTGCATCGTTCAACCAGGTGCTAAGTTCAATTGCCACAGACATTCTTTCACATTCTGCTAACCTAGCCACCTGTAAAAGGAAAACATATTTTGATTTAAATATGCTGTTGTTTAAATCATTTAAAAGTGGAAGAAGACAGATGTTATTGCAGTTTAAAAAGCAGGATAAGCAGCAAGTAAGATTAAAGTTTAAAAATTAATTTACATTGACATCTGTTAGAAGTATATTAAAAAAAAATATTCCTGATACTAAAGCTAACAATTGCTCTTGATCTAACTGTGCCTTCTGTTTGGCCATGTAGTTTACAAATTGAGGCTGATTAGTAACCGCAAACTATGTGGAGTAGAAATTTCACATGTTAACGTCTCAGAGTAGGAAAGCAAAGGATGATTCCTTCCTTTCCCTTCAAATTATCTGTTGCAGTCCTTGCAAGTGAGAGTCGATCTTGCAAAGGCACTGAGTAATCAACTGCTCACATTTTTTACAAGTACTTCAGCAAAGAAAGGAATAGACTAGGAATGCAATAAAACAGGAGGCAAACCTTGGCTATCCAAATAAAAAAGAACGAGAGTTTTTTGTCATTAACATGCCATTATATAATAAAAAACTCTGAAATAAAATATTAGTATATTAAAAACATTAAACTCTGTTTAAGAAGTCACATTTTAATTAAAATACATGTATTAAATAGCATAAATGTTTAAAATTAAAAATTCAAGGTAGATCTTAATAGAACAAAAATAACAATTATTATATTTCTTTCTTATAGTCTACTACCACTGAACTCAAAAATCCTTCCTCAGTAGGAATCAGTGGGCTTTGGATTAGCCAATAACTGATTCAGAAACCATCATTCCAGAACAATATAAATAACCAACAGCTTCTGAAATACTTCAGAAAGAAAACCCATGTAACCCCCAGAAAATGGAGTATCCTGCAAATAGGATTAGTTGATTGCCACGTCTATCTTGCAATGATGAAATAAAGCTGATGAAAAAGTAAAATCAAATCCAGTGTATTATTTTAAACCACACATACTTGCTCCTTATAAAATATCTCATTGGAACAGATGGAATCACAGAAGAGTGCTCCTTCCACGACATTAATGTCAGAAACAGCAAATATACTCCTCAAAAAGTGGTGCAAGGTAATAGGAGAAATCTGAGATACAGCTTCAAAACATAACCTACAAAATACAAAAGCAAAAGAACAGTAAAGGCACGTTAATTATGATTCAGATCTTGCATGTCTGGCACTGCATTATAACAAAATAAACTCTTTAGTTTTAAAATTATGGACAAAAAGGATTAATATAACTTCTTCTGGAAATAAGAGTTACATACAAAACTGAAAAAATTGCTAACAAATTCTAAATTCAAAACCAAATAAATAAAAATGCTACTTCATTTGAAATTGCTATCCACTTATCCTAATCTAAGACAAGTTTTCCTTATTTGTATTATCTAACTAATCCAGTGAAACTAATTTTGGACTGTCTTTGAAAACTTCAGGTGCTACAGTTTATTTATTTTCATTGTCTCGTTTTACACATTGTTCTTCTGTATTTTGATGATACACAGAGTTGTGAAGTCCATTACTAAGTATTACTAACATACTCCTTTTCAACACTTATGTCTTGTATTACAAGTCTCAAAAGAATCTATTTTCTTTTGCCTGCTTTTCTGTCAAGATATTTTCTGGGTGTTTTTTCCTTCCCTGGGGACAGAGGGGCATTTGTGCTCGAATATTTTTAATAGTTTTGTTACAGGAAAAATCCTATGGTTTTGAAATACAAGAAATAAATTTCTTCTTCTCCTCAATTGTATTCCCTGAAAGAGACTGAAACTCGAGAAGGAAGATCAAATAGACACATTCACACACTTGACTTTACCAAGATACCACCACCACGGTTTCTGACTGGAAACACAAGTTGCCTTTCCTTCAGGCTCCCTCTGCTGCCCCTTTAGTGAGTCCAATTCCTTACTTACTGCTCAGTAAAACTGAAATTGCCTGACACCGCAGCTGAGAGGATCTTCCATGTTAATTGAAATTAAAAAAAAAAAAAAAAAAAAAAAAAAAAAAAAAAAAAAAAAAGCAGCTTGGACTTAACCATCAGAAAAGCAAAATTCAAAATTCCTGAAACTGCTTTTCACAGCTGCTTAAAATTTTCTGTCTTCATCTGATTTATCTCAAAATAGACTCATTACAATGTTATCTCCAGGTCTAAATGTGTTTAAAAAATTGCTTATGAAAAAAATAGTAATGACAAAACAAAAGCAGAAAAAAAGCACAATGACTATTCCTGCTTTGTTGCCAAGGCCAGGGATAGATTAAAAAACCCCACATAGTCATGAAACAGGATTATAGCAATTATCTGCCAGTATCACTGCAGTCCATAGGCTGTGTGTAAATCCCAAGTGCTGCTACAGCTATGGCATATGGCATTTAACATCAAAACCCCTGATGCATTTACATGCCTGGTATCAGACACATGGTGGCACTTGAAGGCCAGACATTCTGTTATATTGGATGTTAATTCATTATCAAATCATAAATAGCTGATTTACATATAAAACTATTTTCTTATAATATTTCATGTCTGTTATTCCATAAAAAATTCTTTTATCTGGGAATAAATTCAGTTTTGATGTATTTCCAAAACTGGATCTATTGAATTTCAGTAAAAGTAACCACAGAATTTCTAGCTGGGCAATGAAAAACTTATATAATTATGGTTGACCATTATAGTTGAACATTTTAATTTATTTCATGAAAGATTAATTTTACATATCTCTAAAGCCCTTTAGCATATGCAAAGATTATTGGCACATTATATAGTCACCCCAAAACAAAATTAGCAAGCATGTGCCTATTTTGGTTGGTGTTCTTGACAAAATGTTCACAGTTTCTGAGATCTATTGCTCCCTTAATTGGAAAGTCAAAAACCCAGTGTATACACTACATTTTGCATATGAAAATGCATCACACAAAACTATTACCCACTTTAGAAATGTTTCACAATTATCTTAAGAAAACAGCCATTAAAAAGAATTAGGTTTGCAAATGTTAGCAGTTCCATAAATAACAAAAGTCCTCTGCTAATTATAAACCTTTTTTTTCAGAACATTTTTCATATCACAAGCCTGAACAAAATTCTGCAACTTGGAGCTCTTCTAAATAAAACGTGCACATCTATAATAAGAAAATAATTATAGATAATTAATTAACTATTATTCTAATTTTGTTTCACCAATTACCTTTTTTCAGATATAGTCAAATTACTACTTGCAGAAATAACAGCTGCGTTGGGAGGAAGTGAAGAAGAATCTGAAACAAAGTAATCCCACATTGGTGAAAATGCTGCTCTGGCTAATCTAAAGTTGCCCGTCTGATAGGCTACCTACAAAAGAAACAAACAGTGAGTTGACACGCTCATGAAATAACCAAGCCAGATAAAATTATAGGAAAAATAAGGTTTTAAAACTCCCTCCCCACAGCATGTAAATTTACAATTTCTCTAAGAATATTCCAGCATAGTTGAATAAAATACATGTAGCAACAATCAGATCCTATCAATATTAGTGTAGTTCAGATTCAACATCAGAGAAAACAAAGGAGTTCCTTGACTGCTGACCAATGCTCTAACAGCCCTGTGTGGAAAATTTTACAGGCATTGTGATACAGTTTTTGAAGGCATACAAATCCATCTAGGCTCATTTTCCTTTTGCTAATGCTGCAGAATGCCCTCCTGCTCTGAATAACGGGATGTAAACTAAGCCAAATAAGTAGGCATAAATTCATGTGGATACATCTTACGCTGGAATATTTTAGGAAAGGTTCTAACTGTTCTCCATGATCTATCTATAGGGCCAGACAATTTCACTTTTCTCTGTGTCACAATCTGTTTTAAATATCCTTTAGTAAGAACAAAGAAGATTATAATTATCTGACAACCATTGTGGTCTTTTACAAGATACTACAAAATTAATTTCAATATGAAAATGGTTGGTTTTGATACCTGCTAAGTTCAATAATATTTTTTATTCCATAATGACTAACAGGATGATTTCTAGTACTTAGTCTCTACCACAAAAATGAAAAAAAACCAAACAAATTATTTAAAAAAAAGAAAAATGCAGTTAAGTTAAATGTCTGTTAAACAGATATGGGTAAGAATCTGAGTTCTTTCCACTTAAACCTGACAATTCTGATAATTTCAAATTAAGAATCAAATTACTTAGATACTACTACTATTTTTATAGTAAAATTGTGATTTGTGCTTATCGAGATTTTGGCAAGAAGGTCTCAAGCTGTTACCAGATGCAGTTTTAGAACAACCACTGAAAACAAGTAATTACAACCAAATGAAAGTAGGTGTCCATTACCATATAACCTAATATATGTCCATTAACATATAACCTAACCCTACCTGAGTTAGATATGCTCGAACAGTAGTAGCAGAAAGGGGTGGATAGGCAAGGATTGGCTTGGTCATTTGCCCAATGGCATCCCCAATAAGTTTTCCATCTGAAGAATATGCTGCGACGGCAAATATGTATTTCTCATTGGCATCCAACCCTTGTACTTCTAAGAGAATTTTCCCATCTGCCGGTATCTACCAATAAAAATAATTTTCTAGTTACACGCACTGTACATACCAAAAAAAATCTCAAATTCTAAACTTTTATTATTAAACAAACTATTTAATGGTCTTGGATAAAATCAAAGTACAATCCAGATGAACAGTATGTCATGTACTAGATTCTTGGATTAAATTCTTGAAAACTATGAGAAAACAATGAAATGATAGGTGAAAAAAAGCATCCATTTTCTCTGGAATGCTGATGCATACACCAAACACATAACCTAAGAGAACAGTTAAGTACCAGGACCTGATGTTTTTATAAGATACTTGTGTCCATTTGAACATTCACACAGTGATTGTCCATGCTTGGAGTCACTGAGCTGAAACATTCTGTCCCTGAGCTGTGCCTCCAGACAATGACCATACTGCTCTCCTTTATACATGCCTCCTTCTGTATCAGATGTAGGCAGAGATATCCCTGGACCTCCCAGCACTATTAACAACACTTTGGAGTCTGTGAAACAAACAACATACTTTCAAGATCTTAATTTTTCCTTCAAGTAATTGTATACCTGCACTTTAACATCATGGCTCACCCCTAAGATTTTTCCACCATTCTCTCTGTGTTAACATGACTTGCACAAGGAAGATTTGAAGACTTCAAGTGTCTTGAAACAAGAAACAAGTGCAGTGATGGAAAGATAACATGAGAATTGAGATCATCATAACACAGCATCAAAACAATGCTCTTATTCAAACAGTCTGTCCTTCATAAGGAGACTTCTGAACAAGTGAAACCCCTTCAGATGCTGGGCCTGAATCCTGAACCAGCAGACCAGAAATATGTGTATAGCAGTCTGCAACATCCCTTTATGATGAGTTGATAGATTATGTGATTCCCCAAGAACTCTAAACTTTTTTCTTGGAGTCGGCAGATAGAGATTGTCTGCAGATCAGCATTTTGCAAAAGCACATCCTAATGTAAACAGAAGTTCCACTGCAGAGGCCTATCGTTAACCTCAGGTCTGTGTGTCTCCAGTGCCTGTCAGAGCTAACATGGTCAGTGGCTTAGATGGACTGCAGCAAATTCACAGAAAAAACAGCTGGCAGTGGGGTGAAAGTCACCTGTCAAACACTTAATTCACCTGATGGTGAATTAAGGATGGAATATTGAAACTAATTTGCTAAATGTTACAGGAAGCTTGGTTTTGTGGATTTGATGATCTGAGTATCAGGAATAACATCAAAGCCTCTACTGCCAGTATCTATACACACCTTCTCTTTTCATACATTTTCCTTTAAGGAAAGGAGCCAGGGGAACAGATGCAAAGGGGAAGATTCCCTCTCCATCACCAAACACAAGTCTATCAGTGTTGGTATAGAGCTTGCTTACAAAGCCAGGAAAGACTGAAAGAACAGGCAAAAGAGGTTGAGATCATCCTTCTGCTCACATTCTTCTGTTCACAAAGCACAAGAGACCTGCCCAGAAAAGAACAGAACTCTTCATAAAGATTCCCAGATGTAAAAATTATCACTGAGGTGATCACTGAGGTGTTAAACTACAGAAAAATCAGATTAAGACATGCTGAAGCTTTTGTGCTCCTTTCCTAAATCACAAAATGCACAGTATTTGGATGGTTCATTGTTGTCATATAGGAAGACAATGCAATAGCAGGCATGAGTGAATGAAAACCAGAACTTTCTCAGTTTGTGCAGAAACACCAGAATGTGATTCAAAGAAAAAATCTATCTAAAAATGCAAACCAACCCAATAAGAACAACAGGCTCAAACTGTAATGAACAAATAATGTAGGAGTACCAACACAGTCAATATGATCAGTCACAAGTAATTAAAGATGCGTGGGATGATTCACCATACCACATGTTCACAGAATGAAAGGGAAAGAGCATGAACCTAGAAATAAACTGTATCTCAATGTGAAGGTTATTTAAAAAGTTATATTATCATGCAGCCAGAATTAAGTAAGGCAATGTCTTGTTTAGAAGAAATAGCTGATAGAAGTTACACAATTAAGAAGAATAATGAATTTTTATCTGTTTATAATTTTTATTTTTGACTTCCTGGAAATAGTGTCTAGACTACACTTCAGAAATACTGCATTAAACTTTCTTTTACTTTTGCATTTCTTAGATATTACCCAAAAAACCATAATTATAACAAGGAACAGATTTGTTTAACTTGAACTTTTGAGTAATTTAATTTCTTATTCAGAAAAGACTCCTGGAAGTTTATTGGTGTAAAGATAGAAGAGTTTGCCAAAGGCTTAGCCAGTTACATGATTTTAAAAGGTGTCCGATAGAAAGATATAGAGAATTGGGGTTTTTTAGAGGAAGAGATAATTACCTAAACAAGTTTTACCTCTGTCTTACCTGTTCACCTGTATTTTGAAGTTTATTGCTATTTAACCTTACTTTTGTAGTACTTCCTCCTGCTACACAGCCCAAAATACAGTACCATGAAACCTTTGAAGAAAATGAGAAGAAAATTACTTGATGCACAGTATTATTTCCAATTTTTGCCTAATGTAGAATGTGTGAATTTTGTGAAAACAGTCCCTGCAAAAAACTCAGCCTAGTTATAAAAAAGTATAGTCTAATTTCACTAAAAACATTGATTAATTTATTTAGCTGGAAAACTAGATATACTACTAGCGGCAATAAAAACAAATGATTCTCCATAATCCTAACCCCACCCTGAGTTACCCTATTCCTCAAAGCTATCCCAAAGTACAAACACTAAAAGTTGTAGATTTAAAGTCATCTAGATCCATTATTTGATCCCTGCAATGGTATTCTTCTAAAGTTGGCATTGGGTTCCAATTTAGCAAACTACTTGAGGACAGATCCTTAATATCAGGCAAAATAAATGCAGGTATGACATCCTTTCCTTCTGTTGTGTCAACTGCAGAGCTCAGCTTCCTGTCATCAAACCTGCTGAGGCTGCCCTCAATCTCACTGTCTGTCATCGATGAAGGTACTGAAGAGCATCAGTCCCAAAAGTGAGCTCTGAGGGACTCCACTCATCACCTTCCACTACCTGGACATAGAGCCATGGGCCACAACTCTCTGGCTGTGTCCATCCAGGCAATTCCTCATCCACTGAATGGCTATTCATCCATCAAATCCATGTCTCTTCAATCTGGAGATCAGCATGTCATGTGGGACCATAATAAAGGCCTCAGGGAAGTCTAAATAATGACATTTGTTGTTGTTTCCCTGTTGACTGTTTTTCACAAGGTGTTATTGAATTGAGATTATTTTCAGAAAATGAGCCTTAAGATCTGAAAATTTCACAGGTATTTTGACTCCTAGTACAAGAACTATATATGCCTAATTTAATCCTAGGCACATATTTATCCTAAGAAACTAACTAAATAATAAGTATTCAGTTATTAACTTCTACATTAAAAAAATACCTTTCCTGTCAGCTCGACAGCTACGTGTTAACGTCAGAAAAAAATTTCTAGACTATCTGGGCTCAAGTTACAAGAACAATAATCACACTTCGCCATCTAGTGGCCCAAGATGCTGCATTCACTCTTCTATATCAAACAAAATAAAGTTTGAACACATACTAAAACAAATTAACTACTAAATTTTAACGATTTTTTTAAAAAATTTATTTTAGATTCAGTAAGGACAAAAATGATAATTTTTTCTCTAATTAAACTATCTGAAATTCACTAATAAACCTGCAATTAAACCTGCAGGTTATGAAACAACTGTTCACAGAAACATTCTTACCACTATTAATAAGATTTGAGTTTCTACTGGGTGTATACACATGATTATTTTGAAGAAGCTTGCAAAATCCCTACGAAAATTTCTCTCTCAAGAAAACTGCAAACAGTTTATTTTTCATCCTTCAGCCTGTTTGAATCCTTTCTGGACAAGGGAAGGATAATAAAATGATTTAGAACAGTCAGAAGGGATTTACCAAGGACAAATCAGGGCTGACCCCCATGACTGGCCTCTGTGATAAAATTACTTGATTAGCAGAGGAAGGGAGAGGAGTAGATGCCATTTACTTTTCGCATTAGTGCATGATACGAGAAGGGAAAACAACAGACATAAATTGAAGCAAGGGAGACTCTAACTGTACATGAGGAAAAAAGTTTTCTATGAACACATTGCCCTGTTGGATCACACTTTCCAGAGAAGCTCTCTCCATTCCTGGAAGTTTCCAGAAGTGACTGCATAAAGCTCTGAGCAAACTGGTTTAGTCTCACAGCCAACCCTACTTCAAGCAGAAGGTTGGACAAGAGACCTCTCCCAATACCCCCTATGATCCGCATAGTCCTGTGACTCTGCGTGTCCAACAGAAAGTGGATTATTTCCACATGAACTATGTCACTTCAACACTTCATTAACAGAGACTTCAGTGTGGTACTTTTTGCATCACATTATGCAACAGTCTTGCCTCTCTTCAGAGGGTAACTAGGAGTATGTTAAGCCCTAAGCAAGAAAATTAACTTTTGATAAGTGGAATAAGTAAGTATTAGACAACAGAAACACCAAGGGACAAGACACGTAAGATTAAGAAAGTCTCATGCAAATGTGAAGCTCAAAACAGTGAGTCACAGAGGAAAACTGACTCACAGAGGAAGAAAAAAGAGATACTTAATTAAGTCAGAATAACACGATCCTCTCAGGAACAAAGAAAAATGTTTTGGTATAGCACTACTGAAACAAATTTTGCTCTTGTTTATGGTTTAGTTATTTCTTAGGTAGTCATCATGAAAAACATTACCTGAATATCTGAATCAAACGGGGCTGGTTTAAATGTCATGGAGCAATGTGATCTAGAAAGTAACAGAGGAGGAGGAGGAGTCCTGCTTTTTTTCTTGCAGCTCATAGCTTCCTTGAGACTGCGATACAATGCACTTTGTTCAGCTTCAACTTGCTCAATTAAAGTTAGTGCTTCCTATGATTGAAATAAAAACAAAAGAGAAAACTATTAAAATATAACAATCATACAGATTTAAATTTCATACATTATTTTCCAACTGTCATAGAAAAATTCACTGCTACATAGAAAACTTTCAGTTTCATGCTTTTCATATTATCCTACATCCTAAATGAGGATGAACAGTACTTTGTGTAAGCTTATATACACAGATTAATTTCACAGTTAGAGAATGCAGGATTACCTATGAAAGAAGCATACTAAATTTTGGAAGAACCTATAGAAAAAAAAGAGAGTGTTTACATATAATGTTGATAAGCAATTAGTGCCAGCCAGTGGTTAACTCCAACAAGAAACAAAAAAAGATATCAACTCCTATTTAGGAGAGAGCTGGAAACCTAATCTGTGGAATCTAATCTGTGTCCCTAGTGGGACACATTACAGGAAGGATATAATATAAAGAACAAGATATGGAGTGACTCTTTCCATCACTCAACCAATCAACTTTTGCAATCGGTAGTTTGAAGCTTCACTGCTTCCTTGAAAACTATACTTCTCCATGGTAAGCAGTCCTATGATACAATTTTTATTAAAAGTATCATGGACTCATTGATGAGTCCATGATACTTATAATTAAAAACTGTTAAAAAAAAGTGATGAGAATTACTTTTAATTAAAAGTATCATGGACTCATTCTTGTCTGAGGACATATTTCTGATTAGTGCAAGGGTGGAAATGCTCCCAGGTTGAATAAAGGTGGTGTTATGACTAAGAGTGCTGTGAATGCATGACCTGTACTACAACTAGTAATTGTAGAATTTGCAGGATAATAAATGTGGCAATGTTGCAAGATAAGCAAGACTAATCTTATGGTTAAAGAAGCCAAATGTGACCATAAAAACCCCAGATGACTGACCTGTGATAAAACACATTTTATCCCTGCCTCTTTCACAGACTTGAACCATGGTATTAACTTAATCACATTAATTCAATTTTACAGTTGGCCAATGATGACTACCAGTGTATCCCATTCTGTAAAAACCTGAATGTCCAACCAGGATAGGAAGAAAGAATTAAACAGCTGTGAAAGAAATAATAGAAATGCACAGTAGCTTGTTAAGCAGTTTGATGTAATTGAGTAAACGCATATGACTCAGAAGCTTCCATACCTACTCAGTTGTTTACTGCATGAGAAATGGTTATTTGTATGCTTCTCAAAATAAAATAAACTGCTTCCTATTTTGCTACATAATAAAAACAAATTCATAGCATATTGTGCTGATTGCAGGAGAGAAGACCAGAAAATGCAGCTTATTCTATATAAAGCTCTACCATTAAAAAAAAGCAAAAGCATGAAAATAAAAGTATGGATTTGCTGTTTATTAAGTGAGCACCATCCACCTCAAGCAGGAAAATTAATTGAGCATATAATTTGTTATATGTGTGTATTATAAAATTGGCTTTTCGCAAGATGTGTGCTATATGATTAATAACATAATAAGGATATAAAGATATAAGTTTATTTCTGCTATTGGTAAGACTAGATATAAAGGGAGTAGTTGATGTAGCAGCTGCTTAAACTGTCTGTTTGGTTGGGATAACATCCAGTGAACATGTAAAGAAGACTCTGCTACTGATAACACCAACTATCAGCATCTATCACCCGCAGCAAGCACAGACCAAGGCCCAAGCTGGACGTGATAAGAAGGACACAGCCACGAAACACGCATGCTCTAAAAAGGCGGATCCAAGGAGGGACCATGCAGGGCAGTTCCTGGAATATGGAAACTAGTTTATGGAATTTCATATATCGATATAACAAGAAGGGTATTTAACGAGTGTCTCTGAGAAAGCAAGGTGTGGACTTGGCTGAATGCCAAGTCACCCAGCCGGCCGTTCTTGGTTTTTTTCTTATCTCATAATTGTCTTAATTATTTTATTAAACATATTCCTTAAAATTTACTAAAAAGTGAACCTCGTTTTTCACAATTTGGGGGCTCTTGCCGGGATATACCTCGACCCTGAAACCCCAGGAAATACAGAGCGAGGGAGGCGCCCCGCCTGGGTTTTTGGCGGCCCAAAACTTTGTTTTTCCTGGTGAGAATTGGGGATTGCAGGTAAACATCCAAAGAGACAAGCAAGGAGAAAGAAAAAAGCAAGTAAGGAAAAGGGAAAAGGCTCCCTAAAACTGCAGTATTTTTGCTCCATAAAAACCTCGTGCACGAAGAACCTGAGGAAGAAAATGGTTGTGAGTAATTCTCAGGGGAGCGGGTTAAAAGGGGGGTCTGTGTGCTGTGTGAATGGGACACTGGCTGGATACCCCAGACTGGTGAAGTGAGTGTGGTGTGGCTTCTCATGCTGTTCGTTATCTCACAAGGGAAACGGCTAGCACAGAGGTGAAGCAAAAGATAAAAAGTGTGAATGTGACCCCCGGGTGATTGGGACGGGATCCCAGAGGAAAAAGGGGTTGTAAAAAACCCCGGGTGGCTGGGATGGTCCCAGGGAGGGGTTTGGACCCCTCAAGGGAGCCGATAGTTTTCCTATACAACCCACTGGGAAAACGGGATACTGGGGGGGGGAAACGTTTGAACCCCCTGGTCTGGGACGGGGTCCCAGGAAAAGGGGTTCGACCCCTTAAAGGAAGAGAGCAAAGGACACCTAGACTTGCTGCTGAATTAAAAGGGTTACGTAAGACCCAAGAGCATTTAGGGTTTGGCCAAATATAGGTATTTTGGGGTTTTTGCCAGATTGAGGATAGAAACACAAAAAAGCCTTGCAGGTGTAAGGTCCAAGACACCTGGGCTTTGGAAAAGGCTGCCAGGTTGAGGAATACTAAAGGCTTGAAAAGTGTGATAATCTAAGAACATCTGGGGGTTAGTCAAATACCTATGAGTAAAAACTAACAATTTTTTTTTTAAAAAAAAGGGTACCAATCTTTTTGTGTTGTCTTTGTGTAAGTGGAAGTAAGTGTAGCTGAAGAGGTGTGCTTGTTGTGAAGTTTATTTGTGTTAAAGAAGTGAATTGTTGAAACGGTTAAAATGTCTGAATGGAAAGAGGGGAACTGCAGGCCAGAGTGGAATTCTGAGGAGTTGTGCTCACAAAAAGGGGGAACTGCGAGGGAATTAATGAAGAATTCAGGTTCAAGAAGGTTGTTTGCAATGACAGAAATGCGGGAAGCGGAATGGGAGGGGGAGGAGAAGGATTGGGGTCTCTTTGAAGCGTTGGCCCCTGTGCTGCTGCCTGCCCGCCCCTGCCCCTGCCTCTGCCCCTGCCCGCAACTGGCACTGCCGCATGTGCTCCCGTTCCCCTTGGCCTCTGCACCAGCCCTAAACCCACCGGGAGCTCAGTCTCACCCAGCCTTGGCTGCCCTGACCGCGGCCGCTCCGCCTGCCACGCCAGGGGTCCCACTAGCTCCGACCACTCCACCGCCGTCCACTTTCCCCGCAGCCCTGTCCTCACCTGCTTCTGTTACAACAGAGGTGGTTCACACCCCCTCGTTCTTGGAGGACTTGGCGTGGAGTCCTGTTTTTCTCCCCTCTGCCTTGGAAAAATTAATCCATGAAACAGATTCTGTTCTTACATCTGTAATGAATGACTTTCTCTTTGAGACAAAAAGCCTAGTTAGAATCCAAAATTGTCTCGATTTGAGTTTTGAAGACAGAAAGAAGGGAGAAAACCAAACTCCGACAGAGATACATCTAAAAGAAAAACAAAGAGTTTGGTTTTCAAGGGATGAATATTTTATAAAGCCTTTAGTGACTTTAAAAATAGGTCCTAAAGAGGAAGTATTCCAATTTTTGGTTGATCTTAAAACAGAGAAAACATGTATCATTAAAAGCCCCATAGGATGTAAAGTAAGTAAAGAAATCTCAGAAATGGTGACTGCAGAAGGGAAAAAGTTTGAAGCATCCATTATAAAAACATAGTAATTAAAAGGAATACCAACATATGGATGGGAAATATATTATTAATGCCTGAATTGGGTCTTAATGTGTTGGGAAAAGATCTAAGAATATTATTGGGAATGAAGGCTATAGCAGAAGAATAAAGAAAGTTTGGCAAAAGAAAGAAAAAAAAAAATCCTCTTAGAAAAAGAGAGAAAATGTATTGATAGTTTGTAAGAAAATCTTAAAGAAAAGAATGGGACTAAAAAAAAAAAAAAAAAAAAAAAAAAAAAAAGGTGTAAAATGTTTACTGACTGGGGAATAATGCATACCTGAGAAAGATTGGGAGAAGAAGAGGGCTGTCTAAAAAGAGGATTGGTGCAGTTTTGCAGATTAATGGGGAAATTCATTTTGAAGAGTTTTTATTGTTGTTGTTATTGTTGTTCTTGAGTGAATGTATGTGTAATATAGACTGCTGAAGTAAAATAGGAGTTTTTGTTTTGAAAGATGGAGTATGCAGCACATGGTGCTGTGCTGCTGAGCTGATGAGTTTTCTGTGCCTCGGGGGAAAAAGGGAGGGGGTGGTGTTCGGGCTGTTGGATGGCAGAGATAAGACCAGGCAATGACTGGATGGAATCCTGAAGGTGGGACAGAAGCTTGGAGAGTCTTATGTTAGAGGTCTTGAAAGGTTTTTCGAGAATTTTGGAAATTCTTAGAGGTCTTAGAAGTTGTTTTTGTTTGGTTTGGTTTTTGTTTTTTTGGAGTGCATTGAAATTGCCTAAAGAGATAGCTATAAGACATCAAATGCTGGGGGGTGACCTCAGAAATAGGAAGGAATAGTTTTAATGGAACAGGAGATTGGAGTCAAAAGAGTTGTGAGAGTTCTGGTGTTCGATAAGAAGAAATTAGAAGAAGAAGGAATTATGGATGAAATTAGATCTTTTGTTATTGGGAATTTTTTTTAAACAAAATTAATGCTCAAATGCCATGAGTAAAATGTATGTTGGGAGTCCAGATGCAACCCAGATTGGAACCTGAAAGTAACACCCTATGAGATAATGTTTAAATTATGAAATAAAGAGAAATTAATGTTAAGAGGGTATAGCTTTACAATTGCAAAAATGGGAGAGGAAGTTCTTTAACCCCACAGTGGGAAGATGCTTTTTCAGGTATTGCAGGCAACTGAAGCTGCGGTATGGCTGAAAAACTAAAGCTGCAAGTTTTAAATCAACGTAAGCAAAATCAAGAGACCGGTGTGAGAACCCAAGAATGAACTGTAGCATCTAAACCAGGTGATACAAAGTTGAATTTTAAACAGAGCTGAGTGGTCATGAACTGGAAAAGACTCAAGTAAATTTGGAAGTTTTGGACAAAGGACTTTCTCTGTTTTACTTCTCTGCATAACACCTAAAAATCAGTCCGGTCTGTCAAATGCTACCTCTGTTTCTTCACAGCTACAAAGGAAATGGACTTTCAAGTAATTCTAGTGTGGGGAGTTGAAATTGAAATATGTAATATTGTTTTTTTGAAAGTGTTTATGTCACTCCACTGTATAATATTGCAGGTACATGAAAATCACAAGAAGAAGACGGGCTCCATATCCCTAACATTTTGGCTAATTTATTTTAGGTTTTATATCTTACAGAACAAACAATATGTTTTTGCCTCCTTTATTTTTCCTATTTTTGTGTGTGTTTAAGGTACTTCTTTCATACTAACTTAAAGACATTTTATTACTTATTAATCTGTTTTGTTTAAAGAAGGAGGGCAGAGAAGAGCGCCTATGTGAAATACCAAGAGGATATGTTAGTGCTCACAAAATATAGGGTGAACTACTACCCGGCAGAGTGGGAATTAAGGAAAGAGTTTTCAACTAAACTGGTACTGTGTCAAAGTTAATACAGTAGCTGTGGTTCCTTTGTGTACACACACAACATTTGTAACCAATACAGGACATTCTTCAGTTACGCTGGCAGCGTTGTCCCCACAAAAAAAGGTACAGATAATTACTGATAGAAATCTAGTTCTGTCAGGTTTATTCTCAAGAGCAAATTTTTTCTTCTACTATTTAGAAGTCATGAGAAGGGATATAAAGATTTGCTCTTCAAGTGGGTGGATCAAAAATAATTTAAGGAACTAATTATATAACTTTATAAGGTGGAAAAAATTTGTCATCTGCCTCTTAGACAGAGGTTGAGATGTAGGTATTGGTTGAGAAGTTTTTTTTTTGTTGTTTGTTTGTTTTTTTCTTTTTCTATGGGCAGTTCTTTGTGTGTCTTTGTTAAGAAACTTTTGAAGGTGTTTTGGTTTTCTTTTTTTATATAAGAAGATGTCAGATTTTCTTGTGGAATATAAGGAGAGATAGTATGAATGACAAGATACTTGCTGCTTGGAAATATTATTGTGGTATATGCAAAATTTTTCTAGTAGTTTCATTTATTTCCCTGCTTGATAAGTTACTATGAATTTTGCAGAAACTGTTTTGGAAGGTTTTTTTCTTAGTTTTCCAGCTGGCTGCAGATGAGACCTAGCTCACAAAACTGGTGGTGTTGATTGTCAAAGGGGGTTCTTATCGAAGTTTCTAAGGAGTATCTAATCTTTCAAATCAATGCATGTCAAATTGAGTGAATGTGTTTGCCTTAGATAGAAATAAATCCTATAGTGTATGTACCTTTCTAAGTTCTCCTAAATAGTGAAGGAAAATCTTCTAGAATAGCAAGAATTCATTGTCTTCCTGCCCTAAGAATAGGCTGAGCAGAGGATTGGCCCAACAGAAACCTTCAATATGATAAAACTCTAACATCAGAAGGGGTAAAAGAAGTTTCTGTTGTTTTTTGTTGGTTTTTTTCTCTTCTTTCTTCTTTTCACTCTGTAGTTTAAGTTATTTTTTGTTGAGTAAATTTTTCTCTCTCTTTAAATTTCTTTTTAACCTGTCCCTCAATCCTAGTTACAGTTAAAAGGTGGAAGCTTTCAAAAATTAAATGGTAGCAGAAGTGATTCCTCAGAGAGGGAGATGACACCCTAATTTCAGTAAAATGATCATGAGGAAAAGTCACAGTACATGGAATAGCTGAACTAAAGATGCAGTTTTACTTGAAGTACAGCTCTGGCCAGCATAATTAATTGTCAGTTCTAAAAAGGCTTTGCAGCTGGCCTTTGGATTAAAAGACTTCACTGCCTTTTAGTGATGCATGTGTACATATATCCCAGTAAATGGGGATTACCAGTGCCTGTTGAGTGGGAAATACCTGAGGAACAGTGGAGAGAATTACGGTTTAAAAAAAAAAAAAAAAAAAAAAAAAAAGTCAAAGGCAATTTGTCTGAAAACTAACAAACAAACAAACAAAAAGAATTAACAAGGAAATAGAGGGCAAGACTGGGTTGGCCGCTGTACTTGCCACCAAGAAGATCATATACTCCTGCTGTGGGTAGCAACCCCATAGGCATGGAGGGTGGAGGTATAAGCCATACCAGACCTCTGTTATTCCTTTTTCTGTCACTTCACTCATTCTTTGTCTTTTGCCTTATAGGATATTGGCAAAATCATGCTACAGATACTACTGAAAGTTCTATATGAAAAGACACCGAGGTTCCTTTCTTATTACACATACCCGTATTGACAGTCACTGTTATAACCCATCCAAATTAGATAGTTGTATTCATAATTGGGAAAATATTAAATTGTGGAAAACTTAAGGACCAGTGGTGACTGGTTGGAAAGTAACTGTCTATAAGAGGAAATAATGGAAGCTAGAAAACAAGGAATATGGCTCAAAGCCAAATGAATTATAAAAAAGCAGAGGTGGGGTTTGTTATATGTGTGTATTATAAAATTGGCTTTTCGCAAGATGTGTGCTATATGATTAATAACATTATAAGGATATAAAGATATAAGTTTATTTCTGCTATTGGTAAGACTAGATATAAAGGGAGTAGTTGATGTAGCAGCTGCTTAAACTGTCTGTTTGGTTGGGATAACATCCAGTGAACATGTAAAGAAGACTCTGCTACTGATAACACCAACTATCAGCATCTATCACCCGCAGCAAGCACAGACCAAGGCCCAAGCTGGACGTGATAAGAAGGACACAGCCACGAAACACGCATGCTCTAAAAAGGCGGATCCAAGGAGGGACCATGCAGGGCAGTTCCTGGAATATGGAAACTAGTTTATGGAATTTCATATATCGATATAACGAGAAGGGTATTTAACGAGTGTCTCTGAGAAAGCAAGGTGTGGACTTGGCTGAATGCCAAGTCACCCAGCCAGCCGTTCTTGGTTTTTTTCTTATCTCATAATTGTCTTAATTATTTTATTAAACATATTCCTTAAAATTTACTAAAAAGTGAACCTCATTTTTTACATAACTAAATATTTCATCATAAAACAAATATCAAAAGACATCATGCCAAGTTTGTCCAGACAAAATTAATTCTGATATTTTCTGGCAACTACCTGCAGATACATTATATTGTTTTATCCACATCTATCTTGGTGAAAAGTGCACAGAAACAAAATGTAATGAAGGTCAGTGTAAGAGCATGGTAAAGGTTTGTTTGGGATAACCAGATATTTCTTGGGAATTGCTTGTAAGTCTTCACTGGTGACTACAGTTACAATTTTCATACCATATCACAACATCTGATATGATATTCATAAATAACATATATTTTACAAATATATGAGAGATATTTTTAAGGTATGCATGTTCTGATCCAGTTTTTGCATTCTTCTGATGTAATAAATATGTGTATTAATTATCATGCTTCCAAATTTGTGGCACTTAAAAGAAAAGCAATTTCTAGTAACTTCTTGTTTAAATACCCTTTACATATTATATAGTGAAAATTGCAGATTCTCTTATCTATTGTACAGGCTATAAAGAAATTTCAAGTCCTGTTTATGAGCGGTCAATTTTCATGTGCAGATGCTGACACAAAGGTCAAATACTCTGATTGATTTCAAGAGACTGAAATGAACCCGGGAAGACTCTATTTTTAGCTTGAATAGATTCCAAAACCCCAATATCTGAACTGGTTTTTTCAGAAAGAATGAAATAAAGTCCACATCATCATCACCAGCTAAAGTATTCTAAGAAGACTTGGAGATCTTGGAAATAGAACAATGCTGAAAGTTACAGTAAGGAAACCTAAAGGACATTTTGGCAAGGTATAGGTTCTTAACTGCAAACTCCAGAAGATAAAGTGTAAAAGGAAAGATCTTATCTTCTCTCAGGTTTCTTGAAATTTGCACGTATGCACAAAACCTGGGGATGTGCTCTTTTCTTGTTTTAAGGTCACTTTATTCTTTAAAACTTCTCAGGAAAAAAAATTGAAAATAGAAGTTAAAAACACACAATCACCCTCAAGTTCCTTCCATTTTCCTGGTATTTATAAGTAGTAGTATTATATGTCTTAATTACACAGAACATGAAAATCTATGCTAATGGTAAAGAATTTCTATCCTAAGGTTTTTCTTATTACCTCCAGTAGTTGCCTTTGGGAAGTAGTAGTTAACTCTTCAGGAAACTTCTGTGCAGCCTTTTGCATCAAAAAAATTGCTCTGGATAGCTTATTCCTCTTAATTTTTTTCATTATAAGTTGCTCTATAAAACAGATATTTTAGGACATTTATAAAACAGTGGCAATAATTTATTATACTTCTAAAATCTTAAGCAATAAGTCTTACCTGATAAATATAGGAAATCTTCAACATCCTTCTCATGATACTTACTAGACTTAAGACTTCTGTTAACAACTTGAGCACCTGTGTGGGAAGGTAATACTGAGTTATTTTGATAATGTGATTGCAAAAAATTGAGTGAGAGGTTAATACATGGTTTTATAGTAAACTCTGCTCCATCTCACATTCTTTTCTTTGGTTCAAGTTGCAATTCTTGTACAGATCATGCCACTAAAAATATTCCGCTCTCCTGCCTAACATTTTTAGTAGTTATATTAACACCACAGAAAAAGAGAGGTTTCATTTGATCACAGAGAGCAGGACACCGTGTAGCTCTGCAGTGTCAAACTAATACTAGGTTTTAATTTTAAAAGACCAAAACAACACTAAGAATGAGAGAACAAGCTGAGGTTTTTCAGAAGCCATTTGGCAAGAGTGGAGCATGTGCTGACATGCTTCACAGGAGTAGAAGTCCAAATTACCAAGAGCACTGAATGAAACATTCAAGACATTCTCTAGAGAGAACACTAGCATTACAGAAAAAAAAAAAATTGCAGAACATCCCCCAATTTTTCTTTAGTGGCATTGTAAAAGTTAATATTATAACTAAAATACAACAATCAACTGTCTAGGAATGCATCCATTAGTTGCAGCAAACTTTAACTCCCATTGGTAGAGTAGAGGTTGGAGACTAGTATCATGTAAGTCTAAATTCTGCAAATTCAGTACATTTTTTCGGTCTATATGTGGCATACAAACTGCCCAACATCAGCTCCTCTCCAGAAAGCAGATACTCCTTTATTTCTTAGTAGTACAGAATATATTAGCAAAAAGACAATCAAGTTATGAAGATTATTTAACTTTACTGAAACCTACCTTGTTGAATTTTAAGAAGTTTCACAGCTACTCGATGTTGGGCCTGAATGAGCTCCAAGTGTAAATCTGTTACAAAACCATTATCTGTTCCTGTTTTATCATCACCACATCCCAAAACAGAATTCAAATCCTCATCATTTGAGTCCACCTAATAAACAGGAAGTAGCAATTAAGCAAATACAAACTTCCATTACTTAGTTTACTGCATTTTTCTTGCTATTATTTCAGCAAATTGAAAACACTGAAATTTGTCAAATTTGTGTAATAGGTAGTCAACCAAGAAAGCATGGAAAGAAGGAGAGTGACCAGACAGAGAGAACATGGGTAATGGACAAAGAGAACTAGACAAAATCTGAGAATCAATAGAAAACTCAATCAGTAATAAAGACAAAACTGCAAAAACTATCTTTTACTGTTACCAATCCACAAAACAAATATCATATTGATATAGAATGAAAATATTTAGAAAATCTGAACTTGCATCAAGAACAAAAATTGATTTTAATAATAAACAGTTGCAAGCAATAAATATGAACAGGATTTCTGCTCTTATTTTACACAAAAAATCCATATGTTATAAATATTTAAAAACAAAATGTTAAAGAAACCCTAGAGGAGTTCATAGTTTATTACTGAAAGAAAAAAATGCTCTTTCAACTAATGTTTGCTTTGGCTTAGGCAGAGTTAATTTTATTCATAGTAGCTGGTATGGAGCAGTCTTTTGGATTTGTTCTGGAAATAATGTTGATAATGTCAGGGATGTCCTCATTACTGATAAGCAGTGCGTACACAGCATCAAGGCTGTGACAGCATTGCTTCTTACACCACCCCACCAGAGAGAAGGAGGCTGAGGAGGCACAAGAAGTTGGGAGGAGGCACAACCAGGGCAGGTGATCCCACTGAGGGGGATCCCCCAAAGGGATATTCTACCTCATACCACATCATAGTCAATACATAAACCTTGGGGAAGAAAGAAGGGGCAGATGTTTGAGTAATAGCATTAGCTATTACTAGATAATTACTATTAATTAGCTATTACTATTACTATTACAAGTCACCCATGCTACATCTAATGGGGACTCCTGGAGCTGGCTGTACACCTGCCTGCCTGTGGGAAATGGTGAACTAATTCCTTGTTTTGCTTTGCCTGTGTGCACAGTTGTTGCTTTCCCCATTAAACTGTCCTTATCTCAACCCAAGAGCTTTCTGGCTTTTACCTTTCCCCCAGGACACTGTGAGGGACTGGGTAAGCAGCTGTATGGGCCTCAGTTTCTAGCGGGGGTTAAACCACAACACTAATACCTAGAGATATATTTTTTCTATTCTCTTCTTACATGGACCAGGAAGATGAGGTATATTTGATACTGCTAAGATTTCTAAGTATGAAGAAAACATGACCTTTGTGTCATCAAAATACAATATATTACTGATAGATTTTGTCACAGAGTAGCTTTTTGTAAACTATACCTTTGTACAGCAGTCATCAAATATCGACTTCCCATTTGGTAAAAGGGTCATTAATCGAGCTGTGTTCATGTCATTAATTGCTTTTTCAAGAATTTCATAAGCAATTTGTAATTGCTCTGTAGGTGTTTTCTGAAATAAAAACCCATATAAACATATTTCCATAGATAACATAAAAAACTATAATTTTTATAGATAATAGACCATCAAAAGTAATGTGCTTTTCTTTTTAGCTGTTGAAGTTTAAAACTGTTAGATAATCTTTACATAGACACTGTTCCTCATACGAATATACTAATATGCCAATATACTAATATACAAATATATAATGTATATATTATATAATAATTGATTATACGTAATATCAATGTTTTAATTTCAAGAAGGACTGATTTTCATTCAGCTAAAAAAAAAATTACACATAGTTAGCTTATAGCTGAATGAAACCAAACTTAAAGAATTAAACTGAAAACATAATATTTGCAGTTTTTCAATATTCCATTAAACACTACTATGAAAACAGTTTTTTCAGGAAACGCCACCTTTAACTAGACTGTCACTGAACTAAAACTTGTCCATATATGAAAGCATTAAGGCATAAGACTGACAACATCCCTGAATCCTCAGGCTAACACATATCAATCATCCTTAATGTGCTTTAGTAAATCATTTGATTGGACAATTTTGCAAAGTGCTGCACAAAGCAAGGACACTCAGGACGTTTCACCTATTCCACATGATCTTTACAAAAAGAAGGAAGCAAAAACACAACCCAAAATATTTCCCTAAATTAAGCAAGGACTAAAATTTTTACCTTCTTAATAAAATGTGCCATTACACCATTTAAGGCTGGTACTACAGATTGGCAGAATATGAATACAAATACAAAACCGTATGAAAAGCTTCAAGCAAAAGTATTCTTATTCTATTCAAAATCAACATATCAATGAAGATAAATTGGACATTACCATCAGTATTTCAGGCATATCAAAGGTTTCATCTTGTGAAAGAGAAGCACTTCCTCCTTTTTTATAGGAAGAAAAGCAGAAGTGAAAATCAAATAAATCCAGAAAATTTTAGTACCATTTGATTAACTCTATTACTAATTTTGGAGTCTGGCAATAATTCTCTTCTTCAGTGTTTGACTATGAGAGGTAATGATATTGTTTCTTGAAGAGCTTTCCAGGGCCTAGACACAGAGAGATGTATGTACAGTTGTACTAATACAGGATATTATTATCCAATAATGTTGTATTTTAAAGGTACATATTTCATAGCCACGTCATTTTCAAGCTAATGAAACAAGGACTCATATGTAGTTCCTCATATTTTTGTAGCATTCATATCAATTCTCCATTTTAAAATCAATTCAAACCTATTATTATCTAATTCACAGTTAATTTCACTTATAGGAGGATTTTTAAGAATAGGTCATATTATTATGATAGATACAGTTTCATTTTAATATTTCTTGAAGCAGTATTACCACCCCTTAAAAGCTTGCTTTGACTGTTTAAATTACTTTAATTTATGAAGAATGCATCCAAACTTATGCTTCCCTCTTCAAAACAAGAGAAAACAAATTTTTAGTTCTTGGTTAAACCCTCTAATTTCATTTCTTTGCTGAAATACATTATTTTTTGCCCTTTCAGGGGAAAAACCTAGCCACTCCTTGTGCCACTTTTGCATGCTTGTTTTTTTTCCTGTTCATTGTCTCTTCCTCATAAAAAAGAAAATTTGTATTCACTCAGTATTCATTCAGTAAATAGGCTCTTTTCAGCACCAGCATGTGATTGACTGTCAACCTGTTTTGACCAATGGCTATCTCTTCAGCTTTTTTTTTCCTCCAAAAAGATATATTTAAACTGAATGAAAAAGAAGGGGTGCTACAATGAGGACTCATTTAATCTCTCTGAGAACATTATGATTTTCATAATGCCACCAAAACCAATACCTACTATACCTTAATAACAAACAGTAATTTCCCAATATTCATTTATTTCCAAAAGTGCAAAACTATTATCATTTCTTTCTGTTTCTAGATATGGTCTAATAAGATCCTTAACATTTATTGTCTAGTTACTGTAAGATTTATTTATAATTTATGAGAGTTATGATAAAATTCCAAAATATACAACAGAGAGCTTTTAAAGTATGTCTAAATATTCATATTTTACATCATTAGTAAGGTTTTGGAAAGAAATTTGTTTAGCGTGTTTGTAATAGCATATCCCAATAATGTCAGCCAAGTTCAATTTCAAAAACAATTTAATTACTATACAAAAATAAGAATATGTAGAGGAGAAAACCAAACTGATGATCCAATAAATGCAAAAGCTCCAGTATGACCTCAATATTTTCCCCTTTTGTTTGGCCTGCAACTAATCAACCAGCATTTGAAGACTCCAAATGAGCCACAGCAGGTACTGCCTTTTGCCTAGCCCATATTTAGAGAACATACCAGTGATCCGAGGCCACTCTTGAAGGGATTAAGAGACTTGTAGAAGACACAGGTTACTTATATTACTCTTATCTCTCTTATTACTCACAGGAGTAATAAGAGATATAAGAGTACCTGTGAGTAATAAGAGATGTGATGGGGTTACTTCAGTAGAACTGGAAATGTTCTGAAGGAAACTGTACTGAAGGAAAGAAATCATGAATCCTTGGAAAAACAGGTTTCATTAGCTCCAATAATGGGTGAAATTTAGCACGAAAAACACTGTCCTACTCTCAAGGCTCTCTTTACAATATTTTTGAATATGTATGTTAGTTTTCAGTACAGAAAAGTTCCAATCTTAAAAGTCATTCTAGAAAGAAAACTCATTTTTTCTTGAAAGCTTTACCTTCTTTTTCCTTAGACAGTCTTGTAGAATCAGCTACATTTTCCAGTATTGCAGCTAGACATAAGGTTATCTCTGCAAACATTACATTAGTGTCTGCTATGTTGCTCTTCTCAATTATTTCATTCATTATCCAGAGTACATGAACCCACTAAAAATGAGGGAACAGGGGAGAAAAAGAATCAAGACAGACAAATCAAATTTTTGGAAGACATTTATGTATTACAGAGGTAGACAGTGTTTGACACTCAAAATTGTTTAAAAATATTCACAAGCATGCACACAACTCCTTTCCTGGATCTGGCTTCTTCTTTTTTTAAATGTCAGTAGATTAAGATGCTGAATTCACACTGGTCCATAGCCCCTGTTTCTTCAGATAGCAGACTTTTTTATTATTTATTTTAGAACATTATTACTCCAGCCATTCCTTTTGGAAAGTTTTACGAATTTTCTACAGCCATAACTTTTATACCTTGCTCTAGGGCAGTAAGCCTT
This sequence comes from Zosterops lateralis, assembly GCF_965231275.1. Lineage (NCBI taxonomy): Eukaryota > Metazoa > Chordata > Aves > Passeriformes > Zosteropidae > Zosterops > Zosterops lateralis. The sequence goes on from NC_139765.1 coordinate 28,673,901, forward strand.
CCAGTAGATTACATGCCTCTCATTTATCTCCATATATTCCCACTTAGAATAAGAGACCCAAATGCTACTGTTGTGCATACAGAGGAAAATAACCGTACCCTACCTTCTGGGGAACCTCTGACCAATTTTACTATAAAGGGTCACAAAATAAACTCCTCCAGAAACCGGTTGGTTAGCACCAACTGGCAGCCCAGAGAGCCCATTTCACCAAGAGCCTCTCAGCCACAGCACAGATTCAAGGTAACGCTGTGACTTTGTCCAGTGGGCTGAATCCTATTTTACTATTGACTCCCATCTCCCTTGTCTTAAGTTGTAAGGTTTTTGCCACTTTGTTCAACTGACCTAGGGAGCTTTCTTTAAATACATTGATGTTTTCTGCCACAATATCTCAAAATTTCTCTTCTTACATCCTGCCCAAATGTTTTCATTAATTTAGCTTCTTACCACCATGGCCCACTTGCAGACAGTGGGATACTTTACTGCAAAAAGACTAAGAGAATATTTTGCTACTGGCATATGTGAGCACAATGTTTTCAAAGTGTATATATAATTCATATTTTTAAAAAAGATCTAGGCATTCTGCATTTTACCATAAGAAAAGTTACTTAGACTGGATAGCAGTATTTCACTGCCTTTAACAGACTGCATTTACATTAAGAGAAATAGATTATACTGAAGGAGTACTTGGTAAGCTTGGTGTTTGTGGATATATTCTAAGCAGTCACTTCCACTCCTTTGGATTTGCTGAAGTTCTGTTTTACACTTCTGCCACAAACACATTACTACATCAACAAGTATTTCTTTGTCAGGATGGACATTCTGGAAAGAAAAAACAATATAACTTTGGAAATGGGTAGGCATATAAACACACAAACAACCCAGTACATAAACAGTCTCACCATTTTTCAACACGAGTAAATAAAATATGTCACTTTCTTATAAGGGATGACAACATTTTAAAAGCTTTAGAAATACTTTTTAAAAATAATTTCTGGTAGACCACCCAAGCTTTTCTTCTCTCAACAATATAAGTAGGTTTAGAGGTTTGGGGAGTTTCTTTTTTTTTTTTTTTTTTTTTTTTTTTTTTGACAAGCTCTTAAAAGTAACACAGACAAGGAAATCAGTGAGGTGAAAATTACATGAGAGAGCAAATTAACTGTAATGCTGAAATCACTAGATTCTAGAGAAATTGTATTTTTATTAAAGTATTTAAATATTTGCAGAAGAAAATATAAATTAATAGTTTCATTTTGCTTGACAGAGTACTTCCATGGGCTGTTGGTGCATCTGAGATGATGAAGCAGTGAAAAAAAAAAAACAAATAGAAAAAAAATTTGGACTGAAATATCTAACAAGTGGAAGAAATGTTAAAGCCTATTTATATCTTGTAAAGAGAATAATTAACAAATTCAAAACTCCAGTCAGTTAACCTCCTAATTCACACATTTTAAAAGGCAATTGAGTCCATTTATGTGTTAAACACATTCTGAACAGTGAGTAAGGATCAGTACTCATCTTTATCACTAGTTATGGTAGAATTTAATTAGTATCTCAGGTGCAGTGAAACCTGATATATTCACACTATCTATACTCTCATATGTGTTTGAGCATAAGGTTTATGGGATATTGATAATGAAACTGGGGTGAGAAAAAAATGGAAAAAAAGCAAAGCAAAATTATTTTTGCTACTGGTTTGGTGGCAGGAAGCTGCTAGATTGCCTCAGCTATATATCATGTAAATTCACCATCAGTGAATGCTCTGTTAATCAGGGGCAAATTTGTCTTTCTTCTCTGGACAGAAGATCAAGAAGATGTGCAGGAAAGTGTAGAAGAACCAGTAGAGTTTAAATCCAGGTAACTGCCTCCATACTGAGATCACAATAAAAACTGACAAATCATGCTATCTAAAGGTGTCTGTGGCGTACCTCACAGGCAAGATACTTTCAGTAAATATACTACACCAAAGCTAAAAATGTGTGTGCTCCAGTTAAGATCCAAATTGTGGCAATATTCAAATTATATAAAAAATAAATTTTGCAGTTAAGATATAATTCATGTTATCAGAACAAGTTTTTTCTAAGGAAAATTTTTCATTAGTCTTTAGGATCACAAATTATCTTCCCTTCTCAGTTGCACATTAAGGGGAAATCTCAGTTTGAGCAAGTATAAGTGGTTACTCTGGGAATAAATCATCAGATGCATAATGGGATTAAATACACAGTGGAGACCAGCACAGAGTCCCACTCTCACTGGTTTTGTTGTTGCTGCTGCTTGTTTCAGATTTTTACAGTGAGAATTTATCTTAAATTACAGATATAGTGCTGTTAAAAAGGCATCATCATTCCTTAGGGTAACTGCCCCGATTTCTATAAATATGCAGAAGTTTTTTCCACAGCTGATAATACTTGCCCACCTAAATGTAACATATGTATAGAAATTTGATCTCTGCTTGATTACTTGAAACATGCAATCAGTCCTATGGTCTTCCAAATATATTTTATATCTAACAAACATTTTTAAAGTAACTGATTACATAACATTTTTTTTAATTAAACCATTTTTTTAAAATCACAAACTGATAACATTCACAAATACATTTTTTCACTTTTTATATTCTTGCAGTTTGGTAGTCATGCAACTTATTCCTCTGATCTTCAATTATATGCCTTTATCACAGATTAATTGATACATTGAGAAGAAATGTCTCAAATTCTGTTATTACCTGCTGAGATGTGGAGACACAGGAAAACACTGTTGTTGCCAAAATCATAAGATCATTAAAAGGATCTTCAGGCTTTAACGATTCCTCTACATTCAACACTTCTTAAAAAGGGGAGGAAAAGGAAAGACAAGACATTTTATCTAATTTAAAACCTAGGTTTGAAAATTTCTAACTCAACGGAATTACTAATATAAGCCAGCAGATAACATAGTCTAAGAAACTAAATTCAGCGTGGGACATATAATTCCAAGTTTATTCACTCCTGTGAAAAGTGAGCATTTCCATTTTTCAAGATATAGTCAGGGTTTTGATTGTCATAGAATTAAACTGCAGTTGCTCTAACAAGTTTTTCTTGCTCCTTTGTAAAGAAATTTTGCATAAATTAGGTATAAGAACAGACAAAAAAACCCCTCAAAGATCTGTTTCACTTTTTCCCTGAAGACTTGTCTGAAAACATTCAATCATTTTGCATCTTTGCTTACTTGACACATGCTTAACATACATCATGCATTTCCCAATTAAGGGAAAAGGTATAAAGTCATATTTTGACAAATGAAAAATGGAAAAAATAGGTGGAAATTTCTCAATTACTACTTTTTGTCATGGACTACTGCATGAACTATATTACATAGTTTTTAAGTAATCAACAAAACCTCTTGCTGCAAAAGTATTTGAAATTCAAACACAACTATAACACTCACTTCTAATTGTCTGTGTCTTTGTCTTTTTAGAACCTTGACGGGCACTGGCTTCTTTGCTATTACCATCTCTGATAGGAGAACTGTGTTCAAATTTTCCTGAGAATACTAAAGGTCGCATCAATGTAAGAAGTTTGAGTTCTATTTCAGATTTTTTCCATGTTGGGCCATCTTGAGTCTAATTGAGAGGAATAAACCCATAAAAATTGGTGTTTAAAACATGTTTTTTGAATACCACTTACCCTCATAGGAAAAGACTAAATAAAGAACATCTCAATAACATCCAGTTTACCTGAAGAAAATTATCAACAAATTCAAGAGCAGAATAAAATACGTCCCACTCTTCATAGCTGAAAGCTAATTTTACAAATTTCACAGCAGCATCTCCAGACACCCCTTCTTCTCCTGCAGTGATGACAAAAATATTTTATTTGTTTTATATATATGTATTCAGAAGTTTATTGAAAGATTAATTTAATTTATTTTCATTATTTGTTATTGATAAGTACAAAGATAATTTTCCCTGTGTTTTTGAACAGTCAGCATAATCTTGAAGGATGTTTTAATAACTTCAGAAGAAACAACAGCTTTATCTTTTCACAGTAATGTCTATGCTCACAGATTGCTTTAATGATGGATGTGCAATCATAGAATCATAAAGGTTTGAAAAAACATCCAAGATCATAAAATCCAAACTTTTAACAAATACCACCATGGCCACTTAACTATACCACAGTGTCCTGTTACAATGAAAAGAGGCTCTACAATTATTGACATTAACTTACCTGTATAGAGAATACCAAGGATATAGTCCTTGGTGTTGCAGAAAGAGCTTATCATCCTGTAAAGACCCTTGCTAGCCAAATTTAGTTTAAAAATTGCATAGAAATACATACAATTTCTTTCAAGATAGGTAAACATTTCTCATTACTGTGTCAGAAAATGCTCATATACACACAGGGAGCCTGTTTTATCACTTTTCAAGTTTATCCAGACCACAGTGAGGCAGAAAATAGACTTCCTGGTCCTTGGAACTCTCAGCAAGTGTTTTACTTAATATATTTGGCAGTGTTCTGCAGTCCTGACAATACGCCACAGTCATTGTCATAAGTTGGAAGGGACCCATCCACACCCTTGATCACCAAAGTCCAGCTCCTGGCCCTTCACAGAAGCACTCGAAGAAGACACTATTTTGCAGACTCTTTTATGTATAAAACTGTTATTAACGTGAAAATTAATTCTCCCCACTGAGTGTTTACATCACGGGGTAAAAAAATCCTTTGAAATTCGAAATTAGCTTACCTGTTAGCATCAACTGCAGAAGAGTAGATGAGGGATTAATTACACCAAAATGATAGGTGTCATTGCTCTCTCGACCTTCAACACAGACAACTTATAAAATCAATTTATAATCTATTATATAATCAATCTATGTAAAATCAATTTATGTTCTAATTAGCCAGTAATCATACCAAGAAAAATATCATTTTGAAGTGTACTTGGTCTCTCCATATCCTTTCACTGACAAAATACCCCTATACCCCATGGCCATATTCAGATATTCAGCCCAGACCCCAGCAAAAAAAAAAAAAAGTGTGGAAAGAACCATCAAGTCCAGTGTTTTATTCAAATTTTTACATCTAACTTTGAATGGATTTTTTAAAAAAATAGAATACATCAAACACCATGATATTTTGACGTTGCTTGGCTTCCTGACCCCCATCCAGTTGCTCTCTCACTCATGCCTCACAACATGACAGGGAGAAAAAATATGATGGAAAGCTCATGGTTCAGATAACCCCAATTAAATAAGAAAACAAAGCTGTGGCTACAAACAAAGTGAAAAGGGAATTTATTCACTATTTCCCATAGGTGGGCAGACACCCAGTCACCTTCTGCTAAGCAAGGCTCCAGGATGTGTAGCAGTTTCTTGGGAAATCCCCCCATCCTCTCCCCTGGCCACATGTGTTGCTGCTGAACTGTGGGTTTTGGTGTGGGTAGCTGCTTGGTGAGTTCAGGTCAGCTGTGCCAGCTGCGTCCTCTCCCAGCCTCCTGCCCACCCCCAACCCAGCAGCCTTTGGGAAGAGGAGGGTTGGAGAGACAGCCTTGAGGCAAGAGCTGCTAGCAATAGTGAAAACACTGGTGTTTTAACAACATTGTTTTAGCCATAAATATATGGAACAGTAAAGACTATAAAGGCCGCTGCAAAGAAAGAGAACTCCAGTTTACTTAGAAAAATGATGCATAAACTGCTGCTGATTTTTACTGATTATAATAGACCATGGAGATCAACCCAGATTTTTATCTTCTATTACATGAAGATAAGAAAGACTACCTGCTTTTACAGGTGCTATTGTTATAAATTAAATATAATTTATTTAATTAATAAGCCCTTCAAGCATATTCTTTTTTTTAATGTGAAAAAAGCAAAATAAGATGAAGGTTCTTGCTTCTTTAAGCTGTTACCTGAGAGAATTTCTAGGCCTGCAGAAAAAAGCTCAGAAGTGACATTTCGCATTTCAATTTCATCAGGGACAGGAGGATGAGGGGGCAATAGATTCCTGCTACTATCAGACAGTGCTTCCAGGATGGCAAGGAATTGAGCTGCAGCACCATCAAACATTTCCACCAGCAGCCGCTCAGTAGGGGTGCGAGGCCATGACAGCTAAGTAAGAAAAGGTAATTTAAGCCTTCCGACATCTAAACCAACTTGCAATAAAGCAAGATATTTTTCCAAACATTTCTCCATCAGAAAGTAAGTACATGTTCAAAACAGAAAACAACATACTATAAAATATATTGCTGTTATTAATGTCATGCTTCAAAGGCATAGCAAAGCATCATGCTAAGCAGGTACAGTACTTTGGAAGGCTAATTATTTCATAGCAACCAGACACACTGCTGCATGCTATTTTACTTCAAAAATAGTACAATAGAAACTATGAGGGAGAGTATTAAGGCCATGTCATTTAAAGCCATGCAGAATTCTCCTGATAGTTTCCTAAAGTAATAATTAGCACATCTTCCCTACTTTCAAGCTTGTTCTGAGTTTTATTAATAAATGCTGTTAATTATGAAATTGAAAATATAAAACTTTCTGCTTCTGTATAGCACCATCTGTATTTAGAAGAATTATATCATGGTTTCATCACGTGACAATAGTAAAGGAAGAGAAGGATTATATGAAATGTCAGACTTACATTTACTGCTTTTCTTGGGTTAACTTTTGACTCCTGTCGAACGCTGTTCAACTTTCTTCTAGATTCATAAACTGCTCTCTTGAAAATCATGACTGACATCTGGAACAAAGAAAAAAGTAAGTAAATATCTATGTTATGTGTTCTGTTCACAGAGATCATTACTACACTATCTTTTTATAATGACTTGCAGAATGATACCTTTAGAGTGGCCTCTCTAAAAATCTTTTCTGTCTCTGTATGTTCCAGAGAAGAACTGGTATCTTCTAATTGCTTCAGTTCGTCAATTTTAATCAAACCACGGCGAGCAAATATCTGTTCAAATAATTTAAAAAATATATATATTCTCTGTGTTCATATCCTGTATGTTGTTATCTAATTTTAGATATCATTCCTGAATTTATACAACTGCAAAGAGCTGCAATGACAGTCAGGTCCTGAGCAATTGAAAAGGAAAACAAAACCTTTCCAAAACACCTTTTGTATATATGCATAGGACCTGGCCAGTGTTTAATGCTAGAAGTCTGTGACTGTGAATATATTACTAAGTGCTATTGCATTTGAGTTGATTATGCAATTACATGTAGAAACTCATCTCCAATTTGCAGTAAAATTTTGAAATATGGACAGAACTCTAAATATATATGATCTGATAATAAGTAGGAATATTTAACTAAACATTTCCCATTTGATTGCATTTGAAATGCTACACAAGGTAAATCAGGATACCTCTCCATGAATGCTGGCTTGACAATCAAAATAACACTGAGAAACTGCCGTATATAGAGTGGCTCTCCATGTCAAATAATGCACAGATAAGAGTGGAATGGATGATTCCATACATATACTGGCCCACAGTAAGTATTCCAGGACCTGTATTGAAGAAATCTAATTTCAAAATGAATGCATTTTAACCTACATAAATATGCTTTCTGTTACTAAAGGACAGATAGAAAGACTTAGCCTCTCAAAGGACAAATTGAAACGGGGGAAAAATCACAGAAATCATGTTAAATTTTAATATGTTTTATTGACTAAAAGGCATTCCACCTGCATATTATTGGGTTTTTTCCATCTTAAACTGTGGTCAAGCACTATTTTAACCTCCAAGGTACCTTAACCACTCCAGTTCACTATAGTCTTGTCACCAGGCAAAGACCCTGCTCTTCTCCCTCATCTGCTCTTGAGAGTTACCCCTCCCTTTTCTGGCAGGTCTAGTGATCAGTTTTCAACAGGATCAGCAAGCTTGTCTGGCATGCAATAGAGTCTGTCTTTTGTGGTGAAAACCTGTGCTTAGATTAATTTATACCCATGGAATTCTTGGCTCCTAACTTCCAGAGCAATATAGTCATAGCAGAAGTCTAATTTTAATAATTTGTCCTTTTCAATTGAATGCATAATATCTGTATCTTCCTCTTAGTATTTTCTTTGGGTCAGCTGTTCCCTGAGGTACATAAAATGTGCACAACCTTCGTCCTAAATTAAGCCAATATACAAATTTTCTTTTAGTCTGAATTTCAAGAATCAGAAATACGCATGATCAATTCCTCTATTTCCTGTATAGTGGAAACCTGAGTATGCTAAAGGAGGTGCTAAATCACTTCTGTTTTTAATAGACGTTCAAAGATAAAAAAATCTTTCCTGCTCACTGAAAGATTAATAAAAGAACACAATAAAAGATATGGTATTAAGGCTGATTCAAATTCTGTTCAAGTTTTAGGAGAAAAAGTAAAGCTAAGACAAACAAAACCTACACTCAAAAAGAAAAAAAGAAAAAAAAAAAAAAGGCAGTGGAGAAGGGCCAGGTTGTTTTTAGGAAGTATTCACAACTAAAACCCTCGCCACCAGGTGTCAGCACATTTCCGCATTTTAAGAAACAAAAGACCAATTCTTGAATATATACAGATGTCCAAAACAAAGCACCTGGAATCCTCTGAAACAGCGTAACATATGGCATCTCAATATCCAGCAAGACATTTCACTGGGCTCCATTCCACAGCTGAGGAACGAGCAGATTCAGGAAGGCATGAGGGCTTCAAAATCAACCACTTTGAAACACCCACATTTTATTTCCTTGTGACAAAGTACTACTATTGGCAATGTCAGTGAAATTAAAAGTTAAGGTATGGTGTTATGCAAAACACAGGTGCATTTTCTAAACTTCTGCAAATTTTACAACCTTTTCTATTTATTTTGCCATACCTTAGCAGACTGACCCATCACCATCAAATGTCTGCATATGGTGTAAATTTGGATAGTACCTGCAAAAATAAATTAAAATAAACAAACAGGCAAATTCTATAATCCTACATGAAATTCGTTATGCTAAGTAACTCAATCTTTTTCTTCTTATCTCGATTGTTACTTCCAGAGAAGAACAATTTAATGACTTTTCATTGAACAAATGAAAAACTTATGATTTTTCTGTAACAACTTCTAATTTAGAGACAATGAAACCATTAAATTCTTCTGCAATATTCGTTGCAAAAAAAAAAAAAAAAAAAGTGAAGCAGTATAAGCATGAGATTTCACAAGAATGAAATCTTAAAAATTTACCAAATCAAATTTTTACTCAGTAACTGCTAGAGAGACAAATCTTACTTTCATCCCCAAATGCCAGGCTCTTTAAAACAAAATACTACCTCTCCTCACAGACCTTACCTTATATGATTCTTTTAGTCCATCATAGCACTGTCCTGGCAGACACCAACTCTATTATGTGATATTAAGTATGGTAAGTGACATAAAGATAATTGAAAACGAATGGCATTTCCAAGAGCATCAAAATGACTTAGAAATAAAAACCTGTCAAAAATGTACCTGACTTAAGCATTGTCATAAAATTTGCAAAAATCAGTCTTAGAAGTATAAAAGACACTGCAGTTCTGGGAGACAAAAAAAAAAAGCCTATTCTTTTATCTGTATGAATGTTCAGAAAGGGACACCTGTTGTAGCAGGAGACATCACGATGTCAACTGTCATAGCTAGAAGGGTGTTATTATCCTAATAAGCTCAAATGGAGCAAGTATTAGGAAGATTTCTTCTTATCAGTCAAACGTGTAATGAGGCACAAAAATCCATTGTCTGAAATTTCAGAAAAATGCTCAGGAACTCGGGAAAATCTGAGTTACTGCCTCCTTCTAATTAGAGTAGGTTATTGGCTGGATTGGTACAGAGTCCTGTCCCACATACAGCCAGGGGGTAAGAATGGCAGGTGAGTATATTTTAATTTTAATTCTTCTCCCATAGAAACATAAAATCAAAAAACATACCTCAAAAGTAGGGACTGAGGGCAACAGCAGTCCCAGCAAAGCAAAAGGATAAGAATTTTGACCAATCATAGCTCAGAGAAAGTACATTTTTCAAAATGAAATTAAGAATTTATTATCTCCTCAATTTATATTGCAGTAATTGACCATAGTAGCTCAGTTGGTCAGAGCATGGTGCTAACAATGCCAAGGGTTTGATTTCAATCCCTGTATGGACCATTCACTCAAAAGTTAGATTTGATGATCCTTGTGCAGCCCAATTCAGAATATTCTGTAATTCTGGGAAATTCATACTAGTCTGTTTATTTTTGACTAAATAACACTGCCTTTCAAAGCAAAAATATATTGTTGTTGTACCTGAAATTAAAATCTTGATAAATCATTCTCTCTGTATCTAGTTTGCAGAAGTTCCATTCTTTTCTCAATTTTTCCCTAATACAAGCATTTACAAGCAGCCTCTGAATTCTTACACATGGATCAAAATTTTTAAGTGCCATATGGTATTTTTTAAAATAGTTTTATTATCAATTCTTCCCTTCAAAGTACTTTCAAAAATAAGAAGATATAATGGTAGACAATATTTTTCTGCTCTTAGATCTGCAATCCTCTTTTCAAAAAACCCCAAAACCCAACAACAAACAAGCAGAAAAACTTCCAAACCAAAACCAAAACCAACAAAAAAACAACCACCAACCAAAAAAACCAAGACAAAATGAATTCATCAAAACAAACGTTTTACTGACAGAAAAATCTTGAGAGATTTTGGGGTTTTTTGTTAATCAGGATTTACTCAAAAATCGTCCTTACTTTTGATTTTATCAGTATTCTTAAGAACAGTTATGATTAAAAAGTTGATGCTTTTACAACAGTCCACCTGAAAATGTGTAAATCTTAATTTTAAAATCCCTTCTACTGGAAAAACAAAAAGTTACAAAAAAAAAAAAAAACCACCCTACTGTGATTGAAGCCTAACTAGAGATTTATTCACGACCCTTAGGTTGACCTTAAAGAGTATAAAGAGTATAAAAGTTTCCCATCACAGCTTTGCTTAGCAAAGAAATGTAAATGGAAAGCCTGAGGTACCATTGTAGATAAGCCAACACAAATTCTCCTGAGGTAGAGCCACTTGCATAGTGAGTCGTAATGAGGTCAAGACATTGAGACAAGTCTGCAGGGACTCTGGATTCTGAAGATTTCTGTCTGCACTGCAAACCATCTGATAAATGCACACATTTCTCGCTTGCAAAGCATGGAACTAAAACACATAGAAATATATATAAAGTTAATTAAAATATAAGCATGTGTCAGTTCACATCAGCAAAGTACAACAAAATGGTAAGAAAAGACTAGGCATAACAGCAAAAAAAAAAATCAACATGACATTGAACTGAGCATTAGAATATGGACAAAAGTGCTAAAGCCTCAGGGTTGCTGTACCATTAACCTTAGTCAGTTTCCACTGTGTCACAGGATGAAGATGCACCTACTGCACTAGTGCTGCAAGGGCTGTAGGGAGAATGAGGGATTAAATTGCTATTCAAAGAATCTGGCTTTGACACTTGGCTTCTCTGTAGATGTCTTCTATAAACTAAGGCAAGTTTTAACTTTTCTACACTTCTCCATCTATATCACCAATATCTTATTTCTCATTCTCATCTGTTACTTTTCTCTTCCACAGACAGATTGTTCCATCTCTTCTTTGTAATACTGAACATGATGTGACCTCAGTCATGCCTGGACTACAGCATGAGCTGAACAAATAATGTGAACAAATGGGATAAGTAGGACATGACCAGTCCTACCTATCAGACCTATCAATCTCTCAAAAGCCTCCTAACTTGATAACATTTGAAATTATATTATTTTGTTGCAGTTAATTCAGTGAAGCTGGAAGTTTCTAGCCCTGAAATGCCATTTCTTAGTGTTACATAAAAAAAAAAAAAAAGCTAACCGCGGGAACATGGAAAACAATTACATCTAAAGCCTTTAGACGTAACCATTTGACACATCATTTTCCATTTCTAATTGTAGGGATCATTGTCAAACTAAATTCCATGTATGAAAATGTAGGGATATAGGGATATCTCAGCCTGTACAGGCTAACAGGCTAAGTTACAGAACAGGCATTTTAGTATAGACTTTTTTTTTTTTTTCTTTTTTTTTTTTTTTTTTTTTTTTTTTTTCCCAGATGGATTCGTTCAAGGTCTAGGCAGACATACAGAAAACAGAGGAGAGCATCTTTGGAACTTCAAATTTATTTACAAAACATTTTAAAAATGTATTAGCACAGTCTTTGATCATATTCTTTCTAGGAAGCTGAACCACATTTCAAAAAAAAAAATACAAACCAAGCATCTCTTCTATCATGATATCTACTTCTAGCTTTTAAGCAAACTGTCTGCTTTTTTCTCTTAATGCCTATTTACACTCTAAATCTGACTTGAGGATATGAATTTGATTAGCTTGATACACAGGAGCTGCCTACCATTTCTATTCATTGTTCTTGATCACAGAGTAACTTGAATTAGTTAATTCAAAATACCCACTGTGCATGAAAGTAGAGCTTCTCAGCAAAGAACTGCTTAAAGTAAAATATAACATGTTCTTAGCATTCCCCCTATATCAACTGAAACACTTTCTTCCACACATAACAAAAGGTATACTTTGAGTCCCTACCTTGATAAGCAATTAATACAAAAAGATTCCAACACATTGTTAAGGTCACTCAGCTCCCCAGAGCTTAAAGCACTTAGGAAATTATTCCACATTCTGCTCTTTTTGTTCATAATGAGCAAATAAGCTATAAAAACATAACACTGCTTTTCTAACTGTCATGACCTTTTATGATAAGTAGTATTTTGCATACTTATGGTACAAAATACAGGGGAATGTTTTAATTGTCTTGCGTTCTGCCTGGTCCTTAGATCATACAATACAGAAATTTCCAAAACTGCAGAAGATTTATCAAATTTTGCCCACATCCTGATTCTGACAGTGGATAATAGCAACTATTTCACAGCAAAAACTGCTGTAAGCAGTTACAGAACACCACATTCAGAGGAAACTGCTGTTTTGACACCAAGCTGATGGTGGTTGGTTTCTGCCATAAAAGCATTAGGCACTTATATCCTCTTAAAAATATACACCAGCTCCAGATGTTCATATCATACATATGATCATTAAATCTCAATGCAATTTATACCAACAAACTATTAAAGATTAGTTAATGTTAATATATAATTAACATGAAGTACATTTGTGGAGGATAAAATGGGCTACTTTGAATCTGTGAACTTTTCTTTCTTTGACCAGAAAAATTTTAAAAACCCACAACCTACCGTAAGTGCCGCTTTTTCATCTCTGACATCATTTGGAAAAAAGGTGGATTTAAAGCGGTGCACATCATCCATGACATCATCAAGTTTTATAGAAACGAACTGCTGAAGGTATCTTTCATAGCACTGTAGAAGTGCCAACTTATATTCCTAAAAAAAAAAAAAAAATCACATGTTCTTTTGATAGTTTGTATATTGCATTTCTATCTCTATAAAACATGAGGTTTTTTATAATCTTTATGAAAAAGGTATCAACATGAAAGAACAACAGGAAGTAAAGCACTACAATTTCATACAAATATCCAGAAATGTAGTGTGAATACTCAACATATGAAAGGTTGAAACACTTAAAAGAATGGCTTCTCCTTCGCAAGTGTTAGTGAGTTTTGTTTAATCATAAATACAATATCAGAGAACAATTATACAGCATGGTCCTGGGCTAATGTAATAAACTTAAAGAGTTACTGGAATACTCTGCAGTTTTATAACAGCAATGACAACGATACTACACTTAAGAAAAAAGTGCTTCATAATGTAGAACTTTATAAGCAATATATAGATATAATCACTTCTCTCTTCCTTATTTCCATGTTGTCAAAGGTCATTTTTTCTTTATAAACAGATAGAAAGGGTAAGATGCATTTTAAAAGACTGAAACAAGTGAAAACTGGAATTTACATATGGGCAAGAAATCAGCATTAATAGATCAGAAATTGCCACTGGGTCTTTAAGAATTGTTAGCAAAGAGAATGTTGAGCTTTGTGTCTCATTCCAAATAGAGCTCCCCAGCAGCATGTTGAGCCACTCGAAAATCATGCTGACTCTATGGTTCAGCTCTGACTCAGATCTGGAAGTGACATTTACTGAATCATCACCACCACTTCCTTCAGCAAGGATGACATTTAGGTTTCTCTACCAATTTCACTAATTCTAGCACACTAAAAAAATTCTTGAGGAAAAAGTAACTGATTTCTGCTGGTAAAAATGATCCTTTAATATTTAATGTCACAAAACTCTTATTTCCTTGCACTCCCTTCTTTTGTTCCAATAAAAATTCCTTCCACCACAGTGACACCTTAAATTTTTAATCATCTGAGGAGTCTAACTCACATGACCCTATTGTCCTATTTGCTTTGTGAAAGGAGCAGCCATACGTAGAAACTTTGACTTTCCAAGGACAGCTATGGGCAGTCAGTCACTCGTGAAATCTAACACTACATTCAGGCTGTGATACCATTCAGAATCCAAAGTCATGGATCAGAATACCATTAAGATAGTTATTGACACATAATAGAAAGGTAAATTCTCTCCTAAACAGTTTAAAATATGCATGTATGACCAATGATAACAGGCAGATACAGGCAAAGTGGGAGGCAGGGAAAAAAAAACTCAGTGCTGATCATATGATGACTAATGGATTCAGTAATTTCCAGATATATGACTTAATTAATTTAGTGTGCCCTAAAAACACATAGCAGATGTATTATAGGAAGGAATCTAATGGCACTAAAAAATACAGCAGGAGGACAGAAAGCTAGGAGGGTGCCTGCCTACCCATTGACCATTCATATGCAATAATTATTTTTAAGGACTACACGTCATTAAGCATTATAAAATGTGCAGGTTAAAATTAAAAATATTCAACACTAGTTTTCAACTAGGAGTCAACAGGGATACTTATGTAACAGGCTTTATCCCACCTATCACAGACCATGGTTTTATGCCACATTCATCCTTCCTGTAATGCATTTGAAATTTGCAACATCCATCCCCTATCGTTCCTATTTATTTATTTTCAGAGAAAAAATAGAATGAAAACTAGGTTTTCATTCTAAAATTAAGTTAAAGAAATGCACTTAAAAGTGCAAGCTCCGAAAAAAAAGTTTTAAGTATTAGGCTGACCAGCAAAACAACTTTTTCAACAACACCAATAACTTTACTGTAGAAAAACACATTACACTAGAAGACTGAAGTTGCAAGCAGAAGTCTTCACATAGACACATGGATTATTTTTAGGCAGCCTAGGGTCAGGTCATTAAGCACCTTGAACATAAGGACCAAACTATATTGGAGTGCTGCTTTGGGAAACCAAAGCAGAGTACAGAGAGCAGCATTTGATACTTTTGAAATCACCTTGCTGAGTACTCTGTGAGAGCAGCAGTTCCCAAGCAGTAAAAGCTTCATGTAATGTTTCAAGCAATTCCTAGGGCCCAGAAGCTATGACAACTTTAGGAATATACAAACACGAAGAAAATATGAACAGAATTGTCTACGCAATGCTATTAACAGCTGCTGCTATTCAAGCTTCCTTAAGAATTTGTGTATGTCTAAACCCACACCATGACCCTGCACTTTCAATTGCAATGGCTCCATGGTTACTGATTGTTCTATAGGCCTTCTTCACCCTCCCAGTGAGTACTGAGTGCTGCTGAAACTCAGCTTCAGCTGGCTGTTCTCTATTCAGGAGCAGGCCACTTTTGTGGAATTCTTCAGGGCACATGCAAAGAAGGATAGAGAAGACTTCATAACATCTGCATGATACTTCTGCCTTTGCTGTGGCCTGCGGAAAAGTTCACCAGGCACTCTCCAAAAATGACACAAAGAACATCTCTCCTTGCTGCATTCCATAAGCAAAGGACATAAGTGAAACAACAGTTTCACTGGATATGTCTCAAAAAGAAGGCCCCTCAAATCATCTTGATACATTTCCAGTTATACTCCCTTCTTTTTATTTTCTTTTATTCCCATTATGTTAAAAAATTAAGTAGAAGTTACAGAACTGGCTTTCTAACTTTACCTCTCTGAGCTGCTTCTGAGTGTCGTTCAGTAACTACCCTTAAAAAACCCCAGATTTTATGACATGACCTTCTGACACAAATATCGCTGAGCTTGTAAATGGCTCATCCTTGGATTTTCCTCACAGGAAGTGCAAAGGACAAATAGTATATAAAAATACATTTGCCTTGTTGAGTCAGATCAACAGTTATTAGCCTGGCATCCCATCTTCAATAGTAGTCAGTAACATATGACTAAGTAAAAACATAAAAATAGAGTGAAACATCCAACAAATACTCTGTCTTCAGAGTATTTACAATCTAGCTCCTGAATCCCTTTTAGTTGTGATCTACCCTTTTTGAGGAGACCAGAAATGCACATGGAATTCAGGATGCAGAAGCATCACTGATACATATAGCTGTACAATGTGCAATTGTATCCTGGTTCTTGTTCTCTGTTCCTCTCCTGGCAATTCTTTTTATTCACATTTGGTTAACTGAGCATTGAGTCGAGTCAGTGGAACTGCTCTATCATTGTCAATTTGTACTTTAACAGCATTAAAGGCACAGTCAGGTATTGTACTCTATCATGCTGAAACATCAAACAAATATTAAAGAAAGATTTGGGGGTGTTTGAAAAGGCAATAGGTGCATAGAAAATACAGATATAGAAAATATATTTAAAAATCAGGGCAATTCTACAATAAGGAAGCAAGAAATACAAACAACCAACTGTCACTGGAATTATTTTGTAAAAGTTTTTGCTACTTTTTAAATAGCTTTCAGTAAAATATGATTAAAAATTAAAGTAGCATAGAAACATAATGAAACAAAGGGAATGATTGAACATTTTCTGATATCAAATTACTTACTTTGATCTGAGCAAGGGCATCACCAACTTTCACAAGTCTTTCATTGTAATACCACTCCGGTAGTCGTGCCTTATACTTGATCCAAATGTTAAACAAAGTATTTGCTCTGAAAAAAAAATTTAAAAAAACTAAAAATCTATAATAATAATAAAATAGATATATAGGAGAAAAGGTTTCAGATTAAACTGGCAGTAGACCTGTCATAACAAGTAAACAAATCAGGAAGACTTCAAATTGTGAAAACTTCTTTCTTCCAAATCTATTTGAACTTCTACACATTTCAAATCAAGTCATCATTAAAACTAGATTTAACAGGCAGACAAGGACATTTCTGGGTTTCATTTCTGTCAGGTTTTATCATACATTTTATCATACATTTCAAATAGGATGAATTTTCTCCCACGTAAATTCTAATTAAAATGTCCTAGTAATAATCCACTTGGGTTGTTCAAGCACAGTCTCAGGCAGAAAATCTATCCCACCTTTCAGCTAGTATTTGAGAAGTCCTGTTTGAAGAAACAATTTGATATCTTAGACTCAATGAATTACAGTTCACAGCAATTACTGGACTGGAAAGTAACTAGCTGCAACCTTGGGAACTGGTAGCCATGGAATAAACCATAAAGCTATAGAGTATATAGAGCTATGGTATACAGAGCTCAAGGTATACAGAGCTACACCATGAGTCATGAAGGAAGAGATGTTCAGGAATTTTAAATTGTAAGGGTAGGATTCAGAGAGAACCAAATGTCACACTTGCTAAAACAGAGAGGATTTTATGGCAATAGTTGCGATGCTCTTCTGTTGCCTCTGTCTATTATTCTAGCCACAGTTATCCTCAAGGATGTCTTTGTGTAACAAATGGCCTATTTTGCTGAACCAGCAAGCCTGCCACAAATGGTAACTGATTCTATGCAGTTTCCCTCTGCTACAGAGATACTGACTGCATTGTGCCAGTACTACAATCCCTACCAACCATGGTTTGATGCCTCGTGCCCTCACGTGTACAACGTCCCCACACTACACTTCTTTAGGAAAACTACATTCTAGCTGGAAACAATAACTGTTCAGACAGACTGCGAATAAACACTGGGACTTTTTCATAAAAGAATCTCATTAGCAAATCATTGTCACCAGTATTGACAGTGTTCACAGTGCCAAGCATCTCTTACATTAATTCTCTTAACAAATCACTTGTACAGAAATGTCAGCAGAGTGCCTTGTGACACTGCTACAGCCAGATTATTTATAGGTAACAGTTTATGAGGAAAGAAAACAACTGTAGAAATATAAATTAACATTTAAAGAAATTTATATCTGAAGAATACCCTTCTAGCTGAATTGGCATGCATAAACCATATGCTTACTAGTGTGAGGTGACTGGAACTTTTCAACTTCTCTTAAGGCTGAGATGGTAGGTTAGAACACAAGACACTTTTTTAAACTGTTCTCTGACAGTCAAGCACTTGGAATGCATTCTCACAGTTTCTCATATAACTCTTCATCTCAGCTTATAAGAACACTCCCAATTAAAAAAAAAAAAAAAAAAAAAAAAGGCACAATAAATATCATTCTTTCTACACAGAAAGCTGTGAGCCACCTTCACATTTCAAGGTGAAACAGATGGCTTTATGAGAAATCAGTCAAAATGATCTTTACAACAAAGAAATGATACAATCATACTCCTTTTTTTTTCCCTAAAAGTATCATCTCAGCACAATTCTCAGTTCTTGAAAGTAAGCAGCAAGGAAATAAGTAGGACATCCTAGAGGTGTATCCTAAAGGAAGAATGCAGTAACAGCACAAACTAGGCTAAAAGCAAAAATCAGAACATAATGTTTTAAGTAATTTTTAAGGAGAATTTTTTTAAGGAAACCATAGCCCTAAATGAAGGACACTTTCCAAATGGATGGCAATGAGTCCCTCCTGGTTCATCCTTAACAATTAACAACCTGGGTGGGTACTGAGTTCTTACATTGAGAAAAATATTCTGCACCAGTTAGTATCTGCAAAGAGGCTTCAAAGCAAAGGAATCTGTCAGGCAGCTGAGCAAAGTTCCCTTGAACTAATAAAGAAGTAATTTAGGAAAATACTTTCAGAGACTGAGAGATTTGATGGATATTAGGGGGAAAGGGGGGAAAAAGAGGGAAAAGAGATAGCAATAATAACCCTGGATGAAGGTCTGGAATAGTACAACTAGTACATTTCTTTAAGACTGATCAGCTCAAAACCCTGTCATCTTCATTTTTTGTTTTGAATGTTCATGTTAACACATGAGATCCTCCGATATAATAAACAAGTAACAAATCTGTTAAAAAACTAGTTTAGCAAAGTACTGACAAACCTGACCGGACTTTCAGCTTCAGTGAGAAGATCAAGGTAAAGTGATTCTGCTACAACGCCATGACTAACTACAAGTGAGTTCATGACACAGGAATGTTTATTTGACTTAGACAAAAGAGGAGAGTGAGACACTTCCCAACAGCTCCTCAGCCTTTCCTTTAAACAGCCTGTAGGACACCAGAGTAACAAGTTAAGCAAGTGAATTCTTTAAAAAAATAGTGGACTGTTGGAGCTCAGAGGTGAAATTTCTTTACTTCCATCCATAATAGAAAAAATTTCCCTAAGGTCAACCCATAATAGTCTGCACAGGCTAAGGCCCACGTGGCTAAAATCTTTACTACAAGTACAAAGAATTCTCTGATACTGATCAAAAGCCATCTTATTAAATAAGGGTGGCTAAGCCTCACAACATGAGATAAAATCAGTAGTTTAAGGTAAAGCTTTGATGGCCCTGCTGCCATGAGAAATGGGGCAAAACAACTTCTTGTTTAGTTGAGGAAAAATTACTTTTGATTGCTATTTCCAACTGAAAAGATTTGAGATACCAGGGCAAGTCTTCAGTAATTTTTGTTTCCTACATTAGAACATTTAAGTGTCTAAATTATGGCCTTTCTGTTGACCTGTAAACCCCAAAGGTTGAAAGAGTTGGAGGAATGAAGCTGATAATTTTATTTTTCTAAATTGAACATACTTGCCACGTGGAAGCTGGTTTTCTTGTTGCTCAGAGAACAAGAACACTTTGATCTCAATCCATGCCACAAAAGATAGCTTAAAAAATGACATAGCAAGAAGAGTTTAGAGCATTTAGGAAAGCATCTGTAATAGCCATTACCTTCAGAAATTCACAGGACCAGCCAGACTACAGATGGTTCTGCAAGCAGCACATGCTCCAATTTTGAATTATCAAACAATGAACCAGTAGGGAGAAAAAACCCTGAAATTTCACAATCACAAATAAATAGTTTTGACTTTGCTAACTACCTGAACATATGCTAATAATCAGAATTTCAATCTTCTACCTCTCTATTATACAAATGAAGAATGCTGAGGATGCAGAGCTACTGGGAGCTCTATGTTACTCAATATTCCTAATGCCCTGGAATTTTGGTAGGGATTATTACCACCAGAGACTCCTGGGATCAAGCCTTGATGGAGTCAGTTCTCATCTCCATGATGAACACTGCAGATTTCTTCAGATGTGAAAATGCTCTCACGCCAACCAAGGTATGCATGGCCATGGGTCACATACACAAAATACCAGTTTGAGTAAGACAGAACTTACTTAGGTTTGAGAGGTAAAGCAAAAAAAGGCTTGGAGACATGGTTCACAAAAACTGGTAACTTAGCGCTATATTGCAAACATTAGATTCAGCATGGCCCCCTCCCAACCAGAAGACACAAAAAACACATAGAAGAATCACTGTTGCCAATTTTGGTAGTGTCTGAAGCAGCCAAGTAGTGCTATTTCTAAGTGAGCCTGGGGAGAATAGCTTTCAATATAAAAATACCTATCAGCTAAAGCTGGAAAAAAAAAATACCTGAAACTACAAAAAGACTTCAAAATAGCAAACCACTGAAACCAGCTGCTGAAACAATATAAAAAGCCAACATACTGACATTCAAACCACTAGAATCCAAAACCTGGAGACTGATACCTCTAGGCCTAGCCCTGATGATGAACATGCCCCACAAACAAATTAGGAAGCTAAATAGCATAGAAAAGGAAAGCTCTCCAGCTCAAAGGCCAGGCTGCTCTTATATCACAATGTGCCTAAATGCATCAGGGAGAGCTACATGAGAAATGCACAGTCTGTAAAAGACATATGCATGCACTATGAATACACCAATTCCAGTCGCTCTATCTTAACTGCATTACAAAATCTGTACGTATGCATGCCCACAGATATGCACGTAAGCGAGCAAACAAATATGCACTATTATACTGGCCATATGCTCCGCCTGCATCTATGTGTATAAAAATATAGCAGCGCAGACAGAGACATATGCCCAAGCAGAGCTGTGTGATGTTATCCCCGTGCAGCCCCACTTCTGAAGGCACGAACGTGCCCACCAGTGCTCGCCCTCGCAGGCAGCCGCACACACTGCTGGGCTGCCAGTCCCTGCAGCACCGGCAAGGGATTTTCCCATCAGGAAGCTCAGGCAGCTCTGACAGAACCAACAGTGGTGTTCTGCCAACTCCCATAGCCCCTCGTTCTTTTTCCCTACGGCGCTGAGTTGTAGGAAGTACTGGAAAAAAAAAAAAAAAAAAAAAAAAAAAAAAAAAAAAAAAAAAAAAAAAAAAAAAAAGGTGTTCAGATTTCTGAGGGGTTTTCGTTACAATGAAAATAATTAAAAAAAAAAAAAAAAAACAAGGGGGAATGACTTGCCGGTGCTTTGGCACACTGCTGGGGAGTTCGTTTAACGAGCAAACTCCCGGCCATGTCCCAGTGCAGGGCCCGGCACCCCCAGCGCAGCCGCGGCCTGAGGAGGCGCCGGGCGGGACGGGCAGGGCGGGGCCGTGGCGCTGCCCGAGGGCCGGGAAGCGCAGCCCGGGAGCGGCGGGGCGGCGGCTCGAGGAGCCCGCGGGGCTGCTGAGGAACAGAGCGAAGGAGGAGGGGTGCGGCCGGGAAAGGGAGCCGAGGCAGGGGCAGAGGGAGCGGCGAGCGGCTCCCGGAGCGGGCGGCGGGGCGGGAACCAGGGGCGGCGGCGCAGCCCTACCCTTGGCGGTGCAGGTCGTGCTGAGGCGGCTCGGCGTTCCCCGCGCCTCGCAGCCGCCGCAGGGAGCCCAGGACGCGGCGCAGCTCGGCCTCGAAGCTGTCCACCACCGGGTTGCCCCGCGCCGCGGGCCCGAAGAAAGAGGCGTGCGGGGCCCGCGGCCCGGCGAGGGGCGGCCCGGGGCGCTCCGCCATGCTCGGCCCGGCTCGGCACGGCCCGGGCGCGTCGCGGTCTCCGGGCAACGGCGGCGGGCCCGCCCCGGACAGGCCGGAGGAGCCGCCCGGGACGGTGTTCCCGGCCTTTTGCACCAGGGAGGGCACTTGGCGCTCACCGATTGTGTCCCCGTGCCCACTGCACGGCTACATGTGAAAGAAGAAAGTGTGCTTATCCTTTAAGTGGTTATGTTTGTCTATTAAAAACAACAACAACAACAAAAACCCACAGGAAAACACAACAATGTGGCAAACTAGGAGACTACCAGCCCGTATTTATGTTATAGGAGATGCCTATAGCAGCCTATGTGTTTTGAAGTTCTTTACAGACACTTCGGTGAAGAGGTTTGGGAGAGATGTAAAGGAAAGTGACTTTGTTGCCGTGTTCATCATCACGATGCATAAAGGACAGTTGGACTGAAAACATGAAAGTGAAATAAATACAGTAAGTGAGCAGAGTGTCCTGGCACCCAGGGCCTTTGGAGGCAGTTTCTTGACAGTGAATGGAAAAGGATCAATAGAAAGGGGTAAAGCAAAGAAACACTTGAAAAATGCATCCAAGTAACTCATAGATGACAACAAAATAACTATCTTTCCAACAGCTGGAGACACACAGCATCAGCATGCTGAATTACTGGAATCAAAAAATACTGCATTAGCAAGGTCAAAGAAATGACATGGGAATCATCTAGATACTATTCATCTTTGGATAATTTGGAAGATGCAAAAATATGATTAATTTATGACTAATGTGTCTGACTCATTTTACACATCGATTTTGTATTGTTACCAGCTGGCAGTTGTGTGGATCCATTGTCCAACAGGTATTGTGAGACTATGGGAAGATCCAGTGACAATGGCTATGCATTTAGGTGGGAGCAAATTTAGACAAAGCACAGGAGGGAGTGGGTTCCTCAGATACCTGTGGAGGAGGTAGAAAATGAAGTCTGCAATGAAAAGACAAGGCAAAAAGATTTTGATGCAGGGATTTAGAAATCACTGTGTTCAGAGACAGATTTTACAGAACAAATGAAATATGAGAACTTGGCTTGGAGAGCAGCTACTACAACATTTAAAGGTTTTCCCTCTGCTTTGCCATGCTAACATAAGAACTCCCTGTGATGGATACCAGATGACTAATAAAACACTGGCCTCTTGGGAAAAGTGACCTGTGCCACTGTAAGCATGCTGGTGGCATCCGTTTCAAGTCCCTATGAAGTTCTGAGCTAGTTTGCCTCACTAGATGGTGCTGCATCCCAAAGGGCTGATATTCATATTCATGGAATGCCGAGTGCTGTTCTCAAACCAGCAGTGCCTAGAAGCTTCAAGGGGAACTTGAGAGACTGGAAACGAGACTGCTGAGTAAAACTTTACATAGCTCCAATATTTGGGTAGCAGATTGTGGAATGAATATAACATTTGCAATCTGGATTAGCTTTTCAGCCATAGAAGCAAACTGAGTCAAGGAAAACAATAAGGGAAAGGGATGACAGCCATTCCCCAGAGAGCAAGATTGCAGAACTATGTAAAGATAAAGCTTTAACCACTGTGAGGTTAATCAGGGCGTAGTTGGTCACCCAGCTCATGAAGAGTGCTTAGTCTAAAACTCCTGGGTCAGAGTTCAACAGGATTAAAGTATGCATCCCCTGCTAGGTGAAGGTTTAATGTATGGAGGGCAGTTCTGACCCCCTCAACATCCAGGGTGGACCATAGCAAAGAAACTACACCACGACAAACACTATAGTGTGTATGTTATTTCACTTTTGGATGCTTACAATATTGGTTCTTATTATACTGTTCTGGGGAAGACTGGAGTTTAAACTTTAGATAGTCTCCATCTAACATTCAGTGTGTTGAACATTTAATTGGGTCCAAAAGTCAAAAAGGGCTATAGATAAATTATTAGAACTTTTTAACTTCAGAAGGAGTGTAGGTTCTTCAGAAGCATTCAGCTCATATAACCTGATGTTTACAGAGAAAAACTTGGTGTGTACAAAACAGTAAGAGTGATGGCTACTGACGTTTTAACCATGATAGGATAATTTCCTCAAAAGACAGAGCAAACCTGTATGACTTGGAAACTTTATAGCAATTTTTTGAATTACATTACATTAGGGTCCCTCCACCCTAAAAATATGTGATCTGTTGATTGGAAGGCTATTGATTTATTCATCATTGGTAAGTGAACATTTAGATAGTAATTTGAACTAAAGTAACATTAGGGAGAAAGTAGGATAGGTTATGGAGCATTGGCATGGACAGGATCCCAAGAAATAGAACTTAGGCAAGTCCCCTGACCAAAATAGAGAGGATATAGCAACCTTTGCTTTAATACCACCAGGTCAGGTAGAAGGAAGATGCCTCAGAAATAGAAGCACCCACAAAGAGTTAACTTAGTAAAAACCCATCAAGGAAGTGTCTGCTCTCATGGCTATGGGGCCATGAGTATGCTTGAGCTGTAAAGGAGGAAAACCTTGCTGTTAACTCATCAAGCTGCCTGCTTACTTCTCATGTGTCTGTTCCTCTTGTGTTAACAGCAGTGGTTACTAAGAGCAAACAAAGGAGGGAAACAATGCGTGATGGCAGCAGAGTTGGGCAGGAAGAGTGTGCAGTGATATCTGAGTACAGGAGCTGAGGTAACGTCTGCTGAACCCTATCCAGTACATCAATCAAAGTTTATTTCCTATGGATAATTCTGAGATGCATGTTCAGATCTCTTTCTAGGATGCTTGTAGTAAATATACACCTGAATTATGGTGCCTATAGACTTCTCTGTTTGATATTCAGAGACAAGATGTAGTCACAGATGCTGTATTACCAGACTTCTACAGGGTAACTTGACAGTCCCCAGAGATTTGAAAGAGCTACATTTAGATCATTTCTTCCTTGATGCTTTCAGGAAAAATAGTCTGAGCTGAAATAATTCTGTGCCATCACTTAGTATCTCAGGCTGATAGGCTAATGAAGACACGAGAATTTAAAGTAATGCTTTACTCACTTATGTACTACATATTCAGAACTGGGATCTGCATTAACTCTACTTGCATTATGCCTGCCTGGTCCTAAGAGCCAGTGGGAAGCCACTTTGGGTACGATATTCCCCTTTGAGTAGGAATGAATTGTTGGATTCAAAAAGTAGAAGAAAATCTAGAGAAAGAAGCAATAGCAGGTGTGTAGTGATTCTTATGGAGAAATTCACTTTGTGAGTTAGTCAAGCAAAACAAGGTCAAGGAAACACATCATCTTATATGACAGTACAGCATTTGCTATTCACATGCTATAGGGGAATCATATATAATACAAAGTAATGGCTCTAGGTTACCTGATAAAGCTCCATAAAAAGCCATCAGACAGCTGGAAGAAGTGAACTAAGCTGCTGAATGCCAGGAGCACTGGCGCTTTATAAAGAGGAAGAACTTGTCCGATGGCAGGGGGAAAATAAGAACTTGTGCTGAACTTACAGGAGGCAAAACATGCTGAAATTAATGTACCTTCCAAATGACTAACTGTACAGGAAGCAGAGAGGTGCAGCACACCTGCAAGCTTCTTGCTATTACCTCCTGTGGTACTTGTCTATACCTACAGCTAATGAGGCACATATGGGAATCCTGGACCTTTATGGGCAGCTATGAGAGATTATAGTCAGCATTTCCTTCCCACTTCCAGGCTGTTTTTTGGTAAAGCCGCTTGTGGCTTACAGAAAGTGTCTTTAGACTCATACCTTACTTAAATCTGCCTCTACATTCAATCAAAATTTGTGGATTCCTACCCGTATCTAAGGGCTACTTATTACCTTCCCATAGGAAAGTAATCAAGGAAATGAGAGATACAGTCCTGTTGACAGTATTTGTATTTTTTTGCCATACCATGAAGAGACATGTCCTGAACATGCCTGATTGCAAAGGCAGAGAAACATGAAAAGATGGTGGGAATGGCTTTCTTAGGACACCATACCACTTTTGAAACAAAGCAGAAGTTCAAGTCCTTTACTGAGACAGTGACACATATTTATAAAATATTTCAGCACTCTTCCTGTCAGTGAGCAGTATGCCAAATTTATCAGGCAATGGCATGGTCTCTGAAATCTGGAACATAGATCAACCTTAGCTGAGGCATATGTTTCTTTTGACAAGCAATTTATGATCTTTTAATATATAATGAAAGAAGATCTGGTACAGTTTTAATGCAAGTGAATGCTAAAAGAAGGAAAATGCTTAAGTTTTTTACTTGAAAATGGTTCTTGGCTTCCTTTCTGATCTAGTTCGTCAGTGTTGTAAGAGGAAGGGAAAAGAGTGATCAACACAAGAAAGAACTGCAATGACTAAGAACGACGCCAGTGCCAGGTTCTTACTGAGCTGTGTTCAAATTTGGGGTGACAGTTTTCTCTATGTTTTCACTGTATTATATGAAAGGCTTCAGTGCCAAACTAAAGATGACATGAGAGCTTTCAAGGTTATAGTATATGAAAGTGGTTTTGTTTCTTTTAAAATCTGAGTGTGAATGCTTACAAAAACGTTTTTTTCAGTTTCCTTTTATCATTAGGAAAATTTTCTTAGGCATATAAATTAATCTCAGTTGACTTGCAGAAAAAGAGAGAAATCTTGGAAAAATGATCTTGTTCATCTGATTTTTTCCCCCCACTGCAAAGAAAGTGTAGGTGTGTGTAATATTTGTGTGAACAATCTGTGAGATTTGACTCACCCACTCAAGTTGTATCGTTATGCACTGAGTGGGTTAAGCAGTCTTTGGGGAAGGAGATACAGCAGGGGTTTTATATAGCTGCTTGAGTTTGTAAGAGGTTTAAACTGAAACATGACAGATTCTGGGATCTTCATTATGGACTTAAGTGCCAAAGGTAGCAGTTGGAAATATAAAAGTCCATGAGCGACTTTCCAAAAATGGAAATATTCCTTCAAGGAGAGAGTTTGCCTGCAGTTCATGTTATTATCTTAATTTTTTAAAGATATATTTCATTCCAGTTTACAGGTAAATTCTACTCAAGCAGACATCAACTGATGATTATTTTGCAAAGGCTTCTAGGAACCTGCAAATATTTCATGTGAGAATGTACTATTTTCAGTTCACTAGACAGACTATGGAGGAAAGTTCATGTCTCACTTAAAGATCTTGTCTCAAATCTCAGGAAGCCATTGGGGTTCTTCTGATGAAGAAGCTACACCTAAAACTAGTTTAGAGCAACAGTAAAGATGTCTTGCAAAAAAGCCCTGTAAATCCCTTCCAATCATGAAAAAGTGAAGGTTTGCAAAAGACTTTTAGTGATGTGCATGGAAGCTACATCTTAGAAACATTCTAAAAATGTGGAACACTTATATGTATGTATGAAAAAGCCAGAGAAAGTCCTTAGCTAAAGACAACATCCAATTTATTGAGCAGAGATGGCCAATATTTTTTTTGCCGTGAAATGTGAAGTAGCAGAGACTGAGTGTGGAAGTTATTCCTATTTTAGCAACATTCAGCTTAAGCTGATTGCTAAATAGGCATCTAGTAGTTAGATTTGATTTTGGAAAAGAAGTGGTGGCATGTTTTGTTTAAAATACATTTTCTTCATTTCATAAATATCCTCATGACAAACATTAAGTGAGAGAAAGCATAGTCTATTCCAATAAATTAGTTCTGAAGATCTTCCCAAATTCTCCTGAAGCCAAGTATGACAGTGCATTTTTATTCCTATTCTCCTGATGCACATTTGCTGTTTATAATTCTGAGCTGCTGAAAATGCTATAGATAGAAATGATCCTGGGGAAATTACACTATTGTTTGTATATATAACTCCTGAGTAGCCAAATGCATCCTTATCATGACTCTTTCTCTGTTGTGCATTTGGTCTGGGAGTGCTCACAGGATCAAAATAGACTCTTCTAGGAATTAACTATTGGCAACAAAAGGACACCTAAAATAACCTGGTGATGCCTTCCAATATTTTTAGATAAATGCATTTCTGTTCAGGCCTTTTCTTACTCCATTACAATATGAATTTTGAAACTTTTTGACACCATTGCTTCCATTTTCCATTCTTATTAGTTTTGCACTTGCTTGCAAGAATATTGCACTCCAAGGTCAAAGTATCTGCTGATTGAGGTTTTTTCAAGCAGCTGACAGAAATTGTTTTGGACAATAGCCTGACCTTGGACTAGGAGATTTAGCAGCCTGGAGGTCAGCAGTAGAAAATGACACAATGTGGAAGAGTAGGGGTTTTTTTTGTGTGTGTTATTAAGCATTACTTATTCAAGGAAGTAGAAAAAACAATCTTTGTTTTCACATAGTTATTTGGATTTTTCATATTTTTAATACTTTAAAAAATATTCTATGTAATTATATTTTCTCCTTAATTTTTTAGTAATATAAATTCTCATCTTTTTATATGTATTATTTCTAGTAATTATTAATTATGTAATTGTGAACTTATATCTTAATACTTTAGAATTTTAGAAAATTTATGTTTAAGAACAAGTAATTGTTTTGCATATAATTGTTTACATATAATTTGTTTTACATACATGTGAAAAGAAAAATAAAATTGTAATCTCTACCCTTTTTTCCCCTCAGAATTTCAGATTAACAAAGCAAACAATTGTCCTCTCTACATGACGACACCTTAGGAAAAACAGAAATTGCTATTAGCACTTTACTGTGTTTAATGCAATAACAAAAAGTAGTTAGATCTTGGCCTCACAAATGTAGATGAAACCTTGATAGCAAGTTTTGAAAATTTTACTAAAATGCTTTCAGGTGGACATATGGTTCTTCATCTCTTAGATATGAAGTGATTAAAGTCATTAAAATAGCCCTTTTTTTACTAATTTTAAACTTTTTTACTCATTTCATATACTCTGACATATTTATTACATTTAGAGACAGAACTGAGGTATTTACCTTTGTAGAATCAAAGTAATGGGTAGATTGTATTCCTTCTTCTGTATTGTTAACAATAGACTTGCTTCATAAGTTATCCTTAAAGAAGAAGATTTTTGCTCTGTTATACCTGTATAATTCCATTAAAAGGGTGACAGTTTGTTCCTTAAAGAAGGCAGACAGATCTTCTCTGAAGTAAAGTGTTATACATCCATCTGGGTTAGCACAAAAAATAACATAGATACGATTTTGTAATCAGAAACATAATCACTAGGTTTAAAACATCAATAAAAAAAATCCATGATAATTTGGAAGTGCATCCACATTAGCAATTTGGTTGCGATCAAGAGCACACTTTTGTAGTATCCCAAGTTCTGCACTTCTGTGTTACAGAACAATCTTGAGTGCATGGGCTGCGCTCCCTCTGAATGAGCCTAAGCTGAAGGGTGCGCTCCACAAGCACATCTGACATCCTCCATCTGATACCAGACATTCCCTCTCCAGGAACAGACTAGGTAAAACCCCCAAAATGTGCATTATGTGAATATCTGGTCCCCATGACTACTTGTTTCACAGTACAGACCTGCTCTGATTACACTTTTTTTCTAGTTAATATAGCCATAGACTACTTTGCTAATTGGGAAAAAAATATTTTGAAGCAAGATGAAAACAAATTATGCCATTTCTGGACAGGATTTTTGAATATCTATACTTGAAGACACACCCTAAGACACTACTGCTATCTGCACTTTTCTTTGCAGAAAGAGGAGAGAGAAATGCCTACAAGTTAACAAGTTAAACATTTTTTACTTGTTGCAGAACTATATCTTCTGTTTGTCTTCAAGAGGTGAAGATTTTTAGTGTCTCAGTACCATTAACAGAGAGGACAAAACTGCAGTGATTACAAATACCTAACAAAACATGCCAGTGATTTGTGTATGGTACCATATCAGTTTCCAGGTTAAAGTTTACAAATAGGGCCTATGCCCTTGGTTTGTAGTTTGTCTCATGATTTAGTTAAGAAAAAACGACCACTTCATTAAGCTCTGTTATAAAAAGTGTTCTCCAGCTCTGGAATAACAACAACCTTTTCTTTATATCTTTGGTTTATTTCCTCAAAATGATAAACTTAATGGATCATGTGCTTTCCTAGGAGCCTCCATGTTTTTTAGGCTACCCTCCGCAGGCCATCTACATGTAAAGGCTGTCCCTCAGCCAGAGACCACAGTGCCTGTGCAGCTCCGCTGGGAGGTAGCAGATCAGTCACTGACTGTAGGACTCAGAGTGGTGGCTCTGTTCACACTGTTTCATTACAATCATTTTCAGGGGCTGACAGAACAGAGAGCCTGCCCTTACCATGCAGCAGATCTGCGTGGTCCCTCCAGAGAACCCATAATAATTTCTTTAAGGTGCATGTCTGAGAGTAAAGCTTAACCTAATGCCTCCTGTTTGTTCAGCTGTCCCAGCAATACCCACCTGGTCCTTTTCAGCATTTATATGATCTATAGTTTGTAGGAGCCTAATCATTCAGGGAGAGTGAAAACTGATGTGTTTTCAGGAAAGCGTGAGAAGAAAAGGAAATGAGTTGATCAGTGCCATAATGCCAAATTCTCATTTCAGTGAGAGGTCAGATGACTCTGTTGCCAGCTCTGATCTGACACCAGATGCAGCATCTGAGCCAGCTCTAATCAGGCTCAGCCATTTGGCATAACACTGATCAGTGTGGAAATACCAAACAATGTAATTACAGCAGAAGGATGTACCAGAACACTCTGTCTCCAGACTCAGTGTATCTGGGATCACACTGTGTATTTCTGATCGGATGCTACTTTGCATGGTGTGAGTGCACATTTAATGGCCAGTATTCACAGTGTGCACAGAGTGAAGGATGTGGGAATGTACAGGCAGGGAGATTACAAGAGGGGAAAGACTATTGTTAATGGGATGCAGAAACTGTGATTTGCCTTGGAAAGCTCAAGGGCTGTAAGATGTGGCATTTGGCATGCAGGGAGAAGGAAGTATAGTAGATGATAGTACAACTTCTCTTGTAGTTGTACAGGATGGAAAAGAGCATGTGACTGGTATTCTCTTTTCAGGGCAGAAGAGGAGGGAGCCCAGACAGAATACAGATATTCACAGAGAGCACTGGACAAGAAGGCAAAGACAGAACAAAAAAGTGAATGGACATGAGAGGAACGGAAAATGGTCTGCAGCATCCTAAGTGCCTGTGATGTTTAAGAGTAGAGTCCTCAGGAGGACAGTCTTCCCATAAAAAAATAAAAATCATGCCTTTAACACTGATGGAAATAGGTCTCTCAAGTAAATCTCCAGAAGTTGCTCAGGATAGTGAGAGACAGTCCGGGCAGAAGATGAAAATACATGAAAAAATTAAAAATAATACCTTCTTCAGAATCCTTCCAAAAAGAGATGCTTTTACTTCCATATAGGTTTGTTGTGGTCAGGGGTTTTGAGCAAAGAAAAGAATAAAGTTAGCTGTGGTAACTTTAGTCCCTAGCCTCCATTTCTCAGATCTAGAATTGAACAAACTTACCTTTGATAACAGCAACGCTGACTAGTATGTAGCTCCAGCTCCATGCCTGATAGTGATGCTGGCTGCCTTCAGACATTAAAAGGGGAGTTCCACACTCATTTTCTAGAACCTTAATTCTCAAGTTGGTTTTTTTGTGTTTTGCGGGAGGAGGAGAAGCTGGGAGGGGGCTGGTTGGTTGGTTTGGGGACTTCTTTTTTCCTTGTCTTTGGAAAAGCTTTTGCACTGTTTAAAAAGTAAAAATTACGACTTCTAGCAGAGGCAAGTGTGGTGGCTAACGTTACTGCTCCTACAGTTTCCATTATCTGAGCTGTTCTTTGGAGCAGCAACTGAAATAGAAGGCAGAGAGTGGGAGTGCTGAATGGGAAGGTGAGGGGCCCTGGCAGATCTTCGCAGTGCAGGTGGAGCTGCCTCAAGTCTCTGACTTATATTTTCTGAGTCAGAGAATCCAGGGTTGATGGCAGCAATTATGTACGCTGGGTACAACAGAGATCTGAGATAAAGAGATAATGGTCCTGCTTATAATAAAAGAAAGGCAGCAGCTGAGAGCAATAGAAGAAAGCAAGAAGAAAGGAAAAACATCAAGTGGGAGTAGGTCAAGGCATATATTTTAGCAATGGTACTGGAATTTCAGGTCTTTAAACTCTTTCAACAGGTGATACTTCCTCCCTGGGACTCTGTAGCTATTAAAATGTAGAGAGACAGTCTGGCGGTTAGTACCTGAGAAGCTTGCAGACAGGGAGCTGTGGGAAACTTCCTCAAGGAAAAGTGTTTTGCCCTGAGGCTACAAGTGGTGAAGCATATTTTCAGGTTTGTTCCTAAGCAAAGGGACCTTGGGAGGTTCAGACCAAAATGATCTTCTCTCCATAAGTGAGCCGTAAGAGGTCCCAGTGTGTTTTGGAAGGCTTGAAGATGTTGCTGTTTGTAAGTATCATGGGATGACTTTTCAGGTTCACCGTGTTGGAGCCTGAATGATTTGATAATGCCTACACTGCGCTTCTCTTACAGCCTAGGGATGTCTTTGTACTTTATAAACTTTCTCAGTAATACATTTGTTACCCAGCTTTGGCCTGGTGATTACATTTTGTGTTTGGTTTGGTTTTTTAAAATTATTTTAATTTTCTATATTTTTTTTCAAATTTTGCCATCTAATGTGAGGTGATTACTGCACTTTAATACCTGAAATTACTATAAGATTTTGGAAGTAAACAGTTGATCAGCAGTTAGGCTGAATCCAATTCCCTTTAAAAGGCCTGTTACTCAATGACAGGTCACCTGTGGAGTTAAAGAATATCAACAGTAGCCTGAAGCTATTAAACACTGTAGTATTAGTGAGTAGATAAATTTGTTAGACTTCAATACTAGTAGTTCCTCAGGCATCATTACTAAATATAAATTTATTCCTTGTGGTTTCTTCTGTTCTATGAATTTCTGTAACAACTCTATTATAATAATTTGGTACATCTCTATCATTTACTTTGACTGTTATTTTTAAGAGGCAATACCTCAAAAGTAGACACAATTTGATTACTGAATAATGCAAACAACAAGAGATATCTAGAGAGGACAAAACAAACAAACAAACAAACAAACAAAAAAAAAAAAAAAAAAAAAAAAAAAAAACAAAAAAAAAAAACACAAAAAAAACCCCCAAAAAAACTAATGCCTAGTTCAACCTTCATTGAATACAAAATGTAACAATTACGGTAATGTTTCCAAGTTCCTCAAGTGTCCTGTATCACCTAAAGTCTTTTTTTTTTCAACCCTAGAGCTGTGCAGCCCCTGCATTTAATGTGCATAATAACTTTTCAAAGGAAAGGAGATTTTTTGCATTTGCAGGTGCATATGCATATACATTAGGTAAAACAGTCCCCAGCAAGTAGCGAGTAAAATAGAGGAAATAGAAATGCACTGATTTCTGAATGCCCTTGTAAAAGTCATTGTGATGTCAGAAAAAATTTTATCTTATCTCAACTCAATCTTTCCGCTCAGCACCTCAGACATCTTCTCTTTAGCAGTTATTTGACATCCATCATTAATGCACATTATCAGGATGTTCTAGTGCAAAGCACTAAAAAGCAACACGGTAAATGATTGTATCACTCTAGAAGATATCACTATAATTTAAAAAACTATTCACAGCCCCTGCCACATGAGTGTGTCTTAACAGAATAAACTGAAGCAAAACAAATATCTTAATTTTACTTCTCTAATTTTTGAGAAACAGGAAATACAAAAGGAAATTAGAACATCCAGTGCTTTTGGTAATAATTATCATAGGCATTTGAAAAACAGTCACACAGAAAAGGATATGTGCAGAGTCAGAGACTGCAGTGACCTCCCACACTGCCAAGTTCTTTAGAAATACTGAAATTATAAACAAAGTAAAAGCTCTTCTTTCCCAAACAGCCGCCTCGATGTCACTTGTTTCCACATTCCGGCTTCTGTCGCTGCAGCCCACACTTTCTCTGTTGCTAAGTGCTTTAGGCTTCTGCAATATGTTCCAGCAGCTCCCTGTTTCTCTCATATCTCCAAATGTGCTATCATCTGAGAGTAGAATGTCTAGGTTTATCTGACATGGCAAGAAAAAAAAATTAAACTGTACAACTTACAGATTCTTAAAGAACATTAAAGTTTTCCATATGAAAAAATGTCTTTGTAATCTTGCATGTCATTTCATAGCATTTTGTTAGAACATGTTTTCAATTCACAATAGGGTATGTGAGGGATGCGAGCACATTATGGCTCCTGGGAGCAGCTGTAACTAAATCTTGACTGTCAGTGACAATAGCAGCACAGAGCACCGGGTACTTGCAGACGCTTACATCGGTGCTGCCACTGAGCTATGCAAATAAAGAAGCTCATAAATAAATGTAAGAATCATAGAGAAAATGGGGGAAAAAGAGATAATACAACAGTTAAGAATTTTTGTAATTTTGTAATTATATTGGTAAATGTAGACTGTTATATTTTTCATCATTCTGGCTTAAACACTGGTTTCTTCTACCCTCATAGCAGGCACCTAGTAGCTTCCATTCAGGAGAGAATGACATTGTCACCGTTATTCACCCAGCTACGTCTGCCTTTTTTCGTTTTGGTGAGTAGGCATCTTACTGAGTGCAGTTTTCAGCCTGTGTGCCTTTACCCACCCTGGGGTACAATTCCACAATTCTGCCTGTATCCTTGGCTACAGTACCAGCATACCTACTATTGTGATTGCTGTCAGGTTTTGCTTTATGTCTTTCATTCAAGTTAAGATAAGCAACATTAGCTCTTTAACAGTGATTAGAGAACTGTTTTTAGTGAATAAAGAGCTAACATATATAACCAAATTGTGTGGGCATCCTCCTTACCAGATACAAGAAACATTCTAGGTACATTTTTAGGTTAAATTTGGCATTTCCCAAAGCCAGCTCAAGGTAGAGGAAAAGGTAAGCAGTATTTTCAGGAGAAAGTAGTTCAGCACATAAGGATTGGATTGGTAGAATGAAATAGTTGATACTAAGGCACCTCATTTTTCCATGATATGTGTTTTAGGGGGTTATTCTAGATTATATAGCCTGGTCACTGGAGCCAAACACCTCCGCTACACATGTGTTTCAAAGATTTCTTAGAAGTGTTAGGTATGTGCTAGAGGACCTTGTGATGATGCAGCTCACATGCTATTTTGGAACCTCTTGTCCCCATTAGCACTAGGGTGTATGTGGAGCAGATTGGAAGCAGAGCTTCTGTTTTCATTTCCTCCTGAAGCAATTTGGTTTGTATGCACCAAAACCACTTTGAGAACTGAAACACCACATGGTAAGTGGAGACAATGAAAAGATTTTCCTGCAAACCACACTGTTACTTTGAAACTAATTCCTAATGTAGACACAGCCTTCTTGGACAGCTGATGAGGGAGCAGTCTGCAGGTTCTACTAGGGCCTAGGAGAGATGACCAGCTGCTTCAGGCTGAATCCCTTCCCTCCATATAGACCACCTTTCAATATCACTGCAGGCCTTCCTGTTCTTCCATCAGCACTCTGTGTTATTCTTTTACCCACATCCATTCCCATGTTGGAAAAGGTCTCTGGCCTGTCCCATTTCCATCCATGTGGAAGGTACAGGAAGTGACCTTTGGCTGCAGAAATTATGCAGGCTATAGAATGAGGACCAACAGCTGCCTGAGACATGAGCATGGAGATGCCATAGCTAAAGAGAAGTGAGAAGAATGTCCTTCGGGTTAAATGAGCATACATAGGTTGGTAGAGAGGGGTGTCAAAGCCCCCATGACTTCCAAAGCTCTGCTGCTTTTTTTTGTACCTCAGCCTCCTAAAAAATCACTGGCAGTTCACAGTACCCTAACATTTCCCTGGGAAGAAAAAAAAAAAAAAAGAAAAAAAAAAAAAAACCCCACGCCTCCCAGTGTCCCCATTTCTTATTCTGAAATAGCTCCCTTGCTACTGCTGCAAATTTAGATTAATCACAGAGTTACAAAATTTCTAAAACCATGTTTCAGCATGATGCTTTCCCTCTGCCTCATTCTCCCCACACAGAAGGTAAGAGAAACTCTTGTCAAATCTGTCTGGTTTCTCCAGGTTCCTGGGCCTCTGTTTTTGCCTCCAGACATGTTCTTTTAATAACTGCGTGCTGAGACAAGAGGTATCTTGCCTCTGCCTTCATTCTCTCAGTTAGTCTGTGCCTGAGACCAAAGCTGATAACTACTCTTTTCCTTAATCAAAACCTGGGATGGGATGTTCTGTTGCTTGACATCTTAAAAGCTTCTTGTGGAGGGTTGGCTTAGGACACCCTCTGATATAATAGCCCCCCTCCCACCTTTGGGGGCTTCAGCTAGCTCAGTTCTTAGGAGACTTTGGAGGGAATTATACCAGGAACAAGATAAAAGATACCAGAAGAGGTTCCTTCCCCAGGACCTTTGTCCCAGGTGTTTATTCTTCAAGGCTTCCACGGGGGGAAGAGAGAGAACAAGGAAGGGTGAGGCATTATATAGCCCCCTGCTCAGGAAAAAGATAGCTGGACCACAGTCAGTGAGGTCAGGGAAGGAAGGAAGGAAGGGTCAAACTATATGGTAAGGGACTCCAGGGGGTCAGGAGGGAAAAACCATTTCCTCAGAGAATTACAACAACCCACCACTCTACTAGAGTGTGAAATGGCTTAGTTTATTTTGAAGCAGAGAAGAATACCAGTTAAGGCAGGCAATATGCAGCAAATAACAACTACAAAGCAGTGTAAGAATCATGCTTCATCCCTTTCTACCCAGACAAATTAATGGCACAGCTCCCGCTATGTAAGGAGCGACACACAGCCCCTGCATCACTCTACTTCCTGCTTCTTTTCCCCTGAAGTGCTGGTTAAACTAAGTAGATTTTACTATGTAGTCATGCTCAACTTGCTAATAATCAGCTCAGTGTAAATATCTACAGAATGCTGCAGAGCTCAAATGTCATCGTAACTGTTCCCTTGGATCACTTCAGCTTTGTGAGGGACAGAGAGAACAAAGGTACCAGAGGACAAACAGGTGCCCTATAGCAAGCATGGAAGAGCAGAAAGGAGAGAGCTGGTAAATCTAGAGTCATCTGGACTGTAGAAAAATAGTGCCTTACAGAGCAGCTACAGATCCACACAAAGTGATATCAGCAAAACAATTTTCCAAATTTTCTTATGTAGAAAGACCTGGGATGGAAAAAAAAACCCAAACCAAACAGGGGCAGTAGTAAAATTAGTTTTGAATTTAGCTGACAAGGGCCAAAAGCAAGAAGTGCTCATGCACTTCATCAACTAGCATCAAATTAAAACAAAACCAAAAAAATATACCCCCAGCTGTAAGGGACAGCCATTTGACATCTTTGCTGATATGCTCCTATGAAGGGCAAGGAATAAGAGGCAGAAATAACCTGTATCTCAGGTGTAAGGAAGCTCCAAGATGTTGTATTGCAGCACTGTGCTTGCTACAATTGCAGAAAGGAAACCTTCCCTTTAAACAACTACAAATGGTTCTTTAAGGGCAGTATATACAGATGCAGTGTATTCCCTGAACTCTATTCTTGGTATGTTACTAAGATACAACTGTTTCTATGGAGAGCTTATTGGTGGGCAAAATAAACTGTTTTACAGGAAAGGTAAATTAATTTTTCAAAACAAAATATTGAATGAAGCTAATGAGATTAAATCACACCAATACAGAATTTCGAGTACAGAGTTACCTCCCTTTTTTATTGTTATTTTTTTAAATTTCTAGTAGTCATTTATCCTAAATTCTGTATGGTCTATAAATTGACATAAATTACTATCTGTCCTGCAAAATACTTAACTAATTCTAAAGCCATGCATGTAGTGGCTACCAAAGCTCCAGCTGAATTTTTGTTTGTTTTTAAAAGGTAAGTATAATTGTGAAGCAATTTACTATGGCATATAAGTATCTGCATGACCAGGAATATGCCATCTTGTGAAGTGAAGAAAAGAGCTTTGAAATGAAGAATGATAAAGTAAAGAAGGAGGGAACAAATGAGTATGTTAAATAAAGCTCATCATTTAATTTTAACATGCTTCTGTCTAACAGCTAGACTCTACACATCACAACTAATGGATATGTGGGGGACTGTGCCATTCCTGCTTCTTTTTTGTTTATAGTTGTAATTATTTTATACTGTGCTGAAACAGAACTTGAAAAATGCTGTGCTTGACTTAGAGAATAGTTTAGTGGATCAAAGAGCAATTTGGCAAAGCAAGCAGCTACAGAAAAAGAAATTGGTGAGGAATTCTATACTTAAATCAATTGGAATTTATGAGTGACCTCTTCTTTTTTTATCTTTACATCTGTAGAAATTGTTCATCTCATTTGAAGATGCACTTTGATATTTTCAGTGTCAGAAAAATTCTATAGGTTACATATCAGTTTAATCAATTGTCTTATTCAACCTTAAAAGCACATGTAGCTAAGTAAAATGTCTCACTGATACCTAAGAGGAAGCGTTTCTTTCAGTGAGCAGATAGGAACTGCCATCTATACTCTTCTGGTTTTATGCCACCCTTTTTTCTCTCACACTTGGATGGAGTCTTCCAAATCTAGCACCAACATATAAATATACATATAAAAATGGCTGCCTAAAGCAGGATTCATGGGACAGCAAAAATTAGTTAAGAAAAGCCTGACTAATCTAGCTGTGCCAATTAAAAAAATTATTACAGACCTCAGCACTTCGTCCCTCCCATGTGCCAGAGGGTACCCTCCCTAGGAGGTGTGTCAGAAGAAACTACAGACATCTGACTCACCTGCCTCTATGTCCTCACTGGTGGTTAAAGCTAATTGCCACACTACATGGGGAAATAGGTATGGTTCCGTCTTCTCCCCCTCAGGGTGTAACAACTTTCTGCAGAAGGGTAGGGCAACAAGCTGGGGCAGTTAAAAGGTAACATCTTAATTCTACCTTATCTCTCCTGCATAGTTAATGTTGTTAAGACTACAAAACGGTAAAAGCCTTTGGCCTAGACTCATAGATGAAGCCCTACATCTACTTATTTCCTAATTTCCTGCATTCATTTCCTCTGTCTTCTCTCTTGCATCCTCTTTCATCCATCCCTGCTCTCCTCCTGTCCCCCTTCTCTATCTGTAGTGCTTGTTTTGCAAAGGCTACCTCCTACTGACATCTCAAAAGCTGCCATTATAAATTTCAAAGCAGTCAGCCAAACAGCTGCCAGTGCACAAAAAAATCCAATATGTAGTTGATCTGAGCATGCACAGGGATCTCTAGAATACACAAGAAACTTGACCTGTGGTATACAGAAAACAATGTGTCCAGTACTCAGTTCTCACTGAGGTAGCCTATGTTTCCCTCAGCTCATTTCGTTCTATCCCCAGATTTCCTGTGCCTCATTTTATTTCCAGCATTCACTATGCACACTGGTTCTATTTTCACGTGCTTTTTCTCATAGTCATCATATTCTCTACATCGGATTTAAGTTCTGCTCCCACTTCCTTTATTCCCATCTCTCTCTACCTTCCTGTCCAGCACTGAAAAGAGAAATTTGAGAATGATCTGGTTTTATCTTCACTGGAACAGATACCATCTTTGCTAGAACAAACTTAAGTTTTATGCAACAGGATTACAGGAAAGTAACCAGCTGTCATGACTGAAAGCAATTTCATTTAAGTCCTGAAACACTCTGGTCAGAGCAGCCATTACAATAAGGAAAAACCAAGTCTCTGCGTATTTTGTGCTTTAATTTCAAATCCATCAAGTAGTTTGAATTGGCAATGATACAAATATTCTGAGACTCACTGATGGCATTTCTAATCAATTCAGTGAATAATGACATAGAAATTAGTTAGCCAATTTCTATGAAGCAATTTACTTGCCATGAAGAAGGGAAAGAGATGCTTGTTATTCTGTTTGAGGCGCTGAAAGTGCATGAAAGAAACAGAGAAGAACAGGAGCCTCTTCCCTGCCATTTCAGATTTCTGTTTCGTAAAGGGAGAAGTGTATGCCTGATTGGTACCTGAAAGGGACAAGCAGCAGAGGTGTGCATATACAAGTGGCCAATTTTCATTGCCAGCAGATCTTCATTGTTTTGCTCACAATCTTTTTACCACTTTTAGTTTCCAACACAAAATGTAAACAAAATATTAAAAAAAAAAGAATTAAAAAATCTTTCTTTCACCAGGCTAGAGTTTTATAGTGATGTATTGCCCAAGGCAAAAACCTCATTTTTAGACAATCTACAGAAAATACTTCACTATTTTCTGAGTTTGGTAATTGAAGTAGGCTTAATATCTTTTGTTTTGAAAAGCAGGATGTCCTGTCTTTCAGAACAGTAGTAGAGAAATAAAGGAGTGT
The DNA here is from genome assembly GCF_965231275.1 of Zosterops lateralis. Classification (NCBI taxonomy): domain Eukaryota; kingdom Metazoa; phylum Chordata; class Aves; order Passeriformes; family Zosteropidae; genus Zosterops; species Zosterops lateralis. The sequence goes on from NC_139765.1 coordinate 28,714,293, forward strand.
CTAATGTTTGTTTGCAAACCCAGGCAGAACTGTACAAAAAAGAGTCTGTCTCCATGCTATTAACTTCCTTCAACAAGGACTAAGCTGGCTCCTGCTGAAGTCAATGGAAAGACTTCATTTCCATTAGCTGATGGAATCTCAATCCGGAAAAAAAAAAAAAAAAAAAAAAAAAAAAAAAAAAAAAAGTCAAGAAAAAAACAAGCAATGAAACTAGATTTTCCACTAAAACAGTGCTCCAGATCAAAAAAATATACACGACTGTAGATATCTTGTATGTACAAATACCACAAATGCCAGATAGAAATAAAGGCATCAATTCTGATATTGTAAAGATGCTGAAATTATTATCTACGTGACTGATATATATTCTTCAAAATTTAGAGATGCAAGGTGTGAGGAAATGAAAAACAGTATTTGAGTAGCATTGTGACAGGATATTGTAACATTACATATAGAAACTAAAAGGTTTAGCAATATAAAGGAAGAAAACAGTGATGATATGTGATGTATATGTAATTTCATATATTACAAATATTAATACACTATACAATGATAATACAGAAATAGGAACTAAGCATACATAATGTCTTCTAGTAATTTCTGCAGCAGTTAATCAGTCTCCAAACACCTGTATAGCTAAGCAAAGGAAAATCTCAAGTGCAGATAATGAACACCCCACTATTTTTACTTTGAGAACCCTCTCCTGCTTGCCAAAAGCAAGGTTTACAAGAACAAATAGTAACTTTCTGCAATGTGCCTGTGTCAAATACACACAGCTAAAGCAAATTGCAACTAAAACAATGACCAGTTACAGAAATCATGGTACAAATGGCTACAGCTCTTGTTAGCTGAAGTATACCACTTTTTGCTTCTTTCAAGGGGTGCCTCCTTCATGTTACTACTTCCTGCTCCCATTCATCAGAAAGGAAGGGGTTTGGTCGTCCAATGAGGTAATAGAATGGTATTGTATTTAGCCTAGAGGCCTTGTACTAAATCCAAGTAACCTGGAAAACACTTCATATGAATATCAGCTTGGTGTAAGAAAGCAAGAAACTGTCTTAATTTGATTATTTTAAATGGATTGGAGTTCTGCGTAGGTGGAAGACAATAATTTCAGAAAGGAGTGCTACATAGACTAATATATAAATAGCTTGTGCTCTGAGGAGAACAATAGCCCTGTTTCTTTTCTCAGAGCACAGATACAATTAGTTAGAGGATATTGCATTCTCCAGAAATTTTTGGCACCCAATAGAAAAAAAACAATTGCATTTCAAAACAGAATATTGTATTTGGAAATCATTTCCTCTTTTGATAACCTGCCAAGGCTTTCAGTCTTTCCCCTGCAACTGAACACATCCCTTGTAGTTTAGCACAATGCTTTCCCACACTGCTGGCTGATTGCGAGGTCACTGACTCCTGATGCAGTGACACAGAATCCTGAGCTTGCCTCTTGGCAGGGAAGTAACTGCTTACCACATACATTGTGTTAAAAATGCATAGGTTTCTGTAGGGTTTCCATCTACTGTTATGTGAACTCCACTGATTTAACTCTCGTATTTCACTGTCACAGAATAACTATATACTTTCGTGGAAGAAATGAAGAGGTAAAGCCGAAATGTAGAGGTAAAGCCAAAATGTTCATTTTCAAAGCAGGAAATCTCAGTCCCCTGACAGCACTGTATTCCTACTGCTGGATTTATATTCTAATGGCTGATGTAGATTTCATCAGATTGTCCAGTGGCAATAATTCATTCCATGTAACCTGGGTGTATTCCCTTCTCGCTGGATTAGAGAGAAAATCTATTGCACTCACCAGCCAATCCATTTTAAAACTAGTTTAAAATATTAATAATCATGGTTAGCTAGATGGAAATATGATTGATTGCTACATAATCCACTAAATAATAAAACAAATCAATAGCTATAGTTATAAAACTAGACTCATGGGATAAATCAATCAAAACTAGTGCCTACATTTCAAACTTAAGTCTGTCACTCTGTCTTCTTTCTGCACTGTCTTTTGCCCGGATGTGAAAATCTTCATCTGAGGTCATGAGGTAGTGGCAGATACAAAGGCCAAATGGATATCAAGTGTTCTGCTGTTACAAACTCATCCCTCTTAACAATTCATTTATCTCCCCATTACAAGTGGAAAACCCTAAAATACTCTTATTACACTGCAATCAGTGTTGACCCCTTATTTCTTGGGTGACTCATACTAACTGCTCTTTTTTTAGTTTCTTCCTTTATTTGTCACAATTACTTTTCCTGTAATAACAGAAGTATCAACAGCAGACATGAATATGTATCAAGTAAAACAAACATATTTTACTGATATTTTTAATACATAAAAACACAGCTTCATAAACTTCCAACCCACCTTCTCTCTGTACTTCATAGGTGGAACAGCATTTACTTGGATGTGCTGCAATAAATGGATGTGCTACACTCGTTACCATGCTGTCTCAAAAACTTGTTTTACAAATCATGCACATAATAAACTTGCACTCTATCATTTCTAATGTTACTACATACCCAAAATAGCCTTCAAATTGAATAAGATAAAACAAAACATACATCATCTAGTTAGCATTCAAAGATCAGGAGAACTGGTAGGTCTAGCAAGAACTGGTAGGTCCTGAGCTTTAAAGGAGATCTCTAAGGGGTATCTTTGCATTACCAGAAAGTTCAAAGCTTGAGTGTCTGCGTTCTCTGTGTTATTAAAAATCCCACAAGCTTTGCAAGCATAAGGTAGCTATCCTACATCTTGAAAACATGCAAAAATACCTTGGTAATCATGTTTAGTCTGTATAAACAGAAAGTTTGTTTCTGAGTCATATTTACTTCTTTTTGTCGTAAACCAATTTCCCTAGAAATTTACATCAGCATGAGCAAAGTGAATTTCTGTGCATTTAAGTGGTTTCATGCTTACACTTTTTTTAGGCAAGAGCAATTGACTTCTGTGTTTACTGGGAAACATACTTGTCTGTGTTCTGGTTTGCCTGTGCTGTTGGAAGGGTCAACAGAGCTGGAAGCAGGGGAATTTTCAACTGGCACTGCTCCTGTGAAGACAGCTCCCACTTGGCCCTACTGTGGGAGAAGGCCTGGCTTGAATAAGCTGCACACAGAGTCCCTGAAGATCAGGGGCTTGCTGCTGCAAATTAAAATGTACTCCAGTCTCCACCTGGACACAGCATAGTACAGACCTGCCCACAGAATGAAGCAGTTTTGGCCTCACTCAGCAGCCACAGGAGTGTGGGGAAGCTCAGACTCATAATCCGGGTCTGCATGAAGATGGGAAAAGGCTCATGACACCAAATTTGAACTGGCAAAAGCAACAGAGCACGTAGGCAAGGATCAGCAGATGCCCAAAAGCAAAAAAACCAAACCATTTTACAAATTCTGGCCCAAGTGTACCTATGCCCTGGTACTTTAAGTTCAAAATCATGTCACTAAAACCAGTTCAGATTTGGCCTTCCTGGTAGATCTTGTCCTTTGTGCGATGGAAGTGTGAAAAAAAAGATAGTACAGAACAGCTGGCTCTCCAGACTAGCTTTTACCTTCTAGGTCTTGTTCAGTAACACACAAAGCCTAAGAAAAGTAGGGCTGGAAAGGGCCGGACAGTGAGGAAACACAGACTGGGTCACTTCGAGGGGAAAAGGATTTTAAGCGCAGGAAGGCAGCGCTGTCAGAGCCATCACGGGGAGGACAGGGGGGATGGCACGGGGACCCTGAATGCAGGAGACAAAGGAAAGAAAACACCCCCAGAATAAATACGGAAAACACGAGTTAGAAATTGATCTCAAGAGACACCGGCTTCCCTTAACTTCGGTGACTGATGTGCAGGGGGATGCCTCAGAGATGAGCTAAATCGCCCTGCAAACCCCAGAGGAAACGCCGACAAGGACCCGGTAAAAATGAAGCAAGCAAAGGCCCTTTTCTCCCCGGCCCTACACGAAACGGCTCGGGGAGCCCCCTGGGATGGCCGGCAGCACGCCGGGCCCGGGGCGGCCTCCCGGGAGCCTCCGCCGACCAGACCCACTTCCGTCGGCGGGAGGAGGCGGCGGCGCAGGGCCGCGGGGGCGGCAGCAGCGCCCCGCTCGGCTCGGCTCGGCTCGGCTCGGCTCGGCCGGGCGCGGCCGGGCTCCCCCGTGCGGGGCGGGCGGCCAGGGAGGCGCTGCGACAGCCCCGCTCCTCGCGCCGCCGCCCGGGGCATTCCCCGCGCTCCGCCCCGCCCGCTCCCCGCGCAGCCGCCTGGGCCCGGGCCGCGCCGCCTCGGCCGCCAGGTGTCGCCGGCGCACGGGCGTCCCCGCGGCCCCTCCTGCGCCCGGAGCCGGCGGGGCCGGCTCAGTGCGAGCGGGCGGAGGCGTCAGCCCGCAGCGGGGACGCGCAGCCCGGCCCGGCTCGCCCCTTCCTCGCACGGCCCCGCGGCCCGGCTCGGCTGACGCTCTCGGCACCGCCAGCGGCCGGGCGGGCGGCTCCCCGGCGCGGCCTACGGCCGTTCCCCGGTGGCGGCGGTGGGGAGCCGCGGCGAGGAGAAAGCTGCTGCGGCGGCGGCGGCGGCGGGGGGAGCAGCCATGTTGGAGCGGGGAATAAAGTGACTTTCCTCGGGGAGGGAGCGCGGCCGGCGGCCCGGCGGAGGCGGAGGCGAAGGCTCTCGGGCGGCGACGGGAGGGGAGTTCGGCTCCCGGCGGCCGGATACCGCTCCTGGGCGGAGGAGAGGGGGAAGGAGAAGGGGCAAAAAACCCAAAACCGCCCCCGGACTCGCGAAGCTCCGGCGCTGCTGGTGAGTAGAGGCTGTTCATTGTCTCCCGGCCCAGGGTGCGGGTCCGGCTCGCGGGAGGTGTCGGTGCGGGGGCCGAGGTGACAGCGCGGCCCCGGGGCAGGGCCGAAGGGATGGGGGTCGTGGGGAGCGCCCCGCCAGAGGCCGGGGGCTGCCGGGGAGCCCCGGGCGCGGGGAGCGCTGTCGGCGCCCCCGGGCAGGGCAGGGCAGGGTCGGGCCGGGCTCCGGGGGATTTCCGCTGCCCGGTGGCGGCTGGGAGCGGCCCCGCGGGGCCGGGGGCCGAGCCCTCTGAGCCTCTGCCAGGGGAGCCCACCGAACCGGGCCGGAGGGGAGAGCCGGGGATGGCAGCCCCTGAGCGCTGCCGGATTTTTTGGTGATCCTGCGTTCGTCACCGTCCTTTCCCCACCGCCTCCTCCTTTTCAAGCGAGGCAGCGTTCTCCTGACAGCTCTTCTCCTCGCAGCCTCCGCACGTATGACACATCGCGCCCATTGCAGGGCTCCCCCCACACGCACACCCAGAATATGTAGGTTTCAGTGCGTGGCATAAGTGTTCTTCTGCTCTGAGCTTTTAGTTAGAAGGTGACAGGATACGTGAACATTGTCTGACCCTGAACTTCTGTGAACTCCTCCCTCCCCTCCCTCGCTCAGATATGTAGTGGCTTGAGACCAGATAGAGCAAAATGGTTCTCTCCAGAGGACGGGGGAGTCAGGTGGGATCCTGCGTATTTTATATTTCTTGCAAATTTATTACGCCTCCCAGTGCCAATAGCATGTCCATATGAGTGGATTAGCTGTTGCGTTAGGAGAATGCTGACCTTGATCCCCTTTGTCTCTCCCAACAATTTTGGTAGCTGGCTCTCGTTGTGTTAAACTCATTGCTGTCTTTGGCACTTTGCTAGCGGTTGTTAACAGTGTTATGGGTGTCATGAGCAGAACGCGGCTGATTTATAATCCTTTTATTTTATTTTTTTTCATTTTGGTGAATAATTTCTGTTCTGTTGTGATTTATCAGAAGATCAATAGCACCATTCTTGTAGGTATCATGGTATAAATACAAGAGCAAGCCTGATTTGACGTTCTTCCATTACTTCTCTCCCACCCTTTCTTTTTTATTGTATTAATTGAACAGGAAACGATATCAGCAAAGGTTAAATACCAGGAAGATGAGGGGCAGAAGAAAATATTTATGAAATTAGCCTTAGTTTCAGATTTGGTTTTCTTATTAGAATTGGGGAAAAAAAGGAAGTAGGTGATCTGGTATTTTACATGCTTAAGATGTTAAAGAAATTGCCATATTGCTTTGTTACAAGAATTCTGTATCTTCACATACAGCTCTTGTTATTTACATCTGCACTTCAGTAAGTGACATGAGAAAGGCTTGTTTTGAATAATTAATGTAGAAGTAACAGATATGAAAACATAAAATCACATGTTTAAATACATGGTGAAAAATTTCATTTAAAATTGTGCTTGAAAGAACAAACAGGAATTAATTCTCCAACATAGATAAACCATTTTAATGTTAACTTGGCATTAAAAGGGCCACTTAAATTGGAAAGATGAAAGCTGCCTTTTTTTTTTTTTCTTTTTCTGGCCTTATTTAAATACTGCTTTGACAATAATGAGTCTGACTTACAAAGATCTTTGGGAAGGAAGCGCAATGAGGTTCATACCTTGTATTTGCATGTTGTACTGTGTAGACATGTGTTTACCCAGGATGGAGCTCTACACAAATCATGAGGTGGGTTCTACCTACATCCGTACTGAAGAGTTTGCAAATTAAAGCCCGTGTTGTCTGAAGCAAATTATAGTTTGAATGTGGGGACTCATTTATTTTAAGCTTGGCTAAGAGTGTAGTGCATTAGTTGATCTTTTTAATATGTAAAATGCCACTAGCGTGTAGTGAAATACCTTATTTATAATTGTAAATATAATTTAAATTGAGAAGCAGACCATGGCTGTGTATTTCCCCTGAATGGCTCTGGCTTCAGTTTCTGCCTAATGCTGCAGTGTGTAAATATGGTATAGCTTATGACAGGGATGTTAAGATGCTCAGTCTGCATGTGTTACTGTTATGATGTGGAGCTCTTACAGTAAAACTATGCAGAATTTTTTGAATGGCCTAGTAACATGCAAATCTTGTAACTTCTTAAATGACTACCTGCTGCTAGGGGAAAAAAAAAAAAAGAATGTTTTACTCATCTTAACAAGTTTCTGTCCAGCAGTATAAATGAATAACTGCACCTAAAAAGTGCAGTTGGGAAAGGCTTTGTTGAAGTCTGGTTCAGTGAAATGTCTACATTGAAATCTTTCCATGAGTTTGCTCTTGACCCTCTTTTCGTGTTAAGTGGAAGTTGTTGATACTCCATGTACAAATGAGTTTCTATTTTTTGTCCAAGAAAGCTAATGAGCTGCATTTTAAAAAGTTGTATATACAAGTTGTGTATTTGTTGAATGCATCATATGGTATGATGTGAAAATGGACAAGATCATGTCTAAAAATCAAGCTCAATAATGATAAAGCTTTTCTAGCATAAGCTCGCTAAATGTTGCTTACAGTTCTTAAGTTACGGATATATTAACTTTTTAGCTGCATGCTTTCTAATGCTTACTCTTTTTTCATTTCTGCAGCAAGCCTTGTATAGCTATTGAGGCAGCAGGACACCACTGTAATCAGTGGCAGTTCAGAATTTAATATAATACACTGCAACTTCAGCATGTAATGCTTTTAAAATGCCAAATGTTTACTTGACAGTTATGGTTCACATCTAAAGAACAAACTAAGGCACTGTATTGTTAGCAATCACTGCCTTATTTTGCAGTGCACATAATTTTAGCAATGGCTTTTGCCTTCTTGAGTGTAAGAACTGGGACTTTGGGGTTCTTTTTGGTGCCTGCTCACATACTGATGTAGCAACTTGAATGATAGAGGTAAAAGCATTTTATATTTACATATTTTAATCACTAGACAATAATTTCCCTTTTAAAAATAAGTCTAGGCCTAGGGGCCATTTAAAACTTTCTGAATATCTTATATCCTGTTACTTACTCTTTTTGAGCCCTGGCAACATTTCTCTCCATGAAACAGAACTTTCTCCAGAAATACCCACTAGTGGTGTGGGATGGGTTTTTTTCCTGTGTATTTTGTGAAAAGTCATGAAGCACTTTTGACAGCTTTTATCTGAAGAAGAATATAAGGTAACGCTTGTTTAGAAAAATGACTTCTTATAATTTTGTACTGAATACAAATTCATAGATACTTATTCTTCATTAACTTGATGGATTGGCAATTCTTCCAGCATTGTTGGTTTCCTGAACTTCTTTTAGCAGTGATGTCAACTGTCAAGAGTTTAGTAGAACTGGCTAATTAGAACACGTACAAACAGCAGTTTAAACCACTGATAGCCACAAGGAATAAACAAGACCTGTACTTGAGCTGATTTGCTGACTTGGAGCACAAGAATATTGGGAAAGGAAAAAAAACATCAGGTTCTTTAGTTCTGTGATGCCGTTATATGGAAAACAATTACTAAAATGGGTGCATAAATCAGGTAATTTGTGTTGGACCAGCTTTTGATACATCAGTCCTTGGATAGTAAGGCTTTAGCCACATCCTTGGAGATCATTATACCCTATACCCAATTGTGCTGTAAAATACCATAAACACATTGATACTGGGAATCGTTGTAACAGTGCTTTAGTGGCATACTTGGGCTTTTGTGGTATAGTGCTTGCTTTTAAAAGATCAGAAATTTCATTCACTGGGAAACATGTTTATCAGGGGTGCTATGCCTAAGCACGAATGTCAGAAAAAACAGAAATGTGATAGAGCAGCATTGTCAATGCAGCAGCAGAAGAAACAGCTGTCGAGTCACATTTTAGTTTTTCAGGCAGTAAGCCAGAGTTAGGCAAAATAATTTTAAAAAGACCAAAAAGTACCAACTCTATAACATTTTTAACTAAATACTGAAAGGCTTCTCTAAATTTCAGGACAATTTTCTGCTTCCTTATTTCAGCAATACGTTGAAACTGCAGTAAGCTGAAGGACAGTTTTATCTTAGGTTTTGATGATGACCTTTTTGTTTTCTTTTTTTATTTATCTTCTGTGGAACAACTAGTTTTGCATATATTATGATGATCAGGGCTGTGTTATTATACCAGAACAAAGAAATGATGTATCTTTCAGTCGCACTCCTAGCTACAGTTCTTGCCTATCTTTGATTTTAGGTTGAACTTCTTAAGTATTTTGCATAAAGTGGATGTTACTCTGTGCTCTCTAATCATATTTCATTTAATTATTATCTGTACCTCATAATTGTACTCCCTTCTCTGACTGCTGTTGTTTTTAAAGGTTTGGTAGAGTTTCACAACAGTCTCTGATTTTTAACATCTGCATTTTGTCAGCTTCACTAAAGATACTTGGATGTTTTCAGTTTGTGTTAAGGTTGTCAGAATCATGACATTCTCTTCTTTGCTTGGTGGATTAGAGCATTTTGCAGGCATGTAGTTGTACTGAGACAGTAATATCATAGTGAACTGTCATAACCTGTGTAGTCTTTCAGAAATATCTTTTCCCAAGTATTTCTGGCTTCCTGTTCTTATGATATGGAAGTATCTTTGTTTGGATGTTGTTTGGGTATGTGCAAGGTGTGTCTTTATACAGCAGTCATTAAAGTTAACATTTCATGAGGTTTACAGTTAATTGGTGTTCACTGAACTAAGTATCTTTGCAAAATATGGATTACTAAGAATTATCAAAGAATATTAGTCATCAGCAAAACCGTTGTCCTGTAATTGGGAGAAAATTGTTTGGATTAAAAAGTTATGGTCTATAGGTTAGTTTACAAAAAATGTGAAGAAGCCAGTTTACGAAAATGTAAAGAAATTGACATATTAATTGAGATCAATTAATATGATTGCTAAGAAAGGCCAGAGTCTGTGATGAGGAAAGCCCATGCTGTCACCAACTATTACAATTAGGTGTATTTTAGTATGAAATTGTATTCTAAGAAGGCCATTAGCCTGTTAGAAAATCTGAAGAAAATGTAAGCATTTGATGTTCTTAGAATAGGTTGATGTTCATGAAATACTGCTATATTCATAAGTAGACCAGCTGATAGTCGTATGTGGTTCTCTGAGACATTTTCCAAGAGAACCTGAAGATGTTAAACAGCTGTCACTGAAGTTGTGAGGTAAGAGTTGTATAAGTGGCTAGGGCACTTTCTGGAGTGGAAATGCTGGTCATATATCTCAATATGTCTCAGAACACTGAAAAATTATGTGATTTTAGCACAACTAAGGTTTCTTTCAGTGATTTTAGGAGTTAGTTATATACATGGTATTGAATATTGACGGAGCGGGAGATTAAGCAAAGAAAACAACTGTTGTTCAGCATATATTTATAGAGGACCAATCTTGTGAAACTAACGTCTGGTTCTCTTGATAAGATTAAATACTTCATGTGGTACGTTGTTGATACTGCAGACAGGCGTCACTGAAACTTTTTACTTGGCTCTTACGTGGCATTTTGATTATGGAACTAAAATGATAGATCAAGTGACAGCCTATGAAATGGTTTAAAACCCAGTGGATAATGTGAATCAAGTGGTTACCTATAAATAGTTGCTGTTACGTAACCATGTGTGATGAGGGCTCCTCATGGTAAGTTTGAAGAAGCCCTGGGAAACCTGCTCAGTGTCAGCTGTTGGGCACTGCTACTAATGAAGTGAAAGTCAGTGAAGATTGCCCATTATTTCTGTAGCTCCGGCAAATTGGGGAAAGGATAGATACTGAAGAATGGGCCATTAGCACAGGGTGGATGCTTGGAAAAATGGCAGCTTCCTCTTTGTTTACTTATATTTTATATCGGGCTTTAAAAGATTGAATACAGTGTATTAACTTTTAAAATAAATAAGTTATATTTGAATTCTAAATCAAATAAATGCAGCTATTAATATTAGCTTTTAGTTTGGGTATTTTTTTCTGTAAGGTTTGGAATAGTTTCTCGTGTATAATACAGAACAGATACTAAGTTTTGATCTGCATTCATGTATGTGGGGTTTAGGAAGAGCTTTTATTTTGAAAATATAGTAATCAATAATATAATTAGTAGTACATAGGAGGAGGAGAAGCAGTTATGAAGTAGTAGATTACATTTTATATTTCCATCTGTTTTCTATATGTCGTGAAATGAAATTGAGTTTCTCAATATACAGTTCATAAATATTCTCTGTAGGCCAAAAAAGATGTGGCTGTATATACCTTGAACTGGGGAAAATTAAAATTAAAATCTGTCATTAGTTTATTGCTAGTGCATCATCCACTGTCCTTTATCGGCATCTGGTTGTCATAAACAGTGGTAGAGCACCTCCATGTGCAGTGGGCTTCTTGCCTGCTTAGCTGCTGTTTGCTCTTACAGCTGTGTCATAAATATCCTACTAAATGGTTCCAGCGTCTGCTTGTAAAGCCTGGGTCTGTTTCATAGTTCACCTTATTTATGCTTGCTCTGAAACCCAAATATAAAACTAAGGACTGCCTATGTGACTATGAGAGACAAAGCTTGGGCTGCTGCTGCCTGTGAATAACTCAGTTGCTCCACAGAAAAGTTCAACCTGGCATAACTCTGGCGCTATCACTCAAAGCTGCATTTATTTTCCCCTTTGCTGACTGCTGCTCTCATCCCCACATTCCTCCCTTTGTACCAGTAGGTGTCTTGTGACTCTGTCAGGGTGCCTGGTGCAGGTTACATGCTGTGTCTGGGTTCAACTTCACTTTCATGTGTACAGGTAAATAATGGTCACTTTCTCTAGTATCGATGGAAAAACAGCCGTTTGTAATTACTTTTTTTTTTAAATATCCTGAGCAGATGGGAGGGGAAACTTCCTGTGTACAGAGAGGAAAGGAGGTGCTCAGCTGCTAAATATATCAACCATATATGCTGCATTGAAATCTTTTAAAAATGATGTGTAAAACAGTAGCTCAGAAATTTACTTTGGTACTGGGTAAGAAGGCACAGTGTGGAAATAATTATTGATATATCTTGTAAAATATATTTTTGATTTTTAATATGGGTACATGTTTGAGATGAAAGGAAGTAGGATTTTTAGTGTGGAAATCAATGGTGTTGGATGAAAGACATCTAAGGAAACTAAAAATTACATTTTTTTTCTTGCAAATAATATTTAAAAACAACAAAACGAGCTGAAAATGAACTACAGTAGGAATTTGAAAAATGACTTTACTATAGTATTCGTATTTTAAAATGGGCCTAGTAGTGGAGTTGTGCAGGGTTCTTGTTTTGTTTCTGAAGAATCGATAACCTCAGGAGAGAGGAGATCATTGGCATCACTGAAGCCACAGTTTGGATTTAAATCACTAATATTTACAGTGAAATTTACAGACACAGTGGTCTTGAGAATAATGGCCTGTACAATACTCAGGTAAAGCAATTTCAGAGGCAATTCCAAAAATACAAGGTTTTCCATAATGTTTCATTACCTTTGTAAATGTGATTCAGTAGGTTATGGCAAAGAAGCAAAATATTTTGAAGCTTATGCTATTTACTTTCAGGATTAAACAAGATAAACAGCTTAACAGTGTTCCCATTTGCACAAGTCACGGTATTTTTAAAACTGCTGCTCATAATTCTGGGTTGTTTATCAGGGAATACAGTTAACCTAAATGTCTTTTGGAGGCTTGTTTCTGATACATCTTAGTATAATTCTCGAAACCAAAAATGTGTGATCCATAAACCAAAAACTAGCTTTAAAATGTATTTAGTTAGAAGGTGGCCTTTGGTTATTAAGCATAGTCTCTTCTTTTTTTCTTTTTTCCTCTTCCCTTGTGGGCTGCACAGGAGAAACAACATAATGGTGTATAGTAATTAGTTTCTTCAGTGGTTATATGCCTTTCTTCTTGAATTTTGCAATTTTGGTATTTTAGAAGTAATACAAAGCAGATGATGAGTTCTGAAGATAGGGATTTGATATGCTTTGGTATACCATCAGCTTAATTACTAATACTTAATATTTTTAAATGTGTTTGAGTATGGTTTGTATATAAAATATTAAGTGTTCGGTGTGGTTAATTAAGTGTTCTGAACCTGCTTTCTTTAAAAGGGACTTTTTTTTTAATTGTTCCTGGTGGTCTTATGTAATAGAAGTTTTGGCCTCCTGATATTTATGAATATTTCTGGTAGTGGAGGGGATAAACATTAGTTGAAGGATTTAAGTCATTAGTTGTTTGTCACTGTTAAAAGTTAATTTGAGCACGAATGGATAGCTAGTAATCATTTTCACCTGTAGCTGCATCTTAACAAAATACCTATATTCTTCTTAATCATCCATTTCTAGCAGTGGGTAGATAAAACCTGTGTTTTTTTTCACATCTAAAATATGAATTATGCCAGATTGACTGATTTGCATTATGCCTTATTTTTTAAAATGCATGTCTATGCAACCAGTAGAGAGTAATAGGTTCAGAGGGTAATCCAAAGATCTTAATACAGAGCCACCTCTCTTTCCGTATTTACCTTGGAGGGAGCCCGTCAGAACCATTGTTTTTGTATTACAGCATTACAGTTTGAGTTGAATTAAGCTCTTATTTCCAAATCACTTCTGTTGCATCAGCAAACTGAAGAGGTTTCCACACCTGTCTGCATTACGAAGTTGATGGTGAAGAAGGACGAGAGAGACTGGCTGGGGGGATGGAGGCAAGCACTTTCTTACTGGTGGTGGGAAACTGTGAAGTGTCTCCAGCACTGCTGTGAAACTTTGTCTTAAGTGCCTCACCTGCCTAAAGATGATGAGTGTTGATTCCCACCCCCCTCCACCTCCTCCATTTATGCATTTAGGTCTTTCAGTAAATAAGCAATAAAACATGCAGATTTTTATTTGTTCATCACTCCTGCTTGCAAGTGTTTGGCACTAGAATTTTAAAATACTAGTCACGTGAGTAGTAGTGATAGTATATTTTAATATTGAAATATGTTCCTGAATGAACTGTGTTCATGTTATGTCTTCTGGCAATTCCAGAAACTAGGATTGCAAGGATAAATAAAAATTATCTTCTTTTTTTTGTAGTAGAACCTTGTTCTTTGTATATATATGCTCTGCAGTAAAGTAAGACAAGTGAAGATTTGAGCATATCTTACACCTGCAGTTGATGGTCATTCTTGACTTTTCAATGATATTATACTATATTAAGTTAATGGTAAATTTACATCTTTATATGATTAGATTGTCATATCTGCTCTTGGTAACCAAAATTGTATCTTAGTTCAGAGTTTGTTGTTTGTTTTGTGTTTTTATTTGAAAGATGAGATGTGAAATCTTTTTTCTGGTTAAATTTTGAGAATAAATCATTGGTAGACATTATTTGCCAAGTTCTATGCTAGTTTAGATAACTTGCTCAAGATATTTTAAAATATGACTGCAGCAGGTTTTGTGTAATGGCATTGTTCAGTTCTTATGAAAAGTAGCACATCACTAGCTAAAAAAAAAAATATATAGGGATGGATTATGTTAATTTTTGGTTGTTTCATTTGAGGCTTCTTTAATATACTGATCTTAAGGATATGGGTGCTGAGGATGCTTTGAAAATCAGCCTTAGTGGAGTTGTCTACAGAGACCCATCAATAGAAATAATACTGTGACAGCGCCTGAAAACCTGGTGGCATGGATTCTAGTAAATATTTCCAAGATAAAACTGCAGGAGAAGCAAAGACAGTGTATCTTTAAAATACTGCTAAGCCACCTTTATACTAATAGAATGGCATATCTTTTCCTGTTTCTATGTCTAGATGTTATCTTGCTCTCAGTCTGTTTATACCAATGTAAATGAATCTAACCTGGATTATTTAATCTACATTATTGCTTTATGTCTCAGTGTAGTTAATTGCATGAGACCTCTTCCAGTCATATCTCATACAGAAGTAATGTAATATGTAACCTCAGTGCTTCCAGCCAGATCTGAGACACAGACTTGGAAAACAGCCCTGTTAACTGCCTTACATAAGAAGTTTTCTCTTAACTATGTTTGATATGCAAAGCTTCCAATAGTAGGCTGTTAAAGAACCCCCCACAAAGGTCTTTGTCACTGAAGGAGGAAAAAAGCCTGAACTGTCTGATAAAGCACAGGAAGCAAAACTGTTGACAGAGAAAATTCCATTTCTGTATAGTCACTTTTATGAGAAGTGCCACTCCCCAAAGGTAATATATTTAACTATTAGTGGATCCTCGTGACAGAATAGATTTTTTTCTCTTGTATTCAAAGATTTGAAAGGGATAAAGAAAACATGGGTTAATATTCTTCCAAAGTTTTTTGTGGTATTTTGCTGTGTTATTTGTGCTATGTTCTAGTTTATAAATGTTTGCCTCTCCATGATCATAAGAGGCTTTGGAAAAATAACATACTCTGTTTTGTGCAGAAATCAGAGAAATTTATGATGGTCTTTTAATCTCATTTAACTCCTGTCAAAGCTCCTTCCACAGTGTGCACAAGCCTTGCTTTTTCTGCTAGGTGGTAATATTCCAGCTGGGTTGACTTACCGTGGCTCTTTATCAGAAAGTCTAGGAAACTTTTTGATTAAGCAGTCTGAAATACAGACTGTTTTCAGCATAGAGATACATTTTTATTTTTAATAATGTCCCTTGGCCTCTTTGGATGAGTAGTTCCGTTGTATTTTTGAACCAAACCTTAGGGTTAGCAGTGGTTTTGTTGGGTAGCGGAGGAGACAGAAGGTGTCAGGAATGGGGGGAAGGAGTGCAAAACCAGGACCAAGGGCGTGGTGTTCTTTGCACTCATCCACAGTCGGATATTACTGGAGTATGTTTGGCCAGGTTTTCCTAACTCTTTTCTGGCTTTTGCTATATATGTTGTGCAGAAATTTATTTACTTAAATAATTCCATGAGATAAGCTGTACGAATTTGTACTGTTGTAATGAAGAGGGAAACTTGTAGCTTCTGATCAGGGAAAGCTCTGTGTGAAAACAGTACAAGAATTGCCCTGTAGAATTACTTAATTCTGTGTCAAAGTGCTCCTTAGGGACAGTCTATCTTATCACATTGAAGGGGCTTTTATCTTGAATTTTGTTTTTAAATTGTGTGCTAACTTTTAACTTCAAACAAGTAAAAGGAGGAAATATGATGTATATTAAGTGTTAACTAAATTAATAGAAAAGAGAAAGGCAGGTAGATAGAAGAACATTCTGACCTTGTAGAGAACAGAAAATATTTAACATTATAGTAAGCATTAGTAGGCCTTGGTATGTTTTGCTTAAGGTGTCTGAAAATAACTCAAATAATGTGAACTGTTTTTATATTTTGGATTATTGAAAATCCTATTTCTGATGTATTTGGAAGTGTTCTTACTTGAAAGGTGCAATGAAAGTTTCAGATATTTCCTTAGTGAAACTTGCATGTTTATTGGGAGGAGGAGGTTTAAAATTGCAATTTTATGCCTGGGTGAAATTTGTATATGGCAAATGAGATGTAAAGAAAGGCAACCACATACTCTTCACACATGCAAGAGCATGTTCTGTCAGCAGTTTCTGCAGTTATTTTTGTTGCTCACTTCATGATTAGTTAATGTGTGTTGGGCATGTTATAAATGCATGTCTGGCATATCAGAATATGATTTATACTGTGTAAATCATAAATACTTCATTCAGTATTTTCACTGCTCATTACCCAGAATTGTCTTGCAGCACTTGAGAGAGTAAATGAATTCTCCTAAGACCTAAATGCTGTCATCAGCAATATCTCCATGTTTACATTCTCAGCTGCATGGAACACTTTTTGAAATTACCTGCTGTGTGAATAAAGAATATTAAAGTCTTTGTCATGCTAAAGTAGAAGTTTAATACAAGCACTAAATAAATTAAAAATAGGGTTCTTTTCTGAAAGAAATTGATGTCTCAAATTTAGATATCCAGTCTCAAAACAGCAGTATTAATCATCTAGTTGGGTTAAAGAGAAAGTTTCTTTTAAACAGCTTTTGATTGTTATTCAAAGTTAATTGTTTATTTTAAAGGGAGAAGTGAACAGTCTTTGTATGAAATGGTGAACAATGCTAAAATTAACCTGATCTGAAGTATGTGATGTACTGTTTAACAAAATGATGCACCTTAAATTAAGAAAATAGCAATGTCTTCTAGGTGTTTTTATTTATACAATCAGATCAACATAAATAATCTGAATTAAAACCAGAATTTGAGTCTTTTTCACAGGAGGTCGCGCCTCTCTAGGAGTACAGGTATCTGGAAGTGACGTTTCTGTCCTGGGGGGTGTGAGACTGACTGGGGTCAGGGTGTGATGGGGACTGGGCTCTTCGTAGCCTGGCTGTGCCATGGAGAGTGGTGTGGCCACCATGGCTTTCCTTCTGGTGCCTCTAGTGAGTGCATTCTTCAATGATGAAACTAGCTTGCTACTTTAAGGCTCAGAAAAGCATATTAAATTGTTGCTTTAATCCTTTTCTTTCAACTAGTGAGACCTGGTGAATTGTTGAGTTCTTGTTCCTGTCCGTATTCTCACTAACTTGATCATTTGGTCTTCCCGGCTGGCAGACGTACACTCAGGACTTGATGTTGGTACCAATGTAAAGAGATGTCTGAGAAAGAGATTAGGTTGAGACTAGTGTGAGCTACAGGAGAATGAAATTAATTCATTTGCAGGGTATTCACCTGTTTCAGCTATACTTGTTTCAAGGATAAAAAAAAAGTTGTGGTTTAAGAGTAGAAAAGCTTTGAAGTAAATATGTATTTGCTGTCACCTCCAAATGTCTGAACTGAGTAGGTTATATACCAGTATGGATGGGATCCATTGTGATTAAAAACTTTCTTAGTTAACTCTACCTATCCATGTAAAAGATAGCAAATATGTGCTATTCTGACTTCTGGGTTTAGTTCATAAAGCTGAAATGTGAGGCACAAACAAAAATGTTGCTGTGATACTATAAAAAGGGTTCTTGAAGTGAGGATTTGTGCCTGGTATTATCCCCTGCTGTTCTACATATACAGCATAAAAACTGATTCTAAGCCTGTTCTAGTGATGCTGGTAGGTGTCTTTATATACATAATCTGGATAGGGGTGTGCATGTGTTTGTTTGTTAGTAGAAGCTGAACCAACTTGAGGAAATTCTTTTTTCCCCTGCTGCACTCTGCATGAGGTTTACAATAACTTGCTTTAGCTTGTCCCCGTGCTGTGTTTTCTTTCAATGTGATAGTCATAAGGGTAGAGTAGGGATGGCCTTTTCCATCACTTGATGGTGCAGAACAGCTTTCCTCCTCTGCAGACTTTGAAGGATTCCCATGATAGGAGGATAACACACAGGGTGGTTAATACACTGTGGTTTTCTCTCTGAGTGGGAGCTTAATTTAATGGCATTTAGAAGAGTTCATATTTAGCCATCTCCTTTTGTTACATGAGTTATTTGCTGCAAAGCTCTTTCCTGTATATGCTCATTGACCTAAGCACCAATGTGTCAGACTGCTGTTCATCAGACCTCTACATTCCAAAAAATGGCACACTTTCACTTTGTCCTCCAATATGCTCTGCCAAGTGCATGTAGTGTATTATGAAACAAAGGGAGACCTTAGGCCTTTTAGTTGACTTGGTGATTAAATTAGGTAATTCTCATAGAGGATACTTTGGTCATAAATGGAGTAAAAACCTGTTCATTACAAGCCTTATTCATAAAAAACATTTATTCTACCCTTATACCTCATGCCATAACCTCATCTTGTTTTAATAAATGTCAGCTAGTGTAACACATAATTAAACTGTTTTGAACAATTTCTCAATTATCATAATAAATTGTGAAACAAACTATGTCAATCCTTTAATTCATATCAAAACAAGCTGGGTTTTGGGCTTGTTGTGCTGTCTTAAGGAAGTACATTCAATGAGAACTTTTGCTGGTTTGTAAAACATGAACTGCGCAAGAAATTGAGCTTCAGAAGTTTATTGAACTGTAGATAGAGTAATACTGTTTTGACAGTAGCAGACTGATCCCTATTCTTGCTTTCATTTTGTTGTGAAGTACAAGTGGTTCAGCATGGTATTTACAACTGGATTTGTTTGTTACACCTGAGAATGGAAAGTTTACCTTTAGGTGTCTTGCTAGTATGTATGACAGGAAGTGTCTGTTTCAGTTCTTTGCCACCCCTTATTTTTTCAGTTGTTCATTTGCTCTGTATAACTGCAAAGAAGATATACTAATGTTTATTTCAAAGGGTTGATACAAGAGTTCTTAAATTGTCATGTATTTCAAGAGTTTATAAATCGTCAGATTTGGCTTACAGAATTTTCTTGGTCTCTGCATATACTAACTGCAGTAGGATGCCACGTGTGTAGCTTACTTTATTAATCTTTGGATTGGGGTTTTTATCTCAAAAGTCTTCTACCAAATGAAAGTTTACTACTGCATTTTGATATTTTACATCATCTTGCTGGGGTACTCATGAGCATTTAATAAGGTTAATTTTCTTTATATTGGAATTTCTAATCCACTAAAAGTATTTTCTGCTTGACTTTTGTACTTGGTTATAACTCTGTCATATTTCAATAGTAAGCAAGAACTAATCTAGTGTGAGAAGAAGCAGGATACCTGGCTTGTGTAACCCTACTGTAATAGATTTCCACAGCATGCAGACAGTATGTGTAGCAAGACTAGGCTTAAAAAGAGTTGCTCCCAACTTTACTTTGTAAATCAGATTTGAATATTTAAAATGCAAATTTGATGATAAATAAATATTTCAAAACCAAATCAGTGGTAATTGTGTTAACCCTGTAGAGGGGAGATTCTTGGATAGAATTATAGAGGTTTTTATTTTGAAGCTTGTTAGAGTGAAAAAGAGATGTGGAAGATGGACGTGGGGGAGAGGGCAGCTCTTATAGATCAGTCAGTCTTATCCCTAGGGCATCCTCATTCTTTGTGTGTCACTGACATTCAGCATGTGAAATCTGCCATTTATTTTCCTCTGATGTTTGAGACAAGTAGCAAATTTATTTTTTTTAATCCAAAGCTTAAAGCTTTTTCTAGCAGGTTATCAGGTAGTTTTAGTTACCTGATAACCTGTATGTTTAGTTACTTTACTTCAGAAGTTAACTGTGTTTTTGTTAATTGTTCCTTGTTGAAGGGGAAAGCTGCTCTTCAGGTATAGCTTTATCAGCTGCAGTGTAAATGTATCTGCATGGGCGCTGTCCTCTGCATGTGTCTCAGATCTGCAAGCTGCATGTAGATAGGTTTGCAGGTTCAGTATTTTTTTTTTTTCATAGTCTCTCATACTTAGTGAAGTTCTTCAAGCTTGTTACAGGTACAGATTAATTCTTGGAAAGGTAATTGATGTGTACCTACAGAATTTATGTTGTATGTGGGAATATCTTTGTTATCAGGATTTGATTGAAGTTCACAGAAGCTTATAATGAGGAATTAGGTGTTGGGAAAAGATGTCCCTCTGTGCTTGGTTTGGTTCAGATTTGCTTTGGTAATGTTTAACTGTCTTTGCTTTTATGCTGTCAAAATGTCATTATTTGGATCTTTCCCAATGTTTTTATTCAAGTGATAGGAAACAGAAGGGAAGGAACTAATTGGGATGAGTCTAGGAAACATGCTCTGAATACACGGTACAGCATTTGTGCTTTCTTATCCAGATTTCCAGCATGTGAGATGTGTGATGGCAGAGGCATCGTTGACAATGCAGTTATAGCTCATGGGGAGTCCAAAATGTGTTTTCTTCTCTACTGCCACTAAAGCAAAGTGTGCATATTTCTCCTTAGTGAGGTTCTCTCAAATTCTTGCTTTATGAAGAGAAGCTTGTCTTGTTAGTTCATGAGTAATGGCTGCATCCTACTATCTCTTTTGTCAGCAGAGGGTAGAATTTCCTCCTACACACAGGGAAAAAAGAAAAAATTAGAAAGTGATAGAAGCTAAAATCAAAATAAGTGTGAGAAGAAATAGGCCAGATTAATCACTGGTTCTCTAAGACAGCAGTTCTTTCTTTAGGTGAGAAAATTACCCTTTTCTTGGTAGTGGTATTGTCAGGGGGCCAGGCAACACCTATGTTGCCAGGCAGAGGGTGCTTGCCTGTATTGATGTTACACATTTGATTAAGGCAGAATGGAAAACTACCTGCAGTTCTGAAGCACCTGATACCTTGGTTGCTTCATTGCAAGAGAATAAGGCACTTAAAACTCACTAAAATCCTGAACTGTGATGTTTTATAATCCGTAAGTGCCTCAGCAGTATTGTGAGGGCAGTATAAGTGGCACCAATTTAAACAAAAGCATGAGGGGAAATAGTTTGTGGTGGATTGTGCATCTTTTTCGTTACCTTTTGTATACTGCAGTACTGCAGCAGTGATACCTGAGCTGGCTATAGAGTATTTGGTATACACATTGCGGCTGGCAGAAGCCTTTCAACAGGAGTGGTTGCAGAAAATGTTATAAAATTTCCTATGAAGTCTTACCACTCGTCTCCCTCCATGACTTAAGTTTTTTATTCCCTGCAGGTTAAAAACCTTTCACTTTTCAATGTTCCATTTAACTTCAACGTTTGGAAACTGGAGTAATTGGGTTTTTTTCAACAATTAATCTGTTTCATGATCTGTGACAGCAAGTGGTCAGTGAATGTTTATTTCCCCCTCACCCCAACAATTCATTATACTACTTGAAATACAGTATAAATACACAATAAAAGTACTCCATGTCATGCTGAAAATGAGATGTTTGTTGAGGCTGTGCAAAGCAAGAGCTTGTTTGAAAACTGTGTATTTTGTGGGCTTGTCATCACCTGCTATTGTATTACAAGTTCTCGAGTCTAAAATGAAAGTATTCCACTGTCAGTCCTGGAATATGCAGTATACAAATGTTACATGGGAAGTAATATTTGACAATCCTTTTGAAACACCTTTCTCTCTATTGTTGTTATGCTAGTAGATTTTTTTTTCTTGCGGGAGTTGACAGCTTAAAACATCCTTATTAGGGAGGTGTATGAGCTTAAGTAGTCACGATCTCCATTTCAATCACTGGTAAGAGTTATGTTAGAAAACAGGTAGTGTGGCATTGCTGACAGTTTATTCTACTAAATAAGAAAATTGCTTACAACTTCTTGCCTGTAAACCAAGTCTTTTTTTTTTCCTTCCCCCCCCTCCCCCCCCAATCTGGAAAGCCAGGTAATTGGTTTTCAGGAAGCCACTTTTGCCTTTTTCTTCTTTATTTATGTGTTAGCTTGGTTATTTTGTTTTTCTCTAAACAACAAAGCATAACGATTTTTAGCTTTAGTTGACTTTCATATTGGCAGTCTAATGGCAAGATTTAGATGTAAGTTTATATAGAAAAGACAAATAATACAAAAAATACAGAAGGAAGAAAAAGAACTCTTTTTGTAATTTTTTTTTTGTATTTATTTAGATTCAGAAAACTCATATTTTTAAGGTTAAGGTGAAATAGAAACACATTTCTGTTGATTTTCCAGTCTATATTATAGTTATTGATTTTTGGGAATCAGTACTTGGGCTGATTTATTTTGGTGGTTGATAAATTGATTTGATATTTCAGATTTACTAAGTTACAGTTTGTTAGATTTGCAAGTTACAGATTTTCACTGGAAAAGCTAAATCAAATGTGATCTTCATTTTTCAAAATCATTTGATTATTTGTATCTTTGCTATGATCCCTGTTAATTTCTTCAGCTCTTCTTTACAATAACTTACTTGACTCAAGTTTGGAAACTTCAGAAAAATTATGTGATTTCTTATGTGTTTCCTACATATCCTGAAAAGGGTAGGATTTCCTACGTAATTCACTCAGCATCTCTGAATGTTAAAAATAGATCTGTGAAATTCTTCCCATTTTTGGCAATTTTTTGTTTGTAATTTTGCTATTTTGATTGCTTTTATTTCTAATAAAAATTTATAGCTGATGTTTAAACAAACGAGGCTAGCATGAAAGTCGGAATTTTTAAAATCAAAGCTAAAAGGGGGAAAATACTAAAAATATTTGTCAAGATTTAAGCATTGGAGAGAGAGAGTAGTTAATTTCTGATTTCAGTAAGAGCCTCTTCTAGATTAGCATTTTGTTCTTTTTATTTCAAATCTTCATTGTAGCTTTGCTTATTTGACTACATCTATTTCTTTATATTAAGCAGTTCAGGAGAATTTAATCCTTTGCCTATATAGTGCAATCAGAAATAAGCTTTGACACACAAGGAAGAGTAAGCTAAACAGCAGAAATGCATATTAAAGTACTCTTACATAAGGAGGGTATTTTTAAATGATGCTGGCTTAGTGGTGTGGATTTTGTTAAGGCACAGTCTTGTAAACACATGCAGCTAAAAAACAAGACTGTCTTAAGCATGGGAATTTTTCTGTAGAGATCTTGGAGGGCTGAGAGACTAAATCCATTGTCAATGTTCTTTCTCATTTTATTTGAAAGGTTGGAGGGTTATTCACTGGGGTTTTTGTTGTAGTTTTTACTTCACAGCCAGATTCAACTTGCATGCAATTTTCAAGAGCTTTCACAATTTCCTTTTTTGATGCTCTTATTAAAATAAGAGATAAAGGAGAGAAAAAGAAGAATACACAGAAAAACTTCACTACCTCTAAGGCATACTCAAGATTCTGAAAATGCTTTTCTGAGCAGCGTCCATCATAATGGAATCCGGATCAGAGCGGGAGCACCTGTAAAATGCATTTACTTTCTTCTGTTGTTGTAATAGCAAGATGTGAATTTCAGCTGTGCCCTGGGCTGCATCCAAAGCAGTGTGGCCAAGCAGGACAAGGAAAGGGATTCTGCCTCTGCTGTGCTCTGGTGGGACCCTACCTGCAATGCTGCATCCAGCTCTGGGGTCCCAGCACAGGAAGGACATGGACCTGTTGGAGTGAGTCCAGAGGAGGGACACCAAGCTGATCAAAGGTGTGAGGAAAGGCTGAGAGAATGTTCAGCCTCAAAAAGAGGTTCTCGGATGGCCTGATTGCAGCCTTCCAGTAACCTGAAGGGAGACAGCAGGAAAGATGGAGAGATGTTTCCAGGGGCATGCAGTGACAGGTCACGGGGGAATGGATTAAAATTGAGATTAGTTTTCGATTAGATATTGGGATTAAATTCTTATACCGTGAGGATGGTGAGGTACTGGAACAGGTTGCTTAGAGCAGCTGTGAATGCCCCATTCCTAGAAGTGTTCAAGGTCAGGCTGGATGAGGCTTTGAGCAGCCTGGTCTAGTGAGAGGCATCCCTTCTTATGGTGGAGGAGTTGGAACTAGATAATTTTTAAGGTCTCTTCCAACCCAAACCATTCTAGGATTCAAAGAATCATAGAATGCCTTGTTCTGTAATTCTAAATATGGCTTTAATATTTGTTAATGCTATTAAAAATAAAACAGTCATAGATTAGATAATGGGGGGAAAGATGGAAAAATGGATTCTAAAAGAACATTCATATTTTATGCTTTGATACCAGGCTAGTAGCTGAATTTGTAGCTAGGTAAGCAATCCTGAAAATTGTCAGGAAAAGTGGGTGTGTTTTTGTAGTGTTGACTTATTGACCACTTTATACTGTTCTTTGTTTGATTTTGATCCATGGCTATTCTGAACATATTTCATGTTGCAGTTCTACTGGATGACTTAAATGATCCATACAGGGAACTGAGGGTTGAGACATATATTTATCTAGAGCAAATCCTTCTTTGAAGATTAGTTTATAGAGACATTGTTTACATTATTTTCATTCCAGATGTACTGGTTTTGATGGCATACTTTTCAACAGAGGGCATGCAAGTCTAGTGAAGTTACAATTTTTTTCATATTAATATTTTTCTTTTTGAATTTATCCATTTGTGGCAAAATGGTGAGAATGTCCACATCCAGGAATCAAGTAGTTGGTTAATATGTCTATACTGCTATATATTTTTTCCATCTGTTGTTTAGCCATACATACCCTAATATATTATGATCAAATACTGCAAATGTTGCAAGTAACTTTACCTTCAGGAATAATGCATTTATTCCCAAGTAGTCTTGTTGTTCCTTTGCTGAAGTTAAAATAGTTCTATAAAATGTGAAGCATTGAGAAAATAAACAGAAAAATCATCAGTGATGGCCATACAGCCCTTCGCTGTCGTGTATTGCTTTTCATAGTCAAGAAGAATCAATCTTGCTTCCAAGAAATCAATTCTAGTATTAATGTGTATGCTTAGGCAGCATGCTATTGTACAACTGTTAGTATATTCAAATAGACATATATATATATATATATATAATATTTTTATGGATTCAAACAAATATTTCTTGCAGGTTAGTAGCTTATTGTATCAGAAACTTTAGTTGTAGTTGCTTCAAAACCAGATATAAATATGCATTGTGACAATGCTGAAATTATGTAAAATATCAAATGTTCCTGTCAAGTTGGCTGAGTCATGTATTTCTCTCAACTTCTCTTTTTTTGTTATTTCAGATTTAAGGAACTGTTTTGCAGCATACAAGACAATTAGAAATAATAACACACTTCAGTATTTTTACTTCAAATAGTTTCTACTGCATGAAATTTAAGTTGGCCATCTAAGGTAAAGGATGGACACAGATGGCAGAATAATGGCTGGCCTAGTGGTCTACTTCATAGTATAAAGGAGTATTTTAATTTTATAAGAAATGAAGTCTAGTTTTAAAAACAGACTAGATGAATTAATTTTTTAGAGCAACCAGTTTAAGAGCAAAAAAAATACATGGTATTAAAACTGGATAACTTTCAAGTGCTATGCCTTTGCTTTTAAATAAATCTGGTTTACCAAAACAAGTGAAATTATTTGCAGTACACATTGAAATTTTTTACCTGGACAGTGTAACAGGCTTGCATACTCCTGTCTCTGTAAGAGTTGGCTTTTGGGTTTGTGCTGTCATCCTCATAAATCACAGCTGTCTTGCTTTGTCTGAAAAGGAAAGAAATTGTTGGTTTACCTACAGGGGATGAGTTACAATTCTCTTAAAAAACCCTTTTGAATATTACCTTATTTTTGAATAAAACAAAATTCCTTTTTGGGTTTTGAAGGTTTTTGATAAATCTTTATTAAGACTTTTATTCTTTACTTCAGTTTCTCATGGCCTGACTTCTTGTTTCATCACACTTCTGGGCTTTCCACCGTTTTTGGGGATGTAATAAATGAAGAGCCTACCAAACTGGAGCTTACATAATATATTTGTGTCTCTGAGGAATGAGATCCATTTTCGTGCTATCAGTTGTAGTCATCATTCCTTTGACTAAATGTTCAAATGATTTTTAGAACATAGTAACACTCCATTGACTTAAGGCTTCCTGTGCACAATAAAGGAAATCAGAGATCTTTGAAGTACTGGAGATCTTGTGTGCCATTCCCTTTTAAAGATTAAAACCTCATATAGGCACTTAAGGGTTCACAAATTAGATGAGGCAAATCATTAACATATTTTTCAATAGGTTGAAGATATATTATCACTTTATTCTTTCTTGCATTACTTTTATAAGAAGACTTCACAACTACGAAATAGCCGACACCTTGTCCTTTAGTCTTTTGTGTCCTTCTTAGGAGTGATTTCTGAAGGAACAACCTCTTGAGGCTAGACACTTCATAGAGATCTAATTTTGTAAAGGTGAATAAAAAGCAAAAACCCATGACACTGAGTAAAGAGAATGGTAACTTGACTGAACAATTCGTGTTCCTATGCAAGACAGAGGCCTTAGTTTCAAGATGGTCTTGGTTCTTAAACTTTGGAGTGGTTCTTGAACCTTTTTTTTTTTCTTAAAACCACTTGAGAAATGAGAAAGTGAAGATTTGGAAAACAGAAAATTTTGTATTTTACCATAAAATTTCAAGAGCTGATGGAAACTTTTGAAAAGCTCTGTTCGCAAATGAAATTTAAAGCAAGGCTTTAAGTTAGGTTGGTCTAATGGTTCTTATGGAAGTTGATGAGAGTTTAAATGTCTTCAGTAGGAGAGTAATTAAGACAACAATAGAAATAAAAAAGAAGAAAAATTTTACTCAATGGTGGAAAAGATTTTTTAAAACAAAATAAGAATGTTAACCCATAAGTGGACTTCTTGCAATTCCTTGTTTCTTTGATGTGTGAAATAAGGCTACTTAGGGAGCCATAGTGTTTTGTGGTTGCTCTTTTACTCTGGAGAGCCAGCTCTCTCTTTGTGGGCTCCTGTACCTCAGCTTGCAGCTGCACCTCCAGCAACAGCAGATTTGTTCATTACTCTCCCTGCAGGATCACCCAGCAGTGCAAGCTTGATCCAGATCAAGTGTAAGCAAATAATAGCACTTCTGTTGACTTGATCAGAACATGCAACAATGCTGCTTTTCTGCTTCGTGGTGGCTGTGGTAGCACAGTTGATCCTCTATTCAGCGCGTAGGTTTGAAACAGAGTTACGCTTCCAGTGTTTTGAACAAATTCATACAGAAAAGCTGGAAAACTCTGGTGCTATGCATCATGTGAATGTGTGGGCTTTTGATCTAGTAATTAGGCAGTCTAATACCCAGTTTACTGTCTTGAAATGTAGATCAAATCTGCCCTTTTCCTTATTTATTGGTGAGAGAACTTGTTGCGTACAGATTACTCTAGCCCTTTATCTCATAGTTTTCAATACCTTGTCAGTCTTCTCTCTACTTCAGTTTCTCCTCACTTGTCATTTCAGTTTGCATCTGTCTGTCATTCTTTGCCTGTTGTAGTTCTTTGTTTAAACTTCATTCTCCATCTGCTTTATCATGGAAGCATCAATATATGTTTAGCTTTAGAACTTGTAGTTCAGCTTTTATTGCAGTTTTTTAAATTGTAGATTCCAGGGTAACTTTCCTATCAAGAACAAATTTGCATGTACTGTTTCACAGTCTTTTTTAGTAAATACTAAAATATTGGTATGATACTATAAATGAAGATAGATAATTCTTTTTTTCTTTTCCCTAAGACTGCACAGTGATAGGACATAATTTCTCTTCAGTAGCTTATATTCTATAATGAAATTGAAGACTGATAAGCTGAAGAGACAATTCAAGTAGCTTTTATATAAATTATAATGTGGACAGCAAAATACAGATTGAGCTGTTAAAGTGAACATCACATAAGGTTAGGATTGTGTTTAGATCATTATAATCTCTGCAGTTTTTTTATGTTTACTTGGTTGCTTGCCACCTTCAAAGATTTTTGTTTGAGATTTTGCTCAGTTTCTTTTACTTGATTGGTTTCAGTAGCAGTATACTAAGATAATATATATTTTACTTGTTATTTCTCTGGAAATTTAATTATTTTTTTTTAGCAAGCCCTGTTTAATTTAGCAGATCTGGTCTTGATTCTTTGGAACCATCTTCACTTTCATCAACTTGAGCATGTTTTGTATTTTTTATATAAAACAAAGGTGATTATGCTACTTCAATTCATCAGACAAAAGGAACTTTATGCCTGCCGCATGCGCTACCATCATCAGTTTCTCCTGCTGCTTTTTTTTTTAATAAAGCTAATGAATTCAGAAGGGAAATAGTTCATAACTACGTAACAGTTTGTGTCTGTTTTCTCTTTATTTATGATAAATAGCTTCATTTTGGACCCTGCTTCTAACAGTAGAGATAGCTAAGCTGTGAAGATCCGAAGCTCTCTTGGTTGTGTAGGGTCATGGAATGGTTTGGGTTAGGAGGGACATTAAGGATCATCTACTTCTAACCCATCTGCCATGGGCATGAGCGCCTTGTACTACACCAGGTTACTCAGGGCCCCATTCCGCCTTGAACACTTCCTGAGGTGGTCTGCAAGTTCTCTGGACAGCCAGTTCCAGTGCCTCACCACCCTTGTAGTAAAGAATTTCTTTGGACTGTTTAATCCAAATCTACCCTCCATCAGCTATAAGGCCATTCACCCTTGTCCTCTCAATACATGCCACTGTTAAAAGTGCCTCTCCAGCTCTCTTATAGGCCCTTTTTAGGCACTGGAAGGTGCTAAAAGGCCTCTCCAGCACCTTCTCTCAGGTTTTCCTTGTAGGAGAGGCCTCTGATCATCTTGGTGACCCTCCAATGGACTTGTTCCAATAGGTCCCACATCTTCCTTGTGGTAGGCGCCTCAGAGCTGGCTGCAGCACTCCAGGTGAGGTCTCACAGGGCAGGGCAGAAGGGAAAAAAATCCCTTGCCTTGCCGGCTATGCTGCCTTGGATACATCTCAGGGTACACTTGGCTTTCTGAGTTGCAAGTGCACACTGACAGGACTCATTGAGCCTCTAGTTCACACACACACCCAAGTCCTTCTCCTCATGACTGCTCTCAGAACAACCTCTCAGATGTCTGAAAGGATTTTCGTAAACATTCATTATCTTACTACGTTGTGTTTTAGTTCCATGGTAAATTTCATTTCCAAATGAATTAGAAAACCTAAAAGTTATGTCTTACAATCTGTAGTCACTATAGCAGCATAGTGAAAGAAGAATCTGAACTGTAGAGACAATAACAATCATTTTGAAGAGCTATAATTGGGGGAACTGCCCCCAATTATATCTAAAACTTGTCTAAATACCCTGGTAAAAATCCCTTTAAAAAGTGTTTCTTATAACTTGTGCTAGGGGCATAACTGGGTTCAGAGATGGACCTTAGAGAAATGTTGTAAGTTTCACCAGTGATGTGGAATAAAAGATACAAATATCCCAATAAATTTAGAGCACTGAGATTGTCCCAATTATTTGAAATTACAATAATAATGATAATTTTTTTAAAAGAGTCCATAAGATTAATCCAGACAACTGATAACCAACTGTAGTATTTTTAAGTTAAATTTCGAAATGTAATAACTTTAAAGTAACAAGATCTGGGAATAGAACCTCAGATTTGTGCTCAATTCAAGTAAATTTGGTCAAAGGCTATGGCTTGTTCTAGTGAGTCATTCTGATACAAGAAATGGTTATGCCTAGACCATTACTGTTAGAGATAGTATATGAACCATGTTGGGAAGAAAAACATGAGTTCATTTTGCTGTATGAATATATAATATACCTTTAGGTGGTATATTGGTTGGACTGCCATCCAACAGTTTATTTCATATGATTAATATCAGAAATGGCAGAAAGGAGAGTGCATGTCAACAGTTCAGTAGACAGAAGGAAGCATGCACAGTCCAGTAGACAGAAAATTCAGGTTTTTATTTCCCTACTGCACGGTTGCTATGACCTGGCCTTCCTAAAAACTGCTATTTCTTTATAACTTCCACGGTTTGCTTACTGTTACCAAACACAAGCATAAAATTTCCTAACTGTGCATGTGTATCTTGTTTCTCTGGTGCCTCTACTAATGGAGGCCTCTGCCATTCTGGTTTGCCATTCAGCTGATGAGAAGTTTCATTCTCAAATCTTGTTACAAAAGTGTGTTAAATAGATTAGAGTCCAGGGAGATGAAAAAAAATCAAGGCTTACTTCATGGCAACAGTCTGGCAGATTTTTATTCTTTATTTAAATTTTCATCAGAATGTAAGAGTGAAATAATTGTATAACCAGAATCTTAAAGGTTTGGGGGGATTAGTTAAGAAACCTTCTTTAAGAGCAAGTGTCATTAGTCTTCCATAATAAAAACACTCCGCTTGTTTTATTTACTTTAAAGATAGATGTGATTACCGGGTGTTGTGCTGCAACTGTATTCAAGATGCACAGCTTAAATTTTGGTATGGTTGTACCTGATTATTTTATGCCTTACTAATGAGACAGATGTCTGGTCCTTTTGAAGGCCTTTTCTTGGGTTCCCTTTTATTAAATAGTAATGTAGACTGATTTTAAAGAAAGTAAAGCTATAAATCTGAATTACAAGTACTACAAGTGAAAACTAGAAGCTTCTTAGACTGTTTAATTTTAGGCTTTATGGATCCTAGTTACTTAAAGGGAATAAACTGCAGTGGGAAGATTTCTGGTAACTCTTCAGCATGCTTTGGTATGTTGAAAGGCAGCGTACCTGGGTGGTAACGCAAATACAAGCTTCCCTTAGAATGCATGTAATATTATTTTAAAGAATATTTTGGCAAAAGGGTACTGTTTTCCAAGGCTGTTGAAGTGTGTAATTCAAGACCAGCTCAAGTACCTGACATAGAAACAGTAGTCTGGTGAAAGAGTACCATGTTCTAAACTTTCAAAGAAACAGACCTTCTGTTAAATCAGTCAAAACACCATCTTTTACTCTATGAGATGACAGATCACATCCGTTGGACTTTGTATATTGAGGGTAAATACTGTAAATTTAAGGATTGAATACAGGGCGGGGGGAAACCAATAAGGGTGTTCCAAAGGAGGCTAAGGAACAAAGAATCAAGTAGATTTAAGAAAAATAAATTACTAAGGTAACATCTGTTGCTCTTAAACTTGGTTTATTAGTTTTGAGTATTAGTGGCACTTTGGTGTGGATTTTCTTTGTCTCTTCATCCCAGCACATAGATTCCAGGAAGAATTATGGAAACAAAGTTGCTGAAGGAATGTAGTAGAGAGAGGGAGGAAAGAATTGGTCATTTCTCTCATTGTAGAGGGATAGTGATCCAAATTGTCCTCGGGCATGTTTTGATAATACGAGTAATGATTTTAAACTGAAAGAGAGTAGATTCAGACTAGATAAAAGGAATATTTTTTTTATGCTGAGAGTGGTTAAACACTGGAGCAGTTTGCCTAGGAGATGCTCCATCTCTGGAAATGCACAGTCAGTTTGGTCAGGGTTCTGAGCAGCTTGGTCTAGTTGAAGATGTCTCTGTTCGTTGCAGAGATGTTAGACTGGGTGACCTTTGAGGGTCTCTTCCAACCCAAGCCATTCTGTGATTCTCTCTCAACTGGACTACTTTGAGTTGTGTCATCTGGTGACATTATAGCAACAGGGTTATTTTATTTTTTTATAACAGGTTGTATTTTTCTCCCCTGGAATTTTACAGCAAAACTGCTTCAGTACTTCTCCAACTGAAAAAATTACTTTCAGTATTGATCTTTATTAGAGCATAATATTATGTGATGCTGAAGTAGGGAATTTGAGTCTACGTAGAGGCAAAAATTTAAATTTACCTTTTCATAAAACATTTTTTGTTGGTGAGACAAATCTTAGAGTTTGGAAGCTTTATCCAGATCATTGGCAGTCATAGCAGTATCAGCCTCTGCAATGCAATTAACACCCAGAATGGAAAGTAGTTTGCTGTTTGAGGGTTTGGCTCGCTGTTTGTCCTTGCCGAGATGAGATTGTGTAAGCACTGGGCTCTAATAGCTGAAGAATAATATTGTTAATAGTTTGGAAAAAATTATTTTGAAGATAAATAAAAAATATCACTTCTTTTTTCTGCCTGATAAACAAAACAGGGCAAATGTATCTGCCCAGCACAAATACATATTTGGAAACCGTATTCTCTACATCCTGTTTGATTCTTTAACTGTTTCTTTACAGAAATTCTGTAGTAAAATATTCATCTGTCTTTCCTCTGACTTCAAAATGTAGCTTGCAGGAGAATTATACAGAAATTCTGCTTTATCAGTGTTGCTTGCCTGGCATTAGTCACAGTTACTTTACCTTTTTATAATTCTATTAAAAATATATTTGAAGGCTACATGTCTTTCAGGTTGTGTTTCCTAATTATTTGTGTCTGGTTTAATATTATTGACTGATAGTAATACTTGTTACTTTCCAGGGTTTGCTGTATACTAAAGCTTTCTTACTGGCCTGACATTTACTTGCAGATACACAAGTTTTCTTTTTTAGTGATTGCTGTTCATCTCCTCTACTGAGTCAAGATGAAGTATTGCCACTGACTCAGTTCCATATAACCTTTTGTTGTTGTTTCTTAATCTTTCTCTGGACTGTGTTCAAGGTCCAGAAATCTTGCTTGGATACCTTCAGGTAGAGAATTGTTTATGCTAAGATGAGGTAGTGTGAAGTTTGAGTCAGCGTCCTTTGATGTGTTAGACTGTTTGCTCAGTCTGGAAGGGGAGTGGCCTCTCAAACTGATTAACTGGAGTCACCCAGATTACATAGTGGTAATTTCGTTGTTCTGCTTAGTTTTGGAATCTGGAACCTTTGTCTGGACAGCCTCAGTTACTTGGAGGAAGAGCAATATGTAAGATTCTGTGTAAAAGACGCGCAGGGAGGACTGATCTGCTCAGGCAAAGACAAGAAACATCAAGTGATACCGGAAGATCTTCAGTTTTTGTATCTGTTAGTCTCCATGTGGGGCTCTTGTTCTTCAGCCAACAGTGACAGTTCTGAGAGCTTGATGTATGGCAGTTGCCTTATTTTGTGTGTTTAAATAAAGTTGTACCTTTTTTTTTTTCCTCCTGGCTTCTTGAACCCTGAAAAATACCTGTTGTGAGGCTGTCACCTGTTGAGACTTAATTTGTGAGCAGAATATTGGTGCAGGCGTAAGACAGAAGAGTCTGCATGTGGTTATTGTGGTGGGTA
Organism: Zosterops lateralis; assembly: GCF_965231275.1. Lineage (NCBI taxonomy): Eukaryota > Metazoa > Chordata > Aves > Passeriformes > Zosteropidae > Zosterops > Zosterops lateralis. Next base: position 28,747,483 of record NC_139765.1, read on the forward strand.
TTGTAGTGGCCAGAAGCTGTTGCTGCAGAAGAAGGCACTTGTGCTTTATTTCCTATCCATTTGTTATTTTCCCATCATCTTCCCTTAACAGCATTTGCTGTTGTCCTTTATCTTGTTCATAGATTGTTTTTATTTCAGATCCCAGGTTTTGTTTAGCTAAGCTAAACAGGCTTTTGGCAAAACCGCAGCTTTTCAGGCTATTTTTCTGGTACACAACAGTACTGTCATAGTGCTCCCTGTAAGGACAGTCTTACCTTGGATTTGTTGTGCACTAATGATCAGTACTCTGCTTCTGTGGAGGTGCTAAATTGGCTTAAGCAGCTTCATGATTTCCCCTCTGCCTTGTAGGACGTACTGCCACCACCTTGTTGCCAACACAGCTATTTGCAAAGCTGCTTGGCAAAACATACGTTAAAACTCTATTTTCTTTCCCAGGTTGTCAGCTAAATAATCATTTGCATTAGGAATTGTGTCTTACGTGTTTAGTATCCTTGGCAGTGAATACTGAAATGATCCATGTGTGCTTATTTGGTTGACCATTAAATGGCAGTATGAACACTTCAGGCACACATAGCAACATTTGTCTGAATGCTGTAACAGAACAAATTGGTGCCGTGCTAGGACAATCTTGGCTGCTATGTAAAAATTAATACAGCAGGAAAATAGAGTAATGGACTTATGGTTCAGAGATTTTCTGCTACTGAGGAATCTCTGAAGTTTACTGATGACAGGATTGGAGAAGGGAAGAAAAGACAGTAATTTGTAAGTTTTAAATAATACCAAATCAGAGAAGTTTATAAGTTTAGGTAGAAGATGTTCATGAATTCAAACAAATTTTTGAACCATAGTTCTAAGATTATTCATTGCAAAGATGAGTTTATTTACTGGTCTTCTGGAATTACCTTTGAAATATCTCAGTGGAGCTATTAAACTTACTCAGCCTGAATATAAGAAACTGCTTTAGGCTGTTGTTTCTGTCAGTAGTTGCTTTCTTAGTTGTGGCCAAGGTATTCCATCTCTCTTATTTCAGGAATAGTAGTTATACCGTTGACAGTATTATTATCATCAGAAATCTCTAGAAAAACACAGAATACAGAAGAGACTGATAAATCTTGGGCATTAAATGTTTCAAAAATATTTGTTTTATCATACCTTTTTCTTAATGTCTTATTTTGTGTCTCTATGTAATGCCTTCAGTGTATCAGATCTTCTGTGTGGCCTATTATTTGTTAGAAAAATATACATATATGTCATCAGTACTGTAGAATGTATTCTGTACCATGATGCTTATTGGTCTCTTAATTCACTAAGTGAAAACTCTTCTTGTATTGTTATATCATTCTTCCTTAAGGAAAAAGAAAATCAAAAACAAACTGTCAATTACTATGAAAGAATTTGAGGTTTATGGATTTTGTTTTGCTTTGTTTTTGTCTTCTACATGTACATGGAAGTGTGAGAGAAAGGCATCCAAAGCTGTATGTTTTTAAACTGTTCATGGCTCTTTGATATTATTTTTAGGCACAGAGCTGTACATACAGTAATTATGGAAGGGTTTGATTTTACAATTGCCTGATTTGGTTTACTGTCAGGACTCTCTGGGTTGCCTGATGGGACTTGTTTTGTGTTCACACTATAGAGAACATGTATAGAGATTCAACAACTAATAAAGCAAAAATGTGACATTGGGAGAAAAAAATTATGAGCTAGAAAACTATTTCTTATAACAACTTTCATTTTGTGTGCACTATTAACAGTTACAATTTTTTTTTCCTGGGATGAGTTCTCACTTGATGGCTAATTTCCAGGCGGGCCATCATGAGGTTTCCCTGACACCTTCCCCAGTGCAATTAATTTCTGTTCTAAGAGAAAAAGGCCAAACTGTTTTTTTGTCTTACTTAGAAACCTGTGGCCTTGTTCTTTGTTCATCCAAACAGGTGTGTCTTTAGTTTTTATCTCAATATATGTTGCTCAAATATACGTATATATATATATATATATGTATATTTGTCTCTTAGCACTTGATTCAAGAACATCAAGATAAGTTGAAAGCTTTTCATTGCCTTAGGTCTCAAGCTGTAAATAAAACTTTTTTGTTAGTACAATAAGAAGCAAATGTTGAAGGCTCCGGTGTGGGAGTTCAGATGTTTAGCAGACAACAGGTGGTTCTGGGCTGAGAGCTTCTGGAGTTTGGGAGAAAGTTCTTTGGTATGAGATTGTTCAATTTGGTGCCTGAACTGTGATGGGAAAAAATAAAACCAGAGCAGCCTCAAAAGGTGTGCCTTTTATTGACAGGATTGCTCAGGCTCACAAAAGATTGCAGATACTTTTCAGTCTTAGCACCAACATGTCTACTTGAACCTAGAAGGAATTTTCTGCTCAGTGTTCTTCCAAAGACTTGCTTGTTTGCAAGACCGAGGAAGATTATCTCAGATGTGATAGTGCAACATTGTAAATCTATTGCTAAAATAATCTGAGTATTAGGGAGCAGCAAGCTTTGTGTCCACAACTCTTTTTTTAAAATATTTTTTTTCTGAATGCTCTAAGACTTTATGATTATTAATCAAAGCTCAAAAAATTACAGACATTGCCTTGGTTTCCAGTGCCCATTACATCTTTCGAGATCGGAAGTTCTGTGACTGTCTGGTAGTATTTATGCTACATTCATGTAACCTTTCAGTTTCTGCCTTCCCCTTCAATAGAAAAGAGGCTTTTGGTTTATGGGCCTGACAGCAAGCGTAGAAGCTTTGCCAGTCAGCTCATTTGTTTTCTTGGCTTAAATGTCAGCCAATTTAACCAGACTCATACTGTGTTTTTTTCACTTAGCAGTTGAGAGAACAGAGCCTTTGATAATTAACGTGGAGGTATTAATCAGTACGACAAATCTAATCCAGGAAGATCTATCAAATAGTACATCTCTGTTGAATTTGCTGTTTGGTATTGCTTGAATCTATGTGGGAGCAAATACACGTCTGCGCTTTAAAGCATGTAAATTTGCTGTGGTTACCTAAGTAAAGCTTTTGAGTCAAGAGAAAGAAAATAAGCATAGGATATGAAAAAAGGACTGCAAAATTTGATCTTTTGCGTAAATTTGGTGTTTTTCAATATTCTAAATTCCATACCAGAAGCATAGCTAAATATGCCTGTAGTAATGTTCAAGATATATTTTTTTACTTAAAAGATTAATTAAAAAAAAAAACCACTACAATCCCTTGTACTAATTTATGTCCTTCATTATTCTTTAAAGGCAAAGGGAGGTGGGGGGTGAAGATAAGAAAAAGTATTCATAGTCAAAATTAAATTAGGACAGGGTAATTTCCAGATATTTCCTCTCCTTGGAGTGGTTCTTCTAGTTAATGATCTAGATCAGGAGCTGAATATAGATGCTCTCATTCACTTAGGGAGGAGCCTATTTGCCTATATTAACTAGTAAAACTATCCTCAGATAAGCAGTTAACCTTTGTAAATACCTTTGTACCTCCAATTTTGAGTAATTGTTTGGCTGTGATTATCTAAATACATTAAAAAGGGCTTCACTGGGAAAATTTAGTTCCATACTGAATATTTTTTCATAAAGGAAAAAGCTGTGAGGGTCCTTTTGCCCTTTTTGCACTGGAGAGGTCAGACTAAGCTGAGGTATTTGACTTCACAGTTTTCTTTCATCAGTAACAAAGGCCTTGTTTGTCAGGTGTTGCTATATCTGTGTGATGTCAGTTATTTGACCCAATGCAGCCTAGGACTAGTAATTTTTTAAGTAGCTGTGCTCCTGACAAGAGAGGCTAGTTGACCAGTCTCCTATTACATCCAAAGACCAAGTAAAAATTTTTCCTTCCAAGGAAAAATGCAGTAGCAGGTTTTTTTCACTGTTGTGAACAAATGTGAGTTGAGACAAATACAAAGAACAGATGCAAAGACTAAAATTCTGCATTTCTAATCTATTCTTGTAGAATAGAATTGTGATTATAAGGAGGTACATCTGTACTATATGTGAATTTTATGAGCGCTCAACCTGGTTGTTAGTTATCTTGGATAAATTGTCCATATATTTCTCATGAGTGTAATTAATAGTTTGCTCTGTATTTGATGTGCAACATACTGGTGTCAGTGGTTGTGTTTATGTTTTAAATTCAGCTAGATTGAGAACAGTTTAACATAGGTGGTTTTCTTTGGCAGGTGTTTCCTATTTCTGTTTGTGATTAATACCGTTTGCAGCACTCTTGAGTTTTTCAGGCCTCTCTTTCTGACACAAGGAGTTCATATAGAGTTCTGTTACCTGTTTTCTTTGATGTCTTGTGCCTGGGCTTTAGTTTGCTAACCCATCTTTAAGGGCCATGCTGCTGCTCATGCAGTTGTTATGTAGGGCTTCCGATCTTCTCCTTTCCTCCCACTTCAGCTGTTGTCTTACAGGTGAGTTTTCCTGAACAAGAACTGCCTTTAGATGTTTGGAAAACACTCACTGCCTTGTAAAGCAGCCTGTAAAAACTGTCTGGTTGCAACTTCAGTGTCTATCTAAGTGGAAAAGTAATTTTACAATGCTTAATCTCTATGTAGATGGACCTTAATGTAATATAACTTAGGGAAACAGAAGAGTCAGCACTTAGGCTGATCCAAAGCTAATTGGAGTTGAAGGACAGGTTCCCTTCGACTTCAAAGGGCTTTGAATCAGCAAAATCTTAGTGAGCTTTTGGTATTTGTGACCCTCGTGAAATAAACTGGCTAAAATCTAAATATTGGGATTGAAAATTTTAGCTGAATTTGTTTAAACTTATAAGGATTAAGCACACATAGTAATTGGGTATGAAGGTCTTAATGCCTTACTTTTTTAACTTATCAATTTTAACTTAACTGGGATATTAAAGGAAGTGGAAGGGATTTTGAGATTGTTAGCCATTGGCAGTGTAAGATCTCTGTATTTTGGTGAATACATGAATGCTTTGGAATCAAAGTGCTTTCATGTCTGTCTGCTGTACAGCCTGGGTGTTGTGAACGTATGTATGTGCTAAATGAGAAGTGCTGTCCTTCAGGCATCATCAGAAGGATTGGTGTGTGGCAGAGAAAATGAACCAAAACATACCTGTTTAAATCTAATCTTACCTGGATCATTTTCAAAAATGGAATTTGTTTTCAGAACTGTATTATGAAGATCACTTTTAAAAGACATTGTCTTCAAGATAGGGGTTTAAGACTAGTGAAGTGAACTGAATTAATGATAGTGAATGTTGGAAAATAAAAAGGTAGATTTTAGCATTGTCTTCAAGGATTGACTTACTTTTAACACCAAAAAGACTGTTTTTTCAGGGTTAGACTGCAGATTGTTTGTAAGAATCAGCGTTTCCTTTAATACAGTGTTGCTGCTTTATTTCATATCAGTATAAGGATTGAACAAATATGTCTCTGCCAGCTTTTGTAGGTTGTATCAGATAGTGTCATATCAGACTGCTCGTCCTCATTCTGTCTGCAGAAGACTAGAATTTGCATTAGTTGCATTCAAGTGTATGCATCTATCTACTGTGACATCTGAAATACTTGATTTGGGTATGACTTATTCAGAGTAGAGAAATTTACAGAATAGAATGTCAAACCTGTGGGCTCTGTTCTAAAAGTAAATATAAAAATAACTGTATTCTTCTCACAGTCATTAAGAATTTGGGGAAGCATTGTTTTTACTTGTATGTTACTAATCAAGTAACTCCGTTTTCGATTTAAACTAGATTTGCTGTTAAAGGGAGATATGAAGTCTGCATCTGCTATTAACTGGTGAAAATGAGTATCAGGCAATTTGGACTTCTCTGTGAAAAGTGCTGTCATTTTAGAGAACCAGTGTTAGTTTTGGATTGTACAGATCATATTTTCAAAGCTCTATTCACTGATGTCTTGTCTTAAACTTCCAAGATTGAGCAGCTTCTGCAACTTTGGCCTTGAAAATAAAGAAGTCAAAAAGAGGGCATTTCTAAGTGCTAGATACTAATCACTAATTCTTCCTTTTTAAATTTTTTCCTCCTTTACAATTCTGAACTAGCAAGAATACTGGTGCCTTAAGGGAGAAAAATTTGGTTTCATATTGGTGAGCATCTTCTCCTTTGAAAAGCTGACCTGCATTTCAGTAGAAGGAAACATTCTGTCACATGTGTATTCCCACTTCTCGTTCCTTTTTACTGTTCAATTATTTGAAAATCAAGCCATGAGTTAATTCTGAATGTTAACAAAAATGGTACTTCATTACTCCATGAAACCCTCCCATAACAGGAGAAATGTTGTAATTACAGTTAACAACATACTTTGGGGTATTTTTTATTAGCTTGAGATTTAGAATGTTTCCTGAATTTTCTAATCCATCTATCTCTTAATTTATATGTAATATTCTTCAGCAGTAGACCACCTTTTTGATTGAAAATTTGTATAGGCTTAAGTACCTGAAGGATCAAAAGCCAGGGACAGCCTGTTTCCCTTTAAAGGCACCTGTTTTTTCAGTTACTGCCCAAGTGGAAAATTGGAAAGAAATTGTTGTGGTGTCAGGTAGCTTTAGGGTATTACATAGCTAAAAATTGCATGTATCCTTTTTTGAGAATAACACATGTAGGAAGATGTATTATTCTCAAAAAACATCAGGGGAGAATTGAGTAAAAGTACACATAAATGATGCATCCTTCCAAATTTTTTACAAAATTGGCCTTTTTAGAGGAACATGAGCAGGGTTTTTTTTTGGAAAAAGTTTGAATGCAGAAATAAAATAGTTTCAAGTAAGATCTTTATAGCCCAGTCCTGAACAGGAAGAGAAAATGTTCCCTTTGAAATGCTCTCTGAATGCAGTTTCTTAACAATAAGAATATCCTGCTTTTGAGTGAGGGAGAATAAAATTATTCATGCTAAGGTGCAGCTTTATTGCACATACAGCAGTGCATTAAAGGAGCAGTTTAGAAACTGCTGGCTTAGCTGTATCTACAGCAGTATATTTTATTTCCTGTGTCTGTACCCAGTGCCTGACTAATTCTACTTTATAGTAGCTGTGTTTGTCTAAGATGTTAGTTACCCTGTTTTGTAATCCACCTCTTCCCCTCGATGCAGCTATTGCTTTGCCAGTGATTTTACTCTTCCTCTCAGACTTTTGGAGCTCATATTCCAAAGGTCTTCTTTTATCCACCCCTAATGTGTTACTTAATTGCAGTCCTAAACAATCTAGTCTTGTGAAAGTTTAGCCTATGTATGCGTTCTCCTACCACCAGCAGCCACTTTCAGATTTGTTCCACCAATTTGTTCTCCTTTTTATTATGAAGAAGTTTAAAAAAGAGTAAGTTCCACAGTTGAAATGTGTATATTTAAAGGGATGCTGTCAATATAGAAGTAATCATATTCGTGATTTGTTATTAAATGTGGATCTTTGGCATGCTACTTTTGCATTTCCCTGTTTAAATGAGAACGTTGGGGAAAATTCGATTTTGTATATGAATTACAAATTTGGGAAGGCAGAGAAGCTGATGGGAGGACGATGTATATGAGTGTTTTGAACTTCAGTACGCTGTGTTTGTGTTGAATACTGCATGTGTGATTCTTGGAGGCTATGAGCAGATGAATAGGTTATTGAGAAATAACATTAAGGGTGAACAGTCCATATGGAGTAAGGAAAGACAGAACTGTGCTCCTCAGTATGCAAGGACACACATACAGCACACCACAAAGTTCACTTACCAGCTCAGACTTGTGGCAGTATGTTTATTGACCCGGACCTTTGTTATTATGGTTTGTTTGCTTACAACTTTCCAGGAAGAAACTGCCTTCTGCTTTGTTCCCGATTCCATCCTGCTGCTTGACTCTTGAGAGACACATCCATTTTAGCCATTGTTACCAGACCCTGGCTGTCCTATTTCCCTAGGTGGGATGGTGTTTGAGAACTGCTTTTGTGTTTAAGACTTTAAGCATTATCCCCTTTTTCCATTTGTGAAAAGGGTAAAATATGAGGAGTTTGGTTAGTTTTCGTCATAAAAAATTGGGCTGAAAAAGAGAAAACAAAAGAGAAAAGGTTACAGTCTCATTCTGCTTAGTGAGATTAGTGAAAGAGACTTTGGAGGGGGCCACAGATCACACACTCAGCAAGTTTTCAGATGACTGTTTCCTTCATTATTGGATTGTAAAATTGGTGATTAAGTTAGCTCTTTTTCTAAAAAAACAACAAAAAAAACCAAACAAAGCCAAAGGTGGGTTTTTTTCCAAATATGGATAAAAATTGTAGAAGTATATGTGCATCAAACTCTCAAAGCATTCTTCTTCATTCCAGTAATTTTGCTTTAAGGATACTATTTTAAGTATAATTTACATATTGCTCAAGTTTTCTGTAAGCCTTCCTGCAGTTTTACATCAGTCAATTAAACTTCTTTTTCTGATTAACTAATTTTTTCTCATTTTTTGTTGTTTATTTTTGTTTTCAGGCTTTCTTAAGCCAGACTCTATATCGATAGAATGAAAAAATTTAAGAGAAGACTTTCCTTAACCTTGCGAGGAAGCCAGACCATCGATGAGTCGCTGTCTGAGCTAGCAGAACAAATGACAATTGAGGAAAACAGCAGCAAGGATAATGGTAAGCGTATCTTTCACTCTGTAGAAAATGTAAGAATTTTGTCAGGCCCTATTCAAGTGAACATTGCTGGGGTTTATTTCAGTTTTCACAGTTGCAGGGACTTTCTCACTGTTTTTTTTTAACTTAGCTTATATTCCTCTACCCTAGTTCTTTCAACAGGTTATTAGATATTGGTTTGGTTTGCTTTGTTATTGAACTGTTACACAGCTATTTATCAAAAGCTACCTAAATTTATCTTTTTATGTCATGTGAAGCAAGGCTTATAGCTGCCCTTGCAATATATAAACCCATTGTATGGATTTAGTGGCTCTCACATCAGCTTCATATGGCTTCAAATTCAGTCTGTTCTCAAAATCATTATTTAGTAATATGATTGACTAATTCCTTAAGCATTCCGTATAAAACTGTTTACCTTAGATTGGTGATGCAGTGCAGTAGTCTAAATTCTGTCATCTCTTCGTGCCTCTCAGTAGTACTTCACCAGTAATAAGGTGACTAGAAACATTCAGGATAACCAGCTTGTCTCTGTGTTCTTACATAAGTCTTTGGCTGATCCCATCAATGTGCCGGCTGCTGTACAGTCCACTTTAGTGATGGTGCCGCTTTTGGATGCAATCTGCAGTAATAATGACTGGAAGAGATTTTGTTGCTTGTTCTGTTTCCTGGGCTGCAGCATTTAAGTCATATTTCATCTTCAGTGCTGAATAGTGTTATTTTTTGCTTTGCTGATATCTAAGATTTTTTTTCATTTATCAAGAGACCTGAATTTTATTTATCTCCCACTTCACAACAATAAAGGTTTCTGAATTTCCCACTGAAAACTGACAGGGCCAGGAAATTTGAGCAGAGGTAGAAACAATGGAATTTGCCCTGCAGATTTTTAAAACTCCATTTAAGATATGTTGCATACCAAGATTTTGGAAGCATAATTTACCTTCGGCAAAACAAAGCAAATAATGTTTTTCATTTTTACCTTTAATCCCTGGTATATTCATTGCTGTTGTCCTGTTTTTACTATGGGCCATGCCCAGTATTTTGGAGACGAGGTTTATTAGAACTTTTTATATGTCAATACAGCAGGTCTATTCTGGAGCAACAACTGAAGTATTTTTGCACTGATACGTGTTTAAATCCTTTCTGAGACACTGAGACATCCCACATGATTTCACTTGTATTTGTTACTGATGCATATTTTTTCAGACCTGTATATACTTCTGCAAGATTGATTTCATTATGTAAATAAGGGCAAAGATTGTTACTTTCACACTGAGAAATGAGCATGAAAAAATGATTAGCAGCATCAATGAGTGTGCTAAACTGAGTTGCTGAATTGATTAATTGAAAACTGAATCCAGGAAGAATAAAAAGATTTTGCCTTAAACTGGACCATGTCCTGGGTGTCAGCCCAAGGAACAGAGAACAAAATAACTTGTTTATAGAAGCATGAGCTTATGTCATGTCAAACCATGTATAAAACCATTTGCAGCTTGTAATATTTATCTGAGAATAATCCCAAAGAATAGTACTTGGATGTCTGTGTGCTTGTCACCAAACTGTGACAGGCTTGTCAGTAGATATTTAAAGTGTTAAAATAAGTAAAAAATACAATTCAAGAAAGTGTTCCTATAGTTGCAAATTACTTAGCTAGCTTTTAGTGCTCTTTTTATTTTACTTTCCATGGTAATTCATTGGCCAAAGGGAATCTTACGTATTAAAATTGTGATAATAATATATGCAATACTTAAACATGCTGAACGTTGTTGATGCCTTAGTCTTCTTGGATATACTCAAGGTATTGTCAGTCCTCTTGAAAGAAGACAAAGAATATAAACTCTATTCTGCTGTGCCTAATCTTCAACTCATCATTTCACGTCATTAAAGAAAGTTTTCCTGACACTTGCTACGTTTTTTAGATTCTTCCAGAATGCAGTTATTAGTAGTTATGCTCTTTGATCTTGCAGAGGTGAACAGGATACTACATTGTGGATTTTTGTTTTCCTTTGTTTTTCCTTTCCAACCCTATTTTTCTTAGAAAGTAGGGTTGGAAAATGCTTGCTCTTCTAGCTAGTCTTGCTTTTCTACAGGACACTCTAGCTTTCCCACAGATTACAATATTTTGTAAAGAGTATTTTTTGGACAGATCACAGGGACTGGGCCTTGGGCAACAACAATTGTTGGAAAAACAGCCAAGAAATTTTTTTTCTCTTTTGGTAAAAGACCAGTTTGGTAAAGAACATTGCCTGGAAAAAATCCTTCAGTGGGATTTTAAAAAAATTGGCTTACAAAGGAGTGCTTAAATTAGAAAGCTTTGCCTTGGCATCTTACAAAATTACAGTGCTAAAAGGCCTCCACTAACTGTAAATATCCAGCTGAGACATGAGAGGATGTAGTCTCTTGAAGAATATTTCATAAAGTGATAGCTGCATTAAGATCTTGAAAGTGCATCCTTCACTGTGATGGTGCTGATCTCAGGAGGCAGGAGTAGCCATCTCCTTAGTTCTGCTTTTAAGAATAAACAGCTCCTTTACCCTGTGGAACAGAGTAACAAATGTGCCCAGTTAACAGGCTTTGAATCTGTTCCTAAAGAACTTAAAAAAAACACTAGTAAATCAAAGGCATGCCAATATATTAATCTACAGAGAATCAAAGTCAGGGATACAATATTCTTCAGAAAGTGGTTCTTCATATGTGCTTTATTTTCAAGCATTACATCATGAATTTGAGAAATAAGAGTTGAAGGGCATTGTAACAGCATTTCAGGTCAGAAGGCAAGACTAGATCCTGAACGCTGAAGGCCTTTACAGCAGAATTTAATTCCATTGGTATTGTCTAGTTCTTTTGTTTTAACTTTTTCTTCCTAGCAAATTGCTCATCTTGTCTCCTGTCATTCCATGCTGATGGCTGTGTTCACTAGGGGTTATTATTTTATACATGCTAGTTTTTTTCCCTCCTGGGAAACAGCTGTGTTACTTGGTTATAGAGATTGTAGAGACTGTGTCCACACAAAACCATGTCTGTGCTGACCTAGAATCCAGATTTGCCTCCATCTGATTTATATCCTGTGAAATGCTTTTATTTATAAATCTCCTGTAAAAATCTTTATTATAAGTTGCAGTTCAGCACTGCCATTCCAGATGTAGATCAATTGTGCATAGTACTAGAGACCTTTTGTTATGGTCACATTTTTGTAATAACCTGTGTTGTTCAGCCCCCTGCCAAATGTTTCTTCTCCCACAACAATTGTCTGTGATTGCAAGTTAACTGCAGCTCCCATCCAGAGGCCCACCTTGTCATTAGCTCCAGCTTTGAGTGGGTTGTTTCAAGATTCAAAGAACAGTACTCTTAATGTGGAACAAATTGTCCCATTTGCAGTTCACAGACATAAAAATAGATCCATAACTTCTGATTTCTTTGCAGTGCACTGGTACCACTGAATCAGCTACCCTTTTGTATGCAGCCTCATTTGATACACAGCCTCCTTCATCGTGTGATGTCAGTACAATCTCAGTATGCATCACTCATCCATGAGCAGCAAAATGGGATTAGCAGGGATCAACCCATATTGTTCAATGCAGTAGCACAGAGCTGTTGCGCTGAATATAGAATATTCAGTGGGTTTGGGATTTTTGAACACCTTCAAATTATTTAGTGAGCAGAAACCTATATATAATTAAATCTTTCTTACAAATTATTTTCATCGTAATTGGCTTCTGGGTGAGAAAGTGCTGCCAAATCATGTCATAAACCATAAAAATAGAGGGACCAGTGAAATACCTAATGATATATCTGAAGCCTTATGAACTGTGGACTGCATGAAGTGTACTTTGGCTAGTCTTTTACCTAAGTGCAGAAGATTTTCATGGTCTCTGATGTTGCAACATATAAAACCAATTAGGCGGATTTGTTGTTTATTTTTAATTTGTCATACTAATAATGTACTGGCTTGTTTTTTAAATTCTAGATTTTAGCTTAATATTTAATATTTAGAATAATATTAAAAATATTAAATGGTAATTTGTAGGAGTTGACAACTAAATTTGCCCCTGAAATTTTTCTTTGGCAATGACATACTAATGAAATTTGGGTAGGAGTAGCATCCAAATCATGCATATTTAAAGCCTAATCAAGTGTAAAATTTATGCAAATATTTCAAATTCATATGATCTCTAATGGAAGCAAAAACTGTGGCTGTATTGTCTAATATTATGAAATGCATTATCACAAACTCCAAGCATGCTTTCAAGAATAATTGCAAGACACATTCCAAAATACATCCTCAGCTCTTGCATTAATCTGTATGTAACTTGGAAAGCATTCTGTCTTGTTGGTTTTTTTGGTACAGATAAATACACATATACGTAATAAACTAAAAAAGGTGAAGTTTTGATAGAAGTGGCTACCTGAATTTGTAAAATAATACTTATCTCCATTTGGTCTCTTTTAGCTTAGTGATGTGATCGTAGGATCCAGTCTCATGAACACTTGCATAATTTTTTTGTAATTTTACAGGTGTGAGTAATAATGGAAGGATCAGCTACGGTAAAGTGCGTAAGTGTTTTTTAGGTTTAAGGCATTAATGACTAGTTAATGCTCTGATAAGAGGGATGAATGTTTATGAAAATTAACACATTGCGATACTGTCTCAAAACATCCAAATGCCTTTGTAGTTTTAATCATTTCATGTCATCTTCAACAGAGCTGAGAAATTCCCATTCCATCTGCTATGTATAATTCCTTGAGTGTGGAAGGAAAACAGTGTGTTGCAACATATTTTCAAGACAGTGTTCTTGAATTGAAAATATGAGCACAGAAATGCTTACTGGTAATAAATTGGTAAAATTTCTCTGTTGATGTTGGAGGAAAGTATCAGTATGAAGATGTGGGTGGGTAGAGGGAGAAGAAATCCCCAGAATTGCTAGAGCTCATTCTAGAGCTACAGATTACTGTGAGTAACTGGTAGTTGTCACAGCTAAACACTGATCCTTGTACTGTCCCTTACACTGTACTTACTGGCAGTGTTTTTATTATAGTCTGTATGTACCCTTCTGTGCTGTGTTCTGCATCCGTTTTTGTTAATACTGTTCGCTATGGTTTTTCCATCCCACGTACGCTGCACAACATAGTGCTCTTTCTTCCCTTCTGTTTTAATTTGCTTCTTCCCACAAAATCTAGAGGCTCTGTTCATATGTGGAAGTGCTTATAAAGTGAAATGAGCATGAAAATCTAGTGCCTGAAAGCATGCTGCAGAGACCCATAGTTTTGAAGGGCTGTGTGGGGGTTTTGTCCACTCATAAGTGTTTTCCTTAGAAGTAGAATATGAGTTTGGCAGAGAACATAATGTTTAGATGCAGAAGAGGACTCTCTAAATATACCAGATTTCTGTGAGTGTAGGCTCACTGATGAATATGCAGAGACTTTTTCTCAGATGGTGTTCAGGTGGAGTCATTAAGTACAGAAAAGTAAAATACACATAACTAGTCAACACTGTTTCTGAAAGTGGGGGAAAAAGGAGCCAGACCCTCTGTTCTCTGGTTCGTTTGGCAGCGTGGTCATACAGATGTTTGCACTGGGAGTTGTGTATGTGAATTCAAGGATAGAGGCCAGGGATACTTGTGTCTTGGCTGTGGTACTGACTTGCATTGAATTAAATTGTAGCTGAAGTATTTTTCTGAAGGATTTGGTGTACTGTGATGCCTTTTGCAGTTACGGTTTTAAACTGATGGCGTGCTACACTTAAATGATTTGAGGTACAGAACTATCATACCTATGTTCCGGCACAGGTTCTGATGACCAAAAATATTATCTGAGCATTAACTTCTAAGCTATATATACATAATATATACATAATATACATAAATAATATATAATATAATATACATAAATCTTAAAGGCAGGGTTTTGGTTTTGAATATATTTCACTTGATTGTGATCTTTATTGTTTTGGTACCCAGGCTGAGGGCAAAACCTCACTCTACATAAAGTCAGCTTTGAAAGGCTTTTTATAGTCTTTTTTAAGATGTATTGATCTCATTCTTTGCCTTGTGTGTTTGTAGTTTGGTTTCATGCATTGTTTTTATAGTTCTAACAGACAGAAAAAATTCTGTCCTTTCTGTCCTAAATTGAAAAAAAAAAAGTGCCATTTTAATAATTGAGGTACTTCATTTCTTGGAAGAAGTTGACAACTGTGTTTTTTCAGGGTTATATTAGCATATTTTTTCAAATGTTCTACCAATATTTTTTGCCTTGTGTTGTGCAAGTGAAGAACATTTGCTCTGGAATGACTGCTGTACTCAAATGGATTAATTTGAGCAATGAGAGTAATCCCTTGAAATTTTGCCAAGTTTTAAAATCATAATATTCAATAGTTTGAAGATTTCATCTTATTGTTTAATGAAAAATACTGGTTTAAATGATATTGAGTGGTTGCTCTGCTTTCAGAGTGACTTAATGTTTTCCTGGGTATCATATAACAGAATCTAAGGAAACAGGCCTATAAAATAATCTATAAATACACAGTATTTTGTTGTGTTCCTCATCCAGCTCCTGTAGAGTACATATATAGCAAGCGTATTGCTGCTTTCGATTATTTAAATGTATCTTCTATGGAAGCTGTCACCTGTAATCAACTAATTTTACTGACTGGGTCTGACTGCCTTACAGCTGTGTAATTAAATACTGTACAGTGCAGTATTCCAGTTCTATAATATCAGAAATTCACCTGCTTACATTCTAGATTTTTTTAAGAAATAAAGGGCTTCTTGACAGCAGCTTCTTCAGCAGTTTGTTCAAAATATTTTATATTTCCAGTGCAAAAAACCCCAGGTTTTATTATGTAAAAACTGAACAATCATTAGCAGAGCCCAGCATTTAGATCAGGTAAATGGATGTGTAGTAGATGATGCTGAAATATGAGTAAGTTATACGACAGGGGCGTTTGAGAAGCCTACATAAACAGTTTTAAAAGGTTGTGATGATGCATCACAAGCTTCATGAATGTAAAGCTGTTCAGAGAATGAATATTTAATTTCACAAATGTAGATTTTTGACACTTTTCCATTCTCAATCAAATTGAAAATGATTTTAAAAAAAGCCTTGGAAGTTTTCTGGAGCAAGGGTGAGGTCAAGGTGGTGGAAAAGAAACTATATTGAGTCCTGTCCTATAAAATCCAATAGTGGATTCTCGAGACATTTAGTGACATTTTGTTACACTTGAGCCAGTCCAAAGTCAGGTTGCAGCTAAAAGTGTCAAGTGAGGTTCTGCCTCTCTCCTTCTGCCAGCAGCTATACTCTGTATACCCCATAGTGATCTAGTTCAAAAACCTAAATCAAAACTATATTTCTTTTTTGTTGGGGACTGGGAGGAAGAACCTTGAGCCACATTTTTGGTAGAGGCAGTGAATTGTGGCAGGCAAAAACATTAATCCTTACTTACAATAAGGAACATGTCCGGATTCAATCCCCATTCTATACCCAAATTAGTCATGATAAATGCTAGGTCTTCAATATCTCTTACTTTGATTAGAAAATCTCCACGTGTGTATTTTAACTGTATTTATATGAATTTAAAATACATATTTATACGGTTTACATGTCCAGAACAGATAATGGTTGTGGAATCAAAGATTTTTTTTCAGACATACTGAGCTCTGTCAGAGATGTTTGATTTAAGGGAAAGTGTCACCTTGTATGACTGGTTATTGAATTCTTTATTAAAGCTAGTTGAAGAAAATACCATTGCAAAATTTAGGCAGTGAAATCTGAAAAAAAGCTTGGTCTCTTTTTAACCTTATAGAGATACTCATGGGGCTTAAAAAAAGAAAGAGTTAGTTGAGTATGTGATAATATATACTCATAAGAAGTGTTTTAAAATGAATTTACATTCCTAGTGAAAATGCTGTCTTTCTTCCATCCACCAGCTGACTGAAGTGTGATGACAGTATGTCAGTTGCTGAGGCTGTGCAAAGAAATAGCAGGCAATTCTGCAGGCTCTCTGGAGCCTAGCTTAAGTAAATCCAGTTAACTTAATCCAGCACAGGAAAGAAAGTGGTTGTGTGGGTCTTCGTTATCATAGATGGATGAGGAAAAGAACCATTGTGGATTAATTGAAAAATTGTTTAACTCAGGAGTAATTTCAGGTCAAGGTTTGTGGTTGATTTAAATTGCAGTTAAAGGAAGAAGAGGAGACATCTTTGTAAAGTTGTTGCGTTTAGTTAATTCTTCAGACAGGTTTCTTGGTTATATACACTGGTGTTCTACTTGACTCTGGCAGTTTTCATAATTATGAAGTAAAGAAAGTCAGTTCTACTTATGTTCAAACATACTATTTATGCCACTTCACAATTGAATGAGTTCAGTGGTTCATTTGAATTGTTTTCTGGTTTTGTATGTTTGTTAGCATTGGTGTTGGCATTATTTCAAACTTAGCAAAGCAGTGGTACCTTATTGGGTACAGTGTTTTCTTAAAATACGTGTGTGTATTCCAAAATGTTTCATGATCTGGCAACTCTTAAACCATTATTAAGCCAGACTGATTGTATTTTGAACAGTGTTTTCCTTGAACGATGCTGTTGTATTTATTTTGAGTTATGCCAATAGTGACGAGAGTTTGAAAGACACAATGTGACAAGTACAAGAAAATTATCCAAATTATATAAAGGGCTAGCTCAGCACAAACCAAACTTGAACACTGAGTAATACAATGGTGCACAGTCACCATGCATTGCTCAATTTTAAACCTTGCAGAAGGTGCACACGAAACCAAGATAACATGGATGTGGCATTTAAAAAAAGGAATGTGCATTTTTATAGCAATAAAACTAATGTGTGCATGTAGATACACTTTTTTAAAAGGTGTCTGTTGCAAGAATTGTTCAGGGACAATGAAAAGAAAACTGTGTCATCATCCTGTACATCAGTATAATATTTTCATTGAGAACCTTTTTTAACTTTTTTCACACTTAAAGACTAGATTTTCATGATAGCTTAGTCGGCTACCTAAGAAAAGAAAGAGTTGAAATGGCATTGCTTGAAAGATGAGTTCCAAGACTACATGCTGTAGCCAAAATAAGAAGAGAAAATAATAACAACTGCTGAAATACAATTTTAAAAGAACCACTGAGAAGTCTCTGTTTCAGCTCATTTTCCATATCAGTTTATTTTATCAGTTTGGGGTAACAGATTATAGAGTAGGGTGAGGAAAGAGAGCTGGAGGTAAATTGTTAATAAGACCCTCATTGGAATGGTTGTGCCAGCAACCAACACAAGTGAAGTGCCCAGATGCTGCAGAAGTCTGGTGCTGTAAGGACGGCTGGAGTTCTGCCTCTCTGTTCTCGTCTCTGAGGATGACATTTGATGACAAGTCTAAGATTGGAGCCTAAAGTACAGCATCACTTCCCCAGTGTATTGTATCAGTTTCTAGCTCAGAGACTTACTGAACTAAGCAAGGCTCTGTGTGGTTAGTTATTCTGAGCACACTGCTTGTTCAGTCTCCCCTTGAGTCTTAGAAGTTTGGGTAGTTTTAGTATCCTGTGACAGGGAGTTTCCACAGAAGAATCATTTGTGTGCAGTATGCAACCTGCCATGGCTGGCTTTTTCACTCTTGTGCTGAAGGAGGTGGTGGATGCAGCGGATTCTCTGGTGCGCTCTTTAGCCCTCCACTGAGTCTGTGGGTTGTATCATGCCTCTGCTGTTGTAATCTAGGTGAGAGAGGAAGACCAGATTCTTTGAGATGCATGATCTCAAAATGCAGTAGATCCACACACTTTTGCACAGTGAATTTTTTTGTGGCTTTTTGCTCACCTTTTAATTTTCATCATTCATTTTGCCTGTAGCTGAATATTAAACCTAGAGCAGCATGAATTACATTTACTAAGTGCAGTGACAGTTGAGTAAGGGATGTTTGTGAGTTTTATATAGGGGAAACATTTTTAAAGACAAATCAAACCTATAATCACAGAAATAAAATTACAAAAAGCAGTTTTTATAGATAGATGTAGTAAAGGCATATAACTTTTACAGTTTAGATGCATTTTATTCAAAGCCAGACAGTTGACTAAACCCTCATCTTGTAACTGCAATGTTGTACTTTAAATATAGTCATTCAACATATTAATAATTCTGGACAAAATGAAGTGAATTAAAAGAAATTGTAACTTCAAAAGAAGTACTTGTGGGTCTTAAGAGAGATAGAGTTAAGTAGTTTCTTCAAAAGCACTTTAACTCTTGAATCTCATAAATGCATGAAAACTAATAAATAGTCCTGTAAATTAATTTCCAACAAGAGTTCCTTGATCATTTTTAATATTTGTTCCAGTCTTGGCTGTTACTGTCGCATTTGCAGAGAGGAAGTAACATAATGCAGAATTCATGCAGCCATTTCTTTAGAAGGTCCTAGCATACAGCAGTGCACACTGCATTGTTTATAGCAAATATACTTTCCAAAACTTAAGCCTATGTGTTATACCATCATATGCCATCCAATCCTTCCTTTTTGTAAATTAACATGTATCAGGATTTTAAACCCTCCTTTTTAAATAAGTAGTACTAATACTTGTCTTAGTCAGAAATTCAGTGTCTCATGAGTGTTTTTGTAACCTTCACTTCATTGTCAGCCAGTGGTTGTGCCTGTCCTACTACATGACCTAAATTACTGTTGCAAAATTTTATAATGGGCTCCACAATTTAGTACAATACTTAGGATAGTGAAGGAAGGTAGTAGTTGGCTATGATGACAAAAGTTACTTCTGTATAATTGGATCTTACTTATCATATCCACCGTTTATCTTTCATTTTTATATAAATTTACTTATTAATGTAATCTGTATTTATCCTTATATTTGAGCTGAACTTTGAATATGTTAGGGTATTTTAGGAATTTAGTTTTAAACTATAACATACATACAAATTTGCCAGTGCCATGAGAAAAACAGATTCGTTAATAATAATCTTTGTGCATCATACTGTCATGTTAATAATGAGCAAAAAACTCAATCTCTGCATAGACATTCAGTGTATTTATAAATTCTGGCCTCTTACGTACTGCACAGTTCATGAAGGTAGATTGCTTTTAGCATGAGTAGTCAAAAGCCCTAACATATAAGGTACTATCCATTTCTTCACACTGCATGTAAACTCAGTGTGAGGTGTTTAGGCTAGAAACTTAATCAAATTCAAATCAAATTAGCAGGAAAGTTGGAAAGTAAAAAGGAGATGTTAACTTATCAAAAGCAGTAGTTGTGCTGAATGTGAACCCGTGTCCTGTGTTGTGGAAGTAGTAATAGATTCTTTTAAAAATTGATGAGGAATTTGCTGCCCGCTGTGCTAGGATAAATTTACTGTTAAAGGCATGCAACAAGGAAGCTGGTACCACTTGTAAAACCATGATGCAAACTGTTAGAACAGAAATAAGCATTTGGGACAGAGATATTCAGAGGTTTGAAGACCCTGGTCATACAAATATATACACAGATATATGGTGTATTTTTCCTCATGTTCATCCACTCAGATGCAAATGAAGGGATGCAGGCAGGTTTGTAACAGTGCTGACATGTCCTTTCTGTTTTCTGCCTGCGGCATGTTTGGGTTTTTTCCCCAGGACTTTTATTTTTTTCCCTGCAGCAGCTGAGTTAATGTTTTTTTGGGTGTTTTTTTTTTTTGTCTCACTGTGTTATTTGTGTTTATATGCAAAAATTCCTTTCATAATTATTTCTTAAGGTCATTGACCTGTCCTTGGGTAATTCTGTCTGTGTACTTCTGTCTCTGCTTCAGACTAATCGTAATAATGTATCTAGAAAGTTTTTGTATATGTGGGATGGGAGGGTGTTCCCTTCAGGACGCTGTTTTTCTTAGATTACTAGGCACTTGTTGCTGTTCCTTTCCTTTACCATTGAAATGAAATTCTGCTTTCTATAAAATATGTTCTCCTAGCTATATTTTTCTTTCTCCCTTTTTTTGGAAGGGAAAGCAAGATTTTGGGTCCCTGCATGTAGGTATATAAGGTGGAGTGATGAAATATCATCCCAGACTGCTCCCTGTCCCAGGAGGCATGAGTGAAGCTCTGAGCACACCCTGGGAGCTGTGGCTCCAGTGGGTGCTGCTCCATTCAGTAGCACTCACACTGTGGTTCCTCAGTGCATGGCTGCTGCCTTTTCTGTCTTCTGAATAATACCAAACCTGAATCTGTAATGTTAATAAGAATCAAATCAAATAATGGAAAAAAATTACTTGAATCTCAGTTGTTCTTTGGGCATAGCTTCTGTTCTTTTTCCTAGTATAGAGCGAGTGCTTGCAGGTAGCTGCCAGATGACTCTGATCTCGTTTTCTGAAGCAAGAGTATTTCATCTTTATTTTCTTGTATGAATGATTTCATTGGTGGTTCTGCTAAGTCCACTGTTGTGACAGTCAATGCAAGTGGACATTTGTTCTGCTTCTTTTGGGGGGTAAAAAAAACCCTCATGTTTTTAGAGTTAGCCCCTTCTAGGACCATGTCTATTCTTGAGGGCTGGTCCATGTTTGAGGAGTCAGGTTGATGAAGGAACATGAACACCCAAATTCTGTTCACACTTGTAAATACAATTTGAAAATTTCTTACATTTAATTCTTTTAGAAAGTGCTTATCAATGATAAGTTCTTTAAAAAAAAAATTTCTGTGAGCTATCTGAAGCACAATCCAGTAGAAAGCCAAAATAAAAAAAAATTAATGCATAATTTTTCTGATGCCCTATAAGTTAATAACCTTAATTATGACATAACAGCTCTGGAAGGTACAGACAGGTATGTTTACTTCTAAAGATCTCCAATGGCAAGGCTTTGGTGACCCACAAGAATTTTGAGAGAGAATATCTTCAAAGGCTTGTAGTTGAATTTGCTCATCGTAGTTGACCTAAAAGCTGTCCTGTTTAAAAGTAAAGATGAAACCTTGTTCAGTAAAGACAGAAGAAATTAATTATAGTGTTCTGGTTTTATCAACATTCTAAGACTGTATATTTAGGGCATTTACTCGTCCAGCAGGAGAGTGACAGGATTTAGCTAAAATTAAATTTGGGTAACACTTAATACTGTGGTTTATACTTGTTTGTTAATACAGAAATGGCCATATTATGGTGGTTTGCTGTTAGCATGAAAGATAATTTTACTAGACTGGTGATTTCCTGTTCACTAACTCTTTTTTTTCTTTCTTTTTTTTCTTCTGGCATGTTCCTGACAATTCTCCTTGCTTGTGGCAATGAATATTTTGATCCTCGTGAACTGTAGAGCCTATTGTGAAGAATGGCAGGCCTCCAACGTCTCACAGCATGCACTCATTTCTCCACCAATACACAGGATCTTTCAAGAAGCCCCCTTTACGGAGACCACACAGCGTCATAGGGGGCAGCCTCGGCTCTTTCATGGCAATGCCCAGAAATGGGAGCAGATTAGGTAATTTCCGACACTGTTTGTTTAAATAAATTCTTCTGTGAAAAATAATGTTGGTATTGATTCATAGCAGGAGGTGCAGATACTGTAATGCTTTAATAAGTCCCTGAGTATGCAGTAATTTTTTTCTGGAGTTCAGAAAATTTGTTCTTAAGGCACTGAATGTATCTTAAGATTTTCAGGAAGAAAGCCATTAGAAGAACACAGAGAAATCACCCATGAATTTTTTACAAGTTTAAAAGTTAAAAAAGTAACAAAATATTCTTAATACTTTGCAAGGAACCCATGTGTCCATCTCAGTTAAGTATTGGCAAGAAGTACAGTAAATGTATTACAAAAAAAACAGAGGATAATCATCCTATGTGTGGAATTTTAAAAGAACTGCTTCTATATTACTTCTCAATATTATGGAGAAAAAAAATTTTTTTTCAATGACAAATTAAGGCCACTCAACTGTAATTATCTTTTTGTTGTGGTCTTGAGCTATATTTGTGCTTCCGTGAAGCAAATAAGTTATGAAATATTTTTTCTTCTTCAAGTAATTTGTCATGTTGCTGCCTCCAGTCACCAATAATGTTATTGCTTGCTTTTATGTTACTTTAAATTATGCTTAATTAATTGATACTAGAAAATGAGAGCAAGTCACAGGTTAATTAGTTTTATTAGTTTTTCAATCTACTGCCCTCCTTTAGAAGTTTGATAAACTGATCTTCGAGATTAAGCTATGAATCTTCAAGATAGTTGTCAAACCTGGTGTAATACCACTCATCATGTTCAAAACCATGCCTTTTTACTGCTTGAGTTACCATTCCAACAATAAAAAAGACATATATCGTTTTGAATTTACTCTAGCAGCTGTTGCTTTCACACAAGAAAACAGGTTTTAGTATGCATGGTTTCACTACTGTATCAATTTCTGATTTCACTCAAGTCCAGTACACAGTATTTGCTTTTTCATTTTTGTCAAGCCAAGCTTTAGTTAATTTGCCAAGAATCTAACAGGAAGAGAGAGTTATAAAAAAATTGTGTCCTTAGTGAAATCTGTGTTTATCTGAATATGTAGTCTTTATGGATTATTTGTCAAACTTGATACATGTAAACTACAGGAGCAGCAAAGGTGGTTTTGGGTACAGAGATGCCTGTACTCTCTTACTTATGTGTTGCCTTTAACAGCAATTTATAATTTTTTCTCAAGTAGTATGGAGTAGGTGCACCTACAGAGTGTATCATGGAATCACAGAATGGTTTGGGTTGGAAGGGACCTCAAGGTCATCCCATTCCAACCTCTTTGCCATGGGCAGGGACACCTTCCACTGGGCCTGGTTGCTCTGTATGTATATGTTAAACACCTCTTTTTGCTTTGGATATGATAATGCCTTTTTTAAAACTCTTTATTTGATGGAAATACAAGCTACTTATGCAGGTGATCTAGCGGTAAAAAACTAGGAGTACAAGTATGTGCAGTCATAATTCCTCTTTCTGCTCCTTTTCACGTCTTTCTTTCTCTTGTTCTTGCTATATAAGAATGGTTATTACTCATTAGGAAGCTGAGGTTTTCTCTTTTGGGATAACAACATCAGAAACAAAATAGTCAAATATGCTACACTGCATGAGACTTTTCTTTACTTTCTTCATCCACCCTCTTTTCTTTACAGTTTTTCCTCTATTTTTTTATGTAGAAAAGTGGTTATTTCGTTAAAGAAAACCAGGTTAAATTGAGACCTGCCGCAAGTGCATCTTCATGCTGCATGTGTTTGAATGAGATTACCACTATAAAAATTGATTGAGAAGTCCAGGAAGGTTTTGGAGTTTTGTTTGCTTTTTGAGCATTGAACTTGAGTTTCTGCAGTTGTGATAATATGTAAAATCCCGAAATACTTCAAAAATAATTTCTACTTGGAAATTCTCTGTTAGCTTTATGTTTTATAAAATGCTCCATAAGGAGAAAATTTTGAGCTGTGCCTTTTTTAAAAATTTCTTAGCTATTTTTAAATTTAGTATTCAGTTACCAGGATGATTTTAGATACCAGAGGTGATTCTCAGACCAGATTGTGAAACTACTGAATGAGGGTTTAGCTGATAGAATTTTTAAAGTTCGCTTGTATCTGTACAGCTTCTAGAGTCTTGTACCTCTGGAAACATCTGCTGCTGCAGTCCGTGATGACGCCAGAGCTAATAAACCTTTTTTGGACCTGACCTGGCTGAATGTAGAACAAATCCGATTGTCCTTGTTCTGTTTTTATATTAATGTCACCTCTGGAGAGGCTTCTGGAATGTGCAGAGCCAACTGAAGCTGGCCCTGCTGGTGGACTGAAGTAACAGCCAGGAGAGTGTTAATCCTTGCTTTTGCAAGTTGTATTGATACAGTAATGGAGAAGTCTTGTTTCATTGTCATAAATGTTATTTGAAAGGAATGATGTTTCCATACAGCTTTCATAGTTCCGTAAAGGTAATGGCAAAGGCAATTTCTCACTATGGCCTTCTTCAATTTGAATTATATTATCACTGAAATTAATCATACAATGTATCCACTTCATAGAAAAGTAAGCTTTGGAAGAGTGCACCTTGGAAGAAATCCATTATGAAAGTCACATGATTATTTTTGTAATAATTTGAAATAAGGTGGAAAGATCATGCAGTCTGACTCAGTACTTATTAGTGACTTTGATTATGGCTCACTTGGAGGAGTTCTCATTTGCTGCACCGTAGGTTCCCTGTATTAATTTCTTCTGTGGTGCATTCCTCACAGCTGACATGAGGACAGCCTTTTCCTTTAAATGTACTTCTATAGTTTCCCTGTTATATTGTAGTAATCTACATCTAGCTTTTCATTTCATGGCCATTCTGGATATTTAATAAGAGTACATTAAATTAGACATCTGTATAAGAGAATGCTTTGGTATTGCAGTAAAAGCAATTCAATATATTGTGGAATTACTGAAACCTCCAAAGACTATGCAAGCAAGTTTTCATGCAGGTAAACTTGTCTAAAGAAAGGTTTAGAGAAATGAGGGCAATATTTGCATGGTTCTCATCATTGCTTATTTAAACACCATTGTGCACCTGTGTAAAAATGATTCAAATGGCTGGGTTAATGCCTTAGTCTAGGGTTTATGCCATTAAAATAATGAACATAAGGCTCTACTAATGCCTTTTTAATTGAATCAAATAAAAGGATGCATTTATATCAGATGATAACACAGTCAAGTTATTTTTAAAAAGCTTGAAAGTATATCTGTTTAGAAAATAATTAAAACATCTGCAAACCCTTATAGATAGGAGTAGTTGGGTATTTAGCCCATTGGAAATGCATGTTCTTTACTGATACATTTTTGATTGCTCTGGCCAGTATCCTGCATGAACCCTCTTGGTTTTGGGTATGTAGCTTATCCAGACTTGCCGGAATTAATCATATCACAGTGGTATTCAAATTATCATCTATATATGTCTGAAATATTGCATTTTTAGACTTGAATAGTGCATACCCTCTTTGTCTTCACATTCCTGATTTAGAAAGAACATAATCTCCTTGCAGCTACATTATCTGTTCCAATATATGGGTTTGTGTTACTAGTTCTTGAAATAGTGCTTAGTTGTGTGTTATTACATGGGTGAACCTCTTAGTAAAAGAATTATCTTTGTCAGCTAGGGTGCTCTATGTTGTTCTGAGCATTGCATTTCCAATTGTCTTTTTTTACTAGTAATTTGATAATACAAATGCTTTCGTGAATTAAATGTGAAAAATATGACAGTATCAATCCCATAATAATTTTAAGTATCAGTCTCTCAAAAAAAAAAAAAAGATTTTGTTGGTTTTTATTTTGTGAGATTGTTGAGATAACTCTCTTGCGTAGCTTCCATAAAGAAAATAGACTTTGGGTCCCAACCAATGGGCTTGTTCTAACATGAGGATAAATAGGTTTGGGAACAATTATAACAGTATAACTGCTACACTTCATTTTACTAACAGAATCTCAAGAGCTGTAATTGCTAAATTGGATTAGATGACCTCTCAGAAACGTATTTTAAAAGAGAGTTTTTATTAAAGAACCAATATGGTGAGTGTGCTATTACACCAGATATAACAGTACTGGCATAACAGCTTTGCTGCAAGCAGTGTTTTCAATAATGCTTTTATATTACTAAAATTAATTTTCCACAGTTTGTTAGAAATTTTTAAAAAGATAGCTGTCAAGTCACTACAGAGAATAAAACAATTCTTAGAGTCTTAGCAAAAGAGAGTCACATTTTTTCTGCGTAGCTTCAAAAGTAAGGGTAATCTTTAGGAACCGCTTTCTGAAAACCTTTTCCAAGGGTTCAAATTGCCCTGCCTTTAATAGCACTGATGAGTATTTAGCTTGTTTGCAATCAAAAGACTGCTTATTAAGGAGTGCAGGTTAATTTTATTTTTTTTTTATTTAGTCCAAATCTATGCATGACTTGCAGGGAAAAATCTGATTCAGTATGGGTTTTTAATAGAAATCCAATATAAATCTGCATCACTGCTGGAAAATTTGCTTTGTGCACAAGATGCATGCTTTGTTTCTGTTTAATTACAGTATTTTGAGTTAAAATATGTGTTTCTAATAACTTAGAAATTATTCTTTCTTTTTATATCCATTTTATTTTCCATAAAAGGAAATTGTATGTACTGAGGAAGAATTAGTTCCTTTGAAGTGTGCGTGATTGTATGTAAGCCAAGCTAGACAAATATTTTAGAAGATGTGCTTATAACAAAACATTGCCCTAATGGCTTTTTTCCCCCTAGAAAAATCCAATTTTCTTGCTTGTTGATGGTGTGAAACTTGCAGTTTCTCTTTTGGTTTTTGGGGGCTTTTTAAAGTCACTGTGATGCTTTGCAAATGTTAAATACTTTCAAGTGTGTTGGTTGTAAGGCTGAATTGATCTCTGTGCATTTTGCTAATATTAGCATTTTTTAGGGATGGAGTTCCGGGATTTTTAGTTGTTCCTCAGGTTCTCTAACACCTTGTTGAAGATAATGATTACTAACAAGGATCAGGAGACAGCAGGGAGCTGGTGTCTTTTGAAGCACCTACTTTATATGTATAGGTATTTAATTTCTGAATTTTGCATTTCAGATATTTCTAAGTTGATGGTGGAGCATTACTCATAGTGAATTTCTTCTATGACCGATTTCTTGTGTGTCCTTTTGCAAATCATTTGGCTCTTTATGCTGTAATAGCCCTGCCTTGATTTTCTTTTGTTCACTTTTCTTTTGTCTCCAAAGACTGAAAAATCTTTTGGTGCTTAAAACCAAGGTCTATATGTATATATAATATACATAAGCTTTTATGTGCATGAATCTTAAGGATTGTTTAAAAATTAACAAGTTCAGTTGACATGAAGATCCTGCATCACTTAACTCAAGCAGTTAGATAAATTCCTCCATAAGGTCACAAATTTCACTTAATGGCTTGTAAACATCAAGTCTTCTGAATGCACTTGTATGTTGTGGGCCTTGATTTAGATGGTTATATACATCCCCTGAGTTCACACATGGATGCCAGGGGATTTTATATTTGAAACTTCTGTATTTGTCATTTCTGAAAATACTACTATACCTCTTGGTAGGACTTTTAAGCTGACTGAAGATACATTTAGGTTACTAGCATCAGGTAGTCTGATTTGAAAATGTTAATTATTCTCAGTAATGTTGTATATCCAAGAGCAGCTAAAAGAGGAGTGGTACTGAGGGATTTTAGGAACTGAAGCTGGGAGGGGGAGTTGGCTTTGAGGAACTACAGTTGGGATTGGAACGTCTGTCTTTTGCTTTGGAAAACTGAGTTCTCCTACAGTTCAAATAAGTTTGCATAGAATTCCTATAAAGTAATCCTGTTCATTTTGTGGTTATTACTGAGCCATTTAAAGTATGTATCAAGACTGCCATGGCTATGATGAGTCTGACTCTGCTGTGTAACTCAATCACAGTAATGATTCACTTCTTTTCCATCTGTACAGAAAAGCTGTTTGATGCATTGCTGTTTAACCATTTTCAATTATTTGGATTATTTTTAAGATATTGTTCATGAAAATTTGAAAATGGGATCGGATGGGGAAAGTGACCAAGCTTCTGGAACATCATCTGATGAAGTTCAGTCTCCCACAGGAGTTTGTCTCAGAAACCGGATACACAGACGAATCTCAATGGAGGTAATTCACTTTTAGTATAAGGATCATTTAAATTGACAGGAGAGTTGGGGTTGCTTTAATTGTTTCTGGTAACTGGTCGTCTTCTCAATTAACTGTAACCAAGCATTCTCCCATATATTTCATGCAGAGAGCATTTATTTAGTGCTATTTAAATTTGTCTCCATTTGTCACACAAAATGATGGTTGTCTTGCACTGTTTATGAGCTGTTAATTTTGAAAATCTAAATGTATTTTGAAACTTGGAATTTTTGGAAGGAATTTCTTAAGTGTAGCATTTAAATAGCTTTCTGTCACATTGTGTGCAAACCACGGAATGTATTCAAGAAGATACATGGTTTCTACATTTTTTACTTAACACTGTTTCCTAGTCTTTGCAAAACTAATGCTACAGCAGCAGTGATGGTCCTGACTGCTTCAGCCTTTTCCTCTCTTCCTGTTTTTTTTCATGAACGGAACTTTACAGGATGGTAAACAAAAGGAGGAAAAGTACCTTATGAATAACTGTGCACATAATTTCCTTTATTTATGAGTCTCCTTATGAATACTAGCCACCCTTGTGCTTGCTTTGTTGTCATTTCCCTTGGTGAACTAAAACAGAGCACTTCCCTTTTTCTAGAGTGTATAAAAGTTACAGTTATAATGATGTCTTTGTTACAGAAGTATGTAGAATTGTGTAGTTGCTGCTGTATAGTATACGTAGCAATAAGCCTAGCTGTAAGATTTTGCATTTTCATTCAAGGCATCATATACTGGATTGGGAAACTGATTTGGATAAGTTACAGTAGGGTGTACATGCCGGAAATGTTTATTTGTGAGGCATTCTTTTATGCTTGGAATTCCAAGACTTCATAGTGCAGATATGATTTCAAAAATGTGTGGATTGGCTGTATTAATTATTAAGATTGTTCCTTGTACATGAGAGGTTTTGTATGCAAATTCTTAAACTTCTGTGTTATTAGATCTAAAAACTTTGTTCACCTGGCTTTGCTTGCTGACATTAACTTGGGAGAACAAATGTGGGTTTATTGGTTTATGCAGGATGCTTAAATTAGGGGAAAAAAGTCATTGTGAAAACCTGCTTATCAGAATGTATGCTGGACAAACTAAAAATCAAGGAAATTATCTGAAGGGATTATTTTCTTTTTGTTCATTGTCTGTTTCTTCTCTGTTTTGAAATGCCTATTTAGAACAGGAAAGAAACAAAGAAATTAATGATTCATAATGAAATTAACAAACTGAAATGGAAATCTGTCAAATCCTCCAGAGAGGGCTAAGAACCATTAAAGGACTCTCTTTTGTATTGGAATACAAGAACACCAAAAGAAATTACTAAAGAGCTCAGAAATAGTAAAAGTCAGGAAATTCCTGTGTAAATTTTCAGAAGTTTTTGTTTGATTGTTTTGGTTTGTTTTAGTTTTTGTGTGGTTTTTTGTGGGTTTTTTTTTTCCTCAACTAAAAGCATCTTTTAATTTGCCTCTTTAATTGTAAAACAATTCTAATATTACTGTTTAAGAGTCTTTGGGAAGCTTTTAGATTTTGTTTATGCAATGCTAATTTTCTTACTTTCCTCCAAATTCCAAATGCTTACTTCTGACTGTTGAAATTAACATTGTTTTCTTCATTGACTTGTTTAGTCAATGAGAGAACAAATTCTTTTTGGCATTTATTCCTGTATATTCTGTGAGAATTGTAATGTTTCCCTCAAATCACCATATAGTATTGATACAGTGACTTTTCCTGTAAGATTCCATGCTGATGTGTGCAAACAGTCTCAGTTCTGAATTTTAAAAATGAGAGGACTCATTCTTAAAATGAGTGGAATTAAGTTTGCTTCTTAGAAGTACTTTGCAGCAGATTAGGTTGGATTTGTATCTATTCGTGCATTCCAGAGGGGGGAAAATACAACAATCTCATCGCTTTGGTTAAAACACCTTTGTAATGGTAATCTTTTCAGTCACCTTTCTCATTTCATAAGTGAAAAGACTTTAAGTGATTACATTGCCTGCCTGTCTTTTCCTCCTTCTATTTATCCCATGGGTCATTTTCTGTCAGTTTTGACACGGCTAGAAATCTCAGATTCTAATTCTCTATTAATTTCGGTGAGAAAGCTCTTCATAGGGAGACATTGCTAATGTATCCACTGCTAGTTAAAAACCACAATATCCACATATGAGTTGAGTTACAAGATGTAAGTCCGCAGAAGACCCGGTTTTACTCAGTTGGCTCTTTGTGGAATGGGATCACTTGCTTCCTTGACCTTTGAGGGGACTAAAACAAGTTTTTTTCCCTCTTATAAAGAGTTGTGCCTGTATGCCTTGTGAGGCTTGTGCCACGGAGCTGGCTGATTCAGTAGTAGCAGTGTCATTATATAAAGAGAAAGAAACAGTCTGTGTTGTAAGAAAGAGTCTAAGTTTCTGTTATTTCATTTATTTTGATGGCTGGTGGGGATCTGTTGTCTCTAGACATTGGGTAGCCTGAGGACATACTGCCTTTATAACCATTTAGGATGAGTTATAGCTGTGTGCTATACATCACAGGTTGGAGTGAATTCATACATGTGTGATGGAATGTTTTTGCTGAAGAATGTAGTCTGCTGAAGTCATTAGCCCCAGCTGAAATCCATTGTAGAATGTATTTGATTAAACATATGCAGTTGGATAACATGATGAAGCAGTTCCTTGTTCCTTCTCACTAAGATGAATGTGCCTGTCACGGTATGGCTCTGTCCTTTCTTGTGTTTAGTTTGACCAATATTTGCTGTATTTATAGTGAGTTTTTTACATAAATTCTTGGTTATGTGTGTTTGGTTCTTTGTGCTGAATTGACAGAAGTCCTAATTCATTTTGAAGGTAACTAATCAGGTAAAGTTGAAACGTTGGCACAGTCCTTTTTACTTACAGGAATTTTGTATATATAACCAAATTTTTTATGCCCACCTTGAACTTCCTCTAGAATTCTGAAAATAAGCAACCCAACCAGGTTTTATTAGCTGCTTGCTAAAAAAAAAATGTATACTGTACTCAAAGTGCTAACCAGCAAAAAAAAAAAAAAAAAAAAAGGCAGTATTATTCCTGTGATATTTTGTCCATTAGAATATACATTCTGATGTTTAGTGCCCATCCCCACTGCAGTTAAATAATGCATAGCTACAAATAAAATGTTGTTAAAGAGCAGACATATTCTCTGCTGCAGAATATATGAAAGATTCTGTTGGGAAATAAAACTTGATCTTTCTAAAATTTTCATACAAAGAAATACAAAATAGACAGTGGCGAGAGAAATTAAAAATCTGTTTGTTATAGCAGAATCTCCATGGCAATAGAAAGCTGAAATTTCATAACCTTAAATTGTCCTGCTTTAGATAGAAAGTCATTGTGCTTCAGTGTAACCTAAATATGAAACATTTTAATTATGAAATAGTGATAGTTCAATGAGAAAGAATCCTGCTCGGCAGTGAAAAGTTTGCCGGGGTGAAAACTTTCAGTGCACAGTAGCAGCCATGGAAGTACCAGGTTTCAGTCTGTCACACCCCTCCCGCCCCCCACCCCTGCATTTCCCCATCAATTATAATTTGGGCGATCAAGACGGGGATGATGATGTGGTTGCTTCTGAATTCGACAGTGCTGCAGTTGTGGTGCAAGATTGGGGGTTTTTTTAATGATTGTTCCTTGTTATCATGTGCTTAAAGGACAAAGAGAAAGTGCCAGTCTCACTGTGTTGACTAGATAAAATTTATTCTGCATGTAATTCACAGGCTACGAATTGTCGGTAAAGCAGTTGCATTTTCTTTCACCTACCTTCCCCTGTTCAGGCAGGAACCATGCTGAGAGTAGGTGTGAGCGTCTATTGTGTGAAGAGTTCGATTTCAAACACCTGTCAGGTTTTAATTAAAATATCTTCTATTCTCATGCTAATATTAATGATTATTTACTAAGTTACTAAAATTGTTTATTAAACAAAACAGACGGAAAAATCTTTTCAAATGTCAGCAATACAGCTTAAGAGTGTCTACATGTATATCTCTATTTCAAATGCAGCTGCTTTCATCATGCAATGAGAAACACTTCTCCAGATCATGGAACTAGAGCTTAAAGCATTTTCAGTTTCATTTTGCTGGAAAAGAAGTAACGCAATAATATAAATAAAAGAGTAATGCATTAATATAAATTCATGTTACAAGCTGTGAGTGTTCACTGGGGGCCCTGTGCCCATGCCCTGGGTAGTGAGTGCATCGTTAAGAGCTGTTGTGAATAAAAAATAAGGAGAAACAGTCTGTGCAAATCGAAACATCTGTTTCCCTTTCCCAGAAGTCCAAGGTCTGTTAGCTGTCTTAGCATGTGAACTGGCAGAGGGCCATAACCCACTGTTCACCAGCCTGTTTCCCAGATATTTTATCCTGAGAAACAGTTCTTATCCATCTGACTGTCACATTAGTGACAGAAGTGTGTTCCAGATCAGACTGCTCCTATCACACTGCCATAGGGTATAATTCTCCCGTGGGAGGATTAGCTGCAGGGCTGGTACTTGTAGCTGAACAGAAGGAAATATGAAGGCTATGAATTGATGCTGTAGGCAGGTGTGTTTTGTGATGGTCACCTTACAAAAGTAAGAATGTAGATGCAAAGTAAGTTTTTTGTGAGCTTTACTCTTTACCGGGGTGTAACTGCATAGGAGGTCTTGACACAGAGCCTGAGTAACTCAACACGCTGTTGGTCCACCTGGGCAAGTGTACCTTCTCCTAAGAAAAATACACAAAATTAATTGATGTTTCATCTGATAAAAGTGTTAAGGATTTGTTCATAGGGTTGAGATTAGAATGTGGATTGTAGGTCCCCATTGTCATGTGCAGATAGGGTAGTCTCAGCTCCGTTCAGTTGTTTAAATGCTTGAACAGCAGACGGTAGTACGTAGTACTCACCCAGGCTTTTGGTCACTGGGAGTTACAGTGTTTTCTTCTGCCATTAGTTTTGGAAGCAGGAACCCACTTTATCCAAGATAGCCTGAGCATTCAGCCCTAGGTATCTTGCCCTCCAGGAGGCTTCCTTGTAAACCAAGCAGGCATTACTGCCTGGGGCCTACTCTAAGCAAAGTTTCTTCCTTACCCCTTCCTTTTTTGCTTGGCAGCTACAGAACTCTTTCTGCCATATTTACTGGGTTTTGTCTAATTTGCTTCGCTCTGACTCCTGAGAAAGTGGTAGCTTTTTTTCTGGTTGTCGTTTCTGTGAATCTAAGCACATGGTCACCTACCAGAAGATTTCAGTACTAGACAGAAAAGAAATTGAAGCTGAATACAATCAAGACTTCTTTTGATTTTCAGTGGTCACTGTACTATCTCCATTCAGTCAGGCTTGTCTCTTTTTTCTCAACCTTCTTCAAGGTTGCACTAGCAAATGTGTTATCATTTTTATAAACTTCCACTTTCATGTTTCCATGACCCTTGGTGATTTCAAAAGCCCCTTCTAAAAACCCAAGTGTGTGTTCTAAATTACTAGTATAGTTTTGATTAAGCTGATGGACCTTCTTTTGATCTATTTGATTGGCAGACTCATTTGTTCTACAAAACACTGACACTGCAACAAGAAAAAGAATTTCAGCTTAGATAACAGATGACTTTAAAATGCCTTTTACCAATCTTTTTAAAGGGTAACTGCCTTTGTTATCTGCAGTTGACACTTTTTTTGCCTTTCTGTTGGGAACCTTTGTCATTTTGGTGCTTAAGTTCTTGCATTCCACTTGAAAAAGCTCCTTTAGAAAAGATACTGCACTAGGCGATGTTCTTTCTATAAGGATGGAATATATGTTTTTTGGGGTTTGTGTCTTGATGACTTGGATTTTCCTTAAGTTCCATTTAGGAGTAGTCTAGTGTCACACTGGATGTGTTCAGTCATCTATAAAACACATCTCTCGTAATCACAGAAATGCATCAGATGAGAAGTCAGTAATGGGACGCAGTTTCATACCCTGTACTCAAAGCCACACTTTTGTCCAGGAAAGTCAGATTTCCCGTATTCGTATTCAAGAAGTTAGTTTATTTTTAATTAGCCACTTTTTTCCTGGGACTTACCTTTTGGTACTTAAATTGTTGTTCTGTTTCTCTTTTTCTTTGGCCTCCTTTTTCTTACAAGCTGGTAACCTATGCTACCTTTTTTTCTTTTGGAGCAGTTTCTCTTGCTACTTTTCTTGTTACAGAAACCGATGAAAACATACAGAAATCCATGTTTAAAAATCAGGAAGATGTAGTAGTAAGTGAGGCAGAGCTTGCTTTATTAGCTTCTGTTCCTGTCCAGCACCTACGGCTGAGTCAAACAGCCATAGACCCTGAATTTCAGCAGGGTTTATATTGAGGCTGATGCTACAGAGTGGTATCTTGATAGCTGATAATTTAGCAGGCAAAGAAAATCAGACATGATATTTTTATGGTTGTTATTATTTTTCATATTCTTCTTTATATTCTTCAAGTTCACTTCCTGACAAGCTTTCTGATGCAATAAAATAATAACAAAAATCAAATCAAACAAAAAAACCCAAAACAAAAGCAAGAAACCAACCAAAAAACCAGAAGAATTTTCAAGTGTTTCTGGCATAATCTGTCACAAATTCCCTGTGTATTTATATACTTGCTGAAAGTTAATGTCTCACATTTGATTTTCATTTCTCCTTTCTCATATTTTTCAAAACTAGTTTTTTGACACATGGGTTTGTTTTGGTTTGGTTTCATTGGTTGTGAATAGAAGCTCCTGGAATGCTGTTTGTGAACACTGTTTGTGCTGAACAGTTTAAACCTTTCTCTTTAAAACTAATGGGAGAGATGAAGTAAAGAAAATAACAGCCTGTGTTTTTTTGAAAAATGTGTGAAAAAGCAGGTTTTTTTCAGCTCGTTGGTAGCCTAAGCAGCATATCCATGAAATGAAAATTCTCACTACAAGTACTTTGAAAAAGAAAGTGTTCAGAATTCATGGTTTTGCCTGCTTAAAGAAACCTATTGGCCTGTAATTCTAATTTGTGCCTTCAAAAATACTAGTTGTTGCAAATACTACTGAAAAGATGCTTAGCACATTTTTAAGTTTTTCATGGTGCTAAAGTAAATAAAGATATTTTCTTGCAATGCTGGTTTCTATGCTTCTAATTTTTATATTATTTATATTTATTTTACATTTCCATCTGAGAGCCATAGCTACTGTAGATATTGGCAATAACATTCTTCAGCTACTGACAATCCTTGCTTTGTTGATTGGTGATAGTGGATGTGCTGGGAAAATGTAACACCTAGTCCCGAGCAGAGATTTAACCTTGGAATTTGTAGTAATAATATTTCACTGATTATACTTAGTCCTTGTCTTTGCCTGACATGTCAAAATCCAATCTGACAAACTCTGTTTATGTTGGACAAGAGGAAGAGAACATGCTTTATCTGTGGTCAGTGGTATTTCTTCTGACTCTGAAATGGCCTGTGGGCGCAATCTCATGATAAAATCCCTGAAAGTGCTTTCTGTACTTGAGTAGCATATTTGGAAAAAAACCTTTTGATTTAATTGATGAATGAAATCCACCATATTTGGGTCAATTCTGTCCCAAATGTAAAAAAGCCTCTTGATTCAGTACTCAAAATTGACACTTCTTTAAATTGTGTTGCATTTCAACAAACTAGTTGAAAATCGGCACAGATTCATGGTGTGAGATCCAGCAGTGATCCTTTGTAGATGTATCTTAAGATTGTATTTTCATTATTGCTGCTAATAGAAGAGGTTCTTTGATGGCCCTTTCCTCAAATTTAGCAGGGTAGTAACTGAATGAATAATTGTGATTTAATGATTTCAGTAAAATAGTAACAATAACAACATTCAAGTATAGAGGAAAAATGAAATATCCAGATATAAATCATGCTACTAAGGCAGAAAAGAAATGGACTTTATGCATCATAATGAAATTATACCTAAACCTGTCAGTTGTGCAGGGGAATGATGATGGCTCTATATATATATATATATATATATAAGGAAGACTGGTATAGATAATTCATCCCAGTGTTAAAATAGTCTTTTTGTTACAGTAATGGAAGCCTATTTATAAAGGTATTAAAATAGCGTGCTACAAGGATATTGTAGGTTTCTTTTGGTGCATGTGTATGCTGGTGTTTTTCTTTGAGACCTTGAAGGTCTACAGAGCTGTAACCAAATAACAGTTTTTTACAAATATGTTCTCTGGTTTGGGATTATTATTATTATTATTATATTTACTTTTGCCTCTACTAGTCTTGTTGTGTGTCATAATTCTGTAGAGGATCCAGTTGGCTTCAGTTCTGTAGAGGATCCAGTGCTGTCATTTGACAGAAATGCACTGAAATTTGTTAAGGCAGCCAGAAAAAAACTCTTCATGGTATCTGATACTAAAATGATACAGTTAATACATGCTTAAAAGTTGTATATTAGAATGTTTAAATTCTTACAGTACAAGCTAATTTCTTAACTTGTTTGCTTTGTGTATCATGTGGTAGTACATAATACACATTTAGTTACAAGATGCTAGGAAAGAATAGTGTAAAAATTTGGTTGGTTTTGGAGGTTCTTTTACAGTAAGCATGTAATGAAGTTGTTGGCATGTAATTGTGTTGCATAAAGGGTTATATGATGCAGTCATAAGCATTCTCCAATGAACAAAAGCACAGTGAATTACTAGTGAACAGCCCGTGGTTGCAGCTGAGATATCTCACTGGTACTCACTAAAGCTGGTGAGAAGGCTTATTCCAGCCAGTGCTTGCATAAAAGCATTTCATTTTCATTTGATCCACAGTGGATTGTTGGGGCCGTCAGACTGATGTCTGTAGACTTAGAAGAACAATTCTTTTTTCTTTGTGAGGCTGTAACAAAATTTCATGGATGGAATTTAGCAGAATCAACTCTTAAAAGATAAACTAATATTTAAGAGAGAGGCGACCAGCAAGTTGTCTGTTGCCATATAGTAAGAACATACCTTAAGGAATGGTTGGTCTGGAAATGTAACTCGCCAATAAACGAAATAGCCAAATAAGGATGGCACATCCTATACTGCCAAGCTACATCAATATACACCACTAAGGATTGGCAGTATAGGCTGTGTCATCCACTGACAGAGACAGCTTCCTACTCCTCTTGGCACCTAACCTTGTATCAGTGGATAATTAGTTCCTTTGTTTGGAAGAAGTAGCTAACAGACTTTCTTACACCCAGCCCTTTCTCCTCCAAAAGCTATAGGAACATCTGGCCAAGGCAATGAAGTACCGGCTTTGGAGATACTCAGCTGTTAGGTTTGCTAAATGAAATATTCAATAAGAGTGAACTGAGGCTGATGTTTATCAGGGTTTTCCCTTCAAGTGTTTTCTGACAAGAGGCACAAATCTTCCTTCTCTTGCTGCAGTTGCATAGCACTTAGTCAGAAATGGCCTATCACTTCAGAGATTAGCAGCACTTGTAATCCAATAGGTGCAAGAGAGACCGTTGAAGCAAGAAAGGAGCACTCTACAAATGGGCATATTTGTTACAGGTTAAAAATAAAAGTAATCTGGTTTTCATTTTTGCTTTTTGTAGTGTAATTAAAATTGGACTTGGAAGACTTCAACAAATCCTTCCTTGGGGCAATTTTCTGATTATGTATTTTTTGTGTTTAATGATGTTTTTTCTGTTTCATCATAAATATTAGTATTTACTGTCCAAATGACCTGTGTAAGTCAAAGACATAATGACTTGAGTTGAGAGAAGGCAAACTAAAAAATGTGAATGTTTCAAGTTGCTTTTTTTTAGAGCATTTTTAATATGTAGAGTTCAAACATTGTCTATCCTGTGTTAGAATAATCTTTATCAACTTCAGTGAAATTAACTGAAGTGTGTAGAGCATCTTGGCCAAAAAAAGAGGTGAGTTAAGGAAATCCATATGGTTTTTGTTACAATACCTGATTTAAAGGGGAAAATGTTAACAGTGTTCTTTTCACAAATAAAAATAGGTTTATTGTGTAAAACAATGTACTTTTTTGGCAGAGTCGAAGAGGAGTGAAAATTACCTCTTGGTCAGGAATGAGACTTCCTTAAAAGTGTTAAAATGTGCATATGTAATATTAAATTAGTCAAGTCAGGCAACTATAAAAGGGAATAGCTGATAAGTTTGTATTATGGAAATAGGAGATGAGTAAAGGATAGGTAGCTAAGGAAAAAGTTGACAGAGGTGAAAAACAGAATATGGTAACAAAATTCTAGTCTTAAAGTTTTGTGATTTCGTATGAGTGGCAAGTAAAGAGGCTGGTGTTTGCAATAGTATTTTAGGCCATCCAGTAGAGGACCAGAGGTAATGGAATTTAAAAAGTTAGTATTTGGGGGGTTTACATATATGTGTGAAAAACAGGCCACGTTTGGGGGCAAGGTTGTATTTTTGTTTGTTTTTCATTTAGAAGACGAGGTCTGTTTATGTAAAATGTCAAATTCCTCAGCTCATAGAACCTGTAGAATTTAAGCTGGAATTCCTTCCTCCAAGTGTATGAAGTCAGTGGTAGAGGGAGCTTCCACATCAAGTTACAGCAGCACGGTTGGATGTTAGCCAGATGAAAAAAAAGGCTGGACAAAATGTAACTCTTCTTAGAGCATTTGCTTTACCTGGCATTAAAAACAGATGATAAAGATAAGCACAAGTTAGGGTAGTTTATCTCCACAGAAAACAAAGTGATATTAGTGTCAGAAGTGCTTACATCTGCCATGAAGCAGAGTAAGACAAATGTGAAATTCATTTCAGACAAATTATAAAAATAGATGCGTTTCTCTGCAGTAGTAAAGGAAAATTGAGAATAAGCATTGCATATGAGGATAGAAAATGTGTTTTTAAGTTGTAGAAGGAAGAGGAAAATGCCACAAGCATTCCAGTTCCCCTAACAAATCAAATGGTGGCTGAATATGTTCTCCAGAGTATAATGTGGAACTGGATCAAAAAATAGTTCATTAAATAACTTACGGTTAGCCATAGGCATTTGATAA
The DNA here is from genome assembly GCF_965231275.1 of Zosterops lateralis. Lineage (NCBI taxonomy): Eukaryota > Metazoa > Chordata > Aves > Passeriformes > Zosteropidae > Zosterops > Zosterops lateralis. The sequence continues at coordinate 28,786,630 of NC_139765.1, forward strand.
TTTAGAGTACTACATTTATTGAATACTGATATATTTTCGTTGCAAGTTGACCCTAAAGATAAATGTAAATGAATTAACTAGAAAATGCTATGAATTGACAAAGCTTTTTCATAAATTAGATCTCATTTGGAAAAATAAATCTTAAATGATATACAAGAAAATAATGTGGTTTCAATTATCTAAAAGATTGTTTATTTTAACTGAAGTACTTTGTTGCCCCTAAAAGCTGGGGGTTTGCATTCCAGTAAACCCTTGCTTTTTAAGAGTTATAAAGGAATGCACCCCGATTTTCTCATAGCTGAAGGTCTGTGTAGACCACTTACATGCCTGTTATGTTTAAAAAAGAATAAATAAAATAACATAGGAGTTTGCTCTAATTTACTACCTTGAAAAATTTAGAAGATTTATAAAGGGATGCAAAATTAGTGTTAAGAAAAGGACATTTAGCTCTGTAGTGTTGACAGTCTCAAAGAGCGTCGGGAAAATTCAGTCCTGCCATTAATTTTACATGTTTCCTTATGACTTCTTTAAACAGCATTGTGGCAAGAGATTTTATACCTTGGTTTAAGTTTTTTAGTTTTTTCTTTCCTATAGGAAATGCTAACAGGTCATTATATTCAGTTGGTCATTGAAATAAGTGTGAACAAAGTCCTCGGTCCAGAACATATCTCATTGCTTCACAGAATTCTACAGAGATTTAAGACAGTTAGAAATTCTTAAAAATCTGTTTCTTACTGTTGTGGGCCCTACAGCCTGGTGTCACACCAAAACAGCAGCAAGCCATGGTTTAGAAGAGCAGGTTTTGCTGCTGGTAAAGCAGCAGTATAGCAGGATTGCAGTGGGATGGCTGCAGGAGCAGCAGAGGGAGCAGAGATGGTGATAGCATCTAATGGGTAGGTCCAGGCTTCCTACACCAAGGCCATAAAGGCTGGTCAGCAGCAGCAGGGAAACAGGTTCATTCCCTTGGGCTTAACAGCTGGCCAAAGGGCTATTCTGTGCCATCTGGCATGGCACTTGGCAATAAAAGCTGGAGCAGGAGGAAGGAAGGAGGACATTTGTGGCTATGGCATTTGTCTTCTACTTCTTGAGCCACGTGTGTGCTGAAGCCCAGCTTTCCGGTAATCAGTTGGACACCTGCATGCTGATAGGAATCTGTGAATCAGTTCCTTTCCCCATTCTGCTAGGAAGTGCAGCTTTTGCTTTCCTTATTAAACTGCTATTACCTGCACCCACAAGTCTCCTCACCATCCTTCAGTCTTCTCTGCATTTTGTGGGAGCAGAGAATGAGTGCTCCACTAGGGTCAGCCAACAGTGGGAGAACAAGTGTCCTGCTGCCATCAGATGACCAGGCTGCCCACGTGTCAGCAGACTGCCTGGTCTGCCTGGAACACTGAAGGCTCAAAATTCGTAGGTGTGTGGTAGGTTCTTGCTTTTCTTTTAATATTATCTCAGTTAAATTAATTGGGTTTTTCAACTGTGTCAGACTGATGTAATTTTAGTTTCCAGATTTTCTATTTAGCCATTAGGAAATGTTGTGCTTATTCCTTTCATGCACATCTAATGAATCCCCTTTCATGTTACTGTATAGCATTTAATTATAATTGCTTGCTTTTCCCAAGAGGTAGTTGCTTCAATTAATGGAAAAACTGGGAGGAAGTAAGGTGGTACAGACAAATATGAACACATAATAATTTCCTTTTTTCAGGTATTTGAGTTTGTAGTCTAAATTACTTTCTTCAACTTTGTCTATTTTAGGGAGTTAGATAAAGGAAAATTGTAATTGAAAGGAGACTTCATATCTATAATACTATGATCTTTCAAATATTGGTGTCATAAAAGGTTTCTGGCTGGTGTCAGAACAATTCAGGTAACAATTTTAATGTATGGTTTTTAAAAGGAAATCTTAGCTTGGTTGACATTCTAAGTAGCCAAATAAGCATGAGTTTTGGAAGTATAGTAGTGGAAATCATTAGGAGGAAAAAATCTATAAAGTACTTTCTGCAGTTTCCATTAAAGCATTATGGTTTTCTCACAGAAAAGAACCTTTCTTCAGCTCAAGAAAGTTAAGGAGAATAGATACTGTTTTGATTTTATTTATAATATTGCAAAAATTTAGGCTTTCGGCACTTAATACCTTTTTTTTTTTCCTGAGGGGAGAAAAAGAGTGATTACTGTAAGGTATTGTCTGCTACATTACAAATGTAGGGAAAGAAATGTTACTAACATCAGGTATTCTAATTCTTAAAAAGAAGTGTCTCCATTTACCTTCAGGTTGTGGTGTGTTGATCAGGGTTTTTTTTTAAAGCAAAACATTGCAGGGGATGGAGATGAGGATTGTTGTTTTATGTAAAAGTGGATTACTGTTTTGGGGGGGGTATACCCAAATTAGAACAGATTCTGGGTTTTGCAGCAGTAAGTACTTACACTCAAGCTATACTGCCTACTGTGGAGCACCAAATGTAAGTTTACAGCTTAAGGTCGTGGTTTAGAACTGGGGCTATCACATGAATCTCTGAAGTAAAGCCATGGGGCCTATTGCAAAAATGGCATAGGCAGACGTTTTGGATGAAAGAATAGGAATTCAGTAATAAAATTATATCTGCCTCCCATTATCATATTTTCTGTGCCTAAAATATTTTTATCTTGTTTCTGTAGCAGCTGGGCTTCAAAGTAATGGGCTCTTTGTACCTGTGTAGAATCTTAGACTTGGTTTGTTTCCCTTGCCCTCCTTGTGAAAAGGTGCATGTTTACTGATGGCAGGAACAGTGCACACTTAATGGCATAGTTTTCAAATTGCCATTGCAGCCTGAAGGCTGCCTTTGCTTCCTTTATATACCCATCAACTTTGTACGCTTGGGAGTGTTTCATGAGGTGGGTTTGAAGCACCACTTCAGCTGTGCCAGCCCTGAGTGCTGTTAGGGGAGAGAACATGTATATGGAGAGCTTTGTAGTACAATCAGGTCAGTATTTCTTGAGACCTTTGAGTTGAAGTCCATAACTTTAATATCCCTATAAACATTTTCTGTTAAAATCCCTATAAACACACTTGTTAAACAAGCACTGTGGGACAGTGAGAGCACAACTCAACAAGTTTCTTTGCCACAATAGTTAACAGGTAAAAGTAGGAAAAAAGTATTTTGTCACAGAATTTATAGGATAGTGGTGGTGTATGTTGTGTTCAGAAAGTCACAAAGTTGAAAAACTCAGCTCATTGATCTTTTCTTTCGTTCTTTTGGTATATTGGCTCAGTGTTGATCTGGGATTACCATAGGAAGGTAAGGTAGAGACTGATGGTGATCTTTTTTCTGTCATCCATGTCTTGTTCCAGCAGTTTCGTCATTTTACTCTGCAGTGAGATGTCAAAGCTGCTTTCTTTAAGTCATTATGGCATGCCTTCCTTTGTCCTCAACTGTTGTGAAAAGCTACCAGAATTTTCTGAAGAATGCAGTAAATTATAGGATGATTTTTTTTTTTTTTTTTTTTTTTTTAATAATCTGAAACCCTCTTCAGTAGGAGAGAGGTATTAGCAGAGTCTGGCAAAAAGAAAGAAGATACTGTGATGGAAAATGCTGTTTTACTCTAGGGAATACTTGCAGGTCCTGTTACAATTTTTTGGTTCTACCACTCTCACAAAAACCACACAGACAGTTTTACAATTGCCAATGTTTTAAAAAATTTAAAATATGCATGTTGAAAATGAGTTAGTAAACCAGAATGGAGCCATACTTTCGGTTTTCTCTTAATTTAGCTTCAAAATGTTGGTCAAAGCTGCCATTCTGTGAACAGCGCTTTTTTTGTTTAAAGACAATTTAAAAATTCTGTAGTAGATTTAAAAAATAGACACTGATTTTTCCAGTTGTGCAAAGAAGCTCATGTTGGGCAGCAAAGCATAAGCTAACAGACTTTGTGCTCTGTACCTAAGGAGGTGTGAGAAGCAAAATGAGAACAGGAGGATCAGCTGCCAGAAATTAGAGCTTTGCTGGCCTCTCTCCAAAAATGTCTCCCTGTATCAGGTGGCCATAGTGAATAGCATATGTAAATAATCCAGGGGGATATATATTAGCACTTCAGTTATACCTGAGATTCAACCCCAAATTACTTAGGTTTTTCAGGGTATATCTCTTTAACTGGTATTTTTTGCTTAGCTTTTGCTGCAGGTATGTGTACAGGTCATGCATATACATGGTTTAAATACATTCTCATCACTGAAAGCTCAGCAAGTTGTTCACCAAGATCTCAAGTCTTGAAAAGTCTGATGATCCAGTTCTTTGTCAGCCTAAGCCAATTTGGCTGCCGGCTTCCCGGGCTTGCCCTGCTGTGCCTCTCCTGCCCTGCATTCAGGCTGTGAGCTTGTCTGACCTTACACTGAACCTGTTTGGAGCACAAAGCTGGCAGGAAGCTATGTACTTCGCCTGAGAGTTTCTCGATGATTTAGCATGCTGCAATAGTTCAAAGCTGCTGCAGACATGAGTAGAAGCACATGGTCAAGCCTGAGGGGAGACAAACAGGGATGTAGCTGCCAACATTTGGGTTAGCTCAGGATGCTCAGCTGGAGGTGATAGGTGAGACAGAAAAGAGTACCTTCAGGAAGGGTTTACTGCCCTCAAGTCAGTATTGATTAAATCTCAGGTCTACCAGCAGAAATACAGAATTATCTCCTGTGCTGGAGAAGAGTGTGAAAACAGTGATGCTTCCAGAGATGTCCTTAACTTCAGTGTAGAATCTCTGGAGGCTGACAATACACTTTGATGTTGAGCATGACTTTCTTTACTTGGATAAACTACCTATGCTGAAAAACAATTCCCACTGTTTCAGAAATAACTTTCCATTTTTTGTGAGTCTGACTACGATGTCCTGTTATCTCGTGAGATGGTGACTAGCCATTTTAAGACAATTAATATTTTTGTTTCTTGGTATGTTCGAGATTAAAGCCAAACTGAAAATAAAAACAATTAGAATGTGCAGTCAGCTCCAAAAATCATCTTTCCTCCCCTCCCATTTGGTAAAAGATGATGTGATTTTGTGTTCCTCTTATCTTAGAAATAATGTATCTTATTGTTGGAAAAATTTACTGGGTAAAACCAGAATATGCTGCAGAGAGAACAGCTTTCATGTAATGGCATTTTCATTTTTGAAAGATCCTGTAGTAAAGAGTTATAAATAAACTTAATAATATTTGTAATAGTTGGCTCTAATAATTCAGTGATTCTATTTCGTGAGACTGGAAAAGATGGACTAAGTTTGTAGCTTTTTGGAGTCAAGAGAAAGAGGGTGATATACTTTGAATTATGGAAATCTGTTCTAATACTAAAGTAACTGCTATATGAAAAGAAATACATCCACAAGTCTCTGAATTCTCAGTTTCTGGTATTTCAGGTCTCTAAAAGTATTCAAGTAAACTCAACACATTTGTCCACAATGTAGTTATTTGCATTTTAATATTTCATTCTTCTAGTCATAGTAATAAGTTTGCACTTATTGGTGTAACTTTTTGAACCTGTTACATAAGCAAGTTGAGGTATTTTAAGAAGAGAATATGCTTTTAAAACCATTTCTGTGAGATTATTTTTCATTGTATAAATATTTCAGTTTTATATAGTAATACTACAGATGCTAAGAACTGTTTTAGAAAATTCTGAATTCTACTTCTCCTTTCTCTTTTTAACATTGGTTGCTGCAGGATTTGAACAAGCGCTTGTCCCTGCCTGCTGACATCAGGATCCCCGATGGCTACCTGGAGAAGCTGCAGATTAACAGCCCGCCCTTTGACCAGCCCATGAGTCGGCGTTCTCGTCGAGCCTCCCTCGTAAGTGTAATTCACCTGCCTTTCTCACCAACCTCTCAGGTCTTCAGAATCCATTTAATGCGCAGGCCTGTATTCCAGAGGTGTATTTCAGCTTCATTTCCACTTGGACTTTTTATCCCTGAACATCAGCATGTACTTGTCAAAATCCAATTAAAGACTTCACACTTTGTTTCATTTTCTGCGAACTTGGCGCTGTAGTATTTCTCAGTGACGGTCTTGACCTATTGAAGTCAGGGGCTAAACTCAACTTCTGAAGTACATACTTAAATCCTTCTGCTTTTTAGAGCAGGGATGATCTGTTTGAGCAAATAGGCCACACAGTCTTAGGTCAAGGCTGGGTCCTCTCGTGATTTAGTAGGAAGGCCTTAAAGCAGCATAATATGAAGGCAGGTCCTCCTCCCTGCTCCTTTTGTATTTGATAACACTTCTTTCTCAGAATTTCTGTGGAGACAATAATGGGTGTTTTGTGGGAGTTTTTTGTTTTCTTTTTTAAAGCACGTGTGGTTTCCTAATAGAGTGAAGGAATAAATTCACATATACCTTTTTGGATTATTGGGTTACTTCAAAAAATAAGTCTTTTCCTTAGAGATGACAGAATGAGTATTCCTATACTGTAATTAGAGTATAAGTGCTAGAAAACTTGGATATTTGTACATTATGCATATCCCTGGAATAATAAAAAAACAAACATTATTGTCTTATTGTTCAAAAAATTGCTGTTTCAATTATAGTTTCAGCTATCAGTGTTCTTAAATGTTGAGGTCTTAAAGAATTGCTAGACTGTTATTGACAACCTGAGTAAATTCATTGGTAAGAAATTTGTCACAGAAAAAAACTGAATAGGTTTATGAAGTGCACATTGTTATTTTCTTGATTTAATAACTTATTTACTGAAACATAACTATGAAAGTACATATAGTGAAGTAGGTTCATTAACTATAAAATATTTTCATTTTATTTGTTATGAATAAGGTCTATAACAAAGCTATGTTTGAGGATTATTACCCTGAAAAAAAATATTTAGTCTGCTGGACTAATAAAGCTCTGATCTGCATGCCACCTTTTGCAAAAACAATATTAAAAAAAAAAAAAAAAGAAAATATTTGAGTGAAGCTCTGAAAGTAATGATAATATGTCAGGCTTAAATACTTGTGCCAGAATTTTGTAGCTCATTCACCACTTAGTTGCTGCTGTACCATGGAACTGAGGAACAGACTTCCCCAAACCTCTCTTCAGATGCTGGCAAAATACCTTTTCAGTAGAACCTTGCCAGTGGAGTTAAGTATTTGTGGCTGGCGAAATTTTTCCAGTAAATCTGAATTCCTTGCTTATTTAATGGTGACTCTGAGAGCAGTTGAAGTTCTCTCCTCTTTACCTCTGAGAAGACCGACAGAAAAACAGTGCCCTCTAATGAATGTGGTGTGTGCCTGGAATCAGCTTCCTGTCACAAGGTTGCTTTGTTTTGCCTTTTAAAATGCCTTCCTTTTTAAAGGGCTTTAAAGTCCAAAATGAAACCTGCCAGCATTGCTGTGGTATGCAGGCATCCATTTGCTATGATTTCAAACTAAGCTTTAAAAAAAAGAAACCCGAAGACTCATTGTTCTTAAATTGTTATTAAAAGCTTGCTGCTACCAGTCTTTTACTTACAATAGATGAGTATTGTGCTCTGCTTCAAAGGCATGTCTCTTTTCAAGACTTAATAGAAATCAAAGGGAAAAGGCTATAAAAAATATAGGTGCAGGTGAGGACTTGTTATACTTTAGGTTTTGTGTTTTTCTTGCAAATACAAGAAAAATATTATTTTTTACAGTAATTGCATTTTGTGTATACACGTAGCAGTACTGTATGCACAGTCACTACAAATAAAAGATTGTAAATACTGTGCATCAATGGTTTTGTGTAAGGCAAGATAGATGCATATTGCAGAAAAAGATGAAACAGTTCAAAAATTATTTTCAACTAAAAATGAAACCGATCTTCGTTTTAGAAATTTAAAACTTATTTTTTCTTAGGCATGATAAGGAACAAAAATGTGATCAAAATTTTAAACACATTGTGAAGCAGGTCTTGAACAATACCTGTCTTCTGTATATAGGAAATATTGTATGATTTTTTTTGTAATAAACAGATATTAAGTTCATGAGTCTTTATGAAAAACACTGAGGTTTCTTAAAAATCAGGCTTTTAAATTCCAGACTGCCTGGTGGTGGCAAGACCAATGGCTATAAGTTCTTCCTTAGTTTCTCCAATAAACTAAGCAGCCTGTCTTTTTAATTCTTGTACCATCTAATGCTCACTTCAAGATGTGTTTGTTTAACTAGGTCAAAATGCACTTTGGAAACAATATTTATTTTGCTAACATTGCACCTATGTCATTGGTATGTTTAAAATCTCACTGGAGGTAAAAGAGTAGCAAGTAACTTCGCTAGTATTTTGAGATAAAGAGTTTGTCTTCGACAAGCTCCTAAATGTGTGTGATGCTAAAGTCTCCTTATACAGCTAAAATATTTCAGTTCTAACACTAGTTTAATAAAGCAGAATTGTTTTTAATGTTATATTAATGTGATTATACACATTTTTTTTCCTTAGATATATCAAATACGTTTGCAGAAAAGATCTTACCCTTAATTAGATGTATTTTCATACATGTGTTCTGAAAACTAAGTATTAATCAAACTTTTCTTCCCTTCATATTATATTATTGTCAAATCTTAATACAGTCAGCCATATTTACGTTACCCTGTGTTACCATGAAGTAGTAGAAAGCTTAAAATTCATCAGATTTTAGGAGCAAATCAGCATGTGACATGGATCTAGGTGCTGAAGACAGCTTAGGGTGAAAGGATAGTTCCTTGGAAAGAAAAAGCCAATGAAGAGCTATGTTTGGAAGTGAAAGGAAGGGGTGATGCTGGCTTTTTTGTTGCAGTGTGTGTTCAGTTGTCAGTAAAGCATAACCCCATGAAGCTTATAAATTTGGGGGTTTGATAGGGTAACAGGCTATATGTGTTCTGTAAATTGCTTCAAGAGTTTGCATACTTACATGTTTACTTTCAGCATTACTTAGAGTGCAGGAGCCATAGGAAGCTTTGGTGTAATTCACAGTGGTCTTAGGAGAAAATAATTGTAAGAGATAATAGTGTTAAATGAGAGTAGCAGTGGATTTGAACAGGAAAAGAGTGATGATCTTACAGTGTTCAGAAGCAAATCTGTTACATAGGCAGACACACCCTTCTGGCTTGCATTGAAGACCTGAGTTGGTGACAAAAAAAGAGAAGGTGAATAAATAGATCCAAGTAAAATACACAGAGATTTGGATTTAAGAGGTATGAAATGTGAACTGCTGAGGCAAAGCTGAAGCTTGCCTGAAGAATGATACTTAGGGATGTTCTTGCTGAAGTTTTAGTCCAAAAGGCATTGAGAAGTCAGAATGGAAGAGGAAACTTGGTGCTAAGTTCTTGAACATACTAAGAAATAAGGTTACTTTGAGAAAAGCAGCAGCATATGGTTATGTTGAGCTAGAGAAAGGATGGACTAGTTTGAAATGATTGCCGTACTTAAGTTATAAGAACCTCAGTAGTAGTAATCAGATCAGAAGAGTGGAAAAGATCTAAGTAGGAGGCAGGTTAGAGTGAGGTTTTGTTCTAAATGTAACTCAGCTCACAATCCCTCCAGGATACACAGTAGACTGAGCACCGGGCTTGGATGCTGGGATGCATTTATATCAAAATGTGCTAATTTGTTTTTAAAATACTGGAATTGTGCCGTGTTATTCAAGTATTCTCAGGTAATTTTCTGAAATGGAAGTTTAGCTTGTTCATTAAATGATGTAGAAATGAAGTGTTTGGTTTTAGTGATCAATTTGCCATTTCTTTTCACTGCAGTCAGAAATTGGATTTGGAAAAATGGAAACCTATATCAAGTTAGAAAAGCTTGGAGAGGTACGTATAACTTTCTCTTGGAATGATGACAATTGTAAAATTTTGTGTAAGTTTAACTGAAATTTTCTATATCCCTCAAAATACCTGTTGAATTTACCTTTTCAGTAAACCGAACAAACATGTGTAACAATGCCACAGCCACACAAATGTTTATGCATATAAAATAAACAAAAGAAAAAAAAAGCAGAAAAACTGTCATGGAGCTGAGGAAGAGCAAGACTCCATTAGAAAATGTGTTGTGACTTTCTTCTGTGGGCTGACTTTTTTTTCAGATAGACAAAATCATTCTGTTGATGGTATCACTGTGTTTTTGATGATAGCACTAAGTCATGCTGTCCTCTTACCATGACTTAGGTGTTGGAACACTCATGATGGATTAGAGACCAGCACTTGCAAGGTGCAGCCAATAGCTGTGCATGGTCTCTTAAAGAAGCCTGCACACCTGAACTGGGCAGCCAGCCAGGTGCTGCCAAGTGAAGTACATAACATGTGGAGGGGGCAGCAGCTTTCCCCCTCCAGTCAGCCTCTGACTTCCAGAGAAACGGGAATTCAGGAGGGGCCAAGTGTCATTCCGCTCCAGTTTGACCAAGGTTGACCAACGGAATTGAATGGACAAGGAGCAGTGAAATGGGATGCAGTGAACATTGGAGAAGGAAGCAGGGCTGATCAGCATCTCTGCTGTGAATATTGCAGTCAGTCCTCTGTTTAAAACATTTTAATTTCCTGTTATCAAATCTAAGCCTGCCTGATGAAACTTGAAGCCTATTCCTGTTGTCCTGTCACTTGTTACCTGAGAGAAGAGGCTAATGCCCACTTGACTACAGCCTCATTTCAGGTATTTTTAGAGAGCAGTAAGATCCCCCTGAACTTCCTTTTGTTCAGGCTAAATGCCCCCAGCTCCCTCAACTTCCCATAAGACTTGTGCTCCAGACCATTCACCAGCTCCATTACCCTTTCCTGGACACTCCAGCACCTCAATGTCCTTCTTGCAGTGAGGGGCCCAGAACTGAGCATGGGATTCGTTTGGGATGTTGCCTCCCAAGTGCTGAATAGAGAGGCACAATCACTTCCCTGGCCTTGCTGGCCACACTATTGCTGACACAGGCCAGGGTGCCATTGGCCTTTCTGGCCACCAAGGCACATGCTGGATCATGGTCAGCTGCTGTCAGCCAGCACCCCCAGTTCCTTTTCTTTGGATCATCTTCCCAGTCACTCTTCCCCAAGCTCGTAGCACTGCATGGGGTTGTTGTGACCCAAGTGCAGAACCTGGTGCTCATTCTTGTTGAATCTCATAAAATTGTCCTCAGCCCATGGATCCAGCCTGTTCGGATCCCACTGCAGGGTCTTACAGTACTGTAGTGATCTAGGGCAGTTTCTGTACCTTTATTTCTTGTTCTTGACATTTTCAGGGATTAGTTTTGCCTACTGTTTTGTCAGAATTTTTTGTCTTAATTTAATATGCCTCTAGAGTTTTGTATCTCTTGCTGTCTAAAAATACATAATGAAGACAAGAAGCTATCCAGTGGAGTTACATATTTTCTTTGAGGTTGTGGAAGAATGTGTTTGCAGCCTTTGGAAACCTAACTGGAGCATAGTTAGAGATACCCAAGCCAGGTATCCATATTCAGAGAGAGACTTTCAGGAGTGTAAATGATCCCAGCAGTGAACTTAGTGAACTTAATGCTACCTGATCTGACTTCTTTGGTAGCTCCGTGGTATTTAGCTTTCCATGTAATTTTCAGAACTGTTAGGCATATACATCCCTTGTGGCTTCTGTGAGTTCAGTTCTGTGCTTAAAATAATATGTGTGTACTGTTACGTATGTCATAAGAATATAATGTAAAAACTATTTGTTTTTTCAAAATGAAACCTGTTAGATCCTCAGGCAGAAGTTAGTATTTTCTTATTTAACTAATGTTTTGATAAAGGACCAACTTGTAAAAATTCGTTTCTTTTTCCATTTTATAGGGTACTTATGCCACAGTTTATAAGGGGAGAAGTAAATTGACGGAGAATCTGGTAGCTCTGAAAGAAATCCGTCTGGAACATGAAGAGGGAGCACCATGCACAGCCATAAGAGAAGGTGATAACTTTTTTTTCTTTAGTTCTTAGAATTTCAGGTACTTCTGGATCTCTTTTTGACCAAAGCACCATCAGTACTTGGAAATACATAGGCTACATGGGACATTAGTGAAATTGCTATTGGTATTGATGAGGAAAATTATAGTCCAGACATATTCAGAGTTTTGTTTCTAATTTATTTACTTTATGGGGAGTGATTGTGGTCTCAAATTACATGTGGATGATTAAATACTGAATTGTACTGCTGTTAATGAATAACTTTCAGGGACTCAAAATACATTTTACAGAATTACTTCTGTCTAAAATTAAAAGTTTAGGAAATACAAGCTTTTTATTCAAGTGTATTTTTGGTGTTTTGAATAAACACCTTTCTTATTAACTTGATCTATATGAGCTTTATGTTCGCAAAAATAGCTTTTTAATTGAAAAAAAACAACAGGTAGCTTATATGGATGATCTTAACTAGAAGTTGCATTTACTTCTCATGTATTTTGCACTTACTTATTTTGTTCTTCCTGTTTTCTCTTGCAGTGTCATTATTAAAAGATCTGAAACATGCAAATATTGTTACATTACATGATATTGTGCACACAGACAAGTCTTTGACTCTTGTTTTTGAATACCTGGTAAGTGCCTAAACAATTAGTGAGCTTTACATTTGATTTATTGTTTCTAAGAAACAAAAGCACAACAAAATTCTGTACTTTTTTAAAAAATATTGGGACAATTCGAGTTTTCTCCTGCATTTACAGTCATTCAGCTAAAAATGAGGACAGCGTATTCAGTTCTTAAATTGCTGTAAATTAGTAAACACTGCTGTGATCATTTCAGAGTTCCATTAGTAGCAGATAGTGGTGGTCTGCTTGATAAAACTGTCTACTTGTTCAAAATCATTACCTGCATAAAATGGTAATCACACTATTGTTCCAGTGATACTTTTCTGTTGTGACATAGCTGACTTTCGGTGTAATTGGAGAATATACCAATTCTGTAAAATACTGTACCTCACATAGATGAAGGAGAAAGCAATGGCAGACGGTGTTGCCTGAGACAGTGCAGCTTTCTGGAAAAATGGAATTTCTATCCTCTGGAAAACCAGGGGTATTTGTGTCCAGGCTTTGGGGGTTTTTTGTAATTTAATATCTTTTGCAGAAATCTTACTTTTTGATGAGTCAGTTCCAACAATTAGCAATATTCGTGTAATTTGTTGCACACAATTTTACTGAACCATGATGATGGTGTTTTGACAGGACAAGGACCTGAAGCAGTACATGGATGACTGTGGTAACATCATGAGTATGCACAATGTAAAGGTGAGTGGTTTTAGTGACAAGTGGCCACCTTCCAGCTTTGTCCTAAGAATTTCAGACAACTTAATAATTAGGAGCTGTATGGTTTAGTCTCTTTAAAAATAAAATAAAGCAATTTAACTTCCTTTTTCGCCTGACTTAGCTACATTTGATGTCAATTGGTGTCTAAAGATGTTGCTTAAAATGTTTAAAACATTGAAAAGACAAGACTATATAATTTCATTTGTTTTCATTCTTTTTTAAGCTACATATCTAAAATTTTAAAATTCCTAAAAAATAATGCATTCATAACTATTTTGACTTCTTGTCCTTTCATTATTTTATAAATCTGTAGTTTGATATATCCTCAAATTTATATATGGACACTGAGGAAAATGTAGCCTTAATCATGAATATATTTTTGGGTGCCACTGCCTACCACACAAATAAGAAATCAGAAATATGTATTTTGGAATGAGTGATTTTTATTTTCCCATTAGTAAGAAAATGGAAATAAAATTTTCCTTAGGACCTAATTGGCTTTTTCTTTTAGCTATGGTTGTGGCCAGGTCAAGTGACTCAGTTTCCAATCTGGCCTGCTGAAACTAAGTCAGGGTCAGGTGTTATTTCTCTTGTAAAAAGCAGGCTTTTATTTGGAAAACTGACATAACTCTTAGTGATCTTTAATACTTAGGGTTTTGGAAACAAGCTTCCAAGCAGAGAACAGTGCTGTCATGAAATGAGTGACGTGATTTGGCACTCAGGCTAGATATTGATTACTGTTTGGTGAGCTTTCCCTTTCATTCTGTTGTCACATTACTGTAAGTATCTACCCTAAGTAAAGGAAAGACATCTGCCCATAACCTACTCTGTTACTTCTGAGAGTCTGCAAAGGGAAATTCTTTCGTTTGTTTCTGCTTCAGAGAGACAGCTAAAAATCATAATTATGCTTGTGTTTTTAATTATCTGCAAGTTAATAAGCAGTTCTTTAAGCTTAAAAAAATAAGAGGAAGTTATAAGTGGGAACATGACTGTTATTAAAAGTGGAGTTGGTGAATAAGTCAGAATCTGCTTGTGGTAATCTGAACTGAGCAGAGGAATTGTTTTTCCTTGTTTGCCTATCCTTTAAGCTATGCTCAAAGAGCAAATTTATATGATCAGTACCTTTGGCACTGGGAAACCAGGACAGCTGCTTAGCTGTGGTTGCTGTAGATGCCTACTTTATAATAACTGTGGGGATTTGAGTTATCATTAACATTTGAGACACCTCTCTGACATCACTTCCTCACATTCCTCAGCTAATTTTAGCTTTTTGTGTTGTAACAAAATGAAGATATGTGTGATTGCTGCAGGTATTAGTGTTTTAACCAAAATTTTGAGCTAATAGATGGCATCCTGTGTATTTCCAAAAGGATCCCTGCCAACCGTGGTGAAGCTCCTGTAATTTCTGTAATCTCCTTTGCATTCTTAACTAATCCTTGCAGTCCCAGTGTACATTAGAGAGGGCCATTGACTTCTATTGAAGTCCTGCTCATAAAGCTTGGGACTGACTACCCCTGCAACAGTATGGGCTTGATTAGGTGGAACAAGGCTTCTCATTCTTCTCTTCAGAAAGGAAAGTGGAGAAAGAAATCAATCCAAATTCCTGTTTTCTAGCACAGATGAATCCCATGTCAGCACACTGAGAACAGATGAATGTAACTACACCTGCTGTATATTTTTCCAGTTTATGAAAAAGAATTTGGTAATGTCACTTGATGCAAAAATAATGTATTAGATGCATTAGAATGTGGTCATATAAAAATATTCACAGAATCACAGATTCACTAGGTTGGAAAAGACCTTCAACCCAGCCCTAACACCTCAACTAAACCATGGCACCGAGTGCCACATCCAGTCTTTTTTTAAACATATGCAGGGATGATGACTCCACCACCTCCCTGGGCAGATCATTCCAGTTCTTTATCATCCTTTATGTAAAAAAATTCTTCCTAATAGCCAACCTATATTTCCTTTGGTGCAGCTTGAGACTGTGTCCTCTCCTTCTGTCATTCTAGTGTTTTTCCTCAGAGGTCACATGATGAATTTTCCTCCTGTTACATGATGAATTTGTTACACTGCTTTCTGTAATGCTTTGTATTTTTTCATTTTACATTTGATTACCTATGCTGACTGAGTACTGCTGTGTGGTAAATGCCAGCAATGGCTACCCAAAAGTCCCATGTTCAAGGTCAGACCATTTACACATACAGAAACTGCAAAGTATTAGTTCTTAATGCAGTGATATATTAAACTTGCTTGGCTGCCACGGCTAAACTTTTTTTTTGTCCCATAGTATTTTTATATCTATATATGTGCAGCATTGATATGCATGACTGAAGTTGTTTGCTTGGCTTGCTATTCCAAAGGATTAAAATAAACCTGTGTGTGTCAAGGTGAGGGGATGAATATAAATACCACAGACACTTGGGCTGCTTTAATAATCCTCATTTACCCATTTCTCCATCTTACCTCAGCTTGGGAATCTCCTTGTATTTTTCCATGCCAAGACGTTCTTGATGTAGTTCAGCGCGGTTGGATAGAAACAACTGCTGAGCTGCATTTCCAGAAGGGACTCTGTGGCAGAAAGGAACTTGAGTATATAGTCAGAGACACTTACCTTCAAAGACATTAGTGTGGGGAAGAGCAGTGGTAAATGCTTACTTTGAAAATAAACAGCCCTGTGTTTTTCTTCAGTTAAACACAACAAATTGCTCTTAAAGTCTTTGTTGTAAAATATAGTGTTAAAGCAGCACATTAGTGTAATTTTAAATCTTTGAACAATAATAATGATGTCCAGAATTTGCTTATAAGGAGAGTAACTCTCTTTTTAGAGAGGCTATTTTGTCCTACTTACAGTACTTAACTCTCTAGTGCCCAAACTACTCATGCAATCTGTAGATTACCATTTTTTGTCTAATTTATATAAATGTTCCCTTTTGTAGCTATTTTTATATCAGATTCTTCGTGGTTTGGCATACTGTCACAGGAGAAAGGTGTTACATCGAGATTTGAAGCCACAAAATCTGCTAATTAATGAGAAAGGAGAACTGAAGCTTGCAGACTTTGGTATGTCCTGAAATTACTCTGTAACAAATATATTTTTTCTCTTAGCAAAGGAAAATCATTTTTCCTTAACAGGAGAAATGAGTACATTGGGTCTGTATTTGGGTGTTCTCAAATGGAAAATGAAAGTCAGCCTTTTACAGGGTATAGTAATCAGTGTAATATCTCTATAGGTAACACTGTCACTCCACTTGAAAGTAATCTTACACCTTCCTGTGAAATTGATATTTAATCAAATCCTTGAGGTGGAGCTCACTTTGCTTCTCCTAACACTCCACAGTCACTCCAAAGCAGGATAATGACAGGAGTGAGGAAGGGTTTGTTCATGTGCTAAATTGTAAGGTGTTGCACTATCACTGGTACACCAAATTCCTTGGGATTTACAGTAGAATGGGGCATCTACATTTTCCTGTTACCTTCTGTAGCAGGGACATTTTCCTATTACCTTCTATGTCTGGAAGATCCTTTAAAAGCTGTGCTGTGTGCCTCTGGTTTTACCCCTTCTGTGTGAATGAAAGTTGCTCAGAAGATTGCATCTAACATTCTATACCTGAATTTTATTGAAGATATTGCTGACAAATTGACAATATTAGGATGGAAAACCCCTGCTGATCCAACACTGGCTTGGTCTAAATGGTTCCCACCATTTAGTTAATAGCTTGTTGCCTTCTGCAATGTAATTTTCCAAAAACAGTGCAGAAGGTTTTCACAGCAGAGAGTTGTCATATCAATCTAATGCTATACTGATTTAATGAAATTTACAGGATTAGTCCAGGTTTTGATCTGTTTACCTTTCTTCTGTGCTTAAAAATGCTGACCGTGATATTGCCGTAAATACTAAAAGGTGATAGAAATCTCTTTATTAGGGACTTAAACAATACTAAGAGATGGTATTTAGCAAGTATAATAAGGTCCTAAAAATAGTTTGTCAATTTCATACAAAAAGGATTTCAGCAAGTTGTACTTGACTCTTCATTTCTCTTTTTATCAAGGATTGGCAAGAGCAAAGTCTGTTCCTACAAAGACTTATTCCAATGAAGTTGTCACATTATGGTACAGACCACCTGATGTTCTCCTTGGATCTTCAGAGTATTCAACTCAAATTGACATGTGGTTTGTATAGCTTTGTCTAATTCAATTTTTTTCCTGAGTCAAATTGAAAAAGTGTCAATTTTTGTTGTTAAATAGTAACATTCAAATATTCAGCCTTTGAATTTTTGTAGGTAACAACTGAGTTAGATTTTTTGGGAAAGGATTGGTAGACTGGGAAAATGCTGTTATTCCTCTCTGAAAATGCAGAGTACTTTTTTTATTGCTCAGAGTAAGCAAACATTTGGCCCACAGTATTAGGGAAAAATTACAAGCCTTCTCCTAATGCTAGGGCAATGTGCTATTTTACCATGAACTTTAATAAAATTGATTAACTCAACATCTGAAGGAAGAGGATATAATTTAGCTATGACCCAGGTTTTGTTTAGTCTTTGACAGCTCTTCTGTTGCTACACATCTTTCTGAATATTTTAATAGTAGTGTGTGACTAACAAGCACTAACTTGTTTTAATTGAAGACGAATCCCAGAAGACTTTACGAGCTGAAATGACAGGATTATTTCTGCTTTATCTTTTTCTCTGTCTTTTTAAAGGGGCGTCGGATGCATATTTTTTGAAATGGCATCAGGAAGGCCCCTTTTTCCTGGTTCGACTGTCGAAGATGAACTGCACTTAATTTTCAGACTTCTTGGTAAATGGATACTTTTAGTAATGTTAATGTTAACGCACCATATTTGTATGAGAACTGTGGATCTTTATTTCAGAACAATCATATATTGCATTTTAATCAAGGTCATGAAAAATTATTCAGCTGACTGTACAGCTAAGTTTGCACAACATAGGCATATTGAATGATTTTTTCCCTTTCCCCTTTAAATAACAGGATTAAATGCTTTTATATGTCAAAGCTGTTTGTTTACATTTTTTTAAGTTGAATTTGTTACTGCTTCTAAATGCAGGAACTCCATGTCAAGAAACATGGCCGGGCATTTCTTCCAGTGATGAATTTAGAAACTACAACTTTCCTAAGTATAAACCACAACCTCTCATCAACCATGCACCAAGGTACTTTGTGTTTTATTAATAGAAAATATGCATCCCTTTGGCCTTGCATATTCCTAAGTGGGAATGCATTTCTGAGTACAGTCTGCCACTGAATGGTGTGAAGCTATTCATCAGTTGTGTTATTGTGGGCAGATGATAATGTAAAGCAGAACCTGGTACTATGTGATTACTTTCTCTAATGTCAGTCTAGGTACCACAGCTCCTTAATGACCCATGGAATAATAAACTCTGATTAATAATGTCTCCATAGTAGGAGAATTCACACAGCATTTCCTAAAGAACACAAATTCTCTTCCGGTTATATACTAGGCCCAGGCCATTTGTTAAAATGGCCAGGTTTCCTCGAGCAGTTTCTTGTAATCCTATATAAATATAATAAATCATATAATAAATAATAAATAAATTTATTAACAAAGACATTTGTCTGCCTTGAAGAAGATCTAACATTGTATCCCTTTAGTAAATTAGTAGTATTAAGCTTAAAAGAAGGAATTTAAAAGATTCAAATAAATGATCCAGGTCAACCTAGTAAATGACAGTCTAAACTAAGGATTTGTGTGTCCTCAATATTTTCCAGATAGTCTTGTTCTGAGATATTAGGATTCATATGTATTCACATTAACATGAATAAATATTGTTTAGGTGAAATAATTTCCATTGTTTAGATCTAACTTTCAGGTTTGATATCATTTAATTAAGTCAGCTCCTCTGCAGTTTTACTTTCATCAGTACAATTCAATAACTGTTTTAATTTTTAAAAATATTTTTATTTTTAGGCTAGACACGGAAGGAATTGAATTGATAG
The DNA here is from genome assembly GCF_965231275.1 of Zosterops lateralis. Classification (NCBI taxonomy): domain Eukaryota; kingdom Metazoa; phylum Chordata; class Aves; order Passeriformes; family Zosteropidae; genus Zosterops; species Zosterops lateralis. The sequence goes on from NC_139765.1 coordinate 28,805,769, forward strand.
CGAAGTTCCTTCAAGTAAGATGTGTTTTGTGGCTTTACTTTATAAAAACTGAAGTTTCAAATTTTGTTATATTGCATACAAAATGTATTAGAAGCCGAAGTATTTAGTTCTGTCTCAAAATGGAATGTGTAGCTGAGTCTGTAGTGGATGACAGATGCGAGAAGAAGCCATTGTAATGTGAGAACTAAATACCAATGCTTGCTTTCTTTTCCTCCAGAGCTGATTTCTTCTCTTATTAACTTTTGTAAAAATAGAATTACTCTATGTTAGCCCTGAAAAAGCTAAATCTCTTGGGAAATATGGTATTAAAACAGAACTTTTAAATACAAATGCTAAATTTCTTTAATAATAAACTGAATTTAGTACTAGAGAAGGAGTTACTAAGGTGTAATATTACTCCTTGATGTTGCAACTGTATTCAAAAGCTGAAGAGTGGTATGCAGGTTTAATCTTTGAATCTGTGTTAAAAATGAGCTGGAAGCAAGATGGAAGGCCAAGTCCTGCATATTTGAGTAGATGCAGCATTGTAACTTATCTGCATCCTTGCCTAGAATTGCACAGATGTCAAGCAGGAGATACCTAATCATTGTACCATCTACAAATAAAGATGAGGTGTAGTTTTGACCTGCATCCATTTGTAGAAGTTTTTTTTTATTATTTTGGCAACCTTGTTACCTGTTGGCAGTACTGATTTTGATAAATCAGATAGTCATATGTGAAATGAAAGTAATGAAAAAAAAAATTGTCCTAGTGAATTATGGGAAATGTTGAGCAAATAGAACTCTTTCTCTCTTTCATGAAATCACTTGATGCAAAGAGATTTTTAATGGAAACCAACACAGTTGTATGCTTTTATATTGATAGTATGAATCAAAGAAGAGAATTTCAGCAGAAGAGGCCATGAAACATGCATACTTCAGGAGTCTTGGAACAAGAATACACACACTGCCTGAAAGTAAGAGGAGTTGTAAAGTAGCAGAGTACTGTCAAAATAGTGTATTAAAGCTAAGTACATTGTGTAAAGAAAAGCTCTAATGTATTTTAAAAGTCTGATATCTAGTGGCTTAAGTATTTTTGAATTGGAAATACTTCTTTAATTCAAACTATATAATTAGGAATATAATTTTGGTCAGTAAAACAGTTTTGCATTTATATATGAATTAATTTCTGTGTTACATTCCAGATGTTTCAATATTCAGTCTAAAAGAGATTCAGTTGCAAAAAGACCCTGGCTTTCGAAATTCCACTTACCCAGAGACTGGTATGTAAAACTTTATATTTTCTCACATTTGCTTACAGAATGCTGTGCCAGAGGCATTTGGAATTGAAAAATGCTTTGTTAAATATGTTTCTGTGAACATACTGAAAAAAAAATCCAGAACGATTTACTGAGATTCCTGTAGAGACATACAAGCTAAATGCAGAGAAGGATGTGAGTTTACTAGGGATGGACAGGGACTGTGAAGGTGACAACAGTTTGGGGTTTCAGACCGGTCTTGTATGGGGGTGAGTGGTGGCAAAGTGAAAAACAGTGAGTGCAGTTAGAAGAAAGATGCCGATGCTGATTGAAGCACAAGGGATGTTGCCTTGAAGTAGGATGAAGATCTGGATAATACCTTAATACTCTGTGGTGCAAATGCTTCGGTTTCTTACCATGGTCCATGTTGTGTTGCAGGACATGGGAAGAACAGAAGGCAGAGCATGCTTTTCTAAAGGGGGCAGTGCAGAGTCAAGCCCAAGCCTATCCTGTCAATCAAGGACTCGGATCTGAAGGCAGTGCTTTCTGTTGGTGGACTTGGAATCGCAGTTTGTCTACACTGTCCTCTTAACAGTGGAGTCTTTTTATTTCCAACCTGCAAATTATGTTTTTATATTTGTTGTCACAGTGTGACAATTTTTTGTACAGTTGGTTTTAAGGTCTCCTCTGCCACTAGAGCCAGTAGGTTACAGCTGTTGATGTAACTGTAGCTGCAATTTTTGTGCAGGACTGAGAAACACAGTGCATTATTTATTGCGGAATCATTGCTGCTAAATAACTACTGTCTGTATAGTTAACACAACAGTTCCATGCCTGAAGAAGTTGCAATGGCTTTATAATATGTGAATGCATCTGTTTCTCTTGATAAAATGTTCTACTGCTGCGGGGTTTTTTGTATTTCTTAAACTGCAGTGTTTCCTGGAATGTAAACATAGCTTTGCTTGGCTATAGGTGAGCCATCTTTAATGCTCTAAGTTCTTGGCACTTAATTCCTTATTTAACATTGGAAGTATGTGTTGAAATGGTTGAAAAATTATAATGCATATTATGTTTTTGAAAAGCACGTGGTGTGAAGGTTGATTCAAACAAGTGAAAAGTAACTTTGATTTGCTCTCAGATCCTATGCTAGTTATTGGTAAATTAGAGCATGGAGGCTGAACGTTTCGTCAGGCTTACTCCAGCATAACGTATTTGCACATTGTTGTGCATATGGGGCCTGCAGAAAAAAAAACTTTTTTATCTTGTTTTTAACTTAAAAATACAAATAGTAAAAAGACAATTCGTATATGTTGGACCCTGGCTTACTTTTCATTGCAAAGGAACAGGACAACAAACATGGGAAAAATGTCACACTTTTCCCACCTTGTTGCTCTCCCATTTGTGCATTATTCACTTGAAATCAACTGGAAAGAAGCAAGTTTGTACTTGAGAAGAACTCACTATGCTACAGAGCTTTTACAATGGGAACTTAGAGAGTTTTTCAGATCTTAGATGTTACCTGTTTTCCAGAGATAGTAAACATATTACTACTATGCTTATGCATCTCAGTGAGTATCATAAGTACACCCTTGGTGATGGTTGCAGTATTTTTAAGCATTTGTGTTCACCTTTATAAACCTATTTGTTTAGTGCATCCTAAAGAGACTGTAAATCTTTATTGGTATATTTTGAAATGGTCATGTAAATCTTTGGCTGGTATATCATGAAAATAGTCATAGGTAACTTAATTTTTCCTGACATTCACTGTAAAACGTTCAGGGGTCCTACCATTTCTGTTCAGGAAATCTTGTAGTTTATTGTTATTTAACAGTATTAAGTGAATTTTTGTATATTTCATTTTAACTTTATTTGTGAATAGTGATTGTGGCATGTTTGGGGGTGTTTTATTAATATTTCATTGATACTAGTAAATTTGAATTGGGATTTTTTTTTTTTTTAAATTTTATTTTCTGGAAGAGAGAAATTCATGTGTAATGGTGACTATTGGACCACTACTGCTTTTCAGCATTTGTAAACCGGTTTTACGTTAAATCTTGTAGACCTAACAAACTGCTGTTATTTCTAACTGACCGAACTGTATTAATATTGTACTTTTGAAAGTATAAATATTACGTGGAATTCTTTGGTTTTGTTTTGAAATTTATAATAACAAAAGCCCCGTGTTGTTAAAAATACAGACTAAGTGAACTTGCGGTTCTTGGGACGTTGTTGGCAGCGCTTAGTGAGGTCCGTGTGTTGTGGGAGCCCCCAGGGTCACCTTTGGCTGCTCAGTGAGTCCATTCAGTGCAGAGGCAGTGGCAGTGGCAGTGACGTGGCTCATCCGTGGCTGAGGCTGCTCAGGACCTTCCCAGTAGCGCTGTCCAGTCTCTGCTGGCGAGGCAGCCCTGCAGTCACACGGGCTGGGGGCGTAACATGAGGCTCGGACAGGCGCAGGCCCCCTGATCCCAGGGCAGGCACTAAGGCTGTGGTGTGGCAGAGGCACAGTTGGCACTGATGAGAAACCTTGTCCTGAAATAGTTGTTATATATATTTTTATAGTTGCTATGGATCTGATCTAGATTTTATATACCGATGGACTTTGTAGGAAATATGTTGTAGACGTGACAGTGTTGAAGAAAGAAGTGTCAGAAAAACATCTTTTTTTACAGAAGTAGTGAAGATAGACTAAATGTTCACTGTGGATAAATGTGGGGTTTAGCATTTCTAGAACAGTAATACTTTATAGGTCATAAAAGAACAAGTAACAATGTGACACTAATGAGTAAAGGACTTAAAGGTTTACCTGGTAAAATGAAGTGCATTTATAAACTTAGAAAGGGATCAGCTGCAGCTAACAAAAGGATGTTGCATTTTAAGTAGGAATCCAGCTTTTTTGTTACAAATGAAAAGATCTTCCATCAAATTAAAGCAGTCTGTTTATAAAGAAATTTTTTCTAAAGACCTACAAGTGAATCTGTGTTCTTATTTAGAGGGTAGCTTTAAAGAACATATTTAAGAAACTTGGCATCTGTTGTCAAGCCAGTTTGGGGCTTTTTAAAATTGTCTGTTACTGAAATTCCTGCATCAGCAGAGACAGTTCTGTGGCAGTTGTATGTTTGGGGCAGTAGTCAGCAAGTCTGAAGTTGCTGGTTATCTCTGACATTTTTTCCATGGAATTCTGTGCTATGCCTCCTGTCTGGCAGAGTCAGGTACTGCAGACTTGGTTTCACTGTCCCAAGAACTGTAGGAGTGTTGGCCTTTTTGGGAAAAGACCTCAAGTGTGTCAAAATCCAAGCAGAGAATCACTAAAAATGGACGACTTTGAGTGTATGGTGTGACCACCTTTGCTTGAGGCTGAGTGATCAGTTAATGAGACATGGCCTGCTTGTCGTGCCTGATCTTAGGTAGTTGTTTTTAGAAGATACCTGGTGTGTCCCACCTAGCCCAGGGTAGGGCTGGCAGGGTGTGGGTGTAGGTGTGTGTCAGAGTCAGGTGGGCTGGAAGCCAGGACAGAGGCAGGTGCAGGTGAAGGTTGAAGGGGAGAGAGGGTGGGTGGAGGATGGGGGTTGTCCAGGACAGGGTGGCAGATACAAGGGGCAAACCAACAGCTCAGCAGTGCTCTAGTGGAACCTGCATCTCAACATGGCTGTGTTATTTTTGTGCTGCTTTACCACAGCATTAAGTAGCCAGAGTGTATCCCTGAATTGGGCAATAAAAGTTAAAATAAACAATTATTAAAGAATCAACATATTTTGTATTTGCAAATCATTTGAAAAACTGCAAGGTAGCATTCTTTGGCCTGCTTGCTTGTTGTTTGTGCATGAGTTTTTCAGTGTAATAAAGGTACATTGTTTCTGTTCTGCAATGTTAAAATGGAATTAAGGTTAAGAATACATTCCATTATTGAGGACAAAATATATGAAAGTATGTTGTAAATATCTGCAGGCTAAGTATCATAAACCCTAGAAATACTCAGAGTTAAGGTCAGACTTTAAGGAAATACAAACAAATCATGGAAATACAGAGCTACAGCACATGATGACACTGAAGAGAATTCAGAACTTACCTTGTCTGTGACATGATCATTTTGTCTGGTTACTGATGAGCAGAGTTGAAGTAATTTATGCACCTTGTTAGCACATTTCAGTACCTTATTTACCTTCAGAAATTTTGGCTTTAAAACAAATGTAACATCTCTATGAAATGCATTAATTTTGGGACTTGAATGCTTATTTTATGCAGTTTGGGGGGTTATTTTTTCAGAGATTGGGCCATTAAAGATTTAAAGCTCTCATTAGGCCTTTGAGTACATCTGTGTATGTCACCAGTATCAGTGTCATACCAATTTAGGAGACTGGCAAGGTAACAAGTGCAATTACGAAACACAAACAAAGTATGTAGCAGTTGGAACATTGTAGGTAAGACCTGACTGTACAGGTGGGATGATTGTGAAAAGTGTAAAAGCCAGGCAGGTACATTTTGGAATGTACAAGCTTTGGTATTTCTACCATTCACCTTCTTCCATCTGTGGAGTTCAGCTGCACAAAAATCAATAGTCCCATTCTCTGCCATAGTGAGAACCTGTTTTCAGAACTGAGATTAGAGTTCAGATATTCTAGATTGTTTTTTTTTAATCTCTTGTATGTGACTTTCACTGAGCAGTGCCTCTAACTGAGTAAAATTTATGTCAGTGGAAAACATGAACAATTTCCAAATATTTTTGCATGTTTTCTTAACTCATTTAAGTTCTGTAACTTTTGAGCAAACTTAAACTGAATGCATACATACACACATGCTGCTGTGGTAAATAACTGCCTAATTTATTTTGCTGGCATCCTTCAAACTCACTCAAGAAGCAGGCCTGCCTAAGCACACCACTTTCATGGTCCTCCTAATGAAATTTGAGTCTTACTTGGCTCAGATGCCCTGCCTTGAAATACATTTTTCCCCAGAGAGCTGTGAAGTTCCTCCATTTGTTACAGTGGGATCTTTCTACTGATGGAATTGCCATTGCTGTGGATTGCAAACCAGGGAAAATGCTCTTCCCTGTCTCATCTCCAACATGCTCCTGTAAAGCATCTCCCTCCAGGCTTGCATGGTAGCATCTGTGCTGTCACCTGCCCCTCCTCTTTCACACCCTGAGCTTGTTTTTTCAAAGACCGTTTTTTCCTTTCTTCTCTGTTTTGTTATTTGATTTGCAGGAGGGGGTAGCTGGCCTAGAGCCATGTTAGCAATAATTAAGTTTACATTTATGCATTTGCACTTCTTGCAGACTGAATGTGAACTGATGGGAATCTCACAAAGAACTCAGCATATCCTAGAATCCTCTCTTCTAGGATGTTTTCTTCAAATACCAGCCCCTACCCAAGGCAGGCCATGATGCTGATTGCTCCAGAGTCCTTGCTTGAGATTCATTCTGCTTTTTTCATTTAAATAAATTCATACTGCTGCTCACTCGTGCTGTCAGTCTCTTTGCCCTCAAGAAACAGGTATGTACTCCATCTGTGCAAAGCACTCACACATTAATTGGTAAGAGCAGTTACAGTTTGGGGCTAAAACGGATTTTAAAAGTTACAGTTTTCTGATGACTTTGGAGGATTATGCCTAAATCTGAGGCCTGTGTTGTTTATCCTACAGGATATACAGACAGTCTGAAGATCAGAAGGGAATAGCTATGCCCTACATAAAAGACTATCTTTACTTACTGTGCCTTTTCTAAATACATTTGGGTGTCATGATGGCTTCTGAAGATGTTTCCCATGGGCACGAGATCATGCAGCCTTTAATGCAGAGGGTTGTTCTGTTAAAATTAACCCTGTAGTCCTGTTTGAAAGGACCACCTCCCCTTTAAATGAAACCTTATTGACAGTTCTTTACTTCTTTGGTAGGTATTTCCAGATGGGTAAGTGCCTGTCTGATGAGACCAGTTTTAGTCAGACAAAACAAATCATTCTTTCTTGTCATCATGGATATAAGGTCTTTGCTATAGTTTATCACCTGCCACTGTTTTCCCCACCTTGGAATTTTTCTGTAGAACGGAAACTGCTTACCTGTGCCAGGGCCAAGGGTGTGCAAAAGCTCTTGGCAAAGCTGTGGCCCTTCTCGGGGATACTCACTTTCCTGAAGGAACAAGGTGCAGGTAAGCCAAACATACCCTAATTGTGCACCCAACTTCTATAACTGGGTAACTTCTTGTGTATTGCTGAAGCATGAATAAAGTGCAAATCTTGTACTAAATCCCCAAGTATGATCAAATTGCAATTACTACCAAGAATATGGAAAAGATAATAACTCCCATTTTGTTCCCCAGGATTGTTGGCTTGGAGCTCTCCATGCCACAGAAATATTGACACTTCCACAGTATTTATTTGAAAACATTTATTGGATTTTTCTCTACAGTTAAAAAAATAGCTGTTAGTAAAATTCAGTAGATTACCAATAGAATATTTTCTTCAAAGCATAAGGCATAACAGTCCAGTGTCTCATATAAGTGTTAGACTTGAGAGGCTGGACTTTTGTATAAATACTTCCCAATAGCAAAAACTTTTGTTCCATATTATTGACTGATTTAGAAGGCAGATTTTGACAGCCTGTTTTTTTCAATTGAAAAGTCAGTTAGCAGATGTGTTCTCTTGCTATTTTTATTCTCTCAAAGATGAGAAGACAGCACATCTTCCCAGTTTGTTTTCCATTGTTTTATTGGATTCTCTCAGAACCTTTCCAGTAAATTTTTCAAATAGGATTTTGTCCCAGAATTGTTGTTTTCTGCTATCTTTTAAAAAAGTTCAAAATAATTTAAGGACTGGAGGGTGCGAGGGAAACTGTGGCTGTGTTGAGTCTTTGGAGAAGAAAAAGGATCTGCCTTATTAATAGTAAAACCTTGGAAGAAATAAAATCATGGGAATCCAGGTACTTCTTAGTATCTCTTCTCTGTCACACACCCCTCTGCTCATGGTCACTGGTTTTTTGCAGTGTAATATTCCATACTAGAATGTTTTCATCTTTTTAAACTCATACTGAGAAATATGGCCTTGATGCCAGATTCTCCAGTTAGCTACAGTGGCACATACAAGACAAGACTCTGTGCTGCTGTTCATGCCTTATAGGTGTAAGTAGGTATTCATGGGTTTTTAAAAATGAGTCAGGTGTCAGCTCTCTAGTATGAAATAATTGCCTCTTCTTGTAAATTGTAAAAAAACTTGTTGTAAAATATTCCATGTACCTGGGAGGAATGCATTGGAAGAGAAATGTTCAGTCTGCAAGCCCTGGTGATTTATCTCACTAACCTTGTCAATCCCATCAGTTACACACTGCCCTTTCTTCCAACCTATTCTGATTTTACTCTGTATAAAATTTGCATTCACTCATAAATTTTGCATAGGTTCATCTTCTCTTTTTGACTCCGTGGGGTGGCACATCTTGAGCTCTTGAAATGCTGAGTCCAACAAATGAAGTCCCAAGTGCTTCATTCGTTCTCCACATGTCTGGCATTCAGTTGCTGTCTTTATCAGCTGGTACTTACATGGCTACAGCCAGTTCTTATCACTGCAAGTGGAACTCATGAGTAGTTTTTTGGTTGTGCAACCCTGAGGGAAATTCCTGCTGTCTTTTGTCAACCACCCCTGCCCCAAAAATGGCTTTTCAACATCAGAACTGCATTAATAAAATGTTTATTTAGCACCTTTCAGGTTGAAGGATCCAAAAGCACTTTACAAATAACTACACACATCATCACTGAAATGCATCCAAGCAGAAAATCAGCAGACAACTCACCGCATACATTTCAAAAAGAACAGACCGTGGCCAGCTGCTCGGCCAGAAAGCAAAATTAAGGTTCAAATGACCTGTCACAAACAGGGATTGGATTTGGGGTTGGCTTTTAAGGTCTCATCTTGAAAAACCGAGGACACAGTAAAGCTGCCTGCAAGCCAATTTAGCCACCTCAGGAAACTGAAGATTTGCATCAGCCCTGCCAGGATTAGAGTCTGTGGTGCCAGGGAGTCTGGCCTAATCCTAACCTGATATTATATGACTAAACCATCCCCTCAAAGTAGAGGACATACCCAGTAAGTTCAAGTTGCAAGTATATAGTAACACAGTGCTGGTTTTTTTATCCAGAATTCAGCTGTTTATACATAAACATCCTACATGTACAGTCTCTGCCTATTTGCAAGCACCAGGCATCAATTTACAGACCTGTAACTCTTCCAGCTTTGGGGGAAGGGGAAATGTAACCTTCAGAGCTTGAGTAGCTACAATAGTCTTTCTAGGGAAGTAGTAGAAGGCACTTGGCACAGCTGAACAAAGCACCTGGAAATTATTGGGAATGATCCTCATTCCCTGGGAGGACAGAGATTACCTGCACTCTTTCCAGCTGTAATGTTGACGGTTCATAAGAAGTATAGGCCAAATAAATTCTAAGCAATGTCTCCTTTTCCACAGAAGTACTCTCTAAAGCTGGAATTATCTCATGAACATACACAACCCAGTTCCTCCCTGTTGCAACTTGACAGAACTTGGGCATAAATGTGTAAATGTGGTTTTGTTACTCTGAACTACAACTCCTGGCTGTAACACGGGTTACGTTTTCACTTCAGCAAAGAAAAATTAAAAGGCTATTTTTATACAATTTGAAAGCACTTAATACAAAGTTACATTAATACACTGCATCATATGGCCTATCCATGGAGAAAATACTGAAATACTACCAAAGGGCTGTTCAATACTCATTTTTTCCTTTCAACTTTTTATCTTAATACTAGAAAATATATAAATCATTTACATGACTTTATGCAAAAGAAGGCACAGCTGGTTATAGTTTACACAAGCGCAATGCATAATATGCAGAAAAAGGGATTAAAAAGAAGCTTCACATCCCTGTTAGATACATTGTTGCAATCCATTAAGAAGAGTACTTCATCAACAACAGAAGTGTTCAACACTTGAGAGCTATGATATAAAAAAATTACAATTCATTTAATGCATAACAGATTTATATATACTTTTATATATAAACACTGTTGAAAAATGCTAACATAATAAAAGTAGATTATCCATGTAATGAAAAGTGCAAACCAAAGTAATAAAGGGTTTCACAATGTCCTTTCTCATGACACAGGAAAAACTAGCCCATAGGAATGAAGTGTTAAATCCACCAATACATCCTTGGTGTGATGAGGCATCATCAGGATTTCTGAGCATTTGGAGAAAGCAGTACTGGTGAAGAGGCTCTGTCCAGACTGGGGAGTGGCACTGGTATGTGACCATTTAGCAGAGTTGGAAACTGTAAGAGGCCAAAAGGTAAAAATTACTCTTTATCTCAAAACATTCAGCCCAAGAAGTACATGGATTTTAGCATTAGCAACTGGCTCCAGATGGTTTCAAGAGTTGTGATGTCTATACAGTAAGACATTTACCAAATGCCTGCATCAGCCATTAAGAATGCAAGATAGAGAACAAAACCTGAATAATTTGTAAGTGCATGAGGATATAAAGATCTGTTACTGGCTATTTTTTAAATAAAAGATGACATAATACATTTATCATCACTCTGGAAAAGTGAACACTACAGAAGAATCTTTGCCATCCATTCTGCTTCCAAAAATATTTTTCAGTCTACACACTATTCATTACAATACATCCTTTTTGTCTTTCTTTTAGGCAGGAAAGAGTTTGGCAAAAGTGAAAGTTGAGATGTAGTTTTAGGGCAGAAAAAGTACAACTGTGGGGATACAAAGCATGGGGAAAATTACTCTCAAGTAATCACAGTTTCTGTATTCACACAGAAACTACAAATTAGCTTCACCATTCAGCATGTGAAGCAGAATGCATTGTCATTTATTGTCACCTGCTGCTTTAGAAGTACTGTGCAAAAAAACTTATCCAACACAGAAGCTGTGAATTCCTAGTTCACAATGGCATTATAACTGCACCTTGCCTGCAGTGGTGGGTATTGACTAGTTCTTAACATCTGACCTGAGAAAACGTAAAGCAAGTAGGTGGAATAAACTTGCTGCAGCATGAGGCAGGAATTATCCCAGTGTTAGATACTGATCTGGCCTCGAGGCCCAGCTCCATGAGCTGTGCTGGGTTTCTGTTGGCTTGAGGGAGACAGAGCTGAACAACTTCAAGCATCTGGTGTGTTTTTACCTGGTATCAGATCAGTCCTTGACAGCCAACTGTGGTGTAACCACGCCCTCCACGTGCAGGTAATAAGGTGCTCATAACAAGTTTACTCTTCCACTCAGATGGTAGTTGGTGATAGCTGTCTTCCACCAGTCCTTGTAAAGCTCAGCTGAGCAGCACGGTGCTGCAGGGGGTCTGGTACTATCCTGATGTGGCCTGAACTGGCTGATACCTCTGCTTTAACCACAACAAACCTCAGGAAGTGCTTCCATCACTTCTGCCAAGACTCATTAAAACACAGAACCTAATTACAAGCTCTTCCCTGGGTGTGCATGGAGTGTGGGCTGGTCTGTGCAGGCAGCCTGAGGAGACCTCTACCCTGACACCTACACTGGCTGACCCATCAGTTCTTAGTAGGCTTGGCCAGCGTTCAGCTGTGGTTTTCGTTTTCCTATTTGCTGTTAAAATAAGCCTTTGTGCTCTACAACTTGTCTTTGTGGCCTTTGTTTGAATCAAACGTCATTTATAAGGCCCTTTGGGTCTCTCAGAAGGGAAAGCCAAGGCCACTCCTCACTTTCAGTCCCCAGGGAAGGGCCACCATGTGTCCATACAAGCTCATTCCAGGTCTCAGCGCAGGCACATCTCAGATGAAATGCCTGGCTGTTTCTAACCATGTGTGCAAAACTAAGGTCCACTAGGGGTTAATGAGTTTATTTAAAACACAAATAAGGAGCCCTGAGTTCCATGTGCAGCTGGAGGTAGAAAGACTGACTATCCCAGTGCAGACAGTACCTGAGCAACTACCTGAGCTAACGCCCAGCCCTGGATTTGGGCAGTAAGTCTCCCTGAAGGTTCAGTGAGTAACCCAGGGACCTGTCTAGCAGTAGCCTTCTCCTCTGTTAGTGCTGGCCCTCCAGAGCAGTCGGGGTGTTCATTCCAGGGGTGTCCTTGCACCTTCAGTTGTGCACACGGCCACTGGGTTCCTTGCCAATCAGCAGAATAACGTCATTTCTTCTGTGACTTAATGAATCATCTGTTTTGCAGAGCTACAGCTGGAGCTGCAAATACCATGCCCACTGTCTTCTTCCTGAGCCTCAGGCAAATGCTGCAGTGAGTGCTGTGGCCATCCTGGGTTATTTAATAAATTTTTTATTTACCACATCTCTGTAAAGCTTTGAGAATTTTACTGTGCCAATACTCAGGAGAGAGTGGACACAATGCTGCCTTTCTGCTGTTACATACAGTGGGGTCATGCTCAGAGGTATGTCCTTGGCTGAGGACACATGGATAATTGGCAGAACTGGAAATGGAACCTTTGGGTTCAAAGAGCCTTCTCCTTCTGAGTGAGAAGTAGCTCATTAGGACAGAAGGATAAACCTACACCCACCTCACTGGGTGAGCCCCAAACTGTCTTGTTTTTCCCAGAGCCCATGTTCCAGCCCTCTCCTGGCTGGTTACTGAGTGGTCTGCACTCTCTTCCTGCAGCTCTGAGAGCTCTGTTACCTGCTCTCTCTGGGATCCAGCATTTATTTCTCTTTCCTTCACACACATACGTGTGTGCTTTCTGCTGCAGACACTGCCCTGTACGTTCTGACTGTGCTGCCAAGGACTGGAAGAGGGTACAAGTAAGTAGGCCTCTCTATAAAAGTGCCTGTTAATGCCTGTATTTTCTTAATCTGTTTGAAAAGCTCCAGATTGATGTGAGGAGATGTTCCTGCAATGTCTCTTCCATATGTGTGCATTTAGCAGTAAAACCTGTGCATTGGAAGACCTACCTGGAACAGAGTGTTTGGTCCCTGCAGCCTGGCAGGACTCAGAGGAGCAACAGGACTAAGGCTGCTCCAGAAGTGAATGCTGGACAGCAGCGGACTGGGGGTCAGCAATAATCCACTGGGGGTCTGCAAGACAAAAACACACCATGATGCACAGCTCACAGTTACAGCTCCATGCAGCACTCGCCACCCTTAAAGCCTTACACAGCTCAATTTTCCAGTGAATTCAGATACACAGCATGGTCAGCAGCAGCTGCCCATCCAGCCCTGCATCCTGTCTCTGGACACCTGCCTGCACATTGAATATTCCTTCATATGCAAATTCATTTAATTTCTGTTTGCACAGTTATTGTTTATTTGAACCATACTTATGCAACTGTGTAAGATACAAAATGATACTATGTGTGCCCCAGTGCCTGCCAACTCCACCTAGTCTCCTTCAGAATCAGTTTTTACCTTTTGAGGGGCAGCAATTCCTTGACCTGACTGCAGCTTTTGAAGCATTACTGCAATTGTGTGTGGAGCTGAAAGAGTCACTGCTGGCCTTTGACGTTTACTCCCCTGATGGCGCCTCTTTGTAGTGGAAGAGGTTTCAAGAAGCTGGCAATGCATGGGAGAGACAGGTATATGGGCTGGGTGCCCAGGAGGACTGCAGAGAGCACAGTTAATTGTTTGAAAAGAACCAAAATGGCAAGAACTTAGAATCCAAGGCTTTTTCCAACTCGGAGGTGCCTCCCTCCAGTGCCACAATGCACAAGAACTGCTGGGATTGCCCTCAGCATTCTTAAAGCACAATTCGAGGGGAGGTAGTTAGAGCACATGCAAATCTTCATTCTAAGAAAGAATTATATGAATTATTCTGCATCCAGGATAATTTTTATCATGCCACAAAAGAACATGTGGCACTTTTTGAAAAAAGTATTTGGCATAATGAGTTAATCTCACCAGTAATCTTGATGCCAATTATCAAAATCAGTCCTACTTAGTAAAGCACTTAATGGAATTTGAGTACACACTTAGCAAGCAAGCATGTGCTTTGCTGTGTCAAACAACGGCCTCAGTGCTCTGCTGAACTGGAGCATCCTTTTGTCCACAGTTTAAAATATGCAAAAAGAAGACAGAAGATAGAGAATACCTGCATCTCCCTGTAGTAACCTGCAGGTCTTGTATTCTGGTGCTCCCCACCAGGCCAGAAATACAAACTCCCACACAGGGCAATTGCAGCCGGGGGTCTCCCTTGGGAGCTGCTGACACCAGGGCCCATCACACCTGCTGTGTGCCAGCCCCTGCAGAGAGCAGGCTCACACAGGCACTGCCATGGCTCACCTGCATTCTGGGTATCACAGATTGATCTGCCAAGCAGTGCCTGAGGCATCGGCTGCGGTGTTTGGGGCTCTGTGCAGGTGCAGGGAACACAGACCTGCTGTGACACGCTTGCACTGCAGTTCACAACAGGGTCAAACAGTTTGGCATCAGCAGAAGAGATGGGAAAGACAAGGAACAGCAAACATTAAAGTTATCCTGGTGATTCTGAAAGGCTGTTTCATACAAATACCTTGGCTGCTCTTGAATAGTTTTGCTAGGGAAGCTCAGATGAAGTGGGGTTTGTGGAGAAATGTGCAGGGAAAGGACCCTGCCACCTTCCTTGTGCTGAAGAAGGTGGATCAGACACACCAAACCCCATGGAAGAAACTGTGATTGTCCCAAGGAGCAATAAACCTGTGGTATCACTGGGAAAGCAAAAGGTGTTGATGCAGTAAATCAGCAGGTCACAGGAGTACCAGTAAGGGTTGGGATATATCTGTATTCCAACAAAAGGGGCAAAGAGTGGGTGGAGGCCTGGCAAGGAGAAGACCTAAGTCTTGGTCACATCAAGTGACAGCTCTTGTCAAAAAAACACCAACCACTTGACAAGCAGGCACATGTCAAGAGTCCTTTACAAATATTCTCTTCCCAAGACCATGGTGTTTTCATGGGGAAAGAAACCAGCAGCACCAGCAAGAGCCCCTTTCCTGTGCCACATTTCAAGCTGATGCTCCATTGGCAGGCAGCTACCAGTGGAGATTTATGAGACTGACAGCACACTGAATTAGGTCAGGATAAATACTCAGATCTACTTACAGAAGAGCCTACTAACCTTAAAACCAAAGATGTAAGTAGCTAGTCCCAACAACATTCAACTAAGGACACAGTACTGTGGCAACTGTATCAAGAGCTCCAGTGAGCAGCCTCCATTCTTTATTTTTTCTCTAATAAGCTGCAGATATCCAGAACTCAAAATGCAGTTCTTGGGGGGGGGTCTTCCAAAAATAATGAGGAAAGACTTGGAGGTGTTTATTCCTACATAGACACAGCCAAAGCAAGTCTTCAGAGAGACCTGAAAAACTTAGTTGCCCTCCATTCATCTCTGGAAGCACACTAACAGCCTAAAACAGTGCTAAGCAAAAACTCATATCCTTTGATGAGCAAAGCACTAATAACAGCAAGTTCTGCCAGAACGAAGACCTAGCCAAAGCAAGCCTCCAAATCTGTTTAATAGTTAATGCAAAAAGAGCACAGGGCCTCCCAGGCTTGTTCTCAATATTGCCATCAGCCAAGCATTAAAACCACCAGAGGAAACCTAAGTGTAAACACCACCACAGGACAGGCTATCCCTAAATTACCCACGGAAATTGACGTGTCACTTCATTTTCTGCCCACATGCAGCCATACATATTGTATTCGATGTGGAACCCATTGGGAAGTTCCTACTTTAAAAACATCATTGTAATCTAAGCACAGGAACAGTTTAAATAGAGAGAATTCATTGCACAGAGAGGATTATGTTAAGCAATGATGCTCATGGGTCCTGATTTCTGTGACAATGTGTGTAAGTACAGTCTTGTCACTTCTAGCTGTTAGAAAGCAGGCAAGTGCTGTCACACATACATTTCTGTTCTAAAACTGATTGTGTGTATCATGTGCCCTTTCACAGCGTTCTGCCCTGAGGGTATTCCTCATGACCAGCAGGGACAGTGGAAAGCCATTTGAAATATCCTCTCAGGCAGCAGGACCTTCTCAGGACATGCATCACTCCTGGAGCAGACATCCTGTTTGCACCTGCCTCTGGCAGCAGGTGTTTCACACTGGGATCTGATAAATCTGAGAACATTTGAGATATGATACATGTTCTTCCTTGGATAATGGGATGGATAGCAGATTTCCAGTCTAAATTATGGCTTAAGTTATTTTGCATTGTGATATTACAGTTACCTGAATACAGCTGATATGTAGTTTTCATTTTATATTCACTAGGACAAGTGTTTAGGATGCAGAGTGCTTCTTATCCACACTAGAAAAAGAAGGCTAAAGAAGAGGATAAAAGCTATGTTGCTGCATAACCAAAAGTTTAAATAATTAGACCTGAGAACTACTCTATACAGTTACCATATGCCTCTTCTGTGATAGGACAACCTGTAAAAAAGGTTTGTGATGGCTTTAAGCTGGGTAGCACTCATCACAGCCTTAGCTATCCCTCCCACTGCAGCAGTGCCACAGTCCTCAACATAACTCCCTTCTACACCTTTCAGGGCAGTAAATACACCAGTTTATAGGTGCATGAGGAAGTTAAATATTCAAAGAAGTAATTACAAAACGAGGAAACAAATCTCTGTTCATCCTGTGGTTTGGGGCAGCAGCAGATGGGTTTGAAATAAGTCACACTGTCACTGTGTCAGGTTGGCATCTGATGTTGTCAGATTTGCTCACTACAAAAAAAAATACTGTGGTTATACCACAGTTAGAGGTTATAAGTTTGTCAATGCATCTCAGTTTTGGTTTGCCACACTTCTGTTCTTCCTGCCAAACACAACTTCACTTAAAGGCTTTATGATGTCAAAAATGATAAGTGTCACAAACCGCTCTTTCTCGGTGATACAACTTTGCATCTCAGTGGCTTACAGGTGTGCCTGAGCTGCACAAACTCACTCTGCAGCCAGCTGACAAGCTCAGCAGATCAAGTGCACACAATGCTGCCGCATCCAACATGTCAAACAGGGAAGACGTGATGGGATTTTGGATACCATGTGTCTTCTAGGCAGTCTGAGGTGAGTGAGGGCTTGTAAAAATCATCTTATTTATTTACTGTCCGGTTTGCTACACTCCATGCTAGTATTTGCATCAGCTGTTATTTCAGGGCTGAGGAACTTGGGGGATGTTCTACATTGGGATAATTTTATTCTTGGAAATTTTTTTGTCTAATTTTGAGGTGGTATTGGAAGACAAAACTCACCAATGAACAAACTGAGTCATATCTATATGATTTTCCTCTTTTGCTATGAACTCCTAGGCTTTTTTTCATAGACTAGCTTGAAAATGAGAACTCACTGTTGACATTACCACAAATATGTTATTAAAAATAACAAAATAGCCTTCTGGTTATTCTGTAGGTCTGCACTGAAGGGAAGCTCTGGCAAGTACTCTGTGAATTTGTACACCTTCAGAAACTGAAACTGACTTCAGAGCCTTAGAAACCACTTAATTTGCTCTGTATTCAGAAATTAACAAAAAGGTCACACAGTTCAACTGGATGCAACACCTAGTACAGAAATCTAACCAATATCCCACATGCTCAAGTTGTGACCTACAAAACCCCTGTGGTTTTCTTTTTTTTTTTTTTTTTTTTTTTTTCCTGTTTGTTCTGTAGATCTGAAGGCTGGTTAGAACTAATAATCCATTCACTAATGGCTGCCCATCTCCTTATTCTTTCAGGCAGTCTGTGAACTGTGATGGCTTTTCCCACACTCAATTAGGAATAAACCCTAGGAAAAACCTACTTTCCATCCCTTGTTCAGAGCACTGCTGTGTTTCCCTCTTTCCCATATGTTGGGTTTTTTTCCCATCAGATGGTGACAGATCCACAGAACTAACACTCTTGGCCACATGGAGGGAATGCCTGGAGACAGGCAGGCCTTACCTGTGCAGTGAAGAAAGCTGGAGTCAGGGATCCTGAAGGAAGTGCGGGGCTGTTGAGGGCGATGGAACCAATGTCGGTGCTGGAGAGAATCATAGGTGGGGCAGAGATTTCCAATCCTTTGGGTTTTTTAGCCTTTGGGGGCAGAGATGGGGATTTGGCCTTGGAGCCTGAGGAGAGGTTCAGAGGCTCAAGGGAATCTGAGTCGTGGCAACTGGAGTCAAGGAAGAAGCTCTTGTGTTCTGTAGGGAGGGGTGAGGTGGGAGACAGAGATGGCGACCTGGAGGAGGAGGATGATGGAGATGAAATGCTGGCACTGTTGGGTAGCATTAAGGAAGATATTTTAGCTGATACTGAAGAGTTGAGGAAAGCAGAGGCAGCTGCTGTTTCAGAAGTAGAAGGCAACGACACCATGGGCCTCGTAACTTGTTTGTCTGTTTTATTTGTCACAAATCTGATAACAGTCCGGACTTCTTCAACTGGTGTGTTTCCTTCTGACTTCTCCAGTTTTTCTGTTTTGATTGTCTTGTAAGGGTCTGGCTGGTTCTGCAGAGAGTTGATAGTGAAAGAGGAGTACAGGCCAGAGTGGATATATTCATTACGGCTTGTGCTTTTCAGTGCTGGCAAGCTGTGCTTGTGCTGATCCCTGCTCTCCAAAGGCATCTTACAGTCGCTGTCCTGCAGCAAAAGGCTCTCTCTGCTGATTTCCACAGCGTGTGGATCCATTTTTAAAATCTCAGGAAATGAGACAAACTTGTATACAAATTTTTGTCCAATCACTTTCTTGATGATGTTCTGCAAATACAAAGAAGGTGCTAGAAAGATCAGCATTTCAGAGGAACCCAGTACTGCACACATAAGGGCGGGGGGCACTGCTTCCTTGTTAAGCTATGCAGGTTGTTTTTTGGGGCTCCAAATGCTGATCACCCTTGGGTTATTCCAAGACCTCTCTCTGCTCAGCCAGGGAGTCCACTCCTGGCTCCTCATGGTTTCCAACAAAACCACCATCACTTGGTGACAAAGACCTGCTGGTGGCCTGTTTGACTTCTGCTTCCTCTGAAGCAGCTTGGGAACATTTTCTTTCCAGTAACAGCAATTCTGCTGCCTTGTGGATTCAAGCCGTGCCATCATGTGCATTCCACAATAAAGGCAAGCTCCTTCATTCATGCCTCCTAAAACTGACACCAACCACCCTGAGGATGAAGTACTCTCAGAATGTCTGCAAGGGACAAAACCACCTCAGCCTCTTGGCCTGTTATTTACCCCCTGTTCCTTATCACATAAAGAAAGGATAGAGCTAAACTTACAGTGACTGTCTTTCTGTCAATGATCATGAACCTATTTCTGTGAAAAATGCAAGCCCATGCATGGGCTGGAAAAGTACTTGTGTCCTGCAATATCCCCTGCACCATTTCCAGGCCTGCATTAGGCTGAGGATGCTCACTGGTGCAGGCAGAAGGTTTTTTATCAGTCTAAACTGACTATGGAAATTAATTATTGAAAAAGTCCCAAACTTCTCAAAGGTTTGCAGAACCATCTTTTTTTTTTTTCTTGAAGTGTCCCCTTTATGTAAAGAACTGTTTCCTTTTGAGACGTTTTATGAGCCTCCTGTTTCTAGTGCTAGTGCTCCTGCAAACCCAGGTTGGCTGCCAGCTCTAACACAATTCCCAAGGATATGTGAGCTCCTCCACAAAGGCACTTTATGGCACAGGCCTGGCCTAGGGACTGGAACATTTACCACCCTAAACCAAGTGCTGCAGAACAAATGAAGAAATATGTCCTGAGATTTCCATGCTAATTTCTCTCTTCTTGAAACCCCTGGTGAAGAGTTTAAGTTGCCTCTGAAAAATCCTTTCCAAGAGGCTTCCCTTTAGTCCAGCACATCTGCTGCACCTCCAGCTGGTATTCTGCAGACATCTGCTTTGCTGTACATATGGGAATGTAAATATTTATGAATTTCCTAAAAATATAATTGGTTTTTCATTCTACCACAGCTTCTGACACCAATAGTGGAAACATTTGTTAAACTGACTGAAAATGAAAAAATTAAGGAAAAGGAAAAGAAACATCATCTTTCTCTATATACAGACAACAGTAGTGCTTGTAGTACCTGCGTTAAACCTTGTTCAATCACAAACGCAAGAATCGTTTTGTGAAGAAGAATCTGCACTTGGGTATGAGAACCTCTTCTGTCTTTCAGCTGAGCTACTGCACTCTGTAATTTATTTGTCTGAATGTCCTGGCATTGCATTCAGGCACCTTCTTGAATACAAAACTAACCTTACAAAGAACCCTGGGATGCAGCTTTGCATCACAGGTCAGGAGCTGTGGCACAAATAGAAAACGTTTCCCAAGCTGATAACAGGGATCTGTAGCAAAGAGAAGAATTAAATTCAGCAAGTTGAGACTAAAGGCACAAACTGCCCTCTTCCATGCTGAATTCCATGAACACATCTACACACCTGGTGGATGCTGCAGTCTCTTTTTTTGCCCTCCAGAGGTTCAGGACAAGCAGTTAGCTCACAGAATCTCAATCTGCATGAGCTTTAATTCCCATGGCTTTGGACTTGGCCTAGATTTTTTTTTTCCCACTGCTAATTAGGTGCAACATTGGATGATTGCACTTTTTCTGCACTCTCGATATTGCTTTCTTTTTTCAAAGAGCAAAATCTCTGAAGTACTCACATATGAAAAAACCTCATCCCAACTGGATTTTTGTTTTCTTTCTTTAATATATATATTTTAATTTAAAATAATGCCTCCTCCCTGTCCCTGGCAACTCTGAACTATTGTTAAATCAAGCGCTAGCAACTGAGATCCTCCTTGGAAAATGTGACTCCCAGAAGAACAAGATTAAATGTATTTAAGGATTGCACTTTTACACTGATGCAGGCTTGAAACAGGGGAACATTGCTATAAAAAGCAACTGAACGGACTGGTGAGTTTATACTTCCTTTGTTATTATTAAATACAGTTATATTTTAAGAACATTGCAGTGCTGCTCCTCCAACTCTGCCAGCCTGAAGCAAAGACCCACTTAACGATGGCTGGAGATGAAAAGATTCAAGTGCAGATCCCTCAAGCACTTTGCAGGCTTCTCTTAAATGTGTAGCCTGAGGAAATCTCCACCAGCATGCAAGAGAAAATAAGAACACAAATTAATGAAGTGCCTCGGAAAGGCACTGACTTTTCAATATTTTTTTGACAAATAATTGAAGGTAAAAAGCAGCATATTTTTACATCACCTCAGTGATCTGTCAGAATCATTCTGAGCTATGATGGTTCAAACCACAGAAGACAGTGACAGGCACCACAACAAGCAGTTTGAAAGGGCAAAGAATTGTGCCTTCCTGCATCTGCAGGAAGACTAGACCACTTGCTTGGTAGCAGGACAGTAAGTGTATGTGAATATTTAGCCCTATTTTATTGTTGTTTCAATTTTCTATGTAAATTCCCTTATGAACAGGCTTGCAGTGAATGCAAGGGCTGCTGCCAAGGCTGCAGGGAGCCAGGGTAGGACTGCTGGGTCCATGCCGCTGCTGCGGAGAAGAAATGAGCAACTGGGACAAGACCAAGGGCTCCGGTCCAAGAGCTTAAAAAAAAATAAAATCTTATCAATAGACAGCACTCTCTGACACTCAGAGAGAGGGCAGGCAGCAGGGAATGCCCCTCTTCTGTTGACTTCTTGAACACTTTACACTTCCCCTCCTCTGCCCCCAGTGTACCAAACAGTGACTACAGCAAACGTGCTCACCCCACCCAGTTGAGAAGTGCTTGGAAAGCTGCTAACAGGAGCCGGGCAGAGCAGTGCCTGCTGCCAGCTCCAGCACAGCAGCCGTGCTCGGGATCTCAGACTTATTCACAGCCCTGCACTTCAGGAACTCGCTTTATGAGCCCTTCCAAAGCCAACCTCACCCACGGGCTCTGAATCTCCCGCTGCAGGGATGGGTCTCCTCTGCCCCTGTCCTCCACAGAGCAGCTGGCTGAGCTGGATGCCAAAGGCTTGGTGGACTGGTTCTCCCTGCAGCTTAAACTAGATTATATTGGGAGGGGTTGTGTCAACTATACATATGCTCTGCTGAAATTGATCATGTTTGTGGTGTTTTTTTAATCAGACTCCTACTCCTTGTTTGAGCCATTGAGAGCAAATGTGTAACTATACTACCAGGGTGACTGAAGGATTTTTAGTGGTTTGGCCCAAACCTGTTATCTAGCAAGTTTACTGGCTGCAGGAGCCACTTGGGAGACTGAGCTGGGAAATGGAATCTGCTTCTCAGTCAAACCTCAGACTAATGAGAGATCTCAGGAGCAGGAAGACCATTTTTCCTTCTTTCCAGGAAGTGACCTATGATCAGGATGTGTGAGATCTCAAAATTTATGACAGAGCAAAATGAACTTGTCTGTACTAAGTATCCCTGGTCAAAAAAGAACAACCAGAGCTGTAGCTGCTGCTCTTAAGTGCCACTTGGATGTGTTGCAAGTTTCCTGGCTCTAAGAGTACTGAGGGGTTCAACATGTGTAGGAATACAGGCTACAAATTCCCAGCTATCCAGGGTGCTTCCAGCTACTGGGACCCCTACCCAGACAGAGGGCTGCTCACACTCATGTCTGAAGTACATATGCTGGCAGGAGGTACCTGTGGCAGGATGGTTTGCTCTGAAAAATGGGAGTGTGTCCACATCAGCATGTGCAGGCAGGCAGATTCTGCTAGCACCACAGGTTATGCAGTTATGCCTATTACACTGTGTCTGTAGAAGTCAGATTTTGTGAAATTTTTGATGCAGGCACAGATGCTACTGCACTGTGCACCTGTACTGACCTTTGGAAGATCAAGGCTCCCATTTAGCTGGATTTCAGTCTTTCTTCAATCACCTCCATCTGGAAGATAAAGGCTATTTCTCTGGCTGTCACCTTTGACAAGGTTCTCTGCTCTCTCTACTGCAGTTCACTGGACATCCCTTTCCTCTCACATCAAACATGTACTATTTTATATGTCTTTTTGAGACAGGTGTTCTTGGATTTTCTCTTCTACCTATCACCTCTAACTGAGTGTCAAATTCTTTACTCCCATCTTTCCATACAGATAGCACTATATAACCATTTATGCCATTTCAGCCAAGCACTTTCTTGACTTACACAAATCCCTCTTGGATGAAGCTCCTTCCAGTTTTCTATAAAGGTACTTTCTAATGCCTATTAAAGTATTTCCTTGTAACACCTCTTACCTGCACCACTACATAATGTATAGCTGGTATTCCAGCACAATCACACTGTTGTTTCATTGTAGGATTCTGTTTCCCCTGAGATGTCTTACGAGAAGACCTTCCCAAAAGTAAAATAATAGTTTTCATTATCACTTTATATCCTGAAGTTCACTAAGCACCCAAGCAAGGGACCCTTGCCCAAAACAATTCTTCCATGCTCACACCCACACCTGGACATTGAAAATATGAACTAGTAACCAGGTTACTGGGTTTGACCTGTTATGGGAGGCGAGTGAATGCACTGGCACCTCTGAATCCTGAGAACACCTGAGAAGCCCTGTCCCTGCACTGCAATAAGCACAAAGCAGACCATATTATTTTAATACTATAAATCATACTGCCATGCCATCTGAACAAGTGGGAAGCCATTAACTGAAACTAAAACTGAAACAGACTGAATGGCACTCACTGAGTAAAGCCTTGGGCCATGTACTGTTCAGAGAGGATGCAAAAATATTGAATAGCTGCTCATCTCAACAGTATGTGACTGTGTAATTGAAGTTGCAACATAACTTATGCAAACATTAGGGTTTATCCAGGGAACTGTGATTCTTTTATTTCCTAACTTTTGAAGACTTGACTTCCACTACTGCTACATCCTATTAATGTTAGTATCAGCGTGTAATTTCCTGGATTCACCCTCTTTCCCTGAAAAAAAAAAACAACCTTGTGGGAAAACTCACTAGCTTCTCTCTTGTGGCATCATCTTGAAATATTCATAGGGATTTTCAGTATTCTTGAAACCCCTGGTGACTTCAAAAAGATATGTGCCATTACAGCTACCATAAAAACAAAATAACTGGGTAACTTGAGAAAAAAAAGAAACTTATTAACCCTACTTTTAAAGGTATTTTACTTCAAGCTAAAGTGCTCTGTGTGAGAATAGTGCTGAAGCATTTCCTTGCCTGAAGGCATTACAAGAGATTTCTGACTGGCAAAAGTGTGTGACATGATGGACACAAGCTGTAGGTAGAGTGCAGGATGCCTTTCCTCAGTGCTATCTGTCATCTGTGCTACTGCTCTGTTGAGGCAATAGGGGAAATGTGTTAAATAAAAATAAGAGTGGGTGTGAGGGGAGAAATTCAGGGACAAATGAAGCAGGAAATGGAGTCTTCAAATTATCTACAAACCTTTAGCAACTATAATCATGGCAGCATATTACAATCAAGCCATGCCATATGCTACATTTCCTGGGGTGCTTTTTATGTGAATTTAACATAAATCTAGCCATCAGCCTCAACAGCATGTCATGTTTGCTTTTAAAGCCAGGTTAAGGAACTCGTCCTAATTGTGTTATTTTTCTCCAGTACTGGAATTAATTCACTTTTAAGTTCAGATGAATCAGGTGATGAATTTTAACAAGCCAGTGTTCCCCCCAAGCAAAAGACAGAGTTCATAAACCCCCATTTATCCAGCAATCAGGTTTTATTTCTCCATGGTGAATAATTTCAAAGATAGACCATGAAACATTAGTGTCAACTGTATGCAGTAAGAGCAGAGTGCAGTCCAAGAAAGGAAGGTCCAGCCCATGTGCTACCATAATTTCTAGAAAATCACTGACTCACATGCTGCCAGATCACTTAGGTTATATGTAGAGAAAATCCTGTCAATAATTCCACAGTGCAAATGAAGTCTTGTCCAGAGTTCTGCCTCATCTTTCCTGCTGCCACTCTCCCATCTGCAGCTCAGTGTCTGTCCCATTTGTTTAGTGTGATCCCACTTGCCCCAGCACACCCGGCTGCCAACACATCCATCACTGCACACAAGTAGGGAGGGGAGAAGGATCTCAGAAGGCTCCTTAAGGCTACCTCAGAGTCTAGACTGCTTTTGGGTTTATCTCACAAATTGGTGGATGGTCTAAAGGAAAAGAGCATTAAAGTCTGAGGGAGGCGCTTTCACCTCCCCAGTCTTTCCTTCCCCTTTTGTTCTGCAGGAGGAAGGAAGAATGTCAAGGAGCCTTTCCTCCCTTTCTTGACTTCTTCCCTGCTCTGCTATGCAGTATAGACTGAGCTGAAGGCAGAGGAAGCATTTAGGACTGAACCCACTGCTGAGCACCCACTGCCCCTCTACAAGGATTCACTATCTGCTATCTCACACTTCAAAACCTGCAGCAGGTTGCTCTGTCCCTCTGCACTCTCCCAATAATCCACCTTTCTCCACTGTCTGGGAACCTACAGGCCACAAAACACTATGCCCACAGAGTGAGAAGCTCCCACTGTTTTGTTGTAAAGGATTTATTCTTTCAATTTAAATAGAAATTGCCACAGGTTTGAGTTTGTGTTCAAACCCCGACTGCAGTACATGGGGAAGGAAGAACTTACGCATTTCTCCATGTAGGAGCTATGACCTCCATTGGACTGCAGAATGCCTGAAAAATGGCCAAAATCCTTGTCCTACACTCAGATAAAACTGTCAGACAGAAGACCATTTCTACAAACAACAAGAAGTCACTTTAGCCAGAGTCCTCATGAAGAAACTGTACAGCCACTCTGGCAGATGCTGCTTGAGCAGAGACAAAACAGATGACAAAGGTGTGTGTGTGCGGGGGGGAACTGAAAACAGAACAGGGGTTAAAAAAAAAGGTTAAGAAATAGAAGAAGCAAGAGAGTCTCAGGTGAGAAGCCATTATATTCCTTTACTTCAAAGAGATCAGAGAGATCTCAAAGAGTAAGTGCTACAAATATGTTGTTCCTTGCTTTTAAGCAACGTCTGTTCAGTCACTAACAGCATATTTGGGCTCTGCCTGGCTCTGCTGTTCATGCACCAGCACGCACTCTGTCTCCATTGATCCCAGTCAAGTTTATAACCAGAGGGGCTGGAGTCATATAATGAAGGAGCTTCCCCATGCTGAGCAGAAGCCTTTATAGCACTTAGTGAAGGGGATTCATCACACTCACTGCTTGGAACAGCCGCTGTACTGCCCACACCAAATCCTTTTGTGCCTTCTCAGTCAGGCCATCTTTGAGACATATTAAGTGGGAAAATCTGACTTCTAGTGGACAAAGCACTAACACCTCTAAATCTGAAACTAAAAAAAAAAAAAATTCAGGAGAAGGAGCCCCTCTGGGTCATGAAAAGTCTGATCATCCAATTGTGTATTGTTAATTTGCAGTCAACATGTTTTTTGATCGCTGTTAGATTGACTGCATAGCACTGTGCCCTGCAAGAATCAGTGCACTACAAATGACAACAGTACTCTGAGATCAGTCCAGAAACAGAACCTACTTTACTCTGCCTTGTGCAGGCAGAAAACATGCCCTAATTGTGCTGAACACTGCCATTACCCACTGTATCATCTCCTTTCACCCCCTTTTCTGAAAATCAAGATGAAAACAGGCCACTAAGCATGGCTATGAAGTTTTCCTTTTTTATATACAAAATCTATAAAAGTCTTTGTTATTATCTTCAAGAATATAGGAAATAGTAAAATCTAATAACTTGGAATTTATATATCGTATTGAAAAATATCCATTTAAGGAGAACTGGTCCTACAAAGATTTAATATTGATTAGTAAAGACAATGTCATATTTATCAAAAAAGGGTGCAGAAACAGTTTGGAAACTCCTTGAATTTGCTGGAGCATAAAACTGAGAAATGTGAATACACAAGATTTGTGTTTGACAATCTTTGTATATTTGTGTTCTACAATCTTTTCCTTCTAGTATCTTGACTAGTTAGAGGAACTTCTGAATAGCTTCCACAGAGAGGATAAATATTAACTGATAGCATTTTTATTTTCTTAGTCTGCACGAGAATAACAAAATTTACCTTGTCATAATAGTATCTGAGCGCCCGGCTCAGCTTGTCATAATTCATATTAGTTTTGTTTTTTCTGAGTCCCCACAGCTTAGCCACTTCTTCTGCCTTGAGTAGCTTGAATTCGCCATCGTTAGACGTCCAGCAAATGAGGTGCTCGTGTTTCTGGTCTAGCAGCAACTGCAAAAGGAACTGCCACAGTGTGATTGCACTCTCCATACCTACAAGGGACAAAGGAGAGCAACAGTGTGAAAAACATTTGGGAGCAGGTGTTCCACTCAGTACTCATTTCAGTAATAAGCTCTGTGCAGGAGTCATCCTACCTAATTGAGAAAAGGAAGCTACCACATCATTCACAACCAAACATCCACAAGACCTACAGGTCTTCCACTGCTTTTCCAGTATTTTTCCCACTGCTGTTCTCTGAAGGGACACATAAAATAGAAGTATTTAGAAAAGCACTGCCCACAAAGTTCACATTATACAAGGTCACCACCAGTTGGCGTCTTCATTGTAAGCAATTGCTCTTCAAAGGAACATACAAGGCAGGGAGAAAAGGACTTAATATGAATATCCACTGAAATGATAATAAAAACCTGCATATGTACTACTGAGAATTAGGAATATTTTTAACTGTGCCTGAGTCTCATAACTGAGGTTGTTTGAATATTTTTTTCTCTGCTAAAGGTTCTTTGAGTATCATTTTCTTTTGCTAACTGCCTGTGCTACTGAGCCCTCCCTAGAACAAACATTTTGTTCAGGCACTGCAAAAAAAGGATGAACTGAGGCTGGTTATATTCCAACTCAGCACAGGTGTATACACAACTTAAAAACTGGGACCACTGTCACTGTAAACAGCTTATCACTTTAATGAAGATGCAGCTAAAATTGACCTTTTAAACTACAGAATTATTAAATGAGATTTTCATCCACTTTCAAAAATATTCGCAGTCTTAGCATGTTAACACTGGATCAAATAATTTTTTCTTGGCCTCTTTTGATTCTTAACTCGGATATGTTATGTCACACAGATTTATTGCTGGTATTGATTAATTGACTATGGTGCTAATGGGGCTAATTATTACCTGACTTACCTCTGTGCATGAAACAATGGGTATTTTTGTCTTTATCTGGACAAGCTCACGATTTTTAGCGCCCCCGTTCATTTTGTTTCCCAATATATTGCTGTTTGTGCCCTAGCGGATGACACGGACAGGATGCTGCCGGCCGATTCCCTGGATGTGCCTACCACAAGAGGGCACAAGACTTCCAGCTATCCCCGGTAGGGAACAGGACAGCGGGAGCCTGCGGGAACAGCCGCCTCTTCGGGTTCTGCCCCGGCATGAAGGAAATCACGGTGCATAAGGTTCACGAATATAAAAATAAATAAATAAATTCCATAAGCTTCACTAATGTAAAGCAAGTTAATGATACTAGAGAACGTCGGCAACGGTTTTGTGGAAAGACAGGATTTGGAGATATATTTTGGTCCAAATAATTTTTAAGTACCCTGGTCAAACAAGGGTCGGCAGAATCAATGATGATTTTATTATTCTTCAAAATCCTCATTTCTCTAATTAACTGAGAGTCCCGTCTGAATGACAAAGACAAAACCACTGATGCCCAGCTGAGTGACACCGTACCTATGCAGCACTTTAAAAGGTTGGTTCAGGCTCCTAGGACTGTTACGGATCCTGGAAACAGAACAGCCCATATGGAAGGTTTGGCACTTTCAAACGTTTGCATTTGCTTCAATGCAATTTTATACAAATCCTTTTGCACATGGAATAAGGCAAGAGAAAAAAAATCATAGCTAGGATTAAATATACCTGACAGTTACTTGCTTTACAACCTTTAAAAGTTCCTTTAAACTACACCCTCTCTGCAGATATTAGCATCTTTAACATATTATTTATCTATAACTACATAGATAATAGTGTCCCTAATAATCTGGTATCATAAATATACACATCATATATATATACACATTCTAAAACTTGTAAGTTTTGCCATTTACTTTGCTAAAAAGGTGTATTTATAAACAATCACATTCCTCTTGAATAATCCTATTTTCTGTACATCACATATTTTGCAGCCATACCCCACATAATTTCAACTTGCATCATACAACTCTCCCTAACAAATCACAAACAGACCTTTTGTTGCTCTGGAAAATTGTAAATAACATATAAATATCTTTCTAGAAAATTGTACTAAAATGCGTCCCATGCTACAAAGACAGGTCAGCAAAACTTCAGCTGAGAAAAGTAAAGAGGGATGAGAATTACAGAAATACCAACACAAACTTCACCACCATATCATCACCCAAAAGAGTGTAATACCTCAGAGACACAATTCTCTCATCCAGATCTTAAACTACAAGATCAGCAATCCTGTCTCTGAAGAGAGGTGGGGTGGAACTGAATACCAAGTGAAGAACATTTTGCTGCAGTCTGCTCCATCCCCATTCACCTCTGCCCATGAAAATTCACAGGGTAATCTACAGCTAACTTTGTACTACACTTTCCATTATGAACCTGTTTTCTGATGCTTATCATCTGTAAAATGTAAACAGTTTTGGGTTCCATTTTATCTACCGAGTGTGGCACTCAAGGTGACTCAGCCATAGGCATAATGGAAGATGCATGAACAGCACAAGCCTGGGCAAGAGAATCCTACAGGAATACTCACTCCACAAACCATACGTCCCAGTGAACAAGAAGAGGTGACTCCCATCGGGTTATTACATAAAATATTAGTGCCACCTTTTTGGAAGTGGCTCAGTTATTCCAGCTGAGGTCCATGGATAATCTCTGGGGGTCACTTCAGGTGCTGGACCCAGGGCAGATGGCTGTGGTGGGATTAGATTTAGGCAGCACCTCACAACCCTGTCTTGCCTGACCATCAACTCTCCCAAGCTTGTGGCTCTGAACAGGCTTTATAAAGGACGTGTGTACCTCAGATTTCAGCATCAATGTGCTCAGCTGGTACATGTATAAATCTTCTACTGGTATGACCCAAGTCTGCCCCTACAGAAATGAGATTAAAACAGCTCAATGCTGCATTACACTTCATCCCTCCATCTGCCACTGAGTTCCTGTATAAAGCTTCCCATATTGTTCGTACAGCAACTGTATGTATGATTCCTACATGAGGCAAATCATGCTAATTACATCTTCAGTGGATCATTGATTGTATGATCCTCCTCTTACAACCACCAAACCTGAGGTGTTCAGGTGTGAGTTGCACTGAATATTCACAGCTGTAACTACCTATAACAGAAGCCTGGTTCTAGGTGTATATGGTGAAGTAAAATCTCAGATTTCTTCAATTTGGCAAACTGATGTTAATCTCATTTCCAGTCTGTCAAATGTGATTTGCAGGGGAATAGTTGTAGCAGGATGCTCTGCCTGGACTCCTCTCTGAGAAGGAGTCTGGAAAGCAAAGGGGTCCCTTCTGCACCCTGTGACTCAGAGGGAAGGCTTCTCTAATAAACTGTTTGACGCTCCCATTCTGCCCATAGAAAATTCCCATTCTGCCCACAACAAGAGTAAAAATCTAAGATTCTGTAGGGACAGGATTTTTTTAGCTGATACAAAATATTTAATTTCCAAACAGGTCAACGGAAGTATTAACCCACCTTTCTCTATGGGAACTGTTTTGGATTCCACAAGGCACTAACTATCCCCTTGGGAGGACAGAATGCCCATACAGGGCTTAACTTTTGCCTCATTTGAGTGGTCAAGCAAGAGAATCATGACAGATGTATTGGATTTATTAGAAGACATGTAATTCAACAAAAAATCTGGTACCTGTATTAAAAGTCATAATAAATTATGACTGTAAGGAGTTGGAGATCTCCAGAAAACATTGTAATTCATTTATGTGTTTTCTAATTCTTCTGAATTTTTACTGACTCAAAGGGAATTCAGTGTCTTGCCTTACTCTGACAGAAAGAGTTGTTAGGATGTGGTCACTTCCTACAGTGACCACATTTCATTCAATTCTTTATTAATATTAAATAGTAATAAAAATATTCCTCTTACTTCTGTTCTCAGTACAAGATCTGAATGCAGGGCAATAAATAATACATGGAATCACATACTGAATTACATTAATTAGAAGAAAAAACAAGGGTTTTCTTAAAACACTTATTTAGATAGTGACACGTATCAATGGTACAAAATGAGAAACACAACCTATGTTAGAAACATATTCTGTGTCATGGAAAGCCTAATCAAAATTCATACAGACAAAGGAGTCGATTTTTTAATCCATTAACTCTGACATATCTGATTTTGCCATCTTACCATTTTTTAAATATTTATAAAATGCATTTGACAAAGATGTTTTCTAAGCCATGAAACAAAATTTGCTAGTTTGACCTGACCTAGACAGCCTAGTAAATTTACTTTATGATCACTTCCACTACCACTGATGCAAATAATCACAGGCATCGTTAGAAGGAATTAGACTTGGAAATGTTGTGTTAGACAGCAAAATGGTATTTCAGGACTGAGTTTTCTGAAAATTCATTTCTCTGGCAGCTGTGACAGGGAACCACACTGACACCATCTGCATTAGCAATTTACATTCCTTGCAGTGTGCCTGCCCCCATACAAACCCTAGAAACTGCATGATCAGTGTGATACAACATGCCTTCCACACACCACATTTTAAGTTTAGGTCTGATGCCAGAAGGCAGCAAATCAGAGTATCTGTGCTGATAATTCTGCTCCTATTTCAGCCAAACTGAGGAACTAGCAGAAATGCCTAAACCTGGAGCAACACCATAAGCTCTTCCTGAAGAGGATAATGGAAATGGACAGAGACATCCATAGAGCAAAGTGTCCCAGCTGAGAGATGATATCCCTGTAAAGGGTCTACCCAAATTCCTCAAGGTGCCTACATGCCAAATACTCTCTTTCCCTTTAGCATATGAAGGTTGGCTTCAACCAGCATGAAAAAAACACTATGAAAACATTATGCAAGTTACACTAGAAATGGTTAAGAATTGATAATACATGTGCTGATAAACTGCATAGGCTTTTTCTAACGAGACAATACATACAAAATTCCATGTGATAAAATGTCAGTCAGTAAGGTGGCATTAAGATCCAAAAATACAGTTATTAACCTGCTGGGCAAAATGAAACAAATAAGGAAGGCATCTTAACTCAAAACAGTAGAAAACCAGGAGGCTCAGAGACAAATCTAGCTAACTAAAATCTCCATATTGGAAAGATTTATGACATGAACTGTGAGGTAAGCAGGAGAGTCCTTGAAGCATTCAGTTTTGTAGTACTCTTGCATAGGAAAAGTCACATGTAAAAGGCAAAAAGCTGGAAAGCAGCTCTATAGCAATTCAGGACTTCTGCTGAGCTTCCACACAACCATGTTACAGCTGTAACACAGCTCTGCTCTGCTCTCCCAAGTAGTCCAGGCTTCCTACTTGGATTTTTTCTCCATGTTAGCTCCCCTACAGCCTTTCCAAAATAGAGAAACTGCTGATCCTGCATAATCAACATGAACAAATTTGAAGGCTAAAACTAGGAATCCCTCCAGGCATTAGGATCAAAACCAGTCCCTTTTCCTTTAGAGGGTCTGCAAAGGAACAACATCTGGGAGCCTGAGCTATAAACCAGGCTGTGGGACTTGGGGCAGAAGAGGGACAGCTGAGTGGGACAGACTGGCTGGGGAGCCCAGAGGCTGAAAAAAACCAGCTGGTGACCAATTAAATCAGGAAGACATAAAAAACGTTAGCCAGCATTGTGCCATAGGTAGTCACAGAAAGATGGTGATCAGACATGTACATGAAAAGGATTAAGAGGCTGAGTCAGGGCAGGGAAATTAATTTCCCTTAGCATATGAAGAAACTGCTGATTCCTTCTGTAGCCAATGCAGCTGCAAAAGATCCAGCTCCTTTTTGTATGCCCCATCACAGCAGGCACACACCTCCACTTACATTTCCCTTAGAGGCACGTGTGTGCTTTTGCCACCACACAGCATTTCTCAGTAACAGATCCCTTTTTTCACCATTTCAAACTACTCTGGAAAACGTGTGTACATTTTTTGTACGTCCATTTTCTGCTTTTGTATCCTAATTCTGCCCAGCACATTTCTCCAAGCAGCATGACGTGGGGCATTGTTAGTTTCTCATTCACGTTAGCATTTGGCTTCCTTTATTCCTGCAGGTTGCAGCCAGGAAACTGGAAAATGGGCCACAGGAAACCTGGCCTCCTACATCTGTCCCAGTTTGTAATAGCAGCTCTGGTTTTATTTTTCTAAGTGTCTCAGGTTCATTTTAACCCTTGAGGTGACTGCTGCAATACCATGTGCAAGAATGTGATTGTTTTGCCATTATTTTTAACCACCACTTCTCAATACTAGAAATTGAGATTTTTTTACTTAACTAAATTAATTTTAAAGTCTATTAATACTTAGAAAATAAACAGTTACATGAGTTTTTTTAAAAAACTCTTGCTGGAAATTGCCAAAACGATTCCATATATAAATTCCATGCTATATAAAATATCAAAGAGGATATATAGAGAAAAATATGGAATAAGGCAGTGTCTATATACATCCTAAACACAGTCCTAAAGTGAATGTCCATAGGAAAAGTTGAAGAGCTTATAAATCCTCTAGGAAAATTTTTCTATTTTACATTTTAATTTATATTAAAAAAAATTGAAGTACACTTATTTTTCATTTAATTACAAAAGAGTGTCAATCAACAAAAGGAACTTTTCCAAAATAATTTAAAAATTAGTCAGCCATAACATTTTCATTGAAAAATCATCTGTGTAACTATGACTATATCATGAGAGTTCAAAGACAATTGACAAATTTGTCCAAACGTTTGCTCAGAAGTATTTGAAAGAAAAAACTGAGTCAGTCCTAACACTTTATTTCTCAACAGAGATGTTTCAAGGGTGATAAATAGGATGTGGTTGGTGAGGAGTTGGTGATTCTGCCAGAAAAGAGGAAAAGCAAATATCACTTTGTTTACTCAGAAAGTTTTCAAATATTCATCAAAGGAGATCTTACCACTAATTTAATTTGGCTTGAAAAAAAAAGCTCTCAGCTAGGTGTGTAAATATACCTGGTTTCATTTGATGCAGATCTTTCTCTATGAAAGGTAATCAATCAAACTAGTGGTGCAATCCTTACCCAGGACACTTTAGGGAACCGACTGTGTGTATGATACAGAATGCTGGTAATTTTTCCACATCCAGCAACCAGGACATTTCCTGTCAGAGCATCCTCCAAGACCTTCCATTGTGTTGAAACTGCAAAAACTTTCTAAATCAGGACTTCCTCCTATTATATTTTAGAGCCGTCTTTCTGGGAAATGCAGATTCAAGTGAAAAAAAAAAAAAAGAAAAAAAAAAAAAAAAGGAATTCCTGCAGCACCACCCAGTGGAAACATTAGAGAAAGCCACAGGGGTGCCCCAGCGCACAAGTTCCGATTTACTGCAAAACTACAGTAACAGTGCCACACAAACACAGACTGGTTTAAGGACGTGCCAAAAAAACACAGAGGGTTTTGCTGGATGATCTACTTAACAGAGTCTTACAAGGTATGACTACTCTGCTACTCTGGCATAACAGGCATCTTTTTACTTTAAATTCTAATTTAAAAGATTATTTAGAGTAAAAATTTACAAACTCTCCTTCTCAAGCAAGAATACCCACTGTTATGGCCCAGCACGTTTAAAAAAATAAACAGACTCCTGTGACTCCTGTGGTTAAGAGCAACACAAAAGAGACAGCAGCAAGACCTCGCAAAATATTAAGGGATAACATCAAGTTCCACCGCGGAGAAGAAAACACTCCCACATATATCCAGTAATGCTTCAAGTAGGTACATTTGATAATACAATGTTTGCAGTTTTCAATTTTTTTTTACTTCAGTCAAAGAAAAGCAGAGGCAGATGTCCAAAGGAAGAAAGTTCTGCCATCTCCAAACTAATACAACAAAGGACTGGTTGCCTGCCAAGCAGAGGTGTGATGACACAGTCTCTACAACACGAGTGTTTTCACATTTTCCGTAAGGATGCAGTTCAAGAAACAATTTTAATCCCACTGGAGTAAAAGCCCTTAGCAGGAGGGAAAATGGCTAGTTGCTTCCCTATGAAGGCTTAAAAATTAGCCTCTTTAATTATTTCTAAAGCTAGCCATAAACAAAACTACACAAATCTGTAATGGCTCCAACCCTTCACCTTGGGACAGACACAAAATGAGTGCAGACTCCTCACACTGCTTTCTATCTGCTCATGTGGTGCACATCTGTGGCACACTGGCAACATGCTACGCTGCAATCTGAGGAACTCCTGCTTTCAAAACCAGCCCTATATGTTTATTTTTCCCATATGACTTCCTTTTATATTTTTGTCGGCATCAATAGGACACAGATCATGGTTACTTGACCATCCTATATAAAATTTCTGATGTTTCCAGAGCTGAAGAGAGCAGAGGTTCCGACCTCCAGGAACAGTGACTATTCTGAAAGTTTACTTACTATATCAAGAGATAATTATTCCCAAATGTAAATGCTTTATCTGTACTCCCTTAATTAAACGAAGTACTAAAATTTTCAAATTTGCAACAACAGACCAAATGCTTTGTAATTGTGCAGTGGCTCTAATATGTTAAATTGTGTACCATTACTATCTACTGTCTCAAATGCTGCTTTAATGCATTTCATATTCATGTTTAAACTAATTTTCCCCTTGGCACTGATTTTTCCTAGACTAAAACTCAGATTAAAAAGCAGGTCTTTTTCATACTGTGAGCAGAGAGGAACCTGGCCAAAAGGACAGGAAACAGTCCTTGGAGTTCTGTTAAGGAAAACCAAGGGGCTGGCAATCTTCATGAAACCTGAAGCACAGCAGGATCATCACAGCTTAGACTGGTAGTGAGACTTGCCTTACCATGCAAACTGGATTTTCAGAATCTGCTGGATTAGCAAAATGAGCCATTGAACTATTAAATAGCATTCAGGTTTACCTGCATATTGTCATGTTGCAAGGGGAGTCAGTTATAGCATTATACCAAAAATGGTGTAACACAATTCAGCAGATGGTAACCTACAAATACGGAATCATTTAACTGGACAGTTTCTTCACAAAATATAAGCTCTATTGCAGTAGTTTTTGGAGCACAAGCCAAAGTGTAAGTTCCTTAGCCATAAAAAATGAGCAACAAGTCACAGCACTAGTCTGTATTTTTATTATTTCATAGTAAAAACATAAATTCTATTCTTAAAATAGAATTTTAAAAACCTATAAAAACCTATATAAATACTATTAAAAATCCTAAAATCTATTCTTACACCTAAAAATCTCAAAGATCTACTATTCTTCTCAGTGCTAACCAAAGTTCTGATATGTGTGTTTATCATGCACTAAGTTAAATCAAAACCCAACTAAAATATTTTAATCTTCTGACATTATTCATTTGCCTACCACAACAACAAGGATCTGCAGGTCACATCTCCATG
Source organism: Zosterops lateralis (assembly GCF_965231275.1). Taxonomy (NCBI): domain Eukaryota; kingdom Metazoa; phylum Chordata; class Aves; order Passeriformes; family Zosteropidae; genus Zosterops; species Zosterops lateralis. The sequence continues at coordinate 28,842,380 of NC_139765.1, forward strand.
TTTCACCCAACTTCATTTATTGAACACTAGAATACCCCACTGAATGTATCATAGAACACATCAGATCTCAGCCAGGAGAAGAGCTGGCTGTCACTCCCCTGTACTGTCCTGTGCTTAAACTAATTCCCACAGCTGCTGCAAACTATGAATGAGACACAAATGAGACACTATCTCAATGATTACAGCAAACCTTGCTGTACACAGAGTGCTCAGATTGCACATGTTCAGAAATGACATCAATGACATCAACTGGTTTGTCAATGTCTCTGCTGCTCAGGATACCTAACAGCCACTGTTTTGACTTGTATCCTGAATTCTGCATGAAACGACACATTTCAATAAAATGCAAAGACTCTATTCCCTCTCCTCAACTTGGATGAGACTGCGCAGTCAGCATTATTGTGCCCTGCTCCCTGGGAATCAAACTGCTCTGTTCTGTAAGGGTTTTTCTCACAGGGCTTCAGCAGTGAAGTGGCAGCACTGAGGGAGCATTGCAGGCATCCTGTCCATGCCAGCCCCATTCCACACTCACTGCTGGCTAAACCGACCACACACGGCACTTGCTCTGAGTCTGCTCTGAGTCACCAGACTCCACAGAGGTCTATATCCAGAATCAAACCCACACAGCCATCTCAGCTATGTTAGTGTAGCATGGAAGAAATTCTCTGAAGGTAGTCAACTTTCTCCAGATTTCACTAACTGAGCAGCAAAAGGAATTTGTTCTCATTTTCTAAATGCTTTTTAAAGATTGTTTCTTCACATGAATTACTGTTAATTGCTGGGAAGAGATAATGGTAGTACTTTAGTCTATAAATTTTTTGTTTGTGCTGTAGTTGTGACTTGATACAGCAAAGGCCACTCAACACTACCACAATCTAAACATTTAAAAACAATAACAGACATTAGCATCCTTCTCAAAAAGCCTAAACTGAAACACATCTGATCAATTTTCATTTAAAAAAACAACAACAAAAAAGAAGAAATATACAGAGACATAGTAAAGAGGTGCTGTCACCACATTAGAGGCAAATGGATGTTGAATAGAAATGTTTTCCAGATGAACTATCAGCTGTGTTGCAAAATAAGGAATGGAAACTTATAGGAGGACATTTGATTAAAAACATTTAGATTGTTTAGATGAAGGATATAATCCAAGTCTACTCTTCAGTGTACAACTGCAAAAGCATATTTTACACAAACATTTTTGCTTGTTCACTAATGTTTTCAGAAAAAGACCCATCATGTAAAATATTATTAATGGGACTTAGGACTTAGTACTTAGGTTAGAGCCTAGAAAGCTTTTACCAATTTTGCATGATTGGTAATAATAATAAAAATCACATATTATTTATTACATAATTTAATAACAGTGAAAAATAAAAGACAATGTGTAAGACATGAGTTTTCCTCTCATGGTACTTCAAATGATCTTCAAGTTAGGAGCCACAAGATAAGAAAATTTTGTACCTTAAAGCTCAAAAAACTAAGACAGGATTGCTTGCACAAGAGCCAAAACACATTAACATGTAGTAAACTGGTATTTGCAAAGATAATCCAAGTTATTTTCTGAATCTTTAAATATTGGGTAGGAAATCGGTAAGCAGAGACACAGACGTGACTGAAATAACTCTCTGAAATGGGTCTGGGAGAAGCCATGGAATGGGCAGTATCATTCACACACTCAGTACATCCTGACACTGCAAAATTTAGAGCTATGGAGGACTAGGAGGACCCTTCACAGAGCAAGCAAGAGCCACTGCAGTGCCTTAGTTACATTGAACATGCAGCTAGTCTCAGCGCATTAACAGGTGTGCTGACACACTCAAAAGTAAATACATGCCTAAGTGCTTTAAAAGACCAAAACAAAATAAGTTTGTGGCTTCCTACAGAGACTCTTGTCCTGAAGATCCTAAGCTGTATCTAACTGCTCAGATGTACATAGATCACATACTATAGTCTTCAAAAACCTTTCTTTACGTAACTGATTTATATTTATCTTAAAAGTCCATAGGTGTCTATAATTGTCATCAGGCAGTTGAACAGTTTTCAACACTTGGCCCATGCATCCAGGGGTCAGTGGACCTTCCTGCTGACAGTGAGGCAGAAGCACTGCAGCACCACTACTGTGGGCACAACTGCTCAGAGACAATTATGGATCCACAGATAAGAAAAGGACAAACCCCACTGCTGTAGACAATCACAGCAATGCTACTTGAGCAAGCAGCCCAAAATCAGACATGGTGTTGAGAACCCCATAACAGTAAAAAACTCCTATCATTTTCAGTTGAGTTGTACCTGCCTAGGGCATGGCAAAATTGGACTCCTATATTCTTAGCTGCAAAATAACTTTAAAATATTACTTAAATACTTAGTTGTCTGCTCTAATATGAGATACTGCCCAGGAATTGCACCTATCGAGCAGATCAACAGCTTCAGGGTACATTTTGGTAGTGCAAAAAAACTACCACAGTATTTATAAAAAAATAAAAATGCAGAACTGACTATACAGTTATTAACTGGCATTGAATTAGCTGGCAAGTAGTGCCTTTGTGATATTTTTGTATCAATGCTTATTGGCATATGTTTCTTTAGTTCCTGCTTTTAGAAAAGTCTCCTTCAAAGACCTTTTGAATTAAAGTCCGCTCTTAACAACAAACCCTTAAGAACCTGAAATCTGATATAATTACAGACACATAAAATCACAATGTGTTAAAGAAAGTTTTATGGACAAAGATGAATTTCTTTTTGTGAAGTGCACAGATAAGAGGCACTTCATGCTTCATCTGCTTTGTTTCCATCCATGCAGCCTTGTATTTTGTGGTGCAGTGAGCTGGACTTCCCATGCCTACACCTTGACATTCTCCTCAAAATCATGACTAAATCTTTAATCATTCATTATTCAACGAAATACTTCAACATGAGAACAGGCACATTAGGTCTTTCAAGAGCTCTCAACAGCCTCCAGAATACTCATTGATTCATTTAACAAGCCAGAGATGAAGTAAACATCTGCCTAATGATTCAAGACGACAAGATTCCCTATTGTGGGAAAGCCATAGTGAATCAATCCAAGGATACAGGGCACACAGGACTTCCACAGGCCCGCAGTGACAGCCTGTGGCATGAGCCATTGGGTGTGGTTACCAGGCACAGACAGCAGCTCAAACCCAGCAGTGCTCTTTGAAACTGGCCCGGGGTAACTGTCCTGTAATCAGTGTCACAGCTCCAAAATGGATTCCAGAAGCAGCATCCAGGCACTTGCCGTGCACTGGAGCCACCTCCACCAGAAGCAAGCCATGGACTGATAAATCATCTCATTGCACAAAGGAGTCCAACCCGCCATATCCTTATGGGAAGTACTAGCTAATTTATCAATTCTTTACTATCTTACATTGTTTATCATTTTGGCAGAGAACGACTCAGAGGGATAATGGTAACTACATGAACTTAGAAATTTTATTTGATGTCACCAAAACATGCTAGTTAAAATTCTTTTTCTATAAATACATGCATCACAAGTAACTATGTGTTGGTGCTCCTTATCCTGTGCTCCCTTATCTTTAGTAGCCAAGTGTCTGTTTATTTTGGTACCTATTTCTTTCTTCTGAAGCAACATGTTGTCATGTGATTGCATTCCCAAGGCTCAGATTTGTGTTTTCTGTACAGTTCATGGGCCTCCATGTCTGTGTTGTGTACCTTCCTTCATGTAAACATATGAGTCTCAGAGCAAGCAAAGAGCTCCATGCACCTTGGTGAACCTGAAAATTGACTCTCATTCTGTGCTAATTCTTTCAGAACCAGTTTTTGATCAGTATTTGTGTTCACTTGACCAATAATAGCTGCCCCTAAGAATAACTCCGTCATAAGAAAACTTCCATCCCAAGAAGGGCATTACAACAAGAAGGCAAAGTTTACATTATTGGATTTTCTGCACAGCAAAGGGGAAATATTTCAGTCTTTGGAGAGATATATTTGATTTCTTTCCATGACTTAACTTTAATGAAATAACATTAAGTAACAGGAGCAAAGAACCACTGTGAAGCAGTAAGCACTGAGAATGGCTAACAAATAAAACAAAATACACTTCTATTCCTACACATAAAAGTGTCCATGTGAGTGGTGTTATAAGCAGTTACAAGGAAGATTGTAGCTGAGTATCCCTCCTGAGACTGAGTTGCTTATTGCAGCTGTTGCATCTAGGTGGAGTCAGTGATATCAGAAAAGACATAAGCCTGTGGGTTTTTTCTTTTTAAGAACGACTCACAGAGTTGATTTGGAAAAATCAAGATGTAAGCAACGACTGTAGCACTTAGCAGACAATATATACTCCCAACACATTTTTAGACAGGTGAAGAATAAAATTATATTTGCAATAAAAGTACCTTTAATACATTTTTATATGTGAGTGGAAACTATCATGCATTACATGATATGTAGATTTTTTTACCATTCCAGACAGAGCTTCCAGAACTCCAGATGTATTTTTAACACATCTATGGATTACATCTCATTCAGTCTTTCAAATTTACAGAACACACAACACAAAGTACACTACTGCTACTACATCTGTTTTCCTGAGGACATCAAGATGTTTTACAGTTATCTCGAACAAACACAACATACAAAATTTATATAGTGTGGATAGACTACATATATATACACATATACATATATACATACATGTGTGTATGTATGTATGTATGTATGTGTGTGTGTGCTTCATCTCCTATGATTCAGTACACAGCACACTGAAATTCCAGCAATATTTAAAGCAGTAAGTGAACAATTTAATGTCCATGTTTCAGAGAGAGACAGTAAGAGCCAGGAAACACGCCTCAGTAAGTTTTGGTGTGGTACATCACATAAACTGCTCCGTAACATATTCAACAGGTTTCTGAACATTATGTCCAGTATCGGACAAACTTCTTTCTCTAAAATTGAGAATTTTACAAAAGAAATAAACCTCCAAAACTGAAAAATAATCCCTCACTTCCTGATGGCTGCATTTGATTGAGACAGAGATTAGGCATTGTCTGGTTTGTAGACTATTCTAAAAATTCTTCACTGCTCAGCTATAAAATTGAGAGACATCTGTGTCTGGAGATTGGTCATTAATCCACTAATAGATGTCCTCTATGAAGTGACGTTAATGAAGAACTTTTCTGTGCCACTTGGACATGGGAAGTGCAGGAAACACTGCAGATCCTCAGAGGTAAGCACGTGGTACACTGCAAGCACTATTTTTTTGCATAATATTTGCAAATTAGATTAATGCTATCACATGATAATTCAAGTAAGTAGCTAAGTGTTCCTTCCTAATGCATACCATTTTATTCATATTTATTGGCATTTCCTTTAGCTAAAATCCACTTGCAAGCAAGAATCCATTTTCTTTGTTTGCTCCAGACTTTTTTTTCCTCACAAAAAGTTTTTACTTACAATTTAAAGATTGGTGGGGCATGGCAAAAATCTTTGTAATTCTGAACATAGACTCCTTTCATGACCATTATGAAAGAAAATCACCACAAAGTAATTATGCAAACCACTAAATCAAAACTGGTATGTACAAAATCACTTGAAAACTACATGTAAAGCACCAATACAGAAGGCTATGTGGGTGAATATATTTTTCATCAGTATCTTGTCTCAAAAGTCTTTTAACTTTGCAATGACATGCAATTGTCAGACATGCATAGAACATGTCTATCATAGCTCAGACATCTTGCTACCCCATTTATATGCTTCACCCTATGAAAATATTTATGCATAAATTAATCTGAAATAATTGAAAAGTCCGTATGAGCGAAATACGAGATGAATCACGACTTTCAGCTTGAAACGAAATGTAACGATTGACTTTTGGAGTCCTCATTGACTTAAAAGATGCTACATTATATAAAATTGTCATAGCACTACTCTCCTAAGTAAATAAAGATGTAACTTGTCTCCCTTTCAACTGCAACGTTAGAAAGGCTGACAGGGCTTCACAAAACCCTCCTGTGTTAGGGAACGGAAACTCCTAATGAGATTAGTTGGTGTGTGTGCAGACATTACTTAGCCATGACTAAATGGGCTCTCTTCCTGCAGCCAGTGGAAAATTCAGGGAACTTTTTCCCCCTGCAGCATCAGAGTCCCTCTAACCCTTCAGCAAAGCCAGATCCAACAACAACTCTCCACTTTCTCTCCCTTTCTCTCTCTCTCTCTCTTTATTTTTTCCCTTCCCTTACAAACATTTTTTTGTTTTTCTTTTTTCAGTTGGTGGTGGAAACTCTCCCCGTCGGCCAGGAGGGTCTGGGGGCAGGGGGCGGCTGAGAAGGGGTGGGGGGAGATCCGGGGAGAAGGTAGAAGACTACAAAGGAAACTGCAAAAAGGAGCAAATACATAAACCTGAGAGGGAGAAAACCACAGAGTTTCTTTGTAAGCTGCAGTGACTCATTTTCAAGATGTTGTCTGCTGCCAGTTTCAAACCGGAAGCGCATGGCAATTAGTCTTGCTGTTTCCAGACAAGCCAGAAACTCTCCCGACACTTTTTTTTTTACTTTTTTTTTTTTTTTTTTTTTTTTTTTTTTTTTTTTTTTTCCTTTTTAAAGCCCCTTCTTCAGTTTCTGCAGGAGCCTTCCTTTCCCTTCCCCCGCGCCCTCCCCGGCCCCGCTCGGCCCCGCAGCCCTGACAGCACCGGGCGGCCCCGAGCGCCGTGCCCGGGACGGCTCCGAGCGGGGCGGCCCCGCCGGGAGGGCACACGGTACAGCCCCGGGCCCCGCCGGGAGGGCACACGGTACGGCCCCGGGCCCCGCCGGGAGGGCACACGGTACAGCCCCGGGCACCGCCGGGAGGGCACACGGTACAGCCCCGGGCACCGCCGGGAGGGCACACGGTACGGCCCCGGGCCCCGCCGGGAGGGCACACGGAATGCCCCGAGGGCCGGCGGACGGAGCGTCCCGCGGTTCCCCGCGACCCCCGGCCCTGCCTCCCCTCACGCCCCGGCTCCCTCTCCCGCATCCCCCCTCCCCACACACACTCGGTCCGTCCCCTCACCTGCACCAGCAGCCCCCGGGGGGCGGCAGGGCCCCCGGGAAACCCTCCCCCGGGGCGGGGGCCCCTGTGGCGGCGGGATGTGGCCCCTCGGGCAGCCCGCCCCCGGCACCGCCGCCCCCCGGGCCCGACCCCGGGGCAGGACCCCTGGGCTCCCCGGCGCCGTGCGGGGCTCCGGGCCCCCTCCCCCGGGGCCGGCAGCCTCACCTCCCTCCGCGGGCCGTCCCCACAGCGAGCGGAGCTGCCGCCGCCGGCCCCCCCTTCTCCTGCCCGCGCCCCCCGAAACTTTCCGGGAGCCGGGCTGGGCGCAGCCGCCCTTGTACCTACCCAGCGGCTGAGGGGCTTCTCCGCTCTCCTCGTAGCCTAGAGGGAGTTGAGTAAAATTCCCTGGTTCTCCATGCTGACACTCTTCTGTAGGCTCTCTGTTGCTCTAGTAATGAGATCCTGATTTTGTTTTCCTTTTTTTTTTTTCTTTTTTTTTTTTTTTTTTTTTTTTTTTTCCCTCGGGCCGGTGTGTGTGTGTGTGTGTGTGTGTGTGTGTGTGAGAGCCCTGCCCGTGAGGGGAGCGGGCAGGAAGCCGGGGCAGTCAGACAGCGGCCCGGCTCACTTCCTCTCCCGCACTATTCCCCGGGCGGTTTGCAGTCTGTGTAAACAGCCTTTTCCTCCCCGCGCCCCTGGCCCTGGCCGCCGATGTGCAGCATGGCTGTAACACAAGACACCCGCACGGCACAGCGGGCAGCGCCGACTCCGCCGCCTCGCAGGGACCCGCCACTGCCCCGACCGCCACCCCTTCCTGTGCTACACCCCCAGGGAGGAGCCTCCCGCCCGCCGCCCCGCCGCTCGGGCCAAACTGTGCCCGCGGTTCCCCGGGGGACACCGGGGAGGTGCTCATGAACCCCTTACGAGCGATGCTTCGCTCTCCCGGAGGATGGTGACGGCCTTTGTCCCCTGAGAGACGGCCGCCTTTGTCCCGCCGTGCTGGGGCTGGGGGCACCGTGCAGGGCACTGTGTGACACCTGTGTGGGCTCACTGGGGCTGGGGGCACCGTGCAGGGCACTGTGTGACACCTGTGTGGGCTCTCTGGGGCTGGGGGCACCGTGCAGGGCACTGTGTGACACCTGTGTGGGCTCACTGGGGCTGGGGGCACCGTGCAGGGCACTGTGTGACACCTGTGTGGGCTCTCTGGGGCTGGGGGCACCGTGCAGGGCACTGTGTGACACCTGTGTGGGCTCTCTGGGGCTGGGGGCACCGTGCAGGGCACTGTGTGACACCTGTGTGGGCTCACTGGGGCTGGGGGCACCGTGCAGGGCACTGTGTGACACCTGTGTGGGCTCTCTGGGGCTGGGGGCACCGTGCAGGGCACTGTGTGACACCTGTGTGGGCTCACTGGGGCTGGGGGCACCGTGCAGGGCACTGTGTGACACCTGTGTGGGCTCTCTGGGGCTGGGGGCACCGTGCAGGGCACTGTGTGACACCTGTGTGGGCTCTCTGGGGCTGGGGGCACCGTGCAGGGCACTGTGTGACACCTGTGTGGGCTCTCTGGGGCTGGGGGCACCGTGCAGGGCACTGTGTGACACCTGTGTGGGCTCTCTGGGGCTGGGGGCACCGTGCAGGGCACTGTGTGACACCTGTGTGGGCTCTCTGGGGCTGGGGGCACCGTGCAGGGCACTGTGTGACACCTGTGTGGGCTCTCTGGGGCTGGGGGCACCGTGCAGGGCACTGTGTGACACCTGTGTGGGCTCTCTGGGGCTGGGGGCACCGTGCAGGGCACTGTGTGACACCTGTGTGGGCTCTCTGGGGCTGGGGGCACCGTGCAGGGCACTGTGTGACACCTGTGTGGGCTCTCTGGGGCTGGGGGCACCGTGCAGGGCACTGTGTGACACCTGTGTGGGCTCTCTGGGGCTGGGGGCACCGTGCAGGGCACTGTGTGACACCTGTGTGGGCTCTCTGGGGCTGGGGGCACCGTGCAGGGCACTGTGTGACACCTGTGTGGGCTCTCTGGGGCTGGGGGCACCGTGCAGGGCACTGTGTGACACCTGTGTGGGCTCTCTGGGGCTGGGGGCACCGTGCAGGGCACTGTGTGACACCTGTGTGGGCTCTCTGGGGCTGGGGGCACCGTGCAGGGCACTGTGTGACACCTGTGTGGGCTCTCTGGGGCTGGGGGCACCGTGCAGGGCACTGTGTGACACCTGTGTGGGCTCTCTGGGGCTGGGGGCACCGTGCAGGGCACTGTGTGACACCTGTGTGGGCTCTCTGGGGCTGGGGGCACCGTGCAGGGCACTGTGTGACACCTGTGTGGGCTCTCTGGGGCTGGGGGCACCGTGCAGGGCACTGTGTGACACCTGTGTGGGCTCTCTGGGGCTGGGGGCACCGTGCAGGGCACTGTGTGACACCTGTGTGGGCTCTCTGGGGCTGGGGGCACCGTGCAGGGAGCAGTGACACCTGTGTGGGCTCTCTGGGGCTGAGGGGCTGGCGGGGTGCAGGAGCTCACTGGGCACTCCCTGGCCTCCTTCCCAAGCTGAACCTCGCAGGGATAACAAAGTACAAAAGCGGTGCAACACGGTACAACAACTTAAATCGAGGGAAATAACATGTTAAAAATCGAGGAGCGCTCAAATCATAGAAACCTGGACTAACAGTTTGATTTGGTTTGTAAGGGACCTTTAAAGGTCATCCTGTCCAATTCCCTTGCAATGAGCAGGGACATCATCAACTTGATCAGGTTGTTCAGAGCTACTTTTCCAACCTGACGTCGAATGTTTCCACAAATGGAGCACCTCCACTTCTCTGGACAACCACCTGTGCCAGTGCTTTACCAGTGTTATTGTAAAAAACATGTTCCTTATATCCAGTCTGAACCTATCCTCTTCTTGTTTAAAATTATTACACCTTTTCCCATTGCAAATCATCAAATACAAGCTGGATCTTGCAGCTCCACATCATATCTCAAGAGTCAGACCAGTGGTAGTTAGCTGATCAAGGTTTAGGTTTGACATTCAAGCTGTAAACCTCAGATCTAAACTGTTGGTTTGGATTTATTAAAAGGGACATTTCCAGTATTGGAGGTTTACATAAATTTTGTCTTTCTCATGTCTTGTATATCAGCATTTCTAACTTTATTTGGAAACTTTCAGGGTGAGTGACATTATTCTGTCTGCCTAGAACATCAGTGATGTTCAAGGCACAATACTTCAAAACCAATACTGATATTTCTTTTAATAGTAATGAGATTTCTCATTCCAACACTGTAACTGCTGTTCAGAATGTTTTTGACGAGCACTGACATAGAAGCCATGATTGTTTTTTATCATTCTATTGGTCTGTTGCTTGCAATATAATTAGGAACAAAAGTATATTTTGATGTAGGTAAAGAGATTGTCACAGTTGGCCACTAAGCATCAGCCAATAGCATCTGAACAGAGGTATAGGATCATATTCAGTCTCTTGAGGAAGTCCATCAGATTTCTTCTGTCTTGTCTTCTAACATGCCATAGGGGAGTAAGAATAACTTGGTACCAGCACAGCAAATAATGGAACTTTGTTATTTTTCTTAAATCATTCATTTTTAGAAGTCATTCTGAATTTCAGAATAGACATATGAGGGCTCGCCTCATTTTGTGTTTCCCGAATAAAGAAGCATTGAAATGTTTAATTTCAGATAATGTATTTCCCAGATTAAATATACAGTGGATGAAGTCCTTGCTGTAAGCACTAGTTTAAGTCATGAGGATGAAGGAATCAATCTTTATTTGGGAACTACAGCTGAAGACCCAGTTTTGCAAACAGGGCAGTCAGAGAAGTTTTTATGGTATCAAAATGAAATGCTGGACTGACAGTTGGGAGTACCAGTATTCATCTTTTACATTGATCTTCTGTTGTCTTTCTGACCAAGAGGTGAAGCAGATATACCACAGTTGCCTTGACCAGCTATTGATGTGGAGATCCGAGAGAACAAACTCTCAAAACCAGTAAAAGCTCTTTTCTTCTATCCGTAATGCTACGTCTCTACAAAATGTTTAAACCTTAAGGTTTTTTTTCTCCAAATTCCTATGCTGTACCTGTTTACAGCACCAATTTTTTAATGTTTTTTTGCAACACCTGTCCTTTTTTGACTATTGAGGTAGGAACCTAAATAAAGCTGCCATGCTGGAGGTCAGATGACTACTGGATGAGGGTTCTTCATAATTACCCTACAAAAGCTGGAGTAAGAAGTGCAGAACTCATTAAACAGAATGAAGACACCAGGATGTGTTGAAACACAAGCAATTCAGAAAGCTCTGCAGGAAGTGGAAGAAAATGGGAGCTTTTGGCCAGGGCTGCTGATCATAGCGCATAGCACTATGGATGTCATAGGAAAAGTATTTTTGGAAACTACATCTATGTCTTGATAAAAACACTGTGCTTTACAGAATAATTGCTGAAAATCTCCTCTGCAATATCTGCCTGGCTCTATTAATCTACACTTAGAGTTAACCTTAAGGATTATCTGAATCAAAAAGATTCATTAGAAGATGATGAATGAGGAAAACTGTGCGTTTGTGTTGTGTAGGAGCTTTCTTCTTCTGTTTTTCAGAAAACCTGTTGGTTGACATAGTTATGAAAATGCTGGTTATATTTTTAGCAGAATCACTAGTCATCTTCTGTGTCTCATTTCACATCCATTCATCAGCCGATGATATCATTACAATTGTTAACTGTGAAGCTTTATCTCTGTCCTCAAGCTATGAAGATCTGAGGGTTTAGCTTTGGAAATTGTTATTCCTTGCTCAGAGTTGGTCCAGACAACAGCTGTTGTACTCGTAAAGGACTAAGTTTAACTGAGACAGCTCCCTGTCGACCAGTAAGGCAGGTTACTGCTGCTGAAAGTCCTAATCTGATGGGTTCAGGCAATCCTTGAACAAACATATGCACCCAGGATGTCTGTTTACCTAGAGACAATGTGATTTGTAAAAGAGCCTGTATTTATAAACCCTTCCTGCTGAAAAAAATTGCCCCAAAGCATTCCTAAGAATAGTGACTATAATTCTGCCTCATTTTATTAGATTACATCAATTAAGAAACCAGGCTTTGTCTGTCTTTTCAGATTGTTTCTCCTGCATTTTTAAACTGTTCATAAATCTTATGTGCTGCTGTAATTAAACAATCTAAGAGAAGGAAACAAAAAAGTAATGGTAGATTTTCTGTCCTCTAGATCTCTATTTAAAGCTCTTCAGGCTGAGACTCATAAACAGGTTAGTCTAGGTTTTAATGTGATTTCACTCTGAGCCTTCAGTCCCTCCATAATTGAATTATTAAATTAAATGATATAATTGTAATGTCACTTTGTGGTATACAATTTTCCTTAAGTGTACATAGATGCTTGTAATTGCATGTAATTATTGAGAACAAAGTTGAAAGGAGTTGGAAATAATTGTTTCATTTAATATTTTAAGTGCTAATATATTTAATGAATGTATACATTGTTTCATCTTCTCTAATACTTTTTTCTTTCTTTCTAGATTACAGGCTCTGCAGTAAAGAGGCTTCAGATTTGTGTCTGCCAACACAACAAACACAATAGTTCTGTGGGAGAAACCCTCCTAACCATTCTTCTCTCTTATTTTCTAGCAATTCTAATTTGAATAACCACCTGACAGGTTACAGGAGGATTTCCAGGGAATTTTGGAAACTGGGTAAATAGAAATTAATTACCTGAGCTGAAATGACAGTCTAATTCATGTAAGATTCTTGGTTGCCCTTCACAATGTGTTATTTAAATGTTTTGCAAATATTGCATCAATACTGATGAATCTTGCTCTAGGAGGTTTGGCTTTTCTCTTTCACTCTCTCCTGTAGCTGAACGAGCACAGGCTTTAGAGCCAACAACTTCATTATTGCAAAAAGCCCTGGGGGATCCACACTGCTCACAAAGTGGTCAGGTTCTTAGTTTTATCTCATTTCACAAGCAGCTTCACTGGCAAGAAAAGTGCTGTGTGCAATACCCTAGCTCCAGCATGTAACACTGACTCTAAATCCATGGAAACTCAAGGGACAAGGTTGCACAGTGTTTCGCACTGCATTTCTTCCTGGGTTTTTTGCTGAGCTATCTGGAGTAAAATGGTGAACTTTAGAAGAGGCGATGGCAGACATCAACAGAACTGTGTTTGTTCTTGAGAACAACCTCTTGTTCAAAGTTGGTTCAGATTAGTGGGAAAAAAATTGCATGTTGCCATCAAAAGCTTCAAAACTTCATGTCACATTTTCTGAAACAAAGAAATCCTGTAAGTTTTAACTTAAAATATTTCCTGTCAGAGGCAGTAGAAGGGCTAAGTGCTTCTTCACACCGTGAAATCAGTATACTGTACAGATGGTAGGTCTTTGGCAAGGAAGCAGGAGCCACTTCTGTCTTCCCAGAGACTTCTTTTTCCCTTAGGGAGAATTTTCTAGTCCCTCGTGACTGTCTGTGAATGAGATTTGTTGTTGGGTTGCAGTTAGAAATCTGCCTTCAGTCTTAAGATAATGATGTTTTAGAGACTCCAGGGTTTTCCTCTTCTCCCCTATCCACCCCCGGAAAGCTGTGGTGCTTGATCAGGAAGGAGTGTTTGAGGGAAATGACTGCTTTCACACTCCTCTTCCTGTGGCACATTTTGCTTTCCTGAATGTTTTGCTTTCCCTGTGTGCTGTGAAAGAAAGCACATGAGCCAACATGTTTTAAGTAAGAGCATCATTGCATGTGCAATTTCATTAGGTTTGTCTTCTTAGTGAAAGATTTATAAGGAATTACATCCTGTGTGCAGTGTAATTGCCTATGATTTTTTTTTGTTTTGTCATTAAAGGAATATGGTGTCACTGTGTATTTAAGGAGCCTAGAGCATCTAATGAGCAACCCATGAAAACAGGGAGAGAGGATTCCGTGAATCCCTAACTAGCCATGAAGTCTAATCTAACTGCAAAGATTAACTATTTCAGGCTTCTCTTAAATCTTTCAATCTGTTCTACAGCCATTTCTTTTCCAGGCTAATTAATTAAAGGTCTGAGCTAGAAATGTAGTTGCATTTTATTGGTCTTTTTCATGCTGCTTCCCCATTTCCTAATTTATCCTAACTTAATCTCTAAATATAACTGATCCAAGGTGATTCTACTGACAAATATCACCATAGCATCTGAAAATAATTAAACTGCTTTTACTGTTCTCAAATGCTTTTGGTCAAATGGAGCACAACTCACTACCACTTCTGTTCAGCCCACACTAATTGTAAAATTTTTAAATGATGAATGGAATTGAACATATTTTACCTTCAATATGTGACCTTCTAGTTTTTATGTTTCCCAGTATGACACACACTTTGGGACACAGTTCTACTTAAAAATTTTCAGATAGGTGAAAATGACAACTTTTTTTTTTCTCTTCTAATTATTGTGTATTTTATTATAATGTTCCAATTAATGTATTTTTGTATTTATAGTTAGAAAGTTAATTATGCATGTTCTTGGTGATGTGCATTTTCTAATAAAATAACTGATGTTTTTTTAAAGCACTTGCTGTTCTCATACTCCATAGCCATAATTATAAACCTCATATAAAAGAGACTTTGGAAAAGCAAAGTCTTCAAAATGTTTGGTTTTTAGAAATCAAAACTAACCCTTTAACCAGCCATTGGTGCAAACCATGAAGTACCTAGATTATGTATTTCTTATGGGAAATGACAGCTGTTAGCATTATTGTAGTTCCATTCTGCTTGCTAAAAAATCCTTTTTTCTAAGTCACGTTACACAAAAAGAGTTTAAAAATTAATGTGTCCTAATGCCTTTGTTTTGCATGTTCATGTGCACTCCTTTTTCCTGAATAGTAATGGAGAAAGATTTTGGAAAATAATTCAAAGCATCTAAGTTAGGACCCTGGTATGAATGCTCTGCCTGCTTCTCCCTGCTGACCATGCAGGGATCCTGAGAACCTTCTCTAGATATCTCAGCCACCCTAACCACGTGCTTAGGGTTAGAAGACATAGGTGTATCTTTGATTCACATTCTGCCTTCTGCACAGTTGAAATGTGGAATCGCTTTTTGGCTGCTAATGACAATATTTTATTTGCCATACATGTTATCTACAAGTATGAAAGGTTTTCAGTGTAGACAAAGTCACATCTAAGTAACTTAAAAGTGACACCATTTTGATCCTTCTAAAAACTCAAGTAATATAGGCTTGCAATGCAAACTTGATCTTGTTTCTTGAAAGAATTCCCGGTTTATACGTCTTTCATGTACTTGCTTGCTGTGTAATAGAACATGGCTACTGTCCTACCTGTGCCTGAAATACACACACTGACGATACCCATCATCCCAGCTGACACCCAACATGCTTGTTGGTAGTTGCAGTTCTAAGAGAATTGAGGATGTGCAGCCAAATTTACAGTTGTATGAATGTTGCCTTGGCTCTTGTTGGGTGCTCGTGACTGGGTGCTGTCAAAACATGCCACATCTGTATGGAAAGCTCTTTTGATGTGAACCATAGGCTCCTGCATAGCCAAACTTAGCAAAAGGCCATAAACACAAGCCAAAGTCCATACTTACTAAACAAATTCTTAGGAGCTAACCATGTGCTCTGTGTTTTGCTTAACACAAAATATAATCAAGCAACAACATGTTGAGGAATGCATTTAGTGCAGGTAGCTCGGGGTGCAGCTGCAGTTCGAGCTGCAGGTTGAGCTCTGGGTGGCTGGAGCCCCAGGCAAGGGGCTGGAAGTGCACAACAAAGAGGCCCCCAGGGGCCTGTCCTGCCAGCCAGGGGGACCAGACGCCCAGAGGTGCGGCAGGAGCCGATGACCCTCAGACCCTCTGCTTCAGCTGCGAGGGGATAAAAGCAAAGGGGCTCCTTTTTTCGGGGTCCCTCCTCAGAGACGCCAGCTCCAGTTGGTGTTTTGTTGTTAATCAGCTATTGCACCAAGATATTTTAAGGATCGGCTGAGACTCTGCTAAAGGAAACCTGGGGTTGAGCTGGTGTGCGTGTGGAGGGTGTGGCTGGGGAGGGGCTTCAGCCTCAGCTCAGGTGGTACGAGCCTGACTGCCAGGATGGCTCCTGGATGGTCAGACTGGGACGTTCCCTTTATATACAAGCCCATGGGAACAGCTAACATGGATGTATCCCACCATTGACACCACCCCACCACTGGCACCACCCCACCATGGCTGCTCCAGGTGATAGAGCAGGTCTTTGGCTAAACCCTCTCATGCATATTTCAGCTGCCTGCAACACTAGATTTAAGCATGCTCTTAAGCTTTGCTGAAGCAAGATCTTCCATCCTTCTGTAAAAGGTGTTGAAGTTACATTACGTTGCTTTTGACTGTGGCAGATGCCAGTCAGAGGTCCATTGAGGAAGCAGTCTTCAGAGGGACTTTAGTTAAATACCAAGTTTCTTCAAAGTTCTGCATAGATTGTAGTATAAAATTATTAGTCTGGCTCTTGTTCATTCTGTTACAAGGATGATACTATCCCAAATAGATTATTGCATACATTACTCTTATAAAGCTTTCACAATTCATCTTAAAAATTGCTTTGAGATATTATTGCAAGACAAATTGTAAAAATACTTACACATAGAAATGTGTACTAAACTATGCTGTAATGTAACTGTCCTTAAACATTTAAAAAGAGAAAGGAAATGTTATAAAGTGTTGGTAAATTTTTTGGATGCTGTTTATGTTTGAACTTTTCTCTGTTTTCCTGTAGAAACTTCCGTATCCTCTTCCTGTGTCCCTACAAAGTTTTGTACAATGCAGAATAAGAAATGCAACGGGGATTGTGCTCCACCTTTCTCCTTCCTGCTGGGATATCCTTTCTGTAGAGAAATGTAAAGTATGTAATATTCAAGTAAAAATGTTATATTATTCTTTATCTCAGTAATTTTCTGTAATCTGCAACATATCAAGCTGAGTGGCAGAAGTGCACCACTATTTTTATTTTATGACATATGAATTTGTCAGCCAAAGGTAGCTAAAATCTATTACAAAGTTTCTTGTTTTCCAGAGTCTTATCAAGGGTTCATGTCTAAGCCAAACAAGACAAGGGTGGGTTGGGTTTTTCTCTTCATTGTTTCAAGTGAATTAACAGGAAGGGGGGAGTGCTTTACCTGTCTGACACTGCAGCAATATTCATTAGCTCCCACTTTTCACTTGTCTGTCTGTCCAGACTCTGTCTGCATCCTTGTGGGAATTGTAGGGCAATTTCCTAACTCCCAGTAATAAATAATGAAATTAGTAAAGGCCTTTAACTTAAAAAGTTCCAGTTTTAATTCATTCTAAAAGTTAATACTTACCATAAAATAAAGGAACAGGATGTGTAAAAAAGTGTAGGCAATGCTAATGGATGATGTTCCTGAGCAGTCAGCATAGGCTTTAACCATTGCACTGTTCCTCTGTATATTGGAAGCCCATTTTATAACACATATAAATACAGATGTATATATTTATGTTTCTCATTTGGATCATCCAGACGTTCTTTCCTATCCATAGCAATAAGGCATGATGCTGGGTATGATGGAAGAGAATTATTCTATCATCTGGTAGACAGGGAAGATCAGAAAACAAACATTTTAACTGAAGTTCATATACGTTAAATAATAAAAATTCCCTGGGGCTGCCAAACTAAAAACAATGTAAAAGGCATAAACTTTAAAAAATATATGGAGGTTTCAGATGATGTGTTGAAATACATAGCAAACAGTAAGTAGATGGCTTAGAATTTACTTTTAAAATAATAGAGAACAAAACTCCTGTGTCTGCATGGGTAAGATCTGCTGAGTTATAATTATCAGTCTTTTATTTTCCCTCCACCTTTTCTGAAAATGTATAAATTTTATTGGGTTGGTTATCTTTCTTTTTGTGCTAAATAAAAAAAGGAAACAGAAAAAAAGGGAAATGTTTTGACTTGAAGGAAATAATTAGCATGAAGAGCAAAATAATAATGTAGCCAGCAAAATCCATGATTTCATGTTTGTGTGTTCACTGATTACCAAATGACTAAGAAGTATACATCAATTTAACCTTTCTTTTATTTATCATACCTATTTATATGATAATGTTCTTGCCTGGTCGTTACTTCTATAAAAATTATGTCTTTAATAATAAGCAATTTAGCACAAGGATAATATGTGGCAAGGAAAGCTCCCTTAAAAACCCTTGTGTTTAAAACTGATACAGTGACACTGTAAACAAGCGAGTGGGTTTTTTTCTAATCAAATCACAAGATCACAGTTAGCAGTGGGCAGTAGTGTAGTTTTTCATATGGCAAATATTTATGATTGTGTTAGAGCATTCTGTTTCTGTGGTTAATGGATTTGATTCCAACTCCTGTTCTGCTCAGGCTCCCTCATGTCTAAATTAACAGAACACTACTGAAATCATTGGTGTTACTCTGAATTTTCATTGAGCTAATTATTAACAATTTCAGAGCCCTGTTGATGTTTCAGAAATAAATACTGGCTTCCCAATCCCAAAGAGACTGAAATAACTTAAACCCATTTTTTAAGAAAATGAGTCTTCTCTGAACACACAACACATGCGTGCAAGTTGTGTGTGAGTGTGCAATGTGTGTGTGAGAGATTTGCACACTTATATGAGTTTGCATGGCATCTGTCAGTGCTCCCTGATAGCAGGTAACCCAGGCTTCCCATTTCAGCCAAACTGACCAACATTAGATTCACAGAATCATGGAATGGTTTGGGTTGGCAGAGACCTAAAGATCATTTCCAACCCCCTGCCAGGGTCTAATGGGAGGGCAGGGACACCTCCCATTAGACCAGGTTGCTCAAAACCCCATCCAACCTGGCCTTGAACATTTCCAGGGATAGGGCATCCACAGCTTCTCTGGGCAACCTGTGCCAGCACCTTACGGCCCTCATAGTAAATTCTTAGTAAAGATTTTTTTTATAACATCTAATCTAAAGCTACTCTCAATTTGAAACCGTTCCCCCTTGTCCTGTCACTACAGCTTCTGACAAAAATTCCCTTGCCACCTTTCCCAAAGGCCTCCTTCAGATACTGGAAGGTTGCTATGAGGTCTCCACTCAGTCTTTTCTTCTTCAAACTGCACAGCCCCAACTTTCTCAGCTTCCCTTTGTAGGGAAGGTATTCTGCTCCTCTTACCATCTTCATTCCTTCCTCTGGACTTTCTCCAACAATTCATGTCCTTCTTATGTTAGGGGCACAGAGCTGTGTGCAGCACTCCAGATGAGGTCTCACAAGAATGGAGCAGAGGGTCAGAATCACCTTCCTCGACCTGCTGGCCACGCTCTTTTTGATGCAGTCCAGGATTCCACGGGCTTTCTGGGCTGCAAGCTCCCAATGCCCGGTCATGCTAAGTTTTTTGGCAGCCATGAACCCTAAGTCCTTCTCTGCAGGGCTGCTTTCAATCATTTCTCCACCCAATCTGCATGTTTGTCTGGGATTGCCCCAACACACCTACAGGTTGGGCAGAGATGAACATTACTTTAAACTCCATGAAAAATCTGTGAAAAATGGCTCTTAGGGAGAAGACCCTGTTAATGCCACAATCAGGAGAAAGTGTAACTGAACTCAACATGTAACAGACACCAATGAGTCCACACGATGATAAGGTATAAATGCCTTTATCATGTGATTAGTGTCAACTGGAGTTTGTACTTATTAGGCAACAAAGAACCCCAGAAAAAGGTAAAGCCATATGAAGCCAGGCTTCACTATCTCTTCCTTTTTGGAACTTGATTTTTTTCACAGTTCCACAGGTATATAAATGCCTCTCTTCTTGTCTAACTCACAGAAGAGGCTTTTTCTGGTCTTTCTGGTTGTCTTGATATCTTGGTTTGCCTATCAGAGCCTCAGGAAACCACATATCAGAAGGTTCAGATAACTTACTTCTGCTCTTGATTAACCCCAAAACCAGTGCAAACTGTTCAATACCTTCCCCTAGGGAGTCTTTTTCCCTTGAGAGCACCAGTGTAAAATCACACATGTGATTCTAACAAGAAAAGGTTTTATTAAAATAGGTGAAAACGCAAAGAAACGTGTATTTTACCCTAGTTCATTAGTTACATTTCTGATTAGCTTTATTAGATGAGACAGATAAGACCTGGGCTCCATGGGAGTAGAAAGGGGCTGCTCTAGTGAAGGATTCATTAAAGGTGAAGAACAGTGTCTTGAATGTTTAATAGCTATTTCAGAGCCTGCGTTTTCAGGTGTGTTTTTGTTTAAACCTCATTATAAGCAATTCCAAAAAATTATTTCTTCACCTCAGAAAAACTGTTTCATCATTTGAGTCAATTAAAAAAACATAGTGTGTGTTTCTATGAGGAGTTTATTGAGGTAAAGACACAAAGAAAAGATGAGTATTCTGTGTAATTCTGAAAACCATGAAGTCAGAATCATGACCTGTGTCTCCTGTGGGAATTATTCAAGTTGGGCATTTACCATGATGTTGATAGAGTTTCCTTCCTCCTCCCTGTGCTTCTCCAATTAGCATGGTCAGCAAGACCTCCATGCACTCAAGTGCTACATCATTAAGTCATGGCTCTAAGTCATATTTAGAGAGGGCTTCATCTGGCCCTTCAAGTTCCACAGTCTTCACTTCCATTTCTCTCCCACAGCAAAAACCTTCCTTTGAGGCCTGATACTTTCCCTACTTGAGCAGAACCAAGGGAGTTTATGTTTGTGAAAAAAACCAGAAATGAGCCACAGGCAGAAGATTAATTTAATAATCCAGAAACAGATGCCCTCAAGGATGTGTGGTATAGAAGAGGAAACAGCAACTTCTATGATGTCTGCCTTTCTCCTGGCAAGAATTACCTCTGTCTTTCCTCATTGCAGCTTTGCCAGCTACTTTTAAGGTAGGACTGCTAGCTTAGAGATGTCTAGGCACAAAGCAAATCTGGAATTGTAGCATTTTGGCCCTTCTTAATGAGTTTTTCTTCTCACAAGACTGCTTAATTTCCATGGAACTGTGTGGAGATAGAGGTGGTGTCTTTTTTTCCAAAGATGCTTGTTGTCTCATCACCTCTCTTCAAAGTTCTGCGTAACATTTGAGTGGGTTGAAACAGGAAACTGAGATGTTCTAGGTCTCCTGGCAGGGGTTCCAGGAAGTGATGAACAGTTATTGATAGTGGTCCTTTGCTTCAGGAAGGGAGAACTTACTTAGCTGCTTTAAGATATTTGTTGAATTGTGAGAGTATTTTATATCTTTAAGGGGATGTTATCTTGCAGTGATTTGTATTGTCAACCTGCTCAGGTCTGGAGAAAAAGGTAGGTCATCTGTCTGAAAAATACCTGTTTGAGAAGGTAGAGCCCCAAATGTTGAGGCTAAGGCTTCTGGCATTATCTGGTTTGGTTTTTTTCAGTGAAATTGCTTAGAAAGGGGTAGGCAAACTCTGCAGACAAGATATCAATCACACTGTCACTCTGTAGCAGGTGTCTGCTATTTGAGTGACTTCAAGCAAGACTTACATTGAGTTATCTGTCTGGAGATGAAGATGGGATTCTTCCAGGGTATAGAAGAGAAAAAATAACAAAGATAGAAAGGAGACAAAAGACATTTCATCGAGTATCACCAGCTTCCTCAAATGCAGAATGAAAAATGTCTAGAGAGCTGTAAAGCAAACAGCACATTCGAGAAGAGAAGAGAAGAGAAGAGAAGAGAAGAGAAGAGAAGAGAAGAGAAGAGATTTAAACTGTGTTCAGTTATATCCAACAGTTTACACTATATATACAAATATCCTAATTTAGGAGATATACTCTCAAATATTTGTGAGTTATACACCCAGTGGATAATCTATGTGTTCACTAACATTAATGCTAATGTAACAGGGTTGCTCTGTACTGACTGTGCTGTTGTTTGAGACTACAGTGCATTACTGAATCCAACATTAGAGGTCGCAGAAAATTATTGATCTGTGAGATATGAACTGAAGAAATTTTAGGAGTGTCTGCTTTGAGCTGTCATCATTGCTTAGGAAGTCTCATAAAGACCTTGCACTAATATGCTAATTTTAAAAGTTTGGGGTTCTTTTTGTCAATGGCACAAATGAAATTTCTGCAAGTAAATTGATTACTGTTGTCACTATTTTTCCCAAATTTTTTGGCAGTTGACATCTTGCATATTATAAACCAAATTAATTTGAAGAATTACTTGTGCTGTACCTGTGTGCACAACATCTTACATATATTAAAATTATGAAGCAGAAAATCAACCAAACCTCTGTTTTCTGTCAGACACATACTTGGGATTTTTGAGTGAGCCTGTATTTTGAACATCAAAATTCACTGAGAATGAGGATTCATTTCCTAGAGGGAATAAAGATTGTAGCTGTTTGGGCTAGGTGTTCAACAGATATGGATGAAGCCTCTAACCCCACAATTTTTCAGATGTGGCTTTTATTGTTCTTTCTCAAAATAGTGAGAAAAAAACCAGTTCTTATTATTATATTAAATTGATTTACTTATAGAATTGACTGGGATGAATTTTCTCTTTAGGACTTCAGTTGTTCATCTTTCTAAACCTTTCATCCTGGAAACAACTCACACACCACAAGGGAGTGTATGTGGTGTTACTGTCTGGAAACTTCAAAGTGGTCTCTGATTTATAGAAAAAAAACAAACAGCCTTTTAAGTAGCATGCTGATCAGCTGCAGAAATGATTTACTACAGCCTGTTTAGGGTCAGAATTTAGGAAATTCCTGATGAAGATAACAGATCATCTTTTGAAGTGTGATCTCTCCAATTTTTTTTCAGCTACGATGCAGAGACTACATTTTCCTAGGTAGGATTATTTTATTTGCTGTCTTCAAGTCCTATCATCATTTATTTGGCTTCTCCAAGTTCTCACTCACTTTGTTCTTCTCATTGATTTTGGTTTTTTAGGCCTAGAATGCTGTATTTTCACCTTATTTTTCACTTTTACACATAAGTTGTTTCCATATTTTGAGATTATGTATTTAAAAAAAAAAGTATGGATTTTATTTTATATTCATATTTAGGTTTTTTACATCTGTTTCTTTTTTTGCAAGTATTCTTAGGGAACCACTTTGCTTGACTTTTTTCTTCCATTATTAAAGACCTCCAATTCTGTTCCTATGGATTTAAAATATTTTCATGTTCAGTTATCTGCAAAATAAAATTAGTCTTCTACTCAATATTTTTTCAAAATAAGAATTACTATGGTTTTAGGAGGCAGACAGGAAGTTATGCCCTTTTGACCCAAGGAACTAAGAGGAAGGTTGGGAGGAAGATGATAAAGAAAAAGCAAAGGAGAATACAATTTGTATGCACTGGTCATGGATGTTAAGTTTTAAATTATCCCAGTAGGAGGTACTTGGGGAGCAATCCCAGGCAGAACGTGGAAACATGTTGTAGTGCATTTCACTTTTTCCCTTTGTTCCCTAGAACTGTAACATGTAGCTATTCCCAGACATGTCACAGAAGACTGGGGTTTTGTGATCCTTTCTATTGGTTATGTGTGAAATCAGTGTTTATGAGGACAAAATACTCCTGCACAGTATTGTCAGTCTAGGAAGTGCATATTACTGTGGAAGTGAAAGCCTCAGCTATGCAAATATTTGGGATCATGATTTCTTTATTGCACCTTTGTTTTTTCCTCTTTCTTATTCCATACTATTTTTTTCCCTGTATTCTTCTCTGGCTTCCAAGTTTTTATCTTTGGTTTTTAATCTGCTTTTCTTAAACTATTTATGTGTATGCTTTTTAACATCCCCCAGTCCTCCTCGTAGTCTTTCAGTGCCTGTGGGAAAGGAAAATGGGGCAAAGCTTATCTTTTCCCATTCTGCAGATGAAAATCCAGAGGCTGCACAAAGAGATTCAGAGAGATAGGGGAAGGAGTGCTTTTGCTACAGAGTCTTCTTTGCTTCCTCTCTTCTGCAAGAGCTCTTCCTTAGTGAGTCCAGGGGAGTCGAGACAGGAAAGGGCTCTGAAATTCTTGCCAGAAATAGAAAACAGGTAACTTGATCCTCCTTTTATCCCACAGAAACATGAGGACGAATGGGTGTGCCCAGTAAGTGTGACAGCAAGTCAAGAAATTAGAAACAGTCCCGTGGATAAGGAGGCTTAAAGAGAAAAACGGGCAGAGATTCCAGGACTGCAAATTCTACATCTCCTTGGCATGTCAAAGGACAGGGAAAGGCAAAGAATTGCACTGACCCCCTGCTGCAACAGGTAAAATGCACAGCTGGATGGTGAGATAAATTACTCCCACAACCAAGCAGATGAGTCTCACTGTCAGTGTGCCCCAGTGTTCCTCCTGGCCTGGGGCAGCTGAATCCAGAGTCCTCCTGGGACATCGGATCAGGCAGAAGGATCTAGCTAGTAAAGCAAAGTGGCAAATGTATATGAAACTTCTCTGGTAAATTTGGCAATATTTTCAAAGTTTGTGTCGTGACATTTTATGCCTTGCCATAGATATGTGTCAAACACCTTCTACAAGCAAATTATTAGCTGCTGCAGAGTGCAAATCTTGTCTTTAATTAAAATGTATTCTGCATATATTGGACATTTGAATCTGTGACCCTTACATTTATTAAAACAAACATCTGTTGGGTTCAAATGTTCTTGGAGCTTATGTTTTCAGGCACTTACACCAGGCAAATCTGAGCTTAATAAATGTCTGAAGACTGATTAAATTGTTATAGAGAAGAAATTGGTCCAGTGTCTTCAAAATCAGGAGATCTATAGGTGAGTGTAATAGTCCTACTTCATATTTGAATGGAGAGATGTACATAAATTTCTCTTAAATTTAATTACTTTATTGTCTTTATAATATTTGACAACTTTTACATATACTTGTCCTCTTAATATCTTTCCAGTGCATCTAAAAATGAATAAGATGTAAAGCTGTTGATAAGCCGAATTGCATGTTTCCACTTAAATCTGCATTCCTTGTTGGAATATTTTGGTTTTTTTCTTTAGAAATGTCCTAATATTTTGCCTACCACATTTCCAGTGTACCTGTACTTAATACTCTTTCATTTCCTTTGTCTAGCACAAGATGCTGTTATTCCACAAAGTCCCAGGGAGAGTAGGAGGAAAAAAAAAAAAAAAAAAAAAAAAAAGAAAAAAAAAAAAAAAGAGAGAGAGAGAGGGAAATGTTAATTTAGGAAGTAAATCTGCTCAGTGCTTTAGTCCAGCATCCTGTCCTCCTGCTGCTTTTCATATGACCTTTTTCACTGCACAGAATTCATTACTATTGTAAAAACCATTATGTTTCTTTAAAAATGTCAATAAATCCATGCCCTGTTTTAAAGTAGATGGGATTCACAAATGACAAATCATGCTCTCTTTGAAATCCTTTTCATTCCACTAGACCAAAACACCACAGCAATAATGCTGTGCAGAAGGAAAGTAGGATACATCATTATCACTTTTATTTACCATTTCACTGCAGGACAGCACAGGAACCCGGCCCACAACTACATTGTGTCAGGTGCTGTACACAATAAATAGCAGTTCCTGCTTCAGGAAATGTGAAATTTGTGAATATATTTATAGCCAGGTTTGTGGCCCCCTGGTAGCTCCTTTCACGGTTACCTGTACAAACACTAGTGTAGGAGTCCAGAAATGTTTGCTGCAGGATACAAACACCTGTATTTTTTTCCAGGCTGAAGCCCAGTATAGTTTCACCTCCATGGAAGAGTAATAGGATCTTAGTGTAAACAGAGTGGAGTAAAACCCAAGACACTTTGGGCTCTTTAATTTAAAGATGCTTTGTACATAGATATATTTACTGAAAGGCCTTCCAAAGAGGCATAATTATGTAGGCATCTTTGTAATATACCTGGGTCAATGCTAATGTTAAAAAGTACTCATTCTGTGGGTCAGCATTGCTGCTGTTTGCACCCCTGACCTGTTGGTCTGTAAGGAATCGGTGTACAGAAGAACTAGACTAACCTCTATCTGTCTCAGCTTTCTCAATTGCAGACCACAAACACTGATAGAGCCTAAAATGTTTTCTCCGTCTAGGCTGAGCAGAGAAATGAAGGGGCATATTGAATGCACCCTTTGGAAGCACCTTCGACTCCTTTTAAGGAGGCAAAGTCTACATATGGCATCAGAAATTCAGACTGTATATAAAAGCAACAATTGCTAATAAGTGGCTCCCTTAAAATAACTTAAATAAATACAAAGTAATAAAGCTGGTGTGTGTTAAAGTTTGGGAGTGCATTTAGCATCTCTGAAAAGTGCTGGCTAGACTGTCCACCACAAATACAAGCAGCAGATGAGATATTGCCACCTCCCTTGTCCCATCCTAGAGGGGACAGCTCCTTTGCTTGCTGAAATGACCCCAGAGCTGCAAAGGGTGGAATCAGAGACAGACCAAGTCAATCCTGCCACCAGTGTCCCTTCCTGCACCTCCAGCTGCTGCAAGGAGAGGCGTGCAGGAAGAGCCATCCCAGCTGACTGGCCAACAGAGGTGGATCTGTGACCTGAACAGGCAGCCTCTGATCACATCACTGCCACAAGGTCTCTTTGTGCAGACAGGCAGGAATGTGATCTCATTCCTCCAGAGAACAGGGTGAGAAGAACCCTCTGGGCTGTGGTGGGAAAGGGCTGCTGCTTCTCTCTGCTGGGAAGCTGGGCACCATTTTACTGGAGCTACATTACAAATGGCAGCCAAGGCCAAGTGCTGGGATATTTACAATCCAGGGAGTGGAAAGTGTGCTGCCTTATTGGGAATGAAGTGTCCCTGGAGCTGAGGTTGCTCATGATTTTGCCTGGCATCCAACTTGGGCACATATTTTGGGCATGGAGACACATCTCTGGCCACCTGTCCTTTTCCTGGGATTTCCACATGAGGCACCTTGGAGGCCTTTCTAAGAGTCCTCAGAGCAGTTGTTTTAGGGCAGCCCCAGCAGGTGCAGGAAAGCACCTTGATGGGAGCATTCCACCCAAAGCAGGATGCCTGGAGCAAGGATCCTGGCAGCCCTGATGCTCCATCTGCACCGGCCACCAGCACGAGCCACTATGGGGGCCCCTCACACTGCAGGGAAGCTGGGAGCCAAAGGCAGAACTCCTGGCTTGGCTGTCCTGAATCCAGAAATCTGAGATTTAAAATGAAAATATTTTTAAAAGGCAGTTAGCTCTTCTCAATTGAGTTAATAATTTATGCATTTTCCAGGCTCGTCTCATCTGTCAGAGAACAGGAAGCAATGCCACTGAAAAACTTCAATTTTGGTGTGTTACCTCAGCCCATGAGGTCACAGAAACAGCCTTCCACCTGGGATAACCCAGGGCTGCCCATCCTGTGAAAACACGAGCAGCCAACTCGCTGTGTCCCTCTCCAGTGCCTGGGATGGACAGGCATCCCTCTGGAGAAGGCTGGAAAGGGTTAGCAGGCTGTGAGAGGGAAGGGTGGGGAGCGGAAGGAGCAGGAAGGCGCGGGGGAACCGCAGTTCGCTTACAATCATCAGATCAAGTCACAGGGTGGAGGAGGATTTTCCAGATCCTCTGACCTTAAGGTTGGGGAGTGAAAGGAAGAGGAAGCACATTTGCACAGATCCTCTGTGAGAGCTTCCTCAGGGAGGGGCTCGGCCCTTCTGGCCCTTTGCTACATGCGGGGCCATGCACACGCATATGCACAGCTAAATAAACACGGGAATGAAGTTCAAAGTAGACCCACGAGAGAAAACATAATCTGTGGGAACCTGCAATTAACCCTTGTGTTCACCAGCCCCTCGTATCTTAAACATTAAGTGTGTAACCAGACATAAAAGAAGATTTTTTGCTGGATAAGGGGAATACCTTGCAGTCCTATAGCACTTCCTGAGATCTTTCAATCACCTCATGAGCCATTAAGCCTAATGATGTCTTTGGGCAGGAACTTTAGCAGACTCAGATAAGTGGGGACACTGAGGCATAAAGCATAAATTAATTGCTGGGAACACTTGGAAATCCTGTGGTAGAGTTGGACAGGTGGCAGAGACTCCATAGTTCCCCAACACCTACTTTGTGCCTGATTCAGTCCTATTGAAAACACCAGGAGATTTTTATTGACTTTAATATGTTTGGCTTAATCTCTTCTCCCACAAAGGCACGATATTTTATTGGGCACCTGTGCTACAGAACAGATACCTGAATACTCAGCGTGGGTTTCTGAGACAGTAAGACATACTAGAAATAGGCCTGAGAAAATCTTCTTTTTTCTTCAAAAAGTGATCATCAAAAATAGCAATTCAAAGATTTGTTAATCATACAAACAAATCTCTCCTATATTTTTCTCCTTTTTCTCATCTTGGTCATGTTTTATTTTTTTCCCTTTCCATTTTGTTTTCAAGCTACAGGAAGTTTTAGCATGGACCATTTTAGATTAGACACAGGATTCAGTGGGTGAGACCTTCCCTTCAGCAGATTTCGAAGAATGTTATCGCTGTGAAGAGGCACTCAGGGCTGCAAAATTGACCAGTAGTTTTTGTTTCCTAATCGTGAATAATTCCCCTCCTGAAGAACATTAAAAATAATAACCTAGCGTGCAAACAATTCATCTTACAGTGGCAGATGAGCTGCCCAAAGTGTGAAACTCAGTAAATGCTCTTTTCAACAAGATTTTTTTTCTGTTACACACATCATAATTGTGTGTCAGTGTCTGAAGCAATGTGGGCTACTGGTAGGTGAGCCAGCTGAAGGTAGCTGAAATGTTTTCTAGATTCACTAAGTTAATTTGCCAAGGGTAGCAGCTGTGTTGGAATCTCAATTGATTCTGTGGCTGGATTTTCATCTTAAGTGGGAATACAGTTCATTGTCCTTCACTGTTAGTCTGATCACTTCTCTGTGTTTGCTCATTGGTTGTCAGTCCTTTTTTTTTTTTTTTTTTTTTTTTTTTTTTTTTTTTTTGACATCTTGAAGCCTTTTTTTCCTATCCGCCTGTATTCCTACACATCTTTCTTTTATTGCTCCTATGATGGTGGTATAAGGAAATAATAAAACTCCTCTAGTGACCACATATTTTAATCTTTTGGCACTGGATGATGTTTACACAGTATTCAGTTCACCATAACAGGGAAGAAACAGACCCTTTAAAGAGTGATTTACAAACCCTTCATTTTTATATCCAAGAACCACTGGTTCTGACAAATGACCCAACACATGTGAACATTGGTACATTCTGTAGTTTTGACATTTCTTTTCTTCCAATCATCAGCTTTGATTTAGACTATTTTTTTTCTTCTTTCTTTTGAGTACTTTACTCCCGTGAAATAGATAATTATATTTATTGACTAATACCTTCTGGAAGTCTAAATTTTATTCCTACAAGCTAACAAAGATGGCAATAGAGCACCTGTGATTACCTATCATGTCTTCCCATTAGAAAAAAAGGCACAATTTGCAAAGATAAAGGGTCCTAGAAAGAAGGAAAGCACAATGCTGTCTCCTTCAGAGGCAACTAAAATCTCTCATCTTTCTGGTTTACAGCTGAAAGGGCTTTGCCATCAGGAGGTCTGCTGATAGTGAAACCCAGGTGCCAGCACACCCTGCTCACTGCTGGATTTCTATGAGCCATGGTGTAGATGGAGCACTTGAAATGCTGGTGAGTAGCCTCTTCCAGGTCATGCCCATCCAGCCCCATCTTGCGCAAAGTCTCCCAGGGTGTTTAGTACAGGTTGCCTTCAGGAGGCTCCAGAGTGAGGAAAAATGGCAGGAATTGGCAATCTTAGACTGAGCTCAATGCATGTATGGTGACATCCACGCAATCTTTCTGGAATATGCAGCACAAAAATTCAGCATAATTTCCCAGTTTGTGATAATCACTCAATGGCACCTTGATAAGTGTTGTACATATGATCTAAGTATCTCTTATTGAGTGTTGACCTATTTTGACTCCTGGATGCTTCTGAATAACTCCAGTATTCAAGACAGCTAAAATTTCATGTTCACTTTGTAGCTGCTGAGAAAATTGTAACCCTGTAATATCCTGCTAGGTGGACTTCTGGACACAGTGTCAGAACATCTTTAGTACCAGCAGTTCATCCAGTAGCTGCAATTTACTGTAGCCATACCTGTACTTGTACACTGGTAAAAAAAGCTCCCTTCAGTCCTTCCTGACCAGGTCATTCCTTTCTGTCTGTGACATCACCTGGCTTTAACATTTGCATCCTTTTGGAGTACTAATATTATTTCCAATAAGAGGAAAGAACCAGGACTAGGTTAAACCATACCCCTTACTACACCAGGGACAGGAACAACTGCAATGTTTCCAGGATGAAACTAAAGGCAAATCTAATTTCTTTAAGTCAGCATTCCTTCAGTGGCATTTTGGGCATATAACAGGGAACTTCAAGCAGCAATACCTCATTGCATAGTCCAAAGCTTAGTCCTCTGGGTGAGGGGAGGAGGACAGACAGTCTTCTGTTCTGGAGGCTGGTATTTCTCCTGCCTTCTCTTGGGGAGGCTTGCCTGAACCTGGTGTCACGGGCTCTCCCATCAGCAGCCTCTGCAGTGATGCTGGGGACAACTTCCTCTTCAGACCCACCTGGAAGGGGACACAGCTGGATGGGGTTCCCAGAGGAGGACTCTGTGATGTGAACAATCTACTGTGAAAATCAAACCCCTAAATTTTTAAATACAAAGCTAAAAGGTGCTTTCTCCGCAAGGTCAGGAAGAAAAGCTTCCAACTTGTCAGTTGCATGTTTTTGCTCTGCCTTGTGTGAATGGAGTAGTCATTTGGTCTTGCTTCAAGGCTCCAAAGAGAGGCCAAAACTAAGTTACAACAGATTTTTACATTTCAGGAAGGACATGTGGTCTGTCAAGGAAAAGAATAAACAGTGCTGCTGTTCGCATCTTGAGCTGTCTCTGGAGCAACATGGCAATGTCTTTTCATAAACCAGCCTCTCTTTACTTACTAACTGGACCAGTGCTCTCACAGGAAACCAGACAGCTTGTGCATTGGGGTCTGTGAAGCTTGCACAACTACCCCATCTTGTCACCTGCAAAAAGCACTCCAATGGATTTGGTCACTATTCCTCTGCACAGGGTCCTTTACTTTCTGCCAGTTCATGAGGCTTTTAATGCTGTGCACGCAGAGATTTGAGGCAAAATCCCATATCACATTTTAGAAATTATTTGTTTGCCACTCCAGGGTCAGATGTCTGCTACTAGCTGAGCATTTTGAGTTACAAGTGGACATGGCTTAGAAGGCTTGTGTTCCTAAATAATTCGCAACAGAACTATTATGGTCTTGCAATTTTTTTGCAATGCTTTCTGCTTTCCACTTGATTCCCATATGAACTATCTTGAAAGGATAAAGAGCAATCTTCTAATAGCAAAGTAAAAATCTAGTAGTATGGTCAAATCTTCTAGTAGTCTAAGCTCTGTGACAGTGGTGTACAATTATAGCTATCAATCTGGATATCTGAGATAAGCCTTAAAATTTATTTGGGCACGATTTCTGAGAGGAAGAGAGAAGTGTCTGGGGAAATCCATCTGTGTAAATCCTCATTATTCCTAAATTTTCTACTCTTCTTAGAAAAAAGTATATTGTGACCCAGACGTGACTACAATTTTAATTTTCAAGTTTCCATTCCTAGTAGAGCACCTGGCTGGCTGCTTACTTCTCAGGAGTGGCTTGAAGCATTTAAAGCTGTTCCTGATGAAGCAGCAGTGCCTGGCACCCATGTCAGTGGGTAGAACTGGCTGGAGGGTGCCAGCAGGAGTGCAAAGGAGGGACACAGGCCAGCACCACTGCTTGGGCACACTGCTGAGTGCACTTGTACTGGGGCAGGAGACGGGAGCAACAGCCCCAGCTAGGAGTGTGCTGGCAGACTGCCTTCCTGCCCAGCTGCTGGAAAGGTGGATATGATGAAGCAAAATGTCCTGTCTATTAAACTCACTGGTACTGCAATTGTAGACTGAAGGTCAGCCTGAGCCACAACTGTGGGACACTTGGATGTCATGGATTTATTCACCTCGTCGCAGCAGTGGAGGCTGGTGTTAAAATTTGAAGTGTAATGGTCTCTGCAAACATCTCGGTTCTTAGCTTGTGATTTCCATTAAAAATATCTTTCATCCTCTTATTGCTGGGTTGTTTGTTGATTTGGGGTTTTTTTTAACAAATGGGAACAACTGCATACTGACATTGGAAAGATGAGGGAATTATCCTGTATCAGGAGCCAATAATGAATTAATTGATTCAATTTTTCTTTTGGAGAGGAGGGAACAGAGGGTAGAGAGACACGGGAAGAAGTGCTAAATGTTCAATTAATCAAATGAACTAGCAGGTTCAACTTTGAGGAGTGCTTTATATGATATATTACCATACCATTAAATGGCAGTATGGTGTGGTTTGAGTTACATCAAATTAAATTTAATGTCCTGTAAGCTTTCATAATGAAAATGAAGGTAAAAGCTGATTCTGTTGATCTCTTTTGCTCTAACCTACTGGACAGCTCCTCAGTGGACAAATGGCAGTTTTCCTTAGGATAGCTATATATGAACATCATCTAAACTTAAACACTGTGAGGTAATGACTTGCTCATGTAAATGGCTTCACTGCATGCCTTTGGGACATATTTAGGATGTCATCTGAGTGCATGCATAGTGTGTATAGCTTACTATGGGATGCTAAATTTTTGTTGCTCTTTGGTTGTTTTTTTCCTTTTCTTTCAGTATTCCCAAAATCAAGGATGAAGACTAATATTTTTCCAAATGCAGAAGTGAGTCACTTTTTAAAGTGGTTGAAAACTAAAGATGGGGTGGAAGTGCATGTGGGTATGGGTGTGTGAGAAATTAGTACTGCAGGCTTAAACCAGTTCATTTTGCCACTTTGTATCAGTCACTTCAGTCACTAACACCCTTCATCTGAGAATCTGAGAATCACATTCCCCTAAATTATAAACAATTAATATGGTTTTGTCAATGAGGGGGCTTAAACTAATATAGGAATGCATTGCAAAGTAGAGATGTACCAAAGTACATTCTAAAATGCTCATGGCTTTAATGAAATTCTTGGTTGTTGGCCAGTTACTACAGCACTGAAGTATTATTATTTCATATTCCTCTCATTATAAGAAACTTGAGTGGGTTCACTTGCCTTAAATTACACAGTGAGTAATTCTTCAGTTCTTGTAGCATCTGCAGTTTCCGTAGTGCACCACTCCTGTCAGTCTGGAAAGGAGCATAAACTCGAGAAGGGAAGGAGCACAGCAGGTCAGGGCTGGGCTGAGAAGAGCTAGGACAAAGACTACTCGAGATACACTGAGACCATGTTAGCTCCTACTTACTGATGTTAATTTGTAATTTTCATGAGAGCTATGATCAAATAAATCTACAAAAACATAATCCAGATTGCTGGGGCAGAGGAACACCGAACACAGGGCTGTTTAAACATCCTGTGTGTTATTGGCCCAGAGCCATTGCCAGCTGCAGCATTTTTCTCTTGGAGAGATGAAATTGCTGCTCCTGAATGCACACAAATATTTAAACAATCAACAAAATATAAAGCAATGGATATAAGGATGTAAAAGTAAATCAGACTTTTGGCAGTATATCTTGACAGGAGAGCAACAAAGTAATAAGTCCCATCTAACTTTTGGCAGAGCCTTGGTCCTAATGTTGGTCTCTAAAAATACATTTGTGTATGGATTTAATAGCAATCCCAACATCTTGGGTCTTGGTTTTCCTTTCACGAAGTTATTACTATCACAGCACATTTGATGTTACTGTTCCACTTCATCTGAGACCTGCAAAATAAATATTCTCTTCAATTTACATTGAGTAATACCTATAATTAATTTGCATTTACAGCACCTTCTTTTGAAAACTGAAAGCACTTCATAAGTAGGAGGATCAGAGCCCTTTAATACTTCTGAGAGGTAGTGTATTATTTTCTCTATTCAAAACTACAGAAGCTATTGCAGAGAAAGTGTCACATTTGGTGTTACGGCTGAAAGAGAAAGGCAGAGCCTTGAGGAGACATCAAGCCCCTTGAGTGCTTTTGCCACAAAACCGCCCAGCAGTAAATGAGAAAACTGCATGCACCATAAAAAGCACAGTCACTCTGAATGAAGTCAGTAGCAGTACCTCTGAAATTCTAAGCCATTTTAGAGTCAAAGATTTTTATGAAACCTGTTCATTTGAAGTACTTCTCATGAAGCATTTTGAGTCATATTCAGCCTGATAAATAGAGGGAATAAGTGATAACTCATATTAAGGGAAAGGTCAAGACTGCACTGCCTAGCAAATGTTGGAAATAACCTGGCTATCTACAGCTCAACCCAAGGAATGCTGATAACTTGAGATCTCAGTCCTCTCACCCTGTGTGCCACAGCAGGTTCCTGCTGACTTGATGCTCCTCATAGCGGTAAAGGTCTTCTCTCACCAAGGCACTTTATGGTCCCAAAGGGCTCACAAGGTCCCCTCTTCTGCACCTTGAGGGTGGAGGGAGCTGGGCTGACATGAAGCTGGGTTTGTGCCCTCTCTGTATCTTGTGACGGGAACTACAACAGTATGTTGCCTAGTAATGATCTTTCCAGGGACTCAAAAGGCTTTATAAATTTTTTATGCTCCAAATTCATTTTCGGATAGTCTTAATACAGGTTTATGGTTTCAGTCTGTGAAACAATAGCTGGTGCATATTCCCAGTTATTAAGGTCCTACTTTTTTGTTGTTGTTGTTTAATTTTCAGTAGTGTCTCAATTTTGTGTGAAGTAGCTTTTTGGGCAAGAGACTTGGCAAGTTTTATCAATCTCAGCTCACTGTTCTGCGCTGGCTGCAACACAGGGTGACTCAGGCCTCATGCAAATGAATTTTAGAGTGGGTTTAACTTCTGAGCTCCCTGTGGAGTGTCTCCTCCTTTACACCATGGTAAGTGCAGGATAAAGGTTAGGCTATTGATATTTACAATTTATATTCCCTAGGAACCATGAACCAGAGTCTACCTCTGTGATATGAGTAGTGAATATATCCATTCTGCTCCACTTACAGGCATTCATTTCTTGTAAAATTTTTGAGATAGTTCAATGAGAAGAGCTTTTTTTTCTTTTCTTTGTGACCTCTCTTAAAGCCCTATTACCACTTTTGGTTACTGTTGTTTAAATTTTAAAGACAGAAGGCAGACTCATTAAGCTGCTTAAGTCTCTTATTAATTACTGCAAGTCTAATGCAGGAGAGGGCAGCAGAGTCAGGTACCATGCACCTACCCACATGTGTCTCTGTGGCACGCTTGTACCTGTTCTTCCCTGGATTTTTATCATTTTAGTCCTTTTTCAATTGCATCATGGAGATATTGGTGCCATAAGGTCTGCAGAATCAAGAGTCTTTGCCTCTGCCTGTGGTATGACAAGACCCCAGGCCCTCATCATGACCAACATGAGTCAAGTGAGCAAAGTTTGATACAGTGCCAGAGAGCAGAGTATGTAGTAGGAAAAAAGGGCTTGTCTTCACCCACCTGGATGCAACAAGCTTGAAGCAGGTAAGAACATTGGGAGAGCATTGGTGCTGCATGTCTGCAACACATCAGGTTTGCTCCTGCCTCCCACACAAATCACGTGTGGTGACAGTGATACCAACAGCCTCTGGACATCATGGATGAAAACTCCTATTCTGCAAGGAGGAC
The DNA here is from genome assembly GCF_965231275.1 of Zosterops lateralis. NCBI lineage: Eukaryota > Metazoa > Chordata > Aves > Passeriformes > Zosteropidae > Zosterops > Zosterops lateralis. The sequence continues at coordinate 28,877,964 of NC_139765.1, forward strand.
CAGTTTGGATACTCTGCCATGGGCAATAAGATGTTCATGGAGATGGCTGGTCTTCTAACTGAAGGGCATAGATAGGAGTGCCCTTTCTGCAGCTCTCCCGTTCCTTTACACCACTTTCTTTACATTTCTTCCTTTCTCCACTTAAAAAAATTTTGCAGAGGAAAATGTATGCATTAAGCAACTGCTCACTTCCTTCCAGTGCTTCTGGAAGAGCTCATGATTCCTTGTTAATTTTCTTGTTTGTGAAAATTAGGATGTGACACTTTTGCTTGAATGGAGAGAACAAAATAAGTAATGGAATGATGTGTTAGGTAGTTTTTCCTCCATAATGAGGCTGTTTACTGCTGGGTCATTGTTTCTTCCTGCAAGCTCTGTTGTAAAACCTCTTGCTGCCACCATCAGGACATCAAAATATATCTTTTTTATGTTACTTTTTTTTCTTTTATTTTTTAACATTTACAGCATCAAATAAGTCAGTAGAAGCAATAAAAATATCACTGAAACATAAATCTTTGAATGTACATGACATATGTACTGGATTGTTGTGTCTCTCGGTAGATATCTATAAGGGAAAGTGTGTGTGTCTCTGGGGTATGTCTATAATTTGTGCAATAGTCATCTGGTAAATAAAAATATAATAAAAATAACTTACATTGCACATATTCATGGACATGAATTTAAGGGATGTTTAATTATAACATTGTAAAAACATTAAGAATATTTTGCCTGTACTTCAGTACATGATGTATGGCTCATTGAATACTGTCTTCTTTCCATGTTGATTGCCAACAGCATTCATGAATTCTCGGAAAGCTTTTGCATATAACCCGGAAACCTAAATTCGTAAAACATTCTGTCTGCCACTTTGCAAATTCAGTCACCATTTTCTATGAAATATTCAACTATTTGACACCAAATATAGCCAGGAAGTACCACGTCTACATGGTCACATGTCTATCATCAGGAAGTGTTGGTGGATGCTGGACCAGGCAGGGTATCAGGAGATGGAAATGTTCTCCTTCTACACAGAATGTGGTATTCTCTGTATAGATTTGTGTAGTAGCTTTGTGTAGTCCAAACAAGGAATCACTAATACAACAATAAATAATAAAGTCTTTTCAGGGAACATTGGAATGCAACACACCAGACAGCTTTTACAGCCAAACATGTGGAAGAACATGTGCTCTACTGCCCTGTCTGCATTAAATTTTTGTTTACTCCTATTGACTAATAAATTGTATCCCAATCCAGGTGAATATGATTTGGATGTTTTCAATTAAAATTATATCAGCCTTAAATCAAACTATCTTCCCTGAAGAAGTTAAGCTATCCTGTTTGAATGTCAGTAGGTCTCTACCTGCCATGCAGTTGCTTCAGTCCACTGCTGTGCTGTTGCTGCTGTGGCTAAGAACCCCAGAACCTCCATGGGTATGCAAGCAAAGCAAATACATAAAGAACTTACAGGCACACTAAAGGTAAGTAGATATTTACTGCTGGCAATTATGTGCATACCTGCATCCTCATTGTCTGATGACATCACAGATGTTCTAATGAAAGCCCTGCTGAATTTACTGCTTTAATGTGTGTAACCCAGCACTGAAAAATCTGTAAGAAGAACCTTTGCTTTCCTGAAAGAAGAGGGCCTAGTCTTTAATAGCAAGTTGTTTTGGGAAAAATTTGTTCTTTGATGGCTGTCTTAAAAAGTAATTCCCAGTAACTCCATGAAAAGGAGAGGCACATTAAAGAGGAAAGCAGTGGGAGCGGGAGTACCAGGGGAGTGAAGAGCCATTCATTATGGTCATTTACAAGAACAGTTTTGAGAACACATGGGGGTTTCTCCACAGCCCAGAAAAGGGAAGCATTCGGCTCTGATGGGCTTAGAGAAGAGATCACAGGGAACTCCATGGAGGGAGAGGCCATGGGAAATGAAAAGAGATACAGAGTGAGAACAAGCAGTCTGCAGTCTTGCAGGTCACAGCTGACAATCTCTTGTGGGATAGATGGGGATTTCTTCTGCACTACATTTCTTGAAGTGCTGGGGAAAATACTCTGGGTCATCAAGGAGGCTGGAAGAGCAGGAGAGTGATGCCTTAAGTTTTAGCTTTCATATTTTTCAGATTCTGTGCAGCCTAGGGGTGTAGTTCTGAACCTCATATTAAGTGCTACTAAGCTCTCTTCACAGAGTAGGTAGACAAAACAAATCCTTTTCCTGCTGAAGACCAAGGACAACTTTCAAGCCCAAAAGCATAAACAATGATGGACTGAAGGGAGGAACAAGAAGGATGAGACCTCCCAACCTGAAGCTGTAGTTAGACAATAAAACTCCAGTGTGCAAATGGACCAAAGCTTATAAAAGACCTTGTGACCGGTCAGGCATTTTTGTGACCATTCTAAGTCCACCTTGGGTGTAGCCCTGGTCAGGCCCTGTCCTGCCCAAGGTGTATCCTTGAGGCCTTTCAATAAATACCTACTTTACTTTCTATCTCTGTTCAGTCTCTGTTTCAGGTCAGCCTTTCCAAGGCATCAAGAGTACAGGCTACAGAAGAGCTGGAAGGTATGAGGTCCAGGTCTGAGACTTAGGAATGGGGCAGGAAGGGTCCTGGGTGGGGAACTTCTATAGCTGAATTTTAACTTTGGAAGAACATTATACCAACGAGTACAAAGCACAACAGCAACTTCCCAGTCTGCTTAGGGCAGCTGATTCAAATGTGGAATCAAGGCGTGGTATCAGCTAGGTATGTGTTACTGCAGTAAAACATTAAGAACCATCAGGCTGCTGGGAGGGTGGTGTTGCACAGCTGCAGTCATGCTGAAATTTATCCGTGTTCTGGATGAACATTTACAGACTTTCAGGAAAAATACTTCCAATTATCTGAGTTTCTGTGGAGGTCTGTAGAGGAAGACGTGGTCCTTCAAGAGCAGCCTCTAAACCATTTACCATCCATCCAGTTTTATACAGCACTAACAGCTCAAATTACATCCAGATGGGGAAATGATGTGGCTGTGCCATTCCTCCGGCCAGTTCTCCCCACTGTGGAAACACACTCTGTTCATGCTCTGCTGCTGGAACAGGTGACTGGCTTTGCTATATTGTCGCTTACACTTGCACCTGACATGAACTGTTCAGTAACTAAATGCAGGAGGAGTAGTTTTGTGTGAAGTGGAACGTGAACGCCTGGTACTGTCTCATGTTTGAATTATCTGGAATCTAAGGAGACATGAACTCTAGCAAATGATTTTCCTCCACTTGAGAAGAAATTGTTCATAATATTTCTCCTCCATGAGGCCTAAAGAGGGCAAAATGAGGGCCTTGCCCTCAATAGAGGAACTAGTAGGATTTTTCTTCCCTTCCCAGTTACTTATTTTCATTTAATTATACTAAGCATTGTTTTTTCAGCTCACAGTAGCTGGGCTAAGCATACTTGGTTGTTACTCCCCTGATTGTGACCAGTCTCAGACACACTGAGAGTGGTTTTATTTTGTAGGTGCTCACCTCCAAAACAAACAAATAAATCTGTCTGCCTGCACCAGCATAGCATCTTCTAGCCTTCCAGTAAAGAGATAGAAGAAGTCAAAATTAGAAAGCTGTATTCCTGACATAGCTGAGTAACAAGAGCTGTAAGAAAGTGTTTGAGACCCTGTAAGGGTGCTCTTTGCCAGAAAGGCCAAGTAATCAGAGTACTGGGAGTTCTACTCTCAGCTCTGGAGAACATGTTGGGGTTGTACTGAGAGTAAGGCTGTGGAAAGATGCTATTCTCTGCACTGAGAACAATACAGGACAATCTGAAACAAAATTCTAGTGGGAACAACCAGTCTTATTTTGTGCTTTCCAGAACCAGACGTGAAAATACCTCAATATTTTATTAATGCACTGGGTATATGTGGGTGGTTCCCTTTGCTCTCTTTCCACATTTCGGGTATGTTTACATATTTTATTACAATTAACTGGAAATAGATTTGATAGGGATGGATTCCAGCTCTGAATATTTAAATAGTCAGACTGGATTGATGTATCTCTTTGTGCAAAGATAAGATTCTCTTTCCTTTCCATGCAAAGCCACAGGAAGGCCGGGGCGGGGAAAGCAAAAGGGAATGTAGGAAAAGCATGAAAAATGAGGAAAAAGGCACCTGGAAAGGGCAAAGGGAAATGCAAAGCGCTCCATGCACAAGCCTTCTTTGGCTCATGAATTTAACATGTGTGTAATGTTTCTTATGAGAAGTCATGTGAGCAATTTAAACTAGCCCCTAGGCAAGTCTAATCTGAACAAGCTGCACTGAGACAAGCTACAAATTGCAGGATTTAATAAAAAGGGTTAGCAGAACAGAGGATAACACAGGAGGGGAAAGGCTAGTATAATATCACAACTAGAAATGAAGTCTCTATGAACAGATCTTAAAAATACATTACACTGAGGTAGCCAAGGCTGAAAAGGAAAAATTGCTTCAAAATTATACACAGTTTGGGGTGTAAATTGCATAAAGTATCCTGACATTCCCATCTGTTATACATGTATATTATAAAGTTGGCTTTTCACAAGATGTGTGCTATATGATTAATAATGTTGTGGTAAGGATATAGGATATAAGTTTTATTTCTGCTTTTAGTAAAGAAAATTAGGCATAGTAGTAGTAGTAGTTGATATATTATGCTTAAACTGTCTGTTTGGTTGGGATAACATCCAGTGAACATATAAAGAAGACTCTGCTAGAAGACTCAACTATCAGCATCTCCCATCTGAAGAAAGTATGGACCAAGGACCGAGATGGAGCTGATAATGAAGACACAGCCAAGAAACATGCAGACTCTAAAAAGGCAGACCCAAAAAAGGACCATGCAAAACAGTTCCTAAAATATGGAAACTAGTTTGTGAAAAAATATAAATATTCAACAAACTGATGCAATAGAAGGAGTGTTTAATGAATGTCTCTGATATAGCAGGGTGTGGACTCGGCTGAGTGCCAAGTCACCCGTCCGGCTGTACTTTGCTTTTTTATCTCCTAATTGTCTTAATTTTTTATTAAATCTATCTCTTAAAATTTACCAAAAAAGTGAACCTCGTTTTTCACATGTCCATGAAGAGTGATGCAGTTCTTTTGTCTCATTTTCCTCCCTGCCGTGTCCTTGTCCTATATTGTGTCCCTACCATTAGGTGTCACCACTCCACAGCAGCAGATTTCTGAGGTAAACTAGAAACTCTCATCTAACATGACAGATGCAGTCTTTCATTCTTAAGGCTTCCTCTACCCCTACAAAAGGATTTTCCTGGCTAACAAGCAGAGTTACTGCAGCAGACAGCAAGAGTGGCACTGGAAAGTCCCTGGTATTGTTGGAACAGTTTGGTTTCAGGCTCTTAAAATTGAGGTTCAATGTCTGTGTAGGTTCAGCCTCAACACTGCAAAGCAAAGCTCCCACCCAGCCACAATGCCTTGCTTGCCTTGCTCGGGACTCCTTTGGCTGGAATGAGCTGGGTCTGAGCCTTTGCCACTGCACCTGCACGTGGTGCATCTTGGCTTCACATCATCTGTGCTTGTCCAGCAGGCCAAGAGTCTGTCTGCGTGTTCACAACAGCCAAAGTGGCAATGGGGCTAAGGTGGCAAATTGTGTTTCATGAGGAAAACAGAGCTGGAAATGTGTTCTTTCCTCTTTGCCTCATGAATCATAATGCTCTACACCTTCCCCACAAGAAGAGATTGTACAACAGAGGATTGAACACTGGTACAACGCTAGTCCTGGGACATACAAGTGTCATCTGCTTGGCAAAGCAGATTTTGGAAATATCCAAATTATTTGTTAACTGGTCACAATTACAGGGATGGCCAGCAAACCTCACTGAGGTTTTCAGAGAGGTAAACAACTCTTTAAGCAGAAGTTTTCATAATAAACTGTTAGCAATGGCTGAAATGGCTAGTTCACCCAGTTTAGGCATGTGCAAGCTTGGCTTCCAAGGAAATCCTCAAGACAAGGCAGTAAGTTGTTGGCTCCTAGAGCTGCTGCCTGACCCCACTCCTTGAAGAGTGGGAAGGCTCAGACCCCTGAGCACAGTGGCCACAGCAAGGCATGAATTGCCAGACTGCAACCAGCAATATCTTGCCAATCAATTCATTACCTTAAAAAAAACCAAGAATTTTTTGGAAATTGAAGGTTCCATTTTTCTCCTGTAACTGATAGTTCCTTAGCAACATAAACAAGTGATTGAATGAGAGAACATGAGTCACAATGTGAAATTAACACTATTTGTAATTTTTGCTGATAGGTGAGTGCTCTGTCACGCTGACTGCCACTGCCAAGTTCATTTTGGCTGGAGACTGTGCAGAGCTGTTTCTTGGATGTGACAACCTCTTCTGTACTATTGGGAGAGTAACACCAACTGAGCCAAGTGTGAGGGCTCCATGGTAATAATCTTCTCTTCCTACCTTTCATCTTTCTCCCATCAGGGGAGAAAATTAGAGGGGGTTTCTTTCCTTTCCATATTCTCTTGCTTCTTTATTAAGTTGTATCCAAAGAGGTTGCAGGGACCCTGTGATGCTAGGCCCTGCAACCATATGCCTTCCCAAAAAAAGCTTTTTAGTCAAAATCACAAGCGAGATGAAGGGGAAACTACTCTCATTTAGCAAAACTTTTGAAATGAGTCACACAAAGTGCCTGTGGCAGAGCCTAGATGAGAATGATATGATGTTCTCTGAAATCCCAGGCAGTGTCTGCAACAAGATCCACACTGAGCAGACCCATATCCTTCCAGTCAGACACTACCCTCTTGAGTGGGATACATGGCTTGCCAGGGACAAAAATGATATATCTAATTAGGAATACAATTGATTAAGAAAGTCCAGAAGCAGGCTGAAACAAGGGCTCACCTCACTCTGTACCTTCATCTTGTTTAAGAAGAACAGCATAAGATGTGTGGAGCAATTTTTAGCCCTGCTATAATCTCCCAAGTCATGGAAACCCGCACTTTATAGACTACAGGAGTTGGAAGCTGTCTAGGTTTGAAAAGACAGGTGTCTTCTAAGGAAGGCAGGAGCCTCCTTTGAAATGGAAAATGTAAACCCTCTCTGATGGAATCTTGCATGGGGTCAGATGTGATAAACCCCATGAAGGTCCATTACTTCTGAGGGGCCAGCCCTCACAGAGAAATGGCTTAAAATAATTTTGTGAGATGGCTCTTCAAGTGCGTTTTGTAAAGCGAAGGTTTTAACAAAAGCTGAAAATAACAAAAGATACAGAAACAAAACAAAAGCCAAGCATAGGTGTCAGAGAAGCCTCTGACACCTTGCTAAGACACCATAAAAAGCACTTGAGTTCCTTCGTGCACCTTCGTAAATACTTAATGTTTTAGGAGGGACAACTTGGCTCAATGCTAGTAGAAGCAGCTACAGATTCTGAGAAACATTTCCAAAGCCCAACCGGTGCCTCCATGCTGGCTCTGGGCCAATGCCAATGAGAAGGGCACAAAACTTTTTAGCTTGGCTTCCTTATATGTTCAAAGGTAAACCAAAACTTTTTTCCTTAAATAGAATCATTTGCTTGAGTGCGGGAATGCACAGCAACACCCCTCCCACCAAATTATTATAATTTTGAAATTAGGGGCTCTCAGGTAAAGATATGGGAATAGGAATAACAGTTCTTTATGAGGAAAATTAAAATAAAAATGCAGTAGATCAAAAAAAACACTGACAGAGTCAGAATACAACCTGACACCCTGTTGGTCAGGACGTTGGTAGCAGTCCAATTAAATCGTGGGTGCAGTTCTCCTGGAGTGACAGATGTAGTTCTGTTGAAGCAATGATACTGTAGAAGGGTGTAGTTTTCCTCTGAAAGTCCAGTGGCGGTGTAGATGGGTCTGATCTTCCTCTGGGAATCCAGTGGAAAAAGTCTGCCTGTGGTGTTCCAAGTCTCAGATTATATCCATGTGGGAATGCTTGGCTCCTCCCCCAGGGTGGAGCATCTCAAAATGGGATGATGTAATTTTTCAGTTATGCAGTGAAACTCAATGGCCCATTAACAGAGGATATTCCTCCCTGTAGTTATGAGGGATGGGTCATGGAAGAGATAAAGGACACTGCTCCACCTGGTTTCAACAGATGGTGATAGCATACATACTTCTGGTTACATCTTGCATTGCAACCTAAGACAAAGCTGCATCCACTCAGAAGTGTTTTAAAACATTGTTAGATCTGGACTACACAACCGTTTAACTCTTTTGAATCTGTTTATAGTCCTAGTGTCCACGACCTCCTGTGACAATGACATAGTTTAAATGGCTGAATTTAACTTAACTGGATGGAAAAACTGCTTTCTTTTTCATACCTGCTTGCGAAATATTGCATTGTATACCTCCTAGTTCTCCTTTCATGAGGTACAATAAATAACCATTCTCAGTTCATCTTCCCCAGACCAATTGTGATTTTATAGACATCTATTTTTAAAAATGTTTAAAAATACATGCCCTGAGCTGTCATCAGTGTCTTCACAGAAATATAAAACCTGTTTCATATTTCTTGGGTTGAAGCTTACTGTGGCTATTGTCCAGCTACATATTTTAGCAACAAAAGTAAATATGTTCAGCTCAGCCTCTTGCATAATTTTGTGTGTTTGTCTGGCAATATTGCTTCCTCCCTTTTAGGGTTTGGTGGGAAGTATTTATTTAAAAGCAAGACTGGATGAATACTTCCTTCATTGGACTGTCTCAGACACTCAAGGGTACTCCAGTGATCAGCTGGAGGAAAATCAGGGGGGACAGGGGGAATCCCACAGGATATTGGCAGTGGAAGAAGGGCAAGCACTGCACTTCCCATGAGCTGGACTGATGGCGGGAAAATATTACCTGTCAGTGGGCACAAGTCCCCAGGGAATTTAACTTCCAGCACCTATTTGTGTGCATGGGGATTCATCCCATGGTTTGAGGTTTGCTGCCAGCTGGGAATGAATGAATGGGGTGCAGTTATACATTAAATACAAGCAGAAATCAAAACCAGGTGTAGCTCTTTGCTTCTAAAAAATTTTGGGAGAGAGGCTGGGCAATGTAAAAGGCCATACACCACCTTTCCCTTTCCCTTTCCCTTTCCCTTTCCCTTTCCCTTTCCCTTTCCCTTTCCCTTTCCCTTTCCCTTGCCCTTGCCCTTGCCCTTGCCCTTGCCCTTGCCCTTTCCCTTGCCCTTTCCCTTGCCCTTTCCCTTTCCCTTTCCTTTTCCCTTTCCTTCCTTCCTATTACTGCTGTTACTGCCCTAATAGAAAGAGAGACTGCCCAGCTTGTCTGTGCTCACTTGTTTGCTCATTTCTTTGAGGTGCTTGGCACACTTTTAGCTTCCTTCTGGCAGTCCATACACTGGTGTAAAATTTACCCTGCCGGGAGATGCTGGTGAGTTAATGAGGGAAATCAGACAGGAAACAAATTAAAAACAAAACAAAACAAAACAAAACAAAACAAAAAAAAAAAAAAAAAAAAAAAAAAACCACCTCATTACTGAAAAGAAAAATCTATTGATTCCTGGTAGAAATGAACTTTTCATATTCTGTGAGTGGGATGATGTTGAGAAAGCTTTATGCTGTGCTTTGTGAAAAGCAGGAGAGAAAGGATGTTGGGAAGATTTAAGCTGCTATAACCTTCACCAGTCTGCATGTGGTCTGTCTGCACTGCTTCTGAGAACCATCTCGGTGAGGATGGCCAAGACTCAGTGGGTCCACAGCCTCCTTGGAAAGTGGCTGGGACCACTTTCCCATCAGCCTTGCACAGTGCTCCTTACAGCTCAGCCCTGGCTAATGGGGGGCAAGAGGGTGAAAGGTATCAGTCTGGGAAGTTGGATTCCTCACAAAATCACAAATCCTTCATCCCTGACAGTTGGCTCTCCTGGCTCACAGAGGGGATGGCTGAAGGAAGATCTTACCACTGATCCTGGAAAATCCCCTTGGCCATCGCCAGGTGCCTGAAATCAGATCCCAGAGAGCTAAATGTGCTCCCTGGGACTTCAGCCAGAAACCTGAAGAGGTCGGGCCCTTGCAAAATAAATGTATTTGAACATGTCTTCTGCCGAAGTCTTTCAGACTTATTATTTCCCCTTAATGAAATTATTTGAGGCAAAATTACTTCAGCTTCTGCTAAAGAGAACCTTCTATGCTATTTCTTCAGTCCAGGCTGTGCAGTGTTTGCCAAAGTATCCTGGTGTAAGTTCAGGACAAGAGGATGCCACTCCTCTGAGGAGTCCCAACAGTTACAGCAAGTATTTCTTGACATGCCTGGGGGACTGGCTGTATCTCAGTGAAATTCTTGTTCAGGCAGACTTTTCAGCTCTGGCCTCTTGGGCCTTCTTGAACCTTTGTCTCTGCTGAAGATGGCCTTGGACAACTCTGCAAAGGCTTTCCTTGTGGTGAGTAAAGTGAAAAATCCACCCCTGGGTATGTGAACTCAATCAGACTCAGGGAGTAAGGATGCAGCCCCAGGTTTTCCCCTGTGCTGGGGATTTCCTTCCTATTTCAGCAGGAAGACCAAGGGAGAGAGGTGGAAAAGTCTGCAGTTCATGGCCCTGAATGAAACTTGCACAGGACATTTCCTCTTGGTGTGAGGTCTTTCCCAAGAAGGTCCTGCTCCCCAGGTCTGGAGCTCCCTGTGCACAGAAAGGGCAGGGCTGCAAGGATTCTGCTGTAGCAATGTCATGTGGCTGAGGTTATGCACAGTGGGCCAGAAAGAGTAGATCAATGCCTGCACTGAGAGCACCACATGTGTGGAAACCTGGATCTATGGGATGTTTCACGGGTTTTTTATTCAGGTCCACCTGAATAGCACATTTAAGCAGTTCATGTATAATGTTCCGTGTTATGCAATAAACTGTGAGAGAAGTAGGAAGACACTTCTGCCTTGTGAAATATCCCTGGCAAAAACCAGCTATGCAAGAAGTATGGAAATTACTTCCTGTGTTGTGAAAAGCTGGCTGTGCCTCTGGTAAGGGTCTCCAGTTGTTCTCAGACATGGGGCATCCCCATACAGACAAAGGGGGAAGTCTATTAGTACATCTATTTAGAGACACTTCACTTCATCACTTCATGGCCAGAACACTGTGAGCTTTGTGGGTATTTCTGTAAAGGAGCTGAGATATCCAGAGCAAAGAAAAAGCAGAGACAGCTAATGAAGAGCCTTGCAAGCGAACAGCTCATGCAGAGTAAACAGTGGTACTTATTGACCAGCAACTGAAATGAGGACAAGGAAAGGCTTTCCTGGGTTTGAGGAATGAAGACAACAAACTGTGAAAAAGCAGTTGTTGTTCACACCCTTACAGTGCTTCACTGAGGAGTGATAAAGATCCCCATTATTGTTCAGTGATTTTGGAGAAAGTATTTGTCTTTGATTCTTTTGATAATTCTTTTGCTTCCTTTCTCTTTTTTTTTTCTTTCTTCTCCTCTATATTATTGTCTGATTAAACTTCTTTCATTGCTTATTGTGAAAAAGCAGAGTTCGCTAAGTACTGGCATAGAATAACTTCAATTTTTTAGCTTTAACTCTAAAAATTGAGGCCAATGCTGCTGCCAGGCAAAAACTAGCAGAAAAGTCACAGAGGGAAATTCAGGCTTAAAAATATGAAATTTTTATGCATTTGACACAGAGCTTTTGAAATTTGGAAAGACTGACAACATCACATAAGGCTGCATGGTAATATAAATTTTACTCTAATGAGTAGTCTTCAGCTCACACTCAAAGTCTATGCATAAGAAGGGGCAGAAATACAATAATAAATGGTTTGCAAAAATTTCCATTGGTTGGTGCTGCATCAACAGCAGAATGCTGCACATGGTGTGACTGTAGTAAACCAGAAGAAATAAGCGATGCCTCTACAACATCAAAAGTTACAGAGACTATTGCCCTAACTGAAAAGAGGAAAGTGCATGACTGAACTTTTCTTACAAAATTGTAATAGAAGATTTTGGTGTTTAGTACATATTTCTTTCCTGCTCCCACTCTTGAATTAAGACATCTTTAATTGAGTTGTGTAAGACTTCTGCTTTTCGATTAAGTCTTTAATATATTTTTCTGCACAATCCTTTTGTTTGTACTTCTGTTTTTGCTCTGGTTTGCATTCCTGCTCTGAATATGGATATGAGGGACAAATACGCAGATTATTATTTGCACCATTTCCCTGAAGAATCAAATAAAGGTTCCAAGAAGTCAATCTAAGGGCAAAAAAAAAAATCAAGGCTAGTTAAGGAAAGTCCAAGATACTGATCTACAGAAGTAGGCCTGAGAATGAGCTCAAAAGAAGCCCAAATGCTGTATGTTACAGTGACCAGATGGCATGGACTGGTGCAGAAGCAGGGGGTGATGGTTGCCTTTCTGTGCATCTGCTAGTGAAAGTCAGCACCAGATCTGGGTGCAATTCCATAGCACTTCTGTTAAATGAGGAGCCACTGCCCAAGCACTCTGACAGCTTTCTAGGAGTTGCACACATCACCTGAAATTGTAACTCCTGGGACTAGAGTCCCATCACAGCAAGCAGCTCCATGAGCAATGGGTGTCCATTTCAGCTTGTCACTCACACATCCCACCACTCTCAGATGCACTTCCTCCTTGTTTGGGCTGGACCCTAGATTTTTCATGGAAGAGTATCAGCCATCAGAATTTATAAAACTAAATAATTTCATAGTGTGGTACAGCAGCAGATCAGGCTGGATGCCTTTGGAGACACCCCCACCTCGCCCCACCTCCCCTCCCCTATCATGCTCATCACATGCCTTGTAATTTTTTCAGTTATAATCCAATTGTAAGTTTTGGTCTGGGGTCTTCTAAAAACTTATTGGATTCTTTCTCTGTGTCCATGCAGGTAGGCCATTCACTGCTCTTAAATTGTCAAGTTGTGGCTTCTGCTGAATGGTGCAGCCTCCTTATCTTGTGGTTTACATCTGCTCACTGGCAGAGCATGAGAAACAAAAATAGTCCTACACTTAGGATAAACATTACTTAGCATCAACCAAAATAACTGTGTGTTATCAATATTCTTCTCATACTAAAGAGGAAACACAGCACAGTACCAGCTACTAGCGAAATAATTAATAAAATTATCAGCAATCAGTATTTTTCAACACTCCTAACTCTAAAACAATACCACAAGTTTATCCAGAGGCCAGTTTGTATTCATCTCCTGAGCAAGGGTCTCTAAAGATGAATCCTAAGTAAACAAGCATGAAATCTTCTCTTGGAAAGCTTTAGATATTAAACAACAGAAAAAACACATCCTTTTTGTGATCATTGAGTTTATTCTGCATGAAGATGAGTATCTGCAAACTACTCAAGTGAGCATGCTTTGTGTGAAAAATGTGTACCATCTCTTCTGTTTAGTGTTAGTCCTTGGATGTTTAAAAGTTAGTCTGAGCTTGTTTGTTTGGTACCCCATGGAATAGAAAGAACCCAATCACCCAGAAGAAGAAGTTTTTCAAATTGATGACTGAGAAGGTTGTGAAGATAGTAACAACTGTAGATCTATGTAAAACATAGATGATTTCTTCATATACCACAATTCTGTCTGTATAAAAATATTTGTATGCACTAGGGTTTTCAGATGAAGAAGGATGTTGTAACCCACTGCTGCTACACGCAAGTAACGTAACCAGAAAGAGGAAGTGTTGTCATCCATGGTATTTCAAAATATTTAGCAGAGGAAAAAGCAAAGACAAAGCAAAATGCTGAATAGGCAAAATGGTGTAATAGACATTCATCATCAAATTAGCAGAAGAGTTAACTGTGCATCATCTGGATTTTGGGGTTTAGGGCAGGAATTATCCTTATTTGAGGCGTCATGATGGCACTCTGAGGCTGCCAGATCTCCATGCACAGCTAAGTAACATCCTCTGGAGAAAAAAAAAAAACAAAACACACTGCACACCTTGAAGTGATAAAAAAGGAATTGTGCCATAATTGTGTAGAAATATAAATATAGTCAGTTCAAGTAGCAATTTTAAAATTAGTTACTTAATAGGTGTATTCCAAAATCATAGGTTAATGTTATCAAATGTGTATTGTGATTTTTTGGATGCTTTCCTTTTGAAATAGTATGAGTGAATCTGAACATCAGATCTCTCTAGTAGCTTAAACATATCCTACAAAGCATAACAAAAGAAGAGGCTAATCTTTCTGGTGGTGTGATCTGTGTGTATGTCTAGCAACACAGAAATTACATCTAACAGACCATCTGACAGGTAGAGATAGAACTGTGTGAATGTTTGTTCACTTCTACAAAGAAGACAGCACTGAGGAACCGTTTTGCTCAAAAAAAAAAAAAAAAGAGAATAGACATTCTTAAGCAGTGTAAAAAATACATAAATGGAGAATAAACTACTACTAAGATATTGCTTTAACATATTTTCAGTCTATATATCCCAGGAAACTGGATCATTCATACATGAATGACATTAATAGTCATTCATGTACAAAAAAGTACAGTTCCTTGTATATCATCATGCTCCAGTATTAAGTGCTCAAGATGTTACGAGCTGCTGGAGAAAAAGTGAACATTTAATTTACCCTTCTTACAAGTGAATGTGGAAAGATGCCAGGCTAGTCTGGAGCAGCCATAAAACCACAATGCATAGGGGTTGAATGCCTGATGGTGGCCTGGGTATTTTTTAATTGACAGGTAGGTCAGTACCCAACTAGTTTATATTACTGTTGTTCCAGTGACCCAAGTGGAGCTGCAGGAAAATGCATCAGTCACCTTAATGCCCAGACCTGTACAAAGGCTTTGGAAATTCTCAATGAAAGGACTCAATTGCCAGCTCCTTGGTGGCATTCTGTGCTCACAGACCCAGACCCTGCTCTGTTAATGTGCCAAGGAGCTGCAGGAGTGGGCTGCTCCTTGTGGGCACTGGGGTCAATGCTGCCACCAGCAAGGGCACAGCCCACAGCACCTGCACATGGTGAGTGGGGCAGGGATGGCAGCAGAGACTGGGGACAGCCATGGCCCAGCTCTCATCCTCACACAGCTCTTTTCCCAGGAGCTGATCCAAGGCTGGCACCATCACAGAGCTGGCTAGGGCCACTGGCAGCCAGACTGCTCAGTGGAGAGAGAAGACTGCAGAGCAAACTGGGGTTCTTGGGGCCAAAAGTTTGTGGATACTTCCAAATGATGACAAGCCAAAATGTTTCCAATGAAGATTAAATTCTTTTATATTGCTGATCTTACTTATATGATCTGCTAGTTCAGCCTATGCAGGGATCAGAAGCAAACAGCAGCTACTGTTCCAAAGTGTTTCAGTACCTTCTGACAGGCCAAGATTCCCCTCTTCTCTTAGCAGCCAAAAGGTTTAGCACTGGAAGTCTCTGTAGAAGAAACAAAGTGGAGTAAAGGGCTTGTATCCTCCTAAACTGGTGGTTCATCATGTTTACATTGGATGTCCTGACCTGCAAGAAAGCTTGTGAACAATTAGTCATTGTCTATTCCTGCTATTACCCCTTGATGGGCATTTACAGTGACATTTTCTAATCTGTTCTACCTCATCTCCCTACTTACTGATTAGTTTACTTCCAAGTGATATGCAATTAATGTTAGTTATTAAGTTTGAGATGGGATCCTATCTTCTTTTCCTTGTCCTTAGAGTAATCACCAATACAAAACTTCCAAGATACTCAGTTCTCCTAAGTTTGCGTTTCATCATTACTAATGACATGAAGGATTTTTTAACATTTGCAATCGATATTTTGTTTTTCAAAAATCACCTTGTCAAAGGTCAGTTGAAATATTTGGCAGAGTTAAGGGTACATAAAATGCACTTAGTTAAATATACATACGAATACAGCCCTCAGAGGACAAAATACATGAAATTACACAGTCCCCAGGGCTTGAACACACTTTAGATGTGAACAGATGATTTAGCAAGATACCATTAATATGCTTCTGCTTGACACTCCAGCCCACACCTCCCCACAGTGTTGCTTTGTTACCAGCCTATGAATACAGCAAGACTGGAACTGGTAATTTACTCTCCAACCTGCTCTTGTCTTGCTAGTTTGGCCACAGACCAGCCATAATAAGTGGCACTCCATGAGCTTGTGATAAACTGAGGGTAATTAAACACACACGATGACACGCTAAGTGGGAGGACTAGAAGCATCAAAAGACACGAAGGTTAAAGCTGTGTGTGGATAATTAAAGAGGCATTTGAAATAGAAATCTGGGCAAGAATTCTATCAATACTGAATTATTTTTTTTTGCTCCTCCAGATTTTATCAGTGAATTGTTTGCTCCTCCAGATTTTATCAGTGCTCATTTAAGCTGAGCTTCTGCAAACAACTGCGGAAGTCTCCCAGTCAAGTGATCTCTCACCTTGTGCCTCCTTTGCCCATGGACTTTGCCCATGAGGAAGCCATCCTGAACTGCACTAGAATTCTCAGGAAGGTCTGAAACATGTAGGGAGCTGTGTCTGGGCTCACTGGCATTGCAGCTGTCCTGACTCCACGCTGCCAGCTGGGGAACAACAGCACCATGGGGCGTGTGGGAAGGATTTGGTAACACAGGAGGAGACAGAGGTTGAGCTGACCTGGATGACTTAGGTGAGGACAAAGTACCCTGCAGGTGGAGAGAGGCTGACCTTGTAAAATCCTGCTCAGTGCCCCGAGCTTCTTGTTCCTCTTCTTTTCACCTTTGCCCATGCACCAACGAGAAAGCCTTTCTGGGACTTTAGAAGCTGTATGTTTACAGCAAAACTTTGCCTCTTGAGTAGTAGCTTGAGCACTGTGAAAGCTAAATCTGAAATCAAGAAACACAACTAAGCAGGTATGAAAGTGCTTACAAGACTCTTTTTTTATGACTAAAAGCACTGTCAGCAGAGTTCTGTTTTGAATTAATTGCTTTTCTTATCCCTTATTGTTTTATGATAGATGAAATTGCCTGACTGGATGCCAACACACATGAACTACTAAATGGTTCTTATCTTATTTTATGGTCTGGCCTCTGTTTTGAAATAAACTGCCTACTAAACAAAATAAGTTCCCTTGATTTTCTGATGACATATATATGTGGATTTTGAGAAAGGGAAGTGAGAGTGGCAGGAAATTCAGAAATCACGAAAGGAAAAAACATTATGGTTATTTTTTTCTCCCTTCTCTAATACAGACCTACTGAAACTCCTTCCCTGTCCTGACCTAGTTTGGCTGGGCATGTGGCTCTAGTCTAAGAGTTTATATAAAGCTCCAGGGTGTCACTGTGGATGGTGTTCACATCCCCTCCTCTTCATGTGCTTCTCATATTGCCATCTCAGGTTCACATCCAGATGGAACAGCTGGGGCAGCAGGATGCTCTTGAGAGGCCCATAGCCTTTGCCATCAGCTGATGAGCACATAGAAACCATCATTTGGTCTTGCACAGTACATCAAGCCTAGCATTCCTCTGTGCCCTCAGCTCCCCACAGCTCCTGGTGTGCTGCTCCCATGGCTGTGCACACTTGGGCTGAGGATGTGCTGCCTCAGAAACCAGTTTCTGAGGGTGAGAGGGGTTAGATTCTGCATTTGCCATTAAACATCCATGGTTTCCAGCAATACTGTGTTAAGAGTAATTGCCCTTTGTTGCCAAACTTTTCTGTAAATTTGCCTCTTAGCTCTTATTACACAAAGAAAATGTCTCTTGTGTATCTTCTCACTTGAGTGCTTGCGGGGGATTTGGTGGCTGATGCAAGGTTGCTCATGGGACAGCACTATTTGCTTCCAGTGCACAGTTCAGGGCATCAAATTAGTTTCACTGAAACTGTCTGAGTGCACAGAGCCAGGGCCAGAGCAGGTCTGACCAGCTCCTGCCCTGAACACCAGGCCCATGCATCCTGCAGCCCTCACAGCTGGGTGTCTTGGCTTTTTGCCTTGGCTCCTAATTCCTTACTCCTTTTATGTGCAATTGGCCATGGAGCTATTACCTGACATGGAAAAAGAGAAATTTAGGTGATCACATTTACTGCTCAGCATCTGGTGACTTCCCAGGTCACAGGAGGAGATCTCTTTCAGTATCTTTCAATGCTGAACTATGTAATAAGTAAATAAACAAATTTGTGGCAAAAGGATTAAAAAAGAGGGTGTGCCTTAAAGAAGCATTTTCAGTGGTGCTAAGTAAGCAGGGATGCTGGAGTCTCACAGCTGTTCTGCAAGCTTCTCTTAGATAGTGCACATACAGGCTCCAGCCAGGATCCAGTGAAGTCTCGCGGTTTTCCGATCACTGAAGTTCTCACTTCAAGGACAAAAATGTCAGCAAGCCAAAACATGGCCTCTGGCCTTCCACCTTCCCTCTTCTGTGCCTGTTTGACCTGTCCCCCTTCCCATTGTTTCTGACTCAGGTAAGACTGGGTTAGGTTTTTTCCATCTGGGTTTAAGAAAAAGGGTGAATGTTTTTGAAAGGTTTAACCTCTTTGGTGAGCTGTTTGAGCCATTAAAGCATGAAAATATTTTCGCTGTGCTTGTTCTCAGTTCTGCAGCTGATCGTGTGAGAGATCCTGCAGCTACCCCACCTTCAGGCGGCCAGCCCCGGATACGTTTTGCTCTGTTCTTCCTGTTTCAGAGTTGTAACGTCTTTCCTACAGCTGTCCGGGAACAGCTTTGATTTCCCAAAAAAACTGATTTTGCCTCTGGGGTAGAGGCAGCTAAGAAAATATGAAAAGATTGCACCTCCCCGTCGGGGAATCGAACCCCGGTCTCCCGCGTGACAGGCGGGGATACTTACCACTATACTAACGAGGAACTGTGCGAGGAGCGCTCCGTCAGCACAGCCTAAATTCTGTTTGGTCATTCGCAGTCTAGTGCGTGCTAATTTGGGCCAACCACGCTGCTCGGTTCACCCGCCCCACCTCTCTCGCAATGCACTATGGGTTCTGTAGTTCTCATGCCATTTCCCCGCCCTCTCCGCTCGAGGGGCGGCACTACACCTCCCAGGGGCCTCCCCCGCCCTCTCCGCGGCAGGCTGTGCGCTGCGCGCTGCCCGCGGTGGCTCGGCCGGGCAGGGCAGGGCGGGCAGGCGGCGCGTGAGCCATGGCGGACCCGAGCTCGTTCGCCTCTCCCGCGTGCTGCCTCACGCGGCACCTCCACCTGCGCTGCCGCGCGGACTTCGGCGCGCGGACGCTGCGGGGCACGGCCGCCCTCACCGCGCGCGCGGAGCGCGAGGCGCTGCGCTGCCTGGTAACGGGGGGGGGAGTGGGGTGGGGGGCGGCGGGACCTGCGGGCCGTGAGAGGCGAGCCCGCAGCCCGCAGCCCGCGCCGGGGCCGCCTGCCCTCTCCCGCGGCCGCCTGCCCTCTCCCGCGGCCGCCTGCCCTCTCCCGCGGCCGCCTGCCCTCGGCCCGCTCCTTCCATCCTTCCTTCCTTCCCTGCCCTGCCCCGCCCGGCCCCCCGCGGCCCCGCCGCCCGGCGGATCCTGACAGCGCCCCGCAGCCCCCGGGTCCCGCTCTGCCCCCGGAGCCGCCTGCCCGCCAGGGAAGGGCAGGACTGTGTCTCTTCCCTTTAAAAGGCGAAGAGCATGCTGTCGTAAAATGGGAATAGATCACTGGAAATCTGGGTTTAGGGCTTTTTCACCTGTGTGTTTCGTTATGTCAGCTTCTTTCTCTGTTATCTCTGTAAATAAGCATATGCTTCTCTTAAGCTTCGCATTATATCCGAAGTTTAGGGGTTGTGGGCTTTTCTCATGCTGACTACGTAAAATTCTTTTGTGGTTGGTGCTTAATTTTTTAGGGAAAAAGCCAAGTCCTGTTAGTAATAAAGAGTAATGACTCACTCGTGCTAAAAGTGAGTGAATGCGCTGTTTAATTCATCTTCCATTGCGGGAAGGTCTGGATTTGCAGTGCTGTGCCCCAGGATGGAACCCTTAGCAGGGGCTTTTATACCCTTCTCCTCACTTCATAGCAGTATGTGGGGTTCTTACCTTTATAGTTTTTCTTAATAAACTCGCTTCTATGGTTAGAAGTTGTTTTTTTTCCTCTTTCCCCTCCAGCTTTCCCATTTCAGTGCTGCTCTCTTAAAATGCTGGTTCCTGGTGGTCAACACAGTTAGTCAGCTTTTCTGGTTTTACTTAGAAAATCCTTTTTCATTCAGAGAGACTTTGTGTTTAAGATTTCATGGTGCTGCAATTATTATTACACTATTTAACTGGTATGCGATATGTTCTTTATCACAGGTCCTGGATACAAGAGATGTACAGGTATTTAAAGTGACTGTGAATGGACAGGATGCACAATTTGCTTTTGGAGAAAAGCACAGTTTCAAGGGGACCCCCTTAGAAATCACATTTCCAAATGAACTAAGAAGGTACACACTTTTGCCTGTTCATTTAGGTGGTTTTCAAAATACACTGTATAAGCTGCTTGTCTGCCTGTAGGGTTGTTGAGCAAAGCTTGCAAAGGGACTTATAAATTAGAATTAGGGTATTTTATTTGCTTGGTATGATCTTGTAGATTAATGTCATATTTGGCTTTCATTAGTCAAAACTTTGGGAGTGTTTTTACCTGTCCCCAGACCTTGTATCATGTACTGAGTAGCAAAACTATGTGTGATGTATTACAATTTTTCCAGTGGTTCTGATCAGTAATATTGTTTCTGCTTTAACTCCCCGGTTCAGAATTGTTACAGTGTAGGGCACATGGAGCTACAGCCCATGTTGGATCTTATTTTGTACAAGGGCTGATTCTGCGTTTCTCTAGAGCTTCAGGTTACCACTATGATTAGATAGAATCATGTTTTCAAATAATCAGTTTTATTTTGTTGACTACACTAAGTCCAAGTCTCTGAAACCAAAACTCAAGTTCCAGTTAGCTTGATGGAGAGTGAATTAAGAATGGTCTGTCTCTTAATGTGCATTAATTAAAAACCTGTGGCCAAATTATGTTCTGTTTTTTGGCAGTTTGCTTTGTATGTTGTAACTCAGTGGTATCTCAGTCCTCCATGGTGCCAGACCTGAAAGCTGTGGAAGTTCCCTTGTTTGAATACAATTGAATATTAAGTTGCTTCTTACTTATTTGTTTTTTAGAACTTGTTGCTACCTCTGAAAACTCCTTCAGTTTTGTCTGGTTTCAAAGCTTTTTTTTTTTTTTTCTGATGTACTCTGAATTAGTGCTGTTAAAAAATGCAAATAATGAGGAAGAGAAATGAATGTTATAAAATAGCTGTCTCTGGAGAAACACTTCTGGTCTGTTATGAAATTGGACAAATTAAATACTTGAGCAAACAGGCCATATCAGAAATACAGGCCTGTTTCCTCTGTTTCACTTTCAGCTGCCCTTTTTTTTTTTTTAAAGTGCAAATTTCCGGTTAAGAAAAAAAAAAAAAAGAGGGAGGTATGAGCTGTGACTGTAAGAATTCATAATCTTGTGCAAGACGTAGTCCCCCATGTAACTATCAATAAAACAGCAATAGGAAAGGGTGGGAGTTACAACTGAAAGTCTGATTGTTCAGAAAACAATGTCCTTTATAGTAATAGCAGTTATTTTCTCTTTGCTTGTCTACTACGTACTTTGGAATACTTGTTATAAACCAGATGTGTACACCTGGTCAACTTATCTAGTGTCCAACTCCTCTGATTAGCTGAAGTTTGTTCTGATTTATGGCTGGATTGTTTATTCCCGTAGTTGCATGTATAATCTGGAACTTTCTGAGAACAGAAGCAAGTACTTCGTGTGCTTTTGGTGTCAGTGATGGTTGAGATATGTTTTTAATAAATAAGAATATGAACGTGTCAAGTTTAATATCAGAATTGAAAGGGAATTGAGTTTAATATGATACTTATTCTCATTTTTAATGCCTTTGAGACAGTGCTGCAGACCTATTTTTCAGATGTCTTTGCAGAGGAATTTCAGCATGATCAGGATTTGTGTCAAAACAGTCTGTGTTCTTTATTGTACAGGGGACAAGAAGCAATTGTGGAAATCTCTTTTGAAAGCTCTCCGCAATCTTCAGCTCTCCAGTGGTTAACTCCAGAGCAAACCTCTGGAAAGAAACACCCATTTCTCTTCAGCCAGTGCCAGGTGGAGTTCATTTTTTCCAAACTTGTTGCCATACCACTGTAATTTCCCTTGATTTTTAAAGAACTGGAGAGGAAGGCTAGAAAGGGGAAGAGTAGTAGTCTGTAACTTTCAGCTGTGTGTCAAAGGTCCTAAAGGAAAACACTTAATGTCAGGGCATTGTTGAGATTTTATTATATGTTCATAGTTTGGTAGTTCTAGAACTGCTTTACCCACTCCAGTATTCTTGCTGAAGGACATGCAGTCTGTCACAACCAATACATGTATCTGTTCATCTGCCTTACCTGGTATTATTCCTTTTACAAAGGCCTGTAAGCTCTAAGTGATAGAAGTATTGGTTTATAGATAGTGAATTCACTGGAGGAGCTGTATAGACTTCCACTATAGTGTATTAGTTGATTTATTTCTAGTCCTCTGCATTAGAAAAACTGTTTTGTTTTATCCTTTTTCTTTTCTTTCTCCCTCTCTAGGCTACTCACTGCAGAGCCATTTTTCCATGCCAAGACACACCTGCTGTGAAACTAACCTACTATGCAGAGGTAGATGAACCTAGTCATGTGTCTTAACTAAAGGCAGTTGCTACAATGGGTGAATTTATGTTGGCCAGGATGTTTTGGTAGCTGTCAGCATGTGGCTTAATATAAAAACAGAATATTGACCTTTAGCTTAATGTGAGAGGAAAGAACTGCTGATCTTCCCTGTGGCACTTCTCTAACTTTACCATTTCCTTTTTGTGTAGATCAACTCCTTTGTCATTGATATGTATCTATTTCCAAAAGGAAATAAAAATGCAGTAGTAAGAAAGAAATATGCTGTAGAATCAAGAAAAGCTGACAGTAAGACAGCAAAGTGCCGTAAAGTACAAAATATTGAAATGGCTGTCATGTATGCCCTAAAGTAATATATATAGTATGGTGTATATATATGGTATATATATTTGCAGTCCTGGTGTAAATAGTTTTAAAGAAGCAAAAAGCAAGATGTGCACTGTGACATTACAATGCAGTCGTCTGAAGAAAGTGAGCCTTTTAACTTCTGTTGGAGGTACTCCTCTGATTAATTCAATACTGCCAGTCTTCAAGACAATATTTTCCATATGCCTTATGTTCTACTTGACAGAGCTGACCTAACAGCAGAACAAATCTGGGCTACTCTTTGTTATCAGCTGCCTGTAGCCTGGAGTGTAATGCTGAGTGCCAGCTGGGTTGCTCATGGTGTGTGCCCTTTCAGATATCCGTCCCGAAGGAGCTGGTGGCCCTGATGAGCGCCAATCGCGACGGGGACGCGCCCGACCCAGAGGACAGCGCCCACAGGGTTTACCGGTTCAGCCAGAACGTAAGTGCCCCGGGCTGGGAAACGGTGCACGAGTCTCCTTCCTCACCTCAGACCTGACTGCAGCTCACACTCACCTCAGGTGTGGTTTTGATGTCACTGGTAAATCACGGGACTCACCAGGGGTCTTTGCCGCTCTAGATCTCCAGCTCTGAGAAGACAGCCAGTGAGTGCTGCTGGTGTTTACTGGTCTTTTTTGGCATTCCCAGAAAAGCCAAATTTGAGTTTTGAAAACATTTCAATACTCAAAACTAGTCTTGTCAAAACCCTTTCTGTCTGCACTGATTCTTGGAAAATTCTGCAAATGCAAATAATGTGAGAGCAAGTTTTGGAAAACAGACCCTGCAAATTTTAATCTCACCAAGATCTAAGCAGAAAAACTCAGCATCAGAACCAATTTTTAGCTCGAAGTTAGGCAAATTATGACAACAGATTTTTAAATTTTTTTTTGGAATGTGAAAACATTGGTTTCTATGGAAAGTATCTCCTGCCAATAGACTACTATTCTCTGGAAGTTTTAATAAGTGGTACAGCTGTTCTAATGATTCCACTGCTCATAAAGCAGCAGTTCTTGATTACTCTTCTGGCATTTTTGTTCTTACAGATTTTTGGGTTACAGTTCTGGTACTTGTGGGCTCTTTTGGTGAGCCCAGTTCATTTTGCTGAACAAGCAGATAAAATTAACATGAGATCTGGACTGTTGAGACTGAATGACTGCTGACAGGGATGGGATGATGTGACTGGAGGAGAGTAGGGGAACCTACTCTGAACTGCAGCAGCTGTTGGGTTTGATTTGGCTGCTTCAAGAAACCTGAGAGAGGGGAAAAAACAGTTCCCTTATGTGTGAGCTCATCAGTAAGCAGTGCTCTGCCCTCTCTGTGGAGCAAAAACATTTGCCACTCTCAGTCTAGTGCAGGTGGACCTTGACTAGAAATAACATATAGTGTAATTGAAGTTATACTACACTTTCTGATATAGAAAACCATTACATTTTTTAGAAAAGACATGTTTTTCTTTAAAAAATAATGAATTAAGCAGAAAACACATAAATGAAAAAAGACAAACGCATGAAAATGAGCAAACACATATGATGTACCAGACCATGACACTGATTTGTTAAAAGAGGTGTCTGTTTCCTTAGATGAAAGAGGCAAATCCATGCTCTTGGATATGCATGTGAGCTTATCTAAAACTACTTTTTTTGCTCCTGCATAGCCAGGCTAGAAAGAAGGGTAGTGGAGAGCAACCTCTGTAAAAACGAGTTTACAACCCAACAGTCATTGACATTTGAATTTCAAAATGTCAAAATAGCAAATTGGACACCAAAATGTGGGGCTGTATTGATAGTGTTTTAATAACTCATCTATAACATAAGCCAGTGGAGTTGGTCTTTTCAGGAATGTGCTCTGTGAGTTAACAGGAAAAATTAAAACATTCATGATGATATAGATATTTTAATAAACAATATTTAAATGGTTTGTGAGTAATGGTGGAATAAATTTTGTGAAATTTTGTCTCCAAGTAATTATGATTTAAAGTATTTCTTATTTACATTGTTTAGTCAGATAAAGTGGAACTTTTACAGAGTGGCTGTATTATCCCCTTTTCTTTCCAGAGCACTTGGAGAAAGTAGTTCTCTATAAAGATATTTCAGTTATGAGCCTTTTCATTATAATAACAAATATTTAGAGTTTATTTTAATTCCAAACATGGAAATCAAATATATACATTTTTATTTTTTCTGAATCTTTTGTCTTTAATGTTTTTATATCCATAAATATCCTTGTTTACTTCATTAAAGCTCTTCCTGCATCTTTCTGTGTGATAAAACTGCCCTGTATCTGAGCAGTATCTCTTAACTTCTCCTTCCATAAAATTTAATGGAACTGAAATGAATATGGAAAACTGACTTTCTTTTGAAGAGAAACCAAACCAGCAGGCATTTTGTATGCAGATTTTATCAAACAGAAATGATACTTACAGTTTTGTGGGTTTTGCCTGAAACATCTGTGAAGCAAGTACATCCTGTACATAAAGAAGTATCATCTGGGGAGAAGGAATAATATTTTTTTAAAAATAGGGCCTGCCTTTAAGTCAGGAAACTATGGAGGAAAGCATCTTTATTTACATACCTTTGTTCTTCTCTGAGTCAGTAGTCTGATAACTGACATTAAAAATAAGATTTCTTTATTTTTCTTGTGTTCTTCACTAGGTACCCATTCCTTGCTACTTGTTTGCTTTAGTGGTTGGAGCTTTAGAAAGTAGGTGAGTGAATCTGTACAATGTATAAATATTAATAGCCATAATAAATCTTTGGAGTCTTTAAAAATTTGTTTCTTAGTCATATTTCTAGTTTTAAAGGGTCTTAGATGTTCAATTAACCTGTTTATTTGTATCAAACTGCATGAATCCTGATTTGCTCTTGAATTATTTTTTTAATTTTGTAAATTAGAGAAACAGCATAAAGAGTTTGGGCCTGGAAAAGCTTTAAGTGGTTACAATTTAGCACAGGGAATAGATCTCTCCTAGGTAACAGATAAGCCTTGTCATGTACAAAAGGCAGAAAAGTATTGCTTCAGCCTCATTTCTCATTGGCACAAGGTTGTGTTAATCTAGGCCACAAAAATGCTTTTATATTAGGGCTTGATAGCATTTAAAAATCTGTAAGAGGTTTTCCTGTTCTTTTGTGCTGAACAACACATGCATGTTGTTGTTTTCTAAGGCTTTGCTTCAGCAATGGAGAGGAAAAGCAGACAAAGATTCTCTAATGAGTTTCCTCTGCAACATAGGTTACTTAAGAGCAGAGTTACACAAATGCTGTCTGTATGAGTTTCCCATAGAATTACTTCTGGTTTGCACCGTCTTATTGGCATTTATTTTTACTTTCAACAGAAAAATTGGCCCAAGGACACTGGTGTGGGCTGAAAAGGAACTAGTGGATAAATCAGCCTATGAATTTTCTGAGGTGAGTAATTAATAACAAAAAACACTGTTGTAAGATAACTATTTCAAATAGTATTGGAAAAGAAACAGACTACAGTTCACTGTTTTGTTCATCTTTAGTTCTCCTTTCTCTTCCTCCCATCCCACAAAATGCTGCTATTCTAATGCAGTACAAACTTAGTACTGAAAATACATATTGATACAGTCCCATACTTGTTTTACATGTGGGACTTGCCAAGATGAAAGAGAATGAAATATGGGATCAATAGCTTATTATTTATTCAGTGTTTGTAGTCAGGAATCATCTTAGAAATTAATATGAATTCTTGTTTCAGGCTGAAGCTATGCTGAAAGCAGCAGAAGATTTGGCAGGCCCGTATGTGTGGGGACAATATGATTTGTTAGTCTTGCCACCTTCTTTTCCTTATGGTGGTATGGAAAATCCTTGTCTTACTTTTGTAACTCCAACACTACTGGTAAGTATAGCAGTGATAAACATCAGCTTTTCCTTGGGGCTTGCTTATCAATCAGGTGACGGATATTAATGCACAAATTGGATTAGTCTTCTTCCTAGAAAAACCTGTAAATGTTCCTGCCTCCTTTGGAGTTAGGGATCATACAAAAACTGCATGAAGTGATCTATTTTGAGGTTGACTTGAACCTAACAACTAACTTGTTTTTACCTCTTCTTTTTAGGCAGGTGATCAATCTCTATCGAACGTAAGTCAAAAATAGGTTCATCTCTTCAAGTAGAACACAACTTGAAGTTGTATCTGAATTCCTTTATAATAAATACATGAAAACTTTTTCTCTTTTCATTGGGGAAATTAAAAGTTAAGGCAGTAATTCAAGAACTCTTGCAAAAGTGAGTGTTAGTTTTAGATAACCCAGCGTCTGTAAAACTGGAGACATGTCTATTTTGTATAATGGACAGATGGAAATAACATGGGTGCCTGTATACAGAGGGGGCTGACTGAGCTTAGCTCCTCCATAACTCTTCTCCCATCCTATTAAACCACAACACCTGTGTATAGATATGGTTGAAAATCATAACAGAATTGGCTTCATTGAAATTGTTAGGAGATAACTTCTTCCTCTGTGTGCCTGTGCACTAGAACTCATAATATATACAGATTCCTTCACAGTGGAAATAATAAGTACAATTTGAGTAAATCCTTTTTTGTTCTGCAAAGTTGAATATTCTGAATGCAATTTTATTGCCTATGTCTTTTTACTAGACTGATATACTGCTAAACTTAAAAAAAATATATATATTGTCTTAAACCAAAAATACTGAAATGTTTGACATGGACACTTTTTATTGTATGCATCATTAGCTTTTCCACTACAGAAGTTGCTTAGGTGGGCAAGCACTACTAGTCCATCTCTTGGTATTCTGAAATGTGATTTCATAAACAAGTTACCTGCACCAAGGTGACAAAGGATTTTTATTTTTTTTTAATCAGTATGGCTCTATGGCTTGCAGGCTAGGCATTGATAATTGTTTCTGTCAGCCAGGGTAGTGTTGGTTCTCTGCTTAAAATTTATATGGATAGGGCTACAAAACTGTGAATGCTAACTGACTTTGTGAACATAACATAGTAAATGAGATCCTGTCAACATTTTATTCTTTCTATTGGGATTTGTTGGGTTTTTTTTCCAGAGGAGTCTAAATGGTGGGTCTGTTTTTGTGTTTTAGGTTATTGCACATGAAATCTCTCATAGCTGGACAGGAAACTTGGTAACCAACAAAACATGGGAGCATTTTTGGTGGGTACGATATATTCAATGCAATGCAAATCATATTTTAAATATAATCTGTAAAGAGACTGACTAGTTTCATTTTGCCATCCTAGCATTGCTGACTTCATCAATGTCTTTCCAGGCTGAATGAGGGTCATACTGTGTACCTGGAACGCAGGATTGGGGGTCGGTTGTTTGGTGAGCAGTTCAGGCACTTTCAGGCCCTTGGAGGTTGGCGAGAACTGCAGAACACGGTAAAGAGTTTTAAAGTTACCGTACGTGTTTCCCACAAATAAAATTTGTCTAGTCAGCTTTCCTAATGCTTTCTTATTAGAGGATGAACAATTTTTATTCCAAAGTGTTTCATTGCTACCCAAGGTAATAGCTTAATATATTCAGATTAGATAAAGCTTTTTGAATTATTTTAAGCTTTTCTGTAAGGATGAACATCTTTACAGCATCTTCTGGTTGTTCTGGGTATGGCTAAATTGCAGCATTACCTGTTAGCATACTCGTAAGCTGCTGAAAGTTTATCAAAATTATCTGCAACCATGACAATCAGAATTTCTAGTGCCTCATGCAAGCAACTGATGTCTTAGTATCCTAGAGGGTTATTTAGTTTTGTTTTTTGGTAGCATAGTCAAACTTTAGTTTTCAGATTTCTAGTCTGTGAATATCTTACTAGTTACCTGAGCAGCCTGAAGTCTGTTGTGAAGTTTTGCTGGCACTTCTCCTTCTGTCAACAGAGTTTTTAAATTCGAAGTTGTCATGATATAGTTCAAATACTTTGTTAATAATGGGATAAGTATAGCCAGACTAATAGGTGCTCATGGTTATGACAGACATGATAGTACTTAACTGCTTTGAGACAGCTGGAGCACAGAGTGATTGATTCTTAATTTTAGTAATCTAAGCTTTGTGCAGATTGAAAACTTCAGGAAAAAGATGGAGAATGCTTTGAAATGAAGCTGTCTCAGTTTTGGATGGTTTGTACCCTTTATAAATAGAATTGGTACAGATCTGCAGGAGTGCCGGTTTTCCTAGATTAATATGTATTCTTGTGTCTTTGACACAGATAAATACTCTTGGAGATAAAAATCCTGTAACTAACCTCGTCATTAATCTGGATGAAGTAGATCCTGATGTTGCCTATTCATCCGTGCCATATGAGAAAGGCTTTGCTTTGCTTTTTTACCTTGAACAGCTCCTTGGAGGACCAGGTAAGCATTAGTCAGATTTTATGTTTGTTTTCTACCTTAATTTCAAACACTAAAACATTTTCTTTTTTGTTAGATATCTTCATTGGCTTCTTGAAGGCTTATGTTCTGCAGTTTGCTTATAAGAGCATTGTAACGGAGGACTGGAAGAAGTTCTTGTACTCCTACTTCAAGGATAAGGTTGGGTAATATTTAAAACTCATTCCTTGAAACCTTTTAATTATGTGAAATTATGGCTTAGGTCACAACTTATTTAAAGACCAGTTCTTTATATTTCTTTTGTTTATTTCAAGAACTTAATATGGTGTAATCTGGCATCTTATGAAGATGAGTTTGCATTATGATGCCTTTTATTTTATTTTTTTCTTTTCATGGGGGGCAATGCTTTGTTTTGAAGTAATCTGTGTAGGATTCTTCAGGGCGTTTGGAGGAATATTGTCAAATAAAACAAATAAATAAATTGAACAAATAAAAAGATTGAAACTAGATTTCATTTTCTCAAAAAAAAAAAATCCTAAAACCACATTTAAAATTTAATCAGGATTTGTCTTGTTTTGTAGGTAGACATTCTTGATAAAGTTGACTGGAACTCGTGGTTTCACGCTCCAGGAATGCCACCAGTGAAGCCTACGTAAGCTGCACCTTTCTGTAGCTCTTCTTTTCCTTCTCCAGATTGCATGTGATTTTCCTAACAGTCATGAAGCAGTTTGTAAACAGGATGAAAGTTTATAAATGTTTTATTGGAAAATGCTGTAGTACTATGTAGGTGTATATAGCAGTAAAAGTAGTCACTGTTGATGTTTTCAATCTTTTGTTCTGTAATTATTTCATTATGTGAGCCTTTGTTTTTAATATTTGGCAGGTATGATATGACACTATCAAATGCTTGCGTTGCCTTGAGCCAAAGATGGATCCAAGTGAGTGGATAAAGAATGCTGAAGTGTCTCTATCTTGAAAAGCTAATTCTTTTCATTACACAAAGTGAGCCATTCTTTTCTGAAATCTCTGATTTGTTGAGAGCATGTGTATTTATAGTCACAGTATGGCTGCCAGGGATTTTGTATTTCCTGGACTAGACCTTCATTGTAGAGTCAGGGGATTAGCTGGGACTTCTGTCTGTGAAGTGCAGTCCATATTTTTGCAAGGCACAGAGCCAGCTTCTTGTTATACATATGTAGTAATCAAATGGAAAATACTCTTTTTGAAACCCTGATATTATGACTTGATTTAAAAACAAATACCAGGGTACCTCTACATTACTGATCATATTGTATTTGCGGTAGTTCCTCTGTGGTATACTGGAGTTAGTATGCATTTTCCATCAAAAACTGGTACATAAATTATATTCATTAATACCACATAATTTTCTCCTAGTTTGAAGCATAAAAGTCATATCACAAATAGAGAATTCAGCATATCTTCCTTTTGTTACTTCTGTGGCTTTTCACTGTACTTCCATCTTATCTTTTAACTTTCTTCTTCTGAATGTTACATTTTATTAAAAAAGTATTTGATTTTTCGCTTAACTAACAGAAAGTGGAAATAAGAAGATCAATAGAGAGAAAATAAGTGAAGAGTACAAATATCAGACAGCAGCTTAAGTCCCTTCCTTCCTCTTTTTGTAACATTGTGCACAGATACAAATCAGTATGTTCTTTAAGTGAAATGACTCAACAGTAAGTATGGATGTCAAAACAGAAAATTACACTTGACTGTATTTTGAAATACTTATTAAAATTAAGTAACTGTTTTCTTTTAGGCAAAAGAAAGTGATTTGGGCTCATTCAGCTCAGCAGACCTGAAGGGAATGTCATCTCATCAGTTAATTGAGTTCCTGGCACTGTTGCTTCTGGAGGTAAATGCACACCTGGGATGACTTGATTCTGGTATCACAAAAGCAGACATAGAAGTTCTACTGTGCTTTGAAATCAAATTACTCTTTTTCTTTTAAGTTTTGCTAAATTAATCTGCTCTCACCATGCAGTTTTTTTGAATCTTCAGCCTTGCCTCCCTTATTATGTCCAGCTCTTCAGCTAATGAACAACATACAAAGTATTTTGGATTGAAAGCTGAAAACAAAACCATGAGAGGCTTGAATCGGTCTGGATTGGATGTTATAGGAAATAAGCTATAAATGAAATTGAACAAAAATACTTTGTTTTGAATGTTTCAATAGTACAGAATGTGAGAATTAGGTAATATTTATTCCTTGCCCCTTACCATACACTGAAAAGATGAAAGGAGCAAATAAAATATTTGTCATGGTAGGACTTCACTTTCTTTGTAGCATCAATCTTCTTGAATTACTCTGTTTATTATTGAAATGTCTGGCTGGAGGCCTTCCTCTGGCTTATTCTGACTGTGCAATTTCTTTTTCAGCCACCTCTTCCATTGTCACATGTCCAACGCATGCAGGAAGTATATGACTTCAATGCCATACACAACTCTGAAATAAGATTCAGGTTTGTTCTAGTATGGGCACTTTTAATATCTTAAATGTTTTCATAAAACAAGGTGTCCTGCTTCGCCTGAAACATCCTGTTTTACAGAACTAGGGCAGGGCTTGGGGTTTTTGTTGTTGTGGTTTCGTAAATGAATGTGCAGGCATCACGCTTGCCAGTGTGGTATCCTGTTATTCATGAATTGGGTAAATACAATCTAGTAGAACTCAGTGGACAGTGGATAAGCTGTTCCTCATTTTAATCTGGCATGCTAGCAAAGAACCTGATGACCTGATAATGAAGTATTTTAAGCATATTGTATGGTTTCTACTTCTTTTAACAAGATCCAAAATAAGTACATGCAAGTAGCTGGTGACATTTCATTTGGTCGGTTGTTTTATCCATCAGTCAAATAGGACAAGTGCTGTATAATTCATATCTGAGTGATGCAACTGGACACTATTGTAATATAAAAAAATACATAGCTGCAGAAAATAATCCTCCATTTTGGAGAAACTTGGCTGCAATCTTTTCCAATTGTACAAGTAAGTTGTTGTTTGTAATGTGCTAGTCAAACACTAAATATTTTATGTTGAACTTAGCTAGAATCTCATTCCCATGATGATACAGCAGTGCTCAAAGCATTAATGGGAGCAGAATTGTTTGATAACCAACCACCACACTACCACAAATGAAATTATAAATGCAAATTTTTTCTTCCACCTCCAGATGGCTGCGCCTCTGTATCAGGTCCAAGTGGGAAGAAGCTATTCCTCTGGCTTTAAAAATGGCAACAGATCAAGGCAGGATGAAGTTTACTCGACCATTGTTCAGGTAAAAGTAACCTCCAAATTGCAGGAGCTGATGCTGTTGGCATTTCTAGTATAATGGAATGTATAATACTTGAAATGCATTTATTGTACATGTTGAAGTGGTATAATACAGAATTCTCTGTATACTGTGAACAAGCTTGTCAGCAAGTGGAAAACACCTCTGAAGACTTTTTTTTTGCATAGAAGAAAGCTTGGTCCCAGGATGTACCTTAAGGCAAGGCTTTTGAGGGAAAAGTAAAACCATAGGAAAATCCCAGTTGTATTATTTTCCTGGACTTTTGTGATGGTGCCTCACCACACTCCTTCTTTTACAGGGACCTTTACAGTTTTGACAAGAGTCGGGATCTGGCTGTCAAGACGTTTCTGGAGCATAGAACCTCTATGCACCCCGTCACTTCAATGCTTGTGGGCAAAGACTTGAAGCAGGACCAGTGACAAATGTGCTGATTTCTTTGAGATTTTTGTGTTGCAGAAAGAAGAGACTGATTGCCTGAACCGTTGATATGCGTGCTTGATTATGCCATATAATGCTCTGCTGCTTTGGTGCTTAAGTAATTTAAAATTAATTTTCCAAATCAAGTTCAGTACTTTCTATTTTGCATTTCCAACTAAAGCAGCAAAATTGCTACATCTCTGGAATTGGGAGAATGTTTTTGTTACAAGCAATTTTTAGAATACACAA
This sequence comes from Zosterops lateralis, assembly GCF_965231275.1. Taxonomy (NCBI): domain Eukaryota; kingdom Metazoa; phylum Chordata; class Aves; order Passeriformes; family Zosteropidae; genus Zosterops; species Zosterops lateralis. Next base: position 28,911,114 of record NC_139765.1, read on the forward strand.
AAACTGTTCTGAGATATGGTCATTTGTCAGTGATAGAATTGAAGAACTTGGAAAATTAATTGGTAGATGGTATGGCTCTTTGTGCACAGCATTCTTTTCCATAGCACAGTGGTTGAAACTTCAAGTACCTAAAGATTAAAAAATAAATCTTTTCATTCCCTACTTGCATGTACTTTCTGTGTATTGATCTGTACAAAAAGTTTTGATTTAATAGTTTTGTTTTATTTACTCTTCTTTGTTGTGGGAGAAATTTTTATTGAGTCCAAGAGGACAATGAAGACCAAAATGGTTATTTATTTTCAAAACTTATTATTGCAGGGTGGGCTAAAGCCCAAGTCTTTCCTTAACCAGTTTGATTCTTTTAATATTTGGATTTTTAACCAATACTGGGTACTACCCCTCATGCTCATATAACAACTGGAGATAAGTTCAAAAACAATGGGAGAGCTGTTTTTCCTGTATTTGTTACAGCAGTTCCAGGCAGTGTTTTAGATCATGCTGTGGTGAATGCTGCCATCTCTAGGCTGGGTCTTGCAGTGAATTTGAAAAGAACTGCTTCTCCTGGAGATGATCAATCTGTTGACATAGTGATAACCCATATCAAGGGCTGACAAACAAAACCAAAAAGTGCTGTTTTAGGGGAGGAGAGTGGCAATATAATTGTGGCAAAAGGCTTGGTTTAATTCTAGCACTTAGGATCTGAGAGGGGAGCCTCTCAGCTGATTTACTTCTCAGTTTTGATCCATATAAGCTTTCAACCCAGGCAATAACTAATCCCTGTGCAGCTGCTCACTCTCTCCCTTATGGGATGGGGTGGGGGAGAGAATTGGAAGAGTAACAGTGAGGAAACTCATGGGTTGTGATAAAGGCAGTTTAACGGATAGGGCAAAAGCTGCACACACAAAGCCAAACAAGGAATTCATTCACTGCTGCCCATGGACAGGCAAGTGTTCAGCCATCTCCAGGAGAGCAGAGCTACCCATAGAGACAAATTTCATCACTCCAAATGTTCCCCTGCTTCCTTCTTCCCCCAGCTCTATATGTGAGTATGAGCTTGGTTAGAGGAGGGGATATCTGATGTCGACAGGCTCTGGTTTGAGTTACCAGATTGCAATGAAAACTGTCCTTTGTTTAGAAATGCCTTATGTCACTAGTTTTGGGATAACTTGCATTTTGTTGTAAAAGCCCATGTATCATATACAGTGCTTTGGCAGTTAGAGTTCCTGCTGCCAGATAATCCTGGTTTCTTGCTGTCAGTCAGAAAAAAGAAAATTGTGTCAGGCATGGCTTTTCTAGCATGGTCCTAGTAGCTCTGCTGGGACAGTGTCTCCCAACAATGGATCCCAAGTTAACATTCCCTACAATAATTAAACCCTAGGTAGTCCCTTTGTTTAGGAACACTAGTGTGGGAAGCATGGACTATGAGTGATGTTACCATTTTGCCTTTAAAACTAGAGGTATTTTCAGTTCTGTGTGTACATGGTTATTGATAAACGTTTTGTTGGCACCATCTCAACAGCTATCTCCACATTGTTTCCTCTTTGCATCTTCTGCCTGCAAAGGAAGTATGACACAGCAGCACCAGGCTTGAGAGTGTACAGCTGTGGCCTAGTATTTGTTGATACCTGTCCTAGTAACATCTTCCAGAGCAAAGGGGAAAGGTTGTAGAAATTAATTAATCTTTTACCTACATTTACCTTTTACAATTATGTTTTCAAACTTGAGCATGGGACTGATTAAAGCAAACTTGCTGCCTCTACTACCTGCTTTAATCCTGCTCTGGATAGAGTTGTAAAAATATAATGCAATCTTCTTTCAGTCCTAGCAGCCATGAGCAACCCATGTTCCCAAGATGCGTCTCTTGCCTCTCAGCCCTGTCCCTCATGGAGGTTTTTATTAGTGTGATTTACTGCTGGGTGATAGCTGTTAATTCTTGTTAAACCCTTACATTTTTAGAACAGTAGCACTGCAGCTTAGTCCGATTTATCTATTCCTGGTATATAAGCGTCAGATCCTGGTTTTTCATTTCTATATTCCTGATGTGATCTTTGGAATAAAATTCCTGTGGCAACAGCTGGGGGGTGTGCTTTTCTGTGAAAAGGGTGTGTTCCTGGGGTTTGGTTTGATTGGATGAAGTCAACCAAACACATTGATCTCATTTATTTACAAAGGTGAGGATTTTGAGGGTGGGTTTTTGCCTCTATCCAATTGCAGTGCTGGGCTCTAGATAGGCACAGCTCTTCAGGCCATCACACAGTAAATGTGAGGCTGCTGCACGCTGCAGCCCTTCCTGGTCAAGGAACAATTTTTGGAGAGAAAGCATGCCGAGGTACACGGTGCACGTCCGAGGAGAGTGGCTGGCAGTGCCGTGCCTAAACTCCACAAACACCATTCAGTGGCTGGGAAAGGAAGCTGTGAGGCGGTACATGAAAAACAAACCTGACAATGGGGGATTTGCCTCAGTGGAAGAAGTAAGGTTTTACATGCGAAGGTGCAAGGGACTTGGCCTGCTGGATCTTGATGATACTGTGGGGGACGCTCTAGAAGACAATGAATTTGTTGAAGTTGGTAAGCAAAGCCTTAAGCATTGCATTGTAGAGTGGCTGTGTTGTCATCTGAGTCAGAAAACTGTGGCTTTATCTAGATTCATCTAAAATTGCACCTGAGAGATTGTCTACAGTTTTTATGGAAAAATGCCCAATAATTTAAGAATATTTAATTTTTAGGAGCAGAACTACATAAAAGTTAGAAGGTACAGGATTCTATATACGTCTTCTGTATCTGCTGTTATATATAGTGTAAGCTGTTCTGCCTTAGCCTTGGGAATACCTTAAATAAATACATACTTCCTTGTTATTTTCCCAGAAGCATGCAGTAATCTGAGGTATATTCAGGGCTTATAACTGGAAATTAGAATTCTTATTGCTGTGAATTGTGATAAATAAATTGTGTGAAGAATGCAATTTGATCCTGTATGTGTTTATTCTGCGTATTTCTTCTAGTTATAGAAGGAGATATAATGTCTCCAGATTTCATACCATCTCAGCCAGAAGGAGTTCATTTGTATCCTTTTTGAGTGCTTTGTGAAGTTTTTACAATTACAGACATAATTTTCTAGATTGCCTGTGATTTTTAGAACTCCTTCATTCTTAAAACACATTGCCAGCTGTAATTAAGTGGTCACTGCATACGAAATCCTGTCTGCCCTTTTTCCTTTACAAAACATTCAGATACAGCAAATATCGAGAACCAGAACAGGTAGGAATCACCAGTGATTTTTCTACTCAGTAAAAAATCCTGCTATTCACCAGAAAATGCTGATAGTTCAGCCAGCACAGCATTCACAAAAGCAGGGGCTATTAGATTGGCTGGGTCTAGGAAATTAAACTACAATGTGCTTGTTATGTTTTTGTTAGCTGGGTTCCTGTCTTATGAATAAGCATGAAGAAACTTCCTGTCATTGCTGAGTTTTGACTATTTTTTTATTTATACTGATTATTAAGCAATTTTGTATGTATCTATATCCCAAACTAAAAGGTGGTTCTTTGGTGTAGTACATTTCTTTAGATGGCAACAGCTTAACAACGGAGAACTTGGTTGATTTAGGAAAAGGACTCTACAAGATAAAGGTAAAAACTTTGAATAAATGCAGCTAAAATTTACGTGTTTATCTTTCTATGCCTAAATAATGACAAATAAGCTAATATTTAAACTACTTATGTTTTAGCTCACACCTGAAGCTGAAGCTAAAGTCAAACAATCACGAGAAGTGATTGAAAGGATTGTAAAGGAACAGACAGGTAAATATTTTTGCTTCTAACTATTATTTAGAAGACTTCATCAGGTCCCCTCCTTAACCAGCACTGTACATTTCTTGCAGTTGTTTATGGAATCACCACGGGTTTTGGAAAGTTTGCCAGGACTGTCATCCCAAACAGTAATCTGAGGTATGTTGTGTGTGCAGCCTTCCCCGTCTGTTTTTTTTCAGGAAAGGAAGAACAGAGAGCCATTTCACCCGATAGGTGGGGTTAAATGAGAGAGCTGGTTCAGGAATTTCTTCTGGTTTGTGCAAAATAAAATCTGATGAGACTTTTTTTTAAGGTTTAATGTATTTTTTTTTTTTCTGTAGGGAGCTTCAAGTGAACTTGGTTCGTTCACATTCTGCAGGTAATAAGTGATTGCTTGGTGTTTCCCTTTTCTGCCCTTGTTGGTAGTGGGTGAGTAACTGAGAGGGTTCTGTTACTGTTTCAGGTGTGGGGAAACCTTTGACCCCAGAGAGAACTCGCATGCTGTTGGCATTGAGAATCAATGTCCTAGCCAAAGGATACAGTGGAATATCTCTAGAAACCCTCGAGCAAGTTATTGAAGTGTTTAATGGTAAAAAGATGTTTAAAGAAAATCTTCCTTTCCCTTTTTTTCCCCTTTTAACTCTTTTGTTAAAGAGCGTAGCTCAGTGGGTCAAGCTGCAGATGTTAGTCTTTCAACCTGGTAGTTGTGAGAGATCAGGACTAGAGCTGCAATGAAAATAGTCCTGTTGGTGCCATTGTCCATGATTGTAGGCTGTTACTGTCACCACACTTACAAGCTGGCTTCTTTGTTTTCCAAGGGAAGGCTCTAAAAGGAGTGATTTTTGTTTCTTTCTAGCATCCTGCCTTCCTTATATCCCAGAGAAAGGGACAGTTGGAGCCAGCGGAGACTTGGCCCCTCTCTCTCATCTTGCTCTGGGATTAATTGGAGAAGGAAAGATGTGGTCCCCGAAGAGTGGCTGGGCTGATGCCAAATATGTAAGATTCATGCAGCTGATAGTTGTTTGTTTTTTTTTTCTGCTTGCTGACTCATTTTTCAAATTGCATGTAGCTTTGAGAGAAAGAAAGCTTTTGCTCAGATTAATAACATGTAAAATCTTTGGATTTTCTCTACCAGTTTGAATTGGGACTAGGTTGCCTTTAGCTACTCAGCCTCTAATTTGAGGAATGTGGATCCATGCAGTATGCAAAACTGGCCCACATGTCCCTGGAGCAGACATAAATAAGCAGCATGTTATTGAGCCCTAAAGAAATATCATGCTGTAGTACTGCTATACAAGATACCACAGTGAATCATTTATGAACTGGAGAAAGAGACAGGATCTGATACCAACTACAAAAGGATTATTACTGTATCTTCAGCTCCATGAGCATCAATGCTTTTCTAAAAAATCCAAGATCACCTCTCAAATGCTGAGAGTACCTGGAGATTCACTGGAGGCAAGATCTTCGCAGTAAAATCTGCTGATTTTATACTGGCTTTAAGTAAATACACAGGTTTGGATATTTTATTTTTGATAGATTAACCAGGGTAACAAGGAGCCTATATATCATTCTCCTTCACAAGATGGAAATGTTACAATGGAATTAGTTTTTAATCCATTGTTATTCTGCTACTAACACATCAACAAATTGATCTTGTGTTAAGTATCTCTAAGTCCAGCCCCTCCAAAGTCTTTCATGGCAATTTGTTCTGCTACACCTATAACTCCTATCTATGAATATTTAAATACCAGATTGAATACTCATTCGTGGGTTGATAGGTGTGCATCACTAGAGACGGGAGAAGGAATGAGAACTACATAGGGAGAGGAGGAAGGAGGAAATGGACCAGTGTGTCCTGGACCTTCAAGACCAGAAGTTATAGTTGTACACTTCTGAGATGCATTACCTCTTCCATTGGACAGGATGAGAGGATTAAGTGAGAAATAGGTTATGCTCTTTCTCCATTTCCTGCAAGAGCTGTTGCCCTATAGAATAGACATGTACAGAATAAACTGGATTGGACTCCTCCTGTCACTAGATTTTCTATAGAAAGGATTAGGGATCATTTAAAAAGGAATAATTTATGCCAAGCCAAAATGCTATGAGGCAGGGTGTAAGCAGAACTGCCTTCCCAAGAGGTTTCCAACCTTCTTTCCTATTGCCTTCTCCCATCATCTAGAACACAGTAGATGTTAATGGGCTATGACAGTGGCATATATCTTGCTTCAGTGCTCCTGCTACCTTCTTGTATTGGCAGTAGGAAATGAAGCGCTAGTTTGGAAGCTCTTTATTTAGCCCAGCAGAAAAAGATATGTTATATGTTTGTGATATAAAGCTCTTTTTCTCCCATCACTTAAAAAATATGTTAATATTTCTGTTCACAGAAACCTTTAAGTTTTAGTGACTTAGAATTGTGACTTTAATGACTGAAAAGTATTTTTCATTAATTGCGTTGGCATTTAACTCCTTCACAGGTCCTGGAAGCCCATGGACTGAAACCAATTACCTTGAAACCAAAAGAGGTAATAAAGTATAATGATGCCGGCTGATGAAAACAAGCATAGTCAATCATTATTTGCTTTATATGTACAGTAAAAGCATTACATGAATTAATAATAATTTTAAATCAAGCTTCAGAAGGATAATGATGAAGTGTTGTCAGGAGTGGGATTCACCACTCCTAGTGTTACCCTACTTGACTTGAAGTGTCAGACCCAAGCTTGGTGTTCAGATTGGCTCTGTGGTCAGTGGAGACAGACAGGCCTCCTCAGAAAGTACTTTATGCCATCCTGAAGCAGCTAAGAGGCACCTTCAAGGTGCCTATCTGCCCTTTGGCCATAACAGGAGGTCAGATGACTGACTTGAAGCAGTTAGTATCTGACTTGCTTGGAACTACTGGTGCTCCAAGGCTGTCTGCAGTGACTTAATGGGGTCATGACCATTGACACTTTATTTAGCAAAGATGCACATTCAAGTTGTGCATTTTATGATTTCAGGATGGTTCAAAAATCTAGGCAAAGAGAAGGAGAATTATCACAGATATGGGGAATTGTCACAGCGTGGAATAGCTGCAATGAATTTGCTTAACATCTGCTCTCCCTTTAAAGGGTCTGGCCCTCATCAACGGGACACAAATGATCACCTCACTGGGATGTGAGGCGGTTGAAAGAGCCGGGGCTATAGCGAGGCAAGCTGACATCATTGCTGCCCTTACACTCGAAGTCCTGAAGGGTACAACGAGGGCCTTTGACACTGGTGGGTACTGGGCCCTGCCTGTCTATTTGCTTAACATCTCCTGACAAGAGAGGCAAAGCCTGACAGTCTAACTTGTCTTACTAGATATCCATGCAGTGCGCCCGCATCGAGGGCAGGCTGAGGTGGCCTTTCGATTCAGGTCCCTTCTAGATTCTGACCACCATCCATCAGAAATAGCAGGTGAACAATCTTAACCTTCCCCCTCTCAGGTTACCAGGACAGGCTGGGTCCTTCAACAGGACATAATGCTTTTGTGTAAGCAATATTTGGGTTTTGCCCTCCTTATGTCTTCTAGAGAGCCATAGATTCTGTGACCGAGTTCAGGACGCATACACAATGCGCTGCTGCCCTCAGGTAAAGTTTGACTTTTAGATCCTTCCATCACAATAGATAAATGATAGTGAAATTTCCACCTCAGCAAGACAGTCAGTTATGTGCTGTCTGACACTGTTAGAGGAAGTGGCTTTATTTTGCTGCTTCTTCGCTTCACAGTAGGGTTAATGGAGACATGTGATTTGTTGATCACATGCTTGTACACATCGGGCAGCATCGAACAAAACTGTGTCCAGATCTGGAAGAGGCCAGGGGTCGGAAGCAGAAGGAAGGTGCTGGTTTCCATGCTTGCAGATTTTGTAGGGATTTTCTTCTGCATTGGTGTTAATAACATGAACTGGATGTTTCCAAAAGCCAAGAGAGTGTGGTGTCTCAGACATATTGGAAGAGCTCAATCCTATGTGTTTTAACAAGAGCCAAGCTATTAAATCAGTGGAATTAATGGAAGTTAATTAATTAATAAGAGATTTTGTTTTCTGTGAGTCTTTGTAAGGCTACTTCTTCCCTCATAACACTTCTGCCACTGAGTAAATACTTTCCATTCAGGTAAACCAACCCAAATAAGTAAAAAATACCATATTCAGATTACTCTTTTGGCAAAACCGCCACAATAATAGTAAATACCATCTTTCAAGTGTCTAGGATTGGCAGTGATGCTGATGATGTTAAAAGCAAATCCAAGACCATTCCATCTGTGAACGTTGAGTGGGATATGGGGAAAGAAGGTCCCTGCAGCTCAGTCAGCATCCTGAAGGTGAACTAAGTGCAGACACTGAGCTCAGGCACTAATGTCTTTGTTCTAGGTCCATGGAATTGTAAATGATACAATTGCTTTTGTGAAGGACGTAATAACAACGGAAATCAACAGTGCCACGGACAACCCTGTATCTTTTGGATTATTTTATTCCTATATAAAATTCGGCTTGGCCTTTTTCATTCTTTTCTTCTGTATAATTACTCGCACAGGGGGCAAAAAGTCATAACTGGCTTTGGTCAATACTTGCCATTGTTTGCAACAGCAACCTCTCTTCATTTCTCTATGATTGCATTGAAGGATTTCTATCAGCACGGTAATGCAAGGCTGTGTTTCTGTCAGCACTGTAATGATGCTGTACATAGCATATCAATTGCTGATAAGCATTATTGTTTCTAATCTGTCCAAAATTGTAACTGTCATAGAGAGAATCTATCAAGGAACCGAAAATCTATGCTAAGATCTGAACAGATGAGGGGTTTTTGCACCCTCTATCAAAGTCCTGCCTTTATGTAGCTTCTTTGAAAAAAATACAGGTCAAAATTGTACCTACAAATTTGAAGAACTGAGATTACGTCTTCATTTCCTGAAAAGTGGAAGTGTGGATGCAATATAATGTGCTTGCAAATAAGAGTCTATTGGCACAAACGCTCCTTTGGTTAAGATACTCCAATTGCTGGCAGATATCACTCATGTAAACAGAATTTCATTCATGTGGGCCTTAACTTCTCCTTCAAGATGGTGTTTGCTGAAAGAGAAGAGACCATTTCTGGAGGAAATTTTCATGGTGAATATCCTGCAAAGGTAATTCAGCATTTGAAGAAAGGAAAAAAAAAAATCTGTTGGTGTTTTTTTTCTTGTTTGTTTTTGTCATCTGGTGTGATGAGATCTTCTTTTGTAGGCTCTGGACTATTTAGCAATTGGTGTGCATGAACTCGCTGCAATTAGTGAAAGAAGAATTGAGAGGCTCTGCAACCCCTCACTCAGTGAACTGCCTGCATTTTTAGTCACTGAAGGAGGTCTGAACTCAGGCTTCATGATTGCACACTGCACAGCAGCTGCCCTGGGTGAGTGCTTGAGCAATACCATAGAGAGAGCAAGTTAGAAAGACTGATGTTTTTCAAGACAGATGTAATCTAATAGTGGACACAAAGGTATCTGGCTCCTGTTTTCTGTCTCTTCTCCCATGTGTTCTGTGCTGTCTTGTAAAGCATGAGTGTTGGGTGCAGCTGCAATTATTTCAGTTCAAGCTTCCTTATTCTGCACTGACCCTTGGGCATGTTCAGTGCTTTGAGCAAATTCTTAGTGAACTTTGTTGGGAAGGCTTGTCTCAAAGGTGGCCTGATGCCCTCAGTACTGGGTCATTTGACAGCCTGGTCTGCACATCAGTATCACATCCCACAGTCCTCAGAAGACTGGAGTTCACAGGGCTGGCTATTGGGGGAGCACACTGAAATTAAACAGCAATTCAGTTCTTCCTCTAGAACTCATGGCTAAGCCAACAAGAAGCCTGCTGCCTGCTGGGATACTACAGTCCATAGATTCAGGGAAGCATGAGCCAATATAAGGATAAACTTGCTATGAGAAACAAGTAAATTTTAAAAGTTACAAACAAACACAGGAACAGAGGATATCAGATAAGTATGTAGATAAACATTCTGCAGAAAAACAAGTGAATTAACTAAATCTGTGTGCTAAAGGAACCCCACCTAGAAGCTGGTTTGGGAAGTGGGTCTGGAAAGGAGCTGAAATGCTCATTCCCTTGTTTAAGGGCTGGAACCTTCATCTTTTAGCTGGGGAGAGTTTAGGATAGCTCCAGGCCTCAGCTGGTTGCATGGCTTCAGGTTTCACTGCACACTTCTGCAATCTGGAGTGACAGATTCTGGGATGTTTGTGATTTCTGCTGTGGGGAATGAAAATTACAGCCCTGCCTCTGCTGACACTAGAAGTCCATGGGTCAAAGTAATCTCATCCTGATCAAAACAACCAGGATTTTATCTGAACTGAAGTTTGACTTCCTTTTATTTTTCTTAACATTTTTTTAATCACCAATATTTTTCAAATCACTCTGCCAGTTTCTGGGTTATTTGTGTACCAGCTAATGTTTTTCATTCCCAGGGTTAGTAGATAAATCTGGAAAAGATTTGCATATATTTTGCAACACCACTGGATGTGTCTGTCTGCCCCTGCTCCAGCAGCTCTGTCCCTGCCAGACTGAGCTGTTTGCAGTGGTCACATGCAGCTTCTCTGGGACCTGCTGTCACCTGCCTGAATGTGCCAGCTGGGCTCTGGTCCTAGACTGTCACTCCAGCCTATTTGCAATTGGTGTCACCACCTCTCTGTTGCTCCTGTTGCTTTTCTGAAGCCACTAATTTGGCAAGGGCATTACACAGCATCCTGCTGGGCTTCAAAAAGAAAAGGCCGAGTGCAGCCAGAATACTGTGAATGCAGACTTCATTTTTTCTCTTTTAAAGAGCAATTCTTAACCTCAGATTGTCACCTAAGGCCTCTCCTGCAGTCATATGCCTGTTGCCTTTGGATGCAGCATGAGAACTTACTCCAGACCTTGCACCTGGCTTTCAAAGGTGGAGTGTGTCACCTCAGGGACACGGGCAGCCTTGTAGTGATGTGAGGGAGGGAGAGGGTTTGTATTTCATTCCCCCATCTTTTTAGAGGAAGTTCTGCAAGTGCCTCAGCTGCAATGAGCAGACCAGATGCTGATCTCTAGCTGTATTCTTTAAAGCAGGGGACGAGTGACATTCGTGACCAAAACCAGAGGGAGCCAATGCTCTCTACAGAGAGTTGCCCTAGAACAACAGGCAGCATCAGGCTTGTGTTTCAGTTATGCTGTCTGCTCTTCTTCTTCAGTTTCCTCCAGGCCTTTGGGCCACAGCAACTCAAACTGGAGATGAGGGAGTGAAGAGTGAGCCATCGTTCCATATTTGCTTAATATTTGCATCTAAAGTCTGCTGTTGGCTACTGTTTTCAGAGGCAATGGTAGTTTTCAAGGTGGTTATTACAAATTACTAAGTCCAGGTAAAATACTGATGCAACCTCAAAAAAGGAGCAGTAGTTGGACCCAAGGTACTCTTATCTCCATGTTGTCCATTGCTTCTGCTGTCTCATGCCTATTCTGCCCTACATTCATTGTGCTGGTTTTTTGCAGTGTCTGAGAACAAAGCCTTGTGCCACCCTTCTTCTGTGGATTCTCTCTCAACCAGTGCTGCTACAGAGGATCACGTGTCCATGGGAGGATGGGCGGCAAGAAAAGCTTTGAGAGTTATTGAACATGTGGAACAAGGTAAAATTAAAATTCTGATTTCCAAACAGACCTTGAATCATGACAATGAGAAGCTAATACCAATAATGATCAGGTGTGAGGTAGGCAGGTACAATGCAAACTTCTCCAGACAGACGACTCTCTTCCAAAGTGCTGTCATTTTACTGGTGTTTTCGTGTGGGGTCTGGCAAGCCTCAAAGAGAGAACTTTTATTTTTAGCTCAGGCTCCTCTTTTCTCAGCGCTAAAATTTTTTCTGATTTATGATGGTCATTAATTTGAGTATTCAAGTTACCCTGGAAAAGGTTCCCAGGGATTTAAGACTCTGGTGACCAGGAGTTCCTGGTACACTTGAAAGGTATGTACAACAGAGCACCCAAAATTTCCTTGCTGAAATGCTGGATACTGGCCCAGCACCATCCATGAAACGATCCTGCCACTGGGCTGGCTCTCTGGGGGATGTGGATCCACTGGTTTTTCACATTGCCTGAACCATATGATATTAGTGAGAACAAAGGCCAGGGATAGCTCTACACAGAAAACCTCACCTTGAGCTGTACCTGCCAAACATCCCTTTGGCTGTTCTGGTTTCCCAGTTCTGGCTATTGAGCTGCTCGCTGCCTGCCAGGGCATTGAATTCCTACGCCCTCTGAGAACGACAACCCCATTGGAGAAGGTCTACGACCTTGTGCGTTCCGTGGTGAGGTAAGATCAGATAAACACTTTCCCCAGAGGTTGTCTGCCTGTAGAGCAGCTGCTGGCAGTGGGGGTTAATGTTTGCCCAATGTCTCTTTACAGGCCCTGGATAAAGGATCGCTTCATGGCCCCAGACATTGAAGCAGCTCACAGGCTGCTCGTGGAGCAGAAGGCAAGTGCTGGCTTTTGGCTTGTGCATAGGATTGTCTAGAACCCTTTTCCTTTGTCCATGCCAGCTGCTGGTTTTTCTGCCCAATCCACTTCATGGTCAGGTGGTTTTGTAGCAAGTGGCAGTGACTCTCTCCCAACTATTGCACACAGAGCATTAGCCTGGTAACAAGACAAGACAAAGTATTTTTGCCTTGAATCCTTTCACCTTGTCCCCTTGGAGCTGTATTCCTTCCCATCCCTTGTCAACTCCTTCCACGTGTTCTTCCCTAAGCCTTGCTCTATCTGCCTCTCTGGTTCTGCTTCTCCCATACAGTATGTCCCACCCAGTAACTTTTCTTCAGCATTTCCTGAATGCATGCAATGATGTCTTAGCTGACCTTTTTTTTCCCTCTGACTCTGCTGTTCCACATTCTTGTTTTGCAGGTTTGGGAAGTGGCTAAACCTTACATTGAGAAGTACAGGAGGGAACACATCCCTGAATCAAGACCCATTTCACCTACAGCTTTCTCCCTGGGATCGCTGAGAATGAGCACAGATGATTGTCATGACCACGGGCATCAGAATGAACTTTAAGAGTTTTGATCCTTGGGAGAGAGCAGGTCCTTTCCAGAACCTTACCTGAGCATGGCTGTTCTACTCAAACTCAATGTGGTTCTCCAGGTGACCTAGAGGACCTGACTGTTTAGCTCAAAAGCACAAATAGATGGTAAAGAAAAGTCTCACTGCTTTCCTCATGTGTAAAAGACAACTTTGTCATCATAGTGTGGTTTTGACTGAATTTCATGAATTCGGAATACAAATCATTCAGACTCCTGCTGAAATCAGTATTGGTTTTGTCAACTTTTCATTTGTTTTTTCTTCATCTGTGCCAATGATACCAAAGAGCCCAAGTTTGATATTCTTACCATTCTTCTCCCCCTTTGGGTAACTGCTGTGATCCCTTTCATTTTGCCACAAGCAAGATTATCTTTACACTTCATTCTTCTCTCTTTTGCAGATCATATGTGAGATACAGGCTCTTGTATAACAGGAGCATTTTTAGAGCAGGTGCTTCACAAATCAGAAGAGCTGTGTGCATAGGAATGTGCTATGGAGACCATTCCTCCAGAACAAATATATCATATTCTGGTGATGGACTACATTTAATGCAGCTTTCCAAGAGCTATGGGCTCACACCTGCAATCAATAAACTAAGGGTTCACATATGGCTGTAGCAATCTGTTTTCCTGTCACGTGTGTGATGATGAAAATATAAAGCAAAAGTTTAATTTGGAATAAGTAGGACAGGTGACACAGGGGCCAGAGGAGGCATAGGACTAGTGAATGTGAACCAGTGCTGAGGCAACAGCACCAACACCTACACTCCCATGGCTCACCAAGTCTCTGCCTGTCCCCATAGATGGGATCATGAGTGAGGGTGCTCTCTATCACAACACTGACCTCTGGCACAGGCTTTATTTTGCAAGGCAAGAGTCAGGACATGGATTTCACCTCATGGTGCAGTGATGACATGGCAGTACTGATCTGGCTGAGAGGCATTCAGCACAAGTTGAAAGCCTGCCCAGGCTACTGGCTATGCTGCATGGGACAGCCAAAGCACCAGTGTGGGGCTGCCTTTGAGTGTCTGACACCTGCCAGGTTAAATGTGCCCTGAGGAGAGGGCTCATGCCTGCTGGCAACCTAGCAGGTTGCCAAATGCCTTGGGCATTCAAAGAAGAGATTCTGAGCCTTGCTTCCCATTCACCTCTATTTTTGGCTGCCTGGGACCAAGGGATCCCTAGCACACACTGCAGCACTCAGGTTTTGCACTGTGCCTGTGCAGAGCTGAGAGGCACCACTCTGCCTGCACCCTGCGTTTAAGAAATGCCTGTACTCCTTCCCTGATGGCCTTCTCAAATCCCTGTATAAACATTATTTATGAAGGCTGTCTTGGGCAGAATGGACTGTGCAATCACATGAGATTGTTGAGATGTTCTTGAGATGTTCTTTCAAGCTTTATAAAAACAAAGTTCCACATCCACATCTGGTACAACATCTGCTTGCAGGAAAACACACCAGGTGGCAGAAATGCTATTATATTGTTTTAAAAACTGACTTAGTTGGCTAGTCTGGATCAAATAGAGCATGAAGAAAGATACTGCAGGGGATGGGTTGCAGATTTTGGGTGTTAATAGATGTGCCCAAGGCTCAGGGAGATCAGAAGGTCATAATAATGCTCATACATGTTTGTGATGGCTTTCAAATATCTCTTAATAAGAATGAGACCATTGTCCTTCCTCAATGGTCTGGTTCACTAAAGCACTCTGCTCTGTATCACTGGTTAAGTCACTTGCTTATATCAATAATTATTTTTGTTGTGAAGTTCTTCATTATTGTCAGGTGCAATTTTATGAGTTCATCTTCAGAAAGTAAATCCCTTTTGCTTTTGCAGCCACCATGCCACCATCCATTTGGAAATTTGAAGAAAATACTTAGTCCATGGGTATTCAGAGACCCTCCTACCCCAGACCCTCTGCTTAAATATTGCAAAAGCTTAAATTCTCCAGAGATCTATCATCCTTTTTTCTACATACTGCATTCCAAAATGATGTTTCAAGCTGTGAGGAGAAAAAACAGTAGCTGAAAGATAAATGAAAGAGTGCTTTAAAAAAATTAGGCTCCTAAGTTTCAACACAGCTTTGAGGAAAAGTTATCATACTTAACACAATCATATTCAAACTTCCACAAACAAATATGTCTCATGTTATTTCAGATTCAGCCTAGAATAAATAAAATCAGGTCTTTTCTGGAACATCTGTATGACACCGCATGTGACCTTCTCCCAACACAGCCAAGGGCCATCCCAAATGTGCATCCCTGAGCCCCTGGCCCTCTGTCACAGGTTATTTAATCACACTCCCCAGTAAATTTTACCTGGATCCAAACTCTGTTTATTCATTGCTAGGTTTTTTGGGTTATTTTCAAATATAATAATATTATGAATTAATTGTACAGGAAAACATTTTTGGAAACTGTCTTATTTAAGATGGATACAATTGGAAATTATTTTATTGTGCAGGAGAGAATAACAATGGACATGGAGATGCACCAAAAGGTTAATGCTTGGTAAGATTTATTTGAATAAGAGTAACGTGAGCAGGCATTTACCGGTAAATACAAATCTGCTTTGTCTGTTGCTTTGGAAAACTCCATGCTAATTTGATTTTAGTAGCTTACTAAAATACTGCCTTTTCTCAGTAACTGCTCATTGTCTCACACCTCTCATTTTCATAGATGACTTTTCCTTTAACTATAACATAGTTGATCAATGCTTCATGTCCACCAAACTGGTAAATCAAGTGCTCCCACCTAAAAAGACAAGATGTTTAAGAATATATAAACTTGCATAAGAGCAGATCACATGCCCAGCATATCTGGCAATTTTATAAGATTTGCTTGAAAATGGGAAAACACTATTCCATGTCTACATGAAGTTGTCTCTTGCTGCATGAATACAGTGAGTCTATCAGTAGAGAATTTGTTCCACAAAATAAACACATATTATCTCTAGGTAATTTGTAATTAGGCATGGATTACTTGTATAGCAGCCTCAAAAGTCTTAGGCTTTACTTACCACTGGAGTAATTAAGGAAAATGAAACTGGGTCTGAAAAGCTACCAGTGTCCCTTTATTCAGTGAAGATAACTAAGGTTAAAGCACATTTCAAATGCTAATGGAAGAACAAACCTTGATGAATTTATGATAAGAAGATCCCCCTGTTTGCCGACCTCCAAGGAGCCATGTGTGTCTGATTTGCCCAGAGCATAAGCTGCATTAATGGTGGCAGCTGCCAGTGCTTCATTCATTGACATCTTCATGTTTACACAGGCCAGATGCATCACCATAGGCTAGTAGGCAAGGAAGGAGACAATGGGAGTTACCAGGAACACAAAGCTGTTTATGCTTCAAATCCCTAAGCACTCTCCTTCCTTGCACAACAGAAGGAGTTGTTTTGTACAACACAAATTTTGCCAAACCCAAAATGAGAATTCTAAAATCAGTAGCTTTGAGAGCATTTTGAATAGGCCTTTCAGCGCATATGAAGGTTGGAACCCATTCTAGTTTCAAGAATTTCTGGCAAAAACTACCAATACACACAAACAAACAAAGGCAGCTGTCTGCATGGGACATGCAGCTCTCCTTGTGCACTTGAAACCAGTTTGAAGTGTGCAAGACCTATACACAAGTTATACAAGTAAGAAATTGCATAATTCTATGGTTTCAGAATTAGGATTATCTTACCATTGAAAAACAGTATGCATTAGGATTAAAGTCACTGCCAAGAGCAACTATAACACCTTCTTCCAACATTTTTCTAGCTTGAGGTTGTTTCAGTCTAGTGGGAAAAATAAACTTATCAGTACAATTTGCTTAGTTATCATACAATGATTTACTCTGTTTGGCTACATTCATGTATTCAGTTACACTGATCCTTATGGAGAAGAAAGCCCAAATTCTCCCCTTGCATCCCTACCTATCACCCTATGGACAACATAAATGGGAAGTGTGAGCCACAGCTTTTGCAGTAACAGCATGTGGCAGGAGCCAGTGTCAACCATCAGGCACCAGACCACTGAAATTCTAGTATTTATTCAGACCTCAGCCGCTTAAGAATTTACAAGATGAAAATCTTCATTTCCGAAAAAAACTAATTTTCTAGTTCTTACAGCTTCAAAGACAGGCTCCAAAATAGGAGCAGTGGCACATGCAATGCAATAGCTCCTTCCCAATTTTTGAGTCTTTGAGTTTACTCTGCATAAATTAGAGATCTTTTCACTTAGCAATTACAATGCAAAAGATGTTTTCAATAACTTCAATATCTGGAATAGCCATTTCAAAATTGTTCAGCCCCCAGATTAATCTGTGTAGATGTTTGCAGGGTGAGCACTTGGAAATACACTCTCTAGGAAGTTTTAGCCATAGCTGCTGTAAAGCCACTCTGAATCTATCGTGAGACTTCTCAGTAATCTCACAGATTTTTGAGGATTTCCAGCAGAAATAAGACATAAGGAGGGAGGCTCATGAAGTTCTCTGTACATGTGATTACCTCCACTGACCCAGACTGACCCTTAAGGCATAGATACACACTTATACTTTTAGATTAAAAGACCCTCAAACCACACACATGGATTTGCAGTTACAGAAGTTTCCCCTCTACATAGTGACCTTACCTTAGCATGTAGGCTGTTGTTGGCAGAAGAACAGCAGCACACTTAGCTCTTGCCATTGCCACAATACCTTCATCAGTAACTTCTTCCAGGTGGCTGATGGCCCGGGCTCCTAGTTCAGCTCCAAGCTAAGTAAATTTTCAAGCAAATTACTCACTATTCTCAATTAGTTCAGTTAAAAATTTTCTTTCTAAACAACTGAAAGAGACAATTCATTATTAATGCAAAATATACCATTAGATAAATAGTAAAGAATGCTTGAAAGAATGATCAGAATACAGAAACAAAATATTTGTTAATTTACTGCAAGAAAAGTTGATCACTTTATCCACCCACAGAGCAGATGCACACCTTCAGTGGTGTTTTTAACAGCCTAGCACACAAACTGTGTGAGAGCCATGGATGAAAGCATTATCAACTCCTGTTGATAAAGGATCCATCCAGAAAATAGTTCACAAAACTAAATGCTGCCTTCAATGGGGAAGTCAAATAGGCTTTTATGATCAACCAGGTTTTGGGGGGTTTTTGGGGTTTTTTTAATATACAGCTTGGGCAGACCCTACAGGAAGGAAGCAATATTTAAATGATGGTGAAACATGGTGTCAAAGGGACTTGCTTTATCAAGATATTTGGGAATCTACTCCTGACTAAACCATCTCTCTGAGTGTGCTCAGACATACTGATATCTGAGAAATGAGACCACTGAGTGTGCTCACTGCAATTTGACTTCTTGCTTCTAAGAGGACATTTAACAAAAAAATATTTTTCAAGTTGAGTAGAAACCATGTTTTTGTCCTTTTTGGGTATGGATGTGGATATCCACCTTCCCAATCTGTATCCCATGAGGAAGATAAGCAAAGTCAATGTTTGATTAGCCAGTGCACGTTAGTCCCAGAGGTCAAGGCTTCCTCCCATGTCCTTAACTCCAAAGCTGCACATGGACTGCTCTTCCTGGCATCTGTTTCTATCAGATGTCTATTTCATAAAGTCTTAGAAAAGACAACCTCAGTTTTCAAAACTGCAAATCTTTCACAGATTGGGCTCTCACATGAGCAAAAACGCATGTTAGGAAAGATGTACCTCAGCAGATTTCATCGGATGGAGTTCATCACCATGGAAGTTAATCTGTAACCCTATATCTTTTCCAGCTTGAAGTATTCTCCTTGTAGATTCCAGATCAAAGACTCCCTTCTCACAGAACACATCTATATTGTTAACATGTATTTCACCACTTAGTTTGAGTTCTTTCAGTTTAGGAAGGTGGTGATTGATAATGTCATCTGTGGCTTCAGTAGCAGTTTTCCCTCTAATGAAAAGAAAATGTTACAGAGCCATATGAGTAACATCCTCGAGGTCTGGCACACACTCAAGCCATACATGCAATTACTGGATTACTTAGGAAATGATGTAAATATGAATCCCTCAAAAAACCTTCAAATTAAAAAATTAGGCCCCACTGTAATTCATGTACTCTCCAACATGAGTTACTTTCCATTCAAAGAATATTAGATTGTATTACTGAATGTTTTTAATAAGGTTGGCATCTTGGATGCTAACAAAGATACGGGATACTTTAAAACCAAATTTTTCTGCTTTCCTATTCATATATTCTGACCTCTTTATATTGTATTCTAAAATATAACTATTAAAATATGTAAATGAGCATTTAAATATGTTAAATGGTATTCATACAATATTGTTATGCAAGTATCAAAGCTCAAAAGGGATATGCAGTATAAGACATTATTTTTAATTTACCTCTCCTCCTTTGATATCAGAGTGATGGGCAGATAACTGTTTCTAATCAGAGAAGCTCTTCAAGAATTGATTTGCCAAAGTCAGAATATTTTATGAATTCTCTATTACATAAAGATAACCCAGAAGAGATCACTAAACACCTTAGAACTAGCAAATAATCCCAAAATATTCAGCTGAGTTAGCATTTTACAATTTTAATACCTAAGACCAAGGGATGTACAGCTAAATGCCTGAGAATCTGAATGTTCATTTCAGGCACTGTAAGGCACGCAGACACTGGCACTATGGAGTACCACACATGGCTGAGTGGGGAGCCATGCAATGACAATAAATTCAAGAAGCCAAATTCTGTCTGAATTTATGAACAAGGTTATAAAGTAGACCCCTTCTTCCATTCCCTTCTCACTGAAACAGTCATTGGAGTTGCTCACCCTCTGACTATGCCAAGGCTTCTCCCTTTCTCATTCTACTCAGCAGCCCTTGGAGGAATTTGGGCTGAAAGATTAGGGCCAGAGCCAAGAAAAAACAGAGGGAAACACTAACAAATGCTTTCACTTTTTGAGGGATATAACAACCCAAAATGCAAAACAAAACTGCTGTTGTTTCAATGCAGAAAATTTCTACTCAGGAAAACACTGAAAATCTCTTGATAAAGTTGAAAATGGCCCAATAATCACTTGCCAATAAAAAATAATAATGATTTTTAAAAATCAGACATTCCCCAAATCGTGAGTTTGATTCAAAATGATGACTGAGGGGACCAAGGAAGAACTGCAGATTTCCTCATGGTCAAAATGAAAACCCAAGCCAGAGTCTAAGTTTGAGGAGTAGCATAAAATTCAAGCAAAATAGTCCAGACACAAACATTTGATTGAAAAAAGAGAAGATTTGAAAAGACCCAAACTGGAAAACACAGATAACCCAGTATTTCCTTCAGGAAATTTCCTTAAATCCCCAACTACCTTTTCTCCTTACTTAAAATACAGTATCCTTACTACTACTACATTTTTCATGCTTGATGTGTATCAGTGGGGAACAAAGTGTGCAGAGAATGAGAAGGCACACCTGTCTTTCCAACACATCAGAGTATGTTTGAAAAACACTGGACTTTATTTAATTGGTTTATAGAAATGCTCAAAGCATTTTGGTGGGAAAGACTATCAGGATTTTGACTGAGATCCTGCAAAGGCTTTTAAGGGGAGGGAGAAAGGAAGGACTAAGAAATACATATATAGTTTAGGGTGAAAGGTCAATTTTGTTTTACCATTAAGTCCTCTAAATTGTAGTTGATGCCTTCAGCTGATTTTAGTTACTTTATTCTTAACCATCTTCCAGTTACTGAAGATGATACAGGATTCATTTTCCATAGTTAGACTGACCAAAGATAATTTACCATCCTGCTCCAAATACACAAGAATTAGATTGAAAAAAAATATTTCTGGGTCATGTTTTCTTGAATGTTAGAAAAGGTTGGGGTTTTTTTTTTTGAAGTATGCTTTTTTCTCTTTTAATGAACATCTCTTGAATATTGCAACATAATAAGCCTGCCTCCATCTCACATGCCTTCTCTTGCAGCAGCCTACCACTTAGTATGTCAAAATATCTAGCTAAAACTCTTAATTAATTCCTTCATACACTGAAATCTGGTAACATAAAGATGTTACTTTCATCATAGCAAAATAAAAACCAGCAGTGAGGAAGGACTTCTATGGTATGTCTACTTGAGCCATCAGAATAATTGTTTAAACACACCTCAATCTTCATCTCATAAGATGTATGCAAATCTTCATTGCATGGAAACATAATTAAACTTTGTTTATTGAGCTATATAAAGATTAAATCTGGCATTTTTGTTGTTATTTGGCCAAAATAAAATCTCATGGCAGAGACCAAGCTTGAAGGACAGCAGCAGATGCAAGCAGGTGAACTTTCTGTACAGGAAGCCCTCTAATCTGTGTTATGTTCAGTGTGAGCACCAGCTGCAGGCAGGGGTTCTGTGCTAAGCCTATGCTGGCATTTAGAAGTCACTAAATAATGCTGCCCTGCCCTCCTTCAAATTAAAATTTAGGAGAGCTTCCTATAAATATTGGCTGTTGTTTTTCAAGTACATTGTATTTTAGGAGTGAGGCAGAAGAAAGCAATTTTCAGTGCAAAGCAGCAGTACTTAACAAGAGAAGAGTCAAGTCCCATTACTTGGGCACAGCGTGAGCTCCACAGTACGTTGAGGAAATGCCAATATCCATGGATCTCTTAGCACGTTCGATCACCCTGAGCATTTTGAGCTCAGTTTCCAAGTTTAAGCCATATCCACTCTTGCACTCCACCAGTGTGGATCCTGCCCTGAGCATGCGGCCAAGGCGGTGCTGGAGGGAGGTGAACAGCTCCTCCTCCGTGGCCTTCCGAGTGTGCTCCACAGTAAAATGGATTCCTCCCCCTGCCTGGTGGATCTCCATATAGGATGCACCTGCCAGCTTGGGTTAAAGAGAAGAAAACAAAAACCACCCCCCACAATTAGCCATGAACAGTGCATTTTCCACCCAAGAGATACTGGAAAGTGCCTTGAGGTCTCTTTGGAGTGAGAGAGACAAAGGGAGGAGAAAAAAATTCCCCATTAATTCTTCCTCCCTCCCCCTTTTCTTCTCTCTCCCTTCCACTTAAGTGAAGAAATGGTGTAAGAAGTGGCATAAAGAGAATTACTCTCAAGATTTGCTTTCCCCCTAGTCCAAGGGGAAAACTGATCTCTAGCTAAAATTCATTTATGTGGAGAAGAAAAGGGAAGGAAAAAAACCAAGACTCAGATGATAATAGAAGGCAACACTCCTGTATTCCTTCAATTAATGCAAAAATATATCAAGGGTGGCTGCAAGGAATGCAGGTACACTCCTCTCTCAGCCAATCAGAATTCAAAAATCATCCCTCCTCCCTCAGGTAGATTATCTGACAGAAATTATGTATTTTTCTATAAAAGAAAGATGAGCGTCACTAGGAAGTAGAAACAGTTATACGTTAAAAGAAAAAAAAAAAAAGAGGAAGAAAAATCCATCTGTGTAATTTTATGCTGTTACCTTCATTGCAAACTCATGAACCCTATCACCAGCCCACACTGGATGTGTATGTGCATCTACCAGGCCTAAAGAAAACAAAGTAAATGTATATTTGAGTTACTTCACTGTGTAAGAGGAAAGATTATGAACATGCAAGCAAATTAAATAGACAGCAGAAGCTCCTCTAAAAAGTTTCTATTGGTTAGAGAAAAATAAAAATCCAACAAACCAAATATCTAGGATTTTCTTCAGAGGCTATTAATTTTCTTTCATTTTTTTTTTAGGTCTGACACCTTATGCAAAATGTCTCCAGGTAAATGCATCAGCTGCTGAGTTTGTCATGTTATTCTGATAAAGTTTTCAAACTGTGGAAGAAAGGATAAATAGCAAACTTTGAAAGAGTTCATTAGACTTTAAACCTGTATTTTTTAAAAAAGCTAAACTGCTTAGGCTGGCCTTAACACACTAGACTTCCTCTGGCAACACTTACTACAGTGGGAGCCTCTTCTACAAGCTCTGACACTGACACTGCTGAATGGCAAGGCCACTGTTAAGAGAAACATAGGTCTGACAGCCCATGTACTAACACCACTTGGATAGTTTAACATGCAATAGACTTGCCCATCTTTTGGGGATTTTTTTATCAGGCAAAGTTGCAGAATACGTGACTTAAAATCCCTCTTTCATCCAAACAGCTGCAGGCAGGATGGACAAACTGAGCTCTGTGGCTGAATGGCTGATGGGCTGAGAGAGAACAGAGAAGAGCAGTGAATCTGAAAAGTCACTCTGTGGGTCAGCTACATTCCTCTTGTGATCTGTGATATGGAGGAACAGATCCAAAGACAAAACAAGAGGAGACAGAGCTCCAGCATGAAGCCCAAAAGAACCCTTGAATATCTCCAGCAAGGGAGACTCCACTAGCTCTCTGGGCAGCCTATTCCAGTGTTCACTCACCTGTGCAGTAAAGAAGTTCTTCCTTGTTCAGGGGGAACTTCTTATGCATCAGCTCCCATCCATTGCCTCTTGTCCTATTGCTTGGGACCACTGAGAGGAGCCTGGATCTCTGGGCACCCCCCACTTCAGATAGTTGCAGACATTGATGAGGCCCCCTTTCAGTCGTCTCTTCTTGAGGCTGAACATACCTCTCCTCACAAGTGAGATGCTCCAAACCCTTCATAATCTTTGTACCCTACACTGGACCCACTCCAGCACGTCCATGTCTCTGTTGTACTGTGGAGCCCAGGACTGGACACTCCAGATGTGGCCTCACCAGGACTGAACAGAGTAACAGGATCACCTCCCTTGACCTGTTGGCAGTGCTGTTCCTTTGTATCATAAACATACACCTACCTGGTAACACGCACTTCCCAGAGCAGTCAATTATCCTTTCAAACGTTGCTTCTGAAAACTGCCTGCGGATAACATCTGCCTGGCCCACGGCTTTGATACAGCCATCCCTGCAAACACAGACAGTGAGCTCAGAACGCGTGAGCCTCAAGTGCCCAACAACAGAGCTCCTGGAACGACGGGGGCAGGACCTTCGGCAGGACCGAAGATGCCCGTGTGGAGGTGGTTTGCTCATTGCACAGATGCGCAGCAAACACCGGGGTAATGCCGTGCCTTTCAAGCTGTTTGCCATAACGCTTGTGCTCTGCTCAGATCCCTCTGTGCATGACGCCTCGGTACCGTTCCGCTCTAGTTCCCGCCAGGTGAGGCTGTTTCCCGCCGTGGCTCGGCGGGCAGGCAGCACGGCCCCAGCGGGTGTCCATGGCAGGGCACCTGTCCCCTGGCTCAGCTCACACCGCCACCGCTGCACCGGACCGCGCCCCGCGCCCGGGCAGCCACAGGGATCGGCCTCCTTAGGACTGTTCTCCCAGCGGACCCTGAGGATGGGAACCCTGGCCTGCGCTCGGGGGATGCCTCCCACCCCTGCCCTGGTACCCCCGGCCCTGTTCCGGCCCTGCCCGCCCGCACTCACAGCCCCACCACCAGGCTGCCGGCCCGCAGCACGGCCAGGCTCCCGGGCCCGTCCCGCCGCAGGAACGGCTCCCGCCGCCCGCACACCAGCACCAGCTGCTCCGCGTTCTCCAGCAGCAGCCGGTGCCGCTGCCGCCCCGCCATGGCCCGGCACAGAGTGTCCCCTCGGCTCAAAGTCCCCGGGGGCGCGGCCCAGCGCCCCTCCCGCCCCCGCCTGCCCCGCCCGGCCCGGCCCGGTGTGTCCCGGCTTTGTGCAGCCCGCCCCGGGCGCGGGGGCCGGCCTGGATCCGGTCCGGGATAACGGGACAGCATCCCTGCAGCGCGCTGCTTCCCAACCAGCTCCGGAGCACGAGCTAGCTAGTTTGCTAGCTGAGGCTTCCCGGAGCTCTCGGTCCTCACAGCACCACCTGGAGATCTCCCTTTGCCAATAGGAGCCTCTGATTTGGCAGCGTTTCTTTGCCCCCTGTCCCCTCCCCGGCGTCCATCACCTCTCAGCATCCATCACTTTCCCTGCTCCAACCGCCGTGTCCGCACGGCAGCGACAGCCCCGAGGGACCACAGCGCCTCCCGCCGGCCAGGGGCTCGGGCAGACACTCATTTATTGAGGCAGATATCCATTTATACCATTCCAAAAGCTAAACGTTTGTGCGGTTCTGCTGCCCCCTACAGAACGAGGAATGGGAGAGTCAGGGAGCGTATTTGCTCCCAGCACGGATTTTTTTGGGTTTCTTCTCTCTTCACATATTCATAGCATCTACAGGAGTCCAGTACTTCCCAGCTGGAAAAATGGCGTGTCTTTTTAAACAAGTGGCCTCTCAAACACTTCTCCTAGGGTGGCAATCTTCTTTAGACACCTTCTTTTCTTTTAGAAAGAGAATGGATTGAAAATGCTGGTAGCACATCTATGTGCATATACATATTCCTGTTCAGCAGAAACAGTTGGGTATGTTGGCTCTTTGAATGAGCCTTTCTGGTGAAGTCTTGTTTGCAAATGAGGCAAGATTTGCATCTAAAACCCAGTAATTTGTATTTAATATCAAACCTGAACAGTAAGTAAAACTACAACAAAGTTACTTTGTGAAGCTTGTCCACCGGCGTAATGCTGCACCACGACATCACCTTTGTCTTCCTCCTAACCTCTCACTTACACACGCAGAAGATTGACAGGAGAGCTGGTAGAGGGTGCTTTACCACTGCCAGGACTTCCTGCTGCTGACTTTGGTGCTCCCCAGCAGTATCACAGTATGTCTGAAGGCAGAAATCAAAGAGGAACCTGGCAACAGCATCATGACAAGCACAGAACGGTGCCTCATTGTGGGGGATGCTTAAGCAGTGGTGGTGAGCTGAGAGCTGTTGTGTCAGGAATGAAACACAGCATGTTGCGGTGGAGGGGGGAGAAAGGAAAGATCAACACACCTGTGAGTCGTGTTGTTACACTTTTAAAGAAAAGAATCAGTTTTGTGCTCTAGGCTTCTCCAAGAATCAAAGTCAAATCCTGATTTAAATCCTGAGAATGGGTGAGGGTTTTATGCTTAGTGAGCTAAGAGTGTATTTTGTTCTAAGACTTACATTCTGTTTGCAGAAAACTTACAGATGTGCTTGCATATGTCTATATGCCCTGGTTCTTTTCTGGTGAAGAATTTTCTCTGTAATAGATCAGCATATGAAAAAAGATCAATCCACTGCAGTCGAGTTTTTGACATGTTGTGCCTGATTGATTTTTAAGAATACTGCCCAGAAAGGTAAAGTGCAGGGATCTTTTCTAGGTTGCATCCTCAGGAAATTCCAGTGTTTGATTCAAAAAGTACAGATTCTAAACACTCAGCTGTATTTTTGAAATGTTGGCAGAATTCACTGGATGTAAACAGACTGGGTGTTAAAGGAACACTGCCTAAATTTCTTAAATTTAGAGCTTTTAATTCACCTTAAAGTTCCAGTGAATGGGGTTTTTTTGAAAATATTTTTTAAATGTGGCACTTCCAATAAGAGAAAAAATCCCAGAAAAAAACAGAGATAAAAAAGTTGAGTATCAGGTTATTGATTTAAAGGATTTAATCTCTTCTTGCTGGTGCTTTACATGAGAATATGATATGCTTATTCCTCAAGGACCCCTTTTCAAATGCACTGTCAAAGCTACATTAGAATGTCTGATTTTGTAAACAACTTGTAATCAAAAACAAAAGGCCCAAAGTTAGAAATTAGTCTCAGATCAAATATTGGTTAAATTTTCCTTAAATCTGTAGATTACTTTTTTCATCTGCAAAACAGACTTTTCCAATAATACACATAGCATGAAGAAATGTCCTGAAAGGGGCCACTATGCCTTAATACAAGTTAATTACTAGTGAAATTTACTGAATGCCATTTCCCTGTTTACAAAAGCAGCAGAGGTCAGTAAACCCCCAGGATGAAACACAGAAAATGCATCACTTGGATGAAAGTGACTTGAAAATGTGGAATAGATCGAAACTAAATTGCAACTCTGTTACATACTTTGACTTCCCTCATGCTAGATTGAGCTTAACATCACAAGTATAAATACTTTTTGAATGGTTTTGCAAAAGTAAAACTGAATTCTGCATTTTATTTTTTTCTGTGTAGAACCTTGCATGTCTCAAACCATAGAAACACTGCATTTGCTCAGATGAGCTTTCTGAATCCTCTGTTCCCAAATCTGTCTTTGGCAAATTCCCTAATGGCTTGGGGAGATGTTTTGGGGGAACACCATAATTTGCCTCAGGGGACACAATTTGGTTCTCCCTGAGCACGGTGCAACCTTGCCAACCTACGTGCCTTGGTTTCCTTTCCACATAAGCTGCAGCTAAGGAAAAGGAGAGCTTGTGTGCACCTGTGTCCTGTGGGATGTGGGCATCTGATACAATTCCAGCATCTGGGCTTATGGCCAAAGCTTGTCCTTCTTTGCAGTCTGTGACCTGCAAAATACAGAACTGGAGTTTGAAGCATTTTTTCTCTTAGCAATTATAAGGATTTAAGATCTTCTCAGGTAGGTTGTGTACTCTTTTTTGCATAGTCCTAAGAATGGGAAGGTTTCCAAGTAAAAAATAAACAGCAACCAACCTAATAATCAAATGAGAAACACACAAAAACAAGCTCGAAACTACAAGTGGTATGTGTCATGCCTTGCTATTTCTAGGCTCTTTTTGATCACCTTCTCGCTGTATTTAATAAGTGGTTTTGCAGGACATAATCTTTTCCTGAGAGTGTCCTGCTACTTTGTCTCCATTTTCTTTCATCCTATAAACAACTGAAATAACTTAATCACATGAAAGCAATTTTTCTTTTTAGTTACTTTATGTATCTTGTATTTAACATGTAAAACCACAAGCCCATGTATTTGTGCCTTTAATACACATCTAAGTGAATTTTTGCAGTTCTTTTTCCTTTTGGACTTGCTCCAGAGATGAGAAAAACTGTATTCATGGGGCTTACTCCATACGAACTAAGAACCAGCTGCAATTACTGATATATTCAGAGTACCTCATCTTCACCTGCACTGCAATTCTTTCCACATCATTTAGGACCAGGATGTAAGTTAAGCACATGTTTAAGTTGTTGTCTGACTTTATCTACATGGGTTATTCCATTAAAATGAATGGAACACTTGATGGTAGCAAAGAGAAACACATGCCTCCATTTTTGCAGCATAAGTAAACCAAGATTAGTTATCAGGTTATGCACCAAGGTATTATTTAGTTAAAGTGTTTAATGCCTGGTGCTATGCAAAAGTAAAATGGTCTGAGTTTGAATGCAACTGTCTAAAATGTAACTGTAATGGTCTAAGGGATATAATTGTCAAAAGACAGGTATAACAAAATATCTCAAAAGAATGTGTTGCTGCATCGCAAACAAGGTGAGATGCTTTCTTGCCTCTCATTCCTGCCACCACTAAGAACACATCTGGTTGTTCTGAAGTTTCCTAGGCTCATTGCCAATTTTAAGGTACTCATTTATCCTTGCGATAGTACTGATTTTAGCTTAAATAGCTCTTTTTTCCCTTTCCCAATGGCATTGTAGGGTGCTTCAGCAGAGTTGCGAGGCCTCCGTGCTGCCAAAAAGAAGGGTCTGGTTTAAGCAATGAAACACTTGCACAAGTACATCCAAAATGGTTTTCCACTCTTTATGGAAGCTTACATATGCAAGTATTAAGGGAATACATGGAGAGCTCCAGGGATGATTTCCAACATGAGAGAGAAACAGGGAGGTACTTCTCTGCAGGCTCCATCCTGACAGGCTGGTGTCCTATCCCCAGTTCACATAACCAGTATTCCATCCTAATGCAGCCCCAAGCACCCAGCACCGCCAACTCCAGTTGTTTCTGGAAGGATGTGTGATCCCAGCCAACAGGGCTGGAAATCTGCACTCCACATGTACCTACCGCAGCCACAACCTGTGCAGGTTTTAGACAGAACATCATCTCTTCACAACGTGCTGAGGAGGACCACATTATCCTTTCCATTCTTTGGCAGAGACTCACAAAGCACACTCCCATTCTGCTGTCTCGTCTCAAGTCTATTAAGGCCACTGAAGCCTGTGGATCTCCACAGCTGCCAAGAGGTTTTTGTCCCTGTGGCTGTTGGCTACTAAATTGATACAAGTTTGTCCTTCCTTAATGACCAAACAGCCACACTTTAAGCTTCCTGACTTAAAGCAAGAGAATATCTCTGAGAGAAACTGGAGTATAACAGATCCCCACACCTCACCTGCAGGGAAATCTTCCCAGCTAATTCCAAATGTTCCATAAATAGGTTTAAGGACAAAATGTATTTTAACAGTCACTACATACATACTGTAAAATACAGAGACTGCCAAGTCTTCCCATGTTTCAGATGGAAAGATAACAGGTATTTTTCAAAATACTTGCTTTTCATTTTAATTTTTTTGGCTTTAAATTTAACAATTACCTGTTGTTCCTCCAGCATTAGTTTTTCAGACACCAATAAGATATTAGAGACGTTTTAAAGGGTTAATTTTCCCAGTACTAAAACACAATGGAAAAAAAGGAAGCACCTTACTACAAAAGTATGAAAAACAAAACAAAAAAAAAGTTTATTTCCAGAAATACAAAACACCTATTCTCTCATTTCTCCATCTTCTTCCTCTTCTTCCACACCTCTGATGTACAAAACATTATTGCACCTGTAAACAGAACCAAGAGTTCCCTTAGCTATAAGCATTATTATTTTCCCCACATGGAACATGCTTTAAACATTTTTCTGCTTGAATGTAGCCTGGCACCAGCCAAATTCTACAGAACAAAATGCTGTTGACCTTGTACACCTTTTCCACACAGTACATTAAATTGTGCAGCTTCATAAATGCAATAACTGTCTGACAATGGTGTACAAAATATTTTTACTTTTGGGTGAACAGTTACAGTCAAGTTTAACTTCCAAACATGTGAAATGTTTTCAGTTCCAATGCACTAGTTTACAATGCCAAAGGGCTCCCAGATACACAATCATGTGGAAAACAAAAGTATTTAAAGGGGATATACATATACCACAAAGGGGACAGTAAATAGTCCTTTAAATATATTCAAAAATTCATTTTTCCTCCTCTCAGAAGAGACTTGGATACAAAAGCCTTGATATTCATAGCCTTCCTGTAAGAGCTCCACTTGGCATCACAATTAGACAACAAACACAGCACCCACCAGTATAAGATTCAATGCAAGTGGTGAGGCGATTTAGAGCCTTCCTCCACCATAAATATATACTCCAATTACCTTATCAAAACTTCACCCAGGTGTCCAGACAACGCACCGTCTATGTACTCCTCTGTGTTTGCAAGCTTGAAAGGAAAACGAGAAAAAAATCAGAAGGACGGCAATAAAAACGGCTTCACAAAGCACATGAGGGTCCTGCCCTCAGCCCAGGGCTGGCTGCAGGGCCCGGGGAGGCCGAGCGGCCCCGCTCCCCCCTGTGCCGCATCCCCGCCGGGCACGGCCCGTCAGCTCAGCACGCAGCGATGGGCGGGAGAAGTCCTCCCGCATCACCTCATTCCCAGCCCCTGTCACAGGCAGGGACACCTTCCACTAGACCAGGCTGCTCAGAGCCCCATCCGGCCTGGCCTGGAGCACTCCCAGGGATGAGGCATCCACAAGCTCTCCATCCGCCCCGCCCCAGCCCCTCACCTGCATGTTCATGTAGCCGTCCACGGAGACCAGGTAGCCCTTGTACTCCATGCCCCACTTCAGCTTCACCATTACCGGCTTTCCCGTCAGCCCGTTCAGGAACGGCTTGGGGTTGAGGGGCAGGCTCTGGGGGGGGAAGCACACGGTCAGCGCCGCCCGCTCCGCCTGGCCCGGCCGGCAACGAGCGGCTCCCGCCCCTCCCCGCGCCCGCCCCTCCGGGCCCCCGGCCCGCCGCCTGGGGCCGGCAGCGGCTCGGCTACCTTCCTTCCCCGCCCCCGCCGCCCTCCCGGCTCCCGCTCACCATGGCGGGAGAGGCGCGGGCCCACGCGGGAACGCTCGGTGCGCGCCGCGGGACGACGGGAGGCGGCTCCGCTCCCGCTTCCCGTTCCGGGGGCGCCGCTCTCCCACCCTGCACCTCTCACCGCGCCGCGCTCCCCATAGGCTGGCGGGCCCGGCGCGCCGAGCCACAGCTGCGGCTTCCCATTGGCTCGCCGACGCGGCGGGCCTCTCTCATTGGCCCGCCCGTCAGTTTCCCCCGCCCTCGTCACAACCAATCGCTGTTCGCGCCGCGGTCGCGCGGCCGTGGACAGCGCGGGGGTGTGAACCCTTAACCTCGCGCGCGTGCCCGTGTCCCGCGCGCGTACCCTGCGGCCGTGCCCGTGCCCTGTGCCCGTGCCCTGTGCGGGGCCGTGCCCTGTGCCCTGTGCCCGTGCCCTGTGCGGGGCTGTGCCCTGTGCCCTGTGCCCGTGCCCTGTGCGGGGCCGTGCCCTGTGCCCTGTGCCCGTGCCCTGTGCGGGGCCGTGCCCTGTGCGGGGCCGTGCCCTGTGCCCTGTGCCCGTGCCCTGTGCGGGGCTGTGCCCTGTGCCCTGTGCCCGTGCCCTGTGCGGGGCCGTGCCCTGTGCGGGGCCGTGCCCTGTGCCCTGTGCCCGTGCCCTGTGCGGGGCTGTGCCCTGTGCCCGTGCCCTGTGCGGGGCCGTGCCCTGTGCCCTGTGCCCGTGCCCTGTGCGGGGCCGTGCCCTGTGCGGGGCTGTGCCCTGTGCCCGTGCCCTGTGCGGGGTTGTGCCCTGTGCCCTGTGCCCTGTGCCCGTGCCCTGTGCGGGGCCGTGCCCTGTGCCCTGTGCGGGGCCGCGCTGTGCCCGTGCCCTGTGCCGTGCCCTGTGCAGGGCCGCACTGAGGCCGCTCCTCCCGGCTCTGCACGGGCAGTTCCCGCGGGGTGGCGGTGCCCGAGGCCCCGGGGGAGGACTGTGACAGCCCCTCCTGGCGGTGCCCGCCAGCCCCGCGGGCCGAGAAAGCCCGGCCGCGTCCCTCCGCCTGCGGGAGTGACTCCCCCGACCAGCGCCTTTCGTGATTCCACAGGCGAGGGATAAAATCTCAGAGCTTGTAGGACACGTTAAGCGCGGATTCCCTGACAGCCTTTTGACTCCCAGGCAAAGATGTTCTTGGGTGTAGAGAGCCGTGAAACGTCGGTTTCACTAGCTGTAATTTGTGTCTTAATCTTTGACAGGCGAATATGTTGAACCAACTCCCGTACCGTTTACCGATTTGTCATATCCTCACTGATGTCTTCTACTGCTCTGGATAAATTCATCAAATGCCACAATGGGTATTTCTGTTCCTGCATAGAGCACAATCCCCTGTTCTTCAGTGTATTGGGTGCTGAACGTGGGGAGCACACAGTCAGGAAAATTAGCTTTTCAGAAACAGAACTACTCTGGCTTTTGCAATTCACCTTCCAGAGGTCAGTCTGGTGCTCCAGGACTGACAGCAAAACCATTATCACCTCCTCAGATCTGCGCCTTTAAAGCTGTGGGTGCAACAAGCCGCCTGGAATGGGTGTGTGGGAGTGAGACATGGAATTGTAATTCCTGTTCACCAGCATATATGTGCTGTTACAGGATCACAGAATTGTTAGGGCTGGAAGGGACCTCTGAAGACCATCCAGTCAACCCTCCTGCCAAGGCAGGGTCACCTGGAGCGGGTGACACAGGGATGTGCCATGTGGGTGTGGAATACTCCAGAAAGGGATGCTCCAGGACGTCCCAGGGCAGCCTGTGCCAGTGCTCTGCCACCTTCAACATGAAGAAGTTCCTCCTCATGTTGAGGTGGAACTTCTTCTGAAGATATCTAGATGGGCATTTCCATGACCGTTAGAAATAAGTGTGATTTCCTTTTAGGGTGTAGTGGATGGGCAACAGAAACAACACCAATATCATGCTAATTAATTATCTTTCTGGTAGCAGGACTTACTATAGGCCAGCTGAAAGAGTAACTAACTTACAATATTTTTCTGTAAGGAAGTCTGTTTTTAAACTATGTAGGAAAAATATGAACACAGTGGGAAATGGTGTATATATATAAAATTTTTCATCCCATTTGAAGTATAGAGTAGCTGATTTCACATGATAATGAATATAATGTGGCAGAATGCAATGAGCTTAGAGTCAATATCTTGAATAAAATCATACTGTAAGGACAATTTTTGCACTGTTCTGACAAGGATAAACATGTATGTCTGTGAGTGGCAATATAACAGGTTTGATATGCTATCTGTAAATGGCACTAGTTATTTTTACATATGAAACCAAGTTTGACCACAATGTCTCCTCATGTTGGGAAAACTTTTTGTATACCAAGAAACAAGAGTATTTATATTCCTCTTTTAATACACTGTGTTCCTTGGGTGAGTAAATATTCCAGCCATGTTGTTACAAAAAACAAGCATTTCCCAGCATCATTGATCTCAGTGTAGAAATCAGAGGGTGAGAGTGCTTGACTTCTAGTTTCATAATTGGTCCATGAATTCACATGTCAGTAATCTCATCAGCTGCAGACTGGATCTGCAGCAGTTTTCTGTGGTGGTAGGGTAGGAAGGAGTACTGAAAGCACAGAATGTGTGACTACATCTGATGTATTCAACTGAGTACATCAGGTAATCAGGAAATGAAATAGCTGTTGTTTTTCTTTCCCTCTTATGAGGAATTTGCTGTTTACCTTGCTGACTGAATCATTCTGGCTCAGAGACAGTCTTCTTATGCTGATCTTTGGACCTTCAGCACAGGGGTGAAGTTCACCTTTTGTCCTCTTTGTATTTCCCATGTAATAGGGGAAGTAATAATTTGCATTCTTTTCTGCCTTTGGGTCAGGGTATTTAGGCTGTTGCTCAACAGGAAATGAACAGGAAAGAGTTGTTGTAATAGATTAATCCAAACCTTAGCTCCTGGGTGGATGGATAGGATTTTCCCTTACAGCTCAGGGGTGGGAATTTAACACAAATGCCTGCACTCTGTTCCTAAGGAAATACATTAGGCAGCTGGACATTGAAGGGCAGCAGCATTTCTGGTGGAGGGACTGGCTAGATGGCATTGTCTGTGTAGGTGCAAATGCTCACTGACATCACTAATGCACTGTGTTGCCATAAAACCAGGTTGAGAGAGCCCCTGTACCATCACATTGCTGAGAGAAACCTTGGCAGCCCAGAAATCCTTCCTGATTCAGCTGAATTTACTGAGACAGGAACTCCCTGGAATAACCTGTTTCTGCCTGCCATAAACAAATTATTAAGGAAACTTTCAGAGCTGCCCCATGTTCCAGCTTCTCGGCTGTACATTCAGTGACCATCCTGTGCCTTTTTCTAGAGATATGCCAGTGGCAGTGGGGGTTTCCTCCACTGCATTCTTATTCCACATCCAGCAAACGTCTTCTGATACCTCCCAGTCATGTCTGTTGCTATTGTACACCACAATGACACAAGGACTCCGACTTCAGAAAGCTGAAAAAGTGACTCCTTTATCCTCGCAAAATGTCTCCCTTTTTATACCATTCTACACAGAACAATTCAATTGGTGACAAGAAGACAAACCTCTTCAACCACATTGGTCAGACCAGAGGGACATCAAGAAGAAGCCCCTCCTAGGGAAGGAATATAAACATGTCTCTTGTTTACAGAAAATTCCCTGGGAAAGGAATTTCAGAAAACCAAAACATGTCAGGCGCGAACCAGGGCTACACATGTCCACCAGAGCAGTAGAAGCATCAGCTTTGCCATCACAGTGGAAACCACGTCATGGGCACCAGTTGCAGTCAAAGAACTTAAAGCAGCCATGAAAGCACAGCCCTGAATTACAAGTGAGCAGAGGTGAGTTAACAAAATGGAAGCTCCTTCAGGGGACAGCACCTTCAAAGGACAGGTTTGCATCAAAAAGGACCCAGAGTAGCAGCACGGAGTTAGCCCTGCTGTGTGGCAGATGAACTTCTGCTTCTGTTGGGTTCATAACTGACAAAGCCCTGTTGCTCTCCCCATACACCTGTCCCAGGTAAAGACATACCACCCTCCTTTCTTCCCCCTTGCCAGGCTCCCAGGCCAAGCCTGGTCCTTGAAACTATTAAGTGATATGACACCTCAGTCTAAGGCTGACAGTTGTTAAGTAGGCTTGTGCAGAGCAGTAGCTGATTCCTGACAAGCTCTCTGTTCTAACTTCTTGGGAATGCAGTGGTTATGACTCTTGTGGACCTAGGAGGATTTTGAAGCTCCATGCACCCTTGGGGAGTTTTGCTGTTGTAGCATTGTGGTTAAAATGCAAAGAGGACTTAGAACTCAAGCCAAGTATTGACATAAAGAACATCTATTTTCCCTTTAGGAATAGGCACTATGGAAGATTTTCCAATAGATATCGTACTGGAGTGGAAAATTAGGTCTTGCCCACAATTTGTCTGTAGAGAGTATCTTGTCTAAAAATCTTTTTCAATAAGTTAC
The DNA here is from genome assembly GCF_965231275.1 of Zosterops lateralis. Taxonomy (NCBI): domain Eukaryota; kingdom Metazoa; phylum Chordata; class Aves; order Passeriformes; family Zosteropidae; genus Zosterops; species Zosterops lateralis. The sequence goes on from NC_139765.1 coordinate 28,946,285, forward strand.
ACAAATTTTTCTCAATGTGCAGAAAACCTGTATAATTTATCAGCCTTTGGTGACTTGGGAACTGCTGTAGCAGTATTGTGTGAACTGTCAACAGCCCACACACAAGGTACAGTCTTGACTTTATGGGGCTTTGCCAGAGTAGAACAGTTTACTTCAAGCGTATTTTTTCAGAAATGTCTACCATTCCAACACCTTTCCTCTGCTGATTGTAATTTTAATAACACCATCTTTAATTGAATCTCCATGTGAGGCAATAACCATCCACTACAGGCCTTCACCACAGATTGTGACTGGGAGTCAGGAGGTAGTGACATCAGACTTAAGAACAGGGGGCTGTAATTTCTCTCTAAGATTCTCATCAACTGAAGCACAGCCACACTGTGCTACAGGAGTGGATATACAGGATCCAAGTACTGGGAGGCACAAAACTGGTTTGTGCCTCCCAGTACTTGGCTGGCTACAAAACAGGCTTCATCCAAGAAACATGCCTTTTTCCACATGCTGGCAGACCTTCAGCTCAGTGTAAGACTGTAGCCCAGAACAGATGCTCAGTCTTGCTGAACAACACTTGGAAACAGCCAAAGGGAAGGAACCACATTATAAGGGTTATAAGGGGAACCACCAAAACCAGGAGACTTCCATGGCCCTCCATCCCTGGCAGTGGCTGGCAACAGTAATGTGAGGGAACACAAACAAAATGCAAAAGTCTCTTTGGGATGGACTTGCCCAATAAGCAGAGGACCATGCTATGAACAGCTCCCAGGGCAGGAGGCAGAGGTGGGCCTGGAAGGTAGAAATAAAGGGCTTATTCTTGGGTAGAGGATTTATGTGCAGTTTCAGATCAGTACAATGTCTTTTTTCTGCAGTGATATCAGTGTAAAATGAGACTGAGAGTGGAGGTGGGGGGCAGATATGTGCTAACAAAAGCCCAGATCTTTGTCCACAGCATCAAAGATCTGCCAGAATGGCTCTACTGTGAACCTGTCACGAGGTCGGGCTGTGCCAACAAGAAGGGGCATGGGATGGGTATTGTACAGAAACTATGGGCACACTAAAGCCTCCTTTTATCCATATTGAAAACCTTTATTTTTCTGTGCAAATAGTGTTCATGCAAATTATGCAGTCACACTAAAGAGAGGCTCTTTAAGAATGTGTCTCTGAAAACACAGTCTCCTTTGCCAAGAAATAATGGGACTTCCTTAATTATCAGCTGTTATCTTCTGGGTTTAGCAAACTTTTGTTGCTTTATGTGCGGTTGCTTCTTTTATGCTTTCACATTAATGAATTGGAATTGAAATTATGTTCTGAGGAAAACAAAGTGATCTGTACAAATAATAAAATGGTGTACTTGTGTGTTGAAAAAGAAGGAGATCAAGTATTGTGCAGAAGGAATTTGGAAACTTTGTGCTTTCACACAAACATCTTAATAGATATTAATAACTGGTTCCAAATCATGGAAGTTGTTTAAGGCTTGTTATTTTGAGAAATCTGTCTGATCCGAGTTCAGAACGTCTGGCTGGTGTTGGAGGGTCCCTGTGTAAGGTGGCAAGCTCTGCTGTAACAGAGGACTTCATCTGCTGCCATTTTTGACAGCAAATCTTGTGGGGAGAGAGGAGAGAAAGGAGTTATTAGGCAACAGGCACGTAGGTCAACAGTGTTGCTGGTCAAGAGAGACTAGGCATTTTACAGATTCCCTCACCATTTCAGAGAGAGAAGGCAACTAGCTTGATAGGAGAAAGCCAGAGACACAAATGATGCTGGGTTAAAAGGAGCAGCTAAATCCAGGATTCCTGAATTTCTTAGAAAACTCTGTCTGAGCCCAAGCAATATTCTGGAGACATGAGGCAGAGAAAGGCCCGGGTCCCAAAAAAAACTCAGTTATAAAGGTTGACTGGCAGCTGCAGGGACAAACATATCCAGACCTCCCTCCATTACACAATGAGGCTTTAATGTACTGTGGTTCTATTAATTTGGCCAGATACATCTACTCTTCTGCTAGCCAGAGGGAAGAGTGATTTGGGGTTGGAGCCTCTGCAAAGTCTACTAGCACCCTTCCCAGGAAAGCCAATGCTGGCCCTCAGGCAGCTGGGCCAAAGAGTCTCATTTCCAGGAAGGATCTGCAGACAGAAAAAAAATCCCCAGCCTCCTGTGCTCCGGAAATGTGCCAGAGGTGACGTCTGCAATTCGTGTTTGACTTGAACCTGAGCCCAAGGCCCACATCTCGTCTTGGAGGCAGCAGTCACTGCCCTGCATCTGACACCAGTGGCTTCAAATGGCTTCTGCCTCTCTGCTAGACTGGTGTTCCTTTGTTAGGGCCTCTCTGGGTGAGGGGCTGCCAAAGGTCCACTGTAAAGGCAAATGTATGTGTACAACCTTCCCTCTGGAGCAGAGTGGAGGAGAAGCTTTCATGCAGTCAGCTTTCATGCATACCAGAACCTTGGAGTTTCTCATTGCCTGTCTGAAACAAGCAGGAGTCCAAGCTTGTGTAGGTGGACAGGCTTTTCTCGAACCCTGCAAACCCCAGAGGCTTAGCCTGCCCAAGATAGTAAGGACTATAGGAACCAGGAATTAACTGTGGAGATGGTCAGTTAATTAGGACCAAATGGCTAAGGCAGACAGCACAAAAGACTGCAGTATCATCATAACTCAAAATCCCATGGTTTAACACATATCATCTGTTACAAATCCAAGAGAGACAGCATGGCTATAGCTGTTTACACTGGTCATATGCCAACCATCCCCAAATTCCCAGTGCCCTGACTTTCATACTTCTTGGGCAGTGCCCAGCTGTATGTGCTGGGTGCACTGTGGACTCACAGAAATGCCTTTTTTGAGAATTCTCTAAGAGCTCAGTAAGTTGGACTTTTGGCCAGTGAAGTTTCTACTGCAGTTTCCATTATGTCAATGACAGCTCACAGAGACCAGCTCTGTCTGGTTCATTTTTAGTCAGGAGTCCATGATGTGCTGGTGTTCCCTTGACACAACTGCTTCCTGTAAAGCTGTAAGTTGTCATTTAGTTTGGTGTTTCTGCTTTTGTTTTGCTGAGTATTCTGTTAGATCAATTATACAACTATTAGGTATTTTCCAAAGTGCACAGAGGATTCTCTTTGCCCAGCAGGTGTTTCTGAGGAGGCAGCTGATGTGCCCTCGGCTTCAGCCAAGAGCCTGGAGAGATGCTTTGAGCAATTTCAGTGCTTCTGACAGTGCACTGACTATTCCTGATGCTCCTTGCCTGCCCCAGATGATCTGGCCCTACTGCCACACTGCTCCCTTTGGATCCTTTTCTGTTCTTTGAATCTTTTACAGCAGCCACAGTTGCTGTCTGCACTTGGCATGAGTGGTCTCAGCACCATAGCATGGTCTCTTAGAGGCATTCATATCCATTGGTGCCTTCCTTCTCCAGAGAAGTGTCTTCTCCATGGCAATTTGCACTGCAGGTAATGGGAAGGCCCAGGTGTTCTTGTAGTAGGACCTAGAGGTGGTCAGTAGGGGATCCACTCTTTGCCGAGGAATGCAGTGACAATTGCACTGATAGGTACTGACCAGGCCAGCAAAGGCAGAGATGTGCCCTGTCTGCATTGTTTACTGCAATGCAGGATAGAGACACTTAGCTAGTTTGGGTAATAAAACCAATTTTTAAAAGCCTGCTTCTTTGCCAACAGACATATTGAGGTGTCTGAGCTGGCTCTCTCCAACCTCTGATGCAAACTGGGATAATTTGGAGGATTAAGGTATATTCAAGGGTTAGATCATGGCCACATCTGGCAAGCACAGCAAAAGGTGTACCCTTAACAAAGACCATTTGCTGCAGCACTCAAGTCTTTGCTCCAAAACTTTTTTTTCCAGAAGAAATTTTTGTTAGTTTGTTTTGGTTTTGTTTTTTTTTTAGTAGATGGAAAGGAACCTATGTTTTTCCTAAGAACCATTCTTGGAAATGACCTTCTGAAATTTTCTTGAAATGTATCAGCTTCAAGCAGATATTTCCTGCTTCCAGGAAAGCTTTTCTAGAGATCTGCATCCTGTAAATGTTTATACAAACAATTAAAGACTGCTAAATTTATAAGCGGCAAAGATAGAGGATCTTAGGATGGAAAACATTGAAACCTTAATAATAGCGCTGCCAACTGCACTTAATAAACAGATGCATTTGATATGGATTTTGTATAATAAATGCTAGCTTAGACATTAAGCTTTTGTGCCTGTTTTTTTGCTGCACGGCAAGCAAAAATGTAGCATAGCCTTACACAGTGTTGAGTATTTTCCAGCAAATGTTATATTTTTAAAATGATTCTTAAGGTTGTTTGATTGGTAGTAGTTTGCAATGGACTGATACTGATGTTCCTTTCCTATGACGTTTCACATAAGGCAAGTGATTACTTGTTGTGACAGACTGTAAAAGATACGTAATTATTGGGGGAAAAGGCTAGTTCATTCCTGTGACACTATATGGATTTACATACTTCTGTGCATTGGACATAAAACACATCGGCTCATCTGTGATTTTGTGGGGTTTTACTTTAAATGCCCAGAAAAAGTTCTTATGTTTTATCTCAGAGAAAGGAGATCTAGAGATGATACAATTAAAGAGTTATTTTAAAACAGACAAAAAGTTCAATGTTAAACAGTCTTGTTTAAGCTTGATTCACAATACTACCATGTTGAGACATGGAGAATTTTCATGGAGCTATGACTTTACATTAAGTATTTGTTAAGATAATTCTCAGTAGAGTGAAGTGGATGGCAATTCCCATGCCCCCCTGAACTGGTCTGTCTGAGACAAAGTGTGATTGTGGTGGTGGGTGACACTGCTCCTGTCCCAGCATCCAGACACCAGCTCCCACTGGAAGACCCTGGCAGACACTTTACCCATCCATAAGATAAGAGTGACTGGAAATGAATGCCATGATGGTTTGTCACCATTTAAAAATTATCTGAATTTAGGCCTGTGGAGGGCTTTTCCCACAGGCTATGGCGGCAAAGATCTTTATTATAAAGCTCTTTTTGTGGTGTTAGGAGGGCAGCATTTACCAGACTTAAGAACCTGTGTTTTGTGAGGTACCTTTGAGGCTATGCATTAAGAAACCCCATTCCTCAAATATACTATTCATACAATATGTTTTCTTTATAGGACACGTAAGAGTTTTAAGGAGTTTATTCTGAAAATTGGCATGAAATTGGATTTTTTTTTCTGTGAGTAGTCAACATCAGTAAGCTAAGCATAGATGGAAGATACTGCAGACCAGTGTTTCTGGTGCTGAGCAAACATATGAATATATAATCACTTATACAAACGAAAAATATTACTTTTTTTGATGTTGCCAAGTCGACTCCAGCTTTAGATAATGGACTAAAAGGTGCAAGCTCAGCACATTGTTTGGAGCTGTAATGTCTTTAGCAAATGAGGGAAATTGAATACCCTTTGCCTATATAACCTTTGCCTTCACTGGTTTTGCCTTATTCATGTTTAGAAGTACACATCATCCTCTAATGTGTTTAAATAGCAGCAGGATGGAAGTAATGACTGTGCTTTCAAGGGCAGAATGCTCCTGAGTTCCATGGGGACTGGATGCTAGATTATACCAAACAGTCATAGAGCACACATGACTCAGACCTGAGTTGCACATCTGAAGTGTTGCTGTAATGAAAAGCATCACTTAATTTTATTTTTTTTTTAATTTATAACACAGGCAAACCTATTTTATATTTTTTTTTAAATGTGTTTTACTTTCCATATTTTGTCTGGTTAATACTCATATATGTATATATATACATATGTGACACCACAGAATGCTTGCAGGCAGTACCATGCATATTAATATATATTTATGTGCTGGACATTATATGTACATATACTCTATATTATTTACTAGCAACCACTTTTATTTCAGACATCAGAAAAATGTGGGATTTCACTGTGTCTAAGAGCACTGATTACATTCACAATGGTGAACAGATTAACCGTTTAGTTGCAGGTATCAAGGTTGTCACTCAAACTGGCAGCACCTCAGAATAGCTAAAGCTTATCAAAAATTGTCTGGATTGGAAATGACAGCCATACATGCATGAATGCGTCTCTATGGCTGGAAGATTGTTGAAGTGTGAAGTGAAGAAGTTCACTTCAGTTTATTTTTTATCATAATTACTGTATTTCATGAAGGAACATTGACTTGCCGCATGATAAATACTAGGGGAAACAGAAAGAAACTTCATTCTCTTATCATCTTATTTCCCAGAGGTCATCACATTTGAACAAAGCGTATTTATTTCATTCCTTATGCATTTATGTAGCCATTTACTGTACTCTGTATAAGTGAAGCAGAATAATTTTTTGCGAGACTAATTAAAAGTTGCATGGTAGAAAATGTTTTTGTGATCACACCACCGTAACGAAATTGAGCTGTCTTTACTGACGTGTGCTCCATTTACTGGGTTTTTTAAAACATATTTCCCACACTTCCAGCAGATCATTATTTTTTAAAAGCAAAAACATACTAAAGTTTTTCCTCTTAAGTAAATTAATATCCTTAATGAACATATTTAGAAAAATAAGGTGGCAGTTTTTCTCATCTTTTTTTGTATATTGTGTGTCTTTATTCTGCTTCCCAGCTCTATAGCATCTTAAAAAACTTCCATGTCAAATCAAGAACAACTAAGTGACCTCTGAGTCAACAGGATTGATGTGTAAAGTTTATTTGTCTCCAGCCTGGTGGCGTTACGGTCTCCTTCAGTCCTAGCATGAAGTACCAACCAGGCAATTTTACCATGTTCTACATTCTGGATCCCACGTGGAATAAGCCTTTAGTAACTGGAAAAGGCCGGTAATTTAGTTACATGATTTCATCATATACTGTTAACAGAGTTGAGGATTGCACTAAACAAGCCTGGAAGTTTTACCATGTCAAGTGGACAAGCCTAAGCTTTTATTTCATATATAAGTCCCCCAAGTTACCTCAAACCACTGTTAATTCTTCCCAAACACTGCTATAGGTGGGGATGAGACCTAGTTCTGTGGCTGATGCACTTGAGGAGAAAATGGTCTACTGAGAAAGAGAGGATCCAGTTTTAACTGGCACATCACTCAGAAGTGCCATTTGGCCTCCTTACACATTTTGGGAAGTTTTCTTCTTCAGCTGTTATATGCCAGATTAAATTGGAAGCGTTAATACTCTCTGTGTACACTCAAATACAACTGCTGTATCTGAACGAGGCAGTGGATAAAGTGTTGATAATAGCAGAAGTTCATGTCATGCTCAAAAAGACTAAAACACGTCACACTTTTGATGCACTTTATCATTGTAGGCCTGGGGTCAGGGATCAGCCACAGCCCTACTACCGATCCAGCAGGTGGCCTTCAGCAAACTGTGAAACTCCTGCTTGCAAAGCAGAAGCATTTTGTATTGTTCTGGCCCTTGAGGTTATGATGGCACCCAGAAGACTCATGCACTATTGAGTCTCTGTGCTGTGGGGCAACTGACAGTCGTAAAAGGGGCTGCCCTGCAGAGATATCAAACCATGGGTAGAGGAAAGGAAGCATTGCTTAAAAGAATTGGGGAATGAAGGTAAGGAAAATAACCCTTACTGCTCTACCTGCCATTAAGTGAAAAAGCTATTGCCAGGTTTTATAATTTTTAGTTGCAAATCTGTGACTGCCTAAAGCAGAAATCCATACATACATTATTTTCCCTTCCCAGTGGCTGACCACATGAGCCAAGACGAAATGCCTCCCTTCCCAACTGTGTGCAAATGGCTCTGAGGTATGGATAGATATGGGATTGTCAACTCCAATTAGTTGAAGAAATGACCTACTGTACTTCTCTTCTATAGGTATTACAAAAGCCGTTCCGCCCATGAATTAGACATCGGTGAGAAGCTGAATTTAAGCCCACTATTGTATGGGAATGTCCACTCCGCTTTGCCACACTAAAGACATTCAGGCAGGCAGAACACCCTCCGCTGACTCATTAGGGCATACATTAGAGGCAAACTCGCTGCGCTCGCCATGAACCCACGGTGCTCTCTTGAATGGTAGCCCTTGGTGGACGCTCGCAGGGCAGGCCGGTTCCCACAGCACCCCGCTGATCCCCTGTGAACAGATTCGCAGCTCCCCGCTGGCTGCAGAAATGGATTGCTTGCCCCATCCTCACCCGCCACTGACAGCCCTCATAATAATAACTTGCCCGAGAGGCGAGGCACAGGGACGGGTTTCTGACAACTCATTAGCCTGAGATACAGTCGGTTCCTGCCAGGGACCGTCACCACCTCTGCAGAGGGAGCAGGACAATGCTGGGCAACACCGGTCGGGCCCTTTCGAGGCCATCCTTTCCCAAAAAGCATTACTTTCATCCTCAGAAAGGAGTGCCTGCAGGAGGTGACACCTTGGAGATCCCCGAGGAGGGAAAAACCAGAAAACTTGGAATGCCAGAAGTGCTGAGGAGAAAAATGAGGCCAGCAGGGGGTCGTATGATACTACAGTGAAACTACAGCTGCTCAGAGGGATGGGAGGCAGCCCTGGGCTCAGGCATGCACACATCGGCTGGTTTCGAGGCAGCAGCTCAGCTCTGAGCTCCTGGGTCTGATTTCTCAAGTGCTCTCTCTTCCTCCTTTGGCTTCACCATGACATCTTGATCAAGGTATCAGCCTGGGAAACGAAAACAAAAAAAAGAACTGGGAATACTATTAAATATTGCATTTAACTGTTCTCTGCAGTTTTTCTTTTAAAATCCATGTGTGCTGAATTGTCCTGTGACTTTTGTTACTGTCAGGAACTACACGTGAGATCCTGTGTCACTGGAGTGGTAGACAGGGAACCTCTGAGTCTGGCAGAAATGTCCTGGATGTAACTCCTCCGTGTGTGAAAATCAGCAACTAGAAGTTCCTCAGCCTTGTTTGGCAGGAGGAGTGCGGAGGACTGCCCATGATGAGCTGTTTTTTTTTTCTGGCAGTCATGGAATGCCATTACCTTACCTCCAGCTTGGAGACTGATGCTTACAAAGAAGAGATCTTCCATCAAAGCCCCCAACAAGGGGAATGTTGAGTAGGTTGTTGCTACAGGCAACAGATGCCCTTGCTTCTAATGAGACAGGAGCAAGACTTGGGGAATCTTATTTCACCTTTGCTGCATATCTGAGAGAATTTTCTATGCAAACCGAAGCCCTGAACTGTATGTCCTCTAACTGACGTTTTCAGGTTTAATCATTTGACTCGAAAAGAGCAAAACCATTTAATTGTAAGGTCTTTGACTGGTTGCATACTGGTAGACAATGAAAATTTAATGAGGTTTTTTGCAAATTTTAATGCAGAAACATGAACTGGTTTAATTAAGAGAAGCAATTTTCAGCACTACTGCAGAGAATGCCACCTAAGAAGACTGGAAAGAGTCACTCTAAAGCAAATGCCAGCAAGACCTAATTTGACAGGAAGAAAAAACAACTCAGACCATAAATAATTAAATAAATAAAAAGAGTCATCAGTGTGCTGTTCCCATAGCTCAGCTGCTTTAGAAATAAGAAAGACTTTCTGAACCACAGCTCTCTAAGTACTCAAGTGTTGTGGTCAGGAAAAGCTTGCTGCTATTGCTAAAGTATTGAGTATGTAAAATCACAAAGAAGCAACTTCTGTTTCAGAAGGGAAATGGCCATGGTCTAAAACTGAGTTATTTTATTGTTTCTATCTTCTAAGCAGTTTGTCTTGCAGGCAGGACTTGAACTGTGGAGACACGGAAAATTTCCAGGCACACTGGCGATGTTCCAGAACCACTAATAGCCCCCCTTAGTCATGAGAAGCAGCAACACATAGTAAATCATGCTGAGGACCAACAAAAGGTTTCTAACAGCTTTGTTAATGAGCTGGAGGTAAGAGCATGTCATTGACATTAGCAGAAAATGTTAAATTTGAATCTGATTAAGACAGAAATATTGCTCAAAGACAAGTGTGGAGATTAAAATCATCTGGGCAGAATTGATAGTAAATAATTCAATTTCAGGAACTAGAGTTGTTGAACAGAAAGTCGAATATATTGCTGTAGGTTTCAGATGCAGTCTGGACAGTGTGGTCTGTATAGAGATCCAGAGGAACTTACCTCTTGTGAAAAGGAGGCCCAGCAGATGTATGTGATGATGATAGTGACATCGTCTGTTGGCAAGTGACAGCTGGTACCATCCCAGTGGCCTCAAACTGAGCTATTGATGGTAAAAGGTGCAAAGAGAGAGAAAGAAACTAAATCGATCCAAATTATAAGGCTGTTCTGACATGGTCTAAGGCTGTAGTGAGATACTGCTAAGTAAACAAGGCACATGTTTATTCCCAAGCTGTCTTGAGAATTTTGTGAAAAAAATCCCTAGATGCAGAACTTCATGGGAGATTAAAACAGCAGAGGAATGAAATGGGTATTCGTGTAGATGTGAGCTTTGTCAAAGACAAGGAGAATCAGAGTCTGCTGTTGGATAAACCACAGAAGTGTCTTGTCCTTCCCACAAGAAAAGTTCTGTTGCTGAAGGGAGAAATAAAACTTTATGAAGAAGGAGTTATGAGCAGTGGTGTAGGTAGGAGTGCAGCTGGGCCTTTATATAGCAAAAGAACCCTGGGAGAGAGGCAGCCGTATATGGCTCTTCCTCTGGGAGATGCACTAGTGACACCAGTGCCCAGTTTTTTGGACCAGGTTCATATTTCTGAATTGCTTTAAGCACACAGTACGAAGCAGGGAACAAGGTTTATTATCTATTATTAAGGAACCCTGGCCTACCAAAATAATATTAAAGAAGCTTTCCTCAACTACAAAAACTTTGCTTATTAAAAAAAAATAAATTACATGACTGTGAAAATGCAGATTCTGTTTATTTTTTTCCAAGTTCATTTCCAGCACTGCATTTGAATTGGACTCAGCAAAATGAACGAGAAAGGAAGATAAAACTCAGCTAGGCCAAAAGAGACATACTCCAAAGGAATTTCAGTGTTGCATCTCAGGGTCACTAAAAGAGCTGTGTTGGTCATGCCCCCCAGTGACATGTCTTAAAATCTCAAATAAAGTATCCACACCAATATTATCCTAAATGTGGTCCAGACCACAGGTTTGCAAGTGAGGTGAAGTCTGATGTTTGAAGGCAAAAGTGACTGGTGAAACTCAGGAGTCTGGAAGGAGGTGAGTGAGGAGGAATTTAGAGAGGAGTGGAGGAACCTTTAGAGGAGACTAATGCTTAAGGGCCACCACCTCTGCGAATGGAACAAACAGCTGATCATCTAATATTCCTTGGGGCAAAGGAAGGAGCTGATGTCACTTTTCCTAGTGTGTGAAGAACTCTAGTTCCTGGGGGTTTGTTCACTTGGAATATTTAAGATAAGGAAAAAATGGTTTCAGAATATGAATTTTTCCACTTTTTAATATGGAGGCTATATATAAAGTATTTTGTAATGTTTCACAGCAAGCCGTTTTGATATATTCCACTGAAACTACTCCTCAATGGGAAAAAAAAAAATAAAAAAACATTCCAGAAGATGTTTTTTGCTTTATTACACTTCCTTCCAAGCCCACTAAATACGCTTTCCAAAAGTCAAAGCACTTCTTTTGCTGCAGCAGGCTGAGTCCAGAAAAGTGGCCAGTCCTGAGTTCTCAGTGCCATTTCTGACCCCTCTTATAATATTTTAGATACCTCAGATATTTCTTCATCAAGCTCTCTGAAGGCAAGGACTGTTAAATCACATCTGTAAACTGAAGCATGGAGAATTCTTTACACGTGTAAAATTCCTTCTCATTATATAGAGAGAAACAGTTTACAGGCTGCTCTAAGTACAAGGCAAATAATTCACCAGAACAATAGGAGTAGTATATACAAGCCTCTTAGCCTTGATGATCTTGTTAGGCTACAAATGTCTGAATGGCTTGCCTGGTTTACTTGAAAGTGACTAAATTAAATGCTGTCTTTTGTTCATTAGCTGGGCAATTTTTTTTCTAAGCACTTTGCTCCAATTCTGAAACATCTGCACATAAATGAGAAAAAGAAAAGAGGGCAAAATAGCACATAAAGGGGATTTAATTCTCTCTTAAACAGAAATGCAAATTAAGGAATTCTAGCTAGCCTGGGAGATTCCTGTTCAGGGATTCTGGATATTGGATGGGAACAATATGAACATACATTTCTCAGAGCATTCATGTTGCCCAGAGCTCCAAAACTGGGGTTCATCCATGATCATATTCACAAGAGATGATAAATTATTGTTTAATACTTACATTGGGAAACGTCGAGAGATGAGACCAGAGTCTGTATTTCGGTGTTCTAGACTGAATTTACACACATGAAGACATTCGTCTGGAAAATTACCCTGCTCCTTAAAGTTTGAATTCATGAAGCTATCCTTGAGATATATGAAACATGCTGAGTTGCATACATCCATCAGCGCATGGGTTTCAGTGCCTTCTGACATATTTTCAAACATATCAAGCTCCATGTATTCTTTGAGCACTCCTGCTGAGACTGCAAATCCCCAGATAAATGCCTGCACCACAACACTGAGTGGAAGGCTTTCATATTTTATTTCCTTCAGTGCTCACTGTGTCAGCACTGTATTCTGGTTGAAGGCAGTGGTTCTTTGGTCCATGATCTCTGAAGTTCAGCAATAGAAAATCTGGATCCAGGGAACAACCTAAGTGCTCTGTCACAACCATGGGGTGGACCTTACAGGGTTCTTTTCCTGTAGAGTTTCTTTGTTTTCCACCTGGAAGTTTTACTCAGGTTGCTTTTGCCAGCTCTCCCTAAGGGCCGTGGATGTCCTGATCTGCCTCTTAGCAGGGAGGCTGGGTCATGATGCACCTTCTCAGGCTGCTCCAAAGCCCTGTGTGCTCCAGTCAGTGCAGAAGTACAGTGCCATCCCATGGGATGTACTTCCTGAACGGGACAGCCAGCCAGGGCTGAAGGCAGGCTCCCCTCCCTGCTCTGCTGAGTGCCACTGCTTTCCCAGGCACAGCGTCCCACCTGCAAGGGCTGACGCCCGTTGCAGGACCCCAGGCATATCATGTTCTTGCATGCTCAGAGACAGATGTTGAAAGGTGTGTTTTTAGAGTTGCTAGCCATTTTTGTCTGAAGGATCTGCTCTACTGTGTGCTTTCTTGCTGTCTCTTATTCCCTCAAACAAGGAAGAAGCCAAGGTTTTGGAAGCCAAGTCTAATCCTGTTTACATGATGCTTTTAACTCCTGTATTACTAGTTCAAAGCATGTGTCCAAATTTAGAAGCAAGACTAATACAACCTCAGGCTTAGCACTCATCAGATCTCACTAATTAAGCATGTTCAGGCCTGGTCAGTACCAGATGGAAAGTTGTCAAAAAGTTATATGCCTTAGCTTGGAGTGGTGTCAGAGGCTGCAGGTGATGCAAATCTCTCAGTAATCAGCTACTGTCCCAACCACACTTAGCCTGACAGCCTGGAACATCCAGAGCAAACTTTGATTTCATTACAGGCATAGCACTTCACAGCCATTTATCCATGAGGAGAGGGAAAACCAGCCTGATTTTGAAGACCAGCGCAGGACTACTTGGCATTTAAATACTGAAAATCCTATTCAGAGAACAGAGAAGTACTTTGATGCTGCAGAACACGTGTGCTGGCCATCAGCATGGCACTATCTCCTAGCACCATCCCCTGAGTATATGGAATGAAAATGATGATGGTTTGGTCTGGAGTCTGGCAGGTGCTCATTTATCGTCAGTAAAATACTGAAATATTTTTTTGCTGCAGATAGGGCGTTGATTGAGTAACACACTCCTAAGAGGAGAACAAATATCTTCTTTCCTGCATTCTTTGTCTTGCTTATCCATCTAATTGCTACACTCATTGGACCATGCTGCTGTTACACACTTCTCACATGTAAGTGAAACTTGCCCTCAGTTTAAATGTCTAGCATGAGACCCCCGAATGACCTTTGTAGAACTCCAGTATGAACCAGATTTATCATTGTATACCTGAGAGATGAGTTTAGCCCTAAAGAAGGCTTTGCAAAACCCTAGGGATGGTCATTATGACACAAGTAGTTGTAATAAACCACTTTACATAGAAGACACAATTTTGCCAGTGGCAAATGCTCTACAACTTGAGAGTTAGTAGATATACATGCAAAGCTTCACAGCAGACTTTCTCCTACAAACTCTGTAACTCCATAGCTATATTGCAAAAAAAAAAAAGCTTAGCCCATAAGGTGACAGAAGTGCCCACAAGGTCCATCATATTTGCCACAAAATCCATGTGTGATCCAAGCAAAATGAGATCAACACTTTGAAGCAATGGTGTCTTTCCGATTTTGCATGAGTTGTCAAGAAGAGATAGAAGGTAAAGGGGCAATTTACAGATTTAAACCTAAGGCAGATTCCTGCCTATAACCTGTTACTATCTTAACTCTTTGTTTAGAAACATTTTCACATTCATTATGGATTTTGAAAGTGTAAACCAGCCTGCCCTTTCAATAGCCAGTGAACAGCAAAAAATACAAAGTGGAAATCAAGGGTTTTGGCAAACGGTGTCTAATTCTGTTTGTACAAAGCTGTCGGGTTTAGAAATATCACTGCTTCCCTTGCAGCCCATCTCTGTGGGATGCCACCAGCACCGTGGGATTCCCCAGCTCCGTGGAATGCCCCTGGCACCCTTTTGACCCACAGGAGGTGCACACACAGAAAGGTCCCTGCACCCCAGTCCTTGCCCAATCCCCTCACCCCTCAGGTGGACTCCCCTGGCCTCTCAACCAGCCACACATGCTGTCTCCTTTTGTAGACCCGTCAGTCAGGATAACGTCTTTGACCAGGCAAAGCACAGCCACTTTTCAGCTGGAAACAATGCTCGAGCCACAACACGGCATTGTGCTCAAAGCGGATTACACAAGCAGGGCTGTCTGCCTGGCATGATATTATTATATCAATAGGACTTTTCTTTCTCCCGGAAAACGTAAGCTCTGTTATCTTTTAACAAAGAAACCCAATGCCAACCTGCTGCCAGTCGGCACATTTAGCACAACAGTGCTGCTTTTCTTGGAAAACACTAACAGCTATGGCTTTTTGTGACAAAAAAGTCAGGGGCTCCAGTGGGGAGAGAGGAAAGAACTTCATCAGTGGTCCAGATTCCTCTTCAAATCTGGCAATGAGCAAGCCATAAAATGGAGGTCACACAGGTTAAACCCCGTCTTGATACAAAATCCTGCTCCAATGCAAAGTCCCTGTGTGCCAGTGGAAAGCCCCCAGCAAGTGGGTGCATGCAGCCCATGGATGGTGGGGTTCATGTCCCTGTGGTATCAGTGGGGCGTGCATCTGGAGCTGATGGTGAGGCAGGAGGAGGAAGAGTAGGCCAGTGGAGGTAGCAGTGGCTCTTGCCAAGAAAACACTTTTGCTGTGTTTTTCACTGCTCCTGAATGATGTAGAGACCTCACTGCTGGCCTGTGAGGAGTCAGGGACAGCTGAAACATTCCCTCAGGTCAGCTGATTCTTCCTAGTCCTTGGGTTTGTTACATTCAACAATTTCTGGATGCGTTTTTTCCCCTGAAGCAATTTTGCACCACCATTGCCTTATACTTTCTGTTATCTTTGGCTCCAGCTGGGCTATTTATTTCTCATTACATAATTCCAGTCAAGTTTCAGACCCCTTGATTCCTGTAAAGCAGCACTAAAAGGCTGTCGCTGCTGTGCCCACTGATTGTGGATAAAAACAAACATTACTCCATCTGGCTGCATCTATCTATCATGTTCACCCATCTGTGGTTTTGCCTGACAGTTAAATTAATTTATCATTAGAATAAATCCCTTTCAAAAAAAGGGAAAAGTGAGATCCTTGCAAACAAGCATTGTGTTTAATTTTAGATGTCTGCTTGAATATACCAAAGGAAATTTCTGAATAACATTCCCAGTCCATGCTTGGAAATATGCCTGTCTTCACATATGCTGAATGTGTCTGCTTGCAAGGAAGGGCTGGAAGACAAGCCAGATACCTACCCACCTATCATTGTCCAAGGTATGTTTCAGTCATATTTGTCTCTGTGCATGGCAAAAGGAACCCTATGAAAGCAGTGCAGGGCTTTGGCATAAATCTAGTGTTAAAAGGTGCCCCAGTAGAATCTTGGGTTGGGTTTCCTCACAGGAGATTTAGCTTGTTAAAATTCTTTGCCCTCTAAAAGCCCCGAGTCGCATTGGTATAAAAAAAAATGGAGTCCTAAAGGTTCTGTTTTCAGGTTTCTTGTGCTGTTTATTATTTGATATCTCAGAATTTTCTCTGCTCCCAGCCGAGATCCGGACAGCAGCTGAGAAATGAGGTGACTGCCCACTGATGGGACGTCACCTTACATTTATACAGATAACTACATGTAGGTTATTTACTATTTTGTACCAATGCCTAGTGCTTACACTAAAAGGGTCATTTCTACTTTGACCCAATCCACTCTAACTACCTTGTATCATCACCACCCCAGAAGATGGAGGACGAGGAAGAAGGAGAGGGACATGAGGTACCACCCAAATTCCACCATTTTGTCCCCCATTTACTTCTATTCTAAGAACCCTAAAACTACTGAATTTTGCATCTTCTACTGTGCTAAACTACTGTTTTCACTTCTTGGTGATTTGCAATTCCTCTCTCTGTGTTGGAAGTCTCTCCTATGGACTAAAATCAAACCCGGTGTTCTCCTGGGCTCTGTGCCAAGGTCTCCAAGCCCCCTGGACCAGCTCCACACCCCCCTGTCCAGGGCTCAAATTCCCTTCCTCGGGTCCTAGGTCATCCAAGGGGATGTCCTGGACTCCAACATCATAGAAAACACTGGTTTACTGGTGCCTGTCAGCATCTTCAAAGACATATGTTTGCGGCATAGAATCCATGCTGTTTAGGATAGATTTTTCCTATCCTTCTCTATTGTTCAGCTGTGGGCTGTTTTCCAGAGAATAATCTTCTTTCCAGTTTGAAATTATCTAATCCTAAATCATTGCATCCCTGCTGGCCTGGCAGTCATTCCATCTCCTTCATCAACTTCAGTCTTCATTGCACTGCTTCTTGTACAAGATGAGACATTTCCTAATTTGAAATGCTCCTAACTTGATGTTCAGTTTCCTTCTTCCCAGGAGTACCTACTCTGCCTGGGCCAGTATTTGTAGAGCTGCTTGTGCACCTTGCCTTGCAGATAGGAAGGGGCTTGGAGCCCACACATATGCCAGAAGTCCTGGTTGCCTTGATATGGAATGCAATGCAAATAAGCACCAGTACTCCAGGGGGTCCCCATTCCACTGCAGTGCTTGTAGCATCCCTAGGCATGCACCCCTTTCCACACAGGAAAAGGTGACCCAGAACTGGGTCAGAGATGCTGGATGTACACTGGAATAAATCACTGAGCCTCTGAACATGAATGAGCCAGTCAGCTGTGGTTCATTACCACCTTAGTCATTACTTTGCAAATATTTGGACTTCTGCCAGAATTCATCAACATATTTCTGGATTCCAGGAGTGTCAGGAATTCATACCAGCTGTTCATTAGTCACTGCTCAGCATTCAACTTACTCATGCTAGGGAATGTCGGTGTTTGCTTAGAGAATCAGAAACCATACTGGTTCATCCACAAGGCACCCCAGTCACAAAGGTTCATTAGTGGAGCATGTTAGTCAACTTTTCATAGGACACGATAGGCAGAAAATTATTTGCACAGATGATCAGCTAATGTTTAAAAAAAATACCCTAAATGCTTCAGACTCATTTCCCAAAACTTCATACTCCCTGCTGCGTGACTGCCCTGAGTGTCTCTGACCAGGAGATCTACAGGGGGCTGGTGTTAGGCTTCTGCCTGTCACTTAATTGCTGCTCAAAGCCTTTTTGAGTGTCTCCTTGTCATTTCAGGGGTACTTCAGGCCTAAAGTCCACATTGCACAAGGCCCTGTAGCAGAGCCCAGAATCAGTTCCTACCTCATGGCACTGCTGCATCCAGCTCTGTCCCATGAGGTGACCTGACAGCCTATTTCAGGTTCACTTGTCCCTCCTGAAGGTGAAGCTCCTACACTGAGGTGGCTCTGAGCAGGATGCAGCTGCCTCTCCATGAGGACAGGCTCTTCAGGGAAGTGGTCACAGCACAAGTCTGACAGAGTTCAAGAAGCTTTTGGACAATGCTCTCAGGCACATGGTGTGGCTCTTGGGGATGGTACTGCTCAGGGACAGGGGTTGGAGTTGATGATCCTTGTGCGTCCCTTCCAGCTGACCATATTCTGTGATTCTGTGGCTCTCATTGTATGAGAGCAACCTCAAAGCTTACCATCATGCAGTGATGGGGTCAGTGCTCTTTGAAAGGAGAAGGGAGAAGAGATGAAGCAAGATGATCAAAACAGGGTCCTCAATTCACCACAGAAATACATCTAAGTTGCTGGTATGGAACTCAACATGCAAGCTTTGCACAGACATATTTCTCAAAGACTTGCACACTCCTGCAAGGCTTCTTTTAGAACTGAAGAGGTTGAAGTAGCTGCTCCTTTCATGATTTGGTCTGAAACAAGTAAAGGGCTATCTCCCAGTGACTCTGCTCTGTGCAGCTTAGCCAAAGCCTGCTGTCTGTCTTGTGTGACAGAAGGGTGGAAATGTCAGCTGGGACACAGCTCTCCTGTCAGCTGGTCCTAGATTGGCTCCCTCATCAAAGACAGCCCTTTGCTGGCTTTGTTTAGTGCCAGCATCTTCTTTCGTCTGTTTGTTCCCTCAGCATTATGGATGAAAGTGCACAGCCCTGGCTTACCAATGAGCAATGCCCAGGAGAATAAACCTTTGAAAATGGGCATGTGGCCCAACTCAGCTTCCCTACCTTTTCTCTGGACATCCTGGTGCCAATGGAAGGGTGTCTTCTGCCCTGGGTCTCCTAAGAATATGCAAGGAGAGTGACATCCAGGAGATCTCTTTATGTTAGGAGTATCTTCTCCAACAGGCAACATTACCTGGTTATGGTATTTGGGGCTGGATGATTGTAGGTGTTGCTCATTTACAAGAGATGGGTTTGGCTCTAAACCAAATGTTCCCAGCCTATAGAAGTCTTTCTCATAAGCTCACTTATGTCCATCTTTGATAAAAGATCTCAAGTGGAAAATTACTGAGGAGAAACTAAATGGTAAATGCGGAGTCCAGTGTACCAAATATTTGTGCAGATGAAAGGAAATTGCCTCTATTACAGGGAGATAAAGAAGGTACAAACACAGAATTTAACTAAATGGTTGATTTTCTCCAGTTAGTCCAAAGGAAAGCTCTAATTTCCCTAGAAAGGACAAAAGAAAGAAAAAAGCACAGCCCAAGGGAAGGGAGGAAAAAAAGACATTAAAAAGCATAAGACAGTATTTCCCATTATGAAAGGGGCTTTTTGGAGACATAATGCTCAGACCTACACTATTACAAGATTTCTTGTGATTTATGACAAATCTTATAGCTGACAGAAAATACTTGACATAATTCAGTTAATATTACAAAAGGTCTTTGGAACAAGCTAGCACAAGCTTTAAACTTTCAACTTGGGATAAATTAAAATTCTTACATGAAGAGCCCATAAAGACAGCACGTGTCCCAGCAACACCTGAATGTTACGGTTGTTGTGTGGACATAGGCAAAACAGTTCCTGGGTTTGGGAGATTGTCCTTTAGTCTACTGTTTCAGAATAATCTTGAAAATTAACTGGGGGAAAGAAACGCAAAACTCATATGCATTCTCTTAAAAATATAAGCAATCATGGCTGCTCACAGAACACTAAAATCTGCTGTCAGACAGTTTGGTGTCAATCCCACTGGACATGGCTTTTCTCAAAATGCAGGGCTTCTGTGCATAGAAGGCCACAAACAAACCCACACAATTGCTCACAAAAAAAACAAGCATCGTCCCAAAACAGAAAATATAGATCACTGACCCTTCACAACTGTGATCTGAGTCACTGCTGGCTTTTCTCCAAGCTCTGTTTTGAACCTGTGCTTTTGGGTCAGTCTCTGTCTTCCTTGTCAGGCAGGGATTGTTGGATTACTTTCATTATGTCTCTATTCCTGTTCAATAAATATATAAAAAATAATGTGTTCCACATATCCTTGCCTTTCAAAGAATAGTGAAGTTTGCTCAGATTTAGTGATGTGTTGCTGCAGCAATGAGGATGATACTGTATGTTAAATAAAGCAGGAAACCAAAATGAGTATTGCTTTCTGTGGAACATTTTAGAACAGAATTTTTAGTGTAATGGTTTTTAAAAAGTGGTTTCATATTAGTATAAAAATTCTTTTATTTAAGCCCTGATAGAAAAAACCCAAGCCACTTCCATTTTTGCCTTTTTCTTTTCTCTGGCCTTTCTACACAAGAAAGGAGAAATAAAGACTACAGGGTAAGGGAGAAACTTCAATTTAGATCAGCAAACATGAATGCAATATTGCTTTATATATTGGAGGATGGGTAGACAAAGAAAAATGACCCCTTTAATTGATTTTAAACCATATCAAATCCCAGAACTTGTTCTGTATCTGTCCAGCCTGGAAAGGTAATTCATGTCTTGAAATGTGCTTAGAAATCAGAAATTATTTTCTTAGTTAAGTAAGAGACATTTCAAACAAATCAACAAGTTTTTATGGGACGAAAATTCCTTTCTTAAATGACCTCATTAGACACTAGTGCTTACACGGCAGACCTCTGCTAGATACATGTATTGAGCTGGTGGCTTCATGCTTTTTTCCATTCCCCCTTTCATCTCCTACTTCTGTCTTTTGTTCTTCAGTTACTTTCTGAATGGCAGCTTGTTTTTCTTGGCTACCTGTCAAGAACGTCAGTCGACATTGGATCAGTGGATCTCATCTTCTTTGATTTCAAACTTTTAAACCCATTAAAAATTTGAGCCATTTGTCCTGTAGTGTTCCCACTCCTGCCTGGCCTCCAGAAGCTCAGATGCCTTATTTAGGCAAGGGCAGTAAGGTGCCAAAATACCTCCCAGTTTGTGGTCTGAGCTTTGTCCTGGCTGTCTCCTCTGTTGCAGGGCACAGTGCTGCAAGTGCTCTGGTTACACAAGGCTGCTACAGTCCATGGCAGGAAAAAAGGGACCTAGGGGCACCCCATGTCCCTGCCAGCATTGTTAGAAACCCTCTCCCCAAAGCAGCATTTTTCTGTGGTGCATTGGGGGTGGGTGGGATTCAGACCACATAGTTCAGATTTCAGTCTGTAACCTCCTGCAGACATTTCTGAGCCATTGATCTATAGGGGGAATCAGGATGTCACTGGCCTACGGAAGCAGTAGAAGTTCATTCCCACCAGCCAGATCTGCAGTGGTCTGTTCAGGAAAAAATTGTTACCTCCTTGAATCCCCTTGCACTTGGAAAATCCTCCCCTTGCCAATGACAAAGTGAAGCCCTGGTTTCCAGCCTGTCTGTTAGTCTGTTTCCTTGTTGAACTTCTGGGAGCTTACATCCATGGCCCTGCCCAAGTCTCACAGTCACTCCAGCTGTTAGAAATGTCTAAATTTATCTTGTATGAAATGTGAGTAAGTGGCTTTGTATCAGCTCATATCTCTCCAGATGTTTGAGTATCTCATCTGTCAGGAATGTATTTAAAATTTTGTCCAATGCCAAAATCACAAAGCTATAAAAATATTTCCACCCTTAATAACTCCTGAATCGTTCTGAAATTTCCTCTTAAGCATTGCTTATCTCTCTTCATCCTTTTCCAGTGATTTATTTTTTCAAACCAAGGAGAACATTATCTCAGTCATAATTCAATCATTCAGTGTCCCATCTCTGAGAATGGCCAAGATCTGGTGAAGAGCCAAGTAAACTCAGGATGGAAAATTATGAAATTAAATTATTTGACCATAATTAGAGATACTCCCCAGAGTTTAGTGTCTGCTATGCGTCTTAAAAATATTTTTGATCCTGTCTATTGCTACAGACTCTTCATTCATATGCAGCTATGTATGTGTTTATTTGCCTCTCTTAAAAATCTTGACTCTGCAGGGCAGCATGATCTGTTTTCTGGTCTGTAAAGATATAGAAACTGGACATGGGAAAACAAGTCTCTCATATGTCTCACTCTTACAGTGCTGTGATATCCTTGTATTATTCATTATTATGTTTTTAATGGAGTTGGAAATCCCCTAAACTTCTTTAATTTGTTCTTTCATTCTATATTTCTTTTAATTTTTCCTGGCATTCAGTTATGATTTTCTTTTGTGTGCACAGCTGCATACTGTACTGCCTTGAACAACCATACCATGACTCATTTACTATCAGTATTTCTCTCCAGTCCTTGTTCAGCCAGATCAGGCTTCACTGTATGTACTTCTAGCAGAGGTCTGTCCTCCCTCTTTGTTTCCTCCTGTTCTTGTATGAATTCCCATCAGCATGCCAGCATCTTTCCAATCATGGGGTTCCCAAGTTGGTGAACAGACCTCTAGGTTCTCTCTAGGGAGTTTTTCTATTACAGAAGAGGTCTTAGGGCAAAGGGAATGTCAATTCATTGCCTGGGTTATTGGAGGGCAGTCAGCCTAATCCCCCTTGCATTATAAAACTCAACCTAAAGGACTAGGGTTGACCACACTTTAGTGGTGCCTGAATAAGTAGGAATGCAATTTCCACTGGGACTGGTGCCACAAGCAGACAGAGGTTTTGCAAATCAAAGTGTCCTGTCATCTTCCTTTTAGGCATCCTGCCACCTTTTTGTCCATATTTTCCTTAGCGAGCTGTCTGTGCACACTGTAAGGAGATGGAGAAAGCTGGGTGCCCAGGAATGGGACTACAGAGGTCAGGACATTGGAGATCCAAGACATGAGCAGGTAATTCATCATACTAGATGGATCTCTATGTCAAATCAGCATCTAACATATCTGCCCTAGGGGTTTTCTTTGGACTGTAATGTCCCTATCATATATATATATAGCTTATAGGACCCTAATAGCCTGACCTGAAGGACAGGTCCCTCGTGTGATCCTGTACATGTCCCTGGGTGCTGGAGTGCTGCTGATGCTCACCTGGAGCAGAGCTCCTATTTAGTAGTCATTGAAAGACATCTCATTCTCATGTGCCAGAACCACTCTGCAAATCCAACCAGTAGGCAATAGGTGGAGATTATCAGGGAATTTGTTTACAAACTGCACTGCTAATCCTACAAAGCCGAGACTACTCCCATGTTTGTCTGTCAGAGATTTTATGGTCATGATAGTGGAAACATGCCACTGCACTGCTGGACTTTGTTGTTTTCAGATGCTAAGCACAACAGACACTTTGTTGCTGCAGTCAATGTGCTTGCCCAGTGAAGGAGGAGTTTCAAGGCTCTCAATGGACACTTTCTAAGAAGTCTAGACTCATTTTACCAAGACAGGAAACACAGAAAGTGATTGTCCCATATTTTTTTCATTCTGCAGATGACTTGGCTTTTGGATTCATGCTTTATAGCAGAAAAGGACATTATAATGACCCAGAAGAGTGAAGTCTGTCATGCTTGAGCATTTCCTTTATTGTCTAGTAGTCTTTAGGGATAATTTCTTACACACAATCTTATACTAATTTTGCAAAAAAAAAAAAAAAAAAAAAAAAAAAAAAAAAAAAAAAAAAAATCAGCAGAAGGGGAATGAGAGTATGAATGACAGATCAGGGAAGGGAAGACAGATAGGTGTAGGCTACAGGGGTAGGATTGGTTTTTTTAATAGGAGGGAATTAAAGGTCATAATGGCAGGAAGTAAAGGATGGATCTAGACTGCAACATGGAAAAACAGAGCAAGTTTAAGACTCAAGAAGAACTTAGAGTAAGGAAGAAAACAACAAGAGAAGATCAAGAAAGAAGTGATAGAAATGAAATCTCATTTAGTTTTATTTTCTAGCCCAGATAGACCATTTTTTCTCCTTAACGTACACAGTATCTGTTTCAGCTGGTAAGTTCATGACAAGGAGAAAAAAAGGTCCCTGTCAAAGCTTTCATTAACTGAGAGATGCAGTTTGGAATAGCAGAAAATATTTTTGGGTTAAGGACATAAGTTTAGCTATAACAAGAAATAATGATCTGGAAATGCTAGGATAAACCTTTTCCTGATGTTCACAGCAATTCTTAGGACTCATTTGTGTCAGCAGCGGAAGTTTAAATTCAAGCAGCAATGGTAGCAACACTGACTGCTGCTGGTGTCATCTCAGTTGAAATACCAGTGCATCCAGGATTTATCAGTTCAAGCCTTTTCAATCTCTGCAGACCTTTAGACCCCTGTCTCCTGCCACACTGCTTTGTGTTGTGGTGGGTGTTTTGGGACGTCCTGCTTTTCATTGCTTCTGACACTGTACCTCTTTGCGTATACATTCACTTTGCACTTGGATATGTATCACTGTGAGGGTGGGCCATTCCTCCTAATGTGGTGCCCAAACAGGTGATAAAGCCATCCTCTCATGCACAATCTCTGTGCAGCAGCAGGCTGTGAAACTTGCTAAAGAAACCTAAATGAGAAAGAAAAAACACTGAGAATATTTCAGCCTACAATAGCTCTTTGGTTAGAAGGCTTTCCCAAGGAAGTTTAATTCTGCCCAGGACTCAAACCAATACTTTGCTCTTCATTGGTGAGGCCCTTCTTTCACTGCTTTAGCTCCTTTGGGAGCCTGGCATTTCAGCATGGTGAACATGGCAAATAGGAAAACTTTCAGGCACCATAGTCAATAACAACATCTAAGGATACAAAGAAAAGTTGTTCAAAAAATCAATGATGTTCAGAGTTTAATTTCAGGGATAATAATGCAATGATTTGTGCTGGTTTACTGGGAGGTCATCTGAAAACAGAACAATCACATTTCTGATCAGATGATGAACTGAAAAAATAGCTACTAATTCAGTCCTCGGTAGTGGTTTTGCTTTTCTTTATGCTTCCATGGCCTACAAGTGCTACAGAAGCACCCCAGCTGTCAGTGGTTTCAGAGACCCACCACTGAGACAGCTTGGAAATCTGGGAGGATTGACATGTAATATGTGCCAAGGAGCTTCAGCAGTTTCAGTCTCTAATGAACAAGCCGAATCTTCCCAACGTAAGCATCAAAAGCCATCAGACTTTAAGGAGCAGCTGTGCCAGCTGACCCCAAGCAGAGATCCCATCTAAGGCTTAACAGCAAACCTGGGCAGGGAACCAGGTCAACAGCAACAGCAAAAAGAGAGCAAATCCCCTCATTCTTTGCACATCCTAGTCTAAGCATGCAAACCTCCCAAAGTACTGTAAAAGGGTTCCAATTCCCCACTGAATTAGAACACCCTTATGAGCAAGATGGTCAGGGCTGTTGATAGAATGGTCTTATTCATACAAACTAAGCATCTGGCTGGTGTCTGTCCTTCTTTGTGTGCTTTTTCTTCCCCTTCGAAGCACAGTCACAGCACTGACTCATTGCACTTGAAGGAGTTGCCTGTTGCCCAGCAAAAGTGATTCTAAACCACCATATACCAAAGTTATCCTTCAGGAGTTTAAAGCAATCTTCAGAAGAAGTCTTGCCTGCTGAAATGGCTTCATAGGAGTCCATAGGCCTTTGCTGAAAGACCTTGATGAACTAATGCATCTAGGTGTGTGTAGGTATGGCAGCCCCTTCTGCTCCCCCATAGTTCCCAGTGCCCAAAGCCCACCTGCAGAAGTGGTTTGGGCATTTAAGGCCTCTCAGCTCTATAGCAGCTGTATTTTCTGTTCTTCCTCTGAATTTACCAGATCAGCTGGTGAGAAGAGGCTGTGCAGACCAAAGCTGCCTCAACTCCTTTTTCTTCTTTGAGAGCTTCTCCTAAACCTTTTGGGCACAGGTATACAGCTACCATGTCCTGGGGTAACAATCTGTCACTTTACTATTAGGTACTGCAAAATGTCTCCAGGTCCCCATGTTTCTGCTGCACCATGTGGGATCAGAGCCATACACACCAGGGCCTGGAAATCTGAGCTGCTTTGAGGAGGATGGAGAATCCCCAGAGGACTCTCTTCAAGATGATCAGGCTTTGTTCTGGCCATGCTGATATTTCATGTCTTCACTGCTGCCTGCAGCGTGGCTTAGAGGTACCAAAGCTAGCTGTAAGCAAGAGCTTAATGCAGGCTAATTTAGCTTAATTGCTCTATTTTCAACCAGAGCAAAAGTCACGAGGCCCCTGGTATCTTTAATATATGCAGGAATAAGGCAGCTGGGAATAGTGTTACTTAGGCTGGTTCCCTGGCCATCTTGCCATTCTTTACGTGTTCTACATCCAGACATACTGAACAACCAGGGCTGTTGTATTTAACTACCTATAAAAATGATGTTTAAAAGCTCCCTAGTGATCCAAGCTTGAAAGCAGCCAAAGGGTGACTGAAGTAAATGCACGAGTTACATGAATCCATAGCTCTGCTACATTATGGTGCTACAACAGTACAGACACAGCACATTCCACATTTATGGAGCTTTTTCTGTTATAAGAGAGAAGTGGTCTTCCATTTCCACTTCCAGTAAAGCTAATTCATTTGAGTACATGATATACTCGAGATAATCTGCTGGATGTGTGTTAGACATACAGAAATAATTCTCTTTTAAAGGTGTATTTTCCACAGCCAGCACTCCATGAGGCTCACACCCAGTGACCTGCATCATGGAGTCTGACTGCAATGGAAGTATCTCAACTAGCACAAGCTCTTTCTAGCATTAGATTTTTTCGCTGCATCCCACAGTGCATGGCCAGTATTTTTCTCTGAGCCAGGACTGTGGCCCCCTTGGATTATTCCTGATGTCCTAGATGCAGATACTTTGTTTTCCAAAGAAGGGAGGGAAAATAGACCTTCTGCAACACACCTTTTTGTCAAGAGAGCTTTCCCACCAGTACAGGACAAACATCATTTCTGTCATATTTTTGTGGAGTCTCTGCTACACAGAGGGGAAGGAGGAGGAGGACAGCTAGTCATGTCCCTGGCCTCCCCAGCTGTGCTGTCACACTCAGGACTGTGGCTCCTTCCGTCTTTGCTGCTGGTTCATCAGTACAAACTCCCCATCACTTCTGCATGGGGCTCTGCCTGCCTTTGGAGGCTGCACTGCATGTCCTGCAGCCAGCAGGGTGAGAGCCCTTGCACTGCTGCTCAGGCTCAAGAGGGGACCAATGCTCGCAGTACCCCTTAGACCCTGGGAGGAACTTTCTATTCCAACAGCTCATTCAATAAAGTAAAATAATTTAATCAATGTTTTTTCACATGTTCTCTGACAGTCATTTCTGGTTTTTTTCAATGGAATCCAAGGGATCATGAAACAGTTATGGGCTTTCTCTAAATGCCACCTTTATTGCTATGTTTGATAAATTGTCATTATTCAAATTGGTCTGGAGTGCCTGAAGGGGGTGATTTACAACTGCCTAACCCTCCCTAGGTTAGCCATGAAACCACTGCCAAATGCTTATTTGAGCATTTCTAAACTGTGTTTGTCAGATTTTCATTGCTCATCTTGTTGATCAGGCAGACAGAGGCATGCTTTTCCCATCTTGCTTTCTACTAATACCACCTTTCCTCTGCATGAGTAGTGATTGTAACTGAAGGCTATTAAACCTCATTTAATCCAAATGTAATGCAGTTCTTGAACAGTCCCACTGGGGAAACAGGTTCAGCAACAAGCCACTGTCCTGGAGGAAACCCTGATCATCGAGTGTCTACTCCTGGCTTGCTTAGCTAGATTTTAAGCTGGTTTTCTAAATTCATTCTGTGTTTGCATCTGAAAGACCCTCCAGCTGTCTCTGCTAAATTCTCTTTCTGTAAGGTGCCATGCAATAGGCTTGTTTCCTGCACTTTGGTAGCAAGTTCCCATTGATCAGACCACCAGGGAAGAGCTGGATGCCTTGAGAGTCCCCAGGATGCCTGGACTGCTCAGCACCAGAGAGTTGTGAAGGATCACAAAAGGATGATGCTCATAGTTTGAACCAAAAAGTAAAGAGCAGATGCCAAAGAGGGTGGCACGGCCTTACCAATATCTATATCCCATACGTCCAAGCTCCTGCAAACGGGTCCTGCTGAGAGATGTCCTGGTTGAGAGCTGGGAACTAACACAGCTGTGTTGGCCTCCTTTCCCACTGGAAAAGGCACAGAAGAAAACACAGCATGATGTGTAATGTAATGTAATTATGTGTAATGTAACATGTAATAACATCTGCTGGCAGAGGACCCCTCACTCAGGCACCCTGAGCCCCAGCCTTGGGGGTCTGGCTCACCTTACATGGTGAGGCAGAGTAATGCCAAGGGTCATTCCCTCATCAGGAGTTGAGAAACATGCTGTGGTATTCTATGGCCAGCCAGGTGTTTCCAGCTCTTACCTTTGATGGTTTTCCAGCACAAGGCAAACATCCAGTCAGGTAGTGGAGAGGTGACAGCAGAATTCCTCAGCTAATCCTTTTCCCTTCTTTTCCCTATCCCTGGCCCACTCCTCCAGCTCCACACCCCACTGCTGTGGCTACTGCTGGCTGCTGGGCTTCTGTCTGGCACACTCCTCTCGGCTTTGGGATTGGGTGCCAGGGCTGAAACAAAGGCAGTGTGAGGGCCTGGGAGGGCTGTGCCCAGCCTCATCCCAGTGCCAGCCCCACTGCTGCTGTCCATGGCCAGCTGTCTCACCATCCCAGCCACCTCTCGCCGCCTCTGCTGCTCTCCCGGGCTGCCAGGACTGTTCCTGCTGACTAGCTGCTGAAGTTGGCAGAGGTGACATTCAGGAAGCAGCCAGCAGGTTAATCCTCCTAATAATTTGTAGCCTGAAGGACAGAGCAGAGAACTGACATAGAAAGCGTTGATGTTGTGGGTTTCTATGGCATTTAAATTTCATCCTGGTCTTGATATTTGCATATCAATTACCCAGAGAAGAAGGAGAGGAGGAAGGGCAGAGGTTATGTGGGAGCTAAGAAAACAGTGACAGCAATAGGCCAGTAAGCACAGGTCTTATTACAAAAAATTATGCTGACTGCCTACCAACACTTTTTTCTTTAGCAACTCCTCCCCATCTCTTTCTGTCTTTTACTTTGCCTTTTTTCCAACTGAATCCCCTGTAAATGGAGCTTGGGCAGATTAGCTGGTTCCCCTTCATTCCTGCTTGTCCAAAATGGACAGCAAAAAGAGAGGGAGAGAGAGAAAGGGAAAAAAAAAAAAAAACCAAAAAAAAAACAAAAAAAAAACCACCACCAAAAAACTCAAAATGCCTGAAGCCATCACTTGTGGATAAAAAACAGCTGTACATGAAAAACTGTTGATGTGGGGTTTGAGCTATTATGGCTGGGAGAATGAAACACCAACTCACCCTTCCAGAAAGATGGCAAAACCTTTAAAAAGTATTATTGAAAATAGGGTTTGAGATTGGGATTATATAGCAATGGATATAGAGAATTTAATGCACTTGGATCCAGCCTTGTGCACTGCCAGGCAATCCCCTGCAGCAGTGGACTTGGGACTGACCTTTCTTCCTAAAACAAATCCCTGTCAGAAGGCATTTTGATGCTGCTAGTCAAAGAAGTGTAGCAGCTATTGGACCTCCTGAATACCTGAAACAGCCTTAACCCTCTCATCCCTCCCATGAATCCCAAGAGAGGACTATAAGTAGAAGCAATACCTGCTTTCATGAGCAGGTGATGAACATTTACTGGAGCACTGGTGTGGGGAGACCCATTCCCACACTAAAAGGATCAATGCCATATAGAGTGTGACAAGGATTCAAATCTTTACCAGACTACATAGTAAATAGGTTTTTCTGTGATTAGTGAAGGGGTTTATCATTATGTGCCAGGTGCAGAAGTCTACCCAAGAGACTGTCATGGTCTCAGTTTTGCCCTCATATGAAATGTGAAGTGCAGTGAGTAACTCCAGGATTTCTTCTTAATTTCTTTTTCAGGTTCCTGAGAGACTCTCTGCATTTTTATCTTGTGGTGGGCAGAAATAGGGTGTTTTCCATCCACATTACTGACTTCTGAAGAATAGCACTATCACTGTATAATCCTTCTGTGACTTGACTTCCAATTCCATTGAATTCCATAAATCCCATGAAAGTGCTATCATTCTTATATGCACGCTGGTCCAGCATGCAAAATACTTTGCTCCAATAAGTCAGTCAGTCATCTGGTAGAGGGCAAAGTAAGGACACTTTGGCTCCCTCATTTTCTCTAGTTTTCTGTAGGGTGTTGTCACGTATCATAATTCAGCTGTAACAGGAATTTGCATATCACAGAACACTTGAACAGGTTGCCCAGAGAGGCTTTGGAGTCGCCCTCATTTGAGATATTCAAGAGCTGTCTGGACTCAATCCTGTGCAATCTGCTCTAGGATGACCCTGCTTGAGGGAGGGTGGACCACTGTGACACTGTGAATAAGGAGCTTTAATCAGTAATGATTGCTCTGGGTTTTACTTTGGTTTATTTTCATACAGAAAACTTAGGAATAAAGTTGTTTCAAAAATCTCATGAGTCAGTGAAAGGTTTTTGTTGCTCATTGGATGATGGCTGGAAGATTTTTGGGGATTTGCAAAAAAAATTGAGAAGTACAAGAGTTAATAAGGTGTTTTAATAGAAAGGATTTAAAGATTCAGTACCAAAACAGAGAGGAGGGAGGTGACTTCAGACCCTATCCAAAATCCACTGTCAATCTGTCAACTTCCATTTACTTCAGTAAATCAAAACCATATTTTTTATTGGAACAAATTTCTATTCCTTTCTACAAAGCTCTTTAACATGTTTAAATGTGTACATGATACATCAACCTCTGTCCATGGCTAGAGGAGTGGATCATCTGAAAATTGCAACAGCCACAAGATCTGGATCAGCCAAATTTTCTCTGAAATCAAAAGAACTGCTAATCCAGTAGATCCTTTATAGAAACAGTAGTATCACCATTTCCTACACAGTAAGGAACCAGTTCTACTGCTGAGCAGAGTGAGATACACCCAGTCCTGCCCAGAGGACACTGAAAGGGTCCCTCAATGAAAAATAATTGACAAACTAAAAATAAGCATCTCTGGAGCAAAAGCACATAGGTAATTGTTCACCTGGAATTGCTGCCCTGCAGTTATACTGCTTGTCAGAGACTGCTCCAACCCAGCCTCTCATCTTCCTGCCAAAGTGTGATGCTCTCTGGGTAGCACCTCTGCTCCTTGCACAACACTGAGCAGGCCATGCCCAGTCCGTGGAGGAGCAGTGAATGAACTGGCAGGCTCAAGATAGCACACGTCACACCACTTAAAATAGTCAGGCATGTCTGAAAGACTGCCTCGACCCCAAGGGCCTCCTGTTAAACTATAACAGGAGTTCTGAATATTTACACAGACGCTGAGAAAATACTGATCTTTGAACAAGTCTCTAGTTAAAAATAAGTTTGATCTTTTGAATTTTTGAGATTTTTCTAATAACAAAAGTCTGAACCTGGTGGCTCTAACTGGGTGAGGTATTTCCGCCTCCCCGCCCCGCCATGGTCTGCTTCTAAATTTAGCTTCATACACTGACTTGAAAACGTTACTCCCAGCTCATCCTTACCCTTGGCAGGATGCTTGGGGAGGAGGTTCACTGAGGATCATCTCTCCTCACACAATTCAGGAGCCAGGATTTCGCACTGACAGATAAGGCCAAAAGACTTCTGCTTCCACTCCCAGGGATAGCATTATGCCTTTGGGGACCTCTACCAAAGCAGCAGGCTCCTTCCTTCAGGTTACTGTTGCATTGGGCTACTGCGTGTCCCTGAGAGTGACCTGTGCTTTTGGGGCCTGGAGCACTCTGCTAACAAAGGGCTGGCAATAAAGGCGAGGAGACGAGGTCCCATTTGGAAATCCGAGCACTGTTTATTGTCAGGATGTGCATCATGGGGACAGCCTCGAATATATTCCAGGGATGAGAGCCAAAAATGGGCCAAGGATCTAGGGTTATATAGCAGATAAAAGGGGTGGCCTGAGGGTCAGGGTCCAATTGGGATAGGAAAACATGGTGCAGAGGAGTGGCTAGGAACTGGGGGACTAATGGGATCACAAGGGTGGAACACTGTGGGAAAAATAACCCAATGGGCTTCATGGAAAGGAAGAGCATTCTGGCAGGTGTGTATATATGGTAACAGGGTGACACAAACCCAACAAACCAATGAAACACCAAAACAGAAGAAACATTAACTCGTGTCTGTGAAGGCCCATGGGATGAGAGGTTTTCCTCACCATGACCTGAAAGGTGTCTTTCCCTCAGTCGGTCCCTCCAGGGCTGAGGCATAGTTACTTGGGGATAAGCCCCTGGGCCTTCACAGGTTACCTCCTCAGCATCTCTGAGAAGGCTGAGGCCATGCCCCCAGGCCTATCATCCCTGATTATTGCCTTAACACTTACTGTGACACATCTGTTGAGGGAACACCATTACTCTTTAAAGACTTCTTAAGTATAATTTAGAAATGCATACACCACACAGGTGATCTTCACATTCTGAGCCTTCCCATCCCCCTGTCTACCTATAGCCACACTGCAGGAATCATGGAATCACAGAATGGTTTGTGTTGGAAAGGGCCAGATACCACCTAGCATCTACCCTCTGCATGGGGAGGGACACCTTCCACAAGCCCAGGTT
The DNA here is from genome assembly GCF_965231275.1 of Zosterops lateralis. Lineage (NCBI taxonomy): Eukaryota > Metazoa > Chordata > Aves > Passeriformes > Zosteropidae > Zosterops > Zosterops lateralis. Next base: position 28,978,779 of record NC_139765.1, read on the forward strand.
GTTCAAAGCCCCATCTAACCTGGCCTTGAACACTTCCAGTGATGGGGCTTCCACAGCTTCTCTAAGCCATTCTGTTCCAGTGCCTCACCACCCTCACAGTGAAAAGTGATGATAAACTATCAAATGACAGCTGTATACAACTCTTGCTCTTCTTTAACTAGTAGTACAGTATGAACCCAAAAGCTTATGATCCTGAAGGAATTTGGCAAGGTGAACATTCACCTCCTTGCAAATACGTGATTTTTCTTCCTCTGGCGACTCAAGAGGCAACACTGAGAGACAAAGAAAATAAAACTGTGCTGAAATACTTCTGTGCCCTTCTGACCTTCTGGTGAACTTCCAGCAGCCCTGTAAAGCAGCAGACAGTAACATCTACCCTGGGAAGATGCCCACAGCTTGTAGCAATGCACAGCTCCCCAGGATGTATTCACTGAGCCACTGGCTTGGGGGCACTCATGGCTGCAGGTGTGTGCAGGTCCCATAGAGCCTCCGGGAGCCAGGAAAGGGGTGCAGGAGGATACATGTTCCCCATGGCCTGAGTTGCAGACTGCAAGGCCTCCAACAAGTAAAACAAATTCCTCTAGGAACAGCAGGGCTTCTAGGCAAGAAAGTGCACCTGAGTTATTTGGCTTAGGAGGACTGAAGCACATGAGCCAGGCAGCATCTCAAAGGAGTGGGATTATGCTATGAAGCTCTCAAATGTCTGGATACCTAAAATGACTTCTGGATGTTATCTCTGACATCATCTGGAAATTGTCCTTTATTCTCTCCAGTTTTCTATTCCATAAATCTGTTTCAGCAATATCTGACCTCCTGCCTCTGACAATGCTGTGAGTTCATCCTGATCACGTGCTCTCTCCCTCTCCTATCCCCACAATTACACCTCCACTGTGTAACCCCTCTCCTCATTTCCATTCACTGGGCACTGCTCTTCCCTCTTCCAATTTAAGCCTGAGCCTGGTTGCAGTCTCTCTCTCCAGCTAGTGATGGCACCATTCATCTCCTTCAAAATTTTCCTTCTGCAATTTTTCAGTTCGGATCATCTCCTTCCTTCCTGCCTCAGGGATTTCTCCAGAGCCATCCACTGCTCCTGTCAGTCTCATCTTCTGCTCCATCAAGAAAATTACTCCTGCTGCTTTATGGACCTCAACCTGCTCTATGCTCTTGATGCCAAATGGGTTGACACAGCAGTGTGAGCTCTTGCTCAGGTCCACCCAGACTTATCACCTACAGCAGACTTATCACCTGGCACTGTTGACGCAGAAGGAACTATGAGTTATGAGTTGCAATGGAGATAAATTCCCCACCTGTGGCTTGCATTTTTCACTTCCCAGCCCTGCAGAATGTGACTGCTGCAACCTGTCTGTAATCACACAAACCCCTGTGTGATTCCTTGGCAATACATCACTGTTTTGAAAGATGCAAGACAGAAAGCCTCTGGAACATCCTTTTCCTCGGTGGTCACTGCTATAAGGAGGCTCAGACATGTGGGAGCAGCCCACACCATGACAGTCAGGCTGAAGAAAAAGCCCATGAGTAGCTCACATCACAAGTAGCCATGGGGATGCAACAGTGCCTGGGGACTAGAAGTCCCTGTCTAGACACTCACACCTGGAGGGCAGAAAAACAACAGTGGCAAGGCAAGCAAAATGCTTCTGTGTGGCGTGTAACTCAGCACTGAAAAATTAGAAAGATGGCAAAGATCGACCTTCCTGTGCCTTTTAAGGTAAAGACATAGAGATAACATGTCCAGTCAGATGATTGTGCACTAAAAACCTTTCAGTGAGCATTTTGGTGATGACATAATCCTAGCAGCCTAAAACGTGCAGCACTTCTGAAATGCGTTACAGGAGACAGTGTGGTAGTCTTAAGACACTGTCACTCTGCTTTTTAAAACAGAATTGTTCTTCAGTTGTCCAAGTTCAAAGTGCAGAGAATGACATATGCAACATTTTGTCGCTCTTGGAACACGCTCACCTCCCAGAATAGATTCAGGTAAGTAAAAAAAAGTGCTCAGAAGTGCTCTAGCCTTGCTCTCCTAATGGTTCTTTGCTGAGACCTAAAAAGGTGATGGTCTGGTGGTGAGCAGTGGATGTAACTGTGACTTTTCCTGTTTTCAGAGGCAAAAACCTGCTGTTGCTGTATGGTGACAGGTGCTATCGAACCCATCAGACCACATGGGAGCTAAGCCACAGATTGCCAATTCCCAGGAAAGAAGGGAAAACCTTTTAGGTTTACGTGTCTCCATCGCTCAGTTACCAGAAGAGCCGATAAAACAAGGAACGTCTTCAAAGTTGAGCCACCCGGGGTTACTTGCGGTGAATTAAGTCCCTCGTTTGAAAGCGAGCCAGGCCGGAGGAAAGGCCGCCTTTCGCAGCTTCACTTCCACCCTCCGTGCCCCGACAGAGCTCGGGAGCCGAAGCCTCCGGGGCTTGGCGAGGAGCAGCCCCCTGTCCCGGGGGATCCGGGTCTCTCTCTGTCCTCGGGCTGTCGCGGGGACGGGATGGGGGCGTGTGTACGTGTGCACATGGGCGCCCTCCGCTGCAGTACCGCGCCCGGCCGCGCACCGGCAACAGCCCCCCGCGGCGCGGCGAGGAGAGGAGAGGAGAGGAGAGGAGCGGCGGCCCCGGCGGGCAGGAGGGCCGGGCGGGGCGGGGCGGGGCGCGGGCGCTGCGCGGCGGGCGGTGGCGGCGCGGGGCGGCGCGGAGCGGCGGCGGAGGGCGGCGGGGCCGCCGGGGCGCTGATGCCGCGCGGGGCCGGGCGCGCCGCGGGGCGGCGGGGCGCGCAGGGCGGGCGGCCACGGGGCGCTGGGCCATGGGGCGCGGGATGCGGCTGGCGCTGCTGCTGCTGCTGGGCGCCGCCGCCGCTGCAGGTGGGTCCTCGCCGGCCGCGCTCGGCGTTCTCCGCGGGCGTGCGGGGTAGATACGCGCGGCGCGTGCGGGTACGCGCCTGTGCCGGAGCGGCCGCGCCCGGGTGCGCGGGGGGCGCGGGGTGCGCACGCACGGGGAGCCGCACGGGGAACCGCACGGGCGAGTGCGCTCCGGGCACACGGGTCGGTCCCTACGCACGTGTCCGCACACCTGCACACACCGCGTCCGCACGCGTACATGTGCGCACGGGCGGTGCGCGTGTCCGCACGGGCGGTGCGCGGGTGGGTGCGGAAAGGCGCGGGCCGGGATGCGGGGCCGAGATGCGCGTCCCCCCGCGCCGCAGACAAAGAGGGGTCCGGCCCCTGCCCGCGGAGCCTCCGGCGGGGCCGGACGGGCTCGGGCCGGGGTTTGGGGATGCCGCGGGAGCGGGCCCGGCTCCGGGGCGCTGCGGGCTGTTCGGGCGGCCGTGCCCCGAGTGGCCGGGGTGCGCAGGAGGGTGGGCAGGGTTTCCAAAGCCCCTTCCCGCAGTAAACACTTGGCGCTCAGAGCTGCCCGCGGCGGGGTCCCGCGGCACATACACTCGGGCATAAACAGTTTGCGTAACGCTTCCTCGCCGGGTGCAATCCCAGTGCCAAACTTCTTCTTTAAAAAGAAGAAAAAAACTCTGATGGGAAACAAACATTTAATCAGGCACAAGATATAAACGAAACATCACAAGGCATGTGTTGCTAAAATGCTTAAACAGGAAGCATATGATTTTCCATGGATGTTTTCCCAGGTGAGTCATGGCATTTGCTGCATGCTCTTACTCATTTCTGAAGATCTCAGCCCGGTGGCATGTACAGTAGAATGGGAAGATTTAGTTGGGCAGAAGCATTAAGTGCAATAAGGAAAAGTACCTTTCCCAGTGCTGTGGCAGAGCAGTTGTGAACTTGTGACTGCCAGCCTAGAAATCTCTATGCTCTCAGTTTGTCCTTTTACTGAATTCCTGTTGCAGCCAGTGTTACACTAGAAAGCTGTCACTTTTCATAACATGAAGTGCTCTGCATCGGTCATGCAACTCTTTTCCAATTCAAGTGAAAACAAACACCCTTTCAAAGGGAGTTTCCTCTCCCCCCCTTTCTGCCCCTGGGACCCACATCTATGTGCCAGCAGCATTTCTCAAATCCTGCTGAAGCCAAGGTCCCTTGCCCCAGATCTGATCCCGGGTGAGGAAGGGACCCTCAATGCCTGGCCAGAGGACAACTGCAGTCAGTGAGTGACCGTGCATGGCCGGGGCTGGAGCATACCCGAGCTGGAGCAATCAAATGCTCTCAGCTCCCGGGGTCCGACATGGGATTTTGTAGCCAACCCCTCGCAGCTGGGCTCATGCAGAGCCTTTTCCCTGCCCCGGGGCCATCTAAGACAGCCCTATCACCAACTGCAGTCACCGGGAAACCTCCCATTGACCGGGTCCTCCTCCACTCCGTTCCTGGAGGCAGCAGTCTGGTGTGCAAAAATCAAAAGGACTTGATGAACACAAACAGTAATGTCAACCTGTCTGATGGTGCTGACTGAACCCTGCTCTTCCTACCACTTCCCCAATCTGCTTTGCAATCCCACAACCGAGGGAACTGCAGTAAATGTTCATCTGTTTGTGTAGCAGCCAACTTCACTGTGTTACACGTAGCCAAAGAATCCAGGAAAGCAGCCAAAGACATAAATTAGGCCAACTACTGGCTAGCCTAACTGATAATATGATAATAGCACTTAACTTACCTACCCCTCAGGAGAGCTACGTAGTTAATGTTTATACAACACTTTGAAAAGGATGTTCGGGAGTTTTAAGTGATATTACATTGACCTTACAGTTCAATTTGTTTACTTTTCTAGAGCAAACGTATTCTGCACAGTTGCTGCAGGTCATCTCCAACACAGCTTTACCAGCACACTGTAGGAAGTTAACTTGACTGAGCATTTTTTGTTCACTAAAAGTTTCCCAAGACTGCTTACCCAGTGAACTTCAGAGACTGGATTCAGAAGTGCCTTGTACTGGGTGCATAGCAAGCAGCAGTCCACAGCTTTTCTCTATAGAGAAAGCCTGTACAGAGCTTTGGTGGTAAAAATGGTTTTTATCCAGGGTGCTTCTTGAGGAGCAGGAGAAGTGGGGGATGCTGTCAGGCTTGGAAGGCTTAACACTATTAGTGCATAATATAGCTTAATTGCAACTATCACACTGTAGGCAAAAGCTGAATAAGCCCCAGATAAAAGATTTATTGGATGCTAAACTGAAATGACCTTCAGACATAATAAAAATGCCAAGAAGAAGACATTAATTGGTGCACAAAGCTGACTCTGTATGACTGGCCTAGTGATAAAGAAGACATTATGCACCTCAGATGCTGTGACCTGCACACATCCAAGTCAACAGAGTTGTTTTTTTTTTTAATATTAAACAATTCACCAAATACCACTTTGACCTACTCTTGCATTTATTAATAAAAAGTTGGAGAGCCCCTAATCAAGCATTCCTGCCCCAAGAGTTGCGTTGATTACATGTCAGCGTTACATAGTTTCACTGTAAAGCCCAGGGTGGTTTTAGTTTTCTTTGACTCTAACTGGATTTTAAAATTGGCAAGACTTCCAGAAGAATTTGAACAAAACCACAGAGCCTCAGCTGTGCGGCAGCTTGCCAGCATAATTTCAACCAAAACTTCTTTTCCTTCCCTTTACACAAACCAGGAACAGCCTTTCCAAACCTAAGCGGTGTGACAAACACTGATGTCAGCAGCGGTTTCTGATTGTGGGAAGATTTGGGGTAGGGATGGAGTGGCGGGAAAGGGGGTGAAGACTGAAGTCACTGCTGGCAGGTGATGCTGCTGTGGCTCTTACAGCCCTGACGTGCTGCACACTGGGCTGGGCTGCAGCAGTGCTGTCCCCAGGGTAGTGTCCTGGCCTCATGGCAGCCACGCTGCCCTGGTGCCAGCTTGCCTTTCTTCGGCTTCTCTCCACTTCCCCAGGGCCACCTGGATGCCCTTGTTGTGGCCCTGAAGCCTCAGCCCAGCTCTGGTCCCTCAGGGTGGGAGGGCAGGGTGTACTCATCCCTCCCCGTGTGCTGCTCCGCATCTCTCGGTCGGTAGGGATTTTCCCAAGTGCAGGGAAACCCTGAAAGGTTTGGGCGTGGGGGCTTTTTGTTTTCATAGGTAGGCTGAGGTCCACAGAGGGGAGGGCAGGGCGGCAGTGCCGCACCGTGCCGCAGCCCCTCCAGGGCCCGGGGGGTACCAGGGGCGCACGGCCTCGGCGGGGGCAGCATCCCCCGGCCGCGGGACGTGTCTGCCCTGAGGGGCGAGCGCTCCCCCCTCCGGAGCCGCCTCAGCCCCGCTCTGTGCCCGCAGGTCCTGGCGGCGCGGCGGCGAGCAGCCCCTGCCAGAAGGCCTGCAACCCTCGGATGGGCAACCTGGCGCACGGGCGGGCGCTGCGCACCGAGACGTGGTGCGGGCGGGACGGCGCCGAGCGCTTCTGCAGCTACAGCGAGGACGAGCAGCGGCGCTGCCGGCGGCCGCGGTGCGGGCGGTGCGGCGGGGCCCGGGCCGGGCTGGAGCACCCCCCCGCCGCCATGGCCGACTCCCCGTTCCGCCGGCCCCGCACGTGGTGGCAGGCGGCCCGGGATGTGCCCCGGGAGACCGTCCGCCTGGACCTGGAGGCCGCCTTCTACTTCACCCACTTGATCATCATCTTCAAGTCGCCCAGGCCGGCTGCCATGGTGCTGGAGCGCTCCCAGGACTTCGGGCAGACGTGGAAGCCCTACAAATACTTCGCTGCTAACTGCTCGGCCACCTTCGGGCTGGAGGACGATGTGAGGCAGAGAGGAGCCATTTGCACTTCCAGATATTCGAGCCCCTTCCCCTGCACTGGAGGAGAGGTAAGCGTGCCTGGGTTGGGACAGGAAAGCCCTTCCAGCCCCTTTCTCTCTGCAATCTCTGCACCCGTGTTTACTCTTCATATTTCACTGCACCAACGTCTCTTGTCACTGCAGGTATTTCACAGGGTAGGTTAGCGTAATTCATTCCCAGGTGATGTAAGAACCGCCCTGCCTCTTGCTCTGCTGCATTCATAGTCTCTCTCTTTTCCAAAAAATTCCTTTCCTTTGGCCTGGTGAACCCCGCTATACAACTGGCTATACAACCTTGGCATGTGCTGCCCATTCCTCAGGAATGCCAAAGGGAAGGTAAACTTCACCCTCGACAGCTTTCTCCACATCTTGCAGTCATGTGGTTTTAAGGTGATGCAAATCAGTCTGACCAAAATGCAACTGTTAAAATTAATAGTCACCAGGTTGACTTTTAATAGCGACTGCCTTCAGTGAGAAGTAGGCCTGTAACCAGTGAAAGAAGCTGCTCACCACACACTGAAGTATGGTTCCCATAAACCAGGTTAGCCAGAGAATTTTAAAACTTACACCTTGTCTTCTTTTTTCCTGTGCACACTTATGTGAAAAGAAGAAAAGGAAGAAAAACATCATATTTGCTAAGAGGAAAAATATACATGGAAGTGGGACGATGATCAGAAACAGCAGATACCAAGTGATGCATTTGGAGGCACTGCCAAGGATACTCTTCCCAATGTGCAATTGTGTCCCCCAGTGCTTGGGAGTTTCCTCAGGGAGCCGTGGGCGTGGGGCCGCCCTCCTGTGTCCCTCCACTCTCGGGGACACGTCCCCGGGGACCAGCTCTGGACTTTAAAGGCTGCTCCCTCTAGTGGCCTAATTTAATGAAATTGCCTGAGAACTTAATCAAACTTAAAATTTCCCACTGGCCTAACACAGAGAAAGCATAAAATCTGGTTAGTGACTCGGGAGATCACTTACAGTACTGTAGTTTCTGCTGAGAACTGGTTTTGAGGTGAAAGGGCAGTCCTTGGAGGCCAGCATTCATGTTAAGAAAAATCATATATTCAGACCCCTTTACAATCATTTGTGGTCACCTCTAGCCATGCTCTGGCTAGGAAGCCATTCTCTGCAGAAATATTGAGAGCTGTTTTTTCTATAAAGTGCATCTGTTAGCTGTGTCTCAGCAGGCAGCCAATGTCTTGCTCTGGGAAAAGCTGTTCCATGCTCTCATCAGCTGAGAAACAAGGATCTCCAGACCTGTCAGACAGATCCAGGGTGACTATTCCATTACATTTTAAACAAAATGGCTGTTGAGAAAATGTGCTATCTTTATTTTCCTGCAAGCCTTTGCTTGTGCCCCCAAAAAGCTGCCTAAACTTCCTTTCAGAGTGCAATATAGGGGCTTACAAGAAAGGTGGAAAAAGACTTCTCAACATGGCCTTTTCTGACAGGACAAGGGGCAACAGGTTTATACTGAAAATGATTTAGATTGGAAATAAGGCATTAATTGACTATGAGGGTCATGAGGCACTGAAACAGGTTGCCCAGAGAAGCTGTGAGTGGCTCATCCCTGGAAGAGTTCAAGGCCAGGTTGGATGGGGCTTTGAGCAACCTGATCTATTGAAATATGTCCCTACCATGGCAGGGATGTTGGACTCAATTATCTTTGAAGGTCTTTTCCCTACCAAATAATTTTGTGGTTCTGAATCAAGGCTAACTACAAAGTAAGACCTACAAAAGGAAGGATGTACATACACCACTGGGGATTTCTCAGGCCCTCAGTACTTGTGCCAGCCTCTGTGTCCAACCATCTGAATCATAGTTACGCCAGCCTGTGATGGAGGGCAGGGAGAAATCCACAGCTCTTAGGCCAGCCACTGGGACTTCTCTTGGGTATATGACTTGTGTGCAGCTTTTTTAGCTTTCCAGGGATTTTTACACAGGGATGAGAAAGCCAGGGGACCCTACAAGGAAGCATTTGCCTCACAGGTATTGGGTGTCGTGTTGCACCATCCAGGTGCAGTTTTCATTGTGGTCACTGCACACCAGGATGGTGCTGTCCCTGCACACAGGATGGTGGCTGTGCCTCCAGAGAACATGTACAAATCCCAATCTTGGGCAAGCTCCTCTCTGGGCTGGTGCAATGTGGAGACATTAGAATCAAGGTCTTGTGTGTAGAAATCAATGCCTGTCTCAAGAAGAAAAGTAATTTGGTGGTGTTTGATGCATCTGCAGCAGCATGCTGCAAAGCAAAGTTATGTACTGGGCTTGCTCCTGTGAGATCTCTTCCTTTGGCATCGCTTTAGTCTGTGTTATTGCAAAGAAGCTATAAAAGTCAAGAGCATTTAATTGTTCCAAGTTTTAAACAAATATTGCATCCAAGGAGCTGGACTGTAGAAGATTTTGCTCACATGGTGCACTTCAGTTCCTGCACTTAAACACCACTTTTTACCTGCTAAGTAATAGCAGCAGCTCTCCAGATGGCAAGCCTGCATGCTTAGCAAATATCACATTTAATTTATTACAGTGTGCTGCATTCCAGCAATTACCAGTAGCTGCCAATAGCAACATGTATCTGACCTAAAGAAACATCAGAGTTTTGTGTTCTGTTTGGAGTTATGTTGTGCTTTACTCCCACTTTGGTAGCACCTAATTTCAGACATATGGAAACAGTAATTTCACTTGAAACAGTGGTTTCAAATATGCAGTCATCCAAAATGTCAACGTCTGAAGGGTATGTCAACTCATTACTCAGAAGAGTATTACTCATTTTCTTTAAAGCACAGTCACAAATTCTGTGACTGCCACTCGATTTCTTTCTTAACTTTTTAGATTTTTTTAACTGTGATGTAACAACTGTAACCCCTGATCCAAACCATGTGTCACACTGTCTGTATACTGCTTTTTCACACTTCAGACATTTCAATGCCACATGTGCATTTCTGGGCACACTGTTAAGGGCTTGCAGGATTTTGCAGGATGCTGGGGTCTCTCTGCATGCTGTTGGCAGCTCACTCGTTGCTGTCTATCCCCTTGGATGAGTAGTTTGTCTCAGGTGAGGCCTCAGGTGGTGATGACTCACCCCAAATATCACTGGAGTTTAGCACAGACCTATGGCTTGTTGGGCTGGTGGTTTCTGGTTTTACCTTCTGTAAAGAACAGGAGGTGCTGATCCCCCTGCATTTCTTTCTGCTGATTGTTATGGTGCCAGCAAGCCCCAATTCAAGGCAGCAGTGTGCAGAACCCCAGAGTACTCAGGGGCTTAGGGCTTTTTTTCAATATATCACCTGTCTTAATTTGGGTCAAAGGTGTATCTGCTTCACTTTTTATTAAAAAGAAATATCAGACTTTTTGCATTCTGCCCTCATCATCATGAGTCATTCCTTAGATGCCTACTTCAACTCTTATGACAAAAATCCTCCCTCATCAGAATTTGTACTGTTGTTGTTCTTGAGGAGATTTATGATAGCATAGAAAACAAGCTGACAAGCCTCTAGGTTCATTTCAAAGACCCAGACCTCAGAAATGCTGAAATGGCTCTGGGAGATGCCTTTCATCCTTCTGTAGCAGTGTGACTCTGGGTGGGCTTGCCTTTGCAGTGGTGGGACTGGAGTGCTGAAGAGCACTGGGAGAGTGATACTTTTGGAAGGGGCACCATGCTGTGGTCACCTCAGCTGGGTGCCACCTCAGCAGTGGGAGCCAGATGAGGTAATTATGTCACACAGCATTGTGTGGCACTTGGATGATCTATTGATGGATAGAATCCCCTCATCAGGGACTTGGCAGGTCCCTGCTCTTCTTTGCTCCCTGTCCCTAATGCTGCAAGTCCATCAGACATGGTTATCTCTGATATGGATGAGGCTCCAGCCTGAGGCGGGCAAGAGATGGAGGATCAACAGCCCAGTGGTGGGAGTAAGAAGGAAAGGACTGGGCAGAACTGCCAAGCAAAGAGCTTGAAGGCTGTACTGATGTCAGGAACACGGCACTAAAATTCCCTGGGTTTGGTCTAAATGGTTTTCTTGGTGGAAGTAAGCATGAGTTCACAGGTCAGCATGTACCCAGAGACCTCGGGGCTCTGCAGAGCTAATCTCCATGCAGGGCAGCCTGGCTGCGGTCTGACCTCATGCAAAGAAGAACCACTGTTTCAACAGCCAGCAAAATAGTTAGTGATTTCTCTGCAGGTATACAGAAACCAAACAAACCAACTGAGCCTCTCCTCAGTAGAAAACACGAAAGGAGGCAGAAGATGGGTGCTCACCTCCTGCCCTGGCATCCCAACCTTGGTACAGCCAACCTGCGTTTCCAGCTAGCTCCAAGCATCTGCCTGTTTGAGGAGTTGGATTTGCAACATTGTGAAGAGGACACATTCCCTTGTCAGGGAATAATTTCGGATCAGCTGCATGCAGGGAGGTCATTACAGACTTTCCCTATGCTTAATATAGTGAGTTGTTTCACAACAACAGTTTGTTTAGCATAGGCAGAAACCTCTAAATGTTAGCCTTGCATCACTAGTGTTTTAAGAGAAAGGCTGTGGCCAAGTTTTAGCCTGAATCATACAAAAATGCTACAAATGCTGAGTGTTTTCGTTACTTTTCAGGGTGTAACCCTTCAGCCACATTATTGCAAGGGAAATCAGAACTGGACTCACCAGCTAAACATAATCTGATCTAAGTAAACAAGATGCAGAAATAAACTCAGCTTCACACTCAGAGAGGAATACTAATTTTACTAATATGCATAAAAGGCTATCTTCCCTCCCATAGTTCAGATCATATTAATATTTCCTTTTCAACACACTAATCTTAAAATTATCCTTGGCTGGAGATCATTATTGAAGGCTCATCCACAAGGGGCCCTTAGCAGATGTTAATTCTTTAACTGTGAGTGAGAGTGACTGTCCACTCTGCAATGCAATTATCTCATTCACTTTACATTCCCATCTGTGGTCAATTCAGATTAACTCGCCTGAGTGTCCCCATTTAGACAAGCTCCAGGATAAAAGGGCTTACTGAAGCAGAGTCTCCTTGACAAGATTTTAGTAAATTAGTAACTTATTTTAGTGTTCATCGATTCAGAATACTGCTAATAATCTCTTGGAGACCGCAGCCATTGTTGCTGTTTGCTATTTATAGAAGAGGTGTATTTGCAGTTTGACTATATTCCAGCAACAAATTCTAACATGCTTTTAACTTTTGAAACATCACATTACCACTGTTTTGCTGTGGGATGTGTGTCTTACTGAGCATTTTTATTGATCTTGTGCCTTCCGTAGTGGAAAAACCTTAATATATTTTGCCTTTCTCTGTTACTGCATGCAGCCTGCCTCTCTTACATGAGGATTTGAACACCAGTCCTACTGGTTTTACCTGAAATTAGCTGCATAGAGCAGAAGTAAATTGTGTATTTCTACTCAGAAGTCTGACCATGACAGACAGTGGGTGGTTGTAACACTCGCTGCTGAAACAAATAGGAGTTAAAGACAGTCACTTTTATTTTTGAGTCCTGGTTTTGGGTTATAGAAACTTCTGTCTGGTTGGGTTTTTTTACCTTTTTGGCCCGAATAAGCTTGGGTTTTAAGCTTAGAATTGTTGTCCTTAACTAAAGCTACATTTTAATTGTGCTGAGGTCCTTCAAGGATCTTGTGGGTAACAGATTTGAGTTCAGTCACTTGCAGGACTTCACAAAGAACCTTGGCAAATATGAGAGAATAACCTCAAAATAGCTTGGGATATTAACCCATTAGAGGGCTGTGAACATCTTTTTTAATTGTCCTGTGCCACTGATGTCTGCACAAAGTGAAAACAAAGGCCCTTTAAATAATGGGGCAGCAAAAAGCAATGGGGGAAAGGGCAAAATTTAGCTTAGTTTTCAGCTGTGCCTGAGAGGACAAGAGACAAAGGCCATTCTGGGCACATGTGGAGATGAACCTTTGGTCTCTGACAAATTTTACCATGAAAGATACTTTAGAGTTCAGTCACAACAGGGCTGTCAAGGCGACCAGCACTTTACTTTTAAGTTTTATCTATGTGGAGTATCAGGCATGAAACTGCCAGATCTCCCCCTCTCCCATGGGCCATCCTAGAGGAGTGACATGTCCTCTTATGAGGGCTCCTGGATGGTCAGCATCTTGGGAGGACAAGGGCATGTGAAGATCAACCTGCCCCATGATCCTCTGCACGATTTCACCCATTGCAACTAGCCCATAGGATTGTCTCCTTCCTGGATTTCCCAGTGCTTTTGGCACTTGGGAGTTGGCCCTTTGCTCGGCCAGTTCTTGAAATGCAGCTGCCTCTGAGATGGAGCATAGCCAGTGTTTAACAGTGCATATCAGCAGTCCCCTGTTTGGAACAGCAAGTTTCTAACAACTGCGTCTGGATCAACCTCCAATTACGGCTAAAACAAATTATTCTTTGGAGGGAACTTGACCAGTCTGTGAAAGGGGGAAATTGTAGGCTGCCAACAGCAGGAGCGAATGGGTCCCAGGGCTCCAGGAGACCCTTTCCAGACTTCTTATGTAGGATGCGAAGAGCACTGTACCCACATGAAACAAGAGGAGTTTGGGTAGGCAGAGTTTAATTCTCTAAATTGGCATCTGGCCTTGTTAGCGGGACTATTGCTTCCCTTGAGAAAAGTGCCATGGGATTTTAATGGTGCCTCCGGAGCCTCTCTTCAGACACTGCACCCCACTGCTTCATTTCACAGTTCATTTTTGGCATGAAGAGAAGGCTAGCTCACTTATTCAGCTCCCAGTTCTCTGGCTGGAAAGTAGGACTGCCATGTTTCTCTTTGGGATTCCTGGATACAACTGGTTACATGGGAAGCATGTAACCTAAAGCAGTGTATTGGCATGTCTCAGAAGTTTTGGATCAAAAGCTCATTTGAGATTAATTGCCATGCAACAGTGGGTGTCAGTGTGTGATACACAGTCTAACAACATTCAAAACCCTACACAAATGGTGAAGTTCTCAAATTGTCCATGGGTAACATTTCACAGGAAGAAAAGAAGTTAATGTCCAGAACGCAGTTTACTAGATGCATATTATATGAATCTTTTATCACCAGTATCTCTGCAGCATCCCTCATTCCAGTAATCAAAATCTATAGCTATGGATTGAAAGAGGGGTGCTGTTTCTTGTGACCTTTTTGACCGTGTGTAGTTACATATAATTCCAACAGGTGGTCTTTTTCCTAGAATTAAGTGTAGCTCATGGTAGCTGGGTAGTTCAAGCAGACAGTCCTATAGACACAAAGCCTTTTCATTATAAACAAGAGCAATTGAAAAATATTCATGGAATTGTGTTACTCTTATGCTGAAAGAAATCCCCTTGATCCTTAGTATCATTGGAGTTACTGAAACACTAACCTGCTGCCTTTCAGGCTTTTGCAGTGGTGTGTTGTGCTCAGACGCTGTTAAAAAGGTTATTCTGCAGCTCTGGGGAGTGAGCCAGCTTCTCTTACAGCCCTACCAATGAAGAAACAAGTCCAGTCCTTTGTTTGGCTCTTTGGAGGTAGCTCCAGGTTTTCTGGGATCTTCCATATGCATAACAGGTACTGCTGGCAGGCCAAGGCTGAGAACATCAATCTTTTATGGGAATAGGGAAAGGAGGGGAATTGATGGAAGGAAGAGTACTTAAATATCATCTTTCTTGCTGATGGGTCAAAGGACTTCGTATCATCAGCTGAGATGTGCTGGTTCAATTTCCTGACTGTGCTAGCACAGCCTTGGAAGCATTGATTCTAAAGATGAGAAAAAGGCAATAATTGTTTTCCTTGATAGTTCATAGCCAATTATATCATGCATCTGGAGGGTTTTGAGCCAAGAAACTGAGTGTTTCTGTCTGTTTGATGAGTGAAAGTAGTGGTTAAGCAAAATGGAGCCATTGTGGAATAAATTATCAATTGTTGGAGAAGCACTATTAACTGGTGTTGGGAAAGATGAGGCAGGAAAAGCTTCCAAATATGACTGCCTGGCAAGAAATACTGAAGATATAAAACCTGTGAGTGAAATAGAAATGAAAGTCAGCTTTGAGATGTGATCATGGCAAGCAAGAAAACATTGATTAGCTAGAAGATGGATGGAGTGATGACAAACAAAGGGACACTAAGAGACCCAAGGGTGTAGCCCCTCTCCACCCTGCCAAGGTATCAGGGAAAAGGTAGTTAAGAAAAGTAGTCTTTAGAGTTCAGAATATAGGATGATACAGTGATATAGTCGTTCTCATAGGCTGTATGCAAAGTTTGTAGGTTTTGTATCTCACGCCAGTTGGTCACTGTAAATTAGAATATTCAACACAAAAGGAGATATAATGGATTGTAACAAAGTCCTCACCCTTTTACCTGTCCCATCTCTCTTAACTTACCTCTCTTAGCTTACCTCTCTTACCTGGCCCACCTCTCTTACCTTACCTCACTTACCCCTGCTACCTCTTACCTCTTACTCTCTGTCTGTCTGTCTGTCTCTCTCTCTCTCTCCCCCTCTCTCTTTGGGGCTTCCCTTCAGCCGAGGCTGGTGGCTGAAGGCAAAGCCCTTTTTACCCACAACCCTTGCAATAAAACCATGTGTTTCTAGAATATCTCAGGTCTGCAGAGTTCCCTCTCTGTGCCATCCACAGATGCTCCTACAAACCGGAGATGAAGAAATCCAAGAGATTTGAGCTGTAGTGTGATTTTTCTGATAAGAACATTACTTTTGTGATCATTGACTGCATGAAGACAGGAATGACCTAGCAGTGTTTCATTTTCATCTAATGAAATTCTATGGTTGAATGTTGAAGAAAAGCTGAGGAGATGGCTCTCATCTGGCTGATTATTGCCAGAGATTTCAAGGATCCTGGAGAAATCCCAAGGCTCTTCTCTAGCTCCCTTGTGCCTTTTCCAGCCCCTCACTGGTCAGCTGCTGCATGCAAATTGGAGCTCTTCCTGTACAGCTCCTTACTTTTGAGAGTGGCAGAAGAATGCTTTGAGTTTCCCAAAAGATAAAAGTTACCTTGGTATAAATTAATTTGCAGGGGCTGATTATTTGAAATAGTTGGGTTTTCATCCTGAAGTCTATGTAAGATTGCATAACTTTTGAATGGTGAGGCAAGAGATTATTTGCCTTGATTTGTGTCCTGTAAAACATTGCAGAAGGGCTGGAGATGTGGGCCAAATGCTCTCTTATGTTAAATTATATGAAAGAGCCTTGCTAAGGCTGCTGCAGGAGTGCCATTTCTCCAGCATCTCAAGGAGCTCAGGGACTGCTGTTGGTGGTACACAGTGGGTTTCTGTCATGGTTGCTTGAGGATGTTGATTGAGCCTCAATCACTGTGGCCTGCGAGGTTCCAATGTGATCTTACTGTCCCTAATGCAGTGGAAAGGCAGGTTTTCCAATTTCTATTGTTGTTTCACCTCATCCAGGTGATGCTGAAGTGTGGACCATGGGGGTGGTCAGAGCTCCCCACAAGAAAAAGAGGCTCTTCTTCCCTACAGTCCACTTGGTCTGACAGGCAGAAAAAGAAAGAAGTGTTTTAGAGGAGCTGGTGGGTAATACTTGCTCAGCTTAGGCTGATGAACTTTCCACACCATGTGATTTATTTGCAGCATCTGCCAAAAGGAGATTTGTCTTTCTTTAGCCTAGAGTCAGTGCAATGAACGTAGCACAGAGATGCACGTTGGTTTCTCGCCTAAAATCTTGTTGCTTAGTGTGGTAATGTATGAAATAAGTCTGTTTTGTCATTAGAAGATACCAGTGTTGTGGCTCTATCAGCCTTCTTCACAGGGAGTAGTAGTTGAACAGGCTTGATTTTGTGAAGCAATGAAATTGTTTTCTTAAACTTTCAGGACTTAACATCTTTAAGGTGTATCTTCAAAAGGTGGTTGAAGTTAGACAGTGGTTTCAGAGGTTTTTAGAATGGACTGATGGGCAGGGACATGGATACACATTCAGTGTAAGGGCCCATTTCTGTAGGGAGCTAACTTCGCAAGCAAAATATTCCTCTGCAGACACAGCTGTACCCTCCAGGAAAAGCCAATGAAAGCCTGGCAGATTTACACCACAGGGATGCAGAAAATCCCAGAAACTAAAATACCAACCAGGAGGCTAAATGCTAGCATAGAGTTGCACCCTCAATACTGAAAGTGGGAGACAAAAGAAGCTACTTGCAGAGTATGTGTCTCTCTCAGAAGGTATATGAGGGCAGGGAATCTGCTGGCTGTTTCCAGCACTAGGTCTGGTGTTGAGACCTGCCTCTGACAGTAGGTGTGCCTGAGCTGCTCTTGCTGAGAGCCCTGTTAAACCAGGCAGCTCCTGTGTCTGAGGCTTCCCACTGTAAAAAGAAAAAAGATCCCCAAAGGTGTCAGGGCAAGTAGGACTCTCCCTGTTCCCCAAAGGTACCAAATTAGATTCAGTGCTGAATCTTGAGTCTTGCTTAATTACTCTCTCCTGAGGAGGCACAGGGGGACAAGCACAGAACAGTCTCAGCTCCAAGGTTCCTCTGCAGCACTGAAGGTGACAAAGCAGGGGTATGGAAAAGAGGTGTGAGAATGCTGTCTTTGAAGGGAGAATACCTGACTGGCATTGCATTTCTGCAGTTAAATGTACATCCAGGTCCATCAGTCAGGCTTTTGTGGTGATGATCTTATTGCTCCTGGTACATTTCTTGGGTGGAAGTTGAAAGCAGACACTGTGGCATGTTGACAGTTGACACACATATTACATCATTATTAATATTTTCAGTTACACATTTCTACAAACCAATCTTATTGCTCCCTGGGAGCTTTCCATAATGTTTACCAAGAGAATTGACTACTTATAACTTTTACATCTATTGACCAGGAAAGCTTAATTGCCACAATAAAATTTCCCTACTAAGCTTCTCCGAACAAGACCAGCCAAGGCTGAAAGCAGTTGCCACCTTTGGTTGGTGCCTACAGGAGAGCTCCTGGGCTGTTGGATGGGCTGGGCTGGCTGTGGAGGGAGGTGCAAGGGGATGGGGTGCAGTGGCTGGGGGATGGCAGAAGCGTACCATGCAGTGGATATAGCATGGACTATCTCAGCTTGTGCCATTGTTTGAAGTGACAGCCAGGGCCTGTGAGCACAAGCAGATGTGAGGCAATGCTGGGCACACAGCTGGGAATGGGATGTCAGAGACAAGGGTTTGCTTTCATCTCAGCCCCAGCACCAGGCAAGTAGTGCCTAACCTCAGCTGCTTGTTGTGCTTGAGAGAAATTTTTCAGGAGGGAAAAGGCTGATGTCCCGGACGTGTTGGCAGAGCTCCACCACTGCATTTACTGCCTACATTTTCAGAGGCTTGTCCAGGCACTAAATAAATCAGATCACTTCCAGTGACGTGGAGATTCCATGGGGCCCCAGAATACAGGCCAATTAAGCATATTTATTTAGTTCCTACATACCAAGAGCCACTGCAGACTCCTAATGCAAACTTTAGTTTTTCTGTTAAACACTTGCTTAGACATCATATGCCCTTCTGTGAAGTGATGCACATCCCTCATTGCTTTTGCTGTCTATCTGGATAAGACAACAAACTTTGCATTGTTTTTATTCATACTATTTTTTCATTTGCTCCTGTAAAATGCATTGAAAGGGATAAATCTACCAGCAAAAATCAAGCAAGCCAGTACTGAATTTATCAAATGCCTCTGAGCTAATTACACGAATGACTAATATGCATGTGTCATTATTGTACTCAGTACTTATAGATACATTTTCATGCATCCAGGTCAGACAATACAGGGTGGAGTTCATCAGTCTGTTTTGGAAAGAAACCACAGATCACTTCATGCAATGTTACTACCCTAGTTTTCATTTACAACCAAGTAAAAACGTGGTTATGTTTTTAGTATTTGTTTATTGCTTTTTTTCTGCCGTATTCCTGTTTGTTGGCTTGTTCCCATGTGTGTATGATTCTTGAGTCTTCTATCCATTTGTTCTCTCTGTTTATAATTTATGGACATTGCCATTTCATGAACCATCTCCTGCTGCCTGCCTAGCTGAGGCCAGGCTCTCAGTTGGAGATTGGAGTGTGGCAGCTCTGGCCAGGCACAGGGATCCACGGGAGTAGCACATGCACAGCAGCTGCAAGACCCTGTGCAAAGCCTCTGTAATTGTGCCTATTTCTGAAGGTCTGTGAGGAAGAAATGTTTTGTGGATCACCCATGTCTCTTCAATGCCACAGGCATTTGTATCCCAAAGGATCCCACTCCATTGCTCTGGACATTTGCACCTTGACAAAGGTCCAGGCCCTTGCAGCTGCATTCAGTGGAGGTGGGCTGGTGACTCATTGAGAAACCTTTGCTCCTGGCAAGTCTTTTATTGTTTTTGTTGACTGAGTAAGTCAACTTTGATTTAACAGCCTATTTTTTTACTGTCAGAATCATTCATTAGCATTTTCCTTCCCACTGGGGAGATATGTATAAAGATGTCCTTTCATTGCCTCTCACATGTAAACATATTAGGGTACTTCTTGCAAAGGGACTTTATGTATTTATATATCAAGGTCATTGTGTTGCAAGTGGTTACTTGAGTGCACCATGTCCGTGGCTGCTGCTTTATTTATATACAGGGCTACATTACTGCATCTGCAGAATGATGAGGAGTTCAGACTTCTTCTGCCACTAGAACTTGTGAAATAATCGACAGAGCAAGAGTTGCTCATGACAACCCCTAAGGAAATCGAAACCCTGTGGAAATTTATTAGAGGCTGTGTATGTAATGATGTGACCAGTGGTCTGGCAGAAGGGCAGAGTATTTTTACTCCACGGCACATGCAAGGTACTGTGGGACAGCTTATCCTCCCCTGCTCCCTTGGAGTGGATTTGGCTTCCCCTGGGAGTGGAGTGGGCTCCCTCCTGCCACCAACATGCATCACACTAAGAGCAGTGACCTTCCTCACTTAGACACTGCAGACTACAGCTCCTATGTGGCTGTATAGAGACCACCACCATGCCAAAAAAAAAAAAAAAAAAAAAAAAAAAATCTCTGTCCAACTTTTAAATCACCCCCCAACTGATGTTGCTTCATGTAAAGATTGCTTTTATAGCACATGGGATCCAACACCATCATTCCACATGTCACAGAGGCAACATTACCCCAAGGACTAGATATTTTGTTTCTGTTTGCTTCCTGGTTTTATGACATGAATTATTGCTAGATACTTAATTTTAAATGGAAGCTGAGATAAAGATTCAGTTCCTGGGACTGTATATAAGAAAAATCCCAAATATCATAAGATTTTTTGTGATCTAGCAACACTGGGAATGAAAACATATTTCTGATAGGATATAATATGGATGTAAAACACAGAAATGCAGGAGTGCTTCAATGTATTACTTCTGACTTGTTTTACAAAATATAATATTTTAATTAGTGCATACATTTCAGAACTGCTGATGTAAAGATCAGGGCCTCCCACACTTTGCCCCATCACACTTGGGGCTGACTACTGCGTAAGTCATATCATCTGCCTAATGCTGTGATACTGGGGTTTGATGTTTTGTTAGAAGACCTCACACACAGAGATGGGCTTGAGTGGGAAAGACAGAAGTGTGGTGACCCTGGGATGCTTACTGGTGAGGCTTGCTGCCCCCAGAGTGGCTAGAGACCACTGTGCAACAGAGTCCTGGCTGGACAGTGGCACCAGGGAGACAATGGGCTTGTAAAACCACATCATCAGATGCACACACAAAGTGTTCTTTTGCAATTTTTCCTACACTCTTTCCCAAGGCTGCTAAAACTAAATATTTTGGTTAAGGAGACTTCTGACTGCAGTAGCTGGGAGTTGCCACCAGAACCAGAGGTGTGAAAACCCAGTCAGGTCTGCTGTGCAAACCATGGTTCATTAGTACAGAGGATGCTGAAGCCCTGTGTCCATCCTATTGGTGGAACAATTGCATGGAAAAGGCCAAGAAGAGGTAAAAGCCGGAAATCTGGCACTGCGTATGTGTGTACTTATGGCTGGGCTGCTGAAAAGCACAGGGGTGCAAACCCATGACAGCTGTGTAAGACCAGTGTGGCCCCACTGATGTGCAGACTCCTGAGACCAGCTGGGATAAATTAGTGATGTTAATGACTGAACAGGGAAGTCTTGCTGAGAAACACATCCTTATCCTTATTATGCAGTGTCTGAGGGCTTGTAGAATCCCAGCTGAATCTGCTGTGTCAGAGCAGAAGATTGCAATTTGTATGATACCCTACATATTATAATGACCAGTTAGTATTTCATTAAAGCAGGGCTGCCAGGGTCTGGGATGCAGGGATGTTTACTGTCCTGGCAGCACTGAGACCAGGCTCACCCTGTTACATATCTGCAGGGCACAGTGTAGCTCCACAGGCCAGGGCTGCTGGGCACAGCCACAGCAATACAGGACAGCCGGGGGGGAGCAGCTGAGAGCCTGCAGCCCCTGGGAATTACAGATAGAGCTCATGTTTAGCATCACTGCTTTCAAGTAGCCATAAAAAGAAATGTTTGTAGCATTTTAGGGTCTGAGCAGGAATACTGGCTCCATTGAAATCAGCAGCATAACTCCCCCTGAATTCCACACAGACGAGATTTAACTCTGTCAGTGCAGAGGCACTCAGGTTTATTGATTTCCTTGCTGTGATTGTCTTTACTAGAACCACAAACATCAGTCACATGCGTTAAACAGGGATAGATAAACAAGGAAAAGTGAAAGCATGAGAGGAAAGTCTGCAGCTCCATCTAGCATAAATTGTTCCCATTTATATCGTTTCTTTCCTGCTCTCATCTGAATTAGGACAAACAAAGTATTCTCTGAGATGTAATTTATGTAATATCAAGAAACCCAAAATGCTAGTTTCCACCAAAAATTCTTGACCCAGCATTTTCTATCAACTCCACTCAAAGGAAATCAATGTCTCCAGTTTGGATTTTTTCCAAGGAATTTTCTTTCCATATATGAAAGCATCTTGTGTTCACAGAACCACTAGCAAGTAAATGTGATCAGAATGGCATTGATCTAAATTTGGGTAAATAACAAGCCTTGGGTACAGGGGCAGGACTTGATAGTTGGGGTTCAGTTGAGTTTCTACTGATATCCGCCTTATATTTTTATTTTAGGGAAGAGCAAAAAACTCTGTATATCCCTGAAAGAGAGGGGGGAAAAGATCTCTTTTGAAGTGTGTTACTGTTTATTTATACCCTTCATCGAATTCAACACTTTTGCACAAGGAACATGCTCACCAGCCCTGTCCTCTGACCACCTTTCCTAGTTAACCTTCTCCCTTATCTGTGTCTTTCTGGCAGAAGATTCTCAGGTACCTTTGGGAGGGAGTGTTTACAGGAGAGCAGGGCAGAACTGCAGCCATGGTGTGTTTGCCAGCATTCAACGCCCAGCTTCAGCACAGGCGAGCCCTGCTGTCCCCAGCATGCTGGTGGCAACTGTGCTTGGCAGGCTGGGGGGCACGCAAAAGCACTCTGCTGCCATTCAGCCCCAAAGCAAGGGCTAAATCTCCTTCCAGACCGACACAAAGCTTCCTCTGGCTGGGTTCTGGCAGCTCTGGAGAAAAGCCAGCTCCCAGCCAGGAACAGTGCCAGCAGTGGTGGGGCTGATGGAGGCAGCAGCTGGTAGGCAAAGCCTGTGGGCAGGCCAGCTGGCAGCACTGCGGTCATTATTTCCAGGATCTGTGGATCCTGGTCAAATAAAAGGGAAGCCTTCATCAGCTGAAGCATATCAGCCGCTTTCTTTGGAAGGAGTGGATTTAGGGGTAGGAGCTGTGATCCCTGATAGTGACACCAGCAAGTTGGTGCCTTGCCTCTCACTGTGCAGGAAACAATGGTTACCTCCTTGCTGCCTGCAAGAGGCTGGCTGGCATTTTGGGTGGCATGGATGGTTTCTGTGGGGCAGCACTGTAGTTTGAGGAGGTTTTAAGTCACTGCTGGGAGTAGTGCATTGAGTCATTAGGCTGCACCACACCCTCAAGCGCTAAAGTGATTTGATCAAATGTTGTTTATAATTATTGTAGTTCATCAAGCCGTTGGTGACTGTTCAGTGAAAAACTACTTAACTATTCAGAAAGTGTCACTGTAAATTTAATGTACCAGTAACTAATACCTGTCATAGTTGTTTTATGTCAATGGTAGTCATATAAAGCATATACTGTTTCTTATTTCTCATTCTAGGCAGTTAGACCAAAAACTTTAAAATAAGCCTTTTCAAGAAAATTGGTTATTTTTATCTAGTGCTCTCAATATTCAGATTGAGCCAATATTTACCTATTCAATCAGACTGAAGTTAAAATAAAGAAAGAATGATAAGTATTTGTTTAAACTTTGGAAGCCCCCCTCTTTCCTTTCTTTCTTATCTCAGTTTTCTTGATTATCAGCTCGCTGTCACTAATTGCCACACCTAATTACTTTTCCAGTAGGAAGCAGCCTGGGACTGATAGGAACCAAATATTTGGAAATATGAGCTATATTTGTTTAAAAATACACCCATTCTGGGACAGGGAACGTTAATGAAGAGTCCTCCACATGTGCATCACCTGGCAGAGTGCTGGTCCCTGTTCTGGGCCACACCACATAGCAGCGGCACCCACCTCTGATTTGAGTTAATGGAAAAAAGTCACTTGACACCCATAAGGTCCTTACTTTTTGTGGAGAGGAATGTAAGGGATCATGGAATGTAAGGGTCACCCTGTGCACACTGATTTGGAGGTGGATTTGCTGCTCCCACCCCTTGCGGAGGGGGAAGAGCATCATGAGAGCCTGGTGCATGCTCCCAGAGGATGCCGTCTTTGCCATTGCACCCCGTGGCCCACCCTGGGGCTGGCTGACATCCTCCTTTCTGCTTCACCCACTGTGTTTCTCTGCCCAGGTGATCTTCCGAGCGCTGTCTCCGCCTTACTCCACGGAGGACCCGTACAGCGCGGAGGCGCAGGAGCTGCTGAAGATCACCAACCTGCGGGTGCGGCTGCTGGAGTGGCAGGGCTGTCCGTGCCTGTCCCCCAGCCCGGCCCCGCAGCCCCCGCCGGCCCCGCACTACGCCATCTACGACTTCATCGTCAAGGGCAGCTGCTTCTGCCACGGCCACGCCGACCACTGCGTCCCTGTCGCTGGATTCAAGCCCATCAGGGTGGCTGGTGTTTACCATGTGGTATGTACGTGCACCGTAGGAAGGCAGAATTTTAAAAATAGTGAAGAGTATATACAGTATAGAGTATATGGAGTATGGTGTAGGTCCAAGTATGTGATATTTGACGTGTGATGCCCTGGATTCCAAAAACAGTGAGCAGAAAGGGTCTTTACAAAGGAGGTGGTCTCCATGTGGGGCTGAAGTGCTGAACTTCTTTTGTGTCTTGGTGCGGGACTTTCATCTTTCAAAGGTGTTCCACAGTAATTTATTTATTTCAGGTAAATCTTTAAAAATAATTAAAATGCTGACACCCATCTTTTCCCAAATGCTAACTTGCGATAACACAATATCTAAAGGATTAAAAATGCAGGGCATTTTGGTAACGAAGAAGGAGGAGAGCTTCTCTGAAGATATGAGGCATCATGTGACTGCCATTGCTTCCGGAAGATCCAAGGATATTGGGTTGGGTCTTGAACCAAGGGGACAGAGATGGGTTTTGACTCTCACTCATGGGTTTTCTATTGCACTTTGCAATGCCTTTCTCTGGATAAAAACCCTCTGCTCTGGTTTCAAGGGGACTGCCATCACAAGAGCTCTGAGCTCAAATTCCTAAGGATCCACCAAGACTTAAACTCCAGGGAAGCAAGAGCCACTAATCCATAGGGCAGGTGATGGGCACAGCAGTGGCCAACACGTTGGATGCCTGTGGCATGGCATGCCTGAACCCAGCCAGTCCAGGGACACTTGCTGCCCCCAGCACACCTTATCCTTTCTGCTCATCTAGGCTGGCTCTGAAAGCTCTGGCTTTGCTGGTGGAGCAACAGTAGGAAAGACAGAGCAGCCAAACATACTACACTGAATAATGTTAGAAAGATCAGAAAAAGAAAAAGAAGGCAGTTAGTCAAGGTAAGGAGTCCAGCTCTTTGAGGAGGTCTTGTTTTACTTAAATTACAGCTTCAGACATGAAGCAGACAGGATGTTTCACTTCTAATAGAGCTAGCCTTGCAACATCTTGAAAATATACCAGTTTGAAAGCAGGCAGCACTGTGATTTATAACGCTGTTTCAAGTAGCACTGCTCTGCTTTCTACAGATGTCCCCTTGAGTGAAAGTCTTTGAAAGGAGCTGTTTGCTCAGGATTATTTTGGTGGGATATAATTGCATGGGAGCGTGGCCTGGAGCACCACTGAGAGTTGTAACAGAGCCTGCAGCCAAACAGGCTTCCTGTATGGCTACAGCCTATGGCAACCATAGCATGCAGGTAACAGGCAGTGCTGTGAGAAGGAAGCAAGTGCCAAAATCACACTGAAAACAGAGCAAGAAATAGCAACAAACCCCTGCACTGGCCCCAA
Source organism: Zosterops lateralis (assembly GCF_965231275.1). Lineage (NCBI taxonomy): Eukaryota > Metazoa > Chordata > Aves > Passeriformes > Zosteropidae > Zosterops > Zosterops lateralis. Next base: position 29,003,956 of record NC_139765.1, read on the forward strand.
GGGGGAAATTCAACTCCAGTTATAAATGTTTATGTGGCAGGAGTCCCAAAGGTGACGTTTCTACAGTGAGGCTGACTCATTTTGCTGTGTCATACTGTGTTTTACTTACAACTCATCCTGCATGTCCTGTAAGGGATGTGCCAGTGTAGGGATGACATAGCCCCATGGTTTGCAAGGAGGGTCAAGGCATGGTAAGAGCTTTCCTCTCCCAATAAATACCACTTTTTCTTCATAGAGCTGGGACAGTTTTGGCTGAGCCTAGTCCGTGCCAGGCTCCTGTGGCATGAGGCTACTGCTATTTGGGGAGTTCAGTGGCACCCACCTTGTGCAATGCAGCCTGGGGTTTGCCAGTGCATTATGTCAAGATTGGAAGAAAGAATTATTTCCAAGATGATAGGAAGAATTCATCACACACATGAATGAACAGAAAAGGGATGAAAGATTGAGATGTCTGTGGCTGTTTAGGTGGTAGAAGTCAGAAAACTTCTGAAAAGAGAGTAGGATTTCAAAGAGGGAGCATTTTAAGACATTTCAGCTGAAAAACTCACATAAAATATAATTCTGAAGAATTATGACCAGTCATTCAAGAGGGAGATGGAGACTTCTGTATGATCTTTATGTAACTCTATCTAAAAAGGGTTTTATCAGAACCAGCAGTGTAAAATTGAGGACAACAAAAGCAGGGAAGTACAAGATCATTTCACAATATGGTTATATAATCTACCTCTGTTTTTATGCTTGTGTAGACAAAAAGCCCTCCTGAAGAATATGCTCTAAGTTAGAGAGTTAACATCAAAATTTAAGCATGTTTAAGATCATTTAATAAAAAAAAACCAACCAACTTTTCCAAAAAATCTATATGCAAGTTTTCTTAACCCCCCACTTGTTTTCAGTCTACAGGCAAAATCCTAACTGCAGCCTTAGTTTCAGTCCCTCCTTGGCCAGCAGAAGATCCAGATGTCATATATTTATTTTTCTCTTGGGCTGCTCTGGGCAGTAAGCCAGGGTATCCCAGCAGCACTAGGCACAGCTCCCAGGTCTCAGCCAGATCTCGCAAAGTGACTAGAAGCATTTCAGCCACCTCACCCAGAGATGATCTGACCAAAGAGTGTGGTTATGTGAGAATGCTGGGGGCTGCTGCTCTGGCAGGTTGGATGCATGATCCTGACCCAAGGGGCCAGGATGGTCAGCTTGGGACATGGGCCCAGCTTGCTGCCACAGGATTCCTCCCTGAGTATTTTTTTTCTTGCGATCTCGGCAAATTGTGTGTTGAGAAGGTGACCGTTTTGAAGGTAAATATTGTGAGTGGCTGAAGTGAAGCTACAAGTCCACTTGGCCATGAGATAATACTTACCTGAGACAGCTTCAGGGTATGGGGTTGGGATGCAAACAGGGTGGCTTCATGAACAGAGGGTCTTCTTCTGCCCTGGCAGAAGCAGCTCTAGCTTCTTTTTCTGGGGTGGGGAAAACCTCTGTCTGCAATCTGTCTGAGTCAAAGTTCAATTTTACAGAGTCTGAGAAGAGATTTGTTTCTGTGCCCTCATCACCATCTAGCTACAAAACTCTCCATGATGCTCCTCTCCTCCTGGAAAGTCCCACACCTACTCTTTTTCCTAAAAGAGAATGGAATTTGTGTAAGAAAACCCTGTTTTTGTTTGAGTGTCAGAAATGCCATGTCAGCCTTCAGGTGAATTCTGAATATAGAGGTGGAACTTCTGCTCTAGTGGAGGGTGTATTTCCATGAGCTCCCCAGAAAAGACCTGGCTGCTTAAGATGGCAAGGGCTGCTCCTATGGGTAGTATGATCCTGACTGTCCCTTGTTGTACATCTGTGTGCAACAGACAACTGTCAGGTTGATACAGATATACTTTCTCTCTTTCCTACTTCTCCCAAATTGTCCTGGTTTATTGAAAGGGTCACTATTCAAATCTCGTCAGCAACAGCCCAGGGCATACCCAGGAAAAGATACACATGTACAAACAGGCCTCCTACCATACCATGCTAAGCAGTTGATCACTTTGTGAGCTGCATTACATGGCAAACCACAAATATGAGCAAACAAATGAATTCATACAATATAGGAGATCGCTCCTGATCTTCAGTGCCCATGAGAAAACTGTTTTTCCCTCTGATCTGTGGCAGAGGAGCTTCTCACTCTTTGCCAGTACCTCTGCACATGGAGCCATTGCACTGCATGCTTGGCCTCTTCCAGCTAAAGCATCCCCATGGCCTGCTTGCAGCTATGGCAAGTGGCATGCAGGCGGAGAGGCAAGCATCATGCAAGCATGGAGATAAGTAGGATCTTGCAATTTAGGATTCCAAAGTGGGGAGAGCAAACCCAGAGATACCTCACCTGGGCTGTGCATTTCGGTCTCAAGGTGAGAACTGGAGTTCATCCATCTCAGAGACTCCTTGGCCCTCTCTGAATGTGGATTCCTGCAAGGTAGCCAGTTGATATCTCCAGGCTTCTTCCGTAGTAACTAAGGTTGGAATCCTGGGTGGACTTGGCTAAAGCACTTCTGTGTAGTTAGGCAGGGTGAATATTCATCCCTGCTTCCCATGTGGCCAACCCAGTGGCTGTTATAAATTGTTATCATGCTACTGACATCAAAAGATGTTCAAGGTCTTCCAGAGCAACACTGACAGAAGCCTATTGTACAAGGAATTAAAAAAAACCCACCACACAGCCCCCACACCCTGGACAACAAGCTTTGTATTCTTTCACAAGAACGAGATAGGATATGAGGATTTTCTCATGCATAAATTTGGTTGTCTGGTGCTTTGGAAAAAGAATACCTCCCCTCCCCATGTGCTGACAGCCGCCAGTAGGCATTGGTTCTAAAACTGGCACAGCAGTTTGAGCACAACACAGTTCAAAAGCTATGGTTATATGGTTAGAGACTCAGTGTGAATGCTGCCATTTTCCCACAGGTTAGTATCATGCCTGTTTTCCATGAAAGTTCCATGAAAGTTAAAAAAAAAAAAAAAAAAAAAAAAAAAAAGAAAAGAAAAGAAAAGAAAAGAAAAGAAAAGAAAAGAAAAAAGAGCGAGAAAGAGAAAAGAATACAGTTTTAGCAGTTCCAAAAAGGAAATTCTATTAAAAGCTTTTGCCCCTCCCAGCTATTTAGACTGTTTATGCTATCAGATCTTTGGGACATCGATTTTCTTTTAGAGTGCATTTGTGTTGAACTCCATATAGTGGGTGAGTTCTTACAATAAAAATCAATTCATAACAGGTGACTGAAAGCATTTTTCCCCCAGTGCAGCATTCTTTATCACTGTCTAACATTTTGGAACATGATAAATATGGGGAAAAGGATTTTATAGGATTCAGCTAAAGAAAAAGGCCCATGTATTTGTGGTGTGAAAGGAAGCGCTGGAAGGTTATAATTTGGCAACAAAAGGCTCTGGAAGGAAGCATGCCCTAGCAACTGTCTTTGTATAGAGAAATCAGTGGCTCGTTTATCTTACAGAAGGCAACTTTTGTAACACTGTTTGCATTGTGCCTTCTAATGACTGACATTGTGACAGGGCTGTCAAGCTAAGAAGGGGAACAGTGTGAAAGTGAACTGGGATATAAAGACCCCATGACAAAATGAAAAATGTTGTAAGAAGGCCTTGCTGCTTAAATGAGTCAGGAGCCGTGTGAATGCTTAAAGGAGTGAGACATACTGGGAATTGTGTTTGTGTACTTAGTGATGCTCCACAATGACCCTAATGGGTACGCCTTACAACTAACTATAAGTTGAGGTGAATGAAAAGCGAAGAAAATATGTGCTCTTTCCCCTGTCAATGCACAGGGATCCCATTCTGCCTTCAGAAAAGTGCTGAGATGCTGGAGAAATCCTGAAGGCCAGGTACGTCATTTCCCCAGACTACCTTGTGTCCCAGCAGAGCTGCTGGGCTGGTTTCTCAGCCCCATCTCCCAGCTGCTCCGTGGCATGACAGGGTATTTGCATGGCAGACCAGTCCTGTAAGTGGCCCTCCTACAGCTCTTACAGACATTAATTTTGTCCAGTGTAGACAGTCTGTTGGCTGTTTTTCACCTGCTGCCACTTTTCCTTGTATTACCCCTTCTTGTCCTATCTTTCCCATATTTCTAGCTCTCACAGTATTTCTTTATAACTAAAAAAAATACATTTCCACCTATGGGCTGTAAGAAAGAGCTTGCTAGTATCCACCTTTCTTGTTGTTTCCAATGCATAAAAATATTTGCCATCATGCTGGAATTATGAAAAGAAAGAAGATATTTTCTTCAGTGGGATAAAGCTGGGTTGGAGAAACATTTTAAATCAGAGCTGTTTTGGGTGGTAGTCATTGTAATGCTGCTATTCTAAGAGAACAAATACCTCAGCCTGAGGCAAGGTTTTTGAATCACCTAGGTCTGATTTTTCATTAAACCTCTGTGAAAAAGGAACATGGAAAAGAAGGTACTAACCAAATGGTTGCACTGAGAAGCAAGCTGCTAAAGACTCTGTTTCTCTCTGCTCCCTCGGGTTTTTTTACTGCCCATTTAGCTGTTCAGCTTCTTCGTTAGTGGGTCTGCACCCCACACTCTGCCTGGCTGAGAGGGATTGGGGCCACCACGAGACCTGAGGGGACCCTGGAGAGGCAAAGTTTTCTCAGTCTATTTAAGTAGTCATGCTGTAAAGGCACAGCACCATTGGAACTAGGAAACCTGCTGCCTTATCCAAAGCTTACTCCCAAAGACTGAAGTCTAGGTAGCTGCTTCTGATACAGAAGTGGGGTCAACCAGGCCATTGCATCCCACGTCTCTGCAGGTGTTCATGCAAACATGAATCCCACTGAGATTCTGAGTCCCCAGGCCTGCAGCGAGCAGGGGCACACAGGTTTGCAAAGGGTAACAGCCATGCAAGGCCCTGCCCAGGTGAGCAGAGGGCATGTGGGATCCACGGTGGGATCTGTCTTTGGGAGGGAGCAGCTGATGGAGGCTGGTTGTGATAAACCCTGAGGAAATGAAACTGCAAAGCAGTTATGATAAGAATGATAAGAATGGGGAACATGTTCCTCCTGGCCAGGACAGGACAGCATCCACTGGGTAAGATGGGAGCCCAAGCCTACAGGACCTCTGTGCTGGTCCTGTGCTTGCCTTTACACAGATGTCAGAATCATGCTATTCTGTTATTTTTAAAGCTTTTCATCCAGGCCATTTGTTTCCTTTCACCCAGGTGCATGGCACCTTTGCAAGCAATCGATACCAGGAGTGTCATGCTGTACTCTGGCTCTGAGTCTATCTAGATGAACACTAGCTGGCTTGATTTGCATCATCTTCAACTTGGCTCTTTTGCAGCTCTCCTTGCCACAGCATGAGAGACCACAAGCCTTCCGTTGCTGCAACTGATTTTAATTATATACAATCTCTTTCCTTAGAGCTCACATACAGATTAATATTAATATGTTGTGCACAGCTGTTCAATGGTTTACTTATTAGCTCTCCATGCCAAATTAATGGTGGCACAGGAGATTCTTGGGATACCATCCTATTCTATTTTATTTTCACCCACTTTTCTTTATTCCAGCAATGCAGCATGCTCTATTATAAAGTACTTGGGCTTTCAGAAAGCCCAAGCTCTTGCTCTTTGGAGCCACAAATGCTCCTTGGTGGGGCATTTTGCTTTGCTCTCTCTGCTGGTGTCTTGGGATGCTTAATTCTTTGAGATTTTCTTGTAGGGGCATCCATGGACAGCAGGGAGAGGGAACTCTGCAGACCTGAGATATTCTAGAAACACGTGGTTTTATTGCAAGGGTTGTGGGTAAAAAGGGCTTTGCCTTCAGCCACCAGCCTCGACTGAAGGGAAGCCCCAAAGAGAGAGGAAGAAAGAGAGGGGGTAGGAGTTAAGGGAGCTAGCGGGGGTAAGGGAGGTAAAAGAGCTAAGAGGGCTAAGAGAGCTGGGGCAGGTAAAAGAGAAAGCGAGGACCTTATTACAATACATGATATCTCCTTTTGTGTTGAATATTCTAATTTACAGTGACCAACCGGCACGAGATACAAAACCTACAAACTTTGCATGCAGCCTATGAGAACTACTATATTACTGTATCATCCTATATTCTAAACTCTAAAAATTACTTTTCTTATCTACTTTTTCCCTGATACCTTGGCAGGGTGGAGAGGGGCTACACCCTTAGGTCCTTTTGTTTTCTATCCCTCAACCTATCTCCAGCTGATCACCATCTTCCTGCCTGCCATGATCACATCTCAAAGCTGGCCTTCATTTCTATTTCACTCACAAGTTTTACATCTCCAGTATTTCTTGCCAGTCAATCATACCTGCAACCCTTCTTGTCCTATCTTTCCCAGTTTCTGAGGTGCTGCTGAGTTTCAGATGAGTTTTTGGATTATTAATGCTGGCCTCTGGATGATTGATTGGGTCTCCACTGATGCCTTGTGTGGCTTTGGCAAGGAGCAAACTGAATTTGGAGGGTGAGGCTACAGGCTGTGGGCACAGAAAGGGGGAGCACGCATCCCCACAGTAATCCCCAGTGTCCCCGTGTCTGACAAAATTTCTCTTTGCAATTCTTCTCCGATACCCTTCTCACTTTGGCATCATGATTGCAAAAGCCCCAAAGGACCCCCTGTTTTTGACCATGGCATTCTCTGACTCCTTCTGGTCACCTTCCCTTCCTGATCATGTGTGTCCTGGCTCTGGTGGGTCCCTCTACCCTTACTAGCTGGCACAGTCTGCGAGGAAAGATTTCTGGAGGATGTCTCTGGCCACAGATGGGGTTCAGGCTAGTACAACATGTCTAGCCCTAACCATTCAATGGCCAAAGGGCTTGTAAGAAACTCCTACCAAAACTGGCATCAAAGAGTTAGGACACCAACAAAACCACCAGAAGATGACCAGTACGGTTTTAGTCATCTTCTGATTCCATGCAGGTGTGTATGCTTTTAAATGTATGTGAAGAGATTCTGTAACATTGGTTTGTGTGTGGACCTTGCCTAAAAAATATGAGAGACAGAAATTTATTGACAAGTGGTAATTTAGGAAAGGGAGGTATCTGAGAGTTTGAAGAACATTTTATTGGTGGTAGCAAAAATGAAAATATGAAAATACATGACACACTTTGAGAACTAAATATACCTTCTGCAAATTTGATGTTTCTTTTCTATATTTACTTCTATTTCTTTTTAAATATTAGCACACATTTAATCTTATATCAATACAGTAAGCCAGACCAAGTAGTATCTGCAGTGAGACCAACTAATACCTGTGATGAGGCTAGAGAGCACTGAAAACAATGTTAGCTTAGTATTTTCACTTTAGCTTAGATGCTTGTGCATTCTGACTCCCATCTGTACCTATCCATTGCTTACAAAGCCCAGTTGCTGTTCTGCATTTTTTATGATCTGACATTTTAATAGGGCAGGAATGAATTCAAGAAGTTTTTGAAAGATCTTGCTATTTTCATTTCTGCTTGAAAGTCTTGGAAGGACTTTCCAGGTCAGTTTTGAAATTTTATCTGTACTGGTTACATTTGACTCCTGTGAGATAGCAGCTGAAATCTGTTCATTACAAATGAATAAATCAAAAAGTTATCATTAGCCAGGAGTGTGTGTGGTGTGTGTGTGTGTGCACTTAGGTAACAAGCAGCAGCTGTTTACAACATGTTCAAGGTCCTCTTCTCTTTTGTTTACTGTTCAGGCTTTTCACAGGAACCTTTTTGTGGCAGCCTCGGCGGCAAGTCATGCAATTAGGAACAGCACACTTGTAAAACCACAAGTTAAACTGTGTGGAAGGCAGCATTTTCCAGTAGCAGTTAAAGCCATGCCCCAGCTCCAGGCTGGATCACCAGGCACCCCAACCCCCTGTGCTCCTTTCAATGCCAAAAGCAGCTGGCAGCTGGTGCAGCTCTGTTGGTTTTATGGCCAACCTGTGGCATGAGCACGGGGCCACGCTGGCAGGACAGACTGAGGCCCCCAGCTCGATCATAAGCTGCAGGAGAAGCTGAACCATGTATTTAAAAGCAAAATGTGGAGCAGAGCAAAGCTGCAAGTGCAGGCACATATCAAAATAGCCACAGTAGGTAGCTACCTGCGATGCTCCATGAGAAAAGGGCAGGGCCTTCAATCTTGCCATCAGAGCCATGCTGCTGCAGAGCTTGATCTTGTTGCATCCAGGCACTACCCTCTGGCTACATCCTGTTTTCGTTGCATTTGCCAACAGGGTGAGTAATGCCAGTGACTGACAGGGCAGCTGGCACCAAGTGTGCTGTGCTGGCTTTTCATCTCTAATTACGCCCTTACACTGGGCTGTTTAGCTATTAAATTATCTGTCATGAACATGTCCGAGTATAGTCAGTCATGGGCCTTGTGCTATCCTTGATTCTTCCTTTGTGGGGCAAAAATTCTGCCCCACAGAATATCTACTCATCTACTAGGATGAGTAGATATTTATGTTTCAGGGGGTTTATTTTCTTTTCTCTCATACTTATTTTTGCTGGAGATAGCTGGGAACACAGAGCTGGGTGCTGAGATTGTAGGTGCTATTCCTGCAGTACTGCAAAGGTATATTCATGTTTATGAGAGAGAAAAAGAGAAAGACTTTACAGTGTTTCCCAAGAATGCTTTGAATCCTGGCATTTTTTTAAAGTCTCCTGGAAATTTATGCAGCATCTGGAAACTGCTAAAGACCCTTTCAGATCTCAAAAAAAAAAATTTTAAAAAAAGGTATGATTATATAATATCATGAATACCATGACATGCAGATCTACACATACTAACCTAACTGAAAGTGTAACTAGTGTAACTACAGGATATTTACCCTTGGCTGAACTGGGCATCATGCTATATTCCTCCTTCTACTCAATGCAATAGCATGTAGCTGGCATGCTATTTCCTGTTTGTGGCCATTGCTTGTGCCCTGGAGGCTCTGGCCTTTGCTGTGGGTGATCCTTGCTCTCTTTCCTCTCCTAGGTGCATGGGGAATGCATGTGCAAGCACAACACGGCCGGGCCCCACTGCCAGCACTGCGCCCCACTGTACAACGACCAGCCCTGGCAGGCTGCCGACGGCAAAACCGGAGCCCCCAAAGAGTGTCAGTGTAAGTAGTCACTCAGGAACAGTGTCTCCAGATCCTCTGCCACAGTGAAATGCTTCCTCCATGCGTGCCTTTCTCCTGTGTGTCCAAGAGGCAGCACATCCTGAGGTGGTGGGGAGGTGCTTTCCAAGCAGCTCAGTGAGTGAAGTGTCCCTGCCCAGCATCCACCACATGTTTGTGTGGCAAGGACAGCCCTGTTTGCACAGCCCCTCACTTGGAAATCCTCACGAGACCATAATGTCTGTTGGTTTCACCTTTCTTTGGGACCCAAGTGCATCTCCTAGGGATAAGGTCTGCTGCTGTGGGCAGACTGCAGCCTGCCAGGGTACCTTGGAGGTGACAAGGAGACACACTTGTCCTCTCTGTGGACACCACTGACAAACACATTTGCAGGAGGTGTGACATCTGCTGCTGGATGTGGGCTCTGCTCACCCCTGGGCACTGAGGGTGGAAGGAGCCATGGGCTCTGGAGGTTTGAACACTAGTCCTGCAGTGCCAAGGAGAATGCTTAGGGTGAGTGCTGGAAGCAAGGGAATGCAGAGGTCATGGAGCCATCTGCTTCAGTAAGAGGAGCAGTATAGCCAGAAGGGTGCTGAGGACTAACCACACCACTCAGGAAGGTTTGCAGGCTTGCTGAGTGCCGTCCTGCTTAGGCTACAATGCTATCCATACATAAACTACCATCAGCCTGCCTATGTGGGCTATGGTCATGCTCACTGCAGAATGGATGATCCCTGAGTGAATGACAGTGAATTCCTACTTACACCAACAGCATTTCATGAGCAGGGATTGGAATAGATGTCACTTGACCCCTGACTTCGATCGTGTGGGCATGCAGACTTCCTCCATGCCCAGCACAGGGTAAGGGGAATTCTTGTCCTCTCTCACACACCACTCCTCCACCTGCCTTTTTCCTCCATCAGCTGCAGGGAGTGTCCTGACAGCACCCTCATGGCAGATGTTTTACAGGTTAGTACTTATTTCTAAAGCTGGGAGGGAAGGATCCTTCCTCAGCAGGACCAGTGAATGTGGGTCTCTCTGTTCTGGCCTGACCACCTGTGGCTGTTCTTGTACTGGAAAACCTGTATTGGAAATAAAGAGTTAAAGAAAATACATTTTCTTAAATGTTATCTCCAGAGGCTGAGAAGTGTAGATGAAAATGTAGTGATACTTCATGCATTCGAATTAATAACAGGTTCATAAGTCCCCATTCCAAAACATGGTTTTGTGTCTTTTTTCTATAAATCAGTATCTTTCACTGCCTTAATGAGTCTTTCTGTTCCCCTTGGCTTCACCTCAGCATGCAAGTGCAATGGGCATGCCGACACTTGTCATTTTGACATGGATGCGTGGCTGGCGTCGGGCAATCGCAGTGGCGGCGTCTGTGACAACTGTCAGCACAACACGGAGGGGCAGCACTGCCAGCGCTGCAAGCTGGGCTTCTACCGCGACCTCAGGAAGCCCTTCTCTGCCCCAGACGCCTGCAAACGTAAGTCAGTGACCTTGTACTAGTGAAGGGCTTCTCAAGTGGGAAAGTGTCAAATGAAAGGTGAGATCTTCTCGCCCCTCCTTGGAGCAATCTTCCTGCTTCATTGCAGGACAGGGAGCTCTTTGAATCCTCTTTGTGATATTACTTGCAAAAAGCAGTGGTGATATTTGCAGGGTGAAAGTCTGTAGATGCTGTTGACAAATCTGTCCCAAGGATCCCTTTAGCCTGAGGGCAGGGGAAGAGAGATGATTCATTCACTTTCTCCTATTGCTATTTTTGGAGAGGAAAAGCTGCGTCTTGTTTTCACATTCTCCTTGTTTGGTGATTGTTGCAACCTCAGAATCAGGTTCCTCAGCCAGCGGGGGTGAAGCCAATAAATAGCAGTATCCACCTGTTTGTGTTCGCAGCAGCAGCAGGTGGGTATGGAAGCACAGACAGGAACACCAGTTAAGTGATATTCCAGAAGGTGGAACACTGAGGAGGCAAAACTAAAAGCAATGATTCAAGAGCATGTGAAATTAAATCTTTCCCAAGCAAAGAAGCAATCCAAAGGCTACACTCCCCAGGGACCACTGGTGACTCACCATGGGGGACTCCAAATCCCCAAATTATGCTGAGAACATTATACTGGTCAGCTAAATATGAGGTGCAGGCATGCCCTCCTCTCTGAGCCTACAGCTGCCCACCAGCTTCACCACACATTTCTCCTCACTGACTCACTTACTATGAGGGGGACCTTCACAAGTGACAGAAAGAAATCCAAGTGACACCCTGCCTGTGTCTTTTGAGGAGACACTGAGCACATCCAACTGACACCCTGCCTGTGTCTTTTGAGGAGACACTGAGCACACCTCTCACCTCTCAAAGAGAGGTACTTGCACGTAAAGGAAGATGGAACCCTCCTGCAATGAGGAGCTGCACCCCAGGCTAGGAGGGTGTGTGAGGTTTCAGTTTGTTCATTGAGGTCTGGTGGGGAACAGCTGCTTTTGTCCTGCTCCCTTGCTGCATATTATCCTCATGAGATTCCCAGCAGCCCCACCAGTCTGTTGCAGAGGTCCTCCTCCTCTCCACCTCTCACTCATTGTAAGGAGGGGCAGCAACAGCTGAACTGCCTGTTTTACAACCCTAGTTCTCTTTATGGAAATGGAATTCTCCATTGCCTGTGTAAATAATTACTTCACTGCTGTAGTACATACACAATATTTTTTTAAACAGTGGATTTAATGACTTTAAAAAGTTTCATTATCTACTTGTATACGTCAAAAGTTCTAAGTCTCCTCTGTAGCATCAGATACTTTCCCTCCTTAATTATTGCCAGAACTTAGGCAGTGAACTTTTGTTTTGGAGTCTCATTCAGAAAAACACAGGTTTGAGTCTTGCATTTAGACCCAAAGCAGAGGCTATGTATTCATCCTTGCTGATTAAAAAAGGAATGAACAGTATTAATTGACTGCTGGTAGGTAATGCAGGACAGAAGACTGAAATAAATGCTGCATGGGACCCTTAACCTCTGAAACATCATTTTACTGTGGTTCTGGTACCTTTGCTAGGGTTGTAATTCCTGATATTCTTCACATGCCAGCTCCCATCAGGGAAGAAGATGCACTTTTCTGAGGTCATTGAAGAAAAGTGAAGCTTTGGCGCTGAGTTGAGTGTGATTTTCTGGACACCTAAAAACACTACCCTTCACCTTGGAAGCAGTAAAAGTGGCCTCTATCTTCCTTTGTCACCTCATTTCAGTCTGTTGAGAGGGTGGAGGAACTCATTATAGGTTTGTGCCAGAATGCCTTGTCCATAATCTGTGGCTGTTTGCAGGATCCAAGAGGAAGTCAAATGGCACCTCCTGGGCTGGCCAGCACAGAGCCTCCATCCTTGCAAAGCCAGATGGAAACAAGAGGTCTCAGGACACATTCCTCAAAGCAGCCCCAGCTTGAAGGGAAGGCTGCCAACCCTGTGCATTGCCTGTGTGCAAGTTAGACCATTGATAATGAAGTCAGGCAGTACATCACATCATTAACTATGTGTTAGCCAGATTCCAGGGTTCTTGATTAAAAAGTTTCTCCCTGCCTTTATGAGCCAGAAGAAGGTGTGGATATTAGATGATTAATGGGCATTTTTGTTGGCATGTGCCAGTGCTTGTTTCTCTTGGCTTTCTGCATTCATCTCTGAATCACTGGCCCATGGCATTCCATTTTCCATACTCAAAAAAAAAAAAAAAAAAAGTGTGCCTCCATTACTCCTTAATGCAATAATCTGACTTTATGGACCACTAGATGTTCATGAACTCTGGTATTTAAAAGCCAAAGATAACATATATTTAACGAGAACTGTAAGATACTCTTGAGTACAGTGAGAAAAAGTTTACATTTATTTACCTTCTGCATTAAGTATATCCACTTCATCACTCTTTTTTTTTTTTTTTCTGCATTTATGAATTGCAGAGCATGATACTCCCTCAAGTATCTGAGCAAGACAACTTTTCCTAGCACAAACTGAATTCCATAAATATAGGGATTATCTGAATGCTTTCTTTTCAGAGACCCTGTTACTACAAACTCCCAGATGATTTCTCTCTGGGCATTTCAAACCCTCACAAATACATTCCTCCCTAAGACCCCTTCACCTCTTCATTTCTGGTCTCCTGCTGCCAGGAATGCTCCGTGCACCCAGAGACCCAACACCTCAAGGGGGAGATGGCAGCTGTAGGGTTGTAGAAAATGACTAATGACTGTTAAATTAAATTATATAAGATCAATTACAGCCTATGCCTGGAACATTTCCAAGGACCATGCCATGATCTGCAATAACAAGGGATGTGCGTAGAGCCCTATTATTTTTCTTGGGAAGGCCAAGGCATTGCCTGCTTGCTTCTGGCTCAAGACACCATTATTGTTCAACCATTGAAAATTTAAAAATACCTAGGTCAAAGTAAATAAAGGAGTTGTTAAGCCACAATCTTTAAGAATACTTTAAAGATTCTTGTAGGCAAAGTGTGTATATAAAATTTGCTGAGGAGTAGGCGTGTACCTGATAAAATGAAACGTCCTGATGTTTAAAACACCAACCAGATGACTCTTTCCCCCGTCATACCTATGAGTCCTTTTCTTTCCATCCTCATGAGTTTTTAAGCCTCAGCTACAGTACAGTTGCAGACAATAAAATTGATTATTATAATTGTCAAGTTTATTTTGCTTTTCAGCTGTAGGTTTTTTAGGGTAAATACTTGTCATTTCCAAAGGTTAGCTGGCAGCCTCATTTCTGTTCTTGGTGCATAGTGATGGGCTTCACTTTATGTCTGCATTGCTCAGCAAGTTCCCACTGAAACCCATCACAAACGTTTACTGTGTTGAAAATTTGGCTGCCAGACCATTCAGATTAATGCTCTTTAGTGCCATCTTGAACCTTCACCCAAGATCCAAGAGCAAAAAGCATCAATTTGCCAGCCACCAGTGGAAAGTGGATTGACACCTTGGTGGCTCATTGAGGAGCAGCCAGGAAGGATGGGATCCCTGGAACTGGGTATGCAGGCCTGTTAGAAATTACCAGCCTTTACAACACATCTCTCTGTGGCTTTTATTAAAAAGTATAGCCAACTATATTCTCATTTTTAGTTGTCTTTTTAATTGCCTATGAGTTTGCTGCTCTTTTTCGTAACAGCTTTTGTAAATTTAATATTCTTGCTTCACTGTAGTGTTGCCACTGATGTTAAATTTTATATTAGAAAAACAAAAGTGTGTAAAACAATTGTCTGAAACATAAGCTCCAGCCCCACTGGGGTTGTATGTAAAATTCAGCTGAAACCTGACCAAAACAGGACCAAATCTCTGGCTGAGCAGTGGGTTTATCTCATTAACTGGAGGAGAATAGAAGGGCCTTAAGTGCCTGATATTTTCCCTGAAGGGCCTGAGGAATGCCAGAAAGACCCTTCTCATCTAGTAGGAAAAGAGAGCATTTGGCTATATGTATCAGGTGTAAAACACTTCACAGACTTCAGGAGAAAGGTATGCAAGTCTCAGTGCACGCTGTTGAAAACTATGCTATTAAAGGTACCAGAGTTCACTGCCTGCAGCTACTTACACAGTTTGTGGAGAGGCTTTCTAATCTTTTAATTTTATATAATTATATTTGTTTGCAAGTGGAAAGGGTGGGGAAAATTTGGGGATTACTTTGGCAAAGATGTTGGAATCATAATCGTCTCCCAGTTAACTGCCAATATTAATCTATCCTTTAATATTTTGAAACTATACTCAGATTGACTCAGATGTCAGATTCCTGAAACCACAAAAATGTCAGAGCAAAATTAAATGTACGTATGCAGCAATAAGTATTTTAAGAGAAAGAAACGTCTTGCCTGTAGTGGCTTTCCTGCTCTATTGCCTTCACAGTTGCAAAATAGAAAGACTGGTATTAGAATTTACTGATAATATTCCCTACACACATAATTTTTTCAGGAAATTCAATTTCATGTAAATGAAGCTTTGGGCAAAGGTCTTTCAGCAGGGATTTTTTTGCCATAATGTATAAGGCTGACTGTACCATGTCCAGGTCAGAGAGCCAAACCCTGAGATGAGAAGAGAACAAGTCACCCAGTTACTGGTCCTGTGGACCACAGCATCACCTGCTCACCTGGCCACATGGTCAGGTTGGCTCATGCTTTTGATAACTGTATTTCTGTTCTCTGAAAACATTAACATCTTTGGGGGGAAACAGCCTTCTAACAGATATAAATTATGTTTATGTAAAAAACCCCCAAATCCCTAAGGAGTAGGTAAGGAAAAATTCACACCACCTATTTTAGGGCATCCTTTCTGAGAACCCAATATGTCCCAGCACACTTCTAGTGCATTGTTCTGATGCAAGGGGCTGTGAGGGAGAAAAGAGAGGAGCTGGCATTTCTGATATGCACTCTGCAAACCTGTGTCATGGAGAATATGCAAAAGCCCATCTCTGAGCTGTCAGTTTCCTCATTCTTTTTTTCTAATGTTTTTAATTGATGGTTTTAAAAATCAGAGACATAGGGGTACTTTTCACTCAGCCTTCACTTTAATTAAAATGACTGTTCTGAGGGGTTTTTTAACCTCCTGGATGCAAGACAGTTGTTATTACTTTAAAAAGCAATTATGCTCTGATTCATTTTTTTCAATGAAGCACCCGCAGCTGCTTAAACATCACAGCGAGGCAGGCACATCCCTGGGTACTTGGCCAGATTAGAATCCAGATGCTGCAAGAAAAGTAATGAAGGCCCGTTTGGCAAAACATAACACGACACCAGGGTAGATTGAGTAATTAAAAACTAGCCCACAAAAGTTAAAATTCTACAGATTCCAAAGGGAGACTCTTCTCAGATTTGTACCAGTGAGGGATAAAAAAGCCCAGAGACCCCAGAGGTGTCCCTAGGCAGAGAGGTAGGGTTTTTTTCCTGTGCCTTTGTGATGCAGAGGTCGTGCCCTCACAGATGCTGTGTTCCTCACGGTGTTCCTCCCCTGCAGCTTGCTCCTGCCACCCCGTGGGATCGGCTGTGCTCCCCCTGGGCCCCCGCACCTTCTGTGACCCCAGCACCGGCGACTGTCCCTGCAAGCCTGGGGTGGCAGGGCCCCGCTGTGACCACTGCCTCCCCGGCTACTGGGGCTTTGGTCCCTACGGCTGCCGCCCCTGCGACTGCGCCCGCAGCTGCGACCCCCTCACCGGGGACTGCCACAGCAGCAGGTGAGCTGGGGGGCTGCCACATCTCACCAAACCTCTGCGATCTCGGCTCCAGCCAAGGCTCTATTTGCACATGGCAAGCAGGCTGAAAAGTATCCAGTATGTAAAATACTTGGGGTTTGGTATGGCCAAGAAGAGGGGATAGAGTGGAGCTGAAGCTGTGGTTCCCTTGGGGACCTGGCACGCCATGGCAGAGCACCAGCAATGTGGGAATTTTTGTTCTCAGTGCTGGTGTTAATGTTTTGGGTCTTTTCCATAATCTTCACAGTTGTTTCCTCTCTACAAGCAAAATGTAAGCCTCGGGGACATCAGAGTAAGAGGAGACCAAAGGCTTAATCATGCTGTTGTAACTCAGCTTATGTTGACTGTGGCTTGGAGTCAAGCTTTGACTTATAGAAGAAAGCACATTTTGATAATTCCCCACTCTCCAAATCAGACATGTTGCTTTTTTTACCAGACTGAAGATATTCGTGGTATATAAATCCCTATAACATATTTTAAACCCAAAATGGATCCATGATCCTCTCTGACAACACTCAACTGTTCACCTTCCAAAACTACCTCTTGCATTTACCATCATCAAGACATGCAGTCACATTGTGTCTGGAAGATGGGCTGGTAGTGGCCCTGCTTTCCACTGGCTCCCAGAAGAAGGCTGATCATCTCCCTTTCCCCTCAACAGCTCAGATGTGACCTGGCACAATGAAGCACCTCCTTTCCAGTCAGTACTCAATGAGAGTGAGCCCACCTGGGGCTGGGAGGATGAGCAGGGCTTCTCAGCACTCCGGCACTCTGGTAGGACTGCAGCTTTGTACTTTGTGTTCTACCTGCCCAACCCCTCCTGCCAGCAGCCACTGCAGACCTAGTCTTCTGCACTGACTTGTACCTAGCACCCTGGCAGTTGCAGGGGGAATGGACATTCCCTCACTAACGTGGAGAAATGTTCTTGTGACCACCTCCTTCCCCTCCAAGAGCCAGAGGAGCCTTATGGCTCATCCCATCAATGCGAGGATATGCAAACCCATTAGGCAGATGCTCCATGCTAAATGCCTGTACCCAGCATTTAGCTGTTGTAAAACAAGAATTTGTGGTCTCAGCTCTGAATTTCAAGGCTGAACGCCTTCATGTTTTACTTGACCATCATGTTTTAAAGGTATCGTTATATTCCGTAAAACTCGATGAACCAGCAACTTTATTCAAAGGGCAGGGTATTCAAAGGGTGGGGTTTCCCACTTCACTGGCAGGCAGTTAGGGGATTTCTAACTCAGAATTTATTTCCCCAATACCCACAACAATTTTGGCATCACTTGCAGCTTATGATGTGATTTGAGATGATGTAGCATGCAGCTGGAGAAGTTATTTCCCTCCTGCGTTCCCAGCCTGGGGGAGGTGGGTGCTATATGAAGGTTGGTGCAAGGCAGGCTGGCCCCCTGGGGCAGCATCAGGCTGTCCTCCCTTGCAGCTGCTGCATGCAAGCAGGCAAGCGTCATTTCCTCCATTTTCAGAGAGCAGCTTGATAACATCTTGAAGATACAATAATTGAGTTAATTGAGGGGAAAGCTCCATCATTTGTCTGGGCGATTTCATTTTAAACGTAAATAAGTATATCGTGTTGTTCTTTGTTCTAAGATCACGGAAGTCATTAATCTGCCTTAACCTCTGCAACATTTCCTTTTAAAATTTTGTCTGGTACATTATGGTGTGGAAAATACCACAGGGAAAGATACGCATGTTATTTGCATCCCAAGGCAAAATAATAAGGCCTTTGTTTTTCTTCTCTTCTAATTGTAAACAAGGAGTAATTGCCCTTGGACTAAGAGTCTATATTCATTCTCAATCTGAAAACAGTTGCAAAGTTCTTTTTTTTGCATGAGGCTTGTGGACCACTTGAAAAACCTCTGGCACTTCCTGGGCTCTGCCTGCAAATGCTCCTATCTTTCAAGCACAATTCACAGCCATTTGCTTCCTTCTTTTTCCCCAGGTAAATGTGAATGTAAAGAGCAAGTTTTAGGGAATCCCAAGGTCTTCTGCGGGATGAAGTACACTTATGGTGAGTTGTGGGTGAGGGGGCTGTAAAGGGAGGTCTGCAAGGCAGTGCAAAAGTGTACATCAAGCATGAGAGGTGCTGTGTGTGCACTGCTCCATCCTGGCAAACCCATGAGATACTTAGTCTAAAGGCAGATCTTCAGTCAAGGTGTATAGGTATCACAGTTCCAAGTCAAAGTGGGTGAAGCAACTTGTTCTGTTACCCATCCCTCTTGCTATCGAAACATTCTTGTACAAAAATCACAGGAGGACAAGAGCTGGAAAGCTGGAAGTGTCTCTGGGAAGGTCCAAGACAGACCACTGTTACCAAAAACGGGTCACTGAGACAGTGTCTGTAGATGAGGTACCCTAATCAGAGTCTAGAAATGACTGTATCTGAATGATACTGAATGTAAGGAGGGACCATGATCACCACTCCATGGATGAAATAATTCTGGCAGCTGCTGGGAATTTCCCCCTGTGAACAAAGTTCAGCTGTTGCGATGGGATAATGTATATTGCCTGTGTGTCTCTGGGATTTAAATGAATGAGAAGAGGCACTTTGTTTCCCAAGACCTCCCTGGTCTGTGCCACTGAACTGCCTCCTTCATCCTGTGGCAGAGCAAGGAATGCTCTGTGCAGCAATCCCAAGGAATCTCTTGCAGGGGTCTCTTGCACCTGTTTCATCTCACACTGAAGTCAAAAATGCACAGAGATAGCCCATACCTCTGCAGGCTGCAGAGCAACCCACAAAGTGGAGTTCAAGGGGCTGCCAGTTGTTGAAATGTAACTCTGGCTTAGTGATCTTAGGAAAAAATTTGATTCTGCTCTGTCTTGTTTCCCAGCCATGATAGTAACTGTGTTTAATCTTGCAAAAGATAAGAAACTGGAAAAAGAAAAGTTACAAAACCTCCATAAATCTTATCTAAAGTGCACTCAGGTTCTTTCCCCTTTCATCAGTCAACATGTGAAGGTGTCAGCTAGACTAGAGAGAGAGATGAATTACGGGGCTCATCATGAGCTCCAGGAGGCCACACTGTGAGAGGCTGCCCTGAGCTCCCCAACGTGAGTGCTGAATAAAGCATCACCACATGGGGATACCTACCAGTATAGGCTGAGTGGAGGAACTGAGCCCTGAGCCTCCACCATGCAGGGGCTCAGCAGTGGAATGTCAGGTGGTGAAAATGTGCCTCTGGGTATGAGTGAGCTCAAAATACTCCCTGATTTGCCCCAGTCCCCACCAATGTCTCACTGTCCTCCACTGGATTTGGCAGTTCTGCAAATCAGCAGGACTGTCACCAGGGTGGGAGGAGGATGAGGCCAGCAAAGCCTTCTGGTCCATCCCTAAATCCAATTGATTTCCAAAAGTACTAAGGAACACAAAGGGTTTGCTGAGCTCTGGGGGGAAATGGGACTTCATGCCCTCATGGCAGTTCTAGGGGCCATTGGCCAAAACAACTGGCAGCATTTTCCCCCCATCCCAGGGGGATATATATGCTCCCCAGCAGCTGCTCTGATCCTGGGCTCCCCAGCAAGGAGCACTGGGCTAACTCTGCTGTAACTAAGCAATTGTCCTCACTGCTTCACTCAGACACCAGCACTAGACCAGGATAAAAATAAAAAAAAAAAGAGCCCTGTAAATAGTTTGTGTATTCCTGGTTTCAAATTCCTGCTTTCCTGTGATCCCAGTGATCAAGGTGAAGATCTTGTCAGCTCATGACAAAGGCTCACATGCAGAAGTCAGTGTGAAGATCAAGAAAGTCTTGAAATCTACAAAGCTGAAGATCCTCCGGGACAAGAAGACAAGACTCTACCCTGAATCCTGGACTAACAGAGGCTGCACTTGTCCCATCCTCAATCCTGGTAAGTTTGACTCCCTGAATAGTACATCCCCACCACATATACACAGATTTCATTCCTGACCCTCTAACCCCTCATACCAATGAGCTGAGATTGCAGCCTAGTGCTGATTAAAAATTATTGGCTGTTACATCACTTGGATTCCAACAGCAATCTCCATCAAATTGAAATTTCATAGAGAAAAGTTTGGTTCATCCTATAGATTTTAAAACATACAGTTCTCTTCATGTAGGGTAGTAACAAGCTTTCAGCTTTACCAGTCTCTGTTCCCAGAGGGAGGGAGGTGCACATCACGCCACAATTGCATGATATATCTTTCAAAGCTAAAGCTAATTTGAATCCATAAAAACACATTTAAATCTAATTTCAGTCATGATACTGCACTGAAGATTAATCCAAATTCCAGTGAAGATTTCTCTTTGAAAGTAACACAAATTTACATCTACAAGATTTGGAAGAAATTTTCTTGTGCAGTGAGGAGAGAGCTCCACAGTTTTTTCCCATCTTTTTTCACTGAAATGGAGTATAACCAGTGGTGGCTAAACAATGCATGCAGTCTCTAGTATGGACAAGGACATGCAGATTCGGGGGTTTCTTCCACAGTGCAAAACTAAGCTCCAGCTGACACGCTTCTCTTTACAACTCCAAGATAATGAGCAGTTACCAACTAACTCAGATGAAGGGCTTTCTTTCCACAAGGTGTACACACCACTGGGAAATCAGCAATGGGAGTATTGATGTAGGTGCTGAGACATCCCTTTCAGCACTAGAAACTGGGGGCTACAGGACTATCTGTGAGGCTGGGTAGTGCAGAAAGTGCTGCAAACACTGACAAGGTGTTTGCAGTCTTCTTTCATGTGCACAGGAGTGACTGTCTGGTTTTGAAGGCAAGCTGCTGTGATAGCACAGCTGTAGCTAGGAAGTCTTGTCAGGTGCAAAGGTCAGATGAATCAGCAGCATTAGGTAGGGCTCTACTGTTTAAGTGCAGTAAGACTTTGGATACTGCTGGAACACCATAAATCACTAATCAAATAGCTATAGCTGTTTTATTTTCCCATATGCAATGAAAACACAAGCAAGAAAGCCCAGATGCAGCTGCCTTGATATGAACCTGAAGCAATGCAATGGAAACTGTCCAAAACTGAGCCTTCAGGGCAGCCCCACACCTGACACCCAGATTTACCACTCAACTAACTTCAGAGGAGCTTCATTGATTTTCCCCAACAGATGAAAAGACAGCATTAATCACAGAATCAATGGAGGTCTCTTAGGCAACAGCAGAAAGGTGGAGATACAATTGTCTTTAGTGACAGTCCAGGTGTCTGACACATCAGGTGTTACTCCCTTGTTACTTCCTTGCCAGCTCTCATGGTTTACGCTGCAAAGCTTGGTATTGTTTTGAAATGCAGCTGCTGGTCCCATGAGTAAAAGTTGGTCTCAGCCTTCATGTTGAAAAGAAGTCATGTTGCTAATAAGAAACTTGAAAACATCCGTTGAGTGAATCTTTAAGATTCAATAATGTCAAAGAGGGAAAAAAGGATCCCAGATATCTTTTTTTAAATTCACTATTTTCTTTAGCTACCACATTCATTTCTGAGTGGCTTGCAATATAATATTAGCAGATTCAACCCTCTATCACAGTAAGAGTTTGTGGCCTACATGTGAATAAACCAAAACCAGATGGATGAAAAGTCAAGCTGATAAAACAGTTTTCTGACATACAGCTATAATGGAAATCACAGCTTCAAAAACATAGAGGAGATCAAAGATAAACATAAAAGTAAGACAGATGTGGGTTTATACCATTTTACAGAAGTAAAGGGATATTAAAAGGAGAGTAGACTCTTAAAGGCTCTGTCAAGAAAAAAAAAACCTCCAAGCATTTATCAAATCTCTGTGGGCTATTTTCAGATGAAAAACATCCTTAAGTTCCTACAAGGGGAATCCTTCCACCACCCTTGCACACCTTCTGCTACACACACACACACAGAGGCAGATTGTGCTTCTGGGGACACCTTGAGCTGAAAGATTTAAAGGCCTTGTGTGTTTGCAAGGTAAGAGGAGCCCATCCCTTCCATAGCTCTGCCAAGCACAGTCACAGAAAGGCAGAGAGCCACCTGCCAGGGAAAATTGCACAGCCTCAAGTCCTGGCTTGTGGCATCTCAATCATTGGACTCATTTTAATTTTACAGTTCTGTAGCATCAGGTTGAAAATCTAGAAAGCCACATTCAACAACCTCAGCAATATTTGCTTGTTCTCTGAGTGTGCATATCATGTTCCTCTCTTAAGGGAAGTAAATCAGGGAACCGTTGAAAAGTAATGTTTATAACAGCAAGATTGACTTGGCCAAAATTAATGTCTTGTAAAGGGTGATGCTGCCACACATATCCTGTGTTTACTTGGCAGAAAAGAGGATGTGTGTGCCCAGAACCTCAGATAAAGGAGAAAGAAAATTGTATTGCTTGACCTTTAACTTGGGAGGCACTGTCCCTTTATTCTGGACTGCAAAATGAAAACCCAAGAGGACAGAAGCTGCAGCCAGGACAGAGTGGGATGACTGAAAGCACCGGGGAAGGCCCATCTCCTATGCCTGGTTTGCACCAGCACATTGCACTCGCCAGACCGGTGCAAGGAGTGGGTACAAGGGGGGCCTGATGCTGGCTGTACCCTAAATGTGCTGCAGTAGGATGCTGACCCTCCTGCCAGGATCCTGAAAGAGACTATCCTCTTTATTGCTCCCATTTATGGCACATTTGTGGCCCATTTAGGCTGTTTGGATCTGTGGCAGTGTTTCTTTAGCTAATTCAAACCAAAGGCTTTGCTCTATCCCCCTCTTTAGCAGTTATTACCTGGTTTCAAGCACTGTCTTGAGTCGTGTCCTGAAAGTGAAGTGCCGACCTGGATACCTGAGGAAAGACCTGCAGCAGGGCACTACAGGGACACACTCCAGCCCTTTCTATCTGTCTCTGGACAATCAGTTAAGGCTTTGTCAGACCCTGCTGTCATGTCTCTAAAATATCTGGCAGAGGCAGAAATTAGCAGTTCTTTTCAGTGTGTCAATCACTCCTTCAGACTCTTCTTGGGTATTGGTACCAGCACATTTAGTGTTGCCTCTCATTGGGGTCTGGCATGCCTTTGCCTTTAAGAGGCCACTGGCCACTCTGAGCAAGATACCAAGCACTGGACCATCCTGCACTGTTCTATTCCTTGAATTTGCTGAACTGATTTCCAGGCCCAGATATATTCAGGGAGAAGTGAGTCAGGTGGCAGCCAAATGAAGGTAATAGCAGTTCCCAGAAGAGGTATAAAAACTTGCAGTGCCGCCCCCAGAGTTCAGCTTTCATTTATATTTAGAAGCTAACAAAATCACATTTTGTGTGCTGCATCTCACTGACAGGTAGCCACAGGGGTCGTTTTCCCATAGATACAGATAGAGCTATAGATAGACAGATAAATGTGAGAGTCAATATATATAAACATTTCTTCGTGTAAATGCTTTTTTACATGGGACTAGATGTCCAGGCTGACTTTGCAGCTCAATAGGCTTCTTAAGCATGGTACTGTGCAGTCCCTGACCACTTTGCTGGTTTGCAGGCTTGGAGTATCTTGTGGCAGGACACGAGGACGTCCGAACGGGCAGACTCATTGTCAACATGAAAAGTTTTGTCCATCAGTGGAAGTCAGCTCTTGGAAGAAAGGTCTTGGAGATTTTGAAAAGAGACTGCAACTAGAGATGTGCAACTGCCTAGGGCATTTCTTTATGCACAAAATGCAACAGCCTCCACAGAGAGAAGACCTCTAGCATGAAAACTGGAATGTAAGAAAATAGTGCCAACACGTTGTGTAGTGAGGCATTCAGAGTTGTAGGCACTGTCTAATTTAACCCTTTCTGGCCAATGTTCTTTCACCTGCCTGTAGCTTTCTTGTCAGGGCCTCACCCTGAGCCCTGCTCATCATTATGTTGAGGGAAACAAAAGAAAGGGTGATGGAGGCTTGTCTCGCTCCAGTGTAATGTTGGAGCAACTCCCATGAAGCCACTGATCACCCAAAACTAAATTGCCACCCTAGAAGTGCTACTGCTGAGAAGCAAAACACTGCCAGTGCCACTTGTGTGGATCCTGACTGACTTCCAGGGGCTCTCAGAGGGTGCTGTGGGGAAGGCAATGGCCACAGCAGTGGGTAGGTGCTGGCACCAGCGTGGCAATGAGAACCACTCCTTAGAAATCCCCCCTTAAATGTTAGCACATGGCACCTGTCAAAGAGAATTGGGTGCCACTTGCTTTTAACCTGTTTGCCCTGCTGAAGGTTTCAGGGGCTAGATTCTCTGCTGATGCTGTTAAGGAGAGAGCTGCTGGAGTGAATTGAATCCCTCTGCCTTGTCACAGGGGTGATGTAGAGGCCAGCTCTTCACCTACTGCATGGCTGCAGAGAGGAGCCAGCTGTGGAAGGTGCAGCGTCTCTGAGCTTTTGTCCTTGAAGTGTTAAAAAATGAACCTAGCCCTAATGTAAATATTTCATTGTATAAAGCACTTTACTACCTGCCACTTCATGTTGTGGGAAGTCTGATTGTGTTGGGGAAAGAAGAATTTGAAGGTGGCATGTGAAAAAAAACTCCCTGAAACAGAAGCACTCCTGAAGACCCCCCGCAGCTGGACAGCGACAACAGTATAAAGGGAATGGCCAGCCTGGCACTGGCCACTCAGAATATCTGAGGATGCAATCTGAAAGATAAGGTATTTGCACTGAAGTCTCAGCTTTAGACCAGCACTTGGAGCCCATGGGCAGGACTCCAGCAAGACTTTGCAAACAGAATGAGGAGGAGAGACTTTGAGATAAAAATGCAATTGCCGGAGGAGAAAAAACTCCGACTGCAGGAAAAGGAGTGGATGCAGAGAACGGAAAGGTCTTGCCTTCACATATCACCACCCAACGATTCATGGGGGGCCTGGAGTTTATTTTATTTTTGTGTTAGTATTTAAAACTGAACATTTTATTTGTTTTCTTCTGTGTTATTGTTTGCAATATATACAGCCATTATACTTCCTCATTAACACCAGTATGAAATATAGCACAGTTTACTGCAGTTTTCAGCACTAAAATACATCTTTTCTGTAAAACATCTTTAAACCGCATTGCATAGAGTGTATTTTGTTCATGAGTGTGAGGGGAAAGAAGAAATACAACACCAGAAAAATTACTAGGCTACCAATCCACATTACATATGTATTTTTCTTTCAAGGTCCTGTGGACTCACAAAAATGGATACTATTTTGGTAATTTGTTTTTGTATCTCATGTATGTAATAAATATAATATGATTTCAACATCTTCTTCTCCTGTTACTATTTATGCCGATGACAGCAGTGTCTTCATGCCTGCACTAAAGAGCACAAGCAAAGAGTGCACAGGGTGAGGAGAAGCTGCCATGGGGAATATTTTCCTCTCTGGTTGGGGGGTAAAATGCAACACGTGGTAGAAAGCGAAGTAGCATGGACGGCTCACAAAAATCCCATTTTGCCTCTTGTTTTGGGATCCTTTGTCTGCTATTCTCATAAGAAAGGGAATTATACCAAAATATCTTCAAAGCTGGCCAGATCCTTGCCTCCACACAGGCTTGAAGGCTGAGCTGCAGAGCAGGTACTTATAAGAATAAGAAGCAAGTCAGGGATGGCAGAAATAAGGTTTGTTTCCTACACTTGAAACTACTAAGGGGAAACAAAAGGCTGTGGGAAACAAGTGCTGTGGCAAAAGGTCTACAAAAACACTGCAGAGTGAAGTCAAGCATCAGAAATTAGTGGCCAGGGGGTCAAGACATAATCCACAGTGTGGGCAGCAGCTCCCTGGGTGGGTGGTTAATCAGTGACTATGGCAGCACCCATCTCCCTGGTGGAGGAGAGTGCAGGGACAAGCTCTCCCATGGACGCACTGCAGAGACCAAGAGCCTCCTATAGCTGTTTCAATTTTAAAACTGCATTTACCTCCTTGATGTATTTTTAGCTTCGTTTTATTTAATGTCACTAAAAATACATTCACAATGGGTAGCTGATTCATGTGACCTTGTGAAAGCTGGAGGGTGTGATCGTACCATCCCAGCCAGCTGGAGCACTGTAGGAAATCAGGATGGCTTTGTTGGCAGTGCTGCTTACATCATCTTATCTGACTCCTGTCCTAGCCTTGGAACTGGGCACTGATGGTTTTATGGAAGAAAGGGGTTAACTTCTGTGGGGAAAATCTGCCCATGAGAAATTTCTGTCAGGGGATTTTGGCTGGAAGAAGTGTCCCATTACTAGGAGCAGGTGAGCTGGATATCAAAGAATCACAGAATTGTTTGGGTTGGAAAAGACCTCTGATATCATTGAATTCAAGCTTTGACCAATCACCGCCTGATCAGCTAGACCATGGCACTAAGTGCCGTATCCAGATGTTTCTTGAACTCCTCCAGGGATGGTGACTCCACTAGCTCCCTGGGCAGCCCATTACAGTGTTTAACATCCTTCCTGTGAAGGAATTCTTCCTGTTGTCCAACCTGAATGTCCCCTGGCACAGCTTGAGACTATGTACTCTTGTCCTGTCTTGTCTCCTTTCAGGTGATTGTAGAGAGAGATAAGGTCTCCCCTTATCTTCCTTCTCTCCAGGCTGAACAATCCAAGCTCCCTCAGCTACTCCTCACAGGACTTACCCTCTAGACCTTCTGAATCCCTCTATTCATATGAGATCACAAGATGGCAAGCCAGGCCCTCCTTAGCAAGAAAAGCTTCTTTGGACACTTCAGTCTTGCAGCTCAGTGAGTTAATGGAAGCAGCCTGCTTGATAAGCTGTTTAATGCCTGGTTTATCTGTTTACTCCCCTCTGGTATTTGTATGAGAAGAGGATGTTTGTCTCTGTCCACCTGAAGAGTAGATGTATTGCTTGATGATTCCAGGAGTAGCAATGCCTTGACCAGTCCTTCTGTGTGACAAAAATCAGTGGCAGGAAAACCAGCCCAGTCATAATCAAAGTTGGCAACAGGACCCACAGACGGGTCTTTTCTTCCAGAGTTGCCCCACTGACGCAGGCAAAGGTGGCAGCTGAGGCCAGGCTGCCCTTTCTGGATTGTGCTGCTCCTGGTCAAGAGGTGAGTGCTGGATTTTCAGGAACCAAAGATGGGAATTGCCACAGTTCTCCCTAGAGGATCCTCATGTTGTCCTTATGCCTCACCTGCATCTAAAGAACAAGTACCTCCCTGGTGCTGAAGGAAGCATGGAGGAGTCTTCCCTCTCCCAAGGCTGGAGGCCAGATGTAAGCAGTGGCTGAGGGTCAGTGATAGGGGCTGGGGCTGCCTGCCCCTGGTTGTCTGTCAGCACTGCAGGAGTGAGTCATGGTGGTGGCCTGTGCTTGGCTGGAGGAGGTAAGGCAGGTGTGTTGGAAGAAGCTGCCACCACAACACTGATCCTGGCTATACACAGCCCCTCCAGCACAGAAACATGATCCAAACCTGGATTCCTCCAAGCACTCACAGGACACCTCTTTCACTCTTTCTGGTGGACATGAGCACTCCACTCTCCAGAACATGATCTCTCAGCAGATGCTTTGGCACAGAGAAGGGAACACCTGGCTCCAACTAGTTTTCAGTGCCTCCTTGCACTCTCCGAGGCAAATCCTGTGCCATAAGTATTGTCAAGAACAGACCCTAAACCAGTGTGGCTTTCTCCACTGTCCTCTGCCACCACTGCTACCTGTGGATGAAAGCAGAATTAGCCACACAGATCTGTCCATTAGTTTTCACTAACCTGAAGCCAGGTTCTTGGAGGAGGAGGCTGTACTCAGAGACATCCCACATCCCCCCTCAGAGAGGTGGCCTTACACCAGTACCTGGTGCTAGGGTGAGTCTCCCCAGCTGTGCAAAGCCATTGCGATGGGTACCTCTGCCCAGTCTGTTCATCAGGAAGCAGGAGGTGATTAGGTGAAGCATCTGCTTTTATTTATTTAAAGACCATTTTTCTCTTTGGGTCACCTCAATAGACATTAACCATGCCTATGGCTCTGAGTGCCAGGAGGGCCAATGGAGAAGCCACCTGCAGACCTAGCCACATCCATCCCTGCAGCAGCAGCTGGCCATGGATTTCCAGCACCATGGCCCCCTCTCTAGGAAGTGCTACTGATGGGAGCCTCCTCAACCCAGACCAAGCCCTGTTGGGCTACAGAAGTGCTGTGCCCTCCTGCCTTGGTGAGAGGGTGGAGAGAACTCAGGGCTGTGCTGCCTGCATGTGCACAAGGCCTGTCCAGTCAGCAATTGCTCGCCCCTGAGGAATGCAGTCTTCCAGTTACAGTGGAAAATTACAGGCGTGTTTAATATAGTTGCTCCAGCAGGCTAAATCTTATGGGATATGATCATGTTGCTGAAAATGACTGAACATCTGGGACTACAGGCCTGCCTAAATGGAAGTCTGGGCTGGTGTGGGTAAACATAACAATTCAGGAACAAATGGCTGCAGCGTGGGTTTTTTTTTTAAATCTTTATTTTTAGTTATGGTATTGACTTCAATATCAACACAGGATAGAATAAACATCTCAAAAATGTCCAGTGGCTGCTGCCTCAGCATCCAAAGGAGCTCTCTCTCTGATAAGGCTGGAGGGGATCAGCTGTCTGTGGGCCTTCTGGGCTGATGTGTTGATTTTCTGATGACGGTGTTTCCAAAGCATGCTCTTACCCAGGGGTCACAGCTTCTTGCTGCTCTTTTCCCACAGTTCAGCACAGAAACTTCATGAATGCCTTGTATTGCTTCAAGGGAAGGCAATGATGCTTTCCCTCAAAGGCTGGGAAATACACTATCTATGGGAAACTTGTAGGCATATTGAAAATGTTAGCATGGCCAAGAGGCCAATGTGCTGCAGCAGGCATTGGGAGAGCCACTCTGTGTCTAGCTCATCTCCTCACTTCCCCATCACTCTTAGGGGTCCTCTGGAGCAAAAACAATGTTGAACATGTGATGTAGCACTGGTGTGATGCAGTCATGGGAACACTTAAGTCCAACCAAGTCCTGTGGCCCAGAAAAATGTTATCATGCCCAAGCTTTGTTGCAATGCCATATGCAGTTCTAGGTATCTCCAAGTACTACCTGGACACTTTCTCAGCTGTAGAAGATAAATAAAAGAAGTTTACCAGGCCACTGAAAGGTCTAGGGGGGTTGTGGGCATGGATTAAAGCGTGTGTGTGTGTATGTGTGTGTGTGTGTGTGTGTGTGTGTGTGTGCATCCCCATGCTCACTTCTTCATTTCCAATACAGTGTTTTCTCTGCTCATGTCTCTGAGCTTCCCCTGACCAGGCAGGTTGCTCATATTGACTGCATTTCTTTCTTTGACCTCTTGTCTCAGACTTACATATAGACATTAAATGTAGTTATTTTGCACAGGACACAACTTTTAAGCCATCTAGAAATGAGGGCTGGAAAAAGGCCCTCAGATCTGTATGAAAATTGCTGGGAAGAGTAAAGTTGCTTCCTAAAGCAAACATTAGTGAAATTTCCCTGAACTGACTTGCTGTGGACATGGATATATGCACCCCTTCTAGCAGGTGCAAAATGCAGCCCAGCTCCAGGCTCAGGACACATGCCAAGGTACACGAACAGGTGAAAAAAGATCAAAACCAACAACTATCCATTAGGCTGGCATTAACCTGGAGGAAAGGGCATTCCTCACTGCATTTCCTGTGGCATATTGACACACGATCTTTACCTGGACCAGTACAAGATATTTCTATTATTACCTCCAGATTTATATGTTTAAAAATATGCTTGCTCTCTGTCTCTGCTGCTCATCAGAGCTTTCCTTGATTTGCATCAGGAGCAACTCACATCTGGACCTCAAGCATTTGTGAAGCCTCTGCGTGATCAAATCTGCTGCATAGTCTCTGCTTGGGCTTTCTGAGTAACACCTATAAGAGATCAGAAAACATTATTTCAGATACACAAACAAGGAGAGATTCACCTCATCTAACGTGAGGTGCTGGTGGCAGATGGTGGTTGGGACAGGATCCCCAATTCCCCTAGGGTTGCAGAAGAAACCCAGGAGCACCCTGAGGGGTCATTACAGCTCCCAGCTGCCCCACAGGGCAGAAAGATGCACAGGTACTTGTGTAGCTTGAGGAGCATCAGCAAGATGCTCTTGGCATAGAAGCAGGGAATCAAATGCTTAGAGGAAGTTAAACAGAACAGAGGTTCAAGCAGGGACACTGTCCCCTCTGCAGCTGTGGGCACATACAGTGACAAGGGACCCCAGCCACAGGAGACAAGGAAGCCTCAGCATTTGCCCCTTGCTGGACACGGCTGCCTGGACCTGAGCAGCTTCTTTCCCTAGAGATCTACAAGAAGAGGCCGTCCCTTGACCTGCAAAGCAGGTCCTTTGAAAGGCCCCCAGAGCTGCAGGTGTGACTGGAACAGGGAGGCCTATTCAAGGGAGTCTGAACATGGTCAACACATGCAGCCTGCAATTGCCTGAGGGGGTTGAAAATGCTCCTGTGGAGCTGTGTGTGCAAAATAACCGTGCCCAGAGCCACTCTGCAATGCAAGCAACCCCCGTCTGTGCAATCAAACACCTCTGACAGACATTTTGGGAGGGATGCTGCCCCTGGGCAGCTCCAGGCCAGGGCTCAGGAGGGGATGCAGGGCTGTGCCGTGAGCCAAGCCACCAGCTCTGCGGTACAGGTTCTCACCTTCCAGCACCCGGAGAAGTTGCAGAAAGCCGTGTCATTTACTTGCATGTCTGTACCTCCGCAGGAGCAGCACATCCTGCCCCGTGACTTGGCCCTGGCCGCAGCCAACATCCACAAAGGCAGGAGGAAAAAAACAACAACAAGAAAACAGAAGCCAAGTTATGCAGCAGAGGGGGAATAAAAATATTTCCCTGTTCGCGGCGGGTGACCGGCAGAAACCCCTGAAGGCACGGTCACCGCAGCCAGCCCGAGGCTCCGGGAGCGCTGCGGGGCCGGGACGGCGGCGGTGCCGGGGGGGGCGGGCGGCACTCCCGGCCCCGCTCCGGGACACAAACAGGACGCCCCACCTCGCCTGATACCATCGGCCGGACGGGGCAGAGCGGGGAGAGGCCGGGCCCCGGTCACCTCTGCAATGACAAAGCGTTATTGCAAACGATAAAATACAGGAGATGATGCCAAGCGCCCCCACACGGGCGGGCCAAGGAGGGGACGAGCCGTGGGGGCTCTGCCGCTGCACTGACTGCATTGCACTGCCTGCACTGCACTGCACTGACTGCACTGGCTGCACCGCACTGACTGCACTGCACTGACTGCACTGACTGCACTGACTGCACTGCACTGACTGCACTGCACTGACTGCACCGCACTGACTGCACTGACTGCACTGGCTGCACCGCACTGACTGCACCGCACTGACTGCACTGCACTGACTGCACTGCCTGCACTGACTGCACTGCCTGCACTGACTGCACCGCACTGACTGCACTGCACTGACTGCACTGCACTGACTGCACTGCCTGCACTGACTGCACTGCACTGCACTGACTGCACTGACTGCACTGACTGCACCGCACTGACTGCACTGACTGCACCGCACTGACTGCACTGTACTGCACTGCACTGCACTGCACTGTACTGCACTGACTGCACCACACTGCACTGCACTGACTGCACGGCACTGCACTGCACTGCACTGCACTGCACTGTCTGCACTGCACTGACTGCACTGACTGCACTGTACTGCACTGTACTGCACTGCACTGCACTGACTGCACTGCACTGACTGCACTGACTGCAGCGGGCTCTGCTCCTGGCCTGGGCTCCGCTGGTGACTATGGAACACACTAAAAGCAGTAACGACTGAACTCTTCCGAGCAAAAAGCACTTATAGTTGGACAATGGCCACTGAGCATCAGTAGGTGGGTTGCCTAAAGCCTGAAGAAAACCATGAGAAATTTTTTTCCACCCACAGCACTATTATGAAGCTGACAAGGGTCCTGCTCTCTGCAATTCCCATTAATTTTACTGCCTGACCTTCAAGATTTATGACAGCTTTGTCTGACATTCATGGGGCAGACAGGTATTGTTACATGCCCACGTAACCCAGGTAGCAGCCACAGGTTGTTCTCCACAAATGACTGCACTCCAGTCATCTTTGGAAAACTCCCTGCTTTTGTACAGGGAAATACTAAATAAATGAGAATCGCTTTAAATTTCAGCGTCCCTTTCCACCCTCAGGGAAACACAACACATACCAGAGAACAGAAATCACTGCTCATCCTGTGTTCAAACAACAGGCTAGCTTAAATCCTTAGAAATCCTTGAATACCCAGCAGATGATGACATACACTGAGGCCATACCATACCTGTCATTTTAACCTTCTGTGACTTGAAAAAATCAAATACACTGCAGTTATACTAGCCAGGGGCAAAGAAGGAGTGACCAGCTGGCATCCTCATTCTTTTCCTTCCAGGACTCTGATTTCTCTAACAGAGTTTTTTTTATCCTCTATGTAAGAACCAAAATAGACAGAAATCAAAAAGAACTAAAATAGCAACAGTACAAGAAAAAGCACCATCAGGAGTTCCTGTTCACAAGGCTATCCTGGCATTCATCTGGGGCTGTTGACGTATTTAATAGTCATCCAGTCTCTGCCAGCTGGATGCCAGCTTCAAACTCAAACCCACAGCTGTGATAACTTCTTGCTTCATGCTACAATTCATGCACTGCTATTTTTCCTGCACTGTGTTAGCAGTGCAGCTTATTCTGAGGAACAGGTTATCTGAAGGCATCCTGAAAAACAGACCTACATGGGTAATCTGCACGTTTCCCTCACCTGGGGAAGCAAGGATTTTGCTTCCATGTTATGTTAAGGAAGGTTTTTTTCTGAGTGACTTGTAGCAAAGAAAGTCTATTTACTTTGATGGTGAAGGAATATGAGTGTTACCATCATTTTAGTACAATTTCTGTAACATTATGAATATTTCTTCATTAAACTGAAGAAACATTTTAATTTTAATTACCTACAGTCCATGGAGATATGTCTTCCCAATTCCCCCTCTCAAGTTGGTGCAGAATTGCACTCTGTTGGTGGATGCTGGTGCTTGTCCAAAAAAGTTTTCTCCCAAAAGACTGCAGTGTCTGAGGGCTCTGGGGAAACCAGAGTTTGGGGGAGAAATGTTATCCCTTTTGTCCTCTTCGAAGGATTTTGTTTTCCTTCCCTGGCATTACTTGGAGCAGCATGGAGCTGGGCCTTCCTGGCTGGCAGTGCTCACATGGTAAGACTACCATACCTCCCACTCTCCACAATCCCCACAGAGGCTTTGCAGCCCATCCCCTCCACCAGCAGCCCACTGTCAAGCAGCAGATGCCACAGGGCAGAGGCAGCGCTCACTGTCTGGCTGCAGGAGCCCCCATCCATGGGAACATGTGCCAGCTCACAGCCTGCTGGTGACAGCTCACTGCCATGGAACAAGCCTGCTGGAAACCAGTAATGTACAGCACTTCAAACTCTCTGGTTTCAATCCACCCACCTTCCCGTCCCTGAAAGTGCTCAAGGCCAGGTTGGATGGCACTGTGAGCAATCTGGTGTAGTGGGAAGTGTCCCTGCTCCTGGCAAAGGGGTTGCAACCAAATAATCTTCAAGGTCCTTTCTAATCCTAAACCATCGTGTGATTCTGTTCTCCAGCACACATGAAAGCTGTCACAAAACATAAAGTGTGGCTTTGGAGCCCATCAAATGCCACTTCTTGTAGGCTTGGGGCAGGGGGAGATCCCTCAGTGAGTGTGCAGACACCTGAGAGTCAGTAAGGGTCACATTTTGCAAACCAGAGGTGCTACAGACCTCACTCACTGCAACCAAGTGGGTTTATTCCAATGACTCACAAGCTGCTAAAAGTACCGCTTCCACTGCAATTTTCTCCCTGCCACTCACTGACTAAACACTATTTTAATAATAGGCCATAAATATTACTGACTCTTCCCTTCTCTTACCCTTATGGAAATGGTCAGTTGGTCAATTATATTAAGCATCACAAAACTCAAAGGAAATGAGATTCCTGTTAAGGGATCAACTGTTTTGCCCTTTATAAACTGAGAAACAACCTTCAGGTATCAATTCCCAGCCAACACAACATTTGCATGTGTTATAAATAGACACTGTTTTTGCTGCTGCTCAAGGCTGTGGTTACGGTGCTTTCCACTGCAAACCCACTTGAGCTGTGGGACTTGGCCAATGATTCTCCAAACCTTTTCTCATCAATGAAACACAAGTTATTTTGAGAGAGCTGGTGCCTCCACATGCTTTTTTTCCCTTGATGCTGCCATGCATCCATGATAATTTTATTAAGCAGAGAAGGAAATAATAAAAGTGACCTATCGTAGCATACACTGGGAAGGATTTTTTTTTAAAATGCGAATGGTACACAATAAAATCCACTTTGACTCTGTATCACATTGTGTGACAAGAGAATGAACAGAGATAGCTACTGTTCTGAGCAAACAGACACAAAATAACACAGTTAATAAAATTTTTCCTTGACTTTGCCTCCCTCACATTCACAGCCTTGGACCCCTCCAGTATCTTTAGCTGCTGATACACTGGCTGCTGGGCTCAGTGTGACAGTGATTCCAGATCTTTGTGCTGTGCCTGTCCCTCCAACCCTTGCTGCCCTGGGAAGGTCCCTCCTGGAACTGGCTCCTGTCACATCCTTCATGCAGAGCAGCACAGGGGGCCCTTAGGGCTGTTTTCTCCCACATTCATGGCAGTTCAGCACACATTTCTGTGGCACCCTTGTATGAGCAGCAGCTGTGCTGGGGGAACATCCCTGCAGGGGCTGCTGGCTGCCATGGTTCTTGGGTGCAAGGGCAGTACTGCTGCTGAGGTGAGCACAGGGAGCTTTTCCAAACAAGTGACCACACAAAACAGAGACAGGAAAGGAGATGAAATGACAATAATGTCCAAATGGAACTGAGATGGTTGCTGCAGGCAGAAATGTCCCCACTATGCATGAGTACCATGCATGGGCACTGTGAGCTTCTCAGAACAGAGCATCTAAAAATATCCTTTTACAAAGAGAAATGGCTAACATTAGTTGGTGGCAAGGAAGAATCTGTATGAAGACATGAAGTATGGCAAAAAAACTCAAAGTGGGTAAAAAAGACAACCACTCAAAATAGTAATAACCACCCCAAATAACCTAGCAGGAGCTGGTAGTCAGGGGCTTGAGAGAGCTGAACATCTGTAAGTCTTGTTTTCTTTTCCAATACAAATCATCCAGGCACATTACAAAACACTGAAAGCTTGCAGTTCGTGTTTAGTAGGCATTTTCATTGGCAGGTATTAGGATGCATGTTGGGGAATCTCTGAGCAGCGGTGTCAGCACAGGTGCTCAAAGACTTGCCCTTTTCCAGCTATACCTCTTGGCTTATTAAAAAGTGTCACTCCTTGATGAGTACCTTCTTTCACCTCTTCCCTTATTCCATCACGGACGCAAGGCTGACTTGATAGCACTCCAAACCTCAGCTCCCTAAAGGCAGAGATGATTTTGCCCCCACCAATGCCTGAGCCCACTTGGGGCAGGGGCTAGCTCCTGCCCACAGCCAGCCAGGCGCCAGCTGGGAGCAATGTCTGCCCTGGGAATGGCTCCTGGCTGGCACCTGGCCGGCCCTGCTCCGGGCAGCCGAGGGCAGAGCTCAGCTCCTCGGATTGCTGCACCTGGTCTGCAGGGCAAATTGCTCCACACTACCTGGCACTCCGCAGGAGGCATGGATGTGCACCCATGGGCCTGCAATTTACATTAATGAATTAATAAAAATTCCAGGCTAGAGAGCTTCTGTGGAGTTTATAACCTTGACATTTTTTATCACCCCCTGCCTTGTTTCTTTTCCCCTTTTTAACCAAACCAGCCCATACAAATTAGTATTTGAAAGTATGCAATTAGCAAGCTGCTCCTGCAGCTATGCAGTTCTCCTGCCACCCAGTTTCCCAATGGGGGGAAATCAACAATAAAGAACAAAGAAAAGAATTTGCTGCCTCATATTAATGACTGCTGTTTGAGGACAGCATTTGTATTTTAAATGAATAGCTTGCTGAGGACAAAAAGGTCAGAACTGCATTTTATGGTAGCGATAGAATAGCAGGAGGACAGAGGAAAGGCGAAAGCTGCGGGCAGACAGGCGAAACAACTCGCTCTGTTTGCTGGAGAGGCGGGAGCAGCGCCCGGCCACGCCGAGGACACGCGTTCAGGCGGCAGAGTATGGCTGCGCTCCTGCAAGGAGGGAGAGGAGAACACACATCCCAGCCAGCTCACTGAGGTCTCAGGCATACAGCTCAGCCCAGTGATCCCCTGCCAAATCCTTCTGCACCTTCTGCACCTTCTGCAAAGCCATATGCATCCATCTCCTTGGAAATGGAATTTTTACATGAACTATGAGCCCCTGATTGTGCATTGTACTTAAAGAAGCTGCCTATGGATACAACAAGACCCTGCCAACATCCCGCAAGAAAACCCGTGCCTTTGTGTTGAGTGCAGCTACCTGGGAATGTGCCCTTAACATCTTCAAATTGCCTGAAGTTAAATCTAAATTGAGAAACCAAATGAAACCTGATGTTGATTCAAGTGTACTGCAGAACTCCAAACCATATCCATGGGTACTGATCAGCACCTTCCTGAGAGCTGAGCCTGCTGGCTCTTTGAGGCTTCAGGAAAAGTGAGCCAGTGTGGGACAATTTTAACTAATAATATGCAATTGGAATTAAATAGTCACACCACAACTGATGACAAAGCTGGCCAGAAAGGAAACACAAAGTCACCCAGGGAACCCTGAGATGGACACTCCACTGGGGTATTACCTGAGTGCCAACTTATAGCCAGTTTCTGCAAAGTTGTTGAGAGCAGTAAGAAGCTTCTCCAAACACAAGGGCTTGTGCCACTAACCTTTCCTGGTGTGAAGCAGCTCACGGTGCCACTGGGCCACAGGAACTAACTGGACCCCTGCAGGCTGTGTCTGGGATGTATGGCACCCTGCCAGACCCCTGGGTGAGAGGTGCTACACTTGACACTTACAGGACACCTGCCCTTCCTTTGCCCAGGAGCATCGCCAGCCTCCTGAGCAGCCTCCCTGCTGCTTTGAACTGTGGCACTATGACTCTGCAGCTCAGAAAGAACCAAACAGGGAAATCATATTGGTACATAGTCAGAGGGCAACATCTGGTGCCTTGCCTCCACCATCCCTTATTTACAGTGGTTTTATTCCTGGTGCTCTACAGTGCCCTCTTCTCCTCCTTGGGTTCATTCCTCTTGCTGCCTTCACCTCCTGCTCACTGCACATCTCCTGGCTGCGTTAGCAGGAGCCCACAGTGGCCAGTCTGGCCCTGGAGTGTTTGCACCTATTTAGGGCCTTCCTCAAAGGAAAGATGGACCTCTTGCCTCAGCCTCATGGCAGCTCTAACTCCAGAGCAAAGCTTTAGAAGAAAATGTAGGGTATGTTAAAGCTGAGTGACTGCTGAGCTCTCTTATTGACTACAATAGGACAGTGAATAACTTTTCATTAAGTGCATGTTTCTTGCAGAGTAACAAGCCCTTACCTGCAATTGTGTGTGAAGCAGAAATGACCTAAAGGCATCACACCTGAAGGAAAAATTCCAGGCCCTTCAATAATGTATTAACATTTTTCGCATACATTCAAAACGTTTAGTGTAGTAGGAAAAACATGTGTTCTGGTCTCTGGTGCCTTGGTAGTCCCTGAGAGACAAGAAAGAAGGCTGCAGCTTTCCAGCAGTGACTTCCCAGCATGCATCCTTCTTTTAAATATTCATGCCAGGAGAGAAATCAGAAAATGAGCTGGAAAGCAATGATGGCTGTGCAAAGAAATGCACTTTTGAACCAGTAGTTAGGAATGAACCAGAGTAGTTAGGAATGTGTTCCTGGAAAGAGTGACTGTAAATCTATGAGCCAGATAAAACTGATCCTCTGCCATTCTGACTCCCCTAGCTATGATTCTCCTACAGCAGCTCAAAGAATCAGTGCCTGAGAGTCACTGAATTGCCTAGCAGCTCAGAGATGCCTGAGAATCACTCTTGGCCTTTCTCCAGGCACTTTGGCTATGAAAAGAAACAGCTAAAAAAGTATCTCTTTAAATAGGTGTCCCCATGGTGCAGGTTAGTCCTTACATTGATTAGAGCTCACAAAAAACACACTCCAGGCAAGGAGGGGTGGGAAAAGGTGTTATTTCAGGAATCATCACCCAGTAGGATTGACAGGATTGACTGTTAATTGAGCATTTTTGTCTGTTATGGAGCTGGAGAGAAAGAGATGCTGGTGTTGGACAGGATGCAGAAGCAGCAAAGGCTTTACTGGTTTGTCCTTCCCCAATGGCACCTGAGGCCCTGCACAGAGTTCTGCCTCAAGAATCCATAGCGACAGTGGCCAAGCATGACTGGAGCACGCTGCTCTGGGCTTCTGCATGGCACCAAATGCACCTGCAAGAGCAGCTGAGAGGTTGTCACAGCTTCAGGATTTGCTGAATAACCCCAGGCCTTGGGAGGGGCTGGTGAGTGCTGGCCATGACCCTAGGGCAGGATTTCCACAGCACTTCCAGCTGCTGGAGCTCGCCTGAGAATAGGTGGCATCCTGACATCCAGCACCCAGTTCTGCCACTGGCTTCTGGGGGAAAAGAAGATATTTTGGCCTTGACTTTTAATTCTTCTTATCTTAAAAACCTAGTTTGTTTCTGGCTTACAGGTATCAGTAGGACAAAGGTGCATGGATACAGGAAAACAACTTCAGAAATGCACCTTGCAAAGATGATTTCTGGTTTTGCCATTTTTCAGTGCTTGTACCAAGGTTTCACCCACCTACAGCCCAAAAGTCTGCCTGGAAATATTCTGCATAAACTGGGCCAGAGTTCAGCAAAACAAATTTGCCTGGCATGAGCAAGAGACTGAGAGCAGGAATTCTTCAAAAATGCTAATAATGTCTCCAACTATTTTTCCCTTAGCTGGGAAATCATTCTGCTTAAAATAGAACAGGCAGGGAGATGATGGAGAATTTTTATAGCAGTCCCTGAGCCACAGAACATGAGCCAATTTTGTTTGAGATGGCTTAGAAAATACTTTCAGCCCTTTTCTGTAGATGAGTTTCCCATTTAGTGGAAGGCAAAATAGCAATATTACTGGCCTCTGTTTGCACTGTCAGTCTCTATACTTCCATAGAGATGGAGACACAGAATTTGCATCCCTTTTCCTTCAGATTGCATTAATGTGGATGAAACACATTCGCAGTATGTAAATAGAGGACTTAGCACAGCAACTCTGCTTGCATGAGTAAGTCTTTTAAGCTCCTCTGCCCTTTCTGCCCCATGGCTGCATAGATAAATAAAGAAAAGGCCTTATTATATTTGTAGTGGCTAAAATTAAAGGTCTATGCTAAACAAAGTAAACTAACCCTTCACACTCATCTCTATTGCTTGCTGCTCCTTAAATCCTTTTGCTTAAGTTCTATTAACTTGGTGAGAGAACACTATACTGGGAGAGTGTTAAAGCTGGAGGTGCAGTTGTGTACTGACCTGGTGGGGTCTTTGCTAGATATGAAACCCAAAGTCACACAACTGATGTGCTGCATCCCCCATGTTCATATAAATAGAGAGTGTTTTATCCATATTATTTTTATAGTTACTGAGATGCTGTTAAAAGGGAGAATCTGTGACAAACTTTCAGACATAAAAGCGCATCTGGTTTTATATTCCAAATATAAATATATTATATTGGGATATAACTGTCTGGGTAATCTGCAAGAGGATGAACCAGCCACCCCTTGTCAATTATGTATCCATCAATTCATACAAGCATGCATCCATCCAGGTCATGGCTGACATGTTCTTTGGAAACCAAAAAAGAAAGGAGAGTGTGAGGAAAGACTACTTTACCCCAACACTGCATCCCACATGCTGCAAAGCACAATTTTTCCCCTTACATGTGCCTTCATTCCCCTCAAGGTATCATCCCAGCCTTGTCCATAGCCAACTGGAGCATTGTATTGTGCACACCCTCTTTTCCTAGAGCTCTCCCAAGCTCCTGGAGCCACATCAGAACTTTCCTTCTCTCCAGATGTCCCCACTTCTCCTCCTTTAGGTCCTGGCCATCACTCACCTTTCTTCTCCAAGCCTCTTTAGTCCTCCTAGCCTCTCCCCCAGCCTGCACCCCAGGTGTTTGGGGAACATGGCTGTTGTCCCCTCACTCCCTTGTCATTCCATAACACTGCTCCTGCCATGGCTGGTGGAGTCACCTGATCTGCCCCTTGGTGGGCTCACAGATCCTGTGTGAGTGGGTGAAATCCCAGGGTATGGCACCATGCATCTTCCAGGCAGCTCCACAAGACCATGGTCCTACCTAAGTGGAGTCCAAGTTTCTAGGGAATGTAGAACTAGAGTTCTAAAGTCCCAAATTGCTAACATTTACAGATATAAGAGACCTTTCCTATCACTTGCCCTGACCTCTCCACCACAGCCTTACTCCACTACCATGACAGTCCTCTCCTCAGGAAAACACGTTGCTTTCTTTCAAGGACTGGGAGAAATTGCAGGGTCTGTACCTCCAACACTGTGCCTTCAGTCACCTGTTAAAGGAGTAAAAATTAGAGGCTGAAGGTCACGACAGAAAAGGTGCTGGGAATGGGTGGGATGAACATCTTCAGCATCCCTCAGAAAATCTCTGAGAAACATGCAGCTTCCCTGGGGTGCTTCAAATGTTATTACTCTTCAAAGAGAGAAACCCAAAAACCAAAACAGGCTCTTGGTGTTTTCTGCAGTAGGGAGGTGCTGCCCCTGTATAGCAACCAGCATCTTTCTCCCCTTACTCCTGCTGCCTTTCAGCGTACTGCTTGCTCCCAGCAAATCCTCCCACCTGCAAACCTTTGCATTTGTGGACTCAGAGCAACTACCATTTACTGCTCACACCTGGCTCATATCACACTCCTCCTCGCAGAAATAGCCCTGTAGTCACAAGCTTTGCTGTGTCTTCAAGGTGCTTGGGTCCCCATCAGAACAGGGTGTGCAGCACAAAAGAAAATTCCATCTATTTTCTATCATTCCAGTAATTCCTCGGGGAAAGAGAGCCATCTCAGTGTGTGGGCAGCCAAAGAGCCAGCACTAGGACTGGCTGAAAGGACTTCATCCTTTCCACACTTGCTGTCCTTGAAGCAGAAATATTCCTGCTGTGCTAATGGGATTAAAAAGATGGATACCCAGGCACTAAGAATTAAGAGAATTTGAGTTCAAAACACCTTTGAGTTTTCTTTTGAAATAGCCATGTAAATTCACAAATTATTAACATACAGAGATCAAAACTTCCACATTAGTAAACACAAAAACGGCACTTTTGGCACTTTTTCTTAAATGAAAATGTTATGAATGTAGTAGAGTTTATTTGTAGGCCAAGGCATTATGGTAACAGAACATAAACTTTTAGGGCAGACAGTTATCTGGCATAATAATTCTGTCTTTACTCATTAACAAACATCAGTAAATGCGTGCTGTAGGCACCAATATAGGGAAGTGTCGGGTACAGTGGCTTCTTTGTGAATGAATCGTCTTTCTCTGAGAACTAGACCGCCGATAATTAATTATCTCAATGTCTTTGATCTATTTACTTTGCACATATTTCATCTGTTTTGGTTTGTTACTTGCATTTCAATGACCTCTCACATTACAGAGCAATTCCTTCTGTTGGGAAAATTGCCTTTCCCTTTCCCATGGGAGCAGAGCAGTGGACTAACTGCTTCTCAGAGATGACAGGTCCATTTTTTCCTTCTGTGAGGATGACTGCACTGATTTAAGGAATCTGAGGAGTTCAGTCCTCCATATACAGCTGAGGAGTTCACTTTGCTCCTATGAAGCCTATGTGTGCATTTATAGCAAACTGCAAACCCCCTTTGGACTGTGAAGCTGTTTGCCTGTTCCCTCAGTTTTAAAGTTTAAACGTGAACAGAAATGGCAAAGGATCACTTTCATTAAAGATCTGTCTCCTACTCATAAAAAGCAAGATCATCTCTATTTCTAACTACTAATTAAACACTTAATTGTATTTAACACAGTAATGACAGTGAGATGGGGTGTGTATTGATTTACTGTAGATTTTCTCAGGAGCAGTTTTATTAAGTATTACATGTTGTGAACTTGAGTTTTAAAAAAAAAAATGTGTTCTTTCTTTCTTTCTTTCTTTCTTTCTTTCTTTCTTTCTTTCTTTCTTTCTTTCACTCTCTCCCTCTCTCTCTCTCTCTCTCTTCTTTCCTTAGCACATCCATGAAATCCATGTGGGACTTCTTTTCAGATAATTGGGATTGGAACATCTTGGGGAGTTTCCTATTCCTTCCTCCCACAGGCTGTTATTTCTGACTATCTGGTGGTTTACTTTTAATAATTTATGGGATGCATTATATGCTATAGTGAAAGCAGACCTGAGGAGAGACTAGCAAATATTTTATATACTTTTGGTTTCCACTCTTGAAAATCAGCATTGAAAAATGTACATCAAACAACTTTAACTGGAATTACTAAAATCAAAACAGAGTTAATTTTGCATCTGAAAGCTAGGCTCAAGTCCAGTTGTAGTTTGCTATAACCTTGCCCATTCCTATACAAACCAGTACTTTATTTCAGACAAAATTAGTTCTAGGTTGATCTATACTGGACAGATTGAGCTCAAGACAAGAACAACGTATGGCCAGAAGACAAGTTATGCCACCTCATCAGTGCAGGAGAGGGACAGCAGAGGTCTGCCAAGGACACTGGAGTGCAATTCACACCCTGTGTCTGAAGGCCAGGGATTTGACCTCCCACCCTTGAATGCTGCTGGGGTTTGAATGCAGCCTGCTTTTGTGCTCCAGCATCACACTCTCACCAGCCCTCTCTTCATGGTTCTTCTTGCAGGGAAGGCCAAATTTGATTGGTTTTGCCTTGCAGGGTGATACTAGGGCATAAACAACATTTGGTCTCTTTTAGTTTTTTTTTAATTGACTGAACAGCTGCCCTTGAGCTGCGCCATGAAGCAAGTTAATGTGTCTGAGCTGATAAAGCGTAAAATGTATTGGACAAAGAGCACAGTAAAAGGATGTTTTAACAGAACATGTTTTGTACTTGTTTTGAGCCACCAAGATGCCCAGGCAGAGGAAGGAAGAAGAGGTGGCATCCCACTAGCTCTCCCAGCTCTGGAGGTGAGGTCCTTGCAGCCAGACTTGGGGTTGTCCTATCTGCCACTGCCTCACTAGTCCCTCAGCAGTACCTTGAGAGGCAGCAGCCACTGCAGTTCTAATCCTCTTTTTCTCCACTTTTTGTGCCAGGGAGTGGCCAACAACAATAACAACAACCAAGGGCTGGAATGCCAGTGCATTATATTTCTGACATGGAAGAGCAGTGCTGGCAGCATTTTAAGGCACTCTGCAAGAGGCAGTCTTTGAACAACACTGTGGGTAGTATCCTGCCTCCATTCATCAGGAGCTTATGCTTAGGGGACACAAGTGCCTTGCCCAGAACCACAGAAAAATAAGTTGGGGCTTAAAGAGGGTGATATCTTGTCTTCCAGACCCCAGCAATCAGACTAGCAGCAGGCAACCTTTCCAAGTCCTGTACCATGCTGGCATTTTCAACATTAGAGACTATGTGAACTGGGAAAAGCTCAGCAGGAGCTAGGAGGGTCATGGCTCTTGGCACAACCTGGCCTTCTCAACAGCAAGACCTCAGAGCCCCTTATAAACACTTCTCTTAAGATGCCATAGTGCCCCATCCCTGTCTTGCAGTTACTCTGCTCTTTCACCATGAACATGTGCTGCTGTGATTTATTTCCCACGTTAGACCACATAGCTTTTCCACTGAAAGGAAAATTCAGAATCTGTGTTCCTAGTAGGAGAATACAGCTGTGCAAAGAGGAAATCTCATCCCCCTGACTCCTGAGCTCAGAACTCAGATAACATTTTATGTCTCTTCCAGGAAAACAGAAATTTGTGTTTACTGCAAATGCTTCCTTTTACACTCATTCTATGTCACCAGTTGAAAAAATCCTAAAAAATCTAAATTTTAGTATAAGACTTCGGGTTGAGATAAGTCAGTAATTCCTATCAGTCTTCCTTTTTTTTTTTTTTTTTTTTTTTTTTTTTTAGGAAGAAAAGCTCAGGCCCTTGTAAGGTAACTTGCTTATGTGGTTATCTCAGA
Organism: Zosterops lateralis; assembly: GCF_965231275.1. Lineage (NCBI taxonomy): Eukaryota > Metazoa > Chordata > Aves > Passeriformes > Zosteropidae > Zosterops > Zosterops lateralis. Next base: position 29,048,271 of record NC_139765.1, read on the forward strand.
CTGCCCTCTTATGGCAAAGTTTTAAACTGTAAGTTTTCTTAGTCTTTTCAAAGGTTTTGCAAGTTCAGTTACTGAAAAGTCTAGTCTTAAAAATTACTGAACAATGAGAGGGAAGAAGCCATGGTTGCCTGATTGATTTCTGTACCACACAGGTCCTGTCACCGAGTCATCCTGCCAGTCCCAAGCACTGCCAAACCCCTGATCAGCAGCTTGGCCAGCACCTCTGGCAGGAGTATGCCCAACTGGAGCATTTCTTCAGGAAGTTTTCTAACACACTTGTGTTTTACACACACACACACACACACACACTGCTCTTCACGTACATTAGAGAGGGCCTGACTTCTTGGAAGTGTCTTTCATGCAGGATGAAGGCTCTCAGTGGTCTCCAAATCCCTGCAAACTGGAGGATTTTCTCAAAGCCAGGGCCAGCTGTGACAAGATTTTGCTGAAGCCATAGGTGAGCTTGTCTGCAGACAGCTCCAGAAAACCAGGGCTGAATTACTGGCCACCGAAATGATCCTAAAGGCCACCTCAGCTGGCTATAGTCAACAAATGTGTGAATGTTGGAGAGCTCTGCGTGGAAATGAGCGGAAATGAGCAAGCAGGCAGGGTAATCTGCAGCTCTTTGATGCTGCTCTGACCACTTTGGTCCTGGCTGCTCCTCTGCAGGGAACTCATCTTGCCCCACACACGGTGGCCTTTCTGTGACTGAAGAAAGACACATGCAAAGGAGCTTCTTACCATTTTAGAGCAAGGGTGGGGAGGAATCGACCTAATCTGTGCATTCGTGTCATCTATTCAATGTACAACTGCCTTTAAAAAGCGGCAATCACTTCAAGCATGCGGTGTACACAAATGGCAGAGAGAGGACTGGAGGGCGCCCTTGCACTGCCCTCTGAGCCTTCAGGCTCCTCTCTGCGGTGCCTGGGGGCCCCTGGGAGCCCTCTGTGCGGCACTGGCCGGTCCAGCCGTGACTCCCAGCGGGGCTGGGGCGCTCAGCCTGCCCGAGCTCTCCCTCATCCACCCGCTAGGGGACAGCAGGCGGGTGTCCCATGGCCAGCGGCTTGTCACAGCCCGCAGGCACGGCGGGCGCATCCGCCTGCCTGTAAACACACCGAAGTCAGCAGAAAGCAGTCTGTACACATGAGAGCGAGGAACTGATAGCTCAGGTGACATTTCAGCAGCAAGGTCTGGCTCAGGAAGGAAGCCAAAAGAAACCGCTCTGCTCCCAAGTATTGTCAGCTTAAGCCACTACTGCTTTCTTCTGGGACAGTGCCTTGCGTCTTTTGTAGCTGTGTGACAAGGAGAAACACCAAGGATGTCACCTGCGGTGTAGAGACCCTTGCCAGTTGCTCGAATTCCCAGGCAGAGAAAGGAAATTATAGCGACAGCATTGCTTGTTCTAACAGTGACCTGGAGAAAACCTGTCTATCATTTCCAGCCATGCAGAACCAGAGATTATTTAATCCATAGATCTATTTACATTCTCCCTCCAGCACCAGTGTGTCTGAGGAACAGCCCTCTCCTGATGGCAACAACTTACAGGCTGGGGAAGGGACATACATCACCTCTATGACCATACAGTTCTCTGGATGAAGTTATTTCCTCTTACAGCTGATTTGTAGATAGCAAGGTAAATGGAGTACAGGAATAGATACTTGACTCATCAACATTTTTTTTCAGTCCCATTTGGCTCCCAGCTCTCAGTGTATGTTACCTTGCCTGAAGTTATGAAGCCTCGATGTGACCTCTTTTTAGATATTCAATCTGGAAAATCAATACCCTGTGCTTTTGATTGCAAAACCAGGAGTCACACCTGGTTAATGCATTACAGTCCTGCGTGGACTGAGAAGGGAGCCCATTTATAACCACAAAACAGCAGCTTCAAAACTTTTCTATGGACTTGACATGAGAAACAGTTATATTGTATGAATGTCAGCAAAATACCTTCCCTCAAAATTAGATTACAAACAAGAAAGCACTGAGTTGCCAGAAGACCAAAATTCAACACATGAAACCAGTGAGGAAGTAAAATAAATAAAGTCTGGTTCCTTTCTAATGAGCAGGTGCTCCTGCTGTGAAAACTCTTTTCCCCTAGGAGACACTCACTTACCTGCTAATTCAGCTTGGGAAATGGGGCTGCATTCCCTTTAGTGACTTAGAATGTCATTTCTCCCCCTCAGACATCTGTTTCCCTGTGTGTTAAGTGGAGATGATCATCATTATGTTTACTGCCTTATCTGTCTTGGATGATGGATTGAATAAGCCTGAGAACTTTTACAGGCTCCTTGTACAGGGAAGGTAACATTCAAGGTTCTACTTTCCAGGCTGCCTTTCCAGGCTGCCAGCTTCAGTCCATGAAGCCCAGACTTCAACCCTCAAACAAGAGCAGGTTTGAACATGACCCAGTGAAGGACAGCTGTGTTGGTGCCAAAAGACACTCTGCATAGTGCTGTGTGATTCCCTTTCCAGCTGTTTCCTCCAGAGCCACTGGGAGTGGAGCTGGTTTCCTGGTTCTTGTCCTCAGGCACCCTGAGATCCAGCAAACCCAGGCACTCTCCCCAGGCCATGACTGCCTCAGTGAACCTTTAAAAAGCTCCCTTCTGCCCTTGGGATGTTGCAGGCTGAAGCACAGATTCTGTGTTTTCATTTTTCCCAGCTGTTATCCCTCACATGTGGTTGCAGACAGGCAGCATGATGTATATCTTCCCTCATCCTTGACAGAGCAGCTTGGAGCCTCTGACAGCCAGCCCTCTGAGGAGGGCGTGCAGCACCCCATACCCCCTGCTGTTTCAGAGAGGGAGATGGAGCTGTGCATGAGGTGTCCTGGGTAAAGAAAGCTTTTAAAAGGATCTTTAAATCATCCAAACTATTAAATATGTGACAATTCCTTTGACTACATAATTCATTTTTCTCCATTCTTTCCCAATAATAAAGTGGGTATGGCGCAAGCAGGAAAACCCCATTCAAAATCCTTAAATTGAGGCCAGCCAATTCAGTGCAATGCAATTGCCACTCGCAGAGAGGATAAGGAGCTGCCTTTGCTCCAGATTAACCTCTCATTTGGACCAGCTAGCTCCAAATCTGTCTTCGCCCAGCCTCACCCAGCAATGCTTGGGTTTATTCAACTTTCTCACACATGCTGACATCCAAGACATCTGAATCATGTGAGATCACCAGTGAGATATGGTGAGAGCTCCAAATGAAAATACACCAGAAAGACAGCATCCTTCCCCCAAGAGGTAAGAGGAAAATCTCTGCTTAAGCTCTCTCAGAGGAGCCTGTACAGATCTGGCCCTGAGACTTACATACCAGGGAGTAGCAGAGCTATCTGCTGACCCTTAGAGGTTAGTTTATAACCAAATGAAAGCAAAGTCTGGACTTATTGAAAAATGATGGTCAGTGTTTAACAAAATTGCAAAGAAAAAATAATCACAAGGGGGTTTTTAGTTTTAAAAATAGGTCTGTTAACTGAGGAAATTGGTAAAAATGGGCACTTTCTGCAGCCTCAGTGACTGGCTTGTTTTCCCTACAACAGTCTGGATGTCTTTGCAAATGCTTAGAGACTCCTGCTGGTTTTACCTTTTGTTTTAAATGAGCATTTGAAAGCTCTTCCCTGTGGTTGCCATCCTTCTGACCACAAACTACATACAGAGGTTCCCACTGGAAAGCCCCAGTTCTTATCACCGCTGACCACACCATTTAAGGCCTGGACATTGCAATTTTCTGCACAGCAGCAGTCTGGCAAGTCCATGTGATGCTCCTTGTGTAATGCCCAAGTCACCACAGGATCTATAATTAGAGCAGGCTATGCCTGTGGCATTGTGGTGAGCACTATCTACAACTTCCTTTCTGCTGCTATTTGCAAGAGGTTGCTGCTGACATACGCAAGGACTGTGAGCCTAGCCGAGATGCAAGAGCAGTGTTATTTTCTCCATATTCCTACTTCCCTGTCTGGACTGATGTTTATTTCCCTTGCTTCTGATTTGCTCTAAGTGCTTCAGTGGAGGGACCATCTTTTCATGCTGCTGTAGCAGCATCCATGACCGTGAGGTCCCTGCTGGACACAGTGGCGAGATAACAGTTGTGTGTCAGTGATGAGCATTCTGTCCACGAGGCTGGAGAACGAGCACCCACCAACACAAAAAGATGTTTGAAATAGGGTTCATGAGGTGTATAGGAGGACCAAGTTCAGTGCTGTATTCCCAGGTCAGTGTATGCCCCAAGGAGAGGTCTACCAAACAGATTAACTGTGGCGAAAACCTGGGAAGTCAGAAAGATGGCCTTGAAATCTAGTCGCTTTTAAACAATCAGAGTGGTTTCTGAAGTCATGCCTGCCAAATGCCCTTTCAACAAGCAGTGATTTCACAATCTTGATCTCTCATTTTATTGCATTTTTTTTTTCACTTTATTTCATAAAAGGCTTGCTTGTGTGGTGGGGTACAAAAAAACCCCAAACAGCCAGAGAAAGGATACACACAGTAAGCCCACAAGGTTGTTGAAAGTTTGAAGTAAACAAACAGGAAAGACATTTCCTTGAATTGCTTCAGGCTCTAGTACACTAAGGAGGTAGTTTTGCCCATATTAGGTGAAATTTTTTTCAGAACTGGGTTTTCTACTGTAGTTTCCTAAAGACACAGCTTTAACTTCTCACTGCCCACAAAGAGCACAACTAAGTCTGCAGTGAGTCCTGGTTCCTGATTAATCTGGCAGCAGAACCACAAAAATTACATCATCTCCTCCTCTACGTAAACTGGAGTGTCACATCTGTTTTGTAATCGCAGTTGCAGCTTTTATGAAACTTCGCTGCAACAGCACTGGGTGACTGTGCAGTAAACTGTGCTAAATGTCATCACTGAATAACTAGAAGTTGTCATAATCCTAGGTTAGGCTCAAAAGTCAATGCTTTGTTTTTACATTTTTCCCGTGTAAGGAACAAAAAGCTGAGGAAAAAGATGCCTCCAGAAAGTTTACAAAAAGTGAAACATAAATGTGAATTATTCTATTGCCATTATTATCAAAATAGCATCGGGCATGTATTTAAAAAAAAAAAAAAAAAAAAAAAAAGTTGCTACAGGAAGGAAGAAGTGTGCCTTTATGTACAGATCAGTGGGAGCAGGCATTACAGCCAGGGGCTACCCTAGGGGCTGAGGGAGCACCCCTGCCCCTGGATCTGGCCACTCTTCCCCTTCCCTCCTCTTGTTCACAACCAAGGCTTGGGTGAGAAAAGAGGCTGATTTCTGAGCTCCTTCCATGGAGAAGTCCAGCCTTCACTGTGCTTTCCTGGCCCCTCCCTGTCATCTGGGGAGGGAACTTCCACTCTCTGAGAAAACATCAATAATTTTCCACCATGTTTCCAGATGTTCATTACTTTTTCTTCTCTACATAAGGGCTTTCTGAAAGACACCTCAAGGTTTTGCAAGCAAGCTGTCACCCAGAAGAATTTACTGGTACTTAACCCCATGCAGGTGAAGCAGCCCAAGAAGTATGACAAGTACAGTAAATTAATATGATACACTTCCTCTCCTATCCCCTGTGTCTATATGATCCATTTAAATGCAGTCTCTTCACTGTAGGAACTTCCTCTTGCTGTGCATTTTTACCATGCCTAAAGGAGCAGGATGCTGCCATCAGTCTGTCATCTTGTGGGAGACAAACATGTACATGTACATGGGCACGCATTGATCTTCCACTCAAACCTGTGAATGTTTCCAAATACACAAATACTAAGGGAAAATAAATATATGAATCATAAATCATCCTTCAAGGCCAGGTTTGTAGTTCTTGCAGATCCTCAAGCTCACACTGGAGTCAAGGGAAATATCGTAAGGACAAAGAGTGCATGCTGCATTCTTTGCTGTGTGATGGGCTCGTGTGAGGCAGCTGTTGGCTCTCCGCCCCAGTGTTTCAGCAGAAGGGAAACAAAACAAAATGTGGTCTAAGCCCCTGGAAACGCACAAGTAGATATAAAGAGCTGGGGTGGAAGAAACAAGTTGGGGTTTTTTCTATGCCTCTGTAAGGTTTTACCGTCTTTATTTCTCCCACATAGGGGTTTCTAGGTAAAAGTTGTCTCAGCCATGATACACTTGAATTATTTGAAAGTCTGGCTACATTTTTATACAAAACTGTTTAATTGTTGCAACTAGGAAGCTGAAACTTTCCTGGGCTACTTTTCTTTCTTTCTTTCTTTCTTTCTTTCTTTCTTTCTTTCTTTCTTTCTTTCTTTCTTTCTTTCTTTCTTTCTTTCTTTCTTTCTTTCTTTCTTTCTTTCTTTCTTTCTTTCTTTCTTTCTTTCTCTCTCTCTCTTTCTTTCTTTCTCTCTTTCTTTCTTTCTTTCTTTCTTTCTTTCTTTCTTTCTTTCTTTCTTTCTTTCTTTCTTTCTTTCTTTCTTTCTTTCTTTCTTTCTTTCTTTCTTTCTCTTCTACTGCAACTGCTTTTTCCTGTCCCAAAGCTCTCGTTTAAACGTGCATAAGGAGCAAAGTCTGGCAGAGAATTGACTGATCACACTGCAAACATGTCACCAGGTTTCTGTTGGTTTATTTGGGGGGACTGTTTATTGGGGGACTGTGTCAATGGCAGATCTCTTGCTGTCTCATATGGGAAGAGTTTTTGTCTGACTCTATTGTGAGAAGGGACCAGGGGAACCAGAGGGCCCCCATTAACACCCCAATCCACCCCGATGGCAAGTTCTTATTTCCTGGTCTCCCCTTATCTCCATCATCCTCTTCATATGCTTGTCTCACCGTCCCTGAATTGTGAATAACTAAAAGCAACCATTTAAACTGCTGCTCTACAGGCAGGAAAATGACAACAAACTTTGGGTTTACAGGTAGTTATCAAAAAGCAACTGCTTTTTACAGAAAAACTGCCCTTATTTTATGTGCCACTTTCGCATTCTGGTTTTGTTTCCTCTCTGTAATTTTGTCAGCAGGGGAGAGACATATAAATTTCCTGTGCATGCTGCCAGAAGTATTTGTCCTTGAAAGCTCAGACCAGCAGGTAGCAAGCTGGGGCTGCTGGGGAGTGCGGCAAAGTCAGCCCCGGGATCTGAACGAAGCAATGAAATAGTATTAACTTAGCAGAGGTGTGATTTAGGAAATCTCTCGTTGTCACATCTCTTAGAAGATAACAACCATAAGGCCCACCATTAAAAAAAAAATAATAATAATAAAAAGTGATAACAGCAAGAGTGTTATCTTTACATTTTAAGTTTTAAAAAAACTTAAAAGTCTCAAACAATCTTTCATTGTTTCGCAGGACTGGTCTCTTGCAAGTTGAAATAAAGTACTGGAGCAATATACTGTTCTCTAGAGGTTAATGTTACATTAATCAGAACTGACAAGCATGAAAATCATTCTTTGTTGTCTTTAAATTGCTAATTTAAGATTGAAATCTAAAACGCTTGAGCACTGATCGTTAACACTGACGCTCAAACAAAACCCAAGTAAAATCTTCTCTCCTATGGGCGACTAAACAATTGTTTTACATTTGGTTGAGAAAGCAAATGCAAAGTCTGTAACTAAATCCTAATGTATCGTTTAAGTGTTTCAATTCACAGGCTTTCTTTGGCTAAACTTCAACGAATTGTACTACAGTTTAATTGAAAAGCAGCATTTGCACAGGCATTTACATCTGAAGGCAGAAATAGTGGCATTGTACCATGCGGTGCACTGGCAGCAAGAATTCCCCCAAATCCAATTTTTTTACAGGTATTTTTTTTTCCAGTTGCAGAGATATTGCGAAGAGCTGATTCTCAATTGAGATACTGGGCAAAATCTGAGATACTTAGTAACAAAAGCTTATTTAATAAGCTCATTAAAGTTTTGAAAATGTATAAAAGAGTACAGTCCGACTTCCGTGCAGCAGAGACGGACACCAGATAAAATCCAGGGGAATAACACACCATCAACTCTGCAGTTACAAAACTAACTAAAAAAAAAGGTATGTAGCAGCAAAACAAATAGACAAGCATGTCCTTCTTCTGCCTCTTTAATGGAATTATAGGGTGTGTTAGGGGCCAAATCAAGTCGTTTCTTTTGCCAGTTTGAATATTTGCAGGTTCAGAACTATTTGCAGACGCAGCTCCCACCGAAGTCCTTGGCCATAGGCATTCGCCGTTCAAATAAGCTGAAGCTGAATCTCCAGGTTGGTTGAAGCAAACTCTCCGGCCTAAATCCATTTAAGTCCAAATCGGTGCATCTGTTTTGACCTGTTCCCTTGTGATGAGGAGGGCGGAATGAAGACATCTGTAATAGAGTCTCTGTGACTGTAAGGATGCTCCAATGGGAGGATGAGAGTAGGAGAAGGGCTGAGGGGAAAAGCAAGCTGTGCCCTCAGTCTCTCTGAGGAGCCAGCGAGCTACAGTAGCTGTGATAGCCAGCATCCAGAGTGAAGAATGTCACATTTATCACATCTGAGCACTTCGCCTTTCTTTGCAATTACAGTAAAGCAGGGTTGAGCTATGCAGACATACTTCCCACATCCATTGACCTCGATGGGAGATCCATAGCAAATCTTAGGGCAGAACCTGTTACACAAAAGACGTGTTAAAGACAGAAGCACTGTCATGCAGAACAAGCTCTTAGAGTAGAAGAAAAGGACTCAGCATTTGGCCAAGGAGAGGGGTCATGCACTGAGGGTGCTTTGTATTCTGGGAAGGACGTGGGACGATGACTCTCCAGGCTCATGGGAAGCAAAGGCAGAGGAATATAGGATTTAGGGAAAGCGAAAATGCACGAGAGTCTGAGCACTCTCTCAAATCCACAATATGAAGGTTTCTGCAGAGGAGAGCACTTATCTTTCCTTCTGGTTGGTAGGTGTGTAACACTGTCCTTGAATTAAGAATTAATTGGAGCAACATTCCTATCTTTGTTAACCCCAACATCACTAAGAAATCTCCTTCTCCTGTCTAGATTCAAAGTCTGCTCAAATCTAAGTACAACCAAATCAGACATCCACCGTGGTCTGCTCCTAGAGCAGGACTCAGTGGAGCAGGTGGAGAAAACATTGACAAAGGTGTTTTCACCAGTATACTTTGGATTCATAGTCATAAGGGACAACTCCTGAGTCTGAAATTTTAAAACGTTTTACCCTGTACACTTGTTTTTACAAGAAGCAATGGGAAGATTTGATTTACATAATTCTGATGCATTTAGTTCTACCTCTTGACACTTCCAATGCATTTTTAGCTGTTTTCTATGGAAGGTTGGCAGAGACAGGACCTGTCTGATTGCTTTTAGTAACAATATTTGTGTTAGAATTGGAACTCAGAAGCTCACCAGCAGCACAAGGAGAACAAGCCAAATAGTTAATAATAAAAAGGAACCTTAGAGTCTCACACCTTTCAATTGAAATCAATGGCAGATACCTAAACAACTGTTTGTTAAATGTTCATTTCTATTTCAAGCTCTTTAAAAATGAGAAATAATAAGCAAAAAAAATCCTAAAAATTCATTAAGTATATAAATGTATTTTACATTGTTAATAGGCCTTCAAAGCCCTGGGTCCAAATACTTCCATACTGTTTAACCATTCTACCGATGGAGATAGTTTTGACTGCATTTGTCTGGCAAAGTATGAAGAAGCAAAGGGAAATCAAATGGGAGGAAGAAGGATGGAAGAAGCATGGCATTAACCTTGACAATTTTCAATCAGATCAGTATTAAAGTGCCATGATATTAAAGTTAGTATTTTCTGTTTTCTTTATTCTTATGAAGGAAAGTATGGAAAGTCTTGGAAAAATTTCTAGCGATTCGTAACGTCATATGTACACTTTACAATTTTTGTTTTGCTTTTAAATCTGAATATTATTTGAAAACTCAGGAATGATCACAAACTTTCACCCCATTTTTGAAAAATGCATATTTGCAAAATGCTTCTGTGTTTGGACCTAGTTAAAGTTTGATGAAATGAGTAGGGGTGGGATCCAGTACACAGTCAGACACCCAAACACAAGTGTCTCCACAAAAGGTAAGTGCAGGATTCAATTGCCTAAGGATAAGTAAGGCATCTGTCACCCCTGAGGCATCTGGGCTGTGGAGACACCCAGGCTCACAAGTAGCTCCAGGAAGATTTGGTTCTTCTCAGACTCTCCCTCATGCCAGTCAGCCTCCAAAGATGCCTCTGGGCACCAAAGGTGGTGTGTCCAGCTGGTGCTCCACAAGGGCATTACAGTCCTGCAGGTTACATCCCAGGTGGGTTAGCCTTGAACATCTCACTCCACAGAAGTACCCCAGGTATATCTTACACAAGTCCCCCAGCCCCACCCTCAGCCCTACTGGGAATTAAAATACTTAGTTCATATATAGACACCAACATGTACAAGTCTTCATCTTGAACTGAACTGCAGCCCAAAAGCTTCACAGGTGCTGGAGAAAGTCCTGTTATTTTCAGGGTTAAATGCAGAATTTCTCTTTGAGTCCTAAATCTGTTTATAGATAAATTTAAGTAATTTTTCCGTATCAATAAACATGGCAAGACAACAAATTCCCACTGCAGATGTTGCATGGAGGAAAGCATGCAAATGTTCCCCAGACAGGCAAATATTGGTGCATATGTGTATTGAGCTTTTAGATATTCACCTTCTTTTGCACTGTTTTAAAATGCTCCCACTGTTTTAGAAAAAAAAAGTTTTCTATTTATCATCTAGGCTAAACTAGAAAACACCAAGCTGCTCATATTAACATATGTAAATTTGTGATTTATTATCACTCCCCTCATGTCATCTCTTTTCTGTGCCTTGGATGTGCAATGAACTCCATGTAGTCAGGCCCATCTGCCAACATCTACACAGGACATGACTGTACTGTTGTAAAAGAAACAGAACAAATTTCCTGATCACCAATATTGCCTTGCACTTCAGAGAAGCAGCCTGGCTCTACAGGAGGAGAAATGTCATACAGGAGTAGCTGGACCTCAAGACAGTTTGTGGTGCAAGCAGTGCGGGTGCAGGCAGAGTAAAACCAGAGCAGAGACCTCACATCTGAGCACTGTAGATCCTACAAGTACGGGACATATGTGAGCACCACTCCTCACTGGCGAGCTGCAAACAAGTAAAAGTGTTCACATCAGCAAGAGGAAAAGATGACTCTGTGTTTCTTTAAAGCTTGCTTTCCTTTCTTGGTTCCACACATCATAGGAGGTTATTTATTCCTTATAGGAATTTATTACATTTGCTTGCTTCTTGACAATATACTCTGTATCTGTCATCCATTTTTATAAATGCCCATGAATTTTAAACTACATTTGGGAAATCAATTTGTCTGTGTCAATAAATCACACCATTCAAGCTGTAAAGTCTGGATGGTGGAAATTACTTGAGTCTAATTATGTGTCCCTAAGGCCCAGGAATTCTCTTATCAGCCTTGAATGTTTTTAAGGTGGATGTTACTAAGAAGAATAAATACATGACTCAGAGAAAGGTTAAAGGCAGGTGAAAAATTTTAAGCAGAATGTCACTAAAGGAACACATGCAGCAGGGTAAATATGGCAAGAACAGCACATAGCAATTCAGCAATTTACTTGTTATGCCAACGCCAAATCCCACCTCCAAATCAATGTTTTGCAATGGATTAGCCAACACGGCAGGAACAGAGATTGAAGTCTGCCTTAACCCAGTAAGGATATGAAATGTGCTTAGTGAATATCAGCTGAAATGTTGTCCATTAGCACAAGGAAACCACACACAAACATGAAAAAAAAAAAAAAAAAAAAAAAAAAAAAAAAAAAAAAAAAACACCACAACCACCACCCCTAACTTTATTCTGCTTTAAATCAGATACTTGCAGAGTCCACAGAGACATGGCCAATCTCTGTTATCATTGGAATGGGGTTTGGACATATAGGCAGTATTTGATGAAGGAGAAAGGGGTGTTAGAGAGATTATAAGACTACAAAATTTAAAATTGGCAGAAATAAAAACGAATTTTTGATGATTACAATCACTTTGGGAATAGCTCCTTAAAGTGGCCATTTAGGATGTAAAGGGAGCCGGTGACAAGGCCTTAGGCTGTGTCTGAGTGAGCCACTGGCTGGGAGTGGGGGTAAGTATGTGCATGGCTGAGAGCCACCATTTCCCATTTGCATTGCTGGCCTCAGCCTTCCTGTGAGCAGCCCAGATCAAAGTCTCCTCAGGATGCTTAGGAAAAACAGGATTTGGGATTCTTTCTCAGTGTCCTGAGTGGTAATATCCTGAGCCTCACCTGTACTTCATTCACCCAGACAAGAGCTCCAAAGTGTGCGGAGGCATCAGGAACTTGGATTGTCTCTCTGGAGGCTCCCGAGCTGAGGAGCCCGGGGGAAAGCAGCCTGCAAAGGCAGCTGAAGAGGTTGCAGTGGAGATGGCGAGTCAGTCTGATCTTGAGAGCAGATCCCACATCCACTTAACCAATGCACAGACACACACAACTGCATTGAGATCCTGAGCCTGAGAATTGTGTAATAGGGTTCCAGCAAGAAAAAGCATGGAAGGGTTGGTTTGCCAACCACGACTCAAGAAGAAACTGCTACTGTTAAAGATAGGAGATAGGAAAATAGTTGACAAATTGACAAAAATAGTTTTTTGAAAATTGTTAAGGTTATCTTAAAACACCTAATAGGGATATGCAAATATGTGGAATCATTAAACATGAACAATTCCAATAAATATTTTGATTAGGCAACAGTATTTCTCACTTTAAAGTTAGAAGTTTGAAACAGATTTGAAGCCTGGTGACTTTATCTATATACATTTTTTATGAGCTTCTGAAAGCACCATGATAAAGAGACCCTGCAGACAAATGGAATTGTGCCTCTTGGCCACATCCTGCTCATACCATCTCAGCAGCCTCATCATAAACAGAATGGGAATGCACCACTGGAGCATTGAGGCAGCCAGGGCTATAGATTTAAACGTTTAAACTGAAACACATTTTCTATGATGACACAACTAGAAACGCAGAAACAGATGTGAAAGATTTTGATGCTGTCATGAAAACATCCTAATGCATAACGGATCCAAAACACGAGGGGAGGATCTGAAATGCTCACACTCTGCAGCAGACCACTACTTATTTATTGTGACTATATACTATATACATCACAATCATGCTCTGCAATGGCCAGCAGCACCATGCACTGGCTTTCTGAACAGGATCATATAAAACCACAAGCCAGTCTGCTTCAGCATGGATGCAGAAAGTGATGCTGCCCAGTCGGGAGGGGGTTTTCACCAGATTCCTCTTGTTCCAAACACAGCCTGCCCGTACACAGGGCAGAGCAGAAGGCGTGCACAAGGGTAAATTAATTCAGCGCTGGCAGAACTGGAAAGCAGCTAAAACCAGTTGGCTGCACTTCAGAAACTTTAGTTCTAAAAGTATCAGGGTAAAGAGGCATCAAGTGTAAAAACCAGGACATCTGCAGGACATGAGTTTACAAGTCTTTTGCCTATTTAAGTTTCTGTAATGAAACCCGAGACTGAAAAAGTACTCAATAGATGGGTAAGAGGGCCCTGATAAGAGATTGGGGTTTTTTATCACGTGAGCTGCCTTGCAGAAGTTTCCACAAACAACCTGCCCAGAGATACGATAGGAAGGCGTTTCAAGGGCCGAGATCCCCGGCACGGTGTGTGTCTGTCACGGCCGGGCGGGCCCAGGGCAGGGGTGGCTCCTGGCGGCACCTGGGGCGGCGGGGCGAGGCCTGGGGCTCAGGGCAGCGCTCGGCCCGCAGAGCGCCCGCCGGGCTGCGCTCGGACAAAGGCGCCGCCGGTGCCAAACCACGGGTGAAAGTCTGGGAAGGAAATCTGGACACCAGCTCCTGGGGGGCCCAAGACCCGCTTCTCCCCGGCGGGTACAGACCCCCCTCAGGGCGAACAGGTGCCCCGCGGGCTCGGCCCGGGCAGCGGCGGCTCCTCGGGACCGGCCCCGGCCACCCCCGGCGCTCCCCGCGCTGCCCCCGGCCCCGCCGGACCGGCCCGCTCTGCCCGGCGGGCGGGGAGGCCGGGAGAGGTGGGAGGAGACGTGGGAAGGACTTCGGTTGCCACTACAAATGTGGTGACAGACCCGCCGCCGGCACATGGCAATGGGCAGGTCGGTGCGGGGCGGCGGGACGCGGGTGCCGGGCGGTGCGATGCGGGGGTGCTGGCGGTGCCGCCCCAGGGTGCGGATCCCGCGGGCTCCCCGGGCGGGCGGGCGGGGGTGTGGAGTGTGGGGCATGGGGTGTGTGGGGTGTGGGGCGTGGGGCGGGCGGGGGCGGCCCGGGCGGCGCTGACGTCGCGCAGGGGCCGCTCCGAGGCGGCGGCGGCTCGGGGCGCCCAAGATGGCGGCGGGCGAAGGGTGCGTGCGGGGCCGGCGGGCGGGAGCGGGAGCGGCAGAGGCAGAGGCAGTGCGGCGGCAGCGCTGCCAGCCCGCCGGGGCCCGCCTGCGGGGAGCAGGTGCCCGGCCAGGGGAGCGGGGGGCGGGAGACACCGGCGCCTTTTCCCCGGGGAGGGGCGGTAGCGGCGGCGCGGAGCCCGCCGAGGGGCATCTGCGGAGGGGGCGCTCGTTGTGGCGGGGCCGAGCCGGGGACGGCACAGCGCGGCGGGGGGTCGGGGAGCGGGACCCTGGACCCGCCAGCCCCGCCGGACAGCCCGGGTTCTGCCGCCTTCCCGCCGCGCTCGGTGCGTGCGGGGGAACTCCTGCCTGGGGCCCGCTCCCTTGCACGTCCCGGAGGGGCCGGGAGGACGGCGGGGTGAGGGAGAGCGCGGGGAGCGGGCCCGCCGCGCTGGGCTCCCGCGGCGGTGGCCAGGGCCGAGGTCCCGCCATGTCACCGGGAAGCGCCGGCGGGAGCCGCACCGAGCCCGGGCCAGCCTGGCCGCGGCGTCCGAACGGGCTGGGGCTGTCACAGCAGGAGCTGTCACTGCAGTCACAGATGCTCGTCTTTCTAAACGGGAAGAACGGTCAAGTGTAGCCTCAGAGCAGTAAGAAGCGCCTTGTTTTCCGTGCTTGTGTGAAAGTGCTTCGGTCTGTATAGTGTGTTTATCGTGGAGTCTCCACGGCAGGAAACGCGCTGTTATTGGCGGTACTGGACGTCGAATGTAAGGCTGTACCGCTGGCTGTGGTGTCCCCGGGTGAATGGGCACTTCTGGGCAGCACGCTGGGTGTACATTCTGTAGCTGGTAAAAAAAAAAAAAAGGCATAAAAAGTTAAAGTCTGCACGGCTGCAAAAAAGGGAGACTGGAGGGTTTCTTGTCAAAAGCTGTTCTGTTGGAAATCGGAAATAATTCACAAAATTTCTTTTTTGAAGTGCTGCTTTGATTTCAAGTCCAAATTGTTGCGCCTGCAGGACTGTACTGCAGCTGGAAGTTACACACAGAAATGTGTCGTTAATGTGTTTTCTTAAAGAAAACTGGTTTAAGAAAGCAGTACATCTGCCTTTTAGTTAGTGTATTTGTTATCTAAAACTTTGAGTTAAGTACCCATGATTCCTGTGTTTTCAGATATTCAGCGAGTATTCTGAAACTAATGAAAATCAGTTGGTAAACTAAAAACCAGAATATAAATGGGGCACAAGAGCACACACACGTACGTGTATTTATAATATATGTAATTGTACAATTCTGTACTGCACTTCTGGTCTAATATTTGAGACTTCTCATTTATGTGTTAAGCATTAATTACACAGGTAGTGACTAAAATACATTCTTTAGTTCATATTTATAGTTACGTTGTATAAATTTATCAGCTGTGAAAATGCCCCTTAAATTGTTAAAATATAGGATTTTTTTTTTTTTTAACATGGAACAGAAGTGAAGAAAACCATAAATTTTCATGATTTCTAAGTTGGTTTAGGCATCAAGTACTTTTTCAGCTCATGAATTACCCAAAAATGTACATTTTGCCAGCCATTCTTGAGTGGAACAAAAGGAATGAGCATGTCAGTAAGGTTGAAATATGGTACAATAAAAAAATCCTGTTCTATATATCTTTGTTTCTAGCTTGTGAAATTTCGGTGCAAGAAGAAACTTCTGTGTATCTCTCTGTTTCCAGAGAACTTAATGCTTTCAATACTACTATTCTATATGCTAGTAGTTGTTATTTTGCTTACTACTTCAGCTCAGGTCTGTGGTAAGAACACAGAGGGGGGCTTGATCTCTGAAGTGCTGGTCAACTAATTCAAAGTTTCTTTGTGTGTGTGCACAGAACTGAACCTCAGGAGAGAAGAATGCAGAAACCAGGGCTGAATAACTTCCTTTAGGGAATTTTAACATCGGAGCATTGGATTGTACTATTTTTATTCCAGCTGCAGTTTTCAGGTGTGAGAATGAATATGCAGTATTTTTCCCATTTCTTCCATCATTATTTGTCACGTCACTCATGTTTTTACCCTGAGATCTTTTGCCATATTTTCGTTGTAAGGTACAGTTTTTAAATGTTGTGGGTTAATGCAGTCTCAGTACTTCAAACGTTAATGATGTCGGTGTGCTGCTTGACATTCATCTGAACTTTTCTTGGTCTCACTTTTGTACTCTCAGCTTTTTTGCAGTGTTTTGAGGTATTGCTGTCTTTTTGACCAAACAGCATTTTAATTTCTTTACTTTTTTTCAAAGAAAGACTTCTCCCATGCTAAGATGTTTTCTCCCCCCTCCCCCTTCCACCGTCTCTTTTCTCCACACATCGACGTAGGTGGGAAAATGTCATGCTGGCTTGGTTGCTGGTGGGGGAGCTGGGGCTTTAGGTTTTCCCTTCGAGGTGCTGATCTGGTGCTTTCGTAGAATTGTGCTGCTTTTACATGAAGAGCTTGAATGTGCAGTCTGATTGACACAGTGGCTGTCCACTGAGGACTACTTTTGTCCTCAGTCCAATATCTGCTTACACTGAGGCATGTAAGCGGTTTTAGTCTTGAGAATGTTTTTAAAAGTGTGAAAAAAACCCCTGATATATAGTAATAGAAAGAAGGAAAAATAAAGTACAGGATTTACACAGTGACTTTAGCAAATCCAGAAAGAGTTGACCTGTTGGATTTCTCTAACTGACAGCGTTGCTGTGTGTGACAGCCCTTGGGAAGGCAGGGTTTAGTGCTCTTTTCTGGTCTGCTGGAAAGAACTGGTACTAATATGTTATGCAGTAGAATCTCTGTGTGTTGGCCAACACGAAGATGAGTCTTGTCCCTTAAAATTCTCTATACCATGTTTAATTATTGCAGCACACTTAACATACATATTACTATCCCGAATTTTATCAGTGTTACAAAAGTTCCATTTAGTTGTGGAAAAGAGGTTGTCAGACTAGAAGACACAAGATAATGCTGGCTGTCTTACTTAGCGACAATATAAAAAGCAAACTTACTGTGCACAACTATTTGTAAAAGAATCTAATTGGCAGTCTGCAGATAAGATTGCCTTTTAGAAGGAATGAATGTTATGGGTGCAAGCAAGAAGAAAAAGTAAAGCAAGCCATTACTTTTGTGATCTGTTGACCATAGCACACAAGCGATCTCGACCTCCGCTAATGCACTATGGCTGGTACTTGATCTGGGAGCTGCTGAATGGCTCCCCAGAGGTCACGGTGCCTGAAATTCTTTGGTGCAGTCAGTATAGACTGGAAACAACTCTTAGCCAGAATGAATGACAGATTAATATGGGCATGTAAAACTGTGTACAAGTTTTTAGTTTCTCTACAGCTGGTTCAAGCTTTTCTTCATTACAGCATAAATTCTATACGACATGTGCAATGCTGGCTGTGATTATGTGCTTAGAGAGTTATTACAGCTCTTATGTTGGTATCTGTAACATTTTAAAGGGCACTAGCCATGGGCCAATTAACCAAACAAAGCCATTTTTGATTGAATCGTTTAACGGCAGTTTTTATCGAAGTAGCAGATGCAAATTAGAGCTTCTTTTCCAGCCATCTGCAGCCTTTTATCTGTTTCTCTTCTTTAGTGGTGTCATACACATTAGGTTTCCCCTTGCCTACTGCTTATTTTACACTAAATATCTGTTCTGTATTGAGTAACCTATTCTTGTGTGCTTCATAACTGTAGAAATTAATAAATATTAGCATATTTAAGGCTAATGGCTGGAATGTAGTTTTTATGGTTCTATCCAGAGTTGTGTAAATCACTCAGTACTTAAGTAGTATGGTTTATTTACCTGTAAAGCATAGAATCCAGGACCTTGATACTGTACAGCCTAGGCCAGGTCCAGAGCATGTATTTGTAATGGCAAAGCCTTGAACTCTTCAGGTGAATTAATTGTTTCATCTGGCAAGCACCGTGCATAATGGTACGGGTGCTGTGTGCTCTTTGGCCCTTCTGGTCAGTGATGTGGTGGGCACAAATGCCCCAGATCAAATGTAATCACTTCCTGATGCATCGTAGCACCGTTATAATTTAGCTCTAGGTGTTATATCTAAACAAGATAGTCAAAGGAAATGGTAAAAACAAGAATGAATCACTGTCTCTTTAAATTTTGCTAACCAGAGACTGTTTTGGGTAAATGTACCTTACAGGAGGAGGCAAAAAGAGCAACTGTGAACAAATAAATGCAACCATACAAACTTAATAAAGGATGTAAGCCAGTGCTAGACAGATTTTTAAATGATTTTTGAAGATCTGGATTAGAAAGTTTTTATAAAGTTTGTGGTAACTGATGTAGATACTACCTGGTATTTCTGCCTTAAGAAATCAAGTTCTGCTTTGCCAAGTTACTCTTTCCGAGGTGTTAGGATGGCATGTTACAATGTAGGTATTTAAGATACATTGTTATAGAAATGGTATAATGGATTTGACTGAGCACAGAGGGGCAGTGATTTAATTAAAGGTATGGATTAATTAAGGGTTTGAGTTGTATAAAGCCTCATTTGTCTGAACTGTTGGCACTGTGTAAACATAATAAATTTAAGTGAACTTTGCACTTCTGCACCTCTGTGCTTAGGGGTTGAATTAATAGGAGAATTTTGGAATCACAGAATGGTTTGAGTTGCAGGGGACCATAAAGATCCTGTAGTCCAATCCCCTGCTGTGCACAGAGGCACATCCAATTAGACCCAGTTGTTTAAAGTCCAATCCCACCTGGCCCTTAAGAGTTCTAGGGATGGCGACATCCACAGCTTCCCGGAGCAGCTTTTCTCACTTTAGGTTGTGTTTGTATCCGAACTCTGTAGCAGCATCTTTTAATGAAATCAGTGCCCTTAATAAAAAAGCCTAAACCAGGCCAAAAGTGTGGCTCGTATGCTTCAGTCCTGAGCCACAAAGCACTGGAAATATAAAGAGTGGTGTGCAGGCAATTTAGTGTGAATGGGGAACAGCTGAAGGTGTTAAGTGTGTGTGGTTCCACACTGATTTCTTTCATGTGTTTGGTGGCACTCAGCTGGATGATGATAGTGATCTTCATCTCAATATGAATTTGGTACATTGACTCCTGTAAAAGGGGTACGTTTTGATATTTATGAACTATAACTTTCTTTTTTTTTTTTAGTTGCAGATTGAAGTATCATGGGCAGAAAATAGTTTGGATTATGTGTTTTGCCAGCATATCTCTGCAACTTCAGTTTTAACAATGGATAAGTGTAAGCACGTGGGACGTCTGCGACTGGCCCAGGATCACTCCATTCTCAATCCTCAGAAATGGCATTGCGTGGACTGCAATACTACAGAATCCGTGTGGGCGTGCCTCAGCTGCTCACATGTGGCCTGTGGCAGATACATCGAAGAACATGCACTAAAGCACTTTCAGGAGAGCAGCCACCCAGTGGCATTGGAAGTAAATGAGCTGTATGTTTTCTGTTATCTCTGCGACGATTACGTTCTCAATGACAACGCAACCGGTGACTTAAAACTCTTGCGGAGTACGTTAAGTGCAATCAAGAGTCAAAACTATGAGTGCACGACTCGAAGCGGGAGGACTTTGCGTTCTATGGGCACAAGTGATGATTCCTACCTTGCACACGGCGGTGCCCAGGCCACGCTTCGGAACGAAGACAGGATGTTCACAGCTCTCTGGCACCGGCGACGCGCGGTCCTCGGCAAAGTATTCAGATCCTGGCTTGAGTTGACACCTACCGGAAAAAGGATTTTGGAACAAGAAAGACGTCAAGAAGAAGCAGAGCTAAAAAAGGACGAAGCTAGGAAGAGAAGACAAGAACGAAAGCGTGAATTGAAAGCAGAGATGGAAAAGATGCCTCCAAGAAAGAGCAGTCGTTTACAAAATCTGATTAGAATGTCCTCAAAACCAGAACCCTGCCCTCAAGAAATGTCACAGAACATAGAATTTTTGGCAGAGTTGAAAGAAACATATACCTCGGAAGAACTGAGATTGAAAAAAGTAAGTGACTCTCCCATTAAACGAAGGCCTACAGTGACTCCTGGAGTAACAGGACTGAGAAACCTGGGAAACACGTGCTATATGAATTCTATCCTGCAGGTATTAAGTCACTTACTTATTTTTCGAGAATGCTTTTTAAAGCTTGATCTCAACCAAACTCAGGAACTGCTGGCAACAGCAACCAATGGTAAAACAAGATCTTCATCTAAACACCTGTCAATAGCTGCCTCAACATTACACACGAATGAGAACCAAGAGACAGTAAAGGGATCATATTCTGTGAGGCGGCCTAGTGTATCCTCTGGATTAAGTGGAGGAGCATCAAAAAGTATGGAACTTATCCAGCCCAGGGAGCCCAGTTCAAAGCACATTTCTCTCTGTCATGAGTTGCATACTCTATTCCAGGTTATGTGGTCTGGCAAATGGGCACTGGTGTCTCCTTTTGCCATGCTTCATTCTGTGTGGAGACTAATTCCAGCCTTCAGAGGGTATGCCCAACAAGATGCTCAGGAATTTCTCTGTGAACTTTTGGATAAAGTGCAGCAGGAACTGGAGACTACGGGGACCAGATACCCAGCTCTCATCCCTGCTTCTCAAAGAAAACTTATAAAGCAGGTTTTGAATGTGGTTAACAACATTTTTCATGGACAGCTATTAAGTCAGGTATGTTTTTTGATTACTCTTTTTAAGGTGTTTAATGATTTGTAGTTCTAGATTTACTTTAGTCAGTCAGGGATGGACATACTTCAGAGGTTTATACATTTATAATTACTGAGGTGGGATGGTGAGGATATATTACACAGCTTCAGAAGAAATATTATGCAGTTTCAATAGAAGCCACCCTGTAGCTCTTCCACTGCCAAAACCCAAGCAATTCAAACCCAATACACCTGTTGATCATAAAAGACTTGAATTTGTTATTATAAAACACACCTTTCCACCTACAGAGAAACACTTGCATTTGCTGTTAAGCACCAACTCATTTGAAGGAATAAAGAATTTACAATTTTAAGTATCTGGCTTATCACTATAGTGCTGCTAGATAAAAGATGTTAAGGAAGGTGTTAATCTCGTGTAAGTAGTAACTGATTAGGTAATGGATGTCTAACAGGATGTTATTTCACTGAATAGCTTGAATTTGAGATTGATGACCAGTGAGTAATTGCATGTCATGATTTTATGTACAGAAATACTAATTCTTCTTTTCTGTTACAACACAAAGATACAGAGGGCTCTGTCAACACAGGAACCAAATTTGTGGGGTGGAGGCAATAGTGGTTTTCTTTCTTTCTGCATGACAACTTTTTTTTTTCCTACCTCTCAGCTCCCTGTTAAGTATTTCAGTGTGTTCACTGCTATTATGCATATCCCAAAAGTGCGTGTGTACAAATGTCTGAATACTGACTGAACAAACAAATGCTTGTTTCTGATGAATTAATCTGAAAACTAACCACATTGAAGCAGGAACAGAAGTTGGGAAATTCCTGGCTCCTGGAATGGATCTGTAGTATACACGAATATGATACTGAGGGAGTGTGGAAGCATTTGATGAATATTGTGTGTAAAGAAAAGGTTTAACACAAAAATGTCTGTTTCTGGTATTCTGTCTATTTGTTTGATGCTTTAATGTTTTAGTATGTAAAACTGGAAATCCAAGTGGTTTTTGACTAAGGTAGGATTGTTTACTGCTATGATACATATAAACTTCATAGGAAGGTAACAGGGTTGTTTGCAGCATATGTCAGTCCTCCATCATTTTAGGTTTGGTGAAACTACTGGGAGCTGTTAGATCTATCAATAAAAGTGGATCACCAGCTACCTTCTGTCTGGGCCAGTGTATGAGCACTTCTGTGGCATACTTCCTTTCCTTGGCTAGTACATATCTTTGTGTCAGTGTTGCACAACTGGAAGTGTTTAGTATATTATGTCATGAAAGAGTTTTTATTTTAAAATTCCATTCCTCTCCAAAATAGCAATTTTGTCAGCAAAAATAAAGTAATTTTTTAGGAATACTGGCAAGGTTTTCTTGCACTTCTAACCTCACAGGATTTATTGCTTTGGTAAGAATTTTCAAGGGTCTAAAGACTCAGCATCATTTCAGTAATAACTATTTTCACGTGTTTTTAGCTTTATGTGAAGAGGTATCCTCTGATTTCTGTGGCTACATACAGCTCTTACTGCAGCTCCTCCATGTCTGTGTGCAGAATACAGCCTTGATGAACTCAAGAATGCCTGAAGTGAGAGGAACAAGGAAAAGAGTATTGAGGCTGTTATCTAGTAATTTCTCCCTGGCTCATTAGGCAGTCTCCACACTTTACCTCCTCCCAGTGTTCCCTTTGTCTCCTGCCACTCCTTTTTTTCAGTTTAGTCTTCACTTGTGGTTTTGAACGTGATAAATATTATAAGGAAAAGGTAAGCCCTGAAGATTTCTTCCTTGTAAAATATATTCAGGTCATCTGAATATATCTGGTGTTTGCACATGGAAAGATGAACTTTAAAAACTCCATTAGGCAGTTATTTTCCTTTCCTCAGTAAGATTCCTGCATCATGATTTCACTAGGCGTTTGTCAGAACTGCTTTAATGAAGTTAACTAAAAAGGCAAGAAAACACCCATGAAGGGCTGAAAAAAACCCCAAACTTCTTGCTGTCATTGTGTCTTGGACAGTGTTAGCTCTTAAAAGCAAGGAGTGTATGTTTAATCCTTACAGGCTTAACTATCTATCTTCAAGATAAATTAATACCCTGATAAATATAGTAATAAAAATAAAGTAATATGTAATACTGTGACAGTATTACAGTTTCTCTCTAGAAGATAGTTGGAGCCGTTCCCAGCTGCCCTCATTAAAAATGAGACTGGATTTTAGCCTAGCATGTTAAGTTACATCTTACTTCACTGAAAAAAGGGAATTGGGAAGCGTGTTTCAGTGCGCAGTTGCCTTCCATTTTAAACCCCCTAAAATGTTACCATACTTACTGCCCCTATGTACAGAAAATATAAGTTTAAGATACTTGATTCTGTGAGATACTCAAGTGCCATGAAGTCAATCTCCCTGACCTTCAAACCTCAGGAATACTATGAGCTACTCCTGATAAAGTACACAGAGGATCCCTTACGCTGCTGATAAGCTGTATGTTTACTTTGGTATCACATTACTTTCACATGTGCAGCTAAACTTTTTCCCCCTTTTTCTAGTTCTAATTTAACTTGCAGGGAAGTCATAGTCCTGAGTTTACTGTCAGTCTGTTGCTGTTGAAGTGCTGCCTGGTTCAGCACTAACTGAATTTAGGATGTAAGATTAAGAAAGCAGAGAATTAAATGTTTGAGAATCTTATGCAGATTGCTTTTTGATAATTAGAAAAAGTTTTGCGTAATGTCAAAACAATTGAACATTTTATATGAGGTAGTTGCTTTTGTTTTGCTATGTTCTCAGCTTATTTAAAGTAAGTTTTCTTCATCTGCTGCTTGAAATATTTTACTATTTTATTGAGTACTAGACTAGGTAATGGGTAACTCCAGGAACAGCATGAGCAAATTGGTTTTTTATTTTATATTTATTCCAATACCTGTTTTAGGATTTCAGCTTGTGATTTTGCAGTACTGTGAAACTGCAATACCTGGTACATCTGAGAGAAGTAATGATCTGCATTGTAGGTGCAAACCCCTTCCCCTCTGTTCTGTCTTTTCACATGCTAGTCTTCCTGCAGTGACTGTCTGGAGAAAGTGGCTCAAAGTCTCAAACCCATTGGGACTCTGAGGAGATCCCAGTGTGTCTATTAGAATCCTGGTTATTTCCAATCCCTCAGTGCTTGTACTCTTGTGGAAAGTACTGTCTCCTGTCCTCAGTCCTTCAGTGGGAAAGGAGAAATAACTGTGCCATGAACTCATGTGGCAGCGGTAAACTGACCCACACTGGCTCACAGATCTTTAAATACACATTAAGAGCTCAAGTATGTTTGCTGTTGTCTCAAGAGTTTTTTGGCTTGTGTTTTTTTAAATGGTAGGAACTAAATAGCACAGTGTGCAACAATTTTTGAAGTGTCTTTATTTCAGCTTTGTCCATATTAAGCAAGGAAGAGGACAGGTGTCTTTCTAAAAATCCAGAAATGGAAAGAGCAGATTTTGTGATGTGCCACAGGTACTCAGAAATCATATGAGCAGAAATTCTCACACAAGGATAAAATCCACCTTGAGCTTCCTTCTCTGGGCTGAACAGTCCCAGCTCTCTCAGGCTTTCCTCATAGGTCAGATATGTCCAGATATTTTATCATCTTCCTGACCCTTTGGTGGACTCAGTCCAGCATATCCATATCTCCCTTTTTTCTGAGCACTGGGACCAACACTTGAGCTGTTTGGGAGCTGAGGAGAAGGCAGGAATCACCTGCCTGGACTGGCTGGTGATGCTCTGCTCAGCTCCAGAGGCTGTTGGCCTCCTTTGCTGTAAGGACACGTTACTGGCTCATGGACAGCTTCTACCCCAGGCCATTCTCTTCCCCACAGCCTGCACTGGTGCCTGGGTGATTCCTGACCAGGAGCAGGATGTGATGTTTCCTTTTGTAGAGCTGCATAAGGTTCCTCTTGTCCCATTTCCCAGCCCTGTCCTATTCCCACTGGGTGACAGTGCCCCAGCCACTCCTCCTGCTTTGTGTCATCTGCAGACTTCTCTGAGTTCAGAAGAATTGGCTCCAATATTTTTCATAGCAACGCATGGTAGGATCTAGCTTTTGATACCTCTAGGCATGCTTAAAACTTTAAAACTTCCTAAGCAGTTTGATTACTTCCTGATCATTTTTAAGGTGGAATCTGAGTAAAATGATTCCCCCACTCTTGCTCAGCATGGCAAAATAACATCCTGCAGTGATCAGAGAAATAAATATGCCAAGTCTCAGTGAGTGAAGTTGGTTCTAACCGGGGTGGTAGGTGAAGTATTCTTAAAGAATATTTCAGGACAGATTGTCTGAGAAAAGAGGAAATGTGATTCTTGAGTTGTTTGAAAGTCTTCAGTTTTGGATAGTGTGGTGTGAGTTTGGGGGAGAATGCTGAGGGCCATCTCTGTACTGCTGGGTGTTAAGTCTGCCACTGAATAGGCTTTTAAAAAGACAAGAACTTCAGGCAGGTAATGGGAGGATTTGCACTTAAGCCAGTTGATGTCTTTTATACTGATTTCTATATTTTGTGTTAGTCTTTGTGCTTTTATTTTTAGCCTGACATACAAAATGATTGTCAAGTTCTTTTCCAACTAAATGAAAGTAACATTTTGAATTAATCTGTAAGAGACCATTGAATCACAGACCACAGTTAGCTGTGGTTATGCTTTATGTTATTCTGCTAAACAGATAAAGATCATTTTGATTATGCTGTATGCTTATCACCAAAGTTCTGTTGGGTCTTTTGTATGCTGACTGTCATATGAATTCTGCATTGTAGCTGCATTTCAGAGATCCCCTTCAAATGGTTACTTTGCTGGGCAAAAATCGAGTTACTAGTCGTTATATATATGTCTCATCTAGTGAAAGCACAAAAATGGGACTGGCTATTTTACTCTTCTTAAAAACAACAAAGGAAAAAAACAGTCGGGGCAGAGGTGGTTAGAGTTTTCTTTCTTCCATGCAAGTACAGGGAACACAGGCAAAACAGTTGATGATGGAGTTGGCTTTTTCTGCAGCAATATGTTAACTATTTTCTTTAGCTGCATTTTCACTGAATGCCATCCAGGGCAGTGGCTGTCCATCACGTTATTGCGGCCACAATGATGCTTGTCTGAGTAGTCTCCATGCTTAGTTTGAATCAAGCAATTTGATCCAACTCTTTTCAGTCTGGCCTTTGGCCCGTGATTGAATACTAAGCTTTAACCAAACAATTGTATTTAGTACCCGTGTTTCAAGGCATAAGAGGGTGGTCAGGGCAGAACATAAGGTAGAGATTTCAGACTAGTTAAAATCAGTAATTTACTTTGCTCTAATGTGAACATCTCATTTGCTTTGCTATAAATGACAGCATTAAAGCTTGTTGTAGTAGCAATTCTGAACTGTAATGGAAATTGTGAATTATAATGTGAAATCCAACTGTGAATTTATCATAAAGATAGACATCACTAACAAGATTGCTAGAGTAGATTCCCTTCCCTGTTACTGTTGTGAATACTTATACAAAGTTACACTGGACAAATGCATAAAGTTTTTGCTCGTTGAGTTCATGTTTGGAGTTCTTTTTGTTTTGTGTTTTATAAAATCTCATCTCGCTCAACCAACTTTTGAACAGTTTTTACAATTTCTGCCCCTCTCATGGAGAAAGGAAATCTGGATTGCAGTGTGTGAATGATAATGGAGTGTGAGATAAAGGAGACTCATTTAGGACAGAGAGAACAGTGATGGGAATGTCATGAAGGCAGTGCCAATGGATAGGCCAATGTAGATGGATTCCATAGGAGGCTGGGAATCCTCCTGCTTTTTGAGTAACCCAGTTGGTAAGCGCAGGCCTGGCTAAGAAATCACTTCCCCCCTTGTTGCAGCCAGGCTTGGCTGTCCTTTCCCGCCGTGTCCGTGTCCGGGAGCAGTGAGCACTCAGCACTGGGCTGATGGGGCTGCCCGGGTGTGTCAGTTACCGGCCTCTTGGCAGCTGCAGAAATCCCAGTGCGACTCTGCTGCACTGGGGACTGGCTTGGATTTGAGGAAATAAGTGGAGCTCTGTATCAGTATATCAGGAGTTTGTCCCCACAAATCAGCTTTGCTCACATTTGCATGACGAGATGAGAAGCAGATTTATTACATCTGTTTGTGTTCTTCAGGTTTTTGACTGGCAAAATTGGAAGCTGGGTCTATTATTAATTTCTTTTTCTCTGGGATAGTACTCCTTAGCCAGTTGGGAAATAAGATCTTAATCTAGATTATTAATTTAATACACTAAATTTAAACCCTCAGTATGTGTTAAAATTATCTGTACTGAGGTAATTTGTGTTCTACATCCTGAGCTCCTTAATCTTAAGTGTGCATTCCTGGGAAACAAATTCTGATGTAACTCATCAATTAAATAAACTTTTGGCCCAACAAAATTACCCATTTGTACAGCAGAAATTTATTAGTCATTCTGAGTTTAAGCTGGAGTGTGGTTGAACTGTGGCCAAACATACTATTTTGTCTCCTGTGTCTAGATTTCAGCTCTGAATTACTAATAATTTGTGGCCTTGAAATGTTGCCAGATGTTAGCACTTACAAAAGACGCTCCTGGCAGTGTAAATTTAAACAGAAGAATCTCCTCTTTTCTGCCATGTGAGTTTGAAGTTTTGTTTTCTAAGAACAAAGCAGTGGCATTTTCATCTTAAAGCAGTTAACAGTTTTTGTAACTGCACTGCTAAATGTTCATGCTGGTACACAAATCCACATGTGCAAGTAGGTGGCTAATGCAGAGATGGAGTATAAGCTGTTGCAGCTGCTGAGTGCAGTTACAAGAACACCTAGGAAGAAGATACCATGTGGTGACAGATAGGTCCTTATATAAATGATCATGAAATAACAAAGCAGGGTGAATAATTACCTAAGAGCAAACCTTCAGAGGAAAACAAAGGAGTGTCTGAACACAACCGTGTGTGCTTTCACACCTGTGTAGGCTTACTAACCAAACTGAAGGGAGCTACACTGAATTTATGTAGAACAGCAGCAGGATAAAGGGGTCCCTGTGAAATAACAATCTTTGGATGTCACATGAATTTTCATTCCTTTATTACTATGTCTTTGTGTTAGTTGTTCCAAACAACTTGTGGTATTTTCCTAAATAGGAAGCATGCAACACCTAATGTGTTGTCTTTCCAGCTTAGAAGAGCTACTGCTTTTAACTTATTTTCCTAAGTATTGAATGTTATAATAAATTATTGTCACCTGCTGTAGTATCTGCATTTTCCAGGTTGACTCACTTCACTTCTTTACATTTTATTTATGTTGTCTTACTGCTTGTCCTTTCCCTAGTGTGACGATGGATCCACTTACTGAAAGAAGAAATAAATTATTTTTACCTGTTAATTTTTCTTTGAAGAAGTGTGCTTCCTAATCCAGGCTTCCCTGGAAGACTTACAAAGTAAGAAGGATATGACTTTAAAATCCCCAGCTGTTCCTTTTCTTGTTTTGTTTTGTTTTTCTTTTTTGTGTGTGTGATTTTGATTTATTTTGATTTATTTTTAAATTAACCTATATTATAGTTTCTCATGTAAATTTTCCTTTTGGAGAAAAGACTCCTGAGACTTCACCAGCTGCTTTCTTTTGGACAGTCCCAGACAAAACATTTTGACACTGTTTCTGTTTCTCAGTAAAACAAAAGAACACTTACTTGTTTGTGATAACATTTTGGACATGCTGCTTCAGAGAAAAGAACTTAGGTGTATCATCTCTGTTGTTAAATGATTTTGTCTTGTCTTTGGTTACCCTTGGTTATCTCTAGGAAAAAGAATATCTTTTTAGAGCTATGTTATGGTACATGTTTAGCAAAGTACATTTTGGAATGTAAGCAGCTGGTGAATATCTTTTTTACAGGTTACATGCCTTGCCTGTGACAATAAATCAAATACCATAGAACCTTTCTGGGACCTATCCCTGGAGTTTCCTGAGAGGTATCACAGCAATGGCAAGGAGATGTCGTCTCAGTATCCATGTCTGCTGACAGAAATGCTGGCCAAGTTTACAGAAACTGAAGCTTTGGAAGGAAAGATATATGCATGTGATCAGTGCAACAGTGAGTAAAGGCAGTATGTACTCATGCATACGTTCTCTGTGTAAAATATAAACTGACAGTGCAAGTATAGAAGTCTTAAAAGTATATTGCAAACAAAAACCTTCTTATGCCCTGGTGTGGTCACTTGGTAGCTGTTACTTGCCCCCTAGAAGATGAAATTGTTCAAAAAATGTTTTGAAGTGTGATGCTTCATTTAGATACATTCTCATGACACACTGATGGGGTTTCTAATATTCCCAGCTGAAGAAGCCATCACCTTTTTAAATTAAGGTGACTAATGTAAGTGACCACAAGTATTTTTTACTTGCATCGTAAAATAACCCTTTTTAAGGAGGCATGTATCACAGATACTTAGGTCTACACAAATCTGTGGATAAAACTTAGACTGAAATACAAGGCTGTTACCAAGATTTGTATTGTGTAACTGTGTGTTTGACCTCAGCAAAACGAAGGAAGTTTTCTTCTAAACCAGTTATACTCACAGAAGCTCAGAAGCAGCTTATGGTGTGTCGACTACCTCAGGTTCTCAGATTACACCTTAAACGGTTTAGGTAAGTAGTACCACAACAAAAAGTGTTGCAAACTGATAGATTCAGTCTTGCTCTACCATTGCTTAGAATCAATGTTGTTCAGCATCAGT
Source organism: Zosterops lateralis (assembly GCF_965231275.1). Taxonomy (NCBI): domain Eukaryota; kingdom Metazoa; phylum Chordata; class Aves; order Passeriformes; family Zosteropidae; genus Zosterops; species Zosterops lateralis. The sequence continues at coordinate 29,077,906 of NC_139765.1, forward strand.
TCCATTTCTCTTTACTGATATGGTGAGAAATAGTTACTAGAAACTTCTTTTTCTTGTTCACTTGAAACATCAGTAAGGTATGTTGCAAGTAGGGAATTAACTTTTTGGATTTCAGATACTTGCTACTTTAGTACCAAAATTATTTTATCCTTTTTTTTGGTCAAAACCTACTAACCTTGCTCTGAACTCTATTGGTAAAAATTAATAATGTCTTATGTCTTGTGATGTCTTGAGGTAGAGTAGGATGCTCATAATCACTAATGTACAAACCCTGGACAGTATTCAGTGGAAGTCTCAGATAACCTTCTGATGTTTAAATGCATAAATACATTTAGCCTCAGAGAAAAGAAGTGGACACTGCATCTCTGTGAACTCATAGCCCCACATCAGCACCATCTGTCCCTTGTAAAAAGAAAATTGAAAATGAGATAGAATAAATGAGAAATACCAAAGAGGTAAAACAGGTGGGAAGTACTTCCTACTCACCACTGCACAGATCTTAAGATCGATGTTTCCGAAGATGAGAACAGTAGGTACCATAGACACGTTTAAAAGGCCTTGAAATAAAGAAGTGAAAGAGGAAGCCTAGAAAAAAAAAAACAACCTAGAATTTCTTTTGTGCACAGAATAATAATGAAAATTTTATGTTATGTTCGAACATGATTCCGAATGCTGTGCTCTTTCTTTAAAAAGTAAGCTTTCATTTAACTTTGCAGGTGGTCAGGACGTAATCACCGTGAGAAGATCGGTGTACATGTTAGTTTTGATCAAATGCTAAACATGGAGCCTTATTGCTGCAGGGAATCCCTCAAGTCTCTCCTGCCTGACTGCTTCATCTACGACTTGTCTGCTGTGGTAATGCATCATGGGAAAGGATTTGGCTCAGGGCACTACACTGCCTACTGCTACAATTCTGAAGGAGGTAGGAACCAGCTGGGAAATGAGCAGGGAGGGAGAAAGGGGTGTTCCTAATTCTGAACTGATACAATGACTCTTTCTCAAAAGCAAAAGGGAATCAATTGTAGCCGATGTGCATGGAATGAGAAACGCAGCTCTGCAGACCAACAGTTCAGTTTTTGTATTGCTTGTTCTGTGTGTTCTAGCTATAAACTCCTGTAAATCTGAGGAAGCTAAGCTGGGCTTCTAAAACATTGAGGCAAATAAACCAGATCAACTGAAACAGTTTAATGGGACCAAACACTAATTAATTATTACTTATGATGCAATTACTTAAAATGACTGTTCTGATGACATTTTTTTTCTGGTATGTTTCCTTATTGTAGGATTTTGGGTACACTGCAATGATTCAAAACTCAACATGTGCACTATGGAAGAAGTATGCAAGGCTCAAGCCTACATTTTGTTTTACAGCCAACGACTTACTCAGGCAAATGGACATGGTAGAGTCCCCTGTCCTAGCACAGCTGAAAGCCAGCAGCACACAGAATTAGCTGGCTGTTCCATGGACAACAGTAGCAGCTAATCCAAAGCCAGTTAACTGCGTGTGCATGATAAAGGTTTAAATTGTTGTAACTATGTATTTTTAAAAGGAAGTACAGTATTGTACTTTTTCAATGTTTATATAGTTTTGTATTAGTTGAAGTACTCTTTACAATGGTTAGCAAAAGTTTTTATTGACAATAAGTAACTTTCTAAGTACCTAGAATTTCAATACAGCTATTTTTTTAAGGAAGAGATTGCTATGTGCATTTAACTTTTACCTCAGGCTATTTTTTTAAGCTGGTTTTGTATTTTGATAATATTTTTGAATTGGTTGAGAAAATGTACTTCAATGGGCAACTGATATTTTTCTGGTTAATTTTCTGTATATGCTTGTGTACATTTTATAGTATAGTTCTAATGATACCATGATTCTTACTGTCTTGCAGGAATTGCTACTAGGTCTTAGAATATTGACATTCACCAGCAAGGAATGTTAAAACATGTCAGATAGTAACTTAACTGAGTTTTTTGTAGGCAACTTTCTGTGAAATTATTTTGCAAGCTTGAATGGCTATACTAAAGATACACTGATAGAATTTCTTAAAATCTGAACTTGAGGAAATAGAGCATGAAGTTATTTTCATGTAAGTATTGTAAGAGGAATGTTTAATAACACAAGAATGTATCTTTACTGAGGCTTGCATGTTTTTGCCTTAACAAACCTGACAACTTAAAACTCAAGTGCCAAATTCAAAGTAATTTAACAACCAGGGGCTTTTTTATTCCAAAAACATTTTAAAGCTTTTTTAAACAAACAGGTAAAAAAACCCTCAGTAACCCTCCAACAATAAAACCACACTCACTCACCCTGCTGTCATTGCTACAAGAACATGAGCATCCCTGTTCTTGAATTGGACCAGCTTACTTTAAGCTGTAGCAAGCATTGTCTGTCTCACTCATCCCTGAAAAAACAGCTGATGAAAAGTAGCTGCAATGTTTGCATGAAAGCATTCTCAGTCTGGTTTCATTACCCACAACTGCTGTATCTTATACTACATGGTCCTACCACTAGCATTAACAGAACTGTGCAGTGAGGAGAATTTAACAAGCAGGAATTATCAATCCTCCACATACAGTAGTTAATGCAAATTAAATTTTAATTGTGAAGTTAGTTATTTTGCGTATGTCCTATGCAAATTGTTACCTCATCTTCTGCAAAGTTTATACCTCAATAAAATGCCTTGATATGGACATAAAAATGTGTGTATACTGGAATCAATTCCTACATTTTCATTACATTTTTAAAAATTTTTAGATTTTTGTCTAACGGGTTAAGGCATTAACTATAGAAATGCTTTGGCTGTCAGTGATTTAACAGCTGGTTTTATTAATGACTTCTGCTATAATTTCTGTTTCTGAAAGATGCCATATTATAGCAAGGACAGCCTCAGATTTTAAACTTCTTGGTCGTGTGCTCATCGTAATTAAGTGTGCAAAACAGTTCATGTGTTGGCTTGGGGAATTTTTTGGTTGGTTGGGTTCTTTGTGGGTGTTTTTTTGTTTGTTTTTTTTTGTTTGTTTGTTTGTTTGTTTTTTGCTAAAAGCCACGTGCTGAAGTGAGTGATCTGACAAATGTATTTGTTATGGCTGTTCAATCTTTCAAATACTTTCTCTACTGTCCTTGCTGGTGAGGAAATGAATGTAATTTAAACACTTTTTTCTACATACAGGTAGTTCAGAAAATTTGCCTTTTAGGCTTCTGGTACTTTTTCTTCCTCCAAGCACATCTCTTAGGAGAGCCATAGGGGTCTTCAGAGCCTCAGGCAATAATGGAAGAGTCTGTCTTTGGACGAGTAGAGAGCAACTTGGATGTGAGAGTTCATTAGTCTCAATCATCACCATTAAGTACATACTCAAGTCCCTTAGAAGGAATCTTACCCTGCCATTTTTACTAGAAAGTTTGCCTAGGCTGTGCTTCCAGCTATTCCCCTGCATTACAGCAAAGATTGCTAAGTCTCGAGGCCTTCTCTGAAAGACATCATTAGCTCTGCAAAAGCAAATCCAGCTTTCTTCCTATTGCTGCTCTTGGGTAGAACAAGTGAAGGGGAGGAGAAAGAGTTCTAGTCCTCCTGATCAAGGCAGTGGGGAGGGTAGAGATTAGTACAGTCCACAAGGCTGAGCTAATTCAGGTGCTCTTCTCCACAGCTTCTGCTTCAGTTCTTAATACTTAACTAGTTCAGGTAGTAGCTCTGCACCCACTAACCAGATTAAGGCTGTTGGCCTCTTTTGCAATAAGGGCACTTTACTGGCTCATGGACAGCTTCTACCCCACGTCCGTTTCCTGGGCCTGTCCTGCTCCCCTTGTGTGGCAGTGCCCCCAGCTGGCCTTCCAGCCACTCGTTCTGCTTTGTGTCTTCTGCAAACTTGCTGAGACATCACAGGGATGCAGCACCCCAGGCCAAAGTAGCCTCACCTTAAATTGAAAATAGTAACAGTTTCCAGTCCCAGGTGGCAATTGATTTCTGCATCCTGACAGGACATTACCTTTACTTTCCTCCAGTATGAGAGAAAGCTTCTGTAGAGCCCTCTCCCATTTAAGGGATTCAGAGATTTAGCCTTACTAAAAGAACAAGAAATAGTAGTTTCAAGAACTGGGGACATAGGCACTTCCAAAACAACCATGTAAATAATTTACTGTTTATTTGCTGACTAGCCTACACAGGTTTTGGGTTTTTTCCTAGAGCCCTGTACTTTTGTAAAACAAGGGAAATGTAAGCATCAGTAGAAATGCAAAGCAAAGCTAAAATAAGTATGACTTTGAGTTATATGAGTTGGGTGCCTGCCATGGCAAAAACACAAATCAAAAATTATAAGAGTCACAGCAGAGTTGTCTGGTTTTTCTTTTACTTTAAAAATACGGAAACATTCAAAATTATAAAAACAGAAAAGCCTCTTGAATCCTTGTAGAAAGAAGTAACTATGCCCAAGTCTTAAAAAATGATAACCTGTTATAAAGCGTGCCATGCTTTTCTCAAGCTACACCGTCTTTATCTCTAAACACAACTTTGTGAAAGTGTTTGGACTGAGGAAAATATACTGCCCACCTCCCATTCTGGACAGCTGACTGATGTTCCACAGAAGGCCGAGTACCAACAGTGCATAACCCTGGGAAATGAATAACAATGAATATGAATGACAGATTTTTTTTTTTCCTAAAGAAAGGATTTGGCAAAATTCCTCTATCTCCAAAAGACCAGTTGTAAAAATCAAATTAACAAATTCCAGTTTACACATCCCATCATCGAGTTTCTGTACCATCTTCCTGTGTTTTTGTACTGTTCTGAAATACAAGTAGTGTTTTGATATGCTGAAGTGAACATGACACAACCATGTAGAAGGACACAGCAGCAGTTTTCTTGCTGGAACAGGAACTCCACTTGCCTCCCCACATGCCCTATTTCAGCCTCCTCTTTGAAATGTAGTTATACTCACCCAGCTATGTTTGTTGCACCCACAAACCCTGTCCTACCCACATCTAAGAGAAGTGTGGTAGTTGAGTCTAAAATTAGGAAAATCTTAGGCCATGCCTTCATCAAAAGGACACATCACTCAGGGTCAAGCTGTACATGCTCTAAATGATGTGTCCCACAAGGTCTGTGTGAAAGAAGCAGCTTGTCAAGTAGCTTCTGAACTCTGGTTCCTAATAATTTCTACAACAACCATCATCGTTTCTGGTGTTGCATGTAAAGGAAACAAGATGACCCATCATCTGGGTATTTGAAAACAGACTTCAACATCTGGCTCAAAAGTCTTTTGGAAAGAGAGCATGGTTCACTTACCAGACAACACAGCCAGGACTTTTACCACTTACAGCAACTGGAAAAGGCAACCTGAAGAGCATGAAAGCAGTAGGAAATTCATTTATTGTAAGGAGACAGAAATAGGGCTTGCCTTTTGTACTGCTGGGCAGGAAGATGCAGGACAACCAGCAGCTGTCATGAGGACACTCATATTCAGTTACACCCAGTTAAATTTATGGGCAATAATCATCACACTCTGCAAGTATTTTTCTGAGTCATTACCACTGCAACTTGTTACACGTGATTATCAGCCTCCACATTTGAGCTAACAAACAGCCAGCAAATTAAAAAGTTGCAGCCATAGTCCAAACTAGCTTTGCTAGTCTGGGTCTATTATATTCAGATTAAAAAAAAAAGGGGGGGGGGGAAGAAAACACATTGATTTGTAAAACCAAATAGTTTTAAAGTAACCATCAGTGAAGTTAAGAAAGCCTTAAACTGTAGAAACAATACCAAGTCCCACTGAGCTACTACTAAACAGGCACCTTCTAGAGAGAAAAGTCTGGAAATTGCCAATAAGCAGGCAAGAACTGAAACAGATTTGTCTTGCTTGTTTCTAGCAGACTTTGTACAAAAATAGGTGAGCTGGAAGCCAGCCAGGCTACAAGAACCTGCTCATAGCAGGCAAGTAGTGCAGAAAAGTATGGTCTTATTAGCAAAAATGAAAAGTGCAGCAGCAATACACCCAGCAACCCCACTCACCAGAGATTTCAAGTGCCAGCTTTCACTCTGCAATACACAACCTACACTAACTACTGTTTCTTGGGAAGCTGAGACTCACATAACCACACAGCATAAATTAAAATTCATTGCTGGGATGCCAAGATTCCCAAACAGCAACAGCCGAAATACACATTTCAGTATCCCATTTATCCATTTTTGCAAGTTTAAACAGTACCGAGTTTAAACAATACTTGTAATTGGGGAAGAAAACCCCACCTGTACTGTAGGCATTACATGACACTGCTCCCCTGTAAATTGCAGCTCACATAATCAGGTTGGAAAGGACAAAAATGCAGCTTTTACCAAACACAGGAGAAAAGAACTGGTATTTTTAAGTTAATATGAACTCTTCTCAGACAGGCTGTGACTGTAAAGGAGCAAGTGAAGTGTTTTCTAAGCACTTATGTCTAAGGCACTGTTACTGATTTGTTAACAGAGTTGTCATTTTTATCACCAGTAACTATTGAACATTTTAATATGCAAGTAATGAGGTAAAGATACAGCACTGGAAGACATTGCATATAGACCTGCAGAGCCATGGGATTTAGTTTACCTTTACAAATGAGATTCAACAGTCAGATTTCACTGCAGCAGGAAGACAGATAATGACTTTTTACGTCAAGAAAATATCAAATGCTCCAGATTGTTTTGCCTGCATGAAGTAACTTTTAACACTCAAAAATAAATAGCTTTCCTTGTCCCCACCACTTGAGCAAACAAATGTGAACTTTAAAGAGACAGGAAATCACATGAAATATGACTCTGTGCAAGAGGTCATGCCAATGGCAAAGATTGTGTACACTAAGACTGACTTCAGCCTGAAGCTGCATGTTGATGCCACCAGCAGCAGAGAGCACCAGCTGCATTTGACATGTTCTAATACAACTGAAGTCTAAAGACTGGCACACTCAAAACCTTTACCACACCCCTTTACTGTAGTTGTCACATTTTGTCTGTAAAGCCTTGATGACTTCTTGCCCTGTATCCCAGCACTTACAAGACAATTTAAACAAGCATGAAAGGCCAAGTTTTGTATGAAGGGTAAGACAAGGTCCAGTTTCAAGACAAGAAATGGCAAATCGAGTTTGTAAAATATTTAATAGAGCAGTTCCCCAGTGGACTCCTGACCAGAATCATAACCAGACTTCTAAAAAGTATATATATTTTCAGATTTGAAAATTTATCTTTATTTTTTACAAAATGGATTCCAGGAAGTTTAAAAGGCAGTATCATAGAGGACTGGGGCGCAGAAATCAGGTGTAGTCATTCAAAGCATTCAAGTAGGAATATGATCATATAAATATTTGAAAAGCATCTTTTATCATAAATGTTCAGAACAAAATGTATAACTCATTCCAAACTAAAAATTGAGCTTTATAGCACATATTTCCCTGAACAAAAAATAAGTAACTTTTGAAGTATTTCTAAAGGCCTGAAAGCTTTTTTCATGGTTAGTTACAATTAGAAGACTTGCCTTAGATTAAATTCCTTCCTTTCCAAATACGGAAAGTATTAACATCAGTCCACTGTTAAAACAGACAACATGTTGCAATTTAATTCTGGTATAGTATGTTCCAAGAAAGCCTAGAGTATAAAGGTGCTGAGGTGGCTCTGAGTTAGTAGTCGTCTCCCCTGCTGACGACCTCCTTGCAGGTGGGGCGCAGCAGGATGGTGTGCTCGAACTGCGCCGTGTAGGAGCCCTTGATGTCGCACAGGGGCGGGTACGGGTCCACGATGCCCAGGTCGCACAGGTTCTTCAGCGCCATCAGGTACTTGCTCTCCCCCAGCCGATCCAGCCACCGCCGGCAGAAGGCCAGAGTACCAAAGTTTTCATTGATAACGTTTAGCAAGTGTTTCGCTCTTGGAAGCCTTGAAGGAAAAAAAACCCAAACAAGAACTTGTTGGAGAAGAAAGAGGTGTCCCCGGCATGCATTCACTACAGAAATAAAACACTCCAACTAAGAATAAGGTTAGACTGCAAGGTCTTTTCAGACTGCCTAGACTTGGGATGTCTTTCTACATCAATCACATGCTCTCTATAGAAAATAAAGTGCACTCTCCTCCTGCAAAGAGATATCCTTCAAAGCAGATTGTGAACCGATCTAAAGCTAAACTAAACACAGAGACAGGAATCTTTCTCTTAAAAAATAAAAGGACTTTTCATTTTATAAAAAAACCCAGAATTCTTCCTGATCCAGAGTGGTCAGTAATCTGAACTAATTTTGGCAGAAGCTTGGTGGTTTAAAATGCTCAGTTTTCACTTCGGAAGTCAAATACTCAGAAAGCTTTTTATTCATACTTCTTACAATATACAGGCATTAAAAATATATATATTTATAGATCTACTAAGAACTAAGCTTATTTGCAGTCAAGCAGTTCCTTTGCAATCTTTAGTCTAATTCTTCTCATCCTCTCTCACATTCCTAGTATGTGCTATGGAAAAGCATGTCTGCCTGCTATGTTTCTGACCAGAGTAGTCTTTGTTTTGGATAATACGTTGCACTCCTAGAAACAGCAAAATGCAAACCTAGTGAAACTAAAAATTAGTAACTTCTTAATTTTACCGCAGTGCACTAAAACAAAAACTCAGAACTCTCAAAATAACCATAAAATAGAACAGACACAAATAGCTTAATAGATTCTAGGAACAGCAGTAAGACAAAGACTATGGCACAGAACCACAGTACAGATATTTACTAAAAAACCCCACTAAATACACAGATGAATACACAAATATAATCTATATATTACTAATCATGAAAAAAATAATGGTAGGAAGATTGTTAAAAAAATATAAAATTCTGAAAACATATTTTCTCCATTTTCGGTTTCTTGGAAATAATTCCATATTGTTCCACATTAACAATCAGTGTATTTTGTAACATTGTTGCAAGTAGTGCCCTTTGAGTCCTCTGACAGCCTATTAATTAGTGAAGAACACACAGTGTATCAAACTTGAATCCCAAGGGGGTAGTAGTTCTATCAAAATACACGAACAAAATCCAACCTTATTGGCACATGCCCGACATCAAAGTTCTTCATATAATGAGAACACTCCATGTCATCATGAACAACACCTTTTCCTGTGCTACCGAAGGTTTCTATAGCATACACTTCACCTTCCTAAGGAGAGAAAAAAGGAACATGTTGCACTATGAAGACGTGATACTGTGTCATTCTGATACAACATCTCAGTATTACCACTTCTGAATACAAATAATTAAATGTAAATAGATTCAATCACCAAATCAATGTAGAAAAAAATTCAGCGTGGAGATTTCACACATTAAGAGTTACAGGTATCTCCAAGTCATCTACTTCTTACAATAGTACCATTTTATTTCAAGCCAGAAGCATTAGTATGTTTCTAGAAATAATTTCTCAAATCCTTGCAGTTAAAACATTATCAAGGCATACATCTAGCATAGCTATGAAACTACATTTGCTAACTAGAAGTACTTCTGTGCTATTCAGATATAAGTCGAGGAAATGTATAATTAGACATAGCAAATAGATGTTAATTACAGATACTTATCGCACTGATAAACTTTCTGCCCAATTTCTCCAAGAATTTTCTGGTAACAGGTGCTAGTATATACCCATAACCTGCTCATTTCCATTCCACAAGATGAATTTCTTCAAGAAATGAAGGTATATATATCTGCAAGGGCATTATCAAAATTCTAGCCAAGAACATACTGAAATGCCATTACACAAACTCATTTCTGCCAAGTGCATTCACACATCCTTAACAGCAGGACTGTGACAGGGACTTAACAAGCCAGGGCATCAAACACCAGCAGACAGTATGAGTCGCATTGTTTATTTTATTAAGCTACTTTTAAAGTCACAAGCCCAAAATAAGAAGCCATATGAAAAGCAGTAACATAGGCTTCAAATTCAAGACAAACTCTTGAAGATGTCCCTGAATATTCAACTGACTCATTAAAAAAACACAAAGCCTCTAAAACCCCCACACAATGCTGCCACAAGATTCACTTAACACCCACTTTTTCTGAAGGATCATCTGAGGCTCTCTTAGTCACAAAACTCACTGAATTGCAGTTTGATACTATAATTAGCACAGTACAGTAAGACCTTGGCTATGCTTCACATTCTTCATTGCCAAACTCACCGTGTTAAATGACGTAGGATTACATCCTAAGTAACCTACAGAAGCTGAAGAAATTAAAAAATGTCTTCTCCCCAAAAACCAAACCATTAATGAAGTCAAACTAAGAAGAACACACAAGCTTTTTTATCTTCCTTTTCCAATACTCTTAATCCCTTTGCACAGTCTTATAGATAAGATAATAGTTAAAATTTTGTCTTTCTGTGCACATCATAGGTCAACAACTACAATACAAGTTTTGGGTAATGAGAGTGAACCTACCTCAAAAAACAATCCTGTCCAGACCACACCTGTGCCTATTCAGCTCTTACAAGTGTTATCTATCCTGACAGACTTACTGGTGATCATTAGTGATGAAGCTTAGAATGAAATTAAAAGTTTTTTCTCTCAACCATCTTTTAAATCTTATCTCATTAGAACAAGAGCTTCAGTGAAAATGATGGCTAAATCTCAGGTTCCATGTTTGAAAACTGCCTTCCTAACTTGTACTTTGTCACATCATGTACAGCCACTGCCCTTCCCCTGCTCCAGAACACTATCCAACCAGCATCTTTCAGCTAGCCTCTCACATTAACTACAAATACATTTAATTACTTTGTATCTGCGGAGAAAAACTGCACTGGAAGCTTTTCAAGAAAAATACTATATCTAACAGTACTCAGAAAAAGTTATCCAAAACTACACTATGGATGTATTTATCAAGAATTACCTGAGTGAGAGAAGATTTCACTATAGAAGAAACAAACAAGGAGAATGAATGACTTGTAAGTCATTCAGGAAGCCTCTGATTTCCTGAATTCCAGTTCACCCCTAAGTATGAATTTCTGTCCTTTTCCATGCTCCTAAATGCAACATTCCAACACTCCATTTAATAATGTATACACACTGAGAAATAAATATGCAGGAGTTTCAGTAAGTATTACTATGGCATTCAGATTTTAACAGTGGTGGGTTTCTTCTGTTTTTTTTTTCTTCAGCAGTTTGTTTCTTAAATAGCAGGGTTCCAAGGCTCCAGCTCCAGAAAGTATTAGATACCTGAACACTCCAGGGCTAAAATGAAGAAGCCACCGAGACAAAACCACTCCTGTACAGGACCATTACACAGTACAGTAGTTATTCCACTGCAATTATTCACCAGGATCACAAAAACTACAAATTGGAAGTGCACAGGAAGTGATATTCTTGCAATGATACTGGGGAAAATTAACAGAAAGAATAAAGAACTCAACTGACCTCCATTCTTGTGGCTTCTCCTCCTTTCACAATGGGTACTGTTTTTCCTGCATGTATCCTATACGGCCCAATGGAGTGTCCATTCAAATTGCGAATTGGCTTCACTTTGGAAGAAAACATTAACATGACAGGCAATTTCCTAACAAATGGTAAACCCTTTAGGGCATTTGGTTTGTTATCCCATATTACAAGTACAATAGTGAGTCATCATATTGCAGAGGAACCAAACACAAAACTATCCACACATCTTGTACAAACATCAGCCAAGACACGAGTTAGTTTTTTATGCTTTAACAAGCCTTCATTATTGAAGAGCAGCCACTCCAACAGTAATAAAAGCTTATTAATAAAAGTCAAACAGCAGTATCAAATTATCTTTACAGTTCAAAACTGTTGTTTAGCATTCATCTTGTCTGTTAAGGATACAATACTTGGACAGATAAGCTAAGAACATTTCTCCAAAGGAAAGGCAAGCCAGCTGTAAACATGTATTTATGCAAGACTCATACTTCTAGCAGAAAAGTCTTTTCAATATCCTACATCAAAATCACTATTTATACAAATCTATATACAGATACACACTTTTAAACAACTATCCCTATATAAAGAAAAGAACTTGCCTTGGTATGTTTTGCCATCAATTTCAACTTCATAAGACTCCATAACTTCTTGTATGGCCTCTCCCACATCACAGAGACGTACATCTATTCCAGCACACTGAAAATGAAGTGCAAATATAAATGGAAAATAATCACAACATTTACCGAAAAAGACGTTGTTAATTACTTATATAATGACTGTACCTTTATTCCAGTATTTGTGGCATCCTTTACAGCTTGTAATAGTCTGTCATATTTTGGATTGAATGTGACTGTAAAAGCACAGTCAATAATACGACCTGAAATCAGCAAAAGTTAGTTAGCTTCATAGTATTTACATTGAAGAACATTCTCAAAGTTTCATTAACAAATGAAAACTAACCACTAATATGTGTTCCAAAATCTATTTTGCAAATATCATTGTATTGCAGGACTGTTGGATCTCCAGCATTGGGAGTGTAGTGGGCAGCACAATTATTCAGAGAACACCCCGTAGGAAATGCAAGACCTGCATTTAAACCATTCTCCTTTATCAGCTTACGCGAGCAGTCTTCTAGTTTTTCACTAAAAGGCAGAGGGGAGGGAGAAGAAAATAAAAGGACAGTTGTCATTAGTATTTCTTACAATGACTTCAAATAAATCAATGCAAGAACAACAACAACAAAAAAACCCACTAGAAAATAAAAAGAAAATACTCAGAAAAATACTAAATCACATGTTTTAATGTCAAATCAAACTGTATGCTAAGTAAACAGACAACCCTAGACTGAAAACCATAGGCACAACACAACAATCTTCTGTTCTCTATGTTGTTTCCTCTACCCTTTTTTGGGCAAAAATGAGTGCTTCTCTATTATTTTTATTCAAAGTTTAAAATATTTATCCTTAGAAGCATATTTAACCCATTCTTCCTGAACAGCAGAGTTAGACAACCAAAGTTTAAGCAAATTAAATGTATTCGTTACAATTATTGTGATTTAAAAGGAGGTGGGAAAAAGGAGGTAAAGCCTCTTATTTATGAAAAAAACCCTTTGATTATAAAACGACCTTTAAACAAAAAAAAAGAGTGATAACTATGATAAATAAAACCTTGTGAGACTAGCATTTGTTTTTTTGATCTGTCTAATCTCAAGTTGCTAGCTACTGCAAATCCACAAATACACGTCCACCGGTGCATTCTCCTTCAGTGTCAGTGAATGAGGTAAACTGCAGCTCACTGCACTGCACCAAACTCTGATTTTAAGAAATCCAGAGATATATGAAAAAGGACAGCATATTTTAATCAGCAAGGCCCCATAACCTGAGGTACTGTAGGAAGAATAGTCATGTTTTGAGAAAATGACTGCTTAGAACAGTCAAGCTGTATAATTCACTAGGACAGATTTGTTTCACCTAGACTAGTGAGCTGCCTTTCTTCTACTTTCCCTCATGGTATATTATGTCCTTCTGTTATCCTAGCACAGTTACCTTGGGGATCAGCTCTCATTAGCTTTCTTACTATCCTACTCTTGTCAGCACAGTCCTCAGTCACACCAGGCTGAAAGCACCTGATTTTGGAAGCTAAACTGTTCTGGATCAGTGCAGTACTTGGACAGTAGACATTCAATCTAGACAAACTGAAGGACAGAAAAAGTAATAGTTGGAAGAGTCACAAAAATCAGTCCAGGCTAATTATTTCTTTAAACTTAGTCAAATTCACTTTCATCTGAATCCATTTGCTCAGTTATTTCTTACTAACTGAGAATAATAAAAAAAACCCCACTGTGCTTCCACCAGAAACATCAGTCAGACAATGAAGACTAAACACAGTCCAAATCTTCCTGCAATGCTGGTTTTATGCCTCTCTGCCCAGTCCCAGGTACAGACTGCACCTGCACTCTCCACGTGGCATTTCATGACAATTCTGGCAAGCAGCAGCAGTGCTACTGCTATTGCTGCTTCTCCCAGCATTGCTGCAGAGTAGCAAAGGCACTGAAATCTAAATGAAGCATATAATCAAAGTAAGTGAACATCATGGAAAGCTTAGTTTAAAATTCAGTATAATCCCAGACCCTGCAAAGCTGCATAAGCTAAAAATACAAGAGGAAACTTAAAGGAAATAATTGGCAACATTGGTTGTGTACTTCAAACGCTCATTACACAGAGAATTAAGCACACAAAACAGAGACTAAATCTCTCCCCCTCTGGAAAACGAAGGAAAATCTACAGCAGAGGTCTTCCAGAAGATGTGTGTCCTCACCAGATTTCTATCATTGTCATTCCAGGTTTTATCCAGCTCATAACGTATTTCCTCACTTGTCTGTGTGCCTCTGCAGCCTCCCGAAAATCATTCCAGATTTCCTCACTGGCTTGGTCTAATGCTTTCTTTTCTTCACTAGTTGTTCTCCAAGCAGCAGTTCGCCTTGAAAATAAAGGAAATGTTTCAAACAAGTTAGTATAATCTCAACAGTCATTACAACTTCTGTCTAAAGCCTGCGAAGTGTTTACTAATTAACCAGTCAGGTCTACATTCCCCTGTGTAACAGAAAAGATCCTGATTTATACAATTTTCAGAATAAAGTTAGCCTATTAAAAAAATTAAATCTATCAGCACTACAGACTAGCAACTGTGGAAGGCAGTAGCATCCTACCAAAGGCCCAGAGAAGCAGGTTGCTTGAAGGATGCCCAAGTTTTCAAAGAGACAGAACAGGCATATACAATTCCTACTAATGCCTGCAATTCCACCTTAAGTTTATCAGGGCAAAAAACTGCAACAGGGTCTACTAATGCAAAAAGTTTATTTTTTTCACAATCTTATTCATTCAGACATTCATTCCTATATAGAGATGAACCTCAGCACTGTAGTGTGGCTGCTTGGCTCAGAAACTGTTGCTGACACAGACAATAAGTATCTTCAAAATTTAAGAGCTTGGCGTTCCAGAATTACTTTCATTCATGCTCAGAATATTGAGGTAATAACACCTAACACAATGCATGGTAACTGTGACACATGCCAGAATGTTACTTTCTAAATATGCTAGATGGTGAATTAACATTTGTTATGGGAGAGCACCACTTGTTCTGGTGCTTTGGTAGGTTATTAGAACAAATACATAAATATTTTTTAATACAAGATTAAGAATAAGACTAACTTTGAATATATTTTGCATTATGCAAAAATCCAATGCATCTAAGGTTCCATGAAAGCAAACAAACAAAAATGTAATTTAAATACTTCCAACAACTGTCAGAACTTAGCTAGAAGACTACTCTAACTACCAAGTAAATATAACCCTTCAAATGGTGAAGCTGCACCCACATAATAGTGCAAAAACCCCTAGTGATGACTCAGAGAGCTCTGTACAAGCTATGCAAGACAAAAACTAAGAACAATACACAGCTACACTTGCTGGTAGGAGGTTCTTTAAAAAAAATGGGTGGTAGACAAGATGGACCAAAGATGCTGAAATGCACTGATTTTCAAATTTTGAAATTAATCCAAATCAGTTGATTCTAAGCAAACAACTGAGTACACAGAACGTAATGGATTCATTTTTGAAATCCAAAGGTGTAGCTTTTTACCTGTTTCACAGACATGTAACTTAGCTCCAATTTGAAAGTTTTCTTTACAGCTAGAAAACAGGTACAAGTGAACCAAGAGACCATGCCCTACAGTTCTGCTGCGCTTTGAACTAAGAATGCATACTTATATGTAAATTTTTAAGTATATATATTTATACTGAGTATTTCAAAAGAGCTGAAAAGATAAAGGAGGATTACAGGCTATTCCATAAATCTTTCTCAAGATGATCAGAGGACGCAAAATATTTTGAGACCATACAGCTTGTTTCCACTGAACTTTCTGCTCCTTTTCAGATAAAAGTGCAAAGGAGAAATCCCACATTTACCTTTCTGAGCACTTTTCTTGCTCCAGTAGCAAGCACCACACATACTACTCTTAAAATTTGCCTCAATCTGGCAAATTCTACCAAAAAAAGAAAGCAATGGGCTGCAAAACCTGGGTTCCCGCACTGCCACTAGAAAACTGGACTCCAGCCAGCACAGTAGTCATTGAAGACAGAAAAGGTGCACTGCAGAAAAACACTGGGGACAGAGGCTCAAGGATTCTTTCAGATTGTTCTGGATTCCAGCAGTGAATACCCCTTGGTAGCAAGAACTGCTGACAGAGTCTGGGCAGCTGCTCTGCCATCTGTCACAGACTTGAGTGCAAACTCCAGCAAACTGGCAGGAAGCCATCCTCACTCTGTCTTACTGTATTTCAGCATATGGTCACCTCGCACAAGTCAACTGGGGGACAGAACAGCCTCTACATGTAAAAAAACACTGTATCAGACCCAAAGAATTTTGCTGACAAAGCTTCACTCCTGGGAGCTCAGGACTAGGGCCTAAGAACCTCAGAACACATCAAAAATCAGTTGGTCACATGAAGGCCTCACATCAAACATCAACTGCTCCAACAGGTACATGAGCTAATAAACTTTTGGTAGTTTCCTAATGTGTTGCCAAGGGTCAGCTGAAGAAATTCAAGTCGTGCTCCAAGCCATTTGGTCTAGCTTTTCATTCCAGTTCACAGCCTACAGTTTTCACTAGTACAAATCTTTACAGGATCACACTGTAAACTAGGCTCTAGTGATCAAAGAATTCCAGAAAATAATTTCCCCAGATTATCTTCATCCAGATAATCCAGTCATGCTGGAGGGAAGGGATGCCATACAGAGGGACCACTACAGGCTTGAGAGGTGGGTCTGTGTGAACCTGATGAAGTTCAACAAGGCCAAGTGCAAGGTGCACCCTGGGTCAGGACAATCCCATCACAAATACAGGCTGGGTGAAGAATGAATTGAGAGCAGCTCTGAGCAGAAGGATTTGGGGGTGTTGGTAGATAAGAAGCTCCACATGACCCAGCAATGTGCACTCACAGCCCAGAAAGCCAAAGCACACATGGGCTGCATCAAAGGCAGTGTGACCAGGAGGTCAAGGAAGGTGATTCTGGAGCACTACATTCAGCTCTGGGGCCTCCAACATAAGAAAGATGTGGAGCTGTTTCAGTGAGTGCAGAGGAGGGCCATGAAGATGACCATGGCTGTAGCACCACTCCTATGAAGACAGGCTGAGAAGAGTTGGGGCCATTCAGCCTGGAGAAGAGAAGGCTCTGGGAAGACTGTACAGCACCACCCAGAACCTGAAAGGGAGAGCTCTTTTTCGAGGTCATGTGGTGACAAAACAAGGTAATGGCTATAAACTGAAAGGTGGTAGGTTTAGATTAGAAGCTGGGGAGAAATCCTTTACTGTGAGGGTGTGGAGGCACTGGAACAGGTTGCCCAGAGAAGTTGTGGAAGGTGTTCCTGCTCATGGCAGGGAGTTTGGAAGTAGCTGATCTTCAAGGTACCTTCCGAATCAAACTAGTCTGTGACTCTGTAACAGTACAGAGGCAGAAACAAGTAGGCAGAGTCAAGAATTCCTTAATTCTACTTTAACAAAATTGGTGTATCATGAAATACTGCTTATTTATTTTCTGCCTTCCTAGTTGTATCATGTCAAATTCCCATGTCCTCAAGAAAAAACACAAGCTTCCAAAAAAAAAAAAAAAAATCCAAAAAACTAGAGATAAAAAAATGTTAAACCTGTTGGTCTGTTGTCTATGGAAGTACTGACTCTCTGCTATATTTTTTTGCTGAAATTTGAATGACACCCACTTCTAGCTGAACTTCTCACACAAAATACACAATTGTAGGTTGATGAGAGGTAACTTTAGAAAGCACATGACATCAACAGTTAAGAATAGAAGTGCCAACTCTTAAAAAATCAAAGACAAAACCCTACTGACCTCAGCATGAATAAGACATGGCACAAGAATGCTCCACTAATATATAAAATGAAGCTATTACTCAGAATATGAAATACCCTGGCATTAATGTCAGCTAGTAATTTAAGTAGTTGCTTATATTAGGAAATACTAAAGTAGCATAGTAAGATTTAAATATTTAAATCAGTACGAAAACTAAAGCAAATATGTGCTTAAGCACATTAAATGAGGAAAGTATTTTAGGTTCCTTAGAAGTGTATATTTTTCCTCCATAGCAGAACAACACAGTAGAGAAAAGATGCCCCACTTAAATCCCGTTATGAAAGGAGGTTTGTTTTATGGCTTTTGTCCTTTTTCTTTTCAATATATAGGAGCTAAACTAGAGCAAATATTTTAATCTTTAATAGCTGAATATGTATCAGAAGTGTAAAATTAGTGAGCAATTTGTTAATAAACTATGTATGTGCTTAAGTTGTTTATTATCTAATTTCCTGCTTTACTTAAATCATATTCTTACGAACAGGCCACATGCTGAATACTTAACTCTTAAACATTAAAGAATCATTCCTGGATCATCCTGTCAGAACTATCTTGACCAAACTCTTCATCAGCATGCTGATCTCGTGCATGCCAATGAAGCAGTCATTTATAAATAAATAGGAGTACACCTTGTGTTCAAATTGAAGTAATGAAAAAGAAGAAAAAGCTTCCTTAAAAGCAAATTTTCATCTCATAAAAATGAAACCATAATATCTGAACACAATTTATAGGGGGTACTGGACTCTTACTTATTTTATTTACATTCTATGAGAAACAGGCACTGACTTTAAATAACCCATTAAAAAAACATTTCAAAGCAACTTCATTCTGAAGAAAAAGTCATTGAAAACTAGACAATGCTTTCAGACATACAAATATTTACCTACTCTCCCTTTGGTTTAAACTATTTTTTCAGAGCTTTGATTCAATATTCCCTGGGAAGTTTCAAAGTTTTCAGTAATATTCGGGTCTTTTCAGTCAAGTTTGTATACAATTCAAGGTAATTCTATGCCACACATCCTGTGTCTCTCCCAGGTAAAATACGACCTTCCACACTTCACACAGGAAAAAAAAAATCAGACAAACTTATTTAAGTTGGCATATGCCCTAGTTCTAGCAATGCATAAAGAAATAGTAGTCTCCTGTGAAAAGAGAAGGTGCAGATCTCTGTTCCAGTGAACCACTGGAAGCTGTTGCTTGTTTAGAGAAATTGCACATTATCCCCACATCACTATGAGTTACAAGAAAGCTGAGGTTACGATGACTATATGTTCATTCCGAGAGAGAAGCAAAGTACAGAATATAACACGTAGGCTTTTAAATTAAATGAAGAGCTCTACATGTCTATACCAAAAAATAAGTAAGAAAAAGTTGGCATCTCAACGGCCACAAAACTGCTGCATAATATAGTGTCTCATCTCCTTGAGTTTTAAACCTTCACTCACTTCTAATTCAGACAATGCTTTTCTTAAAAGCTGCCTATTGAAAAATCTGTTGGTACCATGGGTCTCAAGGGCCCCCTGCCTCATGCAATTCTGCTCATACTGGGTACATCTCAATTAAAAGGGTAGAGAAAGACAAACATTTCTGGCCTGAAGACTTGTATTCATTGAGCTCCTGGATAATCCAGTTAAAGAAAAAAAGGGCAAAGCCCAAAGTACATTTCTCATTTTGTCCATTTAGTTGTACATTATTTTTTTTCTGCATATCAAAATGAAAACATTTATTTATTAAGCTTAAAACACTCACCCATCTTGAGTTGGTGGATATTCACACTCCTCCCCCTTTGGGTATACATTGCTGGGAAATAGTTCACATATAGGAATAGAAGGTGGATCTGTCTGGACCTTGGCTGTTGAGTATAATTTAAGAAAGTGTTACACATGGGACTCTGGAAATGCTAACCATCTTATTTCAACCATAAAAGTTAAACAGCAGAAGTTATTTAAGTCCCTTAACTAGAATCTGGGCTTCTACCAGGACATTTTATCACAATGCCTTCATAAGACTTTATTTAGCCAATGCATGCCCTCAATGGCATTCAGAGATACCAGAAAGAAGAAAACTTGGCCAGACTTAGCCTACAAAAACAAACTGCACCCCTAAATCTTTCAGCTGCAAGAACAGCACTTGCACACACTTAATATCAAATAGCCTCACATAGCCCGTATTTTTGTGCTTGATACCTACGTCCTTTCTTCTTTTTCTTCTTCTTCTTCTTTTTCCCAGTTGCTCCATCTCCTTCACCCTCTCCATCTATAGGAAACAAAATTCTCAGCTGAACATAAAATAATCTTAAAAGAACCAAACAAGTTTGAACAAAACACAAAAACATCTGGACTATCTGGAAACACTTCTCTCACAGCAGAATTTAATGGATTAAAAGACAACATCCAGAAGCTGCCACCAAACCATCAGCATTTTCAGTCCCTACACCAAACACAGACCTAGGAAAATAATTTTGAAATTTGATAACAAACGTATCACCAGAGGAAAAAAGAGAGCTCAGATAAAGCATTTCAGAAAGTCCTACTTCATATTCCTCTGTTTTTAAGCAGACAGATGCCTAGAGTTGTTGAAGGACATGAGAGAGAACTGTATTAGACACAAAAGATAACAAAAAAGCTAGAAGCTACTGCTTCCATCCCATCTTCTGATGCTTCAGCTACAAGAACTTACTGCATCTGGAAAGATAAAGACCCGAGAGAAGTAAAGATGACAGCACTCTAGGCCAGGATAAGTTTAATCTTGAGATAACAGGGAAGGTCACAAACAACGCTCAGCAAAACCACTGAATGTGGGAGATACAAGTATGGTCAAACACTGGAACAGGTTTCCCACAGAGGTGTGGAAGATGCCCCATCCCTGGAAATAGTCGTGGTCAGGCTGAACAGGGCTTTGAGCAATGTGATCTAGCTGAAGATGTCCCAGCTCACTGCAGGGGCTTTACCTTTAAAGGCCCCTTCCAACCCAAAACGTTGCATGAATCTGTACTAGTGGGAGATTTCCAGGGAGCACAGCAGGTAAGCACCAAGAATCAGCCACACCATTTATAGTCACATTTGAGAGGCCACAACAAGCCTGCAGACTTCACCTTCAGCTGCATCTAACACCGACTTACTTCATATGCAACATCTCAGGTGCCATCAGCTACCTCAACCTTCTGGCCCTAAACACAAGTTCTCTTCAAAGCAGACACCTACTAGTCTACATATAGAACATATAGAACATTTTCAACTACAGCAAGAAGCAAAATTAAAAAGACTTCTAGAATCAACTCAAAGAATTCCATTTTCAGTGTATTTATACAGAAGCTTGTATTTGAAAACAAAACACTGGCCAGCTGTTCCAGTCACTAGATTTCAAGCCTCTCCTGATGGTCAATATCATTGGCAATTTTAAGCCAATATGCTGTAATCCTGCAGCTGGGGCAAATTTCATAATGCACTCCTGCCCCTCCTCAGCTCATTTTGGTATTAAGTATCTTAATTTAAGTTTTTGTAAAAAACCTGCAAATATAAATACTTTGTATCTATAACACAGTCCCAACTACCAGATTCTTCATCAATCTGTATTTCATAGGCAACCAAAATCCTTACCAGTGCAATATAAATTTCTTTAAAATGTGGTAACTTTGTCACATTTGTCTTGACCTTGAGCAGTGCCCAAATCGGTCATAAAGAAATTAATTAGACACACTCCAGTTCATTCACCAAGTGATTTCTGAATTTTTTTTAAAAGTTAGGCCTAAACTGAAAGGAAAAAAACCCCCAGCATTTCTTAAACATTGATGCTGCTGCTATCTGAGTATTGTAGCTTTTTCATACATCACTGCACATGAAACTGCCAAGTGAGAGCCAAACTAACCCTGTCTATGCTTTCATGTCCTTGAAGACTGCTGCAGACTAACTGTGCTGCCAGAAACACAACTGCTGCATCTGACCGACACTCTGTCTCCAGGTTATCCGCCTGCTGAGGAAAAACACCTTCACGGAAATGCAACTTCAGGTCTTTGCAAAACAGAAACCCAACTGCGTCTCATTTTGTACAACCATTCGATAACTTAGCACAGCATCATGCAAAAATGTTACAGACCAGCATATTTTAACATGGCAAAGGAAATCCAAAGGGCACTTCCTAATCTCTCCTGGAGTTGAGAATTTATGGAGTCTCCTTTTTGAGGCCACTCAGTTACAGGCTTGTCAAGAGGGAAAAAAAAAGAAAAAAGGAAGCAGATGTTTTACTGATTTTAATCTAATGCAGCATGTCCTTAAGAAAATTCTGAAAGCCCACAATTAAGATGGAAAATAGTGAGAACCAGTACAGGCAAGAACACAGCTGTCTTCAAAAAACTTTAATTAGTTTTAATTTTTCTCCTAAAGTATCAGTTTTACTAAAAACACATCCAAGTCTAATATGTGGGAAAAAAGGAAAAATATTAATTCAGTCATAGCATCACTTCATTTTTTTAATGCTTTCAAATACTGTAATATAATTGCTAATACTGTAAAAAGGATAAGTGAGAACAGCATTTGATCTGCAACTATCATTGTTATTTCTCCAGAGATAGAACTCTAACTATTCTAATGATTTTGAAGATTTCTTTTCATTGTATACAGTTTTCACTACCCTCCTCAATACTTCTTCCTCAAGTTGCAATGATGGCAAAGCACATACTGCATTAATTTCACCTCTGTAACCTGAAAGATACCACAATACAAACCACTGGAATACATTTATATGCAAAATACCTGCATTAAAATTGATGCTGCAGATTGTTAATGGTCAAAGATAAATTTGTCACTTAATAGGTCTCAGCACTCTGATGAAATTTTTTAAAACTTCCATATCCAATTAATTAAAATGAAATTCTGGAAGGACAAATTCCAGCAAGTGAACTAAGATTTCTAAGCAGACTGCTTAAAGTGCTGAGCCAACTTGATATGCTAATTCAGAAAAATGAAACTAAACCACTAATTTAAGAAATGTGTTTTCTTGAACAACCATTTCTGTTGAGAACCATTCATCAACTCAAAGGAAATGCAGCACCTTTATCTGATACTCCTACAGAAAAATGGACCCCGTGTGGATTTCAACACAGACACTTTCAATGTTCTTACCTAGAAAATCAGCTACACTGCACAAGCAACACACAAAGTGTTTGTTTTCCTTATGTGTTCATCTTCTCCCAGTACAATTTTAATGAAAAATTGTAAGTACAGACGAGCAGGTTTCAAATCACTGGTAAAGACTCTAAAACCTATTAATTAAAATGTTCCCTTAAAATTTTCTCAGTATGTTTTGCTTTAAGCCAAGAATAAAAGGCACAATTTGGAACATAAATGTCTACTGACCATGGTAAAGCAAGTGGGAATGATTTATAGCTTACCCTACCTCAAGCTAAACATTTCCCTTCAGTAGGTAGGTCCTTGAAGACACAAACCTTTAACAAAGCCCCTGTATTCCTGTTATTTTTTATGTGTACACTTGTGTGACAGCAAAATCGTTGGGAAAAAGTAGAAAGTATAGATGGTTGCATCTCAGCTCTCCAAAAAGAAACCAAACCAAAATCAAACCAAGTAAGATACCTGTAAACAGTCTGTTAAAAAGGGAGTCTTGGAAGAAGCTGAAAGTGGAAATATTAAGAGAAAATATAAGTTATACTTGCCATCATCATCGTCATCTTTTTCTTTCTCCTCCAGTGCTTGCTTGTCCAATTGTCTTGCTACATCATCAAGAGCACCTTCCATTTCTTTATCAGTTTCTTGTCCTGTTTGTAAAGTTAAAATATGCCTTACAGTAAAACATTAGCTCCATGTTAGTAACCAAAAGCCCCCAAAACTTTATAAAAACATTATGTTGTACTCATCCTACAGACACCTGAGCACCTAATGTTTTTTTCTGTCTTAATGCAGCCCCAAACTGTAAGGCTGTAGGACAGTATAGTGATGGGTGCTGTTAATAAAACCTCCATACAAAGGTAGATTACCCTGACACTTCTAATTACTTTTTTCTGCTAGGATAACTAATTCTTCTTCCCATAGCAGCAGCCTGCTCTTGTGAGATAATACGGGCGTTAAGTAGATAATTATAAACGCACAGCACGATCATCACTAACTGATGGCCTGCTAAAACAAACCCAAACCATCGCGCCTTTACGCTATTTGCCCAGACTTGCTCCAGCTCTCTCCGAGAACTTGGGAGGGGTGCAGAGCCTCCATCAGGCAGGATGACTTTTACAGCAGCAGTCTCACACCTTTCTCCCCTCGGGGCACAGGAGAGGGCGAGGGAAGCGGTGGTTTCTCTTGGCACAGCGGAGCGGGGAGGACATCCCCAGCCCCGGCCGAAGGGCAGCAGCATCCCCCGGGCACCGCGGGGATCCCCTGAGCCCGCACGGCTCCACGGGCCGGGACAGCGGCCTCGGGGGCGCCCCGCACCCGCACGCCGGGAGCCCCGAGCCACCCCTGCCCGCCCCCCTCCCGCTCCCCGGTGTCCCGGCCCGCGGCCCCTCACGCCGCCCGGCCCGTCAGCGCCGCGGCCCGGCCCCTACCCGCGGGGCCCGCTTTGCCCTTCTTCTTCTTCTTGCGCTTCTTCTTGGCTCCATCCTCGGCGCCGAGCCCGGCCGCGCCGTCCCTGTCCTCGGGCTCGGGGGGCAGCTCGCCGTTCAGGTGCTGCTCCGGCTCCTCCGCCCGCCCCACGCCCGCCATGTCACCGCGGCCGCGCCGCCTCGCGCGCACCGAACCAGCCGGGTAGAGCGGCGGGGCCGGCGCCACGCTCTGTGGGGCGCGCGGGGCACGCCGGGACGGCGGAGGACTCGCGAGGGGGCGGGCCCTCAGCCGCGCACGCGCGCCGCCCTCTGTGCGCGCGCGGGGCCCGTGACGGGGGGGCGGGGCGGGGCGGGGCCGGGGCCGCGTGCGCGCAGCGATAAAAAATGGAAAGGAGAAATCTTGCAAAAACAGCCCTTTCTCTCCGAAAGAACAGCTGCTACCTTCTCTTACGGCATGTTAGATTGTTAGGGTTTTACCGTTTGAGGGCACTGAGGGAATGTGACTTACACAAGAGATAACTGGTGAGCAGAAGGAAAATAATACAAGGGGGGGAAAAAAATAAATCACTTGTTCCAAGTCACAGAGAGCAAAAAAGGGAAGATTCCAATACGTGATAAAGGACATTGCCTTTCCCCCCAGAGTGACTCTGGCACCGTTCCCAGTCCCTGTGACACTCCAGCAGGGAGGGAGGGATGGCTCGTCCCACATGTCCAGCAGTGTGACCTGTCTCTGTTTGGGGGGGACATTCCTTTGGGCTGCCACTGTCTACGCAGCTGATGACTTTTAGAAAGTGTGTCCAAGTGTCTGTATGTTTGGGTGTGTTACTCCACCAATTTCGTCTGAAAATGAACCTTTGCATAAACCTCCTCTCTTTTAAAATGTAGGCTGAAAATGAATTGTAGAGTGGTGTCACACAAACTCAACATAGAACATAATGCAGCCCAGCAGAGTGAAAGCAAACTGTGAGTGAGCTAGAAGAAGCAGGATTAATGGAACATCTCTGCAGTTTGGGACCCAGGCTGTGCTCATCAGGCTCTCAGGGAAGAGAGCACACTGGACAAAGCAAAGTTAAGCAGTTTCCAGGTTATGCTACTTCCAGACCCAGAATTAGCAGCATATAGAAAAGAATACGGATAACTGAGAGGGGAATAGTGTGATAACCAATGTGCAAAAATAGGAATGTTCTATAAAAGAAATTGCAAAGTGGGAGTGAGAAGCTGGCCTGACTGCCTTGACAAAGCAAACATTAACATCAACAGGCCGACAACTGGTTCCTCATTCTCATCTGGCTGCTTTTAAGAGGATCCAAGCTCAGAGAGAGTGAGACACATGTTGTAGAATCTTGTAGGACGCCCTTACCAGCTCAGAGTTTTTTGTCCTTCTGTTATTGCCAGTCAGCTGTTCCTAGCGTTTAAGACTCATTATATTAATGGGTGCTATTTTTCCCAGTTGCATACTACACTAGACAGCATGATAAGGTGGAAGTATTGGCCAGGCCATAGCCAGGAGAGACCTGGAGTACCATTTTTAGCTGGAGGTTTTTGTTTTCTCACTCTTCGTTTTTATTAGCCAACCTCCTGGACAAAGGCAGGCAGTGCCTGGGGAATTAAGGGAATGGCTGAACGCAGTCCAAAGCATTCAGCAGGATTTGAAACACTTTCCTGAAATACAGCACAGAGAGCCGCCTCCTCTTATTTTTCTTCTAAGGAGACTGCTCCAATTGCACTATTTTCCAAGCAAACAAAGTTATAATCTTCAGAGAAAGACTTTTTTAGGCTGTGTTACATTTTCTTTCGTGTTTTGTTTTCAAATCATCTGTAAGTGTCAAGCAATGGCGTGGAGTGGAGTGGGGGAGCTGGCTCTGACAGCTGTGGTTGAATCCTGGAAGGAGGGTGAGCAAGGACAACAAGGGCATAAGTGGCCTCTATCAGCCCCCAGAGGAGTTGAGCAGCGGGATGTTGTGTTTGTTTCTGTTTGTATTTCTGGGACTGATGCCATTATTTATGTGTTTATGACACTTTAATACTCTTTTTCCCAGCTTAGGGCCAAAACTCACAGTCCTTACTCAGCTGTAAAAATCCACTGAAATCAGTGGGAAAATTTTTATGACTGGAGGTTTAATATTAGTATTAAATGCTGGAAGTAGACAAGGAAAATGTTTCCTGCATGAGAGCAAATATGGCTTATGGACTCTAGAAGGAAAGTTTATAGGACCAAGGATTCTTGTACTTCCTCAGCTATCTCTAAAATTTTCTTATAACCTAGATGAAGTAGCAAGATCAAAGAGGCAAAACCAGACAAAAAAATTCACATTTAACTCTGTTCACTGTGGTCTTCTTTCCACATTCCTTAGTGATTGCTTTAAACACCAGTTAGATTGTATTCTGTCAGCCTAAATCCAAACATAGTGCCTTGCCTGAGCTGGTGTCCCAACACCTGTGTCCTTTGGAGGACAGGTTTCAAGGCATATATGAGTGCTTCTGAAAAGAAGCAAATTTCATCTCTCCAAGTGGTGAAAGTCACCGTGAGCAGCACAGGCTGCTGTGTGTGTTCTCAGACTGGGACAAGGCAAATGCTTCTCACTTTGCATCAATAGGTGCATGCTGTGAAACAGAAAAGTAAGTCAGCTTATGGCTTTCTTTAGAGCTTACCTTTCAAATTGCTTTTAAACTACAAGATTCACATGAACAAAACAAGTCAGTGCCTCAGGAAGATTCCCTATATTTCTGTGACGAGGAGCTATTGCATTAGGTAGGTGTGCAGAGACATACATTAGGCCATGCTGCAGTGAGGCTGACAGCACATCCCTGTGCCTGTGCCCAGCCTTGCTAAGGGAGGGAAGGCTACAGACGGTGAAGGGTCCCTAGACTGATGTTTTTAAATAATTTTTTTGGTATTTATGATACAGTCATAAAAAAAAATTTTATAATAAAAGCATCTTTCTTGATGTACTCACTGAGCCATAACTGCTTATAGAGGCAGTCTTGTTTTTCAGGTAATAAACTGAGACATTGTATATCCTCAGAAATAATTGTAGGTCATATCTCCTGAAAACCCCAGTTTAGAGTAGTATTAACCTAAATTATCAGAAAGTTATATTTTGAACTTGATATTTCTAATCAATTTTATATAATTTAATACACAAATGTATTAATATATTCCCATTCATACAGTGAAGTGTTTTTTTTTTCTTATCTGAAGAAAGTTTTCAAGAGCTCACACAGAAAGTAATTTCTCAGCTTCACTGTTAGTGTGAAAAGTACTAACAATTTCCTTTCCACAGCCTGCTGACAGCAACTTTCCTCTGCGTTGCTCCACCCCTTCTTCATTCTGGGCAGTAATGGAAGTGATGTTTACAGCTGCAGTGCTGGAGGCAGTACCTGTATATTTCTTTAACCAGACATTTTCTTTTATATCCAGGATAGTCTTCTATTTCACCTTTGCACCTTCTCCAGT
The DNA here is from genome assembly GCF_965231275.1 of Zosterops lateralis. NCBI lineage: Eukaryota > Metazoa > Chordata > Aves > Passeriformes > Zosteropidae > Zosterops > Zosterops lateralis. Next base: position 29,105,746 of record NC_139765.1, read on the forward strand.
CCTAAACTGGAAACAGTCATTTATTTTGCTGTAAATGAAAACCTGAATGCAAGAGAAAGGCAAGAAACAAGAACTGTTCTTGTATTTCACTATAGATCTTCCCCCTGGCTTTAGTGCCAGGTAATGTTGTGACACCATTAGTGGTGGGAGCAAAGAACTTTCTGTCAACTACTTATTGAAGGAAGACACAAAGATGACCCCCAGGATAGATGTGGCCAGGACAGAGCAGGAGAGATGGGGAAGCACAGGGGCAGAACTGGCACTCTGCCATGCAGTGTGAGTAGAGAGAGAAGAGTGGGAAGGTGGCAGTGTCCTACATCTAACCCTACCTCCTTGTGCTGTGATACCTAGTGTTCATTTCTGCTGTCAGCACTTCAGGGTTTAAATATATTTAACTTAACATTAAACAGTTATATCATGCCATATAATAGCTTCGTTCTACTTTTTTGGCTTGGAGTGAACAGCAGCACATTACTGAGTGCAGAGCTCTATGGATTTCATGAAATTCATGTCTGCTGGCTAATGTGCTGGGAGCCAGTGTTCACAGCATTCCTCTGGGGTGTGACTCCCCAGGATGGCTGGGTTTTAAGTTCAGATCTCATCAGATTTGCTTTAAACTGATATTTTTGTTCCTAGAACAAACCTTATTTTGCCAAACTTGCTTTGGAATTTCAAAAGTTTATTCCAGAATGTTTCAGTTTATGAACTTATTTGTGTGCATTCAGAGAGTGAAAGAAGCTACCATTGAAACTGGAAAGAGTAACCATGTGGTTACGGCTAAGCTTGTTTGTGTTTAGAGGCTTGAAGACCAAGATTTTGCTTGGTAAACTTTCTTTGTATTTTAGTTTCTAAAACTCAAAAAAATTGTTAAGAAATTTTCCCCGTTGGCAGGCCCCTAATGATAATAAATACAGCCCTCTCAAAACCATGGAAAATCACAGTTTCCAGACTGAGGGGGAAAAAAAGGCTCAACAGAATATAGGACAGATAGAATCAGTAGCTCCTGGAGAATTCTCTTTTAGACACTCAGAGTTTTATTACATTGAAAAGTTCTTTGCATGTGACATCTAAGAAAGGAAAATTCTGGATTTATTTGATTACCATTCTCTGGAGCAAGAGAAAATAATTTTACATAGGAGAGGAGAAATCAATAACCATGTTAAATTACATTGTGTTGTATTTCAGCTGGTGTAGTCCAAAGCATGTGCTGTCAGTGCAAGGATCCTGGTTTGGCACTGTCTGCACTAAATCTCCTCATGCTGCTCTGCACAGGTGTTTCTAAGCTTGATTAGGAGTGTCTTCCTTGGGAGGAAATGTGGCTCAGTCTCAGCTGTGTAAGGGCATTCTGCCAGCCTGTTCACATATGATTGTGGCAGCAAAGATAACTGATCTGTTTCCTGGGGTTTTTAACTGGTACTGGTCCCACTGGATAATACAGCTTTTTTTTTCCTCACCCCAATTCAAGGCAGGAGTGTCATCTGTACAGAGGAGCATACAGGAAGGCTTAAAGATGCTTTCTTAAAGAGTGATACAACAAGAAAAGAAAAATATCCAGTTTTATGATGTGTCCCTGTGTAAAACCACTGTGGAGGGCTCAAACTCAAGGACCTGCCCAACATCTTTGGTCCCACAGGCAGATAGATGAGAGCTCACCACTGAACATACTGAATAAGTCTGTGGCTGCCAGCATGTTGCAGGAACTTGGAGAGAAGTTGCAACTCCTTGCAGGGTATGAGACTGGTAACATGCTAACCTGTAGCTGGAGAGAACTCAGTGAGGGGATTGAGTACCATAATTAGCCTCAGAAGTCACTAGTGTACAAAAGTGTGGGAACCAGGTGAAGCCAAGTTTCAGAGGATGTTGGAAGTGGTGCTTTTGAATCCAAATGTGTAGAGTGTGAAGTCACTGCCACCAGAAGAGAACAATGCAAGAAAAGCTCTGCTTTAGCAGCTCTGCTTTAGAGCAGTATGTCTCTGCACTACAGAGGATGAAACACGAGACAGCACCAAACATGTCTCTCGGCAGTAAAGGTAAGGTCGTGCTGTGTAAATGTGCTGTGTTGTAATGTTTGGCCTCCAAAGGATAGAAAACACTTTCTGTTAAGTCTACACTCTCAGCTGGCTGATTAGGCCAACATGCTCCACTTTATAACTTGTTATACTGCAGTTCTCTGCATAGCAGTGTTTTAGGACATGATGAAATAACTTTGCAGCTGAAGCAAGAAGTACAAACACTTAGGAGAACAAAGCCAGTGAAACTGGGCAATGTTTCAAACCATTTATCAAAGCATTTTTAGCCTCCTCTTTCAAGGTGAGTGATAGAGTCATAACATATTGCGCCAGCAAAAATATTTGCATCCAGAGCATTTCATTCAGCAAGTGTAAGTAATCCTCAGTGCAGAACCATTGGTCGAGGTCAAGCCCATTCTGGCTGTTTACGTGCTACTGCAGTCTTACTCTTTAGAAACAAAAAAAAACAAAGAAAGCCCCCAAACCAAAAAAACCCTTTGGGTTTATGTTTTTGAAAGCAGACTCACCCTTTAATATATGAGCCTAAGCACTGTAATCTGTTTTCTTCCCATCTAGCTCATGCTGTGCAAATTGATGCCAGTCAGGCAGCCCGTCACAATCAGCTTTTCACTCTCATCCAGCATCTGTGAAGAAAGAGGTAAGAGTTACATGGCTCTTAGCAGAGGTGGTTAGAATTATGCAGTGCCTGAACAGCTATTCTGAGTGTCTGATTTAAATGAAGTGTGGATTATCATAAGGGAGAAATTGTCTAACTCTCCTTGATTTTTGGATGTAATTTTTTTTTAAATATCCAGTCATTCTCTGATTATCTCTGATTATCTGCCAACAAAGTTTTCTACAGATGTGCAGATCCACTACTCTTTGCTAGTTGAATACAGGGTAACTAACTGCTTTCAGATACTATATTAAGACTTTTCCTACTGGAAACCATCTGGTCACATATATTTGACAATTCCACTTTTGCTCTAAATGGGAGAACTAATGGACTAACTGAAAAGTTCTTCACAAGGCATTATATCAATTCTGTCTAAAACATGGACAGATTTGGTGATCTGATGGGAAGAATTGCTTACTCTGCACTGATCTTTTGATTTCTTGAAGGTTAAAAGTGCTGCAGAGACATCCAGCATCCTAGCATGGAAGACCAGCTCCATAACCAAATAAACAGGCACTGTATGAAATGATGCCATCTCTTCTGTTGTTTTCTGAAAATGTGGCATCCACTTCCTTCTGGCTGTAACAAATCATTTCTGAAATGCTCTGGTGTAGAGCTGCATGCTCTTGGTGAATCTGAGCTATTAAATTTGCAAGAGTATTGATTCCACCCTTAGCTCGTGCTCACAGGCAGCCTCTTACTCTTCTGTGTCAGTGCTGTCCAGATTGTGCACACTTCCTCTTCCTTTCAGCACTCTGCCAGTGCGTCTGCCAGTGCACTCTATAGTCTGGCAGCTGGTGGAGTTTTCTTAATCACAGGTGAGTACCTAAGGGGTTGACACAACCAGCTTCCACTAACTTGTCCATACTCTTTCCTGTCTCTTGGGAGCTCCTATTTGCTTAGTCTGTCATCACAGGTTTATTTTCTTAATTTGGTAAAGAGAATGGCCAGCAGCAGGTCATGGATTTCTTGTGTCTACAAGCCTTACCCACTAAGTTCTTGTTTCTGAATAATTTACTAAGGAAAATATACCTGCCATAGTGCAGCTGCAACCGCAGTCATCTTACAGGACAAGCTCTAGACTTCTTCATGCTGCTTATATTTAAGCCTTCTATCATCAGATAGCCTTAACACCCTGGAGGATCCCCATACAGAACTGGCCAAGTGTTTAAAATGTATGGTAGCTTCCAAATACACCAGCCATTCTCTGATTACCAACTAGAGTGCTTAAATAGTATCAAGGAATGGAGGAGGGATCAGAATAGAAACATTGACATTCATAAAGCAGACTAGGTTTAAATGAAAAAAATCTTTGCTGATAAGTAATTATAAGTATTAATTAATTACAAGTTATTAAAGTTAACTTGCATAATCTTGTATCTGCAGCACAGTTTCTGAATTTCTACTGTTGTATCTTGCTATTTAACTGACAGTTCCTGTACACTGGCAAAATTATAAGCATATTCAGATTTAATCTTACATGGAAAATCATCATTCATAACAGTAGGTTTAGTGGCAAGTGGCTGTATAAAATCAAGCAGTTTTCCATGTGTGAAGTAGAAATACTATCCTACACTGTATTGTATAGTACAGTGACATATTATTCCTCATGAAATGGGTTATTATCACTGCTTGACTCCTTGGGGAGTAGAGTAGCCCAAAGTCCAGAAGAATTGATGCTGCAGCAAAAGATGAAGTTTGCATTTTTTGGCTGGCCTCTGTATGTCACCTTCCAATTGCTATGTAATGTGTTTGCAAAGCCAAGAAAAAGAAGAGCAACAAAAAAGCTTATTGTTTGGGGCTTACACAGGAAACATCATATTTTCTGATTATTTAAATGAACACTGTTGTCTTCCCACTGATGAGACATATCATGTCTTAGAATTACCTGTTTTAGAGAACTCTCTGGAATGTATCTGCCATTTACCCTCATGGATTCTGGATCCTGGCCTGCAACTGTTACAAGAAGAGCACAGAGCTCATCCAAACACCAGAGACTTTCTGTGGTGCAGCTGCTCTGGGGTCTTCCATATTACCACATTCCCCAAAGCTCTGAAATCAGCTGATTTAATCATCTAGTTGAAGATAACTTTTATGGCACAAATAGATCATGAGGTCTCCCTGCAAGCAAAATGTTCCCTTTCGTAGGACCTGAGCATGTTTGCAAGGGTTTGCAGACCCTGTTGGCCCATCAGGTTGGAAGTAAAATGCTGCTTCTGATACTGCTATACACTGATGCTGTCACCAGATTCCTGTGTTACTGCCATGAGAGTTGGCTTAGTGTTCTTAAATATTGATGCTTAGCCTGGTCAGCAAAAAGTTTGTACTGAGCAATATTTTATGGCAAAATTGGAACAGCAAGAAAGATTGGCTTGAAGAAATAACATTACTTTGATTTTTATCAGCTGATGTTTTACTTAATTAGCTTACCTCAAAATTGACCAACTTCTGTGCTCATTTTTTCCTTTAATGATTTTGTTTCCCTGGTGCTACTGTGATGACTTGTGCATTTTTATAACTGCTTCAGGACTAACAGATAAAAGTACTGGAGACATGTGCTCATATATACATGTGGAACAGTGCACAGAGTGTCTGATTGAAAGGGATGTCAGCCAAAGGCAGGACTAAATAAATGCCTCCTAGGTTTGGGTTAGTTTAGTCAGCCTCAAACTCTCTCTGCTTCCTTCTCAAGATCAGTTATGGTACTGAAATAGACATAAATTTGGGTGTTAGATAAAGAAATCTAAAAATATTTAAATTATTGTTCTTTCTCAGAAAGATGAAGTAAGCAATAGCACAACAGGTGCTGCACAACAGGTATATGGAATACAAGATGGTGAAGGTGAAGTAAAACAATCAGACAGACTTTCTAAGTTGACTGCTCCTTACAGTCAAAGGATCTCAGCTATGTACTTGTGTAGGTCGGTGTGGTCATTTCTGGTGCCAGCTTAACCACAGGCAACTTATATGATCTTGGACATCTTACTACATCCCTTTCTATCTCAGACTAGCATATTTAATAATATTTACCATCAATGTTTAAAAAGCTCCTCAGTATTCTCACGTGAAACACAATTTAAAAGATTGTAAAATCATATAATTCCCTGTAGAGAGGTCTTAAGGAAAGGTCATCGATGAAACAAAAGAGAAATCTGCTGCTTAAGGCTGATACTGATGGTGGAGGGGAATTGGGAGATCTGCAGGTTGTGCTTAGTCAAGTGGGTGGATTCTGTACTGAGAGCGGTGTTCATCTTCCGTTCTTCCCCATGTGCTTGTTCAGGGAAGGACATGACTGGGTTAGTGGCTTCACTTATCCATATGCACCTGGACCCAACACCCAGGATACAGAGCTGATAGAGAGTTAGTCCCATGTTCTCTGCAGAGGCATGTAATAAAACTAGAGAATAACTCATTGAGTTGTTTTAGCTATCCTCTGAGCATCTTGCTGTTTGCCAAAGCTCTGCAAACTTCCAAGGGGGGTTTCTGTACCAGCATATTTAGCCCTTATCTAGGTCTCATTGTAGTTGGAGTTTGCACCCCCTTTGGACATGGCAGCATTTGCCTTCCTAGCAGGCAGGGAGGTGCACTCTGAGCACTTCCTTGAAGCTGCAAATTAGTGCAGAGAGCATGAATCCATACAAGGAATATGAACAATGTGAACAATAATGGACATGAGAGAGGTGATATGTTGTGCAACCTAACTTTTTTTCTGCAGCCAGGAGTCATATCTTAGTTGGGTGTTTAACAGTGGGCTGGGTTTATTTTGGTTGATTGTTTTTCATCTACCCTCTTCACTCAAACACATAAAACTGGGCACAGTCTTTGATGGTCAGACTTTTGCTCAGACAGATGAATAATCTGTGGAGATTTTGGCATTGGAGGATATTGACTAGGGAGGAGGAAAAATACCAGTTCTATCTTGTGTGCAAGGTGAAGAAACGTGGAGGTGAAGGACCTTGTCCCCTTTACAAGTCCCTTCTAGGAGTCAAATGCCACCATTTTTTCAAGCAGCCCCGAAGCACTTTGTTACCTAAATTGCTAAACTAGATGGGAATCTCTTTGAAAATTGAATTTCTCATTTGTTGCGAGGACGCACTTTTGTTATAAAATGTTTCAAGAGGGGTTCCTGAAATTGCTTTTTGTTAGTTGTATCTGTTTCAAAGTTATAGCAGAGGGGATTGTTTTAAAATGTTTCAAGAGGAGTTCCTGAATTTGCTTAAAACAACTTGAAAGTGCTGTGTAACAAGGAAAGGGGGAAAAGATCTCGTTCACACAGGTGACATCAGCCTGAACCCTGACTGGTGGACGTGACAGACCAATCACTCCACGCCCTTGGGAAACGATTCACTTTAACAAGAGTGACTCTTGTTAAAGACCAGTCCAAGCCCTGACAACTAACCGATCAGGAAGAGGATCCAAAATGCACCAATCAGGAGGAACCAAAGAGGATAAAAGGGACTGTCAGATTGTGAGGGAGGGTCTTCTTTGGCACCTTGAGGGTCTGGAGGAGCACCCAGTGTGGTGCCACACTGGTTTTGGATTTCTGGCTTGCTGAGAGGAACCCGGGCTTATCCTGGGTTTCTGTTCTTAGTGGTTGGTTACAGTTAAATAAATGAGTGCCTTTTTTTTTTTTTTTTTTTTCATCCAAGTCCAAGCCTTGTTTATAACACTTTGGCTTGCTAGAAAATTTAAATATACAAATGAGACCAGCAGGCAATTGGGAGCTAGCCTTCTGAGTGCCTGTAATACATGATATGAGCTGCAGATGGATATTTCATGGAGGCAAATTGCAGGCACACTCTTGTTTCCTTCACCACTTCTTAGTGCCTCACAATGCAGTGAGGCACAATGCATCATATAGGTCATAAAAAGAGCTGATGAAATGCTATTTGTTCTATGTATTATTCGATCATAATTATGATTTTTCATATTAAAAATAGTTGGCATAACACTATGGAGAAAGTGGGGCTACTGACCTAACCCTAAAAAGTTTACATACAACAAGGAACTGATATTTGTGGGTCACCACCACGAAATATTTGTCTCCTCTAATTAAATGCATCTGACTTCTGTGAGTCTCTTTCAGCTCCTTTTTCTAGTCTATTTTCAATAAGGATAGAAATTAAGACTGTAACTGTCTTTTTGAGATCTTAGTAGATGCCAGTTTTAAGAAAAGTAACTTAAAAAGCGTTGCTCATGGTTTTATATTTTCATCTTTGTTCTGTTTCTTCCATTCTCCCAGGGTTGTGTTATGCCATCTGGTTAAAAAATTGCAAGGATTTGTTTGGATGCTTATTGTTCTATACAGCTTTCTTCATTTTGAGGGTGGGTCTCCTATCTAAAGGGGTCTGTTGTTAAACTACAGGAGGAACACTGGTATTTTCTGTATCCTCTGTGTCAATTTAAAATGCAGCTGTAAAAACAGATCCCTTCTTGTGGGAAAGCAAGCACACAGGTGATTTCCTCTGAAGATTTAGGCCCACCAGACCTTGTAAATTGAACATCAGCATTTTTCTTCTGGATAATGTTATCAGCATCCATGTTATTCTTAATAAGTATTAAATATAGAGACATAAAAATGCTGCCAAAATGGCCAGCTGGGGGCTCATACATGCGTGACATCTACATGCTATTTAACCTTATTTTTTCTTCCTTTAAAATTTAAAATAGATTTTGAAATGTTTTAGAACTCCTAGGAATGTACTAATAATTGGAAATGGCATTAATATCACAGCATTTAACACAGTTTGTTCTTAATTTGATTTACTAAATCAAGAATTTAACCCACCTCTAGTCTGTATCATGGGGATAAAAATTTATACCTGCCTCACAGGCCTGTACCATGAGAAAAGTCAGATAAAGGTGCAGATATGCAAAGTGGCTCTTCAATTAAGGATAGATCAAAGAGAGCTTCTTGAATTGTGTTGGCTTCACTGAAATACACCAGGAAAAACAGGTTTTGTATTTCTGCTTGTTTACAGCAACAACATAACAGTGATGCTTAACCAGGAAGGAGGTCTGGTGACTAATAAAAACAAATGGTCAGAGAATGGAAACGGCCTTGGGATAGCAGGCATGCCCAGCCAGGTATAGCACAGGTAATATTTATTGCTTCACTTTTCTTGCTGTTGTTCTTAACTTGTTTTTTTTTTTTTTTTTTTTTTTTTAATTTCACATCTTCTGTTCTCTCTGAGGTTCCTTAATTGCAGGGAACGTGATGCTTGTATTTCTTTAGCATATCTCAGAATCAGAGAATTGTTTGGGTCAGAGGGAACCTTAAACATCATTGACTTCCAACCCTCCTGCCCTGGGCAGGGACATGTTCTGCAGAGCAGTTACTCAGGGCCCACCCAGCCCGCTCTTGGACACTTCCAGTAATGGCACATCCCTGACAACTTCTCTTGTCAGTCTGTTCTTTACAGAGAACAGCCCTCCAAACAGCACCTACATGAGTGGGAATCTTCACCTCTGTTTTACTCAAGTAGCATCTTGGCGAGAAGAGGGAAAAGCAAATTGCCGAAACTGTTTTAATTCAGGATTTCAGCAGAGGTCCATCCTCCCAGCTGAAAGTGTCTTGTAAATGTCTTTTCTGAGCTTGGGAAAATGAATGCACCACCTTCCGAAACATGCACTGTCTCAGTACATTTACTTAGCAGAAATCATCACACAAATAATGTCTGTCTCTGTACACAGTCCTTAAGCTACATACTTACTATTTCTGTGATTCTGTAATTGTGTGATTAACTTTCACTATTAGCTCTCCATTTTGTATTATGAATTATAAGTGCAAAACCACTATCAGTTCCCAAATCAAGGCCTATTTTGTGGCTGATTTCAGCAGTCATGTATTTTGGGAATTGACTGCAAACACCTTCAGAAAATGTCTGACCTTCCTCTGCAGTCCTTAAGGAAGGGCATAATTCAGACTGCAGATGCTCTCTCAATTACCTCAGTTATGCAGAGATCACAAGGGAAGAAGAAAGAGAACAACCAAGCTCCCAAGTAAGAAACTCCTCTCCTTAGAGATCAGATGCTCCTCCTCACAGCATGTAGCAGGAACCATACTCTTATCCTCTCAGGTGAATGAGGGGGACAAGGAGAGGAGATAAATTAACTGCTTTTCCCCCTGGTCACTAACTGGTTCTTTTCTGACTGCTTACTTGTGCCACACAGTAAGAATTTACACTCTTTTTTCATGTTTTTATTGGTATCTCAGAGCCTTCATGTGACATTCTAAAAGCTACAACAACAATGAAGTTGCAGTTGTGAAGATCTGGAAAAATGCCCATATTAGATCTTTAAATACTATTTTTAGAAAATAATACAAAAAAATTAATCTTATCAACCACATTTGTGATAGTACCCTCCAAAAAACTTTATTTGGGAGCAATGCTTCTCTAAACCAGCATTTCTGAAGACACAAGCCCTATGTGTTTTGTCCTTGATTGCTGCTCTCAAGTGCCACCACCTGACAAGTGTAATATATGGAAAATCTAAGCTTCAGACTTGGTTTTCTTAGAGTTTGTTTAGGGTCATAGTCATACTGCTTTGTTTGCCTTCTTAAAAATGTGTAAGGGCAGTCAGAAAAGTGGAGGGAGTGTTGTTTACAGCATCTTTCCTGAGTCCTTTCCTTTTCAAGTACAAGATGGTCTATATTTGATTTTAAATAATCTGCTAGCCTCAGATGAATGTCTTTTCATTTAATCCATTAAAGCAAAGAGATTTGCATTACCCTTGGCAATCCTCTAAAACCTGACTTCACCCAGACACGGCACATCTTGCTGATGCAAGTTGCTCATTTGTTTGATTCTGCCATTAAACCTTCCCTTATTTACTGTTATTTTCTCATTCAGGGCTTTTGTTTTACTGAATAGTAACATCAAATCAGAGAAGCTGCCTGTGGCTGGGCTCTATGTAAATAAGAGAAAGAATGTACTGGATGCTGTTAATTCACTGTAAGGAATCCGAACTAAGGTTGGACAGTGATGGCTCCACTGCAAACACTGCTGGTAAGAGTTTACTACCAGTTAATTTCTGCAAACAGTTAAGTAGTTTACCTGTTCCTCCAAGCCATTACACCATTGCATGGGATGAATTGTGTGTGAGTAAGAACAGTAGTAGCTTTTCAAACTTAAATAATCCTCAACTGTCCTTTATGTTGTGTCTGCAGGTTCTCATAACAGGACAATATGACATGATTTCTCACTGCATCTTTGGTGGCTCAAGGTTACCATGTGTCTTTGAGGCAAATCTGCTTTTATTGGTACGTTTCCTATGGGTGAATAACAACAGTGGTTTTTTTACAAACTCCACAATGTCTAAAAATGAGCAAAATTAAAGGAACAAGAGAGAAGTGAACAAGAACAGAGTGACAGGTGTTTATTGATGACATGATGTCTTCATTAGAGGTGTAAAGTTAAGGTTCTGGATCTTGGCATCCCTGCTGCCTGCTTTACAGGATAAGACAACCTACAGAATCCCCCCAATTTACAAAGGACTTCTTAAACAAATTAGTCTTCACCACACTTGTAAAAGACAAATAATGCCAACATACGTAGCACATTCACATGAATATAAAATGAGTATACTACATTCAACTGCCTGAGATAAGAGGTACCTAGGAGACCTTCAAATAATTAAGGAGTAACCTTTGAAGTCTGCTCTTGGCTGCTACCAAAACCGGCCTGGTTAGCTCATCTAGTTAAAACACATCCTTGTTTCTCCTGTTGGCTGGATTTCAGAGGCCGTTTTGGCAGAAGCCAGGATGTCTGCAGCACTCTTGGTTGCATCAGGCCTTAAGAAACACCTGAAATGCTGAGATGGCTGCACGCCTTAGATAATAGGGGATGACTGGGCCTAGGCCTCTCATTTATAGAGACAATTTTATGTTACTCTTCAATCTGTACTTGATTTATTTGTTAATCTAACTTGGTAACACTCCCCCTGATATTTTATCTTTCTCATGGCAGGGACGAGCTGTGGGTGACATCCCAGGCTGCTTAACCTACTCAGCTTTGCAGAATTATGGGAGAGGAAAGAAAGATGTGCAGCTGAAGTAATAATCAGATTCCCTGCCACACCTGGAGTTTGATCATCTCACTGACAATCAAATGTCCATTAAGGAGCAGATCAAAATAGTCTGACTCATCTTCAAAAACAAACAAGAACATTTGTGAAGACAAAACAGAGCAGCTGCATGAAGGAAGAACAAGAGCAGAAGTATGCCTTGTGCTCAGGTAGGTTTTACCAGATGGTAGATAGTTTCCCAACATATGTTTAAAAACTTTAAAGAGGCTTTTAAAAAAAATAATTTTGTGTTCATCTGGTTGCTAAACTGTTGAAAAAGTTGTCTCACCAGAAATGTCTAACTGACACCAATTCAAAATATGTGTTCTACAGGAAATTAGGAAATTCATATTAAAAAAAATATTTCCAGAGGAGAACAAAAATTTAGAAATACTAGAACTTCCTACCAAAAAATTTTCCTGTTTCTGAAAACTAAATATTACTTGAATCCATTTCTTTGACGATTGAGTAAATTGCCATTCCTAGCTTAGATGAATACTTCACATAATTCTTTTTTCTGAAACAGCTGAGGGAGTAACCCTGAACAATCACTTAATGTAAATCAGGGCCCTAAGACCTGAGAACTCTGTGGCAGAGTACCAGGAAACTCTGTGGTGTGTGGGTGACTTCTGTGGCATTTGGGACCCAAAGATTAGTAACCACCAGAAGCTTTTGCTTCAGTTGAGCAGAAATCTGTCATTTGGTAGCAGTGTGACAAAGTGTCTTTTTTTGTTGTTTTGGTTTCAAGGAATCAGCACTTTCTAATAAAAATGAGTGAAAAAACATTCCACACAGAAGCATACTGCTGGAAAATTTCAAACCAGATCATTTTCCTTACAGTATAAACTTAGTGAGTAGTGATTTAATAAAAGACACCATCTTCTCTTTACATGGCCAGGTACTAAGGAAATACACAGCACAAAGTATATTTATGTAAGTCTGTATATAGAAGGACTGGAAATATGAGTAAGTTAAAAGTTTGGAAAGGCAAAAAAGCAAAAGACAAGTAATATGATGAACATTTTAAAACAAGGAATGGGGGTTTTTTGTGTCAGTATTCCCTGAATTTTGTCTGTTACCTGAAAATTTCTCAATAGAGTTAACACTGGAAGTGGTAGTAGAGATTGAACAGGCATTTTTATCATCTTGGCATAGAGGGCACAACAGTAATCATCAGTGACTTCTGTATTCAAAATATTCCACCTGTCACTAGATATGACTGGAGCTGCACTAAAATTTAAATGTTAAGAGGATTTGAGTCTGCATACGTGCAGCTTCAGTACCAATTAAGGCATCCAAGTTACTTCTTTCATTATGTCTTATTTTTCCAGTTCTTGAGAAACTGGTCACACAGAAACTATCATTTCTGATTTGCATTTTAAAAGTTAGCATAGAAGAAGTGACGTTCTGGCCTTCATGAAGTCTGTGAGAGAATTCCCATGCATTTCAGCACTAACAGGATTTTTAGCCCCAGAATCAAGGGCTAAATCTGAATTAAGTATCTACCTTAATGGGGAAGAAAGTAAGGATGTTTTCAGACCTAGATGTTCATATTCTTCCTTTTTTCCTGGAAGCCTGACCCAAAAACCTATTTTGGGAATAAGTGGAAAAAAAGGTTTGTGTATTGCCTCCTCAATTCACAGTGCTGGTCCTGGTGGTCCAGTTGCCCCCTGTCCACTGATATTAGGAACATAAGATTTTGAAAGCCTAGATTCCAGAGGGTTATGACAAATCCATAAGAAAGTTGCACAGGGGTAGCTACCTCCCCTGTGCTCACAGCTATGAAGTCTGGCTTCATAAATCAGAGAAGCTGTTAATTCTAGGAAGAGTTAAACAGATTTGAAAAGAGAAATTGAGACATTTAGAAGCCCCTGTCATCGAATTTACAGCGTAAATAACCATTGCTATCTGATCTGAAAGAGAAATTTGAGTTCATAGGGGCTTATTTAGAAGGAATGTTACTAGCTTAATTGGACAGCAAAATTTACCACCTACTTAATTATATAATTGTACTTCCCTTATTGCTTCTGGGTTGTCTGGATCCCCTTAGCCCTCTCACACACAGTATCAATTCTGCAGACACGTTTTCAGATCTTAAGGGTTCCTTATTAGAAAAGAGACCTAACACAGCTCCTGGCAGGTTTTTGGGACGTTAAAACTATTACAGTCATTGTTTAACTTTCAGTGCCACTTCTGTGATCTGGTTACAAATGAGTGACTGCATTTTAAGAGCATTTGAACCATCAGGAGAGCAGAATGCTAATCTTTCCTCTTCATGAATACTGACTGCTGTCCCAGCAGCCCTGACTCTTCTTTATCTATTAGCAGTTCAGGAATTTCAATGCATCAAGTCATTCTCATTCCACCTGCAAGGGGCAAGAAGCACATCTCCATTGCCACAGCATTAAAAAAGAATATGATTTAAATGATCTAGTCATCTGTGTGCACTTAACCCCATTTCTTCATCTCTGCCAAAAGTCTTAATGTACATCACTCAACAGCATATTTTAGTCTTTTAAAGAGTAAGAAACCTTCCAGTTTCCAACACTGAGAAGTACCATCGCAAATCAGGAAAAAGTGTAAGATGGAACACGCACTAACATTAGTTTTAAGTACTTATATAGTTTTCATACGTGATCTGGAAACATTGGAATTTTTTTTTATAAGAGATTAATTTATAGGTGATTTATTCCATTGAGGTTTTGCATGCAAGGTGTACATTGCATGTTTTGAAATACATTACTGTTGTAACACTGAAGAGAGGATTCTCTAGATCTTGTTCACCCCTGTTGACAAGCTGTTTACCTCTGTTGCAAGCTGTTATTAGGCTACAAAAATGCAATCATGTTTTGCATTGCACAGAATTGCATTAAATTGGATTTTGATAATCCCTATACTTTTCCGTAAACACCAGCACAAACATTGTTTTGCTTGGTTATTTTAGTTACTTTCTCCTAGTAGGAGAGAGCACCCTCTAATTGTTGTTTAGTTATTCTTTGCTCAGTTCTTACTGACGGTGAGGAATGTGCATTGCTTCCTGTCTTTGCTCTGTACATACTAGTACCGGCCATGGCAATAGAACAGAGGTATTTTCAATCATCCTGTCATCTTCACTACAGCAAAATTAAAGCTGTTATTGTCACTTAGGAACAAGCTATTCCTGCACAAAGAAAAATTTCTCTACATGACACCTATCTGTGATCAACCTCTCTGTCCACTGGGTGACACCAGCAGCCTATCTGACATTGTTAGCTGTGCATAGCACCACAGAACATGTATCCAGAAGATTTAACCACAGAGCTGCTTTTTTCCTGGTAACACTAGGAACATTGTCTTTCCTCACTGGTGGAAAAGTGAGATAAATTAATAGGAAAACCAAAATTCAGGAAAAAAATTAAAACATCTTCCAAACCTACTACATGTAGTTTACAAGGCTGAAGGAGACAAAGTGAGAAAATACTCTATAAAATACACAATGAACTGAGGGCCTGTTGTACAAACTCATTAAGAGGACATGCTTTAATCTGAATTACCCACAGCTGATGAAAATGATTGTGAACAGCTGTGAGTATCTCAGGTAACAAAAAGCTGAGATGCAGTTTGATTCTGTCCCATGTTACCTTTTTTGTATTCTCATATGGAAATAATATATCAGTTTTGAAAGAAAGATCATGATAACGTGGTTTTTCTGGATGATAAACTGGTTAATCCTTAGAACAGCTTACAAACTACTTTTTAAAATAATTTTAAGACATTCTTATATATGGGCAACATCTTAGTTTGATTTTTGCTGTTGATTTTGTAATTTTTACTTTTACTTTGCGTGTAATTTACTGCTGCAAAGATTAGCCGCCAATACATGTTCGATTTTAGTCCTCCTCTGATACAGATATAAACAAAAGATGCATGAGGAGTAAAACCTAAAACTTAATATCCTGTCAGCAGGGTCTTAATGACTTGTTTTAAAAGCTGAATGGTAAAGGCAAGGTGGCTGGTTCTTTTGCTTCAACAAGAAGCTGTTGTTTAAGGAAGAACTGAGTTTGTTTTTAGAAGGAATGTGTTAATAGTCCTTCCTATCAACACTCTCAATATCTCTTAGATGGTAAATAATCAGCCTATGAGCCTCTTTCACCTGGTTTCCTGTGGCCATCCAGCTGAGAGTGAACCTCCCATACAAATGGAGCTCTCTTTGCTGTTTCCAGGGTTGTGTTCAACCCATCTTCAAGCAATTCCAGACTGACTCACCCAGCTGTTCCTATGCTCAGCTGGAACAGCTTTAACCTACCAAGAGGGTAGCAGTTCAGAACAGTTTCCCAGGACTGGCTTGTTACACTTGACCAAAGCTGTACCGCAGGATACCGACGTTCTCTGAGGGTAGGGGGCACTAAGGAAACCTGCCTGAAGTAGCAGCTCCAGCTCTCCTTATGTTCTTGCATACAGTAGTGACTTGCAAATGCCAGAAGAAAGATAAGAAGCTGACAGAAGTTACAAATTGGAAAGGGTCACAGTCATTTCCAGAGCGGCTCAAAAGCAAAGTAATAAATAATATTCAGAAGTTCTGGATTCTAAAATAGGCTATGGTACTTTTCTGTTGGACAAGAGCACAGCCTCTGTTGAAGATCTGGGACTAGCCCAATTGCAGTTTAAAAGTAATAGTCATAAAGAATGAAGTCACTACATTTAGGGTAGACTACAACTCCCCTTTTCTGTATTTCTGAAAAATTTGTCGTGTGCCGGAGATGACAAAATTTCAGGTCACGCTTGATTGTCTGGAATGTTCAAAGCTTGTTACAGACAGCTCCAGAAGCATTGTGCAATACTCACTAATTGAAAATCAGTTGGTGTATGAAATTAGTAGTCTGCTAGTCACTAATTGCAGAGTAATTTATATGGGGAAAAAGAATCAGAATTATTCATAAAGATGCAAAATGGAAACAATAGCTATTAACACTGAAGTAAGAGATCTAAGACTCGTTCATTGACAAATCCCTGAAAACTTTTGATCATTCTTTGTAATGCAAGCACAATGTTAGTCAAAGGGTAAATAAAACATTCTTGAGATTCTGGTACACAGCACATGACTGTCTTCACCACATCTCAATAAGGAATATAAATATAGAATGGCTGTTCATATAACAAAGGACTAAATAAGCTTACAAAAGAGGCTGAGTTGAGGTAAGAGAGCTTTATAAAGCAAAAGTGGTATGGCAAAGGAGTGAGAAATAATTATTGATTGTTTCTGAACACACAGAATGATCAGACATATCAAGGAAGAGATAAACAGCAGATTTCAAACAAAAGGATGTTCTTTTTCTTACAGCGCATCATTAAATTGTGGAACTCTTTGCCACAGGATATTGCCAAAAGAGTAAGTGTGTTCAAAATTGAATTAGGTACATTCCTGAGGGCTGGCTCTGTTGGCAGCTGTGAAAAGTGATGGCCCAGACACAGCTTTTGGTTGAGGAAATCTCTCAATTGTTAATCCCCTGGTAATTGAAGTCCAGAAATGTTAACTACTTATGGCTGATATGGATCACAAAAAGAAGGACTTTCTTTTAAATGTTGTTCCATTTCTTCCCCAGTTACCAGCCACTCGCAGGAACCGGATAGTGGGCAAGTTAAATGAGCCTTTAGTATAATCCTGCACATCTGTTTTTTACCAGTATGTGCAAGGTTATTGCTTTAATTGGGGTAAGATTTTAGGATTAGGGAGGAGAATGCACAGAGTTCATGAGAAGAAGGTTCTTTACCTCTGAAGTCATCCTTGGCAACATATATCAAACAATTTTGTATGTATTTTAATTTGTAAAGCCTCAATGAAGCAAAACTAATGTTCCCAGAAGGGGGAGGTCTCTCTCAAACTGTGTAAAAGATTAAAAACCTGCTTAATTTTACATACTTTCTTCTAGAAGCAGATTACTAATTTCCTCTGATCCTTGGAATTTCCTCAGATGATCAGGAAAAAAAAAAAACCTTCAAAATGAAACACAATTGTCTCTGTGTCTAATGATTTCAAAAGTTACCCTCAGCACACATAGGACAGAGTGCATCCTTAATTTCCTACTGAAATTATTGTTCAGCTAAATAAATACAAGTGAGTTTAAGAGAAGGAATTCATGGCCTCAAAAAAAAAAAAAAAAAAAAGGAATTAAGTTCAAGTTTTAATGAAAATGTTAGGCAAGAAAGAAATGCTGTATGATATGAAACATTTGCCTTTAGACAGCTTTCTATATAGTCTCTTAGATGCCTCAAGGAAATTGTTTTACAGAATCATCACAATAACGTAGTTCCTCCCAGGGGCAGTTGTTTTTCCTGATTGTGGCATGTACTTCCTGCCATATGGACAATCCCAGTCTCTCCCCCTGCCCCCCATCTAAAGATCTTCAGCCAGGACTTAATTCCTGAGCTTTCAAAATGCTAGGGAGCTCTGTGTTTGAGGGGCGGGAGGCAGAGGGGAACCAACATTTTATTTGCAAGAAGTGGCTTTTCAAAAGCATTGTTTGTGCTGAGTTAAAATAACCACCAAACGCAAACATTCCTGCACTTTTCTTTCCCATAGGATTTTCATTCCTCTTTTTTCCAAAGTAGATGCCTGTTCTGTGTAGTTTGCTATTTGATAATCATGCACTATTTGTGAGGAAATGACGAGGATAACATATGGACCCTACAATAATAAAATACAGTGTGCTTACATGCACACACACATGCAAAACACAGTGTTTTAGAAGTTTAAGAATGAACTTAAGCCAAGATAACTCTTTCCCCCATCAGTGCCATACTGCATGGAACAATGGTTAAATATCGTGAGAGCTGGCTGAGGGGCACTGGCATTAAATGATTACATTTCAGATGTATAATCACCTCTGGATATGACTGACTCACCTTTAGCAGCACAATTCTCAACAACTGCATTTTTCAGTTTCTGGAGCATGTCAAACTGACACCATGATGTGATGGAAAGGGGAAAGCAACTTGAAATCTAACCCTTATCCATGGGTCTGGACATACGTTCCTGTGCTTGAAGAAAGCAACAAGGGCTGTGAAACTTACTTAAACTTACTTAGTCTAAGCACAGATGGATTTGGTCCATTAGTCCTGGTTCTCCATTTATCTCAAACAATGACAGAGGCCTGCCAGCAAGCAGCAGTGTGCCTGATTTGTGCCACTGGCAACCTGCTAAGCGTGACAAACCAGCCACAAGCTCACCAAACGTGTGAGGAAGCTAGAAGAGGAGGAATAGAAAGGAAACAAAGCAGAAAGAGGAGAAAGCTTGCCCTCAGTAATACCTGCTGCATTTGCCATTGGTAGTGAAATCCATACACAGACATCTGTGGGGAAATCAGCCATCCAAGCATAGAGGCAAATCCTGGGATGAAGAGTAGGGGAGTCTGTGGCTGTTCTTGCCCAAGATATTAATATGTACCAGACTCCCATAAAAGGTTAGGTGAAACCAGTCAGACCTTAACCAATCCCAAACTTCCCCATCCCCAGACAGTGTCGTAGCATGCAGGTTTGAGATGGGAAACTGTTGGGAAAGATGGAACAGGAAGGACTTACGGATATGATTGTATGGTAAGAAATACTGCAGATGTAAAACCTGTGAGTGAAATAGAAATGAAAGCCAGCTTTGAGATGTAGGCATGGGAGGCAGGAAAACGGTGATTAGCTGAAGATGGGTTGAAGGACAAGAAAACAAAAGGGGTCAGGAATGTAGCCTTTCCACTCTGCCAAGGCATCAAGGAGAAAACAGATAAAGTAGTCTTTAGAGTTTAGAATATAAAATGACATGGTAATATAGTAGTTCTTATAGGCTGCATGCAAAGTTTGTAGGTTTTGTATCTTGCACGGGTTGGTCACTGTAAATTAGAATATTCAACACAAAAAGAGATATAATGTATTGTAACAAGGTGATCGCTCTCTTCTCCGCTCCCTCTCTTGCTTCTCCCCTCTCTTCTCCTCTCTCTGTTGCTCCTGCTTTTTCCCCACACTTTTTCCACCCTCTTTTCCCCTACTCTCTTGCTTGCTCTCTTCCCCCTACTCTTACCCTGTTTCTACCCCTTAGATCTACCCCATCTCTCTCTCTCCCCTTTTCTCTCTTTGGGGCTTTGCTTCAGCCGAGGCTGGTGGCTGAAGGCAAAGCCCTCTTTGCCCACAAGCCTTGTAATAAAGCCACGTGTTTCTAGAATATCTCAGGTCTGCAGAGTTCCTTGTCCCTGCCGTCCACGGATGTTACTACAATAAACATAACAAAGATTTCATTAAATCCACTGGTAACTTTTCATTGGTGTTCTTAGATGAGTCTAGGTTGAAAATATGGAGACAGCATAGTGATAAGGTGTAGTACACATTTATAACTGCTTATACTAGCTAAGCTAATTTATCACCACGAGAAACTTTATAGATAAGGTTTTCATTACACTTTTCCCTTAAAAAATAGAATACTGCCCTGAAAAAGGTGAGGGAAAATCACACCAATTCGTTTCATTTCAGCGGATTCTTAGGATCCTAAACTCTTTAAAAGAAGGCTTGGTTCTGTAATTGCATTTGCCTTCCAGCCTTGCCAGCTTCTTAAGTGTACTCATTGTGAGACAGGCTGAATGCTTTGAGCTGATTCAGCAGCTTAACAATAGCATAGAAGAAATTTGTACCAGTGAATTTGGACTTCTCTGGATTGAAGAGTTGAATGGGATTCTTCTGAGAATATAATTCAAAATAGTTTCTGCCGTTTTTTGCTGCAGATAATGAAAATGATAGTGTTTTTAGTAATTTTTCTCCAATAAAAGTAATGCTTAAAAAATAAGCCCAGGATGTGGAATCCTCCATTTATACAAAGAACCTAACAATACGCACATCAGCTGTTTGTAGTTTTATGGTTCATGAAAGGTATTTTGAAAAGCCCAGTCACAAACTTAGAGGGAAATCTATGCTGCTTCTGCTTTTGGTTTCTCTGATTAAGAATGACATTTTGTTTATTTTGTGGTGATAGTGTACTCATTTGCCTATTAACCATTACGTTATTCACTGTCTCATTCCAAATTATTCAGCCAAGCAGCCATTAATCAATAATGAATTTTTGTTACTGTCATCCTACTGAACAGGTGATTTGGTTTTCAGTTAGCCTTTAGTTTAGGGAAACCTGTCAACAGTTCTTGACTTTCTCCATAGTCTAGAAATAGCCTGAAGAGGTCATCAAGCCTTGCAATTTTTACCAGTACACAATCAACTGTGTCAGTGGCATTACAGAGACAAGAGATGGTGCAGTCCTGACAGAGCTGTAGACGTCTACAAAACAGACCTTTACACTTGAATTGATTTTCTAGAGTCTTTTACAGCCCTTGAAGAAAACCAGGCATTTCCACAGTGGAATTTATCTCCTTCCAATATACAGTGGGAGTGGATCAAATGAATCACATGCTGGAAATGCCTGTTTCTCTTCTATGAGATTCAGCCTCAGGTGAGTTGAAATCTGCTCTTGCTGGTTAAGCTGTTTGTAAAGACTCAGTGACAGAGAAGCCACAATATCTTTACAAAAATACATCTGAATGCTTTATTCTCTTATTGCTTGGCAGTTTCTCCTATCTAGTTTTAGTTCCTATAGGTAAAACCTGTTCTTTTTTGCTCTGTTTACATAGACATGGAGAACAGACTGTTCTCTCTCTTTCTGTAGTAGGTCATATTTTTATGTCCTTTTCTGTCTCCCATAACTGTACTCCTGCACTCAGTCTTCATGTCTGTATGCTAAACAAGCCCAGGTTATACAACCCTTCTTTATTGGTCATATCGTTTGGAGCTCTGGCCATTCCCCTTGCTTTCCTGTAGTTTCATGCTGCTTGATATACATTTGGCCACTCCAGCATTGCTGAACTTACAAGTTATACTTTGTATAATTTGTAAGGTTAGATTGCTATTTGCACACTCCACAATTAAAAGTTGTATGTCACCATCACCAGCACAGATAATGTATAATGTGAAAAGGACAGCTCAACCATCTTGTTTGCACATTACCAGCCCAAGAAGGGTGATACTACAAAACCCAAAGAGATAACAAAGCTTTCATTAAATGTATTTCAGCTATAGTGTCTAAATTTAAATAATCTTCAGCAGGAGCAAATATTTTTTAATTGAACATCTGAATGTTCATGCACATACACATGAATTTGTCCAGTTGCCTCTCTAAGGGGCAGTTTAAATCAACAGATTTGTTTTTATGATAAGAGCATGTGAAGTTTGGTAATGCACATGAAATATTCCTCGACGGAAGAAGGAAATTAACCTCAAGAATGACCGTCTTGGTCAAAAAACACTAGGAAAGAGAACTCGAGATAACTTGAAGACAGCCCTAATTGACTGCTATAGTCAGCTGGAATGATGCAGAAGGGCACATAAGAGGAAAAGTATGGGCTGGGCTGAACTCATAAAACCCCTACTGTGCATTGCTTAATGTCTGCATTTAATATCTCAAAGTTCCTATTCTACCAAAGGTTAAATGAAATCAGGATGGAGATATATATGCTTACAAAACCAACCTACTGTTGCCAACAATAAAACACTTTTTATTTTGACTTTTTTTTTAATTGTCTGACATATTACTGCACAGAAGTTCAGAATTTCATTAGTATTAAAGTTCATCTTTGACCTTTCACCTTTTTATGTGGAAGAATTAGTCAGAGAGAAAAAAAACATTCCTCTTTGCCCTGGCTTGCTTATTATGACTCTCTCAAGAATTTCAGTCTGGGGCTATTTGCCAGAACTATGTTTAGCTCTAAGAGGAGAAAAAATCTCCTCGCCTCTTCAAAATGCCACCATCCAAATTTATCTCTCAGCTTTTACTTAAGACCTTGGGTTTAAAACACTCTGGATTAAATTTATCCCAGTAGGAGTAAAAGCTTTGCTATGCCAGTTTATATTTACTGAGAAAAGTTTATCTGGAGAGCTGCTTGCTAATAAACTTTCTTATTTTATAAATTCCTGGTGTTTTAGAGGTGAAGGAAGCCAGAAAGGTGTCCTGTAGAAGGTAAAATTTTTACTTATGCCATAAAATGCCAGCCTGTGATAGTCATGTGTTATGGAAGGCTTTAATAAGGGTGACAGGAACTTGAAAAACACTGAAAACTTTGACTGGTAACATTTACATACCATGCGAGCAAAGCAAAGCTTCAAGCATACTTGAGTTTTATGCTTGAAGGCACAAATTCATTGCTTGTGGTGGAAAGAATAATGAAATTCCTCCATGTCATAACATCACAGAATCAACCAGGTGAATTGTAATGGAAAGGGCTACATTCCTCTGACAGTGATGGTAATTGCCAAAGGCAGCCCTCTAATTTATATTCACTTAGAAAAGTTTCAATGCAGTGTGCATTCATGCATTTTTGGAACAGAGGTACCTACCCCTTCTATCAGCCTCTTCATTTTGTACAGTTATGGACCACACATATCAGAGAAGAGCAGTGCTGTTTGTAAAGCACTCTGTAGGCAATCCCACAGCGACAGAAGGTTCCATCCCTATCTGCTTGTTATCATTTCCATTGTTAGCCACACTGAAATGCTGTCAGAGCTCCAAATGAAACAACACAGCCAGTGTGCACCCCACCACATTTTGGCAGTAGGATAATGCCCATGGTTACAAAGCCATTGTGGGACCAGTGTTGGAGCTTCCTCATCTATGTGGCAGTGAAAGGCTCAGTTGGACAACACTACACGTGAGGACCAAGTCAAAGTGCAAATCCCTGGCAAAGGGAGCAGAGGCAGTAAGCTGGGCTGGAAGTGGCTGGGGGTTTCTTCTCATGTTCTCTGTGCTCCCACTGTAGGCAAGGAAGGAACATGCAGAACTGAGGAAGAATGATGAGAGATAGAGAACTAAGAGCCTGAATGATCTGTGTAATGAAAAACATGATAGGGAAGGAGATGGAAGGGGAAGTTATGGGAGGCATTATCAAAAAGAAAAAAAGCAGGGAGAGAAACATAGTACAAGATTTGAGGAAGAGAATGAAATAAGAATAGGACAACCAAGAAAGAGTCAGGAAAGTTAGAACAAATGAGTAAGAATTTGCCTCAAGGGAAAGAACATAGACATAAAAGGGTCCCTGTAGCCAGAGAATCAGTAGGTGAAGCCAAGTGCTAGTGTCATTTCCACTTGCTGACATACACTCAAAACTGTACCCCAAGGAGAGCTTATAGGATTTCCTTTGTTTTGATGCTGACACAGCTCCCAGCAGTGAATTTAGGTACGAGGACAGAGAAACAAGGACTTTTACCATAATGTGACAGGTATTATGTTGATGTAACTGTTCATTACTTCCAAATCTGTGCTGCTCTGAGTGCTCTTCTCACACAGGTAAATAAAGCTCTTCATAGTAATGAGACTAATGTTATTTAACTGAAAGAAAAATGTTTCCGAGTAAAACAGTGCTTTAATAATTTTTGCCTATAGAACTGAAAATGCTTCCCCCCCCCCCCCCAATTACCCATAAGTAAAAGCAGTGTTTTATGTTGCATTTGTTACCAGTTACATGACAGATTAACACATACTGGTATGAGTGTAAGATGAAGGCAATTCAGTGGTCCTTTGGATTTCCTTCTGGTGAAAAATACATCCATTGCTGCTTGAATATGCATTACCCTGAAGTGTTTATGGAGTCCTGTACACTGAGAGCTTCCCTGAAGTAAGCCAGTAAGGTTTCCAATTGTTTAACACCAGTAACATCCCACAACGGAAGAAGCCTTGGATAGTACATCAGCTTCAATGATCCTTACAAGTTCAAATCCAATTCAGTCAATTTTCTCTGAAACAAAGACTCCTTTACACTGCCAGAATAATGACAGGGGCCTTCATGTCAGCACAAATCTGGCCCAACTATGTCTCTGACTGAGAAGAGGCTATTGCTCTCACATTCCTTCTTTTATCTAGTGTTTCAACAGGCTTTTCCTCAAGCCCTACATCTGACATCATCCATATGTTATATCTGTGTGGAACAGTCTTTGCAATATGTTGGAAAAGTATTTCTCTTATTTGAACTTGCTCTGGTAATTTTGAATCTGGGGACATAGGATTAGTGTCACACAATCACATAGATTGTGGGATACTGTGACTAAAACCTGAAGCAAACAGAAACACTCTAAAAATCCAGAAGGCTGCCTCCTTTCATTTGTTGACATCTTACAACAAAATGTATCATTAACCCAACTTATTTAAGAATTCTAGCACAAAACAGAATTTGGCTTTTAACTTTGTTGAGAATGTCATAAATGGCAGAAATCTGTAAATGCCAGCTTCAGGAAACATTTGAATGGTTGAGACATCATGAAATTCACTTCAGAATCAAAATCAAGTTCAAAACTGTGGAAATTAGTGTTGGGAAATATTTCTGGATCTTTCTGAACAGCTCTGCATTAGCTTTAGTTTTGTGTTTCACTTTTCTAGGGAGAAAAAATTGCTAAAGTTTCAGATTTTGCCCATATTTTGAAAACTTTTGTCCTTGAATATCAAACCTAGTTAATTCCTATAGGTTTATAATAATTTGTCAAAATAACCCTGGGCACCTTTCTTCTCTAGAAAAGTTTCCTAAGAGATACAGCATTTAAACAGGAAAGTTCATTGCTACTTACAGTAGTTTAGAAACAGGATATCCTACTTTACTCCTTCTTGTTAAAAACACAAAACAACAACAAAGAAAAACATTTTGTTAGCATATGAAGAGAAAACCCAAACAAACAGTTGTTTTCCCCTATGTCTAAGGCAATTTCCTGTGTTCATCTTCAAAGATGTCATATTATGACACACCTAAACTGAAATGTTACCAGGCTGGATGGTGGGTTTTGAATGTCCATGAAGCAGCCTGCAAAATGTTGTTGTGTACACTCCCATATGGTCTTTGGAAATCTTGGACGGACTGGAAGAATGTGAGTTTTATTTTTTAATTCTTAAATAAAATAAAGTATTTTATACAAGAAAGTTGTGAAAGCTGAAAGCCATAATAAAGTTGTAAGTCAGGCTACCTAATAACCCTCTTTGTTTTTCAGTCTATCATCTTCATTTAGAGTAAGAGGTTGCTCTTGCCAATTCAGCATTTTTTTGTTCTCTTCTTTGGCAGATGTATATCCAAGGAAAGCTGCTCTTTGCCAACTCTGTTTTTAATGGGTACAGCCAGTCTATTAAAGACCTTAAAAAATAGCTAAGACAAAGAGTGATTATCACATGGGTTACTTCCAAGTGATTTCACGTTCAGGTATTTTACTTTCCATCAGCACTGGTTTTAATAATTTCATTCTGAGACCTTTCGCTTCTTTGTTTATTTCCTTAAATAAAAAGCACTGTGACTCAGAGCAGCAAGTCCAGCAGTCTCGGTATCAAAGTACTTGGACATTTTTGGTGTGTTTACAAGTTCTCCATCTTGTATATTCCTTCCTGTCCCATTCAACAGTTTGGGCTGTCTAAGCCCAGCTGCTGAGTCACAGAATCTTTACTGGTAGTTACTGTCACGGAAGAAACAAGAAAAGAGAGGAAGGTCCTGGACCTGTTTCTTTTTGCATGCCTCACCAAGACTTAACTTGTTTTATGGGCTGTTATATTTACATTTTGTCACTAGTCATAAAATCTTAATTGCAATTAAAGGAGAAATTATGTTAGCCACCTGTCTTCTAGCAATTAGCTTCTTCCTTTCATTAATAGTTGCAGAGAAGCTTTAGAAACATAACCTAGTGGTCAAATCCTCATACTGAGCATACAGCTCCTGGAGGGAGCACATCCAGGACCTAAAGCATGTGTTGCAACAGTTGGGTCTCTCATAGAAGTTTTCGATGCAGAAACAAGGACAAGCAGAAAAAGGAAATAATTGCAACTTCTGCAATTTATTTACTTCATGGCTTTTGGAACCGTATAATTATTTTCAATTTACAGCTGATTAAATCAAGATTCAATCAATACCTCATGCAGGTAATGATGAGGATGAGGATGATGATCTATTAATCTACTATTAATAGCTAAGAAGCAGGTGATAACAGTGACAAGAAAGAAGAATACGGAATATAGGCCAAAATGAATTCTGCAGTCTTTTGCTGAGCTGCTCTCAGCTAGCTTAGACAGGTCATGGAAAGTCTCTTTCTTTGACTTCTTTTTAACTTAACAAAACAATGTATTTCATTTATATCAAACAATGGCATGTGTTATAGTTGCAGTCCATTCATCTCTGAAGGAAGCATGTCACTTCATGTGCACACAAAACAAATACTGGAGTGGCAAAAAAGTCAGGGATTGAATATAATAGATAATTAACAGTAGCATTTTCAAACACATTAAATACTGGCCTACCATGCTTTCTCTCCAAGTTCTGTTCTTCATTAAACTCTGGACAGATAGATTTAGGCTGGGTGGTTTTGTAAACACTTCTGTGAGGGATTGAAAAGGCTACACTGGCCTGTGGAATTCCAAATTGTTATAAATGTATATTATAAAATTGGCTTTTCGCAAGATGCGTGCTGTATGATTAATAATGTTGTGGTAAGGATATAGGATATAAGTTTTTTATTTCTGCTGTTAGTAAAAGAAGATTAGGCATAGTAGTAGTAGTTGATATATTATGCTTAAACTGTCTGTTTGGTCGGGATAACATCCAGTGAACATGTAAAGAAGACTCTGCTATTGATATACCAACTATCAGCATCTCCCATCTGAAGAAAGTATGGACCAATGCCCAAGCTGGAGCTGATATTGAAGACACAGCCACAAAACACGCGTGCTCTAAAAAGGCGGACCCAAGGAGGGACCATACAAAACAGTTCCTGGAATATGGAAACTAGTTTATGGAAGAATATGAATATTCATAAACTGATGCAATAGAAGGAGTATTTAATGAATGTCTCTGAGATAGCAAGGTGTGGACTTTGGAAAAAATAGCCCTTGGAATCCTCTTCCAAACCTCTTCTCAAAATTTGCTTCCCTCAGGAAGTCCACCAATATCTTAGCGAATGTAAGCAGAAACAACCATCCATAAGACTTACAGGCTTCATCATTCAGTACATTTTTTGTTTATACCTCGAGTCCCATTACAGGTTTCTTCTTTACTATATTATAAAAGTACAGACTACACTGCAAAATTAAGCTGAATACAATAAAGTTGATTACATGTTGGGATCAGTAGAACAATATAATAGAATTCTGAATGACTGGCTTTTTGAGACTGGTTTGGATCCACCTCAGGCTGACCCACTACACTAGATCAGTTTACTTGATATGGTTTGAGTACTTCCAATATGAAGCAGCACAGTAGAAGAATGAGAAGAACGAGTTTTAATGAAAGAAAGAAGAAATACAGCAATACAACTGATACAAAAAGTACACAATATAACACATGAGTCTAATAAATTAGCAGAAAACTTGAGAAACAGGAAGAAAGTTTCAGATAGTTGAAGAAAGAGGCTTGCTCAAAAAGATACAATCTTAAGTCTTCATAGATACAGATACATTCTTGGCAGTATAGGAAACATACAATTCTAACATAGAAAATATTGACTGAAGTGGTAGTATCAATTCCTGAAGAGTATTTGCATATGGTACATTATGAAGTATACACACAGGCAATTTAGCATTCAAGAAGTCTCCAAGTAAAGGAAAACATTATAGATTCCTTTTTGGTAGACAGACATCTCCTTCTAACAGCAGCAGTTGAATCTGTTCAGTATTCAATATCAAAACAGAGAAACCTGAAAACAGCAAATAGTAAGCAAGACCTTTTGCTCAATGAATTATGCACCAATTTGGCAGCAAGATTCAAAAGATAAGAAAAAATACTCCTCCCTCACCTCTTGCCTTTCATGATCAAATTATTTCCCTTCTTCCCAGTAACCTTTTTAGCCTGCCTTCCTGGGGATGTGAATTAGGTGAGAGTGGGTCATATCTAAGTGAGAAGAGTGGTCAATAGCTGTTAACCCTAAAATCAGATCAGGGAATGTTTACAGGAAGAGGTGCACGTCAGCCACAGCTTCTAACAGCAGCAGAACACAGCCTTTGATAAGTTCTGATACAAAAGTCTAAGCATTATGAGGGAACCAAAAAGCTCCAAATAAAAGGAGCCACTCTGTCTTGTTGCTGTTCTTTTGGCACTTTCACAGCCTACAAATGAAGTCTGTCTCTTAGGAGTCACACACAAATAGAATACATCTGCAGAGCACCTAAGCCCCGTTCCTGGATTGAAGATCTACCTGCTACCAGTGTCCTCAACTGACACATTATTTTCTTCCTAAAGCTCCATCTACACAGGCATTGAGGTGATGCTAAAAGGGGTTTTGCCAACAACTGCCACAGCACAGAGGTCTCTGAAGGATGATGGAAAGGTACAATGGGAAGCATGTGACACACAGAAAAACATTCTTCAGTCATCACTTACCCAGAAAAGAGTAACCAGTGCTCATTACTAAAGTGCTTGTACCAAGGAGTCAGCAAAAAGTACTGCAGAAACTATTGCCAGGATTGCTTAAAATTAATTTCATCTTCAGGATGAAAGTGGAATTATAAATAAAATTCTGTACAAAAAAAAAAAATCAAGCAAAGTGCTAATACAGCATTTTTGCATCCCTCTAAGATGGAACAGAGAATAAGCATTCTCTATTCCATTCAATCATTACTAATTGGAGGATGGATAAGCTACATCCACTCCACCTAGGCAACTGTCAGGGATACAGGATAAAGGGAAAAGATGATACAGGCATTAGTGAGGCAGAATTTTATTACAGGTGCTGAAGAAATAATAGCAACTAAAAGGACTTTAAAAGTGGTTAGCATTACAGTTGAGAAAACTACTTCTGAAACTGGGGGAACCCAGGCACAATTTTAAAATGGCTTAAAAATAATCCTGGTGATGTACATGATTAAATATATAAAAAAAGACTTTAGGTCCTGATTCATATCCATGGGAAAAAGAATGGAGGTAAATGAAAGTACAAAAAAGAGAAACAAAATAATTCGGGAAAATATCATAGGCAGGAAACCATATCACAACAAAAGGTCAACATCCAGGAATGTCTTCCTGCTACTGCCTACATCCAACCCAGAGCCTGAGTTCTTGGAACCCTAGCACAGCCAGCCCCCAGGCTTCATACCTGCTTTAGGGACCTGCTGCTCTAAACCTCCTTGAGGCTCATGGAGTGAACTGTGTTTAAAGCAGCATCAGCAACTGGCAGGGCGGGTGCAGGGGAGACTCCACAGACCTGAAGCACATGGGTTTTCAGTGCAGTAGAAGGAAGATTTCACACAGAACTTAAAGGAAGAGATGCAGAGATTGATTACACACAGCTTGAGACAGCAGCACCAAGTCTTTCTGTGGAAATGAAACACAGATAAAATAGAGGCTTTTTAAAAAAAGCTGCTGAAGACTACCAGTCTGGTGAGCGTTTCCTGTCTCTACATGGACAAGAAATTGTGGATCCTTCTCAGTGTCTACAAACTTCAGAATGTATCATGTGATTTCCCTCTATAGCCCTGCCAGAAGTCTCTTGCTGCAATTTGCTCTTTTGAACATTTCCTCTTACATTTTAGCTCTCATTTATTAGCCAATTAAGCAGCAGCTTATCAAGATTGTTTTCTTTCCCTTCTCTGTGGTTCCTTGGCAATCTATGCTGCCTTTAGGCCCTGTTTTGGGAAATGTTAAGACTTAGCAGGCAGGAGATGTTGAGAAACATGTATTTGTTTTCATGTTTAAGACAGGGCAAATGGGCATACAGGCACTCACAGCAGCTCAGGCGCAAAGCCTTGATAGGTGAAAACAAAGTGAAGCAGCTCTTCTAATAAAAGACGTAAAATCAGGTTTGAAATACTTCCACAGTCTGCTTGATAGAATACAATTCTTTTGCCTTTGGATAGCAAGAATCAAGTTTTTGTTTACCTTTCAAGTAAGTAACTGGATGGTTTGATATGAGAAAAATACAACCTCTTTGCTAGACAAGCCTTGCAGTGGGATAACTGGCAATACACATTTACATCATAAAGGGGTGTGTGTGTGTGTGTGTGTATGTATGTACATATGTGCATGTATGTACATATGTATGTATGTATACACATTTATATATTTATAAAGCTGATTCAAACCTCTTAAATTAAGAAATAATTTGTTTATGCTCCTCAATAAAAATTCAAAATGCTTCAATTTGGGGAGATTTAGTAATATTTGTATTCTCAAAACACATGCTCTTTACCCATGGGAAGGTTTAAGCACAACTGATAGATCCCAGTGCTTCCTGAGCTCAAGATCAGGCAGCTGTGGAGCCAAAGAACGTTGGCATAGCAGCTGGAGAGTACCTGGTCAGCCCCTCTGCTGAAAGCAGCAAGCTTGTTTAGGGAAAGGCAGACTTAGCCATGACTGTGCCACCCTCCCGTGGGAAAGAGCAAGTAAGGCTCATGTAATGAGGAACATGTGTTCAAGGGTCAGTCTTGCTGAGGAGGCATTACCATCTTATAATCATTAAAGAGCAAAGGAAATTCCTGGGAGTGAATGTTCTGAAGTCCAGGAAGAAACAGGAAGCCAGGTTGAAATGTAGGTCAAAGCTTCCTAGGAGGAATGTCAGGACAGACATTGCACCAGCCCTAAGAACCCTTCTGTTTATAAGTTTATGACTGAGAATGCACAGCACTACCTTGGATTCCTTCTAGCCCATCATTGCATAAAGTTTAGACAAAGGCCTCAGAATGAAGGTAAAAAAAGTGGCCAAATTCCTCAGCAGTTAGCAACAGAATACTGGAGAAGAGCTGAGGGCAGCTAAGAGGGAAAAGAGAGACAATCAGAGAAAAGGACAGACCTAGTAAAAACTGAAGCTTTGAAAGATACCTGCAGAGTCCCCGCGCCTAGCTCAGCATTCCTGTGGTCACCCCCTCAGGAGAACCCTTGGCAGAAGTGGCTAAACCAG
This sequence comes from Zosterops lateralis, assembly GCF_965231275.1. Lineage (NCBI taxonomy): Eukaryota > Metazoa > Chordata > Aves > Passeriformes > Zosteropidae > Zosterops > Zosterops lateralis. Next base: position 29,137,393 of record NC_139765.1, read on the forward strand.
AAGAGCTTCTCCAGCCCAGGCCCCATCTTTTGCAGATTGGCCACTAATGTTTAAGTTTCTGTTGGGGAAAACTTACCTGGTGCATTACAGATAGTCCCATAGGTGAGAAACAAACTATAAAACCTTCCCCAATTGGTTTGTGTGGCCTATGAAAAGGAAAGGTGGGAAGGAAAAGGTTCACGAGTGGGATTGCATATGGCATGGATGCTGCAATAGAAGAAGACAGACAATAAATCCAAAATGCTTGTAAAGCATCTTGTTCCTATTTAGGTTTCACTCAGCACTGTCCTGTGATCACTGCAAGCTTTGCAGACCTCAAGCCCACAGGTGCCTGCAGACCACCCGTGAACACTCACCATGGGACATGAAAAACTTGGACTGCATCATACTGAGCAGTGCAGGAACAGCCAACATGAACTTGTTTAAATTTCACCAGCTGTGCCTTTGGATGAAAGATCTACAGGACAGTATGTAGATTTCTGGCTTTTATCCCATCATATAGTTAAAGCCTTTTATTATTGAAACACACATATCAAACATTATTAATAGCCCACATTTGTGGTGCTTCTCTTGAGATCAAATGCATGATTCTCTGTCAGTAATGGCTACTGAAGATATTAAGCACTGACGTTTCTCTTTTTGTTTGTTTAGGAATGGACCTTTCTTTAATAGCACAAAGTAACGGAAAGGATTGGTCACTCTCTCTTTTGGAAACCTGAGATTATTTTCAGTTCTCATCCATGCAGCTGGAGAAGGTCAGGAAGCAATCTTTAAATATTAAGATTTGAGCATAAATCAAGCCAACTAATGGCACTTATTTTGGAACCTTGTACTAGAGTTGCAGTTATTTTTAAAATGCAACTTTAATTTTTTTTTTCAGTAAGCCACAACTACTTATAAGAGCCAATATACACCAAGAGTGTGGTATAAATTTGAGTTGCTATACTGTTTTGACTGTATGCTTCCCATTAGGGTGCCTGCCTTCTGTTTCAGTTCTCAAGTGAGAAAGTCAGTACACAACACTAGATCTAGCTATTCCTGTTACAAATACAGGTAAAAAGAATTTGTGTGATATTTTAAAATGTGAACCTCTTAAGAGTGGTGGTAAAGGGAGAGGACCATGGGTATCAGAGGGTCCAGAAGGGTGAAATGAGTAAGTAGAAAAAAACATGCACAATAATTTCAGTTTTACTGGCAGTATCATCAACAGTTCCTAGAAACTTTGGGGAATAAGACACAAGTGGTCTTGGGCAGCCTAGGCCTTAAGAACAACAACAACAAAAGGAATCAAAATGAGTGAGGAAAATAATGAGTGGCATCATCCTCATTAGGATTGAGGAAGCCAGCTACAAGTTACAGCACTGATGCACTTCCAGGCCTATCCATATCCTAAAGCACTGAGTAGTTACAGAAGCCAGCCTAGATGAGGGACTGGGGTTTCATGGCCATGAAGTGATTTAAGCTGTCACAGAACTGCATCCCCTAAAGCAAACTGTCCATGAGGCCTGTAAGATTTAAAGCTGAGAAGGTACAAGGGTCCAAATATGCTGATCACATGAAAGTATTCAAGTTTTGGTCCCATTCAACCCTTTTACAAAAAGCCACTTTGTAACAGAGAAACTTTTTCCTTGTCTACTAAACTGTAGTCACTTTTTCAGAATCCTGTGTTCAATTCAGAAAGTGTAACATGGGCTAACAGTGCGCTCACCCTGTTGAACCAAGTTGTGTTCTGAGAAGCTGCCAATAACCTGAGCCATGGCAGTTATTCTGGAAGGGAAGGCAGCACATCAGGAACAGTTTCATATCCAGCTGCTCAAGCCAGATTGTTTTATCCATCTACAAAGCAAAGTTCATGGGAGGTAGATTTCACCCCTACCTATGACTGTGTCTTATCACACTTACACTACCATTACCTCTTATATGATTTCTGCACAAATTTCTAAGTTGAATAAATCAAATGTATTTTTTAGCATTTAAAATTCAAGGAGGCACAATAAACACATATACAGGAAGGAATTAAATATTATGAGAAAGCACACCACCAAGCATTTTAAAAATTAGCCACAGAGGCCTTCGGTTTGATCTCTGATATCCATATATCCACTGCCATGTTTCTTGTGTGATAATGTATTTTGCAATGCATACTTATTCATCAGAGACCAAAAAAGCTCTGAAAGTCAGGCTGAAATTTAAATAAGTGTTTTTGGCATCTTTAGTTTGTATTAGACCAGGTGTCAGCTGTTGGGACATCATTTTGTTTTAACAACTTTTTGTTTTGTTAGCAAAGAAAAACATTGTCCAGCCAAATCCCGCTGACAGTGAATAAATATTTCTCCTCCATCAGACCAAATATTTTCATTTGCCATCCTAATAGCTAGGGCTAGAAGATCTGAAAGTATTTTTCTTTCTATATGGACTCAAATGATATTTGAATGGTTTGGTGTTTTATGGGAGGTAATTATTACTCTCTACTCTGCATTGCTGAGGTTAGTCTGGAGTACTGCACCACACTTTGGTCATTATACATCCAAAACTGGAGAGATTTCTAAGGAAAATCAAAAGGCAGAAAACAAGACCTCTGCAGAAGGACTGAGGAAAGTGTAAAATCAAAGAAGTTTATTGACAAATCTTCTCATGTGTACAAGATGGTAATGATTGATGTGAAGATGACCACATAGTGGCACTGGAACTAAGAATAACTGACCAAACATGAGGCTGAGCAAATCTATGGAAAAGGATTCCATCAGAACCTGTTAATCTGACATCCACAACCACTGGTTCAAGAAGTCCCTGAGCCACAAATGGCTGAGGAATAGCCTGGAGAAGTATCACTACACATAGTCTTCCCTCTGCATCTGCTTAGTCCCTGTCACAGACAAGACCCCAGAGCAGCCTGGCCCTTTACACTGACCAAGTGCCATTCTCACACTCTGCTTGCCTTTTCAGATGAGATAGTATGAAACTTGTTAATTCTAAAAAGCAATTAGCCCTGGGAACAAGCCACTTGCAGAACAACAGCCACCCGTCACAAAATAGTTTAAAGGACAAGGGCAGTTTAGTGTACTTGTCCTCTTGTTTGTTTAAAAAAAAAAAAAAAAAAAAAAAAAAGGAAGAAAGGGATAACCTACAAGATTACAAAATTCAGTGTGGGCAAATGACTCCACACAGTCCACCATGTAACTGGGTTTTTACTACCAAAAAAATTAATGAGAACATTACAAATTTTGCACTTCTGATAAACGTAAGATTTTCAATATTGTAACAAACAGCCATATGGAGACAGATGTGCTCAGGACAAAGTCTGAAATCTCAGTAAAACTGGCTTCTCTACCAGATTCCATCTTGCATTTAGAAATCTAAGTGCAAGATCCAGTGATGTCCAGCAGTCTCTGCTGGGAGTAAAACTGTGTCATTTCTATGACTGATGGCAGAAGCCTTCACATTTGCAAATCTTGCCTGTAGTTGACAGAGTCACATTTGATAGATGCTCTATTATCTGTACCTCTCTACATTTGCTTCTATGACACAACCATTTAATTTCTGTCATGAATACATACACTAAACAAAAGGGACAAGTTACCTTATTATCACAGATCTTTGCCTAGATTTAAGCCTTTACCTAGATCTTCAGCTGTAAAGTGAAGCAATATAAAATGATGTAGTGTTAGACTGCAATCCAATCTAAAAAGCAAATATTGTCTTTGGAGGGCTTTCCAGGTAGGACAGAAGGAGAAGAAATTATTTAACCCTAAATAATTACTTGTTTCTGTACTTCACAGAACTACTAATTGGAAATGGGATAGGGAAAATGCATTTATTGTTAGCTCTGCTCTTCACAAAGGATTTTGGCTGCTGATATTCTTTGTCATAACCCATAATTTAGTATGGACTTCCTGCTAAATGTTTCAAAAAGTTACACAGCTCTAAGAAGCAAATGTTCTGTTTTCACAAAAATCCCTATCTCAAGTAAAGAGCCAAAGAATACAGAACAGAACTGAGACCTTGACATGCTCAGTATATTAAGACAACTCACTAGAGCTAATGCACACTTCGGTGGTTCATAAACATTATTTTAAAGGCAGCAATAAATTATGCCAAAAAATCTGTCAGATTCGTGAAGGAACCTACAGCACGTATATATAGTCATTTCAAATGACATAATTATGAGGAAATCTGGATCATAACAGAGTGTATGACATACATAGATGGAACCTGTTTATCAAATCAAGAGCAGTCAGGCTTTATGTGCTGTACATTGTTAGCAATATTTTTCTTCAGAGAGAATATTAAATGGATCAGAACAAATGGCCTCATGGGTGCTTCATACAGAGGTGATGAGAGGCAGAGAAAACAAGTGAGTCCAGGTGTTCATATGGGCAACTTCTAAGACTGAATTAAATAAGACCACGGAAATCAGTTAAATTGCTTGTAGAAAATCTATTTGTTCAAAGTAGGATCAGGACTTCCTCCAAAAAGTGATCATTTGATCATAGCCATGTCTAATGTCAAGGCTGTAATTTCACACTACACCATCTTTGCCAATAGTGTAAATGTGGGCAATCCTGAGTATCAGGCCAGCAACACAGTACGTGCTGATACAACTATTTGTAGTAATTGCTGTTACTACATTGCTGCAATAACAATGGTGAAAAGCAAAAAAGCCTAAAAAGGGTGAATTTTTGACCCAGGTGGACTCATGAACTGGTTTATAACATGGCCACAAAACCCCATGTTGACACATCTGCTGGATGAAAATGAACAACTCATGATGGATGGGTTTTTTAAGGCCAGTTTCATTACCAAGACCAACATGTAATAAAACTAGGCCCCAAGTGAGCCACCAAAGTAGATTCTCCAGGATTTTTACTAAGCACTGCAGCAAAGGAATAAAGAGATAGCAGCTTTTATAAATGTGAGATCTGTCATAGATTTCACTACCAATGCAACTCAGGTTACTACTGACTTCATCTGAAACTGTAGGCACAGTGATAATTCATATCCGAAATCTGATAGTATTTCCAGGTTGGTATCATAGCCATACACACTGTCAACTATGATTTGGATCCCACAGAAAAAGGTCAGGAGTGCCCTTTCTGGGATACACAACATCAGATCATGAGATGAGTTCATGGAAAAATATTAATGGAAGATATATTTAGGCTGCCAGAACAATTGGCTAGGAACAAAACAAACAAACAAAAAATATCTGGGCACTTTGTGAACTCAAGGATCTCAAGTCAAGAATGAGGAAGACTTCTTCAGAAGCATGGACAATGCTTCAAACACAATCTATCCAAAGCAGCTATTCTAGACTTGGTAAAAAAATTGCTTACCACAGAGAAAATAAAAGTGTTTCATCATCTTAGCCTAATCTTTATTTACAGAAGAACATACTCTACCACTTAGAGGAAGGTTATCTTCTGAATACATTATGAAAAGCATCAGATATTTTTTCTACAACCTTCTGAAGATATCAAGCACTCAGCTTCCAGTCACTGACACAAAATAAAGGGCACAGAACACAGTGTTACTGGTCAATGAAAAACGGCAAACTCTTCCCAAAACCTGTGTGTGAAGGAGAAGACAGGCTTTATACAATGAAAGAACACTGTAAGTCATACTCCTTTCTCTATCAGTTGGTGTTTCCCTCTTTACCATCTGTGAAAATGTTCACACATTTCACAGTGTTCAGGCAAAATCAGTAATACAGGCCAGGGAGCTGAAAGGAAACACTTGTTTTCTGACATATCATCAAGAGTTCCACCCTAATCTGCTGACTTGCATTACTTTCCCCACTTTCCATGACACCATCCTAGGAAAGATATTGCTCTGCACCACCAGCATCTAAAAACCCCTTTACTCTAGAATCTGCAAAACCTAATAAATACTCTAAGCAACTGATGCAGTGTTTTGTCCTGGAAGGGTATCTGGGTCCAAGTAGAGTATTCCACACAAAGAAGTGGTGCTCTTGCCATTATAGACACGTGAGCTTTGCTTCATTTTGTGTCACAGAGCAAAAGGAAGAGAGGGCAATGAAACCATTAATCAGCTCCTCTGTGAGGTAAGCATAAGTTCCCTGCTCCTTGTAACACCACCACAGAGAAAAAAGCAACTTTCATAACCTCATACCAAACATCCAGACTTCATCATCAGTTAATTAAGTTACCAGAAACAAAATACACAACTGTAGTTCTCTCATGGATTCTTAATCCCACAGGTTAAAGTTGTGATCTAGGAAAAGTGAAAGAACATTAGTGAAAAGCAAATATGGTGTTCAAGCAAAATACTGCATGTTGTTAAGCTCTCAGATAATTTCCTTTAAGAAAATTACTTCAGGATGTAAGCAAAAATGTACAATCGATCATTATATCAAATCAAACAATTACATTAAGGTTCAGTTTACAAAAGGTTAACAAACAATTAATAGCTTGCTTAATAAATAGGTGTTTGCTTCTCATCTCTGTCCATCCAACAGACAGCTTCTAGCTGTCTATAGTACTTTCTACTGCTGTTCTTATAACCTTCCCTAAAATTTACTTACAACACATTTCTCTAACATGGATTACAATTTATAGAAATCATTTATTAACCCTTCATAAAATTCTAAATAAACCTTAATATGAAGCATGACTAACTTTATACTATTTCAGCCCCATACCCCAGGACACAAATACTAGCTCTTTCAAATTTTTATTTAAAACTCTACATTTTAGCTGAGTGCCACATCACTAGTTGCAGAATCACAAATGTCTATTGTGGCTTAGCCAACACACTGCAGACATAAGAAATGAAACAAAAGTGGTGGGGGAAGATCACAGGGAACAGTTCAGGTTCTTCCAAAAGAAATGTCCTGGCTTTTTTTGTTGGAACAAACACTGATACCATGACAAAAGAATCAGAGAGCAAAAAAACCGGAGTCTGTTGTAAATCAAAACATTGTTTTTCCTTCTTTTTAGAAACAAACAAAAAAAACTACAGTATGTCATAATATAAATAAATAAAAACCAGAAAACACAAAGGTAAATTCCAACCCCTATCACTAGGATCTTAAAAAGGGAACAGCCATCTATTTCTTGGATGCAGCCTAAACTTCTCTTACCTGCAAATTTTCAATATACTGAGAAGTCCTATTTAGTGTATCAGTCTTAGGGAACATGATGTATTATATTTAGGTCTCCTTTTTCCCATCCAGTATTTTCAGCTTCAACCCCCCACCTTAGTTTTTTTCCATCAAACTGCCTGCTGTTGGTTTAATAAAGTCCAGCTCAGACTTATATTTTTCCTTCACTTTCAGAGCCTCCCATCATTTTCACAGTTCTCCACAAGGTCTTCATTTTCCTGTGTCTTTTCTTCTTCCTCCTCCTCCTCCTCCCCATCATCTCCAAAAGTCTCTTCCTGCATTGTAGTAAAAGTGAAAGACCTGGCAGCAACTTGTGCAGCCAGACCAGATGTGAAGTTAAAATCTGTTGATATGTGGAGCTGGGCCAGCCTATCCTTGATTTTTGAATGTAATGCATCCTTAGAGGGAGGCTGTGAAGCCTCTACACCATCCACACTGCTTGGCTTGAGTTCTTCAGCATCCCCTTCACACTGATAATACATTCTTTCTTCAGCCCCCATAGAAACATCCTTATCTGCAGTACTGTCTTTGTTTTTCTCCGTCTCAGGATCTTCATACAAATATTCTGTCCTGCTTTTGTCAGCAGCATTCACTTCTGGATTAGAATATTTTTCTTCAGATTTATCACAACTTTGGCTGCAGTCCTGCTTTTCTGTATCTGAATTCATATGTGATTCCACATTATTTAGTAGCTTCAATGGCTCTACAGGAGACAAGGGTTTCACTGCAGCTTAAAAAGGGGGAAAAAATTAAATGATAACTGAAAGCAAGCTGATACATAAAAATAATTTTTTTGCCTGAAAAGATGCAAGATTATAAGAGTTAGAATTACTTTAAAAAATCCCAAAGCAACAGAAACACAAACCACACCAAAGTGTAAAATAAGTGGTTTCTAATCACAAAGGTGAAGTGAAATGTGACAGTTACTTGCAACTATTCCTTAAAATCTGTAGTACGAAGAGACAGCACAAAACTGATGGTGTTTAAAGCCAGAATCAAACACAGAGGATGTATTTAGTATTAAAGCAAAACCCAAGTAAAACTACCATACTGCATACATATTCAACTGTCTTCTTGTGAACAACAGTTCACCTAATCCACTAAAGACAGCTGGTAAGTGAAAGACTCCTTAAAGGCAATATCTCATCTCATACACCACAACATACAAATACAACACATATCTACACAGTCAGGTCAGGTGTCCTCACAAAAAAAGTATGGTTTAATTTAGCCTCTCTTGAAGTTAGTAGCAGCAGTGAGTCCCATTGCCTGCAAAGGGATGCTTGCCAGGAAGTCTCTCCTCCCAGTGTTAAGGGTTAGTGTAACTCGGTACAATCACTCCTTGAAGAACAGACGTCTCTCATTTTAAGGAAACGATATAATGTCCATTTCCAAGTAACAGATACCCTAAACTGCAGCAGCTCCATTATAGTAGCAGCACGAATATAAATGAGAGAGGCAACAGCAGATTCCCAAGTTGCATTTCCCTTTCTAATTCCATTCTGACTTTACTCCTGTAAGCAGAGATGAAAATAACTCTGGGAAATACACAAACTTTTAATGGGAAACAAAATTTATGGTATTAGGATTTTTCAACCGCATCCTATTTCAGTAATATTCACTTTAGCTGAAGGCAGGCACATCGTTATGGTTGTCATATTGATAGTTATTGTCATTAGTATACTGAAAGACGGTGGCATTGAATGTGTATTGTACTGTTTTTGTTTAAAACCTTATATACCAAAGGAGCACTGCTCCAGACTTGTCTCAGTTGTTTATGGAGTAGTTCTTTCCCTGTCTCATAAAAATATATGCTGCTACTTATTTCTGCCCATTTGCTTGAAGAGACAGGAATATGCACAGTAATCTTGTAATATGGGAGCAAACTGCTTGCCTGCTTCCTCCAAAGAATACTTTGAAAGGGAAAATTTCTCAAAAAATAAACAGATATTTGAGATTGGTAGCTGGCCTGTTTGTGGAGTTGACAAACTAATAAACAGGGTGAAATTCATCAGTTTTGATAGCATGGGTTTGCAAATCTGATAAATAGCTATATAACAACTGTTGTATGGACAAGGTGGGAGAAGGGGAAACAGCTGGAGACAACACAACCACTGACAGAATGAACTTTTTTGCAGAGGAGAGGTAGGGAAAGGCTATAAGAGATTTTGCAGAGAATAAAGTTGTTTTACAGTGTTTGACAAATGGAAATGAAGCTACTAAAAATTTAGCAGACCTTTTCAAAAGCACTTCCATGTAGTGGCTCAACAGAAGGCCAAAGGACCAGAAACATAGGCTTACTACACTCCAATAAACTACTTACTACCTGGACTGTAAGAAGTATTACCATGGTACTGGGCCTTGGAAAACTTGCTTTAGTCTAGTGCTCTGCTAAGATGATGTTTTTTTCTTCTGGAATCCAACCTATCATCTCCAATTGACCTCATGTTGTGTTCTTAAGACATATCAACTTGCATGGAGTTGACCTCTTATGTGGAAACCTTCCCCAGCCCCCCCTTAAATAAACCAAAAACTCTCATGTCTTCATTAGGACAAGTAAGAATGGCTGGCTGGGTGCCCTGCCTAACAGATAAAAGCCTCTGAATATTTCAGGATCTTTTTCCACAATAATCACAAGTTAGGAAAACACAGGATTTCTGGAATTTGATTGTCCTGTAAAAGCAAGATTCAAGAGGACTATGGAAAAGTGGTATCATGGCCATCCATTGGCTTGGGCCAATGGGACAAGAATATGAACCTTTCTGGGTTTCAATCTTTAAGATAAAGCAAGTCAGAAATGTGGAAAGTGCAGATCACATAAATGTCTCTTTAAGAACTGATTTGTGTATGGATAAACTAAACCATTATATGCCAGGGTCCAAGATATCATATTTACTGACTTGTATTTCTTTTGAAGAAATAAATAAAAAATAACAGTAGAAGATGTTATATCTGGTGTACATACCAGTCTGTCAGATTAGACACATACAATCTGAGCCAAAAGGAGACAATATTATTACTTTCATAAACTGCCCTCATGTTTTCCAGGTTTATACAGGATGGAAATAATCAAAGATTAGTTAGTCCTATGCAGCTGAAGAAAATCATACTTTATTCCCTCCTCACCCTTTTATATCTAATCCTAAACCAATGTAATATCTATACATGGAAAGGAAAGGGAACCAACATGAACCACAAAAGCTTTCTGGTGAGCTGTTACTGCAAACTACAGGAATCAGCTGACTCTTTCCAGCTATGGCCACAAATGGTCTGAGAATATGCTGATATGGACAAGTATCTGCTGATTAGGTAAGGGAATATCCTATGCAAGTCCTCCTGACAAAAACTCTTTCTGCAAGAGTTTTACTAGGTCTGTCAAGACTTGAACTGGATATAGGATCTCTTCTTCCTCCAACAGTTAGGAAAGAAAGACTTGAAGAAATTTCTGCAAAAAGTTGTGTGGTGTCATATCTAACACAAGAGGGATAATACAGAAATCCTACTCCTGAGCAAGCTCTGGTGCAATTTGATGTCTCAGGGGTTTTTAACGCAACTAGAAGAGAAACCAGTACCAATGGTCAAGTGATCTCTTTTACAACAGTTGTACCTTAATGGATAAAAAGAAGAAAATTGTTAAGAACAGATATTCTTGATAGTTTGATATCAAAAGAGACAGTCTCATAAATAGGTATGGTCTGTTACTCTGTGTTCCTAGTAAATTACTGAAAAATTGCTATCCATGGTCATTTTTCTGGTAGACACTGTCAGAGGCAGAATCCTTGGATATGGTGCCAGACTTGAGGGTTGTTTTTCGTAACACAGAACATGAAACCTTTTAGAAAGCTTTTCTTAACCTGTCTTTAGGAAGAAGAAATGAAAATAAGGAAAATTTTAAAGACAGTAAATCAAATAGCTCAAGCAGTGAGAGGAATCAAGTTGTAACAGACAAACTGTCTTGTTGAGGCAAGAGAAATTTTCATATTCCTGCTTTCAAGTGCAAGTGGATGGAGCTACCCAGCAGCCCTCAGAGCTACTAAAGGCTAGTTTGAAAGAACTCTTCCTCTTAGATGGTTGGGGCAGGGGGGTGGTCTGTGAACAGATTCTGTATTCACTCTCTCATGGAAACAAAAGCCAGTTTTATTATTTTATTTCTCTAACATTTCAAAGTCTAGCTCTTCACTTAACCTATAAACTTTTATATGTCCAAGATAATTTCTGCTGGTTTATTTGAATTCTGAAAAGTAATTTATTTATGCACCCTGTTAAAAAATCGTATTTACTGGAAAGCCATGAAAGAGTCAGTTTAATCTGCATGGTTTATATCCTGACAGCTTTCTTTATGCTGTCTTAATATTTTTGTGTGTTTAATATTTTAGCTCAGTGTTTTGTTTAAAGCCAAATTCCCACTTCTCTGAGTTCATTTCAATATATAGTAAAATGATTGCTAAAATATAAAGAGATGGAATGGCAACTAAGACCACACAGCTCTATCAAAGACACTACTATAGCTAAGCACTGTCTGAATTCTAACAGTCAGAAATTCATGGCAAACAGACACCTATGTTTTCTAAGGAAGGAATTAATTTTCAAAAGAAATGCTTACCATGTTCACTGAATAGTAGCTGTTTCCACTTCTGTCTTTCAATTTCTGAAGCTTTGAATCCCAGTACAGATTTCAATTCTTGTAACACCCTCTTAGATTCCTGTCTCTCTCGCTCTTGCCTCTCTCTTTCTTCTTGGGAGAAGTAGTAAAAATCTTCCCTTTTGTATTCATTATCTGTATCTGAATAATCAACATATGCTTCCAGTTCCTAAAGAAAGAAAGGAAGAAACAAAGGAAGAAACTCTTGATCTTCACTGTCAGGGTGGCCTCAATCCTACAATCTGACTCATGATCAAGTGATGCCAGCACAAGCCAACCACAGTAATAGGATAAAGCCCTGTTTGAGCAGAGCCAGTGGACCTGACACTGCTCTTGGTGACATCTGTATGATTTTTGAGCAAGTCCACTCATTAATGGGATTTACCTTCATACATAAATAGGATCAAGCGATATACCTTGAAAATAGGAGGCCATTTCTCCATAATTACAAGTGGAAATAAGCAGTGCTGATGTGGGTTGGTTTTTTTTTTTAATTTACACTGTAACCAATTTTTGGTAGTCAGGTATCTTGCTAATTTAACTTACATAAATCCTTATTAAGAGGATATAGAGAATAGCAAACTTCTCTTCCAATTTTTAATATATTGGATTACAAGCATAAAAAACAGAGCAGCATTTAATAAAACTCAATAAAGTAATTAGTCCCAGCTTTTTGATATGGAAAAACATCTAGAGAGAATACATGTAGGGGAGAAGCAAGGGAAGGACAGAGCAGAGGATGGGTGTTCACTGTGCTTTCAGAATGCATCTGCCACTCAGTTCTGGGATGGAGGAGACCCACCTCTCTTCAAGACAGCCCAACCATCACCCAGGAGTTCCTCAAACAACACAAAATTGTTCAGTGTTAGAGTAAAAAGATATCCAAAAATACAGAGACTAAGCAAACGGAAGGCAGGATGGTTTGTGCTCAAACCTGTCACTTTTGCAGCTGTGTCAGTTTATCCAGCAAAAGTCAGACTATTTCATATACTCCCTTTTAGCAATTCTCACTCTTTATTACTCTGACTTGTGTTGCTGCCCTCCCTTGGTCACTCATTTCTAATGATATATATGAGAACTGAATACTAGTGCTCTTTTTTCCAGGATGGGGAATACCTCCCCATGGAACAGCAAAAGGAATGTACACGATTTTTTTCTACAAGTCAAATTTTGAAGTGGCACTGGCCACTTACTTGTCTGTCTTGGCAAGACAACAAGGTCACTGCACAAGCAACTGAAAAAAAAGAATGGATACAGCAAATAATCCCCAATTATTATTTAAAATGTATTTTAAATTATCCTTTTTTTTTTTTTTTACCTGCTCTTCAGGGATTGGATCTTTGTTTTCTATGTATATGGCAGGCTGTGTTAAAGGTACTGTAGTATGCTGTAGGTTGTCACAGGAAACTTCAATTTTGCCTTTAGGGGAAAGAAAAAAAGGGATTTAAAAAAAATAAAATTGAGTATTGAATGATGTTCCTGACTCACTCAGGCAGGGTCCAGGTACTTTCTTAAGCAGGATTTGCACACATGAAAGAAATGGTGAGAAGGCTGGTTAGGTTACACTGAAACACTGTTAGAGAGCACTTAAGTAACTTGGCTGTTTTGATAGAAGCTGGGTCCAATGGAATTGTGCTGAAACACTTCAACTAACAAATCTCAGAAATTTTATAGACTTTGAAAACCTGCAGATGGCAAGGAAAATCAGTAAAACCAGAGAAGAGACTTTCTTCAGAAGTTAAAAAAAATATAGGTAAAACAGCTTCAAAAAACTGGAAAATATTGGAGGAAATAATGAAGGAAAGTTTACAGGAAGATACTTGTGAGGTATCAAGGAGACAAGCAACAGCCAGTATGGATTTGTTGAAAATAGAAGATGTTAATTTTTCCCTGCAGTAACAGGTCTTGTGTATAGAAAGAACCAAAGACAATCCTCCATTTTGTTTTCAGTAGGAACTTTTGACATGGTATCATGACATCCTTGTAAGCAAAATGTAAAGGCCATGAAAAGTTGCTATTAGGTGCACAGAACAGCCTCTTGGATCATCACAGCATGGTTACCATTTTCAGACCAGAATACATGGAGTGAGGATTTGTTTTAAGTCAAATACTCTCCAATATTTCCAACGGGTGAAAGAGAAGTGTTGTATCTCATTAAATCTGCTGATCTGGGGATAATCTGCCAGAACATTGAAAGGTACCACTAGAATAAAAAATAATATTGGAAAATCAGAGACACAACACAGCTAGAAATGGATTTCAGACCCAGCAGTTTGGTGGCTGCAGATTTTTGTGCTTTGGAATAGCCGAGTGCACAAATACATCACAACTGACTGGGGAGCACCACTGAGAAAGAGGTGAGGAGCCTCACAGCCATCTCTACTCCACTGCAAGCAAAAAGCCAAACTGCAAATTAGTACATACAAGCAGCAGCACTGACTATTAGACACATGAAATAACATTTCCACTCTGGCACTGATCAGGCTGTGGATGGAACATAGTGCCCAGTCTGGGGGCTCCTTCATTCAGTAACACAGTGGGCCAATTAGAGGGAATATAGAGGAAAACATTGGAAATTATAAGAGGACTAAATAAAGTCAAGTCATCAGGGAAGAGCTGAAGCATAGGGAGTCATGTAGAGAAGACAGAAAGAAATATAATAATCATCTTTGAGAACGTAAGAGCCATCAAGAGGAAATGGATTTCCATTGTGGGGGGAACAGAAGTACTACTTTTAAATTGCAGCAAGAGGTCCTTCTATTCAGTAATAACCTTCTACTGGTAATGGAATTAAGTGCTGGAATAGATGCCTGGAAATATAGTAAAATGTCTCTAAAGAGAGTTTTTTAGGAACAGGTAAACAACATTTACTCAGAAATACTAATTTATCCTTGAGAAGGGAAATGGGTTAAATGACCTTGCCAAGCCCCACCTAGCCTATTTTCCATTTCTAATCTATACACTGAATACTTAACGGATGGTGACATCGCAGCAGAGTACCATGGCCTTGCTTTTATAAATATCTAAAAAAGTTGTGTACATTTGCAAAGATAGAGACAGTTTAAAAGGATAAAGGATAGAATTTAACAGTTTGAGGGCCATTGCTTTAAAGATCATTAATAGAATGCTGTAACTAGTCATAAAGAGTACTCTATTCTGTAATATTAGCAGTAGATTACTACATGCTTAAATCATTGGAGCTTTAAGTGGTAAATTTTATCAGTGATGAAAACATGTGAAAGAATAAAGAGAAGAAGCTGAAAGTTCTAGGAAATGAGCAGAGATGTACATGTAGATGAATGATAGATAGGCCCATCACTGCTCAAGAAATTTAAACAGAGGTCAATTCCCTTCAATGTGCTAAAGCCCCACTTGTTCTGAGGCTCTGCTCTGTACCAGACAGAATCAGTGAGTAAAGGCATTAATTCTAGAAATTATATATTATTTGGTGTAATTCTAGAAATACACCAAATCATGTAAAGGAAGAAGCCAAACTGCATTCCCTGAAGGAACCATATGCTAAAATATAACACACATGCTGGTGTCACCACCACCAACAGGCTGACAAGAGGGTGCAAGTGTTCAATCTATTACCCTGAAAGGCTTTGCTTTGGCTGTTTTGTGTACCTGTGAGAAACCAGCTCTGACATATAATGCTTCAGGGCAAAAAGCATGTAGTGCTTGTTGAAGGGGACTCACCTCTTTATACAGATGCTCTACTGGCTGAACTAGTTAGTTGAACTAAACATCTATTGTAGCAAAAGTGTTCAACATGCACTTAGACACAATGCTCTAAACCCATGGGGTTCTTGAAACAGCTATTGTCAAAAGATTGATTTAGTTTTGGATCATAATGCATAAACAGAAAAGCTGTGCTGAGCTGAGATATTAATTCAACAGAAAGGTATCTTCTCCCAAAGAGTTTTCAGAAAGTATTGCAAAATAAAAAGAGACAATTTACTGAAGTAATTTACATAACATGACTGACAGACCAGCTGTTAAAATTTGTAAGAAAACAGCAAAAGAACTGAACTTGATTTCATGTACAGCTTGACAAGTTCAATTCACAAAAGCTGGATGGCTTAGAAATATATCAGGAAAGTCAAATGTTGTCAGATAAAAATAGTTTTCAATGACCAAAATAATTTAAAGTAGCTCCTGTGGAGTAGTTCCGTAAACCTGTTGCAAAATAGAGCTTCAATCCCAGCACATTTCCAGGAAAGCCAGTGGGCAAAAGTGAAGGATTATTTTATTATTTCCCACGCAATCCCTTCCTTCTAGATCACACACAAGATTATTTTTGTACTGAACTTTAAAAGGAAGCAAGTTATAATAAAAGGCCTACTGTGAAATGTATACACAAAGTAAAAATAAAACTAAAGTAACTAAAAATACTATGGAGTGTAGTCTAGAAAGAACTTTTAAGTAAAGGGGAAAAAAGATCAGTGGAACTGCAGGTTGTGGAAGGCATCAACAAAACACAACAGGTCAGCACATGCAGATGTATCAGGCTACATCTAACATCCTCACAGGCTGTTTTATGCAGCACTGAGGGGGAAGCTGTAAGACTGCACTATCAGGCAAAGTACAGGAGTTTGTTTATACCATGTCTGGACCTGCACAGAGCCTGCAAGAAGCCTCCCAGTGCTCCCAGTTCTGATGTAAGCATGAACAAGGTTGGTCTGCCTGCCTCTAGGCACACAGCAGTATTTATCCATCTACTGCATATTCCACCCATACATCATTAACAGCACAGTGCACTTGAGACTGGGATTTCTGTAGGTAACTTGCTGATACCCAAAGATTCCCCCCAATTTTCCTAGTGCAGTCTCTATTACCAGCATTTTTCAGATGCTGGGCTGTGCCTTCCTAGGACAGTAAAAATGCTCCTGGAAAAAAGAAAGATTAGAAATTACAGGTTCAATTCCATGTCAGGAGAGCCTAAGTTCACTTCAGTTATCTAAGCTGGTTATGCTTCACAAGAACAGCATGGGCAGTACAGATCCCTTAGGAGAGGGGCAACAAACAAAATGCTGGGATGTGCTGCTCATGAAGACTTTTAAGAACACCAAAGATCAGTTCACTCTCTTTGAGAGAGGAAGTAAATGGGTATTATATGCTCAACATGTCTTCCACGATTTAAAATGTTCTGGGAAATGTGATTGTCAAAAAAGTTTCATGACAATGCCATTATCATTTCAATAAATGGCATAATGTTAATGCAGTAAATAAATGAAGATCTTGAGGGCGATTCATTAAAATCCTACTCCTTCACAGGTGATTCACTAAAGGCAAAAAGCCATCATCAGTCTACACCTGAAAATGTAACCATTGGAATCCACAAGTCCAATGGACTGAGTTAAAATGTTTGCATTTTTTGCTGAAACAAAAGCTTCAATGCCATCACAGTGAAAAAGTCTGATATAAGGACACAGTTTTACAAAGTGTATGGCTGTAAGATCTTTTTCAGCTGAAATTCTGATACACAGACTGAACACTGTCACTGATCCATTTGACCATTTCATCTCTGATGTATATCCCATTAGCTGCTCAATCTCTCATATTTACCTTTTTTATTTGCGTTTCTTCCACTCATTTTCTCCACCTGAAAAATGGCTTCTTCCCAGCAGCTGTTGCTTGCCTGGATATGAGGCTGAATAAACTTCAGTTTTTGTTCCAGAACCTGATGAGCTTCGGTTGTCAACTCAGGTGTCTCCTTAGTGCTAACAAGCTTTTCAAGTTCATCCTCAAGAATTATTACCCTAAGTGATGAGGAGACAAACAGCAGTAAGTAATAATAAATATTTGACTTCACCATTCTTTCAAATATTTAATGTAATACAATGTTATTTTCTTCAAGTTTGAAGAACCTAACTCAGTAAATTTGTCAAAGATGCCACGAAATTTAAAAATATTTTTTTCTACATCAAGATACATTGCTTACCTGCACTTGTTATAGTTATTCTTATATGTAAGATTAAAGGAGTAGGACACTCTCAACTGTTTCACCAAGGCAGTGACAAAGCTTTAAGGATATTTACTAGGTAGTTACTATGAGCTGAATGTTCTTATAAAGCATTTGATATATTGAAAAATCAATGGAAGATAATTATGTTCTCTTATTTTTTATAAGGGAGTGACAAAAGCAAGGCAAAATCTTAGTGTACTGCTTATCTTCAAGTTTTCACCAGATACTCAAAGAATACCCAGGAAAAATATCAGATCCCACAGTAAACCAAGGATCTTTGAGCCCATACTGTGTAAAGATATGGCTATGATTGCAAAGACTGTATGTATCTGCCTTTTTTGCTTTTAGTTAGGGATACAAGCTGACAACCCAAAGAACTTCAAGTCCAAAGCCTTCTGCACACTCTGTTAATGCATGTGTAAACTTACTCATTGAGCAGCGCCTTGAGATGCAGCTGCAAGCTGCGCACCGCTGTCTGGAGACTGCTCAGCTCCCTGGACTCCCGCTTGGTCCTGGCTGGCCATTCCAAGCCCGACTGATGCTGGGTTTCGAAGTAGCGATAGAACTCGTAGCTCCTCTTGAGCTCCTCCAAGCAGGCGGCGTGGGTGTGGGGCAGGCCCTGAGTCACATCGCTCAGGATGTGGTGAGGCAGCCGCTCCGGGGACACCGAGGCTTTGGGGGACGCGTTGGCTGGGGAGAGCAGCAGCGCCAGCCTCCGGAAAAATTCTGAACTCTGCCCTACCCAGAGCTGAAAGAGGACCTGCAAAACAGGGTACGGTTAGCTCTGTGCACCTGGGGAGGCAGCCAGCTTCCAAAGTAAATGTACAGATACACCAGAGGAAAACATTCCTTGGCCAGCAAGAGGAACTTTGAAAAACTGCAAAAATCCGCTGACTGTTTTTGAAGGTTATTCCAGAGCACGTGAGGTTCAGATCTTGTGAACCTTAGGTGACTGTTAATTCCTTGATGAAGGATATTAAATGCAATTATGCTCAGAAAGTTGTCAGAGTCCAAAACCTCATATTCCCGTCGGCCAGTTTCATTATTTGCTATAATCTCCACATACCCTACAGCTCATAAACAGCTGCCAAAATTCCAGTGGCAGCAAAGACATTTTTCTCTTTATAAGGCCAAGCTGTCATTTCTACAATCTAATAACTACTGCACTGCCCCTCACCCAACCTTGAAACATGAACCCAATTGAACTTCAGCAAAAAAATATTCTACATCTGAAGAATGTTGAGCTGATAACTTATTTCTTTTTTCAGCCAAAATAAGAAATTCCACCAATATCGCTAAGGCTTTTAAGAAATGTATTGATTCACAATGTTATATATGGTACTAAAGAGGCCAGTCCATCTGGGAGCAAGGCAGCCCAAAATTTCAATTTCTTGAGAACTTCCACTTCCAATGAAATGAAAAGAACTGTTTTCTTAGTTTAGAGAAGTTTGCACAGTAGACCATGACAGAAAAGCAGCACCTTTTATGTCTAAAATGAAAAGGAAAGTTACGATACTTTTCTCTGCAATAATGGCCCTTATTAACAGGCTGTAGGTGATTATGAGGTGCAGACTGAAACTTGTTTGCAAGCATTCCAGACAAAGGAAGACAAAACATTTTCTCATCATGTCAAAAAAACTTGGATGCAAACTGAAAAAGTATTCCAAAAGAAAAAAAATAAATCTCAATTTACAAAAGATGCTCATGAGAAAAACGAATACATGAATGACATGAAATTAATTTGGGGCACACATGCAAGACTGATTTGGCTGGGTGCAAAAATACAAAGCAGACAAATGGGCAGCTATCACTCCAATGTCCCTGAACGTGTGGTGCCCTACATAAAAAATCAAAAGCTCATGCTGTAATAAGCACAAAAGACCAATCCCTTCCACCAGACATAAATCACAGGCAGTAAAAAGGTAGCACACAGGAATAGTGGACTTCAGGAACTGATAATAATAATCAAAAACCTACCTGGAAAAAAAGCACAACAGCAAGAGAAAAGGAAATTCCAGATGTATTTATGGTTGCAAGCAGCTTGCTCTGCCAATAACTACTGATGATCTTTGCTGACACATAAAATGTCCAACTGGTCTCCTCAGATTAAATTGGTATTTTTTTCTTAAGTAAAAAGTTTTCACTCTTTAAATTGCTTTACTTCAAGGACAAGGTAACCAAAAGACACATGCTACATTCATCATATGGCTTAGCATGACCTACATTCTAATATAAAGACAAACTCTCTCCAACTGAAAAAAAAAACTGAAGAGGACTGCACATACATCCAAGGATCATCACACAAATATGTCCCAGGGTTATCACAGCATGTTATACCTACACAGGAACCTGCTTAGGACTGATGTATGTTAATTTAGCTTGTTTCAGCTATACCACACCCAGCCTACATTGCTGGCTGTTATGAGTTACCATAAATTGAGATTTACTCCTTAACTGTATCCAGAAAGCATCCTAACCAGTTTAAATAAAACAGAGATCAGTTAAATTACTGCAAATTGCAGGTAAACAAAGGCTTAGCTTACAAGCTCGGGCACCTCTGACTGGCTTTCTTGTGCTTAAAAAGAAGTGGGTAAATTAGTAGGCTTACATGGTTGCAATTAGAACTTCAGTTAATGAAATGCAAGGAAAAAAAATCCCAAAAGCTTCTATTTATTGTAGCTCTTCGCTTACAACTAATTAGGCAGAGCCTCAAAGTTTAGTAATCTCTATTACTGGTAGCATTTACTGTCAGAACAAAATAAGTCAGTTTCTATAAATTAAGAGAAAAATGCAAAAAAAGCCAACCCAATAGAAGCATAGAGTTCATATAATAATGGAATTTTACATTAAAAAAAGACAATACTAAAGGGGAACTGCCCTGGCAGAGGATCATTAGAGTATAGAAGGCTTGCATTCAAATTAGATCTTCCTTCCAATTCACTCATGCAAATAAAAAATACCTAACATCTCAAAACAAAATAGATAAAAAGGCCATTATATGGTTGTCACTCTGTTCAGTTAAAAGTTTTTCAAAGAACCATACTGGCCCATGGCAGCAGGGGTCCAAGCTTATGATTTTTACTCCACAGTGTGACTAAATGCAGCTACTCCCCTTGGTATTCACAACTAATTTGTGATTTCTGATGTCTCTCTTTTTATTCAAATCAAGAGATTAGATAAAAAAAAGAATTAAGCCTAATTCTGGAAATTATTTTATTCAGCTGGGATCAGGTGAAATCAGAGAGCAAAAAATCATGTTTAAGGGGATTGATCAAGCTGATTATAGAACACTGACTTAAATTTCCACGATTTGCAGAAAAAAATCCTCATGTTGTATTGAGTAACTTCTCTTTCTCTACATGCACAAAGAAATCACATGAATGCTGATAAATGTAGAAACCCATGATAAGAGCCTGACTGATTACATCTCACCCTCAATTCAGTGTCTTGTTACAGGCTAGGATGTCCAAGCCACAGGACTTCATGACAACAAAGATTTTCACCAGGAGCCTGCATGGCATAAGCCCTTCTAGGAGAGCTTACCTTGAGTGCAGGCAAGCTGAAGCCATCAGTCAGATTGTGTGCCTCCTCTTCAGAGACCTGCTCTTCACTCAGTCCCAGACCCAGCTCCTTAAAGGGGACCACACAGATGTAGCTGGTCACGTTGTCACTCTCAGAGTTCAGAGGGTAAGTTTAGCTGGAGTTAAGGTGGTAAACAAAGCCACTTTTGCATTAAACACAGAGAAAATGAAAGAAATACTTACTAAGATTTCTTATTCCAGGCAATTTTTATGAAAGCACGTACTTTCATCCTGGATCCACCTGAATCCCGTTTAATTGAAAGTTTTGTAATCCTTATTTGAAGCACAAGTTTTAAAGGCTCTTAGAAGGATGAGAGATAAGACACTGACAAAACACCTATGTCAAAATACAAACACATAAAAAGAAACGAACTATTGATGAAAAATTCCTGCATCCCTTTTAAATGAGTGAAACAGCTTACTTTTAAATGTTGAGTTTCCAAGAGACAGTTAATGTCAATCTTAAACCAGAAATTAACAGAAGAAAGAGAACAATTGTGCAAGTTTTAAAGGTAGCCTATGTTATAGACTAAACTCAGGATTTCACTGAGAGTCTGTCTGTGGATGGACTGCTCAGAGGTCTTTACAGTGAAAGGTCTTTGATATTTCAGAGAGCTCTGTGAAGAACAGGAGCTCCCTGACTGTCACTGTCATAACATTAACTTTACTGATTGCATCACTGTAAAGACATTATGGTCTTGGCAGGATGAGTGGCAAACTGATATCTATCAACACCATTCAGCACATTTAAAATCTCAGTAGGAAAATGTACATTTCTAGTCCTCAAAAATGCTTAAAAAGGAGGAAGCAAGCCCAATATAACTGATACCAGAAGGCAGATAAAATAATTCATAGACTAGGCAGCATTATTTTAAAATAGCACTAATTTTAGGCTAACCTCAGGTTGGAGAGGAACAGTTCAAGAGTTTTGCATGTTTTCTCATAGTTATCCAGTCAAAAAATAGTAAAACTCATTTTAAAACAGGTAGGTAAACTTATGGCCATAAGTACAAAATCACATTGGTTCTACAGAAGTATATATATATATATATTTGTAAAGCATTAATGAAAATATGGTCTTCATTTTAAATATGTTTTTTCATTTATAGTTTGATCTAGAAACTGAATGCTCTCACCTCTTGAACATAAAGCCAATTAGAAGCCCTTGTCTCTGGTCCAGCTAACATCTTTTCTGGGAGAAGCTATGAGTTCCAATCGCTTTCACACCCAAATCTTCCACGTGCTAAATTCTCAAAGGACTGAACTTGCAAAAGTTATTTGCTGATTCACCCAAGAGACGTTTACCAGTTAAGCAGAAGAATACTGCATTAAAAAGTAATATTCTGTATCCCAGGAAACAGTAAAGCAAAGTGTCTGGGATCTAAAAAAACACATTTCTCCATCCTTTATCCCTAATGTCTGGAAAGGAAGAAGCCTATTAAGTGTTCAGACAAAACTTTGCAATATAAATTAATTAGGATCAGAATATTACTGTTGTCACCAGCAGCTGCCTCACATAAATGATGTCTACTCTAAATTAACCTGACAGCTTGCCCAGCAGAGGGAGCACATAGGATGAAGGATGGTAACTCCAGCAGAAATTGAAAAGTCACGTCAGGACCTTTAGGACCACTCATCTTAAAGACTACTGGTAGTCCTTGATAGCCTTTTCCTGCAACATGGCATTTTCAACAGTATGAATGCCACAAAAAGCAATTTGGAGACATGTGGATTCCTAAGTCATGCTAAAAATAAATTCCAGGCAACATCTCAAATGAGAGGTTTGACCAAGGAGCCACTTACCCATACTGTGGCTCAGCCAAGGATTCCCAGTGGCCTTCTGCACCTCCTGCCTTGCCCTCCTCTATTGCAGCCCTTCCACTCCCATTTCTATCTGACAGATGAAAGCAGAGAACTGATTCCATGCTCTCATTAGTTTCCTAAGGATCAAACATTTAGAAAGTTTAAACAACATATACACACTATTATGTACAGGAACACACTTCCTTAGTGCACTTTGATCTAGTAATATTTTTAGCTCTAATGCCTTCTGTTAATGCCTTCTGTTAAATACTAAAGCTTAACTATCTTGGATAGTTAAATTTAGTTAAATTTTTCCATGTCTCTGTGAAAATATTTCATTCATCTGTTTAACTTACACACCATATTAGCCTGAAAGAAGAGAAGGCAATGCTATTTAATAATGAACTGTCAAATCCAGAATAAAATACCTGTACAGTGAATGTCTAACCTCTATCAGGTTAGACACTCTTATTTTCCTATAGAAAAACAAGAATGCTAATGTATCCCTGTATGTAACAATTTAACATTCATACTCTAGTCTTCAAAAGCACATTCCCATCTAGACCTAACAGCAGGGCCTCAAAGGATCCCTGGGAAATCCAAGCTGCTCTTCTACAAAATTCTCACCTGCTCACCAGGGTGAGCTAAGCATGTCATGAACTGGCTGCTTAAGGAAGAAACATTGCAGTAAAAAAGTGTCTCTACTCAGACCTTTCAACATGGCAATTTAGGGTTTTATATTCTCAAGAGGGTACTACTTTTTGTTTAGCTTACTTGTTTTCCTGTATGAACTTTCCCTCTCCCTAGTTAAAGGTGTATGTTTTTCTAACAGTTCATGATGCAATAACTAAACCTTTACAGAGGAGAAGAAAATTTGCAAATTTCCCTGTGCTCGGTGCATCTCAAAGACATAGAATGCATTTTATATGCATTCCATTCTAATGGGGTAAGATACCACTCAGCTTAAAGTATTACTATTATTATTTTATATTAATATATTACTATTAATATGATCCAATGTCTGGTTTTATCACTAATAAAAAAGTAACACTATTTATGCCTTGACAGCAAAGAACATCACCTCACATCAAAATCCAAGCTTTTTAAGTTTATGCAGTCCAGTGCCCAGGTCCTACCTATCAAAATAGTTCAAGGGAGATGGAGTATCAGACCATTCTGCATCAGCTGAGGATGAGATTATTAACATCAGCCAGTAACATAAGCTACATGATTTTCTCCATCCAGCTTGTATATAATTACATCAGATTCCCATGATGCAGAATGCACAAGGCTCTTAAGAATAAAAATATTAAGCAGCTAGCATGCGAAGGGAAGCACTGCCTGATTTACCACACAATTCAGTGGAGGACAGTGCAGAGAGCTTTTGAACTGGTCTGCATGACATCCTGTAAATACTTCACCCAAAGTGCCTAATTTTTAGTTCAGGCTTTCAGCCATTGCATCCTGCTATAATCTTAGATTCTGAATTAAAAGAGAAATACTCTTTCTATGGCATTTTGTTCTGTGATTTTGAGCAATACACTCTTGCTGACAGGAACAAATCAGAGCAAGAATGATGTAAGAAAATGCTAAGTTGTTTTGCTAGTACTCAACTACAAAATGCCCATGCTTACAAAATGTAAGCAATATGACTTTCCATCTCATTAAATTACTGGTCTACCAAGTTTGACACAACTGCCTGGTATAAAGCTAAAATATGACTGCATATTTTCTCTTCTACATGGGAATAAATTTTAATTAGGGCAAAATTATTTAACTGTACTCACTGAAGGCAGCTATCTAACTAAAAGAGAATACACTAGCCACAAGTAAATATTGCTTAACTTCTAGTTCTACTGAATAGAAGTGAGAATGATAATGTATCAAGTTTATGCAATTTGTATCACCATGAATAAAGCTGTGACCTAAAATTTTTATTTCTCTGTCAGAAGTTCATCAGACTGATCTCCTGCTAACATATTTGAGATATACATTAACAAAAAAAGCTTAATTTGCTGCAGTTAATTTTGGTAGGAGAAAACCAACTTACCTTTGAACACTGGGATGGCGAGTGAAAGGCCATATTGATTAGAGAAGAGGATATTTTGGTGCAAGGGATATTTTGGGATAAGAGGAATTATAAAACAAAATCTTGAAGGGCTCTGAAACACATCATCAGCACACCCAAAGCATGGGTGTCAATAATGATACAATGTTTTCAGAGCACTGAACCTTATCTCACACTGCCCAGTACACAAAAAGGGAAATTTTACACATGTTCCAAACCAAACACAAACCCCAATTTACTAAGCTACCTTTTCCCCCCCTTGTTTAGATACCCAATTAGATACTGTATGTTTCTAGACATCCTGATTCTATTCATTGGCTCAACTGCAGGTAGGCACGTGGACTCCCTGAATGGGTGGGTTTTTAGAGAAAGGATATTTTTTCAGCATGTAGAGCGTAGCCAGTCTCGCAGCTCGGAAGTTGGCTCTGACAGATCGATACACGGCTTTCCGGAGGCCGATCAGGTGCTGGCTAGGATGCTGTCCAGCTTTATTAAATGGGCAAGCGGCACTGACCCTGTCAAGCAAACTTGAAAAGTAAAATGTGATACAACTGTACAGATGTCCTAAAGTATTTTTAAAGAACAGTACATCAGTTTTCCTATTTCATTATTCAGAAAGCTTTTTTAAATCACTCAGTAACTATGAAACTGAAAAAAACCTGATCACATCAATGATATATTTAATCAAAATTTCAGACAGCAGCCAGGATTCCTCAGTAAACAGCCTTAATCTGTTCTCATCTGAGCCATGGTAAAACTCCTGAGCACATTTACTTTGTTTAAAATTTTCCAAAATGGTACATTAATGGTAGACATACCATTACATTATCTCAATCAGGATACAAAACTATTACAAGCCCACCGTCGTCTTTGGAAGTTTTTAACAAATATGTACTTAACATATACCTCTTTATATCCAAATTTATTTTTTCAATAATTGCAAAAAAAAGGTGCCAATACATAGCTTTTCATGCAAAACACTATATTCTTTTAACCTTCCTGATGTAGGAAGTCTTCTAGGTGAAGAGAAATATTTGAGAGGTGACATAGACTTTATCATCATGCAATGAATGGCAGCTGTGCTTGAGTCTTGACAGGTAAACACATGAAACGTATACACCACACAAGCATACTGGAAAACACATTTGGTATCTGACTATTCAGGTGAATATACCATTTAAAAGAAACTATGCCATTTGCCTATTAGAATATAACTCAGATTGGCTCAGATTGGCTTTAGCACTGTAAGAAATCACCTCATCTGGAAATAAAATGAATTGTGAACTGGGTGAACATTGAACAGGTCTGTGGAACTTTAAGCTCCAGCTCTATCTCTTCATATACATATCTCTTCGTATGTCAAACCTGTGACTGAGACTCTGGAAACAGCCTAGGTGCACTCTACTTGCTGGGACTGTTTTTCCTAGAATCAACTCAGGAATGAACATAGTCTGGACAACAGGACAATCAGTTGTGATTAATTGTTTGGGGACTGGAAGCCTGCTTCTGCCCTCACCTTTCCCAGGGCACAGTGAAGAGGTGATTTCATGTGCAGACTCTTAAAAGGGAAAAGCATACAGGGTACCTGGTAAGCCTGAGGTGGGTTGCTGCATTGGTAACTATTTCTGTAGTCCATCTGACTAAAAAGCTGACCAAGTCAGCAGACTGACACTGCTGGGAAAATGTCAGCCCTACCCCATGTGCTTAGCTGGACCGTGCTGCACATTGACTGGGAGGGGAAATAGCTTGTGGCCTTCACTATCAAATATGAAAACCAGAGCAGCCCACCCAGTGAGCAAGGCTGGAACCATATATCAGTATGTTTAACACCATCAACACAAGCAGATTCATGCCAAATATTGCCATATATTGAATATGCTAGCTGAAATACAATATAAAATATCCGCATACCATTCTAAATTACGTGCTATTAAAATGGTTTATATAGTATCTCATAAACTACTTTAAAATCTGAAAAAAATAAAACCAAATTGTGTTCATTTCCATTTCTAAATGTAAATTTAAAATGCTATCCTTGCTGTTTCTTTCACTAGGGAACACAGCATGTAATGCAGTACATGCCAATCTCTAACCTTTCCCTAGTTTTTGAAAATGACAACTGGAAGTGTTTATATATAAATGCTCACATCAGTTTGTAGACCCAAGCCCATGTGAATTATCAGAAACAAGCTCAAAGAAAAGGAGTAGAATTCTTCTACCATAAAGAAGAGACAGAGATCTATGTTGTACTACAGTGATGCAGACTTTTCCAACTCCTATAGAGAACAAATATAGTGCAACTCATGTACAGCATGTACTGCCAGTATTCAGCAAAACAATCTGCTTTCCTTCTGGAATGGATTATTTCGGTGCTTTTTATAAAGAAATTCTTCCTTATTCTACTAATTAAGATTAGTAGAATCTAGTATACGTCAGGCATGTCATATCCCTAATTTCCTAGTGTTTCATTTATCTTCACAGAATCACAGAATGGTTTGGGTTGGAAGGGAACATGAAGATGCTCTAATTCCAAACCCTCTGCCATGGGCAAGGGCACTTTCCACCATGCTCCTCAAAGCCCCATCCAGCCTGGCTCTGAACACTTCCAGGGATGGGTAAGTCACCACTTCTCTGAACAATCTGTTCCTGTGTCCCACCACCCTCAGAGTCAAGAATTTTTGTCCTAATATCTAATCTAAACCTGCCCTATTTCAGTTTAAAGCCATTTCCCTTTGCCCTATCACCAAACATCCTTGTAAAAAGCCTCTCTCTTATCCTCTATGTATTTTAATTACACTTACATGTTATCAAAATATTATCAGCTTTGCATATCAGCCACAAGAAGCAAGAATCAAATAAAGTTTAAGGGTGAATTTCCCCTTTCCTACAGCTCCAAAGCCATTTTACTGTATAGAACAATTATTAGTTATTATATAGAACAAAGTATTTCTTCATTAATTTTACAAGCCAAATTTTTAATTGCCTTTCCACTTCTAACAAGTTTATATAAACACATGAATAAAAATCTATTACTACAGTTCTCTAAAGATACTAATAAACATCCATATGTATTTAGCTCACACAGTTAATGCTAGTTTAAAATTCAGTAAAAAGAAGTTAATTATTTTGGTGACAATCAAGGGAATAAACGCTGCCTACTGCTGCAGCCTTTCATTATGTATTCCTTCAGTTCTTGTTTTATGAGGTGCAAGACAATGGGCATACTTTCATTACCCTCCAGAAATTCCAGGCTGCAACCTGTGATCAGGCTTCATTTGGCTAATTGCAAATGAAGCAATTAGACAGAAATACTGCCCTTCTGCCTGAGTGGAGCACTGCCCTACCTTTGCTCCACAATTTCTGTAATCCAAGCTACCCAGGTGAGGCCTTGGCCATCTCTGCATCACAGAGCTGGTACCATGCAGACACACCTGAAATTCCAACAGAGCATTAAACACTTTCAAAGGCCATGCTGGAATCAGATTAACAAGTTGTCTTTGAGAGCAGCTAATGTAAGAGAAGCCTGACAGGATTACAGAATCACAGAATAGTTAAGATTGGAAGGGACCACTGGAGGCCATCTAATCCATGCTCCCTGATAAAGTTCTTAGTTCCTGATCTATGTGGCTGCAGTCAAGTTTTACTGGGTGGGAGGAGAATGAAGGCAAAAGGATGTTTGATTATCTATTTGAGTAGAACTTAACCTAAACCTCATCAGTAATAATCTACCATTTACAGAGATAGTCCTGTATCAGTTAATAAGGAGCAAATAGGTAGAAGAAAGCAAAGCCATAGATATTTCAATGGATGTGTAAATGAGCCTTTGAGAACAGCAGTGGATGGTATCACGGGGAGGAAAACCAGCAGTGGAGCACGAGGAACTTCAGGCCAAAGCTGCAGACCTGGACTTGCCCTGTCAGAGTTAGCTAAGTACAACCAGTCAAAGTCTTGGTACTATTTAAATGACAGCTTCAGTACCTTTCCACTCACAATATGGTCAATGCACAGGCCAAACTATGCTGAGTTAGCAGTACCTTAAAACAGCTGCACATGTAACACTGACCAGGATGCTGTACCTGATTGAAATGTCATTCCTTCAATGATGTAAAATAGCACAAGAGGATACTCAACTTTTCCAATGCAACCATTTCAATTGCCATGAGACTCTTTATGAATAAGCACTAAGATTTTGATAACCGTACTACAGGAGAACATACTAAACTTTGTTCTGCTGAAGTTTACTGTACAAAATTCTAGGGGAAAAAAAAGGGAAAACTAGCATTTTGGATCATACTCAAAGAGATACAAGCAAAGAAATTCACACTGCCCTGTGAAGCAGCTTCTCTTGCATATGTGTATGCAGAAAAGGACAGTCTGGAGTTAGAACTTCCTCCTGGCTAAACCAACCCAAAACTTGTACAGCACTGACTTCTTTATATTGTACAGTTATTCCAGTGAGGATGCTGGCACAGTCTGACTTCTCCCACTCCATCCATATACCAAAGTCTTTTGAAAAGCTTGCCAAAGTTTCAAGTAAAGAAGCTATTAGATCAAGCATCAGCTTAAAGACCAGTCTGTTTTTTGTTAATCTGTTATCTAAGATATGTAGTAAAAGAACAAGGCAGCAGCAATTTAGACATTGACCACAAGTTTGTTTGCTTAAACTTAGGCAAAAATCCAAATGTTTTTCTAATATGTAATTTGGAAAAGGCCGAACAATAATTTCTTTTGAGAACCCGTTTGCAAAGATAAGACTGCCTATTGCTCAAATATATGCTTCTTCAGCAAAAATCTAGACCAATACAAAAATCACATAGCTAGGCAGACTGAAGACGTGCTTATGCATTCCAAAGGGAGACTGTATTTTAGGTGTTGGTGTTTCCCACCTCCTTTATCCTTAAGCGGAACTGGCACACATATGGATTCATCACAGGTGGTTACAACGTAAAAACATCCACGGCAATGAGAGTGCACAGAAACAGGCCTGTTGGCTCTGGAATCACTGCATACACTGAACACTTTCTGATGTCTTTTCACATAGCAAAACTTATCAAATAACTACAAGAGCTAAATAATCAAAACACTTTTGCATCCCTTAAGTGGAAGAGAGGCAAATTCAACAGTAAGTAATTTCAGAATCTACATGTTTCAACCATTCAAGCAAAAAAGACTAATGTTAACTTTACTTGAGGTGGGAAATGATGTTTGATGGTTTTTGCTGATTACTGTGTTCTCACTACTTTGGAGAGATTTGTTATATAAAGATAGAATGGTTTTCATGTCATCCTGTTTTCTAAAACATGAGCAATTAATTGCAGATCGGTTTATTTACATCAGTTTGGCAATATAAGACAAAAAAACTCTCTAAGTGACTCTCCAAAACAGTTAACTTAGTTCAAAGTCCATTTGTTTATATATTTCATTGCTAGCAATGCAGGACATTCAAAGGCATAGGAGTTTTGTGAGACTTAATTCACCTTCAGGATGCAGGGTTTTAACACTGAGTTGTTAGAATTCATACTTTTAGTATGAATAGTAATTATATTATTTAATGTAAATTGAAACCTTGAAGCATTATATTTTTCAGTAATTCCAGTTGTTATGGGAGACAGTGTAACAAGACAACTTTAGACGACAGCTGGTTTGAATGGATCTGTGTATTAAATAAAGTGAAACACAGACTCACAGCGTAAATCCTCTGGAAATCACTTCAGTCTCTTGAATGAGTCGTAGAGCTTTCCTGACGAGGTTGGTAAAGGCTCGGCTGTTGGCCACTGTTTCCTCCAGCTGGATGCAGTATTTTCGCAGGGACATTTGCAGCTTGGCTGTTCTCCAGGTGCCCCACACTCTAAAGGCCGCATAGAGCACCACGGGCCCGCACAGCAGCCATGATGATCCCTTCCACCACGAGGGAAACATGAGCAGCACACTTACAAAGCCAAGGAACAGCGAGACATCCCTGCAGACAGACACAGCACCACCAGCCACACGTTACTCAGGGCAAACACGTGGGAAAATTACCGAGTTTTCAGTTACAGTTGAGATTACAACATCTTATTTTGGGGCTTTTATGTAGGTCCTGAAGGGAGCTGTAAACACTGAAAATTCCTTGAGACAGGTTTAGATGAATACATACATGATATTACTTGGTTGGTACACTCTAAAGAAACCTTTCTTCAGCTTTTTTTACAGCATGAGTAGCAGAGTAATGCACCACTTTGAAAGGTCAGTTTCTTTTACACATACGACTTTAAAAAAAAAATAGAAAAGAAAATTAAAAAAAGAAAAAACCTGACAAGTCAGCATTTTAAGCCAGGGCGTGTAGGAACTGTAGTATCTGTACTTCCAGGTTCAAGAGTACAGCAGGGAAGGGCATGTTTCTTTTGGTAGCAAATCCCTCAATTAGCGCCAGCTGTATTTTTTCTACAGTCTGACTCATTTAACTTGGACACCAATGCACCACTAGTTTCTAACACAGTTTTATAAAGATGGATTGCATAATCACTTAAGATAATTTGGCACCTTTTGAAAATCCTTAAAGAATAGAGTTCTTAGTATCTCAGTTATTTCTCAAAGACATTTTAAAAGCTTATAAAGTTGTTACTTTCCTCTGTAAAAACTCAGCATAAATAAGTAACTGCTAGAAAATACACTGCATTTCATATACATTATTACATGGTTTTGTAAAATAATCACAATCTTTAGAGAGATGGATAGGGATACCAGCTTCAAGGTGCATTACAACAATACTTTTCCAAAATGTTTTCAATGAAAAATATTTTTTTCTTTCATCCCTTAAAGCTGTGTATCTTGCATTTAGGTTTGGAAGTATTCACATGGAATATTTTCCCATTTCCAACAAGGCACAATAAGGCACAATCTCTGGGTTTCTATTTCCTGGACAGTTTTTTGGTCAAACTTCAACCAGCTTTACAAGTGTTAACTCTTTAGGGCTACTGGCTACTGAGAGGTTTCAGTAAAGGTCCATTAAATATTCCAAATATGTAACTACCTCTTAAAGGGACATGCACACAGTCTCTAACTTCCTTGGCACATTAAAAAATAAATCCCACAAATAAAATAAATCAAATCACAACAATGAAAGACTAGAAGGGATTTAACAGCCCATTTTCTTCATTTTAAGCTCCTAGTTGGTTAACCCAGATCATCATGGACAAACCAAAGATGAAAATGGAGACTCCACAACCCATTCCATGGCTATTCCAACTCCTAAGTATCCGTAGAGTTCAAAAGATTTCCCCCAAGTCCCAATTTGAATCAATTTGAATTGTAGATTAATTGCAATATTCTTCCTCATATCCTTCTCTTTTCTGAACTGAATAAATGATGACTGATCACCACCTTCTACATATCATAACACAATTCCATCCCAGAGATATGCAGATCCTTTCCTGGAGTAGTACTGCATATCCAATTATTCACCACTTTGTGTTTATTAACTTGACTTTTCCTTCCCAAGTGTAGCATTAAACTTTTGTCGTTAATGAATTTTCTATCGTTTTCAAGGCATTTCTCCAAGCTACTGTTGAACTATGGTCTATGAAAACACAAACTTAGTGTCATCTGGAGGGTGAACAACATTCACAAATTTTGTAAGTGTACTTTATCAGCTGAAAGTTAAAGAACTGAATAATGCTAGAAAGATCTGGTTAAAAAATTCTCTTGTTTGATAGAGAGCATCAATAAATGACATAACTTAAACAGTTGAGGTGTGACTCACCTCAGTTATTTTAGTGTATATATGAGAAAATAGCACTGGCCTATATTATGTGATTTTTTTTCTACTGATTACTACATTTCAAGCAAGACACTGTCAGAACAACCACTAGCATTGTTATTTTTTAAACACAGGTGGTAGCTATTTGGATACTGCTGTAGTCAGCTCCTTCAGTATTCTTGAGTAAATTCCACAAGACTTTGATGACTTCAGTGTATCTTATTGAAATATTCTGTATTCTTCTGATATTCTGTGTTTGAAAATTAATTGCACATCCCACCCCACCTCCTCCCACTCACAATATATTTTATAAAGACCACACCAAAATAAACAGTTTTCAATTCAGTCTTCACAGTCATGTCTCATTATCAAAATTACCTCTATATAGCTTCAGAAATTAATAAATTAATTATGTTAATTCTTCCTTATAGAATATATTAATCAGGGAGTATTCATTCATGTTCATGTAGTTACCTCAGATTAA
The DNA here is from genome assembly GCF_965231275.1 of Zosterops lateralis. Taxonomy (NCBI): domain Eukaryota; kingdom Metazoa; phylum Chordata; class Aves; order Passeriformes; family Zosteropidae; genus Zosterops; species Zosterops lateralis. The sequence goes on from NC_139765.1 coordinate 29,170,797, forward strand.
AATTCACTCTTTCAATAAAATGCCCAATGAAAAAAAACCATGCTTATACAAAAATCTGGGGACTAGTAGAATAAGGACTCAAGGACATGAGAAAAAAATATAGTTAACTTTGGTATTGCATTTTATATCAAGAATGCACAATATATTTTTTGCTTGTTTCCGCGTGACTATAATGGTAAATATCCTCAATACAGTACCAAATATTAGGAGTTGCTAGGGAGCGTAGCGTTGGAAGCTGTCTGTTTTCCTGTTGCCTACACTGCCCTGCAGACAGGATACTGGGGTCAAGGAATTCAATCAGTTCCACATCCTCCTGCAGCAGAACTTCCTGTTGCAGGATGGTACGGAGCGTGTCAAATCGAAATCCAACATCCTTGCCACATACAAATGGACAGGAGAAAAAGCAGGCATTAGTAAAGAATATGCAAATGCTTAAACTTAAGTTAGCAGAACAAGGAAAACACCCACACATTCTACACTTTACTGACAACAATCTGTTCCCAGAGCACAGGAATGTTTCAGATATATCACAAGTAGCTAGTTTTTTAATTAAACTTGTTTAACTTTAAAAGCTCACACACTGCCTAAGAATTCAGGCTTGCAGGATGCATCACACTGACTTTTTGATCTGACCTAGATAGTAACAATAACTGGAAATAGGCCAAAGTATTTGCATAAGAATAAGAGAGGTATGGAATTTGCTAGGAGATCATTAAAAAACCAGAAAATACTTTTTTTTAAATGTCATGACATCATTCATATCAGTAATGAACAAACAAAACTTAGAAAGAGAGATATTGCTAATTAGTCAACAGTCACTTGTGGGCACTTAATTACAGTAGGGTCAGTGCACTGGGTTGAAGCCCCAAGCCAAGGCAGTGGAGTACCCTCCTGCAGGATTCTGTACCTTTCCCAAGGGAACTCAATTCAAACATCAAACGGCATGGAGCTCCAAAGACCTCATACCTGCTAAACCTCAGGTAAAATTTAGGGAGTTACTTAGTTGAGAATTTGATGCCCTAAGCATTTGCTACTTTTTCCCCAACTAGAGCTCTTCAAGACAAATATGCAGCTCATGAAGACAAAAACAACCATCAGAGAAGCCCCCTGAAATTTTCATTTGCATACTGCACCAAACCATAATTACTTCAAGTTAAGAATGTCATAACAAAACCCAACAAACACTGAACATGTGCATCCCTGCATCTAGCTAATTACAGGAGAGAAAAGAGAATATTTCTGAAAAGTCTCTAATAGAAGCTTTTAACACAAGTGTGACATTTCACAGTACAAAATCTGTTTCATTCTGTCATTGACAGAATGAGATTCTTTATGAAACCATAAGATAGTTAGTTTAGAAATTTAATTCCATGCACAGATGTCACCTCAGATAACTTTCCTTCTACTTTTAATGGAAAACATTTGTTTCAGGACTGTGTGCAAGAGGAAACTCTGCCCTCCTCTGATGCATCCTGTGTCACTTCACTACTCTGCTGTACTATGCAGCAAGACAAACATGTTTTCCATTTTCTTCAGTTATGCCTCCATCTCAAGTAAGTAAGGCTAAAAATTGCTGTTAAGATAATACCCTCAATTCGTAGGGGAAGAGGGAGGAAGAAAAAAGTCAATCAAAGATCACTAATGAGAGATTTTCAGAGGAAATTTTGTCCTCCTGAGATAAAGGAGAACTGAGATACAGCAGAACTCAGTGGGAAATGGAAAATTCTAGCTTCTCATTTTCTTTTGAAGCTCCATTTGAAGACATCATCCTTACATCATAGCAGAAAAAATAAATCAAAGATTCTGGAACAGTCTGACTAAAGCGACACTTGCAAGCCATACTAGGAGCGTGAAGGAGCTGGGTACAAGTTAAGGCAGATCTGAGACAAGCCCAGACTGGAAAGCAGTGCTGCAGGGAAAGAGCAAACAAAGCTTGCTTTGCCTTTCCCAAAAGCAGAAGCCCTGTAGAAAGCAGTGTCAAAACAAAGAGGGCAGGATGGGTCCACGGCCAGTACAGCTGCACTGTGGTGGTGCTGTGCCTGAGCTAACAAGCTGAAATAGAGGGTGAAGCAATACTCAGCTGAAGCTCTAGAACCTTCCCTCTTAAGTGGTCTCTCTACAAGGCACTAGGCTACCACATGTGGACTTTCTCAGTCAGCATCTCCCCACTGCCTTCCACCAAAGGGGTACCTACACTGCAATTAACCTAATTTCAACTTTCAAGAATTTCTTTAATTTCTCACATATTTTATTATCTTCCACATTTTGAACATCTTTGACCTGGCTATTGATACTGCTCCTGTCCTTTTGTGCCCACTTTGGCACAGTAACTGAAAACCAGACTTAGTATTATCTAAAGAATAAGTAATACTCTTAGAGCCAAAACCAACAATACAGACCAAAGATGTTGTTCAGAGGATGAGATACAGAGGAGAGGAAGACCTGTGGATTAGGAAAGGAAATGGAAAAATAAAAAAAGTGATCACTTACCAGTCGGTGAAGTATGTCATTGTTTTTCTTATATTGTGGAAAAGGAAACCAGCTTCTAAAAAATTCAACTAGTTTTGACAGGATGCCTTGCTGAAAGGAACAGAAATTACTCCAATTAAAAGAAAAGAAAAGAAAAAAACACCAAAAAACAAAGCCAAAATTAAATAAATAACAGCAGACAAAGCTTTTATTTCTGCATTTGATTTTCTTGTTAACTCAGACCCAAGTACCTGTAAGGAAGTTTCACTTACTGTGTCTGGCCTAACTTCAGAGTACACTAAGAGAACATCTGCTTCCCGTCAGTTTGCTTATGAACAAGAGAATAAAATAAAACCTTCAGTAACCCCACCTATTTGGAGCATAATAGATTGTTATGTTGTTCTGTTAAAAATAACTTCAGCTAAGATTAGATTGATCTCAAGCTGGCAGCTACTGCATTGATATGAAAGACTTTCTCTCTCCTGGGGGATAAAAATCCAAAGGTTAAATGATTGACAGGCTTTAGAAAAGTGAAAGACCAGAATAGGGACAACCTCTCCTCAGCAGCCCATTGCAGCTTGAGCACAAGTATCCAGAAGAGTTGTAAACAGAGATAGAGAGAGTGATGGTAAGAAGAAATACCCCAGAAACTCCCTGTGCACACCACTGTGTGTGCCGCCAGGTACGTTGTCTCTGTGCTGCTTCCCACACAACCTAAACCCACACTTTTGTCTGAGCTGTAACCATAACTTCAGACACCACTAATAGAGGGACTCCCTCTCAGTCATCACACAATCTACTCTCATATCCTCCTAAAACAAGATGCGTGACAGATTATAACTGAATAGATGCATGGTTTTGCTTCAGTCTGCAGCCATTCAATGACCAAAAAATCCCCAACTTTTGATATACCATTCTATCTACTTTCCTCAGACTGAACTGACAGGAAGTATTTTTCAAAATATTTACTTATATATATTTCATGAATTCTGAGGCACTGTCTCAGTCTTCAGACTGCTGAAAAGTAACCAAATAAAATGTATGCTTAAAAAAGAATTAATTGTGAAGTATTTACATTTTGTGGCATACTATTTCAAAATAATAAAGCAAAACCCCATACAGATTGTAACAGCTCAATGTATAAAAGGTGGCAGCATCTGTTTCTCCCTCTTGTTTGGGTTGTTTTTCATTTTTTATTCCTCCCCTCTTTTTTTTTTTTTTCTTCTTGGTTTTCTCCCAGCTACAAAGTGGGAAATAAAAGAACAAACCCAAGCAACAGGAGCTCAGAGTTTTGTAGTTAACTGTGACCAGCCTGACAGTCTTCTGAAGGGCAGCACGACCAGTCTAGTGCAGCAAGCCAGGGCAGAACAGCCTTATCATCAGGAACTGTCACCCTAAAGCCCTTATACTTCCACAATTTTTGAGATAACTTATTTTGGTGCCCATTTAAGTAATCTAACTCAAGCTTTTCTTTACAAATGTCTCATCTTTCTCTGTACAGTTAGATTTTGAGATCTATGCCACAAGGAAGTGTTTTTAGGTCAGTGAAGAGGTAAACCAGTAACAGGGATCTCATAATGATAGCTCTTCCCGAAACACTGACATCATTGTGGCTTGTTAGGAGGAGCTATCCCAGCAATTCACACTGAAGACTATGGAATAAATCCAACTGATTGTATGTTGATGTTGCTCAAGGGCAATGACATTAGTCAGAAGAATGTCTCTAACTGCAGCACTAGATTATCCTTCCAGTTTCTTGTGGAGTGGTGCAAAAGGAAATAAAATTTTCTAATTAGAATTTGTAGAAAATTGAAATTAAATTAACAAAGGTCTTGCTCTGCATTTTAATTTCCGACAGGGATTTCACTGAAAGTACTTTTCCCTGTACACTGAAAGCAGGGTACAGAAAGAGTCATCCATTTAATTTAAGAATGTGCCTCTTGAATCCTATCATTTTCAACTGCTTAGCCTTTGTAAGTCTTTGGATTTTTATAATGAACATTTAAAGCTACACCAAGGATAGTTTTAAACTGCTACCAGCGTACTAAACTAGACTGTGAAGTTACTGAAAAAAAAAAAAAACACCCTAGTGTGCTACATTAGCAATCTTTTAGTTTATTCTCCATGGTTTAGTTTAAAAAAAACATCTGAGCTTGCATAAACACTCAACAGGCAAGTCAGTGCTTGAAAATACAAAGCAAGACAATCCACTGTCTTGGGCTGTGACCCAATAGAGTACAGCAACAGACTGAATTATTCACATCCTTGGAATAATGTCTCACAGTTTGCATTCCCATTGGGAGTGTTACTGACAAGTAAAACTACTTTCGCCAACAGACAAGTCAGGTCATGGTGCCAATGCTTCTGGAGTATTCTTACTGCTTTAGAACAACACTCAGTCAAACTCTGCAAATTAAATAACAAAGATGCATAACTCCTAAATATTGCATACATTAAAAATTAGCATAATACATACACATTTTAGGTAAATGAATTTGAATCTAAAAAATAATTCTAAGGACTATTTCTCTTTTGTAGAGGAATTTTTCAGAAGAAGATAATGCTACACATTGAATACCTTGCATTGAATGGGCGGGAGCCTTAGAAAAAGGCAAAGGACTGGTCCCTCTGCCATCAGGGCACCTGTACAGCTACTGAGAGCTAGCCCCAGCACAATCCTCAGAAGCTGCCTCCAGCACCAGCTCTGTTCTAATGACAAAATATCATCATATCTAAGGTGGGACAAGGTGTGACAATATAATCAACTCAAACATTCAGATATGCACAGCAGTCTAGGAAAATGGCTGAGATAGGAAAGATGTAAATGGGAAGTAATAAATTCTGTACAGATCAAGCAGAATTACCCAAATGGGATTTAATTTCAGAAAACAAGTCTAGGAGCTCTGACTAGCAGTGCTTTTGAGTAGCAAGAGATCACAAAACCAGGACTTTAGCTGTAACTTTCTCCACAGACTGGCACAGCCAGGAACACAGCATCTACAATTACTATGCTACATCACATCTCTATAATCACTCATATGGGAGCTTAGCATTTCATCAGCCCCCAGAACACAACCTTAAAACACCTTCACTTTGAGCTTTTTAACTCAATGTTTTTTCACCTTTTTTCACCTTTGAGCTTTTTAACTCAATGTTCATTAAGACCATATTCCAATCAAAAAAAAAAAAAAAAAGTCCAAAAAACACCACCAAAACCACACGTCCTGAGCAGTATTTAAAATATGCTTCAAATTCAACTGGTGCCTCTGCCTTTCCTTATGCCTGAACCACACGCTCTGCTTGGCGGGACAGCTAGACACAACAGAAATATTTGTATCAGGCACTAGGAACCTCTTTTTCTTCCCAGATTTGTTTTTTCAGTCCATGAAGATCCCAAGGTAGACCTTTGCCGTGCCAAATTCTTTCTGTGTGTCACCTGCTTTCAGCTGCACAGGGTTCCCACTTGACCAAACACAAGAGGAGGAAACAATCTCAAGTCAAAGAGAAAGCAATACTCTAGCTTTTACATTTTTATTTTAATAAAGTGTTTAAGGCATTTGGAAATTTGATTTTCAGAACAGAAGGAAAGTGATATACATATACTGGGAATCACTCAGTGTGGAACAGCATCTGCTCCCTGTAATCATAGTTACATCAAGCCTCAAGGAAGATCATTTTATATTGAGACTGTGGGTAGGTACATATTTAGAAGTCAGAAACCATTTATTTTCCAGACATTTTATCATTTCAGTAGACTAAGCCAGTGAAGGCCAAGAGAAGGGAAATGGTAACAGTCTCATGTAAAACTGAGGAAATGACTGGATAGGAATGCAAATTATTTGTCTGTATGTCATAAAAAAGTTGCAGCAAAGCCTCAGATCCTCCTAAATCCAGTCTATTTTTCTAAATGTGTGGCCAGCTGCCTCTCCCTCATTTTCTTTCCTATTGAGACACCCTACCAAAATGGGACACAGAAATCAAATGACAAAAACAGACTTTCTGACATCAGATTACAAAAGAAAAGTGTTAACTCTTCCAACTGGTACTAGAATTGCAGCAGGAAGAACCTATGCCGATTTATCACTAAAAAATGCACACAGGTTTCTTCTTCATTTCCACTATGTATCCTTGTCTAGACAGAGATGAGACAATGTGAACATCACCCAGTGTTTGTAAGAAATGGACAGCCCAATTTCACACACCCACTCCCTTCAAGTTGCAAGGCAAACCATGAAGAATTACTTCTAATTCTGACACAATACTGGAGGAATTGCTGCCAACACAATAAAATGAAGTCTAAAATGCTTGAGGGGAAGGAAGGGGGAAAAAACAGAATACCTGAGGTTTTCAAAAGTGGTATATCTTAAAACTTTTGAGGTTCTTATCCCCACAGCACTCTTGTATAAAATTCAGTGGAAATTATATACAGAATATCATACTGATTTTGTGACTGTCACAAAATTAACTATGCAAAATAACGTAGTGACAGTCCATTCATTACTTCATAGTAACCAACAGAGTACCAGCCCATGAAATGTCATTCTATTTTTTAATTAACAGTGAACAAATGTTAACATTTAATAAATAAATAAATTCTTATTCAAAGTCTTCCTACACTAAGTCAGAATGGATATCTTCCATGTAAACATACCACAAAATAACCGTTAGCTTTAAAGAGAAAACATATTTTCAGCTGGTTTCTTGAGGGTTATGGTGAGTGCCAGCTGACAATTGTGAAAAGCAAAAGTGGTAGACCTAATATTTCCATGAATCCTTTTAAAGGTAGCTCAAAATAAATAAAATTGTGAGCTAAATCCTGATTTAAATGCTTCCTTGCTTTGTGACCAGTGATAGAAGCAATCATTATTAGAAATGCAATAGCTATCCACATCAACTATCTCATTCAAATTGGTTACTGCATTTCTACTTCCCAGAAATCCTCTTTCTTAATATGTTTTGTCACAGATGAAGCTATACTTAGCAACTGAATGTCTGGGGAGGGCTGGAAACTATAAATATTCTGTTCTAGAAAATTACAGGTTGTATTCCCAGAATGTCATGCTAAGCTAACATAATAAGATCCACTATGTAAGATAATTTTCAACACTCAAAAATTTATTTATCAAAGCTTCTTGTTTCCCTAGCTTACATAAGTGCAAAGAAACACTTCAAACTATACTGATTAACAACGACTTCAAGATACAATAATAGGCTGAGGTTCATTGCCTGGGAGTTTTTGCCTTTTTTTTTTTTTTTTTTTTTTTTTTAAAAGTAAGCTGATTTCTCCTATTTGTGAAGCAATGCAGTTTCCTTGTGAGAAGATAAATACTCAGCAACAGGAAGGTGCTCACCTTCTGGGCAGCATGCACAGTCTGCTCCCTTTGGCTTTCTGCTGCTGCACATTGCTCTGCCTTCTGTGACACCGAGGAACATACTTCAAAATCTGTGTGTCCCAAATCCTGCAGATATTGGTACAGTGGGGAATTCTGAAAAGGGAGTTATAGAAAGAAGAAGGAGAAAAAAACCAATGTTAAAAATCATTCTGTGTTTCCCACAAAACACCACTGTGAATTCAGCAACCACACAACCAGCAATGAATGGATTGAGAAATGGGAAAAAAAAATAGAAAAAAGCTTCTGCTCTCTCCAAGGATGATACTAGTATTCTGGCTTAAAAAAAAAAATAATCCCACAGCATATGAACAAAAAAAAACCAACTCAACTTTTTAAAATTGCTGGCAAAATGAATGATTTGCAAACAGTCCTTAATAACATAGAAAAAGTATGGAATTCTGATCACCAGAGAAGAGTGATACTTAGAGTGATTAAATATTTATTGATATAGAGCTGTGAAATTTCTTCTTGTCATCTGCATCAGGTATCTAGATTTACTTAACTCTTATTTTTCAGTTTACAGCTACATATATGCCAGTATCTAGGACACATTTGATGAAAACAGTACCTAGGATAACTCCAGTTCTACTTAGGACATGTAAAAAGACTTCATTTTTAAGAATAAACTCTCAGCAATCAGTCTGATACAGCCTAGTTAGACAGGGATTAATTTTGCCCTCTGAAAAATTTTATTAACTAGAGTATGCAAGCTCTAGCCAACTGCATAGAAAAAACACCAACATCCTAATTTCACATACTATCAACCAAAACACTAGATATAAAAAGTAAAAACTTTACAGTAAATGATGCACAGTTGTGGAGGTTTGCAGAAATAACCACCAACAGAACACCTACCACTAACTGCTACACTGACTGTCATTAACTTGCTGGTGCAAATGCTTGTGAAGGGGCCCACCTAACTCTGACTATGTACCAACACAGCTGAATCTCAAATGACTGCCTGCCATGAAATATAACCATCATTCATACCAGCTGAACAAATTAACTTCTTACCTTTAGGAATTTTGTTAACCCTATCACCAAAGTGCTATTTTAATCCCTCTTAACTATTTAAAGCATGCAAAATCATACTTGTGTTTACTCTGTTTCAGTTACTCACAACAGATTCAGCATCAAGTCATTACCTGAAACTTAAATATTTCTACCAACTCACAGGTAAAGACAATCACACTCACCCACAATGACAATGGTTGTGCAAAACACTAGGATAGGTTAATGACTCATTTCCCTGTGAGAATATTTCCAGTGTGACAACACAATCCTGTGTTTTTTCCAAGTACCTTTCTTCCATGGTTGAATACTTTTTTCAAAGCACATCCAACTCTAATTAAACTGTGCTGTTCTGGACTGGCTGTTTCTCTCTAAGTAGAACATGCTATTTTACCGGAACTCCTTAATTAAAATGGAAGAGAAAATGTAATAGACTAGAATACTTGTTCTATTTTAGACACTGTTAAATTCACCCAATAACTTCAGGACAAAACTGAGAATATGCCTGGAGGTGCATAACCTTGTCTTCTTAAAATGGCTTTCAAATAGAGCCAGGCTGTGCATTGCCAACACACCTGGAACAACCTGAACACCTCCACACAAGAACTTTCAGGGTAGCATGGACTTTTCCCCATTTAGATGAAGACACAGACAACACAGTAGGTGAACAGACAATGTTTTCTTCAAAACTCATAAGGCTCACTCCAGGCAGAACTTCAAGGAAGTCATATCTAGGCTCTTGGCAAACCTGACCATCATCTTGACCATACCTGCCACAAGCAAGGCAGCCATCATACGACACAGGACTATTCTTGCCCTTCCTTGGCACTCACCAACATACAGACAGCTGGAAATATAATCCAAAAATGCTGAGGAATTTTTCTATTATCTCAGGGTGCACCTTTCTTTGTGGTCCATGATGAGATAATTTTTTAAAAGCTGATCAAGAAAACTCGTCTATTGCTGTTTAGATTAGTTCCATTTCCTCACAAAAATGGGTGAAGGAAGGCAGAATGAGAAGTAGAGACAGACAGAGACTATCCACTGGAAACTGAATTATCTAAAATCCTGAAAGTTATCACTAGTAAATGAAATATGGCATAGATGTAAGAATGCCCAATTCTTCCCTTTTACTGGTGACCTAGTTACATCACAACCTTCCATCTAACTATAATTAGTAGATTTTCTACTCTACAGAAACAGTAAAAAATACACCATCTCTCTAAATGTTAATGAAATTTCAGCCCCTAACTAGGAAGAATAATTTTATTTGTTCTTGTAACTAAGGTAGAATATGGGCATCTTACTAGTCACCCTTCTGACTAACTCTTAGAAGACTTTTACATGGCCTTGTAATGGGTAAATTTACATTTTTTTATCCCTGTTCAGAACTGGAAATCAATTTTTTGACTATTAGCTTAGGAAATGAAAATTAATTAAAATTTCATGTGAATGTTATTCCTTTAATTAGATAATGGGTTTTCTCTTTCAGTTTCTCAGAAAGTACTCAGGCTACAAAATCTTCCTCTAAGAGACTTCTTTGCCTCCCCATGCTTTGACTATCCCATTCTTTCTAAAATATTATTAACAGAACTTACTTGCATATTGGAAAAATCCTGTATTTTTATAAAAGTCAATGACCAAGAAGTATGCTGTGACTAAAATTCCTTACGTGAGTAAAACCACCATTGTTCCCCTTTCTGAATCAATTAGAAGCATGCAAGATGTGCATAAAGAAAGCAATGAATAAGAATTATGTTGAGGCATTTCTGAAATTAGATTATTAGGAATCTTAACAAAGTATTCACAAAAATCTTCCATTAAGAGTTCAGGTCTCTTGTGTAGCACAGGCAGCTTCACATTTTGCTTACAGAAATCTGAAGGTTACACTCCTATTAGAAACACCACAGATGGCATACATACATCAGTCTATGCAAACACAAACCCACAGTATTTATTTATTTATTGTATTTCACTTCCTATGCCTAATAAGCCTGTCACTTGCAAAGCTGTGTGGTCTGTAAAACTCATGGTTGCCTATAATCAAAAGAGGAAAAAATGGAGGATGTCTCCACCACTCTATAGATAATATGTCCCATGAATATAAGCAATGTCTAGAAAATCCATTAAAGCAATTTTTAAAAGCCAAGGGTAGATTTTATGTGTGCACATTCATACAGAATTTCCAATATTATCAAGGAATCAGAAAATTATTAATTATGCAACTACACAATTGCAATGTGATAGCATTAAAATATCCTATTTTGTATACTGTGTTTCAGTACAAGAGACAGAAGTACTGCACTTAATGCTTACAAAGGATGTTTCATCCTCACAAAGCTCTAAAAGCAACAATTAAATCTCATAATGTATCTTATGTATCACAAATTATAGCTCTGAAGTTTTAGCTTAGATCCTTACCCAAACCTCTCACTCCTAAAAGCCTTCTTTCCCATGAAAAAGATCACAGACATGCACATATTCTTGAAGATGCACTTCTAACTGTGAGAAAAGTTCCTTGGTTTGAACTCATGCTGTTGTTCATCAGCACTGCTAGGCTCAGCTGCTTTCACCTGCAAATATCATGATAATATTAAAAAAATATCCTTACTTGTTGGGGAAAATAGGAGGCCTCTGCCTTGTTTTCTACCAGTTTTTTTTTTGCCCTGAATTAATACATTCCTTATTGCAACAGTCCAACATTAAGAAAGAAAAAAAGCACAACAGCTTTTACATTTCTGCATGTGATAGAAATGCTACACTTATATTTCAAGAAATTCAAGATACACCAGAAAGTTTATCCTTACAAGCAGTAATAGTTAATAATAGTAATATTTTTTAAAAATAGACTTGTGAAAAAGCATTTATATTAGAATGTGAGGTAAAGGGACAGCAAGTTTCCAAGTTTGTTTCAGTGGATGGCCCAAAGAGGGAATTTTAAATACAAAATCTCATCTTCCTACTAACAGAGCATATTATTTTAGAGGAATCTATTCCAAGTACTTTTGAATTTTTACTTTCAAACCCTCTCAACTTAGATCATAACTAGAACCATTAGTATTACTCCCATTTGACAGTCAGGTTTGTTTGTTTATTTCTAGTTGTGTCTGGCAGAATGACATGGTAATGAATAATGTACAAAGTAGAGAGAAAATTTAAAAAAATAAGCAAGTTTATTATTATGTTACCATCATACTGTTACTGATAGGAAATATTATCTAAAGTAAGTGATACTTGTAGGGGCATCCATGACTTACAGGGACAAGGTACTCTGCAAACCTGAGGTATTCTAGAATATGTGGTTTTATTGCAAGGGTCGTGGGTAGAAAGGGCCTTCCCTTCAGCCACCAGCCTCGGCTGGAGGGAAGTCCCAAAGAGAGAGGGAGGGAGAGCAAGAAGGTATGGGCTAAGAAGAGAGGAACGAGAGAGAAAGCTGGCAGGGGTCAGAGTGCAGGGGGAAGAGCAGGGGGAAGAGCAGGGAAAAGAGCAGGGAAAGGAGAACAAGGTCCTGGTTACAATACATTATATCTCCTTTTGTGATGAATATTCTAATTTACAGTGACTAACCAATACAAGACACAAAACCCTATAGAATCTACATACAGCCTATAAGAACTACTACATTACCATGTGTTATATTTTAAACTCTAAAAACTACTCTTTAGACTTTTCGGTTTTGCTACACTGACCTTTGGATCCCTTAGCCAGCAGAAAGGTCTTGTTCAATCAAAAGGGATTCTCTTTCAGCTGGCCAGGCTATTGTCTCCAGGTTATATAGTAACTAAGACTCGGTATCCTACAACTCAAAGTAAGCTTCTGTTTCTATTTCGATTCTAGGTTTCATATTTTCAGAACTTTTGCTAAGCAATTATATTTATAAGGTTTCCCTGATTCATCTTCCCCAACAGATACTAAACCAAGGTTTTTCAGCAATATACTGTAATTATTTCTAAAGTTTCCTCCAAGTTGCTGCCCCTTCTTATAACTCAGTTTCTGGACACAGGACACAGGGATTACGGTCAAGGAGTTTTGAAAAATTATATTAATTGTCCAAAATGAGTGCTGGAAATGAAATAGTTCCAGAACAGACAGAAGACTAAAAGCCATTCTTCTCTGGTGTACTTTATACAGATTATATATGAAAAAACTTTTTAACAAGTGAAGTGAGATAGTCAGAAACAGCTGTTGTATTGAGTAGGAACAGGGTTTTTAAAAGTTTGAAGAATCAGAGTTCTGTGGACTCAGCAGAGATCAACAAAAAAACTTATCTTTTTACTTTTCCAATTTGCTATAGTAATACTGCAAAGCCATTCAATTCTAACCATTTACAGTACAGTACAGGCTTAACTAAACTCCTGTTAAGAGAATCAAGAAAGAAAATCCTTTCCTCCTCATTCATAACTCAATAAGCATATTTATTTTAGATCCATACTGCTAAAAATTATTTCACTCACATACATATGTTTATTTACAATTCTTCATTGCTGAAAGTGGTTGAGACTCATTCTAAACCCAAGATATTTTTTGCAGGATTAAAGAACAGTCCACTAAATTACTGTGGGTCTTTAATACTTCCCCAATGCTTATTTTAATAATTACTTGGGTTATGAAAAATCATCATCTAAACTGAAGACTAAGCATTGTGTTTGTAATTATAAGACTGTAAAAATAAAATTAAAAAAAAAATCAAAATCAAGGCAAACACTAAAAACACATCACTATGTGATAGAAAGTCTGTATTAGTAGAGAATTCCCTGGCCTCAGAAAAGAGTTTGCTTTTGATATATAAATACTCAGATATTTACATCTATTAAAGCCTTGCAAGCACACATATCACACTTCAATATTTGAGGCATTTTGTGAGTATTCTGAGAAAAACCTTTGCAAGCACATGTCAGACTAAGACACTGTTAGCTTTCCTAGCCTTGTTACAATAGCAGCTGAAAATCAAAACCACACCCAATTATTTTTGCTGATGCATCATGAAGTAAATGACTCACCATTTCTCCAATAAAGATAGGGGCTTCTCTCACTCACGTTCTTTACTATGATACAATTTGCCACTTAGTAGCTAATAAAACAGATTAGGCTTGGAAGTACTATTTACTGACATTGGACAAAATAAGAGGCTAAAGATCTCCTCTTAAAATAAGGATATTGTTCAAAGCTGAGTTTCCAATATGTCAAAAACACTGAGGGAGCTTAACCCACCTCCAAAATAACTACAAATTATGAATTATCAGTTTAAAATTCCAGAAGATTAAACATTTCTACCAGAATGACAGCAAAAGCTAAGTTATGCTGAGCATGTGGCTAAACTCAGAACAAATTACCAGTATTGAAATCTTCCCCTCTCTCAAAATGAATGTGAAAAAGTTGAGCTCAGACTCACAGACAGCGCGATCTTTGTCTCCTGGAAGAGTGTATTCCATTTTTCTCTTTGGTACTGCTCCCATGCACCTGACAGAATCTCTCCCACCTCCCCGTTTCTTTCTGCTTGTCCCTCCAGGATGATCCGAGATGAGGATGAGAAGAAGCCGTCAGTGTAACTGCACCTGTGTCCCTGCACAGTGGCATTTTCCTCACAGCATCAGCGGATGCACTTTGAAACTTCCCAGGATCATGCGATTTCTCCTGACTAATGTGGCTTTCTAACTGGGAGGAGGGAGATGAGGATGACAGATTGCTAAAGGCTTTTAAAAAGATGCTGCTTGAAAGAATTACTGCACATTGATCTCATATTCAGCCATTAATAAGACCTTCCAAGCAACAGTATTTAAAAGCCTTGGTCATATTCTCCTGGCTGGTAACCACCTCCTCCTGAGCACCGACTGACAAAGAGCCAGGCACTGCTGACAAGGCTAATATTAGACAATGACTTCAAGGCAGCCAAAGAGTCATTTAGATTTCCTATTCTGCTTTCATTGCCACAGCAGCACAGACCTTGGCTTCTCCAGCACCAGTATCATCTGATTTACAAGTAGGCTCTGAGAGCTACTTTAAAGCCATTAACCTATTACTGTTCCCAGATATTTTTTGATGCACAATATCTTGGCCAGTGGCAGGACTCAGCATGGGGGGGTGGCATGGGGCTGGGTCAGGGGAGGTTTGGGTTGGATATCAGGAGAGAACTTTTCACCTCAGGGGTGGCTGAGGCTCCTCAGGAAGGTGGCCATGGCATCAGGCTGAGTTCAGGAAGCATTTGGAAAATGCTCTCAGGACCCTGATGTGATTATTGGGGTGTCCTGCATGGGGACTGGAGTTGGGCTCGATAACCCAGTTGGGTCCCTTCCAACTCAGTATATTCTCTGATTCTGTATGTATCTATTTTGCATGGACTCATGTGTCCTCAAGAGTTTGGGAAGTTTTACAGCCTGTGTATATTTCTGCATCACTGTATCTCTGACATGGGAATGCTCTTTCCTTTGTATTGTACAGCAGGTGGTTGCACATTACTGCCATCATGGAAAAGCATTAGAAAAAAATATTGCATACTAGGCAAAGCACTGAAATTCACCCAGAGCTTTGCACTGTTTACCTGTTCAAAAGTGGACCTGCAGTTGCAGGTGAAAAGCTGACGAGTTCCTTTCTGACAGATGAAAAACACCAGAAAAACTGCAAGTAAAAGCAGTAAACGTAAACATTACTTTCCCTGAAGGACAAGGTAAGAAGCCAGCCGACTCTGTACCTGGCGTGGATGGGAAGTCACTCATCATGCCAGTTATCAGACTAAACTGATGATACAGCAAGATTGGTTTGCTTTATACCAGTCACTAACTCACAGATTTACTCCTTCGTTTACATTCGAAACTCAGTTAATTAAATTAATGCATCTGACTGGTAAACTAGTGAAATATTTCTGATATGTTTTTGAAACCTCTTTAAAGCATTAGCTCCAATTAATCAACTTATCTATTACGGATCATGTCAATTCTTACTTCTAATGACAACACACTGTGCAAACATCTTTACTGAAGAGAAAGGCATTCAAGAAACAAAAGGCACTCACATTATGAAGATTAAAAGAAAACTATACCAAGCAATTCATTCTATTCCAGTGTCTCAAGGAAGTTGACTCATGACTTGAAGTTGTAAGAGGAGTACTACAGTATTAACCCTCTGTAAATTACTCCAGAACAACTAATACAGAGGAGGATTAAAAAACAAACCTCAAAATTGACTCTGAATCATCATGTACTTTCTTAGAATTTCTTAGAAAATCCTAAAATTTTCTATTAAAAATAGTAACAGCAATATAGATTTACACACTATATGGTCCATATAATACTTTTATCTGTCTGTTCTGACATCCAGGAATGCCTGATGGGTTGACTTGGCCTCTACAGCTAGACTGTTCTTCACATAGTTTTAAGCTTGCAGACTGTTCTTCACATAGTTTTAAGCTTGCAGCTTATTTTATTTTCTCTCTAGTATCACCTGCTCCCAAGTCATGTGGTGAAAAGGAGCAAAGTCTGTCCTCCTCCTCAACTCAGCAAACTGCTGAGAAGCAAAATATCTAAAACAGTCCACCCATCAGCAGTGCAAGTGCCTGAAGAGTACACTGCAATCCTCAGCAGAGCCATCTCCCCAGGCTGCACTGGCACGGTCAATTTAACCTGCCATTACCTGTGGGTGCAGCTGAGAGCCGCAGCACCACTTCCCAACACGGCTGGCAGTATTTATGCAGCCAAGTGGTGAGATGGAACAGGGAAACAATCTGACAGAAAAAAACTAAGATGGATTTTTTTTTTTTTTTTCACATTCTTAGCCAAGTTAGTTTATCTAATCAGTCTCCTGAGCCACTGTGCAGCATCACCCACAAATCCAGGTGCCAGCATAAGGAAGAGGATGGGAATACACTGCAAAAGAGGAGTGAAGCCCAAACACCACTTCTGCCAACAGCCCACACTTCAGGCGCACAAAGCACAGTCCCAAAACCAGCTCATTAGAATGACAAGTGAACTGTGGCTTTGACAGAGCTGTATATTTATAACTGGCTTTATTTCATGCATATATAAAAACTAAGAGTACTACATTTTTAGTCCACCCAATATTCGGTGAGAAACCCTGCTAATGGAGCATTACTGACAGTACTGTTGAAGGTATGTGAATGCTGCTTTTCAGCTTATTTTTCCTAATGTGTGAGACCTTATTTTTTAGAATACAACATTACAAGTCTGATGCTTGACAAAAATCACATTATTTTGCAAGTCCTAAAGTTTTAACATTTTTGAATGAAAGTGACTGAAAATTCTAATCACAAGAAGTTTCTGAGGTTAGATTCCCTGGGATTTTCATTTGTTTTTATTTAATTTTTTAAAGAAAATTATTTTACAACACTTTATTTGGGAAAAAAAAAGCATTTGTGAAAACACGTGACTGAGTGTTTTGATAAAAGCTCAACCTTTAAAACATATGGTTTACAAGGGTTCAGATAAGGATTTGAACATTTAGTGATGCACCAATATTCTAAGAAATACCATATTTTAGCCATGTTTTACTATTGTAGGCATGTAGAGAACACATCACCTAAAAGCTGCTCTGTATACTGTGTATCATGCTGGGAAATGGTAGTGCTTCTTCCTAGAATCTCTTTCAAATCTTACAGAAATCTGTGGATCAGAACATTATATGTAGGTATCCTCCATCCCCCTGAGCAGCAAGCAGCACCTTGGTTTGATGCCTAAATAAGCAGTGAGAGTTGTCTTTCTGAACCTGATGTTGGAATACATTAAGGTGCTGCCCAGGACTTCCCTTTTGTGCCACATCCCTGTTCTGCAGACCCCACCACTCCTATCTCCTCCCCACACAGGCCTGACCCAGTGCCATGTAGCTGCCAGCTCTGCTGGGCTCTGGTACCTCCTTTCTCTCTCAGGATGGCATGATCCTTGGAAATCACTTCCCCACTCTTTTCAGGACTCAGTTCTCACATTAGCTTCTTCTACTACTGCAAGAAGGCAAAGAGCACAGAACATGTCTCTTCAAACTCTGGGAAGGGTAACTCCATTTCTGTAGGTATTTTGCTCCAGAGGTGGGAAGATTGCTTGAACAAAGGCTGGTTGTGACATGAGACTGACCTGTTACATGTTCAAAATCTTTGCTCTGAGTTTGTGGGTTCAGTACAGCTGTGTTCAATATTTTACACAGATACAAACTTTGGAATTTGGACAAGAGGTTTTTATGCTCTTTGTGTTCAATCCCAGCTTGTTTTCTTTTTAAATATAGATTAGCACAGATTCTGCAATTTGAGGCAGACAGGTGAACCAAAGAGCGCCTCATTTTGTTAACTTGGTATTATTATCCCACTTAAAAAAAGAGAATCTGAAGTCGTGAAAGAACACACACACAATTTATATGGTATTGCTCAGCCTGGGATTTCTACTGGGTCAAACAATCACAGATAGAAAAGTCTGGAGTTACAGTAATGATCAGATCCTCTAGATCTAGAATAAAATATTAGATTCCACAGTTATACAACCATCATGACACACAGGCAGCTATTCTTGAACATGTATTTCTACTAGTACTGAAATAGCTAATGAATAGCAGTATTAAGTAAATAATATGGACACAACTGGTTGTAGGAATGGCACAAGATCCATTAATAAATTAAAACAATGTCTCAAGTGAGAAAATATTTATTTCCTAATTAATTTTTTTTTAAATGGAGATTTTATGCCAATGAAATTAATTCAGTATTACACAATTCTACATGAACATAATTCTACATGCGAATTTATACTTCAAACAATGCATATGCAAAAGCCCTTAAAAATCTAAAGTGGTGGCAGTTTGATATTGTGTGTGTCAAAATCATATATTTGTGCAGTCTGAGTAACTTTCTTCTGAATACACAGAATTAAAATGGAAAATAACAAAAGTCACCTACAACCCCCCTACCAGAACTGCTCTGACCGCAGGGATCACTTTCTGGGATCTCAACAATGGTCTGAGTGAAACTGAAGGAAGGACCATGTCACCAGGAGGAGAGGCTGAGAGCTGGGACTGGTGAGCCTGAGGAAACCTCATGGTGGGTCTCATATCCAAAGAAGAAGTGAAAAGAGGAGAGAAATGGGCACTTTTCAGTGGTGCCCAGTAACAGAAACAGAGGAATGGGCACTAAGTGAAACACATGAGGTTCCCTTTGAACATCAAGAAATTTTTTGGTGTGAAGGTGACTATGTATTGGCACTGGTTGCCCAGAGAGATTGTAAGATCTCTCTCCATCCTTGAAGACACTGAAAAGCCATCTGGACATGGTCCTGGGCCACTGATTCTACATGACCCTACTTGAGCAGGGTCGTAGACCAGATGACCTCCAGAGGTCCCTTTCAATCTCATTCTGTGGTTCTATGAGCACATCTTGATATCTATCCAAAGGTTAAAAAAAAAAAAAAAAAAAAAAAAAAAAAAAAAAAAAAAAAAAGCTTGCACAAACTCATTAAAATATAGGACAAATTACACAGCTGGAAGCTGAAAATGCAGTATTTGGATCACCTTCATCCCAGTATTCTGAAAGAATGGGCACAGGAGATGAAAGATGCAGCAGAAAGGATTTTTAATAAATCTATAAACTCAAAAGCAGAAAAAATCCAAGCAGAGTGCCTATATTTAAAAGGAGAAAAAGCAATCAAGAATATGTCAGGTCTATGAATTTGATCAAAACCCAGCACACTACTGAGAATAATTATTCTTTCTTGCAAAATTCAAAGATAAGTAGAAGAAAACAAATGATCATCAAAGAGGATATCACATGGGTTCACCAGAGGTAGATTGTGCCAAACTTACTTGACATCTTTCTTTGATAAGACAGCTAATTTTTATAAATAAAGGAAATTAGGGAAGTTTATCTGGATTTTTTACACTGTGTTGTATGGGTATGGACTTTTGATACCATTCCATATCAGTTAAGACAAAAAAGATGGGAAAGGAACCAAGTGTGTTGATGACAGAGGTAACAGTGGTCTACACTGAATGGAAAACTATTGGACCAGAAGGTTACTAATGGAGCTCATAAAAAATGAGTCTTTAGTCACAGCTTTTGCATTTTTAAATTTTTTTATATTTGCATAAAACTTATATCAAAAACCTTACTAATGACATTTCCTGATATCACCAAGTAGCATTACATATGCAGAAAAGTATTGAAACATAATAGAAAAATAAATGGAGGACCTTAAGTGGGTATTGATAACAGCATGCAATTTAACAACAGACAACAGCAAGACATTACACAGAAGGACTAATAAAAACAAACTCTCCAATAATGTGGAAGCTGTTGATAAAATCAAGGACACATACGAGCGGTTACCTTATCATATTATATCTGAGTCAAACAGTATGAAGACATGAAAACATTGTTTCTAGGCCTAGCATACAAGAAACAAAGTATTCCCAGAAGCAAAAAGTAAAAATAGTTGTGTAAGACCCTAGCAGGAATGCCAAATACCATGTTACAAGATGTGGTAAAGAAGCATGAACCGAAAAGCCATGAAAACAAACAAACAAACCAAACTAAAAATTATGAACAGAAAAATCTGTTTCATTAAAAAAAGCTAAGATATACTGGCTTATCCAGCCTAACATAATGCTTAGCCAGAACAAGTTTGCTTTCTATGAACACATTAGGAGAGGTAAATTCTTCCCCTGTACTTGGCACTGGTGAGGCACCCCTAGAGTACTGTGTTCAGTTCTGGGCCCCTCATGATAAGACTTTCAAGGGCTGGAGTGTGCTCAGAGAAGGGCAGTGAAGCTGGGGAAGGGTCTGGAACAGAAGTCCTGTAAGGAGTGGCTGAAAAAGCTGGGGGTGTTAAGCCTGGAGAAAAGGAGGCTCAGAGGTGACCTCATCACTCTCTACAATGACCAGAAAGGAGGCTGTAGCCAGGTGGGAGTCAGCGACAGGACAAGAGGACACACCCTCAATCTGCACCAGGGGAGGTTCAGGTTGGACATCAGGAGAAATTCCTAAACAGAAAGAGTATGTAAACACTACTGTCCAGGTAGGTGGTGGAGTCACTATCCCTGGAGGTGTTCAAGAAACAACTGGACCATGGTCCTAGTTGATAAGGTGGTGATCAGTCAAAGGTTGGACTTGATCTCAGAGGTATTTCCCACCTAAATGTTTCTGAATTCAGTAAATTCTAGAGACAGATAAGAACTATATAAGATAACAGAAAATATCAGCTGATGTGCAAGTAGGTATAAAGCGGCGATGAATGAATTTCAGTCAGAAATCAGATGGCAGTTCTAAATCATCAAAGTTCCAACACAGTCCCTCCACTGGCATAATGATGCAGAAATTTAGCTAGTTTGAACAAGAAGCTTCTTTAATTTATACATTAAAAAATTTAAAATAAAACGAAAAGGAGATCACATTGTCCACACAACAATAAAAAAACCTAACACAATTCCAGTCTCATACAAATACACAAAATGCTGAAATTTTCCAGAGGATTCCAAGGTACACTGTAACTGCAGTATAATGGTCTTCCAGGTTTTGTATAAAAACTCATCTTAAGCAATTTAACATCAGTTTGTTATCTCATGATCTCCCCTACTAAATTCAGACAAGCACTAAAAAAGAACACCAGTTATTGTTCCTCCATTGTTTAGTACAATCTGCTCTACATTGCCATGATTTTTAATTTGTCACACTGCTGGATGGACAAGCCTAGACCCAGCATATCAGAGGCACCTCCGTGTTTCTTGAGTTCTGTTCCTCCCCACTGTGTTTGTAGTATTTTAGTTAGAAGAGCAACTGCTTGTAAGAAATGCAAGAATTGAAGTGCTGGGACTATTCAGTCAGTGAATAAATATTGCTGGTTGCTGCAGGAATTCATTTATAAATTGGATAGAATATGGCAGCATTCAGTGGACAGAGTAACTGCCCATCATTCACTATTGTTCAGTCATGATGATCTGCAGTGGCATTCAAACTTGATAGAAAACACTGCTTTGCCAGAACAGAAATGCGCTGTTTGTGCTTCCTTGCTTTCAAAGATAAATTACTGTAAAACATACTTGGATAGTGAGAAAAATTATTGGTCCTTGGAAGCTCAGAAATACTTATCAGCAGGCCATCATCTGTTTGATGCTGCAAAATTATTAATGTGGACAGCTGTTACTGATGTCTTCAGGGCCAACTGGACAGAGCTAGGACCCAAAAAAAAAATCCAAAAAATAACCTGAGCATAACCATCATACGGAACACATGAAGTATATCCCATTTGCTTCTCTTTCCTACCCATCCTTTTGGGTATGAGACACATGAAAGACCACTTATTTCCTGATTATGCATTTGTTAGCACACCACGACTCCTTATACCATCAGTTGATCTCTTGCTGAAGGCAGCTCCAAGTGCATAGAGAAAACAGCTGGTCACAGCAATTGTGGTCTAATGCTAAAGCCCTCTTGCAACAGTGACTGCTGACCAACAGGGAAGTGACCGGCTGAGGTGCATAGAAAATGTAGCTGCTTACCAGAAACAACAAATAATTAAGGGGAAGAGTTTGGGGCCCAAGAAAACAAAAATTAAAAATACAAATATGTTGTAGCATTAACTACACCAATGGTTTTTGGCTCCTTGCCAATTCCCATCTCTGGTTCATGCGTGTGAAGTATGCTTATAATTCTCTGTGGAGTCTTCCTTTTATTATAGCATGAACCCTGCTGAGTATTCCTGAAGATAATTTTGGTGTGTATTTCAGAGTACCCATTTTTATGAGTCGGCAGCCCACCCAGTTTTGTAAACCACCCAATCAGCCAACCTGTCCTGGGTTGCAAGGCCAGGTGTAACCAAAAGTATGTATTGTATCACTATCTGTTAAAAACAGCTGAAGAACTGCTCTTTATCCCTTCCATGACCCATCCTCCCTCGGGGGATATCTCCTGTTAATGGGCCATTAAGGCTCACCTCATGATTGATAAAATTACATCATCCCACTGTGAGATGCTCCACCCAAAGGGAGGAGCCAAACATTCCTACCTGGATAAAACCTGAGATTCAGAACACCAGGACAGCCTTTTTCCACTGGATTCCCAGAGGAGGCCTGGACCCATCTCACCACCACTGGACCTTCAGAAGAAAACTACACCATTCTACAGGATCATCTTCAACAGAACCACATCTGTCACTCCAGGAGGACTTAACTGGACTGCTACCAACACCCTGACCAACAGGGTGTCAGGTTGTATTCTGACTCTGTCAGTGCATTTTTTGTACTACTGTATTTTTATTTTGATTTTCCTCATAAAGAATTGTTATTCCTATTTCCATATCTTTGCCTGAGAGCCCCTAATTTCAAAATTACAATTCGGCAGGAGGGAGTTTACATCTTCAAGGGAGGCTCCTGCCTTCCTTAGCAGACACATGTCCTTCCAAACCAAGACACAACCCTAACAGCCTGTATTTGCCCTACTGCTGCTTTTTTGATTTTATTATGATGTACTATAATATCTGACAGGTCTGTTACTCAGTATACCTATAAGTGTGTACAGATACACACACACACACTTGGGACAGTAAATGTATCCAGGAGGCTTTATTAGTGATGGAAGTCTGTTCCCAAAACACAAGGATAATAGTGAAGAGCATATGCAATGAGATCTTTTACTCTCTATGCAGCAGAATTTTTTCAATCAAAACGGTAGTTGCTGCATGAACTGAAGAACTGCAAAACTGTAAAACAAGTACCACTTGTACTTGAAGTGAAATGCAGAGAGCAGGCATTATACCTGTGGAATAAATTCTCACCACAGATTTATTGCATGAAAGGAAGCAATTTAAGGTAGCAGTAACATAAACAACGAATCTTATTGTTAGGATCCGAGGCTGGTTGTGGATGGACACAAAACTTTGTGGTATGGACCAAAGACTAAAGATCTACTTACACAGCTAAGAGAAAATTAATTGGTTATGTAAAGAGTGTATTGCACCTGGTTGACTGAAAAGCCTTATTGCTATCATAGTAATTATTAATTTTAAAGACAGCATTTCTCTACCACCACTTTGTACACCTGCAAAACCAGGTGTGCCCTCCATCACAAATACAATTACATTTACCTGCTGCAAACAGGCTCGATTTTGTTACCAAACCGCAACAGCTGATATATTTAACCACTGTTATTTAAACAAGGCCAAGATGATATTGTAGCTCTAACAAGACGTGATACAACTAGACACGGTTTATGCAAATCCAACAATAACACAAAGACTACAGAGATAAAGCAGTTTCAGTGCTGGCCGCACAGTTGTGTGCGAGCTGAAAGACACCTTTTAGGTGAGCGGCACCGATTCAGAAGCAAAACCATGTATCTATTTACTCTCCTGGCCAGTCCCCGGGGCCCAGCCGGGCTGACCGGGGGCGCTCTGCGGCCCGAGCGGTGCTGGGGGGCGGCTCCCGGGGCTCCCGGGCCGCCTCGGGCCTCCCCGGGCACACCCCCCCGCGGGGCCGACAGCGGGGCCGGGCAGCGCCGCACAAAGGACCGCCCGGCCCCGCTCGGCCGTCCCGCCCTCGGCCCGCGCGTTGGGCGCGCCGCTGACCCGGGGCTGCCCCGGGGCGCGGGACACGCCGAGCACCGCCCCGACCCGGCCCGGCCCGGCCCGCCGCTCTGCCGGTCCCGCCCGACGCCGCCCGCGCTGCCTGGGCCGGGCACCGCGCCCGCCTCCCGCCCCGCGCCCGCCCGGGCCCGCCCGGTGCGCGCCGCCCCCGGGGCCACGGCGCAACGAGGGGCGAGGACAGCCGGGCCCGGCCCGCGCCGGGTCGCCCCGCGCCCACCTCAAACACCACTTCTTCGTCGAACTCCGGTGTCATCCTTGCCCGCCATGCCACCCCCTTCCCGCGGGCACGCTGGGAAACCGAGTCCGCCGTGCCGCCGGCCGCCCGGCCCCGCCCCGCCCGGCTGGGCGCTGCTTGGCGCCGGGAAAAACTACAGCTCCCAGAAAGCATAGCGAGCGCCCGTTTCGGGCGCCCTGTGGGCGGTGCTGGTGGGGCGGGGCGGGAGGCAGCGGGGCGGGGCTCGGCCAGCAGGGGGCGCCGGCGGGCGGCGCTGAGGGCGCTCCGGGGCAGCCGCGGGTGGGATGCGGCGGCGGCGGGCGGGGGGAGCTGCTCCTGCTCCGGCCGCTCCTCCGGCTGGGTGGCGGCGCGGGGGAACAATGGGCTCCTTCTCCTCGGCCCTTAGAGGGGCCGTAGCGTAAGGGACGAGGGGAAGCGCGGCTCCGCGCTGGGAGCACCATGAGCTCCGCCGGTGAGTGCCCGGGGAAACTTCGGGGAGCGGCGGTTTCCGCCCGGCCGGGGCAGGCGGGCGGTCCGCGTGTCCCCGCGGCCGGACAGCCCCGCCTGGCTCGCCCCGGGGCGGCGGGACGGGAGGGCGAGGGGCACTCGGGGCCGGGCGGAGCGGAGCCCCGGGCTCTCCCCGTCCCGGCAGCGCCGCTCGCCCCGGGCTCGCTCTGGGCTCTCCGCGGGCAGCGCTCGGGGGCTCGGGGCGCACCGGCTCGGGGACAGCCCTCGGCGGGCACAGCCCTGCCCGGGGGCCGCTGCGGGCTTCCCGCTCCCCTCGGCGCTTCTGCCCGCGGGGCCGTGCGGGCTCGTCCTGCCCGGGGCGGGGGCTCCGCGGGCTGAGCCGGCTCCCCGCTCCCGTGTTTCCCGGGGGAAACCTGCGGGGCCCGGCTCTGTCGGGACAGCCAGCGCCGGGGCCGGGGGGTCGCTCCGTCCGGCTCCGAGGAGCTGCGGGAGTGTGTCGGCTCCGGCTCGGCTCGGGGTGTACCTGCCCTGGCCCGAGCCCCGCCGGGGCGTTCGCTCCTGCCCCTCCGGCTGCGGGCTGGGACTGACCCACTCCAGTGCTTCCCTCACCTTTCCCCCCCCGCTCCTTGACCGCTGCCCATTTAATGACTGAAAGAGCTCCAAACTCTTGGTTCAGAACAGAGCACCTCGTGTTTAGGGAGTTGCTGGTATCTGTATTTGCCGGCACGGCGGTGTGCTTACCGAGTCCTTCGGACATCTCTTAGATCAGGAGATTCCCTTCTTACCTGCCTAAAGACGAGTTTCTGTATTGAAAACGTGTCGTGTAAATGATGATGTATTGGATGGAAACACAGCTAATTGTAGGGTTAAACGGGAAGCAGCAAAGTACTTCCTGTAAGGATTGGGGTGGTGGGTGTTCTAAAGAACAAGCAATACAGTCATCAAGCAGAAATATCAGTCCAGTGCTCCGTGTTTGCCTCTCAAGTGTGTCAACGTGTTATTGACTCCAGCGTTCATTAAGTTAGCCGAGATCTCACAGCTAATCAGAATTTCACTGGAAAATGAAAGGCGATTTAATGCGTCTTTCTGCTTCATTTAAAACGTTCCCATTTTTAATATGTTTGACAGAACTCGTTTTCTTTAGATTTTGAAAAGCGTGTAACAAAGCGGATTATCTCTGTTTAACCAGCCGCATTGTATGTTCCCGTTTTCAGTAGTGCCGCTGGTCGTGCAGTTCACCCCACACCTTTTAAGAGTTAAACAGCTGTGAAAATAAGTGTTAGGGGGTGCTCAAGAGCTGGGCTGGTAAAATTTAACACGGTACCAAGTTTCAGAAAGTTGGGCAAAGTTTCAGTACTAAACAGTGATTTCAGGACTTGTGGGTCTTAGATGGTGTGACTAAATCAGTTCTAAGTGTGCGCTGTGGTTGTATTTTTGGGGAAGGTGAGGACAAAGGGGTTCTGGTGAACAAAGTAAGCTGAAGTGAAAAAGGGATGCTGAGGAATATCAGAACAGAAAGTGGGACGGTTTCATGGCAAATCTAAATTTTAGGAAGTTTTTTCAAGAGGGAGGCTTAAAGAGTACTGAGGCAGAAAGAGGGAAGATAAGGGGTATTTAAGAGGGGATGAAGAGTATTTTGTGTGTGATGTATTATGTGAAAATAAAATAAAAAATGGGAAACAGGTGAAACAAGATAAGACATTCATGATCCTGCTGACAGCATCATGACAGCTTTTGACATTTCAGTTCAGGAGTTCCTAGGCTGGGTACAAAAAGGCTGAAGAGTGCCAGAAGACAGTTCTGAAGGTTTAATATCCCTCTCTTGTTATTGCTGCAGAACTTTGTGCCTGTAATATATAGGAGTTCTTTATAAAGCTATTGCTCACATAAAAACTTAACAGCTCCTGTATTTGAATTTCAGTCCTGTGATCTATAAAATCTATTTTCTAGATTAAAATTATTTCATTGTGAATTCAGTTCTTACTCTGGTTTGTGCTATGTAAGCCAGATTTCTGACACCTGGTTGGCAAAACAGTGTTTCAGTAAAAATGTTACTGTCTGTGAAAGCTTCAGGTGGAACTTGAAATGCTGGAAATCTTTCCTTCAGTTTGGCTTGAAGGGCCTAAGTGCCTCTCTTGTGTCTTATTTTAATGTACCTTTAGGACAAAGCAGCATGGTACACCATCATCTGTATTGCTTTAATTTCTTTTAAGTAACATTTGCAGGTGTATGCTTGATATGCAGGGCTTTCTCTAAGAGAGATACCGTGCTATTTGAAGGGACTGTAGGAGGAGAAAAGCCAACACAGCTTCTCCCCAAGGAGAAAAGTTTACAACCAGCCTGAACCTCGCTCCAGCTTACCTTCTCCCTTTCTCAATAATGCATATTCAGCATCTTGCTGCATATCTTTTCTATTTCCTCTACAAAACTGTTTCAGTTATATCTCAGTCCAGAGCTGAACATAATTCCGTGATGGAGTTCTGCCACAGCTGTTGCTTACATGTTTTAAAATGTATATTTGAGTCTGGAATTGTTGGAATTAAAGAACTATAGCACTTTTAAAAAACACTTCTATATAATTTGATGATTATCTTATTGTAGTGATCAACCCATTGTTGGTTTCCATCTTCACTTACAGCTATACTCCTGCCATTGCTTTCTCATGTACTGCACAGATATATTTATATATGCACACTATGTTTATGATGCCAATGAATGTCCATTAAATCATTTTCTGCCTGAAAGTATTATGCTGGCTTCAAGTATGTGCTTTGCCTTTAAAAGGAAAAAACAAAAGCTTGGAGTTATGAGTTTGACATTTATTATTTCTTGCTGAAGAAACAGTCCTTATATGTGACTCTATAGAGCTTATTTAATGTGGGCAGAATGTATAACTTGGGCTTGAAATTGGATTTGACAACAACAATGAGAAAAATGTATTTTAATGTCAGAAATGTAGTTCAAATGGAAAAAAACATAGCAGGAACACAATAAACAAAATCAACATGACTTTTCCAATCAAACTTCATTGCTTTCAAGGATTGAAAAAAAAAATGAGGCCTGCAGGTTTTAATGTCCCTTTAACCCTCAAATGTGTCAAGTCTCATTAGAGTTACTTGGCTCTCTCTCTGCATGTGATCTTAAAAGGTTATTTATTCCTCTCTTGTCCTTACTCTGATGTTATCCCTAACTTTCCTGTTGTATTTCAATAAACCAGTGAACAACCTAAGATTTTGAAATTGGTGTTTTCCTTTTGCAGTTTAATTAGGATGTTTTCTAAAACTAGTGGCTTGGAAACCACAGTTTTTCCCTCGTACTTTAAAAACTTACATGTGTTATCTTCCGGGATGTTATGACTCATTCTTTTTTTTGTTTCTTTTGAGCATTGTGGCACCTGAGAAAATCAGAACCTCTCCATAATGAGAAAATAAATAAACATTTGCAGGAAATAAATTAATGATCTCACAATACTTTTTTGAGGTATTTGCCTAATGAAACTTTCTTTTTTTGTAACTGAAAACAAAGTAATTGGCCTGAAAAGCCTTGTAACGAGTCTTTAAAATTTAGGCTGCTGGAGAACAGGAGTTTTAAAATACTTTATCTGTTTTTCTCTGCAGTGCATTGAGTGCCAATGCAATAATTTCTCAGCGTATCCCAAACATAGCAGTAATTATCTTTCTCCCCACGTGTTCTTTAAAAGCCATATTGGCTTTCTTGCTTTGAGACTGTGAGTTGTAGTGTTTTTTGCCAGAAATAGGCTCAGGAATAGCAAATTGGCTGTTGGAGCAAGCTCTTCCTTCATGTGAGAAAAACCAGCACATTAATCTCTTGGTAAGATACCCTCTGGGCATCGCTTTATTTTCATATATAGCCTAGAGATGTGATTTGCTATATCTGGGAATACAGTGTGCATATGTAATCAAGGTGCCACAAGAAAGCCAATGCATTTGTTTGCTCTAGGCCAGCTGCTGTGTGGTAACTGTTTGAAGCCCTTTTCTGTTCCTACTGTGTATGAAATAGATTTGTGAAATAGAATGTGAAATATATGTAACATTATAGGTGAAAAGGAGTAATCTGCCATATATATTGTGTAGTAAGATAAGAGTATGCATATGACCAGCTTCTATAAAGTAGCTGATTTGTTAAATTCACACCTTTGCTTACCCCACAGTAGTTTGATTGTGTACCCTTATCTTAAGCTGAGCTGCTGTCAAAATCTGATGCCACACTGATTTATTGTTTTACTTTCCTCCTACTGTTTTGTGGTTCAGCAGGGACATTGCTTTAGGGTAGGCTGCTGTATCCTGTAGAGGGTACCTCTTGAGTGACTTGAGATAGTCCCATAGGACATCCTGAATACTGGGAGGGGAGCCTCTGTTCATGTGAAGCATTGTAAGGAAAGGAATATCGAGTTATGTCAGCTTGACAGTAGAATCATTTGTCCTCTTTTCATGGACAGATGCAAGTCAACATGACTTGTTCCTGTTCTGTTGTTGTTCCTAAATATGGAAGTTGTAAACATGATCTCAAAGGTATTAGCATAAAAATTACCTGGGAAAAACTTTCCTTTAGCAAGAGTAGGGTTTATTGCAGAAGGGGTGGTGCTATTTGATTTTTTGCCTCAGTTCACCTTCATATATCATTGTTTCTCCTTGTTCTCTTCCCTGACTTACATAGGAACAAGAGGTAAAAAATTGAGAAAGATTTAAAGCTGTGTAATAATAATGCTTAAGATTGAAATATCTTATTGGCTTTTCTGTTTGTTCTCATGATAGTGCATAGGAGAAGACACACCAGTGTTTAAGTGAGGTCCTCAGTTGTCACATTCTATCATCTGGAGAACAGAAATGGGCAGCACTTTATGGTCAAAGGATTGAGAGTAGGTGTTGCTTCAGGATGTTCTCATCCTCCTCTGAAACAAATCAAAGGAAGAGCAGGAGCACTTACCAGTCAAGCAAGAACAAGTGTTGGTCACAGAGGAGATCAGCAGGATGAGAACAGGTGTTGCTTTTTCCTCAGCATGCCGAAGGGCACAATTCACCAGAGAGATAAATGTCTGTTTTCTGTGCTGTGACCTGAAGTCAGACAAAGATAGATGATGCTAATGGCAATTTGTTGTTAGAAAAATAATGCCCTTTAAAATCCACTTTTTCTAAGGGGGCTAGGTGTTGGTATTTTTAAGCACCTTTTCTTTCCCTTCAGCACTGAGCATGGTGTTGGCTGTTCCTACGTGAGCAGCAGATTTCCTGTTGGTGGTGGCAGCATTGCTAGTCACTTTATTTATGGATTTCTTCCTTTGCATAGTCAAAGAGGTTGGAGGATGTCTCTGACAGTTTCTCTGGCTCCTATACATTTAATCTGTTTATGCAAAATGTTATATTGCTACTCTTAGATTTGCATTTATTATTGGAATCCCTGGATGCAGAGTTTCTCTTTGAGAAATGGGTTAAGGTTGGAGGTGGGAGTGGGGAAAATCATAGTGATTCTCTAATTTCCTGAGTAAGACAGGCTAGAGAATCCAATGTCTAGTCCAGAGTTTCCTCTGAAAATTCTACCTGTGTCAGAAAGTGAGTTTAAGTTGCCTGTATGTGCTTGTGGCTCCCCCACAACACTAGGTGTTTCTGTAATTAATTATCCTTTAGGTTTCATAAGAATTTTAGAACTTTGTTTCTAGTTTGAACTTGTCAAACCTCAGTGTTCAGCTAAGGAATCTCATCAGGGGTTAGCTGGTTTTTTTTTGGTTTTGGGGTATTTTTTGTAAGCCAAGAGCCACCTGTTATCAAAAACCTTTCACGTGTGCGTAAGTATATATTCTATTACCATCTTTGTTTTTAAATTCTTGGTTAAATTAACCAGGATGAGCATCCTTGGGATTTGAAGCATGATTTTTAGACCTTGGATGATTCTGTAGTTATTTCTGAGATTGCCAGAAGGTGACATTGCATTTCACTAACAGTCACAGCACAGCAGGTGCTATGTACAGGAATATTTTCAATTCCCTTCATCTTTTATACTTATCAGATTATTTACTGCTTAGCTTCTGACCTGCATGGAGCTCTCATGAAATAGCTCTGTGCAATGATTTCCAGATTCTCTTCAGTTTTTAAGCTCCTAAGCATAACCAACCATCTCTGTCCTTAGGTGAACAGTTAGTTCCATATGGCACCAGGAAAAAGCCCACTGTCCAAACAACTACCCATGCATTTGCTCTGTAACATTTCCTTGATTATATTTATTGTTTTTCACCTTGCTTATGCTTGCCAAATAACAAAAAGTCATTCTCATATGATTTCCAGTCATTCCTTACACCTGTATATGTAACAGTTGCCTCCTACTTAGTTTTCTTTCTATTTTGGGAAATTGTCCCTTTTAGAGCACTGTTAAGTAGAACTGTGTTTTTCATCCAACAGAATTAGTTTATAAGCAACTGAACTTTTATTCTTGATTTCTGATGTAAATCTACCATACTTATCAGCTGCTGTAATTATTTTCAAAGTAGTTAATTGCTTGTATTCTTCAGAAACTTAAAGATATTTTGTTGAGGAAAACTACTGGTATGCATTCCCTCCTTGGAGTCTTTCCTCTCACGTCACATTCATGTTTGAAAGGGCTCTTCATCACATTCCTTTCTGACGGCGCGGTTGACTGCAGATCTGTATTGATACCGAGACTATAATGTGCCTGTTAATACATTGACCCATATCTACTCTAGATGTAATGTGCAATCAGTTTAAAGCAGACAGTGGTGTCTTTATTATCCCACACAATTTGCTGGTCTCTTCTGTCTGTCTCAATGCTTTTTAACATTGGAGTAATTTGAAAAATTCTAGTAGGCTTCAGAAATCACATTGAATTGCACTTACTATCAGAAGTGAATTTTTGGCTCTGTTCATTATCCAGGTTTCTGCCACTGACTTACAAAACACTGATCTGTTTGCTTTTCTTTTCTTTACATTCTTATGGTTTAGTTTTAATAAAACCATGCAAGTTTTTGATATTCAGATAATGGTGTCACATCATAACTTCTGAGTGTGCTCTCTAATAAATACTAGTTAAAAGACTTGCAGAGTAATCTAGTTTGGTGGTATCCAAAAAATTAGGTGCTCCCACTATAGTGAGAGAGATTTCCAAGGTTTATGGACTTCAGTTTGTGCGTGGGAAAAATAACCCACAGGATATTGCTTACCTAGCCAGTGTTTAATCTCCCGTGTCTTTTTCAATCTGTTTCTCTCACTTGGGCATCAGGAAGGGTTCCAAAGCAGCCTGTCTCTCTCTCCTGTTTCCAAGGAACTTTAGTAACTCTAGTAAATATTACTGAACATGGCACAGGTCTGCTACTGTGTTGTGTTCTGTGACAAACTGGGCATCCCTTCTTTGTTTTTTTTTTACTTTGGAACACAGGCTTCTTTATTGCCATTGCTTCATATTCCAATTGAATAAGCAGTTGATTTGTCTGAAAGTGAGTGCTGCTCCGGATCAGTAGTTACCCACCTAAAGAGTTAATTTTATTTTTTCCCTAGCAAATTGTTTTTCATCTCTGTGTGGGAAACCTGCCTTTAGATGGGTGCAGAAGGTGGGATAGCCTTGGCAGTAAGTCGGGTCACTGTTGTCAGTGGCTATAGGGAGCTGTACCTTTGGAAAGATATTCTGGATTCCCTCTTGTGAAATTTGCTGGAAATGGTCTTTGCCATCAGAGACATCAGAGGTTTATCTTTTCACTAATATAATGGCAGCAAAGGGAGCCATTCTGAGTGTAGGTAGAGATGATCTGGGTACCATTTAGTGATTCATGTCATAGAAAAACATGGTTTTAATCTTTCTGGCTCTCTGTTTAGAGCAGTGGCTTGCTGTTTAGGAAATGGTTGCAACTGAGGCCATCTGGCGTGTCTTTTTTTTTTTTTTTTTTTTTTTTTTTTTAACCCATCTAGATTTCCTTCAAACAAAACAAACCTAAACTTTGAAACTTCATTCTTGCATTTCTAGGCTAGAGATTTAGATATAGTGCATATCTATAGTAATAATGGTGGTAAAACACAACCAAACACCAAACCCAGATTTCAAAGGGAGTACTAAATCAATGGCCTACCCTATCTATTTGCATGTGAAACATTAACTAATGTGTTTTCTTGAGGGTGTTATTTAACACGTATATGATTTACTGAAAGTTTACCAAAATATTGATCAAAATAAAGGAGGTAAATACAGAGGTAATACATAAACAGCAAGGAAGTTCTTTACTTTATAAATTTGCACATATCAAAAAACACTCAAAGCACTCAGAAATCTGAAAACATTCCAGCATATGGAAATGAACTGGTCATAAATAATCTCCTGAAATATTCAAATGTTTCAGACATAGTTAAAAAGAAAAAAAAACCACAAAACACAAACCAAGCAAACAGAAAACCCCCAAACCACTCAAACAATAGGATCAAAACTCCACAATCTCAGAGTTCCTCATGAGCTCCTTTTCCTGCGTGCTGTACACTCTCCCCAGGGTTTGTCATCTTGTTGTGCCAAGTGGGTCATAATTCATAATAGTGGTGACTGTTACTAGGTGAGACATGTTGGGAAGTGTAATTCTGTATGAGGCACAGAAACAGTGTTTTACAATAGAAAGGTACTTGCCACAAATTACTGCATTTACTTCATACCACAGACTAACTGAACTGTTGGTAGTGACGTGCCAGTTTTGCAACTGGTACAGTAATTTATCTCAGTATTGTTTGAGGAGAAGAGGAAGAGAATGAGGAATTTTAGGTTACACATTTCTCAAGGTGGTGGAGGAAGGGGTTGAACTACCCTGGTCACTATTCTGGCTGTCCCATTGTCTTAGTGGCTTATTATATGTGTGGCACTTAACATACTTGTAACATTTTAAAATGATATTACAGTTAAAACTGCAAAACCAGGCCAATCTGCTCTGCTTTTCGTGGCATTAGACTTTAGCATCTGCGTGAATACATGTACTAATATTATGTTAAACTGTTTGTTTATGAAAAGACTTTGATAACTTCCCTGCCACTCCTTGATGTGCTTATTAAAACAAAAAAAAGGCAACTAGTAAAGAAGTGGTGTTAGGGAAGGAAGGCATGCCTTTAAGAGAAAAATGTATCCATACACAGATTGACATCATGTAGATCATAAGTTAAATGTTACAAAACTTTTAATACTACTGCATTGCAAGTGAAGTTGTTCTGTGGACAACGGTTATTAATGTTTTTGTTTTCCATCCTTCCTAGAAATTAAGAAGCCACCAGTGGCCCCCAAACCAAAATTTGTCCTGGCACACAAGGCAGCACCTCCACCTGTTGCACCAAAGCCTGATATTGTACTTTGTGGTGGGATACAAGCAGCGAGGAAACCCAAGCCAGCAATTGCACCAAAACCAAAGGTTCTCAAGAGCTCCTCCATCCCGGAAGTTAAACCTCCATCGTCTACACGAAAAAGCACAAAAAGCTTTGAGGAGCACAGGGAAGATTCTTCTCAAACTCTAGACCATTTGAACTATAAAAATGAAAC
The DNA here is from genome assembly GCF_965231275.1 of Zosterops lateralis. NCBI lineage: Eukaryota > Metazoa > Chordata > Aves > Passeriformes > Zosteropidae > Zosterops > Zosterops lateralis. The sequence goes on from NC_139765.1 coordinate 29,205,434, forward strand.
GTCAGAAGGGAGTGCTGGAAACACAGCATATATTTTACCTGTGTCACCTTGCAAATTTGAATGCCTTCATAAACTTGGAAATGGAGAGAACACCTGTAAAACTCAGATCATTCTTGAGCACTTTGACACTTTGGAGAACATCAAGCTTGGTGAAAAAAATGCACTATCTCTGGGGGATAGTCACAATGAAAAATTGGCAAGTAGAAGTCAGGTGGTTTTGAAAGCCAGCATTTTGGAAGAGAAACTTAAGGATGCCCTAACGCATGGTGTATTTCCTAACAGCAGTCCTGTGAGGCACAAGTATGCAGACAAATTTGACAAAGGAGATGGCAGCAGTTCCAAGAATGACGTTAAAATAGAGTTTATGGAACTTGAACAATCTTTGTTATCTTCTGAGGTAGCTAAAAGAAAGCAACAAAATGCTGATGGTAAGATTATTGCTGATGAGTTTCAGATGTCTGAAATTTGTCCTAGTTTGACTGAAAATAATCACAATTGTTCTTCCTCATTGGACAAGGAAACTCTAGAGAATGAAAATTTAAGTAGCAATAGGATGGTGTCAGGTGAAGTAGGGATGAAAGCAGATGTCAATAAAATCTCCCCTGAAACATCTTCAGTCCTGAGCTCCAAAGTGCTTCCTATCCCTAAGCCCAGAAAGCCACGTGCTGCATGTCTAGTCCGTCAGGATGGCATAGACAGCACAGGAGAAGGAACAAGGGAACCATCTATTTCAGAGAAAGACTCTTATGGTGTTGTGGACCAAAGCTTAAAAAAGCCAGCAAGAATTCATGTCCTTGGTCAAAGTGTTTGTTATGACAATAATGCAGAAGTGTTTCATCCTGAAAAATGTGAGGTAACTCAAAGCAATGCAGAAACAATACCTCAGGAAAAGGAGCCTGCTGTGAAAGAGTCAGCTTCACAAAACCTTTTGCCTCAGTTTTCACATGGAAGTCCTGATTTGGTGAGACATGTTGAATCTTCTTTAAATGCAGGCCATAACTCTGTGGATGAGATAACAGATGACACCAGTATGCCAGATGCTGTGGACAAAAGGACTAACTTTGTCAGGTGTGATACCCTGTCTATGAGTTTGCCAAAGCAGCTCAAATTGGCAAGCAGTCAGCACTCATCTACTTCCAACAGCCTCCATATTTCCCCACAAAACTTGGAAAATAAAGAAGTTAAAACAAAGGCTGAGAGTTCCCCAAAAGTTATTCCTAAGAAACCACAGAGGCATGGCCTTCCAGCTGCTGGCCTGCTGAAAAAAGCTGCATCAGCAGAGCTTGTGGACAAAAGTTCTTACACCTCCAGTGAGGACAAATCAAACAACCTTCTAGAAGGATCTCACTTCACACATGCACGAGCCAAGGAGCAGGATGCACTTTCATCCTGTGAGATACCCAAACGTTCTTCTGAAAAACCTGTCTGGAAGTTACCTCATCCTATTCTTCCGTTTTCAGGAAATTCTGAATCATTAAAAACTGCTACCAGCTTCAGCCACTTGACTGTTGTGACGAAGCCTAGGGCCAAGTCTCTGTCTGCTGTGGACATGGACAGGACAGACAAGCCCTGCAAAGACCATCCCAAGAAAAATAGCTTGAAAAAGCTTCTGAACATGAAACTGTCGGTTTGCTTAAAGAAAAGTGACTTCCAAAAATTTCTGTCTAAAGGCAGCCAGTCAGTGGAGAGTGCTATTGCCAACCTTTCCAATGGGGATGGGTATGGAAATAACAACAGGAATATAGGGTCTGTAGGAAGTGAAAGGAAAGCTAAATCTGCAATGGTGCATTCCGTAGAAATAAATAGTCTGACATTACAGAAGAAGAGGCAGAGAAACAGAAGTCAGCCTGAGATGCGAAATAACCAAAGGCTGGAGTCTTTAGAAAGACATGGGCTTTTGGGAGAGAATTTGTCCCAAATGTCTTTGAATTCTGTAACCAGCATTTGTGATCCAGAGTACGAGAATGTGCGTCACTATGAGGAAATACCCGAGTATGAGAACTTGCCTTTTGCTATGAGTGCTAGGAGAAATCTCTGCTCTGAATGGCAGAACTCCAGCAGCATGGAAGACCAGAGCGCTGACTTCTATGAAGTTGAGGAGCCTTGTGAAGCTACAAGTAGGCATTGGAGACTTGACAGGTAAAATAAAGAGAAAGGGAAGTTAAAAAGCTGCATTTGTAACTCTGTTGGTTGTAGATATGTTTAAATGATAGCTTGAGAGGCTGTACCTCTTTCATTAAATGTCAGCAGGACTGTTGTTCCTGTATACCATTCTGTAGGCTTTTGTTGTTTTGAAAGCTGCTTGCACTTGGCAGTGAGTCAAGAGGAAAAGTAAGCTCGTTATTTCTCATATATTCCTCAAAATTTGGGAAATTTTTCCAGGTTTAATTAAAGCAAATCAGATACAGTCATGTATTTGTATCCAAGAATACTTCATGGGGAGGAATGAACCTTAGCAGTCTCACGATGAACTGGAATAACTATCCAAAGAGTGCATAGCTGCTAGGTTTGTAGGGGAAATGAATATATTTTTAGATCAGTTGATAGAGCTGGGAAAAGCAGACAAGCTTTTGGTTATGCAAATTCTTCATCAGGTCTGGAAAGCTTTTTCGGGTATAACAAGCTACTGCCTTTCTCTAAATACAGTGAGTCTTCTGTATCTGCCTGTGCTCCCAGCAAAGGTGGTAGTGGTGCACAATTTTTGTGTGACTCATAGAATATTAGTGTGATGGAGTTTGGTAACTCTGCAGGTTGCTGCTGTGCTTCTTTAGCTCAGGAGATGGTGGAGATAGATAATATCAGCAGATTCAAGAAGGGATGGACAGGTTCGTAGATGTGTGGAAACAGCCTCCATTTGCCCCAGGGAGGTTTAGATTTGATACTAGGAAAAATTTATTCACTGAAAGGATGGGCAGTTAGGCATTGGAATAGGCTACCGAGGGAAGTGGTGAAATCACTGTTCCTGGAAGTGTTCAAGAAATGCCTGCCTGTGGCACTTAGGGAAATGGTTTAGTGATGAACATGGCAGTGCTGATTTAACAGTTGGACTGAATGATCTTTGAGGTATTTTCCAAACTTAATGATTCTGTGATTCTATGTCCAAAATGGTTGCTGAATGGAATAAGCAGGAATAGATCTTTTAATATTCATATTGCTGTGATGGATGTTGAGAAGAGAAATGGGCCACAGAGGGTGGCCAGACTCATGTGCTCTCCATAAACAGCACCACAGTGTGCCTGCCAGTGTGGTAACAGGGAAAGCATTGCTTTGTCCCAGTATGGGATCATGCAATTTCTTTACTTTAGCTGATTAGTTTGTCTTATAGATAGATCCTAAAGATTTATCTCAAACCAGGAATAAGGATTTGAATGAAATATGCAGCCTATATATTTCAAAGTCCCCAGCAAAATTCTTTACACTATTGAGAACATATGCATAACAACAAGAATAAATGAACTAGCTTCTAGATAGTCACATATAACCTCATTTTTCACTGAGAGTTACTAAGCTTTGTTTCATTTTGGATGTGTGTATAGCAAACACATGCTCCAAAGAATCTGTGTTCTCTTACATAGGAAGAGACAAATATTTTAAGGGGCATCCTACATTAATTGTTTTATAGCTAATATTATCAACATGGGCCTGTTTGTTGGAAAGCATGAAACTTACCTTTGACACTTTCCTATTTACCATGGAAAGTAGGATTTCTAGTTGTGGGCTAGGTACTGGTACATTTATTCAAGTGGTTGTTGAGTATATTTATGGTTTACAGCAGAATGTTTCTTAGTTTTGTCCTTAGTATACTTTAAGTTCCTGACAGAGTGTATGCTTTTTGCTTAAGTCTAATCTTTGAGCATCTTTCAGGGATTTTGACCACGCTCTCTTGATATTCCCTCAATTTGGTGTACTAAGAAGGGTGAGACCAAACTTGAATAAGGATGCATTTCATGTGTTTATCTGACTCATTTTGGTTTGTGTTGTTTTCTTCAAGTACAGGTGAATATCTGTCTGCTTTAGGAAGAGGATAGTTTTGCTGTATGAAGCATGGTAGATGAGATTGCAGTTGCTCCTGAAGTGAAATGCTCTAGTTTTATTATCTGGCCAAATGTGTGAGATTCCCTCTCCACACAAATCTTCCTCAGTACCAATGGTGATATAAGGGTTTAAGTGGTCTTTCTTGCACATCTACACTTCAAGCTGCTCCCTAAGTTGGATGTCCTTGGCACAGCTGGAGTTGTGTTATTTTTCTTCAAAAAGCACACACAGAAAACCAGAACTAGAGCCACTTATGGGTTTTTTTTTTTAATTGAATTAAATAGTTGGAAGCTATCTTATGAAACAAGTAATGCATGTACTTCAATAGATTTCAGAGAATAAAGAAATCCCTAGGAAAAAAAAAAATGGGGACACAACAGTACAGTAGTCTCTTGACCAGGATCAGTGCTACTGGGAGAGCAGGGATGAATATTTGTTTTGGCTCTGCCTTAGTAGGTGTGAGGGTCCTTGCCCAGACGGTCCAGGCAGGCAGCTTCTCCGGTTTTCCCATCCACTATTATCTCAAATCCTTTGAAGCTTCCTTATCAATGTTGTCTTACCCTTTCTGCATAGTTCTGTAAGAGCTTTTTATCATTTCCTGGGCCAGGCTGCATTATGAAACCAGTTAGAGAAACAGTGCTGCTGTTGTTATTGAAATAATTGCCTCTTGCGTTTTCCCCAGCCCGTCAGAACATGCACTCAGCTCTTTTTCATAGATTGTGGCACACAAATTCCTGTAATGCACTGCTAATGGGGATCTCAAGGTAAATTATGCTATGGTTAAAACCAATGTACAAATGAGATTGTTCTTCTGAGAAATTCAGACCAATTGCCAACACTTCTAGTCATAATAGCACATTCAATATATTAAGTCTGTATGCCAGTCTTGCCATTACCAGAAGAGTTCAATGGTGTCTTTAGCTCATGCTCCATTTTTTTCTGGAGGAAGAAATAAAATTTTGATGTTTTGCTCAATGCTTTGGTGGCTACAGAGGAATTTCCTCACAGTCCCATCTGGTGAAACCAGCATGCTTTAATGGTAACGGCTTTTGACACTTTTATCTGAACTTCATATGTTGCATTTAGTTCAGCTGTGTTTTGTTTACTTGAGCCTTCCCACAGGGAATTAAATGTGAATGGCAGGCCTGGGTAACTAGTAGTAGGTATCAGTTGTCAGGACTTAATTTCTGAGATATTTGATGTCAGCCTCCTTTCTACGGGAAATAGAAGGCTCGGCTTTGAAAGGAAGAGAGTCGGAGTCCTGATCCAGTGTATGAACCACTGAGGTGGAACAGGTGCTGCTGATGGGAGTCAGAAAGGTTTTTATTAAGTAGTTCAGGGGAATATTCTCAATACAGTCAGTAATATCAGTAGCTTGGGAGCAGATAGAATAGCCTATGTTTTGTTTTCACTATACAAAAAAGAAGTCTTTTGAAATGATGTTTAAGGATTGTTTATTTTGGTCTAGCCTACTTGTTTGACTGCCAATAAAAAATGGCTAATTTAGATGAATGTGTTTATGAGGACTCTATAAACAAAGTGAGTGAAGACTGGGTGCTGTGAGATAGAAAATATGGTGTTAAGTGTAAAAGAAATTTAAAATATCACTATTCGGTGAGACAACAACAGGAAATGCAGCTTTCTGGGTTTGCTGGTTTTTGTGGGGTTTTTTAATGTTTGGGGTTTTGGTTTGTTTGTTTGGGGTTTTGTTTGTTGTTTCTTTTGTGGTTTGGGGTTTTTCTTGAGAAAATGACGGTTCAGGCCTGAAAAGGGAAATGAAAAGTCATCCATGCTGGTACCACAATTCATTTAGTGTTGTCAGAAACCAGTAGTTGTAATGATTGTTTCAAAGTAACACCATTCTTTTGAAAATTCCAAATGAAAGAGAAATATTTATGTACTAGTTATTATTTTTAGTATCAAACCTTTATTCTGAGGAGGACAGCAAAATCTTCCTTAGATCTAAAAGTAACATTGACTGTACGTTTGTGCAGTGAACTGAAGATGGAAATGAACAAAGAATTGGAACATCTGTCATGCTGCAGAAAATAGAAACTTAAATGGTTTTGGATGTTTTGGCCTTCCTTTTAGTATTACATTTTTCTAGGCAAGACAGTTGTGTTTTAGGTTGAGTGAGTCTACTCCTTTAGCCTTCTGGGAATAGCATACTGTATTTACTGGCTACTTTTGACAGGGTTCCTTGAAGATGTTGCAAATGTTCATGACTGCTAATTTATTTATGGCTTTGTCATTGTGTTTCCAGCTAGGATTTTTCTTTGGAAAGGCCTGGGGAGGGGGGAATACCATGCAACAACAATCCTTTATGATTTCAATGTTGGTTTAATCAAATATTACTTTGTATTTTACCCACACCTGCTGATTTAGAATAATCTGTTGGTTTACCAAAAATTAGCATGTCAATGCAACATATAAGTTTAGTTTTCTGTATTGAATTCTGCTCTGGGGACTGAGTCCCCAGAGGTCAATTAAGTGTCCATGAAAATCTTCATGGAATATTGAATTTCGTATTGAAATCTGTGTGGTTAAGCACTTCACTTTGATACATATTCCTCTTTGATGTTGTGGTGGGGGGTTTTGTGTGTTTTGTGGTGGTGGCGGGTTTTTTGGGGTTTTTTTTGCAATTGCAAAATTCCCATTCAGAAACACTAAATTAATAAAAGCCTGCAAGATCTAAATAGCCTTTTAAATACTGCAAGTTCAAACCCTTATGCTGAGATTTGGATGCACAAAATACATTTCAGGTATTGGACATATTATACCCATGTCTTCTTTTTATTGAATTTTGTTTTGAAAGGATATAACTTCCTGACAAGGAGAGGCCAAGTATGTAGATTTTTTTCTTTATTATTTCATCTGTTTCTCAAAGATTATTTTCTGATCTGAAGGTCAGTTCTTCCTTCTGCATCAGCTCTGCAGTTTTGCCTTGTCTCTCCTCTGTGTCTAGCTGGCTTCTGCCACCTTTTGTTGTACAGAAAATTCTTTCTCTGCAATTGTCCATCAGGTTTTAATGAAATAGCTTTGATAACGGGCTGTTTAGGTTTCCTATCAGGCTTCATTATCCTTGGTCATGTGTTATCACTGGCTTTCTTTTTGTGTTGTGCTTCCTCGAGCCTGCCTTTCTTTTCCCCTCCGTCCTTTCCTCAGTCCTGGAGCAGCAGGGAGCCTCTGCCAGCTCTGAGGGCTGTCGGTAGGGAGTGAGTCAGAGGGCTCAGGTCTGCTCCCAGTCCCCACAAGGCTGACTGCAGAGCCTCTCTGGCAGTCCCGCCCCAGAGCTGGCAATGGACAGGAGTGGACAAAGCAATTCTTCCCTATCAGATCTAAGGAATGAACTATTTTGCTGACTTGTCCCTTTTGGCTCTTACAGATTATGAAGAAACAGATTTTGTGATTGTTAGGCATGTCTAATCAGAGTCAAATCAGGGAGGCATGGAAATGTTGGTGAGAAGTGGTAGTAGTACAGCTGCTTGGAAATATTGATATAAGGACATAAGGACTTTGGGGAGGATGCAGGTACTGGGAACCTTGGATCTGGAATTCTTCTATTTTGTAGTGTCTAGTTAATTATTTTGTACCACTAGAGTAGCATGGGAAACTACATGGAAGACTTGCAGTTAATTTTTTTTACTCAGGAGAGTATATGGACTGTTTTGAGGTTTCTTTTCTTTCTTTCTGAGAAACTTTATGTGAGTCAATGTCTCCATGGTCTGCTTTTCCAATAAGAGAACTTTTCCTTAGCATTGGAGTGTCTTTCAGTTATACAGCTTTATAGTTTAGTCTGCTGTACAACCTGAAATAAAATACATATACTGTAAGAAGAAAATACTCTGGAGAAATACTCAAATTTTCTCAAGCAAACTGGTGGAACTATGCTGATATTTTCCCCGATGCCTCTCCCTCTTTTTAAGATCTTTTTAAAATCAGAATTAATAGGAACTTTTTTAGAATCTTGTCGCATTCTCATGCAACTGTTTTTGAGACGTGCTGATTTATCTGTTTTGACAGTGGGAGAAATTCTGAGGTCCAATTGTCTTCATCTTCAATGAGGGAGAGAAAGAAGTTGGAGAACTACATTTTTACATGTAGTGTTATTCTGGTGTACAATCCAGTCATGAAAAGATTTAAAATGCCTTATGACATGCAAATAATTGTGACAATCCCCAAGATGGTAATGAAAAAGAATTTGTCTTTGATATTTTTTTAATCCCTCTTTTCAAGGGCTCCCTCATGATTTTGGAAAGAGAAAGAGGTGGGTGAAGAAGGCTGGCATGGCCAGGGAAACTTCTGGCAGAGCTGGAGGTGCGATAATGAAAATCGTGAAAGTTATCAGGTGGTTTTACAAGTGCTACATAAAAACAGATGTGTCTTCAATTCTTGATGTTATCTTTTTATTTTATATAGTTAGGGCTGGGTGTGCTTATGAGTACAAGAGGCAGTAAGATGGTGGCAGTGGTGATGAGGCAGGCACTGCTGTGAGCACTGCCCAGCTGCTGGGTGAATCCTCACCTGCCCTCCAAAAGATTTGGTGGCTACTTTGGTCACAGTCTTGTGCAGTCTAGAAAATTACATCATATTAACCTTGATGCACATGCAATCCATATGCATTAAAAGAGCCATTTTGAGGGTAAACTGTGCTATCCTTTGTTTCCCACTGAAGAAATGCTCACCACAGATAGCAAAAATGTCCAGACTTCTGTTGCCGTTGCTCCCCCTGTACAATACAAGGATGTCCTTGTCCTTCCGGTGCCGCTGCCCTCGGCTCAGGGCGCTGGCTCTTGGTTCAGCTGGAGGGTGGCTCAGTGTGCCGTGGGGGAGCCCGAAGGAAGCAAAGCTGCACATGGAGCCGCCGTGTTCCTCAGGCTCCTTCCGAACCCCCGGTCATGGGTGACAGGAACTCGAGTGTCACGCACTTTCGTAAACTAATCTGCAATGCTTTATCTTTTTCTTTCCTCTTTTATTCCATGTTTGTGTTTTTCCTAGTTTTGGCGTTCTTCATATGTATTTCCTTTTCTTAAAGGCGGAGGAAGCCAAGTTAACACTGCATATTTGTCACTGATGTTGGCCTTTCTCCCCCGCCTCCAACGTGTGTGCGCTCTGTCTCCTTTTGCCAACATGATATAAATTAGCAAAATGGAGCTCTAGAGAATACATCAGATGCAGAGTGGAGAGTCAAATGTGATATGAGAATTGATGAAAGACCCATTTATATGCTCAACAGCAGCTTTTTCCTGTGGGTTATTTTCAGCATCAGCTCAGGAAATGTGCTTGTGGAGCTCTGTGGCACAATGATATTCCAACTGCATTCTAATGTGCTAGTATGTGTAGAACAGTGAGGATTTTGGGTCGCACAAAGTAAAAGTGTAAAGAAAGGGATCAAAATATAAATGATTTTTTAAATTTAAATGCCAACAGTGATATGAATATGCCACATTTACCCAACATTTCTATTTGACCTAGTTAAAGATGTTTTAATGACTAGATTTACAAAAGTGTGCAACTATGTTGTTTCAATCCACTAGACAAAATTTAGGTAAAGAAATGCTGCTTTTATTTTAGATGCTAAAATCCAGTGAGTTTCATTTAGAAACATAAGGTTTATACAAGTTTTAAATTTTCTGTAAAATATCTTCGTGCTTATGAAAAAACTGTTCTATTCAAGCAGAAGACTAAAGATATCTTTAAGGTGCATATAAATGGTAAATAAAGGTAGTTTTTACCAAACCTACCATTTTGAAAGCTACAACCTGAGCCTTATGGCTCAGTGATTTTGACTGCTCTGAGTTCACTTGGGTTTTGTGTTGCTGTTTTCCCAGTGGTGTTTGTGGAGGTGGGCTGTTCTGTACAGATTTTTAGATGAGCTGAAAAGTTTATAGTGTCTAAATCCCATTCTTCTTCTAATTTATGCAAAAGATTAGAGGAGGATGTAGCACTAGTCTTATCTTGCAAGCAGCTCAGTTATTCTTTACTCTTTGTCTGTTGCTCTTGACCAAGCTATTTCGTCCTCTGTTTTCTGACATACTGTCCAGGAAGCTGCATCAGCACCCATGCATGAAGAGAGTTGTGTGTTTAGGAACTAAGCCACTCCATTTTTATTTCAGGTCTAGATCACTACCTTTTGAGTAATCTGTTACTCAGCTTTCTTTTGTCATCTCCTCGATATCTGGTATGTAAAGAAACCTGAGTGCAATAGGATATGCGTTATTTTTAAAGTGAGTGAGCAACTGTTTGAAGAGAGATATTGGAGCCCTGATTCAGGAATAGTCATGCAAAAATGATAAAACTAATGCTGAGTCAATACAGAAGACACTGGGTAGGGCCTTGCATTAACTCTGATAATAGTGAGCAGAAGTTATGCATTGAAATGTCATGGTAGCTCTGGCAGGGTAAGGTCAATTTTATTTGAAATGTGTATTAATAGCTTATTCTCACTTGGTCTGAGTTTTCCCTTTCCTATTTGATACATTTGTTTTGACATTTTTTTGTCACAATTATGTTATAACTTTCCAGAAGTCTATTTAGTGTGTGCTAGAGTTCTGTTGTGGTTTTTCCTTTTTTTGTGTGACTGGAAAACAAAGTGTTGTTTTTCTTCTGAATCTGCTGTTCCTTCTCAATCTACTTCATCCCACTAGGGTCTGTTTTGTGAATTGAGAGAAGTTAGAATAAGAGGTCGTGATTGTGAATGGGTGCCGTATTTTTCTGGTCCTTTTTTCTACTGTTTTTGCCAGGAGCTTCTTCCAAAGGTCTTGCCAATGAGCGCTGCAGCTCTCCCTTATGAAATAAGAATTAATGATAGGGGAAGGCAAAAAGCTCTGAATTCTGCTGTAAATCTCTGTAAGGAGATAATTTGAGAGCTGTTGGCACCTTTTTTAAACTATGCTTTCTAAAATCAGGCTGCAAAGTATTCTCATGACTGTGAATTCTCTTTACCTAACCTGGGAGACAGATAATTCCTCACAGCTTTTGGTGGTGACAGAAAGCGCCAATGCAGGGACCCTTTTCCCTTTACATGCTTCTAGCCAAGAGTTTAAAACCCTAGGTTTTGCCACAGTATTTCACTTTCCAGTAGCAGTGCTCGAGATGTGTCCCACTGTATCCTCCTGGATCATATTCTACTACATTGGCATCATCTCTTTTCAGCACATTCACTGGGATAGGTAAGATTACTAAGACTCCTGGTCTAGGCTGCATTTCACTCTCATTTTTTGCTTTATGGTCCAATATGCCCAAAGGAGAATGGAAAAGCAAGGGGACATGAGGACGACAATGAGGGAGGGGATTTTTTAGCTCTAATGGTAGACAGTCACCGTTGTTCAGAGAATCTGAAGTTCAGGTGACAGCTCTGAATTTATGATGGGTTAGGCTCCAGGTGCATCTAGAGTCATATGGAATTCATCTTTATGCTTTCTAGACTGGTCTGTGAACAGACGTGCTGGTGTTGACTTCTTCAGGCTGTTTGTGAAAGGAAGGTATTGCAGCAAAATATAACTCATCCAAAAAGTGCAGTAATTGATGCCTTTACTAATCTTGCTGATCACTAATCTCATTATATGTTTTCTTACACATTTCGTAGAAACCACTTGTGATCTTGGTTAGTATTCATGATTATTTGTCAGTCTGAATGTCTGTCCTGCTTGTCACAATGTCAGCTGTGCCATGCTGTTCAGGAGCTGAGCTGTCCCGCTGTGGGCACCACTTTTCTTGCAGACTTTTAAACTGAGACATCTCTCTTTCTTATCCTTTTCTTTTTTTAACGTGGCTTTGCTGTGGTGAGTGTAGAAACATCTGAAACATGCATGTGTGTTTATGTTGAACTTTCCAAGGGACTGAGCAATTGTCAACAAATGGTCTCACTGAAGATGATTTCGGTGAGCCTCTGGTGAGCCATCCTTGGGTGCCTCTGGCCTCAGGAGCTCATATTTGCAAATCACAGCTAAATAAGGAGATCATTTGAGATCTGTTTGCACTTTTTTTTAAAACTGTGCTTTTTAAGATTGTGCCATGGAAATATGGTCATGACTGTATTGATCATAGAGTGCCTGAAGTAGGGTGACTGGCAGAATGGATTACTTAGTAAATTTAGTACCTTTTTTTAAATGTGAAGCACATATAACAAATGGGCTGTGGGGTTTTTTTTTTTTCTTCTTCTTCTTTTTTTTTTACTTAGAATGTGAGTCAGATGTATATTTCTTGCATCTCCTTGAGGAAAGTCGTATGTGTTGTCTTCACCTGAGGATAAATGCTAAACTGTATGCTGCTGGCTGCAAACACTGGGATAACTTGGTTCAAGCAAGTCAGGTACAGAAATTTGCAACATGGTCAGCCAGGTGTAGAAGGAGATTGGCACTGGGAGAGCTGCCACCACATTCAGCCTGTTAGATCATGCTGCTGGCAGCTCTCACAGTGTTTGTGATAGCTCCTTGCCCAGAAGTCCCAGGTGTACCTGGTGAGCGCCAGAGGTAAGGACTGCAGCAAAGAGGGTAGTTCTTGGTGTTTCTCCTGGCATTCCCACATGGCCTCTCTCAGCAGCCAGCCCATAGCCCAGGAGGCAGCTGACAGCTTCCAAAGTGCACGTGGCTCTGAATGAAGATCCATTTCAAATAGATTGTATTGAGCTTTTCTTTTGATAGTGTATTTCTGTCATCAAGGATCCTGGCTTTCTGTAGAAAAAAGTAGACACTAATGAGTGCATACAGTACATATGATGTTGTTTAAAATAATTCTGTTTCAATTCTTGTAGTCTTTAAATTGGAATTTGAAAAAGGGAACCTGGTGCGCACAAAATATTTTCAATTGTTGTTGCTCAGATGGATGCTAGTCATTTCTGTTTTCTAGCTGTTATTCTTGAGGAGTGTTTATATTTGTAATTGAGTCCTTAAAATTCCCTAACCAGCCTGGAGAGAATATAGCACAACAGTTCTAAGCCATGCAAATAGTCATGGATTCATTGGTTTAGTTTGTTTGCCCCTTGTTTTGTGGTGTGTTTGATTTTAAAGACCGTTGTAGAGGGCTGTTTTATTCCTTGGCATGCCACCTGTGGAAGGATCACTTGCAAAAGGAACTAATGAATCTCACAGGCATGATCTGTTTTAGGTAGTCTTAAAAGATATAAAGAAAAAGAAGATCAAAATCAATTGTCATGTTCCCTGGGATCACACCAATAAAAATTCATGTCTAGTTGCTTTTTTTCTTGTTATTAGTCATAATAATAATAAGAATTTATTAATATTATTGACTTCTAACTGCAGAAGAACAAATGGCATGGCGTTAGTGCTATTGTGTAAAATCATATTTGAGAAGGCACCTTGCTATCTTGCTCTCTTGCTGTGAAAAGGCACCATTTTTGGCAGAGAAGTTGAAGCCCAAGCAGCTTGGCTGCAATAAGGCAACCAGTCTCCAATGTTGGCAGCCACATCAGCACTGCAAGAGACGCAGCAGCATCACCAGCCTTTCTCACACTGTCCACTACACCTAGAGAAGAGAGATGTGATCTCAGCTTCAGCTTTTTTCATCTGTGAGTCTCTGATTAAACCAGAGAGGTGACTGATGCTGTAGAAATAATTCAGAGGCCTGCATTGCATTTCATCTTCATTTGCTGCTTCATGGTCCAGTGTGCCTGAAGGAGAAAGGAAAAGCAGGGGAACATGGAGACAACAACAAGGGAATGGGATATTTTTAACTATAATGGTAAACAGCCACTGTTGTTCAGAGAATCTGAAGTTCCAATGAAAGGTGACTATTAAGCTGCAGTTAAGCTCCAGTGCATCTAGAGTGATATGAAATTCATCTTTATGCTTTCTAGACTGGTTTGTGAAAAGAAATGTGCTGGTGTTGATTTCTTCAGGCTGGTTTGGAGGGAAGGTATTGCAGCAAAATGTAACTCAACCAGAAAGTGCAGTAATTGATGCCTCTACTAATCTTGCTGATCACTAATCTCTGTATTTCCTTAAACCTTCCATAGGAGCTCACTCACAATTTTGGTTGGCATCCTATATTATCTTAGTGCTTAGCCAACTGTGCTTGCTTTCTAGAATGGATGTTCTTTTTCCAAAAACCTGCAGTAATTAAATAATAAAGACACTGGGCTGTCTTTAAAAAGAAGCATTAAATAAAAGCAGAAGAAATTCACTAAATAAAACAAAAGGTTATTAACCAAGCATTAATTGCACATTTGCTTTGACTTCCCAGGAGCATCTTCTGTTGTTTGAGCACCCAAATCAGGGAATTACTTCCTAAATTATTTTGGGATATTAACTGGAGTTCTATATTTAGAGTCCCTTCTCGAAAGAGATTCTGAATTTAGATAGGAGCAAACAGAAAAGATTCCATAGAAAATTTTGTTTCTTTTACCATTGCATTTTCACAGAAGTGTACAAGTAGGGTTCATGGAGGGAATCAGTCAGTGAGGTATGCCTACACTATTGGGAGTATGAGGGGATATGAAAAAAATAAGTGTTACCAGCTACTGCCTTCACCGAGAGCCAGTGTGCTTTTAGGTCTTAAAAAACCAGCAGCTGAATATGCCTTAATTACTAAAATTGATTTCAGGGAATGGTGATGTTAAAAACTGAAAATGGATAAGCACTAAAAATAGTCGCTTGCTCTCTGGGGGGAAATGAGGTTCAAGCAGCTGTGAAAAGATTGTGAAATGCTGTAATGATACAAAAAGGATTTGAGATGAAATATTATAATAGGACATGTTTAGTTGCTCTCTAAAGTTCTGGTGTGTATTTTTTTTAGTTGAATAGGAACTTCAGTTTGTGTAATTTTGCCTGCATGTTGAAAGCTTATTTTAAAAATAAACAAACATAAACACCCACAAAAAAAAACATGCAGTAAAATACTGGAGGAAGAGACAGAAGGATAAGGCAGAGTATACCGGAGACTCCTTTTAAAACAACAAAAGGATGAGAAATGAAGAGTTTGGCAGAGTGTTGTGTGCAAGGCTCTGTTCATTCAGCATTCCTATGTATTTTTGTTACTCGCTGAAAATAGGAAAAAGATCTAAAAATAATGAAGATCACAAGGAAATGTGTGTAAAGCAGTAGCATGGATGAATCTATTATAGCAAATACTTTGGGGCTATGGAAACTTGCTTTTTAGTAGTTATGGTGATGCTAACACTTGAAGTCATTCCAATATACTATAAAATGCTTAATGTTGGGGCATTCCATAGCAGAGAATCTCTTAAAATACTATTTGCCTTCTACAGGAGTTGGAAACTGAGACTGAAATGTTAATCGTGACTTCAGGATATAGTGCCCTAGGCAGGGTCCAAGTGGACAGTGCCTGAAAGTGAAGCCACAGGTGTATTTGAAGCTTCTATAATATGACAAACTAATCTGAACTAGTCTTCGTCATCTCTTGAAGACATTGGTGGTTTTTATGCTGATTCCCAGCGGTAATAGTCTGATGGCAGTTTTTAAGTTTTGACAGTTAATCTTGCTGTGTGTCTTGCTAGAACCAGCATGTTTTATTTCGTTAGTATTTTACTATTGCAATAGGAAAATACAGCACAACATATCATCCCATAAGCCACTCATTCCAAGGCAAACTAATGATTCCTTCATTTTGTGTCAAATAAAAAAGTCCCACATCTATATTTAGGTAACTTGCTCACGAGATAAGGCAAGATGTTCTTACTCAGTGCACAGCACAGTGAGTTGGCAGGGCTGGTGTTTCACATGACTGATAATGCAGAAGTTTCTGTTGGTAGGACAAAGAATTGTGATGAAGAGGGAACAAGATAGAGACAGTTCACAGTATCCCCAAAATACCTATCAGAAGAGCCACTTAAAATAAGCCTTACTGCATGCTTGTGGTATTTTGGAAAAGGGGGATTAATATGTGTTAGAAACTACTCTGTTTATTTAAAGATCTACTACTATTTCCAAAGGCAGTTAAAGTGCAAGGAATTTCACTTCTCCAAAGATAATTTTAAGAGAACCATACATACACTTATGTTATGGATGACTTCAGAGGTAAAAGTACAGAAAAGGGTAATGTGTAAATACAAATCTGTTTTCTGTTTCACCAGAAAAGGCGTAGCATTTACCTTGCAAGGTTAAGGTGTAATGTGTGTGCAGAATTGTGTGTTCTTCGGCAAGTGACTGATAAAATGCAAATGAACACAGTAATTTTGTCTGTCCCTATTTTCTATGAAGAAGAGGACACAACTGCAGATACTGCCAGAAAAGTATCTACACCTGGCTCCAGTATTGCATCCTATCCCTGAACTGATGGCTTGTTGGATTCTGGAAAATGGCTGACTCTTGATCACTAATCATCTAATCATCCAATGTGTTTTTTCTTTAAAAAGCAAAGCAAAGCAAAGTATTATGTACCACTTAGAAAACCCTCAACAAGGTGTATCATGTGGAAGAACCAGAGGGCTGTGAACTGAGCAAATACAGGGTACAGGTGGATACATACTGTATGTAGGATTTTATACATGGTTCTCTCAGCTGTCATAGCTTCCTTTTCGTGAATAGTAGGTGCATAAGCACCATAAAGGCCAGAAAAGGAGCTTAAATATTGTGATTTATAGGGAAAAAACCAAACTTATACAGTGAGTGGCTGTCATTTGTGGACACTTATTACACATCCTAAATTATCACAAGTTAATTATTAAAATTTTTAAGTGTTGGGGTTTTTTTGGTTGGTGGTTTGTTTTTTTTGTTTTGTTTTGTTTTGTTTTCACTGAAACATTCTGTTAGATAAGCTGATTAATCTTACATTTAGAAAGTGCTTCACAGAACATAAGCCAGCTAGTTAGTTCTTCATCCTTTAGTGGTAAGGGGGTTATGTTTGTGCAAGTAAAATACAGCTTCACCTGGAAGTATTCTTGTTTCTGACTTCCAAAAGGGTGGATTTTCTAAACCTTCTAAGTTTTGGCACAGCTGCCCTGAAAAGCTTAAGTAGAAAATGACAACAAAGTCTGGGAGGGGTCATCCAGTAGAATATGCTGAGGCAAAAGAACAGTGATGTCACAGGTGTGAAAACAATGTTTTCTTGATGAGAAGGAATCTCAGTTAAAGAAAATTAAAACAGCAATTAAAATAAATATTAAGGCTAGGAAAAAGGACAATAAAATGTCTAGTAACAAAAATGGACATTAATGAATAATGGACTAAAAAGTGTATTCCAGTGTGGCCAGAGATAAAGCACTTAATATATTTTGCAGTGGGAGAAAAAATTCCCTTGATCAGAGATAGATTCAGTGACAAATATAGATGGTAAAGCTGAGTAATTTAGTACAGGAAGGAACAGCAGTAATTTCTGTTGCAGGTTTTGACTAAAGCTGGGGCATATATCTACCTCATGTCATGCTACTGAGGTAATAAAGATGTTTGTCATAATAAAAGAATATGAGATGGCATCTGCTAAAATATATATTCTCAGCTGACTGTGACTTACATAAACTAGACAAGGAGTTTTCTGAATTGCTGAATTTAATGAATAACTGCAGAAATCTTCATTTCCTGCTAGCATGATTCCAGGGAAAGCTCCAGTAAAAAGCTGGTTTTTGGATGTCCTGAAACTCCTGGAGACTCTATGGGAGCAGTCCCTGGCATACACCATGTGCTGTTGTCATCAGCAGTCATCTCTCTGGTGGCTGCTGTCTTCCTGCATGAAGCTGATAATTTCCAAACCCAAATAAAGGGGTGTCTCCCTGCACCCAGGGTGCTGCAGTCTTGGCTCAGGACCTTGTTGAACACGGTGATGACTGTACAGTCGCCTTCCTTCCCTCCCCTACCCCCCCCCAGTTCAGTTCTGGGAGACAGTAACTGCTTGGGAGTTTCCCAAGTCCTTCCTGTGTTGTCATAATAGAACCAAGTTATTTTAATCTTCTCTGTGTCTTCATGGCTGGCCAAGGTCTGTCCACAGGCCAGCTAATTGTTATCTCCAAGTATATTTCTATTTGTGATCAGCATTTTTGTATTGGTTTGTTTGTTTTTAACTCTGTATCGAGCATTGAGTAATAAACACTTTGCTGTAGCAGAATCCCCTTCCTTGACCTGTTGAGCACTCTTGCTGAGGGTGCCCTCAGTCCCACTGTCCATGTCACTGACAATCCTGTTTAACAATGCCAGTCCCAATAACCCAAGCCCTGAGGAATACTTCTGCTTTTCAGATTGCTGGCAGACACCTTCTGTGGGAGCCATGGTGACAGGTTTTCTTTCTAGTAGCTATCACAGATAGAGGTGGCAAGTCTGAATAGTTACCCTCTATCCATGCTTTCCTCTGATTCAAAGCAAGGAAAAAAACCAGTTGTAACTACGCCTTGCCTTGGGAGGCAGAGGGACAGATATATGGAGAAGTGTGTAGCCCTGGCTGTTGTTGCAAAATTAGGTGTTGGTCAGCCCAGTGTGATGTCTGCTGCTTGCAGCAGCTTGTGGACAAGGGTTCCTGGATTTGCTTTTTTGTTTTGCAGGATAGGTAATCAGTTTTGGCTCATGGCAAAACAAATCTGTGGTATTCCAGCATCTTTTTGCAGACCTTGAACACAGATTATGTGATTTTTAGATAGCTTTAGTGTAGTTGAACATTATTAGATATTTTTAAGGATTAAAAGTAGGAGTCTAAGGAATTGCTGTGTTTCCATGTAACCTTTCAAATACTTAAGGCTCTTTTCTCTAGTCTGTTTTCCTATCTATCTTTCCCTACCACCTTTTTTTATTTTCTTCTAGAATTGCATTTCTTAAATCTCTTCTGAAGTTGTCAAGGCTAGTTAGGGGGAGGAGATTGTGTGCCTGTCTCATGCAATTCCTGTACTGCAAATACAGCTGACACTAATAAAAAGAGACCTCTATAATGATTGTTTAGCAGCAGAACAAGGTTATATTTTATAGCTTTGACAGCTATCCAAAAGGTGTCTGTTTCTGGGGGATGGGTGTTCTTAATTGCGAAAGATTCTGCTTTCATGCTTTTAAGAAGAATTGTTGGACAGAATGGTTGTGATATTGCTGTCACTGATGCAGTTGTTTAGCATATTCATTGAGAAACAGGCCTATATGTATATGTGCACCTAGAATTTCACACAGAAAGCTCCAGTGTGAGTACTGTATCTGGAACAAGACCTGCTGCTGTGAGATAGAGGATAGCAAAATAGGCTATGATCTTTCTTTATCCTGGCACACAGTACAAATGTTGCTCTATACATGTGCATAACAATAAGAGAATAGGTTTATCAGACATTGTTGTTAGGCAAACTCTGATGGACATGAATAATATAAATACTCCAAAGGTACTGTGGCTTTTGCTTGCTGTCAATGAGCACTGTATCAATACTAGCATAAATAAAACATTGCAGAGTTACGAGTCCACTGTGGAAAAGCCTCCAGCTGGTGTAATCTTCAGACTGCCCACTACTGTTTTCACAGTTTTGTTTGGTCTCTGATACCAAATAGATAATTTATTGTGGGGTGAAACAGAAAGCTCTTTACATAAATGAAGTATGATGTATATATTTTAATATTAGGTCCTTAGAAGAACACCATGATCATCCCAACTTGGTAATGGGAGATCTTCAGTCAGATGAAGAAGATATCATGAACAGTTCTGATGAAGATGATGACACAAATTCTGATTCCAGCAAAGGGGAGACTGATCCTCAAGAAGATAAACAGGTATCTTTTTATCTTTATCTTCTGAAACTATTCCTCCTAACTCTTGCAATATTTCATAAGTTGTAACCTGTTGGGATATTTTCAAATGTAAACTACATGTTGAGGTCTCACCTTCAGTTACCTTCTGTGAGTGCCAGCTCGGAGTGATTTTCCTTATTTTAATCTTATTTCTTCTTCAAATGAAGAACAGGAAGACAGTGTTAACTACTCTGAATGAAATGAAGTTTTGAGGGTCCCATCCCTTCCTTTGGGGGTACCCATGTTCTTATTTGTCAATCCTGGACACCCTGAAACCAGGCTGCCTGTAGACCAGTGCCTCTCCTCAGCACCAGTCCCAGCAGCTGTTTCCTTTGATAGTAGTTATATCTGCTTCCTTTCTTTAAAAATAATTAATAACCAAAACAAAACAAAAACAAAGCCCCAACCAGATAAGCAGAAAAACCAAATGAAACTTTTTAGTGCTGGAAGAGAAGACTTGGCATGTCGGGTCTGAATGTTGTTAAACCAAATGAGAGAACTAAATTGGGAAAGGGAAAGAGTCAAGGGGAAAGCTTGTTCCTGTGAAACTAAACAAGACTTTACCTGTATAGAAGCTAACTTACCTTGCATGCCTCTAGAAATGCCCTCAGCCTTTCAAAACAGAATTTTACAGGCAAGTGTCCCCCTTGGGAGGGTTCCCAGGCAGGTTTTATGGGGTAATTGAGCCCTTGCTGGGAGGCATCTGCTGTCACTGCCTTCAGCTGCCTGTGGCACGTGCAGCCGGCAGCTGGGAATTAACAAGCAACTTCCTCACAGCCAGAGCAGCTGCAGAGGAGAATGAAGCGTCTCTGCATCGGTCATCAGCTGGGCTTGTTTTATTTTTCCTTACCACAAGCATCTGGCTGTTTTGATGCTTTATATCTGTTAGGGGACTCACAGGGCTTCTTTCCAGGGTTGTGCCGGAGAGCCTTATTTGTATCCCTTTGGTTCTCCCATTAGAGACTCTCAGAGCCAGAGTATCTTTGTCTGAGCAAATGCAAAGTGGCCCGTTCAGCGACAGCTGGTATGTGAAAAGTCTTTCAAATGGGGTTGAAGACAGGCTGTGATATTTCATTTTGTAATTGTTTAGCGGTAGTATCTTGTTCTCAAAATACTAATTTTCATCTCATTTGCAACTGACACATCTGCAGTGATGGCAGATACCTTGCTTTGCATAATTGACTTACTTGTGAATTCAGTCTTGCAGGGAGGGTGTCAGCTGTACCTTCTAAATAGCCACAGGGGCTTGAGAGTAGGTGCTAGAATCTCGCCTTAATGCAACTGACCCGCACTGGATAGATATCAGTGTTCTTTGGAAATAAGTTTAATTTCATAATTAAAATCCCAGATTTGTGTGCAGATGTCTATCTGTACTGTATCTAAAATAAATAATGTATTTTGCACATATGTGGTGCTATACAAAATTATTTAATTTAGAAATTAATTTTAATTCAGTAATTAGGTGTGGTATCATTTAAATTCCAATGAAAAAAAAAAATTTAGATTCCTTTATTTTGAATACAACAATTGTGTTAAAACCAACCTATGAGTACTATCTGTTCCATGGTTTATTTTCCAGCACTTGAGACTAATTTGTAAGTTTCAAGAAGAATTAAATCTTCAGAGAAATCTTGCAGCATTAGTGCTTATGAACCAAAATTTTGTGGGTAAAATGCCACTGATACCTGATTTTCTAGATAAAGTGTTCAGTGCCCATATTATACTCCCATACTCAATACAGCTGTCCCAGGACTTCCATCTCACTTGAGTTGTATATCCTGTGATGTTTTAGGGCTCCTCATCCTCTGTTTCTTTGCAGCCCATTAAAATGAAAGCCTGAATGTGCAATAGATGCGGTGACAGCTGGCAGCACAGAAGCATATGGCAAACCATGAGAGCTGTTTCTGAGAGAGGTGTTCCATCTGAGGGAAATCATACGTGGAAGTTATACTGTGTGGCAAACACTTTTGCATCCTGATGCCTGACCTGTTTGCTTTGTTATACTTATTCCCTCTATCTGATGTTGGACAGTGCCATTGGTTTTTTGGAAGCCAAATAGGCATGTGAAACCCAAAATCATCTCCACAGTGTTTCAGGCAGATGACAAGGCTCACATATCTGCATCTTTGGAGTAGAGTTGCTATGTATTCCAGCAGCTCTGTTAGACCATCAGAAACTGGCTTTTCTCTTCAGTGTGGTTTTTTCTTTTCTTTTTTTTTTCTTCTGTCATCTTATTTTTCAATAAAGAAAATGTATATGTCTTTTAAGATGTTCCTGAAACACATTTGAGTTCACTGCAAATATTACTGTTACTGCATTAATCAGAAAAAAGGAACCAAATAAGACAGAAATACTAGCTATACTTCAGTACTTTTGCTAAAACAGTAATTGTTGTTTGCTAGGACTTCGTTCATTATGGGCTTCAGTGCTTCCTGCAAAAATGAAAAGGCTGGCAGTGTTGTAAAAACTGCCCCTAGCTAATATTGTTTCCAGATACAAGCTAAATTATTTTTCTCATGGATCCTGAAGAACCAGAAGGTGTCAAAGCCAAGAGATTTCAAAGCAGTATGAAGTGTTTTTCTTAGAAGTAACTATCAAACAATTACATTGAATTTAAGGAACTAATAGCTGGAAATTGATAATTTCCATAATTGATAATTTATGACAGTTTTAGTAGGTACATAGCGTAACATGTAATTTTATTTGCAGGGTAAGGCACCTGGAAAGAAAACAAAGGTATACCATATTGCCAAGGAGATCATGAGCTCAGAGAAAGTGTAAGTGTCAATGCTGCACTTAATAACTACTCAATTTATTTTAATTGGACAATTAAAATGTAACTATTTGCTTTTTCTTGCTTTTCTGATAGGTTTGTGGATGTGCTAAAGCTCTTACACATTGTAAGTACTCAAAAAGAAAAGCATTTTCCTCTTCTGTTTGTTTAATCTACTGAAGTTTTATGTTTAGGCTTTATGGTAGTGGCTGTGCTGTTTTTCTGCTGCATCTACATATTCAAAATATAAAAATTAATCTAATTAAACTGAACTTTAAAGTTTCACATTTTACATAATGGATGAATATTTTGGTGGTTCCTTCTGGATCTTCTTAATAATTTATGCAGTTTCCAGTTCTATGTGGGTATTGAATACTGAAAATTGAATATGTATCACTTTATGTTAATCAGAATCATGTTTATAAGCCAGCTTATACTGGCTTATAAGTATGTATATAGCAACACAAAGGTTTTGGTTAGAATAACTCCTTAAATGGTGGGGGGAGGCAGGAAAAATTTATTTTAGAAATGGTACATTAAAATGCACATTCTTGAAGTAATCCAATTAATAGCTAATAGCTCTAATGGTGCATCCATCACCATGGCAGTGTATTTTTCTGAGGCTGCAGTTCCTCGACAGATGTTTGCTTTCTGAAAATACCTGATTGTAGTACCTGCAGTGTGTTGTACACAGCAAGGGTTAAGTATTTGATCTGTGTTTGTGCAGATCAGTTATCTGTAAAACATGCTCTGTTGCAGGTGATAATAGGAAATTAATTAAGAATTTTTCTTTCTCTAGCTCTATATTTTGTGTTTTCTGTCAAGTTTGAAATGATATGTGTTTGTACCATTTTGTCACTGTATTAAGTGCAAACATAGTGGGTTTTTTCCTTGGGCAATAGAAGTGGTTATATTGCAAACAGATGCATTGGTCTGTCTCAGTCTCTTGAGAAGTGTGTTCTGTGAAACTGGGAACAAAGGCTCTTATAGATGGTTGTATACGAGTTCTGTAATAGAGATTTTTTTTTTCAGGGAACAAAAAACTCACCACATCTTTTGCTGATTCTGTTTTGCTTTCCTCCTAGTAACTGATTTTCTGATTCTCTTCAAGCTTGGTTTTTAAGAGCTGGCTTAGCCAATAAATAATTTATATTCAACATGGTTACAGAACTCAATCTTAAATAGTGGTAAAAGAAAGAGAGTTGTCCTGGGGAAGTTTTAAGCTATGTAATTTTAAATTATCATATTTTTCAGAAATTTAACTTATTTTTAAAGGTATCTTTGCTTTTCAGTGTACCATTTTTTTAGGTAATATATGCAGTGCTGAAAGAAAGGCTATTGGTAAGGAGGATGCAGGCAAGCAGAAGAACAATGTGAAAAAGGGAAGAGTAGAGAGCTTAGGAAGTTTCTAGGATAAACTTAAAGCTGTCCCCACAGTGTCAATGTGCAGTGGTGTAGGATATGTTTTGCTTTTCCTTTAATGGATAACTTGCAACTCTATTCATGACAGTCTGCTGTTTTCTTCTAGCTGCCAAATAAAAACTGTTAGAAATGTTTTTGTTGGCTAGCAGTAACATTCAACATGTATTCAGCCTGGTCTAAGGAGGATGCTATGCTAGGAGTTTAGGAAATACTTTGTCCTTAACTTGTCAGTTGGCCTTCTGTCCTTGTCAGAGAGGGCACTGGTTTTGAGGCGCTCTCTGTGTGTGTACATTCTTCATTAAATAAAAACTGCCATAGCTGAGAGGTTGTAGACATCCAGTTTATTATTTCCAGAGTGGTATGCCTGAGGATTTGTGTGGTTTTCACACACATTATTACATCAGCTGGTTTAATCATAAAATTTCTTACTGATAATATTTTAATGTTGATAAAACTATCTTTTTGATTTCATGTGCACCAACCACATTGGCTTACTAACTACCAGTCAAGCAACCTCTGACAAATTTCTGAATTAGAGCTTAGATTCTCCCCAAACTGAGCTCTTTTACACATAGTAAAGATTTGGCTTATCAGAGGATGCTCCATTGCCCCTTCTGAGCCATCTATTAGTGGTTTTCCACTTGAAATTTAGTGACTAATTCAATTAGCAATGATCTGAAAGGAATAATACTCTCCTCAGTATATTTTACCAATGTCAGCTAAATGCATCACATGGTGCCAAGGAAGAGGACTGTTGATGGAAGAAAAAGCCTTTTAATTTGCTTCATCTTAGAGCCTTTGAAGTGGAATCTAAAGCAGTTGAGGAGGTAGGAATGTGACTGCAAACTGGTTACAAGTACCACTGAATTTTTTTAGCATTTTTTTCTTTTATGTTGACAAAGTTAGGTGAAACAACTCTTCCAAGATACCAGAGTGCCAGCCTATGTGGACCTGTCACACACTTTAAGTACATCTGACTGCTTCTGTTTGAAGACATACTGCAAAATTATAAACACTTGGTGATACTTCTATAAATACTAAACAAGCTGATCATAACAGAGATAAGGGACTCACCTGGCTTTGCACACAGCACACAGAGTCTCAGACTCAGCAAATGGGGTTGCTTGAGGATGTAATCAAACATTAGATGTAATTTTGAATTCTCTGTATTTCTGTTACTGTGTTAGTACTCTTTTAGGGTGAGATTCCAGTAAGTGCTTTTAGAAACTCCTGGAAACAAAGGAGCTTAAATCAAACTAGCTCTTCTGTATGCATGATTGTGAGATGGTTCATGCATTGCCTCCTGAGAACAAGGGCTGAGAATATGGGAGAAGTACTACTTTTTCCTAAAGACACTTGCAAAAAAAAGAAACAGTGAACTGGGTGTAAAACACAAGTGACATAAGAGAAACAAGCTTGTCACTTCTCTCTGAGTTGCCCTGTGCCTAAAAAACACCCAGTCTTGCTGGAAAAAGGAGCAAAGCAGGATTGCTGTCCTTTGTACTTTTGTTGTGGGATTCTTTGGAGATGGTTTGCTTTGCATGAATGAGAGGACTACTTCAGTAGCACCCTGGTGTCACTGTGAGGGTAAGCTACCTGGCTTATTTGTTGTCTTTTTTTTTTTTTTGTACATTTTTGTTCTGAATTTCGTTCTCTTGCCAAACCCTTTGCTCCTTTTGCTTTTCCACCTCTTTTGGATTCTGTTTCCTCCCTGCTGATGTGGTATAAGCAGCGAGGCTTCTGGTCCAGGAGAGGTACTTGGGTTTTTTGAGATTACTCCTTCCACTGCAAGGCTTAGTGTTTAACTTTTTGTTGTGTGAAAAGAAAAGCTTGGGCTTGTGGATTTTTGCCTGAGCCTTTAAATCTGTGCTTCTGACTTAGACTCCTATTCTGTCCATATTTGGACTCTGAGACCAAGTATAAGTAGGAGCTTGTCAACAGGCACCTCTTAGCATTTCTGCAGCCACAAGATTAACCTCTTATTGAAGAAGGCAGGTAAGAGGTCAAGCATCATTTTCCATTGTGTGTCCTTCCAGAAACACAAGAGTGAAAATTTCTGGTTTAATGTTTCTGTTTTTCAGAAGAAAATGGAAAAAAATCTGTATATAAAAACTATACATAGTTTTATATATTTATAAACTGATGTCTATTGTAGCTGAGTATTATGAAAACTAATTAATTTGAAAAAAAATAGCTATGGCCTTTGGAGCAAAGTTCTGACCTCTGATCCTGGCTTACAACTGACTTACTGTTTAACTGGGAAAAATTCTCTCAACATCCAACTCCTTTTCCTTCATCTGCAAAATTTCAATATTTGACTAGTCTGAGGAGAATATGTTGATAAATTTTTGGTCTCTGAAGTACTTTAGAACTGCTGAGACATTTCACAATGAGTTGCAACTGTAGTCCTCTTACTAAGAAGACTAACATAATTTTAGTTTAGAAGCAAGTATTGTTCTACTACCCAGCCTATTGCTTGAAATAGCATTCTGGGAATATCCCACCATCAAATCATTGATTATTGTAAAAAAATCAACTACATTATTTCATTAAAGACTTATATATTATTTATTACCGGAGGAAAAAAGGTGTGGAAGTGCTTGGCAGCTTTCCAAAAGTAATGGCATATATTTGAAAAATGTTGTGATCCATACTTAGTCATAGTCCAGATTAACTATAGGTGCTATAGTTTAACTTAGCAGTTTATGGCTAATAGTCTGACTCTAGCTAGGAGTACCTATTTATATTTTAAGTAATCTAGTTGTGAAATCTTCTGTAGCTGTATTGCTAAGCAGTCATGTTTACATTTTGTCACATCTAGCAGCCTGGCTGTTGTGAAACTTCCTCCTCTTCCCTCCTCCTTCCACATAGGATGTCTCTGCGTGTGTATATTCTTTGAAAAGCATCCAAGTGCAAACATACTTTTTTTTCCTTAAATTAAACTGATGCTTGAGTTATCTGCAGGTATATTTAGCTGGGGGAGTTGTTCCTCAGTGTAAGGGATTATGATTTTTTCTTCTTTTTTTTGCTGATGGTATGTTCTGGGAGAACAGATCCAAGGTGATATTGGTTGAAGCTTTAGGAATAGAACACGTGACTGTGTTTAGATTATGTAGTTCTTTCTCTTCCTGTTGAATTGGCAAGAAGTTTTAATTTCACCTGTTTGAAATTATCTTCATTCAACTGTTAGACACCTGAAGGTGGACTTGACCCAGTCAGCAGCTGAGTGAGCTTTTAGTCTGCTCGGTACCTCTTTTGTTTTACAACTAAAATTGTCCTTTGCTCCTTAGACTGACACGGGCAGATCACTGTGGGCTGGGAATCCTCTGGTGGGAAGAACTGAGGGGATGGTGAGTCAGGGCCTTTGCAGAGGGGAAGTGCATGGGCTGACAGCAGATGATTCAGAACAGGGTCAGAATTATTCAGATATCACAGCCTTTCTGCTTATTTAAGGAAGTTGCATTGAAGGAGTGGTGTGAGGAAACAAAAGCAGTGATGATGGTAATGTCAAATATTGTTTAAAAAACTCCACAGCTATAAGGGGAGCATATACCAACAGGATAAATAGAATTTCCTACACATTTTCAAGTTGGAAGTGTTTTATCAGGCAGTAATTCAGCAGCAGTATGTACTCAGAAGCCTTTAATAGACTAGATTTTCGTATGGACAAGTACCAGTGGGAGGCTGTCTCAGTCTAACATAAACTCAAAGAGTTTCTGGTTTGGAAAAAATGTTCTTTCCAGGGATGGCGATGCACACTGTCCTCTTGCAGTATCTGTGTGAAAACAATTACCATTACCTAATTAGTAAAAAGGGATATCAGAAGATTATTATTGGACCAGAATATAATGTCAAATCAGAAACTTTAAACAAGCATTTCAAAAAATGTACAATAGGCTCCCCACTTCTGAAAGGGAAAAAAAAAATCCTGGTAAGAAGCTGGGATGATATAACTAGCATAATATTTTGGGTTTTGTCATGTGGCATATGAAACATGTCTAGAGCTGCAAATGTTTTTCAGTGAAATAAGCACATTAATTCCAAAGTGTGGCAAGTTGTTTTTTTAATTTTTTGTTGTTGTCGTTTTAGGGGGTTTTTTGATGAGTAAGATTTCAGTATTTGAAAGACCCATTTTTAATTAGAAAATCTGTCTTTAAAATTCACTTGTAATGGATTGCTGCATTGGTTCAAACAGAATAATTTCTAGGACAACCTGGGTGATTGCCTTTGAACAGGCTGATGAAAGCAGTGCTCTTCAGCAGTTTTATCTAGGACACTGTGCTAAATCTGTTTGTAATATAAATCACATCATGCAGGCATGTATAGATACCAGAGCAATGTATATATTATTTGCAAGAGCAATTCTGCTTTTATTTAGCAGTGAACTGATTTAGGTTTAGAAGAATCTAGGTCCTGGTACTTTAGATTATTTTTACTGCAGTTTCTAATTTCTATGTCATTCACCTACTTGCATTAAAAGTTGTCATCTGAATACTTTCCACTCCTTGGGATGAAATTTCAGGGTTTAGTTTGTAAATTAGCATATTCTGTATCTGGTAATTAAAACAGACCTGATCTATGTTTTGTCCTTTTGGATATGAAATTACTTTCTCAGGCGGCCAGTACCTTCAAGTGTAAACACTTAATTCCAACCTTGTTACATTTGTTTTTCTTTTCCCACCCCCAATCCCCAGGCATGTGCTCTCTGCATTCAACTCTTGAGTTTATCTCAAGATGAACTTGGCATGACAGTTACTTCACACCCACTGCCAGGTTAAAAATAAATCTTAATATGATTACAGTGACAAATGCATAGTCAGTAGTGAGGATAATTTAAAAAAAATAAAAAAAGAGCATTGAAATTTAGCTCTTGTTTTGCAGGCTTTCAGAATCTGAAAAGTTCACATTATCTTCCCTGTGTTTCCTCTCTGCAGCGCTTCCTCAGTTTACTCTGTTGTGGAAGGGGACATAGGAGGTGGTGAAGTAAAGTTTTGGTTGGCTGTTTTAATGATAGAGCCCTTCATAGCATAATCTATAAACCATGATGAAGTTGATGGACTTTGGATCAAGCTAGTTGAAAAACCAAATCTGTATTTGGCAAACGCCCTGCAGACTCTTTGAATGCTGTATCTAGAAGTTAAAAAAATGCTCTTAACTGCAGCTGACGTTCCTGTGTTATCTAGTGGTGCTTAAACCTGGCTCCCTGCTCTCCTTTTACTGTTTGATCAGGGGAAAGCCTGGGTTGTTGATTATGGTACAGACAAAACTGCTTTGCTTTTCATCATGCAAGTCACCTTATGACACTCAAACAAAATTCTTGTCTCACCCTATGGCAAAATACATACAGTATATTATGTGTGCATATAGTTGGGGTTGGGGGAAGAATATTATCATAATATGATGATGCATTGTGCATGAAGCTCTCCAGAATGCCTCATTTGAGCTTTTGCCATTGTAATTCCATGTATCATTTCAGTGTTAAGCAATGCCCCAGGGTCAGAAAAACCCATAAGATGCAGCTGGTAGTTAGCCTGTGTGTCAGTAGTCTGCACAGAGGATGTAAACCAGAACATTTCCATATGAATAATGCCATCTGTTTTTTAACTCCCTTGCATTTAGCTCTCAGTCTTTCCTGTTACAGCCAGTGCCCTGTATCTCCTTTCAGTGTCTTGTCAGAACTGCCCAGTCACAGCCTTTGTGACCCATAGGGTCACAAAGCAAGAAAGCATGTCTGGAGCTCACGTTGCCCAGAGCTGATGTAATGAGGAGGGAGAGCAGAGGAAAGTTGAGGCTTCAGTTTGAGAGACCCTAAATAGTGCCAAATGCTGGACTGATGGCATAGCTAGTAAGAGCTGTAGTAGTAGACCTGGGGAGGGGGAAAAAGGGAGATTAAAATTTGTTTTTTTCCTCAACCTGAGAACCCTACAGGTTTCCAAAGACAGGCATGGACCCCATGCATATTTAAAATATAACTTACTACTGTACTCAGAACATTTTGTTGGTCACTTTTCTCAAGATACCTACAGATCGTGCATGTTGTATTAGGTTTAATTAACCACAAACTCCAAAAGAGTTGTTTTGGATTAATTCTCTTTTTGCCCAAATTTAAGTGAGACGTGGTAATATGTAACACTACTAATTTATATTTTCTTTTTTGTCAGTTAAGACAGTGTTATTTTTCAAGTGAAATGCTAGATTGCTAAATTTTTTTGAAATATTTGTTTGCTTGTGAATAGGGAAAATACCCTCTATAATGGATACTGAGTTTCAATCTTGTCCGTGTGGGATCAAGATTCTAATTTTGAATAGTTTAATGAGGACCAATGAGCCTCAGCTCTTGCCCTGTTGGGAGCTGGTTATAGCATAAAAATGCTATGAGATCCTTCAAGAGTAAGTAGGGTGCTCCTCCTCCCTTGTAAATGTTTCAAAGGTACCAGTCAGAGTTGGCTTTGATCATTGCTAACATTTGAAATCTTGTCATTCCCATGTTGTTATGGTATCTTTTTGTTAGATGTTAATTTTCCTGTATATAGAAGAGCTGCTACACATAGTAATTTTTTGACCCTACTTTTTGCCCTCCAAAATGGCATTTGTAAGATGAGTTATGAACACTAGGATGATTTTTAAGTAAGATACTGACTCTGCTAGCTGATTTAAGAATTCT
Source organism: Zosterops lateralis (assembly GCF_965231275.1). Taxonomy (NCBI): domain Eukaryota; kingdom Metazoa; phylum Chordata; class Aves; order Passeriformes; family Zosteropidae; genus Zosterops; species Zosterops lateralis. The sequence continues at coordinate 29,235,990 of NC_139765.1, forward strand.
GCTTTTTGACTTAGATGTTTGCAAGAAGACACCCAAGGCTGCCAATAACCTTGCAGATACAAGCCTTGTTTAGCCCACCTTAGTTTCCTCTTAAGTAATACCAACACATTTCTTAAGGGCATGTTGTAAAAACAATGAACAACTTCTATATTATGCATACAGAACCAAGAAAATAAAGCTCCAGTGTCAAACCAAAAGGATTAAGGCAGTCCCAAGGGAGTAAATTGAAGCTGCAGAAAAACATAACCCAGGTGGTACCTGCCTTGCCTTTGGTAATAGGGAGCAGTGCATGGAATGTCTGCGATGAGAACTCTGTTGTGCTGTGTTGGTGCTTTGAAGGCTGTTCACTCATTGTTCACTCATGGCAAGGGGGGGTTTCTGTCCTCTTTGTACTCCGGCAGGATTTCCGGGATGCTGTGGCACATGCCTCTAGGCAACTTGGAAAGCCAGTGATTGAGGACAGAATCCTGAATCAGATCCTCTACTACCTACCTCAGCTCTATGAACTCAATCGGGACCTCCTGAGGGAACTGGAAGAGCGATTATCTCACTGGTGACTATCAGTAAAGGGATTCCACTCCTTTGATGTGGAAATTTTTCTGGGGGGTTTATGTGGCTTCATGTGATCATGGTTTGACTCTTATTTGTGTTTTGTGTACCTTCCTGAATGTCAGAATTTACTTTGAAAGTACAGGAGATTATTTTTCATTTAGATGTGATTTTGTGCCATTTAGATGCATCCCAAAAGGTCCAGAAGGCATGCCAGTATGTTTTTGTAGCAATCACAGTTCTTATATGAAATTTCATTTTTAATTGAAAGTTCTGGTCCCTGCATGAGCATGATAAGTGCACCGATTTCACTGGGGAAAAAGAAGGCTGTTCTGAAGACTGGTTTGCATTTTAGAGGTAGTTTAGGTCTACTGATCAGGCACAGTGTTGATTGACAGCCACAATCCCCTTGAAGACCATTCTCAGTTACCACTGGTGGGTGAAGCTATACCAAAACCTTCTGACAAAGGAACAGCAATGGGTAAAGACTTTTCTCACCTTGAACTAAAGTGTTCAAACAGTTCAAGACCATTTTAAAAAGACTGTGTATTAAGTGGTTGTCATCTAACACTAGTGTGTTGACATGTGCCTAATAAGGTTTTTCGGAATAGCAACTGAGATGGGTGCCTATCTGCTGTAAGCCCTTTGTTCAGAATATAAACCAGCACATCTTACTCTGAAAAAGATGTTTTGCTGTAGGGTTAAGCTATTTTTAGCTCTAATTGCATCTCTTTTTTTGGCTGCTTCTAGGCTCGAGCATCAAAGAATTGCTGATATATTTGTTAAAAAGGGTCCCTACCTAAAGATGTATTCAACTTACATCAAAGAATTCGATAAAAATGTTGCACTATTAGATGAACAATGTAAGAAGAATGCAGGATTTGCATCAGTAGTCAAAGACTTCGAGGTATTGTATTCTTTTTAAAGATATATCCTGTTTTGTGACTTCTTAGCAGTTGTGATCCTCCACTGGGCTTTAGAAACAGTTCTAAATTTGTTTGTATTTTGATGGTGAGGTTTCTTTCTGCAGTTCTTGGCTTAAGACAGGAAGAAGAGAGGCCTTTTGAAGGACTCGATGTTTCAGATTCAGATAATTTTGAGTGTAAACTCCAAATTCAAGATAATTAGCATATTTGAAGCAGCATGGATCTTTTAATTCTGTGTTGTCTTTAGAGGTGTGGATTAATTAAAACTTCCACAGTGAGCACTCTTGCCTTCTTTGCCTTGTTGCCTAATGGCCACTGACAGCAATCACAAAGGAGCATGTTGCCCTTGCTATCCTGTTTCCTTTGTTTCTGGAAAGCTTCACCTCCCTTCCTCCTAGGTCAAAGCACCTGTTTTGAATCTACAGAATATAACAAGTGCTTACTTGTGTCTTTCACGAATGGGTAATTTTGCATGCAGTCTTCCACATGGAAATGCTTGCTGGGTAGTGTGGTGCTTAACACTGTGGCAGTAGCACTTTTCAAAGATAAAAAGCTTATCCAGTATAATCAGTAGTTGTTTGTAGGCATGTTTTCTTTTGCTGGAACCTTTGACTGCTGTGGAATTGTTACTTATTTTGGGTATTTCTTTCAGATGAGCCCCCGCTGTGCTAGTCTGGCCCTCAAGCACTATCTGCTCAAGCCAGTTCAGAGGATTCCCCAATACAGGCTCCTGTTGACAGGTACAGTCAAGCATTTTGCAAGCTTAAGAAGCCAGTCTTCACATGCCCCAAGACACCTGTCTTCAGACAGCTGTATCCATCTCTAAAGCATGTTTATCTGACTTCAGATATGTGAGGGGTTTTTTAAACATGTCACAATAAGTGAAGCTCTTTTTAAAATACCGCATAGGTTTAGAGGCTTTTCTTGCTAATGTTGCATGTAGTAAGATACACAAGCAAGGTCCTAATGTTTCCAGCACTGCGGTGTGTTCTGATGGTAGATTCAGCAGTGCATAGAAAACATGAAACCTGTGATGGTTTTTACTTGAATCTGTGGTAAGAGAAGCCTGTAATTTCCTCAAAGAGTTGGAATGCTCCTGTTCTGCTTTGAGTTTTGCTTTTTTGTTTTTTTGGGGAGATGGGGGTTTAACAAATAAAAAAGGCAGTATGGAAAATTGGAGCAAGGAGAAGAAAGATATCTATGCAACTGTGAACTTCTGTAAGTAGCTTCCCCATTTCTCCCCCACCCAGGTGTTTTATCTGTAAAGTCCATTCTCTTTTAAAGACAAAACACATGTTTTTAGTGCACACCAGTAAGTGCTTAAGACTTGCTACCAGAGCCAGTTGAGGAGCTGATTTGGAGCTGGGAAATCTGACACTGTACCCTGCTCTGGCACTGGTGTGTTTGGGTGGCCTTGAGCAAGTCATCCACGATGCAGTGGGGTTTTTTGTCTGTAAAGGGAGGGCAGTGACAGAGGCCTGCTTTGTGAAGTATTTTGAGATGTGGTTGTTGTAAGAGGGGGATGGCTCCTGTAAGGATTTGGAAATACTTAAGGCATTGTTTTTGAGAGCCATTGCTTCTTGATGAGCAATATAAAAATAGCCTCTGTTTATGTAGTAACTGCAAAATAAAATGCTCTGTGACCTTTTTTTTTTGGCTCGTAGCAGCTCATTGGCAGTTCCCCAGCATGTACTTAGACTAATGATTGTGAGAAATGACGCTCACTTTTAAAAATTTCAAAGGTTTATTAAACCTTAACAAAATACATCAAAGGACTGAATAAGGGAAAATTACACTGCAGAGAGCATGGAACTAAACTGCCATGTGCTCACTCTCAAAATGGTTGCTCTCCCTTTGATACCTTTGGTGTTGCATCAGGTAACACTGGTCCCTCCCAAAATCTGCCGATCAGCTCTTCTTTGCTGTCCATTTGTGGAGATCGCTTTCTTGCAGCTGGTTTGGAGGTCAGGTGTTGCCATGGCCCTGGTGACAAGCCTGCCCTCCCCCAACTGCCCCTTGCAAGGGGCACAGGTACACGCCCTCCCTCCACATGTCCTGACTACCAAGGCATCCCTTGGCAACCATATGGGGGAAGGGGACTGTGGGGAGAACAGAGGATGTTTGAACAACAAATTGTGATAACGTAACTGTACATCAATAAAACTTCTCTTAACATACACACAATATTCATCTTAATTGCCAGAGCCAACCATCGCATTACCTGTCTATAACATGTTGCTGTGGCAGATTCAGACTTAAGTGTTACAGAGCAGTTACTGAGTTATTAACATTGACTTTTTAATTTTAATCATCTCATTAAACTCAAGATGTTGAAAAAAGGGGGATAAGTCTTATTAAATGGAATACTCTATAGGGGAGAATATTAATGACACTCACCTGATGAAATCAACCCTTTAAAAGGCATTTGAGGACTTGGTTTATTTTAAAAGGATACACACTTAGGGCATGGTATACATTGTTATACATTTCAAAATCATTGGAGCCCTGGGTAAGGTCAAAGGTTTTAATTGAAACAGAGTTTAGTTGAATAGAGGATCAGGATGAAGCAAATGCCATTGTCAATATACACAGCAGAGCAAGAGATGTCAGGGATGGATGGCACTGAAACAAAATTCAGATGTTGAAGGGGAATTCCTTGTGATGATTGTCTGTCACTGTGGCTGGGACAGACTGTTTTAGACCTGAAAAAAGCCTCATCCTGTGCTGCTGTGGGTTATTGTGGGTGTCCCCAGTCTGCAGACCTTACTGTGGCTGCCCAGCTTTAAATATACCTGCAAATGCTGCTGAAAGGAATGGGATTGCCGTGCTGGTGGCAAATTTAGAAATGTAATTTTCTCTTGTTCTATGTGAATAATAAAAGAGATCAGGCCAAGAATTTAATTTTGCTGGAGCTGGAGAGTGATGTTTTGGATCTGTTTTATCTTCAGCATGTTCAGTCCTTCATGCATGTATGTTGAGTTCTGACTCTTCCATGTCTCTGTGGATGACCCATCTGCTTAGTTGCCTTCCAACAGCTCTCTGTAATATTAAGCAATGCCTCTATAAACTTGTGCTATATGAACATCTGGAGTACATGCAAAACATTTGTATCTTTTGTTGCAGTGGGTGAGATGTAGCGATGGAGCAGCTGCCTAGGCCAAAGACGGGGCAGGACGGGGGTGGGGGGGATCAGTGGAGAGGAGGGCTAGAGCAGCAGAATGAAAATAATCCAGGAAACTGAGCTGTCAGGCCTGAGTCAGCAGGGATTTCTTCCTATTTAGCTATTCTGTGTCAGTGGGACAGCTTTGTACTGGAGACCTGCTGCTACTCGGTCACATCACAAGATTGTTGCAGTGCTTTGAAGTGGAATTACTTTTGTGCTAGCATAAGCAGGAGCAGGTGGATTCCTAAATCAGCCAAGGAGACGCACAGCTGAGCACTGTTTCTGTTTAATTATACAGCTTCTCCAATCCAGTAAGTGGATTTCCACTTCTTCATATACTGGCCCTGAGCGCTGTACAGTAAATACTAGATAGCTTATGGGGGAGGTTAATCAAAGGCCTCTGATTTCTGACAGAAATGAAGGAGAGGTGATTCTCTTCCCTCAAAAACCTCTGATTTGAGTAGATGACTTGAGACTATATGAACAGGCTCTTGATCGTCATGGGATAAGCCTCTCTCCTCTTTTTCACAGCATAAGGTTGGCAGAGAGTGTCTTTTATTATCCTTAACTGGGTTATAGTGAGAGGAGGCTGAGTGGGATGAAAAATTAGCCTTTTTGCACTCTGCAGCTTTGCAGATTGGAAATAGAGTTGTCAGACTCAAGGCCAATCACATGTTGTGGAACAATTGCTTTGAGTTTAAATTAATTACATTAGACAACCCAAGATAAAAAGTAGTTAATGACGCAGAAGATAATTTTAAGTAGAAGTGATAGCCACTGCCCCCAGCAAGTGGGAAGAGAGAACTGGGGGCTGTTGTCAGGTAGAAGTAAGCATACGGAAATTTTCATCACAAAAACAGTACTAGTGTGCTTTTATGTTTAGTTTTGTTGTGCTTTGGGGTATCCAGCAGAATTAAGAATTTCTGAAGGTATAATTAAGGTCTTTCTAGTCTGAACAATGAAAGCTCATTTCACAGGGGAATTTTTTTTTTTTTTTGCAAAGACATTAGATGTCATTCCACCTTAATATCTGACTTTTGTATTTATTTCACCTAGCAATACTTTTGTAAAAATTTTGCTGCAACATTTTTCGTGTCTGTGAAATCAGCTTGTCTGTATAGTTCATGCCAGTACCTCCAGAAAGCTGTTGTAAGCACAGAATTTCCAGTGTGTATTCACAGAAGAGACTAAAAATATCTGTTCTGATGCTTCTCTGAAGCTGAGTTTTAGCTGTGAACTGAGGTCCACTTACCAGATAAAGAGAGTACTAAGATGAAAATTACCTATTTATCACTTCCAGTATTTTACGGTTGTTTTATTGGCTGCTGCAGTTTTGTAAGACAAAGGCTGCCTTCTGTTTTAAATACATAATTTTAAATGAATGCAGTTATGTTAAAGTCTTAATTTTCCCTCTTTTATTCACTGATTATATAATTTAAAATGCTAGAAAATACCCATCCAAAAATGGGTTCGAGTGGTGGTGTTTTGGGAAACATGTTATAAAGCATGAATATGCTAAGAAATAATTAGTTCCCATCTTAGGTCTCTGGTTTTATGTTTCCACTGCAATTACTTTGGATGTTAAATTAGATGTCTTCATGTAGCAGGGGCAGTGTCTTAGAGTGCCAGCTGTACATTTGCAGATGAGGAAATTATACCCACCTTACCTCTTGTTCCCCGCCTGTAGAGGTGAGTGTGTGGTTTGGGAGCCTTATTTCTGTATGAGCTGTAGGGACTCATTTTTTATGCTGGGAGATTCCCTTTGGAGTCTTTTATGCTGGCCCCAATGAAGATCAAGTTGCAATTGTAAAGCTTTAATTTGTTGCCTTAACGGTGGAGTCCAAGGAGTGCTCTGCCTCAGCAACATTGCACAGCTCCAACGTGAGACACCACCCATCCACAGGCAGGGCAGGAGAGAGCAACTGCTCTTGTATCTGTGACAGGTTCCTTAAGGTTAAACCAAATTAAACCCAGTGTGAACTCTTCTCAGTTCCTTTCAAAATACCTCCTGTTAATTTTTTCCCCCCTCATATAAGCCAGAATAACCCAAGGTGAAGCAAGAATAACTTTTTTTTTTTTTTTAGTGGAATATATGGCTACCTAAATATTGTGTTGGAATGGCTGGTAGCTACTACAGCACAAGATTTTGAGGGACGTGAAGGATGCAGTAGTGATGTAGTACAGTAGGAGAAGTTTGGTGCCAGGTCAGACTTGTCTTAAAAGATCACGTGTTAGCCAAAGCCTGCTAATGATCAGGCAGAGCTCTGAGGAGAGCAGAAAGCTGAATGTTCCCATGGCCCAGCCAATCATGCTTCCCAGAGCTCCCTCTCTGCCTCCCAGCCGGTTCCTCTTCCTGCACCCCAACCTGCTCTTCATGCTTCTCCCTTGGATCCTCCCTTAGGTCTCTGCCAAACAATAAAATGTCAGTGCCAAATGTTTCCCTTCCTGTAGTTCTGTTTTTCTCAAAGCTTTAATTAACTGTGACAAGTTCTCTCACTCTTCGTAGCAGTTCTACTGCAGAAACATGTTTCATAATTCCCTTTTAATTTTGTGCATAAGGAAAAGATTACAATGCACTGAATGGTCTCTGAGGGGCACACATGAAGCAAGACATCTTATGAAGAGAGGAACAATTTGCTCCTGATCCTTTTTGAATGAAAGAATGAATTTGGGTAGGGCAAGCATATGGGAATTGAATTATTTCACTCCTACATGAAGCTTGTACAACTGAGAAGCTAAAATTGAATGCTTGCTACTTTGCATGTAATTAGTTTTCATTAGATCTGCCAGAATATTAATACTTCATTTAAAAGGTAATTATAGATCAGTATTCGTTGCTTTTATCAACCTAATGTATATCTCTTGGAATGTTTCTGTTTTGGTTTCTTTTCATTTTAAGGAGGTCAAAGCTCAGAGAGAGTAGTAGATGGTTGAAGTTTCACTGAGGATATTTATTAATCTTTGACAGGGTGTTGCACTTTTTGATTAACTAAGCACTCAACCAGGGAATGGAAACTCGAGAGGGATGTTTTCTTCCATAGTCATACATTTGGAGTTAATTTTAGCGAAATAAAACAGATTTTAAAACTACCAAGACTTTAATGGATCGAGGGTGCCATCTCGTGGTTGAACTATGCGTCATTGAAAACAGAAAATACCTATTTGACCATTGAGTGAAGTCTACTGTTTTTGTTACTGAAAAATGTTAATCATTATCAGATCTTCTGTAATGGACTAATTCTTTTATTAGTTCCTATAGAGTAGTTTAGGTGTTCAGACAAATATCCATAATCTTCAAAAGCTTTTGCATCAGCTTAAATGTAAATGATTGCAAGTAATCTACTAATTTTTCGCCTTTTTTTTCTGGAATAATGTATACAATATATCACTTTTCACTGGAGAAGACCACTGTTGCAGTAACCTATCTCTTTGCTGACATACTTTCATTATGGAAATGCTAGTTTTCACTTTGTTATTACCTTGACAGATTAAAAAGATGAAGTAGTATATCTTTGTTGATTAAGTAGTAGATCTGAACAGCTGATTTCCAGGAAAAAGATGGGGTTTACTTTGTGGTGTTGTTTATTTATTTAACAAAACTATCTCTATATTATTTTTCTCTTTATACAGATTATTTAAAGAATCTTTTAGAAGAATCTGCAGACTATAGGGATACTCAAGGTAAATGTCTCTTTAAAGAAATAACAGTTTATATACCAATGTTTCCAGATTTTAAATGCAAAATGCTAAATCAGTAATAGAAATGTTTTCTATTTAGTTCTAAGTTTCTCAGCAGAGATACTAAAAGATGGCAGTGTTTCAGAAAAGTTTGGAGCTGGCAGTCATATCAGCTCACGCTTGAGTTGAAACCAAGAGATAAGAGTGAAGTTCCACAGGCAGTTTAAAAAGATATTTTAGGTACTGTAATTGCAAGAGACAGTCCCTTGAATCTGTAGACCTTTAACAGGCAGCCTGCTCTCTCCAGCTATGAGCCTTTCTGGCCTCCTCCTCTTTTTTTGTGCCAAGACAAGCATCCATCAAGGAGCTGCCATGGGTAAAACTTAACCTGAGGAGTTCTCCAGTTTGACTTGACAGAAGCTGCACAAACACAAGTTACTTAAACAGGTTTGCCTGTATGGGGGGAGAAAGGAGATCAGAGGAAATGAGAAGTAGTTGGTGATGGAGAGGACAAGACCATGCATTTCAGAGTAGTGCAGGATTAAGGTGGTTTAACTCGAGCATATCAATGCACATTCGAGCTGTTTCCTTCTTTAGAGTGTGACTCAGCAGTGCAAAAAATGCTCCCAGTCGATGTTTCCATTTAATTTGCATGAGATCCTCTCACATTTGTGCAAGTACTATACCTTTAGAAGGTTTGTGCAGATGTAGTTGATTGAACTTCAGTAAAAGAGGACCTTCAATGTACTGAGTCAAGTTTGCTTTGTTTGCTGGTACAATACAGTGAAATATATGAGTGAATATATTTCTTAGGACATTTAGACATATCTGAGTATGTTGAACATACAAGCCAAAAATATTGTAACTGATGGCTCTTCAAGAGACAGAAAAGTTCATATTGCATTTCTTATGGCTGTGAACAAAATAATACTTGTACCGCATGTTAAATAGTTGACCACTTGAAAAGAGAGCAACTTAAATATATACTTCACTCTTTTTGTGTTTTTCTCCAGCTTCTCTGTTTTTTGTAGTTATATCTTTTACAGTGTTTTTCTCTCCTTTTCTATACCAAAGATAGAAGCTGAAGCTAAGTTATAACAACAATTAAGTATTAATTTGCCATTTGACATATTTGGTAGTCCATCTTAGAACTTGAGTAAGAAAAGAAAATCTAATCTTTAGTCATCAAGATCTTTATTGCAATAATGAAGCTTGACTTACTTCTGACTTTGCTTAGTTGTTTAATTCCACTGCAGGGCCTGGGAGGAGTGGGGAGGGAGACTAGGTTTGGTTGTGATTAGTACTCTTGGAAAAAAAACAAATTAGCAGAATTCTTCTTGCTGACCTTCATTTGAATACATTACTTCAGCTAAGTGGTATAAATGGAATGCTCTTCCCTGCCAAAAAGCACTTTGTTTATGGACTTTGACCCTATAGATTATTTTGTGTTGTTAAATTCATTTAGTCTTGGCTCTATAAATAGTCCTGAGATCCTGGAACTTTCCCTTCAATAGCTAGCAAATTTTATAATTTTCTCTAAAATTCTTCGATCTTTCTTAAAGTCACTGAATACGATTTTAAGATTTTAAAATATATAGTAACAGAGAGATGAAGGAAAGTATAACAGAGAGAATCGGGTACTCATTCCTGTCTTCCTACATTTTTCTTCATCTTCTTTCACGTGGGTGGGAGCTGGGGAGGGTTTTGCCTGAAGCAGCTCCAGCATTTCCTAGACAGAAACCACCAGCTACATTTCAGCAGGCTTGCTTGATACCATGACATCTATATCTAAACTTAAATTTTGATCAAATGCTTGACATGTGCTATGTATTTTAGCTGTTTGACTCTGTGCTTGCATCACCTTGGTTCGTGACAATGTTTTACAAAAATTCTCCTTCGACTGGCTTAAGAGGAGCTTTTATTCATGTCTGTTTAGTTTCTTACATGGCTTCATGACCTTTTGAACGTTTTGATTCAGAAAGCTCTGTCTTCTAACATGCTTCCTTTCCAAATATGAGTCAACAATAAGGGAAATATATGCATTCTACAGTACTAATACTAATGATTATCTAGGAAAAAACCCTAAGGCCTTGGTTTTTCCTGGTTTGGTAGGCTTCTCTGTGGACTTTTAACCAAATTTATTCCTTTCTTTGAAGTGCTTGACTGTAATTCAGTTACTCAGAAGGTGCTAAATGCTTTCAAGACTACATTTCATCAAAACAGTTTTTCTAGCTTTCTGTTGTCTTTTCTCTACTTAAGTAAATTGCAGGTTTTTGAATAAGATCCTTGTTTGGGATGGATCCTTGGACTGAACACTCACTGTGTTCACATGATCATTTTATATAACTACTTTTTGCACTTATATCTTAGGATATTTTACAGTTGAGTTGCTGGTTATTAAATATCAGTACTTTATAAAATTGCTCATGTTTGGTAACTTTTTTCAGAGATTTATTTTTCTTTTGATATAACAAGTTAGAAATTTATAAATTTGAACTATACTGTTACTTTAAGAGGCAGCAAAACTAAAGAAAGAAAACAGAAATGGCAACGATTTATATAATTTTTCTAAGTAATCTTCCATGAATGGCAGTGATGGCATTTAGGTAAAATGGCAAAAACTTAGTCCCTATAGAGTCTCTGTTAAAATGTTGTTAACTTTTCCACTGTAAGTATAGTAAGTAATTTGTTGTGTGAGAAACTGGAATTTAACTTGGCCTGTGGACTGTTTTGAGTAGCTGTAAGAAATAATTGGCACTGTTGGTTGAAGCAATGACTTGCTAGGGCATACTTATTAAACCATGATCCAAAGACTCTGGGATTTTTGGGAAGTGCTTCTGAATGCAGTGGCTACAATAAGATCCATCAATCTTGGAATGATGTGGAAATGCAGTATAGTATCTGTGCTTTACATTATAGCAATGCTAACTGGTCTGTATAACCAAACCATCATTCCTTCATCTTTCAGATGCTTTAGCTGTTGTCATAGAAGTTGCAAACCATGCCAATGACATCATGAAGCAGGGAGTAAGTATTTTGCCTCATGAAGCTGGTTGATTAAAGCTGTCTCTCTTTGTCTCTATCTCTTTTTCTCTCTTTTTTTTTTGTTCCTTAAAAAAAATCATGAATGCAAGGACAAGTACTTACCTTCTGCTTTTTTTCCATCATAGGATAACTTTCAGAAACTCATGCAGATCCAGTACAGTTTAAATGGACACCATGAGATTGTACAGCCAGGAAGAGTAAGTGCCCCACATGGCATTCAGCAGATTGCAGTGAAAGTGAAGATGATTTGCCAGCAAAGACTGATGCTGGAATATACCAAGAAGAAAACTGGTCCATTGCTTCATTATTAGGTTCTAACAGTCAAATGAATACTGCCACTCAATATGTGTGGGGGTTTTTTAGATATTTGTCTGACAGAAACTTAGAATTTTTAGAATATAATTGCTTGCCAGATCTTGCAGGCAGGTTTTTGTCCTCAGGCTTAACCCTGTATTTCTCATGGTTTCCTGTGCAGCATAGAAAACTAATGCAGTCATCCACACTTGCTTTTAGAGAAACCTAAGGATAAACAGCTTTTCTCAGAAAGGGAACTCTGAATCCCAAAACTTGTACAACACTTCTAGTGCAGTAGTAATAATAATAGCAATAATAATAATAATAATAATAATAAAGTCAGCTCATTTACATGGCTTGTGCCCTAAAAAGCTAAATTTTGCATTTCTTGTTTTAATTTACTAGGTCTTTTTGAAAGAGGGAACACTGATGAAGCTATCACGGAAGGTCATGCAGCCAAGAATGTTTTTTCTGGTAAGATGCTATGTATGTTGCTACATGCCTTATTCTAGTGTAGTTTTTAGTGGTTAAAACATTACATTGCAAATATAACTAGTAACTACAGGTAGTAGAAAAAATTACTAATTATTGCTATTCTATTCAGTTAGTTCTGATGTAGAGATATTATCTATGGCATATGCACTAATTTTAATGGAAAACAGTTTTTCACTAAAATGTACTATTTTGAAAATGCTCATTTGAAATCTGAGAGCTTTCATGAGAAGACATTATCTGTGGTACTGTGGAAAGTAGCACAGTTACTCCATCCCTCTTAGCAGTACCAGATCTTAAAACTTACAACTCTTGTCACTACTACTGCACCCTTCCCGCCCTCCTTTCCTTCCTCCCGTCTCCCTTCTCTCCTTCCCCCCACTCTCCCTCCTCTCTCCTTCCCCTTGCAGGAGCCCACATGCATCCTGAGCAGAGCACGGGGTGGAAGTTAAGTACTGAGTTCTCTTCCTGTCTCTGCTACTGCTTTGTTTTGAAACTTCTGTGCATCTCTCAAGTTTCTGTTTCCACTCTGACCATTTGTTTATCTCTTCTATTCAGACAGTAAAGTAGCTGTTATCCTGTAATTTATGGCATTATTGGTCCACAGTCATGGCTGAATTCTGCCTTGTAGTTACCCTAATATGAAGAAATACTTCCCCAGCCAGTCCTGGAGTGTGTGTTATACCAGTTATGGAAATACTCTCAAAAATGTGGTGCTATCTCAAGCTCCACAAACCAGATATTGATAATTTCAGTGTCTCTATCTTGGATTTTCTGTGTTTTGTTTTATCAAGCAAGGGGTTTATTTGGTTTGGGGTTTTTTCTTAGATAGAAGTGGTGCAGGGTAGCATTCATACCATTAGACACTGTGATTTTTTCCATTTATCATGTTGTGAAAATTTAGTAATCATTTGAACCATTTGGTTATTTTGCAAAGAATTACATAGCGAAAACTTATGAGACACTTCAGGTTTTGGAATTTGTTATGTGTAGTAAATGAAGTTTGGATCCATATGTTGAGCAGCACAGAAAAAAAATCCTAGTTACTGTTCAGTAAGTGCACTGAACAAATTCAAGCCTGGTAGAACAGGAAATAAACAATGATGTTAATTTAGATGCATTTTAAACTGGTAAAATTCACAAGGTATGGTTAAATTTGTCCTTATTAATTGCTAATCCATTCTGCTATTTCCTAGTTTCTGGATTGCTTTGATTTGTTTGAATGGTTAATTCTAATACCCTTTCAAGTAGTTTGCTGTATTATCTATCTGTGTGTTATAATAATAATAATAACTAGAAACATTTTTTCTCCCTTTTGAGAGCCTGTTCTTTGACATCCGTGCACTGTTTACTCATGTGCCAAATGTATATTTATACAAGGAGGATATAAATAGATACCTATTGTTATCTAAATTCATACATGAAAATGTTTATTGAATTCTAAGTGGAATAATAGGAAGTAGAGGATACCCTTCTGGACAGTTACCTCAGTGCTGTAGGAGTTCTGTACTTCCAGTAAAATGCATCTGAAATTATCTGAAATTATATCTTTTAACAAACTTCAGTCAGTAAAAGGCATTCTGTATTACAGTTCAATGATGCCCTGTTGTATACTACTCCAGTTCAGTCGGGGATGTATAAACTCAACAACATGCTGTCATTGGCTGGAATGAAGGTGAGTCTCTTGTTGAAGTGACCCTTCCTTTCTCTAAATCTACCTAACTCAAGCCTTCAAATTTTGAAAATGGAACTGTTTACTGTTGGCAAGAGATATTAAATATGCTTATGTTCCAGAGCAATCCTACAGGCCTGACTTTTTTTGCATAATGTGGCCTGTGGGATTACTATCTAGGTTTCCCTAAATATTCTGTTGCCACAGGATCACCCTGGCTGCATTTCACCCAGTGTTGTCCTACTCTGGAAAAGTCTGCCGACTTTCTTTTTGTATTGTATTTTGTTTAAACTGCCTCACTTTTGCCTTTTAAGTGCTTTTTCTTGCTGACATCCAGAGATTAGGCATCTTTGCCTGATAAGATCCTGGTGGATCAGTTCTCTGTGGTTTATAGAGGTTTGCTAACTGTGAGGGAAGATACGGCTTTTCTTCCTGAGCCCTTGTGAAAAGCATCAAAGTTAAGCCTCGAGCCCTGCTGGGTAATGATAAGGGACATGCATGCCATATAATGACTCAGTCACTGACGTGACAATGAATGGGAACAACAGATCATTGCCTTGGGAATCATTGTCTCAGTCCTGTCAGAAAAATCACCAAGTCCACTTGCAGTGTGGATTTGGCACTCAGGTCCAAAGTTTTGTAAGCAGAGCTACAAAATCTCTTTTGCCAGCAGATGTCTTGTGGTGGCTCACACCCGCTCTTGACTTTTAAGCCCCCTTATGTTAGCTCAGAAGGATCAACAGGGTAGTGCAGCCCTTGCCCACTCTAGGGTACACCAGTGGGCTACATCTCATCCTGCAGCAGCAGCAGTGCCTTTTTTTTGTCCAGTTGTAGGAGGTGCTGAGGGGGCAACATGACTGGGTCTGTATGGAAGGTGTCTGACAGCTCTCAAGCTTCATTCCCCTGTACATCTCCAGTATTTGTATGAGGCCCAGTGAAATAAAAGGATGGGCTGCATGTAATCTTAATGTAACTGGGCCCTTTGGACTGGTATATGGTTTCCTGTTTCTGAGGATGTTCTCTCCAGCGCTCCCCTTCTGCAATAAAAATGTAAGAGATTTTACAGGAATTAAAATTAAAGCAATGACAAAAGTACCATTTCAGTCTGAATATGAAGTTTTCTCTCACGGCTGAAGGTTAAGAAGCCAACCCAGGAAGCCTATCAGAATGAACTGAACATTGAAAGCGTAGAGAGATCCTTCATTCTTTCAGCGAGGTAAGTCTTTCAAATAAACAGTGGTTTAAAACTATATGCTTTCAAACAGGCCACACAAGCTTTTTAGAGCTTGTTTTGCACTTAACATAATGAAAAGTTACTCTTGGCTAGAGCGATTACGGAATAGAGGGAATCAGTAAATCAGAGTGAATAAAACCATTGTTTTGTTCTTCTTTTTCACCCTAGCTACACCTGCAGAAACTTCAAGTAAATGGACATACTACCCTTGCACTGCCTTCTCTTGAGAGGGCTTAAATTTAATTAATTTTAGGCTTTTTCAGTATTTTTCTTTTCTTCTAAAGTTACTGATATGCTCTATGTTACCAAATTCTCTAAGTAACAGCAAAAGGATATATGGTCACTAAACCCAGGCAGCTATGGTCACCTTCACTGAGATGCCTTTAGCAAAGGTCTGGTTTTGTGGATTGTTGTTTTTACAGTGCTTGAGTTGAAGTTTTATATGTTTTGACATTTGTGACAGTGCTGATACCAATGAAGAAAGACATGTTTTCTCTTTTATTTAGCAAAGCTGAGCAAGAGCAGATGGCTGCTTTTTGTGTGACCTTGTAAATATTGACATGAGAATGCACAAAGATAGCAGTATCTGTAGCTGAGGGGTAGACCAAGGTTAACATTGTCAAAGAAGCCAAAGGAAGTAGCTCAATTGTCAGAGCAGTAGTTATTTATAACAACACACTTGAAATGGGTAATTCTGTATTTTTTCAACAAATTTAAACATGTCTTATAGGTCTTCTGCACACTGGGGAAAAAATGCATTTCACAGTTTAGGGTATGGTTCTGCTCCAGTGTAATATGAACAGCTCTGTGCTGCTTAGGTGATTTGGTGACTGGATGTCACACAGACACATGAAGGCATTCAGGGGATGGCAGCAGGCAATGAGGATTTATCTCTGCTTGACTTGAAACAGTGTTTCACTTTGAATTCAGTTGTTTAAAAAAAGTGTAAGAGAATAATTGGAATTTCTGAAAATGTTATCATCTTAACATACAAGCTACCTATTTTCCATAAAACGGGATAGACTAATCTTTTTGATGAACTGATTAAGTGGTAGATTAAAAGCGACTCCTGGGAAAGATGTGCTGGTCCATAGGGGACTATATAGAACATGCTCATCAAATTCAGCACTTCGTGATATGCTTTTGTCTTAACCTTGAAATTGCTGGAATTGACCTCATATTACCAACTGAGGCTGCTGCAATTTGCTTTTTTGGTTTTAGTGTTGTTGATGTTGCCTCTTTGGGGAGCATTCAGCTCTGTTACTGTTACACTTGCTGGGAGCCATGCATGTGCTGGAGCCCCAGGTTACACAGCAGGGGTAGACAGAGGTTGCATTTGCATGACATGAAGGAGGTTCTGGAGGCTACAGCTGTAGATGACAGTTTTCAGATTGTTTTCTGTCTGTCACCAGAACTGGGCCTGTTATTGTGTAGGAGGGAAGCAAATGAAAAACACTACCAGCAACAGGTGCTTGCATATATTTGTCCCAATCAACTATGTTGTTCTTATTGTTAAATATTCTAAATGTGAAGAGAATTAGTATCTTGTCAACCCAGGCTGCATCTTCCTTTGCATGATGCCTAATTCTTACAGCTTATCATATAAGTAATATATGATAAAAAAAAGAACCCACCTTAATTTCAAAACTGTTGAAATTAGTCTTAAAGACACTGGAGACAAATTTCACTTATATTTTTTTTTCAAATAATAGGCATTATATTTGAAGAGATTCTGAAATGATCCTGGGAGCAGAGACAGGAAAGTGAAAAATTAGGCTGCTGAAAAATTGCTAATAATAAAAATCAGGCCAGTTAATAGCAAATATAGATTAATGCCTAGACAAGAGTCTTTGTCACTTCAGATTTAGTTTTACTGACTGCATTAGTATTCTACTTTATCTAGTCTGGGTTGAGGTTTTGGTTTTCCTGGGATATCTGTAGGAATGTGAATTATTTTTCATAGTACAAATGCAGTATTGTACTAGAAATCTCTTCATCAGAAAAAACAAGTTAGTGTATCTACATAATACAGCACTGTACAGAAGTAAAGCTTTGGTCCTGGCAACAACAGTCATGCCAGCCTGATGTGGTCTGGACCCTCAATAAAAGTGATGAAGAGCTACTCCAGGCAGATAGAGCTGCATCTCTTCCTATCCTACCTAGGGATGGTCAGGCAAGACTGGCTCAGCTGGGAGCTGAGCTCTGATCCTGGAAACAGGAGGGATATGCTCCCCCAGTGCCCTCCTCGGGCCACAGAGCTGTTTAGCTCCAGTGAGCAGCTGGATATATGCCCCCAGCACATGCATTTGCCAGTAGTAGCCATTGCTGGGGTTCTCTGTAATCCATTTGAGGCTTTCTACTGTGAAGTTAAATCTTAAATAAATGAATTAAAATAATAGTGTTTAAAAAACCCAAGAAACTCCTGCAATTTTAGAAAACAAAATCACTTTTGGAATGATGCAACATATACTGGACCGGCAGCAGGGGAAGCAGTAGGGCTGGGCAGCTGTGGGGAAGGGCTGCAGTGACAGCGGAAGAAACTGCCGATTTTGCTGCCACAAACCATTACATCAATTCCATTGCCAGTGCCACCACCTTTGCTCTTACATTCTGAAGGATTGTAAACAATCCTAAAGGCTGCCACTACCAAACCAACCTACCAAGCACGAGGTTCCTGATGAAATATTAGGGTGTAAGCCCATAGCTCATTGTGCAAGCTGCTGCATACAGAGCAGTCCCCACATGATGGGGGTGGTGGTCATGCATAATCTCCAAAACCTGTGTCAACTTTCAATTTAATTAACTAATACAGTTATAGGAATATAATTAAATGTAAGCAGATTTTGAAAAAGCCAAAGTTGATTAGAGTTATGAATATTACATAGTTAATGTAGACCAGTTGTTCTTTCTGGAGGAAGCAAAGGTAAATAGACTGAGCAAAATGTTCCACTCAGAATGTGAGATGTTGGGATAGACACTAATGGATGGCTTTGCCCTTGCATGCTCTCCTTTTGTTCTGATTTTGTTGCTGTGTTGTGCGCTAGATCTTTTTTTTAGCTTGTATCTCACAGGCTTCTATATGTTTACTTTAGCAGATTTGTCCTCTCTGATTCTGTGTAGTACTCAGTTTCATCCCATTCAAAGCTCCCATTTAAAATATTTTCCTTAAGTGTCCAAAGATGATAAAAGCTTCCAAATTCATCTCCAAAACCATTAAATAATAATTTGCATTAGACATCTCATTTGTGTAACTCATTGCTCACCCCTTCCCTAACTTTCCTTTTTATATTTGTGTTCAATTCCACAAATATTTTATATTTGTGTTCAATTCCTTGGTTTAAACAAATTAATTTATTTGATACCAATTAAAAAGTGGGGAATGGAAAAAAATGTTGGGAGTGGATTCTTGTTTAAATTTTAGAAGCCCTATTTAAGCTGGCATGGCATCTTAAACAGTTTAGCTGCTCCTCTGCTGCAAAACTGCTTCATCCTTCCTCAGAGCCTTCTCTGTTGCTGGCACAAGTAGTTGTTAAGCTGTGTGATGACCCTAGTCAGTAAATTGATCCAGAGGAAGGGCAGTTGATGGCTTGCTTTAATATGGATTTGTTTCCTAATCCAGCCCACTGCATAACTGGGTGTGTTCTGGCACAAGAGTGAAAATAAGATCTAGTGGCTGAAAGGATAGTAGGCTGCCCTTTGCAACAGGAACAGCATGGATTTATGAAGATGGTGTTGTGCCCATGGACAGAGGAGGTGCTTTGGCACTGAAAATAACCCAGTATAGCTGCAGAGTCCTGCTGCACCTTGTACACCTCGTGCTCCTTGTGCCATGCCACTTCAGCCTAATGCTTTCCTTGCACTTGATTAGTGATGCACCAGCTGTGGGATAATGAGATGGACTAAGCTTACCTGCCTCTTTGAGTTAGCTCATCCAATGGAAATGTTTTGGGAAAAAAAGTTATTATTTGAAAGTGGCATGACCTGATAGGAGCAAATAAGAGCACAAGGCAGGAGAAGAGTCACTATGTTTTTATCTAACAGAAGCTTAGAGTTTCACAGGGTTGGGTATAACAAACTGCATTCTGAGACAGAAGAAAGTGGGGAGAAAAAAGTTTGTTGAAATTTCAGGTTGCCTTCAAGATGGAAGGCTCATGTCTTTGTTCTGAGAGCATCACTTAAACAAGTATTATTCAGGCTATTCAACGGTCTGGGTAGGAGGGGGAAGTGATGACAGACAAACCTTGAAAGAATCACAGTATTTTTGGAAGGAGGGAAGGCAAGAAGGAAATTCACATGACAACAACAGAAAAAGAAATCTTTTTTAGTGTTAGTCAACATAAATAAATAACATCATGCCAAAGGTTAAAAAATAATGCCAGTTGCAGTAGGAGTTGTAGATGTTTTATAAACTGAAATTGAAATAGAGTTACTCCAATGTGCAATAATGCTGGTGGAATTCTAATAAACACTTGCTTCTTAGAATGTTAATAATAATAAATTGCTTTTGTGGGTTTTTACTTCAACAGTTCTGCTACAGAAAGAGATGAGTGGTTAGAAGCTATCTCCAAGTCCATTGAAGAATATACAAAGAAGAGAATCACATTTAATCCGAGCAAAAGTCTTGAAGAGGTATATCCCACCATTATTGTTGGTTTGTTCCCTTTTTGAATATAAAGTTTCCTGACAGGTGCTTAGAGACACAAGAGGTATTCAATGACGAATAATAAAGCAGGATGGTAAATAATTGAACAGATGGTAGAACAGAATATTTCATAGTGTTATCTGCTTCATAAATTTAAAATTATTTTCTTCAAAAAAAACCAAATCAGCTTTCACAGTTCTCTCTCTCTTGTGCACAGAAAGATGAAATCAAAAGGTTTTAAAATAAAGCAGCTATTGATCCAAGTAGGCTGGTAAAGCTTGAAAGTCATTAAATGCATCTCTTTTGATAGGCTTGCTTTATAATGGTCACTGATGAAATAGTAAATAACATTTAAGACCATGACAATTTATCAGAGAAAACTTTCCAACACCATTAGCATTATCCTTTAATCACTGATGAATATCTCTCACTGAATGTAACGATATTGTGCCTATGTTCTCTCAGGCAGATCCAGAGAAACAGGAAGAAGATAGTCCTCTGGGATCAAAGGCTCCCATCTGGATCCCTGACACGAGAGCCACGATGTGCATGATTTGTACGAGTGAATTCACGCTGACATGGAGAAGGCACCACTGCAGGGCGTGCGGGAAGGTTGGCTGATTCTGTGGTTACCTTTTCATTCAAGTTCCTTGTGTGACATTCAGGTGGAGCCTCAGCACTCCAGCTAATCTTCTAAGCAACCCTGTTCTTTGACACAATAATGTGGGTAGAACCAACATGTTTGGGTTGGTGGTCTGAGGGCAGAGGTTTGGGTTTTTTGGACAGGTGTTATGAGACACCAGTATTCAACCTTCAACATGCTACATATTAGTTATTTTGCATTCTGGAGTGCTATTTATGGTTATTTTGCAATTACATAATACCCACAAATGATAGCTGAAATGAAGAAGTATCTTCCTCGCTAATTTTCATAAACTATATAATGATTTTTGATTTTAAGTTAGTACCAGCCTTCTTTTATATTTTACACTTATGAAAGCTATATCTAATAAGCTTTATCTTTCTTGTTTTCATCCAGTGGGAATACAAAATTAGAATGCAATGCAGTTGAGATATCTGTGTAGTAAAAAAATCAAGAGAGAAATTTTAGCTATTTCAAAAAATTGATGATAGAACACAATATGCTTGTTCTGATTTTAATGGATCATTAACATTTATTGACTCCTAATTCACTGATTTTTTTTTAATGTTTAAATTTTTATCATTTAGAGAAGGAAAGGACAGCATGTTAAGCATAAAGATATGGGAGAAAAGCCAAGATCTTAAAATATTTGTGCTGTAAAATAGTGCCTATGTCAGGGTTTTATGGGCTTAAAAGTGCTGAAGTGAATGTCTTTGGGTGTTTGGTGCTTTACAGGTGCACATCATGTACAATAATGCTTTTACCTGTTTCTACCTGTTCCCAGATTGTCTGTCAAGCTTGTTCATCAAACAAACATGGTTTAGACTATATGAAAAACCAGCCGGCTAGAGTATGTGATCATTGCTTCAGGGAGCTACAAAAGCAAGGTAAATAACACCTTCACAAACTGTCTGTCTTACTTTTGTGGCCTTTATAACATGGTATGTGTGTGCCTTATCTTTGCTGCTGGGTTCAAGCACTAAATTCTGCTTGTGCCGGAAAAACAATAGGCACTGGAGATTCTAAGCCAAACAAGTTTCTGTGGAGCAAGCTAGGAAATGAATTTGCTTTACCCTATGGTAATGACATGTAGCTTGTGCTGCTTTCCTTTTGAGCTAACAAGTGTTACATTGTTTTTCATTAATCACAGGGTAAAAGTGTACATTTGAGTCCTTGCAGTTTATCCTGACCTCCCAGGGGGTTCATGTATATGGTTACAATCTGTAACCTGTACGTCTGTAAACTTCATTTTTCCTAGCTAAGCTGCTGAGATG
Source organism: Zosterops lateralis (assembly GCF_965231275.1). Classification (NCBI taxonomy): domain Eukaryota; kingdom Metazoa; phylum Chordata; class Aves; order Passeriformes; family Zosteropidae; genus Zosterops; species Zosterops lateralis. The sequence goes on from NC_139765.1 coordinate 29,257,602, forward strand.
GCTAAAGTTCTGGGAATCTGTAGAGACATAGGCCTTAATCTTTCTGAAGCTGAGTCTCTTCAGGTCTATGAACTGGCCTCAAGCCACTCTCAAGCCTCAGCTCAGATGGAATTCAAGGATTTGGCATATTTGTACCTCAATTCTGAAAGAAAACTAACCATCGCCTACTAAAGACTGGCAATATGGAATTCAACATAAAACACCATAACCAGAGCAGTTTTCATTGAAATGCTTCCAGAGAATGTGGTGCCTGGTGGAAAGCAGTGGCTGGATAGCCTAATGGTAATAACATTTGCTTAATGGGGAGGTCCAGGGTCAGTGTCCTCATCCTAAGAAAACTTTATTACATCTCTCTGAAGAAGCTTCATATCATTCTGCAGAAACAAATGTAAAATCAATGGAAGCACCTCCCAGTGAGGTGAGAATCCAGTCCAATCTCACACGACCTGCTGTGAATGAAGTTAAAATACTCTGAGTATAAAGCACATAAATGAGCTGTAAACAGACTGAAAGATCTTTCTTGCCCTTCCCGTGGCAGAGACTCCCGTGCGAAAGCTCTTTAGGGTATTGGGAAATCTGTGGTGCCCAGTGAAATAATAAAGCTATGGATCCTAGCATGCTGGGGGTGACTTTTCTCATGGAGGTGCAGAAGGCAGCATGGATAACCCTGGAAATGACAGTGGGAGCCCGCGGCGATGGGAAGCCATTGTCTGAACCACCTGCAGGTGTCTGCGCTGGGCACTAGAGGCTGCTGTGCTGCAGGCTATTGCAGCTGCCTGAAGCTGGGAAAAGGGCTGAGGAGCAGGTGCAGTGCAGCTGGCAATAACATTGCTCTCCTGCTCTTCTCATTATTTCAAAGCCTTACCGAGTTCAGGGCCAACTGCAGAAGTGGACTCTATGAAGCCACTCATTGCAAGTGCAGCTGTAAAAAAAGTGGTGTGTGTTCCTAGAAAAAGGAGGTTTGAAGATGTGAAGTGTTGCAGAAGTCTTCCAAGAGAGAAGTAACTGTCTGTGGCAGTGAAGAAAGTACATGCTGGGAGATGGGAGCGTCCAGAAGTGTGTGTGTACTGGAAGAGGAGCATTGCTATTAAATAAGATTGAGAGGTTAACAGATGCAGAGAATTGGAAAGTAGAGATAAAATACAGACAACATAGAGGACAGCTGTAAAAATTTGCTGTGATTTTTAAGACTGAATTATCACCTTCTTTATGAGAAAAGGCAGTTCAACACCCAGAAAACAGACTTTGGAAACAAACAAGACTAATTTGTTTAGTTTTAAACTTCTTGTGATTTTTTTAGTATGATTGTGATTTGGGGGATTCTAACTCATGGTGTTGATGATAACACTGAAAAGTTAATTCAATGCTGAATTTAACACGATTAGGTGTTACTATTGTAACCCTGTAATCTGAATAAAAATGCCAGCTGTTTTTAAGTCCAAGAACGAATTGCCTGTGTTTAATCACCTGTGACATGAAATTAATATATTCATCCTGTGCATTTTAGATAACCAGTGCGCTCCTAAGAGCGGATCCCCAGTCAACCATAAATCTCCATCAAGTGCCTTGTCTACAGTGTTACAAAGTATTCCATCTGGAAGAAAGCAGAAAAAAATTCCAGCAGCCCTCAAAGAAGTAAGTGTTTTATTGTTGCTATTATATCATCAATATTATTTTTGTAGGGAAAAAAAATCTGTATTTTAACCATCTTGTCTAGAATCAAAAGTCAAAATGTGTCTCTGAGGTTTGGGCTTTAGTTTTATACAGGCAGGGACATGAACCATGAAGCACTGTGTTAACTGCATAAACACCTGTGAGACTGTGATTCAGAGCTATAGTTAAACTGGTAATTTCTTTCTTGCTTCCCTGTTTCCCTGAATTGTGGTTTATCAGTGTACCAACAGTCAATGACATGACTTCTACACCAACTCAGCTCTTCGTTTATGATCAGGAAAGGTAGATTTTATGATTAGAAAGGTAGGTCTTGGGAATGGGAGGAAGTGATTTTTCAGCAGGTTTGATGATTACACCAAGCTGTGTGTTGCAGTCCACACACCAGAGGGAAGGGATGCCATCCAGACGGACATGGATAGGCAGGAGAGATGGGTCTATGTGAACCTCACAAAATTCAACAAGGCCAAGCACGAGGTCCTGCATGTTTGTCAAGGAAATCTCAAACATAAATACAGGCTGAGTGGAGAATGGATTGATGCCAGCCCTGGGGAGGAAGAGCTGGATGAAAAGATCAACATAAATTGGCGATGTGCACTCAGCCCAGAAAACCACCTGTGTCCTGGGCTGCATCCAAAGCAGCATGGCCAGCAGGGTGAGGGAGGGGATTCTGCCCCTCTGCTCTGGTGAGACTCCACCTGCAGTACAACTCTGGGGTCCCCAACTTAATAAGGACATGGACCTGCTGGAATGAGTCTAGAGGAGGGATACTAAGTTGAGGGAGGGCTGGAACACTTTTCCTGATAGAACAGGCTGAGAGACTTGGGATTGTTCAGTCTGGAGAAGCGAAGGCTCGAAGAGGATTTTGGAGCAGCCTTCCAGTACCAGAAGAGGGGCCTACAAGAAAGCTGGAGAGGGGCTTTTCACAAGGGCATGTAGTGATAGGACAAGGGGGACCCTTCATAAGTTGAAGGAGGGTAGGTTTAGATTAGATACCAGGAAGAAATTCTTTACTATAAAAGGATGGTAAGGAACTGGAACAGATTACCCGAAGAGATTGTGGACTCTCCATCCCTAGAAGTGTTCAAGACCAGACTGGAAGGGGCTTTGAGCCATCTAGGCTCTAAGGAAAGGTATCCCTGTCTGGGACAGGAGTTGGAATGAGAGGCTCTTTAAGGTCCCTTCCAAGCCAAACTCCTCTGTGATTCTATGGTTTTTCTTATATAGGAATGTGTGTTCTTCCGGCTGTATGTTTTCCTCAGTGTTTCAGCTCTCTCTTGTCCTGTTGTATCCAACTTAAATTCCAACCTTCATTTACTGGAAACCTCTCTTCCAGACCAGATAGATGGTAGCAGGTAAAATAATTTGTCCTTCATCCACCTGAGTGTGTTAGCAACATTAACCTGAGATCAGCTAAGAATTTCAGTTTCTGACAGGTAGGGCTCTGGAAATCTGTTAAAAAAAAAAAAAAAAAAAAAAAAAAAAGCTGTACTGTGAAATCTTATTATGATTTGTTGATTCATTTTGTTTTTCCTCTTCAGGTTTCAGCAAATACGGAAGACTCTACAATGAGTGGCTACCTACACAGATCTAAAGGCAGTAAGAAACCATGGAAACACCTGTGGTTTGTTATAAAAAATAAGGTGCTATACACATATGCTGCTAGTGAGGTAAGAGGCCACAAATTAGAAATTAATTATGCAATGATAATACTATCTTTGTAACAAAGTTGCTTATTCTTATGCTCTAGGAAAAAAAAGCTATAGAATTAGATCAGTATTTGATCTGATTGTGATGCAGTATTTTGAAAAGGCCCAGTGAGGCTCACTACCATAATACATTGATATAGCTATGCTGTTTCTGATTCTAGATCTAGCAGTATCTCTGCACTGCACACCACTGCTCAGTTGTAGGTATGTTCTGAGTCAGTTGAATACATGGGGGGTCTGTTTGCATGCATCACAGTGTACGAGTGGCAAAGGCAACATTATAAATGCATCTTGAACTATCTTGTTCTGCAGTTCCATAAAGTATTTTCAATGCTTGCAAAAGGAGTAAGCAAAATCTCTTTACTTCTCCTCAAAGTGTTGTCTTCAGCCTGGAGTTGTTATTTGATATAAAAGAAATGCATCTTATGTAATGGCATTTACTTTTTTGTTTAGAATGTGTAGTCCTATTGCAGTGTGGAATAATCTCTAACATATACATGCATATATATATATGGTATGTATACGTGGTATCCCAACATGTGCTGAGGATGTAGTTTTATTGCATCTTAGAATGTTCTTAGAATGTTTTGTAACATATATGGATGTATTAATCTTGGGTTTCAGGTTTTTGTATTGTTTGTTTTAGTTTACTATTAGCTTTCAAGAGCAAAATATCCAAAGCATCTGTTTTAAGATATTGCTATTCTTCACTTCCTTTCAAAATGTAAGGCCCAACCTATCCTGGCCATGTAAAAAATTATCCTTCTTCACTCCACGTCACCCCCACTTTAGTTATTTCCTGATTTGTGCTCAGATTTGTTCCTGGGTTGTTCCTGCCAACCTTTATTTTAGAACTTCTGAATTATATCCAAAACTTGTGATGTTATTTCCACTACAGCACTGACAATACTAAAAAAAAGCCCAAGCCAAGTAGGTCTAAAAATAGCTTAAATAATTATGTAGAAAACAATTACTTTTACATCAATTAGAAAATCATTTCAGAGCATTGTGTCTCTTCTGGCCTTTGCAAAGAAAACTTTGGCAGAGGTAAAAAAAGAGCAAAGTTTTTGACAGTCACCTTAAATTTTCTTTAGCTTCGCTTTCTCTGAGATATCAGCCTTACAGAGCAGCTTCAGTTTGCAGTTCACAATCACAAAATTAATTCTTTCCTTAAACTGAGGAATATCTGTCCTTAGTTTTCATCTTGGTGAGCTATTGCAGGGGACATTGTTTAGAGACTCTAAAGGGAAGGTGCAGTGTTGCCTTGGCCATTTAAGCTACTTATATTTGTTCCAAGTGATAGAAAGATCAATGGTAAAGAAATCACCTGTTAGTGGTATGATGACCTGAGACAGTAAAACAGATTGCTCTCAGCCTTACGTGACTCCTTTCCAATATCAAGAAATGCTGCTGTCACAGGACACTTTTCTTTCATTATAGAGGCAGTTACCAAAATCTTCACCTGATATGTCAGTGTTTATGTAAATTTGGGGAGGTTTTGGTCATTTTTTTTCTTCTGTTCATAAGCATTGCAGGACCATGCCTAGTTACAAAACATTGTTTTGGAATTTGCATAGGATAAAAATACTTTTTTTTCCCTTTCCAAAAATGCTGTGTATTGTGTTCACTAATAAAAAGACACAAGTATTAAATAAAAGGAAAAGTAACTGAGGTAAATGAGGAAGGGTCTTTTCTAGTCAACTGTTTGTGAACACTCAGCAACCTTGTTTTCCCCTATCCTGTTAATTTTCAATAAAAGAAAGTGAGATAAGTTTAGCCATTTAAAGATTTGGAAATTACTTCAGTACTTGAGAACACAGGTTGCCTCTGTAGCTCCTCCTTTTAGCATACCCAGTGCAGTTAATAACATCCCACTTCATTTCTGAGCTTGCTGGAGACAGCACTGGGCTTGATGGGCCTCTGGGCTGCTGCCAGGTGGTGGCTGATCTGTTGATACAAGAAGTCCTTGCCAGGCAGAATGATGAGACCATGCAGTGAAAGCCAAGGTAGATGCTATCAGGGAAATGAAAAGAGGATCAGCAATGTTGAAGTCTGTGAGGTTTTATTTCCTGCCCCCTGACTCATGCATGGAGGATAGGAAAAGTTGCATTCTGTGCGTGTCCATTTATAACAATTGTTATATTATTTATAACTATTTATATTGTATTTATAACAATTGTATTGTCTGCTGCAGTGTATGAAATCTAAATGCATGCCTTAGAATGTCTTACAAGCTCTAATTTTGTATTTTTTCCTTTTTTCCCTGTTACGTAGGATGTGGCAGCATTAGAGAGCCAGCCTTTACTTGGATTCACAGTCAGTGAAGTAAAAGGTGAAAACTCAGAGTCTAGAGTGTTCCATTTACTGCACAAAAACACTTTATTTTACATATTCAAGGCAGATGATCCCCACTCAGCTCAAAAGTAAGAAACTATTTGAATTCATTTCTGTTACACATTTCTAGAAAATTCAGAAGTGGTGAATGTTAATATTCACACATTAAGCATATGTATAAAAGATCCATATTATATCATAAGAAAATGAAAGTTTTAAATTATTTAAACATAAGGTTCTGGTTTCATTAGGGCTTCTGGGATTAAGGAAGCAGACTCACCTCTGCAAAGGACTGAATGTAGAATGAGAAAGTCAAAGAATAAAACAAGAAATCTTTCCTTGCCCATTCCTCTCACCCTGGTCTACTCAAGTGAAAATTGAATGTTACCTTTGGAGAAATCCAGAAAATGTTTTTAAGAATTAATTGATATGCTCCTTTTTTTATTTCACCTGTTCATATTAGTTATTTTTAATCAATATATGGGAGTTAAAAATAAAGCAAACACTAAAACTGGGGGGCCAAGGTTTGAAGTGTTATGAGCTGATGCCCATGAGCACCTAGGCATGCACTCAGACCAAGAGCTTGCATTCAAAGAACATTCACACAAGCTGTTTCGCTTCAAGTCCTGTCCAAATTTGGAGTCATATTTATCAAGCTATGTATTGTGTCAGTTTCATAGAAAATAGCCTGGAAGCTTGTCATTAATCAGTAGAAAACATTTGCTACATGATTCATAAAGTAAACTAGAAATGAGCATAGAAGGAATATATGTAAGCTGTCTGTCTTATCTGACTGGTTTCATTGCAGTTTCCCCAAATTAATTTTACATTATTAAGTAGATTCGACGCATTTACAAATCCATTATTAATACTTAGCATTCAAATGGCTGCAGGTTTAGTTTTCTGCAAATTAGAAAGATACTATACTATACTATACTAAAAACAAAGTATCCAGTACAACAGGAAATTTTGAACAGCTGAGAGTGTGCTTAATGACACTTCTCTACAGAAAAAAATCTGGAAGTCTTTATTTGATTTTTGGGAGTGTAAAAGGTCCTTTGTTAATTAAGATACTATACTGTTGTTTCCCGTGTCCTCATTTCTACTATATAAAGCAAACTAAAAAAAACCCCAGGCATTCAATAGGTTTATTTTTCTACTCAGACAATGGCTCTTCTCATCAGAAGAAAACTTGAAATTGGACATAGTGTATTTTACTGAGGTTAGAAATAACATTAAGTACTTTGCATTTCAAGCTTTCTCCAAGTATTTAATATCCTTAGGAGATTTATGCAGAACCTTCAGCATAAATACTGCTTTTACAGCCTTAAAAGGAAAAACAGAAATATTCTCTTGGCCTGTTTGCATCAGTGGGCACTATTTTTTCCTGATAGGATCAAAGAAATATCTGATATATTTGTCTAAGTGCAGTAATAAATTTTAACTGATGGTTACTTTTCAATGTGGTTTTAAATTCCAGTGCTATGTTCAATGCTTAAGCTGCTTATGTTTTTTTTTTTTTTTTTTTGGCTGATGTATTCCACTTTAGTTGTTTTTAATGTAGGCACTGGAAAATACTAAAAATATTACTAAAAAGTAAGGTAGATGTTTGAGCTGTGTGTGCAGACATGTGTGAGCACTAATACATGATTAATATGTTCATGCCAAGAGCTTGAATTCAAAGAAAATACACACAGTTACAAAAATTAAATGCTCAGGGCAAGGAAGAGCCAACATCTGTGACTAATGTTTAGATACTCTATGAATATCAAACCAATTTGAATTTCCATGATAAAGATTGTTACAGTCTTTGTCTCATTCAGTTCTTCCAAGGTTTCCACTCAGGAAAAGATTTCATATTTTGTGGGCCTCTTACCTTTACATACAGACAGTTCAGCGCTCACTCAGAAAACAGAATTATTTGTTCTGTAACATTGGAGTGCTTTAGTAACATTAATTTTTGCCTCCTTCAGAAGTTGAGGATGTTTATTACCCCCCTAACCAAGTAGAAAAAGAAACCACAGCTATAGGGAGCAAAAGTGTCTGAATATTAACTTTGACTTTTCAGTCTTGGAAAAGAAAGAAACTTGTCTTGGAAAAGAAACCTTGGATCAGCTGTTTGGGACTTCCCCCTGTGTCCTCTTTGCCCTTCCCTGCCTTTCCATGTGCCAGGTGACTTCCTCCCTCAGCCCCAGCAGTCCTGGCTTTTGCCTGCTGCAGAAGCAGAGCGTGGGTTGTGCAGATAGCTGCCTCAGTGCCAGCAGTGTCCTGATTTCTCCCACATCATGTTTGCACTGAAAAAGAGAAGGGGGTATTGGGGGTTTTTAAAGAACCTTGGCAAAGACTACTTTTTGAGCATTTGCTTTCCCAGCTTCACTGGTTCTTCATGCACGTCACTTCAGTATGGGAGAGGTACAGACAAAAGCTCCCATCAGATAGCCTTGTGCCAGGCAGCTCAGTATGTTTGACTCATTGGGTAGCTTTTGGTATTTGCACTCACAGACTAACTGATAGTGAGAGTATGATGTTATTTCTTGTGTGAATCTGTAGCTAGTGACAGCAATGAGATTTATTCTTTTATTAGCTACTTCCTAACAGTGTTTAATTTTCTAACAGGTGGATAGAAGCTTTTCAAGAAGGCACTGTATTATAGCAGTGTCAGCACTGTGTCTGCAAGTTTAAAGGAAAATATGTAAGGATGGTCATAAAACAGAATACAACTGTTTAAAGAAACAGAATCCATCGCAACCTACACAAAATTGTATATTTGTCAGGATTAGGAGTTGTTGCATTTTTAGTGTAAAGTAATATTTTTCTAAAGAATTGTATGTATTTCTGTGTTTATACAAAATGTGTTATTTATTAAATTCCAATGTTTACTTAAATGGGCAGAATTATTTGTGCATTGAAGTTCAAAGTGTCCTCAGAATGGCAGATTGTTGGTCAACAGATTCATAAACTTTATGCTTTATCAAAAAAACCCCACAAAACAGATTTGTTGCAGTTGTACATTTCCTCGTGATTTGTGTATAGGTTCTTGAGTTGCTGATGTTCACTTTGCAATTTAGCAAGAACAGATTGGTATAGGAATTTCACAGATTTGGGATCTTTGTTGACTATGTAAGCTCCTTTGTGAGAAGTTGTATGATACTGATGCTCCTTTCCTTGAATGGCAGTTGAAATCTTGCATACTGATACATTAAAACAGTACAACAAATTCTGTATCACAAAACCAAAATACGGTTCAATTATACCGGTTTGTAATTACAGGAATAAGGCACTAGAGCTGTTACAGTACTACAGATGCCAAAGAGACTAAATGAGTTATCTTTCAGCAATTACAGGATGTATTATCTTTTTACGTTTCCAGTAATAATTCGGGCAGCGTGAAAATACACTTTTGATAATCAAAGGCAAAATATCTTATTTGTTTCAAAACTTCATGTCAAATGAGTTCTGTACACATTATGAAACACTGTATAAACTATTGTTCAAAGAACAGTAAACAAATATGTGTACCCTCCTCTCTGAAAATTTTAAAACTATTGTATATTTAAATATTATGTTTAAACTGGAATTGCCATACCAAGACAACTGAGCTTTTTTAGTGCAGAAGGCATTCAAAATGCATACCATTCTTTGAAATACCTTTTGTTTGCAATATCATTTGTTCTGTTTGACACTTTAAAACAGAGTTCAGCTTTAGGTGTTTGGGTGTTTGTTTTTTTTTTTTTTTTTTTTTTTTTTTTTTTTTTTTTTTTTTTTTTTTTTTTTCTTAAAGAAAATCATCAGTATACCTCATTAGGAAATACTTACTGATGATTCTGGTGCATTTATTTTATTTAACTTTTTAAAAATTTTAACACTGTAATAGCATATATGGAACTAAAACTATGAAACCCACATGAAAAGAAGCCATTTTTATGTCAAATGCAATGCATATGTAGTCAGCTGATTTTACTGTATGAACACTTGTCATAGTCCCCTGAATCAAGCTAGTTGTGGTAAGGAAATTAAGAGCAATTAACTTTTAATTAATAGTTTGAGTTCCACGTTAATAGCTATTCTGTGGCCTCACAGCAGAAAGAGATGATAGAACAGGTAATATTCATCACGAAAAGGCCAAGAATGAAAATGCAAACCAAAATTCTCTCACTCCCTTGATATACCTCAAGGTCAGGTCCAAGATACTAACAGAGCTCTAAAGAAGTTTAATTTCCAAGAGCTTCTCTAAAGTTAGTAGTGGGCCTGGAAGTCAAATTCTTAATATTAACTATACAAGAAATTTCATTGACTTCCAGCATTTCAGTAGAGTACCTTATGAATCAGGGACTTAGGGCTGTAGATCTGACTGCCCTCAGGAAGGCGAGAGATTTGACCAGATAGTGTTGGAAATGCAGTTGGAGTCTGATTAAAGCCTTTATTCTCTCTTATTGTAATACAAATGTGCTAAATGAATATTTTCCTCTTGTTATATACAAAAGTCTTTTACTTAATTTTCAAAAACTACTGCTGACTGAAGCTAAGTAAATTATTACCATGTCTCTTCAGGGTGATTTCTGACATGATTTTTCACTGTATCCAAAACAAAACTGATATCAATATAACATAAATGTGATGTGTCTCTTCTGGTTTATAGTATCAAAGGAAAGAGCTTCTTCATATTTTCATAGGGACTGCACACCAACGAAGATGGCAAGTCCTGAAGCAGCAAATGAATCAGAAATTTGGCTAGAAGCAAGCTAATTTAATTTCAGTTTATGCTTTGATATTTTCCCTGCTGCAAAACAGAGCAATAAAGTCAAAACACACACTGAATAAGGTTCCCAAGTTCTGCTTCACGTGGTGTCAAACTACCTCTAGTTTGTGGTGCAGAGGGAGAAAATAGTTTAAAGTGTTCTGAAATCAGAGAACTTCTTCCAGAAGTGGCTGATCAATCAAAAAAATTGTGACAGAAATAGACTGGAACAGAGCCTTATAAACAGTAGTATACATATTACAGTCACATAATGTGTGAAATAAATTATCTTTGTAAACGTGTTTGAATATTTCTTTTCCTCACTCCTGCATTAGTGCTTTGTGTCATATGAAGAACCCACAACACAAGCATTTTCACAACACTCTCAGATGGTTGCTTTTCAAACTTGCCCTATTTCTCCAGTTCACCTCCCAGTTTGATTCATTACCATCAAAAGTAAAATATTCACATCTTGATTTGGCTAAACACTAAAACAAGATCAGAAGTTTTTAGACATCTCACTACCTCTTCTTATAAGAATCTATATATAGTTTGTAAGCAATTTAAGATGGGTTAGTAGAGTATGAGACAAACATTAGCATTGAATATTAGTTCTAACATTTTTATTCATAGATAAATTAAAGTTTCTAGAATCTTGAATTCTCTTTAACTTAAAACTGTGTGCCCAAAGGACTTAAACTGAGCAGCTAGCTGTGGAACACATTTTACTAAATATTTTGTGCATGGAAACTCGATTACTCAACTATGCTTATTACATCATAATGTAAAGAGATGTCTGGAAAGACACATCCAGTGCATTTGTTTGCTGTAACTGCTGTCTCCTATTTACTATCCAAATAGGCTTTTATTTGGAGCAGTCCTAAATCATACTGTTTAAAAGGAAGAATAGAATCTTTATTTTGTAACTGTTTAAAGTTGTAAATATTCCTGTGGATGTTCATCATTTTTTGTATAAATAAATTCACATTATTTGAGTCTGTGTCTTTTAATATTTTCAGGTTTTATGTATTATGGAATCTGTGTATTCAGTGATTTTCAAACAGCAGAACTTGTTGCCATTGCCTGCACATCAGTCTTATTTTAAAAATCACTCAAAAGAATTAAGGAGGTTAATGTCTATGTGAAGATCAAATGAAGGATTTTACATTAATAAATCCTTTTGCAAAATTTAGTTCTGCTGTATCAGTCAAAGCATGCCTGAATCACAGCTTCTGTTGGCATTGAGTCCTGCACATGGGTGGGTGCCCCAGCAGGCAGAGTGTCTGGAAAAGGACCAGGGGGTGCTGATCAACAGCAGCTGAACACAAGCCAGCTGTGCCCAGGTGGCCAAGAAGGCCGATGGCATCCTGGCCTGGATCAGCAACAGTTGTGGCCAGCAGGAGCAGGGCAGTGACTGTTCCCATGTACTTGATGCTGGTGAGGTCACGCCTCAATTGCCATGTCCAGTTCTGGCACTGCAAGAACGACTCTGAGGTGCTGGAGAGTGTCCAGGGAAGGGCAACGGAGCTGGGGAAGGGCTGGAGCACAAGTCTGATGAGGAGTGGCTGAGGGGCTGTTTCATCTGGAGACAAGGAGGCTCAGGGGAGACCTTACGGATCCCTTCAAGCACCTGAAAGGAGGTTGTAGCCACATGCTCAGCTTCTTCTCTCAAATAACAAGGAACAGGACAAGAGGAAATGGCTTCAGTTGCAAAAGGGGAGATTTAGATTAGATGTTAGGAAAAACTCTTCATTTGAAGGGTTGCCAAGCACTGGCACAGACAGCCCTGTGGAGGACTCACCATCCCTGGGGGTATTTAAAAGAGGTGCAGATGTGGCACTTTGGGACGTGGTTTAAGTGGTGGATTTAGCAGTTGCTGGGCTGAGTGGGACTCAATGATCTCACAGGTTTTTTCCAATCTACATGATTCTTTAATTCTATAAGTATTTTAGCAGGGCATGTAAGGTAGAGATTTTTCTGTCAGGTTAGTTATGCTGTTTCCTTATATATGTTTGAAAGCGATTTTTTGAAAACTTGCAGTAATAGCAGAAAAGGTTTTGCTTCTCTGTGTGTTTTTGATAGGGATGTCTCTTGTAATCCTGGCTGACACAGCTACAGAGGCATGCCTTCTTATATAGATCAAGTATGAATTGGGTCACTTGCTAAGAAAAAAACAAAGTATGTTTTACTGGTTACAGTGACATTTCTGCTGTACTGAGGATATCAGAATACTTGGCTTAAATAAGCTTTGGTGCAAATTACTTGGCATTTGTTAAATTAAACTGCTCTAAGCTCCATCATTTAGAAAGTGGATGTGCAGCTCAAGCTAGTTCGGGAAGTGACAAGTACTATAAATTGGGAGTGCTGGAACATTTGACACTTAAAGGAATTGCTTAGAGAGTTAATTTTTTTGACTTAGAAATTCTTCACTGAGTTAATTTACATTTGGTGTTTGAGAATGTCTTTGATCAAAGAGCAAAATAAGATGCTTCCAAGTACTGACTGAACTAGTGATCTTGAGCTAGGGTTGATAGATACAAGTGCAGCTGTGGGACTGGGACTGGGAAGAGTAAAGGAATTGACAAGAGCGTGCATAATACATAAATTTACTTGTATTCTTTGGGTTTTTTTCCTATCAATGCCACTCAGATGTTGATGCTTATGTCATCTGATTCAGTAGAAATTGCATTAAATGATCTAAATGATTTTCAGATCATGAAATTGCACATACATCCCCAGTGACCTAAATGATCTTGGAAGTTGCTGCTGATCTCTGATCACAGCTACACCATCTTCATTGAACAGATGAAAAAGGAAGAAGGGAAAGGCTATACTTAAAGAATAAAATTCCTATTTAAAATCAAGGTAATTTGAAATAATTAGCATAAACAAAGTAAGTAGCTAACACAGCCTTGGTCCAAACAGATGTCGAGACAGAGCCAGAACAGCAGGAGGTTGTTCCTGTGGCATTAGCCCAGGAGGAGCAGGCATTCATTGGCAGCCAGGCCATTGTCTTCCCAAGAGCAACACAGGGCACTGTTACACTGAAGGACGGAACTTGCTTCTGCCACGCAGGTAAAGCCCAGCTCTGTCAGACTCAGCTGGCTGAACTGCAGCGACTGTGCGAGGCACTTGTGTGTGCCCCTATCACGTTGCACGTTTCAAGCCCAGTGTGCCAGGCTTGCTCATGGATCTGCCTCAGCCGGGAGAGCCCACCAAACTCCCCAAAGCCCAATGCTGTGCACCCGTGCTGTTCAATGCTTGGTCCCGTTTCTCCACCGGGAACTGCAGGGGCTTTTGGAGACTTGTGCCCTCCTCTCGACGGGCACAACACTCGAGAATGGTGTTCTGGTTTGGACCCCTCACTCTAAAAAGCAGCATCCAAAGGTGGTCAACAAGGCTCATGAAGGGTCCCGAAAATACGCTCTGTGAGGAAGGCCTGAGGGAGCTGTGTTTGTTTAATCTCAAGAAGAGGAGGCCCAGGGGGCCCTCATGGCTCTCTCTCACAACCACCTGTAAGAACAGTGTACTGAGGTCAGGACTGATCTCCTCTACCGTGCCTGCACTGAGAGAAATAAAGAACTGGCTTTAAGCGCTACCAAGAGAGATTTCCAGATTAGAAAATATCTTTTTCCCGTTAGAATGGTCGGGCACTGGAATAGGCTGTGTCAGGGATGCCGGAGTCACCACGGCAGGGGGTGTTTTCAGAGGCGTCTGGACCTGGCGGTGGGTGGTGTGGTTTGGGCGTTACAGTGGCAGCACCGCTGGCCGGGCGGCTGGACTGGGCCATCTGAAAGGTCCGTTCGAACCGCGATGAGCCTGTGCTCCCACGGCCCGGGCTCTCTCGGCCCGGGCTCTCTCGGCCGGGCTCCCGCGGTCTCCCGGCCCGGGCTCTCTCGGCCCGGGGTCTCCCGGCCGGGCTCCCACGGCCCGGTGTCTCTCGGCCCGGTGTCTCTCGGCCCGGTGTCTCACGGTCCGGTGTCTCCCGGCCGGGCTCCCGCGGTCTCACGGCCCAGCCGGTCCCGGTCCCGTCGCGCCCCTGACCGGGCCCCGCCCCCCCCGCGGCGCGCGCGGCCGCCAGTCTCGAGCGGGGCGCAGGCGCAGAGGCCGCGGCGGGGCGGGGCGGAGCGGCGGCGGGGCGGGGTCGCGAACTCTGACCCCCGGGAACCGGAGCCGCGCCGCCGCTAAGGAAACCCGCCGGACCGGCCGCCGGGCCCGCCAGGTGAGAGAGGGACCCCCGGCAGCCGAGAGGCGCCCCCCGCAGCGGGCGCGGCCCGGCGGCGGGAGCGCGGGGAGAACGGCGGCCGCGCTGTAACGGAGCGGGCCCGCGCGGCTCCCGCCGCCCCCGCCGCGGAACGTGGAGCGGAGCGCGCCCGCCCCGCCCCGGGCCCGGCCCGGCCCCGGCGGCCCCGCGCCCCCCGACCTTTCACCTACAGGAACCGCTTGCGCGTCCCGCCGCCCCGCATCCGGCCGCTTCCCGCGGGGCCGGGCCGGGGAGCCGCGGGGGGAGGCGGCGGGCGATGCCCCCTGGTGCCGGGCCCGGCCCGCGCAGCCATTTTGTGCGGGGCCGCGGCGGGCGGGCACCCCGGGCGGGGGGGGTGGGATGAGATGAGAGGGCGGCGGGGAGCGCTGGCGGCGGGCGGGCACCCCGGGCAGGGGGATGGGATGAGATGAGGGGGCGGCGGGGCGGGCACCCCGGCCGGGGGGATGAGATGAGATGAGATGAGGGGGCGGCGGGGAGCGCTGGCGGCGGAGGGGCCCCGGCACTGCGCCATTGCTCGGCCCCGGCGCATCTCCCTTTCCCCCTCCCGCGCCTCGGCATTCCCGAGGGGTGACCTGCCCTTCCCCGAGCCCCCGGGCGCTCTCTGACCGCCGACGGCATCACCACCCTTCCGGTGTGCTCCTATTGTATGTCCCCGGCCGCTATCAGGGGTTATTTGGGTTAAGGCAGCCCTGAACAACAGCCCGTATTATTTTCATTGGGTCAGATGACCCTGTCGCTGTTCCTTATTTTGTCTCGTTCCGTGGGGTATTTCTTCTAAGCTGCGGGGTTTGTGGAGTCTTTATTTTTTATTTGTTGCCATGTACTGCTTTAAATGTGAAAAGCACGGCGGCCCGCCCAGGATGCAGGTTACACTTGCAGGTTGTGGAGGGAGCAGAGGAGATGCCATGTGTTGTGCGAGTGAATTTACGCAACAGAAGACGGGAAAAAAGCCTTGATACTGGTTTTACTGAAAAACGAGGGTGTGGACGTGATTCCTGAAAAACCAAATCTCTGATTTGAAGCTACTAATGTCAGAGGAGTGGACTTATGAAAGTGGTGTAGCAGGAAAAGCTGCATCCACACTTGCCATGGAAAAATAAGATGGGAAAAAGTTCCAATAGTTTTCTGCAGGACAGCTTCCTGATTTTGGAATCAGCCTTATATAAGTACAAATAGAAGTATCCGATTGGTGGGAAAATATCACAATTTCTGTGCCAGTTCAGACAGTGTTCATCTGGTGACCCTTTGTAATTTTGTATGGCTTTTTCTGTAAGTTAGTTTTCTGAAAATAATTCTGTGAATATTTTCTCCATCCCCTTAAGTCCATGGTTGGCAGTTGGGACATGAGATGTCCAACAGAGCGTGTCCCCATGGCTTGCTCCTTGCTGTACAGCTTCACTCAGAGACACTTGTTTGAGTGAACTCTTAAGGTCTGGGAAATGTTTGCCTGCTCCTCTCTGTAGCTCTTTCTCCAGAGATGTTGCTGAACCTCTCCTGTCGCAGGGCTGAGTATTTCCATGTGATGGTGTCAGCTGCACGTGTGTGATAATGCAGGGAGGGCACTGAGGTCATCCCCAGGGGCGTGCACTGCTCAGAATGGGTGGGCACCACCAGCTGCATCTGCTGCCTTCTGCAACAACAAATCAAGGTGCTCATTACAGAAAGAGGCTCGCAGTAGATAAATTAACTAGCTTGAACTTTTCTCCTCAATTTTTATTAATGTTTCTGGTTTTCTTACTGGTTGTATCTTCTTGTGAAATGTACTCTTGAAGGGAACAGGTTTCATGGGAATTCTGATATCTTTAAGAATAGTCGTATGTCAGGCTAGATTGCGGGATAGGAGGGATTTTTTGTTTGGGGTTTTCATGTTTTTGGTGCTTTTTAAAAATCTGCCCTAATTTTACAATTTAAGGTTCTTAGCCTGTGAAGAGAAAGCCCTGAGCAACATGTGTAACTCTGAAGCTAACATCATTTTGGGGGGAAAAGGGGTTGAACCAGATGACTTGCAGAAGTACCTTTCAGCATTAATTATTTCATGATTATATTGTTATTAAAGGTCGGGGGAGCAGACAGGTGTGCAGGGAACCAAAACCAAACAAAACCCCACTGATATTGTAGCATGCAGTTAAATAGCTCACCTGTGAAATTCAGCTACAGAATGCTTATAGGTAATGTGGTAGTCCAGGGAAAACTGACTTTGATCCATAATGTGAAATCTTGTATTTACAATAGTAAGATTAGTTTGTTCCCTATGCTTATACTCAATTTTTGCTGTAATTTATTGTGTGCTTATTGTATTGTGCAATTAAAGTTTGTGCAGTCAGTGAATTTGCTGGAGTTTCCCTGGAGTTTGTGAAGGAAAGGCTACTCCCTAAAGGAAGTAATTTGTGTCTAATGTTTGGGTCAAAAAAAAAGCAGTACCTCTTGCTTAACTAAGGAGTTTAACTATGTAAGAACTAGACCCGTGCCACATCTTGACTTGTCCATGTTTGTTCGGCTGGTGGACGAAGTGGCTCCCAGCTGGCAAGTGCTGCAGCTGGTCCAGGGTGTGTGTCTGTCCTGCCTCAGCAGCCATCCTGGCCTAAGCACTTTTAACAGTAGCCTTTGCTAACCTGGGTTATTTTGGCTGATGGAGATGAGGGAGCCCTCTGGGCTGTGGTGGGTGTAACATCCCCTGTGAAGGAGCAGTAACCTGCTGGGGAGGGTCACCCACCTGCTCTGCCTGCCACAGCTCTGCTTTTTGTCACACACAGGTGGGGTGTGCACCCAGCAGTGACTGTCACGGGAAATGAAACTGTACCTGGGCTACTTTCTGGTGAAGTTTTGGGGTTTTTTTTTACCCTCAGTGGTGTTTTGAGCTGCTTTTAGCACTTTAAACTTGTGCCTGTATGTTAGTAGGGTTAAGTAACCCGCTGCAAAACAGAATTGTATCAGTAGAATTTTATGGATAAAACTGCGAAGGTACGCTTAATTAGATTCTTACTCTCGTGTGTGCAGACCTGTCCATATTTTTACCCTTCAGTCATCAGCTTTAATTCCAGAGATTACTGCATTACTTGCCAAAAATCTTAAATCAGCAAAGGATTTATTTTTTGTAAAACCAAACTCTTTAAAATTCCAGTTCTCTGAGACTGGAAGATGGCTTGTGCTGTCTGAGTCCAGTGTATGTGATTATGCGGTGCTGCAGATTCTGTAGGGAAATACCTTCCTTCCTGAAAATCGTGGTCTAAGAACTGCCTTTCTGTATCAATATTTAGATATTTTTTTTCACTTTGCTAGGCCTTCTCTAAAAGGCTGTTTACATTTGTTTAACTTAAATTACTTTTGTTCAACTTGGTAGTAGGCCAGGCTGGACTAAGCTCAGTATTTGAATGCTTAAATTTGTCAGAAGTTAAAGTGGAAACTTGAAAAATATAAACCACCAAAAAACTGGAGCCAAACCCTCTGCTATTGCCATATTAGCTCTTATAGACGGTTATTTCATTCCAAATAAGTTGAGGTTCTGTTTATAATTTAGCAGTAACTTTGTGGTGTGAGAACTATCCCATTTAGTGTGGTAATGTGTTTCCTTTGAAGTATTAGCTGGACACTGTGTCAACATGACTCTTAATTGGACTTAATATGAAGATTTTTTCAGAGTGCTTTTCACATGTTTATAGGAATTTTAAAAATCCCAAACCCAACAAAACAAATTCACAAATACACACCCATGCCCTCTTAACAAAATCTAATCCTGTGTAGTAGATAACAAAGGAAAAAACCAGGGAATCACAAAATGACTTGGGTTGGGACAGAATATAAAGATCATCTGGTTCCAACTCCCCTGCCCTGGACAGGGAAGCCATGCTCTACATTAGTTTGCTCAGAGCCCCACCAAACCTGGCCTGGAATGTTTCCAGGGATGGAGCATCCACAGATTCTCTGGGCAACCTATTTTAGGGCCTCACCATCCTCACAGTAAAGAACTTCTTAATATCTAATCTAAACCTGCTCTCTTTCAGTTTGAAGCCATTCCCCCTTGTCCTGTCACTACACACCCTTGGAAAAAGTTCCTCTCCACCTTTCTTGTAGGATCCCATCAGGTACTAGAAGGCTGCAGTTAGGTCACCCCAAGGCTTCTCTTTTCCAAGCTGAACAATCCCGGTTCTCTCAGCCTTTCCTCACGGGAGAGGTGCTCCATCCCTCTGATCCTCTTGGTGGCCTCCTCTGGACCCTCTCCAACAGGTCCATGTCCTTCCTGTGCTGGGAGCCCAGAGCTGGATGCAGCACTGCAGGTGGGGTCTCACAGGAGCAGAGCAGAGGGGCAGAATCCCCTCCCTCCTCTGCTGCCCACGGGGTTTGGATGCAGCCCAGGACATGTTTGGCTCTCTGGGCTGAGAGTGCACACTGCTGGGTCATGTCCAGCCTTTCATCCAGGAGAACACTCAAGTCCTTGGCAGGGCTGCTCTCCATCCCCCATACTCCTGTGAGTAGACTCCACTTGCAGACAGCCCTCTCCCCTTTCCTCTTCCTTCTTTTCCCAGTTGGCTGTGGGACTAGTGAGCTAAGTCAGCTCACCTGTAGCTGATGGGACAGGTTCTAGCAATACCAGATAAAAGAAGCAGGAGCCAAAGCCAGAAGTGGGACTCTATCTGTTTGGTGGCCCAGATTGTAAAATGATTTGTCAGTCACCTGAAAATTTATCCTAGTGATTCTGTTTTCCAGTGTTTCCTCCCGCTGTAGAACTTGCTTGCAAGAAAAGAGAGCACTGATTTTAAATTAATTGCACAGGCATGCCAATAAATGCATCTCTTTCTGTATTGCTCTGTGCCTTTTAATTACTCCCTTATGCTTTTGCAATCATCTCATTTTCCCTTGCTTGCCTGCAGGTCCAGCTGCTTCAGTTTCGTGTTGTTACTTGTCCCTTATATATGTGCTGTGTAAATCTTGCTCTCATGTGAGTTTAAAAACAGTATCTAGCTGGGTGTCAAGGGTCACATAAATATTCCTCAGTTCATTGGTAAAGACAGTCTTACGCCTTTAAATATGCTAACTGTTCTACCCTCTTGAACAGTGTGGTTTATAGAACAATAATCCAAGAATAGCTCATTTAGCTTGCCATATTCATTGAGCTTTTCCTGTATGAAGCACTGAGCACAGTAGCATCATTTGTTTCACAAATGTGTTTGAATTCCTTGGCTTAATTTATTATCTATAAAGCATTGCAGAGAGCTGCTCTAGCGTATAGAGAATCTTGGGGGGTTCTTATTTAAGCATTAACTCAGGCACATTTAATCATAGAGGGATTGTTAAGTCTGTTCTATTTTATGTGTAGGAGTTTATTAAACAGCTTTGGCACAGGCTATGCTGAATTCTTAATTAGTATATGATTAGTTTGATAATGAAAGCGAGGACTAGTTTCCATATTAAGGTACAGAGTACCTGTAAGCCCAGTGTGATGACCTGAGCTAAAATCATCAGTTGACTTTGAGGTGTATTGAAATCATTAAGTACTGAAGCAGTATGACAGAGAGAGATTGTTTCCTCTTCTTTTGCAGTTAGTTTTCTGTTATATTAACATTTTGAGCTTTTCTAAAAAGTCGTGTTGACCTTTCTGCATTTGTCTTTGCTGTGTGTTGTGGTTTAATCCCAGGCAGCCCCTTGCTCCCCCACCAGTGGGACTGGAGAGAGTATTGGAAGGGTAAAAGCTGGAAAACTCATGGGTTAATATGGAAACCATTCAGTAGGGAAAGCAAAAACAACACAGACAAGCAAAGTGAAACAAAGAATAATTCACTGTATCCATTTGACAGGCAGGTGTTCAGCCATCTCCAGGGCTGGTTGCTGGCTGAATATCCGATGTAATGGCAGGGTCCTATCATGCATAATGGTTACTTGGGAAGACAAATCCCATTGCTCTTTCCATTTTTATATACTAAGCATGATGTCACATAGTATAGAATATACATTTGGTCACCTCTCCTGGCTGTATCTGTTATGCACGTCCCATGTACCTCCAACTTCCTCACCAGTCTGGCAGCACAAAAAGCAGAAAAGGTCTTGGCTGTGTGTGAGCACTGCTCAGAAGTAAAAAAAAATCTCTGTATTATCAGCCCTGTGTTTGTGACAAATCCAAAATAGAGCCCCATATCAGCTACTGCAAAGAAAATTAACCTTTCCAGCCCAAACCACCACACTGATAAAGAACAAAAAGTAAAGTTCACAGTAACTTCTGCAGTCATAACTAGTTAATGTACCTGTACCTCTAAAGTATTTAGAACATACTTGTGTAACTTTGTTAGTTTAACAGGTTGATTTCATCTAGGAAAGACTCCTGTATTAGGACACATTCCATACGTAGTAATTAGAAGAATCCTTATTCATTCCATACATACAGAGTCAAACTGGTTTAACAGTGCCAGCAGGGTAAGTTAAACTACTAAAATTTTACAAACATTGTTTTTGTACCAGTAAAACTGATCAGGTGTATGACAGTTTATTTACTTTTTTCCAAAGTAAAGATCTTTGGAATGGATAGAATTTTGTCGTGTTGTATCTTCAGGCTGATGTGGTTTATTCTTACTCATTTAAGGGATATTACATCAGAATCAAGGCACTTGATAGTGGGGCAGCTATACCAACAGTGTAATATAATAAAATGAGAGATGCTGTTATTGATATCAAATTGAGCATCAAAACATAGAGAAATGTACTTCCTGCTACTACTTTTAAAGTCCTTAGTCTACACTGGTATAATATTTTAAAATACTATTAGTAGGAAGCTCCTACTAGGACAATTAAAGTTGTGTAACTTTCTCTCTGGAGAAGGCTGAGTTAAACAGTGATGTCTGCTGGGTATAACTTAACTGTACTAGTGGAGAGGTTAGTGCTTCTGACTACCAACCTTCAAAATTGCTGTCTGCTCTTATGGGAATGTTTTCTGACCTGTTTCAGTTGAAGTAGGCCTGAAATACCTTTAAAAAGTAAGTATTTCGTAAGTTATTTTGACTAAAACGTAGAGAAAACTCTGGCACATAAAAGCTGAGGAAGAAGTAGAGAGGAGGGATTTAATTGGTGCAAGCTAATGAGTTTTCCACTGCTGTGGTGGCCTACACAGTGCTTATCTAAAGTGGCAGTGGAGCACCACTGGGCTTGACAATGCCAGATTCACTACCACCCTGTTTATAATAACTGATTATAGTGATGCATTTAAAAATAATTCTGAGTCTTGTCAAGAAGGCTCACTAACTCATTTACTAGGGACATAAACTAACAATATGTAACTTACAGACAAAAAGATTGAAGCATTTTGAGTCTGAAGATTGAACAGAAAAGCAGTAAATGCATTTTAATGCATTTAAGAGGAAGTCTAATGCCCGCCTTCTGTCAAAATGCCTGCTTTTTGGTGCTGCTTTTAGTGGATGGGGGAATTGAGCTTTTGTAAGGAAAAGAGATTGCTATATAATTCTGTTAATTATTTTTTTCAAATGTTTTTGAAATGGCTTCCTTTTTTATTTAATTATGTGGCAAGTAATGCTGTCAAACACTCAAGTAATAAATTTGTGAAGAAGTGCAGTGATATCCTTGTAAAGCAGGTCTAATCAGTATAAGTACAGATGCTGATATTTGTGCTACTCTGTATCTAGAGCAGCAGAAGCAAACCATTTCTGTCCTGTGGATCTTCTCAGAAGGGGATTTTTCCCTATTCCCAGAAATAAGAAAATATGCAAAGGGATCATCACAAACTAAGGGAACCAAGGCTACCAAACTAGAATGTACTAGAATTTGCAGAGGCAACCGTCTAATCATGTTGACAGTCTCAAAGTTGTTAATTTGACATAGTTGTCAGCAACACATCTTTTTAAAGGAACAATTTAGACATGTTGTTTGTTTTTGTAGTTTTACAGTGTGTCAGATCTTAATGGTAGGTCTGCAGGAGGTTGTAGAAAGACGTAAGAGCTTAAGCTGTGACAGTGTCATTGGCTAAATGGCCTTGGGACAAAGCACTTCTTACCACTTCATTTTTCAGAAATTTTGTGGTAAAAGTAAAGGCAAGGATCTTAGTCTGATGTGAAAAAGGGAAACCAATAGAGCAATCGAACAATATTTGTTATAAGCAGCTATTGGCTCGCTGGTTGAAACAGCAACACTTGAAAATAATTTTTGCAAGAGAATTCAAAGTGAGATGTAAATGAGGTAAAACTATTTGGGCAATGTTTGTAAACAATGTAATTGTTGTTGTAATTATCCTGCTTGTGTGTTGGCAGGAGCCTTGGTCTCCTTTCTCCCTTGTAGTCATAATGTAACTAGTATTATTACAATTCTGTTGGACGTTATAAAGCAGATCCTAAAAGTATATGCAACTTTTTAACTTTGAGGTCTCTGATCTTGCAGAATTCGAGGTTTCCTCCTTTCAAAGTTTTAGATAACTTTAGAAGGGAAATAAAAATGTGACTAGCAGTCTTAAGTATCTGAATAAAGTTTGGTTTATCATGATTTGTCTCATTCATTTTGAAAGGAGAGTATTCTAGGGAAAAACCTGTCAATTAATTGACTCCATCTACTTCTTTCCTATACTAGCAATAAACATTTCTCATGTACGGGCTTGCATATCCTTTGGTTTTGACGAGCATGGAAAAGAGCATTTCTGAAATCAAGAAGATTCACATTAGATGAGAACACCTTGAAGATCACTTCTGGTTATTGAAGATCAAAACTCAGACTGATGATACTTAGAATCATTAAGGTTGAAAAAAGATCAAGTCCAGCTGTTAACCCAGCACCCCTGTGGTTGCCACTAAGTCTGGTGCTACACACACGTGCATTTTGAACACTTGCAGGGATGGCAATTCCACTGCTTCCCTGGGGCTGTCTGTACCAATGCCTGACTATCCTTTCAGGGAAGAAATTTTTCTGAGTATCTAATCTAAAGCTCCCTTGGTACAGGTCCTTTCAGGTGCTTGTAGAGAGCAGTAACTTTCTGCTGAGCCTCCTTTTCTCCACTGAACAGCCCCACCTCTCTCAGCCACTCCTCCCGCTCCAGACCTTGCACCAGCTCTGGACTGCTCCAGCACCTCAGTGTCTTTCCTGCAGTGCGGGGCCCAGGACTGGACATTGCAATTGAGACGTGGCCTTATAAGTGCTGAGTACGGGGGGACAGTCACTGCCCTGCTCCTGCTGGCCACACTGTGCCTGATCCAGGCCAGGATACTATTGGCCTTCTTGGCCACCTGGGCACAGCTGGCTTGTGTTCAGCCACTGTTGACCAGCACAGCCAGGCCTCAGCCCACTGATCCAGCCTGTCCAGGTCCCTCTGCAGATCCATCCTACCTTCCAGCAGGTCAGCACTCCTGCCTCGCTTAGTCTCATCTGCAAACTTAGCGAGGGTACCCTTGATTCCCTTATCCACATCATTGATAAATGTATTAGATAGGGCTGATCCCATGTTGAGCCCTGGGGAGCACCACTGGAGATGGACCACGAGCTGGACATAGCTCCATTTACCACCACTCTGGGCCCAGCCAGGCAGCCAGTTTTGTACCCAGGGAAAAGCACCCCTGTTCAAGCCGTGAGTTGCCAGTTTTCCAGGAGAATGCTGGGGGAGATGGTGTTTGCTAAACTCTGGGTAGACAACATCAACGGCCTTTCCTTCATCCCCTAGGTAATTTTTTTTCCTGGGAAATGAAGGTTATGAGGTGCTAAGGGAACATTTCTCAGTTTCAGTTGAAGCTTTGAAGTTAGAATACATGTGTCATTTCATGTGAAACAATTCAGCCACTGAGAATGTTGGCTGCAGTAACTCAGGAAAGGAAGCTTTCAAAAAACATGAAAAATGTGCTAAATATTAAAATTCACAGAATAGAAGAAAAACAGCTGAAGTGGTTTTTTTTCTCCTAAATTCCTTACAGGGATGTCTAAAGGGTGGTTAAGCATACCTGATGTGAAGTCTAACACAGATACCCTAGGTAAGCAAAATATGAACTACGAAACCTTTTACAGCTTTCCCAAAGTGAGCTGAGAATTTGTAGATAGTTCTCCTTGACCTATCCTGCTTCCCTGTCCCCAGGGGAAGATGCACAGCTTAACACATAAGCTGCTCCTCGCAGAGGTGACCTTCCTTCTTTGCTGAAGTGGCTGTGGGCTTGTCTGACTCCAGGGTGAGCTGCATCAGGCAGCTGGCTGGGCCAAAAGCAATGAATGGGTGCAGTTTCATGGTGCAGTTCAACTGAATTATCAGCTGCCCACCAATGACAATGGAATGGAGGTTTGTCTCCTCTTTAAATCTTCATCTTTTCCTCCCTCTCTTGACTTAGAACAACATATTCTCCCTTTTGTCTGCGATAGAATGAATCTGACTGCAAAAGAAATCAGTTCAGTGTGCTTACCTAATGATGTTCGCTACATTTCTGCCAGCTGAGTTTTCTCTCCTTTTAGTGAGTTGAATTTTCCTACTGTGTGGTCAAGACCACTGCAGCTTGGTCAGGGTGAGCAGGACCTCCTTCCTGGGGGTGAGCTGTAAATTCTGTTCAAACTGCTTTTGAAATTTCCTTGTCTCTGCAAGTAAGAAAGAAGTTTCTTCCAGTTCAGTTGCTCGAACTGACTTCTCAAACATAATGTGTATGCCAGTGCAAGAAGAGATGAAATTATAAACCAAAAATGGAAAATAGGATAGGAACGCCTATTTAGCTCTCTGTATCTGTAGTTGACCTGCAACATGAAATGCTGTCTAAGAGTTTATACTTGAAATATTGAAGGTGATTTTTTTCACTATTATACATGCTTTTCAAAGCAAAGTTGCGTGATTTCAATTAAGATATTTTAGTACAGAGTACTGGTGTTACAAATACTGGTTTTGTCAGTGCCCTTTGGTTTGAGGATCATTGAGTTAAATAAAGCAACAATACACAAAAGAACCTACTTCTGAATGTTTATGCAAATTGAAAGTGTAAGTGTCAAAATATAAAGCACCATGTGATTAATATGTAAATTCTTGTCAATAATAGTGAGTACATTCGTTTTCCATTGTGTGCGTGCCTCACGTGCTCAAACTCAGATGATTCATGTACCTTTGACAGCTGGTTCTGCATCCATAAGTTTAATCTCCTTGTGCTTGTTCCAGACAGCATGAAGAGGTAGGACAGGTTCAACCTTTTCTTCAGCCAGGTTCCTCTTCATCGTAAGAGTTCAGTGTTGTTTGTGTACTTGATGTCCTATGTTCATGCAGGTGTAGTTCAAATGAATCTCTCTTAGATAAGTTTTAAAAATTCACTGCTAATGGTTTATGCCTCTCTTAGAGCCAGTTTCCCTACGACTGGGGCATCGTAGTTGAATACATATGTATTCCTTCACGGCTTCACTTCAAGGTGAAACACGTCAGTTTAAATAATTTTCAGTTTTCAAGCTAAGTTATTTTCCTAATACATCTTGACTGTGAGGGTAGTCACATCTGATTTAGGAGAACTAACTAGCTGGTGCAAATTAATACTCAGAGTGGGTTTTTTTTGTTATTTTGTAATGAAGTAGCACTCATTTCTGGCACTCTATATGTAAACAGTACAATATTTTGTTGCTAGTTTTTTATTTAGAAGAAGAAAACATTAATAAGACACATTATCTGCCTTGAAAATTCCAAGTGCTCTTTGAATAGTGATTGTGCTGCAGCTGACTGGATGCAGAAGTGGGCTAATAGAGTGCTCCTGCAAGGATGTTGACACCTAGTTCTTCCTAGGAGATAATGCTTTTAAGCATAAGCTTTAGTATCATGTCTCTATAGATGCATGCCTGTTGTCTTTTGTCCTAATTTAACTAATAATGCAGCATGCTAGGGAGTGGTTAAGAATGGTCTACACAGTGCCCGAATTCTGTATTTGCTATTTGTATTATGCCCATTTCTGTATTTCCCCTTTCACATTAATTCAAGGCCTGCAGTTCTCACTCTAGTTGAAAAAGATTTCTGTTTCCAATTTTAAGAGCAGAATCAGCTTGAGTTAAATTTGAGCGAAAAGGGAGTTAATTTTTTTACTTGCATAGCTCATTGGGAGGTTTCAGCATTCAGAGGAGGAGGTAATTCCTAGGAGTTCCAGAAAAGTTAACACAAACCAGTGTATGTACTGCCTTTGTTCATACAAGAAGTAGGTATTAGAGTGGTTTTAATTTGCTTTTGTCAGTAAAATTGTTTATATGGTGCTTTATAATTTGTGAGTGGTCTTTTAAGTACTGCCTAGTGAATATTGTTCCAGCTGCCCTCTTGTTAGAGGGTAGAAATGAGCCAAGACACAAACTTCTGGTTTATCACAGCACGAAAAGGGTGCTGGTTCCTCTTTACAGCTCAGCCATCCTGACTTCAATCAATCACTGACTCTGGCTGCAGCAAGCTCTGTCTGTAGGTTTCCCTTGCAGCCTCTGACTGCTGGTTATTTCCTGCTAAACGGTGACTGCAGGTTCCAATGGGCTCTAACTGCAGACCCACACTGACCTCACGGCAGTGACTCTCTCTCCTGCATCCTTCTTCTTCATGACTTTCCCTCACCAGCTAACCCACTCCCTTTTGTCACACTTGCCTTTATTGGATATAGCTGTGACTCATCAGGGGCAAGGCTGTATTAGGTAATTAACACAACTGTTACTTATCGGGGCAATGTCACCTGTATCCCCTTCTCCTACAAATATTTGTATATCAATACTATATGCCTTGCCAAATAAACAAGGCAAGCATCTGAATCCTTTGTACTGCATTAATGTAGCAGTGACTGTTAAACTCCACAAAATTCTTCTTGTGAAGATTTGGGCTCGTGCTGTAGCTACAGTATTGATAACGAAAGAGCATCCTTTTTTTTAAACACTTATCTTCTGTCTCCCAAGTACTGCCTCCTGTTAGTTAGAAAATTGACCTTCAAGCACTCTTGCTAATACTAAAAAATTGCATGAGTTCAGAAGTTAGATTTGCCTCTCTTGATTTGCATTAACAAAACTGTGTTCCAGTTTAATAAGTTGTTAAATATGTACCTCCTGATATCATGGTCAGTAATAGACTTCTGTTCTCACTCTGATTTTACTATATTGTTCCTTGTTGGAAAAGCAGAAGAGGAGAAATAGAAAGTCTCTGTGTGACTTTTCATTTAAATAAAACAATTCAAAATTTTCAAATAGCAAATTATTTCTTTTTATAGTATAATCCAGCTTTAAATTCTGCAGGGATGTAATCTTCATAAAACTGTGAATGCACTTACGTGAACTGTATTTTCCCCAGCGTATTTTTACTTTTGAAGCTACAGATGTTAAGCATCTTCTTTCCTTTCTTTGACAGGAAATTCTGGTGATTAAAGATCATGGCAACCATAGAGGAACTGGCCCATCAAATTTTTGAACAGCAAATGGGAGAGGTACATAAATTTTGAGTCCTGTTTAAGAGAAATTCAATAATAAAATACACAGACTGATAAACAAAAACCAAAATCACAAGAGAAAATTTTTGGTACAGACAAGGCTTCTGGACACTTCCCTCAGAAGGCAGAAGAACCAACTATGTCCATTTTAAAATTACTCTGCAAAGCCTTTTTTGCCAAAGTTCGCCCGACAGAAATTAAGAACAATCTAGCAGTGTTTCCAGAAGTCACTAGCTTTTCAGCTTGCTGTCTGAGCCTGTAGTGATTTGCAGAGAGCCATCTGGTTGTGTAATTGCTTTGCTCTCTTTTAGTTAAAAAAAGTCAGGACACTTTACTTTACAACTATGCAATTACTTCATTTGTCATATTTTTTTTCACTAGTATAGTTTTGCCATGTTCTTCACTTTCAGATACATATGCTTGCTATGTGTCAGAAGAAAGATTGAGCTCCTCTTTCTGCAGATTTCTAGTTTTGGTTCTCTGTTGACCTTTGTGCAGTATCTGTGTACTGCAGCTAGAGAACTGCCAGAGATGCACAGATAGTTTGAGAGTGTGGATATGAGATAATAGTTATCTAGTAAGTTTCAGCATAGCATAGACTATTTAAAATTAGCACCACTTTAAGTAAGATGGAGGCAGTAATTTATTTGTCTTAAATAAATATATTTTTTTAGCTTGAAATTTCCACTCTTGGATTTTTGTTTAGACATAAACTTACTTCTCAAGTAATTTTATTTCCTCTCAGCCTAGATTTCAGATGGAAAGGTTGGAGTGGGGGATGGGATGGTTAATTCTACTCAGAATAAATTCTCACAGCTTTTATTTTTGTAGCATCTGAGTGTTGTTAAGGCTATTTCAAAAGGACATAAAAGGTCTCTGGGATGTATAATGTTTTCTTTTTATTACTTCTCTTCATTAAGCGAGAACGTGTGTTTAATGCGGTTTTGTTTTGGGACTATAATTTTTTTGCTGAGGTCTAAATAGGGCTGCATTTCCTGTTTAAATTTGTTTGTTTTTGACAGTTCAAGGCTAGTCAAAGCTCGCTGAAGTGTACATTCCACTCAGAGAATGGTGTGATGATGGTGTTTAGCCTCTGTGGGGGTTGTTTCTCAATTTCATGATGTGATTCCAGGAGACACTGAGCTGAATTAGTATCTCAATATCATAAGAGAGAGAGAGGGTCCTTTTTCTGTTTCTTTCCTTTTTAATTTCCCCACCAGCAGTAAGCTAATAACCCAGCCAAAACAAGTGGAAGGTTTTCTGCTGGGTTAGCGTAGGGTAGGGTCTGAGAAGGTTCCAATGACTAGCAGAACCAGGACAAAGAAGAAGATGACTGGTAGCCAAAGGAAGGCAGGGGAGAAAAAAGACATAAGAGTGAAGGTGCAGTGCTGCAGAGAGCTGTAGTTCCTGTTCATGGTGAAATCATAGCTCTGCAGTTTTCATGGCTGTGTTTTGTCAGCAGTGTAGATTAGGATTTGTCCTTTAGCAAGGTTTCACTGTGTCTGAGACAGTCACACCGTGTTTGGCAGCAGTGCAGCTTAACCATTCCCCAGTCCTCACTTAGCCACTTATTCTCACTGTATACTAGTCTTGCTCATGTAAGCTCTGTGTGTCATCATCCAGTGGACAAAACTAGGAAAAAAAATTAATTATAGCATAGTGGAGCGAGCTCATCTCCCTGTTGGTTGTGATCAGTGTCCTTATTTCATACAAGGTACGGCCCAACCAGGCGCATGGTTGGGAGGACTGAAAAGCATCCCTGAGGGCAGTGCAAGCTGGGGCTCCTTAAGCCAGAATTATTGTCAAAGGTGCATGCCATGAATGAGTGTGCTGCCTGAAAGGTGGAATCAGCAAGGGAAGCAGTCTCACCAGGGCCTCCATGCAATAACTTACATTCCTGCCTACCTACAGGCTGTAATTGCTTGGTGGCATTCCTAATCCCTGTATGCACTGAAAAATCATAGTTTAAGATCTAGAAAACTTTGGCAGTATTTTTGCTAGCATTTATAATTCTTTTGAATGTAGAAGTTTTAATTGAATTTACAAGAAAAATTCAAGTGAGTGGAACCTGAAAGGAAAAAGACCTGAAAGGAAAAGGTTCCGATATTAAGGAGAATGGAAATGCTTCTGTGTCTCATTGAAATAATGGTCAGAAGTGTTTTGTACATTGATTTTGATTTTTTTTTAATAATATTGTTTTTTCATGAAGCATTTTAAATCACTAAATTACCACAACAATTTTACAATAGTCTTCACAAACATGCTTTTGTTAATTTAGGACTTTCTGCACGACGGCAAAACATTGAAGCAAAATATAACCCTGTCTATATGAGGCATTGTGTAGTGATTGTCGTTGCTCAGATTCTGCCATCTGCTAGTCATCTTTTGCTCAGTGCGAGATAATTCCTATTTCTACATCAAGACCACATTTCTTGATTCATGTAGAGAAGCTCCTGCCAAGAGCCTGCAGCATTCTTCTTTCTTTAATCTATGGCTGGGTACACTGAGTATATGGTAGTTCATTTCCACAATCCTGCTAGTTTACTGTAACAGAGGAAATCTACATAGTTTTGAGTGAAAACTACAATTCAGAACAAATTTTCTAGTTACTCTTATCAGTATTAACTACAATAAAAAAACCCCTGTATTCTGCATGAAGTAAAACTGCCAGGCTGACATTTTGTGGAGTTAAAAAGCCATTTTACCTTACACAACATGTGGATCATGACATTTTAAGGGAGCAAATGTAAAGCAGTTTTATAATATGTAGCGTATTTTGTAAAGCAAAGGTAAATGCACATAAAACTTTAATTGCTTCTGAATCACCACGTGAACCTGTCGATTTGAGTGGCTGATGCAGAACTTCAGTGCTTGAAAGTATCTTTCTTGAACTGAAAATGCCGCTGGGTAATGAGCAGTTTTTTGTCCTTTACTTAAGCAAAGAAGTGGATGAATTGTTCAAAAGTACTTGTACTCAGAAAAATCGGGTATTTTTAGAAAGCAGTATCCAGAAATGTCTTGGGCAGTAGTTTGAGAAACATTTCTTTTGGTGGTGCAGCAGCTTAAGCAGCCTCTCTAGCAGCTTAGCCTCACTCATTTGCTCTGATGCATCTGCTTCTGAGCATTGTGGAGACTGGATTGAAGGTTTGATCTGTGCTAAGAATAGCTTTTGTTTGCTGGGTTGCTTTTCAGCCTGCACTGGTGTCCTGTTCCACATCACGGAATGGCTAACCAGCCAGTTTTCCTGCCAAACTGAGGGGAGAGGAGCAAGTAGATTATGAGACTGCCACCAAAAGTAACACCTTTTTGGGCAAAATTTCAAGATCAACATAGGCTGATGGGAGCTTGTATTTCTGCTATAAGGGGAAGCCTTACCCTCCACCCTGTCCCCCTCTCATCCCCCTCCAGCTGCATGTTCTGGCCTGCTTTTGTGTGCTGGTACTACCATTTAGATGATGGTATGGTTGCAAAATCAGGAAGCTGATAGAGGAGGAACAAAAAACCCTCAAAATCTGTTTTGAAATAGTACCTTTACTGCAATATACATATATATTCTCTATATTAATTGAGAGGGGCAGAGAGGCAATCAGGTGCCGAGGAGTATTTGTATAATGGTGTAAATACTGGGAATTATTGATAATACAGACTTGCAAGATGTTGCAGGCAGTTTTGTGAATAGCAAAAAGGCTTTGGTGTTACCCAGGAATTTAACACAAAAATTTCAATTTGAAAGTGTGTGTAAACTCTGTGAAGACAAATTCTCTTTGTACAGCAAAAAATCTTGCCTTTCTGATCAAGTCTCTACAAATAGCAGCTGTCCTTAATTTTTATTGACAGATAATGTAATGACTAATACCTTCCCCCATATGCCATTGGCTGTAGGATGTGAAGAATTTTTAAAATCTTGATAATTGTTAAAACACTTCTGTGAATTGTGTCTGAGAGCATTCACACAGAGATTTTAATACAAGATACACTGTTTGCAAATTTCGTGCAGTTTATTAGTTTTCCCTACCTTTGTTAATAGTTCCCCAGTGTAGAATTATTTTACAGAAAAACAGAATTAAAACTGACAATTGCTGTGTTTCTGTACAAAAAACCCTTCTGTCACTTCAGATGAGCCATTAAATCCATTTATTACAAGCACAGCACAGCTATGATGATAGGTGTTGTGTCTCATGAACATCAACAGTAGTAAATATTCAATTCAGTTGACATACATGGACTTGTCAACAATTAATTGCTTTACTTAAAGTGTTTGTAAATTTCACAGTGGAAGGTATTTCAAAATGGGTTTCAATCAGAATTTTCTAATTAAAAAAATTAAGGTGTTGAATTAGATTACAAGCATTCGCATTTTTTATAGAAAAAGAGTGACAGACTTTCCACAGTCTCGTTCACAGAAATTAGAAGTTGATGAAACCTTAAGGTTTAATCCATTAAGATAGTGGATCCAGTAAAATAGTACATCTGTTGTCAGTCCGTAACATTTGTTTCTTCTTTGTAGGTTACACATTCCCAGGAAGTTGGTACACAAACACTAATGGATGGGACACCACAACGAATCCAGATTGTCCCTGCGGATTCGGGCCTCTCTTTATCACAGCGTATACAGGTATGCTTCATCTGATGCCTTTTAAAAGCAGAGCTGGCTATTCGCTTCTGCCAGTTTTCACATGCAGTTCTTTGTTTTCATCGTGTTACTTGCTTTAATGTAAATATTCAGCCCCTGATGGCAGAGAACCTTTCTATATAAACAGGAATAGAACATCGTTTCAGTCGTTTCTTATCGGCGATTGAAGGAGAGACGGGGAGACCGACCATGATCAGAATTCGATTTTACTCAGGTTTTCCAAGAACTTATATACCATTTCAGTAAGGTTAATATTTTCTACTACAATAATTAGGTTAAAAGATCATACAAACAACTCATACATTTTTCAACATATCCATGTAGGGGGTTGATTGAATCTTCTTCTCTTAAGCAGATTTCTAATCCTATCTTCTCATAAGCTCAAAGTTCTGTTTGTTCTTTCTAAAGCATCCTAGTCACCAGACTAGATACGCTAATTAAGTCTGTCTTACTCTCGTGAATCCCCACAGTTTCTCTCTTTTTTCCTTTTTTTTTCCCCCTTGTAAGAATTTTAACATTACAAAAATCCTAAATCACTGAACAGAAAAATACTTCTTGCAAGTCAAGCTATTCCTTGAAGGTTGAATATTTTCTTGATTTGGTAGTTCAATTAAGTTGGAGGATTTCTACATTTTAGAGCAGAAGTGGGGAGTGAAATACTGCATTTTGTGTTTGAAGTCATGAAAAAGTGCAGGGAAACTTAGTGTCTGAGAAGAATACTGGTTTTTGGTTGTCCCAACCCATCTTATATGTCTTAATATTATAATCCATAGCCTGGCCAAGTAATAACCTCCAGTTGAAGTGAGGGTAGTGAAGTTTTTGGCAATGTAGATACTTAAATCAACATAGAATTGGTATATGGAAACTAGAAAGATTTGAGGAATTACATTTTATATTTTATGCCTTAGAAGTCAGTGCAAGTCAGTTTTATTTTTAATTTTCATTGTAGAGAAAAAATATTAACTGCAGAATAAATGTAGCAATATTCTCATTTATATGTTGTTCATACGAAAGCACACATTTAGGTGAGCCAGCTGCTAGTATAATCTTGGCTGCTTTTTCTTTTACTAGCTTCACTCTAAAACGTTGTCCTCTGTTTTTCTCCTGTTCTGGTGCATTATGTTCAAGCTGTCAACATTCCAAGGCTCTCTACAACCACTCCCCATACATGATGGTTTTTTTTTTTTTATTATTCAATACCCCCCACCTGTGCTCTAGTTGTGGTATTTATCTTACGAATCCAGTCGGTCTTCATTCTTTCAGCTACTTCCACTGTGTTTCTACACTTTGTGTACAGCTGTACTTTTTATTAATTAATTTATGCTCATCAATTAACCACCATTCTGTCTTCAAAAAGGATGATAAGCTCTTTGGTTGTTGTCTCTTGATATGTGTGGAACAACACTCAGTCAAAACACTCATCCTGCAAGAGACATCTATGAACATATCACTAGTATCAAACTTAGTAATAAAAAATTGGCTCAGAGAAGAATTTATGTGAAGGGAAAAGTAGTTTGTAGGAATAAAAGTATCTCAGTAAAATGTCCACCATAAATGTTGCATTGAATAATTTTGAGTATATATTTTCAATCGATATTTTTTCCTTTATTATCATTAAGTGCACCTAATAATCTGAAATATTGAAATAGAAAATCCTTAGTAAAAGGTTCTTTAAAACATGTTTCATTAGTCACTCCTCTTAGGGAATGCCAGCATTTCTTCTGGGAGAAAAGCTGAATGTTACATTTGTTCAACAGTCACTTCTGCACAAAATTGGCTGTTTTACACAGGTGTATTAGTTGGCTGTGTTCAGACATTTTCTTTATAGTAAAACAGGAACACACATTTACTGAGGTGTTTCATTTACTGAAATGATGTTCAAATGGAAATCAAAACTTGGTAACAGACAAGGCTTAAAAGCAAAAAAGGAAAATAATACCTTCCATTATCATCAGGGTGCTTAAATGATTAAATGAAATATATGAGAGTCGTATATTTTTTATGCAGTCAATCCTGAATTGAGATATTCCTGTTTCATAGTATTATTGTTTTAGCAATATTGAGTTTCAGATTATTAAGAAAGATAATGTGTTGCCACTGATTCATGGTCAGAAGATAAGTGCTTTCCTCTTCCCTCTTGATTATTTTTTTTCTCTTACCTTGACATTTAGGTATTGCAAGTTGTTGTACTCTGGTGAGCTGCTCCACTTTTCAGTGTCCCCATTGCAATGTAGGTGGAGGTTTTGCAGGTGTATGGCCATAGGAGGTCAGCTGCAGACAGAATGCACTTAATTGTTCAAACTGTTTTCTCTTTTGCCTGTCAGTTGTCAAATGCTTGTCAGCTGCAGAACTCACTTGTGAAGGTTGAGTAGCTTTGTAAGGATATTAATGTAACACTATACCTACCGTGTCATGTAGTGAAAACTACCTGGGCATCTTCCTAGAACTGCAGGAAACAATTTGAAGACTGGCACTCTATTTGTTAAATAGAAGGTGAAGTGAATTGGATGAAGTAGCAGTGGTTCTTCCGTCTACTGTCCTGCCATATTTATCTACAAATACATAAAATTCTTTTAATTACACAGCTGGGCTACAATAGGAAAAAAAGATAACTTAGTATATGTGCTCCAAAAACAGTTTCAGCTGTAGTTCAAGCTTGTGTCTTTATTGTTTGGGACATGCTGAGTTTTGAGTATGCTTTGTATAAATCTAACTAGGTTTATAGAGTAGATGGAGTATATTCCTTTTTCGGAGTACACACAGTTGTGCTTTTAAGATTTGATAGGGAGACAGATTTTAGGTAAGAGTGTCTTTCAAAGAGCAGGTCTGGAAATTAAAAAAAACAGCACAGTGTTCTTTTTGGCTTTTGTACATCTGTGCACCCTGTTGAGCATAACATACATTGGATTTCTCCTAACCTGAATAAAATAGATATTTGGAAAGAAGGGGAATGGAATATCAGCTACTTTGAAAATAGCCAGAAATAACACAGGAGAAATGAAGATTGTAAATGAAGGAAAACGGAAGAAGGAAAAGGAAATTAAAAAATGAAGGAAATGAAAAGGGCAAGGATGTTTGCCTTCTAAAGAATATAAAACCAACATAATAGAATTTAAAGAAGCTGTAACCATTTGTGCTCCCAGATATGTGGATATATGAAAAAACTGAACAGAAGATTTATCATGTTGAAAATTATTGTCGTGCTTTAGCATTGTCTTCTCACCCTACACCCCAAATCCCATCATAATTTTTGTTCTTTAGCATTTAGAATTTTATGATTTTACCCGCACTTTTCTCTTAGATAGGCTTTTAATCATATTTTGCAGAGAAAAAGATTGAAATATGATCCCTTAAAATGTTAAGAGCACAAGGCCACCTGAAGGAAACCCATTTGTTTTCTGTATTGGAACTCATGATTTTGGATTGCGTTATAACTGCTAAAATTGGATACTCATCACTGCTTAGCTTTTTAAACTGTAAAATGTACACAGATATTGAGCATTTAGAGAAAGTAATAAGCCTGTCATGAAGGTGCAATAGCAAAGTTGATAAAAAACTCATATGAAATTATGCCTCATTCAGTTTACTTGTGCCATGGTTCTCTACCTAGGAAAAATAATTAATATTGGCACCCCAATTACTATGGAACTAGTTATGGTAAGTATAAGACAATGAAATAAATGTCATCTGTAGTAAAAATAAAATTCATATGTTTAATGTTGATGTTGGGAATGTGTAAATAACATAAATGTTTGGCTATAGTTTAAAAAAAAATTAATAGGAGCTTGATATTTTATTGATCTCTAATTCAAAATAGTTTGCAGGAAACAGTCTTTGTAGGATAATTCTCCTGAGTCAGAATAAACTAGGCAGTTTTCCTGGCATAGGAAAACTTTTCCCTATAGGCATTTTGATGGAGAAATGAAGTGACTAAAAGTGAGATTTATAATGGAATATATATATAGAATCTTGATTATTTTCTGTGAGGATTATAATCTTTTGACAAAGTTGGCAGAAAGTGGAGGATTACTTAATAAAATTCTCCTGAGTTCATGCTTTCAAATAGGGATAAAATGGAAAAAAAACCACCCTGTAGATCAGTTCTTGATTAAAAAAGGAAAGGCAGTTTTTCCTTAAAAAAGGAAAAGAAAAAAAGGCAGGGAAAGGTATTCTGTTTCACTTAGTTTATTTAGAAATGTATATGTAAAAACAGGTCCCCACAAATTGAAGTCTGAAATGTATATAGAGGCGCAACAATATAATTGTTTTTCTTTCTGTTTGCTGCTTACTTTTTTCACTTGGACATCTGTGTTTGTGATTTTAAGAAGTTTTTTGCTAAGTAACTAAACCTTGGAGGTGCTGTAAAACACTTTGTGTAGAATGCAGTGATTTCAAGATTTAGGATTTCTTATAACCTGATGAGTCTTAGGGCTCAGCTACAGACATGCCTTGAGTTCTGGATGTAAGAATTGTGAAGAGTTTCAGTAGTGTTGTAAAAGCATGCACCAGTTGTAAAAATTGAGTACAGACTCAGGTTTTGACTTCAAACACCTTTGACTGAAATGTGTTTCAAATACAGTGAAAATCCAACTTTTTGCTAACAGCAAATTTGCTCTTGTGTGACGGAGGGGAAGATGATCCTGCTTCTCAAATGTGAAAGGCAAAATTCCCATTTTCTTCAAGTGCCCGGATTGGGTCCAGAAAGTTAACTTAAATCGCCATAACAATTTGAGATAAATGTATTATTAGATTGTCACAGATCAGCAGACGGGCCAGAAGATTCAGATTGTTACAGCACTTGATCAGAGCTCAGCAGGCAAGCAGTTCATCTTAACAAATCAGGATGGCTCTACCCCAAGCAAGGTGATCCTTGCCAGACAAGATTCCACTCCAGGAAAAGTTATCCTAGCAACTCCAGATGCTGCAGGTGTCAACCAACTGTTTTTTGCATCCCCTGACATATCTGCACAACACATCCAGGTAGATAATCCACTTTATTTCATATTTTTCATTCAAATGAGATAAGATGTTTTATTTCCAGATAAGTCTGGGTTCTCCTTCTTGATTTTTTTTAAAGTACAATTTTCCTTGCACTACGACTCATTGTGGATACTTTAAAATTATGAAAAATCTTTTTTTAGTAAATTTCTTGCTTTTAAAATTTATATGTTGGCTCATGACATTAGGAAGAATACGGTTATTTTTATTGTAATTTCCAGATTCTGCCATGCCAACAGTCCTTTATTTCTGCTCATTAACTCTCCTGTTTTCATGTACTGTTGAAAAACACTCAGTTTTCTCCATTGTCCTTCTCATTTACCATTTCCTTTTGCTCGTTTTCCTTTTTGTACATTGTTGCAACTGCTGCTCAGCTGTGTGAATTATAGTCCACAGCAGTGCTCAGGCTATTTAGTAGGGAAATACATTACTCCATGAGGGTGAGAGGATAACACTAATTATTTTGGGTTTACTAATGTGATATTGTAACTAGCCAGGGTTGTAACCCCTAAGCTGGTCCCTACTGCACCTTACTCTCATGCACATTAGATGTGCCACTTCTTGGTTGCCACCCTCCAACTTCCAAGCTCTCTGTCCCACATTCTCAGCCTGGCAGGGATGGGATGGCACTGATGTGAAGAACATCAAAACCGTGCAAGAGGAGTTGGGAGGTATGACCTCCTTCAGTGTGAAGTAGGAGGTTACTGCACTCCAGCTAAAGTACAGTTACTGCATATAATTTACCCACATGCTGCTGTTACAATACATCAGTGGTAGGCCAGACAACCTTCAGATAGCTGCAGTCCATTTAGTCCTGTATGAAACGCTTAAACATTATGAACATAAACAGCTGCTTAAGGAAAAATTAATTAAAAGATGGCCAAGTAAATAATGATTTTTCTGAGCATATCATTTTACTTCCATTAGCTGATGGTACAGAGCAACCTGCTGATTTGGAGACCACAGTAAGACCATCATATTTGATAGCTGCTATTAAACAACCTTTTTTGTTATTTATATAGACCATGTAAGCTTTAGTCTGTATAATATCCTGTAGTATTGTATGGTGTGCAGAGAATACGTTAGATGATTTGACCATCTGAGAGAAGTGTTTAATTAGCT
Organism: Zosterops lateralis; assembly: GCF_965231275.1. NCBI lineage: Eukaryota > Metazoa > Chordata > Aves > Passeriformes > Zosteropidae > Zosterops > Zosterops lateralis. Next base: position 29,296,435 of record NC_139765.1, read on the forward strand.
GTCTCTTGCATTATAAGATACTATTAAGGATTTGTGTGGGGGTTTATAAATCACTACAAAATCCTCTTTCAAGCAATCTCTTTTCAGCTGCTGACCCTTAAACTCTTTAGTTCATGCTCTTCTGTGAACCAGTCCACTGATTCACTATCCAGACGTTGTGTAAGCTTGAAAGAATCTCTGTATTATATAATACTTCTGTTTTTGAAACTCACAGTTCTTTGGAAATGGACATCCTAGGTCCTTGCTCCAAAGAATTTGATAACTGTGACTAGGGGACCAGCAGAAAAAGCCAATCCTATTGAGAGGCATCAAAGCATGCTTAGTGTTATTCTACAGGTTGTATTTTAGGTAAGCCTCAACAAAAATATAAACCAGTGGGATGTGAGTAGTCCACATAAAAATTATTTTCAAAGACAACTTAAAAGATGAGATGTGTGCCACACTGGTTTAAAAGGCAAAATTCAGGAAAAGAGGAAATCTGTACAAAACATTGAAAGTTATAGTTTTGATTGTATCATTTGGGCAAAATAGGTCAGTTTGAGAGGCAGCAGAGTATTCTGTCACTCCAGTTTAATTGTAATGTTGTCTGCTGATATGTAGGGGTAGAAATTTCCTTTGTCCATTTAAAAGTTCATGAAATCCAAACTACCCTTCATTTGTTGTTCACCTGCATCCCTTTGGGATCTTTTGTATTTTCTCCCTCAAATGATTTTTCCATCTGCAATTTCACCTGTTTTCTTCTTCTTCTGTAGCCTTCACTTGAAGTGCGCATTTGTTTGTTCTGCCAAAAACCTGTTATTGCATCTCATCTTTACATTGACTTATTTGGCAAGACCCTTTTTCCCATCATCTCTTTTAACTTCAATGGCTCTTCTTCATATTAATAATCAATTTTTATTCTTCATGTTCTTTAGTTGATAAGTAATCTGAGTCTGGGGTTTTTATCTCCTCATGGGATGATGTAGTCCTTCCTTATGTGAAATTTCCCATTTCAGTGCAGCTTTAATTTATGGAAGGATTTAGAATTTATTTTTATATATTTTATATAATATAGTGAAAAGGCATAATGTTAATACTGCAAATTTGGAAGGATCAAAAGGTAAATACTCCCTTAACTCATCATCTTATTTTTCTTAAAAAGTTGGTGTTTTTTTAAAGAAAACTTAAGAGATGAATCTCAGAGACAGTATTGTTAACAAGGCTAACTAAAAAAGTATGCTTGTTAAACTTTCCTACATATATCATCTGTACTGTGTTCCAAATTCTGAAAAGCACATTTCTAAATTTTCTCTGTGGAAGAGAGAATACTTTCTGTTTTGGTTACATCCCTTTTTATCAGAGGTCCTGTTCTGAATATACAAAGCAAGAATGAGGAGTCTGGCTTCCCTTTAAGGCACAATAGAAGTTAAAAACTCTACAAGCTTCTAAACTATATTCTCTTTTTAATGAGAAGAATATTTTTTTCTTTTCTATGTCAAGATAATTTTAGGTTGTTACTTGAAATTTGTGTGTTCCTTTTTTAAACAGAGTTTTTGCTGTGCTTTATTTATGTTGTGGTGGGATAGTTTCCAAAGATTAGGTGAAATGTTCTGGTGCCTGCCCTGTAGTACTGGGATTCTAAAATTATGTGCTTAACAAAACTTTACAGGTACCAGAGATAATTGGATGAGACAAGATACTTTAATAATGTCAAACTGTTACTGAAAGCCAATCTATATACCAGTTGGGAGTTAATGGTAGTGTCCGGAGTACATTTTCTTTTGGTCCATATTTATGTGTATTATAAAAAAAGAGTTAATAAATCTCTGTGTAGATCTAGTAGCCTTTACAAGGGATTTTTTTGTTCCATCTGTTTAGTGCTTCTGTCTCTTTTGTACTAATACTAGTGGCTCATTAGTATATAAATATGAAATTGAACAAAAGGTAAGAGTATGCAGATGCTAAATGTTTTTCAAAATGTCACTCCATTTTGGAGAAGTAGCATTTAGAGAAATGAAATCTTGAATTCTTCTCAAAAGCATTACAAGTAAAACTCTTGTTCCCTCCTGAAAGAGACCACAGTGACATGGCAGGTAGTGACTGTGTCTCTGAAGGCTGTTAGACATAATCAAGAAAACATGATACCTTGTAGATTTAGTCCCCTATCTTAGACAAAAATCACAAGCATGAAATATATTTTACTATTTCTCGATGGCAAGAAAAAGGAAAATTAAATTCTTTCACACTTTTTTTCAGATTTTAACAGACAACTCCTCCAATGAACAAGGCCTAAATAAAGTGTTTGATCTGTGTGTTGTATGCGGAGACAAAGCATCAGGTATTTTTTTTTTTCTTTCTTTCTTTCTTTTTAAGGTGGTGCTATTTTATAAAAGCTGTTTAAAATTCTTCTGAAGCTGTGTAACAGGTTGCATGCATATGCATGTATAAATTTCTATACATGCAGTGCAGGATTTCATTAAATGGTACTCTAGTATCCATGGATAGGATTTATCATTGTTTTACATAGAATCATAGAATATCCTGAGTTAGAAGGGACCCACAAGGATCACTGAAGTCCAACTCCTGGCCCTGCACAGGACACCCCAAGAGTCACACCATGTGCCCGAGACCATTGTCCAAATGCTTCTTGAGCTCTGTCAGGCTGGGGCTGTGACCACTTCCCTGGGGGGCCTGTGCCAGTGTCCAACCACCCTCTGGGTAAAGAACATTTTTCCTAATATCCTACCTAAAATCTTCCTAACCAGCTTCATGCCATTCACTTGGGTCCTGGCACCAGAGGGAATAGGTCTCTCCCTATGGCCTGCTTGTCCATTTTCCCTTCTGAGGAACCTGCAGACCACTATGAGGTCTTCCTTCAGCAGGGAGCAAACTTGCTAGAAAGTAAAATATATTAAAATTTTTTTTCAAAAAATTGGCAAAGTTTAACATAAATACAGTTGCTAGAACTCTAAATACTTGTCAGACCTCACCCATCTCAAGGAAATTTCTGCCAAACTTAAGGCAAACATCTGATTGGTGTGTTCTAATTGTTAAAACTTCTCTGACTCCCTAGAGGAGGGCTGGAGTCTCCCTTGCGGGGCTGGAGATCCAAGGAGGTTTTCCCTTGGAATATTGGGCAGTGGTAATGACTTTGGGGAGAGTGCCATGTTCCTCTGAGCAGCTGCAGCTTTTGGGGAGCTTTCCATGTGACAAGCACTGTCATGAAAACTGATTTACAGACACTTCCAAACTGGAATCTAAGAAGCTACATCAAAAGAGTAGGTGAAAAGCAGCCCTGGTACTTTGCAGAATGAATATTCATAATTCAGCTGCCACTAAAATGTTTCAGACATTATTCTTTTAATATATATGATGCTTTTGAAAGTTCACATTTTAGTAGTGGTAAAAAGGTTGTGATAAAGGAATCTTGAAAACCTGTCAGAATTTCAAGAAGCTTCGGGGAATAATCTAAAAGTGTTTTCTCCTAAATTAGGTCATATTTGTGATTTATTTTGTAATGTGCCATAGGTATTTCAAGGATTCATAAATTGAAATTGTCATAGCTGCCAAGCATGCCTTCATCAATCCTTTTTATTAATTTTTAGTAATGTTTATATCTTATGCAAAATCAAAATAATTTACTTCTAAAAATAATTTTAAAACTTACTTCTTGTACTATATCCTAGAATTTTTTGTAATATACGGAAAACTTGAAGAACTGGTTTTCAAAAAAAAAGTTGTAGCTATTCTAGGTTATTCTTTCATTGATGTTTTACTGCAAGAACTACAGACACACCATTACCCTGATAGGAAAATGAAAAGTGAAAGTAAAGCTTTGAAGTGATTGCCTCATGCTGTCAAATGCCATGTGTGCACTTTCCATGGTTCCATTAGATTTAATGCAGACAATTTCAACAGCTGAACTTGTAATGAGCAATCACGGGCTTGTCTGTACAGAAAATTACTAAAGAAATCTATAATTATTTAAAGATTTTTTTTTTTTGCTGTGTTCTTACTAACCTGTTTTCTTAGCTTTTTTTAGCACTACTGTCAACAGATCAGGAAATCATTTAATAAGCAACTTGCCTGCTTGTCAAATCCTCTTTAAGTGCTTTGAACTTTTGAACACTTGCTTTTTTATGTTGTTTTATATCCCCAATATATTTTAAGATCTGCAACCCATGGGGAAAAACAAGTGTTCCTTTTCTGGGTAAAATAGCTAATACTTTGTTTTTAATTATTGTAAAATTAAAAAAATAATATTGTACTGTAACATTAATGTCACATTTTCTGTTATTATATAACTAGGGCGTCATTATGGAGCAGTAACCTGTGAGGGATGCAAAGGATTCTTTAAAAGGAGTATACGGAAGAATTTAGTTTATTCGTGCCGAGGAGCAAAAGACTGTGTCATTAACAAACACCACCGGAATCGCTGCCAGTACTGTCGGCTGCAGAGATGTATCGCCTTTGGGATGAAACAAGATTGTAAGTCTGAATAAGAGCAAACTACTTTATCTGGCAGCTACTTCATGCTACAAAAGATGTGCTTTGTATAGATACAAATCATTATCTTAGTTATGTATTTTTAAATCATTGTATCTTTTTCCTGTAAAGAATTGTTCAAGTTTCGTGTGTCAGAAATATTAAATGCTTTCAGATATTTGCTTTAAAAGCTTGATAAGCTCCATCCCATGTGATGAAAGTGAATGAATTGTTACTCCTACATGGCAATTATCAAACGTGTCTGCTTTTTTTTTTTTTTTTGTGCAGTTCAACTTTTTATGTGTAAATTAAGCTACTGAACTTTTTGAACTCTGCCTTCCTTTCAGTTTTTCCACAGCTGAGATTACTGGCAATTTCTTTTCACTTTTGGCAATGTTCTGTAGAGACAGTTATTCACAAGACAGAGTTCCATAGTGATCTAAAGTTCAGTTCTTACCAATTCCTGCAGATTCCAAGTTCCTTTTTAGCTTTCCATACATTAGATGTAGTGGTATTGCAATATCACAGCAGTATCAGAATACTAAATACACAGAAAATCACACAAAACACAAATTCTTCAGACTGATACTGTGATGCTGTTGCAGCACATACAGTATTGGTCTTGTTTTCTGCTCTCTGTCATCCTGCACTTATTTTACTGACCCTCTTGAACCTCTGTGGACATTTTCCTCCTTACAGCCCTGCTTCTGTCAGCAGAAATCAGTAACACAGAGGAAATTATTTCAGAAAGGGAGGAAAAGCTGGGGCAGTGAAAGTGGATCTTTACCCTCTAGTTCAGCTGGCAGTAAGTAAGAAAAGGCCCCTTCACAGAAGACTTTTTAAGCAGAACAAAATCACTGGGCTTAGGGATCAGAAGGCAGGAAAATAATCTCAGGATCATGAGGGAATACTTAGTGGGGGAGAGGATTGTGTGGTGATAAGAACTCTCATTTCTCAATGAGGTGGGGAAAGGAAAGGAAACTTAGCATGATCTTGGACTGTAGCTCCCTCAGTGAGGGTTATTTGTCCCTTGAAGATGCCTTGGCCTTTTCTCAGCAAAGTGAGACCCTGCTATAGAGCACAGCATTTACAAAGGAAGATTAAATACTTGCCTCCATCTCCCACCCTTTAAAGCACTATTTGTGGGTTGCAGGCTGACTTCAGTAGCATTGTCAATACTTAATATTACAACTTCTGGCGTTTAAAATACTTATCAGTGTAAAAATTGGAATAGCATCACAGTCTACTGCTATGTTGAAAAATTTTACTTTTTTTGTAATCTGAAGTTACACATTTTTCACATTTCCACATTTTCCCCATAGGGGATAATACTGTAAGTTTCATTTTAATGTTCAAAGCAAGGTGATAGATCTGTAGGCTAAAGCCCAGATTCATTCCAACTTGTTTCACTGAGTCATTCAAATTAAAAATCCACTTCTTCTCTGAAGCCGGTGACTCTGGGCCAGGGTGTTGCTCAGATTGATTTTAAATGGTCTGAACTGAACTTTGTGAATGTAACTTTCCCTCTGTATTGTCTGAGGTCCTAACTTGAGTAGCTTATTTAAGTGAGAGAAGTTACATGGGTTCAACACAGACCCACAATCCGCAGAAAAACATACCATGAGTTCTTTACAAAGGAAGTGAGGGTGTGAGATAGTGAAACTGAGAGAATGAGACACTTTAAAATTGCAACTTTGGTTCAAATTAAAAATGAGGGGATGTGTCCGTTAATTTTAACTTAAAACTGTTATATATGTTTGATCTCAGATTTTTGACTACTACATCATTTCCCTTAGAACTCATCAAGTCAGTGTGCTGATATCGTGAATTCCCACATGCTGATTTTTATCCAGCTTGCTAGCTTGTTGATTATGGGATATATTATATATATATATATATTAGTTATTTTCAGAATTATAAATAAATCAAATACTAAATAGAGAAAAATGTGTTATTTCTTATTCTGTAATTCAGGATGTGATTTAATATTTGGGTATTATTTCTGTAGCTGTACAGTGTGAGAGGAAACCTATTGAAGTGTCAAGAGAAAAATCTTCAAACTGTGCAGCTTCTACAGAAAAGATCTACATTCGGAAAGATCTTCGTAGTCCATTAGCTGCAACTCCAACTTTTGTAACAGACAATGAAACAGCAAGGTATGTACATTGTATTCAGAAGTGGCTATTTCTATTTTCTGAAAAATTGAAATTCAATTTTAAAATTAATCAAAATTAAAACATGTGCTGTTTTCGGTCAGATCAACGGGTTTGCTGGAATCAGGAATGTTTGTTAACATTCATCCTTCTGCAATAAAAAATGAGCCTACTGTGCTGATGACTCCAGATAAGGTATGTGATGATATGACTGATGTAGTAAGTAGAGCTAATTGCTGTAATTGTATATGTAAGGAGAGAAGTGTTTTCTATTTGATTAAATTAATTTTTAAAACACACCTTTACAACACTCACCGTTGTTACAAATGCTTTTTCTTTACAAGAATCCTCTTAGCCTCACACAGTAAAAATGCTAAAACCATGCCAGAGTAAATGTGTTCTTTCACATTTTTAGAGAACCTTAAGGGCTGTATTATTTTAATTTTTGTGTTGGGATAATCCTGACACTTGGCTTGCTCTTTTGTACAAATAAAGTGAGATGTCCACAAAACTTCTTATGGCACTATCACGGTGCCGTGTATATATATGGTTGCATTTTTTTTCTCCTGAATCACTATTTTTTTTGCAAAGCTGATAAGACCTATGTCATTGACAGTTTTATTTCTGAGCTGGTTTTCCTTTGTTTCCATTTTGTTGCACTTACTGATCCACTAAAGCCATGTGGTAGCTTCCTCATATATGCACAGTAGGAAGCATTTGTGTTTTTCTAGCTGATATCAAATTACCTCATACTGTTTTCATGCATTTTGCTTTGCTTCCTCTGTCTGGTGTTAGCAGCAGTCTGTAATAATGTCCTTTTTTTGGTTTTGTTTTTGTTTTTGCTGCGACAGAGTGGGACACATCTTACTGCCTCTCTGAGCTGCTAACCAGTGCTGAATCACTTTACTCCTTTGCAGTTAAACAAAGACATAAACACCATAAAGGCAACAGCAGAATTCTTTTTCTGCTTTGTTTATAAAGGTGACTTCTCATGCATTCCTTCTTCTCAGATATTCTTTGACCCTACTACTACTGACTCATTTACATGGGGAAGGGAGATGCTAAAAATACAATCTAGAGCAGTCTTATAACCTGGTGATGGACTAATGCATAGAGATGTGAAATCTTTCTGCATTTGCTTACCATCAGCAGTATTCTTTCTGAAAGAAGTAGATGGCTATTACTTTTGCAAGTAAATGTCAAAATATTCTATGTTTTAGATGCAGTGCAGTGTCTAATTGCTGTATTGTGGTTGCCCATATACTGAAAACAGTTTTCTTACAGGTCTATCGTTGCATATGCTCTGTTCTTCATTTATGTGAAAGTTAGGCTCTTCTCTTGCAGGTTAACAGCTTCCAATTAACTGAGAATTAAAAGCTGTTCTTTTCCCTTAGGTAGAAGCATGTCAAGGAGATTTAAGTACACTGGCAAATGTAGTGACTTCATTAGCAAATCTCAGTAAATGCAAAGACATTTCACAAAGCAGTACAGAGCTCTCTGTGATCGAGAGTTTGAGTAATGGAGATGCATCATTATCTGATCTCAAGCAAGAAGAACAAGCTAGTAGCGATGTTACAAGGTAAGGCATGTCACACTTAAAAATACCATCCTTTTCAAGAGAAGGTCTCTGTCAATTCAGACCAGTCCATTAGTTAAATTATCACAATGTAGGAAATTTATCTGCTTTAGAAGTAATATTAATATTAACATAAGCTTATGCAGAAGATAAATATTGTAAGATTCTTCCAAGTGAAATCAAAAGAAAGTTTCATTAGAGGAATAAATCATTTTAGTTGTTTGTATTTGAAATTAGTTTCAGTGTAAATGTTACAGCTTGTTTTCTTATTTTTTGGTTGGCCTTACTAAGGTATGTTAGGTCTTGTATTATAGTCTGAGTACTTTGCATCATCCTGGAAAACTTATTCTTAAGAGATCTCATCTGTGTGATAGTTAAGTACCTGTAACTATTAATTATCTTGAAAGCTTGAAAAATATTTTTCTTCTACACAGGAAAAGTAACAGAATTCTCACTATCAATACATTCACTGAGAGTCTTACAAACTTGTGCCTTGCACTGGTTTTAACTGAGCCATTGTAGTGAGCATATGTGTAAGATGTATATACAGAACTATACAGAACATCCACAGTTACTCCATCAATCACAATCATGTTCTTCTTTAGCTGTCATCTCATGCAAGTTTCTGACTGCTGTCCTAGCAGTATTCTCTTACATACCATCTATGTTTTACATGCTGTTGTGAAAGTGTGTGGAGTAAATCTGTCAAGGGGAAAAAGGTGGGCATATAGGGACTGAAATAGATGATTTTCCCTACAGTCTGTACTGCTTTGTATACTGCAAGCAGATTACATTTTTTCTGCTCATTTCTTTATATACTGCTTAGAAAGTCAGTCTGACTCTTTATAGACACTGATTTGCTCCTTTGCTGTGTCCTCCCAAGTAGAGAATGTTGGAATATGCTGTGTGAGTAGTATTGTTACATGTGCTGATAGACTCATTCAATACTATGGCTGTTCAAAGAGATATAGTAATCTTTCATTTGCTGGCACCTCTAGATGCTTTTTTTGCCAACTTCAGGGTTTCTGTTCAGTTTTAAAAATCTGTCTGTGAAAAGGCATCAGGTTCTCTCAGCCAGAGAGCTCTGACTTGACATACTCTTTGTCAAGTAAGTTACCTAATAATTGTACAGCAGGGAGGTTCAAGTTAAACATCGCTGTGAAAGGGAAGTTGTTACTCCATCAGAAACTAAAATTTTTCTCTAAATTATTGATTTCCCCGTGCAGCATGATCTAACAGATGCAGGTGTTTATTGAGGAAGTAGAGTTCAAGGGGCTTTGGAGACCACATTTCATCCATCTATGCTTTTCATGTAATTTATTATATTCATTGCTTGCAGTAGTTACAATTTCACTTTTGCTGACATAGAGTACAACTTTTGCTGCAAGCACCCCACTGCTTTTATATTGTGATTTGTCATGCCTTGTCCTCTAATGCTTCATTATGTTCTTTCTTTACAGTTTATCTGCAATATATCTGTTGATGACTGAGCCTGACAAAAAGAGAACTAAAATTGTTTGTAGCAAAGGATATCAATGCCATGTATTTTAATGTCAATTATGCCTTGTTTTCTCAGTTTGTGGGCTAGATTTTCATAGCTCCCAGGCAGGCTTTGTTCTAGATTCTCTTTTCCATGGTGTACCTTACAGACATTGCTCATGTTGGGGCTTTGTGTAGGAAAGGACTCACATTACTGAGCCATGAAGAAGCAAAGCTGCTGCTGTCTTCTGCTGGCTTACTGCTGGCAGTTTATGAGATAGGAGGGAGAAGATTTCTTTGAAAGCAACATTGAAGAAATGAGTTGGGTGAAAAAGTGTCCTGGGCAGACATGATTAACAGGTGTACATGCCCACATTATTTAAAAAGGACTCTTCAGCTTGTGCTAGAATAAATACAGGATAGTGACAGATGTATTGTATAATATGTATAATATTTACCTTTTGGGGAAAGGGGAAGTCTTGTTCCTCTCTTAAATTTCTGTCCCTGCCACAGAAGGGCCCTGCAGAGATCCTGTTGTTTCTTAAAAAGCAGCTGTCACTGAGCTGCTGTGTTTGCCTGTTCTACCTTAGACTGCAAAGAGAATTGTGGAAGACCTGAAACTCTGATCTTCTAACAGGAGTCTATAGTATAGTTTCTAGAGCTGAGCCATGAATGCCTTCCTTTTGTGCCAACTTTGCACATACCAGAGACAGAAGATGGCCCACGTATGTCTGTGTAGTCTACTTGTGTATGGCTCAGTCACACTCATGTACACATCAAGGCAAACAGCCTAGTGAGGACCAAAAAGTAGTTTGTTTACCATCCCAAGCCTTGAGGCAGTGTGAGCAACTCTTTCACTTGGATTTTTCATTTGGTTGTGCCTAGTTATGTCAAACAGCTCTATTTTTTAGCATGTTAGTGAATTCATATTGCTGGAGTGTGGGGGTACAGAAGGTGGCCGAGTTCTATCCCAGATTTTGGCATTAAATCAGTGATTTTAGACTCTGTGCTAATAAACATGTCTATAGATTGAGAATGAGCTCTGCATACAAGCTGATAATCAGTTTTTGTAAGGTTTTCAGGCCTCAGTGCATAAGTTTTTCATGCAACACTGTATATGTTGCTGTTACCAGGATATGTCATCTGTCTGTAGGCAGTGATCAAGTCTGTGTATTTTTGATTGAAAGTGTGTCAGTTGTGGTTCTCAGGTGTATTTATGAACAGAAAAACAACATGTGTTATCAAGCAGCAAAATATTGAATAATATATCTGTGTTTGTCCTGACATCTGCCCTCTGTCATCTGTGCTTGTGAAAGCCAAGAGTCCCTGCCATGCAGCAGAGGGTACTAAAGATTGTATTGAAAGCATGGGAGTGCTTTCTCTTACATATTTGAAGCAGTCTTTTCAAGTTAAGTTGAAAAATCTAATGACAACTCATTACTTAACAAAAAAAATCTTACTCTGTTTGTGCTTCATAGCAGTAAAGGCCTGTAAAATTTATCCATGCACTGAAAGTGACTGTAACAGCAGTCTGGTGATCGTGTCCTCAAAACACTCATGCCAGCGTTCTCAGTGAACATCATGAAAGAGATCTTGAGAAGCAAACTGTGATTCAGCAGCACAACCAATATGTCAAAACTGTGAATTTGTTGGCAACTAGTGTAAACAGGGTCTGCTGCTAATTTTTGTCTCAGAGTTTGGTGGAATGTCAGGAAAAGCATGCTACTGATTTTTATTTTCCAAATCTTACTCTTTGAAACAGACTTCTACGAACAGGTTTCAGACTTCTTGTGCAGGTTCCTCTTAAATTGAAATGGTCTCCAAAACGAAAATTTCTTTTTGTTTGTTTGTGATCTTACAGGGCATTTGATACTCTTGCAAAAGCATTGAATCCAGGAGAGAGCCCAGCATGCCAGAACTCTGAAAGTATTGATGGCAATGCACAGCTGCTTGGTGGAGAAACAAGCATGAACATCGTTGAAATAGAGGGGCCACTACTCAGTGATGCTCATGTAGCATTCAGGGTACTGAAACTTTCTTATTGTTGACTGTTTATAACTATTTTGACATAGTGATATACAATAATGATCTAAATTTTATTTTTAATTTCTTAGAGGTGTATTTGTTCAGGTATTGGCATTCGTTTCCAATTAATGAACTGCTTTTGTTAGTTAGTACTTTCTGCCACTTTGTTTAGCAGAAAGTACTGCACTCTAAAGTGGTTTAGCTGCACTGGTTATTTTATAGTTTCTTACCTTCAAAGTACTGGGTAATCTGTACAAAAGCATTTACATAGACAGAGTATTTGCATGAAGCAGAGTCAGCATCCACATTCTCACTTGTTACCTAGTGGATCTGATGCAATCTGCAACTGGATTTTGGACTTTAAAGTGTATTTGTCAGTCTCTTGTTCGTGTAGATATCCTATTTTAGCATGGTAGTAATTGACTTAAATAATGTTTCTGTGTTAGTTAGACACATATTTTCTGGATTTATTTCTCATTTTACAAGCTTGCAGAAAATCCTTCTGTCTATTTATTTCATCACCTTATTTTTCATGGACAAATCAAAATGCTTGGTTATCAGAGTAACAGGCATTTGGTTAAACTTTACCCCTCTTACCAGCATCTGTTTTGATCATTCAAATGGACATCTCTATTGGAAATGTCATGATTTTTAAAAAAATTGCATTAGCCAGAACATCGTATTAAAAAGTATTAATTTCTGAAGACAGAATTACAAGTTCTAAGCTATTTTGGGTCAAATTTCTTTCTTCACATATGCAGGTAACATTACTAATTTTACTTACTAACATTGCAAAGGGTCCTCTTCCTGATGGTTATATTTTTTGGACTTGGGAGCAGCTATGTAATAGGTATTTTACTCAAACAGCAAAAGATTTCTCATGTGTTTATTTGTAAAATATTAAGTAAAAGTAAAAAAAGATGTTTTGTGAAATAGAATTCTCACTCACACACATACAGTCTCTCTCTCTCTCTCCAAGAGTTGTAACTCCTCCAATGTAAACAACTCATTCCAGTTACAATTATTCTTCTCTCTTATTCTTTGAGAATGTCTCAGAAGTTGAGTTGTGAGATTTTCCATCTCCAGTTGTCCCAGACATGAATCTTTATCTGCAAATCAAACTTTTTGTCTTTTTTGTTGGTTTGTAGTTATATAACATACAGTGTATAATAGTGTGATTAATAATGCAAAAGGCAGTCAGTCATTCACTTTTGTGTTGGGATTATACCTTTTTTTTATTTAAACTTATTTTATCACTTAAAAGAAACTCAGAAGACTGATTTCTTCCTAAACATACCATGAAGAAAGTTAAATAACTGTCATACACTTTGTTCTTTTTTTCTTACTACTTTTTTTTTTTTGCAGCTCACCATGCCTTCTCCTATGCCTGATTATCTTAACGTTCACTATATCTGCGAGTCTGCCTCCAGGTTGCTTTTCTTATCCATGCACTGGGCACGTTCCATTCCATCTTTCCAAGTTTTGGGGTAAGTGTTCAGTTACTTTATTCACTTACATTGTGGGTATGTGCTTTTGAATTTTTGGTTTTTTGCTATCTTCTTCAGGGACTTCTAAAAATAAAACTTCTAATTAAAACTCTTATAAATCTTAATTGTAAGGTAATTTTCTGAATCAAAACAAGTCCCAGTTTGAGTCCAGATTCAGGACTTTGGTTGGGCTTTGTAAGAAAAAGGAGGAGATTTAAAACAATCGAATAACCCAAATGCCCTCACACTGCTGCTTCTTAAATATATTTTGAGAAAATAGGTATTTCTATCAGCTTTTTAATAGCTACAACTCTACATCCTGATGCTTATCAGGCAATCATCAGAAAGAAGCTCCTGTCTGAATTCCCCAAATTTTTACCCTTACAAAGTGAATTACTAGTAATAATTTTGCCTTTAATATAACATACATGAAGAAAATGGTTAGCTAGATTCAGCAAACACTCAGAATGAAGTTGTCTAATTTCAGAAGATTTGCCAAAAATAAATGGCTTCTGTAACCAAAAGGTAATTCTGACTGTTCTTTTTACAGTTTGTATAACATCCTGCTTCTCCATCAGTGAATTCAGTGTATCACTTAAAATTCTTAAGTTCAGTTTTGTACTCTGTTGCTGATTGTCAAGAAAAACATGTCCAAACTGCATGGGAAAAACTGATTTATTTTATATTCAGAAGTAATTTTATGAAGATACATCAATTAAAGATACAGTATATCAGCTCTGACACAAATTGTGAATAAATCATGTTAGTTTGTTCTCATCTGCAGTGTTTCTGTTTAATTCAATATCAAAATAGCCTGTGACTGTGGCAGCAAAGAGAATTCCTTTTTAAAATGAGGGATTGTCCCGTTTTCCAGGAAAGCTCTCAAAAGCAGGGTGATCTGTGATTACCAGAATCTGTGTTTACTCAGAAGCTTCAGCCAAATGATTCTACAGTTTTTAAGGAAAGATCATGTATTGTATGTAATTAAGCCTTTGTTTTGGGGAAGGAGAAAGGAGTATTGTATAAAGTTAAAGAATAGTAAGGCTAAAAAATAGGTAAATATGATGTTGTATTTTGGTAGAAATTGTTGACCTGCAGAATTACAAAATGCATAGCAAATAAACATAGTACGTTATGTCATTCTAAGTTTTAAAAAGGTTTTTGTTACAGAGAGACACTGCAAATTAGTACAAATTGGTATTCTAACAACAAATGGGAATTGCTTCTTAAAAAAAAATGTAATACAGAAAACCTCCCTCTCCAAAAAAATTTAACAAGAAAAATCTGCATATGCTCTTTTTGTCTGTTATTTCACAATATGTTTTTCTGCTTAAAAAATGGAAGAGTAAAAAAAATAAAAATATGGAGGAGTAAGCTGCCATAGTAGTGTTAATATTCACCTGTAACAGCATTTATAGACAAAGTCAAGATCATGGGCAACAGCAGATAAATTCAGTTTTCCTTTGAAGCACTTAAGATGCAAACTATTTTCAAGTGGAGATCTATTTATAATTAAAGCAGCCCTCATAGTCAGAACACATTATATCCTATAATTTTGGCTTTCAGCAGGGTGACTCATTTCACTTTTAAACTGAAGAGAAATTCATGAAACATCATGAGTAATGGTTTTGTAAGGAAGATGGATAATTGTACCTAGATTGTTTACTCCATGGGTAACATTCTCCTTTAGTCACAGCAGCATAGTTACCTTTAACCTAATGATGTAGTTATTGATGCCAGACACTGATTAGTTCATCTTCCTGCATGGGCATCTTTGTTCACAAGAGTCTGTTATTGAAACCTTCACCAAGCTGGTTACAGCCTCTGGGTTTTGTGAGGCTGCTTAAGCAAATTTAAGAACTGGTTCTGGTGTAACTTTGATTAGCCATAAAGATGCTGTAGATGATACGTTTTTCTACACACATGTGTCAGAGGAATAGCCAGTGCACCCTATTTTCAGGGGTGCTCAGCATAGTCTCTTTGATTGTCTTATAGGAGATGAACAAAGATGTGACAAATACATGAGAAGTGGCATTTACAGTATCATGCCTGCCATAACAAGAACTTGATTATCATGAAAAATATTTCTCTCAGTAAACTCTCTGTAATCCAGTTAAGAAGTCTGTGTTCACCTGTCATTTGGCATCTTAGTATTGCACTAAATCATCAGAACTGTTCTTGAAGATTACATCAAAATTCTTGCAAAAATCCATTCCACTGTATTTTTGTAGTTGAAATCCTAGCTTTAATATGCTTTTCTTCTTTGATAGCTCTTTACTTCTTTTAATTTTTCATTATTTATATTTACTGGCTAAAACTGTGGAACATGGTACTAAATTAGACTCCTCTCTGGTGGGATTTGCTTTCAAATGTACTCTCATGTTAAACTCTGTGAGTTAGGGATGCTTGACATTACTGAAAGTTAGATTACTAATACAGAAGTGGCTGAATATGAATTGATCTATTTAATTTTAAGCTACGGCAAATAAATCCTTATGACTGGTATTTGTACTTTGAAGTCCCTATTTCAAACCTTATTCCAAACTTGAAAGGGATGCAGAAAGTAGCAGTCAGGAAGCTCAGAAGCTTGATCACACATGTTCCATTTCATCTGTATCTTCAATTAAAAAATTGTACCAACATGTCAGTTTCCAATTAAAAAAAAAAAAAAAAAGACCCTTGAGTCTGTTCTATGTCCACAATACAGGAACAGTGCAATCTTTTTTTGTCCATGGATATAAATGTTGTCCCAAATCTTAAGAAAACTAGCATGATGGAATACTCTGTGACAGTTGTCATTTTACTATAACTTCAGCTTGCCTTTGTAATAGAAATCTATCTCCTTTTAGGTCATTTAAACAAAAAATTATTGCTTTACAAAAGTCACTTTGAACCAGATACTTTAATTCTAGCATGCAGAAAAAAAATGATGTAAAACTTCATTTTGGCATTGATTGTAATGATTGAATTAGATTAATGTTTTATGAAGTATTCTTCAAATTTTAAAAAAAATGTGTGAATGCAAATAGCTGGTTTTCTTAAATTATTGTGCTTTTTAATAGACAGGATAACAGCATATCATTAGTAAAAGCCTGCTGGAATGAACTTTTTACGCTTGGTCTAGCACAATGCTCACAAGTTATGAATGTGGCAACGATCTTAACTGCTTTTGTTAATCACCTTCAAGGCAGTTTACAACAAGGTAAGGTGTATACTGTGCACATGCCAGACTTGGGGAATCACTTGATGATTTTTAAGTTTGGAAGTGCACAGAAGCTATTTATCCTTCAGTTATTATTGTAAATTTAATGTTTAAAGAATTTCATGTTAGTATTGAAACAAAGTCATACTAGCAATTACAGTCCACAAGACTGAATTTTTTAGCAAGTTTGCAAAAGTCAGCTATGCTAATATTTTCCTCCAAATAAAAAAAACCACATTATTTTTATTTGTGTGTTGTAATGTCTAATAGCGTTCTGCTGTCTGTTAATATCATCAGCCCAGATCAGGAATATTTTGGGCAGTATCAACCTTAAGAACACAAGAGTACTGTGAATATGATTCCTCTGTATGAAGGATACAAAGTAAAGAATGACCCATCTGTCCTTGCTCTTCGTAGCTGTGACACCAAGCAGCTGAATGCTAACTTGGTGATACAGTTCTTTACATAACTTGGCCTGTTGACTTCCATGTATTAGTTTTAGTCTACATGGAAGTCTTCAACAGATCTCCTTTAAGTATACTTTGTTCCTTGTTAGTCCTATGTCCTGCATCTTTGGTATATTTTTCATTCAAACGAAGGACGTGCCAGTTGACCTCTTTAATTCTGTTCTTCTGAGCAGGAGGGGAGTCTTTTAGCTAAGCTTTGTGTGCTTGTGGATACTCACAAGGTTGTCAGCACTAAAAGCTAACCAGTTAATAATAGTATAGTCTTCATCTGTTCATAGTCATCTACCTTTTATGGTAGATGCACATACAGAAATCTAAGCATTTTCAGATTTAACTAAATTTTTGAGTTGTTTGCTGTTAGGGCTATGAAAATTCACTGTTGCTGATGGTATGCAGATACGGATTGGTAAACTGGAAAAAGACAGTCTACCAGACTATAGATTTTTCATCTTCTTTTATGATAAGGTAATTAAAGAATTATTTCCAAGGAGATTTTGTGATTTAAAAACATCCACAAGATCTTCCTATAAATAACAATAACTTAAAACAAACTGATCAAATCGCAAGATGTACTGGGTCAGCTAAAGATACTAACAAATCTGTGATTGTCTCTAGGGCAGATACAAATGGAATGGGGAAATTTTAGTCTATATAATGTTTAAAGTATGTTTACCAGAAAAAGTATTGTAGTAATTAATCATGTTTTTATCATTATCACAAATACATATTTCTACCATTTAAATTGAGAATTCAGGTTGACTGCCAATTGTGCAGTATACCAGCTGCAGTATCTCCAAGAGATACCAAGTTTGTGGAGTCTAGAGACTCTTGTTTGATGGGTTATGGAGGGAATGGGGTTTCAGGATGTTTTGCTATTGTTGACTCAAGGGGAACAGCTCTGCACCAACCACATTCCCCTCAGTACAAATCAGGGGAGGTGTATAGTACACCTTTCCCAGCAGTGGCATGGTCTCTGACTAAAATAACCCATGAAGCTGTACACTATCCTACCATGTGGCACTGGATCTTTAGACACAGAGCACAGGTCAGCAGTAGCACTGTATGCTTTACTTTTAAGTAGTCTCTTCCTTCCTTGATCATTTCAAGCTCTAATCCATGCCTGATTACTGGAAGCATTAGTGGCAGGAAGAGCCCTAATTGGAAGAGGTGGAAAAAATACTCCATAATTGTTGGTGTCAAGATTATTCAGACCTAATAGGAATTTATAGAAGGCATAGATTTGCCATTGTTTGAATCTAATAAAATAATTTTTACAGTTTTAAAATTTTTTTACAATTTTTAAAGTCCAGTGTGACCACGTTTTTGCTTGTGTGTTGAGTTTTTTTTAATGTGTGTGTTGATTTAGATAAGCTGCCAACAGACAGAGGAAGACTAGTAATGGAGCATGTCTTCAAATTGCAAGAGTTTTGTAACAGCATGGTTAAACTGTGTCTAGATGGATATGAATATGCATATTTGAAAGCAATTGTCCTCTTCAGTCCAGGTATGTAATTATTGCAAATGTAAAATTTTAATCTGTGCTATTTGTTGCCATATAACTGTTTCATTATATGCAATTACTGCTTTAGTTGTTGAGGAATCTGGGAAGGTGTGTGAAGACTGTTAGCAAGAGAAGGGTTAATCTTCTAATGTAAACAACTGAATGTTGCTTTGGGGATGTTTTTTGCCCAGGGAGACTTTGATTCTTTTTATTTGTAAATTTTTATTCTTGGCTGTTTGTTGTTTTTGTTGTTTTGGGTTTGAGTTTTTGGTTGTTTTGGGCTTTTTTTCTTTTCATTTATTTATTTATTGCTTTTAATTCTGTGCCTCCTTTCTGGGGTACATTTTCTGAAGACCTGTGGTTTAATTTTCTGAAGTGTTGCTCTTGCACATCAGATGAGATGGATTGAAGTTGGGATTTTAATATATGGAAGACTATCTGGACATCAGTTCTCACATTCAGAATTACAGAAGCATCACCTCCCTCCACACAGACAATGCAAATATCATTTCTGGTGAATGAACACCACAAATGTTCACTTGTGTTATTACTTCCAAACAGTATTTTCTTAATGTAGTACTCTCAATAGCATTACTAGACATACATTAGACAGTGAAAGTAATATAACTTCATTTCTCTTCTGGGTGATTAGTTTACAGTAGGGAGGAAAGAGTCCTCTGGGTTATGGTAGATATTTACTGGGTAATTACATTGTGTAACTCATATGCCTGGACTGTAAAAGTTACAAAATTATTTTTCTTTATTTGAAAGTTGTAGAATTAACTTTTCACAAAAGGCTTTCAGGTATTGTATCAGTATCCTGCAGGCCTTAGAGTCATCATTCAGAACTGGGGTTTAATACAAAGCCAAAACCAAGTCTTTTGATTGAAGAAAAATGTACAAATCTCAAGTACTTCCTCTGTCTCCAAGAATTTTTCACTTTCACATTTAGAAAGTAAGTCTTCAATTACTCCATTTTGCATTAGGAGGTTTTAAAAGCACCCGCAGCTTCCTTAATCCTTGTTGCTCTGCTTTTTGTAGATGCTGATGTTGTGTAGAAGAGAATGGAGCAGATGTTAAAATGCTCACAGAATCTTAGTGACCCCTGTCAGTAGTGTAGGATATGGAGGAGATCTGGGTATTCGGCTCTTGTCGGATCTGTAGGCTTACTAGATCCAAGAAGAACTTCCTTTTTGCATTCAGTTGCAGTTCACCCTTACACAGAAAAGTTAGTTGAGCTGAGAAAATCTTTTAGAACTTGGACACTTCCAAAATTTAAATTTTAATCAGGTTTTCTAATATATGGAATTCATATATTGTGAGGTTCTTACTTTGCAGTTTCTCTCAGATTTGCATGATCTTTTCTATATGTAGTATCTGCCAGTAAAAGTGGCAGCATGAGCAGGAATTCATGGTATTCATCTAAGTGCACAAACAAAACCCTGCATATCTTCCATTGCTACAAATAAATACATACATTCATACATACATACATATATATATATATATATATATAGGAGTCTTCCATTACTGCAGATGAGATACATTACATTACATTACATTACATTACATTACATTACATTACATTACTGCATTCTGAGATGAAAGACATTCATGCAAATAAAAGGTGGTATAAGTAGAGTCAGAACACTTCAGGAAAGATGATCAGTTTCCAGAGGATATTCCTATTGAGATATTTTTCTATTGTGGATCACTAAAGAAAATCAGATCCTGGGTGTTTTACTATAAAACAAAATTCTGCTGTCTGTCCTTATGATTAGGAGAGTCTTGCATGGTTTTATGTGTTTACTTGTACAGTTCATCATATCACTGAAACAGTTTCAGTTTCCTAACAAGCAGGACTCACCATTAAACCCACTGAGTTTAAACATAATATTAAGCATGCTTGAAAACGTTTGCAGTTTTCCTTTTTTGCTGAGGACTGAACAGTTGCAAATGCACCATTATTACAGAAGAGACTTTCTCTAAGTGGATGGTCGGAGGATGTTTGCTGGCTTAATTTTAATAAATCATACTTTCAAGAGATGTAATTCTCCTGCAAGCTTTCCTTACCCCAAAAGAATCCTTTTCATGGTGTTCTTATACTAAGAACTGGTACAGGTTACTCCAGGAAAGAAACAAAATTATGGCCAAATGCCTCAAGTCCATTTTTTAGAATGATGTCTGCTAGGATTTATGAATCGAATCCTCTGGCCTGTGTGGAAAAATCAGTCTTGTTAGACACCAAAAAATACTTCTTGAGGAACCTTGCACTTGCAAACTATTTGTTTTGTCTGAAGTTTATTTGTCTCCTTCCAATTATATTTACAACACAAAAAGTAGAAGGAAAAATACCTTGGGAAAAAAACTCTTGTCCAATGATGTGATTGAGAGAAGTTTTCTTTAGCTCATGTTTTCAAATTCACATTACTAATGAGTAGTTGCTTTAATGGTAATGTGTGATCAGGACTCTTGATCCTTGAGCCATATAACAAAATCTTCATACACATGAAAGTCATGTTTGATACCTTGAACAGAAGAGATGTCCTGGCAATGACAAATTAAAATTGCAGGGATTTTACTGCTCTGCTGCAGGATGGGGCTGGGCTGTGCATGCAGCAGAGCCTTGAGGTAAGAACCTCTGCTTTAGTAGGCCCTAGTGATTCAGCTGTGCCAAGCTGCTTGATTGCCACAAAAGAGCCTTGGGCAAAGAGATTAGTGTAAAGGGTGTGCCAAGAAAACTTCACATCTTAGTAAATGGCTGCAAGTGTACAAGCAATGGTCTTCAAACTACTGTTTCCAGAAGTTGACTTCTCACTGTGTTCCTGACATGGCTCTAAAAACAGCAGCATGAAGCGATGCTTTTTGCACATTGACTCCAACTCTTCATCTACATAATTTGTCATGCTTGTAGAACAGTAAAATTTTTACATTCAGATAGATGGATAATAGAATTACAGACCGTGGAGAGAGCTCAGAAGTACTGGATAATAATTTCCAAGAGTGACTTGGCAGTTAGGTTGATGTCCTTTCATTTTAGCAACACTTACATTTCAGGTCACTGCTAAAAATTGTAATTACCACATTTGAAATTTTTGCACCAAATAGTTGAGAAAGAATCTGCTGCATACAAGCCTGTCTGAATTGAAAAAGCATTTGGACAATGCTCTCAGGCTCATGGTGTGATTCTTGGGGTGTCCTGTGCAGGCCCAGGAGCTGGATTTGATATTGATGGGTCTCTTCTAACTCAGCATATTCTAAGATTCAGTGCTGTTTTCTACATGTCTTAGGAAACAGACAGTTCACAGCTTTTTATTCTGCTTCTTTCACTGATCCTAATTTTGTCCTTCACTTTTCACCTAAATATTACTTGCACATCCAATATTCCAGAAAATGTCGGTGTATTAAAACAAGCCTGTGTTACTGCTGCAGAGAACAGAGTCGTATCATCAAGATTAACATAAACATTGCAAGCACTGAATTTATTTGAACCCTTTAAAATGTCTAATTTTATTTATGGAAAGTTAAATAAAATGTAAAGAAAGATAAATACAAGGAGGTAAAGTAGTGTCTACCACTAAAACTGAACTTGCTGCAGCTACCACATAATTATTTCAGTATGTCGGCAGCTGGATAGTCTGTTTGGATTTTAGTTCATTTTCTGTAGAATGGGTATAACAAAGAAGAGTGTTTTTTTTCAGATCATCCAGGTCTAGAAAATGTGGTACAGATTGAGAAATTTCAAGAAAAAGCTTACATGGAGTTCCAGGACTATGTAACAAAGGCGTATCCGGATGATACTTACAGGTCTGTAAACTTAGATGCTAACTTGATTGATTCTCCTTTCACAGTCACTGATTTGTACAGTTTTTCATGTAATAGACATATACATTTTCTTTTTACCCCCTTAAAGTTAAGAAATTACCTTTAGAACGCTTCAAATATTATGCCTGTAGTAATATATATTATGAGTGGTATTTTTCATCTCATTATTAATTTCTAAAATTAAATATCAGAAATAAATATTAGTAACATTCACTTCCAATTGCATTTATTTGGACTATTTCTTTATTTAGTCCTAAATCCAAACATACATAGTACATGTAGTTGACAGGCATTTGCACATTTTCCATACTGTTCAAGATATGAGTAAACATAAATTTAATGCTGTACTGATTTATATATTTCAGCCTTTCATGGACTAGATGTAGCAAACTTTGACCAGTAGTGTCCCTTGTCAGATTTTTCTCTTCTTTTACTAATAACATCATAGAGAACAGCACCAAAATCTGTGATCTGCTAAGTAACACTTCTCACTGAACTTATTTTCCAGACTATCTAGACTTCTTCTCCGATTGCCTGCTCTTAGGCTGATGAGTGCTGCCATCACTGAAGAGCTGTTCTTCGCAGGACTGATTGGAAATGTTCAGATTGACAGCATAATCCCATACATTCTGCGAATGGAGACAGCAGACTACAACTCTCAGATCATAGGTCATGGTGTGTAAAAGTAGCAGTCCAGGATTCTGTACCATGGCAATCATGGTGATATAAATGCATACCCTGTCTCCAAGAGATGGTCATAAGCCTTCCAGCGCACCTTTCCAGAGAAGGCTCATATTCCTCCTTTCCAGTACACTTGGGAAACACGGTGGAGTGTATTAGGATATAGGATCACTTCCTGTTCTTCATCTGACTTCAAGGACTTGTAAATTAACTTGATATCTGAAAAAAGTCAAGAATTTGATCTACCTATTTTTGTAGGTGGACAGACTTAAATATTTATGAAGTTCAGGCTTGTGAGGAAACTGAAGAAACTTTGACTGAACTAAGGTATCTCAACTTAGTTTGATGTTTTAGACAAATAAATTAACTTTCCTCTCTGAGTCTTGTTTTCAGTGTTTTGCTACTAGTTCTTTTTCACGTATCAAATTGAAAATACATGATTCAAACATCCTGAAAAGGGCAGTTTCCATGCAGACAAGACCCAACTTAGTTTTGGTTGCTGTTTTGAAGAGGGATTTGTTTCTTGCTGAATTAAACCGTGGATACCATTACAAGTGCAGGAAGATTAAAAGACTTCCACATTTTAAAATATTCTGATGTTAACATGATGCAGTTGATCAAGAGAAGCAGCAAAGAGTCAGTAGTGACAGAGTCAGTTTTGCAGATGCAACAAAATACTGTATTGTAGCAATAACATGGTAGGCACCAGCTGTTTTATACTGCAGGCATTCAAAGACAGCATACTCCTGATTTTCTGGTCTCAAAGCTTTTTCATCCTGCCCCTTCCTCATTCATACTCAGTGCCCAGTGATGGAGGCATTCTAGATGCCTTTTAACTTTTCCATGTTGAGTATGTAATTCTCTTTTCCAACCAGTCCTGTATGATTAGTTTTCAAATTTGAGTTTGTCAAATCCAGTATCCTTCTGTATGGAAGCATTGCCTCTGCTGCTTTTCCTTTCCTCATTAGAAATGAGTCTAGATACTCCATACATGTTGCCTGAATCGTACTCCATAGCTCCATCTAAGGATGAGTTCTTAATCTTAAATGTTCTTCTGTCTTGAAGATGTGACTCACAAGTAACACTGACATGCAGTGTTACTTCTTGCTTCCTTTAGACACAGGAAGTTACACACCTCTGGCATGTTTATTTCCTGTTGACTAAAATGAGAGGAATATCTGTTACTTTTGCTTTTAGAGGGGCAACACATTGCGACGTGGGAGCGGACCTTCACAGAGGACAGCAGGCAGCAGCAGGGTTAAACATGGAAGGCTCCTTTATTATTTGACTTTAATAGCTTATATACATTTTGTACAGAGGGCCAAGATTGGCCCAAAGAGGTTACAACCTCCTGACTCCATTGGTCAATATGACCATCAGTCAAGTTCTCTCTCAGAGAACAAGAATGCAAAACATACTGATAATTTCTAAGAATACAATATTGTTTACATGAAGCAGCGTGAGAAGCTGCTGCAAAGACTCAAACACTTGAAACCACGAAATGCAAAGACGACAGATATCCTAGTGAAAGTGATGGTCTTCTTCAGACATTAGTATTTAGCATTTTCTGCATCGCGGGTCAAGGCTGAGTTCTATTTAGCATTACCCCTTTCTCTCTCTGGTAAAACTGAGTGAGGAAGAACCTCACCCAATCAAGAAACACATGGTTGCACCAGAAATTGCTTAGCCAGAAGATCAGATTAAATGGAGGCCTTTGCCCACTCTGCAGTGGCAGTTCCAAGGCCACCCTAACACCAAGAGACTACTAGATGAAGCTTGGGTTCTAAAGTTCTTGAGTTCTGTGGTTTTTCGCAGCACCTGAGGATCGCTACCAGACAAAAAACCTGAGAACTGCTTCTGACACTGAATTTCTGTGTTCTTCTAATCCCACTAACTGAGCTGCTTGGATCTTGCTCTTCCAAAGCTTCATAATCAGAGACTGTATCATAGAATCGCAGAATCAGATGATGGTTGAGGTTAAAAGAGGCCTTAAAGATCATCTAGTTCCAGCCACCTGCGTGGACAGGAACATCTTCCACTAGACCAGGTTGCTCAGAGCCTCATGAAACCTGGCCTTGAATGTTTCCAGGGATGGGGCATCCACAGATTCTCTGGGCAACCTATTTTAGGGCCTCACCATCCTCACAGTAAAGAATTTCTTAATATCTAATCTAAACCTGTTCTCTTTCAGTTTGAAGCCATTCCCCCTTGTCCTGTCACTACACACCCTTGTAAAAAGGTCTACCTTTCTTGTAGGATCCCATCAGGTACTAGAAGGCTGCAGTTAGGTCACCCCAAGGCTTCTCTTTTCCAAGCTGAACAATCCCGGTTCTCTCAGCCTTTCCTCACAGGAGAGGTACTCCATCCCTCTGATCCTCTTGGTGGCCTCCTCTGGACCCTCTCCAACAGGTCCATGTCCTTCCTGTGCTGGGAGCCCAGAGCTGGATGCAGCACTGCAGGTGGGGTCTCACAGGAGCAGAGCAGAGGGGCAGAATCCCCTCCCTCCTCTGCTGCCCACGGGGCTTTGGATGCAGCCCAGGACACGTTTGGCTCTCTGGGCTGAGAGTGCACACTGCTGGGTCATGTCCAGCCTCACACCCACCTGCACCCCCAAGTCCTCAGGAGGGCTGCTCTCCATTTGTTCATCCCCCAGCCTGGACTGAGAGCAGGGGTTGACCTGACCCAGGTGCAGCACCTTGCACTTGGTCTTGTTAGACCTCATGAGATTCCCATGGACCCATTCCTTGAGCTTGTCCTGGTCTCTCTGGATGGCATCCAGTCCTCCAGGTGTGTCAACCACACCACTCAGCTTGGTGTCATCAGCAAATCTGCTGAGGGTGGACTTGATCTCTTCATCTATGTAATAAATTAAGATAATAAATAACACTGGCCTTGATAATGGACCCCACATATCACCGATGTCCCATGTGATTCTAAGCTCTTGAACACTACCCTCTGGTTGCAACCATCCATCTACTTTCTTACTCATTTAACAGTTCACCCATCAAATCCATCTCCAGTTCAGAAAGAAGAATGTTGTGGAGGACAATACTACACAACTGGTCATATCCAGTCCCACAGATCAAAGCACTTAGTGCTGAGGACCCCTGATGGAATGGAACAGTGTGTGTGGGCCTTTGCTCTGCCTTGGCACTTACTGACTTGCTGGAGGACAGCTTTCAGTGTTGGAACTGGCCATGGCAGCTGAGCTCTTATCATTTTACACCTTTTGAAGGTTGTAAGGTTCAAGTTCTTTATCTGTGTTTCCTGGAGAGCTGTATGAAGATGACTATCCTGTGCTTCAAGAGGTGTGCATCTCATCAGCAGTGTTAATGGAACTATGAAGGACTCTTGCTGTCAACCTGCTGTGCTTGTTCTCTCTGCATGGGTTAGAGGCGCACTTTTGATCTGTAGGACCAAGTTGCAGATGTGAGGTTGATCATTCTCAGAAATTGATCAGCTCTCCTCGGAAATTCTGACTCTGCTTTCTAGTCCCTTGCTAGCTCTAACCCATTTCTGGCCCTAGGGCACAGGAGATTTACAGTTCTTTGCATTAAAAGTTTAAAGGAAACTGTCAACGTATTACTCCTGAATATACTGGAGGTAGTTTTCCAGGCATTCCACTACTCTTGGAAGAGTTTTGTACTAATATTCTCCAGGTTTATGAAACCCAGGTAATAGTAAGATGGAAATAAAAACCTGCTTTCCTTTATAATGCAGTACACTGTGCAAATCTCTCTCACATCCTTGAAGAAACTTTTCACTCCATAGCTTGAGCCTCAGGTGTGATATGCAGTTCTTTGTTTACAGCTGACCAAAAGGTTCAGCTGATGCAGCCTCTCAATGTGCTACTGTCCGCCTTTGGCAGCAGTGTATCTACAGATGTAAAATTGAATCCCTCAGTTCAGCCATCTTTCTTTCATTCCAACCTTTCATGGGAACAGGACGTTAGAAGAGACTATCCAGGACCCTGTCCAAGCACATCTTGTGGTGATCGATAGCTCTCAGCACGAGAAATGTCTGTTATATCAAGATCGTCAAGAATTCTTAAAGAGAGTGGCCTTGCACCAATGTCAGCCACTTCCCTTAATATTCTAGGGTGGATTTCTTAGCCCATGGATTTCTGTGGGTTGAGCCCTTGCAAAAGGCTGCACACCACCTGTTCACCTACTGGTGGGCTGAAATATGTATTGGTGTAATACTTGATTTAGTGCTCTGTGGTCCAGCTATGCTGGTGAAGATGAAGGTAAAGAAGATATTGAGAACCTCTGCCATATCAGCATGACTAGTGAGTAGTTTCCTGGCCTAGTTAGGCAATGGCTCAATCTTTCCTGTTCTTTTTCTTACTACTCACATAACTGTAGAAACCTTTCTTGTTATTCTTGACATCTTTAGTCAATTCTCGACAATTTTAGTTCTGTCTGAGCCTTAGCATTCCTGACCGCATCTCTGTGTGCCCTAGCAAGGTTTTTGCAGTCCTTGATGGGTATTAGGCTGCCTTTCCATAGCTAGTAGGTATCTTTATTTTTCTTTTTTTTTTTTTTTTTCTTTTTTTTTTTATATTTTAATTGGAGTACTGTTTTTGAAGGGGATGTCCTCAGAACCTGATTTTCTCTGGATTCCTGTCCTTGTTTCCTCTTTGTGCCCTAGTCTGTTTAAATGCAAGTTAACTTCAGTTACACATGGACTGCAGCTACCAGGGACTGCTGGGTGAAGACTATGTGCTTAGGATGTGTTAACTCATAAGCAGAGTAGTTAACTCATAAGCAGAGTATCTCATAAGCTTGGTCATGTTTCACATCAGGTTGTTTGAATTCAGGTGTTTGTATATTGTGAGGGTCAAAAAACCCCTGCATTTTATGATCTTGGATACCTCTGACATTTGGACCTCTAAAGAGCCAAAGTGCATACACATCACACATAGCAAAGAGCTGGTAAGTGACCTTTTACCCCCAAAGTTTTACATTTTTATGATAATGAAGTTTCAAGATTGATGTAAATGTGGAGTGCAGCTGATCTATGCTGCCTGCCAAGTAATCTGTTTTGTCTTTATGATGATCTAAGAGATGCATCCCATACAGGAGGTTGTTCTTTCAGTGTTACTCACTTTATGCAGCAAGATCTTCATTAATTATTTCAAATTATTTCATTAATCATTCTTAAACTATAAATTTGTCCTTTTGGTAAGAAATGTGGCATAATGGGGCTTTCTCAGGAATGGGAGCTTTAAAACAGGTAAACACAGGAATCAACATGGTTTATCCTTATTCATCCATGTTAACCATTACAGTTGTCTAAGAGCAATGCAACAGCTCATGGAAAAACCAAACCATGAAGTTCTGGTTTTGTTGTTTTGGTTACTGTAAGATAACTGCTTCTAAGTTAAGTGGAATATATCAAGTTACCTTCAACTGAGACCCTTAGTGTTTCTAACAGGTTTTTTTTTAATGATTACATGATCTCACATTACCACCCGTGTGAGTTATTGTCATCTGTAGATAGTCTTGTGAATGAATATTCCTCGATACTGAATGACAGACTGGCTAATATTACTGGGTTGTCAGTACCACTGTCAATGCAATAACAAAAATGTGAGTACTGATACTTACTCCACCATGGATGTTAAAATATTTCATTGTTTTTGTTATTTCTTTTCAGCTTTAAATTACTTGTCAACTTTTTGATCTTTACAAGCCTTGATAGTTTTCAGAGCCAGTCAGGATTTAACCAAATTGTGGCATTTACCAACCAAAAACTCTTTGCCAATGAAAGGAAAAGTTTAGTTTCAACAGCTTTAAAATTTTCAATGTTGAGAGCAAGAAAAATCATTTCAATATAAATGACCTGAAAGGAAAAACAATTTTATACATTTTAGAGTCCTATAATTTAAAGATGATAGTACTGTTACATAATAAGCTTACTAGTTCAAATATTTTTCATGAAACTATGTTGCACACATGTATGTGGGTTTAGGTTGCTTGTTTCATACTGCTAAAGTTCCTAGTGCAAATAATTGTTACATTTTAAACTTTTTTCAAGA
The DNA here is from genome assembly GCF_965231275.1 of Zosterops lateralis. Taxonomy (NCBI): domain Eukaryota; kingdom Metazoa; phylum Chordata; class Aves; order Passeriformes; family Zosteropidae; genus Zosterops; species Zosterops lateralis. The sequence continues at coordinate 29,325,335 of NC_139765.1, forward strand.
GTACCTTCATTGCAATACCTTCCATAGTTACAAATCTTTCTGTCCATATATTTATTCTTGTCGTGTGATCTTCAGGGTCAGTGAAAGTCAGTCTGTTGTTTTTGAAACTGGTCCTGTTCATTTTATTCAGCCTTTGTGGTTTGGTAGTACATCAGTTTCAGTGTAAGCAGTAGTGTCACTGTAGTTGTCTTGCTGTTGTATAAAAAAAATCACTTTAAATGTCTTGAAACCTGGCTAAATTGGAAAACTCTATTTTGGATGTATTTTTAAAAATAAATTGTAACTTTCTATTATAGAAAACAATTGCAATATCCTATTACTTCATTAGTTATTTATACGGATTGTCGTATGAACCTAGAACACTGTATATGATTACAAATAGTTTGTGGATCTTTCACATTTTTATTACACAGTGTAGTCTCAGTTATATTCTGTCTCTGGGATTTGTGGTAGCTGCAATATCTTGCTGTTTGCTAATCTTTGTTGCAATTAATCCTTCGTTTCCATGCTTACTACTTTCTGGCCTATGCATTTGACAATTAATAATTTATTGTAAAATTTAATTTACCAGTGTTTGGTTTTTAAAATGCTGTATGGAAATATGTATTGTAATGAACCTCAATCATGGATCTTCATGTCATATAATGCAATAATGGATATTTGGAAATAAGTATTTGATTCATTATGGATCAGTTTTAGGTTGAAAATTACAGTATGGCTGAACAAAGCGTTTTTTCTTTTGAAAGAAACAGACTTCAAATGTTCAAGTAAACTTATCTCAGTTTTAAATACTTCTGGATAAATAATGAATTTATTAATCTTTAAAATTGAAAAATCAGCACAAGTTCTGGTCTATTTCAGAATTGATTTCTCAATGATAATTTAAAAAGTGTAAGGTTTTTAGTTGTCATCTTCTATTATAAATGAATGTGGCATTTGTGTGGCTGTGCAGATAACCCGGAATGTTATCCCAAATGAGAAACTAATTGCCATTCTTTCCATGTTTAAATTCTGAAATGTTTTTATCATGAAGTAAATTAATTACCCACTGACACACTGGAGAGAAAATGTAAGGCACACTGGTAAACGATAAAGTTTTGGATAATGCAGTCAGTTCACTACTTATGAGAGCTGGAAATAAGCATTTAGAGTCTTTTTCCCAAGAAATTTTACTCCAGGCTCTATCTTGCCTCTTTTTTGAAGACTTAACCTTTCTTGGTACTTAAAATCACAGAATGGCTTGGGTTGGAAGGAATCTTAGATATCATGTAGATCCAACCCCTGCCATGGGCAGGGACACCTCCCACTAGACCAGGTTGCTCAAAGCCCCATCCACCCTGGCCTTGAACACTTCCAGGGATGTGGGGCATCCACAAATTCTCTGGACAACCTGTTTCAGTGCCCACTATCCTTATCATATAGAATTTCATAGAATCATAGTCGGTAAGGTTGGAAAAGACCTCTAGGATCATTGAGTCCAACCATTCCATCCTTGTGTCCAATCTAAATCTGTCCTCTTGCAGTTTTAAACTATTGCCCCTTGTCCTGTCACTACAGGCCCTGATGTCCTCCACGTTTCTTGTAGACCTCCTTTAATTACTAAAAGGCCGCGAGAAGCTCTTCTCAGACTTTCTCTAGAGTGAACAACCCCAACTCTCAGTCTGTCTTCATAGGAGAGGGGCTCTAAGCCTTCTGACCATTTTTGTGGCCCTCCTTTGGATCCACTACCTTCTACAGGGCCCTGTTCCCCAGTCTGCTGGGGAACTCTAGTCAGTTTGCTAATGAACTACTCTTTCTTCTGCTAATAACTTTCCACAGCCTTTTGGCCACCTCTGCAGCATTTGTCTTTTTCTGTCAACAAACATCCCTAGCACCCAGTCTTGCTTTGCCTAATACCTCTGCCAAGTAACTCCAAAGAACATTTCTATTTCATCATAGGAATCCATCTATGGCTGCTTTGTTTTTCTTCCCATGTGTAGCAATTCTTGTGTTAATACATGCTGTGGATAGCCCTACCCTCGCCCTGATACACAACGCTTAATACAGAATACAATTTTCTCTTAGGTGACCTTTATGAGAAGAAGTCAGGGTTGTGCATTTAGCTTGAGTATAAAAATTGATTGTGCCCTCAGAGGCACTGAATTGCAGGTGAAAGCAAGTCATTTGGACTGCTAGAGCATCACCATCTTCAAGTATCAACATCTCGATGCTTAAGGGTTTTTGTCGCTGTTGTTACTGGTTGAACAGATGCATTTCCTGATTTTTTAAATAACTGGATCTTGTAGAAATGCTTGCCCAAATATATTTTCAAGTTAACTGTGCTTGGATTAAGGTGAGGTGGCAGGTAGCTGATAAGGAGACAGGAATATTTGCATTCTCTGTGAAATGATGGGGAAAAGGGGATAGCACAGAAGTGATGTTATGGAAATGCTTTTAACTAAATTGTGGTGGATTTGCCTGTGACAACAGAGAAAACAGATGGAACTCCTCCACCATGGGTCCTTCTGAATTAATACAATGTTTCACTCAGTAGATCTGTCTGCTGGACATCCAGAGAACTAAACTGCCATGTTCTGAACCTCCTGGCAATACCAGCTCTCTAGACAAGAAAATCGTTTGCGAAAGAGATGTGAGCAGCCAACCCCGTGGCTTTGGTCCTTTACAGACCTGCAGTCTAATCCATTCTAATAAGCTGTTCATGAGGTGTCTGAACTCCTTTATGATGACTTCACTTCTCCTGCATCCTAGGGAGCAAACTGAAGAGCCATGTAGTTTGGCTTATAAAAGCTACCTGAGGAACAGTTCCAGAAGGAACTTTTCTTTCACTCTGTAACCAGGAGAATTTTGGAAAATCAAAGATGAAGGCAGAGTTACTGCTAGAGAAATAACCCAGACACTTCCCAGAAAGTGCCAGGAGATTTATTATTCTAGGGGTTTTTAACCTAAACTGTTCTCACAGTTTACATACTCAAATGTTTTTGAAAATGATGAGGTATGTACTTTTTTGGTAACATTTCACTTAGTTCCAGGCTATGAAGTTATCTTCTAACTTTCAGTCAATGGAACCCAAGTGACAAAAACTTTCACTGTGATTTTGGGAAATATGTATGGATGACAGGACTAAAAAAATATTTGAGTGCAAGCATTAGAGATTTCACTGCTTAGACTTAAGTGAGGGACACTATGATTAGAGAGTGGATTAGATTATTATTGGACACTGAATTGTGGAGATTTGTGTTGTGGATTGGACTTCTGGAATTTTGCAGTTTTAGAAGGATGGGGCAGGAATAAGAGCATCGTATACTCTTATTTGTTAGTCTTTCTTCTCTTGGATTTTTTCTTGGTTTAATTAAGAAAAGGAATTCCATTTATTGTTGCAAATGTATGTTCCACAGTTGTGAACCACTGCAGAGTAAATTTACATGACTTTTCACACTAAGAACAGAGGAAATGGCAGTGGAATAGGCAAATGTAATAAAAAGATTTCTTCTAAGGTAAAATGTAAACACTAAATTATTCTGTAGATCAGTTGACTTTTGCACTTTCTGAGATTATATGAACTTAAGTTTTTCAAGATCAATTGTACCACTGAATAAAGCTCTTTAAAGGAAAAACTAAACTATGTAGTTTAGTGTAGATTCAGTAAGATGGCTGTATGCTAACAAAATGAAGGGAAGTTACAAGTCATCCTTTGAGTAATTTGGGAAATGGATTTGTTTATTTTCAAAAAATATGTTGTTAGCTTTATTAGGAAAGAAGCTAGTTACTTGTGTTCAGATTTGAAAAGGGGTATTTTAGGCTTGAAAAAGAGTTCTGGCACTAATTTTGTGACATGTACTTAAACTAGAGGAGAAAAAACAAGGCAGCGTTAAATATATTTAGCAAGAATTTTTGAGGCAGTGAGGTTCAGTGTGCTAATTTTGGGGTAAAAAAAAGCAACATCTAACGAGAGTCTTAAATTTGAAAACCCTGGGAATTAAATATTTCGTATGAGTGCATGAGTTTGACAAGCATCTTGAGTGAAGAGACACCATTTCAATGCTGTCTCCCAAAGATGTCCCAGTAAATCCTTAAGGAAAACATACTTGCATTTGCATTCCTGTATTCAACTGTGACATTTGCACTGAGTTCAGGGAGAATTTTTTAAACACAGCAGTCAGATTCTCTTTTTTCATGCACAGTGATGTATTAACAGAAACAATTTAGGTAGATGTGATGGGACTTGAGCAGTTACGAGGTAATGAAATTCGTAGTGTAGATCTCACTTGACTAAAGTAATGGAGAAAATAGTACAAAGATATTTAAAATGTAATTTGAAGAAGATGCTGTAAAATGTTCCTGCTAAGAAAGTATTCCCCACAAAATCTTCTGTAGCATGAAAGTCACATTAAGAAGTTGATCCATTCTTCCAGCTTTGTGCCACAATGCCTTGTTTTCCACAGTGCTCTAAGACAAAGAGCCACATGGATCAAAGTGCCACATGGATCCAGATAATTTTAACTCTTGGTGGAAAAACCCCAGAACAAATATATTATTTCACTGCCAGCAGAGAAAATGCTCATGGAATTATACTCATGGAATTACACAGTGAAAATTATCCCAGTTACATGAATCAGGAATAGGCTTAGAAACTGGCATAAGCATTGAACCTATACAATCTTTCCAAAGTTGGCTTCTTAATTTAAACTACACTTCTTTCATATTTTACACACTCCATCATCAGTAGTTTATATCAAAATAATGGTTTCTGTGGATGAAATTAAAGACAATGAGTGAATTCTAACTGTAAATTTTGTCCCTGTTTATATGCCTCCTAATGTACACTTATCTGACCAAATTTTAATATACTTAATAAATTTTCTAACTTTGGACTGTGAAAATGCAAATGCCACGAGCATACGGAAGCCTAAGACTTGTCACAAACGAGATGCTGTCATTTGAGCACAGAGCACAGAATCAGCAGGGTCCATGTTTTGTGTTTGAAAACAAAACCACTTGTGTTAAAAGTAAAAAAAATGAGTGGAAACTCAGAGCACTAGACTTCTCATTGAAATGGATATATTTCCACACTGAGCTTGGCTGACACAGGTTTTTTCCCAGTGTCATTTTCCTTTCAGTTTTAGTCTACTTACTTAATTTTTCACTCCAACTCCTGTTTTGTCCCTTCCAAAACCCCGGTTCTGACAGTGATGGTGTCCAGCAGCTTGGCCTTTCCCTGTTTTACAGCTGGTCTCTGCTCATCAGCTAGCAGTGGCTGCAGCACTGGCAATATGTTCACCAGGTGTTTTTTCAAGTCCCACCTGCTCTGACAAAGTACAATAGATGTATTTTTGCCTGGCCTGTGTAGCAGTAGCCTTGTGAAGGTCAGGGAAATAGCTTCCGCCCCTTGCCTGCTCAGCCTTGTACCAACAGCAGTAAAGTCCTGCCAACATTCACAGCAGGGCAATCAAGATCAAGTGTTTCCTCCTGCTGGTGCAGAACCAGGAGAAGGCACTGGGACAAGAGATTCTCATTCCTCGGCCTGCCAGGGCTGGGGACAGCTCTGTTGAGCTCTCCTCTGAGCATCACCCGCAGTCACCTGCCCTGGCCCGGATTCCTGACCCGGGCAGCCCTGGATTCTCACTGCCAAGTCTTGGTAACTCTTCTCACCACAGGTCTTGTGACCTGTATGAAACAAGGGATTGTCAGTAGATATTTCTATTATAAAGAGTGCTTTCTCCCTCTCCTGAAGTTCTCTGTATCTCGCTAACCCTCAGGTGTAAGCGGCAGGCGGCTGTTCCGTGGCTGCAGGCCGTGCGGACGGGGAGCCGAGCGGCAGCGCCCCGCTCACAGGACTCCCCTGGGCGGCCGTCAGGGCCCAAAGGCGGCGCTCGCTCCGGGTTCCGCTTCCGGCGCTCGCCGTCCCGGGCGGGGGCGGGAGGCGGGCCCGCCCCAAGATGGCCGAGTACGTGCAGGTGCTGAAGCGGGCGCTGAAACACATCGGCGGCCACGGCGGCGCCCGAGGCGCCATCCTGCAGCTGCTCAGGTAACGCGGGCCCGGCAGGGCGGCGGGCCCTCCCCGCCCCGCTGCGCCACCGCCACCGCCCCGCGGGGTCACCTTGAGGGCGCGGCCGGGGAGGGCCCGCGGGCCGGGGAGGGCGGGCCTCGGGAGGAGCCCCAGGAGCGGCCGCCGGTCGGGGGTGGATGCTGTGCTCGGAGCGGCCCCAGGCAGGACCCGCGGCTGTTTTCTCTTCTCGAGGCGCCTTGGAGCGCTCCTGGGCGCTGAGCTGTCGGTGCTGCCCGGGCCGCTTGTCCCGGTGTCGGCCCCAGCCCCAGCCCTGTTCCACAGCCGTGTCTCCGCTGTGGCTGCGCTCAGCGCTCTGTGTCCGCCGTCGTGCTCCTCCGTCCGGTCACCTCAGCCTGGCAAGGGCTTCCTTGGTGTGAAAAACGAGGTTCACTTTTTAGTAAATTTTAAGGAATATGTTTAATAAAATAATTAAGACAATTAGGAGATAAGAAAAAACCAAAAACGGCCGGCCGGGTGACTTGGCATTCAGCCAAGTCCACACCTTGCCTTCTCAGGGATACTCGTTAAATACCCTTCTCGTTATATCGATATATGAAATTCCATAAACTAGTTTCCATATTCCAGGAACTGCCCTGCAGGGTCCCTCCTTGGGTCCGCCTTTTTAGAGCATGCGTGTTTCGTGGCTGTGTCCTTGTTATCGCGTCCAGCTTGGGCCTTGGTCTGTGCTTGCTGCGGGTGATAGATGCTGATAGTTGGTGTTATCAGTAGCAGAGTCTTCTTTACATGTTCACTGGATGTTATCCCAACCAAACAGACAGTTTAAGCAGCTGCTACATCAACTACTCCCTTTATATCTAGTCTTACCAATAGCAGAAATAAACTTATACCTTTATATCTTTACTATGCTATTAATCATATAGCATACATCTTGCGAAAAGCCAATTTTATAATACACACATATAACAAACCCCACCTCTTCTTTTTTTATAATTCATTTGGCTTTGAGCCATATTTCTTGTTTTCTAGCTTCCATTATTTCCTCTCATAGGCACTTACTTTCCAGCCAGTCACCACTGGTCCTTAAGTTTTCCACAATTTAATATTTTCCCAATTATCTAATTTGGATGGGTTATAACAGTGACTGTCGATACGGGTATGTGCAATAAGAAAGGAACCTCGGTGTCTTTTCATATAGAACTTTCAGTAGTATCTGTAGCATGATTTTGCCAATATCCTATAAGGCAAAAGACAAAGAATGAGTGAAGTGACAAAAAAAGGAATGACAGAGGTCTGGTATGGCTTATACCTCCACCCTCCATGCCTATGGGGTTGCTACCCACAGCAGGAGTATATGATCTTCTTGGTGGCAAGTACAGCGGCCAACCCAGTCTTGCCCTCTATTTCCTTGTTAATTCTTTTTGGTTGTTTGTTTGTTAGTTTTCAGACAAATTGCCTTTGACTCTTTTTTTTTTTTTTTTTTTTTTTTTTTTTTTTTTTTTTTTTTTAACCGTAATTCTCTCCACTGTTCCTCAGGTATTTCCCACTCAACAGGCACTGGTAATCCCCATTTACCAAGATATATGTACACATGCATCACCAAAAGGCAGTAAAGTCTTTTAATCCAAAGGCCAGCTGCAAAGCCTTTTTAGAACTGACAATTAATTATGCTGGCCATAGCTGCACTTCGAGTAAAACTGCATCTTTAGTTCAGCTATTCCATGTACTGTGATTTTTCCGCATGATCATTTTACTGAAATTAGGGTGTCATCTTCCTCTCTGAGGAATCACTTCTGCTACCATTTAATTTTTGAAAGCTTCCACCTTTTAACTGTAACTAGGATTGAGGGACAGGTTAAAAAGAAATTTAAAGAGAGAAAAAAATTTACTCAGCAAAAAAAATAACTTAAAATACAGAGTGAAAAGAAGAGAAAAAAAAACAACAAAAAAACAACAGAAACTTCTTTTACCCCTTCTGATGTTAGAGTTTTATCATATTGAAGGTTTCTGTTGGGCCAATCCTCTGCTCAGCCTATTCTTAGGGCAGGAAGACAATGAATTCTTGCTATTCTAGAAGATTTTCCTTCACTATTTAGGAGAACTTAGAAAGGTACATACACTATAGGATTTATTTCTATCTAAGGCAAACACATTCACTCAATTTGACATGCATTGGTTTGAAAGATTAGATACTCCTTAGAAACTTCGATAAGAACCCCCTTTGACAATCAACACCACCAGTTTTGTGAGCTAGGTCTTATCTGCAGCCAGCTGGAAAACTAAGAAAAAAACCTTCCAAAACAGTTTCTGCAAAATTCATAGTAACTTATCAAGCAGGGAAATAAATGAAACTACTAGAAAAATTTTGCATATACCACAATAATATTTCCAAGCAGCAAGTATCTTGTCATTCATACTATCTCTCCTTATATTCCACAAGAAAATCTGACATCTTCTTATATATAAAAAAAAGAAAACCAAAACACCTTCAAAAGTTTCTTAACAAAGACACACAAAGAACTGCCCATAGAAAAAGAAAAAAAACAAACAAACAACAACAACAACAAAAAAACTTCTCAACCAATATCTACATCTCAACCTCTGTCTAAGAGGCGAATGACAAAGTTTTTCCACCTTATAAAGTTATATAATTAGTACCTTAAATTATTTTTGATCCACCCATTTGAAGAACAAATCTTTATATCCCTTCTCATGACTTCTAAATAGTAGAAGAAAAATTTGCTCTTGAGAATAAACTTGACAGAACTAGATTTCTATCAGTAATTATCTGTACCTTGTTGTGGGGACAACGCTGCCAGCGTAACTGAAGAATGTCCTGTATTGGTTACAAATGTTGTGTGTGTACACAAAGGAATCACAGCTCCTGTATTAACTTTGACACAGTACCAGTTTAGTTGAAAGCTCTTTCCTTAGTTCCCACTCTGTCGGGTAGTAGTTCACCCTATATTTTGTGAGCACTAACATATCCTCTTGGTATTTCACATAGGCGCTCTTCTCTGCCCTCCTTCTTTAAACAAAACAGATTAATAAGTAATAAAATGCCTTTAAGTTAGTATGAAAGAAGTACCTTAAACACACACAAAAATAGAAAAAATAAAAGAAGCAAAAACATATTGTTTGTTCTGTAAGATATAAAACCTAAAATAAATTAGCCAAAATGTTAGGGATATGGAGCCCGTCTTCTTCTTGTGATTTTCATGTACCTGCAATATTATACAGTGGAGTGACATAAACACTTTCAAAAAAAAACCAATATTACATATTTCAATTTCAACTCCCCACACTAGAATTACTTGAAAGTCCATTTCCTTTGTAGCTGTGAAGAAACAGAGGTAGCATTTGACAGACCGGACTGATTTTTAGGTGTTATGCAGAGAAGTAAAACAGAGAAAGTCCTTTGTCCAAAACTTCCAAATTTACTTGAGTCTTTTCCAGTTCATGACCACTCAGCTCTGTTTAAAATTCAACTTTGTATCACCTGGTTTAGATGCTACAGTTCATTCTTGGGTTCTCACACCGGTCTCTTGATTTTGCTGACGTTGATTTAAAACTTGCAGCTTTAGTTTTTCAGCCATACCGCAGCTTCAGTTGCCTGCAATACCTGAAAAAGCATCTTCCCACTGTGGGGTTAAAGAACTTCCTCTCCCATTTTTGCAATTGTAAAGCTATACCCTCTTAACATTAATTTCTCTTTATTTCATAATTTAATCATTATCTCATAGGGTGTTACTTTCAGGTTCCAATCTGGGTTGCATTTGGACTCCCAACATACATTTTACTCATGGCATTTGAGCATTAATTTTGTTTAAAAAAAATTCCCAATAACAAAAGATCTAATTTCATCCATAATTCCTTCTTCTTCTAATTCCTTCTTATCAAACACCAGAACTCTCACAACTCTTTTGACTCCAATCTCCTGTTCCATTAAAACTATTCCTTCCTATTTCTGAGGTCACCCCCCAGCATTTGATGTCTTATAGCTATCTCTTTAGGCAATTTCAATGCACTCCCAAAAAAAAGGCCAAAAACCAAACCAAACAAAAACAACTTCTAAGACCTCTAAGAATTTCCAAAATTCTCAAAAAACCTTTCAAGACCTCTAACATAAGACTCTCCAAGCTTCTGTCCCACCTTCAGGATTCCATCCAGTCACTGCCTGGTCTCCTCTCTGCCATCCAACAGCCCGAACATCACCCCCTCCTTTTTTCCCCCGAGGCACAGAAAACTCATCAGCTCAGCAGCACAGCACCATGTGCTGCATACTCTATCTTTCAAAACAAAAACTCCTATTTTACTTCAGCAGTCTATATTACACATACATTCACTCAAGAACAACAATAACAACAACAATAAAAACTCTTCAAAATGAATTTCCCCATTAATCTGCAAAACTGCACCAATCCTCTTTTTAGACAGCCCTCTTGAACCTGAATTCTTCATTAATTCCCTTGCAGTTCCCCCTTTTCCATTCAGACATTTTAACCGTTTCAACAATTCACTTCCTTAACACAAATAAACTCCACAACAAGCACACCTCTTCAGCTGCACTTACTTCCACTTACACAAAGACAACACAAAAAGATTGGTACCCTTTTTTTAAAAAAAAAATTGTTAGTTTTTACTCATAGGTATTTGACTAACCCCCAGATGTTCTTAGATTATCACACTTTTCAAGCCTTTAGTATTCCTCAACCTGGCAGCCTTTTCCAAAGCCCAGGTGTCTTGGACCTTACACCTGCAAGGCTTTTTTGTGTTTCTATCCTCAATCTGGCAAAACCCCCAAAATACCTATATTTGGCCAAACCCTAAATGCTCTTGGGTCTTACATAACCCTTTTAATTCAGCAGCAAGTCTAGGTGTCCTTTGCTTTCTTCCTTTAAGGGCTCCAGCCCCTTTTCCTGGGACCCCGTCCCAGACCAGGGGGTTCAAACGTTTCCCCCCCCCAGTATCCCGTTTTCCCAGTGGATTGTATAGGAAAACTATCGGCTCCCTTCCTGAGGGTCCAACCCCTCCCTGGGACCGTCCCAGCCACCCGGGGTTTTTTACAACCCCTCTTTCCTCTGGGATCCCGTCCCAATCACTCGGGGGTCGCATTCACACTTTTTATCTTTTGCTTCACCTCTATGCTAGCCGTTTCCCTTGCGAGATAACGAACAGCATGAGAAGCCACACCACACTCACTTCACCAGTCTGGGGTATCCAGCCAGTGTCCCATTCACACAGCACACAGACCCCCCTTTTAACCCGCTCCCCTGAGAATTACTCACAACCATTTTCTTCCTCAGGTTCTTCGTGCACGAGGTTTTTATGGAGCAAAAATACTGCAGTTTTAGGGAGCCTTTTCCCTTTTTCTTACTTGCTTTTTTCTTTCTCCTTGCTTGTCTCTTTGGATGTTTACCTGCAATCCCCAATTCTCACCAGGAAAAACAAAGTTTTGGGCCGCCAAAAACCCAGGCGGGGCGCCTCCCTCCCTTCTGGATTTCCTGGGGTTTCAGGGATGAGGTATATCCCGGACGAGCCCCCAAATTGTGAAAAACGAGGTTCACTTTTTAGTAAATTTTAAGGAATATGTTTAATAAAATAATTAAGACAATTAGGAGATAAGAAAAAACCAAAAACGGCCGGCCGGGTGACTTGGCATTCAGCCAAGTCCACACCTTGCCTTCTCAGGGATACTCGTTAAATACCCTTCTCGTTATATCGATATATGAAATTCCATAAACTAGTTTCCATATTCCAGGAACTGCCCTGCAGGGTCCCTCCTTGGGTCCGCCTTTTTAGAGCATGCGTGTTTCGTGGCTGTGTCCTTGTTATCGCGTCCAGCTTGGGCCTTGGTCTGTGCTTGCTGCGGGTGATAGATGCTGATAGTTGGTGTTATCAGTAGCAGAGTCTTCTTTACATGTTCACTGGATGTTATCCCAACCAAACAGACAGTTTAAGCAGCTGCTACATCAACTACTCCCTTTATATCTAGTCTTACCAATAGCAGAAATAAACTTATACCTTTATATCTTTACTATGCTATTAATCATATAGCATACATCTTGCGAAAAGCCAATTTTATAATACACACATATAACATTGGCCTGTACAAATCTGAAAGCCGTGCAGCTGCTGAAATCCCGTGGGGTAAAGCAAGAGAAATACCTGGCTCTGTTTCTTCTAATTCACTTCAAACTGCAGATCACAGCTGCCCTTTGGCAATGGGCTGTCACCACTGACCTATGCTCGGCTTTGGATGCCCTCCAGCCCCAGTGGCATTTAGTGCAAAATAAATTGCAGCCTTTGTTTCCATTCATGTCTGAGTACTTTCCTTCCCAACTACAGAACCTTGCACTTGTCCACATTAAACTTTATCCTGGTTTTTTCCCTCCCTCGCATCTCATCTCTCTCTTGTGACGGGTATTTTGAATAGTGATACAGCATGCTTGAAGCTGCTCCCAAACTAGAGCTGCAGGTTTACGAAGGTGCTGGGTTTTTTAGTTCAGATCCTTGATGAAATGTAGGGTGGAAGTCTAAATAGTCCGTGATCTGAATTCAGCAGTGTCAGTAACCTGTGCTGTCTTTGTCATTAGTCCTGGAAAAATATTAGGATATATCCACTAAATGTTTTAGGCCTGACCACATGCTAAAAAGCTTTTTTTTTAATCAATATTGGGAAGTCAGAAATATGGGATAGCAGTGATTTGAAAATATAAAATTCCCTGCTATATTTAAGGGCTTTCTTATCTTGGAACAAAGAAGCCAAGCTTTCTGAGCTGTCTTGAAGGCTTTCCTCCTGCACATACACATCATAATGGCCCTTTTTCTGTTTTTTCTTGTGGCTTAAATTGATCTTTTTTGAAGAGTTAAACATAACATTTACACTGTTGCTGATGAGGCCTCATCAGTATTTTCATATAGTGGCTTTAGTCCCTGTTGAGCAGTAAGGTAATACATGGTTTCCCTGGCTAGTGCTTTACTGCAATTATAATTCTTATTTTCTGTCACACACCTATGCCCCCTCCCTCCCCCAGATTGTTTCCTCCACTTTGTTTTCCTTCTCTTTCCTTTCTCAGAGCAGTAGGCTGTAGCGATTACTCTGACAGTTCTCAGGAAGAAATAGAGCTGGAGAAATGAAAGTGTGAAAGAGTTTGAGTATTAGGTGTCATCAGAGTGCCTCTTCCTGAGCACAGCTTAATGAATGTCTCCTCAGATCTTTTGTGAGTCTAAGATCCAAGGCTGCGTTGACTCCTTTCTACCACACAGACAGAGAGCAGGCTAGACTGGAGGCAGTGCTGTCCTTTTTTTCCTTCAGAAGACTGAAGTTGAGTGTACCAGGTGGGGAATCACACCCGATCCCCATAACCACACCAACCACAAACAGCTGCTGCCTCCTGCTCACCTTTCAAGCCATTAGATCTTCCATCCCAGCTCAAGGAATAGGCTTGGTGTTTAAAGGAGGAGTTATCAAGGTTTTCTTTCTTGCAACAGTGGATTTTCAGAAGTAATCACTGCTAACTGGAAAAAAATTATTTACCCAAGTCAGGAGAGTATTTCTCTGAAATGAATTTCTCTTCCTTGTTTTTCTCTATACATTTTCCACTGAGGCAGCTGCAGAAGATTTATATGCTATAAAGTCAAATTATTAAGAGCCTTTGTGGCTGGAAACATTCTCCTTATTTAAAATTCAGTGAAATTGGCTGGAAAATATTCTTGAGAAGCCATAAATAACTGTTAGTGTCTGATATTGGTATTCAGGGCATGAAGTCATGACAAGGGCATAAAAACACTTACAAGAAGGAGAGGGGAAAAAAGAAGGGAGAGCAGCGGTGGAATTGCTCTTCTTTTTCTGAAGCTGGGAACTCAGGCTTGAGAGATCTTTGAGTGTTTCTTTGACAGAGGAGAGATGTGTCAGAGAATGTTTCTGCCTGCCCCCACAGAGGTTTAAAATGAGTACCTGCTGGAATAATTGTCACTGCCATGCACCCTGGGAGAAAAGACAACAAAAAAACTTCATCTGAGCACATTCCTCCTCTCACTTGGGATTGAGTTGAGAGTGTGCTTAATATTGCAACAACTAAAACCTTTGAGAGGAAACTTTTCCCTGTCTAATTCTGCCTGGGATGAATGTCAGTAAAAAGAAAAGCAAAATTGCAGATATAGAGGGAGAAGAGCACTTAGGTCAATTTTAAGGTTTTATCACTAGAATGTAATCCTAAGCTCAGTTTAATTATTGATTTCTACAATAACATTAAAATGTGTTCTGTCTAAAGAGTTGAAACTTGCATATACTTTATCTGGGTCAGTGTAAGTCTCACGGAGTTGCAGGGTAAATGCATGTGTCTTTCACGATTATACAGAAACAAGAAGGTAACAATTATAGTTTAGAGTTTAGCATGTACTTTCCTGGCAAGCAGCTGCAGCAGCCTAAAATATTACTATTCTCTTCTTGGAAGTTACTCCCCACACAGACATGTGAGGTCTCTTGTGCTGCTTCAGTGCTGAGCACTTCCAATGGCGATCCAGGCTGAAATAGTAGCTACTAATAGTTGGGAAGGATGGTAACATTAACTACTAAGTGGATTAACTTGTGCCTCTGAGACTCTCACCATATTTAAGGTGGTAAATTGTTACATTTTAGAGTTGCTTTATCTTGTGCTTTAATGTGCTGTTAAATAAGTAAGAGCTCCTGAAGGCCTTCTGCTGTTGCTTTTATCATCCTGTCAGTGGAGTGCACATTTGTTGCAGGAATCAGTGATTGTTTTGCAATCCATGAGCTTGAATAGTTTTTTTAAAAAATGTTGTTGCATGCATGTATACAGATTTTAGTAACCCTTAGGAAACCTCTGTCCCAGTTTCATTCCGAGAGGACACCAACTGAAACTGTTGCTTTGATAATTCACAGGGTCAATGATTTGAAGACTGGTAATCTCATAGGAATTGACAAATATGGAAACAAATACTATGAAGACAAAAGAAACTTCTTTGGTAAGTGTGCTAATGTGAACACCTCCCATTCAACTGTGCAGCTCCCACATAGCTTGTGTGCTCTCTGCTAGTGAAATACACCTTGTTGCCTGCCTGAGTTCCCTGCACTTGCCTTGTGTGAATCTTAGACTTACAGAAATGCTTTGACAGCTTTTGTTCCTCTGCTGCATCCTTCAATTCATTTGCAAATAGTCAGTCTGAAACAATGACTATGGTATAAGCCTGTCATAGGGTCTCTGTGTAGGTAAGCCAGGTGATAAGGTGATTGAGAGTTAAATTTGGTCCTTGACCTAAAGGCTGGTAGTTTAACAGGTGGGGAAAGGTGGTGAACTACATTTAAACTGCCTCACAGCTTTACTCACTTATATGATCACTTCAGGGCAAAGCGCACAGCTTGGCTTAAACTTACTATCACTTTAAGTAATGGGATTTTAAGTCAAGCTTGTAGAGTACTGGAAAAAGCAGCACCTAAAGCAACACAGGTGACACAAGCAATTGACTCACTGGTCAGGCCAAGCTAACTGCTGACTGTAGGTTAACTTGGACTGTAACCAGGGAAAGCACTTGCTTGTTAACATTGTTTGGTAGTTTTATGTAGCTAAAATTTAATTTAGTCTTAGATTGTAAGTGGCACTTCTGTAAGTTCCTATTTCCCATCATTTATAGAACAGCCAATATTTGCTACCTTGTGAGAGTGTTAGATTCAGTCATCTAAAACTACAATAACAATGTAAATACAGAAGACTTGGAAAAATAAAAGCTGTGCTGGCTTAAAAATAAGTGCCTATTATGGTAGATACTATCACTCAAAATGTTTTTCCTTGGTTTTCCTGAACTCTTTCCTTTATAAGAAAATAATTTTTTTTGAGCTAATATATTTCTGTTTGTTTACTTAAGGTCGGCACAGATGGGTTGTATATACTGATGAAATGAATGGCAAAAATACCTTCTGGGAAGTTGATGGAAGCATGGTGCCTCCTGAATGGTAAACTATTTAGCTTAATGATGTGGGTGGATACTAATTGTGTAATTGCTTTATATTTTCTCATATTACAAAGCAGAATATTTAAAAAAAAAGTTTTAGTGGTTGTAGCTGTCTTATATATGACCATAAGATTTCAGACTCGTCACTTCGAATGTTGAACTGCATTCATACTTATTGCTTACTCTCCTGGCAGAGGCACTCATTGCTTTTTGAACTGAGAAAAGCATTTTGCCAGCCAGATTGAGCAGGTCAAGAGAGTCTTCTAATTTTCTTCATTACTTGTGATTCCCTGTTAACGGTTTGCAAGGCCTTGGGCCACCAGAAGTAAAATATTTGTTCCTGCCATCATAAGCAAAAACCTAAGGAACATATGGCAGTGGTGGAACAACATTCCTTAACCCACAGCCACTAGCAGTATAGTTGTTTCAATGTATATTGAAACCTACTGCCGTTGAGGTGCGAGGATGCTTCATATGTTGACTGCTACTTGACTGTATTTTTTATTGAGAGTTTTATTTTCTGTTCATGCATTTCAATAATAATTCTGTACAGCCTTGAGTTCCAGAAGGTCTCTGGCCACTGCTGTTGACTCTATTTTATTTTCCCAGAAAACTCACACCACTTAAAGTAACAGTGTATACTAGTAAAAATAATCTCTATGCGATTCTTAAGGAACAGGAACAGCACTTGAGCCACAAAGCAGCAAAAGGTGACATCAAGAGAGAAGTGTTTGGGTAGACTGAGCAAACACTGTTTTTTATTTCTCCTGTGACAAATGTTCTGTGCCAAGGCTGAGATTGATTATAAAATTTTCTAAATTATGGCTCTGACTGGAACATTTGAGGAATGTGTGGGTAGACTCTCTAGGTGGTCAATTTTGTTTCAAGCTCTCCCAGCCTTACATTATGTAAAATGTGATTAGTGCTTTTTTCTGTCTTATTTGGTAAGAACTAAATGGCATTGTTTTTGGAAGTGACATTAGATCTTCTTTATTTTGAGGTACAGGTTTTGTTTCACACAGGTTTTATTTGTTGGTTTGGTTTTTTTCCCCTTGCTTGTGTTTGTGGGATGTTTGTTGCCTCTTTACAAACCTCAGTAAAAGGTTTCTTCCTGAGAATCAAAGTGATGTTTCAAGGGTTAGTTAGCTTGTTTACTTCACAGAAATTAATGGGGTAAAAAAACTTGTTTTCCTATCAACGTAGAAAAAAATCTTTTAAAAGAAGCAGTAAAGATTTCATTATTTTCAAAACTGGTGAGTGTAATGAGGCCCAAAAGGGTAACCAGTCTTGTGTTCTAAGGTATTTTTTGTCAGGAAAATTAGTCGTGCAGTACCAGTGAGGTTTGTCAGATTTGGGTTTTTTTTGTGGGGACAGATAAGGTAGCAAATATTTTGGGGATAAGGTGGGGGATAGTGTTTCTTGCAGATAAAGTTGTATATCCCATGATAACATGTTTGCTCTTATATAGGAATCCTACCCTTGTGGCACATCTAAATCACTGATGTATATTCGCATACAGCTTAGAGACATCTTTAAAAATAGAAATATTTTGACTGGGAATAAATGCTGTCTTTTAAGATTTTTTTAAAATTTTAATCTGGTGCTATATTGCATTAAATTTTTAACATGGCATAGACTTTTGAATTGAGACTGACAATATTTTGTACAAGCTGGTGTCAGTGTTACACTAGATTTGTGCAACAGGTAATGAGTGGTTATTTTGGACCCAGAAATTTGTTGGAAATGAACTGCATGAAATTACTTATATTAACAAAGAGAGTAATTAGTCCATAGTATAATAGCATGATACAAGTTTGTCATGCTTGGGTCAGCTGGGAACTATTTAAAGTACCACTGTTAAAGGTGGGTGTGATCTGAATGCTTCCTCTAAACATCAATGGTTTTACTGTGGAATTCAGTTAATTTAGCTCAGTTCAGTATGGTGTTGTGTCCTCTTCTTGCAGTAAGTTGTGTGCCTTCAGGATTGTAGAATGTGAATGATGGTTCAAGTACAATCAAGTGAAGCTCATGTATGACGAACTGGAAGACACATTTTGGTATATTGAAAAGTTCTGGAAACAACTAAAAAAATGCTACCTTTTACCTTCTCTCAGATACTTGAGGAAAAGAAAAATCATCAAGAAAAAATACCTTATATGTAATAACATATTGTAGTACCAGTTTAGGAGCTACTGAGTATTTTTGGTATTCTGAAATAATTGATGTAATGTCTTTTGACAACGGATGTACTGAAATTGTACATTCTAAAGGAAGTCAGAGTGTTGTTTTGACATATGTCTACTCTCCAGGGAATCGAGACTGTTGCTTTTTAAAAATGTTTCCACACTAGAATATGTAGGCTTGTGGTTTATTCTGATTTTGTTGTTATTTGACTTCTTTTTAACTCTGGGGTTTTTTTTCCTCTAAGATCCAGATGTTGGTATCTAATTTGTTGGAGACAAGTTAATTAGATTTTTAAAAGAGTTCCTTAATATTTGCCTTGGGAATGACAAATATTAATCTTCTTGTAATGCTTTACAAGATATTTGGCACAATTTTTTTCCCTACACAGATTCATCTTTTTCACTTTTAGACAGCGAGAGGAAACCAAATACTTGGTTTGTTCTTACTAGTCAGTGTTGTTTGCAGGAGCTCAGCGCTTCCATTTTTGAACACGCTGATGGTGTGTGCTCTGTGGACTATAAACAATGGAAGTGAATTCCCTTTATAGCCGTGCCTGTGGGGACTCTGTTTAGTGCTTTCATGGATGTCTCCATTGCAGCATCACTAATCCTCGGCCTCTGTGTTTAAGCTATTTGTTTAGTGTATTTCTGGTTTAATGTACTTTGGTTTGCATCTTGGCCAGATCCTTTGAACCAACAAATTGACAACTGTTGTAAGTGTACGGACTAGTTAAAAATAAATTGCTCTGTCAGTGTCATGCTGTGGGGAAAGAAGAGCTGTAATTTGAGAATAGTTTTTCCTTTTGTAGGGACAATTCATTTTGCCAGCACTGTACTGTGTATTTGTGGTGTCTGACCTGTATTTTGAGGTTTATTTCCTTATGGTGCAAATCTGCCGTCTCTGGAAGGAGCTCCAGGAGTGTTTACTTCATATTATTGCAAATTTACCTTCAGTTTAATAGTCTGCATCCTCTTTAGTGGATCTGACAGGGAGGAATGTAGCACCTCAGGCTTAAAGTGCCAGCACACTAGAAAATGTAAGGAAA
Organism: Zosterops lateralis; assembly: GCF_965231275.1. Taxonomy (NCBI): domain Eukaryota; kingdom Metazoa; phylum Chordata; class Aves; order Passeriformes; family Zosteropidae; genus Zosterops; species Zosterops lateralis. Next base: position 29,344,543 of record NC_139765.1, read on the forward strand.
TGTGCAATTCTCCTGTAAAAATGCTGCTTTTCAAGTTTGCATTCAAGGAAAACAAAACAGAAAGATTTAACAGAAAAGGAAGGGGATTGGGAAAATTTCCACCCTTCTAGTAGCTTCACAGTAAATTTATGGGGTTTTATAAATCGATTAAATGCTTTCCATCTCATTGCTAAGGTGCAGTAGCTTGGATGAGAAATTAAAGTTATCTCCCATGTGTAAACAAACACATTTGTTCTCCCTTTTTCCTTCTCTGCCCTATGACCTGAGCCCACACCTTCACTTCTCTTGTCTCATTGCAGCATGGGTAACTTGTGGCAAGAAGTGGATGTTCGCAAGTTGGCAAACACCGTGAGCTGACGCAGGCTGTGCCCGAACCTTGCAAATGCACATATGGTAGAGGCTGCTGAGTTTGTGTCACATCAGTTCTTGTTTGACAGCTTGTGCATCATATAATTGGCTCCAGTCCCTTGTGGCTTCAATTTAAAATCAACTTGCTTTTAAATATTTGTTAAAACCTTTGAAGAAATTCTACATAGTCTTGAGAGCTTTTGAAGATACTTTGAGGTGTCTTTTATCTATCTATGCAAGAAAAAGTGCAAAGGCTTTGCTGGCCTCAGTCTGCTTCCTAGTGACTGCTCACTGATTCAGGAAGCTGCTTCAGCCTCTTCAGAGACGCTTGCATCCTTCTGATTTTTCTGTGCTCTGTGCAAGCTGACTCCTTCTTTGTAGGTTTTCAGTCATTAATTGCTTTTGAATCCTTTTTTTCCAAGATGGATTTATAGGCAGAATTTGTGTAGAAATCTGGCCATCTGCAGGATATCATATCTCTTCATTCATGCTGTTCAATCTAGTGCATGAAAAGCTTTTCTTGAGCATCTGGGGGTAGAGTCTGAGATATCAGAGCTTCAAATGATTCTTTGAGGCAGGTGTCAAGGGGAAAGGCTTCCCAAAATAAAGTTTTCAAGATTTTAAGTGGAAAGTGGGAGCTTTTGTTTGAGAGAACAGACTCTGCAAACCAAAATGCTTTTGTAAGTCACATGTTGTGCTTCTAAGGGGAATCTTTTGTGACCAGGTTATGCCCTGAAACTCCTAAGTGTAAGCATAATTCATAGTGGATTGATTGTCTAAACAAACTTTTGAAATCTCTTCATGTTTTTCAATACCTGTGACTGTACTGGCATGTCTTGTCAGTGAGCAATTTTATTTCTACTTTCCAGTGAGAAAATGCAATTCAAGGATTGGTTTTCCTGATCTATTTAAATTTGAGCCTGGTTTCATGTTGATATTACAGAAATCCAGAAAATCTTAAACCCAAAGATATTAATTACTATTAATTACTGAAAAATGCTGTATTTTAAAGGACTTTATGAATTTAGTCTTAAAAAGCTGCAAAACAATAGTTTAAATAACAGGTAAAGCTACTCTGTTAAATGATATCATGAAACTTTTCTCTTTTTCTGTTGTTTCAAGGAATGAATGTGTGACAGGTACACTTGTAATGACAAGTGCCAGATATCAAGCAAACTTGGAATATAGTTGATTTTAGCTGAGCATTAGTAGAGTTCTAGTGCTGTGCTGGCTCCAGCCTGTCTTTCAGGGCCTTTGTAGCTGGATTTCTCTCTGACAAGTTTTTGTCCGTCCTGGTGGTGTGCGTGACACTTGGGGAGCATGAGGATGGTGAGGTGTGATGGCAGGTGCCTAAAGAGGGATTTGTGTGCAGGATCCTTATCCACTGTTACCAGAAGCATCACTAGGTGAACATGTGTGTGTGTTCTAAATTGTCTGTGTTGTGGTTTAACCCCAGGCCCAGCCACCAAGCCCCAGGCAGCCACTTGTTCACTCCCCTTCCAGAGGAACTGGGGAGAGAACTGGAAGGGAAAAGGCTGGAAAACTCATGGGTTGAGATGAGCACAGTTCAATAGGAAAAGCAGAAGCTGCACACAGGCAAAGCAAAAGAAGAATTTATTCACTGCTTCCCATGGGCAGGTGGGTGTTCAGCCATCTCCAGGAGAGCAGGCCTCCATCAGGCATAATGGGGACTTGGGAAGATAAATATCATCAGTCCAAATATCCCTTTCTACCTCTTTCCTCTCGCTACTTTATATACTGAACATGATGCCATGTGGTACAGAATATCCCTTTGATCAGTTGGGGTCCCCTGTCCTGGCTGTGTCTCCTCCCTAAGTCACATACACCCCTAGTCTCCCTGACAGCATGGCAGTACAAAAGTAGAAAAGGCCTTGGCTCAGCAATAACAAAAACATCTCTATATTATCATCCCTGTGTTCAGCACAAATCCAAAACAGAGCCGCATACCAGCCAGCTGTGAGGGAAATTAACTCTACCCCAGCCCAAAGCAGCACAGTCACATAAGAGTTTCATTCACTTTATTAATATCCCTTGCACGTTGCAATAAGAGCCTTAATTTTTATTTTTAAAAAGCAAATTAACTCTACCCTGGCCAGAGCCAGCATAAAATGTTACAGTAAGCAGTTTTGAAAAGCTGGGCTCCTCTGGAGTGATACTGCCAAGCATTTTGAAGTGCAGTCCTCGAGTCAGTATTAGCAGAATGGACTGTTCTTTTGCCCTTTCTCTCATGGCACAAACTCTGTGTTTCTGTGTCAGCAATGGAGAGCTCCTCTGTCAATTTGCAGCGTTTCTGGCAGCCTTGGTGCAGGCTGTCACAGGACACTGGTGCCTGAGGTGCTGTGAAGGACTGTAGTGCACAGAGCTCTTCTGACAGCTGTGATCGGGCAAGAGAGTTTGCCCAAGGTGAGAGCTTTGTGTGGTGTGGCCAGGGCATTTCAGAGGCTGGTTTAAAACACCAGGGCTAAAATTGAGCAAGACCTGATCCTGTATCATCAGACTACATCATGATTAGTAGTGCTACGGGGCCACCTTTTTCCAGATGGAAATCATTAGCCATTCATCTTTTTTTAAAAAAATAAAAGCAGTGCAAAATGTACACTTTGAATGAGACCAGATTTGCAAAGGAGAGCAGAGACAGAAGAGCATTAAACATGTGTATAACTTCCAAACTCCAAAGTGGATCATTTTTCCCACAGGAAGCTGTTCTTTGCCTCTAAACACAGATTTTTCTTTTTGTTTTAAATGATCTTATGGTTCCATCTGATTTTATGTTCAAGCCAGTTTCCTGGCAGCCCTTAGTCCTACAATGTGTGGCTTTACTTTGGGGGTTTTGGTTTGATTTTGCTTCTAGAAAAAGAACTTTAGGCTGACACTTTCTTTAAAGTGACATTTTTGTACTAAAGTTATAGCCAAAGTTGTGATTTTTTTTTTCTTTTTTTTTAAATACATGTCAAGAAGTAATTTGAAAAGATTACCAACCTTCTGTAGATCTCTTTGGATTTAGAATACCTGTCAGTCTGTTTCTCACCACTTTTATCATGGTTTTGTTTTGCTGTATAAATCAAGTGTGCTGGATTTGTTGCTAAGGGCTGAAGATGCAATTTTTAGGTTTTCTAATAGAACTAGAAAAGATTACTTCATATTTTTAGGTCAAGTCTTTGCAAAAGCTGATTAGCAGAAGTCTCCTTAATTCTACCTCGGTAAAAAAATACATAAGCTTGCAAAAAATATCATAACCTCACATTTGTCATAACTGCACACAGTATGAAATACATGTAAACTGACAGATAATTGAATTGTAATTCATATTTGAAAGTTGCTTCAGGCACTGAAATAGGAAAGGGATGAAATCAACTCAGTTCCTGCTGCAGTGTTTCAGTAAATTGTTAGGGAGAATGATTTGCTTGATTATTAGTGTTGCTTGCACAGAGGAAAATTGACATTTAGCTCATAGGTAAAGGCTAATCACTGGAATCACTTGGTAATTACCCTATTACTGATTGGTATTAATCATTGTGTTGTGCAGTCAGTAAATATTTATGTGCTTGTTTTAGGTGTAGTTACGTCATTTATATACATTTATATGTATCCCAGGTGGCAGCCTCACGTATGCTTTGAAAATGGCATTAAAATTGTTGTGCAGCATAGTCCTCTGGTAATTAAAAACAAAACAAATCTCCATAACCTAATAAAGAAAAAGCCCAGGCAACAAACCCATACCTTGTGGTTTTGTCATTTGTAGTGCCTGCCTTAACCTGGCGGCCTGGTGAAGGCTGTACAAACAAGTGACAACATACTCTGCCCAAATACTGAGTGTACAAAGGAACAGGAAATTTGAACTTAGGTGTGCTTTCAGTTGTTTGGAGGCAGAACTGTTACTTACCAGTTATGCTTGTGAAACTAATTAAAATCAATAACCTGTAGTCTCAAAGTCATGCTGAATTAAAATTATTTTTTTCCTTGTCAGAATAAATACTTAGTGTGTCTTCAGAGAAGGACCCTTGGGAGTCAGGAGATAGGCTTGGTAGACATCATTTGATGTTCCTTAATAACAATATGTCTTTTTCCTCTTAAGGCATCGCTGGCTGCACTCAATGACAGATGACCCTCCAACTACTCATCCACCAGTTGCTCGTAAATTTATCTGGGAGAACCATAAATTCAATGTGAGTGGCACTCCTGAGCAGTATGTGCCTTACTCTACTACTCGCAAGAAGATTCACGAGTGGATCCCTCCTAAAACAGCCAGCAAATAACAACAGCAACAACATGACTTATCTCAGCTTGGGCTTTCAGTGTAAATTGTATTTTCACTGGTTTTGTTCAGAATAAAAGCCTCCTATAGCAGTTGTAGTTCAGTTTATTGAATTGGGGGCAGGGAAACAAGTGAGAAAATGTTGGGAATAGGACAGAATACATGACAAGTCTAAATCTCATTAAGTTACTGTGCTTTTTCTCATATTGTTGGTGTCCTGTCTTCACATAAGTAGCTCTCAAACTCTTTTTAGCATGATAACCATTCCTGTGATAGTTACTCCTCGTATTTGTGTCATTTAGCAGAATATACTATTTTGTGAAGCCATCTCTTTAAATTTGTGTAAGACAAGTAGAATAGTCTGACCGGTCAGGATTATAGTTTTTGTTCATAAAATGTTCATAAGTATATGCATAAGTATGCAAAAAGCATTGCTGTATTCCCGTATGGGATGAAACATAACATAAAACTTGTGAGGCTACATTAATCAAATGACATCTCACCCATAAGGGACCTCAGCCATAAGAAGAGGGCCCTCTGTCACAAAAATCTTTTTTGCTGTACCGGTTCCTTACAAGATGTTTTCATAAGGGTTTGAGATGGACTGTTTGCTCTCTTGTGGCAAGATTTTTAAAGGTGTTTGGAAGTTCAATATTGCACACCTCTTAGGAGGTAGAGAAGTAAAATGTGCCAGAATTCAGTTTCAAAAACGTGAAGCTGGCAAGTTCACATTCGAAAGACAGTTGTTCAGGGCTGTGGCTTTTCTCTGTATCTTGCTAATGGTTGACTTTTATTCCAGTCTGCTTATGTGTTTTAGCACAGCTTGCCCTCTCCACAAGGCTGCCTGTACCTGATGTCCTACTCTGTGGAAAACAGATGGGGGGTGTGCCTACCCAGCCTCTCATTCACCCCAGCATTGATGGTTGGGGAAGAAAAGAGAAACTTGATGGGTTGAGAAAGATGGGAAGAGTGTGTGCCAGTTACCATCAAGAGCAAAAGAGACTGTAATTTATTGCCAATTAAAATTTGTGAGAAACAAAGAAACTGTAAAACACCACCTTCCATTTGCACTACTTCACACCTTCACTCCTGACTCTTCTGCCTCCTCCTCAGGGAATGGTGGTCAGTCTGTAACAGCTGTTGTGGGCTCTGCTTTCCTGCCCCCTACTTCAGCCTGGGTCCTCTTCATGAGCTGCAGTCCTTTTGGATAAATGCAGTATGGGTTTTCCACAGGCTCAGGTTCGAACTGGGAAATGCTTGCTTGCTGGTGTGGATTCCTCCTAAGGCTGCCGGGAATCTCAGCTCTGGCACCTGCAGCACCTCCTCACCCTCCTCCTTCTTTCAACTTGGTGTTCAGGTGACTGCTGTCCACTTCTTTCCCCCTCATCCTCTGCCTATGCAATATTTTTTGTCCCACCTCAAATCCTCTTTCCCAGAGGTGTTCCCGTTTGGCAGCCGGAGTGAGACGTGCCCTGTGGTGCGTTGGCTGCATCCAGCACAGGGCAGCCCTGGCCTCTCCCACATGAGGCTCCTGCAGCCCCCGTTGCCAGCACCTTAACAATTACACTCAGTGTAACGACTGACAGAAATGGTCGTTAAAGATGACTGAGAAGGGGATTGGATGTATTACATTGGTTGCAATTGCCTGTCAAGAAAAAAAACTTTGCTCCCCAATAACCCCCAGAGTGGTTGCACGACTGACTCTACACTGGCTGGTTTTCCTTTGCATGCCCACCTGACTGGGCTACTAACCCTCAGTTGCTTCCTTCCTTATTAAATCAAATTCTGGAATAATTAATTGTTTAAAGGTGGGGGGTTTAGCTTTAAATTAGTTCTAGTCTTTAAATTAGTATGAAGTAGCACCAGCATCTCCTAACCTATCTAATTAAGAAAGAATGACATTTAATTTACTTTAAGTCAGCAAAAACATTGGGCACAGCTGAAAAGCAATTTGAGTCATACTGAGCAGCATAAGTGAAAAGGACTTGTTTAGCATTTTTATCTCGATAGATTATTTCACCTTAGGAACAAAGTTTGCCCCGGCGCCAATGGAGAGCTTCATCACTGACACTCATCTATCCATACAAGCCCCATAGGCTCAAACACAGGTAAAGCAATTAACTCTATTTTTTTTCCCTCTATTTCTCTTTGATGCGTCTTCTACCAATTTCATTCCTCTTCTTTCTTGGTCCTGTGGATTGTTGGACTGCATCCTAAATGCACATCAGGAGGTACATTTGGGAATGAGATTCTGTACTTAGGGGATAGGCAGTAACTCTTCGTACATGTTCCGTGCTGAAAGAAGAGATCTTGGCTTGCTTGTCCTTTTGCTGTCATCTGGAACAGAAGGGTTGAGGTAGCAAACAGTTTTGAACAACTTTGTGTTCAGCCATGCTACAGAAAGAGAGAAAAATGGGCATGTCCTCCCAGCCTGCTGGGCTGAAGCAAGTCTAGGACTCGGTAGCTTGGTTTAGAAAGTATCATCAATCCCTTTTCTGGAGAGGACAGAAACCTGCTCATCCTGCTTTAACCAGCAGGTACCACAAATGCTGGATATTAATTGCAAAATTTCAGTTACATCTCTTGTAGCATTGCTTCTCCAAGGTAGGTTGCACAAGGCACATACAGGAAACAAAGCACGCAGAAGAATCAGTCTTTTTATCAGCAACCTCATTCAGCTACGGAAGTTCACCTTTGCTTATGATATCTGCCTCCTGTATTCTGGTTCAGTTGCCTTCTGGTGTAAATGACATTTTAAATGCCAAGCTGGCCAAGTGTCGCAGCAGTGTCTTCAACCAAGTGCAACCGAAGCACTGACAGAAATATTCCCCTTGCACTAAATGTGAGTTTTAAAAGAAATGAATTTCTGAATATGGGAACAGGCTTATTAAGAAGACAGGTACCTCTTCCAGGAGCAGCAGGTTGCTGAAACCCACTGTTATTTTGAAATTGTGTCTGTACCAGTAGCTTTCCACATCCCCTGGGTCCCGAGCAGCCCATTGCTGTAGCTCCTGCAGGCTTTTGCTGTGCTCCCAGCACGCTCAGCTCAGCCTCGTGCATTGGCACAGCGCCCTTCCCTCCCCGGGACACTGCATCCTGCCTCGCTGCTGCCCACGCCTGCCCCTCTCTGCCCTCTCAGCTCAAACTGCCCACGATGTGTTGCAGCAGAGAACAGTGGTGAAAGGAGCTTCAGGGGACCATCTCGAACCATTTCAGCTACAGCAAGAGGGAAAACTTTTGACAGGCAAGGACATCCTAGAGCATTTAAGGGTGCTGAAAGGAGAAGGTAGGAGGCCTTGTCAGTTCCTGCCCAGCTTGTGCTGTACTACTGACTCCTGCACACCAGAGTCAGGTGGGCACACTGAGAACATTCAGATATTCACTAATTCATATTTCTATGTCATCTAACCTCAGGCTTCAGTTTTTGGGATGTTTCCTGCTAAAGTTGGTGTTGGAAAGCAGTCTTGATTGGGAATTACAGGGGCAATTATTTTGAATAGAGCTGGAAGTCATCAGCCCTGAAAACTGAAGTATATGTTTTTCACAGCTGTAATGCATTCAGAGTGAAACCTTTGATTTAATAATTCTATGGGGCCTATTATTCTGATGGCAACTGGATTACAGAGAGGGATCAGATCCTTGCTTTGCTTAGAGGTTAAAAAATGTGCAAATCTAAAGGCTCTGCTTTCAGGTAGTGCTTACAAGGAGTGTACAAAAGTAGTAGGTGTGGGCAAAAGTAGCAGCCTTTAAATGCCACTCCAGGTTCCTCATGCAAATCCCACAGTAAATGCTGGATTGCAGCAAGGGGAAGCCTGTCTCAGTGGAAGATATCAGAGCAGCCCATGTCAGTGGGGAAGGGCCCAGCAGGCATTTTGTCCTGGAGACCTGCTGGGCTTTGAACACCACCCTCTGGTTGCCAAGCAGAGCAAGGCCCTTGTGCCAGAGCTGGTGGTGACTTAGCTCCAGCATGGAGCCAGGAAGGGAGTGCTTTGCTGTGTGTACCATACCCAGCTGCCAGCAGGACCGTGCTCAATCTGCAGAAAAAAACAGAGCTGCCAGAGACTTCCCTTTGCTGAAGGGCCAAAACCAGGTTTTGGTTTTTCTGGCTATTTCCTTATAGTTTTGAATCATAAATCTTGAACCCATGCAATGTCACTTCACATGCTGATGAATTTTGCAGGTGGTCTTAGCTTTGTTCACAGGCAACAAACATAAAGTGTAGAATTGAACCAGGATCTTGAGAAAAAAAAAAACCAAACCAAAACAACAGCATTGTTTTCAAAATATATGTATGTAATAATCATTTATGAGAGGGTTTGTTTTTCTGAAAAAGCACTTTAAGAGTTAGAGTTATATATCTCCTCTGTGCATTTTACTTGGATGTTCTGATTAATGGTTTCTTTGGTTTTAAATATTATCAGAGTAAAAAAAAAAGAATTAGAACTCGAATATATGTACTCCAAGCAAGATCTGTATACACAAAGCTGCATGGGTACATAGGTAAGAAAAAAATACCACATTTAGCATCAAGATTATATTTAGATGGAAATTTGCATTACAAAGTTTCCAACAAACAATGCTAAACTTTCTTCAAATCAAATTGCAAAGATATGTAATGCAAGTTAAAAACTCATATTCAAATCAAAACTTCTCACTTATTAATTAAAATCATGAATCTCTTCGTTTAAACTGGTTTATCCTGCACTATAAACCAAAAGAGGCAGAAGAGTTTAAGCAAGAATTTTTGTTTGTGTGCATGAATGAAAATAAAAGTTACTGGCTAATTTCTGCCTGGGAATTTAGAGCAGGAGCAATGATCACTGGACAGCTTCACAAATTACTTCTAAAATCAAAATTGTTTTGGAATTTGTTCCCATTAAGAAGGATATGCAGAGAACTGAAATTTTAGGAGCCTAGCTTTTTCTTTATGTAAATTATCCCCAAACTACATTATTATCTTAGTGTAATTTAATCTCTGTGGCAACAACAGAGTTACAAAATCTATTTAAATGATCTGTAGTATTGTTAGCATCACTTAAACAAATCACAGCTCCAAAGATTTTTGTTTTACATTGTTTTACATTTACATTGTACTGCTAGAATTCATATCTATTTCATTCTCTTTGTCTGTGATATAATTCCTTTCCCATTCCTCTAATGGACTACTCAATTTTTCCCTGTGATATTTAAATATTAGTTTTAGGGCAAGTGGTTGTAGGACTGTTTTATATCCTTCATAGCCCAAAGCATTTTTAGTTAATGGAATAACAATCTATCAAAACACAGCCTGAATGTAACAGATGAAGTCTCACGTGGTTGAGCATTCAGACACAGGCCTATTAATAGTTTGTTTTTTGAAAGTAACCATCCATAAAAATCCTGTGAGGCAAAACCGAGTTCAGCAATATGTGTGTGGCACTTTCCTTGTGTCTAGCAGTGGCCAGAGAAATCAAGAAAACCATAGCATGTTTTCATTTGAGACAGCTGTGTTAAAAAGAAAAAAAAAAAAGGAAAGAAAGAAAAAAAAAGGAAGAACAAAAAACAATGAGGATTTATTTACCTTGGATGTTGGGGAATTCATGGATCTGCTTTACTTTCCAGAGAAAAAAAATAAATGCATGAGCCTCAGATACAGCTCACCAGCCTGCAACACAGCAGCAAGATCACTGTTGGCACAAGAAGGACATTTTTGTTATTTGGCATATCTTCACTTGACCTTGAACATCTTCAGTCTGACCTTCACATCTCTCTGGGACCCAGCCTAGAAGTGGCTTGGTCCACTCAGCACAAAGCCACCCTGAGAAAGAGACGTCTCTGCCTCTGACAGGGGACATCACCTCTGAATCTCAAACTGAGCCCCATCACCATGAGTCTAAATCAGATGCCGACTCTTGGCAGTGCTCTTGGCCTTCTGGGTATAGCAAAGCTTAATTTCTGGATGTCTGTGCCCCAGAAAACTCATTAATAATCTGAATCTAAAGCAGAAGAGCTAGTCTGGAAATAGAAACAGAGGCAAACAAGGGATTTGCACTACCTTTCTTCTGTTTCATGGATAGGGCAAGATGCTGGTGCTACCAAGTGCTCTGCCCAGCACCTGGAAGTCATGGTGGCTATCTACCACCAAAATCTACCTGGCTTTCCTTTAACTCCTGCTACTTAGTTTGCATTCCTCTACCAGTGGAATCTGGTTTCATTTTTATAAATAAGATTTTTCAGTTTGGGTCTCTCTGTCCTGGAGTGTTGTTGCTGTAAATACTGACAGCAAAAGTTAATCTGCGTTTTATCAACTTGAAATTCTTTCCAATAGACTTCAAATTATAGACTTCAAATAATTTCTGATTGATTTTTTCTGATTGATTTTTCTTTAAAAAAATTCCTTACACATCTGTTAGTTATTGAATTTTTAGAGCTTGAATTAGCCATTGAAGTTTAGGATTTGAAAAGCAGCAACAGACGCTGATATTTCCAGGATCACTTCAAACCGCAGCAAATAGCAGCATGACTTTTGACTCCTTTTAAAGTACAGAACTTGAGAGGGCAAAACTTAATTCAGCACCTGACTATCACTTGCTGTGACCAATTATCAGAGCTGAATGAAGAATTAAATTGATCACGGATATTCTTGTTTGCACTCATCAAAGTGAGTTGCAAAACTTGCAGTCAGTGATAGGCAGGTGCATGTGTGGGTGCTGTGGGTGGCCCGGCGCTGGCTGCAGGCAGTGCTGTGCCTGCCCCGGGAAGGGGCTGCTCAGGAAACAGGCACTGCCCCCTGGTCGGCACCAAGGCTGTCTGCTCTGCTCTAACTCAGTGCTCTGTGGTTGTTTACATCTGTAACAACAAAACAGAGGCACAGACATTAATCCCAAATCTAACGTGGAGCTTTGCCCGGTGACTGGGGATTTGTATTACCCATTGGAGCTGGATCTGCATGTGCTGTCCCTGCTGTAGCTCACACAAATCCACAGCAACCATTCCCCAACAAAGCACAGAGTTGAGAAGTGGATACCTGGCTCTGTTTACCCTTCAGCCCCAACAAATCTGTCCTCCTGGCAAGGTGCCAGCCCCTCACTTGGATATAAACCATCGTTAGAACATCTATCAACTCTGTGCTAATAACAGCCTTCCTCCCCAGAGCTGGAAAGCTTCTCCAAAGCACAGTCCTCTCTGCTGCCTGCCACTCACCACTGCAGCTTACAAAAGAGGACAGCAAGTAACTGCTGTGTAACTCACCCCCGTAACAGCCACCTTAGAGCTACAGGGGGCTGGCAGTAACCCTGCCACCTACTCACCCGTGCTATGGCTGCAGGTTTGCTTCTGGCAGCTGAAGAAAAGCACAAACTGTTTTTCAAAAAGCAAACATCAAAACAGTGCATGTGTCCATCATGGCGAAGCACTGACTGGATGTTCTAAAACGAGCCTCTGAGGGCAGTGATGTATCTGCAAAAGAAAAGCAGTGAGCAGCAATTAATCTCTGTTGTAGGACTTGTCTAACTACACATTGTAAACTTTGTTTCTTTTAAAGCCCAAGTGGGTTCTTATCTGTACTTGTAGCTCCTATTAATCAGGATTATAATTGCTGGTACTCAGCAACAGGGAAATGCAAGCCATGATTGACCATCCATTTGTCTAACTCCATGCTGGGCAAAATGAACACCCACATGTCACAACCCATGATTCCACAGTATAATTAGCTTCATGCTCTGCAATTTACAAAATAGCATCTTGTTGCAGAAAGATATTAAGGAAACAAACCATTTCTATGACCCACGGTAAGCTGCATAAAATCAAGTCTTTAAAAGCTGCTGTAGACTAGTACTTGTGTATTGTAATTCATACAGGGCTTTCAGAGAAGAGGACATCAGCAGGCAATTAGATAATTTCTGAGCTTGTCAGTGTTAACAAGGAGCTGTGAGTGAATTTGTAGGACTGTCTTGTCCTCCTTTCTGTCCTCCCCTTTCTGCCCATCCCCTCTGCATCAGTTAAAATAACATTTAAATAAGAATTATAATTTAAAATAAACTCCTCTAAGAAAGACAGTAACCTCCTAAATAGTGTTAATGAACCCGTGTTCATTTATATAGACATGTTATACAGGAATATTTGTGCTTATCACATGAGTTTGCTTAAGCCTGTAACTGTCTTTTGGTAGCTATTTAGCTTTTATATATCTTAAGTCTACAGGGGACCCATTCTCACCTCCAGCATTGCCTGAAATTCTCTTCTTTTATTTTAATCCCCCAAACCCATGCCACAGTAGGTCAAGAAAGCCCAAGCCCATGGGTTCCATAAATGTTTTGTCTCTGCATTTTAGTGAAGCTTCTAAGAGCACTGAAAAGCTTTTCACTCGCTATGCTGGATTGTTCAGTTTTTGCTGGGAAGCCCCATGGTGTTGAGAGCACTGTAGCAATAGCTGGTGAGATTCAGGAGTGAACTTTTCCATGCAGCTTGGTTTCTCCACAGCAGGACACGCTGCTTTTACAGCGATGACTGTAGCAGGCAGTGGGAGGCCAGTAGTGTAAACAGATTTTGTAGTTGAGGGCAAAGCAGGGGGAAGCTCTCTAAAGGTAATAGTTTTGCTTCTTTTGAACAGTCAGTGAGCTTGTGTTATTACTCAAAGGTGCATCTGCACATCCTTCCTGCTTCCCTTCAATTTCCTGCACACTATCAGCCACCTTCCATCCTGTGTTGCCTCATTCCAGGGGCTGCCATGGCAGCTCTGCATGCTGCCTCCTGTCCATCTATCATCAGCCACAGCCGAGTGGTTTGTGCTACCCCAGAATTCCTTCATCAGGATCTGCTGTTCCTTCTCACACCAGTAGCCTTCTGCCTCTCCTCTTTCATCTGATCCTGCAAGGCTGCCCCTTCTGGATGTTGATGATGCTCATCACCAATGTAACTGAGTGGTTAATGCAAATGCATCAGTACAATGGCCAACATAATTAAAGATGGTCTTTCATTTTCTTCCCCCAGACATCCTAACAGGAAGGTTCCATAATTACTTACCAGTATGAAGGAGCAAGAGATGGAAGATTTCCATTTCGTCCTCCTAGCACATCATTCTTGGCCATTTTTCTCTCAGCTATCTGTGACTCTTTGGTTAGGAAAAGAGACTGGAAATGTCTCCCCTTGTTCTTCTAGTCTGACAGATGTCCAATTGAGCAAAGTAGACCTCATATGTTGATTTGGGAGGGGTTTAAGTTGTTATTTTATGATTTAATCCTTCCTCTTAGAAATCACTAACTTGCATTTATTTTATTCAAAGTTGAGTGAAATGTCTCATTTGGCTCAAGCCTATCTCTCACAAAGCACCGTCTTGCTCTGTGAACAGTCTCTCCTTGTTCATGTGTTTACTAAGCAGGCATCTTTACAAAGCTGGGCCTAATTTCTAAATTAATTTGGCTGGCTCCAGCTTTCAGCCACTGGATCCTGTTGTTGTCTTTCTCTGCAAGCTGTGAGAAGTGATGACTGCCCAGTATTTTCTGCCTAGGAAAGCACTCACACACTGTAAGCAAGTCACTTCTCACTTTTCTTGTTGACAAGCTAAACAGATGTAACTCTCCGTCTCTCCATGAAAAGCACTTTGCCCTTGTAATTTTTTTTGTGGTTCTCTACCCTCTCTGTTTTTTCATCAGTCTTTTCAGAATGAGGATTACCTATCATACCGATCCTGTATAAAAAGTGTAAAATTCATCCTTTTCCTCACGCTTGCTTTATTCCCCTCAAGCCTCCAGCAAGTACTCAAGGACATACTAGACATTTTTGTTTGTTTGCTGCAGGATTGCTCAGGGAACTCAGGTTGCTCTGAAGGCAGTTGGTGAACAGGTCCATCCAAGAAGCTTGGCTGTGGTCTGGCACCTGGCAGTAGCCCTGGGCTCCTCTAGTTCCAGTGCAGACTACTGCTCACCATGTGCTCCAGACCTACCTTGTACCCTGACATTCTCATTGCACCTGAATCCTGCTGATTGCAGCACCAGCTCCACTCTCAGACACCTCCCTCTAGCTAAGAGCTCCTGAATTATATAATAGCAAACACTGAGAGGGAGGACAACATGGAGCATATACTTGAAATATTGAGGGAAGAGCTAAATAAAACTATACTCATAGGAACTGTTGTTTCTAAACCACTTAGCAATGGCTTTTCTGACATGGTATATTGCTAACTTTTCATTAGGTTTTACACAGTACAAAATTAACCTCCTTGCAATCACCTAGGTGTGCTACATCTCCAAAGGTACCTGTACAAACCTGTAATCTGAAATGATGAAATACAATTTCTTTGGCAAGTCTCAGAAAAATCACCACAATTGACATTCTGTGCCTACTGTTTATTCTTGGAGTATTGTCACTCTTTGTTGTCTCTACCACTGTGTTTTTTCTACACTCCCTGTCACTGCTAGGGGATGTTTATCTCAGTCAAATCACTTCAACACTTTATATACTTGCACAGCATAAGTATTCTTTCAGTCTCCTGGAATTCCCCCAGTGCCTTCAAAATCAAGGTCAGTGAAAAAGAATCCTCAGCCAACTATTCTATTACTCCTGAGGTTCATGGGCATCTAAACATGCCAGGTTATCCTATATGTTCATCCTACAGATCTTCCCCAGTTCCAGATGATCAAAGAACAAATCCTCTTTAATTTATATGAATTATAGGAATCCTATTTTTTTTTCCAAATAAAAATAATAAGCTGTTCTGTCTTATTAGCACTTTCGCCACTCAGTTCTGAACCAGCCACTCTCCCAAGATGTTTGGCTCTCTGTGTACTTCTATACTGACCTTAGCCTCACAGCTGGCATGCAAACCTCCTGAGCAGGAGCTGCCTGACCTTTAGAGGCAATGGTGAGAAGGTTTTCCACTCAGGGTAACCTGTGAACTAAGGAATCTATTCTCTTAGAGGTTTGATAAGACTGGTAACTTCTACAGGGAAGAACAGGCCATGGAGCAGCAATTGTTCCCCAGCCCTCTCTGACGACTCTTAATCATTTCAGCTCATAACCTGCTCACAAGCTAATACAGGCTTTAAAATGATTGATGACTCATATGCAAGTGCTTTTTATTGGGGTAGATATAGTCAGGGGACTGTTAAAGAAAGATGGAAACTCCTACTCTGCTCTTAATCTCTTGCTATTCTCAGTTTTCTCCATTTCTACAGACTCAAGAGCAATGCTTGGACTGCATTCCCTGATCGTCAGTGATACTGTATGCCACATTGGCCCCGTCAGTTTAAAAGCATACGGAATTAAAATAAAATCAAACTATCTCATTAGATTCTGCTTTCTGTGACCCTTCCTGTGATGTTAGGTGTCCCAGCTGGTCAGTCAGCATGGGGTATGAGGCAGCAGGCAGCGAGCACTGGGAGCAGGAGGGAATTCCAGGTGTACAGAGGGGGCAGGGCATGTGAGCACTTCACGGGAATAAAAGCTGGAGCTGTTTTGGTGAGTGCATATGGCCATGTGGGTTTCCCTAGTTTCAGTTTTTCTGCAACAGTGTTTGTATTTACCACATTTAACAGCTAACTTTTTGAAAATAATAAACCAAACCTTGAGGCAAAAGGTTGCCTCATCATTATGAGTTCTTCATGCTGGCCAAGATCTCACCTACTTTTTCTAAACAGAAAGTAATGTCCAGCTAGGGCTTGACTGAATGCCACTGCAATAGGCACATGGCCTTTCTCTGCCCTTCTCCTGCCAGACTACAAGAGCTGAATCAGTCTAATACATGCTGCCACAGACTATTTATATTTTGCATTTGTTCAAAACAAGAAGTCATAGCTGTGTAGAGTAACTGCTAAAAACAAAAATAAAAAATTCTATATTAAGACACATTATATATTGAACTTAAGCTTCCACCATTCAATTTACAATTCAACAGCCAAAATATATAACTACAACCTCTGTGATGGGAATTGATTTCCATATGATGGGTTTTATGGAGCAGTAAACATTACACTACTCGGATAATTCAACACAGCCATCCATGGCGTTCCCTTTTGCTCTGCACAGCCCATATACTGCTCACAGCACACTGTGTTAACAGATAAGAAAATGCCAGCTAAATAAAGGTCATCTTTTCAGTGTCTCACTTTCGTGTGTTCTAGTGTTTGCAGTCTTCAGTCTGGTCACAGTTTACATTGTTAAGCCTTAAATGGAGATTATCTTGACAAAGGCCTTTTGAAGCCTGAGAGTTTCCATTTTTGTGTTGAAATACCAGATGTCACCCTCAGACTTCATATATTCTTTAATTCTAATTGATGGCAGACAAACTTTGATCAAACACTGGGCACTGAAGTTACATTTTCTCTGTGCTGTGTGTTAAAGATCATTTTGAAAAACTGTCAGCAAATGCTTGACAGCTTTATTTCTACTTTGTAATTAAAGAGCCTGTCTTGTTTTCCAAATGGCTCTGGAAAATGTTACACCTTTTTTTGCCAAATTTATGCCTTATTATTACTCTTGGTGTTTAAAATAGTCTTTGTTCTGTAAGAAGGGAACCAGCTCCAATTATTGGGTGGGGAAGGAGTATTGAGTGGAATGGATATTCCTCTACTTATTTTAAGTAAATTTAGTTCATTTCTCATGAAAGGAGCCTGCCTATAGGCAAGGTGGAGGTAAACAACTTTCCAACAGTTGAGCTAGGCAATAAGCATCTCACGTGTGAATACTCACCAGAAGGTACCAACTGGGAAAGGCAGAGCAATATTTCTCTGAATTACAATATTTGTTCTGAATTGCCATGTTCTCAAATCCTTGCTGCTATAAAAAGTAGGTCATTATTATGATTTTGAAGTGAACTGTGGTGCTTTCAATGCCCTGTGTTATGTCCTGTTTATAGTTTGGTGTGGATTTACTGTTGGGCGGTTGAGAGCTGTGCCCTGTCTGGTAAGCTGTAATGAGAGAGGGTCTGCTCCTCAAAATACCCTTCACATGGAGAAGATACTACTAGTGGATTGAGAAGGAATACAGTGAATGACGCTTCCGAATTGCATTTCTTCTACAGAGGCAGTGGAAAGCAATGCTAGGAAAGACCAAAAGTCATTTCAGAACAGTCTCACCCTATATGGAGTCAGTACAAGGAAGCATTTCAATACACAGTAAATTTTAAGCACCTTAGGAAAATGATTAAGGATATTATTTAATACTGTCCTGAGTCAGGACTAATATCTGTTTATTTAAATAAAATCAAAATTTCTGTAAGCTCAGAGAGAATGCAAAAGTGAAGGCAAACCCCAATTTGATAAATATCTACAGCCCAGGCAGCCTTCCAGAGGGCAGGCATTCTCCAACGTTACTGCAGTTAAGAGGTGGGAAATATTTCCTGGACACACCAGCTCTGTATTTGAGTTAGCCAACTCTGAAAAAGTTGGGCTTATTTTTCCAGCAGCTGCGGGGAGAATAACTATGTCTATGGAGCAGGTAAACTCAAATGCAAACATATTTTTGTATCTTTTAGAAAATCTATGGACTTGAACCAGAATAGCAGTTACTGAAATTGCTACTCAGCTCAGTGTGCTGAGTTCAGTGAAGTTACATACAGCTAATCTTGTAAGTAGCAGGGTAGCTACCTACCATCATCCCATAAAAATGTTGGAGGGGAGCGTAAGGTCTGGCTTAGCTTGTTTCTTTAGCCGCAGGATAATGTATTTCTATTAACTCTGCTGTGCTTTACCTGTCTGTGATATTTTATTCCTTTCAATAGATTTTTGCTCCTTAAGCTTACTCATGTGCTTCAAAATATACGCTTACCTGGTTCTCTTGGTCTGTATTTGCTTTACTAGTAAGTGCTGGTACTGGTACTAATGCCATCACTGAAATAAGTTTGATCTCATGAGTACTGGATGATGTTGAAATAGTGATACTGAATGAATACATGTTTGCTACAATTGTCTTTTCTGGGAAAAAATATCTTTCTAATATCAACTTTCGTATGTCCCAGCTGAGTTCTTTTACTAAGCTCTATCTATCTAGTTCTCTCTGTCTGTTGTTTAAAATATATCCAAATAAAAATACCATAGCCAAGTAATGAGCTACAATCTTTTCATATTTGTTTTTCCTACCAATAGTCTTGAAGTACAGGTTTTATGTGCAATGTGCAGCTTGTTTAACAAAGCCAAACTCTGTTCAGATAAAAATACCCCCCTGTAAAATTTTCAGCTCCCCTGCAACAGCCTATGGAGGCAGAAAAGGCAGTTTCATAATCTTTGCTGGCCTGAAGCACTTGATTCCTGACTACTAGGCAATTTGTTAACTCTTCTAATCCAAATACGCAAAAGGGTGAGTAAGCAATAAACCATTTCAAATCAATCCATCTGGCAGTAGGTAAAATAGCTATAATGAACAGCATGTTTACAGAGCACATTTCCTACTCAGTCTAGTCATTTGCAGGATTCAGGCCATGGATGTCACAGGTTGTCTAAGAAGCATCGGATGCAAGGAGATGACTGGATGTGAAAGGGGGCTTTGAGGATAATGTCTGATGATGGATGCTTGCTGTTTACACACACTTCATTAGTTAAGTCAGTCCAGCTGGTGCTGCTGGGACTCCTCTGCTTTCCCTACTGCTGCTGGCCGTTTGCTCTGAGTTCATAGGTGAGTGAACACAAACATATGCTTCCCAATGTATGATTTGTGTAATGATGATGTTGTGGTTTAACCCCAGCCAGCAACTGAGCCCTGCTCAGCCGCCGCTCGCTCACCTCTGCTGAGATCAGGGGGAGAATCAGAAGGTAACGGCTTGAAAGTTTAATAGGGAAAGCAAAAACCACACAGGAGCAAAGCAAAAAAGGAATTAATTCACTGCTTCCTGTGGGCTGGCAGGTGTTCAGCCTTACAGGAGAGCAGGGCTCCATCACACATAACAGTGACTTGGAAGATGAATGCCATTGCTCTGAATGTCCCCTGCTTCCCCCTTCTTTCCCCAGACTGATATACTGAGCATGATGCCATATGGTGTGGAAAATCCCTGTGTTCAGCTGGGGTCAGCCACCCCAGCTGTGTCCCCTCCCAGCTCCTTGTGCATCCATAGCCCTCTCTCTGCTGGGGTGAGAGGCAGAAAAGGCCTTGGTGCTGTGTGATCATTGATCAATGATAGCTACAACATCCCTGTGTTATCAGCACTGAAAAAATTAACTCTATTCCAGCCAAAAGCAGCAGAGATGACTAAAGCGTGAGGCATCTCTAATGGAGCTCTTAGAATTTCCCATTCTCTATAGAGGCTGAAAGGGATATATTATAGTATTTCCCTCCTCTGCAGGCACAGCAAACACACAATCTATCGAGTTTCTGTTTTAAATATGGCAATTTTATTTTGACTTGAAATACTCTGGGATCTGACAAGATCCTGAATTCACCTCCAGCATGAGAAGCTTTGTATTTGTCTCAGCCAATGCTATCATCATAATGTCTTGGTATTATGAATCTGGATTGCCTTCAATGGGAACACAAGCCCTAGTAAATAACAGCAGGATTTAGCTTTGTGTATGAAAAATTATCAGGTGAATCAGTACTAGCAGCAAAAGCAACTGAATAGCTGTCTGAAAAGTGAAAACATGAAGTGCTTTTCAATGATCCTGAATACAACAGCTAAAAATCACACCAAGCTAACAGTTACACTACAACTGTGGTAACACACTGTTCAGCAAGGATGAGCCAATTCTTTTGCTTTGTGAACAGTGAATAACACCAAATTTTTACAATTCCAGTCAAATTCCTTGAGTAAATACAGGTGGAAGTGTTGATACAGGCAGGAAAAACATCATGTACCTCCCAGATTTTTAATGACAAAGGACAGGTCATTTTCCTACATTTAGTATTGATGCTCACATTTTATTTTGTATTTGGGCATATAGTGTTATTTTATTTTTATTATGGGCCTTGTGAGCAGACAGCTACTTCCTTTCTTCTGTGAGCTGTCTCATAGCTTTAAATTGACAGCTCCTGGAGGAGAGAGACAGCATGTGACATGTGTACAGAATCCAAGATTGATAAGGTTATGCTTTTATTCATTTTAATAACTAAGAAGGAGTGAAGATTGACAGTTCACTCAGTCATTAATAAAGACTGACTTTATTCCCATTCATGAAGCGGCTAGGCAAATTTTAAAAAAATTAAAACTTTATTATTATTATTAATAATAACAATTATAACAATAATAATTTAGTACTTTCCCCTCATATAAAATTTTGAAAAAATCACTGTCAACAAACAGAGTTTGAATTAGTCTGAAAACTACCCCAAAATTACTGATCTGTTTCAATTGTTGGGGTTTTTTTTGAAATATCTTTTCTGCTTACAGATTGACCAGAGGCAGGACTTAAATAAATGCTTGCTGTAGTTAAATATGTTGCTAAACCTTAGCAGAGCCACAGGGCTAATACACCATTCCAGACAAGAGAGGCTCAAACTTTTACTTTTAATTTGCCATGGATGGAGGTCTCTGGCTCACCTTGGCTGAATTAAAACAGTAATAAAGAGATCAGTGCTTGAGTCCACTGTGAAGGACTTGACAGAGCAGACTCAAGCCTTGTCCCATTGGTCACTGAGGGATGTCAATGCTGACAGTGGCTTTTGCAGGCTGTACCTTGTGTGAAAAGGAGCCTGGACACTCCTGTGATGGGATGGGCAGGACCAGCTTACAGAAGAGAAAATCACCACACAAACCCAGCTGCAACATGTGCAGGGTAAAGGAAGCAATCACACAATCATGTAAAGTCTTTTCTTCTGTTAGCACTATTCCTCTTTCAATTCCTTTGAAGACTCGTTCAAGCTTTCCCTCCCAAAGTCAGGTTTAGTTAGATTTGAACAGTTTCACACCCATTTCTTTCCTTGATTGCACTGTCAAATGAGATTGATTTGTCAGTTTGTCTGTTCATGTTCTACAATAAGATGTCAATCTCCCAGACCTAAGAAGCTCATAGGGTTTTTTTGGCAGTGAGTCACGTTTTCAGCGGTTTGGCTGTGAAAATCATTGTTCTCATTCTTGTGTTGACTGATTAGGTGAAGGGCAGATAAAGAAAATCTCGTTGTTTAAAAAAAACCCCACCTCTTGCTTCAGCTGATTGGGTGGAGAGATGGTTTTGTTCCCATAGCAACATTTTGCATCCAAACCTGCAGAAATGAGGCTGGCTACAGGCATTTCAAGCATGCTGCCTTTAAAGAGCAGGTTGCACTCTACAATGTGTTTTCATTTTTGCATCCAACAGAATTATTCAGCAAACACCAGTGGAAAAAAAAATAAAAAAAAAATCTTTGCATCCACATACGTGAAGCTGGAGCCTGGTGATAGTAGGTGTGCTCCAGGGTACCCCCTTGAACTGCTCTCATAGAATGCTCTGTGTACTATCAGTTTTCTAGACACCAGAACTTTCAGTATAAAACTGTCAGCCCAAAGCTCAGATGTCACTTTTGTAAGAGTTCTTTTACTTTCAGTGGAGTCAACACCACTGAGGAAGATGTTTGGAGGGAGCTGGCTAATGGGCTGAGGAAGAGTAAAGCCACTGTGGGAGGTTGTACATCAGAGAGGTGGGGCAGCACTAGCAGATGGGCTGTTGGATTCTTGTAGAAGTGACAGGATGAAGGAAAAAAGTCTTTCCCAATACAAGGAGCTGCTGAAGGAAGACACCACTGGACAAAGATTGGAGGATAAAAGTAATTTATGTTCTGGGTTTTTTCACCTCTTAAATGTTGATCATACAGTAATAGGGGTCATTTTTGTGGGAACTGGCCTTCAGTGACAGAGGGACAAGACAAGGAACGTATTTTGCTTCAGGACTTTCGGTTCATTTGTGAAAAACTGGAAAATAAGCACAGGGCAGAAGAAATTTGTAGTAGTCTTTAGGGAAGATGATATAAACTGGCCCTACCTCTTTGGCTGCCATCCAGCTGTGTTTCTCTAGACAGACTCTCTCAATCAGCACAAGTCTTGCTCAGGCAGAACTGGGAGATTCCATGTATTTATCCAGAATTTCACTTTGGCAGATAAACAGCTCAGTGGGACAGTACATGTCAGAAGCACAGTGGTTTGGTCCAGGAAAAAATGATTAATTCCTCCACAAGGACAAAACTGCCAACAAAATGCACACATAGAGGCATTGTTAGAGTATTTTAAGGATTGTAGATTATATTAGTATACAGTGATATTTTATGGGAAATTGCGTCACCTTTTCTTCATGTTTGGCTTTGGGCACTGATAGTATGACATTAAGAATAACAAAAAGTTGGTGTTATTGGCAAATTCCTTAGTGAGAACGAGTTGAGAGGACCATAGGGTAGCACCATTCAGCTGGTAATGTAAAACTGTAAAATCACCCAAATATGAGAAGGCTGTTACCTAAAGCTTTTTGGAGGGAAGGAAATACAGACAGAATGATTTGACAAGTTTTGTGGAAGGAAGACACCAAAAAATATGAGCGAAAGTCAGAGGAAATAAGAAGCAGGTGTGTCCATACTGAATGCCAGTTGCTCTCCAGTTTTTCTGGACTTCATCTGAGCTGTCCAGCATGGGGTGGAATTCCCACCTGTCATATTCTGATTAAGTGACATTATTGCATGTGGCTAAAGCTCTATGAAGATGAGCAAACTAACATGGCTTTGTCAAAACAAGCTTGAAAATAATTGTACAGTTCTCGTCAGTCATAATTTTTGTTAGAGGGTTTTTGGAGGAGGAAGTATGTTTTTGTACAGGATCTGTTCCTGGAGACAGTGGATCAATCCCACCAAATCACACATTCCTTTGTGTCCAGACTTCCTCTGAAGATGTCTGGTATTGAACAAGCATAATAAGTAGGGTAAAACTGTGAGAGAAAAGGGGCACAGGGACTGATGTAAGAGCGAGCGTACTGAGGAGGAACATAAACTTACAGCAGCAGAGGGGCAGGAGAATGTGGCTGCCAAGGGCTACGTACAGTCATAACAACTGATAAAAACCAGCAAAAAACACCACAAAAGCCAAAAACACAGTGATGGGATGAAAGAGTGGAAACATAAGCAGTCCTGAGGCCCTGAAATGATGTTATGTCAGACAAGACAAATCAGTAAATTTAATTATTTGATGCTGTTCGGCCATGTGGCCTGGAGTTGTATCAAAAATCCATACCCACCACATTTCTTGATAGGTCTGGATTCCAAACTTTTCATCTATCTAAAAATGCTTATATTTTCAAAATAAAGCGATGTACTTAAAATTTAACAGCTCCAGAAAAAAAAAAATAAATACAGAGGTCAGCAATGTGAGAAGGAGACAGCTGTTACCAGAAGGTAATTTAAAAACATGCACTGAGGTGAGTTATCTAACACAGCTTTGGACATCAGGATCCATCTCCAGGGCAAATGGTTCAGCCCTGAATTGAGAAGACAGAAGCTCTGGCCTTGAGATGGGAACCAGACTTCCACAATCTGTTGTTAGGTATCCCAAGGAGATTGTTCTCTGAAAAATCTCTTTCAGTTGCTGACCTTGGATAGTTTCTGGCTTATCAGGAGATGAAACCTGTTCCAAAGTACTGAACCCTACTAATGGATAAAAAGCCAAGATACCCAGCACTGACATTTGGAGGATGCTAAGCACCCCATACATGTAATTTTAGTGTTGCAAATCTCAGGATTTCAACTATTTTTTAATCACACTCTGAGATTTTCTTCAGAAAACAAGTGATTTCAGATCACATATATTTTCATGAGTGTAACTACAAAGAAAACAAGCTAAATAGCCAGAGAAGATTCCCCCACATCTATGGTCTAGGATTATTGCTGATTCTTTGTTATTATCCCATTTCACTTATTGGTAAACTAGTAGCTATATCAAGTTTACAGACTCAAACCTCCTGCAAGCAAGACGTGCAATTCAGTGAGAAATGTCTGGGAGAAATCTGTTTGAGAGTCTGTCACAATCAGGTGACAGCAGGTACATGAAGAGGGATGTGTCAGCATTTTGCACAGGGGAATGGCCAAGAAGAGTTAATGACTGTAGCAGGCAGCTTTCTTGGAAACACCACTGGTTTCTGTGCACAGTCATCTACGGTGACTCTGAAAACATCCCATTGTACCTGTAAAACAGACATTTTGACAAAACTCAGGGTTTTTCATTTTCAGGAGACAAAAGAAAGGGAAGAGGCAAGATGAGCAAGTGAATAGGAGCACTACTGAGGACTGTGCAATCAGACTTGACTGTAGAGCAGAGAAAGCCGAGGCTGGATGGCAGAAGAGAGTGAAGAAGGACCTCACAACCAGCACCAGGAGACACAAATCATCATGCTCAAAGGAGCACAGCAAATCTTAGCCCAATAGCTGGCACTGACATAACCAACATAACAAACTGCACATTCCACTCAAGTGACAACCCCATTTCAGCACCTTAAGCCAGCATTGTGCTGAGTGACACCATATACCATAAGATCAAAAGCAGCAATATTTGACTCAGCATCACAGACATGATGGTCAAATTTGATGGCCAAGTACTCGGCTTGCTGCTCTCCATGACAATGTTACAAACTTAATACCAGCCTGCCAGTGAATATTCTCTTGCTTCAGCTAAACTGCTCCTGTCAAACCAAGTTCAAGTGTAAATGTGATGGCAGTTTACCCTAACTTGTCTGCTTTTTATTTTTAACTATCTTGCTAGAAATTAATTTCTGTGGGTTGCTATATGCTTACAGGACTGAAGTTTCCTGAGAAGTTACCTGAAGAATGTACCAGGACACAGAGAAAACTTGAAATAATGGGTAGCGCTAAGATAAGTCACATCCTTCAGAATCTGAAATGTGTGGTGCTGTCCTCCCGAGCACAGCACACCCCGCTGCTGTATTTTGGGCTGCTGGGCACACGGGGCAGTGTGTGCAGATGGGACAGCCACGATTCACCCCACACAGCCCACAGCGGGAGCCCCGGCCTCTCCCTTTGAACACTATCACAGAAAGTGTGCAATAATTAACAATAAATACCTTTGGAGATCGGATTCTATTTTACCTTCAGAACAGCCTGTAACTCTGGCGGTGTACTACAGCTTTCAGGAAAAGTAAATTGCTGCTGGGATGCGTGTCATTTGCTTCGGGTGAGACTTGTTTGGCTGCGAGAAGCCGGAGCACGGCGGGGTTCGAGCACCAAAAGCTCGTGGTCCGAGGAGCTTCCCGGGGCGGAACGCGGCTGGGGCGATGCGGCCCCTCGGACCATCCCGCCCTGCAGCCCGGCGTCCCCTCGCTCCCCGGCGGGGGCGGCCCCAGCCCTGCCCTGCCCTGCTCTGGCCCGGACCGGCCAAAGGGGGGCTTTCCCTGGGGGTCTCAGGGCAGTGCGGGGCGGGGGTGGGTGTGCCCGGCCCCCCCGGGCGCGCAGCCGGTGCCGGGCGCAGCCGTGGCGGAGCCGCCGCTCGGAGCGGGGCGGGCGGTGCGCACGGAGGGGCCGCCGCGCCGGGAGGGGCGGGAGAGCGCGGCGCCGCGGCGGGAGCCCCCCGCGCTGCCCGCACAGCATGCTGCGCAAGGTGAGCACCGCGCTCCGCGGAGAGGCGCGGGGAGCCCCGCGGGGCCGCCGCCGGATTCGGGCACCGACCGGGCGGGGACGGGAGCGGGGCCCCGGCAGGGGGCGCCCTGGAGCGTGCGGCCCGCGGGGCAGGGGCGGCAGCGAGGGCGGGCGGGGCGCGGTGTGAGGGGCGCGGGGCGGTGTGAGGGGGGCGGGGGGCGCGGTGTGAGGGGCGGGGGGCGCGGAGCGGGGTCGCGGCCCCGGGTGCGGGCAAACTTTGCCTCCCCGGGCGGGCCGCGCTCCCGGCGGAGTTGCCGTGGGTGCCGGGGCGGCGGGGGCCGGGGCGCGGGGGCTCCCCAGGCCGCGGAAGGGCTGCGGCGGCTCGGGGCGAGCGCTGAGCGCCGGGAGCGGCCGGGGCTGCCCGCGGGGCGGGGGCCGGGGGCTTTCCCCGCCGCTATTGTTCCTGCACGGCCACAGACCATCCCCTGGCTGTGGGATCGCGGGCACGGATGGGCTTGGGGCGAAGGGAGCAGCTCTCCGGCCGCACCGGGCAGCGCTGGCGGTGCTGCGGGCAGGCGAGCCAAGGCTCCCATGACTGCCCAAGGCGCTGCTGAAAGGGTGTAGAAAAATAACCCGAGGCTCTTAGCCCAGGAGAGCGTGGCGCTTTACCAGACCCCACTGTGGAACTGCAGCCGAGGGCTATTAAAGTCAGTGGGGATCCTGTCCCTGACATTCAGCTCCAATCACAATTTTCACCGCTCCTTCCGAAAAGGGACGCTCCGTCCTGGGCAGGCTGGGGCTCCCTTCTGGGACAGGCTGTGACAGGGCAGTGCCGGTGGAGAAGGCGCGGTATCAAAGCAGTGAGTCACGGAACTGCCCAGGCCTCTTGTCCCACTGTTGTTCCTGCTTTGCTCCCATTTCGTGTCATCTCTCCAAATTTTGTTGTGACATGCTTAGGCCCATTAGCCCAAGTGTGCAGTAGCTCAGACAACTGGAGTAGTAAGAGTCTCTCAAAATTCATGTTAAAAGACATGGGAAATCTCTTCCATCACTTACTGGTGAAGGAGGTGGTTGGAGCCCGGGATCCTTTTCAGCTGCTCTGAGGCAGATCCAGGTTGCAAAGGCTGTGCTTGGTTTGGCAGAGCCCGGGGAACAGAGAACAAACAAGATGATTTCTCTTTGTTTTGGGAGAAACCCTCCGCTTAGCTGGACTCCCTAAGGCTGGTATTGCTAATCTCTTCTACAAACAGCGGTATTTTACTAATAGTGTTAATTATTGTGTGCTTGTTATATGATTTGGACAAACTGGTTAAGAAAAAGCTGATTAATTCTGCTCTCTCTTAGTGAATAATGTGGAACAAATGCTTTTTCTGAATTTTATCTTCTTCCACTGCCCATCATAGTCCTTTGCTATAAGGAGAGGAAATGCAGAGTGTGGTCAAGATTTGAAATTAAGTGTTTATTAAAGGGCAAAATTACCTTGGGGATTGTGGATACAAGGTATTTGAGCCTTGTTTATTTGTGATACCTAATTCTGTGGCTGCTCAAGGGCTGAATCAGGCTTTGAGGGTTGGTTTATACTGTCAGCCTGTTTTGTGCTGCATGTTTATGAGCTGTCCATTGCAGACTGATCTCCATGTGAATTATGGGCCACTTGTGCTAAATTCCTGCTGTACACAACCACAGCACTGCCAAGAGACGTTAAACCAAGCTCACTTTAGCCTAAAGTGATAAAATTTGTAATTTCTGATTTTTAGGCAACACTTTAGCACTAATGAAGGCTGCATAACAAATCATCTGAGAAAGGAAGTCTCCTTTTAGACAAATGGAGCAAGAAATAAAAAGAAATTGCAGCTCTGACTTTGGATCAGGAGTGCTCCGGTTCTGCTTTGGGCATCCCACTGGGCAACCTTCCTCACTGAGTTCACAGTCCTTAGCATGTCTTGGAAAATCAGTAATCATGTGCAGAATCAACGGTAAAATTAATTTCATGTCATGGCTCTCTGGGATGGAGAAACTTCAGTGTTGACTGCTTTGTCTCCTCTTTATTCTCTGCTGTTCCAGAGGATTTTCTACCACTTCCATCTTAACATCCCCTTTTTTTGCTTTTATATCTGTGAGAAAGGGAACATAAAACACAGAGAAACCCTGTTTTCCCTGTTTTTATATTGTTCCCCTGTCTTGTGATTTTATGGCCAGCAAGAGGAAGCCTAACATTTGAGATCCTTCTGATTTGCTGTCTCTAAATGCAGTTTATGTTTCAGTGATTGCTTCAAAAGTAAGTAAATATATAAATAAAAGCTGGGTCACTGAGTTGGAAGGGTCAACCTCTTGCATGGGGTTTATTATGGGTCAAAAACTTTGTGTTAAATCTACGCTTTCCATTTGGTTCATGTTTTCCAGTGCCATCAGTGCTCATAAAGGAGCAATAAGTAAAAGAGTTGTTTTGGGTGCCTCACTAACATGACAAAAACCTGGGGTTGGTGGCTGGAAATATGAAATAATGTCCTTCCCCTTTCTGTTTGAGGTGTACTGAATTTCAAGTGTAGTGCAGAGAAAAAGGATCTGTGAAGATGGGTGGAATCAGTGAAATGTTGGTGCCTCAGGGGAGCTGCCCTTGCGTTGTGTGGATGGGGTGAGCTTTCCCTAAGCTGAGCCCGTGGCTGCCCAGGTGAGCTGATGTCCCCGAGGAGCTGCCTGCTCCCCATGCTTCAGTCACTGCAGGGGATGGAGTCTTTCAGGGCTGGTGACCTGAGGCCAGCAGTGACATGCAGCAGCTGGCAGTGACACAGTGATGTGAGTGACACAGCCATGCTCTGTGCAGCACCCTCTGCTCCTTTGCTGCTGGGTCCAGAAGCACATCTTAGGCAGACAATCCTCCATGTGCTCCTCAGGTCTCTGCCGTAGTCTGTGGAGGAAAGCAGAGCAGTGCAGGCTAAGTGAGGTCTGGCACTGTTTGTGTCAGGGCTGTGCAGCACGGCACAGAGAGCACCATGGACAGGGAAGGAAGGGCAGTAGCAATGCTCTGCTAGCCTGCTGCTTTCAAGGTTCTCTGCTGGGCCTGGAGCTTAGCTCAACAGGTCTTACCGAGTGCCTGCCTCTGCTTACCACCCCTTCTGGCTCCTCCAGTTGCTTGTGTCCAACCTGTTCTTCACAAAGGGAGCACTTTTTGAAATCCTTGGAGTACTAGTGAGGTCATTGATTAGTAATTGTCCTAACACCATATTTGAGATGCGCTATGGGAGTTCAGTCTTTCCAGACAGAGTCATCCCCCTCCCTTTCCTTGTCTCTACACACTCTTTTCAGACTTCAGAAATGTGATAGCTGTGTGTACAGATCTTCCTGGCTACCACTCCTCTTGCTCTTCAAGCTGCTCATAGTAGTTAGAGATGGCATAGACGTGTCCAACTACTTTCTTACTTGTATGAGCCCTGTTGT
Source organism: Zosterops lateralis (assembly GCF_965231275.1). Classification (NCBI taxonomy): domain Eukaryota; kingdom Metazoa; phylum Chordata; class Aves; order Passeriformes; family Zosteropidae; genus Zosterops; species Zosterops lateralis. Next base: position 29,374,046 of record NC_139765.1, read on the forward strand.
GTAATATGTGGGTGCTGCAGCTGGATGTGTAACTAATGTCAGCTGAGGCTGGTCCACTTGATTTCATTCCACATGAAAGATTTGATTCTTTTTCTTCTATATGCCCCTCTTCTCACTTAGTTTCTTATTAGTAAAATACAAATGCATATATAAGCAGGGGGAAGATCCCTGAGGTTGTTTTCCTGGTTTTGCATACCTCCTCCTTCCTGGTCATTCAAATACAGTAGACTGGCATTGTAGTTAATGGAGACAAGCTGCCTATTAGCTATTGCAGGAATGCAGTAACAGAGAGGACAGACTACATTTCCAGGTAACAGATGGAAAGCCCGTTCTCCAGACCTCAACAGTCTTGTCTCTTTGGATTTGTTCCTCTCAGTTTCTCTTGCCAGATGACCTACCTGTCCTAATTGACCGTATTCAAAGTTAATTTATTCAGTCTCAGCAATCTCTCACCCGATCACTGAAGCACATATTAGCTATAAATTCTCACTTATGTCTCCTTATATTATCTCTCTGAATACCTTATCTCTCTGTATACCTTGTTCACTTTCACTAGGGTAAACCAATTCACATGTCAAACACTGCCAGTATTATTTCTTCAGGCAAGGTGCACCTACACTTGGAAATTAATGAAAATCAAATACACCAACAAGAAATTAGCAGTTAGGAACAACAAAATTAAGAAATTAGTATGAGCAGAATATACTGAAAATCCAGGCTGGGCTAAACCAAGTCTGTAATGAAGATGAAATTGTGTGCTACTTTGAGGTTTTTATGTATAATTTAATACTCTTAGATGGGTTTGGTCTCTGATACTCAGTAATCAGTAACTACTCTTGCGAGCACTTATGGAGAGGGAAAGGAAACAGTCTGGCTTATTAATGTTCTGTGATAAGGTAGTGAGGAGAGACAAATATACCTTGACAAGTACAGAACAGTGCTTGCTATAAAATTTATTCATCAGGTGTTTGAGCAGAATGAAAGCTTTATTTTTACCAAGTTGTCATTGTCTGGTGTTTACAACTTGTTGGGAAAAAACTGGGACAATTTGTGCTAATGGGAGAGAGTGGCACTATGGCTCTGCTGGGGAAGAAGTGTGCCCTTTTGTAATATTTATCTGCTCAGAAATTGCCTTCAAATAGTATATAATAGTGTCAGTCAAGGACTAAATTTCAGGGTTGTGGTAATACAGAGATTTTCCTTTTCAGCTATTTTAGAGGCTCTACTATTTTGACTACCCTCGAGGAATATGAAATGTGTTATCAGTTAAATCCATGACAACACATAACTTACTTAAGCATTAGATTTAGCCGAGTTAACATGCAGTCAATTTAACTGGCTAAGACACAGGCCACCCTGGCAGGAGGGAGCACTGAATAAATCCTGGCTCCAGACACAGCAGAATGGCAGTTCAAACAGGGGCCTCTTGCCTTCGGGAGAAGCAGGACAAACAGACAGTCAGAGATTTCTTCAACAGTTGGGCATGCTGTGACAGGGGTGAATTTAAGTGGATTTTAGTGAATTTGCAGTGAATTTAGGTGCCTGCAGGTGCCTAAAAGATCTCATAATGTGCATGAGGATTTCAGTGGGACATCAGCATTGGTTTTGAAGGACTAGAGAGGATTTCCTGCCTTTACCTCAAGTGTTCCTCTTTGCTAAGGAGTTCATCTTTCCCATCACTGCTTCTGCTGTGTTTTTTTTTTTTTTTTTTTTTTTTTTTTTTTTTTTTGTTTTGTTTTGTTTTGTTTTGTTTTGTTTTTTTTTTTTGAATTGTGATTCAACTGATTAGCAGCAGGATTCATCTTTTCCAACAGTGTCTATGATGCAAAAACAGATCAAAATGGGGTGAAAATTTTCCAGTGCTTGAAGACTTGAGAGTGGCAAGGATGTAAAGGGGACCAAGGCAATGAGGCTGAGACTTCAAGCTCAGCAGTGGTGTGTGCTGTGGCAGACAATAGAAGATATTTCATTCTGCTCAGCAATGTAAAATAGGATGTTTAAAAGGTAGGATGAATTTTCTGCAGTTTTCGAGGTCCTAAGTTGGAAATGTCATGGGATAAAGAAATGTCAGTGGGATATCTCAGTTATATCTACTGTCTACTTAAAATCTGTCCTAAGATTTATTTTCTTAAGAAAATTCTAGAGTAAATTTCTTTGAGAGTGGGCAGTAAGGAATCAAAATGTAATGAAAAGTCAATGGGATTTATGTATCAAAGTCCCTGGGTTCACTTTCTAAAATGGCATGTCAATGACTGATGTGCTTTCAACTGTCTTTCTTACTGGTCATATTTTTATCTGTTGATGAGCAGAGAGGAGAGCAAGGCATAAGTGACACGGGGAGGAAGAATTAGAAAGTGACTGATTGTTCAATCTCGGTCAGCAAAAGACCTGGAGCCGTCAAATGAAACCATCAGGCCCCTCAAGTTCAGAGCAGAGGAATGGGCTCTGCATTGAGCTGTGAGATTCCTGGCCACTGGGTGTTGGGGAGAGCATGAGTTTCCATGGATTTAAATTCACATAGAATATGCCCCTGGGGATAACATGAACACTGCTGACTCAAAACCCCCTTGACCCACGGGTCTCCAGCAGCTGGGAAATATTCTGGGGAGCAGCATTACATGGTTATTATTCTAGTCATGGGAGTCTTCCCAAGACATCCACTGTTGGCCACTGTTCCAGTCAAGATACATGCATCTATTTAATATGAACCACTATGTTCCTTACCATCTAGCAACACAGAACTGAACTTTATTTTCTGCTGAGCTTGCTTGTGAGACACTGAACCTGTTAGACATACCCTTGATTAAGCCTATCAGCTGAGAAAAGTTTTGAGTCTATGTTGTCTCAGAGAACATGTGCATAATTTGAGATGGAAATAGTGAGAAAAGGAATGGAAGAAGGCTAAGGTATCTTAAACATGTTGACTTCACTGAACTAAAGCCAGAAAGATTTGATTAAAGTAATTTATTTTGTTCAAGATTGCCATTCAGGGCAGGGGTAGGTCAGAATGGCTGGTTGCAGGTTTGTTGAAAGCTTGCCTGTGCCAGGATGAATATTTCCATTTCCTCTTGTTCTGAGGAGGAGACAAAGCACTTTCTAGCACAAAAGACACAGAGAAGGGCCATCTTTTCCTCTATATGTTCTCCAATGCTGGAATGTTGTCCTACTGACAAAACAATTAAATCTTAACTTCAAGGAACATATATGAAAAAAATAGGCATGGGAAAAAAAGGGAGAAATGAGCTGATTGAAGAGCAAGTAAAACTTCCAAAAGCCTTTAATAGTCTCCAGTTGTGAGGTAAAAAATGGATAAAGCTCCCCTTTTCTGTCTTGCTACAACATCTGTGCATATCTTGACAGATCTCGTGAGGCTTCAGGACCTTTAAAATCAGGACAATGGATCTTTGGTCACTGTTTTCCTTCTTCTGAGCAATTTCTCTTAAGCCATTGTATTTAATGTAGTTGAACTTGACCTTGAATGCCAGCAGCCATCATAAAAGGAAATGTTTCACTAGCCTATATTATTCTTATCAAAGCTGTTTTAAATAGAAAATTATGTTTTTATTTAAAAAGCCCTCAACAAGCAAAAGCCAGTAAATATATTTCTAAGGAAAATATTATTAGTCCAATGAAAAAGTAACCTCTATTTGGGAGAAAGAAAAAAAAAAAAAAAGGCTTAAATCTCTTTATTCTCTATGGGAAATCAAAATCTTTTCCAGGAGAAAAAGAAATATTTTTTCCCCTGCAGCAATACAGTATTAATGGTTGATAGTTTGATCAGATATTCTATGTTTTGTCTTTTTATTTGTAAATTAGTTCATTTTTTGGGTTTCCTTTTTTTTTGTTGTTGTTGTAGTTTGTTTGTTTGTTTGTTTTATTGTTAATCTTGGGCATTGCTAGCATACAATTATTCATACCAGTAGTGAAATTTGCAAGTCTCCTAGTAGTTCTCCATTCTTTTCAGGTGTTCTAAAAACTGTTTTGTTACGTGTTCTCTTTGCCTTTTCCAGCTTGTTTCTGAACAGATTAATAAACACACTTTTTAATGCATTTCAATTATCTTATTTTTTGTCAAGATATACTTTCAGGTAACACAATTAATTAAAACTCCATTAACTGTTTAAAAAGGACATATCCCCTGGTGGCAAACCTTTGGTATTGGCCTACTTGAGTTAATGAGTGTAAATGGATGTGTGATAAATATTGACTTGCTCAAAAATTAAGGGGATTTTTTTATCCTTTTGCTTGCTTTTTCTATTTAAGTCTGAAGAGATGTATTTTCCATTGCTTTTTTTACCATGCAGATTCAATCTACTTGGTTCTGCCTGATAGTTAGACCCCATTTCACAAATAGTGTGGCCAGCAGGACCAGGGCAGTGGTTGTCCCTCTGTACTGAGCATTGGTGAGGGCACACCTCAAATCCTGTGTCCAGTTCTGAGCCCCTCACTGTGAGGAATTCACTGGGGTGCTGAAGTGCCCAGAGAAGGCAACAGAGCTGGTGAAAGGTTGGGAGAGTGAGTCGTGTGAGGAGTGGCTGAGGGAGCTGGGGATGTTTGACCTGGAGAAGAGGAGGCTCAAGAGGGAACCTCATCACTGTCTACAACCATCTAAAAGAGGCTGTAGCCAGGTGAGCGTCAGCCTCTTCTTCCAGGCAACCAGCAACAGGACAAGAAGACAGAGCCTCAAGCTGCACCAGAGAAGGTTCAGGTTGGATATCATGAAGAATTTCTTCATTGAAAATGTTGTCAAATATTGGAATGGACTGCCCAGGGAAGTGGTGGAGTCACCATCCCTGGAGATGTTCAACCAACGACTGGATGTGGCACTAGTGATCCAGTTAAGTTGGCATGGAGATGTTTGGTCAGAGGTTGGACTCAATGATCTTTATTTTTTCCTGTTCTCTTCTCTGATGTTGAAAGCAGGGCTGGTTGTCGAGGCTTTCAGTGCCACTCGCTGCTGCCAGGTCAACTACTTGTCTGGGCAAACTGTGCTTTTGCAGAACACCTGCACAGGAGGGCAGCTGAGCATAAGACCAATGAATGAGGGAAAGGAGCAGGGAAAAGGTCCTTCTGAAGAGTGATAAGTGTTATATTACATGAATAGATTTCAATTTTTTTAATTACTGGGGAAAAGTGTTAGCCAGAGAGCTCTCTAGGCTGCAATCCTGAGTGCTGTCATTGAAGAAACTGTGTAGAATGAGTTGAGGGTGTGAAAAATCAAATATCCCTAGCCTTGGGTGACAATAGAAGCCTCAATTTTCTGATAGTTATTTATCATTCGTTCTTTTAATGTGTGATTCAAGAGGGGTTTTTTTATCCAAGAGTAGTTTTTAACTTAGTCCTACAACAGGTGACTTGTTTCAACTACTGTTTTCAGATACTAAAAAGTAGGAGTGCAGATTTAGCAAGCAAGAATGTATATCTACATATATAATGCTCAGGTAATTCATGCATGTTGAGACAAAAATAACAGATCTATATCCTAATACACTGACATACCAGTTCTAGGGGTGGGACTGAGTAGTCGAGACTTTTGTTCCTGGCACCTCTGCCGCCAGAATAACTGAAGAAAAAGGTGAAGTTACTTTTATTCAGTACTCTCTTACAGCACTGGTGGAGAATAAAGGAATCTGAAGTCCCTGGTAATAGATAGTAATCTAATGTAAATCCCCAGGCAAGTTAAATTAATGTATTCTCGGCATGGTGCCTGGAGTAGGATGGGGAGGAAGAATGGGAAGGGATGAATCAGCTCTGATGTTTTGCAAGATCCTGCCTTCTACTTCAATATTGTCTTGTTTTCTTTGCCTAAATTTATTCCTGACAGGTGGTGACAGAATGTTTTCATTAAAGAAAAGTTTCCTAGAATTGCAGAAATCATATAAAGTCTCCTGTGGCAAACTAGCATTCAGACTTACAGGCGGCAATATTCTACTTGCCAGCTCTTAAAAGCTTTGGAATTCCACATTGCTGCCTAAATTCCTTTTTTTCCCTGGGCCCCATTATCCAGCAGTGCAAGGCAGAGAGCACAGAAGTACTACTCCTGCTGCTGACCTCTGCACGGAGGGAGAGCAGCTGCCTGCAGGAGTCCTGGGCAGCTGCAGTCAGATTGAACCTTGTCCCTGACACCTCAGTCGCCCTGACCCCAGGTGGGCTCGGGGCAGTGCCAGCATGTGTCCTGACCTGCTTTTGCACTGCTTGATGTTGAATTATGGATCCCCTATGACATTCTTTCGCTAGAGACTCTCAGGTATGGGTGTACAGTTTTAGAACTGCTGTCAAGAGAGGGCAATCTGGTGCTTTGACAAGCTGGGCATTGGAAATGCTGCTATAGGAACGCTACTGTAAGAGTAACACAGGTAGCACTTACAACAATTAGCACTTTCAAAGAGTGCTGGTGCCGCCTTTGTGTGCAGCTGGTGCAGCCAGAGTAGATCCGGATGCTCAGGGGACAAACCCACACCTGTTTGCAGGGGGGGTGGCTGTGCTCACTTCATATGTCCTCGAGAGCCAGTGGTTCAAGTTTATTGGAACCTGCCCTGCCTGCTCCAGTTTCCCAGTTGTGGTTCCTCAGTGAATTTGGATGAGAGTGTGGGATCACTGCTTGACTGTGGCACTGCAGGGACAGAAGACAAAAGGCTATCTGTACCTGAGAAGTCAACCAGAGAGCTCCTGTTTCCAGCTCTAGGTCCAGGGACTGTATGTGGACAGGTTTCCATGGGTGAGGTAGGACAGGAGAAAGGAAGAGGAGCTGCCTGATGAACCAACTGCTGGTGTCATTATTCTCAGCAATGCTGAGCACACTGGAGGTGGTTTGTGAATGCTGGTTCTGGTGTGCTGATCCACCACCTCCAGAATAGCCTGCCTGTAACTAGTGCCCAGGTGTTCAGGCTGGGTTTTCTGTTCTCTGTGATAACTATATTTAGACAGAATACAATTTAGAAATGGAAGATACAAATCACTGAATCAGAGGGAATCATGGCATTGAATCAAATGAAGAAAAAGGTAATACTTTCCCCCATCAGTTTACTTGTTTCTTGCTTCTAGGGTCCATTTTAATTTCATAAGCACATTTTCTTCCTTGGCACTGTTTCTGTAGGAATTTTTAAAGTATGTGTGTGTTCTTAGTATTTTTGCTGTGCTTGAGACTACTCATTTGAATGGTTCAGCCCCCTAGGCCTATACTCTGGTCCTGCTTCTCCACAGGACAGATTTTGGCAAACAGCTTTGAGATGCTAACAAAGGCAGTGAAAGAGGAGAGATACTCACCACATGGCTGAGTGTGCATTAAAAAGCCCTTGCCTACAAGCAAACTTACTGCTTGTAGGACATCTCATCTTCAGAGTGCTTATGGGCATTCATGAAACTCATGAATCCTCATGACACCACCATGAAGTGATGTAAATATGTATTATCACTACAGTATGTGGGATGGCAAGAGAGAAAAATTTCCTGTGCAAAGATTGCCAGAGAAGCCAAGGGGAAAACCTACAGTTTTAAATGACTCTCTTATCCAAGACAACTAGAAATTGCCTTTCTAAGTTGCTGTGTTGTAAAAGCATACACTTGTGTAGGCACATGCATCAGTGCTCTCCTGAACAAAGAAATGTTCCTTAACTAGTGCTTGGGAAACCAGTGCAGCTTTGAAATAGCTGAATGATTCTGCAGGGAAAAACTGTGAATTTTTTATATCTATCACTGAGCTTACTAAGGTTTGGGGTTTTTTTTATAGCTTGTTTAGCAATTTCAGACTTTTTTCATGTGAGTTCTCCTTCCCCATTACTCAGTTTGAAAAGGAGGATGGAGGAGAGGGAAAGGGACAGCACCTTCAGAACATGTGAGGAGTGAGCCTTGGGCCTCTGGGCAGTAGTTGGGAGAAGAGAGTAGCTGAAGGGGGGTGTTTTGGGGCTGAGAATGCCTAACAGAGCTGTGGTGTGAAAATTCAGCCACTGGGAAGCATTGCTGGGACCTTCAGGGACTCTTCTGCTAGTTCTGCTGGAGCGTCCTTTCCTGGTCACTGTAGGTCCTGGTCTTTGTACCCTCCTCCTGCTTGTTATTGTCACACTTAGCAGCCAATACCATTTCAGTGTAATTCTACCCTTGCTGCATCCACCTCCTCCCATCTGTATTTGTTCTCTGCTCCTAGCAGCTCCTTGGCAACCTGCCACATGAGATATAATCTGCAGCCTCACGTAGAGAATTACTGTACTCTGACCTCTGCTGTATTGCAAACTACTTCTGCTTCATAGGACTTAATCCTGCAAAGAGCTAAACTCAACTTCAACCAGGCACCCCTGTGGAAACTGCCCTCCCACAGATGGATTTACGGTTTAGAGCAATGCATGTGTGGAAATACTTTGACCACTAAAGGGTAGAATTCAGGATGATGAATTAAGTTTTTTCAAGTGAAGTCTATAAACCAATTCTAGCTGTATAAAACAACTTTCTTTTTGGAAGGGAGGATCTTCTTTCCTAAATAAAAAGCTCAGGTAAAAATGAAAACCTAGTCAGGATTACTAATACAAACACTGTATTACAAAAGCTACTTCTTTTACTGGTAGCACTAATGTTTTCTGATCAGCTTTCAGTGAACATAATTCAAGACTTTTATATGTGTCTTTACATAGCATAAATCTAGAGATTCATGTGGAGTAGTATCTTGTAAGACAAATACTTAGGTATACTGAAGAACTAGGACACAGAAAATTACATTTCTGATCAAATTAAATATCTGCATATTGGAGTATCCATGAAACAGCCCTTCTGAGGCATTTTAAATAGCACAAAACTCACTATCTGTATCCCTGCTGATTCTGATGTACATTTCTACTCAAATTCTCTGAACTCTACAGCCTGACACCTCAGTTTGTTCAGTGGCTGATCAGGTTAATTTACTCACAGTAACATTGTTTCAGAAGCTACAAAGGCCATTTTTCCTGTACCTGAGGTAGCTCCATGATAACTATTTCTGTGGGCATTTCCCTTTCTGCTCTCCTTCCAAAGGAGGTGCTCCCACAAATGCTGCCTCCCACCTTCAACCATACTACTGTCCTCTTGGGGTGCATCCACCAGTGCTGCATCCATTCAGATTTATCTTCAGGCTCTATGACTGGCTTCTTTAGCCCTGGTCCCCATCTCCATCTATGTGAAGTTTGTGTAGTTCTTCCTGATTCCTTCATGGCTTACTCTCTGATCCCCTTCTCTGGCTTTCACTGCTGCTCCTTGTTCTCTGCAGTCAGTGGGCTGAGGCAGGTATCAGATGTTTTCTTCCTCCTCTCTTTCACTGCACCCCACTTTCTCACTTCTTTCCTGAAAGGCGCCTCAGAGCCATCACCTCTGCATGGCATTGCCTTGTGAATTGGACTTTGGGTACAGGTCTCTCTCAGCTATTTTATGTTTCTAGGAGGTTCTTCAGATGAGGTGTTAAAGAGGGACAAAAATTACACAGAGTGCAGGATTAGAGTAATGTATCCCTTGTCTTGCTGAAAACAAAGGGGCAGGTGATGTCCCAGTTTTCATAAATGCTGTATTTGAGAATTTTCTGTTAGCCAGGGGTACATGCTGCCACCCAGGAACAAGACTCCTGTGGTGCTTTGGCAGTTATGAACATTCCCATGCTCTCTGTGGGTGCTTCCCAAGGAGATGGTCTGGTCAATGTGTAAAATGTTTGGTTTTCCCTCAGACTTTGGTTGTGTGTCTTACAGTGAGTCTGTTGCTTCACAAGTACTGTTGTGTACTTCTGTGTTTGGGGTAAACACAGGGATTGAATTCATATTGAGAACTTCTGTGCAATCCTCACCAGTATCTAGAAAAGGAGGTATGTGAACTCGCATGCTGAGCTTACTCTGTTTAAGTATCATGCATTGCTACAACAGACTAAGAATTAGCATCTGTGTGTCACATTTTTATAGTACTAGTTTAAACCAATTGAGCTGTGTAAGATTTGCCTTCTGGAGTTTCCCTCTTGCTGAAAACAAGTGATGATTAGTGCCCAGTGTAAGTTAGACATGGGTGAAACATTGTTCAGCTAAACAGCTTGAATAACATAACAAAAAATGGTGCCATTTTGCATGGCTATTTGGAGCACAGAAAATCAGTCTGCTTCCAAAGCTGGAGCCCTACCACTGGATTTGTGAGTTTCTAGATTTTTCTGACTTAAAGCCGAGTTTAGCTTATAGTTACCATAATCATGGTTTCCAGCCACGAGCATGTAAACTGCACAGATTATGTTCAGGGATTACATTGTGGAAATGCAGACAGGTCTGTTTAATGAGGTACAAAACCTGTTTTGCATGGAATGTCTAAAGTTCAATTATCCATGAGACACCAAGGACAACGGATAATTTTGATAATCATGCTTTCCAAATATGGCAGGAATATTCAATATGGAGCATTAAGAATCATGACCTTATCTGGGGTGACAGAAAGCTTGTGTAATTGAAGTGTTTTTGTATTGGATTCAAAGGACTTAATAGTATTGAATGTTTGGTCTCTGGTTTGGTAACTGCTCTTAGTATCTAAATCAAAAAGATCTGTAAATGTCAGGTAGGTCCAAGAGCTTCTCTGCCTCTGATACTCCTCAGTTAGCTATGACTGGGGACAGAAAAGGAGAATTTAGTGCCCTACTTCTTAAAGAAAGGCAGTGTGCCATCTTTCCACAGTGTACCTGCAGACTTAAAAAAAGATAAAAAGGTTTTGCTTTCTCTAAAAATTGTATTTTCAAGTTTTAAAGATAAATACTTCTCTTTTTTGTTAAGGTTTGAAGCTCAGAATGTTTTGGACTAATTTCCTTGCTCATTTAGAGAAAATCATACTTAATTTGAATTATTTACTGCACCCGTGATTATGTTTGAAATAAAGACTCTCTTGGATGATCAAAATAGGAAAAAAAGACTAAAACTCATCATATGAACATTACTAGTAGAATCTTATTAACTCTGAATGCTGATATTTACAAGTTCATCCATCCTCCTGTCTCCCACTATTGCTGTCTTCTGGTATTTAAATGCATGGAAGTTTTTTCAGCCAACTGCAGTTGATATAAGCTTCCCATTACCTTGCCAGAATGGTAGGGATCAGCTCAAAATCATCTGAGTCACTACACTCTGATGGGATCTGTGTTTACATTCTTGGTATGAAGTAGCCTATTCTCCCATTTGAAATGTGAGTAAGGTAACAGTAAGTGAGAACATCCTCATGTAGATGTGCATGGACAGTTGTGGTGCCTCTCCAGCTGTTTCATTTTACTGCTTTACGTTGTGCCAGACTGTGCATTGAGTGTGTCTTCTTCTCCGTGGGCAGAATGAATAGATGAACCCAAAGAAATGCATCAATGATCGATGTTGTTTGTCAGCATGCAGCCTGGGTTAATTCACTGGCAATTGCATGTCAGCTTTGGCAATTGAAGTCAGCTGTAGTCTGACACTGGTTCATCATTCTACCATGTGGTTAACTTGGAAAGAGGTCTGTGGGCTGTCCATCACGTCACTGGCTTTTTGAACACTTTGGTCCATTGGTTGAAAGGATGCCAGTGCAAGGTCACTACTTGGGATGTAAGCAAGATCAAAAGTACCTGTAAGAAAGAAAATATCTAAAGCTGAGCTCAGGTAGTTCTGCTATCTCTCCCTAATGTGTTCTTCTTCATAGCATGTGGTACTGGAGGTGGGTGAGGCATACTTTGTGGTGGAAACTGCAGAAATAACAGTGGTTTAAAGACCTTGCATTGTTCATAGTAAAGGACTGCCTGAAAGCTGAGGAGTTCTTTGCAGGGCAGGAGACTGGCTGGATACAGAAGATCAAGGGGGACCTGAACTCATGGCCTTGTTATTTTCAGATCAGTTAGGTTCTTACATGACAACCCAACAGAAGGTTCTGCAGTTGGTGAGCATTTATTTTCTGACCCATTTCTTTTTCTTGTGCTACGTAAAACTGGCACTGTACCCTGACACAAACCCAGCAGCTGGTGCTCTGTGCCGATGGGATTCGGAGATTCGGTAGGGTCCTTATCTTTGCATTCAAGGAGTTTGTTAAGAATCACACTCTTCTATTATTCTCTCTCAGACTGATTGTAATCTCCTTTTTATAGGTGGCTTTGTGTCCCTTTCACCAGTCATTTAAAATGGTGGCCAGGTCTAACATAACAGCAAGTCAATAGACACAGGGTATCTCTGTAGTTCATTTTACCATAACCACTAGGAACTTCCTGCGACTCCACTTGCAAAGGCTGTTTTTATCTGGCAGATTGTCCTGCACATTAGATGTGAACTAGAAAATTAATTAGAAGTGTCTTTGTTGGCTGTTGCCATGCACAGAGAAAGAGCACAATTCTTATGCTCTTACATGCCAGAGGTTGTATAAAGAGAAGATGAGTCTGGCTGTTACACACACAAATATAAATTTTGAAATGGGTGTTGCAGTGCTTAAACAAAAGTATCTGAGACATTTTGGTTTTCAGGACAAAACTTAGAGATTTCTGAGAAAATAATATGTGTGAAAGTACATATTATTATACAAGTGCAATGATGTGCACTTTCACTGTATCACTGAGATTTCTGTAGGATGACTTGATTCACTTAAATTAAAAGTGCGAACTCTATGGGGTTTTGTAGAGCATAGAAAATATCAGGGAAAATCTTCTCAGGTAATGTTTTAAAGCAGTGCCACCTTATGGTTCGTTTCAGATTATGGATGTTTGGTGTTCCATCCTTGCAAAACATGGCATGCATCTGGCTGGGCTCTCTAACTTTATTAAATTGTCACTGTCTGTGTTTCTGATCACACAGATAGTGGACTATACCTTTCATAATCAGGACTCATTACGGAGAAAAAATGCAATTATTAGCTTGCTTCTCAAAGAAGAGCTGTTCCCTCTTTACAATTACCCACCACATTGCTGTCACAAGCAAAAATTGTGCTCCAAGCCCATTCCTCCCAGATTCCTTGTGTGACTGCCTGAGGCTCCTGTTTGTGCTGAGATGTTGCATTCCAACCTGACGGCACAATCTATCATCTTGGTAGCTGCAGCCCATATTCATCATACCTAGTCCTGCAGTCCTGTGATTCATGCCATGGTAAATAATTGCTTCCTGGCCAAGAGCTTTGAAATTCTGCCATCACTGTTGCTCACCTAAATTGAGGATCCATAAGCAGGGTGGATTTCATGGATCGGATGTGACCATGCATCCAGGGAAGATGATATTAGAAAAATCCTTGCAGAAAAAACTGGTCCTCTCGGTCTCTTCCTGCTCTTGTTCCAGCTTGTGGCAGGAGTGGCTGCTATCTGGATGCCAAGAGCTTGTCAGAGCTGCTTGGTTGTGTGGCTGCTCTGAATTCCCTGAGAAGTCAATTACATATTGACGTAAGTTACTGTGTTAATTACAGCTACTGCTGCAGCTTGGTGATCTCTTTTGTCTGCAGTAGCCATAACAGTTTGCAAATAATTCTGGTTAGCCTGTGAGAGAAGTGTCACTAAATTACAGGAGAAAAAATCCTGGAAATACTTTAATTAAATTTTAAGTTTAAAAGTAGCAGCTTTTTCCAACAACTGCAATGCAGAAGTCCCAGAAGTGATATTAAGAAATACGAGTTTCTTTGCTGCCCTGCTGAAAGCAGAGAAATCCATTTCTTGTGGAAATTACTATTTGAGCTGGAATGAGAACTGACACAGGGATGGATGTGTTGGGAGCAGCTGGGACTGATATTCTGCTGTTACTGCTCTGCTGCTCAGTGCAGTTCACACAGCCATCACCACTGCCATCTCCAGTGTTAGCCCTCTGCTGATTGCAATGGAGTTAAAATCAACCAGGAGCCATTAGTTAGGTTCTAACTCTCTGTTGGACTAGTTTATACAGACTGTTCTTTCTTTTAGGCACATAGACACTATGCAGCATCTTTACTAAGCCTTGTGCAGAGATGACCAGCCCAGCATGGCTGTTAAATTCCCTCCGATTCCAGCAGCAATCCCATTTATTTTAGAAGACAATAAAGCTTAGTAATGAAAATCACATCATTAGTAGTAGCTTATAACTGTTGCTATAAATTTTTCTTGTTCACAAAGGTGTGTATGTCAAGTCCTGTGGCAACAGAGAATACCATGGAAACTCAGTTTCCTATGGTTTCCTGTGGTCTTGAGCGTTTTCATTCATAGGCTTTTAAAAACTAAATAAAACTACTATTTTCTGGTTTTATCATGTATCCTATACAGTTCCCATACTTCTACTTACGGCCTTTGTTCTGTCAAATATTTTGACAACTACATGCAGGCTGCTTCATTCAACTTAATTGGCCAACAGTATCAAAACCTTGGCATCCTTCACTCTGGTTTTACAAAGTACACAGAGAGCTCATCATATTTGAGATCTCTCCAATATCTGTCTGACTGGCCTGAAACCAGCATTAGAAGTTTATTACATACTTATAAACAGACTGATCCTGGGAATCTGATTTTCATAGGGAGCTAGGCTAACTAAATCAAGTCAAAAGTATGGAAATTACAGCCAATGTAAGATGACAAACATGAAAACTGGAAAAATGCAGGTGATGCTACACGAGCTGCCTTGGAAGATCGTGTGAAACCCTTCCCATTATTTCCTTCCATGATTCCAGCAATACTGCAGCATTTACTTCTGCATGGCTGAACTCACAGACTTGGGTCAGGTTCTTCTTGGGAACAGACGGTTACAGCTCTGCTGGTGACAGGTTCAGTGCCTGAATTCATGCTGAATGCCAGCTGAAGGTGAACGTGTTTTGGAACAAATTTACAGTGTACTTTCAATTGTCTATTTTCATAACACTTGAAAAAAACTGTGCTGCTCTGCCTCAGGGCATCCATAGCAATTTTAATACATGGTATTGGCTTGTCAGACCTGCCTATGATTTACGCTTCTGCCTGACATTATTTCTGTTTAGTTGATATTTCCCTTTCATTGTAATAAAGCTTTTTTTTTTTTTTTTTTTTTTTTTTTTTTTTTTTTTTTTTTTTTCATCAAACAATGACTGTATGTGTTATACAAAAATTAGAGAACGCACTGGCATGGAACTTAATAATGTTTCTCTGTGCCCTTGATACAATCTTTCAACAGCATCAACAGTTTCAATGGAGTATTCACATGACGGGTTTATTGGTGTGACACAAGCTACTAGATACCAAAATTATATATATTTGGGAAATAAAGTAACTACAACATTTGGAGCAGTTCCTGGTAAGTAATTTCAGTCTAGATTCAGGTGACTTTAGACACATATGGTAGGCCATAAAAAACTTCTGAAATATCTAAACATGTCTGTGACCATGTAGAACCTGCCATGACAAGCTGTGTGCTGATTGCACGGGCCATATCCCAGAACTCCCAGCTCCCTTCTCTCCATGTGCAAGGGCTGGATGCCAGAGCTCCCTGCTTAACTGGGAGACCTTACTCAGCTGAATGTGATCCTCAGGTGTATAGTGCTGATCATGCTCAGCAGCACATTTGCATTTATGCACTCTCACACTGCATTATAAGATGAATGGAATGATTTTACTTCTCCAGTTCTCTGAAAGAAAGGGCTTTAAATTTTAGGAAAAAAACTTGACTTCAAAAAATGAGTATATTCTCATTAAAAGTTGGATATTAACGGAGCAATTATTATATCTTTGTTTTGAAGTCTCATTTGACTCATAGTTTTAAAAGTGTAAATTTTTTTAATGTATTTTTGAGACAGCAGGTTTTTTAAGCATTTTTTATGGAGACAGAAGGTTAATTCTATACAGCATTTCTTACCTTTGGCATTGTGTTGATGAATTTGAGAGACAAAGAAAGAAGCTTTTCAGGATTCTGCCAGATTCTTCAATGACAGGTTTTCTTATATGAAAGAAAACATTTAGGAAGTGTTCAGGATAATACAAACAGAGAAAGTGGTTTTTGGATTGCAGCTGAAGAGACACTTCCTGTGGCTGTACAGCCCCCTAAGTTCAGGAGGGCTTACAGCTGTACCAAGACACATACTGCTGGCAAGGCACCACATTCCACAGGGTCTTCTAGTGGTTTTCTTCTATCTTTCCTCTCTCTTCCTATTTTTTCTTATGTCAGAAAGAGGAGTCTTTTATCACAGGTATTTGCTTAAACATTCCCTGGCCTCTAAGCGGTCTCAGGTATAAAGCAGCAACACAGTAGTTTTCCAGCCCTCTTATTGGTGTTCATGGCCAGGTACAAAGATGGGCTGACCTTTACTTGCCTCCAACATCTCCGATTGCCAGCCTTGAGGGCTTGCTTACACTTGAGTACAAGATCTCACCACTGCATGTGCAGTGAGTGTTGGTTTATTTCTCTACATTAGAAAATTTCTCAGCTTTCTCAGCTCAGTGTGAGGTGAAGAGACCATGTGATATCTTGCTAGGCCTTTGTACATCTGCCAAAGCATTGTAGTTTGTGACACCCAAACTCTGATCTGTTTCTAATTGCACCAGCAGTAAATAAGTTGGTTATTTTTATGCTGTTTACTTTTTAACACATTTGCAGCCTTTGTATTATTTTCACTTTTTCTTTTTTTTTTTTTTTTAACAGAGGATTGAGTTTTGGAAAATTATATCATAAAAAGAATAATGCTGATTTTCTCATACATTTTACCTCAAAGGTGCACAAATGTACAAGAATTTGCACAAACTGATTAAACATGCAAGACAGAGAGTGATGTGCTCTCCATGCTTCTTGTGTGAGGTCATTTTGTTTCAGTTACACCTCTTGGTGCATCCCCTGGAAAATTATTATGGATGCTACAAGCTGTGCAGGAAAAGAGGTTCTGCTAATGGGCGTGAGTAATTAATGTTATGTCAGCTTTCATGCTTGTATGGATCCTGCTGCAGGATCAATGTGTGAATCTGGGTGTTCAGCCTTGGAAGTGGAAGTGGCATAGGGTCTAAAATGTAAAATAATGCATTGTCTTGCAGTGTCCAGGGCTCTGCAGTGAGTTCTACCACTTGAATGCTTGTCACCTGCTTTTGTCGTTCTTCAAAACCCTGCTGTGCTTGACAGGAGTGTGGTACAATGGAGAGCTTTGAATAATTGAGTTTTCAACCTTCTGCTCTGTTGCATCCTTCCAACGCCTGTTGCAAGAGAAAAAAAAAAAAAAAAAGTTTATGAGAGAGCTCTTACTAGGATCTGGATTCCCTGCAAGGAATAGATTAGCCCCATCTCCTCACAGAAACCAATCCTATCACATCCTATACCCTAGATTCTCTCAGTACAAGACTAAGCTGCCACAACCTCTGCATCTGCAGTTGTGATCAGTCCCATTTGTTCTTGTACATTCAGTTTTCTCAGGTTTAGGTTTTAAACATCTGTTGCACTCTGAATCCAAAGCTTCCAGAAAGCCTTGAGGTATCTGATGACTTTAGGAGGCTCTAGAGCTGCTCTTAAATCCTTACTTCACTGCCTCTAAGTGATTAGATGAATTTAGTTGGAAATGGATAGATCAGCAAGATTTCCATGTAAGGTACGATACATGAGACCTTCTGCTTTACGCATTCTGAGAGTTATTGCCTCCCCTCAGATTAAGGGAGGCTGTTTTATATCAAAGTTAGTCTGTGATGTAACAATGTAATATAATATTCTACTTGTATAGATGTATAGAGTACACACTCTGTGTAGATACATAATTACAACAAGACCTTGGCTACTCAAGACCCACAGAAGTGAAACAGAGTAGCTTGTTCTGCCATCCCTAATGTGGTTTCAGATTGGGCTCTTAGGAGGGACAAGGGCTCATGGTGTTCTTACAGGCAGGTTCCTGGGGGACCTTCAGGAGACAGGCTCTGCATCAACTTTTCTGTGAACACTGCAGCTGGCAGACAGGTAGATCCATGTAAGGCCTAACATGCTTTAAGTGCAGATCTGTATGTACGCTGCCAGAAGACACCAGTGCCTGCAGCTGGCCAGGAGTGTTTTCTAGGGCTTTGGGGGCTTTGAAATGAAGCTGGAATACTGGGAAACTCACGGAACAGGGAGATTTGCCTGTATCAGCTGTGGTCAGTTCAGGCAGGTGCTGCATTTTGACTTTAGAAAAATTCACTTCCTTAAGCTCTTGCCAAGTACGTAGCTCACCAGGGCTCACCATGTTGCTTACAGGCACTTGCTAGACCTGTTTTTAAGGACAGGTGACAATATTCAGACATGTGAATATATATTTTTATTTGAAATTGCTATGAGCTTGTAAATTCATGGGTTTTTAAACTTTATGAAAATAACAAAATCACATTTACTTGACACACCAATAAGGATGCACAGACCTTGTGAGAAACCTGTGTGTCGTGTTTATAAAAAGAGAACAGAAACTAACCTGATTCACTGTAACCATCCCCTTTTCAGAAGAGCTAGAGCATGAGTGAACTGTAACTATATAGCTTTGCCCTTGAAACTGTAAAGATTAGCAAGTATTTGTTTCATTCTTTTTCAAAATCTTGTCCAGTAGCACAGAATAAAACAGAAGTTCTTATGGGGAAATGCAGTGCCATTCTCTAGATTTATCAGTACCTTGGGTCCCTTCAGATCTATGTTGAGACCTCCAATATCAAGGCTGTGTGAATAAGGAGTTCAGATCCATCTCCTTAACCAGCAGCAAGAGGCGATGAGTTTTGAGCCCAGTTCTGTGTTTCTTCCAGTCCAGTGTTTAGTGAAAGTATGGGCCCTGGTTTTTGTCTGATACTCAGATCTCAGTTACTGAAGACCATACCCAGGCTCTGCCACCTGCTGACTTTGCATCACTCAGCCAGTCATGGAGAAAGTTGAGCTGTGGGGGGGTTGGTGCTGATGCCACCAGCCCTGGGCACAGAGTGCCACACACCCACGGTGCCTGCCACGTGCCTCCAGTGCCTGCCCAACTGACCAGCCAGGTCCTTCAGCATGGGGCATCCCTGTGCCAAAGTGCATGTGGAAATTAATTTCCAATGGGCTTTTCCACTCTCATGCTCTGCCATGTCTGGGAGGGAGGTGCTTAGGGGAACATCAGCCACCTGAGGCAGCGAGAGGACACCAGTGTGGATGCAAGAAGACTCCAAAGTATGCCTGTGGGAAGTATAACAAACCTTATCTCGCATGCCATCTCACCAGCCACAAGTCTGCTTCGTCAAAAGAAACACACTCCTCAGGTCTTGTCTTCATACCCTGAAAGAGGGGCTGCTGGTCTGCAATTACCACAGCCCCCAGTCCACAAAGCATCCTGAGGGCTCTGTGACTTCCAGGGGGGGCACTGTGGTTTCTGAGAAACATGTGCAAAAAAGAATGCCACTTAATGGACTCCGCAAGATATTTTGGCACATTTTAATGCAAAACAGTCTCCAGAAATAGAAAAAACTATCTGTTTACTGGGTATTTCAGTTTCACTTTGATGATGCAAAATTACAGGACTGCAGGCATGAGAGAATAAATCTCCAAAGATCATCCAGTTCAAAGATTTATTGTATAGTGAACAGTTTACGTCTTGTGAAAGATTTGATTATGATTGTTTCTGAACCAGTCTCTCCAAGCTGTAGATCTAATCTCACTTCAAGAGCATTGGGGTAAATAATTCTTTTCACCTACGCTTGCAGTTCAAAAGAGGGTGCTTCACAGTTGCTCTTTGATCTGATTTCAAGGTCTGCCACAATGCAGAATTATTTTTTTCCTACCTGTGCTGAGGAGTCATGAGAGTTTTTTCAGCTACTGTTGCTTCATTTGAACAAAATAACAACACAACATGGAGGTCCAGCATTCTTTTCTGAAAACTATTCAAAGTCCATTAAGTTATTAAATAAATCAGCACCTAGCAACAGGTGGCTTCGGATATGTATGGATGCAGTATGATTCAGTAATAAACAACTTGGCAATATGTATATTGCCAGATGCTTTTTCCTGTGCTACAGGACAGCAGGGCCAGATCAACATCAGAGACTTTTGATTGTTTGAATTACAGGTAGGCAGCAATTTTAATTTTCTATCGTTTGCAATGTTTCTGCATGATCTGGAAAGAGGAGGATCCTGCTGAATCAAGGTCCTATTGTGTCATAACATTGGCAAGACATAAGAAAATTTCCTGTTGTGATGGTGCAGTGCCCATTTGGGTGCTGCTAGTTACCTACCAGCTGGCTAGAAGTGGAGGGTTGATTTGTCTCCTTGTTTACCATTGACAGTCAAGTGTTTAAGATCTTCAGAAGGGGAAGGAGCTAGAAAAAGGCAAAAAGGGGTTGAAGATTTGTCCCTTCCCCTCTGGTTTTCGTTTGGCTGAAGAATTTCATTATGGGCAGCAGCAGTGGCCAGTCTGTCTGGGAAGAAGTGATTGCTGGGCTTGGTTTCACGAGGTGGCTCTAACAGCTGGGAGCACCATGAGCTGAGCTCACCTGCACCCCAAACTATCTCTGTAACCCACAAGGCACTCATGTAGTTTCACTGTCTCTTTTCCCCAGCAGCAGGAGAAAAAACAACCACTGGATAGGAGGGCTAGGAGGATGCCCTCATTAGTGTTGGGAAAGACCCATCAAATACAAGTCAAAATGCCATTTGTTGTCCTTCACATTAGAATAACTCACAGTCAGAACTTCCTTCTAAAGAGGACAGCAGTTTATTTAAAGATGTAGTTCATGGTGATGTTCTTAGTGTGGTTTTAAAAGGACTTATTTGTTCCTGTTGCGATATTTCTCAGAGTGATTTGGTGAACAAGAAAGAGGAAGCTCTGAAAGCAGCTGTATAAAAATTGCTGTCAAAGGCACAAAATAATTTGAAAACCAGACAGGCTCCGCTACTCCTTGTTTGCACCTTCTATTCCAATAAACCTGGTTGCTACAATTGTGGCAAGTAAAACCATGATACTGGTGTGTCTCTAACACAATATTTCTTTCCCAAATGGTGTCTGAGAGGAGCTGAAGCATTTTATTTTTCTGTACTATACGACTTAAATAGCCCTTTTTTAATAGCAAAGATGATAGCTTCCATTCATGTGTCTATCTGGGGACTGTTTATTTGTTTTGTTATATCAAATGATCTAGAAGTAACAGCTCAAATCCCTGAAGATTCAGCACTGTGTTCAACACAAAAATATAGGAAGAAAATAAAGTTGCAGTAGGTACCTCAGCATGGTTTTTTTATACCAGATGAAATACTATTTCCATTTACAAGCACAAGAACTAATTTTACAAAATATGCAACATTATCAGTCCGCAACAAGGGGCCAAATACAAGCATAAGACTGGGAGAAAGAGAAGGGAAGGGAGATGTTGCAGTGGACCAGAATCTTTCCTCATAGCACCAGGGGTGTGCATCAGCTCAAATTATTGCTGAGGGTTTGTGCTGCCTCTGATTATCTACTGCCAGTTTACCTTAGTTTAATTCCTTCATGGAATAAAACATAAAGTTAAGTTAATAAAATCTTTATGGATATAAAGTGGAACAGATTTTCTTCCAAGAGATAAAGCAGATTTGGTGGCCCTATCACATTCTATATGAATGAGACATTAGTCAGATTTTTTGATCTGAAAATCCAAGGTATAATTGCTTTTCTACTCACCTTACTTTGTTTTATTTTTATTAACATTAAAATTTTAAGCAATAATGTATGATTTTGTTGAGAAGCCTTTGAATTTTTTGTTTTGCTAGGAATTTAGAAAATGCTTGTTTCCACTTTGTAAATTCTCTTGGGGGGTCGGAGAAAAGAAAAATATCAATCAATTTTTCACTTACCAAGGCCAAGTGCTATGGCAGTGATTATTCCTCTTACTATATCACTCAAACAGCAAAAGCTGATACAGGAACAAATTTTAGAGAAATCTGTGACAGGTGAAATCTCTCAGTATCAGTGGCCAGAGCTGGATGTTTTGAAAATCATCCCTGGGTTCTGAAGAGCCTTTGCATGACAGTATTAGGCAGAAACCACATAAGAAAATCAAGGTGAGCCAGGTCCCTGAGATAAGCTGCATCACTTTGTTTTCAGCTCTTCACATTGTGTCTGTGGATTCACTTCCTTTTGGTGAGCACTTTTCAGAAGCTACTCTCTTTGTTATACAAATGAATTGATTAAACCTAGTTTTAAATAAGCATCCAAAATGACATTTCATCTTCAAAGACAGAGCTCTAGTCTTCCATCAGTGCTTTAACCACAGGCCTGAAGCTTTGGAGCAGCTCCTCCCTTTCCTGCAGAAATCAAGGGAATAAGGTTTCCTTTAGAAAAATGTTGTATCAAAGTGTTTCTGGTTACTGCAGTCTTGTGTTGTTACCAGTGTGTGTACACTGATAGGAGAGTTCATAAATAGCTTTGGTAGTATTGTATATCTTAGTGTGGCCAAACATTCTGCAGTGGAAACGCTGTAATAGCAGAGGGGAAGGAAAGAGTATTGCCTTATATCTCGCGTGCAACACATGCAGGCAAGCCCTTAGCTGGTTTTCCCTTGTAATTTATGTATCTCCTGAATGTTGAGATCACACAATTTCAATTCTAATTAAGGTGAAGGAAAGAAAGAATGGGATGAACAGCACCATCTCTGAGCAAAGGACTGTATGATGTAAGGTAACATTTTCTTGCTGACTGCCAGAAAATAAAAGATACTAGGAAAGGTCTGAACAGAATGTACTATCTTCTTAAGTAAATTCACTAAGCATTTTAAGTGATTGAAGCTAAAAAAATTAGTTCATCTTTTTTTCTAAAATCTTTTCTGTCACCTTACTTTTGAACTATATCATTCCGTTTTACAAGAATAGAGCTTTCAAATCATTAGTGCTTAGACGTATTTCCTGATGTCTTACTGTCTTGTCTTCTGTTTCCTTACAAAACATCTGGAATCCTATCTTGAGGCACAGAAACAAGGTTGTTTGATTTAAATTTCATGTTCTTTAACTAGTTAACTTGCCCTCTTGCTTTGTCTGCCTTTTGGTAATTGCTCCCAGATTCTTGGTATGAACTCTGCAAGTACCTCAGAAAATACTAAGAAAAGCCCAGCCTGTACCTTGGAGTGAACCACTGTGAAAGACTGACCATGATACAGGGCAGTGTGAATTTACAGGAATCTTTCTGTATCACTGGATATAAAGCTATATGACTATATATTTTTAAGCCACTTTAATCCAGGATTATGTGGGTAAAAATACAGTTCTTAAAACCAGCTATTTTAAGCTGAACCTATTAAACTTGTATATGTGTATAAGTTCCAAGACATGCACAGAGGATATTCTGAACAGGCAGGTATGTCAAGAGACCACACTCACCTTAAGGATTGAATTCCTCATTCCTTTGCCTCCTATAGGTTGATTTTTTTTTCATGTCTATGTGTAGTGAGTGGCAGTGTTTTATACTGAATTTACCCAGAACAACACAGTCCAGATTTTGAGAACGTCCTTAGGCTGACTTAGGCAGTCTAGATGTATTATCCTGCTTGTTGTGGAACATTATTTCAGTTTTTAGACAAGCATGTATTGCTCTAGACACACCAGAACCCATCAAATGAAATGTGTTTTTAAGTATGTTTGTACCACAGGAGCTGAAAGGGGGAAAGTATTTTTTTTCAATACATCCAAGTTGAATTGTCATGTCCTGCAGAACTCTCAGATTCTACTGATAAGTATCCAGCACCTTCATCACCCTTCATTTCCTCTGCAACAACAAAGCAACACTTTTCTGGGTGCCATGTACTGTTGCTGTGAACGAAGCTGGAGGAGTAAAGAGTGTTTGCTGCCATCTCTCTAAACTACAACAAGGTGGCAGCGTGCCTCAGGACATTGCTGATGCAGCTGGCCATTAGCTGGCCATTAGCTATCTGTTCTCTAGCACATCTTGGGGATATGTATATTCTGCATCTGCTGCTGAAAAAGCACCCGTAGGCACTCAGGAGTCATGGGAAGAGATGCTATTGATTATCTGTCTGTGGTAGAATAACGGCCATACCAGGACACGCCGTAAGTCCCTTGTGACAATCAGTATCAGATACTAGAACACAAATTTAAGCATCAGACTGCACAGGCGTGTATATACAGGAACAGTTACAGGTACATATGGAAGGGGTCACTGCTGCTATAGCCCTCATCAGGGTTGTTAAGAGAGTGTCTTGAGCCAAAACCTACATCCAAGCTGCCATTCTTACTTGCTACTGATTCTCACAGCCTCCATGAGGTTTCCATATTTTAGCCCCATTATACTTTCATCCTCCAGGCTAACAAGTACCACAGTTAAACTGAGCCACACAACAGGTGTGGCTTTTAACTACAGGCAGCTGGGGCAGTTGTTAGAGGCAATAGATCAAAGTGGATGGTGGAGAAGTATGTTTAATCGGATGTTAAAGCTGTTGCTCTGTCTGCACTAAATTAGCCCATCAGGAATCCTAATGTTGCATATTCCCTTGCTGCTGGGAAGAACTGATTTATATGCCACTGAGGGGCCCTCACACAGATCCCAGTGCCTGAGATCTCAGAGAATCTCAGCATCACATCACATTTATTCCTCTCATCCATTGCTCACTTTTTCCACTTGCTTATCTCTGCTCATAGAGGAGCATTTTCCATATCCTCAGCTGAAGTCCTGTGTGTGGTTCTGCACACACCAGCAAGGACACACCAAGCGTGGGGAGTTCTGCCTCTGTGTGGAAGGATGTCAGGGCAGGAATGAGCATGTTTGTACCTGTGTGTGTGCAGACCATGAGCAGTGCCCAGTACTCCATGGGAAAGGAGAGGAGCAGATCATCGTGTTGCTTTCTTACCAGCACATGTTGTGTCACGTGCATGCTGCTCTGGCACCTGCTGCCTCAAGACACAGCCACCAGTGCAGCACAACAATCCTCAAGAACTGCTTTGGCTTCGTAGTGGGAGCAGTTTACTGGGGTGAGATATCCCATAGGCCTCTGAGAAAAAAAGGACTCTGATCACAGCCCCCAAAAGGGCTTCTTGCTGCTTTCACAACTTCCTTGCACCTCGGGGTTGTCTTCCCTGGCTCCTGAAAACTCATTTCTTTTCAGTGGGGTGCCTCAAGCATCTGCTCTGCTGCCCTTTGCATGGAGTTGCACTTGGCAATGCTGACTGCAAGTGAGAAGCTTAGAGCTGGCTCTTTATTACAGTGTCTTGTACATACTATGACAGATGAAGGTCTGGAAAGCTACCTGAGGCTGACACCAAGGTGTGTAAGCACTAGAGGGGTGAGAAATACAGAAATGTCTGCACACTCCCTGAAAACATGTCTTCACCTGTGTTTTTCAGAGAATAAAGCAGTCAGCTGTTTTTTCTTCTCAGACTGACTTTGCTTGGCTACACGTAGGCCCAGACATGTAGCTCTTGAGAAGACTGTGGAAAAATAATAATTTGAAAACTAGATAACAAGGGGAAAATAGGCATGATTTTAAAAATTGTAAATTGGCATGTAAATATGCCTTTCATCTTTTAGAGATGATACCATTTTCATAGTCTTTTGGAATAAATTTTGGTTGGTTTTGGGGTTTATTTGTTTGGGGTTTTTTTTGTTTGTTGGTATATAAGCTTTTTGATTTTTATTGCATCTACAGGATCCTGATTTACAGCTGTCTGGGCAAGTAGCAGTGACTCTTGGTTAAAGCAAGATTCCTATCTGAGGTGTTTTTGTCTTCAGACTTCTTCTCAGGTCAAAATATTTTCTTTCCACTGGAACTACATTCTCGTGTTAGTTTCCAGCCTAGTTCTGTCCTTGGAATGAATTTGGCTATTCTTTTGCAGTCAATACAAAAACTTGTTTCTTCTAGGTTTTTTTTTTTTGTTGAGATTGCTGTATTTGTTTTTCCCCTAGGACAGCACATGGATAGACAAAAACTTCTCAGAAGTACCTTTGGAATGAAACAAGTTTAAACTGATGACTCAGTCACACAGCTTTTTCTGATATTTTTAAAAAGATTTTTCTCCTTTGGTAAGGGTCCTGTGGCTTCAGAAGTAATGATTGCAGAATTGGATTCAGGCTTGAATTCCTTGCAAGGTTCTGAAGGGATTATTAACAGCCACTTCTGCTAGTTGTAAATTCTGTCACAGAAGTTTGGGATTTGGCCATAAAGGTGAAAATTTCCTTTGCTAGAGTTTCCTGGGGGAGACAGCCCTGGCTGGGAAAAAGGTGAGGCGGGAGCAAAGGCTGGGTTCATGTTTACCTGAATATTTCAGTAGTTTGCTCTAAAGGGATGCAAAGCAGAATTAAAGCTGTCCCTCACTCCTCTGGGAAGATCAGATGGTAAATATTCTGCATAACCATTCTCAAGAGAGGTGTTTGGTTGGTGAGTATTGATTCACTATGGAGTGTTTGTCTTGAATTTTGATTTGTATCTGGCCCACAGACTAGAAAAAAGAATTGGCTGTGGTAGATGATAAGAATGTGCAATCCTTGACTGAAACAAATATGTGACCTGTTTGGGAAGAAGGAGAAATCAATCACTAGGTGACAAGTCTGATGTTTGGTAGCCCCAGAATGTATTTCACTGCTTGAAGCTGCTTGCATAACAGCAGGGAGTAGACTCCAGCTCTGAGGTTTAAAGTGTTTACTCTGTGAAAATCCTCTGAGTTCAATTTTCTTGAGATATTTATGATCCAGTGAAAATTAAATTGTGGTAGAAGGTTTATGAAGCATGAACATATACATAAGAGAATGCACACAGTTGGATATTCGCATCTGCATGTTTTCCATTAAAATCCTGACTGTCTACCTGGGGGAAAAAATAATTGGCTCCAAATTACACAATTGGGTTGAAGTAATTGGGACAGTGTATGTGGCTTGTGAGAGGGCCACAGGGGTGACTTTTTGTATAGAATCATGGCTTCTAACTTATTAAGATATGGAGTGTATAAAATGCCTTCCTTGTTTTAATGATCTGCTGTGACTAGGGACTAAAGCAACTTGTGGGACTGGGGCTACAGCTGCTTTGCAGTATCATAGTGGCTCAAAAAGAACTTCAGAAATAATATTTTGAGTCTATCAGCTTACCAGCTACTTTGGAGATTGTGTACCACTGTGAAAGAGGGGGGACGCTGCTCTGAAGTGACTTGCATAGAATGAGGTATGAAGGGGCTAAGAACATTTAGTTCTATTTTCAGTAGTGTTTGTGTACTTCTTTCACAGAGAGAAAATAAATTAATATTTTGTGGCAATAGGTCCTTCTGGAAATACATAAGTCTGGCATTAAGTCTACCTTCTGGCCTTTTCCACTTGTGGGGTAATATGTGGTGGTTGTCTGTAGTAACACCTGGGGATGTTGCCATTTAGAAATACTTACCAATTTTTATTAAGAATTTTTTGGATGATTTGTTTTGTTTTCTATTACTGTGTGAAAGATGCTGTGTATACATAGAATGGTAGCAGAAGATAAACTGGCCTGGATTAAAGAAACCCCCAGTCTTAGGAGACATAGAAATGCTAATTTGAGGCTAAATTACTAGCATATACTTTGTACTAGACAAAACTGTAGAGAAGTAATTTCCTGGCATTCAAACATATATCTGAAACACCTCTTATTATAATTCCAGCTTTATGTTCCAAGTGAACAGAACTCAATAAATATTGCATTTTGTTCTCATTTTCTGTATACAGACTTCAGTTTCAATTTACATAAACCATATGTTATGGAGTGTTTTTCTGCTTCCTCTCCTTGTTGTTCTGTATATTTTCACATACATGGCAGCACCTTGAATAGCTTTGCTATCTCTCTGAGGCATAGTGGATGAGGGGATGTATTCCCCAGATTTATTCTCCCAGTGCCAATTGTTTTACTCTGTAAGGAAATCCAGCAAGCCTAAAGCAGGATATTACATTTCACGTTAAAGATTATGATAGTCGGGTGACTTGGCAAACACACAGAGCCTGTTTGTTCCATGCTTGGTGATACTTGTTTTGTCCTGGTATTCTAGATTGAGTGTCTTTGGTCAAAAAATCAAAATACCATAAAAGTTTGTTCAGCCCATTCTGTGCTTCTGAATGCCTCGATCTAGCAATCTGTGTAGTGCTGTGACAGGCTGGGAGCCTGAAGTTAGAGCATTTCTTGATTTACATATAGTACAGATGGATAAAAATATTTGAAAGTTTGTACTGCTGCATTTCCCCCCTTTCCCGCTATTTCTGGTTGTTTGTGAAGTGTACTTTCCTAGTGTTTCAAGTAATCCTTAGTAATGTAAATGTTAATAAGTTTAATAGCAACGAAATGAGATATGATTTTAAAACTGGATTTTTGTTTCTACATTCACATAATAATTTTGCAACTGTAACAGGGAGGAATGAAATACTAATTTGTTAGCTGTGTGAAAAAAGAAATTTAATTTATCTTGTGTTTAAAAATGGGCATAATTAAATCAATGCTAATCAAGAAAACAAATTATAAGTGCTTTCACTAAAATATATATTATTTGCAGTGTTCATTTGCAAAAACCCAGGGGATAATGGGGATTGATCCTGTTATGGGTGCTTAATTTGATGCTTCTGGTGCATGTAGTGCTCTAATCCTAATGACTTTCAAATGATGGAAGAAATTAGTTGTATTCATCTGCCCTCGCCTGAGAATCTTGCTTGCACGTATCAAATGCTGCAATCAGTTGAGAGGACTGATGGAAACTGACAGCACATAATCTCATTCCAGTGAATCTGTGTGCTCCAGCAGGTTATTACTGGGTTTCTTTCAGCACCTGTAGATTTTGCACTTTGGTTTTTCTGTTTTGTAGTCTTTTAAACTCTCCTTCCCAAACCAATGTCTCTTATGTAGACACAGACTCATCTGTAATTGAGGTCTGGCTGTTCTGAGAGGGAGATTTCTTTTGTTGGAGAGTTGCAGAATGGCTCTCACAGACAGAGAAAAGATCCAAAATGGAGGGAGATTCTTTGGCCATGTAGCTACCATACCATGCATGCCACAAGACTGGGCATGATTTGATTAATGGGGAGAGAGCTAGGGAGAAAAGAAGTGAGAAGCTTTGTGGTCTCCCCCTTTCTCCTGTGCCCTATGGAGCAAATATTCAGCCTGTAGCCGTAAAATCAGACATAAATTCATTTCATCAAGTTGATCAGAAATTTACTTCTGACAACCACATATTAAATATGTGGGCTTGTGATGAAGGTTGAAACCCTTTTCTTTGTCCTCCATGGCAAACTGTAGGAGAGATGGCTTGTCCTCCAGCCCAAGCTTGTTGATAACTAAGGACTTGGAGATGGGGATGCCTTTGTAAGCACAGTCCATTCTCAAGGCTAAAATGATTCTGCTTCTCTTATCAGGCAGCAGTATCTGAAGCAAACAAAAAAGGGCTCCTGAGCCAGGAGATATCTCTTATGACATGTATTCAGACAGAGATTGCCATGACCTCTGGGTTACCTTTGCTTATGTAAGGCAGGAGCTGGGAGAGCAGCAGGAGGGAGACTGCTGCCAGCCCCAGGGAGCAGTGAGGGCAGGGCATACTCTGCCGGCTTCCAGTAAATTAAAAAACTCCCTGAGACAGTGCAGAGTGGCCTTAACTTCCTACTGACATTGACATAACATCATATCTGGTCATCATAGCATTTATGTTGTCTGGTCAGAGACTAACTTGTCTTCTTCAAACATTTCCATAGCATTCCCTCAGCCTGAGGAACTGAGGTTCCTGAACCAACACTCTAACTCATTTCCTCTGAAGATATAGTGTTTCCAAGCACTTAATGAGCTGAAACCATTGATGTATGGAATATCACACAGTAGGAAAATATTATGGGTATTTTATGAATCTTCTAAGTTTTTGACTTGAGTCCAACAAGCATGGGCCCCTGTGAATTTCCATGCTGCTTCAAGACATCTGTTGCTTTTAAATTTGGGGGTGTTTTTGTATGTTTGGTTATCTTAACACAAAAGGAAAAGACATGCTTTTATTTCTGTTGGAGCTCTTTTGGGTGCTACAGTTGCCCATGAGCACATTTGGATTCCAGGACTCTCAGGTGCCAGCAGTTCTTCAGTTAGCAGGGACTCTCTCCTGCCACTGGCTTTTTTTACTCTATCTCTGTCAGTATGCCACTCTAGCCTCTCCTTTTCCCTCTTAACTGATATTTTTTCTCCCTGTCACTTTACAGTAGAAGTAGTAATGTTACTGAGCTGCTGCTGTGCCTCTCTGTCCTTTCTGTATCAATGGAGTCATGGGGGACAGAGGGAATGCCTTGAAGGTCACAGCCTCCCCTTTGTTCTACCTATACATTGAAATTAAGGGTGTAGGCAAGAAGGTAAAACATACAAGCTGTGCTTTTAGTGGGGGTGATCTGAACTCTGCACCTCAGTTATAGGTCTGATGCTGGCTGTCCCATTTAGCACTTGCATTTCTCCACAAGAGTCATGGTATGTGTTTGTTAAAGGAACTGGGGTTTCCATGAAACCAAATTTCCCATGCTGCAATATGGAAAATCTCATTAGACCCATCTGTGATGCAGGATGGATAATGTGAATGGAAATCATGTGGAAGATGTAACATAGTGAGGGATCCTGAGCAGTGGCAGAGACCTGAAACATAAAAATCTTGCATCCTCAATGCAACTCATTATTTCTCTCATTACATTTAATTGTCAGAGTTCTTTTTTGTTCACCCTGTTGTAGTGTTTTTAGAGAAGTGTAGTGCCCAGGCTTGCTCAGTACTCTTGCTGATGGATCAATGTCTACAGGTGAAACAAATGTCTATAGATTCCAAGGTGAAGTTTGTTTTAGAGTCATTGTTTGTCTGTCATTTGTTTTTCAAACACCATGGTGCAGACATATTTCTGATGCTATCTAATCTCCTCATCCGCCCATTTTCCATGTCGAATTTGTATAACTGATACGTTGCACATATGGTATGTTCATATGATGTTATCATCTTATTTCAAGCCCATTCCAGTCAATTTAAACTTCTAAGTCTGTCTTCCCATGTACTTGCAGTCCCTTCCAGATGCTGTATGTGCATAGAAAATATATGTTTTCTGTCTCACTGTCTCAGTCGAGCCCTAAGTGAGTACCACACAACACAGCCTTTCTGTTTGGCAGGAAACCCCTGAAAAGGACGTTTTCTATTGTGAAAGAGCATAAAAAGCTGTATATTCATTGGAGATGTAGAGCATCTCCTACTTCTGTCTTACAGAAAGGCCTTTTATCCTGTCATAGGAGAAAGAGTGGCATGATCTGTCTCTGATAAATCCATGTTAGTTCTTTCCTAACACTCTGTAACCTTCTGAGTGTTTGCAAACAGAGAGCTCATTTCCTGTCCTGTTTCCATGTTTCCTGTGAACTAAAGTTCAACAAGGCCAGGCAATCTCTGATCAGTCAGCATTATTTGTTGCTCTCACAAAGACAGAAAATTTTCCGCTGAATGGAAGTTCCTGAATAGTGTCTGCCTCTTCTGTGGAGGTAACTATCATCTATCTAATTTCTATTTTCACAGCATTTTTACAGACACTGTGTTGTCTGTCTCTACTTTTGATGGAAAATTTCTGTTGCACTTCCTTTCAATAATCACTGCTGAATATACTGTCCTTTATTTAGAGAATTACTGTGGCAGTGGAAATTGTGATAGTCTACTTTCCAAAATAGTGGGAGTTAGAGAGCAGAGTCCTATCTCTGACGCAAAAGCAATGATCTGCCCGTAGCTGTTACTACTGGGAGATTGAGATACATCAGCCCAAATTCACTCCAAAGATTTTGAAGCTTTTAAATGACAACTCGTCTTTGCCCAGGATATAGCAAGTGTCTGGGATAGCTATTTAGGTGCCACAGATATAGAAAGCAAGTCAGCTGGATGAACTTGGGCAACAGGGAGCACTTTGAATTCATTGATTTACTGCATGAATTGATGCAGTCACTTAACCTCCTGCAAAACATGGGGACCTCACTAAAAGTGGAACGGCTGAGAAGGACTCCTTTTGGTTACAATTGTGATATCCAAATTGCTGTGATTAAAAGACAGGTTGATCAGACAACTAATTTAGGTTGTGATCCAAACTGCACTAAAATAGATGCATGGAATGCAACTTCAAGAGAGCTGAACTGAGCTCTAATAGATAAAAGAATTCACTAAACACAGAATCAGAGACTATCCTGAGTTGGAAGGGACCCACAAGGATTGTCATGTCCAGCTCCTGGCTCTACACAGGACTGTCCCCAAGAGTCACACCATGTGCCTGAGAGTGTTGTCCAAACTCTTCTTCAAGTCTGTCAGGCTGGTGCTGTGACCACTTCCCTGGGGAGCCTGTTCCAGTGTCCAATCATCCTCTGGGTGAAGAACCTTTTTCTGATATCCAGCCTAAACCTCCCCTGACACAATTTCAGGCTATTCTCTCAGATCACCACAGAGAAGAGACCAGTGCCTGCCCTCACTGTTCCCTTCACAAGAAAGCTGCACACTGCAGTGAGCTCTCCCTTTAGTCTCCTATTCTCTAGGCTGAACAGACCAAGTGACCTCAGCTGCTTCTCATGGGCTTCCCCTCAAGGTCCATCACCATCTTCATTGCCCTCCTTTGGATGCTTTCTAATAGTTTAATTACAAGACACTTCAGAATATTTTTCTTGCTGTTTAAAAGTTTTATTTAGTTTAAAAATTTCAAGCCTTTTTCTTAAATCAATATCTGCCTATGCTGAACTGCAAATGGCTGGTCTGATTACAGCAGAGCAGGAGTTAACAAAACCTTTGTCTGTTCTTATCTTTCCTCAAAAATTTCAGTTTAAGATTTTTTTTTTTGTCTGAACCTGACCAAGTATAACATCTTTTGACTTTTACCTTCATTATTTTTCACATTAATATCTTGCTCAATTTCAGCTTGCTCATTTTGGAGGAGAGACAAATCACAGAACCTGGTGGGCCAATGCCTCTGTTTCTCCCTCCTGTTTAAAACAGGTCTTATTAAAGCAGGTGGGTAGGCCAATGTTGGGTATTGAGTACCTCCAAGGATGGAGGTTCCATGGCCTTTCTGGGTATCCTGTCCCATTGCCTGGCCAAAACAGATCTCTGTTGAGCAGATGACATCCAAAACAGCATTGTCATGATCTCGGTGGATGGACAAGTATCCTGGGTTTCCTCTAGGATCAAGCAGGCATTCATAATTCCAGAGAGACCTTATGTGCAACAGATACCCCATCCTACCTAGGGGGGTTTTGATAGCCTCAGTTAGGGCTTAACTGGTATGTGCACAAAGTGATCTTGTTGGAATTTTTCAAACAGGGAGAAAACCCAATCCCAGCTTGACCACTGTATCTCCCATTCAGTTTTTCTAGCTAGATTTCTTGGTTGGCTGCTACAGAGCTTGCTATTAAGGGCTGGTCCTTTGGATCAGTGAAGAAGATTCCACCAAATCTTTTGGTGGACATGGAGCTGTCTGGGCTGACTGCTGAGTTCTTTGCCTTGATCCAGTCACATTGTCACTTCTATGAGTGTGTTTGATACTGATTTGGTAGAAAGCCAGTCTGCATGCAGGCAGCTGAGGGAACATCACCTCCTGTAGCCTTCCAGCAAACATTTGGGACTGAAGCCTGCCAGGGTACTGGCCTCCATCCTTGCTGAGCTGCAGAAATCAGTTTGAGGAGACCAGAAAAGCCCAGAGGAACAGTAAGGTCTAGGATTAGAATTAAAGGTGACTCTCTTTTTTGCCCACCACCTAGGGCTTGCTCTTACAAGATAGGCTCTCTTCGTTTTTTGAGGCTGGGTCCACTTTGCAGAGATGGGATGGCAGGTAGCTGCCTCCTCCCCTTCCTGCTAGGATCTGGGAGTACTGCAGCTCACACTTGGAGGAATGGAGGCTGCTTTTTTCCTCTTACAGCCTCCTGGAGATGTGTCAGTAAACCGTGTGCTTTGTGTTATGGGAAATATTAAATGCAGCAACTTTCTTAAAAGATTAATTTTTCCCCCTTGGTGAACACATGAATATTAAATATTAGCTCAACAAGTTGCATGTATTACTAGCAGCATGCACTCACAGGGATGCTCATTACACTCTGATGGTTTTAAAGGGTCTTGTTTTTGAAATGGCAACAGTTGCTTCTTGTATTTAAATACCACTTCTAGTTTCAGTCTCTGGGATAATATTAGTATTGAGATCCGTAAACCAGAGGAAAAAAAGCTTTAAAAGCATACAATCTAACATCTCCTGGCTGGTTTTTTAAAGCAAGGTCTTCAATCCTGGGATTCTTAGTTTTTAAAAATATTGAAATTCTGCTTTGACTAGCCTTGCTCTGCAGCCTTGTACTTTCTATAGCCATTAAAACCAGCCTCGTTTTGGTCTCAAAACTTGAATGTTAATACTGCTAATTAACTTTTGGCATGGTAAAATGGCAAGAGTATTAAAATATTTTTTAGTTTTGTGTCTCTGTGTTGACTGATTGGATTGTTTCTATGTCATTAGGCTACTTATTTATAGCAAGAGTATGAGCAATGCACTATGAGCAGGGGAAGTAATTCCTGGCTGCTTAGCTGGAAGTTCAAATGTTAATTTTTGTTAGTGTTTAAATTGAATGAGAGCATAATTTTGTTCAATTCTTCAGTATTCCAAAGGAATCAATTACACAAGTGCAATTTAGGCAACAACCTTAATTTCTCATTTTATTTTACAAGTTGACAGTGCCAGTATTAGCCTGAAGTCTTCCTGACTTGTTTATGAATGTTGTACATTGCTTTGCAGTCACTTAATACTATTAAATTTCCTGAACTGGAGAGAAACTGTTCAATTATTTTTAGATTAAGAGCCCAGATATCCACAGCATGGAGATAGGAGTTATATTTTATAAAAAAAATTCTCAGTTGAAGGATATATTCTGCAAAAGATACCCTAATGCTTATTTTTTCTGTTGTCTCTGGATTTTACATACATGACTGAGTTCATGATTCGACACACACGCACCATTACCATCTTTGCCCTGTTAAACAGCCCATACATTAAAACCCAATACTTCCTGACAGGAGCAGTCCTTCCCTTCTAGCAGAGATCTTTCTTATAGACTGATGTTCTTCCTGCACCAGAACTCAATAAAAGAACTCTTTTTTTTTTTTTTTTTTTTTTTTTTTTTTTTTTTTTAGGTCTAGCTCAAGAACTTGACCATTTGTTTTGATTTCTACCTTGAGAACTGTGTGTAAAACTTGGGGTCAACTAGGGAATTTGTTCTGTTGGGTCATTCTGTCATGATTTAATAGCTGTGGAGCTCTTCTAGCCTCTGTGAATGAAGCTCTCCAGGGCCTTTATAGAGTCTTCATGACTGTCGTGTTTATTAGAAATAGTATTTGGCTGCTAAACAGCCTGAAACTGAGATAAGGGCAGAGTATCAGCCCCTGTAGTATAATTTTGGTTTTGCATCTCCTATTTCTACCCTAGCAGCTAGGGCAATGCTCATGCCTGGAACATTCCTAGTCCCTGCAGTTTTCTGCCCTTCCAGGTTGAAAGTATATTTTGGGTCTGGCTTCAAGCCCGGTGCATCTAAGACTTATCAGTGACTGAAGGAGGACATTGATTTAGTGATTCTAGTTTGCTAGATATATGGGGATATTGCTGCATGTTAGAAGTTAAAGATAGGTTTTAAGTTTGGGTGGGGTTTTTTTGAGTTACATTCCTTAAGGTTGCCTACTGATAATAGGTGGACAGGAAGATGTATGTTCTATATGAGTAAACTGAAGAAGACTGATGCTATCATTGATGGTCCATGCTTTGGTATTAACTGGCAGTTGTCTTAAGTATTTGAAAGAGTGTTCTGCAATGTTAATATGCACCTGAGAGAAAACAGTGTAGAGAATGCATTTACAGGAAGAACAGCTAAAATTATTTCTAAAAAGGAAAATTTATTAAAGTGGAAAACAGATTGAAAGTACTGGTGAGCTAAGCACTATGTTTTAGCTGTCCCTCAAGTTTTCCTCATTGGGGGGCTACAGTTTGGTGCAGGTTTGTGGTCAGAATACCAAGCAATGCCCTCAGAAAGCAGATCAAAAATCTGTAAATCTGCTTTTAAAGCATGCAGAGAAAGGCACAATAAAATCATCCTCCTTTTCTGTATCTGTAATTAGTAATAAAACTGGAATGGTGCAGGATGATAAAAGGACTAAATGAATGTGCTTAATGAAAGCCTGTGTATAGGCTTAAAAATAATTTGGTGGAAACAGAAAAGTTCTGAGCTTTACTTTGGTTGCTATTTTGCAGTTCAGACTGGCTGATGAATATAATAGTCTTGCTGGCCTTAATATTCATTTATTCAAATCATGTCAGTCATTATCTGTCTTTTTACTCTTCTTTTTTTAGAAGAGGTGCTCATATATTTGATCAGTTCTTGGTGAGGTGGCTCCATTTGATTTCTCAGTATGATTGCAGTTTGTGCACATCCGCAAGTAGCGATTTCGAGTTTTGCTTTTTATTGTTTCTTGTTTCAGTAAATCAGTCACAGAAGAAACTGTGGAGTCATCTGAGGGGAAGATCTAAGTAGCCTGCTGGGCTATCTTCAAATCAGATATCTAGCAGACTGGCCTGGAAAGAACAACACCATCTGGATATGCAAAGAACGCTTAAGATGTTTTTGCATCACAGAAGGTTATTGACAGCGTAAATGTGCAGCAGTAAAAACCTGCCAGAAATCTGTGAGCTGGCCCATGTGTTTTCCAGTAACAGTGGGTGTTAAAACTTCCTGGGCTAACAGCCTGCAGCTGTACTTTCATTAGCTCTCTGTGAGTTTCAGTTCCCACTGAACTTCAGTTCCTAGATGTTAGGACTACGTGGGGAAAAAACCCTTGTTTGCTTTATTATTTTTGGTTCCCTGGTATGACTATGTCCCAAAAGTTTTTCATTGTCAATAGATGAAACGTAGTGTTTTATCCAATCTGAACTAGTGATAGTTTACAAAGTATGTGTTTAGCTATCTAAAAAAAAATCAGCTATTTTAACTAAGACTGTTCTTAAAGCCTAAAATTTCTGCTCATGATGGTTACCAGACTTTTCCCTAGCAGATAGTAAAGCCTCTTCTAAGCAACAAGCCTTTGGAGAGTTACATTCCATCCCTAACCTAGGAGAATCTCAGATGATATTTTAGGTTAGCATGGCAAAGGCAGTGGGTGTGTCACCTTTAGCCTGATTACTTATTCAGTATGGATAGCCATTACTCACATGAAGATGCTTTGGAACGGGCTTCAGAGTAATGGGCAACTGGAATAATGTTTGCTTTTAGCTAGAATGAGCTCATCAAGTCCACTCCTGTGATCAGTGCTTGTTACTCATTTTAAGGTCTAAATGAGTATTTTAGCCCCAGTGCAGCTTGTGGGACTGTTTTTCAGAAGCTCTCTCTCCAGGCCTGGAGGAAAAAAATGATCTCATCCCTCTGATTTGAGGAAAAATTATATTGCATCCTGCTATTCACCTGCACTCTCCCAGCACACTTCAACAACTGTCTTGGATTTGGGGAGCTGTAAAGGATGCTTTCATTGTGTTCTGTTAAGCAGAATCCTTTCCAGGAGTTAACCCAATCTAAATCAAAATGTGGTGAAAGTGAAGTTGAAAGAAACACGGCTTAAAAGCCAGCCTGTACTGTAATCACCCCGTGAACCTTTCCCCTCTCATTTGAGTTCATTATCCTAACCTGAGGAAGCTTAAAATCAGACTGAGTGCAGATGTTATCAAATACGACTCTGCATTCTGTATTTAGAGCTCTGTGCTGCCTCTTGACTCTGCTCCATTTTTAGCTTTGGAATAATGTAGCACTCGCATGATTTATTACACAAAACATTCTGGCAGCAGAAAGGATCGAGAGTGGGTGAGGCCATTATAGCTGTTATCTAATTATTTTTGAATGTTAGAGAGTATAAAATAATAAAAAAAAATAACAAAAAGGTTTTTTATGTGTGCTCCAGGGTTTCCATTTTGTTTTGAAAAAGGAGTAGGTAATCTAATAGCTAGTTGACCCTCCCTAAATAAGGTAAGATCCAAATGCTGGAAAACAAAAGCAAGAATTCCCAGTAACCTCGGGAGGGGCAAGGAGTTTAACTCCTTTAAGTGTGACTACAAAACAGGCTCCTTCTCTCCACTCTCTGGAGGGTAGCCTGGACATCTCCCTTCCCAGCCTGTGCCTGCTTTTGTGAGACCAGAGGCGGTGTTGGAGGGAAACAGGCACCCCCTCCTGTGTCCCCCGGTGTGTGACTCCCACAGCAGGCTCTCCCAAATCTCCCAGGATCATAGTGCAAGGAAGGAGGAGGTAAGTGGGGACAAACTCATACCTTTTAATGAAGCCTGTGCAGGCTGCAGTGCATAAAGGACAGCTAAAAATGGGAGCATGGGAAGTACTAGCAGCTGTCAAAAACCTCATGTTCAAGCACAGCATTGTTTTTCCTGGTTGAGAGACAACTCATGTTGGATGATGCAATGTGCCACTTGTCACGAGAAGAGGGAACAGTCATGGCCCTAATCCATATCTGTGGGTTAGGGAGAGGATAGTGTCACCATGGGAAATATCCTCATCAAGGAGACAGTGCTGCAGCCCCTCTCCTGCTTCATGTTCTCTTGTGTCAGATGTGGTGGCTTGAGGAGACCATGTGTCACACCAATGAGCTGTGTACAGTACAAGTGCCAAACATGGAAGAGGGACCTGACAAAAGAGGGGTGTGAGGTAGGAGGCAGCATGAGCCTTGCACTCTGTGATGAGCAAGTGCTGTGTCCTCATGGTTCAGCTCATGCAACCCACAGCACCTCTTGGATGCAGCTAATGAAGAGAGCAGGAATGAACTGGCTGTGAATAACAGATCTAGAATATTTTGGAAAACTAGCACTATAGAAAATCTAAAAAAGATGGGCTGGTGGTTGCACTTCTTCAGTAAAGCTTTCTCTGCAGTGCAGAAGCAATGAAGATTGCCTTACTCTTTTCTTTGATCAAGAAGTGCATTAATAAAATTATTTGGCTTATTCTTTTGCTTATTCTGCTAGCCTGAGAGCAAGACATGGGAGAGCTTTAGGCATCTCCAATCAGCAAGCACTTGTTGGTTCAACTTTAACTTTGACTGTGTGTGACTGTGTAGGGAGGAGGAACAAAGGCTCAATTTTTCTTCTGTTTGCCTTAGTAACCTTGCAAGGAAAAGTCAAACCAGTTTACATCTTTTTACAGGATTTTAATGTAATTTATGAAGAAAAAGTACATAATTGGAAAAAGAGCAAACCTAGGTCCTCCTTGCAATTTCTGGTTCCTGCAGAGTCTCCAGCCTGTTCAGTAATATTCAGCTATTAAAATTCATCCCAGAAACATTGCCCACGTCTTTGGTCAGAAAAAGCAGTCTTCAGAAACCTTGAAAGCACCTCAAGCCCTCCTGCACCTTCTGTCCTAGACAGACGGGGTGGGTACATGCTCATGCAGTGCAAGAAGCTTTGCATTCATGCAAGAGGAGGAGTCATCATCTAGTTTTGAGGAAGGCTCTCAGGCTATCTTTAGCTGACAGACAACTGCTGGGTTGCACTTATAGAAACAGAAACAACCTTCTAGTGTGACTTCAGTGTTGTTGAGGTCCTGGCTGCTCAGCTTGTGCTTTCGCTTCTCTCCAGGGATAACTCCTACAGCTGCTTCAGGAAGGCAGAAACCATCTATCTCTCCAGGTTAATGGTAACTCCTTAACCCTTCTCACCTTGTTGGGAGAAATTTATCATTCTGGATTGCTTAGGGAAGACTTTTGGCTCTCTGAGTACAACTTAACTGTATTTAGATAGTGCTGTTATTTGCTTTTCCAGCCAGGACTAGGTGGTCAGCTATGGTTGCAGTCTACAAGTAAAGATGTTCTCCAGATGCTCAAGCACTTACTTTGAATTATGTCTTCTGCCCTCTTCACTTCCACAACAGCAAGCTGGGCTGTGCATATGCTGAACAAGGAGTAGCCAGCCTGTAGAGGTGACTGTTAATGTAGGATGGAGTATTTGTATCCTAAATATCAAGAGTTTGGCAGTAATAACTTCCGGTGATTAATTAGATGCCATGAGCTGTGTGTGATAATATCAGTATTTACTGTAGTTGTTGTACTTTTGAAGTTTATGAATTATCAGAAAATGGGTTAATCAGTATTTTTGTAGTTCTTGTTTGCAGCTCTTACTGTAACCACCATTGTAGTCATGTCGTTTAGTGTTAAGTAGTCTGCAAAGAGCAGGGAGTCGGACTTAATGATCCTTTTGGGTGATTTTACAAAACTTACAATTATCCTTCATTTTTGAAAAACAGAGAAAGACTTCCATTTGCAGTGTTCCAAATATATTTGTCATGTTCCTTGCTCATCTCTTGTTTTGCAAGGGCTAGTTTTAGTTTCATTGGTCAAGTTAGCAGTTGATTCAGCTTATGACTTTAATATCATATGCTTGTGGAACGTTGGCCAGGAAATCACTTTCACTATTGCTGACTCAAATGCCTCACACAGAATTCAGTGGTATAAATGAGTCGTATAGATTTATGAATACTGTTTGCCTGTTTTAGCGAGTATTAATTTTTAAAGCAAGTTAAATCACTAAAAGTTGTCATCTTCCTTTCTCTAAAAGTCATATGTTTTCTTTTCTGCTATAATAGCCAGGATACTTTATACCATAAATGTATCCTTATTGTATTGACTGTAAGAGAAGACAACAGAAGATTTCTTCAAAATAAGAACTTTCTTCTGCATTAAGTGACTCTAGATTATGAATAGCAGTTGAGAATGCAATAACCTGCCATTTCAATGGAGCAGTTCTTTTGCAGAATAGAGGACATGACCTGAAAGTGGAGTTTTTCCTCATAATTATCCCCTGACTGTGTGGTCATCTGTAACAAATATAGTTTGTGGTTAGGGGAAGGCTGATTTTTTAAAGCAAACTTAATTAGGAATAGGAAGAGTTTATGTGAGCAGCATATGCATAGAGAGGATAGAAAAGAGCTGACATTATGTGGGTAATGTAATATGTGTTGCAAAATAATTTGTGCAAAAAATATTAAAAACTACAGCATTCGTATAACCAACGCTGGTAAGGGGGAAAAGCGGCTCTCATCAGGTGATAAGAGAAATGCAGATACCAAAGCAAGGATAAGCTGTCTCCAAAAATGTTGATTCCAAAGGATTTGTTCATCTGACAAGGCCCCAGTGATATACATTCAATATGTACTTACGATAAGATAATATTTATAAACGTTTATTCCCAAAGAGAATTCCAGTAAGAAAATTAATTATTATTCACCCATTCTGGGAAAACTTTTCGTCAGACCAGCAGCGAGATAAGAAAATACATGAATATGCTAAAAAGATAAGAGCAACAAAGGAGCGAGAAGACCCCCCCCAACCGCTGCTCATCAGAAAAAAAGTATAAAAACAGGAGCCTGCAAAAGCAGAATTCTTGAACCATGGAGGTTTGGAGCAATGAAGTTCAAATGTGGTTCACCCAGTGCTGATCGTCTGGCTCGGCCCTGTGTTGCTTGTGGCTTTTCAAAACTTAGACCCTGATAATTTAATAAATTCTCTTTAATTATTAAATTGACTGATTTGTTTATAACAGGTAAGAGTTGGGAAAACTGAATTGGGAAACAATACCAGAAGTAGAAAACAAACAGACAAGCACAATACGTTTTTTTTTTTTTTAAATGTATTTTTAGTTATGGTTTTGTTGTTGTTTTTTGCTTTGTTTTTGGGGTTTTTTTACTGTGCTAAGCAGCGCAATGTTGGGAGTTGGGCAACCCAGTGGGAATTCCTGCTCTATTGTGGTGTAGTTAGGGACTGACTCCCTGGCCCAGGGTACTCCTTGCCTAACCACAGGTATCTGAATCTTAAACAGGGACAGCCCAAGTCAATCACCTAAAAGCCAGTAGCAATCAAAGGGTTTTAAATATACAAAACCCACCATATAGTGATGTAAATAAGACAATTTACAGCCTGTTTAAAAGAAGATTATTTAAACCCTTTAAATTGTGTAGAAAAACACACACAAGATACCTCAAATGATGAGGTAAAGGAGATACGCATGACTGGTTTTCTTCTGGGACTGCAGGATATTTTTCTTATTAGTATCTAATCATCAGGCTCCAGCTCGTTGGTGAAAACCTCATGCACCTCAGGCTTACTTTGAAAGAAGGCCTCCTGCTAATGCTTTAACTGTGCCCTCTCTTCTCTGCTCCATGGTGGGATCCCCAGGGAACATTTCCTCCCTGTTAGATATTGCTATCATTAGTCTGTGTCGATATGTTAGCAAAGTAGATGTTGCTTCTGGTAGTCTGGGGCTGTGCAGTGTCTGTACAGTTTGGAGTCTTGTGGGATCTGTCCCTGCAATACAGTGCAATGCTGTACTTGGGGGCACACAGGTAGAGAGGCCCAAAGACAGATTCTGGACAAACTCATTTTTGTTGGTTCATCTGTCCTCTTTAATAAACTGGGGTATTTAATGACTTGTGTTTGTTGAGCACACCATGATGGTATTTTGCACTTTTTCCTACACTTTTATTTCTTCAAATGCAGCTCTCTTATGGTGCCACACAGGACAGTGTCCTGGCAGGACTAGGTGATCCTGTTGGAAGACTGCAGAAAGTTTAGGTTCCATAAAATGATATATCACCATGCCTTTGTTTTAAAGATAGCCACTCAGGGATTAAATGCATGGGCTTCAGTATCTTAAGCCATCTCCTGTTCAGGTGGCTTTTATTCTTATTCCGTGTATCGTGTAGGAATAACCTGGGAGGTCAGTTCCAGAAGATGGCTGGTTTAGTTATCTCTGTGTGTGCCTCTGAGACTTGGATTTCCCTTCCATGTTTCATCCACTCATGTATATGTAGCTCCTCATCTGTATAAGGAACTCAGAACAAGAGAAAATTGCCTCAAGTTGCATCAGGATTGTCAAGCACTGGCAGAGGCTGCTCAGGGAAGAGGCTGACTCACCATCCCTGAAGGTATTTAAACAAATGTGTACATGTGGCTCTCAGGGATGTGGTTCAGTGGTGGATTTGGCAGTGTCAGGGTAGCAGTTAGACTTGATAATCTTGGAGGTCTTTTCCAACTGTAATAAATGCATATTATAAAGTTACCTTTTCACAAATATTAGAATGAATACTATATGTATAATTGTACTGTATTATGTTTTATTAATAGAGTTTAGAAAAGTGATGAATGTATTTTCTGATTGTGACATGGTGTAAATGGTAAAAAGACTAGGTTTTTTCTTCTTTGTGGCATCTAGACTCACCAGGCCAGGAGATATGGGGGAAGGGTCGTCACCTTGTGGCCCTGCATGAAGGCTGCTGGATTTCTGGTTTTTTTTATCAAAATGAAAACAGCCAAAAACCTCAAGAAAAAGATTTATAAGACTCATGTTACCAGACAGAGTGGAGCCACCCACAAATAAATCTATCAGATAAGATGATTGGAGATACTTAAAACCGAAAAGAATGTTTTAATATCTATTGAATATGTAAAACAGCAGTCCTTAGAACACAGTAATTGCAAGAGAAGGGTGTGCTTTCTGGTGAGGCACC
Organism: Zosterops lateralis; assembly: GCF_965231275.1. Classification (NCBI taxonomy): domain Eukaryota; kingdom Metazoa; phylum Chordata; class Aves; order Passeriformes; family Zosteropidae; genus Zosterops; species Zosterops lateralis. The sequence goes on from NC_139765.1 coordinate 29,417,400, forward strand.
CCAGCTGGAACATTTGCTCTTATGTCTCCTAATTGTCGATTTTAAATTTTTATTAAACTTATAATTTTTTCTAAAAGAGTGGGACTCGTTTTTCACACAACCAAAATGATTCTATGACTCTAAGAGTAGTGCACCTCTGTATCAGTGAGCAGTTGTTCTTGGCTTCCTCTGACTTAAGATGGTTACTCTTGAGAACACTGGGACTGTAGCATTTACTTCCAGTTCAGCTTTGTCAATCACTCCATCTGAAAGACAGCAGCTCCTATCTGGCTTTGGAGCCTTGTCCATGAAACTGTACATGTGCTCATACCTCTGTGAGAGAAAGAGGTATGATAGGTAATTCTCTGCCTTCTGCAATTAAAAATTGAGATTCCTGTAATGATTTAAGTCACAAATAGCAGCACACTGGCAATTTTACCTTCTCCTTGCACTTATGCCCCTTGGAGAATCTGTGTTGAGGAGTGAATTACATTTAAGAGAGTGAGAGGTTGGGATACAAAGCATGAGCTGCCTGCCCAGGAAGAACAGGACTTGATCCTTGCATCTTCAGTCTATCCTGGCAGGGTAAAAAAATCCTGAATGGAGGCCAGTCTTAGTGCAAATCATAACCAAGCCTGGGATTTGCTTCTTCTATAAACTCCTGAGGTCAGTGTTTGTTCATGAGGCTCAGAAGAAGTAACCTCTCCACTGCAGGGATTCCTGAATGACTTCTGTGTCCCATATGGTGCAGGAGATCAGAGCTGTGTGTTGTGGTGTTTGCTGACCTAAAATGTCTGTGCTTCAGTAAACAGGAAAACACTAAAAAATTGAGCAGTTGTTTGTCAGAAAGGCCAATGGACTGCCTCAGCACCGAGTTTAATACAAACCCTTGTTGTTAATTAGGTGTTACTTTGAGTTCAACAGGGGATGCATTATTAACCAGATCTTTGTTATGCTGTTATTTCTTTATACAGTTAATATGACACCAAATCCTACAACACAGTTCACTCATTATTAATGGCTTTCATCGCTAAACTATTTTTAGCCTTTTAGTCAGAAAATACTTGAGAAAAAGAAAGGAATCCACTGGCAGATAAATGTCAATGCTTAAACAGGGTTTCACCACAGCAGTTTCTTACTGTCTTCGTTGTTGGCTACTTTGAGTATGTGTGGGGAAATACCTCTGCATGACTGTGTCCTGGCTGGTGGCGTCGTCCTGGGAGAGAGAATTGGATGAGATGATCTTGCACTACTGAAGAAGAATGCTCTTCTTTTCTCTTAGGACAGGAAAAAAGTGGGTAAGACTGAAATGATGAATTTTCTAGCTTTGATACCCACTTGCATATGTAGCTGTCTTCTGGAAAATGAAAAACCTAATGGTGTCAGCCACTTAGGACTTGTGAATTTACACCAGTCCTAAGCTGTAAAAACCACTACTTTCTTCTTGTTTTTTGGTTGCAGGCTTCAGGCAGCATTGTGTGTAGTTGAGATGACTTGGCTGACCAAATGTAGCACTTGTTAAACGAGGAGGCAGAGAGAAGTTTATAAGAGGAATTGAGTCCACCTTTTGGAGAAGCAGGATTTAGTTGATGTTGCTAGTAATACTGATTTTTTGCATTCCTTGTCCTTGAAATTTTTTTCTCTGCAGCTTTCATTATTTGAAAGAATGGAAACAGAAAAGTATAGGCACTTGTAATCCTTCCAGGCCATCCATCCTCACAGTCCTTTGATCCTTTTGTGTCTTCTAGATAAACAATTCCTAGAAGGTAGTGGTAACTGTATGCACTTATAATTTCTAAATATGAAGTGTTCAGACTTCATTCAAAATCCCCTGTTTCTAGAATATTATTGGATTATGGGGGTTTTGTTTAGTTTGGCTTTTTTATCTGTGGTAGTATGTGAAGGTACCCAAAACCTTGAAGAAATTTGATTGGATCTTTTTCTTTTAAATATCAAATTATATAAAGTGACTTACTTCTTGGGTTTTTTTCAGTTTTATGACTGTGGTTTTTAGACATAGGTGTGTCTCTGTATAGTGGCATGGGTTTGGTATCATTACCACCAAAAACAAACCTCTGCAACACACCCTTGCTTTCATTCACTGCTAAGCTGAAAGTTTTGCACAAGTACTAGACATGGACAATAATAGCATACATGGCCTGAGGGGGAAAAAATACAAAATTTGGAACTAAGATTAAAGTATTTTGGTTACTTTCTTAAGTCTTTTCTAGACTGGATGCCATTTCATGATCCTTTTGCCTTTACTGGTAGATTTTAGGTTAGAGATGTTAAGAGGTAGAGAAAGCCGGATGGCTCATGTTCTTCATCACTGTGAATCCACTGTGAATTTTCCTATGGTATTTGTGATTCCTTTTACATTGCTTCAGCAAAGAAGCCTTCATCAGCTACCTAAGGAACGTGTCCCACATTTTGGTAGAGCTTTCTTCCCCAAGGCTCATGCTCCCTCTCTCAGTTGGAACTCTCACTCTTAGTTACATCCTGTGCTCACAGACTGTACTACATCTCATTTGGAAAACCTGAGCTGACCTTTGAAGACATGATATTGTTGCTTCTTCACGCAGTTTGTTTCTAGGTTTTATGCCCTTTCCTTTCTTAGGCTGGCACAGGTCAGGGTCTGCCCTTGCTGCTTAAAAAAAGCTGTTGCCTTGTGCATTGGAAAGAGGGTGAATTCTGCTTTTTTTTTTCAACAATACTTGCCAGAAGTGAAACCTGTGCACCAGCTATGGTGCTGTTAGGAAAATTAATCCACAAATGCCAGAAGTTTATGTCCAAAAAGGAGACAGAGGAATCATTTTACTTTATTCAAATAATGAGAGAGGCCATGGGGCATTTCCCCTGGGGTCTCTCAAATTTTGGAGGACCCGGCCTCCTTTTTATCCTTATTTCCTGCCCACATTTCCCTCTCTCTTTCCCCATTGGCTGAGGTACTTGAGAGGTACAGACTTTGTGGAGTGCCTAATACCTAATTTTTAATTCTTACGGAATTTATGGCTTTTCCCCATTGTTTCTTTCATCTTTCAATATCCAACTTCATTTATCAGCAAACCTACAGTTTGTTTGTAAAGGCAAATATCTTCTTTTCCACTCATCAATCAGTGGAATCTTTCCCATTGTTTCTTTTATCTCTCAGTGCTAGTTTTATCTACCAGCAGACCACTGCTTGTTTGTAAAGACAAGTCTGTCATTCCTCTCAATGCTTTCCTCTTGTATTTCCATTTTCTGGGCAGGGTAAACTCCTGCACAGAGGGGAGAAGAAGCAATTGCCCTCCCAAACTAAATGACCTGCATTCCTTCTGACAGTAGAAATAACTGCTGCTGCTACCATAGCTAATTTTAATATAAATATAATTTTACTGCATGTATTAAAGAACAGCAGTGGGATCAGGCATTAAGCTACAGCTCTGCAAAGAAAGCCACTGGATTATATTTTGTGTTCAGTGCATTGTGCCAGGCAAAGCATCTTGCCCTGACTGGAAATGCCACTGTGTTGTAACTAATAAGTAATAAGATCTAACCATAATTGTTTCATTACTTTAAGAGTCAGACCCTTTACTGGGGGGTTTGCTGATTGACAGACACGTTGTTCAGCTCTGCATTTCCATTAAGAAGCCTGCACCAGGCTTCTCTGTGTCTTTGTACTGAGATGAAAACTTTATGTTATTAATCATCATAATTTAAAAAAAAAAAAATTAGACAAATAAGTTAGACTTCTGAGCTTAATACCTTGTTTAAGGATTCTCTCCACTGCTGCAAGCAAGATAATGAGGGATTTCCCATGCTGGACGTAGCCTATGTCTTTAGGTGACAGGAGAGGGACAAGGCAAAGTCAGGGTGAAACAGGGACCAGCAAAGCTTGGCTTTGACTTGACAGTCCTTGCAAGCACACAGCTGCCCTGAGTGTGTTGGTACTCTCTGCCTTGGCCACCTGCTTGTGCCAGGGGCATGTTCCAGAGCACTGAGGTGTTAGGTTTAAACTAACTTAAACAAAGCCATAATACTCTGAAAATGGAAATTCCCTTCCTGGTCCTCACATACATTTCTGGTGATGGGTGATGCCTGGGGCAAGTTGTTTCTCTCCCAGTTTCTAAGGAACTATGGAAATACTAATTTTTCACCATCTTTCTATGTTTCATAGAATCAGAGTGGTTTCCACTAGACCACATTGCTCAGAGCCTCATCCAGTGAGCACTTCTAGGGAATGGGCAAGGGCCTGTTTTCCTCCCACAGGTGTTCTTTCAGGGAATTTAGAACAATTCTGCATTTTACTGGCTATATTTGCTTCACCTTTGCAAAATGACAATGCACACCAATGTCCTCTCATGGAGCTGTAAGACCTGTCAACCCTTCAGCAATGCTCTTCTTAAGAGTTTTCCTCATGAGTGAGAGGGGCAGTGAGCCTGACTGAATTGCTAGGCTTGTATATGGATCTTACTGTATTAATTTCTGGTTCCAGAAGTGATTTTGAGCAGCTTGGAATTTTTTTTTCCTGTTTTATGAATAAAACCTCCTCTGGCAGAGAAACATAACTTTTCTATGTGATGTTTTTCCATTCAGTTTATATCTCCCATTCTGATCCCAGGTTTATATATATTTACATTTATTAATTGGAGTAAGCGAACACTGATTTGATGTGTTAGTCTCAGTGTAACCTGACTCTCCAGCAATAAACTGGATAGCATAGAATATGTTTTTTTCACCTAGGAGATATGAAGTGGAAAGAATTGAGAGGTGCCTTGGGGTGTTTGTATTCCATGAATCACATTTCTTACTCTGCTAGTTATGAGTCTCCTCATGTGTTGAGAGATGATTTCTGCAGACAGTTTTGAATGTGATTTGATGGAAGGCTATGGCCCAAGTCCTGACCACAGTTGAGGGAACACCACACTCTCTTCTAACACTGGTCTTGGCGTAAAACAAAAAAATCACAATGTTCATTTTTTTCCTGTTTCAGCAGTAGATAGGACCACATAAATAATTTCTGCTTGTGAGAATTGCCACACTAAATTAATGCAAGTGAAGTCCCATAGATGCAAGACTGTTTGCAGGACAGTGCTCAAAAGGAAAATGGCTCTGGCTCCACTTACAAGTTGCAAATATTCTATTTTTTTTAAAGGCTTTAATTGAAGCATGACTTTCACTTGCAAGTTCTGGGTTTTTTTTTTCAATATGTGCCATTGTGCTCAATGAGGGAAGAAAATTTTCCATGAGCAGAATTCAAATGTATTCTTTTAAATTCATGTAATGGAAAAAGGCCTATTAAATATAATAGAGAAAGGACCACGAGGCATATTTCAAATTTTAGTGGGCACAGGAACGGGAGTAAGGTTAGCATTTTTTCATTATTAATCTACTTTTTCATATTTATGACTAGTTCCAACTGTACTCTATTTCCTTTCTAATTTTTTAGAGTGCAGGTGTAGTTACATTCTGTACAAGTGATATTTTGGGGCAAATAGCAGAATTGCTGATGTCAGCTGTGTTACTGATCCAAAGAAAATGGTTTTACTCATTTGTCTTATATTGATTCTTGAGCTGTTGGATATACTGAGATTCCATTTCACATTTGCTCTAAGACAGCCAAAGACTTTCAAGTTTGACATTGTTATTCTTCCACTGACAGGTGATGTGTTCATCTGAGGACACTGATCTGGGTACTGGGCCAGAAGTTATGAGAACTGGAACAGTGTGGTGGAAGGTTTTATAATAATACATTTACAACCCTTTAAATGTCTGAGTGGAGATGACAATTCTGAATATCTGACTTGGGCTGAATTGTTTGTCTAGAATTTGAGGGGGGGAGAAGGGTTAATCTGTTTTTAGGGCAAGGTTAAGGCATATAGTTTGGTCCTGGCTGCTGGACTTTGGCTGTAGGCTGGTGGGCAGCTAAGACCTGGTCTCCTTTGAGGAAAAAGAATAAAACCTTTTGTAATACATGATAAAAATAATTTCTGTTGTTGAAAGGAATGAAGGATGTGGCAGGTGACTGTTATTGTTTTGTCTCCTATCTGACAGGCTTGGGGAAGGGATTTGGCTCCCAAATTTGCCTTCAGACACCCCTCTGCTCTAAACCATGATTCCAGAAACACAACCATCCCTTGTTCTTTGCTGGCCTATGTGTTAAGAAATTACCCATGTAGTGCTGGTGAGTCTCCGCTCCTATGGGACAGTGAGGCACGAGATGCTGGCTACCAGGACACAGCATGCTCTGCTAGTGTGCCCAGCCTGGAAGGGGGAGGGCAAAGATGCCTTTTCTTTGGCCATGCAGTTACCTCTAGACCAGGTTAGAATGCAAACGGTGGATGGATGGGAGCCTTAATTCTGGGAAAAGCTTAAGCATTAAAAAGTGTTTGAACAACTTAGGTCAGAGGTGACAATCACCAAGACTTCCCAAATATAAGGCACGGGAATTCAGTAGGCCAGACTACTCCTGCTTTCCAGAGAACTTTCTGTCTCCTTAGAAAATTTGTGTAGAAGAACTGAGTGATCCAACTGGAAAACATATTGATTAAAGATGCATTTTAAATTCATTAAGTGCTATGAAAACATGAAGTTCTGTGCAAAATGAAACCAAAATTGGTGGATATTATGGCACTGTTATTTGTGTATCTTTTTTTTCCCTCCTCTAAAATCATACCCTGCAATTTTCTAATGCATTTATGATAACTTTAGAAAAGCTTGAGAACTGATGATCCCACAGTAATGCTCTTGCAGAAATCCAGGGTACTTGGCCTGTAAAATGAATTATAAAATAAGAAAAACACAGCTGGAATGTTAGATGGATAGCAATGGCAAGTGCCATTTTTTTCATTCAGGTGAATGCAATTATTATTTTTAACCACTGTCCTTTTTTCCCATATCTTTCAGCATCCACCAAAACTACTGCATGGTGGTATCCTCTGACCAAGTTCTGTTCAAGAGTAATCAGAAGTCCAGGACATGTATTTTTGTTCTGGGAAGCACGGCAGAGCATCCTGCTCACCTAGGCAAAAGCAAGTGGCCTTTCAACACAGATTATTTCTTGCTGCTCCTGAGAGTGAGGATGGCAGGGAGAAGTGTGGACAGCCAGAAAAAAAATGTGTGTTCCAGGATGTGCTTCTTTCTGGGTGCAGCCGAGCATTGTAGAAGCTTCCTTGTTTCAGGATGTGATTTTTTGCTTCCTTCTTACTCTTTGATTTTCCTCTTGCTCCTCCTCTGAGAGGGCTGACCACTCTTGTGATTCAGGAGCACTCTCTTTCCCTAGTTTCCTGGCAAATGCACTTTGCCATTCTCTCCCATCTTTGATTGATCTTCAAGGTCTACTCAACCCCTCCTTTTCATTCCCACTCCTCCCTATCAGGGTCTCTGCTGGCCCATGCTATGCCCAGCTCTGTTCCTTTCATCTCCAGTGCAAAGAGTTAAGGGCACTTTTAAACCTTTCCTCCCTGCATGCTGTGTCACCATGATTCAGTGCATGGTGATGCAGCTTTGCTGTAATCACAGAGCACTCTGACCTGTGCTTGCTGAAGCTCTGTTGATAGTTAATGGGCAGCTCTGGGAAAATGATCCCTGACGTAGCAGGTGAATCTGTACTATGAGTTATTAACTGTGCTTTTGTTTTAGCCTGCCTGATCCTGTAAATGGAGGTCTAAGCATTGTGGAGCCCAGTGTTGGCTCCTGAAAATTACTGAGTAGTCTTATTTATAAGTACTTTGGCACTGGTGTTCATATTAAGGGCTATTAAAAATAATTAAGTACTGCAGCTTTACTAATGGTTTAAGAGGTTCTCCTTGCATCTCAGTATGAGGCTGATCTGATGCAGCTATCTCTTTGACAGTATTCAAGAGTGTTTTGTCTTTCTGAGTACATTTTGTTCTGGCTCATTTCAGAAAGCCGCACTTAGCTTCAAGGTCTGCAATTGGTCTGCAATCTGTTGGCCTGTAATTAGTACCAATATTACACTGCTATTACTGCACTGGTCTGAACTGCTGGCTATTTTTAGATATGACATTATTCAGGGTTTTGTTGAGTAGTTTATTTCTTTCATCATCAGTCAGCAGGATGCTGAGCATAAAATAATGCTGTTTTTTGGAACGGTTAGTGCAGACTTGTGGAGATACCAGTTAGCCAGTATTTGCACAAACTTAACTTTAGGTGGAGACTGTGTCCAGTCCCAGGCTGAAGGGATCTGGTCAATATCTCCTTCTGGTAGCTTGAAATGCTAAGTTCTTGCCTTGCCTGTGGACCAAGGAATGGATTTACACTTAATCTGCAGCAAAATCAGATACTCAGCATGCAAACAAGTCATGTAGGTAACATCCACCATAACAGAAACTGGTGAACTCTTTGTCAGTAAACTAAATACTGTTAAAGTATTATTGAGAAAGAGCCAAGCATATGCCTTATGGAGGGCCAACAACAGGATGCTTGATTTTATGAAAATTTGGGTAGAAGCTAGGACATGTGCTATGTCTAAATCATACAGGTAATGTCTGAGTTCTCTCAGCCTCTATCTTCTCTTTGAATAGTACAACTTTAGCCCTCTGGTGGCAGTAGTATCATTGAGTCACAGTCGATATTAATCACAGATTGTGCAGCCTGTCTAACTAAGTGGCAGCTTCATATTCAAAGATCCTCTTTGAATGCCATCAAGTTTGTTGGTTTTTTTTTTTTTTCACAAATGAAGCTGGTTTGTCTTTTTCTTTCTCAGAACTGTCATTAAGAAGAACTTGCTTTCTTTTAGACCTAAAAAAGAAAGATCTAAAAAATTCACAGAGCCTCCTGAAGAAATACCATGTAGCTAGATACAGTCCTTGATTCTGAAGAAGAAACTTCTGGTACTTTAAAATCCCAGAGACTAGGCCAGTCTACTTAGAGATGCAGGTTGAATGAGAGGTAATCAAATCTAAATTAGAGACTTTGGCAGTTTTCATCTGCAATTTTAGAATCTTAGAAAATACTTACATAAGAAAGAAAAGAATCAGGGAACAGAACTAGAAAAACAGAAGTGAGGAGGCTACCTACAATATGGATATTCACTGACTATGCATACTAAGCAAGTCATCACAAAGTAGGCTAGAAATAGGATCAGAAAACAAAAGGGAAATCACTTTAAAATAGGTCTGGGGTGAAATTTTCGTAGAAAGAGAAACGCTTGAAATGTTTCATGTGGGAAAAATTCTGGGAGTCGGAGCGTGGTGTTAACCAGTTATGATGTTGCAATTAATTTTAATTATTTTTAATATTTGATAGCATTCAGAGGTGTCAACAATAAGTCAAGGTTTTTTTCTATGTAATGTGTTATTGTTTTAGCTATGCTTGCTGGCTAATTTTTGCTTAAATCTCAAGGGTATTATGAAGCTTTATTCATTCATGTGAAAAGCTGTTTTTTAGAACAGTTAGTGCAGATTTATGAAGATACCAGTTAGCCAGTATTTATGGTTGAACATTGTGATGTTCACTCATAAAAGCCAAATGTATTCTCAGAGATCTGGTGGAAATGCAGACAGGGCACTCCTGAGCACCTCCAGTTTTAGCGATCACAGTCTCATTTCTCTGGGTGTGGACATGAGCCTCCTCCATGGGTAAATGAGATACATTTATACCACTGTTAAAAGTGTCCTGCAGTCACTCATGCAGAGGCCTGAAATACAGATGTGGCTGTTCAACAGAATGAAAAACTGCCTTTCTTCAAAAAGGAATTGCAGCTAACAGAACAGAAATCTTTATGAGGTCAGTTTTCCACTCTGATTACTGAGCTCTCTGCCCTCCACAGGAAAGCAGAAGAGAAACCCTCCTACAAAACTTGGCTAATAACTAAATTGAGGCATAGGGGCTTTTTTGAATTACTTTTGGAAATATCTCTTCTCTTTGGGGAAATAAATAACTTATTATTAACCTTGTTCAGAAATGCTTCTGCAGATCATCGTCTCTTTTTAGTGTTTCATTTCTAAATTGCATACATGTGAAATTTTTAGGCCTCAGTTGTTTAATAATCAATATAACTTCTCATTTCCCCTACTGCACAGCCTGCTTACCTTATGTGTGCTGAATCTACCAGCTTTTTTCCAAATTTCTGCAAGCTGTGTACACCATCTAGGGTATTTGTACATGTATGTACACAGTGTATACGTACCCCAGCCATCAGGTATTTCCATACCTCGTGCTATCTCATCCCCATCTTGAATTGCAGCTGATTAGGGCTTGTATCAGGAATGGTGTGGCCAGCAGGACCAGGGCACTGGTCATCTCTTGTACTCGGCACTGTTGCGGCCATACCTCAAATCCTATGTCCAGTTCTGGGCACCTCACTGCAAGAGCATTCTCATGTCCAGAGAAAGGCAGTGGAGCTGGTGAAGAGTCTGGAGCACAAATATCATGTGGAGTGGCTGAGGGAGCTGGGATTGTTTAGGCTGGACTAATGGAGGCTCAGGGGAGACCTTATGGCTCTGTGAGACTACCTGAAAGGAGGGTGTGGCCAGGTGGGGACTGACCTCTTCAAAGTAGGATTAGAGGAAACAACCTCAAGTTGCACTAGAGGAGGTTTAGGTTGGATATTACAAAAAAATTCTTCAATGAAATGGTTGTCAAACACTGGAACAACCTGCTCAGACAAATTGAGTCGCCATCTCTGGAGGTATTTAGAAGACATGTAGATGTGACAGCTGGGGACAGGGTTTAGTGATGCACTTGTAGTGTTAGTTCAATGGTTGTACTTTGATATTAAATGTCTTTTCTAATCCTAATAACTGTACAATTCTGTGATACAGGGAGTGCCTTTGTTCCCTTTAATTTCCTTGTGTGTGTGCTTGGAAGGGCAAAAGGACAAGGGAACTTCATAGGTATCACATGTGCATCCTCTCCTTCCTCTCACTGCCCCATGTCCTCTGCTTCCCTCTGTATGAGGAGGTGCACAGGGCAGACACCTCTCCTGCCGCATTCCTGATGTGGCTGTGCTTTGAGTATTCAAAGTAATTTCATGCCAGATCTTGCATTTTTGGGTCTTGGCTTTCTTAGACGTTCTTGGACATCACAAGAAGATGCTGTGTATGAGGAAACCAAGAGCCTACTGGAGTGTTGTAGAAAACGAAAGGCTGTTCACTCCTGTTGGGGTCCTCTAATATCCAGAATGGAGTACTGGGTACAGCAAGTCAGTCTACCTTTGTTCTGTAACAAAATACAATTTGGGGATTAATATTATGCAGGGAGACAACTCCAGCTGCTTCTAATTTCCTTACTAGGAGCCCATCTGTCTAGCTGCCAGGATGTGATACAGTTGTATTACTAGTTGCATTGATTCATATTCTCTTTTTCTAATGATGCATAGAGATCTATCACCCATATGCTCTTTCCAATGAGTGTATCTGCCTTTCATACATTCTCTCCTGAGGGATTATTGGGAAATGGATAGGATTCCTGCAAGCAGACTACTAATCTGTGAAGCAATCCTGAGGAGGGAGCTGGGAAATTGTTTTCCTTCCCCATGGTCTTGTGTGATATATGTGCATTTGAGTTCTCTCTAAATGGATTTTCACTTCTTTTTTTATTGCTTCATTAAAAGATGTGTCACACATATCTTCTTCCTATTACTTATGGCTAATATGCAGCTGAGCAAGTTCTTCAGTATCATGTCAAGACTAGAAAATAGTGTGTTGGCTAATTCTCAGTGGAGATAAAAAAGGCTTGGGGAAAATATATTGAATATGATTGTCCCATTTACATGAAAAGCAGTGGCTGCACTCCTGGGCCACTGGAGCCTCAGTTAGACTCTGAATTACAGCAAAGAATCAGCATCTGCTCATTTATGTATTTATATAATTTGAGTTCATTTGCTACCATTTGCTCTAACTTCCACATTAGAGATATTTGCAATGAATTCTATTCTGAATTGCTCCTTAGTTGTTCCACTAAGGACTAAGCAATGTACAGCACTGTTAAATGGAGCATCTCACTTCAATCATATGATACTGTTTTGCTTTCTTACTGAAGGATCTTGACTCTTCATTAGGTTTTTAAAATACTGATGTTAACCCTAAGTGAACTAGGATCCACACCATGAGAGAGAAATCCTCTCTCAGTCCATATTGCCACAGACAAAACATAAATGTTCTCAAGCTCATTGTTTTTATTGCTCAAGAGAACAACTGGCTGGATCTGCTGGACCAGTTGCTTGCAGTGGCTAGAGCAGGATGGTGTGTGATGGGATCCAGATACGGTGTTTATCAGTGAGGCTACTCACCACTGTCACACAGCCTTATGTCTTTTGGCTTCAATAACCTGCTGACTGCTAGATTAGAAAAATGCTTTGTTACACTTGTGACCCTTAGTATGCTTGTTTTAACTGGACACATTGGCATGATAGCAAGTAGCAGGACTTTCTGTACAGAAATGGAAAGTTTACATTCTTTATCTTAGTTTGCCTTGGCTAAAGCAGAACCATGACACAGAACCTACTTTTTACAATACTTGGACTTAAAGTATTTATTAATTCTTACCTACATGAAACTTCTATATGTGAAAATGTTCTCCCTTATTCTGAGCAAATATTTTAAAATGCTTAATTCTTCCCTGATTTCATTTTTCCGGAGTTATTACTATGATAGGATCAAAGAATTAATTTCACTGGCAGTGTTATAACTCTCCTATATGTGGTTTCCAGTCAAGTAAGACATGACACTCACTTAGTAGCCTGGTTGGTCTGTTTTAAAAGAACTGAATTACTGTCTGAGGCACATACAGCATATCAATAAAGAACATTAATACCTGCAGATATTTCTGGGGTTTTGTTTACTTGCTCTCAGTTGGTTTTGGTTTGTTTTTGTTTTGGTTTGGGATTTGTTTGTTTGTTTTTGTTTTTCTGTATTTATTACTTGTATTTAATGAAGGAAGCAGACTACTTCAAGGCATATAGGAGTTACAATTTGGATCTCACTGGTAGTTCACTAACTCTAGTTATGATCACAGCTAAGGGCATCAGAGAAACGTATAGTAACATATTCAGCATAAAGTGTACTTCATAACTTCTCACCACAAAAAAAGGCTTCTTGAACTTTTCTGTCGGCTCCCCTTCCCCCTTCCAATGCTGAGGATGTATATTTTAATGTTACTTTCAAAATTTTTTTGTTTATAAGCTGTTATTGTTCCTGGGTTGTTCTCATACAAAATCATTTGTGTCCTGCTCATTCCCCTGTAAGAAGCCATTTCCTAACCCTGCAGGTTAGGTCCTGACCATCTGGACAGGCTTCAGGTGGCAGGTGATCCCCAGGGAACTGTGACAGATATAGGATGTCCAAGAAATATCTTTGAAGGGAAGGGGAAATAGCCTTAGGACAGAACAACACCCTGCAAGAAACCTAAGAATAAATAGAATCAACATATCATAGCAAAGACACCAAATAACAAATTGGGCAGGATGGAACCATCTTTGTGAGTTTTATATTCTCAGAATATAATTCTGTCAAATGACAGAATGTCTCAGGCTGAGTGGAAATGCCTTTGCTGCCTGTCATTCTGTGAGACATCCACCGACCTCTGGAGAACATTTTCTTGCCAGCTCATGTTCACCCCTCCTTGCTGCACTACCTGTGAGTCAGGAGTTCACAGCGCAGTGTCAGCATTTCGCATCATCCAAGTGAACTTAATGGGCTTTAAGGTGCTTGATCTTATCCAGACCATGCAACAGCTGAACATAAGAGGTCGTGAACTTAATTTTCTCAATGCATCAGGTCTCTCTTTACATAGATGTCAACAGATACCAGCAATGTGTTGAAACGTGTGCCATGCAGGAAGGCATCTCTGCAAGAGATGAGCCTGGCTGCACTATAGAGGCTGTGCACTTCAACTAGTCCAGCTAGTGGAAAAAAAATGCAATGGAAAGGTATTTTTGTAGATTCTTGTAAATAAACAGAATTGTATCAGTCAGGCAGTAACCCAGAGCAGTGTCATTGCTCAAATCACCAACACTCTGGGTGACTCCCCAGTGCTTCCTCTGAAAGCTTCTTCTGTCACCTCCTGCTGCACTTGTTCAGCTGTGCTCAAGGTTTCTCAATGCATGGCTGGAGAGGTGCAAGCCACTCCTCCAGAATTCTGTGCTGACCTGTCCCTCATACAAACATTTCTGACCAAAGCATTTCTCCGCAGTGCTTTGCCATTCAAGGTTCAACAGTGTGGGAAATGGATTTGTAGAGAATTCTCAAAGTCTGACAGTGTCCACATAGTCTTGTGCATCTGTATGCAAACTTTGAGATAAAGAATGCTGACTTAGAAAGCTCATGGAATGGGACAGACATTTTTGAGAGAGAAATTGAATTAGAAACAAGTTTCAAATGATGACTTTGCAAATGGGTTAGATATTTTGGAGAAATAGAACTATGAAAGATGTATTGCAGCAAGACCAGTGTGGGGGATTTTAATAGATGATTGCCTTAGAAGCATTAACAGCATTGTGTGGCAAAAGCTGATAGGCCAAAAAGCGCTTATAATGTGTTGTAATTAGGAAGTAGTTTGGCTTCTGATTGTGATGGAGTGACTTGTGACATCTGTATGTCTCACCCTTCTCATGAGACTGAAAATGGAATAAAAGGCTTTAAAACACCTCTCAGGAGCCCCATCTCTGGGTCAGAAAAAGGGGTTTTTTTTCTGGGTCAGAAAAAGGGAAGCCTTTGGCCTTCCCCAGTCTGGGATGGGAGGAGGGATGAAAACATACATCTCTGTCAAGCTTGCTGGTCCTCAGGGGAGCACTGTGTCACTTTAGCTCCTTCATGTTTTTTTACGTTGATGTGAATTTTGGATTTTCTGGGTTTTCTTTTAATCCTTTTGGGAGACTATTTACTCATAAAGGGAAGTGATACTACTATCCTCCCACTGGTTTTGTAGGTGTAGAAGTTTCTTCTGAATTTATCTGGAAGATTAAACACTTCCAGCCATAAATACTTTAAGCTAATTGCTTTACAAACACCCAATGTTATTAAATTCAATAAAAATTTCTTAGATTATAAATTGATAAAAAATTAGTAATTTTATCTATTTCTCATCACTGTTATGAAGACACTACTCTGGAAACATAAAAAGTATGTGCATCTGTCAGAGTTTTGGTTTTATTAGAAAGGTTGAGTTTTATCTGTTAAAACAGGAGATTTGTGAAGTGGACATTCATTAGAAACTCAGGAGCATTTACTGAAAGGTTAAATAAACTGTGACACACTATCCCCCCTGCTCTCTCCTGACTGGTAGAAGAGATGGATGCTATTTCTCAGACAGATGTATCTTGTAGATTAATCCCTTTAGAAATATTTTAGAATAGAACTGTGGCTTACAGTGTCTTAAATGTTTTTCATAAATATACAAGAGCCTGCTTCTATCTTTGCTAAAGATGTTTTCTAGTGTCTGTTATGGTGTTGCTAAAAGCTATTTACATTTAAATGGCCTTAAATGAGGCAGTTTGTATAATGGACAGCAAGAAAACCAAAACAATGTGCCATTAATACATACCCCAGACACATTCATAGAATCTTAAGATGTTTCAAGGTTCTAGTTAGATTTGCTATCTTTTAATTAGAAGCTTAACACTGATCTGTATTCATGCCACAATTAACTTGGACTGCTGTTAATGAATTCTCTAAGTAGATTTTTGTGCAAATTGTTTCTACCCAATGGCTGGGAGCAGGGGAGTGCTGGGAGTGGCAATAATAATGTCTGGGACTCATTGCCTTTTAGGATTTGACTTTGTCAATTGCTTTGTTTTTATCAGCTTCATTGATTTTATTTTTTTTACCAGAATCAGAGCCAGAAAATATGTAAGCAATCAAGTAGGTTTGCTTTTGAAAATCATCATCTCTTGCTCATCTTCAGCCTATGCTGAGGCAATGGTGTCTTTGGGCTGCTGCAGAGTGAGTCCAGTTCCTGCCATAGTTGAACTTATGATTTGAGTGAGTTGTTTCTAACAAGACACTCCACAGTATTAATTAATTTTTAGCTACATCAAAGTTTGGGGGACAGGATGTACAGCTTGTTCAATGCAGCATTTAGCTGTATTGCATCTTCTCTGCCAATTTTTGTACACAGCAGCCACGAATCAGACTTTCTTAAGTAATGAGATTAAAAACAATGACTTTTTTCTCTTTGCCCTCTGTTTTATGAGGTGTCAGATGACATTCATGACAGTTTTTAGCTTTGTAATCGCAAACTTACACCATTAAAGATTATGGAAGCTGAGAATCTCACTTTGTTTTATCATTGCGGGACTGGGAGCTTTGAGAAACACTAAATGTCAAGAAGTTCGGCTAAAATCATGATAGTTGCTAGGGCTGTGATGGGACAGTAGAGCCCTCCCTTGGTTCTACATGCAGGCCTGCAGGAAGGCTTACACACCTCTCCCAGTGATATCAAGGGCTTGAAGTCAGTCCAGTGATTGAGGCCTCCTGACCCAAGGACACAAGGCAGAAGTGACAGTAAATGACACTAAGGAAACACACTGTGAGTGTGGTCCCCTTGGAAAAGGCTGTGTGGGATCCCAGCCACTGCTTACTCTTATCTCTCTATTAGCTAGCTGTTCATGGATGGGGAGTTGAGAAAGCTACCTAGTTCTCAGCTGTACACAATCCCTGCCATAAACTGATGACTTTGCCCATGTGCAGCTCCACTGTAGAGACAGCTGGTGCCATGAGGACTCTTACTCTAGGTGTAGGAAAGGTCGTGGTCTGACCTAACCTTTGTCTGGACTGAGGTGCAGTGTTCATCTGCCCTTCAAGAAAACAGAAGAAAGTAGTATCTGAATGTTCTGAATGTACTCTCTGGTAGTAAGCATAGGGGTTTACTTGTTCTTCATGGAGAAATGTGCAATGTTAGGAAAACGATGTTTACAAGACAGAGTTCCTGGTGGCATTCAGAGAGTACTCACCTTCTTGTTGGAGTGACTGCAGTCTGAGTTATGGGGACACAAGAATAAAACCTAAAATTAATAATAGTGGTTTGTAGTTGCACATTTTGACCCACTCAAGATTTCATAGCTGCCTACAATAAGGAATTAAAACCAAAGGGATGCTGTTAACATAGTATAATTCTTATGCAATGGCCAAATAGTAGAGTGATTGATTAGAGAAAATGTCAAGAGCCAAATTACTCTTGCATTCCACAGAAATAAAGTAGAAGGTTGTTGTCTTTTTAATTTCCATGTTTGCATCACATTTGAAATTGGTATTTCCTAACACAATTTAAATAGCCTGTGAATATTCTTATCTGATATTAGAAACCTGATTATTTTATTCCAAGAAAGAGCTGTGCATCATTTGAATGACATGTTTCAGCAGAGCTGACTGTTCTGAAAAGTCATTAGACTAAGGATGAGGAATGGCATATGTTAGAAATTCATGCAATCTCTCTACTCAAGCATTATAAGTATGTGCAAAAACTCTGCTACAGCCTTTAGTGCTGAACTTCAGTCCAGATCCAGTTCTTGAGGATCCTGACAGTTTTACGTTAAGAGTTACTCAGCCTGACATATTGCTGAGCCTCTTCTCTATAGTCTAATGCTGTGCAGGGTGCTCCTCCCCTGGGGGAAATGTGAAGGCATTTGCCTAAAGAGCATGTGTGTGATAAAGCCATTTCCTTTATTGGTATTGCAGTCTCACTTCCTTAATTTAGATGCATATGAGTGGAAGTTGTCAGCATTGTGTGCAGAACTCAAATGTACTCTCTTCAATCAACCAAGCCAAGAATTAGCGACAAGCACTAAAACAGAGCCCCAACAACCAGGTATCTGTCAGTTTAGGCATTTTGGTTACGATGTGCTCTTTGGTCTATCAGGAATGTGGAGTCCACAAGCTGAATTCTGGAATTAGGAGAAGTTGAGAAATGAGCATTTAGAGTCAGATGTGTTGACTGTTCAGAAAGTTTGATTTCTCCACCCCTGATGACACTTTAGCTATGTGTCAGCTCTCTCACTTACACACAAGGTATGTGCTGTTCCTACAACTCTCCATCCACGCTCTGCATGCCAACAACCAGCTACTGTGTGGTGCCTGTGGGAAGGATGTCAAGGAGAAGAGGCACAAACTGCACTTGATATGCAAAAAGGGCTTGAAAGGAAGAGGTTGATCATTGTCTTCTGGTTCTGTGCTGTCAGATGTGCCTGCTTACGTGTTTTTTGGAGGTTTTTTTTTCCAAAGCTACTATATGGGTAGAGTGATGAAAGCTTTGATATTACCCAGAAACTGAGCAGATCTGGGCCTCTGCTGAGATTTGCAGGAGGTATCATATTTAGCATATGCCTGGAAGATATTTTTGTGGTGAATTGTCTGTTCTTCGTATTGGATCCAGTAGGAATGCTTGGAGAAGACAGTTGAACCTGAGAAGATTAAAGAAAGTCAAAGGGAAAAGGGGAGAGTTGGGCAAAATAATGGGAGATTTATCAGTCTGAATGAAGCCAGCTTTTTTTCTCAAAAAATTATGTATCTTTGGGTGAAACAAGGAATCCCATACCAAATGTGTTACAGGTAACTGTTTATTTTTGATGTTTTATCTGATATGGATTGTTTTAAAAGAGTCTGGCAAAGCTGTGTCTGTATTCTCTAAGTTTTGCTCAAAAATAGGTATAGCCAATGACATTCATGTAACTGTTTTTTTTTCCCTTGAAAAAATGGGAAAATACTTAGTCATTTCTCCTTGTGGATTTGATTTGTTCATGTTGAGTGCAAGCCAACCCTCCTTGAGGCTGGTTATTTTGCCAGAAGGGCAAATACTCATCTATGGCTTTCATCAGATGAAGATACTGGGAAAAACTGGGATACTACAGTCAAATGAAGGATGCTGGTTGTCTCCATATCCATGTCTAATTTAAAGCCTCAGGCAATTGGTAAGCTGGTGACAACAGACATTTCAGCAGTGCAGACTTCAGTTATGACTAGAATAATTCATGTCTAAGTGTGACATGGTGATCTACATCAGAGAGATGCTTTGTGTATGTGTTAGTCTTGTTAACAGGTGACACTGGGCTGCTCTGCTGTTAAAATTTCCTCTTGTAGCAATCCCCAGCATGTGGCATAAAAGTAGCTGCAGATGGTCAGTGGGTTTGAGATCCCTGAGGAAACAATTGAGAAGAACACCTTGTAACAACCATTTCGCTGCTTCTGAAGGTTGTTTTTTTTTTTTTTTTTTTTTTTTTTTTTTTTTTTTGTGGCAGTTCAGGTAAAGGAAATTCCTTTGTGTATGTAAGAGTTTTGACATCTGAGTGAGGAGCCTGACAAATGCTCTGTTTGCAAAGGACTACTTTGTAGACTCTAGCCTTCTGCAGACCTGCTAAAATCTCAGTCTATTTTGCCCACGTATTTCTGCCCTTCCTGTTGCCTGGGAGGGAGTTTTTACTAGACAAGAACCCAAGTCACAGACTCAGAGACTTGCAGCTGAATTTTGTCATTGCCTCATCACATGCTTATTGATAATCCATCTGCAAATAAGATAATTGTCTGTAATTTGGGGTGTCTCCACTAATGCAGATAACACAAGGATATTGAGTAAAAATATTCACTGTATCTAACTATTGAAGAGTTGTTTGCAGGTGTAGTGTGCCTTTTAATGGCTAATTAGTGTTATTTAACAATGCTTCCAGCCCTAAAAATTCCACTGTCCCAAATCAAGCTTTTATTCTGACTTCTACAATAGAGAATAGTTTTCCAGTTATGACTGTGTGTAACTTGTCACGTGCTCTCATCTGACCCATTTATTAATTCTTGACAGTGAATTGAGTTTAGTCTCATCTGTCTCAGTAGCTCAGATGTTCCTAGACTGCATCCTGAAAAGCACTGCACACAGTTAATGTAGTAAATCCCCACTTTACCAGAGCAACTGTCCCACATCAAGCAGTTGAGGGCTGAGAGCACTACTCAGTAAGCAGGGGTGGAAGTTTAAAAAACAGTATATGCCATATTCAGCAGGAAGCGTTCTCAGCTGGTGGAAAGGAGACTTGATTGATTGACTGACTGCTCAGGCAATGGGTCACCCTTTGCAGGTACCAGAGATGCAGAGAGCCTTTCTCTAAAGAAAGTACCTTCTTTGTCAGTTTGGATATACCCCATAATGGCATGTGCTTCATCTCTGCATGTATCAAGACACAGTGAACTAGGGTAACACAAGACTTTCCTTATTCGTGGTTTCACTGGCTGGAGAAATGTTCTTTATTCATTTACATAGAACAAGTGATAGAGCAGTCTGTGGAAAGTAGCACAAAAATTCTGATCCTTATCTGTAATTTTCCTGTGACGTTTATCACTGTTTCATAGAAGTGATTTCCTTTGTAAGACAATTTCATACCTTGTTAATTCCTAATATATTTTGCTGCATCTTCAAATGTACAATTTTAGCAGAGATTTCTACAAAATCCTTCTCAGTTCCCAAATTTTAAAATATTCAATGTACTCCAGTGTGAATGTCATTAGGCTTTTGAATCTATCAATCTACCGTGTTGCCTTTTAAATTTAATTTTCTAGAAATAGTCAGTTCCCTATATCAATACATGATGGATGATACTTGTGCAGCCTGGCAGAATCCAATTAGTTGGTTTAGCAAAACCTCACTTTTCAAGGCGGGGGGTGGGGGGGAGCGTTCACACTGGAAGCATGTACTGTCAGGAGGAGTTTGGGGCATTTCCCCATTTCCTTCTCCTTGCACATACTTAAGTGTTTCAGCATTCATTGAGCTATACTGAAACCCTGTCTCTATAAGAAAAATTCCCCACCCAAAGCTGACACACAGCATGTAACCATTATTCCTTTCATCCTCCTGCCAGGTTTTTTTTTTTTTTTTTCAGTTCAGCCTGAATATCTGTTGTCTGATATCTGCCATGGGATGTGCGCTTTGGAGTAAACAAGATTTGTTTATATTTCTCCAGGATAAATTACCTGTAAAAAAATAATCGTTGTTTGAAAAAGCTAATTGCACTTAGTCAAAACCACACCAGTTAGCATGTCTCATTTCAGAGCTGGAGATGTGTCTGAGCCCCTTGCCCTGCTCACTAGACTGTTCCTAGTGAGCACCTCTGGAAAAGGGTATCTGTATGTTCAGATCTGATACTAGTCAAATTTCTTAGTAGTTCTGAATGATGGTGACTGAAAAGCTAGAACCCCATGAACCTAAATGTCCTTGTATAATGGGTAGTGCTGCTAGATGTATCCTTAAATCCAATAACAGGATTCTTTGTTCACAGATGAAAACACACCTGCATAAATCCTCTCACGCCTTCCTGCCCACCTGCCTGCCCACCTTGAACTTCTAAGTAAAAGGAATCAGGAGAGACACTGTGTTGGATCTTGTATGCTGCATGTATGCTGCAATTATATGTCAGGCCAGACAATAGCTGTATTATGTCACCCTGATTAAAAAATGGACTGGTGTATCAATAAGCTACTGCTTATCATGATGTCAGTCTGCACAATGCCATTGATTTGGCAGACTTTTAACCTAAAGAATTATAACCTCTTTCCTCTTGATTACTCTATTAAATCCAGATTGATCTTTCATCCAAAATGTCAAGGAATCTGCCAGCAGCTTAGCAATTAATGAGAATAATGACCTGCTGTAAAACAAACAACAGTGAATTAAAAGTACAGGTCATGTCTGCATTTGCCAACAACATAGTTAGCTTTTTTTCACCTTCCTAATGCTCTTCTTTTTAAAAAGACACTAAAGAGAGTTTCTTAATTGCATTTGAACTCAGGTTCCTTTTCAGTGCTCAAAATTTTGGCTCATAAATAGGGACAGCTTACGTTAAGTCTGCTGTAGCAATTCTGGCCCTAAGCTTTTTACTGTGTTCTTCAAAGATTTCTGCCCTTGCTTCTAGGATTGCTTGACTAATCATACAGCAGTTGCAGATCTGCTTAAATCACAGCTGGGAAGACCATATCATTGCTAGGAAAGACCAGAACTGATGTCAGTTTACATTAATATGCCACAGGGATACAGCATCATCTTCCCTAGAAGCTGACCCAGTCCTGTAAGGAGGGAGACAGGCATTTAAATGGGCAGATTGTCAGAACAGAAAATTATTTTAAGCTTTTTTAAGCTCATCTATATCTACTAATGAGTCAGAGCTTTAATTCGCAATGAATTAAACAGATAATCTCAGAGTTTTATACTTAAGCCGTTAAGGGCTAAATTCTTAAAAATACTCAAGTTATTTTAATGGTAGGACTGAAGCCTCTGATTCACTCAGACTTTGCAGTTTTGGACCCAAAACACTGTACTTCTATTAAAAATTTAAACTAAGACTCAGACAGTATCTGTAAAAATTGTTCAGTCAAAAAAATTTGCATACTCCAAGTGAATGTACTGTTTCCACTCTACATTTATAATCAAAAGGATTTTAAAGGTTAAACACTTTACATTTTTGGACAAACATGGAAGTGAAACTTGTAGCAAAATTTTACATCACTTCTACTTTCATGTTGACAGAGGCCACAGGTGAGATTTTATCTGCATAAAAGCTAAGAAAGATCCCCACTAGGGAAAATGTGTGAAAGTGTAACTTAAGTCAAAGGCAAAACTCTTGCTTAGTTAAGTGAAATTAGACTTTTCCTAGTGTATTTAAGAATATATTGGTTCTTTGAAAAATAATTCTTGTTCTTTCCCTTAGGATAAAATGCCAGAAAATGTCCCACATCTGTGAGGAAAAAGAGTCACTTGTAGCATAAGCCTGTAAACACCACTGGAAACCTTACTGCTTGGATTATTCAGCATCTGAAGATACACTCCTTGTTTCTCTTATGTGTATTAAAATCAAAGCCAAATCTATTATATGTTAGATCCTGTGGGGGAGAACCTTGGAGCTCCTTTCATACAAGCTGCAGCTTCTTGCTTGTTCTCCAAGAGAGCACATTAAAAGGCCTTTTGACTTTTTGAAGTGCTGGGCTTTTCCTGTGCTATCATCTCCGACCTTCCAGCTGGTGGCACTGTCAGCATAACCCTTGGCTCACACTGTTCTCTCCAGCCCCTACTCCTGTAGCATGGCCCTTCTCTTCTGGTGCAGAGGACAGAAGCTGTGACTCTTTTAACAATTTCTTGGTCAGGGCCTTCATACCAATTCAGAAAGATCACAGAATGGTTTGGGTTGGAAGGGATCTTAAAAATCAATTGGTTCCATCCAACCCTCCTGCCATGGGCAGGGATGTCTCTTCTATTAGACCAGGTTTCTCAGAGCCTCATCCAGCCTGGTTTCTTCCAGGGATGGGGAGTCCACAGCTTCTCTGGGCAACCTGTTCCAGTGTCTCACCACCCTCATTGTAAAGAATTTCTTCCTAGTGTCTTATCTAAAGCTGCCATCTTTAAGTCTAAGAAGAAATTAGGAAGATGTTATTTTCTAGGGATGTAATGGTCAATAGCTCTTTTGGCTGTAATGCCGGCCCACTTTGGCTGGGGTGCTATTCCTGCTGTGAGATTTACAAGGGTTTGTGAGCATCTTTGGATTTCAGATGGTGCTTTTCATGCTGCTTGTATCTGTTAAAATGCTGTATGTTTTGTGCTCTGAGACATTTCCTGACTACTCAGTAGAAATATCTGATTAATTAGATATCATTAGGTTAAATATAGTTAAATACAGAAACACAGGTAATTGCTTCAAGGATGATGCTTGCATAAATAATTTTTTCCTGTTGTTTTTCTCTCTCTAGTTCATCTGTTGAAATACAACCTGTTCTTTGTCTTGCCATGGACAGACCCCATACAACAAGGAGACATAGCTAGAAATCAATTGCGCACAAATGTTAGTGTGAGAAAATGAGGAAAAGAAAATAGTTTTTTCACTACCTTTTTGAAATCTATTAAAAGGTCCTGAGTCTGCTGAAGTTCAAATTTGGCCATTTACCATAGAAATAGAACACGGAAAAAAGGTACTTCTAGCAAGGAATTTCTGTAATTTCTCTTTGTACAGAGTCTATTCAGCTTTGCCTGAATAGATAGGATTTTGGAGATGTCCAGTAGTAATTTATGCCTGGTTTGTACTTTATTGCATGAAGCTTCACATCCAGTTGGGTTTATCTGGTATGTTGTATTTAAGTGGTGTCTGTGTTTCATTTATCAACTCATAATTTTTTATGCTCAAAAGCATAGGGAAAGGCATGCCAAAAGAAATATCCACATTTGGATTGAAATGATCCATTAATATGAAAGACCAAGATATATCAACATCATTTGTATTCATGCACATGCTAAATAATTGTGTCTTCAGAGTGGGCTTCCTGATTCTGAAATAATTACAAGGCTCAGCTATATCTGAAAGATTAGTTGCAGCAATTTAGCTCTGCCAGAAATGTTGTAAATATATAGACTGTTAATGTGGTGTGGGGCAGCATGGTGAAGATAAATCTGTGGCTGTGCTGATTATTCACCTTTCCAGACAGCAACATTCATCCATTTGTCAGTATTTGCACCCATCCCCCTCAGTAAAACTGGGAAACACTATTAAAATCAGATCCTTGTTTTGAGTAATTTTTTAAATTGAAACTGTGATATTATTTAGTTTTCTGAGATCTTGTGTGCCACACCCATGTTCATACACCCTGTTGTCCTAATGCTTTCAGCACTTGTCAGTACTGTGCTTGGTAGGACTAAAATGTCCTAAAAGCAGTTTGTTTCATTATTCTGACTATTTTGCTAACACTTTGGTTTCTTTGGTTTTTCTCAAAATGGTTAGCACTTACAGCTTTTTTTTTTTTTTTTTTTTCCCGGAAAGTTGTAGTGCAAGTAACTAAAATAGGAATTCAAATAAGCTTAAGTACTTCATTTCGAAACATTTGCAATCGATTCATTCATAGGTGATAATCTGAGCAACAAGTGTTGTAGTCACCACCAAAAACTATGATAAAAATACTTTTTTTTGGAAGGAGAAAAAATATGTTTCCAAATGAAGATAAAAACCTTATAAATTTAGAGAGGTTGCTCAGAAGTCACTTCTCACTGTACCTTAAAGAAATGAAGGCTGTTGTTCCCTATCTTAAGCAAGGGACAGCAAAGAAAGACAACCATGTCCTTGCACTTTGTGTTCTCAGCTGCAGTATGGGGTCACCAACCCACAAACTTGCCATTCAGCAAAGACCTGAGCTAGCTTTGGCTAAAGGGTTTTTGCTGCCCCACACAAACCTGAACACTGGCATGCTTCATGGCCTGGGCTGTACCATTGATCATGTCCTCTACAGCTTTTTACCTTCTGCAAAAAATATCTAAGATAGTGTCTGATAATATAGGACAAGTCTTTTTTCTTCTTCTTCTTTTTCCTTAACTAAGCAGGATTTATATTTTTAGCCTTTTTACCACTGAATTTATTAACATTTTTTCTGCATTAAAGTGAGTAGATGTTCAGCTGTAGCTTTTACCCAGAGAACTGATGTTAATCATCAGTGAATTACATGGTAGTGACTGAATTTATCAGAGTACAATGCCAGGACAGCATGTTTCATAGCTTTTTTTTCCTTTCACTTTTCTGTAATGAAGGATAAGAGGAATATCTGTAGGTGGCAATAGTACTGAAGCTGTAGCCATATGCCATTTGGGGGGTTTTAATGGGTAGGTTACCATCAAGTTAATTTTTAAGTTAGCTTTCTGCAATTCTGATTCAATAAACTGCTTTACTGATGCTGTAGACTGGGGCAGTGTGGTCCCTAAGGTCTGACTGCAAATCTGAGTGCCAGATTTTCCACACCACAGCAGTGTCTGCCTTAGGCAAAGTCATGAATGGCTTTCAAAATCTCAGTGTTTGTGTATGTAACTATTTATTTATCGATTTTGTATCACCGAGTGCAGACATCGATTTCTAATGACAGCACTGCATTAGCATGATGTTAATGTGCAGTACAAGAAGCTATAATAGTCACAAATCACAGGGTTTTTTTCAATGAATTTGGAGGATAAAATGTGATGTGTACCCAAACTAAAAAACACGAACCATATGAAGCCCAAGTTCTAGCCTGCACTTGCTTTTCTGAGATGAACTGGTGGTGCTGACAGGTAACAGCAATATCTGGAGAGTGTAATGGTACCTGTGCAGCTTTGA
This sequence comes from Zosterops lateralis, assembly GCF_965231275.1. Lineage (NCBI taxonomy): Eukaryota > Metazoa > Chordata > Aves > Passeriformes > Zosteropidae > Zosterops > Zosterops lateralis. The sequence continues at coordinate 29,443,408 of NC_139765.1, forward strand.
GGGCAGGGAGCAGGGGTGCCGTGAGCATGAGCACCAGCACGAGGCACCTTGTTGGAGTTAGTTGTTTGTGGGCTCGTGCACTGCAGGTCTCAGGTATGCTCAGGACAGACCTTAGGCATCTTATATACGGGTGCTGAAACATGGAATTCCTGGAAAATAGGCTTGGAGGTGCAGCTGGGTCCAGGGCTAATGGATTTGGAGCAGCATGCCAGGTGTTTGCGTGGCATTCAGTGGGTTGCACAATGTCTTTTGTAATTCTCTTCTTGAGAAGGATCACAGCTAAACTGTCAGAAGTCATTTGGTCATTGTACTATGATACACTGGATTTCCCATTGCAGTGGATAAAGACCAACTAGGATTATCAAAACATTGCAAGCAACTGCACAAAGTAATAAACAGTTCTTAATTTGCAGTCTGGAACAATTTTTCTTCTGCTTCTTTATTACTTGGGTTATTGAAAATTAAATAAGGTCTTTCTTTGACACAAGTAGTTTGCCTTAGATGAGGCAATGCTAACTCTATTTATGGTCTATTATCTGTGGTGGCATTTTTTATTAAATTCTACAAAATGGGAATACAATAAATCATTCAAAATTCTACTTGCCACTAGATTAACTTTTTGTCCAGAATATTATTTCCTAGGGCAGTTTAATTTATGCATCCCAACTACTTTACTGACTAGCAGTAGTTCAAAATAAAGAACATTTTGGCAGAAATTTAATCATTACATTTAGTTGTGAATGCCCATTGCTCAGAGAAAATTGTCTCTGTAATTGTGCTACCATTTTAACTGGCATTTTAATTACGGCTCTTCTGCTTATCAGGGTAAATCCAGGGACTATTTGTTGTGCACCTGAATCCACTGACGAAAATGTTGGAAAAATAAACTCTGTGTTAAATGTAAGAGTTATCTGAAATAATGAAATAGTTCCAAGTGCCAAATTAACGTGTGAAATCAAAGTGAAAGAGAGTCAGCCTGTTGTGACTCTGGCAGCAGCAGGTGAGGTGGGAACTCTGTGACCCAGTTTGCTGCTCTGATCTATTGGCATTAGTCATCCCAGTAGCCAAACCCCAAAATTCCTCATCTGTTGGTGTTGCTAAGGTGATTGCACTATCAGGTCATTGTAAAAGAAAGTCCATTTCAAGCACATCTGTGATTTCTCATGCTGTGATTCACTATACCTGATTAGACTTGTTGCTCTATAAGGTTAGCATGTTGTTATCCTTGACATATTTCATCCTTGTTTTTTCAATTATTTTTGTTCTGCAGCTTCAAATAGTCCAGGCCTTTAAGAAAACTTTTATGGTAGTGGAATTCAGTAGTCATGTAAGGAAAAATCTAACAAAGACTAAGCTCATACGTCTTCTATTTAATTTTTGAGCCTAAATTATCTGAGCTACCTTGTACCATAGGCCTTCTTTCTTGGCAGACTTAGAGTTCAACCTTGTGAAGGAACCACATTATAGCCTCCAAAGGTTAAGAAAAATGAGCAGCCAACACACATAAGAGGAATTTTTTAACAGTAGTGGTGGGTGGAAATGAGGTTAAAAACTTTACTGTGAACCAAAGATCAGATGCCAGTTTCTGTTGTCAGGGTTCAAATTCAGTTATAGAACTATGACCTCAGCTGTCCTCAATTACCTTGTTGCATAGTGATCATAAAAAAGGGAGAGGCTTAAAAACACTGCCTTTGCTGTCATTGCTGTGCAAGGATTTACTGGGTTATTTAGAAGCTGGGGCTGACTTCTGTGTGTGTATGTGTGTGCTTCAGATCTGTGCTATTGTTTGTGGGGTTTTTAATATGATGACTTAAAAAGATAGTTTAAAATCTTGACTGAATTACACAGATTACTCAGCTGCTGAGGAACCTGGGTGCCCCCCAACCCATTGTGCTGCACAACGTACATAGAAAAATGGTTTATAGGCCAGCAGTAATGTTTCCAAAACTCATTGTGCTTTCTCTTGTAAAACGGGCTGATCATACACATAAGCTACCGGGTTCACAGGGGACATCAGAACACTTCTCAGCAAGTTGCAGACTGTGTGTTTGCTGTGCTGCACACTGCAGCTCGATGTCCTGCAGCTCTGGAGAGATGGTCCTGCGGGGGCCGTGCTGGGCACTGGGCCCAGGACAGGCACACCTGGAGTGTTACCTCAGGCCTTCTCCATGACAAGCATCTGTCTTTACCGTGCTCCGGGTTATCTAAGGGAAGGATCGGGAGATCACGTTGCAGCTCTCTGAGGGAAGGATGGCAGGATCCTGTGGCAGAGCTAACCAGCCCGATAGCCATTCTCAGCGGCTCCTGGGTTACCCCCTCCCCTGTGACCACCCTGGGGTGCGGTGCTGTCCGCCTGACGAGCCTGCAGCCCCTGGGGGCCGCTCAGTGCCCTGGCACCCCCTGCCAGCCCAGAGGTGCCGGCTCTGCAGGGCACACACGGGTCACGCTGGGTGCTGCCGCCTGTGCCGGGCTCCTCTCAGCAGCCCAGGGAGCCCGAAACAGGAGCTTCTTCTACCCCAGAAAGCTTAAAACAACGATGATTGTGTACTTAAAAAACAGTGTGCTTTTTGCTCTGAGGAATGCAAGCACAGAGCCACTGCTCCTTCCCTCTCCTCTTGCTCTTCCCATACTGCTGCTACCTCTTCTGTGCTGTTCCGTGTCCTATCATTTTCTCCTCCCCACACTTCCAGGTGATTGTGCAAGACATGGGTTAAAAATAAAGTCTTTCCAGAGGAGAAACTTGTTTGCAACAATGGAAGCTGATGTAAACAAAACCCAATAGAATGGTTTTCTGATTCACGGTTTTATTAATGTCTTTAGCTTTAAAGGGATTTGAGATTTTTGTGAGGTAAATTACCTGTTTCAGGCTACACAGACATTTCAAGTTAAATAAAAAATTTAAGGCATAATACAGTGTTCGTGCATACTCCTGTTGCTTGGGATTGGAAAGGTTACTGAAGATTTCCTTTCCTGTTGCTATGCATTTTATTTTCATTGTTGGGAAGCGTAGATGAAGGTGAAGGTAGCAGCTATTTCAGGAGGCTGCCTGTGAAGCAGAAAAGTGTTTGATATACCTTCCATTCTTGTTCTCTCGTGTACAAAAGCAGATGCCAAGTACCACATGCTCCCCTATTTTGTCTGTCAGGTGCTTATGCAGGATTCATCTCTGCTTTTGTGTAAAGCCTTCCAAGGCAGTCTCAGATGCTGAGCTGAGATGGTTCCTCTGTTGCCATCCTTGTGTCCATTTTTGTCAAAATGCACCTGGAGAAGTGTCATCAAATTGTATGTGCCCAGGTAGTTTTCTGTGACAGTCCCTGGGGTCCTGTAATGTGAAAACGTTTGAAAACCATAGCAACAGTAAGGCGCAGCTACCTGTGGTGCACCTCTTTTCCCCCGGAGATGAGCTGGGGTAAAGCAGGTCTTGCTGGGCATATATCCAGGGTAGCTGGTGTTAAAAAATAAATCCGCAGGCAGATTTAAACAGAAAAAAACTGCTTAAGAATTTATCATATCTTATCAGTAGAGGCAACAATGTCTCTCAGCAGAGTCTTCACCCACTCCATGAGTGGACAAAGCAGGTTGTATACCTGCAGATGAACTCCTTAAGTACAAGGTAGGTGACATCTGCCACCCCAGCCCCCTCCTCTTCTGCTCTTGCTGGCAGAAAGATAAGATATGTAACTCCAGAGCAACTGAAGCCATGTCAAACTGAAAGTTTACTGTCCCTCGTCTGGGATAAAAAAGCACAGGGCTTTTTACCAGTACTGCAACCAGCATGTGCATTGTACGCTGGTTTTAATTTTTTAGGATTCCAGTGATTGATATACATTGAGAAATAATTTTTCACAAATATAAGTAGATTGATTACATTGAGTCTTTCCATCTCAGAGCAAATTTAAAACATGGCACCTTTACATTACAGCATGCCAACAGCTGGAGTAGATTATTTCAGGCAAGTTTTCGTGTGTCTTGCAGTATCACCTACACAGCAGATTGCTTAGCTTTCTTCCCATGTTTAGCATCAATTACAACTTTCTCAATGCCCACATGCTTTTATGCTCCCTTGAAAACTGGCTGCTGCCACAAAATAACCCCATTTAAATGACATAGCATGGCCAAAACTAATCTGGGCTGACAAGCATTTCCATCAGTACACAGCTGAGGCATCAGCCTTCAGCAGAAGAGTCCAGTTAACAACACCTATCTTTCTTGCAATTTATTTCAAATTCAGCTGTCTCAGGCATCCATCCTTTGTCTTCCATCTTTTAGAGAAGTTGACAGCAATTAGATTAGTTGTAAATTGTGTGAGGAGTGAAATTCATCCTGCTCTGACAGTGCAAAAACACGTGACAATGCACCTGATGGTGGTATGGAGCCCAAGACAGTGCTCAAGAGTTTCTGCTCTGAGGAGGGTATGATTGCAGATATGTTTAGCAGTATCACTTAGATGTATTTGTTTAGGTTATACTAAAGCACAACTGCTTCAAAGAATTTTTATATATAATAAAAAATATCCTTCAGACTTGATTTGAAAGACGTATCAAATCTTTAAAGTAAATAACAAAGTCCAAGTGTGTAGAAAGATTGAGGTTGAATGTTAATGAAAGGTTGCAGCAGGAGGTGGGCCTTTCAAACTTCGTGTTTATTGTGTTAGTGCTGAGACCATGTCTGAAAGTTAATTCTGGTGGGTTTTTTTCTGTTGTTTTGCTAGTGCCTCACCCTCATACTCTCCAGATCTCTCTTGAGGAAAGACAGATTACAAATGAACTGAAAAGACCAAGCAGATTATCCTGGAAAATTTTAACAAATGGTGCTTGTACTACAGCCCTGAGTAATGGATAATGTAGTAAAATACCAGTGTGCCTTTGAAATAACCTTATGGAAGAGCCACTGGCCATAAATTAAGACAATGACCTGTATGTATGCATTCCTAAATTCTTGAAAATAGTTTCTGTGTTCTACCCATGTGCCAGATGATCTGAGAATCAGATTTTTCAATGTATAAGTGTCTGAAGGGTGGGTGTCAAGAGGGTGAAGCCAGACCCTTCTCGGTGGTGCCAAGCAATAGGACAGGTGGCAATGGGCAGAAACTGATACACAGGAAATCCTACCTGAACATGAGGAAGAACTTTTTCACTGTGCATGTGACTGGGCACTGGAACTGGCCGCCCAGAGGGGCAATGGAGTCTCCTTGTGGAGGTATTCAGAAGCCATTTCAACACAATCACGAGTAATGTGCTCTAGTGGACCCTGGTTGAGCAGGGAGGATAGACTGGATGGCTTCCAGTGGTCCCATCCAATCTTATCCATTATCTAATTCAATACTTGCATAAATACATTGGTGTCTTTGCAAATCTACATGAAATTTGAAGTCCAAAAAATTAGCCCTGAGTATCCACTGCAGCAGGTATCTCATCTATGTGGTAAGTTCTGCCATAGCTGCTTCAGAGACTGATGCTGACCAGTACTGACAGCATGATCTGAAAGGTCTAACTAAATTGCGATGTGCCAGGGGTAGAAATCCCTGGTTGTCAAAGCAGTAGCACTATATCAAATGATCAAATCCTAGATGATCAAAGTCAGTTTAATTACAGTTGTTGAATTTGAATCAGGAAGATAACATACATAGAGATATATTTCTGAAATTTCTTACAGGGAACAAACTGTCGTCACGGATATAAACCTTAGGTAGATTTTCTGCACTTATTCAATTAAATCCTACTAAATGGAATTAGGAAAAGCCAGCTAGAACAAATTATGTATTTCTTCCCTCCTCCTGAGACACTGTTCTGATAGAAGTAGTCCTGTTAGCTTGCAGCCCAGCTAGTAATATGAAAATATAGCATCTGCTCAGTCTTAAAACTGCAAGACTTCATATTTCTGATTCAATAACTATGAATTAGAATGAATAAGAAATCAGTAAGAAATGCTATTGCATATGCTTTATTTTGTATGTAGCTATATATGTATTGGTGTGATTATGTGCACATGTATAATTTATGTATATAAATTCTAGCTTGATACACACAAGCAAGTGTAACTGAGAGCTCCATATCTAGGATTCAGAGGTATCCAAGTGCCACAAAACTTGTAATGAAAAGCATTTCAAATTTACTTTTGCCTGAAAACAGAATTTTAATGCATATCTGCAGCAGGTCTGTAGTAAACTAGAGACATTGATGCTGTGACTCTTTGAATGGTTCTGCAGAGCATGAAAAGCACTTGCTCATTCCAATTACCAGACTGTTTTTTCCTTTCTTTAATGCCTGCCCACAATTTATAGAATTTAAACCCCTCAGCAATACCAGAAGTGACTTGAAAGGGTCCTTAGTTGTTGAAAATTGTTCACAAAAATCTAAAGGTTTATCACAACTTCATGACATTTAAAAAAATCTTTTGCAAGAATTGATTACTAAAAATGAGCTCAGAAACATCTCCAATCAGCCTGTAACAAGCAGAACAAGGCCACTTGCTTTTTTCTTTTTGGGGTAGAAATGTACCAAGATTGGCACATCCATTCGCAAAGGAACTCTTCACTTTTTTCCCACTGCCCTCTATTACTGTCCATCCAACAGAGTGCCCAGCCAACAACTGCTCAGCCTTTTGGAAGACTGAAGTCAGGGCTGCATGATCTGGGTATTCCCCCTGCCCACAGTGCAGTGCCACGTGTAAACTGCTCACTCTGCCTATGAAATGTTGTAAGCACTGGGGAGGCATAAATTAATAATGTGTGTATATGCATATGTGTATCTGTAGAATATCTAATGAAAAAAGAGAAGGGAGCTTGAACAGTATATTTTTAACCTCAAAGTTTTCTATCTAGTGTTATTCTTCTGTCTGAGTTTGCAGGACAATATGAGGATGTTGATGATAGGCATGAAGGGATTTGTTTGCTGAAGTGTCATTCACAACTGCTGAGGAATATTGGGAATCTAGGATAGTGGCAAACACCCATGTGCATGTATTTGCCAACACACATTTGTATGCATTTGGGTCTAGGAGTTACAAAAGGAAACAAAATCACAGAATGCTCTGAGTTGGAAGGGATCCACAAGGCTCATGGAGTCCAGCTCTTAAGTGGATGGTCCATATGGGGATCACACCTGTGACCTCATCATTATTACCACCACACTGACAACTGAGCTAATCTCAGGGTCAGGAGGGTTATATCAAGAAGTTCTGGGGGAATCAAGTCAAAAAAAGGTTTGTCACAATGCAAACAAGCTGCAGGAAGTTCAGTTCTGTGCATGCAAAGAGGACATAAAAAGCTATATGTAAATACAGAACACACCTTGTGAGGAGAAAACCTGATAATGTGGGGCCAATCTCTTCTGGTTTTAAATTGCTGTATGATTTTGATAGATGTTTGAAGGTGTCATGCTGAGAGTTACTGAACCATTTGTTTGTTTTTATTCTCATCTTAAGAAGATGATTCACTTCAAGCTATTTGAATGCTTAGGGACATTGTTTAACTTTTTAATGTTTATTGCTGCTGTCTCCATTTACTACAAAGGAATACAAGAATTCCCTGCTGATTTAGTTGAACTTATCTACTTCTTTGCTTCGTAAGTGAAACTGAGTTGTGTATACATGCACCCTCATTTCATGTAAGTATTAGATGCTTTAGAAAAATAAATATATTATAGTTTTGGAGACTGACCATATGAAGTCCGGATAACTAAAGGAAATTTATCAGTAGCAAACTTACCAGTATCAGAGGAGAAAGTTTGTAGAGATTTAGTGAAGCATCCCCTGGAGATGACTCATTCTTGGAGAAGATGATCACGTTTCTGCTGGGTCAGCTATTTAGTTATATAGAAAGGTTTTTTCTCTTTTCTTGAAAACCAGATAATTGTTTATGTATGATGCTTTATCTCCACAGATGTTCTAATGCCACATTTGCATTTTTGGTCCTTCAGGCAGTTCTGCTAGTTTTCATCTTTCCCTCATCTTAGTTTCAGCAGCTGGTATTATGATATTCAGATATAACCGCTGATCTCAGCTCTACCAGAAAATTCACACTGAAGCTTCCTGCTAGATTTTGCTTGGATGAAGCTTGAAGCTGTTTGTTATTTTTCCAAAGCCTAACCGATTCAAGCTGTTGTTGAAGTTCTGTTGGGAAAAAATGAGGAAAATAGTTCATTTTAAAGGTTTAATAGCTCATTTTTGGGTGCCAAAATGTTACAAATTTTTGTAAGTAATAGATGACTTAACATTTGACTCCGTGTCTTTTACATTAAGAGTCTTTGGATACACACGTACCCTACGTGCTACGACACAGTTAAATCTTTGTCAGCTATGAATGTAATTGCATGCTCAGCTTTAGTTTTTACTTCTGATGTCTGCTATGTTCTATCTTCTGACCTCAGGCATGATTCCCTGCCCACTTTCCTTTCCTACACCACATCTTGAGTAGATGTGCCGGTAAAAGATGAGGGAGCTAATAAAACTCAGACATATGTATTTTCACAATGTAATTATTGTGTTTTGACAGTAATAGCTCTCACCTGGACCAGCTCTCAGAGCATCTCACCATTGTTGAATCTAAATACAAGTCAGCTTTGAAGGATAAGATTCTACACATGTAGCATTACAGGCTACCAGCCATCAGTTCTACATACTAACTCTGAAGCTGTGTCAGCCAAGCAATCAGTGGTTTTTATTGCAGCTTAATACATAGTATGAATACTCCTGTGCACAAGTTTACTGCCTGTGGGCAGCTTGCATGGGTTGCTTCCTCAGTGATATCACCAACCAGCCATTTCTTTTTATGGCCCTGATACCTTCCCATGCCCATAAATTCAAGGACGGTGATGTCAGCTGGTGGCTGTGCTGGGGAGGCCCCACCTGTAGCTGGGATCATTCTTCAGGTAGGAAAGGAGTGTATGTGGAGACTGCCCTTTGCAGCTTCTGGCTGGTGCTGGCTGCACACTCAGCAGGGCTACAGGTGTGTGACCAGCACGGCTTTGCTCACCAGCTAAAGCAGAACTTCAGGCTTTCAGCTCAAGCAAATCCTCAAGCCATGTCTAGAGGTTCAGTGCAACAGAACTGCTGAAAAATGGTAGGTTATTTTTGTGAAAACCTGAAGCAGAAATGAAAAATAATTTTTAGTAACATTTTCCTGTTAAATTTTCAAACTCGGTAAGGTTTATGATATGATATCTCAAAGGACAGAGGATGTGAGAAAATATACTCTTTAGGAAAAAGACAGCCTTTCATTGTAAGAAACGCCAGATTTTGATGAGTGTAATGAAGAATATACTCTGTTGTTTTAGTTGTATCAGACCTCTGTGACTGAAATGCTGAAAATTATTGGAATTGGTGAGGGTCAGACTTGCAAAGTAGGACCTGTCAGGTCCAGCGTGTTTATGATACCACTTTTTTCTGAAAGGTTTGTCTTAATTTGTGTAATAGGACTTCTTCTTAGCTATGTTACTTTGTTGTAACTTTTGTGTGTCTGCACCTTAGAATTCTTAATTACTATTGATATCTGCCTTGTTGCTTTTATGCTCTTTATACTGCTATTAGTTTATATATTAAACCAATACTTTCTACTGAGACTCCTAATTTACAAGTGTTTCAAAATCTACATGAAATAATCTGTATTAGTGGAATGAACAGGCTGGAACATTAAATTTCTTCCCTTACAATACTTAAAGTTGTTGATAAGACTGTGTATATATGTGAGATATACCCACACAAACACAAATTTAAAGAAACCTTGTAAAAGAACACTGGTAGGCTATAACAATAACAGTCTTTTCCTCTCTTTTGATATATGTATTTGTCTGTGAGATTCTTGTTGATACCATCATGCCTTTATTCTGTCTGGGCTTGAAAATTCTGATAGCTGTAAAATTGTTAGCCTGAGGTAGTTACAAAACAGAAGTGGGATGCTACTGGTAGCTCGAGCAGAGGCAACTACTTTGCAAGTCTCCAAGTCTCCATGTCAGACCAACCCAAACCCTGCTGCCAAGATTGGTTTTTTTTTTTTTTTTTTTTTTTTTTTTTGGTTTTTTTTTTTGTTTGGTTGGTTTTTTTTTTTGTTTTTTTTTTTTTTTTTGTTTTGTTTTAAAGGCAAGAATAGGGGCAGCTTCATTTTTCAGTGACACTTGAGGCCAGCTGGTGATGACTACATTGGTGGGCACTGAAAGGGAAGAGAGTTTCAGTTTATTCCAGCTCCAGAGCAGCCTGTCTGCTGCAGGGTGTCTTCTCCTGTCCTGTCAGGGATCTCTGGACACTGAGGTTCTCTTTGCTCTTGTTGCCTTAGGATTGCTTTATGTACAAATACTTCATCAACATAGCTGTATTGGCAAAGAAAAATAAATCCTATCCTTCATACATATCATTCTAGTAAGAAAAGACTGGTTACAGTTATGCTGGGGATGAAGGCATTAATTTTGTTCCAAAAAATTGCATTGCTATATAGCAGAATAGGAATTTTTATTCAGAAATGTTGTGTCTACACTGTTCTGTTTTCTAGCGATTTTATGCTGTAACATTTTCCACTAATGGAAGTTCATGGGAAATCCCCCCTAAAATACTAGGACTCTACTGTGTTGATACAACTTCCAAAAATATTGCAAAATAAGCTGCTGCTTATATATTCCTGCTAAATTCAGGTCCCAAGGATAAGAAAATGGTACTGTGTGATATCTCATATAATTTGTTGGTTGTACAAGAATGAAGCAGAAAACTTCAATCTGTCAAAAACTGTCCTCCAAATTTTTAATGAATAATACCTTACTAAATTATGATTTTAAAAATCTCAAAGAATCATTATGAATATTGTTTAAGAAACACATTTATTTGGGTTTTTTTCTGCTTAAATCTCTTATAGACTATTCTGAAGCATCTAATAGCACCCAGATAGTTAAAAATAACAATCATGTTATATCTTATGGCTTGCCTCCTTGGCCAAATAGCTTCATGTCTAAATTCACTAAACATGCAGTAAGTTATGAAGCTCTGCTCCTGTCTTTGGAACAGTAGTAGTGAGTGGATCTGCTGTGGAATATGCAGAAATATCTTATAAAGGCTTTGCACATTGAAGCTATTGGCAAGACTTTGATCAATGAACCTGTACTTTTGCCATAAAAAACATTATCGTATGAAAGTAAAATGTAATATCTGCTAACAATAAAAAAAGGAAGCAAATACAGCAAATATTTTATTTATTGAAAATTATCTTGTAAAATTATGTAGTTATAACCCAGAAGTGGCTTCTAGACATATTACTATATTCAGATGTGTAAAGAGAGTGTGTTGCTGCATACTTATAAGAAAATGCTTGATACCCATGTACTCAGCATAATAGAAGTATCTATACTATGCTCTGAGGCTTTTCGTTTGCAATTTCCTGCCTTTAAAATATTTGTTGTTAAAATCAGGCACTTGGAAAATTTCCGCAGTTGAATGAGTTGTAGGGGATCATCTTTTACATTAGGGAAGGAATTTGAGCTTCTAGTCCCTTTAAGTTGCATCTCTATAGATAGAGAGTCGCTGTAATAAAACTCAAAGGCTATGTTGCAACAACTCTCACCAGGACAAGGTGTAGGATTACTTGTATAATCATTAATTTTTCTGTCCTCTTATAACCCATCTGTGTTTTCTGGTTGAGTGGCAAGCAAGTCCCAATTCTGCATTTGACATTGTCGATTCATATGGAAATAACTGATGTCGAACATTTAGCATGACATAACTTATACAGAGCCACCACCATGCAATGTACTTCACAGATAAATAAAAATTGACAGGTTCCTGTCCAGCACTGTCTGCTATCTCTGTGTGCAGCCCTCAGCCACAAACTGAGCTGGGATTCTGTGCAGCCATGGCCGTAGAGCAGTAGGGTGAAAGCTGTAGTGTATTAATTTACAGAGCCTTTAGGAGCTCAGATGTCAGCTACCCAGCTACGTGCCACCTCAGAGGGACTGCTGGCGCTGCTGCTTGCAGAGTAGGTTAGGGTGGCACGTTCCAAGAGCAATTCTTGTGCTCATGGGCTATGTCTAGTGTGCTTATTTTAATTTGAGATAAAAAGTTGCCCTTACATAATCGCCAGAATATGAAATAATAGCAGATTCAGGCTGGTTGTCTTCTGGCAACAGCCTGAATGGTTTGGATGCAAGTTCATATTTGGTTTTGGAAGGGGGTACACTTTTATGTGCCAGCAGACTGCAGCTGTTGGTCCTGCACGCCTTGTGACAGTGTCAAAGTGGCTGATTTGGGACAAAGAGGCTGCATAGATTCATTCTCAGGCAGCCACAAATCACATACTATGAGGCAGAAGAAAATGTGTAAGCTGATGAGCAGCGACCATTCATGTTGCTAGAGGGAGAATTCTCTACTTGCCTCTGCAACGTGGACTATCTTAATGTAAATAACTAGGCTCCAGGCGAGTTCTTGGGTATACAGAACAGTTGGCATTTCAGTCTGCTACAAAGGTGGCTCTTATTCACAGCATTTGAAATGCAAAACACTGCCACCATCCTGTAGGTACTGTCTGCACTATCGCTGTCACTCTGCAGCAGCAGTGAGGAATTATGTAGCTGAATTTTCCTAGGTTGTATGAGAATGAGGAAAGGCCTTGAAATTGTCTGTCATCGCACAACAAGGGACACACAGTAGCATGCAGGGGAAAGGAAAAAGAAAGAGAACTTCTGTTACCCTGAACTGGAATTTTTCACTTGCTTCTCTATACTTCACTCTTTATAAATGCATCTCACTAATACATGAAAGTCTTTGTTTTGCAGTTTTTTACTGTGTAGAAAATGCTTACTTCCAGAGTGTCCAGAGCTATTCTGTTGTGAAAGCACATAAAACATTTCTTAATCAGGAGAGGGGGGAGAGGGGTTGATTTAAAATTTTTGTTTGATGTCTGAATGTTTATCAACATCTTCTCAATTCTTGTCACAGCTTGGCAATACAATCTGCAAGTCTTATTGTGATCCCATGGTAGTTTGTGCTGGGTACAAACAAGCAGAGTATCTCCTCTGCTGTGGGTGTGAAAGGCTCATGCTTTGGCAGAGGAACTGAGAGTCGAGACAGTGCACTCAGGGCTAACTGCAAGACCAGTGCCACTCAGCACTATCCTACTTGCTCTCAGACTTGGAAATGACTAACAGTCTCTTTTCACGTAGGCCCTTTCCCTGGAGGCTGGTTGATGAAAGCTTTTCCAAAAAGATTTGGAGGACAAGTTAAAAAGTGTCTCAAAAGAAGCCTCAGTATCCTGTTTAGAGTACAGATGTTACCATTGTGGGAAATGGGACCTTCGTCTTCTTCCTGATTGTACCTTTGCCAACATACCTTTGACATCAGATATTTCTTTTCTCCCCACGAACATCAGAACACAACATTTAATAATAGCACTTTTAATTCTGGAGGAGCTCAAGGTCCTCCATGTGAGAAAGATGTGCCGTGCTTCTCCTTTTACAGATAGGGTAGTAGAAGTCTAAAGAAGTAAATTGCCAGATCCAGATTCATGATGAAACTGGAAAGAGAATGGGGTAAAACCTTGAGCCAGCCTCCAAATGAAAGAGTTTCCATGTTTTCCACCTCTATAAAGGTTTGTTTGGTTTGTTTGTTGATTTTTTTTTATGTTGTTACTTCCCAATGTGTGTGCAGGACACCATCTAGGGGATTGCATTGTGTGGGAGTTGGGTTTAGTTAGGCAATCCCACAAGTGCACTGGCACTTCTATTCCCTCCATGGCCTATGTATAAGTCAGTATGGAGAATTTATGGCTTGTGGGTGGGAGTGGTGTGTCTGCTGTGCAAGTGTTACACATGCTCATGGGGCAAAAAATGGATGGCAAAGATGCAGCTCCTGAAGGGAAGAGTGAAATAGGAATCATCTCTAGAAAGCTCAGATTCCAGGTGATGAGCCTCCTTTGGACAGTGCCTCTGCTGCACCTTCAGAGATTGATTTTCCTAAAACATGGCAATATTGATGTCTGTCCCTCTGAAAACCAAATACAGTGGTGAATACTCTTGTACAGTGATCTTAAGTCTAACTAGACCTTCTGTTCCTAACAGGTATCACTCGTTGAAAGGTCACTTTAAAAGGTAGGCAAAATAATTTAAATACCAAGAGTTAAGCATTGTGGATCATGCCAGCATGCTGAAGTGAGAGAAAGGACTGGAAAAGAATGGGCACTGACAACTGGGCACTAAGTGAGGGATTTTGATGTATTTGAACTTTAAATTTGGCAGAATGGATGGCCAGAATGATTTAACATTTTATCATTAATTTAAGCCATATAAATTAATTTTTAAATACTTTCTGAGAAGAACAAAAGGTGAGAGAATGAATCTATGGACTACCATTTCTGTCTGTGTCACTGCGAGTCCAGCCTCATGCTCCTGCTGCTATCTGGAAGAATTTGCTTTAGTGGAGTTAAGGTTCAGTTGGGAGCAGGTGCACTGTGTAGGAAGAACATTTATTTTAAAACTGTGGGCTTTTTAAAATAAGTGAATGAAGTACCCAGTGAAGTTCTCAGTAGTACTGTGCTGAGCAGTATTCTGCTACATACAGGGTGTCATGTCTCTCTTTTGGAGTGAAGAAGGAGAGCTGTACAAACCAGCTGTGTGTGGAAGAGGAGGTGGTGTTTGTTCAGCCAAGCCAACTGAAAGGCATTCTGCAAATGTGCCATAAGAACATGCTCCTGCTCCAGCTCAGGAAGGACCCAGTGGCCCACCTGTGAGAAGGAAAGATAAAGGGAAAAGAGCAGCCTTTGGTCAGAGAATTGCATTGCACCACAGTTTTACATAAATTCTAAAGATACAGATGGTTTAAGTCCAACATATGAAAAGAACCATTTCTTGAGATGTGGGACATGCAGATACTGTCTGCAAATGACAATGGCTCCTAATTCAGCTCGTGTGGAAGGAATCTCCTGACCTGTGGGACAGATGCCTCTGCCCAAGTAGCTATTATTTCTCTTCCACTGTAACTTGCTGCTATGTGCAGCAGTTGTTCCTAAGTGACTGGCCTGCTCTCCTGTGGTCACAGCTCCTCCAGGAACTGCCCAGTAACAGGGCTTTTCCTGCTGGTGCAGGAGGCAGGAGGTGCTGTGTCTGGTATGCACCACTGAGAGCAGTGCCCAAGCAACAGATCCACCGGCTTGGTTGGAAGGTGTGACTAATGCAACACTGGGGTCTTATGAGACCAGTTATATTATGTTCTCTTCTTAGAGGCTACATTAGGACAGAGCGTTCTTTGTAAATATAGTAGTATGTATGTTGATACTACCTCAAAATACATATTGCATATTCCTGCCTCTTTTTATCTTGAAGAGAAGTTTCTCTAGCCATTTCGTGGCTGGTCTGCTGGTACTATTTACTATTTGATATGTAAATAAAACTTTTAATTTTTGAATAAAGTGTATTTTATGATAAGCCTTCTATTACTAAAACATCAAGCAGTTGCAGTATTTTATGTGTCCCTATTCCAACTTCTTACCCTTTCTATGCTTTGATCAACTACATCTGGCAAGTCTTTTAAAAAACCTTGAAAGTTTCAGAGGAAATAAGGGTGTTTCATCCAAACCACACATTCCTGTTTGGAAATGTGCAATTATTACCTCAGTGAAAACCCCAAACTCCACAGAATTTGCCTATTTAATTTTTTACTGACCTTTATCTCCAGAGTTCCCCACTCTCTGGCACATGAATTAATGTTCATGTCTCAGCTGAATGACCAAAAAAAGTTTCCATTTCTGGGTTGGTTTGTTTGTTTGTTTTTCCCAGCAGCCTTTTAACTTCCCCTAACTCATTCAGCTTGATAAGAAGTATAGGAAAGGTGGCAAGTCACCATCTGTGCACAGTATCTAGTGTTGGTTTGGTACATTGAATACTGCTTTAGGAAAATAGTTCTTCCTTTAGTAAACCCACTCATTGTTTACTTTGAGATAACTTTGTTAAGACTGGTGTTAGAGTTGAGGAAGAAACACCTGCCAAGAAGGTGAGGTGTAGTATTTATTTTTATTTTAGAATTCCAGGTCTTTCATTTATGAAGACCCGATTAATTGAAAACACCAATGAGGACCTCGTGTCAGATAATTAACCACTGACAATACTGTTATCTTGGAACATATGATTCCAATAAGAAAAACAAATGGTGACAGGGAAATATCTTCTAAAGCTGCAAGGTCCTTCTAGGATAGCTAGCTGTGTTGATATTTAAGTATGTTTATATACCCACATGCCTTGGGACTGTTGCTGTCTCCAACTAGAGAAGAAAAGCAGTGTGACTTGTGCATGAGAATGAAAACAACTGTACTTAAAAGGTGAAGTTCTGCTACTCTTGCAAGGGAGTTGGCCGGAAGGAACTCCAGATTTACTTGTGTAATAATTAAAGGTGGTAACTCAACTAGTCTGTTTATTTCAGAAAGGAAAATAAGTACATTTCCTCTACAACTTAGTGATTGTAAAACAGTATTTTACTTGCACTTTTCAGTGGGTTAAAATATGTTAAGTGTCACTCAAATGCATTCCTCAGCATAGAAAGTCTGAAGATGAATGTGAAAATCAGTCAGAAACTCCACTCAACTCTTAGGAATTTAAGTACATTTGGCACTTGCCTGCCCTGGAAAACAAGTTTTCCTTGAGCATTCAGAAGTATCATTTGAAGCTCCCGTGTGCAAGATATTGAAGGGTTTATCTCATACACGTAATGTGCAGAAAATGGGGCTGAACTGGTTGCTGTGTTGCACTGCCCACTTTGAAAAATGCAAGCCCTAATTACTTAGTTGGTTTGACAGAACGTTTACACCGTTTTATTGTGAAAACCCCTCGGTATCGAGGGAGATCATCGTGTCCCAGCTCCTGCCGTCCCCTCAGACACGACGGCCTTGAAAATTAAACAGACGGAGGGACTTCTGGCCCGGTCCCTGTGGCTAGGCTCTCCCCCACCTCCATCCCCTGTGGGGCGTCCCTCCGTGTCCGCAGTGGGGGCAGCCCGGCGCGGGCCCGGTGCGGCGGCAGTGGGATTGCCGGGCGCCGCTCCGCTGAGAGCGGCCGCGGGCGGGCGGGGCCGGCCGGGCGGGGCGTGCCCGCGCTCCCAGCCCCATCCCAGCCCGATCCCAGCCCGATCCCAGCCCGATCCCAGCCCGCTCCCAGCCCGCTCAGTGCCGCTCGGTGCCGCGGGGCAGGTGCTGGGGCGGCGCCGCCGGGCGCGGGCAGCGGGCAGGAGCGGCGGCAGCACAGGCACAGGCACAGGCACAGACATGCCGGGCAGCGACACGGCGCTCGCCGTGGACAGGACATACTCGGACCCCGAGCGGCACCGGCGCCGCAAGACCAGGGTAAGGCTGTGAGGGCAGGGCCGGCGCTGGGGATGCCCGGGGGGTTTGGGGGCCGAGCTCTGACAGGCAGCCCCCAACCTGCCGCACGTCCCCCGTGGGGTCGGTCTACACGTTTGCCGGGCTGGCGATTAAAGGGAAGGGTTTTTCCTACGTGATTCTTCCACGTTCATACTCTGAAAACACTTCTTGATACAGGAAAATTAAATGGAACTGTGTGTTGACATGATAGAAACCAACGTTCGAGGTATCCCCTCAATCGAAACTAGAGAGATCTGTAATAGAGAACTTACTCACCAGAGTCAACAGTGCCGGTGATTTAATGCCTGACTTTGTCTCGATCACAGCGGTGAATACCAGCGCTTGGTTCTGTTTCTCAAGGTTTGTTTCATAAACTCTGGGGCAGGTGATTGTATCTGGCAGCAGAGTATTATTATGGTTCCTTTTATGAAGTTAGAAGAGGGCTGTGGCAGGAATGGAACTTGACAGAAGAAGTGCACCTGTGTGTTCTAGACATATACTATATATCCATGATGTATGGCTTTATGGAATAGTTTTTCTTCTAGTCTCCTGGCAAGTTCATCTTCCTTTATTTTTATGTTTTGTTCATATGATATATATAAACGTAAACATGTACGGGCAAAGCTTATGATCCTTTCATGTGTTTAGTGGGGCTTTTATGGTAAGTGTTCTGTTGATGAAGGCACTTGGCTTTTTAGTTTAAAATTCTTACCTAAATACTCATCTCAAAGACATGTTAAAAAGTGGCCCTTTCTTCCCATGCGCTGCAGGAAAGGGAAAACAAGGTTGCTCTGGCTGACTTGGGATATTAGCAGAAATTCTGTTTTCTTTTCTGTGCTGAGATCTTGGGTCTGACAACAAATGAACTTTATGGTTTGGAGTGTAAGGATCAACTGTTTGTGAGGGAAGATTTTTTTTTTCTAGGGGGTGACTGATGTAAAGGTTTTGGGGGGTTATTTACCTGTACTGTGCATTAGCAGTATTCTCTATCCCTCCAGCCCATTAACTGACAGTGATGAAAAGGAGATGGTGTGATTTGGATTGCTTCAGAATAATAAAATGTTTTAAAAATAAGTAACCCTATACACTGTAGGATTACTACTGGAATCTCCAATGCTCTTCACACTATAACGTGGACCCACATGCCAGTCATACTGGAGTTTGTTCTACTTCTTTGTTCTTCTCTGTTGAAAGTTGAACTGATTAGTTTCTCCTTCATTGATCTTGCTGTAAGAATAGTGTACTTACCTATCTAAGTGTGGCCATGGAGAAAAGTTGCATGTCTTCATAATTTTTGGCATATTTAAACATTAAATTCTACTCTGTATTCTAGTTTATTTGCTTAAAAGTATAAAGCATCATGGATAATGCTGTGTTGCTCATTGTACTTGTGTATTGATATATATATATATTTAAATCTCATGTTTAAGGCAATTTTATAAAAGCACTTGTCTTCTGTCTGATTTTGGATTTCTTTTAATCAGAATTAGTGTCATCTTCCCTTTCTGGGACCATGAGGACTGGAAATACAGCACTGTACAAGTTTAAAGTTGTATGTAATTGTGATGCTCCAGGGTTTGGGCTTTACAAATTGTGTCAGATATCACAGAACTTGTAATATAATTGCTAGGTATAGTAGCAGCATGTTGTATGTTCCAGATGATGGTAAGACCTTGTATTAAATCTATTTGTACTTAGTCCAGACAAATTGGAATTTTTCCTGGGTAAATTGTCTGGATAACTTCAACATTTCTCTTACTGCCTTAGCCATGGGGGTAGAAATGGTCGTGCACTGGAGCAGCAAGAACTGGCAGTATTATGTAGAAAAAAGCAACAAATTAGAATGCTGGTTTTTAATTTAGAGACTAAATAAAAATCATCAGAGCAGCTGAAGTTAAAATTGCCATTCCCAAACATGGATGGAGAAGAGCAATGCAGCACATGAACACAATACAGAGCTGGTGGGGAGGTTCCTAAGAGCCTGAGCAGACTAGGGAGACTTGCTATGTGAAGAATGCCTTGGAGCTGGATTTGGTAGCAGGATAAGACATGTTGTAAGTAAGGTGAGATGCATTTAATGAAGACTGGGGAAAAGACACGTGTCAAAGTAGAAGCTGGTGCTCCTAGTCTGTGTAATGTAGGCTACTGAGTCCAGTTTTTACGCAGGTAGGTTTTGAAGGAATTCTCCAGCCTATAGGTTACTGCATGTGTCTTTCAAGCCCAGCTAAGGATTTTCCTTATGAGAAAGTGACACCTTTGCTCTGGACAATAGCAGTTCCAAAATTGCTGCTGTATATACTGTAGGAAGACATCATTAAACTCAGTTTGCAGAAGTGCTGGAACAATTTACTGTGAATATAGCCTTTGGAGTTTGTAAATAGTAGAGTTTGAGAGGGTTAAGCATTTTTTGCTGCAGCCAAAAAGCTTCTTCAGTGTATAGCAACAGGTCTGTTCAATACCTTCTCCTTTGATGCCATTTGAAGTATAAGATACTGTGGGTTCTGCTAATAATTCTCCATATGTCACATTTTGTGTGGCATTCCCAGTGGCTGAAAGAGAGGAAATACTTTACTCAAGGATAGTTGGATCATTCTTAACTTAGGAAAGTCACTGCTGCTGCTGAAGGCCAAGTATTTTGAGGGAGTGGCCATTCTCTTCCTTGGATGAATGACAAGAGACTCTAGCTATGCTGTGCATGGCAGTACTGAGTGGGGCATAAAAACATTATGTGAAGTATAATGAAATTAGTGCCTTACAGTTCTGCTTTTATGTGGTGAGTATAGGTTTATAGCCATTTGGTTGCCTTATTTTGGAAAATTCATCCATCTCCAGCTTTAAGAAGGGTGCCTTTCCAGGAGACTTTGCCTGCCTCTCCTTGCCAATAGTACCTGGTCACTATAATCTGGATTACTGCAAATCGCTTTGGTGGTGCAGGTCAAATCCATGGACAATACAACCATGCAAAATCTTTCAGATCTTCTCTGCTAATGCCAGTTGCTGCAACTTCACTGTGCTTAGCATCCACTACTAGCTGATTCCTGCAACACTTGAAACACAAATCTTTGAAAACCATTCAAAATCAGGACCTAAGATATGAAGTAGGACAATTTGGGGACAGGAGTTGCATTTTTAGCTGTCATGAACTAAGTATTGCTCTTGCTTGAATTTAACTAGCAGGATAGTTTAAAAAGTGTGATAGTGCTTTCTTAAAGGACTTGATTTTGCAGTAAGCATTGTGGCAGACTAAGGTGTTCAGGTTTTGGCTACACTGTATTTCTTGGTCAGTAAGTCCATGCAGAGGTCTATGCAATTGCAATAGTTAACATTCCTAATGCTCAAACTAGCCTGGCTGTGCTAACCTGTGCCTCACTGTGCTGACTTTTGCTTCAAGAGCACTGTGTCAGGACTGCCTTTCAAGGCTCTATAAGGGTCTATTAAAGCTATCTTTTTTTTTTCTTCTCTCTCTTTTTTTTTTTTTTTTTTTTTCATCTGCTGATCAGGACATTGCTCTTCACTCTTGATGTCTGACCCTTTACTGAACCAGAAACCTCCACAGTTCATCAGGACTATAAATTTATATGTATGGCTCAGGAGGAGAAAAATCCTTTTCCAGTACAACTAAAATACATAAATTCCTTTACTCATCCCATCAGAAGTCTGTGTAGAAATCTCCTGGCTTTTAGCAAGCACCAGATGCATTTGAGAGAGACACAGGAAGTCCCAATTGATTTCTTGCACATTCGAGCCTATTGAGAACTTTCTTTTTGTTAGTGGAAAACAGAATTTTAAGAATCCTTTCTTTATTTGAAACAAACACAAAAACCTTACCTGGAACAGTGTGGTTTGTTTATTAATGAATAGAGAAGCTAATTTCAAGGTTCTTGTTCTTTCAGCCTTAGTGAGACTAGCAGCAGAATCAGTGGTTTTTTGGATGATCTAATTCCTACATGATCACCCATATAAAAGGCTTACACTAAAAAAAAAAAACAACAGAAATTCACTTGCTTTCTACTGATGAAAAAACATTCCGTGGAACATCTTTTCTCATTTTCCGTGTCTCTCTTATGATCTCTCCCATTCATTTTGTCTATAGGCAAGGCAGACTTTAATAATCACTCCTCACATGTGTGTCTTCCTAAGCCTATAATCACTTTCATCATCTGTCCTTGAATTCCCTTTATTTCTTAAAATCTTCAGTAGGTTTAGAGGAAATGACATAAAGGAACCTAAAAGGATTAAAAACAAACTAATAAAAACCCCAAACAGAATACCCCACCAAAGCAAACAAATCGAACAACAAAACCCCACCAAGTCTAACAAAAACAAAAAAACACTCCACCCACAGTTTTAGGAGACAGGGAGATTTAATCTCCTGGTGTTCTTTTAAATGCAAAGATCACTGTGGAAGACATGCCTGTTCTGGGCTCTTGTAACCTGTAACCTAACCTCCCAATGTGCTCTAAGACCTTACGCACACTTTTCCCCACAGTTCCCTTGGGTTTGGACATAAGACAAAAATAATTTAATGAGACAATTTTGCTAGGACCTCCAAGCTTTGGTTTTAAATCCACAGCGTAATTAGAAATGTGTGAAACCTGTCAAAGGGTAGCCTGCATGATCCAAGGGTATCGGAAATATTAGAGAGAGAAGGCATAATTATAATATGAACCCCAAAAGACTGACTAGTTTATTACAACTGAAGAAAAATTTGGTTTGTTCATTTGAAACAGTAAGCTATTGATTATTTTTCCATTTAAAACTGTTTTTTAAACTTCTTACTTTTTTATTCCATAGTGCCAGAAAGGAATATTAGAAAGTTTCAAAAGTTGGTATCTTTTTTGAGTTTTGAGATTAACTACTCCTAAAAGCTAAAGAGCAATGTTAGGTCAAATGAAACAAAAGGGGGAGTCCTTTCTGTATAACATAGTTTAGCATTGCTCTGCTCCCCTGGTCCTGCAAGGTGAACCTCTTTGGTAGAGGCCATAGGCTATAGAAAGGCTGTATTTGTAGGCTGTAAGTGCTGTGTTCTCACCAATTCATCTTTTCCCTAATCCAAGTTGACAGTTTTAAACAATAAATAGAATGGGAAATGCATCTTCTTTTTAAGGTTTAAACTGATTCTAAGTTTGGAATTTTTGCACTTAGACCTTTCATAATTTTTGGTTTCCACCAGGAAGATTCACGTCTCTGAAGACTGTAGAGGCTTCCTTCTTTTGCTGTGCCATTGATCCATCCTCATTGCAGTGAATGGTATTACTTTTAGGTCTGGGGAATTCTTATCACCTTTAAAATGTTGGGTATAAGTATTAAAAAAAAAGTCACTGGGGGAAAATTGCCAGCCTTCTGATTTGCTTTCCTTTTGAAGGACAAGTAATGGTTCTTCTGTCGGGTTGCCAGCAGTGATGCTGGGGGATGGCCAGAGCTCTAGATCCCTGCCTTGTTTATTGTCATCATCTCCACAGCTAAGGCTTTCATTAGGCACCACCTGGTGCAAGGGGTCTGCTCAGAGGCTGAGCCTTCAAGGTTTTGGTGGATTTGACATCTAATCTTGTTCAAGCTAAAAAGATCCCCACTGCACATTGTCCCATTTTGATTCCTTTGGGAACATTAACAACTATGCAGCTTTCCATCTTCACACCCACAGAAAGTATGATTTTGGGAATGACTTGTGTGGGAGATAAATTTCTATGTAGTGCTCGGGAATGGTGGAACATAATTCTCCCTTTTCACTTATGCATCCAGGTGGAGAAACTTTACAAAAGAGCGCTGCAGTATTTACTACTGAAAGTTTTCTGTTCTTCCCTTAGTCTGAAAGAGGGAGGATTAATATGCAAAGCCAAAAATTACCCTGCTGATCTAAAGCATTCACATATGGGGCCAAGTATGTACTGGGGTGTCTTGAACCTTACCAGACACTCAGCAAGGGAGAACTCCTCTAAAGCATTTTTTAATATCAACACACATAATCTAAGCTTTAGTTTAGGGATGGGAGCGGGGGGGAGTGGAGGGATTCTCTACCAAATGAGGAATAAAGAATACCTAAAAATTGTGAATTGTGATGCTGTTACTGTAGAAAGCTGAAAAGAGGCTTTTTGTTTGAAAAAGAAATTACAGAAAAGCTTAATATTGAGAGCTTACTCACTTCATTACTGTTTTGTATAGGGGTTGCAACTGCATAAAATTCCAGATGGCAGAAGTTTTGGAAACCACTCTACTAATATTTTCTTACTTACCTCTGTATTGGACAGTGCATCTCAATGGACCTTTGGTATAAAGTATTTCAAAGTATTATCAATACTTGATAATTCTCAGTTAACTTTTACTATAGTAGGCATCTTCTCCTTGGCTTTTCCTATTTGGGTATAGTTTAGGTAACATTTGTCTTCCTTTGTAAATATTTGGGTTTAGTAGCTCTGGATGAAGAAGTTATGCTGGGGATGTGAGGAGTTGACACTATGCTACTGAATTAAAATGGAAATCTGATTCAGATAGTGCTGAATTAATTGGAAACTTTTGGTTAACATCGGGGGCCTATGGAACCAATCTGAGGTGAATTAAAAGACTTACAGAAATTCTTCTATATGCTAAGTGTTCTTTAAAGGATAGGAGGTGCTGCCTGCAGTTGGTATTACAGTCTCTTTTAGCTTCAACCAGGATGGTGTAGGTGGGTTTTTAACTTTGTTTTTGCTTTGTAAATAAATGTTCTTGTAGTGGGTTTGGCTAAAAATGTGTAGAAACCTGTTTAGCTTCCTGGCAAGGATTGTGATAAAAAGAGCAGCCATTGTATGTGCATCTAAGGACTGCAGCAATTAAACACTCTAATTATCTATGCCATATGTTTTTTATTTTTGTTTGTGGTTAAAGTTAATAGAAATATGGCTTTCAAAAAGGCTACAACATGATTGGCTTCTCAAGCACTAAATAAGATTTTTTAAAATTGACTTGCTCCTCCTGTTTAAAGTAAGCCTTTGCAGTTGAAGATGAAGCATTATGATGAAAGTTGGTGTTTTAAGTATAGGGAAAATAGCAATGCTCTGGAGTTAGTTTATGTATACAAGAGGTGTTGATTTATAAGGTTAGAAAAAGGATTAAGTAGAGCTAGTGGAAGTATAGGACTTCCATTCCTAAATAAACAAACCAAACCTGATATTGCCTACTGCCACCTAAAAAGCAAGTAACGCAGCTTACAGGAAATGTAAGGACTCAGGGGTTTGGGGTCCTGGGATTATTAAATATAAGGGAATTTCTAAGTGGGCTTTAAGTGCTAGACTACAAGAATTACTGTTGCAAGAAAAGAAGCCTTTTTAGGGTAGGCTGATGTAGCAGATTTCTCTGGTTTTACAGCCTTCACTCCCTTTATTCCAAGTTATTCCAGTACATGTAATACAGAAATTAGAATTCAGCTAGTGCTCATTGTTCAAATGCAAAATGATATAAATATGCAGAAAATGTGCTGCTTTATATCAGCATGTCTGTACAGGTGAGTGATGTGCAAAGATCAAACTGACAGACCGATTACAACTGACTCTTTAAATTTTTCTAATTCAGGGCATTACAGCTTAGTGGCATACTGTACTTTAAGTGTGCTGAGGACATACTAAGAGTCACTGTTTCACCCTCATTCCTAATTCATATGAAACTAATTCATATGAAATGGGAGCTGGCTATGGGACTCCAGTGGCCATTGACTGTGTTTTGGATTATTGTAGACAAGAAGCTTTGGTTGAAGGTTGAAAGGACAGGTGGAAGCTTTGGAACCTAGTAAACCCAGGATCAAACCCAGTACTAGTCTGAAAGAGATATTTAGTGTTAGAAAAATTAAATTAACAGATCTTGTTAGTAAGAGTTACCTAGGTCAGGTATGGGGAACCTCTCTTACCCAAGAAAAACCAAAGAAGGCTTTACTGTTCACTCATTCATGGCTGCTTCTCCAGTCTGCAGCACTGCAGGGTGCTGCCTTCACCCTGACAGCTTTTCTCAAGCTGCTCAGAGCTGTCTTGTACCAAGTCCATTCGGGGCACCCAGCCTGGGGCTCCTTCCCCATTCCTGTGGTTGTACTGTGCCTACAGATGCTGCACCCGGCCCAGGGCTGTGCTCCCTCTCTCCCTGTGCTGGGGCTGAGGGGCAGGGGACGTGTGGGTGTGACTGGGCAGCTCTCAGCAGCTTTGGACACGTCCAGGGCAATAGCAAGGAGTGGAGAAGATAGCAGGGAAGCATGATGAAGAGAGGAGTAGAGGTGGAATTTCATGTGCTTAGCCTAAAATGGATTCACTGCCCAGAACAGAGCCCCCTTCCATGGCCAGGTGTAATTTTCTTTTTCCCCTCCTTTAGCCCACACAGATGACTTGAAAACAAAATGTTTCAGCATTTGATATTACTCCAGAGACTGATACATGTGCATAATATGGGATTATGTGGATCTTACTATGTTAGGAATATTTGTTTTACTAGAGGTTTTGGCAAGAGTAACTTAATCCTGTGTCATGGCTGTCCCTGGTAAGTTTTGTCAGAACAGCAAAGTGTCTCTTCACTTTATCAGGTTTCTAATTTATTTCTTCTCCCATTCCTGCCATGCCCAGTGAAAGAGGTTATCTTTTTTCATTCCCCTCTCCTGCCATACCTTAAGGAAGAAATCTGGCTATATCTCGTCACCTGTATCCAGTCCTTTTTTGGAGCAGATTACAAAGTTTCACCTTGATGAGAAGAAGAAGAATTACAACCTTCTCCTAAAATAAGAGTTAAAGGGATAGTCTTAGTCATCTCTTTTAAAACCAGATAGTAAATGTCAGCAGGCTGATTCAAGCTGCCAGGCTTCTGGTCTGCTAAAATGAGTCCACAGAAGGCTTAGAGCGAGTTTGCCACACTGTTATGTTGTTGTCCTGATCAGCTTTTTGTGCAGGTCTCTGCAGTGGAACCCTTTCTTCACATGTGAATTGATGCAGTGGGTGACTGAGGCCTTTCTGATAAACAGCATCACCACAAGCAGGTGTTGCTGGTTCTGGTGAGGGCCCAGGATCTGTACAAGAGTTGTGCTCCTTCTGTCATGTGCAAGTGCTTTGGATTTAGCAGGCTTTTGTACCAGAGGCATGGGAAGGTTGGGGATGAGAGAGAGAGCAAAAGCATTTATAAACAAGACCTGAGGAAGATTTAAGAAAAGGGTGATAGTGAAGACAATGAAAAGTTTGATGATCAGTTCAGAGTCCTCTGGTTGTCAATAGTTATACGATGAAATTCTGGGACTGTTGTTGTTGGCTCTTGAATGTTTTGTTCCCATAAACTGTATGGATATGGTGATGAGTAATTTGTCAACAAGCATTAATGCCTGTAAGAGCTAGATGCTTATTGCTACTTGTAAAAGGAAGTATGCCATTGTCAGGTTGTTCTTTATATCTTTCCTGTGTTAACTCATATGGTATCCTCTCTCTAATGCAAAGAGAGATCCTACTGAGCAAATCTTCTGTTGCTTATACTTTAAAAAATGGTTTCAATGCATTTCTACCTGAGGGACATCATTGTGTCTTGCAGCATAAATTTAATGTAGAAAAATGTGCACCCATAGTTTTTATGAGCTTTTTTTTTTTCCTCCAAGGAACTCTGTTTCTCTTTTTTCATGAAGTAACTGGAAGGGCCTGAACAGCACCTGAGTTCAGGTGACCTAATAAAGCTCAATCTGAAAATGATAGAGGGAAGTCTGTGGTGATCTTCATAAAACTTCGTGTCAAGCTTTGTTTTGTGTTTGTTGATGCCAGAAGCTATGATATTTTTGAGGGGTTGGGAAGCTGGACTTAGAGTGATGGAGCTTACAAATTGTTCTTTCAAAAGACGTTTTGACTTATATAGCCACTTTTCATGCATACTTTAGGTGGGTTTTAGTGACTATGTATATTACACTGTAGCCTGTGTGCAAACTGTTGTTTAATTTTGAAGAACTTCTCTTTCAATAAAGATACATCCACTTGTGGTGTTTTGGAACAAATAGCCCAGGCCTTGTTTGAGTTACTCCTTTTTTGGACTTGAGAGAGAGTCAGCTAGAATAATCTTTGTGTGTACTGTGCCATTATGTAGTGTGGCACTTAATGTCAGAGAAGGCTGAAGTTCAGTGTTTTCCTTGAAGAGAATCTGTGTTTTGAAATGAAGTCTAGAGCAGTGGTGACAACTGTAGCCTAAGGCTCTGGTGACATGGGCTCAGGCTACTGTGACAGCTCTCAGCCCTTGTGTAATGGTGGAAATAATTTAACCTCTCTGAAGAGAGTGTGGTTTCTCCCAGCACAGGGGAGAGGATAAACACCGTGAAAGATACATATTTTGGAATCATTAGCCACCCAGTTGGATACTTCAAGGAAAAACTACCTCTTACTATTTTTGGGCTTCTAAAAATATACAGTGGATGCATGTTCCTGCTTTCCACATCAGGCAGCTTTTAAGACTATCTGCCATAGGTGCTTCTTCCACCCAAACTTGTAAGTCTTGTGTAACTATTTGAAATTGGGCATTTCCTCTTAAGGCAGTTGTGTACCCTTTGTAGTTGACAGTGGGAAAGCACTTGCAGTGATCTCTAATCTCTGTTGATTTTGAAGAAGCTCATACTACATCACTTCAAGCTGCAAACCCGAAGCTGGGTGAGACTAAATCTAGTCTAAATAGCTGTGACAGTGAATATTGCAAACGCTGTGTAAAAGATGCAAGTTTAACTATTTTTCATGCATTATAGAAATAGATGTATGTACTAAACATCCAGACATCTGTGCCAAATTACTCTTGAGTGGGATTTAAAGTTCTTTTTATTAGGCAGAAAAGCAAAAAAATTTTCTGGCTCTCTCTCTTACATAGTGCATTTTTAATATTACTGATTCGTCATTTCGCTTATGCAAAATTGTTTTAGGAAAACTTAAAAAAACCCCAACACTGTCTTTTTGCCAGCTTTGCCATTATGCAAAAGATCACTGGTCTCTGATTGTTCAGAAATTTGGCAGTACAGGATGTTACCTTTCCTTTCCCATTGCTTTTTTATATATAAAGGAAGAAAGATGAAAAAATACCAGTACGTGACTTGGAAGGAAGGAGAGGACTCTTAAATTTACCTTATTGCTGTGTCTGATTTTAGGAAAAGAAAAGCCTAGGATTATTCTGTAGACTCCCTGATCAGGTGGCTTTAAAATGTCTCTGTTGTGGTTTAACCCCAGGCCCAGCCACCAAGCCCCAGGCAGCCACTTGTTCACTCCCTCTCCAGAGGGACTGGGGAGGGAACTGGAAGGGTAAAAGCTGGAAAACTCATGGGTTGAGATGAGCACAGTTCAACAGGAAAAGCAAAAGCTGCACACAGGCAAAGCAAAACATGGAATTAATTCACTGCTTTCAATTGACAGACAGGTGTTCAACCATCTTTAGGAGAGCAGAGCCCTACCAGTTACTTGGGAAAACAAATGCCATCACTCTGAATGTCTCCCCTCTTCCTCCTTCTTCCCCCCCCTTTATATAGTGAGTATGATGCCATGTGGAATGGAATATCCCTGTGGTCAGTTGGGGACAGCTGTCCTTCTGTGTCTCCTCCCAGCTTCTCGTGCAACTCCAGCCTCCTTGCCAGTACAAAAAGCAGAAAAGGCCTTGGCTCTGTGTAAGCTCTGCTCAGCAATAACAAAAACATCTCTGTATTATCGACCCTGTGTTCAGCACAAATCCAAAACAGAGCCCCATATCAGCCAACTGTGAAGAAAATTAACTCTACCCCAGCCAAAACCAGTGCAGAATTTAACATAGAATTAAATTCACTTTATTTTTATCCCTTGCAAATTGCAATAAGTGTCTTAATTTCAGTTTTTGAAAGGAAATTTTTCTCTCTGATTTCAGCTAGTAAAATTTGCTAATTTTAAGGATGTGAACTCCTCATGGTTTAGTGAGACAAAATTTTAATGGTTGTGTCTGAATTCTTATTTAAAATTTATCAGTGTGTGTTTCTCTGTAGGGCCAAATACGTTGCTTAGGATGTGGCTGTTTTGGTGACTAGCAGTCTGATGGACTGATAAACACATACTTTAGTGAAGGTAGGGGTTAGTGAATTGGAAATGGAAAGAAATTCTCCTTCCAGTATGATTTTGATCAGTCTTATGTTATAATATACTGAACCATTGTATCAGTCTAATGTAAGGTTGCAGAGCAGCTTGGAGACTTACTTGAACTGAGCTTCTGAAATTCCAATGTAAGGAGCAGTGAACTTTCCATATATTTTACTAGCCAACACATGAAGCAATGTCTTTAATTACTGTAGTAATTACTCTTTGCTAAATTTGGGGAAGCTTTGATTTTAGAGTGTAATGCCTTGTACCATTCAGTGCTGTTATTAACATACTATCAGGATACAGTTCTGAGGCTTCTGTGATAAACTTCTCTAAACATCCTTCTCTAAATGTTTTTTCTTCTTGGAGCAGGCAGGTCTGTTGTCGTTATCTTTGCAACAGCAATAAGATTTAGGAGACTGTCATGTTAACAAAGGTAGAAAGTGTTGTCCACTCAACAGCTCATTTCCAAATGCAAAAACCCCTTGGCATTTTCACAACAGATGTGTTTGGTGGGATTTTTTTTTTTTTTTTTTTTTTTTTTTTTTTTTTTTTTTTTGAATGGTGAATGCTCAGAAGTATTCCTGAGGCTAACACTATGCTCACCTTTCTTCTGTCAGCACTAAGAGCACCATAGGCAATTCAATTTATGAGCCTTCTAGCTAAAATCATGGTGTTACCTGCAAGAGTAGAATCATTTAGCCACTGAAATACTAATATTTTGAATAAAAATAATTAATGCATGTTACTATCGTAATTCACACTGGCCATTAAATCCCAAAAGAGGATATGTCATCAGCCAATATCAATGTGGTAGCTCACAGATGAACAATTATTAACAAGGGCTATGAAAACTAGACTTCCTCATCTTCATAGACCTCACATCTGTTCTGCCAATTTTGCCCTTTCATAATGATGTTAATAAACTACAATATCTGTACAAATTTCCCCAGAGGTGGAAAACTGCAGGGACTGGTATAAAATGTAGGTCCCAGAGAAAAAGAAAAATAATAGTATTCTACATATTTCACGTGGTGTAATTTAGCAATGTTTTTTCCCCACAAACAAAATGTTGGAGGAAAAGATTAGTCAGATTTTCTAAGCTAAATACAGTATTCATCCTTCCGTACCGTTTGTGCTCATTTTTGTAAAAGGAAAAGAAAGGTTGCATACAAATAAAATATAAAAAGGGTATAAAAATTTATATGCTTGTAATGTATGTCACCTATGTGCCAATAACAAGGAGGAGCAGTTGGGTGTAGAAGAGAAAGATCTAACTGCAGATAAAGAGAGTAAATCAAAATAAAATTTTTATTCATGGTAGTTTTCAAATTACTTTCTAAACTTGAAGAACAGCAAAAATACATTACTCCTTTGGAAAGGAAGCCTATTAAGTTTATAAATGTAATTCGATGTTAGGAGCAAGGAATTTCCTTTAAGTCCTTTGTTTCTCTCCTAGAAATTACTTTACCTGTTTCCTGAGGCTTTTTTATCATTCAGATTTAAGTGAATTATATTCTGCCTAGTAAATATGACAGGGGAGTAGAAGCTTCAAAGGTAATAAGCCCAGACATGTTGCGAAAATGATTTTCATGTGTCCTCAGCAGGCACCTATCCATTCTCTTAGGGAGTGGAAGTCAGAGATAATTTTCCTCTTATCCACTGTCTGGCATGCCAGTCCATCAGCAGGCAGGCAGTTTAAGGTTATCCAGAGAATATGCTGTCTTGCCCATTTGTTGGGCCAGAAAGGTTTTGCAAGGGACACTATTGAAGTTGAAGCCATTATAAAGGACAATGAAGGACACTGGAGCAAGCAGAAAATATTCTATAGCATTTTAGGGGCATAAAAGAATCTGAGGGGTGGGGTGAGGAGATCTGGGAAGGTTCTACTGGTGTTGTTGCTTTAGGAAATAAATTTAAGGTCCATATGTTACCACGTTCCATTGTTTTTGCTGAACTAATGTTTCTGTGGGATTGTGAGGGATTATACAGCAGATCGTCTCTGCCTCTTCTTCTCTAGCAATGTGTCTGAGGGAATAGAGCAGTTGTTCTCTTCTGCTGTTCAGGCTGAGCTAAGGCTCAGAACTGTAAGTGGTGCCTATTCAGCCGCTGATCAGGTGGAACCTGTGCCCTCTGATCACAGAATCATAGACTGGCTTGGTTTGGAAGGGACCTTGAAGATCACCTACTTCCAACCCTCCTGACAAAAAGAGATGTTGGTAGTTTTTTCCATTATGTAGGTATCACAGTCCTTTAATTTATTCCATTAATTTCTGTAAACTTAAAAAAAAAATAGTTTGGCAAAAAGAAAGGGAAGTATATTTTATAGTGCAGTTGCAATAATGTCCCTGTCCTATAGCATGGTGCAGTGGTAACTTAAAGCAGATGTTGTTTTTGCTTGACAGGAAAGTGGCAGCCTGGGTAGCCTCAAAAGTAGATTGTGCCTGATAATAACTTAGCACTTAAGCTTTCGGTACTGGCCAGTTTCTTTGGGTAAACAAACAAACTTGTTTTGGTTTTATATATGATCTCTTTCATACTTTTTTGTGTTTCTGAGAAGCAAAGGCACATACACAAGGGCGTAGAGAGGCGAGTTTCTTCCATGCTTGTGAGGATTGCTGAGTGGCAGAGCTTGTTACGTGGCCTTTGGAGGTGCTTGTTCTGCTTTTGCATTGGCTCATATTCCTGCAGCTGCATTGCATTACTGCAGTAACTTACTGTTCAACTCCTAGAGCTGCTGTTCCTTTCCTTGTAAAGTTGTGTAACCTAAAGAATGTCTTTACCCTTGATAAGGCATCTTTTGAGAGACTAAGAATGACCTACTAGAAAGACTGTGCTTGGGTAGGGAGATTATTTTCTACAAATTTCCCAATGTCAATGGATACTGATACAATTGTTGAAATACTAGTGAGAAGTTACACAGCTCTGTTAGAATGTTACAACCTAATTTCAAAACCCCTTGTCTCTGAGGTGAGAAAAATCTAAATTGAGTCAAGAAACTTTTGGGATCATACAGAAGTTCTGGGTGAAAGGAAGATATTTACCTATTACAAGGTATGTTAATAGAAAAGTGGGAGGGAAGCAGTTACAGAAGAGGAACTGAGAACTGAGGAGTTCACAAAAAAGTAGAGAGATAGAGGAAGGGGGAAAGGGTAAGTGGAAAGCCTGAGCTCATGTGAGACAAAAACTCACATGAGCTTCTGCTCACATGAATAAAATTCAAAACCTTTTGTTTAGCCAATAAGCTGCAATTTGAAGCAAAGTCCCTGTATGTGGCGTCCTTCCATCATTCCAGAAGGAGCAGAACGAGTCCTGCAGTGTCCTCCCTGATCTTAACACTTAGAAAAATTCCAGGCCTTCCTGCCTCACCCAGAATAGTGACTAGTTCAGCTTTCATCCATCGACATGGCCACCATCATCACTCGTGGATGCCAGCCATATCATGCATGAGATACAGTGAAGACATAAGAGCCTAGGTTATGACTTTTAGGTAGCAGAATCACTATGTGCAAGGTGTTAGATTCCTGTGGTATCAGACTGGGGATGAAATTTCACCTGAAGTGGCTGCAGGAGCTATGTGGCATCTAAATGTAAGCACAGATGAAGTATCTGTGGTTGTCAAAGACACACTTTATTTATTTATTGGCCCATCATGAGTCCTTGGATGTTTCAGCATGGAAGAAGTTGTAGAACTTGCTCCTCTGTGGACAGGTGATCACAAAGTGTTCATCTTAAAAATTTATGCTGGATTGGACTCTCTCCCCACTCCCAAAGCGTGCTGAGGAGGAAACACTGACCAAAAAGGAAATAAGTAATTTGTGTTTTAATACTTAGAACTCCTAACTGGTGTGAAGTAACAATGTGATGATTAGATTTTGTTATTTTCATCTCTAGCTCGTATTGCCTGCCAGTGTGTCTACATGCTTTGGGAGTGAGGAGAGAGTCAAATTCCTGTGGAACAGATCATTGAATACACCTTGCATGACTATCTCAATGCAGGCTTTGATATAAGTTTGTCACTGGAGTTTCTCTTGGAATTAGTAGAGTTTTTCTGGGATTCGCCTTTTTGCAGATCAGAAGTACAGCTCAAATCATTGTGGCAGGTTGTGCCAGATTGTGCCAGAGACAGGTATCTAGAACTACCAGTTATAACTTTTAAATTCCACTGGGAACAATGTTAACTCTTCAAAAGGAGATCATAGACTCAAAATACCCCAACTCTGAAAATATTTTGACCTTGCTAGACTTGTTCACTGTAATGCTGGCAGGCTGCCAAGTCTGTGGGAGTGATTTTATGTACATTCATATGTAGTAGTCTCTTAGAAGGCCCATCTATTAGTTAATCTACTGAATCCCTTACACTGTTTGAGTCACACTGTGAGATTTTGTCTGACAGCAAGTTAACTGCTTGTAGTTGGGTCTCAGCATTCAAGGCAGTAACAGAATTTCCCTAGCTGCTGCTACGTGCAAGGAAACTATAAACCATCTGAAACAATGCTCTTTCCAATAAGTACTTCCAGGATAAATCCTTTCCCTACAGAGAACAGTAAAACTTTATGAAACTTACAATCAATTCTGATATGAGTTTCACATAAGATAGTCAAATATCACAATATTGTGATATTTTATACATAGTAAGAACTTCTGTTACCTGTTACCTTATGTGATCCAGAAGCCATCCAGAGAACTTGAAAAAGCAGTGTTAAAACGGTATAAAATTTTTATTATACCACATCATAACTGTTTTCGGTTATTTACATGCTACTAACCCCTACCCCAGTTCTGCACTCTAAACAAGGATGCATTCACAGTGTTGTGTGTGAATCTTTTAAGACCTGTATTGGGAAGTTAGTGCCAGAAACTAAACATCACTTTTATCACATGAAAGGGGCCTAAATCAGCTCTTCAATGAAAAGCTAAATAAATGACAAATCATTGGTTTTACTAGTCTATATTTAGTCTATTTTACTGGTCTATCTTTAATGACTTTTTGTGGTATTTTTAACTTTTCAATGTGCTTCTGAGTTGTTACATGGGTATACTACCCTATAGTGGTCCCAGTACCTGTGGCTAAGCATCTGAAAATGTTTGAACATTTATTTCAGTGAATCTTTGGCTTTCAGCTAGCAAACAGCCCTAAGAGGCTTTTTCAATATCTTATATCATATAGCTTTCAGACTATATGACTATTATCTAAATATTGTTAAATTATGCAGAGGAACATTACACCTGGCGCATTTATTTCTGTACTGACCTTTTTTTATAAGATTCTTGTTAAAGCAGGAAATGAACAGGAAAGATAATAAAAAGCATGTTAAAAGACCAAATGGGATGAATAATGAAGTACCTTAGTATATTCCATAAAGGTAAAATGATGCAGTATTTCCTGGTTAGTACCAGAAGCATGTGTAGGGACAGATTTAAAATCTAAATTTGGAGAGCAGAGCAGTAAAAGATGTGATTTGCTCTTTCCATTGTGAGAGGTCAGAGTTCCATACAATCATATTTGCATCAAAGGTTTTTGTCCAGTGCAGATCACTGCAATTCATTAAAGTTTCCCAGAACATTTAATGAATGTGTGCATATCTAAAGACTTCTTCTCTAGCTGAAATAGAATAAAAGACAGGACATTTTGAGTTGCTGAACAGGTATGTAATTTTGGTTTTTGTTTGCCACCTGCTTTCTTTTCCCCCATCAAACTTTTGTTTTATTGTAAGTAATGTTAAGTCTACAGGAGCTAATTTTTAACATAAAGTTCTGCCCAAATTTATGTGTTTCTTCCACTTACTTACCTACAGGCAGACTGCTTTGACTGTAACATAAATACCAAGAACTAGCAGACTTAAGCTAAAGTAGCTCTCTTTACAGTTTGCATTATGACCTGTCAGGCATCAAACCTGTCAAATAACTGACTACAGAGAGTATTTGTCAGTCTGTTTCTTCAGGAAGGGAGTCTGGAAAATTATTTTTCAATATGTAATACTGTTTACAATATTAACTTGCTGTGTGTAATTAGGCTAACATAATTTGGCATAATTTCACAAAGGGCATGTTTGTGAGCGTTTAGTAATGGATATAGATCTTCATCTGTCTGTTGAGACCTCTAAAAATCTGATTTATTAATGATATTTTATTTAGGTTAAAATTATTCTAAGAATATGACCAAGAGAGATAAAGGGAAAAATATTTAGACAATTTTCTAATGCCTTGATCAAAATGAGCACTGTGGTTTGGGTTTTGCTTTGCTTTTCCACTGTCATGGAATGAGATCTCTTGTGTCAAATGTTATGCTGTTTAAAACAGGATTCTGGAGCTTGTAGCCAAGCACAGCTCCTTGCCCAGGTACAGAGATCTGGCTCAGGGCAGAGCCAGTAACCATGGTGGGACTCCAAGGACAGCATGACTCTTATCTGCTTCCTTTCCCACTGAACTCTGCTTTGTTCCTTTTTATCTGTGCTGTTGCTATGACTGAATATGGTAATGTGTTTATAAGTCTTTTACACCAAACCATGTGATAAAGCATATCCTCTTGACTGAATAGGAACCTAAGAGAGGAAAAAAAAGAATCAATTTAGAAAGTTCAAAGGAGAGGGAGGGAGGCAAGCAGGCTGACTAGGAGCAGAATACTGATTTCAGTTTCATTCTAATCAAATCACATTGGTGAATAGGCCTCTAAAACGACCACAACTCTAAAATTAGAAAAATCTAATATGAGTTTAATATGTAGGAACTGGCATTAAGAGAAAATTAGCAAGTAGCATTTATGTCTGTGCTTCTGAAGAAACCCTGTACATTTAGCTTGAATGTAAGATCAACACATGTCATTTTCTGTTGATAATTTTTTTAAAACATTCTGAATTAAGATTACAAGCTGCTTTAAAAAGATCATCAGGTTTATTGGTGTAGTTATTGTACTATTGTTGTATTATGGTTTAATAAAATTATATGGGGAACGTCTGTATACTGATTTAAATAGTTCTGTTGTACTGTAATGGCCAAAGAACGTGGGGAACAAACTTACTTAGGTTGGGCAGCCTGTTGCTTCATACGAAAAATGTACAAGGAGATAAGAGCAACAGTTTGACCATTGCTTGATAGAGGCTCTCCCCATTCCCTGTGGTTAGGTAAGAGAGGCAATGACTTTCAACAAGCTGAAAATAACTCTTAAAAATACTCTGAAACATCTTCTATTGTTTTCATACACTTGGCACGGAAGTTGCTGGGTGAGCTCTGTGACTCAGTTTGTGGGACATGGATGGTGAGCGTGGGACAATTCAACCAAGCAGAAAAGCAATAGCCTGAGCTCCTGTTTCAAAATGCTGCCCTGATCTAGCTATTATGGTTTACAGCTGTATAAGAATCTGAAGTACCTATGTGCTTAAAGAAGTTTTTTTTAGATATGGTATGAACAACTTCCATTACCATCTCTGCTTAGACCGTATAAGTAGCTTTACGTTTCTTCATAACACATGAAGCTTGCCAGCAGCACTGAAAGAGATTCTTGAGTAAAACAGAGGTGTGTATTAATACCTAACTTGAAGATGGTGAGGTTTTTCTTATGTGTTTATAGCAGTTGGCTTACTCATCATTATGGATTTAATAATGGATGTTACTGAAGATGTAGCAGTTCTATTTTAAGATAGCATTTTAATAATTAAGCAATATCAGTTGTTGTGTCAAGTATCCATGTAAACTGAAATGTTTGGATTCCATAAAATCATGTGCTTTAGAGTTCTCAGTATCCAGACTAAACATTCATTGTTTGTGTCACAATATAAATTATAAATAATAATAGTAGTGATAATAGAAATTATCACAACTGTTTAAAAAGAAAAGTTGTTCTGAGATTGTCTTAAGAGCCTTGTGGAAGGAGATACATGAAATTAAGCTGTATTAACGCACAGATTGACAAGTTCTGTAACTCTGGAGAAGATTCTACCAGGTAAAATATATTACAGATAAAAAAACCTGATCAAACTGGTTTAAGATTAAAAGATGCAGTTGCTATTGTTAGTTGAGCAAAAGTAAAAAGAGGAAAAAATACAAGAAAGAAAAAAGTAAAAACTAAGAGTATGAATAAGTACATAATTCTTAATGTAAATACTGTTTCTGTAGCAAGTTATACTTGTTTTTATTTATGTGAAATTAACTGCACTAAAATATTCTGTTGACAATATTAAAGTTGCCTCTTCGAAAAAAATCTTAGTGGTTCTCAATGAGAAGAATTGACAGATTCTGTGTTTAGAGTCTAAATTGTGGCATCTGGCCATATAAATGTCCTGGTCAAGTAAACCACTCTGAACTTTAATCATGTTTCTACAAATGTTATTTGAAGAATAATTTTATAATTTCCTGAGAGACATTATCACCATGAAACATTTTTAGTATTGCCCTATTCAATTAAATAAATAAACACCATTACATCCTTTTTAGTGCTAGAATGAAACACCTAAGATAATGATGTTGGGATCCAAATTTAATTGTGACTCTAAAAGCATTATAAAGGCTTTAATCCCCTCTGTACTCTTAGGGAGAGTTTGAACAAAATCAAAAACCGTAAGAGCCTTGAATATGAAGGATATGAAAACACTTATCCAAAGGCAAGAAAATGCAATAGGAGCAATATAGACTGCAAAGCCATCTTTACTTGCCACTTTTTTACATGAGTGCATTGTTGGTGTTGCCTTTTCAGCCCTGCTGTCTCCTGAGATAGGTCTTTACTACATCTGTGCCAAATTGAATTAAATTTTGCATAAACATAATAATGAGGCAAAGAAGTTTCATGAAGTGGTCTATAGTATTTTATATATCCTCTCAATTACAACAGATAGCAGGTTGGATAAGCAGGTTTAATTTTCCTGCATTAAATTACTTTTATATTAGCAACATGGTTTTAACAGATTAAGAAATATCAAATTGAAAACAATTTTCCCTACTGAATCTTTTCTCTTTTAAGCAATTTAATGTGCTGTGCAACTGTACAGTTTATGAGCACTTTCCATTAGCCTGCTAAACAAAGTCACTACTGTTTCTTGCCTGTGCTTCTCATCTTGCAGTCCTGGCTTTGAGAATGGGTTTTGTGTTGGATGACAGAGAGAAAAGAGTGGGGGTTTTGTTTGGTTTTGGGTTTGTTTGTTTCTTTATTTGATTTATAAGCACTGAATTTATGACTAAAATTTTATGCATAATACACATTCTCCAGTATATTTACACTACATGAGGAGATGTTCACCAAGTGTGCCCTGTAGTTAAGAGTAGAGGGCAGTGAGCTTTGTAATGAGTTTTTAGAATCAGCAGGACTTCCTTCTGCAGGAGTTCACTCTACCTTTGACATTTTAGTTCAGAATAGTAGAACAGAAATAAATGTATTTTCAGTTTGCAAACATCTCTTAGGGGAAAAGTCTGCTTTCACTTGCTAGCACTACCATGGCAAAACATAATGGTTGCTACACAGGCATCTTCAAAATGACATCAGAAGATTTGTACCATAGAGTAAAAATTTAGTGAATCCTCATTAAAGGCCGTTGTTTAAAAATAGTTTTTTTCTTTGTCCACACAGCTTTTTAAAACTGTGATTTAACAGTCTCATTACAAATATGGTGATGTAAGAATAATAGTTAACCTAGTTTATCTTCCAAAATAATCTGAATTGATTTTTTGAAGTAATTCAGTTTAATAAAACTCACTAATCAGAGAAGTTTGTCCTCAGAATAGGAATATTTTTAAGACTAGATAAAAATTTCATTGTAGGGTTTTATTTCTTACTAATTGGGTGCATCTCATTGATGTTCTTTTCAGTTAGACAAGTCTTTCGAATTTTGGGTTTTTGATTAATAGATGTTATGTTACTTATGGAACATCTCTACAATAGAGTTTCTTTTATGGGTTGAGATATTTGTGTGGTGTGTATTAGTATTTGAAATATACAGTGTATACAAAAAGCTGAAAGGAAAAATGGAGTATAAAGGTGACTCATGACTATGTACAAATAGTGGATTAATTCTATAAAATTGATTCAGTCTTAGCTGAATTTTGTTCAGAGAGAATAGACAGACAGAAAAGTTTATTTTTTAAAAGACAGTCCAACCTCTTACTTGAGTGAGTCATGCTAGTATCAGGTCATAAACATTTAAAAAGATTATATGGGAAACTTCAGCATTGTGTGCACAAGAGAAAATGTTTCTAGAGGGTGCACAAAGCACTGGCTGAAGTACTACTTTGATGTATTGTTACAATGTGCACATGGAGCCTCTTTAAAGAAGAGGATTCAGGGACATCTGCTTGTAGAGGCACACTCATCTTCATAAAGTCTTCTGTTTGGATCTTTTTACTGGAAAAGTTATCTTTTTTTGCGATTTCAGATTTGATTGTAACTAGTTGAGTTGATCGTTAGGGTGCAACCTTAAAATACCAGGCCAAGAGCAGGTTCTCCAGAAGGTGCACAGCAGCTGAAACACTGCATGGATATGAGATTTTCTGTGGGCTAGTACTCACTTATAATAACGATAACTTTATGGATATTTTATAAAATGTTTTTAAAAGCATATCTTTACATGTGCTTATTTATATAAATAACAAGATAGTAAACATACAAATAATATTTTAAGACTTTCTCCACAATGAAGACAACTGTAGATCTATTTAAAATGGAAAGCATCACTTGTCACCCACTTTAGTGGCATAGTCACAGCATAGTTTCTGCTTTTCTAAACAATATTATTTATACTAACTTCCATTTTCTTTCAGGAGGAAGATATGCAAAGAGCAGGAAACTGTGGTTCTATTGCCTAATGCTTCATATTGCCCCTTCAGTTAAAAGAAAGGAAAATATTTCTGCTATTTAAAAAAAACAAAACAAAAAAAACAACAAAAAAAAACCACAACAAACAAAAAACCAAAATGCTTTAAAGTTGTGTTGTTGTGATCCACAGGAGGTTAAATCCATTGACTCTGCAGAGAATTTTGGTTCTTAATGCACTGCAATTAGGATGTTTTCTCCAGAGCTAAGTTAGAGCAGTGTTAATCAGCTGTGTGTAGTGGCTTAAAATACCATTATTGCAGAGTGGTATTGAATAACAAATGACCTACATAATATGCATCTGTATGAATTAAATTTTAATTGTATTTGAAATAAGGATTTTTTTTTAAGTAGTCTTTTAAATAAAACTTTTCCTCTCACTTTTCTGGGGCTCTCTCCCTCCGTCACTCTCTTTTTTTTTTTTTTTTCCCCAGTGTTTGTAGATCATGAAATATGGCCAAAATTTTTGATTTTTGGTGGCTCAATCTTTATGCAGTTCTCTGCCTTTGGGGTTACTTGTGGTTTGGGCACAAATACAGGCCTTGGATATCAGGTGTGGAGCCAAAACATGCACCCATGTGCAATGTGGCAAATAGTGGACGTGTACTTGTGTATATAAGTAATGAAGATTTGATAAAACAAGGTTTATTTGTCAAGAGATGTACTAGTTATTGTGATGAGGTAAAAAAACTGCTTAGTCGTGTAATATAGTAAAGCAGACCCTATGTTTTGATTAAACCTTTTATACAAAAAAATGAACTAAAACTCCTGGGTATAGGCAGAACTGCTGATGTAACAGATATGTATTTTAGAGTTTTGTCTTTATCAGCCCAGTCTGGAGAGATGCAGGGGGGAAAGGAAGAAGCAGGCAGGCTCTTTTAAGTAAGCAACTCAGTTCATGTACGGGACAAGATGTGATTGTTTATATGCTCAGGATGTGCTGCTGCAGCATTAACGCAAATGAAAAGATCCTATGCCTGATGGAGCTATTGTTCTCTTGTTTATAAACGGAAGTTTTGCCATGGTTTAAACAAACAAAATCCCCGAGCCTTGAGTGTTTTGCCTGTGATGGCCAGCCTATATGGATATAGAGTGCTTTGTATCTCAGTGGTAATACTTTCAAAGTTCCCTGCTACTGTAAAACCTTAATGTTCCTGTTACAAAATAAGTTTTACGTAATGTTAGCAGCTCAAAGCAATAAATGTCATGAACTAGATTAAAATCAGCATTGAGCTGTGGGGTTGATTTTTGTAGTCTGTAAATTACGTATTTAAAATTTCCTTAAAGTTGTCTTTGTTTTGGGGCATGGAAGACATGGTTGGTTGTTGACTATGAAGTTAGATGTGAGAGTTATTTCTCTGTAACTGAAGGCAAGAAACTTCACAGTATTTCCTGGAATTCTCTTGTATGATTGTACAGTTCCAGGAGCTGGGATTCCAGAAAATGCTTAGAATATCTGAACAGCAATGCAATTGAGTTGACTGTGAAACAGAAAGAACCAGGTGGAGGGAGAAGGTGACCTGTTGCAACTTTGTCAGTGTGGAATAGTTTGTGATGAGAAGTTAGACAATGAAGTGATACAAAGGAAAGCACACTCTAAATCAGAAGTGGTGAGAGATGAGAAGCATATGCTGTAACTGTGAGAAGTGGTTAGTCATAGCTGGTATGTAGCTGGCTTTTTATCAAAGTCTCATTCATGGAACAGGATTTAGTAATTGAAAATGTGTAGCAGACTGACTTTTCACAGTAGTATGGAAAATTTCATTGTTGCCGTCTATTTGGACATCTTTAGAAAAGGAAATCTTATTACCGAATGGGAGGGAAAGAAAAATCCATAAAAGCTGGGAAGGGGGAAGGGAGAGCACTTATTAGAAACACTAAAAGTAAATTAAACAATTAATCTAGAAGGGATACAAAATGTCTGGCATCACTTGTCAAAACTGTGTCACCCCCACGCTGTTTCATGGTGGTACTACTTAGAGGGATTTGTGTCACAGGAGAGGCACTCTCCTTCCTGGGGAATAGGAGTGCAGGCTTCCTATTAGCACTGCTTGATGGAACCACCCATTTAGCACCTGGAGCTCCCTAGCAATTCCTTATGTTGCTGTGTAAACCTGAGACAGAAGAACATGCACGTGAGTTACATTTATTTTGATATGAGTTAGGAGAAGCTGTTTTATTGACTTGTTTTTAATTAATGGTGCTTATCTAAAGAGGAGGACTGAACTGAAGCAAAATAGTTAACCAAGGGGTCCGGAATCTACCTTTTGCCTGCTTAAGAAACTTAAGCTTAGTAAATGCCAGTATTGGCTCATGACTGTATTCTTCTAGCCAGGACAGTGATTTTTATTCTTTTTTTTTCTTCACATGATTGCTGGATAGTAAATGGAAAGTACCTCGCTTACTTTTATAGAGGCATGTTGTTTTCAATTTTCACTGTCTAGACTCAGAAGTTGTTTGTATTGGAACCAGTTTGCTTATGTCAGTTTTGTGCAGCCAAAAAACTTGGAACTGGACTGAGTGTGAATTATGACACTGGAGACTTTTCAATGGACATTCTTGGGTTCTGAAGGAGCTGGTCCCCCCCATTGTTCTCATCTCCCATCAGTCTCATTTGAAATAGTACCATATCTAAATACTTATTTACACACAAGCTGTAACCTAGAAAATTTTGCTTTAGTTCAGTCCTTTAAATAGAAATTAGAGAAGGTTCTTTCTGGGGTATTTCTGGTTTGAACTGAGCATGCCTATAGAATTTGAGGCAAACCAGCTTTGGTGTGAAGTTCACTGTTTGGGTCACAGGTTATGCATGAGTATTCAGACTTGACCAGATTAGATCAAGAGAGTAAAAGTCTAGTCACACCAGAATTTCAGTGTGTGTGCTTTCTTGCAATTGCTTTCTACAGAGTTTGTTTTATAGCATTTTCAACTTTGGGTGATTTTTTCTTTTTAATTTTGGGGGTTTTTTTCCGCTTAAACTAAAATTGCAAGTACATGTAAACCTCTCTTGAGGTGCCTGTGGCTACAGTCTCAACTCTGTGGTGCTAGTAAATTAAATATAGAAAGATAGGTGATCAGACTGACCCTGAGAAGGACTGGATTCAACATCTGACATCTTGCCTTGTATGCTTAGTAGTTTAGTCTACATCTGAGGTCTTGCTGCAGTTGTCTAGTAGAACAATTAAATTTTTATTATTACCAGACCATGTTGGCATAGTGCAGAAAATTTTCAAAAGGTTTCAAATCTCTACAGCCTGCTCTGCCCCTGTATGATGCCTTACTCATAGAATGGCCTTGAAGTTTCCCAGCCTTTGCATATTGAAGAGCAGATACTTGCCAAAGGGCATCTGGAATTACCTTTGACTCCTACCTGGAATAAACACCTAATGTGTCTTAGTGAGACGTCTTACAGCTTCAATGTGGTTTTGAGGGGAGGTGGGGAGTTAATAGGTAATAGAGGAATTGTTGATGATGAAAGAAACACTTTCAGTTATTTGACTCCATCAGCATTTGCCAGGTGATCTCAGACAAATGACCCAGGATCTTCCATTACCCCAGTAAAAAGCAGAAACAAGTTTTACTGACTCCCTCCATTCCCATATACTCTCAACCCTCTGCATAATTATAAGCATAGTATGCTGAGTGTAAGTACTTCTAGATACTACTATTAATCAGCTCTGTAAAAAAAAAACACAAGCAGAAGGTGTTTTGCTGTAACATATTGTACAAAAATGTTGGGGGCTGATTTTACGTAACTTCAAACGTTTTATGATGATTTACCTCTATTTTAAGACTTCCATGAAGGATTCTCATGTGGATTTTAGAAGGAAGAGTGAAAGGTCACTAGAGATGGTAAAAGTCTCTCCCCA
This sequence comes from Zosterops lateralis, assembly GCF_965231275.1. NCBI lineage: Eukaryota > Metazoa > Chordata > Aves > Passeriformes > Zosteropidae > Zosterops > Zosterops lateralis. The sequence goes on from NC_139765.1 coordinate 29,487,445, forward strand.
AATACATTTCTGCTTTGGAATATACTGAAAAGTTATTAAAACCCCCTCTGCATGTTCTTTTACCTATTGGAACACCTGTGCTTCTGACATACGCATATTTCTGAAAAAATTGTTACTGATGCTTTTTGTTGTTATTACCAAATTCTAAAGGCTTTAAAGCTGCCTTAATCCTGTTTTGTATGCTCCTTATGGAATTCTGTTTCTAAGCACTCATCAGAAACTCTTTCAAGATAGACTTAAATTGTCATCATAAGTTTTGTTTAGCTTGCACAGCTATGACTGGTGGTGGTAAAAAGATTGTTTAGAGAAAGAAAAAGAAGGAAGCACCTGTAAACTGAGCCTATTTAAATAAGTATTTAATGTCTTCATGGTTTGTTTCTGTTAGTTGAGGCAACCCAAAGGTGTAGGCTTTCTGGAGCCTGATGCATATATGCATCTGTCTTATAAATGCTTTTTTTTTTTTCTGAATGCTTTTTGAAGGTACTTTTTTAAAGAACATAAAAGAAATCTATGACCTAAAGAGTAGAGTTCAGTTGTGATACCTTAAACATGGGGGGCTTATTTCTTATTTGGCAGTGGAGAGCCATTGGCACAGTCAGTGGAACACAGGATGTGATTCATCTGAGCAGCCATGGGATGTGGGTTGTACTAGGGTGAGCTGCTTGCCCTTTGTACTCTGTTCACTATAGATTTTTTTTCTCCTGGATGGATCATACCCAGAATCTTTGGGGAAGAAATAAGGTCTGCTATGTTTGCTTTATATTTTCCAATAGGATACAATGACCAATCTCGGTAGGCCATTAAACATGATACTTTCACCTGTTCAGCAGATCCTGTCCATGTGGAATCTCTTTCCAACAGTCTTGTCTGTGGCATTGGGGAACAAGGGTCCTGCTGTGCTCTGGGTTCATTGAGCATGGGCCTGCAAGTCTGACCTTTGTGCTGCTTTTGCAGACAGTAAGTGAAGAAACATGTGCATCATTATGATGCCAATGAAATCCATATCCTTGCTTCTGTGATTGGGTTTTCAAATCACTATTGTGCTCTGAATGCTTCTTTTTGAATGGCAGGCTGCCTATTACCCAGCCACCCACTTTACATTCAAGACAGAAAGTAAACCTGACAATTCATGTGCAGTGAAGGGTTCCTAGCAGTGCACCTGTGTTCATTGGACCAAGCAGTGATTTTGCTGTCCCTTCTGAAGCTCTGGATTTTGGCTTGGAATGGGTTGCATGGATAACATGGTCAGGCATCTGGAGATTTTCTTGGGTCCTTGGAAAAAGGGGAACTGAGAGTTTTATCTCTGAGAGTTACCTATCTAGTCATCTGGTGCCAGGCTCTGATGCAGGCAGGGAGCCTGAATTGCTTTACTTGCCTAAATCACTGTTTGTAAAAGCTTGTATTTCAGCAGCACAAATGTTACTATTAATTCTCAACTGGGTTGTTGTGCAAGGTGTATGTGAACTGCTCCATAAAGTGCAGTGGTCTCTCTCCAAGGCCCAGGTTTCCTTTTTGCAGGCTAACATCTGCTATGGCTATGCCAGGATGCAAATTGATTTTTTTCCCCTGTTTTTTTCCTAGAAGACAGATTGAGGGCATGTCTCTGGTATTTCCTCAAACTATGGGATAGTGCTTTGATTTCCTGTCTACCTCATGGTACCAAATGTCTCAGGACTGCTGCTTCTCATTTACTGCTAATGCCCAGCTCCCTATTAATTACCATAATATGAGATATGTACAATGATTATTTTTTCTGAAAGTGTTTCTCACTACCAAAAGGATGGCTCATCCATTTTAACTATTTGTGCTGCTACTGTATGTAAATTTATTTTTCTCTTGGCAACCACAATTTAAAAAAAAAAATTAAAAGCCAATCTCTCAACAACTACTTTATTATTAACAGCTTGGTGGCCCTGTGAGATGCTGGGGACCCAGGAGTCACAGAAGAAACAATGGCATGGAGGGCATTCCACATTTCTTCCCGTAGCATAGCTGGAAGAGCACTCACACAATTTGAAGGGGATGTGCATTCAGTCTCCTGAACTTGGAGGGTTTCAGCCTGCATCCCAGGAGAGGGCACTAGTCCCTGCAGGGATGAGGAAGCATCTCAGACTTGCAGTCTTGTGCTCAGTATAAAGAGTGAGGCATTTGACACAGCAGGAAGTGAAGCTGATTCTTCTCATCACAGGATGAAGCTTGCAGCAAGAAGCATTTGGGGTAGGATTTGAAGATGGAAATCTGATGTCTTGGGGTAGCATTAGTGCTGAGCTATAAAACACAAATGGATCATCAAGGTAGAATAAAGGTAACAGGTATGCCTAGACATACCTGACTTCCCCACTGTCTGCTTGTTTCTGATTTAAAATAACCAAACCAAAACCCCTTAAAAACCCTAAACCCCACAAAATTCAACCAACCAGCCTCTCACCTAAAAAAGAAATAATTCCACCCCAAAATACACATCCCCTCCCAACAAAATGGTACATTACATCAGCGGAGGATTTCAAGAACCCCTGTTGCTTGACCCAGCCTTGCAATATGATGGCAGAGGACATCTGCCATCTTGTCAAATTACAATCTGACAGAAAAATATGTTGGATATGACTTTTTGTACCCTTAGTGAGCTCTCAATCCAGTAAGTAAAAAACCTACTGGTAGCAGTGCTTTGGGAATTTAAACACAATTCTTTTATAAACTTTACTGAATTTGAAGTGACCCTATGACTGATTTTATTGAGGAGCAGATATGCCCCATGCTAACAGATTTCCTCATGTCCAAAAGCACGGCAACATTCAGCAGATGTATTCCTTCAATGCTATTGTTCTTTTTATCTCTATTGCTTTTGTGGCCTTGAAATTTCAGGAAGGCAGAGAAGGCTGACCAATAGAGAGCCAAGTGAGGGAGAGGACATAAGGGAGAAGGGATCTGGTTTGGGCTTGTATCCAATTATTACAATACATTTCTAGACTATTTTTTACTGAGGAAGTAAACACTTACTTCTGTGTAAAGGTTAGATATAGACCCACCCATTCCTGGAAGATATGCACAGCTTGTCCTGAGTAATGGATCTGTTTTGTGTGTATATACAATTCTGTGACTAATTACAGCATCATTTTGTGCCAAAGCTTATTAAAAAAGGTCTTAGGTTGTTTCAAGAAATTCTTGGTTTATACTGAGATTTGGATCAATACGAATTGTTTTTAACAAACTGGTAAAATGTAGATCTATTAGGGCACAGCACTGGTTTAATCCCTGGAACAGAGTCTGAGTCTTAAAGGGCATCATTAACCAATATTCTCCAAAATAAATTGTCAACTCCAGAACTTTTTCAGTATGCATTTTTCAAGTGCCTTTTTTGTAAGTATTGGTGAATGTAAATTTTTATATTACCTGGTTTCTACCCTGAGTGGTGCAGTAGCAAAAGAAAAATCAAGAAAAATCCCCACTGTTATCCTTGGTAATCTGTAAGGAAAATCATATAAAGTAGTAGAGATGATCTTGTCTCTGATCCTGGTCAGATCCAGATTTATCAGTGCATCACCCTCTCTGTGTTTGTACCCCAGCGCCGTAGAGACGGAGTTGTTCTCCTGATCGAGGTGTGCGCGATGCACGGTATTGACAGTGGGACATTTTATCTGGTTACTGAGCTTGTGTTTTAAAGACAGTACAAGAATCCTTGAGTGAATTTCCAGGAAATCTGCCAAAGCTGTACAAGGATGGGAAAACAAACCTCACAACAATACTTAATGATGGGCTTATGTTTTTTTACTCAAGAAGAAGATTGAATGGTGATCACTGGATATGTACACATAGGTCTGGCTGCATGATCTTCAGTATTATACATAATAATAAACACTGTATTTGGAAATCAAACTTTTAACATACTATCTCAGATGTTTGGAAGCAAAGAGTAGTTAAAGCATTTCACAAATGCATCTTTAAGAGATACTTTAATATAGCTTCTGCCTTGTCTCTGCAATGGTCTTGCCTGAGGAATTGTATTTTTTGCCTCTGGTATTAAGCTCTGAAAACCCATAATGGCTAGAGCACTTGTTAAGTAGTCTCTACAGACACGACATTGTGGCAGCTGCAATGAAATGCACTTTGTTTGTCACACAGACAAAACCAAGGTGATAATAGGGAAGAAGGTATTTTGTTTAGATCATTCTTCTCATGCCTCGCCCATAACTATTACTTTATATAAGGGAACATTTTTAATGTTTTGTATCAGACTATCTTGCCTTTCTGTTGAGAAAGATAAAATGATCTGTTGTGGCCAGTGTTGTGACTGAGTTTCCTACTTGTTTTTGTTGTGCTTCCAGAGAGCATTTAAGGTGTACCTGTCCTATACTTGACTGAACCTAGTTTTCTTTCCTGAGTTTCCTTCTGTAAATCAGTAAACCTCCTATTAAAACAGAATTAGCACAGCAGATCAAGTTGCTGAGCACCTTCTTTAAGCTGGAAACTCAAATACAGGCCAATTCTTTCTCCATGCCCTATGCTTTAAAAAACAGCATTGCTTCCAGCTTGCAGCATACACTAAATTTTCAAGAGCTTTCTGTCAGCTAGTTTTGCAAAAACTTTGACTTGTGGGAGGAATTGGAATGGGATGTGTCAAAAAAGGTGTTGAACCTGGGAAAATATACTGAACAGTATAGCACTGCTGTAGAGGGAAAAATCTGGTTACATCTCCATTTGACCACTTCTAAGAGAAAAAATGGAGTGATTATCAGCCATGGTCTCTTTGGAACTCTTAATAACAAACAGTATATTAAGGAACTTTCTCATTTTGTGTAAAATTGTAAGTGATTCTCTAAGCTATTCTGAATAATTTTCTCTCTAATCCATCTTTATTCTATTTTAAGAGAGACAAGTAGTTCCTTGGACTGTTTATTAACCAGTAGAAGTCAAGAAAAATACTCCTTAATTTCAAAGAAAAGTTTATTGTGCTTTGCTAATATAAGCTACTTTATACTATGTATTTGATATAATTATATGTGGAAAAGTAAACTGGATGTTTGATTTTAAAAAAAAAAAATTCAAATTCCATTTACTTTTTTTTCTTTTCTCTCAGGTGGAAAGACATGACATGAATACCCTGAGTTTACCACTTAACATCCGCCGTGGAGGTTCTGATACCAACCTGAACTTTGATGTACCAGATGGGGTCCTAGAATTTCACAAAGTCAAACTCAATGCAGATAGCTTGAAACAGAAAATCCTCAAGGTTACAGAGCAAATCAAGGTTGAACAAACAGCTCGAGATGATAATGTGGCTGAGTATTTGAAACTGGTAAACAGTGCAGACAAGCAACAGGCTGGGCGCATTAAGCAAGTCTTTGAGAAAAAGAACCAAAAATCTGCCCACTCCATTGCCCAGCTGCAGAAGAAATTGGAACAGTATCACAAAAAGCTCAAGGATATTGAACAAAATGGATCTTCCAAAGCTACCAAGGATACTTCTAAAGATAACTTGAAAGATGTTCAACATGGAAAGTCTCGTAGCACTGGGCACGGAGCAGAGAGCAGCAAGTCAGGTGTGCCTGGTGTATCTTTGACACCACCTGTCTTTGTTTTCAGCAAGTCTAGAGAGTTTGCCAACCTGATCCGAAACAAATTTGGTAGTGCAGACAACATTGCTCATCTGAAAAATACCCTGGATGAATTTCGGCCAGAAACGAGTTCTAGAACCTATGGGGGCAGTGCCACCATTGTTGCCAAACCAAAATATGTTAGTGATGATGAATGCTCAAGCGGGACCTCTGGATCAGCAGATAGCAACGGGAATACTTCCTTTAGTCCTGCTGTGACAAGTACCCTGGACAGCCAAGGAAAGCTTTCCATGATTTTGGAGGAGCTAAGGGAAATCAAGGAGACACAGTCCCAATTAGCTGATGATATTGAGAATTTAAAAACCCAATTTAAAAGAGACTATGGCTTTATTTCTCAGATGCTACAAGAGGAAAGATATAGGTATTTTAAAACTGTTTTCTTGAAATGACTTTTGAATGGGTATAGAAACTATCTGGAAAGTGTGCATGTGTGTGGGTGTGAGAGAGATATTTCAGAAGCAAGAGGAAAAAATAATTTCAATCAATTATATGTTCTACAGAGAGCTTTCACCTGCTGTACCTATATCCCATTTTTGCTATGGCTTGTTTAGGTGACAGTCGATTCTTGAAGTCTTTACTACACCAGTGGCCAAAATCTTGGTATGAAGAGCAGTATTTCATGTCTCCCTTGCTTTTATAGTTCTTGAAATACAACAAAAGGCTTGATATCATGTGGTAATATAGGGAGGAAAGAATAATGAAAGTGGCCTATTGAACGCATTACTTGGTTTCAGGAGAAGGCAGAGTGGCCTTCTCTGACAGCTCTTTGCCAGTACAATCTCAAGCCTCCTGCTACCCATTTCTAGACAATTTTGCCTCCAACATTTTTGTGCTGACTGCAGTGTTTACCTGTTTGTCTGTTAAATCAAGTGACAAACTTACAAAAAAAATTCTAGTTTGCTGGTGAACTATTTGAACTAGGTTGAACTGCTTTACCATGTAGAAGCATGCCAGAACAGACTGTACATAAATAGCAGAAACCCTGCAGTTGTGTATGAGAGACAGCATATTTTTCCTGGTGAGCTATTAACTGGCTCAAAGTTACTTTTGAAACCATATCTTCTTGGCTAAATGAAGAGTGAAAAATGTGAGTTGGATATCCTTAGCCACTGTTTATATTTGATATAATTTGCAAATGAATCACAAATATTTGCTTTTTAGCACCTACTGCCAGCAAGAAACACTCAAAAAAGGCTTTCAGATTGCTGAATAAATGTTTGTGGAAAGTTTGCAAAGTTTTTACTGATTTCTGTATGTGGTTTGTAATGCCAGTCAGATGAATTCATCATTTGCTGAGAAATTACCTTTTAAAATGTGCAATTGTTTTCATGATTTGTCATTACTTGAATAGAAGTCACTAAATTTAGACCTCTTTTCCTAATAAGATACGAAAGATTGGAAGACCAGTTAAATGACCTCACTGACCTTCATCAGCATGAGACAGCAAACTTGAAACAAGAGCTAGCCAGCATAGAGGAGAAGGTGGCATATCAGGCCTACGAGCGATCACGAGACGTTCAGGTACTTATTTTCCTTATCATAATCTTCTAATGTTTTGTAGAAATCTTGTACCATGAAACACTTGCATTTTTCTGCATCTTTTAAAATAAGTAATATGGGGAAAGATTTAAGCCTATTTTTTCTCTTTTTAAGGTGAAAACCTAGCACACTGAATCAGTGACAGTCTCCATTTGTTTATCTGGATTCAGGATTTTTTTTCTGCTGAAACTGATGATATGGCCTAGGCAGACTTATGGTTGAACAATGGCCCATTTCAATTTCTTTCACAGAGGAGGAAGGAATTGAGTCTCCTTGTATTGTGTGACATAACACTTCTGACAATGTCCTGACACTGACACAAACCTCTTGCTCAGACTTTCTCCAATATGTAGTTTCGTCACTGGCAAGATTTATTATAAACTGAGCTTAGGGTAAAAAGTAAGAGAGCTGATTTATAAATAGACCTGTAGATTAGCCAGTTATAATTAAAGAGTTTTAAGCCATGGTCACAACAACCTCTATAATCAAAGCTGTGGGGTGTGTGCACCTTAGAGATGAGTTGTAGTCATGTCTGACTTCAATGAAAAGCCAGCAATAATGCCTACAAGCATGTCCTGACAGCGTGTAGTTACATATGTACTTGAGTATTTATATACAATACAAGGACTTACATAATGCATATTTCCACTCAAAGTCTGAAGAAGTGGTGAAAAATGGTGAAAACACATTATGCCTTACCTATTCATGAACAACTGAGGAGTACTCAAAGACTGTCTTCATGTTGGCTCAGATGGTAAAAGAACCTAAGCCTGACCTGTATACACCTGTGCTTGCATTTCTAAACAGAGTGCAGGCAGCAGGATGATCAGAATTTCCTAAATGTAAGTTAGGAAGCTCCTGGGAACAGAGTGGGAAAGGGATGGTACTGAATCTAAGCATATTATAGGTTTCGTTGTAGGTTTAAACAGAAGTCTCTCACAGATTTAAGGAAAAGAGGACTCTTTTCTGTGAAGGCATCTTGAGGATGTAAAAACATAATGAAACCTTGAGTTGTCCAACAGAAGGGCTGTGAAATATTTCCTAACTCATTAGTAGAATCCTGTAGGGGTGTCAGAGACTCCTAATTGAAGTGCTATGTTGATACAACCTTGTTTCTTTTATTTCTGTACAGTTTGGCCCATTTAAACCTATCTCTCTGGGGCTTTGGAAAATTAGCTAAAATAGAGTAAAAGGATTTAAGTTCTGGATATTTTGAGTAACAGCCTAATGTTGGTAAAGGATGTGCAGATAATTTTAAAGACGTGTTCAGCCTCTCAGTGCAGGCATCAGACTTTTGCAGCTGGACTTTCTCTAAAGCAGCACAAGACAATTTGAGGATAACTTACAGTCAGTGTGCAAGAAAGACCTGGGAAGTTCATTAGTGCGTAGTGGAGAACATGCCTTAACCACAACAGACTTTGTGCCACCCATTAAGAACTGTCTTCTGTATTGTTACTAATTCCTAGAGCAGTGAAAAGAAGCAGTCTTGTGTAAGGCACTGTGCCACACTCTGTGGTGACCTTGGTGCCTGGCCAGTCACTTGCTAAGCCAGTTCAGCTTGTGAAACAGTGCCGAACTGACCCAGCAAGGGAAAGCTGAAAACTCTCTGGGTGTTTATACACAGAGGTTTGGTTTGAAACAGCTTACTATGTGATCAGGTGAACAACCTTGTTAGTGCAAGGAAAATACCTGGAGTTTGAGAGTGGGGAAGAAAGTAGGGATGCTGGAGCATTGGTTTTTCTTTCTCACACAGTGGTAAAAGATTATGTCAGGGTGATCAATCTCATGAAATTACAGCTTTGCCCCATGTTACGCAGTGGTGCCCAAATCCCAACTCCAGCAAAAAGCTGGCATTTTAGCAAGTAAGCGAAGCGGTTGGAAGTTTTTCTGTGGTTTGCTTTGGGAGGGCTTAAGCATGGGGTTAGTGTCTTTAGAAAGCACTTTACTCAAAGACCACTTTTAGTCCATCCTCAAGCAGAAGAGAAAGGTCTGCTTTCTTTAGAACAAATTGTGAAGCAGAACAGATCATGTGAGAGAGAATCCAGTGAAAGTGTCTCCACAGGTTGTTCCACTGTCTTCACACTGACAGAGGGAGAAGGCCAGACCTCACAGAGGGCTCAAGCCCAAGATGGTAGGATGGTTAGCTTTGAGAGCAAAATTAATGTAGACCACAGAGGCAGTGTAACCCAAGTGCTACAGGCTGCAAAGTTGATTTAATTACTACCACAGCAAGCCCACCCCAATGTTTTCTGTAGGATATACAAAGAAACTAATTTTCTTGCTGTTTTGATGCAGTGATAGTTGCTGTGGCAACAGCTTTACTAGTACTTTATATCAACAGTATGTGTAGGAAACAACTGTCATGAACATTAAAGTTATGATACTTTTTCTCGAGCATGAAAAGAGAACAAACCTACATTTTGGACAGTGTGGTTAGACTTGATTATGCCTGAGCAAACAGTGATACACTCATTCAGACATATATGTGCATTTATTTTTTTTAAAGTTGGTGGTTCATTGCGATTTTAGTAGTATATAATAAATTACACTTCTCACCTAGCTGATGGATGGCTCTGCAACTAAAATGTGAAGAAATGTTGAATGGAAATATGGCTGCCCTAATTCTTGTTTTCTGTCTCCAGGAAGCCTTGGAATCATGCCAGACACGGGTTTCCAAGCTGGAGCTCCATCAGCAAGAACAGCAAGCACAGCAGTCTGAAACAGTTAATGCCAAAGTGCTCCTGGGGAAGTGTATAAATGTTATCCTGGCCTTCATGACTGTCATCTTAGTGTGCGTTTCTACTATTGCAAAGTTCATTGCTCCTATGATGAAGAGCCGTTGTCATATCATCTGCACTTTTTTTGCAGTGACGCTGCTGGCAATATTTTGTAAAAACTGGGATCATATCATTTGTGCTATAGGAAGGATGATTATACCAAGATGAAGCTGTTGGACTGGCTGTTTAATTCTTTTTTCTTTTTCTTTGTTTTTCCCCCCTCTTTTCTTCCCCTCCCTGTTTTTTAAGCACTGTATGTATACAAATTCTGGTGTAAATATATAAAAGTATACTTGTTGGCAGTCAGTTGCCTGTTCAATCTGATTTTGTCTAACTGGCTGTATCTGTGATGAACTGCTCACTTAAGTCAGTCTTCTGCCTTAATCCAAAATGTTTTCCACTTTCCAAACCCATACCCACAAAATATGGTATGATGGTCTGAGAGGGATCCCAGCAACTGCAGGTGTCAGATGTGCTTTTTACTAGGCTGGAGTGCAAAGAATGTGATCAGGAGGGAGTGCCATAATGTCTATCAGCTCTATTAAACTGATAGTTAATTTTCTCTCTGAATCCAACTAGAGTGATGAGCCAAACTATGCAGTCACGTGTATTGATAGTTCTAGATTCTAAATTAATGGGTATCATTACACGGGATTTTGAGTTTTCAATACTAACAAAACTTGATGCGCTTGGTAGTAACTTCTTGCACAGTTTATTGTTTGTAAATGAGACCAGTGATGACTCTTGAACACAGGAGTTGTTCTGTCCTGGCCCTGTTCCTTACCACATTCGGGAAACATATACATGTGGCATAGAGATGGACTGACTTGAATTATAAGATCCCAAGGTAACTTTGTAAAGGAGTTACGAAGCAAGTAACTGGTAGTTAACTTGTCATCCACACCAAAGCACTCACTTGTTCAAGCCCTGCAACTTGCAAGGGGAAAGAAGTACACGGAAAGGCAACATTGAGGTTAGCCTTTGTTAGCCCTGAATTGTTGGGGTGTTCTAACTGAATGCAAAGCACACGGGTGGTGGGACCCTGGGCACAGTGGATTTCTTTCTTCTGTCAGATTAAAGAATGTGGCAGAAACATGAGGGAACAGCTTCTTAGGGGGAGCAGGGAGTTAAACTTCTGTAAATATAGGAACTGTAGACACTCTCAACAAACATTCCTGAAAATAATGTATTAACATGCAGTACCATTACTAGGAGACAGGGTTGGGTTTGTTTTCCCACTGGAATTTATTTTGCTTGATTTAAGAACTGCAAAAAAATTTTCCTGAAATCAGATTGGCTTTCAGCCATGATGTAAAACAAGATCTTTATTAAAAACAAACAAATAAACAAACAAACAAAACCACCACAAAACAAACCACCACAACCAGAATTCTTCTGCATTCAATTAAGTGAAAAAACAATGTCTCCAATTATTTGATGTTCAGTGTAAGTAACTGTGAAAATAATTGTCATGACATATTTTCTTTTCAGTTGCAGTATTTTTTTATGCTGGTATTATGGGAGGGAGGGCATAGTTTGATGTGTATATTTCTTTTTATTCAAGTGCAATAGTTGGTATAGAAGTTGTGAAGACCTTATTCTGAGGAATGGGAGTGGGTAAGGGGAAGACAGGGAAGAACTCTGACATTGTACTACAGTCAGATAAAGAGTGAATAGTTACTATTTGTGGCTTCAGGAACTGAAGAAAGGACAGAATTAACTTAATAAATAATGATATAACTCAGCATTTAGAAAATCCAATTAAAATACTTACAAATATTTGAAGAATTCTTTATATGTGCTAAGTCTTTTAATAGAATCAGGAAGGACTGTGCTGGTTTGCAGTCACTGGAAATGAATCAGATCAGGCACACCCATGTTATCCTAACCCAGCCCTACCTCATCTCAAGAGGGAAGTGGAGTGGAAACCAAAACCAAACAAAGACGAGCCCAACCAAGACCAAGAGCTGGTTCTGATCCTAAGAGTGCTGTGACTTTTCCTGGTGTTTTCTTGCCATCTCTATTGTAATCTCCATTCTTCTCCAGCTTGCACAGCCAACTTCTGCATTGGCCTCTTGAGAAAATAGTTTAGCATTTTGTTAAATGGGTTCAGAAGGGCAGACATGCAGGAAAGGAGTACCATGTGTTAATAATGTTTACATAAGAAAAGCTCCTTTACCTATTGCATGATTATACATTTATATAATCCTCTCAGTGCTATTTTATGTAGTTAAAATGTTACATCAGGTAGCCTCGAGGACAGGCAGGAAAAAGATTCATACTTTTCTTATAACAAAGGATGTTAGTGTGGTACAACCTGGGAATGTGAAGGCTTCTGCTCCAAGGGCATCCTACTACAATTCTGGAAGATGGCCTCAGTGCAAATTGAGGGTAGAATCTAAAACTGATGGCTCTACAAAAGATTGCTCACTGTCTTGATAGAATCTTACTGGGCCTAAATTCTAAATTTGGAAACAGGAAGGTCTTGCATTGGCTGTACCTCTGGCAGAGGCTATACAGAAAAAGCTATAAAGGCTACATAATGTTAGTTATGTAAATTAAAGCAACCTAATTGGTGAATGGGCACATTGCTTCTCTAGGTTATTTTCTCTGCTGGGTTTAAATCACTGGAGGATGTGACGCACATCAAGAAAATAATAAAAAATGTAAAGTGAAGAGCAAAAGCCTGCTTTTGAAGGAAACTGTTGTAGTTTTGCACAGAGTGAGACTGCAGTGCCAGGAGCTCTGCCATGTGGAAGGACACCTTAGGAGGGAGGTCTCCCATCCTGCCTTTGCCCTCCCATTCCCTACCTTGTGCTAACACTGGTATGTGATGAAGTCTTCCATATGCCATGTCAGCTCACTAGACTGGAAGAAAAATGTGGTGAGAGGTAGATGGTTCTCCACATCTAGGGACTTGAAGCACTCTTAAAGGGCTGGTAAAAGGATGTCCTGGGTAAGAAGCTGGGATTTTAAGGGAAATGAGCCTTTTTCTTCTTGTTGTAGTGAATCATTAGCTGTCCCTAAAACTGGGCTCCAGGCAGACTCTTTGTGGATTGTTGAGGCAGCTTCAATGTAGAAAAGTTCTTCCTAGCTTTTTCCTACAGGGAACAGATACAAACAGCCCCAGCCTGTGGACAGGCTAGCCAGCTGCATCTATACTTGGGATCAAGAGAAGGCTGGTGCCTGACCTAACCAGGGCTGATGCCTCTGCCATTAGCTTCAGTATGGGCATCACTCCCCCCGTTTAGGCTGGGATTATGTATTTTACATGTTAGTGTGTGTATCTGGCCTGCAGTCTGAGCTCTGCTTCCTGTGAAAGTATACCTAGGCCAACCCAAAGAATCGCAGTTCTCCTAATGAGCTGAACTCTGTTCAGCTTCTCAGTACATTAACCATGTTCTCTCAGGATACTGTTTGCTCTTATATTCTCATATAACACATCAAACATTCTTAGGATACTCCTTACACCTACTTATCATGAGCCTCTAAAACACTCCCACTCAACAAAAAGTTGCCAGACAGTGTCTTTTCTGCTTGGTGCTGCCTGGTAGGCAAGTATTTCATTTCACTTTGGTTGTAGTTCTCTGATGGAAAAGCCCTTCAATAAGTTCAATATACAACCTGTTCTATAAGGCTTTTGGCAGCTTTATGTTCAGAGGTTTCTGGAGACTTATTTTCTTATGAAAATTAGCACAATTTTCCTGATTTCTCCTACTTCAGCATTCAAGACTAAATTAGGTTTCCTCTAAAGATTGTCTAATGGATCCCTCTGCTAGCTTCAACTGTAACTCCATTATTGTTGAAAGTCCAGTTAGTGATTGGCAGGACTGATTAAGATCCAGTTTAAATCCCTTCTTTCTGCTTTACATTATATGCATTCATGCAACTTCTCATTTTATTGCACTCCTGTGATGTCTGCTCTGAATTCTTACAGAGGCACTAAAAATTTTCACTGCATTTTAGTTTAATATCAAAATGATTGTCTTATGCAGTGCCTCTACTGCAGGACATCTATCAATATAGATCTGATGTTTGCACTCCAGAAAAGATATTTAAAAGCCAGTGGTTTTCTTTGAACAAATCATGACTGCTTATCTGGGGAATAGCAACGTGAAAGATGAAGACAATTTGCTGTAGGAAAGATACATGATCCACTCACCAGAATTTGAAGCTAAGCAAATCCAGTGTAAGCATAAGGTTCAGTTTTGCAATCATAAGGGTTGCCAGCTAATTATTAGCTACCGAATGACATAATAAACAAGGACTCCAACATTTGAAGTTGAATTAGTTCAGGTTTTTGTTTGATACAAAGTTAACTGCATAATAACAACTGGTGCTTTCTGAAATCAAAGTCATTGAACAATAAATTCAGGAAAGAAAGAAACACAGAAGCTTGTAGTTCATTTAGAAGGTACAGGAGCAAATTTTCTTGTTTGGTTGTCTTTGTTTTGGGAAACCAAGTCCCTTTCCACTGTGATAGAGACATTTTACTGGTGGATTCAATGATACAACAGAAGATAAACAGATTAATGTAATTAAACACTTAAATTTCAATAGCAGAATTTAATCCCTTCTGAAAGTCCAACTAGGACTAGCAATCAGGCAAATTTATTCTCCACTATTCTAGATCAACCAAATATATTTGCTTTCTTCATTCACCATCATGCCTTGGTATGATGATGAATGAAGAAATTCACCATTTCCATGGCCTTTAAGTACAGGAGATTATAAACGGCTTGTTTTCAGATTAAGTTGGAATTATCTCTCTGATGCTAATCCTGCACAAACTATCAGAAAATTTTACATTGCAGCAGTGAAAGACTAAGAAAAGTTCTGTTTTAGTCAATGAAATTGCTTATTTTCCCTGAAAAAGCCAACTGAGATGATGCTGTATATAAGGACTGCATGAGGCCAAGTCAAACTGTCTTGTACGGTCGATTTGCTGTAGGTTTAGCATATTAAGTTGTACTGTTGTTGGAAAGTTTTGCACAAAGCCACCTTTCCTTTTAACCCAGGGAACCTGGGTCTGGTAGTATCAAGGTGTACCAAAAATCATCTGCTTTTATTGACTAAAGTTAATTGTCTTGGTGTGTGACCTGCAATGTTTCTTATACTATTTCCATTTTGTGCAGCACTGTGGAAAGATTCAACTATGAAAATGTAATTTTTGTATATTTGGTTGTGTAGTCATGACTGCCTCTAAGGTGCCATTAAAATTTTTTTAAATAAAAATATTTACATTTATTTGATGATTAATATTGTTTCTTAAACTTTGTCTGATCTCTCAAACCCCCATCAGTTTACCTTTCTCAGTAACAAATTATTCAATTGACAGTGATAAAGTTAACCCATTGAGCACAAGGCCTAGTTCTAATATACTGACAAATCTGAGCATTCTGCTCTGCTGCAATTGTGACCAAAACCTGTTGAGTTTCACTTACAGTTGTGACATAGCAAAACTACAAACATCAGACTAGGTATCATCATTGCCTTTGTCCAAAGCTTGTGTGAAATTTGCTATGCAAATGTTGTGCTATTGTGCCAAGCAGCTGGACTCATTTTGGATTTATTTTTTTTAACTTAGAATTAGAAACTTAAGAAGTATTTTTATGTTATTGTTGGAAACCTTGGTCACATGTGCCAAAAAAATAACCTAGCTAACATAAAGCAAAACATTTGCATTTATTATTCATAAAGCAGAGGTCTTGTCAGCTGGCACAGGCAGTCATTGGGAATGATGCTATTTTTATTCCAAGAACAGAGCAGAAACAGTGCCATAACAGATTGCTTTGCAATCACGCAGTGTTTCCTATTTTCTCCTATTTGATGAAATGGTACAGGGCTGCTGTGTCACCTGCAGACTTTCCAAGAACTTGTCCTGCTGAGTTTCACATGGGTTCCTGGAGCTTTTTCTATATTAAGGCTAATTCCATTGACAAATAGCAGCTTCTCTCTCACAACCACTATTGATTTTGCCCATTTCTGGCATGGGCTGAATAATCCCTGCTAACCAGGCAAACCAGACATTAAAAAAATGCACCTCACTCATCATCAGTTCTATCAGGTGCTCAAAACTCTGACTTTGGAGAGTGAGTAGCACACCCTGGTAACTGCTTTAACACTCAAAATTAGAAAGGCAGAGAGTAAAATACAACAGTTCTGTTTAACAGCACAGAAAGACAAGTGTCACTTGTTGCCAAGAAGCAGCCACTGTGCAGGGTTAGTGATCACTGGATGAAACAAATAACCCTTACCTGCAGTGTACTCTGAAAATACTTTATGTTAGTGCCCCAAATAACTCCAAGAACCAAAGCTGTGTGACTGTGCCAGGAACCAGCTGAAGGCACCCAAGACTTCATCTGCTGTTATCCTGCAACTCATTTTGCAACACCCAGAACTGCTCTGGACTAGCTGCTTGAGGCAGTGCTAGCAGAGCAGTTCATAAACTTAGTGATAAATTCTTCATTAATGTGTGTGCTTATTTCTCTGATTGTGCTGTTGCAGAGGGTGCAGAAGTCAAATGGCAGGTTCTGCCTCCTCTGGCAGCTGGCACTGCATTGATGTAATTGAAAGGAGAAATTTCCACACTGTATCCTCCTCAATTCCTGTTTGGACTGTGACTTAGATGATAACTCATTAGTTTTGTGAAGTTGCCTAGTGAATCGATGCTGTGTCACCTTTTATGTGTAGCCTTCCAGATTCAGACAGAAATAAAGTGGAGAGGCTGAACTACTGGACAGGCTGGTGCTAGTCACTTTTGGGGTTATGCAGGACTTCATCCCCTGTCCCATTCTCTTTAACAGCTTGGATGCAGGACTCAAAGGAATACTAAATAAATTGGCCAATGACACTAAATTGGGAGGAGCTGTCGACTCCTTCGGGGGCAGAGAGGCCCTGCAGAGAGATCGCAACAAATTAGAGATGAGTGATCACCAACCAAATGAAGCTTAACAAGGGCAAGTGCCAGATTGTGCACCTGGGACAGGGCAGTCCTGGTTGTGTGTATAGAACGGGAGAACGAGAGGCAGCACTGCAGAAAGGGAGCTGGGGCTCCTGCTCACCGGCAAGTTGAACATGAGCCAGCAATGCTCTGGCAGCCAGGAGGCACCAGACAACCTGGGGTGTCCTGGGGGCACCAGGCACAGCTTTGCCAGCTGGGCAAGGGAGAGGATTGTCCCCTCTGCTCTGCACTGGGGCAGCCTCACCTCAACTGCTTTTGTGCAGTTTTGTGTGCCACAATATAAAACAGACATCCAATTATTAGAGAACATCCAAAGAAGGACCACTAGGATGGTGAAGGGGCTGGAAAGACAAGCTTATGAGGATTGGCTGAGGACACTTGGTCTGTTCAGCCTGGAGGAGACTGAGGAGAGACCTCATTACAGTCTGCAATTTCCTAGTGAGGGGAAGTAGAGGGGCAGACACTGATCTCTTCACTGTCACGACCAGCGATGGGACTTGAGGAAATGGCATGAAACTGAGTCAGGACAGGTTTAAGTTGGATGTCAGGAAAACATTTTTTTACTCAGAAGGTGGTTAGGGACTGGAAGGGGCTCTTCAGGGAAGTGGTCACAGCACCAAGCCTGGCAGAGCTCAAGAAGGGTTTGGACAACCCTCTCAGACACATGGTGTGACTCTTAGAGTGTCCTGTCCAGGGCCAGGAGTAGGACTCAATGACCCGATGAGTTTCTTCCAAGTCAGCATGATTGACTATGATTCTATGATACCTTACACCTTAGGACAAGCTTGAAGCTGGCCAGTGCTGAGCTTCTGAAAGAAGCAGAGATATGCTTTTGACAGAAACTTTAAGAATTGAGCTTGCATTTGATATAGTCATGATCCCTTTAGCCTGTTGAGTGTGTGATTCTACCCACCTGTGTGTAAATTTGGAAAAACTCTTTAGTAATTGTGGCTAGAATGGAATCAATCTAATGGAAATGAAAGCACAGTCAGGACAGAAGCCTGTAATAAATGAAAACAATACACATGGAGAAAAACCCTTACAGTCTATATATATATATATATATATATAAATTTTTTTTTTTTTTTGTATACCACTTTAATGAATTGGTACTGGTCAGGAGAACATCCTTTTCCTCTGTAGTCACAGACATTTGGTGATAAAGACAAGAAGATCAGCACAAGATACTGTGCATCCAGGCTGAACAGAAAAGGAGAGAACATGCCTGTGTGGTCAGCAGTTCCATACAACTCATCTGTCCGAGTAATAGTTTAATAAACCGCCTTAGGCCTTAGGCCTCCATGCTAAAAATTGTACTCTGGTCCTACTGAGCTTAAGGGTAAAAACCCCTCTGAGTTTAACTGGGCAAGACTTATCATAGCACTATGGCACTTAAAAGCAATTCTGACTTTTGACCTGTAATGCCAGAAATATTCATTTTCTCAGGCCATCTACCCACCACAATGTATGGTTTAAAGTATCTACCACAAATAGCACACTACTTACAGATATCTCTGCCACAATTATATGGGACGATGAAATTATTTGTATGTTTTCAGGATCTGCTGACTCAGATGCTGAACAGAGCTTGCACTCCCAACAGTAATTCCCCACTTGGCTTCTATCCTGCCAGGCTGGATTCAGGTCAAGGTGACATAGACTAAGCATGGATTAAACTACAGGTATGACTACATAACATGTGTACATAACAACAAAACCTTCTCTAAAGATATGCCACTGGGCTACAGGAGCTTGAGGATTTATCTAATCTAGCAACTATTTTCAGCTTGCTCAACTGAGGCAGCAAAGAAGTCTAAATGAGCTTTCAAGTTCAAGACTTTTTCTGACCATACTTACTCAGTATCCTCCTCCAAGGACTGTATCTGCAAAATGCAGACATTGAAATGAAATATTTTCCTGGGCTTCTCTACATATTTTACAGCTCTTTATACATGGCACTTTTTTTGTGTGAGGGTAAACCTTGCTGTTCTGTGAAATGTTGATCTACCCAGAACTAATATGACATTTAAAGAGTCACAAACAATTTCTAATACTGTTGATCAAAAGCTGTAAGATCTCTAAATGAAATCTCTTTATTTTTACTCAAGCCACATGGAACATCGTGTCCCTTAAAGAGACTTTTTTTAAAAATATAAACTACTGAGACCTGTAGCTGCATAAATTACTATTTTTACAAAAAACCTGCCTTGTGTTGTGGGAGCTGTTTCAAAAAGGGGAGTTTGCCACTGTTGGAATAATCATTTTTTTTATATAAGGGTGTTATACATGTTTTATTTATGTACTGAGTTAGAAGAGAAGAGAAATCAAACAAACCAACCCCAGTATGTGGTTCCACTCTCTCCCCAACAGGATGGCTGCATTTTCCCCCTGTATTTGTCTAGTAATATTTAAAGTCTTAATTTTCTAGCTGTTTCTGCCTCTTGCTGTCCAGATCCATCTCTTGATTGACCTTTTCTTCTCCTTTTGCTGTGTGTATTAGCCCCACTTCTACTCCTATAAGCTCTGCCTTCTGTTCCTCCTTCCTTCAGCCATTTCCTGCTTGTGCCCTTGAACACCATATTGATTTTCACTTTTTGTCTCTTTCCCGGGACTCTGCAGGATTCCCATCTGAGTCACTAGACTCAGTCACTGGCTTTTAAAGCGAGCAGAGGTAGGACAGTGACTGTGAGGAAGAAGAGTCCCATTAGCACCCACACCTCAGAACCGCTGGCCGTCAGTGGGGAACTGGAATTATCTGACTCAGCGGCTCTTGGAAGGAAACAAGTGTCCTTCTCTGATCAATGTGAAAAGCGTGGAGGCAAAAATAAAGTAACACAATTTCCAACACAATTTTCTTGAGTTATCCTCTTAGAAAAAGATAATACATTGGAAATACTTATACAATAATTATTCCCTAAATTAGCTGGCAAGAGACACCCAACCCTATCTGTTGATTTTACCTAAATAATTTTAGATTTTGTTGGTTTTTTGCTGTGTCCCCTGCAGAGCTCACACGGAGTGATCTAGATTCTTGGTGTCACGTTTCTCATGTAAATGAATTGTTTTCCAATAGATCATAGCTATGTAATCTTGCTATGAACAGACATTAATAGAACCAAAGAAAGAATCTGTGCCATTCTACCATTCCTGTTAATGCAGCTGTAAAAGGGGGAAAGAGCTGTTCTGTTTGGTCCTAGTTAATATTTCTAGAGCTGACAGTGAAAAAAAAGAGCAAATTTGATACACAAAATGAGACTGCAGCTTCAGAACACTTTCTATAAAGATTTCTTTGCAGTGTAAAACTGTTTAGATCTATAGCTTTTAATGTTCATATTTTTCATCAAAATTTGTTTTGAATAAAAATTAATTTTTAATTCATTGCAGAGGTCTTGTGGCGTCATTTATTTCTCTATAGGTGTACATCGGCACAGATGGAATACTGTTGCTATTTCAGTTGTAACATTGACCGAGTGCAGCAGAGCTGTAAGGCTGCCCGGCGGCCCGGGCCTGCCCCGCGGGCCAGGCTGGCAGGGGAGCGATAACTCGCCATGGCGGCTGCGGAAATCACGGATTTAAACACTGGATTATCTGGCAGCCACCCCGGGGAGTGACTGCAGTGTCACCTCCAGCTGCTGCCAGACGGGACATTGCCCTTGGGGGGGATTTTTGTCACTTCTTCTTTCGATATGTGTGTGTGTCATCACCAATACCCACCTGCGAATATACTAACTGAAAACAATTTTAATCCTTATTAAAGCGCCGTTAGCTTTATTAGGGAAATGCCAATACCGCTCAGGACGCTCAATCTCTTGTTTCAAGGAGATTTTACAGGGAACATGTGGATGTTTAGGAGAAGATGGTGTTTACAGTACTCCAGCCGCAGGCAGCAGCGGTGTCCCCAGACCGCCCTGAGGGCTCTGCCGCCATGGCGGGGCCCGCCGGGCCCGCCCGGCCCGTCTCCCGGCAACGCTCCCAGCGTGCCCCGCGCGCCGCGGGCCCGGCGGGCGCCGCCGGCGGGAGGTGAGAGAGAGGCGCCATTTTTAAATCGCTGGGGCGGCGGCGGCCCCGCCTGGCGGGTCTGGGGGCGGGCGTTCCGCCGGGCCGGGGGAGCCGGGGCGTGCGGAGCACCGGGCTGTACGGGGGGGAGCCGGACTCTGCTGGGGGCTGGGCTGTGATGGGGGCCGGGCTGGCCGCGGCCCTGCTCCGCGCGTAGGGCTGCACCTCCTGGCGAGCGGGCGGGGCGCCCCTTGGCCTCCCCCCGGCCCAGCGCTCTCTCCCCCGGCCCGGCGCTCCCTTCCCCGGCCCGGGCCGCTGTTCCCCGCGTAGCCGGGACAGGAGAGCCCGGCGCTGCTCCGTGCCCGCCGCCGGGAGCCGCCTGCCTGCCGCGGCCTCGGGGCCTGCTGCCTTCGGGATCGCCGGGCGCGGTTCAGAGGCGGGAGGAGCCCGCTCGCTGCAGGCGTTCGAGTGTTTACGCCTGTCTGCTTTGCTTTCCGCCAGCCGGCCTCAGCCACGGCCGCTGTGAGGAAAATTGTTATTTTTCTGTGTTTCTGGATTTATGTCAGCCGTGTTAGTGTTGTTTTTCTGACCGAGATCCGACGTCCATAAGTCAAAAAAATTAACAGTAAAAAGGTCACGGTGACTTAAGCCGGCTGGCTTGGCCTCTCACTCGAACTTCGTCCATGTACTGTAGAGTGTTTATAAAATCACCTTTGTGCCTACAGGAGGTAGGATACGTGTGCCAGTGTGAACCTGTGCCCTCCCTCAACATGGCGATTTTTGAGTCAATATGAAAGGAAAGTGATTTTTCAGAAGAGTTTTGGTTGTGGGCTATAGCTGTATTTGCAAAAAGCAGCCATTTGTATGCCCAAGTAGAACTTTGAATGGGGTTTTAATGAGCGGAAATTAATGTGTGTTTGAAGGTTTCTTGCCATGAAAAAAGAGTGGAAAACATGCACGGTTGTGTATAGACTGGCTGCCATTGAGAACAGCTCAATTTACCAGCTGTAACTTCCATTCAAAATTTTATTTGATCAGTATCTACTGTCAATTTGACTTGGTAGTGTATGTGGCTAGGGCACAAATTTTAACCCTGAGTTAAGAGAGAACCTTGTTTGTTGTTTTTCACCTAATTAGTAACTGGATCTGTAGTGTAAGAAGGAAACTGAAAGGGTGGTACCGTGTGCTGTGTGTGGGGATGAACACTGCAATAAGATACGGTTAATTGTTGAAACTTTTACCTTGGAAAGTGTTGTGGAGGAAGTGATAGCAGCTTGCATGAGATTCATGTCTTCTGTAGTGCAACTGTCATACAGATATTCTCCAGTATTTCTGCACTTAGGTGCACAAAAGTGTTAATGTTTATTTTCACTGGATTCTCTGCAGTAACACGTTATGGAACTCTCTATAACAAAGGTTTTCCTGTTTCTCTTTGGTTTTGACTCCCTAGATTTCTTTTAAGGTGATTGCTTTGACTGTTGCAAGTTGCTGATGATAAATCAGTAGAATATGGACTGCTAAAGTAAAAGGCAGTGTGCTGTCGCATTTCTCAAATTGTATAGAAGGGGGTTTGGGGTTTTATTACACACTTGATGGTCATGGGAAGTCTGATCTCTTACGAGTGTGTTGCATAGTTGTTTAAGGCAGGGTTTGCTTCACTGAATTGTGACTGTCTAAAATCTGGGTATCTAGTCCAAGGCTGTGATTTTGTGAACATCTGAGCTCTGTGCTGTGCCAGCTCTCTGCTCCTGAAAGGAGAAAGGCTCGCTCCTCCTCCTGTCTGTTTCCTTGGCTCTTTGTTCCTCTCCCCAGTCGGTACCAGCTGCCCACTTTCACTGATGATGTCGCTCGCTGGGTTTTTCCATGAGCTCGTGTGACTCACTGACCTCACAGAAAAACTATTGAGTGTCTTCTGCTTGTTTGAGTGTGTTGGCTTCTTGAGTTAAAGCAGTTCATGAAGGGTTCTGATGAATGACAAACAGGAATGGGGATAAAGAAATGAGGAGTGGAGCCCTCCCGTTCCTGGTGACAGTGAGCTCTTGTGTTGGATTACACTTCTGCATTAGTTCATTGTCTGATCTGACTGTAGACTCTTGAGCAGGGATGAGAGGGGGGTGGTGTTTGAAGAGTTGCTTTCATAAGACTGTGCTTTCCTTGAGGTTTTCTCTCTTTCAGGCAAATAGTTCATGGTTTCAGAAGATCTTGGCTAATTCGATTAGAAAAAAAAGAAAAAGCAAATAAAGAGGTCTGGAGTTGTGACAGAAGCAGGCAGAGGAATTAGACCATGAATTGTGAGAAGATGCTCTTTGACTTCCACAGATCTTACTGAGAAATTTATTGCTTGAGCAAAACCTGCACAAGCCTAAATACTGTCAGTTTTTTCATTGTTAGTTGCAAAATTATATTCATTGTATCAATCAGCTGGTTAAAACTGTGTTCAAACACAATAAATTTAAGTGTGGCTATGGTATGGAAAAGAGCCATGAGTGACTTATGTATGGCACTCAGGGGAGTTACCAATACATGGTGCAGTCATGTCATTTAGTTAGGCCAGGTGAGCAAGA
Source organism: Zosterops lateralis (assembly GCF_965231275.1). Taxonomy (NCBI): domain Eukaryota; kingdom Metazoa; phylum Chordata; class Aves; order Passeriformes; family Zosteropidae; genus Zosterops; species Zosterops lateralis. Next base: position 29,510,897 of record NC_139765.1, read on the forward strand.
AGGAAGCCTTGCTGTTCTAAACAAAATGCCATAAAATTCATACAAAGAAAAAAAAACATATTAATGTATCATGTTTTTCTCTAAATGCAAATGTTCTCACTTTTATGAGCTTGTAGTAAAGAAAAAGTCAATATAGCTGAAAAATATTGCAAAAGAAAAGCCCTTTCATGATGTGCAGCAGAGGAAAGATGTATAATAAGTCATTCAGCTGTTCCTCTCTTTAGGAGGAGAAATAATTGGAGAAGAAAGGCAGAACAAAGATGATTCTTGAAAATGTAATTGATTTACTTCACTTAGCTATTCTACAGTAAGTATTGCCATTTTACCTATAGAATGTGCATTTTCCTTGGTTTCAGGACTCTGCACCAATGCCTTTATATTTATACCTGTGGGAAATGGTGTTAAGGTTTCATAGTATGAATTTGGGGTGACTAATACAAAAGTTTGCAGTTTGGTGCCGTGATAAAATTTGGCAAATAAGTAGGTTTAGAATTAAATTTGGATATGATGGTGAGTTTAATTTCTTTAAAGTATGTTTTGTACTTCTTCACTTCTTGAGCACATCTCCAAGAGAGGAAGAATCTAGTGTTCTTTTAAAGTATTTTTCAAAAATTATGGGTGTAGTCTTTATATCACTTTGAAGATTATTTAAGGCCTGTTCACTGACTGTGAGCAACTACTGTTAGCCATTAGCACAGAAGAGATTCTGGTTGGAAATATACTTCAAGTATTTATCCCTAAATGTTGTTGACTATTGACTGTTTACTGACAGAATTTATTTTGTGATGTGGGAAAAAGAACCTCAAAACAAAAAAAAATTGGTTTTGCATGTGAGTAGGTTAAATATTACAAATTGTTCTTTGTGTTTTTGAGGAAAGAGCTCTCACGAAGTAATGAAATCTCTGTTGTCTCTTTCACAATTGTCACCAGGAATGCAAATCATGACATTTACCGCTAGATGTCCCTGCAAGCCAAAAGGGATTTGTTTCCTGAAATACAGCTTAGGCTTTTGCAGTCTGGAGCATTGTTTTGTCAGCTGTAATTATCTCCCTCTTTTCTCTTTTTATCTTTTTCATGAAATGCTCATGCATATGAATACATGGCCAGGTGTGTGTCTTGCTTTGTAACTTGTGCGCTATTTGGTAGTAGCAAAAGCTATGAGAAGAGAATATACTTCTCACCTGCAGCAGCTCGGAATAGAGAGTACAAAAGGCTGTGCTTCAGCTTATCTTTGGCTGACTTGCTCTCAGAAAACGTAGTGTTTGCTTGGTGTCTTTGACTTCATCTCCATTATGCCACTTCAGAAATACTCCTTACTCAAGTAAGCGGCTGGATTCAGACCCGACCTTAAATGCTGTGTTCCTAATTCTGAGCCTTGGCTTACAGTTTGATAGTTACATTCAGTATCCATAGCATATGAAAGCAAAATACTATGGCCTGGTTGTTGGGGGGGGGTTTGTTGTTGTTTTGGTTTCTTGGTTTGGTTTGTTCTTTTTGCTTGTGTGGGGTTTTTCTTTGGTTTTAGTAGTGATCATGTTAACCCTGTTGATATGCTTACAGATCCTTAAAGACATGCTGCCTTGAATTTTCTCTGTGTACCAGAGCTTTCTATCCTCTCACATGATTTATTGTCTTTAGCATCACTGACCTGTTCTCCTCATCCAGCTGTTGGTTTAACAATTGAAAATGTCTTTATGTTGAGTTTGAAAATTGCTGTTGTCCTTTGTTTCTCAACAGCCAACAAAATTCAGGGATGAAAAAGAGATTGTATTGGTTAGAAGAGCCTTCAGAACCTATGTCATTAGTGTTTGAAATTGGTTGTGCATTTAGGATAGTCACAGAGGAGAATGTTCTTTATTCTGATTTCTTTTTCTTTGTTCTCTCAGCAAATTTGGGTAAAGCAGAATACAAACTTACTGTTGTTGCTTTGCCTAGACTTATGTTATAAGTGGTAAATTTTTTGCTGACCTTTTCTCATTTTAGCAATGGAGGAAGAAAAAATGGGAAAGAATGTCTTACATTTACATTTGCCTGACATTGTCATGTCTTAGTGGAATGGATGTTTTCTTCCTGTATGGGAGACAGATTTTCATCTTGCTTATAGTTCAGGGGTTTATAGAATCAAATTGTGTTTAAGATACATCCATGACAGAGTGCAGTGGTAGAAAACATACATGCAACTGTGCACGTAAAGAAGGTGAGGTTTGCAGTGGTGGTAGAGATTTATCATTGTCTCTGTGTGAGTTGTACACTTTGTACACTGCAGACATGGACTTCTTAGGCGTCAGTCCAGCTGTGCAAAAAGCTAAAATGGCAGAGTAGTTGTTTTCAAAGCTTGGTAATTTCCCTAAAATTCAGTTGCAGTCCTCCCTCCCCCAGATCCTGTAGAAGTGTCAGTAGTGATCAGATTAATACCTATTGCTTCAAATATCAAAAAGCACTGATGAGGCATATAAGAATACTTTCTTATTTCTCAGGAACTCTTGATTTGCAGCTTTCCTCATACCAATATGATGTTATCACATTTTGGAAAGTCTTTCTGGAAAGGTCACAAGAAACTAGAAGATAAGCTTTGAAAATAAGGAAGTGATGTATTTCAGGACTGAACTGTGGGCAGGTGTCTTCCAGGCTGTCCCTGACAACTTAACTCCTCTCCAGAGAGAGCTTGATAGGAATTCAATAGAGAATTATCTGCTTTTCTTCCAACTGAAATACTGGTGTATTGATTAATACAACCTGTTGGGATAGTGTGACAGACTTTGACTTTAATAAGTAGTAAGAAAAGCTGTGTGTCTGCTGTCTGTGACCTCTGCTTGAGCTCTGATTAAAAAAGGCATAATTTGGGCATCATAGGTGGCATCTCGGGGTTTAGCATAAGTAAAAATAAATTTTCATGTAATCTGTCAGATAGTAGTGTTTGTTCTTATTTTGTATTGACTCAAATGACCTTCATGTTTAAGTGTATTCTATGCCCATGAAAAGGCTATTATTTCTCAGGGCAGAGGCTGCATGAACAGAGAAGAGTTGTACTTTCAGTAAAGGTTTCTAGCCTGTGTTACAGCAGCACCAGGATTCTTCTGTACTGAAAGCAAAAGCAGTGTGTGAAACCTTTGAACCATGAATGTGCTTGAATGCTAATTACATGTCCTTGTATTTGTCCAGGTGTTCTTGATCTTCTGAGATCTCAGCAGAAGGAGTGGATGCTCTTGTAGTTTAGTTTTACGTTAATCTGGTCTTCTCCATACTCATCGTGAACAGTTATTGTAAAATGGATGGTTTGGGCAACCTCCTTCCTCCTGTGGGTGATAATGGTGATGCAGCCAATTCACAAGAAATACTAAAGCTTTTGATGGATGAAAAAATGCGAAGTGAACACCATAAAGCGAATTATCAAACTCTAAGGGCAGAACATCTAAGGTACATCAATTTAAACAAGTTTCTCTCTTTGAGTTCTTAAAAGGTGAAACTAAACCTTGGAAAGGATTTATTTGTATGTGTGAGATGTGTGTTAGCTCTTTCTCTGTGTAAGGATGGATTTGAGTGTTGTTCATATTAGAAAATAAACAATTCAAAGTACCTTAAGACATTGCAGATGATGTTTCTGCAGTGCTTTTTGTGTTTATAAGTGTGGGATAACTTTTCAGTATATTACAGGAAGAGGATATTGATAGCTTAGTTCTTATTTGGTGTTTGTATGTTTGCTTCTGTGTGTCTTTTGATCTTTAAGTTTTCATTTTAAAAGGTGAATATAAAGTAAATATGTATTTTACCTTTCAGATTACAAGAGGATTATACCAAATCACAAGATGAACTGAAACAGTTGTTAGTTGAAAAACAGACTGTACATGACAAATTTCAGCAGCTTCTTGCTGACTTTCAAGATCAGTTACTGGCTAAAACACAAGAGCTGGAACAAGTGAAGCTGCAGGTGAGATAATTTACTGGAAGGACGTGGTATGTATTTTTATCCTGTAGTAGGGCCATGCGTATACCCAGCTTGGATATATTTCAGGTGTCTTGAAATTCACCTAATCCAAGTAATGGCTCTTCTCTAGAGTGACTATGGGTTGAAATTACTGTTTCCTTGTTTAACTGAATCATCCAAATCCTGTTGTTAGGTGCTGTGTAAGACTCTCAGTCCCCATCTGTGCTTGCTCTGCTGTTAACGGGAGAATCATCTGCCTTGAGGGTAACTTAGGTGCCTAAACCTGTTAGGATAAGTGACTAGAAAAATAGAAATCTGTTTCTCTTTGTGATGACAGCTTTCTTCTTTATTTTTCTTTAAAAAATCCCAAACCGAAATCAAACAAAAAACTTCTCAACATCTAAGATAACTTGGTTGACAGTCTATGGAACTGCTTGTTTCCTTAAAGTAATGCAGGAGGTGTTCTTAGGAAACAAATATAATCTCTAACCAAAGGATCCAAGACTGAATGGAGGAGATGTGCCTCAGTACCATAACTAGAACTGGGTTCCAGGAACTTCAGGGTACAGATAAGTGAAAGAAAAATAGAATAAATAAGAATATGTCACAGTTGTGGATGAAATTTTTTGTTTTAAACTCTGTTTCTTGGTAGATAATTTGCTCTGTGAACTATATCAAGAAATTTCATCAAAATACTGTACAGAATGGCACTTAAGGCAAGGAATCTTCCCTGGTGGGTTTTTCATTCAAACCAATACCCATGTATCCACTGGAAAACACACATCTAATGTGTTTTGCAAATAATTGTTTGATGTTTCTCATTTTGATCTTTTTGGGTTGGTTCACTTACTGTTTAGGTTAGGCACTAATTCTTTATCTTTTATCTGAGACTGCTTTTCCTTCCCCCATCTCCCACAAAGGAGATAAATCTCTTGGCAATTCAGCCTGAAATTTGTGTTGTTTCTACCGATAAATGTTGACATTCCAAGTGCTTCTGTTATCTTCCTAGAATATTTTTAGTTCACTAATATGTTTTTTTGCTTCCATAACTACTTTTGAAATTTCTATTAAAAACCCATAAAAATTAAGTAGAATTCCTAAAATTATATTTAAAATACTTTATTCCTGGCTATATGACCTATCACAGTGTAAATAACTGAATATGACTAATTATTTGTGATGCTTTTCTGTTTTAAGGTGCTAACTCCTCAAAAATTAGAACAGTTAAAAGCAAAAATATATGAGGAATTGGAGTCTCCTATGAGAGAGCGTTATCAGAAGCTAGAAAATGTAAGTCATAAGTATTGAAATTTTATTTCATTTAGAGTAGTGATCACTGCTTTATAGTTGTTCCTAAAACCTTAGGGAAATTAAAACTGAAAGGGGAGCAAAGTATGACATTATTTTTCTGGTTCTGTTGTTCCAGGCAGGGAAAGTTGAAATCATGGAAGAGGGAGGAGGTGACATTTCAGTTCATCAAAGATAACTTCTGAAACAATAGGAAAATTGGGTGGACATTTAAAGTAAATAAATTTGAAAACTTCTAATTGATTTTTTTTTTTTGGTCTAACTTAGGAAGTAGAAAAATACAGAACACTATATAACAAACTACGTTATGAACATACCTTTCTGAAATCAGAATTTGAGCATCAAAAGGAAGAACATGCACATATTTTAGAAGAGAAGAAAATAAAATATGAGGCTGAGGTATGTAGAATATTATAGTATAGCTTAGAGGTATCTCTGACGAAGCTGCTTGAACATTGTCGAACTGTTGGTACTTGAAGAGTTGTCAGTTTCACTCCACTTCATGTTTGTTTCTATTCTCTTAAATCTCTAAGCATTTCCGTGGCTTAGACTAAGGCTGCCTCTGTAGATTTGTTCAGTGAAGGGTTGCAGTATTATTTGTGCTATTAAAAGTAAAAATAACTTGCATTCTGGTAAATGATTGCCCGTACATTTGCTTAATGCTGTTTTTAGTCACATTTGTGATGGAATTTGTGACACGATGCTAATTTGATGCCAATAAATTATCTGAGTAACCAGTGTAGGTTTAGACTTTAAATTACTTATGTGGCAACTTATTGAGGAAGATATTGTTAATAGCAGATAAGGGTACATTTTGCAATGCATCTGTCATGATCTTAGTTTGGATCAAGATGATGATAATCAAAAAAATACTGAAAACTTTGGTAACTTTGTTACAATTGTATTAGCTCTTGAAGAAACCATTCATTCATTTCTTTGGACTTTGAAAAGTGTATGTAGCTAAATAAATTGCCAGCTTATTTATGTTTTAAATATATATTGTAAATGAGTTGCAGATGTCATTTACATATCCATTTAAGTAATTGTCTGGAAGCATATATTCTAAGATGCCAGATTTAAATGTATTACTCCAAACATCAGACACAAATCAAAGCCATCATCACTTTCAAAACCAATCCAAGCTTGCAAATGCAGTGCATTAAAAACAGAACAGTTGTCCTTCCAGGAGCTAAACCCACATGCTGCTTTGCAGCCTGCCTCTCTCATGGGCTTGTTGAGTCTGTGCTAGTCCTGCAGCTAATTAGCATACTTACACACAATGAAACTACCTTGAGCCCAGGGCACACTGTCATCTGGTTTCTCTCAAAGGCTTTTTAACATTCCATGTCATTTTGCACAAGGAGGCTATAAAAACATCCTAATTCTTAAATGATGGCTTGGGCATATCATGCAATTGAATCTCCTCTTAAAATTTGGAGGGCTTTTGCCACAAGAAATCAGATTTGTTCGTAGAGAGCGCTGGTGAAACCTTTTTGAAAGGACTGCTGCAGATCAGATTTTGGACTAGTATCCAAATAGGGAGAGAATTCTTACATACCTTTCTTTCTCACTCTTTTGCCCCCCGCAATTATATTCAGTCCATGTAACTTATTTTGAAATATAACAATCTGTGTATTTATGTTTGTTAATTACAGTCTCCAAATTGGTTTGTACCTTTTGTACTACCTTTTAAGAGGGATTTGGGGTTTTTGTTGTTGTTGTTACTGGGGTTTTTTGTTTGGTTGGGGTTTTTTTATATCTTTTTCCTTTTTTTAAAAATGTTTTTGTTTTGTTTGTTGTCTGTTGGGGCCCAGTCATGCTGGCTGTCTGAACACAAATATTAGCAGTTTTGGGTTTTGTTGTAATTATAATATAATGGAATCATCAGGTAAGTTGAAAGAGACTTTCTAGTCCAAAATCCTGCTTAAAGTGTTGAAGTGTGATGAGATCAGGTTTCTCAGGTCCATGTCCAGCCAAGTCTTGAACATCTGCAAAGGTGGGGATTCCGTAATGTTTCTGGCCAGACTCTTTCAGGATTTAACTATCTTCATGGTAAACTTTTTAAATTACATAATATGTAATTGGAACTTCACATGTTCCAAATTGTGCCTGTTGCCTCTCATCCCATCACTGTGCATCTTTTCTTTTCCAAGCTGAGGCTTAGTTCTTTTGGCTTGTCTTTATATGTCATGTTCCCCACCCCTCTGAACCTTAGTGGCCATCTGGACTTGACACAAACTCCAGATACATCTTTACCAGCACTGGAAGGGGGACAAAGGATCACTTCCCCGGTCTGCTAGTTATCCTCCTTCCAATCTGCCAGGATTGACTTGGGTGCTCTGCTGACTAATGTTTAGCTTGTTGTCCACTAGGACCCCCAGATCCTTTTCCATGGAGATGCTTCCCAGACAGTTGCTATGGGCCTGTACTATTGCACTGGGTTACTCCATTCCAGATACGTGACTTGATCTTCTTGTTGAAGAGGACCCAGTTCTGTCCATTCCTTCAGCTTGTTCAGATTCTTTTGGATAGCAGTTCTGCCTTCCAACAGATTGATCACTTCCCCCCGTTTGGTGTCACACTCAAGTTTGCTGAATGTGACTCCATGCCATCATCCAGCTTGCTAATGAGGATATCAATCACTCTGTAGTGTTCTCAAAAAGACCACACTAATTACAGGTATTCAGGTGGTCTTGCTATGAGTTTCCTGCTCTAAGCAAATTAACGTTTAAAAGTCCACTGCTGCTCTTTACTGAATTGTTAACTGCTGCAATTGTTGCTGCCTGACATCTAACCAATGTACAAAATTTTTATTTTTCTGGTTAACAACTATCAGATTGCAAGGCTGGATAAAGATAAGGAAGAACTCCATAATCAGCTGCTTAGTATTGATCCCACAAGGGACAGTAAACGTGTGGAGACACTTTCTAGAGAAAAGGCACAACTGTGTCAGAAATTAAAAGCTTTAGAAGCAGAAGTAGAAGAACTAAGAGCAGAAAGACACAACTGTGTTGTGCAAGCAGAAAATGTTCAAAGAGTACAAGCACGACAGTTAGCTGAGATGCAGACCATGATGCGATCTCTAGAGGTAAGACTTTCTTTTATTATTTTGCCTCCCTGTAGAGTGTAGTAAGAGTAACACTTGGCCTGACAGAACTGTCACTGAAATCACTGATAATACTGCCATTGACTCCACAATTTGAATTTGTACATTTCAGATTTAAAATCAAATTATAGTTGACTGGGAGTCATGCACTGCCAGTTCAACTTTGGGAAGTCTCTCAACTGAGAGATTCTGCTGACTGATCTCCTTTCCAAACCAGCAAGTCATATCCATAAGTGTAGTCAGTGAGAAGGTCATGTCAGCACTTGCCACTTAGCTGGAGTTAGAAACCAATGTGTTAGTATTCTGCTGCAGTAAATTCTCTGTTCTTTTAAAAAATGTCACATGATGCTCCTCTCTTTAATCTTTTCTGTTTACCCATGCCTCTTCTTTCTCCAACACATTACTGCATTACCAAGTTTAGTACTTGGGTGTTGCTCTCCCTGTTGCTCTCCTTGGTATTTTTGGCCTGTTGCACTTTTCCCAGGATTCCACTGTATTCCTCATCTGTGATCCTCAGGCCTTCTGTCAGTTCTTGCTACCTCTCTAGGTAGTGAGCCTTTTCCTCTAGGTTCTTTGTGGTTGCAGTATGCAGATAGATGGTTCATTTTCTTTTTTTTTTTTATTATCAGTGCTGTATACCTTAGTTACAAAATCCTCTGATCTCAACTTAAAAAGTGTTGCAGTCATCTTAGACAGCTTTAAAGAGAGCCCTGCCAAAAACAGAAGTGTTCAGAAAGAGGGGGGGGGTGACATATATTAGATTACCTTTTTGATAATCAGAAAAGATCAAGGTCTTGTCTTGTAAAGTTTGAATCTATATTACAGTAATTGCATTTTATTTCCTTTCCAGGGTGTTAATTCTTCGGTCAGTATAGCTGTATAGGCCAGGCATATTACACCTTTTTGAGCACCCTTTGTAGTTACATTGTTTACAGCCCAGTAATTTACTGGTACGCACATCTGCAGCCTCCTAACCAAGTCAGATTATCACCACCCCTTATCAAGGAGGACTGAAAATGGGAGTGATTCTGTTTGGGAGATATTAGTAAAAAAAGTTGTGACTTTTGAGTAAAATTCAAGACCCTTTTCATATTGGAATATGTGGTTGAGCAAAGATGAGTATTTATATATCATATTATATATTATAATGAGTCAGTAATATCTGAAAGCCCAGATCAATCAAACATTTCAAATGAGTCACAAGAGGCAACCCAGCCCCAAAAATCTTAAAAATATGTCCTTCATTCAAGGCAGAAAAGAAGTCTACTGAGCTACAGGTTGATCGAATTGAGAAAGAACTGCAGACGAGTCATGAACAAAACATTCTCTTAACTAGCAAACTTCACAAATCTGAACGAGAAGTCAATTCCTTAGCTGCTCAAGTAAGTACTTTTATGATATCTAAAATATATTTTTCGCATTCTCTTACATTTTTCTGCTTATATTTTACACTAAGAATAAAGTAACAATGTCTTCTGTTGTGACTTAAAGTAAGTATGGAATTTTCCCCTCAGTTTCAGTTGAAAGACAAAGAATATGTGACTTTACAGGAGAAATGTCATACCTAAAAGTATCTCTAAGATTGAGGTCAATTCCATCTTCTAGGTCTTTTTCCTAAACAGAACAAGACTTGAAGTGGTATCTTTATATTCATGTTTTTAATATTCATGAAAACAGTCAGCCTTTAGAGCTTTAAACTGATCTTTCTTCCTGGTTTTTTTTGGAATGGAGCTATGGCTTCTGTAGATTGTAAAAAGTATCCCCTGAACAGGCTGTATTAGCTACAGGAAGCAAGCTGCATTGGAGTGCTTGTGGAGATACAGGTTATATTAGGAGCAGGGTAGTCACGTTAGCATAGCCTTTTTCTTGGACTACTGCCAGCATAACTTATACAGAAGCATGTTGGTACAGAATTGCATCACTGCATTTTAAGTTGACCATTGTCTTAAAACCTACTTGAGTCAGTTTGTTGTGTTGGCACCAGATCTTAGAAGTTTTGTTCTATGTTTGTATGCTTTTTTTTTAATATATTTTTACAGTGCATATTTTTAGTGCTAAGTATTTAATTTTGATCATTCATTACAAAAAGTTCTAATTTACCGTAGGGTTGAGATATAAGCTCTATCACTATTTAAAGCCTCTTTATGTAATATGCTGTACTTGGCCCCCGTGGATGCTAAATAGGAGGGGAAAACTTCTGTTAAATGTTTTTCAGTGGACTCCCAAAATATATAGAAGCTTGTTACTGTCTTTATTTTTTGTATCAACTGGTCTTCTCTGCTCTCCTCGAGAAGCAGGAAAAACAAAATGTCCCAGTTATGTTTTCAAACGGGGGAAAATAGAAGGTTTACTCTACTAACCTCCACCTGCCTCTGCTCCCACTCAAACCTGTTCTGAGCACAGGTGCACGTGTTTGACTTCTGGATTTTCTGCCTTAAAAAAGCCACCTTAAATCTTTTCAAGTTGCCCTGAAATGCTATCAACTTAATATATAAGCAACTAAATCTTCGTGTAGTTACTTAATAAGGTACTGTGTCATTCTTAACCTTTTGCCACTTGTATATGCTAGCAGGTTGTAATTACATTTGTCATTGTGAATGGATTTTCATTATAAGTGCTTTCCTCCAGATATTTAATTCGCATTGACCGTGTAATTACTCCGTTCAAATGCCTAAACTATAGAAAGTTTCCATGCAAGCAGTAATTTTCTTTGATTTGATGTTCTTAAAGCTCCTACTTTTATGAGGCCATTTGATATGTCTGTACAGCAGTACTTGATTTAAAATGCACTTTAAAATTATGAAGACCTGGATTTAGAGAAACTAAGGTAGCACTCCAGGAGACCAGGGGGCCTCTAAGTAGTTACCAAATTGAAATTACTTGGGGGAATAGTTTATATTCTGGCTTTGGATATTACTGTTTTGATTTACTTATGGAGATTAAATTTAATTTTAGCTTGACTCTGAGGTATTTTTAGTCAGAAGGGAAGTAAATATATAAAAATTTATTAGAGTTAATTTGATGTTGGTTTTTACTATTTCATAGGTAAAAGAACTTAAACATTCACATAAGTTGGAAGTAACAAATGTCAAACTGGAGGCAGCAAGAACAAAGAGTGAAATAGAAAGAGAGAGAAACAAGATTCAAAGTGAAATGGATGGTATGAAAGTATGAAATTATTTTGTAATTATTTTATCTATTTACTTCTGGTTGGAATAATACAATTATTTTTTTCTCTGAACGCTCCCCAGCAGCCTTCACCTTCTACTTCTGGTCTAGATCACAGATCTGACAATCCATTTGGTATTTGAAATAATTGTGTTGTTTCACTTGCTCAACTAGGCAAAGAACAACTGAGAGCAATTTTTCATTTATGTAAATTAGTACATTTGTGACACAACTTGAGCCTAATCTGTTTCAAATTATATACTTCATATGGTTATTTTTTTTTTCTATTATTGCTAAATTCTCAAGTCTTTCATATTCTGCTTGAATCCTTATTGTGCCACAGAGCTTCAGTGGTTGGGAGGTTTTTGATTCTGTGTCTGTGGAATTGATACCAATTCTGTAAGGCTGCCACATGAAACAAAATACAGTACCTAGCTCATTCTTTGAAGGAAATAGGCATTGCTCTAAGATTCCTGATGCAGCTGAGTATGTAGGCAATTTGAAATAGCTTTCTAGAGTGAAAAGGCCAAAACTTTCTAGTATTAGTTGTGTTTAAACTACTACTCAGCTTTAAAGAGACCTGTTCTCACTGGTTGGCCATAGCCCCAAATAGTACCTTTGTCTTCCTGAAATAATTGTTTCTGTTCACTTGCTTTAATATTAAGTTTGCTAAGAGCAATGAAAAAGTGGTGTTTTCTGTACTGATAATATATTTACAGTATAACCAGTAATATATTATATTATACTGATATATTATATTATACTGATAATTATATTAACTAAAAATTTGAGCCCTATGAAACATGAAACTGAATACAGACAAGATTTAAGTTAACCTGAACTTACTGTGGAATTCCATTTGCATCACTGAATTAGCTAAATAACCAGGAGTCACTGTTAGAGCATGTTGGCTTACTTGCCAGTGAACACAGGTGTCAGTCACAAGATTTTAGTTTGTATCCTTTATCCCTGCCTATGGAGTCATAGTTTTAGAAATGCCTCCTTTGGTAATATAGGTAGATTTAAATATGAGATTGGTTGTGGTCCAGTTACTGGTTTAATTGATAACCAGTTACTGTTTACTGTGAACTTTTCAAGACAATGAAAATTTTCTTGCTTGACCTTTGCATGGCTATTGTGGAACACTTTTTAAAGCTTTTAAATCCAGACACAAGTGCTTTGTATAAATTGCTCTGGAGTTTAAATCTGCAATAATATCAACTGTTTAATTATTTTTGTTTATTAAAATAAGAAACTCTCATAGACCATGATTCTAGTGTAATGGTTACTTTTCAAAAGTTTTGGAAATATAACCGTTACACTAAGAAAGGTCTCTTCTGGTTTCCTTGTTTTGTTTTTTCCCCTTCCCCCATTCATTCTGTCATCTGAATTGAAATTTTTAGTTCTCTTTTGTGAAATTATAAAGTTATTTGAATACAGGATTTCAGCAGGTTCTTATCAATAATGGTATGTTTAACTTTTTTAATGTATTATGCAGGATTGCTGTCTGACAAGGAAATTCTTACTGCAGCTGTTGAACGTCATAAAGTGCTTTTAGTAGAAAAGGATCGGGAGCTAATTCGTAAAGTGCAAGCTGCCAAAGAGGAAGTTTTTGACAAGATTGCAGCCTTACAGAATGAGAAGTATGTCTATTGATTTCCTCCTCAGCTTCTAAAAGAGGACTAGTTTGTGTTACTTTTAAAAATGTCACTCTTAACTAAACACTTCTGGCATTTTGTAAGGATTCTTGTGTCATGTTGAATAATGTCTTAGGTTAGAACTCGAGAACAGATTAGCTGATCTAGAGAAGATGAAACTGGAACAAGATTCTTGGAGACAATCTGAAAAGGATCAGTATGAAGAGAAACTACGTGCTGTGCAGATGGCAGAAGAATCTAGCAAAAAGGAACTTCAGCGTTTGCGGTAGTGTGACCTTTCTAATCTTAGCACAAATTTCTCATTTTCCCCCCATAATGTCTTTACAGTAGACAGTATAAAAGCTTACTGTTCACAGATACAGAAATCTTCATTATGAAATGTTCATTATAGTAGATTCAACAAAATTATCTTTTGCACTATGTAAAAAAGAGTGCAGAATTAAAAATGAGCTGTTTGAAAAGATACCACTTTTTGTCCGAATCTTGAAGTGTTATTTTCAATGACCATTTTGAAGTAATAATTTGGCAATACACATTTGTTAGAACTGGTTTAGTGCTAGCTGCTGGCATAGCCCCAGTGTTAGAGTAAACCATTTCTCTTTCCACAATGGCACCATAGCAGCAATTGGCAAGCTAAGACCCTACTATGATGTCTCTGAGTTGGTTATTATGGTTGGGAGTTTACTTGGCTTACTATAGTTTTTGTATGTAGGTCAGCATGATAAAATGAATCATACTCCAAAAGTCTTATTCCTATGTGAATTCTAAGAATGAATAAAACCAGATTTTAAATACTTTAAGTTAAATATTTATCAGCCCTTCAATTAATGCTATTTATTTGTCAGGATGATTTGTCCTTGTCTATAACATCTGTATTTTGATTAAATAAAATTAAGGATGTCTTACACAATTTTAGATTTAAAATTCAACAGCAAGCTATGCAGACAGAAGAGCTGGAAGAAAAGAAATGTGAAAATGCTAATCTGAAACAGGTAAGGTTTTATTGCATTGTAATGTTTTATAGAGAAATACATTCTTTCCTGTATTTACCATGTCCTGTGTTTGAAGATTAGATTGTATTTTTAAGGCTTTTTTTTCTCTGAGGGACAAAATGTCCACTTCAGATGTTTAAAGGAGAAGTGTTCAGAAATCAATCATGCTTTCCTGGACATTTGTAAATGGATTACAGCTTTTTGCTTCATGTGTTTTGTGGGTACCAGGAATTTCAAAGCTGAATGTTTATAGACTGGTATATTGAATATGGTTATGCACTATTTAACTGGAGATTCAGTTGCCATGGAGACTTATAAATTGTTTCTAGGTAATGCTTTGCATTTACACTGCATCTCTCATCTGAGGTTCTTCAAGTGTTTAACAGATGTTTCATAAATGAACAAACTAGTGTAAAGAGGTATATTTCTATTGTAGAGTCAATTGATGGCAGTGTGGAAAATCAAATGTGTTTTTTTTTAACTCCTGCTTGCCTGTGATGTTATTTAGTAGGTAATACCAATAGCTGTGCATCAAAGTACTCTGCAAGCTCTGTGCACTTGAAGTTCAAGACAATTATTTTTTCCTCCAGAAATCAGAAATTGAGGGATGTGTCATATAGGGGGAGGAAAAGGAAAGGGAAGTGATCATTTCTGTACACTGGCTGCAGAGGTTGGACTTTTTAGTGCTTCTTTGTTTTGTTAACTGATTGGTACAGTCACTGTTGGCTCTAGCACACTGTGTATTATGAGACATAAGAGCCTGGATAGTTCCACAGCTCTGCTACTAAGTATTTCATCGTCCTCTGGGACTGAAGCATTGGATTTCTGAAGTTCTGGGGGACACTTCAGTGACAGAAGACTCCTGCCTACTTTTCTCATTTTAATTGCAATAGAAACCCTTTGTCTCATGATTTACATTAAAGCTTCTGGAGTAACTGTTGAGTAAAGAGAAAAGAAACAAGTAAAAAAGGGTAATGAAAAGCTAAAGCTAGTTGGCGTCTCCATTTTGCGTTTCCAGTATCTCAAAATCAATTTTTGGTAATTTGCATACCTTCTGAAATGGAAAAAATCTTTTTTGTTTTGGTAGCAAATAAATGATATCCAACTCCAGCTTGCCTCACTTTCTCAATCAGAAAATGATTTGCTGGAATCTAATCAGAAGTTGAAGGAAATAATAGAGAGATTGAAACAAGAATGTCAACATGCAAGGGCTCAGGCAGAGAAAGCTCAACTGGAAACAGAGAAGTAATTTTTTTCTTTTGCCTTTACTTTTCATGCTGCTTGTGTTCTTCTCATGTGGCTTATTTAACTGTGGATTGTATGTTCTGAATAAAGTCAGAAAGTTAAAATGAAGAGGAAACATTGCACAGTTGTAAAACATGGCTGTACATTCTGTGGCATAGTATGTATAAAAGCTTTCCTCATGTCAGCTTTAAAAACAGGAGTTTTTAACATATCTGTTAAAATTAATTATTAGTGGGATACACTGCTTGCATAAAATGAAATTCTTCTTATACTGAAGTGAGTGTAAAACTTGTGTAGGTATAAATGGATCTAGAGTTTCAGACAAGGAGCGTTCAAGCATTGTATTATGTGTGATAAGGTTCCGCAGTCCCAGTCAGTATGTGTGAATACTTCTTTCCCTTTCCCACTAGCTACTTACAGCTGGTATGAGGTAAGTAAAACCTTACAGAGTATCTTCTAGTTCCTCTCATCAAAATTAAAAATAATCACTTTCCTTATTTTGCACAAGCTTGACTGTATACCATCAAAGTATGACAATAAATGATGAAGTAAGTTAGTAAATGATGAAGGAAGCCAAATTTTATTCAGATTCTATGTAGAAAAGCAATTTTTCCTGTAATTTAAAGGATAATTTGTTAGTCTGAAGTGGCTTTTCAGAATTTCCCAGTTACCAAATATGTGTCTAACTTTTACTGGGTTATTGTGTGGTGGGAGTTTTAAAAAGTCAGTGTGCCAGATTGAATATAAAACTTCCAAAGGTATAATGTAACTTCTTTTTGTTTTAACTTCTTTTTTGCTACTGATTGCTACTGCAACTGCTATGTTGTCATTAGTTTAAGTAGTGCTTTTCAATTTAACATTTGAAGATATTATTGTATTTGGACTGCAAAGTATGTCACCCGCACATTAAATACTTCGGATGTTTGCTTTAGGGAGGTGTGCTCACATGTTGAGTGAAATCGTTGCTGTTACTTGAATGAGACTGTCATTGTCATTTACATATTAATGGATCACAAAACAGTCAGGACTAGGTTTTCCTAGGAAGGCAGTGGAAGGAATTTGTCAGTCCTCAGAGATCATTGTACAGGTATGTAGGTTCTGAGAGATGCACTAAAGCTGATACTGCAGAACGAAGCATCTTTGTAGTCTCCATGTAAGTTCTGCAGGTCTGTGCCATTGCTATGATGGGATCTTTGTGTCATGTTTCCATTTTTTTTATGAATCTGTGAGTAATAGAACATCCTTCCTCAGTTCAGTAAATTGTTATGAGCTTGAGCACCCAAGAGTTAAGTTGCACGAGCAACTTAAGTTGCACAAGCAAGAGCAGGTGAAATAGAGACCAAAAGATGAGAAAGCGTAAGATAAAAAGTTTCAGATAAATCAAGTAGTGCCAGTTGAGCATTGAGTAGGCAAAGCAGCTGCATGTCTGGATGTGTCAATCTTAAGCTTGGAAATGAAAATGTGAAAGGAGAAAAGGGCTGAAGGCAAACTATGGGACTGGTACAGATCAGAGATGAGCTCAAACAGGTACTTGTTTAGCATTTTGGGAACAATATTAGTGGCATTTAAACCAAACAAACAACAAAAAACCCAGAACACTTCAAGAAACTCTCACACCCCACTCAAGGATTTTTAACCATTGCTTCAGCTGAAATCCTCTTACTGCTGAGCAGTGCTTGTCCAAAATGCTTTGGTTCCTGGTACTAGTAGTTATTTACAGTCAAGAAGGAGGTACAAGCTGTGCTGCATCAACTAAAAGAGCCATGACAGGTGACATGTGGGCCAGGACTCTGGTTCCCAAATGAGAGTGGATGATGCCCAATACTTCTGCTGTGGGGAAGGGAGAGGTGGTTTGGTGAGAAATTTATGGAGATGCATTCAGAGTCCCTGTAGGGAACCTGCATCTGCCCAGGACTGGAGTAGTGTGGATGCACTAATACCAAGCCTTGGTCTTCTTAAAATCCGCTACATGGAATCTTACCATTTGATTTTTATTTTTAACTGTAATGGATTTAAATATGCCATTAATTCTTGTCTGCTTTGACTCACAATGCAGGTAGCCCAAACAAACAAGGCAGCATGGAGAAACTGGCTCCTTTCCTATATACTGCTAGAGAACACAGCCTAATTTTAGTGTGTTGTAACCATGCAAAAGTCTAAACAGATAACATATGCCATTGGTAGTGTGTGTTCAGCTGGAATGTTGTGTAGAAACCATATTAGTGGGAGCTGCCTGTTGAGCTGGTGTTTGTTCTGCTTGGGAGCACGTCCTAAGCAAGCCTGTTACAAAGACTTAGTAGACCCCTTAGGGCAGCACACTGCTCTCCCAAACAGAGAAGGTAGTTGTGTCAACTCTTCTGACAACTGATGTTTGGAATAGGCATCTGCTCTTGTGTTTCAGTGTGATAGTTTGACTTGAATTGAGGAATTTTCTCTGGGTGGTTTGGCAGAATGCCAGTCCAACAAAGCACCAACAATTAGCTTCTTGGAATTGATTTTCAAAATTTATCTCATGGTTGAAGAAATCCTAGGATAATGCATGGGTTCAAATGTTGTAGTCACAATTAGATTGTTAACATAATCAAATTTATGTCAGATGCTTTAAGTATATAAAAGTAGGAGATGTGAAAAGATGCATCTATTTTAAGAGCCTTAAGGCATTAATTGAACATGCTTCTTGGTTTGTATAATCTCTTTTAACCTGATTTTTCCAAAGGACTTCAGAATACCAACGTATGGAATGGCTGCGGGAGAAGCATACGCTTACTCAGCACATCACAGAATATGAAGAGAAATACAAGCAAATGAAGAACAAGCTATGTCGAGCTGCTGTTGCTCAGAAAAAGGCATGTTGCCTCTTTTTGAATGATCCAGCCTGTGCAAAATTCAACTTTATGTTAGCCAGCTAGAATTGTTTCACTGTTTAGAGTTTATTTGCAGTGTACTGTATATAATAACTAAATATATTGGGTTCTTCAAGATTAGCATAGAAATAGGTTGAAGTGACATGCAAAAGAATATTACAGCTGACAACTTTGTTTTAATGCCATCAAAGATTTTGTGAGGCTTTCTTTGCACACACGTGTGCATTGATGGTTGTTGAAGAGGTGGACCCTTTGATGAGGGAGGATGATGTTTCAGATACGAGACAAATGATGTTCTACTTTTCCTTGATGAAATATTAAAATTTTATTTCTTCTTCTAAGCTTACATTTTATTAAATAATTTGAAAGGAAAGGCGGGTTGTTTGTAAAACTGCAAGATTAATTAGCAGTATTATACATTGAACATTATGAAATCTACCAGTATCTTTTAAGGTCATGAAAAGTTAAGATCAATATTTGAGGGGATGGGAAGCATTCATTTTTGGTTATGCTTATACTCCTTTATATGTGGTCATTTAAAGGATGACTATTGTGATTCTCAGATACCATTAATGTTTGTTAGTACAGCTGGTCACTGACCAACGAGTGACTAGCAGCTGTGCCTCTTTCATTCACAACTATGGATCATTTTCCATCTCTTCTGCTTCCCAACATGCCAATCTAAGCACCTTCAAACAACACATCATCTCTTCTTAGGGAAGGAAAATCCTATGAAATGTCACAGCTTGAAACTGCGTACAGTTTAGAGTTAATTTTTACAGGATATAATCTATTAAGGTATTACTTAGCTGTTTGAAACATCTGTTTGACAGAGAAAGACTCTCAATGACAATAAACAAAGGAGGATGCATGAGAAAATAGAACTTTTGGAAGCCAAGATGGAAGAACTAGAAAAAGAAAATCAAGTGTTAAATAGGTAATAAACTTTGCTTTTTCTTAGGTTGAAAAATTACATGTGCTCAAGGTATGACTTACAGATATGAAGTATTTTTGAAGATACATGTTATCTAGATTAGTAACCAGATTCCAGTCTAATGGCCTTTTCAGCACTAGAATTCTTTGAATAGATTCTGTTTAGAATGGGCAGCTGAGAGCTTATGAGACAACTGCAGGGCTGTCTCTTCAAGAAGAAAAAGAGAAAGAATACCTGATAGGCAGAGTTGCAGGAATCCCTTTAAAAGAAGGAAGTGAACAAGACTTCAGAATTGCAAGAGAAACAGACAGGGCATCCTATTTGAAAGAGGAAGTCCTGGTTTTTCTCTCTTCATTGAGCCCCTATGGAGGGCTTGATTTGAATAATTAATTTACTGTGGCATTTCTGACTCACTACTGTGAATGGTATTAAAAGCTTAATTTATGTAAACTCTATGATTAGAGCAGATAGCTAAATATGTAGAGGGACATTTAGATAGACATGTAAGCAAAAGAATATACACAGATCTTCTACCTTCCAGTCCTTCTGTGTAAGGATAGGTAGAAACTGGGGTTGTTAAACAGCAGAGCACTCATGGAGAGCTGTGCTGCTGAGCTGGGATAATGAAGATCTTGAGCAATAAGCAATGTCTTATTTCCTAGACAGAATGTTTCCTCTGAAGAACATGCTCGCCTCCAGAAGAGGCTAAAGGACTTGCAACGTCGGCACAATGAATTCCGGAGTATAATTCTGAATCCTGACATACCGGCACTCAATCCCGTCGGTGTAATGCCCCCGTCTGCCTTGCCTCCTGGGCCTGCAGCGTCCTTCTCCTTTCTTCAGGTGGTGATATATTACAAGTTGTGAAAATAATACAGCAAAAGAGGGTACTAAAACAGTTTTTTTACTGACCTTAGTCTTAAGGAAGGCATATTTCATCTTTGAACTGAAGTAAGAAATTTTTCCTTCCTTGCAATAAGAAGGAGTACTTGAAAGACAAAGGATATGTTACAGAATGTAACCACCAGGTAGTTTTAAGCCAGTTCTCCACACTTTGTCCTTCCCCTCAGAGGCTTTAAATGGCTCCCTCTAAGCAAGAAATGCTAGTGTTCTTACACCATGGTTTCATTATTACAAAGCAGTATTGCTGCTCTTGATGTCTTGTGTGGTTAAAAGCATCTTAGGCTGAGCTGCTGAGGGTGAAAATCTCTGGCTGAGGTTGACCACGACTTTACAGATTCATGGTTACTGAGACCTCAGGTTTGTGTGCTCCTTCATGTGAAAGGAGGAACAGCTGCAAATGTCTTCCTTCCTAATGCTGTTCATCAATAATGTCAGAAAAATACTCACAAAAACACTATCAAGTAAAATTTTACAAACAAGGATGTTTTGGACTTTACAGTTTTTATTTTCCCTAAAGAAAATGAATGTATTGCTCATTTTGGTCCTTTGTAAATGTGCAAAATGTAACAGAGCCACTTTTTTTTTTTCCTTTTAATTTCAAGGAGGAGCAGCATCAAAGAGAGCTTGCCCTGCTTGGCAAGCGGTTGGAAGAACTAGAAACCAGACAAAGAAAACAGCTGGAAGATCTTGGACCATCTAGAGAGCGGGTAATGGTGGGGTACAGGGACTTGGCAAGAAATAAGATCACTCGAGAAGATGAAGCACAATGCGAGGACTCCAAATAAAATCTGCACACTCTCAATGCTGTTAGCTTTCAATGACTTATCCTTTGTACATGCTTTTCATATTTTGCCAAAAACATGGTTGTATGTGCCTGAATAGCATAAAGTATATTCTGCATAGTTACCCCTTTGTGGCTCCACTTGCTTAACTGCTGGGTCTGAGGGCAAAAATACTTTTTCTCACTGGGAAACATAAAAAGGATATGCAGGGTTGCCATTCATGAGAGGGCTGCATCCTGAATTTGTGTTACCAGTTTGGTGATGTTTAGCATAGCAGCAGTTACAGGCTCAATTTTGAGATTCAACTGCAGACAGTTTGTTTCTGGTTCACTAGAGTTCCCACTTCTCTCAAGTGCCCACTTCTCTGGGCATGTGTGGGGGAAGTGAAGTCCCTTCCACTATAAGCCAAGAGCAGTTTGGGGATGATTTGATGAAGCTGAATAGCCACAAGTCTGTGGAACTTGATGATGTTTATCTCAAGGTCCTGAGGGAACTGGCTGATAATGTTGCTATGTTTGGAAGTCATTGCAATCAAGTGATGTCCTCGGTGACTGAAACAAGGGAAAGATTGCTCCCATTTTTAAAAAGGGGAGAAAGGATGAACCATAAAACTTCAGACCGGTGTGCCTCACCTCCGTGTCTGGGATGATTATGGAGCAGATCCTTCTGGAAGATGTCCTGAGGCAAGTAAAGGACAAGGAAGGCAGCCAAGCAACCGTCATGGCTTCACTATGGGCAAATTGTGCCTGAACAATATGGCCTTCTATGATGGAGTGACAGCGATGGTTGATAGGGGAAAACCAACAAATGTCATCATTTAGGCTTCTCTAAGGCTTTTGATATGGTTCTACATGACATGCTGATCTCCAGATTGAAGAGACATGGATTTGATGGATGAATAGCCATTCAGTGGATGAGAAATTGCCTGGATGGACACAGCCAGAGAGTTGTGGCCCATGGCTCTATGTCCAGGTAGTGGATGGTGATGAGTGGAGTCCCTCAGAGCTCACTTTTGGGACTGATGCTCTTCAGTACCTTCATCGATGACAGACAGTGAGATTGAGGGCAGCCTCAGCAGGTTTGATGACAGGAAGCTGAGCTCTGCAGTTGACACAGCGGAAGGAAAGGATGTCATCCAGAAGTGGGCCCATGGGGACATTATACAGTTCAGCAGGTCTTAAGTGCAAGGTGCTGCATGGGGTAGGGAAAATCCCAAATGTGAGTATAGACTGGGAAAAGAAGCCACAGAGAGCATCCCTGGTGAGAAGGATGGGGGAGTTTTGGATGAAGGGCTGGTCAGAGCCAGCAGTGTGCATTCACAGCCCTGAAGGCCAACCAAATCCTGGGCTGCAGCAAAAGCAGCATGGCCAGCAGGGCAAGGGAGGCTTCAGGGAGACATTAGTCTTACAGTACCTGGAAAAGGCTACAAAAAGGAGAGGGACTTTTTCTATGTCCAGAGAGTGTCAGGACAAGGGGCAATGATTTTAAATAGAAAAAAAGGCAGGTTTAGATATTAGGAAGAAATCCTTTACTGTGAGGGTGGTGAGGTACTGGAACAGGTAGTTCAGAGAAGTTGTGGATGCCCCAGTTCTGGAGGTGTTCAAGGCCAGGTTGGATGGGGCTTTGAGCAACCTGTACTAGTGGAAGGTGTGCCTTCCCATAGCAGGGGGATTGGAAGCAGATGATCTTCTAACACAAACCATTTTGTGATTCTGTGGACCACTGCCAAGACTCCTTCTCAATAAAGTGTGTTTTTCCATAAAGTCAAAACATTAATCTCAGTACAAGAAACTGAAAATTGTTTTTCAAGGTTTGGGTTGTTTAAAATAAAACTGACATTTAATACAAAAACTTAAAACAATTTTTTATAAATCCTTTAACACTTAATAATATCCTTTTACTCCTTCAGTGTGAAAGTATGCTAATCTGGGTTGCAGTTTTGATCACTAACAATGCTGTAATCCACATCTAGGTTGGTATTTTGATGCAGTTAAAAAGGATAAAATGAAATTTTAGAAGCTCTGAAAACTTCTATTTGCTACCCTTGACAATGGGAAATTGTTTTTCTATAATGGGATTTTTTTTTTCAGTTACTTATCAGACCAGTAAAAGATTTTTGTGAAGGATCAATTATTTATCTAAATTTTTTTTCCCAATAATCCCATAATGATGACTTTCCTGGAATTGTAGGAATTTTTTTAACTGGGTTTTGTTTGTTTTTATTTGGTTTGTTGCTGTTGTTATTTTCAAAATACTGCAACAAAAATACAGGACAGTGAGAATACACTGTGCAATCTTCTGAAATAGGTTATTGAGTATTGCTGTTAGACTGTAGGAATAGCAAAAGAATGACACTGGCATTAACTCAACTCTTCTCTCCAGAGGCTGCATTTTTCATTTTCCATAGTGTGTAAGGATAAGGATTTGTCTTGGTTCCAGCCAGGACAGGGTTAATTTCTGCAGTAGCCGGGGTGGGGGTGGGAGGGGGAGCTGGGGTTATTCTACACCACATTTTCCGGGATCTGGGGAAGGGGATCCTACTGGGTTATGTAGTATGCCAGACTCCATGTAGTGAGCAGCCACGTGTGAATCTGCTTCCCTCTGTCATTAGTATTGTTGCTGTTACTGATCATTTCCTTCTCTCATTGCTGTTCCCAGTAAGTTGTTCTTGTCTCAACCCATGATCTTTACCTTTTCTGCCTCCAGTTCTTCTCTCCGTCTTGCCCCAGTGGAGGGGAGGTGAGGCAATGGGAGAGCAGAGCATGGTTTCCAGTGTGTCAGTGGGAGAACTAAATTGGGGAATACCATTTCTAAACCAGGGCTGCACATTCTTTGGGAATTTGTTAAATTTCTCTGAGGAAAACAATGTAGCTATTAGAAATAACAGAAGCTATTCCTGATGCCTCTTGCAGTATGAACTTGTACAAAGTAACTTCTATGTCTGAGCCAGCTTTGACAAATAGGATGGTCACCATCATCTACCAGCATGAAATGGTTGCAAAGAGCAGCTTTGTCTGTCCCCAGCCGTGACTGTGTCAGCAAGGTGCTCGCTGATGTCAGGGCACAGGGGAGGTTTATACAAACCGGGTAAGACTTGGAAGGCAGAAAAAGGGTAATAGCAGGAGGAATAATAGTCAGCACCAGATCTATGGGCTGCCTTTCCCAGTTGGTTTCGGACTTTTTTGTGTGAAAAAATTTCCTGTATTTCTTGTCCCTTAAGCACCTTCTCCTAAAAGAAGAATTATTGGGTTATCATCCTTTTAAACATTTTTAGCTTTTTAAAAGTATCATCCCCTGTCAGACCCTTTAAGCAGCGCAGTTGAAGTGCAAATCCCGAAGGCTGTGAGGAGGTGTGGCAGGCACTGCACAATCAGCCTGTCCGAGACCTGTTGCTGCTTCCCACAGGTGGGAAGGCAGCTGGGAGTCCTCCAGTCCAGGGAATCCCCTTCCATTCAGACTCTGCCGGAGGTCACTGCTCAGCAGCTGCTGGAGTTTAGGCCAGTGCCTCCCCTCCCCAGCAGCATCAGATGTTGTATTGTACCCTCCTGTTCCACTTCTTCCCAATTTTAGTGTGATGGAAGTGTGCCTTGCTGACCTGTATGGCTCTGTCCTGGAGCCTTGGAGAGCTGGAGCTGCAGCACTGTTTCTCACCTAATGCCTTTCCATGTCTTATACTCCATTCCTTGCGTGACCTTGAACTGTTATCAGCTGCGTTTGCTTTCTCATAACCATATAAAAGTACACAATCAAACTAACCTCCAAATGCTTTTATTCTAGATAAACCCATACAAACACCAACATGTATTTGTCATTTGCACTTTTTTTAACCATTCATTTTAAACAACAGATTAACTTCTGTACAACAGGATTTACTTTACACATTAGTAAGATTTGACTTCAAACGAGATGACTGCAAAATAATGCTCTGTAAGCTAGTGTTAGAAACACGCTGTTTGCCATAGCAGTTTGCCTGTAAACATGGGAAAGTAAGTTGAAGAGAAGTTTGCTTTTCATTTCTGAGGATGCGATTAGAACTGTTGTGTTGCTGTAATACCCATAATAGTCAGAGGTGGTTCTTTTTCTCTGTGTAACAGTAATGGCAAATTGCAGATATGGAACATGTGCCAATGTTTTGTGTGCTGACCCAAACCTACCAAAAGAGCCACAATCACTTAATTATACTTCACATCACTTCGTGAGATCCACTTGATGGGTTACAAAGTCCCAGTACGACTTAAAAATGGTTTACTAACAGAGTGACGCTGTTTAGGAGGCTTGAATAAAAGGCAATAATCCTATTCCAGGCTGTAGGTAAAGCTACAGGGCCTGCTTCAACACATAATCTCTAGAAATCATTAAAGCTATTGTAGCAAACAAGCAGTAGTACAAATACAGAATAGGACTGATTTTCATTTCCTCATCAATATAAACACATATAGTGAAGTTCACAGGATCAGACCAACGCAAACAGATTATATTTTACAGCTTTTCAAGCAGAAATGTTGGAGTTGTTTTTTCTGCCTGTACAGAAGGTTACTGTTGAACAAAACTATCACAGTTCATTTGAATGCACTGACAGCAAACACCTGAAGTAGAAGAGAACTAACTGGAAAGTGTAATCCGCTCCTGCCTCTCCTTCATTATCAATTACTGTGCTTTTTCTATTTATTTGATGCTGCTTTAAAAGGTTAGATTAAGAACAATAAAAATCAAGCCCTTACGTGCAGGTATTCCAAGCTTAAGTGCTAATCAAACCATGGTCCACTCCAAGATAGGTTAGAGGTGGGTGGGGTTTTTTCCCAATTAAAATTGAACTTATCAAAATACATTGTGCCAGGCAGAGAACTGCTGAGAGTACTGCAACATTGTAGTGCAGTGTCCTGAACAAAGCCATACATTCCATCAAGTATAAAGTGTAAACTTAATAGCAAGTGTAAGACTTGGATTTAAAAAAAACCCAACAAAGCCATCACAGTATGGGTTGGTTGGTGGCTGCCCTCTCTGGTATGCAAGAGGAACAACTTGTGCAATCACACGGTAGGGAGGGGCAGAGCAGCAGGACCGTGTTTTTGTGTTTGCTTTTCTCTACATTAACAGCCCGTCTTGCTTCTGCCACAGGTGGTCAGTGTGTGCTGGCACTGGCCATGGGATTATGCCTGGGGCCAACTGTCTCTGTGACCAGAGGCAGCACTAGCACCGTTGCCTGAGCTCTGGGGCTCCTCCAACGCAGCACTGCCCCAGCACTGGCTTTCTGTACCAAACCTTGGCCCTCTATGCCATTTGCAGCCCACGGCACTTTTCCCACAGCCTGTGGGCCACTGCTCTACACCAATCACCTCCAATGCGGGGGATCCCTCCAGAAATGTATGGAAATGTATCTCCTTGTCATGAATGCCTTACCTCAAATCTAAGGGCACGTGACAGCCTCAGAATGGGCCTCCTGTTGTAGAGGATGTGACTGAAGCAGAGTCCATGGTGACAAACTGTAGTAGAGCGAAGGGTTGTGCTGGTGCCATAGCCACAGCTGCTCCTCTGTGGCTTTGCTCAGTAGCCACTGCATCAGCCTCATCCCAGCAGCACAGCCATGCCCTTGTTTTCTAGCTGGGCCCACTTTGGCCACCAATGCAAATGTAATGAGCACCTTCCTTCCAAAATGGCCACGCTTCAAAAAACCCCAGCTGGACTAAGGCAGACAGTTAGCCCTCCCCACCCCAATCCCAGCATGTTTGTATCAGTGTCTCAAACACAGTCAGAGATTACACCAGTCTTCCTGTTCTTAAATATTATTAAACCAACCTTTGACCTGAACCCCTCTGACATGTCGGCTTTAGGTCTGTGAGGCCATTGTAGGCAGATGGCAAGGCTGGCCAAGACTGTCAGCTTTGAGGCATGGGCTGATTGTGCACCTGAGTACAGGTTTGTGCACCAAAGTGCAGCCATCGTCAGCTGCTTCATCAAATCACAACAGTGTCCTGATGCAGTGCAGTTTCAGCTGTGAAGTTGCTCACAAGTGTTTCACAGCTTATTTAAGGATGGAAAGGTCAAAAATGTAAACACAGACTGATGGTGGCTGAATGCCCTTTTCCAAAAGCCTCCCCTCACCTCTTCCCCTCAGTGTTTCACTTCACTTTGGACTTTCTAACCTAACAAAGGTAAGTCCTGCCATGTGGCATTTGGCCTTCCAACCTCAGACCCACTGTTTCTGCTAAACACACTTATCCTAAGTGCCATTTTGGTGCCAGGTTGTTGGGTTTTTTGATGTGTTTGGATGTGGGGGATTTTTTTTTTTCTTTTTTTCTTTTTTTTTTTTTTTTTCTTTTTTTTTTCTTTTTTTTTCTTTTTGTTTTGTTTTGTTTTGTTTTTCTGAACAGGAACTAGCAAACATTTGACTGGAAGGAAGGAAACTGCAGCTGACCCGTATTCTGAAGCCGGAGCTCACCCTCACAGTTTGCCAAGCTGCTGAAAGGATGTGGCGAAACATCAGCTTTTTCTCTTAAAAAAAAGAGGTAAGCAACTTGCAAGTTCATGTGGGCAACTCTGAACTTACAGTGTATTTTGCACATCTCCTATGACCTTTTTTTAAAGTAAGCAAAAAGCTTACTAGACAGTATTTTTGAACCAAAGGGTTATGTGTGTTCAAGTACGTAAAAATGCTGACCCTGCCAACATTAGGTCACTTTCACATGCCCCTGTGTGAATATGTAACCCTGCCCATATTTCATTCCCAATTGTAGATTACTTGGAATGGTCAGAGTGGAGAAGAGTGTCCAAATGTCTCAAACCCTGTACATATAGTCAGTCAAAACAGTTTTGGGAGCAGTAGCGCTAATATCAAATCCCCCACAGTGATGCTGTGAGTCAGTGCTCTGCTCAATGCCATTTGCATTTTTTCTTTTCATCAAATAAGGCTTTTACTTGCTGGAGCTGTTTCTGGACTTCTTCAAACCCCCGTTCTCGCTCAAGTTTGCTGACAATCTGTTAACAATTAGCAAAAGAGAGAATAATATTTTTAATGCTTATTTTACTCGCTATTTTTTAAAGCCTGCTTTTCTGTACTCTAACAACTACTGACAGAAAAATCCATTGAGTGCCTGCCTATCTGTAAACATTCTTTTCTGACTTTAACACTTTATTTTGGTAGTTTTCCTTCCAAGTCGTTCTGCTCACAGGATTTGCAACACTTCCACAAAAGAATGACTGAGCCAAGCAAAAAAAAAACCAAAACAAGTTCAACACATGCTCATCTCTCAGTGTGTGAGGCAAGGCCAGTGCTCTGGTTTTTACGCTAGAGAAGATTTGCAAGTGACATTTTATTTCTCTTCCTCTGTCCTATAAGCTGAGGGCAATAAATGGCCTCTTTTCCTCTAACTCACCCACTTGGCTCTGGCCTAGGTGATAGAATGGAGCACTACTACTCTCTGAAATATCTGCTGGCAATGCTATGCAGAGACAGGTCTCAATAAATAAAGAGGTTTAGCTGCTTCCAGTCAAAAGCCAGATGGGGAAGAGCAGAGGGAAGATTTCCTTCTAAGGATGTGCTAAGTTAACCAGTACTAGCTTGGAAAAAGCAAAAATGGGCACTAAGACTAGAACCACACTGAATTCTCCTGTATCAATCATTTTAATGAGCTTAATAAAGGGTGATACCATTTTGAGTATCATCCCAAGCTTGTTTCAAGAGGCAAAGATTTGATGCTGAATCCAGATAATTTGAGATGTTCGAGAACTGAAGTGGTAAGCCAGCTAACAGGTGACTGAGAGCTGGATGACTACAGCAAGTGCTGGTGCTGTGCTGCTGAGGATGAAAGAGAGAAAGGCCTGGTTGCTGGGAAACCCAGACAACCTGCTGGAAGCATAAGGAGGCCTTCAGGCAACACACCCCAGCTGGCTCTTATCTGAGTCCCTGCACAGGCACATGCAGCCTCTGTTAAGGATGCAGAGCAAAATGGAGTGGAGAATCCTATCACGCAAAGTGGAGGACAGGGATTTTCTTAGAAAGCAGCTTAGAGGTAGCCTGTGACTAAGTACTTTCAGCTGAGAAAAGATTTCTTTTGTTAGTAATAGCAGGGACTGGAAACTATAGCTGCTTCTTTCTAAGAGAAAGACTGTTAAAGCAGAGCATTAAGAGCGCTATGATGGGAAAGGCGCAGACACCTCTTGCTGTAAGGCTGTGTGCTCCACTGAGGTGTTTGCACTGACTGTTAAATTAAGAACCCTGGTGCTACAGTCTAATCTTTCTGAGCCTCCAGGGGAATGGAGCACGTGCACAGGAGTTGTGGCAGGCATTTGCAGAGACTCTGCAAACACAGTATAACAAGAAGCCTCGACTATTAAGGAACTTCGTCAAAACTGCAAGGATAATCTTGCTATTGTCTCTGCAATACAGCAGTGAGAGTAAAGGTGCACTGACAAACCTTTGGCCTGTGCCCCCTCGGCAGGGTGGGGGCTCCAGCTGCCCTGGGGGCTGCGCCCCTCGCAGATCAGCAGAAGGGGCAGCCTGGGCTGCACTAAGGAGGGGCTGCCTCTGGAATGGCACCCAGCAGGTCACATGGCAGCCCGGCCCTTGGTTACTGTGTCAACCCCCACATTAAGGATTAAGCAGAAACTGCCGATGTGCTTACCTCATCATAGTATTTCACTATGTATTTGTAGATTTCAAACAAGGCCACTTTCTCATTAAATTCATTTTCATGTTTCTAAAACAGAAAACAGTTTTGGTCAGATACTTCTCCTTTTAAAAATAAAAAAACATGAAAGCAAATGAAGTTGCTGCTTCTCAACCATACCTTAGATTCCTGAGCTAGAAATTCTTCAACCTCTGCAGTGGTCAGTGGAGGGAGATCCCTGATGGCTTTGTAGTATGCTTTCACCTCCTTCTTGTAGAGTGGAATGTCCTTAGCATAGAGAAGTTTATTTGTTGGTGCTTCCTTAAACGAAAAAATTTGAAGCCTTGTAACTTTTCACAGCACAGATTTCCTAAGGTTCCACCTCCACACAGTTAATTGCATCTAATTGTGTCTGTGTGACTCATTTTTCTTTGCTGTGGTTATATGCAGGGAACCAAGGTTATGAAACAAAGATGTAAGCCAGGGGCAGGACCTCACTAATAGTATATTGTGTTCCATGACAG
The DNA here is from genome assembly GCF_965231275.1 of Zosterops lateralis. NCBI lineage: Eukaryota > Metazoa > Chordata > Aves > Passeriformes > Zosteropidae > Zosterops > Zosterops lateralis. The sequence goes on from NC_139765.1 coordinate 29,540,912, forward strand.
CTTCCATGTAATTATTTCTACTGACAGTCAGGAGTGATGACCTTTTGTCCCTCAGACATATTTTTCTTTCTCACTTTTTCCTTACAGGTCCTGAAAGCTGAACCAAGGAGCCCGAGGCTGACACCCCATTTTACATACAGGATTCAGCAGTACTGCCGAAAGGGAAGTTCCTCGGCAGTGTCGCACCAGAGAGTCTTGTTAGATGCAGTCCTGGCAGAGGTTCCCCTAAATCTCTTTGGTCCCTTCTACTCCTTTCCCTCAGGGGTTTGAGAGCATGAGGAGCTGACTGCCAGGCATGCACAGCCAAAGGAAATTTTTTTCATCCCAGGACTTCAACAATCCATGCCAGTACAGACCTACCTGGGAGCTTTCGGCTCATTCGAGGAAATATGTGCTGATGCTTGTGATAGGAGCCGCAGCCCCACCTGGAAAATTGATTTTCAGAATGTAAAAGTGGGGGCTGCTGGTTTCCTGTTTAAGTTCTGGGCAATAAATGACACAACCATGTGATATCTTGTCACCACTGTTTCCAGTGATGAAGTGGTGAAGTAATTTAAATGTTTGTTTTCTAAATGGCTAAAAGATGTTTCAAGATAAAAACATAAAAATCATGAAAGTAAATACATTTTAATACTAAAAGGTCACAAGATGTTTACTGCAATGCAAACCTTTATCAGGTTTCGGCACCCCTTTTCAAATAGCTAACGAGCTGTTGTTTCAACAATACTGCACAGTGGATTTTAAGCACAGAAACCTAACAACTGCTCATTTGCAGTTTTTCCATCAAGGAAGTGATGTGCTTAGCTTTAATTTATGATACTTCACTCCTAAAGTAATATAAATAAGCACATTATTTGCTATTTATCTTAAACAGATGAGCAGTTGGATTAGACCACATAGGATATTAGCCCATTTTTATATGAATGCTTTTAGGCTAAAAAAGTCTCTAGCCTGTTTTCCTTGGTAGTACGTGCCTGAACAAAAGCTTTCTGCTTTGGTCCAAAGAAAAGGAAAATACCCTGGGGAAAAATGAAGTATTTCTGATCCCCAGAGTTCTGGACACTACACTAAAGAGTTTTTTAATGTAAGATTCTTGAACTTGTTGCTCCAGCAAATCATTTTGCATATAAAAAGGGAGCATCTAATATATGTGAAAGGAACTGTTTCAAACTTCAGAGGTCTTTTAGTATTTCTTACAGCTTCCACTAGCTCACTGTGTGAGTTTTCTGCACACTGGTGTGTGGCAGACAAAATCCGGACTACTTATCAAATAATGTTAATACTTTTAAGACCTTTGTTTAAAACTACATTAAAACTTCATCAAAACCTTAAAACTTCCACCTTCTGCCACCTATTGTGTATACACTCCGTGCAGAACTGAACTGCAGAGAAAATAAGCAGCAGTTAGCTATAAATAAGGCATTCTCATAGCTGTATCTGTCTACTGGTGAATTCTTCAAAGTCTCAGGAGACAGAGCAATGAGGAATGGAAGCCCAGCTTAATTAGGCCCCTGACAATTCTGCCCCCAGTATCAGCAGATCCAGGATTTCATCATCTTAATCATTATACAGTTGAAAAAGACATCGATTGAGAAAGTAGTAGAAGACTGGAGGGGCAGCATTACCTTCCCCAGGGTCTGTTCTGCGAGAGAAAAGGCATCCATGAAAGCTTGTGCGATTACAGACAAACAGCCATCTATGTGTGAAGTCTTCTTAATATCAAAGACAAACTGGGGATTCTTCAGTATGTTCACCCAGAAGCGAAGAGGAAGACTAAGCAGGAGAAAGAACAAAAATCTTTAAAATCAACCACTCAAGTAGCACAACTGCTTTAAAATGGTCCTTAATTGCAACTGCACTCATGGAACAAAGCACATTCCTGGCTTCTTCACACTAAAAAAGGGGTCAGGGAACAAAGGCTACGGAGCAAACACATCTGTGAGGCACCCAGCTTCAAACAGTGCTCTCAGTCTGCAGCTACTTCTTTCAGAGTGTGAAGTCGGTGTGCAGACTGCACAGACCTGGAAGCTCTTTGTGTTGTATTAAATCAATACACAAAAGTTACTATTGTCCACGAAGCCAAACCACATCGTATTCCCAGACATGCCAAAATCTTATTTTTCTGATCCCACGTGACACATTCCATTTTTGCAGCTACGTTTTCAGAAAGCACACACCCCCTGCATATGTCCCATGGGCATACCTGTTGGTTTTCCATATGTGGACCACATCAGGATCAGTAATTTTTTTGCTCTCAGCCTGGGCATCCAAAAAGTCAAAAAAGTACTTGATGGCAACAGGTGCTTTATTGTTGGGTAAGCTCCAAATGCTCCTGAAGAGCTTTTCAACAACTGAATGAATTGCCACCTGAAAAGTAACAAAGTTAATATTTTGTTATTATTACACAAGAACAGGATATTTTACCTCAGAGAGCTGTGTGTGTTGTGAGACAACCACAGACAGAAATTACAATATGCTTGTGGCAAACATCAAGGCCACAGGCTATAGGCAAACAAGAAAGTAACAAAAATGCAACTACAATACACCACAACAAGTTCCTTTCATATGTCACATGTTCTGTTGCTCTGCTTACAGGAGGAATCATGGTGAACTCTGTGATAAATCACAGGTGGAAAGAACCACTTGGGCTAATAAAGACAACATCAACTCTTGGGATACTCTTGCCACTGTTGCTAAAAGCATCTGAAATTTGTGACTGGAATTAAGAGGGAGCTGAGAAAAAGCAGTTTCGCCAGTTTCCCAGGGCACTAGCCTTCCAGGTGCCAACATATGCTCAACACGTGCTCATCAACACTTTACAGTCAAGTGGCTCTGGCACTTGATCTAATTCTAGGATAACAGCTTCGGGTCCTATAACACACTAATATTAGAGAGAACTGAAAACTTGGTATGTCTGATACGAAAGTGAAGATATTTGGCTCACTAATGGAAGGGTTTGGTTGCTGCTGGACTCGCTGACATAATCACAGAGTATCCATAAGTAGAGGCAAACAATACAAAACACTGTTTTGTGCTTTTTTTCTTCACATCTGTTCCAAGATCAGTTCAGCCCAATCGTGTCTCAACAAGGATTTAAGCATATCCCAGGGCCTTGATGAATACTGGCCAGTTCATTTCATGTGGTAAACTCTGCAATTGTGTTTGTGTGCGTGGATGGGAGAGAGAGCTGCAGAGAGAGGAGATGGTGAGATGCAATTTCCTTTAGTGCACTGCCTATCATGAGAGGAATTTCACAGCAAAGGTATCACAGCTCTGTTGTTCAGGGCAGTGTCCTACTTTGGAGAAGGAGATGATTAATTTAAAGCCTTTTAAAAGGACTGTTTCTAAAAAGCCTGATCTTTTCTTCTGTACCTCAGTCTTCCACTGTAAGACACTACTGGTTTAGTCCAGCATTTCCTGAGGGCTCATGCTAGTTTTCACAGGTAATGAAAAATGACCAGTCTTCACTCTCACTTTGGGGACTGTCCCAGATTACTTCAGATGCTATCAACAACCTAATTATATAATGATTGATAGATTTTTAAATGTAAGAAAGCTATAATCGTCATCCCTTCAGGCCTCTTGCACAGCTCTCAGTGCACCCTTTAATATTTTATCCAATACACTGTTGCAAAGAGTTTTCTAACCATTTTGAGTTAGTCAGAAACAAGATGACGTTACCAGAGGGAGTGAGTGGGGCTTATTCCTAAGCAATGTACATTGCCTAAATTAGGTAGTTGTATTATAAATCCTAAGGACCTTGCTTTTAAAATTAATCTAGTTATTTAGAATGCCTAATCTGAAACCCTAAGAGATTATTTCATTTAGTGGGCAGTATCTTGTGAAATTCAGGCTTCAGAAGTTGTCTCTAAGCTGGGCAAACTCTAGAGCAAAGTGAGGAGATTGTTGACTGAAAGCTGTCATTCCAGAAGGGTTGATTCTCACTCTACAGAACTCTATGGTGACTCACTTTCCATAAGCTAAATAACAACCTTTTTCTTCAACCTGGGAAAAGGGTTGTCCTTACTGAGGAGATACTATGTGTAATCAGACTGTTTCAGAACTCAAGCATTAGAAAACCTGAAATGTGTCTGTCTTTGCAAATGGTCATACCCCATATCAGCACACTGATTTTAACATGCTACCTTTTCATTTAATGTTTGATTTACACATAGGAAGTCTGCACGACTTCTGGTTTAATTTGTGTTTCTGTTATGCCAAACTAGCCAAGCCAACATCAGCCCTCCTCCAATGTAAAGCCTTTACAGTTTACCTTGGTTGACAGAAGTTTTGTGAGATACATTTCTTTCACTTTGAATTTTTGCTTTCCTTTGTGACCTCCTCCCTTCGCATCTTTGTTTGCCTCTGAGTCTGGTAAAATCTGTCATGAAGAGATTAGAGAGATTACACAGATCCAAATACAGCTCAGTATTAAATCTACCACTTAGCAGTATAATGATTCAACTCACCAAATGACAGTGTTCATCTGAGTAGTCCACATCTAAACAACAAAGGCAGAGAGCAAAGAGCCATTAATGAAACATGCAGCTGCAAGCTTGTGAGTTCTGCTGGGCTCTGGGCCGTGCAGCAGGGTGCATCCAGGATGCCAAGCAAGCACAGCCAGTGTCATCCTTTCCTGCCTCAGTGTGGGGGAAGCCCCTGAGAAACGCACAGACCCTGTGCACCTCCCTAGTGCCGACCTGTAGTTCGGACCACTAAGCTACTGTCTTACTTATCTATAGGCATCCTATCTGCTGCTGGGGTAAGCTGGCAGCAATCACAGCTCCTCTGAAAGGAGGACAAGATGAGATGATTGCAGTGGTTTAAGTCTCTAAAAGTGCTGTGTGCAGGTGGGCTGAGGTCAGGCTTGAACACAATGGCTGGGAACAGACAACCTCAATTTTGCTGAGGGAGAGGCGACCCCGTGAGATGCACATGTCTCTCCTAACTTTGATGATAAGGAAACACATGTTAGGAGTGTCTTCACAGGGGCTGAAGAAAGGTCTCCCCTCATCAACAGCTGGGTGGGAGCAACCTGCATCACAGGGCTAGGTGAGATGAACTGGCCCCCTGTAAGCACCCTTTATCGCCTGACAGGCTGTTGAGACAGCCAAGTCAAAGCTTTCAGAAACACAGCCAAGAGAACAAGGAAAATTACCAAACAGTGGGGGTTTTATCACTCATGTCTCTGGACAGTGCAGCACTATGTCTGTGATGCACAGTTCTGGGCACCAGGGAGAGAGGCATGTTCCCTCTCTTTGTCACCTGGGATTTCCTGTCTTGCTTTCCTACCTATGAGCCTGTATCTCTAAGCAATCATTTGCTTACGACTGTAAGCCCTTCTGTATGTAAGCCCTTCTGTGATCCTTTCCTCCTTCTAGGTCTACTGGGCCTTCCGGGGCCTCTTCATTTGGCTCAACTATATCAAAGCACCAATTTCTCCAAGCTCCTATTGACCAAGATACTATCTGCCACAGCTCAGCCCTCAACATTCCCAACCATTCTACACAGAACTTTAAATAGGTCGCAGTCCCTTTGTTACCTGATCGGGTATTTGCCTTCTTTTTGAAGACTTTTATGGTTGCTCCATTTGAAATCTGAAAGAAAAAAACCAAACATATCATCCTGAAACGAAATTCACAAAAGCCTCAGTTTCATTTCCTCTGTCACTCAGCCCGTGGCAGTGAAGGACAGCCCAGCCTGCTTTGTTCTCACCACAGTGTGCACGGCCTTCAGCAGGCAGCCAGGGCTGGGCTTTCAGGCACGGGCAGTAGCTGAACTTCCTCAGCATTACCCAGCCAGGTGGGAAGGTACCTCTTTCAGTGCACCAGCCTTGAAGACCTTTCCCTTCCTTCAATTTTTTCTGGTTGAGCCCATATCTGGACATTTTCATTTTCATGTACTGCTCTGTGCTGTTTCTTGCATGCATTTTTCTACAGATTGCTCAGGTTAAATTCTCTGCGTCCAGTGCAATCAGATTTTATGGGGAGGTGAGGCAGAAAGGTGCAAACAAAGGTGAATTCTCTTCCGGTCCCCTTTCTTTCAGCTCAGTCTGTTCTACCCATATCTTGTGGAGGGGCCATTTTGAGGGTTTAGCCTGGTGCTCCCAAGAACTATTTTCAAACTGAGCAAAATATTTATACATCATAAGATCAAGATCCGTATCTTACCATCCTGGGATTTCTAGGAAAAATCTACCTCCTCCTTCCCTGAATTTACAGTGTTGCCTGGATGTTACACATTATCTTTAAAACAAACTGGCAAGCCATGCTTTTATTGTCAAAGAGTAACTAAAAAATGGCTCCCACTGAGAGCTACACCACTGTTCTGCTATCAAATGTTGAGTCTTGCCAAGTGCTAGTGTACTTGCCTCTATAATTACAAAAACAACCGGCCAGTTCTAGGAAGGGATCTCTGCCAAAATAATTTAAGTGTTTTTTAAACCTTGGCAGCCAGCCTGGTGTGAGAAACCAGTTTAAACATAAAGATACTCTATCAAAAGCTGTGTCTTGTGCCAAAAAAATCTGCACTTACGTTTGCTCCTGGAAAGTAAATGCAATCTATTTTATGATTTTTTTGCAGAGATTCCATCTATCATACAGACTTTCAGAACTATTTTAGATAGCACAGAATGCTTGAAAACCACACTACAAATAGGAATATGTGCTAAGGCTAGCTTGTAAGGGGATACAAACACCCAGACAGTCCTCCTACTTGGCCCTGAAGACAGATAACAGGAACAGTGCTACCCAGCAGCTTATCCCCTCCTGGAGCAATGTGGGCAACATGCTGCCTCCATTCCCTCCCCAAGAAGTAGGAGGGCAGCTCAGTGTTGACTTCTGTCTTGAGGGAGATGGGCAGAGCTCAGAGGGAGAATCGTGCTCACCTCCAGAATTAGAGGCATTGCTGCAGAGCAGCCATGATCAAAGCCTGCACACTAGGTTTTATTTTTGGGACAAATTATGCTTTTAGCAACGAGTAGGCTATGCTTCTCCTTCTATTATATCATTACTGTAGCAGCCATACTTGCTGTTTCTTTTGTGTGTGACCCAATTAAAACAAACAAACAAACCAAAACCATTTTTAAAAATCCCTTCTTTTTGTATCTTGCTGTCTAATAATTTTTTGTGGTGGGCTGCTCCCATGGACACCTCAAAATATCTTTGCTTGTCAGGTGCATTATTGAGGGGGACAAACAGGGAGAAGAGAGATCTCTTCCAATCCAGACAACATGGAATACAGGTATTACTTTGCAAAACAGAAGACTAGTGTGGCTGTATGCCTCTTGTTCCACAGGCCTCCTGTCCTCACTGTAATCCAGTCCATGCCATTGAGCTCCCAGGATCACACTCAGTTTTGGGGCTCTGCCTGCTCCTGGAATGTGTGATATTCATATCAGTTGAGAAACTGGAGCTGTGTGACTGGACAGCAGATCTGAAAGTGACTGTCTATCTCTCTTCTTATGTGGGGAATAGGATGTCAAGATAATTAGCAACTTTCTTGTCATAGCTTATGGTTATTCTCATGGAAGTGATAGTACAGACCTCATGAATAAACATACCGATAAACCTCCTAGGAGCCAAAAAATTAGAGCAAAAGTAGCACACAGGCCAGAGGCATAAGAGAGTCTAACAGTACAGTAGATTTTTTTCTTTTCACAAACACTACACAAAAATGCAAATGTACCGTTCTTGCATATCTTAAAAATCAGTGTAGAAACTAAGTCTACTTTTTCCAAGATCAATTGGTGACTCTGGGACCTACAACCCTCATGCTCCAGTGTCTTAAAAAGATTTGTTGGTACTTTCCAATTTCAAAGATCTGGTTACTTTCTAGCATTTAAGGCTGGCAAACAAAAAGAAAAATTCAGGCTTGCCACAAAACTTGAGGTATGGTTGAAATATAAGTTGGAATTTCTCAGGCAATGTTACTGCCCTCATAGAGTGTATGCAGTGTTCCTTTTTCTCGCTTTCTAGACCCTTTTACATTTCTTTTTGCATCAATATGCATACAAGAAAATAAACTAGATATGCTAATGGCTAATACTTGCCACTAAGCCACTGCCTAAAATGCCACTGAGCTTTTGCCTAAAATGTACATTATTTTGTCGGTGCCAGAAAATGTGAACTAAAATACTGAAGAGACATGCAGCACAATTTCCATAAGGCAGCTGCTAAGCTATAATTAGTGTAGTTACAGCTTTGCAAAAACAACTGAGCCTCCTACCTAACTTGCATCTGCAAGAAACCCTTGCCTGCAGAAACCTCAGACAGAACAAGGGCTGGGACAAAGATATTCAGGGAAGACAGAGACCAATGGAGCAGACTTATTTGCCATGAAGTCTGACACCCATGAGCCACAGTATGCCATGAGCTCCAGAGATGCAAAAGGCTGCTGGGAAAAGCAAGGAGCACCTGCAATAGCTGCGTGTGGTAAAGAGGGCAGGTACTGCTGCATTAGGCAGAAGTTCAAACACCTAATCTAATTCAAATCTACACTGACCTTTGCTGCACAGGTTCAAACTGCCATACTACAACGTCTCAATTTGTACAAAATCTCTACAAGTAGAGTGGAGGAGGTCATACGTTCATCTATAGACAAGATTCAAGACAGGCACAGAAAAAGCCACCGGATGGGACATCTGGGTTCACTGCTGATGCCTGTGAGGTAAGGAGAGCAACAAATGCCTACAGAAATCTGTAAAGTGACTCCAAATGAACTTGCTTCAGATCTAAGCAGCCTTGTCCTCTGCCCAGGATACAAAGTCCTGCTAGGAATCCTTGTTTCTCTATGGATGGCTCAGTATTTGCTCATGCAGACAGCAACATGTTCCGTGTTGGCTCAGGTTCCTCAGCCTCATATAGCGCTGCAAAGCACAGACCTACAGCAGTAAAACTTCTAAATAAATAAAAATTTATGAACATGTTAAGAGCCAGACTTTCAAATTCAATGAGGCATGAGGAAAGATCTGTAAAAGCCCTCAGCATGATAACATCCATTTCCAAAATCTATCTGTAAGCATCACATGAACTTCCATATCACCTGAGGCCAGTCACCTGCTACACATTTTCCTCCAACATCTCACTCTCTATTTTGACTGGTGTCACTAAAAACTCCTTAGAGAAATAATGCTGCTTGCTACGCTTTCACAGTGTGCTACACCCAGGAGGGCTCTGCCACCAGCTGGAGTTTTGTATGTAGTTGCAATGATGGACAGATTATTGCAGTATTGCAAACAACTGCTTTACAGGTGCAACTGGAAGCAGAGGGGAAGGCTTATGGTACAAGTGGCAACAGCAGATGGAAGCAGAAACAGACAGAGAAAAAGGCAAGGAGAATGACACAGGAGGCATCAAGAAAAGAGGGAGAAAAGCCATGAATCCTCTTTGTTCTGACTCACAATGAGATTTCAGAAGTATCAATACTGCCTGTTTAGATAATCAAAATATGAGGTGGGATGAAGTAAACAGTTGCTTATGGTGCAACAAAACCTCAACAGCAAAGATACAAAAAGACCCAAGGCAATGTTCACAGCTGGAAATCAGATTCTGTTTTAAATTAAACGCTTGACGGAAGTAACAGTTTACATGGTATGTTTGAACCAAGCAACCCTGCAACAAGAAAACCTCCGAAAAGTAACAGAAAACATGACTCATTGGCAAGAACGTTGTGTGCCACACAATTCTTTCCCTCTGTTGATGATGCTCAGCTGTGACTTCAAGCTGTGCAGATCACATTTGAGAGCAGTGGAGAAACATCTTATCAACTCATTGGTTTGGCTTCTGTGCTTACCTCGTAATGACCAATGGTATTTAGCTTCCTTATCCCATCCTCCATCACCTCTGAGGAACCATCAATATCTAACAATTCTCTCTGCTGCTCCTCAGACAAAAGTTCTGCAGTATGACAGCAACAGAAAACAATTACACTCCAATGGCATTCTCACTGTACAGATATTTGTAAAGAAAAACAACACCTAACTGTTTTTGGACCAATGACTCCCAGCTGAGTTGCTTCTCTCTATCCTTGTGCTAGGTCACATGAAAGTGGTTTTGTGCTCCCACACTTCTGATTCCCTTTCTAGGGTGACAGCTTGGGTGAGCTTTCCTTTCAGCAGGCTTTGGTGCTTCTCTTTGTGTTGGTCAAGGCAGAGTTTTTGGAGGTGCTTTCACCTAATCACTATTCACAAGTGTGCCCTACTGTTAGGGTTACATTGGGACTAGAAGAAAGGTTCCACAAGCCACTTCTAAGAGATCACTAAAATGAGCTGTACAAGACTGACATAGTACTTGTGAAGGGTGGTCAGACACTTGCAAAGGATACAGACATCAAGACATCAGATATGAAAGTAAATTATGAGCACTTGCCAACACAGCGTGAGAAGGTGAGGAAGTATTAACATCTTAGGGAGCAAGTCCAGGAGGAGACAAATGCCAATCATACAGCGTTTGTTAGGTTTCCCACTAGGGTATGTGGGAAGTGGTATGGTAGCAGTAGCAACATATCTTGGGCTCTTGAAAACCCAACAAGGAAAGGTTTGACTCATCTACTGGAACAGCCTTATTTACATCTGTAGATATTGTAGGTGACTTTGTGAGTCACAGGCAAACTATTATATAAACCTAATCTGACTATAAATAGGATTTATTTGATTTATTGCCTGATCAAGGGCAATGTAGGCCTGTAGGAAGGAAGGAAGGGAGGTAGGAGGAATAGTAGATAGGGACCAAAATACTTGATAGTCATGATATGTCATCTTATCCACTGACAAAATTTAACAACTGGCTGTACTTAGATGGACGGGCCAGCCACCTTATTCACCCCCAAAAAGGAATAGAGAAATTTATATATGCATAATAAATAACATCTTTTTGTTAATTGCAATGCTGAAGTCCTTGCAGAAATGAAGCACATATAGCTCCAGAGTTCTAACTAGTAACATAAATGACCTAGTTTTTGCCTTAAAATTCCTCACAAAAGCTACATTCTGTATGAACTCTGAAAAGAATTAAAGCCAAAGACAGGCATTCCTAATAAGAAAACTCCACAACAGACCAGTAAATTCCATGAAAATACAACACAGTGACATTCTCTTACCAAGACCAATTTCATCCAGCTGAAGACCATAGAGAAAGCCATTCTTATTAAAGAAAGCCTGAAGGCTCTTCTCCTTGGCTTGGCCTATGGTGTCGCAGTCGAGAACATTAACTTGGATCGTTTGACAGGCATCTCCACTCTCGTTTTCTGGGATTTTTTCAAAGATTATGTTCACCGTCTGGGGAAAGAAACACATGTTATTCTGACTTACAGGGAATGTCTGGCATAGGAGACCTACAAACTCCTGACAGATTTTCAGCACCCAAGAGATTTTCAGCATATTTATTATTAAAGTTGTTTCAAATAAAGATGATTTGAAGGAATTACACAAAGAAGAATTTAGAATTCTTCTGGTTCAAAAAATGAAAAATAGATATATATATAGCTACATATTTCCAAGAGTGTATTTTGTCTTCTATTTTTGTGCAAATTTATTTCAGTGAATTACCAATAAACAACAAGAGACAAAAAAGAATCACAATGCACGTTTCTAGAAAAAGCAGACCTTTTATGTAAAATGAATTATCTTACAGCAAAACTGTAAGAGAAAAGATCTGATAAGGTTGCTGAGTAAGAAGTCACAGTAAGCATGATTGATTCTGAGTGGATAGAAAGCAGTGTTAAAATGCATATTTACACCAGCAGATTATGCTGAGTGCCTTATATCACACAGAAAGTACACCTCCCCTGGAGGTGTCAGCATCTGTCTGCATACAGCTCTGTCTCTGGAGGCAGCACAGACAGGGCTGCCAGAGAAACACTGGAAAGAGAGAGCATGTTGCAGCAGATAGAATTCAAAGTGGTACAGATCTGCACAGAAAAGTGCATTGTGTTCTATTAGTTGTTATTTCAGGTCAAACACTCATGTCTGGTTACAGCAACCCTGCCCTTTAGCTTACAGCTACTCCTGCTTGGACACAACTCCTCTGCTAGGCTCCACACAAGCTGAGTAGGGGCTGGAGGATGGTGTCAGTGACACTGAGTGACCATCTCCAGAGAATTTTTTTTTGTCAGGTCATATTTTTGATCAGACCAGGCAGATTAACTGCTACAGGGCAGGGAGTAAGGGATGAGCACAGAATTGCAAGGGCCAAGCAATAATATCAAAGATTTCCAGTGCCACAGCCTGCTCTGTGCAGTGAAATCACTGTCCAGCTACATGGATACAGATGTTCTACTGGAGATGTCTTGGGACAGAATTAAAATAAGTGTTTTAGGTGCCAGTACTTGACTGCAAGTGTCATAGGAAAATAAATGTACTCAAACGATTCTGGCCGCTGAACAGTTCTGGTATCACATTTATCTTCTGACTGAAATGAGAAGGCTGCAGGTGTGACTCTGTGAAGGACTGAGCATTAAAACAGGAAGCCAGTAAACCATTTTTTTTCTCTGCTGTCATGTGAAGGAAAGAACTTCTCTCCAGGTTGTTGCAGGGACAACTTTTCTATCTTCTTAGAAAAATGGGTAGTTATTAATAGTTGTAGAATAGTATTTTCTGCTTATTACCCAGCAAGAGCGGAAATTACAACATGTTGCTGGTGAAAAAAAGTAGTCCAATGCAACAAATAAACTTTACTGTCTCTATAGAAGCAAAGGGAGTATTCAAGACAGGGTTGCAAAACTATAAAGATCATGATTTAAGAAAGACTAGGATATAACTGAAGTAACAAGGAACAACTTAATCAAGACACTGAGATGTTTAATTGTGAGGAAAATGAGTCCATGGAAAGGACAGACGGAATGAGAGACAAGGATATGTGGGAACTGCAGAAGAAGCAGACTGGACATCATGCCTCAGGTTGGGATTTCATGCAGAAAATTAGTAAAAAAATATATTGGCACAGCAACGAGGGAGTCATGCTTGGTTAGGCCACAGACCAACAGAACAGACAGCAGTCCTGTCCTTGACTGTGGTTGCCCTGAGGTCATGGTCTTGTAGGATTAAAATGTGGACAGGAACTAACTGTATTTTGTCCTTGGAAAAGTCACTTTAATCAGTTTTTGCCCCTTCTAGTCTGTGAACTGATCTTTCTGAAATACCTCGTGCACTTTAACTGATGCTGATTTGGCTTTACACCCTTGGAAGCATTCTTTCCTTCAGATGATCCTTTCCTTCTAACATTATTCCTACACTGCAATATGCATGTTCCTGCTCCTGCTTCATTTTCCACTCCTTTCAGACCATCAAGAGGAACTGTCTATTTCTCTTCCCCCTTTCCTTTTCGGCACACTCTCACTGGCTGCACATTCCTATGCAGCCTCTTCAGTCATTAGCACATGAGAGCCCTCCCATTCCTGCTCCACACTGTAGGATGACAGGACTGTAAAAAGAGAGTAGTCATCTTTCATGTAGGTGGAATACAAGTCATGTATGGGTTCCTTAAGTGAAAGTATCCACAGTGTGAGGATAATAGGAAAGTTCTATAACTCAAAGAAGTGGTCTGATGGGAAGGAATATTTAAATGTGTAAAAGTCTCTAAGCCATGAGAGCCATATGGTTTTGCTGATATGATTTCCTGCAGAAGTTAATCTTAACTGATGAAGCAATCAATGGGGAGCTAGGAAGGCCAATTATTATTAAGTTGTCCCTCTGCAACTCGAGTTTTCATAAATCAGATTCAGCCTGTCTGACAGCACAACCCCTGGCTTTAGAAATCATCAATCAGAAGCTGACAGTCACAATCACTATATTTACACACATAGTGTAGAACTAGAAAAAGAAACAGAAGTTATTGTAAAAGTGTGAAGGCCCTTTTATGATCAGCTCTGGAGGTCAGGAAATATATGAGAAATCACAGGAGGACATGTGAAAATCACAAGATAATATCATCAAGTCTTTTTCTAAGCTCTCTCACTTTGCAGAAGAAACAAAAATACTATCAACTTAGGGAAAGATCCAGGAGAAAAATTATAGCACCTGGTCCAAGCTAACATTACTTAGAGATGAGACTTCACGCACTAGAAATTATGACAGCAAGACAAAGTCACAGTACTCTTCAGAAAAGCTTTAACATGGGTTACAAGAATTGTTAAAGGCTACTTAAGGAGAAGGTGGCACCTGCACGTACTCGTATAGGAACTAGCTTGGAACCTAGCTACAAGACAGGAACAAACTTAAAAAAATGTACTTTCACCCACGCAGTCACAGAAATAATGACATTTGAAGACAGTGCTTGCAGATGGTTTTTCAGATTTGTAGTTTCCTTGAAAATTAATTTCACACAATGAATTATTTAGCAGAACTATTAATAACCATAGCAGATAATAAATGAGATGTGGTTTAATAAAGCAATGTGACAATATCATATTTTCTTAGAAATAAAGAACAATAATCTGGGCTATTCAAGGACTCTTATTCATTACCCTACACATCAGCAATGCATCTGAACAAATCATATTTCCATTTATCAGACAGAAGGAAAAAAACCCAAAAAATTCCCTTTTGATTGGTGAAAGTTAGGCAATTTTTGTAAAGAGTCAGTACCAGGATGTACCACATAACAAAACTGCCTTAAAACTACTCCCGTCTCCCAGACTATGAAATACAATCAAGAGGAAAAATCAGATTAATTGCATGATCCTTCTGCAGCAGCCGGAACAGTCACCTGTGAAGAGGTTATAGAACAATTATAGAAGAGTTAGCCAATTGGCACAGAAAATGGTGCAGGAGTCAAATTTAGGCTAGATGGGCACTACACAAAGGATGGGTTGTGCTGTTAATGCTGCAGTACGTGACACTCAATCTGTCTCTAATCCAGAGGACTCTCCTGTAGCCAACATCTGCACTGCTCACTTTGTAGCAAGGGTTGCTGTGTTCTTTTCTGCTAACAAAAATCCCCATATGTCACATGCTTTTAATAGCTTCCTTATCTCTCACATAGTGTGACTAATAATATCACAACAATGATGTCTTATTAGGAAATTGGTTTCCTTGTCTCTGCTTTATTCCCCTACAGCCCACCCACTTTTTTAACACCCCTCATAAAGCAGTTGAACAGTTGAAACAACCTTCCACTACGTGGCTTTGCTTCACTTTTAATAAAAGGCAGTTGGCTGAACAGGTGAATTAGATCATTTCTTCCCAACTAAAAATGCAAACATATTTCAGCAAAGCATTCAACAGCCCAAATGCCTTTTTAAAATAAGCAGTGACTACTCAAAGGAATGCTGGGGCACCAAGTCTGCCACAAGAAGTCTCCCCTGGTTTCCCACAGGAGATACACCACTGACAGTGTCTCCCATTCCAGGCTGGCATTTTCTATTCAAAATCAAACTCTTCAGTGAAATGCTAACACTCAGCTGTGGAGTGCACTTCTCCATCAGTCATTGAGCAAATTATCTGCCGAGGGGTGCAGCTGCTTGTCTGCCTGTGAGAAAGCAGGCTTGCTTCCTCAGCCTGAGAAAAGGATCCATGACACATCCAACTCTCTTTCAAGGCAGCTTTATTTCTCAGTACTCAAATATAAGCATAGCATTAAAGAGCACAGCTTCTCAGCCCATACTTGACCAATGCTTTTAGAAGCATCCTTCCTTCAACTCCTCCACTTGAGTATGTACTTCAGCAGCCTATCTCTGTTCAATGCCTCACCCTTCCTAGCAGAGAGGGTTAACAGTAGGGCATTGGGTGATCCAAGGTCGGTGCCTTTTTAAAAAGGCATGGGGCCCTGCCAGGGAACAGCTCTAATGTTATTCAAACACTACATGTTTCTAGGTTCTCTTTTTTTCCTGGTTACAAATGGCCTGAATTTTAAAAAACCTCTCTTGATCTGTGGAGCTCACTCTGATTTTCAGGAGCCTGTCTGTATCCTGCTTTTACTGGTTTGGAACCGAACTCCCAACTCCGAAAGGAGAGATTCTCATGCAGAGCACCTACACCCTTGTTTGTACCCTGTTACTGATTTGAGAATTGAACTCCCTACCATGTAACCCTGTATCTTCAAGTACCTACACAGCTTAAAAAAATCTGGACACCAAATGTCTGCAGATTTGCTTCACCATCTCTGTATCATCCTCTTTTTGGCAGTATTTTTATGTTTTTCTGGAGAGGTAGATTTTAATGTACTGCTGTTGTAGGGTTGGGGAAAGGGGCAAACCAAAATACCAACAAAATACTGCAAGACTCAGAATGTAACTGCAGTGAGCAAATGTACAAATGCACTTGAAAACTCAGAACAGAATATATTCCATTTAGAAAACAAAACCTGCAATCTTTTATGCAGAAATGTTCTTCCACAGTAAGGAGGAAACACTTGATTCCTAATCTGTAAGCTCACAGGTCCTGCATGTCAATGCAGTGCATCTGAAGTAGTGTTAGTGAGAGAAGAAGACTGACTACTTTCTCTCTAGCCTCCTGTTAAATACTATTTTTGAATGGGAAATGTGCACAGCTGGCTTGCTTCCCCAACCCAGAAAGCCTCACCACTCCACCTAAGTCTCTTTCACAGCACAGTTTTAGCTTCCAGCGTAAATCCGAGATAAACCACCAAACAAAACTGTTTCCCAGTCCAGTCAGAACAAGAGTCTTTGAACCTAATCTCTGCAATTTTATTGTAGGATTCCTCTCTCCTTTTGTGATGGTTTTAAAGGGAACATTCAGCACTTCTCAGCTAAGCCCAAGGAATGCTGCACCTAAACGGGGAAAGCTGATCTATATTAACCCTACAGCTGTATCATTATCTCCTATTCAAAAGCAGGAATAAAACGTACAAAGGCAGGAAACAAGGTTCAAGAAGAGCTGTGGGCTCTCACTTCCTCATCCATCTGCAGACAGTGTTCCCCAGTGATAGCAAGGCCTTCATACCACTTACCTTTTCTCCTCTTCACTGCAGTCTGACCACAAGACCCTATCAGTGACTGCATGCATAGAAGTAGCTCTAGAAAAAGTATTTAAGGTTCTTCAACAATTTCAGAGTTAGCTATCCCCTCCAAGGGGCTCTCAATTTGAATGTATGCTACAAATAAGAGAAGTCAATTAATTCCACAGGACTAGATGTTTCTGTGCAGTCTACTAGTAACAGGCATATTGAGCTTGCTTGAAAGTTGTTGCTCTGCATCACTACTGCGTTTTACATCCTATGGATACATACAGCAATACATTTAGATTTACTCTGGATCTCAAATACATGCCAGAATGCAGCACTCAAACAAGGAAACCAAAGATCTTGGATTATGTATTTGATTTTTAGTCACAAACTTCCTTTCCAAATGCACACTCTGGTAACGTAGCTTGAAGTACCTTCAAATGCAGCCTCTAACAACAGCTTTGTAAGAAGATTTGACTTTATCAGTTTGAAGCTCTCAGTAGAAAATGACAATTCAGAAATGATTCATAGAAATGTTGCCATTTCAGTGAGTTACCTATATGGCCCAGTGAGATAAGTCCAACTGATTGCTGACCAGACAAATTTTCAAGAGTCATGTAGTCTACTCCAGTATACAGCATCTTAGCACCTCCAAGTTCTTGCTTCAAAACAGAAGACAGGCAGACCTGGGACTTCAGCCCTACCAGAAACTTAGAACACGGACTCTGGAAAAGACTGAACTCTCCTCCAAAGCCACCAGCACTTGAACTGTCCTTGCCATGACCATTTCTGCCTGCCAATTTCTGCTCCCAAGGTGTGAAGCCCACTATTCAGCAGCACTTCTCATACTCCTCATTATGTCAGGTAACTCTGACTGGAAACCAGGAGCTAAGAAGCAAGAAAGCCACAAAAATGACTGGAAATACACATTTTGAAGTTCTCAAACTTAAAATCACTTGGAAATTCTGAAGCAGAAGACTGCTCCGGTTATTCTGAAAACCCTTTTCAGACTTCCTATTGTAAAAATCATGATTTTTACATGCTCCAAAGTGCAATAATCCTGCTATCCCTTCTCATCTCAGTGTCACAATGACAATCAATAAGGCAACTCCAGCTTTCAAAGACGTTTGGGTGCAACTGGAAAACAGGAAGTAGGTGCTTTGAGACAGGCAAAAAATGTGTGGTAAAGTTCAGAAGCTTAGCTAGACTCCCAGATATCTTGTTTTTAACCAAGCAACTAAGTAAAATCCACCATGCTGTAATCTTGCTAATTTGAAGCTGATTTGGTGCTAATAATATGGAAACCCACAGCAAATCATTGCCTGAAGATTAGCCACAAGTAAACACAACAGAAAAACAAAACCTCTGCATTCCATTCTTTCATTCATTTGTAAAGTGCAATTTAGTTGAAATTCTGAGCATGTTTATATTTTTGTAGTATACTTTAAAATAAGAAGGATTTTTTAATACCCTGAGACTTCATTAAACCTACTCTCTGGTGATTAATGCATGCTGTGAAGTGAGGAGTAAGTGCTATTTTGTGAAATGTATATCAGTGAAACACCAGCTAGTTAAACTCTTAGCATGTTTGGAAACTTTGTTTGCAATAACAATTTTACTATCTGGGTACTTAACCACTACCTTAGTGTCTTAAGAGCCTTATTTTAGCTTCTTAGAAACAGAGAAAACATTACAGCTGTCTGTGCCTGGAAGGAACACAAGCTGACAAACATACCACTGTTTTGAATTCAGACACTTGCCACAGCAGCCAGTCTTCGTTAAGAGTGTACAGGGCTTTGCAAGTTATTGCGTCAACAGGTCCTTTGTTTATCCTCTGATTGAGGGTTGTCACCAGCAAATAGAAAGGTTCACCAATTGTCTCCTAGGACAGGAAAAAAAATGCAAGAAACATTTATTTTTGTAATCATTAAATGAACATGAGTAAGTCGAAAAAAATCAAGTGTAACAAATGGTGTTATTTCCTTTTAAATAACTCATTATCTTGCAATTAGAAAAGAAAATCCCTCCAAGCAGATTTATCTAGTTATTTGTTTAACCTCCATCTTTTGCTTTTCAGTGTGAAAGTCTCATGCAAATAGCAAGGGACATCTGGAGTGAGTGGCAAGATAGCTCATAGCCCCTTGCTGTGCTCAAGCACACTACAGACAAGCTGCTCCTACTCCACCTGGCAGACACTTCCTAGTTCCACCAAAGAGTGGGTGGGGGGTGAGACATGCACATGTTCACATGCATACTTCATCTCCTTCTTCCATTTTCAGTCTTGAGAAAACAAGCTAAGAACTAGTTCGCTTTGGAATTGGTGTCTCCCCCTTTTTGTCTCTGAAAAATGTCTTGGGAGCAAGCTGGTGAGACTTACCCTGGTGCATCAGCAAAAGAAGAAATGAGACTGGGGCTCTGCCCTCCTGCCTAAACCCCAGGACTCAGGAAAGCCCCTGAGAAAGGAAGGATGTATCTCTATTTGAACGTGACACCATTCCTGCAGCCCAGCTAAGGCATCTCACTAGCACAGCTCTGTAAAAATATCTGGTGTATTGAGAACATCTCTGACAGTTCCTTGGCACTCTCCTCGGTTCCAGGAAACCGCTGTGAGCTGCTGAGCCCCAAAACAATTCTGCTGCTGTATTACTGCAAGCACTGATGAGAGTGATACCAACAGTGTGATAGCATCACATTGATAAGAGAGACAGGAAAAGTAACGAAGCACTGAAACCAGGAACAAAGTGCTATCAAGTTACTAAAATAAACATTAAAATGAAACTAAAAGGTTATTTTGTTTTCATTTGAAGTAATTTAGGTCTTAAAACCTGCAATACTGCTTGGAGGTTGAAAAGTTTGGAAAGAAGTTTAGTTTTCCAAAGGATGGTTTTCCTTAAATCTCCATTTCTTTCCAACAACTTGCATAGATGGGTACAGCTGCATTTTAACAAGCATATCAGTCATTTAATATGATCACAATACATCTCATGGGCTGAAATGTCTGGTATGAGAAGAGGATATGCTGGAATTATAAAATTACCCAAATCTTGGCCAAATACATGACACCATCATTGCTTGGAGATGTGCTCTTTCCCTACCTTCCACTCATGTCAGCCAGCTAAGTCACCTAAACTAGAAGAGCGCACACTCAATGTTAAATGCCAGACTGAATGCTTTAAACTGATCCCTCTAACAGGTCCTATGGAAAAAATCAATCAAAGATTCTCTGCATATCTTACACAGTGAAAAGATGTACACATACCCGGAGAAATCCAGAAAGGCAGACAGACATCCAGTTTGTCAGCAATTTTTCTACCACAGATTCGGTTCGTCTGAGCAGGAGCTTAGGCTGTACATTGCTCGATTGCTCCATCAAGTCCCTTGTCAATACTTCCAAAATATGGGTGAGATAAACTAGCTTAGTTTGTAAGGCAATAGTCAAGAAGGATGCAAACAAGCACCTGTGGGGGAAAAAAAAAAGAATACTATAATTCTGGAATGTCTCTTCTCAGTCATCTTTAATAAATGAAACACACTTCAGTGCAGTTCATATCCTAAATTCTCTCTCCTCAGGCACATAAACTGTCCACTGTTCTCTACAAAAATATAAAAAATGCAAGTCCATCTGCTCTTGTGATTATTTTTTAAACACAGCACGTGTGTCTCTAAATTTAATTTTGCAGAACACCTGCTTCACTGACAGAACTTTTCTAAACTGCAGAACTGTTGATCTAACTGCAGGAAGTGTTTACAGTTTTGAACTGAGCTTTCCTGCTCCTTTGCCTCTTTGTTTATATGTACAAACATTCCAATTTCTCTTTAATTACTTGTTTTAATGGCAACATTTTTTCTTCCTCAGTGTGCGCAGATGGAGAAGGAAAAACGCTCCAGAGTACTGCTTGTTTTGCAAAACGTAGAAAATACATTGGTGTGCTACAGCCCATGTTGTTTTTTTCCGCTAATTCTTTTTCTTGAAGATGATAAGCATAATCATACTATACCTGTCTTTCACAGAGAAATTTTTCTGCTTTTCAAGGGTGTGAATGAGAGTAACAAGAAAGTTCTTGTTACAAATTAAAGCATGCAACATGTTGAAGCTTTCATCCTTGCTCGTTTGGTCTCTGCTCTGGAATAGTTAAACAAAAATCAGCAAACTGTAGTTTGGGTACGATGGATTCTTAATGCTCAGAAAAAAATGGAAAGAAACATTTGGGATAAGATCCTGGCCTCAATCAAATCAGTGAGAATTTTGCATTTCTTTAAAGGCATTTATTTGTTTATAGCAAAAGTGCATTTGTGTTTGTGTACAACACACAATATACACATGCAGAGCATACAATTTTCTGCCCTATACACAAAGTAATGCCAGTAGTTAAGTTTGCCCATCATTTCCCATTATGAGATTCTGTTTCATTTAAGTAAGTCAGATACACATTGGATAGCAGCATCTTACACTTCAAATTCCTTTCACATATAAATTCATGTAACTCTCCTCATGGAGAAAAGGGAACATACTGAAAATGCAAGCTGATATGTTCTAGGACAACACCGAGAGAAGGGATACAATCACTCTTGAAAAAAAAATTAATTAGGCATATCACACTACATCAGCTTACCTGTGGCATTTCTTCACTGAAGATGGATGCAAAGCCTCCTGACTAAAATATAAGGGGATATTTATCATTCATAAGTACACCAAAAGTTTCTAACACATGTATGTTTAATGAGCCAAGCATGATCCTGATACTACTTGAAATAAAACAATGGAAATGCTGACTTCTAGAGCAGATACAATATAAAAACTCCACACAGTAACTTCTGCAAAGGTGCTGCCAAAGCTCACTAGAAAGTGAACTCTCAAGAAATGACCTGGTATCATCTTCAATGTGCTGTGTATGTTACTCGATGCTGCTGAGCTGCACAAGCATGGCAGTCAACCAATGCTCCCCAGGAAGGGCTGTGTGTCACTGTCATCTGCAAAGTGATGACATCTTGCTGGTGTGCAAGGGGTGCTGCAGGCTGCATCCTTCCTGGGTAGCAGCGATAGCCTTTGGTATACAGGGCTGCTGTTAATGACACTTGAGCTCATCTGCTTCCATTCATTTCAAGACACTCTATGAATATTCACTAATGAACTCTCCAGGAGGTCCCTGCTGGCAGTCTCCACTGAGGCACAGGTGCCACCACATACCCAATCCTAGCAAAACTCTCACACAAAAGGAAGCCCCCAGCTCTCAAACACCTTGTCAATGCCCCTTGAGCAACAGATCTACACTTTCTGTCATCTGCTTTATCTGTCATGCAGGCAGCCCCTAGTTTCTTTACAGAATCACAGAATGGTTTGGGTTATAAGGGACCTTAATGATCATCTAGTTCCAACCCCACTGCCATGGGTAGGGTTACCTTCTACTGGACCAGGCTACTTAAATCCCCATCCAATCTAGCACTGAACATTTCCAGGATGGGGCACCTACACTACTCTGGACAACCTGTTCTGGAGTCTCACCATCTTCATCATAACAAATTTCTTCCTTATGTCCAATTTAATTTTATCTTCTTTCAGTTTGAAACCATTAACCCTTGTCCTGTCACTACAGGCCCTGGTAAAAAGTCTGTCTCCATCTTTCTTATAAGCCCTATTTTAACTGAAAGGCTGCCTTCCCTTCTGACGGCTGAACAATCACGGCTGGCTCAGATATTCTTCACGGAAGAACCTTCTGTGCATTGCATCACCCTCCTCTGGACCTGCTCTAACAAGTCCATATCCTTCTTGTGCTGGGGAACCTCAGAGCTGGATGCAGGGCTCCAGGTGGGGTCTCACAGGGGCAGAGAGAGAGAATCACCTCCCTCAGCCTGCTGGCCATGCTTCTTTTTGATACAGTCCAGGGTATGACTGACTTTGGGCTGTGAGCACACATCTCACATTTAATTTTTCATCTACATAACTACGTAACTACATCCCTCCCTTTCCTCATTCCTCCTGTTGTATTCTACCCTATCAAACTCTTCTTCCTCTTCCTCCACTGGCTATTCCCATTCCTCCAGAACTTCTTCAGCAATCCTAATGCCAACTACCAATAAAAGATACACACACACACACACATACACACACACACACACACACACACACACACACACGTGCAGAGTGAAAGAACCAGAACTGCGTTAAAGGTTAAAAATGTCTGTGAACAAGGAACAAGCATTAAACCAAATAATGTGTGAAACTGAGGGAAAACCGAAATAATAAGACAAATTTAACAACCAAAACAAAAATCAGGCTTAGCATAAAGAACATTTTTAGAATAGATATAATATCCATTTAACACCTACATGCATTAAAAGCTATTACAGCAGATTAAATACAGTAAACTGAAGCAAGACTCTCAAAACAAAGACAAGGTCCATCACTCTTAATTTTAGGTACCAGAGTCCCTCTTTAAGCAACTTGTCCCATCCTAAGGGAGATGCCTCAGACAAATGAGATGAACTGCTTTCCTGAGCTGTCCATCTCTGCACTAACTACAGAAGATGCTCAGTGAAGACTTTAAATTTCCATGCTTAAACAGCTTAGATTAGATGATACAAAGCCCATCAATCACACTGGAGGGCACAAAGAGTGCAGTTATAGGCATCATTCAAACACATGTGGTTACTGAAGGAAGTGGTGGTTTGTCACTTTGACCCTTCTGTCAACCCTTCTGACACACCTAGTTGCAATATATACCCTACTGGCTTTTCTATTAATCTATAATATTTATTCAGTGGAGCACTGCTTTTCTGCCACATCCTCACAGCACAAGGCATGTTTGGACACTCCTGCAATGTAAACAATAAGTACTTAGCAGAAAAAATTGGTACACAACCATGTTAAGTAACTTGCCTGACACCGTATGTTTGTAGAGAGCTAACAGTAGCAAGTGTACCTTTGTAGGATAAGTATTTCAAACTGAGACAAAATCCAACTCAAATAATTTCCAGGATATGCAGTGGCATGAGACTCTCCAAGGCAAAAGAGGAGCCCTTCCCATTTTTACTTTACAGAATGCAGCAGAGTGGCGAACTTTATGCCTTTTTATCTTAACTTTTTATTTGCATAGAGCACAGCATTTCCACTGAGTTAGCTTCTACAGACTATTACTGTTTTGACAAGGGAAAGTATAGGAAAAGGTATATTCTTAAGAATAAAACTGCAATTTTAATGCTAATATGCCTGGCAACCAAACAAACAGAAAGGAAAGAAATGCAGGAAGTAAAGTTTCCTTTCTACTTCCTTCAAACCACCTTGTGACTCTCTAAAAGTTAGGCTAGGGGCACAACAGTAGTACCAGCAGAGATATTCCCAGTGTCCTTTGGTGTGAGAACTGGACTCAAATTACACAAGGATTTTGCATATGTAATTGTTAAATATTCTTCTGCCTTAGTGTCTGGCATTTGGTGTTGTACAAAATCCAAAGACCCTGATTCTGCACTATCACATGTATTTAACTTTATCACAATGAGCTTTTACTAGGATCACAAACAGTGATAAAGTGAAGCAGTGTGCAGACAAGAGTGCAAGACTTGGCTGCAGCAGTAATGAGTAATACATGAAGCCTGGCAGGTAATTCACATCCACAGCAGTTATGCCCTAAACTAATCAAGTTTCTACTTACTGGTGTCTGTCATACAGGAAAATATCACCAGCTGAGATCACAGCTTCTGCCAACTGGATAAATGCTTGTAAGCACTGGTTAACATCATGATATAATACTGAAAGCTGTGGCAAAGATATTTATCAGTATCATAATGTGCCACACATGCAAAAAAGAAATTAGTAAGAGAAGGAAAACATTCAAGAGAACACCTCTTTGGTCATCTAATGCAGTGGCACAAATTGCTTCAACAAACACTGAAAATCTCTGCCTCTAAACTGGAAGACATGTAAGTACTTATGTAATTTCTAAGCATCTGAGCTGCACTCCTCAACATCTTACCATTGCTGTCAGCACCTTGGTGTAGAAAGTCAGCACCATGTTAGAGCCATTTCTTCATCCCAGAAGTCTAATTAGGAAGTGTCATGATGTTAGCTAGCGTGTTAGCTAGCCTGACTGTTACTTTAATTAGCTATAGCTCTGGAATTGAAAGCTTGGGAACCAAAACAGCAATGGATAAATTATAGCTCAGTTAAGATGGCCTGAAAGGCAAGCAGCTCAGTGAGGCTGAACAAAAAGAAATGGATACACACACAACCCTTGAAAATTCAAGAAAGTTGCTTTTATCTACAGCATAAAGGCTTGGCTAAATACAGAGATATACAGCCTCAAGTGGTCTTTGGTAATTCTTGATTTAAGCAAAGTTTCTTGTGAGAACAAAGTGCAATTACTGTGTAGTATTTTCTTTAGTTATTTGATCCTGACATTCCTCAGTTTTTTACTGTTAGTCAGGGCTGACAACTGAAAGACCTGTAAATATTTACCTCTGGAAAGAAAGTTCTAAGAGCGAAGTGTTTGTAGTCAAGGAAGGGAACTGTTCCAAAACTATCCACCACATCTAATTCATCCATCTGCAGTTCAGCAAATCCTGAAAAAGCATCCCCCATCCCCACCCAGAGAGTTAGTTTAGTTGACACAAAATCAGCTTCACAATTATAACTTGGCCCAAGTAGATATTCCTTAAGAAACAGTTTTCAGGGAAGAGGGGTTGTTTTTAAGCTGTAGCTCTTATGAGCTGGAAAGTAGCAATCTACTTTTTTTGTTGAAGGAAATACTACATGCAATCCTATTAGCTCAGTGCTATCTGCTACTGCAGTGCATACAATATTAAACAGGAACTCTGATACAACACAAAAAAATCTAACAGCTCCGAAATGAAAATGTTTATATAATGTGAGCTTCTTGACAGTTTCAGTTCAGAAAATACTCTGTAGACCTACCCTCGCGTATTTCCTTACGAATCTCATATTCCAGCAGTTCAAGTTGCTGACTCTGTTTACGAGTTAACTCTTTGGATTTGTATCTAGTAACTATGAATGCCGCTAAAAAGGAAGAAAAAGAGACCGTGAGTACAGGCATCACAGAACAGAAAACTCCTATACAAGGCATACTTTGTAACCAAGAAACTAAAAGATACATGTAAATTTGCAGGACTAGTGTTTTACTGCTGTCCCTGTGCTAGTACCCATGAGCCCTAGTTATCTGGTTCTATACCCCAATGTTTAGTAAAAAAATCATTCCTTTTAACAAGGTCTTGAATTGCCAATCCAACTTGATTTGAAAGCGCAGCACACCCTGCTATATACAGCCTGCACAGTGAGACACAGACTCTAACAACCACTTTTACTAATAGCAACCTACTTCAGGTAGCACTGATTAAACAGAAAAAACAGTTGCTTTGAACAGAAAATCCACTTACAAATTGTTAACTTTTCTAAAGCTTATTTAAAGGGAATAAAGGCATGACATATGGTTCCTCTTTAAAAAGAACTTAAAAAAAAAAAAAAAAAGGAACCAACCAAATGAACAAACCCCTATACTTATTAAAATAAGTAGAAATTTATCAAATATATAACCAGGTAAACACACTCAGAAAAAAAAAAAAAGGAGCACCAAGAAGAAAAGGGGTAATTATTTGCCTCCTTCAGTTTAGTAATGACACAAAAATTCATGAATGATCCAAATGAGACTGCGCAGAAACACCACAAACACTGCCTGAGGATAAGCAGTTTGTTAGGGAACATCTGCCTCAGGGACAGGAGGGTAGCTGAGCTCTGACAGCTGGAAGGGACCAAGTTCTGACACAAGGATGTCAGTTCTGTGGCTTGCTTCATGAAGTGAAAGTGAGTAATCCCAGCAGAACAGACAGAAATACTGTCATGTAATGTGCTTGTGACGTGCTGCAGTCTGACAATTTGGACTTCACTACCAGAACAGAGTTAACTTTGTCCATCTTACTGGGAACAGAGTAAAATCACCAGACTCTTTGTGACAGTTCCAGACATGTGAGTACGTATAGTGTTTGTGTCATGATCATACCCTTCAGCAAATCCAAAGCTGATAACACATTATTGCACTTACCTATGATGACACCCACCACAATAGGTAGCAAAATAAGAACATATAAATATACGTGTGATGATGTTGGTTTGACTTCATGCTCGAAATTTCCCAATTTGACCTGAAAAAAGAATGTCTGTGTTAATAGAGGACAGGCATTATATCAGTACTTAAAATGACATTTAACATATTTTAAAAAAAGTATTTAAGGCACATAAGGACAACGGTAGATTATTGGGAAGACAGTAGAGGTTCAGCAAAATGCATATGAACTAACATTAACTTCATTTTTACTGTATTTGAAGTTTAAGCAGATGCAATGATGAAAAAAATTGGAGGTCCTTATGTACCACCAAATTCTGTCATGCTCCTGCTGCAAACTAGAGCCCTCAAATGAAAGGCAAGATCTAGCTTCCAGCTGGCCAAGTGGCTTATGCACTCAGAGTTGCTGCTAAACATTTTGGCATTTTGAAACAAGGAAGGCACGTGTTTGCCCTCACAGTGTCACTCTGCTGAGCAGAAAAGTAATATAAGACTCACAGTAAGAATGAGGGAAGTATATTTTTTTCATAGACACCTGGCCTACAGCCTTCTTCCCTATTTAGGAAGTTTCAACCTCTTTATGTAGGATGTTGTTCCTGAAGGTCATTAAGAAAAAATGCAACATACAATGCATGTACAACATGTACATGAACATGTTACAATACACATACAATATCCCCCAACAGCTGGCTTGTCAAAGGGAGGACAGGCATTAATTCTTAGGGATCCATGAAAGTGCTGAAGTCTGCCAAATGCTGAACTGAGGCATTCGCCACTGATAATTATGGCAGAAGAAATTTCACAAAGGAGGATCTGAAAGAGGACTGCAAAAGCACATAAATAAAGGGTAGCTAAAACTATAAACAGGCTAGACATAAAAATATGTTTTGACACATAAAAAGAATACCACCAAGTGCCAGGGATAGAAATGAGCTTGAGATAATTGAAAAGGAGGGTTGAGTTGAAATTATTTTGGGTTACAGCAGGGAAGGCAGAGATCTGGTGATTGCAATCAGTGGCTTGTCACAGGAGGTGAGCAGTCAGGGCAGCTGCAGACTGCCAACTGGATACTCACATCACAGCTATACAGACACAAGCAAGCAAAAAAAACCCCACAGGGCTAGGAAGACACAGCCTTTGTATTTCCAGGGCTACAAAGAACAGAAGACAAAACAGATCTATCTCCTGTATCAAATGTTACTTTTTCCTCTGATGTTTCTGTTTTCACAGCTCCTATGCAAAGTTCTTTTGGTCTGCACCTTCCTAGGATCCCATTAGCCTTTTCCAAGGCTCAAATGCATTAGTGGCTAAGTACATTAACCATCCTGTGACTAATACATCTACTTTTCTAGACTTGTCATGTCCAACTGAAGACTTCCTAAATCAGAAATTTCTGTTACCCATCCTTGTTTATTGAAAACTGAGACAAAACGTTCACTTAATTTTCTGCTCGTATTTCAATTACCGTTATTCTTCACCATAACTTTCCCATCTAGTGGCCCCATTTCTTTGCTTATCTTTTATCTTGCTTATAAATCATGGACTATATATGGTATACCTGAATTAATCCAATTCCTATTCCTAAATTAATTTCATTTTTCTGCATGACATTATAAAACCTTTTTTGGACTGGTAATGCCTCTGAACTTTATGTCATCAGCAAGTGTTATTAGCGCGTGCCTTGTTTTTTGTGTTTAAGTCAGTGGTGATATTAAAGAATATCTGTATGAACATCAGCATTGCCCAGAGTCAGCTCCCCACACAGAGCATGCTGTTTTTCTAACTCCTGGCACCCTCATAATCACCATGGTAAATAGTTTACCGAATGACTTCCAGGTACTTGTGCTCTTTCGCTTTTTTGTTGTTGAGTAAATCACTCATCTTAGGAAATAAAGATATCTAGCATGATCTGCTTTCATTAAAAACAATTTCAATTATCCCATTTTTCCACTTACCTCCAGGTCTTTCATGAGTAATTCAGAACACATTATAAAGTTTTACACAGAGCTAGGATTAAATCAGCAAGCCTCCATTTGCCTAGGGCTTGGGGTTTTTTTCCACTTTAAAATACTGGGTTTTTATTTGCTGCTCTCCAGTCATACAGTACATCTCCTTGACTGCAGCTTTATTTAAAATCTTTCCTACTAAGCCTACACTGTCATGTGTCAGTTCTCCCTCAGTGCTACAATGGGAATGATCCTGTTCCAGGTGTCTTTGATCCATCTGAATCTTGCTCCTGTCACAAGAATGGCACTTTCTACTCTGACACCTTCATGTAGACTCATCATTCTGTCTTTGAACCCACACTCAATATCTTCTTTCTTTTGGAAAACTAAGGTAAGAAATACATTTATTCTTGAGCCAAACTTATCTTTTATACCCATCTTATCCTTTTTACAGTGGCCCTACTTCTTTTTTGATGATCTATTCATAGGGTTTAAAAAACATGTGAGGATTTGCTACTTCTGTATTTTTCTTATGTTGGAAAAAATATTTAAGGTACTAGAAGTGCAAAGTTACACGACAACTATTGCATTTAATTTGCTTTAGTAAAGTGGTGACCTTTCTATGGCAGTCACTTCTATGAAGTTTGCAGGATGAGCATGTGATAAAGCAGGGCAACACTGATTCTTAAATGCAACATCAAACTTAGAAAGGCTTTTTCATGCCATAACTGGCTCAGATGGCAGGATCCACAGATGGGTAGATCAGTTAAAAGTGATAAAAAATCAAGAATAGCTTTTTTAATCTTTACTATGAGCCATATGCCTTGAAATCAATAGAGTTATTTCAGTTTTATACCACCACACACTGCAATAAGAGTCTGGCATAACTTTTCTTCTTCATAAATGGTAATCATAGCATTTGAAAAAATTCGAATCTTCATCTTATTCACGGAGCAAATATCTTAAGCTGCAATTCAGCTTTGACATCCATGCTAATATCCTTATATTTGGGCCTGGCTTTGTGCCACATGCTCAAAGCATTTTAGCTTTCCCAGTGCACATTGAATTTCACCGCCTTTTTCATCCAGAAATGCCTTCTGTTTCAGTGGTGATCCCTGAGACAGATCCTTACCTAGGAGGAAAAAGAGACTGGGAGAACACAATCCTTTTCCTCATGGGCACACTGGAGAATTAGATTGCTTACAGATCTAAGATGAGGTGCTCTCCTGGAGACAGTGATGCTGTTCCAATGATATCTGTTCTGCAGCTAAGAAGTGTGACAAGCTACTGGTCTCCTGGAGCTCAGCAGCGAGTTCAGCTTAGACTGCAAAGCTTACCTCTGACCCCATTCCAGTAACCAGACAGAAAATGAACTCAGTTCTATCACTGGTACCTAAGCTAGGCAGGCATGCTTTGATATGAAGAAAAAAAACTGTACTACAAATACCATGAGAGCATTAATGATACATTCTACTACACTTGTATAAACATTCAAACACTGCTAAATTCCAACAAAAGAGATTTCTACTTACAAAAACTTTCACTGTGGAGAAGTCAATCTTGTCAGTTCCTTCCCTTTTGAATTTGCACAGTATGGTGCTACGGTCTGGCTTTTTGGTAATATTTTGGACACTGAACCATATCTTTTTGGTCTGTGCACCAGTCATATATGACAGATAAACCTCTACCTCCGTTTTAGAAATATTCAAGTTATCATTTTCTTTCTAGAGGAAAAAAATTGACGACAGTGATCAGTCACTAAATACAGTAAGAAGAAAATGATCTCTAAGCACAATTTTAAATTAGGTACTGTAGTTTATTATTTCAAAACTTACATATATTTTTAATTCTAGATCAGGATCCAGTTCGGTGTGCAGCTGGTAGTTAATGAACACTGGGTCTGGGTGATAGTGTAATTTGACACATGGTATAAAGGTAGTATCCACTTTTAACATCATATCAACAACTTTACCCTCTGTTGCATGGCTCAGGCTTGGTGTTAAATAATGATATTCAGATGCATTTCCAGGACACCTAGAGACCTAGAAATGCAATAGCAAAGCTCTAACAGTCATTAAATACTCAACAGTGGGTACAATTACAAACAGAAGCATTCAAACTCATTTTAATGTCTTCCTGACTTCACACAGATACCTGCTAAACCTCTTCTCTGAGATCAGGGCTGCATGCAGAGCACCTGGAAAAATTTCTTTGTTGAGCCCATGTCTACCTTTAAGTGCATTTGTCACACACTCTGCACACTGCTTTAAGGCTGATTGCTCACTGCTAAGCTAACTATTTCCTGCAATGAGACAGGAATTGTGACAAAGAATTTTCCTTCTTTCCATCAATGCAGGTGACAAGAGAAGAGTAAGACAAGCTCTCCAGCACTCCTAGGCATTTGCTCTTTCTAACTTAACTCCTGAGAGAGAGGGTTGCTATAGTCATTGTAGCATTGGGTCACTGTTTACTCCACTGAGTGATGCTGCTGTGTTCTGGTCTCTGTGCTGCAAGGGTCAACAAAGTGCTTGGCTCCTCACAGTCTTGGGGAAAGGGTTTCATCCCAACATCAGCTCCAGCCTGCTGCCCCTCACTGAGGCAGCAGCACCATTTGGGCTTTCAGCACGTAGCCAGAGGGAAGTACAGCACCCCATGCTCCAACACACCCATATGTGAAGACTAGGGAGACTCAAAAAGGACAGATTTGGAGCAAGTCCCTAGACCATAAAAAAACCCTCAGGGAATAATGCAGGAGAGCAGCTTATGTGTATTTGTTATTCTGTACAAAGAATGTGTATAACTGGAATCCTGTAAGTGGTCATATTTAT
The DNA here is from genome assembly GCF_965231275.1 of Zosterops lateralis. Taxonomy (NCBI): domain Eukaryota; kingdom Metazoa; phylum Chordata; class Aves; order Passeriformes; family Zosteropidae; genus Zosterops; species Zosterops lateralis. The sequence goes on from NC_139765.1 coordinate 29,572,654, forward strand.
TTCAGCAGGGTGACTGACATGTCCCTGCAAGTGGTTGGAAATCATTGAGGTCTCCTCAAACCTTAGGAACAAAACCTAACGCATCAAAAGAGCTCTATTTGGTATTATAAAGGAGATTCAGACTTACTGTGAGGTTCGATCTCTGGTCATCTGAAATAATCACACTGTCCACCACATTAAAATTTCTACCAGTTGTAGTAATTTTGCGACCACCACTGCAAAAACCAAAGCAAAACAAAACAAAAACAAACATGAGGAGAAAGGGAGGTTAATATTATCTGTTTTCCCGCAGACATGTCCTGCATTAAGATTTCAGTTGTGAATAGACTTCTCAAGGGCATTTTGCTTTGGTAGCAGACAACATAATGAAGTCAAACTGCAGAACAAGATAATTTGAGCTATACTGTGTGCTTCCCCTCTTTCCTCATAATGTAATAGTAAATACTTCTGCTACCTAAAACCACATGACTAGATTCCATACACATGTATACTACCTTTCAGAGACTCTCCACCTTTTCTTCTATTTATGCATCATGGTGTTTCACTGCCTCAGTGCAGCCCTGCCTGTGCTTAATTCTTGCCTTCTTCCGGACAAACCCATGGTGCCAGGCACCTCACAGGAAACACTCTCAGCGGTGTTCAGACCATCTGTCTCAGCACACAATGGTGCTTGTGTCTGAGGCCTCTGGCTCACAATCTCTGCTGTACAGAGTTGGAGTGGCTTAAGGTACTATTAATTTCCAGCTGCCTGAGCTGCCTCTCACCTAGAGATGAGGGCATGCATCCTGGCTGCTCAGCTGCTACAGCTGCCAGCCCAGCCCATTACTTCAAATCCTCACTTGACAAGATATCAGATTCAGAACATGGGAACAGGTAAAAACCGTGAAACCACAAAGGGACAGCTGGAAAGCTGTGCCAGAGAATATCTTTAAAACCACCCTGTAAGTCTTTCACCAAATCTGCAAGTCTCCCACAGAACACAGCAAAGGCTTGAAAAGGGCTCTTTTGGCTTTAGGGAATCATAATGTAAAGCAAGTCTGTATACATCAGTGCAATGATGATTATTTTCACTTCACTTCCAATCCACTATTACTTTATACTGTTTCACAGATGAAGGCTATATTAGCATCAAGAAATCAAAGTTAATTGGAGTTAGAATTTATGCATGCTATCCATATTTTGGGTTTAGATTTAGTAGGAATAGACTACTTTTGACTTGTATAAAGGAGAACTGAGGTGGGTAGAAGGTCTACAGAATTCATCTTGTAGCTATTATGACCCTATTTGTTAAATCACTTCACAGGCTTGAGTTCATCCAACACAACAGGTTACAGCAGTCATCCAAGCTTGCTTCAGCTGCAGTCTGGCCAAGGAAGAAGGCTCATACTGGCTCAGTGCAGCAACACTTGAATAAATGCATAAAAGGTACAGAAAGATAAACTTACCTGATCCAGGAGGTATTTGGTGTAATTCTAGAACATGATGGCAGTGAAACATAATGCAGGGTCATTGGTGGTGAACATTTTTTCCCATTAGCCTGGATACATATACTTTTGGCCTCCTTACGTGTTGGTGGGAGAGCAAATGTCATTTGTGTATCATTTAGCACATTTCTAACTTTAATGCTGGAGAAGAAAGAAAACAAACACTGAAACACAGATGCCAGTCACTGGTGTTACTACACGAAGCCTATAGCCTACAGCAAGTGATAAGGAGAAAAGAGAACTGAATCTCTGTCTGAGCTGCCAGATGGAGGTGGAAAGAGAAAGCAGGGAGTTGAAGAGACAAAGTAGGGCATCTTTTGAATGAAACTGCTATGTGACACAATAATCACAGAAAACAGCATAGATGATCAGCCCTGGGATGAGGCTATGTAATGCAATGTGTGATTTTGCTGTTTACTGTGCACTTCTCTGTGCTACCAGCATGGTCCATGAGCTAGTGAAAAATGAGAATCTTCATTTTCCTTTTCTTTCTTCTTTTTCTTTCTCTTTTCCTCCTGTTTTTTCACTCCTTCCTCTTTCTCTGTACTTCCTGTCTTACCCTCCTCCTCTCCTTTTTTTTTCTGGTCCCCTGAAAATTCATGGTTGAAGCAAAAATTGAACACTACCTTTTCAAGTGCTAGCTATGTAAAATGGGCTTCCTAATCACAGGCAGCCATTGCAGCTGCACCTGAAAATAACTGATTCAGAATAAGACTGCCTAATTATCTAGGGGCTTACACTGTGTTATCATCAACAGAGAAAAATAGGAGCTGTTGTATGAGATTTCCTTCCCTGGCATGGTGTCTGTGCTTTACAAGCAGAATTCTAGAATATATGAGGAATATTTTGAAGCAGAGGAGATTCAAACAAAAGCTGAGGCTTTCCTTTGACCTAACTTCTTGGTGCCTGCTAGAAGGCACAGATAGCCACAGATACAAAACTGTCCTACTGCTACTGAGAGAACTGACAACCCATCCATCCCTCGTGTTGTACTCAAACACCAAATTCATTTCCATCCTTTGATAATTTAAAGTGGAAGTATAATTAAAGGAGTGCAGAGCACCCCCTGCTCTGCTGAGGAGAGGTACATGACAAGTGTTCACACAACCATATTGCTACAGCAAAATGGATATAATTTTCACCATGCAAAAAGTGTTACTTTTTTGTTTAACTTACACATCTGGTTTACAGCCAGTAATTCCAGTCAGTATCAGTTTTATGCCTGATGCACGTGAAAAGTTTGCTCCTTTGACTGTTATTTCACTTTTGCCTAATGTAGAAATCCACAAAGGTTCAATGGATTGAATGCTGATATGCTATTAGGAAAGAAAACAAAACAAGATCTGGTCATGAAAAGGCTAAGCAGATAAGCAACAGCTGTAAAAATAACCACTACTCCGGAATGGCACTGGCATTTTTATTAATAATTCCAAATCCTGTTAAACTTAATCCTGACAAGTATTGTCAATCACAACTTCATTACAAGCCAACTATTTTTACCTACATATTTTATATTTCAGTTTATCTCATAACAAAGTTGCCCCAAGGAATCACAGTCTGACATGCTGGAAGGCAGGTAGCACAAAAACCCAGCTTGAAATGATACATTTTATGTGACCCCTGAAGAACTAAAAAATAAGGCAAGACAAAACCCACGGTGCTGTCACTATGAGAGATCAGATGAACAAATGAAGGCATCTTTTGTGACCTGAAAAGGGGAAGCAGGGTTAAATCCTTGAATGAAAATTTGAGAAAGCACCCCAGAATTAGCTTTACTAGAAAGTCTTTTCAAAGTCATACATAAAACTAAACATACAAAACAACTGCAGGGGAGTCTTTGGGTATCTCATTTTTACGCTAAGAAGTTCTCTAGCATTTAAAAATAACCCTAGTTTGCTCTGATGGTGTCACAGTCTTGCAGAAAAACTGTGCTTTTCTTTTCTATATTTACTTATTCTAGCTTACTAACACCACTGAGCAAGAAGAGATTTTTTTCCCTACTGTATTCACTTGATACTTTTTACGGCATCTCATGTTTAATCAGTTTTGCTGCTTCCCCAGCTTTACAATCACACAGACAGTTTCTTCTCTGTCTTTCAGACAACAAACTGAAACATTCAAAAAAACCAGGAAAATATGCATGTGAAACCACAAACTGTTTGGGACCTTCTCAGGCAAACCATTTATAGCTTAAGTTTAGACTGCCTGTACTACTAGTTCAAATTGAGTTTTTAGAGCATTGTGATTATCCTGATTTTTGCTGTGCACCTGTGGACACATTCACTGGGCAGTTCAGTCTTCCTGATCCCGTTAAGGGTACTGGTGAAGAGCCTCTAGGAAAGTTCATCCCACAGGTTTTTCTCACCATTAATCATTTCATGTACCCAAAACAGCACTAATAAGGGCTGGTAGTCTGAGGGGACTATCAGGGTCACAATGCTTTGACCATTTAAAAAGGGTCCCTGCACATTGTCCCCACATGCTACCACGGTTCACTGAATGCTGGAGCACTCCAGAGCAAATGAGGGATCTGTCACCACTGATTGAAAGCTGCAACTTGTGCCTTAGGAAAAGGCCAGAGAGTGCAAAGGCTGGGGCCAGAAGGCCTGCAAAAGGGCCTCCAAGATGACCTCTGTATGGATAATAGTGGAAGGCAAAAGAAATCCCTCACAAACAGCCTGAGGGGGAAAATTCGCTCCCACGATGATCTGGAAATCAGCTTAATCCTTGAGACAGGACAACTGAAGCAGATATCTAAGAGATCAAAGCCAGCAAACCGCTATTGCTTTTCTTCACCTACATCCTGCCCTTCTGCTTGTGTCCAACCCCCAGTGCACCGAGGACAGTCAATACCCTCACAAAAAATCCAGAAGCCAAATACCACAGAAAGGAAGAAAACACTGCTTTGGGTTCTCACTGGGAGAGAGGGACCAGGGAGCCCTGAAGCACCAGAATACCACAGTATCACACAAACACACGGAGATCCCCCAGAGCGCATCAGGGCTGTGAACTCCAGCGAGGGAAATGCCAGGCACCCATTGCTCAGGGGTGCAGTGGGATGCTGCAGTGCTTCAGGGCTCCCACTGGTCTCCTTGCCAGGCACCACACACCACAGAGTGCTTCAGATTACCTGCCCTGCTTCTTTTCTTACACCATGAAGAAATCACAGAAAGAATTGTTCACTAGGGATGTTTCAGTGCCCTCTGAAATCACGCCTTCCCATAGGCTACACAGCACAGACTCCCTCAAGGCATCCTGCCTTGGCCTCATGGAGTCAGTGCAGCCACAGCACTGAGGTAAGATGACCTCAGCTACTCAAGAGTCTGATTCCCACCCAGCTTGACTGCCATAATCTGCAGTACTTGCCTCGGCAGCAAAAGAAACCAATAATTTCCTCTCTGAAAGCAGGAAGGACCTCATGCCCTCACCGGGGTCTGCAGTGCTCATTTCCCCAGCGCCAGACAGCCACTGACCTTCCAGTTGCTACATGGCAGAGGGAGCAATACCCAGTGGCAAGAGGGGCTCCAGCAGAGAGGCAGAAGAATATTTATAAAAATCACTAGTTGTGAGGCATGTGATGGAAGTGTAAACATGCAAAGAGACATATAGAAAGCGTGCACCAGGTCCTCAGGTAATGTAAATCAGCACAGCCCTGTCAGCTTCAATAGAGTTCCACATTTCTGAGCTGCAGCCTCCTCCCCCCTCCCCTGGACAGCCTAATGCTTCCCTGGGGCTGTGTGAACTGTGGCAGCCACATCCTCAGAGGTGTGGTTAGCAGGGCTGCAGGTCTCAGAGAGGTATCTGGCAGCAGCCCAGGTTAAGCAGTGCCTGCCACCCTGGGGAGTCCCTCTCTGGCACAACCCCCCCTGCATTGCTAACACAGGGCCCCGAAAAACTGCACTGGGGAACTGGCCCAGACAAAAAATAACCTGCTGAAAGATAATTGTTATTTCCAGCCAAATCAGGTCCCTAGCCAAGTGTATTCAATCCAACCACTCCAGCTGCTGCTCTGGCAGGGGAGGGGGAAGGTGCATGCATAGAAACCAGCAGCTGGAGTAAGGAGGAGGGCTGGGGCTGGCACTGAAAAAAAGTATATTAATCTAAATGCTCAGCTGGGTTTGTGGGAAAACACAAATCCTCTTTTTCCACTCTCCAGTATGCTCTCCTTAAAGCACAAGCAGTCAAAGGAGAGCAGGATTTCAAATGCAATTTCAAGCTCTCTGAATGGATCAATCACTTTTAAATAAACATCTGCCTTTGCACTGCCTCTGGTGCTTTCACTGCCTTGTCCATCACTGTCTTTCCAAGATAAGGCATGTGGAAGAAAGCCATCTCCCAGGCAATTCCAACTATTTACCAATGTCAAATTAATGCACTTGGAAGCAGAGCAAAGAAGAATTTCCTCTGTTCTTTCACCAGACATAATGCTTTAAATGCAGATCAAATCCAGAATATTAATGCTCAGAAGCACATGTATTACAATCCCACACATCTCTGTGAAAAACAAGATGTATTTTGTGATTTTGTTTAAGAAATATCAGCTGAGCACCTGAATTTAGGAGGTCCCTGTCTTGAGAGGTAAAAGTTTGGTTAGTTCTAATAAAACACTTAGAGATAAAAACACAGCCACTATTTATAACAACGATGCATCATTCACAGAAAAGCAGAAACCAAAAAGTGTAGGCAGCAAATCTCTATGTACTTACTCATCAGTCAATTCTCACTCTACTACTCATTTTTTTCCTAACACCTGCATGTCATAAACAACCACTGATAAGAAGATCACTCAGTTTTATGAAAAAATAAAAACATTTTAGTTCCATAAAGAATGAAGGGATAACCTCATGGTTAAAGGGCAGATCTATGATCAGAAGGTCAAAGGGCAGGCCTATGAGACAAATCATTTAGATTGTGTGCACACATATAGTCTCTATGAATTCTGGAGAGAATTCAGTAACCAGATTCAGCAGGTACTTTGGCAGCACTACTGACACTTCTTCCTTCCCAGTGATCCAGCTTGTGTGGATCTATCTCCAGTTTTGTCTACAGCCTGGAAATAAGGAAAATTTTTCTGAAAGTGTGAACTAGAGATTTACTAACACCCATGGATTTCAGTTCCTGGACTCATCCTCTAGCCACTTCTCTGTTATGCAGAAACTGGGTGGCACATCCTCCCCTTCCTTCTGCTCCCCTGGCAGCTATGTTTCAAGAGAAGCTGTGATCTGGCTGCATAAAATGAGGAAGTGGTTTGAGACTCTGAAGCCTAGTTTCCCAGAGTTGTCTGTGACAGCAGAACTCAAACATACCTTTAAGTCTAGGTAAAATATTAAGCCCAAAATGTTCTCCTTTTTTGTTGTTGTTATTGGTCAGCTCATGTGTTCCAGCCCTCAGCATGCTGGCTCCTGTGGAGCGACTAAATACAGCATACAGGGACTTTGGCATTTAAAGCAATGGTGTAAACACTGCATCTAGAGGTAGGCACACGACAATTGCAGTGTTCACTGTCTCAATGCCTGCATCTGAAACACAATTTTTTGCTGGTACCTTTTAACATCAATGGAACACTAAGAAAAAAAAAATCAATCCAAATTCTGCATTACCTTTCTTTGTAAATGACTGCCTTCTCATCCATATCTCTATTTTTTCTGCAGTCCTCTCATTTTAAATAAATTTCTCCCCCAGCCCAGAGAGCCTTAATAATGCTGATATTAAAATGCTAACTAACCTCTGTCTTCTGCACAGTGGTCATCCCCTTGGAAGCAGGTGCACCGCAATCATCCTGGGAAAAAAAAAGCATTTCTCCACGTCAGGATAAAAAGAGACAGATTGCTGCTCAGATGTAAAAAATACAAGGAAAAGGCATCACAGGGGACTCCAGTTTTCCCCAACAAACTTCACCTGGCAGGTGGTGACAGGAGAGACACGTATCCATTCACAGCTGGCACACTCACCCTTCTGTATACACCGTGAGCAGCTGGTAACACAGAAACAGAGTTTTTGTAAGAACTCAATCTAGATTCAGTCATGAATGTCAAATTTCAAGTGGCAGAAAAAAGCATCAACCCATGGGAACAACCAAGCAAATATGTAATGGAATGGGGAGAAGTTCATTTACCCTCCAAGCCTATAGTTCTGCCGTACTAATTCGGAGAAGAAATTTAGTATGAAATACAATCTGTATTGAGATGCTGAGAGTCACCAATTTCAAAAAAAGCAGGAAGCAGAGGAAACACTTCGAGTTACATTTTACTGTAATTTCCTCCAGTACGTGAGTGGCCAGGTAGTACATTTTAACCATGAAAGAGCAGAAAACCATCACTGATTTTTTCCAGCTTGTCTGAACTTCTGTTCCACATGTGTAGTGCTAGAAAGTATTGCCAGTTTTCTATTGCCTTCATCTACCAAAAAATATGCCTGTTGGGAGACTGGTTTGTCCCTATCTTGCTTTGCAATGCTTCTATCTATATGGAAGAGAGCCACAAGCAGCACAGTCCCTCTCCAAACATGCTGAAAAATGCTCTAATTTAGAGAAAGACAGCTCCTTCCCCCTATTCCTCCAGGGGACAGGGCAGTAATGTGCCACTTCCCAAAAAGCAAGAGTTTTATTTCATCCCAGGTGCTTATGAATTTGCCTTTTGCATAGAGGAGGAGCATTCTGAATGGGAACAGTGCAGTTACCTACCGCATGTATTAGCCAGATCTTTCTAAATATTAACAACCACCTATCATAAAGTGTTATCATAATGTTACATCATTCATGTACTGGGCATGAATGCTTCCTCTGCCAGCTCTCGACAAAGAGTCAAAAAATAATGTGTAAAGAAGAATAGGTATTCATTATTCCTATGAACAGATTAGATGTTACTTTCTGGTTTAATTCTATTCACGTTACCTATGGACCATATTTAAATTGCATCTGGGTCTAATTTAAAACAGCTTCACAAAGTGATTTTTAAGAATCTCTTGACTCCTCTAATCTAGGCCTTAAACTTAGTACCAGGGGCCTACCTTTTACCTAAGGACAAAAAGAATTTTAATGTCATTGTGACATCTTTTATTATCTCTTCAAGCACTTGTCATAAATTCAGTCATTGTAATGACTCTCCTACAGTTAAGTTTCCACAGTCCCATTAAATAAGAGTCATCAGAAGAAGTAGCTTTTTAAGGGGAGAAAAAAGAGAAGGAGTAGGAAGTGGGCCAAGAAAACAGATCTGACTATCTTTAGTGACATGTAGTTCCTTGATAAATACAAAAAAAAAAAAAAAAAAAAAAAAAAGGAATGATGAATGACTTTAGTCACTTTCCCACACACACGCATCAACCCCACAATGAACTTTAACAAGAATCAGGCTCTTACTTTTTCAACTGAAATGTTTGTGTGATATTCCAAGAGCTTGAGGACAGTGATGCTTCGAGAACTAGACAATCTGGAAAAATGCACATGTTAGGTATATGATGGATATTACAAGAAATAACTGTTTAAAAATAATTTGAGTTGAAAACTCAAACAAGCTTCTCTGTACTTGCACCTTCTCTCATACATTCACTCACACTTTTGACTGATAAAAATAACCAGATTTTGTCCTTCCACAGCCCTCCTTAGTGAAGTTATGCCAATGCGTTATACACACATATTAATTAAGTTTGATGCTATCACCACATGACAAATAAAAATAATGTAATTGTCAGGATATAGATAAGGAAAGGCTACCATGCAGCAGGGATATAAAATCATCTCTTAAAAAGCACACAGTGATATATACTGTGGTATAACAAGACCCTGAATTCAAGTCTTCTAACACAACAGACTGTTCTAATGCAAGAGACCCCACCATACCATACTTCTCTTTCTGTCTCACAGACTTGGTTTCAGAGTCTTCTTTTGTAATCTATGCAGTAGCAATTTTCATCCTATTTAAATCTTTTATGATTGCATGAGTCAATTTGCCATTATTTCAGCTAGCAATTACTATACCAACAATTCACTGGCAGCTGTGGTATGAAAGAGTATCATCTCTTAGGAGCAGAATACCACATCGAACAGTAGAATTAGATATATACCACTTAAGCCATGGTCTCTTTCATCTGTGTGCCTGCAGATGTGTAGTCTGTGAAATGAATGGCTGCCCGAGATCAAATGAAACCCGTGTTTGCAGACTTTTCTGACTTCTCTATGCTAGAAAGTAGCTAGCTTTTCAATCCAGAAAAGTTACACAGATTTTAAGTGTATCTATCTTGCAAAGGTAGAGAAACCTTAGTCTTTATCACAGGCTGGCCTATTCAGATGAAAGCCAGCTTTGGCTACATCGACACTGTTAATGTAGATATCTCCTACCTCCACACGGCAGCATGGCACTGCATGCTCACTGCAAAGGTCGTCTGAACTGCTTGTTAGAAATAGCCCTTGGGACCACTCGTATGTTCAAACACCTTACTAAATGGATAGCAGAGTTTGACTCTAATGCATTTTTATCCTTAAAGATGTGAGTGCAGACAGACATTCTGAAATCCTTCATCAGACACCTATTTGCATCTCCAGAAATCTATTTATCAGAAGAAATCTGATGTGTTGACACACAATTGCCTAAATCATTTGCCTAAATCAATATATGAGAAATGTCTCAAGCCATGAGCTACAGAAAAAGTAAAATACTCCTAATATTTTTGTAGTAGTAGTAAGCAAAAGTAAGGCATTTAGCTCCTTCTGGCAGAGACTGTCTTTTATTTTAAGCTTGTATAAATACTTTAAAAACAACACTGTCACATAGGCTTTCCTGATTCTGTCTGTGCTGAAATTAATGGAACCTATTATTTTCTGTATGGTCTGGGCTGACATTTTAAAATGCATTAGACTGCACTGAGAAGCAGGTATTTTCAAAATGTTTTTTCCAGGAAATTATACCAAAAGGAGTTTTGCAAGTACATCCTCTTGCGAAACTGAGGTCACTTTACAGGAGATACCATAAATAGTCAATGTTACTTCGCATTTGGGTTATCCACTAAGACATCTCAGTTCATAGGAGCATGTGATGGCAGTATACTAGCAGGCACAAGCTAACTTCATAGCTCTCTGGTTAACACTGCCAAATGGCTCATTTTTGGCACAAAGCACAGGCAAGGTGAGCTGGCTTCCATAACAACTGTTCTCTGAAAACCTGCTAATGGAATTAACAGAAACCTTTTGTCTGTGAAGACAGAGAACCAAACTATATAGTACATAATTACAAGAAAACATGGCTTTTGGGACTGGGTCAATAAAGGACATCTCCCTCTTAAAAAATCCACTAATAGTGTTTACAAAAGACAGCTTAATAGATCAAAATACTCATAGATATCACTCCAGCTGTCACATTCTAGTGACAGTCTTTCCTTCTCAATTCCCAGTGCTGGACAGGAACTCGACACAACATTTCTGTGATGCTGGAGGAGTTTGTCCCATACAGCCTCCTGAGATCCAAATATTCCAAAGAACCTTCTTTAGGGGCAAGGGTCCCTGAGAGAGAGAGCTCTTTATAGCACTGAGCTCTTTGGAACAACAGGTACTTGAAAATACTTGGTAACATTTCATTCCTCTTCCAACACCAAGGTTTTGTAAGAGAATCAGATTCATGCACAGTATTCCATGTTCTTTGGGCTATATTATTGAGGAAGAGCTAGAGGCAAGGCATTTGTCTGAATTTTCTGTTTCCATTCAAGACACTTAAGAACATGCAGGAATCCTTGTGTTTGCTATCTGTTTCTTAGTTTAGATTAAAACTCTCTTTTGCATTCTGACATAAGCAACTTTAAGAAGGCCAATCTCTGTTAAAAAAGCTTTGTGCTTCAATACAGACTCTTGAAGAAACGCAAGGGTGACATTGCCCTACTATCAGTCAAGTAAGACCCCACTGTGAAGGATCATGATCTGATCCTTGAGACCAAAGCCTAAAGAACAGCTCAAAAGTCCAGACATTCAGTAATTTACCACCTCATTCTAAAACTCATAGCTGTCCATTAGATACACAACCCAGATCAGAAGCATCATGCATCCAACACAAACTGCTCAGGTATCTAACTCTGAGAATCATTGGTAAACAAAGTAGTTTAAGAATTATTGCAAAATGCTTCAAACAGTAATTCAGAGGGATGAATGAAATCAAGTCAAAAGGATGTACCAACCAAACTGCCCCTGAACCATCTATTTTTCTGCTAATCGTCTACATTGTGCAATAACTTTCTCATTGTGTCTAAGTTAGGTTGAAACAGTTAATTAAATGTTAAGATTATTTATTGTACAGACATTCATAATTAGATTCTCCTCTTATTTATGTTAGTACAGTTTCTTGCAAAAACAAATTCTGTTTGCAGATTAGAGAAGAGTTAGGATGGGTTAATTTGTCAAGGCAAAGCATTAGATCAACACTGCTTCCATTGCTCCAGCCAGCTTGATTGTCATTGCATTTATCTTAAGTTTCCTTAGACAGTTATTAATAGTACCGTGTAAATAAATATTCTAATGCTTAAGCACAGCACTGCCACAGGGTCAACTGAAGAAGCTGCTTCCAGCCACAGGGTGATGTGTGTTATTACTTCTACAAAGGATTCCATATTAACAAAACTTCAATCACCAAGAACACTGTGAGTATACTCAAATCACTCGACAAAATATGAATTATTTTTCTTTAATGACATTTAATAAAAAGCATTATGTACTTTCACACTCACTAGGCCTGTATTTATGCAGTACTCCCCAGTATTAAAGGACAGTGAATAAGCATTAAATACATGTAATAGTAAAACATACCATTATCAGTTATCCTCAGAGTGGTTAGATTGCAGAAACAGGATGAATTTTTCAGCACTACGTTTTCATAAAATATTTCAACAGCTGTTACAATTTTTATCATACAGAAAGTAAGGGGTTTGCTTACATTTGCAGTCACAACAACCTATAAAACAATAAAAATGAGAATACAACGGGAGAGTGTTATACTTGCTAAGTCGTCACCTTGTCTTTACAGAAAAAGACAAACTATGAAATGCATAAAACTAAAATTTTTGTGGTGAAAGCAGAAAATTCACTAAGTAAACTCTCAAAGGAGAGTGACTCTCCCAACTGAAGAAGCAATACAGAAAGAGTTCTGAAAGTAACAGCATCGCTTACTTCCAGAAATTAAATGGATCTGTATGGTATGTTAGCAAGCAATCTTAAATAATTTTGGATTTTAAAACTAGAATTTTGCTGTGTTATATTCCTTTAAAAATATTTAAGTTTGAATATTTAATATTCTTACTTCTTATAAGCAAGAATCTTCACAGAGAGAGATCGTTTACATCCGTAACCAAAGAGCACTTTAATTATGAAACAGAACTTATATTGTAATGAATTATCCTTTGTTTCTGGCTGAGAGTGCTTTACAAATATGATTACATTAGTGTATTCAATCAGGAAATCAGAAACAATAGCATGCAGATTAAGTGGCCAGTCACAATAGTTGATAATCAAATATTCAAGGCTGCATGTGCTGTGAACAGATACAGAGTAAAGACTAATATCAAGCATTTAAGAATTTGTGTTAGCATATGTGTCTCAGTGAATGTTTTCTAACTTGTTATGAAGCTCAGAACTTCCACACTGCACTTGATATACAGTTACTGGAAATATTAAAATAGCTGATACAGTGATACAATGGAAACATCGCCTGAGCTGGCATAGTGAATATTTGATTTTTTTACTTAACATCATGAAGTATAGCTTCAGGATAAATTTCATAGGAGAAGAGGGGAACATCTATCTAGTTCACACATTCAGTTTACTGAGCTTTCCAAGATATTTGCCAGTTGTTGGGGTAAGAGGAACTAATATATGGAACACAGTGACAAAAGAAGACAAGCTGCAATAAGCAACAAAATTACGTATTTTAAGTCACAATAAACAAACACACATAAAACTGGGTGTACATACCTGATATTTGGCAGGGAAACTTAGCAGGATTTTCAGATCTTTATCAGGTGCATGTGAAATGTTATACCAACCATTTATGCTGTTTGAATGTGTACAATTTTCTTTTAATGTGCACCTAAAAGTATACATAAAATTATACTAGCCTCCTTATCATGCCTTTGACTTCAGACACTGTACTTCAACTTATTTAAAGTTATTGATTTTTTCAGGAACACTATTGATTTATTTTTTTTTACAGGAATATGGTTATAACTGCAAAAAGCTTCAGGAAAACAATCAGTAAAATCTTCTGCTTATCAAAACTAATTACAATGCATTGATATATGCTTGAGGGTTTTGATTAAGTCAATGAGACTCAGGCAAATATGAGATGCTTGGCCAGTAACAGTGGAATTGGTAGCCTGGGATGGAATCCATTGTCTCCAGCTTGACTGCTTCATTGTACAGCTCTAGATCTGATCCCTCTGCTGCCCCCAGCCCCCTCTACACTTTTTGGTGAGAAATATGTTCTTTAGGGAACAATTTGCCTACCCTGTTCTAGACACTCATACAAAAAATGAACTGAACCACACTACAGAAACTGCTTGTTCTCTTCAGAGGATATAAGAAGGGATGGGAACTCAAATGTAGAGCTATACAACGAATGTGCATAGCTGATGAGATGCATCCTCTTCCCTACACTTCTTTGTCACCCACTAATATGAATGGCAATCCTTGCCTTTTTTGTCAGTGCACTTGGTTAAAAACACCAGATTTGAAAAGGTTCAAAATAGATTTCTCTGTCTTCAAACACAAAATGAATTGCAGAATTGGGATAGCTCAAAGTAAATACAAATGTTAGAGATGCCAAATTGTAGGAAACAAACTGTGCAACAAAAAATTAAGGAAGAATGAGGAAATGCTGGGATACAAAGATTACACATAGTAAAAAGATTACATGTGTTATAAGAAAATGACAACACAGGCATACAAAATAGATGGACGATCAATGAGTTTGAAAGGTGAATCCTTAAAATGCTGTCTGCTGTCGACAGTTAATGAACAATTCATAGATTAAGCATCTTTAAACAACTCCAAGTAATTTCATACAGTTAGCAATTAAAGAAAAGTGGTAAATGAATATATCTTAATATAATACTAAGATTCAATATTTATAAATAAATGTAACATTTAATAGTTTTAATTCTACTTTTCTACCAAATGTAGAAGCATGTATGGCTTCAATCCTATGAACAGTGACATCTGCCTAAACAAACCATTTCTTCACTAAAAACTGGAAATGAATTAGCAGTTGCAAAGTATGGGCCTTCTTCATGAAGAGCTCACTGTAAAAACATCATTCACAAACAATGTGTCTTCTCTCCAAAATGAAAAACATATTCAACAAAAAATGTCGACCACATTCTGAAATGCCCAAAATAACCCCACAAATCTTAGGAATCATAAAGTCATCTTCTCTGCAGATCAAGATGTTGGCAACTGGAATGCAGTTAAGCACAAGGTCACTTCCTTTGTGGTCTAACTCAGGAAACTGAGTTCCTGCTGCACAAGAACCCAGTAGGGCTTTGCATCTGAATACATTCAGATCATAATGATACTGTAATAAATTGGGACTATGTACGCCTGATGTATTTCAAACTGCCTGAGCTAGGGCAAATTTCAGTCTCATTTATATCTCTCTTTACCCTACTGAGCTCACAAAGGTCCATTGGCACCACAGATTCAGAGCCACAGAAGATGGGATCCGTCATCAACAGATGTGCACAAACCACATTCTCAGATACACACGGGCAGGGAAATCGCACTGGCAATGAGGAAAGACAAACAACATTCTACAGCTTCTGACAGGGTGAGGATTACAATGGTAAAGGTGCAAGGCAACGTACTCGCAGTGCATGGTACTAAATAAGTGTATGCATTTCAGTGATGCTAATATCGAAATATTAAAAAAGAAAACTGTTTATCAAGCTGAATATTTACAACTGTCCCAGGAAGAAGCTGCTTACTTTCTTAGACTGCCTGAGGCACACAAGCAGTGAACCTGTTTCCCTCATCTGCAATGAAGAATCTGAGAGTTTAATTGCAAAACCAGTAATGCCACCAGGGTCTTTCTGTGAGGGGAAAATGCATCTTTTGTTGCTCTAAAAGCTGACCTTTAACACTAACAGTGAGCTGTGGAGAACAGTCATTTTCATAGGAAGCAGCCACACCTAATGCTCCTCAGCATAAATTCTCAAAATTGCCCTGCAAAGGCCAAGAGCAAAATAATTCCACTCACTTAAAGATGAAATTATTCTGCAATACCCCTATTTTTAGAAAATTCATATTGATTGCAAGTACTTTGAATGAATATAACAGATAAATATTATTTGTGAACAACATGATTCTGAAAATCAACAAACAGATTCAGACAATTAAATCTGGCTTTCCTGGAAAGGTGAACAGGACCTTATACAAGTATAAAGGTATAAGGTATGAAACCCTTGGATCAGATTTCAGACATGCATAGGTATGTGTACAGAGAAAAGCAGAGTCAAGATTTTGTTTTAATATTCCCCAGAAAACTAGTTCTTTATACTACTAAAGATTTCTTTACACAATTAGAACTGAGTTCCTCTTATTTCACTATGATAACAAAATACTTATGCACACTGGTTCATTCGTATTTACTTAAGTCTCTGCTTCACTAATCCTTGTCAACTACAGATCCTAACATACTTGCCTTCTCTGTCCTGCTAAAGCATACTGATTTCCTCATGGAATGAGAACATGCTTTCAGAGAAAATTGTGGCTTCCTTCTTTCTCCAACATACCAATCCCAGAATGAAGTCCAAAGACATCTCACACATTGACTATGTTCAAAAGTAACTCTGGTCATGTTAGATATTTATTGTGTTGTTTCCATATGGAAAATGCATGTAAAACATCAATACCTTGTATTGGAATTGTATTTCAGCATAATTCAGGTAAATCTGATTCATTTACAGAAAACCTATAAATATTAGGAGAAATCACACAATGCTGTGACTAACTAGTTTGAATGATGGCAAGTGAAAAGGAGAATTAATATATTAGTCCCTATGGAAGAAAGAGTAGAAATAGGAACAGTAGAAACATTTTGTTTCATTTTGTTTTCACTTGCAATGAGATGCACACATTTTTTCATTAAAGGATTGGATTTTAATTCATACTGTCCTTAAAATTAAGCAATAGCATTGCTAGTAAGTTTTATGTAAAACTGGAGTGTGTATTTTATTTTACAGAAAATTTATTTCCCTGTAAAAGTAGAAAACATATAATTGATCTCAAAATTATTATGGAATTCATTGTTTTAGCTGACACATATGGACTTTGACTAAAATACTGGCTAAAAACATCTTCCTCTTTTCTTAAAGTTTCACTCAGAGGTGTCTCTTCACAAAGCCAAATATTTAACGACATTAAGTATTTAACAGTAAAAAATTATGTGGGTGTTGAACAGGACTCGTATTATAGTAATTCATTTTTTCTCCAAAAGAGTACATTATTTCTGTTTCAATCAAACGGAAACTTTTGGTGATTCCCCTCATAAGCAGGGGATTTACTGAGTAATAAGAGTTATTCACAATTTCTTTATAAGGTAATTAAAAGCCTGAAAAGCTTAGCACTGTAACATACAAAGCTTCTAACAAGGGAGCAAAAGAGTGTTTGAAGAAAACACATTACAGAATAAATACCTTCTCTCTTCCAAAAACTGTCTTTGCCAACACAAAGTTGCAGATCTTCAGCAAAATCATGCTAACACCAAATGGGTAACAAACCAAAATGAGCGGTATTAACCTTGTAAAAGAGGGTACTAGTGGAATTCCTCAAAAATCCATCTTATAGACACTTCAGTTTAAGATTTTAATCACTGGTAAATTGGCAAAAAAGAAGGTTTACACTGTTGACATCTGCTGATGATACGGAGTTGGGAACATTAACATGCAAAGGAAGATAAGAATATCACACAGGAAAATTTGGATAACCTTGAAATGGAATGACATTTCAGAGCATACAGTACAAGAACATCTACCTACAGCAATAAAAATCTCACAACCCATATGTGTTATAGACTGGAAACTCCTCAGTTGGAAATACAACAAAGAAAGAGAAGGACCTGGGGGCATTATTTGATCATGGATGATTGTGGCCTATCAATGTGATGCTGTCATGAAAAAGACGTTTGTGATCTCAGAACACACTAAGATGCTTCCTGGATAGACTGATTGAACAACATTAAGCAAGACACAGCTGAAATCTCTTCTGGAACACTTTGAGAGTCCTGGCCATCCTTGTCTTAAAAGGACGCATAAATTTCACAGAAGGATTCCTGGAGTGGAGGCAAGAAATGAGTGTCTCATGTGAGAGGACCTTAGTGAAGTTCACTGTTTAAGCACACCAAAATGAAAGGAGAGAGGGGGGGAGAGAGAGAGAGAGAGAGAGACTGTGCTTTCACAAAAACATTGAAGAGGTGAGTGTGAGGGAGTGGGGGGGACTTATTCAGGCAAAGGTGATGTGAACACCAGAACAAGTAACTATAACCTGTCCATAAACATACACATGATGAAAATGAGCAGACATATTTTTACCAGCAAAAAATGAGACTGTCAGGAAGCTGCAGAACCAGGGCAGGAAGGACAAAAAGCCTATCTAGATTTAGGATGGTCTTTTGCAAATCTTCAGTTTTACATGATGTGGTTGCTTGCAATTTCTAAGAGTAGGCCTGATGACCCAGGAATTTTTCCAGCCCAGGCCCCAGATGTAAAATATATTTCAAACCTGCTTCAAAGTAAGTGTCAAAATTAATGATTCAAATGTGAGAATGAAGTATTTAGAGAGAAATTCTCCTTTGGCCTAAACCAAAGTCAGTGGTTCTAAAAAATGAACTACCAATACTGAAGACAACTAAGCATTCTTTCCTCATTCTCACATACAAGAGATATTAGCTAGTAAGATGTTTCAAGCATAAGTATACAGTTTTATCTCTCAATATGGAAAACAAAAATATCTCTTCTAAAAGCAAAATTATTTCTTATTCTTAGCCCAAGATACATTTTATGGGTAGATCTCCAAAATCTGAGGGTTACATAGTTTTTCAAAAGTGCTGAGTTCCCTTTCACATGACAAGGAAGTGCCTCACATTTATGGCTATGACTGATTCCACAAAAAATCAGTAGATACAATCTTGATGTTGAATAGCCCCAAGCCAGTCAAAATGTACACTGACTAGTAGTGCTCTACTTTTATATGACAGTCTAAAATAATGAAAGATACCTTCGATTGAAAGCACACCACCCACAGTAGGGGTCCTTTGCAGATAAGCATTCTTGCTCAGAAGCAAATCTACCGCAATTTGCAACTGGTATTCTTCTCACCTGAAACCAAAGAATGCAATAACACATTGAATTAATAAAGCCTCCATGAACAGGGAACTTGAAGGTTACCATTAAAAATCTGACAGCAACCAAGCACAATCCCTCCGGGGAAGTCTCCTTATGGATTCCCCTCTGCCAGAAGACCTTTGGATAGAAATATGCAGCCTATTTTGCACACACTGTATTTTGCCATCAGATGATTAAACACCTCTGACTGTAAAAATTTGGTTCTACTACTCAAAGGCCAGCATGGGCAGATTAATGCAAGAAAGACTGATCAGCATAGTGAATTACAGATAATAATAGAAGGGAGGTATATTTTACAAATAATGTTCTGCTTAGCAGAACACCATTTTCCTCTCCTCAGAATGGGGATACTTAAATGATTGATGAAGGTGCATCCAAAAATGCATGCACATAACAAAATGCATCTGTGTTTGCATCACCATGTCGGGTTACTGCATGTGCACACTAGAACAAACGCATGCAACTGCTTAGCATGCATGAAAATGCCATTTCAAGTAAGTAAATGTAGGTAATTGCAGCTATATTGTATGTATCTATACTTGTACATTCAGCTTGAATATCCTAGCCAGCCATTTTCAGAAAAGGAAAGGAAAAAGAAAAAGAGAAAGCTGATTACAAATACTGATACAAATAATGTGATTAATTACAATGTGAATTAATGATCTTAGTAAGAAAAACTAATTCAAACCATATTTTACAAATTTGCAAGAATTAGAAGTTCTTATATTTGTCAACAGAAACAAGGAAACACTGCTTCCTGCAAAATTTTATTTACTGTTTTTTCCATCCATATATTGTAAAATTCAATTTATCTGAAGGTGTGTGTGATAATCAAAAAACCAGTCATAATCCTAGATTACTACCAAGTTAAAGAAGACAATGTAGAAGCCTTATTTCAGCTCCAAGAGATGATCAGAGAAGTGCATTTATTCCTAAAAGCTGTTGTTCCTCTATAACAACTTGGTCTTTTACCAAAGCTAAAGAAAATTCAAGTCTTACTTTGAATATCTATGTATACTTTAGACTGAGATTTCAATTCCTTCTGTATTTGTGACAGATGTTTTATATCAGTCAGGGGTTCTCCTACCAACTTACCCCTGCTCTATAACAGCAGGCTAAAACACCATGTTCACCGAGAGAAAAGTGATTTTATTGTAAGTGATGGTAATTAAGTGCTGGGTGAAATCCTGTTCAGCTAAGATGGACAGCAAGCCCTTAAGCTTTCAATGCCATCTTTCCCACTGCTGGTGAGACAAAGGGATTTTCTGATTGCTGCTCAGTAGCCCTGCTGGAAGATGTGCTGCAACAACTGCACTGGCTCCAGGGAGCCACTCACTGCTTGACATGCAGCTCCAACACGTCTGCAGCAGCTCTCAGCCACTCCTGAACTCCTTGGCCTCACTATGCACACACACTGCTCACTTTTCAATGTCCTTTTGTTTGGTTCTTTAGAAGTCTATGCCTAACTGAAGACAATGGGAATTTTATCACTGATTACAGCTGTATCACTGATTTCATCAGAACTAAGGCTTCAAAACCATCTCTCAAATTAAGAGACTTCTCCACTTTGGAAACTCCTTAACTGACTGGCACACCCTGACCTGCCAACATCTGGATTTCTTTGTCTCCAAAGAGTGTACAAGTCTTTTTGCTATCTCTAAGATTGACTCTACATAATCTGCATTTTTCTGCCTTCAGGAAAAACAGAAACAAACACTCTCTTGGCAGAATGGCATAAAATAAGAATGGAATTAAGGGTACTGCTGGATCATAGCAACACTGGGCAACACCATGACAGCAGAAGCTCTTCCAAGCTCTGCAGCCCTAACTTAGACAACGTAACCAGATATTAGATGTAAAGTTGGTAACTGCAGTTTGCATATTAAAAGTCTAACTCTGACACAAACCGATGCATCACTTATAAAGTGGTATAAATCCTTAAAGCAGTAGTTTATATGAATTTATTATTTTATTAAACGTCATACTTACCTTATTGGCAGAGGACAGATAGATGTAGTTATTATTCACGGGATCAAGTCGTAGTTTGGGGAAAATGGAAGTTTCTTCCTCAATTTCATATAAAACCTCTGGGCAATTAGATTTCATATCCTCATTAAGAACAGCCTAAAACATGTGTAATTAAATTATTCCCATGTTCTTTTATTGATCACTCAACATCTTAAATAAAAGCCTAATTTCAGTTACATCAAAGCTTCTGAGATGAATTACTGTGATATGATTCAATTCACCTACTGCACTGGTCCTCACACTGGAAAAGGATGCAGGAAGAGACCATAAGAATAGAATTTCAACAAAATCCATGCTAGACACATTTAGCACTGAATTTGGCACTGGTTTAGCATATGAAACATGCCTTCCACCAAGCCTGTTACTGATTGATTCGGAAACTGAATGTGGAAGAAAAGCCTATATCCCAAAATCGCAACCTTTTACTCTTATCAATGGAGAAGAAAGTATTAGCCTTCAGAAAACAAACTAACATTCAGACATGCATAAAATAAAAAGGAACTTACAGAAATTTCTTCGTGGCTACTCAAAGTATACAACTGTTTTCCACCTCCCTTGGCACAGAATTCAAGGGAATCAGAGACCCCAGATACTTCATTTTGCAAGTCAATGACCACACCAACACTGGTCTTTCATGACTAAACAAGGGAGATGTGTTCACTGTCTCCACTGTGTTAAGGAGACATGGAAGACTTCAATTTCATTCTTCTTTATCAAAAGCAAAATGAAATCAAATGGACAAAGCTTTTCAAGGTCTCTACTATATTCCTCTCCAAATGTCTGCTTAATAAAGTCAGTGAACGAGAGTCATCCTTTGCAGTGCAGACAGGAAATGTCTATACTGCAAAAAAGACGTTCTCGCAAAACCCAGAAAAAATTAAAGCATAAAAGACATTTGACTGGATGGTTAAAATGTTTGATAATGAGATAAGATTACTTTCACTTTCAAGCAATGGATTTAAGTTAGCGCAGGCCAACTATTCAGAAGCTAAGACAAAATAAACCTTGACTTTTCTCTCTAATGGACAGCTTTTCACATCACACAGGCAAACAAACAAATTCACTTCCAAAATCAAACGGTATTTAATATTTCTACTGAAAAATCAAAGCAAGGAGGGAAACAAGGCAAAATAACTGAGAACTCCACAGTCTGTAAATTAATACTGTGGGCATTAGCGTTTTAATGAAATGTTTACTTGAGTTTTAGCAGGGTACGTAACTGCTTTTTAAAGTTATCTTGCTCTCCAAATGGTCATACAGCAAATACATACAAATGCTGTATGGTCATACAGCAGTTATTTCCCAAACAAAAAAAAAAAGACATTCAGGGGATTATATTTGTTTACAATACACTGAATAAACCAGGAAATATTTACCCACTTGAGCAGCAGCAGCAGCTGGTGGAGAAGAGAAGAACTGCTAGACTCAGCTTACCTTCAGTAACTGTCCATCATCTGTTCCCAAAAAGAGAACTATACGATTCAAAACAACTGTGCCATAAACAGCCACTAATCCGGAGTGAATCAAGGTAGGTAATTTCTTGATTGATGGTGGCTTCTGAGAATCAGATATAAGAAAAACATATTAAAAAATCATTCACCTATACTCCAAAACTTTGACGAAAAGACAAATCCTTGAAAAGATTCTCAAAGAACCCAACTTTAGACAATACTTTGAGTAACATTCTAATTCTGACACAGTTTCAGAGTAACACATTATTGAAAACTACAAATGAAACTAGTTTTTCATATATGACAACTGGTCATATCTGTAACAAGTATCTGCTGCAGTTAAATCACCGACTTCAGTGGGATACAGACTCAGCACAGCAGTAGTAAGTTACTTTGCAATAGGATTTCTCTTTTTGGGACATAAGTCCTGGGGTTATTCAGAATTTCCAGTTGCTCTCAGTGAAGCCATGCTTTGCTATCACCTGAAGGCTAGATACACTCAGCAACCACTTTCAAAGGTATGCAAATATTCTGGAGAAGGGAGACACTTCAAACAAACAGTGTCTACGTGTATAAAAATGCAAACCTTCATCTTCCTTGACACTAGAGGAAGTAAAGATTTGTGTATTACATAAATATAAAAATGAGATAAAGCAATATAAAGTTCACATCATAGAGAACATAAATGTAGCTGTGTGAGCTTTAAAATCAACACGTTACCCTCAATTCTCCATCCCACCGGGAGGAAATTAAGTGGCAAACACATGTAAGGAGTTCATGAAAAAAACATCATGCAGGAAATCCCTGTATCTTGTGCAATGAAAAACCAAACCAAATAACCCTGATTGTAGATGAACGAGTGTTGAAAGGAAATCTACATGTGTGAGAGTAGGACCATTTACCAGGGGAACTCCCTAGAAGCCCAGGTGTCTTCTTAGTAAGCAGTATCCCAGTTTTAAAGTCCTCTAATTGCTCTAAGTCAATATCTGTGGTAGACATTGCCAAAGGTGTGATCCCACTGCTCTCCAAATGGGTCCAACCCCAGCCAAGCTTTACTTCACCTTCTCTGTATGTTTTCCACCGAACTTAGTTAAGGCAATGATGTGCCTAGAAAATGCTCTGTAAATCTACCTACTTACATCTTCATTTGAGTCATGCTCCTCATCACATGAACATGTGGCTGCACACACACCAGTGCTGGCACAAAGGAGTGGCAGGCATGGAGAGGTAGGAGACAAGAGCTCAGGTAACACTAGGTCCTTGGGAACAAGCTCTGTAGGTTAGCTTGCAAAATCCAGAATTTCAGCCTCAAGAACAAATTCCTAAAACCTACAGGAACCCTCTGAGTGCAAGAGCCTATTTCACTTTAATGCACAAAACAAAGTGTGGAACGGACCATCAAAACTAACATTCAGAAGAAAGGTGAAGGCATTTCTCAAAGTTATGAAGCAAATCCATAACACAGTAAAAGCTGAATTCAACTGTCTTGCATGCTATGATGCTGTCTTAACCCCAAAAAGTCTTTCCACTAGAAATATTTTTTTTTCTGAACTGCAATCCTAAGTCAATTAACATGTTCTTCAGTCATCTGAATTATTTTAATTAGCTCGAAAGAACAGCCACTTGGAATAAAAGAAGACTTGATTAACTTTCATATTTAAAATCACTGTTTCTTTTTTCATGCAGCAGGAAGAAGACACAGGGAACTGTCATGCACTGGCACAGAACTTCGGTAAAACTCACTTGGCCATGAGAATCCAGTATTCTGGAGGTCTGTGTTAGATAGGAAAACGGGGAAGGGTGTGATTAAAGTGCAAACACTTTAAGGTGGAAAAAGTTAACTCACTTTATTAATAGATCAGAAGGTAACAAAACTCCAGAACTAGTGTACTCAATGAGTCTTCACTTTAGTTAGAGAGTGAGGGAGTGGAGCTTTCACACTTTCATTTCCACCAATATCAGAAATAGTTTTTCTGCAGTGCACCATGTAGTAGTGTAAGAGAGACAAACTACCCTAGGTTCCTCCCAGACTCTGTACAAGAAGATCACAGAAAAGAGAAGTACTCACTTGGTTTCTGAAAAGCGTTGCTGCCAGATTTTATTTTGACCCACATCCTAATAAAATAACCAGTGTCATATCAGTGCATCCTCCTCATCTGACTGAAGAACCAATACTGACAAGTGTGGAAGTCTCCTCCCCTCCCTCTATTTGCTAGAGGGAGGGTCAACGTGACATTGAGCTAACACGGATAAGAAGAAGGGGAATTCAGATGGTGGACAGTCACAAAAAAAAAAAATGCCTTCTCTCTTTTGCAACCTATTTGTCCAGTTTGCCCATTTCCTCCAGGGTGCAGCTGCTGCTTTCACCCCTCTGTCACCCCTTTCCCATGTTCATTTATTGTTTTAACAAGCCCTTTTACCTCTTCCACTGTGACTAATGGGGTTACAGCACTGTAAGGCTTTTCCAGGCTGCTTCTTTCACAGCTAAATCCATTCTTAAAAATGCATTTACAGTCTAAACTTCCTTTATACTTGAAGAGTCATTCATGTCCATGGTCATCCGTTTGTCTATCCTGTAACATTTTCAGGTTCACACAAAAGCAAGAAAAGCAAAAGAAAATATAATACCACACTGTAAGATCTCCCATTTTTAAATTCTTCAGTTCCACTCTCTGTTCTATTCTGTAGTGCCTCTACAGTATATAGTTGTTTGGTTATTGGCATGGGAGGTATTTATACTTGTTTTCTATCTGGCACTTCATTCTCAGATGTATCTCCGTATGACTCCAGCTGCAGCAACCACTGCTACTTTCTGTCTTGATCTCCTCCTGATTATTTTACATTGCATGCCTCACAGGAAAGGGCAGCATTTTTTTTTTTTTAGCTTTTAGTTCACACAGCACTCATCATATGCAGCTGTCCAAAAAGTAAAAATAAAGGGTTTGAGCATATGAATGAAAGAACAGATGCAGCTATACAAAAGGACACAAGATTTGTAAGTAGAGTATAGCAATAGTCAACACTGAAACAAGAGATGCTTTTCCTAGGCAGAAAGAACTTTGGAAACTTCATTCTTCTTTCTTAACTTTTGATCATCTTTTGATCACCTCCATCAATTTTTACTATATCAGAGGGTAACAAATATAGGGGCATGCAGTGATCCTTTATTAGGGCTAAGGAATGAGGAGATGAACCATTCCAAAATTTTATCTCCAGGATTGTGCACTGCCCAGCAGCGTTAGGTGGACAAGCCTGTCCAGGTGAGCAGCCTGGAAAAAATCAAGGATGACCAGAAAATTAGAATCTTCAGTGAGACCATGCAGAGGCAAACCCTGAGGCTCATGATGCAAGGCAGGAAGAACAGTCACAGGCTATGGCTGAGTGAGATGCTGATGGAGACTTCTGAGATGGGGAAGCTAGAAACTTGTGACTTCTTGCAGCAGCAGAAATAGTCCTCCTCTGCCCTCAGATCTAAGTTCACAGAAGTGGTAAAGTGTCCTAGTAACCAGTGATGGAGAACAAGCTCCACAGAGAAAGGCTTTGAAACCAACTGAGTTTGAACAGCATGTTAGCAGAGAGCAAAATGAAGTGGTGGGCGACCATGAGGGATGGAGGCACACACTTGTTATGCTGTTACAACAGGTTGGGGCTTTTTCTAGGGGACCCTACCCATTTCAGAAAGGCTGCGGTAATTTTCCGTTCCTTGGACCACTACCCGTTGTTGCACACTCATATAGACACCAAAGACGTGGCCTAGTGCAGACCAAGACTACAAAGCTCTGGGGGCAAAGTGAATAAGATGGGACCCCAGGCTATATTAATCTGTGGGGCTGGTCAAGAGTGATGCTCTTCTGGATCTGCTACTCAAAACCAAGGAAGAACTGAGTGAAGATGTGATAATCCAAGCAGAGAGATGAAGACAAGGCTTCAGTGTGTTCAGGGAAATGGTCAGTGGGATCGAAGGGAAATAGAGTTCAAGTAAGCTAGCAGGTCTTTCAGGACAATCTCTGTCAAGCACAGAACTCAGGAAAACAAGCAGACATATCACGGGATGGCCTCTACCTGAACAGGGAAGCCATGATTGAACTACATTGCAGAACAACAGCACAAAGGAGGAGAAAGCAGGACTAAGAAGTCGTCTCTGGACACACAGGAATGGTGCTAGGAAAACCCAAGCTCCCCTGGTTTTGGGACTGGCAAGGTATGGTATAGACAAGAAGAAGAGCTTCCACTACCACACGAGCAATAAAAGTATAAACATTGAAAATTCACACCAGCTGCTGAATAGCTCAGGAGATTTACTGACAGTGGATGCAGACACGGCTCTGGACTTCATCACATCTTGTGGTTCTTTGTACACACAGAATTGAAGAAGGAGAGAAACTACAAGTACTGAGAGAGGATTAAGCCAGAGATCTCTTAAGAAATCTCAGCTTTTACAAGTTTTACGGAAGACAGATGGGATCTGTAGGAAGATGCTGAGAGACTGTCTGATGAAGTGGAAAGGTTATTCTCTCCTATTTCAAAAGGTGTGGAGATCAGGTAAAGTCTCCAACTGAATAAAGACAAATACTGCACCAATATTCAAAAAAACCCAAGATTTCTTCAGGGAACTACACATTAGCTGGTCTCACTTTTTTCCTCAGAGAATCATGGAGAAAATCCTTTATGAAACCAGTTTTGGACACAAGACAAACAAAGTGACTGTGAAAATGGAGCATAAATTTACCAAGGACAAATCATGCCTGACCAATCTGAAGTATTTATAAGACTTGTAGATGTGGTGCTTAGGGACCTGGCTTTGTGCTGAATGATATACAGGTCTTTTTTAAAACTGGGCTGGTTCAGCCTACAGAAGAGACAATTTCAGAGGGACCAAAGAAACAAAGCCAGGCTTTTAACCAAAGTGTATGTAAGGTAACAAGAGATAATGACACAATCTGAAACACTGCAGGTTTCTAGTGAAAAGGAAATGAAAAACCATCACTATGAGGGCAGTGAAGCAGAACAGGCTGTCCAGAGAGGTTGTGCAGTCCCCATTCCTGGAGTGTGAGAGTTGACAAGCCTTTGGTGGCTTACTTCCCACAGTCCAGGGATGAACTGAAAACTCATTGTAATGAGACAGAACTATTCAGTTTAGAAACCCATCAAACATCAGATGTAACACTAGCAGTCCGTAATACTCAGGGGATTGACTTTACTACTACAAAATTAATTACAGGACCAATTTTGATACAAAATTATATTTAGAAGACTGTAATACTTTCCTTAAATAAAAGACCATTAATCACTCTGGAATGAGTTACCACACAAATATAAATGTTGCTCCTGCAAATTAAAGGCCGTAATTAAACTGATATGACTCTGTTGACTTCAAAATCTCATTTCAGTAGAGCTTACACCAGCTAGGATTTATCCTAGGATTCCAAACTATGTTTGATAAACTAATGGACACATACCAACTCTCATATATATCAGCCACTGAAAAATGAAAAAGTCCGAAGAACAAACTGTTAAAAGTCTTTACTTGCATTAAATAATAGATGAAAATCCAACCAAGATAGCTTATCTTTTAGTAACTATCACAACTACTTAGCCTTTTCGCATAACAGAATAAATACCTCAACATAAAATACTGCAATTCTCTTTCTTACAGGTATATGCCTAACAATATTTTTTGGATTTTCTACCTGAACAATTGTGAA
Organism: Zosterops lateralis; assembly: GCF_965231275.1. Classification (NCBI taxonomy): domain Eukaryota; kingdom Metazoa; phylum Chordata; class Aves; order Passeriformes; family Zosteropidae; genus Zosterops; species Zosterops lateralis. The sequence continues at coordinate 29,600,689 of NC_139765.1, forward strand.
TCCTTGAATCTCCCTGAATCCTTTTCTTCTCATGCAACTTCTTAATGGCAGAACCAATTTCCAGATTTGTCATTATCATGGTTAGATAACAGTCTACATCTCTTCTGTTGATATTCTCCAATTGGAACACTTTTCCTAGTCATCTACTTGGCTGTGACTCACAACATCCTGGCTTGTCTGTGAGAGCCCTGAGATCCTTGTAGGTCCTGTTCTGTCACAGAACAACTGAAGAAAAGCCTTTCCTAAAGTTCGCTAGCTCCCCACAGCAAGTTTGTGACAAATTTCAGCATTCCTCCTGTGTCTGTAAGTACTCAGTCAGGTTTCTGAAAACAAATTGAGAATGAGATTTGGAAAATTCCCATTTGCTAACTAAGGAAATTGTGAAGAAGATGCATTTATGTATATGTAGGATATGCTAGAGAGTCCAGTAACACATACACCCTGATAGGGCATGTAAGTAGATATATTCAAAACTGAGACATGTGGATCAAAGAAAAGAAAAGCTGAATACAAAACTGCAAAATGTTTTCAGAGCAGTTTCATCTAAAACACTACTTGCCTCTTGCTAGATAGGGATTCTGTCTCTGGGAATCAAGTAGTGCCAATATCCTGCATAAACACATCCAAGTAGGACAAACTTCTTTGTGCACACTACTGCACAAAACAAAAATGGACTTACCTACTTCTCATATGGAGAAATTGCACAGAATTTGTAGCAGTCACATAGTCTTTTAAAAAGTTGCTAAGCAAGGATCTTAAAAATCACCAGATTTTCAATGAGAGACTCTAATCCAGCATTAAAACTTAATGCAAATGAGAACTTTGGCCTAAGAGGCAAAGCGAAGCTGAAGAGATTACACACCTACAGTGAGTTCCAACAGGATGCAGAGCAATTTGGTTCCAATCCAGTGAAGTACTCAAGTACATGCTTTACTTTAAATGCATGGGCATGAAGATGATAGAAATACTTATATATGCCTAATGTTAAATGTGTCATTAAGTGCTTTACTGGGTTAGGGCCAGAAAGCTCAGCACCTTACAGGAATGAGTTTGGAGTACACTATGTAGCAATGGCATAACAAGGAATTCAGGACCACAAACAGCCTCGGCCAAGCCTCTCTTGCAGTGTCTTATTGAGAAATGCAATGTGAGTGGAAAGGGGTAAGAGGATGTCTTGCCTAAAGGCAATCAGAATAATAGCAGAAATCTGAAAGATGACAAGATCAGAAGGAAAACAAACAGCCACTACTCCCTGACGTACATGCTTACTATAAATTGTACTGCTGCAGTGAAAAAAATCCTGTATTTTCAATTCCTACATAAACTGATAGTCCATGTGTGGAATCCACACACCTCATCACACCACACCTGAGCTCCTGCATTCAAGTGTACCCAGCAGAGAAGACGAAGACCTGCAGTGCCCTACAACACATGGTATCTGCAATGCAAAAGCCACACTGACATTCAGCACGGTCCATTCACCACAAGCACCAGAGAGCTCTTGCACTTAAAACGCTCATAATGCTGCAACAGCCCCTTTGCTCAAGACCAACACTGTCCTTTCAAAGCACATGTTAAGTACTGTTGCTTGCTGCCATTCCTACACATCGTAGTACAATGTACTCCTGACTCCTCAGTGCTACGAGGCACTCGGCTGTGGCCAGAGCCTCCGCTAGGATTGCACACACTGCTGCAAGCTGCACACTGATGGACGTGCCACCCTCCATCTTCCTGTCAGCTCTGAAGCCCATGTGTTTCTGAGTCCAAGAACAGCATATTCCATGATTGCAGGGACTCCCATACTTTGGTGAGAGACGGTAGAAGGATCTGGTCTAAAAGAACCCAGAAGCAGCAGCATATGGGCCTGTCATCTCCAAACTTACTCTGCAATAGCCTAGCCTAACCTTCTGTACTATAAAAAAATATTGAAGCTGAACTACATGCATTTATTACTATGTTTATACACCATAAGCACACATAATTAGCTTTAAAAAGTGAGTTAATTAGCCATGTAATGTTATAGGTCATATTGCTTCACAGGACCCACATGTCCTGCTATCTCACAAAATATTAAAATACCATTTTTCTCAGCGATAAACTGCATTTCTTGTGCCAAAATATTACGATCAATAACATCATCATAGTTTGGGACATAATGTAAAGTAAGCAATCCTTTTAAAGATTGTTACAGTTGAGATTCTTCAACATTGTATCCAAATATAATCTACATTTCAAGGAGGGATGAGCCTTTTGGGACATGAAAGCAACTCTGGAGGTCACAGGAGTCTAACGTGAATCAGACCAATCCTGAAACAAGTGGATCATTGATTTTTCAAATTCAGGCCCTGAGAGGCAATGGGGACAGGGAATTACCCTATCTACAGAAATATGTACTTCACTGAACCTGCATTATGTTACTCTACCAGATCTATGAGGCTCTTCTTGCCTGATATTTCTTGCATGAGGTTTTGTAAAGTGTTTAGAAAGGATCTACGGCCCAGGGAGCTTTTTTCTTCAGTTTTGTTTAGCAGGCTGAGAAAGCACTTTGCTAAGAAACTTCATGAGTAATTAGGAACAAACAATATAAACTAAAATTCCAACAAGCAAATAGGTATTTTGGGATCAGAAAGAGACTTCAAATTCATTCAGGAAGTCTGCCTTGTGGGAGCACAGAAATCACACAGTAAGCAGTAAGCTAGCACTGGAAATCAAAGGATTGGCTCTGGCTCCGCAGCGAGTTTCACTATTTACTTCAGCACAGTTGTCTCACCCACATATGGGGCTCTCATTCACAACCACGTCCTCTAACACTGGCAATAGTCTCACAGCTCAGTAGGGAGATGAGCAGACTGAATCACACGTGCCCTCTGGTAGTCTGTTTGGAAAAATCTCAGCACTGTACTGTGCTATGAGTTAGATTTGGAAAGCCAAGGAGTGACAGTAAATCTACTGCGCTTCTTTCAAGGAATTTCAAAGAAACTCATATCATAACACATCAAGGATTCAGAAGCTTAGCGGCAAAGACCCTGGCTGGTGTGGGAACTGCAAAAGGCTTAGGGCTTGCTTTATGATGCCTTGCTGGATCCCCTATGGTTCACCTTGATACTTTTCAGCGGTCCTTTTGCCATAGCTCTAACTTAAAAGCATGGACAGGCCTTTCAAAAGCACCTTCTTCATGTGAATGACATTTTTACCTTCCTGAATATAATTTTTAGGTCATTTCTTTACTACTGAGACCACAGCAAAGCCAGTAGCCTTGCCTATCTCACCCTCCACGCACCCAGCTCACCCTGAAAAGGAGGAAGGACCTGAAGAGAGAGCTACTGAAGTAGGTGACAAGGGGAACTCCATGGGATACCACTGTCTGTGAAAATATAACCACTGCAACAACAAAGAGATATCACCTATTGTTGTCTGCTGCACACAAGGATTTGGGGAGGTGGCTGGGAGAGTCCTCCCAAGCAAGGCCAATCGTGAGAGGCTTCAACAAGCAACCACAGATAAGCACTGAAAAAGCAACCACAGAAAACTAGTGAGTGGTAGGGATAACAGTGCACACAGCCCAATGCACAGAGCCAACCTGATGGGGTTTTTTCCATTTCTGATGTAGCTGCAATGACATGAGATGTGAATGCACAGAATAAGATAGGAGATGCTTTATCTAGGCTGTGTGGAAAATAAAATGAAACACGACTAATCCTAGGCTGAAAAGGACACATCGAGGGAGAAGCCTAAGGCTCAGGTCTGACCCAGGATGCCCTCAGGTGCTCCCCCAGATGTGTCTTTCTCAACAGGCAGGTGTGAAGTATACCAAAATTTGGTAAAAGATCAGCTTTTTAGAAACAGAATGAGCTGGAGAAATCAGTAGAGCTAATAGGGCCAGGGCTGATGTGCAAAGCCTGGTGTGGCTCTGAAGTTTCTCGCTAACTTCATGTGCCTCCAGATCAGGGACACCCCATGAGTCATGCACAGAGACATCGGCCACAACAATAAGTGTCAACAAGGGCGTGCGGGATGAAAGCTTAGCAAACGATGCCCAGACTTACATCACAGATCTTCCCGTTCATATCGAAGTGCGGGGACCCACAGTCTTGCTCCTTCATCTCCTTCACCTTCTCCTTCATCTCCTCCATCCCAAAGATGCAGACGGCAGTGCTGTTCCACGCCTTGGCGTTGTGGCTGTGGCGAAACACACCCACCCACCAGCCCCGCTCACCCTGGCGGACAAGGCTGGAGGAAATAATGAGGCTCCTGCAGCCGCAGTCCAAATGGACGTGCCCTTGCAAAGTAAGGCCATCCTGCGAAGGGACCGGCAGGTGCAGGACAGCCATGCTGGGTAGCTCCGTGTCGTTGCCCAACCTGGCCTTCAACGTGTAGTAGGGAAAGAAAAGGTGGTCCCCCCACTGGAGCGCGTCAACGAAGTGCAAAGGATCCTCCCTGCGCTTGATGATGCCCAGCTCCTCCTTGGACTCCAGGTTGACCATGCTGCGCACGGTGATGACGGTCTCCTTGTCCGACTTGGAGGGCTCGCAGTGCAGGTGGTTGGTGTCGGCGCTGGTGGAGTAGGTGGCCGCCACGGCCAGGTACCAGGCGCCGGCCTGCTGGAAGACGACGCCGGCGGTGGAGCCGTCGGGCAGGCAACTGACCACCTCGCTTTGGTTCAAGCGCTGGCGGTAGGAGGGCAGCTCCCACACCTGGCAGGCGCCGCCATCCTGCGTCCAGCCGGTGAGCAGGACGCCCACCCCGCCGGCCTCGCGGTAGTGGAGCAGCAGGTTGCTGCGCGTGCCGGGGGGCTCCCCGCAGCCCTGCCCCGCCGCCGGCACCACGCGGCGCCGGGGCCGCAGCTCGGGCCGCAGCTCGTACAGGCAGCTGCCGCCCGCCACCAGCACGGCGCCGCCGCTCACCTCGATGTTGTCGATGGGGGCCCCCGGCAGCTCGAAGCTCTGGGGTCCGGCGGCGCCCGCCAGCGCCGCCAGCAGGGGCAGCGCCCAGCGCAGGGCGGGCGGCGGCGCCGCCATGGGCGCGGGCCGGGCTCGGCGGCGGGGGCGCCTCAGGCGGCGGCGGGCGGCGGGCGCTGCTGCGCCATGGAGCGCGGAGGGCCGGGCGCGCCGCCGCCGCCGCTTCTCCTCCTGCGCCGCGGCCGGGCTGCGCGGGCGGGGAGTTCCTCTTTCGGGGCGGGGAGGAGGGGGTGCCCGCACGGGAGAGGTGGGCCGGGCTCCTCCGGGAGGGCTGCCGAGCCACCTCGCCGCCGTGCGCCGCCGCTCCCCCTCCGCCCCCCGGCCCCGCCGGCCCGCCTCGCCGCGGACGGTGGGCGGCGGCGGCGGCGCCGCGGGAACCCGCTCGGGCAGCCCCGGGCCGGGGGCGGCAGCGGCGCGGAGGGACCGGGGGGAGCGAGACCCGCCTCGCCCGGCACCCGGACCCGCCGGGGACCCCGCCGGGACACCGGGGCAGGGAACCCCGCCGGGACACCGGGGCAGGGAACCCCGCCGGGGCAGGGCTGCCCCCCGCACTCGCCTTGGCTCGCCCGGCCCGGCCGGAGCCCCCGCGGGCGGCGGGCGAACGGGGGAAGGCGCTGAGCGGGAGCAGCCGGTGTGGGCGTGGGTCAGACTCTGCCGGGCACCGGCAGCGCCCGCTGCGAGCCTGGAAACCCGCCTTGTCCCCGTTCAAACGCCCCGCAGAACCGCCCCGCTACACAGCCGCCTGTCACCCAGTCGGCCGATACCACCTCGGGATGAAAAGGTTGAGGGGTCAGAGATCTCTGGTTAGATTTCGGTCTTGCCTGCGGTAGAACAAAGGCTCGGCGTTCTCCCGAGTCCCGCAGGGCACGCAAAAATCCCTGTTCCTTTCCAGCTGTGCTGCTGAGAGACAGACGCCCACCCAAGGCGCGCAGGGGACAGGTTGGGCCATGTTGAATGGCACAACTGATTTACTTCATTTCCAAGCCTGTCACTGCTGGCTGAGGTTCAACACAACGTGAAGTATAGGGCGCACGCTGAGCTTACAGTAAATTATTGTTTTGCTGAATTTTAAATAAAAAATGAAAAGCAGCAAAGATGCCTTTCAGCGTTCCCTTTTGGGTGTCTCTGGAAGATCTGGGTGAGTAACCCATTGGCTAACTGAGAAGAGGATGTAATGTTCAAAACCGAGAAGTCATCTGACCCTCCACTGACACTGTTTTTGTCTTGAAGTAGCTTGATAGCAGGAAAAAGTAGGACCTTAAAAATTAGAACAAAAGTAACCTCTGTATGACTCAGTCGAGTGCAACATTTTCAAGTAGGAAGTGCAAGAAAGGTAACAGATTTGGATTATCTTTCTCCATTACAGTACCCAGCAACAGTTATTGTGCAAGAATTGATGTTGCTATGGTCAGCAAAAATATTCAATTATTTTGCAGTTAAAAGTGTCTGGGACAAATATCCCCATGAAATCCAAGGCTCTCCACAGCCCATTTTCTTATCTCTTGTATAGTGACTCCAAAATGCATCCAAAATCTGCAAAATGTAGCAGATGATGTAGAAGAGAATCATCGCACAATTTTTCTTCTTTCCAGATGCAGAGATGCTCTGTGTGCTAACAGTGCCTCGAGCTACCCATGGAGGGCTGAACTTCTAGTCAACATGTAGGCAAAGTAAATCCTCATGCCCATATCACCAATATAGGTTGTGTACATTTATACATACATCTTTGCAAAGGAGGCTGAACATACAATACTGGAGTGCATTACACACTACCTTGCCTTCTAGCTTATTTTCAGTTCAAATATAAAACTGTCAGTGATTTTCCTCTTGCTCTAAACTGATGAGACTAAACAGCAAAGCATATCAGCATCCTAACTGCAGACTCTTATTCTGACCACAGAACATGTCCAGCAAGAGGTTGTCTTCTGCAAACATCCCTCCTTTTGCTAAATCACTGTGCTCTGCATATATTGCAGACATCTCTTTCTCAGGCTTTATGTTTAGAATAGGCCACATGTATTTCACTGAATAACTGGTTTGTTTAAATGAGTGAGGCCAGGTTTGTTCTAGCCTTAGAAAACAGCAACCACTCCTAGGGTTGCAGACTTCTGAGACTGCCAAAACTGCCAAAAAGCAGTGTTCTGCTTCAGTTTTTGTCCTGAGAGGACTGAACTGCAAATGGTACCTGTCACGTGAAAAGAGTCCAGCTGCATGGGCTAGCATGTTCTACCATGATGGGATGGGATGGGATGGGATGGGATGGGATGGGATGGGATGGGATGGAATAGGATAGGATAGGATAGGATAGGATAGGATAGGATAGGATAGGATAGGATAGGATAGGATAGGATAGATCCCTCCTGTCCCAGGGATAGCTATCACCGCACAGTTTTGCAGACTGTTCCTGCCTGTTACTTTTTCTGATTTTTCCTCTCCAGTGAAGCAGTGCTTGGACCAGAGCCTCATCTCGAAACATTTAATTCTGCATATGCTTATGAGAGCCAGCTTTGCACTGAGAGTTAGTGCATGGAGTTTTGCTCATGAGTGACCCAATTCTTGAAGTGGGAAAGTAGTACCAATTCCTTTCAAAGCCCCTGAAGTAAATAGGAGTTTCTATCTTCAACACGTTCTTCCAGAGATACCTGTCTGGATACCAGAAAAGTTGAGCTTATACCGATATTACAGAAATAGAAATGAAGACTACAGGTTTATTTTGTACTGCTTCAGGACGTAATATTTGTTATTAACACAGCAGACCAGAAAACAGCTTAATCCGTTCATGCATGAAGTGATTCCAGCATGAACTGGTGCTCGTGTTGGAACTAGATGATCTTCCAAGATACCTTCCTTATACCTTCAAACTATTCTATGATACTTCTATAAAGTCAAAGCAGACAATGTCAAGTCATTTTACTGTACTCCCTTGGCTGCCAGTTCCATAATTGGTATTTTTATCCTGTTGTTGTACTGTGTTTTATTTTTCAGGCACTGAAGGGAGGGCAAACAAGGTAGTCTGCCTGTTAATGTTAGACTTTACAAAGCATTGCTGTCTAACTCTGCACCACAACCAAAATTTATAAAAAAGCCAGGGAAGCAAACTGAGCTTCCATTGCTATCCTAAGCAACATTTATGTATCTCATCATGTCATGTGAGATCTGAAGTTAGAATGTGAATCACACCAGGACTTGTTTCTACATCTAAAATTTAAAGAGCTCTCATCTAGATCTTCAACAGTGTTAGGCAGAACACATCCTAAATTAACTTAAGATTGCTTTTCCACTACAGTTCATGCTTCCCTTCCCCTTATTTCTCATCTGCATGCTAAATTTGTCTGAATTTATGAATCCACAGAAAATCTTACAAAATATTACTAGTAAATGAGACTTAATTTTTATGCCTAATTTATGTAGCTTCGCTTCGATATTTCGTTTTTTGAACTTTCAAGACAAGATTTATTTGTTTTGTTTATTAAATCCATATAGTTACCTTAACTTAGTTCTGAATTTTTTTTCAAAAGGTAAATAACCTTTTGTTTACAAAGTAGTAATAGGTAGCATTAATGTTAACAGGCATTTTATCTTCCATGTAATATTTGAAATAACTGTTTTTCTCATTATATAGTTAAGACAGTTTTCTACTGCAACTGCATGTTGAAAAAATAGAAAGGAAATGCTGGGCAGTTTTTCAAAAAGCTTTTCTGAGAAGGATTCCTTTCCTGACAGAGGCATTTGAATATTGAAACTGGGTTTGCAGATTTGGATGTTAGTTCTGCTTTTCAGTCTCATTTCATTTTGTTTAGATTTTTTGGCTTAAATTCTTGTTTGATCTAAAAGTTACTGACCGTTTTGCATTTTTTATTGTTCTTCACAATGAGGAAATGGCAGATTCAAGAACAGGACTATGCTGTTATAACTCTTTGGGGATCTGTATGGGATGCTATCGGCCTCAGCCAGCAGTGATATGTCCATGGGCTCCAGGGAAAAATTTTGCTTTGCTGGAGTCCCGCTAATGCATCTGATCCACTTGCCCAGGTAGACACTCCTTTGTGATGAAATGCTGGAGCTATGCATAACTCCTGGGCATCTCTGACGTATCAAAATGCTCTAGATGCTGGTTAATGCTTCTCTTCATGGGACCAGCATGTTACAACTGTATTGAGTTTGTGTGGCTGGGTTTTGGGAGTGGGGGGGGAAGGGTGGGGCCACATGAGTGGTTTCTGTGACAAGCTGCCAACAGCTTCCTCCATGACCAGCAGAGCCAGTGCCAGCCAGCTCCAGAATGGATCTGCCGCAAGCCAAAGCTGAGCCAATCAGGAATGATACTAACACCTCTGTGATAACATAGATAACATATTTAAAAAGAAGGAAAAAACCCTTATTGCAAAGATGCAATTTTGCTCAGAGCAGGGCAGAGTGAGAATATGTGAGAGGAACAACTCTGCAGACACCAAGATCAGCGCAGAAGGATGGGCAGGAGCTGCTCCAGGCACCAGAGCTGAGGTTCCCCTACATCTCAGGATGCATACCATGCAGCTGTGAAGCAGCTCTACCCCTGCAGCCCATGGAGGGCCATGGGAATGTAGAGATCCACCTGCAGCCTTGGGGGAGCTTTTGGGTTACTTTTAGAAGTAATCCAGGCGCTTGACCTGGCCGTGTGTTCAGTCAGAGATAATAATCATGCAGTGGAGGGGCTTAAGACCTAGAGCAAGGTGTGAAGCAAGAGCAATTGATGTGGCCCTTCCTGTATGAGCCAAAGTACAAACCAGAAGCTTCTGCATCAAGTCAGTTCCTCAACTTTAGACAAACACACCATTTGTCAAGGAGAAATTTAATCTGCAGCATCTATCTGTGCCACTAGATAAGGAAAATTATCAAGAACCTGCTCTAAATTCCTCTTAGTTTTTCCCCTTTGCACATTTACACTTGCAGAGGAGATACACATCTGAAGGCTTACTAAACCACTAGTTGGTCAATATGTTTTCTATTTAAGATGTCTAAACCAGCTCATCCAATTTGAATGAGTCAGCTGTAGGAGAGTTTGTGTAGGTTTTCCTGCTGGCAGATCTGAAGGGCTGCTAAATTAAGCAGAGGGTTGTGGTAGTAAGTTGGGCATGGGCCAAGAAGTGGCAAAGGAAATGGTGGATGAACCATCAAGTCTCGTTATATCTCTGTTAAGGTGTTATTGATGTGAACCAAGGCTGTGACATACATACATCCTTTTCACAGATGCTTTGAGTGCTTCTTAGTTGACCTTTTTATTAAAAACACATAATCTGTTATTGCACAAAATCTTCGTTGTAGTGCTTTGCATCAGCTTAGCCACTTGCAGAGTCACCATCTGCCTAAATCCTTGATGTTTTTGTATCTGTGACACCTTTCTCTTATTCAGGTTTTTCCTCATCCTATTCATTTGTGTTCTGGTTCTGACCAGGACAGGGTTAATTTTTTGCAGTAGTCAGAAGGGGAAATGACCCAGATTTTATTCTATACAACCTCACATCCTTGCGCTGGACTGGGGAAGGGAACCTGTCCCAGGGAGAAGGGATTCCTTCTGGTTGAGTAAATGTGGTGGAGGGAGGCATCCAGTATTGTTGGAGTGGTTATCTGTTATACATGTATATTATAAAGTTGCCTTTTCACAAGATGTGTGCTATATGATTAATAATGTTGTGGTAAGGATATAAGATATAAGTTTTTTTATTTCTGCTTTTAGTAAAGAAAATTAGGCACAGTAGTAGTAGTTGATATATTATGCTTAAACTGTCTGTTTGGTTGGGATAACATCCAGTGAACATGTAAAGAAGACTGCTATTGATATACCAACTATTAGCATCTCCCATATGAAGAAAGTATGGACCAAGGCCCAAGCTGGAAATGAAGACACAGCCATGAAACACGCGTGCTCTAAAAAAGTGGACCCAAAAAAGGACCATGCAAAACAGTTCCTAAAATATGAAAACTAGTTTATGAAAAAGTATAAATATTCAACAAACTGATGCAATAGAAGGAGTGTTTAATGAATGTCTCTGATATAGCAGTGTGGACTTGGCTGAGTGCCAAGTCACCCATCCAGCCATACTTTGCTTTTTTATCTCTTAATTGTCTTAATTTTTTATAAAACCTATCTCTTAAAATTTACCAAAAAAGTGAACCTCGTTTTTCACATTATCCATGTGAATCGTTTCTTTTTTTTGTACCCTCTGTTGCAGTTACTGTTCCTTTTCTTATCTTGCTGCTGTTTCAGTAACTAGTTCTTATCTCAACCCATGATCTTTGCCTTTTATGGCTCCAGTTCCCGCCTCCAGTCCACTGCAGGGGGAGAGGGAGGGGCAAAGCAGGGGAGCAAGAAAAGGGTGTGGTTTGGAGACTCTCAGTAGGGGTGCTGAACTGGGGAGTACAATTCCTAAATCACAGTAGTTTCTAACAAACATAACATTTAATGACTATATGAAGAATTTTTAATGCAGAAATGTAGCAAGAACTTTTAAAAAGTTTTGCATGTGAATTAAATAATCTTTCACCTAGCTGAATTTTGAAAGATTTGAAAAGTCTTTGTCATTCCACTAAGAACCTTCAAGTCGTACAAAAAGTTAAAATGCATGCTAAAATATATTGATGAAATTTATTTCAACTTCAACTTGGAATACTCACTCACAATTGAAAAAAAAACGAGTACTCAAAGTTGGGGAATAAGATGCTGTAATCTTCCTCAAGGATGAACAAAATTACTATATTAAAGAACAATCATCCTAATTTTAATTACAGAACTGGTGCAAGAGCCATCCACTGTAGCATTATCACATACTGATATGCTCCAGGACTAGAATAGGTTCTGAATGGATCAATTACTGTTTATTTCCACCATTCTTTTCTCTAATTTCCCCAAATGCTACCGATTTAGTGCAAGCCCACTGCAGATGTGAGTAAACACACTAAGTGTTATTTATAGCTCTGCCTTTTGGCTGTGGTCCTTAGATCACAGCCAGAGTTCAATAACCTGAAGCAAAATTATTACTTGGGAATTGAATCAGATTACAGATAAATGCCACTGCAACAGATGGATAGGGGTATTTGTTAACTTTAAGAGAAGGGTACTAAAAGATATTAAAAACAAAGGAACAAGCCATAATTATATATATGTTCCAAAGTATTAAAGTACCCTTCCACTAATCCAGACAGTCACTTATACTATGAAGTCTTACTTTTGCTTGCCATCCTAGCATCAGCTGAATCTAAATTCAGCAAGTATTCCAAGTCCACCCTTCAACACTGTTACACTGATGTCACGTCTTTTACTTTCTAGTATGTTGACTGCAAGATGACAGCTTACCAAACCTGCTTCACCAGGGCAGTTTGTGAGAAGGATCTTCCACCGTTTCTCGTGTGCCAGAAATTCGGGCTCCCTCCATGTGTGTTTTCTCTTAGAGCTCGGAAGCTAACTGTGGGAGAGGTCCCATATGAAACATGGGCTGTGGCATTCTGTAGTTACCAAGTATGCATGCCTCCACATATCCATATCAACAAATTAAAATGCCTGTGTTAGACAGAAGTCAAACGTGTCAGCAGAAAAGCATCTTGGATTTTTCTTTTGTAAGTAAAGTTGTAAACAAAAGCTTGGTGCTACACAGGTTAACACAGAGAGATTCATAGAATTAAAATTGGTTTTTGAAACAGAAAACAAAATGTTTCTTTCCAAATGCGTATTTATTTAAGGAACTGTGTAACTAAGCACCTATTTACATATATATATCTACTTCTGCTTGCCTACTGACACTATATTTTGAAATCCTGTTGGTGAGAGAAAGAAAAATAACTGTATTGTTTCCCAAAGTTAACGATTATGCAATTTTGCTGTGAAATGAACAGCTTATCAGAGCAAAATAACTTTGCAATTAGCTGTGCTTAGGAAGGCAATTAAAGAGGTTAGATCCACTCAGGGGGTAACCTGAAAGCTATTTTGGTGCTCAGATCAGTTTTGATCTCTCACTCATGGTGCTTGACCTTCCCTCCCTCACTCCATGGTTGCTTTCCACTGGCAAGTCTTCAAGGAAAGGTAAAAGCGGACCCAAGTATAACTCCTTATTTGTTATACTGGCAATTGTTTTTTTGTGTATCTCTGTCTCACTTCCCCCTTTTTGTTTGTCCTGAAGAGACGTTTGCATGGAAACAGGATGTTAGAGGCAGAGAAATTAGCCCAGGCTGCAGTGCCTGCAGGCTGTAGTCTGCCAGCTGATAAGGTTTTTCTTCTAAAGTCATCTAAGAAGAAACAGAAAGGCAGCAGAATGAAAGCCAAGCTTGGTACATAAAACACCTCCGTTTCTATAGAGAATATTTTTCAAAGTTGTCCGGGTAGGGACAATCTTTTAATGAGCATTTAAAAAAAAAAAAAACCAGTATCAACACATGAGCAGTACTTGGGGTTTGGGGGTTTTTTGTCAGTTTTAGTGAAAATCTAATTAATTAAGTTGGCCAAATTAATTAAGCTAATGAAATTAACCAAGAGAACTTTTAGTTTTGTGTCCAGAGGCTATAAAGGCAGTTTTTGTCAATATTCTTAGTGTTCTCACTCTAAGTTAATAGAAAGACCCAAGATATAAACTACCTTTGCCACCACAGAGCAGTGGAGTTAAGTATTTTAATTACAACTAGAATTGTTCTTAATTAGTAACATGTACTATAATGCAAGAGCTTGCCTTCCTATGAATGCTGTTGAATAATGGTGTCTCTGAGAGAAACAGGGACAAACCACTCAATATGATATGATTTTGCTTGATGTTGTTTCTTTTTTTCCTAACATTTCCCTTCACTGTGTTCACCCTGAGAAGGATCTTATTGAATTGTCATTGTCTCTGATGATTTGCCAACAAGTTTGTTCAGAAGAGCCTGTTAGTGGATGGTTGTACCCCAACAATCATCATATGTTATTGTATGTCCAGCAATTGTTGTACATCAATCTAGAATACCATTTAAAACCCCTGTCTTCAGTCTTACCGTTGTTGTCACTCTTGTGATGAAAAGTCCAATGGACAGATTGCTCTGCCCTTTCCTTTCCTTTCCTTTCCTTTCCTTTCCTTTCCTTTCCTTTCCTTTCCTTTCCTTTCCTTTCCTTTCCTTTCCTTTCCTTTCCTTTCCTTTCCTTTCCTTTCCTTCCCTTCCCTTCCCTTCCCTTCCCTTCCCTTCCCTTCCCTTCCCTTCCCTTCCCTTCCCTTCCCTTCCCTTCCCTTCCCTTCCCTTCCCTTCCCTTCCCTTCCCTTCCCTTTCCTTCCCTTCCCTTTCCTTCCCTTCCCTTTCCTTCCCTTCCCTTTCCTTTCCTTCCATCCTTCTTTTTCTATTTCTCCTGTTATTTTCCCCTTTTAACCACCCCATATTTCAGACATGTTTATCTTCATGTTTATAAAAATGCTCCCTGCAAATGCCCTCTCTCATAGGAGATGCATATAGCCCGTTCTATGACCATGTTCCTACAGATTGCCCCTTTCCTCTGCTTTCAGTGTAGCACATCGTTCAGTGCCAGGCTGGGACAAATAGGCCTGTTCTGCATGCCCTATTTGCCCTATTTTTCAAATGAAGTCCACATTGTGAATGTGAAGCCAAAGGATTCTGGATTGTCAGAGGAAAACAGGGATGGTGGATTCTAAACTGAATAAAGGTCAGTGGAAGCAAGAAACCTCGATGTGTGTGAGATCAGTCAGCTTCCCAATTCCAAATGTCATTGAGCTTATTTATTATCTCACATCTCAGAAAAGATGAAAAGTGAGATAAAGAGCTCTCACATCTCTTCTCTCTTGTTGCAAATAACTGTGGCTTTTCTCATAATCTACAAATGCATCCAGGATCCCTTGTGTTCCGCATATCCTCCATCTTCAGTAATTCCCCCAAATAATCTGCCAGAAGATCTCCTATCCAAATACCCCTCTAGGTATTATAATGACACCATTTACATGAAATGAAATGTTTACTGTACAGTCTGAAACTGAAATAGAGCTTTAATTGAAGCATTCCATGCTTTAAAACCTTTCATTACTTAATCTACATGGAAAGATGTTGTTACTTTTTTGTTTGTTTGTTGGTTGGTTTGGTTTGGTTTGTGTGAAAAATATATTGTTTTTAATATTCTAGCTGAAATATACCAGAGGCAAGTCAAGTCCTCAGCTTGTATAAAATGTCACAAGTCTGCTGTGGTCAATGAAGCAATAGCAGTTTATCCCAAAGGAGGATCTGAAACAAAAGAGGATATTTAGTTCTGAATTGATGAAAAAATAAAGTAATATTTGTTTGTCTGCAAAATCAATGCCTGAGAGGTGATGATGCTCTCTGTATCTCCTTATCTCCATAATCTCTATAAACTTCTACTTTTATCTCATAATCTCTATATTCTTTAATTTACCAAATAATCTACTGTGAGAGTTCCCATCCAAACAATCCTCCAGATAACATGGCACTGAAACAAAGATATATATTTAATAAAATGCCACTCTGTGAAAGTATAAATTATGTGATAAAGACCCAGAATCTAAGAGCTCATCCTGATCTAAATGTATACTAGTGAGAACTAGTTTTCTGCCTAAGCATTTCTGTTAAGTATTTCTGTGACTATTCAATGTGTACAAAAATCCTTGAAATCCATCATTGAAAAAAAAAAATAAATAAAATGTAGTTAGGCCAGGATACAAAAAGACAGTTCAAAAAATAGATCTGTCACAGAAGAATGTGGAAGCCAAACAGTGGCTCAAAAAGCAAAACCAGAAGATTGCTTTTTACACAGAGAAGAGCTGCAAAAATTACAATCTTTGCAGGACTGTTCTGTATTAACATTACTTGCCAGAAGTCTCTTTCTAGTCAAGGTACTTAGAGTCTCTTAATACAGGCTAAGGGAAACACTTTTCAAAACTGACTCATAGCTGACTCAAGCAAAAAGTCAGCTTTTAACAGCCGTGTACAAAAGTCTCCTGGGGTCATTGTTTGCAATTTTCAAGGATGGGATTATAACTCAAAATGATCTTTAAAAATTGGAGAAGTATCTTGGGGAAAATAGAACAAAATTTAATACAGGAAAAGAAAAAGCCACGTAATTTCTTTGGCTGTAAAATCCATGGCTAGAGCAATGATGCATGTTCCTTGAAAGTAGAGGATTCCACATATCACTGAAACAACTAGTGTTGCAGGCAAAAGCTTGGGAGAAGCATAGTAAAACACAGTTTTATAGCAAATGATCCATAGGATAGCCTATCACATGCTGCAGTAAGAGTCAACAGCATCACACTTTTGGAATATTACTGAGAGATAGAAATTCAGTGTAAGTAGAAGTATTGCCTACCAGAACACTTAAAAGTGGCAAGGCTATAGCTGATGTGTTGCATCAGTTTTTGAACTTCTCCTCTTTGAAGGAGAAGAAGAACCAGTCAAAAATCAGAACAGTTCTTTGAAGGCAACACTGGATTAATTAGAATCGGTTTGAATTTGGTTTTCTCCAGAAAGAGAAAAGGATAAACTAAGGAGGGTTGCAATTATCTTCAACTATGCAACAAAAAAGGAAACTGTTTGTTCCCCTTGTCTGCGGTTGATTGCATGACAGGAAAGCTACAGTGAGTAAGGTTCAGCTTTAACATTGGGAAATGTCAGGAAAGTGAAGTCTCAAAGAGTCAATTGCTGGGCAGTATTTAAGAATGTGAACCTTGGCCAGGAATAGCAGGCAGAGTTCGTCTTGTCTGGGTGGTCCCACAGTGTCCCACCAAATTTGCAATTGGCGTTTTGACTCAATCTTGCTGAAAATAATTGGGCCCGAGACAGGCGCAAATAATGTGTAAGTGGAAGAGGGATGACAGCATTTATTGGGCAAGATACATTACGTGTTTCATATCTTTATCACAAATTCCAGACAGTAGCATTCTGTATGATGATAGGATGGCATTTTCTTTTGTCTCATTCTCTATTAGTCCCCTGTGTTAATCATTCCTTCTCCTCATTCAAACTGTTGTTTTGATTTTTTTGCAGGATGGGGAACTGAGGAAAGGCATTCTCACTCTCTCATCCTGTTGGGACTTCCTGCATTTTACAGGGAATAGAAAGAGGTTCTTGAAAATCCACCTGGGGCTGCTGGCCTCTCTAAAACCACTGTGAGAAAAGGGAAGGTTGCTGGCATCATGCTGTGACACCTGCAGAGACCACTAAGCTTGAGCCAGGCAAAAGAAGGTCAAGGTTTTGGAGTTAGAACATTTGCAAAGTGTTTCCTTGAAAAACTGATGAGAAAATATTTCACTAATACATGCTCATTAAAGGTAGAAGAATTATCCTCAATATGAAGGACAGCAAATATTGAAACATGAAAAGGGGATGTGAATCTCCATTAAAGTACAATTTTAAAAGCAGCACAAATGTTATGTGTTAATCAGTACTTTTTGAATTCTCTTTAACTAATCAGCAAATATTTTTCTGCATTTAATGGACTTAGAATAAAACCTGACATTTGCTAGTAAGAAACAGCACTGTTCATGGGGTAATGGAGGGGTTTTTCTTTCTTTTTCTTTCTTTTTCTTTCTTTTTCTTTCTTTTTCTTTGGATTGTAATCAGTGTAGAAAGTCCCTTTGTGTTAGTCCCTTCAGTTAGAGATGGAAAATTTCAGTCACAACTAGAAATCATAGAAAATAGGGCCTGCAGAGTACCTTCAGAGGTCTCCTAGTCCATCCTCTTTCTCAAGATGGAGGAAGAGCTACAAGTTATTAATTCTCAAGAGATTTTTAATCTCTCCTGTTTGTAAGAGTCATCAGTGGTGGTGAAGAATCTTCTGCCTCCCAAAATGAGCTGCTTCTGTGCTGCACTAATCATACAGGCAGAGCCTGAATGCATGAGCTGAACCTGGTCTTCTCTGGCTATTTAGGAACTCCTTCTAAGTTGCCTGTTTCATCCTGCTCTAGAAGGATCTGCCCAGCAGCAAGAGACTGTAAATTGGAGAATCAAGCTCATCTTCCAGCCTGTGAAATTATCCATGAAGATGGGTGACTGATGTGAATTTTTTTTCTGCTGTGTGAAGGGGAAACCCTGGAAAAGCAGTGGGAGTTAGAGATGTTTGCTTCTTCCTAACTCCAACAGCTTCCACTTAAGAAGTGAGTGTTTGTATGGCAGGATGTTCTCTCAGCCAGTGGTTTCTAGAAAAGGAACAACTCACTAAAGTGAGAACTGCATCTCTAAACTATTTTGAGTGGTAGGTGTATGTTCTTTCTGATGCTAAAGTCTGGTGTGGTAGGAAGGAGGCTTACAACTAAGGGGAACAACTGGAACAGAAACCACTTAGGAAACTTTCCTGCCAGGCATTTTGCTTGGTGCACAAGGAACAGAACAACATGGCACTTGCTGGTGTACATTTATGGTGAGAGCGCTTGACGGCTTCCCCTTGAGCTTCACAAACGAGTCTGAGAAGGCAGGGATCTGTCATCTGTCCTTACAACCTCAAGCCATCAGGTGAGGTCTGTGCTGAGCCCTCAGACAGTGCTCACTCTCATTTCCTCTCACATCAGCCAGCTTTTCCAATTTTTGAACATCGCATGGCACTTTCTGTTGCTGCTTCCCAGCTTTCCACACGCGAAGTTGTTGCTTTGAACCACCACAGCTGGCCACAGATTGGTAACCACCTGCACCTTACAACACCTGTGTTTATTATCTCCTGTGAAGGGTGTGTGGGCAGTTTTCATATTAGTACTGATCTTACACTGCCTTGAAAATGTTATTTTGTTTTTATGTGGTCCACTAAGAGCTTCAACTGAGAATATACAAACACAGTAATTATTATAGCAAGAGGCTTCCAGCTGCTACTCTCAGAGCAGTTGTCCCTCTATGGACAAATACCCCAAGGTTCAGCCCTGAGGGTTCCTGAAAGGGTCTTGGGGCTCACTCCTCTGGCTCAAGGCCATGCAGTAAAAACACGTCTTGGGGGAGTCCATGAGACTTTTGCTGACAGCAGAGATGACATGGCAGCAGAAGCTTTCCTACACACACTTAAGGGATAATAGCACCTCTTCAGTTAACCTAGGTCACAGTCAGTGTCACTGCAGCTCTGCTGCTTCTGTTACCCAGATTGGGGCATGAAACCTGCAGTGGAGAGGAGCGTCAGCTGCCTTCATGCCTATATGGGATGATGCTTTCAGGGGGCCAATATCACAGCCCCAGTGTATCTTCCACAAACACGAAGATACATGTCTGATTTGTGAGGTGTTGATACTGTATACAACCTTATGGCAGCTTCTAAATTGTAAGCAATGTGGACCAGCAGAGAGTGGACCTTTTGTATTGATATTCTTGGTCTGTCTGTTTGTTTTCTTACAAAATGCATGTGCAAACATGTACACAAACACACATCATTATATGTAACATTACATATATATATATAAAATTATATGTAAGATGCACATACAGAAATATATGTAGTGTCAAAGGCAGAGAATATTATAGTGTGCTGTAGCATGGACTATATATAGGAAATCACTGGAGACATTTTGCTTGCTATGAGGATCACATCCCTTCCCACAAATTGTTATATAATCTTCCCATGGCAACTGCAGCATTTGCACAAGGAAATGTTAGGAAAATATGTATATTTAGCTGTTTCAGTGCAAAAGAGCATATTCCAAGGGTATACCTTAACATCTAACCCTTTCAATACTCGTGAAAGAGGCTGGAAACAGTTTCCCCTTGCTTGCAGCTGCCTGAACTTAGCTGAAAGCTTTTTACTGGATGGAGACAAACACAATGGAGTTGGGAAATTTTGGGGCCAGTAAATTTTGCAATCTGTATTTTAGCCACTGGGTGCCGCTACCAAATCACTTGTCAAAAACAGTTTCTCCAAATACAAGATTACAATTTTAACAGCGTGTCTTAATTTGCGTAAGGCTGTGACATTGGGGTTGTGGAGCTGCCTGTTATCCAAAGGTTCATACAATAATCCTTTTCTCAGAGGTGCCAGTAGGCTTCAGTCAGCTGTAATCAAGATATTCCCTCACAAAAGAATCATGGAATAGCTTTTTACTAAAGTGCACAAGTGAAAGGTGAGCAGGATTAATAATAAAAAAGATCTAAAAGAAAACTTTAAGAAGTATTTAATAAGCATCAAATATTGATAGATGGATAAACCCCCTGATTCTTATGATATGAGAGGAATTTGTTGAAAATAAACCATCCATCTCTGCTGTTATAGAAACTCATAATAAGTATTAGTGAAATAAGATGATTGATCAATCCTATTCCAAATCCTAACATGTCCTCCACCATCATTAGAAAAGTGTTGTTTCAGGTATGCTTTTAATCAACTGCAGATTTTTTCAATCTGATTCTTCACATTATCCTCACTATTTTAAGTGACCATTGTTCTGTTTGGAACTCCTGAATATAAATGCAATACTGCCACAGTAGTCTAATGATATATTTAGACCTGAGAACATTTATTTGCAGTCCTCAGTGGTCATGAAAATGCACATGAAAAGCACATGTCTCAACAGATGCAACTACTTACTAAAAAGCCCATCTGCATTTTGGAGGATCTTCAGGTAAAAGAAGAAAATATGATGCTGTTGAGTCATCTCTCGAACAACACCTGGACAGATGCCAGCTGAAAACCACTGACAAAGTACTCACCTGGTTCTCCTCTGAGAGGCAGTGACAAAAGGAAGGGAGGACATGACGGGAGTCCCGTGTTGGATGGCCAGGGACAAGGGGAGTGGTGATAGTAGCAGCACAAAGGACAAGTGACAGGAGGAAAAGCCGTAGGGTTTTAAGAATTGAGGGAAAGGCATATAATAGTACCACCAATTTTATGCAGTGAGCCTTTCCTACAAAACATTGGGACCTACTAACCTACAATTCATGGTTCTGCAGGTGACAGAGACCATGCCCTCCTCCTGGAAATCATTTTTTTTTTCTTGGAAATCATAATCTCTTTTATGTTGCTGGCAGCTGGCCAAGTCAGATATAATTTCACTGATTCTCTGCCTCAAATCAATTTGTTATAGTCCAGCATGGTGAGGGGCTGACAAATAACCTCAGAGAGCTGTTCTTGATTGTGGAGGGAATTTCATACTTTAAACAGACATTTACCTCTATTCATAGCCAGTTGCTTTCACTTGCCTGATATTGTCTCATGCAAGAATGAGTTTCAGGCATGCATTTCAATGTCAAGACTTTGAGAAGAATTTCCCATTTATTCTGTTAGTTTTATATCGCCTTGTTTCATGTCCCCTGTATTCTCCAACATCCCGGATTTAAGAAACTAAAGGAAAGGAATTAAGGGTGGCTTCATGTCATTTCTGTGCAAGGTACAGATCTAATGTTCCCACAGGAAAAAAGTCTAATAGTCTGCTCAATTCCCTAAATGTGAGCTCAATAAAAATTCCCAGATTCTCATTAAATGGCTGGAATGTGTCAGACTGTAGAACTCCAAACACTACTGAAACTGTTCAGAGAAAACTCTGGCAGTCTCCTGCCTAATGTGTGTGTGAACATGCACATGGATGTAGGCACAATCCTTCTCCTGCCCTACTCCATGGCAGCTCAGTTGCTGGATTGCCTTTGGTTTTGGATCAGAGCAGTCCACGGTAGCTACCTCTTTTCAAGGGGCACAAAGCACTTTGCTATCTGCTCCCCAACAGGAGGAAAACACCCTCTAAAACACTAAAATTTTCTTCATAACACATTCATGTTGCTTTGGCAAGTCCAATCCCCATTTTTTTTTCCCTAGAGTGGTGCTACAATGAGGTTTGATTTGCATGAGCTGTTTACTCACAGGTTAACCAGCACCATGTGAAGTCATTATTGTTGTCCCTGAACTTGTGTCCTGAGGGAACAGAGAGCTCCCTCCAGACCTCACATGTGGGAGCAAGCAGCAGCTTTTGAAGCTGTTGTGTCTGCTCCAGGCCTCTGCATCCTCTTGCTTCTCCCTTGTGAGGACCTTGGTGCAGGGGAGTGGTTTCACTGGCAGCTAGATAGGCACTGAGAGAGTAGTGGCCATTACTGGAAAAGAACATGTACTCAGTTCCATTTTTAAGTGTAATGGGTGTTGTGTTTTCCCAGACTGATAGTCACGTCCCCTTGTTTTTAATAAAAATATCTTTGCTTGCATCTTTTGTCCCCTGCCTGCTTGCAGCAGGTGTAAAAGCAGGCTGGATTGGTACCCTTAGCTTTTGCAGGTGTTAGGATGTGGGCTCTAGCTGCTAAGGTGCTTTCCACTTGATTGACAATTGCATCAACAATGGTGGAAAAGAACAATATTCATTTAAAGAATTAAATTAATGAATAAAATGTGAGGAACAGAAGGATAGGGTTCAAGGGAGTTACGCAGCTCCACTGCCACAGCACCTGCCAGCACATAGCTGTAGATAAACCATAGATACTTGTGCTAAACAAAGACATCAATTGTTGTCCTTCAGAGTTTTTCTGGTTAGGGCACTGCTCAAACACAACTGTGCATTTTTTTAGAAGGCCTGACAGGATTGAAAGTGCAAATGCATGGAAGGAGGCCTGACTCAGTCAGTTGCGTTTTATTGGTGCCCCATGCAGGCAAATTGGCAGGAACTGAAATGTAAGATTTCCTGGGGAAAAAAAAACCAAAAAAACCACAACCAAACTGCATGATCTTCTATAGAGGAGACTGGAGAATAAAACAGTGAGAGATCTACTAAACTCCTCAGCAGGGGAAGAACCTGCCCACCTTCACATGCACAGCTGAACAAATAGTTTGCCTTTGCTGTGATCCAAAGATACAGTGTCTGAGCCTCCTTCCCACTATTCTGAACACGGCACAACAACAACAGCAGGCTTCAGCTCTCTTCAACTCTTGCAAAAAATCAGTGCTGTTGCATCTTGGCTAAAGCTGGTTTGGATATTCCTGAAATGCATTGCAGTAATCATAGTCTGATTGCTTCTGGAGATATGTTTTGACTCAAAACCAGCAAAAACTGGAGTTTTGGGATAATCCCTATGATTCAAACAGTCTCACTTACTCCATACGGATGGTCCCAAAACTGGGGCCCGAAAGTAACTGCCATTGCAATTAGTGGCTTCAAGGAAACAAAGAAGGGGCTCTTTTTACTACAGTGAAGCTGGTAAGATGATTTCTTTTCCAGACCTAAACTCCCACTGGTCCAATAATAACCAATAACTGTGATTTCCATCACTTGCATCCTCTGGGAGACACTTATGTATCACTGATTCATATTGCAAGTTTCCTTGTTATGTGACGGCCGTAAGCCTGGCAAATCAAAGAGTGCTGACAGCCTACTGAAGGAGGAGATACTGAGCAGAGACAGACAGGAATTTTTCAACAAAACAACATGTCAACACCAAAACATTTAAAGGAAACAATAGAAGTGCCAGTGAAAGTTTAATGAGGAAGGTATTTCGGAGAGAGGTACATCCACACACCATTGACGGGCAGGTACCCTCTGGTGAGGGATGTTATATGGCAAGCAGGAAACAACCACTCATTGAATCTCTGCCTGGGTGTCTCTCACTGTCCTGACCTTTAGGAGCTGCTGCCTGCAATATAAAATGTGGGCATACTTTCTTCAAAGCTGATATGCCAGATGGATTGTCCCTTACCAAATTAGAAGATGAAGTGTGTTGGCAGAAACTCCTTGGGAAGCAGGAAATGCCTGCATGATGCTTCCCACTCCCTTCCTAGCAGATCTTACTGACTCAATGCTGCCTCAATCGGCAGCTCCCAGCTCCCACTGGCATCAGAATCTTAGTTTCCTGAAATTACAGAAACAGCTCTGTATAGCTGAGCCCTCTATTCCCACCATTTTATTTCAAGTGCTTCCAGGCCCTCTTTGATTACCTGCTACAAAGGCAGTAGTACATATGGAGGTTTACTTTGATGTGATACAGTTGAATCCTTAAAAGTAACTCATTATGATAATACCTAAAAGCAAAACCCACCACCTCTTAAAATATTCTTTTTATAAACTAATTTCTAAATTTTGAATTATTTGCAGGAAGTTTCTACAATGACATATTTGGAACCAAAATTTGCATTTGACAAAGGATAGGAGCTAAATTATATATAGCATTTTGGTCATGTGGCACTCACAATCACACTTCCAGCCCAGAAGTGTTCACCTGATTTCCACAGGCATCATTTGAGAAGAACAGCCATCTATTCCCTTGTGGAAAGACCAACTTTCATGTATTAACTAAAGCACTCACAACAGGTGTAAACAACTTTCCATTAGATGTAAAGTTCCTGGTACATTAGACAACATCACACTTTAACCTTCCAAGATCTAATTTAATTCCTAGGATCAAGAGCTCATGTTACTAATACATTTTGCCAAAACCCTGGGATCATGTCCTACATATTACAGTAATTCTTTCCAGAAGAATTTAAATTCGTAAATAATGAAGAGCTCGTACAACTCCTTCTGTTAGCAGCGCTGCTGGGCCTTTTGCCAGTTTGTAAGCTGAAGAATTTTGGTGTTTAGTGCTCCCATCTGTTCGGAAAGCCTGAGGGTGAGTAGTTATCAAAAGCAATATGTGGGTTTTTTTATTCCATGTCTGAGATTTTATGACATACTTTGTCACAAAACAGGCCACTGAGGAGAAGAGATTTCCCTCCACCCAACTCTCTCTGCCTGGGGAACCTCTGAAGTCCCACATACTTGATTTTTACCCAATCTTGATCTAAACAGACCAAAATTCTCACAAATATATAATTCTCATCCTGATACCTCAGGTAGAAATATGACCAAGTGTTTCTTAGTTATGAAAGAATTAAAATCTCAGGCATGCATATACTCAGTGCAGAGGAATTCAATAAACACAGCTCTCTTTGAATGAGGGTTTTGAAGGCAGCCCCACTGTCAAGGTATAAGGAATCTTTTGTTCCCCAAATAAACACTTCAAATGTGCCCTTCTGCTGCTGCATCAAGGTTTAGAAGGTGAGGGCTTCTCTCCCCACTGGAATGGCCAAGTGCACAGGGGAACATGGGGCTGCAGGTAACCTGTCTGCTCCAGGTCACTGTCTGCCTGCTGCAAGCCTGTCTGATCCTGTGAAATGGCATTCTCACTGAATGGGATGGGCATTCTCACTTCAATCCTCCTGGCTTGAATGCACTCCAACAAAAAGGTTATTTTCTACAAGTAACCGTTTCATTAGAAGCCTCTCAGGAGAGCTAAGGGCAGGTAGTTTGGCAGCGAGAGCTCTCTGTGTGCAGTGACCCACGGGCAGTTTGCTATCTGGCCTCTGTCCTCCTGCAGGTGATCTCTGCCTGTTCCCCGGGGTCATGCCAGTCTAAAGGGAGTGGCACTCCCAGCACATCTCCTGCAAGCTCTGTCTGTAGATTAATCACAAGACTAAAGGTTGTCAACAACTTCGTCTGGCAAGACATGAGCCAACACAGACGTTGATGGCTCCAGGGCTGGTGGAGCCATGTGCAGAAAGCAGAGGAGGGGAATGGCAGTCCTTGTAGCAGCCTCTTCCTGGTTCATCCAAACCGGTTACTGCGCCCAGTAAACTCCAGTGAGAAGCCAGCATACAGATGGAGTAATTCCTCCGTCTGCTTTCTATTTCTTCAGGAAGGTTTAACTTTACACATTAAGAAACTGAACTAAAAAATTGGACAAAACAAGGGGAAAATTCTTGAGGGACCTTAAAATACAAATGGATTTTTAATTGTCATTTAAAGTCTACAGTTTACGGACACCAGCTTCTTTGGGGTTTGCCCTTGGCCTGCTTTAACTCCGAAGACTCGCTGTCAAGATAATAAAGAGCAGGATCCTAAATGTTTACTGACATTCCTGTTCTGTTTGTTATAAATGTTAAGTGTTGTAAGTGTTGTAAATGTTGATAGTTTTTGTTAGGTTATTCCACTAGAAAACTGGTGGTTTCCTGTAGCTGTGTTTTAGCACAACAGAATACAGAAAAAAATCCAAATGAACTCTATTACTAAAATTAAAACCAGTACTAAGAAAACTCAGAATTCAAACAAGCTCCACATTTG
This sequence comes from Zosterops lateralis, assembly GCF_965231275.1. Lineage (NCBI taxonomy): Eukaryota > Metazoa > Chordata > Aves > Passeriformes > Zosteropidae > Zosterops > Zosterops lateralis. The sequence goes on from NC_139765.1 coordinate 29,626,628, forward strand.
GAGAAGCCTGACATAGCAGGCACAAGGTGATAAAAGAAATGTAAAACCACGAGCCTTAGAAGGAGCTTCAATGTACCTTTTTTAACACTTTTTGATGCCTTAAGTTTTAGCTTTCATGTTTAGCTTTTTCAGATTCTGTGCTGCTTAAGTGTCTAGTTCTGAGCCTCATATTAAGTGTTAGTAAGCTCTCTTCACAAGGTAGGTAGACAAAACAAATCCTTTTTGAGCTTGAGACCAAGGACAACTTTCAGGCCCAAAAGCATAAACAACAGTGGACTGAAGAGAGAAAACAAGACAGATGGGACTTCATAACCTGAAGTTGTAATTGGACAATTAACCTAAATATGCAAATGGACCAAAACTTATAAAAGTGTGAAAACTCGTGACCAGTCATCCATTTTGTGACCATTTTGGGTCCATCTTGAGTGTAGCTCTGGCCAGGCTCTAGTACTGCCCAAAGTGTATCCTTAAAGGCCTTTTAATAAATACCTACTTTATTCTCTTAGGTTTGTCTAGTCTCTGTTTCAGGTCAGCCTTCTCAAGGCATCACTTTTTATCTCCATATCAACATATTTCCATATTCCTTAAATACAGTCTGTAAGTATAACTCCACAGTTAACTCAGAGTACCACATTTGACTGGTTCCATGTAACTTAGCCTGCATTTATTTTGCAATATCATTACAGTTATGAAGTCATTTCATTCAATCCAAGAGAAGTCCATTGAACATTTTGAAAGTCAGGTCAGCTAGTCTCATTAAAAAAGCTCTCATCAGTCAAAAGTGTCAGAGCTGCTTTTATTTTCCTTAGTCACAATGCGTTCCAGTCCTAACGAACCTGGCACACAAGGAGGTTTATTACCATTTGGCTTAGTTAAGAAACAACAGGAGTCTTCCATGTCAGTGCAGATCATCTGAAACCCCTTCTGCTTTGTATTTGTTATCAGATATTCTAACACACCACAGCTAATTAGGCCTTTGCCTTCCAGACCCCGGTTCCTCTACTGCTGCCCTTCAGTTCCAGTTTTACTTGGCTTATGTGCATGGAATTGAATAAGCCTGCTTTTGTTAAATTTCTCAGCTTAAGAATTGTTTGGAAAGTGATGAGAAGAATCTAAAACCAGTACCTGAGTGAGATTTAGGCATTTATTCTTTTTCAGGTAAATGAGAGGCTCACATTTGAAAAATATTTGAAATTCAAGGCCTTTAGGGCAGGAAATTGCACATTTAGGTTTTTATTCTCAGGCTGGTAGAAATCATTGTAACTCCAGCCATGCATCCAGCTGGAATAATGAGTAACACCACAGCCAACCACACGAGAGGCTGCTGCTGCTGTTCCCTGCTCCATAGGCAGTGCTTGGCACTGCTGGGGAGCCTGAGCTCTGTCCATTCTGGCACTGTGGCAGGGTAAAGAAGCTTGGCAGTCAACACCTCAGCAAAGGTGGGGTGCAGGAGAGGTCAGGGTCTGCAGCCCCTCGAGCCCACTGGCTGACAATGGTGGGGAGAGCTCCCATGTGATGTCTTTTGGGAAATGGTAATTTTACCATCCACTGTGGTTGTGGAGGGCAGGGTCCCAGAGATAAGGCACAGGCTTTGGCTCTTTGCCACTGCTGGGAAGGCTGGTAGGAAAGCAATCGTTTCAGCTCACTGGTTTAGCCGACTCAGCTGTGGTGCTGCCAGCGAGCTGCCCGTAGGAGTAAACACACACAGCGCTGGCACAGCGAGGCGTCAAGAGACATTTTATTTGCTTGCTTATTTTTGTGCTTGTTTTCGAAGGGAACCACCTTTCCCCCTTTCTCCCCAGGATCTCAGCATGGGCAGAAAGCACGTCTGTAAAGCCGCGTGCCGTGCCGTGAAAGGCCCTACAGAAACCTCCATTCTGTGATTGCAGCGATTAGGGATGGGGCCACGGCGTGTCCCGTGGGAAAGGGGAGGTCTCTGGAAGTGCAGCTAAGCCAAGTGAAAGGGTCTCTTTCAACAGCCAAGAAAGCATATCAGTATTGACTGGAAATATTAAGCTTGTATCAATAGTTGTATAGTTCAGAAAGTTTGACTTCCTGGAAATTAATTGAACATTTCTTTTCCAAGTATGAGCACAGTACCCTCTCACGGAGGATTCAGTAGATGAATTTGTACTTTTGCATACTTTATAGTGTGGTGCTTGCCATCTGTGACACTTGGATACACATTCTCTGGGAGACTTGTTGGCATTTTAAAAAGAAAAGTTTTGGTGTGGTTTTCCCATCTGAAGATGCGCTGCAGGAACTCCAATTTTATTCTGTTGGATAGTAAATTAAATACACATGATTTGTTTGTCTTTGGTGCCTAATATGTCAGTTTTAAACTTTACAGTTAACAGCTGCAAGGAGGCACGATATTGGAGCTTTTATTTCCCATCCACTGTCCAGACAGCTGCAAACTCAAGATCTGGGTTCTTTTTTTTCCAAAGTTTCTTCTAAATCTTGAGTTCTAGCCTGCTCCTTTCATCTTAAGTGAATGCAGAGCCGTGATGGAGGATGCAAGGGGCATAGGAGCTTCCACATGGAGTGGTTAAATCATCAGGAGTCACCCCATCCAGAGATGTGAGTTGTATCTGCTGAGATGAGTGTGGAGTACAGAAATCATATTTAAGTCAATGTTTTATCTTCAAGACTCTTGGAAAGCTCCAGATTAAAACCCAAAGGCAACGAATCTTCTATGCCAGGTGCTACCATTTGCCACAAAATTTTGCTTTTAAAGCCCCCTAAAGAACTCCACACACAGAAACAAGATTGCGACATCATTTTAGAATGTATTTTTAAAGTAGCTATGAAAGGTTCACAGGCAATTAGAAAATTACTAGTGATTTATTAGAAAACTAGAATAATGTCTTAAAACTGTGTTTAGATTTTATCCTTCTACACCTTACCACATTTTGCAGTGGAAACATCATGTTTCTCATTTTACTAGGCAGGTCCCTGAGCAGAAGATTCCAATGAGCTCTGATTACTTGAACCTTAATGACTATTGACATTCTGTACCTCATGCAGTGCAAGTTCTGATGGAAGCATTTCCTATGGCTGGAACATTTAAACTTCCTGTCTCCTGAGTATTTTCTTTTAATATCTCGTAGTAGTTTTCAGAGCTCATAGTAGAAGTACTATCTTAGGTCTCTCTTTTCCACACAGATCCAAAAGATCACAAAACTTGCATGAATTTAATTAATTTAAGGATTCTACAGCTCTCTTTTGATACGGCTGCAACTGGCCAAAAATCACTGAGTAGGACAAGGAGAAAGACAAATGGATCTCTAGGCTCTGTCATCATGTCAACAGCCAGATATCTGTAGGAAATTGACTAAAATTAGTTTCTCTGTAAGTTTTTTCTGTGGGACTAGCATACCCAAGCCACAGGATATCCTCATTAAAGGACTACTCTAGGAAATGGGAAAACTGACTTAAAAGTTCTGTCAAAGGTCCAAAACACACTATATAACACTTGCTTATTTTCTCTATTGTAGTCATCCTGAGTATTGCTTGTCATGGCTCTAAGTTTGAAAGATTAACCTTGAAATTGCCATGTTATCCTCCACTCTGTCATTCTGATCGTTTCCTTTCTCCTCCCTTTCTTCATGGCTAATGCATCTATAAATTCTACTGGCTGTGAATGTCACATAGGTGCACATGCATTTATTAAAAATTCTCAGTGTTAGGCTTCTATTTCCAGCACAGCTAATAATAATTCACACTACATATATATGAGTATATATTAGTATATATGTAAATAATAATAATAATAATAATAATAATAATAATAATAATAATACAATCCCTCATATATGTATTTATTTTTTAACTGTTCCTTTGAGGTGCAAGAAATGAGGCAGCCAGGGATCAGTTTAGGCAATGTTGTAGGCTGTGAGAACCTAGAATATGAATTTGAGCTCAGCTTTGATGTAATCTCCACTGAAGTTAAGGGAGTTGCTCTGGATTTACACATTTATGAGAATGGAGCCTGGCACAGAGCCCTGTGGCTCAGGTTTTATCATACATACAAAATATCACCTAATTGTACTTGTTTCTACAAGATTAACCCTGATGGCGAGATTTCTGCTTGTAAACAGCAGTGAAATACATTGCGTAATCCCCATGACTGATGTTTTTGAGCACTTTTTAGACAGTGCTGTGGTGGCTGTCTATATTAGATTCCCTGCCTAGTGAAGGGCTGACAGTATCAGCACAAAGGCTGGTTTGCAATGTCTCCTGTGCAGTCAAATCAAGCCAAAATGAACGACTTCAAAGCAAGGATGTATGGAAGGCAAACATTTCTGATTCACTCTCCCCTGAAGGAGAAGGTGTAATGCTGACATGTGTAGCTTTTGTCCTACCTTCCTTTCCCTACCTTTCCTTACTGATACATTAACAAGCTTCTTGACACAGAGGTAGGAATTTATGTAAATGTGCAAGTTCAACAGCTCTCACTACTTGTTCCTCAAGTGACTGAGAAGACTCTTTGTAACACCACAGCTTCTTGCTGTGAACATGATCAAAGATTAGGTTGACAAGTGAAGATTTATGGCCAAGGCATAGATGGGTGATTTTAATGGGAGGATTAATTGTGATCTTATCCTGTGCTTGTTTATTCCCAGTTAATTTTGCATGGAGATGCAGCTCCAACTCTCCCAGAGCTCCCAGCTTTGTGAACTCAGAAATCACAGCTGAAAAAAAGAGAAGTCGCGTAAGACTCTTCCCTTAGGTTACCCATGTCTTGAAAGGCACACATTTGGTCTCTTTTACTAGAAAACCTTAGAGAGCACGCAGCAGATGCAAGCAGGAGCATGTGAGCCTGTGATGAAAAGGGTTTATGACAAAAGCCCAGCATCAGGTGAGCTCCATAACAAGCTTGGTTAGAATTTGAAAGTCTAATTAAGCAGCAGCCAAACAAAGGACAAATAGCTTTGTATTCATAGTGCTCTACTGAAAAAGAGTAAAGAATCCACCCTGCTCCTACGAAAATTAAAGACATATTTATAAACAGAATTGTTTCTAACAAGAAGACAAATCTCATCCTTGTGTAACTGTCCTGAGGTCAATGGAGAACCCTGAGGGATTAATTAAAATCAGAAAATTCATAAAAGTCTTCTATGATGTGCCAGCTGGTCTTAAACAAGGAAGTATATTTATGGTTTCTCAACAAACATGTTGCAAGATTAGCTTCTTTTATTCAACAATTCTTGTGTTCGGAAAATGTCTCCTTTTTTCTTTTCTTTGCAGAAACAATATTCCCCAGTACTGCTGGAAAAAGAAAAAAAAAACCCAAACTAATACTCTTTGGATGGATTCTAAGTCTTTCATTTCTGAAGACATTGTTCTGGAAGTTGTGGAATCTATTTTGGTTTTCTTTTTATTATAATTTGGAGAAAAAGTTTTTCTCTGTAGAAAATGATAAGGATGTTTTAAGTTGTTAATTAAAAAATTCATCATTTTGGTGAACTGTGTCTTGGCAAAAAAGTCAGAATAAAAATGTCATAGTCACAATCCACTCAGTCCTTTGAGTCAGATTTTCAATATAAGAGTTAATGTTTATACATCCAAAATTATTTTGAAAAATGTTTTGTAGTTTCTTTAGGAATTGCAGTGTTTCTTAAAAAAATTCTCTCCAACAAAATGATTTTTATGGTTTCTTTTACTTTAATACAGAATATGCATAACATCTACAGAAATCCACTAAAATAAATCAAATTAAGAAATTTACTAATTAAGAATGTTCATACAGCTTCTCATATTGGTTTTAGCAGCTTGAAGAAATAACTCATTATATATTTCTTGTATATCAATAATCCTATTCCATGTGTAATTTTCCTTCCATTTTTATTTTTAAAAGAAATTAGCTTTACTTATTAAGCCATCCTGGCTCCCTGAGTTTCCAACAAAAAATCAAATATTTTAAAAAAAATAAGGACATATTTCCATTTCAATATGTTATAGAAACTTGGTATTTTTTTAAAAAACTGAGTGAACAGTACTATATTAATATTTTCTAATAACCTCTCCTTCCTAAATCTCAGATTTTATTTCTAACACAAAGTTGCATATGAACATAAAATAGAGTAAAGCTGTGTGTGCAGGAGTAAAAGGGCAGAATACAAGTAACAGTATAGAGAAACAAAAGCAGCAACACTAGAGCCAAGATTTTACTTCTCTGAAAACTGAAAACTTCTACTCATTTTTCTATCTCTGTTTTCCATCTTTTTGGAAGGCATGAAGACATCTTCAGGAAAGACAACTATGGGAAGACATGTTCTTGTTGCATGAAACACCATTGTAATATATGGTTGAGAGATATATGGGATTGCAGAAGAGGAAACACCCTGCTGTACATTTGTAGACATATTTTGTGGCACAACAAAATCTCTATAGAAACATTACATCCCACAGCACAGCTCCTGGAAGTTTAAGAATTGGCTGCAACTATCAGAACTGTACTAGAAACTAGAACTAATTTATTACATAAAATCATAATGACTTATTACTAGCAATTGATTTTAAACTTTAAGAAGCTCTGTTTTAGGAATGTCTTGACTGGACTTTCAGTGGCTTATTTGTACGAACAGAAAGCAAGCTTCTGAAATTCAGCCAAATCCAGAACTATCTAAACTACATTAGTACTTAAGGCTTTACTTCTCAAAGCTGAACATTTTAGACAAGCAACATTTTCAATCAGTTGGTGGTTACATTTCTGCTGGCTTTGTGTAAACAGCAGTCCACTTTTCTCCAGACTGGTCCCATCACATTTTTGCAGTAGCAGAACCTGGCAGACAGCAGTCAAAACAGCCTTGATCCAATTGCCATGGATATTCAGTGGGAGTTTTTTATGCCACCAGTTTTGCTTGGATTTGATCAGAAGCAAAAGGATTTTCACAAACTTTTAATCTTGGCATAACTCTATCTTTTCCAGTACCTGTCCATGACCACAACAAAGAAATCTGTAAATGTGGGATCACTTGAATGAATATGTTCAGGGGAAAATATGGAAGGCAACATTAGGCAATACTCCTAACCTTCTGGAGCATGTCTTGGGGTTTCTCAGGCCTTAACCTCTCTCCCTTTCTCTTTCCTCTCCTTGCTCCTTGCCTTTCCCATATTATCTATCCAGGTCAGATCCTCTGTTTCCACTGCTTCCACAGGACCACACCACATGAGAAAAAAGTTTCAAGCAGGAAAAAAAGAATATAGAATGAAGCCAGACCTCACTCATCGTGTCACACCACGTCTCCACACTTTGGAGCCAGACATGGTGCAGGACAGACCAGGTCAAGACATCAATGACCCTCTTCTCCTTATAAACCCTCAAGCTGCAAATCTGAACATGGATATACACATGAAAGGATTTATATGAGTCCATAAACCCAAAAACGCTCTTGGAAGTTATGTATCTAGTACAATAACTTCTTCATCAGCAGGGCAGCACCAGTCATCCTTAATGATGAGTCTGAACTTCTGTTGCCCTCAGCATCCTTTCAAACTTCAATTTCCATTGATCTAACTCTTGATTTCTCCTTCCTAATAGACACTGTCTCTGTTTCTCTGTCTTGTGTTTTGGGGTTAGTTGCAGGCCATCCTCTTTTACCTATTTCACCAATGTTTACCTTATGGTCTCTAAGGGATAGATACAATAAGCAAGAAATAAGGGCTTCCTTGCATCCACTTTCCTTCCACCCCCAATCGCTCAGCAAATTATATGGTAATTGTTTATTGAAAATTACCTCACAGTTTCCTAATTTTGTAGGATGATCTGAAGAACAATTCTGTTACAACACATAAATGCCTTGGCAGTATTCAGCTGGAACCTATAACTACAGATGATTCCTGAGCTGCTGGCAGCTAAAATGTAGCCCACGTTTCTACATGGCAAATTGTATGAAAATAATAATCTTTTTGGAGATAGATATCCTAGAACACATGATACAAAGAGACAATAAAAATGATGGTGTAGGGATGATTTGGAGAAGCATTATTTATATGAAGTGTCTGTACATTAAAAAACTCCCCAAATAACACAGGATACTTCCATGCTGACATTTTATAATCAGTTAATACATTACAAATGTATTTCTTAAATTTTAGAAGTGTGTATAAATTTTGCCAGCACAAGCACCTCTTGCTGCCATCTTCCTCTTAACTCTCTAACTTACTAATTGCATAGGTAGGTAGGTTTACACAATTTTTCTGAATCTGAAACTGGTGCATATAATATTCAAAAGACAAGCATTTTTAACAAAAGCAGCACAAGTAGGAAATGGAAGTATTAACAAAACCTCTCAAGTGTTATGACAAGCAATCATGATATTGAAATCACTGCAAATATCAACATAGGATGCTTTGATGATCAGCTAAAGATGAACTAAATGCTTCTACAGTTTCTGTCGAATATAATTGCAGTAGCTCAGAAAGCATGAGTGCTGCAACTTTCATTAAACGGAACTGTTAGTCTTCCCAGCATCAACCTCTTAAATCTTTGTAATGAGCAGCAGGCATTTCGGAAAAGTCAGAAATAAGTGTGATTTTGTGAAGTACTGCTGTTTCATGCATATATCCATCGCAGTTAAAGACACCATCAACAGTCTTTTTTTCTATTTGCTGCCTCTGATTTACTGGCTGACTTTGTTATTTCCTTTGTGCAGTTTATAGGACATAATTATCTAAAACGGAAAGGAGAGAACTTTTAATAGACATTTTTCTGCAGACAGTTTCTGCTTTATATTTATTTAGTTCACCAGCCTCTCACATTGAGGAAGATGTACTGGCTTGCAGAGGGAATTAAAATGGCAGAACTGTGATGAAAATAAGCAATAAATAGTGAAAGATATATTACCAAATCATTCATTATTTCAGCCATGTAGTTTCTGTACTATAAAATCAAAACAGAAATTAAGCCATCACTTGCAAAATGCTTCAAAGGTCCTTGTGACTGTAGGGACCCAGCACAGGATTTATATTCCTTTTAAAGCAAACAGTCTCTTTGAGAAAGAGTGAATCAACCATCCAGCTGCAAAAAAGAGTGCTTTGTTTCATTTTCAGGTTATTTAACCCCATTTTCAAGATGCCTCCATCAATTTCAAAATGAAAATAATTTTGAAATGAGGAGTCCAGACATGGTGTGTTGAAAATGTTTAAACTAGGCTACCACCACTACCAAAATTAGAATTTTTTTTGCTGTTTATGTCACATGCATAGAAGACACCATGCTGTACAAAGCTCAATCTGCAAACTGACTGAATCTCATTTACATACTGCATAGGCCCATCTTACAATTCAAGTGCACATTATTTCACAACACTTAATTAGAAAGGATGTGTCTGAACATGAGTTACTACATCTTGAGCCTTCTCTTGATGAGGCAATTCAGTAGCAACATCAGAAGCAGAGTAAAGTGAATGAAAGGGAATTTGTCTTTACTGTTTGGAATTTTTGTTTGGAAGATGAGCACCAGAGAGCAGCAGTTCCCAGGAGTTGAAGAGCTGTCAGCCAGCAGAACAACTTCTACTGTACTCAGTATTAGTTGTACGGAACAAAGTTCCAACTTGTGTTTAAAAAGCTGCAATTTGCCTTCTTCTAACGAGCTCTTTTACTTTAAAAATGAGATTTTGTGTTATTAAAATTAACTGTGATTATTTTAGAGAATAATATTTTTATCTGTAATAGACCCAGCTCATCACACTTTCCCCTATTCCTGTTTCTATGTCTGTGAATTTTCAAAGTTTGAAAGGGAAAGTTATAATCCATACATTAGATATGGTGCAGGAGAATCCCACAGTGCCTGGTGAGTGTGCCTGGCACTTAGTTTTTAGTGCCATTAGAATTTCACAGCTCGGGCTTATGTTATTAATTTTCCTCCCATCAATTACAGCATACTCTTGTTTTCTACCCAAACCTGCTACCTGCATACTCTTGTTTTGTACCCAAATCTGCTGCCTGTGCAACATTCTGGGTTGAGGGATTACTACCTTTTAACATTACAGATTTCAGGCTTGGAGAATTATCAGCTATTTTGAGCTGTTAGGAAGTGTGAGAGAATCTTGATCTTTTCCTTCAAGCTTTTTTGTGCAACTGAGCTTCACCAAAACCATCAAACCATCTCTCTCTTGCCTCAGCACTGCCAGATAAGATTGCTAAAATGAACAAAAGCACACAGAGAATTTAAAGATGATACACTGGGTCAGAGCAAGGGTCCATTTATCCCATCTGGCCATAGCAGCTGCAAGGAGAGTCCATGAGAAAGGCTGATTATAATCCTTACATTGTTCTATTTTCCCAGTTTCTAGAAATCAGGGATATGGGGCTTGCTGAGCAGAGTTGCTGTTTGACACTCAAAGATCTCACTCTGTAACCACCTGATTTTATTTTAAAACTCTTCATATGCTAAAACTCCACGACATTCTTTGGCACTTCCACAATTTTATGGGTACTATGTGGAAAATTATTTTTGTTTGGTTTAGGTGTGTTGTTAAAACTTTCTGCTGAATGATCCCAGTTCTTGTATTGGGAAAAGCAGAATCATTCCATCCTCCTGTTCTCCATACCATTCAAAATTTTTATATGTCTTAGGTGTGTCCTGTTTCAACCTTTTTCCAGTGTTAGCAGTCTTCATATATAAAACTCCACTTTCCACAGAAGCCTCTGCTAATTTTTGCTATCTTTCTTTCTGAAGTTTTCTAACTTCTACCTCATTTATGAGACAGAGGCCAAGACATAGGCCATTTCTGTCTCTAAGCTGTGACAGCATTATTTAAAGAATGCTGCTTTCTCTTAGTCAGTCTCTAATGTTGTTCAGATTTTTGATGATGAAAGGTTTCAAGCAGATATGTTTGGAGAACCATCCTGAGTTATCCCTCATTTGCAAAACAAAACTAGCTGAATTTGGATCTGATAATTGCCAATGCGTTCTTAGGACTGTATTCTCATATGTGTATTACTTTGCGTTTATTGAGGATTAATTTTATCTTCCATTTTATTCCCCATTCAGCATGATACAAACTTCTGAAATTCTTTAGTATACTCTGATTTCGATTGTTCTGACTATTTCCAAAGGACCAGCAAACCTTCCCCTCTCAATGTTCTTCAACTTTTCTAGGTGATTTGTGGCTATTCCTAGCCAGATCCCCCTGGGATTCCCCGAGTTACTGCTCCAGGAAGAATAGCAACCATTTATTCCTGCCTGCTGTTCCATCTCCTTTGAGCTGTTATTAATGCACAGCAATCTCCCCCTGACATTAGGTTTCTGTAAGATTGTTTAGGGAGGGATATTTTAGAAAGGCTTAGGAATCCAAAGGTAATTTTTTTTCTGAAGTTGCCCTTGTCTACAAGGGCAATGATCCTTTCAAAGAACTGTACAGGATTTGTGAGGCACAATTTCTTTATTTATGAACCCTGTCCACTATCTCCAGTAAGCTGTATATATTCATGTCTACTAATTCTGCTCATTATTATAACTTCCATCAGTCTGCCTCAGCAGGAAGTCAAATTTACCATTCTCTGGTTTCCTGGCTCCCCTCCGGAGATTATTTTAAAAATTGAGGCCACATTTGCCACCTTCCATCACTCTGGAACCTGGGCCAATGTAAGCTATAGGTTACACACTACTGTGAAAAGTTCAGCAATTTTATATTTGAATTCCCTTAGATCCCTCGAGTGATTGTTACCTGTTCCTGGCAATGTGTTGCTACTCACTTTATTGATTTGCTCTAAAACCTCTCTACTGACAGTTCAATTTGACATAACCCCTTAGCCTCACCCCTGTAAATAAAGACTTGTTGTGCAAACTTTGTATAAGCCTCTCTCTGCTGAATTCTGACACAAAGAATCCTTTTCCTTTTCTTCTTATTTTCTTCTTTTTCTTTTCTTCTTTTTCTTTTTCTTTTTCTTCTGTCTTCTTTCTTTCCTTTTTTCTTTTTATTATTTTTCCTCTTTTTCTTATTTTTCTTTTCTTTCCTTTTTCTTTTTTTTTTCTTCTTCTTTTTCTTCTTCTTAATAAGCTTCTCTGATTTTGTTAACTACCTTTCTTAAAGTGCTGTGATAATGTAATTGACTTTTTGACACTTTCATCCTTTTAGAGCATTAAACAGTGGTAGTTTAGACACTACAGAATATCTTTTCTATTATTCTATTTTGAACTGTATTTGGTACAATGCTTTTTTCCCAGTATATATATAGTATTCATCTAGGTCAGTTTGGGGACTTTTTCTTCTCACTTTTCTTGAGAAAACAGTCATTTATGGTGCCTTCAACTTCTGTCTCTGTGTGGTTCCTGCAATGAAATTTCTCCATTGTCAGAGGGATAAGCAATGACTGAAATTTTCCATTATTGTTCTGTTTCTGATCTTGGAGGCCATGGTGACCACTGTGCTCCACCGATGTTGCCCCAGTATTAACCTATAACCCACAATTTCAATCCAGAGTGATATCCTAGGACTTGTTGATGTGGATGACTTAATCATATTATTTGACTGCCAAGGATATTTTTAACACAGATACAGTTTCTTCACCAATAGACAACTATGCTTTCTGTTATGATTTTTACCTTCGTGCTACACTAATTTTCTCTCCTTTCTCCTAGTCCGTGTTAGAATATCCTGTAACAATATCTTCATTTAGACTCAAGTATTTCTGTTTATCTGACTGTTTTTGACCATTACCTTTTGTCTACGGGTATTGTACATTTTTTAATCTTATTCTTATTGCATGTTCCATTTGATTGTAGCTTTATTTATTTTTCAATATTGCTCAATGGTTTTATAGACTTCTTTTGCATATTCTTTTTCCACAAAAGAGATTTTATCTCTTCCTCCATAGAAGATGAATCATCTTAGATTGGGTGTGATTGTTGATTTCATCTTTCTTTCACTTCTACACATGTACACCCTTTTCAAGTGAAGTTTATGAAATTTCTTTTCACTTGCAAAACAAAGTAAGAATTACATTTCGCTGATAATAAGGACATTCTGTTAATAAACTGTTCTGTTAACCTAAAGGTAGAAATAGTCCTTTGTGATGAAGTATCTTTGTTCTTTTCTGATTTATATGATTGCTGACACCTATCTAGTAAAAATTCAGATGTTCCCCATGACCACTGTATGACATTATTTAATAAAATCTGAACTGCATATATAAGGCAGCCCAATCAACAGCAATAGCAGAGCTGAACACCATTGGAAATGTGTGATGCACCTTTTAGAAATTTTAGAAAAAACAATGGAAGTTGCCACATCACAGTGGCACAAGCTAGTGTAAATTATACCTGATACTCCTTTTACTTCCCTTTCCTATCTTTTTCGCATCTCAGGGAAGCATGCTACCTAGTGGAACTTTTCTTTTAAAAGATTTGTTTGAGAGCTTCATTGACTTCAGCAAGCAGTTTTTTTCTTCTGGCCTTGATCCTGTGAACTGATCTGGTTCAGGGTAGGCAGAATCTGCACCAGCATGGAATCCTACTTGGCCCTGGGGTCCTGGGAGAAGGTGGGCTCCTTGCTGGAGCTGTGGTCATGGAGGGGTGCCAGCAATAGGTCATCTTAGTGCTGTTACTTTTCCCAATGGGAATAATTTTTGACGTTCTTATCAGAGTTTCTCCATTCAGGAACAGAAAAATTATACATAATTACTATTTCACTGTTTCACTGTTTGCTTTCAATTGCAAAGTATTTTTAATGACAAACAACATTTAAAATATCTGTGTGTGTATACACATATACCCACACACACGCATTTGTGGATGTAAAGCATACAGGAACACACATATAATACATGTGCTGGCCCTCACGCACAGAAAACCACTAATAATACCTTTGAGAAGGAGAACAGAAAAAGAAATAAACTTTTTCCAGGCGCTTCATACTAAGTCTGAAGAAAAGTCTCCAGATGTGAATTTCCTTATAGCAATTTATTTAATCTGTTCCTGGACTTACCTCATTTTTGGCTAATCTTGCACAAATTGTGTAAATCTATATGTACATATATATGTATTTTTGATAAATATCTAACTATATATATGTTCATTTATCTGTGTGTCTTTCGACTCCACACTTTTTCACAGGCAATATGCCTTTATAATGCAAAGGTAAATCAAACCTCATATATTTTTAGGGAGCTGAAAGACTTGTTTTCTTTTAAAGACGAAAGGTATTTTTCAGGGCAATACCTTACACTCAAGCGTTGAAGCTCATGGAGTGTGAGACTAATTGTTGCATATGTGAATATGCATAAAGAAAAAATGCTCCAAAATTCTCCATGAAAGAAGATTTAGCATGGTAGGGAGGGAAAAAAGCAGTTAAAAAAAACCAGCATAGGACTGAAAAGGAGAAGTATAACTCCTTGAATCCGTGAAGTTAAATTCTTAGGTGCTTCGAAGTCAAAGACAGATTCCTGTCTTGCTAAACTTGCATTTGTTTAGTTGTCCTTAGATCCAAAGAAGTGAGTCACAAGGTTGTGACAAGGCTGAGTATTTTGCATAGGACCATCATCAGCAACAGACAGGCAAAAATCTTCTCAAGATCCTAAGGGTCTTTGAATATAACAATAGGCAATTAGCGAAAAAAGTCTGAAAAAAATATTTTCTTTATTAAAAATAGTTTTCATGCATTTAAACAATCATGACCTGTGATAACCCTTGATATTATACTATTAAAAAAACTTCAGGTTATGTAAAGAACACTATTTAGCCAAAATATATTTGCTTAAATGGAGTCTATGTAAAAGTCAATTTACTCTTGAAATCACTATCTGAACTCTTGAAATGGAACTTGCTAAAGCATGAAGTTTCTTTTTAGTGATCTGTTGTCTCTTCTGCTGGAAAGATGTTTTTTTCCCATTAGATGTGTTCAATCCAATAGCTACTTGAATAATGCAATAGAATTTGAGAAACCACTTGAGATTTGAAAAAAGCCAAGTTTCCTCTTCCAATTTACAAAAATGAGGTGTGAGAGGGTGACATCTATTGGTTCTAAAATGCTGAAAAACATACTGACCAGAAACCATTAGTCTGATTAAATGTCTATGAATAATGCTTTTTTGTGTAAGGTCTCATTTGTTATAAATATGTAGCCTGTTCCAATTAAAACTTTTCTAGTTCATTCAGCAGAAGAAATGCATTTTTATGCTATATATCTAGTGTGTATATAGTATATCATCTTGGCTACCAAAAAGGAAATACCAGTTATAGTTAGGGGATACTTTAAGTAACAAAACAATATGCTTTAATAGCTACCAACCAGTGAGAATCAGTCTATGTGTAGGAAAATAAATCTGAAATCTAAATATGAGTAGAAAGTCAAAATCAAAGAGGGTTATTTTATCTATGGCTAAAACTAAGTTATTTCAAATCATCTTGTGTTGTCCTGGCACAAGAGTTTTCTTGTTGGCCAAGAAGTCATCCCCAGGGTGGGTTCAGAGAGAAACTGGTGCACCCTGTAATGGGTTGAGCACTGGAGGCCCTGCCTAGGAGTGGGGTTTTCCTGCTTGGTACGATGGCCAGCAAAGCTTCTGACTTTTTTCTGCATAATGTCTGCTGGTCCTGAAATAACCAGAAGATACACGATCAGGCCAAGGACTGAGTTAAAGATTCTATAGCCTTCAAAGACCATTAAGTATTAGAAAAGTTAATTTGGGACTTAATTTTAGTACAAATACAAAGAAACAAATTGTATTTTATGGTGTTATTGGATGATATATTGATTTCAAAAGACTGAGTTGGTGAGTTTTATGATAGACAACTAGCTTGGCAGGACCACAGAGTGACTTGAAAGCAGTTGCCTAGTCCATCTCAAACCCTTTCATTCTGGTCTGCCTATCATTTTTGGGGATTTTCTTCAATGAACACTCGATTACAATATACCTTCTGCAAACCTTTGCACTTCTGATATGAAGACGTCAAGATATGAGAACTTCACGATGCCTGTGGCCTGCTGTTAAACAACCCCATTGATCAAAACCTAAATTTTATATCTCATAGGAGTTTGTATGGTTTTGGCTTCCAGCCACTGAATTTGTGCCATTTCCCAGTTGAGCATAGAGCATTTTCGTAGCTAGTATTTCCATTTCCAGAAAGTATTTATATGCTACACTAAGTTATTTACACATGCTTGCCTGCCTAATTGTTCCTTGATAATAAGACCTCTGTTGCTGCAAGCAGGATAGACACTAATATGTTCTTACCTTGGATGGCAATGAAAACCCTATGCTCACATATGTAGATGAGATGCCAGACTGTTGTTCTTGATAAAGGAGCAAGTCTTCAGTGTATTAAAGAGCACAACATTTTATTATTGCTTTCTGTACCCAAATGGAAGTATTAATCAATGAGAGAAGCCCAGGCACTACCAGGGAAGGTACAGCTCCCTGGACGCATGTTGCTACTGCCTCAGCCTCAGACTTGCTGCTTTTGCTCTCTTTTCTGAAATCGTAGATAAGAAACTTGTTCAAAGTGTATTGCCAGAGTTTGTTGTACTTTACTAAACTTCCCCCTTTTAAGGTCCTTAAACAAAGAGGCACTTCATAGCAAACCTCTGCTGGTTTGTCAAACACTTTGACCTTCCGTGGCTGTGCTGTGATTGAAGGGTATATTTTGAGTTTGAAAGGCTCCTATGGGATCTCAGTCATTGCCCTGCATATCACAGGGAATAACCCAGGCAGCCCTCCAGTCTGTGCACTGGTTTAGTTTGGGGTGGTTTGGTTGCTCTGTTCCCCAGAGTACAAATCTCTCAACAAAGCCACCTGAACTAGCTCCTTGAGACACAGCTTTAGTATGAGTATAGACCAGAAGTTAATGCAAAACCTTCACACCCATGGCTTGGATAACTGCACTCTTTGCTGGATTAAAAACTGGTTGGCCCAGAGAGTGGCAGTGGAGTTGGTGGCCGGTCACCAGTGGTGTTCCCCAGGGCTCAGTGCTGGGCTCAATTCTGTTTAAGGTCTTTATCTGGATGAGGGGATTGAGGGCACCTTCCTGTCAGTTTGCAAACAACACCAAGTTGGGCAGGAATGTTGATCTTCTGGATCAACAGATCAACTGGAGGGCAGGAAGGCTCTGCAGAGGCATTTGGACAGGCTGGATCAATGGGCCTAGGCAAACTGGATCAGGTGCTGGGTCCTCCACAGTGCTACAGGCTGGGGGCAGAGTTGCTCGAAAGGTGCTCAGAAGAAAAGGACTTGGAGGTGCTGGTCAACAGCAGCTGAACATGAGCCAGCCTGTGCCCAGATGGCCAAGAAGGCCAATGGCATCCTGGCCTGTGTCAGCAACAGTGTGGCCAGCAGGACAGGAAGAGATAAGCACTGTGTACTCAGCACCAGTGAGGCCACACCTCAAGTTCTGTGTCCAGTCCTGGGCTCCTCACTGCAAGAAAGACACTGAGGTGCTGGAGGCAGTCCAGAGAAGGACAATGGAGCTGGGGTAGGGCCTGCAGCACAAGTCTGATGAGGAGTGTCTGAAAAAGCTGGGGTTGTTTAGTCTGGAGAAAAGGAGGTTTAGGGGTGACCTTATCACTGTCTCCAGTGACCTGATGGTTTTCTGAGGCTCACTGTAAATGAAATCTCAGCCTGTTGCACACTATTCTACTCCGTTATGCTTCTTTTATTACCGCTTCATTACACAGAAATTGAGCATTAAACTAGCACAAAACCGCTGGGGTGGAGTGAGGAATTGGGATCCTTGCATTTTTATGCATATAGTTATGCCACAAGCCAAAGTGTGGGTTTCACATTCTGAAGCTCTTGGCCTTAGGCTTTATGTATGAGTTGCTGCAACCCAGCTGTAGGTTTGATGTTGTCTTACTAGGTGGTATACTGGCAAAACACAGCAAAATAATTAGATTCTGGGAAGAGATTATGGTACAAGTAGACAAAAAAACCCCAAAAAACAACGAAGCAGTGTTCCTGACAGCTCCTCTTGCTGCTGAAGGGGCTCCACCTTGTCTCACAGATGGCTGCTACCCCCTGTCCAAAGCAAGGGAAAGAGATGAGAAAAAGAAAACATGCAAGCAAGGATGAGTGCAACAGTCCCAGGTATGACCACAGCATTAGTACTTGGCCTCGCACAGCCAGTTGCTGGGAGGACTAGGGATGTGGGTGATGAGGCCATTCCCATGGGAGGGGACTGACCTTGCCTCCTACTTTCTCAGAGCCTCCTGGAGCCCAAGCACTGGGAGCTTCTGCTCCCTTCACAGCCTGAGAGGGATTGCTCCTCCCTGAGCACATATGATTTGCAATTATGCAATACAAAATAGGCAAACGATGGCATGGGCGGTGGTGCAGGAACGCGCCCCTGAGGCGGCCTCACAGCAATGAGGAGGGTGGTGAGTAGGGAAGGGCCAAGGGAAGCTGCTGGGTCTGCTGGTGCCCAAGGCCAGCCCTTGATGCAGACACCAAAGCAAGCCTCATGGACAAACATTGGCAGAAACGTTTGGTGGTTTTGTTTTCCTGAGGCAAGGAACGTCTTTCTCAGGATGTCCTGCCAGCTTCCAAGAATGGTGTTACATGTCATCATGATTGCCCTGGGACAGAAGAATATTGTGCTCTAGGTTAATTATAATTGACATTTGAATAAAAAATCCTCCATTCCTCACCCCACCGATCCCTTTGCTATTTGATTCCAGTGTGCACATCTACAATTAGGCTTTTGAAAGTACTTCATGGCAAGGGTTGTAAATGGTGTATTTTCATAAGCCTGCTGCTCTTGAGGCTTATGTTTTGCCATCTTATGACTTGGCTAATGGCCAGAAATGCATCTGCGTAAATTTGGGACTTGAAGGCTTGGTAATATGCTGTGACTTCAATAACAAAAGAGCTGAAAAAATTCCACTAAAGCATATCAAGCTCACTTAAACAAAGAGCATTGTTATTCAACCCCTACTCTTGTAACTAGTAAGAGCATGGTAAATAAATCTGCAGCAGTCAACAACCTTCCAGGGTTTCAGTGTGGCATTATCCCCTCCTGAGGTTTCCTTGAAACACCTATGTGGCATGCAATCTCAGTTCAGCACCGTGCAGATGTGGTGGGGCCTGCTGCAGCAGTGTGCACGGGGCAGAAGGGAAATTGCCTTCTCTCCTTCCAACAGACCAAGCATCCCACTTTGACAGCCTCTTCAGAACATGGCAGCTTATTTTTTGTGCATTTTTAAATGACCATCCATTACATAAAAATAAAACACAGGCTACCAAATCATCTTCACAACTAAGACAGGTTTTGTGTAGTCAAAGATTTGGCTTTTGATCTCATTTCAGCAGGGTGGTTCCTAAAGAGTATCTCAAAATGAAACTAGGCTATTAAAAGAAACACTGTACTATTTTTGTAATGAGATTCTAATTCTAGTCCTCACTGCAGGCCTCAGGATTCTTCTGAGTTTTGGACCAGAGATATGCTGATAATAGGGGTTGAGGTTCCCCATGCAATCTGCTTCCTGTGATTCAAAGCCTGTTTACTTGAAGAAGATAACAATGTGCATACTATGGGTGAATGCAAAGGGCAGCTCCTGATCCTTTGGCATTCATCGTGTGTCTGTAACACATTCCATTGTGCAGTTTGTATTGATATCTCTGGTAGCAGATTGCCGCAAACTGTGAAAAAGCACTTGCAGCAAGGAATAAAGGTGAGACACACTTGCTCTTGTTTTCTCACTCCTTCACATTCCTGCCTGTGCTCCATCCCGCTTTTCTTCTGATGTCGGGGTAACACTGCATTTGTTTAATCTCTCTGGTGTGGGGCATGCAACAATATCCTCTGTGATGCTATATTAGCAGTCCCCAAGCCTGCCTTTTTAGGCAGGCTTCACTCTGCTCCTTGCATTTTAGCAGCCCTTTGCTGTGGCACCATTCCTGTCATTCCTTCTGATATTTTTGTCTTTGAGTTTCTCCACATCCTGTCATTAAGTGATTTCTTGAAGCCACACTACGCACCCCTGTTATTTTCTTTCCTTCTGAGCGCTTGTCTTTGTCCACCATCTCAGCTAAGATAAGCAGGATAATGATTTGGTATTTACAATTACTAAAAAAAGTGAAAACCATAGAGGATTTAGGCATACCAGTGCTGTGATTTCACTACCAAATCATTGATGGAAGCAGCACAGCCCAAAGGACAAGGGCTGGACAGAAGGGCGGGACATTTACCCTCCAGTTCTGGTAAGATCAAGAGCAATTGCTGAACTTGCTCTCCTCTGGCTTCCCCAGCTGTCACAGGAAGCTGATGGGGTGCTGCTAGGCTGTGCAGAAAAGAGGCACTATAAGTGGCAGATAATTATTAGAATTACTTGCTTGATTTTAGGCCATGACATTTTGTGTCTCTGGAGACCGAGGTCAGGGAGGGGGTTCATGAGAAGGAAATTCCACATTGCTTGAAGGCATAGATGGCATTTCCACTACTGATGGAGAAGTGTGTAAAATAAATAAATCACACATGAATGGTGTTATATATAATAATTTTCTCCGTTTCTATCCCGCTGGTTTGAATTGTTCTCACGTGTTTACTTTGTTAGGTAGAAATCCCCTCAGATTTGCAAGTGCAGCTTTTGGTTGTATTGCTCCACTTCAAAGAAAAGTTGAGTTTTTGGCTGTATCTCTTCACTAGCTTTAGCTCTGCTGATACCCTTCCCTACAGCTTTGGAAGACCGTACCAGGCCAGATGGGCTCTGTGCATGTCCTAGGGCCTGGAGGAGACTTTATGTCCCCCTAGGCATCCCCAGTTTGGGGTCCTTCCAGTGCCTCTTGGTCTGACAGGGGTGACCTGCTTTTGGGCTCTCCAGGTTTGCGCTGGAGATTCCAGGTCCCTGCTCCCCTGTGGGTGAGTGCCACCATTTTCCTGCCTGTCCCACCTGCTGCACCAGCCCTCCGTATCTCCACAAACTTGTAGGCAGACAAAGTCACACGTGGAAAACCTCACACTGGTGCTTTGGCATGAAGACAAGATCATATAAAAGCACTAAAATACTCCAAAAAGAGGGGGCCTGCTGTAATGGGGAAATCAGGGATCCTTTTATCTGACAGAGTGCTGGTGCTCAGAAGTGTTATTGCTTTCTCATCACCATGAAGCATGTCACAGCTTATGGGCTGATCCATCATGCTCATGCTACAGCACACCATGTGCATTCTCATCCCAATGTCTCTGAGCTGACCCTGTCTGGGCTGGCATACTGATAGCAAGATTCCCATGAACAGCTCTCCCCTCTCCCTGCAGAGGGGTTGTGCCTTACTTCTGGAGCACTGAGTGGCCACAGTCACTCTCCCAGCCCAGGGTCCACTGGTCAGATTGATCTGGGCCAATGTCCTTGAGGCACTGTCAACCCAGGACAGCCAAGCTTACCATCTACAGTACTTGTGGTGCTGGGGACTCCAAGGCTGCTCCATGCTTCATGTTTGTCCTGGGTTGCAGTGTAGGATGTACACAAACTATTTATTCTATCACCATCATCATGAACTGTTGAAACCAGGTGGGCTAGTGTTTTCCCAAGCCCCCTGCCTCTTCTGCTAATGGCCCATTAACGCCTGGCCTATGAGTCACAGGTAACTCCCTCCAGAGGTTATCTCTGTTTAATGGGCCATCAAGGACCCACTTCACACTCCTCATCCTATTGTGAGATGCTCTGCCCAGGGGGAGGAGCCAAGCATTCTCACCTGGATATAAGCTGGTATGTGGGACAGTGCAAGAGCACTTATCCACTGGATTCCCAGAGGACCAGAGCTCCCAGACCTTTCTACAGGATCACTGCTTCAGGAAGAGCACCTCACCATCCTGCTCAGGTTGTATTCTGACTCTGTCAGTGATCCTTTGTGTTATTGCATTTATTTTATTTCATTTTTACCTTTTTACGTTTCTTCTTATTAAACTATATCTCTGACTTGGAGCCTCTCATTCATTTTGCTTTCAAAACCACAACAATGTTGAGGGATAGAAAAGGATTTTGGGATTTTTTACCTTTCTTGGATACATCCAGCTTACTGCATGTGCATCATATGATGCTTCTTCTCTGACTGAGCTGCTTTATATTTGGTCAGATTTATTTTTTCCCATCTGGACAAGATGTTCATGCAGAAGAAAAGAATGTTTCTTAGAAACTCTTGATACAAAGTCAGTACTGGGTGAGGGAATGGGTCATGCTCCTCATGGGTCTCTGAGGAAAAGTGCCAGGAGGAGGTGAATGGATAAACACCATTGGTGAGGGTGAGCAGGAAAAGAGGAAAAGAGCCTTTGCAGAAACCCTTCAGAGCCAAGAGCCAACACATTGGATTTGGAAAGGAGAGCTGGAAGCTTGCACGACTGGAGAGGCTGCATCATTTCAGGAATCCTATGTAAGGGTCCTCCTGGTCCTGTGGTTCTGCGGGTACAGATCCAGTGCATTTCCCTGGGACTGGGGGAGATGACTTCCCTTCAGGAAAGTGTCATTGCCTGGCTAACTGGCAATGACATGGAGAGGAATGCATGGAGAGGAACAGGAGATCAGTCATTGCTGGAGACATCTTACTGCAGGATACAAAAGTATCTGCCTGCCAACCTGATGCATGCTTGCATCTGGGACTTGGCAGAGATGACCAAGGGTTGTCTTGCATCAGATTTTTACCATAGCTGCTCTTTCACATGGGCACAAATATAACTGATAGGGACTTCAAGCATATCTGGAGAGATTACATGGATTTTGGGTTACTAGCTAAGGACATGGAGACCCAGGTTGTGTCTCCTCAGTCTGATTGGTGAAGAGGAACTGCACCACTATTGAGTAACCAGGACTCATTGGGACAACTCACACAACTGGAGTGCTGTGATGGGTGGATACCAGCCATGTATACCTGGTGGATCCCACCAGGTCTTCAGCAAAGACAGTCAGTGAAACAAGGTGGTGTGGATATGTGACATAAGGAGTTTGATGGGCCAGACAGTAAGCCAGGGGAAAACTTGTGGTTTGGAACAAGAAATCAGTATTTGCTTCAGTCTGGTATTTGTTAATGACCAATTAACTGGTGGGAGAAAGAAGGAAAAGCCTTCCTTGAAGATAGTTCTGAATCACATGCTCTGCTTCTTTTGGGACATTTTAGCTTCCCTGATGTATGCTGGAAGAGCACTAGAGAGGTATGACAGGCGAGCCAGAAGGTTTCCAGAATATGTCAGGGCCAACTGCTTCACACAGGTACTAGATAAGCCAAGCTGGGATTGTATGCACCCTAGACCTGTATTAACAAAGCATTTACACTGGCTGGGAGAATGATAACTTATGTTAGGTTTGCTCATGAAGACACTGAAACAGTGGACCTAAAGATGCTGAAGGAAATGAAGAAGACAAGTAGCAGATTAAAGACCATGGACTTCAGGAAAGCACAGACTTCACTTTCTTCAAATCGTTGAAGGCTGTATCATGTAGAAACCAGCTCTGAAGACAAAAAAAGCTTAGGCAAACTGGCAAGTCTTTACTGACAAACTCTTCTAAGCACAAAATAGTTCCCTAGTGTGTGGAAACAGGTATAACAGGAAACTGACTTGACTCATCAGAAAACTCATAACTGAGCTACAATGCAAAGACTGGATGTAGGAAGACACTTCTTCATCAGGACAGTCAAGAAGTGGCTGCCCAGAGAGGCTGTGCAGTTTCCATCCATGGAAGTTTAAAGGTCCCAAGAGGCTGAATTCCTGAGCAAGCTGATTCAATCTTAGACCAAACCCTGCTTTGACAGAGGGTTAGACTGGAGGCCTTCTCAAGTCCTTTGCAGCCTGCATGGTTCTGTCATTATACAAAGAGTTAACTTGGTAAGACTACCTGTATCCTCTACGTCATTATGATCATTGAAGCCAAGTGAATTTCCATCATAAGACGCTGAGTAAGTGTGAGTCTATGGCTCTCTTTTTAGCCTTTTTATGTGCACATTCAGGAAGTCAGCAGCTTTGGAAAATCTGGATGTTGCAGATACCAATAATACTGCCAAAGAATGCTGGAGTGATGTATAAATGCCAATATAGTTCTACTAATTCTCTGGTTTTGTACAGAAGTAGTTAGAAGACCTACTAATAGGTTAAAGGGACATTTTGGTTTAAAAATACAGTGTCACAGCATCATTGATGTTAAAAAGAGAAATGAACAGTTTCTATTACTGCCCTCAGATTCTGTATCAAAAATCAGGTCTTATTTTTCCAAGAACAGCCCTTCATGGAGTCGTAAGTATTGTTGGTTTTTCAAGGATTATGGAGTAAAGCTTCATATCAGTTCAATCTCTTTAATATTTGGAGATCAGCTTATCTTATTGGGCAGGTTGCCAAAAGTGATTACAACTGTAGAAACTCTATATTTGAAGAAGGATTTTATCAAATCACTCACATCTGGAAAAAGGTCAAAAAAAATAGTGACTGGGGAGAATGGAAATCATGCCTCAAAAATGGGATGAAAAGCTGTGGAATTATTCAAAAGCTGTGTGAACTTATGTATACATCTGCTCGGTGACCAAAATTGCCATCTGAATAAGGCATTATCCCTAGTTAGACCAGGTTTAGCCAAACAAACCATTTCACTCGGCAAAATTTGACATTTTCCATCCTTATAGCTTTTCTATCACGTGTGGATACCCCAAGAGTACTGTAAATTCATGCCTAACTTAATGCACACTAGCCTCTCCTTTGCAGACAAGCCCTTAGAAGCAGAGGTACCTCCTCCAGTATGAGTGCAGAACTGCTTATTTAAATGCTGCAAGATCAGGAAGCGATTCATGGTCGCTGCAAACAAAAGGGGGTAAATGCACCACTGGCTATTGGAGTAGATTACTTAATTTAGTAATTAAAGCATCCATTACATTTGGATTGTTTAGCCAAGAAATGCAGAAATAAATCCATAGGCATCCACTTCATGCATCAGTGTGCGCTCTCCATAGCCTGTGAGAGCACTGTGTACAGAAGTACTTTCTCAAGCACTACTGAGGGCTCTTTCCACTAATGTGAGAAAAAGAGGAAAAGGATACAAGACTTGGATTGCAGTTGTGCTCCACAGAGCAGCTGCGCCCAGTCATAAGCATCAGGCCCACAGAACACCTGGGTCATTAATGCCAGCTGGTCAGGGTGGAGAGAGGTGCCAACAGCAGTGGCAGCAGGAGCAGCTCTGAACACAGCACCAGGGGAGCACCCTTTGAGGACAGCATGAGACCACTGCTCCAGCCTTTTTGCTAATACTCCAGCAGGAAGTCTGCACCACCCAGAAGTTCTCCAAGGATTCAGGGGCAGCAAGGGTTGTAAAAAAAACCACATTACTTGGTTTCAGGCCATGATCTGCATCTGCATAGCAAGCTGCTGTTTGCACATGGGTAAATTCAGGATCTGTATTCCCTTTGCTCATTTCAATACAAGTCTGAGAGTTCACAGAGTGAACATTAAATTCAGATGTAGCTGGGAAAGATTGCCTTTTGAACTTCTCTTTTGTTAATTCCTTCTGGAGTGTCTATTGCCTGGAGTAAAACATTTAAAAGTGCCAGCTTTTCAACTAATTTCACTTACATCACAGTTCACAAATTAGAGATGGAACATGTGGCCAGGTCATCTATTTTATCTGCCAGTGTACCATTCCAGAAAGAAAGGATACAGGCTGCTTTTCACTTGCTTGTCCAATTAGAAGGGAGCATTTTTTGTACACAGAAAATAATTCATGTGATATTTTTGTGTCACTCGAGTTCCTGTAGACTGTAATAGGTATACAAAATGGGACTGTGCACACACATTTGTGTGCATCAGGAATAACAACCATCAGGAGGGAGAGAACCAGAATTAAGTGCTTTATATGCATAAGGCATGTCTACACAGATCAGTACAGACAGATGTGGGCTCCTCTGCAGGGCATGTTAGCTTGGGCACAGAGCTGCAGGAAAATGGCTCAATGACTTCCAGATCAGAACCGGCTCCCTTTTGATCAACTCAGATCATGGCAGATGTGTGTACTTGTCTGGGCTCATCCATGTAGGCATGCCCAAACTCACCTCCAGACTTTCAAAATATCCCTGGAATGGAAAGGAACTTTTCCAGTTAGAACCTAAAATAAATATTTGCTGGGCTAACAAGAATACTTGATAAAGTGTTTGAAGTGGAGAGAGACAAAAAAGGACAGTAGAAACCAAAATTACATGATGATGAAACAGGTTGTTTAAGCAGGACCCATTATCAGGAAACCATGGCAGGTCTCCAGCCTGGGGTCAGGTATTAATTTCCAAAAAAGAAGAGGAACATGGAATTTAAATAGTAAAATTTGGCAGAGTTCAAGGAAGAAGAATGCAGAAGGAGGAGAAAAAGTAAAAATTAATTCCCTTTATGGAGCTTACAGACTGAGCTATTCTTTGGGTACCTTGGATGCCATTGGCAGTGTTTGTCTCCTTTTCTGCTCTCTGACTTTCTGGGTAAAGAAAGTGTAGAGTGATCATGAATGTTAGCATAATCATTGATCAAATTTACCTTAAGCCACCTAATCAGAGCCACTGTTGGAAGTGAGTGAAGAGGCCAAGTCACTCCCAGAAGCCTCATTTAGGGTGGTAAGAAAGGAAATTTAGCATAAGTGACACGAATTATACCCTATGGTTGGTGTCTCTGTCCTTTCGATCTAAATCATGTGAAGTCAGAGGAGATGAATCTCAAAGGGAGCAACAGAAGGAAGAACAATAAACAGTTCACAGAGGATTCTGCACATACCAGATCCATCTTCATCTCTGTTGTAAGCCTAAGAGTAACTCAGTCATCAATGAGAGTCAATGTAGCTGCAAATTTTGTAGATAATGAAAGGCTTCAAGTGAACGTCCTCGATTCAAGCATAATTAACTCGTAGTGCTGTTGGTAGAGGCAGATTCACTTTCAGCTGTCTCCCCATCCCACATGCTACATTCCTTGTCTAAATAAGTATCTCAGTCTATTGAGATACTTCAAAGTCACCATCTCTTTTTATGGTGGCGCTACAACTCTGAGGTTTAATAAAAAATTGCAACTTGTGTCATGTGTTTCCTCTGCTTGTACGGCTATTGCCAGACCAAAAATTACTAAAACCACCCCCCATTTCACTTGCCACATTTAAGGGTCTTAATTTAGGCTTTTTCCACTATCCAGTTTAGTAATGGTTAAAGGTCAGACTCACCTCCAGGTTTCCTTTAACGAGCACAATCTGCCTGTGATGTAATCAGAGACACACTGGTATATGCTGTACTGCATATTCAAAATTTTTTTGGTAAAAAAAGCTAATTCTTGCTGGTTCTCTGTTTCTCACCACTTACCAGACCAAATCTGCCCGAAAGAGTGGCAGCATCCTTGACCATCCCTACGGAGACTGTGAGCAAGGGCTGGACCCAAGTGTCTAATACCTACAACACAGGAGGATCAAAGCACACTACAGGTGTGTTTGCCTTCCTACTGCTCTTGCTGCTCTGACAAATGAACTCCTTATGTTAGAGAAAATGAACAATATTAAGTGTGCTTAAAACAAAGGCTTTAATAATGTGGTACAGGGGCGATACTTTCCCCTCCATCCCATAGCTGGGATTAAAAAATGTCAGTGCTGTAATGCCCTTTCAGGTAAGCAAAAGCCAGTGAGGCTGCCTTGGTAAACAGACTAGCCTGGAAAGGATGGAAATTTGCTATGTACCATAAAGATGGAAAGGATTCAAATACCTGCCTGAAAATGCCAATAAAGCACAGCAAACATAAGAAAAGGTAATCACATGTGCAGCAGCAGTAGCTAATTAAGGCTGCTGAGCTGTAAAGACCTGAAGGCATCACTGTGCTGTGGTATTGAGCAGCCCAGGCCTGTGTTATGGCTTGTGTGTGTGTGATTGCTAAAGACTGGCCATGGCTAATCCCAGTCCTTATCCCCTGCTCTAAATGAGGTCACTCATGGAGCTTTTTGGGAATGAAGTAAACATTCAACAGTGAAACACCTCTTCACAGTGACTCTGCCCTTTCTCCCAGAGCAATGTCTGTGAAAAGTCAAGGAAAGGGTACACATCATGGCATCAGGCATTTTAAATGGGTACATGCTGTGATTGGAGATGGCTATCATCTGAAAATCTGTGATTATTAGCATAACTAATGTTAATGTTTTCCACTTGGGCAAGACCAGCCATGTCAGAGATTATTGCAGTTAAAAAAATATAAAACAAGAAATCTGAGGAAGTTGTGTTTCTCCAGGAATTTTATTTTTTTTTTAATGAGTGTTTCATTTATAAAGTCCAGATTTTAGTATCCTGCACAGCCACAAAACAACTAGGCCTACCTCAAACTGATCAAAATGGAATTTTTCCATTGGGTTCAGTTGACTATCCAAACATCTGTTTTGTGGTTCGTTCAACCTTATACGTCAATATGATGTTAATCTCCTTTATACAGAAAAGTTGAATCAATGCCAATGATTTAACATCCTAGGAAGATGGAAGATCCTTTCTCAAGCTGTAAATCCTTCTGGCCTATGCCCAAAGTGAAAAATGTAAATCACAAGAGTGGAAACATGGCAAACATGATTTTCTGTCTAAACAAGGGCAGTCTTAACTTTGGAAATTAATCAAGCTCTTAATTAAAAACACCTTCAATGACAATGAAAACAAATCTCCCAGAAAATTACTTTGGAAATTAATCAGTGTCTTCTTTACATATTTTTTCCAGTAGTTTTCTGGGAGCTTTGTCTTCATTGCCATTGTAGGTATTTCTAGGCCATAAAAAAATTCTCTTCTTCATGGACAGGGCCAGTAAAAGCTATTTTAATGCATTGTAAGCTTTCTTTTTCTATGGAATTTTCTAAATAATCCCATTCCTTCCTTTTCCTGAAACCAAATTTTTACTCTTTGCAGAGGTGGAGCTAGTGAGAGGGTAGGAGCAAGGAGCTTTATAGGCACCATTCCTGCCCTCATAGCCATCATTGTCCCATTTATGAAGAAACCACTTGCATTTAGATCCAGTCCTACTGATATGAGTCATTACAGAATTCCCAAAAAAAATCAAATTTAACTCTCCATCCCCATAGCTTCTTCATTCCCTGCAGTTTTCTCCAATGAATGATCCAGGAAAAACCCAGCTTCCTTTGTCAGGGACTTCTTCACCTCTTGAAGTCTGAGGACTGTCACAAGCAAGTTTTGTCATTGATGTTACAATGCCTAAGCAGAGTTGGACAGTTTAGGAGAACACACTCCCCTATGGGATTGAGCAAAGGGAAATCTGGAGGGACTCTGAAAATGCAGCAAGACTTTCACAGAGTTTTGGCAGGAAAATGGGGTATATGAAGCAAACAGAAATTAAGAAAGCATGGCAGCATCTGCAGGGTGGAGGTGCAGGAGAGGAACAGATAAAAGGAGCAGATGGAGAGCTCTGGAGAAGGAGGGACAGGAGTGGTGGGGTGAGGTAGGAGTGCAGGGAAGATGTGGATGCAGAAGAAAGGAATGTGGAGAGCATATGATGCCATAAAACAGCAGTTTCAGCAGAAAGGCTCTTGAATATGGAAGGGCAAACAAAAGTAGATGCATGACACAGGAAGTGGAATTGTAAGTAAAAAGGTTTGGAAACTGCTGCCAAAATATTATTGAACTTCAGGAACAGGAGAGCAGCTCCTGCTCTGTTTCAGTCTGAAATTTTTGTCATGTCCTCCATAAATTCTCTCAGTAAATGCTTCAGGGGAAGGCGTAAGAGCTGTAAATGGGTGCAGCGGCAAATGCAGTCGTGCTCAGGTTGGGAGGAACAGTCCATTGCATTTCCCCATATGTGGCAGTTGATTTAGGGAGCTCAGAAAGGTTCCTTAGCTTCTGCATAAGAAATGCTTACCTTGGGAGGCTAAGCCACTTCAGCACCACATGAGTCACCCTGGCACTGTATTCTTAGAGACTGACAAGAGTTTTGGAGAATAAAATATAGGTGCTCAATTCGACACTGTTTTCAGTACACATACTCTCTGGAAATGTACTCTATCCACATCCATGCCCCATGTGGCTGTTTGAATCTTATATCTCAGCTAGAAAGAGTTTCCATGGCAATGAATGGTCTCATAATAAATCCATGGAAGAAAAGGTTTCCTTTTATTCATCTCAGATTTCTTCCTTTTTACGAGTCAGTGACCTATTATTAGAAGGGAGAAAGAACTACTCATATCTTCTACCTAATGTAAATAATCCAGATCTCAGCTGTACTTTCACAGACATCAAGTTGCAGAGTAAATAGAAAAGGAGAAGATTTACAGAGGCATGAGCACAGCAGGATTTTGCAATAGCAGGAAGATCAGATGAATGCAACTTCTTCTTAGCAATTAATAGAACCACCCAAAACACAAAAGGTGATATTAATAAGATTAACTCCCACACAGAAATTTGCTAGAAGAGAAAAATAGCAGGATAGAGACAGTCCTCAAGATTTTGGGCTGTTCTACAAATAGCATTGTATTGTTAATGCAGGGAATGAAGACAGCAACTAGAAGAGAGGATCTTCTTTGTTTGCTTGTAGATAAGAACATGGAAGAGAAGATGACCTGTGCAAGTGTGACCATGATATGACATATCCTATAACTCTTAGAAAAATGGGATGAGAAAAGACCAAAGTAAAGAGAATGGCTTTAAGAAAGCAGTCTTCAAATTACTCAGAGGTCTAGCAGGCAAGATCAACACAGGAAACAACTGAAAGAGAGGAAGGATTGAGGGAAGGTGAAGAGTCCCTGAATGTTACAGTAAAAGTCTGATCTATCTTAGTGAAGAGGACATCTAGAATTGAGTGTCAGAGGAAAATGTGGATAAATCACAAGGCTAAATAAAGGTCAGCATATTTCCCATCATTATAAGGGAACAGGGGAATTACAAGGCAATTAACTTTTCTTCAGCTCACAGAAAAATGCTCAACAAGAAATCAGAGAATTTGGGGCACCTGGAAGACAAAAAACAGATGAAAGATGCCTAACAAGGATCTGTCATGTCAAACTAATATAATTTACTTTATGTGTCAGGGCAAACGGTCTTGTGACTTAGCAGGAGGAAGTTAATGGCACATACCTTTATTTTATTAAGGTTTTCAACATGCCTTGCATGACATTCCCACAAACAAGCCCAGAAAAAAAAAGAGTAGATATATGTTAGGAAGAACCTTTGCTGGTTAAAATAATGTAATCAGAGATTTGTGCTCAACACATCATTCTCAAATTCACAAAAAGTATCTGCTGAGGTTCAGCAATGTCTGTACTGCATCCAGCACTATTCCAGATTTTCAACACTTCCATGGAGAGCAGGCATACGCTTTTTGATTATATGAATGACTAAACTGGGAGAAACTGCAGTGATGACAGAAGACAAGATGGGAAGGTAGAATGATCTTGACAAATTGAAGAAATTATTTGGAAAAAATAGGGTGCAACTGGAAAAGGCTAAGTTAAACATTTTAATAATTAAATAGTTAGAGCAAACTCCAGAAATATAGGAAAAGAATGCCCAATTAATGCAGGGTAACGCAGCTTGGGGGTATAATAGTCTGCAAATTCACTAATAGTTAAGAATTCAGACACAAAATAAGCAACAGCTGTGTTATGATGGATACAAATGACCAGTCCATGAAATATGATGTAATTATTTTGCTATATGTGGTGTTGGTTATGCTGTGTTCCACTTAGGTCACAGGGACTCAAGAAGGATTTTTCCTCTAGGGGTTGGTTGGGAGAAGGGTTGGAGGAATTTGTGATATAGTTTGGATGAGGGTCCTGCGAAAGATGATGAGTCCTTAAATACCTGAAAATTACACACTCAAGTTACTAAACATAAAAATAATTCTTTAAATATACAAAAGCTAAGTTGTAGGAAAGGAATAAATTTCTCAATATCTGCAAAGGATTGGATGAAAAGTAATGTCAGACACCACAGCAAGAAAAAGAGGTTACTGCTTA
The DNA here is from genome assembly GCF_965231275.1 of Zosterops lateralis. Classification (NCBI taxonomy): domain Eukaryota; kingdom Metazoa; phylum Chordata; class Aves; order Passeriformes; family Zosteropidae; genus Zosterops; species Zosterops lateralis. Next base: position 29,658,478 of record NC_139765.1, read on the forward strand.
CCAGGAAAATTTCTGCAAAGCAAGGACAGTGCAGTACTGCAGCAGACTGGAAAAGAGGAACAAAAATCTCCACCATCAGGGCTTTTAAAAATGGATCCAGCAAGCAATTGCCAAGAATCTACTGTATTTAACGAATCTCTTCCTTCTTTGAATCACCCATAATTTTGCTATTTTACAACTCACACTGATTCCCAAATTATTCATAAACATTATGAGTAATACAGGCACCAGTTCAGGATCTTCTGCATTTCACCATATATTTGTAATGAAAATTAGCCTGTAGTTCTACCCACTGCTTTCTGCCTCCCACAGAATGTCTGGCTCATGATAGTACTCTGACTTCTACTTTCTCACTATTTAGCTGCAGGGTTGATACCTGAATAGATCCATGTAGAAATTCAAACCACTTTGCCTTCAGATGTTACCTTGCTCTAGTTTCAATGTTAGTTTCAACCAGTTCTGAGATCTAAATGCAGCAATTACTGATAATTGCCATACCTTAACCTGCATGTGTGTAAATACTGGATAAGCTTTTCATTTGAAGTCCTCGAGCACACAGTAAGTTTACTTTCTTTCAGACCATCAGCCTGCTTGAGGAGTAGAGTGCCTTCCCACCCAGACAGACTATCTCAAAGCTGCAACTCCCACCTTTTTTAGTTTGCTCCAATGCCTCAGTTGTGATATTTCCCCAACAGCCTCATCTCGTCTTTGGGAACAGGTCCAAAATTAACACAGGTGAAGACTTACACTGAAATATAACTTGCCTTGTGCTCCTTCAGTTGCTTCCTTTGGACCCTGGTGCTCCCACAGTCCTGTGGATTCTTTCCTATGACTATCCCATTTGACAGACTTAAGAAAACTTCTTTTTATCTGTAGTGGGGTTTTTCTTAGTTATATCCCTTTGAAGCCTTTGTTGATCCTTCTGATTTCCTGGTAATTTATCACCTACCATAATTTATAATCCTGTTTATTGCCCTCAGTAGAGTCAGATTTCTAAATGCTGAAGGACTGGCTCAAATTACCTCTTAAATCTTGGGACTTGGCATTCCTGTGCTATGCCTGGTTCCCCCTTATTCAGTCCCATGCATATCTTCTGACTGTTTTGAGTAGTATAACTGTTTTGAGTAGGTGACTTTCTAGGGATTTTATTTTAATTTTAAAGCCTTTTAAACTAAACTGTTCATCATGTTTTAATGTTTTCCAGAACACTGTCATTTTCTGGTGTTTTATTTTTTCCTCCATGAGTCCAATTGTATGGTTGTTCCGAATTATTTAATACTCAGCTACTGTTGTTTTCTTTGAATTAACTGCTGTGTGTTAATTAAGACTGAATGGAGAGTAGCTTTCCCTCTGATATGCAAGCTCTTGGCCTAGTTACTCTGAGATCCAACACTTGCATCCAAGAAACTGTCTCTCTGGGGCTGGTGTAAGCTGTCCAACCTGTGAGTAGGCTGCTGAACTCCCCTGCCACTGCCTCTCTCCTGCTGCTGGGCTCTCTTCTCTCTGTACTTGCTTTCCTTCCTTTTCATCAGTAGATGTGTATTTTTTGCTGTGAGCTTGCCATCAATCTGGCAATGTCACTTTCCTTGGCATTCATAGGCGTCCTCTTTCTCTCCAAAGGCTGTGCATATCTGGGTTTTACCCAGGTTGGCATTGTGTCAGCAACAGTATTGAGTTGTGTCTGCATCACCCACAACCACTAATTCCCTTCCTGGCTGAGGGGGCCCATAGACCTTGGGCAGCAAGGGCACTCTGGCCATGGTATGCTGCTGGGCAGGACTAAATCCCTGCTTCTCCTGTAAGCTCTGGAAAAGCTTTCACTTCCTAGCTCAGCCTTGCAGAAGTGAGGAGACCCTGCGCTCCAGGAGGATCTTTATGGCAGTGTCCTGCTCTGGCACAGGCATGAGGAAGGACAACAGCTCAACTCAGTGTTTAACTTGGAAAACAAGGAGTCCTTCAGAGAAACCGTTCAGTGTGTCAGTGGTTCTGGGGCTGGCAGGGCTGGTGTGCCTCTATTTCCATCCCAAGCAGATTATGTGCCTCATTAAGAGGAGAATACATTGTTAATACATCTCTTTTGAAGAGCTCTCATTTGGAGAGTTAATCTCATTAAATCCATCTGCAGCAGCCTGGGTAGTCACAAATACCTGCTCAAGAGGCTGCCATAATGAGGCCAAGCCTTCTCCCTGCTCAGCTTCCCCGGTGTGGCTGCAGCACCGCGCACGGTCTGTCCTGCACTGCTGTGGCAGGAACACACCACCCGGCACTGAGGAGGATGTGCTGGGGGCATGGACACCCGTGTCAGGTTATGGGTTACACAGCTGTTTGAATTGTTGGGAGGCTTTCCCTCGGTGGCTCTTTTATATGGTTTATATGGTGTGAAGAGAGCTTTACTCTAGAATGGACTTAAAGACCTTGGCCCGGTTTGTCTGTGGTCTTTAAAAATCCCATGACGCTTCTGGAAAGAGCTGGAGAATTAATCTCTTTGTGCTGCTTAAATTTCAACAAGGAGAATTATGTTTTGCTTTTCTAGCTTTCCTCTTTCTGTGTTCTGCTTTGTAGATTCAGGTATTATTAATATATTTTATAGCATTTTAAATGTGCACTGTGTGTGGCAATGTGAATGGAAATCTGAAGGGTTAAAGGCAAAGGAAAATCCAGTTGTGAACAGCTTCTCTGTTGGGTGAAGATTGTGGTAACAGGCAAGAGGCAGTGCTGGCAGATAACATATGGGCATTGTGAATATTGAATAAAAAAGTCACAGTACTGTTAAGTACATAAAACATTTTTTAATTCTGATATGATTTTCAAAATACTTTTTGATTGGAAAAAAAAGATATTTTATTTAAAAGCATATTTCTTTGACATTAGGATGGAATCCAGAGGATAACAGACCTCACATCTGATGTAAATATAGAATACCATGACTCCATGTCATAAACCAACTTGATTTATGTCAGTGTAAATGAAAGCAGAATCTGTCCTGCAGCAGCACCCATGTGACAGAGTGTGGTCTGCTGTCTCAACCTCCAGCTCTTTCTGAACATTAGAAACAATCAAATGCCAAATTTGTGGAAATCATCTGGCTTTGCGTAACAGGTACATAATATCCATTAAGGAAGAGGTGATGAAATGAGAGGAAAGTAAATGGAAAGACCTTTACAGAAGTAGAGGAAGGAAAATGGGCAATGAGAAAGAACTAACTTCAAAGACAAGATTTTAAAGTCCACAATTAATTTCTAAAAGCAGTCATAGAACATGCCTGAAGATTTTCTACAGTAATTAACAACTGTAATTAAGTTACTGGGAACAGAAAGTACATTAACACCACAGATTGTGTCTGCCCGTAAAATGGGCTTTCTACCACAAGTGGTGGTGCCTTCTAGACCACACTGTAGTTGCTGTCTATGCCAGTCTTAACAGCGACATTGTGCCCCAAACATCATGTTCCAGAGCATGTTCTCTTGCAGGAAAGTCAGCCAGTGAGCCACCAGCTGCTCACCACCCACCTCTCCTGCCCCACAGCTCCCCAGCACAGGCTGCACCCCTGTCCAGACTCTGCTCAGCCCCATGGGCCCTCCCCACTGCCTCCTGCATGACTGAGTTTGAGGAGCATTTTGTAGCACCTCCCTTTGCTACAGAAGACAGAGGATTATTGGAGCCTGCATTTGGGCACAAGACTCTGCCAAGGTGTGTGGGGAGCCACATGCACCAAGCATGGCCACCAGCATAAAGTGAGCTTCTGAAAGCGCCAGCAAAGAGCCTAAAACTCAAGTAGCATGTTCCACCCTCTTCAGGAGAGACTGTAGTAGGAGTAGAGAGGTGAAATGCCAAAAATGTTATTGCTTCATGTCTAATAAGCAATAAATGAATTTTATTATTTCTGTTAAGTCATAACCCCCCTGCTAGGTTTCAGAGCTGCTGCAACCTGAGATAGCTAGTATATTAGATAATATTGTGTCAAGGGGAAATATATGTCTTCCTGAGGTTCTCATGCCAAATCACACCCCATCACTATTGTTCAAAAAATTCCTGAGGGTTAGAACTGTAACAGATGACACTGGGAAGTTATGTTAAATCACTGTAGTCAAATATCATCAAGTAATCGCACAGTGGGGCCATTCTGATTTAATAGAAGCTGGAATTAAGTTTGGAGTTATGTATCCTGTTTTCTCTTTGATTTTACACAGGCCATGACATATCACAATAGTTTCTTCTCTTCCAGGCTGCATGGAGGAAGTCTTCAATCTAGTGGGTTAAAAATCGAATGTGAAGCCATTACAGGAAAACCAGAAGCTTTTAAGGGAAGAAAAGCTTCCTCACTAATATTTTGGTATGGGTTTGAGACAAAAGGATGTTACTTATTAATAATTTAAACACACAAGACAAATAATTATTCAAATTATTCAAATACTTGGTCTAACAGATTAGGGATAACACACATGGTTTGCTCAGGCTGACATGGGTCCAGGGAAGGGAGCTGTGCAAGCAGCCTCAAGACCATATTTTCCTTCAGGAACCAGGCAAAACAATAGAGCAAACAATACCGAGATACACTTGTTCCCAATTTTTGCTTTGCAAGTCCAGTTTCCTGATGTGCATGTCTGACATGTGATGAGAGGTACACAATTGCTGGCATCTAATGGAGAGGAAGAGAGCTTGTGGCAGCCTTACTTGTCTAATAGGTGGCATTTCCACTCAAAGGAAAAGAGAGAAAATATCAGTTCCCAAGGACTCAAAAAGAAATAAAGGATTATTTTAGTGTTTAGGAAACTTCCTTGGTTCACTGGAAAGATTTCTCAACTATAAACCCGATGTCTTCTTTGCATCTGGCAAAGCTCATAAGCCTTTCCTCTCGACACATGAGCATAAACCCACCTTACCAGGGCAAGAGGGCTGTATGGCTCCCCTGCCAGCAGTCCTAGAGCCTGTGAGGGTGAAAATCATCAAATCATCCTAGAATTTAATGTTCCAGTACCATTGGAGATACCCTGTGACAGTGGCCATGTAAGAGTGTCTGGGCTAAAATCAGTACTGATATTTCCTGTGAGATATGCTATTCACTCCCTTCTCCCCAGAAGGGATAATTTAAAGCCATCAGATTGTTTTATTTTACAGGGACCCCTCTGCTACATGGCTTGGGCTGCTGCCTAGGACAAGGGTGATTTTTTGGAAGGCATGGTAATAGCAGCTCCTGTACTTCTCCAAACAGACTCTGTACAGGCAAAACATGCACTTCAGAGAAGACTGTTCCTTGCTGCTCTTCCTCACATAGCAACCCCAATTTAAGGCTGCAGCTGGACTGGGAGTTAGTTAAACACTTCTCATCATATTGTGCAAAATGAGTATAGACTGTAAAGATGACCCACACATGCCTCTGAATGATTGCACAGCATGTTTATAGCATCAAACCCATCTTGAGCTGTTGGCATGCAGACCTGCTGTGGAGGGTAGTGAGAGCTGCTCACTGGACACACACATGCAACCATGAGAAGTGCACAGCTTCTCTGACTAACGGGCAGAGATTATAATTCATGATGTGCATGGTACTGGAAGGAGCTTTAGCTACAGAGAAATGGGTAGTGGATGCCTGAGCATCCCTGTGGATTCTGATGGGTTTGGAACTGTTGGAGCCCAAAGAGGGGATGGGAATGAGGCTTCATGGGAGGGATGGGGATGCTCCTGCTGTCCACCACAGTCAGCTGCCTGGCTGGAGATTGTGCAGGACAAAGGCAGGATGACACTCAAGGCTTGAAAAAAGCTCATATTGGAAAACCAACCCTTGTCTTTGATGGGAAAGAGGTAGCAGGACTGTTTTGGGGCCATAGATAGACTGCTACTTGATGTTACTGCCTGCCTTGCCTCACCAGCACTAGCTTTAAATAGAGGAGTTTGTCTGATGAAAGCATCTGTTTTTACAGACTTACTAGAAGAAAAAATGCTTATTGTGATTTTGCATAACTGATAGTGTTATCTGAGAAGATAAGTGTTGGGTGTGATAGCAATCATTCCTGTTCTCCACACAGCCAGCAGGTTTTGGGAATGAATAGGGAATTCTTTTTTGAGCAGTTATCCCTGATGGGTTTCAGCTTCTCCCTTGAGAAAGGACTCACTGCACCATCTTGGAACTCCTGAATGTCTCAAATGCAGCCCACCTTTCAAGACTCTCACAAAGGTCAGCAAGCCCACAAAGAAGCAGCAGTTGTAATCCTCAATCTCTTGTGAGTATCTTTAAACTAACGGGGATGATCTAATTAATTGTAATGAAGACCACTATCTTCAACAGAAGAAGAAAATCTGGAGACCACCCTAGGTGTTAGCTACAAGACAGTCAGCATGGGCTTTTTCCCAAACATTCAGGTGGCCCTTTGAGCCCCCTCGCAGCCCTTGCTACCTCCATAGGCACAACCGAGGAATGGCACTTTTGCTACCACTATGCCCGTTCCAAAACCAGCCCTGTCTAAGTGAAAGCCATGTCAAGACAGAAGGGAAATAAAAGGCAGTGGTGGAACAAGAGAACAGGCCTATTCACTAGCAGCCAGTGTGTCCTAGGTTCCACACCTGCTTCAGACCAGGTCTATCAGATAAGCAGGAGATCCCCACTCCTCTGCCAGTGTGCCATGAGTGTGAGAAGCTGTGTAAGCACTGTGCTGACCACAACATATCAAGCTGGCGGGAGCACAGTGACAGACTATTATAGCAGCGGTAGAATGGGCTTGGGACTGCAGAATATGGTGTATGATCTATGTTGGGCTTTGGGACAAGGACTCTCTTGCATGTTTGTTTCTGACTGCGAAGACATGCTTGGTGGAGGCCGGGATGCACTCTGGGATGAACTTCACTTTTCTAAGGATTCATTTTCTCTTGCCATTGTGTCCTGGTGGTTTTCAGAGAATCACTGTGGTTTTTGATTTGTTGCCTGCTGCTTTGGCAGGTGCAGCCAGCTTGCCAGACTGGCTCACCTGATTGCTATTTTTTCCACAAACCATCTTTCTTCCTTGTATCTTTGTAAAAGCTGAACAGGAGCATGAACTTTCGGCTTCTTGCTTTATAAGGCTATCAAAACTGCTATGTTCCCTTCCGGGTAAAAAAGAGCATAAGGCTCCTTGCCAAGTGTATGGAGGAACGAGCAATGTGTGCTATAAAAAGTCTTTGTGCATGGCAGCTTCACATCTTCATCAGCATATATAAATGCTGTTCTAAATTTTTATGTCTACAGGTGCCTGCAAAGGTGATGCAGGACCTTTGGAATTGTAAAGACCTCTGGACAAGTCCTTTGACTCTGTGAAGTTGCTGCAGCCTTCATGTTACCTGAGTAAGCACCAGGAGTCCAGTGTGATCCCCTGCATGGCTGTGTGTTTGTGTGGGGTTCATCCATATGTAGGACTGTGGGGAGAGAAGGTGCACCCCATGCTTGACAGGAGGACAGGCTGTGAGCAAGTGAGATACAAAGACCCATCTGAAAGAGAGTTTGTGAAAATTTCCCACATTCTCTGAGTGCGTGTTACGTTTGCTAAGGGAGTAGCTATTGCTTTGTCTGTGTGTTGTCTCAGTCAATCTTGTTTCAATTTCTCTTTATCCATAACTTAGCAAAGAAAGACGTCATTGTGCTGTGCTTACTGTTTTAGGTGCCTTCTTCAGTGAGTAAAGGCACAGATTTTGCAGTTCTGGGATAAGTAAGCAGCTACTCTATCAGTGGGAGCAGTGGGAAGAGAGAGACACAAGAAACTTGTTGGTAGGGGCTTGGGCTTAAGAGAAGGGGAAGAACAGGTGTTGTGGCTGTCAGTAGATTGAAATGAAAAGATGCCATCTTCTTTGGGTCACAAAACATGAAAATCTCAAGGAATGGGAAGCTCAAAAAAATCCATATATTTTTCAGATAAGATGTCTTCTGATTTTCTGTGGCCATTTGTGGTAATGTGTGTGCATATGCACACCACTCTCAATAGCAAAATTCCACAAGAAAACCGCTCTGGTAATGTGTTTTTCCAAAACTAGGCAGCAAGAACTTCAGAAGGCTCAGGACTGCCTCCAGCAGCCATTTCAGCACAGCATCTTCAGCATCAAGCAGGAGATGACAGAGGCAGGCAGAAGTGCTCGAGCCCCAGCAATGTGCCTGGACGGGCCCCAGGCAGGATGTGCTTCCCATGCCACCCACCTCCAGCACTTGTGTAAAGGGTGAGTGGGTGGCCAGTGTGTGACATCACAACACAGCATCTGCTCACATCTTTATGCTGCTCCAAAACTCCACAGGCTATAAAGCACACAGAAAGCTTGAAGCCATCTCCCAGGGTTTTATCCCTAAAGCCTCCTAGTCACATGTGAGATGACAAACATTGAAATGAATCTCAGATTTGAAGCTCATCTTTTTCTTGTTGACAGCATTCAAATCTCTCTGGTTTTAGGCCAAGTTTTTATAGTTTTCTTATGGGGTTTTTTATTCCTTTTTGTTATAAATACATCTCTACAATTGTTTTTGAGAGATTTCAAACAGAAATTTCTTATGTGAGTGTGGCAGAAGACAACTGATTTTCAAAATTCAAGCCAACCACAGAAAAAAAGCAGACTAAGAAGACAAAAACAAGTCCTTGTCATATAAACAAGCATGAAGTTGCCATTTATGCTGCAGTTCATGGTTTTTACGTGAACCCAGTACGTTCCATCAGCACTGTTGATCCAAGTGTTATTTGATTAGGAAGCTTGAATTAAGTGGCAACTCCTTAAAAAGCAGTCTATCAGACTAAACTTAGGGATTTTAATTAAGGCACTTCCTTATGAGGAACAGTAAAGGGCGCTGGGAACATGAGCTGTTTAGTAGATTATCTTCTGAGAGGAGCCAGATCTCTGAAGCATTGTCAGTTGGAGGTCTTGCCAGGCAGGCAGGAGAGTTTTGGAGGAGTCCTGGCCACATACGCTGCCGTTCCTGCTGCCTCACATGCAGCACAGGCAAGTCTGGTCCCAAGAGAAGCCCTGCAGCAGCTCACACCATTGATGCAGACATTATCATGATGGCCCAGAAAGGAGCAGCAGTGCAGAGAGGAGTCCTCTTTAACAGGAGGAAGAAAAACTGCTGGCATGCACAAATAGGGCCTCTTTCAGTCATATGGACCTAGAGGACTTAATGAATGTCAGAGTCTGCAAGAAGAAGGGTAAAAAATATTATGTCTGTAGTCTACAGAACACTGTACAGGTGATTTGTTGTCAATGGTAGCTAGGCAGGGGTGTCTGGAAAATAGCAAACTGTGCTAACAGGAGATGAATAGATAATCTTCTGAATCATCATCAGGGCCTATGGGCAGTTGCTGCTTGGTGGGGAGAAGATGAGGAGTGGAAGATTAGTGTAAAAGGTGTCAGAGGTACGTGCTGTTCCAGGTGCAGCAAAACAGAGGACATGCCACTTTCTTGGGGATTTGCGTTCTCTGTCTCTTCCTTCCTCCATCTTTGTTCCCTTGCATCACAGCATATCCAGCACCCATCTTCAAGTGCCAGTGACTACACCCTGCTACAAGACTTTCAATTCCTCTGACAGCTCCTAGATATCTCACTCCTCTCACACCCTTATCCTCTCCTGTACCTACTGCTTTTAGTGTCCCTCCACTGACCTGGACAGAAGGCAGAAGATACTACGCTATTTAGAGCTATTTAATGTAATTTAAATAAAATTATTGCTCCACAGCAATAATAGAAGCTTTCCTCTCAAAAAGGCAACTAATTTGCGCCTCCTTCCTCTCCACAGCTGCCTGTTACGCCAAGACTTGTAGGATCTTTGAGATTTCTATCTCACTGTCAAATTTGGTGGAATTCAATGAACCTGAACAAATTTATGAAGAAGGGGACACACACATAGGGGTTCCACAGTTCCATAAATGAAATTACCCTATGAAATCCATCTACAAAAGAGCTTACTGTTAGTCATAAAATGAAGAAACTGGTTTCATTTGCAAAGAATTTGCAATCTGGCTTTTGTGGTTTTCTGCAGGGGAGACTGATAAAGGTCTGAATTCCAAGCAGGGGTGTAGGCAGAATAAAAGAATTAGTCTCCTCCTTTAAATGATGGGAAACATCAAACTGATTAGCCCAGCAGACTTGTACAAGGAAACGATTTTTACTTTGTTATTTGTACCCATTCTTATAGTATGCATCAGCTGAGGATGGCAAAGTGCCTTGGAGCTTGTTGAGCCTACCTCTGCTTAAAATGCATCATCTTTGGAGAGATACACAACAGCTGCTTTGCACAAGGGCTGGCAGGAGATGTGGAAGACATCTATATTACATCTTTCCTGAATGGGAATTGATCAATATGCCAAAGGTGATACAGTCAAGAGAAAGGCCTGGGACATGGGTGTTACTCTTTGTGAGTTACCTCTCTTGACCCAGCTAGATATGCCTACACATCACTTAGACTGTGTACAGAGCAATCCCATGGTGCCCATGGGGATTTGGCAATGTCGTGTCACCAGATGGCAGAATTGAGGACTGAAAGCTAGGATTTGTTGGTACTGACCAAAAGTTTGTCACCCACGATGGCTGTTTCATCACCCATGGGACACAAGTTGCTGTCAGTGCAGTTCTCACACAGCAAGTGATCAAATTACCAACACTGTCACCAAGGTCAGTACAATTAGCTTTCTTGCTGGTTGTTTCAGAAATTAGCCCAAGGATTGTGGTGAGCCTTTTCCCTCTTAAAATCTCACAGTTTAAAAGTAAGCCAGACCAAAACTTGGAGAGTCGTGGAGGGTGTTGTTCCTGTACCCTTAAGAAATGGCTGCTGAAAGAATTTGGAAGTGCAACGACAGGCAGCCATCGATGCTGAGTTTCAACATCCAACCTCAGCCTTGCTCCAGCCGAATCTGAGCAGTCACATCTCATGGTCTCTGTGTGTGACACTCACAGATACCTTCTGCCTCACACTGGCCCACCCTGAGGTCTCTTGTACATGCCTAGTGCAGGGCTGCCTGGCTGGGACCTGTGCTGGGGTGAGGCACAGAACTGCAGAACACAGAACTGCAGGCAGACATGGAGCAGGGCTGCTCCAAAGCAAGGCTCATGCTCCAACATAATCCTCACCCTCAGCCTTTAGCTACCAGTGCTCCTGCCCTGCATGAGCCAGTACCTCACATAACACCCAAAAGTTACTTCCAGTGGCAGTAAAAGGGGTTGTGAACAGCTGGAATCAGCATGGTCTTCTCAAAAATAAGCATGTACAGGACTCTTTATATACTCATGGTTTAAACTACTGATCTAACTTTGTTCATGCTTTTTCAAGAGAACTGTGCTGTTACCACCCAGGAAAGCTTCCTATCAGCTTAATTTCATACTCCTGACTGTGGCACATGAATGGCAGCCTCCAAAATAGACCACAATAACTTAGCAACCCCACTTTTGTCCCTCAAAGGGCTTATTTCCTTTATCACCACATGTGGATGACTGTCTAAATAGAGCTGAGATCTATCTATAAACCTTACAGAATTCATGCTTTAATAGGTACTTGTGTTTCCAGTTTCTTAGTTTATTTACTACCTCTGGTTTCCAAAATCCTAAGCTCCTGGGTATGCTTTTCCAAAATTTATCCCAGTTGATAGTGCCACACATAAGCCTCCATATTACCCGAATAACATCTGTGGTTGCTGCTCCAATGGCTCCTCAAGCACTTAGTGCTTGAAGTGTTTCTCTCAATGCTTGAAGTGTTTGCAAGTGATCTTATTGATTCTGTGTCCAGTTTAAACTGCTTGCACATAGCAACTAAAGGAGTCTCCTACTGTCTCTGTCTGGGAAACCTGGCCTTCAAAAACCACAGTCCCCTGTGCTGCCAGGCAGTTCATTAAAACCTTTGCATTGTTAATGCACTAAGAATGAAGCCCTATGGGAAATAAGATCTCCCTGTATTCAAAAGAGGATCTCCATGGCTCAAATCTTGCTCCTCCATCACTTTTCAGTTCTCTGATTCTCACTTGCAGGTGCTAAAGCTCAAGGCTGGGTCCACAATGGGGAGTCAGCAACTGTAGAATGCAGAAGAAAGAGGTGAGTGCAGGACTCCGAGAACACCAAAGATACAATGGTGCAAACTGATACCCAAAACGACACCTCCATACCAGGAAAACTTGAAGACCAAGGGATAAATGCAGCCCTTACTGGCAGACATCATGGTGGGTAAGGTATGGTCACCCAGAAGGACATTGCCAAATCAACCAGCAGATGCTCATGGTCCTCTTCATGCATTTTGTAAAGAAAGGACTGCAGCTCCTTTTTTAAAGGAATAATAAATTTGATAATGATATTCTTTCAAAAATGAGATTTGGAGTGGCACAGTTAGTGAGGCAATGAAGGGAAAACCATCAGCTGTGACAAATTACGCTGCTGCAGACAGCCCATTGATGAACAGCTCTCCTTGTAGATAAATTCCTTTATTGATCCCTGACACTCAGGTAGAGATTTCCCCCCTCCCCTTCCCATTTTATACAGGTTTTCATAGCATTCTTCTTTTCCCTCCCAGTGCCCTCTGTCTTGTGTTGAAAACATCCACATGTAGAGTGGACTGCTCATCAACCTTTGAGGCTCTCTGGAGTCACTACAACAAATTACAAACGATGTGAACTGATGGTATGAAATGAATAATCGCTGCAAATTGCATGATGTACTAGCCTGTTTGCTGCATTAGTCAGACACTTTGCTTCAGTTCAGCAAAATGCTGCCAAAAATACTGACCACACCCAGAAAGAAACATGAAAATATTCCTCCCAGGAAAACAGAAAGCTTATTTTAGTTAATTTTTGAAATTACATGGTAGCCAGCTAACTGGACTTCGCACAGAAAAAGAAAGCAGTGTAGCCCTCCTTCCTCAGAAACAAACTATAAATCATTCAAAGAGTTTTTTAAGTATTGCTATTACAAAAATGCAGAGAAATGCTGGATATGTGCAAGACATACATGTGTGAATTTAGGGGTGAGTAGATTGTAGACTAGCAAATTGCATATCATTAATGTCTCCTTTGAGGGTTTCAGAATATCAGAAGGTAAAAAAATGAAAGAATCCCTCTTAGGTCAAACACAGGCCTGACAGAGACTTCAGCAGGCCTGCGTCCTAACCCAGAGAGTTACCTAGCAGATGCTTTGTAAAGAATACAAGGAAAGAAAGCAAATGCAGAACAATCCTACACTTCCACACTCAAGCAGGCACTGTGGGGACTTTTTAAGCTGGAGGCTACATCTGGAGCCTGATTTTTAATAGCCACAGAGATGCTTACTGCTCAGGTGGTCTTTCACTGCATGCTGGGGAGGTTTGCCTTGTAAACAGAACAGAGGAACAGCCCCAGGGACTGCTCTGGGCTGATGCAGAAACAGCTACCACCTGCCCCTGCTCCTCCAGGGAGCCCCAACTTCAGGGCATAATCAGTCCTGGGTTCCTTTGCTGAGAAAGCCAACAAAAGTTATTATCATTAATATAAATTGTGGTGATGAACTCCCTAATTCTGTTCAGAAAGGTTATTATACAGCTATTACACTGCAACAAAATGTGACCACTACTGATCTGGGCTGGTTTGAATTAATGATCCAGAAATGAAAGGCTCTATATCCTATTAACAGTCTGCCAAGCAATGCCAAAGCCCATTACTTTAGTTTATTTGTAACCCATCAGGAAGGACCCAATGCAAATCCAGATCTGGAGTCAATCCAGAGAAACTTGAAAAGGCATCTCTACAATCTCTCTCACAGGGCAAAGCAGCAATTGCAGTGGGGAAACACTCATTTCCATGGAGTTTTATTCACTCAGATGCATGTTGGAGGGTGATGGTGAAAAGTGCCTGGGGAGACTTGAAGAAGGACTTGGACCCCCACATTGCAAAAGCAATCTGCTGCACTAGAGCTGCAAGGTGTAAATGCAGGAAAATTACCTTCAGTTTCAGGTCTGGTCAGTGCACAACGTTGTTTTGTACTTTGCTGTTTGCAGCTGGCAAAAGAAGGGTGGGTTTGGCTGTGGCAGGTGTGCAGGCCCTGGTGTGCGCTGTGGGGACAGATCCAAGTGGGTACACTCCATTTCCTGCAATGTGCAAACCTTCTCCCTGCTGGTCAATTTAAGCCAGCAGAACCCTTCAGCTGGCACAAGGCCACCACAACAGGACTGTCCCATGGCATGTTTCAACCCAGCTCCCCGCCCTACTACCCACACAACTGTAGGTGCAGGGAGTGAAACTTTGGTACCACAGTGATTACTTTATGTCCTTGTGTTAATTCAAGCAATACAGTGATAAGGGAATACCAGGAATATTGCGCTGGGAGTGAGTTATGATTGTTGCCAGTCTTGGCAGCTTGATGCTAGTGATTGTCTATGAAATAGCCCAGGTAGGCTGCGTGCTGGGCCAGCAGCCCAGTCACGTGCAGCACTGCAGGTTTTCCTATCTGCTTACTGCTGGAGCCTGCAAGTAAGGATAAGCATATAAGTGAGCTGAGGCAATCTGCAAAAAAGAAATCACAGCTTCCCTCCCCATTGTTGCCATCTGATGTGAGGAGGAGAAGGGGGAGAAAAGGCAGCCTTCGTCCAGGGCCCCTGCATCCTCTGCTCCCAAATGAGCTGATGCAACAACATCACCACCTCAGCAACTGACTGCAGCCTTGATCCAGTCCAGACTTTCTGAAGATCCCTACTGGAAGGAAGCCATTTTTCTTGAGTGTATTTCCAAGAAACAGTTGACAGGCTTGGCACAGCTATTCCTGGAAATGTTCAATAGGTCATCTTCTGGAAGAGAGTGCTGACTGATGGAATTGAACAGATCTTGTTCTGCATGCCGTGCAGCGCTCATTCCCTCTCTCACGATGTCTTGGCACTTGCCTTTGCTCTGTGCCCAGGCCACCCAGTGCCTCAGCCTCCCCACCCACTGGCTTTAGGGGCACACCAGCCTGGGTCCAACCTTCTCTGCACCAAAGCAGACATGGGATCAGTGTGCTGGGAACTGCATTTCCCTCCTGGCAGCACTGCTGTGGTTGTCTTGTGCTGCCATTACAGCTGCTGCATGCAGGCAAACAACCCCAGACCGTAAATTACAGAGCTGCCCCCTTTGCACACACGCACCGGTGCCATGGAAATCTTGTGCACATACAGAGACATGCATGTGTGTGTGGCAGTCAGGAGCATGGGGACATGGACTGTCCAACTGTGCTATTCCTGCTTGTGCCTGATACCAGCATATGCCAGAGATGGCTTTGAGCTTTTGCATCATGTTGTTTGCCAGCAGCCAGGAAGCTCAGAGTGATGTCATGCTAGGAGAAAGTTGCTTAAGGTGAGGCCCTCTGGTGAGGGAAGAACCCAAGATCCATGTTGGGTGTTCTGAGTTTCTTCTGTGTTTAACCTGTTTCTGGTGGTAATTGCCAAGGAAGATCTATTCCCTTCACTGTTTTTGGGGCGGATCCTGGCATCTCTTGCTAACTGAGGAAAAGGTCTTGGACAATGATCACAGCCCAGCCTGAGCCAGGGCAGGTCAGGATGTCTTGCTGGCACTCCCACCCAGGGTGAAGAAGTGCTGCCATGTGCCAGGACACCCCTGCCGGCAGCAGTGGGGAGGGGTCTGGAAGCAGGGACAGTCATTAAACCCTAGCCTCAGTTTACCAGTTTACCGGTATGTGGAGACTGCCAAGGACTGTGCCCTCAGGTCACCAGTCAGGGAGGAAACTTGCTTCATTTTAGAAAAGCACTTAAGTTTGCTCCAAGCAGAGTGCCATAGCCTGGCTCTGCAGTGCCCCAAGAAGCCCAGTTGCAGATGAGGGAGAGCTCAGGACCCCATTTTATCTGAGCTTCAGCGTCAGGCTTGTTATTCTGCCCACAATAGGTATTTTATATCCATGTTCAGAGGGATTTAGCATGGCTGGATGCTTTTAATTCTGGCCTAGATCTTGCTGAAAGACCTTTGCTTCTGTAACAGCACAAGCCAGAAGGTATGTGCTGTTACCAGCAACAGCAGCCATGTAATGCTCCCTGACCATGTATAATGAGAGGAGCAAGAGCAGGGCTTGTCTTCATGTCCATCCTCAATACTTCGAGATGGATAAAGCCCTGGAAGTACAGCCTAGGTTTTTAACTAGGATGTGGCACAAAAAGCTGCCCCTGCTTCTGTGTTTGGGCTATGATGATTCTGCAGGTTAAATACTGTTTTTCTTTTTCTTCTGCAGTCTGTGAATGCAGCTGTTCAGTAAAATTTTTAAACAATGCTTTGCAGGTTCTTTGTTGCCCCACTTCAATGTTATCAACAAATAATGTACTTGCACTCTGACAGGAGCTAAATTTCATCTGTATTTGTAAAAATATCAAGACAAAACATACTCAGTCCCAACAGATGTCAGAACAGATTAACTGAGTCCTCAGAGGCTCAGAGAAGCTATTCCTTTCCCCCTTTCACATCATGGATACATTGCACTGCTGCTTGATTTCCTCCTTATTGCTCCCTCCTTGATCCCCAGTGGCCCACAGCTCATCCCCTCTAGCCTGTGGGTTCCTAGAACTACTTTAGCATACAACTGCAGAGGTAGTTTAAAAAATGAGGATTGGAAGGTGAACATGCAATGGACAGTCGTTCCCTGCGCCTCTGGAGCAACCCTACTTCACACCTTCCTGCTCATTCTTAGATGCTGCAAGTCTTCCCTGATTGAAAAACCCAGAGAGTTTTTTCAAGGAGACAGTAAAATCACTGCCCCTGTTTACTGGTAAGCAGTGCAAGGGGAGTGGCCCTGAGCTCACAGGCACCAGGATACCCAGGCCACTGACTTCAAACTAGAAGCCCATGAAAGAGAACCATAACACTCATGGTTGTTCACCCTATTACAAACACAAGAACGAACCCTAAAGTGCAGCCCCAAAACAAGGACTTTCAACAGAGCTGAGGGAAGGTGTGAAATAAAGGGTTCATTTTAGAGAAACTCTTTCAAAAGGATGATGTTGTAACCCTTCTGAGTACAGAAATGTGCCTTTACTCTTTAGCTTTTGCTCTCTACCTCGAAAGCATGGGGACTGAGGAACACTTCTCCCAGAAACACCTTCTTAAGTGTGGGTGCAGTTACCTGCTGCAGCATGTCCATCCGGATGGAAGCCATACCTGTGGCTTCCCTCCCCCATTTCCCTTGCCCCAGCTTCCATGGGTCTTCTCACCACCGATGGGAACCACAGGCATGCATGCGCTGTAGACCTATTGCTGTATTTCTCTAAATTGAGCTCACTGTGGGGTGCACCTGCTCTGCCACATTGGCAAAGCTGTGTTTTTCCAAATCTATGCATTCTAGTGCTTTTTTAGAGGCATTAATAAACATCTCGAATCATCATTTGTTACTGACTTAATTACCGCTTGTCACCACTCAGCAAGTATTTCAAACAGCTGACAGTGAGAAACTGTCATGAGCAGTATGGAAGAGGAACTCTGGAAAAAAGAAAAAGATCTCTAAAATAAAGGAAGAGTCATTCAAAGCAACACTTTTTGAAGTCCTTGCCTCCTAGGGGGTGGACATACAGAAAAATGTGCAAGGGTCTTTTATCAAGCATTCATTCATTCATTCATCCATTCATTCATTCCTAAAAAGCTTCTGTCATTTTCAGAAGCTCATGGATGCCATTGGGACAAGCTCTGATGCCTTCCTCAGGGTCTGGGGTTCCTGCCCTGGCAGTGGAAGCTGCAATTCTCCAGTCCTCCATTCTAGTGCAGTGCTGAGCATTGGGAGGGCCTCCTAGAAGAGGAGGCTTTGCAGAGCTGTGATGAGCTGAAGAACCCACCTTTCACCTGATCCTCTAGAGACCACTTTTCTTTGTGCAAGACTTGCTGAGTCAGCAGGAAAAAGCCATTTATAGCTAAATGCAAGTAGGTCAGGGTAAGAGTGGGTAAGGGGTACAGCAGAAGGGGACAAGTTGTGGGGTTTTGAGCAACAGCAGGAGAACTCGTCCTCCTAGTTGAAAAAGAAATCCTAGCCTACGGTCTGGGACAGGATTCACGTGGAAGATATATCTTTTATACCATACCGTATTTATTAATAGAGTATCTTTCCCTAAACCTAGATTCCCTATAGCTTGGTGTCTGCTGATGGGCAGATAAGAGTCAGTGTTGCTTTGTCATTTTGTTCATAGCTGTGTTTTTTTAGAAGCTATTTAGAAAAACCTCTTCCATTTTACTTGCCTGTGCATCTCCTCAGTATCTGGCCAGCTTGTGGCTGATAGTTCTCAGTGACTCACAGATAAAAACTATTTAAAAAACCCTAAGCAGTGACGCACCAGATGTACAGTGAAATTTTAAAAACATGCTATGACTTTTTAGGAATACATGCAATTAATATTAAACAGATGCCTGAAGTTTCCTGCACAGCTGTTTCTCTGTTATGTGTCATGACTTTTAATGGCACTGAGGTGAGACATACAGACATGAGGAAAAGCAAGCCTATTCCAAATTCAACCTTTTAAAATTCTAGCAACAAAGAGTATAGGGGGTGTTGGGGGTGGCGGGGTGAAGCCAAGCCACTGAGCTTCTCACAAGGCCCAGAATGAAACATACTTGCTCAGGAGTGCTGCAAAGCATTCAGTCACCTATCTTGATGAAGGCAGCACATACAATCTACTGCTGGGCATTTTATCACCTTTGTTGGGCACTCTCATCATGGCTGGTTTCCTCCAAAAGATCTATTTTTGTAGCAGATATCCACTCTGTGCTTTTCCACAGCTGGAACTAGAACTTGAGTATAAGGCTGCATTTTGTTCCAGAATCCCTCTTGCTGTGCATGAACTGTTTAGACAAACAGAGTAGGCATTTCTCCAAGGAAGCTTGTCTACCAAGTTTCAATTTCCTTTTATTGGATACATGAATACTTTATTACCTCCACAAAGGCCTCCCTGAAATTCACCTTGTCAGGACGTCCACAGCTGGTGAGATTGGCAGCATTACTGCAGCAGCCATCAGCACTGGCAGCCAGAAGCATTAGGACCTGAAAACTCCTTGTCTCAAAAACTGGTACTTTGGCAAGGGGAAGGGGGGGGGTTGATTTAATTTGACACAAGGGATGGGATCTCAATTAATGTACACACCTATGGCAGATTTGGGCATCAATTATAGTCACTGGTGTGTGAATTTATCTCATCCTAGAAAAAAAGCATAGAAAAAAAGGTAGATGAATTGCACCCAAAAGGCACTGCCTTCTCTCTCATCTGTAAAAGGATGTGATCGGGATCAGCTCTGATGTAGGTGTCACTATAGGAGATGCCAAAAGTTAGATGAATCCTTTGGCTTTTTTTGGTTTTAATAACACTAAATGTTTGGCCAAAGCTAGTCATCTATACTCCTTCAACAGTTGGTGGAAAAGATATCATTCTAGAAGTTGTCACGTGCTTCTACCTGAGAGGTGGGCTGAACTGCCTGCCAATAGGGCTCATCTTCATTCTGCTGTCCATAGGAGAAACGTAGGAGACATGCTTGATCATTAGTTGGTGAAAGTCAGTGAAGCTGGTGAGGGGATGTTGTCAGGTCTCTTGTAGGGTTTCTTTTCTTCAGACTCCCATCCTCCTCGTTCATGATCTTACTAAGGCCACAGCTCATCTTTTGGCTGGCACGGTGCAAACATGTCGGTACCTCTCCGTTTCCTCATGTATCTTTTCTGCTCCAGGGTGACAAAGGAAAGCCCCTGGATGATAAGCAGTGCCAAGCTAGGTACTCTCCAGTCCCTTACACATATGGGGTAGTTCCCCCACCCACTGCCCTCCCTCCCACAGGGATCTCCTTTAGCCCCAAACTTCTCCGGCAACTGTCATTCCCTACTACATCATTTTGGAGGTTTGTTATAGTTCTGATATTTGCTTTCTCACTATTCATCATGCCTTCTGTGGAGAGTTACAGCCAGTTTATCAGTTACCAGGAGCATGCTTTCTGGGCTGAAAAGCAATTTCCTTTTCTTCTCTTGTTGCAGGACCCTAAAGAGAGTTTGATTTATGCCATCAGTTTTAGATTTAAAAATCTTCAGCTTCACCTAGGTACATTTCCTGGAGATCAGTAATGCTTAGTATAGTAAGCATTTAGTAATGCTTAACAGATGAGCAATTCTGTTATGCCATATGATCATACATTAGGTCTGGATTTTTCCTACCATGTTAGTTATAGCCACTGTTAAACCGTGTCATTCTTCTTTTCCTCTTTTTCCTACCAAGCTTATGATCCCAGGAGAGGTCACAGCAGTGAATGTAGCAATCCTGCATTTGCCTCTTCTGATCAGCTGCACTTCTGGCTTGCTATTGTGCAGAACTCCTACTTTGTTGCTACTGTGAAAAAAACATAAATGTTTGCCAACATGCCCATATAGGAGAATACAATGACATTATCTGAGAAATGTCTGCTGGGGACGTGGCATTCACCACTGCATGGATGGCTTAAACTCAACTGTTGTTGAATTTCCACAGGGCCCATTAGAAGTATGAGCCACTGTGGTTCACCCTGAGGGTCTACACAAACCCACACTGTCTGTGGTGGGGGAGGCACAGTGGTACTGGCCATGCATCAGGCCCAGCTTGGGCATACAGCAAAGAGGTGCCATGAGGAATGAGCAGGAACACAGGCCTCTGTACTGGGCCAAGCACTCACCCCTTACTCTCTTCCAAGTTTGGAACAGGTTGTCCAGAGAGGTGGTAGATGCCCCAGTCCATTCAAGGTCAGGCTGGACACGTCTCTGAGCAGGCTGGATTAGTTGTTTCCCAGCTGACTGCAATGGGCAATAGCCTATAGGCTGGACTAGATGGCCTTTAAAGGTATCTTCCAACCTAAACCATTCCATGATTCTATGATTTTATAAAACTTCAGAGAACAACCTGCATTTCTCAGATGGGACAGCTGAAAGAGATTTTGAAGCAGCTGATATTTCTGTTGAGTTAATTTGGTTCCCAAGGAACCAGCTATTTTGATTGTCACAGTCTTGAAGCAAGGCTGTGCTTTGACTCCCAGGCCCATAGCAGAGCTGGGCAAGCTCCTTACAGCCTCAGGGCAAGCAGGTTTCTCCAGCCAATGGAGCCTGACATTCCCATGACACCCTCCAGGTACACCAGAACTGCACCCAATAGCTTGGTCATTTAGACCTGTCCCCAGTCCATGGCCTGAAAAGCATCAGAAAGACTTGGATGGGATGGCCAAGCCTCATTGTTCAGCCCTGGATAGTGCATGTCCTGAGCACTCCTGTTCCCTGTGTGGCAGGACAGTGCACCCCTCAGCCACTGCTGGGTTGAGTGGCAGCTGTGGTCAGAAGCGTTTGCTGTTGTTGGTTGGCTGTGCTTGGCCAAGTGCCTACTGGTGTCTCTCTCAAGGGACAGCTTTGCTTCAGTCACTCATGGCTTGTCACCTTGCCAGGATGCACGCCTTGTGGGATTAGCTTTTGGAAATCACAGCTGGGTGCCCTGTGAGCAATGTCCCTTCTAGGAAAGCATGTTAAACCTGGAGCTATCCTGCCAGCTGGATTTCAGAACTAAATCTGATGTGTTGGTAGTGTCAGCCTCAGAAGAGAAAAAAAGAGAAAGAAAAATCCTACTTTCTGTGGCATGTCTTGGCATTTAAGGATGCCCCCAGCAGGCAGGGACCTGGGGCAGCACTGGGAGAGAGCTCTCTGGGAGCTCTGAAGCATATTCCCTTCTCTATCCTTTATTCCTGTCCTCTACATGCTTATGCACACATGTCTCTCTCTGACCTGCTTGCTATTCCCTGGCTTTACCAGATGCACAGCAGCTGACTCACCAGAGACCCAAGCTGACATGGAATCAGGGAAACCAACAACTCATCACAGGGAGCCCAGTCTGCAGCTGAAACAGAGAAATCACAGACCTCAAACTCACAGCCAACTGGTCAGCCAGACTCAGGACTTCATTTCCACTGTGATTTTCTCCAGCTGCTTTAGACAACTAGTTTCAGGGGTTTAGTGGATTTCCTTTTTTCAGAGTTCTGTCAGATGCACATATTTGGTGGTGGGTGAGAAAACCTGTGTATCACAAGGATGTAAACCTCTGGTTGCCTCTTCAAAGCCCACGCCAACATGCTTTGTACCGTGACTGAGAAGCACACCCATGCTCCTCAGAGCTCTCTCTGCTTGTTTTTTGTCTGTAGGTTTTTGGGGCTCCTTCTGCTTGCCATGCAATGGCTGCTTGCTTCAACAGCAACCCTAGGTTGGCACACTACGCCTTCATTGAACTTTGCTCACCAAAAGTCTGCATCGCTCTACAAGCTGCAGTGTGAAGTGGTTTCTCAAATGCTGTGAAGTCAGGACCAGAAATGGAAAGCAAGAATATGTAACTATTGAGGCTCATTTCACATGCAGACATCAGACTGAATGCCACAGAGAGCCCAGTGAGAGGCAAGTAAAATTCCTTCAGAAGGTTTGGTTTCCTAGGTCTCTTTGTGGCTTGTTTATTAATCCCGAGATTTTTCTCAGAAATCTTTATTATCCAGAACAGGGGTGTGTGCTATTCACATGCTGCTTCTCGGAAATTAGTGGGAGGCAACTTACTGGGAGGTAATTCTAGATGGAAATCTGAACAAAAGGTGTTGCTTAAGCATTTCGAAGAATAATTGAGCACTTGCTATGCAGTTTGTTTAATAACCTGAAAGACAGATCCTTATCAGAAGTCTCCACATGCTCCAGTTACTCAATTGCTTTCTTATTTAAATAAAGACTATCAAATATGTTCATAAAAATAAAAGTGCCTCATAAAAGGCAGTTTCACTGAGGTGTGCCTGCTCTAGATAATTAAATTAAATGCTATGTTTTCCTGCTAGTATGTCTTTATATCCTTTTTTTATAGGGGTGCTGTGTGCCTGTTGGGCTTTCAAGGGCAATGACTGTGCCATGAGTCCCCAGCACTACTCCTGTTAAGGTGCCATGGTGGCAGATGTGGTTGCTGGCTCATCCTGACTGGTCTCAACCAAGTGGAAACACTCACAGTCCCTTCCTGGAGTTCACAAAGTGAAGCTGGGAAGCTTCACTCTCCTGATGGAGAAAGTATCACTAAAAGAATTTTTTTTAAAAATTGAAGTACTGTAAGAATCTCTGTGTGCCTGCTCCCTAGAGAATGGTGTTCAGCATTGGTAGATTTAAATGGTGTACATGTAAAAAACCCCCAAAACACCCCACTCTAGTTTGCAAAGAGAAGTGAATTATTCTCTCCAGGATAACCCAAAATTAGTGGTGCAAAGACAGACAAGTATAATAAATAACAATAAAATAGATTATGATTGAAAACACAGTGAACAGTGACATGCAGAAGCACAGGTAGTAGAATGATTGCACATTATCAGAGTCAGACAGGCTAATATTTGAGGCCCACACCTGAGCTGCATGCCACTGGGCAGGCTTACTTAACAGCTGCCAAATGACCAAGTGCAAGCATCCCAATGGCAGGGAAAAATTCCTTCTACCAGCACAGAACCCAAGCTAGAGAGGAAGTGCTGGACCCATTTTGAACTTAAGAAAAAAAGAGATACTGTTATCCAAAATTTAAGCCCGACTCTAGAAATACATCTTCAACTAGGAACGCTACTGGTGGGCGTTAATCTTGAGCAGTACTCCCAGCAAAGGTGTTGCCCTGACCCTGTTCATGGAGGTGACTCTGTCACACAGAAACAGGACCTTGGGCAGTTAAACATTATGCCTAGGCACACATTCCTCAGGACAGCCCTCACAAGAGAGAGAATTAACTCACCAGCCAGTGAAATGGCATTTGACCATATGTTGCAAGGAGCTGTTAAGGAGGTCTCTGTGCATCCTCTCCATGTGAGTGAACTTGTCTGGCTCTCATCCTGAGAACCCAGTGGCCACTCTGCACAAAGCTCAGCAGCCATAGGAAAGCACAGAACCTCCTCTGCCTCAGGGTGTAATAGGTTTGTCCCTCTCATGGCTGAGGCCAGTTAAAGTACTTGGCTCGTTTGATCCTGCCTGCCCTTCCCAAGTCGGATAGCAAGGGCTGGCTCTGTGTGGGTCAGACGTGAAACTTGTAAAAAAAAAAAGAAAGAATCCCACAGATTTCTATTATTTTGTTCTTCTTTTGGGTCAACAGTGGCTTTGTAACCTTGACCACAAGGTGGAAAATTCCATGAATGTATTCATGGTCTCCTGAGCCATCAAATCCCAGGTTTTATGGGATTATTCTCATTCCAAAATTCAAAATTATCTTGGTTTGGAGACTTACAATTTCCTTTGCTGAATGGCTCCACTTTTCTGTTTTGTTTTTTGTTTTGTTTTATTCTCATGACACTTACTTTGAAGTGAATAGTGCAAAGTAGTACTTGTGGCAGTGAAAAGAAGACCCCATAGCCTAGAATGCTTACTACATCCACAAAACTCCCTTTCCTTTTGATTGCCTCAAATCCAAAAAGACTGCTTTTTCAAAAGGAGATAGCAAAAGTATCATGCTTCAGCAGGTTCCAATTAAAGAAGGCCTAATCCAAAGTGCACTGAAGGTAATAAGAGACTTTTTGCTCCTTTGCTGCTGGGGCTTGGACCAGACATTGGCTTCAGAAACGGTACCTGTATCACATACAGATGTTTTAATGCAGTCTCTTCCTGCAGAAGAGACAGGAATCTTCCTATGCCATCATCAGCTCTACCCACTAGTTTCAAAGGGAAATTGCAATTAATCTTTTTTCACAACTAAAATGCTAGGTTCAGAAGTGAATTCTGCTAAAACACATACCAATTTTTTAATCTGCTTTTTTTGTTTCTGGCAAATGCTCATTTTTCTCAGATAATCAGTTAAAAAAGATACTGCATTCTGAGGGAAAAAACCAGCTGAATCACTGAATTTATTTTTAGATCTTTAGATCTTAGGTGACAATAAGATACCTTGAAAGTTGAAATTCTTTTCATTTAGTGAAATTTGGAAAAAGATTTTGAATATTCATTGTAAACATATCAACTGTCCTTTTAGTTCTACTTCTTCTATGTCTTGACATTGGTCTATGTCTATGGAGAATATGGAAGCTCATAAACAGATAAGCTCTCAGAGATTGTTTTCATTTCCAGTAAGAAACAAAATTGGCAGTATGACCACATTTAGCATGGGATGAGCATTCCTTTTATTTTCTTTGAATATAATATGATATTGTTTATTTTTCCAGACTTTTGCAAAATCCTTTATTCCATAGATCAATGACTGTCATAAAATATGACTCCAGATGGAAATTTCCCCCACTATACCTGGGAGCAGTGGCTCACAGATGACTGCATTTTCATCTTACACTCCAGCCACTCTTAAATGCTAGCAGTCTGACATGCTTTTACCCTGAGAAGATCCTTCCTTTGTGATCATTCATGCAGCTTATACAGGTGAGAATTAGTGCTCTTAGGTCTTGTCTATTGCCATGCTAAGGGTCCACCTGTACTTGCAGAGTACAAAAAACACCTTTATAGAGCTTATTTACCACTTAGAAGAGTTAAATGGGATGTCAGAGTCTCCTCTGGAAACCAAGGAAGAAAATCAATGAAAATCAATCCTTCTTCCAAGGACTGGAAGTTATGCTGTTTCAGTGGAAGCTCCAGCAGTGGCCACATTTATGCTCTCCTGTCTTGGAGCTCCTAAACTCTGCCACAAATAAGTAGATAGCAATAATACCAAGTTTCACTAGTGAGGATTTTTTGACATTAGTTGAGAAACATAAACATATCAGAGAGAAGTTTCTGCTGGCTCACCTTCACCAAGCTCACACTCCATCCCAAAGCCCAAAGTGGGGGCACCTCACCACAACTGGTGGAACTGGGGTTCCCCTGGAAGTCAGCCTGCTCCCTGCACCAGTCCTGAAAGCACAGTGGGCAGGGAGGACAGCAGCCCCTGTGTAAGTCTCCTGTCATCACCCAAACTTTGGCACAAGAGAGTTTGAGGCAAAGGGAGAGATGGGGAAACTCACTGAGTTGCCTCAGTCCTGAACAACACCCAAGTTGCAGGCTTGTCCATGAGGTTTAAATAAATAACATTTGCTCTTAAATTAGCAGAAAAAAATAACATTTTAAGATCTTCTGAGTGTTCTATGAGAGAATAAGAGGCCTTACTGTACATCTGAAGAATTAAATTTTCTTAATTGCATCCTTGTGCAAAATAAAGCATTACATACAGAAGAAAAATATTTTTAAGTGGATGGAAAAATCCACTGGGTTAAAAGAATACTACTCTCAGTTAAATGTATCCCTGCATTTATGTAGTGCAAAAACAAGCTTTAAGAAAAATGAAGAGGCTAATATGAACATTTCCATGAATTTAAAAATAACAGCAATGGAAACAATCTCATAAAACAAGTAAACCTCTCCCTTCAATATTTGCAACTCAAGTATTAGAGCATTCATTTAGGCCCTGGGAATGTGAAAGCAACTATAAATTATGAATTATATGCTTTGCTCTACAATACAAGAGGCCCGGTTTTATAATCCTTGTCTAGCTGTGGCTCCTGTAATTTTAGTGCCAGGTGCAAGGGTTCTACCATTTAGTCCACCTAAAGAAGTTGGAGAAATTATCTGAAATGGTACTCACCCTCAGGTTTCCAGTGGCCCATAGTAGATACTCAGATACCTGTCTTGAAAGGAAGCCTTATTTGGCATGAAATTTCATATCTACTGAAGGTTGTTTTCTTAACCATTATAAAGACCCTAAGTATATTAGTTGTACATAACCTGATGTTGGCCAACCATATCCTGGGCTGCATCAAAAGAAGCATGGCCAACAGGTTGAGGGAAGTGATTCTCTGCCTCTTCTTCACTCTTGTAAGACCCCACCTGGAGTGCTGCTAACAGCTCTGGAGTCCAAACACAGGAAGGACATAGAAGTGCTGGAGTGAGTCCAGAGAAGTGCCATCAAGTGGACCAGAGAGCTGGAGCACCTCTCCTATGAGGAAAAGCTGTGATAGTTAAGACTCCTCAGCCTGGAGAAGAGAAGGCTATGGGAAGATCTTATAGCACCATTCAGCACCTAAAAGGGGCCTACAAGAAAGCTGTAGAGGGACTTCTTATAGGGACAAGGAGGAGTGGCTCAAAACTGCAAGAGGGTGGGTTTAGATTAAGTATTAGGGAGAAATTCTTAGCTGTAAGGGTGATGAGGCACTGGAATAGATTGCCCTGAAATGGCTGGATGCTCATCCCTGGAAGTGTTCAATGACAGGTTGGATGGGGCTTTGGGCAAACTGGTGTACTGAAAGGTGCCCATGGCAGATGTGTTGGAGCTAGATGATCTTGGAGGTCCTTTTCAACCCAAACCATCCTATGGTTTCATGAAATGCAAGCTTCACCCAGAGAATAAGGTACCAAGGTCCTGTGAGTGTGACCATTACATTGCTTTACCACCCAGACTGCTTGTCTCCTTGGAGCACTGTGCTCATTGTAGGTTAGCTGGAGATGAACTGCCTTGAAGACCAGTCTGTGTTCAGACTTGGTCCATGTAGATTCAGAACAAGATAAGCTACTTACATTTATAACACGGGGAGTCAACTTCTTCCTCTAAATCACATTTTCAGTAACTTCTCTTGTCAACCATCTTTAGCTTTTTTTCCTCCAAACTGCTGCCAGGAAGATGACTGCTTTGCCTCTCTTTCCTAATATGCAAACCATGCCCTTGTGAGTCTCATGGTCAGAATTTCTTCAAAGTCCTCATCCCACTCCCTGTGCTAGGCTGTGCTTGTATGAATTTGCCACATATCTGTACACCTGCTCTTGGATGGTTTTCCACCTAAAAAAGAACATGTTGACATTAAAGCTTCAGGAAACAGAAAAAAAAAAATCTCAAACCCTAACTTAATTTACCTTGTTTATCTGGAATTTGTTGATATAGTTAATCTCTGGAAGTAGGATATGAATTGTTGAGATCTGAATATGATTAGTTAAGATCTGAGTCAGGTATAACAGTATCACAATTTACTGAAGGTCAGAACTGTATACAGAAGATTAAAACAAAAATATTACCAGATTGCTTCAGAACCTGCAGGAGCCAGATCCTGCCAGGATATATTTTCTGTTTCCATGCTTCTAAAAAACAAGGTATATAGGATTTCTTTAAAATCTCTTTGTCTTTTCTAATTTCTCACGTATTTCAAAATTTGGGTATAAAAATAACAAATTTTAAAAAATAAAAAGCAGTAAAGTTCATTCTTGCCCCAATAAAGACTTCAGACAAGGTTGTTAAACTGTGAAATTAGAGCAAATTTTGTGGGATAGGAAGTTCTTTGGAATGACTCCATAGATGAAACAGTCTAAAGTAACTTGTTCATAAATAGACCTAGAAACTCAGCATCAAAATTCTGTTCTTCATTTACTATACAAAAAACTGCTCAGGGAGAATTAAAATGTATTCTGCCTCTTATCATTAAGCCTCAGAGCAGCTGGTCACTCCCATTATCTCTGGGTATCCTGCAGACTGATCCCCACTTGCCTGGTCAGCAAAAATTTCAGTATTTTTTTTCCATCAGGAATAAAATCTCCATGACGGAAGGGAAGGAGGAGAAGAACACAAGCTTTACTGGTTTTCTCCATAAAATCTTATCTTCATTGGTGGTACAATTACACTGGCAAAGAACTGAGGACAGCAGTGTCAAAGCTGCCCCCACTAGATGTAAAAAAGCTGGTAGAAAGCAAATTAGCCTGGTGGACAGCTGGAGAGAAGTTGAAGGGAGAGTAATGGGAAGTTCATCTTGGCCAGAAAGGACCTGCAAAATTCATTACCTTGGTTAGAGGAATTTGCCTACAGATGCTTGACTTTACCATGAAATGATTGCCTTGGATACAGAGCACAATTCAAAGACTTAGCAGGTGTCCAGATGGTCTCCCAGTTTATTAGCAGAAACAAACACAGACGACTTAGAAGTTATCTCCTTTTTTAGGCTGCTTCTTGCTCAGTTTACCTTGTTCTTGCCTACTTCTGGTCACTTTTCTACTGTGTGCCTTCCTTGAGACCTCCCCATCTGTGATATGACATATGCAGATAGGGCCTGCCTGCAGAAACCTACACCCATTAAATAATAATGGCAGAAACCCTCACAGGCACACTACATTCCTGCCACTTCCACTTAGGGCTTTTTTTAAAGGCAGACCAAAGTTGCAGCCATCTATTCTAGCAAAAAACTGTATGTGCTGAAACTTTTATAAATGTGAAATTAGCCACCTGCAATAACTGTTGTAAAATTGTTAAAATTAGTAATGGTGATTAGTCTCATTTCTGGCTGTAATATCAGGGAACTAGTATGAAACAGCAGTAAAAAGGCTTCTATATAGTCCAGAAAAAAAGTTAAACCAAGTCTTGCTCCCTCAGTGAAATCGAAAACCTTGCTGAACTTACTGCAGGCCCACCCGCTTGCAAGAACTTTGTCACCCTATATCCCCACTGAAATAACACAAAAGAGAACAGGAAAGAACAATAGATTTTTTAATGCCTGCTAAAAATTAATCAGGCATGAAAAGAATTACAAGTCACAAGATGCCACAGAAAACTGGAATGTTTAAGCTTAATCAAATCAGAGTTCCAATTCCTACTATTTTTACAGTTTGAGGTGTCTGATCTTCAACATACATTTCCATCCAGTTTACTTAATTTAATGAAGCATGTGGAAGCATAAATAGCATGGCTTCACTCAAGCATGTACTGTATCACAGAAGGATCCACTTCCTCTGCCATCAGACTGGCATGCAGACTTTGTATTGTTGCTTTTTTCCCCAAACGCTGTTTCCACAGGACAAACGCAGCTACGATCTGTGACTGCAGGTTGTGAGGGTGATTGACTTTACATCGATAGATGTCAGTATGGGACAAACCCAAGCACAGAACTACATGCTCCCATTCAGGTCCCAGACTCCTTGCCAGCTTGTTCAACTGCTGATCTGTTGGTGACATCTTCAAAATGCATGGTGCAACTTCAGCTAAGTCTGTAAAAGAAAAAAAAAAAAAAAAAAAAAAAGAGAGAAAGAAAAAACGTGTGTCACTAGGCACTGCTGCAAAAGTTAATGGGAGACCTTGACAAAGGAGGGAATCAGCATGAGCAAAACTGAGGTTTTTAAATTAATTTTAATTAATTTAAAGAATTAATTAATTAAAGAAACAGAATACATATTTACCTAGAAAAATTAATTACATAATCAACCAGAAGATTAATCAGATGAAAACTAATGCTCAGTGGACCATACTAGGGAGCCTTGTGGTTTTGGATGGCAGCAATCCAGACATCAGAACTGCACACCAAAGCAAAGACTCCCAAAAGTAATTACAGATTTCAGGGTAGTGAAACATATAAATGCCCCCCACCCACCTCCAGGGGCTTTAGCTTGCTCAGTTCTTAGGAGGCTTTGGAGGGAATTATACCAGGAACGAGATAAAAGATACCAGAAGAGGCCCTTCCCCCAGGACCTTTGTCCCAGGTGCTTATGCTTCGAAATTCCACGGGGAAAGAGAGAGAACAAGGAAGGGTGAGGCATTATATAGCCCCCTGCTCAGGAAAAAGATAGCTGGACCACAGTCAGTGAGGTCAGGGAAGGAAGGAAGGGTCACTCTATGTAGTAAGGGACTCCAGGGGGTCAGAAAGGAGAAACCATTCCCCCAGAGAATTACAACAGTGAAAAAGAAAGGTTTTCAGGGAACCTGTTTCCAGCAGCCATCATTCTCAATGCGCTTGCACCAGTATGATATAGTGACAAGTGAGAAACATGGGACAATAATACTTTACTACTCCTATTCTGTAACTCCATTTATACACTGCAGAAATAACTTTGATTCCTTACTTAATAGGTACTACTCTATTTTTTTTCTGAGGGCTGTTCACAGGAAATTTTGTCCTGAGACGCTACTTACCCTTTGTGCCCTGTCATATATGGCAAACTCATCTTGAGGAGACTAGCCTTGAGGGCTTTTCCTCTATTTGAATGACTCCATAAGCATGGCTCAGGTGAGCCCAAGCAAACAGGTAATCAACGCTGTTCACAAACACAAATTATGCTTCCTTATCCCTCAGCCCAGTTCTTGTAATATTCCTGAAAGCAGGTATATATGTGCCACAGCTCCATTAATCTGAGCTCCTTGAAGATGTTTTCAGGAGAATGCAAGGGGGTCCCATTTTTTCTCAGAGATTTTTGCCTGATGTTAAGTCCCTTAGGATTGTCCACATACCCAAGAGAATGCATTCTTCATCCAAAAAGATGTTTCACATTGAACTGGTACCTGAGGAGGACAGAATCAATACAACTACCAAAACAGCTTTCATAGGAAGCATTAAGATAGCGGAAATTATCAGCAGCAAAAATCTTGTAGGAACTGAACCAAGCATTTCTTACATACACAAGCAATCTCTTTATGTGTTCCCTAGGACAATCTGCTAATTAAAATAAAACCCCAGAAGTATTCATACAGTGTTAGTACCCAAGTGAGAATACACTGCTATTCAGAAATGCTGTGTGGGATCCAGCTCACCTAACTACAGATACCTCATGAACAAAATATGCTAGGATTAATTATTGCTGAGAAGAGAAATAGACTCTTCTAAAATACAAACCCTCTCACTGGAAAGAAGATGTCTAAAATAATCAGATTCATTAACTAAACTCCTCTAAATGTGCACATTTCTCTTCACTGATTTTTAAAGGAGCACTGGGTATAAGCTCAAATGTTGACATTGATGCTGTGTACAGCCACTGCCAGTGAAATGATTCTCTGTCTGTAAGTTCAAACCACATGTCAGCCTTTAAAAAGGTACATTTAGAAAGGCAGCATAAAATACCTGCAAATCATACTTGGTTTTCAGTAGCCTTTGTGATCAAATCTGAAATGAAGAGTCAATGCAGTCTACAATTGCTGCTCTACTTCTCTTGCTGAAGATACTGCCACAAAACACAGGCAAAATATCCCCTTGAAAAATTCTGATTATAGCCTGTTGGTCTGAAGCAGCTGACTCCCTACAGAAATGCCGCTTTGCAAAATCTAATTTGTAGCTCCAATATCATGCTCACAGTCTCCACTACAGCAGAACAGCAACACCAGAAAGCACCATTCCTTCATTTTATCAAAAGTAATTGTTTTTGCATAGAACACCCAGAGCCTGCAAATGTTTGTACAATTTCAGCCAAGCAATACACAAGAACTGTACAAAGCTGCTTTGAGTAAAGAGAAAATTGCTTTCTGAAGACTATTTAGATCTCTTTGATCTTTCTGTCTCCAGACTGCTAAAGGAATCTGGGGCAAGTGCTGGTTTGTGGATAGGGCAGAGGATGCACTTCTGAAGAAGGCTGATCAATACCAGGAGGGCTGCCCTATGCTGTCACATGTGGTATCAGTTCCACAGGTAAGTCAAGACAAGGCAGTGTCTTTCATGAACTCAAATAGTTGAGAATAAAATAAATATAGCTACGCTGTGCTGTCACCAACAATACTTTTTGATATTAAACCCTTTTCTTGGCTGATGGTCAGCTACTAAGTGTGTACCCACAGCAGTAATACCTGCCAGCCTGGGCTTTTTGCTCTCACACAGAAGTTTTTATATGTCATGTCCACTAGCTGAATGATTTTGTGATACTGAAATGTGATCAAGCAGGATGCCCCAACAATAATATATATCAGCTTGTCCCATCCAGCCTTTGATATTAGGCAGGCTTTTTTACTACTACAAGTATCTTGCCTTCAGTCTGTTATCAGCCATTTAATAAGGATCAGAATAAAACCCATGCAAGGAGATCTTTTCATCTTACGCTACCATCTGATTCTAATATGGATGTGGAAAATTCTGGGATGGAAGCCAAATGTTAAATTTAATACAAAGGACTGGTATTTCAGTCCCATTTTATTTTGTGTGATAGCTCATTTTCAGCTCTGATACAAAAGCACTGAGGAAAATCTGAGACAAATATTACATGACAGGCAACGTTATTTAGAGGTATAGAGAAATATTTAATGAGATCTTTCAATTGTGACAAATGCAAAATCACAAAAAGATGATCTGGGTATGTTCTAGGATTAATGCCACTCCTAATTTAATAAACATAATGGCATTTGAGGTGAAATAGAAATGAGTTCTCAGTGCTCATGCCCAAACTGCTTTGAATATATCGCAAAAGTATTAAAGATACCTTTTCTTTAGCTATGTTTACTACAAACTCTCATTTATAATCTCCACCTGTCAGGAACTGCCTGAGGGAGGTAATGAGATTAGAGAAAAAGTTTCAATTATGCAGATCCTGCAGTTGCATTTGAAAGGTATTTTTAGGATACTGAGACCTCATTTATGAAAAAAAAAGGTCAAGTTTTTCTTGCGCTAGGTGGGTCTGATGTGTAGGTGTACGTGCTTTTGTCAGGCATGTGTTTCCGCTTAGCAAAATGAGAACTGCACTGTTAAAATGGGAAGAAGTGGAGGAAGTAGGGCTTGGGGCACCACCAGAGGGTGTGGAGGGATGCTTTGGAGAAGGCAATTAGTGCTGCTGTCACCTCCAGCAAAAGCACCAAGTGAAACACTGTGTTCAGCTGTGGGCATGGTCTAGTCTGCAAGGTGCCAGGGCCACACACACTGCAGAGATTTAGAGGCTGAAGTCTTGCTGCTCATGCTGAAGCCTTCAGTAAGGTCCTGAAGAATGAGGAGCCAACAGCTCTGTGCTGGGGAGAGAGCCAGCCTGATGCAGAGTGTCTCTCCTGGGACCACCTGCCAGCTGGCTGGCATGGTTCTTGGGACCATGAATATCCCCTTCCATAGGGCTGGAGATGGGAAGGACAGTCTCCACTTTGGTTGTGAAGCTGAAACTGACCCAGAGAAAGACCTGTGCCTCCCTCTATTGAAAGCTGTAGCACGAGGAAATGTGCTTCTCCCCATCGCTGGTGAAGGAAGCTCATCCACACTAAACTTTATCCTAGTGGTTCCAGTTAAAAACCAGGAGATGTTGACAACTTCTGGCCTGTGTGTGTATATCTGTACTACTTCCAGACCACTGCACAAACCAGGAGTTACAATGGTGCTGGTGAGTGGGGACAGGAAACAAAGCTGGATATAAATAGTATCACAGATACAGACCAGACAAAACAGAGTCACCCAGATAACAAAGATACAAAAACCACATGGGGCAAAGGCAGACAGTCACTGCTTTTGCATTTCTTTTTCTTTGGAACCTCTGTAGCTTTAAGTAGGAGACTCCAAGATGATACTGGAAAAATCAGGGGGACAGAAAGCAATCTCACCTCAGCTGTGTCCCACTTGGCACAAATGGCAAGATGTAAGAAAGCCCACACAGGAGACAGCAGCAAAAAGGGCTGAGGCATTTCTGGGTGACCTGCAAAGCACCAGCTGATTGCTCAGAACTGCTAAGGCCCAAAGTGCTCTATGGTTTTGTCTAAAGGACCCTTCTCCATGTACATGGGACTTCTTTGTGCATGACCAGAAGCATTTGTTGGAGTTTCAGAGAGACTTCTCCCCTGTGAACTCAAAACATTTTAATACAAACCCAACTTTCTGGCTTTTGCTCCCTGTTGTGTAAAAGGGACTTGGATGGAAATTGCACCTGAATACAAAGTGCTGAAAAAGTCTTAATCAGTTGCTGCCTAACCCTACAAGAACAATGTCACAGGCAGTTCAGGAGACAGGGATATATTATGGCCCATCTTTCATCTAATAACTAATAAATGTCTGTTGGGAAAAGTGTTTCTGCAGACCGGTAGCTGCTTCCAGCACTGCCTCTGTATCTTATCCATTTAAAGGACCATGTACATACTTGTTGGGTAAGACAGAAGGAGCCCTGGAAGAAGAAATGGGAATCCAGCTATCTCTGAGCTGCACATTCTAATGCCGAGGTGCACAGACATACTCCATTTCTCCTGGTAAATCATTAGAGAAAAAATATAAATATTTCCCTGGGAAGGATCAAGAATGCTTCCTAGTCTCCAGAACAGCACCTGCTTAAGAAAAAACTGTCCTGAGAATCAAGCAGTATGCTGAAATCAAGCATGCAAGAGCCCTTGGCAGGAACAATGCTAGGAAAATGCTCTAATTTTTATATAATCACATCAGAAACATGTCGGCAAGTCTGGTCTTCAGACCCTGCATAACTGGAATGGGACCGTAAAGAGGAGTAACTGCTTGAGCATGCATCTGGCCTCTGCATCTCCTCCTGCTAGGTGTATGGAGTCCTTCGGCGATCTGGACTCAAGACACTAATATTGTTCACTTAACCCACATCATATCCTAGTCATGATTTCTGAAGAGTTCAAAGCAAACACTTCAGAGTCCTCTTTAATCATCTTCTCTGGCATCTGGAGAACAGTTCTTCTCTGAGAAGTGGTAAAGTTAGATTAAGAGGTTCTGCAAGCAGCAAACCAAAGAAGCCTCACTTCCCCCCCAGGATGTGAATCCTACAGCTGACTTCAGGTCTTCTCCAGCCGCTTACCTGTTCTCAAGACACTCATGAAACTGCTCCTTTCCTCAACAGCAAACAGACAGGCTTCTTGATGCTTGGCAAGAGGTTCAGAAGCTACTAGGGGTACATGCATACACACAACACCCCACAGCAGAGGAGTGCATGGCCTTGGTTCCTAGAGGAAATTAAACTAAAAGTGACTCTGAAGCTACTCAGAACCCTCATGGCTAACATGCCATCAGTGGCATGTGGGGCACTTCAGCTAAAGAAAAACATACATAATAATGAATCTAGTGCAAGGCTCTGCTTTCCTCCAGCCCATTCATTTAACTAGCCTGAGCCACAGACCCAACACTGGGTACAGAAGGGATACAACCATTCTATGCTGGGTACAACCCAGCACAGCATGGTTGCCAAGGCTGTGTGTTTTGGCATCTGTGCTATGTTACAGAAATTATCTACTGACTGAATGTCACAACAGTAAATAACTTGCACATGAACAGGTTTAGAGTAAAATCCCCTGGTGTGAGCACAATAGTGAGAGCGCGTCATGAAGAAAGACACTTGGCAGATCAGGTTGGGACAGGCTTTCATGAGCAGCGAGTAGGGCTTGCAGAACCTGAACTGAAGGGCACTATGTAACACTCCAACTAATGGAGAATTGGAGATTTCTAGGAGCTGAAAACCCCCTGAGCTGCCAGAGATACTGAATGAAAGGGATAGCAAAGAAGCATTTTGAGGGTTCCCAGTAAACGCTACGGATCATTGAAGTAAAACACAAGTTTACAGTGGAGATCCTGGTGAGAAGGATGGAAAAAAGAGAAGTTGTTGGGTAACTGCAGGGGATGGCTTGATTTGTTACAAAAGAAGATAAGAGGTTACAGCAAATCTCCATTTGTACAGCTGCTCTGCTGTTTTCTTGTTCAGCTGTTCTCTCCCAACACTATATTAGCAGGTGAAACTGCAGGAAAATTCCTGTCCTCTTCCTATATCACATTCAAATTCATAAGCCAACCTGCAGACATGAATGACTGGAGTGCCAGACAGGAAATTATCACACTGGATATACAGTACTCGGCAGGTCTTCATGGAGGTTCCAGCACTTAGTCCCTCCTATGCAAGTCAAATATTATCATGAGGCATTAGAAGGTTATTTCATTTCAGTGAACTTTAGGATCCAACTTGAATTTGATCCAAGAAACAAGTTCAAATTGCTAATCAGTGAAAAAGAGTAAAACAGATTTTCCAGAAACCAACTCCTACTACATAATTTGGGTGTTATTTTTTAATCTTGTTGTCATTGTTGCTAATTAAACACCAGAATGATTCAAAGGCTGAGAAGGGAACATTAGAACTTTGCAATAGTTCCAACTAATCATGTTCCAGAGAACATGGAAAAAAATGTTTCTCTTCTTGGTATCAACA
This sequence comes from Zosterops lateralis, assembly GCF_965231275.1. Taxonomy (NCBI): domain Eukaryota; kingdom Metazoa; phylum Chordata; class Aves; order Passeriformes; family Zosteropidae; genus Zosterops; species Zosterops lateralis. The sequence goes on from NC_139765.1 coordinate 29,695,228, forward strand.
CATACATATCTTCTTTGCATCTGTAAACAGCATGGATCACTCAGCCCATCCAAAGTCTAGTCTGACCCACCAGGTCTGCCTCCTGGTTTCAGTGGGTTTTGAAGAATGTTTGACCAAGGAGTGAGAAAAATTGAACTGTACTGTTTGCAGACAGATACCAGATCCCATTAGAGATATCTTTCTATATATAAAGTTAATACACTCAGCTTGAATTCTCTTAGAGAAGAGTAAAATAACTTTGAGAAGTGGTATAGCCTTTTCCTGCTTTTAGCACGCGCATAACTGTTTGTGTCTCTCCTGCCAGACGTGAGCAGTGAGTTACATAGGCAGCTGTTCCACTTGTTTGTGCTGTTTGCCTCCTCGGAAGGCTCCTGCTGACTACCAAAGAGATGCTGACCTCCTTCATCCCATTTCAGGCTACTGGAAAACATCATCTGATGATGACTACCCAGCAAGAGCTGATCACTGTTCTCTGCTTGGGAAATCCAGATTCTTCCTCCCACAGAGTTGACTCAGCATGGGGAAATCCTGGTGATGGAAAACCTGCACCTCTGTAGAAACAATAGGTCCAATATATACAATCTTCCCTAATGCAATCCATTTAAATCTTGGGCAGTTAAATACCCAGAGCAACCTACAGAATGGAATCTGTACAGTAAACACATTGAAAGAAAAACACCCAAAATAAAGCTTTAAAAAGCCGTATTTTTTTTTCAGCTGCTGTTTTACATTACAGTAAAACAAATCTAATGGAAAATTTTGTTTGTTTGAGTAGTCACACTTCACAGTTTCTGTAACTTGCTAACTTCTGATCTGATGAATGCAAACATTATATACAGAACTTGCATGAATAAAACCTTCTGTCAATTAGTGATCATAAAACACTTACTTGCAAGCATACTTCCGTCACGGTAATTTACATTTCCAAGTATCTTAATTAAATTATGAAAGGCACTAACCAAAATGAAAGCAAATATGAAATACATTTTTAAGATTGGTTGCATTCTTCCTCATTGTGCTGGTTTTTATGACTTGCATTAGAAGATACTAAGTTCTCTATATTATTTTTAACAAATTGGAATCTATCATACATGTATATGACAGCCAATATGCAGAATAAATTGTGATCATGATCCTTTGGTAATCAAATCTATGGCATTACTCTGAAGTGAAGCACAATCCAACCAAGGTACCAAAGTCAGCTCCTTCCTGCTGAAAGCTTGCTGAGATTCTGCATTAGTGGTGTAATTAAGAAGTACATATATCTTCATTTGTTGGCAGCTCTTCTCCTCTGTGAGCTCTAAAACACCACACTTTGTGACATTAAGTACATTTTGGGTATTAGGGTAAGAAAAACAGCATAAAATTTTGTAAATCTACAGGCAATTCAAGAACAGAAATGTTTCTATTTTGGCTCAAACCAGCAGCTAATTCATATATTCTTTATCACTTGCTAAGGACTGCCTAGTAGTATCTGCTGCAGATATGGAAGCAGACTGCTAAAATCTGAAACATGAACATTCAGATTTCATGACAAAACTTTTCAGTTGCATTCCCACTATTCAGTTTCAGTTTTCCTGAACATTTTTTTATCTCTCCTACAGGTTTTGTACCCCTACAGATCTCTGCTATGCTCATGGTCTTCAGTACTAAACGATATTAAACTGTCAGAGAAGTCTATAAATGAATTAATTCTCTCTTCAGTTTCCATCCTTTTCAAGCCATAAAGAGAAATCCCTGTGTTTAAGGAACTGAATGAGATTAGGTTTTCACATCTTTGTTCACAGTGTACTGGAAAGAGCAAGGAGGAAGCTTCAGCAGTTAATAGCATGGATGTTATTTTGTCTTCCATGCAAAATTTTAATTACAAACCCACACAGTATTTCTCTGCTGCTACATACCATGAGATCAAACAATTAATTTCATAAATAAATGGCAGCTGCAGATGCATGCAACATACATTATAGTATGCTGTGTTCCTGTTTACTTTGCATAGGTTTACTTTGCACCTATGTAAAGTAAACAGAAACACAATATACTATAATGTCTACTGCCTTTCTAGGCAGGATGACTCTACCTACAGGCATGACTGGATTTAGTCATACTGTGGCTTTATACCTTGCATTTTGTGTTGCTTTAGACACTGAAGTAGAAGTAAAATTTGCCCGATATTTCCTATTTCTATATTGTTATACATAAGTGAGCAATATGCATGAGCACTGAAACCACAGCCAATGATGGCCTCCTCGCAGTGTACTTTTGATATAAATGCATGAACAGGTTCAGCATGCAGCAATACACTAAGGGGAAAAAGAAATATCTACTCAGTTGTTAGGTTCTGCCTTCAGGAACTACTAGACAGCACAAAGACACCTGCTAATCTGAAAGAGTAGAGATGAGGTTTTGTTTTACAGGCCAGCAGTCACACCAATAGTCAACCTTACAAATAACGCTGAAAAAAATCAAATTCTTAAGCATGTCACTGCATTTCTATATAGTTTTCAATGCTGTGCAGTTCCTGATGAATTAAATGGTGCTTGGTAATACAGAACTTTCAACCATTAATGATAGTTCTGAAGCCCACAGAGCCACAATTTCTCTTTTTCAAGTTTCTTCTCCACACTATCACAAATAAAAATAAATGTTCAGCAGGTGATTGTATGGAGTTGTGATGATCATAAAATACATTCATATTTGTTGTAGACTTCTCATGGTATCAAAGGAGGCAAATGTTTACCCATGTGGGTTGGGCAGCTCTGACAGATTAATTCACCCACTCTAAGTGAAAAACAAAGCTAACTGGAGCAATTAATGATTGTTTTGTCAGTGAGGTGACAAAATCATCACGCAACTTTTGTCAGGGGATTGGAAGCTAACTTCTTTTGACAGACATTACTTGAATGTTTATTTCAAAAAGCCTGAGCTGTCTTTCAAAGAGCTGAGGCAATTGTTAATCCTGCTGCTCCTTTCCATGCAAGAATCAAAGACGCCTTAGGCTTTTAATCTGCTGAGTACAGTAAGTGAGTAAACTTTTTTTACTAGTAACTTTCCTATCAAGAAATCTTTCTAAAGGCTACAGCATTTCAGCAATAAAATCATGTGCTTGAACTTTAGCTATCAATATTCTTTCCATGCAACAACAACAACAATGGCACTTGCCAGTAGAAAGGACTGTTTTCTTCTAAAACAAAACTAATCACACATGTTTCCCTTGCAGGATTTAAATGAAATGTGACAATAAACCATTATATTTAGCTTTGATAGAACTATTCATTCCTCCTCAAGACTTTTTTTTTCAAGTTGGCTCTTCTTTTCACATTGGCTTGAATCATTAGAAATATCAGAATCAAAGATCTGCACAACAGATGGAGCTCAGTTATGAAGAATGCCTTTGGCTGGTGAGGATCTTTGCCTGGCAGGTGTCAAACCAAAATTAATACTGCACATATTACAGCAAAGTGAGACTGCATTCCTTCCTGACCACAAACATATATTAATAGAACAAGCCACGCAGAACAAGCTAAAACAATACTATCGTTCTGCTGAATCCTCCACTGCTTGGCTTTTATTTAAGCACTTACATCCATGCAAAACAAGTAAACAAAGTGCAACAGGTTACTTTAGTGTCTCTTTAAAGACATTTTGCATAGGTGTAAAAGACTTCACAAAATACCATAAGCAACATGGATGTAGACCCCTCCTGGTTTCTTTTTTCTTCCATTTTTTATATCAGTGTTCTAAATGCTTATGAACTTTAGTAGACTTTTTGACATTTCAAAATCCACAGGAAAAAAAGGTAGTGGTACTAAAATACACTGCTCAGCTACCATCACTTGCTATGCCTCGCTTGCCAAATGTGATTCAACAGCCTGAGTCAGAAGACTCAGAGCTTTCCATAGGAGTCAGGAAGGAGAGCTCCAGGTGTCATCACCTGCTTCTCTCCATTTCCAGATGAATGGGAGGCTTAGCATCACAACCAGCCCTCTCAAGTGCCAAGTAGGGCAAAGATACGCAAGAAACCAATTTGGAATCTCATGGCCGGTTTCACAGATCTATACTGTCCAACACCAATTTTAGCTGTCCAATAGGGCTGCAGTTTTAGAAAGTCACAGTCACAAGACTGTAAAGAAAATGTGAGAATGTATTTGGGTGTATGCGCATGCATACACACACACATATATATATATATACACACATATACACAAACCCCCTAATTTTTCAAAATATTATTTAAAATTTATGAAAGTCTTTGACATATGCAAGTCAAATCAATTCCCTTTTAAAAATTTCATTTCCTCAAATTCAGGCTGATCCTGGTACGAAAAGGGTGAAAATGGGAGTGTGGGTGAAGTAATTTCCGAAAGTGAGGTCCTAACTCAGGGAGCACTTTACATCAGCAAGGATCGGGTGAGCACTCCTTTCCCCGGCTTGAGTCAGCACTGACATAACAGCCCGCAGCATGTGCTCGGCGGCGGGGCTCGTGGCTGCCCTGTGACATGGCTGGTGCCGGGTGACACAACACGCTGATCCTCTGCAGTCAGCAAGAGATCCCAAGACAGCACGGAAAGTAAGGAGATGACTCACAGCTGCAACCATGCGCTCATGCACTCGAGGGCTGAGGACCCAATTAGTGTTCTACTCATACAGAATAGCGTTTTGCCAAAGGAACTGAAGTCAGTTCAGAATGAAAAAAGGTATTAGCAAATATTTGCATTACTTCTGCTATTTGTAGAAGATTTGTGCTAGTATTAGTGGGATGATTCGTATGTAAAACCTAAACATCTGAAAAAATATTTTGCTTAAACAATTAATTTTCATGTCTCGTGCACAGAGAACATTTTCCCTCATAGTTTTTTATTCTACCAGTTGCCAGACTTTGATCCAGAATTGAATTTTCAATCATTTTTGGCTTTTGTAAATAAAAAATCAGAAATAAAAATGTTTTAACACCACAATGAAAAGGCTGGAAGATCAACAAACCATAAAAGATTTGTTTTACTTGGTTTGGGATTTTTGCACAGCAATGTCTAATCTAAGACTGAAACAAAACCAAAAGGCAAAACTAAAAACTAGACTAATCTCTTCTGTCCCACAGATGCAGAAATACAAGTGATGTTTGTGTTCCTGAAGGAACCAAACCTGAAATCCTGCTACAAACAAGAGCGAAGGCCTGCTATTTCCTTGACAACTGTTCCTGACATCTCAGGAACCTCTTAGAGGTAACAATGGAAATCGAATCTTAAAAAAGGATTTTTTTCTTTGCTTAAGCAAACATCTTTTAGGTTTTATAAACTCAGAAACAAAGAAACCAAGAGGCTTTTTTCATAATGCTGAATATTTTAGCACCAGAACTGTAAAACGGTAAACATCAACATCTTTTCCTTCCTTCCTTCCTTCCTTCCTTCCTTCCTTCCTTCCTTCCTTCCTTCCTTCCTTCCTTCCTTCCTTCCTTCCTTCCTTCCTTCCTTCCTTCCTTCCTTCCTTCCTTCCTTCCTTCCTTCCTTCCTTCCTTCCTTCCTTCCTTCCTTCCTTCCTTCCTTCCTTCCTTCCTTCCTTCCTTCCTTCCTTCCTTCCTTCCTTCCTTCCTTCCTTCCTTCCTTCCTTCCTTCCTTCCTTCCTTCCTTCCTTTCCCTTCCCTTCCCTTCCTTTCCCTTCCCTTCCCTTCCCTTCCCTCCCCTCCCCTCCCCTCCCCTCCCCTCCCCTCCCCTCCCCTCCCCTCCCCTCCCCTCCCCTCCCCTCCCCTCCCCTCCCCTCCCCTTCCCTTCCCTTCCCTTCCCTTCCCTTCCCTTCCCTTCCCTTCCCTTCCCTTCCCTTCCCTTCCCTTCCCTTCCCTTCCCTTCCCTTCCCTTCCCTTCCCTTCCCTTCCCTTCCCTTCCCTTCCCTTCCCTTCCCTTCCCTTCCCTTCCCTTCCCTTCCCTTCCCTTCCCTTCCCTTCCCTTCCCTTCCCTTCCCTTCCCTTCCCTTCCCTTCCCTTCCCTTCCTCAGATATACCTATTATGCATTCGTCTGACTTCATTAAAGAAATCAACCACACCTTGAAATGAGCCTTCTAATTGATTTGAGGGTTAGATAGAGTGAAGTGTTTTGACCTTCACATTCAACACCTAGCCTAATTTTGTGTGTGTGCCCCTCAGAGAAGAGGTGAATGACCTGGTGATGCGAGGTTAACACATTCTGCAGAAGCGGCCTCAGGTTCCCCTTTGCGGAAATGCACCACACCACATCAGCACATGAAAACCCAGCCATGCTGTGTACAAACCATACAGTGCCCACCCACATAACCAGGCCTTCCACTTGCACTTCAGTGTGGGGAAATATCCTAATGACAGAGGGTTCAAGTCTACAAGTACCAAGTGCAGAATACAGATGAAAATTTGGCTGCAATTCTTTCATGCTCTCTGATCTTGGGAGATTCGAGCTTTCTAAGTCTTACAGAGCCTCAGAGTTGTATGCCAAAGGCACAAGACTGATCCATTTAAATATCTTTATTCAGTTTTGTTGATTGAAAGTGGAGGCTTCTTATCTACTCAAGAGGTTGACAAGAACATGAAGTTACTGCTATAACTCAGGCTTTTCAAGACATGCTATTTACTAGGCATTACATAGTGATATTTATACTGTATTTGAGAACTTCAGGCACCCCTTGAAAAATCCTTGCTTGAGGCAGCTTGGCATTCATACATGTATAAAGGTTTTCATGTCCAAAATTGCCAAGTAAATGGGAATAGTCAAGCTGAAAACTGTCAAGAGCCTTACTGTTTTCAGGAAGCTCTGTGCAGGCAGATTGCGAGACTTGGGACAAGAATCCTTGGATCGCCTCAAGAAGTCACATCTCCTTTTTAAACCATTCAGGTCTAAAGCATTTGACAAAGAGACTCAACATACCCCCTCTGTAAACCAAGCAAGTAAAGTAGAAGACATTTTTAATACAGTTCTTTGTGTCATGCAAGTATTTCCACATGAAAGTAAAGAAACTCAGTCAACCAAAGATGCCTGTGTCTGTAAGTAAGGCAGAAGCACAGCTTTTATAGGGAACAAGTTTGTTTGGAACAGCTGAACAAAAGCTTGATGAAGGAATTTCAAACAACACAGAAAACTGTCTCAAATACACAACTGAAAAAAAATTGTAGCTCTGTAAATCTACAGAATGCTCTTTTAAAGATCCTAAGGCATATAGCTTGAGAATATCTATCAAATAATATCAGAGCTACATGCAGGGACAGCAGGAGGCAACTGAAGCAATCTGCAGCACAGCTCTAGTGCTCATCAGTCTCTGGCCCTGAGAGAAAAGATAATTACTGCACGAATGTGCACATTAGACCAAACCAGAAAGCGCAGGAAAATACATATGTCTGCTAGAAAGAGAAGGTGAGAACTCCTCAGGTTTTACACAGTGGTATACAGCTCTGTATGTCCCAATCCAACATACTTTCTTCAACTGACAACACAGCTGTGTCTTGAATTTTGAAGTTTTAATTTTTCTATGGGAATCATTAAATATAACATCTTTGTCCTGTTCAATAGAAAAACAAATCCATCTCTATTTTTTTATTCCGCTGCAGCTTCAATTTAATTGTGCAACATTTGCTTTAGAAACATATTTGAAGATGTTTTAGATATGACCTCATTTATACACCATCCCAGGCTTTCCAGGAACTCTGAACCATCAGCCTCCTAGCCTTTCTCATATCTGAACTACTGTATTTTATGGCTTCCATGCTACACTGTCCCATGTGACTGGGAGGGGAGATGTCTGCTGAATACAAACACTTAGGGAGGGGAGTTTGCAGTCTCAGCTGTGGGTTGGGAAAAAGCATTTGTATGTATTAGGCTATGTACAGAGTTTGCTATGATTATGTTCAAATAACTCCAAAGAGCTGGACTTACATAGGTGAAAAAGGAAGAGTACCAGAGGAGCCAACAGCCCAGAAGCTCTTTTATCCTGGATTTCCTATTCATGACCACAGCTGTGAAAGGTGCCCATCTTCAGATGCTGATGGAGCCCTGCTTTGCCTCTGCAGTTTTAATCAAATAAGCTAATTGATCAGGTTCCAGAAAGGTAAATAATACATTGTCCAAAATAATCTTGAGCATATTGGAATATGGAAAATCCACTAAGGTACTGATAACAAAAAGGAGCAGACAACCAAAGGGGTCAGTTGCTATTTGAGCTAGAAAGGCTGAAATGTTTTATGGAAACAAATAGGTACATAGCTGCACCTCACCTCTACTCTGCTGGCTGCTTCTCATGGAATTTTAAGGCATTGGGTTTAATATGGAAAAACATACCTTTGATTCAAATTCTGATGTCTGCATTTACACAAAGTAATAGTTTTTCCAGGACAGGTTACAATGTAGATTGCTTTTGGTCTCTTACTCTTAGCACTGACTTAGTTTATTCCCATCTTCTGCCACCTTCTCAATCTCTCTTCTCTTCCCTGCCTCATGTTGCAATTGCTGGAGGATTCTGGAGCTGGGACAATGTGCTACCACCATGTCTACCCACCACAGAAAGGCAGCTGGTCTGTTCCACAACCCATGCTGGGCAGGAATGCAGCCCTCCAACTTGTCTGTCAAAGGTATGTTGCAAGTTTTTCCGTGACAAAAAATCTCCTCCTACTTTTAAAAAACGCATTTGTTTTTTTCTTTTTCTCTTCCTTCTCTAACTTTTTCTCTTCTTACCGTGCTTTTTGAGCAGGAAGGAGAGTGACAGGGAGAATAATGATTTCCTCAGCTTCTGTTGGAAAAAACGCACAAAAATTTTCCACCAGGAGTGAATTTTTTCTGGTTTGGTTTGTTTTGGTTTTTTTGCCCAGTGAGGTTCAGAAGCCATATTTTAAATTCAAGATTTCCTAAATAAGGGTCCAGTTAATACTGTCATTTTTTGTGGAAGGCAGCAAAGACCTGATACCTCTTTCAGTTAGCACAGATTCCAGCTGTAAGTGTGGCAAGAGGTCAGCTTGAATTTTTCTCTTGAGCTCTATCTTTCCAAACCTCTTTTCAGGGTTTCAGTTGGATAAATCAAACCCCATATCCCAGTGTCGATGCACAGCTTGTCAGGGTTTCCTTCTGCCAGTTGGCTCTGCACTTCCCAGTATTAATTCCCACTGCCTCTACATGTTTGAGAAGGAGAGAGGAAAGCACTGGTGAGCAAGGAGAGGACCAGAGCAGCCAAAAGCTGCAGTGGTCTTCCCATGCATGTAGAGAGCATCACAGATGGGGGTAGCTGGTAAAGGAGAATAAAAGGGTGCTGAAGCCACTGATTTTCCAATGGCATTGATGGGCAGGGCTCTGAGCAGGTTTGGGGCCCTTCATTCACTGACAAGAACAGAGTGCATGTATGTACTGCACACTGTCTTGGTGTGAACTCAGGAGTCAGCCTTGTTCCATGTGCACTTTTTCTGAGCAGATGGCAAAGCATGATGGCTGCTGGGTTAAGATTTTGCTGCCAAACCAGCCCCCAGCTGTTTTCAGACTGCTGCTCTCTTTACCAATGCAAAAATAGCCATCTCCCTAATTCCCTCCTTAAAAGTATTATTTTTGGTATTACAGGAGAATATACCTAGCCAGACTATATAATTAACATTACACAATTTTTAATTATCTATGTACAACAATCTTCCTGCTCTAACTGGTGGTGGTGGTGTTGAAGGGTTGTTGTTTTACTGGGGTTTTTTAAATTCTACCATGAAAATTTGAATTCCCAGGTAGAAACTCACTCAGTACAGAGCCTACACTACCAGGTGTAAAAGGTGACCCATCACTCCAGCTGTACCACATCTCCTATGAAAACAAAAAGCTTGTGACACAGAAACAAGCCCAAACCTCATTTGCAATAGCAAGTACATAAGGCAGGACTGTTCCAGAAAAGACAGTCACAGAAACACATACTTATTTAGTTTATTCCTTCATCAGGTGTGGTTTCTTCATTCCTTTTTATCCAGGGATGTCCTATAAGGCTAGGCTGTTAACTGACTGGGACCCTTCTAGCAATCTCCAAGTTTGTGCTGCGACTAAAGAGCAGCTTCCTTTGGATATCCCTCCTCCTCACAGTGCAGCAGGGCTCACTAGCACAGCAAGATGTAGCTCCATGCCACCTTGACCCGGCAGCAGGGTGTTGGCCTCAACAACCATCTACAAAATGTGAAACCAGTGAAAATCCAACCTCATGAATTCGTTGGCCTGAGTAAGTTCCAGACAAACCAACACAAATACAGCTCTTGGAAACATGATGAGTTCTGGGGATAAACAACCATCATCCTCTTTCCTCCACACCTCTGAGTTTGCTTGCTCCTGGAAATAGTGGACGGAACACCCCAACAGCGTGTACACAGACGCACTTCTCAGCAGACTAACAGCAAATGCTGATCCAGCAACTGTAGCTGGAACACAGCAACCCTACACCAGCAATAAAGCACCACTGGGTCAGATGTTACGGTGTCAGCCCAAATTAAGCATCACGAAGCATGCATCAGCCAAGCCAGCAGTCCTCCTTAGCTTCAGTGAGCCTTGAGCTGTGCTATGTGGAACTGCTGCTTTCCACATGGAATATCTTGTTCAAAGCAGGGACTGTCACAGCAACTGCAACAGCACCACTGATTTTTGGTGTGATAAGCTCTATTTAGAGCAGGAAAGTATTGTTCTGTGAGCTGAAAAACAAACCAAACAATGAGCGATAAAGTCATGAGCTTCAGGTTTTAATATCTGGTGTCAGTACCATTTCCTAAAGCAAAGGGTAGTTTATGTACACTGTAGACATTTTCTCTCTGAAGCAATACTATCACATAATCCCTTTATTTATACAGCACATGAAGTGTCCTGCACCCCCACCCACACAATGGTCTGATTCTAGACCCACCCTACTGTTGTTTGTGGGTGGAAATCTAGGTGTGTTGCAGAACCAATGGGTCATGATATTCTGCAACATTAGACAACCTGAGTCTTTCCTCACAAGGCTCCAAGGTCCTCCTAGACCAAATTTTAAAAAGGAGAGGGCAGGGAGGGAATGGTAGACAGATCTGTGGTGGAACTAAAAACTCAGGATTTCTGGAATCTTTGTCATATGCTGTAATTGCAAAATCATGCCTCCTGTCTTCCACATATACAGCAAACCTTTTTTCTTAGGGTATGAGATGATTAGGAAATCCCCTAAGCTCACCTTACTTTGGTTTCTTCCCTCACTTGGAAATGTGATTTCAAAAAATGATCTGGCCGTTAAATGTAGTCTAGACTATTGTTTCCAAATACTTATTTCAGCATGGAAAGGACCAACCATGGAATAACCAAGCAAGTCATTCTATTATGCAACAGGCAAGAAAACTATTTGTGCTGCTACATTATGTTTTTAATTCCTCTGAAGGCTGCTTTCCCCCAGGGAATTCCAGTAATCTGACTGATTGAAGTATGTTTTGACAAGTTGTAACAGTCCAGAAAACCCACCTACGAAATTACATCCTGGTAGCATCTTCCAAAGTAAACTGAAATCTTGGTATCACAGCTCATTTTGGAAAGTACTGTGCCATAGCTTGCATTTGTTATGAGAACATAACTTGAGTTTTAGGTGTAGACAACAGGTGGTGTTACACCTATTCATGTACAGCAAGATGTAATCTTCCCCTGTACCAGGTTTTTGTACCAGCAGGGGCCCCATGGATCATCTCCTGAAACTGACCGGAATAAAACCATACAGTCTTAATATATTCTTATTTCATCTATTTTCTCTCACTTTAGGTGAACACACTGCAAAGTCATCAGCCCACCCTGAAGGCTGTTTGTCCATCCCCAACAAAGTATATCAGAACAAGCTGCCAGTATAGATGTCAGCCTGTTGGAAAGACAGGAATACTAGCAGAGTCTCAGGCAATGTTATGCTGAGAAAGTTTTTTTACTACTCCCACCAGCAGTGCCTGCAGGCCCTAGCCATGTGCCACATGCCAGGCACAGCACATGGTTCCCATCACACAGGTTTTCTCTGGTTACACCACTACTCCATAAGCCTACCAGTCTCACACTCTGCTTGCCACGGCCATGGAGAGAAAATATTTGTCTGGGTATGAAGCTCTTATATATAAAGAATTTAGGATTCAGGGGGCAGAAGTTTTAAAATGCTAGAAAGTGAAAACATGTTGGAAAGTGAGTCCCAGTAAATATGGACAGACCAACTCCATTCCATCTTTGGCTCAGCTCCAACCCAGATGAGTTAGAACATCCTGGACATATCTACTAGGAAGACAAAGGAGACATAGGCACTGAAAAGCTAGGAAGTCCTAGGCTAACATTTAATTTTTCCATATTTTTCTTCCTGAATAGCCCAAAACAGAAAGCAGACAGAGTTTTTGCAGAAGTTACTAGGATTTATTAAAGACAGGATATTGATATGAAACATTAATGACCCTCAACTTAGCAGTATTTCTCTTGGATGGGGTAATGAAGTAAATTTATTACACATCAGTGCCAAGAAGCTCATAATAAAAATACAGATTATAGTCCTCAGATTCATCAACTCAAACCAGATATTGTTAAAAAAACAGTCCAGCAGGGAGAATGTCTCATAAGATACTTGCACTACCAAAGCAACATATGAAATACATATTTTATCCAACAATAGGATACAAAGCAAACAATTTGATTTAAAGACCCTGACACAAAGGCAGCCTGTGAAGACATGAGAAGGAGACCCCCTGTCATGTTATCCCAGGTGTGGAGTGTGCAGAGGAAAATGATAGATATGTTAGACATGGGCAAAGCAAGGAGAGATTTTACAGCATCCTGAGTTGATGATTTTATGAGACATGAAATAAATTAATAAAGCATGGATAAAGCAAGATTGAGAAATACTGCAACTTCCTGGGAAGCCAGGCTTCAGCAAAGGTTCAGGCAGATCACAGCCACAGCAAATCTTCACATCAATTCTACCCATATCATTTAGTCCACTCTCCTCTTTCGTTCCTGACCTTCATTGCTTTCTTTACTGGAACATATCTAGTGAAGAATCAGTAACTGAGGACCAATTTACTAAATTCCTGATAGTGAAATCTAAATATTTCATTCTGCTTCTGCTGCACTCCCTACGAAAGTAAAGACATCTCTTCAAAATGGTCTCAGAGCTTGCCTGTGTTGCATCTGCATGGTCTGCATGGCTCCAGGAACACCTAACACATCAGCCTGCTGTGAAAGGACAAACTAATATATCCTTAGGTTTTGAAGGCATTGTCACTGCTGAGAGTTTCCATAAATCAGAGTATAACAAACCAATCCTTTAACAACTCATGTCTTCTCATTTCCAGACATACTACCAAGGGGAAAAATTTATTCTGCCAAGGATTTCCAGTGTTTCCAATTCCTCACTTCTTCCATCTCATCCTCAGGAAAAACAAAGCAAAGCCAAAAAAACACAATCCTCCCCCAAATTCCCAAAACAAAGAAAAATTGAATAAACAAAACAAGTAAGCACCACAGTGTTTCTAACTGCCTTCCAAAATACAACAAACAAAAAAGCATATAAAATTGCTTTAGTTTGGGAAAGTTACTAACCATGAGATCTCTAGTGCGTGTCTGTGTTTAATAGAGAATGTAATGGAAAAAAAAATTAGAACTTTAGTGAACATCCAAGAAAGATTTCATGAAAAACAGTGTGGAAAGGAGTTTGTTTGGATTTAATGTTTCCCCAGAAGCATCTCTAGTCCAAAGATTACACCAGGGGTCAAATGGAGGGGAGCCAGAAAGTGAAACCCTCTAAAAATAACCCCTAAAAAGGAAAGTGAAAGTGGCCAGTCTAATTAGAATCACAGAATGGTTTGAGTTGGAAGGGACCTTAAAGACTACATACTACTACTCCTTAAAGACTACTACTACCGTCCTGCTATGGATACCTTTGGGTACACCAGGTTGCTCAAAGCCTCATCCAATCTGGCCTTGAACACTTCCAGGAATGAGGAATCCACAACACCTCTGGGCAACCTGTTCCATTGCTTCATTTCTTTCACTAAGAATTTCTCCCTAATATTGAATCTAAACCTACTCTCTTTCAATTTGAAACCACTCTTCCATGTCCTGTCACAACATCTCCTAGTAAAAATTCTCTCTCCAAGTTCCACCTTTTGTGACCATGAAATCAAAATTCTGTGATAAAAACCAAATTTGAGCTTTGGTACCATCACCAAACATCAGCAAATACTGCGTCCTACACATGGGAAGTCCAACAGAAAAATGTATATTCAGCTTGTAAAATTCTTCCTGACTGGTACTGCTGTTTTTAAGTAAGCTTGCATTAAAGTACTTTGGTTTGGAACTGACAGTTTAAAATACTACAAACTGTCCTCAACCTTCTATTGTAGCCTTTTCAAGATGCCTCCTTGCAGACAGAGAAGCTCAACAAAGCTCTCACACAAGACCACCTGCCAGCACATCAGGAAAACTGTATGGTCAAGTGTCTTGGTAATGTTTTATAGCAATAAAGTTCTTCTTGCCAGTCTGTTTCACACATATTAATACTCACTTTACTTAAGATTTCCTTCCAAATGAAGGAAAGTAACTGGTTCAATGTCTGATGATGCTCAGACACCACATTGTGATGTTCCTGAAAGTTCACTTCTCCTTTATAGCATTTCCCTGGATCTCAAGGTTGAAGATGCGGAGGGAAGAGAGAAGGATGGTGTTGAGCACCATGGCAATGGAAAGCAGTTATATATTGTCCCAGTAGATTCTCACAGCCACCCCTTGCAATTCCCTTGATGCCTGCCAAATTGTCAAGATCACAAAATGCTTGTAAGGAATTTCTTCTCTCTTCTCCAGCTGCTCTTTGAGACAGAGATGTGCACCATTTAAGGGGGAAGCAGAGGATTCAGCATTAATTTGCCTGACAGAGCACTTGAGGCCCACGCAAACTAAATATCTTAATCAAAGAGAAGACAATTTCAAACATCTTGTCAAGCATGACTGAGAAAGAAGTGATCTTACTAGAGGAAGAAATGATGAGCAGCTTGAAGCACTCAAGCAAGAAATACAAGCTGCAGAGGAAAATTCTGATACAGCCTCAGAGGATGCTGAGAAGAGCTTTGAAAAGCTAATTTCTCCTGAGGCTCAGGAAGCTGAAGGGAAACCCCCAGAGAAGTCAGGGAAGCTGTCACCTATCTACTCTGATATGTCATCTTGAAGGAAGTGCTGTAACCTGACAAGGTAGCAAAGAAAAAAAAGAGAAAAGACAAGTTCTGTATCTTGGAATTGATGCAGAATGGGAGACTTGCTCCAGTACTGCAAGCTGAGCACTTCAGGCTTCAGAAGTGAGCAAGCAAGCAAGCAAGCTCTGGAAAGAAACAGGCAAAAGCAAATAAGACTCCAGAGGAAAGATGCTGGTAAAAGGTATTGTGCTGTGTTCTAAAAAAGAAAAAAAAAAAAAAAAGAACAGTGCTTCAAACAGCCAAAGGTTCCATAAGGTCTGAACAAGTGAAAAGTGGTAAGTACAACTCGGAAGACTTCAAAGACTGGATTTTTGTGGGACCTTCAGATGCTTTTGTGAAGGCTGAAGCTCCCTCTCTGCTGTGCACAGGGTGAATGAGACTTTAGCAGCTGGCAGACTGAGCAAGAAACAAAGCAATGAGAAATGCTGAGCCCCTCAGTAACATCAAAGCCTAACAGAGGGCCACAAGGAGGTATGGTTTGCAGCCTAGAATTCTCTTCCAGAGCTGGATAAATACTTCATTTCAAAAGCAAGCAATGTCATAGCCCTTGCAATGAGATATGACAACTAGTGCTGCCACTGACACCCTTCACACAACATCCCTACAGACAATTCATTTACAAGGAGGTTTAAAACCATAGCCCTCAGTTCTCAGAAGACTGCACTGACCTCTCTGTCCCTCCCACTGAAGTAGTTCCTCTGGCTGCTCTCAGAAACCAAAGGCACGTAGGGCTTTCTGGCCTCCTGCACCTGTTCACAGCCAGTGGTTGATCAAGGGTCTGCAAATGACTAGTGAAACTCTCAATGTGAGCTGCTAAAGGAGATGAGTCTTGAGCAGGCTGCAGCAGAACTTTCTGTCCCAGCAGGGCCAGTGGAAGCAAGGGAGGAAATGGGAAAATTGAGTCAATTGAGAAAACTGTCCTGGCCAGGAATGTCTTTGGTTTCTTAACTGCCTGATTTAAAAAGAAAAAGGAAAAAACCAAACAAACAAACAAGCAAAAAGAAGATGAAGATGGAAAAAAAAGGCCGTGGTAGAAAAGGCACAGTCAATCAATTAGTTAGTCATTTCCAGAAGTGCTTGGCAGTGTTTTCTATGTAAGGGATGTCTACTGCTGGTGAAAGATTTCTTAGATGTCAGAGAATTTCCCTTGATGACAAACTCTCCTCAGACGAGCTCCAGTCTGGGCAATTTCCCTTTGGAAGCTTTCACAACTTGTTTGTTCAAGTATTCTGAATCTTCTTAAAAGAAAAGCCAGTTGGCTATCAGTCACATTTCCAAACCTGACTCACTGAGAGAGGCAGTGCTGAAGTGTAGGAAAATTCCTAAATTTAAGACACAAGGAGCATACTACATACTTGACCTGAATACTTTACCTTTACAGAAAACATTTAACAAGTCCTTGGTGTTTCTCAAAAGCATGTACACACAAGATGTGTTTAAGAATCATCTGTTACTAAAATTCATTCTAATCTGGATTATAACTTGGCAACTGAAAACTGGGAATTCTTAAAAAGGGAAGTGTATAGGTGGTAAATAAAGAGAAATACTGCAATCTTATATGTTCTGATAAACTCCCCCTGAAGTTCTAAAATCTAAATAATTTTATACTGCCCATTGCTTTGAATTTAGACATCTTTTCTTACAGAAAATATTGTGGAGTTTTAGTCAGCCCCAGGAGCTGAAGGGGCTGGAGCTTACTAAGCTTCCCAGTCTCAGCAGATATTTACAAGATAGGGAATTCATGACCTGGCTCTGCAGGCAGGCAACAGTTTGTTCTACTTATTAAAACCATTAAAGCATATATGAACATCACAGCAGTTCTGTCCTCTTCTGTTCTGCTTTTGAATGGTTATGTCCTTGAGATCACCTTCTGGAGTTTGCATGTTAACCAAATTAGCCTTGCACGTTTGTTGGAAATCTAGAAGGCTTTGCCAAGAAGCTAGAAGCTGTTCTTCCCAGTGCACATCTCCCCTCTAAGACAGCTGTCTTACAAGTCGAGCAATGCACATATTAACACAACACACCTTAGTCCAAACTGAAGAGGAAAATACAGCCAAACTTTAATTATTTATCCAAGAGCAGAGCATACTCCCACTAAGGGACATACAGGCCAGCCAGCACACAAGTAGGATTGTGAACAGTAATGACAAAAAAGAAAATATTAATTATGGTACATGTCTCCATTACGAAAAAAGTCTAAAAATTACTGCTCATTTATTCCCAAACTTCAGAAACTGGTTACTATGCCAGTAACATAGGATCTTCAATCAGAGCATTTGGTGGCTTTGTCTTATTTTGCTTTGTTGCTTATGCCGGCAAATCACATACAAGGACAGCTAATAAATATTCCTCATACTGGAGAATGCTCTAATCCTTTTTGAAAAAAAATCTAAATTATGCAGTTTCTCTTTCTTTATGTGTGTCTGTGTGTGTGTGTGTGTGTGTGTTAAGGGTTTTTTAGCTTTGAAATGGGAAGTGCTCATCAGCTGCAAAGTGTTCCTTTAATATCAGCCATGCAACAATTACCTCTGCAATAACCATCATTATATTAAATTACATGCTACCCTTCCTCAGCTCAGTGTGAAGACTAGCTGTAGAATAAAACAAGGACAAAACCCCAAAGCACTGAAAAGCCATTGTAGAGTACTGCACCCACACCACCAAGGTAAGTATACTTCCTGCAGGGAAACTAAGTATCAGTTAAGAACTGCCTGTCTTTGTTGGATCTCCTAAGTGAAACCTAAGTGAAGGCCTCTCACCTGTTCCAATACTCATTTCCCTGTAATGACGCAGTGCTATTGCTGAAAAGGCATATATATTGCTGTGTAATTCAAGAGTACACAGCTATGAGGAGTCAAATAGTGAAGACAATTTTGCTTTCAGAATTTTCTTAATTTTTAATAATTTTCTTAGCAACTCAAACATTTTCATGACGTCTCTTTCAGTACAGAGCAGGAATTTATATATTCTGCTGCTTTTTCTGAATAACCAGAAGTAGTTTGGTTTTTCCCAGTTAAAGATATATTTGTACTTGCTGGCTTTTAACAAACATGTACCATTCTGAGGCTGAAAATTAAATTTGTTTTTAAAAGTGGCTTATTGAAACCACATTTAAATTTTGCATCTTTTATGTCTTAGTGACTTCTAGATAGAATTAATTCCACTTACAAGGTATAGGTTTGGGGGTATTTCTTCTTTTTTTGGTGGTGTCTTTTCTTAACTCTTAGCTGGATTGACTGCCCAGGAGCTGAAAAATGCACTCTGATTCAGTTATTAACCCTGGTAGTTACAACTATGCAGGACAAGACACGCATTCAAAGAGAACAGGGCAGTGTAAGTCAGGCTTAGTGTAGGTAACAACTCAGCAAAGAGTGACACTGAATAGAAAAAAGTTCATGGCTATGCATGAATTTCAGCATTCTGAAAAAAAACAGAAACAAAAAAACTCCAAAGAGTTTTTGGATTTTGTGGGCAAGGCATGCTCCTTGCTGATGGATAACTCTGTAGCAAGGCCATGAGCAACCACAGTATCATGAGCACAGGTATAGAGAGGGTGAGCAAAGGAGGTGGACAGTGATGGAACTGAAGGGAAAGATGAAGAGTCCTGCTCCAGGATTTGCAGTCTCAGACCACAGCTTGAATAGCAAATGGCAAATCTCCTCCATGTCCTCAGACAGAAGGTTGGATGGAGGACAGATACCTCCCTGTCCATAGCAGCATTCTGCCCAGCACTGGGCTATGTGTTGCAGGAATGTTTGGATCATCCATTAGATTATAACTTTGTGTAGTTCTGGCTAAGCTGGACCAGTAATAATGATCAATGACCAATGTTTCCTGTAAAGAATGTGGAACTACTTTTGCTGGTTGACATATAAATAGGAGGTGAAGCAAGCACCAGCTGCTGAAGTTTCAGTGGATAGAGGGTATTGCCAACTCTATCACAGCCAATTTGCATCTCTGAAAGCAGTCATGCCTTTCTCTTCAGCTTTAAGAAATCTTGTTGGAGATTTGCAAACTGGTTGAGAAAAGAGAGGACCACAAGCAACAAAACAATGATGAATGTCCCTGAACTCATTCCCCTGGAATTAAAATGCTGCTATTGTTGGCACCTTTGGCAGCAATGAGATGCATCACGGGAATCTCATTGATGTTTATTATCTCTCTATCAGTTTCTCCTGAATTTTCCTTGTACTCTGCAAGGTTACAAGTTTTTTAATTTCTGACAGTGAAGAGCTAACAGAGGTAGTCCATACTGAGAGCATAATTTTGGGGGTTTAAAAGTTCTTATGTTTCCAGAGAAACAACAAATAGGCATCTAATTGATTTTCATGTCAAGCATGACAGAGACAATGTCCATCAAGGTCTCTACTGTGCATTTTTTATAAAACTAAGAATACAGTACCATATTTATGGTTCAGAGTTCCAAAGTATATGGTTCCATCATTGAATAGGCTGAGATGTTTTCAAAATTCATGTCAGAAACTATGTGCTCTATTAAGTTTCCCAAATTATTCTGGAAATATCAATGATCAAATCCTTGACTGGGGAGCCAGTGAGCTAAGAAGGAAAACTTTCCCTGGGAGTTTAACTCATCTGTCAACTGACAGAACATGAACCAACATGAAACCTTTCCTATAAATCTGCTGTTAAAATAAGAAGCAGGTGCACTGAAGTCAGAGCTCTAAGGAATAAAGATAACATCTAGTGAACAGGAGCACATTCATGAAAGTCAAGGTATCTTACAGCACATCAAACCACATATAGATAATCCTTAACTGGACTTTATTTCAGGCCATGCAGCACAAATGGGCACAATCCTTAACAAAAACACTTTTTAATCATCATGTTTATCATAGCTCCTGGACAATTCATCATCATTGGTTGCATCAGAGATGACATTACTGCATATTTTGAGGACAGAGCACAAACCTCAAGAAGATAACATAGGCTATTTCCCTTTTCTTTCTCTTGGGCAGAACTTCCAACTCCTACACTGCAAGACAGTAGGAATTTAATCATATTACATTTCAAACCATGTGGAGGAATCATACACAAAATTTGATTAGTAGTAGAAGTTGATTAGTACTTTCATTTATTTATTTTGCAACATCCAAAAATAAGATGAAAGGAGAAAAGAAGATAATCTTTATTCACAAATGAATCTAGAAAAGGTAAAGTTGAAGTCTAATAAAAATATATGGTTGGATACATAATTGGGTTCATCTCACCACCACAGAAAGAAAAAGGGAGTTGCAGTAGGACCACATTTGCTTTATTCTGTCATATACTCATTGGAAGGACTCACAGGAAGCAGATATAAAGAACATGGAATGATATGGACAAACAATACCATTAAACAAACTTTTCTCAAGCTGCTGCACACCTACTGCAGGATGGGACAGTAACACATAAGTAAATAAAAAACAATCTGACCTCTGCCCTCCAAAGGAGCACACACGAGGAATTGACCTGTCTGTAGTACACATCAAGTTTGCGATTGCCTGGCATATACAAGTGCACCCTGAGTGAAATCTTGGCGTAATCGAAGGATCCTATGATCTCTGAATAATTTAGGCTGGAAGGGACCTCAGAAAATCTCCAGTCCAACCTTCTGCTCAGAATAGAATTGGCTGTCAGGTCAGATCAGGTGAATCTTGAAAACCCTCAAGAACAAAGTCTGCATTGCCTCTCTGGGCAATCACTGCTTAATCATCCTGGTGGAGAAAACATTTCTCTTGGAGTCCCCATTTCAACATATGTCTGTTAACTCTTACCTTACACCACTCTGAACAGCCTGGTTCCGTCTCCTCAATTACTCCAACATAAGCAGTGAGGGGGAGATGTCAGGTCCCCCCAAAGCAATCTTTTCTGAGATGAGACAGGCCTTGTCCCTCAGCCTCTCTCCACATGGCAGGTGCACCATCATGATAGTTCTTCGCTGAACTCATTCCAGTTTATTAAGGTCTTTCCCATGCTCAAGAGACCAAAACAAGCCACAGTATTTAAATATGTCCTCATGAGTGTTGAGGGAGAAAATCTCTTCTCTTGATTTACTAACTCTGCTAATCTTAAAAGAGCCCAGGGTGCTGTCAGCCATCTTTGCTACCAGAACACTGTTGGCTCCTATTTGCCTGCTATTTATAACACATTCATATTCCCTTTTGACACAGTTGCTCCCCACAATCAGTCACCTGTTTTGCTTCTTTTCCAGATGCAGGACTTCACATTTGGTCCTGTCCTAGTTTCAGCCAGGACAGAGTTAATTTTTTTACATTAACCAGGAAAGGCATGTGGCCAGACCCTGCTGTTACTCAATACCATGTCATGTCATTTGCAATGGGCAGGACTAAGGGACTCCTTCTCATTTCAGGACAGGGAAGAGTGTGGTGTGGTGAGGAGGAACAAGTTGGTATTTTGTTGTAGCTTTTCCCTGCAAGTAGTTTCTTTGTCTTATACCTTTTGTTCTTAATATTGTTGCTGTTACTGTTCATTATCTTATCTCATGGCTGTTTCCAGTAAATTGTTCTTATCTCAACCTGTTATTTTCATCTTTTTGTGCCTCCACTTCACAACTCTGTCCTGGCATCAGGAAAGAAGAGGGGAAGTGGGAGGCAGGGGAGAGAGCAAGCAGCATCTGGTTTGGGAGAGTCTTGGTTGGCTGAGGGCACTGAATTGGGAAGTGCCATTCTTTAAACAAAGACAAGACAGGCCCTAATGGCTTTCCTGTTGGCTCAGTCTACCCAGGTCTCTCCAAATGGCAACTCTGTGCATCAGTATACTGACTGGTTCCCCCAGTTCGATGTCATCTGTAAACCAGATGAATGTGCACCTGGTCTCCTTGCCCACGTCTCTGATGTAAAACAGGGCATGTCCCAACATAGACCCTGTGCTTGTCACAGGCCTCCAGGCTGAACATGACCCATTAACCACTAAAACAGTCCAATCCAACTTCACAGCACCATGGAACAGGATATTGCATTGCTTATACAAAACCAAGTGGGTTTACAACAGTAATATCTCAAACTGCTTTGTGGGCTACAGTAACTTTCAAAAGGTAATTTAAAAAAGTATGTTCTTATCTTATTTTAAACTGGGTCTGTGAACATTAAGAGCCACCCTCTGTGCAGATAATATATAGTCTTCTTTAAATTATTATTTGTCCTTATACATCTCTCTAGGTAATATTTTCTTTTTTTATATTTAGGACATATCACCATGTCAGCAACACTCACTACAAAGAAAGGAACAGAGAGTCAGATGCAAACCACCCTTGAGCACAGGTGCTTACCATACATACCTTAGCAGCCTGCTTATAAAGAAAACACAGTAAGGAAAGAATCACATTAATTCCACATTCTACGATTTTTAAAACTCATAGACACAGGAAGTTCTAGAAGTTAAGTAAAACTGGGCTCAGAACAGATTAGATCTATTCACAGGATAAACTAGTGACTACAAAACAGTGATCCAACTGCAGCCTTTGGACATATTGAAGACCTGTATGTCTCCATCAATACCTCTTACCAGCCTATTTCAGAGAAATAAAACTGCACTAGGGTCTTTTTCCAAGCTACTCCTCAAGTCTCTCTAACAAAGAAGAAATGTTTAAAATAGGGCCTCCCATTAAAAACTACAAAAAACAAACAAAGCAAAAAACAACTTCCCATCAACTACCTCATAGTTTGATCTTAAGCTCTGACAGAAATATCCTACCATTTTGTCTCAGCTCCCACAGTACTCCAGGCTTGTGTTAAATACCAGGCTATGTTGCAGTATTATGCACTGTGACATAAGAAACAAATCAATTCAGAGATCTAAGTCTGGATCTGAATACTTGGACTAATTAAAAGAAACTTTTCTGGAACTTCTAGAAAAGACTATAAGTACTGTACTTTCCAGAAGCCCTGTACTTCTAGAAATCAGTCTCTCTATTAACAGGCTAAGTCAGCATCTTCTATGAGAAGATTAATTCCTCAAGGAGCTGGCTAAGACGGAGAAAATAGCTGTTATTTGCTTCAGATAATCATTTTCCAACTCCTTCTACAAAATTCTCCCTCACTATGCTGCCTACAAAACTTAGCAATATTTAGAGGACAGAGGTGCTGAATTCAGGGCTTACCATCATGAACACAAATGCACCACTTGTAATGCACTGTGGAGCATGGTGATTGGTTGGTTTGTTTGCTAAATAATTGAAGTGGAGTAAATAAGGGTTGAGATTTCTGAGAGGCACAGCAGATTTTCTGCTGTGTTAGATGGCCTAAAAGAGAAATATTTTATTTTTTTCATAACTCAGGAGACAGAATTGTTTCCTGCTAATTAGGTATGAGGCAATGAAGTGTTATATATGCAGCTAGGCAGCTTAAATTGTAATGAGAAGGAGGGGAAGGTAATGTAATATGGGATGATGAAAGTATTTGGATATGATATTATGAGATAAAAAGTTTGGATATTTGTAGGGTTATTGTTACACTAATTATATCCAAAATCCAAAAGCATGGTACATGTAATAAAAGCAGCATTCATATAATAAAAATCAAATCCAGTGGTTTGATTTACATGGCTTATAAAAGCCCATGTATGTGGAACTTCCTCCAAAATGGTGACTCTATCTTATTATCTCAACAGAACAAGATGATCCAAAAAGTAAGTATAAAAGGGATCTCAAAACACTGGTGGAGTTATGCATTTAAAAAATCTCCTCTTTGATTTTAGTAACAAAGGAACTTTCTGCTTACATAAATGAGTAACTTGCTTTTACATATCAAACTATTTCTTCTTTGATATGACAGTTTATGCCAAGTACAACTTGGAAGACAAACCATCTGCAAAATAAAGATGATGCTTTGTATTTGCATAATGATCCCTGGTTAGTCCCTAAGCCCATAATAAAATGCATATAACAACAGTAACAACAGAACCACAAAACTTACAGCTATGTGTCACAGTCAAAAACTAAATCTCACAACAAATATCACTTTCCCAGCAATGTCTTAATTCCTATTATCTTCCCAGCTCTGTGCAGAAGAATCAAAGCTGTTCCTGTGC
The DNA here is from genome assembly GCF_965231275.1 of Zosterops lateralis. Lineage (NCBI taxonomy): Eukaryota > Metazoa > Chordata > Aves > Passeriformes > Zosteropidae > Zosterops > Zosterops lateralis. The sequence goes on from NC_139765.1 coordinate 29,719,455, forward strand.
CCTGAACAAGTGTTTCTAGGAAATATAATTGACTAATTTCTGAAATGCATTATTAATGCCATTTTTATGTTTACACAGGCATTTGAATAAACAACTTTTCTCATAGTTAGAGTTTCTGTAGGTGGGTCAGATAACAGCAGGTTATCTGGAGTTCAGTGGGAGCTGAACCCTGATGCATAGGCATGCTTTATGAAGTCTCAGATTTCGTTCACAAGTCTGTTATTTCTGATTCATGGGACTATAGACACATTTCAGTATGACATCAAACACTGTCACTGCTACAGTGATTTCAGTGGGAGGATCATAAGCAGTGACAGAACTATGACCTGGCTACAGGAGCCTAGATGTATTTTCTGCTGTCATAAGAAAATAATTTCACTAAATTATATGGGTTTCTTAATTGCTCCACACATTATTAATTCACAGCTGACTCACCTTCAAGCCTTACCCACACCCAGGATCACAAGAAATAAACAATATGTACCTGTGCCTTCTATCTAGGGATCAGAAAGTACCACATCCACACTGGCATGCCTTTATTAATTAGCCAAATGTTTTCTGCATTTTATAAACTGACATGTAGAGCTACAGTACTTTTGTTTGTTGCCCATCCTTTTCTTGCATCTGTTTTTCTAGAAAAGTGTGACTGAGTTTAACAGAAGTGATGAGGTTCACAGAAGAATTACTGCGTAGAATACAGAACCATCATGTGGGAGGACAGGTTAAACAGTACCTTCAAACTCCCTATTTCTCCTGTCAACCCCAGCCAGCCTTAAAACTGCATTGATGAGATGTTTAACTTCTACATTTTCTGCCTTGGTCTTATCACTGGACCATTTTCTGTCTCTTACGGGTAAATGTACGGGGTTCCTCAGCTCCATTCCTCTATGGCTACACTATGCCAGTGACAGCAACTTTGCTAGGGCAGTTGCTATGAGTTTCTTCCCAGATTTTCCAGTCTTCAAATTTTCTCTGTGGGTAGATCCCTTTGTATTTCTAAATCATTGTATCCAGGTCTGCCCTATTTAACATTTTCTCATACCTAATCTCAGACTACAAATAGACAAGTGTGACACTCGTTGAACTTCAAGCACCAGTGCTGGCGTGTTTTGGCAGTGGTACAGCTGCCCTTCCACAGACCTCAGAGAGAGGGGCCTGGGGACAGGTTACCAGCACCAAAGGGTCTCTGACCAAACCTCAGGAGCAGATATGATGTGGTCTACAGGGCTGGACAACTGTTTCTTACCTGAAGTATCAGTCCCAGCCTTCCCAGAGGCATGCTGCTTCTCACCCCATCCCACAATGGATGAGTGCTACAGCAAGAGGGTGGCAGGCTGGATAAGGGGCCACATGTGATCCAGAGTTAGATGCTGAACGCCCCTGCTGCTCTCTCTAACATTTTGCATTATCACATGTCCTTTTATTACAGATTGTTGCCCTTGCACTAGCTTCAGCTGTGTTGGAATACAGGACAGATTTATGTCTGGCTACAGTACATCTACCAGGAAATTTTTCAGTCTTTACTAAACAGAAATATTTAATTTGTTAACCAGCAGTTTCCTCTAAAGGTTAATGACCTCTCTCATTAAAAATATGAACCGTACATCTAATTTGAAATTTTCTGGCCCCAGATTCTAGACACTGACTCCTGTTACGCCTTCTGTTCCTGTAAAAGTGACCTTTTAGTAACCCCTGCTTTTAGCATCATGTGTTTTCTCCTCAGGAAAGCACTTAAACATTACAAATGACCAACACTCTAGTTTCATTTTAAGAAGAGAACTCAAATGTTAAGTTTAGCATTCTCCTTAAGTAATTGGAGGTCATGTAAAAATATCTTGTTGTCCCTCATTTCTACATGCTCTTAATTAGAGACAAATGTTAGAAATATCCTTAGAAAGACATAGGCAAGTAATCCCTGCTTGGCTTGGTTACACAGTGACTCAACAGTGGCCACAGATTTGCAACACATTCAAACTTTTTTAAAACGGGGGAAAAAGAGCACTACTTATGCAGGCAGTGAGACAAAGTTATTCCCTGTAAATCTAGCATAGCACCAAACACTTACAAATTATTACCTAGCATGGAAGCTTAAAAATTTCATTATAATAAAAGGAAACAAAAAACTCTCCAACCCTAATCAGAATAGCAAAACTATACAAAATTATAAACTACAGATTTTACTCTGATTTAACTTACAGTAAGAAAAAAAATCACATTTGAAGAGCCATAATATTCCAGTGTTATCCGAAAGGAAGGCCTTCTTCCTCTACTGCCTAAATGTTTCATAAGTTATTATTGCTAACCTGCTTCATTCAAAGTTCCAGAATAATTTTTACACTGGTTTAACATCCTTTTTTTGTTGTTTTGTTTTGTTTTTGTTTTTTGCAACTAAAACTTAAAAAGGACAGCTTGAGAAGTTTTACTAATTATTTGTTAAATTAACTTAAAATACATTTTTTCATCTTAAAAGTAGCCAGATTCAGGCTTAATATTGCAACTGAGATTCATAGCTTTGAGCGATTTGATATTTGAGCAGCTAATTAGCAAATTCACTGGCTGAGACAGTAATGCAACAGTGCATTAGCTGTTCTTATATCCTCAGCAGTTTCCTGATAACCTGGTAACTCAACCTGACAGCCTTCTCAAATGACATGACTGCTGGGTGGCGAGGGGAGAAGAGTGGATGTTGTTTATCTCAGCTTCAGTATTGCCTTTGACACTATCTCTCACGACAACCTAGCAGACCAGTGATGTGGTTTGGTCCAGATAAGTGGACAGGGAGGTAAACTGACTACAAAACAATCTGTTGAGCTTTAAGGGTTGCAGTTAGCAGCACCAAGTCCAGCAAAACACAGCTGGAGCATCCCAGCAGAAGAAGCTGAGGCCAAGACAATTCAGCCTCTTCATCAGTGATGTGGCTACTGGCACAGTGGATACCCTCAGCAAGTCTACAAAACTGGCAGTAGTGTCTGATGCACTAGAGCACCTTGCTGCCGTCCAGAAGGACCTAGACAGGCTGAAGAAATTGGCCAACAGAAATCTTGTGCAGCACAACAAAATTAAATGCCATATCCTGGGTAGGAATAATTCCAAACACCACTAGAGGCTGGGAAGCAGCTCCCTAAAGGAGGACCTGGACATCTGGATGAACAAGCTATGAGCCAACAATGCAACCCTGCAGCAAAGCAGGCCAGCAGTGTCCAGCACTGCATTAAGCAGAGCATTACCAGGAGGTCAAGGGAGGTGATCCCTTCCCCTCTCCTCAGTCCTGGTGAGACACAGCTGGAGGGCTGGGTCCAGTGCTGAGATCATCCCAAAAAATGAGATATAGGCATGGTGTACTCAGTCAGCCAAAGGACTAGGAAGATTGAGAGGACTTGGAGCATCGGACAAAGGAAGAGAGGCTCAGAGAACAGGCCATGTTCAGCCTGAAGAAACTCAAGGGCATCCTATTCACCCTATTCATTCCTGTTGGGGGCAAGCAAAAAAGATGGAGCCAGGCTCTTTTCAGTGATGTCCTCCAGTGACAGGATGACAAGCAACGGGCAGAAATACAAATAAAGGAAACTCACATTAAACACAAGAAAACTTCTCACTGACAGAGTGATTGAACACTGGATCAGGCTGCTCAGAGAGGTTGTGGAGTCTTCACCCTCGGAGATACTCAGAATCTGATGGTTTACTGTACTGAGCAACATGTTCTGTCTGACTGTGATCTCAGCAGGAGACACTGGATTAGATTATGCCCAAGGGTCATTGCCACCCTCAACCATTCTGTGATGTTGTGGCTATGCATGTGAAAATAGAAATTCTTTTCATTAGAGATATAATTTTGCCACTCTGAGCAATCACTTGCCTCTCACTGCAAACTGTTTTTTGAAACTTTTGTGATCTGTAGAATTGTCCTCTTGGCCATTTTGATAAACATTTCTTTTTCCATAACTCATCCACTCTGTTAAGAGGAATTAAATCCTTCCAGTCTGAAAGAGCATAATGTGTTTTCAGGGTAAAAAAGCAGAAAGAGGAAAATAAGACAGGATGAACTTCTTATGCTAGGAGAAAATACAACTGGCTATAATTAGAAAAGACAGCAAATGGACTCTTGGAAATGGCTTTGTCAACACCTGCGATAAGTGGAACTGTCCATATGCTTGTGATTAAGAATATTGAACAAGGGTCAGAGTATCATACAAGGAAGCCCCTTGAATTCTGTTCAGCAGATGGACAAAGTCTAAAGCAACAAAATCAGCCAAACAAGCCAGACTAACATAAATAAGACTAACATAAAGCCATATCCCCACCTGCCTTTTCACCGGTCATCTCTACTAATAAAGATATACCCACTAGCCCTTAAAGTTACATCTTATTTACTTACAGAGTTTTTATGCCACAGATCCCAATTCACGATCAGTTTGGTCTACACTCATAAAGCTCTTAGGAAATTATTTTCATTTCAAACTCCTAAACATGGACATTAAAAAAAGACACTAAGGTTCCTAGACATGTCCAAATAGAGCCCGAAAGCTTTGCTACCAGGAAACTGAGGTCACTCTCAAACACACATATATGTGCTTTACAATGCACATCATCCAGAGATATCCACTGATGTACACCACAGTCAAATGACAGATAGAACAGGCTGGACATGTATGACATACACAACACACCATAACAGAAGTACAAGTTTTCTTCATTACAGGAACATCCTAGCAGAAAGATGGGCACCAGGGTACCACAAATATAAGATACTCTAACCTCCATTATGCTTTAGGGTCAAGAGGACTGCGGGAAGGACAGGAGAGATCTAACCAGTTTCACCGTTGCTCACTAATAAAATAGCTTGGCAACCTGAGCTCATTTGCATTTAGATATTTTGGAGGGAAAATAAAATTGTAATTTGGGGCTAGAAAATTTTAGAATAAGTAGTGTTGCAAGGGATTCCCACCCTGGACAGAGTGTAATTTGAAGAATTGGATGTTTTGGGTTTATTGAGTTGTTTTGGGTGTGTAAGTTGATTTTCTCATAACTCTGACAGAAGTACCTGGGAGCTGTGTGTTTTTATGTTGCTCAGAAAATATCACGTCCTAGCAGGCTGGTTGTTTTTTTTTACTATTGTAAAATAGTTGTTTTTTACTATTATCTTGAACACTTGGAGAACTCTTTTCTATTATTATATTGAATAAAAGAAACACGGGAGGAAACAGTTCCTCCCTTGCTTGTTTTCTCTCCTTCACACAAAAAAATAAAGCAGCCTCAAGATTATTTTAATGTTTAACACAAAAATTAAAAAATGCAGCTCACATTCCTTATCAAATACCAGTAAATTTTCTAAATAAAGAACTGATCAGCCTTCCTCATCTTCCATAAACAACAAAGGGCCACAAGAGGCCTCCAGTTCCCCTTATTTTTTGGTAAAAGCAAACTACAGTTCAGAAAAAAAAAGAAATCCAGTATTTTGGCCTTGATAAACAGTTTCTATTGAAATGAGCAAATGAATCTGAGGAAAGGAGAGATGCTCTGAACATTTAAGCTGCCTGCTTTAGTCTCTTGAGCCTCATAAACTGCACCTAAGTTTCAAGGATTTTTTTACTAATACTGGATTTAGGAAGCTCTAATTTACTACAGAAAAAATTACTTCAAGCCACTTTAAAATCCTAACATGCTGTATAATAAAAATAAAAAAGCAAAGCAGTAAATATAGCTGGTAGCACCTGGTTTCTGTGAGCTCCTCTGCTATTTGTATCACTCCACCATGCAAAGCTGAGTCCAAATGGATGTTCTGGCAGAGGTCCCAGACACACATGCCACCGAGTTACAAGCAGCTCACTATCACACCACTCTCAATAATGAGAGCTATAGCAGCAGTTCTTCAACATCTTTTCCTCTATGCAATCCTGGGATACATTCCTTCCATCCTCTCCTGCCTTCCCCAACCAGATGGAGAACTGCTGACTCCAGGAGAAACAAGGAAGGGAGAGATGGGGAACTGCAGGCTGCCCCATGAGGAAGAGGTTGCTCTTGCAAGGAAAACCATGGGGAGGGCAGCTAGCAGTGACTGGGCAGGGGTAGCAGGAGCAGGTACCCAGATCTGACCACAGGTAGAGGAGGGTAGGCTGGCAGCCCCCACAGCTGAAGACTGGTACTGACTGGCCACTATTCCCACCATGCTCCTTGCCCTGTCTGCCCTCCTCCTTCATCTTCCCCAAACAACTGAAGATTCGCCAGATCCCCCAGCCCTGCCCTAGCACCTCTTCCCAGGTGCTCCTTTTGCTCTGCTCTCTGAAGCACACAAGGCACAACCCTCCCCAACCCCACCCTAGTATATTCCACATTCCCCAACAGACAGAGGTGTGTCCCGGCTTGGCAAGCCACTGAGCTGCATCACTGGGAAAGGAAAACAGCAAAACATTATATGGTGTGAAAAGCTGCTTGGATGAGAGGGTAGGCAGCTGGTATGTGAGAGGAGGAAGATTCAGAGGGAAAAGCTGCAAAGCAAAGTTGAGCCCAGGTGAGACACTGAGCGGTAGGCACAGCAACAGCAGGACAGAGAAAAAAGTAGACAAAGACCTTCCTTCAAAAGAGCTGGAAAGGATTATGTAGGATTGTGACCACATTTTTCCTCAACCATCCAGGCCTGCCTTCCATCTAAGCAAAAAACAGGAAAGCTCATTTTTTATTGTGCACAAGGAAGCGCTGGGAAGCTTTTTTTGAGAAGAGTGGCTATTCCTCATTCAGAGAACAAGAAACAGATTTTTCTTTTGCATATTGCTTCAAGCACTGAGATAATCCAGGTGCTAGTTTCCTCCTGAAGCCTGGGAACAGCCCTAAGTATATACAAAATACTGACGAGCAGAACGGTTAGCTCATTCCAGAAAGCAATAGAAAGGAACAGCAAAAAGATCCACCAGAAAGTCATGCTGGAAAGTGAAATGGATGATTTTGGGAGCAGACAGAAAGGATGATAGGTGAGGACAGTGGCCTTAGCCACACTCAGGTCTAATAGAAGGGACTGAGGGTTTGGAAACCAGAGAGTGGAAGCAGTAGCTTGAGGTTTTAATGAGGGAAATCACAAAGAACGTGATGATGGGGGGGAAATGGGCTGAGTTCTCTAAGGAAGGCACTGAAACATATGCATATACATTACATCACTGTCTTGCTCTCTAGGCCAACAATGTAACATATACATATGTCCTCTATGCTCCATGCTGGGTGCCTGGGTGGGTTTGGGGGTACACTGTGTCACCGAGCAGGAGACCCTGCTGATCAGGATCTAGCATAGGTGTTACCAGTAGAAACCACCACATTCCTGAAATCAGATTTACCATTCTACTAAATTAATGAATTTGCACTATATACAAAGCAAAGGAAAGGAAAAGGAAGGCAGTTTCTCATTGCTTTTTTTTTTTTTTTTTTTGACGCAACATGAACTTCATTTTACAGCCTTAAATCAGCCTCTCATGTGCAGGAAAGAGGTCCCTCTTCCCTACAGGCCCACTAGCTGAAATGACTGACAGATGAACTTGTTGGCACATTCTGGGGTGCTGGTGACCATTTAGAGGACAGGTAGCATGAAAATCACCAGGCATCTCTGGGTAACGAGATTTTGGATGGTTTATCTTACCCACCTCTGTGGTCAGCATAGCTGAACAGGAGAAAAAGCTGTGGTTTGTTCCAAGAAAAAGGAGGCTTCAGAGGGAGAAGAGGATGACAAGCATGAGGCAGTCTAGAATGTGCCAATAAAAGCAGAGGCATCAAAAGAGTGGCAATTTGCTGCCTTTTCCTGATGCATGTGTGAGTCCAGCAGGGCTGTGGTAACCACAGCCAGCACCGAGTCCTGTGTGAGGCACTTTTGGAATGCTACAGCTTCAAGGATTTGGCATGCCCCTCCTTTCAAGAGATATGTTGCACAGATCACATGACATTTAAAACACATTTCACCATCAGGGCATATACTCTTCTTTCATAACTTCAATTATCTACCAATAAATCATTCAGATGAAAAATTGCTTTCCAAGACAGCACAGGCATTTACCACACCTGGCTGACTTCAGCAGCACAAGCAGAGAATTTCTCTAGAGGGATCTTGGGTTTTGGTGTTTTTTTTTTCTTTCTATTTTTACACATTTCAGCCAGCCAGAGACCTCTGCCCAACAGAATCATGGTACATGAGAAAACTCTTAAAGGTTTAAATAATTAAAGTCAAATATTAGAAGTCTAGTTTTCAAAGGGAACATGAAGAGAACAGCTGGTTCACAAATGATATCTCTATTATAAGTAAGGCTGCAGTAAAAGTCCAACTCAGTTGTTCCCCAATGGGGAGAAAATTGCAGGTTTGTAAGAAAAAAACGCCTTGCAAATACAGGGCTTCACTCAAATTATGTTACAATGAATGAGGAATGGGATATTACTCCTGTCACCTGTAACTACTACAGGGTGGACCCAAGTCAGTCTCTACACACAACTACAAGTGCCACCATGACAAGCAAAGGCATGCATATTGTCAGCGATGTAGTTTTCTCAGCATTGAGACTATAATTTAATTTACTGTGGCTGACATAAAGTAAACACCAGCTATTGAAAAGGATGTTCTCTGTATCATTAGAATCCACTGAAGAAACACTACTGGAGAAAACGAACAGCTTTGACCCAAGAAAATCCAAGTGAGGGAACAGAAAAGCAAGGTACCAGAATGATCAATTTTCTGGCCCATCAGTCTAAAAGAACAAGCAGTAAATCATCAAATGGGTTGTAGTTCATGTGTCTGGTTCCAAAGATATTCTTCAGAAATGTAGGCATTATGTACTGCTTACTTACAATTTGTTTGGCTGAAAGCACACAGCTAGTATATCCTATAATATTGGGCCTTGAATAGAAGAAGCGTGAAATGTGTCCAGGATACATGCTGGAAAAAGGAGTAGGAAGGTATTGCTTCGGGAAGCAGAAAGTCTTAGCTTTTTGAAGGCTGTTTCAGGGAGGCAAGATACAGGCTCAAAGCAGTTGCCTGTGCATGCTGGATAAGCTGCCAAGAGCCAGGTCTGGTGCAGAGGGAGACAATCAGTCTTCTGCAGAGCTATGGAAGAGCCGATTTCATTATTGTGAAGTCTGCTGTCTGGTTTGGACCTGCTTTCCCCTTAGATACTGTTCGAAAAGACCCTCTTTGCACACATCAATAACTCTTACTCATAAAATAAACCTGGGCTATAATAAATGAAGTACTTGCTGCTGTGCACTGGCTGACTACTGGGAGTCCACTTGTACTCTTGATTGACCACTCAATTAAGCTGAGCTCAGAGGCTTCCACCAAAAACATTATTCACTTCTCTCAGATGGCAGAAAGTACTGTAATCCCAAGAAGGATTAGCAGAGCTGTATCATTTTATATCACGTGGGAACCAGACTATTTACCTTAAACTGCATTTAATTTCATTGCTACTTATTTCAGCTTTTCCTAGGAGTTATTATTGTGATCCTGAAAAGAGGAGAGCTACACTGGGTATTAAGACTCAACAAAAGTTTAGCAACTGGGAGACACACTTTGAGATAACAGAGCAAGTGAAATTCAGTTCCTAAAAACAACCTTGAATTCTGCTGTTGTGATATTTTCTTGTGTTTCACATTTACTAGTTGTGTTTCCTTCCCTCTTCTCCCTTTTTTTTTTTTCATTTAAAATAATTTGTAAAATAGTAGGCAATAATAATATATATCTACTTGAAGTCTCCAGTGACTGACAGAGGGATTGACTTCCTCAAAGAACAGGATAGGGAAGTGCAACCTTAAGGAAAATATTGCCATGGTTTCCTCCGAATACTGAGCGTCACTGGGCTTAGGCCCTGAGAAAAAAAGAATGAGGGTGGAGAGGATATGAAAAATGCAGAAAAGGACTAAAGATAGAATACTTCTAAGGAAACATCTGGAAAAGTGAAAGTATAAAATGAGAGAAAGATTGGCTTGTTTAATGCAGTAAGTAATTAGAAAAATTATAGGAAAGAAGGAACCTCCTACTTTCACAGAAGCCAGTGAGAATAAAAAGCCAGTGTGTTTAACAGAAGAACAGTGAACGACAACCTATTACATAATTTCTGTATCTTTAAAAAATCAATTTTAATTATTTACTTTTCTCTTCCTTTTTTTGTTGTTTTGTTAGTAAAATCACTCTCTTTCAGAGGGAAGTGTTTGTTTGTTTAATGTAGTAAGAACATATTTGCAATTACTGTTTGAGTTCATAAAATCCATGAAGTACAATTAAACAGTTTAAACGATAACACATAGAATAAAAAACTAGAAATTTCTGTTTCCCTGCTTTCCATGCTTAAAAATAAACTCAATGAATTGATGGCTTTATGTTTTCAAATTCTAAGTAGAACATTTCTTAGTTCTAGAATTCCTGGAAAACAGTAAGAGTAACTAAGAAAAAAAACTTAGGAACAGCAAAAGCTCAACAAATAGCAACTGTAACTTAATAAAAATTTACTTAATTTCATACTCAGCTGCAGGAAACACCTGCAATTGTAACAGAGATTCTGGTCTCTTATTCAGCTATCAGAGTGAAATAGTTCATCAATATTCTATATTTTAATATGTTTTTAATGTGGGTTTTGCTGGGAAGGGAGGATCATCCACTAATTATTCAAAAGCTTTAAAATTTCTTGTTCTGTAGAAAAAAAATTCCTCAGTCTTGAGAAAGAAATAAAATTTAAAGCTCTGACCATGACTCCATCAACAAACAGCCTTCAATAATTTCCCACTTACAGTAAAATATTTGCATGGATGTTAAGAAATAATATATGCTCGCATCTATTACTTAGACTTTTGGAAAGCTTCAGCCAGTAAAAGTCAATTGACAGAGGTATCTTCATTTTTCCGGAAAGTATTCTTAGAAATCGCATCTTGTTAATACATGCAGTCAAATATTAAAATGCTTTCCAGTGCCGCTATGGTGGGGGTTTTTGGTATGCATTGTAGTCAGACATTCCTTTAATACAATAGCAGTATTAAATTTATCAACTTTTACTATGCTGTGTGCAACTCCCCAGTGTTAAACCTTTCTATTAAGCAATTAATCAACTGGCTGGCAGAGAAGAAGACTGGCCTGGCTGAATAGAGTTTTGGCTGGAACTCAGGAAAAAAAAAAGAGAGTTTATGACCTTTGGAAGAAGGGGTAAGCAACTAAGGAGGATTACAAGGATGCTGTGAGTTTATGCAGGGAGAAAATTAGAAGTTCAAAAGCCCACCTAGAACTTAATCTGGACAGTGCATCCCTGGTAAGTTTGCAAACACCACCAGGACAGGAGCATTGATCTGCTGGAGGGTAGGAAGGCTCTGCAGAGGGATCTGGACAGGCTGGATCAATAGGCCAAGGCTGCACTTGGATCACAACAACCCCATACAGAGCTACAGGCTGGGGGAAGAGTTGATGGGAAGTTGCTCAGAAGGGAAGGACCTGGGTGTGCTGGTCAACAGCAGCTGAACACAAGCCAGCTGTGCTCAGGTGCCAAGGTGGCCGATGGCATCCTGGCCTGTGTCAGCAACAGTGTGGCCAGCAGGAGCAGGGCAGTGACCATCGCCCCGTACTCAGCACTTGTGAGGCCACATCTCAAATATTGTGTCCGGTTCTGAACCCCTCACTATAGGACAGACATTGAGGTGCTGGAGTGTCCAGAGAAAGGCAATGAAAGTTAAAAGTCACAAGTCTTATGAGGAGCAGCTAAGGGAACTGGAATTGTTTAGCCCAAAGTAAAAGAGGCTTAGAAGGGAACTTATCACTCTCTAAAACTGCCTGAAAAGAGGTTGTAGACAGGTGCAGGTCAGTCTCTTCTTCCAAGTAACAAGAACAAGACAAAACAGCCTCATGATGCACCAGCAGAGGTTTAGATTGGATATTGGGAAAAATTTCTTCACTGAAAGAAAGGGCAAGCATCAGAACAGGCTACCCAGGAAAATGGTGGAAACAGCATCCCAGGAAGTACTCAAAAAACATGTAGATGTGCTGTTTAGGGACATGGTTTAGTGGTGAACATGATGGTATACTGGGTTAACGGTTGGACTTGGGTCTCAAGGGTCTTTTCTAACCTAAATGATTCCATGATTATATGAAAAATCTCCTAAATGATGGTGATCATGTAGGCAAAGAATGAGCAGTGGAGGAAAAGGGAATTTGAGGAAAATGGTAAAGGGAAAAAAGAGAGAACATGAGCAAGCAGGATGTTCCACTGTCTCCACTGATTAAAAAAGATGAAAGACAAAGGAGTCAGATTTGTACCTAAGGAAGGAGGTACACATGATGGGAGGCTGTCCTTAACACTTGAAAGCCTGTCATCTAACTAGATCGACAAATAAGAATGGCATATTAAATGGATATGGAATTTGGAGCTAGGTTTTTGAACAATATTGCACTTAGAGATATGGCAGTGGGCAAAAGAATGTCAGTGAGTAAAAAAAAAAGGAGAAAGAAAACAGATTCAATACTATAGAGTGCAGTAATTGAGAGGAAACACAGGATTATGCCTAATCCGGTACGGGAAATGGATGTGGTCACTGAGAAACAAGTGAAATGATTGTGTACCAATACTTAGGTCATATACCAGGGAAGAAAAAATGGAATTTCAATTGCTGATGCTAAATGTGAAGCCATATATTACAGGAATAACAGAAAATGCAATCAGGATTGGAGCACAACTATATTTGGCAAAGGTGAAAAAAAAGAAGTAAAAATGGTGGACAAGAACTGAACATGAATAATGGAAATGGGATGAGAAGGAATAACATGAATAATACAAAATCCTTTTAGGAGAAAGACACTGTGTAGTAGATTCTCAGTTCCTTTGAAGGAGATCTCTTCCTCTTTTCCCCCAAAGAAAATTTTACCTGACACTCAAAAGACACAATTCATAGTAGAAAACAAGATTTTAAATTATGAGTTAGAAATAACAAAACAAATGGATCTAGTAGCAGCAGGGCCTGAGCTATTTCTGGATGTGAGATCCTATGTTCTTTACTAAAATCAGTTAAACAAGGAGGATGGTGGATATTCTTAGGGTTGATTTTGGGACTAGCTAAGTTTTCTGTAAAACAATTGGATTAAGAAAATAATGAGTTGTGAGACCATTATTTGGTTTTGTTTACATTAAACAGAAAGAGAATCAAAATGCTTGTAATAAAAGTTCAGGACTTCAAAGGGGCAAGTTTGATAAACTAAAAGAAAATAGCTTATTAAATATTCACCTGGCCTGAGGTGGTATCAGATAGGAAGAACTATCTGAGCTCTTGAAACATTGCTACAGACCTACAACTGAAAAAGCAAGACCACAAATAGAAGGACCGAAAGCCAAATTTATGCTATAAACTAGAAACTCATAAGCTGGAAATATCAAAGAGAAACTCATAAAATCACACAGATAAATCATATGTATTTTATATATCATTATATCACCCTGATATAATAAAAAAAAGACAAAGACACTGCTGAAGTGTATCAGATGTGCTTCTGCTTGACAAAGGTCACTGCAATGCTCTGGCTGTACAAGTCAAGAGCTTGAGCACTGAGCAAAGGTTTTCATCACCATACTAAAGGAAACTGGCCTGAAACTGGTGCACAGCAAGTTTACAGGTGGTCAAAAGAACAGATAAGCTTGGCCTAGACAAGAAGAAGACCCTTGGTTAACCTTGGAAGAGGTTGACTTCGAAGAGAGCTACAAGGTTTCTTTCCATAAATATTTTGCAGAGGCAGTAAAAGAGCTGTTAACTTTAGAACAAGTGGATATAAACAGGCCACAAGGAAATTCAGTCTGAAGTCAGAAGATACTTCTAGTTTGACTGCACAGAGGTTTTGGAACATAATTTTAATGACAGCAATGAAGACAAAGAACTGAACAGGATTTTGATCACTTTGCAAATGGCATAGCAGGAGGAGGCTGCCTGGCATAGTAAGAGAAGAAATGCTAGGATCAGGAAATCTTTTCCATTCCTAATTTAAATAAAAAAATGTTCACTTAAACTTGGCAGAAGCTATTCAATGCTGTGTTTAAATGGCTGTCTTTGTTATTTTATGAAATGTACTTTAAAGGATTGTTAAAAGAAAAGCCTTTCTGTTGAAAGACAGCATGGTGTTTTTATGAAGTACAAACAATAAGTATCCTGCAATCCCAGCCAGCGCACTGAAAGCCCATTAAAATAACTTGCAGAAAATTCATTAGGAACAGAGATAACTATAAAAATGAGGCATTATTGCAACAGTCTAAAATTCATGTATTTTGGAGTTATGTATTTTGGTAAAATTGATGATAAGAAAAATCATCTGTGGTTAGGACAGTGGACTGGGAGTTAACAGTTCAGTTCCTGAACCTGGCATAAACTTTAGGGAAGCCATTCATTCTGCTGCTTAATTTGCTAGCTGTAAAACTAAAATAATCATCTTCTTTTCCCTTGCCCAACATATATCAGGGTCTCCACACCTGGAGATGGTGACTGTTGAAAACACCAGGACTGGTTCTCATATTACATTTCTCATGTTACTGTGATCACCAAATCGATCACGCAGGATGACTTCGGCTCTGCTGGTTTATTCCTACTGTGCTGGCTTCTAGCAACAGACTGAGCAGTGCTTTTACAAGTAAAATCACATAGCAACTTGGAATTCAACCACAACAGAAGTCAACCTTTCTATATCAGCCTGAATATCAAAGCTCTGGCTTGTAAATGAATTATATGCAAATGGAATACAATGCAACTATAACCACTCCTCACGTGAACAGTCACAAAACTATCATAATTAACAATTGCCAGTTTTCAAGTTCAAAGGTCCAACTCAGTCACACTCTTAAGATTTAAGTAGAAATAAAATGTACATTAACTTCAACTTTAATATCTTTTCATAGAAGATACTCGGTGTTTTAAGATATCTTTTTGAATGCTTTTTTTATACAACTTCAGTACCTCCCACCAACATAACAAGAGGAAATGGGATAAACACCAATGATTTCAGTGTAAGCAGAAAACCTTGCTGCATATCTGAAGAAGCTTTTGTGAAAAACAAGGATTACCACATTTGCATAAGGGTTGACTTGTTTTAGTCCATATTTTGCAATAGAAGGCTTTTCATAATTCTCTTGCTTATTATTATTTCTAAAACCTATAAGGCAACATGGAAACCCATTTTACCTCCTATGAATTGAACATCTACAAACTTTCACCTTCATTTTATAAACCCCAGCAGCTATGAATTAATAAGGTCTACTTAACATGATGCAAGACACATTCTACCTATCTGGCATGCAGAGTGTAGAGTTTTATTATCCTCCTTCTGCCAAAAAATCCAGTGAAGAGATGAAGCAGCTCTTTCGATAGATCTGGAAGACTGCTCATGTTACGCAACAGTCACATCATGGCACACATTATTTTGGATTACTGCTGAATGGCTACGTGAATGGTCCAGATTAATCCCATACAGAAAAGAAACAAACAATGCTTACAGTTGTGCCAGCCAGAAAGCAGCCACTCACAGTAACACTGCTGGGGAATATTTTATACAAGGGAGACAGACTGACAGACATCACCTTTTTGCATATGAAGGTGGTTTGTCATGATTGCACACAGGCCAAAGGAAATGCTCCAGGTCTTTGTGCAATGCTTTATGTAAATAACACCAAACTGACACCCTCAGGTAGTCATGAGGGTAACTCATGCATAAAAGCAAAAAAAAAAGCTCATTTAGGTCTCCTGAGCCTAGGAAAAACCCTGGTGAATGAAGAGGAGATGAAGACTAAAGAGAAAGGGTCTTCCTGCATGCAGCTCTTTGTACAACTGGAATTTGCCTTTGGAGGCTGATGTTTTTATTATGTGGCCATCATAGGCTGCATCCTTGGTGACAGTGTACTGATCTCTCTCCTTTAAATCAACCATGTTTGGGGAACAGAAGTGTATCAAATGCAACTCAGCGGGAAAGCAGGTCAGAAGTTAAATCTATCACAATCTCCAGGCACCAGATTCCAACAAGCATGTGCTCAAATTAAGGGAGAGAAAAAATCATGAAAGGCCACGCAACACCAAGACACAAACTGCAGCTCGTGAAGCTTCCAAGTTCCAGCCTCCAGGAAAAGCATGGCAGATGCCTACTGCTATGGACAGGTCTTCTTGCAGCTCTCCCTCAGCCATCGGGCTACGATCCTAATTGGAAACAAGTTGCTGAGACAGATGGACCTTGGTCTGCCTTCATGTGACCATTCTTAGAACTCCTGGAATGAGTCCACAGAAGGGCCATGAAGATCATCACAGGGTTGGAATTGTATGAAGACAGGGTGGGAGAGTTGGGACTGTTCAGTCTGCACAAGAGAAGGCCTGCTGGAGACCTTATAGCACCTTCCAGTATCTAAAGGGGGCTACAAGAAAGCTGGAGAGGAACTTTTGACTAGGGGAAGCAGTGAGAGAACAAAGGGAAATGGCTTTACACTGAAAGAGGTCAGAGTTATATTCAAGAAGACGTTTAGATGCAAACACACTCTTCCTAACATTTATTTGTTAGGAAGAAATTCTTCACTCAGAGGGCAGTGAGGCTCTGGAACCAGTTGCCCAGAGAAGTTGTGAATGCCCTATCTCTGGAAGTGTTCAAGGCCAGATTGTATGGGGCTCTGAACAACTTGGTCTAGTGAAAGGTATCCCATGAGCTCTTGTTGCATACAGATAGAGACATTATAAAAGAAAGGCCTTATATAATACACTTTAGGCCCTCCTACTCTAGCTAAACTACCAGCTAGCTTCTAAGTTCCCATCAGAGGAAAAAAATCAGAGGAATGAGAATCAGCTTGCATAACAATCTATTCTTGTAGAGAAAAATAGGTTGCACCTGTAATAACAAAAGATCTGTCCCATGAGAATCCACAAAGAAAAAAATGTAAACATCTGTGGAAAGAGAGAGTCTTAGCATGTACACACAGAAGCACCTTCTAACCAATGGACTGAGTGGCAAAAAAGTTACTAAAGAATCAGAATCAAACACCATGTCATTGAAAACTGTATAAATATGAGCTTTATGAATAAAGAATGGGCTTTTTCTGCATGAAGAAACTGAGTCCCATCTGCTTTACTGCAGCAAGCTCCCATGGCAGAGGGGTTGGAATGAGATGATCTTTAAGGTCCCTTCCAACCCAGCAGGTATTCTATGATTCTGTGATTTTTATGTTTGTATTTTCTCAAAGTCTGTTCACACATACACAAAAAAATAAACATATAATATGGTTTTTCAAAGAGTCGACACATGGTTTAGTAGAAATCAGTGATACTTCGTAACACACTGCCAACCCTGACGGGTTTACACAACAAAATGACAAAACAAAATAAAAATCTGGAAATGGCAGAGGCAGAAGAGGAAGTTTATTTTACAAATTTTTGACTAGCTAATTTGTTTTTCAATTTTTTTTTCCATAATTGGTAGGGGTGACATTTTTACATTATTAAGAATTCTTTGCAGGATTCAAGTTATTTTGCCATAGGAAAATTTAAGCTCTAAAACTGCTACAAATTGCATCAGAACAGTATTCAGCATGTTATATCATCTAAGACTAGAATTTCCTTGGGGTTTTTTTCTCTTCTGGTGCTCCTCAATATTAGCTCACATAATGAACATTGCAAGCATAAACCAAACCTGCTGATGAAATGGATGCAGAGCTCTCCCTCCTACATCAAAACTCAGGAAAGGTTTAGGAAGAAAATCAGGGCAGTGTTTTACCTACCACAGCATTGAGACTTCTCTCCCCCTGCTTACATGAGAGTAACCTGAAGAAGATTCTCAAAATATTTCCTTGATTTTGGGAAATCTCTGGAGTGCCACAACATCCCACTTTGCTGCTAATCCCATGAACTACCAATTAATTTTGCAGCCATAAGCCTAAACTAAGAACATGACTTCAGGGGAGCTGCACCTGCTCTGGCTTGCAACAGGATTCTTGATGGCACACCTACAATTGCTTGCTAAACTTTCTTTCCTAAGCTGTATGGCACCAGCAATGGAACTGGGACCAAGAACCTATGATAAAGGGCAATGTTCTTCCCCTGTTGCCAAATGTCTGCTCCCACCACGTGAATCTGAGATCCTTTTGTCCTCCTCTAGGCCTGGGAGAGGACACAGCTCAGCCTTGAATATTCTCCCTGCCTCCACATAGTAATGACAAAATCAATGACCATAGGAGAAGTATTAGTCTATCAGGGTGTTCTGTACCATAAGAACAAAATTCCTGAGAATCTCATGCCAGGCAAACTACAGGCAAAAAGAAGAAGAGCCTGCTGGTTATAAAGCATGCTGTTAGTCTCTGCTTTTCTCTTCCTCTCACAAGCAAAACAGTCCTAACTCTAGGAATTTTACATAATTCACTTTACTGCCAATTAACACAAAGTTCTAATTACTATTCAGATATTGGTAGGGGTAGGGGGGAGGAGGGCATTAACTTCTCCCCCTTCCTAGCCTCAATTTCCCTTGTTTTCCATCACCTCAGTCTGCTGGAGGGCAGGCAGTACAGGCAGCTGTTCCTTCCTGCTGTACCTCTCTTATTCCTTCTCCCCTTCTCTTGTTCTTCCTGCCCTTCCAAGGACCAGGAGTGGTCCCACAGATGTGTCCCTGATGATGGTCCCTTTCCACATGTCTCCTCCTACTTGCTTGTGGCGGCTGCTCTTCCCCCAAGCCTTACTGATACCCTCCATGGGGCACCCCACAGCCTCACGCAAACCCCCTAACTTACACCCCAACCCCTCACTGACAACAAAACCCCAGAAGCCAGGGCTGTTGTAATTTCAGAAGCCACATTGCGAGCCCCTCTTTTGAACCAGCAAAATAAGGAAAAGAAACGGCGAGAGGCCAAAACATGCATTGCCCAGGCATCTCGGAAAGCTGCAGCAGCTGGGCTGCTAACGCACACGGCTGACATCAGCCAGGCTGTGTTTTTGCAAGCAACTCATTCTGTTTTTTCCAGACAAAATCAGTTTTAGCTGCAGAATCCAGTTATCCAGGTGGGTATCTCTGGTTTGGGGAAAGAGAGGGGGTGTTTAAAGCATGGGGAAAACGCACTCTTAGGGTGTGGGAAGGGGCCAATGTTGCATCTGCTGGGGTTGCAGTTGGCAGAGTCACACCAGCAGGACTGTGAATTTTGTGCCTGTAAAACTTTCAGCGTAATGCTCCAAAAGTAATAGCTGTAAATATTTATCTTTTATGCTTAAAAAGCCTGACTGCACAAGAACTGCTAGATGCTGGTGCATGCACTGGAGGGATAGGAGAAGGGGAAAAATGTCAAGGCCAAGGAAGCTGTCTGCTAAGGCCCTTCTAAGGTAAATTTTCTGTAGCCTGTTAGCAAGAAATCGTCCGTTTTAGAGAGAAGCACGCATTGGAGTATTTTGTTTTCTCAGAGAAGTGTGGAATTTGAAGCCAGGTCCTTTGGCTTATCTGTTGTAAACCATGACTGTTTCTCAGCACCACACCACTCAGTATTTCCTAGAGAAGGGATTCTGAGAAAAAAGAAAGAGCCCCAGTTCCCTAGAAGCATTAAATTAACACAAGGGATCTGTAAACGAAACAGCAGAGGTTTGAAAGCCTTACCCTTTACTGTTTCCTGCTTTCTTGGAAAAATCTCAGTATTAAAACAGATTGGATTACATTACAGGACTAGTTGCTGCTGAAGAAATTTTATTTTGGGTTATAAAACACAATGTTTGCTGTTTTTCTAATTCAATTTGCTTTTACCTTCCTTATGTCACACTGTCAGTAAGGCTCCTGTGAGAAAATGCAGGTTGTTATTGCCTGCAAACTACCCCAATTATCATCTGCTCTCACTTTGTAAAGTAATGTGGGTAGAAACTGTGTAGTAAGTATAATGCTGATCTAAAGAAGTATGTTACGATTTTAAATCCATTTACAACTTTTGCTTTGGGCATATAAAAAAATGACATTAAGAACTTGTTTCCCAAAAAAATCCCCAACCTTAAAAGGTTAACACATCTCTAAATTAAAACAAACAGTAATCCTAACACTACCAACCAGTTTACATCTCTGAATTATAAAATGTAAACAAGTGATATTGCAAATTTTATTTTCAAGGGTTTGTGTCTTTGTAGTGAAGTTTTCAGCTAGAATAACAACATCAGCAGCCTCGTGTAGACTCGGAAGAATTTTACCACAAACGGCAGACTATAACTGCAGCCCTATGCCTGCAGTCCTGACAAGGAAGACTTACATTTAATACAGCGGGAATTTTTGCCAGGTGATAGCTACAGGATCAGGCTTCCTGGATAGGATAGAAATCTAAAGCAAATTTTTATTTCACGTTTGAAAGCTTTAAGTAGGTGAAGTGAAAATCCTTGGCTCTCCCAAATGACATCAAAGTTTGACGGAGGAAAAAACCAGGAGATTCTTGGTAGCAATATATTTAGCACCTTTCTTGGAATGTAATTGTTACTGGAAACTTTGGGGGTGTATCCATATGCATTAACCACTCTTACACAGTAAAGTCTGGTTTCTGAACTCATGAAAGTATTACACAATATTCTAACTACCTCAAGAGGCCTGATAATAAAATCATAGCATTTCACAATAATTCTAAAGATAAAGAGAATAATCAATTTAAGCTGGAAAAAAAATTCTACTGCATATGTTACTGCAATTACAATTTCTCTGCATACTGCAGTGACGCTTCCCACATGGCAAGTATGATCAGAGTTAAAAAATATAAAAGTGCCAGGCCTAGGCAAGTAATTGACTCTGCTGAATTTATGTATGTGTGTAAAAATTTGATTTAATTATGTCTTTTTATAAGTATTCATGGGCTCCGTGAAAAATGGGGGACAAAGGGAAGTTACAGTGAAAACAAGTGATGCAGGTCAGGATCAGATTATTTTTCCTGTTGTCTCCTAATAATATGCATCTGTTTGATTTCATCTTCCTGATGCCACCTGTATGCTAAAACAGTGAACTTTTAATGAAGAGCATTAAATGATAACATAATGCCCATAAACAATAGTCCTTCTTGAGATGGCACAGGACAGCACAGCACTATCAGATCTGAAAAAGAGGGAGCTCTGTTACTGAAAATCTATAGCCATTGCCCAGTCTGTTCTGGAGTGTTTATAAGCAGTTTTGTTTAAAGGTAAGAGAACAGCAGGACTGTCTACCAAAAGCCTATACATTCCTCTTGATAAATATTTTACCACCACCACCACCTTTTTTAAAAAAAGACATGTATCAATCTAAAATCAAACTGCTGACTCATTTTTAAGCTAGACAGGAAGAAAATATAAATGACATGGACTAACTAGTGAAAATGATGCGACAACTCTACAGATTTTAAAATTATTTATTCTGGCTCTTCTTACATACTAATGTAGTTTCTAATATCACGAGCAGAAAATACAGACAACTAAACATACAGTTATTACAATGTTAAGCAAATACTTCAAGTGTAACAGTTTCTGCATTTCCAACTGAAATACTGAGATCTTTTTCAAAAAATTAAATGCAAAAATTATGGCTCAGACTTGCCTGCAATTTGCAGGTGACTTAAAATGACCTGAAAAATAAATTAGGATACTATTCACTAGAATGAATTCCTAGCTGAGTATTCAGATCAAACAGCAACAAGGACAATAGCTCATATTATCTTTTCAATGTAATTTTAAAACTCAGGCACAGAATTATAGCAATTTTGAGAGCAGAAGGAATAATTATGGTTCATACAGAAGTCTCTCTGTCTCCCAACTGCACATGTATGTATTAAGTTATAATAAAGAAACTAAGAACTTGCTGAAGGAGGAAAAAATATTAATTTTTACAGTATGCCTATTCAGCTCTTAACACTTTCAGACTTATTTTCTTTTCCCTCATCTCCTTCAGAATACATTTACCACTGACCATCAGATATTTCTAAGTGCTGCCACTGTCTGCCTTGGGACATAAGGAGTGCTCCTTATTATAACAACTAAGTCCCAACTGCACTAGAAAAAGTCATTAATGGACTAAAAATATTCCAGGTTGTCACAAACAATAAATATCCATGTCTGAATGTTTTTTAAGGAAGTTAATATTAAATCAAGGTACTCTATTTGAGTCGCAATTCAAATAGAAAGGAAACTGTCTGAATGCCTCTCTCTCTTCTAGAATGCAATCCCTATAAACTTCTGGGAACTTTGGATTTCAGGAAAATTAGACCAATACTACAGAAGAATATTGAACTTTATGGAAACAAAGTATTTTAAACTCTCTGTAACATTCTACACCCACTTCTTCTTTATATAGGTATGTATGTAGGTAGGTGTGTATACACATCTATTTTAGACATCTGCATACGTCTGACTTCTTAAAAAACTTAAATATTGATCAGATATTGTGTGATTAAACCTAAGTGCCACGCTACCCACAACCAACAACAATAAAACTATTTTCAGAAAGGATTTTTCTTAGGCTTCTGTAATATTTGCAGAAACAGTTCCATATTTTTCATATTTATAGTTAAAAAATTATTCCTCTGACAGATTTATGTAAAAAACACAGACATACTAAATATTTGGTAAAAGTCTTCAAAATAAATATGATTAATGAATATGGCAAAGTATCAGCTATTTTATATAAACATTCAGCTTTTTACACTATTATGCTTTTCTTTTTATAAAGAGGCTGTGCTGACAAATAGGTTTTAAGAATTTACCAAATATACAAAAATATATTTATTTTGAAAATAATGTGCTTAGAGGAATATACTCCTGATTTAAATGTTGATGATGTGACAAAATATTTGCTTTGAGGACAGGGAGTGACAGAATTAGAGAAGCAGATTCATTCCATCTGAAATATTTAAGCAATTTAGTGGCTTCCTACTCTAAATCCTACTCATGGTATAGAATATGAAAACAAGTCAATAAGGCTTGACAATAAAGCCAGAGATGGTGCTGTAACTCATAGCCTTGGGTGCAAAGGAAAAAATGGTTCAAATGCAGAATGTGGACGGATTCTCAGTTGATGGCCCAGTTGTTTAGCTGCTTTCAGTGGGATTATGACAATTTAAACCAGGTGAAGTCCTACCCCACCATTTTCCTATTCAAATAATTCAATATGATCTCTGCTTCAGGGAGAAAGGAGGACAAGATTTCTAATAAAAGGAATATCACCACCTGATTTTGTGTTTTATTTTTAAAATAGTCAGAGCTCTAAAAGTCAATAATAATATCCTATTGTAGATGTGAGACTGAAATCAATAAAACACAGTAAATTCAGTTATGGGAAACAGCTTTGAATGGTTTTAATTATATTTTCCTAGAAAGGCTTATAGAATGTTATTGATATTTGACCTGGAAAATTCTGTTTTCTATTACAAAGTACATAATATCAATACAGCACCATATATGTCTGCATTCAAAGTCCTTAACCCTTTCCAGGCCCCAAATGAAAGGAGAAGCAGGTGGATTTTCTTTTTTTTTTTTTTAATCTGAGGAAAACAGATGTCATCAAACCTGTCATTTGTCATAAAGCATTAATCCTCTGTTGAAGTAAAAAAGTAATGAGGTCTGAAACACCATCACATTTCAGCATGATGAAGAAAGAGAGCAGACTATTAATTTTGTCTATGATGGTAGCTGTATGCTAACTGCTAAGATATCTTTTATTTTACAGCTGCTTCATTCTTTTGCTCTCCTAAAGCCAGCTCATCTGCCTGGCACCCCTGGAAGCCTCTGCCTTCTGTAACGTTTCTAAGTGCACATACCAGCTGATTGAATCCTTTATTAAATTAGATGCTGAATTTAAAAAAAAAGAAAAAAGCGCACTATACAGTATGAGCAAAGGAATCCAGTTTCTCAGAACTATAAATTTCAAATCCATCTGGTCTGGGAAGGGGACAATAAAAATATATGGAAAGTGATTAAGAAGTACTTCACGATACCCACTCTAGCCAGCTGCCACAGGTCCTGTGGGTCCATCCACCCTGTGCATTCATACCACAGCTAAGCAGCTCCAGGAGATGCATAAATGAATATCATTGCCTCAAGTGAATGTAAGAGAAAGCAGACCAGCAGTCACTTGCCCAAGGTGATGCTTTAAATCAGTGTTAGAACTGGGAATAAAATTCCCAAATAAATCTGCTTTCCTGGTTCAGACACCATTCACTGCATGGCAGCACAAAAGACCAAAAAACCAAAACCAAAACCAAAACCAAACCAAACCAAACCAAACCAACAACAACAACAACAACAACAACAACAACAAAAAACAAACACACACACAAAAAAAACCAGCACAGAGACAAAATTAACAGTTTGGTCTAAAGAGAAAATTATTTCAAGACAGAAGCATTGTGACCAGGCTAACAACAGCCAAATAAATGCATTCAGGCTCAATCAGAGCACTCACCTAAAATAGGACTGCTGATAATCCTCAAAGAAAAGTGGGTAATTTAAAAGTCCTGGGTATTATGAGCACACCAGTTCAAGAAAAATGCAGGCACACTGTGGCCAACAGTACTCACTTCATTACTTAGAGTACATATATACTCTCTACATAGATATGTTTGTGTGTGTGTGTGTATATATGTATGTATATATATTTATATATACACTCACACAGACATAGAATGCAGCTCTCCCCATGATAATTCAGTAAGGTTAGAAGTGAAAAGGAGCTGCACAGCACTTGAAAGGATGACAGAAATTAATGGAGACAGCAGGGCTCAGATGCATGCCCCAGTCAGACATCGACAGGATACAGAAAATCAGAGCTATAAATATAGGTTAGAAGTACACAGGAGGCCCTGGTGCAATAGGCCGAGGGAGTTGTTTCAACACCTTGGCAAGCTATGCAAAATGATTCTTAAAATCCATTAAAAAGGGAACATATAGTGAGAGGGAAAAGGCAGCAAATGTAAACAAATAAAGGAAACAACCTCCCACCCAGTTAATGCTCTGCTGGGTTATGTCCTGCACCAACACAGTTTCAAACTGATACCAAGGGGGCACTAACACACAAAGCAATTTTTTATTCTCTTTTTTGTTTTAAATACCAAAACACGGTTTCTTAAGAGCCACAATTAAAATGCAACTGTTAACCCTAAGAAGGCAGGGAAGGAATTTTTTATGAGTGAAGTTTTATTCATAATTCAGTAACACAGGCATCCTTTCATGTTTCCCAAGAAGCTTCAAACTAACCAGCTCGATATTTGGATGGATGACACATCTGAGAGCGGCTTGAAAATGCCATTTGCTGAAAATGTAAGCAAAAGGCTCTTAGGGTAGTTTTTTGATGGTTGAGGAGAAAGTCTTTGGAGAGACCATATACAGTGATTATAAGAGCAGGGACTAAATTCATCAGTCTTAAAGGGGAACGGAGTTTACTGCCCTCAGACTGTGACAGAATCAGTCTTTGGAAGTGTGAGATGTATGGCATCTGGGTAAATGCATTGGATCAAGCCAAAACATAACCCAAAATGTAGATGAGACCACCACACGGAGAGTTCAGAGACAACTCAACAACAGCATGTCAGGGGATGGCTTATGACCTGCAAGACAGGATGTAAAAAGGCACAGTTAAGCCAGAGCATCCTTTAAGGAATACAAATCCTGCTCATTTACCAGAAGCAAATGGAGATCTGCATGCCAAGGAAGGGATGAATGGAAAAGCCAATTGGGGGAGCAAGACTGCAGTGTGAAGAGGGGACCTAACAGGCTCCAGAATGTGTTGTCCACATCCCACCCTCACATTTGCTACTGACCCAGCACCAACAGCTGTTTCTCCACAGGAACAACACTTTTATTTGTTATGCCTAAATGCGCAGGTCTCAGCATCATTTTGCCAAACACACTGCCCTTGGTTTTCATGAAGAAAAAGCCCTGCATTCTCCACAAAGAGGAAAGGCAGAGAAGACCCTCAGGAGTTAGAAACGAAAACCATGCATTGCTCCTGTGCCATGCCTGCAGCTGTGGTTGGCATGCTCCAAATACCCCTCCAGGACATGCCAGGTGGAAAGGAAACTGGTCTTATGCACAGCCTCAGGAGAGAGCAGATTTTTGGGATCCTGGTTTGGCACCCAGACAAAACTTAGTCACGGCCCACATCAAGATCAGAGTTCCCCACTTAAATCTCTCTTCTGCAGGCACAACTGTCATGTAAACAATCATTTAAACCCCATTTTCTTTGGTAACATTTTTAGAAGGAGAACAATAAGATGGCATGTGTGACTGCAATCCATCTCAGCCACCCGTGGGAACAGAACAAACAACTAACTTTTTTTACATCATTGTTTGCTGTGGACTTAAAAGCAGGGATTCCTTTTTCAAACAATTTTTATGGGTCATCAGTGTGTCCTGGACAAAGATTAAGATCCACATAAACTACAGATTAGTTTGGAAAGTTCAAGTGTCATAAATCAGATGGATCAGAAATTTTGAAAAAATAGCATAAAGCAGCAATGAGGCTTACTGACAGCAAACTGAAACCCTTTTAAAAAGCAACTATTCCTGAAAAGTCAATTATGCACTGTAATTTTTAGTAGCCAATTCAAGACAGAACATGAAAACACACCAGATGTTACCAGCTGCAAATCTTATCTCAGTCCCAGGAGAAGGGAGAAAGACAAAAACTTTAGATAATGTGCAATATCATACAGACAAATCAAAACAGGTTGAGTAAAGGAAGTGGAGGTTTAAGCAGCTACTGAAACCATGAGCTCAGCTGAATGACAACATGTATGTTACACTAGTTTCCTCTTCTCTTCCAAATGCAATACAAGGTGTTGATCACAATCTTATGAAAGCTTTAATAATCTCTGCTGTAGTTAACCAAGATTCCATGGTAAGTTATGAGTACCTGGGTTCACCCTGGTACTGAAACTCCTCTCCAGCAGCAGGAGGTGCTTTGCAAGAAAAATTCAAATCTTTGGAAAGTGCATCCTCTGAAACATCATGCTCCAGGGCCCCTGGGTCCTAATGATCTTCAGTATTATAGCAGTCAGTTGTATTTTCATTTTTGAGTTTTAAACACTAACTACTGTAAAAGCTTCAAAGCCTAACAGTAAAGTGCTTACACAAGATCAAAGATTTCAAGTTTTTTATTTATACACTTGTTAAAAAAATACATCATTGCTAGCCTTTAAGATGCCTGAGAGCTATGTTCCTCTCAACAAGAGTTCATTCTCTAGTCCCAATGCCTGATGTGAATGTAAGATATCTCTGCTCTGAGATGTTACCTAACACTAACTGATCTAAAGTTCAGATTTCTCCTACATATCCCTTAGGACAGGCCACAGAGTAGACCTGAAAACTAGCACCTCCATCTTAAGATATATCAATAATAAATGCCAGCAGGTGCTGCAGTGACTTCTACACCATAGGCAAGATTCTTCACAACAATTTAAATAAATTATTAGCAAATTAAAAGATTTTTCATGTCACCATCCAAAGGTCCTTCACTATTTTCCTTTACAGATTACAATTTACCTTTTCCACCACAGTAAGAACAAAGCAGAAAAACATATAGTGTAAAAACAAAGGAGCAACAAAAAGACAACCTTGTCTAATGCACAAAAATGTGTTTATTTACCAAAAAACTTTGATTAAAAGGTATTTTCTACCTGTGGTTCATATTTCTCATGGTCCAAAATAAGAACTCCTAAGAAACATGATGAGAAAACACAGAATGGACAGGATTTTGTATATCAAGAGCACCTTTTCCTTAATCTTCCTTTGAAATGGTTCATTTGTGCTCAGAAAAAAACCAAACAATACAAACAACCCAAAACTTTAATCTTCAACTTGCAGAAGAGTTATGACTGGTTTTATCTTCAAACAAGAAAGATCCTTTAAAGTTCCATTTCAAGACTTTGTAATGAAACTATACCAATTATTGAGCTTTGAAGATTAATTGAAACTGTACAAAACAGCTGCAGACAACAGGCAAACTTCAGCTTTTCCTCTGGATTTAGTAATGAAGAAAACTACCCTGAAATTAAATTCTGGTGCATTGGACAGTATAAATGTAACAGACACACACTTTCTGTACTGGGAAAAAGCTCCAGCTGCTATGTACTGCTTGTTCAGGTGCAAGACACTTTTCTGAGAAGACTATGTTCACCAGGGTGCTGCCTAAAGCAAAACGCCCAACTTGTACAGAGTGGAAAAAGTAAGTGATGTAAAACAATTCTAAAGACAAGCCATTTAACTTTCTTCAGTACTGAATAGCATTCACCTAATGCAGAATTCCCCATTAGAAACACCAGGAATAGCAACAGATTCAGCTGTTTTTCTTCCCATGGTCAAAGGTTCACGAGGCAGCCTCAGTACACCACAAGGTAAGAGGATCATGGCCTGCCAGAAGCATCAATTTTCTTGAACAACCTAATTTCAATTACTAAAATATATTCCTTTTCCGTTGGAAATAAACTACTTAGGTATGTATATACATTCTGAATTCAAGCTACCAAAACAGGGTGACCCACTCAAGGCTAAGCACATCTTTCATCACTTCCTCAATAACCTACAGGCAAAACCAAATGTAGAATTGGTTGT
Organism: Zosterops lateralis; assembly: GCF_965231275.1. NCBI lineage: Eukaryota > Metazoa > Chordata > Aves > Passeriformes > Zosteropidae > Zosterops > Zosterops lateralis. The sequence goes on from NC_139765.1 coordinate 29,747,970, forward strand.
AGTTCTGTCAAATTGCTACAAGCTCTCTGGCATTTGTCTGCAGATGCTAATATTTATTTTATAAATCTGAAATGGTTGGGAAAAACTTTGTAATAGCACATTTCCCATATCTTAACCCTGAATCATATGTTGTTTTGAGTGATTATCCTCTGTCTTTACATCTGAGGTAATTAATTTTGGTGTTTCAGATGTGGCATATGCACTTTGTTCACATATGTGTTGTATTATCACTTTGCATGAAAATAGTTATGACTGTGATGTTAAAAGACAGAATTTTTATTGGCTACCTCCAGACAAATGAAAAAATCAAACCGAGTAGTAAAACCTATACCTAAAAAGGCAGTCGCTGAAAATACTGGGATTAAATGCTCACTCTCAGCTTATTCTTTCCTAGACCACAGTCCTGACTGAATTTCCTACCTAGGACAGGCACCAGAGGGCTACATGTGGGGAAACCAAGAAAACTACTGCATATGACTATCAAAGTAAAAGACAGGCGTGAGGGTCAAGGTGTTCAAAAATATAAGAACAGAGGGCCAAAGGGGAGCTTCATACAAAGCATCTCTGATGCCATTTTTCTCTGTCTGGATACAGGACAGTGAAATGGAGTGGAAAGAGGTCCTGTCACACTGTTAGGATTCCCCCAGTCAAGCTTTGTTTTCATGGCACTGTGCGTATTCAGCTTGACAGAGCCTAGCAAAGGTTAACAATAGGTTCCTCGACACCATGGGTGTATTCAGCAAGACAGACCTGGCATGGATGTCCTTTCATTGTGTCTCATCCCAGTGGTTTTACTACAGAAATACTGAACAAAACCTCAGGCATCTCCCTTTTTACAGCTAAGACCTGAGGGGTTAAGAAAGTTTTCTGAGCAACTTCAAGTCTGCTATAGGGGAAAGAATATTACAAATAACATAATAGATTGTACAGGTGTGAAAAAACATCATCAAAGCCTTATATATCCCTACAACTCCAAGGCACGGCAAAAAACACTGGTAAATTTCTAATGCAGCTTATACAAGGATAGGATAGGATAGGATAGGATAGGATAGGATAGGATAGGATAGGATAGGATAGGATAGGATAGGATAGGATAGGATTAGGATTCCATCTTGAGAAAACCCTTCCTTTCAAACCAAGATGAGGAAAATCTATGAAGCATAGTATGAGGAGTAAGCCCATCAGCTGTGGTCAGGAATCAGTGGGTACCACTACACAGCTGCAACAATGTAAGGAAAAAGCAGCAACTGTAACTGTACATAAGAATTTGTATCTGATATATAACATCCTGGAGAGGATAATAGATCATCTCAGCAAGCTTGAATGTCACTTCTGCAAAAGAAAGAGGAACACTTTTGAAGAAGGTTACTTCAGGGTCATTTTGGAATTGACAATTTTTCACTCAAGGAAGAAATTATGTCCAAAAACATATTTCAAAAACATAATTCATAATTCCAAACAATATCCCATTTCAATGTCATTTCCTAATAACTATGCAAATAATTCACAGCAGTACCCTATGGTGAGGCAAAGCAGACAGCTCTTCATACTTTATATATTCTATGTGCCAATGACATTTTTAACATTGTGATACCATTGGACTCAGAAGGTGGTAAGAAAGCACATGTAGTAATAATATACTCACTCCAAATATCCTTAAGAAAGCAGAACATGTAATCCCAGAGAAAGATCCAGTTAATAACTTTGCTTTTAGATCTTTAAAGATGCAATACAATAATACTCATTTTATTCACAGAAATTACATTAAGCTTTTCTCTGGTATGTATGACCAATGTGCTTTGCATGCCAGAATTAAATCAACTACATGTTATAATGTTGACTGATATATAAAATGGTTATGAACATGAAAATAGTAAACCGAGAATGAAAAATCTATCTAGAATGGGGAAAAGGCTCAAAAGTTGTGGTACAGGCATGACTGGAGTCAGATAAGGAGAAAGGAGGCTCTTGAGAATTCATATAAGGGGTATGGGATTTTATACCCTGCTCCTGTATTAGTTTACTTAATAAAGCACAGGACTTAACTACTTAGAGACTAGCTCTTCATTTCTAACATAATATATGTTAAAAATACACGCTTTTCTTGATGCACAAGATTAAATTAGAAGTCTGAATAACTAAATAGCGATAGCTCTATGGTTTTGGCAACAGCTTGTAGAATCAACAGGAACTGAGCAAAAATAAAAGCAAAAAGCTACACTTACAGCACAGAACTGGAGAAAAAGATTTTGTTTATTGGTGCACATCTGAGAGGTGTACAAATGTTAGCTGGTGCCAAATCAGAAGGGTAATTAATGCCTGGGAGTATATAATCTCTTACTACCTCCCTCTTCCCACCAAGAACAGGCATGCTTTGGGACTCTGTGCCCACTTTGATACTCCAGGATTAATTAATTAATTAAAGTTATTAGATCCCCAGTTCCAGGGTTTCTGGTATTTTCCAACCATATGTGGAAAGAGTTCATAATTAACCCACAAGCAGCAATGCAAGACAGTGATGAAGTCTGAAGAGGCTTGTCTGGATATATGTAACCCAGATGATGTTGCTGACATGATGACAACTGTCCCAGAATGAACCTACGATTTAAGGACAACACATAAAAAATAATGTTTGTCTGTATGTACAAAAACAGGAGGGTTTGCTGTTTTAAATAGACAGCATATTATTTAGTACAAGAAGCACTAGTAATGCTGATTGTACAAATAATTCATAACCCTACCAGCAGGAATGAGTTGGCATGAAAGCAGTACCAAGAAAGGGACATTCTATATATTTCTTCAACTTAGAGCTGTGAAGCTTTGCAGACGAAAGTTACCCTATATCTGGTCTTTTTTAACAAAAGAATGCTGAAGTTGAAAAACCAAAATGTAGTATACTTTGTCTTGGGGGGCATTATTATGAGGGCTGGACACTAATGAATATGCACAATCTGAGACCAATGTAAAAGGCTTATACACAAAAGCAAAAAGGTAGTTCTGCCTTTCCTAACATTTACAGCTAATTTAAACACAGCAGACTTACAGCGAAAGTGATAGGATTACTGTTGCTATAGTTATAAGATTATTTTTCTTAAAATCTCTAAGTAATTTTAGGACTTGTCAAAGAACTTTTGAATTGGAAGAAACAATATAATTGTGCATACAGAACAAGAGAATGAAACCCCAGCACAATGCCTTTCAAATCAGACGACAAACATACTGTGATACAGGAGGAATTTTACCAAGTGCATGAGCTACTGAGAAGTGAAAGCAAAAGCTGTTAAATCAAAAATTCAAGGCAGTAAATCAAGTTCCCTTCATATGTGGCTTTGTGGGAAAAAACAAAACAAAACAAAAACCAAACAAAAAAACAGGGAGAAATTTTCTAAACCAGAGCCTGGTATGCCAAGAATTTTGTAAAAGGGTGCACACATCAACGGCAAAATGAACACTGCAGTGGACATTTACTCACACTAAGAATGTCTCTGATCAGCATCAGCCAGCAAAACACCTTGTCATGCAGCAGGCTAGAACACGACACTTAAGTGAACAGCAGAGTTTTCACTCCAATTCTTCATTATATTAGTCTGAATAGAAAGGCAACACACTTTTTCTCTAAATGACTTGATATTTATTCTTTACACTACAGTAGGTGGAAAATTGCAAAACAAAAGAGAAATGCTAACAGAATGCAAACAAAAGACATATAACCCTGTAATATTCCCCTGGACTCCCTGCGCGTCCGTCAGCGGAAACACAGCTCACTCCTACAGACTCTGTTTATATACACATTATAGCCCAATCCTTTGGATAATTAAAGTAAACTTGGAGCAAGTAATTCGACTGAGGCCAATGAGCATGCTAACAAGCATACAGTCACTCAAACAAATGTTTGCAGGTTGACTTTCACAATAAAAATGTATTAACTCAGATCTCTTGAATTAGTTATTTCAATTGAATTTTAGTACTAAGTCCATTAATTAGAATATGGACAGCATGCAAGATGACAATTGCCTTCTGGAGACTGAGGAGCTCCTTTCAGGACTTTGTCCTGTGGAAGGTATCAGATCAATGTGGTGCCATGCCAGGAGCTGGACAACTTTATCTTTTCACAAGGGAAGCATGGTAACAGCCTTTTATTAAACAATAGACATTGGTACTAAACAGGTATTACTCATTTTTTCTGCTGTATTTTACCCCTTTGTCATACTAGAAGCTGAACAACCCCTAACATAAGTAACAACTTTAAAGAGACAAGAGAATTGTATGAATCTATTCTCTACATAGGAAAAGGAGTGTTGCACTCAGTTGAACAACTTAAAGGTCCATTTAATATTGCTATGTATGAGAACTAGGATGAATGAAACATAAACAGTGATAAATGCAAACAAGACTCTCAGTTACAGGGTCAATTCTACTCCATCGAGGTGCAAGGCAGAGACACAGGTTTATCATCAATCCCCTTATCCCAGAACAGGTCCGAATTATTTTGCTGAAATCCATGCACAATTTCTGAGGAAACTTAGTGACATTAAGGAGGGGATTCACAAAGGCCAGCACACCAACTCAGAAGCTGCCACAATTAGCCCGGGTGAAACAAAGAGAGGAACACAAGCCCTATCTCTTTCTAGGACATAGAAAAAGTTTTTTCAGCTACTGGAAAGGATTTTATTCCACTCAGACTTCAATATATGAGCTCTCTCTTGGAGCTATGCCTCCACAAAATATTTACAAACACAGCTGAGGGGGCACTGCTTATATAAACCATAGATGAGCTTATTAGGGAAGTATCTAAAACATTAAGCCACAAGGAGGTATCCTACCTGTTACACTAAGGGGTGATACCAACATGACACTATTCCAGTGAAGAGCTGCACCTTGCTGCCAGCAGCTGGCAGGGATGCAGCCCTGTCTGACAGGGGTGTACTGCAAACACTCACATCAGGCGCCGTGGGTGAAATGGCTGGAGAAAGGCCGTGCATCCCAACAGCAGCGGTGGGCGAGGCACTGCACTGCCTGGCACGGCTGACAGCCAGCCTGGGACCTGCCCAGAGCAGCCTTTGCAGTGTCCGGGCTGCTCCGATAGCAAGAGCTGTAGTGCCTGGGCACCTGGCTGAAAGCACAACCAGCAGCTTGCTGGGAAACGATTTAAGGCTTCCCATTTAGAATCCAGGTGCCATTAAGAGGAATGCACTGAGAATCCTTTCATTTCTACTGCAAACAGATGGATAGCATTTCTAGCTATAACCTGAAGTTGCTTTTAAAACAAACACTTTGCAGATGTACTCATCAGATCTGCCATGAGTACATTAACCAAGGGGATGACAAGAGTATTTTGACACCCTGACTGCAGTAATCACTGGTCAAGAATATGAATATTAAACTAATCTTATGTGGGATGTAGCAGAACTGGATCACAGGGAAATAAATGACTTTTAATTAAATGGAAGAGGAGTATGAATAAAGAACATGTCACTTTCAAAAGCTGAGCAAACAAAGTCATTGCCTACAGTGAATAAAATAATAGTTAAATAAATATTTTCTTCACATAGAAATACTAAAAATTACCGGCTTTCCTTTTCATTCCAGCTTTTCTTTCTCAGTGCTTACTTTGCTACAGATTCCTATGCCCCTGCTTAAAGGCAGCAGCACCTGCCTATCTGCCTATCTGCCACCAGAGCCAGCCAGAGATCCCTGAGGCTGGCAAGGGGCTTAGTCAGTCCTTTACCTGTCAAAGTCCTTTTACTCATTCCTATCCCATATTTTATAAGAAAAATCAAAATTTGAAACAGGCTGTTCATTAAAAAACCTACAAATGAAAGCTAAGACTTTTCAAAGCATATGCCCAGGACTAAAATCTCCTTTAAAGCCAAGGGCAGCTTACCCTTGAGCTTGAAGGAGAAGGGCTGAGTGAGCTTGGGTTAACAATGAGCACTTTTGAAAATCTGAGGCAATCTGATTAAACAGTAAGATTATGAAGGCTGACAGAAGAAGTGGTGCACTGATATTGATTTATTTATATTGATTGTGCATTAATGCTTATTTCCTGCACATACAAACCCTATAGCATAAATCAAATTGGCTCATTCTCCACATGTAAATTGGAAGGAACACCAAAGCTTCACTTCAGTTTGCAGCAGCGGAGATCACCAAAACACATGTGCAACTCCTTGCCAATACATCAATATATGAGGTTTTCTCATTTGCAACTTTTCTCAGTTACTCTGGAGCATGCATTAGTGTGTATCTGAGAAGTACAAGGGACATTAATTAGCGTCAACAAATTTATTCACAGAAAAAACAAGAGCAGGAAAAAAAAAGAAACTCTGACAGTATACTGGAATACTAGCCTAATGGGAAAAAGAAGCAACAACATTGGTTTTCTGTTTACACAATCGCCAAGTAGATAAAAGTTGGCTTTAAAAGTCTTGTATACAGAACAATAAATCTTCTAACAAGATAAACTGTATCTCTTGGAGGTAACGAGTGATACTTGGGTGCTCTAGTTCTCCTTCACATAAACAAATATATGACCGTAAACAGATCTGGAATGAAAACTTAGTTGCATATGGCAGTGCAGGGAAGGCTTCAAGATGCACTAACCACGTGTAATTAACTGCATCCTAGAGGAACCGCCTGACCTTTGCCATACAAGAGATATTTCCTGGTGAGAATTAAGTCACACCACTGCTGATATTTTCAGTTGACAAGCAAAATAAGTGTAGAGTCTAAAATAGTAATAGCTTTCCAGCTGTGGAAGTTAATTTTCTTTGAAGGTCAAGTCATGCTGCCATGTCAGTGCAGGGAAGACAGTATTGCACCCATTCTTTCACCAGAGAGAACATTTTAGTCATCAGTGGCAAGGCCTTTGCCCTGCTCTGGTCAACAGGAGTCTGGCCTCTGACTTCACTGAAGTCAAGATTTTTACTGAGAGACACTACTTAGCATTTTTACTGACTTTGGGAGGTTATGCAGCCTCCACAATCCAGATAAGTTAAGGTGAATGTGTTGTCTGCTTGGTTGATTTTTAAATAGTATGCACAGACTTAGTTTCTGAAAGATAATAGATTTTCCCATGCAATAAAAATACAAAAATTAAACAAACATTTTCAGATGATGCTACAAGGCAACTGCGAAGGTGCTAAAAGAGGAGCTGGTCAGCTCTGAAGGAGAATATTAATGAAGAAAAATATTCATAAAAAATAAGCCTAGAGAATCTTAAGTAGAAAGTTTTCTCAGTTACTCTGGAACATATATTAGCATGTATCTGTGGGCCACAAGAGCCATTAATTAGTATTGACAGAATGCCTATATTGATGACATAATGCAAAAATAACTACTGCTGCGGTGGTGGTTGTTTTTTTTTTTTTTTTTTTTTTTTTTTTTTGGTTGGTTTTTTTTTTTTTGTTTTTTTTGGGTTTTTTTGGGTTTTTTTGGGTTTTTTTGTTTTGTTTTGTTTTGCTTACAAGTGGCTTTATCAAGCTGCAGGATCAAGTCCTTACCAGAAAGTTTCCAGTCTGCTCCAGAAAACAATTAGCACTGTCCGTGCAAAGCTTCTTCAATGGTTGCAAACAAGACCAACTGTGGGGTGTTGGCAACAACTAACAAAAGATCTCAAGGATCACAGAGGATTATATCTATGCATGTTTTTGGAGATATGAAACATGGGCACGATTTTATCATATTGTGATGGAAGTTGAGGAGAAATATTGACAGAGAATTAAAGCATTTTGTCTAATGGAAAACTACAGGTAGTGAACTCTGTAAGCCATTTGGAATGGACATACTCCAAGATGAGAAACAGTACTATAAACTCTGGAAAACAGAGATACTTTAAAAACCAGAGGAAAAAAAAAGTATTTATTTGCATGCAGCAGCATCCCTGATATGATGCCCCTCTACATCTATATGGACGTATGAATATAGAATTCTGGGAAGAAAGGATTCCAAGATGGCAGGATCCATTAATGGACAAATCACGTCATTCCCTGGCCAGAGAAGGCTACATCTGTATCAGCAATCAGTACAGAGCAATAGGAGAGTAGATATACACTGATACAGATTATGCTGAGGATCTGGTGTTCAGACTACACACAGCTGGAAGGTTTCATGTCTAACTGGTTCTAGTCTGGTCCTATGGACCCAGAGACCATTTTCCAGTTTAGATTCACCTGAATGAAATCTAATTCAAACACTCCCATTCACTTAAAAAACACATTCCTAATCTGAAGCCACACATACACATCCCTGTGCCAGCAGCAGTTGTATTTGGAATAAAAACCTATATATTGAGCTCAGAGAGTTTGACACCAAAGTTACAGAATTACAGAAAAAATTAGGCTGGGAGGGACTTTTGGAGGTCATCTAGTCCAACCTCAAAGTAAGGCCAGTTTCAAAGTCTGATCAGATTGCTCAAGGTCTTGTACCGTTGAGTGTTAGGTGTCTCTGAGGATGCAGATTCCAATTCTTCTTTGGGCAATCCTACTTGCTCTGCAAACTCTCGTGGTCAGTGCTTAACCATCACGAGAATTTTTATAATTTGATTCAATCACACTTTCCCTCACTACAACCTGTGGTTGCCACTTCTTTTCCTTCCAAAACACACCCACAGGAAGTGTCTGCCTCCATGTTTTCTGAGTCCACTTGGTCTTCTCAGAGAACAAACTCAGTTGTTTCAGCCTTTCCCTGTAGCTTACATTGAACTAACCATTTTAGTGGTGCTCCACAGTACTCCAGTTTATCCATCTTTCCCTTGTACTGGTGGCACAAAGCTAGACAGAGTATTTTAAATACAATCTTCTAATACCAAGTATAGGGAAATAATCACTTTCCTCAGCCTGGTTGCTAACTTTTGCTGACAGAGTCTTGTGTGTGGTTAGTCTTCATCATCATACTTGCTGACTATCAAGACAACCACCTTTTTTAATCCAGATTTGCAACTGGCCAGTCAGTGCCCATCTTGTGTTATTTTGTGGGAATTTTGTATCCCAGGTGCAGGACTTTAAACCTCCTTCTCCTGAACATCATAAGGTTCTTGCTGGCCCGTTCATCCAGCTTGCTAGGGTCCCTCTGAGAGGCAGTCCCACTCTCCTGTGTCAAATTATCCCCAAGGTCTGGAGTGATCCTGTTTTCCAGCTTCAGGCACCATTCAGAAGACTAAGCAACAAGTGAGCAAACAAAGTTAATTCACCTACAAACTTCCTGAAAATACAGTCACTCACATCACCCAGATCTCTGACAAAAAACTGGCCCCACTGTCAGCCCTGAGAAACGTAATTCCTGATTAGCCACCAGACAGATGGACATTGAAGCTGCAAACACAATCCTCTTACACTGGTGGTCTGACCTCTCTTTCAACCACTGTGCAGGTCATCCATTCAGTCCCTACCTTCCCAGCTAGCCACAAGAATGCTACGAGACTGCGCTGAAAGCCTTGCTGAAGTCAATTAAATGAAACCTGCTGTTGTCATTCATAGAGGCAGCTGTTTTATTATAGAAGGCAAGAATCAAGTTGGTTAAGCTTGATTTACCTGTGGTATGCCCAAAGTGCCTGTTCCCTTTTACTTTACTGCATTTTGTGCATTTGGCTTACCATGGCCTACCAAACATGACTGAAAACAGCCTCTCAAATACATAGTCTGGCTCTCTCAGCTCTCTCAGATACATTTCATCCAGCTCCATGGATTTGTAGTGAACACTACTTGGAATCAATCCCTTCATATGGGATCACCAAGCTCTACAGTCATCCTTAATCTGCTGAAGTACTATTATAACCGTTTGAGAGAGTAGCAAAGTCTGATGATTGGCCAGGACTTGGCAGCCTACGTGATCCAGTCATTGGGGAAGACAAGCAAACTTTGGAAGGCATCAAGTCTGATCAGTGTATGGATGTCTCCACTTCCTGTACCTGGGAGTCTTCAATTCCAGTTACCCATTGCTTCCTCTTAATGGCACCGGTTAAGAGTAATTGATTGGGTGCAGCTGGTCCAAACACCTCTCTTGCCAAAACTCCTCCTTTCTTGTTTCCAGGTCTGTATGTTTTATTAAATCTATATTATTATTATTAGCCTCGCATATTTGTGCCACTGAGTACAACACCAAGTATAGGTATATCTTTCCATTGACTTACCTGAAAGAAACTGCTTGAGGATGGAAACACTACTTCCTAACACTGATGCCTGAGATTCAGGCTTCTCAAAGTGAAAACATAAGATGTAAACAGCATAAAGCCAGCTACTTATGAACAGAGCAAAATAAGAAAGCAAGCAGATACTCCTTAAATTTAAAGAAAGAAAAAAAATCCATGCACATTAAACTAAAATACATACATGGAATGTTCCATAGTACCAGAGAAGTCAATGACTTGCCCATGTTGTGATGCACATGGTTAATACTGAGCGTGTGCACAAACCTTTAATGCCAGACTTCACAGATCTCGCTGCGGTCAGGAACACAGCCAAAGCCATAAATGTAACACCCGATTTTCAACGGAGATGGGAATGTGGAAAAGAGTTTGGGAAATTTTCCTATGAGGATGCCTTTGAATTGCTCCAGATAACCAGAGAACATTTCCTGTAGCCTCCAGGCATTAGGATGTGGCACAAGGGCATTTCTTCATCTCCAGGTCAACCAAGTGAGGCCAAGGCTGCTAAGCCCATCCCTTTTCTTCAGACATACATGGGAGGAAACTCCCCCTTCTGCCACTGGACTATACAAGAGAGAAGAGGAAAAGAGAAGAAAGAAGAAAACTGCCATCTTCTGTCCACCATTTTAAAGAGAGAAAAGGGATTCCTCAGCCACTATTCCTACCTGACATCTAAATGGAAAAGGCAAGAGATCAGGCTGTTTCCTCACTGCATCAGATGGGAGAGGAAGCATGACAGGAAGAGGGCAGGAGGCAGCCAACAAAAGGTAAGAAGGTATACTAAAACTCCCCATGTTTGAATGCTTTTGCATTCAAATCCAAATTCTTAGAAATCCACAACCCAGCTGAGAAAAAAGGACTTTGGGAAAGCTTGGAGGGGATGGAAGGATGTCTGTCTGGCTTTCTCAGAATAAGTACATGTTTTGCTTTGTTTTGTATTTGCATGCTTCATCCAAAGTGTTACACAACATGAAGCTTTATATAGCTATACAACAACACACACTTCCCACACATCCAGGGAAAAACCTCAACCACACTAAAATTTGTTCAAATGAACACCCAAGTCTAGCAGGACACTAATCTTGACTAAGTACCACAACAAAATTATTCATTAGAAAATGTTCTCTTCCTAGTTGTGAGAGTACAGCTTTCCCATGGCAATTCTGATGCCCTAAATTCACTAACATTTGCCAAATAGCAGCAGCTGTTCCAGGATTCCTTTGGAAAAAGCCGTATCTCACTTTTTTGTTCTCAGTATGCTGCAATTTCCTGTGGAATGAAGAAATCATCTACACTACAAAGAGGTGCCATACTAACACTTTTAGAAGTAAATTATTTTACAGCACATGTATTATGGAGAGAAATATAATACTTGGGGAGAGAAATTCCCAAGTGAAGAGAGATTAGGAAAACAGTCTGATAAACAAACACCATCAAAACTTGTATTTTTTTTATTCAGTGCAAAAAATATCGGGTAATTGTTGCTGTTCACTGTTCCTAGAAAGAAGGGAATTCTGTTGCCAACAGCTGTAGTTTTTCATAGGAATTATAAGACTATATTGAAGATTTATGTTCCTGACAAAGGCATAAAGTTATCCAAACTAGGGCAGAAAATCCAGAACAGTCTTTTCCCAATCAAACAGACACACATTACTTTTGTTAACTCTTATTATGGCAGAAGTTTTGATCTTCAAAACCAGAAACTCATGCTGTAGTCGATGTTTATAATGATTAAGTCTTGCAATGCCACTCTGCACAGGGTGAACTGGCTTTTCACAGGTTGTTACACAAGCCAGAAAAGTACCCTATCACCTTTAAATCAATTAAAGTCATAAATACTTACCTTTAAACTTCCTTCTTGAGATTTTGGGGTTTCACAACTATGCTTTCCCTAGCTTATGAAAAGGTTTCCTCAAAGCTGTGGCCATCTGATAGATCCATAGAAGAGAGGAGAAAGGGGACCCTAGGCCAAAGGCTGTCCTTGCATAAAGTAAACAAGCAAGGGGAAGAAATCTTCGGTCTCTTTGCTTCAGGTACACTGACGCAAGTGGCCCTGCCTGCCTGCACATCACCCTCCTGATTCTCATGGAAAAACTATTCCTCCTGCACTGCAGGAATGTCTTCTGTGTTCAATGGAACTACCTCAGATAACAATATATAGAACTATCATTTTTAAGTCAAGTGACATTCAGCAATAAAACTCAAGATGGATATCAGAGGTTTTAAAGTTCATTTATTTGCAAGCAGCCAAACAGCATAGTGTGAGTTGAATCCTGGGCAAATTTACAGTTCCACTCTATGCTGTTCCATGAACATTACACTGAGTTACACAAATTGGGAATCAATAAATCCATTGCCTTAAAAGAATTTGCTCAAAGACTCACAATGAGTCACTGGCAGCATCTCGTCTTGGAAGCAAATTTGGCTACCATTTTACAGTTGCTTGGTCCACCAGATCACATTTATACAACACCAACAAAAATATTTTTATTTCTGACTTTCTGAAATTGCTGTTTGTTGATTTGTTGGTTTGGGCTTGTTTTTTACTAGGAAAAGAAAATAGACTAAAAATTTCAAAATAATTACAGTTGTGATTTTTTTTAACCAACTATACTTCTCAGCTGAAGGAAGGATAGAACACCTGATCTCTTTGAACAAAATACAGAATAATTCAAAGGCCTACGCAAAAAATCACTGTGTACATGGCAGGTTTCAGGTTCAGATAGACATGATCTAATAGTCTATTTAATTACTGACTTTAAAAAACCTACGTGTAATCACTGAGAGGCAAGACTAAAATAAAAGCTTCCATCAAGGATCAATTTGCTACCACTCCCTACTCCTGCAAAAGGGTCTGTAAAAACTGAGGATATTTTCCTTAACAAATTTTAATTGGGCATAAGCAAATGAACAGAAAGCATTCCATTTCCACAGTATTTATGAAAAGAAAAAAAGTCTTTGGGTCTAAAAGAAGGGTAGTATATATGGCAAGCTTTTGCACCACAAATGGATTCTTTAAAACAAATTACCATTGACAAATAATCAGTCATAAGAATAGTTTCCAATAAGGCAGAAGTTAACTTATCGAGCATGGCACTAGAGAACACAATTTTAAATGTGCTTATAGTTTTATTAGAGCCAATGGCTTTTTCCATGCTTAAGGCTAAGCATATGTTCATGTACTCCGCCAAGACAAAAGCTTCCAAGTCTGTTGTTAGAATGCAAAGCAAAGCTTTTTATCCCAAACCACATTTTCTTGCATGTAATCAGGGTTGATGCTGCCACCATAGTTTCCAATTCATTCCAGGACACACTCAGCATTTATGAGGGCACAGATGGTGCTCTCTTTGGTTTCTAAAGAACATGCCTCAATATTAAAACAAACTTGGCTTTCTGTCTCCTATCCTGTTCTTACTCTCTGTATTGCCACCATAAAAGTAACAGTAACCTTTGATCTAACCTGGTAGCCTTTTCTAATTTACACACAAACTTTGGCAATAGGACTGTCAAGTACAGTCAGCCCACTCAAAACCAGATACTCAGAAATCCAGCACATTAGTCACAAGCGATCAAGAGCAGGAACAAGCAATCCAGAAAACAATCAAAAGGACAAAAATTGGTAACAATTTTTCTCAGTAACAAACCACATGATCCCGACTGTATTTAATGGCTCTGTGTGTCTGGAACTGTAAGGTTAACCACCAGCTTAAGCAGCAATTATCAAACGAAGAGGCTAATTTGTGAAGCAAATAAAGAGCACTTAGCATGACAGTATTTAAGTGAGCAAGGCCTTTTCCAACACACTCAATGCCATCGTTTGCATTATGCTGAGAACTTGTAGGCAGCATAGGACATTTATTCCCAAATTTTGAAAATTATTTACTCGTTTCCAAGCACGCACACATCAATGTACACAGAGGCCAACAGAAAGACCAACGGTCACAATATTCCATAAAAAATGTCCTAAAGTAAGATAATCTCAGATTTGTCCAGCAGATCTTGACAAAATGCTCTTGAACATGCAGCTAACTGAGATGCAGGTGCATATGATGGTCAACGGGTCTTAGGCACCCTTCTTCACAGGCTTTCAGTCTCACGCAAAGCACACTGACACTGAAAAAATCACATGTCATGTGCATCAAAATATGTATGACCAAACTCAAATGGGGTACAGCAAGAGGGAAGAGCTTGGAGAAAGATTAATCAGACTGCTTGGAAAAGATGTTCCCAAGTGAGGACTATTTCACTACCTTGCTGGTAACATGATGTTAGCAACCAGTGCATGCAACCAGAATCTGGGACAAGAAATATGCACTTAAACCAGGTGTCTTGACTTCAAAACAGCTCAGCAATTGCATGCATCGACAGGTAAGGAAAACACATCTGAACAAATATCAAGTCTAGAAAACTAGAAGTACATTCAAATGCCAAAAAAGCCAGAGATTATACTAAATAATCAGTTAGCTCCTACATTTGTTTTAAAAATAAGCAATGGCTAGTAATTTTGCAAGTAATGATCCTAGATATTTGCAGTCCACTAAATATAATAAACTAGATAAATCTAAACTAGCATATACTACTAAATCAAAATTACATTAAAATAATAATAAAAGTAAACAAATAAAAACTCCGTAAATATAAATTATTCAGGAACAAACCACTGTGAAACATACATAAAACAATATCAGATATGAATGGCAAAGACACTGTTCTGCAGCTAGTCAGAACTGCTTTTAATAGTCCATTCCCTTTGAGGCAATGGATTATGGGTCCTCCTATACCCCAGCCTCTCCCAAGGTAGCCCCTCCTGCTGTTTTCCTTGTCTTCTGAAACTCAGCCCTGCTCTTGTCCCGAACTTCGCAATATTTCCTGGTGTTTGAGTGGCTTCCAGGAAATTCAGACTGTTCCCTTTTCTTGGTATCATGAGTTTACATGACGCATAACTTGAAGTTACTGGTACATTAAATACTTTTGAAATTATGGCTTGAGAACAAGCTTCAAAACAGCAACAACAGCAACCCTGGCCTTACCTGAAGGATCTTCTATTGTCATTTCCTTACGCTTCAGCATCAGCTTATCCTTAACCCATGGGAACTCCTGTAAGGAATCCAAGAATGCATCAAAAGCTTTGGGTCCTCTGGTGGGGAGAATATCAAGGAGCATCATGGTTTTCCTCTGAGTAGTGGTTTGGGCTTTGATTTCTTGAACGTGACTGTCCGTGAGAATCCCTTCTTGGTAGAGATACTGAATAACGAGTCCATCCACCAGCACTTCTGTACAAAGCTCCAGGCGCAGGGAGCGTAAAAGCTGCTTGTCTCTGGCATCCATCTGGCAACCTAGAGTGTGCAAAAAGGAGCAAGGAACTGTGTGAAGATTAAAATATTTCAACCTTTAACATCCAGAAGTGATATCTGAACATCCAAAAGTGATGTCTGACAACTGTCAACCCTTAGAGAAAACTCCAAACTCAGAATCAGCAACCTGGCAAAACTACTAATGATCCCCATCATCTTCTTTCTACTCAGATTTCACTGTCTCCCGAGGTAAAATGATGTAATTTCTGGGAAATACTAGACAGGAATAGAACATTTGGGGTCGCAAAGACCAGTCCTTTGCTGGAGTGAAACCCATGCCAAATAATCCTGCTATTAACTGGTTAAGGTCCGTACTAAAGGCAGCTAGAGTACGTGCCAGTCCTTAAGAGACACTAACCTCCCAAAATTAAAGAGGTGTCATACCTGACCACTGATACAATTACACAAGCAGCAGCATGACTGATAGATGCATCTCAGCCAGGCAGAAGCAGCAGCAGCTGGGACAGAATCAGCAGGTAGCTTTGACCTTCACAATGCATTTCAAGCTTAGGAGGGGTAGAAACGTACCTTACCTACCAGGTTGTTCTCACCCTTGAATCATCCTGGAAGACTGCTCTGGAACTCAGCTGTTCTGATGAGAAGAAACTTTTTTTGAATTTCCATCTCAAATTTATCCCCTTCTATTTATAGGCATTTGTTCTGCCAAAACTGTTCCTTAGCTTAAGTAGTTCTTTTCCCTCTCTTCTAATGTGTTCACAGGAAGTGATCAGATGCCCTCTGCCAGCTTCCATTTCACTTGACTAATACTCTGACTAGACAAAAGCTGAAAAAGATGCATTTTACAGCCACTCTACTAAAGAATCAGGGTCCAAAGAGACCAAGCAGCTCATCCAAGATCAAGTCAGCAGTCCATGTCAGACCTTCGAACCAAATCAAAGTGTCTAGTCTAGTCCTTAATGATAAACATATCCCTGGGTCCATTAATGGCACTTGAAAAGGAAAATGACAGGGTAATACAATTAAATACTTTCTCATTGCTAAATAATGAAGTCAAAAAACAGCAGCAGGTGTTGAGTGTGATTACCAAGAGGGTTTCTCATTATTAAACTAGACACTGTTGTTTGAACCACTAGACCTTGCAGAAACTCTACTTCATTCAGCTTGAGGCTACAAAGAGAGACAGAATTTTCAAAGCTTTTGCAAAAACCTGATGAGGTTTTTTTACCATCAGAGATGCCTAGTGACTCCCAGGGCCCCATCAAAGATTGCTTGGTTGGCCTGGTTGTTAAAATCCAGGAGGGTGACCAAGAGAACATACTGGCATGTAAATGGCACCATGGACAGAATGCAAGTGCACAGTGCCGTGAGAGAGAGATGGGAAAACCCTGTCTGTGACAGCCTTCGACAAAGCTACTTTCCAAAAATGCTTCCATCAAGTGTCAGGAGCGCTGCTGGAAAGTATCTTCTTGGAGAACACCATCTTTACCAGGTTACCCAGTGCATTTCTCATCCACTGAAGTAAATTTCAAGGTGCTTACCTCCTGTTTAGGGATCATGTGGGAATCAAACACTGCTATGCCAGCCCATGTCCCTAAGAAATGCTAGTTTGCCAAGCAGAGTTCAAACACCAAACTCCATCATGGACTGAGACAGTACAGCAAGCAAGAAGACAGGAAAAGAGCAGGCAAGAAAGAGAACTGGATTTTCCCACTTGATGTTAGGATGCTAATTTTGGACAGGTGAAGCTGAAAATTCTGGTCTCCAACAAATTGTACCTTTACACTACAGGAAGCAATCTCTGGACTACAGCAAAATTCAGACAGGAAATCCTACCACTTCTTCCTTCTAGGAGAACATCCCTGAGCTCATGAAGCACTTGCAGAGTACAAGAAAGGTATCCAGCAGCACCTCTGAGAGTGTTGAAACACAAAATTTTTGTGTTTCACATTCTGAATGGGCCCCAAGAGGCCCCATTTGGAGCCTCCTCACATGATGAATGAGGACTGTACAGTCCTTGACAAGTTCCTCTTCTTCACCACCAAAACAGCCAACACTTTTCAAAAATAAAGCTCTTACAAACCAAAGGTTTGCACCTTTGGGCACTGAGAAATGCCTATCAAGCCAGGAATCTGAAGGGGGAATTTCTGCTGAAGAAGGCCTTTGCCTTGCTGACTGCAGAGTGTGCACAAATGAGGGTTTAAAGTCCTGGCATTGGCTTGGTAAACTTCCAGGATGGGTCATACTCCTTTCTAAGGTTTTTTTAAAGATAAAGTATTTCTTTGTATGTGTTTACTGTGAGAAGCAAATGTCTGAGTTAGAAACTAAGCAGCTAGATATGGAAATATCAGGATTTTGATGTGTTGGGACAGAGTTTAGTACAACACAGAATTAACAAATTCATTTTAATCACAGTCTGTATCTAGGGATTCAAAGTAAGCTCTGAATTAAATTTAGTCTAGTAATTTTTGCAGAAGATGAGAAATATGAGATGTCCATTTACCCAAAAGACAGCATGGTTCAAACGTTCCCCAGATACTTCTGAAAATGGATCTTTTCCATTATAAAGCCAGATCTTAAGAAATATTCCCCAGGACCTGCTGAATGAGCACAGTCTTTGACTCATCACCACACCAACACCAGCAGGTTTGCATTTTTCTGGATCTGACAGAGTAAGCGTCCATAAATGGGGGTAAAACTTTTGATAAGAAACCCTTCTGATGCTAGAAAGGTACATTCGCTTTTTTTTTTTTTTTTTTTTTTGCAAGAGACATTTCACCGTTTTCTGGAACACCAACCGCACTCACCTGCCTAACCCATGAATGACTCTAGCAACTCACAGCAAGCCTGCGGGTTAAAAAATCCTACACTACCCCCTCCAATGGGAAAAAAATTAAAAAATAAAAAAAAATAAAATAAAAAAATCAAGTTTTGCTTTCAACATCCTCCCTGCCGAGGTCCAGCAGCTGCTGCTCCTGTAACAGCCAGGGGTGAGCAGCCCGGCCCCAGCCCCGGCCCCCGGCCCTCCTCCCCCGGGCCTCTCCCCGCGCAGGGCAGCGGCGGTGGAGGCGGCCCCGCCGCCCCGGCCCGGCCCCCCCGCGGAAGCCCGGCCCCCGCCCCGGCCCCGCAGCTCGGGGGGTCCGCGGCACGGCTCTCCCGCTGCCCCCTCGGCGGCGCCCGGGCCGGGCTGGGCCGAGCGGGGCCGTCGGCAGCGCCGGGCGAGCGAGCGGCGTGCGGGGAGCGCCCCCCGGCCCGTACTTACAGCAGGGGAGCGGGAGGCTACCCAGGAAGCGCCGGCGCCCGCGGAGCTTGCGCGGGGAGCACCATCTTTGTTGAAGGCAAGGGAGCTGTGCCGGAAGCCGCCCTGCTGCGGGCCGGGCGAGGAGGGGCGGCCGCTGGGGCCGGGAGGGGCCCGGGCGCCATGTCAGCTGCGGGCAGCCGGGCCCGGGCCGCCGCCGCCGCTCGGGGCCGGGACGGGCCGGGACTGTCTCCGCCGAGGAGGCGCCGCTCCAGCAGTTCGAGGACCTGCTGCGCTCTCAGGAGCCGGGGCGGTGCGGGTGTTTAGTGAGGGGTTGTATCTAAAATTAAATTAGAAATTACGAAATGGCAGTTTTAATGACACTGGACACAGCCGGTCTCGCTGCTCTCCAGGCAGGCCGGTTCCTGTTTGTGAGGGAGCGCTGAGCCGAGCTCCAGCCTTGTGCTGGTATCGTCACATCAAACACAGGGCAGTATTGTATCGAATACTGTACGCGTTTAGCTTCGTTACTTTCACCTGAACGGCCTAAAAATGAAGAAACTTTAATAGATGAAAAGCATTTAGTAAAGTCAGAGCTGGGCTGTGTCTCCCACAGTGCTGGGCGCATTCCTGGTGTTTTATTCCTCTCTTGCTGAATGCTGTACTATTCACTTCATTTCATACGGACACCTGAAACCGAAATACGGTAGAGAAGAGAAGACTGTGATTCACAGAGCTGTACAAACGAGGCGGTGCCACTTTGGCTCATCCATCACGGAATACCTTTCCCCAGCTTTGCACAGGTGTCACACGGGGCCGAGTGGTGTCAGCCCTTGGCCTTTCATCTCCGGACCGCAACAGCGATGAAAGGGGAACGAAAAAAGTATATCTTCCCGTGCTGGAACGTCCTGGGTTTGAAGGTGCAGCAGGCACAGCAGGCTGGCTGTGAGTGCACAGCGTGCTCATGGCCCGCCCTCTGCGAAAGCGGGAAAGGTGCCTGCTGCAGCTGCTGCTGCTTAGAGACCCTGTTACCTTGTGAACTTGTACGCTCTGTTTAGACTAATCGCGCAAATTTAGGGGTATTTGAAATTTTTAAGGATATTTGGAAGCTAGTTGTGGAAATCTTTACATGCCTTTCCTAGATACTGTAGCTAGGAAACACTTGCTGTGGGAGATTATAACCAAAAGGATTATTGGTAGACTTCACATACTGCCTGTGCTTAACATGATGTTTATCTACAAGATTTTGCATTAAGGTAGGCAGTCACATTCAGGGATCTTAAATCCTTTTCCTTTGAATTTTCTGTGGCTGACAGTTGAGAATTTATGTGGACACAGAAATTAAAGCCATAGTTTGTATGCTGGTTTTAAGAAATGTTTTTTTAAAATAGATACATTTATCATGCAGTCAGCTTCTGCAGAGGTGCTACTTATTTGACAGCTTCAAAGCAGTGTTTTGTTTTGATGACCTAACGCTTTTATCTATAATTATTTACAGGTAATAAATTTGATGCAGGGGGTTAAATTGCTTGTGAACAATTGATAAATAATATATTATTACAGTACATCTGATAAACCAAGCTAAGTATTTTTTTTTTTTGTCTCAGGAACATGTTAGTTTTCTAGGAACGCAGATATAAAAAAAAAAAAAATTCTAAATACTCTTTTGGGTTGTTTCTGAGCAATGCATTAACATATTTGACAGTGCTGGAAGCCACACTAGTAAGTCATCATCAGTAGCTCCAAGACAAGAATTATGCTACCGTTGTAGACAAAGTACAACTGAGGTGGTTTTAAATTTTATTGCCATGATGTTTGCAATATTAGTTGTGAGAAGATACGTTTGTAAACAGCACAGAGCAGCACCAGGGAGCAGAGACACCACAAACTCTCTGTAGGATCATTCCTCAGTGCAGCACTTCACGGCTACTGAAAGCTTCCCAGCTTGTTGTGTTTCTGATTGTCAGTAATACCTTTGTTTTTTTTTTCTTTTTTTTTTTTTTTTTTTTTTCAGTCGTGATCTAAGGAACTGTATTAAATCTGGAAATGGAGTGACCAAACTTGGAGACTTCAGAGAATCTCGTCATTGCAATCCTGACAGCTGCTTTTAACTGCAGATAATGTGGCTGCATTTTAAAATAGAAAATTTGGACAGGCAGTTAACATCACTTCCATTTCCTATATATTTTTTTGCCAGATGAGGCAAAAAGTTTAGTATAAAATTAAAAGTTGGGGTTTTTTTTTAATTTTATACTATCCAAGAATGTCTTAGAAAGTTAGCAAAACATATGGATATGCATAGAGCTGCTCCAGATTCCACCCAAAGAAATTTTAGCAGTTATACAGTCAGCATTTAGTCACGTATTTGCTTGCAGTCTGAACAGAGCTAGAAAGAAGGAAAGCAGTGAAAGGAAACAGATAAGCCTAGAAAGGAAGAGGACAGCACCAGAGGTCCAAATCTCATTAAGGGAAAATCTGGTGTTTCCTTTTCCTTCCACTAGTTAATAACTAGTGCTGCAAATTTATTTGGTGGAAACTGTAAATATGCTACTGGTGTTTTGGGCTCATCTTTAGCCAGTGCAGCCTGGGTTTTGATTATATAGTACAGGTACAGGAAAAGGATGCACCGAGTTAATACTTTAAGTCCAAGGAGAGAAGTCCTTAAATTCTTTGTTTTGGTCCCATTTGGGTTCAGCCCTCACTAAAGGTCGTCCAGTTCTGTTCTGGTCCAAGTTCAATAAACCTTCAGAGAGATGGTTTGGTTCTATTTCGGTTTTAAGGACAAATACATACATATATTTTATATATATTTGAGCCTGTTTGGTGTCAACTCGAAGCCCCAATATCTGCTCAAATCTCAAAGCTAACCGTGTAGATTAAAAAAGTATTTCCTAGACTTTGCAGATCAATGGACCATAGTCAATCCTGCACATCAGTATCCTCAGACTTTTAGTCTTAAAAGCTTGTTCTGTCTGGTTCTGCAGATTTAGGGACCATCCGTGGTCATCAGAACACACTTTTATGGACTGCTGAATTCAGAGTCACAAGTCCGAATCTGTGGGAACCAAGCTAGGCAGTATCTCTTCTGACAAAGCTATTCACTTTACATGTGGGTTATTCTAAGTCATAATCCCAGATCTTTTATTATACACTTTTTAAAAGCTCACTTAAAAGTCACAAACGTTTTTAGAAACTGTACCAGAACAATGAAATTTAAAAAAAATGCTTTAGAGAGGATCCTTTATGCTAATTAGAGTCAAGCGGTATCCAAGTATGTATGTATTTTGTTTCCTACAGACAGTTTTGGTTTTTTTTTTTTGCTGATAACGAGGTCAAATATGTTCTTAAAACTGGCACAAGCAGATTTAATCTATTAGGATTATGCTGTTTTTTCAGTTGTCTGCAGGACAGCATTCCAGCTTTAGGGACAAAAGAAAAAAATAGGAGCCTCTAGATTTGTTTATTAAAAACACATCTAATTGGTTAAATCTCTCACAAAACCTCAGAAATTAAGAAAGGAAAAGAGAAACATACCTTGATGCTTGCCTGTCAATTTTAGAAAGAAGCAGAAAAAACATTTCTGTAAGTGATGTGTCTCAACAATAGTGTTAAAATGTAAGTCATGGTGAGCCAAATTAGATGGCCTGAAGGCCAGATGAAGGTGTTGCAAACCATTGCTGTCCACTGCTGTCCCCTTCCCTTCCTCCTCACCCTGGTCCCCGCTGGCTCCCCTTTGCAGCCGTGGGCCTCTGTAACGCCAACATCCAAATCCCCTGTGCCAGTCACTAAAAAACTGGCTGATGCCAAGGAAGGGAAGGGTTTAGCATAGAAAGTTTGCCCAAATTGTAGACCAAAACTTAGGCATGTTCTGCTGGATGCTGGCAGGATTTGAGGGCACTAGGCTGTCAGGTGGGAAGGGGTGTCGCTCTTCAGGCAGCATTTGCTACTAAAAAAATGATTCCTTGTCCCTCCTAAAAAAAAAGGATGATGGGCAGGACTGAAGCACATCACTGAATGGGATCAGCCCTTGGGCTGCTGGGTAATTGTTCTGATACTTTGTAATTTCCATTAATTTAAATAATAAAGACTTTAAATGCAGATCAAAGAGAGGAGTTAATATAAAATATTGGTGACACGTCCTGAACTTCCTTAAAAGTAGTATTTTATTAAAAGGCATGTCCAGCATGTAGGTAAAATACAGCACAGAAGGTTTTAAAGCATCTTAAAACATGGAGCTTAAAGTGACTTTGTAGTGTCTATAGATCTACATTTGTCTCCTAATAAAAATAAGTGTTTATTAGCAGTGCTGCAATTTATTCTTAGTGCTGTTTACTATGATACAAATAATCCCTAGCAAAAAATTATGAAAAGGAGAAATAGTTATAAAAAGGATGCAGGTATCAAATGTAAAACTTTTGTATACATTTCATTTAAAAAATCCAGCAAATTGTAAAAAAAAACACCATGCAATTAATAGTTGCAAAACATGACTCCGTATTTCTCGGAATTTGTAGTCCTTTAAATATATGAATTAATATAGTTCTCTATTTTTAAATTTAATTTGAAGATTCTTTGAGGAGACAGATGAAATACTGAAAGCCTCTTATTATTTATTATTTATCCCTGACTTATGAAATTATTTTTCAAAAGTAAAAGCACCACTTTATGAATATGAGAAGAAACAAAATTCACTAATTAACCTGAAAATCATTGGCAAATAATTAAAATTAATTAAAGATTGAAGTCTGAAATATTTTCACAAAACCAACTTACTTTACTTGCAAATTACAGCATATGAAATGGTTTTCTAATATTTTAGATAAAAGACTGGAAGGTTGCTTTCATTAGGGGGAGAAAACTATTGCTTTTTGTAATCTTCTGTTGCTTCCCAAGGATTTGAACTGGACAAACTCATATACAATACAAATTTTGGAAGGTTCTTACTTAAAGGTTAGACTTCAGGAGCTAGTAATGATTCATGAATTTTTTTACAGATAGCCCTAGCAAGACAGTTGCCACTGGTTATACCTTTCCCATACATTCTGTTTTCAAACAAAAAATACTCTTTGATTAAAAATTCACTTGATCTATTTTGTTCCCTTTCAAGAAGAAACCTGCCTGCCTGCAGGCTAATGAAGCATCCTGCAGTAGGCACTGCATCCTCCATCAGGGGAGTTAAAAGAAACAGAGGAATTTCCAGAAAGCTTCTCACAAGCAGTTTCCCTCGCAGAGAACACTCGTTTGAAGCACTTCAGCTCAGGAAGGAGCTGTACCACATCCACTGCAATCTAGTTAGACAAGGATCTCACTTTCCTAACTTACTTCCTTCTCTCTTTTTAGCAGTGCAGCCAAAGATACTGCCTTCATTGCAGCTTAAGTTCCTATCAATGGTATTTGAAATATAAGCCACTTTTCACCCCATGCTGAGAAATTACAGAAAGTTGACTTCACCACCCACTTTACAGATGGATAAATTGAGGCTCAGTATTAGTGCTTTCCTACAGAAAAATGAACCAACTCAAAATCGCTTGAACAGTAAGAGTTGATCCATGACTTATTCTGCCCTCTAGATGTATCAAACAGGGTAAGAAAAAAGCAAATGTATGTAATAAGGTGTCCAGAGTCATCCCTCAAATTTGGAGATTCCCTCTGAGGCAGAGTGTGCATACAGTGACTCGGCTGAACAGATAGTATTTCAGGGCTGCAACCTAAAGAGATACAGCTAAATTGTAACAAAGCATTTTGAAAGGCGATTTTTTGCTCTTTCAGCTACCAGATTTACAACTATTTTTCATAAAACTGTTAGCAAGCCTCATCCAAATAACTTCAAAAGAAGATTTTGCACCGGGCTTTGAATCTTTCTCCATGTCTTAACATACCTCTGCATTTACTATTTGTTGACTAACAGCACAACAAGTTGCAAACCTCAGCTATGAAACATCAATTATAGAACAGTTTGACTGGAATCAAAAGGATTTACTTACATAAACCCTGCCCCCCAGTGAAAGAAAAATCAAGACAGAAGCATTGAATTTGTTTGCTTGGGTTTTTTTAGAGTATTTTTTTCTTCGTGGTACTCACCTCTAAACTTTTCCTGGATATTATCTGTTTGAAATTTTTCCTACTAAATGCAGCTCATTCTTTATGCTAATATAAATAGCTTTTGCTCCAGCATTATATTCCTCTTTATTACCATAGAAAGGAGTGGTATTATGTTGGTATTTCAGTTCCTGGAAAAATAATGGCTCTAATTCTGGAAGAAAACTAAATGAAACACAGGTGCAATTCCTTTTTAAAAATAGAATCTAAGTAGAATAAAATACACAATTTGTCAGGCAGATAATCAGCATAATTATGGTGATATATTTTTGTATTTCTATAGACTTTCTCAGAGGCACTGGCTACTTCAAAACCCTGTAGATAACCTGATTAATAAACACAGTTAATCCCTCTCCTGCTTGGTAACCCTGGCACCAGGACAGACTGAGTTTGCTAAAAGCTTATTTTCTTTTTCCTTGAAATTGAGCTATCTGGCCAGACTTGGTCTATGTGTGGATTCAAACTGTACTGATACTTGCTATTCCCCTAGACCTTAAATCTCTACTAATACACCTTTCAGCATTGTACTCATCCAGGTTGTTAGTTATTTGATACACCTTGTGAGAAGTGCCACCTCTCACAGGAGCTCCTGACTTTTCCACGTCCTTTGCTTTTAGTCTCTTCTCAGACATGAAAGCCAGACAAGTAATTCCCTCCTTAGAAAGCAGAATATTTTCTCATCTTCTTCCCGGCAGCTGTGTTTCACTTAGCTTGTAATGTGCTCTCTGTCTAAGACAGTGGATAGGGACCAGTGATGGTCAGCCCCTGACCCAACTCTGCCTCCCCGTTCCTTTGACGTATTCAGCCTATTGTAGAAACTACCCAGTTTTAGCCGTACTGTGGCGAATCGCCATGTTGTTGTAAAGTGAGCTCAGACCACGGGGACTGAGGTTATGTGTCAGTGGAATGTTGTTTCCAGGCATTTTCAGTCGTGCTAATGGCTTAGCAAAATACTGAGACCTGCTGAATCTAATGCTAATAGAGAAGTGGTTTTCAGGAGCTAGGCTGAGATACCAAAGCAGCTTGTCATCCCCACTTCCTTTGTGTGGGGTTTACAGAACTAACCAGCTCAGACCTTTCAACTAACTTCTACTTATTCTATTTGGATTTTTTTTTGGTTTAAATAGTAAAATTTTCATTAATTTCTGTGTTTCTAAAATAAAATTTCTCCTTTCAATGAAGATTTTTTATTGTTATTGAGAATTAGCAATACAGTTTTTAAAATCTCTCAAGCCATTTTTTCCTCTAGCAGTAAGTATGATACTTAGATTTATTTTAATGACTGTAAAGTTGGCAGAAATTTTGTTTTACTTTTTTTTAAATGACTCTTAGACATGATACCCATGTCTAAAGATATCTCTTCCCACTTCCATTATGTGTTTTGGCTTAAGGAGAGCAAAGCCCTGATATCACTTGACTCACTTTCCACTAGAGTCTAAGATTATAGCCAAAGGAAAAATCAATAGGATTGTTATCAGAAATACAAGAAAAAGGTCTTGAATAGAGCATGTAAGCAAATAAAGTTTTTTAAACAGTTTTAACAAGGTAATTTACCTGCAGGAAAATTTTGCTAAAACATGAGAGTTGGCTGAGGTACAGAAATTCACACAACTACAGAACTCTGTCCTCCCTGTTGTACGTAGATTCTGTTTTCTCAAGGTGATGAGACTTAGTCTCATTATAGGAGTAAATTCCTCATTGCTGTAAGATATAAAAAGAACCTGCTGCCCCCATATTCTAGTTCTAGAGAACAATTTTTCCTTCTCGCTAATCATTTTATATTGCTTATCTAGAATGTGGTTACATAAAATATAATTAGAACAATACTGACAAGATCAGATTAAAATAAAATTACTTCTGATGCGCTGGGTGCAGCTCCTTGGTTACCTTCCCACTCTGCCCATTCATCTTGTGCTCAAACAATTTTCTGTCTCCAGTGATAATACTACCAGCAGGAAGATACCCATACAACTAATAATGCTGCCCTAGTTTACACTTCTGCAAGGTTTAGTGCTAAACTAAATACTATCACCAATTCCATTTTCATCGTTCATCTTACAATTATGTTTATTTTAGTTGGGTTTTAAGCATCACCTTTTAGGATTGTAGGATTCTCAGTTTTCCTTTAAGTAAAGTGAAGAGATTTTCTAACATTCCAGATACAAACTGGAAAATCTGAAACTCCAAGACTCAAAAAAGAAAAACCAAGCCGACACATGGGGTGAAAAAAAGGCTTAGGATTAAAGTCCTTATCATGATTTTTGGTTGACTCATGGGCATTGAACCTGTGAAACCGGCTTTGCTGCACACTCTTTACTAGCAATTCAAGATTATATATATCAGTTAGAAGTAATTTTTATAATCTGAAGGGCCCACAATTTAAAAGCTAGTGCTGCAAACAAGCTACAACATCCATAAGGTAAAGGGAAAAAAAGGCACTGAATTTTTTAAAAAATGTTTTAACAACGTATCTGAAAATTTTCATGTCTGAAAATTCAAAGTCTACATGCAAGATCTTTGTACTGCTGAAATCTAATCGTGTTCTATCATCAGATTTTTTGTACCAGAACAAGTCATTCCTCTGTGCTGCATTAGAAAGAAGCCAAGCTTTCTGCAAGCTATACTGTGGTTTAGTTTTACTAGTGCAATGCATCAATCCTAGGACTGGCATCCTAATGAGGACAAGAACTGTGCCTTCATACAAAGAGGACTAGTTCCCCCTCCAGTCTGTTTAAAATATTGTTCACAGCTTCAACCACACTATTAGTTACAGAGCCTGCTTTTCCTCACAGGAACTAATACAAATGATATGAAATCTAGGTCAATATACCCAATGTTTGCTGACTTGATTCCACATCACAGTAACTAATCTTGATTAGTTACAAGAATCACCACCTTTCACTTTGCCAGCACTCCTTGTCCTCAGCCTGCCATTTGCCCTTGTTCTTTGGAGAAGTGTTATTAGAAAAAACAGCAAGCTTCCCTGCATCTGCCCCTTGTTCCTCAGAGCTTGGCTCTGCTGTGGGGTACACTTGGCTGGCCTATGACTGCTTATATAGTCTGCCAGCAGCAAGTCATAAATAATTTCTTATATTTGCAATATAGTGGTCTCATTGCACCCCAAAGCTCCCGTCTTCTCAGTCTGCTTGCTCTGGCACTGGTATTCATGATTTTAAACCCCTAGGGATTTATTTTGAAGGTCTTTAGTATAATGTGTTTACCACTGAGACCCCAAGCATATCATACTGACTGAAAGGGCACAGTAGTAGACTGTGAACACAGCAGCAGATTCGAGTGCTTGTGAGTGTGATGGAAGTTATTCCATATAGCCGTTGTCTCACCACAGGGTAGAGCTAGACAAGAACTATAAGAAAAGATTCATCAGAATGAAAAGTGTTCCCAGGAACAGATTTTTGACAGGCTCTGCTCACAAGAAAAGCTCTTCAGCCTGAGGGTGGCAGATCTTAGCAAAACTTATGACAAGAACCATGTGATTATGACACATAACTAGAATACAAGAGCTCTTTGGGCATGGGAACCAAAGGGTGGGCACCATATAATGTGAAAAACTTCCAAATACATTTTGGCAAGACATGGGGGAAACTTTACATCACAAAATATTTTGGTTTGCTTTTCAGAAGAAAACTCCTCCCATTTCTATACTAAATCTTGAGTTGAAAATGGGGACAGAAAATTTAAGCCATGGAGGAGGAGGAGAAATCCACCTTTTCCATGGCAAGAACAAGAAGATATCAAGTATATGTCATACCAAGGAACCATCCACTCTGCCTCAGGTTCTTGGTGCCTTCTTTTTCTCCATGGCTGTGTTACTCATTTCTGCCAGCATGTTACAGACAAAAGTGAGTGTATAACACCGGGAGTTTAGATGCAAGAAATAAGGTGGTCAGTGCCCCAGAGTTTATGAGAAAGGACAGAACATCTTGACAGTACAACAGAGCAGTTAAGTCACAAAGAAAACAAGATTATTTTATGTTGTTTCTGTTTCAGCCTGGGCAAAGCTAGATTACAGCAAGTCTTGACAACCCTCCTTGTTCAAGCACAGGTCTTTTCTTTAATTAACAAATAAGCTAGGGAAAGAATTAAAACTACTAATTTGTTGACTAAGGATGAGTCTGTGTCCTTGTTTCCCACTTTACTGCTCTCCTATTATTCTCATCCTGTGTATTTCTTCTATTAAATACTTTACATTTGGGCTGAAGAATGGGTACTGAGGGTCTTAGTTCCCTCTTCCTGTTTGGAAGACTACTGTAACAGAAAAAGCAATGTCCTTTGTTAAACCAAACTACAGGAATTCAGCAGGCAGCCTCTAAGCCACTAATCTGAATGTAATCCAGCTATACTTTTGAGCAGCACCACAAAGGCGAAGCAGGGGTATTCATCCTCACTGATACACGTGCATTTATCTGAGTATTAGCTGGGAAATTTATGTAAGAGCACTCTTTCCTGAACAGTAGCAAATCCATACATACAAAGATTGGGAGATTGTTGTGCACTTTGATTTACTTTATTGAGTAATCATCTGATAGCTACAATGGTGAATTGGAAGTTAAAAAATAAAATGAAAGAAAGAAAAAGAAAATAAAGAAGAAAAAGGAAAACCAACCCCCTTAAAAAAATCCACATCGTATTTCCCCATATTTTGGGAAACAGGCTGAAGAAAACATTCTACACTGTAGAAGACACATGTAACTGCTGATATCCATGTTTTGACATTGAAATTATCTGAAATAAGTCTGAAGCATATAGTTCTAGAGCCTCAACCAAAAGAGGTTTATAATGATAGCATGGATACATCACCACTGTGAAGATGTTAACATGTTAAGGATTCTGGGATACCAATCTGGTATAATCAGCAATATACTGGGTTCCTGTGAAAGATGTGACATTTCTTCTTAAGGTCAGCTTTCAGAGAACTTTGAAAAACAACATTTTAGACTGATTACTTACAGTACTCCTTTGCTTGCAGAAAAACAGGAGAGTAGTTCAATAAAAACTGAATACATGATCATTTTTCTGACTGGATTTGATTAGTTGCATAACTTCAGCGAGATTATCACAGTGTGATCTAGTTAAGCTTTTAGGATTATATGAACACCAGCACCAAATTAATCTTTGAATCAGACAACTGAGATACTTGTAAACTCTCATACATTTCTGACCACTTATGAAGTCTCTCCTAGTCCCACTGCTTCAGTAAGCATTTGATAGTGCAGCATTTTATTGACAAAGCAACACAGTCTGGACAGATTCCTGGCTTCTCTCTCCTTGCAAGAATAGCATGCCACCTTGTCGAACTCCCAAGGATGCAAACTGGGATTATTTTACAAAAAGTCTCCCTTTGTATCATCTGAAATAAAAAACCTTTCCCCCAGAACTGCCACTGTTTTGATAGTGAATTCCATGCTGAGTTGTACAACTGGTTACTCAGTTCTTTGGCTGATTTTGAGAGTTGCATTCAAAAGTTACTCTGTGTTAGAGGCATTTAGAAAATATATTTATACCTGGTATTGATACTCTTTCAAGTACTCTTTTAGTCTTGTTGGTAATGGCAGCTCCCAGATCTGATTTGTGCTCTTGTTTATAGTTATTCTGCAGCGGTGTTGCAGAGATGGAGCAGATGTGTAGAGGGGTTTGTTCAAGTAAAGATGAACCGTTCCATTTGAAGGTGTTTCAGTTCTATCCTTGCACATAAGAACATAGTACTCAATCAAATGCACAACACTGTTGAACTGTTTAAGTCTAGATCTGACACAAGTGATAGAGTCCAGTCTGAACTTGCCATCTTGATATTCTATACGTAGGTTGGTCGGTCCCGCTGATGTTTTTACCGATATAGTCAGTAGATATTCTGAATGCGAACTGTCCCTAACCAAAAAGGTCCCTTCGGGGGCATCTTGTAACCTTTCTTTAGCTTCAGCAACAGTCATGTTGCCCCAGTACCATCCTGTTAAAAGATGAGAGAAAGGGATTTGTTTATTCCTGTTTATTTTAAAACTTGCTCTGGCTGATATATTTCTAGTCACCCATTTCTTTAGTTGTTTGAAAGCTAAAGTCCTGCAGGCACAGTAAGTTTTTATTTGCTATTTAAATTCACTTGTTTTACAACGCGTCTCGTTCTGACAGAGCCATCCAACTCACTTTTAATTTTCCTATCTATTCATCCACACGCACAAACTTTCCTGCGGGGCGGACGCGGCGGGCGGCCCTGCAGTGACACCCTGCAGTGACACCCTGCAGGGAGAGGGACGCGTCCCGCCGCTCTCGCTCCCGCCGCCAGGCACAGGCTGGCAGCCCGCAGAACGCCCGCTTCGGGTAACTCCGAGCCGGCTGCTGCTGAAATGAGCTTTGCCTAGCGATCGAAAGCAAAGGCATAAGAAAGCGACTTCGGCGAGGTAGCCGCGGTCCTGGCGCGGCTGCGATGAAGACAAAAATCCCTTCCCTCCGCCCGCGACCAGCCCCCGGTCCTGCGGGGCCGGGCGAGCCGCCCCAGCCGGCGCGGGGAGCGCAGGTACGGGGCCGAGGGGATGCGGCCGCCCCGGCCCTGGCCCGGCCGGGGATCCCGGGCTGCCGCCGGGGCGCGGCGCTGCCGGCGAGGCGCTTTCGCTTCGGCCGCCGCGCTCCGCGGAAGGTCGGACTCGTCGCCGCCGCGGGAACGCGACCTCGCAGCGCCGGGTGCCGATGCCGGGTGTCGCCCCGCCGCCCCGCTCCCCTCTGGGCCCGGCGGAGATCCCGGCGCGCCGCTCCGCCTCCCCCCGGACAGCGCCGCCGCCCCGGGCGCTCTCCCCTTCCCGGGCGCACGGGCTTACCTGCCCGCCGCAGCTCCTCCATGGCCGCGGCCAGCTGCTCCGCCTCACGGCGCTCCTCGGCAGCGGGCGCCGCCGTCCCGGGCTGCCCCCAGCGCTCCCGGGCGCTCTCCGCGCTCTCCAGGGACTCGGCGGAGCGCAGGGTCATGGGCGGCGGCGGGCGCGGCCCCGCTCGCCCGCGGGTCGGGGGCTGCCGGCAGGAGCGGGCTCCGGTTCGCCGCCGCGGGGCTCAGCGCATGGTCCCGGCCCCCGGCCCGGGCGCCGCCTGCGAGCCGAGAGGAGAGGAGAGAGCGCGGTTAGCGGCGAGACCCGCCAGAGGCGCTCCCGACCCGCAGCGCGGTTCTGGCGATCCCGCTTCGGAACTTCCCAGCATCCAGAGGAAGGACCCGCGGCGAGAGATCACCTCCCGGCGGAGCGGGGGAGGGACATCTCCTCCCCCCGCCGCCCAGCCCGGCCCCGGCTCCTCTCCGCCGAGGGCTCGGCAGCCCCAGAAGGTGAGAAGGTGGTCTCCCCCTATCGCAAAGGCCAACCCGCCGATGCCCCGCTCCCTCGCCCGGGGCGGGCGGGCCCGGCTGGCGGCTCCCGGGCTTTTAGGGAGGGAGGAGAGTGGGGGAGAGCCGTGCCCGGAAAGGTGCGGGGAGAGGAGGGGGAGGCGACCAGCGGAGCGGGGCAGAGGTCCCGGCCCGGGGCTGCCCGGGTTCACGCTGCCGGGCGAGCGGACGGCGGGCACGGGCGCCTTCCAGTAAGGTCATCCCGCCAAGGCGCGGGGCAGTCGAGGAACGGGAGCCCGGCGGGGGCCGCGCTCCGGGGCCGGGAGAGCTCCCCGCGGGCAGCGGCGGGTCGGGCTGCGGGCCGGGAGGGAACAGAAGGGGCGAGCACGGTGGAGGACGCGCTGTAATTAGCGCGGGGCAGGAAATACGCTTTGTCCCGCTCCATTAAGTGCTGATAGTAGGGGTGAAAAAAAAAGAAAATCTTTCCTCTTGGTTGAAGCGAACAGAAGGGACAAAAAGGGCCTCTTCTCCTCGGGGGGCACCGCCGCATCAGCAGCGACACAAAGGCGGGCAGAAGCAGCGGGGGAGCCCGGCCGGCC
Source organism: Zosterops lateralis (assembly GCF_965231275.1). Lineage (NCBI taxonomy): Eukaryota > Metazoa > Chordata > Aves > Passeriformes > Zosteropidae > Zosterops > Zosterops lateralis. Next base: position 29,780,677 of record NC_139765.1, read on the forward strand.
CGGCCGAGGCGGAGGGACGGGGCTCACGGGGAGGAGCGGGAGCGCCCCCGGTGCCTGCGAGCCGGGCACTCTCCGCCAGGTGAGGGCTGTGCTCAGGGAGTTCCCCCCTAACAAGTTCCGCCGCGGAGATCAGAAACTTCTCCAAATTAAACTGTAGTGCCAACAGAGAGGGTATCCCGACGGCTTTCTACCCCGACATACGCAGACACACAGGCGGGAGCCCCTGGACAAAGCCATCCCCTCCTTTCCCGGCGGCTCGGGGCCGGGGCAGGTGCCTGTCCCCGGGGAGGCTCCGGGCGCGGGGCCGGCGGGCGCAGGTGGGAGCAGCTCTCCCTCCCTCCCTCCCTCCCTCCCTCCCTCCCCGCCGTGTCCGGGCGCGACCCCTTGTGAAAGAGGCTCTGGGAGCCGCGAAGCGCCGCCGCCGCGGGAGTTCTGTGGGGACGGAGGGCAGGCGAGGCGGTGGCGGCCACAGCCGGGCGTCCCCCGGGCCGGGCGAGCAGCGCCGGAGCAGCCGCCGCCGGCTGCGGGGAGCCCCCATCCCGGCGGAGCCCCCATCCCTGCGGAGCCCCCATCCCGGCGGAGCCCCATCCCTGCGGAGCCCCATCCCGGCGGAGCCCCCATCCCTGCGGAGCCCCCATCCCGGCGGAGCCCCCATCCCGGCGGAGCCCCCATCCCTGCGGAGCCCCCATCCCGGCGGAGCCCCCATCCCGGTGGAGCCCCCATCCCTGCGGAGCCCCATCCCTGCGGAGCCCCCATCCCGGCGGCCGGCAGCGCCGCACCGGGAGCGGGGTGGGAAGGCCGCCTCCTCTCGGCTGGGAGCGCGGCGGGCACCGGGCGGAGGGGGCAGCGACAAGGGGAGACTCACCCGGGCTCGGCGGGACGGGGCCGGGGCCGCCGCCTGGAGGTGGGGCGGTCAGGTCGTCCCGGCTCCCGGCGGCGTCGGGGGGCCGGGGGGACGCGGCAGCCGCCGCCGGGGAGAAGCGTCGAGGCTGCGCTGGGGCGGACAGAGGCTGCCGGAGGAAGATGGTGCTCCCGGGGAAACAACACCCTCCGCTCCCCCCGCTCTCCCCGGCGCGGGCGGTCTGCTCGCCTTTGATTGCGAGGCGAGGGCATCCTGCCCCCGCCGCTCCCCCCTCCCGGGATGGTTACATACAAAGGCTGCTTTCCAGGAACTTTCCAGGAACCGCATCATGTGACAGGACCCGCTCCGGCGCCTCCGCCGCGGTCGCGGCCAGCCGGGGCCGCCGCACCGAGCCGCCGCCCCTGTCACGCCGGGGCAGCGCTGGCCGAGCCTGCCCCCCGCCGCCTCCTCCTCCTCCTCCTCCTCCGCCCGAGGGGGACGCGCAGGTCAGTGCCCGGGGCCGCGGGGGGGGCCGAGCGGGGCACGGCGGGACCCCCGAGGGGAGCGGGCGGGAGCGGGAGCGGAGCCGCCCGTCCCGGGGCCGGGGGCAGGAGGGGAGCCCGGCCCGCCCGGCGCCGGCACCTGAGCCCGGCGGGGCCCGCCCGCGGGCCGGGAGCGCGGCGGGGCCGGGGCCAGCAGCGCCCTCCCTGCCAGAGCCTGGCGGCGGCCGCAGCTCCCGGGACACCCCACCCTGGTCCCCACCCCCCCTGCCCTCCGGCGCTGAATACCTCGGTGCTGCACACTGCCAGGGCCGCCGATGCGCGCGCCGACTTCCTCCCCCTCCCCCCCGCTTTAAAAATTATTATTATTATTTTTTTAAATAACCACGAAGCTGTTTTTCAGCGTAAAGATGGTTGATTGCGCCGTGGGCGCTGCTCGGTGAGCAGCCACTTTTCCCCGCTGCCCCGGCGGCCCCGAGAGACTTTAGAAAGAGACACACACAGAGGGGAGAAAAAAAAAGAAAAAAAAAAAAAAAAGAAAAAAAAAAAGGAAAGAAAAGAGGGGAAACAAAGCAAAAGTAGCTGTAATAGTCTCACCCCAGCACTTGGCTGCGGGTCAGGGCTCCCTGAAAATTGCACGGGGTTATCTGGGAGGAAGAACTGACGAGAGAAGGATTAAGGGGTGTCTTTTTAAAGATTGCAAGAAAGAAACCCAAGCCTATAAAATAATAGACGATAATATCTTTAAAAATCGGGGCGGGAGGGGGGAGGGAGCCTTTGTTATCAAAGCAGTAAATGAATATGTATTAGGCTGGACTGTCTGGCTGGGGGAGCGGAGCAGCCCCTGCACAAAGCTCCCAACTGAGACACTGCCTTGGGTCTCACTCCCCACAAACATCTGAAATGCAACGTTTCTTAAAAAAAAAAAAAAAAAAAAAAAGAAAAAAAAAAGGAAAAATAAGGGCTGAGGAAGGATTACAAATCCTGAAGGTTTTTGTAACAGTCACTGCTTATAATTTTTAAGCATCAGGGGATAAGATAATTAATAGTTATCTTAAAAAATAAGTTCTGTATTTAGTAATTAGGTAAATTCATCTGAGAAAAAAAATCTACTTTGTTAAGTGAAATATTGGTCAGTATGATTTCATCTGTTTGTAATGCCTGGGTGCTTTTGAATTTAATTTATTCAGTTTATGAAAAAAAGGTGGTTTTAATCACTGGCAGCAGCACAGATTTAAAATGAGGTCTGAGGAACAAACGGGCTTTCTTAAGCATTCTCAGAAATGGTTTAAAACAATTTAGATCTTGAAGGTCATTCTCGTTCCTCTTTTTGTCTGTGAAGTTCAGACAGCCCCACATCCAGCCTCCAGTGACAGTGGTGGAATCCCCACTAAGTTTTTTCGTTGGATTGATGTGAAGAGGGGAGAGAATAGGTTTGTGCCCCTTGAAATTTAGTTGACAGTTCAGCTACCTATGATGTGAGATCTTGCAAAAAACCTCCATTACTTTTTCAAAATGACACTGACTTCACTGTGTTCAGAAGAACAATAATAAATTAATACAGATCTATTTTTATTACTAAAATAATTCTGTATATGTAGGCACAGAGCTTTTGCTCAAAAGATATGTTCTTCTGATATCACAATATTAAAATTAAGGCTATTTCTTTGAAGTTCATTAATGCATCTTGGAGAAAATGAATACATCTTGTCTAGATGCAAAGCTGCTTTTTTTACAGCTTTGCTGTAGTTCTCTTTTCCTATGTTACTTTATTAATGGGATTTTTATGTGGCTAGTATCTCAAGACTTCCTTTGCTTCTGCTGTTTATTCGTCACTTGAAGTCATAATAATTTGTTTCTAAAACCACAGCTGGCTGCCATAAAGGCAGAGGGGGGAAGACCACGATTTATGTGGTGAATGAGAAACAAGAGCAGAAGAATGTAATAAATGTTTGTTACTTAAAACTTCAGATATTGTTATGAAAAAGGTAGCATAAAAATTAAATAGGCAGTATATCAGCAGGATCTTTCCTAAACAGAGGTCTGTTGATTTTTTTTTTCATGAGAACTTAGTCTCTTAAAAATAGCACTAAATATCTGATAAACTTACAAGAGTAATGAAATTCAAACTTTAAAAACTGCAAATCGATCTTTAAATGACAATAGTGGCACCTCATAAGAGTGCTCTGCTTCACAGTTACCTTTATTCTCTGGCTTGAGACATCTGAAAGTGCTATAGGCTCCGTGGAGTATGTTTATATTTCACTGTTCCTTTCAACAATGTTAGTTGCTCTTTTTCTCCTCTGTCTGCACAAGTCTTCCCTAAGAGTCACAAGAGAGAAAAGAATAGTTGTAAGGGTAAGAAAAGGTGACTAAATTAAATTACTTTTGGGACTATGGGCCGTATGTAGTGCATGAAACTACTTAAAGCTACTTTTAAGCTTCTTTGGCACTGGGATATTTAATAGAGGTTTGATCTGCCTGAGGAGTTTTACTTTATAAAAATCAGAATTGAGTGGGAGAAAGATGTGAAATGGTAAAAGGGAAAAGAAGGAGCAGACTCAGAAAACTTAGTTTTCCATCATATAAACAAAATAGTTTTTTTAATCTGCCATGTAACAAACAGTAATTCTTCTAAACAGTCACTAATACAAAAACTATAAAGTGGGGCTTTAAAATTTTTATGTACATTTGAAACCACATGCTTTATTTATTTTTAATCTCTGTGTTTTGGGGTAGCAATTCTAGAATAATTATTGCTGTACATATACAAATACGAATGCTTCTGAGACAGTTCTAGAGGCATATCATCCCACTAGAGATGAAAGGCACAAACTTAAGCAATCCCTATTTTTTTTCCTGATATCTTTTGCTATTCATGAATGTTGCTTCTGACTGTATATCATCATATAATAGATACTTTTGATCATGTTTTATATTAGTAGTGAAAATATGGACATTAAGAGTTCTTGAAAATCACAAGCAGAATATATTGTTTCTGATGAGTTCAAATGCATATGCTCAAAATGGGGATTGATGAGTGAATTTATTTTTTATTTTTCCTTCAGGCAAAAATCCCTTTCAGGACCGAGGAAGGATCATGCAACCATGTTTTTGCAGTCCTGCGAAGCGTCTGTTGCTAGAAATTATTTTCACTTTGTTCCTGGAAAGTATGCCAAGTTTACTGGTGAGCTAGTATGCTGATTTATTTATGTAATATGATGTGAGCAGAGGGGGGGTAATGTGTTTTTGACTCAGCTGATTTTGCTAAATTTGCTCTGATTGACTGAAAAGATTTACTGAATTATTAAGATAGATTTACCTAGCTATGTGGAAGAATACAAGGGGCCTTTCCTTGCTGTCTTCATCCTTAACTCCCCAAAGATGCAGCACAGAATATCCATTATCCATGGTATACCATTTGGTCAGTTAAAATCCCCTTCAGTTAAAAGAACAGCTATTACTTATCACGTACATCTACTTATTGATCATATTTTGACAGCTGTTTACCTGAACTAGTCTAAATAACAGTGTACAGCTGCCAGGCTTTCTCCCTGCTCTGGGATTACAGTCTGGTTCTTGAGCAGAGAAATATGAATATTGAGCCTTTAGCTCCAGCAAGTTGGAATGAGTTAATTGTAACTCCACAGCACAAACAAGGTCTGCAGTATGAATTCTTAGAGGATTTCTCTCTTAGCAGTGAGGAGAAAGGTTTGCTTATTTCACAAAGAGTTCCTAAAACATAATAAATAAAACATAGAGAAAACAAATATTTTAGTGTATGGGATCACCCTGCTCTTTCCAGCTGCCTGAGGAACAGAATGTTTTGATGAAATAGATTAAGATTTATACCAAACAGTTTTACTCTTTACCGGCTGCCACCTTATTTCCTGCCATTATTATCTATTCACATGTGAATGCCTTGCCTTTCTTGATAATATACATTTGATAAAGGAGAATAACAAAAGAATTCAGGGAATAATTTCTATGAATCAGGGGTGCTCTAAAAGGAAACCAGCACTTGTATTTTAAAAGCAAACCTCAAAAGATGGCACCAAGACAGTAAATACTTTGAAATAACATCCAGATTCTTTTCTTTCGGAGACAGTTGATAGAAAGAAGGATCATTCCCTTTGATTCAGTGGACAGATAATCACTGACAAGCAGGGAACTGACTATAAAAAGGTGGCATTAAAGTCCATCTCTCATCTCATCCTGTGCTATCTACTATCTAAAAGTAAAGGCCTAAACTGCATTGAGTAAGAGGTTACCTAGACACTTGGGATCTTCAATGAAAATAAATGTAGTGCTTGCTTAGTTTCTCCAATTTACTATTTACAGTTTAAGGTAAAACCAAAATAACATAAAAATACTTTGGATGGGCATGTAAAGGAAAAGTAGAACATGGTGATGCAGTAAGTATAAAAAAAATATAAAGTAAGTTAAAAAGTATACAAAAAAAAAGATAATTTACACAGCAGTTTTTACTTTATGCTATGTTAGGCTTCTTTATAAACAGCAGAATTCTGGTCTGTCACTATGTTATTTTGTGAATTACCGAGTTTCACTCTGACTAAAACTAGCTAAATATTGCTGCAAGTTACTGGAGAATGAGTTGTAAATATACACGGTTTGATAGCATTTTCTTCCCATTCATGCTTCCTTCTCATGAACATGGTAGAAAGAAGGACAGCTGGAAAGGACCATTTTTGATACAGTCTTTTCAAACAACTACTAGCAGAATATTTGGTATGGATTTTAATATTCAGATTATAGCATAAAATGCTATGACTGTAATATTTATTTACTTTGGTTTATTGGCTGAGAAAGAGCATATAGGTGTATATATCCACTATGCCTATACACACACGTGTTCAGAACCATGCTCCTTGAAGTTTTGGATTTTTCAGAGAAACATACACACTTGGGTGGGGTTTTTTTTGTTTTGTTTTGTTTTGTTTTTTTTTTTTAAATCCTAGAGATAGCACAGCTGAAAGCACAGTGAAATCTTGCACTCTCCTCCTAGATGCTGCCAGAAAAAACAAGCCTTTTATGCTTGAGGAGGCTTGAGATGTTTTTCTGCCAGTTGTGAGTCCTACGGCTCAAAGTGAAAGACAGCAAGTAATGTCTGTGAAAAAAGTTTTCCTGACAGACAGCATGAAGGCAGCTCTCCTATATTTTGCCAATCCATAAGTAATAAAGTTTCTTTGTTGGCAGAGAGTCAGTTTTGAAACTAAGAAGGAAAACTAAAACAGGTGATGCAGTGGCTATCTCTAAAGGGGAGATTTTTGAGTGAAAAGTAAAGTGAAGTAGAAACTGGGTTATGTGTCTCTGAATAAATGGCCTCCCATCAGAAAAAGATTAAATTTAAATCACTGTTCTAGTTCTTACATTAAGGATAGTTTAATTCACCCAGAGCTATTTGGCCTTGAGGATGAATTCCTACAATTAAGTGTTTATGATTGAAAGTGCTGCCATGGAGAGCAGACAGATGAATATCATTTTAGGAGTACTGTGAATCATTAAAAGAGTTGTAAAACCTTTTTCTGAGCATGAGCCACTTTTAAATTTCAGGCTAAGGCTACAATAGACTTCAGCATAAGGCCTGACGTGTTGCTGTACTTAAAGAGTTTGAATAACAGGATAATCAACATTTACTAATGTATTTATATAACTTTAAACTTCTTACAGTTAATTGAAAATATGTTGCCTGTTGTATGTGAATATGCTGCTGGGCTCAATTGCATTTTTCAGATTAGTGCATTAGTGCAGTTAGTGTCAGGTAATGAACTTAACCTGCCTCTGACGTGTTGGCTTCTTTTGGCTCAAGATAGGCATGGCTGCTTTCCCTGCTTCAGTGTAAAGAGAGGCTGGATGTGGAATGTCATACAAACCTGGACAGGTGACAAGAAAACAGAGTTAGCTGCCAACTACCTTCTCTCTGTTTGTCAGGATTAGTGCTTGCTCTTTGTCAGGATGGCTGAATGCATCGTCCTGAATCTGACTGGCATATTGGGAGGACATAAACTGAAATAGTGTCCAGACAGGCTGGCAGTTTTTAGGCTCAGGAGATTAAACAGACATAGAGCTACTCTTCCTGGTTAAGGAAAGAGCATTGGTCCAAAGCTCGCCTTTTCTTGGCATAGCCTGTCCATTCCCAGAATCACTTGCTTCTCCTGTAAGCAGTTTTTCCAGGTATGTGGAAATTAAAGCTCAAACAGTAGTAGATAAAATTGGACAGGCTGCTTGAAGCAGTATCTCCCCCTGTACTGTGCCCAAAACCATCCCGTGGCTCTGACAGGGCTCTGCCTGCAGCAGGGAAGAGAAATTAACTCGTGCATCTCCTTAACAACTTCAGCTTTCAGACTGGTGTTTTAAGAACAACCCCAGTTTCAGTGGGGCTCAAAACTGCCATCAGTCAGGAGGAGCCTCATAGGCTGTTTGGTCATGAGGTGGCAATTCTGTCCTGAGGTGGGGTGAACAGCTTGGGGGAGAGTAATAACTCCTTTAGCCATCTGATTTTAATCCCTTACCATATGTGACTTGAAGTCCTTAGATGCCCTCTACTGCCATATACCAGAATTAACAGATGGCTCTGTGTAACCAAATTCAGATTTGCTTAAGTTTGTTATTATCTCTGTCTTTATATATGAACGAAGGAGGGGAAAAAATATCCATAATTATTACAAAATATGCAAAGTGTTTTATAAAGTGTGAGTTTGGGCTAGACATATTTTCTGACTTTCAATGCCATTGCCCTATATTTCAAAATCTAACACTAATTTTAGTAGTCTCTTTGGAGCTCATTTCTCTGATAAATTATTCCTCTGTGAATAAATGTGATCTGGAAAGATGCCTGAGGCACAGCAGAATTTTTCCCCAGCATTTCATGCCACATGATGCTAGACAGAAGGAAGGTGCAAAACCTGCTCCTGTCGATCAGGCTTTGTTCCGCTGAGGAAGGAAAGGATGCATTTAGTTGTCAGACATATGTTTTGTGTAAGACAGAACAGCAGGTAAGACTGTACCTAAAATGGAAGAAGAATGGAATTTCTGTCCCACCTTTGCCTGTGTTATGACAGGTTTTGTGTGCTGCCAGGCACAAAGCAATCCTAAGTCAAACAGAACTAATCTTGGAGGAGATCACTCGTCAGGCTCTTAAGAATCAAGTGGCTCTGTGGTGCTTGAGCTTTAGCTGTGTTGGGTGTGTCCACTCCTTTTCCTTCTATAAGGAAAAGCCAACAAAACAATCCCACCTTTAATTCCCTGGCCCGTGTTCCTGTCGCTGATTTGACTGAGCGGGTTTGGTCCAAATTAGCAGCCACATTTTGTGCACATTTTTAAACACGCCTTACCTTTCCTGAGGAGAGTATTATGTCTTTCTACTCCAGGTGTTTGTTGCTAATGTTACAAATAGAAGCAGGTGCGGCAGGAGGGAGTGTGAGCCTTCCAGTGGAACATGTGACAGCAGGGACCTGCTCCAGGTAAACGGAGGACATGCTAGAGGGCATCTTCCAGCCTGGTAAAAGGCTTGAGTTCATGAAGGGTGCAACTCTCACACTGTGCTTTCTTTTCCCTCCAGCACAGTCCTCTACTTTCAGATAGAGAAAGTAGATCTAGAATATGCTGCTTACATTTTTCAGGAGCTTTTATAATTTTTGCAGAACATAATCTCAAACTAACATAAGTCCATAACAAAATCTTCTTGTGAATGGGGGCTTTGTTCTGGGAGACTATTTTTGAAAATGCCAGGTTATCAGTTAGCCATTGCATAAAAAGCCGAAACATTAATTTGTTCATGTGCCTTTGTTTCAGCATATTCATTCCTTCAACAACTCCCCCAGCTTTTTCCAAGAAATGCATAGACCTCTTCAAGTCCTCCTGGCAGGTGGGCCGTATAATGTTATGGTGGCAAACCTGGAAAGCTTTACCAGTTTATACCACCCAACAATGTGGTTCAATGCATGTATTTTTATTAGATCCCCATTTCCCCAATTTCTTTAAGGGCATTTCAATCTTTCAGTGGCTTTTTTTCTTCCCCTGTCCATTAGGGAGTGAAATCATGTGTCCACAGAATGTAAATAACAGCTGTTTCTACTCAATTTTCATTTATATGCTTAGCACTTAAAAATAGCTTATTTCTAGAGGCTTTCACAATCTATTCAAAATTTCTCCTTAGTCAGAGGTACTAGTGAAATGTTAATGAAATCTCTTTGGTCTGGCTGATCAAAAAGGTGCAGCAACAGCAATGAAAGTCCTCAAATGACTGATCAGTTATGCTTCTGAGTTACACTTCAGCAAGCAGCTGAAATTATCTTTTAATATCCTCGGGCGTTTTAAGATCAGTTCCTTAGGCTGCTCTAACTGCTCTAAGGAGGCAAAATATGCCAGGTAAGGAGATTAATGGTTAAAAAAAAAAAATCTGTGCTGAACTGGTAGTGTATTTCTAGCAAAATTAATTTGTCATACCAGTACAGCCAAACAGGAAAAAAAAAAAACCAAACCCCCAAACAACACCTGGCAAGGTATTTTCAAGGGAACAGCTTATTTGCCAGTGTCACAGATCTTTGAATAAACAAACCCCTTATGCCCTGAGAATAACTGAAAAACAGCTCTTTGTTTTTTATACTACTATTTTCTCTTGTTGACATTTCATGACCCCTAGAGAGGGTACACATTTTTATTTATTGATGCTTAAATGAAGATTTTAAGAATTATGTTCCATTACTGTGGGGTTTTTTCCTCCAGAAAATTTTGGAAGACTTTCACCTCATTATTTTGCCAAGTGTGTCAACGTGAACCATTTCTTCAGATTTCTTTGATCCTCTGAAGACTGAAAATTACAGAACAAAGACATTTAGTGACCTTTGGTATGGTTCATTAACTCCAACGTTGACTGTAAAATGTGTACGGTTCATTTACTCCAACACTGATGTGTAAGAGATGCTTGCTCCTAAATCCAGATTTTGTATGGTGTTACAGAAGTGCACTTTCTTCTCTGCATATCTGTTTATTCAGAAGAAAAATACTTTTATTTTTACAGGAATCTCAAGTGGGGCATCTCTGAACTGGAGGCTCTGGACTGGTGGCTGAAATTGTTTAGAAAAGACTAATTATGTGTGTGAGTTGCTGTATGTATGAGCCTGTGCCAGACTCATTCAGACTCGGTACTCTGAACAGACAAAGGTAATCTAAGATCAGGTCATCTCTAAAAATGCTGGGGGTTCATACTACGTGTTTTCAGAGGGCAAGCTTGTATTTCTAAATTAAAAAGAAGTCCTGATGCCAAGGACTTATACTGGGAATGTAAGAGGAATGTATAGCTTATATTTACACTAGATGGGCTAGTGCCCTCTAGAGCAGACTCCCATGTTCACATCCCACAGTTCTCCTTGGACTCTTTCTGGGACCCCTCTAGACTCAACATGCAATTCTGATTTTTCTGTGTTATCTTTCAGCTTGAGGTTTGTGAAAGGATGTGAAACTGTCCTGCAGCCTGTTAGAAGTGTGCTTTCCTAGCATCAGGGGGAGCGTGTGTGTTGTGTGTTCTGGGATGCAGTAAGGTTGGAGGGCACAGCCAGCTGGGGGAGTTGAGCAGAGCAGGTCTTGTGAAGTCAAGCAAGATGTGACCTTAGGAGTGGTGCTTGCTGCTGTCCCAGCAGTGGGAAGCCACGGCTTTCAGGAGGGTTTGTGGAACGGGGGGAGGCGATGAGGAGGTGTGGGAGCAGCAGCAGGGGACTGAGCTTGCTCCCAGACTGCCACAGTAATGATGTGCCCAGAGGGATCCTGAACCTCTCCCTGCTGCCGGCACCACCTCGGGTGTGGTAAAGCCCAGGGTCCCGCTTTCCCCTGCCAGAGTTACACAGGTGTTTTCACTGCAGAATAAATGCAGCACTGTTGAAGAAATACAAGGCTTTTCCTGCATAGTTTGCACGAAGTCATGAGTTAAAATCTTGGTCATACTGAAACAAAACACTCACCCAGTTCTAATGATTCAAGCTTTTGTCCCTGGACTGGACAAGACCTGGCTAAGCACTGTGAAGGTACTAACCACTGCTGCTTGTCTCTCCACAGGCCACTGTGTCACCTTTCAGCCTTACCAGTTGCCTCTTTGGGCTCACTTCAAATCTTTCTCTAATGACCACGGCCATATAAAGTCAGTGAATTGTAACCCCACACAGCCAACACACAGCACACTTCTTTCAGTATTTTAATACAAATATATGCTCTAGAAAGGGAATTTCTGTCATTTTTCTTACGTCTGCTTATGATGAATTTCCCATTAATTTTATTTGCTCCGTACTTCTACTCTGGATAGGAAATCCTTTTTTCTTAATCTAGTTCTAAATTTTGTGGAACTTGCCACCACTCTGTTATTCCATCACTAACGCCAGGATTTTAACTGTAGGAAAAATGGCATGGGGGAAAGGGAATTCTGTAAACACCTATTCTTGGAAAATAACAAATGAACCCATACTGAAACCAGTCAGTATTAAAAATTACAAAATAAAATTTTAAAAGGATATGAAGCCTTATGTTACTTATACCAACCAAATGTTAACTAATTAAGGGTCAAGGAAATCTTTTTCCTAGCATTTGTTTATTATTCAATAGAAATTATCAGTTTGTCTTAACTAAAGCAAAGGTGAAGACCACTCCTGCAGCACAGCTCTGATGCAGTGTAACTCCTACAGATGCTGACTTCAGAAAAACAGTACTTAGCATATTATTTGTTTAAACAAATCAAACACATTTGAATGAAAGGTGAGAAACTAACAGTGTTCAAGACAAGTAACTTCAGCAGTGTTTAAAAAACTTGGTGCTAATGACTCGGAGTGTTTAAGAAACATTAATCTTTGCATAAAACTATTAAGCCCTGTTTTGTTACCATTAGTGAGTAGGAAATACATGTCTGTACAGGAAGGTCATGCTTCAATAGTTTAATCTCTTACTTAGGTTAATTTTTATTCAACATGGTAATGGCTTAGTGCAATAACTTTTCACTGTTTATTTAATTTTTCTCTGTAACTTTCATGGTCTACGTTTTGTTAGTTTTAGCAGAAGAGATGATAAAAAAAGTTCTTGCAGATTTTTTTTTTTAATCATCTCACATTTTGCTGATAGGGAGATCCTTTTGGTGAGGAATTAAACTTTGGTAGCAGTCAAAACTGGTTGTATCTGAAAAGGCAAACTGCCTTTGACCTGATATTGTTTTTCATCTTGACAAACAGTAAAGCTGAATAGAAGCACAACTTTTTCCTGTGATTCTGTTTCATAAAGACCAGTTGGCAAAGCTTCTTTAGTTCTAGTGGCTGTGCCAACATCTTGTGTTGTCTCTACATAACAAAAAACTTTGTGATACATTGATTATCACTTCTCATCTGCATCATGACCCTTAATAAAGTGACATGCCAGGCCATAAACTTCTACTTCTCCATGAGTCACGAGAAACAAAATTGCTGACCAAACACGCTGTTTAGTTAATGCAGTTTCCACATATCTCCCACTGTCTGATCTGCAGTGTTCCAACAGCTGTAGTTGCACACAGTGGAACTAACATTCTGTGTCACTTGTATTTAAAGTTGCAGATAATTCTGTGCAAATTGCCCAGTAAATTATAATTTATCATGTTTGTTTTTGTAGAAGTACCTAAAGATAACAGGTGAAATCACAGGCTCATTTTATAAGAGGTGCCAGAAAGATACATAATTAAGTAACTATCTTATTTCTCCAAACAGCTTATTATTTTTAGCATTAGAGGGTTGATTAAATACAAGAAGGTGAGATTAAAATCCCATACACAATGTACATTTATAAATTAAATGTGTGAATTACTCTATATAGAAAACCAAGAGCTCCTATATACAGACTACTTGAAGGCTAGCAGAAACACCAAAAATGGTTTTATCTGAATTTTAAGATGCGCTCCTAAATTAAAAAAAGAGAAAGGCCCAAATATAGATATCTGAATCTCATCTTCATCCTCCCTTCACAGAAAAGGAAAATGCATCTCCAGAGAACAACTATGTGACGTATTCTAGACAATAAAACATTAAAATGTTCAACTGCCTTGTACATGTACTTTTTCTGTGCCAACTGACCATAAGGGGAGCCTGTGAAGATTAACTCAGGTTTAGATGTCTAATTAATATCTCAGTCTTGGAGATAACCCAAACTTTTATGTATTGGAGGTACACAATTTGTTCCTTTATACTGGTGAGCAGTGGGTTTGCTCTAGGTCAGTTTTGTTATATTGTAGCATTAAAATAAAACATACAGATGAAGAACGCAGTCCACATCTATTTGATCTCTCCATTTTATAACTTTGTATTGGCTTTGAGGATGGAATGAGCATGTGAGAAATTACAGCAGAGAAGCTTCTAAAATTCATAAAGACTGGAGTAACTGAAATGCAGTGCTGGCTTTAACAAGCAGCCGGTACTTTGACTTCTAATGCCACAATGATTTATTGTGGTACAGCAGAATTTGGACATGACAGATGAAGTTCAGACCTATTACAACAGCAGCAAGAGAGAAATTTCTTATAGAATTTAATAGCGGGAAGGGTGGGGAGGGAGGGAAGGATGGGTGGGTGGGGGGGCAGGTGGGTAACTGCTGCCTCCACTGTAGTCATGGGGAAGTGAAACAAAGTCATGACACTGGTCACATGGCTCCCATTACTGCCCCAACTGTCAACACATTTTTTCCTCAGACTGGGATGATGGAGACACTCTACATCAGCTAAAGCAAACGGGAAAAAACACCTTTGACCCTTTAAACCCAAGGCCTTTGGGAGGTGCCAGGGAGCTCCTTTCCCCGCAGCACTGGGGGTGTCACTAAGGGAGCAGCCAGGCCGCCTCCCGGGGCTGACGCTGCCCGCAGAGCCGCCCGCGCTCCGGCGCTGTGCGGTCGGTGCTGCCTCCCGGTGGTGCGGACACAGCTGCACAGCAGCGCACGCCGGAGAGAAAACCCGCCTTACAGGCGTCCGTTTTGTTGCAGCCTGGGATAGTTAGAGGAGGGAAAAGAATTCTTTTCGCTGAGGCACTAAGATTAATTGAACTGCGATTTAAATGGTCCGAATTCCTGTTCGGGAGCACTGGAACAGGCTGCCCAAGGAGGTTGTGGAGTGTTCTCCTCTGCAGACATTCCAAATGCACCTGGCTGCGTTCCTGTCACCTGCTGCAGGTGACCCTGCCTTAGCAAAAAGTTTGGACAATATGATCTCCAGAGAGTCCTTCCAGACCTAACACATCTGTGGTTCTGTGACTTAAGGGCAAAATTTTTGATACGTGACTGAAACAGAGTTTTCAAATGGCATGCAGAACAAGCAAGGCCTGAGGAGACTTTTAGTGAGACATTTAAAAAACAAAAATCCCTCAGTAAGATACACCCAACTTACTGTGCAACGAGCCTAAGACGCTCTGGAACACTAAATAGCTACTAGACACAAAGCAAATGACTAAGTGCCAAACTTGGATACAAAGTGCCAGAACAGACTTAACATTGCGACTTTTATGCAACTTAAGTTTTAAATTACAAAGAGCAATGGCAACAGAAAACAAATCCCAAACTAACTTTAAAATTTTTTTTTTTTCGCATAGAAGCAGAACAATAACCAAGTGGATGAATTCTGAATTCCAAGTTTTCAAGTGAAGAGAAACAAAGACAGTTGTTTGAGACCTAGAAAACCAAGAAGAGAGCTTCAGATTACTGTGAGAGTTATATTTTAATTGTGTCATGCCTCGGGTAACCCAGGAAAAGGATTTAGTAAAAGAAAACACAGTAACAATGCAGGGAAAGATTTTAAAATGTCAGTGTCACGAATTAATAACAGAAGGGCACAGGGTACATGTAATGAACATGTGTTTTAGACAGTCTCCAGCCACTGGTCAGAAGAGGAAGTACTTTAAAGATAGCAGGCAAGCACATCATAGATTTTTAGCTCTTAAAATGCCTGAAAAGCATCCAAAAGTGTTTGGGAAACATAGTGAAATCCAGTATTTCTACAGTGATTATGGATGTTTGATCACAAACAGGGTTCAACAGGCACAAACAGACAAATGTCCTAACAGGTTTCTCTGTAAAGCAAAATTTCTTAGCAGCATTAGGCAGCAATAAGCAAGAATAGGGGGAAAAGAATGGGGGAAAATAATTGTAAGCTTAAATTAGTCTAAAGATAGCTCTTCTTACACTGGAGTGAAGTCAAATGGTGACAAATTATGTCTCAGCTTTCCAAAAATAAAGGGGAATCAATTTTATGCATTGGAACATAACAGAACTCTACACAAGATGTAAGCTCACTTATTCACTGGAGTTCTTACCAGGCACCACAAACTGATGAAAACACCAAAATTTGTTGTACTACAAATTACTACAATCTATTTTAAAAAGTTATATTCCAGGCAGAAAAAGCCACGATTATGTTCATGTGATTGAACTTACAGAGTTAAGCAACCATCCTTCACAGGGCCCTCACAGACATCACTCCACAGCAGCAGGGTTATGTGAGCAACACACCATTAATAGGGAGCTAAAGTGACTTGGCTGATGTCAGCTTGAGCATGGACTCTGGTATTTTTTAAGCACACCAGAGTGAAGGAGCAAAATGATTTCATGCCCTGCCATGATAAAGCATTATCAGCTACCCAGCATACAGAGTTAAAAATGCACTGGCACTAGTTTTCCATAAAAATTTCCACAAGTATTTAACAGCAGTCTTTTTACAGACATCCAACATTGTTGTTTTCATAAATGAAGGATGTTCAAGGGAAAAAAGGTTATTCAGTAGTCTCTTTAGAAACTAACAGTTTCTCAACTGAGAAGATGAGTGGTACTCAACTTCTAGCAAAACCTGTAGAAAACGCACACTGGCAAAATGACACTAGACTAACAGAAGAAACAAACCCCTTCCTAGGTTATCCAAAGTGCTTTGGAAGGGAAATGCAATGAAAATATATGATGTATATGAGATAATTATTTCCTGATTATTTAGAAGGATCTACTAAGAAGGCTTTATGAAGTCACTGGGATCTATCTCTGCAGCAGCGCAATGTTCCAAGCTAGCCCTTTCTATCTGAGGGCTGATGCCTAAAACTGTAGGCTGGAGCAAAGGTTTTTTTTTTCCTTTTCATGAAAGAAGAAAAATGCTACGTGACATAGAATATTACAAGAGGAAGAACATTTAAGCACTACAAAATGCTAAAGCAATGAAGTAGAATCAGACAGTTTTTTTAATTTAAAGCATTTTATGTAATAAAGGGTCAATCTTTCCTCCTTGGTACACTACAAAGTGCAGTGATTACCTTACTGGTATAAACAACTTCTAGTGTGCTACAGCTATTTCCAACTTATTTATGAACACAGCTTCCTCACTAAATGGTAGCTAGGGTAGGATTAAACAAACAAAAAATCCCCCATGAACCACAAATGCACACAAACTTCTCAGATATTTGAGAAGGCTGGATGATTTAGAAGGGCAAGTTACTTGTCTTGGATGCTAAAAATTAACCAAGTTGGCCAGTTTTCCCTACACAACAATAGGTTTAAACACAATCACTTGGCTGATGTAGAATTAAGCATGGAACCAGGAATCTTGCAAGTGTAATAGAAGAAGGAAAACTATTTAATTGTTTTCACAAATATCTCATATAATATTTTTCATAAATACTATTTCATTAATACTTCAGTATTCAAGCTCACCTACAGTTACTAGACTCCTAAAGAAAAAAAAAAAAATCTATCCCACTCAAAACCACCAAACCCGAACACATCCATTTCTAGACTTCCCATTTTGACACAAGACTTGTATGGATTCACTTGACCAATGGTGAGCCTCTGACGTCTTGAATTTAATCAGAGCACTCCATCCCTGTTACATCCTGTTCTAAGACTAGTCCATTTGCTGACCAGGAATGCCCAACTGCCTCCACCGACTCCTTGTTTTGTCAATGCCATTTCATTGTTTTTAGTAGCAAATAACAGTCAAATCAAGTTAATCATGTTCTGTTACAGCCAAACATGTCACTTTCTGTAACTTTTATTTCCAATCAAAATTAACAGCAAAGTCCTGATGAACAAGAAGTTATCTTCCTTATCGGTCTTTAGGAGGATTAGGATTCTTGCGTCTTCTATGATACCTAAAAGAAAAAAAAAAAGGTTGCAGTGAGTGCAACCCGTGGGCAGCCTTTATTTTCATGGTATTTCTGCCCCCAGTGAGTGATCTGAGGTTACACAAGGAAATACAAGATACACGAGCACAATCCATCACCATTCATTAGATGTCATCTCTGTTGTTTGTGGAGTTACATAATGTTACTCATTTCTATTGCTACAGCTGCTACAAGCACGCAATAATCCAATCAGTTCTACAGCTGAATAGGCACAAAGGCTGCTGTTTAGTCTTAATCCTTTGTGTGAAGTTAATTTTATTACATGGTCAGCCTTCCCTTTGGCTAAAATGATTACTATAGAACAAAGATGTTCCAAGGAGCTGTGCCAGACTGTATGTTAAATAGTGCAATATTTTGCAGAAAAACTAAAAAACAAATTCTTCAGAACAAAAAATGACCCATACTTTCCTCTTAATTATGCATGCTAAACAAGCCAGATCCTGTCTGATCTTCATTAAAAGGGACAGCTACCCCTTGGTCATAAAAGTCCCACCATTCCATTCCTTATATCTATTCCCAAAATATTAATTAAAAGGTTTTGTGTGGACAGCAACAACAACAAAAAAGCCTTTATTATGTCTCCATAGCTATACAATTAGCAGCTATAGAAAGACGGCATAACGTGGAGTGGAAGGGAGTAACACACCCCAGAATGCTGCTTGTTTACATTAGTATACCTGAATGTCCAGAGTTCCTCTTTAAGCTCAGTCATGTATACAGGCACCTCTTTCTGACTACAACACACACCAAACAGCACTTTTCACCATTCCAAATGAAAGACCTGTACTACTCTTAAGTATGAGAATCATCCCATTGAAGTTGCTAAGGGGTAGGCAATGCATGTTTCCAAACTGTATTTGGTTATGTCCATTGAGGGTATTTTACATACTGTGTTCTTTTTTGGAACTTCAGTAAAGGACTCGAAGCAGTAGCTAACTGGATGTATGAGAAATTTCTACACTGTCACATATTTTACAAAAAAAAGTGGCAAAATCTATCAAAGGAGGAGTGTTAACAAAACCTCATTAAAAACAGTCTTCCATTTACCCAACGCTGCATTGAAAATTTTATGCAGTAGCCCAAATACTAGAGGTATCTTGTCTGACATGACTTACCCTAGGTTGAATCTGGTCATTAAATTATTTCTGTATTTCCCTTTACAGAAGTAAAAAGGGAACAAACAAATTGAAAAGAAAATACTTACTGTCCCACAGGATACCAGCGATGTTTTGTTGTGTAAAACATTTTGCTGAGCTCTTCAATTGTAGGACCTCTACTGTTCTTTAGCTCTTTTTCATTCAATCTGGATTTTAAAACTTGATCAAGGTTTTCTTCTTTATTATTCACTGGATCTGGCCGTGGTATCGGCTGGGAAAACAGTAATGTATATATATGTCCTGTTTATCCTTGTTTTATTCAATTGAGAAAGTCAAAAAGCCAAGCTACGTAAGAGTAATCTGTAATGCTCTCTAACAGCTGAAAAAAAAAAAAAAAAAAAAAAAAAAAAAAAAAAAAAAAAAAAAAAAGCAGAAAAATACCTGCAATTGCGCTGGCTGTTTATTGTCCCCACCTTCCCACTCTGAAAGAAATCACATCACCATGGAGCAGGTGTCTAGACACACCTATTTACCCTAGGTGCTACAGCTGATAACCCTACTCCTAAAACCAGCATTCTTGTAGTCATTATTGCAGATCTCAATCTTACAATTCACTAGCTGAATCATCAGCTTCAGTTCTACTAATACAAAAGTATCCACACTATTCCCAGTCAAAATTTTTCTTCAGAGCAAGCATCATTATTGCTAAAAAATTTTTAGAGGACACGTACCTTTGAGAAAAATGTCACTTCCTAATTTTTAATGCAACAGGTAAGACCAAGTTGTTTGCTTTCAATTTGAAATGTAACTACTACCACTATTACAAATATTTTTCCTTGTTTTAACCTTTTACACCTGTTTTTCTTGAGGCATGTGCAACTCACAGATTTAAAAATACTGCTACATAATTTGCAGGCAAAAAGTGCAGAAATGGTTTATGTTTCAATGGAGAATTTTTACATTGGGTACTTCAGCAACACAGCTGCCAGCTAGTATTTTACTAGCACGTGAGAACTGGAAATTCTAACAAAAAGTGTACACCAGAAAAGTTTTTCTAGGTGTTCAACCACAAACACTAGATTTACTTTTGTCAATGTAAAAAACACATTGAAGGTACTGCTTACAAATAAAAATCAATATTTCAAGTTCTTTGTGGCTTTTATGAACTTAATGCTGAATGGAATTTGAAGTTCAACTTGAAATAGTGGAAGCAGTATTTCTTTTATTCTCTTGCCCAGTAGGATATGTGAGCCATAACCTGCATTCCCATCCCCCTGAGTAGTACCCGTGTAGACAGATGCTATTTTCTCTGTAGTGCATGTCTTTTAGTGTCTTGTTTAATTCTACTAGAGGTACTGTACGCTGTGATATCTGAGCTTTTCTCAGTCTGCAACCTTCCCTCAATTCAACTAAGAGTAAATTCCTCCTTGAGGCAGCAGCTATATTTATCAGTCATTTACTTCAAAGATGTGCTGATCACATACTAAAAAGTATTTCAAACTAAAAAAGGTGCTCTAAAGACTCAAACCTATGAGCTACTAAATGCATTTCCAAGGGTAAGAAATATAAATGTGCACACTTGGACGTACTTTTGTATGCTCGTATGGAATCTCAAGGGAAGGGTGGTAGCAGACAATTGTCTTCAAATCGGATGTCACTGCAAGTTCCACTTTGCTATAAAAAATAAAACAACTCGTAACTTTCAGAAATACTGAAAAACTGAGCAGCCCAAGTATCAAAGAAAACTATATTTCACCCTGCATTTATGATTCCTCAATAATCGTCTATAAAGTAAGGGGGATAAATATTTGATCCAAACCTCCAATTTTTTGTTTCCTCAATTATCTTCCTTTTTCCATGGAGAGGAAAAAAGGACTAAAATAAATCATTAAAATAGCTGGAAATATGAGCTGAAAAAAAAATCTTAAATACCTAAAGAATTGCATATAAAACTCTAAACAGATAGGGATAATGATCTCTAGGACAACATGCATTTACAAGATGTATGGCATCTGTAACGAAGTAGCAGGAAACAAAGCTCTGTTTGGGGTTCCAACTTTTCTATTACGTAAAAAATGCTGAACAAGAAGTCCTACTGAGAGTGTCATTGTAAGAATTTTCTCACCTTCTTTCCCCTTCCCTGTCACAGTTAGGGACATGAAAAGAACCACACTCACCCGTCAGGTAGAAGCAGGGGAAAGAAAGCAGCTTATTATGATTTAGGGTTTATATAGTATTTGGGATTTGGTCAAGGATTGGTCAACGAGAGGAACACCTCTCTGACCCCAGTGGTGAATCTAGAAGTCTATCACTGAGAGGAATGAAAACAATATACATTGTTTTGAGAGACTCCAAAGGAAAATATATAAGCAATCATCAGAAGGCTTAATATTATGGCAATACTTCCCCATGACACATTAAGCTTCATAAAACTGTGGATGACACAAAATCAGTGTTTCTCACTATATTTGTATCATCTTTTCCCATTTCTACACAGGTTTCCCATGCAGCAGCACAAAAATACCCAGACTTTGTCCTAACAACAAGCATCAATGGAAATGACTACTCTAAGCTAATTTTGCTCTTCCACAAAGAAAACTGCAGGGGTACTGGGGGTCATCAACATGCTTAGAATGAGTCCTGCTTGACTTCATTACATTGAAGTGTTAACTTCACAATCATTAGTATTGGACACAGTACTTTAGCTAAAATTATTACATATATCCAATATTGGCAGTAGGTGTATTTGATACCATTATATGATGACTTCACAACAGGGGGGAGAGGGAGAGGGGGAGAGAGGGAGAGGGAGAGAGAGAGAGAGAGAGAGAGAGAGAGAGAGAGAGAGGCGCCCTGGAATAAACTTTACACGAAAAGGCCACACACCTAAGCACATTTACATACCAGTTGTAGTCTTCAGGGAGAACTGAGTATGTAGATTTATGGCAAGCATGATACACAGCTCCACCTGCAATAAAAACCCAAGTAAAGAACTCTGATGTAGAAACAAGCAGAGCTGTGGCCAATTTAAAATGCTTACATTTTCATTCTGTTTCAAGTCTTAATCAGGGATAATAATCATATTCAGTTTTAGATTATCAAACCCCAAATACTGTGTAAATAGAAGTTCATTTTAGTACTCAGCTTTCTGGCAGTGCAATCAAAAAAACACAGTATGCAGGCAGCTGTGACCTATACTTACCTTTCTAATTGTATTGTTTTCCTGAGTAAAATCACTATATGAACAAAATACCTGTAGAATTCACTATTAGGAAACATCCTTTATATATGTAAAGAACATTACCTAACGACCTAGAGGGAAGGGTCATAATTTCATTCATAGCAATATTTATTATAAAAATCAAAAGAAGGGGCTCTGATTGGATATGTAGAGAAATGTTTTCCTTGTGAGGGCAGCCAACCAGTGAGATTGAGACCCAGGCAGGATTGTGAGCTCTCTGTCCTTGGAGATTTCAAAGACTCAGCAAGCCCTGAGTAAGGCAATGTGACTGCAGAGCTGACTCTGCTTTGAGCAGGAGCTTGGATCACAGACCACTCCAAGTCCCTTCCCCACGGTTTGATTCCCATTTTTTTTAAATGAAATAATTTAGATTGGAAAAGACTTTTAAGATCACAGAGTCCAAACACAAGCCTAATATAAGATGTTCAACAGCCCCGCACACAGGGATCACCCTATAGGCATTGTCTTCCACAACAATGCAGGTACACGCGCCTCAGGCCTGGGATGTGCCCGGAGTTGACTTCCACTGGGAACCCCCTTCCTTTGCTGCCGGAACCTGACACAAATCCACGTGGAAGTTTCTGTCCCAGTGAAGCTATTTCAACAACTATGCTTTTAGAACAGAATTATGATCACAAGAAACAAGTCTTCACATGTTCTGAAGTTTTTCTTAAGTCATAGAAAGGTTTTGGCTTTATCTGACATCATTTTATTTAGACTATCTTTTAACACAAATAGGATTCTTCATGGCTGCTCTCAGCAGAGTGAGAGAGCATGCATTGTGACAAGACTGCAAAGGCTGAAAAAGCCAAGAAGAAACTTTTGAGTAGCTATTTTCCACTCAGAAATATTTTAGATGCACATTCTTAAATTCAGAATTACTGTTAGTACTTCCACTCTCCAGTTCTTTTAATTAAACTATTCTTAGTTATTAAGCAGTTGAGTTCTGGTAAACTGCAACTAGTTTATATTTCTTCCTAAAATTTCTTTCCCTTCCTTGCCCACTTACCTCTAAAATGTAAGATGTCTGTTCTATTTTCTCCATTACTGTCTTTTCTACCATCTTTACTATCTTCCCAATGTCTTTCTATTGATGTCTAAAACATGGACAAAAATCTAAGAAATAGTACTGCCTGTTTCTACTTGGTCTCTGTTTATGTTAAGTAATGAGATTTTTCTGTAGTCTTTTCTCACCACTTTTCTAAGTCTGAAAAAATAAATTTAAACCTTCAATGATAATCAGTGGTAAGAGGCATAATATTTACAAGCCAATCAATAAATTTAGGGAGCATTCTATTTGGACCATGAAGGTTTTAAAAGCACAAAAAAAGAAAAACCAAATAAATCCTTTAGATTACTATTAGAACAGAGCACAGACTAACAGACTTGATTCTGTTCAAACAGAAAAATCACTTCCATGCTTCCATTACTTTAAACAGTACAGGAAAGAGACTCTCAAGGAACAAATTTTAACATAGCACTTCCACAATTTCATCACTACTTACTCTGCAGTGGGAGCTGCTTAGAGGTTGCTACTGAACGCATCCAAAGGAGGCTGGACCGTGCAGTTCTAAGGGACACTGCCATGCTGACAGCAGAGAGGAAACCAGCCCCGGACACGATGGGAATCAAAGAACCTCTTCTCTGGAGAACACTCTCTGAAAGAAACCAGTTTTGTAACTATTCAGGATACGAAAGACTAACAATCAAATTTCTTTTGTATCTTAAGGCAAAATAACACTTGTGTAACATAATTCTTCATTGCCAATTGTTTAGAAGTCTTTATCACTTCAGATAATGGCACCTGTCTCCTTAACAGTCAAAAGTAGCATAAGACTTTATTGACTGAGAGGGTGTCTTTGAAGATTCAACTTTAAAAAAGCTTCCACACCTGTGCCTTCTCAGGGGGTACTAGTGCTCACCCACCTAAACTCTGAATTCTTTCTTCTGCACACTCCATAACATTATTTGTGAAATATGCTTTTCTTGTTCACAATGTAAATATCATCACCCAGTACAAAACCAGAACTACTTATAAACAACACTTGCTGTAGTTAAAAAACTCGTTAAATGCAGTTAATTGGTTTCACCCATCTCAAAAGCATTACACCTAAAAACTCAGAAACATCGTTTAGAATACCTTAAATGTTACCCAAAATTTCACAGAAGCAGAAAGACATCTTATGTTTTGTCTACTTAAAAAGAAAAATTGCTTTAAATAGAGACTTATAACGAACCCCAGAAAAACGTAACTGGAAACAGTTTAAGGACATACACAAAAAAAAAAAAAAAAAAAAAACCCACAAAAAAAAACCTAACAAAAAACAAATAACAAAAATAAATAAAAAAAACCCCACCCAAACCAACAAAAAAACCCAAAAAACAACCCCCCCCAAAAAAAAACAAACACCAAAAAACCACAAAAACCAAGAACCCTTTAAAAATACATGATATTTCGTGCTTCAGAGGATCACCAGTAATGTGCATTTGCCAATTTCGACATATAATTATTCAGCATTCTTTTTCTCTATGCCAATGTTGCAGAAGTTAGGGGAACACCTACAGAGCTGCTCATAAGTTGCCGTCAGCAGTTCATTAACAAAAAGGGTGCGAGGAAGGCGGCGGATCTCGGTCCAGGGACAGGGGTCGGGCCCCGGCCCGTTCCCGGCCCCAGTGCGAGGACCACTCCGGTTTGAATGGGAACAGCCCCATCCCGGACTCCAACGCGTGTACCAGCAACGCGCGGGGAACACCAGACCTGAGGCTTAGAATTAAAGAAGATAATTAGCATTTTAAAAAGTTACTAATCTTTCAAAGCAAGCAAAGGAGTACCCGTTATAACAGTCCTGGGCTCAGCCCCTCGGAACACACGCAGAGTCTCTCCCGGGCCTTGCCCTGGCCCGGCCCCTCCGGCGGAAGCGGCACTGCCCGCCCGTTCCGGTTCCGGCGGCGGCTCGGCGCGCGGCACGCCGGGACTTGTAGTGCGGGCGGCGGGGGGCGGGGGGCTCCGGCACCGCCCGTCTCCCCTTCAGCGCTGCTCCGGCACGGCGACAAGTCCTGAGGCACTTCACGGTAATATGGTGACCCCTGACCGGGCCGGGGCAGGGGGCAAGCGAACACACAAACACAGATTCACGGAATCGATTAGGCTGGAAAAGACTTCTGAGATCATCCAGTCCAATATTGGACCCCCTGACACCTGGGCCATGGCAGTAGGTGCCGTGTCCGGTCATGTGTTGAACAGCTCCAGTTACGGTCACTCCGCCATGTCCCTGGGGAACCTGTTCCAATGTTTAACAGTTGTTCCTGCGGAGGAATCCTTCACGATGTCCAGCCTGAGCCTTCCCTGGCTTGAGGCCACTTCCAATTGTGCCGTTGTCCACAAAAATCTAGATTCATTACCTCGTGTGCAACAAGCCAGTCATTAGCCACTGTGGACAACGCTGTCACAGGTTGTTGAGCTCCCACCTTATTTACAACCTCTTTTCAGGTAGTTGTAGAGAACTGATGAGCTCCTCCTGAGCCTGCTCCAGGCTAAACCCCCCCGGGTCCCTCAGCTGCTCCTGACAGGAGCCTCAGTCAGACCCTCACTGCTCGCTTTGGTGCTCCCGTGCTGGGAGGGTTTGGGAGCTCAAACCCACAGGGGAGGCCCTGAGGCAACCTCGGCGTTGGCAGCGGCTGCTCAGCTGAGGGAGAGGCACAATGCCCCAGCGACAGGCAGCAGTGCACCTGCCAGTCCTGGAAATATGCCCACGTGCCATAGTCTCATATTAGCTGCAAAATAACCCTCTCTAATCCCGTAATTTGAAGGGACATCTCTAACATTATTGGTTTTGTCACAAGCTTTCAAGCCTGCTTGCTTTCCAGGTTAAATTACACAGCGGCTGCAGCAGCTTCCTCTGTTCAGCCAGACAGATCTTCACAGATCTGCAATACTCTTCCACAGGGAAGGCCTGTGGATTTTATGTAAATGAAATTGCATATTTCCAATATTCAAGGCATACAGAAAACTCACCTGAATGTCCCAGGCACACTGCTGCTCTGGGGCTATTTACTGTACTTTTTTCACAGACTGAGTCACAAAGTGTTTCAAAGACACGGTTATATTTACACAACATTGATAAAAGACAAGAAGACACAAATCAATTGTCTGACCTGTTGCTCTAGTATCTGAAATGGCTCCAGAACTTCAGGCATTTACACATCCATGAAGCCTCTAAGTCTCATCAGCAGACTGTGTCTCCATTCCTGTCACAGCAGTACTCTGGAGCAGTACTCTTGGAGACTTTTGGATAGTGTCTCCTGAAAGGCTGCAACCTCTTTCAGGTATCTTCTAACAATTACATCTTTTCTGGTCAATGACTGGTGCTGCAATTTCGTGCTGCCATCAGTGAAAGCCTCACAATTTCAGAGATGTTTAACTTTGGTTTGTAGTTGCAGAGTTGTAGTTACACTGGTAACTTCCAGCAGTGTAGCAGAAGTACAGCCAGAAATCAGTAGTCAAGAGCGGATCACTCCCAGTAGCGCTGGCAAAAGTTTGTTCTTGAGTATTTTTCTATACAGAGGAAGTTGGAAGGCACCCCTTTTGGGGCTCCCTGAAATATTAGATTCATTACACCACAGAAGAAGGGGGCAGAGATAGACCAAAATGTTTTATATACTACTTAGAGAGATGCAACCAAGGTGAGAAATCACAGCCCCACTACAAAGCTCCTCCAGATTTGTGGAGATAAACTCACTTTGTCATTCCAGCACGTTTCTGTGTGCAGATACAGAGGCATCTGATCTAGGCTCATGCCCCAAACAGAAGCAACACAGTTCTATGTATTTTCTGCTGTGTACCAGCTCGTGATTCCCCCAAGGAAGTTCTAGGATGAAGGCAGCATCCTATACAATCAAGCAATCATAAAATACAAGCAAGACAGTGGTTCTACGATGGACAAATAAAACACTTGGAGAATTTTAAACCCAAGGACAGTGCTGAAAAAATAAAATGGTAATAAACTGAAACAAGTGCACTCTGGAAATTAAAAGAAAGGAATGAATCTTCATTTAAAGAGTGAACTTCAGGAATATCTTTTCCATTGGCATAGTGGGGGTAAACAGTTATCTCACAGTTGGTCTTGCCAAGAGCAGTTTGTGACAACACGGGAAGAACTGCTCAGGATTCTTGACTTTCTCCTGGTCAGTTGCAGAGTGACACACCTGTATGCAAATGCAATATGTGCTGCTTGTGTGTGTTTGTGTGTGAACCTCTGACAAGCACATTGGGCCTTGATTTCCTTCCCAGGAAATACTAAGTAAAATCAAGGCTTCTCTGACTTTTCTTGAAGGTGCCTATGAATTAATTGTCATATTTTCTTTAAAAGATTGCCTAAACTCAGGGAAGATGATGACTGTGGTTGACGACTCTGATTCCTAGCTGCTTTCACTCATGCAGGAGACAAACGTTCTTTGCTGTGCAGTGGAAAACTTGAAATTAACTCCCTTCACAGCTGGACCCCACTGTAAATTTCACCTGTTTCTTTCTCCAGTGCAAGACACTTTTTTTCATCTTCTCTATATGAAGTTGCAACTCTTAAAAAAAAAAAATTAAAAACCTCCCTAGCCCTATAGAAATTGTCTCCCAATAAAAAATACTAAAACTTGATATGCTTGAGTATATTAGTCATGATTACAATATAAGACTTCTGTGGTGCTCCTACATTACTGTTTCCTACATCCATTTATTTGCTTTAATAAAGACATTTTTTTAGTCTTCAGTGCCGTATGTACTTCCTGAGGCCTGCATACAGA
Source organism: Zosterops lateralis (assembly GCF_965231275.1). Lineage (NCBI taxonomy): Eukaryota > Metazoa > Chordata > Aves > Passeriformes > Zosteropidae > Zosterops > Zosterops lateralis. Next base: position 29,808,321 of record NC_139765.1, read on the forward strand.
CACACACTTGCAGATATGTGTGCTCTTCTCAGACACAACTTTGAAAAAGTAGAGTTTCTAATGTTCCTGATGAATGTGACCAACAAGTCTCCTAATGGTGGCATTGAGTTGTTAATGGCTAATTCATTAACGAGATGGCAAAGATCAACAAAAGCTTTAATTTGAAGCTACAGTCTGTACTGCTTGTTTTCAATGATGTATTTTTTTTCTGTAAGGTTTTATTCTGGAAATGTGCACTTTTAGAACATCCCCGCAATGGCAAATCTTGTAACTCAAATCTTAGTTCTGAAAAGTTGCAATTGAAGGTACCACAGAACTTTACTTTTATTTTATAAAATCTGAACCACATACCCTGTTAGGCTTCCAGGCTATTTTTAGGTGGTTTCTATAAAAAGAGTTTTAGGAGATAGTAGATGAGGTCTACCCCCTCCTTGATGCATAATGTTCTGTGAGTGTATCCTTAGCAGCATGTTCTGACAGATTACAGCTTTCTAAAGGGAGATGGGAATTGCTTAAGGACAGCTCAGAAGTGTGACTACACACTTCTCCAGCATGTCTGGAGATGAGGTTATTAATAACTGCCAAGGCCCTTGCTTGCCTCAGCAGCTTGTAGACAGCAAAGGGGCGAGTTGCTCAGTCTGTGTTGGCTCAACAGGAGGGCTGCTCTCTCTGTTACCTGTAGAGATACTACTAATGCTGAGTTCCAGATCTCTGGGACCTCATGTCTCTCAAAACCTGGAAAGTTTCGTTTCTAGGTTGCTCTCTTACTGAAGATAAGCCATCAACCTACTCTTACTCCAACAGTCAGTTACAAACTGCTTCAGGAAATGCCCTAACTGATCAGATGGTTGAGCTATAGTTAGGCCACAGATGCTATGCAGTGATGAGGGCAGGACTATGTTGGTCGGCTCTGTTTTAGAAGAACAAATTTATAAATCAGAGATATCATCTGCACTGGCGTGGGTTTTGTGTGAGCAGTTGCACACACACACACACACAGCCCTTCTGAGAAATGGAAAATTGGAACCTGGCTGTTCTAGCTCTTTTGCTGCAGTGGCATATTTAGGAACTTGTTACTTAGGAAAATCATTCAGGCTAGATCATTGGCAAACTGAATATAATACACTTTGATTTTTTTCATAGAAGCCAATGTTTCAAAATATTCCTAGGAATAAGCATTTGGCTTCCTTTATTTCCTTTTAAACTGGCAAGGTACTACACAATCATACCTAGAAGTGGACCTGAATTTGTGAATGGATGGATGTATTTCATTGCAAAGGTTGTGTCTTAACAATGGGGATGGATGGGCCTCCACTCCTGAAATACTGTATCTTAATTTCTGTGAGGTTATCCTATAAATGTAGAAATCAAATTTCTAATGAGACACTGTAGTTTAGTTATGGTCTTAATTCTCAAGTTTTCTCAAGTCATGTTGTAGACAGATGGATTTCTATGTTTTAAGTCAATCTGTAAAGACCCAGAGTAAACACCAAGGCTTATGTCAGGAGGCCCTCTTCATTCTTTAGCATATCTCACACCATCTCATCACTGGTCCATCCTGTTACTGGTACGGAGGAAGCTGCAACTGTAAATAACAGATGACAAAACTAAAGTGCCTCAGCAGTCATGCGCAGCCTAAATAATTTGTGTTCCTGTTGATTACCACAGTTCAAGGAAACAATATTATGTCTCTATTCAAGCAGCCACTTAATGAAAAAAATCAAAGATTATTTCCTACAATGAAGGCTCCTACTTGTAACATCCCATTTCAATGTTCTAAGTTTGTAAAGCATATAACTGGTGGGTTTTTTTCTTCTCTCAGTACAGTTTTACCCAGTCCTGCCAGTTCGGATAATTCTGAATTTGTCCAATGACACTTTAAATTACTGCTAAATGAAAAACACTGCACTTACGTGCCTTAGTTTCTCCCTTTGTACATAGGCATCATAGCAACTCTTGTGAAATTACTCTGTGAGTTACTGAACATTTTAAACATAAAATTTGGATGTTACTGTGGGTATTCATTCTGTATGTGTACATACATATATCTGGTTTTTGCTGTAGAACAGATTTTCTACAATACTTGGCAAAAATATAGAAGTGCGTTTATGCAAAAATAATTAACCTGGGGTTTGAAAGAAATTTGTAATTACAGGAAAACTTCTATAAGATTGCAAAGAGGGATAGGAGGAGGAAATAAGATTAGTCAGCCACAGGCTCAGCTGGCCTGGATGCACCCACTCAGTGAGTAATTTGATGACAGCAGAAGCTGTCACAGGAAGATGGTCAGCAGCTTTATTAAATTGTTCTGAGTGTATTAATTGCCTAATTGCAATTACTTCTTTACCTTTCCTGCCTATAGGAGCATTATAGAACACATTTTGGTGAATAAGGTCATTGCCTAACTTTGTTCTAGGAACCACTGTAATCCCAGCAGTGATGTGATAATCATGATAATCACAGGTTTGTGGGAGGAGGACTGTGCTCTTCGTCCTGGCCTTTGCAGTGGTGCAGTGAGACAAGATCAGCTCAGCCAACAGAACAGGTCACTGCTGCGGGAGGGCTGGTCCTACATCTGCACCAGCTCACTCCATCTCCTGCTGCTTCTCTTGTGCCAGCTGTGATGCCTCAGTGAGCTGGTCAGAAGGGTAACTTAGCCAAAACCCCCAACAACAACTCCCTATACACCAGTAGAAACATACCAATGGCAAGAGTGGATCAGGAATATAGGGCAGGGAAAGGGAGCAGGACCCTGAGGTCCTGCAGCTGCCTGCAGCTTCTCCAAAAGGCTAAGGGACATCCAAAGCTGAGTTAATTACTCATGAATACTAAAGGATGCAATTTCACTCCCACTTCTATTACCTTTTGGTGTCTGGGGCTTGCCAGACCCCACTGTAAGACAAACCAATTCACCTGTTTAGCAGAAGACCAGACTGAATGGCTGTTTTTCTGCCAAGTTAGTGTATTGCATCAGCTCAGCAGAATGAACAGAGGGGATAATGCCATGTGTAAGGAAAGAAGGTAGAAGGAGTGAGATGGGAAAGGGAAGAAAGAAGCTCTTTTTAAAACAGATTGACTCAGTTGTTTGTCTAACAACCTCACATATGTGGTTTCACACTGTCCCTAATGCAGGAAGGGAACTATAGACAGTCCTTTTCTCACACTCTCAGGCATGGCTTCCTGTCCCCTTGTTTATGCCTCACCTGTACAGCTGTGTGGCTGCCTGTGGTTCACAGCAGCTCACTGCTCACCCAGGAACCATTTGTGCTTTTGATCAGCTCATCTTAGGTAAGACCATGGTGTGAGCTGAGGGAACAGCAGTGTGTGGCAGGGGAGGAGGGCAGTAGCCCTCTTTAGCAGCAATGCAAATAAAAAGTGATGTGCCCTTGACATGAAACTACACACTCAATAACTACTGTGGAGGCAGGCCTTGGTGGAGCTGGGCTGTAGGAATGAATGTCCTTTTGAGTGGGGACTACAGGTGACAGTCTCCACGTCAGTATTGTGGAGTGGCCAGTTTGGATGGCTTTTCCAGCCATGATATGGATACTCAGGAATCTCTACAACAGTCCTTCTAGGAGCTAAAATGGCTTAGGGGAACAATCTAAATATTTGTATATATGACAACAGAAATCAATGTTTTTGTTCACTGCCATCTCCTGATCAAGTGGCCTTCAAAAGCTGTTTCATAAAAGAAGCCAGGAGAGGTGTAATGAAAGCTCCCAGGATGTAACAGACCCCTTGTTGTGCAACAAAAGCTGTCAAAACGTAAACCAGATTGACTTGCTGCAACTTCTGACTGAAGGACGATTCCTGGTCTACAACACTTGAAAGGGGCCACTAAATGCAACACTGATGAACACATATTTGAGCCAACTGTGCTTCACTCTTCACAATTTGAGCCAATTGTGTCTCACAGACTTTCAAGAAACTGAGTGGCATCTTACTCCCACAGAGCCTACGCCCGCCTTTTGGCCCATGTTTTCTTCCATGTATCTCAGTCCTTCAATGGGACTTCTGGAAGAAGTGTAAAAGAAAGTAAAAAATTAAAAAGTGGTGAAGGCAGAAACAAAGAAAGAAAAGTAATTCAGCATGCACCGTAACAAAGTGTGTAATTTTCAATTACATTCTTCTTGAGGGTATGGCCCAGTGAAGATGCTTTGATATCTAAATAAGTGTTGGAGTCGTGGAGTCTTTCTCCTAGATTTGCCATTGCCAAGAACTTTACTTTTTACCAGAGTACACAGAAATTATGTCCTGTTTAAAACCAAGTCTTGTTTTAAACCAGAAGAAAACACCTGACAAGGAATCATGTGTAAATAGGGTTCTGTTCCTGGCTGTGCTGCTGGCCTGCTGAGTAACCTATGGGAAATTAGTTCATCTTTCTGTGCTTTTATTTCCCATAAATAATGATGCACATTCTTAGATGTTACTATTACTATGCAGCTGTGGTAATGTCCTAGTACACTCATGCAGTAATTATACTCCAGCATTTACAATATTCCTCTTTCTGCTGAAAAAGAAGGAGGTTCACTAACCAGGTGTCGTTATGACAAACACCAGAGAATCACAGAATTGTGAGGGCTGGAAGATCCTATTTCCAGCCTCCCTGCCAAGGCAGGGTCACCAAGAGCAGGTGACACAGAGACACGTCCAGGTGGGTTTTGAACGTCTCCAGAGAGGGAGACTCCACAGCCTCCACAGGTTGGCAGCATGTTCCAGTGCTCTGCCAACCTCAATGTCAAGAAGTTCTTCCTCATGTTTAGGTGCAACTTCTTGCATTTTAGTTTATGGCCATTGCTCTTCATCCTGTCACTGGGCGCCACTGAAAAGAGTCTGGCACTGTTCTCTTGACACCACCTTTGAAGTATTTTTGTGTATTGATGAGGACCCTTCTCAGTCTTTTCTCCTCTAGACTAAACAGGCCCAGCTCCCTCGGTCTCTCCTGGGCAGAGAGATGTGCCAGGCCCCTCATCACCTTTGTGGCCCTTTGGTAGGCTCTATCAGTAGCTCCCTGTCTTTCACGTACTGATGTTCTAAGATATCTTTGAGCCAGGACGCTCAGAAAAGCTGAAAGTCAGGGAGAAGCGGAGGTTTGGGCTGCCAGCGCAGGGCCGGCTGACGATGGCTCCGCTCGGCGATCGCCGGGCGCGGCCCCCGCCCGCTCCCTCCAGCCTACATTTCCCGGCGTCACGCGCGCGGGGCGGCGCCGCAGGAAGCGCGGCGCGGGTCTTTCCGGCCGTGCGCGCGCCCCGAGCGGAGGCGCGCCCCGAGCCTGCACCGACGAGACAAGATGGCCGGGCTGCCCCGCAGGATCATCAAGGTACGGCCGCGCCCCCGCGCCCCGCTCCGCCGGGCCCCGCCGGGGGCGCCGGGCCGGGCCCCGCGTCCCGCGCCGCAGGCAGCGCCGCGCCTCGCCGGGCGCCGCTTCCGGTGCCCCGGACAGGGCCGCGCCGGGGCAGGGCCGCCTCCCCGGCCTCCTCCCGCCTCTCCCGGGCGAGGGGCGCCCCGCTGCCGCCCCGGCCGCGCCTCCCCCGCTTCCCGCCGCTTCCCGCCGCCGCCGCGGAGCCCCGCGCGCTGTGCCGGCGTGCGCGGGCGGCGGGAGCGGCCGGGCCCTCCTGGCGGGCGCGGGCCCGCGCCCATTGCGGGATGGCCCGGGCGGCGGCGGCGCCCCGCGGCCCCCGGTGCTGCCGAGCGCCGGATCTGCTGGCCCTGCGGGGCCTGGAGAGCGAACGGCACCGGGCACACCCCCCTCGGTATTCTGCCGGCCGTGCGGCTCCTCACCGGGGGCTCCCGCCAGGCCCGGCTTCGCGCACAGCTCTCGGCGCGCCCGGGCCGGGGAGGGCGGCGGTGGCGCCGTGCTCGGCTTCCCGCTCTGTGCTGAGGGACGAGCCGCAGCCCGCAGTTCGGCCTGGCCTGCAGCCGTGTGTGCCTCGGGACAGCCGCACCGGCGGTACACGCCGGGACAGCCGGGTTACTGCTGCCTGTGCCCGGAGCTGTCGCCCCTCACTCTGTTAACGTGTCCCGCTGGCGGTTCGGTGTCATGTTTCGGCTTTGATTTACCAAGCTTTGCAAGGGCTCTTGACTTTGGGGTGCTTTCAGCAGATCCTCCGAATTCAGTTCCAGTGTAAGACTTGAGTAATTTGGAGTCACTTATTGGAGGTCCAGGTGGCTGTATGACAAGCTATCAAAACACAGCTCGCTCCTGTAGCTCACCTGGTTGTTCCTACTGCACTGCTGTCTCCTACTCCATTCTTAATGGTGCCAATTGAAGGCCTCGAATGGGTAATCTTTCCCTTTACAAAAGTATTAAGTGATTCCAGTAAGGTTTGTTAGCCCTAGGAGGAAATGACGGCATCGTCATAGCTCGTTTTAGTGAATGGATGTTCATTTATAGCGCTGGAACTCTCTCAGTTGGTAACCACTGTAAATAAATGAATTTAGAAAGTGTAAAATAGTAGATGAAAAAATGCAACTATTCTGTCCAAGAAGTGAAGTTACCAAGTAGGTAGTAGAGATGATAATGTAAAATAAGGCAGGAGTAGCGTTTATCTTCTGTGGAACAGAACTAAACTACGATTAGTGCTCCGAATTATAAGCAGTAAAAATAAAGAAGACCAGTCTTAGAGATTTTGACACCTATCCAGCTGCCTGAGTGCACAGCATGCTAATCTGAATGTATTTCAGGTGTGATAGGGAACAGTGATTCATAATACAGTGGAAGTGGTATTTATCACTGGGTTGCAGTAAGAGCTCAGTCATGAGGCTGGTGTCTGTGTTAAATTTTCATTGCTCTTGACAGTTCCCCAGAATACAACTGAGAACTGCACCCACTTGGGCTGGTGCATAAATTTTGTTCTTGGTGCTTTTGTTTTCTTCGTGCTTTTCTAGAAAAAAACGCTGGCACAATTTTACACAACTCACTTCAAAGATGTGTGCTGATGTGGGACTGTTTCTGTTCCTTCTGGAGAAGAAAGGTGGAGGACAAAAGAGAGTCTCCAGATTTTCTGTGAAGGATCTCACTTAGGCATGTGGTGGGTTGGGTGTTTCCATGTGTGCGTTGTGAGTTGTCTGCAGCCAGTCTGGAGCTTTTCAATATTGGCTTGGTTGTGTTAAAGGACCAGCTCTTCAGCTGTGCGTGCCTTAGGTTGCCACATGTGTGTATGATCTAGGACTTGAATCTGACTAGTTACTACAGCCTCAAAAATGTGCAAAGTCATATTTTGAAATATCACAGCTGCAGAGGTGTGGACCCAGAAGTATGCCTGCTTAAGTCTTCAGGAGTCTAGAGTGAGAATTGTTTTGATCTTTCCTGTCGTGCCAATTTTGATTTTAGTGTTAAATTTCCTATTCTGGATGCCTTAGAGGGAGGGGAGGGAGTGAACTCAGTTGCTGGTGAGAATTTGAAAGATCAGGAGAGGAAATGGAAGAGAGAGATAGGAAAGAGCTGAGTAACGGTAAAATAATTCCAGTAAAGAAAATTAAATCTTCATGTTATGCCCAGTAATAAATTTTATGATAAATAAATGGCTTAGGTTACTTTTAAGAAAATACCGTCTCCCTTTTTGCCACGTGCATCATCCAGGAGATGCTGTCATCCAGGAGAGACCATCGATGGCTGCTTGGGGCTGGGAGAGTGTGTTTGGGCAGTAATGAAGTCCTGGGCCTGGCTGCCTTCTCCGAATGCAGTTGGCATTCCCTGTCCTGAGCGACTGCTGGCAGATGGCCGCGCTCTCAGGTTCACTTGCAGCCCTGCACTCCTCAGCCTGCGTCTTTGCTATGCATGGGCTGTCATCCAGCCCAGGAGGAGAGCAGCAGCTTTCCTTGTCACTGCAAGGGCTCTGCTTATGTTTCCAATACTTTCTTCAAATTCAATGAAAAGGTGGCTGTATGGGTGTTGCAAAGAAGTTGTTGCAGAATAAACAGAATTATTCCCAATTTGCTGTCCTCAGATTACTTAGAAGCAGACTTTAATAAAGTATGTGTGGGAATGGTCTGTAAGTTCAAAAGATGACTTACTTTAGAATTATGACTGTCAGCACATCACAAATGGTGAGTAGAAGACATTGATGTTGTTTCAAATCTTTAAAGACATAATCAGAATTGGAAAAGCTTGTATCTTGTGAATAGAGAAGAAGCATTTTTGTTTTCTTCAGTAGTTCAACACCAAGGTTCCTATGAGGATCATCTTGACAAAACATCCCTATTAATGTAAGATAAAATTCAAATGTGTTATTGGCACATTTACATAGATGTCTGGTTTTGATGCTCTAAACTTTTTTCAGAAAAGTAACTATTTCCAGTATTAAAAGGAGAGCCTTTGCAACAGACAATAAATAAGCCCAGTGACTTTTATTTTCAAGCACTTATTACATCAGTTCTTTCCCATGTTGCAAAGTCACGTACCTCCAGTCGAGTAAGGAATTGAATTGCATCTGAATTTTTTTCTTGGCTGACATTCAGTCCACCTCATTGCTGTGTCAAGTGCAGTCAGAGTATGTGAATGGGATGGACAATATTACCCCTTATCATCTTTTAATTTTTTTTCCTGCTGTTTTCATTGCTGCAGTGATCTCATCATTCATGATTTGATGCACAGGTTCTTCGGTTGACTGTTGTTATTGGCGCTTCTGTTACAGTCACTGCAGCTGCTCCTATCATGAAGTAACTGTCTGAAGCAGTAGCTGAGACTCCTTCAGATTTTTTTTTTCTAATGAATCTTATCAGTGTTAAATTACAGAGGCTTTGATTTCCTCCCCTGCATGATACTGTGGTGTGGTCTGAGATAGACATTCCTTGCTATTTACTGTGTGAAGCTGTTTCCATTATCTGCAGTGAACTCCTGCTTGCTGTATTTTTGGAGACTCTGGGAGTGCTTGGACTGATTACTACAAAATGCTGCTTCAAAATGTAAAATTTCTGGGAGGTTTTATGGAGAGTCTCTTGGTGTGTGATGCTAGGCACTTAGAACATTCTATAGTGGAGGTCAGCGTAATCTGCCTTATATGTTTGGGGTTTTTTAATATGAATCAGGTATTTAACCTGCAACTGGAACTTTCTAGAAGTTCTTTAAAAGTACTACTGGCAGCCAACTTGAAGTTTCTTTCTTTTTCTTGAAAGCTGTGTTTTTTTGAGGCATGGGCTTCTGTCTCCACATTAAAATTTAAGTCACTGCTACTTTTTCTCTGACATTTCTGACCACTTTTTTATTTCCTGCATAAAAAAAAAATTAAATAAAAAGGACTTGAGGTAAACCTAATACCTTTTTGTGGTGTTTTGTGTTTCTTTGGATGGTGGTTAGGTACAGAAAACATTACTTCTGAAGAATGCCATTCCTTGACATTTATGAGAGAATGTAATGTCTTTTTGCACCTTGTATGCCATTTGAATCTTGTGGATAACTTCAAATTTGGTAGAAGGGTGAAAATTTTGGGAATTTTCAGCACTGTTTTTGTACTGTTCTTAAAACCATCTTCTCCCTGCTCTTCTGTCCCCCTTCCCCCTGCCCTCAAGTGTAGAAAGATAGAAGGATAATCCATGTGCTGTTTGCAACCCTCATTGAGTCCTCTTGCCAGGTGGCCAATACAGCCTGGGCTGGCTGGGCTGGTGGGAGGGGAGTACAGGCAGGTATTGGAAGCCTGAAGCTTGGCAGGACAGGTGCTTTGTGCAGGTAGGGGACCTAAGCTGAGAAGCTCAGGCCCAGAGGATAAGAAACTTTCCAGTTAAGTCTAATCAGGTTAAGTTTTAAAAAGAAAATATGGAGTCTTAATAACAGATCTTTAAGAGGACACTGATAACTTTTCACCACCTTTTCCTTAAAGAAGCTTTCAGTAGACCCTGTAGAATAAAAACTGTGGAAAACCCAAGAAAATAACTAGATAGAGGCAATAATCCTGTTTGGGCCACCTTGTATAATATTTGAACAACTTTGAGGCACAAACCTATAGTAAACCAATGGATTTTTATTGCTTTTCATCCAGTTGTTTTGTACTATAGCTGTCAAATTTATATGGCTTTCAGAGTATCGTCAAAATTTGTTTTTGTAATAGTGCAAAACAAAACCACATTTTTGTAGTTGCTTGTTACTTTAGATAAATAGTAAGAAGCAAGTTGCAAATTTTGCTGTAAATGGTGTGGTGCATTGACCCTGGCTGGACACCACTCTATCCCTCACCTCCTCAGCTGAGCAGAGGAGAGAAAGTACAACCAAAGGATCCTGGGTCAAGAGAATCACAGAAAGGGATCACTTGCCCATTACAGTCATGGGCAGAACTGACTTGACTTGGGGAAATTAATATAATTAATATAATTTATATAATATAATACAATATATTAATATAATATATATAATTAATATAATTTATTGCCACACAAATTATGGCAAGTTAATGAGAAAGTAAACCTAAATCTTAAAACACCTTCCCCCCACCTCACCCTTCTTCCTGGGCTAAACTTCATTCCTGATTTTCCTCTCTCCTACCCCTCAGTGGTGCAGAGGAATCAGAAGTGGGGGTTGTGTTCAGTGCATCACACATTTTCACTGTTGCTTCTTCCTCCTTCGGGGTAGGAGTCTATACTCTTCGCCTGCTTCAGCATGGAGTCCCTCCATGAACTTCTCCGACATGAGTCCTTTCCACAGGCTACAGTCTTCACAAACTCCTCTACTGTGGGTTCTTTCCACAGGATGCAGTCTTTCAGGAACAGACTGCTTCACTGGGGTCACAGGTCATGCCAGCAAACCTGTTCCAGCGTGGGCTTCTCTCTCTGCAGGACCTGCCAGGAGTGTGCTCACTGTAGGCTCCCCATGGGGTCACAGTCTCCTGTGGGTGCATTCCTGTGCTCCAGCAAGGGGTCATCCATGAGCTGCAGGGGGGACAGCCTGTGTCACCATGGGCCGCAGGGGAATCTCTGCCTCCACACCTGGAGCTCCACCTCCCTCTACTTCTGCACTGACCTTGGTGTTTGCAGAGATGTTGTTCTCACATAATCTCATTTCTTTGGCTGCTGCTGCTCACATTGTGGGTTTTTTCCCTTTCTTAAATATATTACCTTGGAGGTGCTGCTACCATTGCTGATGGGCTCAGGCTTGGCTAGGGGCAGGTCTGTCTCAGACTTGGCTGCCAGTGGCCCTCTTGGGCATGGGGGAAGCTTCTGGCAGCTTCCCACAGAAGCATCTCAGTGGGCCCCGCCACTGAGGAGCTTGCTGTGCAAACCCAGTGTAGATGCATTTGGACAGAAGCTCAGTGTGAATTACTGTTTGCACTACCCACACTTGGATAGTTGACTCTACACCGTGTATCAGTGCAAGCCTCTAGTGCAAATGTGCTCCATCAGTAAAACTGCAGGATTGGTTTACACTCAGCTTAGTGAATTCAGTTATGCCTTACTTTACAATAGCTGGAGATGCACCATGAAAAGCTGTATCTGTGCTATCACATAGATAATCCTTTAGGAATTTGCATACGAAGTCAGATTCACAGTTCCAAAATCCTGTAATTTGCTGTGGAAAATTCAAGAATGAGGTCATTCTTGGGGGAGAGTGCTGCTGACCTTAAAATGCCCTCTTCGTGTTACTGCTTGGCTACAAGGTCTTCCACAAGTGGGTAGATTCCGGTTGTTGTTTTTTATTTCCCTTCTGGGAAGGCACTGTTACTTGGAATACATTTGTCTTCATCTCATTGCAAGTGGTTTTGCAGTGGTTAAAATTGTGTGGTGGTGGGATTTGGAGAGCCAGAAGTGTGTGAGAGGATTGTGAGCAATCCAGAGTTCATTCACAGTGCTTCCTTGGCAGAGCTGTAGTATCAGTTTGCTGGACAACTGTCTGTATATTGAGTACTAGTTAATGTTTTCTAAATCTGCTGTACCATTGTTTTATTCTTCTTTTTTTTTTACAGCTGATGCCTTTGAAATGTTGACACTTTAAACGTATTTTCTTGCCTTTTTTTTTGGGAGGTGGTGTTAGGTGCAGTTGGGGCTGGTGATGGGGTCTGGGAAACCTGCAGGGTGGTAGAAGCATTAATGTACAAAAGCCACTAGCCCAGTAATGAGTCCAGGAAGCAGGGGCATGTGCAATGCTGACACTTGGGGATTGTATGGCAAGGAAGAGAATTCATGTGGAGTGGAGGCTGGGTTTTGTCAGCCAAAGTGTAGTCTCCTATTTATGATGCTTGACTCTTGCTTTACATTTCAATGGGCTTTGCTGCTAATCCTTTTTTTCTTCGTCCCAAATGGTAATGTTATTTTCAGAAGATTTTCTTCAGTGAAGTTGTTTTACAGTGATACAGTTTTAGTGTAAACATTCTGAATTCTCTCTGACAATATGACATCTGCTTAGGTAACAATTTATTTTCAGTAATGCTGGTTACAACCGGTTCTTTAAATAGTTGTAGCTAATGAATTGATAGATCCTGGAAGAATTTGTGCCAAAATGTGATGTAATGTTATACGAAAGTTTTGAATTAAGTCTTTGTAGTTTTCTGAGGGAGCTTTACTCCTATATGTAGAAGACAGTTTTGACTGGTAAGTTTTATTTTTTCATACTGCCTCCCCCTCAAAAATCAAAGCAAAAACGTGCATGCTTTTTTACTTTCTTGTGTTCAATTTATCACTCCTCGGTAAAGAAGATCAGTGTGATCTTCCCCCTTATCACAGTCAGACAGGAAAGAATTGTTATTTGGCAAGTAATTATAACTCGTCACCGTGCCAATATAGTGCTTTAAATAAAGGCTTAAGTTTCTATTTCATACCCCAGAATTAATCTGGACTATTGGATGTAGTTGGAAGGTAATGACACTGGTAACTGGCAAAGGTTACCTGTGGTCAGAATGAAAGTATAAAATAAGTGTATTCTCTGTGTAGGCTGTTCTATGATTCTGATTCAGGTTGAACAGCTTTACTGTATGAACAGATTCTGCTTGGGCTGTGCTGAGGTGAACTTAGACTGAGAAACTGATTTGGCTCAGAACTCTACAGTACAATAAATGTTATTTCTTAAACCAAATCAGTTATATGATTTCATCTGTTACTTGACTTTGCAAAAAACCAGTTGGGCTGATGAGGGAGTACATGGAAGGATGACTGTTCAGATTAGCACTGCTGCTGAGAAGTTAGAGCTTCTCAGTCAGGCAGACTTGCATTTTGTGAGGAAAGGAAATGGCGGAGGTAGTTGCAGATGTGAGTGAAGTTAATCAGGAAGGACTGAGAACCATGCTAAAGTCGTGGGTAGAAAAGCAATTTGACTTAATTGTAAACTCAACAACCAATGAAGAATGAAACAAAGGACTTCCACTCTCAATGACTAAAAAATAGTGGAACTTAGGTGTAATTAAAAAAAATCTCTTTGATTTTTGCTATTGGTAGTGTCTTTGCATCTGTTTTAGAAATCTTCCTGGAGGATTTTGCAGCAAATGTCGGATCTCCCTTAGGAAGCAAATACTGAAATGACTGATGAGCAGTCAGTTAAACTGAAAGATCTCTCTTTTTCCTCATCAGATTTTCTCCCACATAAATTGTTGTGTGGTACTCTGCAAGTGATAAGTGTTATCATTTCAGTTGTAGCAGGAAATGGAGCTAATGGTTTTAATTTTTAAGTCTGTCATCTCTTTCTCAAAAATTCTTAATTTTCAGTATCATCTGTGGAGTCTGAAACTGTCTGCTGCATTCTCTCTAAAAGTGGTTCTGGATACCACAGCTGAGACACAGATTAAAAAGTACTCTGTGATTTATGATGAGGTGGGACGACCTTGGCCAGATGGTCACCCAGCCATCCTCTTGCCCCCTCTCAACCAGGCAGGGGGGAAAAAAATAACAGGGAAAAACTCATGGGTCAAGACAAAGAGAGATTATTTACTGATAATCATCATGGCAAAACAGGTTCAACTTGGGGCACATTTATTAATTAATTTGCTTCCAGGTAAGATAGAATTGGATGGTGACAAACAAAAGACAAAATTAAAACAACACCTTTGCCACCCTTCTCCAGTACTCACCTTCAGTCCTTCACTCCTTATTCCCTGACTCCCTGTCCCTGGTGGATGCAAGGGAGTGAGGATGGTGGTTTATGGTTAGTCCACAACAACCTGTTCAGGTTGTTCACAGCAGTCTACAGCTGCTGTTCCTTCCTCCTCACACTTTTCATGTGCTCCACTGTGGTCCTTCATAGGCTGCAGACAATCTTTGCACCAGTGCCTAGAGCTCGTCCTTGCTGTCCTTCTCTGACCTTGGTGTTCACACTAGTTTTGCTGACAAACTTTTTTTTTTTTTTTTTTTTTTTTTTTTTTTTTTACCCCTTGCTGCTCTCTCTCTGTGGTGTTGTTTTCTGTCCTTTTTTTAAATTACATTTTCCCAGGTGTGCCACCAGCCTGGCTGATGGGTTCACCTGTGGCATGTTGTTGGAGCTGGCTGTGTCTGGTGAGGTGCAGCTCCTTGACTCTCCCCACAGAGGTCACCCCTGGAGCTCCTCTGCTGCCAGCGACTTGACACATACACCCCGTACATGTGCTCAGTTGGTAAAGCAGTTAAATTAGATCATACCAAATACAAAAATAAAAAATTGGGGCAAGCTGCTGTGGATTTCTTTCAATTGGGGTACCTTTTTCATTTTACAAGTAATGCTTCTTTTTGGCCATTTTGGGACTATTCCTGCAGTATTGCATTGCATCCTATTGTTCCTTTTATAGATGGCCAGGGTTAGCAGAAAGTTTGTTTCGTAGCTGGCTGGTCGGAGACCTCTGCTTGTAGCACCTGTGGAAGAAACTTGTCAAGGGATGTGCAGATTTTTTTTATTTGTATTCATGGAAGATGCTTTTATCCACAGCCAGTGCCAGCTGTTCCGTGGTTTCTTTTGGAAGTCACTGTCCTCTGCTGGATGACAGCAGAGTTTTTATGTTGTCAATGAGCATTTTGCAGATTAAAGATCTAGTTAAGAAGACTTAGCTCACTTTTCCTGAGTTGCTGAGTTCCATTGAGAGAGCTGACAGAGTGTGCTTTCTCAGAATTGCAGAATGGTGATTTCTGGCAAGGTGGCAGCAATGAACACTCAATCTTGAGCTCTAATTCCTGTTGTAGGTTGTCCACATGCATCATCTGTCTGCTGATCTGTTCAGAATAAAGCTAGGGTTGGTTGAACCTACGAGTAAGGGTAGAGACTGCCTACACTTTCTCACTGTCTGATGTAGATTAGAGAGGACCTGTACCTTGCCTTGGCATGACAAAGATGTAGGAGTGTAACCTCTGTCTTAGTAGGTGATACTGAGGAAAAATTGCTTGACTACTGCTTAGTGAATTGAGCTAGTAAATGTGCTACTGAAAATACGAGGGAAGAATCATTCCCCTGAGACTTTGTATAAAGATGTGGTATTGTGCCATTTTAAATATTTAACAGCTTTAAGACTTGCAGTCTTTTCTCTTTATGTAAGAGGCCATTATTAATATTTTGTGTTTTGAAGTTTCAGAATAATTTTATCACAGATGTGTCAGCCCCTGAATGATATTGTCTCTCTTTTTAAGGTACTAGCATAGAGGTGCTAGCCATAAGGGATGCTTTTCTGTAGTCTTAGTGAACTGTTTATAACAAGTAAGATATGCAGAGTCTTTGGTGTTTAAGCCTTATAGATGGATGAAGACTTTTAATTCAGTAGTTTACCATCTGTTACTGAAATTAGCTGAGTTGGTAGTTAAGCTTCTTCCTTTGGAATGAGGAGGAAGGCTCTACATTTCCTTTTTTAGGTTGGTTACAGAATAGTAATCTGTTGTGCTGGTATCCTGCTGTGATTAACACTGTTGCAGTCCCAACTCTTTATACCAGCCCTTTCACTGAAAGGAATCCTTCTGAGGGTGTCTGTTTGCCCCCTGCTTTTTGTTGGCAGAGCTGTTTGCATGGAACATGTGGTGCACTGCATCACGGACTCTTCTCTCTTGCATGACTTTTGTCTGTTTCTTTTTGTTTTGTTTCTTTTCTTCCAGATTGGCTACTACAGCTATACAAGCAAAAGTGACAGTGCATAATAGGCTGAACTGGAGAGGCAGCACAAATTTGTTTTCTTCTTTTCCTTTCCACAGTGGCTGATCATTTATCACTTTACAATATTCAGACCCTGTAAAGTGGTGTAATTTCTCTAAGCTACCTTTGTTGTAATGGATTTTACAAAGTTCACCAGGTGATCTCACAGCTGGTGTTAAAGGACAATGAGGACCAGAAGACCATTCTGTAAAACAGTGTGTTCCTTCAATTTTAACACTCACTAAGACCACAGTATTTAATTAGTGGATTAATAAGCAGCATGTTTTGTTTATTAAAGCAATCTGCGTAGGAGTAATATTGAATGTGAAATAAGAAAACTGGGATGTCAGGAAAATGAAATGCAGATAGCTGAATTACTGAGCAAAGCACGTTTTGTCTAGAGATATGGAACTTAGATTTCTTCTTTGAGCTAGTTTGTGCTGACTTTGCAAGCAAACTTCTCTTAAATTCTAGTGTCCTTCACACAGTAGCTTTAAAATTCATGTATTTTATAGGTGCCTGATATTGATTTGTTCCTAACTGTTTTAGCCATGTCGCTTGGCAGACAGTGTAAAATTTGTAGTGGTTAACTACTGCCATAGCACAGGGAACAGAATTGCACTATTTTTCCAAGCAAAGAATAGTTCTCCTTTCTAAAAAGTAATGAAGCTTTTAAAATTGTCAAATTCTGTGCCAAAATTTCTTCCTTCAGTACTGTAGTGGTCTCGGTCAGACAGAGAAGCTTTGCAGTTCAGCTGCAGTGGCTCTGCTGGGTAAGGAATAATATTTGGGGCTTTTTGCAAGTACTTGCATAGGTGAATCTTCTGATTGCAGTATTTGCCACTTCTGTGTTTTGGCACTATCTGTTGGTAGTTGTTTGTTTGGTCCTGCCTTAATCTGTTGACAGCAAGCAAGACTTCTGAAGTAGCTTTTTGTTTTTCAGAAGGGTAGCACACAGAAATCTTTTCTTAGTTGTTTTTACTGAGGCCTTGGTAGCTTGAAGCTTTTGTAAGCACTTTTGCAAGACTGAAAGTGATTGAAATAGTACACTTATATCTAATGCATTCTTCCTTTGTATGCTTGCTCATACCTCCATGTTCATTAGCAGTTGATTTTCCTGTATGTATGTATGGAAGCATCTTCTAGGCTGTTCAATTTGCTTCCTTGAAGAAGGACTCTGTCTTATTCTGTGTATGAACAAAGAGAATCCTGGTGGTTATGTCTGACTTTTTTTTCCCCTTGGAGAATAACCAAGCATAAGCTCAAAGAATGAATGAAACCGACTCTCCTGCGGATCCCTCTGTCCTCATTGTGTGGCTTCTCTTAGTCTTGGCAACCTCAAAAGCCTCACCTCTGCCTCGTGCTCTGCTGGTCTCTTCTGAAGATCACTTTGCTCTCTCTTCCTGAGGCTTGCTATCCTCATATGTTACTGTAAAAACAGGTTGAGAGTTTCTTCCCCCTTAGGTACAATTAGTTTTCAATTTAATGTCTTCATAGAAGAATAGCTATGCAGAATGTCAGCTACACCATCTGTCCCATCAGTATCATCTGTCACTTTGCTTCAGGCCACCTGTGTTAATAAGGAAAGCCTTGCTTTTGCTTGTCAAAACACCTTCAACACTTCAGTGTTTTCTAACCACTTAATTAAAAATAAAAGGGGTGGCATAAAAAGGGGGGAGGCATAACCAGTTGTGATTGACAGATTTGTTTTTTATCAAGTATAGACTGGCATGTATCTTCCTTTTGGATTTATTAATTTATTTTAGTCAGTGGAAATTGTTGCATTACTTGGAATTGGAAAAAGTAGAGTAAATGCAGGAGTGAGAAGAAATCAAAAAACATTGCATAGTATGACAAATAGAAATAACTGTCTATGGCAGCATGGAAAACTTCATTAAAAACTCTAGAGCTTTCAAAATATGTGCTGAAATATCTTCACTGAAACGTCAGTGTGCTAGTGGAGAGCTAATAAAAGCCACTACATAGTGCTGTTCTGGAAAACACTTGATTTGTATTCTTGTTGAAGACAAAATTAACGGTTCTGTTATAAAAAACATTTATTGTGGGCAGCAGAACTCCAAAACCCAGTTTTCTCTGAATTTATTCTTTTTCATTTTTAGTGTTTAGTTTATATATGGGTGTTCCAGCTCTTTTTATCCCTATTATCAGGGATTTTTGGTGGGCAGGGATGGTATATACTTGGTTGGAATAAACTGGCTGAACAGCAGTAGCATTGGAGCTGTTCAGGACTTCCTCTCCAGTAGCACTGAGCTTGGTTAGCCTTATTCACTGGCAGCTTACAATACATGCAGAACAGCTGGAATTGGACAAAGGGTTTAAAGACAGTTTTGAGGGAAAAGGAGGAAGTAACAGAGTGCATAAACCCCACTTCCTCAGTTAAAAACGTGTAAAAAAGGCTGCCTAAAAAGACATGGGAAGTCAAGTATTGCGTGTATCCAGTTGTCCTGATTAGTTAAAAAAGATGATAAATTAAAAATTTAGTTAAAAGAAATTAAACATTCTTTTACTTATTTAAACGTGTTTGAGAGACTCATTTTCATTGGATAGCCATCCTCTGGGAATTAAAGGATAAGATCAATGTGTAGTTGAACTTTTCCGTATTTTCTCCGTATTTTGTCATTCTCTTGTGGATGATATACAGGGTGGTAGGTTTTGTGGTTTTTTTTTTTTTTTTTTTTTTTTTTTTTTTTTTTTTTTTTTTTGTGTTTGCTTTTTGTTGGTTTGTTGTTTTGGTTTTTTTAAATTGGCAATGTACACTTAAGAGAATTAAAATCTATAAGCAGGTCAGCTTCCTGACCAGGTGCATAGCATTGTCTGTATACTCATAATTTTTTCTCTCAAATATGACTTACTTTTGCAAGTTTTATGGCAAATCAAATTTATTTTAGTAACAGCATGTCTGCAACTGTCCATCTTACCCTGAAGTGTGGAAATCAAGTTCCTGTAGTCACTTTAAAATTTGGCCTAGTTATATGTTTAAGCATTTTATATGCTTAGACCTTACTATGTAACTTTTTGATTAATTTCTGTCTTTCTGTTCCTTTTCCATGGTGTTCCCCCAAATGTATTTAAGATATTACTGTTAATGTCTTCATAATTGCAGGACAAAACCCTCTTTAAGTACAAACATTGCACGTTCTCTCAATAAATGTCATCTTTGCTGTGTTTCTCGCAGTCCAACAAGCTGGTCTGTGTTACACAGGTCTAAAAAGATGTGTTTTCTGAAGCTTTTGCACAAAGACAGTGACGTTTGTTCATGGGATCGTGGCCATTCATTTTGAGTGTATTGGAGAAGTTTAGCCTGGCGCTTGCTCTCTGCTGCCCCAGAGCCTGGCGTGTGTGAAAGATGAGTGTCAGCCAGTTCCCTCACAGGTGTTCATCCTCATTTCTGTTTGAAAACGGCTTCAATTACAACGATGGTGATGGAGCTCTGTGCACAGTGCAGGAAACAAGGTGTGCTTGCTGAAAGGAATTTTCATCTAATATTAATGTTCCCCAAGGAGCTCGTGTGGGCTCAGAGTAGGCTCAGTACTCCTGTGGCTGTACGCAGCATGAACGCTTTTTTCCGCACTCCCTTTTTCTGGGGTGTTTTATAGCAAGATAACCACACTCACAGAATGTGGAGGCATGAAGGGCTTACTGAGCAGGGTGACATGCTCACAGTGGTACAGCCCCTTAGGTATTATGGGGTGCCTGCATTGAAAGAATTGTTTTTCTCATGTATGGGCTCCCCCGTTGTTTACTGACACATGGGGTTTAGTGGCAGAACGTGCAGCTTGCAGCCAGGCATTGCTCCCTCAGATAAGCTGGCAGGTAGAAGTGCTGATGCTGCTGCAGAGAACTGCTGATTCTGGGTTATTTTAAGCCAGGATTGGCTGCCCAGTATAGTTACAGTCAGCATACTGGCATAACCAGGGAGGCAGTCTGGGGTCTGGGGTGACTGAGGGGGAGCTGGGGACTGCTGAGATCAGCCCAGCTATTAAAATGTGTTTTCCTTAATATTAAAAAAAAAAATATTTTTGAGTGTGCCCATCAGAACCAAAGCCACAATTTGCTTACAAGCACATCTCTGGCAAAGTCCAGCTGTGAAGAAGTTTAAAAATTGGTCTTTTCCATAGGTTCCTTATTCTTAAGTTTTCAGTTTGCTCACATCAGGTTATGTTTAGCCTAAGACACTTACCTCTGCCAGAACTGTCAAACAGTATATGGTCCTTGCAGAAACCTAAATTGTCCCATTTACCTGGGGCAGCAGTCATACTGACAGCTTGCTGAAAGAAACTGAGAATGGTTTATGTGCTTACAGGGATAATCTGTAGTTTCTTACTGACTTTTCATACCACTGAATGTAAACTATCAGAATTTTTTATTATTGCTTTTCTACACAGTTAGTGTACAAGTAAATAGCCAGCAGAATACAAATGGATAAGTTATAAAATTATGTGTATAATTTAAATATACTCACAGAAGTAAATGCAGACAGCTCTAAGAAGCTTGGATGGCCTTCCAGTGAGGTGTGTAAGTGAATCAAATGTCTATGCAGATAAGTAGATGATATATAGTTGCAACAAGGAAGCACACCAGATATATTTAGTTTTAGGTTTGCATATGTTCATAGTAATAAATTCTGTATTATTTGTAGGACCTCAACAATTCAGAGAGATGATGAGTGATTGGATTTTGGAATTAATTACTGTGACTTTCCTTCTTTACGTATTGATTAGTTTTTGTAAGATGAGGTGTTACTTAACTGTATCAAGACAGCCATAGCACTTAAATGCTGTGTCCACTTATTTCTGCAAAAGTAATGTAACAGTGCAGTTATGTTTGAAGAATTCTTTTAGCAGAGTAGAGGTAATCTGTCTGTTTTGTGCTTGTATTTAAGAGAGACTTACTGTATTGGAGAGAGGCTAACTACAACAGTGTGTACTGACAGGACAAGGAGAAATGGCTCCAAACTGAGAATGGGCTTAGATACAATGTTAGGAAGAAATTCTTTACCGTGGGGGTGGTGAGGCAGTGGAACAGGTTGTGCAGAGAAATTGTGGATGTCCCATCCCTGGAAGTGCTATTGTAGATGTATGGAATAAATAGAGTATAAAACTGAAGTAATAAATTAATGTTATACCTACAAGTTGACATCTTCTGTCAGTAGAAACAGGATAATTTTTCTTTGTGAAAGCCAGCACAGAAAGGTGGTGAAAAAATTAACTGTACACAGTAAAAGCAAGCTTAGAAGGGAAGAGGAAATGGTACTAAAATTGTATGAGGAAATGAGGCTTTAGCAGGATTTTTTGTCCTTGCGTAGTGTCCTTGTGCCCATTTTGGCCTTGGGATCTTTTTTATAAGAAGCAGAATGGTGCCCATAAGACTTGTGAAGACAGGCAGTAGAGGAAAGGCAAGATGTACAGGACTTGGTCTGTCTGCTCAGTGCATTTGCCGGGTGGGCAGCTTTAGCTATGGTGCCTGAGGTTGGCAGAAGAATGAGGCAACAAAGAAACCAGGTCACTGTAGGAGACTGGCCTTTCCTAATTTTGCTGCTTACAGAACATCTTGACTATCTCCTACTGTCTGTTAGGGTGACTTTAAACATGGTTATATATAGGCTGAAAGTGCTCACACCAAAGCTATTTATACATATGTATATGTTTAAATATATAAAACATCCTTAAAGTGCACCTTTAGTGTTGCAGGAGAGTAGCACTTTAAATTCTTCGAAGTTGGATCTGATTCCAGGACAAATGTTCAGTGTAATAAACCAGTCCACTCTTGTTAACAGTAAACCTTGAACACTTTCAGCGGGTGATTAAATCCCTTTGGCTTTTCACTTCTGGGAGTTTCTATTTAAGGTAGAATGGGAAATGTTTTTGGTATTTTCATTGTGGTATTCTTTAAAGTGCTTTTAAGTATATTAAGAAAAACACAGCAGCTTGGCAATAGTTCAGTCAAAAGTTAAGAAAATTGTGGACAGCTGAGTTATCTATTACTGTGTGTTACAGAAGCACACAACAGGTGAGGATCTGAGAGGAGATGGGACCAGTTTACCATAGCCTCATCTTCTTTCTGCATATGTTCTTTGACTTTAAGGTATTTAACACAGTTTCTGTGAATATAGGCTAAATGGGTGCTTGTTGCTCTTAAAATGGTTTGTACAGTCATGTTTATTTTAAATGGGTTTTATTTGTTTGCCTCCTTTTCTTGTAGGAAACCCAGCGCTTGCTGGCGGAGCCAGTCCCTGGGATAAAAGCAGAGCCAGATGAAAGCAACGCACGCTATTTTCATGTGGTCATTGCAGGTCCACAGGATTCCCCCTTTGAGGGTGGGACATTTAAACTTGAACTATTCCTTCCAGAAGAATATCCAATGGCAGCTCCTAAAGTACGTTTCATGACCAAAATTTACCATCCTAATGTAGACAAGCTGGGAAGAATATGTTTAGATATTTTGAAAGGTAAGTGTTACTGTGTTTTCTTTCTTCTTATCATATTAAGTACAGATATTTGTAAGTTGACCCTAAAAAGAGTTTTCATGTGTTCAAAGAATATCTTGCTTCTTCTTTAATCTGGAAAAACTTGCTATTTCTGTAAACTGTGGTGAATATGGTGTTTCATAGTGCTATAAATGTTTCTTCAGATAAATGGTCCCCAGCTTTGCAGATTCGTACAGTTCTGCTATCAATCCAGGCTTTGTTAAGTGCTCCCAATCCAGATGATCCACTAGCAAATGATGTAGCTGAGCAATGGAAGACCAATGAAGCCCAAGCCATAGAAACAGGTGATGTATCTTCTAACTTTTTTTCTTTTTTTCTAGTTTTAGGAGTAGCTTATTACTCACTGGCTGGGGTATGTAAATCCTGACCTCTAGTTTTATGTCTGCAACTTGGAGAAACAAAAAATTACTGCATACAGTCATAGTCCAGGTGCCCTGAAAGTGCCTGCAGTGGTCTATTTTTAAGTCTGTGAGGCTTGATAGAAGAAGCAGTTCTCTTGATCTGTTTTATCTTGAATTTTGATGGTTCCAATTTGTTAGTCTGTCTAATTTGGAGTTCTGGTAAAATGAAAGAGTATTCTACTGCTTCTCCTCTACATCTTAAGGAACAGATTAACAGGTTCTGGAAAGTACAGCTCTCTGATGTTGCTACTTCTGTTGCAGGCTATAGTGGAATGGAAGAGTTACTGTGTTATGCCGCTTCACTTTTGGATCCACTGCTGTCAGACTGTTTCTATAATATACAAAAGTTGACAGCTGCTGGAACTCAAAATTGTGCTTAAAAATCTCAGAACTGATACATTTTAGAACTGATACACTGCTTGTAGCAGTGGTATAAAAGAGATATGCTCAAGAATGTGAATTTAAAAGAGATATGCTCAAGAATGTGAATTTAAAATCACTTTAATCAAGCCTGAAAACTACATCTTTTCTTAAATGTATTTCTTTTTCTTTACAGCCAGAGCATGGACTAGGCTATATGCCATGAATAATATTTAAATGCGCTTTGAACATCAAGTGTGCATCACTTCTCCTGTTCTGCCAAGACCTCTTCCTTTTTTTGTTTGCATTTAATGGACACAGTCTTAGAAACATTACAGAATAAAGCCCAGACATCTTCAGTCCTTTGGTGATTAAATGCACATTAGCAAATCTGTGTCTTGTCCTAATTCACTATTGTACCGCATGAGCAGAGGCTAGAAGTATCATCTGGATTGTTATGAAATTGTTTGAAAGCAGCAGCACATCTCTGCTTTTAATCATTTTTCCCGTCATGGTTTAAGTATAAGCACTGTGAATGAAGGTAGGCAGGGTTAGCTGCGGGGCTTTTTGTTTTAATTTTGTGGGCTCCTCCTCCCTTTTTATGGTGATGCTAATTGCATTGGTAAAAGCAGCTAACCAGTTATACTTTAGAATATACCCTCTAGCCCAGTCTAACTTAGACGCTGTAGATGGACAAGCTTCATTGTTTGAACAAAAAATGGGAACATTAAACATCCATCACCTTCACTAATACTATAGTGATTCTGCTGTCAAGTGTAGAAAAATCCCTCCAAGAAAAAGCTTGTGACCATTTTGTATGGCTTGTCTGGAAAATCTCCTGTAAATCTTATGTTTTAGTAAAATATTTTTTGTTATTCTACTTTGCCTTTGTATAGTTTATTTTGCTGTGTTTTCATTTCTCTGTGACAATCGTATTTAAAAAAATTGACTCCAGAATTGACAGTTTTTCTTCAGACAGTCTGACAGATTTAACAGTAAAGAGGGGGAATAGACAAGTCTGTTGGGTTTTTTTGGTTTGTGTCTGGGTTTTTTTTCTTCTTCTTCCTTTTTTCTTTTTTTTTTTTTTTTTTCTTCTTCTGTGTCCTGACTTTTTTTTATTAGTTTGTGTTATGCGGGTGACCTTACCTGGCCAATTTAATATTTGCATTTGGAGTGACTTTTAGAAACAAGTCTCTGATGTAACAATTGTAACCTTAATTTTAGTAATGCATCAATGTGTTTTCCTGGAAATTACCAGAATGAAGTAGAAGGTTGAGAGCATATGACAGCACTAATTATGAGTGTCTGCATAGCAGCACGGTTTTCTAACTTTAATTTTTGCCCTCTATTAACTTGAAATTCCAGTGTGCAGAACCACTGTTAGAGCCAGCTTGTGTACTGACTGATGTCTGCTTAGCCACTTACAGCTAGCAACTCATACCAGTGGTTTTCTCTACAAGCCTTATTAAGCTACTTGCTTGAGCAACCTGTCAGCTTAAATAGCAACAAAGCTTCTTTATTGGAGGGAAGGAAAGTGATAAAAAAAATTCCTTCTCATCCTTGTTTTTTGTGTCTGCATCCTGTCTAGGAGTCTAATATCTTTTCTGGGAAACCATCTAATTGTTTCCCTTCATTTCTTGTATCTCTATTCTCTTCCTTTCCCCAAGCCCTCTCCCTTATAAAACCAACCAGCCAAACAAAAAGCTTAAAAGCTTTTGGCAAGGTCAACCTGAAATGTATAAATGACAGCTCATAGTGGTTGCAAGTAAGGAGTGTTTTGTCATGCAATTCAGGGGTATGGTTATGTAGTCTATTGGTATTCTCCCTCTTTCACCTCTTCTTCCTCTAGTGTCATCTGAAATTTCTATAGAATGTGGTGTATTTATTGTGCTCTTATGTAAGATGAAGAATATCTATTAAAACTATGTTTTCCAACAGACAGTGCTTTCAGTGGTTAGTAACTGGTATTGTCCCTCAAAGTTCTCTGCAACAGGGTTGAAGAGTGGTTCAAAATTCAACTTTTTCACCAAACTGAGTCATTAAAAAAACTGTTTTAAAAGTAGTTTTTGTGTTGAATGTAAGCCAAAGTTGGGTCCAGGGCTTGTAACATGTTCTTCAGAGTGGGTAAGCACCATTAATCCTCTCTTCTTAAAAATGTCTTTTTGGGGTTGGCTGGCCTACATCCTGGATCTGCTGCTGGCATAGATAACTTTCATAGCAGGCAGCTGAGAATAAGTGAGCTGTGCCATAGACTCTGGATTCACTTCACCTACCTCTTAATGCTTTGTCTTACACTACATATGCAGTTTTCTTCAGCTCTGTCTAGTCCAAGGGCAGATGGCACCCCCAGAGGACAGTAAGTCCCAGCTAAGCATCCTGTTTGAGAGTGGCTTTCCCTTCCTTCGGTAGAGAAACAACACCTGAGCTGGCACTTAAACAGTTTTAACTTCATAGGCGGGATGAATCCAGACCCAGATAATGTATATTAAATAATACTTTACTTTTAAACCTGATTTTAAAAGCCGTGTATAAAGTCAAGCTGGGAATTTCATTCCAGCTTGTGCTAAGGAATGTGTGACACTCAGATTAAATTCCTTGAAGCCAGTAAGATACAACCTCTTCCTCAGTTAAGCAGGTGTATGTTCCCAGTAGTTATGTGAAACTCAGTTATTTCTCTTACACCCATATTGCAGCTTAGCAAATGCAGCTGTCTTTTAGGGGAGTTAGTTTTATCTCCATTTTTAGTACATGTCTATTGGATCAATTTACAGTTACTCTAAAATAAATGGGTTTTCTTGTACCATTACTGGTGCTATGTGTCAAATGTCCTGAAATCCTGAGCAAGAGTGATGACATTGCATTTTATGTGTCAGTGTTTGGGTAGTAGCTGTGTAGCTGTTGAGCCTGGATTATCACATAGGCTCTATAACTACACATGCAAAATACTTTTGCAGTAGTTTCCTGTAGATCAGGAGGAAGGCTTTTGGTTTTGCATAAATATTCAGTGGTGGTCTCTACATGTAGCCATGTTCTGTCATAGGTATGAAGTGTATGATTATTGGAAACTGATGGAACAGGTTTTTTGTATCTTAGCTGACTTTAGTCTAAACCAAGTGAAACATTGCTTTGATAGCTTTCAAATACTTGTATTTCTAACACATTGAGACTATTGTGGAACATCTTAACGGACTAGTGACATCATAAATTGTGACATCTCTATTTATATACATTCCTTCTTGGGTTGGGTTTTTTGAGTTTTGTGGTTTTTTTGGGTTTTTTTTAGGGTTAAAGTAAAATGTCTGGTAGGTTTTGTCAATAACATGTCTTGACTGTAATGTAATATGACACTGAAATAAAAGGAAGAGTGATTATTCATTACTTAGGCACTGAGCTTCATTTTAACAGCAGTGGGCTGCCATCAGTGTGCAACAGTTTCCTAACAGTTCTTAACATCTGGTAAAATAAGAAAGATAACCTTTAACTTCTTTCATAACTTCTCAATTGCTTGTGGCTTCTCCCCACATTGTATGGAGAGGGAAGAGCAGCACCTCCGTCCTAGGAGTCCTCAGAGGAGACTGCTCTGGTACGCAGCTCTGAGGATGTGTCGAGTCCCTCTCCTGCTTCCCCCCCTTTTTGTTTGTTTGGCTTTGTTTGTTGGTGTGGGGTCTTTTGTTGTTTTTTGGGTTTTTGCCTGCCTGTTCACATCTGTCTGGTTTAGTACGAGACTTTCCTACTTACATGCACAGTTTGGACAGTTTCTAGTGCAATCAAATAGATAAATATATTGAGCTTTGCTAAACTCTGTTACATTATGAGCAAGGCAAAGGTTAATAATCACATGCCTGCTGGGATGGAGTTTTGTACAGTTTATTGCAGCCTTTACTGTGGAAGTGTGCAGGATGATTTTCAAGCAATTTTAATTGTTATGTTGCACTGAAGTACATTTGAAAAGAGGCATCAAGCAGCCTGACTGCCTTATCTGTGGTGGTTGCTTTCATGAACTCCCCTCAATGCTTAGCTAAGGGGTTAGGTGTGAGCAAGTAGAGTATCTTTGGGTAAAGACTGCTCCACTGGAAGCACTTAGGGGAACACTACCCCCAGGCTGTCCTGGGTTAGGAAAGGGAATTGTACCCTAAGAGGACACATCTGGGTGGCTCAGTTAGTTGCTATGGCGCTGTCACTGTTGATCAGCCCATCACTGAGAGACTGAGTGCTTTACCTGAAGAATTCTTGAGCACTGGGAGAAAACCACAGGTTCTTACCACACCGCATCAGCCTTCCCACATAAAGAGATGGATGCAAGTGTGGTATGTAACACAAGTATTTTTATTAGTTAATTTTTTTAGGAAGGTAGATACAAATTATTTCACATGAAGTCATCTCTGACTGGAGTACTTGTGCAGGGTTGTTCCAGATATTCATGTCAGGTGGGTTCTTGTCTTCAGAGCTGCAGTGAAGGAGTATTTTTAGTTCAGGCCTAATCTGCACCTTCCTATCTATGTTGCCTACTAAGGCTTGCGAGGTCATTTATAAATCTGAAAGATTTCATGTGTTGTGTTCAATTGTTGCCTGCTGTCATTTTCCCATCAGCTACTCATGAGTAATAGTGTTATTCCAGGTAACACTGAAGGCTTAGGCTGGGTCCTGGTAAATTTATGGAAGAATGTCTGTGGTCCCATGCACAATTATCAAGGACAGACTAATCTCACAAAACAAAGTAAGGTGATTCTAATGGTGTTTTTTCTTCCTTAAGTTGCTGTGGATGTTTGGCTACACTATTCAAAGACAGGTTGCCTTAGTATCATAGCCAGAATGCAGGAAAGAAGGAAGTATTAGAGAGTGAAGCAGTTGAATGAGAGCAAAAAGGCCCTTAGGACAAGAGCCTTGTTACAGAATCTGTCTGGATGTAATGGGCAGTAGGCCACTGGTGAGCCAACAGCAGGGTGAGTGCACAAGCTGATGGTCTTTGGCCGGCATCATACATTGCTGTAATGCTTCTTCACACTGCCCATCCATCAGAACTGGTGGTAATGAAGGAAAGCTGTTGGGAACCAGTGCTACTGAGTGTGGGCCATGAGGCAGGCAGCAGCTGATCACACAGCAGACATATTCAGTGGCCCCTTGCCTTCCTAAAATGGCTCTTTGACCAGTATTTCATGCTTATTTAGGGGAGAAAATTGTCTGAGAGCATTGTTTGGGGTGGTGGTGCATGGCCCACAGCAATCAGATTGTCACAAGCAGGAATATGCCTGTGATTGCTGAGTCTGCAGGTTAAGAGGTGACACCATTCCTTATGTGGAGCATTGTCCTAATGTGGATGTGCTGTTTCCATCACTTGAGCCAAGGAGGCAGTGCCTTGCTTAATGCCACTCAGCAGCACTGAGACTAAGAGTATTGAAAGAGGGTAAGTTTAAAAAACCCTCAGTTCAAACCTTTTCAGTTCAAGCTTGAAGATTCTTAAAATCTCTCCAGGTCATAGGAAAGTCAGTCATTCTGCCTTTCCTGCACACTTCTGCCTCAACCTGAGTCTTGTGCTTACTTCATTTGATGCCTTGGAGATACTGTGATAGGAGCCAGACGGGACTATGGTAAAACTCTGCTTAAGCTGAAGAGAGGGAGGTGTGTTAACAATCTGCGTGTCAGAAGTCATACTGAGAGGGGGAAACAGGAGCTGTTTACCATCCTAACAGCATGGAAGAATGCAGGTTCAAAAAATGAGCTAAGGGGAGGTAGGTCTGCAGTAGCAGGCTGAGCACTGGCACCAGTTTTCAAGTTGGGACAGGCATGGGACATGGGTGCTAAAGGGAGAGGGGAGGGTCATGTCAAGTTAAGGAAAAGAAATGATTCTTTGGAACAACGAGCTTGGTAAAGCTTGAGTGCAAGGACAAGGCAAGAAGTAGGAAACAGATGAAACTTAAATGTAGTTTAGATGGGGTTGAAGCCTTTCACACAATTGCTTCTGGTGTAGTATTTGCAATGGAATGACTACATCATCCACAGGACTAATTTAGATTTTATTCCGGTATTTCTCAAATATAAAAAGTCAAAATTCTTACATCAATCTTTAAAGAAAATCCATGCAAGCAGGTCAAAATGTTTACAACTTAATTCCCTTCCCACCCCCCCTTCCTTTCAGTTTTCACTTCACAAACCATGCTGGTAAGTAAATCAAGTGTCTGCCCCTCATGTTTCTTTTCACAGCACATTGTTAACAGAACAATGCTAGGCTACGTCAGGGGTGCAGTAAGCACCAAAATAAGATTTTTCACTTGAACAGCCTCTCTGCAATACCTCAGGATTTCTTGTGTTTAAAAGCACATCCACTTTGCTTAATTCTGGCTCCATGAGATTTAACTTTATGGCTCTTTTTCTTTGATACCACCATAATGTAACTCATGAGAATCTCAAAACCCATCAGCCAGGAAAAGCAGCAGTACAAACTAGACTCTGATAATTGCAGGTGATAACTTGTCTCTTCCCTTTTTCCTCTGGAGAGCCAAATCTGGATATATTGTACAGAATTTTTGGCATGACAAAAATCCCAAATTTGCTTTGTTTGAAATAGGTTTGCCCCATTGAACTGGAGATTCATGTAAAAAATGCTTCTAATATTTGAATTGATAGGTTGTAGAAAAAGTTGTAGCCTTTCTCTTCCCATTTTTACAACTCTTTCTGTTGGAGTTTAGTGTCAGATTTCATTAGTACTGAAGCCATACTGCTGTTTCCTTACTACAGTTGTTCCCTGTAGCAAAACTGAAATGTCTTCAGTTTACATCTGCGATTCACAAAACATTTCTCTTTGAAAGGGAGTAGAAGTCAAAGCAATAGAGCTTCATTCTGAAGGTTGCATAGAGACTGAAGAGATTTATACAACAAATGCCGTTAAAAAAAAAAATATGTCTGGCACTACTGAACAGCTCAAATGTGTGTGACCAAAAATATTTATAGGCAATCAACTCTGAGTTTGTTAGCAACAGCAATACTGTACATTTTACATTATTATCAAATACATAATTCAAGAGTTACAAAATAAGATCATGCATTACCACTAAATCTCTTACAAGCTTGGATTGATTTCATTCCAAGAATCTAAAATGGAGACAGAGTGTTTTTTTTTAATGAATACAAAGTTGAACTCTGGATTCTGTTTTAGCTTTCACGAATTTGATATAATCTTGTTACAAGAAAACCTATACATGGTTTGCTCAATTTAAAGTGTTAAAATAACTACTGAACACAAAAAAAGAGCATTAAAGTGACCAAAAAAGGGAGTTAAATGATTGTTTTTTTAAAGGCAGCTGTGGAGCCAGAGGTACCATTCCACACCATGAATATGATTTTAACAAAGATTAGACACATTCATCATGCTCAACCCCACCTTCTCCTGTTTCACTGGGCTAAACAGTTTAAAGTAGTGAGCTGAGCAAACGGTGTCCCAGCCCTGAACAGTGCAATAAAGGTGTACCCACGTGTGCACTACTGAAAGAGCAATGCTACTTCACTGGCCTCCCACCTCATGGCTGAAAAGATGGATAAGCTGTTGGCAATACTTCCACCTTTAGGTGCACCTGAACACTTGTGTGTTCTTTCCAGTTCTGGAAGTGACCTGGACTAGGAGCTAAGAGGAATGGCAAGCAGTGTCCTACCCACTGTTTCAGAAGTCTTCACTTTTTGGCTCATGCCTCTTCTCAGTAGTATTTATGACTCTTCAAAGAGAGCAGCATTAAGAGATCACATCATCTGTTTCCCTAGTCTCACTGCATTTACATATGGCACAAGATTGTTTTTCTAGGACTAACTTGTGGCAACAATGTTTTTTTCCTAAAAAAGTGTAACAGCACAAAAAAATTCATAGCAGCATTTTACACAATTTGTGTTAAAAAAGTAGAAGTTAACCATTTGTGTATTGAGTAACAAAAGGTTTAAATTACATTTATTTTCCATTTTACACTCACTATTTACTAGTTGGACTATTTACAAAGGTTCAAATGTTGTGTAAGAGAATGAGCTTTACCCAGAATAAACTTCACATGTGAGGCAATGGTCTACCTCGACCTGTTTTGGCTGGATATAAAGGAGGTACAGGTGGGTTTAGATTCTAGAAAATTCAGAAGTAAGATGTTCATGTGAATTAGATTGTGTTCTTGTAGAAGAAACCATGCACACACACACATACAGAGAGAGTAATCCTATGGTAAAAACATTAAGACCAACAGTGGATTTAGTTTTCATCTTCTTGGACAAAAAGCAGGAAAAATAATTAGAGCAGGGAGGTTGTCAGCTGTACCTCATTTATTCCAATTATATTTTTACCAAGAGGCCAGCGTTTAAGCTGAAGTAATTGATGTTTAAACAGCAGAACTGAAGGATTTAAGAATTAACTTAAAATTGGGGGTTTCAGCACTCTTTCTAATAAGACAAAGGAATATTATTTCTCTACTGGTGTAGTAGGTATCAAGACTCCTGTCCCAAGCACTGGAGGCAGCACTACTGGCTCCTGCAGGGCAAGGCACCTCAACACATGCTTGCTAACACACACCTCTGCAACCTAAGGGTGCCCCCTGGTTAAGTCTTACTTTCCTCCAAACATTTTTAAATTGCAACAAACTGCAGGAACACTACATGAGATGTTTCTAATTGAAGACAGAAGTTTTTGGAACCTGCAGTATAATGACACCATAAACAAAACATGTATCAAGGGTAAAAGGAAAAAAAAAAAAAGGGGGAAGAAATATCTACAATGCTTTTCACACAAATCTTCTGACAGTTTGCCAGCTGACCAAGTGATGAAACAAAAGTCTAGTGGACAGTTTTGGTAGCTGCAAGACAAAGTTACTGTTCTTGCCCTAGTTACATGTCACATGAAGATTGCATAGGACAAGGCAACCTTTTGGATAACTGAGGCAAGCAGTGCTTAGTGTTGGTATCCGTTGCTCTTGACAGGCTGAATGAGGTTTAGTGCTTTATTGTAGTCACCCTTGTGTATCTCTGCCTTCAACACATCCATTTACCCAAATACTGCCAGCTTAAGGTCTTAGCACTTCATCTGTGGATACCAAATAAGAGTTTAGTATAAGACTATTTGCTCAAGCTTTAACTACTGACTAAAACTCACATGTTTTAAATAAGCTGAACACCACTGAGATGCATATTTCATTTTAGCAGATACGGAAATTTATAAATTTATATAGTCAAGTTTTTTTAATGGCCTATTAAGGCATTTTAAAAAAATCCCTATATGGCTTTGGTTTGCTGAAATACTACTTTACACTGTTGAAAGAAAAACATGTTCAAATAAATTTGACATTATGACACATTCACATATTTCACTTAGAACTGACAGTTATACAGATGCCTACATGTGATCACAGATGTCTCCTGTTGTGATGACACGAATAAAAAGGTAATCCAAATGTTTATCTCACAGTAGAGGGCAACCCAGAAGTCTGTGCAGAAGTGACATATAAGGAGTTATTATCTGGAAGAGGGGGAACCACAGAGTTTCCATTAGTGGGTGAACAGCTCAGTTTCAGTTTTTCCAAGTATTCTGCATGAACAGGCTTGTGACACTGAAGGACCTTGATTGCATCTTCTACTTTAAACCATTCTCTTTTCCTTCCTGAATGAGTACAATCCACAAGAAAGAACAGAGTTATAAAATTTTACTGGTTGCTATCTAATTATTCACTTTTTCTCAGTTCTTTGGAATTTGAAGTTGTCAGGCAGAAGAGTGAACAAAAAGACCATGAAAGAACTGATCAATACCAGAGATTCACTCAAGCTTACTAAAATACAATTCATAATAAAGCCTTTCAGATAACTCTCTTGAAGCAGATACTGGACAGAAACTCATATAACTTTATATGCTCCAAAAGCCACATCTGGTCATTAGAGGAAAGTGTGATGTTATTTAAATTACTTGATACTGTCCTACATTGTCATGCCTAGCAGAAAACCAATCTTCAGACTGAACATGCATGCATGAAGGATGGCTTGGTCAGACTTCAAAAGCCGTGTTCCATACTCAAAATCTCCATGTGCATCCATACAGGGACTTAGGTTAGCTTTAAGTTTAAAAAAAATAGTATACCCTGCATGAGACATGTTTATACAAATTTCAAGACTTTAGTAAGATCAGCTTAAGACCATGCTACTTTTACAAGTCAGTCCTTTAAAATTCAAAGTCTGTGAAAATACATATAAGACAAGGTCAATTGTAGTATTGTTAAAAATGGGATTAATTCTATTTTTCATTTGGTTTTACAGCATTACAAGTACTGTGCTTAAACATATATAAACCACTTGTTTAAGATCAAGGACACTTTCAAAAACACCCTAGAGTATCAGACAGTAAAACATTCATTCTATGGAAAAAAACATTTGGCAGTATAGTATTCGGGCCTTTAAAAATTACTGTGTTTATTCTGTCATAATGTTATAATAATTAGGGTATTCTAAGAATAAGAGTAACACTATGCTGGAAGCAACCCTAGGTATGTATGTATTAAAGTGTGCAAGAACAGCATCACTTGACTTTTTCTAGAACAGAATTAGTATTCCCCCTGAATTACACAAATTGCTTCAGAAAAATGAAGAGTTTGCTTAAAACATTTTTAAGTGTAGCACATAAGGACAGAGAATCAATTTACCTATATTAACTGAATCCTCCCAGTCTTCCAGTATTTCCGTCACAGTAAGAACATAAACGTACGTCCTGTGCTTCCGATCCTGGTTCTGCTTGAATATTAGAAGTACAAGTTTAGATTCTCATCTAAATAAACTTACAGACTTACCACAACTACAAGATCAGAAATTACTTACCTCTAAAGGACAGTTGCCAGCAAGCCTGGCTCTTATTTTCACTAAACAAACAACTGTACTGATGAGATCCAAAATGATGGGAAAACAGAAGTTTTATTTCAAACAGCTATTCTCTTTTACTGGACTAAAAAACCAAAGACAATACAAACAATTTTGAAGATTGTGAAGTTCTGACTAAATGTGTTCTTGGTCACCCAGCTACATATTAGCAGTTGTCCACTAGTACTGCCCTAGGTAAGTACTAGTACTTGTCTTTTACATATGTTGTAAATCACCACAGTACACCACATTTGCTAAAACTGTTTCCACAATGCATTTCCTGGGTGAAAGGTCACTTAAAAAACCGCCAAACCCTTTTTGCAAGATAGAACTGCATCATGTGACCGTGTCATCTACACAATGCTGGCTGTAAAGTTTCACTCTGTGAGTGAAGCAAATTAAATAGCCTACGCTTACAGTCATGACAAATGCAAAAGTAATTGCCATCTGCTCATTCAGCAGGTTTGCCATGATGGCAGCGCAGCACTCAGCACCTGTTAAGAAGGCATGAGTTTTGCCCAAGGCAGGTTAAACAGAGTCTGACAGGTATCTGCTCAGGTAAGGCCACTATGCTGCAGCCAGTCCAGGTGAGGTTGGCACAGCCATTTCTCCCTGCTATTCCAAAGCAGGCTAGCGGCAGGGTTTGAGGTGCTACCCGACCAGTCAGACCCTCCTTCCCCTTGGAGGGGAGCTGAGCTCCTAATAAACCAGGCCATCTACAATTACAACTATATTAAGAACCAAGAGATGTTATGGCCTAGCTCCCCTAACAGATGGCTTTATCCTTGTGCCAATAACCTTTCCTACTTAGTTTCACTACAAGCTTAATATAGTTTTGAACTGTTGTGCTTTACTAGGAAATAAAAATTCTCCAGGAGTTGTCAGTATCACCATTAAATACGATACATATATTTATAACACATATCCTTTCTGGCTGTAGTTCTAGAATAAGAGGACTCAGCAGCAGCATTTATTTCCATCTTCTCTTAGTTCCACCCCCAGGTCACAAGGTGTGGCCCCCTCAATGATATTAACAACACTTTGTGGGGGCCTGGTGAGAAACTAAAGTAGGGCCTTGATTTAATTTAGAAGTAACCTAGAAAAGTGACACAACATCAATTTTTCTCTCCTGGTCCAGCTGGTGTAAATAGCTTCAGAAGAACATATACCTGAATTACCAGTGAATCATCATGCTTTGCAGCCCCTGTCTTAAGCCAACAAAATGATAGGCATCCTGGGTTTTTTTGATCTGAGCTGGGAAATGGAGAATACTTTTGTAGACTGACCAGCAGAGTTAAAACACTGCCAAGCTTTTAATATGTAGGACCATCCAGTTCAACTCAACTCCAAAAATACAAGAAAAATGTGAGTAGTACTAACTACAAAGCTTCAGGAGCTACAGTAGCTTCAATAATTAATTGTGTCATGGCTTCCATACTTCACACAATGAGACACATGACTAAGTAAGATTTCACACAGGAAATCCCTGTCAGGAATCCACTGCCCATAAAAGCTGGGTGAAGATTTGTACCTAATTGAGACTAAGGGACTTACACTTAATATACAGCACAACCTAGTAACTGGTTGTGCTGTTACTCCTGGCTGTATTATGAGCTGAAGACTCTTAAAACTAGTCTTCTCCTGTCTAGAACCTGAGGAGAAGTGGGCAACACCAACACTAAAATAGAATTCTAGCTAGCCTGTGTCCTTGCACTGCTGGTAGTTCAAAGTCTGATATTTATACTATCAAGCAGATGCTTTGAACTACACCTAGTTTGCTAAAGGTTAGATTTATCTGTTAGCCAAAGCCTTGGCCTTTTTTTAGTGATTCAAAGCCATAATGAGAACTCATATCCAGACTCATTAATTTACATGTGTGAAAGTTGAAAAATTACTTCACCAAAATCTTACCAGGGAGGAAAAGTCAAAAGAGTGCCTCAAAAAATGATGGTGTAGTGTTTCAGAAATCCTAACTCTATGAATGGTTTAGTTTTTAGGGATTTTTTTTTTTTTTTAATTTCTAGATATTGCCCAAGTCCTAATTTAATCTTTCCAGTAAAGGTCCAAAATGACCTGAGCTTAGCTCAGCTGGTGAGAGCCTGGTGCTGGATTTGATCCCTATAGAAGACATTCACTTAAAAGTTGGACTTGATGATCTTGGTGGGTCCCTTCCAACTGACAATATCCTGTGATTCTCTGAAGCTGGTGCTTTGAACTCTTCCTATTCAAATCTTCACCCATCATGGGACACCTAAAGTCCCGTCTAATGTAGCAAATCCAATAACACTGCAAAATTATAAGTAATACTTATGAACTTAAGTCTGATGTAGCAGCTTATCAGTTCTCACAAACAAACCATTGCTTTTAGAATTAAGGGAAATAGCTCACCTCAAATATCCCAAGTAGTCTGCCTAGCTTTCCCTTTACTCCAGCCTACAAAACAAACAAGAAAAAGTGTTAGCATTTGGAATTAATTTTAAAAAAATATAAAGTAGCTGTACCATCCTCCTACATTAGCATACCCCTTGTTTTTAGGTTATTTAAGGAAGGGTTTTAACTTCGGTTTTAATTAGATTGTGCTGCACCAATTTTGGAGATTCTGGTTTTAGAGCCTTTATGAGTATTAGAATACAAAAGCTTGGCCTAATGAGTGGATCAAAGAATCCATAAATCTTTCAAGGTTTCCATCCAGACTAAAATACTGTATTACCACATTTTTATTAAATAGATAAATCATACCCAATACTGAAATAATCTGGGAAAGTAGAAAGGGTGAGAGAATTTCAAGTAGTATTAGAAATAATCTAGAGAAGCAATCATTGAAAACTCCGTCTTGTTTTACACAGAAATTTAAACACAACTTTTCAAAATACAATAAGAAATTAAACTGTAGGTCATTGTACTGATCTTGCAGCATAATGACTTCACGTGTGCTGGTTTTCATATCAAAGTAACTTTTGGCATGTAATATAAACCCCAGATTCATATCCCCAATTGTCTGCAGTTTTGAACTTTTTTCTAGCTAGTATGGTTATAAAAGGCTTTCAATTCAGAGTTTTACTCCAGTATTTTAAAATAATCCCTGTATCAGCCCATACTTTGTGATTTTTATCAATTCAGAGAAGGTGGTCATTACTTTCTACTAAGACTCTAAGGTTTGCTTTTCCAAAAGTAATATATAATGCCTCTTCCAAGGGAAATGACTTATGACCAACCATTATTTCTAAACAAAACTCAGTCAATATGACTGACACAAAGGCATATGTTGCCTACTGGCAGACAAAGTCATATTTAGATTGTTTTTATCTTGTTGTATAACCAATATTTTAAGTAGAGTTTCTTAGTGCTAAGATGACATTTTCTAATTTTCAGTCTTTGCTTCCAGCCATAGCCAAAGAGTTAGTGATGTCTTGTGTCTTTATATAAAGGACCATATGGATCTTCATTACATTTTAACGAGTAACTCTGACAAATAACTGGGCAGGCTTTAGCAATAAGTCTAATCAAAGTCTTAGAATTGAATGCTTTCTGTGACTGTCTTTTTAAAGAAAGCAGATGGCTGGTGTTATTTATTAAGCCATTTTGATGAAGGAAGCCAAATCACAGCCCATGCAAAATCATCAAAGCATTTAGCTTATCTAAAGCAAGAGGTAGAGCAAAAGTTAATACAAAACTACATACAATACTCTGTGTGTCTGCTGTGATGGCTGAGATACCTGTTAGAGCTCATAAAGGCAAAATAAACAACTGGACTTGATAGATAAGTGATTAGCAGCACATTAATTAGGAAAGTGACAGGCTCTTATTTTGGGCTGAAAGAGTAAGCTATGCCACAACAGGCACTAAAGATTGCTTGTGCCTTACACTGGGTAATGAAAAAGCACAAAAAGCAGCATGCTGAAGAAGAAGTTTTACTGATCAGTCCTAATTTTCTCAGCATTATAATATCACATCAAGTGAGAGTCTGACAACTAACTAATATTTAACACATGGCAGAATCACCATGACCAGCTAGGTTTACTGATACTGAATAGCTTTCATAGAGAACTTCTGTCAACTTATTGGTATCCCATAGTCTCAATGTGAATTTATCAATGTTACTCTAAGTGGAATTTACTTAACAGTTTCTCTTCCTCCAAGCAAACCAGTGTTTAAACAAATACACTTAGCTGAGTAATTCTAAATGAAACTATTAGAAGCACTCCATTACATCAAGTGTTAAAAACTCCCCAAAGCTTGAAGTGAAGCTTTGGTGCAGTCAGATGTTGCTATGTAAATGTGATTACTATAACTGATGTCTAATTTTACTCTCTACTCAAATATACGTTTTTTCAAAATGTAGCGTCATGCCTACAGACAGCAGTGTATTTTGAAAACCTCTACACTCAAAAGTGTAAAAATGTAGTAATTCAAAGTCTCATGATTTTTTCCCTGAAAATAATATTCAGCTGAACAGTCTTCATAGTTGAAAATGTACCTTGAGTTTGACAGTGATCTTTTAAGTGCTTTTAATAACATTTCCTTCAAGTTATTTTCGTAATGTAATTCAAAATGTATCAAATTTAAGTGCTAGAGGACCAAGAAACACTTCAGCTTTATCCCCAGAACATCAAAAGCAGTTCCCCCTTTTCCAATGGTAAGCTTCTAATCCAGTGCACTGGGTAAATTCAAGACTTCGAACCATTTTGCCTCTCATGAAAACATCCTTCTTCCTTTGGCTTTTATGTACCCATGGCTGTTGAAATGCAGTTCTTCAAGTAAACAGAATCCTACAGGCTTCTGTAAGTGTGTAAGGCCATCTAAACTTTAGGGGAAAAGCCTGAAAAAACCCCCAGCTTTCTTCTAACAGATGCTGTTGAATTAAGTGCTATACTTCCCCAGAACAATTCTCTAAGGAAGTCTGAGTACTATGCAAAGAGGACTTCAGATCTGAATCTTATGCACCTATTTTAGCGTTAGTCTATATCCAGCCACAAGAGAGAAAACTATCCACTTCATCCCCATGATCAGTCTAGCCTGGAGGTCATGCCTGTTTGCAGCTGTGGAGGTACTGCAGTCTCAGTCCTCCACAGATGAGCGTCAGGCTCGCCTGTTTCCTGTAGATGGAGCAAGAGTCATGCTGCAGTTTAATTTCTAAGCTAACAGCCTAGCAGGGCAGAAAGTTGCTTAAGATCTGAAAGATTTGAGTTATTTTTAACTCTGGCATCTGTGGGATAGTACTGTAGCCATTTTGATGGTACACTCCTGAAGGGATGGTGGCAAGACTACTCCTGCCCCATTTTTGCATACTTTTATAAAACAAAATGTTTGACCACACCTGCCTTAATCTTTCAACTGAGAGCGTGTTTATTAATTTATTTTTACAGTGTCTAACTAGTTCTAGTCTTTAGCACCCAATCCTTTTTTAAAATATTAGATGCTCATTGGAGCTAATTCCTCTGTTTCCTGTGAGCAGTCTTAGGTATTACTGCCATTTCTACAGTTGCAGCAAATTAATCTTCAGGATCACCCTCTTCTCAGAAACTATAGCCACACAGGGCTGGGGGAAATTGCCTATTTTCTCATAGGCCTTTCAATGCACTACTAAGACAAACAAAGCAAGATTCTCTTTTCTGTGAGATGGAGCGAGAAATGGGAGCGGCTCACAGAAGATCTCCATTTACAAGACTGGCCACAACTGGCTTGCCACTCATTTGTGTCATTTTTCTTTGACCAGCACATGTGCAGACAACCTATTTTCATCTTTCATGCTATGCAATTAAAGACAAAGCTCCAAATTCATTAATGGAATAGCTTTTCCTTGAGATGAGGTTCAATACCTTTCTGGGATTGCTTTATACTGTAGCTTCGTTTTGGTATTCTACTTCCAGGTTTGTAAAAGTTTATTGTATCTAAATAATAAGGTAACTGTCAATTTCCTGTAACCTGTGAAACGTCAGACAACCTTAAATGAAACACTAAATATTCAGTAGAGGTAAAAACTCTTATCACTAACATGAACAGAACTGAAGAATTAAAAAAACCCTGGAGTCATGTACACAGGCAGACTATGAAACAACTGCAATGTACGTACATTTGATTACAGAAATCTTTGAGTTGTTAAAACAAGGATTCTAAATACACTCCTGTTGGTATCAAAGGGAGGATATTTAAAGCCAGTGGCCTATCAGCACTTCTACCATTAAGGAATGCCATCTATTATTATTCCACTATGAATTTATCCATTTTAATAAATTAATAGAAACCAGTGCTGAATTTGTGCATGACTGAAAACCGAAGAAACACATTTCAAAAGAGCACCACTGTGCTTTCTTTGAAGTTTATTCATTCACAAAACTCTAACAGGTCACTGTACTGTAACCAGCTTGCCAGGTGACATTGACCTTAGTATAAAAATAGAAAGGACATCCACCTTTAGAAAGGTCAGTATGAATTTCCATGGCTCAAACCCCTAAATACTATTCTTTTTTCTTTAAAAATGGCAGTTGGCAGTCTCATGGAAGCATATAAGACTTAGCTAGTAGCTGAAGAATATTCTACTTTAAGACATGAGCTTCTAAGCTGATCAGCTATACAAACTATCATACCCCAGAAATTCTGAGGCAGTAGAACAAGTGTAAAAGCCTGATGTCTGCGAAAGCTCACTATGCATTTGCAAACACAGCTCAAAGCT
Organism: Zosterops lateralis; assembly: GCF_965231275.1. Taxonomy (NCBI): domain Eukaryota; kingdom Metazoa; phylum Chordata; class Aves; order Passeriformes; family Zosteropidae; genus Zosterops; species Zosterops lateralis. The sequence continues at coordinate 29,849,123 of NC_139765.1, forward strand.
GAACATGTCTGGAACTTTATATTGTACTCCAAAACATAAAAAATACAGTCCCTTCAAGATCATCTATTTTTCAGCACCAACGAGAAAACCCCAAACATATGACTACAGTTTAGTCAGCTCTATACCTTAAGTCGGATCAGCAATTAAAATTACCAGTGTTCCTAAGAACACTGAGCAGAGGACTGTGCTTTTTTAATCCAACCCATGAACTTGTGACAGTGGGAAGACAAGACTTTCCCTAGAGGTGTTACAACTGCTTGGAAGCCTAAATCTTTGCTGACTCATTGCTAGAATTCAAACTCTTTGCTCCTTTCAAATGGACTATACCCTGTGGCTGAGTACATCTTGTGTAGATCAAAATGGGCTCCTCCAGCAAAACTGAACAGAGTCTGGCACAGCTTTGATTAAGGGAGGCTTATTCATGCTTGAACCTTGCTGCAGGAAAGCTGTTGAGAACAGCAAATAGTGAAATAGTCTGTCCCCCAAGTAAAGTGGGAGAAGGGTCACTGAATTACAGTTCACAGATGATCTCATTTTGACACTGAACAGCAGGCACTATTTGGTGCAAGTCACATCTACATCAACTTCCTAAGCCTCAGCACCACAACAGAACCAATCTTAAGGGTGTGCAAGACAAACCACCAAACAGCATAGCTAATAGAAAAAAACTCATTGCACATACTAATCAGCAACAATATTAGTGTGTTTTGCGAACAGCAAAATGGGATGAGAAAACTGTCTAAGTCTAGTAGAAATACTGTAGTTCACTCACCAGAATGCATCTAATTAATGAAAAAAAATTACACCTTCTATTTAAAAGTATAATATTTTGATTTTTCTTGCAGTTTTACTTAGTTTAGACATGGCTGTGTGATTTCAAAGAAACACTTAATATTTTTAACAGTTTTCCTAGGGAAAAAAAAACCCACCCAAAAACAACTGAAACTCCAGAATCCTGAATTTGAAATTTAAATTTTGTAGTGTAGGGAAACTGCACGAATTCATCATGAATTAAAGCTCTGTTTTGCCTAGTCATAGGGGCAGAGATAGAAAGGCAGACTATAACCATAGTGCTTTCTTGATAGATAAGCAGCCTTAAAGGTATGAATTTTCAACTGCTCAGATAGATCAGTTTCTAATCTGTTTAGTTTGGAATGTCCTCAAAGGTCTGTTGATTTCTTGTTCTTATGCAGCTACATGTTAATGGTTAGTTTACCTTTACTCTGTTCTACAAGAGCTGCAAGTCAAACATTTTCTTCACAAATGTTACACTTCTATAACATGTCATTTGGGATACAGTCACAGTTCTACTTCCAGTACTTGTTTATAAAGGCAGACAAATTTAGCTATGAAATGGAAGACAGCAGTGAAGAAGCTAAGTTAATTAGTTCACTCCACCACACTATACCCCAGTTCTAACACACAGAACTGCAGTTCTTTGAATTTCATAAACACAAAGGTCGCAGTCAAATACTGGATAAAGGAGGCAGTTCCCTCCTCCTTCTTGGGTCCCATCTGAAGACAACAGCAGCAAAGATCAGCTGGATTTTTTGCTTTGTTTTGTTTTAGTTACCTCTTCATACACCTCTCTCACAGCTGCTCCCCCTGGCTCCTCTTCTGGTTCCATTCCTCCACCTGGTACAATCCACTGATCTGGGTATCGGCTACTGCTCACCAACAGCACCTGTAAATAATTGCAAGGGACTGTTAAATACAGCTCACAAGTCAGGAATCTCACCACTATCTGCCTTTGCAGCAATGCACTTTTTCACCTAGCCAGATGGATTACAGACTTTAGAAACAAAATATAACAAGCAAGCAGGAGCTGAAAAAAGAGGAAAACAGTTAACATCCAATCTGTTTTATAAAACTAAGTCAAGACAATGTCATTGCAATCTCTTTGTACAAACGCTTTCATTGGATATTTAGACACAATGTGGAAAATACAGAATAATGTGCACAGGAGTGAAGGCATACAACAAAAATCTAATAACAATATTTTCCAGAACTAAGTCTTTAAATCATACAGATGGCAAAGTATGAAAATCAACACATTTTCATCACATAGAAGTTAAACTAATTCTTCTGGAATGGGATCTTCTGGCTAAAAATACACTTTTGAAAATATTTCTAATTTTTAGTCAGAAACAAGCTTTTTAGTTACTGAAGTGTTATGTTAGCATGACATGCTTACACTATTGCATAACTAAAATACAGGGAGAGTACATAATTGGCCCTTGTCCAATTTGGTTTCTTTTAAACATTTACATAAGAGGAAAAAGCACAACACATTGAATTTGATTTCTAAATTTAACATTTTTTTCCCAAGACACTTTAGTTTCACTTAATTTGACTCTAACCTGGTTCTGTGATGGATACACACCAGTTTAAAAGCCCCTGTCCATAGGAACTGTCCTTCATAATATTCAGAACAGAGAAGATGTTAGCTACTTTGGTAAGGTATGATAACATTGTATTTAGAGTAATTTTGCAGTAGAAGTTTATGAAAATAAGACCTTGATTCAGGACCACTTGGCAATAAGCAGGTATATTTTAGACACATCCCAGTTACTAAGACATGCTCAGTCATCTGTGTAGTAAAAGGCTTCCTACTCGAGGCATTACTGACATAAACCCCACCCTGAAGTCAAAGGACAACTGTGGGGAGTAAAAGGGCAGGGTCAGCGCCTGAATCTTGAAAAGCAATGATAAGACTAGACAAGAGCCTCAAGTCTAAAGGTTATAGTTTCAACTGGTGCCAGACAACTGAAGTGACAGTCCCAGCCCTCACCTTTATGGACTTCAAACTTATCTCGTCAGGGTTAGGTAGGAAAATGACTCCCTGATGACACCAGCAGGGAAATGATTACCACTTATAATCTGTCCCTTTGGCACTCATGGAAATAGGTTGTAGGTTCACCCACAGGAACTGGGAGTGTATTTCACATGATTGCACACTTTGTGAATGCAATGGTACTTGTGCATACTGAGGTGCACCTGAAGAGCCCCATCTGACAGAAATTGTCTTGCAATGTTTATCTTATGTGCAGTCAAAACTAGTACAGTGGAGAATCTTTTAGGGTAGGACTGATTTCCCCAAAGTTTTTTCCTATGCTAAGTAAGGAATGCAGCAAAGACATCATTTGGTACAGCAGCATTCTCAGCATCTGATCTAAATGTTCATGTTTTCAGTCAACTCAAGTATTTTACTCAGCTGTCTAAAACCCTAAAATATTCAGCAAAAGCAATAAGGTTAGACACAAATGCATCTCAACTTGATCTTTACAGCCAAAGATTTTGGTTTCCTAGGATCCTTTGACATTAACGAAAGATTCACAGAGCGTACACAGCCCTGCTAAAAGTAATTTTAGAAAATGTTTTTCAACACTTAGGTGGAGCACCTACATCACTAAAAAGAACCACTTAAAGTACTGCTTAAAGAGCAGTTGTAAAAATCAAATTATGAATTCACTTCTAAGTTCCAGATATAAACACGAAACATCATTTTCTGCTGATGAAACTAGCACTCAATCCAGTCATGCAAAAGCTAGCAACAATAATGAACCAAAGGATGATTATCATTAAATCATTCCCAGCTTGGTAGAACAATTTAAAATCAGCATTCATTGCTTAGTTAAACATAAAACTCTTAATTACAACTGGGATAAATCAGGTTGCTTATTCTGGCAGTGTAGTGTAAAGCCAGAATTTTTTAATGCCTTTATATATAGTAGTTGACTACTGCTAATCTGATCAATAGAGTATTAAGCTGGGCTTGTACATATATTAGCTTTAAATTACCCTTTTAAAAAGCAGAAAAAAATACATCTAGCAAGTAATCAAAAATAAATCACATCAGTTCTTGCAGACAGGCTTTACAGCTACGTCTACAATAAACTCCCAAGCATTACAGCCTGAGAATTCATTTTAGCAACTATCCAAACCTCCACTAACCCCAGAAGCAATTTCTCAAACATCTTTCCTTCTATGCTTTATTCTCCTGTGATCCCACTGCTTTTATAGTCTGAGTCCAAGGGATCACACTAAGATAGAGCCCTGAGATCCTCAGATGGACAATTTTTTTTTACCCATTAACACATGAAGCCACTCGGGCATGAAGCATCTATCCTGGGATAATGCTATCAAAGATGTACTTGGTGTTGATCAAATTCAACAAAGACCTGATAGCTAGCAGTTGCAGGATTGTGTGGTAAGGTGAAAAGCATTCACAGATTTTTTTCAGTCATAGCATCAAGCAGTCTTCCATGGTTCTGTTTTTTGTATGTTGTTTTTAATTCATGTAGTTTTGAGGTGTTTCCATCAGTAAGTGGCCAGAAGATAAATCCTCCATTTATATTTACAGCCTCTAAATGATGAGGCTGTAAATATAAATGTGATTTAACTATGAAGACACCAAAAAGATGTGGTTGGTTGACACTGCACTAGCATGCCAAGAGAGGTGCAAAAATCAGCAGCAAGAATGCAGCAATTCAGCTTCCCATAATAGAAGATAATCAAACTATGAGAAATGTGATCTAGGTTGCCTGGACATCCAGTCTTTTCTGAGGAGGCTCCTGGTCAAGCAGATTGCAATAGTCTATTGGAAAAGAAAAGACTGCAGAATTTCACACACCTGTATTTTTCTGGCTTACGCACACCAAATTTTACATCATAATCCCATTAGGCTCAGAAGAAAAAAAAAAGCAGAAGTATTTTGTATGCAAAGAGGTCTGTGTCCTGTACCCCCAGATGCAGAAAAAGGACTAAGATTTGAGTTGTATTACTTGCTAGTGATCACTGCCTTTCCCATGTCCCTGACTAAGGCTTACCATTGATAATTTTTTCAAAAAAGGAAGAGTGTTGCAATGAAATTTGCTTGTCTAGTTATATAGCTAAGTTTATTTTACTCCAAAGACTAAGGTAAAGATACCATAATGCTGGCAAGTGAAGAAGTGAAGCTGGAAAGTTCTGCTAAGAGGAAACAAAAGAAAAATTCTTCCATGAAGTGTTAGCAGCCAAGTTTCACCTCACTTCCAAGTCCAGGAATAGCAATGACCTTTGAGTGTCGTGAGGAGGAGAAACTGCTAGCCAGGCTGCTTGTAATAAGCACCTATCAATACACGTAACAATAATATGGTTAACCAAAAAGGTTATTCCAGGGCAGTGGCATCATGGGACTTGGTCACTATAAATGCTAAGCTTGCAGGCAAATAACTGAAAATTTCTAAAGATGCTGAAGTTTTGGACTCTTCAGTGTTCCCAAGTCAAAACCCCTCATAAAACAGTCAGTAGCCATATATTCCAGAAGACCAAAATGGCAACAGCTCAGAGTAATACAAATTATAACCACAAGCTATTAATCTTGATTTTTTTTTTTATATTAAGCACTAGAGAGGTAGAAAATAGTATAAGTTCATATAAAAATGTCATTGCTTTCTATCTTTCTTAACTGAAGAATATTATACTTTACCAAAATAATTGTATCAAAACCAATTTACATTAAAAAGCAAGGATAAAGTTTAAATTAGCTAGAGCAAACCCCCTCAGCTGGATTCTTTAGACTTCAAAACAAAGTCAGCCTCAACTTGAAGGAAAAATTTACACTTGAAAATAGACCATTCCAACTTCACAATAACAATTTGTTATCAGATGTCCTTAAGTTCTCTATTCCCAGCCTAATCCTGTCTATTCCTGACTTCCCCACTGCACATCCCATTTTCTCCCCTCTCCTACGACTCCAGTAGCTATGTACAACTTCATGTTTGAATTACCTGATGGAGAGAGCCAAGTCTGCCCTACTTTGTAGCAAAGCTGGCAGTTAAAAGGAAGGATGTCCGAGAGAAAAGGAATCAACCCCTCACTCCCAAAGGACGGCTGAGCATGTGTGACTCAGCTGCAAAGAACACCACATTGTTCTGGTGAACTGCTCAGAAAACAGGTGCGTGGAAGACAAAGGATTCAGCTCCCAAACTCTTCAAACATGAGTACACACAAATCATTTCAAAAGATTTAAACTGATCAGAGTATAGAAAATATCATTAAGGCATTAAAAGGTACCTCTCATGTACAAAACAAGTGTCAAATGCTGTTGGATGTACCGCATATTTTCATAGGCGTCCAAAGCATTAAGAGGATAAAACATTCAAGCCTACTTTGAGGAAAAGTCAGGACCCACTCTAATGGAGGTTAATATAATATAATATAATTGAACACAGTCAATATGGAAGCTCAGCCTACATGGTTGGTCTGCTAAAGTTACAAGCGCCTGAAAGAGCCAGAAAGATGATTTAATCCTAATACAGCCAAAAGGGTCAGTCACGCCCGATGATTTGTTTAAAACAGCCGTAAATGATGCTCAGGGAAGAATACAAACAGTGAGTGTTTTATTATTCCCTAACACTTTCAACTTCTAATTGTTTTCAGCTCAGGAACTTCCTTAAAAGCACTAGGGAACAACTTTGCTGCAACACAGGAGCACTACTGAGAAGCAAGGAAAAGCATCTCTTACAAGCACTGGATCATATTTGCAGAATTAACTGTATAAATTTTTAGGCAAAAGCACACATCTCATCTTAGAGAGCATATGTCAGCCTGCTACTGTAGTTAAGAGATTTCCTTTATCTAACAATTTTTTTTTCTGTTTTAAGAATCACTGCCTCATCTTAGTATTTCTGAAAGAGTTTCTCAGTTCCCCTATAGGTTAATATGGTATTCTTGTCCTAGAATGCCATTGCCTTTTTTTGGACTGCAGAAGGTTGGAAAATGCAGCTTTAAGCCTTGCCATAGCAATGCTACACAAGCAGCATTTAGTAAGGAACATTTGCCTTCCTGAAAAGATTTCTCACTCTGTAAGCAGAGTGACTGCTTACAGTCCTCATTTGTTACTGCAGTAATTTTCAAAATTACTTTTTTTTAATATGGAGAAATAACATGCACAAAGTTATTGTAAAGCAGTAATAAAACCTTAGGATCAGACTTGACAGCATTTTAAGTGCAAATTAAAGTCAAGCCTTAACACCTTAACTTTCCCTCTAACACTGGGATAATGAGCTGAGGAAGCTGATCTGGATGAAAAGCAGATTCCTTATGGAAGTTTAGTGTCCCGCCTGCACACACCACACCCAACAGGACACACCATCCAAGGGGCAGCGCTGCACAACTGGGGCACAAAGGCACCGCAACCTCCCCATTTCAGATGGGCCTATACCAATTCAAGAGCCTCTGGCAAAGTAATTTAAAGACAATAGACTGAAAAGCAGTCCCCAGCTATGACAGAAGTTAAAAAGATGGTTTAGCCTCACTGAGCAGCAGCCAGTACAGCAGAGGAATGGCTAACTACCAGTACATTAATCCTAATGTTCATTAATTTGAGCACAAATCTTGAATGCATCCCAGAAAAACTGGGTTCTGTCTACATAATATATTAAAGTCTGAAATATCCTCCCAACTTTACTTTAAAATCACTTTTCAAAGCAGCAACACAAGACTTGGATATCAGTCAGTGCTACTTTATCCCCATTCTGACAGTGAATGGTAAAGAAATAAGGATATAATTTTATAATACTTCAAAATTAGATCTGGAAACTAGTTTTCCTTTGAGACCTTCTGACTTTAAGGCTATAGGGCAATAAAGAGAGACATCAGCCTTTTTCAGAAGAAGTTTTGCTTCTGACTTGCAATTACAGCTACATTATTTTATAAATTTTATTTCACATTAAATTCAAATATTTGGCAAACATGTTATAGTGATACAGAATTTGAGTGTGTTCCTCTGGCTACTTAAAATACTTCATTTTGTTCTTTGGCTAAAGCGTTCATATCAGGAACAGAACAGCACTATACTGCTATGGCATGCCAGTCAGAACACATTTCCTCACAGAAAGTGACTCAAGTCACCTGTAGCATTCCATCTCCTCCTAAGCTTTAGCATGCTTCGGAGAAACAGATGTGACAGATCTCACAGGGTGATGAAGGGTGCAGATCTTGCACCCAGACATAGGACAAAAGGAAAAAAAAGCTGAAAAAAACACAAACCTGTAAACAAACAAGAACCTTCCCACAAGTGCCTATAAAAGAAGTTTTACTTCTCATGCTGGGCCAACTCCCCAGTTCACTATACATAACAACCTTCTTCCCTCATGCTTGCTAATGCAGACCGAGGGAGACCACAATTTCAGGTAGCAGGGGAAGAGCTAAATTAATATTGCTCCCCATTTCTTTTTAACTTGAAACCACAGCCTAATCTCAAGCAGTAGAACTGGGCTTTACTGGTTACTCAGCAACGTAATCTGTTTGACTAAGGGATCAGATTCCAAGCACTTGTCAGAAATAAGAGCTCCAGGTTTTGAGAGCTGTTCAGCTGCAGGTAAAGATTTGACAAGTTTATTTCTTGACAAGTACCAGTCACCTTTTCGCCTTTTCTCTCTCTGAAGACAAAAATTTGTTTTAATGTATTTACATTTGTAGCACTGGTTTCACTGAAGTGCTTAAGCACTAAGTCAAAAAGCCACTGAATTAAAGTAAGCTTTTCAAGAGTTCTACAAACAAGACTGGAAAAAAATACACATCAACCTGTGGTCTGTGAACTCACTATCTACAAGAGATGTTTAAAAAAACATGTCTACAAACCCTAGCTAGAGATAAGAATGCATATATGTGTGGGTATATAGGCATATATACATACATAGCTACAATATTAATGTATTTCTGAAGAAGTCTGTGACTGTGCTATTTCACAGTAACTTGGAAGTTTTGAGCACCACTGAGTTACCTGAAGCAATTCAAACAGAAACTTTGCCACCCATTTAAATCCTAAGTAAACCTACAATGGTGCAAGTAAGCTAAAAGGCTATTTTTTCAAGTATCTTAACATAAACATAACTAGTTTAAAAAGACAGCATCTTCTAAACAGGGCAGAAAATGCTTTGTTACAGGACATTTAGCCTGATGTTACACAAGTACAGCCATATTTCCTTCTCCCCTTTAGCTCAGCCCACTCTGAGCAACTATCAACCCCATTAAACAGATCCATATGGCACAGACAAGTAATTCCATAGGTATGGGAAAAAATAATTGAGATTTCAAAATAAAAAACATCTCATGGCTGAATGATATTCAGTATCTGAAGACTTATAAATGAAGACTGAAGATTTCTGCCACAGTGAACTGTTGAATTCCCACAGCCTCACTAAACCTGCAAGCTTCCACTGCTGGCAAGTAGTTAGAATTTGTCAAAAAAAATTCCAGCATGAAAACAAGGTGCATATGCCATGCCTGCAGAAAGCTGCTTTTCTGTTGACATAATAAACACCAGTGTCTTGTATCCAGAGTTGGTTACCTGACATAAATCCTACCACAGCAACCTAACATTATTTTTTTTTTAACATTAACACAAGCTTTAACCCCATAGGAGCCTGCAGGGATACCCTATAAGCAAACACGGCCTCTGCAGACACATCATAAAAGAGCCATTTTGGAAGCTGTTTATAGGTCTTGATTTTTCAAGCTATAGCCTTTTCTACGGCATGCAAATCATAGATTCATAGAATGGTCTGGTGGAAGGGACCTTTAAAGATCATCTGGTAGTTCCAGCCCCCCTGACACAGGCAGGAACACCTTCCCCTAGACCAGATTGCTCATCCAACCTGGCTGATAATGTCCAAATGTCAAGAATATATTGAGGAAAAGCTAAGGGAGCAATTATCCTGCATTAATTACTCTTCCTGTCCATTAGAAGGGCAGGGACATGAAAAAGAAAATAAAAGCCACAGTGTGCTTGAAGTTCATAGTGAAATGTGTATTCTCTTGCATTTAAAATATGCCTGTATTCTATCAGACCAACCATCATAATGCAAGGTGGGTAACCCATCCCACTATGGAGACCACGCCAGCCTTAAATAAGGTGCCATGGTCATAACCCCAAGTTATTTGAAAGCACGTATTATTTATGTGTTTACACCTGAGAGCTCTACACTGAAAAATAAAGAAACCAAATGAAAAATTCCATGTCAGGTATGAAGTATCTTTTGTGACTGTGCAAGTTTATTTACAATAATTCCTAGAACACCCCATTTTGCCAGGGTAGCCAGGAGACACTTTTGGGACCTGGTTTTATGGATCAAGTTGCATAACAAAAGGTCCTTCTGGCTTTCAGACCACTTAGACCAATGCATACAAAAATAACATTTTACTTTTCCCTTTAATAAAACCATTGCTAATATGAAGCAACAAGTGTACAAAACTGAGGAACACTATTTTTTAAAATGATGAAACTGTGACCACCATAACAACACATAAGAAACCCACGCTTAACCTATCTTTACAGTCTACAAGCAAATAAATGAAGTTATTAAATCAGACCAAAAAGGAGCTATAACAGTAGGAGCTTATAATTTTTAATTCAAGACTAAGATAAATAGTTGACATTTACATTGACAAGCGTATGCCCTGCTATGGGGGGGGGAGAATCTACATATCCTGTAGGTGCATAAAAATGTATTTTTCCTCACTATTGTCTCGATATTAAAAAATACCCTTCCCATCTGTTTTCATCTCATGTACAAGGCTGAACAACAGAAGTAAAATTAAAAATTGAAAAGCTTGAAGACTTCTTTTGCATATGAAACTATTTTATGTCTGCCACTAACAACTGCTGGCTGAACACTAAAGTAGGGCTTTCAGTACCATATTTGATTACATAAAGCACTGTTACAGATGCCAAAGTAATTAGAATGCACTCAAAGTTTATATTCAAGATACTTAAAAATAACTGCTCATTTATTTGTATAAGATGTAGTTGATGGAAAAAAATTAAATTAGGTTTCAAAATTATTTCAACTGTTCAAATTGCTACAAAATTTATGTTTATTACTATTTGCTCTTACTGCTTTAAAGGCGTGCCTTATTCTCTGCATTGAAAACTAAGAATTTCCTTGCCTACCCTCTGCCCAGACCCTGAGACAGGAGGATTTTTATGTAAAACTACTATTTGCAGAACACTGAATGCATCAACAATTCTAACCTGTGGAAGCAGTCGGTCCTCATGGCACCAAGAGGACGCCCCCGCAGGCCTATTCTAAAGCTGCCATCCACTCCTAGTTGCTCAAGAGAAACTTCCATTTCCTCAGACAATCAGCCAGCCCATCCCTGCCTGCTGAATACCATCGGCTCTCTGCACACACCTACCAGCTTCTTGTTCAAAGCAGAGAGGCTGCACCCTGCCACACGCTGCATGCCCACATAGCCTTGTTTCGTTTTTTTAATGAGATTTCTCCTGCTGCATTTCCAGGATGTTTTTTGCTTTCAAAGGGCAGACCACCCCTGCAATTACTGGTTTATTTCCTTGAAGAACAAAAAGAACCAGCACTTAAGCTCATATCCAGCCATCTTGCTGTCTCTTCAGCCCAAATGACAGCACTTAGACCAAAACAGGCAACACTCAAATGACACTAGTCCAAGAGACCACCTCCTTTAAGACTCAAAAACCCCCAAAGCTACTGGGCACATTACTTGACTAACTGGGCTTCCTCCTTTTTGAGGGATTTTTCTTTTTAAATCATACACTATGACAGCATGAAGGAATCAAAATCTAAACCAAAACAGACTATATAGCACCAAATGTTTCTGTGTGGAGGCACTTGAAGATGAAGAAACACAGATTTCCACAGTGGTGCAGCTGAACAACCATCAGTCATCTTGGGTACATGTTTTCAGCTGCAATATCAGCTCTTAAAGCAAAAGCTTTGGACAGGTTGCAAGACCACAGGGAAGCCCAGTTTGCAGCCTGTAACACTCAAGAGAACTGACTCAACAATTTTAAGCCTGGCAGCAAGGACTGGCAAGTCCGGCGGTAGGTCTGATTGGACAGGATGCCGTAGTTGGGGGTTGGAGTTTGGCATCTGTATTTCAAACTGCACACAGGAACCACCAGGCTGAATTTTGCCTCAGCAGAACTCTACTGCACACCTGTGTTTCAAACTGAGAAATAAAGAAGCAAACTGAAACCCAATGTAAATAGTTGTGCAATAATAAAATAAACAGATGTATAATGAAACCTAGAGGATGGGTTTGACCAGTCTTTTTCCATTGACATGTTACTTCACTGTGCATAAAACTCAGCTGTAACATCAATGAGGCTACCAAGGTAGCACAACAAGTGCAGTATGGTTAAGAAATCGACCAGGAAGTCATAACAAGCAAATTTTCCCAGATGAACAAGAAAGATATTAAATGGTTTAGTGACTTGTCCAATTTTTGTCAATGGGCACAAAATGCTGTTACTGAAAATGCTGAAGTCTTTAGTTGAGAGGCAGCATCCAGAAGTCATGATACAGCAGGGGACATCAAAAGAAGTTGCAGAAGAAGGATCACCTTCAGGTAAGACCACTGCTGTGGATTTCTGGCAGAAGTTGAGAGTTCATAAGGTGGCAACAGTTAAGAGACTTGGGTATCACCAGTAAATACAAGATGACTACAAGAAGCTTTACAATCACGATAGAGATGGGTCCTATTGCAACATTGTTTCTGGTATAGCTAGAGAAGCGTTAGTAACCTTTTACACAGCACAGCATGATCCCCTCTGAAGCAACCACAAGTGTCACCCACATTAAAATACATTTGCCAAAGGGGAGGAGATTAAGAGCTACCATGATGGCCAAAAGAGAGAACTGTTTTTAAAAGATGATGATTTAAGACTTGAAGTTCATAAAAAAGCTAAGAAAGAAATGACTGCTCTCTATAGATACATCAGAAAGCTAAGGGTAAGAAAGGAAGAAAAAAAGCTTAAGCTCAGCTATAACTGGCAAGGGACTAGCCCTTCAGATAATCAAAATGGAAGTAGAAAGAAAGGTTAATTCTAAGCTTTGTATCACAAGATTGCTATAGATACTCTTTCCTCCAGATAGGACATAATCAGGTGAAATGTAGAACAAATTTAGTCTTGCAGATAGTATCTCCAGGAAAAAAAAAGAAGTTGAGATTTGGATTTCTTGCTTTTAAGACTCCTAAAACCCCCCATATTTCTAGAAATTGTTTTCAGTTGATGTTCTATTTTTTCGACTCCAATAGCAAGCAACTCTTTGCTTATCCTGTAAGACAAAATAACTATGAAAACTATTCTACCCTGTAGTTCCCCTCAATCCCCACCTCCCAATAACTTCTACAGAGTCTCCTGTTTCCTTCTTCTCCAGTCACCCAGGTACCACGTTGTGCTCCTTCCCTGCAGAAGTGACCCTACACTTAAACACCCTGGAGATGTAGCCTGGCTGAAAACTGATGGTGTAATCTCTAGAGACTTCAAAAAGAAACACTCCATTTACATGGAGCAGACCAACACAGAAACTACCCTGACAATGATCAAGAAGACAGAAGCAAGCCCCAAACACCCAATGTGGGGAACATGGCTGGTGATTGAAGTTAATCACAAGCAGCAGTCAGCCACCAAACTTCAAAGGAATAGATTCTGTACTGATACAGAGGAAGCTGGCACCTGGGAAACAGCTCCTAAGCACGTTCAAGCTGTTGGCACTGCTTTCCTGGAAATAACTTGTCAGAAAGCAATTTTAACTGTTTCCACACACATAATCTACATCCTAAATCTGATCTGATGTTCTCCCATTCACTTCATCCTCAAGTATGTCTGTCTGCACTATGTCAAGGCCAACCTCATGCCAGCCATGGAGGTCCTCCATCCACAATACCAAAAAGGACTGCAGTGCAATAATGGTCAGTACCCACTCTGCTAATACAGCCCAGCAAAGCTGCTGCTGTCATCCTGAGCCTCAAACGATGCTATTACAAAGCCAACAATATTCTGAAGCAGCCAGGGATCTCATTGGATGCAAGACTGAAAGAGAATGACAAGAAGTTGTATCAGGAAATGAAGAATGAATGGAAATCACTAACAAAGGTGACCCTAACCATGAATTTCCAGCTACAGTTGCTGCAAAAACCTGTAACACTGGCTCAGGTGTTCAGACTCCAAAAAAGCCTGAGCTGGAGTAGCATCCAAAAATAAATATTAAAGTCACATAAATGGTGAAGTATGTTGGAGTTCAGAGACCAAAGAAAAGCTGTAACCCAAGAAACAAAGCTATAACAAGGCCTTGCAAGATTCCTGCTGGGTGCCTTTCTCCCTTATACTAGGAAAAACTCATCAGCATGGTCCCAAGGCTATATTTATACCACACAGGAAATATTTTTTTTGTTTAGACCTAAGTGCCTTTATTTTGAGATCAGGCCTCTTTCCATTGCATTATATTTACTCAGTAGATGTTTAAGGAAGACATTCACTGTACTGACAGCGTGGGAAGGGCACCAGCATCTTCCAGTATATAGATAAAGTGAGGAAAAAAGCCCTAAACCCTAATCTTTATAGTTATTTCATGGCTACTAATCAAGAAAACGAAAACAGAAATCGCAAAAGGGTATACTTCCAGCCCGAGACCATCTATAAAGGCGTTGTGCAATGGAACCATCAGCCGAGTTCCCAGATAACAGGCCGTGCCATTGACCTTGGCTCGGAACACGGGACAACTTTGTTGCTCCCTCCCGACTCTGCTGCAACACGAAATCCCGGTGAGCGCTGCCCGCCGCGGCAACAACTGTCCCGCTCCCCAACTCCTTCACAAAATACTTCCCAGCCCCATTTGACTCTCCCCGTGGGAAAACCAGGTGTTCCAAGCACAGGCTTTTTGTTTTATATCCCACCCGAGGGGGCAGGAGGCTCGCCCTCAGGGTGACACGCCGGCCCTGCCCTGCCCTCCACGCGCCATGACACATTCACCGGCGTTCCGCGTGCTCGGGGCGCACGGACGATAACGCGGAGCCCGGCCGGCTCCTGCCCTGCCCCATCCCATCCCGCCCGGCCCGGCCCCGGGAGCGGGGTGTCCCGCCCGGCCCGAGGGGCGCCGGGGCCGCGCACGAAGGCGGGGCCGCGCACGTGGGCGCGCGCCCACCGCCCCAAGATGGTGGGCAGAGGCGCGCGCGCCCCCGGCACCGCTGGGCCCGGCCCGGCCCGGGGTCCGCCCGGCACCCGCGGGGCCCCGCCGCGCCGCCCCCGCCGCCCGCCTGCCTGCGGGATGCCGGGAGCCCCGGCAGGACCGTGCGCGCCGGGATGTCCCCCGGGAGGCGCCCGCGGCCAGACAAAGGGATGCGGCAGCGGCGGGGCCGGCGGAACGCGAAGCGCGGCCGGGCCGGGCCGGGCCCCCGCCCCACGTGCGCGGCTCGGCGGGCTCACCTCGTCCTCCCGCTCGCTGCGGAAGCACAGGCACGCCGCCCGCTTCTTGTAGCCCTCTCGGTCGTACGTCCGCGTCTGGTTCGGCTTGAATTTCATCATAGAGGCGGTGACACGCCGGCTGCCCCCGGCCGCCGCTGCTGCCGCCACGGCTCCTCTCTGCGAGCGCCGGCGCTGCGCCCCCGGGACACCGGCGGGGGCCCCCGCTCGGCAGCGGGGCTGGAGGAGGGCCGGTCCCCGCCGCCGTCACAACAGCGCCGCGCCGCCTGTGCCGCTGGAGCCGCCGCCCCGGGAGCTGCGCCGCGCCATGGAGCCTCTCCCGGCGCCCCGAGCCGCCGCCGCCCGCCCGCGGCGGCCCCTGCGCCCCCACTATTTAACCGGAACGCGCATTCCTGCGCCGCGCCGCTCCGCGCATGCGCCGGGCGGGGCGGGGCGGGGCGGGGGGCGGGAGGCGAAGCGCCGGGCACGGGCGGGAGCGGCCCCGGGGGCGGGCGCGGTGCGGGCCCGGGGCGGCCGCAGGGAGGGAGAGAGGGCGAGGGCCCGGCGCAGGCGCCGCTCCAGGGCCGGCGGGCGGGTGCTCGGGAGGGCTGGGGTCCGTGCCGGCAGCCCCGCCGTGGCACCGGGCCCGGCAGAGGTGTGCCCGGCGGGGCGGCTCCCCCTGCGCGGTGCTCGGGGTGTGCACATGGCTCCAGTGCCGTAGTAAGAGTGTGGCTTTGGCCGTGTAAGTTAACCCCTTTTTGATATAGCTTGTTTTTGGAAGAGGTGTTCTGTGCGGGCCGGGCTGCGGGCAGCTCATGCTGGTTTTGTTTCGTTTGTATTATGTTATTTGCGAGCTAAGGATAGACAAAAGGCCTTCCCAATGCTGCCAGGAAGAAGTCTGCGAGCTCCATACTTCTGTTATCATCTGACTGTTGTCATAAAAACACTCCAGACAAGTCATAAACCCATCCAAAAGCAAAACAAAAAAATACTACTCCTCTCAATGCCCCCGGATTGCTCTCAGCTGCCAGCCGACAGTGCGTGTGCACATGAGAGATTAGGCGGCCGTGTGTCCTCATTGCAGTGCTGTGATTGTAAAAACCTCCCATCTCAATTCTCCCGTAAACTTCCCTTCATCTGAATCTTTTTGTTGTTCAGCAGGCTCTTTTGTGCCTTGAGTGTACTTTAAGTTTCTATTCTACTTGTTTCTTGCTGTTCTAGAGCACCTATATTTTTCATCCTAAGATTATTTTCTTAACAGTTGCATTGATCTGTAACAAGTCAGACTTTTTATATGCTGTTAATGGCATGCATTGAAGGGAGTTTGGTTTGTCATCACTGATTGCTCTGGTTCTTGGTGAAATTTGGACCTTCTGCTCTTCAGAACATGAACTAAGTGCAGGGTCACACTCCAGAACCGTGACAGCTGAAGGGAGGAAAGCACAGTTGTAATGAGTTGTATTATTTTGCCAAAGTTATAATAAGCTGTAAAGTCAAACACCCAGAGATTAAGAATCTCCATATTTAATTTGCTTTTCCACATTAGTTACTTGTATAAACATAACTTTTTAAGGAGGCTTCTGCCAATTTGCCGCTTAGCAAATGGATTAGAAGATAAGATTTCTTCCTTTTCTCCTCATTCAGTGCAGATCCAGGTCTCATTTATTGCTACTTGTCACCAGTCAGGCCTCAGGCTACATATGATTTTAGCAATTTAATGGATCTCCAGCCAGGATAAATTCTTATAATTTTTTTTTTTTTTTTTTTTTTTTTTTTTTTTTTTTTTTTTTTTTTTTTTTTTTTTTATGTGAGGGAAGGAAGAACAACTAATTAGTGTCTGAATTTTTTAGTTCAAAGGTTACTAAGTTAATGTCTGAAGGCTTTGAGACTGCTGAGGATACTTATATTCTTAAATTCATTCATGATACAGGGCAGGTATAATCTGTGGTATAATCTGCTGAATTCTTACGTAGTTTAAAAGATACATCTTACATCTTTACAAACCAGGCAGATGTCATTCATCAAAAGCATAAAAAAAACCCAAAACAACAAAAAAACCCAAACAAAAACAAAAAAAAACCCCTTGTAATTTTTTTGCTTTTTAAAACAGACCAGGGTAGAGCTCATTTTCGTTTGGGTGGTTCCTTGAGCTGCTGCTTCAGGGTTTACTTTTCAAGACAAACACATTTTAAGTCTTCCATGTAGATCTTTCTGAATTAACTTTTTGTTGTTGTTTTTTTGTTTTGTTTGTTTGGGAGGCTTCACCTCTCATGGAATTGGAGGAAGTTCAAAATTAGGATTTATTCTTAATGAGAGCACTGTCCAAAGATCAGATGACCTTAGGCCAGGTTTTCCACTTCTGTACAACTCACTCCTCCCACCCCCCAAAAACAAACAAAACATTTGACTGCCAAATCAGAACACAACACACAAATCTATCTGTTGTGAAACTCATGGTTTCCTTGTCACGAATTGCAGAGGGAAGGGCTGGAAGACAGAGCTCTGTGAGATGGGCCCATCAGTGGCTGCCTGTAGTTACAGCTCCTAATCTTTTTGTTTGTTTATTCAATTTTGTTTTGTTTTTTGTTATGAGAGAGAGAAGCTGAGATTCATTGTGCTGTGAATTCATCTTAAGTGCCTAAAATTACTATTTATTTGGAAATGTGATCCTTAAACAGTCCTTGGTTTTTAGAGTCATCAGGAGGCTTGAATCTTCAAAGTTTTTGTATTTTTTTCCAATTGTTTATTTTTTCCTGTAAATCTAAGTAATATGGTCTGTGTACACACTGAGATCAGCATCAAATGTCTGAAAAAGTAATATAATCAGTGAATAATCGATATTTACAATGCTATCAGGTACTCATATTCATAATAGTTTTGTAATGATGCATTGCTTTGTATTTTCTTAAAGCAGTGCATGAATAGTGGGTATCAAATAGGATATATTGCTGGAAGGAACTCTTCAGTGTGGTACCAAAGATCTATTTTATTCAATGATGGGGTGTTTTTAATCTAGTTTTTTCTGATGCATGTCTCTGGATTTTGTGTTTTAGCTCCAGTAGTTGTGAAGAAAGTGGTGATACCTTGAGTTCAAGTGTGAACTAGAGCTGAGTGTACAACCCAGGGTGCAAAGAAGGAGGTTCAGAAACATCTACATTCAGGCAAAAATAATTTCTCACCTAGCTGTAGTTACACTTTAAAGTGAAGTCTGCTTAAATGCAAAGGAACGATTTTCTTTTCCTTGAGAAGAAAGAAACAGGTTTAAAAATTTACAGAGTAATTAGATTTTCCAGTTCCCTTGACCTACATTTATTGCTGAGATTAGAAACTGCAGTGTTCAATAACTGTGTTCTGGCAAGTTTTATGTGACTTTCTTTGCCACTCTTAGTTTATTATGGTTAATAAAAAAGAAATATTTGCTTTGGAGGTACTTTTAGTCCTCTACTTAATATTTGCTCTGGAGAGGAATGGATACCTAAGATTTTTTCTCACCTCTTCAAATAGCACATCCAATTAATTACTTTATATAGGGAGATCAGTGTCTTTAGTTATTTTTCTAAGTGATCATTTGCTCTGTCACGTTTTTATAACAGTTCTTTGTTATTCAACAGCTAAACCAGGACAAAAATCCCAAAGTTCAGGGGCGAACAGCGTCTTAAGAATGCGTCTCTCTAGTGCTGCATGGCTGGGCTTTTGGAGCAGCAGGTCCTCATTCAGCTGCGCCGTGGCCAGGTGAAAGAAAGGCTCCCTGCAGCTGCAGCCCAGTCATCCTGCCGGCAGGAGCTGCAGGAACTGCCACGTTGAGGTTGGAAAGGTTAGCCTGACAACCAGACTGGTGAGCAGCTTTCCCAAACCTAGGAAAAAAGCTTGAGCGTATTTGGATATAAGAACATCTGGTTTATGGAAAATGTAAGGATTCATTGGGTTAGTTTCTTATTTAAGTTGATTTACTCCACCAAGATACAATAGGAGGGAGTAGTGATTCTTCTGAGATTTTATATATTTGGCAGGAAAAAATTACTTTAGGTAAGCAAGCAAATGAGAACAGTGCCAAGCTAGCTTCCCTGCAGACTTAAAATATTATCTTTTTAATGATTTAGCAGTTATGAAAATGCCAGCATTAGTCTTAAAATACTTTTAAGTGCCAAAAATACGCAAGAGGCTTGCCAATTCAAACATGCACTCTCTTCTGGTAAACACTGAAGAGGAAGAATTTCGAAAAATGGAACACTTACATATTTCTAAATTGTGCTGCTACATAAAGAAGCTTTTATGAAGTAAGCCCCACATTATCTTTTCCCTTAGAGCCAGATTGTCACCTGATGGTTCTAAGCTAGACTTTGAATAGCTCACTATAATAGGAGTTGCGTTCACCATCTACAGGGCTCCTTAATTTTCAGGTGAATCTAGAACACTGCTACAGCTGCCAACATTTTTTTTCCTTCTGTTTATTGTTGTTGAACAACGTGTATGAACTGCATGCAATTATACTATTACTGTCTGCCAGTCCAGCTTTATAATCTTGACTTATCAAAAAGTATAGTTAGCACCCCTTTGATGTGTGGTAAAAGTGACCCTGCCAGTAAAGACTGGGATTAGTATCAATTTCTTATGAATGGGGATAAATAATAGTCACCATTTAATTGAAAGGGGGAAATCAATTAAATGCAATTATGTTCATTTCAATGTAGATATCTGAGCATGTTTATTTTATATATTTAGAGAACTGCCTGTTTTTTGTGCCTTTTTTTTTAATGTGTGTTCAGTGAATTATGATTGGTTTTTATTTGCTTAAAATTGAACTTTTAGCAAAATAGAAAAAGTACTACTTTACATAACTGCTTGGCATGTATTATTGGGCTTCTGTGATAAAGTTATATTGACAATACTCAACTTCATTCAAAGTACCTGAAGAAGATTTTTTAAAACTAGTACAAAATTATTTTATCTTTGTCATAGACACAGTCTAAAATCTGAAGGATTTATCCAAATTCTGTGGAATAAGTAAGGAGAAGTTTAGATCGTTAGGTATAACGATTAAGATTGTTAGGTATTTCAGATTTTCTGTGAGATTATGTAATTTTAAATTTGAGGTTAAGCTCCTAAGGCCATAAAGCTTTGTTAATTATATCTCCTGTTGTTTAGTTTTATAGTCATAAATATTCCTCCCATGAAAAGTGCATTTCACAATTGGGTCTTTAATATTTTCTCCTCAGTTATGAATTCATTGCCATAGCACTTTTTTAGTTCAAGTTGTGATTTAATTCTGGTGGTAAACTACTTTTAGTGCAAGTGGATGTAGTTTGGAGAGACTATATGACCTACTAGGCTTGTTCAGTAATGAAGTTATACCTTCCAGTGATTGCAATAAAATCCTGATTTATCTGCAAAGAAAATTAGAAGTGTGGAAGATTGTAATAGTATGGGGTTCTTTGTTGATCCTTATTCAGTTTCCTGAATAAAAAAGGGTAAAATATCTAGATTTTGAGGAGTTGGACTTCTTGGAAAGATAGAACTTCACTTATTCAAAGCTCCAAAAATATTCAAATAGTTTTGAAGGTCTGCCTGTGGTTTTTATCACTACCAGAGCAGCAGCAAGCCTGTAATAAATACCAGCTGCTCCAGTGTCCTAGTTTAATGTACAGAGGAAATCGGACCATGAGCTGAGTTTCCAAGAGATGGACACATGTTCTGTTTGGCTAAATCTCTGCAGTATATTTTTCAGCAGTGGGCTGAGGGAAAGAGTTTATAGTGGCCTTACATCAAAATCATGCAGCTCTTTCTGGCAGAACCTACTTATTAGAAGTCAGGTTAATAATAAAAGAGTAGCTGCATTATTATCAGGTGCATCAAAAATGGAAGAATAGAATGTCATTTACGCAATCTTCTTTCCTAATCTAACAAAAGTCTTCTTGGCTAGACTTGGCACTCGAGTCTCTTAGAACAGGTTATTTATTTATTATGTTTAGTTTGTTATGTTTGTGTAGCCAGGTTACTGACTGTTTGACCCTGCCTAGTTCTGATATGACGTTATATAAATCTAGCAGAAGAGTTTGTATGATGATGCACATCTTTTTCGACTGTAGAAAAACATAGTAATTTGTGGCAGAAACACTGGGGGCTTGGCCTAGCTGTGTTTTATGAGGAAATGTGCTAAATAGCAGTGGAAGCTATTTTGTGTACCTGTGAGTTGAAGAAATACTTGGGATAATTATTAAAGGCAATTCCACATAAGCAGTAAGCACTTATAAAATTTTGCTCTTATATCTGGTTGAATTTCAAAGTTAAATGGAAAAAGTTATTACTGCAAAGGTGTGGTGGCAGAGAAGGCCATAAAAAACCCCAAGTGTTCCTCTCCACTGTTTTCATCTGAAGATGTAGTACCAAAATTCTGGTTCTTGACCCATATGCATTTAGTCAGGCTTAACATTTCTTGGAGGCTACCTTTAAAAAAGAGTAGATAATAAAAACATAGAATCATTTAGGTTGAAAAATACTCCAAAATACTGATAGATCTGTACAACAGTATGGGTAGAGCAGATTTATAATAAGTAGCCCAGAAATTTTTAGTCATAGTTAGTCATTTTTATCTTTATTACATTACATTGCATTACAAAGACCCATTACAAGACTCTTAAGAATTGATTATGGGCTACTTGAAAACATCCAGACATACAAGCTGATCACTGCTCTGTTTATATGGGAATATTTGATGACTGAATGCATTACTGGCTTTGGAGCCAAATTACAGTGGGGCTTGGTATTATTGCTTTTATTTCGGTGCTTTTGTTGCAGATTGTGGTTCAGCTACTGTTACTAAATATATGCAGCAGAGCTGTTTGCAATTTAAGAGTTGAACCTCCTGGTGTTAAGAGACCAGCAGAAGGTAGCATTTAAGCTATGCCTGAGGGCTCTGCTGAGGTCAAAGACACAGATGTGTGCCTGATCTGTTTTTGCACGCAGAAAATCGTGCAAAGACAGTCTGCGGCCAAATGGAAGATTTGCATATATACATGTTGGTGGCAGTAGGAAATCACTGTGGTGGCTCTGGATTTATCATAATGGTGTCCATATTCTTGGGGTTCTGTTGCTCGACTTCTGAGCCTGTGAAATATGTTTTCTGTGTATAATAAAATGGTATTGTTATAGGGGATGGATTTAAACATGAGTATGCTATTAGAGATAGCTAGCTTCAAGTTCTTTTTCTTCCTAAAAACGTTTTACTGAAGGATTATATTTATCTTGACAGATTGCATCCAGAAAGTTTTCCAGGGCTTGTGAGACAGAATCTGTACTTGAGAAGGATCATCAGAATGGTTGGAGCATTGAGACTCAGTAAGCTCCAAATCAGGAAAAACAAGTATTGAACTTCCAGCTGTTACTCTGACAAGTGCTCTGAGCAAGTGCTTTCCTTTATTACACAATCCACATGAATTATTTAAATATTTACATTTCTTTAAATTTAAATAGTTTAAATTGCACTTTTTGATAATTATTTCTTGAAACTTGTTTATTTTAGTAAATATTTGGGGATTTTCCTCTCATACAACTAGTATGAGAGTGGTCCACTATTTGTGTGTAGGTAGTCTTGAGAGGCATTCACCAATAAAATAGTTTTTCTTAACAGTAATTTCAATTTCCCAAATTTTAGGAGGATAGAAGAAAAAATGCACTTACACAGAATAAAATCAAGTTTTCCTCCTGGAGTTTCCCCATAGTAGATCAGGCTTTAGTTACTACTTTATTATAACTACTGTTTGTTTCCAGTAGAAGCTGAGTAAATGGTTACTGAACTTTGTCCTGAGAAACAATAAATGTGGGCAATTTCAAATCAAAGACTGGGGGTGTTTGATTCTATAATTCAACTTGTCATTGAGATGTGTGTTAACAGCTTCACATCTTTCAGTGAATGAGGCTCAGATTTTACTATTGTCTAGGTAACAACTGTTAAAACATTGATGGCAGTGGTATTTACTGTAAGTCTGCTGCAAATTTATACATTTTCTATTGTTTCTGCTTGTAAAGCTGAACCGCTGTGAAGGTTGATCTGTTCATTGTTCTATTAAAGTTCTTTGTTTCCTGGGTTTGGGATGAAATCTACCTGTTTTGGATTCCTCCATAGAATAAAAATGTTTTCTATTCTGGTAATAAGTATTTCTCAGGAAGAAAAGTTTGGTTATTTTAGGATTTATCTGGTCTTCCTGTTGCTAGTATTAATAGACAATGCCTCTTCAGGTTATAGCCTTGTCTGAAGTCTGTTTTTTTTCAATATTCTGCTGTATTATTTAATTTGTTGCCCTATTAAATTAAATAACTAACACAACAAATTCCAACCTTCCATCATGCTTGTGCAAGCTTTGTAAGTTTACTGCACTGACTATATTACATAGAACTGTTAATATAATCTTAGTTGGCTTACATTATGACATTGTAGCTCTATCTTTATCATAAGATTTCCTAAAATATTGTTTTCAGCTTTATCTCAAGGCTTTCTTACATGACTGTGCCTGTGAGTTTTCAGGGATGCTGCTGAGTTCATCTCATTCTCAACAGGTCAAGTGGAGTGTAGAGTGCTTACAGTGTTTTGGCAGTGTTATGCATATTTAGAAATAAAATTTGATTTTTAAAAAGCTTCATTTTCCATTTAACATAAATTTTTATATTTCTTTTTTCTTGGATAAAGTAGTCATAAATTAGTAAAATTTCTGATTAAATTAAAAATGATTATTCTGAATGAGTACTTAATATTTTCACAAAGGGTAGATGAATAAAATGTAAAATTTCTTAAAAGATACTATATCCCCATAAGTTACATGTAAATAAATTTTACACTAAATTAAAACTCTGAAATAAGGGTTTAGGGTACACCTTAATTCTAATTTTAGTAGTAATTTTTAACATTTCTCACAGGATGGAAAAGAGTGAACTTTCTTATGTTTTTTATATTATTTCCTGAACCTTAATGTTACTATTTTTAAGAGTTTAGGTAAGGCATCTTTATATAGGAAAGAAAATTCTGGCAATAGCAATGCATTAGTAGAAGCATAAAAAATGTCACAAAGAACCTTTTCTTTTTTTTTCCTAATGATAATTATGGACCTGATTTCTGTGGTTCAGTGTTTGTCACTCTTTTCTTCTGCCTGAATAATAAACATTAATTCCAGGGAAAGACCAAAGATCCCATGGATTAAACATATCCCATGGATTGCTAGTATTAGCAGGAAGCTCAATCCACCAAGGACAGTGCTTTACTGCAGATCTTGTCAGTTTGAATTTTAAAGGAAATGAAGATATTGTGGTTGAAATTAAGTTTGAAATAGGATCTAGGATTTGACTGAGGACAAGTCTGGTTTAGATTGGTTAGAAGGCATAGGCTTCACAAGTCATCCTGATTATGGAAATGCTAAAAGATCAGTTATATTTGCAACTGCAAATTTGTTGCTGTTCAAAGTGGTGACATATCTTTTGAAATAATCTATTAGACTCAAGATACTTGCCTTGAGATGTGGCTGAAACCAGATTTTGCAATTGGATACTTGGACTTTTTGCAAATGGGTAGTGGTTTTCCCCTGATAGTAGGACCAAAAGTGCAGATAATTTCTAGAGATGCATTGTAAGTGGCACCAAGCAAAGTCCAGTAAAATAAATAAAATCTGAATACAGGAATTAAAATTCTGTAATATAAATGGCAAGCATGTGCTTTTTAGCTTTTATTGCTCTTTCCTTTTCTGTTTTTCTTTGATTACTTCAAAGATGTTTCCTTTTATCTTTTTTTTTTTCTTCCTTTTTTTTTTTTTTTTTTTTTTTTTTTTTTTTTCCCTCAGGAAGTGTTATCCTCTTTGTATCAGCTTTATGTAGTATTTATGTCTAGATGCCATATGGACTTTGTCAAAGGTCTGTAAAGTCTTCTGGGCCTTTCATGTATGTGAAAGGGACCTGAATAATTCCAGTTGTGGAATTGGTGTTATGCTGGGTAAGAGTGTTGTGAGTTTGATGTGTAGTGTTGCCCCAGTATTAGAGATCATAAAACAATTCCATCCTAGACCTCTGAAAATTACCAATAATTACGTATGGATCATATTGTGTTGACTCCAATTCCAGTTGTGGAATTGGTGTTATGCTGGGTAAGAGTGTTGTGAGTTTGATGTGTAGTGTTGCCCCAGTATTAGAGATCATAAAACAATTCCATCCTAGACCTCTGAAAATTACCAATAATTACGTATGGATCATATTGTGTTGACTCCAGTGGCATGCTTTCCTCATTGGAAATAACACGAGTAGTCCCTTTTAACTGTGAAGTAATGTCTGCTACTCAATTTGTCCTCAGTTGAACTCAATGTACAGGTCTCCTATAAAATAAAGTCGAAATTTCAAAGAATGAGCATGTAGTAGAAGTACTTTGTTATACAAATTTAAAATTGATGCTGACGCTACCCATTCTCAACAGTTTTTAAATACTGTGTGTGTGCGTTATACAGAAATGGTAGTTTATTTTAAGGTAAGAGTGGTTCTTCTACTGACTACTTTCCTGTTACAATGATTTTGATTCATTGAGAGAAACTTACTTCAGTAGATTAATTTCTAAAGGTACTGTAAAATTCGTGCTTATGTTAAGAACTGTAAACTTTTATAGATACAACCATAACTTTTCTGTCTTGGTAGATATTTGAAGACATCTTTCATGTCTATAGCTATCATGCATTTGCCACATTATGAGCTTCAACTTGATGTACCGTGTATTACCTCATTGCCTTTCTTAGTGAATGGACTTCAAATACTAAACCCAATTTTAATTGTAAAATGATATAAAGAAACTGTACTTTCCCATATTTTCTTTTTAGTGATAATTTATGAATCCAGCTTTCTTATGATGAAATAACACTATTTAAGTAGCTGGATTGATAAATTATCACTAAAAATAGTGTTATTTCATCATAAGAACACAGGAGAAACTTGTTCAATATGGGTATAATACAAACTCAGACAGGATGTTCTTTTGTGTTTGACTTTTCACGTGAATAATTGGATGGCTCTACTTCATCAGCTGCTAACTAATGTGTACTCCACATTTTCTTCCTGCAGCCACAAGAAAAGACTTCTTAACATGATAACCTTCATCATTCTTATTTTGTAACATCCACATCTAACATAACTTGAGACTTGAGCTTTATGAGTAATATATTTGTGCTGTAAAAGTTGAAGAGTACCAGAGAAGGAAGAGGGTGTGAGTGAGTGTGGGGAAAAGAATGTGCTCAGAAGAAGCACGTGTAAGGCAATGTGTGGAACCAACCTGAGTGTAGGTATAGAGGGCTGTACCAGGGAATGGGTGAGTCTTCCTGGGTATGATAAAGGGGCAATAAATTTTTATTAAGGGCAGAGAGAGACACAGCTGAATGCTTGCACTTAGATATGTAAAATACAGTACTTAAATATGTAAAAAAAAATGGTATTGGGAGAAAACATATGGAATATATACTGAGTCACCTTGCTTTTAAAAATTTCTGTGTTTCTCAGTTTCCTTCCTGCTTTTCCTTTCTTCCTTTTATGCCTGCCTATTTCTACAGTGATAAGGTTATCCTGGCAGTAAGGAAGTTGTGTGAGCTGTAACCATTTCTAGTAGAAGGACAGTTATGACTGTTCTGCTGTGTGGAAGGGCAGGTCTGCTCAAAGATTACTTCAACTTTTATTTTAGTTAATTGTAATCCAACAGACAGCAGTAACAACAACAACAACAAAACCACAAAAAAAACCCCAAAACAACAACAACAACAACAACAAAAAAAAAACAAACCCAAAAAACCAACCAAAACCAAAAAACAAACCCAAACCAAAATCCAGGAAGCTGCTAATTGATTTATATTTCCAGTATTTCATTTGCATTTTGCATACATTTCACTTATTTTAATGCTTCCATTGCTCTTCAGTCTCAGCTTCACTGAATAGCCTGAATGAGCTTGTAAAAGATGGACATTTTTTTTCCTTCTCATGGGTTCTAAGTATTCAAACGTATTCAGCGACTCTCATGAAATGTAATATTATGTCTCAGTTATTCCACTGTAGAAAAACATCCAGGATGGTATAGCCTCATATATGAAAATGCCTTTCCTGGGATGGATCATCAGAGTTAATGGTCTCCATTGCCCTTTAGGAGATCTTCCAAGACATTTAGTGGATGCTGTAAAGATGTTGCAGAGCATGAGAGGTTGCATTCTGGACAGGAAAAAGGCAGAAGTGATCAGATGGTTATTTTCTTTCTCCTGTGCCTCATTTTGGTCAGCTGTGTACCTTAGTATAAGTCTGTTATGTTAATTCCTCCCACTAAGAATTTTAGCCAAGCTAATTATTGATTGTGTGTGCAGCCCAGAGATGGGAAGTGGGATCTGCTCTCTGTCTTCATCTCCTGTTATATGTCAAGGTGAGTTTTTATAATTTGGTGACAATGCTGTACTTACTCTTTATTGGTGCAAATAAATAAAATATTTCTTTGATAGTATGTGCTAATGATATTTGTGCTAGGATGTGGAGTAGTATTTTCAGTATGCATTTTTAAGGGAATAGAAGACTCCTAAGTACAAGATTAAATGAATGTAGGTAGAAATACTGTGGATTTTGTGTCTTGTCACACATAAAAGCCTTCCATATTTGGTAATGCTTTTCTCCTCCTCACCTCCTACTAAAAAATAAATCAGTCCTGTATTTTTCTGTATTTTTCGACATCATGATTGAAAACCCACAGGATTAGGCCTGTGGTGGTTTTCCCACATTTTGCACTGTTTTATACTACACAAATTTTTTCTAGATCTGTATTTCTGAAAAATTTTTACTTAGTAAGGTAAATGAGAATGTCTTATGAAAGTTCAAGCAAAATTAAATTTTACATTCTCAATATTAAATATTACATTCTCAATATTCTCACATCTGTCTCGGATAGTATGTTTTGCTATATAGATATAGAAGTAGAAACTTGGAACAATTGAAATCAAGTCTGAGCATTTAATGTAAAAATAATGAACTCCCTGTAATTAAAAGAAAATTCCCACATAGGCAGAGAGTTCTAGAACTTGTCACATCAGGGCTTCTTAAAACATCCTTTGAAGGATTTGCTATTTCACAAGTGTTTCTGGAAGCAATGGGATCACTGGCTTATCTAGTAGCATTATTTCTATGACTTTAATGGTAATCTTGTGCAGAAATGAGCATCAAAATTACTTAAGTAGATAATTTGTTGCTAAATGACTCATCAAGAGTCACTTAGGTAGACTCACATTAGCTGCGATACTAATTTTATGAACAAGGAATGTTTTCAAACAGTAATCCAGGCCAGATTGGCCTAGAGAATTATTTTGCAAGGGTAAAGCAAAGCTAGTAATTCTTCCTTTGTTTTGAAATAGTATACAAAAATTTTAAACTTTCCTTTAAAAAATCTCCCTCTTTCAGCAGTGTAGACATCTCAAATTGCCTGCTTTGTGAAACTGAAATAATTGCAAATTAGCTTGTGGGGTTTTGTTTTGTTTGTTTTGTTTTTGCTCCTCAGCTTTTTTCAAGAACAAAATCTTTGTTGTTTGAGAACATGTAAGCTGTGAGTTCTGGACTGATCTGAAAGTAAGGTTAAGTGGAATGATAGAAAGAATTTCTGAAAACTAGAACAAGAAGAATGAGCATCAAGAAAAAGAGTGGAACTGAAAGTAAAAGGCAGGTATGCAAAAAGGGAAAGGCAGATATGAATGGCAAAATTAAAAAAGATAACAAATATGATTTTTTGGTGCATACTGGCTGCAATTAATAAAAACAGTATTTAATTTGCCCGTGTGGATTAAGATCAGTGAAAGCACATTGCTGCTGCTACCAGCCACCATTTTGAGAACCTCATTGCATATGATATTTCTGATATTTCCTCTTTAACCAAGAGCCAACATTTTGTTCCCAAAATGTGATGACTAAATGAGAGAACAACTCCAAAAATGTGCTTAGCTTTATTTTTTTTTGCAGTCTGAGGCTTTTGTTACATAGAAGTAATTGGTAAGATTGCAGTTAGGAAATATAAATGTCTCCAGAAGGGAAATACGTTTATTCAAGGCATCTTACATAAACAGGCTTAAAATCACATTGACTTCAGAAGGAACATAAAACATTCAGTTGCTTAGATGATGCTCCTATCGCCCAGAGATTAAACAACATTAATTCTTATTATTCACTGGTGAGAAAGGAATACTTACTCACCTGCAAGCTGGACATATCAGTTTACACGTCTAATGATATCAGTACAAAATTTCTTATAGATGAAGAAAATAAATCTGATATTTCTCTGTATTGTTTTTTCAGACAACTGTTGGTCACTGTTCTGATGTGCTAGCAGTGTACCAAATCATTGTAAGTCAATGGCAAGGACTACTGACCCAGGCATTCCTGTATTCAGGAATTTTCAAACTTAAAGCATCATTTTCAAGGTGCAACACTCAGTTTACAACAGCCTGCCAGAGATCAGAACATGTAATTAAAGTGCAACTCCTAGAGTATCGGTCTGCATAATTATTAGTTTGTAGAAGCCTCTTCTGGGCTGGGAGAGGTTTGATTTTACCTGTACCTTCTAGTAATCGGATATAGGCTATTCTAGATACAGAGTCAGAAATGTCGGAATACTGTTTAAACCCTAACAGTCCTGCCTTGGAGTAGAGCAGTGGAACCAGATGACATTTTAAGTCCTACTTTTTCAAGTCCTTGTTCTTTAAGTCCTACTTTTTCAAGTCCTTGTTCTAGAAAGAACCCTTTTTTCCCCTAATTTTTTTTTTCCCCTAGGGAGCAGGGTAGTCTGACCAGTAGCAGTGTCTCATTTACGCGAAAGGAGATAAACTGTCAGTCAGCTGTCGCTGCTGTGATGACACTGTGGCATGCAAAAGTGAGCGATGTCTGTGGTGGTGTGTCCATGAACTATTTGAGATTTTAGGGCATTAAAAGAAATATAAATAATGGCTATCATTTTGCACATTTATCTCTTTTTCCAAAGCAAGAATAATTTTTACCCCTGATCAGGGTTTCTTAGGATAAACCCGTTTTTGGAATGTGTTTCTGTTAATATGCTGGAGAACAAGACTCAGCATGTGCTGGCATTCTCAATTTTCTTTGACATTCATGATTTCCAGCACAGCTGGGTTTTTTTTTTTTTTTTTTAATGGATGTCAGATCTTTGTAATGCCAACAATGATGTCCCATTGCCAGAAAAAAAGCCAAACCAGAAACAAAAAATCAAAACCCAGGAGGCAATAAATGGAATTGATTTTTTTAAAAGCTCTTTTTACTCTTTAAGTAACTGAGGAGCATGCAGGTTTTCAGAATAAGATGTATTTATTTGGCAATAGCTGCCATATGCTATTTTTCTTTTTTTCTTCAATCATCTCTTGTAAGGGAGGTAGAACACTAACAGAACATAACTCTAAGAAGAGTCACCCTTAAATACACATTTCATTGTGTATTATAAACTGGTGCAATGAAAGTGCTTGACAGCCAGGATAATTATGCCCAAATATATTTTACATGTAAAATAGCTGTTAAATATAACACAACTGTATGGTCTTAAATCTAATTTTCAAAGATGTGTGAAAGTAAGAGGTGACTAGGAATTTCCTTAAAATTTGACTATGCTGTCAGAGTTTCTGAAAGAGTTATGATAATATAATGGTAGCCAGCCACTACTGTCACTTACTGTTAAAGCCATATAATGATATGCTTCCTGATATATCTTTTTGTGCTGGCTATGTGGTTATCTCCTCGCAAAGTGGACATGAATCATGCCTAAGACATGCATGTATTTTTTTTCCTTCCTTCTGGAAAGGTATTGAAGCAGCAACAGGGTAGTACAAAAGCTTCTCACTGTTGTTGGAGGGCAACACCAGTAAAGCTAAGACTGACAAAGGCATTTAGGAGCCTGATTCCCATTGAAATCAATAGGATTTGGGTGATTAAAGGCACTTGCATATGTGGATATGGCTTCTGGCTAAGCTGCAGAACAATGTTATTGGGAGGAACCACGGATGGGATGGGATCAAACAGCACATTTCAGATTCCACTTCCTTTCTCATGTTGGTCCCACCCATTGTTTGAATAGTGCTAGTCAGCCCTCTGGCCATGAGCAGTGATGAGTTTGCTGACAGCTTCTTCTATGTGACAGTCAAGTTGAGCTTTCCATTGACAGTAACCCACAGCAAAGATTTCTTAGTTTCTGTGTGCCATCTATCTTTTTTTTTTTTTTTTTAATTCTGTATCGGCCACAAATGTGTCAGTGCATGATGCATATTGTTTCTCATTTTTAAACTTAAACAGAGAGTGCTTTCTGCAACCAGCAGCATGCATTTTGCAATTGTATTTTAGGAAGCTGCTTGTTTCTTGGTTTATTTTATGTTTGTGCGCATTTAAATCTGTCCCCCTCTACTCTATTAAGAAAACAAACAAACAGAAAAAAAGAAGTTTTAATCCTGAATTTGTGTGATAGCATGTTTCACAGCCACCATTGTTGTAAAGGTGAGGTAACCGCAATGACTCTGGGTTTTCCTCTCTGAAATTTCTGTCCTGTCTTCTGGATGCCTATAGTTCATATGCTCTGAAATGAAATGTAAAACATGCTCAGTGTTTATATCTACTGTCGCTGCATTATGCAAACACAGCCATCAATGTCTTCTGAGCTGCAGTCTGCCTTGAAGAGTTTCTTGTTGAGCTGCCCACACAAGAGGTTCTGCAAATGGAAGTTGCAGCAGAAGCTCCCAGTCTTCAATCCTGAGCTGGAAACTGAAGATAGAATTTACTTACTGGAAGACAAAACTCAAAGCCCTCAAGAAGAATCTGAATATATTTAAAGAAGTTTTTATTTTACCAGATGTAAACGTATGATAGGTGAGATACAGGTAGTAACATTTCCAATGGTGTTTAGGGTTAATTGATAGGCAGGTGGCTGTGCTATTTTGTAGCTTTGTTTCACTCTATCTGCAACATAGTCTGTCGATTACTGCTTATAAAAGCTTAGAGCTGAAACTGAGTAGAGGATAAAAATCCAGAAATTATGAAGCATTTTTAAATTGTAGCATTTTATTATTCTTGATTCTTTCCTGGATGCTTGTATCACCAGAGTATTTTTTTCAAAACAGTTTCTCAGTGGGACTGCAAGCCTGTGAAATATAGTTGACATTTAATATATACCTATACTGCAAAGTAGAGTTTCATGTTGCTATACTGTACTATATTGCTTTTGAAAAAAGTATAAACTTTTCAGACTAATAGGAGTTTCTCACAGCTTAACTTCCCCTTAAATTTTAGTATAATCTGAGTTCATAAGAGAATTAAGTTAGGCAATTGAGATGTGGTATAGTGAACGTCCAGCTTCATTTTGAAATAGCGATCTACAGGATGTTTTGGAAGTTTGGCACAGTTTGCACTGAGATAGATGTAATTCCTGGGATGCTTCTCAGCTTTTTCATGGCATCTTACTGCTTTGCAATGTCCTTCCAGTTGTGATCTATAGCTTCTAATAAAACCTAGTCTACTTAGAAAAAATTAGTGTCTCAAATGGTTCTAAAGTCAAATTGCCGTTTTTTTTGTCTGTATGAGTTCAGAGCTCTAATGGTAACTTCCTGTATCTACATTGCTGTTACAGGTGGGAATGCAACGCTCACATATTGATCTAGCTAACCTAGACAACAGCACTGAAAATACAAAAGTGTTGGATTTGGTTTCAGCTGTACAAATCTGGGCAGTGTCCTGGTACTGTATGGTAGCTGAAGCCTGTGCTACTTTGGTTAACAGCTATTGAGTTTTGGTGTAAGTCAGCTTCAGTTCCACCTTTGACTGCAACTTACCAGCAGCCTGAAACTCATTCTGAAGAAAGAGGAGATTCTAATACTAATGAAAAGCTTTAATTTGAGGAAACAGAACAGCCAAAATGAAAGAGGTGATGCTACATATTATAACTACTTGTTTGAACTTAAAACTGCATTTGTGACAGGGGAGCACTAATGTTGTAGCATTAGCAGCCATACCACGTCTGTCTGGCTTTTGGGCTCAGCTTGACTCAGAAACTGTTTATTTGCAGTTCATATAGACCATCCAACTACTTTGCCTTTTTCTTCTCCAGACTGAATCAGTTCAAGCATGCTTTGCCACATCATATTATTGTCATTATGGCACTTGTTACTGTCATTATGACTCCAGGAGCTTGTGTGATCTAGAAAAAATTAATGTGCACATGACTTTTGTTTGCTTCCCAAAGTTTTGATTCACTGGAGATTCACATTTTTAAACTCTAGAAGCATGAGCTACTGTAGGAAATGTATTTGTAGAGAATTCCCAAAATTTAACAGAAGGCTCACATAGTATGTTTCTGTATGTAAACTCTGAGATAAAGTATGCTGACTTAGAAAGGCCATGGAATAGGACAGACATTGTTGAGAGAGAAATTGAACTAGAAGCAAGTTTTAAATTATGACCTTGCATATAGACTAGATATTTTTGAGAAATAGAACTATGGAATAAAAGTCTTTAAAACTCCTCTCAGGAGCCCTGTCTCTGGGTCAGAAAAAGGGTTTTTCTGGCAAGCTACATTATAAATCCCTTTTAAAATGGCCAATGCCCTCATGCTTCCAAGAACAATGTAAGAACCTGTGTTTGAATCCTCTCGGCTGAGTAGCTGCTTGCTTCCTCCCTTAGTATGCTGTGCTTTAGACATCAGCAGGCCTGACACGGGCCCTGGGGAGGCTCAGCTAAACCAAGCTCTCAGTGTGCAGTGAGGTAGAACGCCTGGCACGTGGCTAACATCACTGGTGAGAGCTAAAGCATCAATGACTTTCGGGTGCCAGAGCTTTGGAAGCAGATTTATATTTATAAATACACGTGTTACTCAGAGCAGAGCTGGTTGGTGTGAGGTAACACGTTCCTGTACCTCAATAGGTCTCTGTTCTCTCTCCCAGTCTATGGCAGACAAAGTAATGCGAGTGAGCGTGTTCCCTAGTGAAGGGAGCCGAGCTGCTGTGAGTTGTGTTGCATTTTTTTTGTTGACTTACACAGCCAATTACTTAAGGTCAGCTGAGGTATGATACTTGATTAGGTTCCAGCAATTCATTTGAAACTTTAAGCCTTTAGAGATCTAAAAATCTCTGTGGATGTGGCACTAATGATGTAGAAGCAAGTTATCTGAAAGTGCTTTTATCTAGCGGTTCACCAGGGAAGACTTTTAAGCCTGCATTGGAATGAGAGGGGAGCAGCTGGCAGGGCATTTTTCCACACTGCTCTGGAACTTGCACTTTCCCCAATACCAAAATAGTTCTGGGACATGCTGCAGTGGCCCACTTGTTTTTCTTAGCAGTAAGGGGTTGGGAGGATTCTGGGGGAAGATTGTAAATATATCTTTTCAGCTGTTGGGCTATGTTTATTATCCAGTAAAAGGGAGCTACAGCTTTAGTATATCTTTATAACTGACACTCTAAAAATATAACCTCAACCAAAGGGTAAGCATCTCTTTCTTTAGAGTAACTGTGTTCAGATGGAGTACAATCATAGAATCATAATGAGAAAGGAGGTAAATCTCTTTTGCTGAGAATTAGAAGAACGTGTAGCACTGTATATATATCAAGATACTGAGGATAACATTTGCTAATGTATAGAGGGTAAGTTCTCAGTGAACTGATATTTACTCTCTAAACTGTAAGTTTACCTAATATTGGATTGCCATTTGCTTCCTTTCTGTGAACATACACAATTACTCTAAGTAGAAAGTAGAATACAGAAGACAGAAAGTGGGAATTATGTTTTCAGCCTTTTTTAGTTCTGAAGAATTTATTATGTTCAAAGAAAAAATATCACCTTCCACCACTTTTCACATCATGTATTTGCTCCAAGAAATGGAATATAGGAGGAATGATAGTAGAAATGGGATTTGAAAAAAGGCTTTCACTTATTAAAGACTGTAGTGACGTGATAAATGTCAGGACGGAAACAAAGTCTTGTTGAAAACAATATAACTGCAAAGAGGACCAAAGAGCACAAAACTGCCAGCAGATTGCTCAGTATAAAAGAATAATTTCTCACATTTTGTGTTAAAACTCTCTTACCTCACTTTTCTTCAAAATTTTAGGGAGTGTGGGTAAAGTAACAAAGTATTAAAATGCTGTCCTAACTCTATATAGAAGATTAGGAGCTGTATCTCATGAACAAATATAACCCAAGCTTCGGGATGCCACCGGATCATATTTCATTTGCATCATAAGTTATAAGTGGTCTCTACACTAGATTTTCCTCTCTTTCCATCACCTTCTACCTTCCAAAGTCCTTCTAAATAGATTACATCTCTTTGGAGTTATATTTGCTTTGCTAATGGCTATTTTTGGGCTATCAAATGGCCAGATCTACTGCTGAAGCTCTGCTTCAGTGTCTGTTCTAATTTAGAAACTTACGTGAAAGTAAATTTCAAAGCTCTCAAGGCCCATTTTCATAAGTGACTGATGAGATGAGTGTGTAATTCTGCCACTCTTGAAAAGTTTAACCCACACTTTTTTTAATTTTTTTTTTTTTTTTAAAGAGAGAATGAGACACAGAGAACAAGTTTAAAACATTTTATCTTAGGCATGATTTAGAATGCAGGTTTCCTCTTTGTTAAAATGACGCCAAGCTTACCTACTCTCTGGAAGTTTCGTATGTGCTGGCCTAACTAGAATTAGATCCTCTCAGGGCTGAGATCATTTTGCTTCTCAGGTTGTCTTACAGAGGCTGCTGAAGATTTCCTAAGAAAAGCAGTCTGCTGCCTCAAACAATGTGCATGAGTGGAAATACAACTGTAATAAACAGACTTAAATTTCTTAATGCCTGGAAGGAAGATCTTAATGAAATGGCTGCTGCAAGCATGACCTAGCCCTATGATTGTGATGAGGATGCAGAAAGCAGCCTCTCATCTGTTAGTCCCACTAGAAAGGACTGTAAGCACAATGCAAGTAAGCACTTGAGTCTTCTATTGTATTAATGTCTCCAACTTAGTTTGATGAGATTAAGAAAGAATATGTTATGTGCAGTTATGCACAGAGAGTGAGGAAATTGTTTACGATACTCAGAGAGGAAGGCATTATAATTTTTGAGGAATAATGTGTGTTATTCTATTGTTCTGTGTTCATAAAGGATAAATAAACACTGGAGCAGGGAAAGGCTCTGAGGTTGATCACAGGAATGGACAGCATTTTATGAGCCCATAAAAGCTAAATAAGCCTGCATCTCTACAAACCAGTGAGAGAAGAAAATATAGTTAGACTGTAAAACAATGTGGGGATAAGAACATGTGGGTGTGAACTAGGCTAAAATAATTTACAGTAAGGTTTTTATAGTCATCCAACCTTCAATTATGGGGTGTGAGAGTGGAAGCCTTCTCTTAGGACTGGTGAGTTTAAGAAAACATTTTGACACTGAGATGATAACAACCTGGAGATTAAATTGATTCTTTTCAGTCCTGTTTCCATGTGGATTTTACAAGAAAATATGGTAGCAAAAATGTTAGCAATATCTCTTTTTTAGAATTCACAGAATTGTTGAGGTTGGAAGGAAACATATAGGGATCATCTAGTTCAATCCCTGCTCAAGCAGGGTCAGCTAGGGCAGGTTGCTTAGGGCTGCATCCAGCTGTTTTTGAATATGTCAAAGGATTCAGTCTTCAGACCATCTCTTGGCAATCTGGTCCATGGTTTGATCAGTCACACTCCCTCACACAGAGTACAAAAAAAAAAATGGGTTTGTGTCCACATGGAATTTTATGTGTTTTAATGTGTGGCCATTGCCTCTTACCCTGATACTGGGCACTACCAGAGTCTGGTTCCCTCTTTTTTGTTTACTCCTCTTCAGTATTTATTCACATGGACAGAATCCACCTGAGCCTCTTCTTCTCTGGGCTGAGTGCCCAAGGTCCTCCTCTGCAGAGCTCCTTTCCAGTCAGTCTGC
Organism: Zosterops lateralis; assembly: GCF_965231275.1. Classification (NCBI taxonomy): domain Eukaryota; kingdom Metazoa; phylum Chordata; class Aves; order Passeriformes; family Zosteropidae; genus Zosterops; species Zosterops lateralis. The sequence continues at coordinate 29,886,291 of NC_139765.1, forward strand.
CCCTAGCCTGTACTGGAGCCTGGGATTATTAAAGGCCAGGTGCAGGAATTTGCACTTCCCTTTGTTGAATCTCATGAGGATTTTCTCATTTCTCTTGCCTTTCAAGGGTTCCCTGGGAAGCAGTGTGCCCATGTGGTGTATTAGCTGCTCTATCTAGTTTTGTGTTATTTGTGAACTTGCTGAGGATGCACTCTTATCCCTTCACACAAGTGATTAATGAGAGTATTAGAAGGTACTGGCCCCAGTACTGATCTCTGGGTCACATCACCAGTGTCTTGCCTCCAGCCAGACTTCATGCCACCCTCTCAGCTTGGCCATTCTTGTTTTCAATGCACCTCACTGTCCACTGATATAGCCCATACATTGTCAGCTTGTCTGTGAGGATATTAAACAGAGACGGTGGCAAGGGCCTTTAAAGTTGCAAGAAGTTTGCAAGGAGTTTCAAGAAGTTGTCAGAAAATGGCTGTTTATAGCACTGAGGCTGAGCACTGAGAAAAAGTAGAATAACACATGGAAATTACTGAGGGTAGGAGAGATGTGGCAACCAGAATAAAACTCTGTTAAGGATGTAAGTAAAGGTGCTTATGTTTTTCAGAGCAAGGAATGATTCTACAAATTGTCTACTATACTTTGTACAACAGCTTGTATACCAACAGCTGCTGCCTTTTAAGTTGTTGATATAGAAAGGTACAGAGTAGAATTAATGAATAAACTTATGTTTTACAGTTACAAGAAATTACTTTTAGTGCTTACCACTGTTACTGGTTGGTATTAGGCTGTTTCCAACAGCTGAGTGTAGCAAAAAATAAAAATTAGCGCCCTTTTCCTAGATATTTTTTGTCTGCTGTCATTGCTGCCACCACAAAAGTGTGCTCCATGTGCCCAGTGGATGAAGCTGACTTTAGGAAGCAGGATTCCTGGATATTTAAATTACAGGAAGAGGAACCACATGATAAGAGGGAATGATCATAGAGAGGTCAAAGGTACTGGACTGGTAATGCAGAGTTATATTTGATTCTGCAGGCAGTTCTAAAGGAACCTTGGGTTCTGAGTGTCCTGTCCTCCTCTACATTAACTGTGCTCTACCAATGACAGTAAAATCAGATTTCCAAGTTTAAGTGTTTAAGTATATATTTATATGCCTGTGTGAAAAAGCAGTAGTGACACCAAGTAAAGTCACACCTTAATTGAAGAGAATGTAAGTATACTACAATAAGAATATTTAGTCCTTTACTGTGAGAATTTATGTGGATCACAGTTAGTAGGTGATCCAAACTTTTTAAGTTTTACCAAGAAGTGTTTTATTCAAAAAGCAAAATAGACCTTGGCTTTTTAGAGAGCTGAGTGCTGCCAGTTTCAAATGCCAATGCTACATGGTGTGAACAGGTGTTAACAACACTGTTCATCTTTCCATAGCAAAACGGAAGAAACACAGCTGTATTCAGAATGTAATTTTAAAAAGGCTTTCTATATTATTTCAATAATATTTCAAGCTTATATTTTGAGAAGATCAGCTTCTCAAATATCTTTGTAGTTTTTTATTTGACATATGCAATTTCAGTGAACTTTACATAGATACTCTTTTTAACACTAGAAAAAAGTTATAGTGGTTCTCAGACATACAAACTATGCTTTAGTAAGAACAGGTCCTTCCAGCTGAAATACTTCATGGTGGAAGAAAAGGCAGTCTCAGACACTCCCTCTAAGAAGAATAAAAATTCTCACAAATCCAGTTCAGGCTGTTGAGATGCTCAAATAATGTCACCCTAAGTTTGATGTCTTGAGGCCTAAACAGGCCTTTAGTTGACAGCAGTTCAGATACGTACTATGGCTTCTGTTCCCTGAAAAACTTAAAATAAGAGGGTAAGTCTGTGGAGACTACGGAAGCTTAAAGTCTACACTCAGAGAATAGCACACAAAACATTAAGCCAGCATTAACCCTTAGGCTGGTTCAGTCACCAGAGGCCCAAGTGAGAAGTAGTAACACGCCAACACTATCGCAGAAATGCCTCTAATTAAGAATAAAAACATTAAAAGAGATAATTACCCAAAAGATAAGCTTAGTTGTGATTATCAAAGTTCACAGAACAAGAGCTGTCTACTCAAGACAATACTCATGGCACTTAGGGATTCTAAATATACTATTCAACAAAGAAACATCCACCAAGATTTTCCCAAGCCATGACAGTGCTCTGACCCTCTGGCCAGAAAATGTGATGAAGGAATATTACATTAGTTGCTGAAGGAATAACATTTAATCTCACCTTAACCTGCACATACTTGATTTGGACTCTAGTATTTCACAGGAAGTGGAGCTTTAAAGTAACATTAACCCCAAGAATTCTCCAAAATATACTCCTCCCATCCAGTCTATATTTCGTATTTGGATGTTATTAGGGCCATAATGGAAAACTGCTTTCTGTAGCCAAAATAAAACTTGTAGGTTATTACACCACCTATTTTAAAGCAATAAGCTCAATAAAGATATGTTCTATAAATAAAAATAGCTGAATTAATGTGTTAGTCTTTAGCTAGATCTGGCTGATGCATGATCTTAGTGTTTATTCTAAAATCTGAGCACCTGTCCTAGAAATAGTGGCTAGAGTGGTGATTTTCAGAACTAACCTGTTGGGGGGGAGGGCATAGGTAAAGCTGTAAAGAGCATGTATTACAAAATGATCTGTCTCTAACAGTTACCTGAATATGTCTTTCAGAGTACTGGGATTTAAAAAGGCTGTAGACCAGATTCTTTCTGGCGTAGGTGGATGTCAGAAATACTTCCTCACAACACTGTTGAAGTGGGAAGAATAAGTAGGTGGGATGAATATCCATCTCTATTGATCTAAACAACACAAAACTTGAATAGTGACATTTTTTCAACCAGAACTACACCAAAGTTCAAAGATTTGAAGAGACGGAGCTTGTCTACATTGTAATTACTTTGGTAGTATTTTTATCTGCTCTGCATGACTATGTGGTAACTGCATTTTAAAGGAAAATTATTTCAGTGAAGATGCACGTGTTACTGTGTGTGCTTCTCTAACAGATCCTTAATAGATGGATGTCTCATCCATGTCAGGATGAGCCAATCCTATAACTATGGAAGTCAAAACCAAAATTCCCTCTAACTTGTAAAATCAGGTGGTTAAAGAGGGTTTGTGAAAGGCTTTAGATCATAAGCATGATTCAATTTACATTTTAAGTATAATATTTGCATAAATATATTTACTAATTGCTTTGGACCTTTGCAAGTGTTTGCCTAATAGTCTGTACAGATATTGGATCTGTTCAGGAATATTCATAGGAATATAAAACTTCAAAATCCTAGTTCATTACAGCTTGAAACTTGGAGAGAAACTAAAAGTCTGTTCTCTTCTGCTGAATCCATTAAAATAACTAAGACCTGCAGAAGGCAATTAGTGTTTGGTCCAGTTCCTTATGAAGTTTGAATTCTCCCTTTGAAATAGAGAATAGATTTTCCCAGAGTTATGACTACAGAGGGTATATTGTTACCTTTAGAAATTTAATGTATGTAAATGGTCTCTCTGGGCAGATTGGTGATGGGCATCTCATCTTTCCTCACCAAACACTGAATGTCTTGAAGGCAATCATGAGGTTCAATCTAGCTGTTGACAAGCTTTCTGCCCTAAGAAATCCATCAAATTCTTAGCCTCAGTCTATGCATCGTAGAAATATCTTCTGTTAAATTTTCTCCTAAAAAGAGAAGAATTGCTTTTGCCACATTATGAATATGGATTCTTGAGACATCTTGCTGCCTTAGAGGTGTCAGACTGTGGTTTTTCTAAGTCAGGAGTTGTTTTCACATATCTTTTTTCCCCCTTAATGGTCTTGATCAGTTTGATTTAGTTACTGTTGGGATCTAAATCAGAGCAAATTTGGGAAGGTGAGAACCTTCCTGGGTTTAGAATCCTGACCAGAGAAATTTTAGTGAAGTTCACTGCAGTTCGACTAATTAACTATAACTCATTTGGATGGAATAATTTTTCTATTGAATATGTCTCCTTGGTATCAATTTAATAGGATACCAGTAATTCTTATTAACCAGCATTAATGCTAATTGTAAATGCTTTATAGTGTTCATGACAGAGACCATCTGATAATTTTGCTCATGGGATTTGCAAGGTCAGCTTTTCTATGACATTGTTATAATATCTCTGGTGGATGTAAGAGATTTTTTTAAACATTTTTGTATAGGCATTCTGGTATAGGCATAAGGAATTGTGTAGCTTCTTATTTTTTCCTGTGTACAAATTCCATTGCTTCCTTAGGCATTGGCTGTTCTGCTATTTCATCAGATCCCTGTATTTTAGTCTATATATACCATCACAGTATTTGAATGTTGTTATGAGGGTTTTGGGTAATCTGTTTTTCATCAGTCTTTCATCTGTCCTGTGTCTCTCTCATGCTCTGCTGAGAGAGTGGAGATGATTTACCTTTGACTGAAAGTTTGCTTTGTAAGTTTGTTTCTCTCTCTCTATGAAAATGTTAAAAAAGATGTGGCCAAAATTATTACATATTGTTCTTCAAGGTACTATAATTTCTGCAGGATGGATTCCAAAGGTAACTGTAACTTCCTTTTGCTAACTCAATCATTTGACAGCATTTATGTCTTCTCTCCCAGACCTGCTCATTAATAAAGTCCCTCTAAAAACTCAACTAAAAATTTTAAAGTACTTTCAATTGTTTATCATTTCTCTTGAAGATAAAAGAAGCTCAAGATATTTCTGATAGGTTAAATGTTGAACATTAAATGTTTTGGGAAAATGGCAAATCAGATGCCTTGTCTGAATCTTTTTTATGGTTCATCACCAGATTATACTTTTTTTTTTCTTTTTCTTTGGAGAGACTTTCAAATGCTCATAGGAAATTGAATCAGGTTAAGTATGTCCCCACAAAGTTTCTTATTCATTGGATTAGTAAACATGAATAAACCCCTATTTTTCAGAGAATTTTCAAATACCCTTCATCATCACCTTGTTTTCTGTCAAGGTAGTTTTGTTGGAACTGGAAAAGTCAAATCCTAATGTGAACCATAAACAATGACTTACCATTTTTGTTAGAACGAAACATCTGTCCTTTTGATTTGTACTAGTGCACAACATGCAAAGGTACTTTCAGATCTTGTCTGCTGTGTCTGGGTGTACAAGGTGAAGTAGTGAGCCAGTACTAGATGCAGCAGTGTATGAAACCTCACAGAGTTCTTAAGTGATTCCACATATATGGTGTATCTACTTAGGCAGTTCCAGATATTTGCAGCCTTGTATTTGCAAGGTTCAGTACAGTTGATGGTGTAAATTGACGTGTTGACTAGTATTTACTAGTGACTAAAAACAGTTATGAAGATAACTAATGTCACCTTGTTGGTTGCGAAATGTTAATCCATCCATTTAATACTGGAATCTGACAGAGAGTCCGAGAGACAGTGGCAATCCATGGCCTTTTCTGCATGAGGAGATCTAGCTGGCAAACTGTCTGTTGGCATAGTGCAGCTAGCAAGTTCTTTTGGCAGAATGCATTTACATTTGGTTGTTTCTGTTGGCAACATATTTCTTCATGGCTTCAGATTGTATTGGCAAAATATACATAGCATGCAAGAGGATCTTGGTAACTGTGTCTGTAATGCTGTGCAATATTCATCCTGAAGCCAAATGTGTTAACTATTCATTCTGCACTCATTAGGGCATTGTTATTCCTGAATCTGGGGGCACATGAGAGCAGCTGATTCTCTTGCATGAAAAACTTTGGTTAGTGCTAAAATTTTAAAGGTCATTCAAGAGCAGCCTCCCTGTTTTGTGGATATGCTGTGTGCCTGGCTAATTCAGTTGTCTGTGCAGTTAAGGTAGTTCTTTGCCCTTAAGACAGCTGTATCGTTGCTTGCTGCAAAGGGGATGAGGTTTGTGGGCAGTCTCAGTGTCTGCGTGTAGACCCAACTATATTAACATGTCATTATTTGGCAGGCAACTAGGTGAGAGTGCTTTTGAGTATTGAAAACTGACCGAGAACCCTTCAAGAATTGATGGAAGTGTGCATTAAAGCCATAGAAACTGCTTCCTCAAGGCTGTATTTAGACTTCTCCCTGCTTTCTCATTTGTTTCATAGAATTATATAATTAATTATGTTGGAAGGGACCTCTGAAAGGTCAGCTAGTGCAACTGCTTGCACAGAGCAGGTTCAAAAGGATCAGGTTGCTCACGTCCTTACCCAATTAGGTCTTCTCTAACTCCTCTCTTATAAAGACTGGACAAACACAATTCTTCCATCTACGTACATCAGGTGCTTTATCTCCCAGTCAGCTTGGTAGCCTTTGCCTGAATTCACTCCACATCAATGTCTTTCTGGTGATGAGGAGCCGCAAAGTGAGCATGGTACTCAAAAGCCTACTATAAAACAGTGAAGCTGTGCTGATAATTGCAATGGTTTTGTCTGTTGTAGGATGGACAAGATTTTGTTCTACAACGACATCTAATAAGAGATCTGGTTTTGTATAAGTGACATGGTTCTCATGGTGAACGCCACTTGTATTCTATGTAATTTCTGCAACTATTATGTCATTTGTGGTCCTATTCAGGTGGATAGATAAGGTATTTATAGTAATTGTTGGAGTCAGAGATATACTGGTTCCATCTGCTCTGGGCACCAGTTGTTTGAGGGAGCATAAAAGAGCATTGTGATGGCATGCCCTGTCCAGACAGTGACTGTTTTATTTGTATTGTGTGAGCAGATTTTTTAAAATCAATTGATTTTGGGGAATTTTTATCAAATAAAAAATAAAGCTGGATTTTCAGATATTAGACTGTTATCAAGCTTAGCTTATGGTATGAACAATGCTCACCTTGGCATCAGTAGCTGCTCCTGAGTAGGAGGATTAACAGCACATCTTCTCCTTCATCAATGTTCAATACTGCTATAAAAAAGGAATGAGGAAGATGATGTAGGTCTTCAACCAAAGGTTATTTTTCATGCTGTGTTGTAGATTCTGGGTTGCTAGTATTACGATTTTCTGATCAAGAATGCAGCTTAATATATATATATATTTTAACTTATCTTCTTGCAGTTTTCAGTCTTTCAGATTTTGTCCTAAGTCTTTGCAATGTGAGGGAGTTTATGTTCCCAATGAAGAAAAAAAGTTTATCTGATCTATTTTTTTCCTGTTTATCATTTAGAGTACATATAAATACATGGTAAGGTATATCCCTCAGATCCATACAGGATCTGATGGATTAGAAATCCTGGAAGAGCTTTGAATGTCTGTGATTCCATTGCATATCTAGAGATCATGAAGACACCGTTGTTGCCTGGTAGTCTGGAAATGGTAGAAATTGTAACAGCTGTAACAAAAGGCCTCTGGGAGGAGTTTTGGTATGCCACAGACTTAGTGAGTGGGATTCATTTTACTAAACACACAATTCCTTGTCTGGACTTCATTTATTGCGTGTAGAGGGAAATAGGCATTTATAGGGCTTGTTGTTTTCATTTTGCAGCACAATTTTTCTCATCCCAATGCCACTGCCTAAAATAAAACAGATAAATGACTTGTTAAATACCTGTTTTCTTTATTGATTTTAAAGGGAGCCTGAGATGACTCTTTCAGCTCTAAAAATCTGTGCCATAGCTGACTAAAGTTGGTTGTAATAACAACAGGCCAAAAAAACCCTTGGGGGAATGGTTTTAACTTCCCCAGTTTTTTTTCCCTTGTTGTTCTCAGGGGAATTGGAAACAGAGCAAGAATGCACACAGACTTCTGCTGGCTGTTATTTTTCCAGGTTAGGAGTTCTTTGTTGTTTAATTATTGTTCCAGAATAAAGTGTCAAACTCATCCATGCCTAAAGTTTTCAGTGTTTCAACCTGTCTTCCTGCATTAAGTTTTTTGAGCTTGTTAAGAAAGTAGTCTTCACACTGTTAGATACACAGTGGATATTTTTGGTGAAGAGGCAACTGGCTGATCATCTCTGTTTCCAGGATTTGGAGGGCTGATTCTAGAGGACTTTGGACAGGCCTGAGAAGTGGGTCCATGTGAACCTTACAGAGTTCCACAAGGGCAAGATCTTACACCTGTGTCATGATAATCTTAAGCACAATTATAGACTGGGTGGAGCATAGATTGAGATGAGTTTTGAGATTTTGAGGTAAATTAATTGTTTTGGAATGTTGTTCTTAACAGTATAATTACCTTCTGTCCTGCTTCTATACCTTTCTACTACCAGTGAGGGCTTCAAATGATAAAATAACTTAAAAGCACCCTGTATTTATTTTGAACTTATATGGCTTGGTCATCTCATGTTAAGTAACTTCAGCAGTTCAGAGTGGGAATTAAACACATCTGCTTAATTTGTGACTGAGCCTTATTGCAGCTGATTTTTAGGGTCTTTGAATCCAGTTCCAAGCAAAAGTCAGTGGGATTTAGGACTGTGGTAATAGGAGCAAGTTTGAAAACTTAATGGCCAAATAAGATGGTTTCTTCCCAGACAGCTTACTGAGTTACTGTGGCAGTACAGAGGAGTCTACAGCAGATTGCACAACAGACCATGAAGAACTTGGCTGTGTGTATTTGAGTATGAGCTCCTAGATTTGAGTTCCCTGGTATGGAAAGTTAGCATCTAGACTTAAACATTAGAACTGTGTTTTCAAACGTTAATTACCAAGTTTTCTCTATATAGGACTTGTCCAAGAGCTTGTCCTACCTTTGAGAACCAAGTAACCAGCACAAGTAGCCAACCTACTGTTAATTCCATGAATTTCTGATATTTTTCTGTCCTCTTTTACCTGCTTTCCCTTCCAAGTTGTTTGTGAGCTTGCTATTGTTTCAATCTGTCCTTTAAAATTGATCTCAGTTTTACTTTTTAATGGTTTGTTTTTCAAGTACGAGGTGTTACTATTCCAGTTGTAGAGTTGGTCATCACTTTTTGAGTCAGCTAAAAGACTTGCCAAAAGAACAAGAAGCAAAGGAGCCTCAGAAATTATATTTTTAATTGATTGTGTATTTAAAGTTTTGTCATTTTTGTTTTCCAGTTCCCAGCTTGAGCTAAAAAACTGACCACTATATACTGATGTTAAGTGTATCAGAAGGTTGTTTGGAAAAGAGAAATTCAGAGGATTGTATAACAACATCAGTGTAAGAGACCTCCTGTGTATATTTGAACCTATTGGTCAGTGGCTGCTTAATGCCATCCCTTCCTGATGCTGAAGGTCTGATGTCATGTTCCAAGTGACTTATTTAGTCAGCAGTGCAGGTATGTTAGGAGAGTTGTAATTGGCAGTAGATGGAAAATATTAGTAAATCGATCTTTTAGAGAAGTAACTCTTCTATATAGCTTTCATAACCCTTGAAGTGAGTTGAAAAGACAATAAATATCCATCATTAGCACTACTGCAACCCTTGCTTTTGCTAACTTTTAAGTTGCTGTTATTTTTGGTTTTCAGACTCAAGAAATGGGAGGGTGAATTTGGGAAAGTGAAGTTGACAGGAAGCTGACACTGTGCTGATAAAGGAAAGTAAGGTGTGTTGGACTATCTTAAACCACAGATGTATCTTCTGAAATATGTAGAGACTAAATTTGGAAATTATCTGTTTCTGTAGCCATACACTGTAGTTCATGCCAGGCAATTTTTATCTGTAGATGGATACCATTTTCATCAGGAAATTAAGGCAGCCACCTGTCTTCAACGTGTCCCTGTTTTCTCATGACATTACCCTTCTTTAACTCTGGCAACCACAAGAAAATACCATGTCTTACTACAGAGATATTTATATAGAAATCACATTATGACTCCATCTTATGTAGAAATACTTAAATTAGCATTAAATTAATTAACATCAGTCAAATACCCTTATCAGTATAGATTCAGCAGCAAAGAATTCAGCACAGATTAACTTTCTGAGTTTGCTTTTCAGGCAGGCTTTGCAGTCTGTGCCAAGTTCTGTAGCTTCACTGCTGAACTGCCTGCAGGCCACCTATGTGAGTATACCTTGATACAATATTGTCATGCCTTGCTGGAAATGTAAGCATGCCCTGTTAGTCTGGATAGCACCAAGCAGAATGGGCTTCTCTTGTGGTCACAGTCTTTTCCTATAACCTTGAGATACTGTGGTGGTCACGGTGTCTCGGGACCCTTGTCCCGCTTTGCCTGGCCAGCCCTGACCCCAGCCACAGTGAGAGGTGCAGTCCGGTATCCAGGGACACCATCCCATCCTGTGGGTCTTTGCTGCCACAAGAGCATGAGTGGTGACAAGGAAAGAAGGAAGGACTCTGATGGGTGAACAGCACCTGGGGTTTATTGAGGTCCACAAGGAACCACCTCACCCCCAGAGTCTGCCCATCAGAGCACAGATCATCTCTGTGCAGCACCTTAAATGCAGGGGAGGAACAAGGGGAAGGGCACAGTGTGGGACCAACCAGGGGAATGGCAGGAGTGACTCTGTACATAAAGGACAGACAGTAGAACAAATCGAGAAGGCAAAGGAGGGAATAACAGGGACCTGCTCAATCTTGACAGTCTCCCTGGAACTTTCCAGACACAGGGGGAGGCCCAAAGTGACTGGCAGGACCCGGGGGTAACATAACAGGCGACTGACAGATAACAGCAACCGGGGTAAACCATGAACGGTTAAAAATGGGAGTACAAGGAACAAACCATTATAACTTATACAAACAGCACGAAAGCGTGAAACAAATTCATACATGGAACTAATAAAACTAAAAACACACCACTACAAGTTACCTAATATAGCTGGCATATTTTGTGATTTTTTTTGTCTCCAAAATTTTATGGAGGGATGTCAAAGTTCCAATGGCATAAAACTGGATGAAGATTGAAATAAGTTTTGAATGTATTAGCAAAGTCATATTGCTAATATTAGTGATATGAAACAATCTGTTGGAAAAAAATTACTGGTTAGAACCAACAGGTTGGAATAAACTTTTGATGTTATGTGTATGGAACTGGTGGCTGCTGCAAAATAAGTAAGCTCTTGTCTTGGTTTGAGTAGACAGGTATCTGCCAAGGAAGATTGGAGTCTCTTTTGGAATGTAAGCCTTTCTCTCTCCTTTTTCAAATTATCATAAATTTTCAATTAAAAGGCTTTCAGGTAAAGATTTTGGGAATAGGTATAGCAGTTCTTTACTAGGGATATTAAAAATACAAATGTTGTAGTACAAAGGAATAAGCAAACAAACAAACAAGGAATCCTAGAAAACCCTGACAGAGTCAGAAATACAACCTGTTGGTCAGGGCACTGGAAACAGTCCAAAGTCAGCCCTCCTGGAGTGGCAGATGTGGTCCTGTTGGAAGCAGAGATGATCCTGTGGAGCCAAGAGTCCAGAGATGGGTCTAGTCTTCCTTTGGGAGTCCCATGGGAACACTGGATGCCTTGTGACACTTGTGTCTCTTTTTTATTTAGGTGGAAATGGTTTGGCTTCTTCTTCCTGGGTAGAGCATTTCACAATAGAATGATGAAATGTGTCATGCCATTGGTGAGCTTTAATGGTCCATTAACAGAAGATGTTCTCATGGAGGTAGTGGAAGAGTGAACAGAGATAAGAAACACTACTCCATCCGGTTTTAACAGCTGGCTTGGGAAGCAGTGGAAGACTGAGCAGAGATAAGAAACAATACACCATCCAGTTTTCTAACAGCTGGCTTGTTATCAGAGAAGGCAGTTACTCCCCCCTCCCCTTCTGGAGTTACAACAGATAAAGAAAAAACTTCTTTAGTTTTGGCAGAGGTTTGGCCATCTCTTGGTTTTGGTTAAGTACTCTTTAAGTATTCAACACTTAGTCTCCTTGGTAACTTATGGGGAAAAAAATTCCTTAAAGCAAAAAAGAAGGAAACTTAACCCCCAACAGCTATTAACTCTAAGTCTGTGGCACTCTCTGAATTTCTTGCCATAAGCAATGTACTTTCTAAAGACATCTGGATTTGTTGCCTTGGAATAGTAAAAATACTTGTGTTCAGGAAAGAAGCACTAAATGGACAGTATTGAAAATCTAACAACTGAAAGTTTAATAGCTTCAGAAGGCACATGATTAATAATCCAACTAGCTGCCTAGGAAGCCCTTATGAATTTAGAAAGTCTCTTGGTGGCTTCTATACTTAACCCTGTTTTCTGAACTGAGTGCTGTGAGATAACTGAATAGTTTTTTAGAATACCCTCAAGTGCTGTAGAGACTTTCATGCTGAACACATAGATACAATAAACTAGAAATATCCAGGTGTCATGGTAAAGCATAAGATGCAAAAGCTATCATGTACCATGAGTTTATGAGCTGAAACCCTTATAAAGTTTCTGTTGCAAAGGAAAGTAGTTGCAGCTGAACAGTTTTAAAATTTTTTAAAATATGGTTATAATGCACTCATTTTCATGGTCTTATTTGGATCCATGAATTACTTGAATCCAAGAGTTAATGAGATTAATCACAGCAACATTTGCTTTAAGAATATTTTTTAAAAGAAAGGCTGAATTACCCTCAAGAGATCTCATTCCTTTTAGAAGTGTATTTTATGATAGGAGGAATCAGCCCATTTATATCACAGAACTTCTTACCCTATTACTGAGTGCCTCTGCAGCTGATGAGAATGGACACTCGACTTCCACCTGTTTAGGCAGATTCATAAAAACAGAGGGATCCTACCCATGGTAGTTAAAGTTGTATTTTTTTACAGTAAGAAATTCTAAGTAGTGGCCACTGTTGACATTTCAGGATCCTCTTGGAAAAAGAAAGAAACTTTATTTCTTAGGGCATGATTTTACAATGTATTCAAATATAGGAATGTATCTACAGGAAATAAATAGTGGGAAATGTAATCCTTTACAGTAGGCATAATGTGGGCAGTAGAGATGGGGAGGAGTCCAGTTTTCCATTCCCTTTGAGTTTCATCCAATCTAAAGGCTGCTCTGTATTCTGTCAGTTAAAACATTTCCTGAGGGACCTGAGGGAATGGGCCAGATTATTGAATATTCATATTTAGACTTCTACCCACTTCTGGTCCCAATCTAATGGTATATTCCCATATAGCCTCACCACTGAAGGGCGTCCATATGAATGGGAGAAAGGATGACCACCATATCTTCTATTTGTTTTGCTGAATAACACAAAAGTGGACTTATGAAGTTGAGTTTTGGTCTCTCTGAATTCATAGCAAAACTACCATGGATTTTAGTAGTATTAAGATTTTACCACTGGTATATTTATTGGTCCCTCTGAACTTTCTTTTCTCTGCACTTCTGCCCTGCTGTGTTGTCAGGTTTTTTTGAGAACAAGAGGAAGGGGTAACTCTTTTGTTTAAGCCAATAAATCTGAATAGGGTTTTGCTGAGTTAAAGCACTGCTTGAGGTTGCTGCCTCAACTAATTACTGTAATATGTATTAAAACAGTCTAAGAAAGCACCAGCCTACAGTTATTTGCTGTACCATGTTTCGCACATGTAACAGGAGTCTAGAGGCAACAGTTGTTCTGACAGGTGATTTGACAACAAAACATTAAAACTGTCATTCTGGCCTTACCAGACCATAAGACTAATGGAGCAGATACTGCTTGCTTTGCCATAATTCACTAAACTGTCAACACTATTGGAAACTCTGCTGATATCTGTGGGACTGTTGTCAACTTCAATCATACTTCTGTCAGAGTATTTTATTTGCCACAGTAGCTGACTGGTGGTGTCTTTGCTGGAGAAGTTAAAAGAGCTGTAAATGGTACTCCCCTGCCATTAGCAGCACCCAGTGTGGTGCTCACTCCTCATCGCACGCTGGGACACTATCATGTGGCTATATGGAGCATATCAAGAAATGAAGCATGTGTTTCCAGTGCTGGTTATGATTCTGAACTAACATGACTCATTGAGACTTTGGGGTTGGAGTGTGTGGGCAAAGGTGAAGGGAAAAAAGGAAAATAAACCCCAGTTGTTATATTGTTTAGGCATTTCATAGTGTTTCCATTATGAGCAGGAAAAGGTAAAGAATAAAATACACAACAATGAAGCCAAATATTTGGAAGCTGTGCTCTGCAGGCAGAGTTCTGTTGACTTAATCAGATGAAATTCCCGCAGAAAGCCTTCTCCTTTGCCAACAAAGTAAGTCTAATAGCCTTTCAGGCTAAAACAAACTTTTAAGGATTTGTAACAACAACACTATGGTTCTACAGAGACAACAACGTGTCCATAAATTGAAACTAGTCATCTGACAGTCTCCATTTGTCTGACCTACTTTCTACTTGCACTCTTTAAACAACCAGAAGAAGAAAATTTTGGGAAGACAGAAGGGGCAGTTAGAGGGACAGACAAGAGAGGCAGAATGTTATGTAGCTTACACATGCTTTGTATCTCTTAATTTATAACCAGAAGAAAATGAGAGAAGGGGAATGATCAAAGAGTATTAGTGTCTGGTGAAACAGAAGCCCAGAAGAATGGTTTCTTCCTCTTGGTTATCACCAGTGACTGATGTGAGAGTGGCTGTCTCAAGACTCACCATATGGATCTCACTGCTTTTATCTTCCTCAAATGGATGAAAAAAATAGTCTTTGTTCTGGGAAAAATTTTCTTTCTCAGGTGTTCATGTTCCCCTTTCCAAATGTTGCTATCCCCAAAACCAGGAAGGCAGAATACGTGTCAGTATGTCAGTCATCGCACTTGACAGTCTTGTTCAAGGCTGGTTTTGTTTATGTACCAGATGGTGAGGTGAAACAGCTGAAGGATACTCTTCCACACTGCTGTATGCTCCTAAACATTGCCTTCTTGGCCTCACTGATTATGTAGCTGAAGCTAGAACCTGTGTGGTGTGAACTGGTGGTCAGTCAAATCCTACAGCTAGCAGCCATAACAAAATCTTCCTAGGTGTTGGTTTGGAATATTTGGGATATAAAATGTGCTGATCAGTAGATTCTTGAAATCGCTGTTCTTTCTAACAAAGGTGAGATATCTGTTTTACTCGGAAGCATAAAGCTAAAAGAAAGCACTAGAGTCTTTCTGTTGAATTCAAAACTCAAACTACTGTTTTCTTAATAATTGCACCTTTTTTTCTGTGCTTTGCATTACTTACGGCAAATATCCATAGCTAGTTGTTAACTGTCTGCAAAACCTATTAAAAGTCTTAGTGAGGCTAGGAAATTTACTGTTAATACTAAAACAGCCCAGTTTGCAGCACTGCCAACACAAATGCACATCCTGATCTGCCCTGGCTTTTGACATCCAGGGAAATGATTAACTTGTAAACTTGTATGGTTTTCCTCATGAATGAATTCTGCAAGAGATACATGTGTAAGTACAGCTTCAATGCGTAGACAAGGCAAATACGCAGTCGTTCAAAAGCACCATTATGTTCTCCAAAATATTGATAGGTCAAGTAAATAAAGTTATGAAAAATGTTGATTCCAACAGATCTATGTGTGAAGGGAACCCTAGAAGTCAGTGAGAGCTGTGTGGTTGGAGCTGGTGCAATACTTAGCACTCAGTTATGAAATAACTGGGCAATAAGATCCAGCGACCATGTGAACACAGTAATTATAACACTTGGCAGTGCTTATGTGATGACTGACCTCTTGCCAGTGCAAAACACAAGAGCTGTGCCATTCAGCTAAGGAGGAGCAGTTCTAGAGCAGGAAACAGCAATAGCTCGTGTTCTCCCTGGATTTCCAAAGAAGAAAGGGTATTTACACACTGTGAGGACCAGAGTGCCATTCAGCTTCCCTATCTCCCTGAGGGCTGCTTTGCACTGCCCTATCTCCACCATCCTTTCCTCTTCCTTCCTCCCCACCCAATGGACATGTAACTTTGCTGGTGAACATGAGGGCACTCCAGTTCTCAGCAGTTCTTTCTATAAAGCTATAAAGCCTGGCTTACTGTAAGTCAAATTTTAATGGACAATATTTTTCTTTAAAACATTCCCTTGCTTTGCTATTTGCACTGCTATTGCATCTTAACTATGTGAGGAGTGATAATCACAGCTTTGCTGACTTTTGCAGCTTTGCCAGGGAAGTAGGTGATAATATGGCAGCTTTCACAAGCAATTTGCATGAAATCTTTAAAAATGTGAGCTTGAGTCTAGGCTTTAGAAAGCCTAAAGAGCGAAGAAAGGGCAGTAGGACATGGCAGAGATGAAGATTTCTACCTTCTAGAACATGTAAAAGCTGAGATAATCTGAGACCATTAGCATATAACATTTTATAGGTCTTTTCTATAATTAGTTATTGCTTTTATTCTAACCTCCAGCTGACTGAATATTGTAACCAGGATTGATGGGATACTTACCAGTGTCAAAGAGACCAAGTACTCAGAGTTTGTTAGAAACAGCCTGAAAAAAAAAAAAAAAGATGGAAAGAAGGAAGTCCTCTCCCATGCTAAAAGCATAAGGTCAGTCACAGACAACCTGTAGTGATAATAGAAAGGTTGTATAAGCAGGAGTGGAAGTGGTGGAAGCCAGGCTATGAAATTCCAGGGCATTGGTCTTTCCTTTAACTGCTAATATGGGAGAAATACCTAGCAAAATCCCAACAGGAGAGTTTATAGCCTCTTTTCACTTACTCTTTTTCTCCTTTCTTATGTAGGATCAGATGAAGAAGATCTGATCTCTGATTCTGCCCTGCTTTTCCCTTGGTGAGAGGAAAGTAGTCAAAACTACCTAACTAAAGGAACAGTATTTTGTTATCTGTTTTAATCTGGGCTTGTGGATTACTCTAACTCAAGCCACAAAAGACAGCAAAGGTATAGTGCCTGATATAAAATGGCCAACAGTGACTCCTGTACATGTCATACCTATGTGATTATTTCTGTGTTTGTTGATTCATACAATGCTACTCCACAGCACAGAGACTTCATGCAGTACCCCAGTTGTGTTCACCAAACTCACAGCAGTTTGCCAGCTAAACCTACTGAAGTCTCATACTAGTAAACCGGATTTGGCTGCTAACATGTTGTTTGCACTGTTCCTTACCAAAGGTACTGAAGGTCATCATTTTGTGCAAACCTTAGTGTTAGCAAACGTCAATATAATACTAAGAGCTGCTTTAGTGAATTTAGTTTGGCTTCCAGAAATACCTTTTTATAAGGTCTACCTAGTGTGCTCTATGTCACTATCAGGATATTCAGGATGAGCATTTTCATAAGGGCCTTAAAGAAAACTGTCTTCAATAGACTCTTTTTTCTAAAGTGTATCTTTGGGTTCACAGGGAACCCAGCTGTTATACTGGTGTCCAGAAACTGCTGCCAAGGTTTTGTTTGTCTCATCTAAGAAAAAAGGGGCATTAGGTCAAATGCTTGTGTTACAGGACTATAGAAAAAATATTATGAAGGCTTTATGAAGGAGGTTTAATCCCTAGTTTCTTTAAAAAAAATGAAATGGAAGATAGTTCAAAACTTTTCTATAAACTTTGTAAGAAAACATTATAAACATATAATAACATATATTTTTAAGAATAAATTACTTCTTCCTCTCCATTATCCTATGTCCTACAGTGGTAGGATAACATCTAGGCATGTGATAAGGTTTAACTTCATAATCTTGTACTTTATGATTATCTTGATTCAGAAACTCTTTTTCAGCCATAGTGAGCACTTGCTGACTGTGATACAACCTAATGACATAGGCTATCTCTTCAAATTTGACTCCTGTAGCAGCAGATGCAGTCCTGTGCATCTTGATGGTGAGCGAGTGGCTGAATCTGCATCAGTTGAAATTATTTGCTGTATAAATTCTTTTACACTTAATCATCCTTTCACCATATAAATTCTATACTGGCTTTTATGTCAGTAGATTAAGCCATATTATGATTTAGCCACGTACCCTTTTAGTAGATTCTAAAGCAGGCTTAGAGCACAGATATTTCAGCACTTTCCAACCTGCAGTGTTGTGATTAAACTGTCTGCCTGCAATGTTGGTGACTGTTGAAGAAGTAACAAAGGAAGCCTGTCAGTAAATAAACTTTATTGCAGAAATCTTATCACAAATGTCAACACATAAAAGAAAATGTAACATAAAAATGCACGTGTTAATTCACAGATCCCAGTGACACTCATGGAAGTTCCACATGTGCAGGAGAAAAATAGTCTGATTGGGCAGAGGATTAATGTGATATATAACAGACCTGCTGCAGTTTTCCTTCTTTGATTCTGAGTTGGTCATTTAGTCACTAAACCTTCACTGGCTGCTGTCAGTGTGAATTATGCCACTGACTGACCCAGAGTGGGAAGTCTCCCATGTTTGTGCCTATGGTATGCCCAAGTGAACTGGACTACTGATTGATCACTCACCTGTTTCTATGAAGCCATGTCGTTACCTTTTGATAAGTGTGCGTGGGTCTCCTAGCCGGTCTAAAACACCTATCATTGCTTTTGCAATGTATGTGTTAAGTCTATTAAGAAGTGCTTAGCAGCTATCCTGCAAAAAAGGCAGATGGGATAAGTTTTGATGTCCAGCTAAATGCAGCCTGGCCACCCTGCCTATATGATCTGTACATGTGCACACTTGGACCCACATTAAGGGAAATGTAGGTCTGAGTCTCCTTTCCTCAGTCTTCTCTATATCCACCTCATGTATAGACTGAATTTGAAAGTTAAACCAAAGCACAATTTTGAGGTCAACTTATTGTCTGTACTTCATTTCCCCAGCTCCAAAATTGGATGAAATAGAACATTGCAGCTATTTCACTCCTAGTAATAGTATGTAACTACAAATTAAAATGAAAGGCTGAAGTGCTTGAGTACTGCTGTGACTGGGATCATGAAAGCATCATACACAATTGTATTGTAGGTTTGCTTCTTGTTCCTATAGCAACATCCAGGCAAGGATCTCAAGGCTCTTTACAAGTATTCATGAATTAAGCCTGTGAGGTCAGGGATGGTGATTATTCTTGTTTACAAATAAGGAAATGCAGAGGTTAAACTGCTTGATCAAGGTCACACAACAAATCTGTATCCAAGCCAAGAATAAAAACTGACTCTGGTCTGTGCTTCAGTCACCAGCTGATATTTTCTGTTTGAAGGGCTGTGCAGAGCTGAGGGGAAAGCTGTGTACAAAATCTACAGATTTGTTAATTCAAAATGTACATTCCAGCTCAGATTGCCTCACTTAAGTGACCTTACATTTTTATCTCTTTGTCTATCTAAAACTTGTGCTTGTGAAAACATCATTATATCCAGTCAAAGCAGGACTAATATGATTTTCAGAAGAGTTTTGCAAATCTCTGACAAAGCAAAACTGAAGCCTATGCTAAAAAGTTTTAACAATCTCTCCATGTATGATTGCTAATTCTTCGGTGGCAATTGGATGAAAAGTCCAGAACATACCTGGTTAATTTCAGTGGCTACATAGACCAAAAAAACCCAAATATATTTTTACTGAGAACAACTGTGAATTTTCTCTGGAGTTACCACAGAGATATTGTACTATATGATAAAAAAGTAGGGTTTGTTGATAGGCAACAACAAATAAAGGTGCACTTTCCTGAGTTTCTTTTTAAATCACAGGAAGGGAAAAACTGTAAACTCTGAAAGTTTGTTTTTGTATCCAGCCTCTGCTCCTGCTTCTGCACATAGTGCTTGCCAGTGCCAGAATACTGTGAACTGGGATAGTAGAGAGCAGCAGCCACAGTTTTTAAACTCCATCATCCCACTGGATGCTGTTTGTAGGATCAAAGAGCGGAAAATAGCAACTCTACTGTTAGGAATGTCCTTTTCTAGTCTGGGCTAAAAAGTATAAAATACTTTCTTGCTTCTTGATCTCTTAGCCATAGAGATGTCTGATCCAAGTCATGCATTTTCTAGATACCATTCCTTACAGTTATTAGGTGGATGTTGGGCTCCTTTTTAGCTATATCTTTTTGGTCATGCTCTTTTTTTTTTTGTTTGGGTGGCTGTGACTGAGAATTTTACACTGCTTAGAGGAAGGGTTTGCTACTGTTTTGTCAGGATCATTTGGCTACTATGGCTGTGTTGGAATTCTGCTGAAGAAAAAGTTAGCTGGGTGAATCTCAGTAATTTAGTGAGGAAGAGTCTTGTGAGAGTGAAGGATCATGTTTAGCACTATTTGCAAGTCTAACTAAAATGTTCACAGAAGCACTAAGCAGAAAGGAGGCTTATTGGACTGGCTTTATTGCTTAAAAGGAGCTAAAGCAGGGGTGGGTTAAGGACAGGAAAGGAGAGGATCAGCACTTCCCTCTGAAAGACAAAGCAGACCTGGAAGCAAAATAGCCATATCAATATCTCTATTTATATCTATATCTAAGTATATATAGATATATCTATGTAGATAGATATAGATATATAGATATGGATATTTATCTCTCAGTTGGAATGAATATCTGATAATATTCTTAGCTTCTCAGAAATCCCACAAACATGAGCATTAAAATCTGTGAAACCCTGAAAGGATAAAGTGTAAGTGTCACATAGGGTCTGCTATCAATCCGCATTTTGATCACTTTGTTGAGTGACAGCTGCACCTCAGCTGTTGCTGTGCCCTCTGAGCTGGGCAGTCAGAGATCAGGATGACTCAGTCTCAGTGTAGGGTGCCACTTCTTTTTTATTTTTTTAGTTTACTTTTCAAATGTTTTACTAACGTTTTTCTGAAACTTCTGCAGCAATCAGCCTTGCTTGAGAATTTGTAGGTCACCAAATGACTCATATTGCCAGTCCTACCTTGCTTTAGAAAGGATCAATTTGTAAAGTGTGTTGGAGTACACAGCCTGACTTTTTCAAGTGACTTTGACTGACTGTAGTTCCAAGTATGCTTATTTTTTGCATGTCAGAGAAGTTGAAATGGGAAAAATGTAGCAATAGAACTTAGATTAAACTGTGACTGTCTGCTTGACAATCTCGGATGCAGGACATTTGTTCTTCCTTTCAAAAATATATCCACATTAATCTCACAGAGATCTTTACACTTGTGGCAATAAATGTTTAAGTGGGAATACTTTCAAGAAATGAAATTACAGGCTTTACAGTAAGAAGATCTACTAATCTTTTAGTGCATTAAGGTTTTTAAGAGAAGATGGCTTCTGTATATTTAGTTTTGCTCTGCTTTCACAGGTTGGAGATGAATCAAACTGCTGTAATTGTATCTGTAGGGAACTTCACCTTTTATTTCATTTTCTTGCTCTCCTGCTGCTTTTGAAAGAAGAAAATTCTACTTGCCACTGTCAGCATGTTGCAGCTTGATGGGAGATGGGTAGTTTAGAAGTCCTGAGTAGAGATTTGATTCTGCTAAATACACGGGGTCCATGATCCATGGTCCAGGGCTTTATCTCCTGGGAATGCAAATTCCTAGTGTCTTCCAGACTAACCTGGAATTTTCCCAACACTGAGCAAGGTGCATCAGTGAGGTAAAGAAACCTTTTGCTGCATTTGGAAACAGATTAATGAATGTCACAGACAGCACTCTAATAGTTAACTACATGTCAGTGTGAAGTTATGAACCTCTTTGTCTAGCCATCACACAAAGCTGATAAAATATAATAGAGAGAAAGATTTTGCAGAATGTATAACTGAGGTCCTGATGGCTGGTATTTGAGGCATTTTCCTAAATGTCAGTTGAGTTGCCACTCAAACTCAGCTGCACTTTGTCTTAAGCATCCTCTTCTGAACTCTTGTAGTAACAGAAGATCCTACTCAGGTGAATGTACCCCTGTTATTCTGCAGCTTTGATGATCAACCAAAGTACACTATCAAACTTACCTTGCTACTATAAAATGCAGCCTATCACTATATATAATTATCTGATAGCTGGAAGTGCTTTTCTGAAATGCATTCCTGGAGCTAAGTAGCTTTCAAACAAGTATAGGAGCCAGCTTAATGGTAATTTATCTCTTGCTGATCAGATTTACCTTATTCTGAAAAGATTCATGAGATGAACTCTGAATTTTCTTAGCAGCTTCAGTGCAAATCCTTTATATCTGTAGTGAGTAGTTATGAGGCTTTATTAGGGATAATGAGGCGTGCAAGCTTATGTCTGGTTTCTGTGGAGGCTAACCCTGGTAAGAAGATGGACACAAGAACAAAGGTGTTTGTGGAATATACCACAGCTGCCCACCAAACATGATATTATTTTTCCTGTTGTGGTAGAGCAGGGTGGACTAGAAGAACCTTTATAAAAGCTGAATGTGCCAGATTCTCATCTTTCATGTCTGGTAACACCTCCATACATGGTCTGATTAAAACAAACTTAATAAACATGTCTGAAGCAAAATACTGCTCAGACATCATGTGGCCTTTAGAGAGATACTGATGGAAGAAATTCTACACTCAGGCTGTCACTCAGTTGTTGACGCAACTGTTAGGGGCTTTGTGAACTGGATCAGGCAACCAGATAAGGTTAAAAATAATGCAAACGAAAAGGGATCAGAAGGTACCAGCTTACGTCTGGAAGGGGAAATGTTTTGGACTTCTTCCCTGAGCTGATCTGTGCTTTGCACTGGCTC
Source organism: Zosterops lateralis (assembly GCF_965231275.1). NCBI lineage: Eukaryota > Metazoa > Chordata > Aves > Passeriformes > Zosteropidae > Zosterops > Zosterops lateralis. The sequence goes on from NC_139765.1 coordinate 29,908,715, forward strand.
TCTCCTGCTCCTGGACAACAGTTTCAATATTTGTCAAAGTTTTCCTGAGCAGATGTAGCTCACTAGGTAGAGCAGCAGAAAACTATCAGCAAAAAACTATCCAACCTTGTTTTTCACTGTGCCATTTTAGCACACTAAATTATCTCTAAGGAGGGTCTGGTGAGTACCAGAACTAGTAGGAGATAAACAGCAGAAGCATGACCTCCTGCTCATAGTTTCAGGGACGTATTAGTTTAGCTCAATGTACCTCTGGAAACCCTATGCAAATAATTGTGTCATTGCATGTGGGGTAGGGAAGAGCACCAATGCTAAGCAAAACAAATGACTGACAGAGAGGGCAGAGAAGAATTACACAGCCAAAATCCCCTGATTCATGAAACTGAGGTGTCAGCATGAGACAGAAGGACAGCCTTTGTCCTTTGATGTAAAAATCAGGAGATTTAGAGGTTTGAAGAAGTCTTAGTACTGAGAACCTGAAGTGCTGTATTTATAACTAGCCATAGGACTTTGAAAGAAATGTAGAGTTGAGTGTGAAATAACAAATGGAGATTGTTAAGTAAATGGAGGATTTTCCCCTTTAAAAACAAAGATAATTAGTGGAAAGATTAAATTTAGATTTGCTTATGATTCTCTATCTTATCATTGCCTAGAAAATAATTAATTTCTTATTTCAGTTCCAAAGTCCAGTTAATAACACAGACTGGTGGACAGATAGTCCTTGATGGATTTCCACTACACACATTCTGCATTGTCATTCTAGTTTTGATGATCTCTCTTTGCCCCCTAGGGGCATCATCAATGGACCAGTTGTACTAAATTCATAGTAATTCAGCAAACTTAATTTCTTTCCCCTTACAAGCAAACTAACCATGGTACACTGAACTGAATTAGGAATGTGTTGATGTAACTAGGATATTTTCACTCCTGGAGACTCAGCTGATTGTCAGCAGTTTAAATTAATAACTAAAATGCAGTGCCTAGCATTTGTCTGCTCAATACTGCTCAAAGTGAACATGTAGCTTTAAACTGGCTTTTAAGTACCGAGGGTAAATAAGCTCACTACCACTTGTGACATTACCACAGCTTGTTTATGAACAGTATTTGTACTGGTGATTTCGCAAGGGAAGTAAAGACTGGACATGTCTACAGGAGACATTAAACTTGTTCTGTGGATGGAGGATGTCATTCCTCAGTTAGCTATTTTTTACCATAATATTGATTCCAATTTATTTATGATGCACATTAAAGATAAGTAGTGAAATGTGACCTTAGAGTCCATTGATGCACAGAAATGAGGGCATGATTTGATGAGACAGGGATGTTGATGGAAGCACAGTTTTATGGGAGTGCTTCACCTTCCTGGTGGTGCTAAAACCCCTGCCAGGGTGAAAGTGTTACTCCTGATGCAGATCAGCTCTATGAACTGCTGCTCAGTGTAACCCCACAAATACTTTCATTGGCATGACAGAAAGAGGGGCAGAGGGGAACAAGGTCTTTTGTCATTAGCCTACAGCCAGACCACTAGAAACATGTTTATCCACCTTCAGCTCTCATCTAAATGGTGAACCAGTTATTCCTGTACTTGTGCTCCTGTTCACTCTTTTCTTTCAGCTGTACTGTGGTAATCCATGTGAGGCTGACCATAAATTGATCAGTGAAATTATTCAGGCTGAAAACCCATTCCATATTTGAAGTCCTGACTCTTCAGCTGATATGGTATTAAAAAAAAAAGGTAATTGTACAGCACAAATAAGAAGAAAAAACAGTTTGCCAATGATAAGGACTCTGGAAAACTTTACTACTGGTTTACTTGTGGATAAAAATGTGAATAGAACTATTCTTTAAGTGTAAGGTACATATTAAAATTAACTTAGTTTATTAAAAGAGTACAGTTTTGTAGTAAGGGAAATCTTACATTTTACATCTTTGTCTGTGAGGCAGGTTTCAATCACTCACTGATATTCATAGAGAGATTTGTACCAGTCTGCCCATGTGGGTTTGGAACTGGCGCTCTAATCATACAGATTGCTCAAATTCTTTTCTCTTTGCTTACTTAAAAACATGGATCATTTTTCTCCTAATTGCCCTTTTATGACACTGAAAAAATTTCTGTTTTATGATTATCCTGTTGATCAAGTTCTCCTTTATTTTTAATTGATAGGGCTCTGATACGGTGCACAGTGTTCATTAATCTGATATAGGAATAAGCAGCTGTGGTTGTGTGATTTATATAGTTACCTAACATCTACATCCAAGGCAAACTCAGGGTGACACATCCTTGGAAAGGTTCCTAGTGAAAACTGTCCTGGAGAGAGCATATCCAGCAAGCAAAATTACCCAGGGCAAGATTTGTCAGTTACTGCAATCTGAGAAGAGGCAGCTTGGAAAAACAAACTGGACATTGCTGTAGGAAGGAAATCATGCCAGTGCGTTCTGTGAGAGACTGGGCACATGATGAAGGTGAGAACATCCTCAGAGATGTCCTCTTCAGTGATACTTGGATGGGTCACTGAGGTCAGAAGAATTAAAATAGTCATGGTTATACTCAGTGTCTATGACATGTCTTGCAGCAATAGAACATTCAAATCCTTTGCAGTGCTCTCATTTTAAAAATTATGTCCTTTCAATCATTAACAATGGGTTACAGATCACAGAGTCCATATCTCCTTCCAGGTTCAAGGTATCTTCTTTATGTCAGTTTTATTTTCCTATCTAGTCTAATTTTAAAACTTCTGGTTAACATGACAGCTGCTACCAACAACATGCCAATTACTGAACTTCCTGTAGTGTGAAAGGAACAAAGCATGCTATTTTTTGAGAGGATTTAAAACCTCCATGTGGTAAGTACAGATGTGTGTAGCCTCCATCTTTTATGTTTAATAATAACTCCAATCTTTTACTTTCATATTATGAAACAAATACAAACCTATAGTGCAGCTGAAGAAATAGCCTAGAGGAATACTTTCTCACAAGGCAGTAAAAGTTCCTCCTCAAATTGAAAGCTATGGTATTTTTCTAAAACTCAGCCTTGTTTATTAGGCACTGAAGAGGCTTTTATCCTAACTGATAATATATTGGCTTAACTGTAGCAAGGAACAGGAGCAAGTCTTAGTAATACTGACACCACTATCCCATAGCTTGAGCACAGGGGCTGCATTTTTGTAAGAGATATCAGCATGAATATGAATGATCATACACAGTGTGTTGTATGTGCACATTGTATGCAACACATTGTGTTCAAAGCAATCCAAACTCCTCAACAACAAAGCTGGAGGATATTCCCATGAACTTCTTTCTCACAAAGAACAAAAATAATTTCAAGTTTATGGGTTCTCCTGCACTATCCCTTGCTATAATTTAATTGATTGCTATGCTTGTATTATATTTTTATTTTACTAAAGCTCCTGGTTAGAAAAACTTTGCCGATGATTTCGCTGCACAATCTCTTAACTCAATATCAGGTTTTAAAAAAGCTTTATGTATTACATTTCCTAATAGTATGTTCATTCTTTACAAGCACTTATTTTGGGATAAATGTGAAGAAATAATGCAAACATGCTTTTTTTCCCCCTATTATGTCAGATATTGTTATATTTGATTTAACAGTTTTGTGACTGTTCTCTTTTTTCTGGATGCAAAAATAGACTGTGGCAATCCTGTGTATGGGCTGTTAACTTGTAGGCTATGGTCATTTTTGTGAATAGTGGAACTGCCCAAAAATGCTGTTTTAGGAGGCATGAAGGTAATAATTTTTGCTCAAAGATTTTCCCATTTAAAAAGGAAAATAATGGAAATTTAGCGTATTTAATTCTGTAACTTAGAAAGTTTAAAAACTGGGTTTTTGAAAAGAAATTATGATTTGGAATTTTTTGTCTTTTTATAATTTTAACAGAAAGTGTATTATTATGGATGTGAAACAAAATACCATTTTTTAGCATGAGTAAAATGTGGGTGAATGGAAGGAATTGAAAGGAATGTCTGCATGTTGGCCAAGTCTATGAACACAAAGTGTACAAATATGAAACTGCTCATGGGTGCCTGAAATTTTAAATTCATTTTAATGTGATATTGTATCCTGAGGTTTTCTAGGCCTTTAAACAGTTTGTGTATACACACACACACACATATATATATATGTATGTGTTATATACATACACCAAGCCATATATTGCACTCACAGCTATTTTGGGCAGCAAAACAGTTGCAGAAGCAGCCAGAAATTGGTCTTCTTTTGTTTGAACAGGAATTAAAAAATTAGCTTTTGATTTAAACAATATATTTCTTATGGTAGAGGTATATGTGTTCTTTGTGTTCCTTAGAATAGAACTTTGGGGAATTTATACCCTATAGGACTTCTTGAACAGGACAGTGACAAAACTGAGGATGGTTATTAATTGATACAAGCAGTGTCAGTTATTCTGGGAGATCTACTGAATTTCTTCAGTATTCCCCTAGTTTCATCTCTATGGCTCCCATGGTAGATGTGTAGCTGGATTGACCTTTCTGGTTGCATTGCCTTCACCTCCTTCATGGGACTGTGATTTTTTTATGATATGAACATCAATTCATTGTGAAACAGTACCTTTTCTAATTGAATTCACAAAATTGTGTCTATTGAGATTAATCCATTTGATAGAGGTCTTCTGTGCAATCGATATGGACAAGAATGAACAGGACTCTGTGGAGTTTATTCTTATACCCCTCTATATGTCACTGAGAGAATTGCAGCCTGGGTAGATTTTGACTTTCTTGAAGTCACCCAGAACTGAACCTTCTTCCCACTAGCATTTGCTACACCTTTGCATGACATAGAGTCAGAAACATTTTGATGGCATAAGAATAGGCCATAGAAATGTGTTTATATGGAACAGAATGAGCTCTGAAAAAAGTGGAAAAATGTTTTTGCTTGTAGCATTTAAAACTCTGGTTTATAAGCATTTGTATTTGATTAACTTCACCCTCAATAATAGCTCTGACTAAGCTTGCAATCCATAATTTTGAGACCACAAAGAACTAAAAAATACAGAATGTCAGGGTTGACATTTTTCTGGAAATGGGTAAAGGAAAGGATAAACAAATAAAACCAGCCCCCACATTTTGTGAAGGAATGTTCCATGCACTGGACTACAGTCACGGGGCTCACTTGAAATGGTAAGGAAGAGTAAGCAGTATAAAATACTGAATGTTGTATAATCTTTGTGCATGAATAAAAGAATGAAGAGGATGTCTCTTGGCAGAAAAGCAAATGTCACATTAGGAGGAAAAAGTTAATGCAGATCATCCATCAAACATTAATGTGTGATACAGTCTAATCCGATCTGAGGACTGCTAGAGCTCTGCAAACTCAAATGTATTCTCTCAAGGCTCATTGCATGCACAGTTAATTCCACAAACAGTATCTTCTTCCAAAATGTGATTAAATATGGCTAACTTAAGGAATGGCTGTAAATTGCTCCCAGAGGAGTTCTTATTTATCAGCCAGATAGCCAAGTATTACTGCCAGGTAGTATGAAGAATATGTCTGCATCTCTGCTTTCACCTTTAAAAAGAAGAATTGATACTTCTGGTGAAGCTTTTGGAGAATTACCAACACACTGCTGAATGACATTTAGGTGTTGCTGTTATTAAAATTGCCTATATGCCAAGTTAGCTATATAAAGTGTTAAGAGTCTATGCTGGACTGCAAAAAAATTACCAGATGAATTCTCAAAAAGATTTACATAAAGCTTTACGCTTAAATCCTAGTTCCAAAACTGAGTTGAAAGGGGGATTTAGCTCATCAAGTGTTGGTTGATATCTCGAAATTAGCTCCCTCTGAATTCAAGGAAGAGAAGTGGTAAGTAACATTTTAGAGTACGCACAATGAACTAGATGTGCATTTCATCCTGGAGGTGACATCAAAACCAGGTCAATAGTGTCTTTGCTGACCAGCTCAGGACTTCTCTTCACGGATCTAATCCAGCATGATGAATTCTACACATGGCCATCTAGGGATTTATTCAGGAAATTTTAGCTACAGCAGTCAATATCTTATTTCTTTTGGCAGCTCCCAAGGCCTAAATTTGTTCAGAAGGAATTTTTATGCAAAGGAATTAGGGAATGTATAACTAATTTGGCCTGTAGCCTAAGTTCCAAGTCTTCTTGAAGGTCCAAAAGAGTAGGGTCCTAAGTCACTCTGGCACTTTCAGTATGTTTATTTTCAGTGCTTTTGGAAAGGACACTGCTTTACATAACAGAATAGTAATTCAGTTTTGTGAAATACAAGTCTTCATCACATTCACAGTACCCGTTGCTGAGCTTTTGTGACATGATTCTGAACCATCTTTTCACATCTGCTGATGAACCACTTAGGAAAAAAAAATGCACAAGTAGAAAAGACAGTTCAGTTCTATATGCAGGATTCACATCCTAACAAAAACATCAGATGAAAAAGGTCAGTGAACTAAAAGTCTGGTTTTGGCAGTGGAGGTAGGAGGTCCAGGAGAGTTTCTGCAAATAGAAAATATAAAACAAATCATAAATGCAAATCAAAAGAACATCGTGTTCATGTTTATCTTGCAGATGAAACTAGAAATTCACAAATATTTATGCACAATTGAAAAGGGGTTTAAGACAACCTGTTGACTGCCTATGATCTGAACAGCTGCTTGTAAGAGAATTTTCCACATAGGTCACTGCAGAAAAAGTCAGGTGTTGACAGCCTGATAAATGAGTTTGGCTGGCGTGGTGCCCATCCAGTTGTACAACAAACACTTTCATGTACAGTAAGAGTCACACATGTTCAGATTTCCTCTAATAGAGTGGCATTTCTTCTAAAGTTATTCATGGAAACCAGAAGATCACTTGAGTTCCTAAAGAGCAAGTCACTCATCTCCTAAATGCTCTATCATTAAAAAGAGCAGTGAAAGTTCAAATTGAACTTAGGAAACACTCTTTATGTGGAAGGTTGTACCTGTTAATATCGAGAAAGGATAATGCTGCTGTGCGCACGAAGCTACAAGATATGCAAAGGACCCATTGCAATGTAGAATTGCACCCTGTTTCCTAGCACACATTGTTTCAATTAGTTTCTATTGACTGGGATCTAAAATCCCAGGAGTCTTATCCATCTGGTTTGTGTATGGAACTTAGTGTGATTGCAGTACAAATAAAAAAAATCTTCAGACCACAGTTTATATGAAGGAAAAGGAAGAAATTTCTTTATTTTTTACTTGCCAAAGGACAAATACTTGACTGTTTCTGCTAAACCTTTCCCTAACATTTCCATCTAAAAGAGAAGCAGGCTCCAATATGGTAGACATTTGATCTGTTGGCCAGTCGTGGTCTATTAGGGTATGGAACTGCAAATATGTCCTTTTTTAAGTCCTGCTACTAGGAGGCTCAGTGGCTCTATGCAAGTCATCTAACTTCCACGAACCTACATGCATACTCATGCATACATGGCAAATGCCTGCAGCTGGCTGGTTTAACCTCAGGCTGGAAGTGAATTTAGGGAAACTGTTTTGTGCTTGTCTGCCAGTGACTTACAGGGAAAAAAAAGGAATTGAGTTCCTTAACTACTCCATTCCTATGTTGCTGTATTTGTAAAGTTGCTGTTGTATTTAGCATTTACCTGCAAACTATTATGAGGCATCTGCAAGTTAATCGGCTTCTGTACAGAGTGCTCTCTTGCTATGAGCTGAACAGCTAAAACATGACTGTTGTCACCAGCCGGGCAAATACAAAAGCAATATGAGAGATTTTTCCTCTCCTGTTTCTTGACTGCATAGAATAGGAGTTTTCATTATCCTAATTTTTAAAAGTAATGTATTTTTCATATATATATATATATATATATATATATATATATATATTTGCTTAATCTGTGTCAAGCAAACCTTTGGGACCTCTCTGGCAGGGTTATTAATCTTAAAGAAGGAAAATGAGTTTTACCCCAACTTTTTATTTTAGGGGTAGGACAGCACATGACAGTTTAACTCCACAGTGGAGGGCACCTGAGAGTATGTAATTACCTTCCTTCCCTTGCTGGAGGAGCCTCCAGTGATATGTGAGGGGTGGAAGGTTTTTGTAGATGCTTCATTTTGTTTTGCCTCGGGCCCTTCTAAGCGTTTTTCTAGTCCCAGGAAAAGAGCCTGTTTGCTGTTTTACCCCAATAGAAGGTGAAGTGCTCTGATATCTGCCTAATCTTTGTAGCCATGTAAGGCAAAGAAGACTGAGATCTATCTTCATTTTACAGATGTGAAAATGGACAAGGATTTGGAAAAGGCCTCAAGGTGTATCTGTGCTGGTTATGGAACTAAGTTACTCCTGTCAGGTGTATTCTCCTGGGTATATATTTACAGCACTCCTGTCTGACAGTACACACTAAAAGGTAAAATTTTTTCTAACATCAATATTTTTAGTAAGAAGTTGACAGGAAAGGAATCCATTCTCACCATGTTAGAAGAGATGCCATATTTTAGTTACATAGCTCTGGCAAACCTGGTATTTTTTTGCTTCTTAGATAACTTTTTTCTTAAGTTTTTCCAGGGAATTTCTAATGCTTGCTCTGAAGAGAGATTAATATTTTTCTACTTTGTTTGACTACTAGAAACTCCATATTGTGCTGCAATCTCACAGGCAGCTGGAATGTTTGCTACTGTGCTAGCTAGTTAATTAGGGTGTTGTGGTAAGGGTTCAGGACGGAGCATGTATTTCTGTAGAGGTATTCCTAAGCTATGGGTAGAGTCATTAACTGCTTAATTTTAGTCCCAACTGCAGGGAAATGAGTTAGAAGAGCTGTTAACATTTAGCATTGTAACAATGCCTTATTTCACTGCCTGACTTATAAATAGCCAACATCTTAAAATTTAGCAGAAACCCATCTTTCCTGCAGAAACAAATGGAAAACACTCACAGTACAGACTTCCAAAATGATGACATTAGAAAATGTGTCATGACACTGGAGAAGAGCCTCCAAACACTGATTTGTAATTACAAATGCTTTCTTTGCCAATATGCTGTATCTCACTGTCTCAGAACCAAAGCCCTGGGCTTGGCAAAGATTGTGCTGATTGAAATCTAGAGTGAATCAAACGCAAAGAAGTCATTCTTGAGTCATCCATGGCCCACCAGATCTTTTACTGGCTTGACAAACTGTTCAAATTAAACTCTGCTCTCTGTATAGACAAAACTGGAGGTTTCAGCCAAGGTTTCCAAGTCTCACATGCAGTGAGCTGAAACAAAATGTAAACTTTGAGTCAACAAATAATGTTATGGGTTTTGAGCAAAGGAGGCATGTTGCCACAATTGCCTTATTATTGTGTGTCACTAAACTTCACCAGTGCCTACAAAAAGTTGCTCAAGCATGAATTAAAAGTGGCTCAGCTGGGCAACCTGTGCTTTCAGTGTCATTTGAGCATAAGCACACACAGGCTCCTCGCCTGCCTCCCTGCTTGATGCAGACATGCACAGCTTTTATCCCCCATGACACAGTTTTAAATAATTTCCAGTACTAATCTTCCTTGGTGACTCTGCAGTGGGAGGGTTTGATCTATGCTGTTGGACTGAATGACCATGTCAGCAAGGTGCTGGGTGCAGTCACTCACTAGTGGATGTTTCTGCAGAGAGGGCACAGCCCTCAACTGTGCAGGTAAAGCTGAGTGGGCTAACAGACAACAGTCTGGTCACAAAGCAGACATAAAGAGCTAAAATGCAGTCAATACAGTAGCACTTTTTAAAATCAATCTTCCTTTTTATCAAAGGAAGCAAAAGCTGATGTAATGAAAAGCTATATACTACATATATAGCTACATGCATAAGCTTTATAAGACATTTCAGAAAGGAGGAAACAGGTTAGATGCTGCTGCCTGCCAAAGTTCTGCACTAATTTTGTAAAGTAACTTATTTTGTAGGTATGGATTACTTTGCAAACGAAACAATTGCAATGAATGCTTTGGTGTATAATACAAATAGGACTGTGGTATGGACTTGATATAAGACTGAAGAAGTAAGCTACAGACCATAAATACAATATGTCCTGTAGGAGAGGTCAGCCATTTTATGCATACTGAATAACACTAACCAATCCTAAAACATGAGGAAATATCCAATTCAGATGATTTACCCCATCAGATGTCGTCATCTCTTAGGTCAGGTCCTTTTGATAATATTACAAGAACAAATCTATTTTTACCCAGCTCTGTTCAAATATCATTCACTAGCTCTGCAAGTGCTTTGGTCCAAAGCCTGAATGAACAGGTGTAAGAACATTATCTGACCAAATCTGAACTCATGTATTTTATATATTGTACATGCTCACACTTTTATTTATAAAATGAGTTCACTGTCCCTGGAATTTTACTTGCAATGTTTCTGTCTTGTCTGTGGAAATCTGAAATAAAAGAAAGCAGCACCATTAAATTCTAAGCTTTCATGAAGACAAGCAAGTAAAAGTGTATAATTTCACCAAGTGAAAGACGAGAGGTTCTTTCCTCTTAGCTGATGTAGTGAGCTAAACACAAAGTCTATTTTAGTCTTCTAATATTCAGGAGTAAACTAACCAGTCACAACTGTTTGGTTTTGTCTATGTTGCTTTTTCTTTTAATTTAAAGTTTTTGCCTACCAAAACTACTGAGAAATATAAGGCCACTTTTAAATTGTATGTAATGTATATTTTTTTCAAGAAAGAACACAGGATACAAGCAGAATGTTCATGTTTTTAAGGATGCTGTGTGGGGGTGTATGTGTCTGTTTAGTTTTCAGCAAAGATTTTGGAAGGAAGTACTTAAAACCTTGTAATTACACATTCTATGAAGATCTTTGCATTTCATCTATGGACTTCATTTAATGAAAACCTGTGAATTTCATGTCTGTTGATACACCTTTCTTTTCTTGCATAGCTCAGGGTGCCTAAAGCTACTAACAATTATTCTAAGGTTCATTGGTAAAATAAAAAGAAATGTCATATAGACAAAATGCAAACCCAAGACACATTTTGGTAATGTCAGATCACATAACTTTTAGACATGCTGGAGTCAAATGATTGAATGTGTACTTTTTAATAAGGATTTGATAGCAGAGCATCAGTATGACATTGACAAGCAAGCTCTGTTCCTTTTTTGGAGGTGCCTCATAGCTACCATGTGCATAAGCATGGAACTTTAGCAGGCATTTTTAGCAAAGTCTGTTAAAGTTGGAGCTGGCCACCCTTCCTATTTAACCAGGGTCAGTATTTTTTACTGAAACAAAGTTAAAGCTAATGGAGGTAATTTATTCAAGCCAATAATCTAAATGAAATCACGAAACCTGTATATAAATACAATTCCAGGAGAGGCAGATAGCACTGTGTGTTGTTAAGTCTCCACAGCAAGTCCTAGTATGGCATTGTGTACCAGTTGCTCATAACTTTGAGAAGCTTTAACAGTTTTGGCTGCACTTTTCCATTGCTGATGGAAAACTTGAGGTGGAAAACTGACAAATAGCAGCCAAATGATTGAGTCATTTCTGAAAGGAAAGCTAAGGGAAGAATATGTTGCTTTATTCCTTAAAAATATTTTTGAAAGTTGTTTTTATTGTGTTGTAGTGTGGCCTAGGGATGGGGGAAAATGAGAGAAGGAATGGGAGGCAGCTCGAAGACAGAGGGGAGAGAGTCATGGAGATGGTGCAAGAACAGGGAGAGAATAAAGAGGGAAGCTGAGTCTGGAGAGAAAAATGACTGAGATGATTATAAGCTGGGACTTCAGCAGGCAAAAAGGAGGAAGGTGGCCACGGGGATGTAGAAGAGAGTTCACATGTTGAAGTCAAGGATGGAAGCTGCTTGGGAGAAACCCAGAGAGGAAGGGAGATTGCACAGGGTCATTGAAGAGAAAGCAGGAATGAAGTAACTTGTACACATATGAGCAAGAAATTGGGAGGATATTCCACCTGGGAGTTATTGGGACAGCAGTGACTTTGGAGGGAAGGTAAAGGAAGAGAGCAGAGGGTGGCTTAGCAGTGGGACTGGTATAAGAGGCTTGCTGGAGAAAGAGGAGCTGCTGTTACAGAAAGCCTTATGCATGCATAGGACAGATAGGAAGTGCTGGGCATTGTCAACAAAATCCAAAAAGAGTGGGTGGGAGTTTTACCTGTCAGAACACATTCTTCTTTCTGCTATTCCTGAATTACCTTTCCTATCAGCCACTAGTGCTGGTAACTCTCACCTGAAAAAGCAAATGTCTTGCGACCTCTTCTGGTGGTTTACTGGCAGGAAGGCAGCTTATCTGGCTCAGAGGCCTGTGCTTTGGGTCCAGGAGCCTTGGCTCATGGATGGTGGATACTTGTGACAGGCACACAGGAGTTGTAGTGATATAGTTCTGTTCTGTTCAGGCTTTGATTTTAGAAGAGTTTAGGAAATTATACACAAAGACTGTAAAATCAAATGCCTAAAAGTTATTTGGAAAAAGACTGCTCTGAAATCAGAGAGGATGATTTCCTAATGCACTTTCTTTTCTTGTGTCTCCATACTGAATTTATTCCATAATACTTCCATGACATGATGGGGCTTTTGTATCCTCTGTTTGTTATCTGCACTAATTTATGACTGATGTGCCCAGAAGCTGATATTTCAGAGTACTCAATGTTTAGTACTGCTGATACTCAAAGTAAAGCATCCTCATAAATCAACTACAAGCTGACTCTTTAGCTCTGCTTCAAATTACAACCCACAATCTCAAGCCACATATGGGAAGACAAGAAACATGCAGTTGCTAAAAAACAGTAAAAAATGTGATTTAATTGGCCTGGCTGGCACTGCAGATGAAGTCCATGGCAACAAGCCACATTAATTTGCATTCATTGTGGCACCTTCTGTTTTCTTCAAGTTTGCCTTTTATCACTTGCCAATTTTTGCAACAAATGATACTGGGGGTAAAAAGAGTGTCCAGAAAGCATAGCCTTCATCACTACATTGTCTGGATTTTGTCCCAGAGGAAAGTCATGTAGTAAACTGAGTAAGGCAAGGGCCCCAAAAACCTGTTATGTAATAATGTATTTTAAGAACTTAACTCAGTGTACAGATAATCCTAAACTCAATATCATGTCATAAATTCAGGTGCTTTTGGAGATTGGCAGACACTTAGAAAAACAGGCTTAAAGTTATGGCTTCAGAGCTTTGTGAACACCAGGCTATGTCCTATTATGTGTCCTTTGCTGCTACTGCTACAGGATTGGAATAAAAATAATTAAATGAGTCTGCTGTTATTTTGCAAGTGCATTTTTAAATGTAAATATACTCAGAGAAATGTCTTTACCTGAGACCAGAGTTTTCTATATTTCTTATGTTATTCTTATGTTAAATCTGTTCAATTGACCTAGCCTAATGACTACTGCCTCTGCTTCCTATTCAGCAAATTAAACCTGCACCATACAAAATCAAACAACAGACCATTCCAAGTTGGGTTTTATGAATGGACAAGTGCTGGTACAGCAGGCATGTTTATGTATTTGCTCCCACATTTCTCTGGGAGTCTGAATTGTCCACATGCTATTGTTATGTGTGACTCTTTTGACCTGATATAGCTGGGTTGGTGCATAAATAGGGATGGCAGTTCTTCTCAGCACCTGAAGAAAGCCTACTTTTCCTTAGCACATTCCCAAGTCTCACTCAGTGGGCAACATACTACTGCCTGTGGCAAGGTAGCTGTTGTTGGGTTTGTAACTTAATGCAGTGGGAGGATTTTCCATCTCTCCCAGCCTGTTCTTGTGGAGGTTGGGTACAGCCTGGCCGCTGTCAGGAGCTGTGGGTCCTGTGGTCAGAGTTGTGGCAGTTGGCCTGTTAGTGTAGACATAAGACTAGAAATAAATTTTCTCCCCTACAGCTGATTCATGTCTGCCATTCCACTGAATACTAGATTTTATGAATGTCAATCAAGCTATGAAATAACCCCTGAACACTCTGGAAGCAGGCAAGTGGAGTAATCAGGTATGCATGCCTGAGTCACTGCATGCATGGAGTCATTTCAGTACCTATAATTGTACTTTAGGAGGGGAGCACCTGAGGGAAAGTCAGTAAGAAATTACAGTTATGTAGATGAATGTCAGGCTTTCATTTTAAATATGCAACACATTCAAAGCAAAGAGGTGCTGAATTGTTATATTAGAATGTCCAACACTCTCTGCTCGGTAGATGGGTATGGAAATTTTTTTTCAGTAGTTAATTGGTAAAAGGTTGGTATTTTTAAAGGAGGGGGAAGGGATTCAAATATAAAAGGGAATTATTTTAAAGGGACAGATGAGAAATGGAGAACTGAACCACAGGACTGAGAGATCCCAGGAGAGGAGTAGGAGTCAGTGTGGAGTATAGAAAGCTCAACAGGGAGAACAAGGGGAGAATGGATTTACGGACACTCTGTCTTTTTTTCCTGAGTGGTTTTTCTGGTTAGTGTTTCTGAGCTACCTTCCTCAGACTCTCCGGCAATGGTTGACAAACCTCTTGGCATTTGTAACCCTCATGTTGAAAATTACTGGTTTGCAACAAGAGGATAAGTGTTTAATGTTAACAGCAGCGCATTGCTTTTGTGTGGAGAAACCTAATCCAGATATCAAAACAATATTTGATCCTAAAGGAAGGACACTGGCATTCACTTTTATCTCACCTGCTTGCAGGTACTGCATTTCAGAACAGCGTTTGGATACAGCATGCGTGAAGCATATAGATTAAAGCATATTCCCAAGGCATAGTTTTCATCATGGCAATGTGAAGACTGATACCCAGAAGTGCTTCAATAAAGCAATACAAAATGTAGAATTATCTCTGTAGTCTGTCAGTGAAGTCTCTGCACTGGGAGAAATTTGATCTTTTGCCAAGAAGGTGCTTACGCTATAATTGTTTCCCAAACATTGAACTTTTGGGTGGGAATTCACCCTATTGATGTATTTTTATGCCAGACATTGCTTTACATTTGTAAAAGACAAACACCTGTATCCTTAACAAGTCTGGTTGCTTCTTCATTGCTCTTCCAGCCACTGCTGTGATCCCTCTGTTCCATGGCTTAAGAAAGACCATGAACAATGATTACACTTCAGAAACACAGGTAAGCAAATAAACAAGTACTCAGTGGAGGACAATGATACTTATTTCTTTAGCTATTATTTTTTTCTTCAGTGGCAATTTTATTCTATTCTAATTTTATAAACAGCTTGTAGTAATGATCAGAGACTTAGGATGTCCCATGAGCATTCTGCCTGTGTGAAGAATGTTCACTATCAGTCAAATGGTCAAAAATAAAAGGAAACCTTGTACTGATCCTCATGGATGGTACGTGGTGTGTTTGTAGGAGCAGCAGTGTATTTGCCATAACCAGAGCTGCTCTGAGGGAGCTGTGCCCATGCTTTCAGCCTGGGCAATCACATGGCTTCTGATAACTGTGTCATAAAGAAAGGTGTGTCCCTGCCCCTGTTGGAAAGTGGCCATGTATATATGTCACATTGTCAAAATCCACCTGCCCTGTCACCTAACTGCCACATGAGCAGGTACATGTGGAATGAGTCAGGCTGAGGGCTGTGTGTGTGTGTCCTGTTGTGAGGCCACGCAGTTTGCTCTGTCCTGTGGCCACTGCACAGTGTGTCCCATGGCTGGAGGTGGCACAGCTGTCCTGGAGGATGTGCCTCCACAGTCCCGCCGTGCACTTTTCTTGTGCTGTGGTTTTCCTTTAGGCTACAGACGAGCTGAAGGCACACAGTGGAAAGCCTGTGACACCTTTAGAAGAAATGGTTTGTTCAGATTGCCCAAGTGATCACCTGATTTGTGGCTTACTACCTCTCTGTGCTTCAGGGACACTGTGTGAGATGGTGTTAAGACTGAGCTGTGGCCTGGATGAACTGCTTGGCATGCTGTATTCAGCTCATGAGCTCACCACCCCTGCACTAAAAACACTCTGACTCACTAGCTAGAATTTCATCCATTAGTGTAATTAAAAAGTAAAAAGAAATAAAGCAAGGTAATGAGACTTCTTTAATAATCTCCATGGATATCTCTAAACCAGAAATATAGAAATAATTTAACTTTAGAATAAGTGGACTTTATTTAATTGAAGTTTCAGAAGTGACTGTGTTTTGAAAACTTAACAAGCTGGGTTTAACTAAACTCCAAATTCCAAAACAAAGGTCATGACTTGTTATCAAGCACATAGTCTCAACATTTTTACTCATGTTAGGAGTGCAAACAGATGTTTTGAAGGAGTAACACATTCAATCTGTTTTGTAAACAAGAAACTGAAAATGCCTGTCTGTTTTTGCCTTGTGTCTTCTGAGGAAGGAAGGCAGGCAGGCCAGCAAAGGGATATGTTCAGATTTTCCTGAAAGGTGGACCAACCATGAGCAGGAAAACCAAACTATATCTATTATTTCCTAGTCCCCCTGTCTCCTTCTTTTACCCTGTATTCTGCTGGGATACATAAGAAGCCTGCTTTTTATTGATTAAATCCCAAATGTGACTTTGTTCTTATGCAAAAAGGCTACAAGTGTATCAAAACCTGAAAACCATACACTTTATACTGATGTGTAGGTGCTGGACTCTCCTGATTTGATCTAAATCATGTTGGAAAATAATTTATTAGAAACTGGGAAAGACATACTTATTTAGTACACTTCAGCATGAAACCCCATCAGCTGACAGATTCACCTGGGAAACTGAGTAACACCCAGAGTCAGGCATTGGCTGGGAACTAGCACAGAGCCTGATTGATTGGAGGTTCTGACAAAGCTTCAGGCTGGTGGTGTCTCAAACTGTGGGTCCATTCAGAGGCTGAGAGGTGGCTGAGCTCTGGGACTCTGCCTCCTGTAACAGTAACTATAATAGGGATAAAGTGCTTGAAATCATGCAACTGCCTGCTTAAATGTAATTAGCCCTAGGAATGATTGGATGGGTTTACATGAAATAAAAATATCAAGAAATTTTGCATACAAAGTTCTTTTTTTTAATTTTATTGTAAAGCATACCTCTCTGGACTTCAAATTCTGCTTGGGTGGAAAGGCCAAAAGGCTGAGTGTTTTTTTAGGCTGTCCATTATTAGTTACTGGAATGGAAAGCCTTAGGGTGGGGAGCTGGCATGCTGACTTTCAGTCTCCTACTCCTGGCTACATGACTCTGCCTCTTCCCTTATGTGACTTAGCTGCCTGTATGCTGATTCAGCTCACTGAAGCAGCAGAGAAAATTACGCTTTTCTATTACATTCTTTAGATTAGTTTTTTGCCTCTTCAATAAGACAAATTAGTTCATTGAAAAGCAGAGCAAGACAAGAAAAAAGACCAGATGACTGAAAATTGTATGAGACAGTTTGGATGCCCCTCTTCTGATTGCTGAAAAACATTAGGTATACTCAGCTTGCCTTGTTTCAGGAATTGCCCTGTATGTATGACCTGTATGTTGATGTGGAGAAGATGTTTTTCATTGATTCTTCTGAAAACAGCCACATGCCTAACTACACATACGACTGTTCCTTTAGACCTCTCTTTCTGTGAGGACTGTCCAGATTAGCACAAATCCTTAGAGTACTGTATGGATGCAAAAGGGGATATGAGTTAAACAGGATTATTTTGACAAACGCGAACACAGAGCAGGTACATCTTCCTAACTCTACAGCATGATGGCTATCAGTGGTAACATTGACATTAAGTGGCAGAGAAACCTGATAATTTGTCTGAACTTCCACAGAAGATGGGATAATAAGTGATTTATTTGTATTTCTGCTCATTTAAAGTAGCATGCAAGTATGGCAAAGAGCTAACAAACTTTATTGATAATAACCTCTTCTCTAGCACAGGTAGTTCTTCAACTTTTTCTGTAGAAGTGGGATACCCTACAGCCAATGACTACAATGAAGGCTGAGGTGACAGCCTTAAGCTGTGGAGTCATTTAGAGAAAAGCAGTGGAACTGGCTGTAGTGCTGACAACTTAATTTCCACCCAATGGAAAATATCACTGACTTCCCCTCGTGTCTTTGAGCCAGGAAGAAATACCCAGAACAATGAGATTAGAAACAAATGGATCTACTGTTATGTTAGGAGTTGGAAAAACTTCATTTTTTCAGCATTTTAGGAAGAGGAATCAAAACATTTTTCAAGTTCTTTGCACGTTCAGTGTTGCATTGCTATGTACAGTTGATGCACATAAGCCTTTCCCAAATACTGTAGACGTTAACAACATCTCTCCAGCAACTGAAAGAGGATACAACTTTATCAAGAATGTCAAGCATTTGTAGAAGCAGATAGTTTGAAAACACACTAGCTTCACCTCGCCAGGTGGCTAAGTTTGCTTGATTGTGTTGACAGGAGAGTAAAGCAACAACAATGCACTACATAATTTGTTCCAGTTACCACATGGGACTGGTTGGTACTTGCTGAGCAGACTAGGCTGTTCCTGCACCTTTCCTCTCACTGGCTTTTATCTTCATTCATCCTATCTTCCCTTCTTTACAAATAGTAGAAATGGCCCCCTTATACACTCCTTTCCACCTCTCACTCTGCTCTGAAATACTATGACCTTGCAATGACTACAAAGCATTGTAGCTCAAGCATTACTGTCTGTCAATAAAATCAGAAAACTGGAGAAGCAGGAGCATAGCAGCAGGATGGGACATACAGATGAGTCTTAGGAAAGCTGTTCCCCAGGAAGTGGAACAAGAACTGTAACTCTGGGAGCTTGAAGGGAAAGAGGACCACAGCAATCTGACATAGGAGACACTGTTAATTGTGATGGAATTGCTGAAACAGTGGAAACAGCATCTATGCTTAGTGTCATGGAGAAAAAGGTGTCAGGGAACAGGTAAGCAGGTGAGGCAGGTGTGGCCACTCTCCTGTCTGCACCTCACCTCTTTTGGCCTGACTGTTACGTACGCAGGAGTGTGCACAACTTCCTTTACTGGAGTTGTCCAGGACAGCAGTGGAAGGACTGTGCCTTTATGCACAATGCCCCAACTCACGTTCAGAATAGGCACTTCCATTGCTATTGAGGGCCCAAATCTTTTTTGCCATTCTTGTTCATCCTCTGTCTTTGCATAGTTCTTGAATGCAAATAACAGTGTAGGACACTGCTGCTGAGGCTGTGGGCTCAGGGAGAGGTTAAGGGAGGGGAGATGAACTGAAACAGCAGTTATTACCACATCAAAATAATCGGAAGAAGAACAGATCGGCAAGTCAGTTAAGCTGATGGTGGAAGGATCCACACACCATGGAGGAAAAGGAGATGAAAGACAGAAAATTTGAGTGCTCATGCAAGGCAGTGGCTGTCAAAGTGAGTCCTGATATCCAAATCTTTTTCTGAGTCATTGTTGTCCTGGCTGACTGTCAGCAGGGAATGAGGTATTAATGTTGTAACTTCTTTTCAACTTCTGGTAATCTCATATCTTCTCTGTATTAGTAGGGTTTGTGTGCATGATGTAGAAGAGTGCTTAACAGCCAAGATCTTCCTTCATCTGCACTAGATTTTAAAAGGCGATGATCTTTTAATGATTTCCCAGTCTTCCTCAGCATATTGCTCACTGAACTGGGTCTTCTGCAGTAGTTATTGGATTTGGCTTGATTCCTGTTTCTAGCCTTTTTTTTTTCTTCCATTATTATTATTATTAGATTGCTTTTCAAAACAGTTCCAGAAGGTTCCTGCAGGCTTGTCCTTGCACTGTCTGGGCACTCTGAATGCAGTGAGCTGAGGCTCACTGATACTGGTGAGAATCAAACCCATTTATTTCTCTTGGGAGAAACACAAAGCCAAGTAATATATGTGTGAGGGGAAAGTGATAATGAGAGGAAGGACAAGAGTTTAAGTGGTGTGTGCTGACTTTGAATTGTAGGAAACATCTTGCATGGGTGGCATATGCATTTGGTGAAGTCTGTGCTTCCAAATGCTGTACCTACTTACGCATATCAACTCAGTGTAATCTTTTGTGGGGTTAATAGCAGTAAATGTTCAACTTAGATTTTCCAGATTGTCTGGAGGTTTAATTCTTTAAATCTCTTTGGGTAGAGGTGAAGCAAGTGCATAGCTTGGGCTGCGTGCTGTGACCAGGAACAGGATCTTGCTGGAATACACTAGCATGGGTGGCCTTCAGGAAGGAAGGCAGATGTTTATTGATATGAGGGGAGTGCAAGGGGGAATAGAGGGAAGTTTAAAAATTAACAGAAAAAGCCCTCAGCTTTATCACTCCAAATAAGACCTTTCAGCTGTGACTGTCAGTAAGAAAATCAAGAGCAGACCTGCTGCAAACCATGTCAAAAGCATACAAAGGGGAGTGATACTGGAGCGTCCTAAAGTCTGAGCAAAACAAGTTTGCCTGGCCAAAACTGCAGTACACTTGTACCACTAATATGCATAAAGTGAATGTAGCACAGCATTTTGCAACCTACCAGTGATGGTGGGTGCTTGGAGACACCTCTCAGGTGGACATGGGGTTGACCCTGGCAGCACTGCGTCCCTGGCAGTGAGGTGCCAGTTGGATACAGAACATCAGATCTTTGTTAAGTGCTGGCAGAAGCTAAAGGTGTGGAGAAGGAGGCTGACAAGGGCAAATCAGCACTAGGGAAGTTTTGCTCACTGGAGAGTACCATTAATATGTGAGAAACCAGAATACAGGCCCTGGGCAAGTTGGGCAGGACAGGCTTTATAGGGCCCAACAAGCTCACTTGCTGACATGGACTCCTTCAGAACTCTCCCTCCTCACAACCTTTTGCTGTTGCATCTGGTATCTTCATTTCACCCAGCACTGCCAGGTTTCTCCTGCTCCATGACTCAGTGCAGGTTGCCAATTGGAGCATTATCTGCTTGTGGGCTGTATTTGCTATGTTGGGGTTGCAGGGGAAAAAGTCCATGGATATGCATCTCCGAGTTAGGACTTCTGTGTGTTTCTTATTTTCCATGCATCCCATCCTATTTGCCAGTGTCCCATGCCACAGGCCACCTTTTCCCCCCACTGCTGTCAACGTCCTGCATTCCCTCTCCTACAGCCAGGGGCTCTGGGAGCTCCTCCAGCCCCTTTGGCTTCTCCAGCAGTGATGCTGTGCATCTCTCCTAGTGTCACCTCCCTAAGTACTCTCCTTTCTTTTCTCCCAACCTGCAGTGTAAGTTGTCTCTTCAAGGATGGGCAAGACTTGCAAAACAGATAGCCAGACAGGGTGAGGGAAATAGGGGATATTAATGACTTCCTTGAAGAACCCTGGAAGTTCATGGTAACATGGGAGGGTTGAAAAAAACAAATTTATGTCAGTGGATGTAGCCTCTGTTTTCTTGTTTCCTGTTGAAGCTTTCAGCCAGTAAGGATGAAGTCTTCCTCTAAAATCTGAGGATAGATCAGAAGTGATGTTGCAGCTTCACATACAAGACAGGAAGCAATTTACTGTTGAGCAAAGTACTAGGTCCTGCTTTCCTTGCCTAAGATGTTTTGAATTTTTTTTTATGTAGCTGACACATGCTCTTTACTTGCACTCAGCTCTTAAAATTGGCTACTTTCCATTTCACATAGAGCTATTATTAGCAGAAGCTTGGGAGCAGATCAAATTTGATACACCATGAAAAATTGTGCAAATCCTTATTTTTCTGTGTAGGAAAGCTGAGGCACAGAGAGGCTCAATGCTAAAGGTTAAGTAGTGAATTGTGTACCAGAACTAAAATTAAACATGAATTTCTCATTTCAGGTTTCCTGCTTGCCTTCTAGTTCATAGTTGTTTTCCAGTGCTGGTAAATCCAGTGAGGTGGTTTTGGCTGTTTAAATCTAAGGTGTATGTGTTTTCTGTCATTGCCTCATCCTGTCATATTTACCAAAACTGAGTTACTTGGACTACTCACAACCTGCAAACATTGATATAAGATTGTTGTGGTTGCAAATCTCATGGAAATTATGTCCTTGTGCACACAATTTTGCAGGATGCTTTTTAGTCATTTGCAGGCTGCAACTTTTTATTTCAATATATAATAAGCATCTCGAATAAAAAGGTCTTCTACAGCTAAGTGTATTACAAGGAATCTGTGTTCTTAGCAGAAAAGAGACACTATCCAAAACAATTATACTGGAATCTAGGACAAATAAGACTTAGAGAATAATACTTAAAATAATGTATCACGTAAATTAAACATACTGGAAATGCATGTACAGTTTCTAACCCTAGATAGAAAATGTATTTCAGTCAGCTGAAATGTTGACAAATATAATCATTGTGATGAAATTTCTTGTGGGCTATTTGTCCTTAATTTCAAATAGTTTAATCCAAATTTTCATTTTTGGAATGGAACTTTCATATAGTGTCTGTGATACTGTTTGCAATCAAGTCCTGCAATTGTAATGTCAATCTCAATAATATCTCTCAATCTCAGATAACATTATCTGGGAGTTTGTAAGTCTGTATGTAAGTGTCCTGTACTTGATTTTGCTGAAGCTTCAGGACAGTGTTTAGGCACGTATTTAAACACTCTAAAATACTGAATAGACATCACTGTCAATATGGTGTTATAAACAGTTTTTTGGAATGTATGTTGGTTTCTTTATGAGGCATTTTGTGCTATGCATACACCCTGTATTTCTAGTAAGAGATAGCATCTAAGAAAAGCTTCCTTAATGCAATGAGAATATTATTGGGTAGGTATTAAAGAACCTCTCTTCTAGTTCACAGAAATTAGATGTAAGAAATAAAAGTTAGTTATTTCTCACAAAAGAGGTTTGTAAAATAAAATTTTCTAGTACATTAGGACAGAATTCAGGTGGTTAGTAATATAATGTATTTAGCAGAAACCCCTTGTGGATTTATTTCTTCTGAAAATCCACAGTTTTCTCATTACCATAACTGCATAATTCCCATGTACAATTCTCAGTGCTGCACCATGAACACTTAATCAGTTTTCAATTCTCCAGGTATACAATGGTAGTGTGTGGTGTCTGAGCAATGAGATCACTATAATGTCCTTCAGAAAGTCAGCTTGGGTGTCAACTCATGCTATAATTTAGATTCTACAAAAGAATCATTTTACAGAATGGAAAATTCAGATGTCCAAGTCTCATTGACTTCCAGAAAAAGGTTGTGAATGTGACTTTCTTTTGTGCTTCTTTACAAACCTGAGTGGGGTGTGGAGTTTATGTACTTTTGCTTTCTTTCCCCCTTGCTCATATGATCTCTTTCTGGCATTAATCAGAACAATTGTTCTCACGTGGGCTGGTCCTGAAGGGTGGTGAGTTGTTAATGGTGTGGTGCATGTCATCTGCTCTAAACCATATACAGTATTCTGGGGTAACTGGGGATAAGTCCTCTGAAGTTGCTTTCCTGTTATCCTCTCTGTTTTATGAAATGGGCAGCTTCCTGAGCCTGTCCAAATAAACAGAATTGAAAAAGAAAAAATCTTGTTTTGATGTCTGGGTGTTGGAGATGTATGTACTAGTGCTTGTTTTTCTTTCCCTGGGCATGATGAAACGGTACATTGTAGCTGCCTTATTTTTCTTGGCTATGCTCCGTAGTTTCTCTTATGTGGATGCAAAATAATAAAAAAGAATTTGAGCCACATCATATGTGGAAGCTTTTAGTTTAAAATGTGTCCCAGTGCACAGATTGCACCACACAGTTGAAAAAGAATTACAACTAGTTTAGTTGTTTTGATATAAGGTTTACAGGAATCAGTCTTACACTGAGTTTTCCTTGAGGTCTTACATACCTTTTTGTCTTCCTTTCAGGCCTTGTTTTCACTCCAGTTGCTTTTGTTGAACCAATATTCAGTTCAACATAGAAAGGATTTGATCAACACACTTGACAAAGAGCTGCTGAAGGAACAGGCCTCCTGGGTCAGCTTCAGTGTTGGATCTCAGATGTATGATTTGGATCAGTGTTGGAGAACCTGTACTTGTGTGGTTATGTCAGGCTTTCTTATCTTTTTAAGTGTCATTCTTTGTATTTCTTAAGTGTCTCTGACAACTTAAGCCAATGCTCCTGGCTTCCCATTTGTGTCCATTCAGGGCTTCTTCCATTGTGCTGTCAGATCTGTTTGGGCACTTGCACACTTAGCAAGAATCAGAACGGATCTACCTGAAAATAACCATTTATGTTGCTGGGTTGCTTTACAGAGAGATCAGCTCTCTAATGAAGTTCATCGCTTGATTGCTCAAACATTCTGGTTGGCAGAACAAAGAGGAATCCAAATGGAGAAGTTGTTCCCCCCATGTGAAATAGTGCTGTTGCCAGACAGGAAACCCGTGTTACTGCTTGTATTATATATTCTGCATCTGATGGAGCAAAGACATATCTTGCTGTCCTTTACCCAGAGCATTGTTGCTCAATGTTGGCTAAAGGGAAAAGAATCCTGGTTTCTATTTTTAAGAATTACATTTCGCTTGCTCCCCTGAAGAACCTTGGGGACTTTTTCACAATCCCTTAAATGAAAGATGAAGTGATATCCAAGAAATTCAAACTTCCTGCATTTGCTTTTAGCAGAATTCAGCTACAGGTGATGATGAAGCAGCTGAGGTGCTGCAGGATAATACTGATGAATCTGCTTTGATGCAGTTTCTGAATTTTATGGCAAGTGATATCATGCTAAATGGCCATATTCTCCATTATTCCTTTGTTTTTCTTGTCCTGCTATTTTTTTTTCCCACATTAGGCAGAACTGAAGGCCTAATAGGCTTTTGACACTGAAGGACATTTAAAGCTGTAGGTTTGCTTTCTCTCTGTTCCATAATCATTATTGGAACTGAAGAAGTGGGTAGATAAAGAGAATCATCCAACATCAGAATTATATTTAATCATTCTGGTCTGTGGATAAGAGTTTAAAGATGTGATTAGAGTTTGAAATTACAGAAAGGGAAAAGAATAGAAGATGCATTTTAGTCGCTTATAATAAATGGAATAAGATTGTCTCAAATTTGATTTCATTTATTGCTCATCAGATAAGGTAGGAGTATTTGACTTGATTTAAATAACATTTTTCCTTTTTTTTGGAAATGAACATTTCTGAAATGTATATATTCAGCTGCACAAATTTTATGTACAGATCTCTCTTCCCATGTCAGCCTGATCTCTGTTGAAAATGTAGACTTAAGATATGACAAGTAAAACTATCATCCTTGAAGTACAGTTTCTTCCAGGCATGAGATATGAGTCATGGTTGGACTCTGTAATCTCAGACGTCTTTTTCAACTTTAATGATTATATGGTACCAGAGGAGCATTATTTTTTATATATTGTACTTGACATACAAAACCTCCTGGATTTATTTTACTTGAACATTTTTAGACACTTCTATGTTTGACTGACTAAGAAAAAATATCTATGCAGGTGACTCAGCTGTATATCTATTTATAGTCCATTAATTGTGGCATTCATATGTAATTTTTAAACAGCTGTTCTTTAGTGACTTCACAAGGACATGCACTTAACACTAGATACCTTTGCAGTTGCGTATACTACATCTGTTCATACTGTCATTGCACAAATGTGGGTCTCATATTCTTGGAAGGGTTTGGCATTTTCACTGTGAGGATCCCATGCTCTGAATTTCTCAATGTAATGCACTGGCTTCTCAGACAAACTGGAAAGGGAGAAAAGTGTTTCATGCACAAGCTGTCAGATGTAATTTTGTTCGTATTAACCATGAAATGACACCTTATTTTTGTGATTTATTTTTTTAAGGAATGAGTGGACTTCAGTTTTTTGTTCCCTTTTAATACCAGAACTACTATGAGTCTATTCACAAGCCTGAGTAAACATGCAGTTTTAAGAAAAATAGTGGCTGCCTAAGGTTATTCACGCTGTTGAGAATGAATTTGAGGCAGTTCTGACTTTCTTTATATCATGGCACTGGATTTTTTAATGTTCAATTTATGGTTCCCTATACTCCCAGCTTTTGTTTTTCAGAATTTTTGTCCACTATGTATTTGTGCAATTAGTTCTTCTTGAGTGTAGTACTTTGAACTTACCATTTCTGAATTGCATCTTATGTTTTTTCAAGGCCATTTTGAAGTCTGTTTATTGCCACTGTGGTGCTTGCAACACTGCTCAGCTTGTTTTCATTTGCAAGGTGTTCTTGCTACATTAGCAGCCAAGAGAGTAATGGAAACAGAGTAAGATGCATGCACTTGTCTAACAGGAACTCTATGTAAGTACTCTTAATGTATGAAATTACTTAGAGGAACCTAGAGAAAATTACTCTTTGAATAATTTTCCGACTTGGTCAGCATACAATATCTGTCCCTTGACAATAGTCACATGCTTGATTGTGAACATATTGTGTGAGACAGAGTCAAAAAGTCTTATTAAAGCAATAACTCTGTCATCCTCCAAGGTATCTCCTGCAGCCACAAGCAATTTTACCTTCTAACCATCTTAAGAAAGAAAGATTTCCTGTGTGCTTGTTTATCAGTTCAGCAGGCTATCTATTGAAAATAGAAGTGTTGTCAGAAGTAGGGTTTGCTAGAATGAACAGAATATAAGGATTTCTTCAAAGAAAGACATATTTTTGTTTTATGAAAAAAAAAAAAAAAAAAAAAAGGGAACCAGTCAAATAATTGGGGAAATAAAATTCTTCTGTACAACTTAACATGCCTTCAAGGCTGGTGGTGCCTTAAAATCCAGATTTCTCCTGCAACTACATACTTTGAATTTCGAGGTTTCTAAGAAGAGGATACTGGTTGTTTCCTAAGAAACTGAAAGGAAGTTAGAGCTTTAATTAGTGCCTGGATTACAGGATGTAACAAGTAAAGACTCAGTAACCATAAATTCCCTGCTTCAGAGGCATCTTGGAAGATCTTTGAATATAGTTCATAAAAACTGCCAGAATTTTATTTTTCCTGCTTTGCGGGTTGTTTTTTAATTTCAGTTTGTAGAAGTAGTATATATTCAGTATGTCTGATATCATGTAACTATGTAAGGACTAACTAACTTCAATACAAAACCTACTAATTAATATACTAATTAAAACCTACTAAATATAACCTGCAATACAGATTAAGCCATGTATTGTCAGTGTCAACATATTTTCCCCAGTTTAAAAGAGACATATCTGTTATTTCTCTCCTTGTATGTTGATCTCTCTTCTATGTATGTTGATCTCTCTTCTATGTATGTTGATCTCTCTTCTAGCTTAGTTGCAGCAGTAAATGACATTGTGAAAAACTGTCTGTTGTAAACAAAATCTCTTCATGATAACAAGCTGTTTGAGTTCCTACCTCAGCACAAATACTATGACTCATTTCCATTTATTTATTTATTTATTTATTATAAACACCTCTATAGGGTCATGCTGATAGACTCACAGTTAACTCTTTGTGACTTTACTTTTCATGAGTTAAAAGACATTTTGAACATTTGTTGTACATTGAGAGCATTAGATCCTTGTGTCTCTTTCCCTTCCACTGAAAATTCTTTGCCAGAAGACCTTGATTTGATACTGCAGCAGTGCAGGATCATGGGTTTGCTCTTACAAAACCCAGCAAGATCTGTTTCACAGAATAGTTTTGATTTCTGCAAAGCTTGTTTGACAGTAAAATTAGAGGTCGCTTAAGGTTGTTGCTGTATTGGTGCAGCACAGTGATAGATCATTTGCAACATTTCCTTGGAGTAAGACTAAGTTTTAGAACTACAGTTAACTTGAATAGAATAAAACTATCAAAAGTCTTCAAAGCATAACCTGTGATGAAAGATGATGAGAGAAGGTTTACTTAGCTTGGAGAAGAAAAGACTGAGGAGAAATGTAATAGTCATCCAGCATGTGAAAAGTCACTTCAAAGAAGGAGAGGCATGAGCCTTTGCTTGTGTCATTCTTCCTGGCTTTTGAATGCAGTCTAGCTGGGTCACCATAGACTTACATTATTTCTAGTGGTACTATGAAGTTATTTGAAGCGTGTCTGTCCCTGAGCTAGTGGAACAATTGGAGAGCGCATTGATGTAGGAAAGTACTGCAGCTGTACCCATAAGGTGTATGTTCAGGTGCAAGTTCCCTGATTGTCCAGCTTGTACTAGAACTCATTTGATGGCTTTCTGTTGGAGAGATTGCAGAACTGCTGAAATTTTGCACAGCTGATCAGTAGTAATCTTCTTTATTCCTAAAATAAAGAACGAGGCAGCAGAGGGGGACTGATAACCCTTGCAAGTGCAGGGTGAGGAGAATCTTCCTGTTGGGAGCTACCCTCTGATACTTTCTTTTCCTCAGGTTCCAGGAGGGAAGAGTCATATATCTCTACTTTAGCCTGCTGGCCCTCATTCAGTGATCTAGCAGTTTTTATTGTGGTTAAAAATTCTGAGACAGTAGGTAAATTACAGAACACTGTAGAACTTACACTCTGGATCTCTGTTTACTGCTATTTCTCCTTATGAGCCCTGAGGAGTCCCAGAGTTAGAAGCCACATAGCTACAATAGTATGTTCAAAGTTAGCAAGGCTGGATTTTTTTTTTTGTTTGATTTTTGGCTTTTTTTTTTTTTTTTTTTTTTTTTACTATTTTAAACCATATATATTTAAAAGAATATTCTAAATGTTCTGAGAGAACTTGAGCATTTTTTGTTTTTCAACTCAGCATTCATTTCCAAAGTATCTGCACTCTGAAATCTGCAATCACCAATCACCATCATGTTGCCCGTGTATTTAACCCAGTAGGGCATCTGACTGATTAGTCCTTTGGTAGATGTTCAGCATTATGCCAGCATTTCAGATCTGCAGGGTTTAGGACAGGGGAAGCCTTCTCTTATTAGATATATTTACAGAATGAAGCAGTCAGCCTTTCTTAAAATCCCAAATAATTGTCATGCAGTGGAAAAGTTGCAATTCTGTATATATATTGTAGGCTATTTTTGGTGTTCACACATCTGCAGTAGATTCAGGTCTGGCTTCCCAGCAAGCTTAATACCACACAGCAGCTCAAATTAATGGTCCTGCCTGCAATGGATTGATGAGTTTTCAAGTGGGTGATCCAGTTGTTCTGAGTTAGCCCCTGGCTGGATGAGTGCTACAGGTGACAAGAAGGCAGGAGCAGGCATGGAAGGAGGAGCCAAAGCCACCTTTGGAGGGCACAGTGCACAGCTCGTCACGGTGGCTGAGTGTGAAACTTCAGGTTCAGGACCAGGCTTAGGTCAGACAGCAGGATCTTTGCCAGTACCACACGTTTTGACCAGTTTCTGCCTTGCACTGGCTGTGCTGTTTGTCCCATTTACCCAACACCTGTGAATTGTTTCTTTCATAAGATCATAGGAACTTGCCTCCCTCATATTTTTCAAGTTCCCATTACCTAGCCTGGATGAGTGAATGTCTTTACTGTCTTTCTTCTCTTTGCTTTTGGATTGACTTCTCTGTCAGCCTTGAAGAATTATGTTTTTTTTCCAGTAACACATTCTCTTTCCCCTTTCTAGTTCTCATGTACTATAACATGCCATATTGATCGAAGATGTCTCAAATTGTCTTCTCTGTCAGCATATTAGGAAACTTTTTTCTTGCTTTTGCATTTAGCAGTTCTTGTAGAGAAAGATTAGAGCATTAAGTAAAAGGCAAGAGTAGTGGATCATTTTCTCTAGTTTCGTGCAAACTGTGTCCACTCATGGATGTTTTAAAAACTGTCTTGAGCTGGATTTTCTGATTGTCTCTGCTGACAGGAATCATCTTAATTACAAGTGACTCTGGGGACTAAGGTTCCACAGGTATCTATTGTTAGACTGGGCAATTGCATTAAGAAATCACCCAAAGTGGAAGTAACTGGAGGGAACCTGAGAGGCGATTTATTTATTTGTTGCTACTTCAATAATTTTCTTATTGTGTATACAGTTACAACAAACAAGTTGCACTGCCTATGCAAGCTGAAGAGGACAGCTTTAGGGCCCATTGCACTGTAACTCCATTAACACATCCATGAGCTAAGCCAGTCTTGGACAGAGTGAGTCCTGTGTCCCTGTTCTCAGGCACCATCTCACACTCTGGAGTGTGTACACATGGAGTGAAATAGGTGGAAGATGCATCCCTTGAGAAGTGACTTGAGCAAAACAAAGGCAAAATCTATTTTTCATCTGCATAAGTTCCTCAGTCCTGTTAATTGTAAAGCTGCAAAATACATCTGTGTCTGCCAAAAGGAAATGGAGATGTGGGATGGGTGAGAGTGGACCCATGAGATGAGGGACTACCTCTCTCAAAGACAGAGCCAACTGATCCTAAAACAATCCTTTGTTAACTGATGAATTAAGGCAAGTGATGGCAGGTCTGTTTAAGATGTTCCTAAGCAACCTCTGAACACCAGCCCCATCTTTCAGGCAAGTTACTGTAGTTCCTTTCAGCTGCTGCTTGTGCAGCTGTGAACTGATCCAGATGAAAAAAACCAG
Source organism: Zosterops lateralis (assembly GCF_965231275.1). Classification (NCBI taxonomy): domain Eukaryota; kingdom Metazoa; phylum Chordata; class Aves; order Passeriformes; family Zosteropidae; genus Zosterops; species Zosterops lateralis. Next base: position 29,938,995 of record NC_139765.1, read on the forward strand.
GGTTTAGATGGGGATTGAAGAGTTCAGTCAGTTTGAAGCCTGTTTGTCCTGGGAGTTCCTAAATGTCTGCTCTCATGAAGAAGGGAACAGGACCAGACTGGTGGTGGTGGGAAGAGGGTGGGAGTTGTTTAGGCTGGCATTGGCACTAGAGAAAGGAATCAGCAAACTGAAGGAAACATGCAGTTGTTCACATGAGGAGGGCAGTTATTATTGTTATAAACACTCTGTTTGGTTTTGTTTTTTAAACAATTGGCTTAAAATTCTGTCTCTTGAAATGAAAGGATTTCCTTTTTCCAGTGTGAAAGCCAAGCATTCATTCATATGTTCTGTTTCATAAATCACATTTTCAGTGACTGGGTTTGTCTTTACTATTTTTAATTTTCTTCTGTAGCTGCTGTGTTTCTCTTGACTCTACTTAGTCATATATGAGTCTTATTTTTTTTTTTCTACTTTGTTTAATTCACTGGAGTGTATGATCTGTTCTGTTTCATCCTTGCACTAGAATGATTGGATTCTCTTAGAGGGTGAAAAAAAAACAAACCCAGAAAAAAAGCTATGATTTGGGAAGTGAGGTTTATGCTATAATGTTTGGCTCTTTACATGTGTGAAATTCTCATTGCTAGTAATGGACACACCTTAATGTACATACTTCCATATATAATGGAAGAAATAGACTGGAATCAGATAAAAGAATAGTGTCCTAATTACTGTTCTCAGTAAGTGTTTCTCTATAGCAGATAATGCAACTGGGTTTTTTTGGGGAGGTTTTTTTATTGTTTTTGTCAGGATGGCTGTAATGACTTGCCATATGACCATTCGCCTTGCAGTGGTAGAAGAGGAATTAGGGTTGAGACTTCCTGGTCCCCACACCTTGATTTACACCTCTCCGTCTTTAAGCATATTTCTAGTCTCTCTCTTGGAGTTATCTTGCTTACCTATTGAGGCAGCTGGTTAAAATGACAGAATGTGAATGCTGGGAGTAATGGGGAATGTTTACTGTCCAATGGGATACAAGTGCCCTTAATCAATGTACTTACACTTGTTAAACAGAAAGTGATTTTACTTTGAACATCCTCTGTGGGGGATTGGCTTTCACATACTGCATAATTCTGGTAAGCTGAGCAGTTTCCTGTAACAGTGAAGAAGCCCAGATCAGCTTCCATTCCTCTGACACCATTCAATGTGGATCCATCATGTAACACACTCTTGCCTATCATGAGACCTATCCATGCAAAATAGATGTCTGATGTAACCATATACTGCTTTGAGCTACACAGAACTGGTGTCACACTCTGAAGTCATCATTATTTTCAGAAGGCTTTACTTGTTTAGCCTTTGCTTGCCTAACCTTTCAAAAATAGGCTTATATTAATAATGTTATAGTAGGCATTTTATGTTGAAATAAATTCCTACTATACTGGCATTTTTGTTCATCAAATAGATGTCCACCATGAGGAGGAATAGAACACAGTGCACACTAACTTTAGAGAAGAGATTCTTAGTTTTAAATTATTCACCAAAATTCTCTTTGTTTCTGCCAGTATCAAATAGCCTTTAAGTAGTAAATGAATCCTGAGTGGATCTAAAGTAAAACCTGTCAAGTGATCAGTAATTGAATTCAAAATCTTCATCAAGAGGAGGATTCCAGCAAAAATGAAGGAAGTCTTCCTTCATTTGTCAGTCTTTATAACTGAGACTGAAGCAGAGTTATAAATTAGATTTTTCCTCTGGTGGGAGCTATTCATGGTGGGTTTGTTTGTGGTGGCATGGCGTTATCCCTGGTATTGGTGTTTTTTTCATGCTCAGTTACTCAGACTTCTTGTGCCGCTGATTTTAATTTCATAAGGAGGTACAATGGCATAAGAAGTTGTCTCTGCTGGCACAATGAGAAACGTTTTATGAATGGCTTATGACAAAGATACACTTTTATAGCAACTAGAGAGGCTATGAAATTAACAACTGATCACATCACTTTTCAATTAGTCTCCACTATGACAGGAATATTACTGCTTGGCTTTGCTGATGAGGGAAGACTCAGCTTCCAGGAGAGATTCTACCATCAGATCCTATCTTCATTACCTGCTAATTCTGTATTTAACCTGGGTTTTCCACTTCCACATGGGATGTAGTGTTGAATCTAAAGCAGCTATCAGAGCCACGCATGAAAGCGCTGTCATGAGCTGCTTTGGTGGCTTTTTATCAGCTGTTAGTGCCAGATGTCATCACTGAAGGCAGGTACTCACACAGAACAGTAACGAGTCTTTTAGCATCTGCCCACAATGAGTGCCTCTGGGCACTGGTTTCAATACACTGCTTACCTGTGCTGGCTCACTCTTTGCATCATTGGCCTGAAAGGGGACACATAGAACCTTGGTGTCTAGTATCCCAACCTGCCTACAGTCTCCTAATTTTAATTCATCTCTACATTTTAAGCAGCAGAGGGCCCTCGGAATTCCAAAAATATTCATAGAAATTGCTTGACTGCAGGAGCACATCAGATGCCTTGTGTCAGTCTGAACAGAAGAGAGCAAAACCTGCTTTTTAGTAATGAAGGAGGAGCACCAAGCATCAAGCTGCTGCTGTTTTACCAGACGATTGGGGATTCTGAAGATCAGTGTAGGAGATAAAGAGGCTGAGCAGATAGTGGCTGGAAATAGAATGGTAAAAAAATCCAGTGATGAAATGGAATTCTCTGGTCTCCCCTGGGTGCATGGGGCAAAGGTAAAGGTCCCCATGTTGAACATGACATCTTCAGTGACCAGTCCACTTAGGCAGCCATCAAAGGAACACAGAGAAGGACAGCGGGAGGTAGGTGGCCTTCCCCTGCCTTGGAAAAAACTTAGCTTTGATATACAAGATGTATGTCACACAAAGACTATGAGCAGCACAGATTAGGGTTTAATCTCTCAGGGCAAAAAAATGGAAACAGTTGTGTTTATTCCTGTTTCAAAGGACAGTTTGAAACATAAAGTGTTTGCCAGATTCTGCACCTGGGATGGGGCATCCATGGATGTATGGGCAGACTGGGGAATGAGAGGCTGGAGAGCAGTGCCAGGGAAAGGGAGCTGGGGATCCTTAGTATGGCAAGTTGAACATGAGCCAGCAGTGCCCTGGCAGCCAGGAGGCACCAGACAACCTGGGGTGTCCTAGGGGCGTCAGGTAAGGGAGGGGATTGTCCCCTCTACTCTGCACTTGGGCAGCCTCACCTCAAGTGCTTTTTGGGTGCCACAGTATAAAAAAGATGTTAAACTATTGGAAAGTGTTCAGAGGAGAGCTACAATGATGGTGAAGGGCCTTAAGGGGAAATTGTGTGAGGAGCAGTTGAGGTCACTTGGTCTGTTCAGCCTGGAGGAGACTGGGGGGAGACCTCATCACAATCTGCAACTTCCTCACAAGAGGAAGTGGAGGGGCAGACACTGATCTCTTCACTTTCATGACCAGTGACAGGACTTGAGGAAACAGCATAAAGCTGAATCAGGGGAGGTTTAGTTTGGATATTAGAAAAAGGTTCTTCACGCGGAGGGTGGCTGGAAGAGGACACTGGAAAAGGCTCCTCAGGTAAGTGGTCACAGCACCAACCTGAGTCCACAAAGTGTTTGGACAACATTCTCAGGCACCTGGTGTGACTCTTGGGGATATCCTGTACAAGGCTGGGAGCTGGACTTCAGTGATCCTTGTAAGTCCCTTCCAGCTCAGGTTATTTTATGATTGTATGATCTTGAAAGTTTGCCCTTGGTGTTCTGTTTGGAAACTGCATTATTGCTCATTTGCCAGTGATCCTTCCATTTTTTTCTTCCTTCATCCTGATTACATTGCTCAGACTGTTTTGTTCAGTTATGAGCTGGGAAGGAAGGCAAGTAGAATTTTAGCATTGAGTAGATTTTCCATGTAACCACAGTTAAAGCTCTCAGTTGGTAGAGTGGCTCTGCTGGGATTATATATGCTACTTCACTCAACTAACTTCTGGGTTCCCTTTTGCTTCATGCTTCAAAATAGCTTGCAAATGGAAAAAAAAATTAGGAAATCTAGGACTTCACAGCAGGTCAATTAGTTGGTCTTTTCAAAATAGGAAGCATTTATATACAGATGTAAAACACTGTGTCCACTTCTTGATCAAATCTAAATTGCCAGGCGCCTGCATGCTTCCCTATGTGTTTAAATCACTTGCCTATTTGCACAGCCTGTAGGTCCTCACATATCAGGGTATTGCCTAGGTGACTTAATTTCTTTCTGGAGAGGAACAAGACAGAATTTTTCACTTGCTTAGACATCTGGACAATGATTCTATTGTAAGAATAGCATCTCTTGTGACCCTCAATAGTTTGCTGTCTGTGTCCTGTCACTTGGCTCCTTCAGTTCAAGGTTCAAGAGAAAGATTTCAGTGGTACAAATGGAACCTCACACATTTTAAATTGCTTTTTTTTTTTTCCCTTTGATTTTAATATGTAAGAGTCAGATATCATAGTACAGTACAGCAGATCTAAAGGTCACCATCACATGCAAAAGCCAGTTTCCTTTCTTCCTCTCTCCCCTCTTTCTACTCTTCCTCCTGTCATCAACTGCACAATTCTCCCCTTGTCTTCCTTGGCTGTCCTCTTGCCCTTGGTAGGGCAGTTCATCTCACTGGACACACAAACCCCCTCATTCAACACAAGCAAGTAAATATTCTTCTGAGGATTTAGTGAGCCAGAGCAGCTCAAGCTGCCAAGCCACTCAAGAGATGGAACAGGAGTGCACAGAAAGGAATGGTGGAGGAGGCAGCCCACTCCTTGTAGCAGCAAGATCTGGCTTTTAGATCTGGCCAGCTGCAAAGTGAAACCTTACCTGAATGAAAACTTGCAGAAGTCTGAGAAGGGCACAGCATGGCCACTGCTGCTATGTCTTCTACTAATTGACCACCCCACCTCCTTTACTCCAACAACTGTTTTGAATAATCAGAAGTTAATTTTAACTCTAAATTACTTCTCTAAGGATAAGTTCCCCTAAGAATAATTCTCAGCAGACAGAAGATTAATGGCAGAATGAGTAAACAACAGGAGCTGGTGGACCTAAAAAAGAGCAAAGATGGGACTAATGTGTCTTCTAGTCCCTAGGAGTGGATCCTTCTCTCTATTATATTTACACATACTTTGACCAAGTTAGGCAGCTACTTTTTTAACGTCAAGGGTTTTCAGTGCACATGGAAAAAAGGAGACTGTTTATTTTTGTATCATGCATGTAAGTATTGTATCTATATACAAGGCAGCAACCCCAGTGCCCCGTGCCACAGCCCAAGCTTATGACTTTGTCCTACTTTTCAGCCTTTCTGAGTATATTAGAAAAAAATTATTCCTTACCATCTTTGCTCTGGCAGCTGCATGGCTTGCTGAAGCTATGTACAGCATGGGCAGGTGTGAAACATGACAGATGTGTTAACATTTGAGAGTGTGGCCATACTGTGGAAGGGTGGGCTGCCACGTGTGGATAACTCTGGTTAATTACCTCTGGCATTGATAAAAAAGCTAAGACAAGGGGTTTTGTTTTGCACTGCACAGCACAGTACGTGTGCTGTCCTGGTACATTATTTCTCTGCCTGGAAATTGGTGCTGCGAGAATAAATCATTTGTGAAGCTACTATACTGTAGACTTACTGACTCTTCATGGTGAGCTACCAAAGGGATGAGTACAGTCAAAGTCAACCTTCCATACAGAGGTATCTCTTCCTCTCTGGAAGTGGGAGAAGAAATGCACAATTGGAAGGTGTTTGTATTGAAATGTGTCCCTGCCACGCTGCTGATGTCCTTGGTGTTTCTGTGAGCAGACAGATTTCAACACATTCATGTATCAAAACAAAAAGTGCTTGTTTAAGTTGAAATCAGCTGCATTTTATGATCTTGTACAGCACTACTCTGCTTCCAGCCTGATGTCCTTGGAGGATATTGCTGTAGGCATATTTTAACTGCAGGCATCTCTCCTCCACTAGATTCTCAGCAGACAGGGATTAGGATGCAGTACTTGGCTGAAGCTGTCCTGCTGACAGATCGCAGTGACCTTGCTGTGACTTCTGCTCTGATCTCACTGGCACTATTGGAATTTGACAACTAGAACATGAGATACTGGCTCCATTATGCCACTAATTAGTATCCAGAGCATTGTGTTCCTGACTCCTTCACCATCTGATGTAGGTGGCAGATAGTTCTGATTTATCTTTGCCATGTGATTTAGAAGGCTTAAGTCTCTATCATCAGCTAGTTGATGCCCTTATCCTTTCATGTGGCTGTCTTTATCATATGCAGGTGTAGAGCTTGACACAGGCTTGTATTGTAAGCATGTTTGGTCTCCTTATTGCTGGGTCTTCTTCTAGAATCAAAGGGGTAAAATACAATAAATAGTTTTCCATCTCATGCATCTCTAGAGTTATATCTTAAAATATTTTCTCTATTTTTCAAATGTACAACAACATATTAGTTTATTTCTCCAAGATAATTCAATTTTGGACTGCATAGCTTGATTTTATTTTTATCTAGCAGTGGAAGGTAAGACACAGAAAAAAATCATATTCCTATCCAAAATACTTCCGAGTTTGCTTTGAATGACACTTTTTTTGTCTTTAAATTATTTATTTTGTCAAAAAATCACAGCACTGGATGAAAATATGAACAAACTGAAACAGAAAGCAGCTCCACGTGGCATGATGTCTATAACACCTTTATTCCTCATGGAAAAAAAAAAAAAGACAGTAGTTTTCCAAAGTCCGGTTTTGTCAGTCCTACTAGTTGGAATTTCATGCTGTTAACTTAATCATTAAGGAAGTTTATGACCGTGAAGAATATGACTTGCAAATGCATTGGTATCAAGGGGGGACAAATCTGGCCCAGAGGGAGCACAGGGATTTGTTGTTAGCAAAAAACTACTTGACACAATTAACAGAAAAATAAGTTGTGGATTTAAGTACTGCAGCTCTGCCGGATGAAAGTAAAAGTTATTTATTTCTGTCACTCGTAAGGTACTAACGGTTTAATTTGCTAGGAACTTGAGCATTGTCAAAGTGGCTTTTACCTTGCAGGATCCTGGCTCCCCAGGTGGAATTCACAACCTGCTGTTAGACCCTGTAGCTCCATGGCAACCTGTGGAAAAGCAGGTGTCTCAGTCTGCAGCTACATAAAATATCATATATTAAGTGCCAAATTACACAGCAGGTCTGAACCCCACTTATTTTTCTTGGTTTATCTTTGGCTGTGGGGGTATGCCTAGGCTAAATGAGAATCTATCCTCTTTTTAGATGACCAGTGTTGCCCAAAGGTTAGAGCATGGACAGATTGTGGATGACTGGGGACAACTCCCTGCTGGGGAGTCTCTTCCTCATCCTCAATTCAAGAACTGTTTTACATTAGGCTGCCCACATGACACAGTCCTCCACCTGAAGGGTCTGAATTCTTGTGTGGACACAAGAATTTCCAAATCTCAGAAGCACGGTAAGGACAAGTGATAGGAGAGCTTTCAGGAGAGCAGAGAAATGCTCAGCATAGGTATGAATGCAACTCACATCCCTGAACTGGTTTATTGTAACTGTGCCAGGTTTGTCCATTCTCTGAACAGGTAGTAGGTGGCAAAATATAGAAGAGAACTTCTGATCATATTGACAAGGTGAATTAAAGATTTGTAAACTATACTGGTGAGGCTACTCCAGAATGTAGGTCCAAAAAGAATGTTAAAGAGTTTAATGCACAAGACATATAAAAGGACAAGCTCTCACTTTTACACTTGCATCTCACTGATTATTTTTAAATTGCCTACAAAACCTGACAAGCAGATCTGAGCAAGCAGATAGCTTTTATTGGGAAACACTGAAGATTGATTTCTTGGATTTTATAGGCTCTCTTTTTGAGTACAGATGCATAAAATTGAAGTTTGATTTATCTCTTAAATAAAGATGTGGTAGATATCTGCTGGCAAAAATCTTGTCTTTTCCTTGACCTTAGTAACATGACCTACACTGGGGATAGAAACTCCCACATCAGAGGTTATCATCTGTTGAGTACAGCAGTTACAATGTTTCAGCGGTTCACAATGCTTTTTATAGTAGTCATACAGCTGAATTGAAAGCTTTAGGCAACTATATTGATGATGATAATGATGATAAACTACTGCCCAGTAGTTTGGTGACTTAAGGAAGAGTTTTACATGCACTTTACCTATTTGTTTTTCTTGGATTTTCTAGATGAGATTGAAGAGCATGTCAATCACTTTGCTGCTTTCCTAAAACAACTAGTTGCTTTATGAGTTTTTGTTATTGTTGCTCCTTGAAACAAACTTAGGGATTTTTATGGTCCACTTTTCTTTGTGTCCAAACTCCTCCTGAGGTATCTGTTGATTTCTCATAGCATTTTACTTGGCATTTCCCATGTCATTGTAAGCATTGGTAACATAGAAGAGAGAGAAGTTTTGGGTTTTTTTGTTTGTTTTACAAAGGAAGAGTCTAAGTCAAGAGACAGTTGCTGAAATAATTATAAATTGAAGGATTCTTTCCCAGACAGTCCTGCAAAATAGTGTGCAGTTTGACCTATCAGCACAAGGTGGCCTGATTTATTTTCTTAGGTGTTGGTTAGATTTCTTTTCAAGAGCTTAGACTTCCTAGAGACTGGGACCTTAGGCTGTGGTTCCACAGTCTGAGGCATTTTGTGGCAGTGACAGATAACAGGGTTTTCTGATTCCTTCTCCTTGCCTCCATGTACTCTTTCCTTCCCCCGCACTGCAAGGACCTAGCCCCTCAGGCAGCCAATGCAGAAGTCATGAGCCAGATCAAGGAACTAATCCATTGTGAAAATTAACCTTTGCTTTTGTTTTTAACTCCAACTGGCTCTTTTTTTGGAGTTTACAGTAGGGTTTCAGGAGTGCTGGTACAGGTGTGCTGTTTCACAATAAAGTTGTGAAGGACCTGCTTGGCCTTCAATGGGAGATGAAGATGGAACTCTAGCATGGGATATTTTTGCTGAAAATTGGTTACTGTGGAACTATAGTTTCAAGTTTCCCATCTTCCCTAGCAAGAGCAGAGCCCATTTCTTGCTTCCTTGCTGCCTCCTTGGGTTTACATAAAAGGCACCCTGCACTATTACTCTTGAACCATCTTTTTTTCAATAAGACCACCCTAAGAGCATTCTAGGTTCACACTGTGAGCAGATTAGAGTTTTTTATTCCACTATTGACCACTAAGGTATTGAAAACATGCTGGTTATTCCCTAGTTCCTATCTTCAGGTGTTGCTGAAACAGTAATTTTTATTGAATTGCTTAAGCATAGCATGGCCAAAGGTTGAGAAGTTGTAAAACCACAAATGGCTAAAAATTCTCCAACCTAGAGACATGTTTGAGAAGTGATAAACCTATCATCAATAGCTTTGCAGGTGGAATGACAGACTCTGTTAATCATTGTAAATATTCTGCTCTGAAGAGTTCAGATACTGTCACCAAGGAGTGTTCCAGTCCACCTCTCATTAGGATGAGGAAACTGCCCTACTTCAGAGGACTGGTGCCAAACTTTCAAGGTAAAACCAGTTAGCCTGCATTGCAGGGGTGTGGGCCTTTTCCTACACTCTTATGAGGAGAGCAAACCAAAGGTGATTCTGGCTTAAACAGGAGTTTCTACAGACCCAATCATAATCCCACAATCCAGGGGAGAATCTTTCACTTCTGTGTGGATTGTGAATTCCCCCCAACCTTGGTACCATGACTGTTCCTGCCCAATATAGCCCTTCCTGGATCACACAGGGGTAACAAACCTGAGCCAGATGATAGGTGGACGCATGATCCCATTTCTGTTGAATGCATTCTGGTGTGGATATTGGCTTTGTGTGTTTAGTCACACTTTAGAGGGGCCATGCAAAGATGGGCAGTACTTGATCTGGAATAAAATCTGCCAGGTCAAAATTAATACAACAAAATTTGGATTTTGCAATAATTGCCTTTGAACCAGCAGAGTGAATTTATACTGGATGAGTGCCTAATGTCCCATGGCTGTGATACTTCTGGGTCTATTTTCTGTTGCCTTAGAGGAGAGTTCACCATATTGTTGAATGTTTGTAGACCAGAAAAAATGTGACTGGGTGCATTTAGAGCAAGGAATACTGAGGACGTTTCCCTGATAGGTGTAGAGGTGTTGTCTTTGCATTTCTTGGTTTCAAGTGTTTGAGTCTTTGCAGCAGCTTCTCACGCTGCTTCATGTAAACAATATTGTATTCTTAGAATTTATCTGTATGTTTTGCATTCTTGTTCTCTGAGAGAGAACTTGACTGATGGTTATATTGACCAATAGAGTCAGGAGGTTGTAACGTCTTTGGGCCAATCTTGGCCCTCTGTACAAAATGTATATAAGCTATTGGAGTCAGATAATAAAAGAGCCTTCCATGTTTGACCCTGCTGCTGCCTGCTGTCCTCTGTGAAGGTCCGCTCCCATGTTGCAACGTGTTGCCCCTCTAAAAGCGTGAAATAACAGAGAGGATCTGGTTTTAGAGCTGCTAATCAGGGAGCTTCATGAAAACTACGCTGTCAGTGAAGATATGGAGTGAGGGATGTCTGGATTCAAAAAGGCAGCCTTCTTATTAATGAATGAAAGCAGAATGTGGGTCTGTCTCATACTACGGACATGTCCCAGAGTAACTCCTCTAAGGGATATAAAGGATACTGCTTTACCCTACTTCATTGGTTTTATCAGGTCAGGGGTGATGTAGCCAGTGACTGTTACTTGAGTGTACAAACACAGGCAAAACCACGTCATTGTCTGAGAAACTTAAATTATCCATGTCTAGATGGGTGTGATCTATACTTCAAAGGTTCAAAGTGGAAGCACTACTAACAAATACAGTTAAATTACTATCCTTGGAGCCTGGTTCTCACTCAGCACTGCCTGGTATCAACAGCTATCTGCTGCCTACCATTCCCTGATCCCTAAAAATAGACAGAGATAGAGGCAATATAAACTGAAAGCATAAAAACAGGATTGATTTTTTTTTTCTTTCCAGGGGAAAAAGAACGTGTAGCTTAAAAGGCAGATGTAGTCATGGAGAGTTTGACTTGTTACACTTAGAGGAAAACATTATCAAACATTTACTCAGAGCCTAGAGATTCCCAGATATGTTTATTTAGGGAGGAAGATAAATTAAAACAAATAAAGCTAGGAATAACTGTTTTAAGTAGGCTAGGTATATCTCAAAATGATTCAACTTTCCTGAAAAGTGTTGCAATCTCCACTTCAAGCTGTCCTACCCCTCCCTCCTTGCAGGTGAATGCTCTTGGGAGCAAGGATTTGAGAAGCTCCTTTTCTGAATAAAGAACAGCTTGGCTGAGAAAATATTATTTCTAATGCTGTATTTGTAACCATGATAAGATCTCCACGGCAACAGAAGTTGCTGAATAGAGTTGGTCATGACATTTTGACAGAAGTGTTCCACTAGAAAATGCTATTTTAATGCAAAAGTGTTGGGGAGAAGGATTTGATTTTGACAATATTTTGGTCTGAAAAAAATGGAAAAAAAATCTGAAAAATGTCACAGAGGGAAGAGGCTTTTCTCTTTTTTTAGCCCACTGTCTTTCCTCCTGGGATCTTTCATGTCAGGAAACAAGACTAATATCTTTCCCTTTTCTATTTTGGGATTAGTGGTTGAATTCCCTGTTTGTCTTCTCTTTGCAACTCTTTATTTTAATGCTATTATTAAAGGCTCTAATTAAAACAGGAGATAAGAGAAGCTGCAAATCTTCAAATATCTAAAGTATCTACTTTAGGATGCAGAAATTTTGAGATAAAGCAAAATAATACACTGGAAGAGTGTACTAGAATTACTTGCCCATTTTGGTTTTAATAGTTAATTTTATACCACATAGCTTAAAATCTCAGATTAGAATGTTTTCTTTACTTATCTTCACCCCTTCTCTGTACCCTGAATTCTGATGTAATAATGGCCAGAGATGTGTCACTGTAAATCACATCCTCTCATTAACATTATTAGTTTAACTAGAGGAAAGGTCTTGGGACCTGCAAGTGCCAGCCTAGGAATTTGTGTCTTTTCCCAGTGATGGCTCCTCACGAAACCAGTGCAGAAAATGGTATCGATAATAAATGTCTCTGCAGAGGCAGCTGTTCCTCTTCATGACTCCTTATTTGCTCATTCAGTGTTAAGAATACAAATAAAGTGAAACATTCTTTGCAGTTAGAAGAGACATAGAAATAGGCACCATCTTCAGTAAGAATGTTATTTCTAAGAGCTTCACATGGTAGTTTTTGAAATGTGTTTGATGATCAAGATCATTAGTCAAATGTGCTGATTAGTTCTGTCACTTTAGTGCCTGCTGTCCCTAGCAGCCATTTCAGTAGCACCTCTGCTCAGACTGCCCTATTGCTGAGGTTACTGGAGGCTACCCTTGGGCCTCCCCTGCTCCCCCCACACTTGCTGCATCTTCCTGAGCATTGTTTTTTTCAGGGCTTCACAGTTGAACATGGGACATTACCCTGCAGGGCCAGGAGGTGCCTTCAGTCCTGGTCTAGTGCCAGGTGAGTTTGCCCTTGTCTCACAAGTCCAGTGACCTGGTTTTCAGGCTTGTGTTGGCTCAGTCAGCCACAGCAGGTGTCCCCAGCTGGAACCTTCTAGCAGTGCTGTAGCTATGTTGAAGTGGTACACACAGCAAAATCCAGTCTGCCATCTTTTTATCTGCGAGAGGATGGGAAGCAGATATTTTGGCAGTTGTCAGACACCCATACACCTCCTCCTGCACAGAGTCAGAAACTGCTGCTGCTGCTGCTACTGCTGAGAATGCACACCTTCCTTTCCAGGAGCCAGCCATCACCACTAAGCTGTGCATATTTACCTGGTGTGGACTCATCATACAGGAATATGCCACCTCACTGGAGGTGATTTCACCATGTAAAATGTGCTGGGAATGGTAATAGGATTGGTCAAATAAGGTATCTAGGGAAAGTGCTAAGTTTCTAACTTGGAAAAGCCAAGGTGACCAAAAGGACAGAAATGAACAGAGAGAGAAATAGCGAGTTAGTAGCAGAGCTGGGCTGAGGATCCTGCATCCTAATTATCAGGCCTTTTTCCTATCGCCAGTCCTATTGTAGACTCATCCTTTAGGTTCAGCAGGCTTACATCTGCTTTGGATACATTTTTTCAGGAAAACATTTTCTCTACTTATTTCAAACTACATCACAGGGTTTGCACTCATTGTGGCCTCTCAGCATCTTGACTCTGGTGTTAAAACTGGCAAAGAGGTGGATGAAATTCTCTTTGTCAAAGCTGACGGATGGAAAAAGGTGGAGCGCCAACACTGAATGCCAACTCTGATAGGAGGCTGACGCAAGAGAGGCTGAGGAATCATATAGGATTTCTGCCCTGGTTATATCACAGGGAATACTTTTTGTAGATGCTCAAACTGACGTACATTGGGTTTTGGCACGTGTTTGTCAGTGCCCTTGTTTTATAGCCTTGCTGAAGGCTCATTGACAGATGGCACTCAAGAGAGTGCTTTTTATAGGTGTCAGTGTCCAACACAGATACAGTTTCTGAAAGGAAAAGGTGCTTGGGGTTGTAGGGATCTGATGCACTGCCAAAGCATTTTGTAAAAGGTGTTTTAATGATAGTCTTCAAAAAGGGGAGTTATGTGGGAGATGAATGAGGAACACCAGCTCTCACAGATTTAGTCAGCACTGACTCTCGTAAGTGAACAGTAGTTATAAAACAGAAAAACAAGAAAACAGGAATTTAATTGGGCATATGCCCTGTGTCCAGGAGAGGCAGGACTTAAGCAGTGCTTGTCTAACCTGGTGTTCTGGAGAATGATTTCTTATCACAGCTTGACTGATTTCCTAGCTGGAGACTGAGTGTGTTATAAGTGAACTCAAGTGTAGGCTGTCTATTACTCCTTAGCACCATTCTGCTTTGTGGGACAGGGACCTCAGGGCTGACAGTCACTCCAGTTCAGACTGTGTCCTAACCAATGGGGTGCTTTCCAACGACACCCTATGGTAGGCATAGCTGGGTACAGGTAACAGGCTCCATCAACAGCTCCAGACTGGAGGAGTAATAACCCAGATCCAGGATTCATCCAGGGTATCTGTCTGGCAACAAAAGGAGATGAGGCCAGAGACAGGGTTGGAGGCCAGACTGTAGTGTGGATCTGAAGCCCAGGCAAGAGGCAGGGCTAGAGCCTGGCACTCCTGTGGCACCTCTACCTTAGGGACTGATGACTCTGAACTGAGTTGAAATAGACTGTAGGCAGGGTGGTGGGAGAAGACCCAGGTAAGTTTCATCAACACCAGTGGGGAATCTTGATGCACCTAGGACCTTGACAAATAAAAAGTGTGATTTAGCTACAGGATGCCTCACATGCAGTGGCTGTCCAGGTTTACCAGAAGAAGCAAATAAGGAGTGTTTTCAGCTGCAGGAAATTCAAGGAGTACTTTGTCTCTACTTAAGACTTTGCAGTTAGGTAGATAAAAGTGAAAAATGCATTCCTTATTCTCCCATCTTTAAATGCTTTCTTCAGGAGAAGTATCTGGATCTCAGTGTTGCTGCTCTTTCTTGCTGTGGGGCTGAAGGATTTGCAGACTCTGACTTCTTCCCACACTTTTGGGAGTCAAGACATGTAAGTTCAGCCATCTCCAGTTCTGAGTCTTCTGGCTGGCTTGTGTTCTCAGTAGCAGAGATTCAGGTTTCCAGTTGAGGTATCTGGGGACAAGACAGCAGACAGGCTGAAAAACAAGCATAGTCAAGGGATTTATTAAACACAGGCACTTCACTCTTTACATGTACTAGGGAGCTGTACATATCTCTGAAAGAACACAGGTCTGTGAAGTACCTTTTGTGGAACTCTGTGACAGAGACAAATATAGAATCCATTTATTCTTGGAAGTGTTCAGCTGTGGAATGATCCTTTCTGTTCTGGAAGATATAAATCTACTTTACCACATGCTTTACAACTTCTGTAGAAAAAGAAGCAAGCCTGAAGAGCCAATAGTGATCTCTGGAAGGCATCTCTGTGTAAGATCTGGTATGCATCAAATGATGTACAGGGTCTTTGCAAACCAGTGGGATGTATTCCTGCAGTATACATACTGAAAGTTCCTGAAAAACTATATTGTAAAACAAATACATTGTAGTTCAGGGGAAATGAAGATAGGGTGATGCAAACAACTGTATGGTTTCCTTGTTCTTTTCTGCAGTCTCGGATATTTTTTTCTGTGACAGGTTTGTTCTGTGCCACTTCACAGGGCTTTAAAGAGGAATAGAAAATGTTTCACAGTACAAGGCCTCATTTATGAGATTTTTAAATACAAAGCAGATACACCAAGATGGCAATTATAAGAATACCCTGTGTGAGCCATCTGAAGCCTTTACTTTAACTGGACATGCACCCATCCTTCCTGTGTACCCTCCCCAGGGTGTAGGGAGGTTTTTTTTGCCTGTGTCATGTTTGCTACAGCAGAATTGTGAGATGCCTCCTCTGAAGGGGACCACATCTTAGAGGCATTTGATTCCTCTGCCTTAGGTAGACAGCTTTTCCTCTCCACTCTGACCTTTTTTACTCCTCCAAAACTCAATCCTTAATATTCCTGTGCCAGACTACCCTCCTCCACGTCTCCTCTCCTCCCATGTATGCAAGAAAAAGTTTTCTTATACCAGGCTATTCCCTGCTAGGCTTCAAACTTCTGTCTCTAAATGTGGGGATAGAAAAGCTCCCAAAGAAAAAGCTTACCTTCATTCTTTAACATGAGCAAAATGTGGGCAAAGTTGACTTTTCTTTGGATGCATTTTTACACATTGTTGCTCCATTATGACTGATACCGCCTCAAAGCAGATGTCCAGATGGAAAATTTAAGCTATGGGGATGGAGATCTGGCAAAGTATTCAGAACTAAAAAAAACACCATTGAATGGGAATTGTCAGACAATGCTAAATTATAGGTGTGGCAAGCAGCTGTAACAACCAACATGGCAATTTCTGCTGTCTCTCTCTGTTGCAATTTAATGCTCTTACACTCTGTTGCGTATTTTAGAGCAAATGCACACTGACATTTCACAACCAGGTAATGCTTATAAACATCTGGAACAGAGATTATCTTAAAATGGGAAGTAAACACTTTTCCATGTGGCTGTGATGCTGTTCCTGACCTCTCTAATGAATGGAATTTAGGAAAAGCAATCATTAGAGGGAGGAGAGGAAGGAAACCCAGGGGAGAAGGTGGAGCAGGACAGAGTGCCAAAATGTCAGAGCCAGCAGAATCAGTAAGAAGTGCACAGACAAGTAGGACCAAAGATTTACAGTAAGCAAGAAGCAGAGTCAGTGTGTAAATAAAAATCTGTATCAGGATAAGTAATAACTATGATTTGAGATTAATAAAACCTACCATCAAACATGCTTGGTAGTTCTGTCCTGTTCAGAGAAGCTGCTATCTATCCCTGAAATTATGATAAGGAAATCAGCTGTTATTTTTGAATGATAATAAGTATTTTCCCTAAATAGAGGGCAGGTGGAGGAAGTCTGTCCAGGAAGAATTGGACTGTCTATCTGCGAGGTATTACACTGAAATCTACAACTCTAATATAAAAAGAAGAAAACTAATTCACATTTTTGTATCTTTGGATCTATTAGTTCATGAATCCTGCCCAGTATGTTTACTCAGCTCATCCCATCTGCCTCTATTTTCTGTGTATGAAATCCATGAGAAGATTCTGCAGGTTTTTTGGTGAGAAGAGGCTTCAGAACTCAAAGATGCTCATAAACCTTAACTATGCAAGTTTTAGGATGTGGCAACAGGTAGTAATTTAATATAACTTCATTGGTTTTAGTATAGTCCTGTAATTGGAACAATATTAGCAGACAATTAGCATGAACAATAAAGACAGATATAGTTTCGTGTCAATTGTCATGCACTTTAACGTCACAGAATATTCTGAGTTGGAAGGGTTGCACAGGGATCCTCAAGTCCAGCTCTTAAGTGAATGGCCCATACAGAGATTGAACCCACAGCCATGGCATTATTAGCACCATGCTCTAACCAACTGACCAAATCCCAACCCACTTCCAGATGTAGTGTAAATAGATTGCATTGCATCTGGATGGAGTAGATAGCATGACAAAAATTTGTGTGGATGTGCTTTGTGACAGTCATTCCTAAAAGAGTTTCACAGTTCATCACAGTAGTAAGGTAAAGCAACAGTGTGATTAGGAGTGGTTTGGGGAGAGGAGAGCAGAGGAGAGAGGAAAGGGAAGGGGAGGGGAAGGGAAAAGGGAAAGAGTGATATATTGTAATGACAGTTACATTCCTTTCAGAAGCTACACCGAATTTTGTAATTAGTGTTTTTCTTGGCAGAAAATCACCAAGTTTCTCTTGAATATAAACCCTGTCAAAGTTATTTTAAAAATGTTCGTATTCAGAGCAGAACAAGAAAAGTTAGGAAGGACTATGTGGGAAGGGAATCCACCCAGGTTAAGGGTCACTGAGGGTCTTTGGGAATATTTAGCTGCCTCAAAAATGATGGAGTTATGCTTATAACCAGATAAAACACACAATTTAGAGCAGAAATTCCTATCTCTTTCTTAATTAAAAAAGGAAAAATTTAATCATATTGAAGAGCTATGCATTATAACACTGTTTTTGAAATATGTCAAACAGCAATGTCTTGCAAATCTGAAAAGGTTCTGAACAATGGAGATCTTGGAAAGAAACAATACATAACTGGCTTGGCTGTAGTGTTACAAGAGCCTTTTGCTGTTTGTGGTGTAATTCTTGCTCTGACATTAAACCATGTTTAAACCCTGCTTGCACATAGTGTTGATTTTCAGTTCCAGGAAAATAATTTAAATCAACTTCTGTGATTCTGGAAATAAAAATTCTGATATTTAGATTGGCTGAGCAAATGAAAATATTTTAAAAATGGTTTCAATAAATTTCTGTAAGATAACAGTTGCCTTTCAATTGATAAAGCTGGGTAATTAGTCAGTCATGACTGAAATCAGAGCTATAGAGCTGAAAACTGTTGTTTAATTAACCTTCTTCCACATCTGGAACTTTCATAAGACAGTAAATAGTTCTGATTCTTTCTGAAATATAATGGTTGAATACCTGTAAAATCCATTATGTAATAATAGAAGTGCTGCTAGCATAACATTAGCAAATTTGAGGAGCTGGCTTTGCAGCCCTTTTTGGATTTTCTTGGGAACTTGTCATCTCAGGCATCTCAGGCATCTCCAGCTGTAAATGTTTTGTAAGCTTTTCCTCCCACAGTTAGTTCTAGTGGCTTCACTGAAATAATTTAATTGCCATTTTGAAGCGAAGGGCCTTCTATTCCTAAAATATTTGATTTTTGCAGAGCTTTGGACAGATTGTCCAGTATGTTTAGGGAGTTCTGATCTTTTTTTTTTCCTACTTCAGACATATGTAAAGAACTTATTTCTTCCTTTACAGCTTAAGATGCATCAAGATATTTCTCTGAAAGTGAAGCACACACGCTCCTTTTCTGTGGAGTGTGCTCCCGATTTGACAAAGAAAAACAGTGCTTGGTGGCACACTTACCACTTCATCTTTCATGTCTTGAAAGAAGGATAGTATCTTTGGTTGTCATCTAACCAATTTTAAGAATTAGATAGAATGTAATTGACTAAATGCTTATGAAAACTTCATTTATGATCATGCAGTTCTAATAATATTTTGCTGTGATAAGTCTCGGTGATTTCCAAAATCAATGTGTCTGCATGATTCCTCCTGGTGCAGTCTTGTTGCTGGTCCAGACACTAAAGCTGTTGTCCCAGAACCACCATCATGCCATTGTTTCTAATAGTTGCTCAGCCTGATGTTGCAACTGTTGAAGTTGTGATTTCTGCTGTCTCATTTTACGTAACTGGATTTGTGTGTCTCTTTTGATTTTTTTGGTAATTAGCAACTTAGAAATTATTTAATTGCTAATAAAGATGTCAGAATCATAGAATACTTTGTGTTGGAAGGGATAGATCATCTAGTTCCAACCCCACTGCCGTGGGCAGGGATACCTTCCATTAGACTGGGTTGCTCAGAGCCCTGTCCAACCTGGCCTAGAACACTTCCAGGGATGAGCATCCACAACTCCTCTGTGCAGCATGTTCCAGTGCCTCACCACCCTTACTGTAAAGGATTTCTTCTTACTATCCAGTCCAAACATATCCTCTTTCAGTTTAAAGCCATTCCCTCTTGTCCTATCACTATGTGCCCTCAAAAAAAGGTCACGTGGACAGAAATTTAGTTGTCTTTTTGTCTGTAACTTTGTAGAGTGATTAGTCCTTTAAAGATGTGCAAAATCATGGCTAAGCACCACTATTAAGGATTAATTTATTATTTGTTTCCTTGTATGGTTTCTTACAAGGTCTAAATGGGAGCACCTGCTGGACCACATTGTGATGCCCTCCCACTCTGCCTGCATTCTCTTCTCATAGCAGGATGAAAAATGAAGAGAAAGCAATTTGTGCACTTTTCCTTCCTTGTAAGCTGGATGCCAACATGTGGCCCTGGGTCTTGATACACCCCAGGTCAAGACAAGACATGTCAGATATGTCTACACCTGAGATTTACAAAACACTGCTGGTTCCCACAGTATAGACACAGCTTGAAAGAAGTCTTTGAGCAGATTACTGTGGTAGCAAAGTGCCCAGAAGAAGCATAGGCATCTGGATTGAATAGGGGCAATCAAAGGCTGGGGAAATAAAATTTATTTTACATTGACTGTATTGTAATATCAGGCACTCCTTCCTTCCTTCATCTATTTCAGTCAGGGTGTCCAGAATAATTTCATGCCTTTTGTTTCACCACATGAGGAAAAATATGGAAAGAAGAGAAGAATGCTCTGCTCAACTCTTTATCAAGGGTTTATGTTGAAGTCACTAAGATCTGATTCAGAACTCTTTCGAGAAAGTATACTGACCCTGAAATATAATGGAAGCAATGCTTCTAAATTCTTAGCAAAGGCTGGGTTTATTTATGTCATTTTCCAAGGTGTTGTGCAACTATACAAGTTTGCTGACAAATTTTGTGGTTAGGTTTTGCTTAGTTCTTACTTATCAAAAACAAAAAAATGTACACATGCTTACAGTTGAAGCTGCTGGTGACCCTCACTTTCTGTTTTGTAATGTTTAACATGCAGTTTCAATGTTTTAAATTTTTGCTTAGCAGGATGAGAGCTGCACCATAACTCTTTTAAAAATAGTCTTCATAGCTGAAATGTTAATTAAAGTTTCTGTTTGGGAGGTTGAGATTTAAATGCTTCCGAAATAGCTTTACATGGAACAAAGTAAGAATTATGACAATGTGAAATATGTCCTAGTGTTGCATCAAAATCAAAATATGGAGTGCTACCAAGCCTAGACTTGTGTGGGGTGTGTTGTGTAGTATCCATGGAATAAGATTGCTTCCTTGCAAGGCAGGAGACAGTTGAATAAAACCCACTTTTACCCATATTAGCTATTTCCTATTTGGAAACATTGGATATTGTTTTTCATAGATACACTTTATGAAGTGCATGTTATGATAATTGCCAAGTGCTGTGATACTTCTTCTTATTTGGTAAATCTTGTACATGTGGATGAGATATTATTTTTCCATGGATATGTTTATATGAATTCCAGCCAGTGTCTCTACCTAGAAAACTATGTCAATGTAATGCAATGTTATGTAAGTTTTGTTTTGGTTCTTACATGCTGCACATCACAGGGTTGAATGTCTTCCAGAAGTGCATTAACTGGTGGAATTGTCATCTGCTAGATATGGTTTTCTCTCTCCCATTCATTCGAAAGAGGACTTTTTTGCTCTCTTTATTTTTAGCCTCTTTTAAAATAGTTATATTATCTGTATGTGGTTCTGTATGCATGTGTGTGGCTCAGAACAGAAGACAGTGAGCTTTGTGCTGGGGATAATTTCAGTGGAAACTCATCCAGAAATATGAAACTACTCTGAGAAAGCCCTGTTTTCTGCAGAGCCTTTCTTTGGAGATGGATAATCATGCTGCACCTGCACAATGAAGCTACTGTCTGTTTTTCTGCATCCTGCCTCTCTCTGCAGGCAACCTTTAAAATAAATGTCTGGGTCCCAAACTTCTGAATCCCATAGGAACAGGCATGCACTGTAAGTAACCCTGCAGATTGAAAAACAGGTCTTAGAGCTGCACCCATCCAGGAGTGCTTCTCACAGCAGCTGAATTTTGCCCTTGCACACTTGCACTGCTGACCCTCTGCAGCACACAATGGTGAGAGGGATGGCAGGACCCAGGTTAGAGTGCTCTCAGGAAGAGCTCACATTAGAAACAGTATTTCTGTGGGATACCCCTCTTTTCCTTTCTTTCATTCTTTTTCAGGCTAAAGTCTAACACTAGGTCTTCAAATTCAGGTGCTAAAGCTGAAGCAGTGCCTGATACGTATCACACAAGTATTAGAGTAGCTCAAGCCCTTTTAACCAAGCATTACTGCCATGTAGTTTTTTATCTTTGGGATTTTTCCCTAGTTGGATATTGCTTTTGAACTGAAATAATCTGTGTTTCTCTTAGGAGCTGAGCTGTCTAGAAAGCATGTTGATCAAATTCCAACATAGTTTCTCCAAGAGTGTTACTTTTGTCTTTTGCTAGCTGCTTCCTGGTGCTGTTTATCCAAAATCCCACCTGCTGTCAAAAGGGCAGTGCTGGCCATGTGAAACATCATCACAACCATGAAGCAGCTGTATCTATTAGGCTTAATTTCTGCAATGAATTACCAAGTGTATGTAATTTAAAACCCCCTCCTCTTCTCAGCCTTCCACCACCACTCATCTCATTTCATCTGCAAGCAGTGATGGAATTAGGTTGCCAAGAACTTGTGAGGTTTTCTTTCTCTACACCAAATTTAGCATAATGTATGTATGGCTTGCACAAGAAGAAGGATAGTTTTTCTGTTTACCTGCTATATCATATAACTCTGGAATTCATCCTCTTCATGAATAGCAAAATTAACTATTCATTTTTGTTTATTTGGGGAAGAAGGGGGGGAAAAGGGAAATGAAGACTAAGCTTGGGAGGGATGCAATAGGATGATACAATTCTCTAATAAAAATTTTGAAATTCTAAGACAGTCTGAACTTGGAACTGACAAGCAAGAAAACTCCCATGATTTACATATGTCCAGAAAGCTGCATCAAAGGGAAACTGAGATTATAGTTTTGCATTATAGTACTCTGTCCTCTATTTGCATCAAGCAATAAGAGAAGAAAAGAGAAATTGAATTGTTTGAAACTACAAGTGAAAAGCATAACCATTTGTGAAGAATTTTTTTTTATTTGTTTTTTTGGGTCTTTTTTGTTCAGAAGGTCCTCAGGTACTGTGGAAAAATAGAAGAGTGTCAATAATGGATTTGAACATAAGCTGCCAGCAAGCTGGATGAATGGTTTGCCTGTCACATTCACTGCAGTATTCCTGACAAGGTTTTAATTTTCTTCTAGTGCAGACTGATTTTATTTTGAATTCTTTTAGACATTAGAAAAATTTTAGCCTCAAAACTGTATCCACAACTGAAAGGATTTGTGAGGACTAATGTAATGATTTGTTCCAAACAGCCTACATACCTGTTTGTTTCTCCTTTTGGCCCTGAGCACATTTAAGCTTTAGAAAGCCTTGAAGCAGTCATTACAGTTGTATTTGAGCAATGGATTGGATGGACTGCTCACCATCTGTGATATGTATTCAGTACAGGCAGCTCAGTCACTGTAAGGGTAATAGTTTGGTCCTTCAAAGGATCCTGATACCAGCTTAAAGATCATGATACCCTGAAATTTAGGGGACAGATTTTTTAAGTTGCATTTTTAAGGTCAAATTGTTACTGTTTTCTGAGCAAATGCACTCATCTTTATCAACACATTTTTCTACTTCCATCCATGTGTCCACATTCCATTATCTCCTGTCAGTCAAGTTTTTGAAACTGCTTTTTGCAGCATTCTGTTAGAACAGGGTGTTGGGACTTGTGACATTTCTGAACAACTTGTAACTGAGAAGTTAAGTATTGTATTCAGTGAGTCTGTTTCAAGAAGGTTTTCATGTTATTTCAACAGCTCCAACACTTGTTTACCTGGATTCCCTCCAAAAAACACCTTTTTTTTTTTTTTCTGGGGTTACCACTAGATATCGCATCTGGTGTCAAAGTCTGTGACACTTGTGTAGGTCTGAGAAAATTTCTGAACCTCACTTAACATATAAAAAAATATACATTGCATACTTGGCACTGGAGAGATGCCACAGTTAGATGACAGAGCCAACCTATGAAAAGGGACTCATGATGCATTCCCAAAGGACACATCTTTTTAAAATAAAATGCAAAGAAAACAAGAACATATCAAGAATAGTCTCTGTATTTCAAAGAGAAAAAAGGCATGCCAAGAAAAGCATTTGAATCTTGCTTCTGTCTTGAAAGAAAATTTAGAAGCATTTTAAAAGCTTTCTACTTCAGTTTGGTGCCAGTACGGGTTTTCAGGCTTACATGGTGCTTTTTAAAATTTTTTTTTAAATTTTTTTTAAATCTAGGTGCAATATAGAAAATAAAGAATTAAGAAAAAGCATTCCTAAATTGAACAGTGTGAAAAGACAAAAATAGGATGTCTTGGAAAACATAGGAAGAGAAAGAAGAATGCCCTAGAGGATGGATTAAAACCTTGGAACATCTGCATGGGCACCATTTATATGCAAAACCAGACAATCAAACTGGTATTGGTTGAAAAACTAAACAAGAAATTAGTGTTCCTTGCAATAATGATGATAAGCTGGTGATGAAAACTCTTGTGTTAGTTACTTGAGTTCAGGAATAACAGTTTTAGCTGCACTTCTGTCTTTAGCTGCTGTTCTTTCTTTAACAGAGAACACCACACAGCAGCTTCAGCTGGATGCACACTATATATTCTGCTAAATATTTTTCCTTGGAGCGAGTATTAGCAGAATAAGAATGGCACAGAGTTGGAAAAATACCAAATAAGAAGAAATGTTTTTCCAAACCACATGTTATGAATAAGTGAAGAGTGTGTGACTGATAAGGGAATATACATAAAGAATAAAAAGGACAGGGATAATGCTGTACAGGTTTAGGTGACATTTAGCAGAAGGTGACATCCAGAAAATATAGCTGGTTTGGGCAGGATTGAACTACACATGAGTCAAACTGAGTAGTGCTCAGAAGGGAATATCAAGGCTTGTATTTCTGGTCAGCCCTGCATTGCCATCTGTCCTTGCTCTAAAGAACATAGAAACCCTTAACTTTCATGCTTACCTCAGCATCTGTTTTGTTTTGCTGGATTTTGGTATTCCCACCAAGCAAGAGTACAGAACTCTAGAAAGTGGGTCTGTGTAAGTAAAAGAGCAACCTAACCCAGCTGCAAAGCAGGAGGGGAAGGAGAGAGATTGTAGAGAGAAATGTGCTGTTCACTCTGGTCCTCTTGACCTCTCCATTTTCCTTCTCTTTCCCCTTTGGCTACATCTATTTGGTGGCAGCACATTTTGTTTCTCTGTGTGTATAGTTTAAGCTACAAAACTGAACATTATTCTATGCATTTGGTTCCATATGTTTCCAAAGATCAGAGGCATTTATTTCACTCTGCTTTTCATATTACTAGACTGTTTTTTTGCACTGGTTATGTTTAAATTACATTGATCTTCAGAAAACAAAACAAAAACTGAACAAAATGAGCTAAATTAATTTTAAAACCTTTTATTTGAGAAATAATGTATGAATAAAGACTGTCAGATTAATGCAGTGTCAGATAGGGAAGAAAAGATTTTTTTTGCCTGAATTAGGTGCTTAGGGCAAGCAATAATGGCAGCTCAGCTGTTGAATCCTATGGCCTCAGCCACAACATCAGCCAACCAGGCTGCCTAAACTTTCTCTGCAGGTAGCAGAGAATGAGACCTTGGACAAGGCAGCCAAAACCCTCTGCGTTAAGAGAGTCCTGATTGGCCAGTGAAGGAACTTCTCCCTCTCTGCTGGATATGGTGAGAATCTTGCTTGGGAAGTGCCTAAAATTGGGTGATGTCAGTTATCCTTTCTATATATTTTGAACAGCTAATGGATTGATTACCTTGAGTCTTTTATGAACTGTTGTGAAGACACTTACTTTGTGTTTTTTTAATTTTCTAGAAGTATATTTTTATTTTTTTCAGTTTCCTAAATTGTCCTTACCTAGTTTTTATGTCCCATTCTTTGCACCATGATGTTAAGATCACCCAAACAACACTTCATGATTTGGCCTTATCGTAGGTGCATCAAAATTGATGTACAGTGGGACATATTGCTTACTAAATTTAAACATCAAGGTGAACTGTTATTTACATGCAAGACAGCTTTATTGTTATGATCATTTATTTATTGCACTTCTAGTGTACTGGGAGCTTTGCAGCACATATTGCTAGGTATGCTCTCTGCCCTTTGAATACTGCTATTTTGGAATTTGCCTGAGAATAGAAGGCTGGTTGATCTACTCTTGAAGCTTGACAGATGATATTCTTATTTATCTTTTGAAAGTAAGAAAACAAAACGTAATTACTGTTCTTTCTGAGCATCTGGAAAAATGTATATAGCAGCAGTGAGCATTGCAATTTCCTTTTTCTTTAAATCAGTGTGATCACTGTGTTAGAATATATACAGGTTTTGAGATCTGATTGCCTTCTTCATGCAGGGTAATTCACCACCACAGGGATAAATACTGCAGGGAAGGTACTGTGAAAGGTAAAGTATACATTCTTCTCCAAGGTGGTGCATTTATCTGCTTAATAAACCTGGTTCACAGCTTCCAACAGCTATAGCCAGGCATTAATAATGTAATTTGTGTCAGTCCATAGGGGCCTGGCAGCAGAGGAATTAGGACACCTGGCCACAGAGCCAGAGTCATGAGTACAGGCTGTACTCCAAATGTGTGCTGACAGTGATTCCTAAGGGATCCTGCTTTAAATGAAGGCTTAGTCATGCAGGCCAGTGAGTGGAAGGTGGGCAGAGGTGGTGCCAACAGGCTTATGCTGGTTCTTGCTGCTTCTGCATGTTTCTGGGCATGCTTTTAACTGCACTCAGGACTCAGTCTCACCCAGGACTCAGGGGAATGATGGATGTGTTGTAGGTATGTATCACTGCCCTCTTATGGATGGACTCAGTGGTAATCAGGAAAATATTCCTGTGTCTCCCAGCAAGGTGCAAGGTATGTTGCAGATTGAGAAAGACTCTGTGCATCAAAGGGAGACACCCTTAGCTTTCCCAGGGGTAAGATATATGAGCAATGTGTGCTGTTACTCTGCTAATGCAGTGGTTATAATTTTCTGGAACACTATTCCAAAACTAAAAAAAATTCTTAATGTGGCACTAGATGTTCTGTTGGGCCCCACTGGATGCAAAGGCATCTAATCAACCAATAATTCTTTATTAAGTTCTACCTGCACAAATCCAAAGCTTTCTCTTGCTAAAGATGGCCACTTGGTACACCCTTATTTAAATGCACAGGCTGTCCTTGAACCATGTTATGAAAGCAAAACAGATGAGGAAGATGATATTATTTGCAAACAAAGTAAGTAACAGTATCAAATCTGGTGGGATAGCACTGTGCAGTCAATTGAAACCAAGACTTAATGACTTCTCTGCTAAGGGAAAGAGAGTATTCTTCTTACCTGGCGGTAAACTTCCCTGCCTATATTTTTGGTCTGCTACTGTTTCAGTCTTCTTTAAAAAAAAAACTATATCAAGCTCCAGCTCTATTATATGTTTGTGAGCTCTTTGTCAATCTCTTGGAGCTCTGGTGCCTGTGCTGGATGAGGTTTTGATCACCACTCCTAGCAAAGAACAGCTGCTCCTTTTCTCTGTACCTGTGCACCTGAGTTGTCTATCAGACAAGGGCAGTTACTGCTATAGTTCCCAGTCCAGTGAATTACTGATGCTAAAGAGGGAAGATCCTGCTGCTCTCCTGTGCTCTGTTCCTCCCTTGCCAGGCTGCATAATTCCAGCTGTCCTCTTCACTGTCTCTAGAACTCATCTAACTGTGCAGTGACCTGGTTCAACTCAGCAGCACTAAATCATAAAATAATTCCAAAACAAAAACAAAGCATAGGGTTTTTGCTGCTTAGTAAGTTGAATTTGCTTTATTGTGCAGATAGAGCATCATAAGTTAGACAAGAGAGGAGCTGAAGCTGTGTGTTTGGGAAAGGAGAAACAGACAGGGAAGGGACAGAAAGAAAGTGGTGGAGCAGGACCAACAGCAACCAGCTGTTGCTTTAAGCAAGTAAGTCCTCTTGGTTGCACATCTGGCTATACTCATATAGTCTCAACACCTCTCTGTCTCCAGGCTTCCTTCTGCCCTGCCTGTGAAGTAATGATGTTCTGCTATTGCCTTTTTACAGGAGAAGACACAATCAGTGAGTCTCTTGACATGGCAAGAAACTGAAGTCAGTGAGTGACGAGAGGTGAGTGTCTGAATCACTGGCATTCCTCCTTACCAGAAGGGGCAATTAATATTTCATCCTCCCTCTTAATTCCTGCTCTTATATGGTAACTGTAGTTCTGCATATGAGCACATGAGTATTTTAATACTGCACTGCAAAGGTAGAGTTTTGGTATTTTTCTCCTCTCATTTCATCCAGGAACTATTACAAATAATCTGCTAGCCAGGGGGAAGAATGAAGGTTGCCTTCATTTGTTGCTGCCCTGCTGTAATCTCATTAGTTAACTGCCAGAATTTTCTAATTTCTAAAGATAAATATGCTAGCATTTGGATTTCAAATTGCAAAATCCTGTTGAGCATATTCATATCCATGAGTGTTCCTAATTGAAGTTTTTTTAAAAATTTTTTCTTTGTATTCAGGACTAGTAACATGAAAAGATATTATGCTGTTTGAAAGCTTCAAGCTAATATACACCAAAGATTAGCTCTCTTCTATATAATAATCATGTGGCACTTAAAAGTCACAGTGCAGACTGTACATGACAGTCAGGGACGTGTTTAAAAGCAACGTAATCAGCTTTCAGTCTGGTCTTTCCCTTTGCATGCATTTAGAGTAATCAGACAGAAATGTTCTACTCACCAGTCTTGCAGAGCTCACTTTAACTACCCACTTGTAAAATATTTTAGCAGCATGGTACAAAGGCAGAAAACACCCATATAACATCTTTAAAATGAAGTAACGCACTGGAGTTGAATGCTTCTGAATGATGATATATTAACTGCATCTCAGATTAGTCCCAAATAATTTTTAATTATCTACATTTTGGTAAGTAATCTCTTCCACTTCTGGAGTCCATGCAGGCAGACTGCACTTTCCTTGTTCATATTCTGGGAGTATTTTTGTGGTATGGAATACTTTGTATCCACAATACAAGCCGTGCTATTTAGCTGTGATTAGTTACTTAAGTCATTTGTTTTTATTTCCATTACCTAATTGGAGGAGAATAATTTATAATTAGCTGGGTGAGTTTGGCTTTCTGAATAAGGCAGTAATTTGTGGGATGGGATGTAGCAGGAAATGGACTTAGGACATTTTCTCTTTCCTTGGTTATACAGGTCTTTTCCTTAGAACCAATCCTGGAAAGTTAAATTATGCTTAATACTTTAGGAAGGGAATATCTTGATTTTAAATACTGTATTCTATTTAAAAAGGAATGTAGCTCTGCACTTGATATTAATTGTGAGAAGTATTGTCAGTGCCATTTGGTTTGTGTCAGGGTGTATGCATTGTGTCTATTGCGTACAAGAATATCTTTGATCTGTGGGCTGTGGCTCTTCAAGTCGCCCATCAGTTTGAACTTGTAATCAGTGATAGAACTGTAGACACAGGCTAAAGGTTTGGTATAGTGTTCTAGTTAAAGCCACTCCTTGTTCTTAAGGTGGCTTTTTGATGCCTTCTGTTCTGTGGTACCTGTGGGGAAATGAATTAGGATTTTTGACAGTTAGGAGCCGGGAGCTTATTGCTACTTCCACTTTTGGTTGGACTGGAAGTGTTTATAAGAATACATTTAATGTTAAAGTCGAGGTAATGATGAGAGCCAGGACTAGTTGGAGACTTCAGCTTCTGCTGAATCTATATAGAAATATTTTACTCTGGGTAGGAGTATTATCTTTAACTCTGGACAAATCAATGTCATTATGTTATTTAAAATACTATTTCAAGCTTCAGTTTTGGATTGATTTTAGTAAGTTATTCTTTGGCATCTGAAATTTTAGTTCAATCTGTATTTGGCTTTCAAATTGCATTTTGAACTCTATCCAGTAGAAATGAGAGACTGAGGTTGAAATAAAAAGTAACAGGACAGTGCATCGAGCCTCTCACTGGTTGATGATGAGTGTGAGTGTTTGAGTATTGCTTGGAGGACAGTTTTGATCTCTGATGAGAGGTACAGATTTGTACAGAAATGGTTAGACATTGCAGTGAATTATCTTCAGGACATGCTTGCTACTCTTCACAGATTACACAGAGACATTAATGTGATCTGGTTTCTGACTCAGATGTCTGCATTAAATATCTACTTCTAGATGGAATTAATCAGGTCTTTTTATTTTTTTGGATGTTGGCAATAGCACAAATGAGGATCAATTACCTGAGTTTTCAGCAATCTAGTCCTTCTCTGCAATTTCCTCAGATTGTTTTGGTCAGTGATTGATCTTCATGCCAGTTATTTTAAATAGCATTTTGAATCCTTTTGGCAAATATGGAAATGCTGTGAAGATGGGAAAGCTAGAGTGAAGGTAGGTTAGTTCATTCCAGCTTTGTTCAGGCTTGATCTAATTCTGAAGCAAATGCCTTTCCACAAAATGTTGGGTGGAGACATCCCAGATTCTGTAGTTCAGCCAGTCTGGCCATTTCAACTGGAAAATTTTATTTCTTTTATACTTCTGTTCAGGTCAACTTTCTGCTTCTTTCTGCTTTCTGACACATGTACAGACTCACTTGGTTCCTATACATTTGATTGAATTTTCCCAACAAGTTCAGTGATGTGAAAATATTCAATAGGCAATACTTAATCACCCTGCCCCACTCCTGAAAAGGAAATTTTAGTGGTGAAGGAATTGAATCTTGCTTATCTGAGGGTTGGTATTAACACAGAATTCATTAATGTGCAGCTCTGGCAGGGATGTTCACTGCTCCTTCTTCCTCCTTTCCCTTCATCCTCTTGGCTGCTTGTCCTTGTCTGGCTCTTCATCATGGTTGTATGACTACAGAATATGTTGGACTGGGGAACTGTCTGGATAGAAAAAGTTATTATGATATTGGTGGTACAGATTATATTTCAGCTGGTTCACTTCCTTAGGAGACTACACAAATGTTTATGCTGGGAGGACACTGTGAGAACCAGGATTGGAGGTGGAGTAGGAATTGCTTCAGCTGGCAAAAGCATCATTGCAGCCAAACCCTCCGTCCCAGGAAAGTGCTGTGAAAGCAGAGGCAACATTAATCAAGTGACCAGATATGGTGCTGGCAGTGGATCTACTTGGAGGAGAGTATTGGACTAGGTGAGCTCCAGAGATCCTTTCTAACCATAATTATTTTGTGGTTCTGTGATTTAAACTTAAATCCTGTTTCAGGCATCCTTTGACTCAGTCAGGCATTTGCACACATTTCATTCAGCACAAATACAAAGCTAAGATCAAAACTGTTCAACAGAGAATATCTGAATATTTGGTATGCTCAACATCGTAAAGGCCAGATCACATCCATGCAATTTTTATTTGTTAAGAGCGCTATTAGAACTTTTCTTTATTCTTTTCTCCCTTATCATAAGTAAGAATTACAAACACAGCACTAGGCAGGCTGTTGTATTTCGATTTGTTACAATTTGTAAATGTTGTGAAAGCTAAAGAGGTGATGTCTAGGTACAAACAGCAGGTAACCCTGTACCTGCATCACTGTCAAATTTTCTGTGATGCCCATGCCTGTTCTTACATAGCCAATGACAAAGCAGGCAGTGCCTTCTGTGGTGCAGGACTACCCTTGAAAGCTCTGGTATCATCTCTCAGGATCAGGGCCACAGTATAGTAGTAGTAGGCTGTATAATGATGTTGGACATATACCTGTTTCCTTCTTCCTTGCCATGAAGCTGTTGCTGAGAGTCCTTTTCCTTTCCAGGTGGCTGGCTCATGTGCAAAATGTAGAGGGAGTGAAAGAGAAGGCAGACCCACTGCAGCTGCAGTAATGCAGATACCAAAGAAAGTGCTGAAGTCCATGGTTCCCATCCATCTGTTGTGTCCTGCCGGTAATTCAACTCTCTCAACTCCTACTGTTTTCCAATGAGGTGATATCCAAAAAGACCATGACATACTGCACAAACAGATCCAAGGCCAAAAAAGGAGCCCTTTCTCCAGGGCTCAAAGTAATGTACTGTGCTTTTTCAGCAGTCTGCACAATATCAGTTAAAAAACTCCATAAAATTCTTTTTAGTATGCATGAAAGTAAAAACAGGACACCTAATACTAAAGTGTAAATATAATGTGTTTTGTATTATTTGGCTGTGTGGTTTGCTGCCTCATGTGGCTCTGCTGCCAGATGTCCATGGTAGGAGAAGATCATATGTACAGGCCAGCCCCTGTCTCCTCTGAGTGGTGTGAGCCAGGCTGTAGTCAGAGCACCTCCAGGTGTCAGTGACATCAGTGCTGAGACAAAGCAATCCTGGAGAGCTTGCTCTTTTAAAGGAAGGCAGGGAGCCATTGCACATTACATGTTGGCATGATATATACTGGTTATTTGAACTAGAGAGGGCAAAATACCTTAGGCCTTTTGCCCAGGCTTTATGAGTTTATTTGGGTATGGCTGACAGCTTGCTATCCCCAGCTCTGTGCCTCCCCCAGGATGTGCAAGGTGCCTCTGAGTCAGCTGCTGCATCACCTAGATTTACATCATGGTAGTGGTCTGGAGTATAATAGGGCTGATTCATGTTGATTCATCGGCAGCTCAGATATCTATACAGTCTGTGCTAGACAGAAACCTGGGACATTATCTTTCTCCTTTCATCCTATCTGAGGTATTCCTACTCTTCACCACTCTTTGTCCTTAGTCAAGCTTCGCTATGGGGAGATGTAGTGTTCTGCAGTGAATTGCTAGAAGTTCATCCTTCTCCTGCCCCTACCCTGCCTTCCCCTCATTTCAAGAGACTTTCTTCAGTCTTCAGTTGCAGAAGCACAGTGTCAGATGGGTCCTGGCTGGGCACCCAACCTGTGCATGCCTGCAGGGGGCTGCCCCTTCAGTTCTTGGCCAACTGAAGCAAGTATTTGGCAAATTTCTTTCCTTTGCCTTTCTTTTCCCCTCACTCTACTGGGTTCTTGTCCCTTTTAACTTCATGCAGAACTGAAGAACATTATGACACAACAACATTAAAAGCATTGCAAAATGCTCCTGTATTTCTGCACAGCAGCTGTGGACAATGTGTTACTATGAGCTGCAGGGAAAAAGAATGCCCATTGTACACAGGCTTCTTCCTTGCTACTGTGAATGCTCCTTTCTGACTCCCTGGTGTTCTCTACAGGGCAGAGGCACCCTAAGCATTTCTCTACCTCACCTCACCACTTTCCTTCTTCACCCTATACTCAGACTTTCATTCCCATGCCTGCTTCATCCTGCTGTCTTTGTCCCTGCAACTGTGTGCCAGGAAGGGGATTGAACCCTATGGCTGAAATGATCAAAACTGAAGGGAACTCCTTTTCTGAGGTTTATTTTTACTCCTGATGGCTGCAGCAGTGTAGTCAGCAGCACAGCACCATCATCCAGGTATCAGGCAGTGCCTGGCAGAGAAAGTGTCTCTGGCTGGATAGGAACCTCTCTGGTGGCTTTGCCTTGCAGAAGACTAAGTTTTGTGGAACTGCTCCTACCTGACAGGGGCATGTCAAAGGAGCTTCAGGGTAATAAGAGTGGGGGATCCAGGGGATTGGCTCAGTGAGGCCTTGAAGAGGTGGTGGGCAGGGTGAGAAGAATGATAAGATAGGTGGAAATGAGGGTATGAAAACTCAGTTCATCTAGACAAGGGATGTCAGAATGGAGATAGGGTTAGACAAGGCTTTACTGGGGAGGGAGCATCAGATCAAGTAGAGAGGTGTTGAAGGGATATGTCATATTTTACTAGACAGGTATAGCTAGAAAAAGCTCTGACACACTTCCAAGCACGCTGACTTTCAGTTGACATGGAGACAAGTTTATGTGCCTGAAAATCTATTTGGTTCCTGTCCCTTCAATTTAATTAAAAAAAAAATACCTGCCCTTACAAATATTTCATTGGTGATATTGTCAGGCCATCACAGCTCCAAAAGCCATATAAATACAACCAGAAGTAGAGACAGAATGATGTGTGGGGAACTGGCAGTTGGTGGAAAAATTCAAAGGCAATTCTTCTTGCCAGCTTTCCCAAGGATGTGTTAAAAACAGGCTTCTAACTTCCTTAAGCAGTCTCTGCCCAGCAGTAGATTTTACATTCTCTGGGCTCCCTAGAGTTCAAACACCTTTAATGCTTAAAAATGCTCACCTCTCAGTTCTGTAACTGAGATCCTCTTGGCATTCATCAAAATTAGCAGAGCTACCCAAATAGTAGATATGATGAAGATCAGTCCTTTTCTGTTATCTTTCTGCACATTTTCTCTTGATCTTACTGCCTCATGCTAAACATGCCCACTGTTTGTGTCAGAGCTCTGTCCCTGGGCTTGCCATGGCACAGACACTGTGGAGGAAGTCCCCATGCCTATGTATTTTGGGTTAGTGAAGGGTAAGCAATGGTATACAATTTCAGGGAGGATCACTGGTTTGCAATCTCTCCAGGAAATTGTAATGTTCACTTAGACACTATCCTTAGTCTGAATACGTTAAGCCCACTGAAAAGATAGCCACAATTGAAGTTAATTGTACAGTTACTGGAAACAGTAATTGAGTTCTCTTTGTACTCAGTCCTCCCACTCATGGCATCAGCTAGTTTTTTATCCTCACTATCTCACACCACAAACCATTGGGGAGAAAACAGTAATACTTGACTCCCTCCTTTTTTTTTTTTTTTTTATGTGAGAGAAGGCTACATTTTTGCCTTCTGTGTAGTTTTATTCACTACAAGCTTGCATTTAACTGCAATTTTCAAGTGTCTTACAAAAGATTATCACACGTATCCTGAGAAATGTCAGCAGTGGGACTGTCACTTTATTGTGAAGAAAGAAAACATGACAAAAATAAGTGAAACTGAAGGAATTGGTGGCAGGACTTTCTGTCTCTAGTTTTAGGCTTAGTCTTTTAGAAACTGTTAAATGGGGAGGTAAGCTGTTTTCAAAAGGTTTTTTGATAAAATGCAATCCAATGCTTCCATACTTTTCTCTCCTATTTACACCACAGGGCTGTGGAATAGGTAACGAGGCAGTATTCTGTCTCACCAGTCCTTAAATCCAGAGAAAGCGAGAGAAAGAGAAATTGGCTGTTTGCCTCTGAAGTGCTAACAGTTGACTCCAAAGGATCCTTGAGCTTGTCCTTGATAGAAGAATGCTCTTCTTCAAGTGTAAGAACACTGTTTTGGACTTTATGGACTTGGGCTCCTATGCTGGCAAGAGTTAGATATTGCTGTGCAAAGGACTTTTCCCTGGACATTCAGAAAGAATTTTCTGTAGCTCTGCATGTTTACTCCCCAAAGCAGGAGTTTCTGTGGACAAATGCTGGAGAAAGTAAATGCCAAACCATGGCACTACATTAAGGCCAGAAAAACTGCTTAAAAAGCCAGATTATTCCTCTTCTCTTTCTCAGTCAGTCATCTTGATTCTTATGGAAACCTTCTTACAATTGCAGCATAAGCATTTGTATGGTTTTGTGGGGAACTATATTGCAAAAATTGCATATTTTTTCCCAGGGTCTGTTTTTCATCTGGATCAGTACCTTGATCTGGTTAACCATGCAGCCACACAAATATTTATGATGGCACAGTACAACAGATGATCTGGGAGAAATTGTGGGAGTGGGAGAAAGTGGGGACTGTTTTATTGGTAATCATGTTCACTTAAAAGAATACCAAACTGTAGCTTAAAGAAGAAAGGAATAGCAGTGGGATGACACATCTGAGAAGGGGGTTGAGGCATGTGCATTATTCTCCAGAAATGAAAATACAGTTTCAAATATCAAATGGTGCTGTTACAGGGGGTGAATATCCGCTGACACAGTCATTTCCAAATGTGGCAGTCGGCAGGCAGGGAGTCTTTTTAATTTTTCAGTCTGTCTGAAACTTAACTTTGAGGAAGCTGGGAAGCAGAAGATGCAGACAGGGTATCCAAACAGCAAAAGCAGTGATCTGCATGTAGATGACCCTGTGCCTCCATGTGATCCACAAGATCTGAAGTGAGATGCTGTGTAAGATTGTTTTGGATAAATATGCTGGTGTCTCTGTGGGTTTGTGTCTGTGCACAGATGGGTTCTTGCATGGTGTTCTTCTCCTGAAGGTGCTTGTTGTGGGTTTTTTTTAAACTGGCTTGTCACCAGAAGGAGAGCATTACACACAGATTTATTTACTGCTATTTTCTTATGAAGCTGTGCTACTTGCTGTGCTTCTCTGGGCCCTGCGTGCGGCAATGGCACAATAGCCTGTCCAAGTCCTTGTAGAAAGATGATGTGGCTCCGTGTTCCATGTTGCTGGTGTTCATCCTGACTCCTGGCACTTGGACTTGTGTGGCTTTGGGAAAGGGCCCTCCCATATCCACCAAAACTGACTTTGCTGAGGCTTTGATGGCCTCTGACATTTGCTTAAATATGTCTGAGTTTTATGCCAAAATATCCTATTCCAGTGCATTCAGGTTAAGGGCAGAGAAATTGAATAAATGTTGTTTCCTGCTTCCTGAGGCTCTACTGCATTTTATAAAACCCTTCAGAGACAATTTCTAATCCAGAAGGGAGCTTACAAAATGCTTCACCATTATTAAGCTAAAGCAGTTGCCAAGTCTATTCAGAGCCTTACAGCCACATGTGTGCTGAAATGCCTTTCTAGACAGAGGTCCAAAGTACTGGACCATGCCAATGGGCAAGTTTCAACTCTCAGTTTTTTATCTCTTCTTTCTCTACAGGACCCAAGGTATAACTTAGACACATCCAAGCTGATTTTGAACATGTTAACTCAGTTGCCTACAGCAGTCTAGTAAGGGAGCAAGGAGTTAATAAAAAATGTCCTGTCAAAAAATCAAGGTAGATTAGGCAGCAATGAGCTCCATGGTGCTGTAGGTTTATGACTGTCCCTGGTCCAAAAGACAAAAGTTTGGTTCTTTTCACATGGTACAGTATTTTGGGGGCTCTCATACCTTCACATTGTGAGGGACTATGCTTCTTGAATACTGCTGAGATAAGTGTTCCCTGTTTACATCTGCCTTTTAAAAGATTCTCTAGCCCACTACTGCATATAGTCTCATAGCTGTACACAAGGTAAGAGAAAAGGTTTCTGCTCTGTAGTCAGTGTTGTGGGAGGATGGACTATGGTCAAGTACTTTGATTCCAGACTAAATGCCAAGTCTGATTTAGCCTGGCACATCTTATGTTAGTGTTTCCAGGGACACATGAACCAGTTCCTTTCAGAAATGTTTTTTAATGAATGAAGTTCTGAATATCCAAGTGACACTTCATTATTCACTGCTTCTTTATTTCAGTAGATGTTGTTTCAGTCAGTATCTCCCTAGCTTTAAGTGAATAATGTCATTATACTTTCACTTCTTCAGAGGCTCTCAGGATCAAAGATGCCAACTACTCTGTGATCTTCATTAAAAGGGAAAGGCAGCAGGGAGAGGGCTTGCTCACACAGTGAAAAGATCTTTTAAAACTCTTTGTCTCTTCAGACCATAATAACGGAACAATGACTCTCACTGGGTAATGGATGCAGGGTAAGAAGCAAAACAGTGCTGAAATCAGACAATTCGGTAGTTTTCTTCTTTTGTGCTTGGGGAAGGTGCCGTCCAGATCATTACAAATGCTTTATTGCCCCAGCATTTAACTGCATTGTAGGAAACCTGATGGGAGGAATGACCTTGAATAGGTTTTAGGAAATAGGTTTTGCGGTTCCAGCTGCTGCAAATTTAAGGGCAGGATTGTTGGCTTATGAAGCTAGGAGTGAAAAAGAAGTAAAAATTAATCAATTGCAGGACCATAAATATGGACAACTTTTTAAATACTAATATTGCATCTCTGCATAACTATCTCAGGGCCCTAAGGGCACCCTGGTTTCTGATTACCCTGGCCCAGCCCTCTGGGGCTCCCCCCACACTGCCAACAGCCCAGGATCCCATGTCAGCCCCCCGGGGCTGTTAGTCACTGCCCCAGTGATGCTTCAGCAGAGCCACTCTCCTGCTGCCCACAGCCCTGCTCAGCTGTGAGTGCCCCAGGCTGGGACCAGCACAGGCCTATGTCCCCATCCCCACAGAATTACTCAGTGCCTGGGGCTGGGACTCTCTGGGGTTTCCTGGTGCCTCCTCAGCAGTTCTGTTTTGCCATCTCTTGTAGGAAGACCCCAGCCCTTGCAGGGCCCTGACAGTCAGGTTGCTTTTGCTGGAATTTAGCCAGCACCTTTCTGAGGGTTTTTTTCCCTGGTGCTTTCTCAGATACATGACTACATCTGAGCAGACTAAAAATATTCTTATTTATTATTCAATAATCTCTTCATCTTTCACCTTGCTGCTGGGTTGCTTTGTAAAACTTTAACAATAAGCTCATTTGATTGAAGTGGAGATAAGGAGTCAGCTCATAAGTGGAGATTTTTGCTGGGAAACGATTTGTGAAACCCATGTGCATTTGGCCTGTCTGCTTGTTTCAAGACCTACAGATACTACCATAGGTAGTGACCTAAGAAGTGGGTGCTTGTTTGTTTCCACAGACATTTCAAGCATGTAACATAGGACAAACATGTTCTTTAACCTTTATTTAAAAATATTTATAACAAAAGGACTGAGCTCAACTCTAATACCCAGGAGCTATTCACCAACATGTAGCAATGCTCTAAACAGAGTATTTTCATCACTGTATTTTTTTTTTTTATTATTTGAATGATTCTTTTAATCAGAATATTTGAAGAAGGTATTTGACAATGTTGCTTTAAAGACTTTATGACAGGCACATGCTTGAGGCTGGAAGAGTGGGAGGAAGGAAGGGTTACTAATGTGAGAAGATATTGCAGACCACAACCACCCCTTTTCCCTCTTGTCCTGTGTTGGCTATTATGACATGGTTCTAGTTTTGGAAATATGTGGTTTCTATTTTTGCTTCTGAAAAAAAAGGAATACATTTTTCAACAACATTGTGACGAGAAACTGTCATTGCCCAGCCTGCACAACATATGCATGCACATGGTGGTGTGAGAATGTCTGTTTCATGAAGACTTGTTCAGGAATGATAAGGGAAGCCTATCTCTAACTCAGGCCATGTGTGTGTGCTCTGAAACACCTGTCCTACCAACCTCAGAAAACTTCACTACAAAGTATCCAAGGGGTTGTCCCAGTACAGATTGGTAGATATTTGTCACTTTCTGCTGCTTTTGCCACCAATGTCATAGGTGTGATAATAGTGGCTCTTCCATGCTTGCTGAAGAATCTCTTTCACTTGAGATATCCCTCCAGGGTTCCTATGTAAGCAGTACAGAAAAATAAACTATTTTCTCAGGACTTCCTGGAATCATAGTCCCAAAGGAAGGGAGGTTAAAAGAATTTTTTTTAAAAAAATACTTGTTAACTAAAAATGAAATAAAAATGTCTTATTAAACCTCTTTTACCTTAACTATACTGAGAAAATATACTGATCCAGCACATAACTTGCATAAACCACAGTCGTGTTTAATACTGTCAGAGCATGTCACAAATTTCTGCCCTTGCTCATTTCAAGGACAAAATGATGTTTAACATTGGGATAGTTAGAAAACAATTTTACCTCATACATTTTAACACTGCATTTTCCCTGTATACTGTTGAGCTTAGTTATTCTAATTTTGTCTTGAGTAATGTGTTTCTAATTTTGTTGTTGTGGCTGTTGTTCCCTAAGGGTATTTGGAAATGAGATTCAGCTTTTCAAAAAATGCTTAGATGTAGCAGACTTCTAATAATCAAATCAATGGAAAGAGTATTTCTAACTATAAATACTGAATACTTTATCATTAATACATGAAAAGTTACTATTCTTTGTTGGATACTGAGTTTTCCATTCGTGGTGTATGTAGCCACTTATTTCTCCTGAAAATATTCTATGCACACCTGGAAATCTCTATTCAGAAGAGCTAGTTGACATGTTTTCTACCAAAGTGTATGTCAGATGTGCTAGAATCCACAGCAAACCTTTTAAAACAAGAGGGCTGTGTGGCCATTGCAGTGTTCTGGCATTATGACCAAGAAGCTGTTTAATTTGGAAAAAAACAGGAGAAATTTCCTTTGAGATAGAAATAAGTGCAATTTTTCTTTCACTTATCTGGAAAAGTTGGCTTACTCCAGATCTGGAAGGAGGCATGTATGGCTAGGCAGGATTCAGGAGCTTTCCAACAGTGGCTCTTCTTCCCCTGTGTACAAAGGTGATCCATATCTTGCTATATGTGCCTTCTCAGGAGATGGATTTTTCTTCTTGAGGAGCTCTTCTACAGCAGCTTGTCTGCTCTACCCTACATCTCCCCAGCATTTTTATCTGAACCATTGAGGGCATCTGGAAGTAAAAGGAAAGTCCCAGACCAAGAACTTTGGAATGGCCAGTGCTCACTTTCCCTAATGGCAATAGAATCATCAAAGAAGAATCAGCAAAGGTGTCAGTGGGGCCTACACTTGCAGATGCTTGATTTACATACTGTAGATTACTCAAATAGGATAATGTGTTTAAAAAAGGATTATCTTGCTGGGTCTTGTTTTCCAAATATCAGCCCAGAGCAAGTTTTTACAGCTGATATACAATGGCCTGATAGAAATATTTATGGTAGAAGTTCTGCCAGCTCTTTAATGCCAGCAACACCCTGGCACCTTAGTCACTGAAGGACTTTGTTGTCAAAACGACTCTTTCTTTTGCAAATGACAATATGTTTGGGAAATACTGCTTGGTGCTTCTAAGAGTAGAGGCTCTGTGCTGGTTGGTGGTTAGCCAAGCCCACAGGTCCTGGGTGCCCATGTCCCCATGCAGCTCTGCCAGGAACAATAAGGGGGGGTATTCCTGCAGCACATCTCATCTTCAGGTAGGTTCCCAGAGAGTGTGGGAGCCACTCCTCACCACCTGCACTCACTGTCAGCTGCACAGCTCTTCTGTGGCTCGAGGCAGGAATGATCCTGGTGGTATGTGGGACACATGCTACCTGTCACTGCACATGCTGCTTGGAGAAAAGGCAGCATGTGCCCTAAGCCAGGACATGCAGCACACCCCAGCTCAGGCACTCACTGCTTGCCATGGCTGGCTGCCACATCCTGCCTGCCTGGAGACAGGACTTCTCTATCAGACTAAATAGATAACCATGTCTTTTTTAACATATTTTTAATGGAAAGCCTCCCATAAGGCTTCCTAAATACTTTTGACTACTCTGTGTGTGACTGTGGGGGATTTTCTACCTCCTTTTGATCTTGATTTAATTTCCCAGACTTGGAGCACTCCTGGTGAAAAATACCAAATATGTCAAATTATATTATATTATGTGTCTGAGTAGCATTCAGTGTCCTCATGGAAAAAATGTTGACATGGCAAATTCATGACAAGTCACTCTGCCTTTGTGGAACTGCTGGACAACCTTTCTGTGGACATGCCCTTGGGAGATATTCAGAAACAATGTCTCATATATTGGTATGGACAGAAGCTGCCTGGAATTTGGATAAAAAGGCAAATGTATTTGCTGAGCCATTCTTAGTAACACAACAGCTTGTACAGTAATATATTTGTTATTGGCCTGATTTAGGAGCAGGTTATGTTCAGCACATACTGTATAAAATTTCATGAAAAACAATGTGAGATAAGACCGTTGAGCTTTAGCTAACATGGTACATTGCCTACTTTCAGTTAGGCTCAATTAAATGAAAATTAGTGCCAGTTGTGTTTCATTAGTGCACCAAAAAGAGAGCTGTGTTTTTGTTTTCCAGAAAGTTGCTGAATCACATCACTGTGCAGAGTATATTCCTCAAATGGCCTTTCTCTAATGATGGGAAAAAAAAAAGCAAAAAAGAAAGCAGCAAATCTGTATTAAAAGTCAAATGATGAACCATATTATGAGGAAAAGTAATAGTATCCTTTTATTTTTTTATATTTCTCATGCTGCATTGCCTTGGAATTGAAGGGCATAGAGTATTCCTTTTCTCTTTTACTGCTGCATGGCTTGTGCTTAACTATTTATGTTGCAGTGCTAAGACCTGCTCTTGCTCCCAGGGAGAAACCACTAAAGTATTATTAGACCTAAATGCATGAGAAGGAAAGCTCTTAGTATAATTTTTTATGTATGAATATTCCATACTTTATACCCCATCCTTAGACTTTCACTAAAATGTAAGTTATCTGATGCACACACTGGTGGCCAGTCTTTCTACAAGAAGAATTCACAGGTGCAACATGGTAAATAATGCATGTATGTTTGCCGTGTATTCTGTTCTGTTTTTTATTTCTGATTGTTATTCTTAATTTAATAATGCATCTACTGCTCGGTCAAGCCTTGAACAAATGTTTTTTAGCTGCCAGTTCTTTAGTCTCTAAGACTGAAACTGAGTTGGTTTAATAATACCCAGTTTCTGTTAAACATTTTTTTTTTTGGCACAGCTCCTTATCTGTTAGAAAAAGAGAAACAGAAAAAGATCTTATCCTCTGTTTTATTGGACTATAATAAACACAGTTAGGCAAAGGCTTTTGCTACAGATTTGTGTCATGCTCAGCAAACACAAATCTGTCTGGGATGGGCCTTCTGGGCTTTACAGCCATACAAAAAACTA
This sequence comes from Zosterops lateralis, assembly GCF_965231275.1. Classification (NCBI taxonomy): domain Eukaryota; kingdom Metazoa; phylum Chordata; class Aves; order Passeriformes; family Zosteropidae; genus Zosterops; species Zosterops lateralis. The sequence continues at coordinate 29,980,861 of NC_139765.1, forward strand.
CCAGCTTTCTGGCCCCTCAATACAGGTATATACGGCTTAAAGACTTAAAAATTTTTGTGTATGCACATGTGAATACAAATACACATAATGTTCAGTTCAGTCACATAGCCTCTACTGACACTACTAACTAACGATAACGTTTCTGTATATTCTGTCTTCTGAAATGTCTTCTCTGCTTAATACTGCTTCTCTTATGTTGTCTGTGATATGGTTAGCTTTTTTTTTTTTTTTTTTTTTTTTTTTTTTTTTTTTTTTTTTGTTCAACAGGAAATGCCAGGCTTTTTTGACTGCATCTTTCCTTTTCTTCTAGGCACTGCTCTATTACTTTGGCTGTAGGTGTTGGAAGATGAAATTCTCTTCCGCTTCCAGGGAAGCAAATCTCCATCCTGCAATGTGCAGAGAAGCTGCTGAAATGCTGGGACAGAGAGACTGGGGGAAACACGAAGAAATTCCTGACTCCCTAGAGGGCAGAAAGTATGAACACAAGAAGAGGGAGGAGGAAGATGGTAGGTGTGAACCTGCATTTCTCTTGCCCATGCCCTGAGAGGCAGGTCTGGTGGTGCTCCCCCTGTTTGCAGGACAACTGCTCTAGCCCTTGCGTAGGGCTCTGCTCCCTAAGACATTTTCCTCCTCCACCTTCCTCTTTGCTTTCTCTCAGGATCATCACTTAGAGTTGTAAACGCCTCTTGCTAAGGAAAAGAAGGCGGCCTGCTCCCTCTAAAGGTTTCCCTGGTTGTTGCGTTCACAAACCAGCCTTCCAGGGGATCAGAGCTGCATGCTTTTGAAGACTCTCAAAAACGCTGAAGTGAGATGCATTTTGCATTTATTTTAAATTTAGAGAGGCTTTTTGTGCGTCCAAATGTGTGTGAATACGCATTTGTGTGTGTATGCGTGGGCATGTGTGTGTACATGTGTGTTCTCCAACACCTATGTATATAGCTACTTTTCCAGCAAAAGTCACATATTGAGCCATTTTACTGCTTAATTTTAGTCTTTTTTTTAGAACAAGTGCATGATCCTTTTGTGTGAACTTGCTGTTTGTTAATGGCTTATGACAACAAATTCCTGACTGCATCCTACCCTTAATAATGGAAGAGACACCATCTGAGCCAGCAGTTCCATGAACTCAGGCATGTTTCCTCCCCAGCATTGTCTATCCCAACTGCTTTTGTCTCCTCTCTGTCCCAGGACTCCGCCTCTTCATTTGCACCAGCATTTCAATTTCTGGCATCATTCTGGTAAGAAAAGCAACCTGTATTAACAACAACTCTGTAAATAAAAAGCCTATTTGTAATTTGGATCAGCTCAGTGACCTGATTTACAGCACAAACCCAAAAACAGTTGCAGAGAAACATGAGTGTGAAGAAGCAGCCAGAGGCAAGGTAGGGATGGGAGACAGACGTTCCCAAGCTGTCCTTGCAGCAAAAGTCCCCCTTTTGTATAACTACAGCTGCCAGGGTACCTTTGCTCTTGCACAGATATCAAAGGGAATTCCCCTGCACTGCCTGAAGTAACACTTTAGGGAAAAACTGACACATTGGTGAGTTATATATTAACCATTATATAGAGTGGCAGTGTGACAAGGCAGTGCGTTACTGATAAAAAAATAGCAAAATTTCCATTATGCAGAGCATGGTAATAGCTCCTAGGAAAAAATGGCCCAGTGTTTTCCACTAAATGATACTGTTTTCAATTCTTCCATACTTTCTGAAATGTGAATATATTGTTCAGATGTTTTCAATGCTAAATAAATGCCTCTGGGTGTTTCTTGTGGGTAGCTGAGGGGAGAAGGCAGGAAATGTTTTAGCTAAAATGACGCAGCTATTTCCAAGGAAGTGTCAGAAGAGCAGCACACAAGATTTCAAGAGTTACAGAAAAAAAAAATAATCATATCAGCACTGTGCTCAGTTTTCCTTCCCAAGATCTGACCTTGCTCTATGTTCAGCATTATCAGAGATCGGCTGCAATGAAGTTTAGGTTCTAATGTCTCTTAGGACACAAATTAATTGCTTTAACTTAAGTTTAAAAGCAGAACCTTGCCAGAGATGACAAATGGGAGTATTATATATCGCCAGACTTTGAAGTTTCTGGTGAAAACTGAAGCATAATGGTGAAAGAAAAAATAATTTAAGTTATGTAACACCTCACATATGGAATTGATAATGCTTTGTTTTTATATAGAATACATTGCTCTTCAGTGGTTATATACATACATATATATAATGAAGATGATTCCATTTGGTGTCCAATATGTGCTGTGCATTTTTTCAGGAAATTCAGGAGATTTAAACTTTTTGACTGATGATGATATTTTTTAAGAAGCTCCTTCTTTCAATCAATGTATTCTGCTACTTAATGAAAAGAACCCTGTCCATGTTTCAAGTCAATTGTGTGGTTTTCAAGAGACATTTTTTGACCTTCAAAACCACAAAAAATGATCCTTGCTTTAGACTAAAATACCATCTTTTTGAATTGAAAAAAAACCCCACGAACACCCTGCCCTTTTTTTTTTTCCCCAAAGCACTTCTTATTTCAGTAGTAATATATTTCATTACAGTTGTATGTTTGGAATTGAATTGCATGGAATTGATGTAGCCAAGGCTTTAAACACTTTTACATAATGAATAATATAACCAAAATCCCTGAGGTCTTTTTATCAGGAACTCAGACAGGCACTTAGAGAGACCCTTTTTCTACTCCCAATACTATGGGATGCATACTCTGCACTTGACAAGGTGAAATAAAAAGGGATTCAGATAACAAAAGGATGGTAATAAATACTAATGCATACAGGAGAGTTGAGGGTAGGCTATGTTCAGGGCAGGATATTGCTCAAGTGTGTTAGGGAAGGGAAGTACTGACAGGGATTTCCTCTCTACTCCTTAGATCTGCTAACCTCTTCATGTGGGTCAGGGTTGCCCTGGCATGTGGAGGCAATCTCTTTTCATCCCACCCTGACCTCTTGATGCAAACAGAGGCATGAGTAAGGGAGATGAATGATTTTGCTTAAATGACTGGTGCTGGCTGCCAAAGAAGCAACATTTCACAGAGGAGTAGAGCGGTGAAAGGCAAAAAGGGATAGCCAGGATTAGGTCAAAAGAAAGGCTAAGCAAAAGCAGAGAGAAACATTTAGGCCCAGGGATGAGTGAAGCAGAGTTTTGATGGGATTGATAAAATGCAGGATACAAGTGTACTTAGGAATAGCATGATTGTCGTTTTGATGCAAAGGCACTGTATGTATACTAGCACTGCAGATACTGATCATCTCTAAGCTGGTGCCAGAGGTCTGTCACACACACACCAATTTGGAATCGCTGCCAGTTTTCTGAGTACAGTGTGTCCAGATGATTACTACTACAAGTCTGCTGTAAGAAGCATGCAAGTTATGCCTATATCTGATATTCAGACTCCAAGAAAAGGGCAAAGAAATGCAGGTCTTTTATGTGACAATTTTGATCAGTCTCATCAGGAAAAAAAAAATAAATCTTTGTACTTGCCCATAAATTAAACACCTGTTGTGATTAAAATACAATAACATAATTTTCCGCTTGTTGAAAATGTTTTGTATACAAGCTTTGGCAACATAATTTCTCCTCACAGGAGGAAGACTGTAAAACAACCCAGCATTACCTTTCAGATGGTTATGCTATCACACTACTGTGTTGCACCGTCAGAATGTTGCAAAGCTACCCAAACATAACAAGGCTTGGGAGCAATGTATTCCTTATTGTATGCATGACCTCATCTTCAAAGGAAGATTAGCATTAGCAAACTTAAGATGATGGAAAGGGAGGAGTTGGCTTAAAATTCATCTCAGCAACAATAGGGTTCAATTAAAAAAAAAATCCATTATTGTCATTGTCCTCTTTGCCTGTTCTACATGCAAATATTCTTTTTTATTTCAACAGGGGCAATTGCCACAAAAATCAGGATGAACAAATTTCTCATGTACATACCAAAGCAACGTCAGAAAGTGGTGTTCAGAGCAGTTGGAATGGCTGTTTGGGCTGCTCAGTGGGGCCATGAAGATCATGCTTTGGGCTGGGGGCAGGCACCTGTGACTGCAAGGCAGAGGAGGGAGCTGCCAGTAGCTGCCAGCAGCTCTGGTGTCAAGACTTACGCAAAGCATGACTAAAACAATGCCACTTCTGAATACAAGATTCCCCTATTTCTTTCTTGCTTTAGTGAGAAGAGCTCTGCAGATGTGGAGACAGGGACAAAAGCAGCCAGTATTTCCTCTTTTTCTACATGCTAGTCAGCCCTGTTCATGGGGCACTGGCTCATCCCTCTGGCCTCTGAACTGAGAAAAGAAGATTCTCCTCTTCCAAGTAACTAATGAATCATCCCTTTTAGTACATAGCATGCATGACTGCATTGTTAAAAGCAGTCTTAATCACTCACTGAGAAAAATGTTATTGATCATTTCTCCCTTTTAGTTGTTAAGTGGAAGCCTTGGCAGTTGTGACTCACAGCCTATGTGATGTGGCAAGCCCAGAAAGACTTTAGTAGATTTTTAGATAATTGTAGAAGCCCTCTGCATCTTATTCCTTACATCTTCCTAGTATAGCTATAATTTGGAAAAAAATTCTTAGTTTTATATTATTCTAGAAATCATTGTTTTGCAGATAGATTTGTCCAGAACTTTACACCAAAATTCAACGAAGAGAAGGATTTGTGATGGGCAACTGACTTATAGCAGGGAATAGGGCAAAACAGCTTCTGGGGTGGAGGAAGCCCACCCCCTATTTTGCCTTTAGCTCTGTAGTGATGTTGGACATGCCATGCATACAGCAGTTCACCCTGGTTTATAAGCATAGGACTATGTCAACAGAACAGTGAAATGAAGAAAAAATAAGTAGTGAGAGTAAATTTGAAGGTTCTTGACAGCTTCCTGGAAAGAGAATGAATGGGTCTGAGGTACGAAATAAATTCTCTTGTTTATTTGGAATTGCCAGAGGCAGAGAACAGTGAATAGGTAAAATGTTTTCAATGTGATATGAGAAAAAATGTATCTGTAGCTATTTCAAACGTAGACAGGTATAATGATTGACATACTCGTGTATTAACTGCATAAAAAGTACTAGGGTAAAAGATTATTGATGCCAAATGGTAAAGTTTTCAGCTGGTGCAGGAGGACATAGTTAAGACAGTCTATACCCTCTTAAATCAGTCTTTCTATGTTTGTATGTCTATTATATAATATGGCTGTATTCTATTATTACATCCAAATTATTTAATTGAATCAGTCACTTGTTCATTCCTCCACAAAAGCAAAAGCAGCTACAGGGCCTCCATGGAGGATGAGGAGGAGTAAGACATGTAGGGACAATTCTGGTAGTGAGTGATTGAAGCATGCTTGTTGTTATAGTTTTTTTTTTTCTGTTATTTCCCACAAATAACCTTTCTCATTCATTCTGAACAGAGAGCTTCCCCACGTGCCCTCCACAACACTACATGAAGTATTGCTGGTCAGCAGACCCTCTGCTCTCCCACCACAGCCTTCCTTAGCTTCTGGAAAATGGAACCAACCTCTGCTGTGAGCAGACACTTAGGAGGCAAAAAGGAACCCAGCTAGTGATTGATTGTGTAATGGTACTAAAAACACATGCATTACACATCTTCATCATGTTTGACTGCAGCTGGGAGCAAAGGTGATGTAAAATACTATATGATAATAGTTTTCTTTCAGCATCTTTGCTTAGCACTGGATAAGTAGCTTTTTGTTTCTTGGACTGTCATTGTTGGGAAAAGTATTGCCATTAGCTGTAGGTCTTAAAAATATCCTTTAATATATGGAAAGGAAATGGGATTTATTTTGAGACAGACTCTTGCCCTGCTGGTACGTTGCTTGATGAATATAGTCACTTGATGGAAGCATGCTGCCATGGGGGAACAGCCTTTGGGATCTGTCCCTGTGTCAGCTCAGCTCTCAGAGAATGACAGAAACCATTGTGGAGGAAGCAGATGTTCCTAGTGGTATCACAAAGAAAGAACAGGCAAGAAGACATTTGAGAAGAAGGGCATCCTAGAGACTCTAGCAAAACTGCATTTGATGTCTTCAAGGGAGGATTCAGTGAGAGCAGAGATTTGGAGTGAGCCTTGCTGGGGGATAGCTCTTGAGAAAAGCTGAGAAGCTCCAGAGACCTCCCCAGCCATCATGGGCTTGGTGGGGGTTCACATTTTGTGTCATGACCCTACAGAGGGTCAGAAGAGTGTAACTTGTAGAGCTGAAATCCCAGCCATCCTCTGGATGGGTTCTAAAGGGTCCTAAAAGATCGGTAAGTAGTGAATAGTAACTATAAAATTCTAGCCTTTACATTGTTTTGTCTTTGTAGGAAATAGCTTGGGCCTTGACAGCTGAAAGTGGACAGACCTGCTATAATCATCTGTAGCAGTTTTTGCCATGCAGAGTTAGTTATAGTAGCCAGCACTTGTTCTTTGTGAGTAGCAGGCATCAGGGAACCAACATCTTTAATAAGAAACAGCAATTTGAACTTCTGACTGTGACTTTAGTTTGAAGTCTCTTTAATACTCTTAAAATATATTTCAGTTTAATAACCTCATTCAGGATCAATTTTTGCTTAGATTTGAGAGCACCTTTTATTATCTGCTGTTTCTTACATTTATAAAAATGGTACTTAAACATCAAAGGAACCTTTAAAGAAATAAGCTGCTTGGATCACTTCAGTAAACAGCTTATTGCTACTAATTGCCCACCACTTTATAAAACCTCTTTCTCTTTTATGGCTCTTCCATGCAAAGCCCCAGTGACACTGACTCCATATCTAGTATCCCAATATTTAATGTATAAAACTGTGACCCTCAATTCATTTTTTCCCTTCCTTTACCCATATTTCTAAGTCTCAGCTCTCTTTGTGAAACTTCAGAGCCAGGCCATAGCATTGTGTATCTGGAGGATTCCCACTAGTTCCCACGTTCAACCACGTCTATGGTTATGGTCTCATACACCTCTCTGACAGGAACATCCACATGCTATCCACCTTTCCATGTCAACAGGGCCTCAAGCTGTGTTTCTACCTAACAGGAACACCAGTCCTTAATGGGAGTCAAAAGTCAGCATGACCAAAAATAGCCTTGCTCATGAACTATGTGTAGTGGGTTTTCTCTTTCCTTAGTGTAGACTGGAATATTGATTTCAAAACCTTACTGAGGTCAGGTCCCACGATGTACAAGAAAGCCAAGAGCCCAGCATTCAATACTGGGACATTTCTTTGAAGTCTCGAAACACTGAATGCCTCCTCATCTTTCTCTGCCTTGGGTCAGGCAACAAAACGCATGTCCTGTACAAATTATTGTGGACATAATATTGCTGGCCGGTTGAGAAATGATGTAGCAGTAGATGACCCTCACCTCCTCCTAAAGACAAATGACCTTTTAACCCTTATATCTTACTATACTGCCAGAATCCTGGGAATACATTACACAAGCTTAAAAATGTAAGATTTTAATACAAATCAGTATTGTCCAATTACCTACCAAAAAAAGGGCTTTATTATTCCCTATGGGAAATCTCTACATTTGATCAGAAATGTCTAATATGAATAAAATGCCCTAACCTCAAAGAGTATGCTTGATTTTCCATTTCTTGATCATTCAAATAATCTGGAAAATCCATCAAGAGATTTTGGTGCATGAAACACATATGCTAGGCAGGTAGTTAAACCACCACTGAGACTTTTCCTAGGTTGGATGATTTTATTTGGTTTTGAAATCATTAAAAAAAAATAAATTATAATAATAATAATAATTATATGATGCTTTTCTTGCTTCTTTGGTTTTAAAACTTTTTGAGGCAGAGATGGCCCATGCTAAAACCTTCTACAATATATATCCAGTTTTGGGGGAGCCATTTCAGTGCCAAGCTGGAAGTAAGGAGTGAATATTGATTTTTGGAGCAGGTATATCACTGGCATTGCTCTTACCATTACAGCTAACAATCGTCTAAGGAAAGACAGGTCTAGAAGCCAGGCTGGGGTTACATGACTTGGCAAATTTGGCTTCAGATTACTTAACTGTAGATCAGAAAAATTAGCAGCAAAACTCCAGGTGTTGTGCAAATTTATTCTACCCAACAAAATGTATTAACATTGTTTTAAAGCAGATACTGTCTTCTGGCCAGCTTTATAATGCATTTGATGAGGAAGAGTTTTGCCTGCAATCACCTTGCAGTCAACAGAAAGTATAAAACTATTTTAACACTATAACCCACACTCTTCTTAGCTCAGATGATACAGAAATTCAGTGGTGCATGTGTATTTGTTCCAGATTAAATCAGTATTGTTAGCTGACCCAGTAATGCATCTAGCTGGCATTAATAGAAGCGAGCCTCAGCTGCTGAAGGGTTGATCCTTGATAACTGTGTAACCACGTGGCATTTCATCATGCACAGGAAATGCATTTGTTCCTTTTTCCTTCACTGATACCCAGTGCCTCTTTGCCCTAGGCTTTGGTTATTATTCCATTAATAAATTAGATGGTTTGGGGTTATTTTTGCTTCAGTATTTTATGAAATTGCAAATTTCACATGCTCTATACCAGAAGAAGGTAAATGAAAGGTCCTATTCTTTAATTTCTTAATAAAAACATTTTAGCTCCAAAAAAACCCCACAAAACAAAATACCCAAAAACCAAAAAAGCTTAACTGAGAATGATTTTTAATCCTCCTTTGTTTATAGCCAATATCCTTCCTCGTGTCTAAAACATTACTACAATTGCTAAATAGACAGGTTTGGCTAGTACTGCAAGAAAATCAAGGGCTGGCCAGACAGCATTTAGTGTGCATAGACTTCTAACACTAAAAAACAAGTCTGGATGACTTTGAAAGGTTAATTTTATAATAACAGATACCATTAAGCATTACATGATTAGTGTAATGCTCTGGGTCTATTTGTTTACTGTTTTAAGAAAGCCTGTTAACCTCCTTTTATGGTTAAAATTCGGCCTCTTTATTTAGCAGCCTGTATTGTGACCATTTAAAAATGTTTAACTGAATTGCTGATGCGAGACATGTACACAGTGACTCTCAATACAGCCAACATTTATTGCATCTACTTATATACAAGGCCATGAACAAATAATGCATTAATGTTCAGAGAGAGAGGACAGTATTTGAAGCAGTGGTCTGTGGACCTTCTTATTAAAAAAAACCCCAAAAAACAAAGAAAACCCATGCAAAAGCTTGTTATTGCACTTGGTTAGCTTTGTGTTTGAAAAAAACCAACCCATGTCAGACCTTCAGCATTTTTTGCAGTTATGCAGAAGAGTGGCCAAAATTATGCCCCTAACTATTATCATTAAATTTAATAAAATTTAAAGAAAAATCTTCCAACATTAAATCTTCATACACTGAAAATACATTTAATGTTTCTGCTGTAACTAGGAAAGTCCTACTAAGGTTAATTTTAATAACCATTAATAATTACATGCAAATTGTCACTATTTCCCCTTCTTCTTTCATTTGGCATTTAAACTATTTTGCTTAAAAATCTTTGAAATAATCTCAAACGTGCCTAGACTGATGGAGATGAATAAGTTTGTGTCTAAGAGGAGGGAAAAAGGAGCTACATATGCATATTAGCACATGCCAAAGTGAACAGATAAGTAACCCCAAAGAAACTATTATTCAAAATATTTTAATTTTACTCTGCTGTGAAATTCCACAAAGCCTCTTTCTTGTTCCTTTTGACCCATTTTCTGTGCCATTTACTGGAAAGTACCTAGATGAATTGCCAGCTCTTCCTAATGTCTCTGGAGTAATGGGATCAGAATGGACATGGTATCACCACAGCTTTTGATGGTGGAATTTAAAAATGTTTCTTTTGTGGCAGGCTTTCAACTTTATGCAGAATAATTTCTTAGCTGAGGCATTTGGCAAAGAGTGTTCTGCATGACTCAGCAGCAGATCTTCTCCATCTCAGATTTTGGTTATATTAATATGAGGTTTATTTTTTACATGAACTTATACATATTTATGACTTAAGTTCCCTTGCATGTTGTTGGGCTTTCTCTAGCTCCAGTGCCTGTCTCTCCAGCTACTCCAGCAAAGCTACATGGCATATGCTACACAGGGATTCAGTATTGAGGTGGATGGAAAAGGAATCAGTGACTGGAGCAACTTTTTTGTTGATAATAGAGATAATTCTGTTATTCTGTCCTTAATTGGGGTTTCTTAGGGTGAGCTGTGGAAATTTTACAACGTTCAGATTCTGCAATAGTAGAATGAAGTCATGACTTTGAGCTCTTGGATTTGGTATTAATGCTAGCCATGCAACCTTTATTAGTACACACACTCATGACTCATGCAAGTAATTGTACTGGCTTGAAAGAGGCTCTCTGTAGCACGGGAACTGGCCTCGAGTCACCAGCTCTTTATTAGAGGCATCACCACAGAGCCAGCCAGGTTCTAAAGCAGCTGAGCAAACACACTCTCTCTAATACATGCAGGCAGAAATACTGGTGCTCTGGCCAACCTCTTCAGTACCATGAGTGAAGAATTATTTTTCCCTGTAGTGAAAAGGGAATGGGTTAGGAACCATTGGTGATTAGTTCAAGCATAGACTAAAACTACCCTATGGGTTTTGCCTTGGTCCTTAGGGGAGCAGAAGTGGCTTTTTGTGCCTTTCAATATCCCTTTTCCTCTGCTCCCCACTGCACACTTTTTGAACCCATGGAGCAGTAAACCTCTAAACAGAAACAGACATAGATATCTCAAAGGTGGTTACGTTTCTTTGGCTTCTGACAAAATTAATGACTGAGTGGAGGTGAAAGATCCATGTCTGTGCTACTGGAAAGATCAGCAAGTTAATCTCCTGTGCAGCTCTGAAGTGACCACAGCACATCCTGTGTGGTGGGGATCTTGAGTTGCCTTGGAGAGACAGAAGATGAAATTTCTGTAAAAGTAAAGCTGTGGGAGATATTTTTCATGGGATGATAGACTTAATGTCTTTCACTGCTCATAAATAATTTGGTTATCACCATCTAACTGGTTGCAAATAGATTTACTAAGTAATATTTGACTCTTCTATAAAGCTTTTCTTCTCAAAAATCCAATATCTTTTCACCATAGATATCAGTATTTCTTTTTTTTTATAGCTGGAGAGTGCTACACGGAGGACAGTTTTGGGCTGATTACCCAAATCTGTATATAAATTATATACAGTTCCCAAGTCTAAGACTAGTGCCCAAGCAACTGATTATTCTGAATTTGCTAACAACAGTTTAAAATAATCCAAAATATTTTTCCAGATTAAACACATTTATTTATGCTACTAAAGCAGAGAGGGAAACAAAAAGTCAGTAACAAAATACTGAGAGTTCAGTCTAAACTGTCATACTCTTTTGAAGGCAAGATATATGCTATAATTTGAATATTTAGCTATTTTCTATTTTAAAATATAGTCTATGTAAATAGTAAGATCAGTAACAAACACAAATTTTCATAATTTGAGAAGTCTGAAATGTCTTTTAGCTCTTCTTAATATCTCAGTTCTCCTATGGCTGCTGTGGAGTAGATGTACCCTATTTATGCAGGTGGCAGGCAGGGAGGGACTGGTACCTGCCAGGTGTAGCACCTGTCCAGCAAGGTCTACGTGCCCCCATTATATAAGAGTTGTCCATATGTGCTGCTAAATAGCCCTGCCTTCAGCTGAAAATACATTTTTGCCCAAATCTGCACTTCATAAATCTTCCAAATTTTGTTGTACACCCTTCATAGAGTTATTGAGGTTTGTAAAGACCTCCAAGATCATTAAGCCCAACCTTTGACCAAATATCACCATGTAAACTAAACCATATTCTTTAACCAAACTGTGTTCAACTGAGTTTCATAGAGCTCAACTTGAAATGAGAGAGCTTCAGAAAAAGATATGGGTAAATTTGAAAGATAATTACTGAAAGTATATGGAACAGCACACAGTGACAGTCAAAAGTGTACAGTTTAAGAGCTAGGAAAAAAAAAAAACCCAACCAAAGGCTGATACCTTTTATAAATAGGATACTTAAAAACATCTTGAAAAAACGGGATACTTTTCCAGTGCTGCACATCATGAACCAAAGGAGCTTGTGACCAAGCGATTTTGAGGTCAGGAATTTTACATGACTGAAAATAGTCATCTGTATAAACACTGAAAACATGTAGGACAAAAAATAGCCCAGAAACTTGTAGGCCACAAGTGTAAGCAAGCATATGTACTGTGCATATACCACACATATTCCTTGCCATTTTCTACCAAATGACAGTGGTTCATTGTAGCCCTCACTTGGGGTACAAGATTGTGTGAACACCAATTCTTGTAAGCCATAGTCCAGACATCATTGCTTTTTATTTGACTATATACATAGGCATTAAAAACAAAGAACAACTCCCCAAACTCCCAAAAAACTCCCGCAGTTATCTATTGGAAGATCTGAGAAGTGCTGGTGCACACTGGGCCATCCTGGAAACTGTACAGTCAAAAGACTGATTTCAGTTCTGTACTGAAAAAAATGCTGGCTTTTACAGATATGCAAGAGGTTGTTGTAGTTCACACTCTCAGTCTTCAGCTTGTGTTTAAAGGATAACGTACCTGTTCCCAGCTGGTTTTGGAAAAATCTTTGCTCAGATTGTGTTCTGAGACTTTCTACCAAAAAGTGACTCCTTAGAAAGGCACCTTCTAACCCTCTGGTCACCAAACCCTTAACAGAGTTTATCAGCTTGGATGAAATTAAAGTTTACAGCTCCCATGCCTGAGGACCCAGCCTATTTACCAACAGCTGAAAATTCTATTGAATTTTAGGAGAGCACATGTGTCTTGGTTTAGACAGACAGGTATGTGCCAGGGAAGACTGGAGTCTCCCTTGGAATGTAAGCCCTGCCCCCCTCCCTTCCCTTTCCAAATTATTGTAAATTTGCAATTAAAAGGCTGTCAGGCAAAGATTTTGGGAATAGGTATAGCAGTTCTTTATTAGGGATATTAAAAAAAATAAAATAAATAAAAAAGCTATAGTACAAGAGAATAAGCAAACAAACAAGGAATCCCAGAAAACCCTGACAGAGTCAGAAATACAACCTGACTCCCTGTTGGTCAGGGCACTGGAAACAGTCCCAAGTCAGCCCTCCTGGAGTGGACACGTGGTCCTGTTGGAAGCAGAGATGGTCCTGTGGAGCCAGGGGTCCAGAGATGGGTCCAGTCTTCCTTTGGGAGTCCCGTGGGAACACTGGATGCCTGGTGACACTTGTGGCTCCTTTTTATCTAGGTGAAAATGGTTTGGCTCCTCCTCCCTGGGTAGAGCATCTTCCAATAGGATGATGAAATATGTCATGCCATTGGTGAGCTTTAATGGTCCATTAACAGAAGATATTCCCATGGGGGTAGTGCAAGAGTGAACAGAGATAAGAAACAGTACCCCAGCCAGTTTTAACAGCTGGCTTGGGAAGCAGTGGAAGACTGAGCAGAGATAAGAAACAATAAATACCCCACCTGTTTTTAAACAGCTGGCTTGTTAATAGAGAAGGCAGTTACCCTCTCCCTTCTGGAGTTACAACAGATAAAGAAAAACCTCACCAACTGAGCTTTGGCCACCTCTTTGTTTTGGTCAAGTACTCTTAAGTATTCAACACTTAGTCTCCTTGGTAACTTATGGGGAAAGAATTCTTTAAAGCACAAAAGGAACAAACCTAACCCCCAACAACATGATATGAATTCATAGACATTACCATACACACAATAACTAAAACCAAGGATGTCCACTAGAAATGGAAAAGATTTAATTTTTTTCCCCTAGATCTCGGCCCCAAGGGTGAGTTTTTATGTGGATTGTCTAGTACGTAAAAGCAGCCACACTGCAATCTTTCCTTACAGCCAGGATTTAATAGGGTCTCTCCTCTCCCTAGCTACCTATTTAAATTTGTAGGAACTTAGTATCTTTCTTTTTTATTTAATACTTAATACTTTAATATTTATTTAATACTGTTGTATTTGAAATTGGCCCATAGATTAGCAAGTTACTGAGGGAATGATGCTTGGACAGGGAGACAGATGCATGTGTTCTAACATCCACACAAGGAAAGGATCATGTATTTCCTTTCAAGTTTTGCTAAGAAAAGCCTCCTCTGATATAAAACTTTTAACCAGTGTCTTCAAAATGCTGTCACCTTCCTCTGAGCACTCAGGAATTGCTAATCTAGGAGAGTAAAAAACATTCTACAAAGATGGGTTGGTCAAGTTATTTGGGTCTGGCAGTTTCTTGTGTAGGCTGTCACTCTTGTTGAAATATCTATAAAAGCTTGTAGTCATTTCTGTTTAGATTCAGAGTAAGTATCTATGGTCTGCCTAAATATTTCAAGATCTGTACAACTGTTCAAACCCAATATTATTCCCGTTATTAATCCCAAGCAAAAATTTCAGAAAAAAACTAACTGCCAAATTTCAAAGCCATTTTGTACTATGGACACATAAGAATGATGTCATGAGTGTGGCCAAAGTCACCACTCATCAGCTGAAGCCATTAGCAGGTGTGTGTGTGCTCTTTATGTGTCTCAGTTGTGGATCCAATGACATTAACATGAAACACACTGGAACTTGTAGCTGGAGCAAACTGAGCCCAGTCACATAACCTTGCCATGCTTCAAGCCTCCAGCTGCTGCAGCCAAATTCTTCTGGTCATGTGCTCACAACTCACGCAATGTGTGAGGATTTCAGAGTACTTAGAAATGTCAGCTCCTGGGTGGAAAAATGTTTTTGATCTTTACAGCACAACTGGTGCTCTGCTGTGATATTTGTTCTAGTTGGCACAATTAGTCATTGACCAAGTGTATTAGTTACTCGTGACACTTTGTCTGGCATCCAACATGTAAAAATTGCAGCTTTTGGATAGAATGGGGAACTGTAACTTGTTGAATTACATATTCTAGAGGGTACAGGTATTTCAGCAACTCTCTTGTCACATCTGATGTGGCGTTTTGCCTCAGCACCTATAGATACTTATTCCTTCTCAGTTAAACTTGTGAGGAAAATTAATCCACAAACAGCAGAGGTTTATGAACAAAAAGGAGACAGAGGAGCTCTGTAACTTAATTTGAATAAAGGGAGAAGTCGTGGGGCATTCCCCATTTTTAGGGGATGCAGCCTTTTTTAATCCTAATTTCCTGGCTGTGTTTTCCCTCTCTCCTTTCCCCATTGGCTGAGGTACTTGAGAGGTACAGACTCTCTGAAACGCCCAATATCTAAGACCCCCCCTTCTAACGTATACCTCCCTCCCCATTTTATTTTCCCTTGTGTCTTCATTTTCTCTAAATCCAGAGATTTAGCACAATCTTGAGTGAGTAACAGTCTGTGTCAATTAGTGGAATTCCTATGGAATTTATGGTTCCCTCCATTGCTTCTTTCACCTCTCCGTTTCTGGCCTTATCTACCATCAGGCCCACAGGTTGTTTGTAAAGGCATCTCCTTCTCATTCCTTTCAAACGGATGCATTTTTGGGTTTACCTTTCTTTCTTTCCTATTTTTTTTTTCTTGAAGGTAGGTGTCTGTTTGTGTAAGATTTTTTTTCTGATATTTAAAAAACACCCAATGGGTCATGCCACAAGGTCGTCTTTTCAGCTGAGGACTTGAAGCAAGGAGCTGCTTCATCAGAATTTCTTTTAATTATCCAAACAAGTTCGCTTCACCAATCCTCACCGAACGCGCCTTTCTCAGTACTTTCAGTGCCGCACGAGCAACAAACTAACGCGGCGCTGCCTTTGCGCTTTGCCCCCTCCAGCGAGCCCTCAGCTGCAGCTCAGACTACAATCCTTTCCTTCTCTCGGCCGATGCCAGACTGATGCCACAGCAAGGGGCCCGCAGCTGTCGGGAACCTGGAGCAGCCCCGAGGGGAGAAAGGCCGGGGGCAGAGGCACCGCCGCCCTCCGTCCTCTCCGCCCCGCCCTCAGCAGCCAGGACAGCTCTGGGGCGGCGGGACCGCGGGCACAGCGCGGGGACAGGCCGAGAGCTGCGGCTCCGGGCCCCAAGGAGCGATAGGGCGCAGAGCCCCTCCAGTCCCGGGAGCAGCCCCGGCGGGCCGGCGCTCCGCGTCTCTGCCCCGCTTTGCCCGCCCCGCTCCCCACGGCCGGGCGGCGGCCACAGCCCTTCCCCGCGGGCCCGGCCCCTCCCCGGGGCGGAGCGCGGCGGGCCCGCCTCCCCGGCCGCGGCGGCTGTCACGGGCCGAGCGGGCCGCATCGGCTCCTGCGGGGCGGGGGCGGCGCTGCGCGGGGCCCCGCGGCTTCCCCTCGGCCTGGCTGCTGCTGCCCGGCGGCATCCGCGCTCTCCCACCATGTTCCGCCGGATTCTGCAGCGGGTAAGGCAGCGGGCCCGCCCCAGCGGCGAGGGCGGCGTGCCGTGCCGTGCCCGTGCTGGTGCCGCTTCCTGGTGCCGGCCGGGCTCGGAGCTGCGCTCCCCGAGGCGGAGCCGGAGCCACCGGCCCCGTCCGGCCGTCCCACGGCGCAGGGGACGGGTTAGGGCCGTCGCGGCCCCCGAGGCCGTGAGTTTGCCCGCCCCCGCCCTCTGGCCGGTGTGCGGCCCGAGCCCCGACGGGACGGGACAGGCCGGGCCGGGCCCGCCGTCCCGGCTGGGGGCGGTGCCGTCCCCCGGTTACGGGCGGAGGCGCTGGCGGGCCGGGCGGTTCCGCGGCCGGGCCTGGCGGAGGGGCGAGGGGCGGCCCTGGGGCTCCTTCCGTAGCGCGGCGCCGTCTCCGCCCTCCCCCTGCGCCCCTGGCCGCGGCTACGGCCACCCAGGCGTGGATAGGGCCGGGTGAGGGGAAGCCCGGCCTGGGCAGAGCCACCGCCGCGACCTGCCGTGATTTCCTCAGGGGCCGGCAGCAGGCAGTACGGCTCTCAGCGCCGAGAGCCTGCCCGGCAGCCGCCGTCAGGCTGCCTCCCGTGTTTTAGAAACCGGCTTTTCCGGCAGCTCTGCCGGGCTTGGGAAGCCAAGTTGTGACACTCATTTATGAAACCCTTCTGGCTTGCCCAGATCCCCGCCCGGTGCCGGTCGCCTGCAGATGTCCCGCGGCTCTGGGGGAGCTGGCAGGAGACAGGGCAGGTGCCGGCCCCGGCCCTGGGGGGATGCGCGGAAAAGGGTTGAGTCACGGCGGCGGCGGGCAGGCAGCGCTCCGCATCCCGCACCGCCACAGAGCCCTGTCTGGGCCGCGCAGGAGGCGCTCACGAATAGAGGGAAAACCAGCTGCTCTCCCCGTGTCATCTGCTGGTGCTTCCAAAGCGTGCTGTCTGTGTAACACCTCTGCGAAAGAGCGTTTTATTGGAAACGCTAGCTTGCTCTCTTTATCTGCCGTGCAAAGAAGCGTTGCTACAAGAATGAGAGTTTGGGGAGATAAAGTAAGCATACCGCCAACATTTTTTAGTATAAAACATACCTCAGGTTATTTTTTGGTCATAGACTCTGAGCATGTGAAGATCTTTGTCTGTTCGGAGCTTCGTGTTTACAAGGAAAAACTTCCTTCCTGAAGCTTAATTGGAAGCCCTGCTCACAAGCAGGGAAACTTAGTATGGGCCTAATTAAACATTGGCAGCAGTTAACTGGGTGTTTATTACCAGGCCATCAAGGAAGGCTTCTGTGAGAGGGGAAAAAATCTTCATACAGTGC
This sequence comes from Zosterops lateralis, assembly GCF_965231275.1. NCBI lineage: Eukaryota > Metazoa > Chordata > Aves > Passeriformes > Zosteropidae > Zosterops > Zosterops lateralis. The sequence goes on from NC_139765.1 coordinate 29,998,494, forward strand.
CAAAGGATATTCCCCCAACTGTGAATTCAGCTAAGACATTTTATAAAAATTTAAAGTCAGTGCAAAAGTTTCTGTGTGAGAAAAATACATCTTTTCCTAAAAGACTGAACAAATAGTTGTTCTCCAGTTGCTACTGAAAATTACAGGAGAGCTTGTTGCCAGGAAAGGTGAAACAAACTTCTTCCTGCCTAAAAATTAAATAGAGAAATACCAAGGTTTTTGAATGTATTAACCTCTTAATTGCTGAAAAGAACTATGCTTTTAAAAGTTCACCTTATACTAAAAAGGGCTTTAGGCATTTTGTAAAAATAGTCATTGTGTGCACAACCTTGTACATACATCCCATTTCGACTTGCACTCTGGTTGGCAAACTGTGACAAATACGTCTGCTGTACTTCAGTAATTAAAATGAATCTTAGGTTATGTGAGGTCTTTTAATAAAGAGCATAGTTATTAATATCTTTCATGTGTCTGGTGCAGTAATTTGAAGGATAAGGAACCTCCTCATGACCGTTTTATTGTCCATCATTTGTGTAGCTGACAAAAACCCCCTGCATTTCTGTCACTGAAACATAGCTTCTTGCATATCTGTTTGGTTTGTTATATGATTATAGATGATGCCACCCTTTCTAGCTAGAGAGCTAGTCATTAATGGTGAAAATAACTTGAGTTATAAAAGCATGTTTTTTGAAAAAGGAATTCTTTATAACATTTCTTTTTATTGTAACTCAGCTGGGTGGCAAGCTGCAAAGGAGTAAGACAACAGCTACAAAGATATGGTTTATAGTTTCTGATTCCTGAAGTTTCAAAACATCAGATGTTTCTTTTTCATACTACTTCTCTACCTTGGTGACCTTTTTATTTCTTCCAGAGTTGCAATTTCTGTTTTCAAAAGCATCTTCATGTTGAATGACACGTTTTCAAAGTAGAAAGTATTATATACTGAACATTACGTACTTAGTTTTTGAGTTTAGTATCTCCATGCTGTCTTCAACTAGCTCCTCATTTTACATCCTTTCCTTACAAGCTTCTAATTTTTTTACAAGTTTCTAAATTTTGTGTGTGTTTTCAACTTGACTTCTCAGGGATCCACCTGTTTTGTATGTTTGCAACATAAAACTCCCTTTTGTACGTTGTTGCCGCTTCCCAGTTTCATGCATTGTTCATCATGCTGATCTAGAAAAAGGTAGTTTTTCCCTGCATGGAATGTCTGAGACATGACTCTCCTGCTCAAATAGTTTGGTTTTTGTCAGCGGATTCCTTGGAGAGCAGTCTTTTCTTTATTGTGCTTGACTTTGATGCCCTTTGTGGGTGTTGTGTCATTTCTCTGTTGTTAATCTACTACTGGGACAGTGGCAGTTGCCTCTGGCCTGTTAAAGCAGAGCTCATTTCTTTTAATTGCAAGGAGGAAGTTTTTATTTTCATCTGGTAGAAAACTGATTACTTTGACCTCCTTCTGAGCCTTCTTCCCATTGCTTATGATTTTTTAGTGGACAACTCAATTATTGGACCAGTGTGACTACTATTTATGTTATTTTTTGCCTCCGTTATTTGTCTTTAACTGAATGTCTACAACTGTTGGTTACTGTGCTTTTCTATTGCTTTCTGTTTCTAACTAATGCTTGAGTTTTTGGTCTTGAGATCTCGGTGTCTGGGGGAGAACAGATCTTTGCAGGCATTTCTGTAGCTCAGGTAGTACAGTTGCCTTTTCTCATACTCCAGGCTCAGGTACAGAGATATTTACTTGTCTGAAATCATTGCATCTCATACCTGACTTTAATTTCCTTTTCACGTTTGTAAGTACAGGGCTCTCTAGATAGCATGTTTACTTGGATGGATTCTGAACTGCAGCTGTGGCTCTGCCCTCTCCTCAGGAGTCCAAGGGAGCATGTGTGCCTCTTCCTGGGCACAAAGTGTGCTTGTGTGAAACTGATGGCATGATGGGAAAGAAAAGTTTCATGCCCTCTTAAGTCAGGAGTCATTTCATTTTACAGAGTCATAAAGTAGTGTCACACTGCTTTAGAAGTGAATGGTGTAACTGTTCTGTATGGCAAAATATCCTGTTCCTAGCACTGAGAATTCTTTGGCAACAAAGGCTTTGGCCTTCTTACCTTCTCATTTTTGTGTCTTGTTTGTTGCTTCAAGGCCTTTTTATGGCTGCAGTAGTACTCTTAGGAGTAGTATTTAAATCTGTGCTGGAAAAACTATTAAATCTGTATTTTTTCACATCTTCTCAAGGCTTTACGTATTTTTTTCAGAGGTTTTAATTTATTCTGAAATTAAAATTTCTGAAAAGAGTGTTCTGCCTGAAAGGAATGTAGCTATAGACAGAAGACTGTGCAAAAATGACATGGTAGTGGTGCATGTTTTTACTCCCTCATCTTAAAGCATTAACTCAACTCATTCATTATATAATTTTCTATTCCTTTTTGAAAAACAAGCTGCAGTCATTGTCATCCTTTTTGTTGGTAATGATGTTTCTTCATATTAGCTTGCAGTTTTGAGAACACACAGAGAATGGCATTATGGAGTTTAGCATATTACTTTTACAGCTCTAGGGCTAGCAGTAGAAACATAGGCTTCTCTGCAAAGTAAACAAATGTAATTGACAACTAGGAGAGAAGTATGCTGGATCAAAGACTAACTTTGTGTTAGTCTTTCAATCCTGGGTATGCCTTCAGATGTCAAGTGTTAATTTTGTAATTGTACATACACAGAAGCCTGTGTGGAAATTTTCTTTTTCTCTGGGGTTCGTAAGTAATTTATTTGATCTCCTGTATAGGCCGTCTGAAAACAAAGAACATCATTCTGAGTCCTTTCATAGATCACAAAGTCCAATTTATTCAATGTGTTGTGATTCTTTTTTTTTAATTGAATGTGATACCACAATGGTATGTGAGCATAGCATGATTGTGTGTATGAACCAATTTGATGATGGAATGATGAATTAAAAAAGGACATTCCCAGTCTCCCATTCTTTATTTGGATGGTGAAGGATATTTAAATTATGTTACAACCTTGAAAGATAATTTAATTTTTGATCTTGGCTTCCTTAACATTCTTCCATTTTTCTTATTTAATTTTCTTGCTACTCTATGTATTTTGCAAATGGATACTATGGACTATAACTTGAAAGTTACTTAATGGCCTTTTTCCTTTCCCCTCTTCTTTCCCACGCATGGCACCCACCAGAAAATGTTACCATTTGTACTGAGCTTTCTAAATCTAGCTTGGAATTATGCTTTCTCTTTTCAAGAGCTCACATTGATGTTTGAAAGGTTAAAAGGCTTTTACCAGGTATTGTGTAATAATTTCTGTCATATAATGCATGCAATAAGACATGCCATCCAGTGCCCATTAGTGGGATTATAGCATGTCTGAAGTGTTTCATAAAGCAAGTACTTTAAGCAACCATGGAGTAATAACAGTGTACAGTGGAGTAATAACAGAAGAGCTTGCATCCTGGAGGTTGTAATAATCTCAAATTTGTGGTGCTAGAACTACGAGCACTTAATATGCAAATCTCATTGCAAAATGGAGTCAACTCCGGGGTGAAATAGGATGGGCAATTAACAATGTACAGTAGTGTTGTATAAGGAATTAGGAGATAGTGTGAATTGTTGTGGAAGATTCTTGGATTTGGAATGAAATGATTCATTAGGTGTGCTGAAAGTGCATGTTCAGATACTGCAGAAGTGGAGGTAGATGCTGTCTGTCTAAAGAAGCAGCTGGACCATCTCTTGGTGCCAGTGAAACATTAGATGCAGTATTGTATTCTAGCTTATGTCTTCCTGGGAAACATGGCTACAACTTATCATTTGTTGTTTTAGATATTCTTCTTCTTCTGGCTGTCAATGGAATACAATCCACATGTTCATTAATGTAGTTACTTAATTTGTATTTCAAAGCTTTCCTGTGAGATATGTGTTTCTGTGGGCAGCACTTCTTAGACTACAGAACAAATGGGACAGGAGTTGGAGCTCAGGAGTTCCCTAGTTTGAGCAGTGAACAGGATCACCTTGGAAGTCAAGAGCAAGTTGCTCAGGCCTGTCTTATACTGAAAAAGCTGTTCTTTACATCCAGTAGGAATCTAATTTCAGTTTTTGTGTCTGATCCTCCCACTGTGTGCTGCTTGGACCAGCTTGGCTTTCTCTGTTTGATGGCTGTGGTGGTGTGGCTGCTGTTTGGTGCTCACAAAGTTGTCTCTACTTCCAGGCTGAGCCAGCCCTGTTCACTCAGCTTCTCCCACAGGTCAGATGCTTCATTCCCAGATGTGTTGGTGGCATTTTGCTAAACTTGTGCCAGTTTATCAGTGTTCTCCCTGGACTGGGAGAGCAGTATCTTGATGTGGTCCAATGGGTGCTGGCCAGTGGGAGTGATCACCTCCCCTGATCAGCTGGCTGGGCTCCTTGTTAACACAGTCCAGGCTGCTGGCAGCTGTCTCTGCAGACAGGGCACACTGCGGGCTCCTCTCTGGCTTGCTGGCTGACACAAGGCCTTGGTGCTTTTCTGCAGAGAGACCTCTGTTACTGCCAGGAGTTTTCCTTCCCTGGCACAGGACTCTGCATTTGTCCCTGTTGCATTGCATAGGCTTGCCCTTGGCCTGTTTCTCTGGCATTTCTAGGTCCTCTGAGTGGCAGCCCTACCCTTGAGTCTATCAGCTGGTCCTCCTGATTTGAGTGAAGAGTGTGCACCAGTGGTCCGTGCTGGGATGTACCTTGTCTAGTGTCTGCATCAGTAACCCTGGTTAGAAGTACCAATGCCTTCACTTTGATGTATTTTGCATGTGTATAGTATCTCTACTTACCCCCTTTTTTGCTTCTCCTGTTACTAACTTGCAGAGCTTGCATACCTTGCCTATTGCTTTTGTATGCTGTACTAGAAGGAAATGGCATTCATATTTTCTTTAGAAGTATGGTACAGCTAACATGAAAAACACATGGAGTAGGAAAACCCAGAGTATGTTGATCACTTAACCAATGACCTCAGAGGAGGCTGGAATGAGGAGAGATGGTTGTCTTCTCTTACTGTCACCAGCCCCCATAGCTTAGTGCTTCACTCCTCATTTTCCTCTGGCCTGTCTTCAGAGCCTTTCCAAAACTGAAATGTGTTTCACTGGGCATTAAGTCCTTAATCAGTAAACCTAACCTGTTCACGACATATTTTTTAGATTTGATAAATAGTAAAAGGCTGTTATCTTTGTTATCATCTTTGTTATCTTTCTTTGTTATCTTTGTTTTTTATCTGTGAAAGTTGAAAATATAACATTCTTTTTAAAACAAAGCAGGAAAATATACTTAATATTCAAAGAATGGGAATCATGTATGCTGCAGATATCTTATAAGAGGTTATATAACTGATTTGTCTTCAAAAAGAGGATCTATTTGAACAAGAAAATTCTTCTTCAGATAGGATTTTGGAGGCACCAAGATCAAGAAACTAAAACTGACCTCTCTCTGTAGATTTCAATCTATATATTTAAATTCTTTATCCTCTTATATTAAATTATAAAATCCTTTATAGCATTGCAAGTATTTCCAGATGGGCTGAAATACAGCAGTAGCATTAGTTTATCCCATTTGAGGTTGTCATACTGGAACTAGATAAAGAACTTTTTGTTCTTTGTTGAAATTAGGATTGCATATACATATTGAGATAATTTTTTAATTATATTTGCTTTGAGAATGCTTACTCTTCTGCCGTCAGTGACAGTGACATTCTGGAGATGAGTAAGAGAAGTTAAATCAAAATCAAAGTTAGAGTTAAATAAGGATTATAAGATACAATCCGTCTACCCAGATTTTGAATCACTTAGTATTTAAAGTTTATTTGTTTTTTAATCTAAATCTATAGTTTTAAATCAATACTGTTGTTTTGATTTTCAGTATGTTCATAGGAGTGTATCTTTATAGGTCTTACTGATTGGCATGTTTTAACTTTACCACAGGCTTGATTGTTGTTTTTATTTTTTTCCAAATCAAGGCAGTGTACCTGCTTATGTGCTTGTTGAATCAACAGGGTTCTCAAACTTTAGTTTTCCGTCTTTCATATATTTAAGGGCTTGTCCAGACTGTAGACAAGTTATCAAGAAAGTAGGATGATACCAGTTTTCTACTAATGAAACTTTTTAGATTGTTATCTCTACCATTTTCCTATAGGATATAGCTTCCTATTTTAACATCACTGAGAGTGATACAAGGGCAGAGTTTAGCCCAAGTTTTTATTTTGTGGTTAGCATTCATGAGAGGAAGTGGTTTAAAATCCTGGCCTTTGCTTCGGGTATCTGCTTGGTTTTTTATGCATGGAGAGTGTTGGATGGAAGCTTTTGTTGAAGTGTTGTGCTGGAAATTATATAATTGCTTGTCAGCCTGTTCACTTCTTGTGGAGGAAAAATACCTCTGTATTCCAACAAGTGGAAGAGAGGCCTTTGCATAGGATATGTGCTGTGCTTTATTAAATATTTATTAAAATATAGACTCTTATTTTTGTCTTCCCCATCTATTTCAGACTCCAGGTAGAGGTGGGTCTCAGAGCTCAGATTCAGATTCTGCCGTGCCTGGAAATGCCGTGGACGTGAACAACGAGGGCTCCTCAGAGGTACCGTGCACCCTGCGCGGGGCTGTGGCTTCAAACTTGGATACTGTTTCTCTGATCCAGGGAGCTCTTGAGTAACTTTTGATGCCCTTCCTAAATATCAGCTGTACTAAGCAAACACTTGCAAATGGCATATTCTAAAAATTGCTTGTTACTTAAATAAACAAAGGAAGACTAGGCCATGTTTATATGTAACTATTAATTAGGCTTATCTATCCAAGTATTCCCAAGCAATGCTTCCTATAGTTCTAGAGATGAATTATTAAAATTAAAAGCAATGAGATGTGAGCTTATGACTCCTTGTTAATGAATCTTTCATGAGAGCTGCAAAAAACAAGGATTGACATTTTATCATGCTTGTACTCCAGTTTCACCTTGCTTCTGCTAAGCTATAATGTATACTGGAAACCTCTTCCTTCTTGTGAAATATCAAATATACTGGGTTTTATTTGGTGTTGGAGTATAAATCCTGTCAGTGTTTCATGTGCTGTATGCCATACTTAATCAACAGAATAAGTTGTTACTCTTGCTGCAATTCCATATTGCAATGTCTTTGTATTTACAGTGTTGTCTGACATTAACTCTGAAAAATGCAAACTGACTTCACTGGCTTTTGAAGTTCGTTTGTGTTAATGTAGCCTGATTACCTATCTTGAAAATGTTTTGAGCTTAACATACAAATACAGTGCAAGGTTAATTGCCCCTATTACAACATTAAAGGGAGAAAAGTGCCCTTTCTTACACTGAATAAAGTTGTGTGATGATTCAAACACTCCTGTGTGTGATATGATAAAAGATAAGAGAAACTTTCACTGTGCTGTTTAAAATCCTGTCTGTGCATCTGCTTATTTCTTCTTTCTTGAAGCCTTATTGCATCAGTGTAATCAGACATCCCTTAATATTTTGCTGCATGTTCTACATATCACGCATTTTGGAGTCCAAGTCTGTTTTGTTTGCATATTTAACAATCCCTGAAGCAAATAAATATTTTTAAATTGCAGACTAAAGCCTTACTGCTTTTGTGGTTGATTAAGGCATAAAAACATGCAATGAGATGATTACTTCTTTCTAAAGTTTGGCTGAAACGATACAGTTCTCATAACATGAGTGCAACATCGCTGACTGGACAGCCTGTGGGTGCCATAAGGTACCTCAGTACTAATGGAGCAGTATTTTCTTGATGTGGGCTGAGCTTTCAGTGCGGTGATGTGCCTGCACTCTTGCCCCATTGGCTGTTCTTTCTACTCAGTTGAAACTGGGTCAGACCAAAGGCTGTCTTGTCACTCTTGGTAGGCATGTGTTACATAAAAAAAGTATCTTTTAGTTGTCCTTAATGCCATCATTTCTTGCATTGGATATTATCCTTAACGTAGAATTTGTTTGAAACTGAGCTCCAAACCTGGTGATGGGTTTTCAGATTCACATGCAACACTACTTGAATCTGTTAGCCTTCTTTTCCCCTCACAGCTTGCCTGAGGTTTTTTCTCTCCTGGAGCTTCTCTTCAGGAGCACCATAGTTGCTTTCTGAAGAATGTTTGCTGTTTGTTTTATCGTGATATTCCTGTTTCTCCATTATTATGCAGTCAGAAGTCCATTATGTTGTTTTCTCTCCAGGTTCTTGGCTGGATTTTCTAATTTGTATTGTAGCAAGATTCAAATGGAGAATAATTATTAAGTCTGTGCAGATTTGTATGTTTACTTTCTCCTCAAGCCTGATTGAAGTAAATCCTGACTTTAGAGAATTGTGTGAAACAGAAGGAGTGGGAAAGTCTGAATTCACATTGTTAAACTGCTCAAGAAGAGGTAAAAATTTGCTCATGTCCTGTTTGTGACCATGTCAGCATTTCAGGTCACAGGCAGACCCATAATGAAATCTTTTATTCACTGTGCAATCTGCCCAAGGAGGAAACATTTGAGTCTCTCTCACCTTTGCAGCTTAGGTCCTTGTGCAGCTGTGTCTGCAGTACAGGTATGGTAAACATTCCATGCTTGCAGCGAGTCTACCAGTGTAGACTCCCTACCAGTGTGTGCTCTCCTTAGTGTAATGCAACTGAGTTAGCTAGACAGGTTTGCCTCAGCCTCTCCTGCTGCTGTTGCAAACTTGCTTATTAATTTATAGAGGCATTTCTGCAATCTCACTGCGCCACTCCTCCCTCTTTCTCTGAAACATCCAAACACCCTTATGGGAAACCTTGCAATGGATGTGACATAATGCCTTGTGATGCTGCATTCACAGTTTGTTATGCGGCTTGTTCCTCTGTCCCATGAGGGGGGCACCAAGAGTGTAAGGAAAACATAGTAGTATGGAGCATGGTCTTAGTTTTTAAGCATGTTTTAGATTGATTTATTTTCATGTCCTTAATAACAATTCCTTCTTGCTTTCTCTTCAGTATTGGTATGGTTAGTAAAAGTTCTCTCTATGGAAGGAAAACAGACTTTGCTTTTGGTGATTTTAGAGAGCATAAGATTTCAAACTTTTGATTCCAGATCTGCATTTTTTTGTCTTTATTAGTTTTTTAAAAACAAATATACATTTCACAAGGCTTCATCTGTCTGTTGTGTATGAAAGTGTGTGTAACTCCCACTGGTCTGTCTGAACATTACCAGAGTGAGCACACTGGGACAGAAGGAAGACAGCAGCTTTGTGACCTCCCAACTATTAGTGTGGGTCTTGTTTGTTTTTTAAAAATAGCTTTGGTGACGAGCTGCTTTAAATGAACTACATATTTTCCTGGTGTCAGCCTTTTAAATTGTTTCTTTTGATTCCTTGCTTAAACACAATTTGATCTCATGTGCATGATTCCAAAGTATACATTCAGCAGAAGAATTAATTCATGTGTAGTTTTCTGGTTTGCAGTTGTCTGTCACGTGAGACATTTGCAGTATTGGAAGACTTGCAGTCACTGATATATACAGCTAGTATATACTTGCAGTCACTGATACATACCTTTTTTTTAAAGCAGCTTTTGCTTGATTTTGTTATAAATAAGGCTGTTTCCTTATTTGATTTTCTTCACATCAGACTCAGTATCATGATAAACATGGTGTTGGATCAAGCGCATCCTTTGTGAAAAGAAATGTTTTGAACTCTTATTAGCAAACTTTTAAAAAAGTGGATTTCTAGTGCAAGATAGGTACATTGGGTAAAAGAGAACAGAGGGGAGTAATATAAAAAACTCAGAAACTTCTCTTTTTGAACACGTTTAAGATCTTACATATTGCAGCAACATTATAAAAATAATTAGAAAAACAAATTTTAGTAGATAATCTTACTGGATTTTTTTATGTCTCCAAGAAAATCCAAAGGCTGTTTCAGTTTTTTCCTTCCTTACACTTGATGTGTATTTGCACTGTATTTTTGAAGAGAAAACTTCACATTGTTGGATGTTATTCTCAAAAATGATGGAAGGAATCAATACTTTGATTATTCTAGAGATAAGTTGAGATGTTATTTCAAATGTGAAATGTCAGCTGCTAAAGTGAGGAGGATCTACGACTGACCTGTGCTGTTCTCTTGGCATGGTGTGGAGTCTCCTCAGAGCCAAGGCCACCTGAGTATGGCTTTTGATGGACTCCTCACTGCCTCTTGTTGAAGCAGAGGCTGTCAGTAGTGCTCTGTTGTGGTCAAGTCAACTTATTTTCTGTATTACCTGGTCACAATGCAAGTGCTGTACTTGAATAAGCTGTGGCATTCCTGATGTGATGGTGTCAGTAGGCTGTGGGATGTGAGCCATAGAGGTGGTTTGATTACCTGAAGAAGTTACTGCTTTATTTAAGTTGGTTGTACTTAGTGTCTTTTCTGGAGTTGACTGCAGGGTTCTTGCCCACTTTGACTTTTTGTTTTTCCACTGACTTTTTGTCAGTTCCTTGGTCAGTTCTTTTCACTTGTCAGGAGCTGATGACAGCTTTTAACTTGATGAACCCATGTATTGAGTGTAGCACTTGAAATACAAATTCACTTGTTTCTAGCTGTTGCTGTTTCCATTTGCTAAAGCTGTGTTTCTTTGTACTGTGATTCAGTAAATATCTGTGAGAGGTGAGAAACAAAGAAAGCAAATATATGTGTGGGTTTTTTCAGTTTGATCTTTTATTATATGAGAATGCCTAGAAGCATTGAGAAAGTGGGGAATTCTGTTAATAACTATAGTCAATACTAGTATGAAAAGTTCAAAATGTTTGACTACGAATAAGTCTAAAAGCAAGCTGATTGCTGATGGAAAAGAATAGTTAGCATGTGTAGTAAACACATTGAAACAGTAACACAGCTAGGCTGTCACACTGGGACAACATTATAACAATGATAAAATGTCATCTTATGTAGCAGACATATGAAACATTGCTCAGTTTGCCTTATTTAAACTGTTAATGTTTAGTGGCATTGCTTGTGGATAGTACATAGTACTGGGAAGAGTTCAATTACCTTTTGTTGGAAACAGTGCTGAAGAAGCTTATGAGTTCAGGATTTTTGCTAGTGGATTCTCCTTAAACAAGGAGACAGGAGGTGTTGCAAGGCCAGTGTTTGGTTACACTTTGTGAGACCTGAAAATTTGTTACTTGGTTAACAAAAGCCATAGCACCTTGCTTTACATTTTACCTGTAGTTTCTTTGCTATGCCTTCTTCCACTGATACACCTATCACCTGATGAAAATTTTAGCAAGTGCCCCTCTGTTCTCCTTGCTCTTCCTTCCTGTCTTCCATGCAGTGTGTTGGTCTTCATTTTTCAGTCACAAGCATTCACACCTGCGGTGTCCTGTTGTGGGAAAGGTTTCTTGCTGCTCTCTTACAGCCTGATTTATGGCCATCTTCTTGGACAGCTCTCTGCAGCCCTCTTTGTCAAACTGTGGTCACTGGTGAAAATGCCAGTGCCTGCCCCCTTACCCTGCCCCCCAAGCTGTGATGAAGCCTTGCTTTAAAATACAATGGTCTATTCAGCTGCAGCAATAACCACCAGATATCTGTCCATGTTTAGCTAACTTACCAAACAAATGCTGTTTGAAAGTCACACTCATCGCCAAGTTCCCAGACATTGTTTCCCAACTCCCGTGTATGCAGTGGCATCACTAACAAAAGCTGTGTGGTGGCTTCTGTTTTGTTTTCTTCTTTTTTTGAAAGGAATGATATGTTTCTGAACTGTGTCCTGCATTTCCTGACAGTCTCTGTTGGACATTCAGAACATCTAAACAGTGAGTCAGTATAGAGGCATAGTTTGAGACTTCCTGTCTTGTTTTTATCTGAAGCATCCAAAGCAATCGCTGAATGATACCCCTGCAGCATTTAGAATATAGTGGCTGTTAATATCTGTTATTCTATCTACCATTGGGCTAAATCTAAGGCAATTTTCAGAGAGCTCTTTTGGGTAGTCTTCATAAATTTCCAGATGTTTCATAAGAATGTGTTTCTTGGCTAATACAAGCAAGATATGACCTTGATGCTTTCTGAATAGGCTTTTCATAGCAGAATTGCAGAGAATATGCAGAAGTTGGCATAGTAGTTGTGCAAGAAATTAGTAGTTTTTAAGTCAGTCTTTAAAAAGACCACATTATTTATTTTTTTTCCTGCTTGTCTCTTATTGTAGATGCAATCAATTGAATCCACTGTTTTTGTGCATGCCCTTGAAATGTTGCAGACTGTTGTTACACAGAACATCATGTTAGTTCTTTAAAGCTGATATTTTATTCTCTTTCAGTTGCTTCTCAAATTAGGTTGTGGTGCCTCTTTTCACCTCAACTGTACTTGCCTGCTTTGCACACAAACAAAATTTATTGATTGAGTTACATTAGTATATTAACTTCCTTCAACATCTGAACAGTATTAAGAGAATGAAGAATTAGAGATACTGATTTGATTTGACTTGGCCATGGAATATGACTTTTCTTTAAGAAATCAAGATCCCTGTGGATTAGAATTTCTAACTCATGACAAAATGGTTGTCTTGTAGGTTGTGACACAATTTTAGTCTTACTCATCAATAGCAGTAAAAACATAAGAGAACTGAACTAGAAATTGTATTGGTTCTATTCTTCTCAGGAAGATTCTAGCTTCTTTTCTAGGAAGAAATCAATTCTACATTCTTCTTGAACAGCTCTCTGCAGCCCTCTTTTTCAAACTAGGGGTTGAAAAATATAAATATTTATATATATAAATATATTAAAAATACATATAAAATACTGTATACCTTTGCTCTCTTTGTGCAGAAATTTAAATACTTGTATAATTGAAATGGACTGCAGGTCTTAATTATACTCAACATGACCTTTTAACCTACTTTTCTAATGATTAAATAGAGATGTTATCTGAGAAAACCACTGCCATCTTAATTGTTTACATTAACACAGAGGAAAGGGCTTTATCTGGTGAAAGACATGAAAAATGTCAATTGTATTTTCTTTTTAGCAATATATAAAAGGAGTAACCTAATTTATTTATTCTTTAACTTAAAATATGTAATGATTTTTTAAATCAATATGTAAGCCTTCTGAAATAAATTATGAAATGTAGTCTTGCCCTTGCTGTCTAGGCAGGCTGTTTAATCTGCTTCTGAGAACTTCCTGAGGATTCAGTTAATTGCTTTGATACATATTTGGAAAATACAATCTAGCAGCTACTTGATACATCTTTCAGCTCTGAAATATCTTCACTGGCACTAAATATATAGTTTGTGCTCTTCCATCATGTAAAATGTTTCATAGTTTAAATCACTGTGTAACTGGAGAATATCTGGGTTTTTGTTTGGACTTACTGTTTGAGTGCTGGTGAAGATATGTATCTTATGTTGAGGAAAATTGTGGAGGTTCACATGCAGTGGAAGAAACATGAATAGTGAGCTTACTTTCAGTTTTCTCAATGTACTGGGCTTTATTCACAGCATACAGCTTATTGTACAGCTGCTAATCTGGATTCTGAGGGATGGACAAACAGGTCATGGCCAGAAGGTGTTACAGCCCTGGGCTTCAGTCACTGCTATTGGCTTTTTGTTCATGCAGCTCACTGGAAATAGGCTGTAGCTGGAGGAGCTGCTGGCCTGGTATTTCTGGAAGGTCAATAGTGAAACTTGGACACTCAAATCTATTTAAACTTAAAGCCATGTGAATGCCAAGCATACTAAAGTGTATCCTGGTTTTTGGTTTGGGCTAAGCTGTCCTACAGCATGTATATAGTAGAATAGTCATGAATGTTTTCCATATGGTAAAAGTGTCACTTAACCTGAAATGATTCTGTGGGGTGGAGGTGATGTTTTTTATTTTATTTTTTTGTTGTTGTTGTTGTTGTTTTGTTTTTGTTTGTTTGTTTGTTTTGGTTTGTACAACATGTTGCAGAAACTTTATTAGTGTCAGTAAATGAAGCTCTGTGCTATATGAAGGTATTTGTGCTGTATGGCTCTCTACCACACACAGCTGCAGATCAGCAGCAATCATAGCATCCTAAGTGGGACCACTTATTCAATTCTAAGCAGTATTAAAATGGGATTGACTACACTATCATCAGATATTGCTGGAAGGTGCTAAGAAAGCTAAGTTGCTACGGCTGTGACTTTGAAACCTAAATAAGGTGCCTTGTTTCTTGGATTCCAAGGACCTGAGCACAACTGAATTCCATCCTGTAAAAACTGTTTTGCCCATAGGACTGTCTTTCAAGAGGTGTCATCTGTCTGCCAGATAGCTCCAGTTTTAATTTGTGAAAAAGGAACTTTGAATGAAGTAAGCTGTGCTCTCACTCATTAACTAATTAAGACAAGATTTCATATTAGCTCTAAAAGACCATTTCATTAAAGCTCAGAGCAAAAGGAGAGCAGTTGGCAGATAAATAGAGATTGAATGCATCTGTGTGTAGGTGGCTCAGGCTCCAGTTACTGATGGTGGACCCCTAGGAGTTGTTATGCTGACCCTACCTAAGGTGTACACATTTGTTCAGTCATATGACTAGTTTCTTGCTCCATTAACTGTGTTGAATAGCTCTGCATTGGCAGGGACTGGGGAGTAGACATCTACATGTAAATGTTGCCTTTTTTAAAAAACTCAGTTAGGAGCCTTCAGCTGATGAAAATAAATCATTAAAAGTAAGACAATATTCTGAAAAGGCTGAAATTTTCAAAATGCTTCTTTACACAGCCAAGCCCAACACCCCTAGTCCTACAGAGTAAAATAAGGAGAAGACAGAAACTCAGAAACCATTCAGTCCTACACATTCATTTTCCTGTTATGTAAACTATTTCTGCATCCAGTTTAAAATTGTGTGAGGATTAGGAGGACTCTCTGGTAGCCTGCAGTTGGTCTGGTTGTGCACTTGTCTGCCTGTGGGTCTGTGCCCTGCTTTTGCTGGGCACTGTGTTTCAGTGCTGTAGGTCAAACTTCTTCCAATAGTTAATAGCTCTGTAAATTATTTTAGCACACAACCCTGAAACCCCATGCTAGTTTTTGTAGTGAGAGTTTCCTTCTAGTGTTGCTTTCAGTATCCTGGCATACTTCCCAAAGAATGCTGTCTTCATGATTCATACAAATATTAATGTTACCAGAAAGAAGTAATTTACCTTGAATGGCTTTCAGGAGATAGAGCACTGAGAAGCTTAACTTTATTAAGCCTGAAAGTAAATCTCAACTATTAGAAGAGAAAAGTAGTTTTTTTGTTCTTTGGGCTTATTGTAAGTCTGTCTTGAGAAAGGAGAGTAAAAAAACTTCTGGTTCTAAAAAAGCTTCCATGGAGTCTGAGATCTTTCATGAAATTTGGCATTATAACTCAAGCTGAGTCAAGATGCTTTCCTACAAAACTTCTAGCAGTTTCTGTTCTGCTGTGAAACCCATGTGTTTTGCAATCCTTGCACTGAGTAAGGCCTGTCCCGCACAGACAACATGGTACACTGGTGGTGCTTGAAGCTTGGCATGGCTCATGGGCCTCCTGAAAGAGGAACATTTCCCTTGGGATCAGAAAATTGGGATTTGAAGTTTAGAGTCTCACTCATTCTCATTGGAATGCCTGGATTATTGGGTCAGGGGCTATTTTGAGCTTTAAATTGTATGCTGTCTCCTAGTTGGTTATTTGTGCGTGTATATTGGGGTTTGGTTTGAATGCCTTTTTTTTTTTTTTTTTTTTTTTTTTTTTTTTTTTTTTTTTTTTTTTTTTAACTTCTGTATATATTGCTTCAAGAATTCTGTGGTGATCTCAAGAACTCTTTTCTGGTAAAAATTAGTGGTTTAGTTGTTGTAGTTTGTTTTTTATTTTCTGTGAGACTGACAGACATCTGCAAAATTCTTTGAATTCAATAGGTTGTCATTTCTTGGTTAGAAGTTATAAAAACAAACCCGAGAATCATCATTTAACTTCTGTTAGGCTCTTTTTTTCCTGTGTAAAGTGTAAGGTAAAACCCAATTAGAAACATCAGCTAGGGAACCATGAGTTACGGTGCAGCACTGAAGTGATGTAAGTGATGTCTTTGCTTTAATAAATGAAGAATGTAAAATACCTTTCACTTCTCTGTGGCTGTGCTTTATCCAAAGTAATCCCTAAGTACATGTTAAAGGGAAACGGACCAAAATTCAAGATACTCTCATACTTGTTTCTTCTGTAAAGGAGTGTGTTAGTTAAGGTATCCAGGTGCAGGCTTACCGGGAAGGATGCCTCAGCTCCTCTCCCAGGCTGTGATGACCAGTACTACATCTCTTGGTTGTAGCAATCTCCTCTTTATCCAAGACAGGTGTGGTCCTGATGTAGAAATATGTTGGACCTGATATAAATTCCCACAAACTGACAGAAATGTTCACTAAATTTAAGCATCTTGACCATCAGGTTTCTTCCCCTCTTCTTACACGCTTGTCTTTAGCATAGAATACGCTTTTGAACATATTTACAAAGTTCATTGCAAGATGATACTGAGAGATATTTTTTATTTGGCTGTATTTAATTTAGTGGGTTTTTTTAGAGATAAAATTAGTGATCAAACAACCCAATTTCCCAAACAAGATTGTCACAGGGGCTGATAGTTACAGATTCAGGAAACTTACATACTTCTGCCTGTTACTGCCTGCTGCCAGGAAGATCCTGATGATTCTGATTTTCCTACTCTGAAGAGAACTGAATTAGTGCAGCTGACAACAGGGTCAACATTGGATATTATCAGTCTGTGAGGTGCAGCTGGTTCCTGGGTCCGTGCAGTTTGAGGCTTTGATGTATGAGTGGTAGTTGCCTGCATCTGTAGGAGCTGGTGTTCCTGCCCACCTCTGTGCAGGAAAGATGACATTTCCCATGACAAGGGCACCTTGTTGCTGAAGGGTGGTGGCTCACTCTGTTACAGCCGGTATGTCAGACCTCTAGCAAAATCTGCATTATATTAAAGGTGAATGTGAGAACTGACTCCCTCATTGCCAGGTCCCCCAAAACTGAGGCCAGCCATGATCATGACAGTGCTGGTGGAGAGCCTGGGACTGGTGAGTGATGCACTCTTTATTCCTGCTTGTGTGAGAGGAAGGCAATTTCCAACAAGAAGAGGAGGAGGTTTTGTCCGTGTTTGCCCGCTCTGCCAATGGCAGTATGCCTGCCTCCCCAGAGCAGGCTCACAACTGCAGCACATTCCCTTTGCTCAGCAGCTCTGCTCTGCCTCTGGCCCCTTGTCCTTGTGGACCTTGCCTTCAAATCTGCCTGCCTGCCTGGGAAATCTTGGCTGGCTTTGTCCAATAACTGAAATGAATGATTGCTGTCCCCCTGGGCAAATTGCACATGTAATCTATTCTTTCCTCTTCTCGAGGGCTCTAATTTGCACCGAGTAAACCTCAAGCACAATAAAACCATAAAAAAGAAAAGAAAAACCAACCCCAAAAACTCCACCAAAAAACAAAAAAAACCCCAAAAAACCCCAAAAAACCCAAAACAAAAAAACCACCCCCCCAAAAAAAAACTCCACCAAACAAAAACCCAAACAAAAACAAAACAAGCAAAGAAACAGATTTTGCTGTTTAAATGAAAAGAGATAAAGGGCAAAAGGAAGGAGAGGCCAGAGGAATTTTCTACACTCATTCTTTCTAGATGTGCTTACTGGAACTATGAAGAACATCTGCTTTTCTCTATGAACAGCAGATATTCCCATCACTGGGAGAGTAAACGCCACACTGAGAACTGCTTAGTAGAGTTTCATTCCAAAAGGATGCTGTTGCACTGTCATTGTATGAAGCTTTCTGTATAAAGCTTGGTAGGGAAAAAACCCAATCCCGTATTTTGTGACCCTCTATAACCATGCCATTGTCAACCCCATTGCCATTTGCTGTCTGCCAGGAAACTGCCTCTGGTTCTTGCACTCAGAGTGACTGTCACTGACATTCTATGCTAATTGTATCAGATAAACATTTCTGGGAACCTAGTAGCTGAACAAATTTTCTGTACGTATACTTATATATTAGTTAGCTTGATTAACTCTGGAGTGAAAGTTTGCTGATCAGCTCTGCAAATAAATAAATGGTTGTTAAGGTTAAATGCTTGTTTCCTGCTTAGGAAAGAGTACACTGTTTTGTTTGGTTGTGTTGTGGCAAAACTAGTTTTCCATATGATACGTGGTGGACTTGACAAGCCACTGTATTAGTAATTAATTTAACACTAAATAAATAAATAATAGAAGTTATGAAGGCTCTGTTTAGAGCTTTGGCTACATTTGAGTAGCTGGACGTGGTAGTTTTCCTGGGTTAAAAGTATGTAAATATTGTTGAATTCTTAGTGACTTGTGGAACAAAATACTGGGAATGCCAAGTAAATATGTGAGCGCTATTTGTGGTTATCAACATACACATTCAAGATGTTCAATTTGTGCTAATATTTAAAGTGTTGTGGCTTGTCTGTTAACATCCAAATGCAAAGTTAAGAGCTGAAAAGTGTCAAAACTCTTCATGTGTCCTTTATAAATCATATGTGAACCTGTGCTAGGTAAAGTGTGATAATCCCATTTAGAGGAGTGCTCTCATCTTGCATACTGGTGAGCCTTGGTTTAATGTTAGAGTACACTACAGTTTGTAGAGGCATAAAAAACTTACGGTTAACATATGCATATTTGAAATTAATTAAAGGAACAGGGGGCCTTAAAAATTAAGGACAGGCATCCCACTTACATGAGGTCTTTTTTGCACTGCCTGGAATTACAGGGAATCTTTAATGTGAGACCAGTTTTTTAGCTCTTACTCTGGAATATCTCAGTGTTGCTGCTGTGTTGCATTATGGGCTGAAGTGTAGATGGGAATTGAGCTCAGAATTGGCATGATAACCACAGGTGAGGAGCCAGTGTAAAGTCCAGCAGTCTGGACTTTATTACACAAGATGTAATAAACTGTGAAAAATTAGGTGGGTAGTACTTCTGGTAAGTGGCAACTTGGACATTTCACAAATGGTTAGAGATACATAAAGAGGAAAATAACACTTACTTGTTTTCATTTTTGGGCTAATGGATAGAATGAGGGCATTGATCTGCTAAATTTCCACTCTGGTAAGCTTGTGGCATACATGCTGGATAGAAAATGGATTATTTCTGAATCTTAAGGCTGTACAGATCTGATTTTCTTGATGTGGTATTTGTCTGAATGGCTTTACCAATTAATTATATGAAAGACAAAAAGTGATTCTTGCTTGTCTGGCCCATATTAAAATCAGTATTTTCAATATGGAGATAATTGGTTTATGAATAACTGTACTTTAGAGTGAGTCTTTGTATCACTTTTTTAAAGACCAAACTCAAGATGCTACCTTCTATTTGGAATAAGAATGTGATTTTATGAAAAGTTGTATGGAAAATTGTTTGGTTTTTTTGGGGGGCGGGGTGGGGATTGCAGAACAGTCCTTTTTATTTTGCTAAATAAAATTTTGTTGCTAATATGTAATGGTGTTGGGGAAAAAACCTCACTGAATAGTGGAATATGCCTTTTGCAGGCATTTTTTAATGTTTTAATTGCAAAATTAGAGCATGAAAGGATTAGTATGAATTTTCAAAATTGCATTTACAATGTGCAAACAAAATTTACAGTTCTGTATAAAAATAAGATGAAAAAGGAATGTGGCTCATATTTTTTTGTTTTTCCTTTTTGTAATAGGGCTTTATTTGTCCTCTCTGTATGAAGTCTCATGGATCAGCGGACGAGCTGTTCAAGCACTATGAAGCAGTTCACAATTCTGGCATTGATGCAACTCATGGAGGGGAAGGTCATCTGTCACCAGAAAGGTGAAACTGTACTCATTTGTGCATGTACTTTTGTGCCGGTGTTGAGCTGCTTCTAGTTACACTGAAGTTTTATTAATTTGAACTTATGCAGTCAAGTATTTAAACGTTCATGTCCCATTTCCAACTAGAACTAAAAGGCAGCTTGTAACTTGTCTGATACTGATCTGACGGTAAGTGAAAATCAGATACATGTGTTTATGATATTAAGCCACCTGTTTCTGATTCAGCAGACAATGCAGTTTTACAGATCAGAATGATTTTTACAAGTGTGGCAGAAAAAATAGAGGTTTTTCCTTATTTCTGACATAGAGCTGAAATATCATCATCTGAGAGTGGAGAGGACAATCCTAAAGACATAAGAAATCCAATTTTGTCCCTAGTTAATTAGGGTATTTACTGGGTAGTTACAATATCAGTATTTGCCTAAATAACTTCTCTTTTTACCTAGTTATTTGTAAATCTGGGAAATTTCTGTGTGTGGTAGTAATTCTCCCGTGTTTCAGAAACTCCATGCTGATCTTCAGAAATCTTAGCTAGTTTATTTAAATTTTTTTTTTTTTTGTCAAAACTGTATTGTTAAATACAGTTATTTTTCCCTAGGAAGAATGTCAAGTAGTTTTATTTTTGACAGCAGCGGTATGTAGCAGGAACTGATAATGTGAAACTTTCTCTAGAAATGTTTAACTGAGTAGTCTGAGTTGGTTTGGGAAGGTTTTTCTTGGGGGTAAAATTTCCATAGGTTTCCCCTTGCTTCCTGCTATTTTTTTGCTGTTCAGTGCTTGTTTTGCACTGTTGTAAATAGCAGTCCCTGGTGCTGTTTTGTCACACTCCCCCAGACTCCCCTGGTTTGTACTCAGGAGAGTCAGAATGAGCAGCACAGAGGTACACAGCACATGACCCTGTGGCTTCTGCTGATCCTGGGAAGTAAACAGTTCGAATGTTTTGTCACAAGCAGAAATGCAACCCAAAATGCTAAATAAATACATAGAAAGAAATACATATATTTACGTAACTAACTCAAGAGAGTCTTTGGTGAGAAAAGAGTGTGGAAGACAACATGTTTCAGTTACCTGATGCAGATCTGTATCTCCCCAGTACTGAGCAAAGCTGGCAAGCTAGTAGGAGCCAGCATTAGCAGAGGTCTTGGATGACTCCTTCCTTGTGGATAGCTACCTTCTCTCTCAGCTGCTGCCTCAAAAGAAATCAAAACTGGGGCTTTATACAGGGTAAAGTGATAGAGTACTTGTGAAGTCATATTGGGCTTCTGATTTGCACATTTATTGAAGAATGAATGTTTCTCCTTTTTATGTCTGATTTAAGTCTTTTTGGAGTAATTCAATTTAGACCCGAAGTGATACTTTTAAAGGATAATAGCATTCACATGGAAGAATTATTGGTCTTAACTATATTGCTTATATAGTTTATGAAATACTTATTTGCATGCCTGCAAATTTCCAAAGTCAGCCAGATGTTGACTGGTGAAATTTGGTTATTTTTTCCCTGTCTCTTGACAGTTTAAGGACAAGTAGTTTT
The DNA here is from genome assembly GCF_965231275.1 of Zosterops lateralis. Lineage (NCBI taxonomy): Eukaryota > Metazoa > Chordata > Aves > Passeriformes > Zosteropidae > Zosterops > Zosterops lateralis. The sequence continues at coordinate 30,019,805 of NC_139765.1, forward strand.
GTTTTCTCTCATGTAATTGAAAAAGTGGACAAGGTCAGGGATGGTGTAAAGGGAGTCTGGTGAGAGCCATTGTGTAACACATGGGCTATATTTTCCTATTAGTATGGCATTCTTTAATGCTAATAATTTCTGTGCTTGCTTGAAAAAACTCATTCAACATAAATACGTTTTTCCAAGCTTTGGAATTTCATATTAAAGAAATATTGCAGCCTGCAGCAGGCAACCACTCCATTTGCTCTCCATGTGTGAAGCTTATGTGTAATTCTTAGGACCAAGATTGTGAGGTGAAATTCCATATTTAGTCAGTATGAAAAGTTAAGTACTGGGAATTACACAGTTTCCTCTTCCTCCCACTCCCCAGTAAACTATGATGAATAAGTTCCAAGCATAAATCATGTAACTCTCCCCGGAGTGACTCAGCAAGGCCATTAGTACTCAGTACTAGGGTGGAGGCACTGGCATTACAAGTGCGAAAGCGAGTGGACCATAATGAAAAGGCACTAAGGATTTTCCAGATGGTAGGCTCAGACGTGCTGAGAGGAGGAAGGGATTGTCACAGCACTAGCAGAAAAGGAGATGGGGTGAGGATTAGGATGACAGGAAGAAAAGCAAAGTTACAGTGCCTGTAGTAATCCCTTACACTAATTCCCTGCCCGTGCATTTTCCACTGGTTAAACTAAATTCAAGTTTCATTGTAAAATGGTCAAGCAAAATTTTGTCAGGGATATCAAGGCAACTACTGTGGAAGACTCCTTACATTACAACTCCTTCCTTTCTCCTCCCTTCCGCCTTCCCCTGTACTACAAACTAGCTTTATACAACTCAAACCCTTCAATCTACTGTGAAGACTGGAGCATCTTAAATACTTTGGTATTGCAGGTCTGTTATATGTTCAGCCCAACTTTAATACAGTTATCTGTTCCACTTACTTTTTATTTATAATCTTAGATCTGAATCTTAGCTCATTTACTTGTACTGATGAGAAAGTGGCTCCCTCTTCTCCAGCCACAACCAATGTACAGGTTTTGAAATGCAGCTACACCTGCCTCAATAAAGTTGTATTTGCAAACCTCTAGTAAATGTAGCACACAGGCAGAATAATGTGTACATTACAAAATTTTCCTCTGAAAAATGTAAATCTCCCAATATCCCATGTTTGTTTTGTCATTAAAATTGGTCCACCTTGGAGTTCTTGCTCCACTGGTTCAAATGCATGTTTCACTTGCTGCTCGATGACCCTGACCTGATGTTAATGTGCTGATGTAGATTGAATCTATTCCTCACCAGTTTAGCTAAGGAATAACTTGCTTTGGTGATTTCTTTTCTCCTAAGTATGAGATAATTTGAAAGAACATCTGTGGAGGAGGGGATAATGCACACCAGCAGCCATAAAAACTGTATGGTATAAAACTGAGAGGATTTGTTTGCACTGGTATCCTCACATATATATTCTGTGTAGCCCTTAGTGTTGCCACTGTACAAACAATAAGAAAGAGTATTTTTGCATTATTTTAATGACCCTTGTATTCTTGATTTGGAGTGGCTGTATCTCAGTACTGCAACATTATCCTTGTGCAAATAGCTGTACAACTCTGTAAGGAGACCTGTGATTTTGAAGGATGCTGTGTGAATCAATTACTAACAGTTATAGCCTTGGATCTTGTGTTCTTGTGTGGCTGGAGGCTTGAGCATGAAATCTGAGAATTTAAAATTCTAAGGCTTTAAATATTCAGACCATTAAGTGAATATGTCTGTGGAGCATACCGAATTGCTGTGTGGCTGAAAAATTATGTAACTGCATATTTCAGGAGTCACTTAGCAGTGTTCCTTTACATGATATGGGAAGTGAAGAAGAAACCTGTCCTTTTTTTCCAAAGGCATGCAAACCAGTTAAATGTTCCAGTGCATAGCTTTGTCATTCTGAACTCATATGGTTGAGCTGATGCACTGATTTAGATTTGAATTCTGTTTTCATGAGACTTTTTATCTATTTCTTTACTTATCCATTTAATGTGTTTAGCATTTTTCAAATGATGTGCAAAGTGATATTAATTTGGTTTGTTCCAAGTTTAAAAACATCTAAAAATAAATATTTATAATTATGTAAGTTATATTTATGTAGTACATGGCTATCAGTTCAGTTACTTAACACAACTGTATGTAACAACTTGTATGTAATTGACAAAATATAACCACTGTGTATTCATTTTCTCCACTCTGTGGATATATTTATTCAGAGATGAAGTATCACTGCTCCGACAAGAAGTCCAAGATTTGCAAGCTTCACTGAAGGTTGGAAATGTATTTTACTTGCACTTGGTTCTTTGTTTCAAATTGAAGTGTTGCACTGTCTTAAGCAACCAGATTTACAGTCTCTCTCCCCATCTCCTTTTTTTTTTTTTATCATTTTCCCCCTCAGGAGGAGAGATGGTATTCAGAAGAGCTGAAGAAAGAACTAGAGAAATTGCAGGGGCAGCGGCAGCAAGTAATTGCTTTAAAATACTTGAAGCAGGTTTATCGTCAGCATTGACATTGAAGATTAAAACCTTTTTTGTAAGGCACGTGGCCTGATTTAGTTAGTTCTGTAATTTAAATATTGACATGTTCTTGAAAACAAAGCTAGTTATCTCTCCACAATGTACCTGTATGTATAAATGTAAAGAACAAAGTCAGAGTAGATAACGATTCTTCCATACTACTCACTACAAGTTCAGTTCAGACTTTCCCTTCCGTTGAGCTTATTCAGAACTCAGTTTATTAAAGAAAGTAAATTGAATGTAGTGTTTCATCTTTTATGAGAAAAGGCTATGGAGTCTTTCTTGTAAGAGCTTTTGGAAAACAGCAGTGGTATTTCATAGGTATCCAGCTGAGCTCGAAAAATAATGCAAGGCAAATTGTGGTGTGTTGTGCCCTAAAGGAAGCTCTTGCTTTTTTTATTACTATGAGCTGCTTAGATGCAGGATAGTTACAAACCTCAGAAATTGCTTTCTGACAAAACTCTCTCTCAGGATGTACTTCTTGATGTCTGTAACCTCTGTTTTTAGGACAGATTTCTATATTGAGGAAAGGGAGGGGGAGGGGATTCTTACTGGAGCCTTATGAGTGGAAACCTTAATAGTGTAGTGATACATGAAATGAAAAGTCATCTTGGCCTTTTCCAGTCTTCCAAATATAACTGTTTGAATTCAGGTATTTTTATACTGCTGTGCAGTATTTGAGCACAGAAGTTCTTATTTCCATGTCTTTTCCAAAAAATGGATGAACTTTGGAAGTAGTAGTTTTTATTCCTACTGTCTAATGGTGCATTTATTCTGTTTTCTTAAGGATTCTAAATCTGATGGATTGACAACAGCTACGTCTACAGGTGGCTAACATTTTATTATATTAATTTCTTCACTGCTTTGGAATTTATTTTGGTTTAGCTTTTAGGTAAATTAGCACTTTTGGTAAATTAAGAGCTAGAAAGCTGGAAAGTCACAATTACTGGCGAAAAAAGTTGATTTTAAGATCTGTTAAGGGCTATTTATGTTAAGCAATAGTCTGGGGAAATGTTCCAGGGGCTTAGGGTTTGACATTTTTAGAAGCAAAACAGGAGTTCTTCTGAATGTGAAAGCAATTCTTATGAGACATTTTGAACGCTTTTGATCATTTCATATATTCAAGCAGTCAGATATATACTCTAGCACTATACTATATAAACTATAGCATTTTTCAGTGATAGTTTTATGTAGTGTTTTTCTGTGCTTGTTACTAGCAAAGGAAACAGTGAACTTTCTTTTGTTTTGAAGACTCACAATTTTTGCTCTGTTTTTCTCCATGAGGCACTCATAGAATAAAATTTTCCGTATTTGTACATAAAGTATCTGACTGGTATTGATTCAAGGTTTTAATTACAGTTCAGGGCTTGGAATTCAACATCATATTGCAGTGATCTGAAGGGCTATTTGTGACCAATGAAAACCAATATGAACTTAATCCTGCAGAGTACTCAACTAGTGACAGTGACATCATGCTTGCAGATATTTAATTTCAGTAAAGTTGTTCCCTTTGCTAAGATGATTGGATGTTTAGGGATTTTGGATCACATATTCACCTGTTATGGTTAGTTATGGGCATGAGGAACTGTATTGTCCTAATTCTTCTAGAAAATAATACTGTTCTTTTTATGGAAATAGAATCATTAGAACGGCAACTAGAAGAGATCCAAGTAGAAAATTTTAACATTAAGCAAATGAAAGATTTATTTGAGCAAAAAGCAGCACAACTGGCCACTGAAATTGTGGGTAAGTGTATTAGCATGAGATCTGTTTCTCTTCTCTACTTGTGCAATTTGTGAAAGGGATCATTTATTCAACTTCTTTCTTATTAGATCTTAAATCAAAGTATGATGAGGAAATCAGCCTTCGGGAAGGTGCAGAACAGAAAGTGGTGAACCTGAGACAAGAACTGCAGAAAGAGAGAAGTACAGTAGAAGACTTAAAGACAGAGCTGGTATTCACATCACATTAATGTTTTTGTTGTTTTCAGGTCAAGGGAGGGGTTTATTTAAGTGCTTGAAAACACAGTTTTAAAGCAGTCAAACTCTGTTGAACTTGAAGATGTCTGCTTGTGAGCTGAAAAAGTTCAGAGTACCATTGTTTTGGATCTGCATTTTCAGTGTTTTTCCAGGGAGAAATTATGTGTTGTTTCTGATATACATTAAAATTCATCCTGCATTATGTTATAGTCTTCTTGTTTCATGCTTTACCCTTAAGCACTTCTGCAGTGCATTATGCATATAGATTTGCTGCAAAGACCTGAACTTGGAGCATGCCTTTGCTGACTTCCACAGCTATCTTTAGGTCACTCTTTTTCCATGAGGTGTTATGCTCTGACTGCCCTTGGGCAGCTGGATTTTTAAGAAATGCTCAGAAAGGTATTTTGTGATATAGTGGCTGAAAAAGTGGCAGCTGTCATCATCATGGCTATGTTAATCTCGTCCCTCTTGTGTTTGGCTGATGATACCAATGTGTGTATATTCCAGGACTTTGGCTCCTGATGACTTTTATATTCAGCCATGGCTCCAGGGAGCAATCCCAGTCACTCAGCAAGCTGGGCCACTACTAAAGCAGTAGTGCAAGGAATTTACTAGTTTCTCCCATTCATTTACTGCTTAGACTCTGGAGGAAAGCAGGACTTGTTTATCCTCCTTCTTCCCTGTAGCTGACTGCTCTCAAAGGCCTATTGGCCTTGTCCTGGTGTTTAACCTATCCATTCCTCCCTGTTCAGTTGTTTCTTGTCTTCCCTTTTCCCTATCTTTTTTTCTCTTCCTTTTCTCTTCTAAAGATGCCAGCTGTCCTTTTCACTGCTTTCTTTAGTGCTTCTGGTTGCTGTCTCTCTCCTTTTCCTACACACTGTTTCATGCAGGGATACTGTTTCATGTTAAGGTGCTTGAGATGCAATTACCAGCAGATTTTACCTGTGGGTTTGGTTTGAGCCGTATCTGATAGTATCTTCAAGATAGGCTGCTGTCAGCTGCCCTTTTGTTTAGTTTGTGGTGAAATTTTTCTGAAATAATTGTTGAAGATGGGGGCAGTATCCTGTATCTAGCCATCTACCTACATAAAAGTTACAAAAATTAAATCTTTGAGACAGTTTTCCATTTGTTAAATTTGGTTTAAATCAATCAGCAAGTTCAAAATTTAGCAGACAAAAACTAAAAACTAGCCCTTAAATCCTGTTTTATTTGGGAACTATAAGCACTTCTCTGTGGTGTTGGGAGGTTTTCGGAGAGGTTTTTTTCTCTCTCTATCTCTTTTTTTTTTTTTTTCTTAGCCTAGCTGTATTACTGAATATGTAATCTTGTCTATAAATTGATGATTTGATAGATTTTTAGAAATGAGATTGACACTGTAAGCATGTCTGCCAATGTGATGTTGCTTACTGTTCACAACTTTTCAGCTACAAAGGCCTGGGGTGGAAGATGTGGCTGTCCTGAAAAAAGAACTGGTCCAAGTTCAAACACTGATGGATAAAATGACCCTGGAACGTGAAAGAGAATCCGAAAAGCTGAAAGATGAGTGCAAGCACTTGCAGGCAGAGCAGGCTAACTCTGAGGTAATAATCATACATAAAGATGTGTGTTCTAGCTTTGCTGTGATTATCATATGAAAATGTAAAATAATAATTAATCATAATGAAAAAGCATGTTTTTTAGTTGAATCTTCTCAGTTCTCCAAAAGTTTTGGTTATTCTACTTTTCTATCAGTTACAACTTCCGCTTTCATACAAGCAGAGAAAAAGGGATGCAGTATCTCAGATTTGGATTTTTAAGAAGATCTTTACTCCTCAAACTGTCTCAAACAGCTCGTGGCTAAACCACAATTTTGATTAGTGTTGCTCATAAGAAAGTAAGAACTGGAAGTCCTTCATTGACACATTGGCTGCAGTGCTTGACATAAATGTTTGGCCATATTTCATCTCAGCTTTGCTCTTCAAGACCACATCAAGGACTGAAAGTTTGAAGTGGTTTTTACACCATCCTTGGCTGTTTTTACAGGCTGGCTGAGGATACATGTATTGATTTTGGTCAATATCTTTAAAATAAGGTAAATGCCCAGTATGGGTGAGAATAACAAAAAACGTATTAGCCCTATATGAACATCTTCAAATACTGCAGGAGAGGGATGTGAACAACAGTATAGTCTACAATTGTCACCTAAATCTGTTGGATGTTTATACCTTTTTTCAGAGCTGGCATCTACATCTTTCAGATGAATATTCATATTGAGTGGCTCCTTTCATCTTTAGTTTTTCACTATAGTGGCTCCTGCATAGTAAATGTGTTATGGAAACAGCTGCACTGCTTTGGAGCTAAGCATTGCTATGAATCTTTGTTTATTGGGATTTGTTTCAGTATCTGATAAATCTTCATTAAATGCAGCACGTAGGCTTGATTGTTAACTTGAGTGCCCCAAGAAATAAAATTAGTAGCCAAAATTGAGGGTAAATTTAATAAACCCAGGACTAGTGTTTTTTTGTTTGGGTTTTTTGTTTTTTTTTTCCCTCCCACTAAGCAAAGGCATTAGAAACACTGGAATATTTATAAAACAAATTTGAGGAAGTGTGCCTACTACAGCTTTTGCAACTGCTTCTTTCCATCTTTCATCCATCCACTTTATTTTTCTGCTTTCTAATAGACTTAAATATGAAATAATTTTTTTGGAAAGCATATAATTTTTATAGCAAATTTCTGTCATACCAAAACAATTTCAAGATGTTATTAAACAAAAGCATTTCTGTTTTCTTAATGGTTCGTTAGTCATGCAGACACATCAGCAAGAAAATATCAGGACTGAATATTTACCCTGGATGTATTTCCCTTTTAAGAAAGAAATGTGGGTTGGTCTTACTGAATTGTGAATAAGAGATGGACCTTTATGAATTTGAATTATGATTCTAGTTGGAAAGGCTCTAATGGTGTCCTTTGTAAGCTTCTGCACATTTTCTGCATTATGTTGTCTCAGTATAAAATATCCATATTGTTTTCTGATAATATTCTGGAATGTTTTGCCAAAAAAGACCAATCCTAGGATGTGTTCTAACTAACAGCTCTGTTATGAAACAGCATTGTAAAGCACAGTGTTACAGAAAGTCAGTTAACTATATGCAGTTGTATACTGTGTTCTTATGTTTTCTTTGGTGTTCCTTTTTCTGTAGGAAGATTGTAAATTGGATGGTCATTGTCTATTCTGTTCTGCTTTAGTTCACTTTTGAATTCAGTGTTTATGCATTTGTGCTGAAATCTCTGCTTATGAGAACAATAGGAAAGAAAATTTCTTTATAAAGGTCGCTACTATATAGTGTATTTGAAATGAGTGCATTAATACACAACATGTTTTAGGGCTGCCATGCCCTAAAGTGCTTTTCTTGTTTTTTTCCATCACTGTATTCAGATACTGTGCAGTCATTGATATATTCTGTTCTGTACTGATCCTGTTTAATGGGGTAGTATTGCTCCTCTGACCTGCAGGGTTGATGTGTCCAAAAGTCACTCCCCAAGTTTGCATCAAATGCCAGACTTGCTTCTAAAGCCTTTTCCACCACATTTCCCTTCCTAGAGTGGCCATGTAACTGCAATGACTTGGAAAGGTTTCACCTTTGGCTAGAACTGTGTTAATTATCAATGGATAATCCATTATGATTTTCATCACTTTTGGGTTCAACCTGGCATTTGCTATTGGATTGGGTCAGATTTTTGTCTTCCAAAATAGGACATAAATGAAGCTCAGGTGGGAAATGATGCTCAGTGATACTTCAGAGGCTGCTCTGACCTTAGTTTACAGGTGATTTTTTTTCCTTAGGCTTGTTATTTGTATAGAAAATGTATTTTTATTTTATTACTAGACATCTTGCTTTTGTTGGATTATGCATGCAAAGCTTTGTTTTAAATGGGGATTGTCTTTTCAGGCTACCATTAACCAATTAAGAGCTGAACTTGCCAAAGGACCTCAGGAGGTAGCTGTGTATGTTCAGGAGCTGCAAAAACTTCAAAGTTTAGTCAAAGAGCTAGAACAGAAGAATCAGGTGAGAATGCTACTATTTCCTATGTTTGTCAGCTCACATTAAAATGGAAACACATCACACATTTCCTTTGGAAGGACTGATGACTAACTTCTTGCAGAAGTTGAGAATTCCTTTGCCATTTTGTTTAACAATTGGACTAATATAATATGCAAGCAAACACCATATTTTAATGATCATATCCTACAGCAGAAATTCTTTAGGTTGTTATGATTGCAAATTTTAAATTGCTGCAGTTTATGCTACCTATCATTAAGCAGAGTTGCCAGCTCACACATGAAAAGGTAGTACTCCTGGAAATAATACATTTGCCTAGAAATCATAATTTGAAAGATATTTTCCTTGTTGGTTTTTCATTTTCTTAGCTTTTAGACTGTACTTTTGTCATATTTTTCAGGCCATTTACTGGCACCATGAATGGTAGAAAATGGAAATTAAATCCAGAAACTTCTCAACTTACATTCTTTGAGGGCTGTTATCAGAGCTCTTTGAGCTTGCTGCCTTTTGTATTTATGATGTATTGTAGGGGTAAAAATGGAAATAAAGGGGCACAGGGAACAAGGACAAAAATGTGTACTGCTTTATGCTGCATGTAACACTGTATGAACTGGACCATACATACAAGCATTTACCAGGAGCCTTGTCAACCTTGGAAAAGAGGAAAGGACAGGGACCAAACTGAGTGTATTTAATGTAAACTAATATTAAAGTATTTGCAAAAAATAAGAAGATGCAATTAAAAATTGGTAAATGAAACTACCTTTAACAGGATGACTCTGTTTGGCTCACTAAATCAGGTGTGGAACTGAGAAGATAAGGATTGTCATGCTGTAATTTTCCACAGACCAGCAACAATGAATCAAGCTTTTGGTAGTGTTGCTATACAGTATAGAGCCCTTTCCTGAATCTGTTGGTATTTCATTAACAATGTGGAGTGAAACGAATTGATGCTTAAGATAACCACACATTAAGAGAGAGTCCTCAGCTGTGTCAGGTTAATGCCAAACACCACTTGAGGAATAGGAAGAAGAGAAGTGAAAGTGAGCTATTTTTCCTGTTTCAGTTTTAGTGACCTTAAAGCAGTTTCCAGCCACCTCTTTATGCAGCCTTTTGAAAGGTGCTATCCATAAGAATTAAATACTAGCTAAGGGATTTTGGCCTGGAGGGGTTGGACATAGAATTGGAAAGGTAAGACTAGCTTCCCATAAGAGAAATTGCTTCCACTTTGAAAAGTTTGTCATCCTTGAAAAGTCTGTCAGGGAGGACCCATTAATTCATGATAGAATACATTGTATGTAGAATGTGTAGAATATAATACATTTGATATGAACATTAATTTATAATCTAGTTGCAATGTGGGAAGATATTTCTGTGGTTTGATGTGAAGCTTTTCAAACTCCTGTACAACTTCAAGCAAAAATGCTATTTTTAATATTTTCAGGAGCTATACTGAGAGGAACAGAGGTATATATAAGTATATATGTATATGGGATCGGTTCTCTGAGACCAGCAGAACTCTCTTTACATCATTTTTAAAGCACAGTAATTATGGGATATGGCAGAGGCCAATTAGGGGCCTGTAGCCCAGAAGATAGCTGGCATGGAAAACTTTTCAACTTTTCCCCAGGCAATTGCAGTTGTAATAAAGTTAATTTGAATGTTCAGGGAAAGCAGATTAGTTTTCAGGATATGGAAATAGAGTTTGTGTGGTGTTCTGAGTAAGAGAAAGTGAATTTATGTGAGAATATGAAAAACAGTATTTCCAGTTGAATTTGTGTGCTATGTGGGCTCCAAAATCAATGTATGTATGTAATGCAAGATACAGGTCAATATTTTCTTTAACAATGTTTTTGAACAAGTTCTGCACTGTTCAGCATCTACACTTAGAAAGAAATTTGAATAATATGTTGAACAGCTGCAAGCAGAATTGTACTTGAGTTGCTGTGTAACTTTCTTCACAGAGTCTGACTGAGAAACTGCTGAAGAAAGAGCAGGACTACACCCAGCTGGAAGAAAAACACAATGAAGTATCTGTGAGTAAGAAGAATGTGCAGGCAAGTTTTCACCAGAAGGACCTAGACTGCCAACAGCTTCAGGCAAAGCTGTCTGCGTCTGAAGCCTCGATACAGAGATTACAGACAGACTTAGGTGAGAAGGCAGAAGTAAGCCAGAAGCTTAAAGAAGAGTTGTCTGAAGTAGAGACAAAGTACCAGCATCTCAAGGCAGAATGTAAACAGCTCCAGCAGCAGCGGGAGGAAAAAGAGCAGCATGGCCTGCAACTTCAAAGTGAGCTCAGTCAGGTGAGATTCCTTAAACCTCCTAAACCATCCTATTTGAATGGTTCTTTAAAACCATCTCGTAATTTTAAAAACTGCACATGCATATTTCTTATGAACATGCATTTACATTTCCTTATTTGAAGGATGGTAATTAGCCAGCACTTGTATCTTACTACTCTATAGGAAGTTTGAGAAAAGTGAGTCTTGGTTTTACATTGGAAGTGAACAGTGCTTGATTTGCTTTAAGTCTGAGTAGTGAATATAGTAGGGAATACCTAGTGTGAAAAGCCAGGGTAATGTGAAATCTTGATATTGCTTCCTTAGTGTTTCTCCCCAAACAACTTCTCTTTATGTTGCTGATAGCTGGGAGAGCATACATCTCCCACACTAGAACCTATTATTCTGCTGAGTGAAATGACTTAGAGAAGTAGGACTTTCTTGTAAGATTGAGAATTTCAAAACTTGAAGCTGCTGAATTCAGTTTACCTTTTTTTGGAGAGTAATATATTAGACTGGAGAAATATTTGTGTATCAGTAATCATGTCCAGTCTTAAGATGTAAAAAATATATCTTTATTTGTTAGTATGACATACATAATTTTAATCTTGCTAAAGCTTATTTATTTTAAAGTGAGTGTTTTTGAGTTTTCAACTCTTTGTAAAATCTGAAACAGATCAAGTTGCAAGCTCTCTGTGCATAGTTTACCTTGGAAGAACTGTGACTTGGCTAAACCATGTTTATGTGTGTATTACATCCCCAGAATGTCTTTCCTTCTCCCATTGCTCTTCTGTCAGGGCGAGAGAAGATAATTTCGTTTGTTAACGATATAGGAATCTACATTTGGTGAAACTTCCTCAGTCTATCTGGGCAACAGAAGCGTAGCCAAGGGATTGAGCTTAAATCTGTCTTCAGCTAGAGAGGGCATTTTCAAGAAGGATTTTTAGGGTGGGAAAATGAAGGAGGAAGATGTAAAGAAAGCATTGTTGAATGAATTCCTATGAAAGGAAATGGAGGTGTGACACATTCTCTGGTGATACCATTGGGAAGGAAGACAACCTAAGCAAGAAATCTTCAACAAGCCACTGGACTTCAGGATGTGTTTTAGAATTGTATAGTAAAAGAATAGTGCAGGAAAAAACCCTTTGTACCTGATATAAAAGAAAAGAAAAACCAAGCATAAGCATCTTTTCTCTTCCTGCAAAGAAGAGTTCAGTTACTATTGTAATGAGAAGACTAAATTCCTCATATTTATTCACTTAGTATTTCGCTGGAACTACCTTTTTATGCCTGTAGTCCATTAGCTTACATGTAGAATATGAATTCTGTTTATGGAGGTATAATGTATAGTTGTTTAGTCAAATCACATTTTTTTAAGAGTACTTGTCATCTTCTCAAAATTCATTTGAATGGGTGCACGTCTGTTTAAGTTTGTACATTTTAGAATTTTGGTCATGTGGAAGAAGTGATCTTAATGGAAGAAACTTGAGTAATAGTGTTGGTTCCAGCGTGACAGTGGGAGGGAGGAGGGTATGGACAAGAGAGTATGGACAAGAGAGTATGGACTCCTCCGGTTTTGAAGAAATGTTAATTGCTATTAAATTCTGTTGAGAAAACTTGAATCTACTTGATTGTATCTTTTAAATTCTAGATACTTTTTCATGATTTTTTTTTGCATTCTGTAGCATAGGTTAATCCTGGATTTTATGGTCCTGTTTACTTAAGTGTCATCTTAAAGTTCTTCAAAAATACTTAACCATGCCTGTAATAAAAGTAACTGGTGTAAAATACTGTTTACTGATTTCCCTCTTTCCAGATATTTTCTCCCGGTATCAGCATAGCCATGAATAGTTAGTAGTTATTTTGTTGCACCCTTTCTTCAGTACATATTTTTCTACAGTTCTTGTCTGTATTTTTAGTGAGGAGAAAATATTTATAATTTGGTGATCCTGCAAGAAAAGACGAATGTTCTTCATTACTGGAGGAGAGATTATGGTCTCTTGTGCTCACCCTGTCCTCCCTCTTCTCCTACCTCTTTCTTAACTGTACAGTCGCTGTTAGCAGTCACCATCTTGGCCACATGCGAAACAGCTTTTCACTCATGATTTTTGTGGTTGTGGACAGATAATTTAGCTTGATTTTTTTTATAAGGTGGGTCATGGATACATTTATTTCCCAGTCTCCAAACCCTTTAAACTTTTGCATTGTTTGAGCTAAATTTTGACAGATGGTCCTACAGTGTTAAGTTCTTCAGTGTTAAGTTCTTTGGGAAACAGATGGCAGGAGAGAGGCGTCACCCCCACTTAACACCTGGGTGGAAAGTATAATGGTAGCACAATCACTGTTTCTTTTTCTGCTCTGCTAGGCAGCCAGTTGGTCAAACAGTGATTGCTTGCAGTGAACAATAAAATTGGGCTGCCTTTTGCATAGATATTAGTTGGGATTTAAGGAAAGCATGAGGAAGGTTTAGGGGTACTGAAGGGAGGACCTGGAGTTAAAAGGTGAATGGTTCAAGGGCCTTTGGACATAAATGCATACGGAGCAAGCTTCATTCTCAGCTTTCCCACAGTCTATGGAAAGTTCTTGCTGTGCTGCAAGGTCTGATCCATTCTCTGGTTTTGCACTGAATTAAGAGATCATTCTGTCCTTGAATGTGTTTGTGTAGAAATCGGCAGGAGGCAACCCAAGATATCAGTGGCAGTTTCATGTAGAGTAAGCTGATTTTATGGAAAGAGCTTTTTAGAACAGTGAATTGTAAAAGGCCATCCTTGCACTTCAAAGATGGTGCAGTACTGCTTTTGATGACTGATAAAATCATGAAGCAGGTTTGTGTCCAGCTGGAGGAGCACATCCACCTGTTTACTCTTTGCTGCTGGAAGGTACTGGACTGTAAGCCACCAAAGTTGCTGTTCATGTATCTCTTCTCAGCAGACAATGAATGTCATTGATGTAGCCAGCTCAAGCTAAAAATTACATTCTTAATATTCTAGCAGTGCAGAACACTATATTGTGGGAGGCAGTGGAGCAAGTAAAGGCAAGGTGCTTCAGCCAATGGATCTGCAAGAGTCAGTTGGTGAACTGGATAAGCCAAGATGGCTCAAAGCATCACTGTTTTACATGACAGGCCTTATGTTTTTGAAGGATCACCTTCTTTCTGTTAAATCTCTGTAACTTGTTTTGAAGGGCTCCTGTAGATAAATGAGGATGTTTCTGGGTCTGTCCAGCCCAGTTTTTTGAATATCTCTTCTTGTGTGTGTAGTTGATGCTGTTCTTTTAACATGGTTTATGTTTCTGAGGTGTAGGAGGTACATGCATGACTTCAGGAGGCCATGGACTTGTTTTACTCTGGATTATGAAAACTTTGCATAAACATTGCACAAACTGAGTCTATATCACTGTTGGCTAAGGAATGACTGAAAAAGTGGATGACTCTTTTTTGCAGTTGCACAGTAAACTCCTAGAAACAGAGCGCCAGTTAGGGGAAGCGCATGGCCGGCTCAAGGAACAGAGGCAGCTGTCCAGTGAGAAACTGATGGACAAAGAGCAGCAAGTGGCTGACCTACAGTTAAAACTTTCTCGTGCTGAAGAGCAGGTAGGGGTTTTTATGCAGGTTCTATAGTTTGTTCTGGTTCTGGTGATATGTCTCTACACACACTTGGGGTGATACTGCAGTTTATAAAGTTTGTTCTCATGGGAATTTCTTTTGACTGATACTGTTAAGGACTTACAGTACAATTATCAAAATCTGCTTAAATGCTGCTTGTCTTTACAGATATATGTGTTAACAAATGAATAGAAATGCATTCTGCATTTGTCTAAGGGTCTTATGAAAAAAATTACTTAGGTGCACATAGGCCCATATGGGTAGATTTGTGTGTAGATTTTTTTTAAGATAAAGCCCTACATGAAGAAAAAGTGAACATGGCACAGCAAGTCATTGATAGTTAATAATCAGTGTGGGGTGGATGGGCAGAAAACACTTGTTCTATTAATTTTTGTTTTAATGAATATCTTGTATATGTTGCTGATTTTTGCTGGCTGTAGGGGGATTGGCCAGATATCTGAGTGGTATGTTGTCAAAGCTTTAAATTTTTCTGTAGCTAATTTGCAAAGCCTTGACTAGTATAGAAGTGGAGAGACTGCTAAATCAAAGTAGCTACTAAAATAATGACTGACAGTTGCTACTGAAATTGCCAGAAAAAGTAATAATAATGTTGTTTTACAGGTATCTGTATTATCAGTCATGTTACATCTTAACAACTATTTCAAAAAGCATACTAAAAATTTTTTGGTTTAGATTATTTGAGAGCTAAATTACATGTGCCTGATAATTGTTTTATAGTTCTTGCTTGTGATATAGAATCTCACCAATTAATTGTAATGCGTGCTTTGATTAGATTTTGATCTAGCATTACAGATTTTTGTTTTTATACAAGTTTTTAAATATCCATGTTTACACTAAAATCTTTTATATTTAGAGCAAACATTGAGTACAATTGGTGTACTGAGTGTTGCTTTTTTCCCACTCATTATTCTGGTTTGTTTGGTATTTGGTTTTGGGGTTTTTTTCAGCTAAAGGAAAAAGCAGCAAATTCCACAGAATTGCAGCATCAATTAGAAAAGGCAAAGCAGCAGCACCAGGAGCAGCAGACACTTCAGCAAAATACAACAGCAAAGCTACGAGAAGCCCAGGTAATGCAGTTATGTTTCCGCGTGTGAAAGTGGGTTCTGGGGTTTTATTATACTAAATACTATTTCTTTCTAAAAGTGACTTGCAGGAATTATATTAATTTCAATAAATTAACCTATAAATCTGGAATAGAATGTACAGAAAGTGCTTGATAAATTTATCCAATATTTTATGCATTAGGCCCAGCTTTTAAGGTCCTTATAATTAAACACTACTATATTCTTGTCTAGAATGATCTGGAGCAAGTACTACGACAAATTGGAGATAAGGACCAAAAAATTCAAAATCTTGAGGCTTTGCTTCAAAAAAGTAAGGACAACATCTCTCTGCTAGAAAAAGAAAGAGAGGACTTATATGCAAAAATTCAAGCTGGTGAAGGAGAAACTGCAGTTCTTAACCAGCTACAAGAGAAAAACCATGCCTTACAAATACAGGTAAGAACTTCGAGATCTATTTCTTTTCATTCATTCTCATTATTGAATTTTGTTTCATTTTTTTTTTTTCTATCTCATCAGATATGGTGCTCATCTTTTCTATGCTGTTCCATTTCTTTAAAACTTACTTTAAAGATCTTACTGTAAATTTCACATGATTTGTGTTTTGGTGATTTCCAAGCTATCAGCATAGGGATAGAAATTCCTAGTTATTTCATTTGTACATATGCTGGTAATATGTACTTACAAATAGTTATATTATATAACTGTATAACTTTATATATGCATTGGTATATGTGTATACTTGCAAAAAACTATGTATGTAGTTATAACTATATAAAAATAAATATAATATATATATTTGTTTCACTCATTTTAAAAAGGTGGTTTGATTCCTGCTTTCAACACCAGAATTCAGTTTAGTCTGCATCTGTTTAGTATTCTGTTTCTGTTACATTAAGGCCAAATTGACAATTCCCTTTTGCTTCTATTTGCAGCTGGGAACATATGTAAACTCTGGTGTTGTGTACAATATAGTCCACAACTATCTCCAGAGCCATAATAAGATACGGTAAAATTAAGTTTTTACTTCCTTGGACATGCTGTTCCAGCCTTGTCATGGTTGTTTTTTTTTTTTTTTTTTTCCATTGCAGGTAACTCAGCTGACAGAGAAGCTGAAGAATCAATCAGAAAGTCATAAACAAGCCCAAGAGAATTTGCATGAACAAGTGCAGGAGCAAAAGGCACACCTAAGAGCTGCTCAAGATCGTGTGCTTTCCCTGGAAACAAACATCACTGAACTAACCAGTCAGTTAAATGAAAGTAAAGAGAAAGTGTCACAACTTGATGTGCAGGTAATGGATCTCTGTTTTTTATGGTGAGGAAAAATTCTGGTTGTGATTTCCCATTTAGGAAAAGGTGCATTTTTCTACAAGGAAATACATACATTAATTTTGTATGAATTTTGCATGATTTTATGCAAATTAAATACATACATGAATACACACATGAATTTTGCTGATTTTACTATTAAACTTACTGATGGCTATCAAAAAATTAGAATGAGCTATGGTAAAACAGATGTTTTAATGAAATGTAATTTGTCTTTCAGGTAAAAGCAAAGACTGAATTGCTACTTTCAGCAGAAGCATCAAAAGCTGCTCAGAGAGCAGATCTACAGAACCATCTGGACACTGCCCAAAATGCACTGCAAGATAAACAACAGGTAATAAGTGACATAAAATGTTTCTATGTTACCTAAAAACTGCTTAAAAGCCTAAGAATAGTCTGTTTACAAACTCAGTAAATTGACTGAACATATGTAACAGTAAACGTATGAATAAGCATTGGGAAATGATTGTTTAGGATATTTTAACCATGTGGTTATGTTGCACTGGAGCAGATATATTTCGCAGTGCAAGGAGTTTACTTGGGAGTCCACTCTTTGCTGTAGGGTTATTGTTCAGAATCTAAGCTTTCCTTATGTGTTCTGGAGGTATTATATGTATTTATAATTATATATAATGCCTGTATGTATGCTATGAAGAAAAGATTGTAGAATGCACTCAGTAGAGGCAAAAACTCTTTAACTCTTATTGCTGACTCAGATAAATTTCCAGTCCTCCTCTGGTATTCAGAAGTAATTATCTTTGTGCCAGCTGATGAAGAAACTCAAAAGGCTGGTGATAAAATTACATGCTTTTGAATGTGTTTTAATCCTGGTGAAGCATATTACCATCTGTTGAATCAAATATTTGCATAGTTAAAATCAGTGCTGCTGTGGTCTTCATGGAAACATCCAGGAGATGTTAAAATGGCATCATTTTTTAGCATGGGAATGTAATTATTTGCTGTAATCAGGAGACAACTTTTTGCAGCCATTCAATAATTAATTAATAACTAAATACATCAGCCTGGTTGGAGAGCAGTGAACTTTGATGTAGCTGTCATCATAGTGGTTACTAGGTGAATGCGTTCATGTCTCCTGCAGAATTTGTTTGTTTTGTGTTGAACAAAATGTTTTGAAATCATCTCTGGTATGTGGAGCATTTCCATATTATTGGCTTTCCTCTTTCATGGTTGATTTCATGACAAATAAAGACATCAAAAATTTTATCTAGGTTTTTAAATGTTATTTTCTAGTTACTGCTGTACTACTTCGAGGATCTAGTACCTTCTTTACTTACAGTACCTCCTCCATTTACAACTTAAAACACCTTTGTTAACAAGCCCAAAGCCTGTAAGGCTAGAGAGACTTTAAAATACTGAGGCTTTAAAATTATTTTGTTCAGTGGAACAGAGGGAATTCGTGCATGTCTTTGTGTTTCAATTTCCTGCCCCTCAGAATAAAAAAACCACATTACTTTCCTTTTTAAATTGAACATATTAGATGATTTAAAACATATATGACATTAGTAAATTTTGAAGTTTTTAAAAAGTAACAACTTTTGTATTTTTGTTTTACCCAGGAGTTAAATAAGGTCAGTGCTCAGTTGGATCAGGTTACAGCTAAGCTGAATGACAAGCAGGAATACTGTACTCAGCTGGAAGCCAATCTTAAAGAGCACAAAGAAAAATGCCTTTCTTTAGAACAGAAAACTGAAGAACTAGAGGCACAGCTTAAGGTTTGTATTGAACACAGTATCTGGACTTACAGAAACTGATCTCTGCTGTTAGGCAGCATGTGGTAAAAGCTGTGCTCAAATTAGGGGGGAAGGATTATATCAATATTGCTTTTTGTTGGTTTTCTTTCTCACTAATGTTTCCTGATTCACCATTTAATCCTATTCTCCTCCTCCATGGTATTATATCACATTAAGAAGATAGGCCTATGGCACTGCTACTGTACTGTCATTTTCCTGTGTGTGTGCTTCTACCAACCTTTCTGCTACCTAGAAATTGTTATGTGGGGGAACATGAACATGTCCCATAATTAAAATTTTCAAGTTTGAAATTAACACTTCACAAGTAGTAGCAGAGAGGAGTGTGTGTTACATTGGCTAGCCCTGCTTAACACCACCTGTCTGGTTTAATTTATTTCTGAAGCCTTTCAGTAGGCTTTTTAGCAAGATTTATTTATCAGTATTTTGTCTCTTAACTTGATCTGGAGTTTTTCATTCCAGTTCTGAAATCAGTTTTTATTTTTAAAGTCTACATACTTCTGGCAGAATGTTTGCAGAACTTTTTGGTGTTTTGATATACTGGTACTTTCAGTTAAGTGTATGAATTCATCCTAATGCTTGAGAGCTGTAAAATTTGGGCTTTGACCTTTGTTCACTATTTTTAAAAAATTCTTGGTAGTCAAAATACGTAACACACAAAAGCATATGATACAGGGATCATGGGAGCAATACAGAACTGGTTTTGAAGTGTTATCTGTCTGTTCTGAGGGAGATTAGTCTTTATGCTCAAGACTGAGTGGGGTGTTTTCCCTTTAGCTTTTGTGCTCTGTAGAAGAGACCAAAGATTGTTTTCGCTGTATGAAATTTTAAATCTGATGCTATTAAAAATTAAAGCTGTCAAGTATTTCATTGTCAGAATAATTATTTTGTTCTTCTATCTCCTCTTTTGGACACAGGATCTTTTTCTTGCCTTCTTTGATTTATGTTTTTAGTTTTCATTCTTCTGCTGAAGTTTCACAAGTAGCCAATAGACAGAAATTCTTGGGAGAAATATAGAGCTTGCTTGCATATGATTTTATGAGGTTCCTGGTAGCTAAAGTGTGAAACTGAGCGGGGTTGTTAATGGTGTCAACAGGAATGCAATTCTATGTAAAATCTTGACATCATCACCATTCTTTGAGATCATTCCAGTTGAATGTGTGGCATTTAAAAAAATAGGAAAAAAAATTAGAAAACAAAAAGCCTTCAGGAAATTTTTGGAGAAACTTGGCCACTTTTTTTTTGTGGCTTCTGTGTGAAGGCAAAATTGCCTGTAAACCAGCCAGTTGAAGAGTCTAAACAGTGCCCATTTGCTGAAGGCTTCTGTTTTCTTTGTATTCCACGTGAGTGAAAAAGTAGCTTTGGAAAAAACCAGAAGAAAAACCTCTTCCAGGCAAGCATAGAATTTCTTCACTGCTGTAGTTTGTGTCTGCTTTTGTTGTAAAGCTTTTGATCTATTACTTTGCAGTAAAATGCCTGCTTGGCCTTTACTTTAAAGATGCTTTCAGAATGCTTTACCAAAATAGTTCAGTTCTGGAGGAGCTGGTGATTAGCAGGAACTAAATAGTGAAAGATAAATTGCAAAGTAATGAAACAGGTAGATGATGTATGAGAATTGTGACTGCTTTCTACAGTTAATGCTACTCACATTGCAAATGCTTTGCTTTCTTTATTGTTGTATTTATTTTGTTGGTTGTGTTCTGATGGCTCTATCTTTTTATTTCTCAGAAACTTGAAGGTGACATTCTTGATGCTAGAGCAAGTAAAGACCAAGCTCTTCAGGAATTACAGCAGCAGCAACATCAGTCTAAAGAATTAGACCTCCGGACAGCAGAACTGAGTAAACAACTTGAAGCAGCAAGAGAAGCGTATGCATTTCCTATGTTCTAGTACTTCTCAAAGTCAGACATAAAACTGGGGCAGTTTGGACTAGAGTAGAAATTTTGTGCTTCTCTTCTGTGATGTCATAAAGTCATAAATAAGTGCTGTGTCCCCTCTGCTACAAGAACTGTGTTGTATTCCACTTGTTGTCTTTCACTCCATCTGCCATGTTGTCTCACAGGAATCACTGACTGTTGTGATTCACTACACTTCTTCATTTTATTCACTGTTCTTGTTGTCAGCTAAATATCAGAACAGTTTGATATAGTGAGGTCCATCTTTAAATATTCATAGATCTGTAACCTTTTTGAAATACAAATTTGCAATTTATGCATAAGCAGCAAAGGAGTAGTTTCTGTTCATTATAGCTGAGGAAGCAAGAAGCATCTCAAACTAGTTTCTGAGGTTGCTGTTTTATCTTAACTGGAGAGATGTAATGCCCATGAACGAAAATAGAGACATTTAAGGATACAAAAGTACCTGTGAAAAAGAACTTTAAGAAAGTATGTTTTATCCTTTTGTATTTGCAGGATGTCTAATGCTCAATTGGATTTGCAGAAGAAATCTGAGGCCCTGGACCAAGCAAACCAACAAATTTCAAAGCAGAAGGCAGAAAATGCCAGTCTCAAACAAAACCTTGAGAAATCAAACCAAGATACAAGTAAACAGCTCAAGGAACTTGATTGTAAAATGCAAGCAGCCACATCAGAGCTGCAACAAGTGAAATTAGAGAAGAACACTCTATTAAAAGACCTTACTGATACCAAAGATGAGCTCTCAAAAAGCTCTGAATCCTTCAAAAAAAGAAAAGAGGAATTAGAAAAAGAAATTAAAAAAGGAAAAGCAGCTATGGCAGAAATGGTTAGTAGATTCTTTAAGTAGGCATTAAGTTTGGTGTATATATATTCTGGTAAAATGACTTTGCTCTCTGTTTGAAACAGTGTATATATGAAGACAGTGCATGAAAATTTGTTACTGTAAGGAAAACCAAATTGTGATTTTTAGTAGTTCATACATGTTTCCTACCTTAATTTTTTGCCTGGATATTTACAATAGTAAACATCAGTCATATCACATAACAGGATCCTTTCTTCTTGCTGCATGGCTTTAACATAGTGAAGAAACTCAATGGAGACAACAAGTGGTGAAACAATTTGACAGCAAATGTCCCCTTTTTAAAAAATACATCAACCGTATTATAACAACACAAAGGTTTAAAACTTTTGCTAAAATGCTGTTGTATTGAAGAAGTTATTTTTCTGAGGCCATTTTAATTTCCTTTCTGAAGTCTTCGTATATAGAACTTCCTGTGCACTTGTCTGGCCATGCTGTAAAGCTGCATACTGCAGGCAGAGAGAGTAACATAATCTGCCATTTGTGGAATGCCCAGCTTAAGGTATTGTTGGAGTCCTAGAACTATTTGAATTTAAGAAAGGTCTTACAAGTGACCGCATAACAAGTGCTTGACCACCAGAGCAACCTTTACAGTAAAGAAAGTAAACTATTACTAGGGTTAAAATACACCTTTTTCTTACCTCTTCTACCTTGGTGATATAAATGGGCACTATATAAATACAGTTGTTCTGACACCCTTGTCTCAGATGTGGCAAGGAGTGTATTTCTCATATCCTTCTCATCTTACGTGTCACCGTTTTCTAGAACCCATTCCGAGCTGCTTTTATTCTGATCTAAAAAAACCCCAAACCAGCTGCTAGTTAAAAAGAACATTTTTCTCTTACTTAGTCACCTTTTGAAGAAAAGATCTTTTGTTTGCCTTTTTTAGTTACTACTGTTTAAAGATTTGTTTCTCCTAAAAACTTGAAAGATTTTCTCCCCAGTTTAGACTTAAAGATAGTAGTCCAGATTCTGCTTCTTGTTCTGTTGTGTTTCAGAGGCTCTCCACTGTCTTAAATGTGTAGTATTTGGGCTTAATATATGGTTGCAAATGCATGGAGGTCTGCAAATGTACTTGCTTGTGAGTTTTAGAACATGAAGGAATTTTAGATCCTGAGGAGACCAATGAGCCTATTACGTCATCAAGAAGGAGAAGGGGTGCCAACCACGATTTCAGACAGGGAGACTCCCCCATATCAGAAAAACTCTGGCACCTAGCTGAGTCTATTAGTACAGGAGATCTAATGTGTGGCTTAGATTTGCCACTTAAGGTTTTGAGAGGTTTTGTGCTGAAAATGTCTGCAGTTGAGAAGCTAAGAGTTTTCATTGAAAATGAAAGCGGTATTTTTAAGAATTTGTAGCTCCTGCAAAAATATTCCCTACACGGTCTTAGAAGCTAACAGGAATATTTCCTTGTCTTGTGCTTTTTAGGAAAAATCTTGCCAAGAATTAAAACACCAACTTCAGATACAAACAGAGTCTGTAGCTAAAGAGAGGAATGAATTAAAAAACTCACTGGAGAAAAAGGAGGGGGTAAGTTGTCCACTTAGTTTCAAAAACTTAAAAACCAATAATAATAAATATTTAAAAGATTGATTTTCAGTCTCACCTGCTGGGACTGATGAGGTATAAAGATGTTTCAGTTCTCAAATTCTGAACTATCTTTGGCACTGAAATAAGGTGATACTAAAACTTTCCTAGAGGGTAATGTGAAGCTTTAAAATACAAGTTTTAGTCTTAGTTTTCTGTGCTTCACATACTGTATCAGGGCATTTTAGCCCTTCAGGTTTTGTCATTAGTGAAACGGTTACTTGGTACTACTGTGTCCCCATTTTCTTTTGTATCTGCATACAATAAAAGTTGTTATTTCATATCCTTAGATCTATTTATTCTCAGGCTTATGCAGTATGTTCTCAGTGGAATTGACAGGACATTTTCAGATATCCTTCAAGGATTGAATTGCTTTTCAAACTTGTGTAAGTCACTTGCTCATGACTACAGAAGGACCAAATGTACTTCTTTTTCAAAGATGAGCATTCAGACCATACAGTGCAGTTGGCAGCCTGAAGGACACATCTGCTTTAATGGATTTCTTCATCCAAGCTATCTTCTGTTCCCTAAAGGGATCAGAAAAGATTTGATCAGTGGACATAGTTTGATAGACTGTGATGGACACTTACTGTCTGAAGGAGGTTTGGGGGTGTGCAGGTGTGATGATAATTGCTCTGTGACTATGGCTGCTACTTTCCTGGCTCCTCACTTGTTCAGCTGAAGTGCTGTGGTGCTCAGTGCAAAGTGCAGAAGGATGAGCTTCATGTATGCTGCAGTTGGCAGCAGGAGAGCCCAAACCATTGCTGGTGTGAGAAAAGTTGCCTGATCTTAATTTAGAATGGATAAAAAAGTCTGCTGTCGATCCCTGAGCAGTAAATTTGGAATATCAGATTATTTTAATGTATTATAGTAGTTCTTAGAATCTGCTTGCCACTGTTCAACGACATAGGTCTGAAACAGCAGTGGCACTGTGGGATGGTCTGGTTCTGTGAACAACATGTACAAATAGTGACTTAAATTTAATTCATATACTTTAGTATAGTTACTTAATATTTTTGAATATAGATTTCTAAGCAGTTGTCTATGGACCTTGATTCAGCAAGAGCACAAGTACTGGAAATCCAGGGTCTTCTGAAGGAAAAAGAAAAAAGTGAGCAACATCTCCAGGGAAAGCTGAGAGAGTTAAATGAATCTTTTGAGCAGAAGAAAAAACATAGTGAGACACTGCAAGCTGAATTAAAAACTGCCCTTTTAGAAAAGGTAAGACTGTCCTTTCTTGCTCTTATAAGAAAATGAGTGTAAATTCCTCTGATAAATACTGAAGCTTTTATGTCAATAACTTTGTGATAAAGTCTGTTTGCTGTAGTCTTGTTGGAAAAGATAAGGTCATGATGTGGAAGTGAGGTCTTCAGGTGCTGTTGGAGATAAAAACAACAATATCAACAGCAATAATGAACCAGTACTGAAATATGAATTCCGTAGGAATTAAATTTTAATAAAGGGGTAAATAAGCTAGATTGAGTGTGGGTTTTTTGCTTCAGGATCAAAGCAAGAGCTGCCATTTTCTTGTAAAGCAGGAGGATTTTGTGCGAGTACTTTTAGACAAACTGTACAGTGTTTTGAAATGTCCATGACAGTTTTAAACCAAGTCTTCTCATATTATACCAAAAGAATTTATCTGACTGACAGTATGAAACTCATAAACCATAATGGAAAGAGTTCAAATGTCTTACAACATTAGGGAATGTTGCTCTGTGTGCCATAGACTGTTAAATGTGGCTCCAGCTTTGGCTGCCCAATGCTACATGTTCATATTTGTGCTTTAGACAGCCTCTGGAAACATTAGGTCTTGGTGTCGTGGTTTAACCCAACCATCAACTCAGCACCACAGAGCTGCTTGGTGACTTGGGAAGACAAACACCATCACTCCAAACTCCCTCCTCTTTCTTCTGCCAGCTCCATATGCTAGGCATGATGTCATATGGTATGGAATATCCCTTTGGTCAGTGGGATAAGTTATCCTGGCTGTTCCCTCTTCAAAGTTTTGTGTATCTCCAGGTTTCTCGCTGGTGGGGTGGTGTGAGAAGCAGGAAGGACCTTGGCTCTGTGTGAGCACTGCTAAGCAGTAGCTAAAACATCCCTGTGATAACAACACTGCTCCCACCACAAATCCAAAACATAGACCCTACACTGACTACTATGAAGAAGACTCTACCTCAGCCAAAACTTGCACACTTGGAAACGTTATTCCAATTTTTAATGTTTGGTCTTAATGTCTTTCACTTAGTCTTTTGTTGTGAATTAAATTTTGTTGTTAAATTAGTTATAAAATGTTACTATAAAATCACAAATACCAAGTTACTGTTATTCCATAAAAAGAACAAAATTCTCTTCTTTCAGCAGAAATGCATTTTATTGAAATGCTTAAGCTAACTTTACTGTCTGTAACTTTAACTAAAACTTTCTATGCTTATGTTTCAGGCAGAGCTGGAGAATAAACTACAGCAGCAGTCTATTTTGTCAGCACAGGAGCTTAAAGCAGAGAAAAGTAAGCTAGCAGACTTACAGAAGGCCCATGATAAACATAAGGAAAACATGGAGAAGCTGCAGCTGGATTTTTATGGGAAAGAATCTGAGCTCCT
Source organism: Zosterops lateralis (assembly GCF_965231275.1). Classification (NCBI taxonomy): domain Eukaryota; kingdom Metazoa; phylum Chordata; class Aves; order Passeriformes; family Zosteropidae; genus Zosterops; species Zosterops lateralis. The sequence continues at coordinate 30,045,395 of NC_139765.1, forward strand.
GGCAACCAGGCAGGACCTTAAGGTACTTGCAATCTTTTTAATGTCATATGTGACTTAGTAGATGTTAATATCCATGTTGAAGACCAAGAAACAATGCAAGAACTGTATAAGTGAAAAACAATCTCTTCTGCTATATATAGAATTTAGTGCTGTTTAATCCCTTCCCCCGAGATAAAGGATATTCTGAAACTAATTTAAAGGCAAACATATTTGCCAGTTTACCTGAAATACCCTTTCATTTCTGCAGCAGCAAAGTGAAAGGTGATTTGTTTTTATATTCATTAAAGAGTTTTTTTTTTTTAATGTTGGTTTTTCTTGTTATGTACTGTAGCTTTCAACTAATTTAAATAGCATAGGTAATTAGGGCAAGGTCTGCCAGCAACTGCTATCTTCCACAGGATTTAACTAGGGTATTCCTGGCTGATGGTAGATATTAAGAGATGTCAAACTAATAGAAACAGTAGGTTTCTGGGCCTGCCTGGAATACAAGTGCCAGAATTTAGTCCTTGAAGTTTTTGCTACTCCTAAACTGAAGTTACCTGGTTTTGTATTAGTGTGCAGTGCCTTCAAAGTGGTATTGCTGAGATTGAGCCAGTCAGAAAAGGTGGGTTTTGGCCCCTTTTTCTGGCTTTCTGCTTTGTGTCAGTACTAAGCCAAGACTTCAGTTGGTCCCAGGACATACTGTACCACAGAGACTGAATTCTAGGTTCAGGTTATTTTAAGAAACAGAGAAATACCTCCTTTACATACAGGCCACTGCAATTTTATTAGACTTAGTCCTCTGTAGTATTAAATTATCTGCCATGTTTCCCTGTAGGTTATTGAAGCTTTACTTTCAGTGCACCATGGTTGAATTGCTACGTTAAATTGTGGAGAACCTCTGCATGATTAACAAGCAGTGGTGGTTTAAGCAATTCTTTCTTTCAGCTTGTTATTGGTGCACATATACATCTGTGAGTTTATTTCCTGCAATGCATTTAAATCACCATTTGGTAATGGAGTGGCCTGTAGAAACATTGGATTTGTTCAGTAACTTGGGGTTTTTTTTTTTTTGGTATAGTTTTCATTAAAGTATCACTTGTTGCAAAATAGCTGTGACTATTGTTATTAAAGCAGTTTGATGACCTCTAGTCCTGACAAGTATAAAATAGGACAGTAAGAGTCTCACATGTATTTAGACCCAATGGGGATGGTAGTCAGAGAGAGGGAGAGCTCTATGCAAAAAGCTAAAATAAGATGATGGCAATGGGGAAATGAGATTTTTAAGGTGAGCAATCAGGTAACTTGATTTATGATGTAAGTTGGCTTGACTTAAAATTTTTGTAAAAAAGCATATGTTAGTTTTTTGGTTTTTTTTCCTCTGGAAGAGGGAAAAGGTGGTGAGCTGAACTTTAATCATGGCTGTGCTACCTCAGTACATTAAACTAAAGAAGCTGTGATAACTTGTCTTAGAAGACCACAAAAGAAAAAACACATTCAGATATTCAGACAGCCTCGGAGTGACAATGTTAGTCTTGAGAGATGAATATCAAAATGCCACTGAAGGCAGAAGAACTTTATAGCAGAATTTCACAGCCTATCGAAAATCAGTTGTCTGCATGATGTTTTGCCTTGGGCAAGTTACTTATTAAAAGTGGCTTATTTGAGCCAGGGCTGTGTGTTTTGACTGAAATTTGGAACCAAACCTGATGGGCAGGCTGAGCTTTAGATTGGCCTTAATCCTCTTAGTAGGCAGTAGAGTCAGCTTGGGTGTCTTTCAGTGCAGGATGTTTAGCAGAGATATGAACTCCCTTGCAGAGCAGTGTTGAGTCAGGAGCCCAGCATTGTCCAGAACAGGCACGACCATACTGTGACATCCTAGCAATGCTGGATTTAAAAGAGAAAACTTAAACATCCTCCCATGGTGCGGCCCCGTGCTGTTGGCCAAGGTTGCAGGCGTGGGAAGGGATGCTGAAAGGCCGGTGGGTGCCATGGAGCGGTCTGTGTGCCGGGAGGGCACGGCGGGAGCTGGGTGTGCTCAGAGCACCATCTGCTGGCCTCTGGGAAAGTGGCTCCGCTCCGGCGGGGAGGCGGCGGTGGCGGTGCAGGGGAGTGAAGGGAGCCCTCGGGGCAGGTTTGCGGCGCTGCCCGGGCCGGGCTGCAGGGCAGGGCTCTGCTCCCCGCAGCGCCATCGGCACCGCGCGGCTCCGGCTCCTGGGTCCGGCACAGCGCCCCAGCCGTGCAGCTCTGGCCAGGTGCAAACCGTGAACCTCTGCAGCCTGCAGAGGAAACCGGAGAAGTGTTGTAGTTAAAAAAAAAAAAAAAAAAAAAAAAAAATAGAATAAAGAATAAAATCAGAAGTGGGAATGCAGTTATAATTCTGTGGATACTATTTGCTGCAAATTTACTTTGGCTTAAAAATATCTCTAACAGTCACTTTCACACACGTTTTCGTCTTTGTGCCTGGGAAAAGAAATAGGGTAGGAGTTGAGTGCTTGTTAAAGCTGGAGTTTTTGATTAAAAAAAGGATATATATAATTAAAAAAGAATACCACTTAATAATTTTTTGTATATACACACACATATTTATACAGATATCTGTCTGTGTGTGCATATAGTCACTCAATTTTTTGCATGAAAAAGGCATTTTTTATATAGAAGAGTTAATGAAAATGTACAAACTGTTATTTTAACCTTGATTTTGACTTAGTGTGAGAATACTTTCTCTGAATCTGATCTCCTAAGCTCTGCCAAGTATTCTTGAGTTTTGGCAATTGTGCTCTTTGTAGTCAGTCCTGGTTTCTTCTGTGTTTTCAAAAGAATGTTTCTTTGTCTCCAATGTTGGCATTGCTGTCAGCATATATTCAGTGAATGTTCTGGAAAAAAACTCACTTGCCAGACCTCAGTTTTGTAAGTCATGAGCCTAAGTTGCATACAGTCAGTCAAACTCTTTTCCTCAGGGAGTGAAGAGAGATCAGGGTATCATCTGTGAATAATTTAATGTTGGTCCTTGTGGACTGGGATCAGGGAGCACACGGAGTATGCTAATCTGTGCACTTCATGTGGATAGACTGAATCTAGGTCCCGCCACCCTGCTAGGACCAGTTGTGATGCTGGTGCTATGATTTGCACTGGCACAGCCCAAGGTGTAGTGAATAGAACTGTAATTTTTTAATATTTTTATTTATTTAAACTCTGTACTAGTCAACCTAGCATTTCTGTTTATTTACATACATAAGTACTGATTGACCTCTTTTGTTCTGTACCTTGTTTCAGCCCTGTTACAGAGATAACCTGTACAGTGCAGACACTTTGAGGGGTGGGTTGAGAGAGAAGCACCCACTGTGTGTGGGTGTCACTATCCACTTCATCAAATTTCATCATCTGGTGCTAGCAAATTTGATATAACCACATTTCTTCTACTGGAAACAAATTTGAATAAAAGTTGCGTCTTTACTATTTTTCTTTCTAAAACTTTAGACACTGTTGGGTTTTCCTGTGAAGATGTTATATGATGATGCTAGACTTCTGTCTTTCCTCAATGTTAGGAAAGTATGGTATTCCACTGCACACAATGGAACAGAGGGAGATAATTTTGCTTTCTGAAATACCCACCCTACTGAAACCTTGAAACTCCAAAAAAGCCTCCTGGTTCTTTTACAAAAAATTCTGATTCAACACCTTTCGAAGTATTAAGTAGTAAACTCTAATATCTCAGAAAGCAAGTAAAGTAATTTGTCTGAAATTAATTTTAAAAGCTGGTGTGAGCTTTTTAAGAGTCATGGGAATTGTTGAAAATGCCGTTGAATCAGCAGTGTTCCATCACTGCTGTTTCAAATTAAGTCTGACTACAAGCAAAATACTTTAGATATTACAAAAGAGCATCATGAGGCATCAGAAATGAATTAGCTTTTAAATCAACATGGGAGTGACTAAAGCATATGTATAATTGAATGGAGTGAACATTCTGATTTTAGTTCCTTTTAAACCATTAGCCTTCAACAAGGGGTTTGATTAATATTTAAGCAAGAACTTCAAAAAGAATTTAAATCCTTACTGCTGCACTGAAGGCAATAAACTTATTACAAATAATAAATCTCAGCTTACCTTCTGTATCATAGCATCAAAAATTTCCATAAAATATCAGTATTTTTGAGAAATAGGGGATGAGTTTGTTTGTTTGTTTGTTTTTTTCTTGTTGGTTTCAAGTGGAACTAGTCTTTATCTAAGGTAGAAAGTTTAAAAAACCTGCAGAATATTAACTCAAAAAGACCCCCGAAGTTTGACTTTGCTGTGAGCAAACAGAATGAGCTTTGGCTTTGGGTGCAAGTTTTTGATTACTTCTTGGGATTTTGTGACCTGTTTCAGAGAGAGAAATCAAAGTTCTTTTTCTAGCTAATGGTGAGAGAAGCAAATAGAGTATCATCTCTGGATTTTGAATTTTGAAAATTTAAACTTAATGTTTACAATACTTATGCAGCAGAAACTGTGAAACATTTTATCCTGGTATTAGCATTTTTATCTTCTACATTTCACTTCATAATTTCAAAAAAATTTACAGTTGTCCTAGCACTAACTTTATTAAATCGTAAGTGAAAAATAGCATTGAATGATTTTTGAAATCTTTTAAGTATAGCTTCACTGCTTCTTAAGTTACAGCTGTCTAGAGTTATAGAACAGTTGATTTGCCTAGATAATAAAATTAATTTGTGTGAGCAAATTCAAGTGTATTCTCTTTTTGTCAGTTACCTTTTGTTCTCTTCCCTTCTGCATGTTTTCACCTTTTGTCTGTGTAAGGATGCAAACTGGACTATGTACAGTAAGGTTTTGTTCCTGGAAATGATGCTGACATAGTTTCTGTTTACTTAGGGTAACCTTGTAAACCAGAAGTTTCTGTAGTTATGCTCTGTCAACATTTGAGGCTAAATGTTGCACTCTAGGTAGCAATTTTTCTACTTGGAAAATGTTTACCTGGCTCTTTAGTATCTGAAACTTTTATACTGACAAATAACTTTCAGAACTCTCTTTGTAATTAGTCCACAGAAGAAAAACTTGCTCTAGCTCAAGAAGAATTAGTTTCCAGCAGGAATCGAATTGCTAGCAGTAATCAACAGATTCAGGAACTGAAGAAAGCTAAGTCTACGCTGGAGCAGGATGCATCAAAGAAAGAACAGCAGCTGGGTGAGAAGGCCAAAATGCTGCAAGATCTTCAGAATGACAAGGTAAATGCCTTTGCCTTTTGAAATCTCCACCCAGGAGATTTCACATCCACCCCCTGCAGGCACCCTTTATTATTTTCTATTACGTCCCTGATTTGAAACCATAACACTGTTGTAGTGCATAGCAATGACAGTTATACTCAACCTCTGGTGAAATACTTTAAAAAGAGACAGTTGTAGTGAATTTGGTTCAGAATATGCTGTTAACTTGTTCTAGACAGGTTTGTGGCTAGACAGGTGGGAAAACATTATTAGTTTTAAATCTAAAACTGCAATCATGCTGCCAATTGCATTACAAACTATGGATAGATATATGGCAGTTGTTTCCCCATAATTATAAAGTCACCAAGTAGTTTTTGGGCCCTGGATGTTTTTTGATTGATTGGGTTTTTTGTTTTATGATCTTGGAAGAGGTAACTTTTTTAGCACTTCTATTTCTCTTTAAGATTTTGAAAGAAAAGGATTTGGCTAATGAAAAATGTAAAACGACAGAACTCCAGGAAATAAAGAATAGACTTGAAAAAGAAAGTGCCAAGCTGGGTGAAGAACTTAGAGCCTGCAAGCAAGAGTTTGAGAAGGTAAATTGAGACAAACTAAGTCTTCTGCATGTGTTTGGTTATCTGATGAGAAATATGTGCCTACTCAGTCGATGTTATCTGGAATGGCTTTGCAAAGATGGTTATTGTAAATATTGGTATTACCAGTAAGGGAACCAAAGCCTGGATTTTATTGAGCTTCCTCAGCAATGATGGTTGGTGATGATCCTTGAGCCACCAGGGCCTAATGAGCCAGGTGGGCTGCATAACTTGTCTTAGCTTCAGGGTGGGTTGTATGTCCTGGCTTTTCTTCAGTTCCACTGTAAGTTTACTCTGCATACCCCTGCTTGACTATTCTGAAATGAAAAGCTGTCCAAAAGAGTCACGATGGTGAAGGTTTCCTGGATACTCTAGGCACATCTGAGACTTCTCAAGGATGCACGGTAGAGTTGCAACTCCCTTAGTGTTGTTTCTTAAAATGCCTTAAGTCACAGTTGGGGAAGCCTCATAAAAGACAAACTCTCTTCCAAAATCTTAACAATCAGTTGAGCTCTCTAAAGGGTAAAAGTTGGGAGGATTTAATGAAGTAGTTTTTAGTCTTTAGTAAAACTATTTCTTGCCACACTCTACATGTTGCTTTTTAGTCTCTATAAAAACTAACCTTCCTAAAAGGCTGCAGTTTGTGTTTTCCTTAATGTATTGTTAGCAGTTATATTAGCATCTGTTAAGCATACATATTTTAAATTGTTGCACAAGTATAAATACAGGCACAATTCCCTATACACTAATAAAAAGAAAATTACATGATAACTTATGACCTTCAGATGTTCATTTGCTCTCTATTGTTTAGAAAATGGTCTGTAATTTTTAGGTATAACTCTGTACTTTGTTTCTCTTGAGGACTCTGTGCTTGGGGAAAGGTATTTAATTCTTGTTGTTCCTAAAATCTCTATTCTAAAGAATAAAATTTATAAGGATGTAAATGGTGGGCACACCAGTATCAGCTTAATAGTAATTCCTTCATCTCCCTACAAGCAATCAAACTGAAAGTCTCCCAAAGACTTAAATTCTGTTTCCCACCTCCTAGCAAGGAAGGGATATATATGTATCTCTAGGGCATCCTCTTGTTCTGAGGATATATTCTTTTCAGGGTGCTTGGTTTGGTTTTAACTTGTATTGTGAATTTTGATTTATGGGAAATAGTCCACCCCTATTAGTCTGTTAGTACCTATATGTTTGGCTGTGTAATTTTAAGGAAAATGGTTTCTATAAATTAAACTAACTATTCTACTTGAGTTCAGTTACAGAAGAACAAGTAAAGCCATTATTTATATCATCCCACATGCTTAAAACAGAGTAATTTTTTATACATTGACGACTAACAGAAACTAACTTTCTTACATCAGCATCCAGTTATACATTGTCATTATGAAGTTTTTAACCTCATTATTGCACTCAGAGAACAATATGAAGTAAATTTTAGAACAGTACCTAGAAAATGACAAGGAATGGTAGAAAACAATTCAACAGATCTTCTTCTCTACTTCAGCAGAAACATGCATTAAAATTATTTTTAAATTTGAATATTGATCATAATATAAGTTTAAAACTTTGATCATGAAAATCACTGATATTTTGCTCTATGAAATCATCCTTTCTTCCAGTGATAAAACTAAAAGTTACTGCCATCCTCTCCTAGGAAAGAATTACAGTATTTTTGAATTTAAATCCAAATTTCAGTGTTGCTACTTTAACTTTGAACTCTGTATCCTAACAGGAGGTGACAAATCTCAAGGATGCAAACCAGCTATTGATTCAACAGAAATTGGAACTGCAGGGCAAAGTAGATAATGTGAATTCAACTCTGGAACAGGAGAAACAAAAACAACAAGCTGTCAAAGATCAGCTGAAAAAGAGGGAAGAGGAGCTGAAGAAAGAATGTGCTGAAATTGAAGCCAAACTGGTTAGTATGTTAGAGAGAATGAGACTGTTGTTTTGTGAACATGCCTTTGGATTCTTCTAGGGTCATAAAAGAAGCAATGAGTTGACTTTAGTTTCACTTTACATGAGTTTTTAAATGACAAGATCAAAAAAATCTTTGAGGCATTTAATGGTATAGGAAAATTCAGTGAGGTGACAGCCTTGTCTAATAGAATATGTTGATTAAAAGTAGTGATTTTATTACAGTAAAATTCTTTGCCTCAATTAAATGTAGGGAATAGAGAAAGAATACTTTGAAGCTTGTTTTTCATTTTTCCATTGTTTTTATAGCATGCAGAGAAAAAAGTCAAAGAAGAAGAAAAACGGAAACATGAGGAAAAGGAGACCAAGCTCACCATGCAGGTCACAGCCCTGAATGAAAACCTGGCTACCATGAAGAAAGAGTGGCAAAGCAGCCAAAGACGAGTGAGTGAGCTGGAGAAACAGACAGATGATTTACGTGGGGACAATGCTGTCTTGGAAGCAACAGTCCAGAATAATCAGGATGAGAGAAGGGCATTGCTGGAGAGGTAAGCTGTGGTCATGATGGTGTGGAAGTGTAGTTTGAGAAATTAAATGAACTGAGAATGAAAACTTGTTTGAGTTGATTTGGGATTCTGTATTCATGCTTTATTTAAATCTGTATTTGTTTGTAGTGTCTGGGCTGTGGGTGCAGTTTCCAGAGTGCAACCTTCTGTCATCACTGCCATGCCCAGCAAGAGGTTTTGGGAACCAACTGTGCTGTTTGTGATTGTTCTGTAGAAAATAAGGCAGGCTTATCAGGATCTTTACTTATCACCAAAGCCACAGCTCTGTGCTTGTTCTCCAAGATTTATGTCCATCTGTAAGAGCCTTCTAAATCCACTGGTCTTCTCTGAGATTTCAGATAGGCTGTGTCTTCTCATCTGTTGTTTCAACCTTGTGAGGCCTGGCAGAGAGAACTTCTCTTACCCAAACTAACTGTCCTTCTCCATCACTCTGAGGCTCCTGTGCCTTGATTCAGTTCAAATACATGCCTGTGTCATCCAGAAGCCTGGAAGGGACCCCTTAAGTAACATAGAATTGGCATTGGAACTCCTAGGTGTGCCCACTATTCTGTGTTAGGAGACTGAACGTGTAATTGTATTAGATAGACGGAAGTTCACAAAGGAGGCATTTTCTTTCTCCTGAAAACCTGCGGTCTTATTTTCTCCAGTCCTGCTTTTATCTCTACAATACATTTAAGTTTTAGGTAAGCAGAGTGCTTTTCCTTCAGGCAGCAGGAGGCCTTGCAAGGCAGTGGGAGCTACCTGAATGCAGTGATTTCCAGGGCAGAAGAAACATCTGTGAGACAGGAAGCTTTTTTTGTCCTTATTTCCTGACGTGTTTGGAGAAGGCAGAGGGGAAAACTTTTGTTGGTACTGTCAAGCTTGATGATTTGACTTTTGAGCAGTAGACCTTGGAAAAGGATGGGGTCGATTCAAGTGAGATCCTCTTTCTTTGGCAGTCCCTTGCTGTACTGTGTTGAACTCATCTAGTAGCTGTTTACAGCTTGGCAGAAAAACACCCTTTGAAATTTGGCTTTGAGCAGCTAACTGAATTTCAGCTGACGGGAGGTGGCCTTGATAGAAGAAAAAGGTTTCTTTTCTGCTCTTTGCCTGACCTGATCTGCAGCAGCTGGTTTGCGAGAGTGTCCTGTTGCACAGGGGCATTTAATGAGAGCTTGCTGTTGAGGGATTACATTCAGCACTGTCCCTGGTTGTGAGGCTTAACTACAGATATTGACAAGCTGCAGATACTTAGGAGCAATTCCAGTATAGTCTTTAACTGATTCTTACAACAGAATATTTTCCTACTTAAGGCATCCAAGAACTTTTCAAAACAAGGATTCTTTTGGCTGGATTTTATGTGGGTAACTTCTCAGTTACAACCAATCCAAAGGACACACATTGTTTACATTGACACACAAAGTTTACATTGTCTTAAATGCTTTGGGCTTACTATTTATTATTTTACCTCAGGTGTATAAAAAGTGAGGGAGAAATTGAAAAGCTTCAAGCCAAACTTGTAGAAATGAAGAAAAAGCTGGACAATACAACTGCTGCAATGCAGGAACTTGGCCGAGAAAACCAGTCATTGCAGGTATAATTTGATTTGAAGCTATTAAATCTGTTGATTCACTCTGGGACATTAGGAAAATTTCAAATTTGTGTCAGATTGGTGGTGGGTTGAATTAAGGTGTTATGTTTGTGGTGTGTAAGGGTCATACTTCTGTCTGTGTGTTATTAAATCTTCCCTCAGTTTGAAGATTGGAAGGTTTCATCTCTGAACGAATATAAGCCATGGGTATCATGACAGAATTGTGCTTTTATTTTGCAATGAGTAGTTCATGCTGTTGAAATAGAGGCTATTAGAGGGAATTAGACATGCATTTTTTTTAATGCCTGATGCCTTTTTTATGTTTTCTATATAGATCAAACACACACAAGCTCTCAACAGGAAGTGGGCAGAAGACAATGAGGTACAGAATTGTATGGCCTGTGGAAAAGGCTTTTCCGTGACAGTAAGAAGGGTAGGTGTCTTCTACTCTGTGTCTATGGTGATTTTCTTTTTTTATTGTTTGCAAACTCTTAGATGGGATATGGACTTCATAAGATGGCCTGAATAGTACTGTGACCTCAAGACATCTCAGAATACAGTTATTGTTTGAAGTGCCTTAACATATTAAAAATAATGGCTGTGGAGCTTACTTTACTCGTGATTCTTTTTCCATTCTAACAGCATCAGTTTATAAACAGTGTTAAAATACTTCAATCCCCTAAGCAAGCAGTAAAAATAACACTGTTGTAAGCATATTTACAGAAAATATATTTATAACCAATCTGAACTAGATTTATGGGTATAAAAGGAATGTAGATTGGTTGAAATTAGGTATGTGTGAAAATATGAGGCCATCACCATGATCTGGTGCTTTGTGACTGTACATTTGTAAACATGGAACAGAAGAAACAACTGGATGTGTTCTATGTCTGTAGTCAGACCTTGCTTGAAGAACTGCTGTGGTCAGCTAAGATGGTAGTGTCAATTGGCAGGGTCTGCCCTTCATCCAGAAGTGACTTGGCAATGAAGTAGATGAGGGATATTTGTGAGGTTCATTTTTTTGCAGAGGTGTCTTAGGTGGTGTAGTCTTAGGTGATTCCCCCTGGCCTGCATTATTTTGGTGATGTTCTTTGGGTAGTCTTTGAACAAAGGCTGCTCAATCCTTTGATTCAAAGATACTTCTCAATCTGAAAGCTGGTAATTTTATATAAGAAGAATGTATTTCATGTGACCAGAACAAATTCAAGAGAACAAATTCTAGAAGAGGATGAACTTAGCCATCTATTTCCTGAAACTGGTATAGTCTCTTGACTCAGCAAAGCACTTCTGATTGTTTTACTCATATACCCTTTAGAAAGGATTTACTCAAATGACGTTCTGTGTGCTGTGTAACTGCCAATTAAAATTTAAGACTAATTTTTGAAACATAAGAGTTGATTTGGCTGAGAGTTGACTTGACACGATAGTGATCTCTATTAGTGATAACTGCTCTGCCACTGATGTTCAGCATGTATGGTTCTTCTCTTTTGCAGCATCACTGTAGACAGTGTGGAAATATCTTTTGTGCCGAGTGCTCAGCAAAGAATGCCTTAACCCCTTCTTCTAAGAAGCCTGTCCGAGTCTGTGATACTTGCTTTAATGACTTGCAAGGATAACTGGCTATCGTGAGTGACAAAGAAACGTTACACTAAAATTTACTATTTCTGTTGATGCACTTCATTCAGCACTCAGACTACTATTCAGTTTGGACAATGATTGTAACACTTGGCAAAATCTAGTATATTTTAAAATGTTTATTGATACCAAGCAAAACTATTGTATTTTTTTGTGAGACATGGGCTCAGATCATCCATAGCTTACTGACATTAATCATGGAAAGAGCTTTTATGTCTAGATTAGAAATATCCAGTTATTTGTAAATAAAGTTTAAACAGAGGAGTAACAATGTATTTTTTTATCTTTTATTTTTTTGTTCAAGAGAAACAGCATTTATGTGATATTGAAGTTTATTCTTGTTTCCTTCAAAGAAAAAGGAAGATGCAAAAACTTGTGAGGATTTTATGTATCCAGTGTTGCTGTAAAAACATAACTAATTGTTGCATTTGATTGCATATCTGATGGTCTTCATAACCTCCTGTGATTTTGGGTTTTTTCTATCTCTCTAGTTCTTGCATTTTTCTCCTTAAAGTTTGAACTCCACAGTGAGGGAAATGGCCGTGCTCAACTTCAACTCAGTTTTATTTGCCCACTTGTAGTATCAGCAGCCAATTCCCTATCCAATACAGCACTTGGGTGCTGGAACACTTTTACACATACTGTATTACAGAGTTGGTGTTTGAGTGCGTCTGTCTCTCTGAGAGAGTAAGTGTGAACGAATGAGGAGACAAAGTTTATCTGGCATTGTAGCAATATTATATGATACATTATAATATTCCATCCCATAGTGATTGATTTCACTTTTACGAATTTGGTTGACACGTTTTAATATTCAATAAACCTTTACATGTGGGTTTTAAAAAGCAGAAAACAATGCTGGTAGAAGCCCGTAGCACATCTCTGCCCCTGCCCATACCCTGGAAGCACTGAGAGATCACTGCTGTTATAAGGGACATATAGACCTTCCAAGCCAGGTACCCAACTAAAAAAAGTGTTTTTTGAGACATCTGTAGTTTTTCTGGGCTTTTCTTCTGTCCCTTCCATCAGCTTTTGGTGGAAGAAGCTGAACTCCTGCTACACCTAACAAACCTCACTTTTCCATTACTCCATCTGACCCCCCATTACCAGGGGCTCTGAAGTGTTATGTTAGTTATGTGATATAGTCTGCTTAGAATGGAAAACTGGCTTTGTTATAAGCCAAGCAGCTCTAACTAAGAGGCCAAAATATATTACTATAAATATTTATTCATATTTTCTGTACTGGGAACAGAAGTTTCTTGTACAGTTCATGTTGGCTCCAGACTTCTTTTTTGTTGTAATTTTGTTTGCACCTCTTCAATTTTTGCTTGCCTGTCTCTAACTTTTCTTCCTTTTTTAAGTGGTATTTCAAAACCCTTAAGCTTACTTATTTTAAGCAGGGGTTATGCCTTCCAATATTTAGGATTTTTTTGTCTTAAATACCCTAATAAATGCTCAAATGCTTCAGTATCTTACCAAATTTTGCCAGCTGTTCAGAGAAAAAGGTTGTGTCCAGAATTCCTCTACTTCTTTCCTGAGGCAAGGAATCAAATTCTGTCACAATGATGGTAGCTTAGTCATCATTAGGAAGATTTGTTTGCTTTTATCTAGTTACAGCTCTATATGGGAATGAAGAAGTGTCTCCTTTATAAAAAAAGTCTTGTCTTGATTAACTGTCCAGTTAAGAAAATTCATCCTTCTACTCCAGAAGTAGAGATCTATATGTTTCATATTCTCTTCTAACATTTATAACTTTCATATTCTCTTCTCTACATTTGCACTGTCAAGGAGTTTTCTTAAAATTCAGTTCTTATTTCCCAAAAGCCAACTGAATGATGTAACTTGTTCTTGTCACTGTAGAAGGGTTTGGGCTACAACTGTGGTTCACACAAAACACTAATCTGCTTTTCTAGTTTGAACTTGAGAGTTGCTTGCTCAAAGAAAAAAAAAACAAAAAACAAAAAACAACAAAAAAACAACCACCAAAAAAAAACAAGTGCTGCAACAATTCCATATGAACAGAGCCTCTGGACTCTGTTTCTTCTCATCAGTGTAACTGTTTGGCGTAAGAATCTTTGAATAGAAAATATGAACAGAATCTCTGCCTCTGGGATTTTTTTTTATATTTATTTGTTTACAGAGAGAAACAAAAAAAAAATTCTGTAGTCTTTGTTTGTCTGACTTTAGAAATATGGGAAAAGTAGAGATGTGACAGTCATGCTCCAGTCCAGATGAATTCTGCCCTTTTGTGTAGCACACAAGAGCTTTGTGATGTTCTTTAGGTGAAGGACAACCATATAGAACAGGAAGAATTTTGAGAGGGAAAGGAGAAAATTCCCACAGCTGCCTGAGATCAAAACACGAGGCAGAGGAAGATGGAGATCTTTCAGGGGAGCTAGGAAAGTGGTTAGAAGATTTAGTTGTATTTAGACCTTTTGATTGGGAACATGTGAAAGCTCAGGAGAGTCTTCTGCAGTGGTAGAAGCTCTGGAAGGGTTGTTTTTAATTCAGCTTTTTGGGATGCCATTGTGTAAAGACAAGCAGAGTCACCTTTTTCAGCAGGCTGCTGAAACAGTGCAGTTGGTTGACTGCAGATCACACCTTGGTGTGGAGTTCTTCAGCTTCAGGAACAAAACCAGCTTGATTTTTGAAAGTTGCTTTTTGCTGGCCAGTTTATATAACCAGCTTTTTGAGGGGATAGAAATGGTTTTTAAGCACACATTTGTAGAAAGAAGGATTGTTAAAATCTGGAGGAACAGTGGGGTAGAAACTTTCATACTTGAGCTTTGATTCTTCAGCAGTAGGTCATGATTTCTACAGCTTTTCACTGGAGTGAATTTATGACTCCATTGCTGAGTCTTACGTTCCTTCTTTTGTGCTTGTAATTCTTAGTGCTGATCTGTATTTGTTGACAAATTGATGGTATACTGAGTATAATACTTGGCTTCACTGCCAGGTTGGAAGCTGTGTTCAAGCTCAAGAAAACATCCCATAATAAGGGGAACTGGAAGGTGAAAAACTGTGAATTTACAAATATGCTTGCAGAGTCTGACTGTTTTGGTGGGCATGTTTCAGTAGGAATGTGGGCTTTTTGTTCCACCGCCTTAAAATCTAAGTAGCAGGAAAACCAAGTAAAAAGCCTAATGACTTTTACCACAGTAAAGTAAAGGATTCCAGGCAAAATAGTTTAATTCACTGATTTTTCAGACTGCAGACACAGGAACAGAGGGGAAAACTGATAAAATGGCAGAAGAGACTGAGTCTTGAAACTGGAGGATGCACAGTGGTGCGTTTTTACAGCCTCAAGCAATAGGCAGATTGCTCTAATTCACTGAGGAGCAGCCATTATAGAGGAAGATGTGAAAATAATGGCAAAAGCAGCACTCAAACCAGTAAGTCTGTGGGATCCTCAAGCAGCCTTTGATTACTAGTCATTACTATGGCATCAGGAATGGGACAGTGAGGTGTGGACTTTGTTCTTGAAACTGTCCCATCTGCAGGATACTCCATGTACATTCAGAATTGCTGCTAGAGCAGAATATGAGAGACCAGCTGCTTTATGGGCAGAGACAAGCTATAGAAAGTTTTGTGAATGTGTAAAGGATGGTCTTACTAAGGGTGGGGAGAGGTTCTTTTAACTTCTGGAGACAACACCTCTCTTCCCAGTAAAGATCCACAGTCCATTGCATTTTTTTTTTTTTTTTTTTGCCTCACAAATGCCAAATCCTACTGTTCCATTCTGGCTTTGTGTCAGCAGTACTGGAGACAGGTAGCATTGTAGAGGTCAGTAGCAGACTTTTGATCTTAGCTGGCTCTGCTTCACTGTTATTTATTTCTTCTCCCCATGTACTCCCCTCTTCTGCAAAGGTTGAATGAAGAGGATAAAAGTAATGAGGCACAGTAGGAAAAGTTACTGTCTGGAGATGAAGAGACAAAAGGAATTTTCTGCTGCAGCTTCCAACAGAGGCAAGAGGTTTAGAGGAATCTCATTTTTCAGCTGGCTTCACTCTCTGGCACAAGACTCCAAGGCTGTAGGGTGAAATGTAGGGGTTTTCCTCTGTTTTTGGAAGTTGTCAAGTAACCAAGTTGTCATGGAGTGTGGAGCACAAGGTACACAAGAACAATGAGTAACTACTTTTGTTGGCTTTGGGACCACTAGGATTGTTTGTGAATCCTCACTGGAAAAGCTTTCTTATTAGCAAAGCAAGAAGGGATTTGGGAGCAGAAGCATGAGGTAAGCTCTCTGTGTCTATATTACATGAGCCAGAACAGTTGAGCTTCTCATGCTAGATGTAGGAGAAGTGACATTCATAAAGGGACCTAGAAAACTCGACTGCTTTTCTGGATTGTTAAGTTTCATTTAACCATGGAATGAGAGCAAATGCTTGTTGCAAAACTTAAAAAAAAATTATGGTCAGTACTTAGCGATGGACAAAAAACATGCTGGAGCTGAAGTTCAAATAGAATCTAAACTATGCCAAGAAGAATGATATCATGGTTTGAGCATGTTGAAACTGATAAATTACTCTTGCAGGTACTACCCCTCCTGCTTTCATGTTCTCAGAGAGCTAGGAAACAATCCTGTCATTTGCACTGTGCACTTTTTGCTGTCTAAGATAATCTACAGTAAGTGGAATGGCATCACATGCATTGCATGTGTTAGCTGTAGTCATTGGACAGCAGATTTATAATCAGCTGGATTTTTCACTTTATACATTCGGCCCTAAGGAAAATTGCACGGTTCCTTTTACCAAAAACGCAATCATCATCTGAGAGCACATATAAACAAAAAACATGTTAAGTCACACGTCTTCGTAGAACTTAATTTTAAAATTATAAAATAAGAAAAAATGAATTTTATGTATTTGCAAGGATCTTGCCAGTTGCCCATTTCTTTGGTTTTGAAATCTTGACCTCAGCATCTCCCTTTTAGAGTAAGTTTAAAATTGTTGTCCAAACACAGCCTCTCCAAAAGCACTAATTGATGTACTTTTCAAAACCATATATAATTGCATATATGCCCTGCCACGGAAATATGGATTTTGAGGTATTTTTTCTGTTTCTTTTTAAAGGGATACTGAATAAGAAGTTTGCATGTTTAGAGAGAACATTAGATACCACTTAAGTTCACAATAATGAAGAGTGTAAGGTACTAGGTAATGTAATAAACTCTGCCTACTATCCGTAGCTCTCCATATACTACACACTCACTTATGCAGCAGATAGAGAGGTGTCTGTGCATTTAGAGACTGATATGAAGCCCTGCTACCTCTTTGGATCAATGTTGAAAGCAGGAGCCTGGAAGGCACATTTTCCAATTTTCCCTCCCCCTGTGACTGAAACTGAACACTAAAACCAAATTCATCTGTATTTCCTGCTTTTTTGGGGGGTAAAGAGGGCTAGGAAAGGGTATTCATTGTTATATGTCAACAGGTCAGTGCTGGCAGGTCCAGGCTGCCGCTGTTGGGTTTCTGGCAAAGTCCTCCATTATGTGATGCTGGAGCTTGAATCCTGGCATGAAAGGGATGTTTGAAGGAACGTCTTGCTGGGTTAGCAAATACCAGAACTTTTTATAGTAACATGTCCAAAATGCTGCTTGTATAGAAATAGTCACTTTTTTAAGAAAAGAAAAAAGTCACAAAAAAAGTCACACCCCCCCCCCACCCCATTTTATGCCATTACATAAGGTTTAATTTAAGCTACCTCTCAGTGTGAAATTCAAACATTAGGTAAGTTTAATAAGGTTTTCTCACTGTCACGTTATGTAAAAGTTAAAGTGAATGCCAAAATTGCAAAAGTTTATCACCAAAAAGGAAAAGAGTCAAGTCTTTTATTTTAATGTGTATTTGAAAATGCCTAACAGTTTCAAGTTATTGTAAATTCTCTTAAAATCTTTTAACTTCTGTAGTTTCAACCTTGCAAACTCTAGCTGCTGGACAGGAAATAAATTATAACCACAAGCTTTCATAATTATGGTCTGCTGGGTAAAACAAATTTTGTATGGAGCTTTGTTGCCTGGATACAGATAGCCTCAGTCACCAAATGTACCATTCATTTGGTCGTGTTTTTTTTCTTCAGTACTCGAGATGTGAACTTGATGAATGGTGTTCTGTAATGGATGCGTGCCACAAATTACATGGTCTTGTTTGCCTCTTTTCTGACTTTTAATGATCAATTTATTACTGCAGATGTGAATATTGTTCATACAGCTTAATTTCTGTATAATTGTATAAAATATAAATGGAAAAAATATAAGTTTTTACTTGTTATTTAGAAGTAATGTATTATAAAATACTTTTGTTGCAGTTTTACTTAGTACTTACAGAGTACTGTACTTCTAAACTGGATCCTACCATCTTGGTAGGTGTAGATAGATTTTTTGCATGAATCTGTTTTGGTTCTATTTCTTTTTAATTGAAGTTTTATTCTCTTAAGTTCTATTTTCAGTGTTTGTGTTTACTACTTGTGATCATGTAGTTGTGCCTTACATTGTGAAAGAATTTAGTCCAGTGTGCACTGTAATTCTTAAACTCTGTGATCTGGAAGGTGGCTGTGGGACTTGAATGGGAAGGTGACACCATGCATCAACGAGTTCTGTATAAACAATGATGAATTGTTGCTGAAATGTCATATTTGTTTTATAATCTGTTAAAGGAATGATTATTAATAATAATAATAAAAATTTAGACCTTTCTAATAGACCAGGTAATATCATTCAAAACTACCTTGCCCCATTTCAGACAGCAAAGCTACTTTGAAATGGTGGATATATAGTTTTACAAATGAATTGTAGGGAAGCCACACATGTAAGAACAAGCTAAATGTTCCAGTTTCTTAGGGTTGCAGGGAACTGCAACAAAGGCGTGCACATTCCTGAGGACACAGTAATAATTACTGTTTTTCAAATCTATTTTTTTTTCACAGGTTAAATTCAGAGTAGTCTTTCCATTCCCAGTATCTGTGCAAGGCTGCCGAGTATCCCACATTTGATGAAAGTCCTTCTGTCACTGGCTGTGTTCTGACATCATGTTCAATGCAGCTGGACAATTGTCAGAACTGGAAGACTCAAAAGTAGCTCTTGTTCAATTTTTTAGAGCAATAAAGGTCTCACTCGTGAAATGGAAAGCTCTCAGAGAGATGCCAGATGGTTAATGTGGGAGATCAGCCCCTATTGAATTATTCAGGCACAACCAAACAACCAATGTTTAGCTATTGAAGCAGGGTCTCTGTCTAGATACAGAGAAAGATGGAGAGGAGAGCTCTCATCTGAAAGGCAGTTTCAATTGGGAAGTCAATTTCTGCCTCTGCCTGAGATATCTTTCTCTTGACACCACAGAAGAGCCCACTGAGTTTGTGTCTCCATGAAGACAAGCCTGTGTAAATACTTCCTTCCGCTGGGCTGTCCTCCTTGGAGACATGCTGGTGTCCTGGGGTGACTGCTTGTCTAGTAAAGTGAGTAGACCTGGCTAAAGGTTGTTTTGGTAAAAAGTGTACAAAGTGAAATACCCTCTTCCTTTTGCCAGCACACGAAGCACAGACCTTAGTCTGTCAGGTGTGACTCCTCTGGGTTTGAAATATCTTTGTCCTGTCAGCACTGGTTTCAGGATGCTGTGAGGTTCTGGTGAGCTCTCGGTGTGATGCAGTGTGCAGCTGAGCCTGGGACTGGGGAGATGGAGCACAGCTATGTCAGCCAGGTTGTGGTGAGGCATTGGTAGCTTGTGTGGTGCCCTGGTGCAGATCTGTCTGCACTCTGTTCTGCCCTCCTGCTTCACACATTCACCACTTGGCATGGAGCCTGATGGTTGTTCCTTTCCTGGGAAGCTATGACAAAAACTTGCCCATAATAGACACAGGGGAAGAGCAGGAATTTGTGTATTACAGTGGCCAGGCTGTATCTGGAGAGCACTGGAGCAGGTAAGTGCATACATAGGTATACGCATATACACATGCTCAGTATTAATTTAAAAACCATGGTATTATGGGTTAGTGGGTAGAGACACGTAAGTATCAGAAGCTGTGGCTACACAATTCTAATTTTAATGAAATTTTTTAATACAGTTTGAATGATGCAATAACCCTTCTAAACTTCTCTGGTGAATGAGTTGTCCTTACCGACACAGTGTTTTCCCTGTCATGCTTTCTAGGAAATGACAAGCTATATTAAAGCTTCCCTGGATGGCAAGAGCCTTCCCTAGGTGAAGCGAAGAAGCATCTAGAAGCAATACATTTGTTGCATGGCTCATTCCCCTCCTCCACTTTATTCCTACATGGTGTGGTCTATGCGCCATACTTTTTGTCAGGTCAGAAATCTGTTAGTTTCAGAGACCTAAAACATTCTCAAAGAAATAACTATATTATCACCATAATAGTCTTCCACTGGCTCTGTCAGTGCAATGCTGACATTTTTAGATTTCAGAGGATTCAACAGGGAAGCAGAAAGCAGTACTTTTCTTGGTTTCATGTTGCGTGATGTAATTGGAGATTGCTGTTTCTATTTGTAACATCCATGCTTTCTGTAAAAAGAAAAAATATATGTAAACTAAGAGAACCTAAGAAATTTCCAGTAAGTTAGATGCATTAATATCCAGAGCCTTTAGTTTTATTCTCTCTTCAGGCTTGTGCTCATAATTGCTGAAGGAAACATGAATTATCCCACAACTGAGACTCTCCCAGTTGTTCAGGCCACTACATGCTGCTGGAATCTGTGTCTGGGGCCGGGGATTTCCAGTGAATATTTCCATTTTTGGTTGGAAAGTAGGATTTTAATGCTCTGTTTGTAATGCTGAAGTTTGTTGCAGGCTATTTCAACCCTTTCTGAGTAATTAGCTTAATGCTGTCCCTGCAGTTTGGGTTCCTCATTTTTCTGATCGAGACAACTGCAGCTCCTATCAGCTCCTATCAGCATCACAAGTTCTGTCCCCCTCCAAGATCTGCCATGTGCTGCCAACTGAATTTCAGTTTCTATTATCATGCTGACAGCATTCAGGTCTATGTTTGCTGTCATCCAGGTATGAGGATGGGGTGATGGAGAGATAATTCCAAATATATAATTTCCTTCTCTCTGTTAGTCCAGGTAGTCTGGTCACAGAAGTTGAGTTGTCTCTGAATTACTATGATTAGATGTTGGACTAACCCTAAAAGGATTTATGCTTTGGACTAAAACCTTTAAAGTGCCCTTTCAACCCAAACTATTCTATGATTCTGTGGTATTGAGAAGATGGTAGCCCTGGTATGAAAGCAGTTTTGGAAAGGAAAGGTCATATTTCAGTAACAGGATAAAGTAATGACTTCTTGAGTGGATAGCTATTCCAAATACCAGCCAGTGACTGGAAAGAATTCACTCAGTGCTTCTGTTAGAAAAAGTCTCCCACCACTTACTTGAAAGATTAGTATTAGTGGTGGTCAAATTTCTGTACATTATGTATTAGAGAGGGAAATTCAACTTACATGAGAAAGCAAAATACTGCGAAGTGCCTGACACACTTTCAGATGTTATACCCAGTGCTGATACTAGAAATGTGACATGGTGTGAAAATGAGGGGTAAATTTATAGAAGAGTGCAATTAATCATACCATCTGTTCAGTCATGTTGTGAATAGATGAGCATGAGACAGTTTTCTGATCTGAGTACTACAGAATGTGAGTTGGATGTAGGGGGAGGGTGTTGTTTTGGTGTTGACTTCTCTGGAGGGGCTGACCATCTTCTGTGACACAAGAAATGATTTTTTTTTTTTTTCTTAGCAATCAGAATTGTTAATGTTTTTCAACAAAAATATGAGCTGCTATCAACCCTGATAGAAAACTGGAACATGTTCAGCAGCAAAAATTCTGTAACAAATATGTGAGCCAGAGCACTGGGGTGTTATTTTGTTTTGTTTTGGTTTTGGTCAAGTGTCACAACTGTAAGAGATTATCACAGCACGACCACTTTTAGGCTGCCACCCTCCTTTAAGGAAAGCATAGTTGTGTAATTAAAGAAGAAAAAAAAGAAATGTTACCTACCTTGGCAGTCTCTGTCTGAGCTTGTAGCAAGAAGACTGCTATGCACTGCTGATATCTGTTCTCATGCTGAATTAGAAAAGCATTTCGCAGGCTGAAGACTGGACAAATGTAAAGAAGTGATATAAATACAACTCATACAACTTCAGTCCAATTTTATATCACATTGATTATGATGGAAGAAACGATAACATGCAAGCATCTTTTCTGATTTCTGAAAGGGCAGTTGGACCCTCACATGGTGAGTTAACTTTGTCATGTAGAAAGGTTTCTTATTTCAAAGTTAATTCTAGTTGCATTTGTTTTATTTTTAATTGCTTCATCATGGTGCAGCTCAGGTGCTTTTGAGTCTACCTGAAGATCATTAAGAAATATTTCCCTTCAAAGTGGCCTAAATCGTAGCTGAAGTTAGAAGAAAACAAATATCAAAAACTAATAAGAGGTCCCATATTTATTTTATTTAAGTAAATCCGTATGATGGCTGGCACATGGGGAAGTGGCTGCACTCAGGCTACTGCTGGCTTTGGGTTCTCCCTGGGCATGTGCCTGAGCTGGTGCTCCTGGGGATGCCCTGGTTGGCTGCTAGCAGCTAGGCATGTTGCCTCTGTTTCCTGCCAGACTTTTGTTCCTGAAGATGACTGTGAGCATCATGTAGTGTGTTTCTCTGTAAGGGGACAAGGTGACAGCCATGTCACACATCTGGAATAAAGGGAGGGCTTTATGTTGGCTAGTGATTTTCTAGTCAGAAACTATGTTGCTGCTTGCAACCTTCAGACCTGGGTTCCTACTATTATATTTACATGTAAAATTATATCTCTTGTACAAGGTCATGGTGTTTGCAGATAGTTCTGCTTTTGGGGTACCTTCCTGGTGTTATGAAAACACCATTTTATCTTCTATCCCTTCACTAATGCATAGAAGGCTTTGGATAAGAATTATCCTGTATAATTATCCTGCCTGTTGCCAAAAGGGTATTTCTAGGATATTGCAACATGTTTTTTTTTTTTCTACTACTTGCATTGAGCTTTGTTTATTTTCAAAGTGATGTCAACCCTCAGCAAACTAAGTGATGCCAAAGTACTTGCTAGATCAAAAACCAAGATTTCATTTTTGATTAATGTGATGGATCACATGAGCTTTATGAGAACATGTTAACTAATCTTTTAGTGCCACCAGTAATAAAAGTCTCTTTGAGACTGCAGATATATTGGCAACATTCCCCAAGGTCACACATTCCAGACAATATTAAATATTATTTTTTATCCTGCAAAGGGACATTTTCTGTTGACATTGGAATGTTTGCTTGTTGTTTTACACAGAATAGTGGGAATCTGAACTGCAGTCTCCCTATGGTAATTTTTCTCACTGTTTTTATTGTACCTCACCCCAAGGGGTCCCGTATTAGGATGGGACTTCCAAGACGTTATAAGACTACAAGTGAGTAACAGAGACTGCTGTAATAAAGCTGGTAAGACTGTATGGGAGAGAAGTCAAGCAATGAGGTCAAGGGTGCGGGGAAGGATCATAACCAGTGGACAGAGTAGACTATGGAATACAGAAGGCAGCTTTTTCTATTCTTATGATTGCAGCTGGATCACAGAGATAGAAAGAACTTGCTTAGGAATCTCTATGGGAAATGCTGGCGTGGGAAAAGCAAAAAAATCCAAAAATATTATTTCCATCTCCATTATGGTTTTTATGGTCAATCTATTAGTAGGTGCAAACTGGAGGGTGGCTGCACTGCCTTGTCCAGCACCCAGGAGCTGTTGCCCTTGCATTCAGCCTGGGCTTACGCAGGGTGTGGGGCTGCCCTCCCCTCCACCCTGCAGGCAAGTAGTGGCTGTTTGCTCCATTTCTGCTGGTTTGGTAGGGGGCTTATTTAGGCAGGCAGACAGTGCCTGGAACATGTTTTAAAAAAGGTTATTATTCTTTGTTTTCATCCCCTTATCTCATCTTTAGTAATTTGCCTTTTATTGCCTACCTTTATATCCTCTCAGCATTGATGCTGAATGCTAAATACTCTCAGTGAATGTGTTTCAAAGTTATCGTAAATTTTACAGACTCTAGGTTTATTTTCCATATCTATTGCTTTCTCACAGAGCACTGTAGCTTTTCTGCTCAGTCTTTAGGATTAGGATGACCCTGGAGCCCAGAGATTTGTATTTCTTTTCGTTCTCTTTGATAGAGGAGGCTACTGGGATCTTGACAGTTTTAGGCTGAATTAATGAATCATTTAGGCTGGAAAAGACCGCCAAAATCATTGAGTCCAGCCTTTGACTGAACACCACCGTGTCAGCTGGACCACAGCACTAAGTACCACCTCCAGTCATTTCCTGAACACTTTCAGGGGTGCTGACACTACCACCTCCCTGGGCAGCCTGTTCCAATCCTTAACCATCCTTTCTGTGAAACAATTCTGGTGTCCAACCTGAACCTCTCCTGGTACAGTTTAAGGCCATTTCCTTTTGTCCCATTGCTGGTTATCTGGGAGTAGAGGCTGCTCCCCCACCTGGCTACAGTCTCTTTTCAGGTGGTTATTTAGGAAGTGATGATGTCTCCTCTTTTCCCCAGGCTAAACACCCCTGGATTCCTCAGCCACTCCTTTTAGGACTTACTCTTGAGACCCTTCCCTGGCTTCACTGCTCTTCTCTGGACATACTGTGGATTCTCAATGTCCTTTTTGTAGTGAGTGCCCCAGAACTGGACACAGAATTTTAGGTGTGATGTTACCAGTGCCAAGTACAGATCTCTTCCCTAGTCCTGCTGGCCACATTATTGCTCATACAGGCCAGGATGCCATTGGGCTGCTTAGCCACCAGGGCATACACTGGCTCATGTTCATCTGGCTGTCTACCAGCACCCCCAGGTCCTTTTCATCTGGGCTGCTTTCCAGCCACTCTTTGCCAAGCTCATAGTACTGCGTGGTGGTGGTGTGACTGAAGTGCAGCACACAGCACTTCACCTTACTAAATCTCATGCAGTTGGCCTCAGCCCATCGATGCAGCCTGTCTAGATCTCTCTGCAGAGCCTTCCTACCTCCCAGTGAATCAACACTCCCACCCAAATTAGAGCCATCTATGAACTGACCAAGGGTTCCCTCGCTCCCCTCATCCAGGTCTTTTATAAAGGTGTTAAACAGGACCAGCACCAATTCTGAGCCCTGGGGAACATCACTAGTGACTGGCCACTAGCTAGATGTGGCACCATTCACCACCAAGGTGAGGTGTGTGAGAGTCTGCTGTGTCAGTGACTTGGACCAAGGGGAGGCCTGATGTTTCATGCCTGCTCCCCAAAATCTGATTTGGTGACTTCAGGAACCTTGTTTTGGCAGGGTAAGGCTGGTCACTCTCTGTGGCAGTCAGCCCTCCTTCACTCTACACCCAACTGCACAGCAGCAGGTACAGGAGGCGTATTCCCCAGTGATGCATTTGGATGTCTGAGAGCAGGGAAGCATTGATGTATGGTGGGTGATTTCCATCCTTTCAAGAACTAGTGGAGATGTGAGTAGGAGCAATAGCAAGAGATAAATCTCCTTTCCAGCCTCCTTGTGAATGGCTGCTGTTTATGTGGGAGGACACCCAGGAGAACAATGTAGTGGTACAGCTGAAAAAATGCTGCATAACTAGTATGGAACTGAAAATGTTCTTGGGAAAGATGCCCAGGATTTGATAGAGCATATTGATAGATAGATAGATAGATAGATAGATAGATAGATAGATAGATAGATATTAGGACAAGGGAATGCTTGGCTTGTGAGAAAGAAGTCACTGGAGTCTTAATAGCTCCTTTGGGTTGAATGGATAACAGGTGACAGTCACTGGTGTGTGAGTCACTGCTGGCAGCAGGGGGCTTGGGCTGTGAAGTCTGAGCTCATTCTGAGGCTCATTCCTCACAGCAGGAGCAGAGCTGTGAAGCCAAGCAGTGCTGAGGCACCAGTGTTCACACTCCAGGCATCTGGGGGTGGTTTGTGGGCAAACAGCAGCTTGTCCTTACGCTGCCACACACACAGTGCATTGACATGGTGTTTATGAAGACATTCAAGGGCATGCAGGCACATACCTGAAACTTGGACAGGTTCAACATTTTTCAGTATGAGTCTGTCTAGTGGGATAGGCTGGTCTAGGACTGTGCAAAATCCCCCCTCTCTAATGAAAGACTGCAGTTCCGGAGTGAGGGAAGGACAGACCGGGATTAAGCTGGTGTCTGAGCCTCCATATTTCTGGGAATAGAAAATGAAGTTGGTTAGCAGGTTGTCTGACATCTGCTCCTGAATTATAGGCACTAAACAACTCTAAATTACATGCTTTCTTGTATCAAAGATACAGAGACAGCTTATTTGCCTGAGGAATCTTAGAAAAACTGACTGGCACCTGGAGCTCTCCTGCAAGGTCACACTTTGCATTAAAAAGCTACAAAAGAAACGCAAGTCCACAAGCAGAAGACAGTCATAGGCATTCCAAAAGCATTTCCCCCCTTTCTCTCCTTATTTTAATAGCAGGTTTTTCCTCCGTTCCTTGGGGGTGTTTCCTCATCTTCCCTCATGTACATGCACAAGACAGATTTCCCAGGGCTCCAGATGAGTTGCAGCCCTTTCCAGAAGGTTCACCAACACATGTATGTGGGACAACCCTCAAAGAGATTTGCCTAAGGGTACCAGGTCCCTTGAATTTCTGCTTCCTTCACCAACCCCGTTGCTAAGAGATGGTGCTGCTAGTTTAAAACCTCTCACTGCATGCTTTCTCTATCTCCTATCTCCTTTCTCTCTAAAGCAGAACACCTGCTTCTTAAAAAAAACAACAAACAAACCAACCAAAAAGTTAGGAGATTTATCACAGGTTCATTTAGACACAGTTTACATCAGTTTCATAAAATTAATTAGCTAAATGCACTCCTACACTGAAGCTTTAGGAATTTCAGGTCATCCAGTTCTTCTGTTGGTGTCTAGACACAGATGTTTATAATCAATAGAACTCTATGGAATCATTCATCAAGAAACATTTTCTTAAAAGAAGTCATTATATTTCAATTTTAAACTTGGGGAAATCAAGGCAAAGAGAAGATAACAAGCAGTGTAGCCAATCTTCCATAATTTTAGCCTTTCCCTGTTTTGTTTTGTTTTGTTTTTTTTTTTTTTCTTTTAATTTTTTTCTTCTTTCCAACAGTTCTGATATCTCTGGGATAAAAAATTCTCAGGTTGCAGGGACCATTAGAAAAAGTCTTACATTCCTGAAACTTCTCTGAGCTTTAGGAATACAGCACATCAGAACAACATGAGGAAGATATTAAGGTCTTGTGATGTAAATGATGCCTGTAATAGTGTTCCTGTTCCATACTGAGCCTAGAAGCAGGCTTTTGAATCAGGGTTACGGTTTGCTAGTCACATAAGGAAGCATCAGCTGTTCTTCATACTGATTAGTCATCTTGTATTTTTATCATTAGATCAATCTTCCAAAGTACATTCAAAATCCCTCCAAAAGCTAAAAAATATATGTAAAAAATATATGCAACCATGTATATCTCTAGACATTATTACCTTTTTGTTACGTTTAATTTTGGTAATCAGTAAGAAATCTTCAAATAAAAAAAGATAGACGTCAAGGAGTCTTGTGCTTTCTGAGGAGGAAAACAAAAAATATCAGTGTTATGGTGTGATTATTTTAAGGAATTTCTGCTTCTAAGATGAGGCACACCTGTGAATCACTGCACCTGACAGAATGCTTTTAACAAAGAAGCCTTATTTCTAGTATAGTTCACAACTACTCATCCTCCAATCTGCATTCTCAAATGCACTAAATCATATGTCTCTGTCATTTTGGCTACTAAATTTGTACCTTATAGCAGCTACCTCATTCTGATAAAACAACTACTTGCTTGCTAGGAAAAAGGACAATAAACAATCATACAGACTACTCATCCTATTGGCAGCTTGGCTGTATCTCAGTCTCTCTCCGATAAACTGTACAGTTGCTTTTTCTTTCCTGCACCTGTCCAAATGCTGTTGCAGAGGTTCATTCTGGACCTGCCATAACAATGTTTAATTCTGTTCAGCTATCTCTGGAGACCAGGAGATTCAGGACATTACCTACTAGCATCAGCCTCCCTTCATGATGGAGAAGTCTGTTTGCTGAAGACAAAATGTTTTCACTGCTGCTTTCTCTTAAGTTTTGCTTCAAACACTTGACCCAAAAAAGAGAGAGAGAGAGAGAGAATGGGGAATCATGCATAATGGATGATGAACAGCAGCTAAACAAGATGAGCATATGTGTATTCTTACCTCAAGCTAAGTACATCACACAGCTGATAACTGAGCATGCCTGTGTTTCCTCAGCAGTGCTACTGCTTAAATATGTTTATGCTTTTGAAATGTTAAGCTGGGTTTTACTTTTCCAAATTGAGTTTAATAGTGTTTGCAGCCCTGTATGTGAACATACATAATCTTTGAGATGAGACCCACTTGATGATGTTACCATAGTACTGCTTAAAGTCTGTCTGGGTAACAGGGTAACTACAGCAGCAATGTGCACATACAGGTATGCTGTGTTAATTTTTTGTAATGCAATTTAAATGTAAACGGAAAGTTCTTTGGCTCAGCTTGAGAAATGAAAGAGGCAAATAATTTCTACTTTATTGAATGCTGGTAATATTTATCCGTTTCATTCCATCCCCTAAAAGCAGATATGGGAGAGTCCTCCTGGACTGTATCATTGCCATCCCTTGGATGCTAACTGAGAGCTGCCATCCAACACACACTCTGTGTGTTCAGCTACAGCTCTTACACAGGCTGCAGCTGTTCCTGTTAGAGCAGAGCCATCCCCACTGACTAGAATACAGACAACCAGCCAACTTTAGATCACACTATGGAGACAGATAGGAAACTAAGCCCTCCTCTAGAAAAAAAAAAAGGCCTTTAAAATCTGCTTACCTCTGGGACAAAGAACCTTTTGTCACGATCCCAGACCTGAGGCCAGATTATGACCTCTTGCAGCTGCCTGAACTTCTGAAAGTTGTCCAACCACTTAACTTTACCTTCCAGATCCCCTGAAATGTGTGAAACACCAGTTACTGCCAGGGCTGGCAAAAGCAGTCCTGTTTCTAGAAGATACTGATTTTCTCCAGTGAAAGCTGAAGTACCTCACATGTGAGGTCCCAGATGAAATCTTGATCTCATTGTAAAAAAATGCCTAAACTCTACTTAGATTAGCAGAGACAGAATTTCAGTTCTTGCATTCAAAGATGCTTAAATTCACTGCTAGATGAAAAGGTTGTGTTTACTAATCTGTCTGGGGAACCAGAAATCATATAAAACTCAATTAAGCTGTAATCTTAAAAACGTCTTCAAAAAAAGTCCTGTCATTCTAAACTGTCTGGTAAGTGAGAGAAAAATAATTTTCATTATATACAGCCTGATAAAAAGACCATTGAAATTAATGAGAATTAATTTCAGAGGAAGTATTGCCAAAAATGACTGAGGTGGAGGTCCCTCAAAATGTGAAAAATGGGGACTGTGTCTTTGCTGATTCAAGGGCATTATGGAGAAACCTTTAATGGACCTGCAACTTAAATTTCAAGTCTTTGAGTGGAGTGATATTGCAGATAATGGTTTCAGACACATACCTCCCACCCCCACTCCCCCAGAAAGAGAGTGCTTGGGCTACAACTGTTCTTTATATTCCTGGTTCACTGATCAAAAAATGAAGGCAGATCTTTGTCAGGTGTCTGTGAGTAAAGAGGGGTCACCCTTCTATCTTTGGTTTCCTTGATCCAGAGGTGTCTGATTTCTGGAAGGACCTATTTATCCTGCCAGCAATACTCTCCAGACCTCCCATGGTCTTTTGGGGCCACACCTAAAACTGCTGTCCTTACATATGTTAAATATATAAATATTATATATTTAAAACAAAATGCAGGGAAAAAAATTACGTCTGGACCAGCCACTTGTTTTTTACAATAGCTAGAGAAAATCTGTAGCTGAGACAACTACAGAGTAGGACCCTGTCATTACTGAAAGGTCGTGGACACAATATTCCCCTTGTGAGCGCAAATTTATCCTATTAAGGATCAGCCCTAAAAAAATCCTCCTTAGACATAAATCCAACTGAAAGGTTTCTTTGTTTGAGCTCTTTCCTGATATGTTCCAATTTGGGATCTGCTTTTAATTGTTTGCCTGTCACTGCAGATGATTCTGAGAAAATACAAGTGACTCACTGATTTGGGAGTCCTGTGACATTGCTCAGAGAGGCTTTGGCAGCACAATCATTCCCACAATCATTTGGTGGCCCAAAGCATTCCCTACAGAATGAGGGCCAGGAGGCACAAACATCCTTGTTGCTTTTCTGCAGAGACACTTGACCAATTCAGACTTCAAAGGACGTTCACAAAAAAGCCATGTAACTTTCTAACTTGTAACTGCTTACTTGACTTTTAACCTTTGGTACTTACTTATAGACTTTTCCACCTTCTCTTTAAGTGACTGGATAAAACTTTTCTCTGTTTCATCAGTGCTCCTCTTCCAGATGTTGTTGAGGAGGAGAGGATACCGTGTCAGTCGATGCAGAGGAGCAACCAGCAGCTCTGGCAGATGCAACCTCTTGCATTGTTCATTTTGTTCACACCACTGCTGAAGACAAAGAAAATATGCCTTAGGCTTCAGCTTCTTTCTGGCTAGGAGGTAGCAAACAGTTTTCTGCATAATTAGCTGACTGTAAGGAGACAGGGACTAATGAAAGATGAGTTTCTTACTCAGTGAGAACAAGGGCAGTATAAAGGCTCTTGTCATGGTTTAACCCAGCAAGTATCTAAACCACACAGCTACTCATCCACTCTTCACTCTCTCCTGGGGGATGGGGAAGAGAAATGGGAAATAAAAAATAAAGTTTGTAGTTTGAGATAAAAGCAGTTTAATAGAATAGAAACAGCAGGGGAAAAAATAACAATATACAAAACAAGTAGTGCAGAATGCTCACAGAATGCTGGCCAATGCCCAGGCAGTCCCAGAGCAGAGACCCCCTCAGCCAACTTTCCCTCTAGTTTATATACTGAGCATGACATCATATAGTATGGAATACCCTGTGGGTCAGCTGGGGTCACCTGTTCTGGCTGTGTTCCTTCCTACCTTCTTGTGCCCACCAGACTCCTTGCTGGTGGTGGTGAGAGACAGAAAATCCTTGACTTAATGCAAACTGCTTAGCAACAAGCAAAATTCAGTGTGTTATCAAGATTATGCTCATCCTAAATTCAAACCACAGCACTATACCAGCTACTAGGAACAAAATTAACACTATCCCAGCCAAGACAAGGACAGCTCTCTACAGGGCAAATTCCATTGCCCCTCCAGATTCACTTTCGGCATTGCTGCTTACCATTCCAGATGCTGTGGCCATGCTATCATATCAAGTAGGGCTCTTATTTATCTGCTGTTTAAATTGTCTCAGGAAGACCTGAGAAAATGAACCTGAGTTAGGTTTAAAAGCCACCTTATATTTTAGGGCCACTGCTACTTGCCACTGGGGAACATTTTTCCTAGGTGTGAATGTATGAAGTCCTCATCAGGGAGCAAGCAATGTGAAACTCCAAAGCCCAAGCTGCAAAGCTTGCGTGCCCCAAAGAAATGTCCTCCCAGTTTTGGGCTGCCTGGGAGAAAAGCCCACTACTTCAGGTTTCTCTTTCTAAGCCTGTAATGTTGAAGATCTATCTTAAATATTTACAGGACAAACTGGTCTACTAATGATGTCAGAAAGAGCAGAGCCTGAGATCCCCACCACTGCACTGGCTGGAGTTGTTGCTTGAGGTGGCTGCAATATCAACAAAGACAGAACCTGCTGTAGTGCTGCAACTTGATAAAGAGTCCAATGATAGCTCTTTCCAGCCTTAGAGGGAGATAAATTCTTACTTTCTGGTATTGTTTTGATACCAAAGTAAGCATTAAAACATTTGATTTTTTTTTTTTTTTTTTTTTTTTTTTTTTTTTTTTTTTTTTGTCTGTAACCATTTCACTTTGTTAAGGTGGAGGTTACTGAGTCAAGAGATTATGTGCAAAACATATGGAAGAGGCTAGTAGTTTGTATTTTCTGCCTGCAAAAATGCAGCCCAGCTCTTCCCCTCTTATCTGTTCTAAATTACAAGTAGGGACTTTCACACATGCAGGGGAACATACACTCAGAAGGGTGACTTCCAATCAGTGATAGGCTCTGCAGTTTAAAAAAAATCCATGTGAAATTCTATCTACACAGTTTTACTTCTAATGAACATTCCTAGTTTGCTGTTAAAATCCTGTCATAAGGTAGGAAGGCTGAAGACATAACAACAGCAACAAGAACAACAACAAAACCATCACTTTACCTTCAGGTAGATGCCAAAATCTTCTCTCTGTCTCAGTTTTTCCAAGTAGACGATAGCAGAGGTATAATTAAGGCAATAAATCTGATGTGTCTGGCAGAGGTCACCCTGGAAAAACTGCAGAAAAGGTTTGGAAATTTATCAAGAAAAAAAAAATATCATGACAAAGGGAGAAACAGGAGTTTTGGGTTTGTAATGTGCATTTTATCTGAGGTTTCCCTGTACCTAAGAAAATGGGGAAAGAGCAAATTAAAAATGTAAAGGGCAATTTAAACAGCAATGCAACTGTAAAGTAGTAAAAATGCCACAACAGTGCTCCATTAATGCACAGGAGTACAGTTTTAACAGCTCTGCAGAGGTGTGACACATTTTTAGACTTTGTTCTCATTAGAAATAAATGATGTGGATTTCATAAGGAGGTTGAAGATGAAACCCACTATTTCTGAAACAGCTTGGATGATTTCATATAACATGGTATTTTATACCTGAGTAGGCTCTTAGAAATAACAGGATAGCCTCATTTATGCTGGAGATGCTGAATGCCACGCATGATAAAAAGCAGCTTTGTCTGGGATTTTGTCTGTCTACACAAATATTATCAATAAGAATGCCTGAAGTCAGAGGTCACAGGGGCAAGAAACCAAGCTCTAACCTTAATTTCTCTGTTAAAAATCTTAACACTGAGGTAAGGTCTTTTAGTATTTCCCAGAAGTTCTCTGATGGCCTCTACTGCTAGGGAAGGTTCCAGGCAATGAATTGATTTTCTGTCTTCATTAATATTTCCAACTTTACAAGCATTGGGAAGTTGAGCAGGAATTAGAGCTCCTGTAGGCTGCTGTTCAGATGACTGCCTTGTTTACCACACAGACTGACCAAAAGGGTTGCAGGGCAGGCAGGGCTTGGCAATGGTAGGACAGCTGTAGCTGCATCTCTCTCTTGCTTAACAGACACAGGGCACAGTGTAATTTCAGTCCCAATGAGCTCTTAATGAAGCAATTATAAACACTTGTGAATCTGGTGTAAAGGAGAATTGGTGTGAAGGAGTGGAAGGAGGCAGTGATGGGGCTGGGGTCTGGTCTCAGGGAAGCATTACCTATAGAATGGGAAGTTTGTCTCTACCAGTGGAAAAGTCTCCTCAGAGTCTGGGCTGCTGATCCCCAGGAAGAGAAGGTATTTCCACACTTGATTCCACATACAGAGAACCTTTCCATGACTGCTTCAAACATGCCAATTAATAAAAATAAAAACATTCTTCTGATAGGAGCAACCTGAGGCTAAACTGCTGATGACAGATGGCATGGACTTGACTGACCTGATTGCTGTGGAGAACCTGTGTGCCATGATAAATGGTCTGCTGCTTGTATTAAAAGCAAGAATACTTTTGTTACCGTTCTGAGTACGGGGCTGAAATCCATAGGAGAGTCTGTCTTGCTGACATGCTTCTTCGCAGTTTCAAAAAACATTTTCAGAAAACTACGACTTATCTAAATAAGAGGAAAAAAAAAAGATAAGTTAGCACCTGTGATCTGAAGTTAAGATTAAAGCAGCTTTATTTCCCATCCCTGGCATCTCTAAAGGCTCCAAGTGGGTGCCTTTACTTACCTCTAACATTGCCAGAATTGCCTTCAGAATTATGCTCAGAGTGCTTTAATTAGTCAGAAGCTAAGACAAATCTATACAAACACCCATTTATGTTGTGATAATGTCTGATGACAAAAGCTTTGGGACAAGATTAGTTAGTCCATTAAACTTGTCTTAGGGTAGCAGCTGTGTTTAATATGGATTGACATTAAAAATGACAATGGGTGAATGGTATCTGCTGGACAACACTGATAGTGTATGACAGAGCTGTGACAATTAAGGAAGCCACAATCGTTTGAGGAAGACAACATCTTTCACAGTTTGAGTTTCTTTCTTACAACTGAAGGTGAAGGAAGTACCTATAAAATATTACAAAAAGTCATGTATTCCCTATAAGTTAACTTTACATGTTTATATTGGATTCAAAAGTGCCTACCTTATCAGTCAGATGAGGGTGCAAGCCCACTCCTAAGCCCACACTGTCATCCTGAACAAACTATTTTCACACAAATTCATGACTAGGCTAAGTTGTTGGAAAATGTTAGGCCAGAAGGGCACATCAGCCCACTGGGATACTGCTACAGACTGTAGTAGGTGCAGGCTGCTTTGTTTGGTGTATTTATGGGGGCAAGATGCTTACAGGATAATACTCATTCTTTAATTTTGACCTTTACAGTTTTAAAGCATACATTTTTTTCATTGATTCAGCCTGCTGTCAAGAAGATACGCACACTACAAAATGTATGAAAAAAGGCACCAAAGGCATTGAGAGCAGTTTCTTTCTCCTACATTTAATCACTATTTAAAGTATACATAACAAATGATCATATATTATTCTCATCAATAAGCACAACAAAATTAGAAAATAAATCAAGAAATTTTTAAAAGATAATTCTCTCATGACCAAGCTCTAACCAAGCTCAAAGCTAAGTGAAACACAGGAATATATCTCACTCCCTTCTTTGAACAAGAACAAGGGAATCAAGAACCACACATCTGCTAAACTCCAGTAGTTGCTTGCATATACAGGCTTAGTCCACAATAAGCCAAAGGTAAAATCTGTCAGCTAAAAATCTTTTTCCTTGTATCTCCAAAGCTACTGGTTGGTCCTTCAGCAGCTCACCAGGTGTGAGGTCTGTGGCTGAGCAGCAGTGCTTTGCTGATTTGTTTTAGCTCTGGCTAATTCTCCCTACTTTGAAGACCTTTCCCAATTTTCTTGTTTTGGCTAAAAAGGGGGAGATTCAGTATTAAGGCATGGGAATTACAATAAGAGAAATAAATGGAAGTCAGCAGCTGATTTAGGGCATGTGATGTGATTGTGTGTAATTATTCAATTAAGGCAGCTGTAGAGTTATTTCCAAAATTTATTTTGCAATCAAGGGTGAGATGCCCTGTGAAAGGGCCCTGAAGCTAAGAAAAATTGTTTTGTTTCTAAAGTTATGTGAAGGCTATTTTTGACTTAGAGGTTTTTAACTTTCAGGAGCTGAAAAATGGTCTCCCAGGAACTGGCCAAAAGCAGTAAAGAGCTGGAGCTCATCACAGCCAAACCTTGTGGCCTCCCTCCTCCTGGACAGAGCAGAGTAAGTAGTATATGAATAGAGAGTATCCAGTCTCTGTGGGAGAGTTCCTTGCACACATGCCAAGGGAAATCTCAGCTGGAGAGAGAGGGTCAGCATTTTGTTTTAACTTGCTTTATTGGAGTGGCATAATAGACAGCAAAGTCTTTGTGCCCATCTGTTTGCAAAAGGGGACTTGTTATGTAGTTATCTTGCCGTGCTTATTATTTTCCTTGTTTTGCTGTAAGGATTGTGTTGTAATTTCTCTCCACAAATCCTTCTAAAAGGTTTCTGCTTATGGGAATTACTCTCAAACTTCTGTTTACTTCAGAATGAGCTGAAGTATGAGCTCTCCCCCATGTTTAAAATGCCATGTATCTTTGGCTGGAGATACAAGAGAATGATTTGCACTGGTGATATTTGACTCTCACTGATATCCCATAGAGAGGAAGAAAAGGTGGATTATATGAACAAAGTTCCAAATGTGAGCATTAAAACTGAATAGAAGAGTTTGGTTTGTTGTGTTCTTTTATTGGGCTGATTGATTTCTGATCTGAGTATCACTTCTCTTTTTCTACTCACCTTGTTTAACTCTTCTAAGTTTGCGAAAATTCTCCACAAGTCCACATCCAAGAGAAATTCATTACTCTGGAGGTGTTTTAGAGTGTTCATAAATATCTTTAAAACCAAAAGAAATCCATGTTAATTACTGTTTGTGCCAATTCAATAAATATTTTTTTCCCCTGAAAATAACATTTTTACTGAAATTCATCTGAAAGGATCGTTTGGTTTAGGGAGGGCAGAAGATGGCATTGTCAGAAGTTTCCTGATCTGCCTGAAGGTTAAATTTTGTGCAGAACAGGGTATGAGTGATGTCTCTGGGGTTTCTCTGTGGTTACCATGGAGGCAGCTGTGTTCCTGCTGTGTCCTTGAGCAGAAGAGGGGCAAATGAGCCCCCTGCAGATCCCTGCATGAAGGACTTAGTAACATCAGAGTCACAGTTAAAGATTTCTATGACCTTTCTAAATGCTTTCCTTCCTACCCCATGCATCTGCTGCTATCTAAATTGTTTAGAGTTACTATGAAGAAAAAATATATTCTTGGCCTAAGGTAAGTAGAGGCCCTATGGAAGTTTTCTGTCTCTTTGGATTGTTTTATTAACCTGTATTGAGTGAAAACTGCGTGTGAATTTATTGGCTGTTTAAGATTTTGTATTTTTTAAGCTGATTGAGATGTACTGAATCTGACTTAAATCTGAAAAGGGCTTAAAATTTATAGATTACTGAGTAGACTTTTTTTGTTTATGTGTATAAAGCATTATGAAAAACACTTGTCACCCAGGTGCCAAGACTGAATAGCTAGTGAGAGTCTCTGCTTAGCCTTGTGTAATTCTTTAGTTACCATGACCAGGTTACCTGAGAGCTTAAATTTATGGTGGATTCATGGTGGTCTTAAAGCTCCCTGTGGAGATTCATTAAAATCAGTGGAATATTTCTATACTTGGAAGTAACCAGGTATCTTTAAAACTGGTTACCCAAATGCAATGTGTTCTTTCTTTAGGAGGAGAGTTTGGGAAGCTGGCATGGACTGAATAGTTCATCATTCATGGGCCGTGCAGGGCTGGCTAAGGCTTATCTGTGTGCTCCTATATCAGACTCACAAGGACCCTGCATGCCTGCTGTTATCATTATTCTTCTCAGTATTTGCCACCTTTTAAACTTTTCAGATTTCTAAACAAAGTTTATAGAAAGAAGGATGCTCTTCTCCTGCCTTGAGCCAATAGCTGGTCCTGTTTTCTGTCCCTTCCTGTTCTGCCCCACCAAGGAGGAATTCAGCCCACTCCTCTATTAATTTCCTTTACTTTACATTAGTTCTTGTGTTGTCCAGGCTAACTTTTCAGCAACATGGAACACGTTTTCTTTTCTTTGACTTAATAAAAAAATCAGGAATTGTCTGTGCTAAGTAAGAGAAAAATGATAAGAAAATGTTTATGGAAGGTGATCCATCCTTTTAAATGGATACATTAACTTTTGATGTGTGGTGAATATAAATAGTGCAGCTGTTCTTGAAAGTGTGTAATATTCTTGTCTGTATTTCAAGCTCTTAAAATTCACTGTATTGGAAGTAATACAGAGTTTTTGGGAGAGGAGTTGTTTTTAGTATACTTGTTTTCATGTAACATTAAAACTACAGGTCTGCCAAATTCTGAGGTTTTCATGCTCCAGTCAGGATAATCTAACCACAGCTCTATATGAAGTTAAGTGATAAATATAATGTTGCACACTAGCAATGTTAGCAATTGGAATAGTCCAGTACAGAAATTACCAGTTGGAGCATGGCTTCAGTACAGTGTTTGTGAGAGGACTAATGGAATATCAGTTCTATATCCCGGAAGAAGAAATATCTTCTATTCTTAGAAGATGAGATACCGTCATAAAGACAGAAAAGAGAGCTATGGAAACAGGATGAGCAGGCAAGGTGGGAGGAAAAAACAGGTATTAAGTCATTCCCCCACAGACGTCTAATGAGAGGTTTCAGGTGGCTTTATGTCCATCACAGAAGAACAAAAAATGTTTCATTATTTTTGCAAAGTGAAATCTGATGTTACCGTCTTGAGAACCAGCAAATGATCCAGAAAGTAAGTGCATTCGCTTGTGAAGAGTTCCCACACTGCTGCTTCTTTTTTCATTTCTAACCGGTTGTTGACATCTTTCTGCTCAGTCTGTTGCTCATTCATAAATTCGTGCCAAGATTTACTCTATTGATTGAAGAAAAAAGAAAACCACCAATTGTTGCATCAGCTGCTTCAGACCTTATGAAAAGAATCTATGTCCTATTTACTGTGTAAATCTCATCTACCAATATTAGCAATTTTTCTTCTGAAAGTTCCTCTAAAATATTTTAGAACCTGCCATTCTCCTCTAAAATACTTACAGTATAAACACACTGAATTTGAAAGCAACACAATATGATAGTCTGTGTTTGATGTATCAAAAATTAATGAGCAGCTTGCAAATGCTAAGGAACTTGATCTGTTGTGCTACTCTTGGGTGGATGACATCTTATTTTATGGTTGATAAAATCAAGGTACCAAAGGACTAGGTCTTTATAATCATTTGAAAATTGTTTTGTTTAGTTCTAAGGTGGCCAGTATCACGTTATGGACCTGCTCCAAAGTTAGATGTCCATATATAAGTCAGACATTGACAGGACCCCTCAGGAACTGTGTATGGGGAGGTGCAGATAACAGACTGCCATGAGAAGCACAAGGTTTGCTTTGGAGAGGGGATGGTGTTAGGTGGCTAGGGGCCAGAAGCCTTGCTTTTCTGGCAGACAGGCTTTGGCATCTTTTCAGCAGTCAAACCTTGGTGTTGGCACTGACCTCCATGTGGCTGCCTCTGAATGCAGCAGTGGGTGGCTGTGTCCCGTTTGACATCTCTCTGACACTGTAGTTTCTTCCCCCAGACCTGTAGGTGCTGCTGGAGGGGTTACCTTGAGAAGGTGGTATCTTCCTGGTCTAGGGCAGTCTGGAACCCTGGCAAAATCCAGATGTTTTTGGAGGCCCTTGCTAACCTACTCTGACCCTCAGTTTCTCACTTGCCCCTCCATTTCAAATGACAAAAATGTACTACATACCTATACCTTAATTTAACAGAAAGATCTCATATCCAGATTAATGAACTGAAAAATGTTAGCATATAAAGAACACAAAATTTCTCCTTTCATCCTCAAGTATCCTTGATACAGTATACTGGGTATTTTGATACCTTAAAGCGGAAAAATTCATCTGTGCAGCAGTCTATGATCTTAACAGTTGAAAGACAATTTTCCAGATCAGATGCTTGCTTCTGTTTGTCTTTACCCTGTTGAATGACAAAAAAACCCCACCTCTGATTCATACAGTCTTTTAAAGACTGTTAAGTTTACCCAGCTCTGTAACCTTGCCCTGATCAATAATGAGTTTGCCCTTAAATAAGTGATTTCTTTATATTTGCAAGGTCTTCTAAACATGGACAAGACAGTGATGGCAGGTTTCTTTGTAGCTATAGGTGGGGTGTGTAAATGCCTCAGGCTTGGATGTATAAGGTTTTATTTATACACCGGTCTTTGACAGGGCAAATCGTTGGTATGGTGATGCCTAGGAAGGCTGACCCGAAACAGAGACTGGAGAGACAGAGAATAAAGTAGGTATTTATTGAAAGGTGTTAAGGATCCACCTTGGGCAGGACAGGGCCTGACCAAGGCTGTACTCAGTGTGGACTTAAGAATACTCCACACTGATGGCTTAAGGCCTCAATGGCAACAGGCAATGGGCTACCCTTGGAAGACAGAACTAATGAAATGTTTTGCTTCCCTGAGCACTGTCAGAGATAGGGGACAACAGATTCATAGTTGAAATCCTGTCATAGGTATATAAATTTATGTGTTTATTTATTGATTTTTAAATTTTTGAGCTATGCATGGAAAAAAGCTCCCTTGGTCATCTGCAGAGTAGTGTCTGTAAAATGAGTTTTCAGAAAGCTGAAAGAGCAGCAGGAGTTTGTGTGAGGGACCATGAAATAAAAACAATTGCTTTTGTTTCAGCTTTGTTTATTCAGGCCGTGTAAAAAATTTAAACATTATTTATGAAATCTAATTTAGTGCTCTCGGCACAGACTTATAAGGTGTTTGCCTAAGTTATATCTGTTTTCTGGAACAGTATATTCCCACTTCATGGATTTCTATTGTCTGAACTTTAGGCACTGAATTCAAGCCAATTTTGATTATAATATTTGAAACTTAGAGTTTAAGTTCATCTTCTATTTTTGAAAGATAGATTGAAATGGAACAGGAAAAATAATGCAGTTAATATATATGCACAGTGAACCAGTGTACCAGAAAATGAATCTTCATGAATTATTTTTTATGGCATTTAATAGTCTTAGAAATAACTTTTGTCTAAATAGCAAATTTTTTTTATTGCAGATTTAAAATATTTTTCTGAATCTAAAAATCCTCAGGTTTAGGTCATGCTCCTTCAAATGCTATGAAACTGCTGTCAAATGAAAAGGGAATTCTTGTACATATCAACCTGAGTACTTGCATTGGTTCTATATGCACAAACCATTATTTGATAAAATGCAAAAAATACTGGGAAGGGACTGTTCTTAATGACATGCTTAGGGAGAAAGTTATCAAGACACTTGTAAATAATTTTTTGAATGCTGAACAGTACACAGAAAGGAAATTCAAATACCTTAGTGAGTGAAAATTTTCATTAATGGAAAAGACAACGAGTTGTGTTAGACAAGGAAATTTCCTCAGTTGTGATTTCATTGGTGTGTGTGAGGGCACCCATGAGGACAGCAAAGGTGTAAGAAAGTGTCCTGGAAAACTACTTTTATAGGTAAAGCTTAGATCCCCTCCCGTGTGAATAGGAGTCCATCACATTCTCCAAAGCCCTAAGGCATGCAGAAAATACAGGGTACATGATGGTCAAACCAACGATGCAACTGATGTGCCCACCTTGTGCTACCTTAACCTAGGGAGATGCACTGGGCCTGTTGCCACCCCTGACTAGAGCTCTCATTGCCCATCCCACTCTGCCCTTTTTGTGCCAGGGACACCTCTCCTCACACCACCTACAGGGATGGGGAGCAGTGGCACTGACTGTTTTCATGTGCATCACATGCAATGGCTGCACTGGAGCCACGCAAACTTCATTGCAGATTAATGTGCAAGCAGTCCCAAGGAGGGCTGAGATTGTTCAGCTCTTGAGTTCAGCTCCACTACTGGCTGCCTTTCTCTAAGGACAAGAAAGTAAAGGAGCTATTTTTACCCAGGTGAGTTGTGGGAAAAGGAGAGGTCAGTGCAAGGAGACATAAAATAATGAAAATACTCACGACTCCTCTTTTGACAAATGGCCACCTTGACTTTTTGGTCTCTAATGGGTAAAACAAATGTTTTCAGTAAGGAAACAAATAGATAAAAAGCTCTTATTTATATTGTTTATATATGCAGCTTGATAGACTCTACTCTGCTTGGCTCATATTTAATGCTTGAGTTTAGGTAGTTTGTGCACCAGACTTAAAATGCATTAAGCTTGTTGAGTTCTTCCCAGCAAGGATTATGACTATCTGTGGTGGGATCTTGGATGATGCTAAACACTCCTACCTGTTGCAGGTGATCACTATGTGATTGCCAATTCTTTACCTGGGAAAACCATCATACATTAAGCCAGTTTTTGAAGATGTTGTTTTAAAGCAAGAATTAGTCTATGCCTTCTCATTATGATAACTTGGAGTTATGCAGTTATTTAAATCTCCAGTGAATAAACAATCCTACAAGCCCTAAGTGTTGGATCTGTCATGGGACTGGCACAGTGAGGCAGTCTGTAATTTGTGGTCTTTGGTGAAGCAAAGGAAAAGCTGGAGATCTAGATTTAGGAATGCACTGGTGACTTGTGAGGAACAACTGTGTTCAACAAGAAATCTGAAAAGGTTTTCTTTATGTGGCACCCATCCTCAGGTGTGTGACAGGGAATCACAGTCAAAACTTCGTGTTTCTGGATTTTGAAGGGCTTGGCCATTCTGGGAATGGCTGGGTTATTTGCTGTTATGAAAATGCTGGTTGTGACCTTGGCTGACTTGCTTTTTGAGAAACTTTTGATTTCTGGCTGCCAGGATCTCCATCAATCACACCAAACACTATATTATGTTCTCCAATAGCTATTTGTGGAAATTGCTTGCAGGTCTGCATTTCAGTTTTGGAATGTCTTGTGAGCAACCTTTAGCCATGAGTTGGGTTTGCTACCCTTGTGATCAGAGCACTACTGCAAAGGGCAGCATGGGCCCCTTTTCTCTCTGCTTGAAGCCATGGAGGTAGGAAATTATACCTCACCTGCTTCCAGATGGAGATCCTGGCCTGGGCTCTGGTTGCTTCTAGCCTGTAGAGGAGCAATGTGATCTATGTCCTACCATCTCATCTACTTGCATTTTGCATTCAGCAGTAAAATGTAGGGGGGAAAAAAAACAGGAAAAAGAAAGGAATTTTAAAATTGGCAATGCAGTCACTTTGGTGTGGGGTAACAGGATGGTCTGCAGAGGCTGCACCGCCTCATGTTCTCATTGCCTGCATCCTCCCTCCCATCCCACATGCACCCATGTCCCAGTCCGGGCTTCTCTGGGCCCAGAGGAGCAAACCCCACCCTGTGTCTGACCTGCACTGAGCAGGAAGGATGAGTAGGGCAGGTAGTCCATGGCACTGTCTGACACCAGGAGGTCTCCAGGGAACACCTCGAGTCCCGGCAGACTCACTACCAGGGAGCTGCGCCGGCGCTCGGCTGATCTGTGAGACGCAACAACAACACACATCATCTCTGTCCGCTCCAGGCTGCAGAGGAAACTCCTCAAGGGCTCCTTCTGGTACAGGAGGGAATCAGCTAAAAAACCAAATCACAGGAGCTATGACTTAATGTGTTAAAAGAACAGCAAATAGAGAATTTCAGTGGTTGACAGCAAATACCTAATTGTCTTTCCAACTCCACATTGTTGCTGAGATCAAGGTTCTTATGGTCATGGCTTGCCTCAGATAATAAGTAATTAGAGCATTTAATTACTAAAAATTCTTCATTTCTCCTGAGGTTAGACAAAAAGTGAGTGAGGATTTTAGAATCTATGTTTTGGAAGTGGAGTTTAAGGGAGCAATTACATACTATTTTTAGCTGACATGTGACTTGTTACTTTTAACCTTCCTGTAACTCAGGTGATTTCAAGAAAAGAAAACACACTAGTGAAACAGTTAAAATGTTGGGTTTTAAAAAATTATTTATCCTTTTGGCCAGTTGGTGCTATTTTCTAAGTATTTTTGGCATTTTTTTCTGCTATTTCAAATATTTTGAATGTAATATGACTCAGTGGCCCTACGGATCAAAAACAAATGTATCTTTCCAACTATTGTTGTTCCAAATGGAGAACATTGTCCAGGATCTATACCCATTAAGAAAAGTGGCAGGCATTCTGTATCCAACAGTGTGTTTGTGCCAGAGGCTGCTTGCATTCACATACAGAAACTGTTGGTTCATATTAAAAACCCTTTTGTAGTTTGCTTATAACTCACACTGATACCTAATGAATTGTGTTGGTACATGCTGTGGAGGGACTGCTGTCTGCAGCTGCTGTTGTGTTGCCTTCAATTGACTGATACATGGATACTGCATTGGGGCTAAAAGGGTCAGTAATTCAATAGCTGAGGGAGGAGGCACAAAGTACATGTACAGATATAAAAATTCTATTTTTCAGTCACCACTTATTGTGTATGGTATTTTTGGTCAGTTAGGCATGATTCTTACTGAGATCTTTTGGGGTTTTGTCTAGGTAGTTATCTTACTGTGAATATCTAGCCATTTGCCACACCTGGTGTGAAACCTGGCAGATATATTTTTTCATTTAAGTGCATGAATAGTTACTTAACAGCTTATCAACTGACAGATGAGCTCTGAGGTAGAGAACTGGGATTTGATATGCATAGTAAGACATGGAGATTATGCCTTTTTTATGACCTGAGGTGACACTGCTTGCAATTGCCTTAGCCAAACAATTGAATGGTCTGGATGAAAGCTGCTCCTAACAAGAGAGGTCTGTAGGCTATCAGGAGGGCCAGGCCTGGGGCTTGAAGACTTGAACCATGGACATATCAGGGTTTAAAAATTATATCTTGATGAGATTACAATGTGTGATGCAGGAATTTTTTGAAAGTTTTTTTTCTAGTCCTACTGAATGGAGAATAAAAGACTGATTTATTTGGCTTTAGGGTTTACAATGAAACTCTGGTTTCTCATGAAATTGAATCCTCAGTATGTGGTTTGAGAGTTTTAATGAGTGGGGGGTCTTTTTCTTGGCTGTCTGCAAGCCCATACCAGTGCAAGGGAGGGGATCATTCCTCTCAAGAGTACCTTCCTAAGATGTGCACTGAGTACTACCCAATGCAGATTTTCAGTATTGGTAATGATTGTATTAAGATGCCACTGAAACTTCTTGTGATTCCATGATGCAATCTCTTAGGCAGCCAGGCTATTATACAAGTCAGGTGCTGCAATATAGTACAAGGATAATCCTCAAAAGTATTATTACTGTACTAGGAAATTCAGGAGATTTATTTCAGGTTGGCTTCACAGTAAAATTTTGCCAGTATATTATTGATTTATAGAGCATCTAGGCTACTATTATTTTCACAATATATTTGAAGCTGCAGGCTAGTGGCTTATGAAGACTAATAATGGAAGGACAGAGTCACTGTAACTGAGTTAAATGACATTATTTACCCAGATCAAAAAGGTCTTGAACTTCAGGCACATGTATGGCTAAACAAGCTCTTCACACAGGTGCCTGTGAAATGTGGGGCATGGCAAGATCACTTGGGTGTCTGCAATACACCTTTTCAATCTGATGAGACTGGGCTGGTTAATGGTTTCCACATCTAAATGATATACTCATGCTTCAGAGACAAAAGCACAAATGTCTGTGGTTTCCTGGCCTTATGCCTGTAGACATATTAGACATATTCTGTTGTTTTTTTTTTCTGGAGAAATTAAATTACTGAAGTGCTATGTAGTAAAATTTACCAGGTTTTAAATCTGCAATACTTTAGCATCTTCTCATGCCTTCAGACTCTGTAGCTTTGCCTTTTTTCTTTATTTTTTGCTTGTTTCACTTACTGGGGCAGAGGACTGCAGTGATGGAATGAAAGAAATGCTTGTGCTTTAGGGACAAACTCAGGCATCTGGGGAGATACCATCTGTAATAATTCCTTCTTAAAATCCATTTGTTTTTTGAAACATGATAATGCCATGGATTTACATGGCAAA
Organism: Zosterops lateralis; assembly: GCF_965231275.1. Taxonomy (NCBI): domain Eukaryota; kingdom Metazoa; phylum Chordata; class Aves; order Passeriformes; family Zosteropidae; genus Zosterops; species Zosterops lateralis. The sequence continues at coordinate 30,090,177 of NC_139765.1, forward strand.
GTTTCGGAAAATTATTAAAGACATTGAAGCAGGTCATGGTCTGGCAAAATAAATATCCTGTGTATATAGTTATTTCTAAGGCACAGAAAGTATATTCATATGTCCCTAATCTTAGCCTAACTAGCTATCCCAGGGAACAGACATCTATATAGATCACCTTACTCAAATAGCAGATATATTACTTAAAGGAATATCCACTAGTTGTGAATAAAGGCAACAGAGGATGTTATTACTAGGGTAAATATTATAGTACTGAGATAACTGCCAGGCAGTGACACTGTTTCCTAAGCCACTCAGGGAGGGAGGGCATTTGGACTCCCTGATTCAAAACGTTAGGGTGAAAAATGACCTATTGTCAAGAGTAAGCTATTTATATGATTGCATAAGGAGTTAGGTTTAGTATAATGGATGCCATCCTGTGCAATGCGCTCTAGAATGACCCTGCTTGAGCAGACAGGTTGTAACAAACAAGCCACTGAAGTCCTTCCCAACCTTACCCACTCTGTGATTCTGTGGCATTGTGACACTTTACAGTTGTGTGAAACATTCAAAGAGGGAGTGCTTCAAGACAGATGAGCACAGCTCCTTCAAGGCATTGAATACGAACTGTGCTGGCAGTTACTGTGAACAGTCTTCATTAGCCTATTTGCTGTAGGAAATAGTGCAATGCAGTTTTCCACCCAGTCTCTGATAATGCTCAATGGTGCAAGGCAAAAAGGAGATCAGAGTAAACTCGAGGTTTTGTTTTATCCATGTTTTCTTCTCTGGCAGTATTGGTTTTAGCATCTCACCTTCTCTCCACTACATATGCCTCTGTCTGTGCTGCCCCCCTTGCCCTTTATTTATTTTGGATGGTTCTTTATAAACAACAGCAGTTCACCAAGTTGCCATGCTGACAGGGATGTGCTGGCATTCTTGACTGAGGACTGTGTGGGGGAAGGCCGTTTAAAATGAGTGTGAGTGCATTGAGGAAGCTTTTTGAAAGTACAGCTTGGGAGCAGGGAGATGTTCATCAAAACTGAAGGACAGAGGCATGATTTTACCCAGGATAATATATAAGTCAGTCTTGGAGAAGGGCTGAGAGCAGTCCTAATTTGCTTCTAGATGGACAGAATAATCTGACATGTCAACAGTTTTTGCTGGCTGCGATAAAAAGGGACTAGTTGTTTTAACTAAGTGGAAAAAAATAAAGGGTTGGACTAATAGTCTTAATAAAGGAGGAGATGAAGACAGGCTTTAACCTAGGCCTTAGACCAAATAAAATTTGACAAAAAATGTTTGAAGCAGAAACTGGTGCATTTTAAAATATATTTTTGCACATTCTAATATTTATCTAGTTAGAATTCATAATACATCATCCCAACCACCTTTTGACAACCTTTCCTACTGGTGCCTATGGAAAAAATCTTGGATTATTTCCTTGGGTTGTGGTTTCTTGATTTTAAAAGGTGTCTGGATAGAAGTCCAAAGCCCATCTCCTTGCTGGCATATGGTTACTTCCCTCTTGAAGTAACTATAACTTGCCACTATAGTCAAGCAGCACCAAGAGAAGGTGTGTACATTAAATGTTCAGTGTTCCCCTGTTAGACCATCTGCGTCCAGTATCTTCAAAATCTCCTCTGAAGTTTGTTACACATCATGCAAATCTTCATGCTGACAGTGAGATATGTTTGTGTATTCCTGTTTTGAGTTGGATCAGAGCAGACTCTTCCCACAAAAGCTACAGATCACTTGTTTTCACATCCACGTGAAAAGATCTTTCTCTTACCTTCTCTCTCCATCTCTGTTGTAAATTCAAAATGCTAAAGAGTGGGTTGGAAATTGCAACAATTCAGAACATTTAGAAGGCCTCTTCTACAGGGAACATGTAGTTTCAAATGCATGCACACATCTCTTGAATCTTATCTAGAGAACTGCATTCTGTAAGGACTCCAAGACTATATCAGTCTGCTCCAAACCACTCGCTCTCAAACATCCTTCAGGAGACCACGCAGTAAAGTGAGCACTACTCTATCAGTGACAGGGTTGGTTATTAATGGAGGTATTCTCCTGCTTCCTTGTTGTGTGGGGAGAAAATAAAACTTCCTTCCCTTCTATAAACATTTGAATGTCTTAAAGAAAGAAATGTATCTTAATCAAAATAATTTCTAACAGAACTTTTACTTTCTGATAATTGTTTAGAAGACCTTGACACAATTCACTGCACAGGTCTATGGTATGCAACATTTTATCTTGTCTGTACTAACTTTAAAAATCCATGTATTCTATGTACTCTTCTTTGTAGAATTAACAATCCCGCTCTCCAACAGCAGTCCTAGATCTTCTTTGCTCATGTATAAGAACAATATTGAACTGTTCTGCTGGCTCCTTTTCTCCCTTTTCCCTTCCACAAACTTTTGAAGAATGTCACTCAAGATTATGAGATATTTCACATTCTTCAAGCTGAAATTTGACACTTCTAAGCCAAACAACCAGACCTTTTGGCAGTTAGTTCCTAGTACAAAGCTCCCTGATGATCCGGATGAAATACTGTGTGAAATGTAGCTAAAAGTGCTAGGGAGAGGGCCACCTTTGAAAGAAAATCTCATTAAAAAGTTTAGTGAGCTGGTGACAGGCATTTCACATAGCAAATCTACAAATTAAGGTTGAGTTATATATACATGACTCAATATTCAGTTTTGTCTCAGAGTGAACCAAATTCATTAAAAATGTAGAAGACTCAAGCTTAGAATCAGATAAAATAAATACGTTCATACCTTTGCATGGGCAGTCCACTCTCCTGAAAGAAAGTAAGATATTCTTAGTTACTTGGTCAGAAAGCATGCAAGCATTCTCATTTTTTGTGAAAAAAGCACTTCCTTTGTAAAGGGAAATGTACTAATAATAGTGTAATAGGCTTGGGCACAGGCTAATTAATTTCACTGTTGTGAAGCAAGGAGAACTCATTTGATATCCTGAATGTTTTCTATATTTGAAGGGGTTGGGGGAGAAGGAAAATAGCTTTTGGTTTGTAGTGCAAAGCCAACCAGTTAGTGAAGAACTTTACACCTATTTGACACCATCCACCGTCAGTAAAACGTGTGTGTAGGTGGTTGGCATAATGACAGAGTCAAGCGTGTGTGTGAATTTAACTGCCTCTGCACACAGTGGAAGGTCTTTTGAGAGCAGATCTAGCAGCAAACCCGGCTTGTACAAAATGCCTCTCCTTTTGTCCTCCAGGAGAGCTGAATTGTAGTTTTCTGCCCTTGAAAGATGCAGGGTTTGCTCTTTCCTTGCTTATTTCTCTTTACTGATGCTGACACTCACTGGACCAGTTTTTTTTGGTGTTTTTTTTTTTTTTTTTTTTTTTTTTTTGTTTTTTTTTTTTTTTTTTTTTGTGTTTTTTTTCAGGAGAGATTGCACAATTGCTTCTTTGTTTATGGAGCTAGACATAAAAATGTGTGTGTGGGAGGGGGATGGTGCCAGTGAGTGGCAGAGCTAGGTAAATGGAAATAAATAAAGGGAATGGTACCTCTTCCTTTGGAAGTATCAGACCTTAAATTTGACTCAACCAACTTAATTCTTGGTTTTATTAGAGTTAGTAATGTCATTCAGTAAAACGGAATAGAGAACTTCTCTGTCTTAGGAATAATCCTGCTTAAGGGTTAAAGAGTGGGTTTAAAGAAAATAATCTTCTAAAACCCAATCCTAAATAGGATAAATTACTTTGTCTTGTTCTTCCATATCCCCACCAACAGTTGCACTGGCCCACCAGGGGGAATGGACAGAGATGGGAAACAGTGGCCATGTACCAGAGTCAACTAAACTAACCTCGTCACCAAGGGACAAGGCTAGAACTGCTTTCAAATTAGTCTCTTGCTAATTTGAAAGAAAAATCTCTCTTCCTGTTGAGTGTAGAAGTCGGTCTGCTGAATTAAAGGATCATGGCCCAACTAACAGTTTTGGTTAAGATTTGGGGTTTTATTTGTGCACTGGCCCATGATGGACCAACACTGAATATGAAAGACTGAAAAAGAGACTTCATCCTTCTATTGCTCTTACCTGGACACCTGCCCAAAGTGTAGGGTTTGGGCAGGGGAGTCTGGTAGGAAGCATAGCAGAGCTGGCTCTCCAAGAGTTTCTGGGTGGCTCATTGGGACTGCTATTGCTAAGAGGATCCTTTTGGCTTGGAAGCTTTGATTTGGGTAGGTCAGACTCTGGGACTGCTATAGTTCTCTCAGACTTGGCTTTGGATGACAATAATTTTGCATGGACACAAGAAGGCAGTGACAATGAAGAAACTGTAATGCAACGAGGTGGACTCTTACAAATGTGGTGGAGAGAGCCAGTGTATTCCTTTTGATTCCCCAGCTGAGCTGTGTCAGAGCAATCCTGAAATGACAGAGCTTGTGAGGCAGAGGCCATCCTTAGACGCCTTAAAGTCGGAGAAGTGGAAATTCTGGTTCGAGCGTGACGGTTGAACTGCAAAGGCGCATGGTGGATCCCCATGCACTCCTCTGTAGGAAGCCTCAGAAGTGAAGACTCTGTGTAACCTCGTCTGAGAATGTAGTCCCCTGGAGGCAAAGTGGTATCCATGCAAACTGGTATTGTCTGCATTTCAGAAGAACCGAAGACATCTTCTGGGCTGCTGCTTTCAGACAAAGCAGCATTTTCCTTATGGAGATCAGCTTCCCTGTCTAGAGGCTCCACGTTGGTGAAGGTTTCTTTGACCAGGTCTGGAGAATAATCAGAGTTTGGTTGTTGCATTCTTAATTTGCAGCATGAAGGTTTATATCTATACGTACCTAGGAAACATGATCAAAAACAGTTCTTACAAACTTGTCACATGAATTTTTCAAATGGGAAAACATGCAAATAGAAAAAATATCCAAACAAAACAAGGTAGATATGTGCACTAGTACAGAAACAATTACCTTTGCATTGAATCCTGCTTAAATGCAGGCTTCAACAGGTTCAGGACCCAGTTTTGGCAAGCTATTTAAACAGCTGCTAACTTTGAGGGTGCCAGCAGTGTCAGTAGAACTAATTAGATGGTAAAGAGTAACTGTGTTTAGAAGCTCTGCTCATCTGGTACTGCAGCCGCCTGATTTCCGCTTGCCACTCCCCCAACGATCAGTGAGATTGTAGCACTGCTGTATGAGGGGTAAAAATGAAGTAATTTGCTTTTAGGACTTGTTGCAAAATTCTTTGTGTAAAAATACTAATTTCTTGCTGAATTCTTAAGCAAATACAAATTTAACACTTAGGTAAGGTATATCTCATTGCTCTTTTTTTTTTTTTTTTTTTCAGCCTAAAAGTACTTTGTAGTAAACATTATGTATGTGTTGTAATCAAATAATGAAGGAAATTATTTATATTAGTAACTTATCTGTTGGTTAATCAATAAATAGTCTTACGTTCTTTGATTCATGAAGCTTTGTTTTAACGTACTTTGATATTTAGTCTCTCTAAAAAAGGACCAACACTTTAAATAATAATGAAGATTGTGAATTCAGCCTCTTTAATTTTGATTCTTTGCTAAGAGGAATCTTAAATCTGTTCATGATTGCTAGCTTATTTGAAAGTGGAACTTTCATTTATTAGAATTAGTTTATTCAAACCTATGTTGACTTCTTTCTTGAATTATTGAATATCACGCACTGAATATTTTTTTAAAATCTAATTATATAATTGCATTAGATTTATTTACAAAATGATTAGAAAGAAGTTAATTTATCAAGTTTACCAGTTCAAAGTATTGCTTTGTCTAAAACCTTCAGAAGAGGATAATTTAGGTTCTTGCAGAGAGAAAAGCATATCTTTATGATAGAAATGGCTTCTTTCACAACTGTAGAGAATAGGCACAAATATATTAGCATCTTTTAATTTCTCTTTAATGGGTAAGAACTAATTTGCACATATGCTTATTAAAAAATCTCATTTAATATATTGCAGAATGATAAAGAGAAATTACTACTATTTTTCCCTTTTGAATGAGGATGTTGCATACTATTGCTCTGAGATTTGCTGTTATTGCTTTTTAATATTTCAAGACTTTTATTTTGTGACCTGTAATCATGTCTCATTGGTTGTTTTTTGGGCCAGACATTCTCACTGCTTTTTTTTTCTTTAATTTTAAAAAAAATTATCTGTATTTTTTTTTAATCCTCTCTTCTTGAAGCAGAATTTTGTAACTTGGCATGCAGTTTCCAGATATTCATGTGAATAGTGATCTGTTCAAGAAATAGAAATGTTTAAAGACATCTTTTCATGGAAGTCTTTAGATTTAAAAATAGGACTGTTTTTTGCTTTTCAGTTTAGCAAGCATTTTTTTTTGTAAGAAGTAAAAATTCACATATTTCTTTTTGGTTATTTCTATGTTACTTTTGTGAGTAGAATCTCTCAGCAGCAAAATATTTGTAAAGAAAATACACTGTTTAAAAAAGTGCAGAAATACACCACACACATGCAGAAAAATTATATGATCAAACTTACCAAGATAGCCAACTGAATATGTCACATCCTTTTAAATCAAATTTTCAACAAGTCCTTGATTAAATGATGCTAGTCTTAACAGTAGCATTTTCTCTCTTAACGCCTCCTTGCTGAACACTGGGAACAAGCTTTTTCTTGTAGATTTGTTTCTAGGGGATTTGTTTATCAGGTCAGATGGAAGTGGCTTCAGGCTCAATGCCCCTAAACAGAAAGTAACATGAGCCAGACATTGGATTTAATTTCATGCCTTTTATATTTCTGGACTTTTTGCATTGAGCAAATTTGGGAAGACAGATCTCATGCAAGCATATAATAATTTGCAAGAGCATATTAAATGCTTCCACTCCTCCAACCACCTTTTTTTTTAACCTCTCGTCTTGATTCATTCAGCTGGATCTAACTATGCATTGTTCATCTTTTATGGAAGTATAATAGTGGTATATACCTTGTTTATATTATTTATGATTAGGTTTTAATTTTAACAAATGTGCTAGCTAGTTAAGTAATTTTGAACACAGATTTTTAGTACTAGAATATTTGAGAATTCATCCAAACATTGATAATTTTTTGTTGTTGTTGTTGTTGTTGTGTTGTAGAATTGACTGGAAAACACCAGAATTTATTCAGACATTCTTTGGTTAGATGTATTGAAAGTGAAACCTGGGGAAAATTGATTTTGATATTTGATAGATAACTTGTGGGGAAACACTAATGTCTACAAATGTTCAACTGTTGTGTAATTAAGGCACATTTTCAGAGGGCTTAGTGAACTTGAAAATACTTGATTGAAAATGCAGACAACCTTTGCAGTTTAATGCTTTTATTTTCTGAAAAGGTTTTTTTGTCAAAATTCATCCACAAACCAAATCAAGATACTCCTGAACTGATGTAAGTGCCTTTGATTTTGCATAGCATTGGATGTGACTGTGGATTGAGGGAAGATTATCCTGAGAGAAAGAAGTGAGAAAACAAACTCAAAGACTTTATTTGCAAAACCATGGCAGTGTTACATCATTTTTATTAGTATTTATCCAGTTTTGTTTCTAGGAATAAGAGATATGCTCACCCTATCTGATAATTGATACTACAAATGTATTTCCTTTAAGAAGCGCTTTTAGGACTGTAAGATTTTTTTCCTCTCTCTCTTTTTTTTTTTTTTTTTTTTGGAGGAGAGGGCAGGGCAGTGTTTGTGGTATCCTTTATCCTTATTGTTCTTTGGTTTTTGTTTTGACTCCTTATACTGCTCTCAAGGTGCTCTTAGTTTCAAGACCAGATGAAATTGAACAGAGATTGTTGCCTGATGAAATATGCAAATATCTGCAGATTTTACAGTGTTCAAAGCTGTCCTTTCCTACCCCTCAGGACAGACCTGGGCACACTAACATGGTGAGGATCTCCAAGAAGTACGGGGGAAAGGGGTCAGGCAGTCAGCAAGCAAAGCCATACCCTTCCCTAAAGGGAAAAATCTACCTCTTAGCTGGGGAGAGTAAGCAAATGAAAATATGATCTATAGAAGAAAAACAAAATGAGCCAGAAATACTCCCTATTAATTGCTATTAATAGAAAATTTTTCTAAAATGCTATTAAGTTCCCATGGAAAGACAATTGCCTTTGAAAATACTTAGGAATATTTGCTCAGCTAATGATACTGGATGGAATAAAGCCCACAAATTTACAGTGGAAAAGGTACCTCATTTTCAAGAAAAAGCTAAAAATTAATGACTGAAACTGATACAGAAATAGCCCTTCCTGGACTGCAGGGCACCGTATATTTTGCAAATTGATTTTAATTGTTTAAACTGTGAGCATTTGGAAAGTATGTAATTAAGGGGAAAAAAAGCTTCTCTTTTGAAAGAAATAGTCTATGCTTGCATAGTATAAACCAAGCTCCCTGAATTCAAAACCAATTACAAACTAGATACGATATAATTAAAAAAAAAAAAAAATGCCAGTCTAGGGAGTAATGAAAGATGCTATTCACAATTCACTTACATATTTCTTTAAAGGCAGCTTTGTTGTGGGGAAGTAGAATAAAGTGATAGAATTGGACTAATGTAGAGTCAAACACCAGCAACATTTCATGGTGTCTGTGTAATTATTGTCTAAGCAGCATAGCTTCAAAGCAGAAGGGATTAAGCTTTTGAAAGGTTATCCTCAACAGAAAATCACAAACAAACAACAAATACAAGGGAAATTGAGTACAAAGGCTGACATTAACCACTAAACACCAGGAAATGCCACAGTTCAGTCTGGCTCTGTCACTGTGCTGCTGCTTTTTCCTGTCCATTATCTCACAGGCTGCTTACAGATGCCTGAAATCCAAACAGAATCTCTCAGATATAATAACCTCACAGAGATATAAACCTATATATATGTTCAGTATTTCTCACCAGTATATCTGTAGCTAGTGACAGATTTGTGGTTATTAGGTGGATATAAGAATGCATTCAAGTGATGACTACAAGGACTCTGGTGAAACAAAAACCAAATCCCTATCATCCCAGGAGCCACAATGAACTCTGTAAGAGTAATCTCAGATCTGGAATAGAGACTGAATGCTCATGTGGAGTATAAAAAAAATATGTCTGGACACTGCAATTTAACACATTACTTTTCCTAGAAATATGAAATCCAAGTTGAATGTGATGTGGAACTGTGAAGTTCTGCCTCAAATGGAGACCAGTAGTTGACATCTCAGAGCTGGCCTTCAGCTGGGACCACTTGTGAGATTTACAGGTAATGCTCACCTGTGACAAATCTCTCAAATCTTGCAGCCATTGTTGACACCTCCTGCTATGCTGGTCTGTCGCTGTTACATCCAAATTTGGCAGGCTGCACAAGGTTCCCTAAGCTGAATCTCTCATCTTTCCTGTTTCTCTGATAAGCCTTTTCATAACCTGAGCTACAAGACTCGGGTAACTATGGCAGCAACATTCTGAGTGAATATGTGCCTATGTATGGAAGAAAAAAAAGATAAGTGAAAATTCTAGAAAAGGACAGGTCTCTAGGAGACCAAAAGATCATCTCAGAGATACAAAAGGGGCAAATGAAAATTAGGTCAGTTAACTTCCTGAGATGGAAGAAATAAATGTCTTCTTATGGATTTACAGGTCAAGGGACACGTATGTCTCATTTCTAAAATGAGTTTTGGCTCTAGACACAAAGTTCTGCTTTACTAGCAACCTGTCTCCTGACTAAAGAATGAAACAGAATAGCTGCTATGTTTTAATCCACAGTTGTTCTGTCCCAGTATGCAATGTGATTTCTAGCTCTCCTTTCTATCTATACAATCTAAATTCTTTCTGGGGCCTAGAAACTGTCTATAGGACCATCCCAGTTGTGCTGTTTCTCTGTCTTCTTGTTCTAGTCAAATCAAAGTAGATGGGATTTTCAGGGATTTGCATGAGATTCATGGGGTGTTATAAGCCCTGGCATGGGGAAGGGGCTTCTAAGATGTAGTGGTGTCAGTCACAAGCTTTTTGCTCTCCTTGGCCTTGTTCCTCATAGCTAGGTCTGAATGAAACATTCTTGAGGAGCAGAGAGAACTCACATGTATGCAACATCACCTGGGAGGGGGTAGGGGGAGGTAGCTGAGGCATTTTGTAGGGCAGCTGAAGTGAGAAGGTGGGGCAGACAACACTTACACTAGGATAGACTGGTAGTAAGAGAAACAAGAACTCGTAGTAGCAGTAGCCATGGTAATCATCCATGTTCTGAAGCAAATGCCTGCAGGAAAATCCATCCTTCAGCCATGTACTCATTCTCTCTCTTTTTTCCTGAATTTTCTTATTGTCACAGTGTCTTTGATGGAGTGAAGACTGGGCAGATGTAGCAGCAGGCTTACAGGACTGTGTAAAAAAAACACTCACTTTTCCTCTGATATGATAGTTCTGTGTAAGCTGAAAGAAACTGGGTAGCTTCACCCAGTACCCTGTGATTTCTCACCAAACACCGTGTCAAGCTTAATATGTTATTTGCCATCAATTTCTGTATATGGTACTGCAGCCAGATTTTACATTTTTGTAACTGGTTTCAGTGCAAACTAACAGGAATAAACAGCTGAATGAAACTTTCTGAAGCAGTGTAGGAGGACCTTACTGAAATTTGGATGAAAACTTTCATTGGCACAATTCTTTCTGCCTTCTAGCTGTAATAAGTGCTAAATAAAAGAGTTTGCCTGGCTTTGATATATTCTGTGTGCTCAGAATAAAATGTTGGATGAGAAAATAATCAATGTTTCAGGTGAAGGTTGGTGTTTGGTTCCACAGCACACTTGTATAGCATGCTTGGGGTAATTCCAGGAATTTGGAGCTGGGTCAGTGTGCCCTTTCTCCTTTCTTGTCATCCTTTCCCACTGCCACATAGGACTTCACATTTTCCTAGAAGACTGATTTTGATCCAAATTACTTGGTTTGCCAGCTGTATTTCCAGCTTCCTCTTGTCAGAGAGACAGATTTAGAGAGAGTGGGTCATAGTTACTCTCACTAGAGAGAATTGTGGAGGTCTGGTTGATGCAAGGGGTGTAAAAATACAGTCAAGGGTTGGGAGCATTCACAGATTGGATGGTGCAGATGAGACATTTCCTTGGTCATGGATGGAGGCAGCACAGAGAGGAGTATCAGAGCCAGAGGTACCATCCTTCATTGCTGCAAATCCTCTCCACAGTGTTTGGTAATAAGATGATCTTTGACAGCTTCATTCTTGTTCCTGGACTGAATAGGGAATTCTCCTTCTCATAAGACATAGGACATTACTTCACCAGATACTTCTTTCAGCAAATCAGGAGTTAGGGGGGTTGGGGGCAAGTAAGTTGCCTGGGAGGATAGGGAAATTTGTCACACTGCTCAGCAGAGGAGGTACCAGGCCCAAAGGGACTGTTTATACCTTGGTTTATCTTGGTAAGCCAGAGGGAAATACTCTTTCAAACATGTTAAAATTCATTAAAGCTCTAGAGTGAAAAACAGGGTCTGGATAACCAGATGTTTGGACTGGGTAAATAGGGTAAGCTCTGGCAGTTGGTAATTAGCTGTTGTAGGACCGGGACAGACAGGCTGATCACAATAGAAATAATAATAATAATATGCTGGTCTTTTCTGTTTTTCTGTGTCCCACCCTTCAATGACTGCCTGCTTGTTCCCCAGAGATATCAAAACTTGACCACAGCAGTTAGAAATGTGGTTTAAACAGCTGTCATTTTGCATCCTGCTGGCTGTTTAGCTCCCTTTTATCTTCTGTCTCAGATGCAGGACTCTTTTCATGAATTATGTACTTGCATGGCCCCTCTGTTTGAAATACTGACTCTCCTTCCTGAAGAAGTTCTTTCTCAGTGTTATGTAAGACAAGTAACCAACTGCTGCCCCAATAGTAGTCAAATATATTGTCAAACATTTTTTTTTTTTTTTAAATTTTATTTTTAAATACTGGCAGCTGAGCAGCCATTGTCCATGATGGTGTGGGTGAATCTACACAGACACAATGGGTTGCTCTGTGACCATACATTTCCTCATGTTTTCTTTTTCACTGGAAAGTAAAACAATATAGAGCTATTTCAGTCCCAAACCCTAAATAAAGGATTAAGAACTTAACATAGACATACTTCTAACTCTTGTAAGAAAAAGCAGCTGAACATCATTCCTGTAATTAGGTGAATGACTTGTTATAGAATAATACTATGGTCTGAATTGGCAGGGACCTTAAAGATAATCTAGTTCCAACCCCCTGTCATGGGCAGGGACACCTTCTACCTTCCACTAGACCAGTTGCGAGGAGCCCCATCCAGCCTGGCCTTGAGCCCTCCCAGGAAGTGACAACTTCTCCAGGCAACCTGTTCCAGTACCTCACCACTCTCACACTAAAGAATTTCTTCTTAGTATCCAATCTAACCCTAGTGTCTTTCAATTTTAAACCATTCCCCCTTGTCCTATAGACTTCTAACCTTCCGGATTTACAGACAGAAGTAGGATAAAAATGCTACTCCACTAAAAGTTTTACTGATGGTTACCATCAAACAAGTCTGATTCAAAACCTCCATGGCAATCTTGAAAATCCTCAAGAAGTTTATAACTTGCTTGGCACCATGCTAAGCAATTAAGTTGATAGCAACATTTTACTGATTTCAACAGGTCTGAAGGTAAGTGTGGTGTCCTAAAAAAAACTGTTGTGACTTGAGTGGTACCCAAAGTTTTGAGATCAAGTCTGAGCCTTAGTTCAGTGCTTTCCTACTTCCTTCAGTTTATAGACCTTTAAATTTTGGTCCATGGAGAAATAAAACCTTCTGAAAACTTTGCATATACTGTTAATTTCAAAAGAAATGTGCTTTCTTAAAAGTACTGCTGTTTAAGAAATCTGCTTTTGTGGGCATCTTGGAAATAGTTTACAGGACTTCAAAAGATCTGCAAACCAGAAGCTGAAAATTGCAGGTTTAAAAGCTACAGGTTCAAAACAAAGAATGTTGCTCAGTGAGCCATTACAGTAGGGACAACATTGTCTAGTAATGATGAATAGAGCAAACTTTTTGTAATGGTAGAATCTCTAATATGTACTAATAACTATTTTCTTTTAACATAATCCTGCAAGGTCAAATGTTTGCTGCAGAAGAGTTTGCCATCTTGTATCTTGGCCTGTGTGTATGTGCTGCTGTGTAGTGATTGCTTCATGAGGAAAATTAATGTCTGTGGAGCTGCCAGAGGACAGATTTTCTCTAAGCATTGATTTTGTACATTGTTCAAGTGCAAGGACCAATCCTGACATTGTATATGATTTATTCAGTGGGTGGGAAAGTTGTCTGCAGTAGGTGGATTTATTCCAAACTCTAAGAAACTATAGAACTGTAGGAATTTTTCATTGCTTGGATGTGAGTGAAAGGCATTTGCAATGTTTGATTAGTAGTCCAAGAGTAGGATAAAAATCTCTCTGACTTCTCAAGAAATCCCATTCTTCATGGCATAACTGTAAAATTTGCTGCTTGCTGGTGAGGACAAATTTGAAATGAAAATAATAATTTTCCTCTCTTTGTGAACTCTTAAATAATTTCTAAAGTATTACATATGTATTCATGTGTTCGCACACACCTTCCTGAAAGCTTTTGTCCTTGCTTATTTTCTGTACAATTTTTGTTGTTGAAATATCTGTGAAATACTAGCTATTCATGCTTTTTACTCAACACAAGGTGGCAGTAAGACATTGTCTGGTGACACACAGTAGCGTGGGTTGCTTGTTTTCCTTTCTGTTTACTTAGCCTTCGTATAACAAAAGTCCTCCTGATGAATGAGCATTGAAAACAAAAGAAGTTGCAATAACAACGATTTAAAAGGTGCACAGATAAAGCAAATGCTCCAGATGAGATGCCATCTGATTTGTTGCATTATAGTAAGCTGTATTGTATCATACTGTGGATAATAATGCTATATTGCTCTCTTTTTTCCCTATGTTGTTATTGTTTTCTTAGAATTTGAACATTAAATAAAGGCCATTACTGCAAAGGTGAAAATTTACCTCTTTTTCAATTGCAATTAAAAAATAACCCAATATTGTTTGAGATTCTACATGTTGGAAGGGACAAAGCTTTCCACCTTAGTTCTTGGTTGTCTGGAAAACACTCCAGTATCATTGTATTGAGTGGTAGCTACACTGATAAATTCCTTTTCAAAATGAAGCCAGAAAGACAAAGAGAATATGCCAGAGTATTCCACTGGCAATATTAAGAGGCATTTTTTCCTTGCTTTGGTTGGATATAGGTCATATGTTGACAAACCTGAGTGCAGACCAGCCAGCTGTAAATGTAGCTGCTGTTTCTTTTATTATTGGTAGTCCTATTCCAGCAGGCCCAAAGCAGATCCAAAGCATGGCTGGGATATTGGGTTTGCTGATATGATTGAAATTCATCCTTGTGAGGCAAGTTATGGAATTTTTGGTCCATATTACTTCCAGCTTCCCAGAACACTATGAAGTATTTGTGCATTATGTTTTTAACTAATGTTTGCCTGAAATGGGGTTCTGGCAGCATGACCCCAAGCTCCCAGCGGCCCCTTGGTTTGTCTGTAGCCTCTGTACACACTGGCATATTTGTTGAGAACAAAACAGAAATTATAGATGTTTCAGACAAGCGAACTGAATGGAAACTCTGCCTCTTCATTTCACAAGTTATGCACGTGCTGTTTATTTTCCAAGAACTGACTGGCAGAGATCCTGTTATTTTGTTTTCCATCAGAATGATTCACTTATATCTTCTAAAAGCCAATCCCACTGTTGATACTGTGAACTCCTGTGCACGTGAATTGCTCACACACAACTTGGAATAAGCATCTTTTAGTAAATATCAAAAACCTATTAGCTTTCTGATCTTATAAAATAATAAATACTATTATAAACACTAACAAAAATACTGATAAATAGCAATGTAGACCTACTTCTTCTCCTGCTTACCCCTTACAATTTTGCCCTTCAATGCTTGCCATCTGGAGATGAATTATGGACTTTGAGACTATACAAAATACTGCAGTTTTCAGGAAGAAAATTCCCAACTATATAATCTTGATTTTATGCTAATGGCTTTCATAATGAAGAATAGTCCCTATAGAACACCTTTAAAGTGGTGTTTACACTATTCTCATTGTGTGATTTATGTTCCACCACAGGGTTTGGCGTAATAAAATGATATGCTGTAAAACTTATCATCTTCTTTGGCTATGTATGACTACTTGAGATAATAATAAAATTGAGAGTCATAGGAACTCTTCTGGGAGTCTTCTTAGGATTCAGCTATTGTCCAAGGACTCTTAGTTAAGTGTTTTGTGTGATTTCAATGATTCTGCATCATGAAAATCAAAAAAGTTTGAAATATTGTTAATATTGCTATTATGTGCTGTGATGATTGTTGGTGTCTTATTTTATAGACTGAATATAACAAATGCTGCAATACTTTGCTGCTAGGTAATAATTATTTGCAGAGCATAGGGGCTTCTTCTTTGATATATACCTGTGATTTCCTTGAATGGAAGTCCAACAGATGTGATACTGCTCAAAATGTGACTCTTCTAAACATAAAACAGAGACTCCACTGTAAAAGAATCTGCTCTCAAAATTTCTGGCTACTCCTGAGGTCTTTCTAAAAGAGTTTTAGTATCTGGTAACATGCCTTTGAAGTTTTTATATTACCTTTATTTTAATCATGTGCCACCAACCATGCCATTGATTTAAGCCTGAAATAACAGTGCATTTTTGACACCCTCATATTACATTGGAATGGCTGAAACTCTAGTAAACAGAACTATTATTTTCAATGCCCAAGGGAGGGACATGGAAAAAAAAAAAAAAACAACAAAACAAAACAAACCCAAAAACCCAGTAGCATGCTCCAAGAAAGAAATTTGAGGTCAAACAATTTTCATGGGAAACAAACTACGTGGCTGGGATTATCCTGGCTAATTGTGGGTTACAAAATCCCTCTTGAGAGTTTATCATGGCCAATTGCTGTATTAGCTTTCCTTTTCTACATCTGTTTGTGGGTGTGGACAGCACTCAGAAGTGACCTTTCCTTGAAGGCTTTTTTTTCAAGGAACATGGATGAGATGCTAGGACAGACTGTCTGAATGGACTTGCTGTGCTGTTCCTAGGCTTGTTTGCCATGTTCACATATACAACAGCCAGGTTCTCTGTCTTTAGGCTTCTCCATACACTGGACTGTTCTCTGGCATAAACAATGCTTTGTACGTACACAAGAAACAACGCGATCTCTGCTGAGAATCAGAATAACTTCAGAGTTAAAGATACTTTGAGGAATTTGAAAGCAAGTAAGGTTGTCTGCATAAACAAGGGCATCCTGTCAGTGAAGTGTTTTTTACTTTCTGCTTCTAATTAATACAAGCAGTCCCATCTTTTTCATACAAACACATGGTTTCCAGCTCTTTTCCCAATCCTATTAAAACTGGTACAACAACCAGTGGTTTCAGCTGGGTTAGGACTCGAGCATCTGTCCTTTAGACTTGCTGTGCAGTTTTAAGGGAAACCAGTCTGAAAAGCTTTATGTCTTAAATACCAGCAAATTGTGGGACCATATAAAAGATATATCTCTTTATTTTCTGAGTATCCAAGTAAACAGCTTATGTGGTACAGAGTCTGTACTAGAGTATGCCTGTTATATTTACTGTAACATTCACTTCTTGTACACAGAGGCAGGACTTCTCTTTCAGAAGGTAGAACTGTGGACAACAAGCAGTTGAATAGTGGCGCTTTGATGGCGCTTTTCGGGAAATAGTTACTACTCTGATTTATAATTCTGTATCACAAAAAGGATCCAGGTGTTACAAGTTCAAGCTTTAGTCAGAGGTTCTCTAGGCTTTCATGAAGAGAAAAGAACAATTTTTTAAAGTGTATCCTAAATAAAAATTGAAAAGATTGTGATGACCTTTTCTTCTTACAGCAGGTCAAGAAGCCAAATACAGCCCAAGAAAGTGGAGAAAGACACAGATTTTGGAGTAGTGCAGATCCTGGAATCAATCCAGGATTACAAGAGACTTTGTAAGTGAATTGTAAAAATTTAGCACCCTAAGGGCTGTATGCTCCTCTTATATCATCAGTTGCTCCTAAGTTCATTACTCATTTCTGAAGGCTAGGCTAGTTTTCTCTGTGGTCTTTATCCTTTTGAGAGCAGCAAAGTAAATTAAATAAATTCTTTCTGATTTCATAGCAGAAAAATCTTACATCCGCACTGAGTGCCATTTGTATCTTGTCATTGAGAGCCATCTTGACTCTGGGCATAAAGTATGAGAATTAGACTCCTGTTTCTATGATTTTAAGAATAAACTATTTTAAGGTTAGATTGTGTCATATCCCATTAAATCTTTGTTTTTATTCCTAAATGCGGAATTATTCTCGTACAAATGTGTTGGTAGTTCTGTCTAGCAAATACTCAGTTCAGAACCACCAAACAGAGTCTCAGAAATTCACAAGTGTGGAATGTGAAATGGTGACACTTCCACCCTCTCTATGCCTTGTTTGGCCCCCGGACTGGCACCAACAGCTCTGGCTTAGAAATCAGTATTTGCTGTACACAAAAGTGTGTACAGCACACTTTTGATATGTTTTGCCCAACTTTGATATGTTGTTTGTCTGAGACAAAGTTAGTGAAACTTTACATTTGATTTCGTGTAATGATCAGGAGTTGCATGAAACAGAGGGCAGAAGAAATTTGGTTTGGGGCCAGGCTAAAGAGATGATATTTCCTTAGCTTTTCCTTCCTTTGATTCTTTGGAAGAAAATCAGGTATATGAGGAGAACAGTTTATTTATGGCAGGGAGAATAATTAATGGTAGACTGAACCAAGATCACAACTGATATTTTATATGGGGACCAATATTTTATATGAGATGCCCAAAATCTGGGGCTAAAATTTCAGTTCTGCCAATCAGTCTGTGATCTACTTCATAGCAGCCCATTGCTTGTTCAGGTAAGCATTTTTCCATGTTTGGGTTCTTCACCAGAAACTGACTGCCATAGTTTTGTTTTCTGTCCATGTGCTAGTGCCTCACACTATTTCTGGTTCTTTTTTTTTACTAGGTGGAAGCCATGAAGTTTGCTCTTTTGTAATGCAGTGTTGTTAAAGAGTTTTTGTTGGCTTTACATAAAGGTCATACCCATAAGTTGAAAGTTGTGGTTTTAAATAAATCAAGAAAACAGAGGAAAGGACTAAGGCATCCTAAAAAACCACACCCACTCAAACTGGTAATTGTTCAGGTATACATGGATTGTACATCCATACTAGAGAGCAAAGTAACATGGGTCCTTGTCTCCCCTGCTACTGGTGTTCCAAAACTCTACCTTTAATTCTGGCTCATTTACAGTCATTAAAAAAAGACATTAAAAAGCTGGCCAAAGCAGCAGTTTTAAGTTTTTTAAATCTTCCAAGATCTTTTTGTATTATTGAGACTTCAGTAGTGGTTGCACACAGAATTTTGCACTTATTAATGGTGCTAGAAAGACCACAGAAACTTTGTACGAGTCCTTGTGGTTACTCATAATGGGTAACTGCAACAAAACTTGAATGTAGTAGGCTTCATCAGGCAACATGAATGAGTAGTTTTGTTGACAATTCTCTGAATAATTTGACGTCCTGGTTCAAAAGTTCACCTCTTTCTTGACTGGAAGAAATGTCAAAAGCCTTCCCTGGGGACGTGATACTACTAGACATTGAGTTAAAAATACTTATTTATCATATTTGATACATTAAAAACAAACAGAAAGTGTATGTATGCCAGATTTAAAATGCAAATTTCAAAGTCGTAATGAATATGATTTCAGGGGTATATGATTCCCAGTTGCCTAGCTCTACCTGAATCTGTAACAAGCAATACTCCCCTTACCTCATACTGGTGATGTGAACAGTAAACTGTGGGTTCCAGACCCACAGAGGAGACCCAGCAAGTTTTACAAAAAGTAGCTGTTGTAGTCTCTAGTTTGTACATCTGGATTTACAGACTAGGAAAAAGGGTTTCTGCTCCTGAGCGTCTCTGTCTTTCCCCACCCTTTGGTACTCTGGGTGTGGTACAGTGGGGACTCCTGCAAATGCAGTCCACGTGGGGTGCTGTGGCAGGAGAAGGGAGTGACAGCCATTCTCTAGCTTTAGCTTCCAGGCACTCAATCTTGCTATGCAACTGCAGGCACAAAGGACTGACTATTGGAAATCTCTTCCCCATGTGGTCACTCATGCATTATGGCAAGATCACCTCTAATTTCTCCTTTGAGGAATTTCTGTGTGATTTGCTTACCAGTCTCTCTGCAAGAAGATTTTTTGTTAACACCAGGTTCTTTTTGTAACCCTCTTTTGGATTCAACATCTTAACGCTATCTAAAGGACAGAGTAGTTAAGAATACATCTAATTCTGATTTTGTGTGTTTGATTTTGGTGTGTGAATCTTCACAACCAGAACTTGTGATCTAATAGCAGCTGGAATATACTTGCATGTGCTAACTCTGCCACAGAAACATTGGTCTGTATTTGCAAAAGCTGGTTAATGCTTGGAGGATGAGGTTAAAATGCTTGTGAGGTAAGAACCTGAAGAGAACCTTGTACTAACAGCATATGAAGGATGTATCCACATATAATTTAACAATAGCACTTTCTACTAAATAGCTTTCTTTTGTTAAACAACGTTGTTCTCCAGCATGGTCTGATTGAAAGAATAATCTCAGAATCTGTGACTGAATATTCTTTAGGCATCTCTAAGTCACAGCAATGGCAGCATCAAACAGACTGATTCAGACTCTTGGAACTATGAGATTTATTAAAGAAATATCTGTTAAGTGCATTACTGCCTTCCTAAGAGTTTCTTTGAGACTTCAGGCCAGGAAGCATCTACCTTTCTTCCTTCAGTTTGGATGGGAATTCAATACGGATTTAAGGTGCAGGCAAACATGTCTGCAGCTACCTGAAGATGAGATTGCTGTGCTCTGTGTAAAGCTTCAGGAGGGGACTGAATGCATTCATGTGCTCAGGAAGACAACAGTTCTGCATGCACTGTTCTGAACCACAGCTCCTGTGAAATTACCATGCCCAGTCTGAGCCTGGTGGTACAGCTGAGAACTGACTTCTCTGGAGGAGGAAGGGGAATAAGGGAAACAACTGTGAAAATAGAAAGGCTGATTTTTATCATGGTTTAGTGAGCTGAACTGCCTCACTGAGACAGTGCTGAATGCCAGAGCATGCTGAAAAGAAGAAGTGCTACCCAAAGTGGAGATTTGGGAGGCAGAGCCACACCCTTGGCAGCAGCAAGCTGTTAGACTGGCAGCTGTCTTTCATTTTTGACTCTGCTTTGTCACCTACCAGGTCACTTCCTTCCCTGTTGTAGAACACACTCTCTCTCATCTCAATTTACTTCCTCCTTTGTCTCCAGTCATGTTTCCTTACTGTCTCCTCCTCCCTGCCAGTTCCTGTGGCTCATACATGTCAACCCAAAAACATGGCACCTTCAGCTGAGGATAGTCTAGCTTCAGCTTCAGAAGAAGATATGGAAAATGGCAGGTGGATTTGGCCAGAACATTGCCATTCTTCCAGTAACTTAAACTTATTTCTCTGCTGTGATCTGCAGTGGCCTGAATAACCTTTCCTGGTTATAACCATGGCTGTGCTGCACCAATTTAGATCTCCTGATTGCCAAAGACTTGCTCCTGATAGATGTGGGTTTCAGTAGCTGTGGTTTTGTGAAACTCGGCATTCAAATTCCTCATGTTTGTGCAGTGTCCTGTGTCATGGCCACAGAATAATCACAGGTGTGCCCTGTCTCCTCCCCAGGGGAATGCTTTGCTATTAAAAGTGTCACCACTTTGACTTCCTCTGGGTCAGCTGTTTCGACACAAAGGCTGCAGTGATCTGGCAATCAGCTTACTGGAGCTGAAGCTTCAGGGCCAAAGGTCTGTACTCCAAGCTATTCATAAGAATTCAAAATAAAAAGTAAATAGCGATTTTCGCTATGGCACTTTACATCTATTTCACAAAAGAGGATGAGCCAAGTAATTACCCTTTTAATTTTAGTCTATGTATTGGCATACCTCTTCTTGTTCGTATCACACACACATGTTTTTATTCATCATACACAGAAATGTGAGAAGTGTTTCATACTGCCAAATATTCTTCTGTATGGGATGCCTCCTTAAATACAGACTCTCTGGTGAAGAACAAAAGCTGGTCAGCGGCAGCAAATATGTGCCATAGGAAATACACAATAAGTACCCAGTGGTCAGTGGTTGTAACTTTCTCACTGTGCCTTCAGTGGGGCAGCCGGCCTGTCTTCATCTGAGCCTGTCTTCATCTGAGCTCATCACATCAGAAGTGGAGACAATAACCCTTAGACCCAGTGTAAATAGGGTGATGATTAAAGGATGAAAAATATATGAAATGACATTATAGTGCTTTTCCTCTTAAGGATTACAAAGCATTCTTCACATTACAGCACAGTCATCACTAAAAGCTGCAATTTCTAATGGCTCAATTTAAAACCTTAAAGTACAACACTTGTACAATGTGTGACCTATTACTGCAGTTGCTGACTTTTTGGGAAGTTCTCTCTTTTAATATGTAGTTTTGGAAATCTGCTTCCTCTGGATGTAAAATCTCCTGGAGAGTTATTTTTTCCTGTAACAGTCCTCCCAGCATTAAAAACAGCAACAACCAAAACCAAAATATGCATCCAGAGACCAGATACTCTGACTAGGTTCAAAATTCAAGAACACGTCAGAAGCGGAGGTGATGTCACAGCACCACTGTAAAAGTACTTCAGTTGCAAAGCAGAGAAAACAAGCAGAAAACATGCCAATTTAAAAGAGTATCTTTGCTGTGTCTGAAGTTTCAGGTCCATACATTAGAAAGTGTCTTGGCAAGTATTCTCAAACCTCAAGTATGTCTCTTCAAAGGTACTCTGAAAGTTCTGTCTTACCTACTAATTCAGAGTATATATTTTTCGTGGTAAAAAGATGACGTGTAATAAGCACTCCCTCTCTCCCTCCCTACCTGCTGAATGGAAAAAGCTCTGTGTCTGTTGGATCAGAGCCCTTGGTCCAACACTAGGAAAATGTTGCACCATTTTTTCAGTTTATGAAACACATCTGTTCAAAAGCCTGGTTCAAGAGACTGAGACTGCCCCTTTCTTCTTTTTCTCTAGTAAAAATGTGTGAGTTAGGAAAAACATTGGGCACAAGAGTCACTTTTCCTTAGTTTATACATTTTCCTATGCTTCCATATGCTTACTTTCATATGATAAAGATTGTCAAGTTTTAGTAGCTGCCTCCTCACAAAAGAACTCTTTATGTGAGAGTGTACCAAAGCAGTCATTGTTTTATCTGCCTTTGAGCTCATGCTCTTCTCTATAAAACTCCAAACCAGGGTCAGAAACACAGCCACAGATGAAAAGGCACTCAGCTGCAAACAGAAAACCTAAAATAAATAGCTTGTTTTCAACTTACAGACTGACCTGTTTAGTTGGTCTTGTGAAAACTGCCTGGCAATAATACGTTATTGCGACCTTGTAGAAGCCTTCCCAAATGAGAAAGGCAATATATGTTTAATGTTTTATTTTAGTTATTGGTAATGAGATCCCATGGTAAGTATTGTCTTAGAGGCAAAAGACCAAAGAATGAGACAGAATAAGGCTGATAAGTAAGATGTCCAGTTTTCCAGCGTAATAAGGAGAGGTTTTAATGCATTTTCCCAGGTGTTAGTCTCTTGATGAATCTGATCTTTTTATAAACTTTCTCTAAGACATCTTGATTACTCCATACTGTACCAGTACAACCTTTCTCTGAAATTAGTCATTCTATTTCTTGGAGGTCTGAGAATCAGGCTGTGGCAATGCCTGGCAGGGCCATGTGTGCCCGGATACTCCTCGTGGGGAGCTGTTGGCACTGGTGAACTCTCTCACTTGTGCTGCCACCTGTGCCCTTGGTCTCTTCTGCCAAGTCACAAAGATCCTTCACGATTATTTCTGTGCACCTTTCTTCTCACACTCATGTCACAGCTGCCTTTTTCTACCTCTGGTTACGGCCGGTAAGGAGTCATGAAAAGATTTGAAGGAAGCCAATGAGAGATTGAGAGGAAATCACAAAATACTGGAAGATGTAGAGTTAGTTGGCGGCAGTGTGGTACTTTGCTGGGTGAGGAAATGAATGCTTATACTCACATCCAGTAATGACAGACTGTTCTTCCTTTCCTGACCTGAGGGAACTGAGCTTCTGCCAGCTCAGGGGAGCACAGGGACAAAAGGAGGTTCGCAGAAAGGCATCTGAGTCAGAAACAAAAGAACCAAAAATCTGGGAGAGGATGGACACTTTCAGAAAATTTGGGAAAGGTGGCTTGAAGCTTATACTGCTTTTATGTGTCCTAGACTACTGATAATTCCCTACTGTTTTTCTTTTTTCCAAACCAGGAAAACTCTCACAAATGGGAAACAACAGTATTAATCAGAAATCATTTTCTGTCTATCATCTGATTTCCTTATGTACTTTATTGTTTTTCTGCTTGATAAAATCAAGCTCAGCATGGCAGGGTCCAGAGGCTGTAATTAAATTGCCCTCATAAATCTAAAAATTATCACTATTAAGCAGATCTAAAAAATGAATTAATAAAGTAAAAGTCATAGCTGTGATCTTGAACTATATGTTTATGACCTCATGATTTGCCTTGCCACGTTCACCTGTGGTCACTCACAAATCCCAGACTGTTTGGGGAGGTTTATAAATATGGTGATGGGCCAATGACTATCTCCCACTCCTTCCATGAATCGATACAATACTCTCACAGGAGGGAATGTAGAACACAGTCCAGTTCTCTGCTCCTGTTGCTACCTACAGCAGGATTTCCAGAACTTTATGCAGCATTTTTAAGCATCAGATTTCAAGTTAAGACCTGAAATACTATTCATCTTCTCCTTAACTGTACTATTTCATTGTTTTATCTTTAAATACAGTTCATCCACTTGAACCTATTAATTCCATTATTAACAATAATGGAGGTAAATATTGGCACAGACAACTGTATCTACAAATGAAGTTCACATCATCTTTTTTGATTTTGATGGCACTTTTTCCTGCTTTTCCCCTTTTTAGTGGTGTATTTGGATAACCTATATTTATTCTTTGAGCTGTGACAAATACCAGCCAGAAAACACTTGTAATTAATAAATAATTATTATTAAAAATGTAATTTGAACATGTGTTCATTATAAATTAACAGTTATTTTACTGGTAGAATGAGAAAATGAAAATAGGGCAAAATCAGCAATGCATTCTAGTGCTGGAGGGATGCTTTGAAACACTAGTTTGAAACACACCATATTAATGGGAAAAGAAGACTTTAAACTGGATTACAGGTTGTCCAGCACAATAGCAGGAAACACTGAAAAAAAGAGAAAATTCATATGGACTGTGAATTGAAATTGGGTAGTATTCAAGGAATAAATGATTAATCTGAACCTGAAACCCTGATTTCAAAAGTCTAGAGGAAATGTTAGTCTTCATTCAACTATGGGGAGCTCATACCTCCTAAGAAGCTGATCTTCAGTTCAGCAGTGAAATAAATTCTTGTTGTCCAAATTAAGGATAAAATAAAAGAAAGTAAAGTTGTCAAAAAATCAAGAAAATTTTATAACATTAGCTCAGTCATCATTGTAAATCTATTGTATCTAAGTGAAATAATTGAATTTATGTTTTAACTGTACATAAACCCCTGTCTCTGGATAAACGAAAGAAAAACTTGAAGATCACATTTTCCAGAAGTGAAAAGCAAAGACTACTTTGTTCCTTCCTCATGTACTTTTCAGCAGGCCAGACTGCTCTGGCGTCATTTGAATTGGGGCTGAATGAGCTTATACTGTTGGTACCCAACTTACTGATAGCCAAAATAATAGAGTTCATTACAAATACTTGTGCAGACCTTCCTGGGTTTCTGCAGGCTTAGTAAGAAAATTTTTCTTTTACGCTAAAGAGAGTGCTTGGAGCTGGAAGGAAGATAAACAGAAAAGGCACTTCTTTGTTGGAAATTAAAAGGAAGAGAGCTAGCTCAGAAAGATAAACTCTCATTGTTATTATATTGCCTTCTTCTAAAACTTATTAACTTAATAAATACTTGAGTGATGGGAGTAAATCTGTGTTTCCACAGTATCTGCAGTTTATGAATCAGTGAGAATATTGCTTCCCCAGCTGTGATTTCATCAGAAGCAAAGCAGAGGTAAAAACACCTCACTGCAGATCCCCTGCTGATCCATTAGCAGCAAAAGCACATTTACCTCACTCACTTCCAGCTTTCACATCTTTTCACTGCCAAGCCTTTGTAGTGTTTTTCCACTGCCTGGTGAATAGGACTGAGGTATTGATTGTGGCCATGCACATTGATGCCTGTCTCTCTGCCCATGGGGACTCCATGCGGGTACGGTGTTCTTGGCTTATGCCTCCTGGGTGAGGCAAGATCATTCTTGCTGCTCTGCCAGGCTGGCTGAAGGAATACTGTCTGGAGCACCTTGCTCCTCTGGGAAGTCTGCTTCCAGCACTCTCCCAGGAACTCAGCTCCACCCTGGAGAGGGATTTCTCTTTCTTGGGTTGTGGCCAGGGAAAGGAGGCAGGATGCACGCCCATCCCTGTGCATGCAGTAATGCCTCGAGATCCCACACATACATCTGGACCCTCTTTGACAGGGACTGCAGGGATGAAGGCTGACATCTGCATTGCAGATCAGAGGCTGAGGCAGGTGTAAATCACCAGCTGTAAATCACCACTCCATACTGGCTAGGAGCAGCTCTAGCAGGAGCAGGCTCAGCTCTTGCAGGATCCCTGACTAGCAGGGCTGCAGGACCTGTTTTTCCTCCCACCTCATGTGGTGGGGGGCTCGATTTCTCTCTGTGTATTGCACATAGTGGCTTGCATTCATTTGAAGCTGATGGCAGTGAAAGCAGGCATGTCAAGGTGAAGGTGACAGAATTAGGCTCAGCAAAGCTGAAAGTAGAAATGGATGAAGTTTTAGAAACAAGACCAAAAAAAAAAAAAAAAAACCAACCAAAAACCCCATAAAATTCCCCAACTGCTGTTCTATGGACTGACAGGCAATAACAAGGAAGGATGTTGTTCATGACAATCTATAAGCTGACTTTCTCTTACGCAGCTGTTTATAGACACGCTCTCAAAGTTGTGAAATGTTGTGCATGAATATCCGAATCCGCTGCTTTGAGATTTTTTACAAGTCTTCCCACCTTCAAACTTCGGTTCCTCTGTCCCTCCTTATTGCCACAGCTGCAAGATCTTATTGTGAGGAGCATGCTGAATCTTTTTCATTTGCCTTCTCTCATAATTTCCTGCTTATTTCCTGCCTTTGTTCATTTTCACAAAGTATCTTTTATCTGAATGGAAAGCTATGGATTAAGAACTACAAATTGTAGTTTTATTTGTGACATTAATTCTCTTGTGGTAATGGTTACAGAAATAGTTATGAGAGGAGTGTATAAGTTGTACCAAGCCTTGAATAGAACAGGAAAATTAAACGATATTGAATGTATTCAGTAAAAGTGTTTAATTAAAATTTTTAAATAAATATAGCTGGTCTTGTAACCAGAAAAATTAGGAAGTTTTCTTTCCCTTTCTTTCAGTTAGTTTATTTTTCAAAGCTTGTGTTTTGTATTTCCAGTGTAGGAATGACTTTGGTTAATTTAATGAGCTTTTAGCTAAACCTGAAATTGTTTAAGGAATTGAAAATATTTTTTTTTAAAAAGGAAGCTCTTTTTCTTACCACAAAGGGAGAGGATTTTGTTCCTGACTTCATCCATGGAGTTCCAGTGAAAGCAATCTGCCCATCATGATCTGTCTGGTGCAGCTAACTAGAAATTGCCAATGTTGGCATTTATGCAACATTGGTCAAAGTATCTTCGTTGCATTGGTATCTTGATTTCCCTCCTTCAGGAGGGAAAGAAAAAATATCTTCAGATGTTACATAGCAGAATGGAAAATCTCCAGGAGAGAAAATCTTTAGACTACTTGAAAGATACAAATGGTCAAGCTCGAATGTGTCTTTGTTTGACTGTGGACATAATCCAAAAACTGCCTGAGGCAGGAGGGCAATCCTGCAGTGAGAGGGAAGGCACTTCTGGGACACACAGTTTTGCCCTCTTGAAGCAAGGGAAAAGGTTTAAATTAGAGATAGGTGAATCTGGTGCTGTGAGGTTTTGCAAACTTCTCCAGCATATCTATTTTCTGCTTCACAACCATAGCCTGAGTTTCAAATTCTTGCATTGTGCAGTTTAAGCTCAAGGCTAATTTTACCTAGAAAAACAGGCTGCTTTTCTTTCTTTTGACCAGTGTGGAATCTATTCCATTATGTACTGTAACTAAGACCACCAAAACTGAGTGTCTGGGAGAGGGCACAAGTGGGTTGAACTTAGATTTCAGTTACATTTTCCTTTCTTCCCTGTCCTTTGGAGATGAGGTTCCCTATTGCTTCTTTCAGAGATGGAGCTTAGAATAAGAAACCCAGGGTGAAACTAGATCTGTGTGGCAGCACTATGGAGTCAAACCACTGTGATGCCAGCTCAGATGGGTTCCTCTGTGTGTGTGAAGGCAGCTGTGGAAGTGTCTCTACATACAGCAGCCCTTGTAGAGGCTAGCTGAACCTCAGGGCTGTGAATATTCCATACTCTCCTGTTCTAGGGCTCAGCCTCAACTCACTGACAGGAGGCTCATAGCAGCCTAGCAAAATGCATTTCCAAGTCCTTTCACAACTTCAGCCACAAAAAACATACGTAAGCCCATTTTACTGTGGCCTCATGCTTACCTGTGCTGAAGAAACCAGCTTGAGGGGAAGAAGGAGAGTGGAAGAAAGAGGACTTAAATTTTACTTGTTGCTTGCTTTACCTTCCCAGTGTGTGCACCAGAAAGTGAGCCCGCCTGCCCACTGCTACCTTAAGCTTCACTCCCAGTAAAATTGAATGGGAAGTTACTTTGTTTTCTTCTACTAGAAAACAGCTAACTAAGATTTACTGGGCCCTGTGGAAGGTTTTCCTGAGTTAGGAAACACCCACATTCTTGACAGTAGTTTCTTCAACATTAATCATTGGGTTCAATGCTCTTTTATAACAGCATTGCCCAATGCTTAGAAACAAATTTCCACAAATGTGGAACAACTGGATGAGAAAACATTTCAATGTTTGCTGGGTATATTTTACAACTAACTTGGCAAATCCTATTTATTGATTTGAGAGCATGTGGGAAAATAGGAAGGGCAAAGTCAAGGAATGAACTGATTTGTGTATTAGGTGTTGTAGTTCCAGTTGCCAAAGCTGTAATGAGATACTTGTAAAGCAGTAACCAGCTAAAATTCATTTCAAGTAAGGATGCATGGTGAAAGAATCTAGACAGGATTAGAGTCCTGAGTTTCTCTGTTGTTTCTGGTTGTCATGAGATAATTCAAAACTCATTTAGAATTGCTTTCCCAAAGGAAATATTATGTTTTTCTGACTAAAGTACTTGACATTTTGGTTGATGATGAAACATATGATCCCCAGGGCTGAACAGTCTTCTGTCTCAAACTTAGATTCCTGGATGTTTGTGTTCTTCTCTGCTTTTCACTTTGCTCCTTTCACCTTTGATACTATTTATAAATATTTTCAGTATTTATTTCATTTATGCCCTCACAGTAACTTAAGACTGACCCAACCAAAAACCCCAGCTGGTCTGTAACATTGCCACTGTTGTTCTCAGCAGTGGGCAGGCTGTGGATTTTACCCCACGTCAGCCCTCTGCAGCACTTGCTGGCTCACAGCAACACTGCAGCCTGCCCTTCAGGGTCTGGGCTACAGGTGGCCATTGCCTCTTCCTTCTGTCCAGAAAGATGGAAGCTGTTAAATAACCCCTCTTCACCCTTATCCTTAATTTTAGATGGTAAGGAATTTCGAGTGGAATTAACAGTCTGGAAGTCAGCTTGTAGTGGGTTTCAAAGCTGCTGTATCTGGCAAGTCTGATCTACTTTGGATCATTTCCTATAGCAAGGTGATAAACACTTCACTACTGGCCCTCAGAACTCAAAAGGCTCTCCATGTTTGCAATGTGTTTGCATATTGATGCAGAATGTCTCGGTTTATACCATTTCTTCTGATCATACCAATTACCACTCCTTGCTGGTTTTGGCACCTGTGTTCCACAGTCTCTACTTTCAGAAAAAAGTTAGGAGAGCTACACGATAAAGCTAACCCACCAGGACATGGAAGTTTTCACCTGATTCAAGGCTACTCCTTCTCTTTGAGGTACTTTCAGATCTGTTTCCTAGGTGGCCATAGGAGACTCTTGCCTGGGTGAACTGACTCAGTTGCAAGGAGCAGAGGGATGTCTGAGTGCCCCAGGACAAGGCCTGAAGCAGCTCCCAGCAGACATGCTGAGATGATCCAGTGTGTACCTGCTGCTGAGCAAAGAGCCTGTGCTCACCATGCAAACAGTGCACTGCTTTAGAGGGTTACCATTCCTTTTCCAGCCTTGGCTCCCTCTTCTTTTTCATGAACTGCTGTCTTAATACATTTCCACAAAGCCATTGTGCTGTGCTGTGAACTGGTGCAAACCAGGCCCTGCTGTTTGTCTTACCTGCTGTGCATTTATCTCAAAGAGAGAGACAGAGCAGAGAGCTGGAGACTGCTAATGTGGTAAACCACTGCATTTAGTTCCTTCAGAACAAAAGCACTTTCTGTTCTTCAAGGTAGTTTATATTATTTGAAAAGAATTAATAACCAAAGAAAGCACTGTAATAACAAAAAGCAAATGTCCACATTCTTACTTGTTTCAGGGAAAGGAATTTATATTTTCTGTACGTATAAATCTTTCTGGTGTGAACCTTGCTTGTTTTAGATTTTAAGCAAAAGTGCCAGGGTTCTTTTCATTTAAGGGAATGTTAGCAAGTAGAACAGAAAAAGTCCATTTTGGCAGTCATGTTAGCTAAAAGAACCTTTTCCTTGATCCCCAAAGTTATTTCTGTCTCTTATTTCCTTCCCATCCTCTTCTCCATCCTCACTTATATTTGAATTTCCTGAGAGCTTCTTTACATCTGAGAGTACTTCACCAACCTCTGAGCTCCTTGTAGTGAAAACCTCTAGTTCAAGGCTTCTTAGAAACATCCCTTGTTGCAGCTAGGAAAGGCTCAATTAGTGAGGCATACATACTGATAAAGAACCTAAGACAAGAACTGATTTTCTGACTCCTTTTACTCTCTGAAGCCAAATGCACACAGGACTTTTTATGTAGAAGATATTTTTTTACATTAATATCTCCAGCATGTGGAAAATTGTTACCTCTTAAGGGAATACTGAACGAACAGCCTTATACAGTGTTAGTGACAGTCTCCTGTGATGAATTTTGAAATTGAGGAGATTCAGTAAATGTGTAATGCCATCCTGAAGGTCTTGGGGCTGTTTGAGCTTTTGTTAAAAATTGCACATGATTCATTGCAGTCTGACTTCTCTTTCTCTAGAATACCTCTGTTTTTGAAAGATGGTTTTATCAAAATTGCTCCACAGTGTTGTGCTGCTGGATGGAGTTTTATTTTGGGGTATTTCTTATTTCTCTTCTTTGCTCATTAAGGGAGTCAGATACGGCAAGTATAGATTTAGACACCTAGATCTTAGTAATTTTTTTTTATTCTGTACATATAGCCTGTCAAAAATATGCATTATATGTTTATTTACAATATTTTCAATATATGTTTATTACAGAGATTTACAAATCTGTGTCTCTATATGGACAAATATCTTTATGTGCACTTATGCAAGCTTCATGAGCATGTTGTCGCGGTTTGAAAGCAAAACGAGTGAGAGGCTCCAAGTCAGAAATACAATTTAATAAGAAGAAAGGTAAAAAGGTAAAAATAAAATAAAAGAAATACAATAACACAAAGGACCACTGACAGAGTCAGAATACAACCTGAGCAGGATGGTGGAAGCAGTCCAGATGAGGTGGTGTTCCTGAAGCAGTGATCCTGTAGAAAGATCTGGTAGCTCTGCTCCTCTGGGAATCCAGTGGGTCAGGGCTGCTTGTACTGTCCCAAATCCCAGCTTATATCCAGGTGAGAATGCTTGGCTCCTCCCCCTGGGCGGAGCATCTCACAATGGGATGAGGAGTGTGAAGTGGGTCCTTGATGGCCCATTAACAGAGATAACCCCTGGAGGGAGTTACCTGTGACTCATGGGCCAGGCGTTAATGGGTCATTAACAGAAGAGAGCCCAAAGGCCATTAGCAGAAGACACCCTCAAGGCAGGGAGCCTGGGAAAACACTGCCGCACCTGGTTTAACAGTTCATGAAGATGGTGATAGAATAAATACTTTGTGTACATCCTACACTGCAACCCAGGACACACGTGTTCTCATGTAGATGGTCACTGTAACTTACACAGCCCTTGTGGCTTTAAACCTGAGACCTTCTGATTGAATCCAAAGCCCTCATCTTATACCCCATTATATTTTGTCTACGAGAAATTCCTTGCTCAGAGTAGTTTACAGTCTAAATAAGCAGAGAATAGAAGATTACACAGAAGCTAAAACAGCTAAAATGAGATCTGGTCAACATGTAACTCTTGGACACTTGAGGCAGCTGGCAGTTAATTTTTGGCTGATAAAGCTTTTACTTTAAATCCTCAGCATACTCATAAAGCTTCTTGAAGAAACAACTGAGCTTGTGGGAAAAAAGGTGACTTTCAATGCACAGAGAGATGAGTAGTGGCCCAGCATAGTGCCCCTCTACAAGGCAGCCCTCTCAATGTAATTTTTATCTGTTAATTATTCAGAGCCCTCTCATTCCTATTTATGTGTTCATGTAATGCTGCTGAAGAAGTTTGAAAGGAAG
This sequence comes from Zosterops lateralis, assembly GCF_965231275.1. NCBI lineage: Eukaryota > Metazoa > Chordata > Aves > Passeriformes > Zosteropidae > Zosterops > Zosterops lateralis. Next base: position 30,121,996 of record NC_139765.1, read on the forward strand.
TTAACACTGTGGTAACTGGAGGAAAGACAAATTGATTAGGGGAGGCTTAAAAAGGCAGTGAACAGTTGGACGTTCAGAAATCTAAATCTAGTATACAATTGTATTTCCAAAATTACTACAGCTTTTCAGCTTCTCGCCCTAGTTTCTGTTTGGGCTATTTTACATATGCTGCAATACAAGTATCAGTTTTTAGGCTTTCAGGCACACATGATCTCAAAAAGAGTTATAAAGTATTTTCAAATATCCCAGGAATTTGCATATATAATTATTTATTTGTAATAAACTTCAGTCATCACCTTTCCAGTGTCTGTAAAGACAATTATTAAAATTGACAACCAGGAACTTATTTATTTCATTACAATACATTGCAGTATACATACTCCCTTGGCAGATATTAATATTCCAGAGTGACAGTGTTTTTCAAACTTCATCAGAATTTAAGTAAAATCAGGTGGTACTACTAATGTGTACTAACTACTAAAGTCTGTTATGACTTTGCAGATCATTCATATGTCAGTCAATGTTTGGACATTAAGTGTAACAGTATGTTGTGGTATCTCAACAGAAACCTTTATAACATTACCATTGAAGTACTGGTGACCTGAGAGAGGTTGTCACTATAAAATTCTTCAGGAGAAGAATTACCTTGGTCATTTCAGAAGTTAAACTGTTCTTCTTACAAAGACCTGTAATTATTATTAAAGATAACTCAAAAACCCCAAACAACAACAACAGAAAACAAACAAAAAAAGGAAAGACAAAAAGAAAAACTTAACCTGTGTATTGGGGCAATGCTGTTAAACTTTAACATGGCATGTGTTGAGCTGTATAGTACCTGCAGCCTTAGCTGTGTCCTAGAACTTCCTTCCTGTTTCCACCTTAATGAAGAAAGAACCAAACAGGACATATAAAACCAGCCATGGCTGCTCACTTAGCTATTCATGAGCAGCTGTTTTGCAGCTGGCATTCACATAAGTCTTGGAAGATTTAATGGGAGAGGAATTCAATATGCAGAGTATAACAAATTCTGAAGTTGCTTTTCAGATATAGAGGAACCCATTCTTCCTGAATTTTGTGATTCTTGGATTTAAAGGAATTAATAACTGTTTTTGCATACTTTCTGTGTTGGAAAAACAGTTTTTCCTATTTTCCTCTTATTTTCTAATTTTCTAGGTTTTATATTGGTTATGGTGAAGTAATAGAAAAATAATTTAATTTCTAAGCTTTATCATGAATGATGAATATGGAAGCTTGAGAGATTTCAGATGATCATATCTATTTTTTCCACTCTGGTTATTCCTGATAACTGGAACATTTTTTTTCTGAACAATCTGAATGACACCTCTCGGTTGCTTCTTTGTAACTCCCTTGTGCCATCGCTCCATTTTCAAAAAAGCTTGACTTTTGAGTTGAGATGGAAAAAGTTTAGATTAAAAAAAGTCTGTTATGTGTATTCAAGAGGTTTTTATTTTCTACTTTGTTCAACACATTTCAAAACTGAATATCCTTTGCTTTGTAATTTTTTCTGGACTTATGCCAGTCTTCAAAGACCATTGTTTTGACTATGTGTTTGGTGTTTGACTCAATTGTGCTCCCAGATAGAAATAGGCTTTATTTATTTTTGGCTTAATTGTTCATACAGAGCAGCTCCCTATTAATGGAAAAAACATGCAGAACACCTAACTTTCCTCTCCATGGGGAAAAAAATAGCCTTTTTCATGTTCAAAAGGCAAATGTGAAGGCAAACCTACAAAAGAAAGCGGGTCTGCATCTGATTGCAGTGCCATGACCTCTATAACTTTTCAAATAAAAAAAAAATCCTGCTGGAACTAGCCATACTTTCACACTGACTGCTCATGTGTAATAATCTACATCTCTTTGGTGTAGGTAATTACATCTTATATGGAATGGAATTACTGCCTTAAGAAATGAAAAAATAACAACCCTCATATTTACCTCTGGAATTCCAGGTTAGTACTAAGAGTAATAAAAATGGTATTAAAATGTTCAACTGCAAGCTATAAAAATATATTTATTTTGTTTTATTTGCTTAAAATATTTTTTTCTGTTCATCTCCATATTTGGGTAAATACTATAACTATTACTGAAGTCAATGATTTATATTCTATCTTCACCAGCCATGCAATTTTATTAATTTAAAATGGTTATGCCAAGTAATAAAAAATAAAATATGTGATTTGTCGGCAAGTTACTTAATGCATCACTCTAAGTAGTCCCACAAATTTTTGAAGAGTCTGATTTTTACTGCATGTTAAACATTGAATTTAATGGCATATTGAGATTACATTGATTTGTTTATCTTTTTTATGGTTTTTTAGGTCTGTTGTTCTGTATCCATCAGGCCCTAAAAACATTCCTCTCACCAAGCCTGTCTGTCACCTGTAATACATAAGGACAAAAAGCTAAAGAGAAAGAATTCAGCCTCTTTGTTTTCCTGAGAGAGGTGTTTCAGAAGCTTGATGCAAACCTCGGTAGCAAGAATGAGGGAGAATTCCGCACTTACTGTGATGCTTCCGAGGCTTCTGTATATCCAGAGGAACTCTCTCAAGGAGAAGCAGTTGTCTGATTCCAAGTTATTTGGATGATGTGTGTTGATGGGGGGCAGTCTCCTACTAGTCAAGGTTCCTCTTCACTCTAATAGAAGTTTTTAGGACTTTCTTGATGAGCAAATAGAGGAACTACTCAGGAAGGCAAATTTAATTTGGAAATTAAGACACTAGCTTGTCCTGTAACCTGGCTCTTAGATGTTTAAGCATGTATGGAGATCAGCTTCAGTCTCCTTTTCTGTGTTGTCAAACACTGATGCAAGTGAAATATCAATTTTCCTTGAGACAATGCTAAGCATCATTTAAATCTCCATTCATTCAATTACAGCTTAAAATTGCCGAGTTTCTCTTTTATTCTGTAAGAATGAGGAAAGAAGGTGATTTTCCCTCTCTCACTCAGACCATATTTCTGTTGACCTAGATGTGTAGTCTGGGCTTTGGTAGAGGCAAGTTGTACCTAGTACCATATTTCATGATGACTTCTGATGTTGAGTTCGTTATGGATACATTTAGAATTCCAGTTCCTATGTTCTTAATTTAGTAAAATCCAGTAAACAGGAATGTTTTGGGGAGTTTGCCTAGATAATCTAGCTTTGTCACCCTTGTAGAGTTTTATGTGCCTTCAGAGCTCTGTTTTTTCTGTTGATGTACAAAGATATATTTTTTCCATGAAAAATATTTTATTCCTGCCCATTTCTCCAGCACCCCATGAGTCACATGAGAGATGCCTCATGAGGGAGAATGTCTGTTCCTCCAGCTGTCAGCCAGCAAGGCATAGTCAGAAATTAAGTTATGTCCATTGGTCTGTCTGAAATACAAAGTTATATCCTATATACACTGTGAGGAGAAAGTCCTACAAATGGACTACAGGAAGCCCCTACCCTCTACTAGCATTACTGAATTCCAGTGAATATAGCAATATCTGTTGATGGAAAGCGGAGGAAGAAGGAAATTTTTCCTCTAAACCTGGAGACAGTCTTGTAATATTTAAGTCAATACTATGAAAAGATATCACAGCATGTGTAAAACATGAAATGCCAAACAGGATGACTTTGAATATTGCAGTAGCTTTGCAAAGACTGATAGTGTAGCACAGACAAGACACAATATTGCTGGGGCATTTGCTAGCTCACAGTCCTTCCCTAAACAATAGAGTTAGTTTAAAATCTACTAAAAACAAAGGAAATACTGACTGCCTCCTGCCCAGGTTGGAAGGAACCAGCTGTTTCTTTTAAAAATGCCTTGTAGCTTATCCTGTGCAAGATATCTTAATGCTCTCATTTCATGAGAGTCAGACATCAGATTTGTCTCCAAACAAGTACCTTTTCCCAAGAAGTCAAGCAGCCCTCATGATCAGCATTTCAGATGCCTAAGGGATTTTAGTATCTGGATGGATCTTTTAAAGAAAATTCTTTTAAATAAAGCATATCAAACCATATGTTCAAGGCTACTTTAAAAAAACCCTCAAGAGAACTAAGTCTAATGCTGGCATATGAATCTTTTCTGCACAGGAGCTTAACATGGTTGTGACATTTTAAAAAAATTGTTTTCCTTGTGGAATGAGGAAATCAGTTCAAACCTTAGCCTTTTCTTTTGTCTTGCAAACAAAATTACTGTTCCTGAAATTTGGAAATACCCAGACATCTTCCAGATGGATATTATAGCCTATATAAAACCTGTCAGCATTTATCCTGATGAATGTAAATAGTCAAGTGATAACTTTTTCCACTAACTCAATCTGAAAAAAATGTAAACCAGTTTGTTATATTTCTATATTTTCCATCCTAAGGTGTTGGTAGATGTTCCAACTTACTTGCATGTACATTTTTTTTAGCAAATCATTTTAATAAGGGAAGTTTGGGCCCGAAGTCTCATATCTCTGCAAACACAAGAGCACTCAGATATAGCTGGAAGGAATTTTCTAGAGAAGGATGATTAGGGATCAGTTTTGATAATACTCACTGTCACGGAACCTTCCTGGTCTATATGTGTTATGTAGAAAAATTGTTCCTTAACGGCAGCATCTTGGCTCTCTCTTTCCTCATCACTGCCCACTCAGGGTGTCAATGTCTAGATAGAGATGCTAGTTCACTGATATCCTGCCAGAGGAAATGACCTAGGGAAACAAGCAATTCTGCATTTCTGAAGCAGAAGGGAGAGATGGGGAGGGCTGTGCTAAGGTTGCTGAGGTCTGTTTAGCAGAGTGAGCTGTTAAGAGAGCAGCTGGGTCCCAGCTCCACAGCTAAAAGTGGTTTATCAGAGCTCTGTGCCTTTCTGATGTGGTTGCCCCTTGGGAGCTGTGCTGCTTGAGCCCCTGGTAACTGGCTCCTTTCCACCTCTCTGTCAGTCTCAGATCTTGATCCAGTCTCCATCCCTATAAGGGCTGCTGGTGGTTTCAAAGTGTGCTTTTGGCAGTGAATACAAGCAAAAGCAATTAATTTTTTTCTAGAAAAAAATATCTGGGGACTAATTCTCAGCTGCTCTGAATGACAGCAGGCTTACAGCTTTGATGGCAGCTTGTGTGTGCAGGTAGACAGCTGAGCCCTCAGTTAAGGTCAGGTTGTGGAAAAGTAGCAAACCCACTGGCCATGCTGGCTGGCAGAAGAGCACCGAGGCCAAGAGTATGGTTGTGTACTTCTGATGAACAGCTTTGCTGCTGACATGACTAAGCCTCCTGAGCCACAGTGCTCCTGCATTTCCTGCAAGGCACAGCAGCTCTCTCAGGAATGGCTGAGCATGTCCCCAAGGCATCGGGCATCTCTTGCTGGTCATCTCCCCAAAGGAGAGCCACTTTACCTTACAGAAGCGTAATGTAGGAGAAACAAAATTTTGCTGGTACTTGGAACTACAATTGCAGGCACACCTCTTGTTCATTTCTGTCTGGCTTAGATATTATGATACCTCCATAAGCATTGAGTCTTTCCTAAAGATGTCAGTTTACCATTTCCCATCACCTGCCTCCCTCTGGGCAAAGAGATGAGCCCACCACCAGCATGGCCAGCCCTCAGCCCAAGGCCACGCACTTCCCTAGTGTGAAAAATGCAGGGAAGAGTAGAAATTTAGGAAGAACTATTTGCACTTAAAAGTGCTTTAATTATGTAATATGTTTTCATAAACCTCTTAAAATAGTCATAGTACTTTATTTTTCTTCCCATTGTCACTGAACAATTACCCATAAATTTGTTCATAAGTGGAAGAGTTATCTTTTCTATAATTAGAAAATGCTATAATTACAAGGCCTCTATTTCTAATCAGCCTTGGGCAACCATCTCCAAGATCAGCCCTTGCATATGCAACTGTACAAAAACCTCAGTGCTGTGATGCTCAGAGGCATCTTTTCTCCTCTTTAATAAAGCTAACTCATTTTGATTTTGTCATTCTTGGTAAGACAAGATCGGTTATGCATAGAATGTGGGTGAGGTGATCTTGGGTTTATTTAGTGATTTGCACGTCATCTGTGTTCCTCCTGTTACATGATGCAAAAACTGACTGGGAGAGGGAAATGAGATCAGAGAGATGTGGGTTCTGCTCTTAACTTGGTAACAGATTTATGGAATGATTTTGTACCATCAGATCAACTTCTGTGGCACTGTCTGCAAAACAAGGATAAAGGCTTTTATTGCTTTTGTGGAATGCTTTGAGCCCTTTGCCTGAACATACATAGCTTTTAATATTGGATATGGATCACTGAGAGAAAATGGACTGATTAGTTGCAAGTGCTGGTATTAATGCATATTTACTAACCTCAATAAAAACCAAAATATTAGGAAGATTAATGATAATATTTTTACTTGATGAAACTTTATATACTTTAGGTGTGGCTGAAATACTTAGAACACTAAGTAAAATTTTACAATTTGTCTGATTCATTGTAAAATATTAAAAAGTAAAATATCTCCATCTTTGCCTTAAGATAGTAATATATTTCTTTTTCCTGATGGACTTTCCTGCTATTTATCAGTGTGAAACAATCTTAGTAAATGAAAGAAATAGGCAATACTTCAAGAGGAAATAGAGATTTTCCAATAATGACTGTGAGAGAATTTTCTGATTAGATTCATTTATCAGTCACTTCAAATGAATATGACACTGAAAAGAGTGCTCTTTGAAATAACAGCATTAGAGAGAAATAAATGAAACCATTTTTTTGTAAAGAAACACTAAAATGCAGTCTCTTCCTATTCCCTCTTGAGTCTCTGTGTGTCTCCTGATACATGGGTGTATTTCATCTATAACAAGATTAGCTGAGAGAGCCTTTAATACAGGAAGATTTTGGCTGGTTAGTTAGGCTGAAAGATTTCTGTCTCAATACAATGACAGTATCCAAGTTTATTTGAAATATTTATTGCAAACTAAAAATCCACTCTCTTGAATGTGTGTTCTGAAGTCTGGTTTGTATCTGTCAGTGAAGGTGCAACCTATGACACCCTGGGTGGGGGAGGATGTGAGCATTTTATTGGAGGGCTTGCTGAGACCAAGTAGAAATGTCTGAGGGTGGGAGTAGGAGTAGATGTTCTCATATGTTTAATGCCCTAGTCATAGTCTCACACCAGCATCATGTGTGCTTAGAAATTAAGTTCTAACCTAAAAGTAAATTATATAAACTAGCAAAACAATAATTCTTGCATTTTGCCATAAAAGGCCAACAGAATAAATTTCTTGAAATGTTTTCATACATTTAAGTCTGTAGATAACTCATCCACGGGACTCTAGGAGCTTCTCTGTGATGAGGGTTGCATGTCAATGCATTCGGGAATGAACTGGCTTCTTCACTTTTCTGCTCTCTGGTGTGTGACACAGACACTGAGACACCAAAGAAAGTGTCTTTAACCAACCTTGCTGTATTTAGTACAGTGGATGTATCTTAGATGAATGAGCATTTGGATTGCATTGCCCATGAGCTGGGTTGCTGTCAAGGACTGGGTTGGAGATGGGACAATTTTTAGAATGGCTGTGGCAAATACATATTGATAACACATATACCTATGTGTTAGCTTCAACATGAAGCTATGGGTGCAACACTGAGCGACCAGTTTGGCAGCTGTGTGAAGTGGCCATCTATTGATCAACTGTTTAGTCTATTTAAACTTTCTGGAAACACTTGGAACAAGGAGTGGGCAGGAAAAGCTGGTCCTGTAGTGAGGTGTTGCAGTGTGCGCATTGGGCTGCAGTGTGCTGACATCTCATAGACTGCAGGCAAGCCACCACAGGGTAAGATTCAGTTAATTTACCAGATGCACACTTTGTCAGGGTCTGCTCCCCCAGGCTGGACCACATCCATGAGTCACTTGCTCTTGTACAAACCAGTGGCTCACCGAGGGCCTGCACATGCCTTGCTGAAGGCACAGCTCCCAGTGCTTCTCACAGGATCACCGGGGGTGGGCTCTAGCTGGAGGTATAGGTCAGGCACTCAGAAATCAGGGGCTAGGCTGGATTCTGATTCAAGAGAAAGTCAAGTGGAAGGGGCTGTGGTTCTTAACACCCCTCAAATATTTTGTAGTCAGCTCAGATAGTTAGGAAACTTACAGAGTTTGTGGGGATACATAGGTTGTAGGGTACTCTATCACCTTATCATAAGTAGTTCTGAAGTTTAAAGTGGAAAAAAAAGTGGAATTTTCTTTCTGAAACTATTGACCAAATTTCATTATATTCAGAAGAAATGATATAAGAAACTTTTCTTTTACCTAAAGTTTTCATTAAAAACTCATAATTAGAAGCTTCTCTCAATTTTATTTTATTTTCTGTTCTTATAATAAGAAAAGACTTTGTTCTCTCTTTCTAGGAATGACCTCATGGGCCTGCTGTAAAAAGAAATAGTTTTAAAGGCATTTATCTCTAGAGATGAAGATTGACTTGAAACCACTGAAAAATGACCATTTTGGAAACATTAGCTGACCTTCATTTTAACAGAACTAGTTGCTGATACTACCCTGAATAGGCACTGAAAAAAGTTCCCTCTTAGACCAGACAAGAAAAATATCTGAAGTTTATGTATAGATATATCTTCAGGATGACCAGGAATTTTTAAGTGGGCTTGCTTTGTTTTTCGTAAGATGTAAGTTTGGACAGAGCTACTTCAGTCAGTGAACTACTAGAGTAATTTATTTCTAACCTTGGAAGATTTCAGTAATGTGCATTTCCACATCAAAGGGGTAAGAAAAGAGATATGGCCTTGCAGTAGTTTTTGTGGGTCATGATAAAATAGGTAATTTCAGAAATAAGAAAACAGAAAATGTGTAGCATTATTCTTCATTGTCTTCAATACAGGTAAGCTAAATTCTTGTTACATGATTTCTCTAATAATATTTGTTCATTTCAAAACTTCTGACAGTGTAGGGAAAGGATTGAATCTTGCAACATACTCTGAAATTGACTATTTTGGTTCAAAATAGTAAGGATAAAACTACTGAGGCCTAACAAAAAAATTACTTGTCTTCCACATGTAAGCTTTCTCTGCCTTCACAGCCTCCTCTGGGCTGGAGAACAGGCTCTTGTACTTAAGTGTGGCTGTGTCAGATCTTTGTATGAGTAGACCAGCTCCTTGCATGCTCACAAGCTGCTGGCTCAAAACTGTAGTTTGGTCTTACGATGTTTTCTGTGAAATGTGGCTCAAGAAGTGTGCAGTGGCAGAATGCAGCAGTTTCCCTGAGTGAAAGTTGTAGAAATTGCTTTTCTTGGGGGTTAAATCTTCGATGACTCCTGAATACACTGCATCTGAAATGATGAATCAAAATCACTGTTGGTCAGAAATTCCACCTCATGCATTTGTTGTTTGAGAATACTGATCCCAGAGTGCTGATGTGGTCCATGGACACTGGCTTTATTTCAGCTCTGGGAAACAAAAATCTTGATATCCAGCTACTCATATCCAGCAACCAGCCTCTGCTCTAGTGAATTATTATCCTCAGATCACTTGCAGCAGTGCCTGATTTCCTTCTAGGAAAAGGTCCAATGAAGCATTTTTAAAAGCTTACAGTTTGCTATGGTCATTAAGTAGAATGTGGCTTTGGAACACTTTATGCAACAAAAAAAAAATGCAAATTTTTTAAAAAGCCATTGGCCATTGTAATGGCTTTTCATCCACTGCTGTTAAAAGGATTTTCTTAGATTCTTTTTGAGGGGAATTCAAATAGGAAAGAAAGATTATGAGCATTTTTTTATCAAATAACTTGGAGCAGAGGCACACACATTTTTCACAAAAGTATTCAGTTTTCTTTTAGCTTGAAACTTGCACATAATTCATACAATGGAACTTTTTGCAACTGATTTGTTTTTCTCAATACAGCTGCAGGAGTGAGCTTCTTACATAAGAACTGGGAAGGAGATTTAAGTGGGTAATGGAATAGATGCTTTTCCAGAGGTTAAAATATTGAACTGGGTGGGATTGTCCACTACCCATGTTATGGATGCTTACATTAGAACTGGCCAACAGTCACACTTTTCTGCTGTTGAATTTGGCATGATTGCTAAGTTGTAGAAGTGTGTTTCTTACAAGCTGTGTTTATGATGGGCCTGTATTTTTCCAAAATCTCCTCGAGTCTTCCTGGCATTTCTCTAATGTCAACAATAAGTCACAACTGTCATATAAATTTGCACATGGCTCGTCTTATCATGTAACTATAGCATTGCCAATATTGTTGAGTGTCAAAGGAAAACAAACCCAAGCCCCTAACCTGCCTCCTTTGACACTGGACCCTATTCATATCTCCGAGACCAAATGGAAAGCGACAAGCACTTCACAACATGCTGGCTGTATGAACAAGTGTTGATAGCATGAGTTGAAAGACACAGCCTGGTGCCACCATGCCCAGCTGTTTCTTCACTAGTTACCATTGTGCTGCCTCTCTTTTCAGGTTGGCAAGCATGTTTCTAAGTAGCCTCACATTTTGTCTCCAGGGTACCCTATCTTTGGTGCTGCTTGCCAGTACAATAGATGAGCCTCTTTCCCAATGCTGAATGTGATGCTTTTGTGTAGACTTAATCTTTGGTGAAACAGGTTCATCCCTGCTGCTTACAGAATTTGCAGAACTCAGTGCCAAGAAGTGCATCTGCTGTTGGCCCTGTCACTTTGCTCTACTGAAACAACACTCATTTTGTTTCTGGGCTCTGCTGTCCTGATTTACTAGATGCAGCTTGAGGAGAACAGTTTATTTTTATGCTTTGTCATTTTTATGCTTTTTAAACTTACTTATCTAATTGAATTTTCACTACACAAAAAACCAGCTGAATATCCTGAAACAGAACCATTCCTAACACAGAGCTATATCCTCAGCCTTGGTCAAAGCAGCGTGTCCTTTGCATGCAGTGACATGGTCAGGGTTTAAACTCTGATTTCTGGTATTGCCTTTCCTGTATTTACTTTTGGCACCTGGGTCTGCTGTGCCTTATATGGCAAATGTGTTCCTGAAAACAGCCTGAAATATCTTAGTTTCCATATGGATTCAAGCTACGCATAAATCCTTTTTGATCTTGTAGGATTTGAGTAGTGGGTATTAGACTCCTGGAAAACATAATTTGCACAAGTTCAGATAGGAGATACCATTGCAATATGTGCAGAAACCCCATGCCTTGTGTCAAGTCCATTTTGAGGTGGCAAATTTGATTTCGTGCCTATCATGGAGCAATTTCTAAAAGTTACCATGTAAGTGGGGGGAACACTTTCCTTTTTATTCAATGTTAGTTTACATTAGGCATAGTAATCAAGTGATCTGAGTACTTTTAATTAATTAATTACTAACCACACTTGTATTTAATTCCCCCAACATTTGCAGTCCATGATTTTCCTGTCAAAGGTTTATTTGCACTACCTTTCCACTGGCATGAAACCTGCTAAAGAAGATCCATTTGTAGTTACCTTTGGAAGCTCTTACAAGATAAGAACTTCTTCTAATTCAAAGTTTAATCTTTTCCCAAACATTAGCTGGCTGAGCGCTCTCCCTATCTTTAACATGTTCAGTGCTAACAAACAGTCAAGAAAGGCTGAGGTCAAACTATGAAGCAGTGGTGATAACAAGAGGAGAAGATATTTTTTGTGGTGACTCCTCCTAATCTACGCTCTGAGTTTCCAACCCTGTGTTTCAGTTATAAACTAGGATATCCATGTGTTGGCTGAGCTTCAGTCTTTGCCAAGGACAGCAATCTGAGAGCAGCAGATTACTGTCCTAAAATAACAGAAGTCAAAGAGGGAAAAGGTTGCTTGTCAAGTCCAAACACTGCAGAGTCCAAACACTGCTCCATGCTGTCTGGTGCTTTGTGCAGACTGCTTTTTAAAGCCTCTGGCTCTTGCTAAGTCTCTCAAGAGACAAATCTTTGCTTTAAAAACCTCAGCTGACAACCATCCTGAGGTATGACTCCTTGCTTAGCTGTTATAATACTTCCCCTCTCTTCTGCTGTAAATGCTTGAAAGGAAAGTGCATCACATTGAAGTTTTGAGCAGAAAGTGGGATAAACTGCTCCTTACAGTGTAACAGGCACCATTGTTCAACCTTTATTGAAGACCTGGTATTTTTAATGGAATTTTTTCCTTCAGTGCAACTGCAGGAAATTTTTACTTTGCTGATTCCTATGACCACAGTGTCCCTGAGCAACAAATGAGCATGATGCAAAACTAACAGGTCTCCTGAGATACACTTTTGAAATAACTGTAGCAGAACTGCTCATTTGCTTGGTTTCTGAGAGCACCAGACTTTGAGGGTTTTTTTTACTATGTCTGGCTGCAATAAAAGAAAGCCTGCATAAACTCCTATTTTAAACCCTATCTTGTGAAAAGCTGATTCTGAGGCTACATACACAAACATGATTATGTAGACTGCTACCCACTGTTTTCTGATAATCTCCCCAACACTGCCCTGAAAGTGGTGAGAGTGCTGAGTCCTGTGTAATGCTGTCCTGAGACTGAACTTGAGACCATGTTCTCCCACTCCAGTGAAGACTTGTTTGTCTCTATTAGCATGTATAGAATAGTGCCATATTTATACTAACTAAAGTGAGATCAGAAGAACCTTTGGTTGAGTTTTAATTCTTTTAGTAGAAGTAAAGATCAAAATGCCTCTTTCTCTTGTGATAATGAATAACTACCAGGGACTGAATAGCCTTTTATAGCCTTTTTTTTTTTTTTTTTTTTTTTTTTCCTCTAGCAATCAGCTACATCTGTAAGTATACAGATGTTTTTCAATTGTTTTTCAATTCTTCATCTGGTGCCTTTTCTTCTTATGACATGCTTGTGCTAGCATGTCCCTTTGGATTGTAAGCCTTGCAGGGTAGGTCTTTCTTCCCAGGTGAACTGGCAAAAAGTTAAGCATCTAATTCAAACTCTGTCTAAATTCCCTCTGTAGACAGTGAAAAATGACAGATATCAGCGTGGTTGCACCATCCCAGCCATTTTACACATCTCAGTGAGGGTGAGCAGACTCACCTCTCTAGAGATGGATTTCTCTCTGTACTGCATAGCATGTTTTCATATGTTTGAGACTAGGATCTGAGTTCTAGTATCACTCTCTAGATCCCTATTTGGGATCTACCAGGTAAGCTAGCTCTGAACAACTGGGAACTCTTCTGTTTATTGAGTTATCAGTAACTCATTTTGGGTAGGATTTTAGAAACAGGCTGAGCTTTTAATGTTGAATTCTGTGTTCTGGTTGCATGCAGTGGTGGAATAGGATGATTAATGGAACAGTGTGGGGCAAAGATATACTCTACTAAAAGGTGCTCCTGGTTGGGGTGTAACCTAAGATAAAAACCTACCCAGTCTCCAACCTATTCCAGTGCTTTTACCCATCTTCCCAACCCAGCAACTTGGTTGCCTGTGATCATCAGTGAGAAGTGATGTCTAATAACAGCCCTTGTACTCCACAGACCTGCTTAGACACCTTCATAGACTTCTAGCATCTGAATCTCAAATGTATATACAATGGTCTAGGAAGGCAGATGCACTTTCTAATCCTGTGGCTCACATTCTACTGGCAATGTCCTGCTGACCTCATTAAAGAGGATCTCCCATTGAACTCAGACTAGTAATGCAATCAGGATTAAAGATTTGGCCTTAAAAATTCATTAGTCAACCATTTGACAAAATATATAGTCATTCATTTCTGATCTCATGCAGATTTACTTGTTACCTATGTGGCCTTTTCCTTCACTTTGGCATTTTTCCCTTGAATTACTTCTCTGTCCACTGTAACACAGACCAACAAGCATCACTTTGCCCAGAGCTGCTACAGGAGTTAGACAGTAGAGGGTGCAGTGTGAGCAATAAATTTATCTTCTAGATATTGTCCATCCTTTGCTCACAGTCAACTTTCTGACTCACTAACTAAAATGAGTCCACAATCAACACCTTAGCAATTGCACCATGAAGATAGTCAATGGCCAGCTTGTGAGGCTGATGGAATAACTAAATGGTTAGGTTTCAGCAGTGTTTTGCAAGTAATAAATTGTATATTCTTTCCATCTCTTACTCAGCATAGTCCTTACCATATAACCTCTGGATGCTAATGTGGATAATCTAGATAGAATGTGAAGCTTGGTCTTCCTCTCATCTTTCCAAACCCTGAACTGTTCCAATATTCGTATGCTTTTTAAAATTCTGGCTGTGGATCGAGATCATGAATCAACCTGTTCTTTGTTTAGTTAAAGAAGGATCATGAATTATTCATGCCCTGGCAAAGGCACAATGAAATAATTAGGCATTAACTATGCACTGTAAATCAACCATGAAAGGAGCAACTTCCAAACTCGGACTATATTTCATAAAGACTTGTATCCATATAGATCATAAATATCCGGCAGTTAGTTTGCTGGGTTTCTGAAATCCAGACAAGCCTCATCTTTTTGGCAACTTGTGATGAGCTGAAGAATGTGAAGAGAAGCTGTAATTATCCCTATTCTCCATCTTTTCATCTTAATATAGGTCCTTGGGTTAGAGAGGATCAGATTTAGATTGTCTGACAAAACCATACTCTAATCTGGCAAATAAAAGATAATAACAAAAAAAGTAAATTACAATTTTGTGATTAGTTGGTGTAAACACATTGCAAAGCAATATGCATAATAGGCATCATCAATTAATCAGTTAAGTTAGGCATCTTTCAGACCAGGTCTATGAAGGCACCCAACATACAGTGTTTTTTTTGCAGCTAACAGAATTAGTGCAGCATGACAATACTTGATTTTTTTTTTTCCTTTAGTAGAGGAATGGGAAAAAATACGGTTTAATAAACATTTATATAGGTGTTAGAGGGAATATGTTTTTAAGATGCTGGTCCTGTGGGCTTCAATATATTCAACCAGCATTTTGATTGTTTAGAGGTGAACACTGCTCTCTGGCTTCCAATATTATTATATGAAAGATGGATCACTAAAATTGTAAAAACCCCACAACGAACCCAAAATGTCTCATTCTAGAACGTCATGTTCACTAAATGGCTTTATGTAAAGTGGAATAGTTTTGACTGTTATAATACAGTTTCCTTGGGATACAAACACCAGCCCATGCAAGGAAATGGGCACTGGGCTGAATCAAAGATGTTGACCCATTCTAAATGCCTTAGAGTAGAGTATTTGTATTTGCTTATTGCACATGTCCACATGTCAGACTTTAAAATACATGACGACGTGTTAAACACACTTATTAAACAGACTCAAACCCAAGGCATCCACACATCCACCACAGATATTGTTAGACTGAAATCACAGACTGAAGCTTTCTTGTAACAGTGCAACTACTTTGAAAAATCCAAAATTATAGCCTAGGCAACTGGACATATGCCATTCACAGTTCTGTATAGTTAGTGAATGATTGGAAAGGAAGGATGAAAACACCTCCTTGAGGGAGAAGTTTGAACCATCTCCAATGTAAACGTGAAGGCACAAAAATAATTGCAGAAATGATGTTATTATAGTTGCATGCTAGTGTTAGGAAACATGTATCTTATAAACTTATGAACTTACATGCTATTGGAAGAGTGCTGTTAATACCACAAAAACTGCCTCAGGCTATAAATGGGATCTTAGGTGCACTTCATTTGGAAAAAAAGTACAATTGTGCTAAAAGGACATGAGAAGGCAAAGCTGTTCACCTTAAGCAGTATTGAAAATGAGGAACTCCTACTGATAAATTCACAATGGAGTCTGAAAACATATCCTTTTAAACAGGAAAAGGAAGCTATTGTAGGCTAGCTTAGCTACTGGGGGGAAAAGTGCAATCAGAGGATCAAAATGAGTGTGTTATTCCTGGGTACTGGAATCCAAAGCTGGGTTAAATCTGGAAGATGTGATGGGAACAGAAATAGCTTGGAGTTATCCCGCTTTTGAAATCAGACACAGTTTTTACTGATACCTCTACACTGCCAGGTCTGCTATCATTTATACTACTTAGCTAGAATTCAGTCTTGATTAATAGTGGCAATAAGTATCAAGCAGACTCTTTCTGTTGTTTGTTCAGGACTTTCCAGAAATACTGCTGACTAGATTTTTTTGCCAGAGGTGAAATCAACAGCAAAGCCTTTCCATTGTATATAAATTCCATTTCTAGTGCCATAAGTACAGACTGAAAAATCAATATCATCTCAGAAAATGAAGCTACATGGCATACTGGCAACATTAGGGCATTCTTAAAATCTTTGGAATGCCTTGCTTTTGTTTGAGTCACAAGAATCACAGCATTCATCAGCACTGATTTTTCAGAGGGCCATTTAAAAACTGTAAACAACTTCATGGGCCTGCAGACTTGACTGAATTTTAAGACACTATTGTAGGTCGTTTACAAGGCATATAATGATCAATCCTTAAATATGTCAATCAAAATCTTATGACCTTATGTCTGTAGCAGCTATAAGAGCCTTTACATAAGTATCTGAGGCATTTTCATTTTGAGATTAGTGTATATATTTGTGTTTTGACTTCAAAGCACGATGGTCTGGCCAAATTTCTTTTGTGGTCTTCTCTACCACCTAATAGATTTGCACTGGTTTATTGTGTGACTGACTTGGCCCTTCCTTAGCCCTCACCTCTGAATCCTAATGAAAGGGATTGTGTCTCGTACCTCCAATCTGTTCTTCAGGAATAGATGATGACAGGTCTCTGCAGCTGTTGTTGCGTGATTAATTTAGTGGTATCCCCCTCCTAGAGAAAAGAATGTTTGCAAGAGGAGCATGACTGCACAGACAAAAGCAGACCCCCAGCCGTTTTGGTGTGGGTCTAATATTGATCTCTTTTAGGTAAGAAAGATGTGTTAGATTCTGCTTTGCTCCACTGCTACCCCCAAACCCTCCTGCATGGCCTGGGTGGTCTGTGCCAGTGGGTCTGGTGCCAGAACAAGGGCATCCTCAAAAAGGTAAATCCTCAAATACACATCTCCCAAAGGCAATACTGAGGCAATCTCCTTGGTAAGCAGTTTCAGGCTAGGGTGCTGAGTCTTCCTTTGCTCACATACATAAGAACTGATGCTGTTAAGTCCATAATAATACGTGGTAAGAAATGGTGGTGTTTGTATTTGATGTCAATCCACCTCTGAGCTAATTGCTGGTGGATTGCACATGGGCTTGCCTTCTCTGAGGCAATCCTGGTCCTGGGCACTGCTGGCCTGTGAACCACAGGAAACAAAAGCTGGAGTTTACAGAACAGGAAACCTCCCCACAAGTGTGGCCCCATTTGAGGTACACTCTGGTCCCAGGATAGGAGTGCCCAAGGCAGGGGCTCTCTAAGTTCTCCTCTCCACTGCTCTGAGGTGATGCTCCTGGCATGGACATCCCATCAGCCCATGCAAAGGCAGCTGCCTGTGTCCCCCTGCTCACAGGGGCCTCTAAATGCCCATATATGCAAATGTATATGTTTGCACTCCCCACAAATGCTCACTGGAAGATGAGACAAAGCAGATGAAATAGTGGTAGCTGTCTGGTTTAATTTCTGACTGTTTGCCAACATTATGGGCTGTGTCCAGCAAGTGTTTTGTGTATGGCATTCTCTGGAGAGCTACTGGAGTGACTGAGCATTGGCCATGCCTTTAGAAATTCACACGCCTTTAAAAGGCTTTCATGGAAGAAGAGAAGAATTTATCATATACAGGTGGCTAGGGCTGTGCCTGGGCTTGATGAGTATTGCTTCTTTGGAAAGTTTTATATATCAAATAAATAGCTTTTATTTCTCAATTACATGAATTGCTGAGGGGAGCACATACATCTTTCCAACAAATGCAGAAAAGGAAGAAATAATATTTGGTGGATGTTAATCTGCTGGTTCTGTTTTCACAAAACCTTTATCAATGACCGGGGGGCAGACTGAAAGCAAAGTCCTCTGCCTAACTGGGAACAGAAGTGACAATTGCTCCTTCCACCCCACCCCTTGCATCTTGATATCTCAACCAGCTCCATGGGCAACTCTACTGTTTCTAATCTTATAAAACTGATTTTTACCATCACTGTTTGTTGTAGTGGTGAGGAAAATACTTTAATGCACCATGATAACTATCTGTTTCTGTGTTTGTTATGGTTCCTTCCTGAATCCTTATCTTGTGTAGAGACTCTTCTCATGCCCCACAAACATGGTTCAGAATACATTCCAGGACTCAGAGGACCAACATCTGAGAAATATTGGCTGCATTTGTAAAACATTTGAGCTGTCAGATTCAGAAATACTGTAAACGATCTTGCATCCTCAGACAGAGGACTCTGTCTCACTTAGTGCAAACCCATAGCTTGGGGTCTGGCTCCCTGTGATGTTAGTGAATGTGAAAAACAAGCCAGGACTCCAGTTCTGAGTGTTATGTCACAGGAGTTTTTGTGAAAAAGATGTGTGAGAGCTGCTGTCACCACGCTATGAGCTGTGGGGCTGGTAGACAGCTCTCCCTGCTGCCTCATCCAGTGCACCTCAAGGCTGGCATAGGACCTCTGTGGACTCATGTTGCTGGGGGCAGACACATTAATCTTAGTCATGACTTTCATTTTGCACATCTTTGTTGTGGTTTAGGAATGGTATTCCCCAATTTAGTGCTCCCACTGAGACTCTCCAAACCACATACCACTTGTTCCCTCTTCCCTCTCCCCTTTTCCTTGGGATGGGATGGAGGGGAGAATTGGAGGCAGAAAAAGTGAAGATCAAGAGTTGAGATAAGCACAACTTACTGGAAACAGCAATGAGATAAGAAAATGAACAGTGAGAACAAGACTGCTAAGGACAGATGGTACAAGAAAGAGGCAAACGATGCACATGGAACCCCCTCGACTGAGGCCAGAACCCAACCACTCCCTCCACCATGCTACAGCACTCTAGACCTGGAGAACACCCCTCTGCCTACCCCCAGAAATGATGATATAGAATAACATCCAGGTGCTATCCATGTCCCTTCCTGTCTACTGCAACATCCAACCCTGCCCTGGCTGGAACCGGGACAATCTTGCACAGAAGAAAATATGAGACAGAAAAATATGCTAGCTTGTCATATGATAATAATATAATAATAGGAAAAAGCTATGTGCAAGGCTGGGAATATTTTGTATCAGTTTCAAAATTACAGCGAGAGCCTGGAAACTATTTATATGCTTTCTATGACAGGAATATAGTCCAAACAATTCAAAGGAGCCTCTTTTTTTTGGCAGAGGAACGCTGATCTATTGAAATAAAAATCTTACCAATTTATGTGTTAGCTAGAGGTAAAATGAGTGTTGGAATTGTTCTAAACTGTTACCAGTTTTCCAGTAAAAGAAGTCATTGTTATATATATATTCAAATTTAAGTATCTAGGCAGAATTTTCAGGAAAAGTTCATGTACAATATGAAATTGAGTTTAGATAATTTGGAAGATAATACAGATTTAGATCTGTAACTAGTACCTATTTCAACCATGAAAAAATTGAAACATATTATCAAAATAATAAAGTGCCTCATAGAAAAAGATTCCTGAATTAGACTGTGATATGAGATGGAAACTGCAAAACTGGAGAACAACAGTAATAAATCATGAACTATTACCTGCTGACAATTTTTTAGGACAAAGCTAAAAGTAAGAATGCCTGCCATGTTGAAAACTTATATTGTAATTGCTGGGAAAATGCATTTATACAAAAAAAGTTGTATGAAAATCCAAGATGTGATCCTGGAGCTGCCACAGTTTCATGTAAATTGGGCCGTGCCTGGCCATGATAGAAAATATTGCTCTCAGATGGGGGATATCTAGTTGGCTTTGTGGTTTAATGAAGTTGTGACTGTTCTTCACACCCCAACATCTCCAGAGGTGGAGGTATAGCTGGAAGAAAAGGGATGGTAATGGAAATAAGGATGTTGAGCTGATGACTTCATCTGAGAATATCTCTGGCAGGTGACAATCCTGACAGGCTAAATAGGAACTGGAAGATCAGGAAATTTGAGCTGAGGGAGGTCTTACTGCCTAACAATGTCCTGCTGATTTTGGAGAAAACTGCAGGGTTTTCTGATGGTGTAGTATACCCCAGAGATTAATCAGATACTTCATAGCATTCTATATTGCTTTATGTTCCTCAGTATTACTCTATATTATTAAACACACCTTCTGAACTATGTTGATGCTGACAGAAATTGTTGCTAATCTGGACTGCAGGAAGGAAGTTGTGGGTAGGATGTCTCTCACAAGAGAGAGCTAGAGAGTCTGTTGCTATGTTGTGCTGGGCAGAGGGATAAAATTAAGGACTATAGAGAGTTTGTCCTGTGCTGTCCTGTGAAGGAGACCCTGACAGGCTCTTTGACACAGCGTAGCTATTGAACAACACAAGAAGAACTTTGTTTTCAGATCTTTTTAAAGCTTCAGCACACTGTTGTTGCTATATAATGACTGAGCTGATGAGGCTGCAGATGCCTGAGTAACAACCCTGCAGCTTGTCCTAGAGGTCACAGGGTCAATTCTGCTCTTGTTCCTATTTAGTGCCTCCCACATCACATATGTAACTGGACACTGTGTGTGCTCAGAGAGTGGGATCCCATCCTTGAAATTAGATGCTTTGTTGGGAATGGTTTTTGTGCTGGGACAGGCTGTGGCTGGATAAGTTTACTCTACAATCACTCACTGCTGTATGAATGGCCCTACTGATAAAGCTTTTGTGTTCATGTGCTTGCTAACTTCAAAGAACACTATTGCCTATATTAATTCAGATCAGATTTCAGGAGCTGCATTAAAATCCAGGAAGAGCCAGATGGCTGGCTGTTTGAAGAAGAACTTTCATGTTTAGCTTTTAAAAATGGAAAAAAACCAACAACTCCAACACCTTAAAAACATAAACTTATAGCAATTTTAGATTGACATTTTTTGTTTTAACCACTACTTTCTTTTTGCTTCCTGCTCTCTTCTTAACTAAATGTCAATTCATATCCTGAAACTTGTCTCAGCCTCAAATTAAAATCCTTGAAGCATTCTGTTTTTTATTTCCTCTATATCATATTTCCTCAGCACTGTCCTTGAATGGTACTATTTGTGGTTCACTGAGGGCAGAGCTATCCTCTAAATGCTGGCAGAAAACCCCCTCCAACAAACCTTGTCTGGCAGTTTTACTTAGTAAGCTAAATCACACAAGCTGAATAGGCAGTGGTACATTGCTACTGTGTGTGTAGGTCCCAGGAGCAGGACTGACAGCCCCACTAGCTCTACCACTAGCACCCAGAGACTCCCTCTCCTCACTTTCATCCCTTCCCTGCCCTGCCACTCCTCAAACCTTCCGAAGCTCATGTTTAAGAGCACATGGGAAGGCATACTGCACTTAGATTTTCACTTGCAGAAAACACTTATTGGGGTACCTGTTAATTTGAGAACCTAATAAAACAAGCTTGGGTGGTACAGAAATCTGAAATGGGCAGTAGTGGAGTGAGGAAGTGAAAGGAAAGATATTAGTCACTTGACTGCTGCTTGGACGAGACAGTGATGTTGTGGTAATGAGTGTCAGGAATGTACATTTTATGGAAATGTCAGTGTTTGGTATTTGGGCTTCTGTGGAAAGATAAAAATAGAATGGAATCATAATGGGATCCTACAGAAACTTTGAAAGATTACAATAGAAATAGCATATACCTACAGTGTATTGTTTCATTTAAAATAATTTTATAGACAGTTATAGCTAAGTTACAGAAAAAAACCCACTTTGACTCTATATCTTGTTAAAAAATCTTCTGGTTATTTCTAGAGGATCAAGAAAGCAAAGGGTGGAGATGGTAAAAAGATGATCCTGTGGTGATTTCTGACTAGAGGTAAGATTTTTACACCCATCTTGCTACAGCAGTTAATAGTTTCCAATAAGTAATTAAGCAGATTCTGTTCTTTTCTGTTCATGGAATTAACCATAGGAAGATGCTGATTTCCTTCATTGCCCCCAAAACTCATTTTGAGATATTTTTATCAGTTCCTATACACATAAAATACATATTGTGCTAGAAAAATAAGGACATTCTTCATAAGATTGTTGTAATAATAAAGTTCAGCAATGACTGTGAGATATAGAGATATGACAGAGGGCCAGAAATGTACTTTGCTGCTGCCAAATACACCTCATCTCATGTAAATTTCCAGTTTCTTTCAATAGTTGGGATTGCTATGTCTTTTCCCTGGAGAAGCTTTAGTGGAGCTACTTTATCTTTTGATGTACTTAGATCTGAGTGTATCTCCAGCTGGAAAAAAAACCAAACAAACATTCCAAAGAATGTGTTCAGACTTGTGCATTTAAAAATCAAAATCATATGCAAAGCTTTGGATAAAACATATTGGTTTTGCAATATGTTGTAATTTTGTTCACATTTGCACTTCAAAAGACTGTAGTGGGGAAATCCTAACTCTGCTGCTGCTGAAGTTTCTAATAAATCAGTCTTGACTATATCCTGCAGTGCTTAGTTACAGAAAATGGTCTCTGTGCTGCTTGGCCAGTCTGTTGATATTTGTATTGCCATGAAATTGCAGACTCAGCGACATGCAGCGGGTGCTGACCACAAGTTCTGAACTACTGTAATGGCCTTGCTCAACAAACACACTTGCTATTTTTGACTCAAAGGCAATTTACTAACCAGTCTGTGCACTCTTTGGTTGACATTCCCAGAAGTTATCATGTATTTGGAGGGTTGCTTAATGTATAGCTAGTATGTATTTTTGAACAGAACATTTTGTAACACTTGTGTTGACTTTTTTAACCCGTAAGTGAATCATTGAAAATAACATCTGCTCCTTGCTGTGGGGTTAGAAATGTGATCTTTTTTTGGATGTTTATGTGGGGCACTCTGATAGGAATCTCTTTAAGCTGTACCAAATCAAAACAGAGCTTGGCCCATGGCACATAGTCCTGTGATTTACAGGCTGAAACACGTTTTAATTCCAGCCTCCCTAGTAACTCAGGCTTTCAGCTGGAAATGCAATCTCTGTATCTCTGAAGCTGGGAGAACTTACTAATCAGAGTACTTTTCCCCTAGGTGATGTTTCCTTGGGAAAGAAATAAAATAGGAGCAGGGAGGGACTGGAATGGTATTGTAGATAATTAGGTGCCCACAAAGACACTCTATCTCTTTCTTCCTTAGCAGTATAGCTGGGGTAAGAAAATAAGATGGAAATACTTTTTTTTCCCACAAAAAAAGAAATTTAGTAAACCAAAGGTAAAGGTCACAAATTGAAGGAAAGGAAAAGATTTATTCTCTACATCCCACTTTTTGGGAAGCAGGACTTCAGTACACAATTAATAATGACTGCTCTCCCCCTCACCTTCTGCCTTTCCCTCAGCTTTTATTGTTGAGCAGCTGCCATATGAAATATTCCTTCACTCAGCTTGGGTCACCTGTCCTGGCTGTGTTTACTCCCAAAGTTTTGACCATCCCTGCCTACTGGTGGGAGGGGAATGTTGGAGAGACAGCCTTGGTGCTGTGCCACTGAATTATCAACCCCTTTGTAGCATCGACACACCAGTGCAGCACTATGGGGGCTGCCATGGGGAAAGTTAAATCCATCCCAGCCAGTTCAATAGGCTACAGCTAAAGCATTCTTATCAGAATGCCCTGCTGCTGCTTTATCAGAGCTCTTCCCTTGGTATCTGTGATCTTGCTGTTGCCTGAACACAGCCCATAAATTCTTTTCAAAGTGTACCTTAGCCTTCCTATGGTACATTTTAGGAGCTTAAGTATGTGTAAGCTAAACATGCTGAGTGCCAAAAATCAGTCAGCTCAGATATAGAATAGGTCAATGGGAGAGCAGATAATATTTTATTGTCAGAAAGAGGTGTTTGCAACTCCTCTCACCTCTGAGATCATAGTTCTACAATGCTTTTGTGCCTACTTTGGAAAATAATTGCTTACCTTTAGAACAAAGACTTTGTCTGGAAAAATTCAACCTCAAGTGCAGCTGTTATAGATGCAAGCACCTGAAAACAAGAGATTGTAAAAGAAAGCAGGTCTGCAGCCTCACAGTGGTGGTTTTTTTTTGTTTTGTTTTGTTTTTTTTTTTTTTCTACTCAAGCTATGCTTACCATGATATGCACCTGGTGTGGAAACATACAGTGCCATGTTCACTGCTGAGCTTAAACTAGGACAGATTATACCCTTTCTGTCTGCCCAAACATCACAAAGTGAGCTCTAGGATCACAGGCTCTTGGCTGGTGAACAGACAGACCATGATTGAAGCAAGTGTGTGCACTAATTCACTGCAACTGAAGAGCCAACATTCCCAATTTACAGGATTTCTCATGTTCTCACATGTTCATCAGCATACAGCTGAACCTTTTCATCATGAGGCAGGGAAAGGAAGGTGAGAGGTCAGCTGAAGGCAGTGCCATCAGAACCTGCAGTTTCTCCTTGGAGAGGGCAATCCTAGCTGGGGGATTTCTGGTCTTTGTGCATGCTAAATGTTGTAAATGAATGGAAGAGAGAGGAGGAAGCAGTCTGGACAGTATCTGTGGGCTGCCAGGCAGTACTTTTACTGAGAAGATGACTTGTAGAAGTTTCTGCATGCCTGTTGAGCATCAAGGAGATTTGAGGTATCAAAAAGAGTTAAATCTCAGTTCCAGCTGTATTTCTTGAGTTTTGTAATGAATCAGAATCTATCAAAATTAAAAGAACATGAAACTGCAACAGAGATGTAGAGTGCAAGGAAACAAGAAACAAAGAACAGGCATGTTTATAGCAAAGTGAGGACCATGTTGCTTTAATGGCTTTTCACTGAAAATATGCAGACTTATGAGTGATTCTGTAAACTGTGAATATTGCCCAAGTGGAATGCTTGGATGTTACAAGAACATATAAAAAGTTGAGCCACAGAGAACCTGACTCCCATCATTAAATAACACAGCTGGTTTATGTTCACACTAATGTTTTCCTGGGGAATTTTCTTTCTGCATCACTTGAAGCCCTCACCATCCTGTGTTGACCTTTTCCATTTTGTGCTTGGTCTGTGTTCTCTGTGGAACTGAACTTAATGTGCCTGCTCTGTTTTGGTTACACCTAGAGGCGGGCACAACTAGTTTTGGATTCACCACATTTTAAATTAAACATTTTTCTGTCCTCGGTGAAAACCCCAGCCCCCTCTGACCATGGAAAATGTTTTTTTTTCTGTGTGTATGGGAGCTTCCACCCACCGCTCTACTTCCTGCTTTCAACCAAAGCATTGAGGGGAAGACAGCAAAAGGAGAAGGCAAATGCAAAGCAGTAATTTCATAACTGGGGCCCACAGGCATGAAAAGCAGAACCTTCACTGGCTTACATCTTATGCCCTTGACCTTGAAATGTTGGATGTTTCTTTCTTATTTCAAAGGCTGGATTTCTTTATTTTTCTTCCTTTTCCTCAGAAAAAAACAAAACAAAACAAAACAAAACAAAACAAACAAACAAACAAACCAACAAAAAACCACTTCATCTGGACCCTGTGGTGAAAACCAAAACTGTAGTCAGTATTCTAAACTTTGCACAACTCTGTGGATCATGGCAGCAATTGTCATCACAATTAAATTCAATTAAAGAAACATGATTCTAGTTAGAGAAATTACTTGTATTGTAGTAGGGTAAAACTGGGAACAAATCCCTTACAAACAGTGCTACAAGCCTTCATCAACAAGTCAGGGTAATGAACAATTCCATCTACAAGAACGCTATGTAATGACTCTTGACATCTTCTCATACAGCAATATGCTAATATTCATCAGGAACTAATGAAGTTCGAGAACAATCCAGTGGTGTCCAGGAAAATTAGACCTAACTCCTCATGGGACTCAGTGAGAGAGCTCAGGGTTTTTTACCATAGAACCCTGGATTTTAGCAAATTTTCCTTTTTCATTTTTGAGAACCACGACCAGTCATACTTTTTCTAAAGAGCCACCCATCATCCAACCAAAAAACCATGAAATTCCCATCTGCTGTCAAGTAGTCTGCAAGTTGCACAGTATTTTCTTTTTCATTTCTTTTCAGTATCTGACAAAGCAAGTGGCGGGCATGTTTATTACATATATAGTACAGTGCATCTTTGTCAATATTACTGTAACATCAGGACATGTTCATTTTAGATATGTTCCTCGGATTTCTACACAGCACTTGATCTGCATCTTTGCTCTCTTTCTGTACAAATTACATGTCTGTGCTGAATACTCATAGTTCAGCCAGTAGAACAAGGAGATGAGAACTAAGCCAGTTTTTGGTGATGCTGAAAACATCTCTTTTGCAGTGCTTTCCAATAACTCCTTCTAAAGTTTTTCAGCAGCTGTGCAGTATGTTTCAACAGTTCCTTCTGAAGGACAGGTGCATTCCTCTTGGCATATGCTGAATATAGAAACGGTAAGGATGCTTTTCAAGTGGAAGGCTCTGACCTGTCCGAGAATAGCTCATGTTTGTGGGCAACATATAATTAGTGTGTGAAGTCTTAAAGTAGATACTGGTCTTTCACAAAAAAGCCGTATCTCTTCACTTGCTTTACAAATTACTTACTATAGCTTTGCTGCTCTATGCATGTATAGAAAAAGAAGTCTCTACCTTTAGGTATTGTATGGACAAGGCTTGAAGATAAACATTCCCACTAACTTGAATAGGATCTTATCTTTAAAAGAAACACAGTTGACAGATTAATCATAAATAAATCATGTGGTTATCCTGGAAAATGGATGCTTCCACTGTTTTCTCAGAAAACCCCAGACTGATGAAACTACCTTCCTGCTGGTTTAAAAGGAACTTTTAAAAATATATTTTATACTTATGTGAATTGAGCCTTTGTATGGGAGCTCTCTAGGATATAGAACTCATGGCTTTCAGCAGGCGGTAGAGAATTTTATTTGAGTTTTCTTCTAATTTACTTTCACTGCTTTTTCATGGTAACTGGGTTAGACCAAATACATTTGAAAAAACAACAAGCCAAAGTAAGGATAAATAGGTCATATAACCCCTTGTCTGCAGTTTCAGTCATACTGATTTGTGTTATTGATAAATTTGATATACATTTTAAAAATCAAAACAAAAGTGTCTGCTCTCTGTCTTCTGAGTTTAGTTCAAAGTTGTTTTCCATTTGATACAGCTCAGGAACTGGAGCTGAGGTCTTCCATTTGCTGAGTGCCCCAGGCACTGTTAAATGTAATCCTTCTCTTGCTTTTAGGATGAGTAAACATTTAACACATCCCTACAAAGAGCAGTGACCAGGGGAGGAAGGAAGAAGAATAGCCTATGTGATAGCTTGATTCTTAGGGATGTATTCCAGTAGTAAAAAAATATAGGTTCACGTCCTCTGTTTGCCTGGGTGTCAGGAAATGTTCTACTCCTCACCTCTGTAACTCTGCCTCACTCCTATATCTAATCCAAATCCTGGAATACATTGCTTCCAGCTTCATACCTTACACTAAAATTTGTTTTCTCTCTCTGGATAATATTTTAATAGCCTATGTTTTCTCAGGTACTAACAATAGTGAGTTGTTGACAATGGAAGAGTTTGGTTGCTGTGTCTCTTCCTTGCCAGTTCTAAAGAAACGGGATTCAACTCAGAATCAAAGATTTGCTGTCTAGGAGAAAAGGTCTGCATGCATAGTAGGTGATTAGGCTTCCTTTACAGTCAACAGAAATTGCCTTAATGTAGCTAGAAAGTCTAGAAAGCAATTGTTCACAGCCTGATATAGATATAAGGCTCATTTGGGATGTCTGACCATAGTTTTGGAGTTTTTGGAAATGTAGCAGGGAAACCCACACAGCCTTCAGCTCCAGACGTAGAAAGTTATGGTCTCCCCAAGCAGCACTATGTCCTGAGTAGCTCTTTAGCTTTAGTGGTTCTACTGCCTGCAAACTTGATCAAGCTGCCTGCACACACAAGCATCTAAATGTTAGAGGTGCCCTAGGATAATCCCAGGAGGCTTCAGACAATGATGCATCTCCTGCAGAATCTGTGCCACATTTGCACATCTGCCATAGCTCGTGTGGATTCCTTGGATGTCCTAGGACGTGTGTGAGCCACGGAAATGAGCACCTGCCTTGACTATTAGGATTCTCCTAGAAGATCAGCAGATGCCAGCAGAATTAAATACTGGGGTCTAAATGCCAGGCTGGGCTTTTGGAGCCCATCTCATTATATTTGAAGTAATCCATTTCAGTGGATACCAGACTCATTTGTTTATCACAATTCTGTGCTGCCTTGTGTCATTGATATCCAGACTAAGTGGAGTTCACGACTGAATGTGGCTGAAACTGCAAATACTGCCTGTGCACGAGGGAATGACAGGGATTTGAGTGCAGACTCCTTTATGTATGACTGGGGTGCTTTCTTCATTTCTCATGTTTCCGTCCTCTTTGCTGCAGAAGAACTGTGCTGAACTTGCAGTTTTTATTTGTGCTGGACAAATCAGCCTAATTGTTTGCATCATAAACAAGGGGTTTGTCATCCTTGAACCCAACTAAATGCCAAAGACACAATGTGTCTACTCTCCTTAGAAAAAACTTAGGCACAGTACCTTGGATTTAGTTTGTTCTACTTAAGCTTTTAAAATTTCTTTTTATGGCATTTCTCAGTAGTATCTGCAAACAGAATTGTATATATGTATTTCTGCATCAAAAATTTTAAGAACAAGACAATGTCTTAAATCTTCTTTTAAGTATGCTGTAAGATTTTGTGTGTTTTAAAGCACATAGATTTATGAGTTACAGTAGCCTTTACAAAGAAATACTATTTGACTGTCTTATTTGTCCACTAGACTCTACTGACTTTTATATATATGTACTTATGGTTTAGAGGAAAATCTGGATTCTCTGATCCAAAATCTCTTTGCCATGTCCTTTTCATCATGTTTCTTATTTGTACTGAGAAACAAATTACATTTTTAAGAACACTGTTCTGGCCAATGAAATTGCTTTTAAATATGTGTGTGTTGGGAATACAATGCAGTATCTTCTGTTGTCAAACAAGATGTTTCCAAAGTAATTATAAAATGCTAATATGGACATGATGAAGAAAGGCTTTAAATACGGTTTTTAGGTAGAACTGCTTGTTAGGAAGAACGCAGTGCTTGTATGTATGCATTGCTTTAGAAAAAGACAGAATAAAAAGAGGAAGTGAAGAGTTAATGACTTTAGGTTGTGTTCTGAAGTCAAATATTACATTAATGGACGTGAGTTTGTGAATTAAACTCCTTAAAAATTGTGGGCTAGATTGGTAAAACAGCTCAGCAAATTATATTGAAAGAAGTAATAAAAGCAAAGCTCCTGATAATAAACTGCTAGAAATTTTTTTGTTATGCACTGTTAAGAAATTTAATGAATTAGCTTTTCTCTGTTAAAAGCCATTATTTTGGCATATATTTAGTAGTCTGTGTTAGAGTGGTCTAAGATAAATTTTTAAAAATCCCCTATAAAATAGGCAGAAATATTTGGTTTGTTCTACTTATTTTTAATTTCTAAAAATGATGTAGCTCTTCTCAGAAGTAGCATTTAACGGCTGAGAGTGTTTTGTGGTTGTGGTCTTTTTCCCATTTTTCTCACCTATTGAGTAACGACCTCTTGTGCAGAGGTCAGAAAGTTAGCCTCCTGGAGCTGGAGGGATTTGCCTTAGTGTAAGTTTCTAGAATTTATTTGTCAGAAAGCAGACCAAGAATACAGGGGAACGAGCTATGTTCCATGCTATACATTGTACCAGGTTGTCCTTTGACACTCACTCTATCTTGTAGCTTCCTCAGAGCTGCTGCTTCTTAGTAATCCACCACATTTTCAGATCACAGTCACAGAATTAGAGAATCACAGAGTAGTTTGGGTTGGAAGGGACCTTAAAGGTTATCTCATTCCAACTCCCCTGCCATGGACAGGGATACCTTCTACTAAACCTACTTGTTCAAATCCCCATCCAACCTGGCCCTGAACACTTCCAGAGACACATAACTTCCCTGGGAAACCTGTTCCAGTGTCTCACCACCCCCACAGTAAAGAATTTCTTCCTTATATCTAATCTAAACCTGCCCTCTTTCAGTTAGAAGCCATTTCCCCTTGTCCTATCCCTATATGCCTTTGTGAAAAGTCCTTTTCCAGCACATTTGTAGGCCCCTTTTAGAGGCTGTAAGGTGGCTGTAAAGTCTCCCAGGTGCCTTCTCTTCTATAGGCTGAATAATTCCAATTCTCTCATCCTGTTTTCACAGGAGAGCTGCTCCACCCCTCAATCATCCTCATGGTCCTCTTTAGTTTATGATGGGCTAATAATTAAAGGTTGGCAAGCTGATTCTAGGTCAATAGTAAAAGACTACAATGAACATTCTTTGCTTATTCTCACACCCCATGGCAGTCAACACAGAGATCAGCACTGGCTTCCCTGAGGCCTTGGCAGAGCTGCGAGGTATTGCCAGTACTGAGGAGGAGCACAGCACCACTGTTGGTTGTCTAGCAGGTGTCATACCCATCACTGATACTTCAGCCTAGGAACACTATAAGCTTCGTCGTTGTATATACAATGCCCAGCTGTAAGATTTTGCTGGTCTCACTCTGTGAGCTGCCCTTCCTTTGAACAGTCTCTTCATCATTTGTGAAGTGCAAACAGTCTGTGCTTGATGTTGTAAATGGATGAGGTACAGGAACTGAGGCAGCAGTTCTACCAGGAAGTCCCAGAGTTTGCTCTGTCATTTAATCTATGACTCAGAACACCAGACATTAAGGTTGAGCAAGTCAGAAGAGCAACTTTTCAGACATGTTTCCCCTTCAAGGCCACTGTCATGCTGAATGTCATTCCCTTCTTGTTGGTGGGGACAGAATTTTTAGCAGGAACTGTAAGGATAGAACAAAGAGTAATGGTTTTAAACTAAAAGCAGGTATATTAAGAGTAGACATAGGAAAGAATTTCTTGTCCAGGCAAAACACTGGAATAGGTTGCTCAGAGAAGTTGTAGCTGTCTCATCCCGGGAAGTGTTCAAGGCCAAACTGTATGGGGCTTTGAGCAATCCGGTTTAGTTGAAGATGTCCTTGCTCATTGCAGGGGTGTTTGATTAGATGACTTTAGAGGCCCCTTCCAGCCCAAACTCTTCTATGGCTCTGTGATTCTTGGGGCCGAGCCAGGCTATGAGAGGGCCATGCCCAGTCATGGAGGGGCAGAACAGCTCAAGCTGGGAGGAAATGCCCGGGATTTGATCTGACTGGAAAGGCTTTTTTTTTCTCCTGAGACAGACATTGAATTCTGGACTTTTTAGCTCTGTCCCCACCATTTTCCCAGGTGCTCTAGAGTAGCAGCTCATTCACAGGCAATGACACAGTCATACTCAGGAATGTGTTACTACACAAGCTGTGTCTGCCCTGCTGGGTATCACAAAGCTTTGAGCAGTGACCGAGCTGTGCCAGAGAAAATGCTGGTGAGAAAACAAGATGAACAGCTTTAGGAGGCTGACAACAAGGAGTAGAAAGCATATGGCAGAGAGTGGGAGAGACATCAGTTGTACTGACATATGTGCAGAGCTGTTGGGGGAAATGGATCTAGAATCATAATTTGGTTATCTGGAATAAGAATTCAAGAATGATGGGGAATTGAGCAAGTTAAAGACAAAAAATTATATGGCTATGAATCAGGGAGTATCAAAGGTATTTACTGGAATAAAATGGCTCATTTTTTCAAGTCTTTTTGCTGCCTGCATCATCTCTGCTCTTACAAAGAGGAAGACAACACTTCTTACAGAACTCTGATGAAGAGGTCAATGGTTGGCGCGTGGAACTTGTAATACATTCTATTTCTGACAGATTTCACACCTTCACCATCACTGAAAAGATGTGAGTCATGATGACCCTTCATTTCAGACAGAGAAAAGCATGTAATTGTTGCAGAAAACTGCCTTTTAATGTGTACTAAAGAATTTATATTCAGAAGAAGTTTGAGAAGGTCGTATCTACGTAGGTGAGCAGAGATTATTTTTTTTCCACTTCAGAAATTATCTAGGAGAAAAGAGAGTAGAGTGAGTTGCTGTGCTGGAAAGGAAAAAAAAGCCACCCAAATCCCAAACCCGAAATTGTTCTTTCTCTATTTTTTCACAAAACACTATGTTTATGGTAATCAGGACAGGAATGCAGACATCTTAAAGAAAGTACCAAGACTGGAATAACACAGAGCAAGAAAATCATTGCCATTTAATGCTACTGAAGAAGGTCTCTTCTCCCGGATACTACTGGATATTCATTAAACACCTATAGTGCTGGATCATTAATGTGAAGTGCTTTCTCATGCCCCCTGGATCCTCAAATCCATAAAGCTTAGAGGTAATTTCATTGTCTTCTGTTGTTATTTGGTTTGTCCATAAGGATTTGCAGCCAGATGGAAGAAGGGGCCTGAAAGTAATGGGGAGATCAAATTTCTAACTTTGACAAATATTCCATTAAAAACAGACAGCTAACAAACTGCCATCTTCTTCTGCTATTTAATCAATAATGCACCTAATTATTCTCTTGTCAGACTGATATTTAAATTATTTTAATTTAAATAAAGTAGGTACATTGTGTTTTCAGTTTTCTAGCCTGATTAACAAAATAACAAAAGATCAAACCATTTTTGTTTGCCTTTTCCCAGTTTGAAATTCAGGCTGTATGAATTGCTCTTGAATGCACAATAGTGGGCCTGGGTACTAAGTGAGAAGCTGCAATTTTTTTTTTCTTCTGTTGCCCTGGATGTATTTCTAGAAGGAATTGCCACTAATTTTAGAAGTTAATTTCCAAATAAATCAACTCTATAGTATAAATAGAGATGGAAAAAATACAAACCCTAGACTTTCCTTTTTTTTTTCTGGTTCTTGGTAACTGTTGAGTCTCCATACTTATGCTTGGATTTTCTTAAAGCACTCAGAGAATTACTGTGTGTAAAATGTGTTTGTGTGGCATGCATAGCAACATTCTCTAAACTTCATATTCAGATAATGTGAGGCACTGTGGTTGGTTTTATTTCAGAACAGGAAGTCAAGCTCAAGTGAGACTGATTCCAAACACTGACCAATTTTTTCCTGACTCCAATTTTGCCTTGACCTTTCCTGACTAATGCAAAATGAGGCTAGCTATGTGGAGCAGGTTTTTTTTCAGTGTTTATACTGTAAGAGTCATGCTGACTGAAACAGAACCATGCTTGTTCTCTTCCAGTGAGCCACATAATAGATCCTTTGAGAGAAGCAGTGGAGGTGGTGTGGAAGGTCATTGACTCAGTTTCTGTACATGCCAAGAGGATGCAGGCAAATGGTGGTGTGAATTCATGCAAGTCAAAAACACCTGATAACAAGATACAAGAGGGCAGCTTAAAAACAGGAGGAAGCAGCAAGATTCTGACACTTCCTACAGAAAGCCATAGGTATGAAGACAAACAAACACACACACACTCTACCTACAATAGGTTTATTTTTTTTCTCTTTATTTTTTTTATTTTTCTTTTTTTAAGGAAGGATTTATTTACATTTTGAAATCAAATTTGATCTATTTGGAGCTAAAATTAATTTATGTTTTGCAGGCCCTTTGGCTGGCCTTCTAACCAATTTTGAATCCCTTCTCCAAAATGTACAGGGCCATCTCAGTCCATAACTCTTATGAAAACTTTGGAGATTCTGGGTCATCTCATCTGGGTGAATGATTATGTTGTCACACCTCTGATAGTGTCCAAGATCATGAGAGCAGTAAGTGCTTTCAGCCTTATGTAGCTGAAATTACCAGTGTCTGTCTGTTAAGTCAGTGGAGGAAGGAGACAGGACACCAAAAGTAGATGCCTACTGTAGTGGTCTGCTCACCTACAGGTTATGACTACCTTTTCCACTGTGACTGAGCTCTGGCTGCCCTGGAGAGCAGGGGCATGTACATAAGATGTACTTACTCATCTCTACCTTCACTTTTGATACTGCTGTGGTGGTATAACTCAATCAGCCACCAAAGAGAGATTTTTTTACCCAACTACAGTCATCTAAAATTTTATAGATCAGTGTAAGCAGGTCATCCAGGCTCCAACTCTGCTCCAACCGCCCTTGATTTATAGCAAGTCCCTTAGGTATTGGGATGAATGAATCATCCTATCCCCTCAGTCTCCCCATGGAAGACAGAGGGAGCTGAGATAGCAACTTTTTACAAGATGCCTGAAATCCTGAGAGCTTGTTAGGTAAAGTGAAGGTGGCTCTACTCTACTTTCCCCTCTTCTGGTCTCCCCTAGTTTTTGTGGGAAGACTGTTCCCTTTGCTGCCAAACTCTACGCTTTTGGGGAGAGTTGGTGCTGTGAGAGAGATTCAACATGCCCTCAACAAGGCTGTGAGTCTGTAGCAGATGTAAACCCAGTAGGACTCTTCACATGCATTAGGTTACATGTATAGTACAATGGGTATGTGATTTGTTAGTGTTAATCTGCATCTGTTTCTTTTTATTGCTGCCTGGGGGCATATTTGTACAAAGAATGGCCATTTCAGCAAAGCCTATGCACTCCCTAAATGCAAATCTGAAGTCCTGCCAAGCATCTGTGGATGGGAAGTCACTCTTGTGAATACCATGTCCCTTTCTCTCATTGTCATTTGTATTAAATTAGTGATATTACTCTAGTGCCTAGAGGCTGCAAATTAAGTTTAGGGCCTCATTCTGCTGGGTCCTGTACAGGCAAATCAGATCACACTGGCTCAGCCTTAGGGAGCCTACAATTTGCAAAGTTGCCACCCAAATGTAGTTATAAGACCTATTTGATGTGAAGGGAAGAGATGAGATGAAGGAATGTCAAGGCAGATTTTGTTTGCTTTTTGTACCGTGCTGTGGAGCAAGAAATCATGTTGCACCGGTCAGAGGCAATGAGAGTGAGCAAAAGGTATAAGCAAAAGCTGACTGATCTCCTGTAGCATGTCTGTACCCAGCAAAGGCCAAGCCTTCACACTGTCAGGCTGGGAGCACCTGCAAGTCCAGACACAAGGGCTGTACCATCCATGGGGTGAAAGTCACTCCAGCTCTCTCAGGAGCAGCCCTCACTTATACCATGGTCTGCATGCCCCGGCTAGAACCTGCTCTCTGAACAAACAGAAGGGGACATGCTCCTTCTTACACTGGTGTGAGAAAAATTCACCACCTAATCTTCTAAAGCCAAAGGCATAACTTTCAATTGTACAACGTATTTTAAATCATGACATTAAATACTGTGTTAATTCTGCAGCACTACTTTGTTATTGTTGCTACTACCAGTTTCTTTTTGAAGTAAATATGTCAGCAGGACTTGAAGACTAAAAAAATGTTGCACTTTTAAATATTGGGAACACACTATTCAGTGAAAATTCTCCCATCTTTTATTTATTTTAAACATTTCCATCTGAAGGAACACAGAATTTTCTTCTTTATTTGCCCCTAGTATATTCTGTAATGTAATGGATGATGGCTTTTATATGATGCATTGTCTATCACAGACCACAAACAAGTCAATAAAATAAATCAATATATTATGCCTTTTTTAAAATGTGAGTTCTGAAGCCTAGATTTGAGAATATACATGGTATATAATCTCCCTAACTTTCAAAAATCTGTTTTTCCTCACAGTAATTTTTGATAATGTTCTGCAAGCCCAAACAGAATTTTTCCTTCCCTAAGATGTGTCCTGGGTTGTAGTGTGGGATGTACACAAAGTATTTATTCTATCACCATCTTCATGAACTGTTGAAACCAAGTGGGGCAGTGCTCTAGTGTTGGGCTGTCTTCTGCTAATGGCCCATCAACGCCCTGCCCATGAGTCACAGGTAACTCCCTCCAGGAGTTATCTCTGTTTAATGGGCCATCAAGGACCCACTTCACACTCATCATCCCATTGTGAGATGCTCTGCCCAGGGGGAGGAGCCAAGCATATCATCTGGATATAATCAGGGATTTGGAACAATGCAAGGAGCCCTTACCTACTGGATTCCCAGAGGACCAGAGCTACCAGACCTTTCTACAGGATCACTGCTTCAGGAAGACCACCTCACCTGGACTGCTTCCACCATCCTGCTCAGGTTGTATTCTGACTCTGTCAGTGGTCCTTTGTGTTATTGCATTTATTTTATTTTATTTTTACCTTTTTACCTTTCTTCTTATTAAATTGTGTTTCTGACTTGGAGCCTCTCACTCATTTTGCTTTCAAACCACAACAGGTGTCTTCCCCCTTCCTCCCCCGCCCCCGCTTTTTTTTTTTTTTTTTTTTTTTTTTTTTTTTTTTTTTTTTTTTTTTTTTTTTTTTGTTGGAATTTGTTTTGTTTTGCCCTTGCATACTCACTGGACTAAGACTGTTAACAATTTGACATTGATACTGACCTCGTAAAGTATTCACTCCAAGCTGTGCCTGGAAAGAAAACACTGCTATGTTGAAAAGATAATGTGGATTTTGCAAATAAATGTAGACAAGAGAGGACAGATAACATTTTAGGTGTACCAGCTTGGCAGCATAGTGTTGATGTGCCAAACATTTCTAGCTGTGAATGATTTCCATCACAGTCTGCAAGGAGTGCAGCAAGGAGGCTGAACAGCGTGGATTGAGGGCCAGGCTGACACAAATATTAGTTGTTGCCTTTTACCCACTCTGTGAACCTGCATTGATCCCTGTGAAATGCAAAGCAAAGATTTCATCCCTCCTGGTGTAAGTAGTGAGCTTGAACTTTCTCTGAACTCAGTGTGTTGAAGTCTGGAATAGTTCAAGAGGAAAGAATGGAGGACTTGATAAAGACAAAAACTGTATAGCTTTGTGTTCTGGGTAATGCACACAGCCAGATCTGAATGCTATTGCAGCCTGAATGGGAAAATTTACATACCTGATTTGTTTTTTCCTGAGGTTCCTCTGGTTAAAGCTGTTGCTACCTTGCTAGTGCTGCAGGCCCAATACCAGGACATACTGAGGAATCAAACATAACACTATCAATAAATAAGGACAGCAAGAACCCTGATTTCTAAAGTCCTGGTATTTTTATTTCCTATGAGGTTCTGGCAAAAGCTGTGGAAAGAAAGAGTTGATACATGCCTGTGTTTGCTCCCACTGGTGACAAATGGCTATTACGATAATGTTATCTCTGGAGACTGACCTTAGCCTGCCAAGTTCACTCCATTTAACATACCTACTCTGTTAAACGTGGTTTGAGCATTATCCCAGGACATGCCAGTTGCCTGGGACAATCTCTTGATGTCAGCTGGCCAGGGGGCACTGTGTCCTAAATGTGTGTGGGAAGAACAACTGCAATGTTTATCCAGGACACACCCATTGGCAGCTCAGAAACTGCTACTGAATCTCTCTGAGACAGAGAAAAACCTGGGTACTTTGAACTCGTGAGGGAATTACCCATTCAAAGACCCCTTAATCAAATTAAACTTTACCTTTTCCCTCTCATTGCCCCAGATTTATTAGAATACATTCTTTGATAGCAAATAGTGGTGCAGAGCTGGAACCTGATAGTGACTCCCATGCCCTTTCTGCTATGAAGCTTTTAAATATATCATTGTAATGTTTCTCAGGAAAAAAACCAAAAAAACCAAAAAACAAAAAAATGAAAACGTATGTTTCCACAAGGCAAATCAAGGAAGAATAAAAAATTTCTATTTTTTTTTTAGTTTTATTTTTTGCTACGTCCATAAATATTTATAATTGAAACCCACATCTAGGAGTTGTTTGCATGGCCAAATAATTAGCTATAAACGCAGTATAGCAAAACTATTTCTGTGAAGGATTATGTGTCTTCCATTCTCATTTTGACTTAACTTGCAATGGACGCTCCTCAGTCCTGAAAAGGAAACTGACTGTCTCTTTAAATTAGGACTGTTATGTTCCTTTTAAGGGACATATCACTTCTGCTTGTCCAACCACTACCTCAAAATTCATAGACAATAACCAGTCAGAAAGAAATATTTATTATGATGTAAATTATAATACAGTGGCAAAAATTCTTGTGTTTAAAATTAATCATAGAACTTTATTTCATTAAATGGGAGACTTTGCAGAGCAATCCTCTTTACATCAGAATTCAGATTTGCCGCTGCTCTTTCCCCCCTTGCTCTTCTGTGAAAGTTTCATCCAGAAATACAACTTTTTGATAGAGATATTTGCAACTGTGAGCACATTGGCTAATGTTCTGGATGTTAGCAGAATTAAAGACACTAAATGAAACCAATTCTCCTTTGTTATTTCAGTTCTGTGGCAGATTGAAATCCTGGTATGAATTTTGGAGGGTTTTGACCCCTCTGACCTCTAGTGGCTTTATTTCCTCAGCCATGTAAAGGCCATCTGGGCTCAGCTAGCAGTGTGTACATCGGGCAGTGCAGTGAGCAGTTCATCCAAACTCTCTCAGAAGACTGTGCTGGGAGGGAGTTAGGCACCTTCCTTTATGATTACAGAAGTGTTACATGAATCAAACCTCATCCTGCTTTAGGAAGAGTGGGAATAGGAGGGCTGTGGCAGAGGCCAGCACTGCCCATCAGCCTGCAAGGTGCAAGGAAGAAAGGGTTTTGATCTGACTGCAACAGGACAGCAAAGGGATCTCCAGTTTCCATGTTTATACTGTTTCATGGCATCTCTGTGTTGCCAAACAAAAGTAAGTAAAGGCCAGGGTTTGCGCATCAAAAATGTAACTGTACAAATGAAACAAAGATAAGAAATAAGTTCTTGATCAGAACTAAGGAGAAGGTTAAAAGATTGTGGTCATACTGCAATAAGTGTGTTTGGTGTATGCTTTTGTTGTATATCTTGGAGGCTTTATCAAATGCTGATCCATCATATTGTTAGAGCTGATCTCAGATGCAATGTAGGTCAAATGAACATTGCACATTCAGCAAAACTTCATCAGGCTGTTCCACCTCCCAGTAATAAAACATCCTTTATTGACTTCTGTAGAAGCCCAGCCTTTGTAAGAAAGAGGTGTAAACAGAGAGGCTTCTCCAATTACTCCTGCATGGGCAGGAGTATTGTATGGGCATTCAGAGCCCAATGAACAGAGAGAAGTTAACAGGGCTTTCACAATTCACTCTGATTTTGAGTGACTGGGATTCTTTCTCTTGCTTTCCCCAATGCACGGTAACCACTGTCATGGGAAACCGCTTTGCATTCCTGAATTTCAACCCCCTGGTAAACAGCAGTTTGAAACACCCCCAAGAATGGTATTACTGGCAGTGGCAGAGTCTTAGTGACCTGAAGGGGGGTGCCTCTACATTTGATTGACTGAAAACATGATAGCATCATTCTAGTGTAATCTTCCTCTCAGAAACATGTCAAACTGAATGGTTTTGACAAATGGCTGGTTCACATGGCATCTCACCCCACCATCTTCTGCCACTTTCTGTGACAAATAACACAACTCAGAAATGGTGGGGAGAGGAAGGGGATTGGCTAGGTGGGGTGGGAGGGTGTGTGTGAGTGTGAGGAGAACTGTCTCTGAATCAATCTTTGTTTTTAAGTGGCATTTCTGAGAGCTTTGGGGCTGGGTATTTTTTAGTTCTTTGATTATTTGTTTCCCTGCACTGGAACCAAAAAAAAAAAAAAAAAAAAAAAAAAAAAGGAAAGCAAAAGAAAAGAAAGAAAGGCATTGTAAGGATCTCTATGAGGAAAGTGATCTTACTGGATTCCACAACATCCATAGCATTTGCTCCTGCCTCCCCCAGTTGGAGAGTCCAACAGCTGTCTTCATAACTACTGTCACTCAGGATTTGAATAGTTTTACATAATCTGAGCTGGAGAGGGGGAATCCAAGCTTTTTGCTGGTCAAGTGGCAGGTGGGGAATTTAAGCTTTTATAACAGGACCACAACTGCTGCTCCCACAGGGATTTTCTTCTACTGTCTATTGATTTATTATAAGCTCTAAAGTAAAGACTGAAGGATTAAAGAGGGGGTGGGAGGTGATATTCTGAATGTCAGAGGGGTGAAGATGTAGAGGAAATCCAGATCTATCCAGCTGCTGTGTGCTGGCCCAGACGCATGGCTTGTATGCCCTGTTTGTGACCCCTGTGTGGAGGAGAAGTGTTTAAACTGCTGGGTCACCAGCTGACATGAGAAGAGGAGAAGCTGCTATTTTAATCATGTGACTTTGGTTTTACTTCTATTTTTTTTTTAATTTTTTAATATACAAATATTAACCTAGCCTCATGTTTTCTCCGTTCTAACCACAGTCCATGCCTTTGTCATAACTGCGTCAACTGAGAATTGACTTTTCCAAGACAGCCCAGATACTCTCCACTGGCATGAACTTCTGGGACTCACCCGAGATCCCACAGAGCTACACTCATTTACCCCAGATGAGGGCTTGGCACAAACCTGATGGCAATGTCTGAAACAAATCACAGTTTAGGAGATGTAGATGTAAGAGAACATCAAAGGAAGCATGGAGTAAACTGCTTTATAATTATATAGGGTCAGTGTAGTGCAGGTTTTTCTGAATAGTATCTCAGTGGAAGATAGGAAAATGATTCCAGCCTTAAGCAAATACAGTAAACTGAATAGATCTCGGATTAAAGTGAAAAATACACATTCTCTTGCTTATGTTTAGCAGACTATCTCTGCTGTTTGCATTTGTTATGACATCAAACTTCAGGTGGCGGCATGTTTACACGTTAAAGGTAATGAATCTTGATTGCAGCAGACCTGCCCTTTGGCCTTCCTTTTCCTTGCTAGCGCGCTGATTCCAACCAGAACGTGCCCAGGCTTTGCTGCTCCACCACTCCCCTAGACTCCAAGGCTGGGGTGACGAACTGCTTTTACACAAAGCAAACTTTCATTCACTGGGAACAGGTACAAAGTGTCCTTTTGTGTGAACAGCTGGGAGTGAAGTAACCCATTCCTTGCCTTAAATTACTTCATTTAAGGCTCGTGGCAGAGGAGAAATGGAGCTGGAAAATGCCAAGCAATGTTTTCTATGTCTGCTCATTTGCCTTTGCCTTTGACTTGTGCCACTAAGCGACATTTTTGTCTTTTTTGTCTTCAGTGTGCACAGAGCTACATCACAATAAAAAGTTTTAGATCTCTTGCTACAGATAGATTATCTTTATCTTGCAAAATTGCTGCAGAAACACTCTGTCTTCTGCTTCCAGGATCCAGTCAATATCTCTAAATATGGGTGGTCATCATGTAGATAATCTTGTAACTCCTTCAGCCATGTCCCCCCTTAAACTCTGGGACTCAGCAAAGAACATCAGCCATTCTTTTCCTGTCCTAATAGTAAGACACACTAGCAACAAAATCCTCACTCTGTCAAGTGTGCAGATACGTACTTAAGACTAAGTATGGCAGTAGTTCCAGTAAATTCAAATGAAATAGTAGGAGGCAACAAAGCTCACATGCATCTCACTAGGAAGCATAATCTAGTAATACTACTGTAGTTAAAACTCAAGGCAGACCCCAATGTTTGTTTGATAATAATTTTTTAAAATATTGGATTCTATGCAAGAGCATTTCATTTTATCAGATTCTTCACATGTAAGAAAATTGAAGAAAATATATTTGTATTTCCACAAATAGGAAATGAGGAAAAATAGTGCCAAAATAATGTTAAACCCATCAAAAATAACTGAAACCTGAACTATTCTACTGGGAGAAGTTGAGGAATTTAGTAGCAGAGCAGTCATTAAATTATTGCTTTAGAAAGAGCCATAGTATTTTGTGGTTAGCCATCTATAACAATTTTGCTTGATATTTATAAAATGCATGTGTGTATTCAGCAGGAGTTTCATAGCATCTTTAAAATCTAAAGGATTATCTCTGTTAGTTGAAATGACTAATTGAACACTGATGTAAGTGCCAAGTATTGGTTATTGGAAATTTGAAATTAATAGATTTTGATAAGCCAAAAGAATTATTGACTACTCTTACTGCTGCAGTGTCTTTTCTTCCAAGACACTCTAGTAC
Source organism: Zosterops lateralis (assembly GCF_965231275.1). Lineage (NCBI taxonomy): Eukaryota > Metazoa > Chordata > Aves > Passeriformes > Zosteropidae > Zosterops > Zosterops lateralis. The sequence goes on from NC_139765.1 coordinate 30,163,793, forward strand.
ATAACAGGAAGACAGATACTTGTATCAGCATAACATCTCATATCAAACTGAGAAGTCATTAGCATCAAAAAGGTGGTTCTTACAAGTTGTTATATTCCTGAGGGTATATTAGAATTATACATAAGCAATGATGGCAATTTGGGAGACAACATTTGCAATATTGATCTATTTTTGGACAGCATGAGGAGCCTTGAAGTTTTCACTGCATAAGCAGTGTGTCTCACAGGTGCCCTTTTTGTTAGGTCAGGGCTGTCTCAAGCAAAATCCTTCTGAGAAGATGTGGAATTTTGCTTTAGTTTGGATGAACCAGTTACTGTGTGTTCTGTTTTGGTGATGTGTTGAGATATATTTTCCATACTTCACACTTTCTTGCATGGATTAAATCCTGCCTGTAGGTCAGATCAGTGTTTCCGTCATCTTTTCTGCTGCTTTTCCAGTCAGCAGGAACCACTGCCCTTCACCTTTTCTAACAGGCTGATAGTAGGAAGGATTTGATGATCTGCGCTGGGATGCCACAGGCACAAGTCTGCTGCATGAGCAAGTTGTTCCTTGCCCCCTAGGATGAAGAGGCAGTCTGGATGGGATTGCCCTAGGCACTACAGTCCAGGTTCTTAGTGGTAAGCTGGACCATACAATCTTCCGGACTGGCATGCAGGAAGGAAAGATTGAAACATTTTTTCTGTCAGCCCAGCACCACAAAAAGGAAGAGACCATAAGTGAGATTAAAAGATTAAAATTCTTTTCCCAGATATGTCAGTAAATACAGGCTGACTGTGGATGTCACGAAGTTTTTTAGCACTAAATAAGGAAAAAAAAAAGCATCATGAATTTTCAGAATTATTATAATTATTAGACAAAAAAAGTGAGTAATACATGTCATGCTGTAAGAGCTACTCAGCCTCTGACTACTGGAAATGAGGGTGATATTTGGGACGTGCACTTCTGTGTTGACCTGGTTCTCTCCCACTCTATGTGGCTTGTCTGCTGCTTGACACTACTAATGCCAACAGTGATGTTCATATTGGAGTGTCTGCACCTTTTTTTTTTTTTTTTTTTGTCTGCAATTATTGTTATAACATCATTTAATATGTATTACAGTCCATGGGTGGTCCTTTCCTTGATGTTACTGTTCCAGTCAAGGTCTGGGCAAAGCTGTAATTGAGTTCAATGAGGACAAGTGTCCAGTCCTGACCAGGCAAGCTGCAATTCTAGAAAGAGCTGAACTTGTGTTGGAAATAGTATTAGGGTGTACATGAGCTTTCTCTTCAACAATAATACCAAGTAAGTATAAGAAGGAAACTATCAGAAGTCAGGCAATGATACCTTGAAAATGTTCTTCTGTCAGAGGAAAATGTGCTCATTCAAATAAATGCAGTGTGTCTCAAGAAACAGCAGGTACTCAGCTATCAAAACGACCTTGCTGTGAGTGTGCAAGCAGGCACAGATTTCAGTGGTGTGTTTTAAGTTTATCATCTGCATGCAAATACAATCAGTTTAGTGTAATGTATAATTTGCATAAAGTCTTATCTCTCTTGGCAAGAAATTTTGTAACTGTTTTAAAGTAGTGTGATTTGCATACCCAGGGTTTATACACTCCTTTTCTTCGTGTTGATCTTCACTTAAGTCAAAGGGAAGACACAAAATAGAAAAAATAGAAAATATGATTTTAAAGTTAATAAACACAGTAACTAGAGGAGCTGGTGCAGAACTAGCACCTGCAACCAATCTTAGCAATAATCAATTTGACCTCTCCTGGAGTTATTTTGGATTTTGTTACTACTCTTTTGATGTCTGACCAGGACATTTTAAGCATTGAAAGAGAATCACTCAAAAACATGGGAGAAATTCAGAGCTAACTGGTTAATTTAGTGATCTGCAAAAGGGTGGTAATGGTAAGTTCTCCCAACTGCCTCGCAGCAGAGCTGTGAGGCTTGTTCTAGATGAGGCTGCTGGGGATGTGCAGGTTCCTGGAGTTTTTAGAGCTCTTTCTGGTTTGAGTTTCAATTGAGAAACAGCAAATTTTGCCTCGTTTAATCTTAAAGCATTAATAATTATATGTTTTTCTGTTACAGTCTCTCCTGTTCCAGGAAGAATAATGGAATATACCTGTAGTACTCTATTCACAGGTGGATTTGCTGCCATTAGGAAATACAATGTTGCTGTTATGACTACCTGCTGCAGCCTGTGCTCCCAGTTACATAACTGGGAAACAGTTGTTCCTTTGTTGCCCTGATCCAGTCCTCACTGCAAATGCAAGTTAGCTTTGGGCCAGGGAGAATGAGGTGTGGGATCATTCAGCAAGGTCATATGAACTTGGTAGCGAAGCCTAAAGCTGACATTTATTTGGTTGGTTAATCATCATATATTGAGGTTTTCTTCTCAGAAAATTGAAATAGAAGATAGGAGTAACTCAAGTCTTGCAACTGTATAGAAAGCATGTGTCTGCTGAGATTAGCTGGCATACCAAGATGAACTGGCATAACATAATCATGACCTAGAAGCCCTCCAACCCTAAAATATCAGTACAAAGAGAAAACTGTATTGAATCATAAAATACAAGGTTGACAGAAACATTGAGGATAAATTGGTGTAACTTTTCTTGGCAAAATATATAGATGTAACATCTTCTGTCAGAAGCATCTTTTTATAGCAGATCCTTTAACACAGAAGGAGATAATTTGATTAGGTGACCAGAGAAGCTGATTTTGCCCTTAGAAGCTTGGACCTTTACATCTGAAGATAAAGCTAAGCTGTCCTTACCCCAGTAGTGCAGACCTGCTGACCAAGAGTGATCCATTTTGGAAAAAAAAAAAAAAAAAGAGAAAAAAAAAAAAAGATGCCTACATGTGGAAAACTAGAATCTGTCTTAGCAAGTCTGTAGTGAAAGTTAGAGTGGAAAGCCAAGCACTGCATCTCTTGGCTTGGCTATAAAAACAAAGTCAATAAGACAACCAGGAGATTATGAGTCCTCACATCATGTAAGAGCCAAGATCAATGAGCCTGAGAGACAGACTTTTGGACTTTGGCATTAGTCAGGGTTTTCAAGGTTGCCAGAAGAAGCAAAAGGTTCAGGAGGGTTTGAGATCCAGGGATTTGTTGCCATTGGAAAGGGTACAGAAGTCTGGAAAGCTGCACATTACAACCTCTGAATGTCCTCAGGTCCCTGAGGCAGTTCTAACATGAGGCTCACAGATGCTCGAAGTCCTGCCTAGTGTCATCATGACACAATGCTGCCAGGAGGCTGTGAGGCTAACAACCTTGCACAACGCCTTCTTGTTTTGGGGGATTGGTATTTTCTCATGAAATTAAGTCATTGTAAAATTTTCATTCAGCTTTATGATACCTCTAATGGTATTTCAGTGAATATCTGTTCTAACTTGCACAAGTAAATGTGGGTAAAAATACACCCTAACAGTGATGAGGACAGTTCTAAGGTGAAGAATGTTCCAACAGGGAATTTGTAAGAGGACATAAACATAACTATGATGGTTTCTAATATATCAATGATTTGTGGACAGGAGACTGAAGAAGATGTAAACTCATTCTCTGCAGTCTATCCTATCCTTGTCCTAATGTATTTACACCTTTTCTATTTGCTCCCCTGTCTGCAGGTTATATTGCTTTTTGTTAGTCATCAGAAGGTTTTGTTCCTTAGGAAGTTTCTGTTTGCAATCTCTGTGCTGTCTGAATTGACAGAAATAATAGTTCATCCCTCTAAAATGTTGCTTACATTGCAGGAGTCATCTGGAAAGCCCCATACTTCCTTTGGTGCTGCAAGTTAAGATTCACAGTAATCATGTGGGCTGATTGCTTGTTTCGTACCACATGTGACTCATGGATGGGAATTTACTATCAGATATGTAGGAATGATGCAAACCAGGAGCCTTTACTCTTCTCTCATTTATTAAATTTCACAATATTAGAAAAATATTCCTTTTACAGGAATAACCTCATTAAACCTACTTTTTGATTTGAAAATAAAATGAGAAATTTTATTTTCAGTGTAGTAGCTGAGAAGAAGGGAAGTAGCCTTGGTAAAAATTAACTTCTGAGACTCTAGCCCTTGCAGTGAGGAACTGGCTCTTATCTTCTAAAGAAGATATTAACAGGAATTAAAATAACGTAACTCTGAAGGAACGATCACTACATGTTTTTTTTGCAAGAAGTATTTAGCATGATTACTAGAAAGTTGCTAGAAAACAAGCTGGAAATCTACTCTTCAAGGGCTAGATTATTATTATTATTATTATTATTATGCTAATGATGAAGGACTATGGAAATAGTAACAGTAAATGTAACTATATTGATTTTGAAATACTTTCACCTTCCCTCTAGTTATGTGAGAAAGGGTTAGAAATACACAGTTTATATTGTAATTGTTTATTTCCATGGCTTGTCATGTTCTGAGTTGAATTTGAGTTTGAATTTATTAATTTAAAAAGAAATACTTGAAAGTATTTTAAAAATTGTGGAATATTTTTCAGTCTAAGTTACTAAACTCCCAATATTATTGCTTTTTATTATTTATTATCCCATTTTATTATTGCTTTTCTTTGGAAAGATAGATTTGGAAAATAACAGCAGGAAATGCCCATACATGTGCATACATGTTTGTTTATGTACTTTTAAACATGTCATATACAGACTTGAATTGGAACACAAACAAGAAAATAATGCCCAGTGGATATTGCTGAAATCCTGTCTTGTGTAACAAACAGCTATTGCACTGTAAGTTCAGACAGTGGCTTCTCAGCTCTAGAGGCTCCTGTGCAGTGTTCATCTACCCAGCCTTCACATATGTTCATAGAAAATAACTTTCAACACTTTTATCTTCAAAGGTCTGCACAAATACAGGCTCTGACAACCCTTTATTCCTGTGGAGCTGAAGTTTATAACAAAGCCAGTAGCTAAGGTTATCTGGACGTTTTTGTTCTTAAAGTCTTTTCTAGCTGGCTATAAAGATTGTGACATTTGGGGCTAAAATTTTACTCTATTTCTGGACAAACTATGTGGTGCAACAATTGTTCATGATGCTCACAGAACAAACTGCTTCCTCACAAAAATCTACGTATGACTGAAGGCTGCTAAATTCCAAGGAAGGAAAGTACTTTAGGTGTTGCTATTTGATAGAGCTACATGGAAGGCCTTGAAAAGGGCAGTTTTGGCTAAGCATGAAACAAGTCTTTGCAATAGTGAGGACTGAGTCTTCCTGAGAAGAATGTTTGTCCGTTTGGGTCTTTGATGACTTGTCAAAACAGTAGCTGATGGCACAAAAGGAAGACTCTTGTATTAGCAGAGAATGACAGGAAGATAATCTAGTAAGTGTTTCAGACACTGGACTCTGGACTCTCCCCTTCCTCCCATACAAATAGAGAGGAAATTAAAAGGAGAAAGGTGATACCAAAAATACGAAAGCATATTCCTCTGTGACACTCCCTTTGCTTCCTAATATGATCTCAACAGGAAGTTCTGCAGCAATAACGCTTCCAGTGAGATTATTGATAAAAATTGGAGGTTCTGAAAGAATAATAAAAAAAATATTAAGATGTTTGAAGAAAGAAATGTTTCAGTAGACATACTGAATAAAGCTGTTTCTAGCTGTTCCTTTTTTAATCAAAACTCTTCATCTCAGGCTGATATTATTTGAATTTCTAACATAGATATAGGAAAATGAATAAATATAATAAATGAAATAAAATCCTTAAAAGTCTTGTCAGAAATTACTGGGTACAAAGATGAAATTTTACTAGTAATATTTGACAAATGTTGAGGGTGTTATTTTATAAAGAATTCCTTCTTGTGGAACACTTGATCACATATAACAGTCTGTCAGGGGTCAGACCAGGGATTGAGATCCTGGTACAATTTGTACTAATTGTACAGAATCATAGAATCATGGAATCACGGAATTGTAGAATCAGAGAATGGTTTGTGTTGGAAGAGACCTTTAAAGTTGATCTAGTCTAACCCCATAGGCATGATCAGGTTGCTCATAACCAGATCAGGTTGCTCAAAGCCCCATCCAAACGGTCCTTTAACAATGCAAGGGATGAGGCATCCATAGCTTCTATGAACAACCTGTTCCAATGCCTCACCACTGTTATCATAAAAGAATTTCTTTCTTATGTCCAAACTAAATCTACCCTCTTTTTGTTTAAAACTTTTCCCACTTTTACTATCATTACAGGCCTTGGTAAAACATCTCCGTCTTTGTTATGAGGCTTTATGTGTTGAAAGACTGCTATAAAGTCTCCTCAGAGCCTTCCCTTCTCTGGCATCAACAATCCCAACTCTCTCAGCTTTACTTTATAGGAGAGGTGTTCCACCCCTCTGAAAACTTTCATGACTCTCCTCTAGGCCCTTTCTAACAGATCTACATCTTTCTGATCCTGGGAACCCCAGAGCTGGATACAGTACAATAGACAAGATTTTATGGGACCAGAGCAGAGGGGCAGATTCCCCTCTCTCTGCCTGATAGCCACATTAATTTTGATGCAGCCCAGGGCATGCTTGGCTTTCTGGGCCGCAAGAGCACATTAGCTTCTCATGTTGAATATTTCATCTGCCTGAACCCCAAACCCTTCTGCTTGGGAATGCTCCCAATCCATTCAGCTCCCAGTCTGTACTGATACTGGGGATTGCCCCAACTTACAAGCAGGCCGTGTTGAACTTCAAGAGGTTTGCATGTATCCTTTTCCCAAGTCTGTCAAGGTTCTTCTGGGTGGCATACTTTTCCTCCAGTGAATCAACTGCACCACTCAGCTTTGGTGTCATCTTCAAACTTGCTAAAGGTGCATTCAGTCCCACTATCTATGTTCTTGATAAAGATATTAAATAGGATTGGTCCCAAAACAGACCCTGGAAGGAAAATAGAATGACATATTGTCAATGACATACACTCTATTTCATAATTTCATATTGCTTTCCAGTCTATCTTACTTCCCTGACTTATATTTCTTGCCAAAATATGAGATGAAGACCAGATCACACAACTGTGGACAGGAAAACTCTGATTATGAGGTTGGTGGATAGATACATTTAGCTAGTATCTACCCAGGGAAATGGTTGCATGGCCATATTCCATGTTGAAATGTTGAGACTCATTGTGCAGAGGGGATTGAATGTGGAATTTTTTATTATTTCAATAGCCTTGCATACTTCCTCATGGTGAAATTCAATCAGAAGTCGATTTTTCCCTGTCCCATCTCTTACCACAAATAAGCTTGAAAACAGAAATTAAAAGAAAAAAGTCTAACTTTTGATGATCTACTGCAGTAATTAAAAAGATCTCTGAGGTGGCATTTATGACATGAGGAGGCTTCAGTAAAACAGATACTGGAGGTAAGAGCTTTGGAAGGACAAAGGCCCAGAGAAATCTGTGTGTTTTTCTCTGTCAGGTAGCTATTAACAAACAACAGCAAATATGATTTGCAACCTCCAAGTTGAAAGCACCATGTAGTCCACTTTCAGTGAAATACTTTGATATTTCCGTATTTATGCTGTGTCACAATTTAATTTTCATGTTGATGAAGACTGACAGGAAATGGTGGAACAGAGAAATAATTATCTCATCTTTGCTGCTGCTTTTGCTGGAGTAGGCATACGTGGATTGGGAGACAGACTGCATTAAAATCAAACCAGATTTGATATGGTGCAAGCATGAGTCATACTATTTAATTTAAAATGAATAATTTTGTTTGGTAGCTTGAACAAAACTCCTAAAGAAAAGATTTCTTCTTACTGCAGACATCATCCTATTAAGTGGATGCAACCTCCCAACTGCCCACAAGTACTAAATGTACCAAAATCTTCCTCTTTCCCTGTACAGACTCTTGCATGCTTCTGAATGGCTGCATAGCTGGCTGGTCAGTAATCTTGGGCAAAAATATCTTTGTTAGGAGAGGCAGATCCTCACGAATGAACAAATGTCAGCTAATGCCATGTGGCTGAGCTTGAAACAGTTATGAAAAACAATGCCTATTTAAAGGAAAGAGTGGTATAGTTCTCAATGATAAAAGAGGGACTCTTTAAGAGCCAATCTCTACTAGTAGCAGGAAGAAAGATGTCTGTTCCAGAATATTTAGAAAGATCAGCTGTCCTAAAGATTAACAGCTCTAATTTGTGCTTGGTCTTTGGGGCTTTTTGTTTCTGGTACTGAGATGTTAAGCAGTCTAGCAACAAAATAATGAAATATCTCTATTGAATAGCTGCACTGTGGTTGGTCTCAGCATAACTTAGCAACTAATGAAGGCCTTTAAAGTTGGGTATAGCCCTCAGTCTGTTACTAGAGGAAGAAATTTAAGACACTAGAAAGTCTACTTGCCTGGAAGCGGGAGAGAGTTGTGTGAGCAACTGCTCTCTCTCTTCATCCCTTCATTCTTTCTTTTTGTGTTTACCTATTCCTTCAGGCCAATACACTAGCCTGAGAGTAGCTGCCTGTCTAATAACTTATTCAACAGTCTTCTAAAAAAGAAGCTACCCATGAGTCATTTCACACTCCCCAAGCCCTGTATACAAATGGCATGAAAGCTCAATCATGTATGGAAACAGTTTTCTTTCCATCAAGGTAATTGATGTATCCTTTTTGAATATGTGTCACAAGACCTGATTGTGTATTGGCAGGCAGCACTTACGCTGGAGAGTGGTGCACCCTTTTGCAGCAAATAACACACAGACCTGCTGTGATAGCACGGACTTGTCACCAGATCCTGCTTGGCAGTGCACGGCTTTGCAATAAACGAGCTGCATTTGCCTTGCCAATGCCCACTGCTTCTGAATAATCCAGGCCTGACGGTTGTCCTTTTACCACCCTGACTTATGAATGCCCTTCTTTTGCTTTATCCAGTTATCAACAAAGCACATAGGCATCTTTTTTTTTATTTTTTAATTTTCTCCGTGTTCCTGAACCTTCTAATACAGTGTCAGTAAAGATTCTCAGCAATTGCAAAAAATGAAGCAAAACTGCTGCGTACAGACAAGGAACTGTCTGACTCCCTGCTTCTTGATTCCACAAAAGAAGCTGAATAAATAATAGCTTTCAGGCTACAGCAAACATAATAATTCACATCTTGCTCCAAGGTATATTTTCAATAAGTTACATAGCCCTTGTCTCCTCAATCTGTTTTTTACTTTGATTTCCACAAGCAGGTCCAGGTTTCTTGGAACACAAGCCTCTGCTATTTCAGGCAATCATGTCATGCAATCCATTTCATACAATCTAACTCTTCTCAAGACCAGGTGGGTTGATTTCCCCCATGCTGTTCTAACTAATGTCATTTTGCCTAATGTTCTTTGCAGCTTCATTTGCCTCATTACGGCCAAAAGAGAGTGCTGGTTTATGGGTAGCTGGTGGCTGTGTTGTACACTAAACCCACATATTCTACTGTTAAGTATCTCTCCTTTTTTACTATGTAAGTCCGTCCCCAAGGTCATCCAGAATTTCATATATAATATCAAAATTCTTTCTACATTTCCTACACTTCTGGGTGTTCACATTGTCAGGCAATTTTTTCTAGCCCATCACTAGTTTCTCTGACACCAACCAATCAAAAAGTGTATACAAAGTGTAATCATTAAAATGAAATATACAGCTCTCTTTTTCTTTAGGATTTTTCATTTTTTAAATATAGGTGTGATTTTGTTTAGCATGACTTGAACGGACTTGTATTTGCATACTTTTGACTGAAACATAATAAAATGGTGATGAGAGACTAAACTCTTCCACCACATTGGGGATGACTGACATTAAAAAGTGTTTTAGATCAAAGTGGTATTTTTTTCCCTTAGGCTCATCTACTTTTGGTGAACTGCTTTTTACTATACAATATATTAATTTTCTATACTGACTGATATTTTCGTACTGCAGGAGCAGGTCCCTGATAATTGGTTTCTCCCACTGGTCTTGTTTAACATCGCAGAAAGAAAAGGCGGCTTTCATAGAGTGGATTTGCTGTCTTCAGGTGTTGGCTTCTACAAACATCACTAGAAAGGATTTAAAAGTCTAGAAAGAATGGGGAAAAGAAAAGAAAAAATGAAGCTTCAGAGGTTAATCAGTAAATTTCCAAAAAATGGCTGAAGTTAGGGACTTGCAGACAGGTATAGACCACACAACTGTCCTTGGTAGTCTTCTGCAACTGGTGAAGCTGAACAGCTGAACCCTATGGTTCTCCAGCTTGAGTGGCATTTTCCTGAGAAATAGCCCAGCTGCTGAGTCCTAAGTAAATGTCAGGTTCTCCTTTTCTGTCTCCTCAGGGGTTTCCCCTCCTGTTTCAAGTCTGAACTAAGATTTTTTTTTTAACATGCCCAAGAGATATGTTTGAATAATGAAGAATTTCAAAGCTGGGATTTTCCCTTTCACACCCTCAGTAAAATTATGACATTTCCAATCTTATCTTAACTAGTATACAGGATATGTCCCTTCAGAGAACTAATACATCCCAACATGACCAAAACCCAAGGAGCATGCCTCTGAAATGAAGACTAGTACCTTTTTCTCTCAGCAACACCCATTCATCTTCAGCGAAAAATATCTTTGAGGGACTCTCCTGGTAGGGTGAATCCAGTTATAACATGGAGAGCTTCACTGAATTAAGTCATATGTCATGGCTTGGATTAGATTCATTGGAAGAAAGAACCTGAAACTTACGGTCTTTCCCTGATTTTATTTGACCTCATTAATCTGCAGGAATAAAAAGTGTAACACTGTGTTGCAGCAGGACCAAAGTTTATCATCACATACCAGTATTGGAGTCAGATTTTTGAAAAACAGGTCTTAAATTCCTTCACAAAACTTAAAGCAAATTACAGTAGTTATGAAATCGGGTAGTCTAATCCAGAGGAGGAATGCATACATGGTCAAACTACATGTCCTAAAGGAATTATGGAGAAAGTGGGGTCACACCTCTTTTCATTCCTCTAATGGAGTTTTGCAAATGACACAGTATGTGCCACAGAATCTGCCATTACTAGAGGAGTGGAGCAGATTTCCATGCTTCCCCATCCCTGTGACTGGAGAGGACATCTCTATTGCCACATGAGGCTATGGCATGGTGGATGGGAAGCCAAATGCTGAACAACAAAGCTGTTGCTCAATGGCAATGTTTGTAAGTGCCCAGCAGGCTCCTACTGGGAAGGTTTCTATGGGAGAAAGGTGGACACCAATGGGTCACCCCCTCACATGCAGTTGGACAAGCCTTGCTGGGTTTGGAGTCTTGTACTTCAGATGCCCTTCTGACATACCTTCATACAGCTTCACTTGCACACTATAGAGAGCTATCTTTACTCTAGTGGAATGCAAAACCACCTTATTTGTGCCCTGTGCTGTCCCAAAAATCCCAGCAGAACAGAAAAAGGCAAACAGGGAAAGCCAAAGTCAACTGCCTCCTCCATCCCTGCTTCTTGTGCAAGAGCACTGTAGGCTGTGTTCCCAACATGCATGGTTTTCCTGCCTTCTCTGCAGAAGTGTCTTTGGGTAGTGCAGCATGGAGACCAAAGGCACCTGCTTCCATAGGATCCCTGCTTTAGGTAATGACACAAATATGTATTTCTGTAAGTGTAGCTGCAACTGAGACAGGATGTAGAACTTTCACCTGCATTAGTGGTGCATAAATAAACCAGAAAATGCATCATAAGGCAAGCATATGGTTGAGAAAACTCACCTATCTCAATATCTAATACAGGGCTTTTTGTCTTTTCCTGTGTGCTGTTGATCAATGTTCTTATACTGCCCACTGTGGTAAAAGCTGCAGTTCTCCATATTGATGGTATAGGCCAAGTCACCTAAGTATCACAGCTTCCTTGCAAGAGCCCATCAGGCTCATTGGTGTGTTTCACTGCCTTAGGGGGGGCTACATTAGTTAATGAAATACGTGTGCTCAAGTTTAGGCACTTATTCTAACTAACCTGCAGAGACAGTTTGGCTGGTATTTCAGCAGGTGACCAGTCCAATGGCTCAAGGGAAGGAAAAGGTGGGTGAAAAGTACTGAGTCCAGTCTTAGTCAGAAGGTGGTGTCTAGGTTTTTAGTAAAGACCTTGGAAGAATCCCCCATCTGACCTTAACTGAAAGTGATACTGTATTTGTAGCCACCAGCTTTGTGTGACGGCAATGATCAAAGCACTGACACATGTTCCTTCTATCTTAACTAAGATCAACTTTAAATTACTCAGTGTTATAGAAGGTACAAACTGTTACAGGCACAACTTTATGGAGTGATTTCACAGAACTTGCTAAGGGGTTCTGACTGCACTTTAACTGAGGGTTTTAACAGGATGCAGGATGTGGGTCTTTTCTCTGACAAGCCTATCTAGAGAAAAATAACCTTTCCTTACCCGTAGTTTGTACGTATTTATACACAAACAAGCACCAGTGGAGGAAACCACACAGTGTTCTCAGTTTTACAGATCAGCTGTTTGACTTCATTGTATGCCTATCTGCCCAGTAATCTGAGAGCACATAGCAACATAAGTGTTGCTGGGCCAAAAATAGTCCTGCCTTCAGCAAACTTTTCTCATACTAACACTGAGCAAAAGCTTGGGTAGGAAATGGTGTCTGTCAGATAACAGCTGCTAATTATAAGAAAATGGGTGAATTAGGATGATATACAATTAAGAAGTCAATTTCTTATGTGTGTATAGTCTTTTTTCAGCATATAGTCGACAGTAAAGACTATTTAATTTTTTTAGTAGTGCTTAAGGTGGTTAACACAGTTCTTTAATGACAGGAACTATTTTACAGTGAAAACTGAACTAACTTTCATTTTCCATTATCGCATTCTTTGCTGGGTTTTCTGCTTATAAAATTTCAAGAAAATGAAACATCAAGAAAAATTTTGTTTTTGAAATTACAGCAAAAGCAGCATGTTCTCTAATCTGTATGAAGCTGTTTTGAATGAAGTGAACAATACATTTTGCAGTGTTTCTATGTCTACATATAATACATATCATAGAATCACAGAATAGTTTGGGTTGGAGGGGGCTTAAAAGATCATCTAGTTCTAATGCCCTGCCATGGGCACGGACATCTTCCCCTAGACCAGGTTGCAGAAATCCCCATCCAACTTGACACATACTGCTACAGCTTCACTTTCTGCTATATCCAAATGTAAAATATAAAGCAAGTATCTACTGTTTTTGTATAAATAAGTGATTTTAATATTTCTCCTAAAGTCAACGCAAATAAGCATATACAAGAAGATGTATCACTTGTAATTTCTTATAAATTTACATCTTTCAGTATAAGTGATCCACAAGATGTCAAGCTGAAACACCCTCCTCTTAGTTCTCTGAAATTCATTTACCTTTCTGAAATGCTCAGAAACTTTTTCTTTTTTGCAGGACTTCTGTGAAATTTATCATGCAAACTAGGAAATACCCTAGGAGAAGATAGCTTTTGAAAGGGACAGAGTCCTTCAAAATGTGGAACTGTGAACAAAATTTAGAAGAGCAACTTGAAAGTTCAGTATACAAGGCATTTAAAATTGCACCCCACCCATAGTACTCTTTAAGACTATCAGAAACAAGACAGATTAATTTACTACTCTTTTTAAATTTCCTTCTCATTCTACCTGTAATACTTAGAAATAAATATACCAATATATTAGAAAGTGAATTTAAGTTTCAGTTCAATATAGTTTGCCTACCTTAAATTGTTGACACAGCTGGGACAGAGTCTTGGATTAGTGAATAGAGGTGGAACAGTGAGTAGATTCACATTTATCTGCTTCTTGGAAACAAACTATTCTTAAAAACAGCTAAGAGGTGGAGGTGGATTTTAATTTTTTTTTCCTGTTTACCTTTCCAAGCTCAAATGCAGACCTCAGTACTAAAAAACCCCAAACTCAAAACATCAGAAAAAGGCATTATATTTGGATAGATTTACAATGGCTTTGAAATCTCCTTTGGAATGTTTCATTTCACAACACATCCACATTGCTTTGGAGGATATTTCAAGAAGGGTAGAAGCACCTCAGGGGAAGAAGAAGCAGATTATTGAAGTAAATGGAGCCTTTCAAGGGGACACCTTTATAATGCTAGAGATGGGGAGCAGATGCAGAAAGGACTTTGACTGAAAAAGATGTTTAGAAAAAAAAGAGTTCTCTTTCAGGAAATAAAGTATGAATCAGAAAAAGTGGGAGTTTATAATACAAGGAGCACTACAATAATAGAAGGCAGAGGGAAGCCATTGTGTACAATGGCAAATAACAAATGAAGGGTTTACAAAAGAGTGTTGCATGTTCACAGCTGCTATAGCTCTACTGAATTTTTAAGCTGCTCTGGTTTATATTTTAGTAATTATTTCAATTATTTCAGTAAACTTGTATCATGGCAGTCTGAGATTTAAATCTGGGGCACCAGAAAAAAACTTCTGGTTTACAGTATTCTGCAGAAGGGTAGCAAAATGGGTGTGGTGCCTCAGTCAGGTCTTTTCTATTTGCCTCTCTGCCCATCACCCGTTGGCAAGCACTTAAAGAATTTCCAGCTTTAGCACCATTATTTGACTGTTCTCCATGAGTCCCTGTTTTCCTCCATTTGTAGAGTACCCTACAAGCATATTTTCATTTGTTTTGTATGATTTGGTTTGGGTTTCTTCACAATTTCAGAGATCTTTTGTAGTTAAGGAGAAAACTATTAGTGTCAGAGTACCCAGATTGTTTCCCATGCATGGATTAGCACTTTGTTATTTTTTGGTGCATTTTACACCAACATTTTGAAAATGACAATTTTGAATTCTAGCTGAATGCTATGTTTGCTAAAAAAATACATTCCACTTACAATTTATTACACTATCCAAAAGCATATTTACCTAGTTGTGTGTGTTTGACAAGTTTCCATCCTGACATTTCCTGGCTCCTGGTTTTCTCTGTATAACAAATACAAGCTTACAATGAATTGCATTGTAACTGGTATTCCAGGGTACAGACTTCAGTTTTACATTGATATTGCAACTTCTTAAACCCTCTTTGATCAGAAAACATTAAATGATCACTTCTAGCATCCTCATATATTCACAAATATTTCAAAGCAAAATAATATTTCTGATATTAACCTAATGAGCTCACCAGAGTTGTTACAGCTGACAGCTCTCAAGAAATGAGAGGTTACAGATAATTTTCCTCTTATGGTTAATCTTGCAGAAAAAAAGAGATGATTTTTGGTCTGTTTTGAAGCCGTGCATCCTGCTTACAATTTTTCTCTTTCTGGAATGGTAAAGTAAGACTTCAGAAAATATTACCTGCAAAGTCAGCAGTAACAGATTCTGACTGAGCCACTAAAGCCACTGCTGAAAAGAGAGGTTTAATGGATGCTTGGAAGACCTGTGTTTCTGGGGAGTTGACAGATTCAGGGAACAGAAAAAGGAGAATGAAAATATTTATTTGTAGATCATGGAGAGTATTAAAGCTGAAAATCTGTGTCAGGTGAAGTATGCTTGCAATAATGTAGTTGTAATAAATATGGGCGGAGATAATATTTTTCTCCTTAAAATGCCTTTATTAATCAGCTCTTACAATGGTTGCTCGAGGGGTTTTGGCCGCCCGGTGTGCCATGGAGGAGGAGGGTCCTTGTCAGCCTTGCAGCAGGAAGTTCAGCAGGGCTGGAGAACTCTTCCCTCGTCGGGAGTATTCCTGGAGTTCTAAATTCCCTTTGTTTTCCTTGGGGTCTCACTTCTGGCTTGGTACTTTCAAGTCACAGCGAGTCACAAAAACTGGAAAAATCAGTTCCCCTGATACTCTACGGTTTACATGGCCTAGTATTGTTTTTTGTGTGTTTTAATTTTACTTAGGTTTATTTTTATAAGGGGTTTTTGGTGTTAAAAGGGTCCCAAGATGCACCTGGGATTTCTAATTTGCATGTACAGGGTTGCCCCGGGAAGCAGGGGCTGCAGGCTCTCATGGCAGTTTCACAACAGCCATGGTGTCTTGGAGGTTTCGATGGTGGGCAGCGCCGGGGCTGTGAGGTGGGGACGGAACGTGGCGGGCATGGGTTCTTTTTTTTTTTTTTTTTTTTTTTTGGAGCGGGGCAGCGGTCTGGCGGCCCGGGTACACGGCATGGGAGCCCGTGGACGCGCCGTCCAGCAACGGCGGCTGGCCGCCCGGCGGCAGCACCACGTGGTGGTTTTGCGGGCTTTGGAGTTTTCCGCGCTGGGGCGCGCCGCCTAGCAGCGGCGGCAGCGGCGGGGGCGCCTAGCCGGGCGGCCCCGCTCACTTTTCGGCTTTCTCGGTGGCGCCTGGCTGCCCGGCGGGGGCGTCTGGCCCTGCGGCTGCCGGGGGATGCGCTGTGGTGGGAACAAAGCCCTGCGGGCCGCTCTTATCGGCTGTGCCACGCTGGAGCGGTTTGGGAGCCGCGGTCGGCGGCCGCGGGGACACACGGCATTGCTCCAGCAGCGGCGGCAGCAGTGGGGACTCTGGGAGTGCGGCCGTAGTGGCGGTGGCGAGCGGGCAAGCTTTCCCTCCTGTCCTGGGTTGACAGTGCTCTCTATCCCATAATCCCATATCGTGGACACCCTTGTTATGTCTAAGAAGGTGATCCGTCCCCTTTAGGGGGGGCGGGCACTGGCCTGCTGGGCTGGCTCCACTTTGGCTTTTGGCTTCCCTGCTTCTAGTCGCTTCTAGTTGCTCGCTGTATCGCAAATTTTTCTGCTAGTTTCTTGCCCTTTTCGTTCTTTTGTTTTTTCTTCCTTTCCTTCTGCCGCCTCTGTGCTCTGTTTGTTTTTTTTTTTTTTTTTTTTTTCCCTTTTCCTCTTCTCCTCCCCCCCCCCCCCCCCCCCCCTTTTAAGATTTAGGACCGGCACCCGGAGCTGATCTGGCTGGAGGAGTCCAAGGAAGATCGCCGGGGCTTGTAAAAGAAGCGGCGCGCCCTCCCCCTCACAGTAACCTGAGCTTTTTCTGTTCTTTTTTTTTTTCCCTTGTGTCGGGGGGTGTTTATTCATTTGTTAATAAACCGGTTTTTTCCACTTTGTGTTCAAGAGATTCCTTCCCAAACCCAGGGTTGGGGGGAGGGGTGGTAGAGGTTTTGTTATTAGGGGATTCCTTGGAGGGTTTCCCCTAATTCAACCCAAACCAGAACATATTTTGGTGCATTGGCCGGGAAACCCGAGTCAAAGAAAGTGGAAAAAACCTTAATAATAATACTGGTGATTCTAATTGTTTGGTGGGTGTATCAGGATGCTTTTTTCTGGACTCGTAATGGCAGTCGGGGTGAAAGCCTGTCAATATTTCTGGTCTCTAGGGTTTTTTGAGGTTTTATTACCTCTGTGGTGTCTAGGGTTATTTCCTTACCCGGAGATAGCTTTAGCATTTCTTCTTATACGTAACTTATGTTGCCGTGGGGCACTAACCAGAATATTGACCGGGCTCGGATTGTTTGTGATTGTTTACAAGAAGGTTGTAAATATGTTTGATGATTCGTTGTTATGGTTGGGCACTCAGTTTGTTAGGGGAGAAGCAGGGGAAGAGGTTTTTCAGCCTCTGTTTTCCCTCTTCTCCTTTGAATTGTTTATATCTTTATTAGGAAATGTTCAGTTTCCCCTGAGTGTCAAAGAGACCATCTTTCTGACATTTAATTTAATAAGCATTCTCTATATTGTCTGCAGTTTATATAAATTGAAAGCTGAGATTTCCAAAGGGGCTAATGAGACTTCTGAGTTACCAGCAAACCCAAGTAGGAGAAATCTTGAGTGGAGTGGGAAATGGGAAGATATGGGCCAAATTTTAAAGGAATTTTCCGACCCTATAGCCTGGGACTTTCCATCTGAACAAATTCAGAACCCAGCCGAGGTGGCTAAGTATTTGAAAGAGAGGTGCCAGGGTAATACCAAGGAGAAAAGGATTATTACAGTGAGCTGGGCCCTGGCATATGTTTATCGCACTCTCTTAGATACTGAAGGGCAGCAGACAGAAAACAGGGAACAGGGAGATAAGCTAGTTACTATCCCAATTACTCAGGCTGCAGCTAGTATCCCAGGCTCCAGGCCAGTAGTCGAATCAGACAGCAGGGCTCAACCGAGGGCTGTTGCTGCTAATAGAAGAGGCGGAAAGTGTACAACTAAGACCGATCGCAAGGTGGAGGATGATGATGATAATCCAGGAGAAGGACCTTCACAAAAATCAGAAACTACATCGAGGGGTGTAGATTCTGGAGCCAATATTGATTCATTTTCCCTAAAGGACCTTCGAGGCCTGAGGAAAGATTACAGACGACAACCTGATGAATCTATAATAAGTTGGTTAGTCCGCCTTTGGGATGCTGCAGGGGAGGCTACAGTTCTGGATGGCACTGAAGCGAGGCATTTGGGATCTCTGTCGCTAGACCCTGTTATTGATCAGGGCATGATGAGGGAGGCTAGCCCTCACAGCCTCTGGGAACGGATTCTGGACGGTGTAGCACAAAGATACCTGTGTGCAGATGACCTTTATTTGCAGCAGACACAGTGGAGGACCATAGAACAGGGGATCCAACGTCTGAGAGAGATGGCAGTAGCAGAGCTTATCTTTTCAGATGACATAACAACTAGGAATCCAGACCTGGTAGCATGTACACCTGTAATGTGGAGGAAACTTGTGCGACTTGGGCCATCTGAATACGCCTCTGCCCTAGCAATAATGAAGCGAGAGGAGACAGATGAGACTGTGCTCGATATGGCAAAAAAGCTTCGAGCATATGCTGATGCTGTACATGGCCCAACTCATGCCAGAATTGCAGCTGTGGAAACACGACTGCAGAAATTAGAGGACAAAATAGAGGAGAATCATAGGAAACTCAGGGAAGAGATTAAGGAGGACTTCCTCCAAATCTCGGCTGTGCAAATTAGAGGCCCTGGTATCCAACGCAGGCGCTCCTTTGATGGGGAGAGAAGGTACACCCCACGAGCTGAGTTGTGGTTCTTCTTGCGTGAATCTGGAGAGAACATGAGGAGATGGGATGGAAAGCCCACTGCTGCTCTGGCACAACGGGTACGTAATTTGAAGGAAGGTAGGATTCAAAGAGGAAGTCTCACTAAACAGAGAGCAGCTCCAGTTATTCGCAGTCAGGATGTCAAGTATGATGTCGATGATGACATGTCCGATCCCCTTGAAGGAACCTCTAAGACATATACCCCAGGGAAGAAGGATAACCATGCTTAGAGGGGCCCTGCCTCTAGCCAGGTAGAGGTTAGGGAAAATCGTGTGTTTTGGACTGTGTGGGTTCGTTGGCCTGGCACATTGAAGCCACAAGACTATAAGGCTTTGGTTGACACTGGCTCGCAGTGTACCTTGATCCCCTCGAGATGTGTAGGGGCAGAATCGATTTCTATTGCTGGTGTGACTGGGGGATCACAGGACTATACATTGGTGGAGGCAGATGTGAGCCT
The DNA here is from genome assembly GCF_965231275.1 of Zosterops lateralis. Classification (NCBI taxonomy): domain Eukaryota; kingdom Metazoa; phylum Chordata; class Aves; order Passeriformes; family Zosteropidae; genus Zosterops; species Zosterops lateralis. The sequence goes on from NC_139765.1 coordinate 30,183,138, forward strand.
GACTAAGAATGAGTGGAAGAAACACCCTATTGCGACCGGCCCAGAGGCCCCATGCATCTTGGGCATAGATTACCTCCGGAGTGGGTATTTTAAAGACCCGAAAGGGTTCAGGTGGGCCTTTGGAGTAGCGACTGTGATGGCAGAAAGTATTCGACAGTTGAACACCTTGCCTGGACTGTCCGAGAACCCGATCACCGTAGGACTTATGAAGGGAGAAGAACAAGTAGTACCAATTGCCACTTCAATAGTGCATCGGCGGCAATATAGAACCACTCGAGATGCTGTGATCCCCATCCATAAGATGATTCGAGAGCTGGAAAGCCAAGGGGTGGTCAGCAAAACCCACTCACCCTTTAATAGCCCAATCTGGCCGGTGCGGAAATCTGATGGAGAATGGAGATTGACTGTGGATTATCGTGCCTTGAATGAAGTGACCCCACCTCTGAGTGCAGCCGTACCAGACATGCTGGAACTGCAGTATGAGCTAGAGTCCAAGGCAGCGAAGTGGTACGCCACTATCGATATTGCAAATGCATTCTTCTCTATTCCTCTGGCAGCCGAATGCCGGCCTCAGTTCGCCTTCACATGGAGGGGAGTGCAGTACACCTGGAACAGACTGCCCCAGGGGTGGAAACACAGCCCCACCATCTGCCATGGGCTGATCCAGGCCACACTAGAAAAGGATAAGGCCCCAGAACATCTACAATATATTGATGATATCATTGTGTGGGGAGACACAGCCAAAGAAGTGTTCGAAAAGGGAGAGAAAATCATCCAAATTCTCCTGGAAGCCGGCTTTGCTGTTAAGAAGAGTAAAGTTAAGGGACCTGCTCGAGAGATCCAGTTCCTAGGAGTGAAGTGGCAAGATGGACGGCGTCAGATTCCTACGGACGTTATTAACAAAATTACAGCTATGTCCCCTCCAACGGATAAGAAGGAAACACAAGCTTTCTTAGGTGCCATAGGTTTCTGGAGGATGCACATTCCGGAATACAGTCAGATTGTGAGGCCCCTTCATCTGGTTACCCGCAAGAAGAACGATTTCTATTGGGGTCCTGAGCAGCAGCAAGCTTTCACCCAGATCAAGCAGGAGATTGCTCATGCTGTAGCCCTCGGCCCAGTCAGAACGGGACCAGATGTGAAGAATGTGCTCTACTCTGCAGCTGGGAGTCATGGTCTGTCCTGGAGCCTTTGGCAAAAGGTACCTGGTGAGACCCGAGGCCGACCACTGGGATTTTGGAGTCGGAGCTACAGGGGGTCTGAAGATAACTACACCCCAACGGAAAAGGAAATCTTGGCCGCCTATGAGGGAATCCAAGCTGCTTCAGAGGTGATCGGTACAGAAGCACCACTGCTCCTGGCACCCCGACTACCAGTGCTAGGGTGGATGTTTAGAGGAAAGGTTCCCTCCACCCACCATGCCACCAGCGCTACCTGGAGCAAGTGGATTGCCCTCATTACACAACGCGCCCGAGTTGGGAAACTGAATCGCCCTGGAATTTTGGAAGTAATCACGAACTGGCCCGAAGGTGAAAGTTTCAGCGTCGCAGATGAAGAACAAGAACCAGTGACTCGGGTTGAGGAAGCTCCGCCATACAACCAGCTGCCGGCAGAGGAAGCACGTTATGCTTTATTCACCGATGGTTCCTGCCGCGTCATAGGGATGAGTCGGAGGTGGAAAGCAGCTGTCTGGAGCCCCACACGACTGGTCGCAGAGGCCACTGAAGGAGAGGGTGGATCCAGTCAATTTGCTGAACTCAAAGCCATTCAACTGGCCCTAGATATTGCAGAAAGAGAGAAATGGCCAAGGCTCTATCTGTATACCGATTCTTGGATGGTAGCCAACGCTCTGTGGGGATGGCTGAAGAAATGGAAAGAGGCCAACTGGCAGCGTAGAGGAAAACCCATTTGGGCTGCTGAAGAGTGGAAAGATATTGCTGCCCGGTTAGAGAAACTACCGATGAAGATTCGCCATGTAGATGCCCATGTCCCCAGAAGTAAAGCTAATGAGGAGCAGCAAAACAATCAGCGGGTAGATCAAGCTGCAAAAATAGGAGAGTTGAAGATAGACCTAGACTGGGAGCACAAGGGAGAGTTGTTCCTAGCACGATGGGCCCATGATGCCTCAGGTCACCAAGGTAGGGATGCCACCTATAAGTGGGCACGAGACCGAGGGGTGGATCTAACCATGGACAGCATTTCTCAGGTTATCCATGACTGTGAGACGTGCGCTGCCATTAAACAAGCCAAGCGGATGAAGCCCCTCTGGTATGGAGGGCGGTGGTCTAAGTACAAGTATGGGGAGGCCTGGCAGATTGATTACATCACACTGCCTCAAACCCGCCAAGGCAAGCGCCATGTGCTGACCATGGTAGAAGCCACCACGGGATGGTTGGAAACCTACCCTGTGTCTCATGCTACAGCCCGCAATACTATTCTGGGCCTTGAAAAGCAGGTCCTTTGGAGGCACGGTACTCCCGAGAGAATTGAGTCAGACAACGGGACTCATTTTAAAAATAATCTTATTAAAACCTGGGCGAGGGAACATGGCATTGAATGGGTGTACCATATCCCCTACCATGCACCAGCTGCAGGTAAAGTGGAGAGGTACAATGGGTTGTTAAAAACCACCCTGAAAGCATTGAGTGGGGGGTCCTTAAAAAACTGGGAACAGCATTTAGCGAAGGCCACCTGGCTAGTTAACACCCGAGGTTCTACCAACCGAGCGGGTCCTGCTCAGTCCCAGCTCCTTAATATAGTAGATGGAGATAAAGCTCCAGTGGCCCATGTTAGAGGTTTGTTGGGAAAGACAGTATGGATCAACCCTTCCTCGAGTACAGACAAACCCATCCGTGGAATTGTCTCTGCTCAAGGACCAGGTTATACGTGGTGGATAATGCAGAAAGATGGAACAACACGATGTGTACCTCAGGGAGATCTGAATGTGGGGTGAAACAGAAGGAAACGTGTAAGTGTCAAAGGTTTGAGCAAGTAAGATGAATGGAAATGTGTAAGTGTCAAGGGTCTGAGTAAGTGAGATGGGAGTTTTTTATTGTGTGTCCACGATATGGGATAAGGGGTGGAATGTCCTGGGTTGACAGTGCTCTCTATCCCATAATCCCATATCGTGGACACCCTTGTTATGTCTAAGAAGGTGATCCGTCCCCTTTAGGGGGGGCGGGCACTGGCCTGCTGGGCTGGCTCCACTTTGGCTTTTGGCTTCCCTGCTTCTAGTCGCTTCTAGTCGCTCGCTGTATCGCAAATTTTTCTGCTAGTTTCTTGCCCTTTTCGTTCTTTTGTTTTTTCTTCCTTTCCTTCTGCCGCCTCTGTGCTCTGTTTGTTTTTTTTTTTTTTTTTTTTTCCCTTTTCCTCTTCTCCTCCCCCCCCCCCCCCCCCCCCCCTTTTAAGATTTAGGACCGGCACCCGGAGCTGATCTGGCTGGAGGAGTCCAAGGAAGATCGCCGGGGCTTGTAAAAGAAGCGGCGCGCCCTCCCCCTCACAGTAACCTGAGCTTTTTCTGTTCTTTTTTTTTTTCCCTTGTGTCGGGGGGTGTTTATTCATTTGTTAATAAACCGGTTTTTTCCACTTTGTGTTCAAGAGATTCCTTCCCAAACCCAGGGTTGGGGGGAGGGGTGGTAGAGGTTTTGTTATTAGGGGATTCCTTGGAGGGTTTCCCCTAATTCAACCCAAACCAGAACATCTCCCCCTGCCCCCGGCGGCGGTCCGGCGGGAGCGCCCGGAGTGGGGATGGCGTTTGAAGGGAACGGGCTCGCCCGCTCTCGAGGTCTGTTTTTAAGGTGGTCCGGGGGGGGGGAGCCACGGAGGTGGCTTTTTACTGTTACATTACAAGATAAACATTCAAGATATTAATACACTTATTACATAACAATCAGGGGTTTCAATTCTCCAAATTTCATTTTTATCATATTGCTGTATAGTATTTTGGTCTGCTTGTGGTCAACCCTATAGAGAACCATACTGCACAAAGGAAAGCATGCTTCAGTTAAAAAATTGGTTTTTATCTGGAATTGCTTTAAGAACATTTCAAGTCCAAGATGACCACACTCTTTTAACTAATCTGTACAGAGCTGGTGATGTGAAGACAGTCTTGAAGTACGTAAATGTGATGTCATGGAGCAAAGCCTAGGAACGAGAAGTATTTATCCCATGGGTCAGTTATTAGAAAGGAGAGAAAAGGAAGCCATGAAGTCCCAGAGAAAGAAGCCTGGGAGTTGCTTACATAAAAAAAGGAAACTGAATATAAAATATTGAATAACTGACAATTCCCTCCCTCTATTTCTGTAAACAGGGAGAAGACGACAAAAGCGTAAAAAATTGGCGTCTCCAACAATTTAATGAAATACATGGCAGTGTTGATGTAGAACTTGGATAAAAATATCTCCAGTGTCTTGCATTTCTTTCATGAATAAGCTTGCTCTCTCACATTCTGTTCTTAAAAAGCTTTCTTTTTGATTTTCGTTGTGGAATTTGAAGTGCAGTGATCTTCTCAGGCGTGTCTCCTGAATGTAGGTCAGCCATTTAGTGAACAGAAGTCAGTACCATGTGGCTAAGAAACAATCATATGACTCCATTTAGCAGTAAGTGGTGACTCTTTTTGGACAAAGAATTTGATTTACTATTACAAATAGGGAACAACGTGATGAGTCCAGTGAGACCTACAGCTATGTGTACGGTCATTCATCTAACATTAGCATTCACAGCTGCAAGTACTGTACTTGATGGATTCCTCTTTACATATAATGTTGGTCTCTTGGCAGTGAGAAGCATGCTTTCTTTTGAAAGAAATTATTTCTGACAGAATGCAAACTTGGAAAGTTAATTTTCCTTCCAGAACTACTCTCAGCTGTATACACTTAACCTTCTTAATGATTTCTTTATATTTAGTAATATCATTCACCTTTAACATCCTGCTAGATACAGTTTGGGACTAATAGAATGATATGATAATGTTTCTAAAATACTTTTCCAGATTAAAAGAAAAAAAATATTTATCCATTTATCTCATAGTATTTTAACTCATTCATTGAAACTCAGCCAATAAAAACAAATATTTAATATAAACATGAAGGACCTAGCATTTCCCTGCAGTGCTGAGAATATTGATATAGTCTTTAAATGTTAATTTGTCAGAAGTCATGGATACTCATGCTGAAGAGACAGACATTCAGAGACCTATTTTAGCTTTATGCATGTGAGTAGTCCCATAGAAGACAGAAAACTACTCACAAATGTAAGAGTAGGAGTCTTTTTCTTCAACAGAATAATATGGAAATTACTGTGTTTACAGGCTGAGCCAGAGGAGAAGGGCTTTTGTTAAATAATTGTCTCCCTTTAGACTTCAGAAACCTGGAAAGGTGTTTTTAATGCCCTGTAGTCATGTATGTAAAGGAATTACCCATACCAATCCCTTTGATGCTCCAAGGCCTGAGGCCTCCTCTGTGCAGAGGACAAACAGAGTGGACATCCCGTGCCCTGAAGGTCTGAGCAGATAAGGGTTTTTTGGAGCCGGTGAAATTCCCAGCACAGCTACAATAGGTTGGTGGTGCTGCTGTCCTTACAGTGGCTTAACTGGGTACATGACTGCTCTGTCTCAGAGGGGTATTCCTCTGCAGCCATGCCCCTCCTGAGGACAGAGTTGGCAGGTGGAGCAAGAAAGGGGCATAACACCAGAACAGCCACAAAAGGAAGATGGGATCTCTGTGCTGCAATGGGGTTGGACAGACTTTTTTGGTTTGGTTTCATGTGCATCAGAGAGGCTGAGGTTTGGTTAGAAAGGCTGATAAATTAGTGAGAAGAAAGAACTCCTGAAGACACTGAGGACAAGAGATGGCACCGGGTGGGGAGAGGTGATGAGAAGGGCAAGGGAGGATGTAACTGAGGTGAAGAGAATGCAGCCATAAGTCAAATGTGGTTTGGGCAAACAGGTAATTAGTAAACACTAGGCTCTTGCAGTTTCAAAGCAGTAGGAGCCTATTTTCTTAACTATTGTGATGAGCTTTTTTAAACAAGAAACTGCCTTTTCTAACTATATTCTCCCAGATAAGCTTTGAACTGACTAGAGAGAGATTAATCTCCATTGTTGGCAGTATCAGGAAGGGCAAAAATTATCTGAATACTGATTCAAGAAGTGTTGGGACACTCCTGGGAGTTTATAGCTTCTCTTCAGGGCAGAGAGAAAGGAGGAGAAGCTGGGAAAAGAGCTTTATAAAGCTGAGAAGGGCCAAGAGCACACCTGTGAACACGGCAAGCAGAATTAGGACTTTGCAGAATTGGCAGATGAGTAGCAGACTAAGAAGAAATAAGTGCCAATGTGTTCTGATTAGGGCTGGATAGACTCACAGGAGCTTTTGCTGCTCTGAGTTGCAGTTATTTGGCTATTAGGTTATTTGCCTGCTCTAGGAAGATGCTTCTTCATTTGGCTGCACTCCTGCTTTGCTGAGATACGTGCTTGACTATCTACAGGGCTACTCAACAGGAGCACCTTCACATTATAGTAGGCAGCCTAATCTGTACTAACAATAGACAACAATTAAAAGCAGATCCCATTATCCTACAACATCATTAGATTTGTCTCTAGTGGGTGTGCAGAAAGATGAGAGAAGGGATTAGGTGGTTACTTAATTAGGACTCCTTACTTCTTCAGCTGATCTCAGGCCACTGATGTTTTTGCCTTGGACTGGAGATGACTAAAGGTCATTGAACAGTATTGGGTAAGCAAAAGAGATGGTTTATAGCTGGAGACAACAGATGCCTGATCCCACCTTTATTTTATAAAGACTACTAGGTTAGAAGTGCCAGATAGTAAGAGGAGAGAGAGTATGAGATATGATCTAATTTCATCCAGCCTACAGAATCCCATATGTTGCTTCATGAACTTCTCATTGCTTGAGAATAAACAAGGAGGGCATATTTTAGCTTGATACATTGTGAAACATCATACACCAACACAGACAGTGCTGTATTCCACACTAACTTAGAACTCCCTGTTGCTTGTTTGACTTCAGAAAGCAAAACTGGCTCTCGTTTCAAAATTCTCACCTCATGTTTTCAAATATATCCAGTATGCTTCTTTATTAGCTGTAGCAATGTAAATACAGGATCAAATAAATTTCACTTGGCTGCCTGTGTAGAGTTGCAGCATTAGTAAGTGTGCTACTCTTTCTGGCCCAGGGTGAGACAAAAGCATCTATATGTGCATTGATTTCCACAGCTTTATCTTTTAAACACCTTGTGTTCAACATATGTGAAATGATTAAAAAGTATTCTATGGTGCCCTCTTGTCTGCCTCATTTTGTCACACTCAGAGATAAAACAAAACCAAACCAAAACAGAAAACCTCAGGGCATTTTAGAGGAGCCACATGAGTGATATCCTGGACCTTTTATTCATTTCATGAAAGACATTAGCGACTGATAATGATAGCCTGTCAGATAATACCAGAGCCAAATACTAATCTCAACTTCTTAGCTACCTGCTAACCATTTACTGCAAGGGTTCCTAGAGTTTGAATGCTTGAAAAAATTCAACAGAGAGAAAGCCATTATTCTGTCACCTTGTTAAAATACAGCTATGGTGGTACTGCTCAAAAGCGTTTACAGTGCCACAATGGAAACACAGATAGTGCAAAGTCATGGTGCTACAGAGCCATCTATCTTAATAATGTCCATTAAAATTAGTTTCATAAGAGTTGTATTCTTTTAAAATTAATTTTCAAGGTTTTTCATCTGAAAGAAAATAAATGGAACATAGGATACATGGATAGTTTAAAGCTGAGATATTCCTAGTTAGGATACATGGTAACTTTGTTAGTGATGTCTTGTTGTTGGACTATTTCCATAGGTACCAAAGCATGAAGAATTTGAAAATGGAAACCAAAACTGATGCCATCATGTTATTATTCTCATAGTGCTTTCTGCTGCCTATTAGCTTCCTGAGTTTTGTCCTGTATTTCCCTTTTACATCTGTTTCCATTGGTCTTCTCTTCAACCCTCAAGCATCATGCAGCAAATTGTGAATAACTTTCCTTAACCATTTAATCACATTCTCAAACCTTTATCAGAAAAAACCCCCACTTTTCAACTGGAGGAAAACAAATGCCAGCAAACAGAAGGCATGCACAAACCCTTGTTTCTTTATCCCCCCATATGAGTTATAACTGGTGGAGAGATTCTTGTTTTGGCTGTGTTGCCAGTATATTTTCCTCCAGAAACCCACTGACACTGCAGAAAATCTGAGCACAAACAGTAGTGGTTTTTCCATTGTACATAACCAAACAGAGAGTATGGGAAAGCTCCTGAAGTCATAACACAAAGGGAAGAATGGATGCAATTTAGTCTAAACAAGATTTATTTAAGATTTAAGCAAAATTTTTTCCCCTTAGGGAATTACGATGCTATTTTAATGTGTATTTCTGGACATTTAACACATTGCTGCAATCACTTTAAGATGACTTAAACATATGCACACTTATTATTGTTTATTCTTTCTGTCATCTCATACATTTTAATTCAGCTGCTCTTTATTTTGAACCCTCTTTGATGTATCCTGATTTAGGTCTTGCCAAACTGAGAACTCTTAATCAAGAGAAGAAATACTTCAAAAAGATTTTCTGGCATTAGGTTTTCTTTCCCTCTTCTCTCTCTTCTTCTTTGCTTCCTTTTTTTTTTTTTTTTTTTTTTTTTTTTTTTTTTTTTTTCTTTTTTTTTTTTCTCTTTTTTTTAGTAGTAGTAGAGTGCAAAGAGGGAGGAGAGAATTAAAACATGGACCTTGCTCTTCACAGATGTGATCATACAAAATATTTTGCTGCTGCTTCCCAAATTTCTTTGAAGCATGCTCTGGTTTTTTTTTTTGTTTTGTTCTGTTTTTTTTTTTTTAATGAAGCTCATCACACAGTTCATGGCATGTGGGTTAGAAATTGTCTTGTCGTTAGGTACCACTACTTCCTGCAGGAGTCTGAAATTTTCACTATGATGTACCATTGCACCAAACTGTGATGTAACTTTTGTTAGACACCAAGACAAGTTTTATTAATTTTGGCAGATATAGTAGTAGCTGCAGAAACAATAACTGCGCACACTCTCTGATAGTGATTCTACTCTGAACAGGATCAGGTTCAGTCCTGCCAATTTCCTATTCTGGTCTTTGGTGGCTGGCAAGCAGACAGAAGGCATTCAGGGGAGTGAAATAACATCTTCAGGATGACACACAGATTAATGCAAACTCAATATTAAGTTGTAAATGATCATGATACTTATGGTGAATTTTGGTTAGTTTCTGGCTAAGGAGACCCCTCACCACCTGCCTGGCTTTGGCTGCATACCCTTGTTGTCTCTGTGGGACTGCTTGCGCCAGGATTTCTGCCCTAGCAGTTTTACCTCCTTTTTCCAATTCAAATAGTTTCTGATCTCTGTGAAAAACCGTGATCATATCTGAAGAAAAATATTTTCATACTTTGTTTCAACTTGATAAACAATCCTTAAGAGATGGACTTAGAAACAGCCTTTTCAGCTCACTGTTAGTCAATTAATTCAATTAAATTGTTCTCCCCTTCCAACTGAGATGAAATCTGATTGGTCCCCAGGTTACAGACAGGCACTTGACATTTCATTTTTCTGTAATGAAGTGTTGATTGTTAGAAAATTCATTTAATTCACATCGCTACGTTCTAAGCTACTTCTATTCAAAGTGAGGGACACCTGCATCATGGAAATCTCCCTTTGAGGTACTCACCTATAGCCCTGTTTGCAGTTAATGGAGCATCACTGACACATGTGGGATATGTTTTGTCTTTCTAGAGATGTCTGAAGTAGATAAAATGAATGAATTGTTATTTTTCTCCCTGGTCACAAAGGAGTCTATGTGACCATACATAGAACATTTCAAGCAGCCTAATATGGAAGAATGAATTTCACACTATGAAGCCACATATCCAAAATTCCCAGTGTAATAAAATTGTGATAAACAAGATTCCATGTGTGATCTCATGATATGATCACAGAATGAATAACAGAATGTTTAAAATTAGAATACTACACTCAGCTGAGAGTTTGTCTGAGTCAGCCACAACTTCTGATATTGTTCTGGACATCCACAAAGAAATGAAAAACTGGAACTGGAGCAATCTTGTGTTTTTCTGGATGCAGAGCTAAGGAGAAATTTAACCTAAAAGACAGATTTCTGCACTGGGAGGAAATTTTCCTCAGCTTTGTGAGTATTGTGTGCCAGTAGTACAATCTCACTCTGTGTCATACATCCAGAGAGGACTTGGACTCAGTGCATTAGAGCTTTCATAGTTTTGGGATAACGTGGCTTGTGTTGTCTTCTTCTCAGGTCATCTTTATATCACATCACCTTCTGCTACCCTGAGGTGTTATCTCTCACATATTTCTTTGTGACATTTTGATATCTCTTATTAATTTCTTGGATGTGTTTACAGTTTTCCTTTTACCTCCTTGATGCATTTCATTTCCCATGAATGTTCCAAACTTCTGTCTGAATTGTTCAGTTAATACCTGGCTCAACATTTTCTCCAGTACCCACAGTTTACTTTCTAGCATATTCTGGAAAAACCACACATACACAATTAATTATTTCCTTTTACCTTCTTGCTTGTGGCTCTGATTTTCCCTGGAATTTCAGTGTATCTAGCCTCCTTTTTCTTATGTTATAGTTATTGATTTGTGTTTTTCACATGATTTTGAAATTTAAATATTCTCTCTTTTCATTGTAATTTGTGGCTGCAAACCTGCTGGTGTCTGTTTGATACTGCAGTGCCATTTCATGTGGATAATCTGTGTCATCACGCTTTCACATTTTAGTTTCATGAGGCAGAAGGGCATAAAAAAAATCCAAAATCTTCACATAAAGTCTCTGGTGTATCTCAGAGATATATATTGATATGATATATTACTTAAATGACATAAAAGCTGTCTGTTTGGCAGTATTACTGCCAACAGTCAGTCACGAATGAACTATTGATCCTTCATGCTTTAAGGTTTGAATTAGAGGGAGTCAGGTGTTTGGAATTAAATATGTGTGATGATCCTGCTGAATCAGAGACAAGGATTTGTCCTTCATTTCTATTCCCATTAATCTAGTCCAGCTGAAAGTTTACAAAGCATGTGCTGCCCAGAGAAAAAGATCTATAAAAGGACTCATATCTATCATGTCCTTGAGTAAAAGAATTATTACAGTATTTTTAAACTAGTGTTTTGGGTTTTTTTTCAATGGTGTAGATTTCCATAATCTTTTACTGTTCAATAACCTTTTTACTACTTTACAGTTTCATCTTAAAAATCCGCCCTTAGGAAACCCCAGGCAAGCCAGTATTCCTGAAGCAACTTTTCTTGTAATCATACTATTTCAAATGAATGCTCTTAGGGTAGGGTAATGCAGAAGGTGATTTTAACCCAGCAGAGGAAGCCACATCCTACATGAGGATCTCTTTGAAGGAGTCTAGTCAGGTTTGTACTTGGCAGTGCTGGGGCAGGCCCTCCGTAGAAACGCAGTGATCAAAGTCGGACTGAACTGACGGGATCTTTTCCCATGACTGTGTTTGACGTTAGGAAAGTATCACATCCTTGTGACAGCCGTGTCCCTTTGTTGATGGTTCCACTTCAGCATTTGCCTCTGCCACTCCTCTAGATGCAGGTTAGATAAGTAGTTACCCTTTGGTGTAGTTCCACAGCCCTCTTTCAAAATGCCGTATATGTGTGGAGTAAAAAAAAAAGATATTAGATTACCAGCATAAGCTTGATATGCAAATTCCCCAAACCTATCCTTATAAATGTTTAATGAAAAAATACAGTAAAAATTCTTAGGCAAGCCATGCTGAGGATCTCCATATAGAACAACTGGCCACTACATTTCTGTGATCAGATTTTGGATTCTGTCCCACTCTGTTAATTTGTTTTGCTTTGAACAGTTAAGAACAGTAGATAAAGCAGCACCTTCACACCCTTCAATATTTTGTTTAAGAATTTATTTTCTGAGTTCTGAACTACATCACATGGTGGAAACTTTTAAGATTAAATTACACAATGTAAGTATGGTCAAAAGAAGCTATTTAAAAATATTACTCAAGGAATCATGATTTTGCATCTCATATATTTGAAGAGTACACACCTGTAAGAATTAATGACTCCAGTACTTACGGGGAATAAATGGATTTCTTTAGTTGTTCACACCCAAGGTATTGGCAAACTGTGCAAATTACGTAAAAAATTACCTGATTCAGTTCTAGGCACTGAATCACACACCTGAGCAATGGTCAATTTAAGCAAAATTTCTATTTCAGGAAAACAAGAAAATTCTCTACTCCTGTTAATCTTGAAATGTTAATTGCATAAAGAAGAATGGCTTATGCATTAAAAAATTATAGTTGAAAATTTTCCAATAGGGATAATGCTGTTACAATGACAGCAAAGCCTTGGATTGAGACATGTCCATACTGATACAAAACAGACTAAAAAATGGAGTAATTTAGATTTTTCTTTTGAAATTAAAATAACACTTTAAAACCAGTACATAGCATTATGAATCATAGTATTACAGCAAGGGAAAAAAAAAGATAATATAGCAGAAAAGGTTATGGCTTTAGGAAATGAGAATATTCTAATTACATTTGACAAGTTTTCTATAATATTATCTTTAAAGAAAATTCAAAATTTCAATTTTTTAAATTTTTTAAAAATTTTTGTTCTTTAAAGTTCAGCTGCAACTATTGCCCTTACAATTTAGAGCCGTGTTGTGTTTTGGTAAACTGATTTTCTCAGTCAAGTTTTCACACTTTACACAAAGTTGTAGACTCACCAGTTCTAGTCAAACCCAAAAGGTACAATTCTTCTGCATTTCAAAGTGCAAGTATTGGCTGCATCTATGTGTCAGTGAAAAAGAGAGGAAGTGTTTCATTTGCAATGAATTCTCATGAGATTGCCAAACTGTTATTTCATGTGTTTTACTACTTTGGGGCAGGTATTTTTGTTAGATTACACCAGTACTGGGGGCATCCCATAGCTACTGGAATATTACAAGAATAGTAATGACAATGTTCATTGCTGCTCCTGCTAGAAGTAGTAGGTGAGGATACTGCTAGCAGAAATGGAAAAAATTAGTACAGGAAGCATGCAAGCTGGTGTGAGAAAATTTCCTGACATGTGAGAAATTGCAAGTTATGGAATATTTCTCTAAGGGAAGTGATAACAACTTCATTGCTTAAGATGCAAGAAGATGTAGAATGAAACAGGACAAGTTACTAAATATTAAACTGTAGGAAAAAATTAGACAAAGGGACTAAAGAATGTCTTAAATCTTTTTATTGCTAAATTTTTCATAAAAATAATATAGAAGACTAAATTGGTTTCTTGGAAGTTTCTTGAATCTACATAATTATTTTCAGTGCATTCTTTCAAATAAGACATATGTCCATCCACACCTCCGTGAAGTCATCTACCCTGGCCCACACACCTTAATGAGTATGTCATAACCCATAATCTGCTGCTTCTGTGCTGCCAGCACTCATGGTGTGTTGAAGTGGGAAATACCTGCTGAACCATCTCTGTACTTAAGAGGATGATAATTAAATTAATTCAGTTTATATATGTATAATAGGTGTAAGCCTAAATAATCACATTCAGAATTTTATGTGCACTCCTGTTTACAGAATTCATGTGACTGTTGGAGTAGAAAATGTCCAGATTTCATTTACAGACCATATCACCTGGAGTCAGTCTAGCCAAGGCTATCCTAAATTTTCTCAGCAGATTAGTGAATTTTGCTCTCTCCTTCCTGTATGTGGGGTGACCAGCTCAGGCTTAGAGGACAGTCAGTGGAGCAAGACCTGGGAAAACCAGCAGAGGTCAAGGGAGCGGCCTAGGGAACTTACAGCAAAGCAAGAGACTTGAAAATAGCTACCAAGTGTCTACATATTTCCAGTAGTCTAGGTTTGGGAGGAAAAGGAAACCAATGATCTGGTGTAAGTGGACACTGCTTCCGCCTGTCTCTCAGGAGCAGCAGGCTGGAGAGTGCCAGTGAGAGTTTCCAGGGCAGTCGGTCTTCTGGCTGGAGAAGTAAAAGGAAGGTTGCTACCCTAAGAAATCTCTTGCCTATAACATAGCCCTAAATCTAGAATGGCCAGCTCACCTAGTGGTGAGATGGTATCATTCCACCATGTAGTTTATGGTGTAACACCACGTTACACCCTGTAGTTTATGGTGTAACAAAAATCTGGTAGCATATGCCAGCATTTCAATATGGAACACAGTATAAAAATGGCAGAATATCAGACTACTTGGAGACAAAATCCACAGTGAATACTGAGTAGTAAAATTTTTTTTCTTGGAATTAAATTATCTGACATAATGCAGTCAAAATGAAAATATTTAGCTCTTAGGGAAGGATCTGATAAGAATACACATTTGAATTTTATTGTATTCTGATAGCTTTCACAGTTGATTTACAGAAAATAGTTGTACTCCACCCTGCAGTACCATATACAAGGAAATAGCAGCTTTAATGAACAATGAGGAATGTCCTTTGTGACCTTGTTTTGTAGAGCCTTGTTTTAAAGTATAAAAGATTGTTGAATTATAACAGAATAATCTTCACGGTTCTCAACTTTCTACTTCCAAATTCTACAAGTGTAATGTAAAGTGTAGTCTTGATTTCAGTTTATTCATGCAAGGAGAACTTCAGCTCAGATTCTTCTATAGAAATTCAGTATTTATTATCAGTCTTTTATTACATTTGATCTCAGTCAAACACAGCTGGGTGAGGTTTATTCCATAGTTGTTAGACAGAGTATACATAATGAATAAGTAAGGTCTGTTCTCATATTTTCAGGGTAAGCATTTCCCATAACTTATTGTTTTTAAGGACTGAACTTCAAAGGCCATTACTGCTGTAAATATTCAAATCCTAAGTAGTTTTCATACAAAGTAAAGCAAAATTAATTTCTATCTGGGGCTCAGGCTCCAAAGGTAACAGTCTCAACCTTTTTTTAGATAAAGATTTGGTGTCCAAAATAAAGGAGTAGTGTTCCGTGAATTGCTTGTTTGCTGCTGCATAGCATCATATGTGAAAGTAAAAAAGCTCTGGAAGTGAAATGAGATTGCTTACTCTTGTAGGAAAATGTCCTGTTGGAAAGATCCGGTTTCCAGGAGCTGACCAGTGAGGCCTCCTTTTACTGCCTGGCCATTTCACTGAAGGAAGGTAGTAGATCCAAATCAGTGGCATTCCATTTTCTCATATATGCTTGGTACTTTTATTCAGCTTTCCTCATCTACCTATGTTTGCTAGTCTGGTTTTCACTTTAGTTTCTGAAAGTATTAGATAGAATATATGAACAGAGATTTAGGAGGCTTGAAAATGTCTTTTAGAGTAATGAGTATCTGTGCTCCCATATATCTCTTCTGGCCTTATATATTCTGTTCCTTATAAATACTTTTAAGGAGGCAGTGCCCCTTCTCATGTCCTGTCATCTGCCTCTGACCTATTTGACACACTTCAGTAAAGGATTTGATCTCAGTAAAGTACTGAGATATTGCTGCTGGAGGCGACAGACACTTTATGAGTTCTAAATTCAGGAATATTATCACCAGGCATTGTACTAAACCAGAAAGCAGCTATTAAGCTTTCTATCTCTTAATGCAGTGTTTGAAGTCATATGCTGATATCCCTGGAATGGTGTCAGATTAAATCTCCTGGACCCTGAGTCACTGGTCTATTTTATTGGACAGCTTCTCTGCAGCTATTAGTGTGTTTCATGTACAGTGGTTGGTGCTCTGCATCCTGCTGCCTACCTCAGGCTATTGACTCTCAGCAATTTTGTGTTTGTGACCTAATGGTTTATTTTTAGTTCTGCTTGCACCACTGTAATGATCTCTGAATTTTCTTGGAGTCTATTTAGCTCTTAAAATATTGCTGACTAGCTAGTAACTCCTTGCTTTCCTGCTAAACTTTTGTTGAATTCACTTAGGTGATAAAATTCATAAATCTGAAGCTTCACAGGGAATGTAGATAACCTCTGAGTGTGCGTGGCAATAGATACATTATATATATACTACAATACAATATATTGCCTTATACTCTAAGTTATGAAGCATTTACTCACCTCTTCATTACAAAAAGTTTTAATGTTTTATTGTTTATGACAGGCTTTGAATTCAGAAGGGCTTGGGCTAGAGATGTGTCTTTTCTTGCTCCCATGCAATTTCAGAGTTTAGCAGAGATATAAACTGCTAGAAATCACTGTTTCTTGTCTCATGCTTACATTCTTCAGAGAAATGTTCATATTCTGCACAAAAGAAGTGCAGATAAACATTTTAAATAGCTGGGTTAAAAAATACCGCCAAAGGAAAAGCAGCAGCAGCAACAGCTGCCTGGAAACCAAAGGCTGACAGCCTCAGGAAGATAACTAGAAACAGAACATCTCATGAAAATAATTTTTCTGCCCCTCAGAAACTCAGCTGACAAGATTCAGCATTGGCTATAACAGTCTGTTCCTATAGTTTGAGACAATAACTACCTTTTTTTATTTTTTTTTCCCAAGTGCACAGGACAATGAAGATATCTGCAATGTTTTATGGATTACACTGGTGTGATCCTGTCTGTCTGAATTTTGTATTCATGGTGACCTGCAGCCCAGCCAGGGTCTAGACAGTAATCCAGCCTGCCTTCTCCACTGGACTGCCTATCCCTGCAGGCAGCCCATTGTCAGGTGTCAGCCTCTTTCCTTTGGTAGCTCATTGTGCCTGTCACCATGCACTGTGAAATGGAAGTCAGTCTTCCTGCAAATGCTCTGCTGTGATCTTGGTGTAAATATGGTGTAGTACACAAAGCCTTCCTAAGATCCCAGAGGAAGCCTGAACGAGACGAGGTGTGGTCAGCAGTATAACAAACCTCACTGTAGGAAGTGGTGGCGGTCCACTTTTTTGTATGATGACCTTTCTTATGGTTTTAACATTTAGGAAAGAACTCTAAGGTTAAAGGATTTCACTGTTTTCTGTCAAGGCGCAATGTTATCCATATCAGCCTGAAGAGTGTTCTAGTTACTGGCACAAAACTAAGATCATTTTTGTGTGTTTTCCAGCTGACTGCAGGACTTCTGACTGTCTGTCTTCATGATGGTTCAGACTAAAAGAAGAGATGAAAATTTCCTAACACAGAGGTGTAAAAAAAATTCCTTATCATGGTGTTCATGCAACTAAACACTAGCATGGGTGTAAGGGGTAAGTAGCACATCCTTCTCTGCACCTTTCTGTGTCCCTCTGCAGAAGTGAAGTAGGCAGCTAAATAAAGGCATTTGCCACTTTCCTACCAGTCCACATATGATTTGGTGAATGCTGTCCTTCAGATATGCCTCAATAAGATGGACCAGAAACCCTTTTCCAGGCCTCCAAAGGCATCTTTCTCTCTTTGCTGATTAAATATGGAACTTAAACCAGTTTGCTCAGGGTGGGTTGGATGGTATGCCTCATTTAATTTTGGGATGTATTTATGCCTGCCAAGATTAATTTGAACCAAAGGGAACTGCAAGTACTGTCAAGGAGGAAGTGAGACAATGGCATGGAGATAAGGCATCTTTGGGTATAACGTCAAAAAGTTAGACAATGGTCAAGCAATTTACTGGGAGAATGTTAATTCTGGGTGCCAAGCAGGGCTGCATAGGCTGTTTGCTAAGGCTAAGGATCAAACTGAAACATTTATCAATTCAGTTTAGAAAGTCTGAAATAAAGTGTGATAAAGGTAGAGCTTGGGAGGCAGCAGCTTCATATAGCACAGATGATCAAAACACAACAGTGTGTTCACAACTACGCAGCCCCAAGGAGAGGGAAAAATACCAAAATGAATAGGAGTACTAAGCTTACACAGTTTTTTTGTTCCTACTCACTGGGGCCTGAGTCAGAATGATTAATGAATTTCTCTGTAAGAAACTGAGTTGTTTAAATCTGCAGCCTGTGGTCACATCTATAGACATTGCTTTCTGAAAGGGGCAAAGGGTCTGTGATGTGGGGAGATGAAGTAGATCCTCAGATCACTGGTGTGGAAGCAGGGGTTTGATTAGTTGGTGGGATTTCTGCTGACGGAGTGTGCCCATCCCATCTGGCTTGTGAGCAGGGTGGAGGACTATGTAGGTCCCAGCAAGTCACTGGTGCATCTGGAGGCCAGGGAGGAGGGTGTGTGAGTCTGGGGAGTTTTTGGTGTGGCAGAGGAGTGGCTCCAATTCCCATATTTTCTCCATGTGCTAGTCTGCTGCAGGCTGGGACGGCAAAAGGAAAATTTCTGATGTGTGGCAAACCCATCTGGTCCTGTCAAATCAGTCAGGCAGTAAAAAGGAGAAGATTTCATCAGAGGTTGTAATATATTCACCCAGAGACCCAGTCTAAAGTGCTGGTTGCCACAGTTAAAGATGTGAAGGAAGCTCAGCCTGTCATCTCTCGAGGATGTGCACAGAAGGAAGGGAAAAGCAGAGTTCACCCTGAGGCCAGGATACCCAGTGACACCCTTAGTCCTACAGATGAAGTGATGGAGGACTCTGTTTTTAGGGTTGAAGAATATGAGTGTATCTCTGATGGCTGTATACATTGGGAAGAGGAGATTATTGCATGCAGTACGGTTTATTCCTCATTTTAATTGATCAGAAAAGAAAAACTTAAGAAATTGTATTAAGCCATCTCTGTTAACAGGGATTTTATTCAAGATTGCAAACAGAGGAAGTGAGAACATAGGAAATGTCAAAACAATCACTTCCTCTGAAGCTGTAATGAATCCATTGCATGTATGTGTTATGATACAGTTCTTCAGTTGCATAGCAGTGTGGTCTTTCTCTACAGGATTCAGTGCACAGCATAATCAGTACAATGCATGAGCTGTTAACAAACAAACAAAAAAACCCCAACCTTCTATAAAAAGAGAGAAGTTTAAAAATGCATTCCAGCAGACCTAAGTTGGTTTATATCCAAACAATCAGTACTAGTCTCCAAATAAAAATATCTTCATCCATCAAGGAACCCTTGGGATTGAAAAATCCACTTAGCTAAACAGAAAAATAAAACGTAAATATGTCCACAAAGTCTCGTTGCTGACATATGTATCGTTTTGCTAAATAAAACTGACACTGTGATATTGGAGAAGTGATTAAGAGCCTGAAGTGTATTCTTCTGGTGGAAAAAGCTATATAAAATGGAAAAGGAAACAGAAGGACTTTCAGTTCATTTGCCCCTATTCATAGTTAAAGTGAAAAATAACTACGAGCTCATATGTTCCAGAACTGCAAGCCTTTCAAGACACCTTTAACATTTTTTTGTATTTGATAAGGTTACCACTAAAGTGCCATAACCCAGAGCTTTTTAACCTTTGTACCAAAGGAGTATTTATTTGTGGGTTCATTGGTCACACCCTATGGACACTATTGCCAGTTACTGACCTGGTAGTTGACAAGAAATATAAATACTGTCCAAATATAATTTCTCCTTGGAAACAATTTCAGATTAAAGGGGTCAAGGCTGATGTCATCAGGCTCTGAGATCTGTGAAGAGAGGCAGAGTGCAGCTCAAGGGGCACCCTGTCTATTAGTGTAGGAGTCTCACCATCAAAGTCCTTAACACTTTTTCCTAGGTCTGTATAGGTTGATCCAAGATGAATTTCTACCCCTGTGGTCACCTTCTGTAACAGGTTAAAACTTAGGCAGGCATGTTTTCATACTTCTCCTCATTCCCCTGTTCTCCCCATTTCCCCCTACACAATGGCTGCAGTGAGGAATCCAGGGCCATGCAGCAGG
The DNA here is from genome assembly GCF_965231275.1 of Zosterops lateralis. NCBI lineage: Eukaryota > Metazoa > Chordata > Aves > Passeriformes > Zosteropidae > Zosterops > Zosterops lateralis. Next base: position 30,202,936 of record NC_139765.1, read on the forward strand.
TGCAGAGCAGCTGGGGTATGGCCAGGGACAGCTGTGCACCAGAGCAGTCTCCCCTAAGGGCAGAGACAGCACGGCCCCTGCAGCAGCAATTCATCTGCAGGAACTGTCCTCCCTGCAAAAGTGAAAGAGGGAGTTTCCTCAGGAGGAAAAAGCAAACCTTATTTTCCTCCAGGAAAATAGAGACGACAGACAGATAGATCCCTGTAGTTAGTCTGAAAAAATGTTGCCCAGAAAAGTGAAAGCACCCAGGCAAATACCCCTCTCAGCAAGGTGAAAGGCTCTAATTTGCAAACAGATATAATTTTCATAGTTCTTCATGACATAATTTTTTTTGCCTTGTGTGCCTTCCCAGATGAACATTTTTCCTCAAGCATGACCTTTCCAGGAGATGGAAATCACATTTTACAGCCATCTTCTTTCCATCCATAGTTTCAACTACTTCTGGCTGAGGCTCTGGGGTGTTTTATCAGGTGGTGGCTTATGAAGTTGCTGTGCAGCCCAATAAAAGCTCAGCTGTGCTAGAGAGCTCCAAAAAGACTCAGTATTCAGTGATCTCTCCAACTGACAGACTGGAGAGAGTAGCAGGCAGTCTGCTGGATTGGGCCCCCTGGTCTCACATGCTGCTGTGCTGAGCAGCATGTCCTGCAGTCATCCTTCTGCATCCTGGGTCTCACTGTGGTCCCCCTCTTCCATGGGACATGCTGGTTTTACTCTGGCCCTGCCCTGTCTGACTCTTCTAACCTGTAGAAAACAACTCTCCCTTCTTGTTGGGTTAGGAGGCTGCAATGGCCCAGAAAAAACAGAGGCATGGGAAGGGGAAGCCAGAGTCAAGAGGAGTGCGGGGATGTTCTTGGACTGTCATAAGCCACCCCTAACATGTCATGAGAGACAATGTGGCTGAAATTATTTGGTGCATCATAGAGGAACAGTTCTGCTCTTCCACACTGCCCTTCTCTCTGTCCTTCTCTCTCAAATCTTCTGCTCCTCAGCTTCATCTCTTGTTTCACTCCATGCAAGCCAGTTCAATCCAGCAGAACGTTCTACACCTAACTTTTGTTTTATAAACACAGGGAAGTTGTTACATGGTTTATATTTCTCTTGAAGATTGATGCTTTATTTCATGCATTTGTATTAAGATCTACTGAGTCTTTTTGTCACCTTTTAATATTTTAAATCTTCACACTTCTAAACATATACTATAAAAGCTACAAGTTGCTGTTGCCTGAGATCTAGCACAAGATCTTCAGGACTGGCCCTGGAAATAATTTTTGTTGCTCAGCTCTCGTCTTGGCAACCTATTTGGGAACTCACCACAACTGGACCTGAGTTTTTGTCTTTCCCCTAACCCTTAAACTTAACCCTAATGCTAACTTCAGCCAAGACCTGGGTTTTACATAAAAACCTCCAGCCCTGGCCTTTTCTCTGCCCAGACTTTCCATAGGCATCTCTTTTGTAGGTCCCTGCTCAAACTGGACCCTTAGGCTTTGTCTCACATCTTGCATTAGCTGTAACCCTTGAAAGTGACTGAATCCTTCACTCAAGGTCACTCATCCCATTGACAAAATTAAAAGGGGAAAATTATTTGTGATGCCCAGACTTACCTTTAGCAGCTTCTTGCAACTCCACATCAACTATATGCAAAACTAACACCAGACAAACTCAGCTGCAGCCAAAGCAAGCAAAAAGAAATAATTTCCTTAGGCCTCTCCTTTGTAACCATACTTGAATTTTTGAAGTTAGGGGAATAACAAAGCCTAATAATCCAGTTAAGAAGTACTACAAAGGGGTTCCAAGTGACAGTTTGTGCATCAAAGGCATACTTCCCTGAGAAGTCTGATCACTCCTTGGGGTAGATTTATCATCAGAGTTAACAGGGATGCAAAGCCAAATCATCCAGTTGAGGTTGGGCTGTTAAGGGCCTGCAGAGGTAAGGTTTGGGCAATGAAAAGAATTTTCCACTGACCCCTTGTTTACTTGGCCAGAGCTGAAGATCCTTCAGTTAATGCCCAGTCCACCTTTAGGATTAGAGTTGAGGCAACAGAGAGACAAAGCAATCGGGTCCAGTTGAGAGCAGTAGTCCAAAGATCAGTATGGGAGACTTAAGGCTGCAAGAGGAGTTCCCTCACAAGAAGTTTTCCATCCAGGTCACAGCTGTCCTTTGTTGTATCCTTTTCCTAGGGCTTTTTTTAGTGGGATATCATGTTTATTTCCATTAAAACACTTGCTGAGAACTATGAAGAGCAGACATGTCATGGTGTCTTGTTATATGCAAACTGAAAACAAAAATGCAAGCAATCCTATAGAAAATACTCTTCAGTTGGAAAATAAAAGTTGAAAAGAAATTTCCTGTAATGTTATGGAATACAAACTGTGTATTAAAGGGGCCTTTTGAATTTGAAATTAAGTATGCAAGGGGTAATGGAATGTAAGACTCATAACACAGGAGCTAGTGTATGGGGCTGAGTGAAAGACCTTCTTAGTTGCTGGTAAGACAGGAATGGAAGGAATATGAGATTCCAATTGCAGTCTTGAGCTCAGTAAGTAATTTAAAGGTCAGCAGTGACTTTGTGGGAGTCACCTATGAATACACATGCTGGTGGTAATTCAGGAAAATCCCTAGAATGTGAAACTGAAGGAAGCAAGTATAGTCTAAAAGCACCTATCCTAGCTCAGAGTGAACAGTAAACATAAACAACAGAACTGGTAATTTTTTACTGCTACTGTAAAAACCCCACATCTAAGAACTGAAAAGAAGCTTGCCCAGAATTCAGAATTTCCCAGATTTTTAGAACTTAAAGTTTCAAATTCTCTGAAATCCAGATTTTTTGTTCTGGACTCAGTTAGGTTAGTTGGTTTTGTCTTCAGATTCATAATGAATACACCAAAAAATAACCTTTTTCCTCTAATATATTTTTTATGGGGACAATAAGCCTGAAATATTTCTCTTGATATCAGTTAGTTGTTCCTTTGAAGTGATGAAGTTAGCTATCACCTCACAGGGACTTCATAAGCATGACAATGTTTTCATAATGTAGCTGAGGCAGGAACTATGTGCATCACACTGCTGTAACAGCTTTATTCACATTCTGTTAATGTACCCCAAACTGAATTGCTCTCTATTGTTGTACTTTAGCAATGAAGAGATGATGGTGTTTTTCTATAATTTCTATTTTCTATCAGGATCTCTATTGTGTGCAGCTGCTGCAAGCTGCAGCCCTCCTTTCAGCCCTGAGCATCATTTGCCTTCTTTGCATTACATATTAAGAGGGGACAGAAATTCAGAGGGGGATGATCACCAGCTCACATGGCAGCCCATGTGTACAGAGATGGCAGCCTGGATACAGGGCAGCATCCTAACCAGCTTTCCCAGCAAAAAGCGGTTATAAACAAAAGACTTGCATCATGTCAGGAAGCTGATTAAGGTGCCATACAGAAAACAAACAAGAAAAGGTTTTGGGGAGTGGGGAATGATATTTAGTAGTCTGTCAGGGTGACCAGAAAGGATTGGATTTTAGTAGTATTTGAAAAAGGAAAATGTCTGTGTATGTGTATTGACCTGAATGTTCTAGAGCATAAATCAGGAGCGGAGGGACAAGGGCAGAGAAAGGCTTTAGGACTCCTTTAAAAATGGTGAAGCTGGGGCAGGGACACTGGCACAGGAATATCCAAGGATTGATTAAAAACAAATTATTTTGCTAAATAGCGGTCCTGATTTTCAAGTGGTGAGCTCCTTTAGACCTCTTAAATCTGTCCTGTGTCTTTCCAAAGTTATCTACAAGGCTATACAAATTTCATGTCCACTGAATTTTTTAACTGGACTACAGTAGATAGGCCTAGATCCTAAAAATATTTCTTTTCTTGCTTAGTTCTTAGGCAATACAGTAATGTGTTTCCTTCAGAGAGGCAGATGCATCATCTGATCACCACTCCCATTCACTGTGGTTGCAGTGTTACATGTAAATGTCCAGCCCTGGGTTGGAGCAAACCAAAGATTGCAGTTTTTCATTTCAGCCAGCCTGCAGATCTGGTTTGTTGTCCTTACGCTGCTGATCTCAAGCATGAAGTGCTGCTCTCCAGACCTCGTCTGTACCTAAATGAAAAGAGGCCTGTCTCTCCAGCACTTATTTACCACTGTGCTTTCAGCAATCCCAAACAAACCTCTAGTGTCATAAATAATTTCAAATCTGTTCTTTGTCTCAGAGAAAAAAAAATGAACAATACTCAGAAATGCTCCTTACACAGGCTCACTAATTTTCCTATTCAGTGAAGAACTTATTTTGAGGGCCAAATGGATTGAATGCTCTTGGTATTTTTCTCCTGTTGGTCAAAGTGACATAGCATCCTCCTTTATATATAGCACTGGATTGACGCATATCTAGATTTAAAAAGAATGGGTTAGCTTTAATTCCAAAAGTAAACAATAGACTTGTTTATCAGCACTGAAGACTGAAAGCCATTCACTGGTCTTCATGGTATTTAGCCTTTACCACGTCAAGCACTAACGATTTTGAATAGGACAAACAATTTTCCCTTGCACAGTAGGCACTCTGAGCTCCTCTATCTGCATTAGATAGTCTCCACTGCAATTAACCGGGAAATAATGACATGTAACATGTTCGTCACAGATGGAAGACATGCAGTAGATTTTCAGGAAGAGATTTCTGGTGTGGAGATGAATTATTTATGTATCTTAACTGTAGATCTGTCTAATAATTCTGTCATTAAATGCTATCTCACCCTCTCCTTCTGTCCTATGCCAAAATGGTAAACCTCCTGATATTAAATTGCTATTTTTAAACTCTAGAACATTAGTTTATTTGTACTTTCACATGTCTTTTAATATAGTGTGTTAGAAACCCTGAAACTCTCTTCACAGTTTGATCAAAGTGTGTATTTAACACACAATCTGTCTCATTAATGGCAGATATTGAACTTTAGCATCATGTACATATATCCTACCCACAAAAATCCTTGAAATCATCTTCAAACTTGGAGCCTATTTCCTTACATTAAATATTGTGGTAGTAAGTTATAGCATATCCCCCTTGTGTTCCTGTAGTATACTTCCAATATATTTGGGTGCTGAGTAACTAGGAAGGTGTACTCACAACTGATAAGCAAGCATGAACAAGCTAAGAAACTATGAACATTTATGAATATGGTGATTGATTCTCCATCAGTTCTAATGTTATAACACTACATCTGAGGTCATAAAATTGTCACAAATGGCTGCAATTAAAAATTTCCATTTTCTAGACTGAAATTCCAGTTCTTAATATCTCTTGGGGTATAATCTGTGATACACAGATTTTTCTAACCATATCTTGTCAACCAGCATCCACACTCAGTGATTCTAGTTATAACTCGCATATCTCTGATAGTCAGAAACTTTTTCAGTTGGAAATTTTGTTTCATGTACAGGCAACTATTTTTTTCACAGTTACTTTGCTTATGGTAGCAGTGACATTATTTTTCTTGTTAAAGAAGTATCACTACAAATTGAAATATATATGAGTAAAAGACAAATTAAATATTGTATCCATGGGGATAATATGATCTGGGATATCTAGAAATGTCTCTAACCATACACACACACAAAAATGACTTTATGGGACTGGAATATCAAATGATAAATTTTGAAATCCTAAGTGTAATTTCTTTGCCTTTTCATTTGTTTTTGTGGTAGTGAAGACTAGTGCTTTATCCCCACACTCCTATGTGTGTTGGATATCTGATATGCACAGCTGTTCATGTGCTTTCTCGTGTATGTGCTTTCATTATTATGACCTATTTAACGTGTGTGGTGAGAGAAAAGTGAGTGGCATGTTTTTATATATGTATTTGAACTACATGACTCCCTCTGTGTGTATGTGAGTGTATGTGAGGCTGTGTGTGACGACTGAGAGTAGAGATCACACGTGCAACTGTATAATTTAACATGAATTCACTATGAATGAATATCTACTTCCAGCTTTATTGTTTTTCAGTCAACGCATTTGGGCTTGTTGTGTTTAGAATGGGCTTGCCTGGCATTAATTTTCTGCAGCTAGTTCCTTTCAGTGTCTCATTTAAATGTACTCCATTTGCTGTGCATTTGAAGCTGAAGGCCTCTCTTACATAATAATGTAGAGCACAGCCCCACAACCTGCCCCCAGGATGCCAGTATTATCTGAACTTTACATGACTATCTGTCTTAAATTTTACCAGCTCTTTCCATGACTGAAATGTATTTAATGGTATATTCCCTGTCTACTGTTTCACAGTAATTGAGGATGTGTTCCATAGTACAGTTTTAAATGCAATATGCCAGGCAGCTGTTGTTTCCTATTAATCATCTTAGCTGAAATAATAGAAGCACTTTAAATTTTGAATGCAAACTGTTCATTTAAAAGCTAAATATCTTCTGTGCCTGTCTGTTCCTTTTAGTGAGGAAAAAAACAAAGGAAAGTATTGTGATGATTAGATACTTTGGGGCATCTTACAGAAATGCTACTGTTTTTCAGAATATAAAGAGACATATTATTTTCCAGGAATTACAAGGAAATTAAAAGGAAACATAAGTCACCCAGGTGTGCTGCAACTCTGAAATGAGGCATAATGCTTGATGGCAGCTGAGGCAGAATTGCTTATTTACAGTAAAACATTTTAAAATTCCTTTTATTTTTAGCTGTGCTCCTTTTATTTATTTAAGAAAGGGCAAAAAGCGAAATTTTGGTTTTTCAAAATTTTAGGTTCTTATTATGACTTATCATGTTAATGACAACTGGGGGATTATGCACACTTTGGGGCTAAGCCAATTGAATTCAAAGAATTTAAGTCTGTGGATTCATTATTGTCTTGAGAGCTTTCAGAAATACGAAAGGCCAAGAGAGAGATCTCATTGATTCAAACAATAGATATCTTCTTGCTCTGGAGATGGAAATGGAAAGCTATGAACTCTGAGGAAAATAACTACAATTAATTACATACTAGTATTTTATAGTCCAAGATTAGTATTTCTAGAAGAAAAATGTGCAGAGCCTTTTGGAATCTCTGAATTTCCGATAGTAGCTCTTTTATGGCCCAGCAGCTGGTTGCCTTTTTTTAGAGATGTCATGGATGCTAGAGATTCAGCTTAATCCCAGTTTGAAGTTTTCTTTCCAATCAAAGGCTGAATAGGTATTGTGCTTCCTACCTTACTAAATGCTTGCTGAGATTATCCTCTGTCACTTGCTGCTTATTATCAGTGTATCCCCAAAGAACCATCCTCTCTGATGCAGTGCTTTTAGAAGTGTTATTTCATCATTGAAAAGATGGATTCCAAATGAAAAGGCACTCTCTACAGAAATAACATTTCATCTCAGGAAGATAAAAGGAGCTGCCTGTGGCTAGGTCTGGATTGTGCTACTTTTCTTGCACTTCCCTATTGATTTTTGAGCTTCAGGCCTTCTCTTGGGTTAAAATGGGGGATAATGTGAATTCATTGAGGCTGCAACCATAGAAAGAACTGAGACAGTCTGAGATGGAGATAAAGACTGATTCTCGGGGTACAAGATGATGTCTGGAGAGAATCGGGGGCCAGGGAGAAAGGAAAAAGTGGGATGAAGAGCGAAGTGGAAGGAATGTGAGGTTGAGCCATAAAGGACTTGCCCAAGTTGTGGTATACATGGTAAACTTGTGTCCTGTCCCACTGAAGCAGTGCCATGAACAATCTGTCTTCTTGCCAGTTTACAGTAACAACAAAGTTTGGAGTCTTTGATTCTAACAAAACTGGCTTGGCTTCTGTACAGTCTGAGAAAAAAATATCCTCCTGCAGTCACACTGTTCAGGCATACACTGTTCCTAGGGTAAAGAGTGCTTTGACTTTGCAGCAGCTCTGAATCAACATGCTGGGTTGACAAGGGAACTTCTGTGAAGGGAAGATGGAGATAAAAACTCATAAAAGCTCATTAACTGGAACAGAGTTACAAATGTTCAGCTGTTATGCACCCCTTCATTCATCTCTGCCCTGAGCTGTGAATATCCTAAACTGCAGCAAGGCCACCTCCCATATGACTGCACATGTACCTAGTCTTTGCTGCCAAATGGAACCAGCTAGGACATCCTACTTTGTTGTACTGTCCTTGGGGAAAAAAATCTGCTACTGAGAAGTGATTTCTCTGCGATACTCTAAATAGCCAAGAGCACTTAAGATCTATTGGCAATATTTTGTTTTCCTTGAGACACAGCAGCTCCCCTAGCCTTCCCTTCTCCCACCATCTTCCAACTGATGTTCACATCTGGCACAGTTAGCATGACTTAGTTGTGTCTCTGGTGGGTTTATGAGGATTAGATTGTGTCAAAAACATGATGAAAGGTGTTTTTTTACTGAAAAAAAAAGTTGGCAACAAAGAAGCCAATGCTTTCTGCCAGCTAGGTCTCCTGAGCTACCTGGCCTCTGCTTCTCAAGGCTCCCTGATATGCCCAAGTTCTGAGGCTGACACATTCCTGATTCTGAATTGATGGCTCCCCTGCTACTTAGCTCACACCTCTATTGGTTTCACAGCAGCTGGCAGTCTGGATGGTTGAGACTTTTTCCCAAAACTTTTTTTGAGAATTCCTTTTGTCAAAAATTTGGCATTTTTAAATGAAAAAGGGTTTTCCATTACGCCATCCTCATGCAAGATTCCTGTTTCAGAATGGGGCATTTCTGACTGAGGGAAGAATGTACTTCCATTGTGGTGCACAAAGCACTGAGGACATGTGTGCTGGGCCTCTCAGGCTTGCTAGCTGGTATGTGAAAGTGTGGAGCTGAAGCAAGGATGCTCAGTGTCTGAGTTTTGACAGGTCTACAGTTACAGTCAAATACAGTCAAATACGGCTTTTGCAGAGAAAAAAAAATGATAGCCCTTTATTCTACATATGCGTGTCCTATCAATTTTCTTTGTGCAGGTTAGCACAGTGGAGCCATAACATAGGCATGAAGTAGTCCATTGTACCAGGGCCTGTGCCAGCTCCAAGAAGAATGTATTCTGTGAAAACTGGGATGCAGTGTAAAGGCTTGAGGTCTGTTAGTCTGATGCCGAGAAGCTGGTGTTCTGGACATCTCCTTTGGCTTCATAGGAATTGTTACTAAAATGCTACAAATTAGAGGCATCTCAGAGATATTTCAATCACTATCTAGTCCTAGATCCCCTGAACTAGGGAACTGCAAGATTTTTTTCGCATTTGATGATCTAAATCAGCATCAAATATATATAAGACAGAGTTCATGAATTGAGAAACAAAACCAAGTGTAAATTAAACAATGGGATAATTTAAAGTAAGATATTTGTCTTAAAAACACACACGGTTGTTAAAAAAAAGTTATCACTTTTGACAATCTTCATTATAAAGCAGTTCTAGCCTGGGTTGAGTCCTGGCTGGATTTCATGCTCTAAAATGTGAAATGAAGTGAGTCCTTGCACAATGAGTTTGGAATAGAAGTTTAAAATGCTGCAACAGATAAAGAAAGGCAGGAGGATTAATGGGGTATTGTACTGATTTTGATCACTAACACACAGAGGTCTTATCTCACACACTTACTAAACAGCTCAGAAAAGAAAGAGGGAAGATTTGAAGGCCTAACTTGGAAGGGTAGCAGAAGAAAGGCATGTTTACTAGCTGAGGAGGACAGCATTTGCGTCACAACCTTTATTCAATATTTTACTTTTTCTTATTTTTCCATGTGCAGCCGTAAGCCTTATGCTCTGGTGATCACTCAAACGCTGTTCTGAATTCTTAAAACAGTTCCTGACATAGCTTTGGCTCATACCAATTCCTCTGGCAATTCCTGAGCACAGGCATCAAGCTAGGCCAGGAACGGGTCCCAGCACAAACTGTGGAGAAGTCCATGCTCTTTTAGAAGCTGAGAATGGACAGATGCATTCCATGGAGTTGATCAGTGAGTGGTCCTGGGAGCAGTAAATAGCTGTAGCCTGTATTCACAACACAGCTCCCACTGGCTCCAGTTACACTTGGAAATGGACAAGTGCTCTCTGTATTGGCTCTCAGGGTGTAAAGCAAAGGACTCCTGTTACGGCTCACTGCCTGGAAATGTTGATTTGAGGGATAGACCTTGTATCACATCAATAGTCTACAGCTGAAAAAGGGACAGAATTCAATTCTCCTGTGACTTCACCCTAAGTTCTCACTTTCTTTCTATTTCTTTCCCTTATTATTGACTGGTGAGCAGATACCAAAATTATCTCAGCTGGAAGAGAAGAAGTAGGTGTTTTTCTGTTCTCTCTGGAAATTTAATTGATGATTCTCACATATAAAACACCTGAATGTACAGGGGAGCAGACACCTTCTCATCTCACACTTTTCTAATTGTCACCAGTTCATTTTTCACTTACTTTGGTGCCTTAATCAATTGACCATAGAGTCAGTCTCTACTTGCTTGTTCTTTTGCCTGTACAATTCTTACATTTTTTTTCTTGTATGCTGGCTTATTTCAACAGAGGCTTCAGAAAATGAATTACAAAGCAGCTCTCTTTTGAACTGAGGTGAGTTGCTCAGGGTTTAGAATATTTCCTGCAAGATAAGATTTGTGAATTCAAAGTGCCTTTGAAGTGCTACAACCACTTCATAGGTGTTGCTTTTTTCCAAAAGCATGGGCATTCTCATAATCGCCAGATACTAGTTGTGAGAAGAGTTTTTCTCCTGGGACATAAACCAAACACCAGGGTAGTGAAGCTGAGTTTGTGTGTGATACAGGCTGTAGGCTTTTTAGGCACGTAGTATTTTGTATCATTGAACCACAGAAAAATTTAGGTCAGAAGATAATCCCCTAGTCCATCTCCCCACTGAGGGCAGGGCCAACTTCCTAAGTTAGGTCAGCTTGCTCAGGGCCTTGTACAGGTGAGCACTTTGGATCTCAAAGAAAGGAGAACCCACTATTCTCAGGGCCCCTCATCCAGTGCTCCACTACCCTTATTAAAATGTCCCTTTCTCAAGTGTGTGATCATTGACTGCATTTTGTCCTTATATTGTGCACCTCTGAGAATTGCCCTCTATGATCCCTTTTAGGCAGTGCTGGGAAGTCCTCTTTATGCCTTTTTTTCTCCAGCTAAATCATTCCAGTTCCTTTAACTTCTCTCTTCTATGCTTTAGAGCCATTATTCTCTCTTTGGCCCACCAGAGAACTCTCTCTGGTTTACCTTGTATGAAAGGGTCCCAAACCATACAGAATATTCCAGAAACGAGCTCATAAATGATAAGTAAAAGGAAAAAACCACTGCCTTTGACTTCTTGCTAGTCTTCCTGCTGCAATAATAATCCACACATTCATGTTCAACTTGTCCACCGTGATCCTCCAGAATATTGTCTGTGGAGCTGCTATCTAACCAGACAGGTCCCAGCTTCTGTTGCTGCATGAGGTTATTCCATCTTAGGTGGACTTTGCGCTTGCCTTTCTTCAGCATCTGGTTCATATTCCTGGTTAATTTTGCCAGAATTTGGTTTCAGGCTCTGCCTTCCATCTTGTCAGCAGCTTCCTTCAGTTTGGTGTCATCCATGAGGATGCTAAGGGTGGCCTTGTTCACATCACTCAGGTTGCTGTTAGATATACTGTCCCAGAACTGAATCACAGAACACACTCATAATTGGCCCCCAGCTGTACTTTGCACCAATGAGTTCAACCCTTCAAGCACAACAGTCCAGCAGTTCTTCCTACCAACCTCGTGTCCATCCATCTCCTCACCTCTCCTCAGCTGAGGCCTCTGTGAAAGAATATTTCCAAAGCCTTATGGAAATCAAGGTAAATTTACTGTTCTCTCCTTATCAAGTCTTTCATCACAGGTGGCAGTCAGGCTGAACAAACACAATTTTTCCTTGGTAATTCTGTGCAGATTGTTTCCAATCATTTAATACCCTTCATGCACCAGGGAAAGGCTTCTACAAGCTGTTACTTATCATGTCCTATACTGCATCCATCTTCTGAAAAAAAAATAAAAATCTTTGGAAACAACAGTAACTTCTTTCCAGCATCTGAGGCAGTGATTTTTTTGTGTTAAAATGTTAACATAATTAAATTTCCACATGCGCAGTGAGGAGAATAACAATGTTAGGTATTTATTTTCAGTCTTGATGATCATGTGTAATGTACAGTATTAAAAGGGTTAACAAGCAGGCTTTGTGCTGTTTCTCATTAGGGTGAGTTCAGTATTCAGCTTTCAGGCTTAAAGGCTATCTCATATCATATGTATACTGCCACATATGTAATTTGTTGGGTAGGACTGGTTACATTGTGGAGATGGCATAGAAATTCCTAACAATCTTTCCTGCCCATAATAGCTTTCCAGAAGACAGAACATAATGCTGCCCATGCATGTTAAATCTTTGGATGAGCTAATATGAAATACTTCTGCTGTTCTAATTTCCTCTTGTGTGTATTTTTTCCTGGCTCAGACTCAGTGACCTAATTCTTTTCTTCATTCTGTTCAAGGCTTTTGATTTTTTCCAAGCTAGTCACATTGGACTCTTCTCCATTGTGGAAATTGTGCCTTTATTTCTGTTTTTTATTAGCATGTTGTTTCTATTTTGTATGGCATAGTTGCACTGACTGCCCTGTTGCTCCTCTGTCTCCAGACCCGAGGGTGGATACTTATAACTGTATCATGGCATCTCCCAAAAATCTCCTAGTGGATATAATTTTTGTCCACTATGGAATTATTGCAAGCCCACAGGGAGATCTTGTAGAGTTTACATTGAAAAGATCCCATTTAAAAAGTAGCACTTAAAATAAAGTTTGTTTTCCTAGTCTCTTGACTGGAAAGACGAACCAGTCAGTGTTTCTTTATCTTGCTTTTGAAAACTACATGAAGGTTTGTTCAAAACCCTTTCTCACAAGTTATATATGGTGCTACGTTTAACTAAACAAAACACACAAACTAAAGGCTCCTTAGTTTTCATAACTGTGAAATCCTCAAGCTAGTATGTGCACGTCTCCCAGCTAGACTGAGGCATGCTTAGGCTGGTTCAAAGGCATGTAGAGAGCAGACCCAGCAGTTTCTCTGTCTTTGATTCTGATTCAAATGCACTTTTTTCATTCCTCTGCATAAAGAAGGTTGACAAAAGGACACACTTGTGTTTTTTTGTTTCACTCAGTAGCACTTCTGGACATCTATTTATTTTTGTGTTGTGTTTCTCAGTAGTTACTATGTTGTGGTTCCTTAGGGCTACCTTAATAAATATCTGCTTTCAGACTCAGACTTTTATTGTAAGCAGATTTTGTGCATTTGCAAAATAAACTCCATGGCACCACTCATAGGCTTAGTGTATTAAACATGACATAGATTGTTTTAAACAATCTTCCTGTCTTGGCATGAATTGGTATGAGCACTGTAATCACTGTTTATCTGCCGAGAGAGAGGATTGTTCCAGTCAAGAAATAAAAATACCCAAAATTATGAACATGGGTTTGGACCTTTAGCCTAGGAATTAAATGCATCTTTTCCATTGAAGTTATATAGAAATTAATTTCTGTAACTTTAGTTGCAAGTTATACATATGAGATACTGTTTGCTTGATCTATGTCTTTGTGCAGACAATACAATTTCTTGAGCTGAAGAGGCTGTATACTTGGACCCTGTCAGAGGCTGACTTCTCCAGTAAAAGGCCAGATTTTCCACATTCCTGCAGACATAAAAGAGCAAATAAGCTGCCTGTCACAAGTGCTTTACTACCTTTAATTCTCAAACCTTCCTGTGAATCTAACTGATATTTTGTGTCTCTGCTTCTTCAGCCAATCTTGCTTGCACTCCTTGTCAGCACATTCTCAGCTTCCTTATGTGCTGGTGTGTATTTGTACACATTTTAATTTAAGAGGAGCAGAGACCCCCTGGTTTGTCACCAAGACAGCACTGAGGAAGTCCTGCACCACTTTAATTTCGGGAACTTTTTAAAAAGAGGATGGCAGAAAAGTTCCTGTCTCCTAGGTATTTTCTTCAGAACACTGTACTATTCCTTTTACTGCTGGTGTTACAAAATACTGTAGAAAAGGTATTTTTCATTAAAGGTACATTCCAGGAACACATACAACTCTCTGGTTTTGCTTTGCTTCTGAATTATGATATTAGAGTATGTATTAAAAGGCTTCTCACATTACTTGCAGAACAAAAGCAACTAAGTTGCTGGCTTCTTAAAAAAAGGGAAAAGAAAGTCTTGAGATGAAAGAGAGTTATCTTTACCTCACAAGTAAAAACTTTTTTTTTGAGTGGTTGGGGTTATTTTCTTTTGGTTGAGCTCCTGGAAAAGTGCAATTTCTTTTCAAGACATTTTGGTTCATATCACAAAGTTAATTTTATTAAGCAATAAGACCAGACAGGGCTTGAATTATTGTGCGATAATTTATGCTTAGGTACGTTCTCAGGCATGAGCCTGCAGGCTGAGTGCTGCAAGTCCCAGAGTGTTTCACGTAAATTATGTTGTAGTTAAAAAAAATGCAAAACAAACCCTAAAAAACCCAAAAAAAACCCAAACTAAGAAAAAGAAAATATGCTGCAAGGGTCTGTGCTTTGCAGAGGCCATCACCTTAGAGCCCAGACAGCCTCTATGCTTGGCTGTTGGAGTTGCAGGGAAGAGTTCAGGGTCTATTCTGGTGTGATGTTTTGGGGAAGGCTCCCCGTGTTCCAGCTCCAGAGGTGGGTAGGCATACTGTTGCTCTGCCAAGCCTTTACCCTGCCCAGGACCCTTCTCCAGGATCTCTAGCACTCAAGATGCAGGGAGAATGAGGCTTAAAAAAAGTTGAATCATGAACTTGAAATTTGCTGGTGGGTGAATTCTGGGATACCTGTTATTACTACAGCTGGGGTTCAAAAAGCACATAATGAAATACAGGAGAGCTGGTAGCCAACATACTTGGCTGAGGGGATCCAGTTACTGAATGAATTCCCACAATAGTTACCTGAATTTTTAACTAAAGTTTGGTTAAGTTTGAATCTCACTGTTAGACTAAGCCCCCTTTCTAGTGAAGGACACATAAACCTTCTTTGGAGAAAAACTTTTCATTACAAGATTGTCACTCGCAACATTGATTAATTTGTTTACCCACTCTGAAAAAAAATGGTCTGAAAACCACCTACAGCAAACAACTCAACCAAACAGAAACAGAAAATATAAAAAGCAACAATGAAAAAATAAAGACTCCTCAGGAAAAAAAAGTTAAATCATCCCTTGAACAGTATTTTAATAGAAAAAGAAAAGGACAGGCTGTTTCTAAGGTCAAGAAAAGTTTTAACATCTCTTCTGATTAATTTTTTAGTTTTGAAGGGACTAAGGTATTATTACCTGGGGAACAGTAAGCAATATTTTAATAAAAAGATAGCTCTTGGATGTAAAGCAGAAAGGGAGAAGCTAGAAAATATTGAGTGTTGAAGGCTGTGATGATTTTTGGAACTTCAGATGATATTTGCCATCAACTTGAGAAGTCAGCAAGCAACAAGAGCATTTGTTCTGTGCATAAGATGTGCACAAAAATGTTCCTTTAATGGTCATGGGAATCCAGCAGCAAAACCATCCATGTGGTAGCACTGAAACCAATGGAGAATAAGGTGTATAATATTTTGGATTGGATTTTTTGGGCTTTGGCTGTTTTTTTTCTTGGTGGAGAAGGCTAAGGGGAGGACAACACATCAGCAAGGATAAGCCTGTAACTCATACCTTAAGATTCTGTTGTTGGAGCAGGGCTAACATGCTTAAGCGAAAACTTCCAAAATCTCAGCTGAATGCCCTAAGCAGAGTATTTTGGCTGTTGAACTCTTGAAACTCTTGAACCCTCGACAATCTGAATTCCAATAATGTTTCCTGCTGAAAATTTAATCCAAGTGAACATGTTTCCATAAAGAGATTGGTTTTGAAGAACAAGATTTCTAGTAAAGTTCAAGTTTTAAAAGCAATACTTAGAGAACCTTCACCCTAACTCAGATGGAAAGCAGACACAATAAGCAGTATTGGCATTTTCTGGAAGAGCCAATGACTCCTGTGCTACCAGACTAGCAAACACTGAGCAACTGAAGGAGAGCAGAAGAAAGCTCCCCCTTCACTCTCTTGGTCCTGCCCTCACTGTAACTGTGGCTGGTTCTCATGCAACATCACAGTCTGCTTATGCAGCTTTCTGTGCTTCCTTAAACCTCTCGAGGTGCTGAGTCCAACATATAATAGATGACTACACTTAAGACCAAATACAGCCCTCACTGCAAGGTTGTATCCATGGCATGTACATGCTGCTGACTCTGTGTAGGCAATGACAAAAAACCTGGAGTTTCTTTTTTCCTCCTATTTCGGACTGATCTTTTGCAGTCAGGCTCTCTTTATAGCTGTCAGTGCATTTTTGAAAATCCCTTCCCTGGAGTTCTTATTTGTCCATTTCCTATCTTTATGCTCCTTTCCTCCTCCATATGAATGGAATCCAATTTGTTTGCTGAGCTGCTTGAACAGAGCACTGACTGCTGGCAGCTTCAGTGCTACTTCACTATATCTTCAGTGTTGTGGCTAAGAATTTGGTCACCACAGAGCACAATTCAGAGCTGATGCCAACCACTAGTGACTATAAACCCCTTGATCTATTTGTCATTGTTGTGAATTGCAGTTTACAACTCACTGTTTCTTTTGTGAGGAAATACAGCAACAGTGAATAAAGGAGAAGCAGGTGGTCCTCTGTGGTGTTCCTCATTGTTTCCTGTTACCTTCCTACATATCCAAATGCATGTTTTTATCAGTCCAATTTCAGTAATGATTTTGGTTCCTAGAGAGGCGCACTCAGCATGGGAAATGGGGAATGCTGTATTCCATTCCTGGCTCCAGCGTGGATGTTGGATCAAACACAGGGAATTCCTTAAAATACCCCTTGCCACTTCTGGAAAGTGCTTTGGGATGTCCATTTGAAAACTGCCACCAAAGAACTAGCTGTTACTAATCAATACTTTTACAGGTGGATATTTTCAAAGTGTTTCAGTTTCGCCTGCCTTCCCCCCAAAATATACACAGAGAGGGCAGAAAGGGAGGAGAACAAAAGAGAAAGAAATCTACTGTAGCACAAAGGTTAATCAGGAAATGAACAAAAGCTGCTGCCCCTCAGTGAGCGTTCTTGGTTTAGTTGTGCCAAATCCATTCCTCATGCAAACCCGTTGCCCGGGGATGTTGTTAGGTGCTGTGGAAACAGTATATCTGCCAATCCCAAAGACTTTGTTATTTATATAATTGTACAATTTCTGGCAATTGGCTGGAGAAGAAAAATTAAAAGGAAAGATTTTCCAGTGACCTATTTCTAACAACTTTAAGCTGCAGAAGATGTGGGGCCTAACGGTTCCTCTTCTAAACATGCATTGTTTCAGAGTGGACTGTAATCTCTATTTCTTTGATTGATAGGGCCATAATGCCTGGGAAAGAGAGGAATGGATGAGCCAATCAGAAATAAAGAGCCAAGAAAAGGTCAAAATGGCAGAGCACTTCACTATATTTCTTGAAAGATGTTGGGTATTAAATGTCATATGCAATCTTTGTCATGAAAATGAAGTAACAAGCCACTAGTGTGACCCTTTCGCTTGAATAATAGTCTTGTCACTTTTTCTAATGCTCTTTTGCCAGGATTTAAATTGAGGGACAACACTGTCTATCTTGTAGGATATTTAAATAATACAATATATTTAAAAAACAGAGGGAAAATGAGAAAATGGGGGAACAAAAAAAAAATCCCTATTAGATACTTGCTTTTGAAATTTTGCCTCTTAAAATATATTTCATACAAGTATAAACCAGATAAGAGTTCAATACACACTGGTTGCAGTATTGTTTTATTAAGATGCTTTTTACTTTGGCTTTTGAGTGGCCTCAGTCCACCTAGAAGTAGCAACAGCTTTAAGGTGTTTGTCACAGTATGAGCAGACAGTTTAATTAATGGGACAAAGGAAACACCTACTGAAAGGAAAAAAATTGGCAGTTTTTTCTAGAAACATTGTTTCCCAGTTGAGATATAGAGCCTTTTATAGTGCTTAACACTATTGTTAATGTGTATTTTTATATCATTATAGTACTGCCTTAGTCTTTCAATCAATAAATCTTAAACTTTCTATAGAAGATTCAGCTTGGTCATCAGTTCTATGCCCAGTGCCTCTCTCTTCTGGCAGCTCTTTACACTGCCATGTTCCCCTTGATCTTTGTCAGCTGTATCCCCTGCTTTTAAAATTTCCCAGCATAAAAAGTTTTCTGGTCATTGAAGTGCATGTCTAGAGAAGGTTATTAGGAGATTGCTACTATGCTGTCACCCTTTCTTTGCAAACATTCTGTTATCTTTTCAGTGGGTGCACTTACTGGCAGAGCTGCTAAGGAAAATAATTTGAAAATCTTCTGCTGGAAAGATTTGCCAGGCTTGCCAAAGCTCCAATGAAACTTGCTTTATTTATGCATATAAGAAAACCAGGAAACACAGGATGGAAGCTCATGCCTTGTAATAAATTGCTCAGCTTGGGTTATCTACTGGAGCATCATGTTTCTACCTCACCCTTTCTACAAACAATTCACTGATACTTGGGACAGAATCATCAAACAAATAAAATAGTTTTGCAAGCTTAACCCATGATGTTATTACTATTTCTGCATCCTTGCAGTTTGCTTGTGTTGGGCATGGTTTAACTTATGTAGAAGTGGGAAAAAAACCCTCTTTTGGCTGAGCAGAATTACAGAAAACTGCCACCAGGACAGAAGAAATTTATCTCCGACTGTAATGGCAGATAACCCACTGCAGCACTGTCTTGGTGCTGTCAGAGACAAGGTCACAGGGATCATGTCCAGCCTACAGACCAGGAAGGCACAGATACTCCCTGCAGTCCTGTCCCTAACATCGTAGACTGGGAATTGGTTGTACACTTTAAAATTCCCCTTCTTGCCTTATGATTCCTCTTTTGTTTTGCCTGAAAGTGCAAGCATGGAAGGATGGGATTTCACACCTTGGCATTTATCTCAGTGTGGAGTAAGGGAGTGGTCAGAACACCCATCGGAGCTGAAAGCCATGACCTGGGAAGTTGTCCTAACCACTTCTTAAGGATGTATTGTAGACATATCTCCACTTAGCAAATACTGTATTGTATTTGTGGCAAATACTCTAGGCTGAGATTACGGATTGTTCATTCCCTTTCTATTCCAGACCCTTGGTTTTTCCAGACCTTGTCAAAATAGCAGAGGTCTGACTTGGCCCCTTATATGCAAAGTAGAAAAGTCAGACTCAAACAAGAGCAGAAAGACAAAGTAAGCTCTGTTGAGATCAAGCTATATATGCCACTATGTAGGAAAGATAACGAGAAATTAAAGGCCTAAATTGTGAATAATGAAAACCTAACTTGTTCTACATACTGCATATTTATAGATTTTTACCAGAAGACTGGAAGTGACTAAATGAAAAACTTCATGTAAT
Source organism: Zosterops lateralis (assembly GCF_965231275.1). NCBI lineage: Eukaryota > Metazoa > Chordata > Aves > Passeriformes > Zosteropidae > Zosterops > Zosterops lateralis. The sequence goes on from NC_139765.1 coordinate 30,222,344, forward strand.
GTGCCCCACTTCCTACCCAGTTTCACTCCACAGAGCTTTACATTTTTTCCACCTTTCCTATGAGAAGAACACATAAATCTTTACCTCCTTCCTTGGCCTTCTCGAAGTTCTTAGATATATGACTTTACCATCCCCACCTGTAAGACCACCTGAAATGCCTCTCACTCTCCTTTCTTTCTCATTGCCTCATGTTTAATGGAAAGATTGATTAGCAGTCTAGGAATGCATCTTTTGTCTGTTTAGATAAAAGCATTATCTCAAATAGCTCAGCATTGCTACTTATTTGCCAAATGCACAGGTGTCAGACTAGACAATGTGCTGGACTCATGTTTCCACACCAATGAACTTGGACCTACAACTAAACATGACAGAAATAAATCACATTTTCTCCTTTTACTGGTGTTTTCTTACCTTGACTGTTTGTCTTATGCGCATTTTAAAGTGTTGCAGTAACAACATCTCAGTTATTTTTCCCCTCCAACAAGGACAACCAGTAACAACTTTCATATCATCTGAAAGACGGCCAAACAGGGGTTTGGCATAAAAAAATCTCTGAAAATAATGAGAAAGGGATTAAGACATGCTATCAAAATGAAATATGTGGTATTTAAAATCTTTTATTGTTTTGATTTTTTTTCTTCTCTGCTTTAAAAGAAATTTTATTATTTCCTCCAGTGACTGTTGCTGTGAAGATGACCAGGCTGAGATCTCTGTTCACACAATATCTAGAGCTTATTTTAAGCTTAGTCTTGTACAAGACTGTGTCAGCTTCTTTGGCCTACTGGAGCACTTTTATTGTTTTTATTTTTTCAAGCTCATATTGCCAAAGTAAGCTCAAAAAATGTCCTATCAGACAGAATTTATTCCCTCATACAACACAGAGGAAACCAATTCTGCTTTCTGCACACCTTCTCCATTCCTTCATCTCCACCAGCAGCCATGGAGACCTGCCAACTGCAGACTGAAAGTGAATCTTTCACTCAGTAACTCATCAGAGAAGATCACAACCATCAGCCAGCTGAGTGTAAACTATTTCTGAACAGTAGCCTCAGCCTCCATTTTCAGGATGCAAAGCAACAAAGAAAGGAAATTCTCCAAAATCGTCCAATTCTGCTCAGATGAATGCCATACATTTGCTTCCCTTTCAGGTAACTGCAGAGGTAGGGTGCTGAACTCTAAGTGGCAGTTGTTTCATTGGAGTGCAAAAGTCTCAAATTCCATCCATTACTTTCTTATTGCTAAGCATTCTTTACGACAGCAAAAGTATTTTTTTAATGGGAACCAGATTTGGGTCATAAACCTTAAGCCTATCAAGCTTTATGTCAGCTAATGTTTACCTTATTGTGTTTGGTTTTTTAACTCTCTCTCTGATAAAAAACCCATTGCTCTAAAGGGAATGTAGAGAAGCAAATAAAGCAAAGGAAATCAGGAAATACTATGAACTCCGGGTGACTTGCAGCTGCAGGGTTCCTCACAATAAAGAACCCTGCCTCAACAGAGTGGCTTATGTGCTTTAACAAATATCAGCTGTTTGTTTGGGGTGTAATGAACAAACTAGAGCCAGAGTGACAACTGCTTCAAGTAATTATGAAGACTGCTTGCAAACTATGGCCCCACTTGTTTCAGATTTTAAATGACGACAGTTGGGCTGCTGTTGCTGCCAGCTTTATTTCTGAGCACTTTTATTTCCATATTTCAAAGGTCAATGTGTGGTGGTGATAGCAGCCAAAGAAAGCCTGTGTGAATGGGTTGTGTGTGCCTACGTCTATAAGAAAAAAAAAAAAAAAGAAAGAAAAGCATTTTTGAGCATTACCAATAACTGCTATATTATAAGTAAACTCTTAATGAAATGGTTATAATATGTTAAAGCCCAGAGGCCCAGAAGAATTTGGAGGTTTTTTTCTGCAAAGAAAGGAGCAGCAAAGGAGTGTTGCTTTGGATGACTCTGCCCGGAGTAGTTTACAGTGCTAATGGTAGAGATGGCAGAACAGTGATGCTAGGGAAACTCAGTGTTGTTCTACCACAGAGAGCCACAGAAACATAAATCACTTATCTGGGCAAATTGATGGTTTTACATTCAGATGGAACTTGAATTAATTTGAAAGCTCCTGAATCTCAGGCCATTACTTGGGCTTCATCTTTTGCTTCCTCTGATATCTGTCATTTCTGTATTACTATCTGATATCTGTATTACTGTATTATTATCAATGCTGTTGATTTACATTTATAGTATGTGACTTGGTATAGAATAATAAATATATACTATATAATAAGATATAATATATAAATTTTATACATAATATAGACTATAGAAATGTATATACTATAGAATAATACATATATATAGTATATATAATATATATTATACTACTATAGTACAACATAATAAAAGAGCAAGCCCTTGTGCTGAATAGATTATCCACATTACCTTTGTGGACCAATGACTGGCAGAATTTCTACAGGACTTTTTGAGAATTTTTACCAATGTTCTAGTCTGGTTCTTCTACTAAGTAATCTAATTTTTATTTGACATTCTTTTTTTTAAAAAAATAATTTACCTACTAAATATCTAATGAAATAAATGTGACACAGTGCAGAAATGGAGGTGAAGGAATAGTGACACAGTGGTAAGGAATGGGTTCTATGATGAGATCTGGACAGAAGAAGCAGCCTTGGTCACAGAACTGAGGTCTCATTTCAAGCACACCTTGGTCAGCACAGGGTCTGTGGAAGAAAGGTCTGAAGGGTGTATGAAAGGAATAAGTAACTTAATGGTCTTGACATAGGAATGTCAGTAGGTAACATAAATTCTGTGGAAAATTGAAAGCAATAATTTCATATGTGATGCCACAGGAATTAAGCCATTGTGTTGATTTCCAAGAAAAAGATTGTGGACTTCTGTGACTCACCTGGGGAGACTGGAAAAAGAAGCCAGGAAGGGTCAAGGCAGCAGCACGCTACACTAACAAGGAAGGCAGGCCAGGAAGTACGAAATTGCTACTGAAATAGGACAAGGGTTATGAAAACATGGAGAATACTGTGACAAAAGTAGGGAGGCATTTTTGAGATGATATAGATGTGAAAGAGATAGAAATTATCCTGGTGTTTTTGGGAAAGTGTACAGTGGGACAGCCCAGTGGTTGGAAGACTTGGATACAGGGAAGCCTAGAGATTAACTTCTCAGATGCTTATGTAGGTGATCTGAGACCACAGTGATAGGGTAAGAAGGAAAATAAATAATGTATCCTATCCTCTCATCAAGCTGATGATCCTTTGCAAAACAAGCTTTTCCAAAATTACAGGAAATTTGGAATTTCTTCAATCAAATCCATGTGTAAATGGCAAACAATTGATGAAGACCAATAGGCTGCAGCCAGTTCCTTCAGTGAACTCAAGTGCTTACTAATCAGATGTAAACAGCATTTCTTCTAATGCAGTTTAGGTTTGGCAGCTGCCTACTCTTTTTTTTTTTGCCTTATTTTTGAAAAGACAGCAATTTCACTTACTTTTAAACCCAGTCCCAGGCATCCCCTTGATTCAGAAATGCTTTTAAACACTTATTGTAAACATCTACATTTCTCCCATACCCACTATCAATGAGGTTCCATATATGGTGTCTTTACTAATTTAAATTTGGATTCATCCTCTGTTTGAATTATGCTTTCATGGGTTCATGGAAAGAAATTGTTAAATTTTGAGAGGTTTCCTTGTCTTGGTGCTTCTGCACTTTTGTGGAGAATTGTCGCTTCCATAATAGATTTGACCAGTTCACACATGATGTATCCTTGCAGACAAAGCCCACACTAGGCTGTGTGCCTGAAGGAGAGAGCATTAAGAGAAGAATGGCTAAGAAAGGAAATAAAAGTGTTGAATTATATGACATTATGCATTTCTAATGTATAAAACCTTTAGTCTGAAAAGCTGAGAAAATATCCTACTGATTTGGATTGTTTTCTACATAAGATAATTTGTGGAATCTACTTACAATATATGAATCGTAAACTATATACAAGTAAAATCTGAATCCCTTTTATGATAGTGCTTTTCTTGGTTTCTTTCATAATAATAGTTTTGTCTTCTTCAAGCCTCACTTGGCAGATCTCCCAGCCTGCCTTTTTGTAGGGGGGCTCCATTAAACTGAGCAGAATGGCGTGTGCCGCACTGAAATAGCCAAGTAGTCCCTGAATTTCTTTTAGTGCTGAGTGCTTTTAGTTTCTGAAGGATTTTTTCCTGTTAGGCTTAAAGTGCAGGCTCACCCAAAGGCTGCTCAATCTGAGCTGTTCCAGTGCTGCTGAAAGGAAGGAGACAGGGAGCTATTGCTCTAGCTGTCTCATGGCTGTCATTTATAGGCTTCTTTCCCATTTGAAGTCCCTGGATATTTTTGCTTCTTAGCAAACAAGCTGATGCAGTGTCATAGCTTCCCTCTTTCATTGCTCAGCTGTATGTGTGTAGAAATTGGATTGTTAAATGCAGATATGCATTTAAAGTACCAGTAAATCCCAAAATAGCATAAATAAAACCTTGAAAAGTAATCTGCCCTTTTTTGCTACTAATAATGAGGAATTGAGTTTGTTCTTCGTAACATTTCCACAGGTTACAGATGTAAATGGTAATAAAAATGCAATATCACTAAGCAAATACCTGGTAGATTGTGAAGATAAATGCTATTAGTGCATTTCAGAACAGATTGAGGACACTTAGCAACACCTCAGTAGAACACAGTAGCATTTAATAATTGGCTTATTTTTCCCCTTTTTTATAGAGATGAGCTTTTTTCTTTGAAGTTTGGTAGTTTGCTATTTCCTTCAAGGACAGACACCATAAAAAAGGGACAAAATCTGTTGTCAAGGCCACTCAGTGGTTAAATGATTGTGATGAGACTAAAATACACATTTTGACTTACACGTTTATTGAGGTGAGCAGTGTTAAGCTGGGCTCTTGCACCATATCTATGACTCTATAGCTGACACTTTCAGAAGGACATTACCATCTGAAATCAGAGTTGATCAGCTATGTTGAATAATATGTTCGATTCAGTGGCAAATAACCCAAAAAATTTTTAAATACAGATAACTGATGTGGCTCTGGTCCAAATAAACTATTGAAAAAAAAAATCACAGATTTCAGGGAGGCCTGAAATAGGCAGCTATGCAGTAGGCTACTGATGGCAATGTTATTCTGCTTGTTTATTTTTCATCTGAAGAGAGGAGAAAATATCTTCTTCCATTAATTTACCTCATCTAAAATTGTGTGGGCCAGGACAATGGAAACCATAAACTTTGTCTCCACCATGTCAGATTTCTGCAAATATTGTCTTCCAGGCTATTTGTGAGCAGAGTGGTGCCAGTGCAGAGCAGCTTGTAGGGAGGCTGTTATTTCAGAAACATATTGAGTATGCTGAGAGATTACCATTTTCTCCCTTAGGTATCTCTACTTTTATTATTATTTTACAAGAAACTTAGGCTTTGATGCCAAGAAGCACAATGAAAAAAAAAAAGGTTTTCCCTTGTCCATTACCTTTCTCTTTGTTGAACATGAGAATGCACACATTTATTTCTATGAGAGGTTAACTCAAGAGTGGCAAGATAGTTTTTAATTTTCATCTGCTCTCTCATATTCAATTCCTGCTTCATGATGGAGTGGATGGAGTTATTTAGTACTTTTAAATACTAATTTAAAAGAAAAGTATATAGACAACTGTAGCATGACAAGTGCTTTAAAGAGTCCTTGCTACAGCTGTCATTCTAGCAGGATTTCTAGTTTTTGTTGTAATATCATCCATTCTCCTTATCAGTGACATTTGTCATCAATATTAGCAACAGAAAAAGGGAAAACAAAATAAAAACCCAACCCAAACCAAGAAAGTACAAAAACCTGCAGGTCAAGCAGAAAATACTGATGTATTAATTTAATACAATATTCCCCAAAGTTCTTCTAAGATCTCAGTCTTGAAGCACTTAGGACCTTCAACCAAAAGTTTTCTTTAGCTGAAGATTCTTAGTGCATTCTGTTTAGCATAGGCCTAACACTTGCAAAAAGACGAGGGAGAGGAATCCTTATCAGCAAAATCTTTCTTACTTTCATATCTGCTGTATAAGGCAACAACACTCTGCAAATAGACTTTCAAAATACAGATTTTTCTGGGAAAATTTATCCTTTTCTTCTGCAAATTTGATCAAAGGTATTGGTGGAACAGTGCAATATCAAGTTTTTACTGTGTGAAAAGAGAGAGGGTCTAGGAGATCCTTCCTTAAAAAGTTATTTTGAAATTCCTGACATGGTGAAATTGGAAAAAACCCAAAATTTACCCAGAACAATTTCAAATCATTTTATTAAATTTCATGTCACTTATTTTCTTACTAACAATTTTCTTAAGGTGACCTGAGGACTGCAGGTACAATGGCAGTTTTCAAAGGGGCGCAATGCCATTAAACGGAAATCTCACCCTTCATAGTTGTGTTTAGTATTTTCATAATATTGCTCAAAGCATCAACTAAATTTCAGATAAAATTAGAATATCATAGGATAAAATGTGGTAATTGTTTATGATCCTGGACAAAACAGGATCATACAACATTGTGTTGTATCTGCCAGGAGAATGGAAAAGGCATTTTGCTAAAACCAATGTCTTCACATCTGGAAAATGACAGGGTGTAAATGGTTATGCAAGATTTTGATGAAAAATAACTGGAAAAACTGAAGTGGTTCTGGCCAGTGAAGTGAAGTAAAAAGTTGGATATACATCATCTCAGCTTCCTCACTGAAGGCATACACCTATTTGTTGACATGTGACAAAATGGTGTGAAGATGACTCGTTTATCTGCTGATGGAATTGGGACAGGTAGTGCTGTTTTCTAAAGAGTGAGATCAGACTAAAGAGATGTCTGAGAAACATCCATTTAAGGCATCACTGTATCCATCAATGAATATAACTGCCCCAAAAGGAATCGCCAAAGCTGAGCAAAGGATGTTAGGCAGCAGGCTGATGACACCTATCTGATATTTACTTGTGGAAGCAATGTGGCTCAGTGTTAGCATCCAGCTTAGAGAGAATATCCCCACACAGCAGGGACCAGCTGTTCTAGGTAAAACAAGCATAGGGCATGGATGCCATGTGGGGATTTTGAGAACTATAGAGAATTAAGTACTGAAACATATCTAAAATTGAGTTTATTTGAAAAGGTGGGTCAGACAAAATCCCATTACCTTTTCTAGGCAAATGCAAAGGCTGACAAAGGATGACAATGTTGTGAGAGTTTGTTAAGCCCATGGTTATTTATCAGTTTGGTACAGCAAACTTTCCCACACTACATGTTAATTTATGAATTTTATACATTTATTATTTTATTAAAAAGAGTGCTGTTAATTTTATCTCTTCTTTAGGAAAGACTGCTCCTTAATGTTTGGCCCCTGTTAGGTGTCCTTCCTTCCCATTCTCTGTCCAACCTGTCCTTGCAACTTTAGAGGAGAGCACACCACAGAAACCTGGAGAAACTCTTGCAACTGAGGCAAGGCAGCTTTGGCTTGAGGCTTGCACTCTGTAGGAAGAATAATAATCTGGAATACCAGTGGTCATTGTGTGTGAGCCAAGGGGTTGTTGTTGGCTTGGGGGTGTCTGCACCACGCTGCTTCCCTCATCTTGAGAGCTGCAGTGGTTCAGCCTTTGTCTTCCCTGACCAATAACTGTATAAAGGATATTGGTGAGACGTACACGGCAAATCCTTTCAGACTACTGTGGATAGAAAAACCTAACATGATAATTTCTCTCATCCTCTGCATTTGCCGGTAATTTATTACTTATATTGATGTTCCTTTTCAAATGCTATGTTGTTGTTATTGAATTAAATAATTGGTGGAGGTGAAGCTGAGGACATTATAAAATCTGAAAGTTAGTTTCATGTGGATTGAAGGCAAATTTGGAGGCTGTTGCTCTACAGACATGAAATGAAGGTAATTATATCTTTAATCTTTTATATTTAAACCTAGCAATAACCTAGGAAAAGACAAAATTGATCTGCAAGACCTTGATGGGAACAAAGCAAGAAATCCAGATAACCAGAAATATTATGCATAATTAAGAAAATTGCTAATGATCACTTTAATCAAAGACATTAGAGATGGAAAGGCTGCTAGGTCAAGTATTTAATCTAAGGCCTCTGACAGTGTTCCTTATCACTGAGAGAACAGTTTTCAATTTCATGCCTGATTTTGGCTCATCCTTCATTTCTAGCTAACAACAAAAACTCTCTGAATTTCACAGATCTGATCCTATTTTTTTCCAGAAAGCTTGAGGCAAAATGAAGAAGGCATTTGCAAGAATGAAGGGTTAAAAATATGAAGGATTTACATTAGAAAACACTTCCATAACTCACTCTAATCTGTTGTGGCTTTGCTTGGAACAGCTTTGCATTTATTCTCTGCCTTAACAGCATCTCACATCTTTGGCAGACTACAAGAATTTGGGAGATAGTGCTGTGGACAACTGAGGTTCTCACTGAAATAAATTTGTACTGTGTTATGACTTGAGCACTTTCCAGCAGGTAGCTACCAGCTCCCTAAAACATCACTCTGAGCCTTCAGAAAAACAAATGACTTCACTTAGGTTTTGGGCACAGGCTTCAGCGAGGCTGAACTGGAGCAGCTGCCCTGTGTGGCATTTTGCAGGACACTGGTACATCCATCTGACCCACATTTCCAGATTCTTGTAACAAGGCAGAAGAAGCAGTGAAAGTGCTCAATTGGTTCTGCTTCTACTGATAAATGACCTTGGAAGTGATGGTTTTTGGGCAGTGCATATTGGCACTTCAGTGTATTTCTCTGCTTCCCAGTAAACTGAGATTCATCACATAAAATGTAACTAGGTCCACTGCCTTACTAAAGCAGCAGGTCCACACTCCTCTCTAAATTAGTTCTGGAGTAATTTTTTTGTCAAGAAAGACTGAATAGGGAGGGGAGGACTGTGTAGAAAGTGGTAGAGATGACATGCCTGTCTGTGCATCACAGAAATCAGCTGTAGGTCTGTATCAGCTGAGGAAGCTGAGGTTGTCTAGCCTGGCGGAAAGAAAGCTGAGGAGAGACCTAATTTCTATCTACAACCACCTGAAAGGAGATTGTAGACATGTGGAGGTCCACCTCTTCTTCCGAGTAACAAGTGACAGGATAAGAGGAAATGGCCTCAAAGGGCTGGGGAGATTTTAGATTGGATATTGAGATATTCTTCACCAAAAGAGTTCTCAAGCCCTAGAGCAGGCCACCCAGGGAAGTAGTCATCACCTCTGGAAGTCTTAAAAAATGTGTCGATGTGACACCTAGGAATATGGCTTACTGGTGAACATGGTGGTGCTGGGGTTAGAGTTGGACTCTATGATCTTAGAGTTCTTTTCCAACCTAAATGATTCAATGACTGTATGTATAAACTGAAATATGGAACAATTGATTTAATCTTCCTCTCTGTTCACACCTTGGTTTTAAACAATAGGATTGATGTAGCATAGAGTAGGTATAAGAAAACTGAGTAGTAGGAATAGGATTTAACTATACTATAGTTAATACATGCTATGGATGTAAATAAATAAAATACAATTTTAAGTACATACTCCAAATACTGCACTTACAGAGAAAGATGTCTCTGAATTTTGAAAGAACAGAATGATTCCCCATGAATACCGGACATGTCACCCTTAGAAAACAGATTTATGCCTAGGCTAGATAAAACTGAGAACCACTAAGCTGAAGTATGTACAAAGAATAAGTGTGGGGAAAGGGGGAAAATTTCAGGGGTGAAGAGTTGAATAAGCATTTTATTCAGGGTGAAAAAAGATTTTGCACATAAACACAGAAAAAAAACCCCAAAAAACCCCTGAATACTAGTATTTCCTTTTCCTGCCTAAAGTGCCTATTCTTCCCAGAGCCATTGGTCAAAATCTAGGCAGGATTAGTTTTGCCCTTCATCCTCAATTTTAATCTCTATGGGAATAGATTAGTATCTAGCAGCCCACGCTACAGTCTCAGTTCATGCCATTCCTCTGATCAAGAGCATTTTCTTGCTCAGTACACATCTATGATTAAGTGCTTCTTTTTTCATGTTCAGCAAAGCCTTTTGCAATATTATAACCAAATTATGAAGCTACATAGTTATATTTTATCACTTATCACCTGCATAATTTAATTAGAGCTTTTTGCATCTCCTTTTAGAAGAACTCTCTCTCTCTCTCTCTCTCTCTCTCTATCTATCTATCTATCTATATATATATATGTACCAGGCTTTTTCAGCTTTTATTCCTTTTTTTCTACCCTGGATGGAGTCTAAGCATTAAATAATGAGAAGACCCAACAAATTAGATAAATTAAGACAATATAGTTCTAGATTTTTACACAGCACTCCTCAGTCCTTCTTCATCTGACACACATGCTAACATCATTTTTTACTTGCATTAATATAAAATTAGATGAGTAAATCAGTGGTACATATGTTGTTTAGATTATTCACCACTTAAGTCTCTCAACTTGCCAGACATATGGATAAGCAACACAGATTAAGCAGGTCTGAGTTGAATTAAAATCCTGTTTCTGTGGTAAATATTGCAATGCAAACAAGTATAAGATAAATGTGACTAAGACTGCATTAATATTCAAGGTAATATCAATGCAACCCCAGGACTATTCTATATGATTCTATGAATCTGTTCAAGGCTCATTAGCAGATGACAAAAGAAAGCAAAATAATCAAATTATCTTTCTTTTAATTGTCTCCCTTGGTAGATGTGGAAGAATTTTATAATTTTGCATATTCAAAACACTAATCATGCAATAGATAGTTTTTCCTGGCTTTAGGATGGGTTTGGATGGCAAATTAAAGAACTGCCTTTTTTGAAAAAGGAGTCAAGTTCAGTCTTGGAAAGTCATCTCTTACTAATAATAGAACATTGAAGTAATCATGAAGCATTGCAATAGGGTTTTGCTTATTATTTGTCGGCTGGAGTAGCAGCACAGGAGAGTCAGGACATGCCCTAAAAGCTCTTAAAATCAGAAGCAGGTAGAAAAGTCATGAGGGTGTCTTTGAAGATACATCTTCATACATCCATAGGGCCTTATTGATTAGTCAGTACAGTGGGTGCATGTAAAGAATACCAATACCCCTGCTGCTCTGTGCTCAAAGGCAGGAGAACACTCTCTGCTGGCAGGAGCACACTCTGGCCCAGGGAACTGCTGTGAGCTGGTGTGCACCTCCTTCATAATGTGCCCATCAGTTCCTCCTCAGCTGATGTGATGGCTTTCACAGGTTGGGCTGGCAGGGCACCTCCTTGGCTTTTATGCTCATCATTTGTGAGCTGTGCCAGCTCTGGTATTCATATATGAACTCTTCTGCTGGGGTAAATATGTTCACCTATGCTGACAGCTGTGTGCCAGTGTGTTATTTGAACTGGACACATCATTGCATCTTTGAGCTACTATTTGCAATTTTCATTGATTTGTAATGTTCTTCTCTACAATCAGGACACTATATTTTTTTTTTTTAAAGTTAATATATCTATTTAATAATGTCATAGTGGTGATACAGAGGTGCAGTAGTTTGCATTTTTGAGCTTTTATTTCCTACAGCAAAGAAATGATTTCCTATTATTCAGTTAGGTTCCCTTTCTAGACACCTGCAACTGAATTCTAGTTGAGAAAACATGAAACAATGAGTTTCGCTTCACCTTTTTCTCTTTGCTGTTCATTAGAAACTCTCACCACAGCAGAGACAGATCTGGAAGTCTCTACCCTGGCCTGCAGTAGTAGGGGTGAAACAGACCCTGACCAAGGCAAGGAAAGCTTACAACTCACTTGCTGATGCTCTGCCCACTTGTGCTAATGCCATCAGCTCCACACCCACATGAACTTTGAACTGCAAATATACAGATCCATTATCCCATATAGTCCTATGCTATTTCAAGGTGACACTGAGCTACTGCTCTGTGTTTTTAAACTGAAGTGTGGTCAGTGACCATACTTTGTAGCTTTTGCACAACTCTAAAATTGCAGCTATGAAAGAGAAATGTATCCGCCAAAGTGCTGAGCACATTGATAGACTAACTCCCTATCAAAGTGTCTATGATTGCAGGAATGCAAATGTACACTTGATTTAAAAAATTGCTTCTGTGGTGAAAACTCTATCAAATCTACTCTTTGTGTCTAAACCCCACTGTTGTAGTTTGTGTTGCACCTGCTTTATAATTATGTGCAACACAGGCAGAAAATACTTATGACTCTTTCCTGCAGTTAATAAGGAAAAAGGGCTTCCAACACAGTCCTGAAAGCATTTCAGCTTCTTTCCCCTGACACTGAAGTATCATCGCAATTGAGGTTGTCAATTACTTTTAAAGCAAGCTGTTTATAGACCATTATTCCCAAGGCTTTATTTGCTTGCTTTCTTTGCAAGTAAGATGATGGAAACAGTTCAGCTATTCAAAAGTCTGCCACTATCTCTCTAATGAGCTCCTACCATCAAAAGAACCTCTTTTTCTCTTCTGTTTCTTCTGTTCCCTTGCTTGTCAGGGATTTTCCTACAGATAGGAGGGTTTGAGAATAACTACATCATCATTCACATATGAACACAAGTATCATATATGAAATGTATAGTGAACAAAGCATCTGAAAATTAGAATTAAACATTTTTTTTTAATTTGTTTTGATCTTTGTAAGGCTTCCATATTGTGACCATCATTTAAAATAAAGAAATGCCTTTTATTTTGTGTTTCTGATTGTAGGATAAAAAAGGACTTTTAATGGCTGATAAACATAGCGTTTCACAAAGGTCATTTGACTTGGTAGAGATATTTTGATAAAATATACTGCTTTGTAAAGGGAAGAGGTGAAAACTAGATAAATTGAAGTCTCAGTTCTGTTTTCCATGAAGAGATATAGTGCTGTCATACACTTTTTCAGCATAGTTTAGCATGGTGTTTTCAAACACACATGAATTGGTACAGAGCCTAAGAGAAGGATAGCATGATAATATTTTCCAGGGGAATTATTCCTAATAATGTCAAAGACTCATTAATCCTATCAAACAGAGTTCAGGTAAACCATAGCTGGATTTTATTGCTGCTCAGTGAAAATAGAATTACATGGGAACAACTGAAGAGGACTACAGGATTGCAGTCTACAGGACTATAAGAAAAAGTCTACAGGACTATAAGTGAAAGGACCGTAGATGTTAGAAATAAAGAACACCAAACCCAACTGTTTAGTTTCATAGAAACAAAGATTTCATATGACAAAGATTGAGGGAAAATAAGGTTCTATCTGACTATGTGATGGTGCTTCAGACACCAAAGAGGGAGAGGAGTCTTTTAAACTAAAGACAGTACTTGCTCTGGGAAAAAAGGTAGATAAGACCTGGCAACAAATAAACTTGAATGCAAGAGGGAAGATGTTTTAGAGATATCACAGAATTAAAGCTCTGGGACAGCTTCTTGACAGGATCATAATTGCAAAATTCATAGGTGTTTTAAGGAATCCAGTGTTTTCACATCTTTGTTTATACAAGTGCAGTTGCTTGAAATAGCTGAGGATCAGTCTCATTAACCCAGAGGGCCTCTTCTGCTGTCAAGTACAAGAAATGGCATTTGACTGTCTAATTGATCTTTTATTTTTGTGTGTGAGAAGGGAAAAAGCTCATATACAATTGCAATTGTGTGGAGGGAAAAAGCTCATATACAATTGTAATTGTTTTTCTGTTGATTTCTTTTAGTTTTGACTTTGATTTTTGTGCATGCAGTGATGTGAACCTTGCTGTTGTCTTAAAATAGTCTCCAAGGAGGATATATAGTACACGAAGATATATGTGCTAATTAATGCCACACATAATACATTACAGCTTCTGAGCAGAGAAAAATTCTCAATTCTAAATAAAAGAGTACATTATTAATATATTCTCTGAGTTCAACACCTTTAAATAGGCCCCCAGATTGCTTTTACTTGTGGACAAAGCACCAGTGCATTGGTCTGTGCCCTGCTTCATTGGTCTGCTTAAATTATTATTTTTTTTCTTTTGTTTGTTACTATAGCAACATTCAATAAATTTTTTTGTCCAGTTTTCAGAGGAATTGTAGAAAACTGCCATGGATAAAAACAAAACAATAGTTGGAGAAAACACAGCTGAAACCATATAGGGGAAGCTCTAGACAACAGATGATAATTTGTAAGCATGCAGAGCTCAGGTTTTGTTATCAACAGGAAGTGTGTTTCTGTGGCTGCTGTTTGGCTTCTCTTCCAGTAAACCTGTACCATTTTTACAGAAAGCAATATGTAGTTCAAATATTTATGATATAAATATATATTTAATTAATTAATGAGTGTCTTTTCTTTTTTAAACAGAAATCTTACCATGGTAATGGAAAAATAATGGCAAAAATTATTTGAGAAAAATTTTTCTTGAAGATTATCTGAAGTCTCTTTTTTCAATTAGGATAACTACAATTTTTTTTCTTTCTGTATTTTATGTACAGCCCAATAAATATAGGTATATTAATTAGCACTGCCTGTGCTCTCTGTTGTTTTTTTTTCCTATGAAGTTCTACAGCTGAATTGGGTAATACATTTAGTATTGCCCTGGCATAGGCTGAGAGCAGGAAATGAATGTCTGCTGTCAGAGGAGGAATGGTTTAAAGCCCTGTGAGGTCAACGGATGATTTTCCATTTACTGCAGTGGGTTTGGTTCATTGTGTTTTTCTCTGATAATTCATTATGATTTCAAGTGAGGGGAAGGAGCTGCAGAATCAGATCCCTGTATACGTGACTATGGGATGGCAGCTCGCGGTGTTTAATATACTGTGTGCAAGAGCAGCTGGGTGCTTTCCTTATCAAAATGTGTGATGGAAGGTTGAGGGAGGACATTAGAGAATGAAGTATCACCAAGGAGGAGGGAGTTTAGTGCAGTAATAAGAACAAGAAAATATGCTCTATAATCAAATCAGAAGCATAAATCATAAAGGATTTGGTTTATTATATTCTTGCAATAAATTCTGGTTTTGATTTATAATTTCTACAGCTATACTTGCAAAATACTGAATTATAATAATATATCTATTGGGAAAAATTACTTCACCTTGTATAATTCTTTACCTATTGTAACTATAAGCCTGACTAAAAAACATCTGAGTGTGGGAAATAAAATTCCATGTACCTTATTCTTTAAATCTGCAGTACCTGATAGCACTAATAAATATACTATAAGGAATGCTGCTTCTATTTATTTCACTCTTTTTCAAACTTTAAAAACTATACTATGTTTATGTGCTAGAATCTCCCTTTTATTGTTTAGCTTTGTAAAGAGGTTTTATTTACTTGAAACATACCTTCTGTGAAAAAAAAAATTATTTGCTAATCCAAATGATTTCTGCTGCTTAAAACAAATCTACTATTACTTAACTCATCCTGGAGAAAAATGGCTTTAATCTCAAACGCTGCATTAAATTTAGAAGGAAACTAAATCAATAAAGGTGAACATCATGGAAACAGATGATTAGAGCAAACAACAGGCTGCCTACTGTACAATAAGGTTATGAAATAAACCAAAACAAAAGTCTATCAGAATACATCAAGAGTGAACTTTATGAACAAGTTCCTCTTCAGAATGCCGAATGGTCGGATTTCCCTCCTGCAGGTTTTTTTCCCCCAATTTTCTCCTTCCCCTCAGCTTCTTTCTTTCAGTCCTTTTCCTCTTGTTTCCTGCTATGTTATGAATTAATTTACCCTGTGGAAAGACCAGTGAGCTCTGATTAACTAATGTGTCAGGTTTTAAATGCCCACAAGTACCTCGTGCTGACATGTATGTGATGTGAAATAAAATTTACTCTGAAATAGGTGTAAAATGGACCACTTCGTTAACCATGTAGCTGGATTTAATCTCCCTGAACACAAGCAACAAAAATTCCCACATGAAATTCTGAGCTGATTTTTTGGAGTGGGATTCAGGGAAGGATTTTGGGGGATGGGTCTGTAAGTAGGAGAGGTGAATAGTAGCCACAGTGATTGAGGACTTGGTTTAGCTCCTAGGGCTTAATAACAGCTTTAGTAGTGATGTTACTACCTCTGCCTGATCCCAGCATATTCCATTTGTAGGTTGGAAACACTGAAGGGAATTTGCAGGAGCTGACAGGAGCTTTAATCTCTGTGCCCTGCACTAGCCTAAGCCAAACGAAAATCTTGACAATCCACTTCAGCAGGGATGACAAGAGCAGTGCTGGAAATTTTGCTGCAGCAGACCCAAAGCTGTTGATAAGAATACAAAAAGTTATTAAGCTAAAGCTGAAGAAGGCATCAATCATTTCAAAAGGATACTATTTGATTCTTTCCTCAAAGTCCAGTCTGACCTGACACCAGACTAACAACATCCTTTTAGTCTATACAGGCGCATCACTGTCTCATTCTGCTACATTGTTAATAGGGCCAGTAACAAAAAATAAAAATAAACCCCCCCAGCAACGTCAATGTATATAAGGGGAAAATAGAAGAGGTTAAAGGTTTACAGGTACAGGAAGAAAGTATCTTTCAAATATCAATTTAAACTTGCTCTATTATTGAAGGCCTGTTTGTCACCTCCACAGAAGCATGTAAAAAGTGATGGGCACATGCAATTACATTTTGAAATAAAATACATTAAAATGCCTAGCAATATGTTTTATCTGAAATATTAAATCTACCCTTCCTCTCTCTTTTATATCACAGTTACTGAAAAGAAAAGAAAGAAAAAGAGAAGGAAAGAGCAAAGAACTGGTCTTATTCATGAATGAAAGAGGAGGCATTCCAAGCAAACCACATCATAGAAGAAACTTTGGTCGTAATAATGGATGTCATGGAAAAAGGACAGTAGCTGGCAAGAAGTTATCCTGACTAGAATTGAATTCTCCTTCGTGCAAAATATGCTGATCTTTGTCATCAAACTTAAAGCTAATATCCTATCAAAAATCAGGATACAGGCACTACTACATTCTGTGCTCCCGCTGCTTCTGGAGTGGCCAATTTATTTAAATGAGTGGACTTTGTGCATGTACAATAGAATGCTTCCTGAGAGCTGACAGCTTTGTAAAATTACATTATAAAATCAACACTGACTATGACAGACCTTGAATTTCTTGTATAGTGGAGCAAACAGAATAGCACAATATTGTCTTTCATGTGCACACTTCAGAGAGATCGACTAAGTGGGTGAACTTCTACATTTAAGTCAAAAGCAGTAAGCCCTGGAAGCAAGTTAAATAACAGAAGCACAGAAATCTTGAGTTGGAAGAAGTCCATAAGGACCATTGAGTCCAACTCCTTATTCCTCACAGGACTACCTAAAACTAAATCATATAGTATGAGTGTCATCCAGGCATTCCTTGAACTCTGATAACTTGGTGCCAAGTGACTGCCCAAGATCTGGTCTGCCTGCTGTTGTGATTAAAGTTATTGTGTAAATAACAGTTTACTCCTAAAACAAAAGATGTCACAGCAGACAGAGGATAAAGGAGTGTTTGCACTAGTTCACAGCCAGGCAGAAGTGACTCATGATGACTGGTTTGATGTGGGTCAAGTGCTGCTGTGGATGGGAAGCCTTATCACTCTCTCTCTGTAAGGGTGTGGACCTGTTGTGCCCAGGAGGTGTTTGTTTCTCCATAGCTTCTGCAGCAGAATTTTCAGGAGCACCTCTGCACTGACTGTACCCTATGACCATATAAGCTTATAACCACACCAGAACAGGTGGAAAAGAATTTCTGATCTTTTCTGGGCAATATAATAATGTTCTTGAACTAGCAGTCCATGTTCCTCTCAGCATGGTGTGGGAGGTGAAGGTCTGGTACACCTTGTACCAGACATATCTTTGCCCTACTGTGTTCCCATTGCAATGGCTTTAGCACTTGTGTGCAAGTCCATGTGCCATTTCTGGACCGTGGCTCATGTCCAGAGGTTTCTGTGTCCTCACTATATTTCTGTGCTGATGGCAGAGGAGAAATTGCATGTGCATAATCTGCTACATGCCAAAAGTTGATTGCCAAACAGAAAGACATTGGAAGCATGGGAAACGGGGTGCACAAAGCTGTGGTTTGCCCACAGGCACACATGCACATGGCAGTCTACACACATTCCTGGTGGCCTGTGGCCTTGCCTGGCCATGTGTTTTTTGAAGGAATGGCTACTGAACATGGAGCTTTTGGCCATCAGAGCAGCTGAAGGTAGTCTGAATCTTTCCATAGTGGTGGGCAGAACAGCTGTGCTTCCTGAGTCGCTTCAAGCACATGAGGAAGGAGGAGGTTAGAGTGAGATTGAGGATAATTGTGCTTTTTAATCTGGCTCCCCTTTCACCATCTCTTATATCAGCTGCCCTCTTTCTCACCCCATTAACTGTATGAGCATACCCTTTTATCAGCTTAAAGGCCTTAAAATACAGTATTTTGTATGTGGATTATAGACAATATGCAGCACTAAGTAACCCATGCTGACGAATTCCTCTTTGGGGTCCAGTTGTAGAGGAATGCTGCAAGGTTGCATGGCTTTTCTGTGTCACTTACAAAAAATAACTAACAAATAGATGCAATTTGTTCAACTCCAGTTGGAGTAATACATTTATGCCTAAATACAGTATTTCCCCTAGAGTTTAAATTAGTTTACTTACATTCAATATCAGAAACAAGAATGCATGTACTTGTAGCTTTATAACCAAATCCATGACAATTTATTTTGTATGAAAGATTAAATGACCTAATAACAGCTTTCTCAGAATGTTTTTTTAATTTTCTGTATGTTGGAAAGGAATTCCATTTTTTTCCTCCTAGATAGTGAAAAAATACATCATTATGTTCTCAGTTTAGCTATGTATATGACCTTACTGATAAATGAAAATTGATATTTCAAAGCTGTAGTTTAATATAGCCTGATGGCATGTTAGCCCTTATCATTCAAGACAGTACTTAACTCTGAATAATGCATCATGCTAACTCTCTGAAATTGTTATTATGAGATTTTAATGCACCATAAAACATGTCTTATGATCTTCAGCATGCTCAAGTGTCAGTCTAACACATTAATCTCACATACATCTTGGAAAAAAGTAGCTTGGCAAAAACTGTCTTCATATATAACATTACTTGTGCTATGTTTCATACACGGATTTATGTGTAAGTATGGGATTTGAAACATCTGAATAAAAGAATTATCTTTTCTGCACACAAAACACAGCAAAATGAGATCTGAGCCATAACTGGGAATTCTACATTCTGCCAAAATATCCTTATTAAAGAAACAGTGTTGTTGACAAAGCAGACATTATTCCGAGAGAATGTGCATGAATATATTCTTGGGTTTGCACTTGGTCTATTCATGTTGTTCCTTTCTGACTGGAAATTATTAGTCTTAGTTTAGATGATGCTATTTTATTTTACATATCTGAGGAAAATGCATTAGCTAATCTTGAACTGGAGGATGATGGGCAAGAACAAGGACACAGAAATAGGTTCTTCTTGGCTCAGACTCTTGCAGCATGGAATTTATGCATAGTACAGCAAAAAATGATTTGTCAGATGCTGTCTCCAGCCAGATGGGCCAAGTTTGTGCCTATTCACATTTGTGTCCACTCAGTCTCAGAGATACTGTGGGCCTTGTGAGGACAACTGGTGAAGGAGGATATACAGTCAATCTGCTTCTCTCAAAACCAGAGCTAAACAATAGGCAGTGTGCTGAGCCAAAGATGTTTGAGAAACATCAGAGTCTGCTGGGGCAAGGTGGCAACTCCAGCACACCACTTTCCTTTGTTTTTTGTGATGGTTAAGGTGGAAAAAGGAAGTTGTCAGAGAGATGTTCAGTTATCCAAATATTCCTGTGGCTGGTCAAAACAAGTGGAGGAGCTCTCTGCAAGGCTTACAGTCTGACTCTTGCAAAGCTGCAAGTTTAGCATTGTACCCTTGGACTGTAGCTGGAATAATCATTCAAGGGCTGTATTCTAAACTTTGTGAAGGGAAGTCCTAAATTTAAGGGTTTTGTCTTATTTGTGTCTGTATTAATTAAAATATTTTAATTCTGAATTAATTAAAATTAATTCTTAATTTGATAAGGCCAATATAAAAAAATGGTGTAGAAGCCATCCCTAGAATGGATAGTGGACTAATCAGATTTGATGTATTTCAAACTAAAATAAAAATTCAACATGTGTTATGTTATTACATATGTTCTGCATGTTCTTCCTTAAGTAAGAAAATTAGTGACCATAACCTATATCCTTTCAAAATGCAGCAAATATTTAAATGAAGTAAACCGCAAAAGGCAAAAATGTTTTTATTTATTCATATTGATTATTTAGGCAATGGGGTCTGGTCCAGAAAACTCTGTAAAGAAACATAATTTTCATCTAAATTCCAATGTTGTTCAACTGCCAGATCACATTCTTTCTCTAGCTGTGGGATAGTGGTAGTTTTGTAACACAGTAAGTTCTTGTGAAATAAAAATGTAGCAAAAGCTGTTTTTGATGTGTATTACATTTTCTAGTTTTCAACCTAAAGGAGTTGACTACTGCCATGCTTGATGTTATAAGCATATATTATATTTTCTGTCTCACCATGTTTAAAATTTGTGTTAAAAACACGCAGTCTGAAGGCTCTATTGGAATCTGTGTTTACACCATTTAAGGATATATGCTTAGAACCATCTATCTTAACATGTTTAAAACTATGTAATTTATATTAGACTAATTTATATTAGACTTTCATATTTAGGTGGTCTGGTTTTCTAAAATTTTCTTTACAGTTTATAAGAACTACATTTGATTATCCTGATTACACGTCTACAATGATCAGAGACACTATTTTCTGATTCTGAAGAGGCAACAAAGAGAAAGAAGGAGAGAAATAATGACCAGATATAATGCTGAAGGCACAATAATTGAAAGGAAGAGCGAAATTTCTTAGTACATTGCAAACTGAATGGAGGTTGTGCAGTTTAAAGGAGAGGTTACAGGGTCTATTGCAGAAGAAAATTTCAATTCAGGGCCAGCAGTGGCCACCTGTGGTAAGGAAGATGCTGGTGAAGAGGAAACAAGCAGTATGATGCATGAAAAATAAGCCTTGTAAAGAGAGGATTCAATAAGGCAGTAGCTAGAGAGGCATAGTGGCACTTCAGCAGTCTTTGTTAGGTGTGGTGCTGCTGTATGCTGCTATACTCCTCATTTCTATTGAAAAAAAATCAACAAAAGACTAAGTCATGCTTAGGAAAATTAGATTGCATTTTCACCTGATAATAGGAAATGGGCTTTTTGTTCCGTAGAAAATAACAGAAAAATCTATTTGTTATTAAGGGGGTTTGTGTGTATCTTTCATCAAAATTCTCCAGTGAGTCTTTTTCACAGAGAATTCAAGGAAATAATTGTCTGGTTATATCTAAGGGAAATTTCTGGATGGCTACTCAAACGAATTTTAGGGGCTTCTAGGGCTTTTTCTAATCTAGACTAGACTTCTCCATTCCAAAGAAAGGTTTGCATTGTGTTCATAATGACTGATCTACAGGAGCTACATATAAGTACACATAAGCATATTTATAAATAAATAATTTATCCTGAATGTTATTGACATTCAGGATAAATTATTAACCAACCATGGACAAATGGCAGTATGTAAAAAATATGAGATGATCCAGTCATCACCAAAGAGCTCAGTGCCAACTAGTTAATTTAAGTGGGTGGTTCTTGAAATGAAGCATATAAAGCATTTTAAAATTCACATCTTCAAAACATTATTAAAGGCGAATAAAGCTCCACTGAAATGGCTGGAGTTGCTCCCACATATATGCAAAAAGAGGGATTTTTGAACTTGAGTGCTTGCCATAACTACTGAAACTTCAGGGTTGCATTTGTACCAAGTTCCAAGTCAGGGGTGCACACTGAAATCAACCATGACACTCGGCAAGCCCTGATTGACCCCAGTGACATATTTTAAACCATTGAGCTTCATGTTTCTTCTGTTACAGAACTGATGACATCATCTACTTATAAATTTATTTCAGTCGCATGGTATCCAATACCAAACCAGCCAACTAGCCCCTTATTAAATGAGAGAGCTTTGTATCCTAAGGTGAGAGCAGATAAATTATTCCCTGAGATGACATGAAGGAAGAAATGAATCACAGAATATTTCCATCAAGAAGTTGTTGACAGTTTGAGGAAGGCAAATAATTCAATGATTAAGTGGAAAGTCTGTTATTTTTCTTTGTTATATATTATTTGTGAAGTGTGATTTTTATTTTTATACTTTCTGAGTAATAGTAGATGACAAAAGATAAATAACATAACAGAGGGTAAAATGTCACTTTGAAATAAGTGAACGATAAAGGTTCCTAATGAAGGAACTGAGAACACTTAAGGGGCCAAGAAATAATAACAAAAAAGAATGTGGATCTGTGTCATTGCATGAACAAATGCCTCTGCATCTTGTGTTTCAAGTTGACCTTGAGGCAATCAATCACAGTAAGACTGTCACCCACACAAGGTTAAGTGTGAGATGAGGCAGCTCCTCATCAGCAAAGATGTGGAGACCAGATAAAAATCGTCCATATGCACCTCGAAATGGAGAAAAGTATTTCTGAATTTACCCCAAATTCGATCATGTGAAGTTTCATGGGGATTCTTTTTGGGGCTTTTTTTTTTTTTTTTTTTTTTTTTTTTTTTTTTTTTTTTTTTTTTGTTTTGTGTTTTTTTTGTTTTTGTTTTGTTTTGTTTGTTTGTTTGTTTGCTTGTTTTTAAATTTTTATTTCCATTGTGTATAGGCTTATCATTTTGGCTATGACTATCCAAAAAGTTTGATTTTTCGTGGCATAGATCTTAGCTCTGTTGAAATCAGTGAAATTATTGCAAGATACCCTCAGTCATATATTTAATCCATAATGCAGAGTGACAGTGTTTTCAACAGGCTGGAGGTGATTTTTGCCATGACGCTTTTGCACACAGCTGCACTAACATAAGCCAGCTCACATGTAGTGTTTTTTCTGAAAGCAAGCAAGCAAGCAAGGATGGCAAATATTATGACCCCCACTTCATCCAGTCAGCTGACAACAGAAGAAGGTTTTCACTTGAACCAAAGCTGTTTACAAAATGTTTTGTTCAGTTCTGACTAATAATCGGTCAGGGAAATGATGCAGGGAAGTTTCTATATGGAGCTGACACATCACGTAGATGACTAAGTTGATAAAATACCACTCCTCCTTTTCACCCAACAGTGTGGTACTATAAACAAATTTGTTTGGATGACCCAAAAGGGGAGGTATTAAAAAGACCAGGGCATCTTCATTTAGGGCAGGGCTGTTAGTTCTGGTATTCTGGCTAAAGTGATGTCTGGTGTGCTAAGGTCTGTTGAGGTTTAAAACACTTAATCAGTCCAGCATCTCATCTTATGTTTCTCTCCTATCTAGGTTAAACAGTTCTTGTTATAAGCTGTTTATGGTAGGTATATCTCATGATGCTTAAACCAGAAATTCATAGTAATGAGAATGAATCTATTCAATTGGCAATATTTATTCATAATATAGAGGCATGCCCATTTGCAGATATAATTCCTCATTTTCTTCACACACAAATGAAGATCAAGTTTTAGCTCTTCCTAGCAATACTCATAGGTAGAAAATCTAGATATATTTATTTTTTTGCAATTTCAAAATATTATATATCATATTTCCCATTTGTGCTGGGATCAGAATGGAAAATACTAGCCTTGAAATGAAATTATATATATTTATTATTTAGTAAAATGTTTAATAATGACTGCTCATGAATGCCTTAATTTTACTTCTGTTTTTAAAGCTTTTTTTAAAACTATGGTTATGTTAGATATGCATTGAAGCTTTCATGATAAGTTAAGCGTGACAAGCATAGAAATAATTTTCTGACTTAATGTAGCATAAAAATTGTTAAGATGTTTCTGACTTTTCTAATTTAAAACCTTCTCCTGCTACTCATCTCCCTGCAAATAGTTTCATTACCTTAATTTCTTTTGGAAATTGGAGACAACTTGTGACTGAGAGATTGCAAAGCTTGATTCAGTGCTTGTTTGGAAGCTAAATTAGGAAGGTCTTTATAATATCACAGAGTTCAGATGCATAAAGGACGGCTTTAACTCTTAAAATGAGTGTTCCCTTACAAATCATTCAAAAGGACTTATTTTCATTGACTAACATTTTCTAAAAAGCAGGCTCAATTAATTTGAAACATGAGTTTCAAAATCCTTGGTTTAGAGAAATGTGAGATATGGAGTTACCAATGGGTTTACCCACTTTCTAGTCTGCTCTTCTAAATGGTAAACTGACCTTGTTTCTCAGTGTTCTGTTTCATCAATTACTAACACTGCTACTAAAGCTTCTAGAGCTTTTTGGGAACACTGTCTCTGGGGTTTGGGTGGTACTGAGCATTCCAAATCTCAAATCATGACAGGAATATTTTTGATGTATGTTATGTTTTAGACTTCCATTCATCTGTTTGTCTGATTTTCTGAAGACCATAGCAGGATCTTTACTTCGCACAAAACTAAAAAGTTGCTGGTTTGTTTTCCTACATAGTATTTATGAAACTCATGCTATGAAGCTCAGTAAAAAAACTGAGAGGAGTTCTCAGTGTGTTTCTTTCCCACAGTTTTCCCAACAAAATTCAATGCTCATAAACATTTAGATAAAGCTTATTTCTTGCCACCTAAATGATTTATCTCCAGGACCAGAAACTCACTTCTTTCAGCCCAAAGGAGGGTAAGTGTAAAACCCAGCACATACATGGGAAAAAGTTTCTTTCTCTAGAGGCTGGTTTTTACATGTAAGACTTATCTTCCTTTCCTAAACTGCCAAAACCTCTGCAGGATCCTAAGCAATGATAACCAGAACAGGGAGAAAGTGTATATATTGCCTAATATTTTTGTTGAATGTGTCACTTAAGAGGAAACAAAGGAAAAGGAAATAATTTCTTTTTCAGACATTTATTTGCACCATGGAGGCCAGCATTGCATTCCCTTAGGTATAAAAAGTGCTAGAGTAAAGTCTGAGAGCCTCTCTCTCTGACAGTCAAAGACAGCTGCATGAGCTGGAAAAGCATTGTGTTGGCTATAAAATGAGATGTACAAATAATCACACTTTATTCTCCAGAATTCTCTCTCCTGTGCATTAAAGGTCAAGCAGGACAGGTCTTTCAATTCCTAGTGTTCATGGCTAAGGACATATGTGCTAATCTTCCTCAACACTGAGCAGTACTACTAAAACCATATTATTCATACTTAAGCACTGGGGCCTTATAGAGCAGCTGCTCTGTAAATTCACCAGAGGAAGGTGATTAAGTCCTTGTATGGCCACTGTATGATATGCAGACCTCTTGGTGCTCTCTTGCTGCACCATTCTGAATCTGAGGTGTCAGTGATTAAAAGTCAGTGTGAGATGACTATTTGCAGCTGAGCACTGATGTGACACAGTAGTTCTACTGTCACCAAAAAAGGTGCCAAAAAATCAGGGAGCATGTCATGAGTTCTTTAATCTGGTGTAAAATTGTGTTTGTTTTCTTGTGCCTATCTTTGCACCCTTTCTGACTTTTCATCTTCTATTTCTCTTGTTTTGTGGTTTTTCTGCCTCTTGATCTTCTTTTATTTATTTTTTTTTGTCTCAATCTTCTGCTAGTGATCCTTCTTCCCTTTGTCTGTTTTAGCTCCCTGCTCTCTTACACTGAGGGATGCCTTGCAGTTGGTATTATTATGAGATTAGTAATGCTCCCAAGACAGCGTGGAACATACCACACTTAGCTAACCCAGTCCTTTCCCTGCTCTCTGTAGATGATTTCAGAACAAACAGAGCAGAGAGAGGCCCCAGTGAGGGCAGTCTAATGATCCACTTCCATATGGGGTATAAAGTTTTTAGAACTTAATTTTTTTTTAAAGAGGGATATTATTTTTCCACTTTATTGTTTCTTGCCTTTCCCATCCTACCTTGCCACAAGGCACACCAATGCAGATCTGCCCTGCTTTCTGGAGAGTGCACATTTTACAGTCTTTGTGGACTTTAAAATTACCCCCATGTGCCTTTCCATCATGCCTGTAACCCTGTGTGAATGATATATATGTTACATACCCAGAGGTGGCAGTACTATTTTCATGGTGTGATTTCCTTGGTGTCCTGTAACAGCTGTGTCAGGCAACAACTGCCTTTGCAAGGATGCCCCTCAGAAATGAGATCTTTAGGTCTCCATTGTAAGCAACATCCCTGGGGGAGAAATACAAGCAAATCAATCTCCTCATGAGCTTGGCCAAAGACATGAGGGCTGAAAGGGCTGACTTGGCACAACTTTTTTAGTGAGATCATTTTAAGCAGAACCTGCACTTCAGCCTAACAATGAAAAACTGTACGTAGAAGGAAGAAGGGACACAGGGAAGCTGACAGCAAAGTAGTGACAGAACAGATTGCCATTCTGGGAGAGAATAACAGCTTTCACTTTGTGTCTGGCATGATCTCATTCCTAGGTCCAAGGAGCTCATTAAATCCTTTAGGAAGATTAATATGGTACAGAGGCATGTACTATTGAATATCAGGTAAATCCATTGGCCTTTTTTCCTGATCTGTGCTCCCTGAAATTCTATTTTGCTATGCAACCCCTGTACAGCAGCTTAATTTTTAGATTTTCCTCAGAGGTAATTGCAAAAACCAGTTCCTTCACTTTCAGACTTGAAGAAAGTACAAATTCCTAAAAGCAACATTGTTTTACTTGAATTGATATAAGTAGACCTGAATATAGAATCACAAGCTAAACTGACCAATGTTGTATTTTACTTATCAGTAGCATTCATGACTTTGACAGATACATCTCTAATGGGGAATTGTTTTGCATGAAATCTAGTTTTCCAAATCACACCGTAACTATTTTAATGACAGCTCATCTACAGAAATCTCTTTGGCCTGGAAGGGGAAAAAAGTGTATACAAAACATGGAGCTAAACACAGTCTGTGTTTCAATAACATCTGTAACTTGATAGCTGCCTCAGTTTCTGGGATCCAAATTGAGGTACTTCAGAGCTTGGTGTATCTGAGGATGCAGAGAGCTCCCTCTGGAAAGCAATGCCTTAACTGACACCATGCTTCTTAGATGTGGGTTTTTTGGGGATGGTGGTATTGGTGTTGTTATGTACGTAACATAAATCTGTATTTGTTATTTCTAAAATGCAGCTACTTGGCATATGCCTTTATCTGTGCCTGCATCACTCACTCTCTTGCCTTTTGAGACAAGCTTCAAATATTTACAATTGATGCTCCCATTTAAAAGGCAAGCTCTACAAGTGTGTTTTTCCTTCATAATATTCCATACAGGCAAAAGATTCTATTTCCACAACACACCACAAGGCCAAACAGGGTTTCTTTTACCATCTTCAGTGCTGTTTTAGTCCTTTTAACAAATAAGCTTGTGTGTAAGTCAAGCTTACCCAACACATATTAGAATTCCAGGGGCCTCTTATTATCTATCGTGTTTACTGAGCCTTGTAATTTCAATGGGTTTTCAGGCACTTCACTTTTGTATATTGTTTTTGCAATAGCTTACTTTATATATTTCCCAGAAAACATTTTTTTTCTTTTATCTATCCATTAAAGAGCAAGTTTGTTTTGTCCTTAACTCCTAAAGAAGGCAGAACTAATCAGCTATGAGTTTTTATTCCACTTATCATGTAATCTATAAATTGCGTTGTAAGGTAATTTCATGTTTCTGCACTAGAGAACTACAGAAACAATGCAGACCAAGGACAAAGAAGTATCCTACGTAAGCAGACAAATTCCTGCCAGCATAATCTGTAAGCGGGAATTTAACACTTGGTTTTTTGAAGCAAGCCCTGATCAGACAACAGCAATAAGCTTCTCAGTACCGGGTCAGAGAGATCGAGGAGTCAAAAACTTAAATAATATTCTGTTGAAACAACATAGTTTTGGTACTTCTGAACATACAGTCATTCTTCCCTGCTCCTGCTCTAAAGTAATATACTCATAAAAGTTACAGGAAATGTGTCTCTCTACTGATTCTGAATAAAACATAGGAATATTTTAAAGCTATACAAAATCAGAGCTGGTACTACTTTAAGTATTTTTCGCTTCCTTTTTCTTTTTCTTTTTCTCAAGAGAGATAAAATAGGTGTCATCACATCGTCTCTTAAACATGATATTTGTATCTAAAACATTCATGTTTTGGCTACAGATTTCCCAGCTGTGATATTGTTAATAATTATTAAATGCCTCCATGACTAAATAAAATCTGTTGGATGATGTCCTTCTAAGTTTGTGTGGAATGATTTCACAGGGATCTGTGAAGTGTGAGGACAAAAGGCTCACCCGAATACAAGCACAGGAGTGAATCCAGTTACCTCTGCCCTCTTCCTCCTCCTCCTCCCCTCTGCCATCAACTAGAGCAGTTGTAAAAGCATCCTTTTGATTTGGTTTTGTCCATGTGCCTTGTAGTGTCAGTCTGCTTACTGTCAAGCTCACATGGAACTTACATTACCCCTTGTCTGGATGACTGGTAT
The DNA here is from genome assembly GCF_965231275.1 of Zosterops lateralis. Lineage (NCBI taxonomy): Eukaryota > Metazoa > Chordata > Aves > Passeriformes > Zosteropidae > Zosterops > Zosterops lateralis. The sequence continues at coordinate 30,250,870 of NC_139765.1, forward strand.
CTCTTAGGATGAGAAAAGCCATTGGAGTGGCTGCTCTGGGGCTGGAAGTGTGATAGCAGCAGCATATTTAAACACAATTCTCCCGCAGGATGAATCATTTTATCAGCCTGTTTAGACATGAGTCATGGAGGCTCATGAAAGGGTTCCAATGGCTTGTTGTTGCTTTAATAAATTTCAGTTGTAAATTAATTTATGTTCCTGGTTTGTACCTTTTTTTCTCAGGAGAAATCTTACCTAGATAATACCTTGCACCAATAGAAGATTGCAAAGTGTCTCTGGGACATTTTTTGCTCCAGGGTCTTCAGTGATGGTTCGTTTATGGTAGAAGAAGTAAATCTGGGGGACTGCATCCACCTTATAAGAAATTCAAGTTTCTTTTCTTGCTGTGGGTTGGTCCATGAAATGTTAAGTGGTCTCCACAATGGAAAGGATAAAGAGCAATGCTGATGGGACTGAGAAGAAACAAGGAAAAAGGTTCAGGTTGTAGGTGGTGATTTCATGGAGAAGGTGTACCATGCTGCCTCTGCACGATGAACAGTTAGGAGGAAGTTGAGTAGAAACACCCTTTTCTTCTTTGATTTGGCCCTAGGAAATTTCTTGAGGCAGTGCTTTGTGTGCAGCCCATAGGCTTATCGTCCCAATGAACTCAGGGCTGGGTTGGAGGTGGAAGGCATGGGCAGCTTCATGACCAGCCTTTCTGCAGGCCTGCTCAGCAGGGAGGGTTTGGCAATGGCAGCCAGTGCACCCTGGAAGGCCAAACAGCGCTTGGCAGCTGTCCTGCATTCCCTCCTCTCCCAGGGTAAATGGATCTTCCTGTTGGGATACATTCACTTGAGACCAAGGGGCAGGGTTTTTATGCATTTGTTGACGTTTATGCTGCTTGTGTGAACACATGCTAGCCCAGGGCACGCTGTGACTAATGCCCAGGGTATGTAGTGTTCGTAACCGGGTGTTGGCACAGGGCTACTGCCCTTGAAGTGGCAGCTGCCAGCTCTGTTGCCTGGCACACTACACAGAAAGGGGCCCCTTGTTTGGGGACCTCAGCGGGTGCTTCCCCAGCTCACTCTCCACACCATTGTGAGCTGGTTTGTGATGATAAACCAAACAAGCACCAAACACTGTGGTGTGTGCAGGCAGGTGTGCACCTGTGTGCAGCCTGTGTTTATGCAGAAATATGGTCTCACAGGAGGTTTGGGGTGCTTTCAGCCCTTTCAGCCAGCTGTTGTGGGAAACATTGTCTGTGAACACCTGTAGAAGCAGAAAGTTCTCACATGTGCAATTGTCTAATAGACATCCTCCAGTGCTCAACAGAGTAAAGATTTCTTCTTTCTGTGAATCATGCAGTTTTTGCTGGAATGCTCTAATACAGCTTGTCATCTCTTTAATCAGAGAGTTTTAAACTGAAGAAATACTTGAAGCTCAAAAAACAGTTTAGCTTATATGTTTTTAATTATTTGTTGGCAAACACTTTCATTTCCAGGGCCCTGTAAATTAATGAACAATAAATTGAGCTGCCGCTTCCCCCTTGTTATTCTAAAATATACTTTCAAATACGCTACCCATTTGTAGCCATATGCCATAAATATTTTCTTTAAAGGCTTGAACCCAAGAAGTACGTTCTTTAGGTTTCCTTTCCAAACTGAAGCAATGCTTTAAATGTACTCGCAGTCTCACTTGCTCATCATACAAGTTACTCTCTATGAGCTACGTAAAGATGCTGTTTCAGCACACTTGAGTCTTACTGCAGCTTGGGGGTTAAAACTTTCTGATAAATTCAGCAGCTATTTATTTATTTATTTATTTTCACTCTACTGGGTTAAAGTTAACTCTCACAGTTTAAGTGCTAGTCATCTGCAACTGTGGCAATAGCTGTTTTTCCCTAGTGGCCAGGATCAAAGTCTGGCTCCATTCAAGTCACATAAGCTCCACATTTTGTGGTCTTCTACCAAAACTTGACTAAACCACCTTCTCCCTAATCTGCCCCTTACCTCTCCCACCAGGTAAGGTGATAAGAGACCATCGGCTTAATATCTAGAGGAGAGGGATTTATTTTGTGCGTGGGTCAGGTAAAACATTATTGGCTTAAATGACAGCTACCCAAGTAGACATATTGCAGTTGGCTGTGCTTTGTCTGGAATAAAACCAGTTGGATCCATAGCTGTGACAGTAAATGAGGATTAAAATGACATCCTGTTGTTTCAGCATCTGTGCTCTGAAAAGAGATAGAGGAGTACATATTCTAAATGTATAATCAAGGAATGGGAAAGATTAACAAGCAATATCTGTCCTCTGTAATCAGCTTTGAAAACAACAGCAACAATTTTCACTTGCTTGATTATTTGATGGGGTCTAGTAAATATTTGAAGCAAATAGTAATACGCATCTATAAACAACTGAAAATGCATGACTTCAGATACTCTTAACCTCAAGAGGCAGGAGCGACTAAACACCACTTCTCACATCTCCTCACATTTGATTCACACACTCTACATCAGTAAAGCTCTTTGCTCTCTTTGTCCTGACATAAATAATATCTTGCTGATGAGGCAAAATCAGGATTTTGTAAAGCTTCTGGCTTACCTGAGTGGGGCTATGCTGGCGTTATTAGCTTTGTCAGATGGTGGGGCACTTAGCGCTGTTGCCCTGCTCCAGACACCTGTCTCCTGAGCACCGGTTCTTCCTTAAAAATCCAAATATACTGGGTAAACAAATTATCATCTTATTTATTATCTCTATAACAATTACCAAGTATTTGAGCCTCAGAGCTCTGATACTGCAATTGCCACATGTTTCTGCTTGCAGAAAGGAGCAAAGTCTCTGTGCTTGCTTAGCAAGACGAACACATTCAATTTTTAGGACCATACTTAGGCCAGTATAATTACCTCAAAGTTATATGTTAGTGAGTCCAAAGCCTGCAAGGAAAAGTCTGCAAGGAAAAAAACCTGTTTTCCCTTGATTTACTGGCCTCATCCATTCTGGATTTGTAGTGTCTTTCAGCAGTTTTCCAATAGTCCTTAGAATTCCCATTCAAAGAACAGTTAAGAGCAACGTTTAGTCTGTGTCTTGCATACACAACACAGAATTGAACACACTGGGACATTTTAATATTTTTTTTTACTTAATATAATCTAAATAACAGTTTCATTATTATGTTTTTGTAGATGAATATGTTAACAAAATTAAATTTTAAAGTTTGAAAGAATTTTAATGACCAAAAATAGAGAGATATGTACAATATAAAAACTTGTACTCTCATGTTCTTTGGGGTTAACTCATTGTCCATGCTCCAGAAGTGACACAAAAATGTAGAATTATTGTTCGAATTGGAACAGTATTACCACCAGAGCAAAATGGTTGGAAAAAAGATTACTCTGACAAACATGATATTTAATGGCTTTAACTTGGATTCTAAAATTACTTTCTACCTGTCATTCACCAGGAATAGGAAGGGAGGGAAATTTGTATGAAATTTCTTCATCAAGAAGCAGTATTTAGAAGCAGAAGCTGGTCTTTAATATTCTGAACTTGGAGACCGATGCTGGGCCAATTTTTGGAGTCTTGGTCTCAAGACTCAACTGTAAAACCACAGTTTCCCCATTATTTGGTTATGCAATGGATGATCAGAAAGACAGCAAAAATCCAGAGTGGAATCTCTGAAAGAAGCACACAGACCTTACAGCATGCCCAGTTCAAAAAATGATTATAGAAAAAAAATGGGCATGGTTTTGGTTTTGTAATGAAACCCTTTGAACTGTTTGGATAATTTTTTGTCCATGTTGAATAATTTCAGGGCTAGTTTCTTCCTGAAGACAGTAATTTTTCTTACTGTGTTAAAACACTGACACGGTAACAGATGTATTTAAAGCATGTTCCTCTATCAGTACACAAGCTAAACCCGAAGTACTTTACTAAGAACACAACTATTTGACATTAAACATTTGAATCTCTCTCCTGTTGTGTATTGCCATTGACATAGAACACAACAAATGCGCTGGACACAGATTACAGAAGTTGAAATTACCTCCTTCTGAAACTACATTTATGATCTGGCCATAGTACATAGGTTTTCTGTGTTGCTGTACATATTTTGAGCAAGCTCAATATAAAAATCTTTATTTAAACAGGAACCTACATTCTAATTCAAAACCAAAAACTAAACCTGATGCCTTCACAGATATGCTTACATTTAAATAAACATGTAAACTTCACAAAAAATAAAACCTGCAGAGCAGACTTCAAATTATTACTAAAAAAATAGGCAACTAATAAATTCCCTTTTGTTTGTGACTTGATTTTTAAATAATTTACAAAGCCATGGTGAAAGTCCTACTAAACAAGCTTTAGAGCTCTGCACTATTAAATGCACATATTATAAACGGGGTTAGTCTGTCCTTCAGGGCAATGCTACAATAGTTAAGGCAGTGCCAAAAAATCACATGCTTGCAGAATATTTACTTGGAAAAAAGGAGTGTATTGAAAGCCAATGTCAGGGGTTCAAGATCCTGTCTCACCAACCCAGGGATTCCAGGTAGTGGGATGCATACCTTGACAGGTTTCCAGAGGTACAACATGAGCAGCATCATGCAGGGGGTGGGGAAGGCTTAATCTCAAATGGCTACAAGGTTCAAAAAGTGTTTAATATTTGCTATTTTTATCCCTTATTATTATTATTATTTTGAGAGTTTAACTTTGTTTGTGATCAGGCAATTGGATGCATTACAGGAACAGCTCATTTCCTTTAAATGGAATGACATGGCACAGCAGTTCCCAAGCTGTAATATGTTGATTAGGGTTGTGTTGTAAGCTGCAATCAGGTGATGGCTGAACTGGTTTGAAAGTATAAAATAAGAGGAGGAATACATTTAAAATGCATGATTAAGAAAGCTGGTATAACCAGGTGTCTAAGCCTCAAGTGCAATGTGCGCTTGGAACGATCCAAGAGCTACTGATAAATGTCAGAGTGGAGAAAAGGAGCCGAGTTGGTGCTTCTCTCCTTGGTTGTACAGTGCTGAGTACTGCACATTAGAAATCATAGATCTTTCTACAGAGTTAACTTATTCCTTAGTCACTGTGAGGGCTGTGGTTGATGTGTTTGAATCCCAGTTCAAGCATTTGCAGCTGCTCTGACATGTATCCTTTATTCCCTTGGAAGCCAGCCACCCCTTCCCAAAGAGCAGTCCTTATTTTTCCTCTTTCCATGTTTTCCCTGTGCTTGGCCTCTGAGGGGAAAATTTCAGTGTAGTTTAAGAAAAATCATTACATTTGTCTTGAAATATTCCTTCTGTTTTAGAATATAGTCTGTTGTAACAACAGCATTTGAGCACTTAGAAAATCTGCTAGTATTCAGAAGGTTTACCTCTGTGGGTGAGAGCAGATATGAGCACATGTGGTATGTCAAAATAGCAAACTGTGACCTAGAAAAACAAAGGGTCACTTGAAGTTTGTCTTCATGTTAGCAGCAGTTGTTTTATTTTGTTTTAAACTGAGCAACACAAAACTCTTAAGAACACACATACTCAAAAGCAAACATTACTCTACATCAGCCTTTCTTCCTTAAAAAGTTTTACCACCTTCTCCATGAGACATGTCTGTGCTAGTACGCAGCTGGCTAACATTTGTGCTTATCTATGCTGTTGTCATCTTTGATCGTTGGAATTAAACTTTGGAAATTAAACTTTGGAAAAGGCAGGAAAGAATATTTTTGTATGCCATTTATATAGGTCAGAAATTACTTTATGTACTGGATGATAGAGAGAAAAAACATGAAATATGAAACAATATGAAATGGTAAAAATATTTACCATTTTGGCAAATACTGTATGAATGCCTAAATTCTTGCATAATCATTCAGTAACTTAAAGATCATACAAAATAATAGCATGTCATGAAAGTAGTCACATGCTTTATTTCTGAATTAAGTTCCACCATGGATACAGCTTTTACTTTGGTACCACTTAACTTCAGATGAAAGAGAATTTAAAAAGGCCCATGTAAATAGAGATGGAACTTGTTTTAAGTTTTTTAATTTTGGGCATGGGCATGTTGTTGTCTGCAAATATACCATGACCTGGGCATATATTTGTTGCATGCAGTATCACTCACTCACCTCAAGTCACACTGTGAGACACCTCCACAAAGCTCAGATTGGAAATAAGCAACTCAAATATACTTCCAAAGAAATGCTCTGAAATTCGTGAAATAAGAGCTGGTTTTGTTTTGCATGTGAATGTGTGTGTACACATTTTTTCTCAGACCATCAAGCCAGAGCTCTGACAACACTGAGGTTAAGAGGAAAGCACAGATGTATTGTTACTGAGAATGCAGCTGAGGAAAGACTTAGATTACAGCTGGTTTGGCTGGGAGAATACCTAGAACACTTCTGAAGATCTCATTAACATGACCCGGCTGAGTTACAAGGCATGTGAGGAGTTTTACATTTAGATGTGCAGGCTAGCATGTACAACCTTACTATGATACAAAACTGGCAGTTCAATCCACAATGGTGAGGCTTGCTAAGACCTACAGTTCCCTTTAGGCCATTGATAGCAATTGTCTTTTGTAAGCAGTGAAAATAATGTCTTCCTAAAGCTTCAGTAAATACAGTATTGTTGTCTGCTTCCTACTATAAGCAACTGCATTATGTGAATGAGGTATAAATTCTTAATTTGTGCAGTGTATGCAGTTATACAGGTTTTCCTGTGTTTCATCACAGAGTTGGTTTCTCTATATCCTACGTGGAGCTGAAGTTGTTACTTGTTGCCTTAATAAGGTGCTTTCAGCTTGTTTGGAAGCAAGAATAAGAAGTAATTTTGCTGGAATAAGGAGTAATTTTATTAATGATGTGTCCTCTCAGCAGAACTATATGGCAATTATTCAAACTTGCAAGTAGCAGCTTTTTACTTGGATCAGCCAGCGTTCGTGTAATTTGTGGACATCAGTTTCTGAATAAAGAACATTCTTCTGTTACAAGAACACACTTGTACACCTATAGTCAGACTTAAGGCTGATCTGTTCCTGTCAGTGGGACAAGTAGCTGTATTTGGGTTCTCTGATAATCCAGAATCTGTCTCAGGCTGGAAGTACAGAAGGCATGATGGACTGGCTGATTTGCTCTGAAGATCTGATCATTCATGTTAGCCATTTTAAAATGTCCTTTCTCTGTGCATTACACAAGATTAGTTTTTACATTCTTTCTGGAGCTTCTTCCCAAGAGGATATGTTCTCTCTCTTGACCTGCATCAGTGGAAAGGATCAGTCCTCCAGCAAATCTAAATCCATATGATCATGGTGTAGGTGCTGCACAGCACAGTGATGTGCACCCAGGTTTTACAGCCACGAGAAGACGAACTCAGTTCCCTTAGGACATACACGGTGTAAACACTACTTTCCGTCTTTCAACACTTTCTCAGTATTTTCTCATCTCCAGAAGCTCCACCTGGAACTGAAGTCAGAATCATGGAAGAGGATGAAGTTATGTGTGATACTGTAGATGAAAATGCATCTGGGAAGGAAAGTAAATACTTCTACATTCAGCCTCTCTTACTTCCACAGTGTCCCCTTTCCCTTGCAGCCTGTGCTCAGCACCAGGCTGAGCAGCTCTCATGTTATAAATGCAAAGGCAAATTTCAGGTTAATAAATGACAATTTATTAATAACAGAATATCGAGCACCTGAAAAAGAGAAAAACCACAATAATAGGAAATTGTCAGCGCGTGCTGGGTGGATAGAGGTCCGCACCGATGTGCCAGACGCCCTAGTCCACGCCAGTGCAGCTCTCAGTCCACCGTTTTATAGGAATTTTCTGCCCTTAGGCAGTCCAGGTGTCCAAGGTGGGTTGAATAGTCCGGATTTCTTTTCGATGGCCCTCCCGGACCTCATCAAGTCTAGTTGTCTCATTCCGGGAAGGCTCCTTTCTTATGTCAATTCCAAGAGTCTGTCTTATGTTGATTTCATTCCGCTTGTGCCACCAGAAGGTTGATGAAATTGGCATCGTTGTCAGGAAGGAATTTCTCCTTGCCTTGGCGAGGAAGTGATTCTTATCAGGGTTGGCCAGTGTCTTTTGTCTAAGTTGATGACCTTCGTCCTGTCTTTGCAACTGAGATTAGCAGGCTGAGAGAGAACGGTTACCCTTCTATTGGATTTTACAATTTTACTTTAGCTTTGTTTCATTATACATCGAATTATTATTTTATACACGAATTTTTACCCTATTTTTATCACATCTCATAACTAAACAAACCTTGAAGATTTATTCCAAATATCTGATCTTTGGGTTGCCCAAGATGCCACGAAGGCAACACGCTAGTAAGCAACTCCTTCGTCCATCTGGCTCCAGCTCTTCTCTCCCTGTTTGGATACCCCCTATGGCTCAGAAACAATAACTGGTTTAACAGTAAACTTTCACTCTTTGTAATGCAAATGGTTTCAAAGGCTACTTTGTTGCCATAAAACAATTTGAACAAGCTTTTGAGCCTTTCAGGGCATTCTTACCCTTCTAGCAGAACTCAGCTCTGGTTTCACAATTGCCTTGTCTTATGCCATTAATGAGGGACAAATGGTCAAGGCAGGCCTGCGAGGGGGTAGCTGCTCCCTTGTTTAAAAGCATGTCTTCTCTGTGCCTACAGCAACTGAACATGTAATGACAGCTACAGAGAGGTGGCAGGTACTTAGAGCAAGCTTGGGCTGGATTTTCATTGTTTTGGGCGCAGCTGTCCTGGCTTACTTTGGAGATCAGTGGATGTTTTAAGGCTTAAGCAAAAGGCACTGCCTGATCCTTACTTTCCCTAGACTTGGAGTAAGTGATTTTCTTGCTGTTACTATCCTGCTGATTCTTTAGTGTGTAAACTCCACTCACAGTAACAATGGGAATAGCTGTTAAAGAAAGGATCTCAAATTTGGCACCCAGAGAAACCAGCCCTTTTTTTGAAAATTGCCATCAAGTCCATAATATTTTTCTTCAAACAGGGAAAACAACTCAAATGTACTACAGGTATCATGTGATAATTATCCATTGGAATATAATTTAAATACTGATGATGAAAGAATGAAAAAGTAACACATCAGGTTTTCTCTCCCCTATTGTTCAACTAAGTACAGTTAAAAATAAAACAATGATGCTGTTAAGGACTGAATATGAAACAATAGGGACTGGATATGAAACAACTATTAAAAATATTTCTAATAATAGATTATGCTCATGTAGTCTTGCAAACCAAAATCATTTACATGTGATTTCTCACTTACAACATCACCTTCCACCAACATATATTAAAGCTAAGTGTAGTTCAGAAAGAGCTTTCTTATGCTTTTTAAGTTCTGTAGGTTGAGATCTTGAGCTTTTTTGTGTTCCAAAAGAAACAGACCATGGACATTTACTAAGAAAAAAGTACAAAAAATTTAAGACCTTTACTTCCAAGCAAGGAAATGTATGTATATATGTAAAATACAGAAGAGATGATCTCATGGAAAGAAGTCCTATTTCTGTTAGCACTTTGTCACAGCTTTTAATTTTGTTTGCTGAATCTGGCCAGTTCCACTGTTCCCCCTAATAATAACAGAAACTAGAATGTACAGTGATTGAATTGTGTGTTGCTCTATGCATTACCACAGAATATGATCTAAGCTCTGCAAACACCTACTCTTTGAGCTGGATCCCAAATTTGTTGGGGGGTTTAAATACCTATTATAGGCTGTAGGCACCTTCTCTTTTCCCTTTCCTTCCTTCCCTTCCCATGCACAGGGCATGCATAGGCCAAAATGTATATAAAGGGCTCCCATGCCAAAAAGCGTTGATTTTTTTATTTTTTTTTTTTTAATTGAGCTTGTGTGTTGAATTTCTGTACTGGAGTATCCATGCCCTTATACTGGGCTTCCCATGAACACAGTCAATAGCTCGCTGTTCCATGCCATATGCTTTCCTCATTTGCCCATAGAATGGGAAACCCTACAGTGGTCAATGCACTACAGATGCCTAAATAAATTAGGCAAATATAAAATAGAACATACATTAAAGAAGCCTCAGGCAGCACTACAATATGTTAATGGAATAACTGCACAGTACAGTGGCCATGAAAAACAAGATTAATGAGGTCAGGCAGCATAGACATACTAAGAAGGCGCAGTAAAATCCAAGAGCCAGCTTTTTCACTAGAAGTGAATCACTTCTTATATAATGCTCCCAGAAGAAACTTGTATGAGCTATAGGACCCTCACTGCTCTTCTAAGAGGGGCTTTGGGCATTTGCATAAGGAAAATTTACTTTTCTCCCACTTTACTCTTTGAGATATTCTGTGACTCAAAAGTTTCTGGGAAAAGATGATGAGCAAACCAGCTTGCGAATTGCTTTCAAGTCCATTCAAAGTTCTTCCCTGGGAATATTTTCATCAGTTTGATTCTAATCAATGTTGGAGAATGAAAAGTGAGAGAAGATAAAGCTATCTGCCTTTTAAAATCCCTGTTTTGAGGGAGGATCTGTATGTAGATACATGAGTGACAGCTGCTGACTTTCCCTGATAGGAGGGGAGAATTTGATGCCTTTTTTAGTCAAATCATCCAAAAGGTGTACAACCAATACAGTCAATGTTTCTTTTTTTTTTCTTTCGTCATTATTTAATTAAACAACATGCCTGAGAAAAATAGAGGTCTTTAAATACATTGTGTCAATTATTTCAATATCTTTATTGATAATGAAATCTACTTCTTCACGTATTTTCAGCAGATTTAGGTATTTTTATGGGTTTTAGGGGAAAGGATTTGTTAGACTTTTTTTGATATTTTTTCAAGTTGTGTGGATTTTTCCTCTTCTGGGTCAGAACAGGTATTAGAGAGTTCTTTATTTGCTACTACATGAATGCATGGCAGTATAAAAGTAACATGCATGTGTTTTATTAATCAATAAAATATTGTTCTAGTTTCCTACTGTTGATTTTTATTTAGTCCTTAAGTCTTAGGATCAGGATGATGATCCTTCCTTTTGAATATACTAATGATTTTAAGCCTAAGTTCCATTTACTCAAAAGTCCCACATTTGGCAGCCAATACTTTGACCATGCAAGAAACCCTGCATATTGCTGGATCTTTACATGACCTCTCACATATCCTCCAAACATGTCTGAAATCCTCAGACTATGATCCAAAATTCCATCTAAATCAATTCATTATTTGTGCTTTTGTTTTCCCCCTAGGCTCCAAATGCAGGCAATGCAAGCAAAATGTATGCTATTGATCTCTTCAGACTACAGAAGGCCATTTAGAAAATATAAGTACTCCTTTGCACCTCAAGTGCTTAAAATCCAGGGGCCTATTTTAAATCAAGGACTGAAGAATGTCAGTCAGGAATTCATCAATAATTTTGTTGTCTCCTAGGCAAACTAACCCGCTTCAGAAAGGGAATCTCATAACAAAAAGGCTACTTGAATTGTTTATATGCCATTAATTTTTGGCAGTTACATTATCAGTAGCAACAGTATTTGACTCTTGCTAGCTCTTTGCTTTAGCTTAGGGTCTTAATTGAATTAAAGACTATGAATATGGAAGAAGTTTCAAGGCTCCCCTGTGTGTAACTTCATGCTAAAATAGTGAACAATTAAAGGAATAAGGTCTTTTTATTCTTGTTTCCCAATTCCTAGTTGCATTTATTTGGAAAAGATAAGGCAATTTTGTTATCCTCTGCATGAAAAAATTGCAGTTGATTTTGACATACTAGCAAAGCAGGTCATTGCCTAGGGAAAAATGCATGAAGAACTGAATCTTCCATAATTATATTGGGGATTTCTGAGGGAAAGCAAAGGGACTCCTGTGTATCAAGGCAGCAACACTTTAAGTTCAGCTCTGGACAGACAAGCAATTAGAATGGCTTGTTCAGGATCACAGGATCAATTTTTTTCCACTGAAACGTATAAGACAGATAAAAGAGGGCCCTGTGTAAGAGGAGGTGGCATTATCAAAACAGGGTACCTCATGCATCATTACTGTAGCGGTGATAAAATGAAATGCTTGAATATGAGATTTTGCTTAAAGCTTTTGATGATGCTTTATACAAAAATGTAGGGGCTTTTTGTTGGGTTTTTTTGGTGTGGGTTTTTTTGTTAGTTTTTTGTTTGTTTTTGATTTTTTTTTTCTGTTAAAAATACAAGGTGGCACAGGCACACTTAGAGGCATCTGAAGCATTAAAGAGATGACCTCCTAATCATGTTGCCTGCTTCACCCCAATTCAATTGAAGGAAGAAAAGAATTAAAGGAAGTCATCGCTGGAGAAGGGATTACATTTGTTGCGATCCACTCTTACAGAGAGTGACCCAGTATATTTAAAGCATGCTCTAAAAAACAGTCTGAAAAAACAGGTCATAAAGTTCATGCTTGTGCTGTCATCAGGCCAACTGTTGTGCCTCAGCTGGGAGATACAGAGCTGTGACTTTAATCTGCGCAGGGTAGCCCTAATCATGGATATATTTAGACAGCCACATTATCAGCTGCAAGGGAGACATGATTGCTGCTGAGAGCCCAGATCCTCTACTGCACCAGGACCCTGGCAGGTGTAGCTGCCACAAGCAGGCAACAGAAATATTCTGAGGTGGCCTCTGTCCTGTCAGCCCTGGGGCTGTCCCGGGCACTCCCCACAGCAGGGCCCCACTGGAGCACGGCAGTGACACCTTTGTCTGTGGTCACACAGGTCAGCAGCCTCATGCACACTGCCCAAGTGGGGCAGCACACACACCATGTGCTCCATCCACTGCTGCACGGACAGCCCGAGGGATCAGAACAGAGGGGGTCCCATACAGCCCACAGCAGCACACATCAGAAACTGTATGTTGGGGGGTTTGGACCCTCAGCAACAGAAATTTTGCTCTGCAGATTTTATTCTCTTGTGTCACAGCACACAGGCCCAGTAACCCTGTGGACAGAGCCATGGGTTTTAATTCAGGGTGAGGAGATGCATAATAGGCTAGAGGAGTGTTAGTTACCCAGCAGTTAAACAGGCATCATACAGGAACAAAAACACTCTCCTAGCCTGGTGTTTCCTCTGTCTGTGGATGATGTTTGCATTATCTAAACCTTCTGCAGTTCTCCCAGAGGGGTCAAGGGCCTTGATTATCAGCTCAATGTCCCCTTATCTCCGGAGGGGAGCCAGAACTGGGGCCAAGCAGAAGGTGCATGGGAGAGCAGGCATGAATCTGAAAGGAGGCTGGCTTTTATTTTCTTTTCTGTTTGGAAATGGCTTTGCTTAGTGGACATGAAAACAATTACCCACCTTTTATGAACTCTGGGATGTGCAAATGACAAACCTAAACAAATTTGAAATGTTTCACTATCTGCAGTTATACACTGTCCTTGCTGTCTGTCTTGGCAGGTTAATAATTTTTTCGTATGAGGGAACATACTTGATTATCTTGAAAGTAAGACCTGTGTTATGAAATGAAAAGTAGGAATATATTTAGTCCTCTTAAGGAGTGGGACTATTTGTGTTAATAGAATTGTCCCAATTAACAGAAAAGCTTCAAATTCTGATGACTGAAAACATTTTCAAACTTCTTTAGTATTTAATACTCTATTTGCATCTAAATTGCAGATGAACTGTTGAAGAAAGTGTTTGTTGAAGTGTGTTTTATGAATGCTGTAATCCATATGGTAATCTGTAGGTTTTTAAAAATTAAAATTTCTTGGATTTTGTAACAAAATATACCTTTAAAAACTTTAACTATTCTGGGACCAATTTTTAAAAATGGATCTTAGATATTTTAGTATTAGCAGAGAGGTTCAAATAATTTCAATCAGCATAGAGATGATATTCATTGCTGTTTGTGTTGCTTGATTTCCAAGGTAAAAACAGGTCATTCAGCCATTCTAGAAATAAAATAATTGCTTTTTCAATAATGTATGTGTCTAAGTACCTTTGAAGTGACCCTTCAGTATTCCAATAAATCTGATAGCCTTAAAATCCACTTGCCATGTGCAAAGGGTAACAAATGTTCTCAATTCACAGGCCTTGGAGCTATCTGTTAAAGGACCACTGAGAAGATACAATTCCAAACAAACATCCTCTGGACTCTGTCTCTCCACAACTCCTGATCTCATACTCTGCTATTGGTAAGAAGGAACTCATCTATCTCCCAGAATTTGAATGTTCTGTCAGTTAAAACTGAGAAAACAAAAAAAACCCACACCCCAAACCTCAACCAAACAACAACAACAATGACAACAAAACCCCCCAGAAAATAAAAACCTGACCTCCCCCCCCCCCGCAAAAAAACCAAAACCCCAAACAAAAAAGCAAGCATGAAAGTCAGTCAATAGGTTAAAAGCCACCAACTGAATGAAAAGAAAATAGGCTTGGTAGATTTTAAAGACAAGGTTCCTAAGTCATTCAACACAGTGAAAAACTTTCTACAGAATTTCATGGCAAAACTCCTCTGATGTCAGAAGAAAGCATGTTGGATTTGGGATGGATATGCACCAGTGAACAGCTGATATTCATGCACACCAACATGTTGACCTTATGCTTTTGGAAGAGGAAGGTATGAATGAATAGGCTGGTCAGCTTTTCAAGGAGTTAGTATGACTGATACATAATCAATGAACAAGTCAGTAACAATAACTATAAAAATACTTGGAGAGAACTCATGGCAGCTATTAAAAAAAAAAAAAAAAAAAAAGCCACTACTTTTGTTTCATTTGCTTCAGAAATGAGTGCTTATAAAATTCTCTTCCACCCTCCATTAAACAACTGTTTGGTCTTCGATCTTTGGAGTTAATGAGCAACATTACTGCATTTTTATGTGACCATCCATAACTTTATTTGCTACAGGTAATGTTTTATTTATCTGTCTCCACAAAGAAGGGCGTTAACCTTCATCAGGAGTAGTAAAACTCCTGTTCCCTTTGTTCTAAAACCTCCACTGATGAAATTGGCATCTCTGTGGTCTTTGTAACTGCTTTACGGCTGGAGAGGGGAATCTAAAGCAGCTTTCTGGTATTTACAAACACAGGGTGAAAAAAATTTGAGATTATTAGATCAATAATGAAATGAGATCCACAGTTACGTAATGCACTCCAACCCAGCAAAAGGTCAAATTTCCACCTGTACTAAAAGAAAGTGGGATTCTTCATTTCATTAAAACTTCCTGACGTATTGAACCCTCATCAGTGTTGTGTTAGGCTGAGGATTGTAACTACTGTGCTCTACAAATCTTGAGCAACTGAAATTTATCCTTGTTGTACTTTTTTGCCCATAGGGTGAAATGTTGAGTTTAAACAAAGTAGTGAAGCATGGCTCAGTTCATCCTTCTAAGACTGTTTTGTGTTGAAATCACTGCATTAGTCTAGCAATTTAAAACATGTACATGAAAAATTCAGGTTTCAATCAGTATTTCTTACAGTACATTCCATTATGTTAAGAACAAAAAATACAACCAGTCTTCAGGATATGTCGCCTATTACTAAGCCTTCTTTATAGAAACTATTGAATCTACTTTTGATGCTAAGTAAGAAACTGCATAACTGATGGACAGGCAATTTTCTCTAGGACTGTAGCAACTGAAGGAGTTTTCTTATGATCACTCCAGGACATCCCTAATAATTATCTTTATATTGTGATATCAGTATAGAAAATCCAGGGATATGCACCCATATTTGGAGGTAGCTTTGAACAGATCTGAAAATTTCAGCACAAGTGGGACAATTGGGAAATTTTCTTGTTGTTTTGGTTTGGTTTTTTGAATCTTATGTAAAACAGAAGTGTTTGAGTGGTGGCATCACCAGCTCTGGCACAGCTCTGCTGAAACCATGCTGCCTGGTAGATGAGACTGGAGCTCTGAGTTGGTGGGAGGAGATGACTGCAGGAAATATCATAGAGCTCCAGGGTAACAAAACTGAGTGGAAACAATAAAGACATGTCTACATGGAGGAAAGGAACGCGTGGCACACATTCCCTGCCTTCGCCTTGTACATGTTGGTTTCTTGGAATGAAATAGCACTGTTTTGGGGCCTGAGCTGGCTTCAGTGACGTGGCAGCAGATAGGGCTGAGACAGCTGGCAGGACTCCACCTGCTCCTGGTGGAGCCCAGCCCTATGTTCTTACTCCATAACGTAGATGCATATGACTCTAGGTCTCCCTTCTCCCCTGTTATCTGAAATGAATACCTACTTGTTCCCTCTCCACTGACTGCTAGCTGAGTTGTGGGGCACAGAAACCCAAAGGGAGGAAAATGTGGCTGCAAAGACGTTTTATGAAGTTCCCCAAGGGATGTGTTATGCAACTTTCATGTTTCTTACGTAATTTTTATAAGCAGGTTTTCATAGAGCAGCAAATTAAAAAAAAAAAAAAAATCCCAGAGAGTCCTCTTAAATAATTTAAAAGTGAATTAAGATGTGAAAAGGAAAAGAAAAAGTTCTGAAACAGTAGGTTCATCCTTTGCAGGCTTGGGATCATGTATTAATGCACTGCATAGTTGTGAGGAAAATGGCTTTCTATCTTTGCCTGTATGTTAGATCCTGCTGGAACACTCTGTTCCCTGCTCCCAGGAACACTTAATGCAGCACGAAGCACGTGTACCCAGCGGTACACGGAAGAATTGAGTGGCTCCTCCCACACAGCCAGGAACATCTCCTTGCTATTGTAAGAGGGGTATCAAGCAGCTTTTGTTCCTCTGTCTTCTGAAAATGCATCAGAGACAAACATGGTGAAAAAATGGTCACTGAAGTTGCTGTTGGAAGCAGAAAATGAAAAGACAGATCAAAAGGCTGGGATTTTTTTGATTCAAAGATGCTATGCATCTCTATTTTCCCCTTTTTTTCTTAATTAAAATCTGTGATTTTCTTGTTTTTCACCACATGCCTGTTTAAGACATCTGGTTAATCTAAGTCAGAACTGATAGCCTAATTTTATAGAGATGTATGTTTCTGCTGTCAAGATTTTTGTTTCTATTTTAGTTAGTCTTTTCTGAATTCCTTTAAAAAATGGAGGAAAAAAAGAACTTTCTTTTTCTTTTGGTGAAATACCTATAGATTACCGTCTCTGCTTGTATTCAGGCCCTTCTCCCTGCTTTCCTAGTGTTATCAAACATGCTCATAAAAGATCTGTGTATAAATTATCAGATGGTTCTTGTTTCCTGTAAAGTAAAAGCAGGTTGGTTAGTTTTGGTTGGTTGGTGGAGTTTTTTGTTTATTGGGAGTTTTTTGTTGGTGTTTTGTGGGTTTTTTTTTGTTTTTTGTTTTTTTTTTTTTTTTTTTTTTTTTTTTTTTTTTTTAGGAATAGGTAATTTATAGGCAGTATAGGACCAAGCAAGTTCCTCAGTTTATGGCACATGTGTAAGAAAGAAGCAAAACCAGTGGGAGCTCTGATATTTAAAGTCTTGGGTTATGGGCCCTAAAATCACAACCCTGTTCATTTGCAATTATAAGGATAATCTCGTCATTGTCAGGGACATTACTCACATGACTGAATTCAGGAAAGTAAGTTATAGAGTGTTCAGGTTTCTTCATCACATCTGGAGAAAGAATTCAAATCACAAGGGGGGCGGCCAAACAGCCTAATTTTTGGCATGCAACACACACTAGAATCCTGTTAAAGGGATGAGTGACTACACTTTCACACGAGCATGACTGAAGGGTTCACACATAAATGCAGTTGAACAGCACTGTATATGAAGCTACACAATCAAGTAAGAACTGTTGTAGCTGTGATTTTATTTTTTTTTCCCACCTGATAATATCTCTCAGTACTCAGAGAGGTAATAATGTCTCTATGTGATGTTTCTTCACTCTGCCAAATCTGTCCTAGAGAACTAATTATATTAATTTTGTCCTGAGAATTCTGTCTGAGACTGATTAAAATGCCTGAGTTAATATCATTGCAAGGAGAAAAAAAGCTGTAACAGAAGCAGTGCCATGACTACAAATGATAGTGGTAAAGAGAATAGGTTGTGGCAAGTGTTGGCTAGAAAAAAATGAAGAGAAAAAGATAAGTGCCTGTTCTTGCAGCAAAGTATTCTCTTCATTGATATGCAGTATATAGATAGGCAGACCACAATAAAAGTTAAAAAAAACCAGCTAAAATGAAATAATTTGACCTCCAAAGCCAGACCCTGCACAAAATGAAACACATGCAGAGACACCTGATTTACAAGCCAAAAGACCCACACATCCAGCTTTGGTGGAGAGATATTGGGAGGGTAGTGAGGCAGGCGCTTACGTCTAGCTAAATATTGCAATCACTGTTTTACTGGGTTTTTTTTCTGTTTTAGCAAGTGCATAGTAGGCAATATCCTTTGTAGTCTGTGCAGACTAGCTTTGCTATTTTGATGCATTTTTGAGACAGCCAGATTTGGTGGAGGTTTGGTTGCTACTACTTAATAACTGCTCCAAAGGAGCCATCTATTTAAAAGTGTATTTGATTTCCAAATCACAAATCTTAATAAAGTTGCTTAAGAAATTTTTATGACATCACTGGAAAATAAATGAAAGGGTTTTTTCACAGATGTTTATTAAAAGATTTTAAAAATGTCTAGATTTTTAACTACATCATAAATCAAAGTACGTAAGATGCAAATACTAAGGAAAAAATACTTGCAGGATCTAAATATTGGTTTCTTAAAATCTTTAGTATTTTAATGGAATTTGCACTTAAAATCTGCAGACAGTCACAGTTTTAATTCTAAAAGTCAGGAAATACTGTTATAAAAGTATCATTAAAAATTCCTTGTTTTTCCTTTGTCTGACCATATGATGTCTGAGAGCCCCGTGCTGACCAACACAGGCTGCTCTGGCAGTCACCAGGCAGTGCAAGAGCCCATTATGCAGCCACTACAGACAAGGGTATTTGAAATTATTTCAGATGTTCCTAAGATTATATGGCAGGCCAGAAAAAATAAAGCCCTGAGAAGCAGAGAACTATGAACCTCTTTATGATTCCCCCCATCCCAGTTTTACTACAAAAAAAACTACAGGAAAGCTAAAAATTTGGAATTTGAGATGACATCATCTGATTGCAGAGTACAACAACAAATGCTTGAATCATTCTTTTCACTTACAAGCTACTTTCACTTTAATATTATTGCTAACAACTTCCATTCAGGATTGCAATGAATGACTGTTTATCTCATCTAGATTATTTTATCCTGCTTAATTCATAAGTTATGAAAACCTGAATTTGTAATAATGGTTATGTATAGCTGTTGTGAGGAGTTCTCTCTATGGATAAGTTTTCAAATGATGTTTCTATTGTCTTCTTAAATTTTTGTTTTTACTGGATCTAAACTATGATTGTTTTATTAAAAACAAGTGGTGCGTGTGCTGCTACACTGCTACTATCCCATTCAGGAAAACAAAAATCTTTGCAAGAAAAACAGAATACTATGTTCTGAATTTGCTTTTTATTTGCTACATGTGCATGCTGTCACATGTTGTTTGCTGAAGTCAAAAGAATAGCATAGGAAAAGCCTTCTGTTAAATCTGTCCTGGCCAGACCTGAGGCTCATGCCATAGGGAATAACTTCTCAGTGAGTGGCCCCTTTGAAATCAAGCTTATCCCCCACAGAGCAAACCTTTTCTGTATGGATTAAGTGCAGCAAAGTTTGGTCATTTTAGGATGTCATGAGACAGATTTCCTGAAATGAACATGTCATAGTTATGACCAATACTGACAGCCTGCCTTTGCCCCTCTGAGTCTTTCCATCCCCTCTTGAGCTTCCTGCAGTGGCAGAAATGTTTCTTAAACAACTGCCGGACTGTAGAATGGGACTCTGGCTCACGGAACTAGTCCCACTTGCTTAAACAGGACTCCACTTATGTGAGAACTGGTTTGAGGAACTCATTGACTGATAGACCAATTTAGAAATGCAGGCTGCAAGCGTGTGGGTTTGCGTGTAAGCATGAGCATGTTGTAGAGAGAGGGAAGTTCCCAGTGTGGTCACAAACCAGACTTTTGCCCTTTCTCTAACTCCTACCAGTCTATCTTATCATTTCAGATGTGAGACTTCTCCACTTTGGAAGAATATGTGACTGACTTCTTCACCTCCACACTTTCAGGATGAAACACTCACTGCTCCAAGGCTGCAGTTATGTGCAGTGTAGAATGCTGGGTGGAGAGACAGGCTTACATTCGGAGCTGAAAAGCCCTTAGCCCTCCCCATTGCAGAGTGCTGCTTTGTCAGTGGGCTGGATCCATACCACCTTTCTAAGCCCAGGTCTGAGCTTGAGCTCAAGTCCAAACATTTCTACAACAACACAATACAATAGGGAACACAATAGGAATGACAGCCTGCTCCCAAGGCTCCAGGGAAAAATAGCCTTACAGACCTTGGAAGGCAGGTAAGGGCACTTACCTGCAGTGAGAGGGGGTGGCTGCTGCTGTCTCAGTCTACAAGCAAGCCATGGAGCCAAAGTTTTTCCAGGGAGGACTCTCATATCACCACTGTTGCTTGAGGAGTGACTGCTTGAAAACTTTATACAACAAAGTGGGAACTCACAACCAGGCCATGGGGTCCCCTGAGGAGCAGCATGGCATGAAAGGCTGGCCATGGACTCTGGGTTACATCTGCCTCCTGGAGCAGCAACTTAATGTCACTACACCTGCCACTGCATATTCAAAGACTGAAAAGGGCTAAAACATTGAAAAATGTTTGAAGCATCCCATGGAAAGCTTTCTTTTGCATAAAGAAAAAATAAGAGGCAACCTCTTCCCATACATTTTCGAATCCTTGGTTAATGACAGAAATACTGTGGCATTTTAATAACATCAACCTATGCTAAAACTAAACTATACATAGAATGTGTTATTGTTGTATTTGATGTATTGCAACCAGTACTCTTCAGTTTACAGGTTACAGAAAGCTTATGCCAACCTAAGGCATATATATTGCTTTTTCAAAACAAACACCAATTATTTCTCAACTGTTATTTATTTATTATTTATTTATTTATTTGCATTAAACAGTGCAAAAATTATCTAGAAACAGGAAGAGAAGAGACTTAACACTTTTCTATACTGAAAAGCTTTAATCAGATACCACATAAAAAGCCTATAATGCTTTCACACTTCCTTGGATTTCCTTATTCTGTCAGGAATAAGCTCTCAAACAGGAAAAAAATATCCATGCTGAATATGTAGTGTATTTATTTTCATAAGCAAATATATACTAATTCAGACCCTAAGACTAGAGCAATTTTTTTAAAAATCAAGTAACTCTAGTTCTTCACTTCTGAGCTCTTGAATCTTTCTACTGACCATAGAGAGCACTCAGTAGCTTCCTTCAGAAAAAGCTGTGAAAAGAGCATGTTGCAAGAGTTGCAGGGTGTGTATGTGTGTGTGTGTGGCACAGACAAAAGTGTATTTCCATTGCTTATTTCCATTATGACAAAACTCACAAAGTGCTAGGCTCTCTCCAAACCAATGTCAAGAAACAGATCCTACCAAAACAACTTGAAATAAATGTTGTAAAGGTTGCACTGTATTTCTTAAAAGTTAGGAAATAACAGGAGCTGGGATGCCAGTATAATGTTAATTCAACTCAACTGTGCATATCATTATGATCCAGTCTTTAATTACATGATCACATAAACTTTTTCTTTATTTTTTTCTCCTTAGAGCCTCTGCTTTTTTTAAAGTATCAGATGCTCTGAATAAGGCAGTCCTTAAATGTTTACATTTATCTTCAGCATCCTGCCATTAATGTACCAGCGAGCATCTTGCACTATTAAGCAGGTATACTGCCTCCTCTGTGTCTGGAGTGCAGTGACAGGAGTAGACTGCTGGGAACTGGCTGAGGAATAAAGAACCACTTCGTATATCCTAAAATGTGGAAGTGCTGAAGAAGTTCAGAGAGGCGTGGCAGATCAGTGAAACATGCTGGCAACTGGCAGGAAACTAAGCTACAAAGCAGCAACAAGTTACAGTGTGGCTAGCCTGTTTGGTGCTCTCCCTTACAGTCCAACCAAGAAAGGTTGACTTTGCTTGATGCTGTAAGCTGCATGCCAAAGTCTTCCTCATCAATTAAGAGCCTGCAGACTTTAAAGATGAGGATCTCTGGGAGAATTTCACAGGCCGGAAATGGCAGCAGCTCCTTTGCTGTCCCATCATAGCACTGAGATGGAAATGGATTTGCCTGGACTGGGAAAACAGCATCAGCAGCTCCAGTTACCTTGTTCACACCCATGGATAGGGATGAGATCCTCCTGGCAGGCTTCTCAAGTCTTGGCCTTCAAGTTACACTTTAACAGCTTGGTGGTTGTAATCAATGAACACCAAGGCAGTTCATTCCTCACCAGTGGACTGGATCTGTATGCACAGCATTTTACCCTTTCTAGAGAGAAGACTGTTTTATACAAGCTGTTACTATCTGGAACTATGAAAACTTGATTGCTAAAGAGTCCTGAATTTATTGACTTTGCAAGAGATTTGAGAAGAACTCCTCGATGCTCCAGAAAGTGTTGTTGTTGCTGCTGCTGCTGTTGTTGTTTTAAGAAGAAAAAGATAAAAAAGGATCTTTTAAATTTCTCTCCGAGTGTGACATAAAGCACATGTTGCTATGCTATGTTCTTAAAAGCACAACTTAAGGGGGATGATTCAAATCTGAACAGCCTTGCTGTGCCTAGTTATGCCTAGGGACAGCTTTTTAAACCTCATGTTTTGGAGTGCTACTATATAACACCACTTACCTATTTGAAAGCTCCTAAAACTCCTTCTGAACATTTGATTCTGGATGGAATTAGGTAGAAGAGATGAGAAAGTGGCCCAGATAAAAAAAGCTCAGGTCCAGGCAAAGGTGGCAAATGTTGTATATTTTTTTTTTTAAGTATTTCCAGTAATTATTTAAGTGTAATTGCGATGTTCAAACATCCCTTTCGCACAAGGTAAGTGAAAGTTACCCTTCTCCTGTGAAGGGGGAGAGAAGCATCTGTTGCTTCAAGGTTTGAAAGAGCACAGCACTCTGCAGCCTATGAACAGAGCAGAAATGGCAGCTCTGGATATACCTCACATTTGCCACAGAAGCACTGAGAAGAAAGGATGGCTGGCACCTGAGGAGCAGCAGAAGCACAGGCCAGGTTGGCAGCTCTTCCCTTCCCACAGAACAGAGGCTCAGCTCATGGTTGTTAATGTAATACTCAGAGATTAGTAGTGAGAAAATGGATAAGACTGTGCTCTAAAACCCACACCAACGTTTTTAGTATGCAGTAAAGCTGTGAGTTTGAGCTCTTGGGATTATTTTTTGAAGATGCTTTGCAGATTTCCCTTGTGTATAGAGTCAAAGAGAGTCCCTTGAGGCTGGCAGCCTAAGACAGAATAGATCCCGTGTGCAGAGAAAAGGCCAAAAGCACTACACAGTTACATCTCTCACATCAGATAAACAAAAAACCTCGTTTACTTTCATCTTTTATTCAAACCATTTCACACACGTATTTTTACATATTTCATAAGTGAATTATTTTCACTGAAAAAGAAATCGTGTGTTTTGTGTGCCTTTGTTGGGCCAGTTTCTGATCGCTGACTGTAAGAACTGCACACGCAAGTATCAGGCATCGGGCTGTGTTTCACTTGACGCTTTGCAAGGGGGCAGGGCACAAACCCTTGGGAAAGAATAAGGCTTCTACCAAAGAAACTATACTTCTGTGTTTCTTAACAAAACCAAAATAAACTAACGAAACAGAAATCTGCCGTTTCTTTCCTCTCCCCTTTTGTTTAGCAAAAAAAGAGGCAGACAGAACACTGGAAGGCCTGACACTGACACTCTTACGGGCAGCCACAAACTGATACACCCCCCCCACCCAGGGTTTCGTGGCAGGACAGCTGGGACAGCAGCACAGGGCCGTGGGGAAGGCGGGGTGCCGGGGGCGGGCAGGGCCAGACCTGTGTGGGGATGCCGGCAGGGGCACAAGGGCCCCGGCCTGTAAGGCCTCGCCGAGCTCCGGCACCAGCGCCCGGGGCCGCCGGCTGCCCGGGACAGGCCTCGCTCTGCGCGGAGATCCCCGGCCGGAGACCCCGCCGCGGACGCGGTCTGAAGGCCGCGGTTCTCAAACGTGAGGAAGCACCGCGCTCGGGCTCCCGCACCGCGCTCGGGCTCCCGCACCGTCGGGCACTGCCACCGGAGCGCCCCTGCGCTCCGAGAAAAGGCGAGGGGGCGCAGACACATCATCTCCGCCGCCCGCGGGCACACACAACTGCCGGCGGGGCGGCCCCCGCGCTGCTCCCTGCCGGCGGCCGCTGCGTGGGGGGGAGGTCCCGGCGCGCGGCCGCGGCCCCGCCCGCCCCCGCCGCTGACGTGGCTCGCGCTCCCCGGAGACAGCGCGCGGCCGCGCGCGCCGCAGCCCCGCCCGCGGGAACGCTCCGCACTAGCGCGCGCCCCGCCCCGCGCACGCGGCTCCCCGCAGCGCGGGCGCGCGCCCCGGCACGCGAAGGCCCTCGCGCGGGCACGCGACCCCACACGCCGACCCCCTGCGCGCGCCCCCGGCTCTATTTGTTTACAGTCGATTACGTCACCCACCCGGACTGGCCCCGCCCCGCCGCCTGCCGTCACGATGGTGCGATCGCCGGATTGGCGGCGGCGCGCCCCCGGCGCTATGACGCTACTTCCGGTCGGCGGCGGCTATAAGAAGCGGCGGAGGGCGGGTAGAGCCCTTCGTCCCTCGCCGCAGGAAATGCGGGGAGCGCCGTTGCGGCCGCCGCTGCTGCCGCCGCCCCCCTGCCGTAGGAAGAGGAGGCGGAGGCTGCCGCCCCCGGGATGTGATCTGGGCTCCGCCGTCCGCTCCGCGCCCAGTTAGAGCCGTGCACCCCCGTCCCGTCCCGCGCCTTTCGCCCCGCGCCCCGTCCCGGCCCGTCGTGCCCCAGCGCCGGCCGCCCCGGAGAGCTGGCTGCCGCCCGCCGCCGCCTCCATGCATCCCGCCCTGTACACCCGGGCCAGCATGATACGTGAGATCGCCGCGGCCGTGGGCTTCATCTCCAAGTTCCTGCGGACCAAGGGGCTGATGAACGAGCGGCAGCTGCAGACCTTCAGCCAGTGCCTGCAGGAGCTGCTGGCAGGTGAGGGCGGCCTGGGCGCGGCGGGAGCCGCTCCCTCCCCTCCGCCGGGGCCCCCGGGCCGGACTGGCGGCGGTGCGGGCGGCACCGCGCTCCGCGGGCCCCCGGAGAGGGGGAGAGGGAACGATCGGTCCCTCCGAGGGACGGAAGCCCCTCCGCGGGGGGCGGCCGGGGCTCCGCGGCCGTGGCTCGCCCCTTGCGGGGACGCTCCGTGCCGAGGCGGCCCGGCGGGTGTGGGAGGCAGGAGCGGGCTGTAAACAAAAGGGGCTCGGGCGGCGCGCAGGCAGCTCCCCCGCCCCCCCAGTCCCTGCTGCCGTAGACAAAGCTCTCGGCAGCCCGGGCAGGAGCCCCGCGCCAGGAGCTCAAAACACCCGCTTTCCAGAAAGAAAAATTTCCCGAAGTTGTTTTTTTTGTCAAGTAAAATTCATCGGTGGACGATGAGTCTCGGTTCCCCTTTCTTCTGGAAGCGTCTCTTAGCCGCCCCGCAGCCCTGGTTAGGAACAAATATCGACGTTTATTTCGCTGCCCTGTGGGTTTTGTAATCTCAAGTCTGCGTCCCAGTGGGCTCGATAGTTGCTACAAGTACCTCAGTCGAGGGGTTTGGGGTGGGATAAAACTCCTGAGGTAAGTGACGTCCTTGGTTTCTCGCCATGGAAAACAGGCTGGGAAGAACGGTGGTGAAATACAGCTTGAGTCAGTCGGTAAATGCTGCCCAGCTTCCTCCCTAGTTAGTTTCGGGTATTCTTAGAATGTGTGAAGCTAAGCATGGGTGTGATCTCAAAAGGATGCTAGAAAGGGTCTTTTTTTCCTGTCTGGTTCATGATGTTTTGAAGCTCTCGAGTTTTTCTGTTATGTATGTAATAATTTCTGTATTTTCTTTTTTTTTTTTTTTTTTTTTTTTTTTTTTTTTTCTCTGAATGCCAGGAAGTTGCTTTTCACCTCCTTTCCGATTGTAGATGTTGTTCTCTATACAGTAGCACAAAACAGTAACTTTGTACCAGTGCTTCCCAAGGGACATTGCACTTTCGTAAATCTCAGTAGAAATAAAACTATAACGATTTTTCAAGTCATTTGATGCTAAAATAATAAGCTTTTTTAAGATTTTGAGGTGTGAAATTTGCGAGAGACCAATAATCGTTGTGTGTATCTTTCAACACAGAATTAAGGAGGATAATGTTTGTTTTTTATTTTGTAGAACATTATAAACACCACTGGTTCCCAGAAAAGCCATGCAAGGGATCAGGTTACCGATGTATCCGGATCAACCATAAAATGGATCCTCTCATTGGACAGGCAGCACAGCGGATTGGATTGAGCAGTCAGGAACTGTTTCAGCTTCTTCCGAGCGAACTCACTCTCTGGGTTGACCCCTACGAAGTGTCCTATCGCATTGGAGAGGATGGCTCCATCTGTGTGCTGTATGAAGCTGCACCAGCAGGAGGTAGCCAAAGTAACACCAACATGCAAATGGTAGACAGCAGAATAAGCTGTAAGGAGGAACTTCTCTTGGGCAGAACTAGCCCTTCCAAAAGCTACAATATGATGACTGTATCAGGTTAAGATATAGTCTGTGGATGGATCACCTTAAAATGGATGGATAAATTTGGTTTTTACTTTGGGTGGGCACCTCTGGGGATGGATTATGGAATTTAAACCATGTCACAGCTGTGAAGATCTGGCACACGTTAGAGTGGTATACTTTAAAGTGACAGTGCCATAGTTTGGACAGTACCTTTCAGTGATTTAATAGCCTGTGAGTCAAAATGATTGCAGCTTGCTAGGGAGTAAGAAGATCTAGGAAGTGTCAGTTTCTCCAAGACACCTGACTTAATTTCTACACCAATTTTCAACCCCGATCTGTATTTATAAAGTGATTCTCTGCAGTAGGTCTTGCAGAGCAAATTTGCACTATTACATTTATTAATTGTTAGCATTTTTGGCAGCTCAGTAACAAGACTTATGAACACCATAGTACTGGAAATTTTAATTTTCAGACTTTTACCTAGCACTTACAAATGTGTATAAATGTACATAAGATAAAATAGTAAGAATGACCTGGGGAAATGGTCAGATCTTTACATTGGCCTCAAAAGTAGCAAGTGATCAGAATCTGCCATGGCAACAGGCTTTAAAAAGACCATATAAAGACACTGTCTGAACTGTGGTGTTAGCACCAGCCAGCTATCTGTACATTTGCTAGCTTGTAGTTTTCTAAGACTGAGTAAACTTCTTATTTTTAGAAAGTGGAGGTCTGGTTTGTAATTTCCTTGTTCTTAATTGGGTAAAAGTCTTTTCCACAAACCACCATCTATTTTGTGAACTTTGTTAGTCATCTTTTATTTGGTAAATTATGAACTGGTGTAAATTTGTACAGTTCATGTATATTGATTGTGGCAAAGTTGTACAGATTTCTATATTTTGGATGAGAAATTTTTCTTCTCTCTATAATAAATTGTTTCCTATCTTGGCATTTTAATTAATCTCTTGTCGTGATTACATAGGACCAGTTAAATTATTTTTGTCTCACAGTAGAAATGAAATAGGTACTATAAAGGCTTAAGAACGTCAATGGCACCGTGATGCTAGGGGACACTCGGTACAGGCCTGGATTAATGAAGACCTCACATATAAATGCCTGGGAAATTTAGGGGAACACGATGTGTATGTCACTTTAAACCTTGTAAAATCAGTCAATGTGGAAATAACTCCAGGGCCAGTAATTCCAGGATATGAGGAAAAGGTACAGAAATAACATCCACCAAAGATGACTTGAATAAATCCAGAGGATTAAAGTTTACTTGGCTTCCTGATGAAGGATATAGGAAACCTAAATGTCCATTTTGACCTACTTGCTCACGAGTTCACAGTTCTTACCTGATGGATTCCCTGCAAAATAAGAGTTGGGACAAGTGTCCCTTAGCCTTAAGAGCAGCTTGCTGCCTTTTGCTTTCTTCAGATGCAAGACTTTCACTTTAGAAATCATTAAGATTGGATTCAACAAAAGGTATGTTGATCTTTTTTCCCAAACTTAAAAGGTTGGCTGAGGCGAAGTGAGAAGCCCATACTTATATGTGTATTCATAGTTAATGAATGATGTAGAGATGTGATTCGCTTAAGCACCACACTAATGTCATTTGTATACAGCACAGCAGATACACTCCAGAGAAACTCTTTACCACTCTATTTACACTTGTTAAAGTGCTGGAGTAAAACTCAAGACTTTTTTGTTCCTTATCTCCTGTGTGCTTTGTTCTGTGGGTGTTTAATAAAAGACCTACCTACCTTGGTCACTTCAGTCACAGGAACTGCTGTTGATGCTCTGAGTGAAAAGAAAGCCATCATTAGTTGCCAGCCAAGCTTGCAAGCTATGGGAGAATTGAGCATCATCAGATTTGCCAGGAGTTGTTGCAGCTCCTGTTCAACTGTGAATGAGCCTTTATGATTAGACAGTAATAATGTATCTCCAGTTCATGTCTGTGTAGTTTGGCTGGTTTTATATAAACAAAACAAGGCTGAACTGTCCAGCTTTTTTTTTACCAATTTCTTTCCCTCTGTTTTTTGAAAGTTCAGCTTTACAAATACAGTTTTTACTGTGATCTGCATATGTATGGCAATATTCAGCACTTCAAAGAATTGCTAGGGCTTCTTCGACACTATGACTTTCTGGCATAGATGGGTGGAAGCATAAGTGCTCTGGAAGCAGTGAACTTTAAAGACCTTGCTCTGTAGACATCTGACAAAAGATGTATTACCAAAGCTTCAGAGTGAGCCTGCGTTACAGTAAGGTACAGGTGTAATTCATGCATAGAGTCAAAGTTTAGGCTCACATTTTGATACCTTAAAAATTCTCTTACTTTTAAGTTGATGCTTTAAACTTAAATCTGTAAGCAAGAGATTTATTCTAGTGGTAGGAGTACTGAAAGACATTTCTGTTGTGTTACATGTCCGCAGACAGCAGAAGTGTATCTGAGTAGGAAGAAAACATTGAGCTTGGCTTTAAAGCTCTATTAAACTTTCATGAAGCTCACTGCTGACTGAACTATGCTTGGTATATTGTGGTGCTGCCTGCAGTCTTTGCTGCACCGCAAGAACAGCATCAGAAGGGGTAGCTGTATAGTTGCTCTTTGACGTGAGCTGTGCACATTATGAAAGCATCAGCTGTCAGTACTTTCTTTTTGGTAAATTAAGCATAGCTTTGTGAGGCAGCAAGTGTTCCATCTGTGAGACTGGCATGTGACAGTGAACCAAGAGCGAGCCTGCTCCTTTAGATGGTTAACATTTTAGTCCTTTTACGGTAAGGTGCTCTCATTCATGGCATAATTTTTAACTGCAGCTGTAACTAGTAATTGGTACAACCCATGTCCTCAGAGTTGCTGGGATTTATTCCAGCTGGAATTTAAATATATCCCAATGTGCACACAATGTGCCCTTGTCTGATTTTGAAAGTATTTAGCATACTGTGGCAGCAGGGCATAAGGACTCCTGAGAGAAGCGGACTATGTCTGTAAGAGTAGGCTGTTGATGTGTTTTGCTGCAGGTAGAACAAACAGCACACTAAGCTAAATGCTTGTCACTTTTGAATTTCATTTAAAGTGCCATTATGAAACCGGCAAGGCTGTTATTTTAATGCAAATGTTGGAGATGAGAACACATTCAAGACCTGCTTGCTCAGTGCACATTAGCTAAATTGGTTGACTTTCCTTGAGGAGCCCTGAATAGTCCTGCAGTTGTTCCAAGGGCAGTCTCAGCTGTACAGGCTCTGATGTTACAGCTCTTCTCAGAGTGACGGACCAGTCTGCTCAGACTTGTTGACCATTCAGTGAATGTCTTTTTATAAAGTGTACAGTTGCTTTCTATTTTATGCCAGGTGAGCAATTTTTTTTTTTCTGACGGCATGTTCCCCCACTGTGCTACTGTGTGGTATCAGATCCTACCACTCAATGCTACTTCCGTATTTTATGTTTGGTAATGATGCTCCTCCTATAGAGAATTGTATTACATGTATCCTGTAAGAAGCTCTGTTGTTCTGTTCTCTTTGCAGTTGTGTTTTTCTCCTGCTTGTTCTGGAAATGTACATCTGGCTTAAGCAGCCGTTTGGACCGTAACTTTTTTTTCTTCCTGTAGATCTTAGTGTCATTCTTAGGTTTGAATAGAGATGTGAGGATTCTCATTCGATTGCTAATAATTCAGATTTTAGTTTTCCACTTTTCTGCTGACTTGGCAAAGATTTTCAAGTAGATCTGTATATGACAGACCACAGCATTTTCTTAGTATTGGTTTGTTCTATCAATCTACATGAGAATTTGAAATAACATGAGGCACTTTTCTGATGTGAAAATGCCATCACTGGCTTATACTTTTATTGTATCTCATATTGGATCAGTTCACAGGATAAGACTCTTCTGTATTCATCACAAAATGAGTCTTCTTGGATCATACCAAGTTGTATGTCTCCTCCCATAGCTTAAAGATGACAATTTTGAAGGCGAAATATTGTTAAGCCTGTAGGTTTTTGACTGCCTTCAATTAAAGTGGATAAAGGAAAAGCTAAGCTTGGGAGATGATTTATAAGCAGGGGGAAGTGTACTGCAGCGGTAGAACCTTACACAACACTTTACTGATGTGCAAACCATAAAGAATTCAGTTACTGCTCCTGGAGTGGTTGGTTTGTGCTGATGCTTGTAAACATTTCTGTCACCAAATTAAGCAGATGTCTCGGAACATGAGCACTCAATACGCGTAAGGTGTCCTTCTAATTAACCTTGTTTGTTTATGCTGGGAGAATATGATCTCTTGTTATTGTGCAGGTTAGCAATGAATACAACAAAGCACATTGCTTTTCTTTTTTGTGTGTCTATGTGAAGTTTATTTCTGAATTTCCATATATCAAGTAGTACTCTACATTTTACAAAGTTTCCTCTACTTAATGTCATAGTTTTAAGGGAAAATAGTTTATATTGGCAAAAGCTGCCACTTGACTGAAGAACATTAAAGCTGTTTTTAGTTTAAAGAGTGAAATATATAGATTGGAGATAAATAGTTCTCCCAAAAAAGGACTGTGTATTTACACATTCTTGGTGTAATAGCAGAGGTTATTTTTACACATTTCAGATTTACATTCCAATGTGAACACTGAGAAGCAGGATGTTAATTCAGTGGCTTTCAGGGGTTGGTAGAGCAAGCTGGGCTTAGACAATAAATGCTGTATTAATAGTTAGCAGTGACAATTTCATCAACATAGGAATTGTGGGGTATAATTAACATCAGTTGCTTTGACACTATGCTCTTAATGTATGGTTTCAACCTTTATTTCAGTAGCAGTTGGAGAATGCACTGTGACAAATTATTGCTGATACAAAGTAGGTCAACAGTAAAATGGCTGACTTACCATAAATGAACTGATCTAAATTATTGTTAACTTCATGTCTAGTGGAATTTTCTTAGTAGCTAAGGCTATGCTCTTGTGTTTCTCAAGCGTGAACCTTGTGTACAGCTTTTCCTAACTCCTTATTTCCTAACCATTTGATATTTTTGTATAAACAAGAAGGAGCATTTCCTCCCAGCTGCTGGGAAGAAATCCACACAAGCAGTATTGCTGCATGCCTGACAGCAGATGTTTGCCCTTGTAGTATGCAATTCTGTGACTGCAAAGCTGGCAAGGAGAATTGACTTGCAGCTAAGGAAAACAAGTGAAATGCTGCATCTTCAGGTTTCCAGGTTTTCTTTACTGAAAGGGACCGGTGGGAACATAGGAGGAAGGGAAATAGGATGATACTGGATGGGAAAAAATGCCAGGCTGAGGGTATTTTGATAATATTTTTGCAGAGAGAAGTGATTCCTGTGATCAGCTGCTCAGTGTCTCATCATGGCTTGCAACAGTCTTCTAATGTTTTCTTGAGAGGTGAAGCTTTTACCTTCTAGATATCAGGAAACCTCCAGCTTCAGATTCTCTGGAGCACTGTAAAATTCAGTGAGATTGTATTATGTGCTGATTATATAACCAAATAAAATCATAAACATGAACCTGTTGGCATGGTAAGGATGCAAGGGAGGAGAACTTCAGTCATCTTGGAACAGCCTTGAATGTATGCGAAGAGCAGCAGAGACTGAAATGCCCAACGACAGTGTCAGGGCTGGGGATGCTGCCCAGCACTCACAGTTGGGTTCCAGGGAGCAACACTTACCTGAGCACCTCTAACACGGAGCTAAGGTTTGGGTCCATCTTCTAACTCAGAGATCAACTTAAAGACACATTCCTAGTACCAGTGATATCATCTGATGACACTGACTGCAATTAAGTTTCCAACGGTGTGCCCTTGCTTTCCTATGTTCTAAAAAGTTCCATTATTGCTTTTTTAGAATGTAAGAACATGTAATAATTGGTAAGTTTGGAGTTTTGCTGGGCACACAAGTTAATGAGTTTCTTGTATGTTAAAAAGAATTTCAAAAGACAGTATTCTCTGCACTGAAGTTTAAGCGAAGTTTTATTTGTATGTGTATAGGGATACATATATAAATTTCTTGTATAAATGTATATATATGCACACAATTATTAGACTATTTTTCAGTGGGTCATCCTGAAGTCCCTGCTGGCTGTGATTTAATTCAAGTTACTGCAGGTGTTCTGAAGATTGTAATTTTGCATAGGTAGGAGGCAATTATTCTCCTTATCCACTTTTTATGCCTTAAGATGTTGGTATTAACAGGAACATGTATTCTTATTTTTCTTTTTAATTTTTCAGTATGTGAATTTGCAGTTTGACTCATTTCCCTTCTCAGTTGAGTAGATTTTCAGAATTTTCTGTATCCTAAAGCAAATTGTGGTTGTCTAAACGAATGTTTGCAACATTTTAATCAATGTGATACAGGGCTGAGAGGAAATAAAGCAAAGATACTTTTTTACTTTGTATATTCTTGCCAATAGTTTGTAACATAGAAGAGAGATTTCTTTGGTTTCTGGTAAGGAGGTAGCTGAACAATCAACCAAAAGTCCGTTTTGGTCGAGCTTACCACTCTTCCTTGGATGAGTGCAACAGAACAGTTGCTTCTTTATGGTAACATTCACATGTATGTAGTAGTAGTGTGTAAGTTAGATATTTGTTTACAAGTGTGAAAAATTATATCCTCACTACAAAATAAAATCAAGGTGCTTATGTGGCACATCTAATGCTATAAAGTTATACTGGTGATATTAACCAACTTTGCAGTTCCACCTCTAGATGTAGCCTTTGTTGTAATAATTTCATTTTTAACTCCTATCTTCCTGCCTCCTTTGTCATTTGCAGCCTATTGTCTAACTCCCTCCTCGCTTGCAGGCAGCATGAGGTCATTCTGTTTGTGGATCAGTAGGGAAAAAAAGAAGGCAGTGGAAATGGCAGTATCAGCCTGAATCATGATGACATTAAAGAAAATGATAAATTTAGTTCAGTGTTTGTAAAGAACCTGGGTCTATGTGATGAAGGCATCAGACTCTAAATTTTGATGGTATTTATCATACTTTCTTTGTTGTCTGGGTAACTTTAATATAGGTGAGGCTTTTGTAATATAATTGAGGAAAAACATGTTGCAGATATGTAAGTACTTTTTAGAAGGGACAGCTGAACAAATATATCTGCCTGATTGTTTATCCAAATGCTCCTGTGACTATCTTCAAAGCTTGTTGCTTACAGAATTGACAAGCCCTGCATCGTGAACAGCAGAACCCTGGCTCTGAATACTGAAAGTGATAGTTTCTGCAATTATTCAGTAGAAAAATATATGTGCATGTCATTCAAATTTGAAATCACTATTCATAGAGTTTACTGAAGTTGAAGTCAATTCCAAGCCAACCTGATATGTGTACAAAATGTCTCCTGAATTATTAAACTGATGCAACCCCATGACTAATTCTGCAGTACAGATATGTAATTTCTTTTGCTTGTCCCTTTTGTTACACCCCCCTCTCTACAAGAACATCCCTTTGCAAGCAGTTTACAAACAATAAAATGAAGATTGGCGTTCCAGTGTTTTAAAATATAAGACCTCAGCCTTTGCACATTCCTAATTTTACTGGTATGAGTACAATGAGGCCGTTTGACTGATTCATGTCAATACGTCATATGCCCTTCAGTATTTTATGAGATCAAGTCTGTGTCAAAAGCTTCTTAGTGAAGCAGAAATGTACTTTCTATTATTTCCATAGGCCCTGGAAGGCACATTAAGATCTTTATTATTGACTGAAAAGAAACTTTCTTCTTTATTACTGTAGAATAGAGATAGTGAATAGGCTGAAAAGAGAATGCTGCACACCTACTGCATCATGATCTCATTCTCAACATGATTGCCTCGGTGCTTGCCAGTTCCAATGTTCATGAGTCATACTCCAGTATGTGATTTGCTTAAAAGCAATAAATGTCAGCACTTTTATTTACGATCTGCCTTTGAAGATTTGGAAGTCATAACTTCAACATATTTTTTTTCTACGGCTGTGAAAGCTAGGAGCTGGCTTTACCTTTCTCTTTCAAATGAAAGATGAAAGCTTGATTGATGTATTGCTCAGTCTGACCCAGCTGCACTGGGTTAAGATCTGTAACTACCCAAACCCACTTCTTCCTCCACTTTATGAGAAATTACCATTCTGGTAGGTGGGGTAGCAGAAATGGCTTTTCTGGCTCTTGCTCAAAATTAGCTGAAGTTGTTAGGGTCGCTAGACTCGTGTCACGTCAGGCTGAGATGCCTGAGCCAGGGTGGAGCCCAGTGCTGGGGAGCCGACAGCCTCCGGCAGACAGCTGGGGGTGTTGGAGTGGGATGAGCTCAGGACCTGTTCGTGAGAGCCTCTCTTGTCACCTGCCTGCGAGAGCCTGCATGGGCTGAGCAAACGCTCCCGTGCTGGAATTTCAGGAAGGGGTCATATGTGATCTGTGGGGGAGGGAGAGAAGTGGGGAAGGTGAAAGACCAGACAAATGATCCATATGGTGAGTCAGTGGGAAAGAACTGAATGCAATTCCAGCCTAATAATGATTCATAGCTACACTGTTTATAGTTCTTGAGAGAGTGTCTGATCACATGGGCTGCAATGTACACGTTTATATGCTGTCCTTGAGGACAAATGAGGGAATTTACAAGGGAAAAAAACACAAAGAGCTTTCAATTTTAGCTTACCTCTTTCTTGTGTGCATTTGAAAGTTTCCATTTATTCTCTCATTGCCCCAGGCTCCTGTGCTAATAAGCCTGGCAAATTTTGCTTGTGAACTAATAAGTGTGCTTGCTGGAAACCTTACAAGCATTGAAGAGCAATTTTTAAGACACCTACAGAAACGTGGGGTGCCGTTCCCAGCATTGGTGTTACCTGCTCTCTAGGTAGCACAGCAGACCTGCTTTGGGGAGCTGGCTTTGCACATTCACTACTCAGTGGATAAACCTATCCTTCATCCTCATGGTCCTTGAGTTTGGTATGTGTTTGACTGCCTCCACTGTTACTATAGTCCAAGATAAATGGCAGTACTGATTTGCTGGAATTAGGTTCTCAAGTGATTGTTTTCTCTGCAGGCTGCTTTCCGGACAGAGCTGCGGGCAGTGTGGATCCTGCCCATGTTGCAGATACGTACAGTCAACAGCCAGGGCAGCTGCAGGGGTGCAGAAGGCTCTTAGTTATTCTGGTGGTGGTGGTGTATAATATAAACTACAACACGATCTTTTTGTCTAATGATTCCTAGAGAAAGAATCCTTTAAAGTGGAAGTTATTCTGAGGGAGGTAATTGTGGTTGAGTGGCTGTTCCTGTGGTGGGTCTGCACACCACCTTCCGTTTTCAAGAATGGGCACATTACTTAAAGTATTTAACAGTTCAGTCACAAGCTGCATGTATGTAGAGGTACACCCATGCAAGTACACAAGAACCTAAATTAATACTACGAAAGAAGATACTGGAGTGGCATAAAATGTGTGAGAACTTTCTGCAAATACTATGATACAGTTAAGCAATTATTGTTGCAAAATATTTATGAAAAAATTTGGTGGGCACAACCAAGGCCATGAAAGCCCCCTGTGTCTTTCTCCCTGGAAATGTGGTGAGAATTCTTACGCATAGTTTTTTTATCTGATGTTCTTCCTTTTGGAGAAATGGCAGTGAGAGGGGGGGACGGGAGAAACTGGAGGGTGGAAAGTCCAATGAAAGTCTAAATGTAGGTTGTGTTTAATGTCATTGTAAAATGCTTGAGCCATGAACCAATGCCCCTTTATTAACTATCTCTGACATAGGTGTCATTTGAATTTACATAATTCGGCTAGTTTTTATCAGGAGTTGGAGAAGAGTGATCCACAGGGGAAGAAAATAATTTCAGTGAGGCTTTTCACCTCTTTTTAGTGCTCAGCATCCAGCTATGAATGCCTCTCCCAAGCCTGTTGTCTCCTCTCTCACAATATTAATCTCTCTGGTAATTTCCATGCCTGAGTCTGAGACCCGTTTCCTGGATTCTCCTGATGGTTAATGAAGAGAAGAAACAGATCCTTCACAGGAAAATCCTCAGATGGATTTCAGTATCCCAGGCTAGAAGGGATGCACTCTGGGGCGAGCCCTGGGTGCTCTTCATATGAAGTGAGTGAGAGCTTGCTCAGATATCACTGACTATATCTCATTAGGTAAGTCTCATCCTCTCCTCCTGAATGGTCTCACATGTAATGTACCTTAACTTGCAGTGTATTGATTGAGATACCTGTACCTGTTTTACCCACACTAGTGCCCCAAGTGAAGAACAGCTAACTCTGCTCACATGTTCATTTTCAAATGCACTGGAACTCAGTACCTTAGAGGAAATAATTAGCAGTGTGTTTCCTGAATTTCGGGAACATGTTCTTGAGTAGTTGGAACAGTGGAAATTTATTTCTGAGAAGTTGCAGGGTTTGGCTCACCCCATGGCATCTTCCTGTGCTCTGTGACTGTGGGAATAGTTTACTATGCTCTAACATATATGTATTATTTTCTTGATGTAAGGGAGAAACAAGTATTTATTTTAATCCTCATTTCATTCTTCTTTTGGTCTTAAAAAGTCAATTACCCAACACAGAGGCCAAATTCTGCCATTTTGCTTCAAAGTAAACTGGAAATTATTGGATTCACTTTGGATTGATGTTGAACCTAATTTCTAATCCTGTTAAGCCCACTGGACATTTTATGTACAGCTTCCTTGAGAAAAGAGTATACTCTAATAGGACTTAAACAGACTCCTATTTGGTTTGTTGGAGTTTCTTTATATAAGGTACACTGTCTTTACATGTAAAATACACTGGACTGGCTTGTTTTTATTCCAGCTGCCAGACAGCAGTTCTGTGTTGTGTACAGGGAATTTAGCTGGGCTCCTGCTCATGGGTGGTGACTGTTGGAGCTGTAGCTCTGTCAGATAAATTGAACCCTCAGCTCAGTTGTGTGGGGTTGTGACAGGAGTAGCAGTCTGGCAATGAACAGTTTGAAGATTCCCAGGGTTGGACAAGGGTCTTTACTCTTATCAGGTGTCATTGCAAGCCCGGAGGAATAGAAAAGCATTGTGTGATAGTGGCTACCAAAGTGCATGGGATGCATGCTTGCTGCATCCTGTAAAGTGCCTGGTGAAGGGACTCTCTTGACAGATTGTTTTCTTGAGTCAAACCCCACTGGGTGATAGATGCTGTCTGTAGTACTCTGCAGTCTTGCAAAAATTGTGTCTGCCGTTCCCAGTACTACTGCGGGTTTCTTGGGGAATCCTAAGGGACTTAAATGATACTACTTTTGTGTAATAGCTAGAGGTCACATACTTATTTACCTTTTTTTCCTAACCCACTGATGGAGGTATCAGCAGTTAAAGAGATTAAACATAAAAGATTAAGAGTTAACCATAAGATTAAAACTGATTTTTCTTACATAGGTCCAGATTTTTGCTACCTTTGTCTTCTCATGCATCCATTTTTGCACAAGAAGGATGTGCTGCTGCCAAGATTTTAAGTCCAGAAAGGCAGCTAGGGAGCCAGTGCAACTCTAACATCATCATTATGAAATATGAAATAAATTTTGGAAACAACAGTGGCTGCCCTCTTCTCTTACTTTAAGAGACTGCTAGCACACTAAAGTGTTTGCGGGTTTTTTTGCTCCATGAAACTAGGGTGAAGTTCATGTTGAATATAGGGCTTCCTCGTGGCTTGGAGGACGCTTGGACATAACAGGGAAGAGTAGCCAGGGTCACTAGAGGAGCAGAGAGCAGTAGATAGCCTCTTAGACGTTCCTTGTTGTAGGTGATGCACTGAGCTTCACCTTACCTTTCAACTGAATGTGTTGTAAACAAAGCTGCCTCCTACTCCTGTGTGCCTGTTCAGCTGAAGCTTCCAGGCTGAGTGATGGTGAAAAGGGCCAGGCAGTGGGCTCATCTTCAGAGGAGCACCATGAGCCCTTTGACTTTCATTGTTTCTCATTAGATTTTCACTTGTGTTTCCTTTAAAAAATAGGAGGAAGTCTCTTTGTTTGTATCTTGTGCTGTGTGTTTTACTGCACAACTATATTTAAACATCCTCTGTCACCTGAATATCACAGATTTTGCATGATGATGTGTTGATATGGTCGTGGAATAAATTTATCCCACCTGTAAAGTGGGATAGATAAATAGACTTAGAAATAAATGATTGCAGCTCACTTTCTTTTGCTTAGTTTGATTTTTCAAAGTAAGTTGATATTCAATCTTGGCTTTGTGTCTATACCTGTGAATACTAATGGTTGTTTTAGGTAAATCCACAAAAAACTTTCTCAACTGACTAACATGATTCATATTATGTAGATTTTTGTTCAGATTAGATAGATTCGGGTAATATTTTGATCTATATTTATATATTTGAGAAATATTTAAATTGCAAATATTTTACATAGATTACACAGATAATTGTTACCTTGGATTAGATGGAAAGATGTTGATTGCTACAAATTAATTTCCTCTGTGAATGTGTGTTGTGGAGTGTGTTGTGGAACAGGAGTGTGTTGTGGTTTAATTTTTTTTAGATTGTGTCTGCTCTTACTCTCCAAAAAAACATTCCCTGGCTCTACTTGATTTCAGAGAGAAGAGGATTTGTCCCTTGGTGCTCTAACATAGAGTTTTCATTTGTTTGGATATTTTTTCCAGTGCTAATAGCTTTGTTAAGAACTGTGTAATGTATCATAGGATGCAATAAATGGAGCAGAACTGCCTGTTCTCAGAAAGACAGTCAATGGAGACTCATCACTGAATGGAAATGCTTCCAGTCAGGTTCTGCAGGGACCAGCACTGTAAAAGTGCTGTTAAGGATTTTCAATAGTGTTTTGAAAGTTCATATAAACTCTCTGCTCCTAAAATGTCTGTGTGCTACCATTTGGAGGAACACAAAGAAAGGCAATAAAGTGCTGATTCTGAGTGGTCTATATTGCTTATAAGCAGTCTGTTTATGTTATATTTGACCTATTGAAACTTATTCAAAGTCACTTAGGAATAAGAAGTACAGGTCCTCCCTCTGTCTATGCAATGGGAAACTCTGTGCAGTGGCTGGGATGAATTTGCAGGTTGGCAGATGAGTAAGAGTAGCAGCTAACAACACAGTGTTAGGGCAGATAGTGAGAGACCCTTGGGTGTATAACAATTGGGCAAAGGAAAGGTGTGATTTTACTTTGAAATGTGACATGACAGATGCTGGGAAACTGCTTCTCAAGTTGGTGTCAATGTTGGTGTAAGGACATCAGAAATTGGGGAGAGGCCTAAGCAGTGCCAGCAGAGTGACATCAGGGTTGAAAGTGCTCTCTATCCTGGTTAGCATGTCTAAAGGACAGATCTGAGAAGCCACTTAGCAACCTGAAAGAGCCTTCCCGGCATCCAGTATTGAGTGATCAAGAATCCTACAGCCTTATGGAAAGAAGATAATGAAAACTCTGGGAAATGCCTGAATTGAGGCATTTTTTGGGAAGTAGAAGAGACATTTTTCACAATGAGTTTAATTCTTTGAGCAGCCCGCCAAAGGAATCAAGATCCTCATTTTCTGATGGCTGCATATCAAGGCCATGTGACTTTCTGGAAAACATATCTAACTTAAATTTAGGTTAGTAAGTTTGTTGTTTGAAAATGTATGAAATGTGGAGGCCTGGATATCCGGAGGGGTTGGAAACAATAGAAAAAATAGTAACATATTAAATTATCCTTTTTTTTGTCCTTAGACTGAGTTTACAAATATCTAAGTGTTCATATTTTGACCATTTTCTCATTTTCCCTGCATTCCTTGAATGGTAACTGGGCATACCATGCTGTGTAGTTAGTCATTCTTTGCATAAGGTTCATTAAAGGTATGCAGGTTTTTTGTACTTTCTGCCTTACCCAGCTGTCCTGACAACAAAAAAGAAAAGCCCCTCATAAACATTTCATATGAGTGTTTAATATAAATTCATTTCATATGAGTATTAAACATTTCATTTAGTATCAGCTTTTTCTTAGAGAGGAAGAACTCTCCTTCCAATACTATCAATTATATATACACTTTCAGAGACAGTTGTTTTGTTTTCAAGTCTCACTAAATTGGTTTAAGCTCTGATTCTTTGAAAGACTTGCATGATTTAAAAATCTGTATGTACCAATAAACAATGCTTTTTCAAATACTTGGTTTTACTCCACTTTTCTGAGTGTACTCAACTCTTCCATCACTGTGAAAGTGAAGAAATGTAAGAAAACTTCTGCTCTGGGAGAAATAAAGGATTATGCAGAAGAACTGAAAATGAAGCTTTGTATGTTCACTTGAACTGGTATAAGCAGCCTGGAGGAAGGGGAGAGGTTCTCAAAGACTCTTGAAAGGCAAAAGTGTTTTTACTGCTCTTTTTATACTGTTGAAATTATGACCTTTCAAAAGTAATATTTTCATTGCTTTGATGCCTGTTTTTTGCTTAGGTTATGTTATCATTTTGAGCTCACAGTTTAGTGGGTAGAGGATAAGATAAATAGAAAAGAGAAACAAAAATATACCCAGAGTTTATATCAGAAAAGTGACTGAATGACTAGAAGGAACAGATGTTTCAATGCATGTTTAAACATGTATTAGAGTCCTGAATACATCTCAGACGTGCAGAGCATCAGTTGCCATTTCACAGCGGCAAATTAGTTGCCTGAGTCAGATTTCTCATGGCTTTGAGCTGTGTCTATGTGAAGTACAATATTTTCAGTATTGATAGATAGAAGTTTGATTGCTCTTGTCTTTTATCTTCATAAATACACTAGTGACTAGGAATTAAAACACAGATTGTACTCTAGCTTCTAGGAGAAGGGAGTCTCCCAAGTAAGGAGCATAAAAGCTCAATAAATGTGATTGAAAAGCAGTAGCATTCTGCATACATTGACCAAAATATGGTAGTAGGGTGTGCTGTAGAGGACAAGAGAACACAGGTTATCCAGCTGTCTGACTCTGGGGTGTGTTTCTTATTAAAGCAGTTACAGAACTCATCCTTAATTTCTTTTTGCTTAAACACAAGTTCAGACAAGAAGCCTAAATGAACAAGGAACTTTTGCTGTATACTCTGTCAATCATTATTAAATAAACCTAATTTCTTGTAACGTCTGGATTTTTGTGAGTCAGTCAGATCCATGGAAGTGATCCCTGTGGTCAGACATGCAGGTACTGCATTAGTAAACATAGGATGGTTTTCTCTGCATTTTATTGTTATGATTGGGAAGCAGTTAATTTTGGAAGCTTACAGCTGCATTTTGGCTTAATATTGGCAATATGTTTAAGCTTTTTGGTGGCTCAGAATCACCTTATTTTTCTTTGCCAGGAATATTGCTTTTTATTATCTTTCTTAAATAAAAGATCCATAGAGATTTCCATAAATTTCTGTGAAAGAAACTATATGAAATAATTTCTGTAAGACAGTGAGGGAAAAGGGGTTGAAGCTAAAGGTCCTGGACATCCTGTCCAGTCTGTGTTCCTTGATACAAAATATCTTTGCCTGTGCTCGTGTCTGCTGTAATGCTGAAAGTAGCCGTTTACAAATAAAAATGGCATCCTCACTGTAATACTGAAAGAGTTTTATGTGCTTGACTAAAGGGAACTTTAGGGACCTGAAACCTTGTAAACTCTCATGTTGGTGGTGAAAGAAGCAGCTTTGTCCTCTTAGAAGCCAGGGCCCTGTGCTTTTTTCTGGCTCTTTCCACAGAAATGTGCCTTGGGAGCAGCCCTGGGGAGCAACAGCCCAAGCATTGCACCAGATTTGCATCACCAGAGAGCCCAGGCTCATTAGAGTGCTTCTTCTGTGCATGGCTTTAGAGTTTTGCACACCTTTTGGGTAGTGTGAGGAACCTCTGGAAGAGGTGTGAATGGCAGAGAGAGCAACTGGCTTGAACATTCTGCTCCTGCATTAGGCGCATAGTAAAAATGAATTTGCTGGCTACTCAGGGTTACATACATGTCATGTCATGTCATGTCATACTAGATAATCTAAAGAATCAGAGTTATGGAAATTACATATTTAGGTATCAAACCACACAATGGAAGAAAATTGTTCAAATTGCTCAAAAGCAAAATCCATTAAAATTCTTGCTGCTTGTACAAAGCTTTTGCAGCATTTTGAATGAAAATATCCTACAATCAGAAACCTACATGGTTGGATGAGCACATATAGAAAGTGAAGTTTTCAATGTTTCTGATTTTTTTCCCCTCATTTCCACCTGTCAAATTCATTCACTTAATTTAATCCAAATTTGCAAAAGTGTTTTTTTTTTTATATCTGGAAGATGTTTCTAAGTGGTTTATATTTTCTTTTGCAAACAAAGAGGGGAAAAGAAATCTCAACAACAAAACCTCAGTTGTATTTTACCTGTGCTCTCATTATTTTTTTCAAAGTCTCTTAAGAAAATAAAAAGGTATTTCTAGTACTTCATAGTTCTTATAACCTGAAGATCAGTTTGGTAAAGCTTATGATAAATTTCTTTGCTGACCTTAAGAGACTCTATTATCAGTCTGTAGAGCTTAATGTTAAAAACTAATAGGAAATTTTACTTATTCATAAGTGTCAGTACTAAAAGAGCAAACTTAAGGTTAATATACCTGCACAGCATGTATGGTGGTAAATAAAGGAGCTGCCTGCTGTATCTGCATATGTTGTCACAAATCCTAAGCCAAGGTCAAAACCTTAATTTCGAGCCTTAACGCACTTCCATTTGCCTTGTTCAAACACTATATATAGGCTTAAGTCCTGCAAATGGTGCTGTGAGGCTTGTCCAAGGTCAGTCCTGATGAGTGAGTTAGGATTCAGGTCTACACATGGTATAACCCTTGCTCAAACTGACACAGGACAAAAGAGCAGAAATCTGGAATTCTGTCAAAGCTTCTTTCCTTTGCTTCATA
Organism: Zosterops lateralis; assembly: GCF_965231275.1. Taxonomy (NCBI): domain Eukaryota; kingdom Metazoa; phylum Chordata; class Aves; order Passeriformes; family Zosteropidae; genus Zosterops; species Zosterops lateralis. The sequence goes on from NC_139765.1 coordinate 30,294,219, forward strand.
CCTACTCCTGATGCCTGGCCAGGGCACCACTGATCAACTGTTGCCAATTAGAAATTAAAAAAAAAAAAAAAAAAAAAAAAGACTGTGGGCAGGACAGGCACTGAGGAGAGCCAGGTTTTCTTTATGGCTCTGGTGTGAGCTTAAACATGTCTCAACTCAACCACACTGCCTGAGCTGTGACCCAGTGCAGCCTGTGGGGAGTGTCTTGCAGGTAATATTGAGGTGGGTCTCAGGATGGGAGCATTAATTATTTGAAATCACAGGCAAACATTGCTCAATCTTTTCTAATATTTTAAATTCCTGAGGGTATAGTTAATCTGTAGGTAGTATCATTTCACATGTGTTTTTTCTCTAATTTTAGACACGTTAGTGTACACAGTCTGAAAAAATATGTTGACAAAACAGCACGCTACATGTAGTGGTAAATGGAGATAATCTCTTGACAAGGTCGAGGTTTTGTAGCCATATGTACAAGATATGAGAAGCAAAATCTGTATTGTGTAGGAAGAGCTGTGTTCCCATGGCTGTGGGTGTATCAGTGTGTGCAGCAGGCAGATAACTCTCCTGCAGAGCACTCTGCAAAGGGCAGCGCCTCTATCTGACTGCCCCATCGGCAGCTCTGCTTCCTCCCAAGGGTGCATCGCCCTGCACTCTGCCCAACAAGGCCTTATGGCTTTCTTGTGTATTTTGTTCCTTATTTGAGTCTTTTTGGAAGAAGGATTTTGTTCACCTCTTATTATCACGCAGTGAATAAGATCACCTGGAATTAACACTAGGAAGAATATTTGACAAATATTATCTCAGGAATTCAGTCCTCCTGACACTGTGGGCCGCAAGCTCACCAGATATAAATATGCCAAAAAAGTTCTTCCATTAACCTCACACATTACCAGCCTGTCTTTTGGGCTGTCTGAATATGAACTATTAATTCAGATACACTGTACCTGGGGATTCAAACTACAAAACTATTTCAGGCAGCTCTCTTATTCCTTTGGACTAAAATTTTTATTCTGAACCTGAGCAACCATTTTTTCCTCAATATTTTAGCAAAAGTTAAACCATTCCCATCAAAGTTTCCATTACTATAACTTTTTTTCCCCATTCTGGAATGAACTTCTATTTCACACTTATTTATAGAATTATGCAACTCTTAGCCATAGTGGGGTCTTTGTTAGCTGGTGCCCTCCTGTATGGTATTAAGGAAGACAGCACATTCTTGTAGATTTGATACATGGACTCACAAATTTTTGGTCTAGAAAGCATTTGGTTCATTTTCAGGTGACTGGCTGGGGCTAGCTCACTTTTCTTTTCCTTATCTCCTGATTTTTATTTGAAAATGGGAATGTTGATACTGATCTCATTCATAACATACTTCAGAATGTATAGATGGAAATGCTGCAGATGTATTTTATTTATATGAAATGTATATTGCAAAGCAAGATTGTCTATTAAAGAGATTCAAAGATTGGACTTTTCTAAATATTTCATTTTATTGGCATTCTTAAATAATTGAACATTGTAGAAGAGGTACATTTAACTGTCTTGCAGGAAACAAGAACTTGATCCATAGGACTGCATCCCTTACAGATCCTATGGTTTTTGATTGGAAAATGGCATAGTTTATCCTGAAACCCATCCTGTGTAACAGAGTAGGCATCTGATTTGAGACAGCTCTGCTGACTGACCAGATTCATAGGAGAGTTGTATGTCTGTATGTCTGATCTCTGATTGGATTACTCTGATTTTACTCATAGTTTTGTACTTGTATTTGTTTGCTCCTGTGAAGCACAGCTTTGGCTGCTGTGATGGTGAGGGGTGGAGGAGGAGTTATTCCACCAGTTTACATTAATTGATGATTTTGCCCAACAGTTTCCCTCTACCAACCCTTGTCTCTTGGGGTGACACCCTATGGGTGGTGTTGACTGCAGAGCACTAGCCCCATGCTAATGTGCAAGGCTTTCTGCAGGCGTTGGGCATTGAAGTTTGCTATCACTGAACGCTCTCAGTAGATAAAGATTTTTTACCTATTCATGTCTCTTCCTGAATTTGTTACCATGTCCATCTAGCTAATAAAACTCCCAAAGAATAGCTCTTTTATATCCTGATAAAAAGACTTTTTGATAAATCTGTATTAAGTAATATAGTTTAGTTTGTTGTAAACATGTACACATGTAAAAAACATTGGTCTGATTTGTTGTTGTTTTTGCCGAGGTTTGTTTTTTTTTTTTTTTTTTTTTTTTTTTTTTTTTTTTTTTTTTTTTTTTTTTTTTTTTTTTGACATCTAAATTTCTCATTATCATTTTTGACTATGTGTTCATTCTTTCCAGACACAGGTACTGTAGTTATAGGCATTGATTTATCTTTCTTTTCTCTGATAAAAAAAGATCATATTAATATGACATCCTGCAGATCTCTGATGTTTACATATCAGCACAGGGAAATACTACTTTCAGTTTGGTACATAAAGCCCTCCTTGTCTCTTGTGTCTTTTGTCTGTAGGCTATTATACATGTGACTAAAGCCATGCATGACTTGAGCAAATGTTTGAATAGGGTTCTTGTGTAGTACGACTGTATAAGCCATTAGGCATACTCTCTTTAACTTGGTGATGAAAACATTATGGTACATTTGGTCACACAAAGTAGAGTAAAATTGCTTTTGTGGCAGCAGAATAAACAGCATTCTAATCTGTGGGGCTTTTTTATTGTGCACGTGTGTGTGTGCACTGCATAGTTGTGGCAAAATTATCAAGCAGGACTGAACATGGAAAGTGTTTAAGTTATTGGAGTTGTGGAGTGAAAGCTGGGCTTAAGAGAGAAAAAAAGTATTACCTTTTTCATTCTGAAATTTGAAATCAGCATCATTCTGTCATATTTGTGATCTGAGCGTGAAATCTGTTAATTGACATGTAAGGCAGTTGCTAACCATCTTTGTCATTTATAAAGCCTTTTGTAAGGGCATTGGTTTTTTTTCTTCTCTATAAATGGTGAATACTGGAGTAGGGACTTGAATTTTTGCTGTGGGAATGTGAAAAACACGGGAAGCTGCTCTCTGCCAAGTTATTTCCCCAAGGATCTGCTTTACATACTGACAATCAATGACCTGTCAGGTGTAGTTATACACCACAGCAATGATACGAGGTCAATCAGATGAAACCAAGGTATGTATTCCCAGCAGATCCCAGCTATCTATTTAACACTGTCAAACTAAGTTTTCTTTGCTAAAGAGCACGCTCTTTCAGTTTTGTTTCTTTTTCAATTTGATTAACTCTGGATTTGCATCTAATCTGTGAAATTCTAATACTGGAAAAAAACATTTATTTTGCTTTGTCTTGAAATTTACTAAATTATGTGTTTTACTATTTTGTCTTTAAACATAAACCCATGCTTGTTATATACCGTGCAACTCTTCCTCATATAAAGATTGTATATTTGCTGTAAAAAAAACCCCAACAAATATGTTCTTTGCTGTAATGATAAGGAGATATTTAAGTAATCTGTTTTACAGTAACAAATTTAGTGTCTCCTAAACACATAAGTATTTCCTTAGAAAAAGCCATCTTACAGATATAACTCATTTATTTTGCCTTGCAATTCCATATTTGCAAAGCAAATGATGTATAAATTTGACCTGTAAATCAGTATTTTTATATGGAATCACTTCTCATTGTTTTTTGGAAATTCTGCATCTTGCCAATGTTTCCAACCTCTTGCTATCAGAGGAGAAAATACTTTCTTAAAATGGATACATACAATGAATACAAGGATTTTCCATATTTTTCCCTTAAAAAACCCAGCAAAACAAAACAAGACAAAACAAAACGAAACAAACAAAAAAAGAGCTCTGCTTTGTTAGCCCATGACTGAGACCTGCTAAGGATTAAGAATAAACATGCACTTGGTACACTGTGTACTGCATACAGTGTAATAGTACAAGAGCATTTTTAGCCACTGTGTGTATCATATTGAAAACAGAAGACAGTGATTACAACAGAGACTAAACAACTGGATTAAAATGTATTTATTAAGTTACAAAAAAAAAAGAAAAAAAAAAGAAAAAAAAAGAAAAAAGAAGTGTTGTTTTTTGAGGGGAAACGAGACAATGAAATAACAAGAAACTAAACCCAGAGCTTTAAAAAAATACATCTTAAAAATATCTCATTCAGAAATGCAGATTAATCCTGTCTGAAAGCTGCTGCAAGATTTTGTATGAAAAATCTGTTTTGTTTTCATGATACAGTAATCTATCCTTTAGTTGTCTTGCTAAATATAATTCAAGCACTATCATTTGAGCATAAGTTAGTGTACATCTGCTCTGCGATTCTTTTCTTTTTTTTCAGATATTTTGAAGTTATCTGTTGATTTTCTGTGCTGCAAGACCAGTGTGTGAATCATGTCAGCAGCTAGTACTCCATGTTTCAAAAACATGTAAAAAACCTTACTGTTCTTCAAACAGAAGAAGCAGAGATCTGGATCCACAGTGGAGTGCTGGAAAAAGAACACAAAGGTGGGATGTAAGATGATACCATCATCCTTTAATGGGGGATAATTTGTAGCTAACTTATGAAGTTGGTACACAATTTGAGGAAACGAGCATCCCACCCATTTTTTCTTTGTGTGCTCTGTAGAATTCATATCCTTCCATTTTGTTTTTTGTTTCCTTGAATTGTGCCTCATAACTTTTTGTCATTGCTCATTAGCTGTTGGTGTGTTGGGAGGGTTGTCTCGACAGTGATCCGGCATGGTAACAGCTGAGCAGTTCAGAAGAGAGTCATAATTCATGGTGACCTTTAATGAAATATAAATCTGAAGAAAGCTACTTTTACTCTACCATATCTCTGCAAAGTGAAAACTATTATTATCTTTAGTCTTTGCTATCATGGTATTTAAAGATACTCTGAAGTAGAGGAAATACAATTTCTCATGGGACCATACTATTATCATTGTTTTTGGTGAATGGGATTATTTAAACTCCCATTTTCCTCTGACCATCAGATTTAGGACCTGGTTGACCAGTTCTCAGCCAGGGCTGCTGCATGCTTTGATAGGGAATCCTGAGAGCTGCAGTATGTTTGTACATTCCCCTTTCTTCTGGAAGGGACGGTCTATAGGTAACCCGTGAATGCAGTGTCATTTACATTTTCTAATTTCTTATGTTTTCCTGATAGCAGCAAGGAAGAACCAGATCCAGCTGCCTTTCTCCCTCCTGCAGCTCCAGAGCCTTGCTGTAGTAGCTGTTTGGGTTCCTGGCAAAGAAAAGCATCCACTTGACAGCCGGGCAGAATGGCAAAGGGGAGGCAGAGGCTGCTGTTTTTGGCAGTCTGCAGTTTGCCCTCAGAGTGCACCTGCCCACAGTGAGGGTCTGAGGGCTTCCCTGCTGGGGACACCCTGCAGGAGGGTGGAAAACACTAAGGGCCATGTCCTCAGCTGCTCCTCTGCTCCAGGGGGACAGTGAAAGATGGTCCTGCTTTCATCAGGTGAGGAACTGAGCCTGAAGGCTAATTAAGTGATTTTTTCCCCTAATCCAGTTTAACAGAGGGTGAAATTAGCCTTTCCTCTGAGACGAATGTAGTGCCAAGACCAACTACTCACCTCTCCAGAGATCAAGCCCCTCCTGGAGTCTTTCCCTCTACTCCCTGGGTTGCTCAGTGCCCTGTGTCCTGCAGCTTCATGCTACTCCACTGTTTCCCTCCCCCAAGCCCCAGCAGAGTGGGGCTGTGCTGGCTGCCCATCTCCCTGCAGAAGACATTGCATGCTGCCTCCCTGAGCGGCGTCTTGTCCAGGTGCCATAGCCCAAACGACAGCTTGTGGGGCCACTGGGGTAAAATGCTGCCCATCCAGCCTATCAAGGGACCCTGTTTTAACCATTTGGTCCTGAATGGGGAATAAATGTTCATTGAAATGACAAAAGAGGTGCCATCCTATTGCCCGAAACAGATGGGAAACCTACTTGCATTGGCCATATTGCTTTTGAGTGGTTCCTAGTTCATCCACCTAAAAATGTCTGTCCCCTGAGCCTTAGACATCCTGTGGGCAGCTCATTTGGGGTACTATGCAAATTTATCTGGTGAAGACTTACTGATACATCTGGCTTGCTCGTATTTCTGAAACTGAGCAAAGGACTTACTTACTTGTGACTGTTCTCTCCATTTGTGTGGTGCAGGGTTGGTTACCCAAGAAGGGATGCTGGCCACGCTCTAAAATGGGGACGATTATCTGTGTGCAGCTTGAAAACAAAGCTGTGTCACAGCACCTGTTCAATCCCATTACAACGAAAGCCAGGATGGCAGGAGCAGAGCTGGAGCAGAGTATATAAGATGCAGTTTTATTCCAAGTGAAATTCAAAACATACCACTAGGAATAAACTCTTTCTTCATAAAGCAGTAGCAGGGAAGGGAGAATATATTTTCCAAGCAAACTGCAAAAGTTCAGGAAATTCTTGGCTCACTATTTGTTCTAAGTGATATAAAGGAAAAGGAAGAGACTCTATCCAGCGCAAATCATATTTTTAAGAAATTCCCAATATTGCTTCCTGTCTTTGTGCTTGTGAAGCAGATTGTATATAGAAATAAAACAGATTTGCTTTATCTTTTCAGAAGAAAGTGTCTGCTATATAATTTGCTGGCTCTTGTTCGTTCATTCATTGAAAAACAGCAGGAAAAGGGCTTTTGTGTTAAGAACAGTCAAGGTCAGGGATTTTTGTTTTTGATGTAGGCTGCCAGTAGCTTGCTTTCTCTGACAACTGTTTCCAAGTCAGTTTGGATAGCAATCTAGTTGCTAGCTTACAGGGAGATGTTTCACAGCTACAGGTCATCTGCAGTGAGTACAAACTAGAAAGAGATTTGAGTACCAAATTAAATGCCTTGTACTCAGCTCCTATTCCTGCCAGTATCAAATTAAGTTAATCAAGCCTACTAAAGGACATGCAAATTTGTGACCCTGATGCTGCAAACTCTTCTTTATACACACCCACCTTTAGAAACTGTGTGAGCAAAGGCTTCACCTATGTGACTTGGTTTACAGAATCAAAGCCTTTCACTCAAGAATTCACTATAGCAAATATTTATTTTCATGGTAAGTGAATAAAAACAGAAAATAATGTTGTGATTTTATAAAAAAGAGAACTAATGTTCTACAAGTGAACATTTTTTAAGCCACGGTACCTTGACATTGCACAGTCAATGGCCCTTACTCATTCACAGTTAAACTACTGTATTTCTAAAGCCTCAAGTTAATGGTTAAAGGAAAGTAAAAGAAATCATTAGACAAAATATCTATGTCCTAAAATGTAAGCATGAAAGTCTGGCAGCATGACATCTGGGTGGTGGACAGGCACAAAAAATGAAATCTGCTGCAGTTTATTCCATGATCTGTAAAACCAAACCACTCTGTAAGGGTATAAAGGTAATCATACATCTACTGACAGCTCTTGTTTAAGCCACTCACAAGCAGTCTGTGACATATAGAGAGATTTCACTTTCTCTCACCTTTTCATGTCATTCTAAAGATTTTGTGAATATATCAATTAGAGGTTTCCAGTAATGGAAAGCAGGTTTCAAATGCTGGAGAAGTACAATAAATCACTAGCCATATGGTCTTTTCTTATTAAAAGAAGGGCATAATAAGACAAAAGCTGAAATAAGTTAAAACAGCTGAACAGTGATTCTAGGCGATCTTATGCAAAACTCACTACCTTGGTTTATTCACAGGAAACTTCTTTATAAGACTGAAAGAAAATCTTTTTCAGCTCTTTATTTCTTGGCTACATCAGAAAGAAAGCAAAGTAAAAGACATCTCTGTGACGCTTTTCATGCTCTGCTTACTTTGTTTTCACATGAGATCCTGTCTGCTACCTTTGTTTTCCCCCCCCCCTGCTTTTTAGAGGGCTCCTTGTGCAAAACAATGAAGAGTCCTGATAACAACAGGCAGTTGCTCCAAGGCCTAGTTGTTCAGCAGAATTCACTCCAAGAAATTGAGAGGGGTGTGTTGAGTCTTTTTTCCATCACCAGCCTTTACAGTTAGCGGGCCAGATGGCATGAGACGGGCGCAAAAAATAACGACAATAAATAATACTGCAACTTACAGCGTGGACCAAGCTCAGTTACTTCCACTTCATCTCACTGTTTGGAAATGCCTTTGATGTATAAAAGCACCCCCTAAGATAATGAAATGCGGTGGCAGCTGGCTAATGGCTGGGAAAGTGCAAACCCTGCATTGAACTCTTCCCACCAGGCTATTCAGCACCCAGGCAATGTCAGTCTCAAGGAGACAAGGAGACTGGAAGAAACAGAGGCTTGTTGCTGTGCAGCATTTGGGCTTCTGGGCAGGCTGCTGTAGGTGGGGTGTTATTTGCCTTGCTGAATAGAAGTGATGTGCCCAAGGCAAAGGGAAAGTTTTTACTGTCTTAACACATTAACCTTGCAGACTCTGTCCTAGAAATATTAAATGAAGCCACAGGGTCATACAACTTGAAGAGACACTGCTCTTGGGTAAACTTTAAAATGACATTTTTTTTTACACTGCAATCCCATCAGTCATGCAATCAGGGTTAGTTTCTTTCCAGGCAAGACTATCTTGTGGCTTGGTTCCATGGGCAATAAAATAATAAACACATCCAGACTTTTCTCTCAGCTGCTCCAGGCCTAAATGTGGTCCAGGGTAAATGACAAAGATCCAAAATAGACAGCAGACACAGACAAATATGAAAACCCTATTTGTTCAGGAGCTTTAAAACAGTAGGGGATTTATTCCTCTGACACAAAGAAAAGTTTCTGGTCTCTCCGTTAAATGATCCTGTATTAATAATATTATAATGGGGTCTGACCCTGCAAATACTTGATTAGATGTGCACTCATCTTCATGCATGTCATTAGCTCTGCTAACCTCAGTGCCGAGATTTGTCATCAGAAAGTTCAGAATGCACACAGACTTCTCAAGTTTGGTACTTGCCCCTGCCAAATGTGGCAACAGCCTGTCTCAGTGGGGGAGGGTGCAACAGAACATTTGCAGCAGGGTCTCATTTGAAAAAGAATAAGTGGTGAAAGTCAAATTTACCAGAATAAATATTTAGGCAAAAAAAAAGAGACCAGGTTTTATTTTTAATATTTGGCAGAAAAAAAATATTTTTTTGTAATTAAATTTTGGAACATTCATGCACAATTATAAAATTCAACTCACCAACAGTCTAGATTCAAGGGCTGGAAATATTCTGAAATAATACTCTTGTGGGTGTTATGATCTTGCAGGCAAGGGTCTTCTATGACCAAATGATCACATTGTGACACTTTAATCCTCGATATATAAGTCCACAATTGTCTGAGAGCTGTAGTAGCCTCCAAATCTCATTGGTTTAGGAGGATGCAGAAGATTAAAAAGGGGACATTTTGTATACTTTGTCTCAGATAGATACACAGATCCACAATTCAGGCTGCTGAATCTCAGTGTGTATTTTGATTGACTGTATGCCAAAGGTGTATTAATTATTGTCACTTGAGCTAATGTGCACTGTATTCTGCTGTTCAGCTCCAATATATTTCCTAAGAGTAAATGTAAGTCAATGTCACCAAAATTTTTCAGTGGCAAGAGGGAATAGCTCTGTTTAATGCTAAGATTATACCAGCAAACTTTTGGTCTGTTCCTTATGATCCTTTATCCTCACAAAGTGTACTTGCTCTTTAGGAAAAGCCTTTTTGTTTCATTAGGTTGGCAGTCACCAAGAAACCCCAGCCGGGCTGGAAATATTGGCTCTATCAGTCAGCCTTCGACCGTTCCCTCCACAGAGCTTGTTTTCTAAATCTGGTTTTGAGAGCTGTTTGCTTGACAGACTGCTTTGCAGACTTATGATTGTTTGTTTCTGGCTCGTTTTGATTGCTCTGCTAATCTCTAGACTTTGGCCTTGAGGCTATTATTTATTTTGTACTTTTATTGGTGTTTGTTATTTGAAACTTTGTTTTCAGTAGATTTGCGGTCCCTTTCTAGACCACTTTTCTGATTAAATTTTTTTGAAGAAATTGGTGGATTACTTTACCTATTTTCCCCTCTCATTTTTCCTCCTCCTAATCATTCACTTGAGAACTCACCTGCCTTTTGTTTGTGCCTGCCTTTGCGATTTATTTTCAGATTAAAAAGAGCAGCTGTGCATCTTTTATTAGTTCTTCTCAGTGAGTCAGGCAAAATATTAACCACCCTGAACTGCTCCCTCAAAACTTTAAGTGGATTGCAATAGAACTTTTGGCTCCACAGTTCAGATAAAAATATTTTTATTCTTTGACTGTCACCTCACACAGATCTTTTGTGTATGTGTGTGTGTGTGTAGATGTATCTACTATAAGGATAAAATTAAAGTATCAGAACATATTAAACTGACTTGACCTTTCTTTGTCTAACACTATTTTTGCAGGAGTTAGAGCATGAAATTTAAGTTCATATTTAGCTCTCATCCCTGCAATGCCAGGACCTCAGTGGCATGAATACCTGCATCCAGTGCTTCCTGAGCCTACTGCTTTCCAAGGCATTGTGGTTCTTTATGTTTTATCTACCACAAAATATAATTTAGTCCTTTTTATATCTGTTAATAAAGTGGTTTCTGTCTTGATTTGGGTGATTTACAAAGTTTTACTATTTCTCAGTTATTGAGCATTCTGCCTGTTTACATTTACTTGCTTTGTCAATGCCTTAACCTAAATGGGATGCTAGCTTTCCTACAATTTACATATAATAATCTCTGATGTGGGACTTTCTTCCTCTTAATACATTTCAAATATATATTTCGTTTCTCTTTAGGGCTCAGGGGTCAGCGAGAAGGAGGATGAAGGGGTTGAATATGCCACAGATTAAGCTAAATTCCCCAAAGACCAATTATTCATAGTAAATTTCAGTTATTTTACAGAGTTTAGGTTACTGCATTTTAATTTCTCGTACTTGAGGCTTAAGACATTGACCACACAAGAAGCTGAATGGCCGCAGAGACAGCTAAAGCCAGGGGTCTACACAAGCTTTTTTTTTTTTTTTTGAGAATAGAACAGGATGTTCAAAACAGGAGCTTCAGTAGGGAAAGGTTTAAGTGCAGAACACTGTTGACATAAAAGCTTAGGTGCCTAAAATATGGGGTCCCAAATTAACTGATGTATAGTTAGTGGGTTATTTTAAAAATATATTTCTTGGAAAAGAATGGTAACAGTATCATATGCTAGCCAATACTGAATTTGCCCAAATCTGTGTCCAAGTAACGTGTGCTGAGGCTGATAAAGAAGACAAATAAACTGGTTTTCTTGTTAGCCATTGCCCTTTTTTGTATACCATTTTTAATGGTTAAGTACCCCCTGATGGGACCCTGGTTATTGAATTTTGTTTTTCTAATTATGACATGTTTCATAACAGACAGTGTATGTGTGTGGTGATTGTGTTTATCTCCTGAGTGATCCCTGATAAACTGATCCAGGTTACAATTTCTCTTGCTTCTTCACATTTCAGCTACCACCAGTGGATTAACCTTGCTCCTTTTTTTGTTTGCAATGAGAATTTGTTTTAATGTGAATACTCTAAATAAAGTTAGTTTTCTAAACATTTGCTATGTATTTTCTTTCTCTCAGGAGTGAGACTCAACATTCACTGTAGGACTGACTTCAAAGTGCAGCCTCAATGGAAACTTAGCCTACTTACACCAGGAGATCTATGACTCACTGTATTACAGTATCTTATCTGCTGGAGTCTACAAAGCATTTCATAGTCTTCTTCACAAACAACATATTTAGGTGGTTCATTTCCAAATGAAAAAAAAATGTGAAAAGAATAACTTCTAGTGTCCAGTAAAAAAATCCAATCCAAACCCAAACCAACAACATGGACTTTTTTTTTTTTTAATTTAATTTTAAATTTTACTTTTAAAATTAACCTGAATGCCTTTTTACACCAGTGTGGCAGTGTATCTTTGTGCCACCAAGTCAGAGTTTCTTCTGGAAATATGTGGTAATTGCCTTTGAGCTATGAGTGCTCCATCCAGAGTAGACCTGCCCTCTCCAAAAGAAGTCTTCAAGGGTATTTCTGTTACTCTAATCCACCCAAAGTGAGTTGCTTAAAATCTCTAGACTCTCTGACAGATGAAATGGAACTGATTGGAAGACACTCTGTGCTGCAAGGAATTTCAAGCACAGTTCTTTTAAAGGACTTATTACCAGTGAAATGTAGGCACTCTCAAAGAAAGAAAAAAGTAAAACTACCAGCTGTCAGCTAGAAGGAATAAATGAGGAAAGGAATGAAAAACTTTGTGTGTAGTTGATAATTAATGTGTAAGGTGCTGCAGACTCCACTTAGCTTTTATAGTATCTAGAGAGAAAAAGACATACTCCACCATCCCTTATATTCCTGTTTTTCTATCAAAAGGTCGTTAGGTCTCACCTCTTCAAAGATTTGTGCACCTATTTAAGCTTCTGACTTTACAAATGGTAAAATTAGGCATGTAGGTCAATCTCTGCATGAAAAAGGTGGTGGTTTTTTGTTGGTTTTGGTTTTTTTTTTTTTTTGTGCATCAGCCAAAGTAAACTGCAGGAGAAATCAGGGAAGATTTCCAAACCATTGTGTTTATACTTGCTTGGAGGGGTTCCTGAAGTGTATCTTCCTCAGATTTCTCTGTTACTCCTGAGTATCAGGATTGTGATGGATACACATGATTTCATTTGAGTTATTTAAAGTGCTTTACAGTGAATTTTTATTTTCCAGTAACTGAATTTTCAAGAGGAAGAAAAAGCTCTCACTTGTGAAAAAACCACAGAAAACACACTCATTTTGGAGCAAAATAAATGATCTTCTTTGATTAAAAAACCTAAAGCATTCTATTACTCAGACACTAATTTTCTACAGATATAGCTCCTGCTTAGGGAGGCTCTGCAGTACACCTTTCCCTTTCAACTCTTGTTATTTATGTATTCATTTCATTTAACAACAAGGAACTGAAAAATTACAATATGGAGTGAAGAAAGACAGCCTTTTAATACCATTTGTTTGTTTGCCAAATATTTTGCAAGTGTTCCTGTTAGGACATAGTAAGTGAGCATATATAGTACATCATATATATATATACAGCACATTTATATTCTTACCACATGTTTAAACTTCTCGGTTATAAATTTCTTGTGTGTCTAGATTCTCCTGGGAAAGCAAACCTGCACAACCTGCCCTTGTCTCTTTTCCTTGGCAAGGTTAATGTAGCTTTTGTCATGTTGGGGGATCTTGAAGACAAGGTCAGCACTCCACAGCAGCTTGAAAATGGGTGTGTCTCAAGGGGAATGGGAGAAAATCAGAGAGGAAAGCTGAATGGGTTATGTGTGATGAAAAGATACAGAAGTGATAGTTGGAGATCAAAGCATGTTGATTCAGTTCTATAATTTGGCCTCACTATCAAACACAGGTTACAGTTCACCAGCGGAAATTTTTCTGTTTGCCTGTTCTCCTCCCAAAGAAAGAGGAGGGAAGAGGAATGGAAAAAGGAAGCAATTCTCAGATCCAGCCAATTGTTTTAATAGAACCAAGCTGTAGCAAAGTTCAAGTTGGGAGTATTCAGGGCATTGCTGAGTGACATGTTCCCTGCCTGTTTGTTTTGTTTTGTGAGGGGATTTTTTTTTTTTTTTTTTTTTTGGGGAGAGTTGTAAACTCTGTTAAATACATATGTTTATCACACAATGAATTTTGGATTTTTTTCATCAAACATGAGGCGAGTTCTTCAAGGTACTTTTCTTGGTAAGAAATGACAAAGAGTGCCAATGGGAATACTTATATGATCCTTTATGTTTTCCTGCTTGAAGTAAGTGAACAGTGAGATTGCAGCTAAGAAATGCTTCAATATTCCAGTAGGAATGTACTTAATTTCTTCTTCCTCGACAAGTTCCAACATACACCTCTTAGTACAGAATGGAGATTTCCTTTTCATGTCTTTGCCCAAAACTTGAAAAAACAAAATAAAACAAATCCCCACAAACCCCAAAAAACTTCCCACATTAAGTTCAAGACAAAAGGACTCTCTTAGAATTCTGCTCCTACTGAAGTCTCTGAACATTTTGATGCTATAAAGCATGACCAAATTTTCTTCACTGATGATGGAAACTTGGCCTTCTATTTCTTTGGAAAGTCAGTTTTATTCTTTGCTTTATCTCATCAAGGGGCTTCTAGAACAGCCTTGTGCTCTGCTCTTATGATGTGGACTCATGGGGGCCTGATGATGTTTTGTCCTGTAGTATTTCCAGCAGCTGCAAATGGCTAATGAACGTTGCCCTGAGAGAGTGAAGGTGTGCTGCAGGCATTGACCCTGCACACACTGTTTACAACAAGTACAAGGCAAAAGGGAATTCAGCAGTTCTTTTCTCACAAGCAGAGCTTTTCGTCTGCCAAGATATTGCCTGCCCTCTTGCAGTACCACCACACTGCAGACTCACCCTTTGTCATTGTTCAAACAAAGCGCCTGAACAGCAGATAATTTTGTTTCTTGGCTCAAATCTGAAAAGCTAGAGGGGAGGGGAGGTGAGAAGTGAGTCCAGCAGAAGGGAAGCTACTCAAGTTTTAAGCTAAATTCAAAACCTAGAGTTACATTTGTGGGATCTTCAACATCTTTTCCTTGTCAGCTGGGCTGTTTTAAAGCATAAAATGTTATTTTGAAAGGAACAGTAAGAATTTAATTCAGGAAAATATTGAAATAAACACCTTGTCCAAACAAGCCTTTCAATTTTAAAAATATCATACTAGTACTGACAATAGCCACTATTTAAATGTTTTCCTGTTAATTTTTGATCTCTTCCCCTGTCAGATTGGTAAAATATGAATTTCTTTCCTTCCCGTAAATTGCCTGGGAGTTGTGGGGAGACAGAATCTTTTTAAAAACTCTATTTACAAAAGATGGGCCAAATAATGTATTTTTATGCCTCTTGATTTGCATCCTTACTGGGTAAGCTGTAAAAATATCTGCTTTTTTTTCCCCACAGAAATTCCTATTCTGTGAGATGTACCCCAATCTCCTTTATCCAAAATACTACTACTAATACCTTTATCTATTTAATTTCTGTGAATCTTTCTTCCTGCTGTAATGGAAAGCCCCTCAAGTAAATTACCATACCTGCTTCTGTTTGCTGTATCAGTTCCACATGCTAATGTGATTTCCTGTAAGAGAAGATGAATATATTTTTCCTGCGGTGAAATCAAGGGGGAAAAAAACCCAAAAAACAAACCAGAGAAAAGCCTGACCAGTGCTTTAAAGAGAGTAATCTCAATGGTAAATATCAAATTGGTTCTATGGTATGAATGTTAAATGTAAAATCTTGCCCTAGCCCAGACTACAGACTTTCTCTTCTTTTCTGGCCAGTGACGGATGTTGTTTCTGCCACCTGTCTGGAGACAATTGTGCAACTGGGACTGTGGAATGACGTCCAGTTGCCTTTTTTAGAATATGAATAGGACTTTTGAAATTGGCTGTACTGAGCAGTTTGAGGCTGAATCACTCTGTAGACTTGCCAGAGAAAGCGTTTAGCTGATGGACATGAGCCAAAGCCCACTGAATCTCACAGCAAAGCTGTTTTTGGCCTTGGTAGGCTGTGGCTTAAGCTCTGTATGAATGACAGTTTCTTTCTGGAATTATGAAAAAAACTTATGATTTTTAGTTTCTGACTTCATTTTGCCAAAGTGTTTTACGTATTTTTTTTTTCAGCTTGAACCACCACTGCCTGGTTCTGCTCTTCTCTCCTGTGAAAGGGGCGTTAAGTTTGATGATAACATGAATGCTTCATCATGAAAATGTCAGGGATAAGGAACAATCTCAGAGCTCAGTAGGCTGAACTGCTCAGTACCCACTGTCCACTTTTACTCACTTTTCATTTCTGAGTGTGCTATTTTGGAGTGCCACAAATACTCTTAGACTCCAAGCTATTTTGGATGTGAGCATGTCATTTCCCTTCCTTCTGCTGCAATCACAATTGGATCCTGCAGGCACTTCCCATAACAGGCCTCAGTTATCAATGGCAGGAGTTTCAGTGTATTTCCTTTTCCAAAGACTTTTGTTGCCAGATGGGAGTTGTTACTTGTTTATATCAGCTGTGAGTAATGCCCTTTTGCTAACATTGTACACAATGTTTTTGGGTTTTTGACATTTATTCCTCTTGTTGTTAGACAACATTAGCTTTGCAAGTTGCAAAGAACAATCTTTTCCCCTCAGGTGGCATTTTTTCTGCACTTTGCACTTTTTTTTTTTTGAGATTCTTTTCCAATTTTAAAAGTAAAAAGAATAGAGAAAAATAGAAAAATTAACAAGCTTAGAGGCCTTTCCCAGTCTGCTACTCACTGCTGTGAATAGATGTTAAACATAGATTTGTATATCCACTTTCAGGCTTCTCAGATGCCATTTCTTTTGAGTCTGCTTTAGATATATTCAGCACACTGATTTCATGCTATTTGCCTTGGTTTTGTGGGATGCAGCCTAAATTGTACCACCCTCAGCACTACTGTTAAATGGTAAGATGAGCCCTTTCTCTGCAAACCTCGCTGCATCATAATTCATACAATAAGACCTTATCTTGTGGGCCATTGAGCATGTCCTACGAGAAGAACACTTAAACTATGCTTATTTTGAATATTGACTTTCAGTATTTGGTCCATCACTCTGAAGTCAAAACTTGATAATGAAAAACGACCATGATGACTTTAGCATCTCTTTTATTCTTTTTCATTTCACGGATATGTGAAATTTTTTATTCTTCCATCTGCTTGCTTCCCAACTTTTTTCTGTGTTTTTGTTGCAATGAAGTTGGTTTTATCATGGCTGTATAGACTGTAAGGCAGTATACATTGCCGTAATGGTGTCGAAACTGGGAAGACACCTTCAGAGCCAAATTATCATACTTGTGCTACATTTCTGCATAGAAGATGGACATGGCCCATGCCTACCAGACTATTTCTGTGTGTTGCTTCTTGCACATAGATATATAAAAATCTGCCTTAATAGCCCACTGTGACAAAACGTCCCAATTTCACATGATCCCTATGGATCAAGCTCCCTGTAGACATGCTAAGAAGATGGGTGTTTTTCATCTTCTACACTGGTCAATGCAAAATTGTCTATTTTGTAAATTTATGGTCCCGTACACCTTTCCCACCGGAACTACATGCTCTGTTGCAGTGAATTAGAACTTCCCTGGAATGCTCTTTCTTACTTCAGTTATTTTTTTACAAGCCTCTTTAAAATAACCCTTAGCTCTAAATATGTAGGTAACATCTGAACTGTGCATTCTACAATGGTAGTTATTTTAAGGGAAACTTGTCAGAACTTGTGATCAGATTCTAATTTTATGGTTCTTCTTTTCTCTTTAGCCACTTCTTTGAGGTTTCCCCCCACTTAGGACTTTGGAAGGGTTTGTGAGAACATTCAAAGAAGCAGATGACTGTTGTTAAGACTGCCTTCTCTCTAGAGCTAATTCAGCCATGGAGAAAAATAAAGGAAAAATATGCCCTCAGGCATGTTTTCCCTTATGAATGTACTCATGTCCCATGAAAATATTTATCTGTAAATTAGCAGCCTGGTTTAGTCTTGTCTCTCAAAGTTATCTGGTTGCAGGGTACAGCATGCACTTCAAAATAAGTGAAAAAAAAGTTTAATCACTGGAATTCTGTTATTTTCAACTGCATTAAGATGCAAGATCAAGGTAACAAATTTTTGCCAGCTGGAGCTGCAGGGTAACAGGCTGCTGCTGGTTTTCCCTGTAGACAACAGCAAAGAACACATATTGTGTCAAAGTAATTGCACTAGCAGGTGCCGTTGAGCAACTGTGTTTTGGTTGCGACACTATTGTGGCTCATTGCTTACCACAAATGTTTATGTATAAAAAAATTCAGTTCTGCTTTTAAATTCCTATTCAACTGACAAGGAAAAATAGGGTAGACAATGGTGAAGCAATAACTACAGCTTAAAAGGGATCAAGTCTTCTTCCCATTTCTGGTGGGTGAATACCACTGTTCTATCACCAGTCCTTCCTCAGGTGTTTATCACAGCAACCATAAACCAGCATTCAGTGCTGGCAACGTTAAGAACTGTAAGAACTGGAAGGGATTGTTGCAATGGGATACATGCTGATATGATTATGTCACATGTGTAGGGAATAATGTAATTTCATGCACCACACTGTCCTTACTGAGGGCTGCCTGTGCAGTGGACCCTCTTCTTGGCTGCCTTCCTCATGTGCTCCACCACAGGGCTTGGCAGCTTCTGCTGCAGGAAGAGCAGTCGGTGAGAGGTGCAGCAAAGGGAGGGCAGGCAGCATGGTACCTGAGAGGCCATAGCATTTAGGGTGTACAGAAACAGTGATAAGCTTGGTGTAGGTTCTTCCTAGTCGTGTGAGTCCATGTAAGTTTACTTGCTGAAACCACCACCTGCTTGTGCCACACCCAAGACAGTGTTAATTTGAGCTTTTCAAGACTGTGGACAGCTGCAGAGAAGGGCACTTTGAAGAAATGCATGAAATATCCCATGTCTAGGCTGAAAACCTTGTGTGAGATGACCCGAGGGTGTGTTAACAGGTTGAAGGTATGTACACTGATGTAATAGGACAGATATAAATTTCCTAAAGATGGATTCGCCAAATTGAAATTTAACAATCTAAAAATGGGACCAATGGCTTTAGCAGTCTCCTTAGAGTCCCCATAAAACCAATATACATCTCATACCGTGTAACTTAGATATCTATCTCAAAATTGGTGTGTATCTCTTTTTGGAAGCCAAACATTTATGCTTGCATCTTGTCAAATGCATTCAGTATAAAGACATCAGCTCCTCACAACACACTGAGAACAGTCTGGGGGCAGAGCAGAAATCCAACAGTGGTTTTTTTTTTTTTTTTTTTTTTTGTCCAGCACCTCCACCACTCTCCTGCCCCTTCTCTACCACAGGACTCTGAAGAATCTCCATGTCTTTGGCTGTCCCACTCCTGGCCCCTTCATTTTCATGCTTGTGAGAATGAAAAATATTGTCATGATGCTTTCAGTTTGGGTGATTTTTTGTTATGTGTTTTTTCAAGGAAACATCCCCGCATTTTTGCTAACAGTCCTTTATATGCATGGCTGTGGAGGAGTTCCCTTGTTCTTGTCTGCTTGGCATCTTTGCTACCCTTAGAGCACTCTAGTTTGATGTGATTGTCATTGCTTCATACTTTTCAGAACACAGTGTTTTGCAGTCTCTTCACTGAATCATTTTCTTACACAATATCCATGATACAAATATCAATAGTGTTTGTATTTTTATTTCTTTTTCTTCCTTTTTCCCCCTCCCTTTAAACAGCTCAGTGAAACTGCCAAAGCTGTCACATGTTTCAACTGAATAGCCACAATGTTGTGGTGCTGTGCAATACTTTCCCTTCCCTCTCTCCTTACTCCAGATGTCACGTTCCCTTACACTGACACACCTAGAATGTGGTTGGAGGCTCCTGGCATAGACTGACATTGGTCTACTGATGGGAAATAGCTGCGAACCACTTTCCAGCAGGACAAAACTACTGTATCCAAAGGGACACCAAAGGCATTACTTATCTGCTCATGCTGCTGTTTCTGACAGAAGACATGGCTGACCAGTAAACTTTGGTGCTTTTGAAAGGGATTTCCTCTTTTGGGCTCTCTGAATGATTTTGGCGCAACATCAGGCTAATAACACCTCTGCTATCTGACACAATTTTACTTGGTCATTTTTGGGGCACTTGATTGATCTTAGGATATTCATTTTTGTATATAATAAGGCTGAAGTGGACAAAACACAGTACTGGTTCTTTTTCTAGTTCTATGACTGCTCTTACTTTCAGTTTTGTAGAGGAAATTTGATGCTTCAGACTGAGGTATTCTATTGAACTTCTAAAAAATTTCCCACTGTCAACAAGCATGAGTGTGGGACCTGGCCTTGGGTGTCTCAGGGCTGCAAATTTGCCCTGCACAGCACTGAGGAAACTTCGTCTTGGGGTGTGTTCATCTCCCCTCATCAAACTGAAAGCCAGGCCAGCTCACTAGAAATAAAAAAAATCTAGATTTTCTGAAATCTTGCGAGACATTTGGATAGAACTGGAGGCATGGAGTGACTAATAAATCTGGATGAGAAGAAAATGTCTAAATTTTATAATCTAACAGCAAATTTTATGAAAAGGATCTGAGGGATTATCTGTCAAGTTGAATCTTAAGCTTGTGGACTGTGAGACTATGAGATTAAAACAAAACCATCCAAATACATGCAAAAGAGTGGGATCATACACCTGGGGTGGAATAAGCTGTTTCAGATCCTTATGGCATTTCCCCACACCAAGAGGGTTTGTTCTCTGTGGCAGTGGGGCAGCAGCTGCCATCTCACTGCAAAACATAACAGATGGTGAAGAGGAGAAGTCTGCTCTGCTTTTGGTGAGTTTCTGAGCTTTCCTCTTTCTGCTATTTACATAGCACGGGAGATAAAAGAGCCCACTAAGAGGGAAGGATTTCTATCTACTATTTTATTAAGCAAAATACCCACAAGATTGGAACTCATTTGTTTGGTTGAAAATGCAGGTGAAAGACAAGAGGTAATTTATTTTGGTGAAGTCAAAGGGGAGCTGTAACTTCATGCAGCAGGAAACCACCATCCACAGAAAGAAAGTTGCAGGGTAACATCTAAGCTGGAGCTGGGACTACAGATGCTCAGAAGCAGCAGGAAGTTGAGGAGGGAGGGAGCAAGGCTGATCTAAGGTTTCCCTGTTCTCATTCCTTTCCCCTTTAATTCCTTCTCTCTGTGACGAGTAATTTTTCCTTCTTTTGGACTGGTGTAATACACACATCGCTATGCAGGTATCTTTCTGAATGAACTATTTTAGCTCAGTTTTAGAGATGGAACTGAATTAATCCACGATCCATGATTTCATATTACTTAGGAAGAAAAAGAAGAATCTCTGCTGTGTGTGACTTGGCTGTGCTGCCCCTGGGGCATCCCCTGTGTGCTGTGTGTCTCCCCATCTGTGGGGCTGTGCAGTGTGGCTGGAGTGGGGCAGCTGTGCTCCGTCTCTCCTTGGCAACAGCTGTGCTTGCTGAGGGGCTGCCCTTTGCTCTCAGATCCTGACAAGGCAGCTGCTGGTGGTAGAAGAGAGAAGAAGGAGGAGAGGGATGGTTTGCCCAAAAGAAGACAGTTAATATTTAACTACACAAAATCATCTGCTGCACACCTTCATTTAAGAAGTCCACTGACTTCCTGAAAATGCTGCTGCTGAGAAGGGGAGAGGCTGCTTAAATACTGCTTTTCTTTTTCGCTGAACATTCCCCATTCCCTCTTGGAGGTACTCCTTACCTGACCCTGAAGAGAAATACTTATTTCTCTGCCCTGGAGCAGCACATGTGGCAGTTACTTTTTCAGCCCCTTCCAAAATTTCCTTGGATGAAGCAGGACTTGACCCTTACTCAGGAGTGGGTCAGCACTTTTAGACCTGTTCTTTGACTCAAAGAATTTTTCCTATCAGAAGATATTTTCTGGCCAACACATTTACTTGCAGACTGGAATAATAATAAATGGATAGCTCCAACATTTTGCTTGTGTCTCACCTCACCCATAAGATTTTTAAAAATCCACTTTCAGTCAGGAACTATTGTGATACTTAATGTTTAAACAGCTATTTTCCTAACAATGCCCTTCCCAGTGGTTCATTCTCACAAACTGTCTGCTTTCATTGTTGTGCAAGATAGAAACACAGGCTGACAGTCAGCAGTCTGACAGTAAAACATCAACTAGAACAGTAACAACCAGGTAACGTGGCATGATGCAATCCATAGAAATCACTCTCGATGTTAGCTTGGGGCTAGGCAGAGAGGGGAATAGCAGATGTACCTTCATGATGTTTAAAATACATGTGACATTTAAGATTTTAACTGTTTTCTTAAACTGATCTGATATTATATTTTCTAAATTTTAAATTTAGGATAAAAACATCCCTAAGCTCAGAACATACAAATAACCTTCCCACCATAGTGTAGGAGAGATGCATATATCAGGGGTTTTTTATTGGTGCAGTCTGCTCAGCCCTCCTCCTTCTTCCCCTCCTGCCAAGAGTGCAGTGACAGAGTGATGCCAGGCTGATATGGTAGGTCTGTGCTCAGTGGCAGTGACAATGTGTTAGAAGGAATGCTGTGAGGGTCTGAAAGTCTGCACTGCTCTGGAAACTACAAGTTGATGGGCTATAACTGTACCTGAATTATGGTTCTTCCTGAAAACTGAGAAAAGCAATGGGAAGCAATAAACACAGAGGCTAATTTCCTGGGAAAGAGGGAGGAGCTTTACCTTTCTATACATATAGATGTGGGGAAAAAAAGCTCATTTGAAGTATGTGGATATCCAGAAAAAAAAAAATTCCCTTCACTCATGCAAGTTCTCCTGCTAGCACTGGGGGAACTATTTGTCCCAGGTTCGGAGTGGGAAGAAAGTGCTCATTGTGTTGTTTCAGGGCCTTTGTGCTCAGAGTTGCTCCCAGCAGAATCAATGGGGTTGATGCTATGAAAGCAGCACTGAGGCTGGCTGCTTCTCATCAGGTGATGATACAGAAATCAGGAAGAAGTCACATTTTCTCTTCTTACACAAGAGAGAATGGCAATTACATTTTGTTCTTTGCCTTTCTTTTAGCACTGCTTTTCTTTAACTCTTCAACTTAGCTCTTTGACAGCTAGTTCATTTTTGATAAATAAAATATTATTTTTATCTTGATCAAGTCAAGTTTCTGTACTGATTGGTGGGCTTCAAATGCAACAGGTCCCTGCATGAATCACGAGGAGACAAAAGATATCTCAGATTACTTGGCTGTTTACAGTAGGGCTAATATCAAATCCTTTAACCAGCAAAACATATTAACTCAAAACTCAGAGGACTAGAAAAAAATTACTTTGCTTGATTAGCTTTAAGCTGCCGTGTCTGAAAACATCAAACAAGAATCAGTCTGCTTTTGAAATTTGTTTCCAGTTAAAGCACATGACTTCCTGGATTCCCAGCAGCATCACAACATAACTTAAAAGAGCTGCACTTTCCTCTCACCACAAAGATGTCCCCACAGACTGCTGGGTTGGATAAGGCCATTGGAGACCCCTGCTGAAATCCTCCATCCATGTTAAGAGGTGGAGGAATCAGAACGACCTGGTGAATATGTAGAGCACAAATCCTATGAGGAGTGGGTGAGGGAGCTGGGGGTGCTTATCCTAGAGAAGGGGAGAATAAGGATAGACGTTATCACTCTCTGCAATTACCTGAAAGGAGGTCATAGCCAGGTGGGTGTCAGTCTCTTCTTGCATGGGACAAGCAACACAACAAGAGGAAACAGCCTCAAATTGCACCAGAGGAGATCTGGATTGGACATTAGGAAAAATCTCTTCACCAAAAGGGTTGTCAAGCACTGTCAAGCACCACCTGACTGGTTGTCAAGCCCAGGGAAGTGGATGAGTTGCCATCTCTGGAGATACTTAAAAGACGTGGTAGATGTGGTGCTTAGGGACATGATTTATTGGTGCACTTGGCAGTGTGAGTTTAACAGTTGTCCTTGATGGTTTTAAGGTATTTCCTACATAAGAAAGTCTATGATTTTGTGATTTTATAATTCTATCTCCTTGTCACCATCACATCCAACCTTTTCAGCAGCAGACTCATGCAACAGACACTTTTACAGCTTTGCACTTCAGGTGAAGGATATTTCTTCAGCAGAAATTATCTTGGCAATGGAATTGTCTGCATTGCTCCCAAATATGGGAATTTTCAAATGAATTTTCAGGATATTTGGGCAAAGTTTCTCTTTATCTTTACACAACACAAGCCAAAACTTGTACTGTTTACACAGTTGGCAGGTAATGACTGGCCTTGTCTGAGCCACAAGAAGGGGCACAGCACAGACCTGCTGGCCCAGGCAGACTTATATACCAAACTGCGAGACACCATCTCCCTGTGGTCTTTTTTCTCACTGCTGTCTTCATGTGAAAAGGCACAGTTCTCTGGCATGAGAGCTGGCAAGTGTTCTCTGCCAGATGTAGAGCATTGAGTATTGACACAGCAAAGGTCCAAGGTCCCAGCACAGAGGAGGGAAAAAGATTTCCCCACAAGATTTTGTTTACGTGTCTTGGATTTGCTGAGGGTCTCAGTGGGGAAGGTAGAAGGCAAGCTGTTACATGAGAAGGAGGTAGGAAAGGAAATAACAAACCTAAAATGATTAGGTGGTTTTTTTGGCACTATGAAGCAGAACTGTGCTGATTTAAAGCGAGTAATCTTCTCTCCAGCATGTATAGCCCTTTCAAAGAGATAATTTTATCTCATACAGGTTTTAGTAGACTGAAGTCATATAAAGAGGCAGGGACCAAAAAATATTCCGGTAGTTTACATACTGTGGAACAAGCATCCAATGCTTTTGGGTTTTGTTTTTGTTTTTAGTGAGTATTCTGCATGTTTATTTTTCATTTCCTTTACCAAAATTATCAATGAACAGAGTTTTAGAACCAGGCATGAATATACGTCTCTCATACCCTTACAAGTGATATACTGGTATTTACCGAGTCAGGATAGTCAGGTCAATTGTTTTTGGCACAAATCCATAAGCATCAGTTCCTCTGTCTGGCAAATGCTGTTTTTGTAGCAATCGTTGGGACTGCTGTCTAGTCCACTTCCAAAACATCTTGATAGAAAACAAGGAGCAGATTTAGCAAAACAGTCAAGTCCACGTAGAGAAAAAGCAGTCATCTGAGTCAAGTGATTTCCATACACATATGAACTAGTCCAAGGAATTGCTAAAAATATCTGCAAAACAAATATATAACTCCAGTGTAAAATAAGTGGAATTTTCCGCAATGCCAGAGTTTAAAAGTGGTACCAATTTTACATTGACAACAATCTTCATCACATAAGGAAATTTCATCCTATGACCTGCTTTGTTTTGCCTTTATCCTTTAAAATTTTCTGTCAAACTTAGCTATAACATCTAATATTTGGATGGAATATCTTTGGAAGCAGTTATATGGTATATAACTTATTTATATATTGTGTGGGGTGATAGCTCATGAGTTACAAGAAGTGCAATGCCTAATGCAATCAATTCTCAACAAACTAATAAATTTAATTTTATAATCAATTTATAATCTTTATACAAATAGACATAAAAATTTAAGACAAAGTGTTTACCAGGGTTAGAAGGCTGTCAGCTCCAAGTTTTAGTCTTGAAAAGTGAGAAGATCTTTTTTAAAGTAATGTGCTGTACTTTACACAACCAAGAATATGCTACAAAATTAAGTTTTCCAAGACACTTTGTAAACTTTTTCCCTTAAAAACTGTTACCAGATTTTAGTCTGTAAAAGTTCTCAAATAATGAAATAAATCCATATTCCAAGGAGTGGAAAAAAGGCTGGTTTGCATTTTAATTTTAGACAAGATATCAAAACATGTTTGAGTTCTGTATTTGCACTAGTAATTTAATAATCTAAATCATGCTCACATGATGCTGACCTAGAAAGTGGTCATTACAACTCGGGAAAAAGATCTTGGAGTTGCTGTTGCCAAAATCAGCTCAGTGCGCAGCATGGACAAATAAGCCCAAAACATCTTGTGCATCATCAGGAAGGATGTTGAAAACAGGAGATGCTTTACTTTCTGCTATTTGAAATCTCATGTGCCTTCATCTTGAGTATTGTCTGAAATCCTGGTTCTCAGCTCAAGGAAGATTTAGTCAAGGTGCAAAAGGGAAGCTACAATGTTCAGGAGGTTAGAGCAGCTGCCTTAAGAGAAGAGATTAAATATCTGAGACTGTTTACTTCAGAAAACAGAAGTTTTTTTGATAAAATTAAGATAGTGGATACATTGAGTGAGGAATGGTGGGCCTATGCTACTTGATCAAATTAGCATAAGAGCAACTTATAGTTAGTAAAAAGAACTATTTCTTTTTTTCACTGGGCATCAAACTTCTGGAACTTGCAGCAGATGTTGCCAGCAGATCAGAAAGGGGTAAGACACATCTGTGAATATGACAGGTAATAGGCAGAGGTGCCCTCTAGCACCCCCAGCAAGGGTAAAGGAGTGAAGAACGTGTCCTTGCTCACACGCACTTCCCAAATCACATCTGTTTTCTCATTGTTGAAAAAGAATACCATGAAGCATGGGCCAGTGATCTGATTCAGTAGGCACTAGTTGCAGTTTTATGCTATACAGCTGCTCCCTGTGCTGGAGAGGATTTTAGTGCTTGTCGTACAGTGCTTTTCTAAAAATGAGAGCAAATAAGCTGACAGTGTGACAGGATGGGTTACTGAAATAGCTGGAACTTTTCCCTCCAGGAAAGGTGAACACTCCTGGAAATGCTTAGAAATTTTTACTAGAAACATATTTTCCCCCATTTTCTCACCATTGTTTTGAAACAATAAGGAATGATATACAAACCATCCAAATATAAGGAAAGAAGTGTCACAATACCATACGTGTCCGTAAAAGACAGATAAAAGTGTAAACTGTATGAGTAGACAAGTCCTTGTTGGCTATTTTCCTTCCTGTTCTCTTTTAACATTTTATGTATCTGTCCCAATTTTAGTAGGTTAACAGTACTCTGTAAGTCCTTAGTTTTCATTTGCCATCCTTTGTAAGAGCCATCCAGTCTAATCTCCCTGAGTCTCAAAGCAGGTTGCTGGAAGGTTGTTGCCTGCCCTTGATATGAGATGAAGAGTGGAGCTTGAAGAGTGAAGAATCCCAGCACACAGGTACCTGTTAGGATCTTCATTGCTCAAATATGTACTCTGATAACATTTCCAGACCCTTATCCTTGAATTTCACACTCTCAAAATTGAAGAGACAATAACTTCTGGATGAAGAAATTTGCACTATCTTGTTGTGTGAGCCCTGTAGGCAGCACAAGAGCTTCTAGAGTGTGAATTGTTAGCTCACAGGCTCTTTTTTGGGCAGGAGGTGCAGGTGGTCATTTCCATTTTTTCCTCTCATGCACACTGTGCAGGATGATCACTATAGAATTTTCTCTGTGCTGTCCCATAAATAATAAATAATAAACAAAGATGTGTGAAGCTAGGCATGAAGGATATTGGTGGTTTGCCATTTATCTTTCAAGAAGCAGCCAGGTATCTTCTGCCAGCTGTTGTGCATTTTGCCAGGTAAATTTTATGGTTGTCTGTTGGCTAATCTGTGTGTTTGTTCACATATATATGGGGAACACTAAGCTCATTTCAGGTGGGATGGATGTGGGTTTGCTGACAGAAACCAGCTGAAGGTAAGACAGTGAGCCACTAGTGCAGATGACCTGAATTCTTAACATTTGCTATGTTTTTTCAGACTTTTGCCAAAGGCCCTTGACTTTGTATCTTTCTATTTCCAGCTTGGTGACAGCTACTATTCAACCTTCTCTCTTGCATCAGACACTATGAATCTGCATGCTCTTACTTCCAGTTGCAAATATCCTTACATAGTCTATGGTTCACTGATTCAGAAGTTGTAGTTTATGGTCTGTGTCTATGTGGTAAAGAAATATTTGAGAAATTAAGTTCAAAATAAATAATTTCACACTTCTGACCCAAAGCTGTCCCAAAAATAAAAATCATTTTTGTAAAGGCTAGACCTTCATATATGAAATTGCTCAAAGTATTCACGCCTGTAGTGAAAGACTGCTGGTGACCTATGGATTAAAATTAAGTGATCTACAAACCACTAGTGTTCTTTCTGTTCTGGGTTTTTTTTTTTTTTTTTTTTTTTTTTTTTTTTTTTTTTTTTTTTTTTTTCATTTGGCTTTTTCATTGTTTTAGTTGCTGCTAAATAAGCCATTAAATTATTTGGGGTTTTGGTAATATATGAAATGTTTATAGATTAATAGACATGGTTACTCTGTCAGTGGTATGAGGAAGTAGAGTCCTTCTGGAGGCTCTCAACAGACCTCGTGCCTACCAACATCACTGAAACTGTTATTCAGGCTTCTCTGCTACTGCTGAAAAGGAGAACAGTAGCAGGACTCTAAGGTATGTCTGTGCAGAGTAGCTGTCAAAGTGTCATACCACGTTTTGCATATTTACTAGGCAGGTGTGCCAAGAGCTGTCATACTGAGGAGATAAATCTGTGATTCTTGGAGCAATGCAAGACACTGGCCTCAGAGGAAAGACCTCTGGGCTGAAGTGGGGCATCTGCTGCAGCCCCTTGCTTTCCAGGCACAGAATGCTTTTCATGTCACACAGAGGTAGTTGAGAATGAGATATAGTCTCTTCTTGTGTATGAACTTGTTTTCTGTTTGGACAACACCTGCCTTGAGACATATCTTTGGACATGCTATCTTAAACTGCAGTAGATCCAATGAATGCAGAAACTGGCCATCTGGATGTTTCACCTGAGCCAAAGCTAACAAAAATCTCAGACTTATGACTTTCCTTGGAATTTCACTGGGACTTTGCAAAGCCAGCTCAAGGCTTCTTGGCAGTGATGTCCAAAATATAATAATAGTATTGCAAAAAAAATTGCTTTCTGACAGAAAGTAAAATTAGAGGCAGAATGAACGTGCAATGGAGACCAGTGGAGAGTGCTGTGGAGAGTCAGCTTGTTACTCTCACTGCTGCCAGGAGGACCGGGAATGGCTGTACCTGCTTCTGATAGACATCCTCCCAGTCTTCCTCCCTTGCTTTGCAAAGGGAGCTGGCACAGCTGTCTCTGGCACAGCTGAAGCTCCAAGGATGTTTTTTTCCTGCCTACAGTATTGTGAGGCTTTGTTCATAGTCAGAATTCACTTGGGTGCTCTGGCTTAGAGACAAAAATCCTTTCTAGGGTCTGTTTGATCCTGGCTATGTAGAGGTGCTCATTCCACCTGTGCAAGGCTTTTACAGCACTGAGGTTTATTTGCCTTTTTGAGTTTGATTTTCATTGTTTCTCAGAAATGTTCTTTTCTCTTTAGGTTTGTCACTTAGCAAAATGATTCATGACCACTGTCTGTGTGGGTACAAGGACTGGACCACAGCTTTCAATTTCTGACCTCATTTCCTAGATGAAGCCACAGTTTTTATGCAGAAGTTTAAGGAGTTACTTGAGCTCATCCAGACATCACTTCTGCACTTGCATGTAGCTTTCCACTTCAGTGAAGATTGCTACAGCACCTCAACTTAGATGTGAATACATAACAGCGGAAATCACGACCCTCTGGTTACTGAAATTACTGTTTGAAAAATAATGTTCTTGGTAATGACTGTGTAAAATTTCAAGCAGTTGAACAGCAAAGGTCAGAGTGCAGCCTTATGTGCAGGCTTTGTGCAAACAAAATTTCATCAGTGGAAACTGTTACAGCTCCAGTATGTTTGTCCCTCAGCCTCTTTCCCAGTTAAACCCTAGAAGTTTGAACCAGTCACTGCAATGCAAGCTGCTGACAGAATAGCAATAATGTGTCTGTCCCTCCTTGCCAAGACCAATTAGATTCAAATGTCGCAAACATTTCCAAGAGAATTAACATGTTGGCACTAAGCAGGGGTTCACAAGAATTGCACAGATGCAGCTGGAGCTGTTTTAGGTGCCATGGCAATGTAGGCCTGTGGCAATGTGGTAGGAGAAGGCAGGCGTTCTGGGCCATATGACACTGGGAGCCACTGGAAGAAATGTCTGTGGCAATGTGCCAAACTGGTGGTGTTGAACCTGTTAGATAAGATGTTTCCAGTTTGCCAAGATGCCCTGTTTCCTTCTCACTTTGTTTGTTTACTTTTCCTTCCTGCTGGATGGATCTGGCTCTCCCTGTCTCTTCCCTTCCCTGGCAGTGAAGTCCATACCCTTGGCACGTGCTGCCCACCAGTCAGAGAGGGTTTGTCCCTCTGCAGCTGGTGACATGGAAATGGCTGGCCCTCAACAATGCCATCCAAAGTGCATCCTCCTTTCAGCATCCCCAGCAAAGTGCATGCTGCATGTGTGGGGCAATCAAGTGTGCATGGCCAGGAAAGGGATGAGGAGCCATACACACATGGGCGTCAAGTGGAAGTCATTGTCCTGACTCAGAAATCCCTGCTTATTAACTACACCTTTGGGCCCTGGTGCTGTTTGTGTGGGTGCAGTGCAAAATCCTGTTCATGAACACCAGTGGCAAGTCAATCTCTGGCCTTTCTGGGAAGAAGACAGGGCCCATCTCACTCAAGTCTTTGTGTCTACATATGGAACTTAGAGGGTTTGGACCATGGTGATTTTTTCTGAACCACAGAGGGCTGATCTGGGGGACAATCTTCAAGATATAAAGCAACATCTTGCTTTGAATACTTTTGGTGGAGGGAAGGAGTGAGGATTTATAGCTAACAGAATATTTCCAGTATCTCAATTTTGAGGGACACTTTCCTTTAATGGACTCCAAATCACTCCACAAATGAGTTTGTGAAAATTTATATATAGGGAGATCTCTATGAAGAACAACAGAGAAGACCAGAGTTCTTTTGAAACTTACTGCATGCTACCATTGGTCCATTGGTGGGAAAAAAAGTCACTTTCTATGTATTTGGCATTGAAAAACCTCCCTAGAAAAATTTAAAATTTTGCTAATATTTTTAAAAATGCCTACTTATTTGGGATTTCACAGTTCTGTCTAAATCTAATGTGTAGTGTGAGCAATGCCTTAAGAGTCCTGATTTTCCAAAAGATTTAGATTCAGGCTCTGAATCTGAAAAATCTGTTTTGTTGTCAGATATACAAAAGTGTGGAAAGCAGTCCCTTTTGACTAATGCTTTGAAAGTGTCCTCAGACCGGACGAGGCATTGCTGATAACGTGTGACCTGTAAAGCCGCAAGAGCAAATCAAGATAATATTCTACATCACTTTTCATGAGAGGTATGATTAGTAGCTAGAAGCAAAATAAACCACAGAATTATGCCTCTATGGCATGAGAAATGTTGCCCCAAGGAAATTAAAAGCCGCACACAATTGCAAGTGTTAATCCCCACCTTAGACACTGAAAAGACCCTTGAGTTTCCCTTTGGCAGAGTTTCAATTTCTAGAGGAGTTTTTGTGTGTGCACAGTGGCGCCCTGGTAGAGACGTGGATTTGTGCCCTGCCTGTACCTGCTCTGCAGGAATGCAAACAAGACAGAGAGGCTGCTCCTTTTAGCAGCTTGATCTCTTGAAATCACCCAAGTAGAAACCCTAAGAGTGTTTCTTGTGTCTCTATGCTGTGTGTGCATGTTTTGTGGCAGAGAAAGGAAATGATGTTCTTTGCAAGTGAGCCCAAGAACAGAGAACAAACTCCTTGTGACTCAGAGAACTGAGAAATAACACAAAGCAAAGGTTAAATCTGCAAAAGTGTCATTCATTCACTATACATAAAATGAGGCTGGAGCAATCCCTAAGCAAAAGCATCCAAGGCAGATGACGTGACTGCAATCATGTATATTGGCATTTATCTTGCCTGGTTAAATCTCTCATGCTATCCACGTTGTGCAAGAATTGATATGGAAAGGTCAGATACATTGCAGAGCTGAGAAGAGAGCAACTCTGGGGCATTTCAGCACGGTGCAAATGTTTACCAGACCAAAAACTGCGCAGGACTCCTGGGGAGCCCCACTCATCAAATCCATTTAATGCTTACTTGGTGCTGCCACACTTGCTGTTTTTTGTTGTTTAAACTATGTCCTAATGTCCTAAGGAAGGCTGTGAGAGAGGATGTCTGTAACTCATTTCTGGTTTTGGTTACTGTCTCATTCTGAAAGACCTCTGATTTCCTTGTGTCTGACCCTCAGTTTCTCCTTAATTAAAGAGATGTCACTATATATGTGTATGTGTCTATCACAAGACTTAAATCACTCTTTGCAAAGAAATTTTTTATTTCTTCTCTCGAAGAGCTAAAAACTATCTGGAGGACCTAAAAAACTATCAGGTGG
Source organism: Zosterops lateralis (assembly GCF_965231275.1). Classification (NCBI taxonomy): domain Eukaryota; kingdom Metazoa; phylum Chordata; class Aves; order Passeriformes; family Zosteropidae; genus Zosterops; species Zosterops lateralis. The sequence continues at coordinate 30,326,062 of NC_139765.1, forward strand.
TACACTTCTTTGACAGTAGGAATAGGGCAGCTGCCAGCGTCTTTTTCACAGCTGTGGATTTCTCCACCATGCCAGTGCTATAGTAATAATTAAAATGACAGATATAGAGCATCTATGTTTGTTTTTCAAGCCTAGCATTGGGTAAACTCTGCACTGACCATTTTATAAGTGCATGAACTCTGCTGACCCTTGCCTATACCACTTGGAAATGCAGTGTCCTTAGTTATTATTATTTGCAATGGAGGGTTTGATCAATGTGTGGTTAGTGAGAAAAGTCATGTGTACATTTGTTGGCATAGAACGCTAGTCCTATTCCTTCAAAAGTACCAGAAATGGTTTCCTCATGGTGGGAATCCTGACATTTTTAAAATTACAGGCAGAGTTAAACCCTGTACTAAGTCAAACTGTGAAATTCAATAGTAAAATTCAATACACATTTAAGCATTTTCAGGTGTGGGGCCTAAATCCTTCATGCAGTAGTGAAACACTGTTTTTGAGAGGGCTGGGGGGAGGGGAAAGCACATGTGGCTTTGTTTCTTCAGTGCTGCCACATGACAAGAAGTGGCTTAGTTTATCCTGTCAGGTGGAGAGCAGGTGGTGTAAGTTATACAGCAGAACAGCTGATTCCATGAAATGCATCTCAAAACTAGTTTAAAAACCCAAGACAAGCACAGTCTGTGGTTTAATGACAGCTGAGTGAAGGTTTGCATTGTACTGATAACATCCTGTGCTGGTGTGGTGTATGCACACGTACTCCTCTGCAGCCTCGACAGATTTTCACACTGGCTGACTTGACTGTTATTTAACAAGTTTATTTTCCTCTTCCTGCCATGGCTTTGTTTTTATTGCTGTTGCAGTAGTAAAATTGTCCCTGATATTCTCAGAAATTCTTCACAGCACTGTTAATGTTTTGATTGATGTTTTGCTGGAATAGGTTTTGCTGTGATTTTTTTCAAATGTTCACAAAGTGCAGTTATTTAATTGGTGTACATTTCTGGATTGGATTCAGTACCTACACATCTATTAGCAAGATACAAAACTGCACAGGTTGTCAGAATATACTTGAAAAAGAAATGGGGGCTCAGCTTCCTATAGCAGAAAGGTGACAAGGTCTGCTTATTTGGGAGGTAGCATAGCAGAGTAATACCCAGGGCAAATCAAACACACAGGCCCTGCTGAGTGCTGCAAAACATGGGCAGAAGCCAGGGAAGACTCCGTTGCAGTGGAAAGAATCCTGCTTTTAGAGACCATTCAATCTGAATAAGAACAAAATCAGTGATATTGACATGTCCTATAGCTTGTCTGGTATCTTCTCATACCTATCTGATCTCTTATACACAGGTGAACACTTATATAAAATATATAAGTTATATGTAAAATACAGAAGTTATATATAATATATATATATATATACGTATACAAATAGTATACCCCATTTTTTCCAATGCCTTTGTAATACATAACAATTTACTCAATCAGTGACATCATGCATCATTCCCGTTTCATGGCCTGGGAAATGGGGAAGGAGAAATAAAATTGCTTGACATAGACGCCAGAGGTTCAGAGGCAAAACCTTGCATAGAATTAAGTTTCATTTACTGTAGTTCAGTAGTCTGTTTGCTAGGAATTTTTGCCTCCATATTTTGCAGTGTGAAAATGCAAAAATATGGAGCAATGGCATTAAAATAACAGAAACAACTAAAAGAAAAATATAGACAAATGTAAAAAAATAATTGGAATTAATTTTTTTTTTTTTTTATGTAGACAGACAAAATTATCTATTCAAGTGTTACTGTCCTTTCTCTGCCATGAAAGTATACTGTTCCACTATACTTGTTTTTCCTAAAACAATATCTGATCTACATTCTTGTGTGTACTTCCAGTGTTGACAGACTACTATTTTCCCAAACCCTTGAAATTTTTTACTAACTTCACTTGCTCTAGGAGAGTGAAAGGAAAACATGAAAATACAGCAGGACTCCTGAAAGGTCAGTTGTTTTGGGGGTTTTATTTTCTTTTTATTGTTGTTGTTTTCCTTTCACTCAGTGCAGTTTACAAATGTGCTGTAGGCTCAGTAAGAACACATCTGACAAATAGTAACTGATGCATTATGATTTAAAATTCTCCCTCATCCTGCAGAAATTAGAATTCTCTCTCCAGGGACATTCCTCAAATCATAAGGCAGAGCCTTTCTCCACATTTAAAGCATTTTGTTGTGTGAGAAATGACAATAAGCCATAAAATCTGGAGGGAAATGATTACTGAATGCTAACATATGCCCCAAACACGTGGAGGCTGTCAGCTGCACTTCAGGCCAGGGAAATGAGGGTCTTGATCTTGTCCAGGTGGAAGGCAATTTAAAGAGATGTTGCTAACAGAGTACTTAGGCCCTGAAAGCCTGCTTTCAAAATAGCAGCAGCAGATGCAGCAGCCAACAATATGAAGGTGCCAGCTTGTTTTGTTTGCAAATGCATGTCTTATTGTCCCTTTACTACCCTGGCATGCTCTTTTCTTAAAAGAGATGAGAATGATTGTCTCCACCATTATTACTATTATGTATAAAAATGGCATAAAAAGAAGACAAAGGTTGCCTACTCAGGCACATAGAAGTTAAAAAATAATGGGATTACTGTTGCCTTGACAACATTTCTCTCCCTTCCCCCTGTCCCCAGTTTCATTCTAGGAAATGGCTAAATCATTTTGCTGAAACTCTATCAAATAATTAAATAAAAGATTCGGTTGTGGGGAGACAAATTGCATCAGAAACTTCCTCTTGCCTTTCCCAGAGCCTAGACAAATTTCTAGCCAGTTGAAAAGGGTATTTTTTTGATGAGAAGGATCAGGTATTGCCACATACCTTGATGGCACTTGTAGGTCCACCTGCATTGTCTCCTTTAGTTTAATTTATTTTACACAGATCCCTGAAGACCACATTTGATGTGCACCCCTTTGTGGTGTGAGAGGTAAGACCATGTAAGCAGCAGCACAGGGACCTCAGTTCCTTTCAGCTAACCAAGGAGGGTGGGCTTCCCACCCTGGTAAAGTGAAGACTAGGGATTGAAGTGGGATGAAATGATGTTGTGGGCAACCCATCCTTGGGTGACCCAAATTCAACGCAAATTGATATGCCTGGCAAATGGAAAGAGCTCTGCCCCTCTGGAGAGCATTGGAGGGTCTGCAGAGGTCCTGAGCTCGCAGGCCCTGTGGGCAGATGACAGCGCCTGGTGACATCAGGTTCCTCTCTAGCTGAGCTCTGAATGAGGTCAGGCAAGAGACTGACAAATGGCCCTGCCTTGTCAACAGTGCTGTCATTGGTGCTGTTATCACCCAGCAAACGGGAGCGTGAAGGAATGTGCATTCTTGCCCTCTCCAAAGCTGGAAAGCAAGTGGCAACAGGAGCTGTGGAGGTATCTATGTTTGCTCATACCACTTACACTCTCCTGCAAATAAACTAGTGTTTGGTTTTTAACCAAAGGTTCTTTGATTATAAAATATTATGCCATGGTTCATTTTTCATGCTAATTGAATTTATTATGAGGTTTCTTTCAAAGAAGGTACAGAACATTTCAGCACACACTTGCATGGCTGAAACATTAATAAACCACTGACCTGGTGCAAAGCCCAGAAATACTGTTATGCTCCTTTACTGACATCTGATCCAACAGGGCATCCAAAAATGTGAGGTGAAGTAGCATATATAGGGGCTGGAAGTGGACCAGCTGACCAGCACAGTCTGCCGCAAATGATCTGGCAGCACTATGGTGGGAGGGAGGACTGTGGTTTATCTAAAGACTGATTTTTCTGGGGGGAAAAAAGCATAACTATATTTGCATTTAATGACATGTATTTTTAAACCAAAACAGTTACAGCTGCATTAATTTTTCTTCCTTTTCTTTTGCTTGGAGCATCGTCAGCCCTTGCTTGCTGCTTAGATTCCTGCTGAACGCCTTTCTGACTCAAATCAGAGCCCTCTGGCAGGCAGCCCCTGCGTTGCCTCTATGCACAACCAGCATCATTAGTGGTGTTCCATCAGCACCCAGGCTGGTCCAGTGGGCCTGCCAAGTCCTGCTTTGCAATTCCTACTCAGCTAAGGGGTACTAATGATTAGGTCCCAACTGGTATGTTTGTGAAAATTTAATCTGAAGTCACAAGCAGAGTCATCCAGGACTGACTCATGCGAAGTGTCTGTGTGGCTCATTCCTGTGTTGGGAGTGCTGGGTAATAAGGCTGTCCATGACCTCAGATGGAGGTCTAAGGCCTTCTTGTTCAAAAGCATCTTCTTCAATTAGATATTTTCTTAATTTGTCAATCTTGGTATCCCATAATAGGTGTTTTCTTTTAAGGGAGGACACCTAAAGGAATTTGATATGTCTTGTTTCTGCAGCTCTGAATCAATCCCATTTTGTCAGGGAGCTTTTGTCAGTGCTCAGTAGCACTTTAAGTTTAAAAATCTAAAATCCTTGGATTAGTTATGAACAGATGCAAGAGAATCAAACACTGTATTTCCCACTGGTGACTATCTGTCCTCAATCCCTGCCCCTCTCATGCACTCATGTCAAAAAAAGCACAGTGCTCTTCTTTCTAAGCAAAGCATTAAAGAATGCTCTTTTCTGTTCCAAATACCTTATTTATAAGTGTGGAAGCATTAGGAAATGAGCAGTATACTAAGGTTGGATTGCAGCTTGTATAGTACAGGGGAGCAACCTCAACAGAGCAGTCCACATGTAAGCCAGCTAAAGATCTGGCCTATAAATTGATGGTTAATAAATGTAGAGTAACAGGTCTAAGAACACCAGACTACCACAGCTGCTATAAAGTGGAACTAGTTGTTCAAAATCCTCCAAATACATTAATGTGCTGCTTTGCATTTTATTGCAGAGATGGATGATTGGTCCTGCTGGCCAAAACCCAATTCTTGCCACAAGGGAGAATGATCTGCAGCTGAATTAGCTCTGATTTTCCATATTCTTTTCAACACGGTGACCATTTTAAAAGCATAATGCAGTTTGGTCATGCATGACAACAATTTTTGCAGCAGAGTAACACATGTGAAAAATCTAAATCATGCTGGAAATTTTGAAGGAAAATCCATTTTATTAGGATATATGGCCCAGGAAGCCCTCTCTCTGTTGTATTTCACATCAATAAAAGCTTCTCTTGATTTGATTTATGTGTAGCAAAGCTTCACTGAAGAGATTACGGTAAGTCTTGCTGCTGAATTGAAGCTGAGATGTAGGTAATAGATCTATAAGGGTAGATTGGCATTTTCAACCAAAATATGATTGAAAAAGTGGTTAGTTTTGCTAAAATTATTTTTCTCAACCATGACTTCTACCAGGGAGAACAACAGTGTAGTGTTTAAAGACACTCAGCAATACAAAATGCCACCACAAAGCATAACAGTGTGTACACTGAAGGGGAAAATAATAAATGACTGGGTTATAATTTGGGCAGAAAAACAGGTGCCACATCCTGCTCTGCTGAAGTGAAAATGAAAGGAGCTTTGATGCATAGACACTACAGAGGGTTTGACTTTCAGTCTCACCCAGTCACCATCACTTTGTGCCATACAGTCAGTCATCCATCATGGTCCAGCACAGCTCTTCAGTCCTGGCTCAGGGGTGGGATGCAGTGCTCGGAGTCACCCTCCTCCTTCCTGTAGCACTTCCACCTCCTGTGGGGAGTGGGTTGGCAGGAGTGAAATGTCCATCCTCTGACAATCACAAGTATTTCTTCTGGACAATTTTCTTTCCCGCATTCCACTGCTATTCCCTTTCCTGTTCTTTTGAATTTTTCCCACTTTCAGGTTTTGTGATCCCTTTTTCATGGCTAGCCCATTGTCTCATTTTTTCCCCCATGATTCTCTGGCCAGGGTTCATAATTCATGTTGGCAAAGGACCTACTGAGGGGAATGAGCACCAGACAGATGCTGCTGCTACCCTGTAGGACCTTTGCTCAGGGTGGGTTCCTGTTTTGCTGCCCTCCTTTTGAATTCATACCTGAGGCTCCCTGCCTGGAAGAGCCCAAGTCTGTTTACTTAAGATGGGGCTAAAATCATTGATTTGCACTTTTCAATATTAAAGGGATTTGGGAGCAATTGCCCATCTGTTGTTAAGTCTAATGGCAATTCTGTTCCACAGTCTGTTATCCCTTGTACCCTTGTTTTTATCATAACTTATCATAGAGGTGACTCTGGCTTGTCTTTGAACTCGCAGCTCTTTGTTACCATCTCCTAGCTAAGAGGCAGCTGCCTGCCATACCATCGCTCTTAGTGTGTCTGAGAGTAATGTCACACCAACTCAAATTGCTGCTGAAGGTTTGCTTCTTTTATTTTGTCCTCACAGGGGCAAGGAGTGTTTGTACAGTCAGTCATGCCTGCCAGCTGGGAGGAAGTAAACACCCTCTGGGAAACAGTTGGGAGCAGATTTTAAGCCTCTTTGCCAATGGCGTGGCCATGTGACTGCTCCATATCCTCATCGTTGCCAGGTCAGAGAGGCTGGATCAGACAACCACTGTCTGCTGTACTTTCCACAGAGTGTGGGAAGTGCTGCAGGCACCATTGCCCACAGCAGGGAGATCCTCTAGGAGGCTATTCCTTCCTGCATTCATGACTTTGGTCTCGGCCACCTTGGGGAGCTGCCACCACTATTTGGGCTGTGAGGGGCTGGAGCTCTGGCTGTCCCAGGAGTCTTACCTGTGTGCAGCTCAGGGGCACCTGGGCAGTCCCCATGCACTCCTTGGGAGGGCAAGGGGCTCTGTGGAGCCAGCAGACCCATAGCTGGCACAGGGTCCTTGTTGCAGTGTGGCCCTGAGCAGAGGCACAAATATGTTTCATGGCTCAGACTGGCTGCTCCCTTCTTTCCAGATTCTGCAAGCAAAGCTCCAAGCTGAGAAACACCATGTCCTGATGGAGGCTGGCAGCCAGAGATATGCATCCCTTGGGAAGGAAGTTAGAATCAACAGGTAGGATCACCCAACAAGTGTGGGGACACACAAAAAAGGCTAACTCCAAATATGAAAAGCAAATGTTCATTTCACATAGTTATCTAGGGTCTTAAAGAAAGCTGGAAGAGTGTGAGACAATAATTTAGCTGTGAGGCTTAGCTTCTTGAAAGTTACTTCAAGGATTACTTCTTGAAGAGGTACAATAAAAACTTTTCATATGCCCAGCCCGGTTTGCTGCAGTGTGCGGTGTGTCTTGCCTCCATTTTTCTTTTACTGTCAGCAATCTTCAAACACTTAATTCTGCTCTGACATCTGATTTCTTTAACAAAGATATACAAGTATACATCTCATCTACATCTGAGGAGCAAACCTTCCTCAACTCTCAACAAAGAAATTATGATAACCTAAATAAAGTACAGATTACATCATTTGCTTTACTGAAATTCAACTGCAAACTGAAATTCTCAGATCAGTTCAAGCAAATTCATAGTTTTGTCACAGGAACCAAAGGTTTGAAGTGCAACAAGGCCAATTTTGTGGTTATTGACTTCAGAGGACTTTGAATTGGTGTTGCAAATAGCACCATTAGCCCAAGTGGCCCAAGCATGTCTTGTCAGCATGCCTGCAGCATCCATCTACATTCCTCTGAAGATGCAAATTTAGCTTTGCTCTCATTTACTTCTAGGTGAAGGTGAGATCGCAAGGCATTTATTTTTAGATGTCATGTAGGTACAAGATGTACCTTTCGTTTCACACAAATATTCAGAAGAGGAAGTGGAGTACTCTGCCAAACACACTGAAGTTTCTTGCGATGTAACGGCAATCTGAGTGAATAAAAAATTAATTTTATTTTTTATTTAATTTAGTTGTCATCTGATTTAGTTCTCATCTGTAATAGCTAATTACTTTAAAAGAATTCTACTGCCAAGTCACAAAACTTATGAATAAAAAATGTTCCTGTGCACTGCCTAGGCCAGTGTCACAACTCAGTGGAGATATCCACACAATAAAATATGTCTGATTTTAATTACTGTATGAATGGATATGCTGATTATGCAAAAAATCAATATAATACTAACTAGGCAAGGCAAGAAAATAGACGGCCAAAGATATCAACAAGGCATATGTCTGTACAACACAAATATCTCCCTGCAAACAGGTGGGGCATGCTCATGTTATCACCAGATATTCTATGTCACTGGAACAGCCAAAGTCACCAAAGTCTCACGATGCAAAGCTTTAATTTTTAAGCAAGAGTAGTTTTTATATATACAACAAGTGTATTTTCTTTTTAACCCCTTAGTGATTGACTGGTACTACTTCCTTTCTGGAAACGCACTTTCCAGGCAGGTCAATGGAGTTTCTTTCTGCCTGAGGTGACAGATTGAAGTCACTGAGGGCAAAGAACCACATGACACACACCAAACTAAACAAACTAAACCAGAATTTATGCTCTTCTTCTCACTGCTTTATAGTGTATTATAAAGGACTCACACTTTTTTTTTTTTTTTTTTTTTTTTTTTTTTTTTTTTTTTCTGTGTTTGTTTCTCTTTAGGAATATCAGAAATATCAAAAGAGTGCATGCTTATGTCTCCCAGACTGTCTGTTCAGGGTTGCTGTTTAGCTGCTTCCAAAATCCATCTGTGGTTACAGAAACAAATATTAAAACTGTGCTTGTCTTAGCCAAATAAAATATGCAGTTTCTTACTTCACAAGCAGATATAGAGCAAGCAGTCTTGACCTCTTAGCTACCATTGCCATTTGGGTGACTGACAAGCAAAACTTATTCATCAGTGACAAGCCAAACATATTCATCAGCATCCTGCACTCCAGGACTGGGCTCTGCTCAGAAGTCAGGCTTCTCAGAACAAGGAGGACCTTTTGGTGCCCTCTTGGCACCCTGGGTACAGACTGTTGTGCAAGCTGTGTTACTGGCCTGGAAATATTTCCCTGGTAATATTTTTGAGCCAAGCCCTTTCCTGTTCTGTGTTTTGCAGAGGAGTGGGGTCTAGAGTGAGACAGGCTTTGTTATTCTCATGTGAGCTCAGCTTTCCTCCCATTTCCCTTCACAGATCCCTTTGCAGGATATGTTTTTATTGCACCCTTGCTCACTTTCGTTCAAGCAGAGTTATTCATTTCCTGACTGTATGTGACCATATGCATGGCTGTTGTCAGTGATGTAAATCCTCAGCCTTCAGCTGAACTAAAAATCAGCCCGTAATGTTTGATGTTCTGTGTTAATGGGACACGGCTGTTTTGAGATTTCTGGCTTTCACAGAACCACACTTTTAATCTGTGCCTTTAGGAAATAACAATAACTCATTAAGGCCACACTCCAGTGCTTCTTTTAAAATACAGATGTTATTAAATGTGTAGCTCTAGACTGCTTCTGAAAATACATTTTCTGTTCCTTCACTGTACAAAACTGAATAAGGCATCTCCCTGAGTCTCCTTTTACTCAAGCAGCAAAGGTTGCTCTGATGTCAGCTGCATGAGTGAGATGTAGCGTGGATAGCTGTGAAATCCCCTTAGAGAGTAACAATCAAAGTGAAAATATCCTTCCAATCTAGAAAAGTCTTTCCTCACTTATAGGCTTCTACTGTTTTGTAATTGTAGCTGATAAATCTGAACGCTTCAAACAAATATTCGAGAGAGACAGAAATTCTTCCCTGTAATCTTTTAAAATTCAGAATATAAAAGATATGTCCCTTGGAGAATGCAACCAAGAGAGATGATAGAAACAGAGTTGTCCTACCAAAGGCCACTGAAATCCAAAATAAAGCAGACTGTGGAGGCAGGTAGTCTGTAATGGCCCCTTGTTTCCACTGGTGTTTGGCAGAACTGTAGGGTGTATTTGTGAGGAAGGGGAGTGAATGGAGGAAGAATACCATTCCCTGAGGAGCTATCTGGGGGAAGCTGGCAAGCATTGTGTTCCCATTAGTCCTTGTCCCTGTGATATATGTCAAGAGAGGATACAGAAAGGAAAAGAGAACGTGCTCGTAATAAGGGAATTTTCAAAAAATGTTCAGAATAGTTATTGCGCTTGCTTTTGTGGCAACAAATCTTGTTCTCTTTAAGGCTGGTGAGAGAGGACAATAGAGTCAGCTGCTTAGGCAGTGGTGGTCCCAGAAACTGAATCCTGGCTATCTGAAGGATAATCCCAGGAGCTGTGGAACAGCTGGATGTGGGAGGTCTCTCAGTGCCTTACAGGGCACTTACCTGGAGCCAAAACTCCCTTTGAATTAAATCAGACCATGTAGTGAAGCCAAGAGACTGGTGATCCTACCAAGCTTTGTCCTAAAGTACTGGAATACCTTGGTTCTTAACTGCATCTATTTAGCAGAAAGCTATAGGTATTTTCATCCTGCTTGAGCAATCCTTGCAAATTAACTTTTTTGGAACATGGAACCCTATTGGACTGTGTAAACAAGCCACATTCAGCTGAATGCAAAGCCCAGCTACAGTTTCAATTTCTGTAAATTATGCAAGGATATAAATGATGAATACATCAGTAAGCTAGACCAGAGGCTGATTCATTCATGTATTGATTCATGCATGGTTTATCTTCATGCCTTCCAGAAAGAAAAAAAAATAAAATGTTTACACTAAGCTATAGAACTTGAAAGTGGTGGTTGAGGCGGAAAAATTATTGTCTGATGGAAGAGTGGCAGATGAAGCTGTGGTTTGTGTAATAACCCTTTTTAATAATTTGCATCACTTTAAATGCTTCTTAGCTGTGTGTAACCAAAGCAGAAAAAATAATAAGCTTAAAATATAGAGGAAATTCACTTGATATTTTATTACTTTAATGCCATGTGTTTGTTCAATGCCTTTATTCTTCACTGCTTCAAAAAGCAAAACCAGAAAAAAAAAAGCTTCTTTTATATTTAAAAAAATTATCCAGGTAACAGAAATACCAAAAAATCATTTGCACGGTCTGGGAGTATTTCCAAGCACCTTTGGTAAAATCCCATTAGCAGTTTTGGGTGGACAAGTAGGAAAACTGAGGAAAGAGGGCATTCAATTTTCCTAAAAACAAGAAACAAAAGAAAAGAGAAAGAAAATATATCTATCCCTTGGAATCTTCAGCCAATCAGAGTGCAGGAATGACATAAAATTTTCTTCAGTGCGTGGGTGAGTAAACCATAATTCTCCACTCCCATTGTCTTTGATGATAAAAACGTAGCTGTAGGAAGGGCTTTTCTTCTTTTTTTTAATCATGAGTATCTTTCAAGAAACAAAACACCACATGAACAGACAACACAACATACAGGCAGTTTCTTGTATCATGAACTGTTTATCTGTAAGCTTGGCAACAAATAAATCCAACTTACATAAAGGCAGCCATGTAATGTATCTGCTGCTGATTCTTTCAGCTTTTGTATTAATTAGCTGATGCAGATACCGAGCACATGGTATGATGCTTGTTTTTAAGGATGCCTTAGTCATCTGCCATTTTTGCACTTTTTTGATTGACTACAGCTAAGGGCAAGGAAAGCTCTATAGTGGTTGTACAGAAGTGTCACAAGAGGACATGAAAGAAAGACACTCACCTGTCCGCTTGAGAATGAGAAAAAAGAAGGACTTTATTCTAAAAATCCCAATTTATATAGTTTTTGGGATTTGGTTAAGGATTGGGGATGAGAGGAACACCCCTCTGACCACAGTGGTCAAACCAGCAGGCCATCACAGAGAGGAATGCAAAAACAATCTACTTTGTTTATGTTTCAATGCGTGAGAACTCCAATAAAGAATGTAAAACAATCAGAAGGCTGAAAATCAGGGGGACACATAAGAAATACAACTTCAATATAATGCTGTGAAAAGGTATTCTTTTATCTAGGTTCATCTTTGCCACCCCTGTGTCATTAAGTTATTTACCTTGGCTGAGAGTTTTAAGAACATCATTAGTAATATCTACTTTCATGTACATAGTTTTCACTTCATAGTCTGACTCTCAGTGTAACTCTGTTTATTCCAGGAATAATCTGGGGTTATTTTAGTCAAACATGGCAAGGTGTAATGTTTAACAGTTGCTCAAATAGTAATCAATTTGGGAAGTTTTACTGCCAAAACTGAATCATAGATAAAATTTATTTCCAGAGGAAGAAAAGGAGTAAACTCATGAAACCCATGTTTAAAATATGAAAATATATAAATATATCCCTTGGCTCCCTCCCTTTTTTTTTTTTTTTTTTTTTTTTTTTTTTTTTTTTTTTTTTTTTTTTTTTTTTTTTTTTTTTTTTTCTTGTAAGCTAATAAAAGATGAGAAAATAGGGCTGAACTTGGTTAGGAAGTGCACATGGACCTCCCAGACCTCCCAGTCCTTGCTGCCCTGAGAAACAAAGCATTCTCACAAGCATCGTCTTTGTCAATGTTTGAAATGGAAGTCTCTCATGCCAGTTAAGTATAATTTTTTTTCCCTTAAAAGCCCAAAACAGCTTTTCAAAATGCCAGCTGTCCACTCTGAATGCATGTACAGATTTTTGATAGACAAGGAACACAACATGTCTTTTCATTTAACCTAGGAAATGTGTATAAACAGACTATGTGCCTAGAGTGGTTCAGTTTTATCACTCTCGTGAATGGTAAAAGTGACACAATGGCAGCCTTTCCTTTCTCAGCAGTGTGGCTTCCCACTCTAGGTGGCTGTAAACACTCCTGAAAACCATCACTGTATTTTTAATGATACAATGAAATCTATCAACCTCTCAAAATATGAGATAAAGTCAATTAAGAATATCCCCAATTAGCCTTTTTCCCTCAACTTACAGAAGAAAAAAAATCAATTCAATCTGGTAGTTAGTGGTTTTGCAAATTTCTCATAATTAGGGAAAGAAAAGAAAATGCCTGAAGAGCAAAAAATCTGAACACCAAACCTTTGATCCTGGATTTGAAGCTAAGTTGTGCAATTAACAGTGGTTTTGTTACAAAGGGAAGAGTCACAGGAAGAAAGGATGAAACACTGCACAAAGAAGTGATCGGGTAAGACTGAGGAAATGGAGCTTCAATCATTTACAGAGTCACACCAAACCTCACTCAAGAGTAAACAAAGTACATGAAAAAAAGAGAAATAAAGGAAAACAGCATCAAACAAACACAGAATCACTTCTAAACAATTCCCTCCAGGTTATCTCACCAGAGGCAAAATTTAACACCATCACATCTGGGAGGCTGTGTTCAAACAAGGAGCTTCCCAGTGTGTAGGAGCCAATATAGGGATGGCAATATGTCTTCAAGCGGTTTTTTGGCTTCATATAAGAAGTTAGTTTTAGCCCAAGAGAGTATTTGATTGCTATTTGATAATGCCATTCCCACAGCCAAGAAGAACATTTTTGGTCTGGCAGACCCAACACAGCCCTAGATGCTGCCAGCAGTTTTAATGCATTTTCTCTGGTGGACCATAAACACCCACGTGAAGAGAAACCCATATGTAATGGCCTGTAGGTACCCAATAACCTTTTCTTATGCTCACAGAGGACTTACAGAAACAAAATTAGAGTCTTGTAAGGACCAAAAAAACAAAAACAAAAAAGATGTTTGACTAGCAAATGTCCTTGGGCAAGTTACAGTCCTCTGACACCTTGAACCAATCAACATTGCTCAGCTGATTATTCACACTAAGCTCACTGGCAGTTTCTTGTCATTTACACAGAGGATGCAGTAAATTCCTTGAGTGTGGATCATTGTTTGGGGATTACCTACCTGGAGAGCTCCACCATGTTGTACTAACTTTGGAGATCTGCTGCCAGCAGCAAACTACAGCTTCACATAACCAGACATGATCAGGTGGCAGGGAATGGCTTGAAATATATCCACAAACATTCATGTGAGCATAACCTTGCCAAAATGGTCTTGTTCAAAGTACTTCCTGTGGAAAAAAAAATGTGTCTGGGGTGGCAAGAGGAAGATATCAGCTTTTCATGACTCATGTTGGGTAATGGGTACTCACACCTTTGTGCTGAAGCTGCTTCTTGGCTGGCAGCATAACTCGGTCCATCACATTTCTGATGCCAATATCTTTCTTCCAATACTCCACAGCTTACTAGCAAAGGCTTTATGATCCCCTCTGCCCTACTGTGAAACCAATGAGCCTTGCAGTTTAAGATTTTCTGGCAGTTCTCTGCTACCACTGAAATGAGGATTGGTTTTTCTGGCAGAGGTTATGGGTTCATGCAGTGGGAGGGAATAGACTCCAGGTTTCCAGAGGCAAGTTAGGGTACAGTGTCCAGAGATGAGACTCTGCAGATTAATCCAAACTGTTCAAAGCACATTTAGGTATCTATGTACAGCTCAGATAAAGGATTGAAGTGTGCCTCTTATGGCACCGTGCTGGTGAAGCCATAGTGGCTCAAGGTTTTTTTATGCATTCTGCACATTTGAAAATGGTAGAGCAGAAGGAATTCAAAATTTCACATATATTTAACCATAACTCTGAACTTTCTGGCTTTAAAAATTATTTTTGAAGTACTGTACCAATTTGAACTAGGCTTTTTGCCACTGTGTTACTTCTTTGTGCTGCCTAGTACATTACAGCTTAATGAAATTTGCTACCTACAATAATAATCATTGCAGGAAATCTAAATAACATTTGGGGTGTCTTTGTGACTTTTTTTGGTAGTTTTTTGGGGGTTTTTTTGCTTGTTTTGTTTTTAAACTGGTTTAGTCAATATATTTTTTTCCACAATTTGTTTAATTGAAATTTCAGTTTTAACTCTACAGAAAATTAAAAATGCATTTTCCAGTTGCAAAGAGATTCAATGGACTTTTCTTGACTTACCCATCAGGCCCACTGTATTGCTTCTCGTATGAGGCAATATAGAAGCTAGATAAAGCTTTTGTGGATGGCTTTAACACACTATGGAATGGGTCTCAGCTTTCTGAAAAGTAAACAGTTTGAGCTGAGGAACTGACTGAATCACACACAGATTTACCAGAGGCATGGGCATATCTTGGCTACAGCTGGAGGGGAGGGGTTGTGCACGATAAAGTGCTCAAAAAACGTGTGGATGTGACATTCGGGGACAAGGTTTAGTGATAACGTGATGATGATGAGTAAGCAGTTGGCCTTAGAGGTCTTTTCCAACCTTAGCAATTCCATTCTTCTATGATTCTACGTAGTAGAATCTTTCCTGCATCAACACTTTCCTTGCTGTGGCACCCAGGAGTGGGAGCAGAGACTCTCTGGTGCTCCGAATTTTATCATAATCTTAAGTTACCACCTCTGTCCCTTTGTCACCTCCCAGGAAGTAAAAGGAGCAGGGACTGCTGCTATGTTCTTGGCTATTGATCAAATCTACAGGTTACAGTTTGATGCATCTTTTGAACAGTTCAGGCTTTCTGTATTTGGGTCAGACTAGCAGCATTGTCTGAAATGAAAAGGAAATCAATGTTTTAATTGCAGGCTGTGGTCATAGCCAGCAGGATCATTTGTATTGTTCTTAGGAAAGTGATGCAGCATGGGAATAACATATGCTGTCTTTTCTGCTCATCACCTGCAGAGATTATTTTCTTCATTAGGCCTGAGGTTTCATAGCAGGGAAATCAATGACAACAAAACCAAGGGTTAAGAACTATTTGGTTTTACCTTTTTCCCTGTTTGTGTTTATTTAGCTGATAGACAACGAATAGCATAGAACAACAGAACAGGGACAGAGCAGTTAGCAGGAAAAATTAAAACCCCACTGTCTACTTCATCTGCATTTGGTACCAAAAGCAGTGAGTGCAGGGTGTAATTGGGTGTAAACTGAGATCCTATGTCACAGCAGGATATATTTAATATCTTCTTAATGTATATGGACAAGAAGGTGCAAAGAAAGTCTCTTCATCTTTGGAGAAAAAAACTCACATTAAAATGGGAAGTCAGTGAAGAGGGTAGGGTGTGATCCCATTTCACATGTGAATAATTGGCATGCTTCGGAAGGGAAATCTAAAAAGATGAACTTTATTTATGAACTAATCTCCAATGGAAAAAAGAGAACCTTATCTAGGGACAGTCTGAGGAGGCTCTTAATTAGGGTGTTTTGAATCTTGCATGGGGGGAGTCAGTCTCTCCACTGGCAAAGGAGAAAGCCCAGCAACACTAGTGCCCTGTGCCTGAAGCCAAACTTTGGAAGACTTAGCCTGTGTTTCTGAGCATATGCACAGTGAACACAGTAGTTGGTGCCTATGTCAAAGCCTGTACAGTTTGCTTTGCATTTCAGCAGCATTTGCATTTAAGGTATGTAAAGAATGTTGTCAGAACAATGAACCAATAACACTTCCTAGAAATACAGTGGAGAACACGATTCTGGCATAGCCCTTTATTTTTAAGTTTGGAGAGTGAGATTTTTTTCTTTTCTATTTTAAACCAGCTTCCAAACAGTAACTCATGCCAGGAAAAACATAGCCATTCTCTCAATGACAACAATGCTCATTGTGTTTTCTGTAACAGATGCCAGGTTTTTATCACCAGACCAGACATTAACCCCCTTGGTATCATTCTGAAAGGAAGTATCCGTGCACCCCACTGACTTTTATTCCCTATGGAGCTTCTCTGTGCCTCCTACTTTTAAAGCTTCATGCGTATTTCCTTGTCCAATACATCAAGAACTGCAGAGCTGACCTTATTTTTTTTTTTCCTCTTCTTTTGGAAGGTAGAATTGGTGCTTTCTAGCTTCCCATCAAATCTGTGTAATAAAACCAACCAGAACTATTTTTTTTTTTCCCTTCTAAGCAAAAGGAAATAATTTGGATAACCAAGCTTTAAAAAGCTATCTTTTTACTGGACAAATATCACTAGACCTTGTCCACAAAGCACACATTTTTTCCACAGAAGTATCTATTCAACTGATATCTTTTCCAGTTAATGGATTTCAATATGTGGCAATCTGAGATGAGCAAGTATATATTTATGGTGTGGAAAGACTCACTGGAAGTGCTCCTGACATCCCTTCTGGTTTTAAAATATTGCAGTCACACAGTCTCACAGAGATGTGCAAGGCAAGTCTCTGCTGAGCATCACAGTGAAGAAGAGAGGCTGATCCTCCAGCTCTCAGTGGTTTCCAAGTGACATGGATGTCCTCCACTGACTGCATATTTCCCTGAGGACTTTGCAGTAGTGCATATTACCTGCACTATCAGTTCTGAAAATACTGCAATGACCAGCTCATGCAGCTTCTATTGCTTCTCTGAATGGGATTACATTGTAGTTTTAAGCCCAGCTGGAAATGAAACACCATGCAGCCTTCTGACATGCAAAACTGACAGTGAACACTGCTAATTCAAGAGAAACTTGTGTAAGGCTATGGCCAGGTATAGTTACAAAGAGCAGACTGTTGTAATTTGTTACTGTTATTACTGTCCTCATAGAGTGCATTCATTTCAGCTGCAGATCAGACCTATCTGAGTTCGAAAGGAAAGATCTAGCAGTGTGATTTCTGAATAGAATTATTTAATTCAACCTTTTTATTTTGAGGAGTAAAGAGGTAAAAATGGATGCCATGGAGGCATATTAAATGATTTATATTATGAAGGCAGTAGAGGACAGCTAGAATCTTCATCTGCACACCACTTGTGCAAAACCCAGAAATACACAGAAAAGGAAAATGGATAAATAGGAAACATGCTCATTTAGATCCACAGGAACAAAACTATGTGCCACATGTTAGTCCTGGGAACTAACAATCACAGGATATTACTGAAAAGACATAATCAGTAGGATTCAGAAAAGAAGGTTCAGGAATTAAAATATCATTTGCAGTCACACTGGGTAGGATAGCAATTATCTGTCCTCATACTTCAATATATGTGAACTGATTATCAACTGGAAAAATTTTAAATTTTCCCTCAAGCAGTAATATTACACAAGTGTCAAGTACACTATGGGGAATTTAATGTTTTCCTCTGGAACATCTGCCATAGAGCACTGCCTGAGAAAGGATGTGGAACTAGGCAGATCACCAGACTATTACAATGGTAATAAGTCCCAAAATAATTCTAGCATGATTATGTATACTACTGCTTTGCAAACTCCTGGAATGAGATGGGCCAGATATGGATGTGAATGTGCACTGTGGTGTAGATGTTCAAAAGGGCTCAAGAGGTTACTTTGGAGGCCTACATTTAATTTCATTTTTATTTTCCTTTTTTTTTAAAATTAATTAGAAGATATTTTGAGCTTTTTTCAGGCATACAAAAGGACATTAATACGCCAGGTTAATATAAAAATTCAGATATCCTATCTTAGCTGTCCTTATCGTAAGAAGAAGGAAAGATTTTAGAAATGAATAATTAAATGAGCATTAAAATAATAAAGCTGCTGATTTTCCATAATTCTATTGATATTGTTACTATTGCTCTTAATAGTTCTACTTAGACAGATTGATAGCAGCTTTTATCATCCTACTAAGTGTCCTATCAAATTCTGGTGTGTGCAGCAGAGCTGATAAGAGATGACAAATGCCACCCGTGGGATCTCCATATATTATATTTATGCATGGTTGTTCACTGACAGCCAGTCACAGAAAGCAGAATTTTATTGTTCTGGTGGGGCAGCTGCTATTCTTCTTCCACCAGCAGAGTAGAAAAGGATGCACTGTCATTGTGTTTGAAATTGAAATTTAATTTCTTGCAATTTTAAAACTGCATAGTGTGGAAAGAGGCCATCATCAGGGGATCTGGAGGCCAATGAAAGGAAACAAAAAAAGGAGGGAGTAGATGAACTCCAGCCTTGGAAGCTGATTCTGAAATAAGAAGTAGGGAGCACACAAGAGAGCGTGCAGGGGCTTAGTGGATGAGCAGTTCTCTGCCTGTGACTGGTGGGAAAGCACAAAAGAGTTCACTAATTTTGTCCTGTCTCAAGAAGCTTTCATGGACTCTGAGCTTCCTGCCTGCTGGAGGGAGAGGGGGATGTCAAGTGCATGGTATGTCAAGTGTCCTGGCTTGGCAACAGTGCTGAGCAAGAAAGATCTGCCACACCTTTTCTTCCCATCCTAAATCCCTTCTGGTGTTCAGCCTTGTTTACTGTCTCTCCTCTACTTAAGGAACAGAAAGCAATCATGATTTTTATGCTTTCTGCTCCTGTCTGTACTATGGTCCCAGGTTGCTTTCTGTTACCAGGACCTTCTGCTTGAATGGGACTTACTTTGAGAACAGCTGGGACCACTGATCATTTGGCAACATCTATCAATATCTGTCTTTTCACTTCTTCATTCATCCAACCACTCTTGTTCATTTTTTCTTCTTGCCTTTCTCTTCTAGAACATTAATCTTGCCCATATGCAATAAAGATATCATCAAAATATGACTCACATATCCCCAAAGCTCAGCAGCCATGAGACAAACAAAAAGAAGCCAAAGCATGTTTGTTAGAAAACAAAACAAAACAAAACAAAACAAAACAAAACAAAACAAAACAAAATAAAAAACACCCTAAACCAAACCCAAATTCATGTAACGGTCAATGAATGGTCAGTGAACATCAATTCATGCAGCGACAACTTTGGTTCCACTTTCCTACCATGACTACCACTGACTTTATGGATAGTCATATATTTAAGCAGACTCATAAATGAACTGCAAAGATATTTCAGGAAAATGAATAAAGCGAGAGTTTAAAACCAACTTTGTAAATGAGTGTAAGACATTTAGCAGAAAGGTAGGATGTGCACCATGTGGAAGAAATTTACTCATTTAATTGGTTAAAAAAGAAGAAGCTGGACTCTTTGTCTCTAAAATTAAGAAATGGTCACATAAGAGAGTGTGGTTGGCTTCTTGTGAATGTTATGAGCTAAAATTATATTGCACACTGGTTAGTCTGAGTCCTTGCTTGATTATATGTAAGCAAGGCTGATTTTCATTTTTCTTTTTTCTTTTTACTTTATTACAAAGTAGATGAATACCTCTATGTATAATCTGGATTGTGATTATTTGTCATTAACATTTTTGAGCCGTCAACAGCTGTACATAATTGTGGTGGGTATGTCAGACAAATTACACTACCTAGTAACTTTTTATGCACGGTCTGGTTGTTTTCGCTTAACCCCAGCTGGCAACGAGCACCACACAGTCTCTCACTCACTCTTCCCTCAGTGGGATGGGGTAGAAAATCAGAAAAGTGAGAAAACTCCTGAGTTGAGAACAAGACAGTTTAATAGGTAAAGAAAAATTCACACGTGCAAACCAAACAAAATAAGAAATTCATTCACCACCTCCCAGAGGCAGACAGGTGTTCAGCCACCAGCAGCAAGGGAGGGCTTCATCACACATTCTGAACAGTGACATGTCACCCAGACACATCTGTGGAAAGGTGGAGGACTGACACTACATTTTAAGCACTGAATATGTTTTAGAGAGGGGTTGAAGAGTAGCATTTGGAGGTGAATATTTTCCCTCCAAAGAGAGCTTCCTAACTGTTGGGATAGAGAGGCTCAAGGGACTGAGTAGCTCTAAAAATATAAAATGTGTAAACTCATGAGAAGGCACTGGGATGTCTCTCTTCCCAGAAAATTTGGCAACTCATTAAGTGACAAGTTATTAAAAGTACATGAATACTGAGCTGCTGCTCAACAGGTTTTAGGCCAGATTTTCTTTGCCAATTTAGCTGTCTCATTTCAGTTCTGTGATGCTTGAGATATAAATTCCTGGCCCCAACAAAGTGATTGTGGCAGTCTAAATTAGACACCTGGCTATCTTATATTGATATCAGAGATCTGTGTAGGAAGAAAGGAACTTCCAAAGGCTGATTCAGTGTCTTGAGGTGAGTACTCTTTACCTCCTGTGCTGGGAAACTTCCTCTTGGTGCCCATGCAAACCAAGCTGCCTATCAGCCCATTGGAAACTCTGTGTTCCGTCTGAATGAGTAAGTGGCTGACAAGCCCACAACTTGCATCAGTTTAGTCAAGAAAAAAAGACTGTAAAGGACAGGTATCAAAGGACCTTCTTTAGGGAAATGCTATTTTAACATGTGTGAGGAGTGGAGGCCTTGCAGGCTGGCCTTCATGACAAAACTGCCAGTTTCTGGAATTGGTCCTCTAATAGACCATACTTAGTTGTATATCTTACATGTGTTTTATGTCCCTCATTGTCCCTTAAACAGAGCATCCCCACAGGGCTTGTGCTGCTGCTGTAGGCAAATCTGATTCCCTCACTACTCAGAGTAGTTTACACTTTCCCTACTATGGTTTCTTCTGGGCTAATTTCTGGCCAGCCTGCCCTTCAGATAACCATATAAACGAGTTATTTGTGGGTCCAAACCCCAGACAGAGACGTGTTCCCAGCTGGAAGAAGGAGCAGACTCATACTTGGGGACCAGGAAGGTTTTATTCAGGCCCAAAGCCCAGGTGCAAGTGAAGATTTCTAGGGCTTACCTGCCCTTAAGCACAGGGGGCGTTACCTTTGGGAATGAAGGGGAGTGACTTAGGAACAGGGGGCATTGGTATGGCTGTTTTGGGGCAAAAGGGGAGTGGGGATATTTGAAGCCTGGCTGAGTCACCAGCTTTTGCCAGAGCACTCAAGTCTTAGGGTGTGTCAATGGGTCTTATCATGGAAGATTACAATGGACTGGGAGAGGGCTATTGTAAGGGAAACTACAGGGATTTGGGAAAGGGGGGGTTGGTAGGGATAAGCCATTTACAGAAACTTAGTAGCAAAAACATACAGAACTTTAGAAAACCCAAAATGCACACTGCAACTCCCTACCTCAAATAACCCTCCAAATGAACAGATAAAGGCATTCAGAATATGAGTGAGAAATTATGCTAGAAACCAGGAAAGTTCCTAATATTCTACGTGGAGTTGCGGAACCGAGGCTCAGCAACAGGTGATCAGTGATGAAAAACAGGCCAGCTCTTTTGAGATCCTGGTTATCCTGTCAGGTAAGGTGAAGAATTAAAACCACTCTATTTTCTCCTTTCTCTCTCAGTAATATGAACAGCCTCAGGCTTTTCTTTCTGCCTAAAGCCACCCCAGGGTACAACACTCTGGGATGTCACAAACACTTGCGTCTCTTAAAAATCCTTGTAATTTCAGGGTCTTCTGGGGGTAATGTCACTGTAAGTAGATGATCTCATTCTGATGAAAGGACATCAGAAATTTCTGATTATATGGAATTTACACTCTTTCTTTTTTTTTTTTTTTTTTTTTTTTTTTTTTTTTTAAGTGAATGAAAATTGCCAATGGCTGGGGGAAGGATGATCTTCTGGGTACAAATTTGATTTTCATTTGTGTTTTGCAACTGTACTTTTATTTATTTCTTATGAATATGGAGCAGTACCTTGAACTTAAATAAGGTATTTCGAATGTCTCCAAGATCAGCATGTATGCATTTAAGCTTTTTTTTCATGAATCAAAACAAACTGCTGGAAGGACTCTGCTATCTCTTTCTACACTTGTTGGTTTTCTCTCATAATGGACTTGTCCCCTTTGGCTTACATTAGATAAAGCCATACAAACATCAGTCAAAGGAAGTTCATACAAAATATACAAGACATGCAAACATAGATTTTTGTCTTTGCCTTTATAAGACAAGAATGTTTTAATAGTAAAGAAGAAACACTTTGGAAATTTACCTAAGCCAGATAAAATATTTTATCTGAACTCTGCTATAGAGAAATAGCTTATAAAACAAAAGGTGACAGCTGAAAGGTAAAATATAAAGTAATAGGTTTGTTGGATTTGGATGGCATATTTAAACCATGCCTTGACTACAAACAGCATCCTGGTTTGGGGGAAGATATGATTGGAAAAGTTTGTTTGAAAAAGGACAAAATTTGCCACTTTCTGAAAACAAAGAAACTTTCCAATTTTTTAAAGGACCATTTCCAGCCCCCAGATGATGAGCTGCCAAGAGCTGTCAGAGGGCAAACTGGCTGAAGTGGAGATGTACCGCTGGGGGAGTGGGCTGTTGTCAATAACCTCTACATTTGCTTCTCTGGTTCAAAAAGGACCAAGTCAGTCCTGCTGTTTGCAAGCAGAAAAAGGCTACACACAAAGGAGCTTTCAAGTCAGCGTGGGAGAGATGTACAGAGCACTTCAAATCACTTCTGGCCATTCTCAGGTGCACTCACAGGTGGCATGCATTGTATGGTGCTCTGCTGTCCTGGTAGTACTGGCTGTCAGAAGCCAGTCACTCTTTGGAAGATCATCAACTTCCATGACTTCTAGAGCAGGGAAGTGCTAGAACATCCAGAAAGATGCAGACACTGCTTTTTAAAAATTGTGGTAATGTTAAATGAATAAACAACAGAAGAATGGGTTTTCCATTGAATAGAAGTTGTCTTTATTTGAAGAAAATATTTTTCTGACAAAATAAACATGTTGAACAAAATGAACAAAAGTACCAAGAAAATGGACTCCTTAAAATCAATATTATTTTACTAAGATTATTCAAAATTTGAAATCAAAACACTACTTCTATTAAAATCCAGCTACTTTCTGAAAACACTTTGAGAATTTCTTGACAACATGCAGTGTGCCTAAAATGATATTAAAAAAAAAAAGTGATTTGAGTTGAGTAGAAATGTTTGTAAAGTGAAAACTTTCTGCTGCTCAACTGTAGCTGTCATAAAGCCCCTTTCATTTCTATGACTCCTCTGCCTTAATGTAGCCTTTTTGGAAATTCTGAGGGGCCAATATGTATTCCCTCAGAGAAAGAATAATTTTTTCAAAGATTCACTCTTAAAAGAGAGGAACTTGAGTGTTTAAACTTGTAGTCTGTACCTAAAAGTTCAAATACATTTCACTAACTAGCAAATAAATTATATTTCTGCGGCTCACACTTTACTTGTCTTACATCTGAAACCCCAAGTCACTTCTACTTTTTTGTGTGGTATAGAAGTAATTTCACAGGATATCTGTTTTAATTTTCTGTTGATTACAAGTAAATAACCAGCTAAATGTGAAAAGATAGGACTTCAAAATGAGTGCTTACAATAGGAAATCTTATCGTAACTCAGTTTTAAAATACAATTCATTTAGAAAATTGAAAAAGAAAAGGAGAAGATTCTTTTAATGAAAGTGGAATAGAGTTTATTCTGAGGACTTTTCTTTATGTTAATCATGGAATTTCAAAAATATCAAGAACTTCAAGAAACCTTGATCTTCAAAATTCTAATAAGTTTTCATTTATCTACCATCTTCTTTAGGTCTGGTGATACAGACAATGCTATTGTGTTTTGTCTGGAGATAAGTGGTGTCAGTAACTGCAAGATCAAGAGGAACTGTAAAAGGGTGAGGTAATGCTAGGTATCATTTTTGAGCCCACATATTCCAATCACTCCATTGCCACCTCTGATGAATCACCCTTCACTACCTCTTTCCTTGCATTAAACAATAATAAATATCTTAAAATGTACCTTGTACTTCATGAGTACTACTTCAACTCTGTTGTTTCTATGGAGACAGGATTAGCTCACTGCGTTTACTTACTGCCCTGATTTTGTTTTCTCCACTTTTGCAACACTCCAAATATTTGAGAGTTTCCCAGATAAAAATTTCTCCATTCTACATACCTGATTTCACAGATTTCCCTGTAACTTCTGTTTGAGTTAAAGCAACCCTTTTCCCTGTAATTTCGGTTTGAGTTAAAGCAGCCCTTGTGAAAAAGGCATCCAGGTTAAATTAGATTGTAAAATGATAGTGAATGTGCCAAAATATTCGGGAAACAGTTGTAAAAGTTTGATTGTGCCACTAGTGTCATATTTATTTTAATTTTCCAGCTAAAACTGGTTCAAAGTTTGCCTTTTACAGTCTTCTGGACCCACACCTGCTCTTCTCATATTGCATAAGATAACAAATAATGTCCCTGGGGACAGTTTCAGCCAGTTTTCCAAGTCCCCTGGGGCAAATTTCATCTGACTTTGTTGATCTAAAGCAATTCAACTTGTGTAAATACTCTTCTCCACTCTTCTTTCCCTGTTCTAACCTGAGATCTCATTACTGACTTACTGAGGTTAAAGATGATGTCTGCGTGATTGTCATTGACCTTGTCATTGATGGAAGGATTAAACATTTCTGTTTTCTTAATTCATCTGTCACCTTTTCATCTTCTTCTTACTCCTGATCTTGTTACTGAATGACTATGACTCACATCTCTCTGTTCATCCTTTCCAGCCTTTTCTTCTCTTGTCCCCACATGCCTGTGCTCTTCTTTCATACTTATCCTTGGTACTCTGCTTAGTTTCCACTTTCTTATTGCGAAACTCATAGGTTTGAGATTATTGAAAAAACTGTGATTTTAACCAGCAGGTCTCCATCTAGGCTTGTCATTCTCTCTTCACACTGAGATAACTCATACCCAAGTCTTTCCTGTTCAGGAAAGTGTTTTTTTTTTTTTTTTTTTTTTTTTTTTTTTTTTTTTTTTTTTTTTTTTTTCTTTTATTTTTTTGTTTGTTTGTTTGTTTCTTGTGTCTTTTGTGGTTTTATCTTCCAGTCCCTGAATGCATGAAGTCTGCATCTTGGATTTCACTGACATTGTTGCTACTCCCTTCCCTTATTTTCTAAAAATCATGAACTTAACAATTTCACAGTGATTTTCACCTAATTTGCCTACAACATTTTATTCTCATCTATTCCATCCTTCCTTTCCTTGTAGGTTGAGAAGAATAATGTGATTGGAAACACTTTTAGGTGAAGCATGGTTCTCAATTCTATTTAAGTTCATGGTGACACACATGAATCATTCTAGCATTATTGTTGGTATCAGTTCATAAGAAATAGTGGCTTAGCATGCTAAAAATTAAGAAATATGTTTAAAAAAACTATTAGGAGCAGGTCTGAGATCAAAGCCAAACTTGTACTTCGTCACTTGCTCTCTCTCATTTTTATCTTCCCTGCTTTCTCACAGGATCTTTTTGTCATAGCCACTCTCATAGCTCACAATTGCAATCTCTTTAAATTGAAAATTTTCATTCTTATTTGTTCAATGTTTAAGAAAAAAAAACACCAACAAACCCAAAAACAAAAGAAAAGAAACAAGCCCTGATCCCCACTGGAGCCATTTGCAACTACTGCAATGTAAATAATATGTGGCCCAGACATACAATGAACTGAGGGACTGCCAGTACTTTCTGGGCCCACACACTTGGAAAGGGGTGGAGGGAGCAGGAAATGATTAGCAGAGGGGAAAGGCAGAGCTCCACCACGCAAAGCTGAGGAGGCTCTGCAGCTTCAAGAACTGCCAGCCCTACTCAGGGCTGTCTTTGTGCACGTGTTGAGATGTGGAAGCTGTTTGAGGTCAGCCAGCAGGGCTATTTCCACACTCACTAAGATTCTGTCTTATTGGCTTGAAAACACTCACAGGTTAACAATAAATAGCAAGGATGTAGTGAAGAAAGCAAGTAAAAAGCTTGTTTTGAATTTAGAGGTTGCCAATAGCACTAGTTGTGTTAATACCAGAAAAAAAAAAGCATCATAAATGTCTAAAGCATCTCAGAGTCACTTAAAGAATGAAAAGAAAAAGTTGTTTGGGCTCTCTGCTTGTTCTCATTCTCATCTATGAGCTTGCACACACACACTAAACCCAAATGTGTTCTTTGTAAATTTGGAGAAAAAAAATCACTTTATTGAGTCATCAGCTGGAGGAGGTATGACCTCTTTCAGTCAGTAGGAGAACAACAGATTTTCCACAAGATTCTTTGAAAGTCTCCTTCGTCTGGGCTGAACCACCACATCTGGCATAAACTTACTTCTGCTGACTCCAAGACCCACATCCAGGACATGAATATTCACGATGTTACTCATGCTGCGTTCCTTTCCCTCTGATGTGTTTAACTCCCAGCACCAGGGAGACACTAAAGAACAGCTGTGGAGATTTTGCCAGGTTTTACTATTCAGGCTGAGCAGGAAATAATTTTCACATCCCATGAAACTTTCCAGTACCAGGGGGTTCTTTACTTTATTTTTTTTTTTCTTTTTGTATTTTTTTCTATCCTGCTTTAGTAAAAAATCTTGACTAAATGCAGGCTTTCAGTGAAGAAAATAAAATTTTCCCCTTATCCACCTTAAACTAAATCAAACCAAGAAACTAATCCCCAAATCAGGAAGAAAGGCAGTTTTTCCATAATTCAGGCCCCAGATATAAACTGGGATGCCCTGACACCAAGTCATCTTTTATTTCAGTAAATATTATTTCAGTCTGTCTCCTCCCTTTATTCTCCACTTGAAATTTCAGCTTGAATATAAAAGTTTGGTTTCCCAATGATGTTCACTGAACTGACTGCTGAATTTTCTGATTCTAAAAAGTATAAAATTTTTATATTTTTATATAAAGAAATAAATTCCTACTTAGCTTTACTTATAGCATTATTTGAGGTCCTTTAAGAATATGTAAGAAAATTTGTGCAAGAGCTGCACATCTTGAAATACAATGATTCATATGACTTCTACAGGCTCTTTGTAAGATCATAGAATCACACAATGATAGAATCACAAGATCACAGAATGGCTCAGGTTGGAGAAAACCTTAAAGGTCCATCACCCCTGCCATGGGCAGAAACACCTTCCATTAGATCAAGTTGTTCAAAATCTCATCCAGCCTGATCTTGAACCCTTATTCCCAGGAATGAGACATCCACAGCTTCTCTGGCCAACTTGTTCCAGTTACTCATCACTCTCACAGCAGAGAATTTCTTCTTAATTTTCATCTGTTCTCTTTCAGTCGGAAGCCATTCCCCACTGTCCTGTCACTTCATGCTCTTAAATAAAAAGTCCCTCTCTCTCTTTCTTCTAGGCTCCTTTCAGGTACTGGAACGCTGCAATTAGGCCAACCTAAGCCTTCTCTTTTCCAGACTGAGCAATCTCAGTCCTCTCATCCTTTCCTCATAGAAGAGCCCCAACAGGTCCATGTCCTTCCTGTGCTGGGAGCCCAGAGCTGGATGCAGCACTGCAGGTGGGGTCTCACAGGAGCAGAGCAGAGGGGCAGAATCCCCTCCCTCCTCTGCTGCCCACGGGGCTTTGGATGCATCCCAGGACATGTTTGGCTCTCTGGGCTGAGAGTGCACACTGCTGGGTCATGTCCAGCCTCACACCCACCTGCACCCCCAAGTCCTCAGGAGGGCTGCTCTCCATCTGTTCATCCCCCAGCCTGGACTGAGAGCAGGAGTTGCCCTGACCCAGGTGCAGCACCTTGCATTTGGTCTTGTTAGACCTCATGAGATTCCCATGGACCCATTCCTTGAGATTGTCCAGGTCCCTCTGGATGGCATCCAGTCCTCCAGGTGTGTCAACCACACCACTCAGCTTGGTGTCATCAGCAAATCTGCTGAGATAGGTTGTAGTATGCAAAAGGATGCCGTCCAGTTCCCACAGTTGGAGTGTAAAACAACTGGGAGAAAGATGACAACAAGTTGCCTCCTGGGTAATTGAAGGAACTGTGGGATCCCCATTAAACACCCTTTGTGGCTGGAAGCAGGACACGGGGTGCTGTGCAGGCTCTGCTTGCTGCATGACCACCACCTGGGAGCTGTAACCTAACCAGGAGACTTGGCCATCAGCCTTGACAAAGACAGGAAAGGGAGGCCTGTGAGATGATGGCAGCTCAACATTTTATAGATTTTGAATTCCCCTAATGAATAAATAACCCCAGTTTTGACATAGGCAATGAATAGCTAGTATTATGGCTAGGCACAAAGATAAGAAGTAAATTAAGATGCTTCTATAAGATTAAAGGCCAGTTTTATCTAAGAAATACAGAAAATGATCTCTAAAATCTTACTGCCTAAAGTAGAAGCTATCAATACTGGATAAGACAAAAGTGATAGGTTGATGAACCTATAAAATACAACATAATGCATGTAACTCTTAACAAGAAAAGCAGGAATCTGTACTAGCTTAGTAATGGGCAGGTTAACGTTTACCATTAAAAGAAGCACATTTAGTGTTAAAAGAGGTGGCTTCTACAAAAAAAAAGTCTGTTCAGGGGAATGGGTCTATTTAGCCTTAAAAGACATTTCCCATTAATGCAACCCACAAACTCTCATGTAGATGTTTGACTCAGTCAGATATTTTGTATGACACTGACATATTTAACATTAAGATACTTGTGTATAACCTGAGCTTTAAAGCACATTTTAATATCTCATTAAAATTCCACTTGGAGAACATATGGCATATAAAAATTCATTTCTTATCTTGATTGACAGCATTTCAGTGAGCACTGTTTGAGTTTAGAATCAAAATACAATGTTAGGACTAATGAAGCAGGCTGTGCAGGCTGAACTTTTTGTGGCTTCCCACAAACTGCCTCAGTATTTTTTGGCAGCGATTTTGTGAAACACATCACAAGGGACAGATCAAACATACTTTTAAAATATGTAGTCTGGTAATAATTGTGACTATATGTGTGAGAGATAAAACAGATATTCAATGATTGATAACATTAAATAATGGAATTATTAACAAATGGAATCATCTGAGAGAAATGGAAATGTGCTATACAGGGAGAATTGTTTCCATTCTGTCTGGGACAGAGGGAAGGTGAACCCAATCTTAACAAGTGATGCAGTTTGAAAAACAAGTTATGTGAACAGCGTGTTCATGCATGAATGTCAGCAATGTACCATTAGGTGGTGGCTGAAGGAAAACAAAGAGGCTTTAAATCTGTTGGCTTATATACACTTGAGAAAAGCAAAAGAAATCTTATAATCAACAACAGCTGAGCTTCCTGAACTCTTTTGTGAGTCCAGCATCCTGTGTGTATCTTTGTGACAGAAGTCTCCTGAGCATTTCAACAACTCAGCTTGCCAGTTGCCAAGATTTCCATTATGGATGATGTCCAGACAGCAACAGACCCTGTCTTGTTCACACACCTGTCTGAGAATCCCCCTACAGAGGTGCCTTTTTTTGCTCTTGATTATAGGGAGAAACCTAAATGTTCAGTGCAAACCAAACAATTGGATTTTAAATGGCTGCAACTAGCAGAAAAAAAATGTTGTGACTATCTTGCAGACACACAGAGCAGAAGAAGGAATGACTGTAGGATTGTTCAGCCTGCCACATTTAGTTCTTCTATGCTGCTGCTTTGGGAGTTTCTCCTCAGGGCTGCTCAAATACGTACATCATACATGTATCTTAGAAATTTTTACTCCACCTCTCAAATGCTTTATTTTGAACTGCAATTTTTGTTTATCTTTCTTTTTCCTTTTTTGTTTCTCATTAGCTTAATGGACCTGAAATAGCTCAAGAGAGAATAGAAATGTGTCAAACCATCCCTTCCTCTTCCCACTTGCAAGCAGTGCTTTATTTTAGAGGTAAGTTCTGGTGCAAATGCCAGAGCCAGACTTAGCTGTACATCAATCTTTCATACTGAACCTGGGCCTCCTGCTTGGGTCTTCCAGTATAAGTTGGTCCCTTACTTCACAGAATATGGGATAACCTTGTGATTTGATTTGAGATTCAATTTTAGGATTATGGAATTTTGCCCTGTCCCCAAAGGGGAATAATGATGTACCCTTTTGTATTGGTAGATAAACAAGCTCTTTTTTCCCCTAGAAAGTTAGGAAATGCAGAGGCTGGCACAGTGAAGCCATTATGGGACTGGGCTCTTTGTATCTCAAAGCCTACCATGCTGGGGATGAAGGAGCATAACATGAACATGAGTTCCTTCTTACTCACTTCAGCCTTGCCATGCTCTTCCATATAAGCCGCCATCGACCTTAAAACCAAGTTTTCTTGAGTATATGCATATGACAATTCAGGTACAAAAATGTCTCATATCTGTATTATATCCACAATATCCCCACAGAGACCAGGTGTTCTTTCTGAATGATGATGGTGATTATGATGATGATGGTGATTGGATGGGCAGCAGTTGCTGGGAGAGTTGTTATTGCAAAGCAGAGAAGTTCACAATAACAAACCCCACCCTCTCTGCCAGCACACATTGAGTACACAGTACACCACAGGCTAAATTTATGCTTTCCTCAAGTTCCTTTTTAGCTGTCCCTTTTTTTTTTTTTTTTAAATTTTTTTTTTCTTTTCTTCCTCCAGCTTAAAGCTGTTATATGTCTTATTTAAGATTTTGATCTATTCTCACCAGAACTGCTACAGGGTCATGGGATTCAATATGTCATTAAGATGGGCCATGTGAAGTTCAGGTCAGTACATTAATGACTGAGAGTGGGTTATTCAAAACTCTCAAGCTCTCCAACACGCCATTCACCACCCTCCTCCCCTTCACCCACAAGATCAGGCTTAGCTCACATTTGTTTTTAGAAAGCAGGACTTGAAGCCAGGTATTTTGCCACAAAGATTTTCAGGCTTACAATCCAAGCAGTTGTAACTGAATGCTGTGTCTCATATGGCAAAAAATTCTGTACATGCTGTACATTCTTCAGTGCAAAATAAAATCCAGATGGCCTTTATTTAACAAAAAGAGTGGGACCAGCAGATGAAGAGACAGAAGTCCTTTCTTACTCACATCCATTTCCAAACCTTGCTAAAAAAAAACCAACCAGCCGAAAGCTCTTGTGACTGGCCAAAGGCAGGCAGTTACTGAATTATGAGATAACAACATGAGGAGAAACATGTTCTTTCTAAAAATAAAAGGATATTAACAGATGCAAATTGAATTCATATAGGTGTTTATCATCTTGCAGTCCAACAAGTCAGTTTTTAACAGCTTGGTATGTGGATAAAGCAGGTCTGATGAAAAACATTGATTGCTGTCAGAGAACACTGGGGAAAAAAATGGAACAAGGTAATTTTGAGTTGAAAATGCAGATGTTCTGTTATTGATAAAGACTGGATGGAATACTCCAGGACTCTCAAGATACTTTCCCAATTTCTTTTGAAATAAACTTTAAACAAGTTTCCCCTAGTTTTTTTCTGAGGTGGAAACAGTTAACTAATGGTCAATTGATGCCCTCTTCCTGCCTCAGCTTAGTAGAACCAAGAAGAAATAAGAAAGGATCCCCAGTATCCATTTAAAATTCAGTTAAGATTTTCAGAAAATTCAATAATTAGTTTGTACAAATAATGAAGGCAGACATTCCTTTTATTTTTCATCAGTATTACAATGGGGCCTTTTTTGAAATATATTATGAAATGTTTCTATGTATATAACTTTACAGTTGCTGTGTACTCTTATGACCCCCTTCTCTTCCTTCCTGTTTTGCTTTTAAAAAGAGAAAAGTGGAGAAAAATCATATTAAAAAAAAGTGTACTTCGGCCAAAAGAACTTTTTTTTGACTTTTAAATCCATTAAAAATATTAGAAAAAAAGACCGAGATTTTTTTGTTTTAAAAGTTCATATTTAAACAATGCCCCCATTATGGTGGAAAGATCTAGATCTAGATATGTTAATGACTGTGAAGATAAGCCAAGCACTTGGTCCTCAGAAATTAATTAAGTAAAAGTACTAAAAATTTGATTTAGTTAGGATGGGAAAAGAAAGGGTGGGATCTGTATGTTCCAGTGTGGCAGGAGAATTAAACAAATTAGGAAACTGCCAAGGATGCTGAGGAGTTTTCTTTAGGTTGAACAGAGATACAAAACAGCAAAGCAATAATAATTAAAAAAAAAAAAAAAAAAAAAAAAAAAAAAAAAAAAAAGTAGTGCAGAGAGAGTGGTTTTCCTTCCAGATTTTCCTCTGTGTTCACAAACTCTATCACAGTGTTCCAGGTGCTGTATTACGGGAGAGCAGCCCTGTCTTTTTTGGATGAAATTTTGTTTGATCTAAAGCATGGGAGTTTTATCCCTATTTTTAAAATAAAATAGAAGGTTTTATTTTGCTCCAAAAATTCCTAAGTGAAATACTGGATCTCTACCCCTTAAATAAAACCTCCACTAAACCCTGTGTGTTGCTGCAATTGCTTAGTTCCTAACCCACTCTTTTTGGTGATTTGTGAGCAGAGGTTGCAAACAGAACTCTCCTGTACAAACCCAGTTTTGATCATGTGCATGTACGTGCACACACAGCCATGTGCACAGAAGCACACAGCCTTAGGCACCTGTCTGTAAGTATGTGAGGATAAACAGCCCCATCCCAGCAGGTCTGCTCCTAACCCTGGGCTGTTCCAGCGGCAGCTCACTGTGATCCACAGCACCTCCTGTCCCAGCCAGATGCTGCCAGCTGTGCCCAGCCCCGGTGCCAGGCTGTGACCCAGGATGGGGAAAGGGAGGCCTGCCCTGGGAGAGAGGTGTCCAGCAACAGCCTCATGCAGTCTGAGGGTGCTTCTGGATTCTCCCAGCAGCTGTTCTGCCTGGTGCTCTGCAGGGTGGCTCTGCGGGCACGGCCGTGTCTCCATCAGCTCCAGAGGCCAGAGCCTGGGATCCCACCGGCAGCTCCAGGGCAGGTGCACCAGAGCCAAGGAGTTCAGATGAGAAGCACCAGTGTTTACTACAGAGCTGAGATTTCTTGCCTGAGGGAAACAGCATAACACTGCAGATAAATGCCATCAACAGCTAGAAATAGTTGCTTGCATTTGGATCAGAGGTCGCCTATCTCTAAATTGGCTGCTGTGAAGGAGAAAATAAAAACAAGAGCTGTGAGTCACAGGTTCTGAGGGAACGGACGTGTAAAAGACTGTAATGGATTCCTCCCTGCTGCTGACATCCTACAAACTACCCCAGGGCTGTAGTTTGATGAAGGCAATGAAAGCTGATATTTCCATACCCAGATACTTACTTAGCCAATATTAGCAAACCAGCATAAGCTCAAACACATTGCACTGTTTTGTATGCTCAAATCTGAGACACCATGAGAACAGCACTGAAATGATCTGATTTCATACTCCTTAATGATTTTTCCTGCTACCAGAGACCTCTCACATGCACTCAGCTTTGTTCCAGAAATGACTAAGTAAGCTTTCACTCAGAGCCAGACCTCTAAAACCAAGAAGAGTTGGACAACACTACCTGTAAACTATGAACTATGCAGACAGTTCTTAAACATCTTGTTGAAGCTATGTTGCTAATAAAAACTAGCCATCTTAATATTGAATCACATTTCCTTGATTTTTTTATTGTTTATGTATTTTATTCACATTCCTTTCAAGAAGTCTTGAATTACATGAATTACATGACTAAACAATTTAGAGAAATAAATGCTACACCAAAATAAGTACAGCTGGAGGAAAATCCTGTTTTATCTAAGCCAGAAAGTGATTTTTATTTTCAGTAAGAAGTTGTGTGTTTGTGGGTTTGTTTGTGTATCTTTATATTACACATTCTCTTTTCATGCACCAAAACATCTATGTTTTCAATATTATTGTTCATTCATATTCCACACAAGTCCATCTATTTCTGCCACAGCTTCTTTTGTTGAACATGGTATTCCAGATGAGGACACACAATTGATTTATACAATATTGTCATTTATTTGATAACATTTCTGTACCACTGTTTACAATATCTGCTTTTATAAATGACGTTATGTCTTCAGCACACATCCTTACTTAAGCACTCATTCTGACTGATAAGATACCTTAATGTGTGAATAAAACTATTTTGGTTTTTTTTGATGTTTCTATGAATACTTCTCAGTGCTCCTTTTTCAATCTTCTATTTATCAATCCTGAAAAAGTAGTTTGATGACGTATTCAGCAACAGTATTAGATTTCCCTAACATTCTACAAAGATATTTGTGTTGTCTGGCAAAGGCATTATCCAATGTCACAGAGAGAAGCAGTTCCATGCATTTTTTTATGTTTATTAGGTTTTATTTCAATGACAAATTATGCTTAATGGAGCCAGGCAACAGTTTAGGAAATTCTTCCCCTCTAGGTTGTGTGATTGTTCATATTAAAAAAGCAAAACGAATTTTTGAAAATGTATGGAGTCTCTTTTTGGAGTCAGTAAAATAAATTTGCATCTTTTCAATTAACTTTTTTTATTTTTCTTCAGTAAGCTCCAGGTGAGGCCTGAAGACTAAGGTTGAAAAAATGTATTTAGAAATTTAAATATTCTGTAAGAAAGCAGAGAGCCAAGAGGATTAATTGAGTCTTTTCTCATCATTTTGGTTGTAACTGAAACTGACTTTTGGAAATAATTTTGAAGATTTGGAAAATCCTACATAGTAAAGGTTTAGCAACATTGCAGTAAACTTATCAAGTTACTATAGCTTATTCTGTTCTATGTATTTTACCTGGAAAGGAACAAGTTATATTTGAAAACTGTGTGGAAATGTTTGAGAAAACTAACTCTTCATCTTACTACCTGGCTCTGCAAGTGACAAATGGAAGGACTCTTTTTCCTGTGTGTGTTAGATATTACTTGTATGACATTCTCTGAAAAAAAAAAAAACAACAGATGTAAGGCCCAAAGGATCCTAGGAAGAATCACCTGGCAAAGCAATTATCCTATTCTAAGGAAATAAGTTCTTATCTTTGTATAATTGCTGTCCTTCTTGTCTGGGGTCCACTTCATTTAGACTGTCAGTTTTTACAGGCAGTACAATGAGACTTATTTCATCATACTGTAGCCTTAGAAAAGTAAGAGTCTCATTCCAGTTAGTCTCTCTGTACATTTAATGAAGAGAGAGAGAGAGAGAGAGACTTCAGGGGATGAATCATCTTCTTCGTCTAAGACTGGAATAACATTAATTACTCTCTGAACATTATTCTCACTACCTCTTCCTGATGACAACACTTTAAACCAGATGTGAAGCCATGGATAGATAAAGTTAGGTGAGATGACTCAAGCCCCTTTGTGCATTGCCTGACACCTTATCTCAGTTGCAATTTCCAGACATGACTTTAGTAGAAATAAATAACAGTATATTGGGCAAAATGGAGACCTGACATAGTTTTGCAGGTTTTTTTGTGGAAATCTCATAGACATTAAATTTTCAAGGGAGTTCTCAGCCTGTATTAGGCAGAAGACCAAGCCATGTGTCTGCAATGGTTGTTACTTCCCTTATTTATATATTACACGGAGTCGGACAATATTGATTAACTCACTGCTTTGTGACAGAATAACCCAAGGGCCCCAGAATGAGATCTGATGGACTTGTGAGCTCCATAAACAACGTGCCATTTTAGGAGCAGCTGAGGATCTCTGCTGACCTGCCTCCTCTGCAGCTGTGAGCCCACATTGGTATTTAGGCCAGCTCTCATGTCACTTCCATGTCCCTTCTCATGCCACAAGGTTCAGAAAGAAAGAACTGAGAGATGGGTTTATTTCTACTCATGCTAACCCAAAACTGAGTTTGTTATAAGAGCGCTTCATCTAAATCAGCTTTAATATAGTTTTATAGCCCTTTAGTGCCATTCTTAGGCTGCAGAAAGCCTAAACCACAAACTTAGCCTGCAATTCAAGATATATTTTATAACATTGCATTGAAACAGAGGCTGTTTATTCAACTCCTATGTTCTTTAACTTCTCTTAATATCTCACCAGAGCTTTCTAACCCAAAAGGACGGAATTTCAGTTCACATTTGCCGCACATCCCTAGTTGACACAGAACTTAGTCTTTAATAAAACTACCACTAGAAATATATTTTTGAGAATGAATAAATTGCTAAAGTGAGGTTCTGGGTGACTAAATACTGTTCACTTGGAAGCAGAAGGCTCTGCTGCAGGACCTTCTGTATGGGCAGCATCTTCTCTGTCAGGGTGCTTTGCCCTACACGTGATTTTGTGCTAATTCAGCTGTGCTGGACCCCGTGGAGCAGTGAGACAGTGAGTCATGTCAAGGGGCTGCAGGCTTTCCACCCATCCTTAGCCAATCCATGTCTGGGCCCATCTTCCACATCTCAGTGCACAAAAGATTTACATTGTGAGAGCTGTACATGAACGGAAGTTTTGTGTTATGACTTACTCAGCATCAATACCTACACACACGGGTAGGTGTTGGTATGTATAGGTCTATAGGTCTTGGTACATATATGTTGCAATTGCCTTTTTAGTGAATCCAGAATCACAACTGAAAAATGGCATGTCTAAAGTTTCTGCACA
The DNA here is from genome assembly GCF_965231275.1 of Zosterops lateralis. Lineage (NCBI taxonomy): Eukaryota > Metazoa > Chordata > Aves > Passeriformes > Zosteropidae > Zosterops > Zosterops lateralis. Next base: position 30,362,878 of record NC_139765.1, read on the forward strand.
GCAGAATCCCCAAATGTGTCTGTCAGCAGTTGTCTTATCAAATATCCAAGTTCAGCTGTTGCAGACTTTTATTTTCACTTAGGGAAAGATCCATCTTGTGAAATAATTGTCAAGAGTTCTTGAAAAAAAAACATGAAAAATGAGAATTAAATATTCATGATTCATATGCTAAAATTCACATTTTTCTGTGGTTTATGAATGTTGATTTCTGGAATGCACATGACAGCAAATGGAAGAAGAAGTTTAGCTTCAGAGGGGATGGTGTAAATGTAAAAAACCTGATTTTGCAGTTCTACCTTTGTTCCTCCTTATATCATTCTGCTAGGTGGGTTTTCTCTTTTCTGCTCCATGGTATTTAACTCTATTTTAAAGGGCAACTGTATTTCATTACTCATAGCATACTGTGAAAGCTCATTAGGTGAGAGGCCTTCCTTTTCAAAATATCTTAAATATCTTAATTATTTTCTAAAGTCTCTTGAGCACATTCTCATCCAAAGCTTAATAATTTCAAATAAATGCATTATAATGTATTCTTTCACTTGTCAGCATCCAAACAAAAAAAATCTCATTTAAATTAAGTATGGCTTTTGAGTCCTACACAAACAGAGTTTGCAAGACAACAGCAACCAGTTGAAAGTGAGTGTATTTCCCCAATATATTATCCTTCAGAAGAGAAAATTAATACTTCCTAAAATAAATGTGTTCTATTTGGTAATATTCAAAACTTCTCATTTTCAGCTTAGCTATCTCAAAGCAAATTATGATTTGTCTATATCACAAAAACTCCAAATAAAGAAAACTCACAATGAGTGTATCCCTCAGGCAGGTCAGAAGAAACAAGATTCTATTTACAAAAGTTATATTTGTGTACTTTTCTCTCTGAGACTGTGCTGCCTGTCAAAGCTGGTCTCTTGGCACTGTTATGCACATTTGTATACTGCACCACATTTTTGTAAAGTGACAAAGAAACTTCACAAGGTGTGAAAGCTATGATCTTCAAATACATTCTGTGAATTCACATATAGAGGGACAGACTTCTTTTATCTCATTAATTATCTCTGCCTTCTGCTAAACTCTGGCATTCATATTTGTGTATGTTGCTTTAATAAATTAAATATATTTTTGACTTAAATAATAGAGTAATATTTTCATGTAAAATTTTCCTGTGCTTTTCAAATTCTAGTGTGCAGAGTGCACAACAAATATACAACTAATTTCATGGAAACTGACTCTACCCTTTAGGAAATCATTCATATGTAGGTTATCAGGAGAGATTTGTTTCTAAACTAAAAGAAAAAGAATCCATTTTTATTAAATTAATAAAACTCCAGTAAGTCAGTAGAATAATGCTAAAAAATGCCAGACAGATCCAGCTCAGAGCATAAAGATTGTTTCCAATGTCAAAAGAGTTTGTTACTATTTGGCAGCCAGGTTTTCGTGAAGATAAAATGTACCAAGAACAGCATGGATCTTTATGATCTTCAGAAGTGGTGGTAAGACAGAGTAGTTTTGGAGGGTTGAACCGAAGTCATATTGTAATTCCATGGAGCAGGGTCTTCTTCTCATCCTTTTTGTTTCCTGTAGTAATCCATTTCCTCAGCCATATGTTTTCTTTTAATATTGGCCACAAAGAGATAAAGGTTCTCTACCTAAATGAGATCTGAACCCCAAAGCCCTCTGGATTCTTACCTGAACCCTGATAATGGCTCGATTTTCCATAGGTCTCATATCTATTCTTTTATATCTTTCCTTGACACAAGTTCTGCTGTATTTATGTCAAGTCCTGTTTCTGTTGGCCTTTAGGCATTTATTCATCCTGTTGTTCTCTAGAATTGCCTTCAGCACCCTGAGCCACTCAGCTCCTGAGCAGAATCCGGTTTGCCTGTAGAAAAGTGCCTCAGAGAGGAATCCATAATACCCGCAAGAGAGACTGTGAGCAGGAAATTCTGAGGACAGGAACAAATTTTAGATTTATTCTGCATTTTTTGAAAGATGCCTACATCCTCTCAGGATTCTGATTTACGCATGTGAATAGGCTGAGTCGTTATCTGAGGATTAAGAAGAAAAAAGAATACAACTACCAATTCCGATGATTAAACATCTGAACCTTGTCAGGATTTCCACGAATGTGAACAGAATCCTTAGTAATAAAGTGTAGATACTTTCAAAGTGCATTGGTTGCACAGATGCAGGTATTGAAGTGTTGTGAACTCTGGGAACAACTTCATGAATGCTTTGAGAACTTTGATTTTGATCTGACTTAAGCTCTTCAGTCCTTTGTGGCACTTACATGACCAGTCACGAGCAATTTGTTTTTGTGTTTAAGGAGTTGTGTTGTTTCTTTCTGTACAATTGTGAGTGTGAATACAGAGGTGCTGATGGCCACTCACCCTACCCAGTCAGAGGGCTCTCAGAGGATTTATCATAATGAAAACCATACCTATAGCTGCTTGTTCCATACTGTAATGTATGGACTACTTGCACTTGCCCATAATTGTGTATATTATCCACTGCACTCTTTTTACTTCTCCTTTCTTGGTTTTGGTTTAGTTTTGTTTGGGGTTTATTTGGATGGATTTTCCCCCTTCTTCCTGCTCAGCATCTGATCTTTTAACTTTTGGCCATTTTTTGGGTAATTTTATTTCAAAGAACTTTTTAGGAAAGAACAAAACTTCATCTCCCTGAAGACCACAGTAAAAGACCTTCTGGTTCTGTGCTTAATGGAATAATGATCTGTTTTGTTGTTGTCACTCTAGAAGAAGTATTCAGTTCACCATCATCGGCAAATCCAGTTGCATGCCTGTCTGTACAGACAGACAGACACCTCTGGGATATATTGAGTGGACCACATTGAACAGGAATAGATTGTTGCTTGTTTGCATGGTTTTTGCAGAGTAGCAATAATTCAGCAGGACCTAGAAGAATATTTTACCTTTTTCACTTATCAAAATGACTTCAAGTTTCTGCATGTTTTTATGAAAGAAAATGTTCTTGACAATGTTTATTTTCCTGTCATTTAAGTTAGTTATGCTGCTGACCTCTTGATGCAGCTATAAAAGTATCGCTACCCCATTTGTTGTTTATAAGGTTTTCTGGTTTTGTTTTGATAAATGATAAAGGCTAAGACTAAGACAAGAAAAGGCATTTCAGTTTTGCTATTTAATCTGTCAAACTCCAGTTGATCAATAACATTATATTTAAAAGCACTTATCTGCTGCATTTTTACATGATTTTCTATAGTTATCTTCTAATTTACTTGTTTTAAAAAACAATAACAATTTTAGGTATTGAACAACATCTCACATCTTATGAAGTATGAGAAAAGGAAATCTCTCTATACGTCTTTAAAGTATAATATAATGACTCAACATGAAACAAAACACTTGCCCAAAAGCCTGTTCCACTGGTATGGTGGGAAATGAGAAACCTAATGGAAAAGACAGGAAAAGTCAGAGTGTCACTGCCACAGCTAGACTTAGAGCTGAAGCTGCCAGAGCAGCACACTCAGCTCTCAAGGAAGGAAGTCACATGTGCAAAGGAACACAACAGCCCCCAAAAGGGATTTTCTATGCCACTGTAACTATATATTCATTCTCTCTTCATATTCAGATACCAAGAAAGAGAATTATGTGGTATCATGTTACCCATTAAAGATGCACATTCTTATCACAGAAATTCAGTGATTTCACCATAACTCTCCCAGTCAGCGTAACATTAGACTTCCTTCTGCAGATTGCTGATAGCAGGCTCTTAGTGCATGACCAGATTAGCCCCATGATGGGGGCTGTGTTCTCGGACCTGCACAGTGCCCTATCTAGGAGCTGTTAAAAATGACTTTTACCTGCATTCTGGCATTGAGCTGACACAATGATAAGAGCAAGAAGTTCCAGCCTTAGCTATACATACATATCAGGAACCAGAAAATGCATTATGCACTAAGGGTCAGGAGAGCACAGCTAACTGAGAGAATGCCTGACAACAGTGAAAACCAATCCTGTGCATCAGACACCCTCTCCTTTCTCTCACACACACAGAGCAACCATTTGTTATGCTGCCACAGGGAGTGCTTGCTGTTAGTGGAAACAGTTTCCTCTCTACAGCTTTCAGTTTTGCAAAAGGTGAGGGGAGAGAGATGGGTGTATTTCCCTTTCATACTAACTGCAGGCTCAATATGAACCCAGATAGGTAATGTAATTAATAATTAAGCACTATGTTAGCAAGTGACACAGTATCTGCCTCTACATGCCCAATTCTGCCCCAGGGTTCAGTGAAAGGTCTGCACTCTTTAGCTTGTTCAGCTCTAGTTAAAATTTTTCACTTCTCTGTTTTGAGTTATTTGCCAGCAAGATTTGGGTGAGCTCTTATTCATTTTCATATTGATTTTTAAAATTTGCTTTGCTTCCTTTTCTTTTAAAATTTTGTTTTAAGAAACTGAGACAGCAGATATTTTTCTTCAAAACTATTTCAATTAACAAGTTTGTATTCAAACTTTAGAACAAGTCAATAGATATTAACCTTCATGTGGTAGGCAAACTAAAAATCTCACTGCCCAAGGACAGCAGTTGAAACAGTTACAGGGAAGGAGAACGTGAACAAGACGTGACTGATGGCCACTCTCAGCCTTGTCAGGTCTGATTCTGCGTTCTTCGGGCGCTGTTTTGCCACTGAGCATGGACTGGACAAAAAAAAAAAAAAAGGTCTTAATGTTGGAAGAGCTCTCTGACCAATGTATTTAAGCATCCTTCAGGACAATTAGAAGCATTGAAAAGAGTGTTTATGGACATGTATTAGAAACGTGACCATGTATCACTGAAATGTGAAGGAGATAGGTGAAAAATATGGACTCGACTTCTTGACTATTTTTTACAATCTAGGCTTCTTCAAAGGAGGAAAAACCCCCATTGTTTATGTTTATGTTAAACATTTTAATGTTTAAATGACCTGAGAAATGTCAGGAAGATTTTCCTTTTGAAGATGCACATGTTCATGATTTTATTTGCAATGACAGTTTTAGGTTTCAACCAACTTTTAAACTGGGTACAAAAATCAGCAGAAAGCTTTTAGGTTTTTTGAATGAACCTTCCCATACAGGTACTAAGGTTTTTGCTGTGTATATTCAGGCTTTGTTAAGCTTAATTTTCACATGGGAAGTTTGTCTGACATTTATATTTATTTTAGAACATTGTTTACTTTACTCAAATAAACAAAGAAGTTGTAGGGCACAATTATTTCTGAATATGAAATACTTAGGTTACCAATTTTAATTTTCATAATGCTTCAACTGTCAAACAAACCTTAAAATGGTTTTATACAAATATGAAATTATAAGAAAAATGCTTCTTTCTATATGCATCACTAAAAGTTTGAATGCATACTAGAAATTTGTTTTAACTTTTAATGTTACAAGTTTTTGGGAATGTGCCTAAAACACTAAATATTTTTTGCATCTTTTTTCAAGTGCCTGAAAAAACACAGCTTGGAAATGGAAGTGGCACATTCCTCTGATTTTTTTTAAACACTCTGAAGAGAACCCTTCCAGTCCTAGGATCATGTTTATGAGCTCCTTCATGAAGTGCTTTTTGTTAGACCTCAATATTGCTAGAATTCTCTTACTGTATGCTGATGCCATTTCACTATTTCATCTCAGTCACAGGTACCTCCTTCTTTCCCCCAGTATTGCTCTGTTTAACTATTTCAGGAAAATATCTCATCTTAATGAGCTGATATGACACTTCCAATGGAATTTATCCCACTCAGCCTCTCCCTATGTCATAATACAAAATGATTTTTGTACCTCTCTGACTGTAGAATTAAGATGTGGCAACTTTATTTGCTGACTGAATATCTGCTTCAGGTATGACTAAAAAGGCAAGCCTGTTGTAGAGCTTCCTCTCCTCCTAATCTCAGTATAGTTCAGTGATAAATTTCAGGTTACGCCAAATATTTATCTACCTTGCCCAGCCTCCAGAGTTCTTGGCAAAGGCATAGTTTGAGCTACATTCACATCTCATTCTTATCCCAGGGCAGCTAGTCAGCTTCTGAGAGATGATGAACAGAGATTTGTTTTGTTAGACTTAAAATAGTAAATCTCACTTACAGGAACTGTAGAAAGGACTTAGGAATCTTCATCACCTTTGGTCGTATTAGTGTGGATTATGATCAAATTCCAAGACTTTTCACTCGTGTGTATAAAAAGAAATTTCTGAAATTCATCTTTAAGAAGGTTTACAGGGGCTAGATTTCAAAGGGACATCAGCATTGCTGAGAACAGGTACAGATTCAGTAGCTGAAGTAGGAGCCTACAGTCAGCTGGTAACCTTCAGAATTGTAGTCTAGAAAATTAATTTCCTATTTTTCCCTACAGGGATTGAACTTGTGAGATCACGTCATAAGGGGAATATGTAAATAATTGTTTTCATTTCCATTTTCTTCTGCCAGTGCTGAAGAAAAAAATGAAGTTTTAAAACTTCAGATTTTTTTCTGGCATTCATAAGTGAGCATCTCAAGCCTAGAAGCTAGCACAGAGTTAAATTTCAGGCATCAAAAGAAGGCAGAAATGGACATTATGGGAATGATAGGATACATGTGGACTCCTGGGGAAAAAAATAATTTTTCTTGTAAGGAAAAATTTCAGCAGGATAATATAAGCACAATTTTCCTATATCACATCAGTCTGGAGTTTGCTTTCTGCCTCCTCTGCCATCAAAAGTGTACATATCTAGTGAATACTGTATGTTTTTAAAACCCAGTAACAAAAGAAATTATGGTCCTCATAAGGGCAAATAATTTACTTGCTGTACAGTAGCTCTCATCTTTCTTTAAGAAAAAAGAAAATGACAACTTTACACATGCTGGAAGTATATTGTCTTATTGCGGGGTTGTGCTTGTGTTTTGAGAACAACTTACTCATTTGTGGTAAATGTGAATGACATCACTAAAACGGAAAGATATCTTACTTTGTTCACCAAAGTTAATCAATAAAAAGGCTTATTTTCAATTTTTTAAAAATTATTTCTGAAATGGGGTGTCTGTTTTATTACAGTAACCATGAGGACTTCAGAGTATATGCAAGAAAAAGTTTATGAACACAACTAATATTTACTGTTAGGTGAACTTATACAGTTTTAAAGAAATAAGGATAGACAAGCCAAATCTTGTATTTTTCCAACTACATTGGCTGACCTACTAGAAGATACTACTTGTAAACATGGCGTAATGAAATATTTTATCTGTGACTGTGACTGGTACAGGCTTTCTATCCTGTACTTTGCAAGAGTGTTTTATAATAAAAAGCAAGGAATATGTACTTGAGGGAATCTAATGCATCATATAATAGACAATGTTAATTTAATCTAAACTTTGAAGTGAATTTCAGTTTCCCAACTACTGTATCAGTCTTTTAGATCAGAAACCAGAAAATCCAGAGGTTTTCCTCCTCCTATGTTATCATGCAAACCAATGATCCAATGATTGGAATTTATTTTATTAGTAGCACAAACAAATTCAACTTGCACTTGAAGAACAAGTGCAACCTGTACTTGCCTTAAGGAATAAACAGTGAAACATTTATGAAACATGTAAATTATCCTTAAATGACAGTAAAACCGTAGAACAGTTTTATATAGCAAGCCTTATTTAAATTCTGCTAAGTGAGTACAAAGTTGGTTGGCTTAATGTGCATGTATATATTTTTAAGTAAGATACATATTGCATGAACCAAGGAGCTCTGGGATGTTTTTGTAAATAGATATATCTTCTATATCTTTGTCATAGGGCAGGTCTAAGTAATTTATATTACTAGTGTTATTCTCTATGGGTTGAGTAGCTGCTGCCACAGCCTGATCTTTCACCAAGCCAAGAAAAGGAAGACTTTTTAGGGAATTTAAACCTAAACCAGGAAGAGCTTTAGGCCTCAGTGCCATTCATCCTCTATACCTGGAATTCCATAAGAAGGGTGATTGGAGATTTGTTAGGACAGAGGTAGATGGAAAGGAGAGAAGAATGGCTATGGAAGGGAGAAAAAAGCATAATGCAGAGAAAAGAGCTTCACACTGAGCCTTGATACCATGAACACTCATGTCTGAGAAATGAAGATCTATTAAAATGAATGTTAAATTAGGAAAGGTGGCTTTTGAGCAAATAACATGGTTTCAAGTCCTCTGACTGATGCATAACCATGCCACAGCTTTTACCACTAGCTAGGAAATAAATCAGCCAACTTATTTAAACTTTCTTCTCTCCAGAGTTACATTTAGAAGGGAGCTGTGTGTCCTCCCTTCTTCCACTTATAAGGTGACCCAACTACCTTTTCCAGAGTGTCCCTGGCCTTCCCAGCTAGGATCAACATAGCTATAATGGCTGGTGTGAAAGAAGCAGAGACATGTCCAGGCTCCCCATGGCCCAGTAGGATCGGGTCTTCAAGGAAAGGAAAGATGCTGTTTTGTGTTTGTGTACTGTAAGGACAGTGTCCACTCCATCTTACTGGGTTGTTATGCCTCTCATCTCAGCCAAACTGGATTGTCAAGGGAAGGAGGGTGATACAGCAAGTTTGTATTCATCCTTTTATCACTAATTTCCCATTCTTCCACTTCAAACAGAGTTCTCTCTAAATTACTGTCCAGCAGTAATCAGGGACCAAATCTACACTGTCCTCTTCTTTTCTTCCATCAAGAGGCTGGGCATTTTCTACCCACTTCTGGTAGCACGTTCTTTGTTCTATGTTCATGCATAGTTTCACCTGTGGAAGACAACCACGCTTTCTGTTAGTTGTATCAGAACAATTGGAAATACAGGCAAGAGATAATTTCTAACATCATCATCTATCTGGGGGAGTGTAACAGCAAAACCAAGTCTGAGGTGCAAATCTGGGGAAAAGAAGACATACAGTGGAAAGCTGCGTATCTCATTGAAAATCGACACTATGCTACCTAGAGAAAAATATATAACTTGGTGCTTCATCTTCCATTATTTGGTCACTTAAGGGGTTTCACAGCCTGAAATTGCACTTCCATGCTCTATTTAGGCAAAGGGTTTCCCTCCCCTGTCTCAGGCATCCCAGAATGACTTGGCAGAACTGCATTATCTTTGTTTGTCTCTTCTGTGAGGACTTTTGCTCACTCTATGAGCTTTCTCAATGATGCTCCAGGTGCATGCTGATTAGAATACAAAGTTCAGTTTTTGCCTTGAAGGCAAACATGCACTTCTCTTTGGGGAATCTCCAGGCTGGAATTTGTCTGTCACTGAGACGTTAAATGTGGGAGATTTAAAACTATCCCATCAGCTATTTGATGTGCACATACAAATCATAATAAAAGGACATTTTGCTTATACATAGGGGCACATGCTGCTCAATAGCAATCAACTCTATGAGAAATAGCTATTCTACTTAGGAACATCATGTCAATTTAGTTTTATTGGTGGAAAAAAATTACCCACACAATAAATAAGAAAGGGAATTAAAACTGAGACCAAACACAGTTTTGTGGTGTTCTTTTGTAAAGCTGCTTCTCTGGTGTCACTGAAATTTCTCTGTCTTACTGCAGCTGAGGATTTGATCCCGTTATTTGAACAATTGTACAAGAGTGCCTGATGTTTAGGAATTAGAGGAAGCTAGACAGACATGTGGTGTCACGTAAGCCAATGGTTTGGCCTTAATTTTGTCTGACTAAAGTATGTAAAACAGTGGTCATGAAAACAGTAAGTAAAGACAAAGCAGTTTTGTCCTAAAATTGCTTAACGAAGGCAGCACTGGCTGAACAGTAGCACTGGTTTTTACTGACCTTTCATAAAGAAAAGGCAGTCTGTCTGTCATTATGCAAATTCAAGAACATCTGTTCCATGAAACCCTGTAATAATGCCTGAGGTTTGCATGGTATGAGAATAAAAACTGTTTTGACAAAGGCTACAGAGTACGTTTGTGTTAGCCAGACAGCTCTTTTTTCTAGTCCAAGTCTACCTCAAGCGTAGGGGGCCAGACCTTCAGCTGGATTAATTGTTGTGGCTCAGTGGAACTGGTTTCTCAGAACACTGTTTTATTTTGTGAGTAATGAAATCTAAGAGGTAACCCCTTTATCAGAGCATTAGTATTTCATTAGTAACAATGGCAGCAACGGATGGGTGACACAATGTGAAGTGTTTGTTGCAGCCTTCCTATGCAAGCCACAAAAGAAGCACTGAGCACTGTTTTAAGAAGTCTGCCAACGACTAACTCACATCTGCTTTGGTTTAATGAAAAAAAAAAAAAAAAAAAAAAAAAAAAAAAAAAAAAAAAAAAAAAAAAAAAAGAAGAGAGCAATATTGACAGCAGATATAAAAAAAAGAAGAGAGCAATATTGACAGCAGATATAAACAGTAAGTGGATGTCTCAGTTCTGTTTCATACTTAATAAACCTCAGGAAATACCTATTAAAATCTATTGATTTTTCCCAAGATCATTACCACCTCTGAATTTAAATGATTCAAGGGCTGAGGGTTATTAGTGCTGGGGACTTCAGTGGCAACTGATAGAAATATTATGAAGATGGAGATCAGAGAGGAACACAATGTAAAGCTGCTCACATAATCTTTTTGGAAGAGCAACCACAGGCTGCTTTCATAGGCCTAACTAGAGCATGGGGGAATTAGAGCAGAATTTAATCTTGCCGACATACGTCACAGCTCCTTTTCAGCATCAGAAGCAGGAGCCCTCTCCATGTATGAACCCAAAAGACAGCTCTATCCTTGGATGCAGGGAGAAAGAGGAGACTGTTTGACTTCTCTGCACAGAGGTAGTCACGGGCTAATGTCAGCTCTTGCTAGAGGACCTGCAGTTGAGCATCCATCACCCTTTCAGAGCCTAGCTGAGCAACACAGGACTCAAAAAATATTTATCATACCTATTTTTAACAGTAGTTATTAACTTTCACATCACAGATATTCACAGATATACACAGAAATATTTGCAAGGGCTCACAATTACCTGGGAAGTTTTCCTCTAATACTGAGTTTTGTTTGATTGTTTGTTTTCAAAATCCAGCCTGGTTTTTAAGGGTGGGAATTTAGCCAGCTTATCTGTCTGCAAACAGGTAATGCAAACATTAGATATTAGGTCTAAGTTGAGAAGGTGCCTCTGGCTGATCACAGATGCTTAATATATGTGAGAGGGTCCAGTGTCTGCCTCTGCCCATGTGTTCACTGAGCACAGGGTGGAAGCCAGGACTCAGCCCACACCACCCTCACAGCCTCCACATTGCTAAACAGGACTGAAACAAATCCTACCCCAGAGCCTGTAATCCAGAAAAGGCTATCATAGGTGATTGGACTCAATTTGCCTCAAATAAGTAATACCAGGCAAGAGTCTGGCATTTGTTAAACAATTTGGCAGTTACTTTGGGGGTGATGGTGAAAGCAGTGCAATCTACACTCTCTCTGGTCTCCTTTCAGGAAGTCACCACCGCAGCCAGCAATTGTTGATGTGGATGTTTGCAGGAGATGAGCTCTGTGTCCCCTTTTCTCACTGCAATCCCTTTCCTGCCTGTTGAAAGTGACAGCAGTGTGGGACCATCTGCCTTACCACTAAAGTGCTGAAATGTTTGTCTTAGTCTGGAGTGACTTTGTTGAGCAGGATGACCATCCAGTAATGATTCCTGCAGTGAGTGGCCTTAGCAGAGCTCTCAGGAAATGGCTGTTTCAAGCACAGGGTTACTTGTTCTCCTGAGTGTAGCACATGAGCAATGGGCCACTTCTGGCAGCTGTCATCATGGACTGGTACATATCCCATGGATATTTTTTCCTGCACCTTGCAGGTTTGGGGGTGGCATCCTGGGAGGTGCTGCTGGTATCTGTTCATGTCCTTTCCTGATACCTCTCATGTATTCCCTCACAGATTAAATTTACCTTCAGCAGTGATCCCAGCGCCAGATCAATTTTGTGTTTTTTTCCCAGTAAATATATTTGGGACTAAAATTTTAGGAGTAAACTATACAGCAGATTAAAGAAATAGATATCAATATATATTTTTTCCAATAAAGAAGGTCACTTGCTTTTAAACAGAATAGGTGAATGAAAATAGTTGATGAATGGTTAAAGCCTCAACTTGTTTACTGGTAAAATTGAAATGTTTTCCACTCCCTGAAATTCACACAGATGTTTTACCCTCAAAATTGGCATTACTAATTCTTAGGATGAGTGAGCTGAAATATGATAAGAAAAGCAAACAGATATTTTCTTACAAGATATAACCCAAAGGTCAGAATTATCTAAATTGTGATGAAGCTTTTGTGAAAAATTATGTTTTTAATGTGAAATGAGCTTGCATTTCACAATGTACATTTCTAAATGTAGTTATCGATCAAATATAGAAAAATCTATAGTGTTTTCCTTCTCTGTGTGAATCATCTTGCTTTCCAAGGAACTGAGAAAAGGAAAAATGTAATTCAAAGCAACAAGAGCCAAAAAATCTACTAAATCAACTAACACCTTCATATAGTTTTAAAATTCTAGAAAGATAAAATTTCCTAAAGCATTCCTAAAATAAAAATATCAGTGGACATTTCAAGACATTTTATGTAGGAGTTATAGTCTTCCACCAGCTCTACAATTGCAATGGTCAGGCTAACTTGTTAAAAATAGTGTGTTAATTCTAAATTTCCTGTATTTTTTTATTGCTTTCATTGCTAGCATTTGTGAAATGTTAATAGACAGTCACATCAACCAATATATGCCTGCAGCTTTAGCTTCAGCTCAACATGCTATTATTATTGCGATTACTATATAATGCTTATGAAATTACTTCTCATTATTGTTTTTAATCATGATGAGTAACTCAGATGCCTTCTTCAAAAGATGCAATTCTGCATATTTATTTGAAATCATAAGAGACCTTCCTTCGAACCTGAGACATACCAGAACCAGACAGACAAATTATGTCACCAACTCTTATTTTATTCCTGGTTACCTGACAGGTTTGTACTTTTGGTGAATCTGTCCATGAAGTAAACAACCTTGTTTGGTCACGTTGTATAGGGATAGTGAATAACACATTCAGTTAACTAGCTTTCCAGAGAGGCAGAATGTGAGGAAGCAGAGATCATTTATTTATGGCGTGATTCATATTTTAAAGCCATCATTTATTTATAGTGTTGATGCAGTTTTCTTACTACCGTCATATCACAGTTGCCTGTGCTTTCAAATAACACAAGACCCCAAATATTCCACAAACCAACAGCCAGTCACCACAGGCCGTGAGTGCAGCTTTCTAGTGTACACTGCACAGAAGAACATCAGAACAAAATAATCCTTCATGCATAATTCACAAATCCAGTCTCTGCACGCTTTATGCACTGATGAATTACTTGGTTGTGCTGAGGTAATTCAGAATGATCTAAAGCAAATTATGGCAGGCATGTATGGTAACATTATTATTCTGCAGGCCTGGATTTTGAAATTGCTGGCTTTGAGACCTGATTCTGAAACATGATGTATTCAGCTTCCATTATATTTCAGCCCAGTGTCTTATGTCTGAGGATGTCCATGGACTTGATTCAAAAGATTACACTGTCCAGAAACTCTATTTGATTTCTTTCTTTTTGCCTGAAATGGGCCTTGACATTTTAAAATCATTAAATGCAATCTGTTTCAAATGCTCACAAAAGGTCACAAAGGCTATGGGACTGCCCCTGCTATGCTGCACCACCACAGCTCTGATCCACTTTAGTAGGGGGACTAAGTGCACAAGGCATTCAAAAATCGAGCTCCTAATGTATTAAGTGCATTAGTAATAGTCACAGCTCTGCTAGAATTTCCATTTCAAGGTCTAGATTACCAAGAGGAACAGACTGTTTGAGATGCAGTTGACTTTAAAAGGGTTTTAGCATTGTGTTGGATCAGACCCTGAGCACACACTTGATCTTTTCAGGATTTATTTTTTCTTTTCCTGCAAAACATCGTTTGTATTTTTTTTTCCTGGTGGGGAAGAGAAAAGGGGAAGGTAGAAAAAAAATATAGTTGGAGCACAGTCTGAAATAAATCCAACAGCATATTGCATGGATCGGCAGCTGTTTACAAGCCTCGCTTTAATTTCACACTGAAAGTATCTGATGACAACTGAAGAGAAAAAGGAATAACTATAGAAAAGGGAACAGCTGTGACATGAATACCTTTCTTTCACACACTGCATTGTTGTCTATTTGACATCAGAAAGACAATATCTCAAGTTACTGAAAAGAAAAAGGTTCACCCATTTGGAGAATAAGATGCAAAATGGACTAAGTTTGCTAAATTTAATCGGGTTTATGTAGCACTGGACCAAGTTTTAGGGCTGCCTTTTCCATTGATTGAAAGCAGTAGTAAGCCCTAAATCTCTTCTATCAAGTCAGACTATGGCCAGAAACGGCTTCTTAAGAAATTGTCTCTCCTCTTTCCAGCTGTTCCTCCTCCCTCTGGATGCCCCCTTATCTCCATTGTGTCAGGGCAGTGTTTGCCTGGCCGCTGGTGAAGCCTTTTTCTCACCCTGATCCCAAGTTCATGGCACATCTGTGAGGACAGCTGTGCTGGCACAACAGAAGTGCCTATAGAGGCTCATGAGTGGCCTGGATGCTCCCTACAGCATTCCCACCAAGCTACACTCCCAAGGTTGCAGCCTTATTTTCAGCTGGGTACTCCTGTGCCCCAGTAGCAATTTCAGTCCTCAATCCCTGCCACCAGAATTACATCAGCATTGCTGAAGGAGAGAAGCAAATGTTATAATTTAGTTTATCCAGAGTAATGCTGCCAGTCAGGCTGTTTCTCACAGCTCTCCTTAGCTAAAGAGATAAGGCAGGCATCAGATCTGGCCATGCTTACAAACCCACACACATCTGTGTAATTATCTGTGCATTTTGGACATAGTGAGAGACCAAAAATGGTGCATGGGCATGATGAAAGGTCACACACAAAAACATCCTGAAAAACTCAAATGTGGTCTGGACTAAAAGTGATACAACTCCCCCAATATTTGCATTGAATTTTTTTCCCCAAATGTTACACAGTTGGTCTTGCAGGACAACTCTTTCTTGCAATTATTTTGATCAAAACCAGGTAGCTTGATAAAGTGCTACCACACAGCTCAGAGAAGTCTATCCATATAAGTAACATTTTTTTTTGCCACATTTGGTCCAAAAGGGATGTAGTTTACTGTATGGATATCTTACTGAGATAAAGGCCACAATGCACCAGTGTAGACCACCACTGGTCATATTTGTAAAGTGGTGTGACAGTTTGCAGAGATTGCACATTCAGAAAAGGCTACATGTGACTAAAGTGAGAATTCAGAAGAATTTAAGATTGTGGAATCAAAAGTGTGATCTGGGAATCTCACTTAAACCTTTGTTTTTAATCCAGCATAGTGACCCCTTAATTTGTCTGAGAGAAAAAGGTGATAGAAGGGAAGGTCTGTCCAGTGTGGCAACTGCCCTATGAATACAAGGATGAGATTACTTTCTCCTCATTTAGAAGTTTACAGCACAGACTTCTGTCTCTGAGCTAATTGTCTAGACTCCTTTTACAGTCGTTGGAATCAAGCACTTCTAAAAGGCAATTTATCTGACGTGTTTTAAATGAGACTGTGAGGAGAAAATTCACTATACTTTGGAAATGCATATTCCTTGCCAGAGACCAAAAAGGGTGTGTGGATGGTGACAAAGACACTGCAAATTAGCAAGAAGGATCACACTTCAAATACAGGATTCCCAGAAAAATTTATTCTGGCATTTCCCAGGGTTAGACTGTAACTAATCCCCATTTATCTTCTGCTGTGGGTGGGCGGGAACAGGTGACATCTTATGGACACGTTTCTTTGACCCCTGGGAAGCATTGTGCTTCTTCCAGCACCCTTGCCCCTGACATCTAAGAAGTGAAGCAGCGCAAAATACACAGTCACTCATAAATGGGAACTGTTGATGTGTGAAACGTGCATGTCCTAACATCTCATCAGCTTTACAGTTGGTGCTATTTTAGGATTTGACAAATGATTTTGTAGCAAAGGTCTGGCAGGGCCAGCAGTAACTGTAGAAAAAGTATCACTTATAAGCTAATTTTGCACCCAGGAAAGTTTCACAGGATTCTCGTAGACAAATTAAGCTCCTTTTGTCCCATGCCTCACCACCTGTTAACAGCTCAGATTCCTCTTCTGAATCCCAGTACCATGGAGTGACCTGTGCAAGCCTGTGACTCTTGCATGCTTCTGTCCCACTACGGGCTGAGCTCTCAGCAGTGCTCATGAAACACCTCTGAGCACAGCATCCTGCCTGTGGGTGTGTCCCCAGCCCCAGAGACAGCCCTTCGAGAAAGTGCACATGCAACAAAGACACAAATGAAGAGACTTCCCTGCAGCTTTCATTCCCCATTCTGGCCCTGGAGTTACCTACACAGAACACATGCCCTATCCACATTTTCTCTTTGTTTAACTTACTCTTAGTTATTGTCATGAATTTGAGATCTGGATGCTGAAGACGAATGTGTCTGTGATCTACAGATGGATAAATTCTACATCTGAATAAATGTTCAGGAACTGGTTCAGAGAAGAGAAGAGAAGAGAAGAGAAGAGAAGAGAAAAGAAAAGAAAAGAAAAGAAAAGAAAAGAAAAGAAAAGAAAAGAAAAGAAAAGAAAAGAAAAGAAAAGAAAAGAAAGTGACATTATTGTATTTGGGTTATGTTTTGGTGTCTGCACAATTAATTCAGGAAGTTATCTACAGCAAGATAGCAAGATATTTTTAGCATATGATGGTTCAATACTGCTAAGCTTCTGTAATCCTTAAGTAGTTCTTTTACAGTGCACTTTAAAATTATATTTTACACGTATGTATGGCAGTTTGTAGTCTACTTAAAATAAATATTTCCCATATATCCATATGTATGATCCACACTTATTTTGTAGTACAAGATGTGCTGACAGAGATTAAAAGATTGCAACACAGCAGAAGGCGTTGTGCCATCTTGCAAGTGCAAAGTAGGTACCTTTATCTGACTCAGTTTTTTAGCATCTGTCTTCCAATCCATAACAGCTCTTGTTCCACATAAAACTATAATCACCTCCCAAGCCTCATTTCTTCAGGCATAGCATTGTAGGATCTTTGGGGTTGTAGCAAATAAAGACCTAAGTGGAAGTTTAAGTCCCAAGTATGAAAATGCTAAAACTGCAAAGTTTTCTTATTGCAGTCTTCAGTACATCCTTTGCACTGGGGCAAATCAACAGAGAGCCTTTCAAGTGGGTTTGACAATATCTAATAATACCTGTTTTTGTTAAAAGGATGTAACATCTTTCCTTTTAGGTGGGGTTAGGAAAAAACCCTTCTTCCTTTAAACCCCATATTTCCTTCCAAAACTGAATTTCATTGCAAATTTATTTACAAAACTCTAGAAGCAGGGGTCATCTGCTTGCTTGTGTCTCATTATAAAGTTAATCTCATCAGCCTAAAGCTGTGCCCAGGCTCAGTCAGGAGTGAGGCATGCAGAGTGCTGCAGTGAACAAGGAGGTGACATAAGGAAGCTTGCTGTGTTTTTGCCCATTTTAAGGGAGTGTCAGTACCCACCCTTGCTAGGGAGGCTGAGAAATCAGGGCACAGGGATGCTCCTTGGCATTGTGCTGCAGCCCAGCATGCCCTTGGCAGCTCCTCGCCTCCCATCCCACTGCTGGGCCACTGGTGTCAGCCCTCTTGGCTTGCTTCACCCACCAGCATCATGGATGGGGCATAGTGCTGTGGATTTCACCTCAGCAAGTCATAGGATGTATTTTACTCTGCTTTATTATCTTCAAAATTTTTTGTCCTGATGGATCTGGAGGTCAGTAAAATCCAGGCTGGTTCCAAGGAAAGGGGAATGATGTTGCCCCACTGCTAACAATGTAATGGCTGTGGATTATCAATTACAGTAACAAGTTTTAATCCTCTGTTTTGTCTCTCTCCACCTTTGCCTCCCCCACTGTTTCTAGCACATCTTTTTTTCCACACTTGGGAGGAATTTTCTGATGGTTTTACTGGCAAATAGCTTTGGATTTTGTATAACAGGCTTTCTTGTAAGGGGGGCAAGATCAAACAAAGAAAAACAATTCAGACAAAAGTAGTATCAAAACTTCCAAGTAAATGAGTGAGACAGAGAACTGTGATATTTCTATTGCCCTTCCTTACACAGGATAACAAGTAGGTCCCCCACCTCTCAGCTCATCATGTACTTGACAAAAGGAAACCTCTGGAAGCTTGCTGCTGTTTCAGGCATACGTGCTGAGAAAGGAATTTGGCATGTAGCAAATGGACTCCTAAAGCAAACAAACTCTCTTAAATCATTGCTCATGACATTTATATTTCCTAAATACATTGCCAGCAATGGAAAGATCCAAACCTCAGGTATGAAAGCCTCTTACTTTTCATAATTTTTACAGATTTTTTATAAATTCACACTATCTATGAAGGTATGTCACAAGACAGCATATGATTGGCTGTTGGCTCTGTAGTTCATCTAATATTTTGAAAGACTAATGCTGAAGTAGAAAATAGAGTTTGTATTAGTAACCCTGTAAAGAGAATAAAACTTACCCAAGAGAGGGAAATAATCTATGACAGGACACTTATCTAGGAGGAAGATACAATCTATTTTCTGACATTTTTACATTTCAAATAGCAGTGTCAGAAGATCAGTGAGAAACAATTTGCATTTGATTCAAGTCACACAGTATGAAAAATATTCTTCTGAAAAAGAACTTGACAATTTCTAATGCTTTGGAAATTCCTTTTTCCAAAACAAATGGCCTTTCTAGATCAATAGTGGAGAAAGAAATTCTGAAAAACTGAAGGTTACAAAGCCAAGCACTGTTAGGCGAAAAAGTGACAACTAGGGTTTCTAGTAATTTAATGTTTAAATTAAACTATTAAAATAAATATTACTAAATTTTGCCTATGGCAATCATTGCTGCACATTAATTAAAAAAAAAATTCCTGCCCTAGAGTACAGAAAGTCCTCCCCTATCAGCAAGTATTCTTCAGTCTGCTTTTGTGATTATTTGACTCTAGACCTCATCCTCTATACTATTCAAATGATACTCTTAGTGTTTTCTCCTTACAACCCAGAAATTTTTATAGTTGCTACATAAAAACATAAAAGAACAGTTGTTGATTCTCTCCTCTGATAAATTCATGTTGTTTACTGAACTAGTCCTGCAGGAACTAAATGGCAAATGCTGCACAGTTGTGTTAATCCCCTTTCTTGGATGAATGTGGGACAAGCCAGGATGAGCAAAGGTCAGAGTTGCACAATACTCTTGAATCCATAAAGGGAATACCAGAATCATAACGTCCATATGCTTCTAATAAATATACAGTAATAAACCTTACTCTATACCTTGCCTGTTTGAGGAAATAATGCTTTATTCACAAGAGCAGCTCTTTTGAAAGGAGTTTATAATTGCTACTGTTTCAGACAGTGAGGGAAAATATTGCAACCCTAAAACAACTAGGCAGAAGGGTATCATTGTTGAGCACTAATAAAGTTTTTCAGTCCTCCATTCAGTCTTTCCAGGTGCAGCAATCTTCCTCTGAAGGAGCAAATGTTTTGGTTTTCATCCCCTTCTGATCCTTTTACTTAAGAAGCTGTGATGAGACGTGTATATGGATAGCTGAGCTATTTGTGTTAGAGCAACTTCATGTTTATGTTACCAGCAGAGCAAACCAAGAAAAAATTATGGCAAAGGAGATAAAAATATCTGCGTGTAAGATAATAACACCAGACGGGTTTGTTTGTTGTTATTACTTTTTTGAAAGAGAGATATTAAGTTCTGAATCTTACCCATGCAATATTAGCAAGCTCTCACAGGTAGAGGTGGTAATTATAAGACTTCGTTCATTGGGAAGAATGCTGAAAGCCTGAGGGGCATGGTTTCTTTGTATGGTGTAATTGTGCTTCCTTCTCATAAAAGGATGGCGCTTATTTCTCGTAACAGCCAGGTAAGCATCAATACTTACCTTTAGAAGACACAAACCACTGTCCATTCATGACAGGGGAGACTTTCATGGTCCTCAGCAAGTGCTCATGGATTGGGTTCAAAAACCCTGTCAAATAAAGCAAATGGATTTATTGCTCTGAATAAGAATATTCATTTGCTTTGCTATGCCAACTGACGAGATCAAGGAATATCTGTATATCTACATCAACAAGTCAGGCACAAGAACAGAATAACAAATATTTCATTTGGAACAAAAAGATATAAATCTCCAGCCGGAAAATACTGAGCTGAGGTCTCCACCACATGGAACCCATCCACCTTGAAACCATTATTCAACTTGAGTGTGCTGCTGCTCTCTCCATTTCTCTGGCTTTTCTTTTGTTTTGAGCTTCCTTAGTTGCTTTTGTTTGTTTCCACGGTTCTTTTAGACCTTTTAATAAACTGCTTGTGGCTCTCAGAAACTGGTCTAACACACCCCACAAAATTGTCAACTTCAGAGCACTTTTTCCCAAAGCCCTTTTATGATGAATATTCCAGGTCCAGGTTTACAACCTTACAGCTGAAGCAGACTTTATCAAGAATCCTGTCCATTACTTAGAAGAAAAATGTTAAAGCCTCAGTCCTTACTCTACCCTTAGTTTTCCAACAGTCTTTTATTCCTTATGATTAAGTCTGTTAGGAAATAAACATTTTCTCTCTAGCACAAATGTTATTTTCTGGAAGTCTGGGTTTTTTCATTTTTTGATCCAATCTGGTAATTTTTTTTTTTCCATATCTTCCCACCTGCTCTGTAAAAAGTGCAGTCTGACAACTTCTCTCTTCTTTTTAGAAGTTTTCTAATTAGTCTAATTAAAAGATGATAGTCTGTCCCCAAATTGCTCATCTCCCCCTGCTGCTTTCTCTCCAAGGCTCAGTCATTTGCAGGTACAGTCTCCAGGAGTGGTTTGTGTGACTGGACAATCATCAGATTTAATAACTATCATCATTCTCTTAATGACAGCTTTAGAGATTTCTCCTGTCAGCTCCTGTGGTTTCAATTCAAGATGAAGGAAGTAGATAATGGCAAACCCCTTCCTCTTGTTTACCGTCCCATTTAACATAGCAGTAGAAGCATCACACACCTGGGGGAAGACCTCTGTGTCAGGAAAAAATGATCAATAGCATGCTTATTTCTCACATCCTTGCTTCAGGTATTAATGACCAAAAAAAAAAAAAAAAAACCAAAACCAAAAAAAACCTAACTAACAAAAAACAAAACAAAACAAAACAAAAACAACAACAACAAAAAAAACAACAACAAAACAACCCAAAAAAAAACCAAAACCACCCAAGAAAAAACAAAAAATGTATTTACTTCTGCTTTATTTGGAATTCTGGATAGGAAAAAGCACAGCCAAATGGCAAGAACTTACCATTTCATTGACACTAAAGGGTTTGAAACTGTGGGGAAGGGACTTCACCAGCTCAGGCATGGTCTGTCTAGAGCAGTTCAGAGAAGGCCACAGCCACAATTTTAAGCCTGAAGCTAAATGTCACAATCTGACTCTTAATCAGGTTCTTGCATTAAAACCTTTTTCCATGGGACTGTATATTTAATAACAACTGAGGGTGGTGTCCCCAAAAACGCAGGGTGTGAGCAGAACCTAAGGGCTCTTCCCTGGTATTCCAGCTGGCTGACACATCTGAAAGAAAACCTCAGCCTCCTCTAGAACGATGTAGTCAATGGATTTCATCACCTCCTTCTTTATTCATTCATGTACCAGTGGCCTGTGCCCCATGACTCGGAGCCTGTTGAACTCCACAATACTTGTTCTCACGAACCTCCATGAGTATTTTATTTAGCTTCCCCCAAAGCATATGTTTTGGAGAGTTTTCCTTTCTAAACATTCTTCCTTTACAGACATTTGAATAGAAGTTTTCAAAACCCACAATGTGTCTTGAAGCATATTTGGGGAGGGGCAGTTGCAGTACACAATTATGAAAGTCATCAATTTTAATCTGGAGAAGGAATTTATTGTGTTCTTCTGGCTACAGCTATGATGGTGGAGATGCAAAAGAATAAGCTGTTTCAAAATCTGTCTTTGGAAGAATCATGGGCAGAAGCCAGGATGGCTTAGTTCACATGGAACTCTGCAAGAACCTTTCACAAAGCCTGTGTCAAAATGAAAGTGTTGGTAAACCATCCACTCTTGAGCTGTTGCATTCCCAGAGGACTGGGCTGGAGCATCTTGTGTGAAACACACACATTTTCTCCACATGGCCAGTGCACATCTCCCAGTCCAGAGCTGCAATGTGTCCACCCCTCTTTGATCTCTGGCAGGGGTCCAGGGCAGACTGCACAGAGGCCACTTGTTCACCTCTGGAGTTATGCTGTTGGTGCCAGACCAGCAGGACCTGTGCCAGGCTGCTCTGGTGAGTCACATCCCCCTCACCCAGAGCTGTCCCTGCCAATGGCAGGAATTGCCCACCAGTTGACCAGCCTAACAGGAAAAGAGCAAAACTGGATGCAAACCTGACATGGCTGGTAGCACGCCAAGGCAGGCTTCAGTCTTGCTTGAAGGCAAGTCTGTGTAGACATAACAAGGGCAGCTGTCTCCCATTCAGTCACAGTTCTGCCATGGAGCTTACCTCTGTCTGAAAGGCATGAGATTGTTCCTGCTGTCTGGTAATACAATTAAAAATATTTTATTTTCCTCTTGAGTCCTTGAAGATATGTGCATGTGTGTGTGAGAGACTAAGCACAGGCAAATGTGACCTTTCTAAATACCTTAGCATAGACTAAGCATTTCATACTCTTTAAACTGACTGTTATGTTTTCTAATTCAAAGGACTGGACTTTAGTTCATTGTAATACTATCTTAAAATAGAAAGAAAAAAGACCAGTAAACTTAAGAAAGTTAAATACGTTATAGTCTCAATGTTCTCGTGCAGACAAAGCAAAACTAAGTCTTTGCTTGGATTTACAGTCTGAACCTTGTTTAGGGCAGATTGCAGTAGCAATGTGAATGAGAGCAAGTTAGTCCTGTATGTATGCTTCTACCATACCTATATAATAAAACTTGAGTGGGTCACCTTCCTTTCCCCTCAAGAGAGCAAAGAGAAAAACACAAATACCCTGGGAAAAATGTATCAAGCAATGTGTAAAATGCAAAGAATTTTTACAGACTATAGTTTGACTGTTTTCGAGTACAGTTAGACTGTTTTCTGAGTGCCAGGAATTTTATGAATGAACTCTTTATGGTGTTCAACCAATAAACATCCAACAACATTGCTGTGGAGTTTTTTATTATTTTGTTCACTTTTTTTAGTGTTTCATTTCAAACACCTCCAGCAGGACAGTGTAAATCAGAGAGCTCAGATGTTTGTGAAAATTATGACTCTTACATGTGGCTCATCTCTATTACCCAACCATAAAATTCAGTGTCAATATTTCTGAGATAATGTGTACTTAACTTCTTCCTTTTTTTTTTTTTTTTGTCAGGTGATAATCTATTATTCTTCTCCACCAGGACCTATCTGTAATGATGCATAATAGGACTATTTTAGAACACACAGCAGGAGGAAGTGCAGATATAAATCATTCACCCCACCACCCCAGTCTTTTGGGAAGAACAAAGAGCATACTTTAACAGTGATTGTAGAGAATACTAGGACTTGCTTGGAGGTATCGTGAAGAAGAAGCATAGTTTAATCTCAGGAACATACAATACTTCAAATAGACTGATAAGTGGTATTTCTTCTGGTTAGCTAACAAGGCTGGTTTCCTAGGAATAATAGAGGCGCCCTTCATTCTTGGGCCACTCCTAAGGGCAGTGGTTA
Organism: Zosterops lateralis; assembly: GCF_965231275.1. Taxonomy (NCBI): domain Eukaryota; kingdom Metazoa; phylum Chordata; class Aves; order Passeriformes; family Zosteropidae; genus Zosterops; species Zosterops lateralis. The sequence continues at coordinate 30,386,645 of NC_139765.1, forward strand.
TTGCAGCTGGATACTAGGGCTGTGTTTCTAGGGCTCATCTCCTTGTTTTCAATAACTCATAGAGTAATTAATCTTCAGTAATGTGGTAAGATCTCTTACCAAGGCACCAAAACTTTGACCAAGGGACATGAGAAAGTCTTTTCTAGTTGGAAAAGCCAGGAGAAGCAAAACTTGTCCTAAACTCACCCACAGTGATGACTTGCCCAACCAGAGTGCTGCACTAAAGGCACATGATCCTGGACAAATAGCTCTTTGGCTTAAACCTCTCTTTCTTGGAGCACCCTGGGAATAGATCCAGAAATACTCTCTAGCACTCTAAGTTCAAATTTTCCAAATTTAAGTAACTGAGAGCAAACCTGACACTCTCCTCTGCGTCTGAATGTAGTGGCATGGGAAATACTCAGCTGCAGCATGTTGAGCATGATGTGCAGTGGCATGTCAGAGTACAGTCTGGGCCTTGGAGCTCATTTCCAGAGCTTATCTGCAGCATCTGCTTGGGAGAAAAGAGAACCAAGGTGATTGTATCCAGCAGTTAGTGGTTTAGGGATCTCTCATGCTGGGGGCTGCATCCAGACTTCCATGTTTAATCTGTCCTCCATGGGATTGTCTACAGCGAACCCTTATCTCCCTCAAACATTTCTGCAGTAAGTCCTCATTTCCCCTTAAATGTAGCTGTTCTATAGACCTCATAATGATGGACAACCTTCCATGCCCCTACCCTAAATAGTGCCATCAAAGATGACATAAGCAGAACTGTGGGTAGTTTTAAAACTATGGGAACCTCATATATTTTTACAGTGGCTTTACAATGCTTTCTGTCCTGTCCTTTGGTCCTTTTTCAATAGCTCCCCATACTTTTTTGCCTTTCTGATTGCTGCTAAGCACTGGACGGACACTTTCAGAGAACTATTCACAATGACTTTAGAATCACTTTCATGAATGTAATAAAATAATATTTAAAGCTGTCCTAAACTTCTCCTGGACTATTTGGTGCGATTATATGACATATTGGCACACAGTAGATTTTTTTCATAGATACTTCCTTTATTATCAGCCTTTCTAGTGGCCTGTGCAGCTGGTATGGACTGTGTATTTTTATTCTTGGGACATTCTGAAACAACATACTATGAGTTTGTGTCCTGTGGAAGCACCCATTATCTGTGGTTTATTCAAGAGACAGTTTGTTCTGTCTTTTGTTGCACTATTAACCCGCTCTGCCTCTCTAGAATACCTCCTCCTCTCAGCAGAACACCTACATTCTTAACTCATGGAGAGTAAAATGTGCTTTTCAGCTGGGAACCCACTTCATAAATCTATGTGTGAATATTTCCAGCACAACAGACCTGATATTTTACAAAAATATGCATATTCACAGCCATGTTTTATGCAAACATGTACATACTATTAATATACGAATTTCATTAGTGTCTCTTGATTGGGTCTAGACAAAACAAGGATGTCTTCAAGGGATACAATGAGAAGAGCTCATTATGCATATGCAGTTAAGTGGGATGAGATCTGTAAGCAGAACTAATATCATTCATTAGACAACCGGCGTAGTTTGAAAAAATCCCCAAGCTCTTGGGCTCCTTGGACATTTAGATCTGAAAGAAAAATCTCAGATTTAAAAGCTAAAAACAAGCAGAGACCAATTGCTCAGAATTTAGTTAAATATGTATCAATTAGATAATCATCTAAAAAAACGATGGCGGGTATCAGTGAAGTAGAGGTAGAGTACCACTAGAAAATGTAAAGTTAGTGTTATTTTTTCCTCAGCACTTGGCTTTTATCAACATTGAATTTCATTTGCAATTTTATCACCCTGTCTCTCCAGTAAAGTGAAAGCTTTCTGCAGCTCTTCACAGCTCGCTGTAGATCTGATTATTCTGAATAACTTTGCCATCAGCAACCTTTATCACCGCACTATTCCTTGCATTCACAAGATGATTTACATTAAGTATCCATACACTCTTTATTAAACAATAATGGCATACTGGCACTCTATGCACGACAGCCATAGTCTGTGCTGTACTCATCACCAAGTTTTTCTAAATTTTGAAGTAAAAGCAATTTTCATGAAGATGGCCATCACAAAATCAGGAAGTTTTTCAGGTACTTGAGAATGTTTGAGGAAGGATTCACTTGACAGCTCTACTTAAAAATAAAATGAAAGCCAGAAACCTTGGGAATGCAGTACAGGTCCTCTGGAAAGTTCTTGTTTATGCGTGGTGAAGATCTATCCATGCGTATTTTCTGCTTTTAATTATGCATCACATTCTGTAATTTTTCAAAGACAATTACAAAATACTTTCTATTTCACCCTGAGCTGTAAATTTATTGACCTGTACCTCCCTAACTTGTGAGCCAGCCACTATACCTGCTGATTTAGAGCCTTGTAACAAGGTGAGCTTTAGTGGAATTGCATCTGCTGTGCTTTCAGATGTAACTTTGATTTGAACACTGGCCAAACAGAGGTATGGAGGTTTTGTTTACAATAATTTCCTGTATCTCAGGATGGAACAAAAATAAAACCAAAACTATCCATCAGTGAATAAATGACTTGCAACATAGATTGACTTTTCTGTCAGGAAATGCAATTTCATGATTGGTCATAGTATATCCACATGAGATTTGTCTGGATTTCTGCCAAATATTTAACGTAGTCTATGCGTATTTTTAGAATTGGAAAAGCTATTATTTAAATGCTGTAATCTACACGTCAGATAGAATAATGTGCCTGACAAGCATGGTAGATAGTTGGAAAATACTAATTATCATTATTTTCAAGTTTTTTAAGATTCGATAGCTCTTTTTCTGGGATTTCTTTGCCTTTCAAATTTTGTATTAAAATTTTTGGGAAATATGAGAACTACTATTTTTCACTCTTACCATGGAAATATGAATTCTTACAGACATGTAATTCTTACAGACACGCCAGCGAAAAGTACACTGAAGACCCTGAATCTCTGTCCCTGGGCCCTACAATTTCCATGCCTGTCTCCTGTAAGGGGAACAATAGGTGGGCACCTTTCCAAAACTTTCCTTACTTGGCAGCAAAATAGGACTTCACCCACTGTGCAGATCAATGCCATGCCCTCTAGGTTACAACAGCTGGAAATGTTAATCCTTGATTACTATCAGGGGGGTAGCTGAATTAAGACCTCACTGAAGTAAGTGAGGAAACTGATGTTGCTCAGTTATCATAGTGCTATGCCCTCTGTTAATCCATACTGTGTCAGTCTAAAGCAGACAAAAATTGCAGAGATCTTGAATATTTTCTGCACTATGGTCATTTCAATACTGAAAGCCAACACATGAAGTCAGTGTAATGTTCACTTAAAGCTCATATAATCTAATGTAACTGAAGTGATTTATGATGTAGCATGCAAGTTTGCCCCTATGCATTTCTGCATGTAGATTTGCCCTTTACCCTTAGGCACTTCCATGTTGGTTACTCCCTCTTCAGCTCCTATAGGATTTTTTAGAACCGGATCACATCGGAAATTATTTTCTAACAAAAACAGGGTGGGCAGCAGGCCAAGGGAAGTGATTCTGCCTCTCTGCTCCACTCTGCTGCCATCCCCACCTGGAGTGCCGCATCACTCTGGGGTCCTGAGTGCAAGCAAGATCTATTGGAGCATGTCCAGAGGAGGGGCACAAAGATAATCAGAGGATGGAACAAATCTTCTATGAAGACAGAGTGGGATGGCTGCGGCTATTCAGCCTGGAAATAAAAAGACCCCAGAGAGAGCCTGTAACACCTTCTAGTACATACCAGGGACCTGTAAGAGAACTAGGGAGGGACTTTTTACCAGGACATGTAGTGACAGGACAAGAGGGTATGGCTTTCAGCTGAAAAACCATAAATTCAGAGTAGATAAAAAGAATACCATTTTTTACAGTGAGAGAGGTGAGACACGGGAGAGAGAGGTGGTAGATGCCCCATCCCTGGAAACATTCACTGTCAGTTTGGATGGGATTCTGAGCAACCTGACCTAGTTGAAGATGTCCCTGCTTATTGCAAGAGGAGGTGGACCTACATGACCTCTAAAGGTCCCTTTCAACCCACACCCTTTATGTGATTTTGTAGTTCTGTGATTTCAACTTAATTTAAAAAAAATAAATGGAAAATGCTGAAGTACAAATGTATCTTTTGAGGTATTTTTCATGGAAAGTAGAAGGCAATATTGTCACTCTTGTCACTGGAAGACCTAAATCTCATTGCTTTAACTTACATAATAAATAAGTAGCCTGTCAGAACCTTGCCACTTTGTAGGGGGGTTTTAGGTCTCATAAAAGATAAGAAGTAGTTTGGTGTCCATAGTGTGAAAAAAAATTATTAGCTTCCAGATTCCTATTTTTCTTACAAGTTAAACTTATTTTTTGAGATTTATTTTCAAAAGGCAAGATAGAAACATGCATGGTAATAACTAAGACAGATGTCAGATTCTTCTGACCATATTTAGACAGTGTTTCATTTTGGATTCATTTCCAGTCAAAAAAAGGGCTATGTGTCTAAATCTAGGAGTGTGAGAAAAGACCTTGTTCATCTTTTGTGCGAATGGGAGTCTTATAATATCACAAATGCCTTGCCTTTCTATTTGTCAAGAATGGAAGAAATGAGGCTCCTCTAAATCTGGGGAAAGGATAGATTTTATAAAGTGGAGTTGTATTTTATTTTGTTATCAAGGAAATAGACAGCACTTTGTTATGTTTATTTCCCAAGATAAGATGATGGAAACTTTAAAGAACAGATTGAAATTTGTTTTGAAGGGATATAATTAAGGATCAAGAAAAAACTAATCTGGATTTAAATAGCTTAAAGATGTTGTTGAATGTATTAATACAAGACAACATTAAACTGCAATGCAAGTCAGAGGGTTTTTGAAAGAAGCCCAATAACTCCATTCTGTGAACAGTCACAGTGAAATTTGGTGCATTAGGGGGATAATCCATATAAATTGGTGCCAAAATTATTTAAAGAATTTTGGTGGCAAGATTTGACCCTGGGAAGTTCAACATTCAAGTCTTTCTGGTTCAGCTTCTTCTCCATCATCTCTTGGGTCTTGATTCAGTGAAACTAGAATATAAAAACCCCATGACTTGAAAAGTCAAAAATCCTTTTATATCTATATATCTGTATATCTACATATCTGTATATCTGTCTGTGTTATGTAGGTTTATAATATATATGCAAATGTTAAATATGTATATTTTATATATGTATATATTAAATATGTATAAAGGTAAGTTTGTGCTTAAGTAGTCTGCTGAGCAGAACTGGCTTGTTGAGTTGTGGGACATAGAGATCATCTTGTTCCAAAGCTTCCCGAGATCATTAGCATATTCTGAAAATTAGTACAAGGGTGATATTTCCAGCTGCCTGCAACATTCTGTTGTGTGATACACATCCTGAAGAAGTGGTCAGCATGTCATCATGTGCACTGCTCATTCCATAGGTAAGAATATATCACCTCTCTACTGAAAGTTTTCAGTAAAACTGTGGCGAATATGACATTGAATTTATGGTGGATTTGTTTTCTTTTAAGGGGTGGATTGTGTGGATAGACGATGGCAAAGAGCTTGATTCCTTTTACTTTTGCCATGGTGAGGTGTTTGAGGAATAAAGGTGTAAAATTTAAGGGTAGCTTGTAATGGATATTTCTAGGGTTACTTCGGGGTGTTTTTGTGTTTGCTATTTTTTTATTAGTGGTTCAGATTCTTTTACCTAATTAAATTTTTAAATGAAAAATAAATAAGAAAAAAAAGCCCTCTCAGACTTTATCCCTTGCCTCAATGGAATGTTAATTTAAATAATTCTAAGCATATGACAGTTTTAAATTATGGATCTGACATAATAGTTCCAAGTGCAATAAACTGTCATATAAACTGTGATTAAGCACCATAAGACTACGAACACCCGCCTATTGTGTCAGAAAACCACTTTTACAGCTTGTGTCAGCGAGGCAATCCCTCAAAAGACTGGTGCTAGCAAGACCCAGCTCTCTCCCCCACACCAAAACATGACACAGGCAGGATTTGGATGAGGGAGTGCAGGAGACAATGCACTACACCGCTGCCCTTGGTGACTCACAGAGAGCAGAAGATCCTGGTGGAGGATCAGCCCCGGGTTTTCTCTGCCCTGTGTCCTGGAGCTGGGCTTTGGAGTGATGCTGCTGTTCCTGCTGCTTTGCCTCAGGCAATGGGCCTCACCCACTGCTTCCCAGGGAACCTTCCCTGCGGTCTGCTCTTTCCAATCAGCAACACTATTTGCTTGTGGGATTCCTCCCTGCACACCATGGTCCTGTTTGCTCACCCAAGCTATTACCACTCTGCTTTGCTGAGAATCACATCAGGGAACTGAACTCTCCAAAATAAGGCTCAGAGAGAAAAACAAAATAAAATTTTGCATTCTTTACCCCGAAATCATACATTAATTCCACCCCCCACCCCCCCCCACTTCTTCAACATGTGGTTCTCAGTAGTGCTGTGGCCCCTGCATCTCTCACTAGGGTCAGTCCTGGTTAAAGAAGGTCCCACATTCCCTAAGACACCTTCTCTTAATCCCTTACCTTCCTTAACTCATTCAGCCCTTCAGCTGGGCATGAACAGGTCTCTGTGGCTTCACAAATAACTTAATCACCCAGACAGAGAGGGCAAAAGACTCAGGAGGGTGGTGGTGGGAACCCAGCTCTCAGGATGGGAACCTCAACCCCGCTTTGCCAGCAGAGCTATTGCAGTATGGAACTACACCCCTAGGCACTAAGTGCACCATGACACATTTCAAGCTAAAGCCAGAACCTCAGTTTTTGAGCACTGTAAAACAGAGCATAATAACAACAAAAAACTTTTCTTACTTTTTTTTTCTTAAATGATACCTAAATGTCTTGTGCTAACAAATCTACTATATCTTAGACTGTATCTTAAAATGGTACAAAAACATCAGTCATGCTGAAACGGTGGCACAGCATCTTAGTTCTTTGTTTGCTTTTAAAGTCATTTGGTTTGTTAACTACAGACAGCTGTTGAGCCTGCTAATCAGAAGCAAAGAAGCAACCTGTGCCCAGAGGTACATTTTCAATTAACAGAGATGAGACTTCAGGGAAGTCTGCACTAGCATATTTCCAATATGTATGGCAGTATCTTAACCATTAGATCATTCTAGATTTTCTCTCATTCTAAACAAGTATTCTATTACAGTTTAATTTAGGTGTATTGTAGAAAAGTTCACTGGTCATTTTTTACAACTGACAGCTGGCAAAACTGGAAGGCCTGTGGTGACTTGACAATTATGTTAAATAATTTTTTTCAGTCTTATTTTAGATTAAATAACAGAACAAAATAGTTTCTTAATTCAAACATTCAAAGTCTGGTTTATCTTACCAGACGTCTTTTGAATATGCTAGTGGTTGCTTAATGAAGCCTGAATTACTGATTGTGAAATATGGAGAGATAAAATAAAATCTAAAATTAATAGCACACACCCTCTTACAGTCAAGCAGGAACTAAAGTCTGATTGTATTTAATAAATTACAAGATCCTTTTATGAATGAGAGGAATAATTAATTGAAATTATCTTAATTTTTTAGTATATTTTAAATTAAGTATATGGCTTGTCATTTCATTAATTAAGTGAAAATGCTGTCACAGCCTGTACCTTGTGTTTGTATACATATGCACAGATTCAGATAGGTGGTAAAAATGCAAACCCGCTTTCCAGAAATCAGCTGTTCCCAGGGGTGGAGAACATAAACACCTGTCCTTGAAAGGTCAGTTTGTCACTGCTGGAGGGGATGCCACCAGCCCTCCTCTTGTAAAGAACCACTTTGGCACTTTGAGGAGGCGTGGGAGGGGAATACCAAGGCACAGCTCCTTTTGGGATCAATTGTTGTTACAGGGAAGTAAAGCCTCCTCAAAGCCACCGTGTAGTTTGTTAAACATTTGAACTAACTTTGAAAATAATTTGCCGCTCCCTTAAATGACAGACCCATCTCTGGTAGTCCAGGGGTCCAGTCTGGGCTGTCCATCAGCTCTGTCATGCATGTCCAGGAGGTTCAACCTAAGAGTCTCTTGTTTTGCTGCTTTCTGATCTGCTAGTTTTGGCCCAATTGCATTTTACAAATCCCAGCTCTCACTATGTAAAAGGTTTCCACTTCAGGCCAGCTTTTAGGGTTGCTTCTACATTGAATTTGACTCATTGTTCTTTTAACAGTAGCTACTACAGAGAGATTTTGATCTTGTCTTGAGCTTATTTTTTATTACTGTTTTTATCGTACTTGGTAAATCAAGTCTTTTCACAGACTAGATCTGAGAGGTTCCCATATGTATTTCCTAGTTACATTCTCAGACTTTGCTGAAGGTAACTCAAGAAGAGGGGTGAGAAGATTATAGTGACAGCAGACCTGTCATGTGTTTCCTGTAGCTCCAGGAAGGCTGTGCCCACTCAGTGAGTACCAGATTAAGGTCCAGCTTCCAGGGCCAGATGCCCCTCTGACAGACCTCACAGGGGCACCTTGGCCCCTGCTCCTCTTTCTATTCTCCAACAGTTTCTCTGAGCATTGGTTGGGTCTCTGTAAACTGAAACCTGTGTCCAAACCTCCTTTTCCCTGTTTGAAGCTAAGTCCAGGTGCAGGAGGAAATTTTCTTTTGCCTCCAACACTTTGACAGTCTAATCTCCTCCAAGTCAATGGAAAATAAAAGGTGCTGAGCCCTCTCTTGTCACAGCTTCCCGTGGTCTGAAAAAACAACCTCAGGAAAGCTGAAAAATGGAAAATAAATTTTATTTCACTGCTTCATTGTCATTTTTATATCTTCTCCTCTTCACATTGTTTAATTCCCTGCATTGCCTGTGAGACTTAGCATTTGGCAGCAAGCCTTACCTGTTTACCTGAAAATCCTCAGGGCCGTGATCACTTCTAAGCTCAGCTTCCTTGAGTGTTTTAGCCTGTTTTGAACTTATATGGAAATATCAGCATGGAAATATCAGCATATTTTAATTAATGCTATTAAAACACTTATCAGGAGTAAAAATACTGAATTCATTCAATGTGCAGAGTTGCTGTAATTTTTCACTTTACCTTTATCTAGTCAGACCTTGAAATTGCTACAATTTCTAAAAAGGAGATGCTTATGTGTAGATCACTGGTAAGATTTTCAATTTCTTCTTTTTTAAATTTTGTAAATGAAGTTTGTCTTTCTGAAGAAAGCCAAGATAGGGATTTAATCTGCTTAAATCTTGCCTGAACATGAGTCCAGGCACTTAGAATCCAAGTAATCCTCAGCCTGTGAACCACATGAGCCTATTTACCAGGATTGCCTATCCCTGGAGCTCTTTATAGTCACCAGACAACTCCCTGACTGGTTTGGGAATTCTCCTGGCATGTATCCTGGTTTGTCCTATATGATCTAGAAAGAAGGAACAGAGACTTATACACAATAGTCTAAATTCCCCTTCCAAAAATTCAGTGAAGTGATACCTAAATTAGACAGACACAGGGAAATGAAAGGAAGAATAAGGTAAAAGAAGATTGAGTCCACTTCTAATTTAGGAGTTTTCAAATTAGTTGGACCAGATCGGTTTCATATAGGATATTTGAAACACTTTCTGAAGAAACCACAAAGCTACTGTCCTTGAAAAATGTTGGAGAATGGTGAGGTGCTAAAAGATTAGTAAGTACAAATATACCATATAACTTTTAAAAGGAGTCAAGAAATTAAAGACTAATCAGTTTGATTTAATTTCCCAGGCAAGTCCTGGAACAATCAGTCAAACAAAGTCGGTTGTTTTAAATGCATGCTCCAGAGGAAGCCAGGAACTCAGTCTTGAAGAAACTAATGTAAGGAAGGTGCAAACCTATCTGCATATGCAAAACTAGGGATCAGTCATGTATGGAAATATTCAAGGGCATAAAAGAAAATGGGTATTCTATAGAAAACCTTAGAAATCAGATTTAATTACATTCGTTGCTTTTATTACATTACAGATAACAATTGCCTCTTTGCAGCTTAGAAGAGAGAAGACTAGAGCAAGCTGGGGAACAGGGGGAAAGACCAGACTAAGCATGTGAATTTTTTTTTACCAAGAAGTCAGGAATAATAATTTATCTCTGTACAGGACTGGTAAAAAATAGGAAAAAGATATGTTCAAATTGCAATAAGAAATGCTAGTTAGATTTTAGAAAACCTTATACAGAAAGTTTATTAAATAATGGAAGTGATGACCAAGGAGGCCCTGGATATGCCATCAGTAGAAAATTTTAACTTGTTAGATCACTGTATGTCAGCCTAGGTATAACTGATTCTGTCTTCTAATAGAGGAGTGCAGCAGATCCCTCTTGGGAATTTACTATCCCATGATTCCATTAATGTATGAAAATGGCAGAAACACATCAGTTCTCATAGAAAATATAGCTATTTGCAAGTAATTCCTATGTCGTTGAAACAACACAAGAGTATTTATCACAAAAGCTAAACCCACTGGCCTTCCTCTGACATTACTTTTCTGTTAGTCTAAAATACACTGATGTTAACAAAAAAGCCCTCTTTTGTTCCAATCTGGAGAGGTTTTCTGTAACATGCTCCAAGAGAGCAGGAATAGCAGAAAAGCCAAGACTCCACACAGGTCACAGTAGGTTCTCAGAAGAGGTGGACTGTTTGCTACAGTAAATAGAGTCTTAAATTACAGCTAAACAAGTGGTGAATAATTTGGGGGAAAAGGTGTATATGACATACTCAGAGCACACATTACTAAGTTGGTGTCCATGTGAATGGGTGCTGTAAGCCGAGATGGGTGATCTGAACTCCCGAGGAAGCTCTCTAGAACCAGAGATAAATCTGGCTGCACCACAAAGGACAGAGTCTGAAGTAAACAAAGGGGGAAAATGTAAAGCATGGAAATTTAAAGAAGCTTCTTTAAATAGATTACATCTGCTTTTTCATCACAGCAGTCTTCTGGATATCCATCATCAAAGACCAACGTGGAGAATATCTGAAATAAATGTTTCAGAGAAGAAAAACTTTTTTTGTCAAAATAAAACACAGAAATTTCTTTTTTTTTTTTTTTTTTTTTTTTTTTTTTTTTTTTTTTTTTTTTTTTTTTCTGAGAGACTTAGAGGACCATTGAGCTCTTCTGTTGTTTTATATATACCGTGGTTGTTGTTTTATAGTTACCGTGGTAAATGCAGGACAGCAGTTGGTCAGCACTACTGCACACTCATTTGTATTAATCTCATGATAATCGGGAAAAAGAATAGATTTACTCTTTTTTTGCTCAGACAAAGTATACCATGTAAGTATTGTTGTTGCTGAACGCTATTGAGGTGCATAAACATGCAATAACATCCCTGTGCTATCTTTAGCACAGACAAATAATCCTGGTCACTATGGTTTGCTCGATAGTTGCTGAATTTCTGTGCTGATGTGTTTGGCATTTGGCTGTAATTATCTATTCATCTGAATTAAAGGATTGATCACTGCAGTCAATGACTGATACAAAACAACATAAAAGGGAGACATTAATACTGAAATTTTATGTAAGCGTTGTTCCAGAGGGAAAAGAACATATGCAACAGGAAAATTGAGAAGACATCTGTCATGGTAGTCAAGCCTCTATCAAGCTTGATAATGATTATGAATCCATTACCATTGATATATTGCATAAAGCTGTGGGAATGGGAAGCTTTTCACATGACAGAGAGAGTAATCAACATCCAACAGAAGTAGTCCCATCACACACACACCTGCTGTGTGCCTCACATCAGAATATGTCACTTGGAAATCTAAATGTTATTGGCATGGCAGAAGGAGACAGACAAATAATGAGATTCACTTGTGAGCTATTTTATTCCTCTCCTAGTAACTAAACAAGTATTTGGTAACTTGCATATATTCCTCAGAATATGTTGACAATACGTAATTTAATCAATACATTTCAAATGCAGCTAAATAATATTTCCAAACTGTTCCTTATGAGGAAAGTCCAACTGCTTATAATGGAGAAACATATTTCTTTCCTATATATTTTATTTATGGTTACATATGTTTTTCTGGGCATTTATATTACTATTAAAAGAAAAAAAAAAGCACAAAGAAATCCCCTCTTGCATTATCTGGGCATGAGTGTGTACCCTAAAAATGGCTGCAAAAATCTTATTTAAAATTAATCAAAAAATGCTTAACTTTCAATCTTTTTTCCCCAGAGCTGGGCTGAATTCAAGTGTATGTAGCAAGAATAGGAGCCTGTGTTTTGAAGACAAGAAAATACTAGAAAATTCCATTCAAGAAAAAACCATGTGGCTCAGAATCTGCTAAAACACGAATCTTGTGTGGTGGGTTTACGTATATGAACTACAGTTCATGTTTTTAAAACAATTTAAAAATTTCCCAAAATATGCTTACCCAGCATGAGAGTTTACATATACACATTTACATATGTATATACATAGGAAGTTTCAGCCTATACATACATATATATAAACAAAACATACACATCTTATATAATAGATATATAACGTTTCAGCAAGCATTTAGGTATTTTTTTCCTACTAAGTGTTTTGAATTATTGTAAAAGTCACAAAATTATGTCATATTTTAACCTTTTGGCTCAGGCATTTTTAACACTTGAATAAGCAAATTGCTACTTTTTCCATTTGATTTATTTACATTGCTAAAAAGGAAGCATCTCTATATAAACAAAAATCAAACAAAGCTTCTAGCTTTTTAAATTATGAAAGCTGTATTAAGATGACTACATAAAATATGCTTTTTGCATGTATCTTTTACACAGAAACATTCTGGTAAAACAGGCCATCAGAGATGAAATTGTATGTTCTTGTGAGGACAAATGTCTTAAGAATAATAGACCACTGAAGTGAAACAATACCATATGGTGAAACAATGCCATAAATAGCAAACCATGAATAGTTTAAACTTCTGTCTTGGACATCACATCAGTCTGGTCTCTGAGTGAAAAAAAATACATGTTTCAAATCACCATAGTCTAGCCAGGATGAATCAAAGGAAAATACATATTCTCAATGTTCTACAAGAAGAGACAGATTTTATGAGACACAGAAAAGGAATCCTAATTTTGTAAATACAAGGAAAGGTAGGGTAGCTTTATTTCTATTTTAATTTTTTTTTTTCTTAGCATACTCCAAGAAAAATTGTGACTTAGCATAGGACCTATTCCAGTAGACATGCTCTGAAACTGGCCACTGGACTGCATCCATTGGGTGAAGGTACCCATGGTCACAGTAGTCCTTAGCTCAAGGCTGCTCAGCACTGCCATGGCTACGAAAGCACCAGATCTCCAGAAAACTCGTGTAGGAATATTCAAAAAAGAAATTTGCCAGCATAGGCCTCATGTAAGATGAGAAGACTGACTCAGACCAGCAGCTGTTGGGAAGGATCGTTGGTTCTCAGGCTGATAAGTGAGACAAGAGTTTTTATTATTTTTCTGCTCAAGTCCGTTTTGATATCACAGAGTCATGTTGAGTATTGGTTCTAGTTTAATATCTCTTAAATCCTGCCTGAGAGCAAGGCATACAGTTGGCTGTTGTTAAGAAAGATCAGTAAATACAAGCAGGTGTAGAAGGAGTAAAACTGGTAGGAAATGAGGATGGTGAGAGAAAGTAAAGGAATGAAAAACTGAAAGGTTTTGGCTTTTTTTCCTGAAAAAGATTCTTGGCCAGGAAAAATGTCTTCCTATGTTAATGAGTTCATGAAAATCAAACACCCCTTTAAAAATGATATTTTGCAGAGTATCCGCTGTGTGTGAAAAAAAATAAAATGCATTTCTGAAACATCTGTAATCTATTATTGAAATCTGTAATTTCAGATCTTGGTTTGTAACTTGAGATATAAATATTGGAAAAAAGATTATTTAGAGACTCATTTTAACTTAGAAGAAGCAACAGCAATTGTGAGGCTACACCACAGAACCAGGGAAGTACAAAAGCTCAGGAGATGAGACAATTCTATGATAGTCTTTATTGCCCAAACCACAAACTTACAGAAACATGCAATAGCAAGAATGTGCTGAAGATATTAAGAGACAATCTGAGAAGCATGATGGGACTGAGGTGTCAAGAAGCAGAATGCCCTTGGGGTGGAAGATATCCCAGCATGTACTCCATGGAGAGAGCTGCTGCATCTGCAAGAAGCCAGTGCAAATGGCCACAGGGAAGGTTGATTACCCCTTAAAGGAAGCAGAGCAAGCATAAATGCATCTTTTTCACTGTGATGCAGGTTTCTGCAGCACACCCTGCAGCAACACCTAGCTCCATTTAAGAGATATCAACTTTTTCTCAGCAGTCACTGGCATTTATTTGTGGGAACTGCTCAAAGGAGATTGAGTAGTTGGAATACTGCTGGAATAAGAATGGTAAACTTACAACATACAGAACATAGAGGTCTTTTGGAAAGGGTAGATCTATAGGTAGATGGGCTGGTAATAGGCTGAGACATCATGCTTCAAATCAGCTACTGTACATAAAATCCACTAGCACTTACACCTACTAACATGGGGTACAGAGAGGTATGCCTTGCTCACATGCACATTAATTTTTCTCAAGTGTCCCAAGGAAGACTTTCTATGTGTTCCAGTACAGATCCTTCACGACCACCCCAGAAATGTCACTTAGTCCACTCTACCCCATTCAGTGTGATGTCTGCAGGCTGGCATACGTGGCCAGGAGCAGCACGGCTGTGGCTGTGCTCCCTGTGCCTGTAGCACCAAACCCTGCTGAGGGCAGGGCTGTGCCTTGGCAGTGCTCCCAATCCTGTGGTGCCTCTTCACAGCACAGCACTGGCCCGAGCCAATGGACAAGCCCTGACACAGCCAGCTTATGGCTCCTGAAAACCCCTCCAGGCTCTGTACACATCCTCCCAGAAGCACACGTTTGCAAGCAAGCTTCAGTCGCAGGAGCCAGTGCTGCTGAGCCAAATTTTGAAAGCAATACTAAGTCTCTTAAATCCTATCTAGTCCTCGGGGGTTCTAGCATAAAATGCTTTCAAGTCAGTTGTGTGAAATAAGCAGCAGTAAAAATCCTTGGCTGCATTTTTCTTTTTGTTGTTATTTTACTGAGATTGAGGTGGATTGGGTTTTACAACTTGTTTTGGCCAGAAAATGCCTCCTTAGTTTTTGGGTTTTTTTTATTAGTAAATATGCTTAGATAAAATGGAAATAAAAATGTTAAATTTATAATTCAAAAGAATACTAGTTTTTAGTTTTGAAATTCAATTCACTAAAAATTTATATCCCTAAAGGACACTTTGCCTCACTAACAAATATGTATTTTAATTTTTGTGTTGAATGAAATTTGATGAAAGAAAGGTCTAGTTAATGAGCTTTGAATGTACTCATCCATCCTTGAAAGAATTACTATTAAATAAAAATTGATGGTTTTATGTTTACACATTCATTCATGTAGTGCAAAATTTGCCTATGTAAAATTGTCACAGGGCACTCCATCTGAAAGATTATTCCTCCCATTCTGTTTTTCTGCCAGCATCCCTGAAAACAATGTACTGTTCATGTCAATGTTTATGGAAACTTAATTTGATAAAAGTAAAAATGCAGGTTCTTTTCTCTGGGCTAATTTTATTTGGAGATTTCGCTGCCTTTGTTGCTGTGGAGTACAGTAAACAGCTTGAGTAGTCTTGAAGAAATGAATGTATCTATGTAACAATAAGGTTCTAATTAGGTTAAATAACTGGGAGTATCTGGACCTTACAAATTTGTCTTTTCAATCTATATCCATTTTGTTTCATCATTTTATTCATGGCCAGATTTTTTTTTGACATTTGCATTGATGATGTCAAACCACAAACTTAGTCCAAATTCTTTGAAGTTAGTGAAATCTCTTCCATTTATTTCCACAGGATTTCATTTATTCCTAGTAAGATCTATGAAAGTATATCAAAACCTAAATGTGCTTTTTCCTTGACATGGATGGAAAAGATGGCAGCTTTTCTTTTGTGAATTCATTGCACTTTATAACAAAGGTAAGCCAAATCAGTGTAACTGATTTCCAACTGAATCTTGTGTTTGCTGGCACACAATTTTTGGCAGGAACATAACTGAGTTTATAGTGAGTTTTACCAGTGCTTCCAAAAAGGCTAGGAATATAATGACTACAGAGGAGCTTTTGGTCATGCTGTTTATATGGATATCCTTTCATCTGATTAAAGTACTATAAAGCAGATTTAGAGCTTTGTTTCTTTGTCTTCTCTTCAGCTCAGGCATACAGTAATTATTATGAAGTATCTTCCTTGAGAGGTTCAATAACTGACATGCATTATTTGCAGTAATTAGTATTTTTATTTACAATAGTATTGACTAAAAATAAAATAAAAAATAAATTAGTGAGCCCTACAGATAATGTTATGAAGTATGGCCAAACACTGATGTTTGTCTTCTCATAAAGGGGAATGTACATGCATGCATTCATTGAGTTTGATACAATTAATTATATACTCATGATATAATTACCAACAGAACATGCTGCACCTCATTGCTGAATTATTCTGTAACTTTTAATGATGACTCATTTACTAAAAAAGCAAGCTCTTAGAAGTACATAAATATCAGATACAACTTGACCACTCAATACTTGAAATGATTCAACAGGTCAAGTCTTTACGCAGGCTGCTCTTTTACAAAACACTTAAGTAACATATACAACAGCAGATACTCATTTTCAGTGCTTTTTTTCATTGGGCCATGCAATGTGAGATGGGGTTTTTATTGAGAAAGAAAATTAGTGTGTGGTCTGCTATTTGAAAACAGTAAAATAATCCATCAGAAAAGGACAGCAGGTTTCAATTTAAAAGAAGAAAGGGCTTTCCTATGTACTTTTGGCCTCCCTTATTAAGCTTACTAGAAAATTATAAACTTCTTTAGGATTCTAAAGATGAATATAAGACAGTGCAGCATGGACACTGATGCCCTCCACCTGTTGCCAAAAAAGCAATTTCTACAGATCATTGTTGAATTCATCCTTTCAAAAAACATGCTGAGATTCTTGGGTTGCATGCAAATTAATGCTGAGTATATTTATATGGTTAGTCAAAAATTATACAAGAAAAGAGAAATATTGTGACTATTCATATTATCAAGTTATCTTCTATTCTATTGAAAGGCAGAAAGGTATTTTAGGTAATATATGCTGATATTTATATCAATTCAAGGCAAATCTAAGGTAATCTAGACATAAATATGGTTTAAAAGTCTGCTTTGGCTTGAAACACAGCATGAAGCAGCCTTCATATTTTTTGTACTCTAGCTGAAAATCTCTTTTTGAAGGACTATCAATGTCTTTGATGTTATAGCCCTGAATTCAGAGATTGGCACTTTGCTAAAGCTGCAGAAATTCTGCTTTCTGAAAGTCTGACTTACATTCAGCTGGTCGTCACTTCCCTCCTGCTTTTCTATCCCATGGAATACGGGGACTCATCAAAAAGACGGGTGGTTTTTTTTCATATAAAAATAAATGAATTTCATCACTCTTATTGCTTTGCCCATTTATCTACTCTTTTTAGCATGCAGGTGTCAAGAGCACTGGTTTGAGGAGTGAAGAGTTGACCAGTGCTCCCAGGGCACCCCAAACTGCCTCTGCCAGCTGTGACCAGTTCTCAGGCAGCAGCCACAGGGACGGGTGATTCAGTATAGTTACTTTCTCATACTTGCAGGGTTAAATTTTTTTTGTCACCAGTTTCACTTTGGGCTTGGAAAATACATTGCTTTCTGGTTTGAGGCAATGTAGACCTTGTGAACTCTTCATCAAGCTCACTATTCTATCTCTGATAATAACCATTCCTGATGAAATAGGACAGGATAAGCTCTCCCTGCAACTTGATGTCTCTTCTTGAGCCTTCTTGAACTCTTATGTTTCCCCTGGGACAATAAAAGTACCTTGGGGGAATGAAAGAGTAGCCCTAAACTGATAATCTTCTAGAGAAGACTAAGAATAGAGCCAAGGTACATGATATTTCTTCTTAGCAGTCTTCTCACTTCCAGCTAAGATTTCCTGGGCCTAATATGATTTATATGCTTGATAACCCCCTCAAAATCTCTCTCTTCCAAGAATTGCCTCCTGTTGAACTGAGTTAAAATTTTTGCATCCACAAAACCCTTTGGCGAGAAAGTTGATTGAATGTTGCCTGAAGAACCATACCAATTTGTTTGCTTTGAACCTGGCCTCTTTTAGGTCCATTTGACCATCAGTTTTTCTTGGTTGGGAATGATCATGAAGTCAACCTACCTCCATCCTCCCTATGCAACACATGCTTGGTTGACTCTATAATTTCTCCTCAAAGCCAGCTGTGAAAGGTCCTTTGCTGTTCCCCCTGTGGAAGCAGCCCTAGATCTCCCTTTCAAGTACTTCTCTGTTTCTCCCTTGGACAGGGTCATGTCCTTCTAGTACTGCCCAGTGAGATATACACTTTATGCTGTTCCTTTTTCTTTTAAACAAACTCCGTCATCATCCATCAGGTTGTCTTTGTAGCTAAGCATGGCTCTGAGGGATCTCTAGAGAAGACCATTGGGATAGTGACCTGTGAACCTCATGCCCATGGTTACAGAGCAGCGCTTTAAAAAACAGGTTTTTTTACATGACCCTGGATACAGTTTGGCATCAAGCTAAGGATACAACTTCCTCCTGGGCACTCAATCAGCAGCCACATTGAGAACCTAAACATTTCAACTCTGCTTCATGCTCCCCTGTGACATTTGCCCAGTTAGGAGGGGGGTAATTGAAGTAATCCAGTAATAAAATAATAAAGCAAGTAATAAAGTTGTTTTTTCTGCCCTTGCTTCCTCCTTGACCTGATCTGTCTCTGCACATTGCAGTCAGTGCTACTGTCCTGACTGGGCTGTCAATGATGAAGACCCAGCACTGTGTTCTCCCTGCTGAGGCCTTGGATTTCAATCCCTACAGATTTCATGTTCCACACAGATGAACCCGTACAGACCCCATCAAAACAGCCTGGGCAGTAATTTGATTTGACTTTAAGCTCTCCTTAGCAGATAGATTAAGCTGCCCCTGGCACAGTTCCTTCTAACTTTCATAACATATTGTCTTGTTGGTTGCACCCCTTCCCCAAGGTTTCTTCAACCAGTGTTTTCACTGGAAGCCATAAGCCTTCTTTTCTGGGTTCCTCCTACCATCTGTAGAACACCATAATGCTGTTTTGGGTTCTTTCTTGGCATTGTATTAAAGTAACAATCTGTTTGTTTTCTGTTTCCCATTTCATGAGTTTCTGAGTTGCCAATGGCCTGAGTGGGACAGGATTAGGATAAACGCCAATGTATTTTGGCAGTCAGTGAATTCTGGTGTGAAAATATACCCTGCCAAGACCTGAACTTAAGCATACACAACTGTACAGATAGCTGATCCAGGCTTCTTGCCACAAATCTCAGGGTTTGTGAAGCCTGGAAAACCAGGGAGTGAGCAAGGCAACCAATTCAATTTAAAATGGCTGATTGCACAATCACAATTAAGATATGCAATTTAGCATAAAATAAGCCAAACTAGCATAAAACAACTGATTTGAATTTGTAATGGGATCATAGGAACTAATTCTCCCTAAGAAAAAAAATTATGCTTGAAGAATAACTAAGCAAAAAAAAAAAAAAAAAAAAAAAAAAAAAAAAAAAAAAAAAAAAGAGAAAGAAGTGAAAAGCCTACCAGGGAAACCTGAGATGACAGAAAAACTTTAGCAGAAGTTAAAAAAAAATATGAAAAACTCAACCCGTAGGATTAATTAGTGACCTTTTTTTTATTTTCTTCTTTATGAGGACAGACCTGTACCACCTATCACTGACAATCCTCTATTAGAGGACGTCTTCATTTTCTGCCATATATTTTATATATGAGGAACATATCATTCAAACAAAAGGGCAGGGAAAGAAGTGTGCCTTTTCCTTCTTTTGCCAAAAATACAAGTAGATTCTTTTGCCTTTTTTGCTGCTACCAGACCAAAGGCAGAAGATATTGGCAGGCAAACAGGCCAAGTGCTGCCTTTAACAATTGTCAGCAAAAAACAAGCAAGCTGAAAACCCTTTGGCAAGGGAACCAAGTTAGAGAAAATGTTATGTAAGGGAGTGCAAAGATGCAATAGACTTCATACGAAATATTAGCTCTTTTGGAAAATATTGCTTTGTCCAGGATTTAAGTGTATTACTGGCCAAAATAAAGGCACCCATGGAAATATGTAGGTGAAATTGACTGCATTAGAGATTTTTTTTTTTTTTTTTTTTTTTTTTTTTTTTTCTTCTCTGGTGGAAAGGGAGGCCTCAGTTGTGGCTTCCAGTCCTCAAAGCATCTTCCTTTCTAGTGCATTGTTCTGTGACGATTTCTATCCATTATTGTTTCAGGGTGCTAAGGGTTGCAAAAGGGATTTTTAGGAGCAATAAGGGTTCGCTTGGCTCTGTCTCACTGTGGTTAATGTGACTTTTAGTGCTGATTTCAGCACAATAAAATTTAGAAAATGAAAAATTCTTGAAAAGTTAAGATTTCTGAAAATCCAAATTTACAATAGGAGAGAATTCTGCCAGGTTTCCTAGATAATGTAGCTCAGTCTTTGGGAATAAATTAATCAAATCTTTTTTCACATATACCTTAGATATAGATGAACTTGCCACAGTTCAGGTAGATGGAATAAAGAACTTCAATGTCTCTTGGTTTTATGATATTTGATCTTTGTTGAAAATTTCTCCTTTATGCCCTTTTCTGTCTGTAGATTTGCCTTTTGGCAGGAGAACAGTCATGTGTCACATTTCTCAATGTTATATTAAGAGAAAAAAGGGAAAACTTCATGGGGTGATGGCAGATTATTGCAGAGTTTCCTTTTTTAGATTTAAAGATATTATGTTCCTACAGACCAGCTAACCAAAACAGGACAAAATAAAATAAGGCAGAAGATGATACGGGAGTGAAGCAGTTGCCATCTGTTGATTTCAAACTCACTCTGGCTGCTGTTCAGCTGACTGGATAGGAAATACCACATTTTGCCCTCATTCTGATGAATTTTTGAGGGCTTCGTACACTAGCCCTTCATCTGTCTAAGATTAAAGTAATATATTCAATTCATTTTTTTCACAGAAATAAGGAAGCTACTGTTCCACAAAATAGCCTGCCTTGTCTGAAAAAGCCTGAATTTTGAGTTTTCCTTAATCCTCAGCATATCAGATAGTGACAGGTAGTGAGTAGCCTAATTATTCTGTGATCCTCCCTGGGAACTGAAAAACTTAATTCTTTACAAATGTTTTGACTGATATAAGAAGAGCCTAATTTCTACTATAATATATGAGCTAGACTTTAGATGTTACATGAGGACTAGCATATGCATAATGAACCACTGGAGTGGACAAGAATTTTAATCTGAACATTGCTCCTATGTTTAAAGTGAAACATTACCATGAAAAACAAACAAACAAAAAAAAAAGAAGCCAAATTATTTGGCAGCTAGACAAACCCTGACCCAGATATCACAAAGATGTAGATGGGTCAGGTGATTCATGGATTTTCTGCTTCTACCCTCAGCCTCTAACTAGTAGTGTTTCATTCTGTTCAAATTGGTCCTCATCTGGGGGAAAAGGCCTTTTGGTTTGAGTAGTCTCCAGTTACTAATGTGGCAGCTGCAGAAAGCAGGTTACTCTGCCTGAGAAACAGCACAGTTACATATAGCATATATTTAAACAAACAACTTCTATTCCTAATCCCAACAGAAAGTGAGATTTAGGGAAATGTGGTATCTCACACTCTAAAAATCCAGTATGCCTTCCAACCATCATCAGCCTGTCCTCTTCCCCTTCTTTTATACTAGACATACCTGGGGGCCTCAGCCCTCAAGTTATTTCTGGTCCAAATCCTTCACAATTTTAAGGTGCTTTTGTGCAAATTTATACACAGTAGCTCAACAGGTTAGATGGACCACCACAAAAGGTTTTTTCTTGTTATTCAAATATGATCTTGCTAAAGTAGCAATAAATCTTCGCATCTCCTGATAGATATCTTTGAGACCTTGGTCTCAGAAACTGTCTGTTACATTTTGTTATAGAATGGTCTTGTGCAAACAGTGTTATACAACTTCTACCAGGAAGTTACAGTCATTAAAGAGAGGAAAATATTTACATTTTGATAGTGCTGAAGATAAAGGGAGGAAAGCCACAGAGAGGTTGTGCTGCATATACAGCGTCACTCTGTTCCAGGAAGAATTGGCAGTTGCCAGGAAGAATTTCACTGACTTCACTCAGGCCACGATTTCATCTCAAGTTCATCTATGACAAGAAGGGACACAACTAAATAAATGAGGTTGTGTTTCTGTATAAGCCTCCTGAGAATGGAGGAGGATTCAAAACAGATCTGAGAGTTTTGCAACCCCTCACCTCTGGAACTGCATTGCCTAAGAGACCATGAATTCTTAACTTTCTTCATCTCTCTAAGAGCTGACAGTGTCTGTGCTGTTTCTTTTCTTCTTTACAGTTATTGTTGCTGAGCTCTGGCTTTCCATCCTCCCATCGGCCACAGTCTTTATACAAATATAGAACTATGGCAATAGTTATTATATTTTTATATGCTGCACTTACTGTATTTAACTGACTTGACAAATGCTAAGTATATTATTTCACTGGCTTCAATTTGTATGGAAGATGAAATGTGCTCAGTCACTGGCTCTGAAGTAGTGCTTAAAACCAAGACTACTCACAGAGGTTGAAATGAAACTGTATCTTTTTTTTATAGATTTAATAGCATTGAAACATTAATGATTCCTTTGTTTTAAAAAGGGTAAGAATGATAAAATAAAATTAAAAGGATATGAAATGTGGTCCTGAAAATGTAAATTTATCTACAACATGCATCATCAGGTTGCTTTGGAAATGGTGATGTGAATTAGATGAAGGTATCACTAGCTATATGACATGCAATTTAATTTAATGATCTTCAAAAAGCTGAAATTAATTTAAGGAAAACAGACTTATAGAGCATCAGTGATTTGGAAGGCAGTTTTAGTCACTGTTGACATTGAACAACATCACTCATATGTTTACTATTCTATGTTTACTATTGTTTCATTTCTCACCAGGATTCAAAATCCATTATGCTGGATCCCAGAACTTGGAAGCTGTTAATGCAATTGGAAGAGGAAAACTAAACAGAAAGAAATAATAAAAAAGGGCCAATCCTCTAAATATCTGTTTTATTCACTTTAATGACAAAATTACAAGTGTCTAAAAATTTAAGCTTTTTGTGAGAAAATATACCACCAACTATTGCTGCATAAATTATTCATAAAAGGTAACAGCTGGAGGATTATTTTTCGACATGCTTCTATAATAATAACTTCTAAAAAATGAAACCAATGTTTACTCAAATATGTACATTTTTGAAGAAAGAGAAGCTTGGAAAGATTTTCATAAATGCTCATCATACATAATGTGAAATATTAAGAATCATTTCATGATGCTGTTTTACAAATCAATAAGACAATTTTGAGAAATAGCCTTTCACTCTTCTTTCTGCACTTCTCTTATTGTTGACATGGGCAGACAATGATTCCTTAACAGCAGATGAACTGTGGGTTTTTTTTAATAACTGGGCTGAAAATGCTTGTGTGTTTGGGGGACAGAAAAAGATGATGAAGCTTTTAAATCTTCCTTTGCATTCCAGCTTCAATTTGAGGTTAGACTCCAGCAGAAGCAGACAAACCTGGAATAACTGTTTGGGGCTGCAAGACTTGACATCAAGACGAAACATCCCACCCCCACTTATCTCCTTATAAGACACAAAATATAAATAGGAGAATATGCAGCTTTAGAATATATACCATCAGTTGGGTGCTCAGGGTGGATGTGAAGAAATGCATAGTTACTGAGAATATTGCAAGATTAAATATCATGGTATCTACAGATTTTACTGTGCAATTAGCAAAGAAAAGGTAATATAGATACTGGCTAAAGAATACACTTGTGAAATCTTTTTTTCCCTCAAATTACATTATCCTCAAACAGAATATGCCGAGGGTATTTTAAACCATACAAGGAAAAGTAAGCCAAGATTTCATAAGATCCTAGATTTCATGGTGTTGGTAAATCACATGAATATATTTCCCAGAATGATGTATTTATAGCAGTAGATGAAAACTACAATAATACTGGTTATTTTAAAGTTATTTTAGGAGCCAACACAGTTTACAGCAGTGGAGGGAACAGGGAGACACTTTCACAGAGGAAAGAAAATGTCTGAGAACACAAACCATAAATTCAGATGCCAGCACTTGTCCCATTCATTATGTTCTTTTCACTGATGTACAAAAACATGTGCCAACTGCCTAAGACCATGAGTACAGTAACATGAAAGAGAAATCAGCTCTCAAGAAAAATAGCTACATAAGGATTTCCTTCCCAGGAACTCTCTTTCAAGTACTGCTTCAAATTCAAAATATTGAGGCAAAGTCTCCACTCTCAGATGTACAGTCAATTTCATTGTAGAACCACTTGAAGTCATTAATCATGGAAGAGAACAATCCATCAATCACTCAATCAGAAAATGGTTTGTTTGGAAGGATCCTTAGAGGTCATCTTGTTCCAAACCCTCTGCCAGGGGCAGGACATCTCCCACTAGACCAGGTTGCTCAAATCCCCATCCAACCTGGCCTTGAGCACTTTCAGGGATGAGCCATCCACAGCTTCAAGGTTGTTGAGCAGCTGCTGTTTTTCAGTCTGTGTAGAAAGACAGAGGTCTTCCTTGTTATACACCTGTCTAAAAGAGATTAGAGATTTTCTATGAGTAAAAAGGCATCATACATGTCATCACCTAACCTGATAAATAAAAGATTTGGCCTATTATACACAGAGCTAAACAGAGCAAATAGTGATAGTCCTTTCTCACAACACCGACTTCTAACTGAATACTATTCTGATGTTTAATTGTTTAGAATTGCAATAGGAAAGGTATACTCCTATAACTGTAAAGTAAATGGATCAGTTCTTCAAGAGGACTCCTTATTTTTTTCCTGACAATAAAACATGAGATCCTGGCCCTTTGAGCCAATAAAGGTTTGGCTAATTATTTCAACAAAGACAAACATAAAGACTACTCTTGCATCTTTTAATCAAAGGGATGTGATCTTCTGGAAGAGATCAAAGTCCTTATGAGCAGTATGTACTGATCTTAAGTATTCTGATGTGTTGTCACTATTAAAACTCATTAAAATGCATTGGTTTTAAATTTATTTTACTGGCAATTGCTTTACTTCTTCATGTAGTAGAACTTTTTCCTCTGACTATGTGCATATAGATTTACAATGCATATAAATCTAAATAAGAGACATGCAGCTGTATACAAAGATTCTATTGATGAATAGTACCTATTTGAAGCTGCATGGTATGACCAGTTGAACACAGACTTGGGGAAAAAAAATTGAGCTGTGTTTTTTTTTTTTTTTTTTTTTTTTTTTTTTTTTTTTTTTTTTTTTTTTTTTTATGGTGAGTATTGGTCTCTAACAAGCTTACTGTGGTCAAAAACAAATCCAAAATAAAATATAGTCTAATTGCTTTAATTTTATTCTGATAATATAAAATGCATAAATTATCCCATTGATGATGCTCAGGAAAAATTCCCTCTGTTATTTTGACACTAGAAAGCTAAATTCCACTAATGTCAGCTGAAGGTAAAGGAATTCAGCAGTGCTGCCTGCTTCAGCTGTGGTTTTGATCCAACAAGTTCACAGAAAAAAACCTGTAATCTACTTTTGTTATTAATCTGCTGAGTTGCTTTAGCAGTCACCTATACCATGAGATACATCAGACTACCCTTTTTAGAGGTTCACAGAAACGCAGCACAGAGAAATTCGACCTCAGAAAATAAATTACCCAGGTTTTAAGAAGTAAAGTCTTTGGATGGTTTGAATATGAATTCTGACTGATGTCAACTGACTCAACTTTATCATTGACTAATTCAATAAAATGCCAGAAATGTTTCAATGGGAGAAAGCATATTGTAAAGAAAAACATTGCAAATATCCATATAACCAGGAAAATCATGCAGCATTTCTTTAGATGTTAATAAAGCTTAGAAGCACAAATGCCTGTCTTTGAGCACTAACTATAACCTACCAAGGCATAAACAACAGTAAATAATATGGCTACCAGACCATAATATACCAAGATATTTTGTAGTACAAAATCAAGGAATTTTAAATTCTTTGGATGGTAACAGGGACTTTCTTTTTGGTTTCCTAGGAAACAAAGTGGCCTAGAACTCCTCCTGTGCCAAGAAGCAACTGGGACATCAGGTCAAAGGCTTAATTAAATTTTATGTGAATTACTCAGCAGTAAAAAACAGTTAGTCTGCTCAGGAAACATGATGCTTCTTATGTCAATCAAAAAAGCACTTGGGTGGAAAAAACTTCCACAATTAAAAGACAAACACAAAAATAATAATCACAATAAAAAAGCACTGAGATATAACTGTGCCTGCTTTATAATTTAAGGAGCTAAGCATCAAGAATATTTCAAACTGCTAACTCTTTCTTGCAACTGATCTTTGCTGCCTGTTTCCTACCATCAGTAGAAATGACTTGTGAACAAGAAGAGGAGGCAGCTCCACACATTCGTCTGATGTATGCCATGGTCATGAAGTTCAACAAAACAAGTCTTAGATGCATCATTAAAATTTGTCTTTGTGCTGTCAGATGAAACAGGGCGTGTAACAGACTTCACAGTAAACTGTTCAAAATAAACAAAACATTATCTTGAAATGTCTCAGGGGACCTAATTTTTGCAAAGTATATGGAAAGGAGCAAAGATAGCTGCTCAACAGACATCTCTCCTCATGGTTTGCAAGCTGGCTTCTGGATGCTCCTCTTCACCAAACACATTTTGAGTACTAAAAGCTACTATTGAATGGCAGCTCCTCCATGCAGGCTGCTATGCCTGGACTTCTAAAGCCATCAGTTTTATATTTTTTCTTTACTTTGTGACATGGTTTGTACGGGCAGCAGAGCAGACCCCAAATCTGTTCATTTCACTGCTGAAATAGGGTTAAAGCCAAAGTTTCTACCCCAAATTTTGACACATAAATTGGACAAGGTTTTGACATTACCTCCTAATTTTCTTGTTTGTAAAGTATCCCTGTGACAGTAAAGCTTAACAATTTGCATTAATAGCAGATCAGGGTAACAGACAATGTAAACCTCATGTAACTACACATGAATGTGATGCAGATACCTCAATTCTTTGCAGATCAGATTCCTTTCCTTTCAAAGTTTCATTTAAGTGGCCACAATTTTAGGGGGACTTCTATGAACATAAAACATAAAACATTTGTGGATATATATGGAAAAAAAATTTAATACTTGACATGCTTTTAAAGAAATAAGTAGAAAAATGTGGGGAAAGCATCCAAAATATTGGAATAAATCTCTTTCTTACTGACTGAACTTCTCAGTGAAGCCATAATATCTAATTTTGAGGGTATCATCTGTTGGCAAAGAAATAACTGTCATATCACCATTTCTGTAACATGACTTCATTGGCAGACTGGAAAAGAACAGCCAGATGGTTTGCAGAAAAAGAGCCTTCTTCAATTAATGAATATTTTTAACAACTAACACCCCCAAAAGAAACAAATAACATTTCTGATAAATAAATGTGCTGTAATACTACTAGTTCTATCTTTAGAAGACTTCTCCCATATATACATCCTTCTATTTTAAGCAAAATTCATTATTTTACAAGAAGGATTTAGGTGAATTTCACATATGAGAAGGGGTTATTAGAACAGATCAAATGTAATATAAAATCTCTGCATT
Organism: Zosterops lateralis; assembly: GCF_965231275.1. Classification (NCBI taxonomy): domain Eukaryota; kingdom Metazoa; phylum Chordata; class Aves; order Passeriformes; family Zosteropidae; genus Zosterops; species Zosterops lateralis. Next base: position 30,414,461 of record NC_139765.1, read on the forward strand.
TCCCATTCCTAGCCTACATATGGCTCTTATGACTGTTGTTATTGATTTTTTTCCCCCAGATTTCTCTTCTGTTTGTAGCACCCTACTCACTAGGGATTAATATTTTACCAAGAAATTTATTTGCACTTGAGACTGAATATCAAATTTAATTTCAGGTCGTGAATTTTAGACTTTGCAATAACATGCAACAAGATTCCCTGACAGGACAGTCACTCTTTTATGATTAGCTTTTCTAATATTTTCATTGCTAATAGAATCTGGCTTACACTTTTGTTTTTCAAAGTGTAAGCCCAGGATTTTCAGGAAACATTTGAAAATGCTGAGGTGAATATTGTATGTATATACATCTAAGACAAGTACTACTTTTGAATATATCTGCAAAACATGTTCATCTTAATTGCAGACTTCAAGAAATTATTACAGAAAATGCAGACCCACCACTGAAAGAGGAAAGAGTGCAATTCATGATCCAGGGAAGAATGAAGGATTTAATCTCACTTTTCTCAGTCTTCTTAATGAAGCATTTCAGTAAACTATTATAATAAGGCTTAGCTGTGACCATTGATGTAAGTAAGGTAATAAGAAAAATAGAGGGTTTGATAAGTCAGATTCCCATGTCAAAGCATATGACCAATAGTGATAACTTTAATATAAACAAATAAATTAATAACCATCAAGGACTTTATAGAAGAGAAATCTGTGTTTGCCAGAGAGTCATGCTGAGACCCAAATGCAGGTTTAAATACAAATGTTTTATGGAATGTTCCATTTCATTCCAAATATCAAAAAGGAACATTTATCCTCATACAGGCCAGCATTATGAAAGAAATAATTTTTGGGATAATAAGATTTTTCAGGCTGAATATCCTGATGAAATTAACTTCAGAAAATTACCAGAAGAGCATTGACAACCAGGCATTCTTTTTAAGAGTTCATATAGATGGAATTCAAAGGCAATGGGAAAAAAAAAAGTAAATGCAATGAATATAAATATCTTATAAGAAGGTTGGCAGAAAAGAAACTATTTTAAATAAAATCTCCAGGGGTAAATAAAATAAAATAAAATAAAATAAAATAAATATTTTTTTATAGGATTGCAGAACATACAAGGCTATTTAAACCAACCAATATTTTGGGTTTTTTTTCAGGAAAATAGACACATGATTTTTCCCATTTCTGCTTTTACAGGTGATTATACCTTTAAATATGTTCAACATGCTTCTCTTCTTTCCATTTACCTCCCAAAAGATGAAGTTCATATTACCTGACTTTTTATGGGGCTATTGGTAACGGTCTTCCTTTTATTTTACTGGCTTAAACTGAAGCCTGCAGTCCTGCTGAAAAAAGGCTTTGCAGTACCAATATCATGATATTCCAACTGTTCATTCAATTCCAATTTTGTTTGCACTGTTGATTCAGCTCACATTAATGACATTAAGACATTTGCTTTTTTATTATATTTTTATGCAATATAATTTTTTTCCTTTTATATGTCCTAAAGTGGTTAATATTTACAGAATATCTGCAGGAATTAGAGTAAAATTGTTTATGTTTTGGTCACTGATAAGTTTGCTACAAAAAACTATGCCAGTGTTTTTTACAGGTTACATCACCACTGTAAGAGCAGAGCCTGGAATATTTTGGTACTTTTACTTTTAAAGGTTTGAGAATTTAATTTTTACTCTATGCTTCCATGAGTTAAATGGATTGCTTTCCACAATTATATTGCTTTATTACCTGGGACAATAATAAAATTGTCCTGGAAAGAGACACTATGATTTGCACTCAGTAAGGAGAGGCACAGAAATTATATGCAGCAATTGTGAATTCAGAGGTTTCACCATACAAAAGTATCTCAGTTTCAAACCACAGTGGTATTATCTCCATAATAAATTATCATATCCTTTAACCTCTCATCTTTATTCTGCACACTAATCCCTTTCTGCAGTCAATGCATTTAAAAGTCTGAAGTAATTTCAAATGGAAGTTATTAAAATATCTTCTAGGGTCCTAGTCAAGAAATAGTTCTGATGCAAGACCAAATATAAACATCAGTTGGTAAGATTTTCTGGGTTTTCCTTCCAGAATATTTATATATATATATATATATATATATATATATATATATATATATAGTGATTCAATAGCTTGTTCAGCAGTTGTACCTTGTATTTAATTGAGATTTCTGCAATATTCCTGTTTTTCACAGTGCAAAAATGGAGATATTATCCAGAGAGAAGTTATTTAGAAACACCTTTCTGTATGTATGTTCAATAAAGGTTACACTTCAGGAAAACATAATGCATTTTTCAATTCAAGGAGTTCTCCTGAACATAGTTTATATTTTCCTTCCTATACCTGCAATGAAGGGAGACTGATTTGTGTCATAGACAGCATGAAACTGAAATATCTCTGACAGAATTGCAGCAGTGCCTGTTAAGCCTGTGTGTGCCTGACTCATGTTGATGCAGAAGATGATTTCCATATGGACATATACAAATATGAGCATTGAAATTCAGGGCTGAAAGACCAAATCCTTGTGCTCTGGAGATGCAGGCAGGGTTCAAATGCCTGCATACATTTTTCCAACACTTTCTCTCCAGTTACTTCATTAGCTTACAACTTCCAGTTAAATGAGCAGAGTGGTTACATGAGTGTTGGTAAACTGTGACCTTTAAAACTAAAGCAGTTCTGAGTAACACAGGAAAAAATATATTGATTTTTCTTAGTTTCTGGTTTGAACCTGAGGTTTCTTGAAGAATCTTCATGTTATTCTGGGTCCTCTGAGCTGCTAACATGCTCAAATTACTAGTACCTTTTTCTAACCCCTCTCACTGAGTAAATTACCCTTCCAAAAATTATCCAACAAAAAATGTCTTTCTGCCTCGGAACTCTCCTGTCTTAATCCCTTGTGCTATCTTTGGAAATGCCTGCAAATGTGAGCAAATTATAGTTCTAGAAGATTCCATGGACCAATCTATATGCTTCAGCATGGCTTTTATTTCATTTGTATCTTTTTGTGGTATACACCTGTCACATGCTCATGCTTGAGAATACCAAAGATTCCCATGGGTGTTTCCATAATTACAGGCTTACAATATGTTTTCTAGAGGGTAAATTTCCATGACTTGCAAAATCATTCTAAAAGGTATCTGTTCCTAAAACTGGATTTTTGAGAATTCTTTCACCTCTAGTTTACACAGAGAGCTCACAGAGAACAGTATTTCTGAAACCCCAATTCAGAATTTCATCTTAGCAAATAGACAAGCCCTTGATATAGCTGTTTAGTTACTGGTAAAATCATTGTAGAATAATAGAAGTATCTATAAATTAGCCATATTAAAGTCTCTGGCAAGAATGTCTTTGCCTGGGAGAAACTGCTGCCTTTGAACTGTTCCAGTGGAAGTCCTGCTGATTGTAATGGAATGCCTTGCATGTGCCTGAAAACTGCTACAACTCTGAGGCTGTTTTATTTGATATTCTTAAAGGAATCTAATAAGTCTAGGTCTGTGACTGTGTGTATAGATGGAAAGTTGGAGTAATCAAAGGCTAAAGATAAATGCCCTCACATATATGAGCAAGAGATGGAAATTGGTACTCAGCTCTCAGGATCATAGTCTAGGGATTCACGCTCTAAAAGCATCCAACATATCACAATTAACTGGCACTTCTAAAAATGAAAACACATAGTTTTGATCAAGAAAATGTATATGCTAATAGTTAAAATTTTAGCATGCAAATAATGCAATTGGCTTCAATGGGTTACTATAAATTATGCTTATTCCTAAGGTTTTTGTTTGCTAGTTTCAGAAGAACTGGGATGTGAATAAATGAAATCATCCTTTGGGTTGCTCTCAGTCACACAATGACTCACCTGCCGAGCTGATAACAGAACTGTCTCTGCTGGATCTGTATTGCTTTCCCTATGCTTCTGGCACCAGCTCACTGCTAGCTCAGTATGATCTGCAAACTTAACATCACCATCTGCTACCACTCAAATGGTACAACTCTTTCCCAGCATTCCTGATGTTTGATGTGCCCAAATCAGAGATTTTAGAATTTGTCAGTGCTTTGAAACTGGAAAGTGCTAAACATCAGTTTTATGTCCATTCTGTTCTTAACACTTGCATAACTTGATCTGTATTTTGGAGGTGTCTGATTCTATAGAAGGTTAAAAAAGAAAAAGAAAAAAGAAAAATCAGGATGCAATGGTCACTCTGGGGATATATGTTTATGGGGTATGTTGGTGATGATTGTTGGAAGACATACCCTTCATGTATTCCTACTGACTCTGGCATAGCAGGAGGATAAAAAAGAAACACTTGTCTTAAATCATACGAAACAGTGAATCAGATCCTTGCCAATCTTGAATGGGAACAATTGATGTAAACACAGAGGACTGGCAGGAAAGTTAGCATTGAGAAAAAAACTTAAATGAAAATGCCATCCATAGAAAGATGAAATAAATTGTCGGTAAGCTTGTCTGAAAGAAAATTTGCGACTCTATTTTCACTTAAACCTGCACATTTGGCAAATCAGAAAGACTGCAAGAACAGAAGAGAATTTTCAAGACAAAACTTAAATAATAGTAAACTGACTTTCCTTGTTCCATGTCTACACCAACTCTTCTCCCACATGTTGATGACTGTGAAGGGGATAGTGAGTGAAGGCTGTTCACCAAACAGTGCAAGGAAGGGAATATGGAAACACACTTATATCCTCTAGCATGTGCAAGAACACCCCATTCACGCTCTTAACGCACCTCTAAATAAGTTTCCAGAGACTTTTTCTACAATCTCTTCAATCTGATGGGAAAATAAAGCAAAATGGAAAATCTTACTGTGATCCAACAATTTTAACTTAAAAGGACAAGACCCTGAGAAATACAGTCTAATGGCAAGGCCCTTCTCTAGGTGAGGGACTGGACTAGATGACCTCCAGTAGTCCTTATGACTCTAATCAAAAAATGCTGCATTTCTTAATCTTACTATCAAAGAAACATGCACTGGAAAGGGAGATTTGTTGCTTGAATGTTCATACATTGACAAGAAGAGTGGGAAGTTACTATCCCAGCCATGAATATGAGTTTTCATATCCACTGGGACAAAATGTCTGGCAAAACCAGTATTGTGTATTTCCAGCACATGATAAGGAAGTTAATAATAATGGATCAAGTGGTCAATGATACTTCCTATTCCTGGTATTCAAGTATCATAATATAAATGATAAAGAGAAGTAGTAGCAATAATAAATAAAATGTTGCCCTCTTCATTTCAGACACCTCATTGTTTCTCACTCAAGAAAAAAAGAAGTATAGAGTGTTTCAATAAATTTATCTTTATGATATCCCTCATAATGGTTTGTTCAGTATGTGCTGCAGTAGACAGTATACAGTGCCAAGAGATGACCTCTCATTTACTTTGTCCTGCGTCCCAGTTCACAAATAGCTACCAAAAAGCAGGGCAATCTGCACCTGAGTGTGCCGAGGTTGGTGCAATTGTTTGTGGTACAGTGCACACAAAAGTGGTACAGTGCAAATAAATCAGTAGAGTACAGACAAAAGAAGACATGCCTTGCCAAGCTTCCCAGAAAAGTAAAAATAAGATTTCTTTTGGAATTTGAAAGAGAAAAATAGTGGCTATTGTAGTGCAGGAAACTAGTAAAAAATTGTTGGCCTGACAGAAAGCTGATGCTGGGCAGAGAGACAATTACTGTCTATCCTTCTTTTTTATTCTGTCATTTCTGCCTAGTACATTTGTGTTACCTATTTAAGAACAGCTAATCCTTCCTAGCATGCTGAAAATGCATTTGGTGTTCTTGACTGACTAATTTTAATTAAACCATACAGAAAGTCCACCTCCTGACTGGCTGATCTGAGGTATCATATTCCCTGACAAAATTATTGCTACCTGAGAAGAACTCACAGGATTTAGACACAAAGAAATGAACATCTGGACCGAGAAATAAAATCTTGCCCTAAGCTTGGATCTAGATCTAATGAAGTGGATAGAAGGCTTACATTACGATTATCCCTTCAGATCTGGAAAGCACCTGTAAGGCTTTGGATAAGATCTAAAATTAAAACAACTACCCCATCTTCAAATATTTCTCCAAACTGGAAGAATGTTGGCTGACATATGCTAGGGCCTGAAGAGAATGAACTGTCCAGCCTGAAATATATCTGTTTTACTTGCTTTGTGTTATGTATCCTCCCTAAGGGAACAGATCCTCTCTTTAGGTACTTCTGGCTTCCTCCACATGCTACAGAAATCCCAGAAATAGTGGATTTCTTCCCACAGCCTGCTCAGTGTCAAACCTGTCTTTAGAGAAATAACTTCACATGAAAAGTTTCAGAAAAAGAATTTGTAGGTAAAATTCTTCCCTTTCCCAACTGATCCTCCTAGACTCAATTGGTTTTTCTGAAGGATCTAACAGAATACATAAGAATTGGCTGAAGACAATTTGGACAAACATTACAGGACCTCAGCACATGTGTTAATATTTGTACTTCAACATTTCTGGCTACCTTGGGTCTGGGAGGCCCTGTTACGACCATTGAAATTCCTTTAGAGAGAGCCAAGGAGACAGTCCCATGCCATTACCCACTGCTCAATGTAGTGTGTAACTGGAACTGAGGTCCCTTTCTGGGGATTCAGAGTGTGACAAAAATGCTGCTGGCCCCCTCTGCTAAACAGCACACATTCAACAGGGCCATCTGAGGCAAGTGCTGAGCAAACCTCTGTGGGTTTGCTTTGTTGGAATGAAACATGCATATGCACATATAGATGTGAGAGCCACAGCCTTCTGAAATCAGTGAGAGTCCTCTCATTGTTTTAGAGCTGTTCCAATAGCTTGTTAACTTGTTTTGAGAAAACATGCACTCAAACTTTGTCATTTCTGCCCTGGGCATTGCAGATGCATTCTTCTGCTCAATGTGACATTTCTTGTGTATAGCACAAATTCATCAGGTTCCTACCCATATATTTTTTCCAGTATTCATCTCAGAAATACCTAAAATGAGATCATGTTTTTTTAGCTATTACTTTTATGCAAAAGACTAAAATAAACATAACATCAGTTTGAGCTCCAGGAAATCTGAGGCTCTTTTGTCTCCTGACCATCAAAAACTCATCCTGAAGTCTGCCTTTTGGCTGCTGAGTCCTATGTTCTCTTCAAGGATCTTTAGAGGATGGACAGATGTCATATTTTGATATAATAAATTGAGCTTTCTAATATATACAGCTGAAAAGACTGCTTGATAACTTTGTAAGATAGGCAATTATATCTACACAGCCATGCTGTGATAGGCAGATGAATTAATAAAGACATGGTCAGAAATTGCCCTGGCTTTTAATATAAAGATCAAGTAGGAGGAAATTGCCAAATAGATCTCTTACTGAATCTTCTGGGTGTGAAATTTTAACTCATTGTGGTTGATATCTCTGGTTATTTTTGACCACAGCTATTTTCTTCAATAGTATATTTGCACAGAGCTACACAACTGATTGATTTACAGAAAGTTGATGTTCAGTTCTGTGTCTTTAGGACTTCATGCTGATCACAGATGCAGCAGATAACACAGTGATTTACCTGTGTGAACCCAGTCAGCCCTGTGAAACTTATAATTATTCCAATTAGAAAATTTTATGGAGTCCACAGAATGAAAAAAATTACATGAGAGCCTTGATTTTTTATTTTTCTTGCATTTACTGATAACACAAATTTTGCCATGTCTAGTTTCTTCAACATTGAAATTAAGTGGAAAATATAGTTTGGCAGCTGACTAATGGTTTTGTCACTTGCAAGAAAAGTGGATCTAGGTAGGAAAATAAAAGGTGTTAATGTTCAGCATGCTCAGCAAACCAATTTGGCTTTCAAGTCTGGCATGGCTGGTTTATACTATACTGATGCATATTGTGCAGCTAGAACCAGTGCCATCAAACATTTCCTTTACCTGTGTTTTTAAAATATATTATGCTTTCTCATTTTCTATACTGATAAAGAATAGAATGATTATTTTCAGTATTTTGAAAATTTACATCTATTTCACATTAAATTACCAGAGGATAGTTTATGTTTTGTTATAACATAAAGTTCTTGGAGAAAATGCACATTCAAATGGTTATTTTCCTATATGAGTTATACTTTCAATGCCTTGGATCTCAAACCAGCAAAATTATATGTTTCTATTGCAATGGAAAAACAGCAAGGATTGGAACTCTTGAACTACTGTTTGTGCACCAGGATTTAATAAGCAGTAGGTAAGAAATAAAGGACAGAACAATCCATATGGAGAAACCAGATCTCTTTTGCAGCACCTGGGATAAATTGGCTAGCTTTATTCACAAAAGACAGGAATTATTTCTGCAAAGTCCTTCTATGAGTGCTGTGACACTTTTCTTGCAACAAGAGATCTTGGGGTAGACTGTTGGGGGGCCAGGGGTGGGAAAGACTGCTGTTCCTGCAGAAAATCCATGCAGCCTGCTTTAAATGCTTCTCCTCCTTGGGAGATGCACTCCCATTTTGCTGCTGATGGGTGTTCCTTTGATGATAAAGGTGAGTCCTGAGCTATGAAGTCAGCGACCTGGGGCAATCACAGAGAAAAAGTACTGCTGATAAACAGTGAAACCTGTTGAACCAGTGCCCCAGGAAAAGTAAGAGATGCTATCATCAATGGTTCCACAGCAAAAAAAAAAAAAAGTATCTGAAACTCAGGTTTTGGCAAATAATTTTAGACACAAATACTCTTGAAAGAGCTAAGTCTGTGTTCTCAGACACCTTGAATTTTAAAATCCCTTCTTGGTAGGGCTTTGAGGACATGAATACCATCAAGTAATCACTTTTATATAGGTGAGATTTTGTTTCAGATTCTTGGAAAGGGTGCTTTGGCAAGATCTGACAAGCTGTCTGCAAAGCCAAACATTGAAAACTAAACTTTCAAAGAAAAACGTTTCAATGAAAGACAAATGAAGACATTTCAATTTCAATGCAAGTTTTGACACTCAGTCAAAAAGTTGGACAGTAGCCAGCATTTTATACCCTACTCAAGTCAAAATCCAAAGGCAAAGTCCTGCTCAGGAATCTGACTAACATTGCTCTGAGACCTCCTTCTAAGGCCATCAGGCCCAATTTAAAATGTCCTTGTCATTTGCCTAATGGTACTGGAGTGCACTGATCCATGTAATGTCTCAAACATTTACCATGGTAGAGGAAAACCTGAGTTTGGTTCTCTGTTATCCTAAAATTTTCTCCTGCTTAGAGCACTAGGATATGGGGAAGAGAAAGAGTATCTACTGAAACTGAGTGTGACAGAGAGCGCAGCTCTGCAAGCTTGTGTGTAAGGGCAAGAGTGGACAAAAGAGGCCCTGGCTTCCTGCTCCAGCTGCATAAATTTAATCTGCAAGAATTGGCTTGAGAAATCATCATATCTATTTAATTTTTTAATCACAGAATATGCCAAGTTGGAAGGGACAGACAAGGATCATTAAAATCCAGCTCCTGGCCCTGCACAGAACCATCCCCAAGACACACCATGTGCCCAAGAGCATTGCCAAATGTTTCTTGAGTCTGTCAGAGCTGGTGCTGTGACCACTTCTCTGGGGAGCCTGTGCTGCCAGCGCCCAACCACCCTCGGGGTAAAAGAACGTTTTTCTAATATCCAACCTATACTTCCCCTCACACAGCTTCAAGCCATTACCTCAGGTAGTATCACTGATCACCAAAGACAATATAGCAGTGTCTGCCCCTCCTCTTCCCCTTGTGAGGAAGTTGCAGACTGTGATGAGATCTCTCCTCAGTCTCCTCCAGGCTGAACAGACCAAATGACCTCAGCCACTTCTCACATGCCTTCCCCTTAAGGTCCTTCACTATCCTTGTATCTCTCCTTTGAACACTCTCCAATAGTTTAATGTCTGCTTTATATTGTGACCACCAAAAAGCAGTTGAGGTGAGTCTGCCCCAGTGCAGAGCAGAGAGGACAATCCCCTCCCTTGCCTTGCTGGCCATGCTGTACCTGGTGCCCCCAGGACATCTTAGGTTGGCCCTCCTGGGTGCCAGAGCACTGCTGACTCACATTCACTTTAATTCCCTTAGTAGAGTAGGGCAGTAGATCGGAAAAATACTGAAAGACACAAAGAAACTAGACTTATTTTGAAAAATGGATTGTGAAGAACCCCATGAGGTTTGACAGAGGAAGCTGATACTTCTCTTATTTTCAGGGGCTGGAATTCATATCCCTGGAGAGAGCAGGCCACATGGGTGAGGCTGAGTCTTTGTGCCTCTGCATACCTGTGAGCCTGCTAGCCCTGCCCCTGAAGAAAAGATGCTAGATTTTTGTTGTTGTTCTTGTTTTCCTTCCTCTTGTTTAATGGAAGCCAGGTATTAGCCTGGGCTGCTTGTTTAGATGCTCAGTTTAAACACCTAATCATTACCTGATTTCTTCAGAAGAGGAAATCCAATAATATTAAAAGCTATGCATTTTAAATAATGACTCAAGCATGACATTCTTAATTTCTGTGAGGGCCAGAGAGATTATTCAACGCATTTAAGGTATAAAAAAAACAAGTCGCATGAGCTGAAAATCCAAGTAAGTCAAGTGAAAAAAAAAATCAAAAATAATAAAATAGAAAAATTTTTTTTTTCTTTTTTTCTGCCTCAGGTTACTTGATAATAACATCCTATGAGGGATGCATAGTGATTTGCAATAATGATCTGGGGTCTCTTTTATGCTTGTTCCACACACATGAAGAGGACCATGGAAATTAATCAATCTAACCAAGAAAAGTGTAGGCCCGCAGGCTCAGGCATATGATCACCAGTATTTACATCTCTTCTTTCTGGAGAGTACAAGATCTTTGGGGGGTGGGGTGTGGAAAGGAGGTAAATACCAGAGGAGAAAATACCATAGGACTGGGAAGGTCATCTAAATAAATCATAACTAATGAGGCATCTGCTATTAAAAATAAATCATCATCTCTTTGTCACTATCCAATTTCCCATTAAATTAGTTTCTAGATAAGACATCAGGTTCAATCTTTTCCTATAAGCATTGATGCTTTACTATTGTAAAATGTGAGCACTGGAAGAATGAAAATGGTTGATGTGTATTAATAGTCAGACTCAGTAATCACACTACTTGAAAAAGTGTTCCTCTTGGTGTGTAGCCATTCCTGCTGGTGTTTATGATATACGAAACATAAACCAAACAGTTAACTCCTACCTCTACACTTTTGACAAGGTAGTGGATTCTTCACATACTGGTTGACTTTTTAAAACTTGCATACACTGTTAGTAGAAAAACAATACTATAACAAAAACTGTCAATCCAAGAATTTCATTGCAATCTAACAATTCTATCTTAATTAAAATGTCTCCTTGGAGAGAGTAATTTTCCCTCAAAACACTGCTCAGATGTGCTGGATGGCATTATTTTCCTAGGAATAATTTAATAAAATATCATTCTCTAACTAGTTAATCCACTTTGCTTGTTCCCTTATGTCCTCATTTCAGATTTCTTATTTCATTTGGAGTTACATTTCACTGAACTATAAAACAGAGTTATATAAAAGGTAGTAATTCAGTTTCATCAGTTCCTGGTGTTTGTATAACTGACACATTAGTGGTTGCCTTTCTCAGTGGCAGGGTTGGCTCACTTACAACAAGGGCTCCTCCAAATTTAAACCAGGCAAACCATAGGACAGGATTTTGCCCATCATATAGTTAGGTTGCACCTTTATCGTTAAGACTGTATTTTTTAGCATGTGACAGTTGCAGCAACACTGAGGAAAGGGCATTGCTTGATTAACTGTCTCAGGATTGTCATATTAGATGGATTGTTGAGGAAGTGCTTTTGTCCCCAGCACTCTCTCTCTGAAATTACTGGTTTCAAAAGCCAGCCTTGTTCAGCATGCAACTGTGTGTACAATAGATCATCCAGGTGTAAGGAAACTCAGTGGGACTGGTACAGGCCAGGAACTGTGTTACATTTTAATTGAAACTGCTTTCCATTGCCTCATAAACCTGCACCTTCAGCAATGCCTGAATTTTCCATCTCAAGGGAAATGAATTTGCATCATACCTCACCCACAAAGGGGATAACCCTACTGAGCAAATAGCTTCTGCCACTTCAGTGTAGCTGCTCACAAATGGGGCTGCTAAACCTTGCCATACCCCTATGGTCTGATTCACAGTTGACTGTGACCTTTTAAGACCTTTTTTAATAGTCTGCAAGCCCATAGTCATCAGCCATCTGTACTTTAATCCCCAGGCACAGTACAGCCCAGTGAACTTCCAGGGATGAAGCTGACTGCTTAATTTCTTCTCTGTTTGTCTTACATCTTGTTCAGCATCTAAAAACACATCACAGCCTTAAGCTCATGAAAGCACAAGAAATTTGCCAGCTGCAGCCCTACACTTCATTTTCCCTGTATTCTCATTTTCTTCAATTTCTCCACAGCATACAAGGCACAAGCAGCACACCCATAATTTTCCAGAATACTTTGCTTGACACAGCATGGGGAAACCTTGAGTATACTTTGGTGCTGCACTTTCAAAACACACGAGGCAATGTTCGAAACTTCAGTGTGAGCTCAATTCATGTCACATGGACTGGTGAGAAATGACCTCTTGGTTGGGGCTAAACATCAGTGAAGACTAAAATTTACAGTTAATTTCTGTGATCCTGTTCTGGTGTGGCTGAAGGGGCTTCTCTGACATTCCTGATTCACATTTTCTCAGGTTCAAAATGAAATCTACATTAGTGAGAAAGTTGATGCTGTAGTTTGCAAGAAGCATGTACTTCATTGCATTGATAAGACAACATGAAACTATTGTATGCAGTATGTCAGCAAATTGCCTGGGAGAAAGATAGACTATTTTACATGAAAAACAATTGTTACTCTGCAGTTTTAAGAGCCTTAAAACATGAGCATTTTTTGTTTTTTTAAATAAGTTATTGAAAATTTGATCAAAAATATCCTTTACCAGAAGGAATTAAATAAAAGGAGTGAAATTTATTCTGAACAGACAGAGAGTAACTAGAAGCCAGTTATGCTCCAGAGCATCAGAAGACCAAGAAAGACATTTCAGAAGAGAAGCAAAGTCCTCTTTCTTACAAAGTCAACTTCTGCTCACTCTCAGAGACAGATTTGGATAAAGCTGTCTGAAGGTAGATAATCTCAGTGCTGTGTTTTCAAAGGTATCTTCCACCCATATATGCTTATGTTGAGAGGAAACCAGTGACTCAAAGTGAGCAGCTCTGCTTTTCTTGGCTCAAGACACACTGAATAATTTCTTGCCTGCATTGTACAAAATTCCTTCCCAAACCAGGCTGTTCCTTTGGAACTAGTGACATGGAGTTCATCGGGAGATGGAGGTCAGGACCCTTGCCAATTTTCTGATTTGAACAATTGCTCTCACCATAAATGAAGACAAGAGTTGTGGTAATGCACCCCACACCTCCAGCAGGTGCTTCCAAATAGGGAAAGAGTTTCAGTTTACCTTTTGACGTTTCAGGAAGTTTACCTAGATTTTTCCATACCCTCCTGGCAGTGATTGGCCCAGTGCCAAAAGAGAATCACCTATTGGACTTGTCACCATTCTTCCTGTACCTCTCCTTATTGGCAGTAGGCTGGGTTGTCTCTCCTAAAACATTCAGTATTTAGGAGAGAGCATAAAGGAAGTAAGTGGCTTTTTGAAGTGTTCTGGCAGGGTGTCAGAGGTTTTCTCGAACACCTGTGTGTGGCTTTTCATTTGTTTTCTGTAGCGTTTGTTATTTTGTTATTTTTCTTTATTTAACCCTTTGCTTTACAAAACACCTCTGAAGAGCAGTCTCACTCAAATTAATTTTAGCCACTTCTCTGCACAAGCTGGACCCTCAGAGACTGATACATTTACATATGGTTCATTACACTCTGACCATGTGTTAAACTGTATCAAAGAGTGAGTATATTACAATTTTCCATTAAAAATTTCTAAAGCACTTATTCTGAAAAACCAACGTATTTTGCTTTGCGTTGAGTCATGTTAATATGAATTTATCTGAGATACTCTGGTGCTTTCAGGAAGCTGTGCTTCAAGTGCTGAATAGCACTGTTCACTCAGGATTCCTAGCTGGACAATGTTTTATGTATTCTAGGTTGGGGCAGGCATGGTTTTAGTGCAATGCACAGCCTCAGGGGAGACCATGTGCTGCCAGGGGCCAGGTAGTCCCATACCCCAGCCTAGTCCATATGAAGCATCCTTGGGGTCACTGTGCTGGATTAACCAGTGAAAAGCAAGCATGTGGATTAGGTTTTCAGAGGAGGTAGAACAAATCTTTTCAGAATATATTACAAATACGGGAAAAATACTATATTGAGAGAGATAAAACAAAAAGGGATTTCACTGATCTGTTATTGAAACACAAGTACAAAGCAGGAACTGAAGTTGCTGGAGAAAACTTCCACAAGTTCAGAAGACACCTAACTAAAGCAAGGGGAACCCTTAAAATAAATGGGAAGCTGGACAGGAGCAAATGCAGATCCAACCACTGTGGCTAATGCTACGTTTTCCATTTGTCTAAAATGGCAGATTATATACTCTTCTATATAGTTTACAATTACAGTTACATTCTCATTGGCATACAACACAGAGAAAAATGCAAACAGACGTTGTTTTACTTGTTCCTTAAGGTGGCTAAAATGTTCACACTACTAACTATACTTATTAACCTCTAGAAAACCCACTGTCCCCCATTAACACCTTAACATCTAATTTCTAACTGGACCACAGGCTTCATAGTTGGCCTTGGTGTGGGGCCCAGGCTGGGTTATCTCAACCCTCACTCCAAATATCTACACCTAACATACCTCTGCAGTAGCTCTCCCTATTTTACATGGACTGGGCCCCAAGGATGAGGATTTACCCTCTAGTTCCCACCTCTTTTAGCTGCTGATTTGGACTGCATGAATGGAAGTTTAGTCTTGTGTAAAGAGGCATTAGAGGTGCTTCAAGGCTGTAGGTTATTCAGTGAACCTGGTACATCAGTGGGAAAATGAATCCGAGAAAAACAAAGCACCTAGAAACTCTCTCTATGAAATTTGGAAGATGACCCACTAAGTTTGATTTGCTTGTTTTGTGGTGCTCCCAGGGGCTTTGTTTTGTTTAGAGTTTGGTATTAAGTACTCTAATTGTGATTGTAGATGGGGACCTTTTGAATTTGCATAATCTTCTCATGGGACTACAGCTGCTAATTTGGTGATTAATTATCCATATTACACACTGTTTATTTGACCATGCCTAGATTAATTTCTCTTTCCAAGCAAATCACATTCAGATATGAATTTGCATATCTTGATTACATTTTAATGCCTTGGCTATCATTGTTTCTTCCCTGGATACCTCATGAGATTAGAGCAGAGTGCTCAAGCATGGAATGATGGAATGTCTTAAATGACATTGCGTATCACTGGACAGACCATGCACATAACTCCATGTTAATGGAAGAAATGTTCCTTTTACTATCAGAGAGGCTATGACACCTAGACTGCAGATCCTTTGTTAGTTTTGTGGCATTATTACTTAAGGTGATATGAAGAAAATAGCTCATTTATGTTTAAAAATTTAAAGGATATTGATGTTTGTAGATTTTCATCTACAGTAGAACTTTTCCAAAATTTTTCCACTTTTATAGGAAGAATAAACATATGTAAAGCTTCTCTCTAATTTAACAGTAGAAGTCACTGGTATAGCATATGTATTCTGAGAGCAAGGTTCAGCATGCAACATGGAAAACTATTGAATATATTCCAATAAAATGCAGAAAACCAATTTGTTCCTGATGTGATTTTCTGAGACAAATTTTTGCAGGAATTGCATTCTAACACAGTTGGAATCTGTGCAAACAAAAGGAAAAATTATTTGTTTATTCATAAAAAAAGTTTCCAAGGATCACTCTAGTATTCCAACATACCACTAGGAAATTCTCTTTATAAGGCAAGGTGCTTATCCTGAATAACTACAGGTTATATTTGGAATTTTGTTTGTCTCTTTTATTTACTTTTACAGCACATGCACTACAGAGGCACTATAGCTGGATATAGTCTTAAAAACAGAATAATATTTATTGCATAAAGCATGAATTTTTATAGTTCTTATGATTTAAAAGAGTGTTCTCCTATGTACATTTGTCTATTTCATCACAGCAATGATCTGTACGCAATATAAATTACTAAATGCAGTACATCACTGCTGTAATGGTAATTAGTTCCATCATTCTTTACCAGAAAATTAAGGCAAAAAAATACACTGAGATCTCCAAACTTGTGGTAACACACAGGCTCACTTGGGAAGGGAGAGGAATGTTAAAACATTAACTTATAGGAATCATAACATTAATTCTATTTTATCTCTTCTAAGCTCTCCTCCAACTACTTGTATTAAGGAAAAGAAAGCTAGCAAGTAAAACTGTAACTATTAAAACTTGATAAACTTAACATATTCCTATCCTTTGGAGGGGAGTTTTTTGTGTGTTTAGAGCATTTTATCACCATATGAAAGTCAATGACTCCTATCCACAGAACATTTCAAGAAGTATGTCAAAATATTGGGAGCCTGACCCTAAAAACACGTCCCTGTTAAAATCAATTTGATTATTCATATGAGTGAAGTTTTTCACATGTGTTAGTATTTGCTGTAGCAAACCCTTGACCTTTGGCTTTACGGGAAGACAACACAGTTGTCATGATTTCACAATGTAAATAGACACTATTAAAAGACCCAAAGTAACAACATAGGCTTACTGGGATTAAAAACAAAGCATCATAAATGTTTATGGGTATCGCAAATAAAGAGAAAATTCAAGTTCATGTGAGCTCTGCACATTTTTTGTTTGAAGTCCAAGTTCATGGACTCTGCAGCTCTCCTCATGAAATGCCTGCCAACACTTACATGCATATTCCCATATCAGTTTGATCCTCCTTTTAAAAACAAAACTGTGTTTTGTTGCACAATGAAGATGAAAAACAAATTAAACCAGAATTAGTGCTCCCTAGGGAATAAAAATCAGCTTTGGAAATTGCATACAAGCTTTTAATCATTATATTTTATATTACAAGTCTTTCAAAAGCCAAAGTAACATTTAAAAAAGGAGTGGGAGGGAGACTACATCATGAAGCCCCCAAACACAATAAACAAAGCTGCTGGCTAACTTGACACTCTTCTCTTTCCAAAACAGTGTTCTTTGTGTTGTCCTCAGTGAGGCATGAAGGGTTTGGATGA
Organism: Zosterops lateralis; assembly: GCF_965231275.1. Taxonomy (NCBI): domain Eukaryota; kingdom Metazoa; phylum Chordata; class Aves; order Passeriformes; family Zosteropidae; genus Zosterops; species Zosterops lateralis. The sequence goes on from NC_139765.1 coordinate 30,431,717, forward strand.
AATTCTTGCCAGATTGAAACCAATGTTAAAAACTATCAATTTTCAGCCAAAATGTCATCCTCAGTATTAAATTAACAGAAAGAAAGGGGAAGAAAACAATGACCAAACAGGCCCATAGCTCAGGAAGTGGAGCCTGCTGTGGGCTGCAGCCACCAGCTGGGGATGCTCTTGTGGCTCCCAGGCTTGACCCTGCTGGGCAGTGGGTCACCCTGGTCCCTGCTGCTGGCATGGCCCAGAGCCTTGCACAACCATGGCAGCTGCTCCAACCCTTCCTGGAGTCAGTGCTCCAACCAGCAGCAGTTTGTCTCGGCAAGTGTGCTTTGCCAGCTTAGGAGGAGCAAACAGGAGGAGGACCGTCTCTAATAAAGAGCTCTGCTGAACTTGGAAACACTTGGGAAATTGTGCTAGAGGAGGGTCTGAATCTTTTCAGCTGACAATCTCTGTCAAACCCCCACATGTACATGTACTTGAGCACAGTGTGAGTTAATGCAGTAATGCTCTATGCTGCCATCAAACCTATAACCCCTAGCTGAGGAGCAGCTTCCCAGAAGAATCTTATTCACATTCTTTCCCTAGAATTCACTATGAAGCCACACTAGTCTAAAAACAAACAGGTCTGAGACACTCAGATAAGTGTTTTTCTGTCAGACTTCAAGACAAGAGATGGCATCTTGAATTTGACCAAGCTATTCTTATGTGACAAAACTAGGAGAGAGCTCAGTAAGAAGGCAATGAAAAAAAGTCCATTGTTAAGGAGAAAAGCTGAAGAGGACAAAAAATTCCCAACAAAAACAAACCACTCTACCAAACAATTCAAACATTTCTTTGAGCGAGCTATCCTGCATGAAGCCAGTAAATATTGCTCTTTCTGGTGTTATAAATTGGGTATGTATTTATTACTTGGATGTGTTCCTTAGCACTATGTTTCTTCTGATAACAAAAAAAAAAAAAGACAAATATAGAAATTACTGTACATGAAAGAAATTAAGAATGTTTTTCCAAATGCCCTGGAACTTTTCATTACCTCTCATGGACTAGGTTGGAAGTACTCCTATTGTATTTTTAAGACATGCAGTAAGTGTACCTGCCTCTAGTACAGGTATGAATGTGTACCTGTAACTTTGAGTCTACCTACTATATTTACAAATCAGCATGATGATAAGCATTAAAAGTCAAAGGCACTGCAGTGAAATTCTGTCAAAATTTAATATGCAGCCTTGTGGTGTTTTTTCTCTTTATATTTTGTATATTTTACTTAGAAAAAAATTCTCTATACCTCTGCTACTCACATACAACATGTGAAACCTTGTATTTTCCTCAGCCCACTTTGAGAAAAACTTTAATAGACATCTTTAAAGCCTCCAGATTTATGTAAATGTAATGTTTATATATGAGAAACACCATTTTTGGGTGGTAGCTTCTATCAATTGCATCTGTCCACAACTTTCTTGTATGTTGTTCTTTCACTTTTCAAAGCATTAGCTCTCTCTCTGAGAAAGTGTTACTTTGAACTAGCACATACCCTTTATAACCTTTGTAATCAGTCATCTCTTGTGTATTAGCTCAGACATATTTCAGCAATTTTGTACTGGCAAGGGGCTCTACTAAGGAGCGGGAAATATATAAAAATATGTGGATGCCATTCTGTGTTAGAGTTCAACCTGTTGGAATCAACCAACACTCGATATGTATTAATCTTTTGAACAGTTATTCACAAATGGCAAATCACAGAATCCCAGAAAGGGTCAGGTTGGAAGGGACCAGCCAACCTGATCCTTTCTGAGGGTCGTCTGGTCTAACCTCCCTCAAGCAGGGTCATCTCAGAGCACATGACACAAGATTGTGTCCAGATAGTTCTTAAATAGTTCCAGTGAGGAAGACTCCACAACCTCTGTGTGATCTGTTCCAGTTCTCAGTCATATGCACAGTGAAGAAGTTCTTCCTCATGTTCAGGTGGAACATCTCATGCATCAGTTTCTGCCCATTGCCTCTTGTCCTATTGCTTGGCACCACTAAGCAGAGCCTGGAGAACTCCTCTGGGCACCCTTCCTTCAGACACTCACAGACATTGATGGTCTCCTCCCAGTCATCTCTTCTCGAGGCTGAACAGGCTTAGCTCCTTCAGTCTTACCTTGTAAGAGAGAAGCTCCCAGTCTCTTTGTCACGCTTTGCTGGACCCTCCCCAGGAGCTCCATGTCTCTCTCTTATCCTGAGGAGCCCAGAACTGGACACAGCACTCCAGATGTGCATCACGTGGGCTGAGTAGAGGGGCAGGATCACCCCCCTCGAACCTGCTGGAATGCTCTTCCTAATGCACCCCTGGATACCATTGGCTTTCTTGACCATAGGAGTGCTGCTGGCTCACAGATATCTTATTGTCCACCAGGATGCCCAGGTCTTTTCATTTCTGATTCATATTCCCAACAAGAGGAAGATACTACGTATTTTAATTACATTTGTATAATATTAATTGGATTAAAATATGCAGGGTTTTTATACTATCAAAACTTTTTTTTTTTAATGTTTAACATTTGTGACTTGCATTCCTAAAAACCATTATTTAGTCATTACTAAGAATGTGTTTACAAGATATTTTTATACAAAATTTATGACAGGAAAACAAAGCTGGTTGGATGGCAAAAGTAAAAAAAACATAGATTCTAATGAATAACAGCAAAATTGTTGTTTTATGTCTGCATTTGGGACAATGCTGCTATTGAAAACAAGAGTCTGGGAGACATATGGAGAACAGCCCTTTGGAAAAAAATGTCAGTGGAGCCAAAACTGAGCTCATGGGTTGCTCACCACAGTAGACTAAAAGGAATGTCTGCCCAAGAGTTGACAGGTGCCTGTAGGATTATTCAGCATCCTTCTTCATGTCTCTCTTAATCAGGGTGAAATTAAATCTTCTGCTAATCAGTAGACCAAACCAGGGTCAGAGTTGCAGATGATGTAGTCTCTGCCTCCTTTTGCTCTTTCTTCTGATTGAAGTAATGTTGAGCAGCACTGTGACCTCTTCACTGATGGTGGGAGATGTGAGATGTGTGTGTACCAAGCCTTTCTTTCTGACATCTTCCTAGCTCTTCTTTCTGCTTTATTAAGTCACTTACATGCAGAGAAGTGCTGTACGCTGAGCTATAAAACAGTATACATGTGTTAATTTAGAAATTTACCTTTAAATTTGCCTTTCCTTGAAAGCCAGCTCTTGGTTAACTGTTGCAGCATTGGGGACTGTGACACATCTTTTTAGGTTCTGTGATTTCAGGGCAGATATGGTGCAGAAAAAGGAGCTGGAGCAATGAAAATTAAAAATCACTTTAATGAGGAATAAAATAGGCACGATGCCCAGAAACCAAACATAGAACTCTCAGGACAAAAGCCATACACTGCATGAGGGTGAACCCCAAAGACCAGAAATGAGAGGGGAGGGGCAATATATAGGCTTGGGGTAGAGGGTTCTAGAAACATGACCAAATATTGACCATTGACAACCAATAGGGGATCAGTACTTAGGTTCATTAACACAATAACAGCAAAGGCTCCTGGGAGGATACTTCTAGCTCACCCTAAGTTAAACAAATGTCTATCAGGGCTTGAAGCCAAGACCTGGACTACTAGGGGCAAGATCTGGCTGGCCTTTTGTCCCCGCCAGGCTGCTGCCTACAGGTAACCTGTCATGGTCCATCAGCCCAATGGGCTTCCCCATGCTCTTGGAAGAGAGCTCTTGGTCAAGCAGGAAAGACCAGGCTGCTTGGGGTAAGAACATTTTCCTCTGCCCTGCCCTTGCTGCTGGCTCCTGGAAAGCTCCCATGGGGACCAAAACCCATCAGCCTGGGCAGAGCACTGGCTGGTGTGTCCCAGAAGACACCAAACTGATCCCTTCAGAGTGGAATCTGGAAGCCTTAGCCAAGGCTCTTCTGGCACCCACCTGTCTGTGGAGGACATCAGCTGGGGCCAACCACCCAGAAGTCTCAGACTGCCCAGGACAGCCCTAACCCAATAGGTCTTGGGATTCTACTGTAATGAAGATGAGGAGGCTTTTTATTCCCCTAGCTCCCCCTTCCACCAAAATTAATAGTCTGGAGACAGCTTAAGAGCTGTAGCAAGTGATGAACTGCAGCTAATTACTGTATACTTTTTAAATCCACACTTTCCTGCCCCCAAGCAGATTCCCTGTGTTATCCTCCCACAAACAGTCCTGCTTTGGAAATATTGAAGGTGGGGAGGTAGTGTGTGAATATTTTTAAAAGCCTCCTGATAACCTGTGGGTCACAACCATGAGAACATGGTGCCTCCCACTGTTACAGGAATTCCCTTTTAATTTTGTCAAAAGCTTCTTAAATCTGTCAAAGCTAGTGACATATTTCGCCTGAACTATTGCTCCACCAAATTAGCAAACATATCTGCATAAGCATTCTGATGCTGATTCAGTGAGTAATTAACCAGGTACCTCAAGGTCTTCTAAATCAAGAACTTTGTGCTGATGGAGGAGCCTTGTAAATTCCTGAGTTAATTTTAACCTTCTGTACACATCTGCATTTCTTTCATACTTTCTCAAGCTTCAAAGACAATTTTTATCTTCTTGAGGCAGAGAAATAAGTGTTCATATGTCATGATGGTCCACCCTGATACAGTCTGAATGACCTTCATGCTTTGTAAATTATATATAATCAGTGAAACTGGCTCTGATGTAAGAGATCCCTTGTTGAAAGGTGACAAATATTGACCTTGGGTCAATACTGTGTATGACCTTGGGCATACACAGTAGCAGTGCAAGAAAAATGGAATACTAGAATTTGGGAATAAATAAACAACTTACACCACAACAGAAGAGGTCAACAGAAGTTAGCTAGAGACAGAAAATTATTTTGATTTAAATATGGAAATCAAATTATTGTATGAACCATGCTAGAAGAGAGACTTCTTTTTGATAAGTAAAAAATCTCTTTGTCACATTCCCTGAAGTATACAAATACTGAATAGTGCAGCTGGTATGTTGTTCCTTTAAATTTCTCTAGAACAATGCTGTACTTCCAATAGGAACAGCCTGACCTCTTTAATGTAAGAGATCACTGTACTAGCACAGAGAGATCACTTACTTGGTGAGCCAGGCATGCTTTTCATTAAACCTGCCTCATAACCTAAATTCTCCAAAGTGACATGGGTTTAAATGCTGAGTGAACTAGAATCATGTTTTGGTCAGAGGATTCAGAGCTGCCTCTGGTGCTTCATTAAGCTGCCTCAGCAGTGCGTGTACCAGGCATGAGAGCATGGGTAATGTTGTTCACTATGTTCTGTTGAATACCAGAGTCAGGCTGGTCAAAACCAGAACCAGGTTGTTTTGTGTTTATTTGTTTATTTTTTAATATAATTTGGAGTCAATTTTTAACTTTCATGTTTTATTTTTTAGCCCTTTCCATTTCCTATTTGACATTTGAAAATTTTCATTTAATTGGAATCTTAAACAATATGAAGAAAATTCTCTTCAAAATGGTCTTTGGAAATATGTAGAGCCCCTCATGCCATTAAAGGAATTTCCAACTGCCCTGCCCTGGAAAATACGGAGAGGCTGACTGGGATCTAGAAGGGCTGTGGCTGCACTCCAAAAAGACACACTGTTACAGAAATATTTGTTTCTGTGCAACAGTAAATTGGAACCACCTTTCTACCTTTCTAACAATTAGCATTCCTTTCTGGGTGAATTGATGTGAGAAAAATACTTTGGTTGGTGTCAAGGCAGCCCCCTTCAAAGCCATAAGTAATGTTCCATGAGAAAGTTACCTGTCTGTCCTTGGATAATAGTCTATCATGTTAGCTGACAGATTCAGGTGTCAAGAATCTGGATTATTTAGATAATATTAAATCAAACAACTTGGGGAGAAATAAAAAAAAACATTAATTAACAAAATAATATATTTAAATAAAAAATCGATTTATAACAGCCACACATGAAGTCTGATAAGTAGAATATCTTATTTGACTACGATATGTCTTATTATATATATGACCTTATTTAACTATAGATAAGTCTCACAGTATCCTGCTATGTCATATAAATTGGATTTCTGATCCTTTTTGTGCATGGTCATGGAAGATGTGTAGGTAGGAGAGTAACAGGTAGAAGGGCACTGTTGTGAGACAATATGCTTGAGACAACCTTAATATTCAATCTAAAGCTCCCAGAATAGAAAAGTGGAGCCAATATTTAATTACTGTGACTAAAATTATGTATTTTATCAGCTGTAAACAAAATAAATCACATTTCTTATGATGAAATAGAATACAAATACTTAGTTTTGATTTTGAGGATGCCAGAAAATTAGAATCCAGTTACATTGTGATTAATTGATTCAGAATGGTTCTTGAGTAATTTTATGCTGAATGAGAGTCCATTCATTCAATTTGTTATTCATTCTCTTTTCATAGAAACCACAGTGGCCTCAGGTAAAAAATTACATTGTGTATCATAAAATATAGATCTTTAGAAAAATAAGTTATATTTCCAAGATAAATGAACACCCTTTAGGACAATGCCGTTTCAAAGACTTGAGATTGATTTATGTGTTTAAATAGAAAGAGTTGTTCCCGTGAATTTGTACTTCTGCCTACCTGCAAGAATCAAACAAGTAATCAGAATAGTCTAATAAAGACTGGTATAAGGCATGGTATACAGGCAATATCTCTGTAAGTCTGTATGTCAGCCTGAAATATGTCACAAAGATACACAGTACCCATCCTGTTTCTGGCAGTTATCAGGAAACTATAATTAACTAATGATTAATTGTGGGAGGTACACCTGAAGTTGTTAGGACCTGTAGGCATTGGCAGGAATTGTGTTTATTTTTTTTCATATTTCATCTTGTCAAACTGCATTAGGACATAAATTGTCATAGTAGCTTGTCCTCTATGACAGCTGACAGGATCACACCATGAAACAATGCACATGGAACAGTGGCACACAATATACCAAACATGACAGCAAAGATGGACTTTGGGAAAATTAAAGCAAATATGTTTCTTGAAAAATGTACATGGAAACACAGTGTGATCAGTAATTTGCATTAAACAGAAACATGTCATCTTCCTCAATAGCTGCAAGGCTACTCAAAGGGAAACTCTCTTGCTCTTGCAAACTCACAGCTGTATCTTGCCTCTCATGACTGAGCAGGGAACAGGAAGAGACGTAATTCTCACAAATTTTGGCAAGGCCTGCAAATACTCCTAACTCTTAGCTGCTCAGTTATCATGCAATTACTTTTTCCTTGCACATAATTTGATCGTGCTGGTATATGAAAACTGATGTAATATGCAAGATCTACTTTACCTTGTTACTAAGGTGTGCAGTGATCTAATTGGTCTGTGTCTGTTCCTGGTCCACCCCATATGCCCTGTGGAGTAACTCAGGCATCCATCTGCACTCTCTCTTGTTAAATTCCATTCCACACAAGGAAAACTGCTTGATGTGCAAAATTTTTCATTGTGATACATGTGATTACTGTTGTTTACAGCTGATGAAATGGATAGCTTTATTCACAGTAATTAAATATGAGCTTTATCCTTTTCTGGGAGCCATTAAGCTGTTAAAAAGCCATTTAAAAGAGGTCATCTCACAGCAGTGCCTGCTTCAGCATCTAACAAAATTTATTACACTTGAGACTGAACTTTCCAGAAGAGGATTAATTTCCTGCTTGCACTGTACCATCCCTATATGTGGATGTGTTACTACTCTCAGACCTGCTGAGCTGCAACCTCTTGCTACAAGAAGGAAGGAGTTGTTTACCCTGTCCTTTCTCCTTTCTCCAGCCTCAGTGTGAAGAGATGCAAGCCCATACTCCAAGCTTTGGCTTTCTGGGGACAGCAGAAGCAATATGGTCCCCTTCTCCTCTTCTGCGGGACAACACACTCTGCTACACTCTGTCTATAGTGTGCTTAGCCTCGGTGAGAAACCCTCCTCCAGGAGATCAATTTTTGCAAATGGAATAATCCTGTGGCAGATGGAAATGGTATGTTCAAAACAGCATCCCACACTCATTGGTAATGATCCTCTTACATGTGTGAATTTATTATCTCTGTAGGGGCAATTCTGAATTGAGTCATGAAATAATCCATGGTTATCTTTAAGGATGACACGAAACTGCCAGGCATAATGCAATGATTGATGAAGACAGAATGTCGACAAATGAATATATGATCTGCTCAAATTAAAAGAAAATTCAATTCACAGGCTGAAACAGCATTTAGATAGCATTAAGTATTAGATAGAAGCCAACAACTCAGTGAAATTCAGTAGTGAGAAGTGTCTCCTATCTGTGGCTTTTCTGGATTTTGTAAATTTATTCTACAGATGTAATTATGCACCTACAGTTATCGTGTATGTTCTCATTTTTTCACTTGTGACATAGTATTTTAAAACCCATCTTTTTTAACATACATTCTACAAAACATTCCTTCTCATAAATACAATACATTGCATTTAACATACTCCTAAAACATACACATGTACCTGTGTATGTTTTTCTATGTATTATTTATATTTTGGTATGAACTCATTACACAAAACAAGAAAAAATAAGGAAGGCCTTTTGCAGAAGATAACTCTGCATAATATTTTGGTAACCAAATATGCTTACTTCATTACTCCCTTTGTATATACGTAGATCAAACAATCTCCCTACAAGTTTACTCACAGAAATAGTGTTTTTATTTCAGAGAACACGTTATCATCGAATCATAGAATTGCTGAATCATAGAATCGTAAAATGGCCTGGGTCAGAAGGGAGCCTAAAAATCAACTACTTTCAACCCTCCTGCTGTGGACAGGGGCAATTTTCTCTAGACTAGGTTGCTCAGAGCCTCATCTAACCTGGCCTTGAACACTTTTAGAGATGTGGCATCCATAATTTCTTTGAGCAACATATTCCAATGCCTCACCTGACCTTTGTTGCCCTTGTATGCTGCTTTAGTGTATTGACTTGGTCGCTTTCTCTGTTTTTCTAAAATACTTGTCATGCAATGACATTATTGGACTCAGGGGCAAAGACAAGACTGTGGGCTTGTCTCTGCACCCAATTCTGAGACTGCTGTTGGACAGAAGGGTAGAATTCCCAACAGCATAAAGACATTTCACACCAGGATGCCAGTAACTAAAGTTTCAGGATGCACTGGGATATGATTTTATATTAATTATTGCATTTTTACTGTGAAAAACTGCATCTCATTTTCCCAGTTTTTATCCCTTGGACTTCTGCTGAATGTAAACTGCAATAGATAAGCAACTGCCTTTAAATGACATCACAGATATCCCATCTTAGGCCTTGCAAAACTTTATAGGTCAAGGAAGAAGCTCCTCACTGAAGTGAATTATTACTGAGCATGTTAATTAAAGTGTGGTCATTCAGAGAGGACAGTTCTGGAAGAAATATCTGACACTTTTGAATACATATTCACCAGTGATGAGTAGAAGATTTGGGGGTTTTTTTGGTATCCATCTAGACATTTGTTTCTCTATCTGTTTCAATTCAAAATTTTCTAGCTCTCAAAGAAACAAGTCCTTGAATATATACATTACTCCAAATTATTCTATGTTGATTAAATGGATTTTATGATTGAAAAATGTAGGTATTGTATAATAATTATTAATACCAATATTATTACTACTTTGTTTGTGCATCCTTATAAAAGTGTCTAGGGGTTTAATTTTGGCAAAGAAGTGGATGTCTATGTGTGTACCTATGTTATGCTAACAACCTTTCTGTCTGCTCTTACCCAGTTTAGTAGCATTTTTACTTTGAAGGGCAATTCTAAAATTGTCATGAAAAATAATATCAGTAATAATAAACTTAAGATCTTTTCATTAACTCCACTGTATAAATCAGCACACTCAAATCACAACCAGAACACAAGATACTTGAGGCTGACCTTATTCTTCTTGATAGCGTTAGGGTCTTCTTAGAGTTAAAGAACATTCGGATTCATTCCCTTAAGGTTTTAGACATGCTCTTGAAAAAGATTCCAAAACAATGTTGACCCATACAGTACTTTATTTTAAGGGATTTATTCTGAATCTGCTTTTTGTTTTGCTTCATATGAAAAATGTGTTAATGCATTGAAAGTGCTGCATACCTGCAGGAAAAATGCACTCAAACCTAAAGGTGACATTGAGAAGCAAAACAAAAAGAAAAGAGGATTTGAAGTGACAGGCAAAGCTAGAATAGAAAATATCCTGTTCAGAACCTGGTATTTTATGTATGGCCATTAGTTTCATAAGTGATGGTTCATTGGGAGGACTTTAACCAGGACTGGAGCCCCATGGCACCAAGTGTGGACATGAAACACAGCTCCCACCTTAAACAACATCCCATAAAGCTAACAAGTAAAAGTAGAGTCTAAGGAAGAAAGGAAGCAAAACCAAAGCATGACTAGTACATTCCATGATAGTTTCATCTCTTATGACTGCTGTCCTAGAATTTGACAAATCCACCTATGTCAGTTGTCTCTCTGATTTTCTTTGGTTTTGCCTTGGAAGCCAAACCCAGCAAATTTCAAGGCACCCAGCTTACATCTGATAATTACATTTAGCTATATATTTTTTAAATGTCCTAATTTTTTTGAGAAGTGAAGCACCCAACTCCCAACATTTCCAAGCAAAGTAGTCTTCACAGACTACTCAGAAAGATGATCACCGTGGTGTTTGCAGTACTGCTGTAGCAGTTACCTGATTTAAAAGAAGGTAGAAAACTTTATTTGCTGAAATGATCACTGGAATATGCCCTGGCAAAAGTACCTACTGCCAGCTTCATCAAACTGGAGCCACAACATTACAACACTACCACAAAACTTAGTGATGATCTTCCTAGGTTATATTTGGACTCTGTGATGGGGTTTACGTAAAATAACTACAGATATTGAAAACCTATGGTACTCAATAGCCAGCATGAATAATGAATTGTGGAAAAGGGGCACTTGAAGGTATACTTTATCTCACCCAAATGGAAAAGTCCAAAATTGGTGAGATGAATTTCCATTTTACAGCAAAATCTATCTACATCTCAAAGTCAGTTACTCGTTTCAGAATAGTAGCCCAGACTACCACTCCTGTGAAGATTAACCCAAGATTGCTACCCAATGGGTGACAAGAGTGCCTAAGTCTCCCCTGTGAATCTACTGGAAGGGGATTTAAATCATGCAAGTGCTAATTTAATAATGATCCTATAAATAGATTGTGTATTACTCACTTGAAGCAATTCAGTACAGTACAAATCTAGGTCAGAAGTATGTCAAATGAACTGTACCATTCTTAAAACAGAAACCTTCATTTTTCGGCTAATGAACAGTAGGCTGTATGTTAGAGGATTTTTTAAATAATTGCAAAATACTCACAATTGTTCTCTTTTCAGGTGCATCATATGCACCTTGTGATTGGTGTGAACTAGAAGGCCTCTTTTAAGGAGTAAGGAGAAAAATCAGCAGCACATTGGTCCCAAACTTCTTTTCCAGTTGCATACTAATTATGTATGTGTCACTGCCTTCACATATTCACCACAGAGAATAAAGGCAATTAAAACCTTCTTACGCCAGAGATACTTGTGGCTATAAAGAGGATATTGTGACCAACATATGGTAATGAGATCTGTGCTACTAACGTGGAGGATTTTAACAAAGCAAAAGGATTAAAAAATCCATGTGTGTTTTGGGTGAGAGGACAAAGAGCCAGAATGACTCAGAATGGTTTGGCTTTTCGGATTTTTTAGGACAGGATGGGAGTGCTGTCATGGGCAGGGGGCTCTGCAGCTGTATGTAAATAGATGGCACTGGTGGGTGAGGGAGCTACAGGCACTCTTCTGCCCTGCTATCACAATTTTAGTCGCTGTGACACATACTTTTTACTGTTCTGGCATCTGTGGAGAACAGAGAATCATACCTTGGCTTCTCCTCTGCTTATTGACCCTGTGGAAGTTGGACCCAGAGGAGAGACCCTGTCTCAGAGCAGGAGGATGCCTTGAGCTACTCCACAGGAGCCACTGCTGAGTCTTGTACCCTGTGTTAGAAGGGCATATCCAAACATGGGGCAAGGATGGCCAGAAACCCAGCCTGGAGGGGTTTCCAAAGAATAGAGATCTCCCAGCTCTCTTCTGGTTAACCAAGTCAGGTTCACTCATCCTGTCACACTCTTCAATCATGGTATTAATGTTACAGTCCTGGGTGAAGGTATCAGAGGCAGGTGTTCCCCTTTCAAGCATAATGCTCTAACTGTCCTCTTTGTTGGTTTGCCAGGTCATTGACTGGGACACTCACATGAAATATTTGGAAGAGAGGCTTAAATCTCCTGGGCAGAAAAAAGAGCGTAGGCCTTAGGACATCCATTTGCTGAAAAGATAATTTAACAATATGCCTACTAGACAGAGAATGATCATCACCACACTCTGTCTCTCTCTTAAAGGCAAGGGGAATCACAGCTTCATTTTTGGCATGGAATCCTGCCCACAAATCTTCAGTTTACCCCAGTATCATCTACAGGGTGGAGGAGTTGGACATAGGCTGGCCAGGTCCCACACACTGGATTGATTAGACCAATCTAGACACATTATGGTTGATTATGGTTGCAGCTGACCCAGCTGCATCCACCTGAAAAAAACAAATCCCAGCACTTCAGACTAACACAAAAGGAAACCCTTTTCAAGACTGCAGTTCTGGACTGGTGCACATTTTAGATTTGGCTCATAGTCAACAAGTTATATATCAAATCCTGATTTTTATCCCATTATAGCCAGCTCCCAGCAACAAAATTCTCACTAGCTTTAACTAGAAAAGGTTGCAGCTCTCAGTATTGTTGCTTATTTCAGAGCTGTGATGCTATGGACGACCTTGCCTTGTAATCTCATACAGGGGAAAAACACATTTATGCTGAGGCACCAATACTAGAATTGCCTGCTGGACAGGCCAATATTTTCCAAACCATGCTTGCTTAAAGCATAAGTAAATGACAAATAAAATCAACAAATCCCTTTGTTGTGTAAAACTGGAGTGGAAAAGAAAGCAGCCCAATTGATCACTGTTATGTTTGGTCTCTCTGGAGTCATTATGCCCGAGGAAAAAAAGAAAAACCCTATCAAAGCCAGAGTTGCATAATGCCCTTTGGGTGATGTTGCTTACAAAGAAAGATATGAATCACTGTTGTTTTTCTACCTGCGAATTGGACCATTAGCTTTAAACCTTATAGAACAAATAAATGCTACTTCTGTTTCTGAAAAAAACCTCATCTAACATAGAGCTAACATTTGTTTTATTGCATGATAAAAGAAGCCAAGAAGGATAAATAAAAAGGAAAGAGAAAAAATGTGAATTTTAAGAAACAGGTTGGAAGAAATAGTTGATATTCCTGAAAGAGTGCTTTGGTTTATAAAGGATAAAATTGGGTATGAGTATTTTTCTTTTGTTTATTGACATAATCGCATGAAAAAGCAAGTACTCAAAATAGTACTGTTCTATCTTTAGAAATGTATTTCATTTTGCCTTCTATGGAAAAGCTGAACAGAAGGGGAGGATCCTGGCTGCTGTCATTGAAGCTGTTTCTGTCAGAGTGAATAAAAAGCACAGCTGCCATAAAAGATACAAAGTGTAAAGTCCAAATATTCATTTTCTCATTAAAATGGGTCTTTATTGCTAGTGGATGCAAATAGGCTGGGAGATTAATTTCTCCCTGCATTGAGAACCTAACAAAGGAAAACATCATTCTGGTATCAGTCAATATAAATAAAGCAAAGATTTAATCTCACCACCACAGAGATTGCATTGGTGGGGGTCCAAAGTTCACTGGGGCCAATTTTGAAAAATTCATGGTAGAATCCGTAGGAAAAAATGCCATAATTGCAGAGAATTCCTCAGAAAAATAGACTAGTCACAATATTTTTAATATCCCAAACCTTCAGGTTCACAGAATTTAAAGTGAAAATACAGATTGTAGTCAAGATAAGATTTTTAGAAAAGCCTTTATAACCATAGAAATATATGATTGATGCAAAAATACAAAACCAACAAAAATCTTATTGCTGTTTAAATGGTCAAATTTGGCCAAGCTAATTTAAGGTTAATATCTGATTTTAGTCTACAGTAAGCCCAGCAGGGGTGAGCTTTACATGGTTGTGAAATGAATTGCATGGTTGAACTATTGGCCTTCCCCACAGGGACAAGAAGCTCAGGACTGCTCTTTTCATTGGCCACATGCAGAACAAGGCAGAGGTGTCTCTGAGTTATCTTGCATTTAACAACCAGCTGCTAGCTGAGAATACAGAATTAGATGCCTGCAATCATTAAAAAAGGAGAATTAGGTAACTCAGGACGGCAATCCTGTCAAACCCACATACTGAGGCTGCCTAGGGCTAGGAAGTAAGAATAACTCTTCAGGCTCATCTGGGACATGTCTGAAGCTGTTCCTTTTCCTTCAGTCTGTTCAGCCTTCATGAAACAGCTCTGTTTAGGGACAGGAATACATCTTTATAGGTGGACACCTAGAGTCTTCCTTCAGGAACTGAGTGCTTTCACTGAGACCTTTCTCTGGCAGTAGCTCACTTCCACTCACAGCTGGGGAGTGGGCTACAACAAATCCTTGAGATAACACCACAAGTCACAGGACATGAGCCCCACAAAACTGGAGAGGTGCAGTTCAGGAGTCAAACCCCTTTCTTGTAGTCAAAACTCACTCATATTTTTCCTCAATAAAGACAAAGACAGTAACAATATTACCTTGCCAGCCTGAAGTAATTAGTAAAGTATTACAGTCTTTCATCAACTCCCTCACCTCCACTCGCAGGCTAGATTATATTTCTTCCTGCCAAAGTCTCCCGGCCATTGTCCTCAGCTTTTCTCTTGCCCTGTATTTTCATCCTTTCCTGCTAATATTGAACCACAGATCCTGTTACAGCATCTGTCTTCTCTGATAGGTTTACAATTTTGCCTCAGCACAACAGCACAATCAAAACTCAGCCATGGAGGGCCTCACCTGGGGCCAGAATTTCCCTGCTGGACCTATCCTGTGTATAAAAACCAATGAGGTGACCCAAGCACCACAGCATTTTAGTTTAACTATATGTATAAACATGCCTGAAAGATAAAAAATTGAGAAAAGCTTGTCATTGCAAGGAACTTGCCTGACCTTTGTGGATTTAGTATCTATATGGAAGCTACTTCAGGAACTCCTCAACAGCTCCTATTTGAGGTCTTGTGTAATAAGGGTAAAGTTTAAGCCACCCCAAAGCATTCTCAGGGTTTGTTGAGTACCACAGATGTCCCCATCGAGACTGGTTGGCCTCAGTTGAAAGAGAAGCTGCTGCTACCCTCCCAGAACCCAGCTCCCAAGTGATGGCAGCAGCTGGGCTTAGTTAAACAGTAATCAAGCAAAAGTCATCTTCTGGCTCTGCTGGGCAAAAGTTTTTTCTAAATACTATTTCCACTACTTATTTAATTCTATGAAAAGGGCAAAACCTTCTCTTGAGAATAATGCTTTGGCTCAGTCAGTAAGTAAAGTGTTTTGAGTACTGCTGGTCTATTTTAAGTGAGATTTATCATCTAGATCTTAATTTATTAAATCTGTAGGGGTTTTTTTATTTGTATTTATTTTTTTGTGGAAAGAGAATAAATGCTCCTATGATTCACAGGCTTAAAAATAATTTATATAACACTATTACTTATTTTGAAGCCTACTTCATGGTATATAAAAAAGCCTCTTCATGCTTTTGGAAAGTTACAACAAGAAAATCAAAGTCTCATGGGAAGATTCATCTGCAGTTAAGACCAATATAAAAGCTCAGTTTTGCAAAGACAGGTTTCTGCTTACTTCAGTTTGATTTAAAGACTTTTAATTGTCTGTTCCCTACAACTTGTATTTGTCCTAAGTTGTGGGTTTCACTTGATGAAAAATCCCAGCATGTACTATCACAGTTTTGGATCAGCTTTCTTCACATTCAGATGGAGTAGAGTTATGGCTAATGAGCTACACGTATCTCACCTGGGATAATTTTTCAGCAGTCCACAGGCATCAAAGGAACTGTGCATGAAGAACACTCATATGTGTTTTTACTGACAACGTGTTTAAGCAAAACAAAGTATGAAAATGTTTATAGCCTACAGAAGACCTTGAATCTAGTTTTTCTCCTTGATAACATTTCTATTCTTAACATAGGAGAAAACCCACCATCGTGAACTTTAACACAGGCTAGTGTTCAAATTAGTCTTTTCATGTGTTGCAGAATTTTATTTTAGGTTTCTCAATTTCTGTTTAGGTTTGGCTAAACTTAGACACATACTGACAGTAGGGGACGTAACTCAAATATTTGGAGCAGAAGATATTCACTATGCCTTGGTGGACCAGACTGGAAAACTCAAAGAAAACATTTTACAGGTTTGAGTGCAAGCTGAGGAAATTATCTGCATGTGGATTGTCTGCCTATCCATCCCCCTGCCCCTTCAGGGAAGGAAAGAAGTATGTGAAAGGAAGACACCTCTAGAAGAAGGAAAAAGGGCCCAGAAAAGGTTAAATAATTAGTTTCATATGTAATCTCTGTCCATGACCTTTTCTATTTCTCCATGTTTGCTTTATCTTTTGACCATCAAATAGTAACTGGCAATAGTAGCAGGTTATTAGCGTTGTTTAAAAGTACTAATAAGTCCAGATATTGTACTTTCTATTGACATTTAGCCAGGAAATAGCAGAATGGAAGATGACATAGTCCAAAAGCAGTAGCACATGATATTGATAAAAGCACTGGAACACATACTGAAAAATCAATCTATTGCTTTAGTGACCGCTGCCTTCTTATTTTTGCAGTTTTCACTGTACTCAAATGTGCTAATTACATCAGTTATTGCTTGCTGTGCTGAATGGTTTTGTGACTTCATAAATTATCATCAAGCATTAAAAAAGCTTCACCCGTATGAAGAACAAGCAACAAAATGCTGTAAGTTCAAACAGGAAACATTAAAGAGTGAGAATTTGTCTTTATTTTCCCCCACAGTTCCTGTAACAGATACACATCCTAATGAGGAGTTGAAGAATTGGTAAAACCATTGGCTCCCAAACACTGAAAGTCTCAACAGTAGAAGAAACTGAAATCAGAACCACCAGAATTGTCACACACCTGGTGCCTATATGTCAGGTCCCACCAAAATAATTAGCTTGATTTCAAAGAGCACTGATAAATGCAATCAAAAGTACATTTGGGCATCTGGCTCTTTCACTTGTGTCTCCTAGGTGGGTTCGCTCTCATTGATCTGTGCTGTAACACATTTATAAGCCTTGAAGTACAGAGGCTTTCAAAGAGCTACTTGTTATCATGAGATTCACAGTTCAGTTATGAGAGTTAACAGCCTTGGATCCTCAGCTTTCCCTCACAGCTGAATAATTACTTTGCTCTGTAATTCTGAAACAGTCATTTTCTGTCCAGCAAAGGATGGAAGAATTAATATTAAACATGGAATATCCAGGAATGGTGACAAATTCATAGTGACTCTGAAAAGTCATACCAAGCAAATAAAAAAAAAAAAAAAAAAAAAAAAAAAAAAAAAAAAAAAAAAGAAAAGAGTGAATGAGTCAGAAATCTCAACATCAGAGAAAATAACTCATTCAGATTCAGCCTAAAAAATAGAAAAATGATTTCTGCTAGTTGGATTTTCTGAATTTACGGGTAAATACGGGCAATTTTATTTCCAGAATCCTGGACAAAATATATTAAAGCTGTAAAAAAGTCCCAGTAAAAATAACAGGAAGGGAAAAAGGAACAATACTCAACTTATCAGGAAAGGGAAAGCAAAAAATGTACTGCAATTAAAGTGTCAAGACAGATATTTGATATTAAATGCAAATAATTTCTCTGTATTTATTAGTTTTTTTAGGACTGAAGCAAATATTTATGTCCTCTAAATTCAGAATACTTTTGCCGTTTAAGACAGAAATTTCTGTCAAGAAATTCTGCAATCAAACCCTTTTAAAACTAAAGCAGCAGATGTGCTCCAGCAGTCAAGCTTCTTATAAACTGCAATACCCTTTCTAGAAAAAGGATGAAAAAAGATTTAAGAGCCATTGAAAAGTACCATTTTACTTGAATGTAGGTCAAGAATACAGAAAGGGTTTTTCTTTCTTTGAGCATGTTATCTACTCACAGTGATCTATCCTTTTGTTTCTGGAATCTGGAGTTTTGACCTGGTTTCTTAGGGGTTGACTTATTTCTACAGTATATAATTTATGTAGCAATTCCCCAACATTGCTTTTAACAGCAAGAAGAATTTTGAAGGAGCTGTTTAGTAGTGAACTACAAAACCTTCCATTTATTTCAGTGCTCCTTTAGACTGTTCTGCAGTATTCAGGGCCTGAATGTAACGGCCCGGGAAAAAAAAATTACAAAACTCCTACTGCAGTCTGTGAATCACTCATCTTATTTTGTCACAGTTTTATTCTCCACTATTACCTTATGGCATTTTGCTGAAATTTCCTTCATTAGGCTATTCAGAAACCAAATGGGAAGGTTAGAGTGAGCCTATTTCTGACAAAAATTCACCTCTAAACTTCATTTTCCATACTTAACGGGGAATGTGGGCTGCAGAATAGAGTCACCAGTTGCACTGCTTTGAAGGAATTGGAACAATATCTGGAGTCAGGTCCAGTGTTTCACCTCCTAAGGGAGGGGGAGAAGATACACTCAAAAGTTTCACAGTGCTCTCTGAATCTGTCTAGGGAATGTCCCACACTCTGGGCTTGAGAGATTACAGCATGTTGCCCACTTTCCTTTTTTATTCTTTGGCTGATTCCCCAGAAAATCCAAAAACTTTGTTCTGGGAACTGCAAGAGAAGGCAATTATACTTCATGGGTGATTTCTCTATTGCATCATTTCTCCATTGCATCATTTCTCCATAGGGGAGCTGCTCGGGGCTCAGAAGCCATTTTAGACTTTTGTAAATATTTGTAGGAAGCAAACTCAGACTCAGAATTATGCTGACAGCAATATGTGGTTATGGTTGGTGTAATGGTCAGAGCCAGGTTCAGACACAGAGATGAGGAGGGAGACTTGAAAAGTCACAGGTAGCTCGATCTGCATACCTGAACCACAGCGGACTGAGGGGGCATTATGTGAAAAGGCTTCCATTGCACAGAACCTGAGCTAGGGCTGGGAAGTCACCACTGAGCATGTGTCTCTGGCAAGTGCTAAATGTCTTGGATGCAAATGGCCACAAAGATACTGCCTGAGGTGTGAGAGGGAGGGTGCATGGGGTCTGTCATGGAGACTTTCTCTCTGATGCAGACTGTGAAGGTCATCAAATTCAGTTCCCAACTGCTGTGATGGGCAGTGCTCTTCACTGACAGCTTGGAGGATGTAAGAGTACAGTGCCTTAGTGCTTGTCAGGCCATCCCCACAAGATGTTAGCATATATCAACAGTGGGAAAAGAGAGAGGTGAAATGGTTGCTCCACTTTCCACAAGAGAACCTGGTAGATCTCTGTGAGGTGTGTATAATGCATGTATTCATAGAGAAGCTGAGGCTTGTGTGCCTGAAGTGGAACAGCACCTTTACAGCTGCAATAATCACAGGAACTGTGTGAAACTCCATTAATAATTTCAGTACAGCTGGACACCTTACTCTCCTAGAACCCAGTGATGGTAACTGGAATGTCACGGACAGTGACAAACTGGAGAGTGTTTTCAAGATTTCAGTAATAGAATGTGCTTTATTTGAGTGCTATTCCCATACAGGTCTGGCATACCTACAGGGTGATACTGATTTCTGACACAGACTGGGCCTAGAAAAAGGAACTACTGCTCTGTACCTCATACCAACCCCTGAAGAAAAGCTGAATGAACAGACTTCTGTACCTTGTACCTTGAAAATAACAGCCCACTGTTGACATGGAGGCCCAACAGGAAAACTTAGGCTATCAGCAAGACACAACAAGGTTGATATGAACACTGGCAGCCTTCAGTCTTCTGAGAACTGAGAGGCATGTGACTGGAGCCTGTACTCACATGAGACTACAGCTCTGATGGATGACAGTGGGCTTGGACCATGGAGAGCATCCATGTGTCCTCCCTCCCCAGTGGTGGCCCATTGCATTGAGGCTCTACAGTGCCCTATGGATGGGGTTACTCTCAGGGTGGGTCTCTCTCTCTGAAAACCACAGCTAAGGCAGCTTTAGAAGAAATTCATGCGTAGCAGTGTAACTTCACACTATTTAGAAGTCAATCCATGTATGTTTAAAATGTTTGCTGAGTCCAGAACAGGCATCTGCTACCCCTTGTATGGTTCATGTTCAGTATGCAGGTAGGCATGTTTCACATATTAAAGCACTGGAAAAACACATATGATTGAAGACTTGGTGAGATTTTTGCCTGTAAATATATTTTTGCATTCAAAACATAATTAAAAGCAGGCTTGATATAACTGTCATTATAGACTAAAAAAATCTACCTGTAGCTTTAGAAAACAAATATGTTTTATTTCAGTAAAGGAATGCTGTTACAGCTCTTTAAAAGGTAGGTGGCCTCAATGTAAACATCCCCAATTTTTAAAAAATGTGTTTACTTATCAAATACCTTCCAAAGCATTCCAAATCCTGTGTTTCTCTACAGCATTAGTTATCATTGCTACAACTAATGAATCCAGAGCTTAATGGAGAATGGCTGCTGGGTGAGACAGACAAGTGCACTAAGTCCATTGCAGTGTTTCTGTTGTACTAATTAGTCTATTGTAGATATGGTAATTCATTTTGAAATTACATTGAATGTTTTCAGATTGCTGATAATTGATTTCAAATAAGTTTTCTTGTTTTGATTTTCTTCTATGAACTATTGAGCTGAGGTGATGTCCAGAAAGTCTTTATATTTTAAAAGCCTGAAAACTTCTCACATTTACAGATTGGGAATTACAGCATTATAAAGGAATTGGGAAAGAAATTCCTCACTTTCCAATTTCCTGCACTTTGTTTAGGAAACTGATTTGTGTGGTAGCAAAATATGAGAAATTAAATAAAATATTTGGTCTTTTTTCAAATATTTTAACATATTTCATTCATTCAACTAGTGTAATAGCTCAACCGTATGAATGCCTCTTCTGGTCTTGGAACCACCAGGTGGTTTTGGATACTGACCTGTCCTACATAGAGCACCAATGACCTCTTCAGTGATGGGCCAGTGCCATAAACTGGGGGCTGATACCTGCTGACCCAACCACTGTGCACATGAAAGCAGTTGTGATTAGTGCTCAGCTCTGCACCATCTTGAGTGAACTATCCATCTGCTGGTACATTAACTCAGCAATTCATAAATTGTTTTGTTCTTTTTCTCTGTGACTGAAGAGTCCAGCCTTGTTGTGATACACTCTCTGTTTCTAGTATACAGGATTTAGCCCAATTTATTTTCACTGATTAGAAATGGTTGTCAAAAAAGTGTTCACTAGGGGATAAAGTTCAATGCAATATCACTACTGTGCATATAAATTCAGTAAAAGACATAAATGAATGAAAAAATAATAGCTCCCAGCTCCACACAAAAGACTTGTCTGTATTACTGTATAGTGTCACATCAATGTAGAAAATCCTTTTTTCCTGTCACAATCTTCATCATTATACCACACACGGTTCATAAAGCACCATTTAGAAATAATGGAACAAACACAGGACACAACATGTTTCTGGCAGATAATGTTGATTCCAGGTGTTCTGAGAGAAAAATTAATTAAGTCATGTGTTCCAGCTATAGCACTTCTTACTCCTTTTATGGATGCCTGTTGAAACAATTCATAACATTCTACAGACCCCAGACCACACATCAAAACTAATTACAAAAATTAGGCTAATCGTTTAAGAGCTTGCAGCAGAGTGGAGAGACACCAGAAGCACAATGCCACCTGAGTGTTTTCTTGCCCATGTGGAGTGTGTGAGAGGAATGACACTCAGATGAGAATTAATAAATTCAACTGATATGGTCTTAAACTTTTCACAGGATATGGTAATTTTATTCTTGGAGACTAGATAACTCACAACCATGATGTCCCCTCAGTTATTTAAACTTGGACATAACATCTGTGAACAGATGTAAAAAATTTCCATTTATTTCAACCGGTACATTAGCCAGAGATTTGGTTAGTAGGACAGCTGAATTATTCATCACAATTACTGTCTTGTTAGTCTGCAGATCTTCAGCAGCTCAATACACATCTGTGCAAGTGAAAAAAAACCCGAACAACTATTTGGCAAGCAGCTCACTTGTGGCCAAATCTGAACTAATGACACGCTTGTGAAGTACAATTTTGGGCTCAATTGCTGTTGCTTTGCCTTGGTTATTCATAATGTAAAATGTGTCATCTCCTGTTATGTGATGTTACGTTTGCCTCACAGCAAACTGATATTGCCAAGTGTGAGGGTACCCATACAAGGTGTTGAACAAGGAATATTGCCCATTGGAAATAAATCCTTGGATGAAACTGCATATCTGTTGAGTAAGATAACATTTCAAGGCTACCACATACACTGTTAAAAATTTTCATATTATTATCTAGTGTTCCAGAAAATTAACTAATTATTTCCAGTAGACCAGAGGTTTAATCATCTCTTATTATGAAAGCAGTGTAATGCAAGAAACATCTCCACTTCTGGAGTCAGGACAATCACTTTCAACTTCCTTGAGCCAAACACTGAATATGTGCTGGACAGGAAAACCTGAGGCTGCCCTTGTAATACCCACAGTGCTGATATAGCAGAGCACTCTTCCTTCAAATCTCGTTTAAAATTACAGTCATAATGAAAAGAGGAATGTGCTTACCATAAAGCTCACTTGAGTTTTCCAAAATTAATCAACCTTTCTGTTTAAAGAAGAATTGTTTTCCTCTACAGTTTTTAGTCTTTCTTAAAAAGAATGATTTTGCCTAATATTCATAACAAAGGTAGGATGTTTCTTGAGGAGTCAGAAATGGATGTGAATGAAAGTGAAGTAGGATTCACATGAGCAGTCAGTTTTTGTATTAATATTTACTGAACCTGGTATAAAAAAAAAAAAATAGTTCACAATTACATACTATGTGGTGAATCTGAATTTCCATGGTCTTGTGCATGGGATGAAAGTATGTAAGTTTATTTTGCCATCCTATAAAAAGGCACTGAAACTGGCACTCTGTCTGACAACAGAGCCTTTTAAACGTCCTTCTTGTTTACTTTATTTCTAATTATTCCACTACAGATTCCATTGTGAGGCCTAGTTCTAATTTAATCTTATTTAATTTGTTGTGAGGCTATTTTGGAGCTGCTTCAGAGCTGATTAGGCTGCTTTGGGAAGATAGGAAAGAAATTCCATTGCAGGGAACAAAATAAGCCAAATTTATCTATGAAACTCAGTAGTGCTGCTGTCCTATATATTTTTTCAGATAATATTAGAATTCATCTGACAAGACATTTTTATGTGTTCATCCCATGTAGCTGAGCAGTATCATGGTGCAGTATGCACTCCAGTGTCATGGGAGTGGAATTGTACACATTTCATGAAAGTTTCCTCTCCTTGTTCCAGATTCATACCTTATATGACATTTATCTTAAATTGTCCCATACCTACATTCCTTGAGGTTTTGTTTTTGGGTTTTTTTGTTGGTGGCAGGTTGTGGGTGGGTTGTGTTGTTTGTTTTTTTTGTGGGGTGGTGTTTTTTTTTTTGTTTTTTTTTTTTTTTTTTTTTTTTTTTTAATTACACTGTAATGTAAAAAGTAAAAGTACCCACACCAAACTGTGTGGGTACATATAAGGCCTTCTGTGAATAAAAATGTATGCAAATGGACAATCTGGTGTTTCTTTGTAGAGTACATTGGGAGGCACAATTACTTGAAATTCATGTTCCTGTTTGCATTTGCCCTCCAATTCATTGAAGATACCCAGATGGAATTTGCTGAGTTATGCATTTATCAATTCTAACATGCTGCACTCAGAACACTTTGTAGATGTTAAGCAGCTGGAAGAATGATTTTAATGGCTATAATGTGTAATAGTTTTTACACTCGAACTAGAACAAATAGTCTGATCCTTAGGTATGGAAATTCTAGCTTTGTCAATATTCCCAGCGCCTTGAGTTTATTTGTATTAGGTTTAAAAATTCACAAGGTGTGTCACTTGTTACATGCTTACAGTATATTCACACATCATGTTAAAAGTTAATAGATTGAAATCCATTTGTTAACAGCTAAAGATAGCTAAGAGTTAAAAAAAAAAGGAATTATTAATCTCATTTCCTGTGAACCTTGTAAATCTTTTTCTCCGTATTAGGAATGGGCAAGCCAGAAACCAACAAGTTCACTTCGTGGATAAGTTTCTCCAGATACCTGCTTCAAAGTTTTACAAAGCTTCTCCTAAATAGCATATATTCAAAATGAAAACAGGTGAATCCTGAACTCTGCATTCACTGTTGGGGAACTACTGAGAAAAGTGCATTGCTGGGGGAAGGAACTCACACTGATTCTGAAGGAAACTTTTACTGAGGAATGGAATATAGAATACTCGATCCATGATCCATATTATTATTAGATTTTGCAACAGGAAGTTTCTCTCTTAAAATAGTCCTACACCAATAGCACTCTTTCCTTCGGTTTGGGAAATTGCATACCGCTCCTGAATTACTACTGGCTTAGGCCATCAGATCAGATGATGTGTCAGGAACACAACTGTGCCAAATAACAAACACAACAATGTAAAAACAAGTCAGTCCTCAGGTTCTCAACTGATTAAACTATGAAAATGTGAACAAAACAAGAATGCCAGGTGACAGAGGAAAGTGTAGTCAGCCACACATATCTCAGCCAGGAGACTCTAAGCTTATGAGGTTGACCACAACAGTGTCTTGACTTCTTGCAGAGTCTCTGAAGACAGTTAAAATTCTCAGCATGGAAAGTCTGGTAAGTGCAGTATCCCTAAGATATGTGGTCCTGTTTGGCCCTGACAAGAACCTTATCAGCCAAGCTCCACAATTTCTCGGCAAAATAAATGCAATAATAAGGGCTGAGAGCAAGGCATGGAGATGTCAACATCCTCCACAGCTTTATTTAAAATCCAGTCCTGGGCTTTAAAACAACTGCTGTACTTTTCTACAGCTGGTGGAAAAATGCCACCTCAAAGGACATTTAATTCTGCTTACTTCAGTCATACTTTAGCAAGCTGGATTGTTCTCCAGAGGTTAGTCTCCCTTCATTGACCACAGAAAGAGCTTCAGTAACTACTTTACACAGGATGTCTAACTTTTAAATTGCTGAGGTTAGTGAGCTGAGTCCCATTTCAATTCTGCAACTTTAGAAAGGTGGGGAGCTGGCTTGAATGATCGTTTGTTCATTATTTTGCTAGTGCTGTACTGAGCAGATGTTTCTATTGAGCTGTCCACAATGACTCCAGAACTTCTCCCAAGTGCTTGCCATTAATTTAAAAGTCAGTCATGTGTGAGTAGTTTAGATTGTTCCTCCCAGAAGCCCACTGCATTTGTTCTGAATTTTATCAAACTAAACTAATGCACATATGCCTTTTTTCTCCAAATGACTGTGGAAATGGTATGATGCAATAATCTGAGTCTGACCATTATGCTTTTGAACAACATGTGTGCTAGCATATATAGGAAAGCTTCTTGACTCAGATTTTCACTGTATATGCAATGAGTAACAGAAATACAGATCCTGAAGATGAAATTAATAGATTCACAATTAAATACCTAGCAGTCTGCCTCAGGAGTTCTGAAGAATGACATTTCCCATCATTAGTTCAAAGCATATAAACACACCTGGTGTTCATCATCAGACCACAAATAAATATTATCAAGACACACAAAACTGGGCCAGATGGAGCACAAGCCCAATAGGCAGTTATCAAATAAATTAATTAACATTGAAATTAAAATAGTTACAATTCTCATCACATACAAATATTGAGTTGTCAGATCTAAGCTTTGCTTGGAAATACAGCATTTGCCCATATTGATGGATGGAAGAATCAGAATAACTATTGACTTGAAATCTCAAGGTCTGTTAAACACATCATTCTGGATTCCACCCTTTGTTAACTGACAGATCTGAGTGACATTTGGTTGGCGGTTTGGTCTTGATAATATATTTAGTGTAATCTCTTTTACAATGTGATTAACTGTACTGGAAATGCAGATGAAAATGCGTATTCAGTGTTTTGCAGAGTCACAGATGGGGAGCATTGCCTTCAACCTTCGTAGTTATCCAGGCACAGAAGGAGATAATCCATACTCAGTGGCAGACCACCAGCGCTTCTCATAATACGTATATAGACAGAACAGACATAACAGATTTCAGAGTAAAATGCAATTGTCTCATCATGCAACCCAGAGACAACCATCCCTAATAGCTAAGGAAGGGGAGCAGCAACTCATTATACTATGCTTAATATGAAGCATTAGAAGATGTAATTGCTAAAAGTTCTCACTTAGGTTCAGTCAATAACAGAGCTCAGACATGCAAGAGTAACCTCATTCTGTAAAGAGACGCCTATGGACAAACGCATACACAAACACACGCACACACACACGCACACACCACCCATTGTGAATGGCATAACTGGAATCAATTGGCCTACTCACAGAGTCTATCATTTATTTACTCTGTGGTTTCTCTAAAATGATCTTGTAACGAGATTGGTTTGAAAGTAGTAATCAAATGCACTTATATTCATTTCAATGATGTAAAAAGGCCTCAGTTTAGCTAGAAAAGGCCCAGGATACATTAAGCTAAATACATACATAAATCTTTGCACAATCAGAGTTTAAGGGCTTTATGCATAAGGTAGTGGTTTCAGGTGAACCCATTTGATATAAGCAGTTAACATAATTCATGTTGCTAAACAAATATGAATATGACAAGAAACATATATTTAGGAGAAATTACTCTGAAAAGCCTCATGACTTTCTAGCTATATTTCTCCTGTGCCCATACCTACTTCACTCTTTGGTAAGTACACGTTGACACCTTCTATGCCAAGGAAAATGAAAGTATCTTATTCTGGTTGCTTTAAATTGAAAATCCCTAATTTAATAGACCAAGAAAGCTTTCTCTTCCCTCTTTTTCTCTTCAACGGGACACATCTCCTGAGCAGCAAAATGGAAGACAAATTTAGTGACCAGCAAATTTGTTATAGACCTCCTATGCACCTGCCTCAGCAGAGCACTGCTGGTGGGAAATGAGGTTGTGCCTTCTCCTCACCACAGGGCTACACACGGAGGGCAGGACCTGTGCTCTGCCAGCACAGCTGGCTCTGCACAGCCCTTGCCTGCACTAGGGCAGCAGCTGCCCCTGCATAACCCACTGGCCACATGAACAAAATGGTCATTCCTCAGGTAGGTGTTTGCCCTCTCTTGCAGAAATACCCTATGATGGTTTGCTGTTCATGGCTGAAGTTTTAGGGAATGGTCACATCTCCTCACATATGGAGAAAACACATGGATTGTGGTATCTGCCAAAGGCATAGACTGAATCCACTCATCTTCTACCAGTCACCATTTATTAATAATGAATGCACTTGGCCTATTCAACAGTAGTTTAAGTTGCTGACATTTTCTCATTCTTCTCACCATTTTCATACAAAAACAACCAGATAGGACACAAATGACAGTGCACTGACAGAACTGAAGTAATGCAGCAGCCCTTTCCAGCCTGGACAGGGTTATAGTAGCACTAAGGGAACATGATTATATGTGTGTTTACATACTTTTCACTAAAATAAATTCCTATACTGGAAGGAGAATGAATTACAGAGTGGGTATATTTATGTGACCATCCTAGTCATCATGTATCAATAAAAATACCAGTATATGAACATTCACGGAAATAAAACTTACTTAATCTATTAATTATCATGAGCAATATGTTTACTTAATTATGTTCCCAGGCAAATAAAAATCTCAGTTGGCTGAGTTCTCCTTCTGCTACCTCACCCCCCCTCCACTCCCATTTACTAGTGGGGGAAACCCCTGAATGTGCCTAGGTATACTCTTCAAAGAGTCATTTACTACAAAATTCAGCAGGCTTTGTCATGGACAACATGTCACTCAGAGTACTGGGGAAAGACTGAGTGTGGAATCAAAGACGGTGGGAGTCATGAAATAAAATTCTCATCAGAAACTTCCAGAAGAATCTGAAGTTTAAAAATAAATATAGACAAAATATTATTGAAGCATTTATTTTCCAGGAAAAAGCAGTCTTCTTAATTTATATACTACATGATATATTGCAGCATGTTGAATAGAGGCTGATTTATTAAAATCATTAAAAAGTCTAAACAAAGGAATCAGAAGAAAAAAAAGTGGCTTTTATCTTACCAGAGCATCTCCCTACAAAGATTTACCCTAGAAGATTTCATTAGAGCTGATTTATTCATTCAAAATGTTTCAATTTCAATGAAATTGTGTTTTCCAATAGAAACACTTTCCCTCATTTTTTAATCACTTCTCTTCAGTATTTTGTTATACCTGAAAGCATAATTCTCCATCCTCTCTTGCTGGAGGGAAATTCTCATGTCCCAGACACATTCCATTTGGTTGAACTTAGAGGTAGTTATAATGTGCCTTAGTACATTGTGAATATTCCTTGTCAGAAACCTGTTTAAATGATTTTTTTTAAACCATTATTGAAGAATTTTTACTAAATGAAACTCCACTTAGTAACTTTAAGTACTACTTTACCTGACTCAATTTTATGCAAGTTTTGCACAGGTAATTTCTGAATTCCTTGAAAATCTCCACAGATTCAGCATCTAAGCCAGTACTTCTGCTCCCTGCCACAGACATGGAAATTTTCAGATAATAATTTAATGCCGCATTGCTAAATGTTTCCCTTCCTCACAGACTCATGAAATATTGATGATATGCCCTGAAGAGGTCAGACCTCACTCCTATGCAAAATTTTGTTCTATGAAACTGTCATAAAATCCTTTTTTCTTATTTTAATATCTCATTGGTAATCCCTAGGCAGGTTATTCATTTTTTTATGCATGAATACTATTTTCTTTCAGTAGGCACAGTCCAGCTCTGATGAAAGGGCCAGTCTATGGCATACAGAGGAGTGAGGAGAAACCTTTTGAAGAAGCTGTTGGCTGATTTGCTTCCCTCAGCTGCCTGTTGCCATAACCACCACTACATGGTTTGTTTTTCCACCACCTCAGCAGTACCTGTGCACTGAAATGAAGGGTTATTTTGGAGAGGGCTTTTCTTTTAACTATTCCTGTAACATGCAGTATGAACCCATAAACTGCTCCTTCCATAGCACTCAGGAGGTGAGGGTGAGGAATGAAGCTTCATAAGCCGGCTTTGCTGCTGGGACATGTATCTCCATGAAAAAAGGTTTCAGACAGCTTTGCTAACACAATAGTAAATGACGGTTTGGAAAAATAAGGGCCATATGTCAGTTATTTAATTTTTATTTTTGCACTTGACCAGTGTTGAGTAAAATGAAAAAGGGAAAAGAAATCAACCAACCCTGAATCCTTTGCCCAGACCCGATTAAAAGCAATTTTGATGGTACAAATCAAGGGGATCCCATAAAATTTGGGAGGAAGTAGAATGGTCAGTGAAAGGAAGAAATGCAATGGAAAGAGAAATAGGTGACCAAGGGATACATGAGAGCCCTCTTAGAGCCATGGGATTCCCTGTTATCTGCAAAAGAATAGACACATCACACTGGGTTCTGCTACTTGCTTTGAAACAAAGCTTTGTATCTTTAGCTACAATTTTTCGAAAAATAGTGTGGATACAACTTCTCAGTTATCCCAGAGAGATTTGTAAAATAGCCAAGGTGATTGGACTTTTGCTGCTTTTTGTGCTCATCCAGGGTCAAGCTAATGTATCTGTGAAGTGCCTGTCTTTTGTCAGACAAAAAGTATTTTACCTGATACGTTGTGACTCTGAGTGGTACTTTTTAATAGACAAAAAATTGATAACTGAACGAAAACTTCATAGTTGCCAAAGACTACACATCATGTATTGCATAGGAAGAAGGTAATGGAACTTTGCTAAAAAAAAAAAAAAAAAAAAAAAAAAAAAAAAGTGTCTGGAGATTGAAGCCAGGCAAAATCAAAGCAGAAATAAGGAACAAGGAATAACAAGGAATTAAAAAAACAAATGCATCAAATATCTTGTACCGTGAATTTCATCTTGGCCTCCCAAGCTCTTCACTTAAGAAACATTTGTAAATAGAAAACTAGGAAAAAATTATTTGGATTCATTAGAACTTGAAACTTTAACATAATTAATTGCAATTTAGAAGACTTTAGAAAAATAAAAAGATGGAAACCAAAACAAAAAAAATCAAAAGTGCTAAAAAACATTTTCGCAAAGCTAATTTTGTGACAAAATAGTCTGCAATGACATGCCAGAATCTGTTTGCCTGTCAGCTCTGCTGCTATGAAACTCACAAATATGCTATTAGCATTCTAGCACCTCATCCTAGCACTCATTTCATAAAAAAATTAGCCCTGCATACAAGATGTACACACATGTCTTTTTGTGATATAGCAATGCTGATTTAAAAACTGGAATTCACAGTAATCCAATAAAAATGACAGTTGTAAATTAACTGGGCATAATGTAGTCTTTAGAGTTCTCCAGAGGACTTGAATAAATACAAAAATAAATGAGGAAGAAATGGAAGTGAAAAGAAACAGCCTTTTCTTCAGATGGTCTACATTTCTAATTGAAAAATTTTGGCTAGCATTAGTCGGCAGGAGCATGGAATACACAGCATGAAAGGTCAATAAATTAGTCTAATACATGGAAAAAATGCCTTACTGGAAAATCTGATGGACACCATCAGTTTTAGAGTCACGTATTCTGCTTGTTTATCTATTTCAAATCCCTTTCTAACACTTTAGTTATGCAAGTCCATCACATTGACTGACAAAGACCTAATCAGTTCAGGTTCCAAATTAGGAGGTATAGGGAAAAATTTGCTAGTATGTATATCCAGTTCACATAACTGGTAGAAAACCCATTTTTGTCAAAGAATAATGCTGGAGAGAAGATGCACATTTTGTTTTGCAACACTAATAGGCTGTACTAGGGGTATTTTAATAGCTTGGAAAATGTTAGTGTTGTACAAGGCAGACAAATTTAAAAGAAGCCTAACAGAACCTACCTGAAACATGGTGACATTTCACATTCATCCAGTGCTGTTTTATGTAGCAATTCACAATAACTGTATTTTAGACTGTTTTGTACTTAGCCTCAGAGGAATTCTCTGCTGATTTATACAGCATGAAATGATTGTATTTATTTAGATGCTGAATCTTTCAGGGGCAAAGACTGTCTCTGCCCATGTCTTTTACTGGGCCAAGAAGAGTGGATTTTGTCCTGATGGTGTTGTAATACAAACAAGTAACCTATCTTAAAGCCAGAAGATGCACTGCAATCACCCACTTTGATCTGCAAAACCAAATGTCTGGGGTTCAGGAGGATCCAAGTCCTGCTTGCTTAGGAAGCAAATGTGAAACAAACAGAGTAAGGACTCTAAAAGCCTCCTAGGTAACAGCTATTTACCACATTAAGAAGAATATGAATCCTTTTGCATTCAATCTACAATGTCAAGCACCTTGCTAATAACCGCAATAATGAATAATACCAGAAGAAAGTGAAATATATTTGATTTTCTTTCATTTCATTCTTCTCAGAAACTCAGCAGGGGTTCTGTATGCAATTTGGTGGTTACATTAAACTACTTTTCCAATAGGACTTAAATTAACACTACAGGCCCAGACATCAGCTGAGAGTCCATATTTGATGGGTCTGATGATAAAATGAAAGCAAGCTTAACTCAGGCATTTAGGATTCCAAAGTCTTTTGGCATGGCCAAGGCCTTGCTCTATATCATAAAGTAAATTTTTAGACACTCTTTTTTCCCCATTATCTGTACATGGCTTTGATCCGTTTGATTTTACGGCCTGCATAATTTTTTAAGGACCAAAGCTTTAGATTAGCAAGTGGTCCTGCAATTACTGAAGTGCAGTGAAGGGTTTGGAGCAGAGCAGCACACACTTTGTGGTTTTCATTGGAATTACTTTCAAGCCATCCGAAGAGTAAGAAAGGTTTCTTAAAAAAAAAAAAAAAAAAAAAAAAAAAAAGAAAATGGCCAGATCCATGCCTATAACATCTTTTGTATTCCATATATTCAATTAAAAAACCTTTCAAAAGCATTTCAAAAACTTGACCCTGTTCCTGAAGTCATATTAATCAGTGTCACTTCAGTGATGCTAAAGCAAGAACCTGCACTGATCAGCAGCTGAGATTCACAGACACAGAAGAACCCATGCTCATGCTGTGTGTGATACAGGGGGTTTGCTTTGGGTCAGTTTTTATCTAGACTAAACAGCCAGTAGCAGCTAGCATGGAATAGGGCTGCTGCTGCTGGAGGGTTGGTATTCAGCAGTGTGCTGAGTGCTACTGGTTTAATTTTATCCTGAAGAATTCTAATTTAGGTGCTCTAAGATGACACCAATATGCAGACCAAAGCATATTTAGCTGAGATGACTGGGAAATCCGTTGCAAAAACACAGTTCTGATATAACAAACACAAATTAATGCCATGAATCAGCATAGTAGATTTTGGTTGTTATCTTAAGAGTACATAAATTGACCCTGATTTTGAAACAAGACTGCACCAATAAATGTGTTTTTCTAATCTTGAATATCCTTCAAAAGACTATTTTGGCCTAAAGCTGTAAAAACACAATCTGCTTTCTTCTGCTTTTTTATTTATTAATTTTTAATATTTGCTCATCCATGAATCTCTAATTTTCATATTCTCCAAGGATATAAAACATGAAATACAATGGTGATGTGTCGCCCCACTATTAGCACAGGGATTAATGCCAGGTTCAGACTTGAGGTACATGCTTAGCTGTTTGGAATCTGGTTGTGAGAATACCACTGATACTCTTAACAACAATAAAGTCTTCTACTAAATACAGTTTCACTGTGCTGAAGTCCTGTTGTAAACAAAATGGATGTCCTTAAACTATTGTTAATATTTAAGGTCCCTTAAGCTTGAAGTTTACTATATGACGAATGCAGACTGCCTTGCCAAAACTAGACTTCCAAGATGTGTGGATTTAGCCCGTGCCAACCAACAATTTCAAGCACTACATTTTCATTACTAACCTTGAAAAGCCAGAAAAGAAAAAGCCAAGAAGGAACATAATAAGCCAAAGGATAAACCAAAGATATTTTAAGGAAGCAGATGTTTATATATTCATAAAATATTCTGTCAAAAGAAAAAAAGTCCCTTCTAATACTTCAGTCTAAGCTTGGCAAAAGAATGACTATTAGTTTTATTTCTATTGCTGCAGCATCTGAGTGGTGTCACTGTTGTGTTAAAAAGAACACAACTCTAAAACAATTTTTCTTTGGCTGAACATATTTTATCCAGAAGGTTAGGGTAATTTGCTGCTAAGCACCACACTGCTAAAACAGAAGATCTAAACTTTTCAGCTGTCCTAATAAAGCTTAGCTTTATGGTTCTGAATACAAAATGCAAGGCTGAGAAAATATGTCACATACAAAGGACAAAAATCCAAACCAGCATCTTGAAAACAAGAATATAATTTTGTAAGAATAGAGGGGTTGGGTATTACTGTAAATATTTTACAGAACAATTTTCATCTAAGGAATCTTCCTAAATGTCTCAGAAGTTGAAAATACCAATGCTTCTGAAAAACACCTAGATAAGACTCAGAGTGATGTGGATTATTACCTACTATTCTATCTGGAAGTTCATTGAAGCACAACAGGAAGACTCATAAAGGCTTTTTATAAAATAACAGTTAAGAAAAAGGACAGATAAATCTTGTAGCACCCAGGTATACAGGGTGATCAGGAGAAAGTGCAACAATCCCCTCTTTTTAGGTAACTGTCATGGTTTGAAAGCAAAATGAGTGAGATGCTCCAAGTCAGAAATACAATTTAATAAGAAGAAAGATAAAAAGGTAAAAATAAAATAAAATAAATGCAATAACACAAAGGACCACTGACAGAGTCAGTATACAACCTGAGCAGGATGGTGGAAGCAGTCCAGGTAAGGTGCTCTTCCTGAAGCAGTGATCCTGTAGAAAGGTCTGGTAGCCCTGTTCCTCTGGGAATCCAGTGGATAAGTGCTCTTGCACTGTCCCACATACCAGCTTATATCCAGGTGAGAATGCTTGGCTCCTCCCCCTGGGCAGAGCATCTCACAATGGGATGAGGAGTTGTGAAGTGGGTCCTTGATGGCCCATTAAACAGAGATAACTCGTGGAGGGAGTTACCTGTGAGTCATGGGCAAGGTGTTGATGGGCCAGAAGACAGTCCAAAGGCAGGGGGCCTGGGAAGAACACTGCCCCACTTAGTTTAACAGTTCAGATGGTGATAGAATAAATACTTTTTGTATATCCTACACTGCAACCCAGGACAGTGACAATCAGAAAAAAAGGACAATATTCTTATAGGTATACAGACTTCTGACTGAATTATTTTATTTTAGTTGTGTACATGGGCAGGAAATCTACTGGTGATATATAATTTTTAACTACAGGCAGCTTCCATTTTTAATTCTGTCTTCTTAGCAAACAGGTCAGACCCATCCCGATGCTTCCCTCGCAGCAGGTAAAAAGGGCAAGCAAGAGTAGGTCAATATTCACCACATGAAGGTGCTGGTGGAAAAGGATCTGAATACTTAGAGCAGAGCTAAAACTTGGGATTTTTATGTATTTTAAATTTCCTGCTATTCCACAATGGGAAAGTTGACACCTGTGAGGAAGAGCTGCCTCAGGCCAGCATACTGACTAGGGGACTGCCTCTGGAGCCAGCTGCACAGCAGACAGCTTCACAGATCTAGAGGCTGGGAGACCTTGTGTGCAGGATGAGGAGGTGCCATCCTCATCCTCATGCACACAACCACCTCTCCCACCCCCATCCGTGTATGGGCACTTCTCTGCATGTGGAGACCTTTGCAATGCAGAAAGGGCAGGCCTTGTCAGGCTCAGGCACACCCAGGTTTAGAAAGCAGTTGTGAAGTTTATTTTGAAGGATACAATTTTGGTTTTTAGCCCTTTTGTTTTAGCACTG
This sequence comes from Zosterops lateralis, assembly GCF_965231275.1. Lineage (NCBI taxonomy): Eukaryota > Metazoa > Chordata > Aves > Passeriformes > Zosteropidae > Zosterops > Zosterops lateralis. The sequence goes on from NC_139765.1 coordinate 30,466,817, forward strand.
AAGTTCTTTATTAGAGTTGGCCCTGAGCACCTTGCCCAAGGTTGTGGAGCAACTGTTTGTACAAAACCCAGATCTTCTCAGTACCACTTACAACATAGGATGTGACCATGGATATGCAGGGAGGAGTCCATAAAACTCTAGGGACCTGTGATGAATTCTCTCTTTCGCTCTCCAGATCCCACCACGCTAATACTGACTTCTGTTTGTATGGAAATGAAAAGGATTTTCTCCTCAAACCAGTGTATATATTCTGTAGATAAATACAATGTTTATTTTGTACATGAAAATCGTTCTCTCATGAGCCAGGAATCATCTTTGTCCAGGATGCATGCATTTACATTATGCAGTATGACAACTTGCTAGATTTCTGTGACATAGGACACTAGCAGCTTCACAAAGAAAGAATTTTGCCTTAAATGCAAGTAGCAGTCCTGTTTGAAACACCAGAGGATGGATTGTGGGAATTAACATTTATCTACAGCTTGTTCAGGCATGTGCTGGTATTTGGTGCTGAATAGAGCTTTTAGTGATGACTGTGGGAAACTTCAAATAACAGCCTTAAGAATATGTCTGACAATGAGCCTGGAGAAAATACCCTGTATTACAAGGTATTTTCCTTTCAAAATAGTCACATGTTAATCATATATATTATAATGACTAGTATCACTTCTTCACTCAAGAAAATTGAATTTCTATATATTTCTCACAGTTGAATCTGGGCTCAAATCACAGCAGGTAAATACTATTTGCAATTATCATTTTTGATTGCCTTTCAGTTAAAAGACTTTTACTTCAACTTTTTTGGAATGAATAAGACAAAATATACATGTGCTTAGGATATGTATTTTGACTGTCACTCAGAGTGGAAGGAGAAAAACAAGAATTTTTTTTGGAAGAAAAAAGCCTGCAATTCCAATTCAAATCAAGAAAATATTTCTTACAGTTCAAGCATGGGCTTCATCTAATTCAATGATTGCTTGTAGTGTGAGCACCTACCTTGAAGCTAGTTATCTTAGACCTAGGCATTAAAAGGAAGGAAGGCCATGAATAACAAGATAGAAACCAAATCAGAATGTTGCTCAAAATGAAGATTTATTGTCAGAGACTCATGTTAGTCCATCCTCTTCACATCATGTAAAAGGGATGAGGCAGCAGAAGGTGTTATGTAGGAATTGCTAAAATTCTGCTTTCATGGGAGGATAATTCCTCTGGTTTAAGTGCACAGGAAGCAGGAAAAGTTTTCAATTTGGAGCTGTCCTTTTAGGCCCTGGAAATGGCAGGTGTATTTAGAGCAAAGGATGCAGTTACGGATGCAGAACTTTTTCTGGGGACATTTTCTTCCACTGAGCAGCATGAGGTGAAGAAGGATATCTTTTAGGTCTGGAAAACCTAAATTATGTCTGGGGACTTTATTGTTTATTTATTGCTCAAAGTCATTGAGAGTGACAGTCTGCACATTTCAGTGACAGATCTAACTGACAATCCTCATGTAACACCAGAGTTTATGTAACTTAGCAACAGCTAAGTAATAGCTAATCTGGGAGCATCTTGAATACTTTACAAGCAGATGTTTTTTGTGTTTTCCCATCATGATTATATATTCCAAATCTGTATGCTGCCACAGGAAAGTGAGTGCTGTTAAAATTTCAGATCTGAGACCATCCCCCATCCTCTCAGTGTCTTTCTCATCTCTTGAACAGCAGTTGAAGAAGTGGGAGGTGATGCATTGAATCTTGTTAATAGTTTTGTTCTGTTTTGACATGGTGACTTGTATCCTTCAATTTTATGGATGTACATAAAATTGACTTAAGGAACATATTCAATTGGCATCAAATTTTTAACCAGTGTTCTCATAAGTCATACACATAATGTATCAGTTCTTAATGGAAAAGGCATGGATGTCCATGATTTATGAATTTCATGAAGCTCATAAATTCTTCTGGAAATCTGGCTTGAAATAATGTGGGCATACAGTTTCCACTTATTTTTTGCTCTTACTTTTACTAAGCTTAGGCCAAACTTTAAAACCTGCTTGGCCATAAAGAAATCACAACTTGCATCTGTTTATTCATTTTGTCAGAAACTTAGCATTACTAGTTCTGACAATTTTTTAAATCATTGATTATACTGAAGAAAATCACAAAATTGCTGTACATAAACAAGACAAAGGGGAAGGTTTACATAGATAACTCTTAGAAAATGTCAATGACTTAGAATTTTAAAGTCCTCTACCCAAGAGCCAAACCAGTACAGACGCCTAAATATGAGTATTGAAAAAGAACCTCTTATCTCTGGAAGATATCTTGGACATGAAAACTCTATCATTTCAAGAAAGGTTTAACACACAGACTGAGGCTGACCATAATTTCTGAGACCAAACTGATACAATCTGCAGAAGAGAAGATTCCAGAGATCCTTATTGTAGCCTTCCAGTACCTGAAAGGAGCCTACAAAGCTGATGAGGGACTTGTTGCAAGGACATGTGGTGACAGGACAAATGGGGAACCCTTTTATTTGTGACTCTTACAAGGAATGAAACCCAAGGGGAAGTCAATCATACAAGTCAGGCTCATAAGTAGAAATGAAATGAGGATTTTCAGAGGAGGAAATATGACTGAACACTGGTGTGATTACATAAACACCACTAGCAGATATTTTTTCCCCCTTTTCCTACTTTGCAGAACAATTAGAAGCTTCTGTTTCAGCAAGTTGTCTTTCATGAAGATTTTCTGCAATACCAACTTTCTAGGAAGGTTCTGGTGCATGGAAGATGTTTATTTTAATGAATGCTCTTTTGCTTGCCTTGGATTTTATTTAACTTTACTTTTTTTTGGGACCCTTCAGTAACTGCTGTTCCTTTGAAATTAAACATGGATTAAGAGGTAAATGTCTTTGCCAACTCTAAAGCTCAGTGATACAGTCTCAATTCATGTGACATACTGATCAGTAGTTTACTATTTTCTGGCAACATTAGGATTTGCAGTGTGGCTTATATACAATGCAATAAACATATACTCCTAACAGTCAATCCATAGTGTTCTCACTTCATAAGTATTAGACACATGGGATAAATTAAGTAAAAACCAACACCCATTGCACAAACCTTTACACTATTGTTTTCATGCTTTATGGGCATAAATGTTCATGCAACTTGAAGGCAAGCTAGCTAAAAAAAAGTAGGTTTTGTTTGCCTTTCCAATTCTTTGTATTGCTTCACCTGAAAAAACTGGGAGGCTGTTTAGATTCTGGGCAAGGATTCCTTTTGCAGGATTGTTCCTAATGCTTCCATGTTTGAATGTAGTTTATGGTGAAAATTTTTGTCTCAGAAAGAACATTTAAATTCTCTGATATACAGAGGACTGTAAATTCAGTTGTTTTCTCCAGAGGCAGGAAAAAAACAGTTAAAAGTTATTCTTAAAATTCCATAATTTTACAGAGATTGTAGAGTTGAAGAGACGTTATTTCTAGAGAAAAGTAAATATTTAAAACGTCTATTAAACACAACAACATGTCCTGTTGGTAGAGGTATTGACTTCAGTAATGCTTAGAAAAACCTGCCTGGTGTGCTGTGCATTGACTACATGTCTGTTAATGCAGTAGATTGGCCAGTGGAGGAAGTTTGCCTGCATTTATTGTGTCATTTGCACCTGGAAACAGGGTCTTCCTGAGCTGATGGAGGTGTGCCTTTATCTGATTCAGGTCTGCAGAAATACAGATCATTCTTTCAAGCACAGGAGTGTTTATGCTAATTAAAGGATATAGGCTTACGTAGCACTTAATTATTAAAAATTAAAGGCTGCTTCATGTCCACTGTGACATATCAAATATTTATTTTCTAATACAGAGGGTTTAACACTGCTCATTTGGTAATTGTAGGCCTGATCATTTAGGATTCTGTTTATCTCATCAGGTCCAAAATAATAATATGTTTTAAGTATCATTATTTTTAAAGTGTTCAGGGATTTTGAAAGAGGTTGATGGTGCCTCCTATGATTTTACTTTAGAAAGTAAACAACTCTGAGAGCTTTGCAAAATTTTGTCTGCAAAGTTTCCTTACTTTAAAACCTGTATGTGCAATTTGGTTAATGGTAATCTGTGGTACATATTCTGGCACATTTCTTTTTCTTGGTATATATGCACCTATTACTGTATTTACTTTAGGTAAAAATATTCCTGCACATGTATTTCATCCTTTACTCTTTAGGAAGGTTTCCTGTTCAGTCTGAGTCTGTATACATACCTGCTACGCATTCAGCCAAAAATATATACAAAAAAGGAGTTAAGGTTCTGCTGTGCAATACTGTTCATTCTTCTCTTTTGCTATTAACATAACAGCAAAAACTATCAGGTCAGGGTATTTTTATGTCTGTGAGGGTAAGCTGTATCTGATCTTTCTTTTTCCTGGAAGGGTTTGGTTTAAATAACTCCAGTAGTATAAATTCTCACATTCAGAGCCTTCTATTTTAGTTCTCCTTTCAAGGGAATTACTGCAGTTTTAACCTTCCTCTTGCTCTCTTTCCTAGTGTAAAGCTGTGTGATTACAGAGGAAGGGTGATAAAACACATCAGCTCTTTCTCTTAATCTTCTTATAAACCCTAACAGATTTTGAAGAAGAAATTTGGCAAATGTTAATTGTACCTACAGGATTCATGCTGGGAAAATCTCCTTCAGGAAAAAGAAAAAAACAAAAAAAAAACAGAGAAGGGAAAAGAGCTGAGTGCACAGCCGGACTGTTATGTAAGATGTTTATTTCCATCAAGTCTAGCCCAGTGAAGGCTATGAAAAAAATAGGCCAAAGCTGCAGAGTTATGACATCATAACATCACCAGAAAGGTCAAAGAAATCATTGGCACACTGAGAAATACTACTTATAGTAATGGTAATTTTATTCTATACTTATGTTTTTTCCCCCACATATTGGAATAGAGCCTGGTAGTGGGAAGCAAGACTTTTCGAAAACTTCCAAAGAAACATGTTTGGGAGAGTGCACAGCAGCATAGGAACAATGAAAATTACTCATGGTTTTGATGACAAAATTTAAGAAAAAAAAAAAAAAAAAAAAAAAAAAAAAAAAAAAAAAAAAAAAAAAAGTAGAGGGTGAAAAGTTGCATTTGGCTAAAATCTGATTTTGGAATTTTGTCTAAAAACATGTGAACACCTTCCATACAGCTGATCTGAATGAATCTATTGATTCCTTATAAGACTTAGTTATTCCAAGACCAAAATAATGAATTAATTTAAATGTTCTAAAACTTTTTTTTCTGTTGAACAACTACATGGAAACATTTCTCCAGCCCTTTCTGTATTGTGGTCAGGCTCAGAATGGCACAAATGCGCTGTTGCTGCTCTGTTCTGTCCTTGAAGAATTTACAGTTTTGCTAGACATCCCACAACATTCATATGAATTGCTCTTCTCATGGGAGTTATATATACTCTAAAGTACATTAATCAATTTTCATTTTAGCTTTAATGCCTCTTCATATTTGGGACTAGATAAAAAACTAAACAAAACAAAACCAAACCAAAACCAAAAAACCCAAAACAAATAGGCAAAACAAAATAAGAAAATTCTATTTACAAAATGGTTAATGGTTATCTATTTACAGACTGGTTAATGTCTATTGTTTAGATCAATTTTCTTCTCTTGTATGATGTATATAAAGGAAAAAAAATATGGGAGGCATTTTAAGTGATTGGATTTAAGTATCTTGCCTTAATGTTAATTCATGTTTTATTCCCTGCCCTGTGTGAAATATGATTTTTCAAGGAAGGCAAATATGTGGTACCAAGAGACCAGTGCCAGCTCTTAGGATACACCAGAGATCTGACAGTGCAGGCAGGCCAGAAGAGGTGCATCAATCTTCCAGGCTCCAAGCTGCCTCTTCTGAGCAGCCAAAGCTTCCCACATAACTAAAACATGGGACCTGCACTGTAGAGTCTGAAGTAGAGTGAAAAAAAATCTCATCCCGAATATCCTTTTGTACCTCTATCTTCTCTGGGACAAGGAGTCAAAAAGGCTTCTCACATGGACTCTTCTTTCAGATGGGTGTGTTTGTGTGTGTTTGTATAGTGTCTGGCACAATGGAGACTGCTTCAAGGCTTCATTCCTATGGTGTAACACCTACCTCTCAGGAATTCTGGAAAAATATCTTTACCTCAGGATATTTTCCACTTGCAGAACTATCCAGCCCTAATGCTCAGTGATATTTTAATATCTTAACATTAACCTCCGTGATTAACACATATTTATGAGAAAAAAAAAAAAAAGGAAGCAAACCCATAAAGATCTTATTAACCTGAAGTTTAATTTATTATTGTAAATTTTTATATGAGTACTTGAAGTCTTTTGGGGAATGCAACCCACTCTCACTTGCTTGACAAGCAAGTATTAACTGATGAGCACTTAGGTACAAGGTGATCTTACAGGCAACTTCAAGGTCATTGGCTATAGGTCTGAGCTGCCTTCAAAAACTAGAGGACCAGTCTGTGAGAACCTCAAGGCATTTATTCATGTTTGTAATTTTATACCTCCAGCAGCACAGTTGTTGCAAGTGACAAATGAAACTTGCAGATAACACTACAAAAATATTTATTTTATTTCTCTGAAACTACCTGGCCCTGTAAGCCCTAATGAGCCATGCTCTTTCTTATTTGCAATGTGTAAGCAGACATCCTGGGCTGATGATGGACTCTGAAGGCAACAGAAGAAGTACTTTCAACCTCAAAGTACTTCAGACAGCTCAACCTTTTGCACTTCTTCATTACAAACTAAATATATGTCCTTTAACAAAGCTTAAAACTTCAATGTGAGGACAATAAGTTCTTGATTAACTGTCATTTCCTTTAGCTCTGTCCCCTGGCTAACTTTCTGTGGGATTTATTTGATTAGGGTATAAATGAGACAAAATGGAATTATAATAAGCATTTAAACAAAACCAACTTTGTCATGATTATTCCATGATTTATAGCTGATATGCAGAGGACAGAGGAATACTAATCGAAAGATGAAAAATTTGTACATAAAACCCAAACAACCCTGATGCAATCAAAATTGAACGGTTTAGTGTGCATTTTCTTGATGGTGGTGGAATCACCAGTGTCTTCATGTTGGACTTTTCATAAAGATCCATCTGATAACTGTTTTATCCTTTCAGGTTCCCTTGACCATTATTTTGCTGATTGAATGAAATAACTTACCTGAGCACTATAAGCGTGCTTCACATGCCTTATGTATTGAAAGGCTGCAGGCCTGTATGCTTGCTCTATCAGTTCTTATGAGTTTGACAGTGAAAACTGGGCCTGATAAAAGTGTTAAAAGGTTTCTTTCTGTTATCTGGTCTTCCCTTTTCATCTTGCCAACCTCTGCAGATCATTCAGATTAATATCTCAAGTTAAAAAGTGCTCAATCTTTGGAGGTTTCAGATGGCAGCTATAGATGAGATTTCCCAGTATTGATTCTCTCTCCCCTTTCTTTTTTTCCACATCTGAATAATTTGTTTTTTGAATTATGAGCCAGCATGGTTTTCTTGATCTTCCAGATTGCATTAGAGTCATATAGCACTGGACTTGGGGTTATCAATTAGCAGCAGACTTACTCCACTGCTAACCAGACATTTCTTCTTCTGCCAGAGACATCTTCATTCACAAATACCCAGTGGAGACACAGAATCTGCTGCACTGTGGGGAATGCTGTGCTCCCATTGTTTGAATGGATGTTAGTAAAATAAAAAAACTGTCTCTAATGTCCTTCAGAACTGGCACAGACCTTGTTGAGTCACTTTTGACATGGAGTGTTTGGAAAGACAAAATTTACTCTGGGGTCTGTTTCAGCTCAGCTTAGAGGTCAGTCTGCAGAATACAACTAAAACCCAACCTCAGTCTTTCTATGGTTCAGTGTGCTACTAGCTTAGGTACTCTGGCCCCACCCCTCATCCAAAATCTTTCTCTTTTTACAGTAGCACTGAACCTGGAGATATTTGCAGGTGTTCTTGGTCACTGATCTTGCTATGAGTATTTGAATGGATAAAACTAAGCATATTCATAGAACAGGGCTGTATATATATATATGTGGATACTAGTACAGTCTTTTTCCTATCCTACCTTTTCCAGCCCTGCAAAAGTTTCAAGGGTTTTAAAATTTTGGTTTTACCAACTTCCATTGCAATTTCTGTTTGCATACTGCTACATCCCTCATCTTTCTAACTGATTAATGCTTTTCAGTGGCCATTGATGCAGAAATAAAATTATTTGTGATCTTTTTCTATGCTCATCAAGAAAACATCTCAAAAATTACTTTAAAAATTACATTATTTTTGGTGCATCAGCAGTCACTTGCAATTTGTGAAAAGGAAAGGTAACTGTTTGAGCAATATCTCTCAACGCTCAGAGATTGCCTCAAGGATGAGTCACTAGGACTGGAAAAAGCCACCTTAAAAAATGCCAGAAGGCTATTGTTCTCCTTTCTGTTTGTCATTATAGAGAATGAAATATTAACTTGATGTAATTTTCATATACTAGCATTGTCCTCTCCTACACTTGACTCCATGCAAATTATATTTACTACTGTTATTCAAATGATCAAAGATGTACTGTTGATGTTAAATGTCATGGAAAATTTTTATCAAAGTTGATAAAAACTTGTACAGCTTCTGACAAAATCTGCAGAGCCTTGCAGGACCAAGTTAAATATACTTAGCTTCATAAATTCAGTACAAAGGATATTTTCAGCTATATGAAGGCCAACACATGTAATTTTGTGAATGCTAACCATAAAGAGACTCTACATGCTCTTCCCATAAAAATATATCTATATATGTGTGCCTAATTTTACCTTTGGTGCATACTCATCTTTTATTCAAAAGAATGGGAAGGCAGAGCAATTGGAACTCCTTATAAGGTTTGGTACAGTCCAGATAAGAGGAAAGTGGACTGGCTGAGCTGCCAAGCTTAATAGGTTCAGGTCCAGCTGGAAGCCAGTCACCAGTGAGCACACTGGGGGTTGATACTGGGACAGTGCTGGTGAAGCTCCTCATTAGTGATCTGGATGGTGACACTGAAGGTTGCACCAGCAGGTTGTTGATGACACTAAACTGGGAGGAGCAGTTGATACACTATATGGGCATGTTACCATTCACACAGACCTCAACAGGTCCAAGAAACGGCCTGACAAGAACATTATTAATTTCAACAATCACAAACACCAACTCCTGAACCTCAGCAGGAATAATGCCATGCACCAGTACAGGCTGGATGCAATCTGGCTGGAAGACAGCTTTGCAGACAAAATCTTGGGGTCCATTTTACTGTGTCAGCAATCAAATGCTGAACCAGGTTGCCCAGTGAGGCTGTGGAGTGTCCATCTTTGGAGATACTCAAACCCAAATGCCCACAGCTGGGAGTTATCTGCTAGAGCTGATCCCTGCTTTGAACAGGGGCTTTTCAGTAGATCATCTCCAGAGCTCTATTCCAACCTTAGCCATTCTCTGTTTCTCTGTTGCAAGGAATACTGGTCGGCATTATCCTGAACTTAGCCAAACCTGTCCTGGGCTGCATCCAAACAGGTGTAGCCAGCAAGCTGAGGGAGAGGATGCTGCCTCTCTACTCAACTCTCATGAGATCCCACCTGGCATGCTGTGCTTGGCTCTGGGGCACCAAACATAGCGAGGACGTGGGGCAGTTGGAGGGACTTTTTAGAAGAGTGTGTAGAGATAGGATGAGAGGGTATGGTTTTCAACTGAAAGAGGGTAGGGTTGGATTTAATATTAGGAGTAAATTCTTTACTCTGAGAGTGGTGAGGCACCAGAACTGGATGCCCAGAGAATCTGTGGCTTCCCATCCCTGGAAATGTTCAAGTCCAGCTTCAATGGAGCTTTTAGCAACCCCACTGGTGGAAGGTGTCCCTTGTCCTTGCAGGGATCTTAGACTAGATGATCTTTAAAGGTCCCTTTGAACTAGAACCTTTCTATGATTTTATGATTCTATTATTATTTTGAGATAATATAACGGCTAAAAAAGACAAAGTAATAGTGGGATTTAGGAGCTAAAGTAATTGTCCTTTAGACAAAACTCCTGGAAAATGCACAAATGTGATGGAAAATGAGCTTCTGAAAATTTTTCACCAGGCCATGCAATATAATGGAAAATTATATCACTTCCACAGATATGAGAACTGGATACTTTGGAAAATCTAGGCAAAGATTTTAATGTTCTATTAAAAATGAAAGATTCCTAGTATAATTTTTGTAAAGCTGTGCTCAGTAGTCATCTCAATATCAGATGCTTGGCTTCCTCACACCATTCAGATCCTCAACAGTAGTATTAACATTCATTTCTTTATTGTTATTGTTACTTTTGGCTTTCTTCTACTTTCAAATGTGGTGGTATAAAAAAAATTCACAATAAAGATAAACTTGATTCAGAGTTCTTGTATTTAGTTACTAAAGCATTGTATCTGTCATGGTCTTTTAGCAAATGGTAACTAGCAAATGCTTTCAGCCTTTGTGACTCCTTATGGAGAGTGCATATATTACTGTCTGGTTTTATACACACTTCATGGGAACACATTTCTTTTTTTACTCTCTGGTATTCTCTGAGGCATAACTGCTAAAAACACTATTTAGCTTCAAGTCAAGTGCAGGATGCTATGAAAGATCAGATAAAAGAGATAGGGTTTTTTAAAATATGATTGGTGTAAGAACATTCTTTCAAAAATAAAGTAAAATAAAATAAAATAAAATAAAATAAAATAAAATAAAATAAATCCAACCATCTTGTTCTACAAGACCACCTGAAAGTGTGCTTAGCCAGTCTGATAGATATTTCACAATATCAGGTAGGTATGTGATCATCTCATTGGTGAAAGTACATGGGAAGTGCATCATGCAGTTGTGTAAAACTCTTCTGACATGCTTCTCCAGACACAAAGCACAGAACCCTTTTACCTGTCAAGCAATTGTTTTCAGTGAACTTCAGGCTTCAATGTGCTTGGTATTGGAGAGTATTTGCATGCTGTACATGCTGTGGTTTAGCCAGTCTGTGCAGTCCCTTTTTGTGGAATTCTGACATGAATTGTGTCTTTCATTAAATCTAAATAACTCCTTACTCTCTGTAAGGGCAACATGTAAAAATGTTACTGTGTGTGTTTCCATGGTTGATAATTTTCATCCACAGTTTCAAAACTCACGTGAATCCAGTGATTTTCTCCATTACTTATTTTTACAGTAAACCAGGTATGTAAGTGATCATACAATGCACAGCAACTGGAGAAAAATGATCCAGACTATATAGTGGCTTCTCATTCTTCATTTTGATATTTCTCCAACAACTGCCAGGTAAGTATGAGAATCTGGTATCCACCTCTTTTTTCCTTCCTTTGTTTTATGCAAAGCTCTAAAAATCTAAGAGTTATGGTGAAACAGAGAGGCTACATGAAACTTCAGCAGGCGCTATGGCGTTTTTGTGCTGTAAAGCTGCACTTGTTAAGGAAGGCTTCAGCTACATTATAATAGAATGCTATTTATGTACATTTTTTTCTCCTCTAAAAGTTTGCAAAGGGCAAACTAGGTAATGTGATTAAGTGGCTGAACACAGTAAAGGTTCCAAAAACTAGGTCATTATTGAGATTAACGACTGGATTAAAAGGATTTAGGAGAGTGGTAGGATTTTGATTTGCATATTACTCCAAAGACCTTTGACTTATGTAAAGCCTCCTCTTAAAGACTATCAAGCTAAAGTATTACATCAAGCAATTTAGTTGTTCCAAATCACTCTTGCCTGTTTTTCGACCTTGTGTGTTATTACCCATATTTCTACACTGGAATTGTTTTACATAATTCAGCACTTGTATTGCTCCTTTGGATGTGGCAGATTCAGGGGGAGCACTGATGTGAAAGAGATAAGTTGTAAAATAATTAAATCTTATTAAGTATTAGCTATGGGATTCTTGAAGGATTTTACCTGAGAGCAATTTAGCCAGCTGCTAAAAAAAGGAGACCTTGTTTAACAGCAGAAAACGGCAATTTAATCAAAATCAAGTCTTCCTTAAAAGCCTCACAAATTTATTTATATTAATCTTTGTGCCACTCTACAAGAGTATACACAGATGTTTTGGTGTATGAGAAATTTATCTAAGATCTCAGGCCTGTAACTGCTTTGAGCAATAGAGCTTGAGGGTCTGTATGGCTTGTTAGCATATGACTTATTTAGCATCAGCTAAAGGAAAAATTAGTTTTAGGGGTTATTTGGTATAAAAGTCCCTCCATTGACACCATGAGTTTGTGTTTCACCCTATGTGAGAATGTTGCTCATGGCACTTGTATGAAAAAAGCAGGATGGGGTGCTTTATTGTGGGCAATTTAGCACAGAGAAATGTGATTCTGGGAAAGAGGACAGATGACATTCTGAAGGTGAATGATTCTCTAAGACACAACATTTGTGACAGTAAGCAAAATAGGACAAAAGCCCCAAATACACCACAGCGTTAGAAAAAGTAAATCTTAGGATTTTCAGCAGAAGTTCTGTACATGACAGATAATACTTGCAGATCATATTTTCATAAATCACAGTCTTTCTATATTATCCAGTCATTTGTATCTGAAGAGCACTATATTTATTTTTATGAACCTCTAACCTGACAAATGTCCTTACAATTTTATTGCTCTGCTTTTAAACAGTATTGCTTTAATATGTCTGTCTCCACTGGCCTGTCCAGGGTTGGGATGATGTCATTTCAGAAATTGTTTCACTCACCCTCAACTTCAAAAGCAGAAATTCTACTCAAAAGTGCTAGTAACACCAATGTGCCTGAAAAAAACAGATTAATATGTGGTGTATGGGATCATTAGTTGATCTAAGAAATTCATGTAAGTACAGTACTCATAATGCCCAAGTTTTTCCTCCTTAAGTCAATCTTAATTATGCAGTGAGTGAATCAATACAGAATTAAGATCAAGGGATTGTCCAAAATTTTGAGTTTAGATTTTTTGTTCAGGAGTTTTAGTGTCAAGATATCACTTGTGCAATGTTGTATGGGTCTATCGGTAACTTTTATATTTTAAAAATCCTGAACTAAAACATACACTTCTTATCTTTAGAAAACACCAGAGCTTCTCTCAGAAGCTGGCATCAGCTCTAAAACCTGTAGCTTACAATGCTTTTTTCCGTCAGGACTTTTGAATCAGAGTTTTATGATGGAGAACACAGTTTTTTCCAGCTTCTGGCTTCATCCACCTAATTTTATTTGCAGTCAGTCTGGATTTCTATTTCTACAGCATTTAGATCTCATGAAATGTTTTCTCCTCTTTAAAAATATTCTTCTTCCTTTTCTTAAGCACTTTCCCACTGTAATTACAGAAAACAACATTGCAAACGTGCTTTGTGAAAAGGTGTCACCACATTTTTAAATCTGGTCTCTGAGGTCCCAAGGCTGGAAGAAGACAGAAGAATAAAAAGAGATAGAACAATGGCTGATATAGGTAAATTTACCTATGGTACTGAGCAGGTGTTAGATTTTGATCCTAGGATTTTTTTTTTCTCTGTTCTATCTAATTAATGACCTTTGCCTTTAAAACGTGAGGATCGCAGGCTGCCTCAGTTAAAGCACTTCATATCCAAGGTGCAAATTTAGCTTCTCTGTATTGTTTCCTTATACTCTTCTGGTGTCTTGGCTGGAATGTCTTCAGAAGTTGTATCCAAAAGTTCATATAGCCTGATGGTAAAGGCCACAACTTCAGAAGTGACAACTGTGCCATTGAACTTTGTTAGACTGAGGAGGCCAGGAATCCTACACATCCTAGGAAAAGTGCCCTTGCCACTAAGATGTAGCATTAGAAGTAATTTGTAGTGATAAGCAGTTGCAACTACCTTTCATAGAGAGTCACATCGTGTTGATTTTCTTTGGACGTGTGAGGATAGTCAGCAGATCACTTCCTCGAGGGGGTTCCCATTGAGAAGTGTCATGTTGCTGGACTCCCTTCATGTTTGAATGGAAGATAGATGCTGAAAGATCCAACTGCAATGCTCATGGTCCCACAGAATACAGGATTTTACCTGCCAGGAAGCCTTAGAAGCACAAAAGTACAAAATAGCTAAGTGGTCTGGAGTTGTAACATTCAAAGCGGATTTTGGTGTTTAAGAGCCTTAATGAAGACTTTCAAAAAGACCAGAGGTGTGGAAGGCACAGCACACGGGAACAGAAGTGCTGTGACAGAGGCACACCTGTGCCAGGGGTGTCCCCAGCTCAGCACACAGGGGTGAGGTGCTCCTGCAGCCAGCCCTGCGGCAGATCCCGGAGGCGCTGCGTGGGAGCCCTTCCTCTCACAGCCCCTGGCTGCCTCCCAGCCGTGTGTAGCAAACAAGCACATATTGGTGGGTTGTACTGGTTCATCATGACTGACAAAAACATGTTTATTATTATCTATTCTTGGCTTCAGTAGCTGTTTCTCACTCCAGCAGAGGTTCCTGTTTAACGAAGGATTAAATTATGTTCTCCACAAGATGAAGAACAAACTAAGTGATATTTCTTTTATTTTTGAGGATCAAAGCAAACATTTAAATGCACAAAATCGGGACTCTTTTAAGAGAAGATTGATTTTTAATTACTAATTCTTATTTGCAGAGTCTATAACAAAGCAGTCCTGAAAGAATAATTAGTAAACATCAGTTATAACAATGTTACAGAACAACTTCATAACTTAAAGGATTAAGGAAACATGTCTTTAAAATAATCACAGATAAATCACCAACTTTCCACCATCATTCTTGCAGACATTATGTTTTGGAAGCAGATTCCTTGTTTCTCTCCAACTGTTTCAGATCTCTGAGGCAGGGAAAAGTGACTTCAATAGATTCAGTGGAGAAAATCAGTTCCAGAAAGAATCTCCATGCTGCTAGATGACTAATGAAGTCAAAGTGTTCAGCCAGTGATGGCCTAAGCAGCTTGGCTAATACAGCTGATAAATATGCTGATAAACTCAGAAAGCTTGTTACAAAAAAATAAAATTCAAAGTACTGCTTGAAGACTCGTGTTCTTCAACCAAATGTATTGAAAATATGTCATGTATAGAACACAGAGAAGAAATATTATTGCCTTTTTTTAAATTAAAGCAATTTTTTCTCACAATAAGAAGTCACTTTAAGCAACAATGCAAAATCTTTCTAGCTTCACTCTTACATAAAAATAATTATAGATTAAAAAAAAAAAAAAAAAAGATATGCACACCATAAACTTCAGCAGGGAAACATAAAAAGAGCTCTACCTCACAGGAATTGTGCAGTACATTGGAAGTTTAATGTTTAGACTTCTCAGTAGCTCAGTAGGTCTTAAGCAGGCCCAATATCTTGATTCCTTATTCAACTATCCAGATATAAAGGGACAGCTTTTCCAAGATTCTCAAGATAACTCAAGAAGATCTCAACAAAATTTCTGGTAGAATCCAGACACATTTGTATAATTTTGGGAGGTTTATTGGTTTGGAATGGTTGAGGTTTTTGTGTGTTTGTTAGCTTATATGTTATGTTGGGGGTTTTGTTTGTTTATTTGTTTGGGGTCTCTGTTTTGTTGTTGGTCTGTGGTCTATTGGGGTTTTTTTAAATCCCACAGGTATATACAGGAATATCTGGAAGTGTTGAATTGTGGCCAAGGATTTCTTCCCCAAAGAGTTTCTACTCTACAGACCTGATTCACCTACCTTTACCTATATAGCACCTGGGCTTCTAACCAAATTTGATGACTACATTTCCTGTAACAGGTCAGTGGGTAGCCCACTTCCAGAGAGCAATTAATTCCAACCTGGCTAAGATACCTTTTTTAGGATAAACGGTTATCACCCTCAGAAACCTTTTGTTACTTATCATTGATTCTCACTTAGACAAGATTTTTAACTTCTATGTGGCTAAAGTTAGGCAAATCTCGTTTAAAAAGACAGTTTAAATGATGAATGGGATAAACAGGAAGGGAAGAAGAAACCAGAACAAGAAAGGAGTTTTTTAAAATATGTTTTAGAATTGATCAGTGCAGTAGATAGCCCTTATCAAATCTGTACCAGAAACTGTGTATTTGTACTAATCTCAGTTTTAAGTATTTCAGTTGAAATGCAGAGAACATCTATTAGTAGGAGGAAAGTGGGATTTGCCACTCAAATTCAGCCTGCTAGTCAGAAAATTCCTTATATTACAGAAATTAATTGTCTATATTTTCTTTTAACAAAAGGTAATGAAGATTATAGACTATTTCCATCATGATAGGTTGTCATATCAACTTAGTTTACAAGAGGTCTGACCATGTTATATTTTGAATACACCTATAAACATGCATATTTCTCCAAACTCCAGCTGCCAAATGGAGTGGCTTCCAAACATAATTGCATCATTTTCTCTTCTTATTCCTGAGTGTAGACGTGTGATATATAAACTGTATATAAAATGTTGGAAGAGGGAACAAAAGAATCATGAAAATTATTTCTCATGATGCAGTAGCTGGGCTTATGCCATGGAGCAGTGTGTAGGTCTCTGTAGCTGAATAATCTTTGTGAATTCCAGCTGCACTATATCCCCATGTATCCCAGTGTCCTGTAGTAGGTAATTTGGATGCCCATGGGGCTTTGATATACTCCAAGAGATTTCAGTCAGCGAACAGGACTGCATGGCAGAGCTCCAAGTATACCCACTTTGCAGCACAGACGCAACCAGTATGAGCTAATTAAGCATGTTGTAAATAAAGCAGAGTGAATTCACTAGGGATGATTACCAAAACCCGAAACAATTGTGGCTTTAAATTGGTACTATTTTGTTACACATTCAGGAGAGCAGACTTGTCATCAAATTCTGCCTATATTTTATTTAGGTCATAAGGATCTTGTTCCTTGCTACTGCCCTTGTGAGGTCTTCCCACATGGAGCCTGCAAAAAACCTCTCCCTCTCCCTCTTTCCCTTGCTCTGTCTCCTCTCTCTCTCTCTTCTGTCCTTCCCTCTCTCTTCCCCTTCTGCAACCATTATATTCAAAGAGGAAAAATCAATAAGGGTCACACATATTTATTAACTAATTCAATTATCTCAGCTGAACTACTGATGTTTCCAGCTCTATGTTTTAACACTTCCCATGAGTGATTTATATTGTGGGATTTTCGGGCCACTAATTTTACTCACCAGTGTCTGATATATCTTTTTACAACCAAAAAAAAATTCCGAGAGGTACGAGATTCATTGCAGCCTGCTATCTGTTCACACTGCACAGTTGAATTATAGCCTTGGGTAACCATCATCTCGCACAAGAGAAGAGCATCTTCTGTGGCTTTGTATCATCTATGCAGAGATCTGAAGTGTGATCCAAAACATCATTAACACCCATAAATTAAAAGATCCTACAGGATCAGGCAAAATCTAGACTGTGGGTAAGATGTGCTTTACACCATAACCCTAATGTCCTCATGATCCCAACCACTGTCCAAGCCAATCTCTCAGAGGTGAGCAGGGCTGCGCAGGCAGATCCTTCTTGGGCTGTGCCCTGGGCTGAGTCTGCACTGTTGTCATGACACCTCTGCCAAGGATGGCATGACAGCAATCCAGACATGCCACAGGGGGCAAGACATAGCTTAGGTCCTCACAGAACTGGAAGTCCCAAAGAGATCTTGAGGTCTTAAACCAAAAAATAAACTATTCTCTGCTACTAATGGAGTTATTTGATACGTGCTGCTCAACGGAACTAAAACCCCAATATTTTTCAAGCAGAAAGATCAAGAAAAAGCAAAATTGCCAGTGGTTCAGGCCAAAAAACTGTGAACAAAGTATTTTTTGAATTTCTGTTTATGTAATTTATTAAAAAAAATCTCACATTGCAGAATCCAGAAAAGAATTTATGTGGAAACATGATTCTTTCTCTCTCTTTCTAGATAGTAGAAAGGAAATCAAACTATATGAAGCTTAAGGAAATATGAGGATACAAAATTAGGCCAGCCTGGGTCAGGAAAGTGAAATTTGTGGCTGTAATTCATGATGGTTTGAGGGTTGGGGGTGGTATCACTTTTGTTTTAGTTTAGTGAAAAGATTCACTTTAGGTGAGGCCTTCTGGTTTATTTTTTCACCTTGGATTTTGGATTGTCTTTTTCTGTCAGTATGATGATTCAACATCAAAAGATTAAATCCAAGAATCAAAATTCACCAAATCAAAATTCTAAGTGCACCAAGCACGAGTTCCATGCTGCTGGGATAAGAATCTAGGGTAGCTTTGGGCATTTGTGTAATCTTATTCCCACCAATAAAATGGTATCATTAAAAAAAATATCAAGAGCATTGTAAGAGGTAGTTAGAAAGTACTATTTTTTTAGTCACTATGATTCTGCAGGGATAATTAAAATGTGAACTCAGCATCAGGGATCTTTTTGTGCTGTTTAAATTTCTTTCTCTGTGAGGCTATTGCCCAGATTGACCTCCACTGAACATTTTGCAAACTTTTCATTTGTGACCTCAAAAAAGCAAGTACTAATTTCCCTTTGAGATGCCCATTCTGAGGGCACAGAATGACCCCCAGATTTTTGTAGGCATCAACACAACGGATTGCTTGGAGACTGCATGCAAAGAACTAAAGGCAGCGTCTGATATGTTAGACTGAATTTACAATTAGAATTTCCATGTATTTGGGTTTTTTTATTTATTTCCAATGTGTGAATTCCTATGCAATTTCTGCTCTTTTACTCTTGAGGGCATCCAGAAGATATCTGGATTCAGTTTAAAAAAGCTTTGAAGTTCTTTCTATTTATTCTGTTCTAGAAGAGCACATTGCACTGATATTTGCATAGTGAAATTTCTATTTGAAACATCATTGTCATCTTTAAGACTGTAAATAATTGTACATTTTTGACCCTCTTGGAACTCCTAGAGTGTTATTCAAGATTTTTTGTGTGGGAGATCTTGATGTTGTTCAGCAATAGATTTACCTTAAAATTTAAAACCTTATGCATACCATTGGGTTGGCTCTTTGCACGTACATAACAACAGCAAAGACACATTGTCAAAAGAAACCTTTATCCATTTTAAACTCAGAAATTTCAGCAAGTAGTTTACTGCATGTGAAGCCATACTGTAATCTTTAGAACGTGTGGTAAAGGATTAAAATATCTATGTGCTTTTCTAGTATGGACAAATATATATAAGTGTTTCTGCATGACAAAGGTTGGGTACCAAGTAAAGAAGGATTGGTTGAGTATTACACAAATGCCAAAAACCAAAAGAAGCTTGAGAATCTGACCATTCATCAAAATGATGAAAAAATATAAACAGGTACACTGTGCTACCCAGGCAATTACAGTTTATGTAAAATAAAACATCTGATGCTTCATACCACAAAAAATTGTTTTCTCTCCCTAGTCCTGCCTTTACAGCTCCATATACTCAACCCCCCACCCCCCAATTATTAGCAATTCCTCATTAGTATGCATCTAACAGAAACCTAGGAGAATGCAGGGCTACAAATGAAAAACTCTAAAGAGGATATCAATTGTTTGCCTTAGTCATTGTCATCCATAGCATTTAAACAATACTCTGTCTAATGCTGAGAACCTGCTCCTGAACTCAAACTGCATAATTATCTACGCTATTGCTTTTAAAATTATTTTCCTTTTCAAATCATCAAGTCAAGCAGTAAAAATGAATTTTCACTAGGAAATGAGCAAACCTCTTATCTGCCCTTCAGTAAGAAAGCTGGCACAGATTTTAGTTCTAAAATTTGTTTAAAGAAACACTGTGCTTTAAAATTGGTTCTGTACAATGGGTAGTAAGATCTCTGCAAAAGCCTAAGGGTATCCAAATGGTGCATAAACTGTGTTTCTGGATGGATTCTGACTCATATTCAGATATCATAGGAACTTTCCTCTCAAGTCCAAGGCAAACTGTATGGAAGGCAGAAGACAGATAATGCGATAATTATAGGTGAAAGAAAAAGGGAATATAAACATACTGTGCAAAATTTGAAACTCAAAGTTGGCAGAGGATGATGATGACATCCTTTCCACTGAATATTGCAATGTCTATCAGTACTGGACTGAGGTGTGCCCAAGCTCTGTCCCTTGCCCTTTACAAACACCTCATCACTATTCCTCATACCCTTCAGATTGTAAAGGGTAATACTAAAGGCAAGGCACAAAGATTGTCTCTATCCCTCTTTGACAAATCATCCAAAGGCTCTGCCAACTGCAGTCCCAGCCACTCTTTATTTCCATATTTGCAAGTTTTATTTCAAACCCATTCTTGGTAAATCCAGGGTAAGATAAAAAACTAATGGGCTTGTTCAATGGGATTGAAGAGTGATAGACACTTTCACCTTAGATCCTTCAAATTTCCATATTTAGGAAAAGTAGCTGCACTAACATGCAGACATTATTTCTCCTTGAACTTGAAATTATGGAACTCACATCAAAGTACAAAGCCTCTTAAAAAATACAGCACCATTGTCCAAGGTACTATTGAAAAGGTGAGTGATTTTGTAGGACTTTGTTTTAATTTAGAGTGGCTGAACATTCTTCATCTGATTTCTAACACTAATGTCAACATTAAAGTGCTGCTAATTCACACACACACACATTTCCCAGCATTCAACCATCTAAAACATATCAGACTAAAATGAGCTCTCAAGTCATGGCCAGCAAGGGGACTGAACAAGTTTGTACTAATATTTGAAAGAAATTTCTTTGCCCACTAATTCTCAGGATTAGAACTCCAGAATAATTTTTAATCTTTAGAAGTAAAACAGATCATGAGACCTAGATAACAAGTGGGAAATAAAGCTGAGTACAAGTCATAGAGAGATAAAAAATGCAGTAAATTATGAAAAAATGGCTGAAATTATAGAAGTTTTGACAGAATTTCACACACAGAGGAGCCGATGGAAAACTATGCAGAGACATGACATTGGGATTTAGTGCTGCTTTTAATAGAAGTGCATAAGGCCACTGAACTACAGTTTTCTAGGTAGGGGTGGTCTTCAACTATCCTTAACAAGTATTTATGTTCCCATATCAGAAAATAATGAGCTGAGATAGAACTTTTTAAAAAAATCTTAAAATCCTTTCATTATTGAGCTCATCACATTAAATATCTTTCCACTTGTCAGTTCAAGTAGTGTAATTTCAAAATAGAGCTTACTCTGAAGATTGCTAGTGTATGTTTCAGGCTGACAAAGATTACTTCCCAGCTGCTTCCCATTCACAGGCAGTATGTGTGGCCCTCCCTAATGAGGATGGAAAATGTGATACTAAATCCCACTACCACATGCCTTATACCCAGTTTATGTGTTTAGGTTGGGTTTTTGCTTCTGGCTGCTAAAAAGCATGTTTTTTGAGACACTGCTTCTTGTACATACCTATTGGTTTTGTTACTCTTATTGTTGCTGTCTTTTATCTAGCTATTTAGGAAAGCACTCCTGAGACTTCATGTGGCAGATAAAATTGGGAAGCTTCTTTGCAAGTTTATGCTGGAAGTTTTTTAAGACTACCATTATTCTAAAGGAAACTGTGCCCCAGTAGGCTCAGCTAGTGTGCGAAATCTAGTGTTATCTACAAATTGGTCATCTCACACTGTTCTTTAACTGGTGGCTCCACTGTCAGCAGTAATAAAAGTAGGTGACAGACCTTGGGAGGTAAAGCAGCCATTGATTCGCTCCAGCTATTTGACTGTGTTGGCTGATGTGTGATCTCTTGGTGCCACAGAAATAAAGTGCAAATTGTTTTTAAAAAATGACTGCCAGGAATGGAGTGGATGCTTTTTTCAGAATGTCACACTCAGTGAGCTGTGACACACAGCCAACTGTGGTCCCCCTAACAGAAAGAGGAATTAGGTTTATGTTTTACAGAAAGATTCAATATCAGCTCAGCATCATGATGATTTAGTTTATTTTTAAATAACTCTTTTTGTCCTCAATACTCTTCCAGAAACAGGCAAATTAACATTTTACCTGCTGGCAACTCAGCAATCAAAGAAATAACTTTTCAAAAGATGGTGAACTATAGCATGCATTAAACACATGGCCTCCCAATTAGTGTTTATTTTCACACACTGATATATAGGGCACTGCATCAGTGTTCTGCTATGTGCATAAAACATTTAGCTCAAGAAAAGTCTCTGAGGTCACCTGCCATCCTCAAGACAGAGCAAGAGAATTCATCTCTTGTTGATGGCAAAGGAATGAGGTGCACAGTCCCTCAGCTTTCCCTGCTCTCTGGGCTGCTATGGATCTAAATCCAGCCCAGAAATGTCTGGTCATTTAGCTGGCAGTGGCAAGTCATGGGAATACAAAGACAAAGAAAGCTTTTGGGCCACAAACCACTGGGGGCTGGCAGAACACTCCACAGCAGAAAGCAAGTCTTCTCTTGGCTTGTTCTGCTTGCAGCTGGTCTGGGCTCCATCCTTGTCAGGCTATTATAATGCCTTGGCTTTTGGTTTTATTCAGTAGGGGACACCCATTTATAAAGAGGAAGAGCTTCTCCAGTAGCTTGGAAATGTAGTATTTTTTGATTGCCCAGCCTGGAAGAAGCTTTTTATTTTTATAGCAGCATCTTGCTGCACTACTTTGCCATTTAAAACGTCTTGATGGCAGCAGAAGACTACTTCTCAGCTGTACATGTCTGTGGTATAAATTCAAATATCATTACATTCCAAGTGTTTTCTATCCTACAATTCAGATTCCCTGACAAAGACTCCAAACATTTTAAGACAGTCAAAGAAGGAATTAAATGAAAATACCTCAAAAAAAAAAAAAAAAAAAAAAAAAAAAAAAAAAAGGAATAAATACTACTATTTTTTTGCAATGGAGTGAGCTACTTCCTTTGCTTATCTCCTTCTGAGTTTTGTATGCTCTATACATCTGCTTGTACTGCTTCTTGGGCAGGCCATGTCTCTTGCTATGTTCATCTGTGTGCACAAAGTCAAACTCAACAGCATTAAAAAATGAGCATTGAATTCTAAATTCAGTGTGGAAGGGTCCCATTCAAACTAGGTGTTTAAGGCCCACATAACTAGACAGAAACCCCAGTATTACGTGGAAATTCTAGTGATAGCACAAGTGAAGAACACAAAATGTTGGAAAAAAGACAGAAATGGCAATGATGCTCAGCAAGCAGAAGAACCAAGACCATGACCTGTAATGACAAAAAAATGTGGAGGAAAATTACTGCATCAGTAATGTGGCTCAGTTTCAATCATGGCCCAGAAAAAGAGGTCAGGAGCAGGGCAGGAATAAAAGAGGCAAATAGCCATCTTTCAGAGAAAAAAAGGAGGGAACATGATGAAAGACGCAGACTGTGGAACAGGAACAATTACAGCATGCCCAGTGGGTTAGGAGGAAAGGTGGCCACAGTGCCAGTCAGTGCTGTCCAGGGAGAGAAATTGCTTTGGCAGAGGGTTTCCTATTACCTGCCTAATTTCATTTTGCTTGAAAATGGCAAAACCTTTACAAGGTTCTCTGTTACACTCAACACTGAAAAGAAGCTATGAAGAGGGAAAACTTGTACTAGAGATACAAAACAGAAACAAGAAACTGAGAAGCTTTCCAAAACAGACAAGATGTGAAAACACAACTGCAGGCAAACATACTCCTAAAACATAATTGTGAAGCACTCCGAAGAAAGAGGTCATCCATGATTTACGTGACCAGCTGTCATGTCCCCAAGGACCACCACAGGCAGTCCCATAACTGCTTCTCTCATAATAGAATCCAGCTGAGTATGAGAAAAGGTTTTTTTCCCCTGCTTTTCCAATTTTCTTAAAGGGAAGGAGATTAATTCATTTTCACCTTAATAAAATTAAAGAAAATAACCCAAACCCCAAACCCTACACAGCTAAGTATTTTCTCTAGTAGCTAACAGAATTAAAAGTTAACTATAAAAATGAAAAAAACTAGAAATTACCTTCAAACATAACGCAAGATCAAGGTTGCAAAAAAATCATAACCTGAATTATATTCATTTAACATCTACCATACTGCTAATGAAAACCAGCTCCAATCAACCTCCAAATTACAGGGAGAATAAAACCAACTCTTACTAAATAAAAATAGTACCTTTGCCTGAAACCTGATATGAGCCCACACTAAACATCATCCGAGGTTGAGATAATTCTACTAATATTTTAATTGCCACATGCCTCTTTATAGTTCCTAGAATTAGAGGTTGGAGTGCTAAAAATGTCCTGAAACCCATATCAGTGCAGTTATGAGAATGTTTTTGACCAAAACTTTTGAAACTGCAGCTCACTTCTGACTCAACTGAAAAAGTTACTAGCACAGGCAGGGGAGAGACAGTTCCATACATGGACTGGAATTCAGAGTTTAAAGCAGCACAAAAGTGCACTTTTTCTCACCTGTCTTTTTTACTGCTGGCTCTATTTTATGCTGAAAATAGAAAGGAAGAAGAAACAAAGGAGCTTGATTGCTTGATTTCTGTTTTTCCTTCCTCCCCCCTTCCATATGCGAGAATATTTTGCGTTAAGTCCTTTACCAAAATTATTCCACACAATTCATTCTTCCCACAACCATTTCTGAGGTTCTGTCTTTCAGCCTCTGCAGTTCTGGAAATGTGGCTACTGCAGAGTCTCACAGTTCCTTTCTGCATGGCAGAGCATGGCACCTACTGTGCTCTCTCGATCCAGAGCAATAGGAACACAGAACTTCAAGGGTACTTAACCCAACACCAAAGTAATGAAATAATTGTGCCCTTGAGCCACCAAATGGCTTTGGCTTTGGGCTGGCAATTTTATCTTATGAAAAATATGTCCTGAAGTAAGGCCTGTGAGGCAAATGGCAGGCTGGGTGTGAGGTGGGGTACTGTGTGTTTCAGCAGAGAAGTGTTTGGCTGGGAGTTGAAACTAGGGCTTATTGTGTGCCTCTGAGTAAACAAAGCTATAATGGGTTATTGAGACTGCTGACTTCAAACAATGCTCTCTGTGTAAGCATGACATTTTACAACCACAAAGCCTGAGGCATGTATGCTTATTATCATGTGTCTTTCTATCAGCTCATTTTATGTAATGCTCCTGAAAGAGCACCACAGAAACATGCAGTATGTGAAGGGAGCAGAGCTGAGCTATGTGGGTTGGACTGTCACCAGATATTGGCACATGCCATGATGATGGCCAAGGAACAAGAAATCTAGGACAACATTTTTGAAGTAGCAGCAACTATAAATTAGCAATATAATTTTTCCCTCTCAGGGAAATTTTCAAACTGTGATGTAATGATCTTGAGATGGTGCAGACATACAAAAATCCTTACAATTATGCTCACATATTAGACCAACTTCACACAATGAACCCTTTTTCAATCCAGCTTTGACAATTGTTACCATAAATAGCACCAACAGGCTTCTTTGCTGACATTATATTGGAGAAGGGAAAGCTTTATGGATTGTGTGTGGCTGACTCCCATGTGCTGGGTATCTTTTCTGTATGCTGTCACCTTTACCGTTTTCACAAGCAGTTTACTGGCTTCTTCTAGGATCAAGATGCAGTGAGAAGAAAAGTGCATTTCGTTTTTCCCCTGGTTAATATTTAGGTTTAAAAATAGTAAATCAGAAAAAATTGTATAAATCTTACTCTAAAATCTAAAAATATAAATTGGTTGAGATTTTCATGACTTTAAACATTTCGAAACATATCCCTAGAAGGAAACTGAGTGTCTTTGTCCCACTTCTCATTCCTGTCACAGCCTGAACAAGCAAACATCCTGCTGTCCTCCATTCACGTTAAGTTAAAGATGTTGGAATGGGAATGGATTAATCTTGTGCCATGGTCAGATCTCATTTCTTTCTGTGGATTATGAGTAATAGCAACAGCATAATAGTAGTGACTCTCATTATTCTGGGGACACTGGGAGTAATAATAACAGAAAAGCACATTAAAAATTAGAATTCATTTTATGAAACCCTTGAAGCTGTGAGGAAACTAGAGATAAAGTTAATCCTTTTGGGGGTCAAAATTTTCCTGAAAATTAGGAGAAACCTCTTGCCAATCAATGTTTTATCACTGACAGCAGTGTCATGACAAATGCATATGTGACAGGGTTTCATCTACAAACAAATAAGTTCATGAAGAATCATTCCAGAAATCAGTGCAAAACATCTTCCTTGATCCTGGTGTGCAAAGTAACGCCCTGACCACAAAATCAATTGTTGAAGCAACAAAGTTAAAAGCAAAAGCTTTGACTTGGCAATGTGAAATTTGACCCAAGCAAAATATTGCTTCTTGATTTTCCAAACAGGAAGGAAAAGTGATACTGGAGAAATTCTTATAACCAATGCACAAAATCTTAAATTATGACATCTCCTTTCCTGGCCAGATCCCAGCTCCACTTGAGATACCCGGTTGGAACAAGTGGCTACAGAGAGGAATTAATAATGGTGCCAATCAGTGTCCCAAATACCCTTTCTTGTTTCTGAATCAGGAGCTCAAGTTGTGGTTTTAGCTTGTATGGCTCTGTAAGGCAGCAGGGATAAACTCCAGTTTTTGAGGCTGGGCTCCTCTCAGAATAACCTCTTTTCTCTCCAGAGAAAAAGCAGTCCTGCAAAATAATGCAGAAACAGCATTTTTGCCACGCACTTGGTACTTAATTACCTCATTTCCAGACGTGAATACAGAAATCTTTTGTGTCTACACGTGTATATTCCAGGCAGTCGTGGATTGAGCAATAGCACACCAAAAAGAACAGATATACGCAATGGTACCTTATGTTAAGATGCATCATACTATTGAATCTATTTCACATAAGAAAGTTAATCTATTTCACGTAAGAAAGCAAATCTATTTTTCATATTTTATTAAATACAAAAGGAGACAAGTCCTACATCAAAGTGTCCCAATGCAATTGAATCTATGATTGTAGCAGAAGCTCAGAAAAGGTTGGAATGTCTTCTTTAGTTTTTGACTGTCTTCCATATAATTTGCAACTATAACAGAGGCAGTCTTGAAAGACATAATATAATTCTCATCAATTTTTTTTATTTATTTATGACATCATGAGTTAGAGGATGCATTTGACATAAGAAAACTGTTACCAAGTTTTTTACTTGCCATTTCTTTTTAGATTGTTTTTCAATATTTTACAGAGAGCTCTCCTGTGGGGAAGAGAATTAATTATCTGGTGAGAGTATTAATATACTGGAATAACTATGGGAAGTCAGATAATGTGAAAATACAATTAATGCTCCAAATATCTAAAATGAAGAGAGGTAGGAGATGATTTAATTCAGCTAAATTATGATGACAATATATATGTAAAGTTAACCTCAGGATAAGGAAATAAACTAGTTTCCCAGGTAACCTGGGTTTATTCCTGGCTTTGTCACTGATAAGAATTCTGACATAGGATGAACCATTTCACATATAAATAGACATTTAAAATATATTGTTTCTGGCCAGCAGTAAGACCAGATTCTAAGCCAGATCAGTACCACAATCAAACCCAGAAACTACAGTATGCGAGACACCTGATTTTCTTCCAAACCCTCTCTGTCTCAAATGCTCAGAATCTTTTAGATACAAATTCTGATTTCTATGTGCTTTAAAATTAGCCAACACAACATGACTTCAGTATGATGCAAATATTCACAATACCGTACCACTGACTATATGGAGAGTATAAACTTTTGGACAAATACATCTGGTACTTTTTCAACCATTGTTTTCTGTTTTGTCATCTTTCTCCTGTTTCCTTTCCCGGCTTTCTGCACCTATTGGTGTTTCTTTTATCACTCTTTGCATCCAAAGAACTGTACACTCTTGCTTTTTGTGATTCCAAGACAAATATGGAGGAAGGAAAAGATCACCCAGATTACTGATATGATTTCTTCTTTACCATCTGACATTCTGCCCTGCTCACAACTTGGCTTTAGCTATATTATATACACAGCAATTCACATTGCTGTATTGCACTATGGTAAGATTAAGAGAAGAAACATGGACGAAATAATCAGTTCAAAACTATTAAGTCTGATTGAGCCAGCTTTGATGATTATGCATGCCATCTAGCAATCAAAAAAGAGTTACTATGATATATCTTTATATCTCTAATCAGTTGGTTACAGTAGTTCTACCATCTCTGTCATCAATACCACTAAATATATGAAATGTAAAAAGTTCACACTACATTTTTACAATGTAGTTGGACACAAAATCCTTCTAATACAGTTTCTATTAGGATATCATATTTATTAGTTCTAAATAAATTGATTTTCAACAAAGTTTTTAATATTTGATGTGCTCTTTGGCACAACTGCCAGAAACTAGACCTTTGCTGAGGGATAAGGGAGAAAGAAAGAAAAAAATAGGAAGAAAAAAATTTCTTTAGAGATTTAAACCAGTATTAGATGTTTGGTATACATATGCTTATTTTGATACTAACTAATTAAAGGAACCAAGATTAGATTCAAATCCAATTCCTGGCATAGCTCTGTTGAAAAAGAGCTACTACATGGCCAGACATAAGTGCTATAATTTGTATTAAGTCAGGATGCATAGTGATGCTGGAGCACATGTCTTAGATTAGGAGCTGCCTTTTCATCAGCATTTCAGCTAAAGACCACATCCTAATCTTAGCCATGTGCCACTCTGCATAATGCATGCATGTGCATCCAGTGTGAGAGAGCTGTCCCAAGATGTGGCATGGAAAAGGAGACTTTCATCTCATCAAAACAAGAAACCCAACAAAAAAGAATTAGGTGAAAAGTCAGCATAGTAAAGGGATGTGTTTGACTCTCGGACCACTTTAGAATTGTTATGAATAAAAATGGGAGGAGAAAATATTAATCTCCATAAACGCCTTTATTAATCAGCTCTTATTAATATTTGCTCGAGGGGTTTTTGGCTGCCCGTGGTCGCCGTGGAGGAGGAGGGCTTTATCAGCTCTGCTGCAAACAATTCAACAGAGCTGGAGGACTGGCCCTCGCTGGGGAGCCACCCCAGAGTCCTGACAGTTCTTTGTTTTCTCCTGTGGTCTCATCTCCGGTTTGGTCTTTTTAACTTATGGCTAGTGAGCAAAACCAGAGAAATTAGCTCTTCTGATTCCCCAGGGTCCACACGGCTGAGTATTAGTTCTTATCCATTTTAATTTTACTTGGTTTTTATTTGATAAGGGTTTTTTTGATGTTAAATTTCATCCCGAGACCCTCTTAGAATCCTTAATTTGCATGCGGGATCAGCCGAGGCGGGCGCTTGAAGCTCTTGCGGCCACGTGGTAGTTCTGCCGCAACAATGGCGTCTCGGGGTCTCACGCCGCTTCACAGCGGCGGCACCGTTTGCTGGGGTTTGGGCTGGGGCTTGTGCGGTGGGAGGTGGAACGTGGCGTGCGTGGGGTTTTATTTCTCTTGAAACTGGGCAGCGGTCCGGCCGGCTCGGGGACGCGCCATCTGGCCGCGGCGGCTGCGGGCGGCCGGGGCGGCCGGGGCTCTGCAGGCTTTGGGTTTTCCCCCGCCGGCTCCCGGCCGCGGACGGGGCTGGGGAGGGGCTTTTCCGCGGCGAACCGGGGGGGCGGACGGGGTTTCTCCGAGCCGAACCGGGGGGGGGGCGGGCGGCCGGCTCTTTCTTTTCTCTCCGTCGGTGGCAGAGCCGGCGGCTCCGCGGCTGGAACTCTTTGTGCTGAGCCTCGTTGAGGCGGGCGGCTCCCTCGCCCCGTCTCCGACCTGGGGTGGGGGGGCGCGGTGCTTGGCGTCTTTGAAGGGAACGGGTTCCTTTTGTTTTTAAGGTGGTCTGGGAGGAAAGGTGCCACTGAGGTGGCTTTTTACTGTTACATTATAGGATAAACATTTTAAATTTCATTTTTATCAGAATTATCCATTAATTAATTTTAATTAGTTAATTTGCCAGTGGAGTTTTTTTTTTTTTTTTTTTGAAGTGAAAGGACAACACAGTATGAACCCAGCAAGAGTATTTTTATCACTGCATGTCTTGTCACCATCCTTGCATAAAGCATTACGTAAGCATCTGATTTGCATCAGTGTACAGCTCTGATTGCTGATAAAGCAATTTGCAGTTTAATAAGATTAATACACAACTTTGCTTTTCTCTTATTTTCTTGTGCTAGTGTTGGTAGCTGGAATTATACAGATTTTCTCCTCACGCTAGCAAGTACCAAGGCTGCTGTGAATAATATGGTTTTTGTCTCTGGGTCTATACACAAGGCTGAATATGAAAAAAAAAACACAAAAAAGTTACTAGGTCAAGGAAATACAGACATACTGATTTCTTCAAAGAGAAGGACGGGATATGGTGTACAACACCTCACAGTACTTTTGAGTCACAGTGACTGAACCACTGGATATCTGCAAGCATTTTCTTCATAATAATAGAAGTATTTTCTTAGTAATAATGGTATCTAGTACTCTGAGCTCAGCACATCACATTTTGGTTCAAAAAAAGGTAAAGATGACACTTGTATCCCTAAATAGCTAAAGCCACAATAGAGACCAGAGATAAAATCTCTGAGATTTACAAGAGGTGAACTCTGACATCTTTTACAAGTGATTGCTTCTACAATGAACCCTCAGGATAAGACACAAGGGGAAAGAGAAGTTACGTTTTCCATTGTCCCCATGAAAACGTGAGCATTAAACAACGTAAAGCATTCAACTGAGGCATCAGGAATCCCACAGCAGAGCTGGAAGTGGGGCCTGCAGGTGATTCCTGCCTGACACTACCACCAGAGAGCTACACAGGAGATTTAAATGGAAAATGTGGATTACCTTTAGAAAAGGGGTCTTGTAGCTGGTTTAAAACAAGTGGAAATTCTTTATCAGTGATGTCACCAGGAAAAGTAAGCACTAGTAAGGCAGTTGCCATAAACCAGGTGGAGTTTGCTAGCCCTGTGTTTGCTAATCCCTTGGTCACCAGTGGTTTTGCAAGAAGCTGTTCAAGGTTTGGGCTGGAAAAGGCCCGAAGTTCAACTGAAGAACTCAGGAAGTTCGGCAGAAGAAGTTCAATAATGGTTCCACCTGGGGACCACAGAGGATATTCACTGCTGTGAGTATCCAGAACAGGAAAATGTGCTTCTTCAAAGAAGGGATTTATTGGTGAACACTGTAGCCTGCAGCAATATCTGAATTAAACTCTGAAATACAAGGAAACAGTGGCAAAAGGTTAAAGTGATTGAGCATTGCAGGGAAAGTTATGGGGACATCAAGGTCTTTTGTACAGAAATGGATTACTTATTCTTCAGCTCTTTATTTCAAAGATAATGCACTATACAAATGGATTAAAACTATTTTTTCAGAAGATACTATCTGAAAGTACACCAATAAACCAGAGTTGCTAAAAATTACCCTTTTTTGATTTGGTGAATTCAGGAATCCCTCCTCCAAGAAAGAAACATAGTGAGGTCTTGAGTTTTCAGTTTTCCTGTCCCATTGTACCCAGATTTTTCAAATACTGCCATTGAAAGAAATGAGAAGTTATTTCTAAAGACTTTTTCTCTCCTCTAAAAGAATGAAACTTTGAGACACCCTTTGGCATCTAAGCATGTGAAACAAAAAACAAATTACATATTTGAGCCAATTAAAAAAATTTTAATAGTGAAACAAATGAGGTCTTTATTAACATGGACAAACAAAACAAATTACATCAACTGTTTCTGAGCTTCTTATGGATTTCTGTAGCCAGAAAAGTTCATAACATTTTTATCTGTTAGCCACTGTATTTTATTTGAGATTATTAAAAGGCTGCTATGATATTTCTTCCCTCCTTCTTTTTAAATCATTAAGGTTTCTTTTCAAAATGCGCTGCTAATAATTTAATGATTTTATAATGTTCTTTTATTATATTAAAATATTGGAGGGAATATCAGTTTTTTTTCAGAAATGGTTTTGTTAAAGCACTTTTCTGTAGTGCTCTTACCACTACCAACAATTAGGAATATTTTCTTTACTCTCAGCTGTGTAATATGGTAGACACTATTGCTCCAGGTATTACAACTCAGACGATGGAAGTGACGAAATTCACTTACATATGGGTAAAACCTCACAAAATATGGCTCCTTTAAAATGCCATGTGTGGAGAGGCTACACTTATTTAACTGATTTTAAAAGACAATTAACTGTTCAATTTAAAGTCAAAAGGGTTAAGGAAACAAAATGAGACACCATAATTCCATGGGATCAAGCATTACTTCACCAGTTTTAAGCATATGTTCACGTTTGTTTTCCACCACGGGTTGATCTGTATGACTGGCAGACACCTAGCATAAGGAAATTCACTTTACCTGGTAAATTCTAAATGCTGAATAGTGCATTTTTTAATGTTAAGCACTTGGCTGTCTAAAAAAGTCAGTGTTGGTTATGCTAGGAAAACCTTGCACAGGTAATAAACATGGACATCACACACTATTCTATTCCTTTTTCATTCTCTGTGATCCTTCAACCCTCGAGTTTCCTGACTGAATTGTGCATTCGTGTTGCCCCATATAGTGATTCTGCACCTTATTTAAATTAAGGCTGGCTTTTTTTTTCTTTTCTCCCTATTTGTTTATTTTTTTTCTCCAGAAACTTTATAGACATTAAATTGGACCTTGGAAAAAGGTCATTATAACAGATTTAAAGATCAAGACAGATGTAAAGGCAATACCATGGCCTCAAATTCATCATTACAGAAAGGTAACTGAAGAGGTTTTAGGAATACTATAAAAAAAAATCATAGGTGGCACAGAGGAGAGTTTAATCAGAAAGAAATTTCTTTGTTATCTGATTCAAATGCCTTTTTATTTCTTTGCTACAGGTTGTCTTTAGAAATGTGTATTGAAAATGGCAATTATTTCTGTCAATTTGCTTTTTTAAAACTTCTATTTTCTCCTGCAATTCTTCTTGCAAACCCTAACTTCTAATGCCCAGTGCTACCAAATGTAATATTCTCTCCCAGAAAAATAGAAAGGATTAAAAAAACCCTTATTTTGTTTTATGTCTTAAATTAAAATCTGAGTTCCAGTTTTAGGTTAGAGCTATATTTTATAATTCTATGCCTGTCTCTCAGTGTTCTGTATCACTTTTCCTCACCATGCACATCAGTACATTCAAGAAGCATTCCTCTCAAAATCAAGATTCATAATCATGGACTCTGCCCTTCCCTGGAAAAGAGTAACACAGATGTGAGAGAAACGTAACCCATTATCTGAGCTCAAAGTAGTTTTTGTTCATTTTTTTGTGAAACAGAGGATTGTTTTTTTGGCCATAAGTGAGGACTTAGGCCCTCTCATCTATGGATCAATTTCAGAGCAAGTCCCAGCATCAATTAATTCTGACATCTATCTACCACCTCTCTGCCCACTGACAGACAGCCCCACAGGGCTTCAGAGATGCCAGCTGTCCTGTGCACCACCTTAAAGAACAGCTCTCGGACTGAAACCAGTGTCTGACAGGGCACATCCAGCCATGCTACCTTCAGACAGATCTTTGGAGGATAGCAGAGACCAGCAGACATCCAGAAACTCCCTCTGCTAACTTTGCATGGCTGGTGCTCTGTGGAAAAACCTCTACTGCATCATGAGAAGTGGTGTAGCAGAGGTAAATTTCTGGCCTTTGTCACACATGTTAAGAAGTATGTGACTCAAAGAATCTCTTCAGATGATAATCCTCCAAATGAGAAAAAAAAAAGCAGCAGTTGTTGAGCCTAAAGGTAGTGATAGCATCAATAGTATGCCCTCCAAAATATTAATGCAGAAGTGAGTGCTTCACCAGACGTATTCCTTTAGGCTAAAGGTCACCTTTTATTGGCTGCTTTATTGAAGGAGTTTTTCCTGAAACTGCAGTTGCACCCTGGTGCTGCAGCAAGCCCCAAATAATTCCCAGTAATAGCAGCAATGACAAATAAAAGAATGAAATAGGTCAAAAACACAGGCAGTACTGGGACACACACAGAGGATACAAAAGGTAAGGGAAGGCATGGTTCGGGTCTGTATTTGCTTTCAGTATTACATATGGAGTCAGTAATCTCTACCTTCTACTCCAAATGTCTTTTTCTGTGCCTTCCTCACAAAACAAAACAAATCTCTGCAGATTTAACACAGCAGCTTTCTGAAGAGCCTTGCTCCACATAAAGCATGCAGATGGCATTGTGAGCCCAACAGTACCCAGGAAAGGACTGAATGGAGAACTGACTATGCAAAATGCAGCTTCTGAGCCATTATGCAAAGAATATTTTAACTATTTTGGAGCCTTTCTTCATAAATGTTTTGTTTCTATAGTGTGAAATCAGCACAGACCATTTAGGATGGGAACATGTCTGCATTGATTAAAAATTAAGACAATCAAATCAAGGACTGATGTTGGTAAAATCCACCAAGCCATGAAAAGCTCAGGGTGTCCTTCTGACTTAAGTTAGTTTTTTGAAATAACCAGAATATGATTTTCAAGCATTTTAGAGATCCTTTGAGGGTCTGAACAAACATGCGGCAAGACTCCACCACTTCCCTGAATGTATTCCTATAAAAGTAGACAAGGAAGCTTATAAGAGGGGCAACAGAAAATCAGCAAAGTAAAAGGTCTAAATGCCCTACACAATATAAAGTTTTGTTCACAGACCCAGGATTCAGCCTCACCTCCCCAGGTGATCCATCATTTATGATGTTGTACTAGAATCCAGGCATCATAGGTCTTTGAAAAAATAATGCAAGAAGGTCTTCTTTCTATGTCCCCTACCACCTCACCACTCATGAAACAAGACTTAAAATGTATTTTGTCTGAAAGGTGGAATTAAACATCTAGACTTTTTTTTTAATCTTTTTTTTTTTTTTTCCCCAGGTCGTATCAGCCATACAGCTGTCAGAAACTATGTGAAGCTGATCCTGTTGGAGTGCACTGTACCTCTCCTCAGAGAGATTCTCCTCAGAATATCATCTTTCCAAAAGTGGGAATGGACTACTCACGGCTAAGCTGTCACTTTGATCTTGAGAGGGCATTTTCTGTTCCTTCTTTCAAAGTCCAAGATTTGTAACTTCTGTTTTTAGTATCTTTGTATGCTAAACTGCACATAGTAGTTTCTCAATGGAAACTCAGGAGAAACCATCAAAATAAGATGGCATATTTAACCAGCCAGAAAAATCAACAGGTTTAGGTCTCTGGATACATTTCTAACCTATTGACTTTATTTTTCTTAGCAATGATGGGTTAAATTCTGTATTATAAGGAACAAAGAATCATGGGTGTAGATTTTTTTTTTTAAAGAGTGATATGATTCATAGAGGCCACAAGAGCTTTGCTTCGTTTGTGGCCTATTTCGGGGTTGGTGCTAAACTCATTATCTTAGCAATAGTGAAGAGAGATGAATAGGGGAACTCTGAGAAACAGAAAAGCAGAAAAGAATAAGGCATGTCAAGATACCTGTGTTCAAACAGCTACGTCAGCTGGCCTGTGAGAGAATAATGGTACTACAGGTGTAAACAATAAAAAGTGATCAGTCTCACAATTTTTAATAGAAAGCTCCTAAAAGTCACAGTGAAATCTGGTAAATATTGTTCAAATGTTAACTTAAACACATCAAATATAGGAAAAAACAATGGAATGTTGTAATTTCACACCTTTATAATTACGTGAAATGAGCTTAAAACTAACAGCTCTCAACCAGATAGATTGCTATAGAGTATCTTCCATTGGTGGACAGTGTGAATGGTTTTTACAGCAGCATAGAGACTTTCTTTTCTAACATTTTAATGAAGACAGCAGTGGAGATCCAACAATGCCCTCAACAGTACACTTGGCCTGATAGTAACAGGTTCCAGTAAAACCAGATCAGTCCCAACTGAATGGGATTGCTTGGCTGTGAAAATCTTTCCCCTGTATTCCATCTCAGTTGCTCTTGTTTCAACCTGTGGATGTTACCTCATTGTGAAAAGTCTGATTCCATCTTCTCAAGGCTGCCTCATACACCTACGTACAAGACACCTCTGCTCCCAGCTGAGTCAGCTCCAGCTCCTCTTCCCACAGCTGCTCTGACTGCATCAGTGTGTCTGCACTGGACCTATGACAGTTTCCCAATCTCTTCTGGCATTGGCACCTCATATCCATACTGAGGATTTACATCTAAGTAAGCTCATCTTGCATCTCCGGTTCGCAGAAACAAACTCGTAGCCTCAAAGGACCTGTCACACAGACCTATTATTGCACTGGCTGAACTCATTTCTGATAGGGCTTGTTTTGTCTCCTTAACTGAGGTGGAAACTCATACCAAACAGCCACTTTTCCTCAGCCAAGTTAGATTACAGAAAGTTCAACCAGTGTCATCCTTTTTATTCCCTTTGAACTAATTTTTCAAAAGATTTACAAAAAATAAAAGAAGGGAAAATCGGTTCTAGGAAGTGGGTCACTATATGATGCTTGCCTGTGAGTAGATATTTGCTGAGATTGACAAAAAATGACAGCAGTCAGCAAGTTTTTGTTTACAGTTATTTTCACTCTCTAATCTTGCCATCTGCAATGGTTTGACTTTCACAGAGCTGGGGAAGATTTTTATTTTAACAGTATCTCTCTGGGTTTTGTACGAATATCATAAAAAAATCTGGTTTTACTAGATTTGTCTTTCTTCCACGTTTTTGTTTCAACAAAGGACTGTGCCAGTGCAGTTTGATTTGCCAAAGTACCTCCTGATGCCAGTTAGAGAAGTGAAAGGGTTTCTCTCATTTACTGTGGTAGGCATGGCACATATTGGAATTTATGCTGATTAATTAGATTCAATAGAATGAACCAATTAGAACAGGGCAAACAGTC
This sequence comes from Zosterops lateralis, assembly GCF_965231275.1. NCBI lineage: Eukaryota > Metazoa > Chordata > Aves > Passeriformes > Zosteropidae > Zosterops > Zosterops lateralis. Next base: position 30,503,530 of record NC_139765.1, read on the forward strand.
AAAGCAAACAATTTGTAAATAACCCATTGACTGAAAATTCAAAAATTCAAATTCATCCAAGTAACTTCAGCAAACATGAGCCACAAATACACTATCCAAAAACTAAGAATAACTTCCAGTTAAAAAAAGAAAAACAAAAAAGGCACTAGATTAGTGTGAATACTTTATGTTCAACCTCAAAATTCGCATTAAGTTCTATAAGGCTAAACTTCTATACTTTGTTCAGCTTGAGGATTGCATAAAAATTCTCTACAAAAGTGTATCTCCAACCCTGAAAATCTTTCTTATTTCAGTCTCTCCACCTAGTGGGAGTATCATATTTAGTAATTTTTTTTTTAAATCAGTTGCACTTACTATTCAAAGATTCCCTACTAGCGTTCTTCCTGTACAATATTTTCCCATATTGCAATTTTTATAGATTTTGCTTATGACATCATAGATCAAACTCTCAAGAATGCACTTAGGAATTATAAATATTAATCCCTTTCCTTCAAGAAATTGTCTAAATCAGTTGTTCACTTACCTCCAAAGTCAAAATTACAATGCTATACGAAATTGTTTTGATTTTGAGGTCTTGAGCATACTCTTGCCTGATACACTTGTTTGGTAAGGAATACGACTTCACTAGAAATCAGCCCTTGATCACTGCATATTCTGTCTTATCTTTGCAGGAGAGCTGTCTTTGAACTCATGTACTCATACAGAGTAAGATTTAATGATATACAGCAGTTGCTTGCAACTTAATTACATTGGAGCCCAGAACGGTTTTTTGTGGTTCAATTATACAACTATAAATTAACTCTTTGAAAAAAAATCCCCAAGTGGTTAAACCACATTATAAAGTAGAGACATTTGGCTAAAGAATCAAACCCATACAAATAAATAATTATATATGTATGTTTGAGCAGGCTGTGCCTGTGAAGGGAGATGAGTCACTTCATTTTTTTATGCTGCCCTTGTGATAGCTGAGCAATGTAATTACGTTCCTTTGCATTGTGCTAGTTTTATCTCATTGGTATTAGAATTTTTAATTTTTCCATATTCTAATTTCTGTGGTGGGTGAAGTGTAAGACTCAGGGAGGCAAGGGACTGCTAGGATTTGGTTTGCTTGAGGTTTCAACTAAATAATATTTCAATACTTTTAAATAAAAATAAAGCCGAAGTGGGGGTATTCTTGTTCTTATGCACCCAAGTAAGGATTAATAAATATTTTAGTGGAAAGTTTTAAATTGTATTAATTTACCTTTATTTAAAATAATGAAAGAAAAATAAACAAGAAAATGCTTTTAACCAGGCCAAAGAGTTTACTGAATCCATATTATGCATAAAATGTATTTAGGAAGATGTATAAAGCTGGAATTATGTTGGGGGGGGGGGGGTTTGCTCATGATAAATAAAATTAAAAAGCAAAAAATACTATATTTGCAGTGATGACTCTGCTAGTTGACTTATGAAAAATGCATGAACATGGGGCAAATGGCAAAAGGGAAGAGCCTAAAACATACAGACTAATGAAAAGTACACAAAAATCTTGAGGTACATACATAGTAGAAAGCCTGGATATAACCTTAAATAATGAAATACTAACAAATGTCCTTTTCTTATTGTCATATATATCCCAAATGGAATTAATATGACATCAAAAAGATTTCTTCCAAAATCAGGCTTTGACAACATCCCTGTGAGGGGGTTAAGTTGGACAAGTGTTAAGACAGTATTAATTTTAGAATCCCGTGTACTTCTCTTGTTACTAATGAGCTTGAAGACCAAACTCTTGAACAGGCTTGTTCACCACAAATAGATTAATGGGAATAGAAAAAAAAATGCATTCACGGTAAAGTAACATACAAATTGGAATGCAGTCATATTTTGCATTAATTTGACATATGGCATTCAAATCATCAATACCAGTATCTACAATGGTAAACATTGACATCTACAGTAGTACACTTGCATAATGTAGCATACAGTAGAGCAGTACACACAGACATGTACAGTAAAATGTGATGGCTGTGACCTAGAACAGGCATCTGTAAAGCCAGAATCCGAATTTAGTAAAGAATATTTCATTTGAAGGGACAAGCGCGTGTAGTCTAGTCCTCAAGCTTTTATTTAAAATATTGCTCAGCCCTGAAAAGGAGTATCACCTGGCCTCTGATTATCTGTGCTAAGCAGTCAGACAAGCACTAAACTGATAATTGTGCCTGTGCATAAAAAAGAGAATCCCGGCTTTCAGACCACCTCTGTTCTCCATGCAACAACACTTCGGCTTTGCTTGGGTTGTATTTCAGTGTCACAGTGCAGGAGGTGTGGGTAGATTTGCAGTGGCTGCTCTGCCAGAGGTCTGCAGGAACACAGGTATCGCTGCAGTGGTACAGGTGAACTGTACACACACTGTGAACTGAAGGTGCTACACTCCAAAAACACCAGACCTAATCCAGGATTCATTATTAATTTTGTACCTCACTGACATTTTAATCAACTCATACAAGCTCTAACAAAGAAAAGACCCACTGACCGCTGACTTTGGCATCCCCTGTGCTGCAGTAAAATTTTTTACTAGTCCATCATACTACTGAGTAATACAGAGACATTTATGAACATGATAAATTAGAATTTTTTAAGACAATGACATGTCATTTTGAACTTATTATTAAATTTAGAACTTTTGTGGTGAAAACCAGTGTAGGTTACCTGTTTATATAAAACTATTCCAGTACTGCAAAGTTCCCCCAAGCACCACATTTTGCACATCCAGCAACTTTTTTGCATGACTGTCAGTAGTAAGCAATCCAGTAGAAACACTATACAAGAGTAAAAGGATTGCCATACACACAGAACCTATTAGAACAAAAAACACTAGGATGTGTGTTCAAGGCATTTAAAAGTTGAAATCAGAAGCATTACTAATGACAGGCACGTGTAATAAGATCTGCTTGGTGAGGCAATGCATCGTTGCGGCCAGATTTAGAGCCAGATCATCACTTTAGAAACATCAATAGCTGGATAAGTTCCAAGTTACTTCTTCATCAAAGCAGTATGACTCCTGACTCCAGTGAAAATAATAACCTGAATTTGTGGAGACAAAGTTCTGATCAATAATGAATCTTAGCATGCCCATGTGATCTTCTGTCTTCTCAAATGTGAATTTGTACTGACACCTCCTTGGCACTCTGCCAGCAGCGGCTGCTTACTGAAAGCTGAGTGGCAAATGTGGGCTTGTGAATGTTGAATGTGTGTTTTACCAGAAAAGCTATGGTACAACTATAAACTGTAGCTATGGGAAAACTAGAGAAACATTTGATTTTGCTTATGAAATTTCTGATATGAAATGTAACCTGAAACATACATGCTTAGGCCCCCAAAAAATCACACAAAAACTTAGTCCTTCAAACTAGCTTCCCAGGTTCTGGAGCCAAGTATCCACAAACATTTTCAGGTTTCTTGTGGATTGCTCCCCTGCTCTGAAACTGAAAACAGTACTACTTTTAATGTTTAACAGAACACCACAGACTAGCTAATGGGCCACATATCACAGCCGTGTGACAGCCATGGAGTTAGAGATGCACCACTCTGAACTGTTCACATTTCATTATGCCAGCTCAAATTTCTGATGCTTTGTGTCTCCAAATAATCCAGTACCAAGAAGCACCAAGAAGGTCCCTGAAAACCTCTGGGAAAACAGGATTTGTTTTACTGATTGAGATCCCTGGCCCATTTAATCCTTCCCCTGGTCACAAGGAGAAGTTAGACGCTCATGACTACCAGAATAGGTTTCACTCTGAGTTTCACTGTAACTCAGAGATTGATTTAAATGCCAGATTGCAGCCACTACATTTTTGACTTTTTTTACTGTAAATCTGGAAGTGAATTACAGCTTTAGAATCACAGCATTCTTAAAATATATTTTAAAACATGTCCTGAAGGTCTCAATTCTATGACTGATACTCACATGAGGAAAGGATAATTTTAAATGAATGCCTGACCATGTTTCCTCTGCCATCGATTTCTATGCTATTCACACAAGCATAATGACACAAATAGAGAACTCCCCATGCTCTGGGAAATCTGTTTTACCAGCAGTCGGTGAGGACTGAGCCCCCACATAAATGTCTTGTACATTTTATGTAACTATTGTATTAATTTAGTTAGTGTTAAAGTCAATGTTAAAATTAAAAATCCTCATAGCCACTACTCTGATAGAAACATCTCAGGCATATATTTGAACAGACATTTCTGCAGAATACAGTGGAAATTCATCAAACACCCACTGATGCTGGCAGTGTAACTGCATGTGAAACTTCTGCCTGAATCAGGAACTCTTAACTGCTTTAAGGCTTTTTTTCACCTGGACTTCCAGCCATGCCATTACAGTTCCACCCACAAGCACTGCACTGCATGGTCACCGGATAATGTTTCATACATATATGTATGATAAATACAGAATTCAGAGGCCAGAAAAATTGCATTTTACTCACAGCATTCCAAACCTTGCTCAGAGCATATATACATATATTAAATTCTGGAAACCCTGACTTTGTAGTATTTCTGTACAAATTCAGCTTGTCCAACACCTTCACAATGAAAAGCTGAAAATCAGGCTTCTGAACTCATGTTTATATGCTTTAAGGGGTGACCTGATTCTCAAAAACATTGAGCCTTGGGTGACTTTGGTGGATTTAGGGGAGAGGTTTTCTAATAGAGCTGGAAAAAATGCCTACTCTGCTCCCTTTGTGGCTAGTAGGAGTATTGCTGTTGAGCGCCGTCAAGCTCAGCTGATAACTTTTAGATTTCTGTTTTTGAAAAACAGGTAGTCATAGGAACTGAATACCGAAGAACAGGGCAGGGTTCTCAGAACACCACAACCAAAACACACTCCCTGTTTCTGAGTGTTTACTGTCACTGCTTGCTTTAAAGATGAACAGGTGTATGAGAAATAGGATATGAGAAAGATGTCTTCTTGTTTCAAAATAATTTAATCCTACCCTATTTCCTACGCCCTCCTTGTCTGAGCCTTGAAAGAGGAGATATGCCATCTGTTTCAATAAAACATGAAAAGTACACACACGTGACTGAGACAGTGCTAGAAGAAGGGAGGACAAAAAAACCCCAAAACAACTATCTTTAAAATATTAAATATGTAAAATTATGAAAAAATTATGAAACCTATCCTTCCTGCACTCTATTCTACCATACTTGGGGAAAAGTTTAATTACTGCAATTATAAGTTTTCATTGGAGCATCACTTTGGCATCATTTTTGCCATCATCAAAGGTACAAAAAGTTTATTATTTAAAGTAACAGTCTCAAAGAAAAAGCTCAATTCTTTCTATTTCTTTTAATTGTCATTTTATTTATTGGTTATTGGCTATTGGTAGAATCTTGTCAACTGTTTCTCTTCTAGATACATTTTTTTAACTGATTTTCTTCATATTTGCAGCTGATGCACTTTCCAGTGTTTTTGTTGTAATTACCAAATTCAGAAGAAAAATGAAAACCACTTAATTATGTAATTGTCTTAGAGACAGCATGATAATTAGAGCTCTCAGAAAAGCAGCCCAGAGGGAATCACTGTACAGCAAGGTAAAGAAAATATAATGCAAGCATTTCAGAAGAGTCTAAGTAAAACATTGTAGGAAAAGAATTATATATGCAAACCTGAACAGATGCCCTCAAGAACTTTATACCTTAATCAACACGAAATACCACATCTACATTAACAGTGCACATGCAGCAAAACATGTCACCATAGAATAGCTATTCAGAAGTTATGAAAGGTAAGATACTGAAGCTATACACAAAATCACAAGAAAAAGTACTGAAAATAAAATATGACAAATTTAAAGAAGAAAATTAAAAATATGGGTGAGATAAATCCGAAAACAGAAAGTTAAAAGTCCTAAGCCAATGTATATAAAACAATAAAAGCTGAGAATGTTCTTATTGATGGACTTATATAAAAAGTTATTTCTAGCGTTTTGCTAGATCTTCAAGCTGTGGTACAAAAAGTGTGCAAATGTCATATTAGATGTCCATATAAACTTTTTAGGCACACATTTCCAAGTTATTATACTTTTCTAAACTTTGGAAGTGTCTGCAGCTGCACACAGGAAAACCAAAACCAGCTGGACTCTCTTATACAGCAAAAGGGCAAATTTGAAGGAGTTTCACATTTATGACTTTCATGAGAAATCCCCTGGTCAAATCCAAGAGAAACATGAACTTTATCTTGCTAAAAAGGCTTAACCCTTTTAATTCTGGCTTTGTGAGGTGGTGGCACAGGAGAGGCTATGATTAGGTGGTGGGACTCATTAAAACCCACCAAATTTCTGCTGCTGCCCATAGACACAAAGAGTGAGTGTGTGTACAAAGGAAAAGTCCCATTGGCTGCGAGCTGTGATACCAGCCCTGAGAAGTGCTCAGACCCATGTGGACAATGGTCCCTCTGTGTATAACTTAGAGCAACTCTGAATTTTCAGCACCAGAGATCTCACACTATTTCTCCTGAGTGCCATCACCACATAGAAAATACTGTTACATTTGAAACTAACAGAATATGTGAACCATTATGTTCTTTTTCATGCCAGAAACCTCAAACTGCCACAGAAGAAATCAACTTCCTTCTGTTCTGAGCAGTTAACATTCATTTTACATGTGTTTTGACACTTGGCAGTAGCTAATTATTGGCTACACTCTTTGCCATGAAGTACTTTCCTTATATAATTAAGAAATCCTTTGAATTGTGGACAGTTAACTTTTCTACTGCTAAAGATTGCGAGCAATTAGTATGTAAATTACAAGATGACACTAACAGCTCATATGGACAAGATAATCCTCATTTAGTGAAGGCTACCTGTGCATAATGTAAAAGCAAGAGAAAATAACGATTTTTTTAAAGTTTCAAACCATTTAACTTAAAATGGACTAGACCACAGAATTGCTTGTGTGAGCCAAGGCCCAAGTTCAGTGAAAATCAGAAGACACAAATCTCTTCAGAAGAAAGCCTTCTTTCACTTTCCTTTTTTACAGTTTTTACCCTGCCACACTTGACTCACACCTCTGTGATGCTCTGAATGTGTGGCACCCATGAGAAAAGAGGTTCTGGAGAAACAGATATGAAAGAGTGAAACCACTTCTTAAGACTGAGATATTTTAACAGTTCCAGAGGTGTTATCAGTGCTTGAATAAGTTAGGAGGTATCACCCTGATAATCAGTTCCTGTTTCTGTCTTCCAACCCCCCTCAGTGCACTTTTTGGCACTATAATGCACTTAAAACTTTATTTATTAGTAAAAATATTTTTATTTTTTTAAAATTATTTTTATTTAGCTAATTTTATTTCTTAAACATATGTCTGTATGTTAACATACAAAGCTGGTGCCTCCCTCCAATGAAATTACTGATTTCATCCACTTATTGCACAGATTTTATGCATTCATTACACAGATTTCAGGGCATTCTCCTAACTTTCCACTGCAATTTGTTTAACACTGCTATTTGATAACTCCAAGGGGGGAAAAACAAAAACAAAACCACATCATCTCTATTTAATTTCTGTTCTGTTGTTTCCCTGATTTATTACTCTGTCACCGCAGATACTGCTTTATACAAGAAAGTGCACGAAATCTCTTTAGAACGCAGGAATATACATGAAAAGGAATTAAAAAGGAGTTAACTCTTCCGCGCACTGCCTTTGTTAAGAAGCGAGGACGGCACCGCTCCGCCGCAGCCGGGAGCGCCCCCTGCTGGCGCGGGCGGGCAGCGGCCCCACACACCGGGGGGAGCCGGCGGGGCCCGGGACCGAGGGATTGAGCCGGGGAGGGATCCAGAGAAACAGGGGCCGGGGACAGGCGGGCATCGCCGGCTGCCGCCGAGTGCTCCCTCAGCTCCCTGCCCCCATCCTCCCTCCGGGTGTCCCCTCATCCCCCTGCCCCCATCCTCCCGCCGTGTGTCCCCTCATCCCCCTGCCCCCATCCTCCCGCCGGGTGCCCCCTCATCCCCCTGCCCGCGTCCCGCCAGCCCCGCGCGCCCGGCCCCGCGCGCCCATAGGCTGCCGGCCCCTCAACGGCAGCCAATCAGGACGCAGTTGTCAGGCTTTCCCGTCTATTTTTAGCACGCACGAACTGACGCGCTCGGGGCTGCGTGTGCGCTCGGTGTCGGGGGCGCGCCCGGAGCGCGGGCACGGCGCGGCGGAGGCCGGAGCCGGGGCGGGGGTGTGGGAAAGCAGCAGTGTTATCAAAGAGCTACGACCTTCGCGCCGCCAGGAGAGGGGAAAACCAGGCCCCGAACCCCACCGGATCGGGCAGTTCTAAGGGAAATCGAGAAATTCTCAATGAAAAGTGTTATGTAAAATAAATCAATAGTATATAATGTATGTACGTATGGCTCTCGTGCAAAGCGCTGTTGGGCCCGATCAGGACCGCGGCCCCGGCCCCAGGCAGGACTTGGCCTCTTGAACGAATTAGCAGCAGAAGGGAAAGGTGGGATTAGTGGTATGGACTAAACTCTGCATCTTTTATTTTGTATTTTCTCAATTAAATTCAAGCATAAGCTAGCCAGCTATCTCTGACCTGCTTCCGATACGTTTGGATAATGATAGATGGGTAAGCTGAAGAGGAAAAAAGCTCAGACATAAACACTTAGATAACACATGCAGTGGGCATTTTGGAGAGCAGATATTTCAGATAGCTGGAATTGCATTCTTTCCCAGTTTCTCACAGAGCTCTGGATCCAATAGAGCTTTTTAATATATCCTTGAATTCAGAAGGATTAGACATGTGCTGAAGCATTCAGTACAGGGATGAAGCAGGTCCTCTAGTTCAGTAAAGAAGATAAATAGTATACTAAAGGACAGTAAGGAAAACTGTTTTCTAATACTTTAAATTAAGACTTGAATCAGCAACAATGTCAGCATATTATAGAAATATCAAGGAAAAAACTGGTCTTGCTAAGCAAGTTTTTAAGGACCTTTGTATAAACATAAAAGGTTTTGCTATCTGTCTAAATATATGAGTATTTAGCCCCCAGGTGATCAATTGTTTTGGGGTTTGTGCATAGTGATGGGTCATAAGAGCTTCTCGGGCTTTGTAGTGACCTGCTCACAAAAAATACAGGATGTATGAAATGCAGACCTAACCTGTGCACTAAATGGGCAGCTCCCTAAAGGAGTAAACTGATCTGCAGCTCTTGTGCTGACCCTACAGCACAGGGATGGATTTCACTGCCCATATGCACTGAGTTTTGAACACCTCGAGAAAAAAATTTTACAAAATAAGATGGATTCTTCAAAGTCAGCCAACTGCCATTTGTTTTTGCAATGAAAAGTATTCCCCAACAAATCTGGCAATATCAGAGCAAAACATTGGCTGGCTGCTCCTCGTCATCACTAGCCTTTAAGAGATGGTCAGTGCCAAGCTGCTCTGAAATCCTTGTCCTCGTTACTCAATTCCCATGGATGCTTTTCAGTTGCCAGTAGGACATACCAAATCAGCAATGAAACAAAAGAACAAAGTCTGCTGTGACAATATTTGAATGCCATTTCAAAAAAGTGGCCTGTGGATTTAAAATCTGCCTGAAAAAAAAAATTGTTTATTCTGTCATTGCCAGAACATTGATATAGTCAGAAACATTATTTCAATGAAGTTTTTACATGCCATTGAATGTTTTCTCTGTGTTCACGGGTTGTCAGTCTTATGTGCAGATTAAACTTAAGTTCTCACAGAGGAAGTTCACGCAGCGTGAATTCCGTTAGCTTTGCTGATCCCATTATGTGCCATAATTCGAGAGTGAAGATTGCTCTGCATAAATATTCATCTAGCATCTTTCAAGTTTTCACTTTTCATTCTGCTGCTGCCTGACCCTGTCTGCCACTTTTCTCTGAATAATCATTACTGCTGAGCAACCCATTTGGGGAAAAAAGGCATTTTCATGACTAAAATACCCAGACAGCCCTGGATGCGTGGATTGTCACTAGGACAAGTTGCAGCCGGTTGCAATTTATAACTGTGGACGTTAAAATAATCTAATGTGCTATTTGGAATTTATGTGCATTTCTCTCTGCAAATGTCATGGCCTCTGGCTCACACAGAGGCCATACTCAACACATGGGCACCCTAATTCTCAGTCTAAGCACTCCAAACCCATATTATAAATTATTCCTATTTTAAGTCCAGCAGGTTTTTAAATTGTAATAATTATTTTTTAATTTTTTTTGGGTTTTTTTGTGCAGTTTCTATCAAGCTGCAACCCAAAGGTTCTGCTTGTGCATTGAGGTGAACTGAAACTGGTGAAAATAAAGAAATGCGATGTGTTTTTGTGAAAGCAAAGAGTCAAATCAAGGGCTCTTCCCATATGAAGTGAGTTTATGAGACTACACATTAGAGGATTCAAGCCCAAACATGATAAAATTGACCACAATTCTCTTGTGAATCCTCAACAGGTCCTGGGACACGAGTGTCTGTTCCCCGCAATTGTTAATCTAGCCAGGAAGGGAAATTGCTGTTCTTCTCTGTTCCCAGATGTACTGTCATGTGTTTCAGATCGTGTGTTTCCAGCACGTGAGAACATGCACAGATTTTCTAGGTGAGCTGAGGTTATGGAACCCATCCCCCTGCACTGCTTGCAGTTGTGCAGTGCATTTACCTGAGTGTGTGATGATTGTGCACATTAGCTGTCTCTTTTTAAGAAAGATTGTCCATGAGTTCCCCACCCTCCCCCTAAAATTCCAGCCAGCTGAGTTACCTACATTTCAGAAAATCAGAGTCAGCACTCCTGAAGTGCAAGGAAGAGAGTCCCTGGGAAAATCATTCTCCAGATCATGAAGTCTCACATCCATGTTTCCATACTGTGACTTCAGGGATATGATCAATACAAGTTTTTTAGGAGCTCAGACTTGCAGTTACTGCTCCCTAATACAGAACTCCTACAGAAGAAAGCACCCCCCGCCCCCCAGTGCAAACAGCTGCCTGAGAAAGGCCAGATGCATCCCCGCGGCAGGAATGTGACAAACCACTTCACAGGCTGTGCTGCAGACCTTCCTGAAGCTTTCCTTGGGCGAAGCATTGGAGAGCACGGGCGGTTCTGCTGTGCAGTGCTCTGAGACGAGCTGGCAAAGAGAGACATGCTTTTCTACTTATAAGATGCGTACTTTTGCCAGGTACTGTCTTTACACCTTTTTCTTTCTCTTTATTTTCATCCAGTCAGAATTCCCATAGACACCACTTACATAATTTCCCTACTTATCAGCTTGACATCTTAATTGCAGAAACTGCACCAACAGGGAAAAGCTGCTAGATAGCAGGCACCAATGCCACGTCAGGTGAAAACAAGTAATTACATTACTCAGGAAGACCAAAGTGGTGAAAATATGCCCTCCTCGAAATTCAAGTTTAAATGAGACATACTTCCAGGCTGACTGAAGTGACTGAACTCTCTTGCCAGCTAGAAAGCTTTGATCCAGTCTTCCAGTAAAATAAAACAAAACAAAAGCAACCAAAACCAGTGCAGGGTGGAAACATTAATGGGATGAAGGCTGTATGATTCAGAAAGGTTTGTTAAAACCTGACTTCAGGGCAGCTGCTTGGCCCTGGTCCTGCACCAGTGTATTGCCAGTGTGCTCACACAGAGTCTAACAGGACCCTGGACATCAAAGAAATGGACCATGCATTTTCCAATAGAAGACTGGGCTGTTATTCTCCCTGTAAAGGACTGCTATTTTCATAAGGATGCTCCAGTCTAGCTCCCAGTTTGGTGGGAAATTAGAATGGCAATCATTTTCCCATTCAAAGTAGCATAATCCCATTTTTAATGTGCACTTCATATCATGCAAGCCTTAAAATATATATTGTCTTTGTTTTATGGGAACTGATGCTGAGGTTAACATCTCTCAGTGCCCTATGCCTTTTTCTAAAAGAAAATTTTTGTGTAAAAAACTCTTGTTCTAATTAAGATCAAATAATTTATAAAGTACATCATATTTTGGACCTGTCACATCAGAGCGTATGCATCACAGTGACTTATGTGTGGTGCAGTCAATCAGCCATGTGAATGAAGGATTATGCACAGATTTCTGGATGCTTTGGGGTTTGAACCCTGCAAGCAGTAGATCACAGATGCTTTCTGTCATGCTGAGCTGTCTCAGCATGAGAACTGGAAGCCCAGAGCTCTCATAAATGCTAAAAACATTTCACCTCCAGGACTTAGAATACGTTACTTAATGTGCCAGTGAAACACTGTGGAAGCTGCTTTTATTTTTTCTCCAAGACACTTTTGAAAGTATTTCAAAATTGGAGAAACATAACTGTGTCATAAATTTTTTTAACTAATGTGACATTCTATGATTGTTTTACTTTTGCCATGGAGGAATAGCAAACTATATTCACAGACAAAAATACCTTGTTTCAGTCATCTGAGGGTGAACTTATTTGGTGTTCCTGGTTGAGCAGTAAGAGATGAGTAAACCTGACCTACCCTTAATTACAGCATTTGTTGTACAAACATATTGTAATGGAACCCCTGGTGAACTGAGAAGGCAGTGTCTCCCAGTTGTTCCTAGTCCTGAGCCACTGCAGCTCGCCATGAGACCTTATTAATTGCTGTATCCTCGGCATTGGAAGAAGAGGGGGAATATGGTGTGGGTTTTTTCTGAAGTTGTTAGTGCAGGCTTAGGAGAAGGTTGGTATTTGAATTTGCTGCTGACCACACTCAGCTAAGTTTCAGGATTTTTTTCTGGGTGTCCCTACCTCTGTGCAGCCTCAAATGATGGAAATATTGCTGATAAGCATTTATTAAAAGAGGTTGATCTTTTGAAAGCATTCATTTTGGTACTAGAAATAGAAGCTAATTTCCTCTGCTCTGTGCTGCATCTGAACTGCTGCTGAGAAGCAGTTCTTTGAAGGAAATCCAGACATCCACATTCAGTCTCCATCTCTGTTACAGAGCCAAGAGGTCTGGCGATGTCAGCCAATCTGGTCAGCCCCTTATTCTCCAAGTTTGTGAGAGTGTGACAATGTGTGCTGCCTTCAGGACTGGGAATGAATTCAGTAGCATTTATGGTACAGTCATGGTAGTGACATGATGTAAAGATGAGGACTAATCTCATCCATTTCCAGCCACTGCTCATGTCTGACTAACCTGCCCTTAGTGTCAGTTCTTACCCAAGTCAGTGAGTGTAAGATACTGAGCATTCACAGCCATAGACTTGAGGTCACATTCCAGGCCCATTTCTCCATCCAATCGTGTCTGGAGTCCTTCACTTCTTTGGTGCTGCTGCCAGTTCAACAGAACCATCTGTAATTGTCCTTTAGCCATGATGAATAGCATTTGGACCTGTTCCTGTTTTGAGTGGAGAATTTTTCTGTTACACAAGATACCTACAGATGTAGTGTCTGGCGTAGCTGCTCTATTCACTTGGTGGGTGCAGAAGCAGATTCTGCCTTTGTGCCTGATTTGTCTCTGCCCTTTCTTTCTTCCTTGCCAATGATTCTATTAACCAGAGCATAGTTAACCTGCCTTGCTCATCTCCCTGCTCTTTATTGTTTTGATGCAGCCTTTTATGAACTGAGAACGAGGTAGTCTCATCTCTGGGCAAATCCTTCCTCTGTCTGCCGATGGCTCTAGGCAGAAGCAGGGCAGACAATTAAATGCAGGCTAGAGAAACCATGCTGTACCATACGGCAGAGGCAGCTGTAAAGCAAGGCAGCATCTGAGATGAAACCCGAATGCGTGCCCATCACTGGTTTGTGCTGTGGCTCTGGCAAGACTACTTGTGTGTGCTGGCTCCTGATCTCCCCCTTCCCTGAAACATCAGCTTTTAACTGCTGCCAGAGGCGCTGTCATTGGCCTTGTTTTTTTGTTCTTGCTGCTGTTCCAGGTCAATAGATCCCACGTTCTTCCGGCACTCTGAAAAAATAAATGGTCTCCCAGAATGGTATCATCTCCTTGTTTTTCCTTCAATGTAACCATCACCAAGTGAACAAACATTGAAGCAGTTCATATTGATACAATTTCTTTGTGTAACTGGCTACTTTAAAAGCTTTTTTGTTTCTGTTTTCTCTTGCAATAGAAGTATACATTATGGCGACCTAATAGTTCAAACCTTGTCATGTATCTTTGTAGGTATTTAGCCCAGAATTGGAGCAATAATTATATAAGTGTGGTGGGTTTGGGCTTTTTTTTTTTTTCTTCTTCTTTTTTTCAGTGACTTTCAATAGCATTTTTTCTGCGGAGTGACTTCTGAGAAGGAAGCAGACTCTTTTAAGAATAGTGATTACACTAAAAGCGAGAGAAATGTAATTGCAAATAATGTTCAAGAAGTCAAACATATACTGACCTTGCTTGGCTTGTTAAGCTGTTTGCACAGCCCTAGTTAATGATGGGAAAATTAATAACTGGATCAGTTGTTTCAAGAGCATGCACAGTTAAATGCACTCTGCACATCATTTACCTCTGAGTCCAGATGACCTATTATGATATTTTTGAAGATATGACTACTGAGACTTCTTTTCATTCTCCCTCTAATTATATCCACTTTGTCTTTCCTTACCTTAGAATTTAGCCCCTGGAAAAGATTGCTTTTTTGCTCTTTGGATTTTTAGCTAGATTGCCCCTCTTCCTAGTATGAGTTATAGTAGGCTTCACTTTGTCCCTAATTTATTGAGTGAGTACATGTGATACATACCTGGGGGCAATACTAGAGCTCATAAATTCTGTATCATGGAATGTGGGATGGAGAAGAATATATATTTACAACAAAATTGGGAGGAAAAGCAGAAATCAGTCAAATAAATGAACAATGCATCTCCCATCCTGGCAAATATGACTCAGACATAAAAGACTTTAAAGTCCATTTGTTTGCACAAATGATGCACTAATAAAAGACAGCACTTGAGGCTTTAATATCTCTTAATAATTCTAGAATTAAAAAGAATGCCCTATATTCAAAAGTGACAGAATCTCTCACATATCTCATGTATGATTTTTATAAAGTCATCTTATTCACAGTTTTTCAAAGTGTGTTAGGGAGAAAGAACTCAGTATGTTGTTAAACAGCTGAAACGGTCTGAAATTCATGAAATGAAAGATCACCTTAAGCTGTTGCTTTGAAGTTTCACCAGAGTTTTCCAGCTCATTTCCTACTGATGGAAAACTTGCCAAAAGTACTCCCAGAAGAGATAAAAAATATTTGGCCTGCTGGAATACACACTTGAAGATTATCAGCAGATCAAAGACACAAGAGTCAAGCTATATACTACAGACAATTTACATAAAATCTGTATATATATATATATCTCAGTGATTATTTATCTCAAGCTAATTAATGCACTCATTACTTATGCAGGTAGGTCTGAGCAGGATGTGGAAAGATGTGAAATCTATAGGATGAAAACACACTTCAGTTGATTGTTTTAGATTTTAAATATTTCAGGCTGACACTATCAGATTTGCTTTCTTCCTTTGAAAAACTTCCAGTGATTCTTAAGTTACTCTGTCTTTTTTCTTTTGTTGTTATTTTTAGAGCACTTATTGAGTCCAAAGTGTCTGTTCTATTTCGTTGTACAAACATGGTTTATCTTTCATTAAATTACAGTTATTTGGAAAGTGTCCTTTGCACAGAAACAACTAAAACTGAGGTTCTTATTAACTCAAATGTTTGAACTGATAATAGGCTCTGAAAGCTTGCTTTCTTCTAATTGCCTTCTGTGGAAAGGTTTTTTTCTTAAAAGGTGAGCCTTTCAGTGCAATATGAGTTTTTTTGTGTGGTCACTCCTTGCTGTGTCCAATGGCGTTGTCACCAGTGGGCCTCTGCAGGAGCCTGGAGATGGGTGATGGGGACCAGGAAGGAGGTGGCACAGCCTTGCCTCTGGTCCCCACCTTCTGGCCAGACCTCACAGGACAAAGCAGGCTTTGGTAGCTGTCTTTGCTTCAGCCCAGAGACCTGCCCATAACATCATATTTGAATTATGTTATGCAGTGAAACATTGAGCAACATCTACCAGGAAAAAGCTTGTGAAGCAACACAAATGAGAAAAAGGAACCTAGGGCTCCTCCTCTTTCCCACTGCAGCAAAGTGCTTGTCCTCTGCTGGTTGTGAAACACCTCACCTCTTGCAGAAGTGGCATTTGTAGAAATCTCTCTGATGGAGCCAGATATCCCACCCACGATTTTAGCTCTGGGAAGGGCTGTAGCCGAGTATGTTGAGGAATCCAGGTACACACCTTCTACAGAGGCAGGTGTAGACTTTAACACTACATTTTTTTGTGGACTGAAAAGTTTTGTTTTCAACAAATCAGTGGGAAAAATCAAACACTACATCTTCCTAAGTTGACCCAAAATACAATTGATCTCAGTCAGCCCAAGCACAGAGCTTTGGGCAAGTTTTGCAGTGTCCCTCACCTTTATCCCTGACTGGGTGGTAAAAGCATATGTAAAGAGTCAGAAATAAAATAGTTTGGAGGAAAAAACATAAAGAAATCCTACTTGATGTGAAATTCTCAAAGTGCTATGGTGCGAAGTCTCTCTTCAAGTCTACAGATCTTTAATGATCTGTAAAAATACAAGCACAGCATACAAAGCTCATTTTAATAAATTATTTTCTTTTTAACTCTTCCTTGCTTTGAAGGCATCAAGGTTTCCTGCTCTGAGTAGTCAATCTGAATTTTTTTCTCATTACTTACTATGTGTTTGTTTGTTTTTAGTTGCTGCATTTCTCTTTTCAGGGTAACGCTTTATTATCCTATTTCAATCTCAGTTTCTAGATCTGTTTGCTACACACAGCCAATGAAAAATAAGCTGCTTTATCCTTGGACATATTATATAAATTCAGTGGGTAGCAGTTATGCGCTGCTTTCCAGATGATACTGAGTTGTAGTTCACTTGTATCTTGTGTAACTTCGATGATACCAGCAGAGACAGAATATGCTGACAGGTGTTTCCAGCAGGAATTTATATCAAGCCCTTTTCTCTTGTCTTTCCCCAGATCACAGCCCAATTAAAATGTACTTTATATGTACAATAGGCCCTTGATCTTTCTTGATATGGTTACTGTAATTTCATTTAAGACAAATTTAATTTCTTTTGGATATCTGTGATAGGTGTGTCTTTCGGATATCTGCCACTCCTAAAATAAATGTTGCTCTTTGAACCGCCACACTGTATTATTCTGGCAGCTTGGGCTGCCCTCCCACAGCCTTGTTTGTCCTGTCAGACCTTCCACCCTACTGAGGTATTCTCATGTTGCTGTTGAAGATTGATCTGTGCTATGTGATATGCCATCTCTGGCCCTTGCATTTCTTTGTGGAAAGGGCTGGGTGAGGTTCCTAGGCATGATTTATACAGCTGCTCAAAGCAGCTGATCATAATGTCCTCTAAGTTTAGAATCTATTAATTGGCATCCTGCTTTGTTCAGATAATAATGTAAAAAAAAAAAAAAAATTCCCAGAGAACAGTATCATTCCCCTGTCCTGAATATTGCTGTAGATCCAGCCCTCAGAGAAGGAGCACCAAGACTGTGAGTGACCAGGGGCAAAACTGTGGGGAAGGGTAGGGGAATGTGGGAGAAAAAAGGTAGTGCTAGGATGAGATATGATGCAAGTTAGCTTTACCTATTTATTGGTAAAAAAAGAGTTATCCTAAATATTATCAATTGGATTTCAGCTACAAATATGCCCACTTTTTAACTGTTTCCAGTTAGATCAATAAAGGTACCTCAGTCATATGTTTCTAAAACTTACATCCTTAAAGTGCTTTCTCCTCTGCTGCCCATGTCCCTGTACTTCTCTTTCTATGGTCTTGTTGGGCACCGAGAGAAAGACCCACAAAGTACATAATTCGGTAAAAGGTTCAGGGCTTACTGCCAGCTCCACTGGCTCAGCTGCTAGAGGGCTCACTGGAGTGTGGGGTCCAAATTTTGTTGAATCCTTGGCCTGCAGGAATAGAATATTTTCAGCTCCAGACCATCTGTTGAAACTTTTTCATGCGGCAGTAATTAAGTAATTATTAGGGCAGAGAAAGCATGAGTCTATGGCCTGGGGACAAGGATGGGGGTGGCTTGACTCCTGCGCAAGGTCTGTTGAACACTAAATGTGAAATACTCAGACACTTATGAGAGCAGAGGCAGGAGCCTTGTCTCTCTCTTGTAACTCCCAGTATCCTTTCTGCTGGAATAGCCACTTGGGGCCTTTGAGATGGACCTTCAGGTGTCCACAGGCACCAGAAAGGAGCATAGCCCTGTTGTCCCTGCTGCTGGACAGGAGTGCTAACCAGAGAATCACTGTGCAAAAGGAGGAGGTACACTCCTGCCTCCACCTCGGCTTTGTGTGACAGGTATAGATCAAGGTCAGTGCTCAAACTCAGCATTTTGAGGCCAATACATCCTGTTAGCCCAAGGTAACACCTTCTCGCAGAGGAGAAACTCAAATAATACAACTGAACATGTATAGTGCAGGCACATCCCCACTCAGCCCATGGCATTTCCTGGTGCTGTTTATTGAGAGTGCCTCAATCTTTAGTTTGAGTTTAGTCTAAAGTCATGAGTTCATGAGTTCATCTATTTCTAACAGCATCAGCTGATTTAATGAAAGTGTTATTCCATTCCCTGGAGCCTCCTCACTTTATTGGGATCCTACCTGGCCAAATCAGGGCTTTTTTTGGAAACAGAAGTAGTTTTGTTCATCTGAATCATAATACGTTTCTATCATACTGAGATGGTACCTGAAGATGCATGCATAATCACATTTTAAATTAGAAGTTTGGTTTTACAGATGCTATAAAAATTTTGTTTTGTCAACCCTGACATCAGAAGTTGTATCACAATGTCATACGACCAGAAAAGACATTTTGATAAAGTGAATGCAGTCCAGATGATTAGTGAATGAATGTACCATCTGTCAAATCTTTATTTCTTAATTAACCTCTAAGTACATTAAAGATAGATGGTGTCAGTCCATTTGTCATAGAAATTCTTATCCTGACTTAACTGAACTGGGGAGATAAACAGAAATGTTAGAATGGGCAGATGTATTTCTCCCATGTCATTTTCTCCCCATTTTCTCCAGTAATTAATTTATTTGCAATGCTAGACACTTTTTAAAAAACCCCTCTTTCTAATGTCGCATCACTTTAAATTCTTCGAAACCAGTTTGATATTTAAAAGCCACTTTTTTTTTTTTTTTTTTTTTTTTTTTTTTTTTTTTTTTTTTTTTTTTTTTCCCCTAATAGGAGGGTAACAAGAACACATTAAAGCACATTAAAGAGTTGTAATATGGGTAGGACTATGTAACCCTAAAATTTTATGCCTAGGCCTCATTTTTGGAAGTTACTTAACACTGAGGAACCTACCTCCCCTGTATGATATCCAGTCCGTTCCTTGTGGCTGATCAAGCCCTCCAGTGAGCACATTCCCAAAGCCAACCTGACATACAGGCAGAAGATGCCCTGTAGAGCACGAGACACCACACGTGTGGCATTTGTCTGTGCTGTAATCTATAGCTGAACAGCCTAGGGCATGCTGCAGGCTATCCCTGAGACAAATACAGAGGCTCAGAGGCAGGTGGATCAGGAGAAGCATTGTGCTTACTTGTGTTCCCAAAATTAAATACTGAATACATGCTGCCATGAGTTTCAGAAATATATCGACTGCCTAACTCTGGTCAGTAAAATGGCCCTAGTTCTAGCAGCTCTGTGAATGTGGAGTGACTGAGCCTGCTAAAAGGTATGGCTTGGAAGATTTAAGTGATTTAAGCTGAAATAACACCGCCTTTTTCATACAGTACATAATACCTGCCTTGATATCCTTGAAACCAACAGAAAAGTGAAGAAACCAAAGCAATTGTGAGCTGTTCTCACTGTTTCCCTGTTGTAAATCTGGGGAGGGGAAGCCATGCAAATATTAATTGCACATCCACATTGATTAGTGACATTTCTGGCTTGAATATCCACTCCTTGGAAGCTGCTGAATTTGGAGAGGAACTTTTTTTTATTATTTCATGATTTCATATATTCTGAGCAAGTCAGTTTACAGAGTATCCTTTGGTGTCCTATTGTTTACTAGCACTCTTTGCTTCCTAATTCCCGAATAAGATATATGGAAAAAGGGAAATTATTTATAAAATATGTAGTCTGGGACCCGTGTGGAAAACCATGCAGTATCATGTTGATCCAAGCTTTAATAGGTAACATTTTTTATCTCTAAGGCCTCAAAGCCATCTTTCTTCACTCCAGGCTTAATCCATCTGTACAGAATGCTGAATACACCGCTGGATGTCACCCTTGCTCTCCCCTGAAGCAGAGCAATAAACCACGAAGAACCATGAAGTTTTAAAGTCCTGAATACACTACAAGGTGGTAAATGGCAGGTTATGACCAGAATATGGATATTGTAAGATAATTTATAAATGACACATGAAATAGTCTGTCTCTAAAAGATTGTATTGCCTTTTATATGGAGAAATCTCTGAGGCTAAAACTAGTATTTCTTGATTTACTTCTAGTCCTTCCAAAAGCATCAAGGCAAAGTTGAAGCCTCTAGAACCTACTCTAACTCAAATTTTGTGCTTCAACACAGGAAGTTACCACCTGCTGCTTTTGTATTTTATTAAATTTCTGCAGAGTTTGGTAGTTAAAACTGAGTTTCAGGGAAAGGAAGTATTTTGTGAGGTGTTTACAGGACAAACATTATCTGCCATGTTCTTGCCAGTCCTACCAGATTCAAATACTCTCTAGTAGTGGCTGTACAGATGCTCACAGTTGTTTCAGTAACATCTGCAGTAGCACCCTTCCAAATTATTTTTACTCTTCACACTTCTCTATACTTTTGCTCATAGCTGACTCCTGTTTCACAACTGTCAAGAAAAGTCCCCCGAATGCCAGGAATATCAGCTATATCCTTATTAGTGATAACTCACTGCATCAGTTCTGTGGGGGAACAGAAAGGAGTGTACAGAAGCCTTGTAAATTGACCTAGCTCTGTCTGAGATGAGCAGACGACAATGAACGTGAGCTAAGACTTTGCCCAGAGAAGTTTAGATGAACCTGTTGAAACTTTACCTCTCTTAGACATCCTCAGACACTCTCAGCTGGTTGTAAATACCCAGGAACACCTAGTCCTCTCAGATTCCTCAGGCCAACAGCAAACAGGGAAGGACTCTCTGGGTGAGTTTTGCTCATACTCTTCAATTGTAAATCATCCTGTGCAATGAGATAACTGGAAACAATTGCAATTTGGTGACTCACCATCAGCAAGACAGAAATTGAAGTACAGAGAAGAATATTGGCTTCAGGAACAGAAACATTCATGTAATACTGCAATTATCCTTGCTTGTGAGACAGTCCCAGGTGAAGAACTAGTTATCAGTTACTAGCACTAGTTGCCAAAGAATGTTATTTTTATGTAGTGATTTCTATGTAAACATAAGTGTCTTTTACAAAGTGCTGGTTTTGGCTGGAGTGAAGTTAATTTTCTTCACATTGGCTAGTATGTGGCTGTGTTTTGGATTTGTGCTTAACACAGTGTTGAGAGTATATGGAGGTTTTTGTTATTTCTGAGCAGTGCTTACACAGAGCCAAGGCCTTTTTTGCTATACAGATTGTCTCGCTGGCAGGGAAACTGTGAGTTCTTGGGGGGCTGAGAGGAGACACAGACAGGACAGGTGACCCCAGCTGACCAAAGGGATATTCTGTACCACATGGCATTATGTTCTGGATATGAAGAAACAGGAAGGAGAAAGGGACAGGGGACATTTGGAGTGATGGCATTGTCTTCCCAAGTCGTTACATGTGATGGAGCCCTGCTCTTCTGGAGATGGCTGAACGCCTACCTGCCCATGGGAAACAGTGAATTTGTTCCTTGTTTTGCTTGTGCATGGCTTTTGCTTTTCCCTATTAAACCACCTTTATCTCAACTCATGAGTTTTCTTATTGTCCCAGTTGTTTCCCCAAGCGAGTGGCTGCCTGGGGCTTGGTTTTTGGCTGGGCTTGAACCCTGACACAAAAGAAAAAAAGCAGAAGTCACTGAAAATGGACACTATCTTGTGAAGATTTTTTATCAAAACCTAATTCTGCTGTCTCAGAAGACACAAAAGGATTCATCAGTTTTCAGGCAAGAAAAGAATACTCCATAAATTTGTCACTCAAAGTCACATAAAGATTGAGATAAAGAATTGTCAATAGCACTTTACTATCTGATTTTACAATCCCAAGTGTACTGAGCAGCCCGTAGTGTAAGAATTCAGTAGTTCTTAAGACTAATATATTATACATAACCAAGAGCTGGAAAGCCCTCAAAAGTGAGGCAAAATAAAATAGCTAAACCAGGAGATTATAAAAAAAGAAAAAAAAAAAGTCATGTATAAATTTGGAAGGAAAACTGAAATCTGTTGTTGTTCTTCTTGAGCTACATTAAAATAACAATGAGCCAATAAGAATTATGATGCTTATTTTGGAAAAGAAAGAGAAGAAGCAATCTAATCTAAAGTTAAATGATTCTATTCAGATTTATGAGACAGCTCAAAACCAACAGAGCTAAAGACTAGAAAATAAGGCTTACAGTTATAAAAAAGAAACTATAGAGCAATCATCTTTAGCTGAAATGCATAACTGGTAACGAAAAAATTGTACCAAATTCTTCTAAGATTTTCCTACATCCATTCCATTACATATATTTTCCACAATAATGTGGAAAAAATAAATTTTACAGTCTTAAAAGTGATATCTACTGTCATTATGTCAATGTAATACTTGGGTTCTCAGGATACTGGCTACTTGTATTTGTAGTCGTCAATTCTTTCTCTGCCCACTAGATGGTACTGCCAGCTTTAATTACACCATCTAAGGCTGAAGTTACAGAATGTGTTTGTTTCATCCTTTAGTCCCAAACCACAGCGTAAAGGACTACGTTGTATTTTTCAGTTGCCCGATTGTAATTTGGTTTTTACTCCACTGCTTTTATATCTTTATCTGTTGAAATATCTATGGATAGTCAAACAGGTATTGGTGCCACACCTTAAAATAAAGCAGAAATATTTCAATTAAATAGAAGTATTTGTAAGCAGGTCTTATGGTTATTAATCTCATACAGTCACATTTAAAATATTTTCAACCTTTTTGGCTGGAAACATCTTCTTCCTCAAAATTTTGTCTCACCTCTAAGCCACGAAATGCACAGATATCTTAACTTTCTTACAGATGGAAGAACATACTATTTAGAATTTGGATTCATTAGTCCTTTCAGCATAACCATGCTATTTTGTAGCCAGAAATTTTGAGTTATCTATATTTAATGTGAATACCTGGTCAAGTTTAATTTATAAACTCCGAAAAAGTAAGAAAATATTTGATTTCTCAATTAGTCTCAAATATCATCTGTTTTACTGGCCAACCCAATGCCCATGAGCTATGTGTCTGTTTCTACAGATATTCTTCAAAATTAGCAGAAAATAAGTCCAGATTTGCTTTCTGGAGAAGAAGGTTGAAGAAATTGTTACTTAATATTACTCTCTCTCCTTGGTTAGAGAAAATCATTCATTGAAGGAATGAAAGCTGCTTGTATGAACTTTAATCATCATAAACGTGAATTAATTTCAAGCTGCAGAACTGAGGGCTTTTAAACAGCAGTGAGAGATGGGGGAAAGTAGGACTTGTGAGTCGACCTGAATCATCCTGAATCACCACTACCTTGGGATGATGGGAGAGGTAGGATATCCACAAGTGGAAGGACTGTCCTTCCATGGGGCAAGACCAGCTACATGGTCAGGTGCATGTGATGCACTGTGAAATATCATGGACCATGTGCTATATGAGCAAAGATTTTGTTAGTCTTCTGTAATCCTAAGGGTTCAAGGGGTTGTAAAAATGAGATTTTCCCTCTGAATGGAAAAAATAACTATTCTGTTAAAGTAAAAACATTAAGAAAAGAAAGGAGAAGGCCAAAAAATAATATTTCATGGGAATGAATATTCTCTGGCAGTGAGAAGGGAACAAGAGTGTCAGGAAGCAAAGTAATCAATTGAGAGTCCACCAAAATACCCATGCTGCAGTGCTATGGTCTTTCCAATTCACAGAGCTGATCTTTTTTTATATTCATAGTGAAATAAATTATATCTGTTTTGGAGAAAGTTAAGCAGTTGCTGCTTTATTTGAAACTCTCAAATATTGATATTTTTAGTTGGACTTTCATGTCCCTCTTTTTCCTGAAGCCACATGCATGACGTAACCTTCTTTTAGATGATTCACTTCAGCAAACAACATTTACTCAAGGCCCTGTTTTCCTTTCCCCTCTTCTGGGCTCCCCACAATGCAATCAGTTTCTTGTGGTTTCTTTATTTTGTGCAGTTTTGCCATGGTGCAACTGCTGCATTTGGTCTGGAATGATCTGAAGGACACTGTGGCTTGCATACAGAAACTGAAGCAAACTGTGTGGCATAATCAAAAGTTAATGTTCTTTCAATCAGAAGAGAAAACATGATCCTTCAATTGAGAAGTAAATATAGAATGCTATTCTATGAAATATAAGAGCAATTGAATCCAGGCAATATAATTTTTAATTCCATTTCTGATTCTTAGAGTCTGTCAAGGTTAAATCACTCAGATAAATATGAGAACCATTTTTTTGAGATATGGCAAACACAATGTTTATTACAGCCAAAATAACTGGGTTTTTTTTTCAGGAATATTTTAAACTTATACATAGATCAAAATTTTCTGTGTTTAAATTGTTATACAGAGTACTTGGTTTCTATACTGGCTGTGTTTTACTTGTATTCTTTAAAGTGATTTATTACTAGAAAGCAGTAGGAGAAAAAAAAATCTATTTGAAACAAAATTTTCTACTGGATCAGTGATTCTGACCTTGATTTTCTTGCCTAAGGATTTCACAGGCACTTGTTTCACACAGGAGTCATATATGTGCAGTGCAGCAAGTCTTTGAGGTCAGTCTGTAGAAAACAAGATAGAAATAAAGCCCAAATTCATAATCACTGAAATGTTGCCCACAAATTTAGAAGAGAAATTAACAAAGTGAGCTGAATTCAGAATTGGGTCAATTTGGTGGAAATTTGTGCATAATTCTATTGCCTGGATATGCTATCCACAAAAGAGAAAAACTAGCAGTTCATTCCTGGGAAGTTCCTTCTTAGGTTGGAGAGACTTCAAGACCACCTAAAAATATGTACACGTTGTTCATTAATTTTCCATCTGCCTGTAGGGGTATGTTCAATTCATTATGTGGCATTGATATAAAGAAGATTTCACATTCTTTGTCAGAATTGGGTAGGTGTACATTGATGTATTTTAATGACATCTTCATATTTCCAAGGGTCTTGTGATTGATCTAGTAATGCTAAATGGCGAAATGGCTCCAGACACTGGCTGTGGTTTTGTGCACCTGTGGTGTGGTGTAACTGACAGGATCAAGGCATTGGCAGGGAAACCAGTGAGGTCTCCGTCCAAGGAGACACCGGCACCAGCTCCCTCTCTTTCCTTTACAACCTGCTACATAAGCCAAGACACAGTGGAACTCGTTGCTTGCTTGATGACTTTACCTTCAAGCACATAGAACATTATGTACTGCTCAAGGCACTTTTACATAGGTATTGGTAAAAGAGGACTGTACTTGCATTAATGTTTTAATGTTTTCACAGTAATTATCCTGGGAGAAGCTGGAGCTGTTGTGGACTGAGATAGTCTCATTGAACAAAAGCATATAGAAGGAATATAAGAAAAAAGAGAAAAAAGACCTTGTAAATGTATTTGGCA
This sequence comes from Zosterops lateralis, assembly GCF_965231275.1. Lineage (NCBI taxonomy): Eukaryota > Metazoa > Chordata > Aves > Passeriformes > Zosteropidae > Zosterops > Zosterops lateralis. The sequence goes on from NC_139765.1 coordinate 30,529,275, forward strand.
GACAAAAAAAAAAATAAAGAGGGGTGAGAGGAGTATAATCTTATTTGATTTATTTGCCTTACTACATTTATTTGACTTATTTTCTGAAGTTTCTATCCTATAGTTCCAGGTTGTTGTTACTACAGCAGGCATGATGACTAGACATTTGGCAAGGAGTAAATAACAACAAAAAAATTAATTTGTTGACATCTTTAGGTGCCATTTGTACTGGTCAGTTGCTGGGAAAAAAAGAGAAAGGGAAGACTGTGTTGCAGTCGCTTCTCAGATCATTCATAATGATTCATACCTAAAGTCAGTGCCTGGAGTGAAGCTTCAGGATGCCAATACAAAGGTTATGCCAAAAAGGCAATTATAGCTCTGTAAGACATCCATAAATCTTTTCCTGTGGTAAAAAGGAGATGAAAATAAAATAAATGAAGAAAATATTCAGTGAGAATCCATGAGATCAAGCACGAGGCTGAAAGGGATGACAGAATGAAATAGCTTAGTGGTCCTTCATCACTGCTCAAGGACATGCTTAATAGACTTTGACAGAGACTTTGGTGGAATCAGAACTTCTTGCTTCAGTTAATAAAAACTAGAGACAAGACCTGCAAACCAAATAATTAGTAATGGTGAAATTGCAGTCATTATCTCAAACTAAATTTTTCAAAGTTCAGGCCAAATCTTGGATCTTGTTCCATATCTACTAGGTACAAGAGAGATGGTTTAATGTGGCACCAGCACTGAGGTCTGATAACAAAATAAGTCATATTATGTCCAACATAATTTTTTTAAATCATAGATCAAAAACTTCTATGCTTGAAGCACAAGTTTTTAATTTTAATAGCTCTGCTGGTGTGTGATCCCTCTTACTTTTTGCATTCATTAAACCAGTTAATTTTGTAAGCTGATATTTTTAACAGATTAATTTCTGTGCATGTATTCATTAGTAATCCTGGAGTTTATGTGTTGTGTTCATGACGTGATTTTGGGATTTTTGAGGAGTAATTGTTTGTTAGTTTATCTGGTTGGTTTAGTTTATTTTTCAATTATTTCAATTTGATATATGGAAGGAAGTCCAGTGTAAAAGTATTGCTTTCTAGGATCATCATAGCAGGTATATCTGGTAGTTTGCCTGATAAATAAAGAAGCTTCAGACATATATTCTCTATGATGAGTGTACCATTTTAACTGATAGCAAAGTCTACTAGATAGAATTGATTTACATTTTTAGTTCCAGATAACTCTTAAACCACAGAAGTCCATTGTGTTACGTCCTCTTTTTTAAAAAAATGAGTGCATACTTTAAGAATTAAGGGCCCTCCAGGGAGAAAAGTCCTATCTCTTTGAAGCTCTGGCATGCTCCTGAGCAACATTTAACAGAGTACTTTTCCTGTCAGGAAGCTTAATGAACTACCTTCTCGGGAAGAAACTGAGATAAATTTCTATGTTCTTGTTGGAAAACAAAAAAGGAGAAAAATGAAATCTTTCATCCTTTATTCTGTTGTTGGCAAAATATTGATGGACACTGGGCAAATGGAACAAGTTTGAACTCCAGACAGTTTCTTTATCTGACAGATAAAACCAAAACTAAACTGTATTTTAAATACCATATTTTGCACTGTTGTTAGATTTCACTTCTCTACTCTTAAGAAATGGGGGGGAATATGCTCCACTTTTTTCACATGTGCACACTCACACATTTGTTTATAGTTATTTGTGTTTCTATGCTGTGTGAAAGACCAGGTCATTAGGTACAGCATGCACCAAAAAAAAAAAAAAAAAAAAAAAAAAAAAGCATTTCTAGTCAAGGAGAACATATAGACAGATTTGTAGAAGAGAAATAGAAAGACCTTACCTGTCAATGTGATACATAGTGGCCTCAGCACACAGCAAGCCAAGCAGAGGTATAGGAGGAAGGGAAAGGGAAATGGTGTTGGTTTATGTATGCCTACTGGAAGCTTTTCCCAAGGATAAGTATCAGATCAGAGAAAACTGAGAATGTTTGCTTTAAAAATTTATGATTGACTGACAGCAATGGAAGAATATCACTTCTCGTGAAATTAATATGATGGATAGCACGAGAGAAACCACTAAGACCTTCAAGAATGAAGAGGAGTCACTTGAATCATTTCAATTGAATGGCAGTGTGAACTTCTGTCAATCTCTTTATCTCACATGAAACTCAGTTTTTGTCAGCTTGACAGAACAATATCATCATTTGCAGCTGGAAGACTGATGGTTTATGAGTCATCTGTCACAGCTCTGCAGAGGTCCTAAGGATAATCCTTTTCTCCATAAACATGCCAGAAATATTCCTGGACCTCCAGAGTAAAGCCCTTTCTATAAAAGAAATAAACAAGACTTGCAGTTCATAGGAAATAAACTGATCTTGAGGTCAGTCTACCCTCACAAACACCAGCACAGGTATCTTTAAGAATATACTTCTGGACAATTTATGCCACCAGTCATCTTCCGATGCTCTAATTTTCAAGGACTTTCCATATGGGAAAAATGCTGACTTTCCACAGGTACCTCCCAGGAGACTCATTCACATGTTGACATCCTTACCCTGCCCACCACTTCCCATCATACCCTACTGCATACAAATATACAGGTCCTCAAAGAGAAACAGATTAAATAATCTTAAATTTTTAGATACATTTCTGTACTTTTTCATATTAACATTGAGTCATCATCTGTTTTATTTTTGTTCCACCATGTCAGTGACTTATTCACTCTTGAGAAAAATGAGTTGTATTCACTGGTGTAACCTCTGAAATTACTTTAGATTTGGAACTTAAAGCAAAATCAGTCCTGTGTCCAGCTGTCTGGTTCAAAGCCCATGGACAGCATACACTTTCCATGCAAGGTTATCTGACAGCTCTTCTATCCAAAGCTGACTCTGCTCATCATCAAACATCATTGCAGCCAAAAACACAAGGAGGAGAGAGCGAGCTGACAACCGGGAGATCTTTGCGTGCTGTATTTGCACAGATGTGCATGATTGCACAACTCTTTGGCTCAAAAAAAGGGAGTGAGTAACAAAAAGTGGAATACAGGTGGTCTTCTGCTCAAACGTCCCTATGTAGTTGCACTGGAGTGTCTCTGTCTTTCTGTCAGCAGTACATTTCTCTTTAGCTGGCTCTTGAGGAGGTCTAAATCCAGAAAATTTTTTATGAGATATATCATTTGGATGCAAACTTTAGTCTAGTGGGAGAGAATAGGTGCAGTGATAAAGCATTCTGAGCTGGAAAAAACAGCTGTGGCAAGAAAGCCACATAACACACCATTTGCGATGCAGAAAGCAGACACAGAATGATATAGGAGGGGTTGCCATGGGCTATATTTATTTTCATTTTCCTGAGCGACCCACAAGGATGATGTAGTCAGTGCTGAGTGGAAAGTGAGCAAGCAGAGGCCAAGAATCTATTCTCTGAGGACTGATCAGTAGGGGAGCTGAGTCTGAGTGCTGATGACTTCAGCTAGAAAATCTTGCTAAGGTTTTGGAGTCTCTAGGCTGGCAGATTTGGATTTATATCCCAGCCTTGGTCTTAAATTCTTTCTGTGTAATCTGAGACTATTCATGATGTGCAAAAGTAGAAGGCTTGCATCTGTCAGAGAGATCCTGTCTGAAGGCCAGAAAGAAGTCTGCGAGTTGTAATTAAATGGTAAGGCATGATTTTACTGTTAGCCTTAAGCACATCCTCAAAACAAGGTAAAAAAAAATATGATAAGAAACTAAGAGAAGTTTTGGAGCTAGCATGAGAACTGAATGAATGAGTTATGAACTCTGCAGCTGGACTGCAATATGCTGACCTTCAAGTTTAAGAAATTTAAACTTAATGCATGGAATATCATGAAAAAGTGAATTGATCACAAAGTCAGTGGGGAGGGTAACTTGCCCCATATGACAGTCTGAGACTGAAGTTTGAATGCTTCAGCTGTTTTGAGGGTGTTGGCATCAGTGCAATCAAAATTGGGCTGGACAATTTTACAATATAGGGAGCCAGAGTTGTCCAAACACAAGCAATTTATAACGTAGGGTGTCAATGAAGAACACAACAGAGCAAACTGAAACCTTAACAATGTCTGAAGATTTTTTCCCAGAACTTTTATGTAGTGCAGAGGCTGGAGGAGGAAGGATCAAAGACTATAGGAAATGTGAGAGTCTGAGAAGGAAAGGGTGCAGTTGTCAGCAGCAGAGCAGAAAAGTAATAGTAGGGAGTATTTGTAAGTGGAGGAGAGATTAAAATAAGATGAGCAGCAGAAAGTCAGAAAACACTGTGTCTGCATAACACATTAGAATTCAGAAGTGTGGAAGGGGATGGACAACATGAGCTTTGTTAGCATTCCATTCCTTGGGGAAATAGCCTGGAAGGATAAAAAAAAAAGATGAAAATAGAACTTCTTACTATGACTGGAAAAGTCCATATAAAGAAATGTGGGAAGAGTATTGCCCCTTAGCTCAGGGAAAAATAATGTTTATGCTTCTTCAAATGTGTACCTTCTTTAAAGGTATAACCTAAAGAAGATGTATAGCTGCGCTTCAAAGTTCCCCCAAGTAATAGGGAAGGCATGTCCTTTTTGGAAACTTGGAATTTTTTCACAACTCAGAAAATCTTGCAGCACTCTCCAGTTACAGTGCAGTACTATCACTGGCAGGCAAGGTGGAAAATCTGCAACTTTTGAACGGTAAGCTTTGCTTTTCACTGTGTCTCTATTGGCACTTGGATCAAGTCTGGGAACATGGACATAATTTCCCTAGCTGATAAATGGGCTGCAAAATTAGTTTTACTCAATACTCCAGTGCTTTGGAGTAGGACATTTTCTGGCTCCCTAGTCCATCTTTGGCTTGTTTTCACTAGAGAAGCAGCATCACAAATGCTGGTACCTCAATTGTGTCTCCAGACAACAGGAAGCTGTGAGATGGAATGGGAAATGCTATTGAGTGTTTTGGTGGTCGTATGAGGCAGCATCATTTGTAACCATCCATAACTTCTCATACCTCTCCAGTGATTTGAAGTAGAGACTCAGGTACCAGCAGTGCTGACAGCTAAATGTGTGTTATGTATCATGAGTGACTGCCAGAGTACATCTGGTACTTCTCCCCTCCTGAGTCTGATCATGTGCTGTGCAGTAATTTAGTTAGGTTTTAAATATTCAGGGAAAATTATTCAGATTTTGGAGGCAACAGGTGCCTGACAGAAGGAAAACTGATCAAGTAAGAAGTTTGAGCTCACACTATTTTTCCAACTTTTTTTTTTCAACTAGCAAGCCTTAGGTGTTTGACTTAAAATGTGAGGATATGATCTACCTTAGCACTTTATCCAAATAGACAAAATTCTGAAGGGCTGCTTTTAGTAGGAATGCTCTGGAAATTTTAACAACCAACTGGAAATTTTGAATAATCTCAAATTCATTCAACTGAATTTTGATTTGAACCAAAAATTAAGTTTCAAGGAAAATAAAACAGAAAACCCGTATCTAGCATCCCACTTGTCTCCTTGGAAGAACAATAATCCAGGTGAAGGGAGTGCTGGATCAGAAATAATTTTTCTGTGAGTTTTCAGCAACATAGTTCAGTCTGTGTAAATTGCACTGAAGTTTCTCATTAAGTTCATGGGAGGTATTCTGCTAAAAAATCCCTAACAGGACCTTTGTCAAGATGAAGTTGTGGTGGTTGGTGGTTGTGAGCCCCTGTCCTCCTCTTTGTCCTCCTTCCTCAATTTGCAGCCTGTAGAAGAGCCCCTGCAACACTAAGCAAAAGCTCTTAAATCACTAATTAGTCCAACTTCCTTACCTTTCCTGGGTGATTTTTTTACATCTTCAGCTTTCAGCAATGACTCAAGACCTTCTGTGCAGCTCTGCCTCCACTTTTAAGTCAACAACTTTTTAGGTATCAGAGGAAAGTGATATTGCTTAATATCATATTGCTTGATGTGTGATCAACCTTAGTGAAGACACCAAACAGTCAAATCTTCATCCTAGAACCACCAACCACTTGTTTAATCTCTGCATTGGTGTTATCAGCCTGTGTCATTTTCACTCATCTTTCATAAAATATGTGTGAGGAAAGCTTAGAACATAAAGTGGAGTCCCACTTTCCTGGAAACAGACTTTAGGATGGAAAGCTTAGGTTAATTTAGAAAAAAATAAGATAATTCCAGCTCACATGCAGGTGTTTACACATCCAGACTTAAATTTCAGTATCTCTGTCTGAGGACAAATATCACCTGCAAGTATGAAAAGCCCCCATACTTTTATGCTTGAGTACTAAATAAATTAGGAGTTAGTGAAAATGAGTGCCATCATTGATAAAAATAGGGAAGCATCACTTAAAATGTATTGAAAGTGGACATGGTGATATTCCAGTGTCAGAGAAACAGCAGATCAGGTGTAGTTTATATGAAATTACTCTTGTCTGTACCAATGAATAATTGTTTCTACGGAACTTTGTAGTCCAGGATCATGCAATCAAGTTCTAAGGACAGACACATTATGAACATCTTCCCTGAATTGCTCTATTCCATGAGCAATAGGACTTCTGCATTAAATCCTGTATGAAACATATTACGCCTTTTAGGAAAACTTCCAAGCACAGTAAGACACTGTAGAATGAGCTGCAATGGTTGATAAGATGTTGTAATAACTAATTAACTTCTGACATCAATAGGTATTGCATTTTTCCTCAAAGCTTCCTTGGTTGCAACTTTCAGCTACTTAGTCTTGGCTGAACTCTTTTCGTAAATGGGAAAATAAAATCATAGAATCAGAGTCATAGAATCATAAAGGTTGGGAAAGATGTCCAAGATCATCAAGTCTAACTTTGACTGAATTCCACCATATGAACCACACCATAGTACGAAGTGCCCTGCCATGTCATTTCTTGAACACTTCCAGAGATGATGATCCACCTGCTCCCTGGGCAGTCCATTCCAATGCTTAATCACCCTTTCTGTGAAGAAATTCTTCTTGAACCTCCCCTGGTACAGCTTGAGGCCATTTCCTCTTGTCTTGTTGCTGATTGTCTTCCCCAGATTTGTTGCCCTTCTCTGGACATGCTCCAGCACCTCAATGTAATAGGCTCAGAACTGGATGCAGTACTTGAGGTATAGAAATGTTTGGAGGTTTTTTTATCACCTTTTTTTACTCCAGGTCTGTGACTCATTTGTGATCGTGTCAACTAAGTATTTCTTACCAGAGTGATCCTTTTGAGTCTGCTTCTAGAAAAAAAAAATCGTCAAGTCTTTCAGTCATTCTCATGAACCCCTGTGGACATTTCTTGTCTTTCACATTTCCACCTTGATTTGTGAGAGCCAGACATAACATTTCTGTAGTAGTCTTGTTGCACATAGCAGACCTAACATTCCCACCCACCATCCCAACCCCAGGAATATTACCTCATTTTTATGAAACTCAATAGCTCTACAACAAAGCCTAAAATCGTACTCCTCTCAGAGAAAGACATCAGGACTTGAAGAGTTTTATGATAAACAATACTTAAGTTTAAGCTTCTGCAGTGCTACTGAAGTGGATGTTAGACTTCTGATGTGCCCTGACAATGCAAGGCCTTGTTTGACTTTAAATGTGCATAATGTGAGCAAAGCTCTGTGAAGGCTTCAAAATTTCTTCCTGCTCCAGATTCATAGATAGTTCTCTAGAGGAGGTGGCATAAGAGTCTGTATCTTGTCAGAAACTCCTCTGAGGAAAACCAAAAAACAGGTACTGTGTGAGGAGCCCATCTTTCATGGACCCCTGCCTTTCACAGAGCTCTGCGGGAAAATGCCACTGTACCATCAGACTGTTGTCTCCTATTGTAGCCACAGGGGAATGCTACATGGGATGTTCTCTCTTTAATAGGCTAGCAGGGAACCATCCCACTTTCTTTTTCACATCTAGGACTTCAGTAAACTTTAATGTTGTTCTGGTATGTGAGATAATAGAGAAGATTTACATGGGATTTAAGTGTGCTTATTTAATGATACCATTATAAAAACAGGTATTTATTTGCCCTAGACTTTTTTATATTATGATCGATGTCATTCTAGGGACAGGTGACTTGTCAAAGAGAACAAAAGAATTATGCTGTCATATTAAACTATGTAATCTAGCTGAGAGGTGCTTCTGATCACTGACCATTATTAATTGACCCAGTTGCAATCCCAACAAAGCATATCATCAGGCCAGAATGTTTTCCATGTGGACAGTTCAGAGAAACACATTAGAAAAATAACACCAGTAATAACACAAGAATTTAGCCTACAGTGCAAAACACAGTCAGAGTTGGGAACATGCTGAAACCTATAACATAATATGTAAGTGTCAGCACATAGTTGGAGTGGAAATAATTATAAAAAAAATTCACAGTGGAATAATTGTAATGTAAAGCCTCGAAGCAATCCTTCCTATTTCAAGCATTCAGGAGGAAAATAATTGCTGGATTTTAATCTTGCCTCTCTAAACCCAAAACTATTAAGGTAGTCATATAATTGCTTTCTAAATATTTCAGTCAATCAATAAAATTTTGCGTGGGGTTCAGTGGAGATATGTGATGGATAAAGACTTAAAGACTTTGTTCTTTCCTTTTTTTTTTTTTTTTTTTTTTTTTTTTTTTTTTGGGTTTTTTTTTTTGTTTTGTTTTGTTTTGTTTTGTTTTGTTTTGTTTTGTTTTGTTTGTTTAATACAATGATAATCTGTGCAGAGATGGTTCAGAAATCAAAGCACTACTACAGACATTCAGGTCAGGGATCCCAGAACAGTTTGCAAGTACTAAAGAATTAAGATGTAGAAATGGCCAGCATGATGGTTGTATCTCTGGTTTAGGGGTAAAGAAATCAGGTGCCTTTGACTCCTGGTTTGGCTTTGTCACCTGTACCCATCCCTACTGGTACCTCTGGGTCTGAGGTGGTGCTTATATGTATTTGTGGAGTTATTGCTCTGGGAGCAAGGAGCAGAACACTCAAGTTGGACCAGGCAAGGTTGAGATTACATACAAGAAAAAATTCTTCTCTCAAAGGGCTGTCAAGCACTGGAACAGGCTTCCCAGAGAGGTGGTTGAGGCACCATCCCTGGAGGTATTTGAAGGATATTTGTATGTGGTGCCTAAGGACAAGGTTTAGTTGTGGATGTGGCAATGCTGGGTTAGCAGTTGGAATCAAAAAGATTCTATAGTTTTATAGTTTCACAGAGCACCTAGAGGTGATTCCCCAGCCTCTGCTTTCACTGCAAAACCATCCTCAATCTATACAGAAATGTAGTGATAGGAAATCTACTTCACATAATCATTAGGCAGTTGCTGTACAGCCAGAAATATATATCTTAGATAAAAATAATGAATACCATCAGTGAAAATCCATCTGATTTTCACGCTTGTTAACAAAATTACCCTTCCTCTTATTTGTAAATGAGAATATTAATTTTTATTAATTGAAAAGTGTGTGTGGGGGGGTTAATGATCTGTTATTTTAATAGTATTTGTTTCCTTAGAAGCAATGTAATGTCTAGTGTGTGAGAAAGCTTAATCATACCTTTGTTGTATTTAAGGGAGAGAGTTTGCAAAGTAAAACTATTGTAGGGATATTTGAAGTTTTGCAGTTAATATTAAATTTGGTTGGAAATCCCATGTCTTAATCTATTTTTTCTTAATGGGATGAATAATTTCTTTAAAGGAGTTTAATTTTCTCCATTAATTATAGATTAAAAATATGTGGCTTGCTATAGACATCCAAAGATTTACTTTAATCTCATTTGCGAGATCTTGCCTTGGAAAATTCAGATATTTCTAAAAGGATGAAAACTGCTATGATGCACTACTTAAACTAGTAATTAATTACACACACTATTTTAAAGTTACTTTCATCCTACTTTCACTGTGTTTAAAAAGGAAAACAAACTAAGATTACTCCATCATAGTCCTATATATCCTAATTCCATTGCCCAAGTTCATTCAAATTTGATAGAGAACTACATTCCAAGTTCTTAAATGTTCATAAAAATATCAGCAGCTGGATGAGGCAAAGAAAATCTGACAGGGCTCCCACCAGAGGAGGAGGCTGCCAGGATCCCACTACAGTTAAAACCTCCTTTTGCCAGCACATCTTGTATCTTGTGCTCAGCAGAAGGCTGAATAAAATTAGGCAGGAGAATGGAGAGCTGCAAATATTCTGCTGGAGTAGCATTGGGTAAAGCACTGTGGCACAGCAAGAAGCTGAGCATGCTAAAGGAAATTAAACCTACATAAGGAGAGAAAAATGAGACATTTATCAGGAAGGGGCTTTGGAGTACTGCCTGTGGTTGCAGGCAACAGGTCTATGGCAAGTATTGTAGGGGGTTATCTGGCAGTTTTGGACAGAACCTGGCAGGGAAAGATAATATATTTTATTAGAGATTCGTTCCTGCCAAGTTCTCTTCAAGATTATAATAATGAAGTAATAATGTGCCTTGCAGGGAATCAAGTCACTATCAGGCATATCCCTTACAAAGGCGGTGGCATTATCAGCCTTGCCCCTTTATGAAGCCTCTAACCCTTCTTGAGCTCACTTTTAAACATCCTCCCAGTCAATAATAAGATGAGACATTTCCAGGCAAACACTCCATTTGGGAAAGGTCACCTGAGGCACTTGAGGCCACAGGATGCCCTTTACTGCTGCCTGTGGGGCAGTGGGCTGTGCAAACAGAGTCCTCACAGAGGGTGCAAGTGACCTCTGTGTCCAAATGACAGGCCGTGGGAGATTATACTCACAGGATGTCAGTAAGAATACAACCAAAGGAATGTTGAAAGACATATTTTCATTTTGTTTTTGATTTAATTGTTAGCTATTTCAACTCTTTTTTTTAAATTATTTTTTTTAATTTTATTTTTTTATTTAATATCCATTTCAACAAAGGATGAAAACTTTCCTTGATTCAATGGGGCTGATGGTTATTACATTATGGTTAAATCACTTCTCTTCCTCTGAGCTGCACAAATGACTGCGAGTTTAAAGCAAGCTTAGATTTTCTAGCTGAATACCTGGGATGAGAGTATTTTCAGAAGTATCAAGAGATAAAACAATTAACTCTTGAGAGAAACTTTCTGGTTTAGTGTACTGTCTATTGGAAAATGGATGAATAGTTAGACAAAGAGAAAGGAAAGAATGTAACAATTTCAGAAATGAATTAGTTATAATTTTAGGAATGAAAATAACTAGCTGTCATAAATATTCCATTCTTTCTACTTTCTTGGAGCAGACAGACAAAAATTCATTATTTAAAAAGCACAGTTCCAACAGATATGTATTAACTATTTTCATCTGACAAGGTTTTGATAATTTTTCTAGCAATCTGTGTTCCCTGTATGACACAGGACATCACATACTTCATACTGTACCTCATACCTAAAGGTACAGAAATTACTTTATAGTATGCTAAAAGGCAGGTTAAATACAACATTTTAAAGAGCAATGTTATTCAGACCCACATTGAAATGCAACAAATGTATTTTATAGCTTCAATATCCTCAAGCATTTGTAATAGAAGAAGAAATTACATTTTCTTTCACCAGAAGATCCAGGTCCCCAGGATTGTTATAAATCAGAAAAGAAGCAAGAGTATCAATCAAAGTTTTCTGAATTTATGTCATTTAAAAATTTTATCAACAGACTTCTATGCTAATAGATTGTATAGCTTATGGTTTTATATGTGCATGTCTTTTTCCTCAGAAGACTTTGTGTCTTTACCTTAACAGAAACTAATGCATGAGGAACAGGGAAAACCCTGAAAACAGGAAGAAGTTGCAGTGAAAACATTTGAATTGGCCCATAAGTTCAACACGACCTTTAAAAATGCAACTTTGCCTTTGAAACATATTAGCACTAATTCAGTCTTGGAATTCGCAGTTGAGCAGCTGTAAAAGAGCAGAAGGGCAGAACCTGTGCGTAGATGAGTGATCTTTTGTTTGCTGCTGCCCCTCAGAGGCGTCCCCTGCAGAGATCAAGGCCAGTGTCTTGAGTGGGAGCATCACCACTGACATCAGGGACAGCCCTGTGGGCCCTTTCCCAGCATCTCCACGGGCAGGCAGAGGAACCTTCCAGCTGGCAGAAGTATAGGTCACAAATGAAACAAGGGAGCATGTTCTCTCATGTCAGAGTGCTGCAGTGTTTGTCCAGAAAGTGTCAGGAGAAGGATCGCTAATATTCCTTCTAGTAAATGGTAGAAAAAGAAAGAGTTAAAAAAAATGCAAAAGAAAAGGCTGTATGGTCTATTAAAATTCCTAAAACAGGAAAAAAAAAAAAAAAAAAAAAAAAAAAAAAAAAAAAAAAAAAAAAGTTGATTAACAAGCAGAAAGCTAGAAAAGGGCCGAGGAATAATATTTTTTTAAAAAGCAATGGTGCCATAAGGATGTGGAAGATGAGATGATCAGATCAACAGCCTGTTTTGAGGATGACTGTTGCCCTCCAGTGTGCCTGCTCTGGCAGTTGAGGCCTGCAGCTGAAGTTGTTTAGTTACATTTGGAGAGTCACCAATTTAAAAATAATTATCATAAGGTATGTAACTATACATGATGATGTGTGCTGGACAGTCATAGGCGAATAATGACTCAGTCATAGGATATAAATAATTAAAGGCACATTAATATGAGGTCTCTTTGTAGTCATTCATCACATATATGGGATTACCAAATGAGCAAATTGTGCATCAGCATATATCAAAGCACGTTATTATTTTATCCTTTCTTGAAAAAAATTGTGAAAATGTAGAAAACAGATGCTCAAAAAAGCATTAGAGAGAAATACTGGTGTCAGAGCACACATCATAGACACTCAAACTAGAGAAGAAGCTCAAGATAAAAACAAATTATGTAGCCCTGGAGAACTCAATTTTAAAAAGATATTGAGGACAGACTAGTGCTCTAAGTGTAAACACTAACAATTTTATATTCAAATGCAGATACAGAGAAGTAAATGACAATAAATATATTTATATATTACAGCTATTATTACACCAATATAACTAATATGGGATATTAGAAGGGAATTTATACACAAAATGTTTTTAAACTCTTCTTTAGCTGAAAAGAGTGGTAATTTCACTGTTCTTATCTTATTTTCAGAGTGGTTTAGTTCTTGGGCAAAAGGCTGTCGATGACCCTGAAAGAATTCCCTTTAGTGCTAGATATTTCTGACTTTTGATTAACAAGATAAATTTCATACAGCTGAGTCCTCTGAAGGTATATTTGTCACCAGATTTCTTGGTTCTGAAGAGCAAACAACTCAGGGATGGAGCTATGAAAGAAGCCTATGAAAGCTTGCAAAGCTCATATGTCTTCATGAGGTTGGCAATATTTTTAGGAGCACCTCAGCAGATGTGTCCCAGTGAAGCTGGGGCACCTGAACTGCCATGGAATGGGCTGTGACTCAGAACAGGAGTCAGGCAGCACTGAGCCCCCCCAGCAGCAGGGTAACCCACCAACTCTTCCCCAGAGTAGAGTTTGACTCATGATGAAAATGAACTTCAGTCAACTGAGGAGCATCCATTCCCTCTATTCTCCCCCTTGCCCTTAAGGAATTATATTTAGCATCCAGTAAAATATTAGTAATTCCTAGTGATGTCTTCAGTGAGCTGTCAGAGCTAGAAAAGCTTGATCTGAGTCACAATCAAATTACTGAGAAGGGCATTAAGAAAGCAGCTTTTGGTAACATAATTAAACTGGAAAACTCAAACTTGGCAGAGTATTTGCTCACTGGAGTACCTCAGAATTTGCACTCATTTCTAAAGGATCTCAGGCTTGACAAAAGGAGAAGAGTTTAATGAGGCATGAACCATTTCTGAAACTAGAAAATCTCACTTAAATTGATCTCTGAAATAGAAGTATACTCTATTGTATGGAAGATTTAAGGGCCTGTAAGGTCTGTTTCCCTTAGATTTAAGTCATAACAGGTAATCAGAAATTAATTATCAACTTCTGATCACATTATAATTCTTTTAAACTTAAATACTTTTTTCAGTCTGTGCCATCAGACTTTCTCTCTGGCAGTTATAATGTTGTGAGCCATTGTCCTTGTGCATGGTTAGTGAATAACCAGATAAACCTGGATAGTGCTGAGCTATTTGCACTTAAATACCTGCAAGGCTCTCAGGAAGTCTGCTATTATTAAAAATATGTTGAAAAGGGGATGAAGAGAACATAGACACATCAGAGTGGGATTTCCTCTAGGTGGAAAGGACGGATAGGTCTTAGTTTTGGACCTCTGCTGATTCAATAATAAACAGTTTAAATTTAAATAAATATATTTAATCATAGGCAAAATGGTAGGAGAACACCAGATTTATTTTAGAATATTTAGGAATAGTGTTTTAAAAATCTCAATACTCAGAATCTTCTTGAGGTAACTAAAATGAAAATATCTTGATCTTTCAATTGCTCAATGAAGTAAGAACTCTGCTATGTTTATGGTCCATGTGATGCTATTGACAGTTCGCATATTCGAAGTTAAAAGAAATCTTAAATATGTCAAAATGGGGAATTCCCAGCATACCCAGATTAAAAGTCACTGATAAATTCAGTGCTGTATTATGTTATTTCAGAGGTCTATCAGAGCTTTTTATTGGTCTATATTTTTAACTTATGTTGAAGCTTTTCCACTAAAAAAATACACTGCTAGGATAAGGATAATTGCAGGAAATACTTCATTCACATTCACAGTTCATCCCTGCTGCAGAGACAGGCACAGAAAAAAGGCTGAAATTGGGACTCCAATCCGTGTGTCTGATATTTGCTCCTCTGCCTCGTCTAGGTTTCTGGCCGACCTCTGCAGTGGGGGCAGGCAGTGTCCTGTGTGCCTGCTCCCCCAGCTCCAGTACCACCCACTTGGCCCAGCTCCAAGGTCAAGTACCTTCAGCTCTCTTGATGCAGAAGATATATTTCTTCCATTTTGTATTAAAAAAAACCCTACTCAATCAATCAATCATTCAAACAAACAAACAATCAAACTAAGTAAGTAAATAAAAATGCTAGTAACTAGTAGCATGAGCTCTTTTAATGGCCTAAGTGAACAGGGAAATAAGGGGTGGCAGAAACTGCAAATTGAAATCTCCAAGGCCTAGATGTTTAGAGGTAAGCAGACTGCACTGCACTTCATGCAACAGCTCATAGATTCCAGACCAGGAGAGGGTAAAAATGTAACCTGCATCAACGTGATAATAAGCTTAGTTCTACAACTCCCAGATGTGCACTGGGTATGCAAATAAAGTAAAAACCTCATCACCTCAGCTTAGGAGCTGAATGGAAACAGACAATGCAGAAAGAGGAGCCTTAAAGCATGAATGAATTCTCATTTGGGGGTGAGGCAACATGAATTCTCATTTAGGGGTGAGGTAACATGAATTCTCATTTGGGGGTGAGGCAACAGCAACAAAAAACACCACACACACTGCGGCCCCCCCCCCCCCCCCCACACCCATCCAACCAAGCCCTTTCCTCCTTGGGGTAAATGAGAATTTTGGACACCACAGCCAGACCCTGGAGCTTCACAAGCCTCGTACCACAGAAATGCACATGTTTAACATCACAGATCATTGACAGTACTGATTAGCAGCTAGGGGATACTTCCTATCTGTTAGGAATTGCACTGTTTGCCATTAATCAGTGACATGCCCTTTTGAACACACTCCGTTCACGTCTGCACAAGACACAGGACAGAGCACTGGTCCTGGGAAGAATTAGATATGCAGATAGGCCAAGATGGAGATTTACCTGTCTAAAGGGAAGGCTGGTGGGAAAAAAAGAAAAAAAAGCCAGGCAGCTTTCGTGCTGTCATTTGACAGTGTGAATGGAGCATGGCTCCCCCACAGTTGTTCCCATTGGTTGTAATTCAGTTATTCCCGGCAGTGTGGAGTCTGGTCAAATTCTCAGGTGCAGCTAACACCTGAGAATAGGTGCAGTTTTGGATACAGGCCGCAGACTAGTATTGAATATCTTCTTTCAGCTTTCTTAGGGCATCCTTAGCTACATTTTTCTTTCTTTTTGGTCCATTACTAATTAAAAGGAAATGACACAGTCTCACTTTTCCATCACACCCATTGGAAGGAATGAGGGATTTTCTCAGTAGTTTTTTTGAAGGAAAAGCTTTGGACCTTCCTGTTTTCCATATGTATAAACTTGGGAGGCCTGAATTCAGTTGACCATCACTGAGAAAGCATGATGCAAAGAAATTTCAGCAGTCCCCCTGAGCCAGGAGAGCCAAAATGCAGCCAGCAGAATCTCTTTTTCCAATAAACTTCAGGATCTGGGGGAAGACATTCAGAATACTTGAGGCAAGTCATATGCAGTGACAAAGTCTAAAAGGATTTAGGGGTAGCCTCTCTTGGCAGTGCCAAGAGGGCAGAAGAGCCAGCTGTTGTGGCTGTTGTGACCAGCTAAGCTTCTTCACCCCATTTCTGAGGAGGGATCGACCTGTGGTTTAAATGGGCAGAGCTGCCTCTCCCACACCCTTCTTTGGGTGGTGGGAGTTTGCTTTCTTTTGTTGTCTTGTTTCTTTGTCCTCCTTCTCATCTTCAAATGTTTAAAGGAGTGCTTTCTCTTTGGCTGCAAGGTACTGGAGATTAAATGTGTAGGACAAGGGGAATCGAGTCTTCCTTCCCAAACAGCAGGTGGTGGTGCTGGGTTACGCAGAGCACTCGAGACAGGCTCACAGATGTTGCTTCGTTGTTAAATAACAGGCAGAAAATGGATGCTGAGCAAACTTTTCTCCATTATTTTTCTCTCCTTATTGAGAGTCACAATATTTACTCTTTTTCATCAGGTAGCTAAACAAAGTCTGTTAAAAAATAAACCCTTCTAAAATAAATACTTGTAAGGTTAGGATAAATATAACTCACAGAATGTTATTGACCCTCTAAAGTTTTGCTGTGTGTCATATTTTCTGAAAACTGGGCTGGTTTGTGTTTCTTAAATTCTGGAGTAATTTGATTACATTTTTCATTAATTTTCCAGACTTGGGTGTGTATTTTTTTTTTTTTGTCTTTGTTTAAATACAGTTCAGTTCTAGTTTACCTCTTGATAATTACAAGTGCTGTGCAGCATTGCTTATACTTTAATGGTTGTTTCATGTCATTTGCGATACTGATCCCCTCAATATGAAACATTTTAGTGATTACTGTGGCAATAAATCAAGTTCTAAATGAGTTTTCATTGTACTGTTCTGTTTCTTTTGACCGAGGGGTGCCATTACCTTTCTCATCAGTAGAGTTATCTGAAATTAGCACTGTGACATGAGTGTTGTGAATAGTTTACATTGTATCATTTTGAAGGCAAGCCAGGAGCGCCACAGTAGCCCAAACATCAATCAGCGCCTGCAGGTGAACAGCTTCACTTCTTTCTCCCCGCTCCCAAACTGTGAAGGCTTTGCTCCAATTTTATTATTATTATTATTATTATTATTATTATTATTATTATTATTATTATTTAATAACTTATTTGGATAAGATTTAAACTTTTTTTCCCCCGGTCCTGGAGCAATAGTTAATTAAATATTGCTGTGGCTAAAATAGCTGTCCCAGTTACAAAATGATCATGCTTTAGCAGCCTATTAAATAAAGCACGTATGTGACTTTAATTAGATCTTTTATATTTCCAGAAATTCCCTATTGTCTGGGCAAAAGATAGTGAGGGAGATATGTGTATGCCATTATTCTGACATAAATCCCTTGATGGCAAAAAAAAGCATAGACAGGGTAACATCTCTGCAGTGACATGTTGGTCCTCAGCTACTCATATCCAGTATGGCACAGGATTGAGACAAAAAGGAAACCCAGATCTCATTTTGTGAGATTTTGACAGACTCTTCCCCCATAGTGGATTGCAAATTCCTTCTGCTGTGTTCAGAATATGACAATAATCCAATATTTTATGTAGTTTTCTCTTACTTGTATAAAATAGTGTAATGCAAAAAGTAATCAGAGAAAGTGGTTTGTTAACAGCATAAGCTAACCCCAAATTTCCCTGAGCTCGGTCATTCAAACAATTTCATTATTGCTTTGCCAGGAGGTTAACAAAAAAGTTTGCAGAGGCTCCTGCGTAGTAGAGGCTTGTTTGCAATTGTTATGGGCAGGAAGGATGATCTTGTGACTCAGGCCCTGGAGTGTCCCAGATGTGCCACAGATTTCTCACACAGACTACTTAATCTTCTGAGGCCATATGTTCAGCTGGTATAAATCAGCACAGCTCCAATAAAGTTAGCTTAACTTTCCGGATTTTCTGCAGCTGACGTTTCTGACCCCTTGCAGATCTCTGTAGAGCAGAGATGTTAACACTTCCCTGCCTTGTACACTGCAAAAGGATCAGCTCGTTAAAGTTCATGTGCCTCATGTGTAACAGAGTTTGTGAAGCTGTAGAAGTCCCCTGGCAGACAAAGAAGCTTGGCATCCCAAGTATGTTTTAAAAAGGTTTACTTACAGAAATAATATTCTTTTCTAGCAGAGGGTTGTTGAATAGGACTTTGCATACAAAGAAAATTATTGCCAAACTTTCTGAACTTGTCAATTGCTCATCATCCAAACGTGGAAGAAACTGTAGTTTGGTGGTCCTGCCTGAAGTGTTGCTGAGTGTGGACCACAGCAGGAGGAGAAACTCATCCTAAACTGAAACAGGAGAATTGTAGCAAAAAGCATCTCTTCTGCAAAGCTGCTTTGGCTCCTCACATTATCCATTTGGTTTGGGTTGGGCTCCTCCAGCGTTTTGTGTTGGCAAAGCTTTTTTTAATAACAAGTAAAACAAAGGAAACTTGACGTCTTTTTGCAGCAGTTACTGAGCAATTAAGGGCTCAATTCTTCAAAGGATTGTAAACCTGTGGGTGGTCTCATTGATTTTGGAGCTACTTCTGCATTTAAAACTGCGCATGTGCTTGTGCATCGTGTGCAGCTGAGCCCTCCTAGAGCTGCTGCTGATACTTCCATTTTAGAGTCACTTTACAGTCTCTAAAATTATTACTGGAACTGCCTCCTCCTCTGGGCATTGCACACGCTGGCAGTTTGCCTCTGTCTTCTGACTGATTTAATGCCACAACATAAGCGTAGAACTGTGGCAATGTTTCCATTAAATCCACACTGTACTGCACATTTCTCAGTATTTAAACACTGCATCTTTTCCAAATTATGAAAATAAATGGTGAGATCAACTTCCTTTAAAAAATGCTTATTTCACATCAAGCAAGACAAAGGCATGAAAATACGTATGCATTAAGTAAAACAAATGATCTGACAAATCTTCCCTCAAAAATGTTAAATGTAGCTAAACAGAATTCCTATGTGGTAAATGTATTACAGGGCTTTAAATCAGAGCCCATAGAACAGGCTGAGCTGCAAGCAAAGAGAAAACTCTGGTTACATATGTTCAGTTGGTAATGTGTGCTTTTATGCTATCCAAAGTCCTGCTGGGATTCTAAGAAAATATTTACAAGATGCAAATAAAATGTAAATGGCATCATGTTTCCATGAAGAAAAACGAATGAACAGCTTCCATGCAACTCATACAGTTTTACATATTGCACCAATGTTGCCTTATGATCCTCAAGGACCTTTCTTTGCACAGAAAGCCAATTACCTGAAATGTACCTTTTTTTTTTTTTTTTTTTTTTTTTTTTTTTTTTTTTTTTCAAAAGAGACATTCTGTTAAAGATTATCTTTCCTTGCAATACATGCCTTCAGATTTTATCTCTTTATCATCTAAACAAACCCTGGGTTCTGAGACGGCTTTGCATTTCCACAGGTGTTTCTTATCAGTTCCACATTTTCTTCTGACAACATGAAAAAACATTCATATGTCCTTGCTTAGTAGCTGTTGCCTGACCCAATGCTAAAGCTTTTCTGAATGCAGAAATGTGTTGCGTGGCCGCTGTAATATCTCTATACCCCAAGGGTCTGCTGCAGCTTTCTTTTTTACAGCATGGAGGAGTCACATGCTTGGCACTTAGCACAGAGGAAAATTCGATTCAGAGTCAGACAGGAAAGAGGTGACCTATTTAAAAAGAGTGAAAAAAAAATGCAGTCATTAGTCATTGTACCTCATTATGTGGCCAGTCCAGTTATTTGTTTCCCACATGCTGGGGTGCAGAACATCACTGATCCTACTGCTATTTCTCCTGTGTGGAAGCACACATTGTATGAATGCAACAAATCATGTCTCACAGCAGCCATATTGGTGCTTTTCTTGACTTAAGCTAAGCTTTGTTTTCCTGCATCAATGCCTATCCTTCACCTTTGGCGCTACAAATATGCTCCTTCCATCCCATCCCCACTAGTGGAAAAGCAAAAGGTCAGTCGATACCAGTGAATTAATATATTCTGGGTGCTGGATCAGCCACTGCAACAAAGCACTAAAGAACCACCAGTGTGTGAATTTGATCCATCCTGTTTTATCTTTTTAAATGTAGAAAGGTAAAAACACACACTAGGAGTATGCAGGCCTTCAAATTATGCGTAGAGTGCATTTGTATTTCTGTCTTACATGAGCTGTCAAAAAGCATAATTTTACAGAAAATAGGCATTTAAAAAGCACCTGAAATTCCTTTCAACATTTTAAATCTTCGATATGTACTTCAGGTGATCATTAAAATACTTGTAATTTATGAACCCAGACAGCAAAATATGCTTTGTAATAATTTTGGAGTAATATGTATCATTAGATAGGAAGCTTTTCAGGGCAAACACTGTGTTTTACTGCTGATTATAATTAGCCAGGAGGCTTCAGTTGCTTTATCTATTGAAATAAATCATCAATTTTTTTCTGCAATCAAAAGCAGAGAAAGGGTGTGCTACATTTCTGCAGTGCTGGCAGCATCCAGAGGGTTGTGCACTGCTGGGGGAGTGCTGGCATTAGCCAGAGCACCACCGGCCCCCCGTGCATTTCCCTTCGGACACCGCCTGGATCCCTGCCCAGCCACCCAGGACCCCCTCCCATACACAGGGCTGGTGAAGCCTGGGCAGCACAGCCCTCTGCAGGCTGCAGCACCTCTGGGACTGATGTAAGTTCATACCACTGTGTTGAAGGGACTTCTGGAGAAAACTGC
Source organism: Zosterops lateralis (assembly GCF_965231275.1). Lineage (NCBI taxonomy): Eukaryota > Metazoa > Chordata > Aves > Passeriformes > Zosteropidae > Zosterops > Zosterops lateralis. The sequence continues at coordinate 30,550,304 of NC_139765.1, forward strand.
AGGCTTTTCAGAGGTATTAATCAACTTCTGGAGGGTTTGGTGGGGTTTTTTTAATCAGAAAAAGAAAAATCTTTTTTCCATGAATGTGTTTGAAACGAAAGTCCTTGCAGTGATAACAACAAGGGGAACAATGGGGGAAGCAGCAAGTCGGTGGTCAGCTGAGTCATGGGGACTGTCAGGCTTCAACACAACCAATGAGCTTTATGAGTACAGCTGGTTTCTGTACCTCTGCACTCACTGCCAGTCTTGCAAACAAGCCCGTGTAGCTGCCCGAAAGGATGGCTCGTGAACAAGCCACAGCACTCAGAACACAAGAAACACATTGTTTCTATCAGTTGTACTTTGTTCACATATTAGTACAACGCTCTCTAAATACATTCTGAAAAACAGAGAAAAACTTTTCCCCAGTGAAGATGACTGTTGAGAGAGCATGCTTGACCTCAGTGGCTCTGTTTTGTTCTCCATTTCATGCTGGTACTACTTTGAAGGCAGGGTAAGAGGGATGTATCACAGAACTGCCCTCCTGTTCTGGTTTTGTCTCAGCCTCTTGGGACCAGTGAAGGAATAGTCCTACAGATCTGGACCAAAAAGCTCTCACACATTGTGATGATTGCCCAAGTTGTAGCTGTTCCAGCAAAGGGTGATGACGTCCAGTGCCACACTTCTGGCTGCCTGGCAGCACCCTGGGATGCTGAGCTGTAGGAAACCCAGCTCTACCACAGCTTTGCTTCTCCAGGGGGGCATGAAACACTCTGAGTACAGCTGACCCTGTGGCCTCCTCCTTCATGCACAGCATTACCAGGTGTGAACAGGAAGCTTGGATAGAGTTTCTGGCCTAATCTTTGTACAAGTGTGTTATGCAGGACCTCCTGTGTGTGCTGTCAGTCAGAAAGGAGAGAGAAGTGAGATGTTATAATACCACCGGTGTGATCCTGCAGTTTTCACACCAGTGGGGATCCACAGAACGGGCTGTAGGTTTGCATGTGTGGAAACTGCAGAGACAGGTTCAGATTTAGGGCAGGCAGGGAAAGAAGGGCAGTGAGACACCCTATTTTATGATGACAGTTTAGCAGCTGGTGGCAACCTGTGTCTCCCCTGTGTGAAATACTTAAGGAAAACTTGCATTTCATCCTGTTACAGCAGCATTAGTCCCTTAAACTGCAACTCTCCCTTTAAATGTGTTTTGTTTGCTCGTTCCCCTCACAAAAAGCCCTGTTTTCCAGAGCTTGTTTTCACATCTGTGGAAGCCAGGCACCGACACTCCCGCACGGACTTTAGGAGAGGCTTGCTGCTGAATAGCCTGTGCTTAGAGCTCTCACTCCGGCAGCCCAAATAAATAAGGGAGAGGTTTTGCCGTGTGAGAGGAGCTGTGAAAGCCGCCAGCTGAGCGGTATCCATCCCCTGAGCGAGTGAGGAGGCGCCTGTGAGCGCTGCTCCCTCCCGCGGCCCGCGGCGGAGCCAGGGGAGCCAGGCGGACCCGGGGCTGGGACGGCGGGAGCCGCGCTCGCTTCCCCCGCTGACGTGGCTCTGCAAAATGGAAAGCCCTGTTTGCTTCTGCCCGCGATGGGGCTTTCATGTTTCTAATGAGACAAATATTTCTCCCTCTGCCTTGCTTTAACTTGCTTGATAAGTCTGCACGGGCATGTTTTTCATCCTAAAAATAAACAATTAAAGAAAGCTAAACAAACAGAAGGGAGAAAAAGAACTCCTTCCTGTTCTCACAGCTAATCTCTGCAAAATTTAAACATGCTTATCAGCCAGCTGTGCTCCATTATTATCTTTCGCTCCCATCTTTTGTCCCAGTCTGCAGCGGATGCTGGCCGTCTGGTTTGTGTCATCCAGCAGTTTGCACTGACTGACTCCGATAAAGGAGCCATGAGCTCCTTGGGAGAGTGGGGGATGCGGGGGGTGAGGGAGGGAGGAGGAAAGTTTTCAATGGAGAAATGGGATCCTGAACAAGTCATTGAGTGCTCTGCGTTTCTACCACTCTGGCTGGTGGTGTTCCTTGGCAATTCACTCTGGGATTGAGGAAGGCAAAATGGGATCCTAGGCAGGGAAGTGTGGGGACAATGGCTCTTGTCCACACTTCAAGCAGGTAGCGATTGGGTGACAGTCACACTGAGGCTGGAAGGTGGCTGTGTGCTGAGTATTCTTGCTTGTTGCAAAAAGCAGAGGAAAGCAACTCAGTAAGTGGTCTAATGCACAGCAGGGTCCTGCCAGGAATGTAAGAGGGTACGAAGGTGCTGCAGGCACTTTTGCCCTGCTCTGACACTGCTCTTACTCCACATACATATGCACTCCGGCTGCTGCTGCATGCAAACACGTTGCCTGCAAGAGAAAGTAGTCTCAGACATGAGCAGAACCTTGATTTTCAGAGATCAAAATGAAAGCTGATAAAATATCATAAGAGTTGTGTGATCAGCTGCAGCTCCTGGCCACTCAGGACTAAGGCTTGAATGCAGGGTGGTGTAGGCAAAGTCTGTTTTGGAGGACACACAGCCTGTTTAGTCTGACCTGCTCAGACTGGAATTTAAGGGGAGAGGGTGGGATGACAGGGGGAGCCCACCCCTTTCTGTAAACATGCCAGGGCTTTTCAGTTTCAGTGTGCAACACAGCAGCTGGAGGGGCCCCTGGCCCAGCCACAGGAAGGACAGCTCCAGCCACGAAGGGGCGATGTTGGGGCTCACAACAGCACTGGCAGCACTGGCAGCAAATTTGGGGGGCTCCGAGGGGAAAAAAGGTAGACCAGTTCTGAATTTCTTGAGCTGCAGGCAGTTCACAGGCATCCTGAAGATTTCATGTGCACTAACCCAGCATTTTAGCAAATTCAGGCCAGTTTTAGGCTTTGAATGGAAAAAACACACTCTGGTTTGCAGCTGCAGAAGTGTCTGAAGATGGAATAGGGAGGGAGTCATTTGCTGTGTGCTGTGGTTTTGTTCTTTTGGTTGTGGTGTGTTTTTTTTTGTTGTTGTTGTTGGGTTGTTTTTTTTTTTTTTTTTTTTTCTTTTTTTTTTTTTTTTTTTTTTTTTTTTTTTTGTTTTGTTTTGTTTTGTTTTGTTTTTTTCAATCTAGATTACTCCCCTTGCATTTCAGGGTTAAATAAAAACACATCTTGAAAGGAGATGTAGAGGAGGAAGGGATAACATGGATGTTGATCAAAAGAGGAGAAAATGCTTGCTTAGAACCCAGGAGGCTGCACAACCCAAGGAATGCCAGTGTTTCCCAGCCTGTTGTAGCCTCTATTTCAATGAACATGTGGGGGTACAGGCAGCTGGGGGGCTGGAGCAGCCTGTCTGTAGCTCAGAGGCTGCTGTGCCATGAACACTGGGGAGAAGTCACCACATGCTGGTTCCGGGCAGGAAGCTGTGGTGGTCTTCCTCATTGCCACATCCCCAGCATCCTGCTCAGCCCCTTGGTGTCCAGGCTGGCAGTCCACGAGTCAGGTCAAAAATTAAAAGTATCGGTATACACCTACTCTTGCAGTTAGGGTCTCAAGGCAGTCTCAGAAAGCTTTTAACTGCATTCGATATGTGGGTTTTTTCCCTTGCTGTGGCTTTGCAGATGGCTTCTTCAGAGGTACAGCTATCCAGTTTTACCAGTGCTGTGAGTTTTCATATAAACATTCTTCCATGTATTTTATGGTAGGCTTTGTAGTTACCACATGCCACAGAAACATTGTTGACCACTTGCAACTTTCAAACAAGCTAGACTGTATTCATCATCCTTTTCTGGAAAGGGCAACAGAATGAAAAGGTCACACAAAGCCTTAAAAAATGCACTGTTTTGAAGTATGCCTTACCACTGCTTTGGATAGAAAGAGATTGTTAATATACCATGTAGCAGAGGCTGGAAAGAATTGTGCATGGAATGACAGAGGAAGCTTCCTGATAATTACTGCCTGTGTTATAACTTCATGAGATAAATATGATGCTTTTTTTTAAATATATATACTCTTTCTGAGGAGTATTCCATGCATTCAGCTTTGGAGAGCTTGTAAACTACCACTTTAGTCATTAGTTTGCAGCTGAAATTAAAAAAAAAATACAACAAACAAGCAACAAATCCTCCACAACATATTAAACCCCTGTTTCCATCATCTGCCAGAGGAGTTGAAATACAAGCTTGTCCTCTCATGCTGCATAAGGAACTCTGTTCTCTTGTAACAGCTGCTGGCAGAATCTGAGGGGCGGTCATGTTTATCTTAATGAAAATTTTTGGCAGAGCTTGCTCCTAAAGTTTGGGTTCAAATAGTCCTATATCTCCAAATGACTGTCAGTTAGGGAGAAGGACTGGCTGTGTGAGAGTGATTGTGATGAGAAACTGGTGAACCCATTTCAGAGACCACTGTGAGGTAAAACTCTGGGTAGCTGGGAAGTTAAGTGAGATTAGGAACCCAATGACAAAAGAACCAGACCTAGAAACAGTTGCTGAGAAAAAGAACTTTTGGAAAGGTGTGCTGTTCGGCACAGGAAGGCAAGGTCCCTTTACTGGTCACCTGAACAATGTTGGGAAAGTCCAAAGACCAGAACATGTGGGGATAGCATTTCTGTGTTATGCTGTAGGTGTTCCATATTCACAGATATGTGGTCCATCTCTCTGATTCAAAGTCCACCAAAATAGTCAGTGAAAATACATCCTCATAGTGCTTTTGGCCATAATCTTTGTATGGGGAGGTTTGAAATGTAATCTCTAACTGCTGCCTACAGACAAGCAAACACTGTTTGCTCATGGTAGTTAAAGTGAGAGGCTGCCTGCATTTCTTGCCCTCTAAGCTCGGCATCAGTAACTTGCACTTTCTCAAGACAAGGATGTTAAGTAGAGGCTATTTTCTTATGCCTCCCTGGATAACACTTTTATCTTTATCTGTAAAAGGCATAAGACAAAAAGAAGAAAGGACCAGATAGAGAATAAGAAGAACAAATATTGCTGGGGTTGCTCAGTAGCCTGGAGGAGTGGTGTGCTGAGACAACTGAGAGGAGTCTAGAGAAGAAAAGGCTGTTGTAAATGAAATCTGCCATTACCAAGAAGCCTTTTGTTTTTGACACAGTCGAGGAGTAAACAAATATAGCCAGACCTGCAGATGAACATTTCTTAAGGGTGTGCTGGCCACCAGGAGCATGTTCCCTGCTTCCTTGGCTGCCTGCAGGATTAGAGGAGGATGTTTCCTGAGGAACAGCCCCAGACATTCCTGTGGGGGAACTGAAATGCAGAGAGTTCTCTCTGTAGCACTCGACATTTCTACTTGCCCATGTCAGCCAGGAATCTGTACCAAATGGAAAGGGCTTTCTGGTAGGTGGCACATTACCCAGCAGGCAGAGCCAAACCTCTCTTCTGTAGCCTTTTATGGGACCCCAGCCTTCAAAGGCCAGGCAATGAAATGCTTTCCTACATTTGACAATCTAGCTAAAAATTATGATTATAAAATTATGATTATAAAATTATATATAAGATGCCTGAACTCCAGAAATATTTAAGATATTAGTGTGTGTCAGACTCTGTGCAGAAGTGATGTAAACACGATGGGAAGTAAAGGACCAATTTTTTTTTAATATACTCTTTGTGAGTATGAAATTTTTAGTACTTAAATATAGCTTTTCCAGAATACTGAAGACATTATATCCATTTAAATGGCTGCTGTTCTCCCCTACCCCACAAATACTGAGCAGTCATGAGCTGTACCACTCAGTGAGTGGATGCTCCTTTCTTCCATACCCAGTAAGTGGATGCTCCTTTCTTCCCAGTGGTTTCTCGGGAATTTTTTCACAGCTTGAAGGAAGTTGGAGAGTGTCAAACTTCCTCATAAAACCCCTCATTTATCATAAACAAATTTATACCTTTCATAGTTCAATATGTGTCTACACACTGCAAAAATAAATCTAGGGACAGAAATGTAGGATGACTTGAATGTTTTTACCATAGTCATCTCTTGGGGTCAGTGCAGCCCAGTCCAATGGGCTTGTCAAGTATTTGAAGACTAGAATAACATTTGAGCTATCATGGTAACCAGCTGGTAGCTAATCCAGTGTTACAGTTGAAAGAGGGCAGGAATGTTATTTTTAATGTCATAAAACCTTCCTGTAGTGTCTCTCTGTAACGCCACCTACCTCTGGTGGCTTTTCAAAGAGCAATCAAATAACTTGCTTAGAGCTTTTCTCTCTGCATCTCACTGATGGGAACCTTCCAGTTGCTTCAAGAAGCATTTTTTTTCCACCACAGAACATAGAATAACATCTACAATACCTCAAGAGAAAAGAAAAATATGTCTGCTTTCCCAAGTGGCAGTTGTTTATTGTATTCAGAACAGTCTGAAATCTCTGGAGGAAACAAAACGCAACCCAAGTGGCTTGTTGCCATTTGTTTAGACATTACTGAAGGCCTAAACCTTTCCCTCCAACATACCAGTTTTCTCTAGCTGTTATTTTTTTACTGGAATTTCATCATAGAGCAGACAGCAAGTGGAAATGACAGCATCCTCCTAGATGCCTGGCAAATCTCATGTCCAAGAAGGACTGAGTGCAATCCTGAACACAATTCTTGGAGAACCCAGAACAAATAGCTGTCCCTGACCCCTAGGGTGCATTATGCTTCACAGAATCACTGAATGGGTCAGGTTAGAAGGAGCCATGGTGGGCCATCTGATCCAAACCCCCTGCACCTCAGAGCTGGAGCTCTTCACGTCAGGAGAGCAAGAGGGAAGGGAGGTCTGGTGGACAATAGGACCTTGTCCCCACATGCAGTCAGAGCATTGTCTAGACATCTATTTAGACCATGACTTTGGAAAGTGCTTGCTGGATCTGCCAGCGTGGGCTAACCACTGCCTGTCTGGGAAGAACTGTGCATGTTTTTAAGAAGGAGCTGGATTTTTCTTATTTAGGCATGTCTCATATATGGGAGGCAGCAGAATAGCCCAGCGTGGCCTAATTGCTTACATCTGGATTCCTGCTGAAAATGTACAGTGGTGTGTGCATGCTGTTTCAGTGGAAGAGGCGTGATTTATCGAGCTGTTCTTGGAAGCAGCAGAAGATTACTAAGTACAAAGCAGACATACTCCAAGTAGTAACTACAGCCCAGAGCTCCTCTCCACCCTTTTGTTCCATGCACATTAGCACACGTACTCACACGCATAACTGGAGTGCCAGAGGAGCTCTGCTTTTAGAGCTTTTCTGTTAAAATAAAAAGAACAAAGGAAGCCCCTCTGTAAAGGCTAGGATAGCCACAGATACTGTTTACTCCTCAGAGCTATGTAATTCTGATTCTTGACATTTCAATGGAATGAAAATAAACCACACTAAGGTTATTGTTTCTACTATAGTAATAATTCTGGTGATTACCTCTAGCACATTATTTTCTACCAGACTGGCCTAGTGAAACCAGCCACAGAGGGAGGCACAGGCTTCCTCCTGTGTTGGTTTCACAGTGCTGCAAGGCCATGCACAGCCCTTGTGCCCAGGGCAGCGGCCTCATACCAACAGAGAAGTTTTTCAAGTGAAGAGGAACCTGTGATTTTGTGCAACCTGTGTGTAAAAATTCTGCGCTTCTTTTTTGGTTTTCTGGAGGGCTGAAGAGGTTAGACATCTCAGGGATACCTGGTTTGTTTATTAAGATATGTGTTAATGACTGTAATTTGAATGTGTGAGCTAACTTTGAAGATTGTCTTTGGAAAGAGATTGTTCCCCATCACAATTTCCATTTATGAATAGATGTTCCTCCCTATGCCCCTGAAATATAATCTTTTCATCAAAATTAATTCAGTAAATGTGTTTAGGTACATACCAGACCCACTCCTAGGTTAAATCTTAAAATCTTGGTCACACTTTGAGAACACTGATTGTCATTGACTATTTTAAAGTCAAGGAAGGAGAACAAATTACAGAACTGAGAAGGAAGACAGCAATTAAACAAAACCATATTGTAATGCCAGAAATGGTTTTGAGATTAATTTATAAAGATGTCGTATTTTTTTCCCTCTTCTGGTGTTTGCCCCAGTAATCATTAAATCAGTCCCATATAGCATCCATCCCCACTGTCATCCCCTCATTCTGGAATGGAGTTCGTTTAACAATGATAAACTACACAATCCCTCCCTACTCTGACTTCTCCCATCTTGTCTTTCTCCACCCATAATTTTCTCTGCTCACACATCTCCCTATTAGTGATTGACCAGGTGCCAGATTTATCTTCTGCCAGTTTAATATTCTTCCTCTAAGAACCTGGAGGGAAGTTTTGCATAGGAATTCTGTATAAGATCGTAATTACATCAACCATGCATCTAAGCTAGGTTGCTTCTTATATTCCCAACAGAAAATTCCTTCCAAAAACTTTTCAGCTCTACCACACACAAAACCAGACTTTTATTTAATTGTATTTGGAATTATTTTAATATAAAAATCAAAACACCATCTGAATGTTTGGGTTTTTTTAATAACTGATCGTATTGCTTTCTGAGTTTGTTTAACTTCTTATCTGCCAGTAGCCTCTAGCTGGACTGTATAATATGCAGACACTTATTTTATTGTCAGTTCTTGTATTGAAATAAAAAGCCATTGACTTGGGTTGCTATGTAGGCAACCCTTCCTCTGCATAGACTTTATATATTTTTTGAAAAAAAAAATTAAAAATGGCAGTTCAAGACTTTTATCTTTTTAAGTCTTCACAGCGTGAGATTTACATGACACAGTTGTATCTCAGGATGAAAGAAGAAGCGATAGATGCAATTTAAAAGCCCTCTAATCATCTCTTAGCAGTATTGCACCCTTGATTTTCCTATGGGGACAGGGAGGGGAAGAGAGGATGCTCACTGCTTCCTTGTGGCCAGGCAGGAGAACATGTGGCTCCTTGGACAGGTGTCGTGTCCTGCCGTGGACCAAGAGAGGGCACTGTCAGTGGTGCCTGGTGGTGGGAGGGGAGGTGTAACCGCCTCTGGGGTCTCTCCTGCCATCTCTAGGCTCCAAACAGATCTGAACGATGTGCAGGAGAACAGCAGTGAACATTTAATTGCTATTATTATCTTTCCTGCTGCTTTTGGTTGAAAGTATGGTCTCTGTGTTAATCTCTACTCTCTGTTTCCTTTCCCCCCTCAGTCCTTTCCCCATTTCGTTTTTTATTTGCTCATATGTGTGCCTGTGCAAGTCTGGCTCCTCTCTTAACTTTCTTCTGCTTCTTCCCTTGCTTCAGAACTTATGTTTCTTGGCACAAGAAAAAAGTTGCAAAAAACAGGACGTGAAAATATGCCATGTGAAGAGTATAAGGATGAATGCCCTGAAGGTTTAGGAGTGGCTGAAAAGCCTGATTGCTCTTTAAACATAGCAAGAGACACCTACAGAAGTGGCTGGATGAAGGAGAAACAGGCACCAAGGGACCAAACTCAATGACCATAGAAACGCAGAATGTTTAGGGGTTGAAATGGACCTTAAAGATCATCTAGTCCCAGCTCCCCCTGCCATGGGCAGAGACACCTTTCATTAGACCAGGTTGCTCAAGGCCTTATCCAGCCTGGCCTTGAACACTGCCAGGCTGGGCCATCCACATCTTCAGTGAGCAACCTATTCCATATTTCACCATCTTCACAGTAAAGAATTTTTACCTAAATATGTAGCCTCATTTTCCCCTCTTTCAGTTGTAGCCATTACCCCTTGTCCCATCACTATGGTTCCTGAGGAGAGACCCTCTCAGGCTCCCTGCAGCCCCTCCAGTCACTGGGGGGTTGCCATGAGACCTCCACTCAACCTTCTCTTCTCCGGGCTGAGCAGCCCTGCCCTCCTCAGCCTGTCATCACAGGGGGTGCTCCAGCTCTCTGATCGCCTTTGTTGCCTCCTCTGGACTTGCTGCAAGAGCTCCGTGTCCCTCTTACCTTTTGGCACCAGAAGTGCAGGCAGTACTCTGGGCTCCTCTAGCAGATCCAGGTACTATAGCAGTTCTTTTTTCATTTTTTACATCCAGATCTTTTTCATTTTCCTTTGGACCATCAGTTTTATTCATTTTAGGCCAAGCTAAAACCTTATAAAGTAACACTTCTAACAGTCCAGTGACATGTAATTAAAGATACAAATGCTGTGGACAGTATTCTAGAAATAGTAGTTTTCAGTGTTTATAGGGTCTCAAGGGTACTGGGTCCTTCAAGCAGTACCAAAGAGAATGTTAGTCGCCCTATTTTTTGGCAATATAACAGTTTTCCAGCTACAGGCATTCTTGGCACTTACATGACAGCTGTCATCCAAAGGGAAGAAACTCTGCCTGTGACCAGAACAGTTACTGTGTGCAGTGCTCTCAGATGTTGTTTATTTCAAATGTGGCTTCTTTGTGAATGTGTCCCATTTGGCAATAGGTAGAGCAGCAGAGGTGATTCCATGTGACATGGACCTAGTAACAGAAAATAAAGAAGAGCCCACAGCACAAACTGTGTACTGAGTTCTGGCTGAATGTTGCCTCTCTCTCTTTTTTTTTTTTTTTTTTTTTTTTTTTTTTTTTTTTTTTTTTTTGATCTTTTGTTTGTCTATGGAAAGTTCACATGGAAAATAAGTACTGTAGTATTGAGTTACTTCCTGGGACTAGATATTTGCAGTGTGAACTGGAGACACTGAGTAGAGGCAGATATTCAAGACTGTCAGGCTGGAAACCACCTTGTGCCTTGCCTGACAAAAATTAAAATCAAATTAGGAACTTTATAAGCTTTTTCACTCGAGTCACTCTCAGAACATATTTTACAGTATCAAGACTGAATGCTAATCTTGGACAGCAACGCAGAGTATTGATGAGCTAAGTAGATTTGCATATCCAAAAGAAACAAAATCTTTTGGTCAGTGAATACACTTTTATCTACTGTTAAGAGTTGCACAGACTTTATTGTTCTTGTCCTCCTGTGTGGAAAAACAAAGCACACCAAAAAAGCCTTCTTCCATCCAGTGGTATAAGATTGGAAGCATTTGTTTCTTGGAGTGGAATGATTTTCCATTCTTATACTCTTCCAAATATCACATTCCACAAATTCGAGAACACCAAAATTGAATTACTGGTATTTATTCAACAAGCCACAAAAATGCTCAGACCTTTCAACCACTAGCATTGCAATTAATATGGCTCTTATCTGAGTGCTGATGGTGAAAATGATGACTTATTTTAAAAATAAAAAGTAACATTCCAGACACTCCCATATTGGTTGAAAATAAAAAGAATTGCTTGCTTCAGTAAAAGCTTCAGTTAAAAATAAGCCTTCACTTTCTTGCCATTAATGGCAATTGAAAAGCTCCTAACCTTTCTTGACAGTAGTTGATTTTGTTATCTGGGGGGTTTTAAACTTGTTATTGTTATTAATGTTATTATTAACAACAACAATAATACTATTATTGTTTCTTTGGTAAAATCTTCTTGGAAGTAGATTTGTATTTGATAAAAGGGAATATATTGCAATAATTTTTAATTGGATAGCATTTCTAATAAAAGTAATGTGAAGCAGAGAAACAGGGGGAGAGAGAGGGAGAGAGAGAGAGAGAGAGAGAGAGAGAGAGAGAGAGAGAGAGAGAGAGAGAGAGAGAGAGAGAGAGAGAGAGAGAGAGAGAGAGAGAGAGAGAGAGAGAGAGAGAGAGAGAGAGATTTATCCTAAAATTGCTTGTGGTTGTCGGGTGGGGGTCATTATAGTATTTGGCAGGTATGTGGTGAAACAGGCTTGCCCAATCAGGCACAGTCAGATCCTATGGCTTTATACACCCAATTACACCCAATCCCACCATCCAGACTTGGTCTCTAGTTGTCTAATGAAATTAATGTCTAGTTGCTGATATAAAGTAAATCCATGCCAAAAAGAGAGAGAACTACTTCAATCCCATACCTACAACCTGTATAAACCAAGTCCTAATGTGCTCAGGGAGTGAATGTATCCAAGAGGAGAGCAGGAGTGGTGAGAAACACTCATCTCCTGTGAGGTTTTTATCTGTACTTATTAAAAATACTCTTGGCTTCCAAATAGTTAGAGATGGTTCATATATTACTGGTGAGAAGGCCGAGGACAGGTTAAAAAACATGGTGAGAATGGTGAGAAACTTTAGGATAAATTATACTTTGAGTCTGTGGGCATAAATTATTAATCTCCAAAGGATAATGTGGAGAGAAAGTACCTGACTTTCAGTAAGTTCAAGCATAGACAAGATAAAATAGCAAAGTGTCTATGCAAAGCTCTATATGCTCCTTGATATTTTTCCAGTGAATAAAAGAGGTAACAATACTGCTTCCATTGTTCAAGCTGCGCTGCAATAATTTTGTTTCATTATAAAAGGTAAATTTTGAATGTAAATTTCAAAAAAGAGCAGTTCAGGACTTTCATGATCTTCAGACAGAATCCTGGGCAAGTCTTTCACCCAAACAGAATATACATTAAATATCTCATCATATACATGTATATATAGAGTCTTACATAACTTGCAGTTATATTTCCAAAGAGAAGTAACCTTATTTTACCTTATTCCAAGATAAACATGTAAATTCATAAATTTCTTCTATCATTGTTATTCCTTAGGGGAGGAAGCTATTAAGCAACAAAGGAAAGGAGAACTCTTTTGGAAAATGTTCCCATAGCAGTTGTGCTCATTTTTCCTGCTGAGGTGCAGAGGCACTTTTGCACAGCCTATCCCAGCTCCTCTTTGGTGCTCAGTACTCTTCTGCCCAGTGCAGGTAAAAGAAATAAAGAAAATAATGAACAAGGTAAATTTAATTTCTTCTGCAGCACCTAAGATGTTCCAGCTCTCAGCATTTCTTACAAGAGGTGTAGTTCTCTCTAGAATTATTTTCCTTAAGCATAATATTAGACAATCATGAACTGAGAAACATTAATTTAATTTTTCAACATCTCTGCCCTTCCATCTACTTTCCCCTACAACACAGGCCAGGCCTGTATAACCATCTTAGTACAGAGTTCCCTTGCACAGGGGACTAGATTATTAGTGTGTGAAGTGTCCCCTAAAAAGGGACTGTAGGCAGCTGTGCAGCTATTTCAGTGTTTCTTTCTTGTCTCATTTATGAATTGCATTAAAAGGCTAGAACAAACCAGAAAGATCACACAGAAATTAGTAAAAAACTGTATATAAGGACAGAAAAAATGTCAGCAAAAATTATTAAATTACAGCATCTATGGAAGCTGGTGCACAAAGAAAGATCAGGACATCCTTAGGCTTTTCCTTAGACTTCACTAAGGACTCAAAAAGACTGTAAAATTTATTGTAACACTGGTAGTTCCTTAGCTGCTGATACTGAGGTCTGGAGCAAAAGACTTGCCATGAAATGAAAGAATGGATGGATAAAGAGAAAGGATTTATGTTCTTCTATTTAAAGGAAAAGTTCATTTTTGTATTGAAAAAAAAAATCTATCTTCCAAGTTTATAAATCCTTCTGGTCCTGAGTTCTCATTTCATGAAAAATGACACAGACCTACCTCAATGTCTGGCAAACCATAATAGTGACAACAACAGCAGCAACAAAAATATAAAATTCTCATGCTCAGTATTTTCCTCTGCCTTTTAAAGTACTTTGAAAACAAGAAAATACGGATTTATTTTTTTCTTCTGATTGTAAAAGTACCAAAGTTATTTTATTTTCATCACCTACATAGTTGCACATATTTGAGAAATGAAAACAAGAAAAAGCAACTGTAAAAATAATGGAAAGTTAGGAGTTAGTTTTCACAGTTACCTCTTTTTCAGGTCTCTGAAAACCACAATAGGATCCTTTGATCCCAGCTGGTCTAATGAAGTGATAAATTAGGTCGTCATTACCCATTCCTCTGGCAGTTCTTTGGGCAAATGAAAAACACTTATAAAGCCAAATATGTTGGTCTGCAAGGGTACAGGCTTTTTATTCTAGCTAGGAATAAGATATGTGCAAAATTATAAGGTGCGGATTTTTTTAGTTTTGTTTTCTGTAATTTGTGTCTACTGATGTTTTCAGTTAATTTTGGCTGTTCAAAACACCTTTTGGGTTCTTTATGATGCTTAATTCAACAATAATCCCACTGACCCACACAGGAATGTCTCACAACACTAGTGACTAGCCAGTGATATTTAAGTAATCATAATATAAGTGTGTTGGAAGAATTCTGTTCTGCTTTGGCATCTCTACCACTGTTTGGAACATATTTCAGTTATTTTTATGACGCTTTTATCTGATATTCTGTAAATAGTCCTGGGAGAAATATTTTTTAGGGGAGGCATAACATATAAAAATATACCAATACAAGAAAATACTTCAGACCATTTTAAATACTCATTTATGCAGATATTGCAGTGACTGAACTTTTTTTTTTCCCTAAATCCAATGTATTTTTGTGTTTTAAGTAGATGCACAAAGAACAGCTGGAGAACTTCAAAAGCCCAGTCTTGATGCAAGCATCTAAAGCCCTTTGACTACCCAAAGTTTACCCTCAACTCTTTCTATAGGCCCTCTGTACTTTCTAAGTACAATGCACTTTTTTCTTCTGTCTCAGCCATAATCACCTTTTCAGTTAGTTCTACTCATCCATTACTTTAAACTTGGGGTTCTTGCTTAACATATTGAAGTCACTGAAAAATATTATCTAATTTGTGTTTCTGGTGGAAACAGTAAAGATAGAACACCTAGGTAGAACTGTAAAAACTTCCTTTTAGAGTGATACAAAAATCTTACATTGTTTTCTTTCCTTCTCTTAGACCAAAGGCTGTAGAAGAGCTCTGCCTATGCTGAATTTTGAGTAGTGCACTTATATCTTAATTACTGTTGTTTTCATTACAGCCATTTTTGCTATTTTTTGATTATGAAACTTCAGCTGGCAAGCAGGGAGACCATCTCCAGGCCCTCATACCATTACATGATGCAAAGGACTGTTTGAGGATTACCTCCTTTTGGTTTGACCTCCTTGGGTTATTGATGTAGATTCAAAGGCAGAAACTGTCACACAAACTTGCATTACTGTCACGACCTTAGCAGGCCTCTAATTGTCTACTAGAGCATGCAGTCAAATGTGTGAAGCAGAGTATTTTATGGCAACCTCACTTATTTGTCCTTATGTAAGGAAAATTAAAGCTATGTTTCCACCAAGTTCAAGCAAGGTTTCTGGAAATATGTCCTTGCAAACAAAATTGCACATTCTTCCCACCTGCTTCTGCTTTCAGTCCTGATTAAACCCAAAGGTCAATTATCTGAAAATCTGGGGAAACTTCTGAGTCAGAAGTTGATCCGTTTCCCAAAAGAGAAGAAATCCAAATGGGAAAAAGAACAGATAAGGCAAACTGTTTATGCTGACAAATAAGTTGGCTTTTTAAATATAATCTGTCAAGTTAACTCAGGGAAGTTGTGAAGTAATAGGAACATAAATTGTTGGTAATAATACAACTTGACATTTATTTAAAATTGATAGGAAGTTTCACAATAAGCACATTGTGTCCACATTTTGTCCACATTTTTGTCTGCAATGCAAGAATGCTGGGGTCATTTTGTGCTCCCAGTGAGTAAAACGACTAAAGAATACTTCTCTCAGATTTTCTCTATTTTTTATTTTAAAGAACTAATCCACCTAGACATATGTACATATAATATGAAAATTCTGGATGAAATCTTTTGATCAGTCACTTTTAAAGTGGAACACTGAAGACAAAAGGCATGTACAATGGCAGAGAATTTAAGACTTTTCCTTTACAGTGTGATAATCAAGCATTGTGTTCAAAGTGTTGGAGCCAGCTTGTGTTCTGATTCATAATGACACAAAGCTCATAGATTTAGCTCATAGATGCAGAAGCTACCCAATGAAATGTAAAATATGTGAAGAAGAAATGGAGTCCAGTTGGGATTTTGGGATATTTGTGATGCAGAAGAAAATCATTAGTCCATTAGCTGTCTTATATTCCTTCCTTTGGAAGCAAGCAATACAGGAGTGGGGAGCAAATGGAGGATATGTGAAAAAAAAAAAAAAAGAAAAAAAAAGCTGGAAATAACAAAATGTCCTTTCAGGAGTATCAAGAAGCTTTTCCATTTACTGTAGAACAGGACATGAGAATTTGGTAAAGGATTGGTAAAGGATAGACCCCACATGATCTTCCCTGCTTACCCTCCACATCCAGTTCACAGATGACAAGAAAAAACTGTAGACACCAGTGTTAGTCTCATCTGTACCTTAATTTCCAAGTAAGTCTTGTCAGGATCCGGTTCTCTGTCTCCTGCAGTTAATAGCAAAGATGCCCTCAATTTCAGGGGAAAATGTCAGTCATAGACACTCAGTGGTCTGGTTGTCTGGTCACCCCAATGCTTCGGTCAGCCGACATCTCAGTTATGCTTTTAATAACAACAGATATAACGTGAGCTTGTGGGTCGCAAAACCTCAGCAGAAGCACCAATCCAATATTGTTGTAGGAACTATAATATCCATGATGAGTTTCATTCTCTACATGTTTGCTGGATTTGATGCAATAAATTAGAAAGTCACTAATTGTGTTTTTTCAGATTACATGTGGGATTTTGTGCAAATAGCATGCAAACTGGTGATTTGTCAAAGGTTGAGAATCTATTCTTTTTTAGTTAGTCAGACTTCCCTTGAAATATTTTCTCTCTTTCTCTTATGCTGATCTACGCTTACCAGCAGAAGTGTTAAATTCTGGAGTGACCCTGATGGTTTATTCCTGAGCTCTGTTTGATTGGGGAGAGATAAATGCTGCCGGCATGTTAAGTATTATATCACAAAAGATGAACACCAAATCCAGAAGAGCTAATGAAAACATTGAAAATGTCCTGAGGCAAAGAATAATATTCCAGAAATTGGAAATGCCATCAGATGAAGTCAGCGAAATGGAATGTATGTCATGAGACATAGGATGTCTGATGAGAATAAGAGGGTTTAAGAAAGTTATTGAAGACCTAAATATTTCAGTCTCTGAATTAGGAAGTCTGAGAAAGAATAGTTGGCTGTATTGGAGCCTCAGGAATCTTAACAGGCATTTAAGGAGGGGGACAAATTTATGCAGATGATAGGTGGCCTTTAAACAGCTGTTTTTACCAGTGATAATTCTGTTGAGATGTTGCTTGAGACATATTGTTTTAAGGGAATGAGCATGAGATCAGTGAAGTGCAAAAGAAGAATGATGAAAAAATTAGCAAATTGAGAAAAAAAGAGAATGATATGCCATTAGAAATTTTAAAAGTACTCAACAGTGGATTTGCTGAGTTACAGAAAATAACAATACAAGCTGCATAATGTTGGTTGCTACCAGCAGTTAATACTGGGAAATGGGATTTGGGTAACAAATAATTTATTTACAATTTAAGACTTAAAGGATAATATTTTAAGAGAAAAATAATTCTTCATTAGAACATTGGAAAAAGGTTGAGAAATAGGAATTTTAAATAATGTAATACAGTAATGTAATTTTTAATTATAATTTTCATTTCCCTTTTAATATATAACCATTAGCCAGTTCTGTATTGACTTCATGACTGAAAGGAGTTTTATCTCTTAGTCTGAAGTTTTTCTGATTGTACTTTTTTTTTTTTTTCATTCTTTTCCATGTGTCTGTAGTATCTTCAATGCAGGAGAAAAAAAGAAAAGCAGAAGAAATGAATGGGCAGAGCATTTCATTAAAGAGATTGCATCTATGTCTGCACATATCTCATGGAAATCTGGATTAACCTTCAGCAAATGAGAGTGGAAACTTTAATTTTGTTCCAAGACTAATGAAAATGTTCTGGATGGAAATGTGTATCATTTAGCAGCACAGCCTCCTTCTTACATTGTCTGTGTATTGCATTACTCCCCAGGGAACGTTCCTTCACATTTTTCTCCATCAAAGCCAGATTGCTGCTATGCCACGTAAATTGAGGCAGTATTTGAAGCAAAAGAGCTGATGGCTCATGGTTATATAAACTGTGCTGACGAGTTCAGAAGGGGTGGGGTTACTGAGTTTCTCAGCTCTGTCTGTTCAGCAAAGGGGACTTCAGGGAGCAGCCCCAGCTCTGGGGTGGCTGCTGGCTGCAGTACCTGGAGCCCTGGAGCCTACATCACCCCTCAGCCCATGCACAGAGCAGCCCAGTGCTTCTTTCAGGCCAGTTTGTAGGGTATCCCTACAAATGGGATACCCTACAAACTGCATCACAAATGGGCTCTGGGGTCAGATATGTGGGTAGGGGCATGAGTGATGTGTAGGGTGTCTCCCCAAAGTTGTGACTGCTCATAATAGCACTTTGCAGAGGGTTCTCTGGTGAATGCTGGACTATTACCTTCTGTGAGACTGCAGGAGCATATTTCCTGTCTCATCCTTCTCTGTTTTGTGTTATTCCTTTACTTGGTGCTTTTCCTGCAAAGTGCCATTTTATAAATTTCCCTGTTCAACAACCACCAGCCCAGCTCAGTACACTTGGACCCTTTAGCCTTGCTGAGACAGCTGTTGCTCTTTTTCCATCAGGTACTCTGAGCATAGTGGAAGAAGTCTGATTGTTTTTGGTTTTTTTCCTTTTCTTTTTTTTTTTTTTTCTTTTGTACAGGGCTATAATTTTCTTCTTCCAATTGATTTCACTGTCAGAATTCTGTCCCAGGTGTGATACTTTAACTTTTCACTAATGAAATAAGACAGTTGGGATCTTGGCAGTGGGGAAAGCCTCAAAACTGATGAAAGGATATCCCATGCCTGCAGCTACTTTTTTTCCTTGTGTCTTCCTATGGATGGCGTAAAGCAGCTTGCAGGGATTCCTGACACAAGGGGAGGGAAAACAGATAGGAAAGACATTTAATAAAGCAATGTTAATAACCTGGGGGAAAAAAGTTATTTTTCATACATATATGTAAATTTTGCTAAGAAAAAGAAAAGATTTACTTTAATTTTTTTCTCTCCTTCCACTTTAAAAACTTTTTGAAGGTGAACAGCATGGTCCAAGACCCCTTCAATGTCAATACTACTCTCCTTTTCTGTAACTTGCTTCCATTTCTTCATGGAGTTTGACCATCCTGGCCTTAGGGAGCTTTCTAGGAGGCTCATACAAGAATTTCTGGTGCCAAAACCCATTAGGTCTGAATACATATTTTCAAAGCTAAAAGGGGTAGCACCTTTCTCCCGGTTGCCTCACTGCTGCTGCTTTTACTGCCTGGAAGCCGATCTTGCCAATCTGACCTTGGTGCCAATCAACAGATTACAGATACCACATATCCCTATTTTCTTTGGGGAAAAGGAAAAGAAAATAGTCACAGCAGGAAAGTGCTTTGATTACTCTTTGACAGGAATCAATAAGGAACATCAATTCAAAGCATCTGGACAAACACTGAACTGCTTAATGCAGTGAAAAAGAAGTGTTGTTTGTCCTTGTTTTATTTGTTTATTTAAAGTTAGTAATCTTATTTTATCCTTGTACTTTTCTCTACCTTTTGATCCCAAGAATCTAAGTAGTGTAGTATAAAACTGTGAACTCTCTAACTGCACAGAGCTCTGGTTTCTAGAGCAGCTCTGTAGACTGTGGTTAGATATCACATGTGCAAGTCCCAACCCTGAAGTATTATAATATGTAATTTGCTATTGGTTTACACAGTGCCATAAAATGCATATTATAAAGTATTTATATATATACATATACCAAACTCTCTTTCATCTGCCCAATGCAACCTTCTCAGACTTATTGTGAAGTTTCTGAAACCAAGATAATGAGAAAGTATTCATTATTTAATTCCTTCATAACTTAAATGCTGTTCTGTGTTTATCGCAATGTCAAACAAGTGCCCAGAAAAAGAAAAGAGTAGACATACAAATGGCAAGAAAGATGATCACAGGAGGGAAAAACCAAATTGCTGGGTTTAAGATTCATGAATTTGGTCTTCTCACAGGAAACTCAAACCAGCACTATGTGGGCAGAGTCAGTGTAGTGCAATGATAGCAATGCTTTTGGAATTTCCATGATAAAAATAGATAGAGAATTATATTGAAGAAATACTTTCATGTAACCTTAAGCAGAAACTCTCTAGTGTCTCAGGAAAGCTGTTAGGATCTGGGTTGGGACAGTTGTTAATAAACTCTTAGACATCCCTGAGTCTGGTGAGATATAGACAAGTACAAATATATAGCTGCTCCTTCTTACCCTTTGCATCCCATCCACTATTGGATTAGACACAGATAGGAATAAATATACAAGGAGACATGACGGAAGGAGTCAAAGGATGAAGAAAGTTCTCATTGAATAAGAAAAATAGCACAGAGGACTGGATGGCATCTGCCTCAAACTTTCAAACTTCCTTTTCTATATTTCATAAATATTGTGGAATGCTCTGTGGTCTTTATTATTAACAAAATGTACCCAAATAAGCCTTTGTTAAAAGTCTGCAAAATCCCTCTCCCCTCCCCCTACCCCTGGAACTGTCAATACTTGTGGTCAAAAATCAGAACAGACTTCAACAAGAAGGAAAAAAAGTGATAAATGTAGGTATAAAGTCCATGCTACCTTCTGGGGTTTTTGTTTTCATAGTTACCCTCAGTGATAATTTATGTTGACTTTTTTCTTCAACAAGTCCAAACTTACCTTAGGAAATAGGATATTCATTGTATTATAATATAATTCTAATATAATCTAATTCTTAGGTCATGCCTCAAGAGAACTTACATATGAAACTTGCAGAACTGAAGCTTCCCAGAGACCATCAAGTGTTACAAGTTTAGATTAATATCATGAAAGCTATCAATTCTTGAAAACTGATGATCATTTCAAATCCTACTTTTAGGGATCCCAAATGGAATTTTGCAAGGAGAGCATGAAAGGACCCATTAGAGTGTGAGCTGATGTATCAAATGATTAATCCTAATAGCACACCCAGCTAATTTGAAAAGCAGCATTAGCTTTCTTTGCCTTAATGTAGCTATCAAACAACTGCTTTGACAAACAAGGTATTTTTTCCTGGTCAGAAATTATCTGTTTCCTGTCACTGAGTCTTTCCACTGCTATTTAAACCAAATTTAAGGTACACTGGTATGCACTATTTAAACAAAATTTGAGAAAGCCTTTTTATGTTCAGGATAGAATTGCTAATTAAGTGTGAAAGAGAAAAGCGGAGAGATCTCTCACACACGCCCTGTTGCCTGGTGGTTAGAGCACATTGAAGTACAAGAGCTTTGTGCTAGTCCCAGGGCTAGTCCCAAGTGATCCTTGAACTTGTGTTTGTCAAATGAGGGGTGACAGCCTCAGCTCTACAGGAGGTGACTATTTTGGGATGTAGTGATTTCTCCTATTGCTCTTTAGCATAAGGAGAAAATATATGAAGTCTTAGGGCCATTATAATCCCTCAAGAGATGCAGTTCCACTCTGTTGTATTTCTGAGCTTGCAAATTTTGAAATGCAGAAAGTAAGCTGACCAACTGAAGTGGCAACATCTTGAACATGTCATTTTCATGGAAACAAAAGAAAATGGCAACAGTGTGTTGCCATTAATGACAACAATCAAAGGTTGCAATACCTATAAAGTTTAGGATGTTTTAAGACATTTTTTAAATGTCTTAAGATAAAGCAAAGACCAATACCAAAGCAGGTTTCAGGATTCTGGAAGAGTATTTGACAGATGAATCTATCTTCATTATAGTGACTACCATAAAGCACAGGCTTGAAATAGGGCTTAAATACTGTATTCTCATATTCCTGAAAGTTGCAAGAAGAAACATACCATGTAGTTTCACTTTCTGAAGACAGACAAGTATAAATTAACTTCACATAAAAATGTTTCTGAAGCAGCAGTGTCACATTACCCCCAAGTAAAAATGCTAATTCAGATTATGTCCTTACCCTAGCTATACTGTATGCCCGAGCTACATATCTATAAATGATGGAAATCCTGGATAGGTGAGGGGCATAATTACTGCTTTCCTTTCATAAGGAAGGCCTGGTACTTGTCACTGAATGGGTACAGCATGTGGAAAAAGAGAATGTGAATGGGAGAGGGACCTGGATGCAAGGTATTGATGTTAAAGTGGTGACTATTCCTCACAGCTTAAAACTGCCATGATGGATGGGATGCCAAGATGATGGAGAGGACAGATTTTAAAGGGTTTCCAGTACTTTGGGGATGTGGTTTATGGATCTTAGATATCCAGCCTCAGCTATCCATCTAGGCTTCTTCTGTGGCCTGTGGAAAGAAATTGCACAATGACATGGTCATTGAATCATCCTAATATAGATCTGATTATGATGTAGGGTAAATCACTGCCTATACCCACCTCACCCTCTCCATGCACTAGAAAGCTTGCACACATATCTGATTAATTTGGATGCTTCACTTATAGATAAAGGAAGTTAGATGAAATGAAAGTCCTTTCCCCTTAGCACTGTAACTTGTATTTGTGTAACTTGTGAACACAGTCTCTCAGTCTTTGTGAAAAGCAATGATGCATATGAAAACACTTTCAGACTTCCCACAGGAAGCTTCTGTTCTGTTTTGGGGCAACCCAGGTGTTAAAAAGGAATGAATACAAGAATGAACGAAATCTTATTCAGAACAGTGGGTTTTTGACTGGGGACAGTTCCCCAGTCATATTCCACACTCTGTGATGGAAGTCAGATTTTTCCCAGTCCTTGTGAAGCAGTGTCTCATTTTTAATCATAGAGAAGTATATTTTGACTAATAGTTTCTCTGTACTTTAAATGAGATGGATTGGCTGTTAATAAGCAGCACATCACAGCCTCAGAAAGAATGTACTGAAATTTCTGGATATTTTACCTTGGTTACTAAGTGACCATTACTAAAATTCTAAAGAATTTAAAAACAAGTGAAAAGAGGGACTAGATGAAACATAAGAATTTCTACATATGTCTTTATTGAGTAAAATGATCCTAGATCTTGGATTGACAGCTGGTCTTTTACAATACTGTTATAATATTCTAATGAATTTGCAATTCGCCATCCCCTTCCCCCTCTCCTTCCCCTTCCCCATTTATTTTTATGAGTATGTGGAACTATGTGAACTTTTGTTGGACAGTTTTAGGGATATTCTGCCTTAAAACACTCACAGAGTATGGGAATTAACAAATCAGAGCCCTACATGCTGTAGTCAGTATTGCACTGCAAGCAATGTGACTGTTGTGAGAGGAAATGCACCTTTTTATCTCAAAGGTCATAGGAGGTACTGTGTCAAATAAATCAATAAGTGTTGTGTATCTCTGGTTATTACATATATCCTCCTGCAGAGGTGAAATTTTAGACCTCTGGTGTTTTTCTGTGTGCTTGGGGGATTTGCAGTGCTGGGGCCCAACTGCATGCTAAAATTGGATGGTTTGAAGTCAATTCCTCCTTGACATACCTTTCAAGTCTAAACAGATTGGAAGCCCTCAGGGTTCTGAATGTGACCTTCTCTGGAAGTAGTTTATGGGATTAACTCTCAAAGCACAGCTGGTCTCTGTCTCCTGTTATGCTACACATTAGTGATGCCATCAAACTCTATTTGGAAAAGCACAAAAATCTGCAAGTCTAAACTCAAATATGACTGAGTAAAACTTGCCCCAAATTCTTTATGTTCCCTTTCTCCTTCTTCAGAATCCTTCATAGAAACTGCTGCCAGAAAGAATTCCATGGGTTTATATAATTGTAAATTGTTTTGTAGAGCTCTTTATAACTATGGAGAGACTTCAGGTTTTCTCTTATGTACAGTGAGTCTCTCAATATCATGGTGAGGAAAAGAAGCCCATTCTCCCTCAAATTTGTACAGAGACATTTTCTTCAGAGAGATCTGCTTCATAACACTGGCAGTAGTAGATGAACAGTTTTTAGGAAATAGGAGTCAGCAACTAAAGAAATGTGAAGTAGAAGCTTCCTTCTTGCTCACATCCTGTGATTAACTGCCAAGATCAATCCATGGAGCTTTATTTTAAATTGAATTTATCCAAAAGTCCACTATATAAACACCATGGAAAGAATGAAGACTCAGACTTTATTAGTTACATCACTGTTCCTGTTTGGCATTTACAGAGGGAGTCTGTGGCTGTCAGAACCAGAATAAGATGAAAATTGAGTACTGCAGTTGGCCACTGTCTGGACCAAAATGGAGTGAATTAGAACCAAGTATTTGCCAAGACTCTTCCCTCTCAGTCATGGTTTTAAAAATGGAAGTTCCTGTATGGTTGCTCTCCCATGTGTCCTTTCTTCTTGCTACCTGCTCTGGGACAGAGCTGACTGACCCTTGTGCCCCTACTGTGGCAGCAGCTGATCCAAACACTAAAGTAGACCTAGTGAAACTGCCTGTTATTTATTCCCCTGTTACACCTTAAAAACATATCTTTTCCTTCTTGCTTTGCTTATTTGCATCTGAATATGAGAATACATGACACCAAGGATCATCACTCAGAAGACTCATTTCATGAGAGTCTTCAGGCCAATAGTTTTAATCCTGAAAGGATCACACTTTATTGAAGTGTGGCAGCTATCATGGAAATGACAGCAGAGGAGTAAATAAGAAATAAAATTTGGACCGAAGATTGCAAGAGGTTTTATAGAACAACTAGGGCTTCCAAATGTAAAAAAATCAAGTTCCTCTCTGTTTTTTTTTTTAATCCTGCTCATTCCTAGTATGAGAAGAAAGCCTGTATGGCTCTATTTTAAAAGCTGGAATTTTTTCCTCCTGCATGTAATTTAAAGTATAATGACTTTGAGGCCCTGGTGGAAGCATCTTGCATCTGTTACTCTGTTTTTAGAGAAAGCTGTCTTCTGTCTCATTGAGGCTAAAGAGTATGGATTAAATTTCTTGGAATTTCTAAACTAAAACAGGATACCTTCTAATCTGCAGTGGAAGCTTTACTGGAAAAAAATTACTAATAAATCATACTTATAAAGTGGGTGGAGTAGAGGATCTGCCTCAGCCCTATCCCATTCAAAGTCTCCAATACAAGTTTGTGTTGCTGAAAATCCTGGAAAATCAGGTGGCTCCTATTTAGATTTACTGGCCAGTTAAAGCCACCCTTGACAAAAAAAAATATTTTCCAGGTAGTTCTGCATAAGTAGGAAAAAGAAGTATGGATGACACAGTAATGATCTCTGCAATTAGAGGAATAACACTTCAGTTCCTTTTTGAAAATAAAAATAGGCAATGTCTTTGAAAATAGAAGAAAAAAGGTATGAAAACTTCTAGAGAAACCCAAGTAGTCATTGACAGTCACAAGCCAGAAGCATTCTGATAAATGCCATTTATACTGTTCTTACAATTTGGAACATGTGATAGAACAAATGAATGACTGCACTGGAGAAAGAGCACAATCAGCAAGGATGCAAAATTACACTTGGAACAGATTTCTTTGTCTCAGGGGTTTCTAGAAAATCAGTCTTTCATTTTAGCTTGAGCCCAAACCCAGGTTTTTTTGGTCTTTTTTTTACTTTTTATAACTTTTGTGGGTGGTTGCTAGAAATATGGGTTAAAAAAGGAACTTGGAAATACAGTACACATCTTAACTTCCAGAACTACATTACAATCTGCCTTGTTCACTTTCCTGGGGCAGGGGAGAGGAACAGAGAAAAATAATTAAAATGAATATTTTCTTCCTTGCACTTATTCTCTGCAGTTACAAAATATTCTAGATCAAAGAAGTTCTTTGTTAGTAGAATCCAAGTCAAGCCCCAACTGAAGACAAATCCAAACGGTGTCCTTTTGATCTTTTGCAGTTTTATTCTTGAAACCACTCCCTTAATGCTCTTCATACCTTTCATCATATGAGCTTGGATGGTAGAAGATTTTCCCCACTGTCAAACAGCGGCTAATCAACACCTCTCAGGACAAAAATCAGTGGGACTGTTTCTGAAGGGAGGGTCTGCATTTTAAGTAACCTTCACCACTGTCCCCTGTGTAAAACCAGCACTCTGGAGAAACAACTAGCAGCAGCCTTTAGGACATGAACTATGGACAGATACTAGACTGATGGGCTGACCAAGGATTTGTTTTCAGCATTTTTGTGGATTACTGGTAGCCTTTCTTTATCTGCATCTGTAGTTCTGTGATTTGGCTGCTTAAAGGGAGTTAAATAGCGTCAGTGATAAGGGTCTTTCTCTACTCTGAACTTTATTTAAGGTATGTATAATTGGCTGTGGAATGTTTGTTGTTTTCATATAAAAAACAAAACCAAACCAAAATCAGTGCTATGCAAACAATTTAACTGCAGAAGTCTTTAATGTTTACTGCAGTTGTAATTAGAGTTTCAGCAGACATTTTCAAATATCCAACAACAATGAAGGAAACCAGATAGAAGGCAGTGGGAGAATTGTACAAGCTGGGGTTTTGGTTCTTATGCAGGACCTCCGAAAAAAGCTACCACAGCACTGTGGAAGCTTTATATTTCTGAAAAAAAAACCCTCAGAGTGCAACCCCAAAAAAGATATGTGGTGAAAAATTTGTTTCTTTGATTTTATTTCTGGATTGTCATTTAACGGGAAGTATTCAGGAATATTCTAAACCAGTCAGTCCCATTTGAGGGCAATACTGGAGGTGGCTTTCTGAAAGTAGCTGAGGTGCCACAACTGTGAAATAAGAGTATCAGGACCTGCTCTTTTGATGAAAAGTTTTCCTGGCTCTTTTAGAAATGAGATCACATCTGCTGTGGAAAGATGACTGGATATGTTGTCCTTGATATAAATGTCTGGGTGAATTACAGGGCATGAGGGGGTGAGGCCCCAGAATACATATATATGTGTACGAACACACAGGCAGAACCACTGCTTTCAGATACCACTGCAAAATGTGACAAAATACAACTGGCTGCAACCAGCTGAAGAGCTGTTTTTAATTAACCTCAGTGCAACACGATAATGGAAGTGCATTTTGCTTTTCCTGTTGAGCAAAGATGCACTGATTCAGCAATAATTGAACCCTAAACACTTCGTAAACTTCTTCTGGGAGGAACTGCAGGAAATGCCAGCAAAGTCATCTGTGAGTTATTAAGAAAAAGGAGAGAGGACTCTCTTGAAGCCGGTCTTCCCAGTCCTGGATCACAAAGGGAAGGCAGTGATAGTGGCGGATCATCCTGAAGTGTCCTACTTGGCATAACCCATCCACGTTGTGAGTTTTCTGAAAGTAGTTGTTATGAGACAATAGGGTAGTCCGATGTGGTCTAAAATTTCTTCATCAAAGATACTCTCATCTAACAGCCCTTTTACCCGTTACAGTAGAACTGCTTTTATAGTGCTTATGTTAGAAGAGCAGGACTGCATTTATGTTTCTGCTTTGTGACTGCCAGAGCCCTCAAGTGCTTTATTATAGTACATTGCCAGTTTTGTTGTAACTAAGGTGGAGAACTCCTTACGTCTGCAAGTTGGGGTTTGTTTAATGTAAGACCATAAACTCTTTCTGGTCTTGTCTAGAATTTCTCATGATGCAAGATTGGCTTTGTGGTCCAGAACTGGTTCAATATGCAAAATTTTCTTAAGATACAATTTTCTGAATAAAACACCATGAAACCTGTTGCTGTGTCTTCATGAGAATCTCTACGTAACTGCACATGGAGCAAAGCCCAGCTTTACTCCTATCCCAGGAATCTCCTATATGCTCACTGCAAAGCTGCTGCTTCCATGGAAAAGAAGACTAAAAAAGCGATTAAAAAATAAAAAAAAAAAAAAAGAAAAAAGAAAAAGAGAGAGAGAAAAAGGAAAAGGGAAAAGGGAAAGAGACTAGTCTTTGCAGAGAGTTATGCTTAGCTGTAAGGCACCAGATGAATCAAAGCGAGCACTGGCAGGCAGAATATCCCAACAAGTATCTGCCCATGAGCCAGGGGTTACATGAACTTAATTGCTCAAGGGAACATACTTCGGTTGCTGATTCCATGTCACACCCAAGCAATGTAAATCTGAACCTTGCTCTTGACTGAAATTTGAGAAACCTCTGCAGGCATTTCACTAAAATGCAGCTCTGCTGAAGGGGGTACATGTGCACGGAAGAAATGTAATCAGTCTTCCAGCTAACAAGAAGCTGATTGTGAAAAGAAAGTGCAAGGTGTGTGTGCTGGGCAGGAACTGTGGGATGAATATCCAGCAGCAGCTTTGGGAAAGGAGGAACTGCACAGAGAATAATAAAAGGAATTAAAAGTCAGGGAGCAGTAAAGGGTAAAGGAGGGGGCCAGGAATTCAGGGCAGCAGAAGGAGGAAGGAAACAGGCGAGGGAGGTAGGGGAATGTCAGATGTGGCTCAGACCAGAAATCACTGTGCTATTCCTTCCCAGATGTGTTCTGGGTTACAGAAACTGGTCAAGGGTCAACAGTGCCCTCCTCCTGTCTCCAGTTTTGTCAGAAATTGGGTGAGGTAAGAAACAAAGAGAGAAAGATCATATGGCTTTAATCATTAGAAAAGGAGGTCATTTAAAGGTAAGACATGGACAACTGGAAGAACAGTGGTGGCCTAGGTGTTGTATTGTAAGCAGAAAAAAATCCTTGGAAGTGCATGGATCAGATAAGCCAAGCAAAAAAAAAAAAAAAAAAAGCTGCAGTGATGAAGTCCTAGAAGTGACCTGCTTGAATGACAGCTCCACAATCCAGGAAATCTTCAAAACCTGTGATATTTCTTGCATCTTCTGCAACAGAGGATGCTGAAAAGAACAATCTCTTGTTATGTACTTGCTGGCTTTGGCAGAGTTGTTCAAGGAGGGATGGAGCAAGGGAAGGTGAGGGGGAGATGGAGGAAACAACTGAAAAGAAAGTAGACAAATTGCAGGGAACTTTTTGGGAGGGAAGGAAAGATGAAGAAGGAGAGAGACCATATTATTTGTATTTTCCCTACAACATCAATTTTTCAAAAATGAAATTTTTCTGGAAGTGTTTGTATGGGTTGTATAGATTTTCTATCAGGTAAACAGGTTTTTGATAGTGCTGGCAGATGAGATACAGTTGCTCTCAGTCAGAAACTCCATCCAGGCTGCCATACATCCAAATGTCTAGGGTATGTTTCTAAGCAACTACATGGTGCAATACACATACATGGTTCTGAAAAGCTCTGGACCCTCTTTGTATCTGCTTCCTAGGTGAGCAACTGTGCTCATTGTCACTGTCCTGAAATCATCAGATTTACTCTGCAAAAACTAAATTGTAAAATGTCCCTAGTAAGTAGATCCAACACATCTTGAGTACATTACTCAGCACAGACACCTGTACCTGAGGACTGAAGAGAAATGTGACAGACCCAAATTACTCTTCTCTTCTGAGCCTTTTAATTTGCTATAGCTACTATTTATTCTGCATTATACTACTATCTACATATTTGTGATTTATCTCAAAAACCTTGTTCGAAAGTAAATTGTAGTCATTTCCCTATTACCTTAACACCTTGTCACAGTAAATGGTATACTGGAAGGAGTAGAAGTAATTAGGTCTCCCAATAGCAACCATGTTGTCTTAGAAAGAGAAATATTATGTTAGCACCCAGGCCCCTGAAGAAACACAGAATTAACTGTGGTGGAAGGTGCTTACAACCTGAAGAAACTACTCTTGCCAAAATGAGCACACTTGCCATTTGCTGCTCATGGTTTCTAGGCAAGATCAAGATAAAAAAAATAAAATAAGTGAGAAGTGATCTCAAATGGGTAAAATTACATATTCTGACTGGAACTATGAAACAGTAAATGCTCTACAATGCCAGCACAATTAACTGACAGTAGTTGCAGCATCAGTGACAAACATCACCCTTGGTGAAGCAACAACTGCAATTGTGCCACAAAGTGTGAAGCATCTCTTGTAAATTCCAAGCAAGAGACTTGCTGTAATATGTGAAACATTGAGACAGATTGAGTAGGAACTTATGAGGTCATGCATCTTTTCAGTTTTTTACTCTCAGACATAAGTTTCCCTTACTTCATACAATTGAAATTGTCTGGAGAGCTCTATAGAGAGAAAGGAATCTGGGAGGAGGGATTATTTTTCACAATAGTAAACATGGTGGTTCCAAAGTTCCCTGGTATATACACCACTTACCTGTTTGAAACTACTCAGAGCACTAAAATCCTTTAGCACATAAGACCTTTTTAGATTTGATCAAGATATGAAACTCCCTTCTGAAATTTCTGTCACTTTTCTTGCAATGTTTTATATTACCTTGTTATTTCTAGTATGTAGATAATAGAAGCTTAGTCCTGGGTTTCAAAGTTAAGCTTCTAATCTGCTCTTCTATTAAACAGACAATCAGAAAATAAGACTGATGTGGAAAACCTGAGAGAACTAGGTCTGTTTAGTCTGGAAATAAGAAACTGAAAAAGAAAATGATAACAGGTATGCCAAGACAGCTACATGGAAAAGAGTGACAGGTTACATTCCTGGATCACAGGGAATAGGATGTGCAGAAACTGGCCTATTTTTCATCAAGACAAATTTTGATCAGTCATTAATTGAGAACGTGTATGGTTACTTAGAGAAATTGCAGAATCCCTTTAAACACTTAAGATATGTTCATTCAAATGCACAGATGTCTGTACAGTGTAGGTATGCTTGAAGCTGCCCCTAAAAACAAGGATGAGCTGAATGTCTGCCCTCTTGAGGCGCCTTCCAACCACCTGCTTCTGTGGTGTTTTCTCAGGAAAGCAGTACAGGGACATCCCTTGAAACCTGCCAGTGCTGGAGGATGTCATACTACCTGACACTAAAAAGAGAAAGAGAGGAAGCCATGAAGGCCATGATACCCAGAGCAGCCAGGATGGTCATCAGAGGGAGCACCAGCAGCGCAGTAGCTCAGCTGCCCACGGTACATGGCGTGGGTGGAGCTTGCTGTAGGTGTGCCAAGAGCAGGAAGCAACTGCCTTGCAGTCCTGTGGTGCTCGCTTGGGCTGTTGGTTCTTCTGTACTGTCCATGCACCGTGGGAGCTGGGTGTAGCCAACCAAATGGGGAGAAGCAAGCAGAAGCAGAATACTTCTCTCTCTCACTCTCTCCCCTGGCTGTCCAAGAATTCTGACAAAAGCTCCCAACAGTAGCTCTGATGCCAGACAAAACAAAGACCTTCCCTGTTCCTGCTCCATCACTGTGAGCTGCCCCATCGTTCTCACATGCTGCCCTCCACTCACCACACAGACTCCACTGTGATCACTCCACAATTATTTCACTTTATGAGGTCCTGTGGGACCTCTGTGGAACAACCTCAGACACTCCCTTTTCATGAACGTTCTAGATCCTGTCTGTATAGAAGTCCTCAGGTTTTTCTGGTTATGGATGGTGCTGTGGTCTTGTAGTCAAAATAACAAGTTAATGAGTGCCATAGGAGACACACACTGTGTGAAAACAAAATAAATCAAAGTGTCAAACAATTTTGCAGTACAGGAGTTTGGTAGAAATTTATTGAAACTCCTTTTTTTCCCCTCTTGTGCTAATGATGACTGCATTTCCCAATTTTATGCAGAAGTGGAAATTCCAAAATGCTCATGGACAAGTTTTACTTGTGGTTTATGACCAAGCCATAGGCATAAAGTACTGGAAACACTGTGAGAGCATTCTACTCACCAGTGTGGAAAAGAGTAGCAATATTTATTTATTTATTTATTCATTGCCTAGA
This sequence comes from Zosterops lateralis, assembly GCF_965231275.1. Lineage (NCBI taxonomy): Eukaryota > Metazoa > Chordata > Aves > Passeriformes > Zosteropidae > Zosterops > Zosterops lateralis. The sequence continues at coordinate 30,581,764 of NC_139765.1, forward strand.
CCAGCTCAAGCATTTAAGCAGTAAGCACCAGGGCCTCTTAACATTTATTTACAGCATATTTTTTTTTTATTTCATAAACAAGGGAGTTCATACTTGTGATTGCCAGCATATCTTTCTGTACTCTGTATTGGTTCAGCATGCTCTTAAAACCACTAAATAGAACACATTCCAAATTTCTGAACTATTTTTGCATTCATCAGAGTGCTGTAAGAAGCCTCAGGACAGTATTAACTCAACCATCTAGTCTACATCATGAGATGAAATTTAGAAGTTTACCTTTTGCCCCTCAAGCTGCTTTTTTTCTGCTTTCTCTGGAACTTATTGGCAAGCTCCAGGACAGTCACGGTGGTGAAATGGTCTTGTCTACTTCCCTGGTTTTAATTGTCCCTGATTCTTTGCTTAATGAGAAGCTATTAAAATACTGCCTTGGTCAATTCTTAATTTGATCATAATTTCCTGAAACCATTAACTCATTTTTCTGGTCATTATTTTTCTTTGGTACTTGCCTTACTGCTGCTACATTATTTTTATCTTTTAATATGTATTTTATCAAACCCGAGGGTGGTATCTTTCTGTACTATGAGTAATTCAGAATTTTGCTCTTTGCTACAGAGGAGCAAAGGTCTCATATTTACCTTGAAAGTTCATAAAATTTGACTGATTTTTGCAAATGGTAGAGCCTATATCTTTAATTTCCTTCTCATTCTAACAAAGTAGCCAATCCAAAAACCACCCAGTTCTGGTACTCTCATCAATTTGTGGAGATGATTTCCCCAATGTTACTCAACCTCTGCTGAGGCATTGCAGACATTTGGACCTCAGGCTTTGAGGGCTCCAGTCATCTTTTTCTGAGAAGGATCTCAATGGTTTCTTCCATTTGGCCAGAATGAAAAACATTTCAAATATTCAAGTCTTATGAACTAGCTCAAATACTAGCAGCTCTCAGAACATCTTTGTGATTACTGAATGAAAGATGTAGGCTGACAGGTATAAAGCCAACATTTAATTTAGCTTTGAGAGAGGTGTTCATGATGTTTTATTTTCCAATAAAAAACTTCATTTCTGTTCCCGAACTGTTGATGAACAAACACCACCTCTGACCCTTGAAAGCAAACACTCCTCCATAGCCAGTCATTAAAAAACAAAACAAAACAAAACAGCAAAAAAGCACAAAGGATAACTTAGGGCTGTCCTAATTAAAATTTTAAAAATGCACACACATTTCACAGATTAAAAGAGAAAAAATGTGACAATTAAGCATTCTAGTTTGGCAATCAAGATTCTTAAAACCATGAATGTCAATAATTACAAGTCCTGTTCAACTGATATTACATCTTCCATCCCAGTGGAAACAGTTCTGATTCTAGGCATTGTATTCAATCATGCAAAGAAGAAAAGAGCTTGGGAGAAAAACTGTTTCTCTCTCTGGGAAATTCCATGTATTTCCTTTCATCCCAAAGAATTGCACTAGCACACCCACAGATAGCTCAAAACAACACCCCTTTGGAAGCAAACTTAGCGTTTCATGTAACACCAGACTGACACATCACCATGAGGTTTTCCAGCAGAAAGAAAATGCACACCCAGATGAATTTATATCTCCCTTTCACAACATATAATGTATGTTCTTGTCTCCATTAAGAACATCAAACAAACCTGCTGTATTAATGGGAAGCACTAATCCAGGCCTCATATCCCAAATATTTTTTTATAATTAACCTATTTTCAAGGGTTTCTTCTTTCCAATGTAAGTCTCTACATATGTAAAACATCACCAGAGGTTCCTTCTTTTCTTCAAGCAGGCTTTCTCTGCCTCTCTACATTAGTTTGGCTCTTACAGAACTTTTAAGGCACTCCACATGTTGATGAGTAAACCATCATTTCTCACTTGTAATAAGATTACTCAGTCATTGGGAGCAGATTTATTATCTACAGTTATTTCATGTTTAATCACAGCCTTGATCTCTGTAAAGAAAATGAAATGCATGGATTACATTTGAGAGCTTGGGGTCCTAAATATTTGGGTCATGTATGTAGACTCTGCTATATGGAAGGATACCAAAAAGAAACAATAAAAGAGGGAGGGAGGGCGTTTTATAAACCTAGGCTAATAATGGACTTTCTGCACATGTTTTAGAGCTTTTACAAAGTCTGAAAACACCTTCACCATACAATTGTCCTACAACAATGTCATCTGTTATGAATAAAGGATGGGTGGGAACAGAAAAACGCAAAGGAGGGAATATGCTACAGCAGTGGCATAAACAGGCCTTGTATAACTGTGTGGTGAGAGAGAGAGACTTTGTGTGAGATATAAACCACATTTCTACCAAATGGCATGGGCAGCTGTCCTGGTGAAGAAGGGATTTGACAGGGCCCAGTTAACTCTTGAACTCCCATGGATCATTCTGACCCTGGTATCATGCAAAAGAAAGTTTTGGGAAACCTAAAATTCAGGTCATCTTCCTTTCCTATGCATCCCCCAGGGTGAATTCAGAGACAAGGCCTAGCCAGAAACTTCTGCTACAAGGGCGGCTCCAGATGTAGCCCAAGGAGGGTCCTGCAAGGATTGGAGACATTCCAACCTAGGGGAGATTGGGACCTGTAACTACCATTAACTCTCCTCCATCTGAGCCACAGCTGCCTCTCCTCTTATGCTGTTTCATTATCCCCTGCTCCTTTCAATGTCCCCTTTCTTATCTTTGCTTTTACTTAGTGTTTTCCTCACAAGTATTGCCACTCTCTCTGACACTATCACCAGCCTGAGATCTGCTGCCACTCCAGGGGTAATGTTTGAGTTTTCAAACCATTCAGGAGTCTGTCTTGTCTGTTTAGAGTAGATGCTTTTAGCAGCAAGCTGCAGCTGTGGTTCTTCCAGGGCTGCCTCCTAGGTTGATGTTAATATGTAGTCATTCTCCACTGCTAACACATAAGAATCAATAAAAAAAAGAAATCAATCTTTTTTTAGTTTTTTTCAGTTCCAGAATCACCTTGGATGTCTTATTGGATGGCTAGTGCAGTTAGATGGGATGAAATAACTGAAAATATTATTTTCCAAGTATTTTTCTTAATGTGGAAGTTCACTTTCTATCATTTCCCTTCTCATAATAGATGCGTTTTTGCAGGTTTTGGGAGTTGGTAAAAAAAGTTATAAATTAGTTCAGAATCTCTCTCTGGTTAGGAAGAAGTTTATATATATATTTGAATATAGGCAAATTAACTGTAAATATTTTTTAACCATGGAAACCTGGGTTTGGTGATGACTTCACTCCTATAGAACACTCTAGTGATCTTCTCAGTTTTCAAGGGAGGGTTATATTCACCAAAAGATCCAGGCAATGCTTTGGGGATTTATAGGCCTTATTGGCTGACACGTCTGTCACACAGTGCCTCTGTTGCCAAGTGACACGGGAAAAGCAGTCCAGTGCTCCACTGCTCTAATAGCATGCAACTGTGGTGCCTGGTATATTTGAGAGAGTCATGCAGTCATAGAATATGTGAGCTGGAAGGGACCCATCAGGATCAAGTTCAGTTCCTGCCCTGTGCAGGAACACCCCAAGAATCAGTGATACTATCACATTGATTTAATACATTAGTATTGAGATTAGAAACAGGAATTGAAATGGCATTTTCTCCTCTACTGTACTGCTTGCAAAGGTAGTTTGCGGTACATTTTAAAATGTGATTATTTAAATATGATTCAATGGTGTAAGCAGTGTGTCTGTCACTTGTGTCTCTGTAGTCACACAGCTACATAAGTGGAAAAAATGAAGCCATGGTAAAAATGTACTCAGAAATAATACAAATTGGAATAATTAGTTTAGGATGGAAGAGCATTGTAGAAATTATGCAGTTTATAGAATGCAGCTTTGCCCAAATCTCTTCAGATATGAAGGCTACTATCCTTATGAGCGGCAAAATGCTTTGAAGAGCCAAAAAATGTGTGTCCTCATATTTCTTTACTTAATTCTTATATAAAAGTGCATTTTTGGATACTTGGAAATATATTTCAAAATTCCCCTTCTGATCAAAAGGCAGTACAAGCAGACTGGGATTTTTTTTTTCAAACATCTGCATTTTAAAGTAATATTTGAAGCTAAAACTGGTAATTTTAGACAATTTATATTGGTAGGACATGTTAGGAAAATAATCAGGTTAGTAAATGCAAGAAGACTGAATATTGTTAAGCAAACTAATACCCCACTCCTACAATCCATTTAGCAGGAATGGCACTTCTAGGCGACAGGACAGCAAAACGGTATTTGATAGTATAAAAAGTTTTAATTTAAATAAAAATTTAAGAACTAAAATAATGTGTGCTTGTGTCTCTTTTTAGGAATCTTTTCCTCATTTTCTCTTCTCTTTTTTTCTTAGTTCCTGTACACTCCTCTGCACCATTGTTTGGAAGTATTTTGATGGGATTTTAAAGACAGAGTAAAGATCTCTGGCACTGAAATGCAACATTCTTTATGTGGCAAATGTTCTTCAAGCACACCTCTTGTAACCATTTCCATACTGGTATGTGTGAAAGTATACAGCATTTTTAGTAGGGAAATTTTTTTTGCTGTGTTTTTATGTTTTTTCTTTTTTTTTTTTTTTTTTTGGTGTGTGCTTTTTTTTATTTTGTTTTTGTTTGGTTTTTTGGGGCTTTTTTGGGAGAGGTTGGGGTTTTTTTTGGGGGGAAGGTGTTTTTTTTGGTTTGTTTTTTTTTTTTTTTTTTTTGTTTTTTTTTTTTTTTTTTTTTGTTTTTGTTTTTGTTTTTGTTTTTGTTTTGTTTTTGTTTTTGTTGTTTTGTTTTTGTTTTTGTTTTTGTTTTTGTTTTGTTTTGTTTTGTTTTTTAAAATATAGCTACTCTTTTCTTAGTACAGTATAACGTTCCACTTAACCATGTAGCACTCACAAACCTTGTAAAGTCAATTCGTGGCAATAAGAGCTTAGCACCTTGGGAATTCTTGTCTGTTACCATCTAACTATCCACATTTAATAAAATTTTTGAGTCTGGGTCTGTGAAGATTAGTACAATGCAGCAGAGGGCTTCTAGTGCCTTTAGAGGACCACTTCACTAACCTCTCAAAAGTTCTTCACACTCCTGGAGGATGATACTTGGCCACATTGCAGCTACTTCATCTCACCCCTTATACTCTTCTTCCTCCTCCTCTTCATGTCACAGTGACAGGTTCCTGGATTTGTTGGAGGGTCAACAATCTCCTTCTGTGTCAGTGATTTGATCCCTTCTACCACAATTGTCCCTTCTTAGAACAAGGGTTATATCTTAGTGAGTTCAAATTCAGGTTTGAGAAGACTAAATTTTTCTAGCTTGAGACCAATTTAATAAGAATTCTTAATTTATTGGGTTTTTTGTCTTTGCACTAAGTTTGGTGGTTTTTTTTTTTGTTTGTTTGTTTGTTGTTTTTTAATTTTCATTTGAAATATTAAGCATGACTTAATTTTTCACTGGTTTTCTATCAAAAATCTCATTCCTTTGAAGAATTTGCAGTTTAGCAACTGTACATAGGCAAACAGCAGAAAACAGCAAGTTCCTAAAAACTGCAGCCAATACTTCCCTCTTTATCTCCAGTGTGAAAGAACCCTGCAAACCCAGCTGCTTGATGATAGTGCAACATCTAAACCACAGTACTATTTGGCTTTTTTAAGAGTTGAAATGTTTCATAAGTAGTGAGAGCAGTGTACTTTTCCTTTGGCTTTGGATAATACTCAGTTTATAAAGAACTTGTGCCTAATCCACTGGGGTTTTTTTTACTTTCTGCCTTTATATCTACTGACTGTCTTGAGATCTGGCTGCTACTAATATGCAGGAATTAGCTGGAAGTTTCATTTTAAATTACCTTTTTGCCTGAAGATATTATATGATTCCTTAGAGAATGTTTTCACATATGCTCTTCAAATTACAGATGCTCAGACAATCCTCTGACATCTTAAGTTGTTCAAAACAATGAATATAGTACTCATGTTATTGAGGCACAAAATGTCTTTATAGTTCATCAGGAAATATTTTAAATCAAAAGACAGGCAGAACCTTCATAATTAAAGCTACCATTCTGCCCTCAGTCCAGATAGTTTTAAACAAAATAATGTGTTGTTTTTCTGAAAAGAAAAACAAAGTGTTGTGAAGTTAGATGTGAAATGTGAAATATTGGGGAAGGAAACCAAAGCTGGCTCTTCAAAATGATGCATTAGGGAGTTTGTAGAGTGCCTTTCACTGCTGCTGGCATTCCCTTCCTCCTATAGTCTCAAAAATGCCTTTGGCCTTACTTTGGCCTTAGAAAGAGGCACTTTTGCTGTGACAAAAGTATTTTTAATAAGTTTGTTTGGTTGTTTTTTTCCAATAGAAATGAAGCTTCAGTTTCCTTTTGAGGCCCAAATTTTGCCTCTTATGTTTGGACAGTACTGTTATCTTTACTCCTTTCTGGATAAGGCAGAATTTAAACCTCTGATCACTATACTCATTTGGAACTCAGCAAAACACCAAGAACTGTTTCACTAAATTAACTGCTATAAATGCTTCATCTTACCTGAAATAAGGAAAAATGTTGGTCTTTGAGGCAATATTCATTTGTAGTCTACTCAGCTTCCAGCAAGTGATTGAAGACAGTCAGCACAGCTTTACCAGGGGCAAGTCCTGTCTGACCAACCCACTGATATTCTGTGATTGAGTGACTCCATCAGTGGACAAGTGAGAGGATGAGGATGTCATTTATCTGGATTTCTGTAAAGCCTTTGACATCATCCCCCCCCAACATCCCTCCCTCTAAACTGGAGAGCAATGGATTTGATGAGTGGTCTCCTAGCTGGATAAGAAAGTAGATGGATCCAGAGGATAGTGATCAGTGCCTCAGAGAGATGGATATCAGTGACAAGTGGTGTCCCTTGGGGGTCCCTACTGGGACCAGTGTTATTCAATATCTTCATCACTGATGTGGACAAAGAGATCAAGTGCACCCTCAGCAGATTTGCTGATGACACCAAGCTGAGTGGTGTGGTTGGCACACCTGGAGGACTGGATGCCATCCAGAGGGACCTGGATAAGCTCAAGGAATGAGTCTATGGGAATCTCATGAGGTCTAACAAGACCAAGTACAAGGTGCTGCACCTGGGTCAGGTCAACCCCTGCTCTCAGTCCAGGCTGGGGGATGAACAGATGGAGAGCAGCCCTCCTGAGGACTTGGGGGTGCAGGTGGGTGTGAGGCTGGACATGACCCAGCAGTGTGCACTCTCAGCCCAGAGAGCCAAACGTGTCCTGAGCTGCATCCAAAGCCCCATGGGCAGCAGAGGAGGGAGGGGATTCTGCCCCTCTGCTCTGCTCCTGTGAGACCCCACCTGCAGTGCTACATCCAGCTCTGGGCTCCCAGCACAGGAAGGACATGGACCTGTTGGAGAGTCCAGAGGAGGCCACCAAGAGGATCAGAGGGATGGAGCACCTCTCCTGTGAGGAAAGGCTGAGAGAACTGGGATTGTTCAGCTTGGAAAAGAGAAGGCTTGGGGTGACCTAACTGCAGCCTTCTAGTACCTGAAGGGATCCTACAAGAAAGACAAGAGGGACTATTTACAAGAGCATGTAGTGATAGGACAAAGGGGACTGGCTTCACACTAAAAGAGACTATTTTTAGATTAGATGTTAAGAAGAAATTCTTTTCTGTGAGGATGATGAGACAATGGAACAGGTTAACCAGAGGAGCTGTGGGTTCCCCATTCCTGGAAATCTTCGAGGCCAGGTTAGATGGGGCTTTGAGCAACCCAGTCTAGTGGAAGTTATCCCAGTCCATGGCAGGGGGTTTGAAATGAGCTCCTGATAAAGGTCTCTTCCAACAGAAACCACTGTGATTATATGAAATTGAAGTAACTTTCAGTCCTCTTTGTATTTTGATTTGAATTCGTTCATGTCTAGCATCTCTTTTCCTTTTGTCAATTGTAATTGACAATTTAAGTTATCCCATTTGCCATAGCAACACACAATGGAAATGTACACATTGGAAAAAGTGCAATCATAAAATTTTGGGATTAGTGACAGAACTCTGAATCACTAATCAGTAGCAGAAGTGTTTGTCATTAATGTGAAAAGCTTACCTTCTTTGACTGGCCTAAAAATGACAAGATGTGGTAGACCCCTACACCCATGGAGAGGCCAAGGCTCCCTGCTGATATGCACACATGAAAAAACAGTTCCCCACTGGAAAAAAGGACAATAGGACATCTCCATACTTCTGGCTTCAATTTAAATCCATTTTTTCTAATTTTACAGTTTCCTGACTGCAGTTATATTTGCAGTTATATTCTTTTATGCATAAATTGGTTTATTCTAAAAAAAATATTTAAGCAACTGTCATGGCACAAGTATTATTTTATGATTCTCTGTAGCCAAGATGCATAAAGCATCTTTCATTTGCTTTCTATTAGTCATTCTTAATTTTTACCTTTACTCTTAGCTTGTCAGCTGTCTGTTCATGAATTAATTTTGAAGAAGCATATAGAATGATAACATGATTTTCGTTAGCAAGCCCGAACATCTTTTAGTAACTCAAACTCTTTATTTTTTTGTCTGTTTACAAGTGATGTTCATGAAGGTCCAGTAGAATTAACAGCAAAACACTTCCAAAGGATATGTATAAAGGTAGCATATTTGCAGTGCTAAAGGTGTTAAAACAGGCATCTTACTGTCTGTAATATTTATCTGCAGGCAAATCATATATTTAATGAAATCATGAATAGCTTGCATCCTTCTGTTTTTTAAACCTACACTGATGTGGTCACTGCAATCTGAAGAATGATTCAATGACTTTTAAGTAAAATAAAGACAAACCATCCATTTGATGGTCTACTCAGATGCTGGGAAATCACCAGCAAGCCCCATAAAAATGCCCTAATTTTCCAATTTGAACAGATATGGTTCAGCAGGTTTGTTCAGTTATGAGCAAACCAATACTGGGCCAAGATTTCAGACAATGTATCTAATAATATGTGGGTTATGTTTAAGTGTTTAGAAGAAGAAAATTATTCCCTGCTAATAAGTTCAATTTCAATTTATGTCCACACATGGGTGTATTTACAAGGTGGATCAAGAAATATGAGTGTGCATGTCAAAACCAGTATGTTACCTAATATTTACAGTGAATGGATTGTCTAATATTTATGATCACCTTATAAGGTACAATTTTAACCCAGACTAATGCAAGCAATAATTTATCTGTGGCATCCTAAGGGTTCCCTGTCTCCATGAATCATATCCAAAATCTTAAACAGCTGTAAACCTTTTTAGAAAATGTGAAGTTGTTCCAAGGATTTAGCACCTGTCTATAGAAATCTCTGCATGAAAAAGCATGAGCTGGAAATTGCACACACCTATGGGAACTAAAAAGTATTTAACCAAGAGTGAGTTCTAAGTTGACACTACATTTAGGTGTGTATAAGGGCAAAATATTTTCAAATGTTGTGAATTAAAACATGTTGTAAATTATTTCCTTTTTTTCTGCACACCTCTATATACACATGGAAGTTGGTTCAAATCAACATCTGAATGCTACCTCCTGCAGAAATTGCAACAACTGTCAATATATTTTAAAATCACTGAGAGTGAACAATTCAAAGGCAGAAATGATCCATCTTCGAAAGACAAGTCATATGCCAAGAATGTTACTCAAGTTCAGTGATTTTTGCTGTTTTCTAGTTGCTGTCTTTGTTAATATCCCTGTATTTCCATGAGTACTGCTAAATGCAAACAAAGTACATATTACTGAACTGGTGCAAGGATGGAACATAAAAATCAGCCTTTCAAATGTCACTTAAATATATATAATTTTAATATTAAGATTTGTACCGTGGCTTCTAGAGAACTGAAATGCCAAGTAAGTCTTGTTTTCATGTTACTAGATAAATATCTGAGATATCTAATAAACACTTCTATTCAAAACCCAACAAACTTTACAGCCTTAAATTTTCTATTGTTTCAATTTTTAGATGGCAGAAATGTTTTCTGGCATAAAAACTTTTTCTACTTGATATTTAGAAGTACTCCTAGTACACTGAAAAGCAATAAGCAAAAGAGCATTGCTGCCAAGAAGTCTATGCATTCTGTCTGGCTAATTTGCTAAACATGTTTTCATCCTAAGTGCCTGGTACTCTGCCCATGGTAATAACATAAAACTCACCATCATGAACACACAGCAGTATATTACATGCTATTTCAAATATATTCCATACATAAAGAATGTCAGGCTAAGGAAGGACAATGTATTAGATAGTGGAGCTGGGAGACGTGAAATGGTTTCTTAATTATTAGTGGAGTAAAATGCGATTTGGGCTAGATCCATAATCCAAGTGAAATTAATGGTCCTTCCAAACATGTTCTGCAGTAATAAAAATAAAAATCTTTATTAAAGTGTATGCAAGCCAACACCTTTTCAGTACATGAAGTATATGTTCACTCTTCCTGTAATGTTTTATTCAAACTTTCTAATACAATTCCCAAAATATATGATTATATCTTGATCTGTGGTCTCATTTTAGAAGAACAGAATTTTCCCACACGTCCCACTGAACAAGCACAACTGAGCTGATGTGCAAAATTGACTTATTTATTTATGGTCCTATCCAACATCCACTGAAATAAAGGAAGAAAATTTCTTGTGTACAGTAAGATGGAGGAGTTTGCTACATCATTTAAATTTAAGCACTCACTCAAAAGTTTGTGAAAAGAATCTTTAAAATGCAAGAAGAATTTGGTTAAAGAGTTTGGGTTTGGAAGAAAATTATTATTTCTGATCATTGACACTTATTTTGGGAAATGTGTTTCTAAGTCTTTCCTACTGCAATTTATTGTTAATAAAGAACAGTGGGAAAAAATAAATCTGTATTATTATATTTCTTACTCAGAATATCACACTCACATTTTCCTTCCAAAGTGTTTGGAAGAAAAAAAGTGTTTCGGTGTTCTACTATAAGGCAAAAGAGTTATATCTAAAGAATAATAAAAATAGCCTTGAGTAAATGAGCAAAATGAACAATAATATGAGCAAATGGACTATAATAATACTATTCAAAATATTTTAATTTCTCAGCCTATTAATGCAGGAGGTTTCCTCCCAGCTTCTCATATAATCTGTTTTGTGTCTGTCTGAACAATATGTGACTGAGAATGGTATTTATTTTACTTTCACATCATACTGGGAAGTGTTCATTGTCTTCTTTTAAATAAGCATTTGGAACTTCCTGTGGCCTGTGGAAAAAAAAAAATGTTTTCTTTTAAATTATGTGCAAAGCTGGATAAGTTTGGAGAAAAGAAATTCACTTAGTGAATAATTTACTCCAAAGAGTAGGATTATTGTTAAATAAACCAAATAAAAGTTGCTAAATATGGAAAATAAATCTTTGAGGAAAAAGCCTGATTTTAAAAAATCATGCAATTCCTATGTAGTAAACAGATTTGCTTACTAATTTTTGAATGTCTGTGAGACTTCTGCTTCCCTTGGGGCCCATCCTACATGAGCTACAAAAGTTTTCCAACATGCCTCTGACAGCTTCTTGGTCTTCTGTTCTTATCATATTCTGAGAAACCCAAAAACTACGACCAGGCAACCAGCTGAAATGTCCAACTCTGTCCAACAGTGGTCAGAGAGCAGACAGGTTGCTTTTAGTGGTCTCTGTGCCACATGCAGGCTTGGAAAGAGACTAGTGCTTAATGATATTATTACAGTGTTCATTCCACTCTGTCAGTTACCTGTCATTTAGAGATGTTTAGAAAGTCCACTTTTTAATTAAGAAACTTGGAACACAGAATTTGCCTTGCAACAATATGGGTTACTTTTTCTAGGAGTCACCAGAGAAATTTGTCAGTGTGAGAGAAAGTGGAAAGAAGTATTACCCCATGGGAATGTTCAAGTGTACGTATTATTAAAGTCTCATTGGTGAATAATGTGAGAAGATATCAGAAAATATATATGTTTCAGGGGAGGAAAACTTTAAGTGATGCAGTCTGGTGAGCAATAGCTGTAGCTAGGATTTTAATCTTTCTTCATCTAGTACTCTCCTTCTCCCTTTTCTGTCTTAACTTCTGATTTCCTCCTTTAATTTATGTAATATTTTAATTTATTTCAATTCAGTTGTCTGTGTGACGTATTTTTTTCAAAAGAGCTGCTTATTCCCAGGTAACACTCATTTTTTATAGCACTATATGCTAAAGCACAAACTTTTCAAGGCATACATATTTTTGTTTACTGTGCTGACTTACATTTAGTGACATTTACTACAAAATATAATGAGTACAACTACTTTGCCTTTTCCATATCCAGCCTCCAAGAAGAGCTTTCACAAGTAAATATCTGGATTGCAAACAGTCTCTTCAATGCCAGAAAAAACCCCTGTGCTCTCTTTGTATGATTCCACAGTCCTGTTGAGTTGCAATTTTAAAGTTGCCTGGCTGTCCTTTCATGCCTACAAATCACATAAATGTGTGTCTCAGCATTAATATGTTCCCTCAGTAACTGGTTCATGAAATGGATTGCTATAAAATCTGTATCCATGTTTTCAATGTATCAATGAAAAGAAAGCCCAGGCTTGGTGGCATTGCAAATTTACTCCATAATTTCTAACTTCAGACACATTAACAGATGGGAATATCCTTTTTGACCAAATTAAATGAACCACAAGATTTCTCTGAAAAAAATATGTGCTTCCCATGAAACATTTACAAATAATCTCTGCAAGGCTAAAATGAACTAAATCAATTCAATAAATTCAATCAAATCAGTTCAATTTAAATGACTGTTAGAAGCCCAGTTTTAATAGGTTGAACATAGCCTTAGATTAAATTTCACTCTGCAATATTTACAGCAGACAAACTGAAGAAATCCAAGCCTGGAACCCCCCAAAGAGAACAGTAATCTTTGTGCATTTGTTGTGAAGTCTCAGAAAGATCTGTTACTCCAGACATTTGAAGAAGATGTCCAGCGTCATTCGTTTGCTGTTAAATGCAGAAGTGTTCAGAAATAACCTCCCCACCATATGTATAATTTTGCTGCTGAGCACTTCCTCTGCCTCCAAGACACACACAATGGAGTTTGGCTCAAATCTGATCAGAACTGATTTGCTGGGTTCTGCTGGTATTTATTGAAGAGAAGTGTCTGTGCAGGCTTTGGAGCAGTCTTTCAGTACCCCATTTTAGGATTAAATTAAGAGAATCTGTGGGAGAATCATGAATGGTTTGGATTAGAAGAGACCTTAAGAATCATAAATGGAAGAATAAATGAAAATAAGATGATTTGGATGAAAAGTGTAGCAAGCAAAATAGAGGATTAATGGATTGGAGAAGAAGGAAGTGATGACACTTCAAGAACACAAAATATTGCTATGAAGAAGACTGTCATGAGGCATCTCACAGAAAGTAAAACAAAGTGTAATTGGCTTAATTTGCAGCAGATACCCATGTTTGATATTGGGAAAGCTTTGCTACACCATCAGTAAAGCTGAGTAACTGAGTTAAGCAGGAATAAAATAAATGTGCCTGTACAGGAATTACTCAGAATCCAGGAGAACCAAGTGTTGAATGAACTTGTTCACACAGAATTCTTACATGCAACAGGATGCAGAACAGTGGCCTGTAGTAAGAATATAATTCTTCATTTATTTTCCATTTGATTGTGTTGGTTTTCTTAAAAATATTATAGAACCTGAATTTTGATTTTATTAAATATACACACACTTTGAAAAATCAGATTTCCTCTCTGGTGATTTTGTGTCTTTTTGTCTTCAATGAGATGGATGATTATAAAGACAAACAAAAATATATTCTGATGAAATAGTTTAATTTTACAGTTTCTAAAGCAAAATACATGTTGATGTAAAACCATTTTTCATGGTCATAGAAAATATCCTTTTGCCCAGTTATTTCCTATATGGAGTACGTTGTTCTCTAAGAGCAAAGAGATGGAAAGAAGAAACGGATGTACAGTTTTCTGTATCTTATGTAATCAAGAGTTTATGGGTCTTGGAGCTCTGAAAAGCTTACACAAAAATCCAAAATTCAGTAAACAGTAGATCTAAACCAAAATTAAGCTTTTACACTTAAGATAAGCCTGGGAAGTCTGGGCAAAGGGCACACAGTAGGTCAGTTATTGGTAAAGCCATTGCACATGTCACATCAGTCACTTGTGTACACCAGCTTTATACAAACAAAATGAAACTAGGGGGATAAAATGGGTAAAGTACTCTGATTTCTAGGAATGCCATATTTAAATAAGTTATATTTTGTACTAATTTACTATAAAATTGCCAGCTGCCTTAAGTCAAGGTTTCATAGTCACAGGAATCATAGGGTCAGCACAATATTTTTTGTACTCCCACTTATCACCCCATACAATGCTTATCTATCCTCTCCATGAAAGCACAATTCTTTTTCATTTAGTCTACAAACTGGCAAATCCTTAAATGCACATCACATCTTAAACAGACAAGATGAAAATATACCTTTATGTCTTGGCTAAAAACTAGAGTATGTAAAAGGTAAAATTCATATTTTTCAGAATAGGCCTAGGAATTCTTAGACAAATATTGTACAGACTTTCATCGTAAGGCTGTAATTTGACTCTGCTTTTTTTTGAAGAAAGATTTCTAGTATTATTTTTAAAAGGTTCCAACCTGAAATACAACAATGTGAATTTTCATAATCTACAGCCACTGAACTTTTATTACAAGGGGAAGGCCATATTATGGCTTTGGTTTTTAGAAATAAAATATATTGAGATACACCTTTTACGAAAAGCCATAAAAAATGGTAATCTAAAACAGGCTGAACCTTCTTTCAAGATTCAAATACTTTTAAGAACTACAAAACCCATTTTGCTGTCTCCAGTGTATTTAACAATTACATTTCATACTTTTTTGGCATCACTAATATTATTCTCCTTTAATCTGAAACATACTGTAATAAATTATGAGTTCATTATTTGAAAAAGAAACCATACAAAGAAGCTGCATGATTTGGAAAATAGCACCAAACTGTTTCAATGGACACAAAAATGGAGAGGCTGTGGGGAGACTTGCAGGAAAAAAGGGAGAATTTCAGTAGATGATCCCAGCTCCATAACTCTGTATTAAATTCATATAAAATTGCTGACCAGTAACATTCGTGGATGAGAGTCAGAACATGATCAGAAACAAGTTTATATACTGTGGTGACAAGGGATGAATTTGAGATCTACACAGAGAAAAAGGTTTTGTTGTCATTGTAGGTGGATACCTGGGCTCAACACATGAATCAGGTCTTTGAGCCTCTCAGCCTGGCCATGCCATCTCCTGTGTGTCCTGGGAACAGTCATAATAGAGTGGAGAAGAGATCCCAGTCACTTCAGGTTTAGTACTTCAAAGCCACAAAACAAAATAAAGATGTATTAAAGTATCCAAAAACCTAGGTAACCCTACCTTGTCCCTGCCAGCCTGCTGCAGTCCATAATGCAAATGTTTATTGTGTTGAAGCTGGGGCAATGCAATATCTTTGGGACACAGAAAGGAAGAGAGGGTTGCAAAATGGAGTAATTTAAACTATATATGCTTCCATCCTGGATATGCGCTTGACAAATAGATGGTGATTATTAGTTAGGCACTTCGCACTAAATATCAGATGTTCTTCAGGCTAAAATATGACCTAACATATAGCTGTAGTGGGATTTGTGGGGACAAAAAACCAAGCCAAACAAAATAAAACCACAAAAATAAGGATTTTTGTGAGGCCTAAAATGTTCTACAGAGTTTACAAGTTACTAGCATTTTCTTGGATGCATTTTTAAAACCTGTTTTTCTCACTTCTAATAATTTTTATAATAATTATTTATTTTCTCTGACTTAATTTCATTGTTTCTTTTGTCAACTCTTTCTCATTTTAAATTGACACCAGAATGAATGTCATTGCAGGCTGTGAGTGGGTTAGATACAGCATGGACTCCTCAGAAAGGTGAATTTTCTAATTATGACTGAAAGATAGACTATTCCCCTTGTGAAGCTCATTCAAATTATTTGAAGGAGATACAGTGTGCAGGAGCACAGTGAACAACATTATGAGAAATAAGTGTTCCAATCCATCCAAGTCGCATGATCCAGTTTGGAGTGGGTTTGGTTTTATAGGTGAAGAACAGTCTCTGAATAGATTTTTCCTTGCAGGCACACATATGTGACTTCTTCAGAGGCAAGCTTTCCATCTTGCAATAAAAAGTTCATACATTCATTTTGAAACATCCTGTATAATTTTTACAATTAAAGCACAATATGTTGATCCTTAAATTTCAGAGGTAGTTTCTAACTGGTGCAATACACTGATCTTTTCAAAAGCTATTAGATAGGTGGATGCCTAGTTGTTTTGTGTGTCCATCCTCCAGTGCGTTATGCAACACCTGATTTTCAGAAACTGCACTTAGAAAGTCTCTTTGAAAATCAAATCTATCAGAGGCATTTTGAAAAAATGTTAGTCACTTTTACAAATCTTTACTTAGACCTCTAAGGGTTTAGGTTCCTCACATATTTTGATAGATGAAGAGGAGTGAAGAAAATAAGTGGCTAAGTTCTGAAATGGTATAAAACACAGGATGTTACAATTTCAATTAGATGGTATCATTTGTGTCTTCTGGAGCTGTGCCCCAGCGTGCTCATAAATTTGTCTATTACATATGCAAATCTAAAAAAAAAAACAACCAAAAAACCAAAAGTGAGACAAATAAATGCAAAACAAGAATATTCACAGTAAGAGTAGTTTAAATTTTATTCAGCTGGAAGACAATGGATGTGTGCCATCCTCTAAACTAAAATGTAGCTGGTCTTTTTGGAACACAATATTCCTGAAGGTAACTGAGAAACAAATTATAAAGAAGGAAATAAAACAATGAATGATGTAGAAAAAGGTCTAGAAAAAGGATAGCCTTAAATTTTTTTAAAAAAATTTATTACCAATTAATATTCCACTTTAATTCAGTAGCTGAAGGAATTGCCATCACATTTCAAGTTTTTCCATGTAGAATTAAATAGTTTCATTTAGAAAACCACACTATGTTTTATCCAGTCTGGCTATGGAAAATTTCTGTTGAGGAGCATCAGCACCATTTTTTATTCAGAGCAATCCATTGAAGAGTTTATTTACATGAAAAAAAGTTATATATATATATAAATATATAATTTATAAATTATATATATAAAATTTAAATATTAGCCAAAGAAATGCTCAAACATGGTTAAGGCAAGCTAAAGTGAATGACTCTTCATTTGCTTAAGGAAATACAATAGATCTTTTAAAGACTCTTCCCAAAATATCCAGGACTTTTATTTTTTAGTCATTATATTGTGAAAATCCATTTGAAAGCTTTTACTACACTCTTATAAACTTCCAATTCACCATTCTTTCCTCTATAATGAAACACAGTCCATATAAAACTGGTAAGTTTTGTGATGGTATTGCTTGTATCTTCCAAGTCACCATTTTGTGTGTTTAGCTGAAGTTAGAATTTTTTTCCTCAACAGATTGCCAAAAATGAGCATTTTAATAGAGAGATAAAACCACAAAATCTTACGTAAATGTTGTTTTTTTCCTATTCCTCTCCTTTTTCTGGACTTTCCTCAGTATAACAGTCACTAGCTCCCCCTGAACAAGTTTACTGTCTGTGATGACTAAATTGGAAATCCAGGCTGGCCCCTCTATTCACGTGTTTTTCATAATCTGGGAATAGGCTGTTCAGAGCTGCACAGGATGTGCCTCATTTCGAATGCTGGTTCATAACCCATGACTAAAAGAATACATGCAAGGAATACAGTTACAACATTTGCATGAATTACTGTCATCCTTTTCTAGGGCATTGTGTAATTCAGCTGGGATGACGAAGCTTGTCCAGAGCATGATCTTAGGGCCATTAAAATGAGAATTAAGGTTTGGATTTTTTATATGAACCTTGGAAATAGTTGGACTGCAACTCAGGGTTCTGCAAAATATAGAGAAAGGCCAAAATCTGGTGAAAAAGCCGCTCACTGGAAAGAAAATTAATCTCCTCTTACCTAAACCAATCCTCTCTCCTTTTCAGTCATCACTTCCCCTTTCACAGCCCACACTCCCAAAGTGACACACTTTTCTGGGAAAATGTCTTTCAAGGGGACTTGTAGATTCCTGGAACTTCTGCTGATGTCAGCACACTCTTTCTTTCATATAAGAGATTTTCTGGAGGACAGGATTCTGCTGATGCTCACCTAGAATCCAGGCAGAATGAAATTTAATGCTGACTGTCACTGAAGCACAGAAAATGGAACATCTGAGTACGAATATTCTGTCTATTGATGTGTGTGAGAACAAACATTTTTTGCCAAACATTTTTGAACAAACACGTTTTCTTCAATTTCTTTAATTAAAGGTGAAGACGTAGAGTCAAAGTGAAGTTCTGGGATCTTTGGTCCACAATTGCTTTTACTTTTCTGCCATTCTTTGGTTGTGGTATGGCCAGGAGCTGGTAGGACTCATACAAAGTCTAGTTTTACTTATTTCCTGCATTTTTGAAGGAGAGAGGTAAGATCAATCTCAAAATGTATATCTACACTCAAAAAACAACAAAGCAGGAATTTTTTCCTCCTCAAGCACAGAAGTCAAGTTCAGAGCATTTGAAATCATAGTGAGCAGTAAGGCTACATCAATATGTGGTTAAATACTACAGCTGCTAGATAGACCTGGACAACATTATTTGATCCAGGAGAAAATAGGAAAGCCAGTGGAAATGAAAGCCAGCTTTGAGTACAGGAACAGATAGGCCTTTCCAAAGAAAAGAGACCAAAGTGAAGCGTATGATCACATGTCAGATACCTCAGCTGAGGAAAATTTTAATTAGTTTCCTAGATTTACTTGTAGATTCCACAGATGCCCTTCAGAAGAGAGGAGATGACCATTAGAGGTAACAGTACATGCTCCTGCAGAGTGGGAAACGGAGAGATAGAGACAGAAGAGACTATTCCTCCGAAAAGAGAGCTCTGTCTTTTGAAGTTTGACTGCATTTTGTTCAAACAGTTGTACAAGTATTGCTTTTCACAGAAGCATAAATAAAATGCTACTGGTAGCATACATCCAAAATCTGATACATTAGCCCTTTTGATCTGTAGAAATGTGAAGGAGTTCAGGCTGAAGATTTCTGAGGTCATAGAGCAATGAAGGAAACTTTCATACTCAGGATATCCAGAAATTACATTTCTTCTCTTTAACTACCTTTTTAGGCTGTGCCTGGGTCAATATTTACCTGGATCAGTGTTTATTAAGCAGGGTTGCATATTTACTCACATTTTTAGTAAAGGAAGTCTACTGCTAACTGTGAAGAACAGTTTACTACACTTAATTGGAAGAAATTATTATGCCTAGTGTAGAAAGAAGAGACAAGCTCTAGTACCTAGTGAATGTGGAAGATGAAATTCTAGGAAACTGTTCATAAAAGCCCAGTGTGAGATACCAAGGAGGTGGAGAGGGTTCCCATGAGGCAGCCAAGCAGGAGATCTGTTTTCATCCCTTCCTCGTGGGGATTGGCACTTACTTGATGGGGACTGGCACTTAACTAGCTGTTTTACAAGGACTTTGAGGCACACTTGCCTGCCCTCCTTTACCACAACAATGCTAACCAGTCTTTGATCATAAAAGCTGAGATTTATTAGACGGTAGCCCAGGAAAATGCCTTCTTCATTAGTGAAAACTTAGAATTATTAAGAATCTTTATCTCTGGGACACGAGACACCATGTTCCTGCAGAACAGATTCTGTTCTCCTGCTTTGGTTTCATTCCAGTAGCTTTCTGGATTGAAAGAAATGTTTTTGCCAGACTCCCTAAAAAAAAAAGGCCTTTCCATTCTCAGGGACAGACTATGTCAGTTCCTCTGAGGAGCCTTCAACCTGTTCTGGCAGCACTGGGTGCCTGCTGGACATGCCTCTCTCCCAGCTCAGCCCTGTGCTCCAGGAGCAATTTCCCCAGGAAATGCTTTCTCCTCACAGAGCAGTGTTCATCTCTTTCCTGCAGAGACTTTCACTGGACCCAGGTAGAGCACTCACCAGCAGGCAGGCTTTCTGCCTTCTTTCCCTCCACTGCCCTTTGAATGGTCCACAAAATAAGCTAAGAGCACATGAAGCAGATGCTATCCATCTAAATTTAATAACAATATTGTTATATAAACAACATTAACATGCAGTTGCCTGTAACTTTCTGGGAACCAGAATTTGAAGCAGCATGTAGCCCTAAAAGTTTGTTAAATTGGAGTAATAAAATCAGTAGTAATAGAAACCTAGACTCTTCTAATATATTTTTTTTTGTATTGACTAAGCAGTGGTCAAAGTAGGTCAGACTGAGCTGATTGATGCTAGGCCCTGTGTATGGTCAAGGGCCATAAAATTACATAATGACTTAATATTGTTCTTTGGGTTTTAGGCTTTTTAAAGGTTGTTTATCATCTTAGTAGTGACACAGCAGGGGGCAAAGAGTGGAATTTAAGGAATACTTGCATCAGAAAGGATCTGTATTCCCATGAAAGCACACAAATATTGTGTGTCCAAAGAAGAGCAAGGAAGCTGGTGAGGGGTCTAGAGTGTAAGTCCTAAGAGGAGCAGCTGAGGGAGCGGGGGTTGTTTAACCTGGAGAGAAGGAGGCTCAGGGGTGAACTTATCACTCTCTACAACTGCCTGAAAGGAGGGTGTAGCCAGGTGGGGGTTGGTCTCTTCTCCCAGGAAACGGATGGTAGGATAAGAGCAAATAGCCTCAAGCTGCAGCAGGGGATGTTCAGGTTGGACATCAGGAAGAATTTCTTGATGGAAGGGGTGATTAAGCACTGGAACGGGCTGCCCAGTGACGTGTTGGAGTCACTATCCCTGGAGGTGTTCAAGAAAAGACTGGATGTGGCACTTAGGGCCATGGTCTAATTGACAAGGTGGTGATCAGTCAAAGGTTAGTCTCAATGACCTTGGAGGTCTTCTCCAACCTAAATGATTCTGTGATTCCTTGATTCAAAACAATTAATAGGGTATTACATCAATATTCAGTGTCCCAAGTCTTCTCCCATTCAGTTGCTCTGTTCCACCTAACTCCGTTTTCCATTTCAGGAAGGGCTGGACACCTACAACATTCGTTTTCTACTTCTGAGTATCAACAGGTACCATAGCTGTTTTCCTCATTCCTAAAGCTAGTAATATCTTTTCTCCTCTGAGCATTTTGGAATGGACTTCATGAAAGGAAACAGAGCCTCCAGTTCATCCAGCAAGCACCCTCTTCTCCACCTGTTCCCACCTTTATCTTCATATTTTGATTTGACTCTCCCTAATGCCTAAGACAAGGAGAAGGAGAGATGGCTGTTCGTCCCCCCTCTGCCTCTAAAGAAATTACTGAGGCATTAAATTACACCAGCTTTCAACTCCATAACAGATATCAGAACAAACGTATTAAGGCTTTGCTGGGAAAGGATATGAATGGGTTTTGTGAAGCAAACTGACAACAAGTTTACCCTGACCTGTTCCTCATCAAAATCTTGCTTTGAAATGTTTTTAAACACCAGATGCAGCTGGTGACCAAGGTTCAAATAACTGACATTACTAAGATGCAGCCAAGATTTCAACAAGCCTCATGGTGACACTTCTGGACACAGATAAGGCTTTGTTGTAAGCATGAAAGCTTGGAACACCACTAATCATATGTAGGAAAATGTCACAACAAAAACCATTAGCAGTCTTGAATCCAGTGGAGATGCAGGGAAAAGAAGTTAGCTTAAGGACTAGGGGTGAATAACTGATCCTTAACTTTTAGAGGGAGCTATATAAGGAATCTGTGATGTAACATGTCTGATTACATCTTTGTTCTACAGAGACCAAAATTAACAGACAATTATTCTCTCATGCTTTCTTCCACCAAAGGAAAACAATTATAAGGTCTATAAGTGCTCTTCTTGAATTTAAATGAGGAGGACAGCTAAAATTTCAAGAGTCTATTGTGTTTCTAAAAATTCTTTTAAACATCATCTTGCAGGCTTTAATTTCAGATTTGCACCTGGCCTTTGCCTAGGGGCAGAAATAAAAAGGATACAAGTCAAAACACAGAGACAGAAGCCTTCAGTATTTAGATAGGAAAGCTAACAGCACAGTGAAGCTACACATGTTCACAATGTGTTTGGATTACTAAATAAATAGTAATTATTGTATTTGCTCTCATTTCAGTTTTCAAAATTTCCCAGTGATAGAAAACCTGCATTTTAGCTTCCACTGACATTTGTATAAAACCTGAAAATACTAAAATAAAATAAAATATAAATCTGGACAATAAGTCAGATACATTTTTCTTTCCATGTTTTAAAAAAATCTCCTCTGTCTCTTAAAAAAACCCAACTAACCAAAAAAATCAACCCACTAAAAAATTAAAAACAAAAAAAAAAACACTAGCCCAAAACCCAAACAGTTAAAGCTAATTTCCCCTCTGTTTTGCTGTCCTGGTGAGAAGGCAGTGAAGGAAAAAAGAAAAAAAAAAAAAAAAACAAACAAACAAAACCAACAAAGTTTATATAAAGCAGCTCTAACCACAAATGTTAGAATCATTTTACTAATGGAAACATGATTTTCATATTTTCATGTATATCAAAACTATGCTGTAGTTTCAAAAAATACATACAAACTCTATTATTAGACAGGATAATAATATATTGAACTATATGCTACTTAGTTTGACAATGATTATAGCATAAGCAAAGGCAGGTTGATATCTGTTTAAATAGTTTTACTTAAAGCTATTTTCTTCCCTTTTCTTCTGATATTAATCTCCACTTTGCCTAACTCAAAGATAAATTTTGTATCATTTCCTTGATTTCAAAATACTATAAAGAAGAGGAACAGCTAAGCATTTTTTTTCATTAATGAGTCATAAAACCCCCATAGTTAAAACCAGGAAAACTTTCCTAAAGATATGTCTTAGGGACATAAATAAAATAAGTAGGATGAATTACAGCTAAGAATCTGTTTTATAATGTACAAGTAGTTTTGGATTGTAAACAGATGAAAGAGAAATAAAGCAAATGAAAAAGAAAAAGGAGGAAAAGAAAGCAAAAGAGCTGATAAAGTTTCTGGCTACAATACAGGAGACATATCATTACCATATGATCTAATGTGGGTGTCAGCCTGGATTGTGTTCATTGAGAGAAACATTTTTTAACTGTGCTATGGAATAGAAGCAGGAGGGTTTTCCACCAAGTGACAGTCACTGAGCTGAATTTACCCCCTCCTCCTTTCCACACCTGCAAAGCCTTCTGCCTGGGTTGAATATTTAGTTTAATTACATCTCAGCTTTGAGAGCTCCTGTTGCAAATCCCTGGATTAAAAGGTACGGTTTTTAGTAATTCTCCTGAACTACGCTGTACTAATAAAACTTCAGGCAAGTCTATAGCAAGAACTATTTGAATTTTAAGAGAAGCAAGTTAAAAATCCTACTAAAGGTTTAGTAATGTTAAGTTTTCTATGCAGCACTTTTGTTTCTTGGAAACATGAGAATACATTCTCAAAGGCTGTGCAGATTTTGTACTGTTTATTTGACTATTCTGTCTCTTGTTTTGATTTGTATAAGCACTGCTATAGTTCTTTCTTTTTCTTTGCTGTAAACTTTTGCAGCAGTATATTCTCTGCAATCCAGTGTTTAGAATCGGTGATATAGAGTGTAAAAAATGTGTCTATGCTTACATTTCTGCTTTAAACTGTACTCTGTTATTTCTTTCTCATGTGTTTCTTCATATATATTTCAGACAGTGATGAATATAATTTCAATTTCAGAGAAAAAAAAGCATAGTAGTAAGTTAAGCAGGCTCTGTGTTCGCCTTTGTAATGTTAGAAAGTGCTATATTACAGGGAACAAACAAGGGAATCATGTTTAAATAAAGCCCTTATGAATGAAATAGTAGAAAATAAAATTCTTGCAGTTGAAACTCCTGTTAACAGAGTTTTATTCTCTCTCAAACTTCCAACTTCTATGTTTGCATGTCTAGACTTTATTGCACAAAATGGGCAAAACATAAAATGGAGGGGATTTTTTTGAAACTGGAAAATATTGTTTAGCTTGTTCTTTGTGGAATTTTGAGAGATTTCTGACAGTAGGTGAACTAATAATTTAACCTTACTGTTAAGGTAAACTGACAAGAAGACCACCAATACAGTGGTGACGTGAACTGATGAAGCATATTTTCAGTGGTATTTTAAAACGAAATGTGGCCAAGCCTATGGTATAGTTTCCTCTGTTTGTGGAAAAGTCTTCTTCATTGTAAACACATAATTAAAGGAATTTTAAACAGTTATGTCCTGAAGACATAAATATTGTGTCACAGAATTCAGATTTTTTTGTCCTTTCTACATTTTTGTTGTAAGTGAAGTGTAAACATTTCTTGGTGGAACAGTTTTGTGTATATCTTTTCTTTTGTTTATGTTCAATTACACATGCAAACAATAGGAACAGATACATGAGTCTGCAGAATGAATATATGACTGAAGATTTCTGTTCCTATATCCAGATTAACATGTAGCTTGTGTCTGCTGTTTTCTCTGCTGTATCCTCAGATTATATACTTCAGTGTCCTTTGTTGTCCTACGGTTTCAGTTTTTCTTCATAGCCACCTCTGATTTTATTACACTTCTTGCAAAACAGGGACCAAAGGAAAGGCCTGCTACAGAGTTTAACCAACATAAATTAAGTCATCAATATTAATGTGAATAATATTAGTGTGAAGACACTTCCAAAGAGCTTTGTCTTTTTTTTTCTTTTTTCTTTTTTCTTTTTTTTTTTTCTTTTTTTTTTCCTTTTTTTTTTTCCTTTTTTTTTTTTTTTTTTTTTTTTGGTTTTCTGAGTGGTAGTAATTAAACTCCAGGATAAGATCCTGATTGTGCATTCTTGAGATGGGTGGTACTTCAGCAGTGACCCTGAGAGGGAACAAAGAAGTCTTAAATATTTTGAAGTGTTTTAAAATCATAATAATACATTAAAAAAAAGGCTGAGGAAGTTCTTTAAAAATTCCTGACTGCCACTGCCATTCAAGGATTATTAGCATGCAGTATTCCCAATGTTTACTTTTATTAATATAAATTCTGAAAAATAATTTGTACTGGGGTAATGTTTTATTGATCATTTTTACAAGGCAGCTTATTGTGATGAATGGTGATTATTTAGCAAAATTTTCTTCTCATTCCACATTATTAAGTTGCATTTTTATTTTGGAGTAATTTTCACATGATAATTACTATTTCAAAAATCGTGTTTTAGATTAAGCCCTGGTAAGAGCTCACTACCATGTGTTAACAGCACTTTGCTGTGATATCCTGAGGTGTCCCTGTGCACTCTGCCTGCACTGGCAGGGGTGTTGTTGGGAAAGGGACACAGCCCCAGTGCCAGTGGGGGGCCAGGGCAGGAGGCAACATGATCCACATGGGGACACAGCCTGCCCCTGCTACAGGTCATGGGTTTTCACAGCACTGGCTTTCAGGGACATACTAGAAATTCTCAGGCTGATGTTGGGGTCTGTGATCCCACCCAGTGCATGCAGTAAGTAGAACAGAAGAACTTGCCTGTCCAACTAAGAAAACAAATATAGATCTTAAAGAGACAACATAAACAGTGTTTTACTCCATTTGATTTAACTTTGAAGTTTTGGGATATCTGAAAATGTTAGATACATGTTCGTATAAGAAAATTGTATTCAGATGATTAGCTGGTCTTTACAGCCTTGATACCAACCTGCAAACAGTTATGTAATTTCTCCTTAGTGTACAACAAGAGAAGTAGCACAACTTAGAGTGTGTTGAAATACATCTAGGCCTAAGTCCTGAGAACATGTATTAAGCCAGCTTTTCTTGTTAATATCTATGGCAATACATACTTGTGTAAAATTTCTCCTGACCATGAAAGTCTGCAGAATGAAGCCCTGAAGTCCTATTAGAAGGTGTGCACACAACACTACAAGCATCAATTCAAATGTTCATGCAGTACAAACCGGAGGATTCTCAGGGTGGATGTCAAAATTCAGAAAGAAAGCAAAGAATATTCAATAAAACACAACATTTTATTCCATTTTATTGTGCTGTTTGTACTAGGAAAGAAGTATAGTGCATTTAAACTAAAGATCTTCCCCTCACTTTCCCCTTACCCTGTCACTAAATCCTACTCTTTCTCAGTCAGTTTTATTAGGCTATAATTTAAATCATACAGCAAGTTGACACCTAAAAATATTTCTCAAGACATGAAATACTGAATTACAGTGAGTTTGGGAACCTCAGGTTTGTCCCCAGGGGTCAAACCCATTGCTATGAAATAAATGCTAATGAAATCAAATAGACTGTTACGTTGGCAGAAAACAGGCACATGGAAAATGTGGCTTATTGCTTTGACTCTTTTGCATCACAAAGTTGACAAGGCTGCCTGTTCCTAATAAATATTACTCTAAATATGCAAACAGATGTGTTTACAGTTGCCTTCAACTTGGTCTGAAAAAAAAAGCAAAAAAAAAAAATCCTATTGACAAGCAGTTACCAGACTCCTATCACATAACTGTCCTGAATTTTTACAATTCAGTTTTCTTTTATTGAAAGGAACAGTTATGCAATTGGTGGATGAGCTGGATCTCCTTCAGGAGGAACTGTGCAGCCATGGGAAACTGCTACTTTTGTTGTTAATCCTCTGCCTTGAATCCTAGGTTCTGCTGGGAGTCGATGAACTAAGCCATGAAGAAGTTGGCTCTGCTCTTTGTCCTGCTGCTGCCAGCATGCTTGGCCAAGCCATTCCACCAGCAGGGCCTCTTTGACTTCATGCTGGAGGATGAGGGCTCAGCCGACATGGCTCCAACGGATGATCCTGTCATATCCGGGTTTGGACCAGTGTGCCCCTTCCGCTGCCAGTGCCATCTCCGTGTGGTGCAGTGCTCTGACCTAGGTAAGCCCAAGAGTACTCCAGAGGCTCTGTACCTGCATCCTGCCCACGGGCCAGCAGCCCAGATGGTGAGGCTGCCCTGTGCCGTCTCTCCCTAACTGGCTTTTTCCAAAGAAATGTCCTACAGTTGGAGTTAACCAGAACTTACTATACAAAGTAGGCCACAGAGCCCTGGCAAAGTGGGCATTTATTGTGACCATGAAGAATGTTTGATTTTTGTTAATGTATATTTTGAATGTGCACATTTCATTTGTTCTTTGAAATGCCACAAATTTGTCTCGCAGAGAAAATAACTTTTCAAAGCTACTCCTTCAGATGAATATTAAGTAAAGGCAGTGAGGTCAGATATGGGGATGGAAATCTTTTAAAAGGTTCTAAACTGCGTGGTCCAGGGTCCAACACCTTTAATCACACTGTCTAGTACCCCAACACAGAAGTTATTCCATTTCCATAGGAATACATGAGCATGAAATAATCAACTGAATCATATATCCTCGAACCAGCTCTTCAGAGTAAAGAGCTTGGAAACACACCAAAATAATGAACACATTATGGAATTCCTTATTAAATATCTTTCTAGACACTATATAAGCTGAAACCATGAGAACATTTCTCACAAACTTTCCTTACTCCCTTATGTAAGGGAAGGGTTTGTGTGCACAGTCAGAGTAGCAGGATATGAAGCCATGTCTGCCATCACTATATCTGACTTTTCCATGCAGAAGTCTCAAGTAATGAAGTTGACTTCAGTGAGACTGCTCTTAGTTTAAACCAATATTGTTCAATCTTAATTAGTGTACAGTGCAGAATATCAATTAGAGTCAGTTTTGCTCACAAGCAAACAGACAACTCATTATTTTATAGACCCTCTTTTTCCTTAAGTCTTCTCCCAGCTCTTTAAATGTATAGCTGGCTGTTCCCATTTTACCATGTTATAACATTGGCTTTGATAATTACTTTAAGTCCACCGATTATGATCTGTGTCTCATTGTGGTGGGGGTTCTATAATTACAGAAAGGAGGGGAAACTTTAGCTACACCCCTAGAAACTTGTGTGAATTCATTAAAGTGAGCCACATAATTACACAACAGATATGTTTGGCAAAGACCCAGTGAACGATGCAAGTCATGTTGCACAAAACAGTGTGGGCTAACCTAGCCATTCATTCATAAAGCTTCCACAGTACTGTCCCTCTTGAAAAATATTTTCCTTTTTTTACCATTTAGGTGCCAGAGAGAACAAACTTGGAGTGGGGAGTGGGGAGGAGGTTGCCCCACATACCATGAAAGTCTTAGGTTTTATTGTTGTTACACTTAGTAATGCTGATGGAATTTAAGTTATTTTGAGAACTTGTTCTCAGTCTGCTTCAATTCTGCAGAATCTAATGAGCTTTCACTTGGTAAAAAAGTAGAGATATTCACACAGGGACCCTTTGCTCCTGTACTTGCTCCTGTGGCCATACACTTCTCCTTCATACACACATGATTTA
The DNA here is from genome assembly GCF_965231275.1 of Zosterops lateralis. Lineage (NCBI taxonomy): Eukaryota > Metazoa > Chordata > Aves > Passeriformes > Zosteropidae > Zosterops > Zosterops lateralis. Next base: position 30,610,185 of record NC_139765.1, read on the forward strand.
CAGTCCATTGCATCAGATACTTCTGGGTTAGTAGAGTCCCATACTGATAAGGAGACTCAGAAATACAGTAATTAAGGCCCCAGGTCAGCGTTTCCTAAATAACTTCAAGCGGGGTGAAAAGAAAGAGATATATTTTGAGCTTTCTTTAAACCCTCATGCTGCATATCATGCTATGAAAAATTGGGCTTTGGATCAGCTGGGCTGATAATACCCAACCCTTGGGTACAAAGGAAAAGAGATCTCCCTGGGCTCAAAATATGCAGCTGTAAAAAATAAATAAGTAATATTTCCCTGGCAGAGCTCAAGGAAGTAATTATCAAGCAGGGGCAGCCTTGGCATTAAGTTTCACCCATCATTGTCGCATGTGACAGCCCCTGATGGGACACGGCCCAGCTGGGAGGCTCATGAAGACACAGGTCTGCTGACTGTCCTGCAAGCAGGGGCAGGAGAACTGTGTGTCACCTGAATTCACTCCTGTGTGACAGACCCAGGCAAAGTCATATTTACCTCCTGACTTGAGAAAAGGCACTTGATGGACTTTTGTTGCAAACTATGCAGTTGACCTTGTATGCTCTTGAGCTGTAGGATGAAGGGTGCTGGTGTTTCAGGGATCAGGAGGGCAATTTGCACATGGAAGGCATGAAACTAGCAGTGACAGTTCTGCCTCCCTGTTAACCCGTGCTCCTGGCTTGCCTCTCCCCTCAGCTCTGGGTGTTTCCAACCCAACCAAATTAGCTACAAATGTCCTCCAAAATTATCAAATTTAGTCATCTAGCCCCATGGGTACTAGTTGAAGAAAAAATAACAAGGGTCTTCACCTTCCTAAATAAATTCTCACAAAGGAAAATTGAAACCTGAGTCGAGGTCCTTTTCCCTACTCACTCTCTGGCATGGAAAGAGGGTTTACAGCCATGGGTGAAGGGGGCATGCCAGAGCAAGGCAGCAGGAGGACCCTAACATGGACCCTAATATATGGAGGCATCTCCTCCTCCTCAGCCTGGTTGTTTTTTTTTTTTTTTTTTTTTTGTGCCTAAATGGGCATTTTCTACTTGTAGATTCTTACTTAATAATGAAACAAACAATCATCTGACACAGAGTTATGTGAATAAAGCATAGGAGAACTATTGGATCCAGAGTCCAGAGATCAGATTTGTCCCTTTTCTCATGAGCACTGGATGGGAATAATAAAAAAATAAAATCCAAGTTCAATAAAAGCAGTGAAAAGAAATGTCCAGTGGTCCAATTACACTCTCGTCAGCTGAATTTTTGCATTCCTATAGTCTTAAACTTCAGACACATCTTCCTAAGCACACACCTAAAAATTAATTTATTTTGCTTCCCAGCCAAGAGCTGAGTTGGCAAGAAGGAGAATGCTGCCTTCTCACATCCTGAAAAAGAATTCTCTCTAAGTTTTGGTTACTGATGGATCAAAAGCATGTGCCTACATTTCATGACATGTGTTACCTTTGTGAACAGGCTCAAAGGTCTCATCAAGGAAGGCCACAGTGCTAGCTTTATAAATGTGCTGCCTTTTGAATCTGCCCCCTGTTTTTAAAAGGGGGGTCACAGGTTCCCTTTTTGATCATTCTTCAGTATGAGGCATTGCTGTGCTATATCCAGGCTTTCCATAGAAATCACAAACATCTTCTTTATTAGAGCACAGTACAGGTGGAGAGTAACTGATGCAGCTGCTCAGAGGCCACATTTCCTGTCTTAAAGTAATATGTCCAGGGATAATGTGCAGTCAGCTGGCCAGGCAAGCACGTCTCTCAAAAACCCAGAAAGGATTAACAGTTCCATTTAAAGGCTCATCCTCCCAAAGGGAGTTTCAAGTGAGGTTCATCCCTGAGCGCCCTGGTAGGCAGGAGAATTCATGTGTGATTACTCATCCCTGAAGCAGATGCACTCAGAGGTGGTGGTCAGAGCTTTATTTCACCTTCAGATAAGTCTGGCAGCCCCTTCTAAATGAGCAGTGTCTCTAATAAAGGATGCAATGAGATTGCCCTCTTGGAGACCTTACAGGACATAGTGGGGGTCTCTCCATCTCTCTTGCCAGGAGTATCCATGGAGGTTTTGTAGATTCCAAAAGGTGTCCAAGAGAGAGATGTCAGCAAAAAAGTTCAAGCAGTATTACGGCTAAAATTCAAATTTTGCTCACAGCTCAGAAATGCAGGGTTTCTCCAGCTTATAAAAAGAAGAGCACATTAGAGCTTAGCATGGACGTTGGAGGGTGTGTTTGAAAAGCACTTTGAAATCAGGAGATGAAAAGCTCACAGATATGTGAAGTATTATCACTGGAATCTGGTAACATGAGGCAGTTTATCTGAACAAATAGTGTCTCAATATATCAACTGATGGCTCTTCAACACTTGAACCATCATAACATGGCAATTTATTTGTTGGCAAAAGATAAGTTATCTCACTGTATGAAATCTTCCAGAAATATCTGAACACCCCTTCTGATTTTGACTCCCTGTGAGAATCTAATTTTTCACTATGAAGGAAATTATCTCCTTTACAATATACCTTGGTCTGAAACATAATCTTTAAAGCTAAATGTTCAGCTCAAAATCTTATAGGTTACTAAACACACAATAAAAGAAAGCATGTATCCTTAAATGGCCAGACATTAACAAATACAATTTTTAAATAAAATAATTTTGTGAATTAACATTGTCACTGATGAGCCTTTAGGACAAGTTATTTCATTTTTTATGCCTTTTTTTTTCTTACAATAAAGATTAAAGTCATACTCCTTTTATGTTTAATAGAAGCTGACATTCTTATGAAATCCCCTGGTTTCGTAGAACTGGATCATTTACTGAAATTATTATCATTAAAAAAGGAGCCATGAATCTGGAAAAGTATTCTGTGACTTGGAATAGCATCTACATCACAAGACCCTGTCCTTAAAACTGATATTTTTTAGCCCAGCATAATCTAGGCTGGCAGCAAGCAGGAGCCATTGGGCATTCCACATGCTGACTGGGTGAATTGGAATACTCTTAATGTGTTGGAGGTCACACTGGGGGATCTATACGAGTTATGACAGGATGTTAAGAATCTAAGAGTGGTCTGCTTTCATTTCACAGACATGGGGTGAGTTAGGCTGCCCATGCAGGGGTTCATCCTGTCTGAGGTGCATGTCAGTGACAGAAAGAATGCATCACTCTTGAAGAACCAAGCTGCTGAGAGAGGGCAATGACCACTGGAGGTTATACAACTTGCTTTCAGATAAATTAAGTTATGTGTGTTAAAATTAAGGCAAGAAAAAATAAACCCATGTTGCCATGTTTGTTTTATGATAAATTTAGCATGGGTTATTAAATTTTTTTTTGTATATATTCTCTTTGATACAATTTTGGGGATTCCCTGGAAGTTAAAAAACATGAATTAAAGCCCTGTGCTCAGTACATTCTGAAAAATTATTAAAGCAAGAACTCAATAATTAGACAACACTCTTGAAAAAGTGTCAAGAAAAAAAATATTGGTCTAGATGTAGACTACTTTATAATAACAAAAAGCCATTATGTTTTGCCAGTGTGGCAGTAAAAGACATCCCTTCTTCAGGCCTTACCTCCTGAATTACTGATCTTCCAGTTTCAGCTGATAAATATGATCCTAGATTAAAATTAATCCACTCTAAGTACATCCCTTCCTTATTTACTGCTTACTCCAAGGTAACAGTGACCAGCTTTGTATGTTTTCTTTTTTCCTAGTTTTTTTTAGATTTGTTTGCTTACTTCAGACTTGGAAATGTCATTTATGAAAGCCTAGTGGCAGGAATGGAAATCCAGGCTGCCAAGTCTAAGTGATACAAGAAATGACTGTTTTCTGGCTTGCTCTGTCACAATGGTTCATTTCTAAAATCTCCCAGTGCATTAATAAATAGCTATAGCTAGTAAAATGTGAGTCAATTATAAGTGGTTATAGTGATTACAATGCTTAAAACATGCTAAATAATCACTCCTTATATGACCCAGTGTTGTAGACTAACAGGTATGACTGGTATGTGTATTATGTTCTCAACACCTTTGTAGGGAGTGTTACTTCGTAAGACATATAACTATTTCAAAAATATCTGTGTTTTCACAACAGAAAGCCTCTGATATTTAATTGTGGAGGGTTCCCAGCCAAGAAAGAAATAGACTCCAAAAGCTCCTTCTCAGAGTTCACTGAGAACCCATAGCAGCAGGGAGGAGATGTAGGAATTTGGGTCCTATGTGAAGTCATCAATGATAACAGCAAGAAACTTCTGATATTAGCACCCAGCTCAAAAACTCTGTTCACACAGTCCAGTTACCATGGTATTTTGTAAATCTAGTTTTAAGAGGATTTTCAAAACACCAGTTTCAAACTCAGATTGGATTGTCCCAACCTTATCAAATTTGGACTCAGTGGTCTATATTTTGCTTTGCACCTGCCCTGAATCTTTGATTAAAAGGAAATGGTCCAAAAGAAGATAATCAGGTTACAGGAAAATAAAGTATTTGTCTGAATATACTTTAGTCTTTTCATAAAGTTCAAATCAAAACCTGTATTCTTCAAAATATTTTGCCATATTTTAAAATTTATTCATCCTGTTTTTCACATTTACCCTGACAAAAAACAAAAAACAAAAACAAAAAAAACCCAAAAACAACAAAAAAAAAAAACAACAAACAAACAAACAAACAAAAACCCAACAAAACAAAACAAAAAAACAACAACAACAAAAAAAAAACCACCAAAAAACAAACAAACAAAAAAAAAACAACCAACTGACAAATCCTGGAATTAATTATATGTCTCTTTGGCTGTATTGTATCTAAAATGCTCACACAGAGCACTGTTGTCCTTTACACTATGAAAGCAAAAGAGATAGATAATCACAGAATCACAGAATATATGAGTTGGAAGGGACTCATCAAGGGTCATCAAGGTCCAGCTCCCGGCCCTGCACAGAAAAGCCCCAAGACTCACACCATGTGCCTGAGAGTGTTGGCAGTTGTTCTTGAACTTGGTCGGGCTTGGTGTTGTGACCACTTCCCTGTGGAGCTGTGCCAGTGCCCAAACACCTTCTGTGTGAAGAACTTTTTTTGTAGTATCCAACCTAAACCTCCTCTTGCACAGCTTCAGACCATTCCCTTGGGTCCTGTCACTGCTGACAACAGAGAAGAGACCCGTGCCTGCCCCTCCTGTTCCCTTCACAAGGAAGTTGTAAATTGCAATGAGGTCTCCCCTAACTCTCCTTTTCTCCAGCCTGAGCAAAAGAGTAGAGCTTGCTAATGGGCTTCATTCTAGAGATAGAGGTGGAAAAACCAAACATAGACACATGGGGACCTCAAGACCAAGGCCCATGCCTGCTTGGGTTTCTGTGAAAAAAAAAAAAAAAAAAAAAAAAAAAAAAAAAAAAAAAAAGATTTGTTATTTGTGTTGTAGTTTGCCAGAGATTCAAACAGCTCTCTGCAAATGACCTTGATTTTAGTAAGGTTGCATTTGCTCTATAGGCAACTCTACTGTGAACCTCATATGCAATCAATAGGAAATGAAAAGAGGAGAAAAGCTGTATTTGAAGAATTTATATATTCTCTGCATGCATACTCATATGAGGCGACAACAGGAGAGCATCCCATACCATCTTCATGTTTGTTACCTGGGACCTACTTGGAGTGTGTTTAGTTTCTACAAAAATCTGTTAAGGACAGATGCTTACAGTTTTAATTTTAATAAGAAATGAAAAGTAATGATTACATTTTAAAAATAACAGTGAAAGCAAGAAACCAATCCTGCCCACCTGATGGAAACTCTAAGAACTTCATGGCAAAAAACCCAACTGGATGAATTATTTATAGAAATATCAATTTTTAAAACATGTACAAGTGTAAAGGGGGCTACAATCTGGTTTGTATTACAACTTTAGCACAATAGAAATGTGCAATAAGGCATCCCAGAACCAGTTTCTTCTTGTACCTCTTCTATGACCTAAAATGTGAAAGTCTAGAATGATTTCAGTTTCTATGCTAGATTACATGTTTTCCCTTCTACTGCTCCAGAATGGATCTCAGAAACTAGAGAGTTTCCCAATGAATTTATATCTTAGGGTGATGTGGAAGAAAAGTGTCCATAGTAGTGCAATAATCAAACTCATTGCTGAGTTTCTCTACCTAGGAGATAGGAGTAAAACCAAAGAATTGAATTAAAATCTTAATGTTTTTCAGGATTAGAGAAAAAAATTTACTTTCTCTTCTTTATTCTTTCACTCTGGCAGAGAGTTTACATCTCCTGGGCTGGAGATGACTCTTAGAGTTACAACAGAAGATGTGGGGAAGCTCTATCACTAAACATCTGACAAAATAAAAGAAAGAAAATACTTCTAAGAGTTACAAGGGTACATATAACATCTTGTAGTAGAAAGAAGGAACTAGCAGGATGGTTGATTTCCTGATTCAGTTAGGACATTCTCTTTCAAAATTTGTCTGTGTCCAGACATGACCACAGCAGCTTCTTCCATTTTTATGTTTTCATGAGAGGAGGTTGACAACAATTCTAAAACATTTATGAAAAATGGCTGTGTTATGTTTAGAAGTACCTGAAATAACCAGGAACATATCTCTACCCTCAGGTTATAAACTAGGGCTGTGTAATGACCATGTGGTCAGAACAGGAAGGGGTAAATTTACTTGAAACCAGAGAAGACCTCCCCCAAATGATTCTTCATGGTATTATGTTAGAGCCAATTCTGGTAAATCCCAAAGTAAAAACTGAGGGAACTATCCTCAGGTTGTCATCTGTTGCCTGTTGCTAACTTAAACTGGAGCAGAGGAAAACATCAAATTACAATACTCCAAAGGGTCATTCAAAATATAATTTGTTAGATGATGCTCACTTTTCTGAGTCACTGAAATGCTCTCTTATACTGAAGGAATAAGTATTTCACCTTACTGTGTGAGTACTCATAGGTAGTACATCTGCATTGCATCCACTTTGAGTAAAGCCATTACGCACATGGTGCTGGCAGATTGCATGAATCACATGGGTCAGTTGCTGCTCTCTGATGGGAGGTTTTTAGTCTGCAACCATGGCAGTGGGAAATGTAAAGCTGATGATTCTAGGAGTTAACTAGAAAACTCATAATACTTGATTTTTATTTCATTTAATGTCTTAATCCCTGAAGTCTAAAATTTATTTCAGAATATTTTTCTGCCTATCTAAAATGCTAATGCTCTTCAGAAGGCATATACATTTGAGATCATTTTAATTAAGTCAGAAGTAGAAGTTGCTTGAATTTTAGCTTCAAAAACATTACTCTTAGGTATTAAGTTTTGGAGCCAGGAGACTAAGTCTATCTGTACCAAAAATATGACTAGCACTGAAAAATAATTCATAACAGCTGTGGCTTGCAATATCCGTTATGCTTTGAAATATGTGTTCACTACTCTGAGTGGGTGGAGGTGCAAAGGAGCAGATAAAGCCATACATTCACTTTTATACCTTTTCTAGGGTTTTTATAATTATTAGCACTACCACAATGGAGAACTATGTGTTTGACTGCAATATGTGTGAATTTGTTTCTATTTTTTTGTGTTCCTCACTCTGTTAACAATGTTATAAATATTTGGGGAAAAAAAAAACCCAGTGAAGTAATAGGTCAGTAGGTCTACCCTTGTGAGGCACCACCTCAGCAGGGAACGGAGTTTGTTTTCTTGTTCTTTCCTATGGGAAGGGTCAGACATACAAAAACAATAATCTGTGTTAAAAATAAGCCCAAAATAGATCTTATGAGACTTTCAGATTGCTGAACGGGAAAAAGGTCTAAAAATTGGTTGTGAATCACAGGAATATATTTTTAAGAATCTTATGTATTCCATAATGTTTTTTATATCTGTTAGGAAAAAAAAAATACTGCTGATTTCATAGCAAGGGCAGAGAAAGTAGAGAAGAAACTTTTAGTTTGAAAGAGAAAGAGAGAAGGAGGCCATGGATACTTTGTAGAAAAAAACAATAGTTTCTTATTCCATGGATGCAAACAATGAGATTATTCCTATTTGCAAATCCCACACAATAGAGAACAAATTTCCAGTAAATACTGCAGCACATAGCCTGGGAAAGTATCAGTAAACTTTTCTAAGTCAAAGCATTCAAAGCAGTTCCTTGCCATCCTTCCAGAAAGCAGTCCTTGGATCCAGTTATTTTTCCGTGACTAAGTATCCTGACCCTGTAAACTTGCCTTTTGCCTCGTTTGCCCCAGAGTCCACTCAGGGCATTGCTAAGGTCATTCACCCCTGGGAGGATTGCTGCCCGTCAGTGGGATGCAGCAGAGCTGGGCTTGCAGCAAGGAGAGCACGCAGCAGTGTGCAGGGACAGCCCAGGCAGCTGCTGGAGAGGCTGTCTCCACTGGGAGTGCAGCCACTGATGATCACGGCTGGGAATTACATGGAGCTCAGTCCAAATTCCTCAGCTGGCAGCAGCTGTTTGCAGAAACTGAAAGAGTCTTGAAACGAGCCCCATTTTATGGCCCCTGTGATAATAAGCCTAAGTGTTGCAATGTAATAACACATGTATCTGAGCTACAGCGTTCAGATGTCTCTCTGCCTTTTGGCCCATGCTCTCCAGCTGGGAAAGCAAAGGTTTGTTCAGAGGAATAGGCCCCATCCCTGCTGTTCGTAAAATGGATAGGTGGAGAAAAAAATCTCCCAAAATACCCTAAACACACACACACACAAAAAAATCAAACCACAAAATTGTAAAAATTGTTTATCACTGTCACTGTTCACATATTTGTTATTTAGACTTTGTGGTCTCAGTGTGGGAAAGATGCAATTCTCAGGACAGCATCCTCTTCTCTGGGCTGCAGACTCAGACCTCTACTTGCTTAGTCTCCCTTGCTGGCCCCATAAATCTTGCATTCCTTTCCTGCATAGTCGTATGGCTTCAGCAGAAATGTGGCTCCTTGCCAAGATCCAGACTAACTTGTGGCTCTTGCTGCTGAGAAGCTGGAGCAGTGGGCTGAAACCTCTGCATAGCCAGGAGGGTTCAAAATTCTCCCTACTCCTTTGTGGGTTAAATGATTCCATGGCCACTTGATCACAGCTCCTGTAGCTGAGCAGGTTATTCCCTCAGCTGCAGAAACAATAAATACTGCTGTGTACTCCAAAACCCATAACATCCTCACACTATTCCCAAATTCTTACTACATCTCCTACACCTGTTTGGCTGGATAAAGAGCAGCATGTGCTAGTTGGGCTGGTGCAGTGCTACACAGGAGATGGCCAGCCACTGATTGATTCTCTCTCAGGGACCAGATAAGGGATGAATTATGCCAGTCTTGGCCCTTCTCTGCCTAATTTCCGGTTTCATAAAATCTCCAGGCCCACCAGCTTTCTGTCCTCTCCAGGATGTGAGGCAATCACAGCTAAACAGTCAGACATTGCCATTTCTTAAGAAATTATAGTAATAGGCTACAGCCCACAAGGATGAGATCCCACAGAGACAAGCTTCATTTCTCCAAAGTTACCTTCTCCAAACTCCCACTAAGCAGGGATTCCTGGTCCTTGTAACATCTCCCCACCAAAGGTGACTGTAGATGAGTCTTTCTTATATGAGAAAGAAATTGGTTAACTATCCAATTATTCTGGCTTTTATTGAATACATTTTGATGGTGTATATTATCTAAAAAATCTGTCGTGTACCAATGAAGTGTACAAAAAGTTAGGAAAATTTCTGTTATGAATAATAAAAGCTCATCCTAAGAAAAGGGAATATTCAAACTTACATTTTTTTCCCCCCATTTTACAGTTCTATGGCTTATTCCGTTCTTCATGTGTTTTAATGTACATACATTTTTACACACATAAATGTATACTGTGGGAATAATTGTTTGCTCCAGGTTGATAATGTAGAACAGTAGGAAATTTCTGTTTATAAAAATTCATAAGGGATATTAGAGATCTGAACTGGGCCACAGGAACTGATGGTTGTTAAGTGTCTATAAGGATGTAATGATTTCTCTCAAAGAAATTTTTTAGTTCAACTCAAAGGGATATTTTGACTAAGATACATGAACTAGTTAAATAAATCTCTTTTATTTCCAGAATCTTTAAAGTCTTAATCTCAGTGTAAACAAGAATTTCAGAAAATGGGAGATATACTGTTTTTTCTGGGTTTTGAATAAATTGATTTTTTTAAAAAAAATATTTACCAACTTTAATAATAACTGACTTAGTTTTATTCAACCAAATTTTTTTAAAAAGAGATATATGTATTTTCAATATAATTTACAGTGGGAAAGGCAGAATAATCTAAATTTTTAATCAGTTATAAATTAATCTTAGGACCTAGGAGCCTGAAATACTTCCAGGCAGCTGAATATCAAACTGTGTAGCACTGATTACTCACATAAAAACTCAGATTGCTATGAGAGACTTTCGTGTGGCTTTTCAAGAAGCAAGTTTTCATGTATAAAAACCTCCAAGACCTGTAATATCTGTGTATACTGTTCTTAAAACAATTGAGAGGAGACTCAATTGATGTTTTCCAACCCTAGTTTTCCTATTGGCTGGCATTACATAAATTTCACTGGCATGCATTTGAAGGCGGATGAGTGATCACACTGTACAACTCAGCTCCAGAAGTACATGGCCATCACTTGAGTTTCTCAGAAATGAGTAGTAAGGACAGCCCACAGTTCTCTAAACTTCTGTCTGCCAGAGAAAAGAACCAAAACCAATCTTTCTGGGACATGATAATTCTATCCCAGGAGCCATTTAAGCTTCCAGTGGGATTATAATTTTCTCCATTCGATTTAAAGTCTGTTACCCCAGCCCTTAGAGGGGCAACATGTTGTGACGTGGGTATGGACCTTCACAGAGGACAGCAGGCAGCAGCAGGGTCAAACATGGAAGGCTCTTTATTATTTGACTTTAATAGCTTATATACATTTTGTACAGAGGGCCAAGATTGGCCCAAGGAGGTTACAACCTCCTGACTCCATTGGTCAATATGACCATCAGTCAAGTTCTCTCTCAGAGAACAAGAATGCAAAACATACTGATAAGTTCTAAGAATACACATTGTTTACATGCAGCAGCCTGAGAATCAGGCTGCTAAGACTCAAACACTTGAAACCAAGAAATGCAGGGACGACAAAAGTCCATCACACTGTCACATCAGTTCAGGCTCCCCCATTCATCTGAACTGCTGCTGTTGACTAGAAAGGTTTGAAGCTTTGTTCTCCAGGCTGGGAGCCTTCAGCTCAGGAAACAGTTTCAGTACACCAATGCTCCTCCTACATGAATCTCCCTGGAGGTTCATCACCTCATACAGAGATCTGGGACTGCAAGCTGAAGCACAAGCCAAGGTAGATGTAGATCTGGTCTGCAACTCAAATGCAGTTTGTTCCTGAATTATTTACAGGCTTATTTTGCAAGTCGTTGTCCAGAGTCCCCATTTATAAACTCTTCCTCCACTGGAGAGCTTGAGATGATGTAGGTTTCAGCTGGAGGATGTATTAAATTGCTTTCACTGATAATGCAAGGTCTCCTCAGCAGGTGGTGTGCACCCTGTACTCATCTACACTTTGCTCTTCAAAACCCACACAAGTAAAGAAAAAAAAATAAAAGAAATATAATATCTATGGCTGGTTTTTAAAACATTTTTTAAAACAGCTTCAGGAAATACATTACAATATATCTGCGATAAGTAATAAAAAAATTTCAACTTTTCAAGGGATGGCAATTATACTCTGCATGCAGAGCTAATTAGCATATTCTACATCTGTCTAGTTTCTAGTACAAGACAGGAAAATGATGTTATAATTTATTTTAAAAATGGATTTCTGATTATTAAATGTCTTATCTTTATAATATGAAACATTGAAAGTCTAACTTTATTGCTCATAGAAATTATCAATTCTGCCATATTTATGAGCAACACTTAAGCTTTTAGAAACTGAGAGGTACAGCTGGAAGTTGTGTTTGAAGTTTAGTCTCTGGTAAATTACCCCTTCAGTAGCAAGCCAAGTGTTGCCCAAGTGTTCTTACGAAGTATGCTCCAAGGGCATTACATAAAGCATGGCTCTGTACTCTTTCACCCTCTTGTCTGCCATAACACTTATTAGAGGTACCAACCTACTACTATAGATGTGCTGACAACCAGGACATACTAATGCTACTTTGAATATAAGTTATTAAACCCTTGGGGTTTTTTATTCACGTGTGAAGAACTCTATAGGAGCTGCTAGACTGTAGGAAGTTATAACAAAATTATTGTCTAGAAAAAGTAGTGATTTTTGGGAAAGAATTTTTAGTTGCTGGCATCAGTCCTGTTCACTGAAGACAGAAACTGTCCAGAGACAACCAACATACAAATTATGCAGTATCACATTCTTATATATTGGGAACTCTCGTACTACAGTTCTGGAAGTAATGAGGTTTTTGTAAAAACAAAGCCCATGTCCAAATGAGGAAAAGTTATTTTAGTAATATGAATAATCTGTATCAAATATTTGTGCACTGAGTATCTGAAAGGTAAACAGGATGAGATGTAAGTTTTGGCTGTTGTCAGTTTATGAAGCTTTTACTAATTCATCACAGGCCTCATGATTCTGCCTTTTAAAACTTTTGAATTCTGGCATAATTAACACTCAAACAGGTGAATTTTTATTGCTCTAAATTTTAATAAAAATGTGATGCAAATATTTTTATATTTTTTTATCTTACCGCACTTTCACTTTACATATACACCTATATATTCTAAGAAAAGATTGAAAGAGAGGGAGTTTTGCTGCACATAGGATTTCGACAGAGAAACCTACATTCTGTGTATGAAAATACATTTTGGATGACTGTTAAGTATCCCAGAATTCCAGAATTGTTGAATTTGGACATCAACTCTTGAGATCATCTAGGCCACTCCCCTACTTAGTGGGCTGCTTGTGACTGTGTCCAGACAGCTTTGGAGTATCTCCAAGGATGGAATCTCCACAGCCATGGTGGGAAAAGCGTCTTATCTCTGGGAAGCAAATCTCACTGTGTTTGCAATGCCATGCTTGGGGTTAGCATATAGGCTTAAAAGATGATATTTATTGGTATATATCTTTCCTCTGAGAAGAATATCATGCAGTCCACCATCATTCTAGGGAGACTCTGGAAATACTTGCAGAGAGATCTTTCTCAGAAGAGTTCAAATATAGCTCCAGGAGTACTAGTTAAAAGCTTTACTGATAGAAAATAACTTTTACCCAGAGAAGTCCACTTCTGATACATGCCCATAGAGAGACTTTATTCATGTCTAGAATTTTTTTCCTACCAACTACTTATTTAGCATTTCACATTTTGTTTTTTTTTTTTTTTTAAAGGACTAGTTAGGAAAGAACATTTTAATTTTGTGGTAAATCAGAATGACTATAAAAGATTTGTTTTATTCCAAGTCACAGTATGAAAGGAAAGCTGGGTAAAGCAAGTGTTATTTAACACTAAATAATTTCATTTCCATGACTTCATCAGACATACATATCAGCTATTCAGAAAATAGTCCCAAAGAGAGTCTTTAATTTAAACTGTCTGATGTTCTTTTGGCAGTTGTAGTGAAACCAAGAGATTTGTTCTCCAGAAAACTTGGACATAGTTTCAGTTCAAAGAAAAGGGGGGAGGTGGATTGCTAGTTTGGGGTTTTTTTTTAAGGTGGACTTCACTGCAATTTACTCAGTTTCTGTCAAACATACTCTATTTTTTCTGGAAATTATTATAGTTAACTATTGTCCTTCTTTCAAAAAACCTAGTACCTTTTAAATGCAGGAAAAGTTCTCTGCCTACAAAAGCTAACACCCAGTGAAAATAATAAATACCATATCTCATTCCAAAAGGATTTTTTATTCACACAATTCAGTGGAATAAAACATGTTAGAAATTATTTTCCCAACTAAATCCTTTGCTTGAAGCTATACCTCAGATATTTTATCGGAAAAGGCATAATGGAAAAGTGAATAAATAAATGTTGGGTCAACTTAGCAAAATAAAACACTCTTTGAGTGGCTGGAAACAGAAACAGTTTCAAATAAGTCTTTGTAAGCTGCTTCAGGAAATTAGTTCTGGAAATGGTGTTTACTGAGAGAAAAATGCTACTAAGAAAGGCACTGTCCCTTATTTAAAGTTTCTTTCAAATTTAATTGTTCTCTTCACTGTCACTAGGTCTGGAAAAGGTGCCAAAAGACCTTCCCCCCGACACAACCCTGTTGGACTTACAGAACAACAAAATCACTGAAATTAAAGAGGGAGATTTCAAGAACCTGAAGAATCTTCATGTGAGTATAACTCTTCATGAGTGTATAAATAGACTGGTATTTACCAACAAAAATGGGGAGAAATTGTGGTTTTGCCCGGGTAATGTATTTTTTAAAGAAAGCTGATTAAATGATTTGTGATCTTCTTCCACCAGCCCAGCCTATTTATTTTTATTCCCCTTTCTCTCCTGCAAGCTTTCTTGTTCAAACTACAGAAATTTCTCACCTCTTTTCAGCTCTTCATACCTGTCTCCTGTCCATTCAGTTCCCTAATCTCCATCACAACTTCCCTCACATATTTATTTATGTTCCAGTCTCTTTGGCACAGTTACTTGGTTATTTCCATCTCAACCCTGCCATCTCACTCATTGCTTACTGTATTCCTTCCCCTCCTACCTCTGAGCTCACTGAGATTTGTATGTGCCACGTCTGTCAGCAGATACTCTGTACTAATTTTAATTCAAGAATCTTTCTGAATTACACTTCTGCCCCCTGTACTACAATGAAATTGTGTTTTTGCAATGACTTATTCCTAGCAAAGCTCCTTCTTTACCTGCCAGTCTCTTCTAACACTTCTGTCTGGTTTCCTCTTTGCTGAAATATTTTCCTTCCTGGTTTCTGTGACTATTTTTTTTTCTGGTTCACCTCTTTTTTCCAAGTTTCCATCAGACAGCTACCTTCCTCTGTTTCTAATATTTTTTTTCTCTGTCTGAGGTCCTCCTCCCTGTCTAGAGTTTTTATCAACATTTAAAAATACATACCTCATTGTTTTGCCTAAATTTTGTTGAAATACATTTCTTTACAGAGAAGAAAAAGGCTATTCTCTGTCTTTGAAAGTAATATCCTAATGCAGGCATCTGCCTGAAAAATATTATTTTTCTAGAATTTCAACAACTCATTTTACTCTGTGTATTCCTTCATTTGATCATTTTTTTATTATAAACAACATCTTATTTGGCTTTTCATGCATTGGCCCTTTCCTTTCCTTTCCTTTCCTTTCCTTTCCTTTCCTTTCCTTTCCTTTCCTTTCCCTTTCCCTTTCCCTTTCCCTTTCCCTTTCCCTTTCCCTTTCCCTTTCCCTTTCCCTTTCCCTTTCCCTTTCCCACTTTCTCTAACAAGAAGCCAACTCCCACATTTTATCCATTACTGGTTCCAGTATCATCAACCAAAGAATCACTGTTTCAAACAGAATTCAAAAATCCTATAAAATTTTACCTCTTTTAATTTCTTCCAAAGTCCCACTTAAATATTTGTTTCAATGCAATATCAAGAAGATAAGTTTAAAAAAATATGAATGCCAGACTGTCCATAGTGAAGGGATCTGCGTGAGTGAATCATGAGGTTCACGTCATCTGATTTTAGCATAGGTGTCTACACTTGATCCAGTTTCATAAAAAACCTCTAAAGTCAACAAAACACATTCTTCCACATCACACTTCAGTAGTCTAGGTTTAAGAACGAGATAACTTGTTCCGCAGTTGTTGTTGGTTTGGTTTTTTTTTTTTCAATTCCCCTCTTAGGCTACAGGAGAGATTTGACACTGTAATTCCTGACCATTCATTTTGATTTTCTTCCACTTTGGCAAGAAGTCCTGTGTGTTCAGTGAAGATTATCTATGAGGTGCTAAAAGAGACAAAATTCCTATCAGTGAAATTAATCTTTTGGCTATCCTTCTTCATGACACTGCCTTAAATGAGTCAGAGCATGGCATTGCAGATGAAAATCACTGCTCCCA
Source organism: Zosterops lateralis (assembly GCF_965231275.1). Lineage (NCBI taxonomy): Eukaryota > Metazoa > Chordata > Aves > Passeriformes > Zosteropidae > Zosterops > Zosterops lateralis. The sequence goes on from NC_139765.1 coordinate 30,626,180, forward strand.
GTGACTTCTACCCACTTGGCACTTGGCTCAGGTCTCAATTACACATCCTGCTGTGAGTTATGCTGTTGTGAACTATTTTATCTCATTGAAGTTAACTCTAAGGGGTTTTCTTTATTTTATTTTGTTTTTTCTTTTTCTTTTTTTGTACAACAGATACAATTTCATAGTGAATTAAATAACTCCTCAGGGAAGATATTATTTGTTTGGCTTACTCACAAAAGTACCCAGTATATGCTTGGGGACCACTGGAAATCATACATTAGCATAAATTTTAACAAGTAACCTCCAAAACTGCAATTTTGCTGGATTTAGTCAAGAGCAAATAATGATTCTCTCAAGGTCTCTTTCCAACCCAAACCATTCTGCAATTCTATGATCTTCTCCCCAAAATAATAATTCAGTCATGCAGTATATTTTTGTAATTAGGCACCATCTTTGCTCTCAGCAGGACTATTCCTGTGTAATACCTGGGAATGATTCCCATTCCCCGACTTCCAATTAAATATCTTTAGAATGTAAAACTCAAAAGCATTGTTGTTGACAGAGCTTTATTATGACATTTATTTTAAAGATATGTGAGTGAAATACATATATAAAATGTATGTGCTTTTTAATTTTATTTCCTGGGAAACATGGCTTGGGTTAATGTTGCACTTTACAGTGTGATGTTCAAAAATTTCTTGGACATTGCTAAACTTTCTTGTACTCTATTAAGATTTACAAAAATTAACAGCATTATTGTTCCAAAATCTAAAAAGAGAAACTGGAGTTAACCTTTTGCATGAATGATCACTTAAGCGAACAATTCTTTAAACCCCAATTTTCACAGGTCTTGAAAAAATGTGCAGTTTATACAGTTTATTACTTTTAAATAATCCATTAAAATATTAATACTTATTTTAGTACTTATAACTATCACCAACCACAAGTGTATTAGTTTTAGAAGAGATTTTCATTAAAAGTTGGGTTGAACCTCAGGTTCACCTGGTACTAAAACCCAGAATAGGTAGTGAGAAAAGAAAGGATTTACCTATAACTATTTCATGGGTTCTCTTTCAGTACAAATGTAGCTGCTTATACCACACACACAGCACTGGAGTACACAGCACTGGAGTTGAAAGAGAAAATACAACCTACCAAAATACTTTTTGCATTGAAAATTTTCCTACGTAGATTTCCCAAGAGCAGCTAAAATTTGCAGCTGTGGAAATAAGGCAAGCACTTAGAAGAGGATGCAACTGAAGGAACACTTAGCCACAAATAATAGATTTCTACCAAGAAACATCAGAGTCAACAGTTGTAGTGCACTTGATATTTTTATAATTTTAAATTATCTAGGAAAAAGTGGCTAAACTATTAATGTTAATTAATGTTGCACTATGAAAACACAGTCAGACTTCACTCTATTTAAAAATGAAAGATTGTGTGGTTTTGATTTTGTTTTTTTAGCACAGGACTTGAGAGAATGGGGAAAATTTGAAGATTCTTTTTTAAGGGCTGGGGACTGAGTTTCATGGTTTCAGAAAACTGTCTGATATTATGTAAAAAACTTGGTTATGACTTAGACCTGTGGCAAAAAAGTCAGACAGGAAAGCTATTGGAAAAGCCTGGAAAAAAGTCTCTATTTCTATGAAATTGTCAGAATTTTCCAGGCAGACTGACATTTCTGGATGGAGTTCAGTACTTTGACCCCATGGACACAATAAAGAATCCAAAATACTACATGAGTAAGCCCTCATGCAGAGTAAAGGAGGAGCCTACACAAACAGCATATGGAGTTGCAGGCTGTGTGGCAAAGCCAAAGCAAATCAGCAGAATGCCTGGCACCTGGAAAAAGAGGTGAAAGAAACTGCCCTGTGTTAGATCACTATAAGAACAGGACAAACAACAGAACAGTGACTGCATGCTTTTCCAACAAGAATTTTTCAACTGGCACAGTGCTAGTATAGTGAAAGGAGATGAATGCACTATTGGCCTGAAATCAAATGGAACTTTGCTTAATCGAAACTAGCAGAATCCTTCAAAGCCATGGCTGTACGTACAGAATTGCTAAAACCAACTTTGTTTGAACTGAAGGAAAAGACCTAAGAGATAAAAGATTTAAACTTGGAACTTAAAGTTGTGACCATATCTACACTAGAGGATTATCAACACTAAATGTGCAGCCAGAGAAACTGAAACTCTCTTTGTAGTAACAGCAAGTAGAAAAACAACCCATGGCACTAGAAAATTTCATGTCATCCTTTTTCAAAAAACAAAACAAAACAAAACCCCAGAACACCCAAACCAAACAAAACAGACCTGAAGAAAAGTCTAATAAGGTCTTTCAGAGATACAGAAAACTCCCAGAGAGATAAAAAAATATTAATTAAATAATCCAGTCTTCTGATGACTCATTACAGCTTCAGCTTCCTTTTCCCAAGCATAAAAATGTTAAGTAAACACTCTGTAAATCACAGAATGAAGAATCAATAATCACCATCATACTGTGAAAAAGCAAAGATATTTCAGTCCAGGTTGTACCTCTGAACCCAGTTTCTAGTATCATCAGTGGCAGCACTGATGTGCAGCTTTAGGTTTCTGACAAATATTCAGAGGGGGAACAAAATGTTAATCTTTCTGAAATACAGCACTCCCTTAGAGAATTTTCATTTTCTCATAATCACCTTTACATTGTACTTAAGAAACAATGAGATTTTCCACTGAAACAAGTATAAAACAGACCGCATGCACAGAAAACATTTTTATTGTACAATGGGTAAATATTTTTTCACGTGAGGAAAAGACACAGGACAAAATATTTTGAGTTCCTTAAAATTCTGGAGAGAGCATAGTAGTCTAATGAAAAAAAAAAGGAAATTTTTATAGAATATAAAAATAAAAAAATCAGATCAATTGTAATAAATTTAATGAATTACCAAAATGTCTTATTGTAGTAGACAAGGAGAGGGTTGAAAGAAAAAGGAAAATGCAGAACCACCTGCTCCCTCACCATCTGTACAAGTCGTTGCATGAGAGGTACCAGTGAGAGCTCAGAGGCCAGGCAAACCAGGTCTGCAGCAGGTGACTTTGCTGTGTGAGATTATTCAACATTCAATAGGGTCCTGTGAATATGGTCAACTACTTTTCATGGGCTTCTTTTGTTTGTACTGACAGGCTGTTTCTTTAGTGTCTTGGCATCTCCTTCCTTGACAATTCATTCATCTCTTCTCTATTGCTTCCATGTCATCCCTTTGTCCTTGCTTGTCTTAGCTATGTCCTCTGGATCCTAGGTTTGGATGGTTAGAGAAGAATGTCAAGTTCTGAGGAGGTTTTTTTGTTTGTTTTTGTTTGTTTGTTTGTTTGTTTTTTAATTTTATTTTGTTCTAGGTTTGTTTGGTTTTTTTAGTTTTTCCATAAATGTACATACATCCTTAATAATTTGGAAGAGAACCTTGACTCAATGTCCAGGTTATGACTTAGCTGAAAACGCAAGGTAAACACAAGGGATGAATTTTATTATTATTTTTATTGGGATGCCTGGCTCCTGAGGTTAAATTTCTTAACATATAACTGTTCCTAGCAGAACTGTAATAAAAACCAGGTAATAATGTAATACATAACCCAGGAAATTAAAGAAATTCCATTGGGTCAGGGATTGGCTTTTCAGTTTAAACCCTGAAGGATGCATGCATCAATAAAGAATTGATGTTAGGTAAGTGTACCATCCCAGCTGGCAAAACAGGTGTATCACTATGTAATAAGGCTGATGAAAGTTTGCTGGTAATTTTCCATTTTAATTTTAGTTTTGTCAAGACTTTCATTTCAAACTATGCTAAATTAAGATGCATGGGTATTGAAATCCTTCAGAACTCTCTCCTAAGATTCTCATATAATGAAATTACACCAGAAAATTTAATTCCCTGCTCCTCACCCCTAGACAGGGTGAAAAATTGGAAGTTTAAGTAACCTCAAGAAGAACAACCCTAAGCTAATTCTACCCTGACTTCCTCTGCAGTTTGTCAGGGTGTATTTTGACAGACGCCTGCCAGAAAGGGTTCCAAAATTTTCCTGAATTGTGAATCCTCCTTTTTTTGTTGGGAATAAATATTTGAGGTAGAAACCAGGTCAGAGGAAGCTAAATGGCCAGACTCCCATTGACTTCAATGTAGCCAGTGTCTATTCCTGTCATACAGTGGTTTTTATTTTTTCTCCTGACTGCAGAAATACCAGAGATGTTTCACTAAAAAATAAAGTCATCTTTGGAGCAAAGCTTAATTTATTTTCCTCTCTGAACACCACTTAAACTGCTGGTCATGATAAGGTGGTGCAATATCATAACTGAGTCAATGATTACTGTGCATTTTACATGCTAGATTATGACGAAAGGAAAAAAGCTTTATCTCAGGAAAATGAGGATGGAAGTTATATTTTCTCTTATCCATGGAAAATTGCTATGAAACTTGCAAGCCTAACAAACTGATGTAATAATACTTGATGTATTTTCCCCTATTTATTTTTTCTTTCTTTCATGCTTTTTATTTTATTTTATTTTATTTTATTTTAGGCCATATATTTTTGCACCCATACCAGGTCATGTTGAAAGCTATACATTTGTATGCTCAGTCTTTTGTATTGTGAATTCGTGATGTGCTTCAGTTTTTTTGGGAGGGAGGAAGTTAAGGCTTAGGGAATATATTTAGTCTAAAGGAAATATCCTTTTACCTCCACTAAGAGTGAAAGCGTAGAAAGTAGATTTTCAAATAAAAGCATCAGTTCCTGTGACTGTTGATCTAGGCTGTCATTTCTGCCAAATCATTTCATACCAGCAGCATTACAAGTGATGTTTATGACTGGGGGCTCCAGCACTCTGAGCACTTTCAGGATAACCCTTATTTTTCTCTCAAAGTACTTCTTGCCCTGTACAAAAATGTCAAATGTCCTTTAACATGCTGAATGCAATGTCTCATCATGCCATCTGGGCTTTATTCAGGATAGCTGGTCCATGTGACCGGTTTTTGCCCAAGATCCATTCCTCTGTAACACAGCCTGCAGATGTTTTCCCTAGGTTTTTGTCCCCTGGTTCCTGTTTTCACTGACCTCTAAATCCCCTGAGTTTTTAATTTTATTTTATTTTGGTTTGATTTAGCTTTTGTTACATGCAAGCCATATGGGACACATTCTGAGGAAAGTAAACAGCATTGCTGCAAGGCTAATAACTTAGTTCTTAAAGTATGGGATATAATAGAGGTATTGTGAAGTGGGAAAGGAATCCAGGGCTTGCCAGGTGCTATGCTGGTGTGTTAACCTCATCATTTGTTGTTGCCCTGGGAGACAGTAAAACATCTCTTACAAACTGTAGTGTGTGGGTTTATTTTTCTTTCTTTACAGCTGCACAACAATAGAAAAATAATGCAAGTTTAAAACACTGGGAGCAGGGACATGCAGAGAGGGGTATAAGTGGGAAATAATATTCTGGTACAGAAAAAGTTGTAAGGTACTTTCCCACCTTATACCACCAAACACATGTTCCCACTGTGAAATTAGTGTTTTTATACATACTTTTAATAGAACACTACCATTTTTAAAGTGAGAGCCTCACTGAATATTTGAATAAAACAACAATTCTGAGGGTTTCCCCAAGATAACACAAGCATGTTCAGAAGAAAGAATTGGAAAAGTGTGACAGATTAATCCTATGTACCTAGATAACTTCTGGGTTTGGAGAGGGTTTCAGTTCTAATCTGAAGAGATATAACCATCAACTACTCAGAGAATATTTACAGTGCCTAACCAAATCTATACCTCTTTCCATCAAGAAATATTTCGCACCAAATCATCAGCTGTGATAAATATCTCTCAGAATTTTTTATTTAAAAGGCAACAAAGTTAAAAGAAACCCAAAAAAGGCAGAGTTTTAGCTGAAACAAATGGTTAAAGCATTATAAAGCAAGATGCAAATTTCAAATGCTCATAACATGGGCCCAAACTCATTGAGTGTTGACTCAGAGATCTATGGAAAAGAAATATATGGTGAAAATAATAAAAATAAAGAACAATGTAATTAGCATTATTATTCAATTATTCAATATTGAAATAAAAACAATGAAACAGACTAATTGGCATAATTCCAACTGCACCACCTTTAAATAACTGGATTGTTTGCCATGTCCTGATACTCTACAGGAAGCTCAATTTCACTCTGGGCAGAACCTACACCTGTATGACAATTCTGGCAATCATGAACCAGAAAACCACTCCCAGTGTGTATCCACGTGTTCTCATGTCAGATTTTATAGTACAGGCCCAAATAGAGGGTGGGGCCATGGCTTCTGCTGACCAACATATTTGTTTTGGGATAGACTTATTGTTAGGGAAATACTCTGATGAACTGTGGGTGACCTCTTCTACCTCCTCTTGCATATGAGTTATTTCTAGCTAGCGTAAAAAATTAAAGCCAGATATGTTCAGCTTTACGTGCATTGAATGAAACCATGTAGAGTACACTCTGCTGGCTTTGCTGAGGGTGATCTGCAAGAGGAGTCCATTAGGGGAAAAACACAACACCATTTTAATCTGCCTACTTCTCTTTCAAGTTTTCTTGATGGAGAGGTGCTGTCACAGAGGCTGATAGTCTTGTCATTGTTCTAATACTTAACTGATTATGGAATAAGTTGGAAACTCCATTTTCCTCCAAGAAACAGGCTCAAGTGTAGTTCTGAAAATACTGAAAGTGTATGAAAATGCTCTGAATGTTTACTATAGTATTTACAACAACTTTGTCTTCCGTTTCTGAAACTAGCAAAATGGAGGTGGTGAAAAAAAATGCCCTAGTAATAAATATAAGTAAATATTATATTAATATTTACATGGCCCATTCTACCTAATCCACTGCACAAACATGCAGCCCTGTAAATCTGATAAGTAGATAGCAAACAGATGGAATGATAAGAGTCATTCAAATATCTATTATATCTATTATATCTGAAATACTCTCCATTACTCTGTTATGGCCTGAACAGTAATGAGACCTTCTCCCTTTTTGTGTCATGGTTAATTAATTTGTGAAATTTAGAAGTAATGGAAAATTTCAGAGGCATGCAAAGAACACCTATTACAGATAACAGTGCTTTTATGGAGGCCTTTCTCCCCTGGCTGATCAGAGAGATAAGCTTCTTTGAGTTACCCTGAGTTTAGATATCACAGTTGTGAGAGCTGGATTAGGCACCGACAGGGAAAAAAATGTGAGTATGGGCCGTGATTCCCAACTGCAGGACTTCAAGCATGATGCTCAAGATTGTTCCCTTTCCATACAAAGTTTTGCTTACCAAAAAGACAGCTCAGATCTCTGAAAAAGAAAGAAAATAAAAAAAAGAAGTTGTTATTCATCAGAAATCTAGTAAGTGCAGTTTTATAAGACTAAGAGTAACAAGGCAAAGTTATGCATAATTTTGCTAAGCTGGGCTGTGCCTTCACTCTATTGAGTAATAGAATTTCTGGTTCAGGAGAAACTGGTTAGAAGGGTTCTATGATGATGGGTAAGGTATAACAGTAACCTTAGGATAAACAAAATCAGGAAAAAAATACCCAAATTTTTTTTTTTTTTTTTTTTTTTTTTTTTTTTTTTTTTTTTTTTTTTTTTTTTTTTTGTGACTGTCTTGTTCTTCACAGCTTTCAAAAGGAATGATTGTACTTATTCTTGGACATAAATTACAGATGCTAAAAAATTGCAGTCTCAGCAATGAAGTAACACTTGTATTTCTATAGGACTTATAGTTCTGTAGGACTTACCTTTCAATGTTTCAGAAGTTTATAATAATTTTTTTTAGTACTGCATTACATTTTCTTCAGCTTACAAGATTTGCCATCAGAAAAGCTTAAAAGGCATTAGAGAATAATAATAATAATAATAATAATAATATTTTTTAAAGGTTTCACCACAAAATAGTTTCCCTTGCAATCATCTGATATCTCCTTGATTATTACTCTACAGGCATTGATCCTTGTCAACAACAAAATCAGCAAAATAAGCCCATTAGCTTTTGCTCCTCTGAAGAAACTGGAAAGGCTTTACCTGTCCAAGAACAGCCTAAAGGAACTCCCAGAAAACATGCCGAAGTCTCTCCAGGAGATACGGGCTCATGAGAATGAGATCTCCAAGCTGAGGAAAGCTGTCTTTAATGGACTGAATCAAGTGATTGTCTTAGGTATGAGCATGAGAAATTATAACAAATACAACTGAGTGTTGTTTCAAGATGCTGTTTTTAGTTCGATCAGTGATTACATGTAGAAAGCCAACAAATGCCCCAATAAATCGTACCTCCAAATTAGCTTTGACCTGAAGAATACAGGTACCTACACTGCAGCACAGCTCACAACACATGTTTTGTTGGCAGAACTAGGCACCAACCCAATCAAGAGTTCAGGCATTGAAAATGGAGCTTTCCAGGGGATGAAGAGGCTCTCCTACATCCGTATCGCAGACACCAACATTACAAGCATCCCAAAGGGTAAGAAATTCAATTAGCATTTCAGAGATTTGCACAGGTATAAAGTGGTAGCTTCTACTCACTTGGGAAAAAAAATATGAAAGCTTTTTGAGTCTGTCCTTAAAGTATCTATTTTTGAACTAGATGACTTATTAGTTTGGAAAATTTTGGCTTTCGGTTACAAGACGCTCCATGAGAGGTGCACTGTAAAATGTCATTTTATGTTATTTTTCTTTCCTTGTCTAATAGCTGAAACATAGAATGGAAGAACATTTCCAGCCTCCAAGGCTGGTTATTGAGCCTGATTAACATTACAAAGTTGTAAGCTCATGTAGAATTAACTGAAGCTGTACAAGCATAAAATCAGCCCTCCACAAGTCTGTGGGTTTGAAACCAAAAATACTCTCCCTATAACAAAACAGAAACCTTTGCTGTTTTTCAAAGTATTTAATTGCAAATTCCTTCAAAATAAGAACAATTTCATTGTAATTTATTAAAAACAAACAAACAAGAATGTTTCCAATACAGAGGAAATTATATTCAATTTATTCATACTTCAGTCAACAGATTGTTTTGAAATGGCTGAAAACTTTTTGAAAGATAATACTCATTGTTATTTTTTCTTCTTCCCATATTTCCTGTTTTGTATGTTCTTTTGAGGGACCTCAGATAGGTAAAATATGTTTCCTCTTTTTTTTTTTTTTCCTGATAAACAGAATTTGTAAACTAGTATGCACCCTACTTAAACTAACATTAAAATTATTTTGCCTCATACTTGCAGTTCCATTTTCTACTGCTGTTTCTTGTTAAATATCTAGGTGCCACACATTTGCACATTTATGTATGTGGAAATTCTGGCTAAAATGAGAGGTTTTTGTATGTCCCATTTACACAATCATGAAGGCTAGAAGTAACAAATTAGAAGAATTTAATTTAGGTATTTTTCAAGAGTGAACTGTTTTATAATAACTCTAGGAGCTTGGTCTTATTTCATGCTAAATAAATTTTTACTATCTGTTTTCAGTTTCCCTGATTGTGAAAGTTCTTAATTTCATTTAGTGAATTTTTCATGGGAATGTTTAGAAAAAATCTTTTGTCAACTGTGAAAGACCCTTGGTATAGTAGAAGTATTTTTTAAAAATATAAGAATCCAGTTTAATCAAAAGTAATTTGGTGCTGTTCTCTCTTTCAGGCCTTCCTCCATCCCTTACCGAACTTCACCTTGATGGTAACAAAATCAGCAAAATTGATGCTGAAAGTCTTTCTGGACTCACCAACTTGGCAAAGTAAGAATTAATTTCTTCTTTTCACATAAAATATTACTTGAAATTGCAATCACCACACAGACAATTATAAAACATCAGTCTGGGCTTCATAAGTATTAGAATCATTGAAATAATCATAACTTAACAGAAAAGACCTCTAAGGATTTGTGTACTGATTGAAAAGAACAAACACTTCTTGTATTTTCCTGACAAAACATTTAATCTGTTTTCAATTATGAGTGCTATATGCTCAGGACAACTGTTTATTTGATTTATAAAAACCAAACAAACAAAACTCCAAACCAAACAAAAAACCCCCAATAAAACCCAAACAAACACTCAAAGAAGAACAATTCGATTTTTTAAAAATTATATAATGTTTCTTTCATTGCATGTCCATTTTTGGTTCATGCAGTTTTCTTGGAGTGCAGCAATGCTCATGCAGTCTGCCTGGAAACTGACGGAAAAATTACACTGGAACCAAAACTTCTTTCAACAGTGGTTCCTTTGTTTCTCAAGAAAGGCAAGACTGCAATGAGTCCAGGAACATGATTAAGAAATAAAAATCATACAATTTAATTGAAAAATTGTTACTGTCAGAGTGACATTACTAATCTGTGACTATGTCGTTGAATAAGTTTCTCTAACTGAAGGCAAATAAAAGGACAATTCCCAAAAAATCCTTATACAGAATGATTTGTGAATGCATTCACATCAAAAAACATGTAGCAGAGTAAAATGGGTCTTTACTACAAGTAATTTTTGTAATTTAATACTTTAAAAACTTACTATGAAAATAGTTTTTAAAAAGACTGATAATCAGACTTTTACCTAGATTACTGGATCTAATTAATGGATTTTCATCTTAATTATTCTGCTTGTCATAATGAGGGTAGAAACCAGAAATCCAAGAAAGATTACTGAGTAACAGGAGTTAAGATTACTATCATTTACAGTATCTTGGACAGCAGTTCAATGCAATTGAGTATATAGTAACCTAACCCTTATTTTGAATCTGAAAATTCCAAGATATAAAGCTTAGAATAGCTTATAAATTAAAATGTTTTGCCCTATGTTTTATATTCCTATTTTATCACAGACTCAAAAAAATAAATCTGTCCTAGATTTTAATGGAAAAATAAAAATAGTATAATTATGGATTAGAGAGGGCTATGAAGCAGTTATTTTTTCTTACAGAGGCTTAGTGTAGAATATAATATTCTTCAGAGAAATTGTGAAGAAAACTTCCAAAACCAAAACAAGATGATAACTACTCAGGTAGAGAGTAATTTACATAATTGGAGGTGGGGGTGGTGGGGCGTGTGAGCTGTCCTGCAGATGACACAGTTTTTCTGTTTTTCACATTCACACTTTGAAAACACCACAGGCAGCATCACATGGACAACATTGTAGGAAGTCTGGCTCAAGACATAAAGTTTTGAACAGCAAGTGCCAATGAACTCCTAAAAATATCTAAACTTGGGCTGCTTCTATTGTGGCTGTACTGTAAGGAGAAACAAGATATTCTGTTGAGCATGATGTGGAAATGTGGAGCTGCTAAGAACAAGCTCCAAGTTTTAAACCATTCTCTGCCCTGTGCTTAAACAGGTAACCTAAGCGTAGTCAGAGATGCTCTTTTGGAAAAGTGAGAGGTAAGGAAGAACACGGATTGGAGAACAAAGAACATATTGCACAAAACTAAACAGACAGATGAAGAAAGGAGGGAGCTGTGGAAGAGCTCCAGGCCAGCATAAAAAACCACTATTTTTTATTTACATGTCTAAGTTTTCGGTGATGTTAGGACAGGTTCAGACAACCTTGGTTCATGCCAACTCAAGCCTGACAGTCCAAGAGCTGTCCAAAAGCACAGATACACTTTGAGAAACAGGTAATCTTTCTGACTGTGTAAAGGAATTTTAAACTGTAAAATGCTTCATGCAAGAGCTTGATATAAGTCTATTGCTCATTCTCTTTTGAGTTTTCTTGCATTCTAGTAGATATACAATATTTGTCCTTTTTGTTTGTTTTCCTTGCAAAATTACTCCAAAGTCTTTCAAAAGACCTCGTAGAATGCTTCAGTGAAAAACCAATATTCTTATGGAAGTAAACCCAACAAAGACTTTGCTGATTACATGCAGGAATGAGCTTCAATAGGACATTCACGTTAGACAACTGATATTACTACTGTCCATATTCTAATAAAGCTTACTGAAATGGGCTAGCTCTATACAGTGGAATTTGAACCAAACAAAGGGAGTTTTAGATATTAGGAAATTTTTTTTCACTGAAAGGGTAGTCAGGCACTTCAGCAGGCTGCCTAGGGAAGTGGTGGAATCATCATCCCTGGAAGTGTTGGAAAGGCATGTGGATGTGACACCTGGGGACATTGTTTAGGAGTGAATGTGGTGGGGCAGCATTAATGTTTGGACTTGGTGGTCTTAGACATCTTTTCCTACCTTAATGACTCTATGATTCTAAGCCCATAATTATAATAATGGTGCTGAGCTTTCAAAAATATAGTGGAAATGATTCATCAGGGATGTTGGAGAGAAAAACTATCTGAATTTCTTTAGTGTTGAGATATGTTTTAGGTGATGCTCTTCAATGATCTAGAGCACTGGGATGAGGTCTACTGGAACACTTGGAAAATGTCACTTATTCACTAATAAAAAAGGAAGTAATATATCAATGTATGAAGCAAGAGTGATTTTTCAAATTCTCCCCCTTTTTTCCTATGGGAAGGGAGATGAAGACCATATTGCTTCCAAACACTCTTAATCACTCTCTGTTTTACCCAATAATATGGACTGACTTAATCTGTAAGCATAGCCCCAAGTGACTGAGAGTGTTTTGTAAGACATTTAGAGGAGATGTAATTACATATAATTTCACTTCTCCTGGGATTTAGCCTCGCTTCACTATTGACTCCTATAATTTCATTCTTCCCCTAGAAGACTCTGCAAAGGGACTATTTTTCTTCAACAGACTAATATGAGAGTCAGAACTGCTTTTTTTCATACTGGTCTCCTAGGTTTGACACATATGCTTGTAGACCTTCATATGTAGTGAGCACATATTTAGATATGTGTCAAACAAGAATTTATAGCCCTCTGACAAAATGTGGAGGGTTTTTTTTCCAATCCTTTTAAACACATTCACTATAGGTACCCATCACTGAAGTCTTTTTAAAGCATCCTGTATAACTTCAGACTGGATTGTTCTGTAGGATCTAATTCCCCAAGTTTTCCTAAATCTTGCTATACTCTATTCAAAAGAAGGTCCGTTGTAATAGCTTTTCATGCAAATTCTTCATTATCAAATTCTGGCTAGGAGATGGGATACTGTGAATTGATTTCTGAGTGAAGTAAATTCATGTTGATGTAAGTGGGAGCTCTCATTAAATTCTCCTTTGTCAGTCAATAGTTTGAAAACATTGCCATATTAAAATTAGTATGATAGAACTATTTGCATAATTAATACTAGGAAGCCTCTCAGCCATAAAGATCAAACAAGAATTTTCAGTTCTGTGGTTTTATTCCAATTTCAGGCCCTGATTTCTGAAATTGCTGCAAGACACAAAGAATTACAGGTTATTAGATAACTGTGAAGAAGGCTTTCTTTAAAATACTCCTCCATAGCAAATTACTTTAACACGAGGTTTCTTATTGCCTATATTAAATTCTCTTATTGATTAAGCTATTTGTAAATCTCAGAGCATTTTCCCCCTCAATATTAAAAAAAAAATGCTTAAAGGAAAACTGAGCAAAATAGATCAATTAAGTTTAGAGTTTATAGAAATAATTTTCTAAAATTGCAATACTCCTAATGATGACAACTCCTGAAGTATTGTCACTGATTTCTTTACTGCAATACAGAATATTTTAAATTATGGGAGGCTCTGTAAAAATTTCTGTAGTTTAGTAATCACAAACCAAAATACTATCAATGCAGAAATAAACAAACAGAAACAGATTTTCCAAATTGAACTTAAATTATGCTATAAACGTAGAACGTAGATGTGTAAAGCAGAAAGGATGGGTTTGTGATGAAGACTCTGGATTGGAACTTAGGGGAAATGTGTAAGTCCCACTTCTGTATCCTGCTAAAGGAATCATGAAGTATGACTGAGCTCCTGTTTCCAGCATGTAACAGGGCTCTAACTAGTTAAGCATCTTAGAAGGATGTGGTGGAGTTTTAAGCTTAACAGTTCTGGATACATGGGTTATGTAGTTTGACAAAAAGTTTCGGACAGTGCTCCTAAAGTCACAAGTATCACTTATTTAGTGTTTCAGCTTTTAAAGGAAAACTGGTGCCTATGGAAGTGCCCAGTATGTATCTATACCAGGATTAGTCACATAGCTCATCAAAGTATGCAGTATCATAAGCACAAGTTGAATGATATAATGACAATTATGACTGTTCACATCACATGTCAAACTTATTTAATTTTTTTTTATTTAACCTAGCCTTATCTACTTCACACATAATTCTGAAAATTAGCCTGGTCTGTTCTGCAACAGCAGTGTAGAGAAGCAATCAAATCAAGATAGTTATGTGGGCAAGTTTAACACTTTTTTGTTGTTGTTTCTTCATTTATTTATTTTTTAAAAACTTTTTCAGACTGGGTCTCAGTTTCAACAGTATTTCTTCAGTTGAGAATGGCTCTCTTAACAATGTACCTCATCTGAGGGAGCTCCACTTGAACAACAATGAACTTGTCAGAGTACCCAGTGGACTGGGTGATCACAAATACATACAGGTAAAGGTTATCATACTCAGAAAGTCAAGTTTATCAACTTCAGAGAGCAATTGTTGAAAGATTCCTAATGGTATTTGTGTGTTTATGCAGTCTTGAACAGAAAAGTGCACATATTTTTAACTTGATGCCAGTTTCATAAATGCTTGAATTATCAAGGAAATGTTGAATACAGCAGGAAGACTCTTATTCTGGTTTTTTTGTGGAAATGATTATGGAGGTGCATAGATCTGAATGTGTACATTTGTTGTCTCTGTGTGTCTGAGGGGCCACAACAAATATGGGATTATTTGTCTACTTTGGTTTCCTCTTTACTCAAAAAATAATTTCTTAAAGCATTTCTTCTGTTGGATTTTTTTTTATTATTATTATTTCTATTAAGTGACACTTTGCAACCTTTTCCTTGTTATCTCACAAAACAATGCCATCAGGAAGGCAAATAGACAAAATAGGCATTTCACATCACCAGTATTTTTGAGGTCCTTTTGGCTGGATATCTAGAAATATTGCCTCTCGGGAGAGATTTAAATCCATCTTCACCCAAACTAAGATTTTACAGGAAAGAAAACTCCCAAAGAATGAAGACTCCCAAATGTAAATTACCCCCTGCATATAGCTTGGAAAAGTTCTCCAGAAATGATGAATCTGGAGCAAAATAATATTCATCAGATACTTCATATCATCATTAGTGGTTACTTTGGCTCTAAGTCTTGTATAGTTGCACTCATGAGAATGAAAATATTAGAGATGGAGAGAAAAAAATTAGCATCAAATACAGTGTATTCACTGAATACTCTGTATACTGTGCATGCTCCTGAGCCATCGTACTGTATTAGTAATTTCACATCTTTGGCTCCTGTTTTGGTTACACTACCACCAGCTAACAGTAACATTATTAGACTGCCTTGCAGAGTGTGTGCACTTTCTGTAGAAATTATGTCAATTGGGTGTATGCTAGGTATTTAAAAAAGTAAACAGAGTCAAGGATTTGTTTGGAAAGGAGACACATTTGTATAATGTTTCCAAAACACATGTGAAACATTTAATATGAAATAATTTATCTTATTTGCCATGATAGCTCAATTTCTCACTTCAGTACTTGTATACTTTTCAGGTGGTCTATCTTCATAACAACAAAATTGCTTCCATTGGTATCAACGACTTTTGCCCTCTTGGCTACAACACCAAAAAGGCCAGCTATTCTGGAGTGAGCCTCTTCAGCAACCCTGTGCAGTACTGGGAGATCCAGCCCTCTGCTTTCCGGTGTATCCATGAACGCTCTGCAGTACAGATTGGAAATTACAAATAGATGTACAAAGATGGGGGTCGGTTGTGTTCCAGCTAAAGTGTCTGTCCTTATAGGCCTGTTCAAAAAAACGTTGCTAACAATTAACGCCAAATGCCAGAAACTTCACTTTAAAGTGGAGATGATCCATTGATGTAGAATAAATGAGACATTACAGATGTACAAGAGTGAGCATACCATCAATAAGAATTGCCAACTGTGCTTTAAACTGACTTATTTCAGCCTTTTTTCTCAGCATGCTTTCTGTGGCATTTTTCAGTTTGCTGAATGCTACAGGTTTTCAGATTCCACTGTATATGAAATTCGGAGTAAATATTTGTCAAGTTATGATATATTAAAAAAAAAAAAAAAGATAGCGATTGAGGTTATTTTTATAGCCACACACAGAGAAAAATAGCAGAGGGAAAAAAGACTCTCAAATCATCTGGAGACTTGAGAAGGTAAGAGTTACCTCCTTTAAATTTATTTCAAGCCCTGGAGGTTTAAAAATATCTACTATAACTCTAAGATAATTCTGAATGTATCTATTTAGCAGAGGCAAATAAAGTTGTTGCTAATGTCATTATTTTTTGGAAAAATAAAATAAATTCATATTGTACACATAGTTCTTTAAAGTTTGCCATTCTTCTAGAGCAATGCTATTCAGAATTAGCCTAACATCATCCTAAAGAACAAAATACTAAGTAGTCTGCAGTAAAAAACTTGCAACCTATATCTGGAGCTCGATGACTAAATTTCTCTAGTGCAAATCCTTCTCACCTTAGTTACAAGAGCAGTTTTTATGACTTTACTGCCTTGCAGAATATGGTATAAGGGTTTAGTAATTGTTATCAATCTATGTATTTATCTAAACAAAAAACCACAGCAGTTCACTTTTCACTTGTTCTGCATTGTACTTTTGTCAGCATCTTTTACTGGGTTTGATTTTTTTTTAAAAAGGAATTAATTGTGGAGACACGCAGGCTCCTCTGTCTGACAAATTCGTGGAATTTAGACTACAGAAGTAAAACCATAAATATAGAAATATATGAAGTTAAATAACTGCAACTGTGGGGACGTCATTTGTAGATGTATCTATTTAGAGTGATTTGGAACCCTCTGTAAATTGGGATCCTTCAACCCATACCAGCAGGTAGCAAGCACATCAAAGGTAGGCTGCACATTTCTACTGTCAATCTTCAAAGCTAAACGTATACTCAATAAAAACATCACCTGAAAAGAATCTTCTGCAGACTCTTAATACTCCATGGTCAATCTCTCTAATTTGTAAAACTTATATGTCATTTATATTAAAGAATAATGTAATACAGGCAAACTCCAAAGTGTTTGTCTTTCTTCTTTTGTTTTGATAGAATAACATCACTGTGTCAGAACTTTAATTAAGTCTTGAAAATTGAACATCTTAGGCATGGTGATCACTAAAGTAAGAATAAGTTGTGTGAAATTCTTTTGCCTCAAGGAACTTTTTCATGCCTAATTCTCATAGGTATTTTTTTTGAAGCAAACAAATATAGTCTTTTTATAGGTCTCATTTATTCAGTAGTAAATAATTGGAAATAATTATGACTCACTATAACCGCTGCAGAAAAAGCATGTTTGCACTCTTCTGAGCTATCTTCTTCATATAGTAGCCAATGATTTCTCTGCTTTCTATCTGTTTTTCTTCTGGGTTTCACATTTTCAGACAGTTATTTTTAAATAAAACAAACAGTACATGATATCTTTCTGTCATCAGAGGGAAAAGCCCTCAGAAAATCATCAGTTATTTTTCTTTTCCTTTTAGTTCTTGGTTGGATATCAGCTATTCTACAGAGACATCATGCAGAAAACTAAGCACTGGCATTTCAAATGAGAACAAAGACATTGTCTTAGCCTGAAAAATTCCACAGAGTTTATATGTACATGGTTACAGAGAGAGATTAATGCAAAAAGTAGTAACAATTACATAAAGCACCACACAAACATATGCCCAAACTTTCCATTTCTCCATCCATATTTTTAACATCTCACATGCTGAATTGGAACAAACTTTCAGTCCAGAACAAAGTATCTGAGTCTGGTCCTCCTCTATAATACCCATGTCAAGCTTGCTGCCTGCTGCTAAAGCCTAAGTTATTCCTCCTGAAATACATTCCCTTCTAACAACCACGGGCTGAAAAGATAGCAGGACTTTCCTGAGTATCAGTCCTTCTCAATGAAGCAGGATAAGCAAATTCTATGACAGGAGACCTAAGCAAGATCATGACAAATTTGAAAGGTAAACACACTGTTGGTTTTCCGTAAATTGTGCAGCCACACCAACAGTGTTTGACTGATGGGATTCTAGCCACACACAGCATCTGCAGAGACTTCAAAGCAGCAGGAAGCCCGGTACTTTTAAAGCTGCATTTCATACAAATAAAGAACAGATGGTTCTTCCACTTAAAAACAAAACAAGGAGAGAAAAAAAAAGAACAAATAAAAAACAAACAATCTATAAACAATTGGGTGGAAAGAAATAAGAGAACTAAAGTAGAAAGCCTTTGTGCCCTGCAGTGCATCCTCAATTTCATCGTAAATTATGAAAACAGTAAATGGTCACAACTCTTGGACTCAAACACATAAAGAAAAGTGCCCTTGTTTCCTGGCGCAGCCTAAAGCATCTTATCCCTTACTGCCAGCAAGGGTGTGGCCATCTTTTATTCTGGTTTCTCCTACAGCACATCAGGTTATAGACAGTTATCAGGTACTCCTATGCTGATGTGTAAGTCAATCTAATTTCATTTCCAGGTAAGGATCAGCTCTTAGATCCTTGGCATTAGAGTGTTGCTCTCATTTCCAAGACAATACATTTTTTTCAGTTACCTCCACCAACTGTTTCTAGAATTCTCTAAGCACAAAGTCTGGAAACAGCTCTTTGGCCCATATTTCGTTTGGGGTTTTTTTTGGGAGGTTTTTGTTTTTTGGTTGGTTTTTTTTTTTTTTTTTTTTTTTTTTTTTTTTTTTTTTTTTTTTTTTTTTTGCGGGGTGGGGTGTTTGTTTTGGGCTTTTTGGGTTGTATTTTTCTGAGCTGCTAATGAACCACTCTGTTATAATCTATTTCTTCTGATGTTAGCTATTTTTGAAAACAGGTAACATTTTCTACCTCACACATGTAAAAAATAGGAGAAAGCTGACAAATTGTGTTTGTTCAAAGCAAGCATTAACTTAATGTATTTCTAATATCATATGCAAAATAACTAAAAAATATTATGGACTTTCTGATCCCACCATTACTCTGAAGTGCCATCTAGTGTCACTGAGGGACAGTAACAAAGGTGCTGTTAACTAGTGAAAACGAGAAGAAAAAAGGTTTATGAGGCTTTATGGGAAGAGAGTACTCAAATTCGCATACTCTGCTCTATTGATTGTCTATTTTTATTAAGTCAGAGGTGCAGAGCTGTAAAATCAATAGTCTTTTTGTACACCCACAATCAAATATGCTTGCTTTGAACAAGGATGGGGTTTTGCTCATTCTCTGTATGCACACATTGTTCTGAAGTCAGTTTTGCTTCAGAGACTTGCCTACATCTGTGTTTTTTGGTTTTTATTCAGAAGAGTTGTCCTAATTTAGCTGAAATTAGTTCATCCAATAAAAAGGAAAATAAATTAAAGAGTCATGTTCGTGAAAAATGGCAGAGCACTGAAGGGGAAATACAGGCTGTGAGAAAATTGTTCAATATTAACTGCCCCATCTTCAAAATGAAATAGTAAAATTAAAAATAGTAGATAATTTTTTGCATAAAACACTATCTTAACAATGCTCCAGCAGCTCCATCTGCAAAACAACAAAGTTTCTATGGATGTCCTGAAAAGGCACAAAAACTGTTTAGCTGTTTGGATTACACTCAACACAAACATTCAAACAGTTAGACTCATCAATGGCTGCATTTTAAGTGACACAAACCAGCCTTTGGCCTCCCGCCCTGCTTCCTGCTCTGGAAGTTCAGGGCTGTTAGTGTGCCATAAGTGCATAAGAGGATCAGTCTGGCTACAGGAACTACGGAAGGCTGTTCACCCTCCCTGTTAAACCCCACACTTTCCTTTCTGAGATATAAAGAAGTGGTTTCTTCATAACTGCTTTGTCAGGCAGTTTTCCTTCTCAGTGTGTACATTATGCTGCTTGAAAGCTTTGGAGATTACCTCTATGTGGGTGTCTTAAGTCAGCAGACCAGAAGAATGTTAATGCTCTATTACTGCCTGCTTGGATTTGACTTAAATCTCCAGGAGAAAGAATGGAAAAAAACTATGAAAAAATTTAATTCCAATTATACACTTATTTACATATTTCACACATCTTTTTAGAGTACAGCAGAAAACTAATAACAAAATTACAACAGTGTGATGAGAAGCAGCGATGGTTGTTTTTCTATTTCCACGTGGCTTTCTGCGGCATGAAACACAGTGAAGAAGCTTTTGAAAAAGGGTAATAATTGTAGTCCTTGCATCTGAAAGCACCTATCCACATGAATAGCTCCAATATTTTCACTCAGAGGAGCTGAAAAAATACAGATGGGGATCAATTTTGAAGGTAAATTAAAAAAAAAAAATAGATGAAAAGATGCTGTCCACTTCTTAAATACAAAAGGCTGTTTTTAAACAAAGGAAAACTGAACTGTCTAAAACATCTCTGTCCTGGAAATTTTCATGACAGGAAATGTCCCACATACTTCCTTTGGCTCACACCCAGAAAGAGAGAAGGTGAATACTTGAAAATTATGATTCCTAGTCACAAATGCCATGGTATTTTGTCTAGATGCATAAATATTGTGATTGATAGATTGTGTTGTTCTTAGCTTTTGGCAGAATGGACAGTAGTATATATACTGCTTTATTCTGGATATTCCTCGGATGGAAAGATAGAATGTGCCCTCAGAAATGTCACTGATGATACAAAACTGGGGAGGGGGGTGGTTGTTGGCTGATAATCTGAAGGCTGTGCTCCCATTCAGTGGGACCTTGATAGACTGGAGAATTGGGCAGAGAGAAACCTAATGAGGTTCAACAAGGGCAAATTCAGACCCATGGGGAGCAATAGCTCAAAGTGCCACCAGACTGGGGGCTGCCCTGCTAGAAAGCAGCTCTGCAAGAAGGGGCCTGGGAGGGCTGGTGGATGACAAGCTGACCATGAGCCAGCAGTGCCCTTGCAGCCAGGAGACAGTGATACCCTGGGGTGCCTTGGGAAGAGTGTGGCCAGCAGGTCATGGGAGGTGATCCTGCCCCTCTACCCAGCCCTGGTGAGGCCAGTCCTGGTGCTGTGTCCAGTTCTGGGTTCCTCAGGACAAGAAAGAAAAGGAGCTACTGGAGAGGGTCCAGTGGTGGGCCACAAAGGTGATGGGGGGTCTGGCACATCTCTTTTATGAGGGGACTGGGCCAGTTTGGTCTGGAGAAGAGAAGACCTGACAGGGGATCTCATCAACATCTGTAAATATCTCAAAGGTGGGTGGCAAGAGAATGGTGCCAAACTATTTTCAGTGGTTCCCAGTGACAAGGAGAGGAGCAGTGGCCATAAATTAAATCACTAGAAGTTTCATCTCAACATGAGGAGAAACTTCTTTACACTGAGTGCGGCAGAGCACTGGAACACATTGCCCAGTGAGGTTCTGGGATTTCAGTCCCTGGACACATTCAAAATCCATCTGGACAAGTTCCTGTGCAACCTGCTCCAAATTGCCTTGGAGATTATCCAGTCCAGATATGGTCTGGATGATCTCTCAAGGTCTCTTTCACTT
Organism: Zosterops lateralis; assembly: GCF_965231275.1. Classification (NCBI taxonomy): domain Eukaryota; kingdom Metazoa; phylum Chordata; class Aves; order Passeriformes; family Zosteropidae; genus Zosterops; species Zosterops lateralis. The sequence continues at coordinate 30,647,725 of NC_139765.1, forward strand.
GTGATTCTCTATAAATTGTTACAATTTACATAACTTTCTAAATTCATATTTAACATGAAATCAAGCAAAATTATTCCAAGCTTTAATGTTATTGTCTCAAAAGCACTGACATATATATTTTGTGATAAATCATACCTACACCTTTTATTAATTTTCAATTAGTATATTAAAGCATATAATATATATTTGAATAAAAAAGCCTTAAGAATTTTGTTGCTATTTTTGAAACTACAAGTTTATACAAGTTACATTATTGTTTCCAGATGAAGACTTTAATTGAGATAAATTGGGCTAGTCATACTCTATAGAGTAATTTTTGAATGTAGTGGAAAATAGGGGCCATGTGTCTGCTACTAAGTGCATGTTAGAAAGCCCTCTCAACAGGAAAAACTCAGAAGCAATTAAAGCTGATCATGTAACATTTTGATGCTGAATCCTTTAATCTTTTAATTTCAAGGTATTGAATTTTTGTAGGAATCAAAAGCTTATAAAGAATAAATCAAATTCCAGAGTGTAGAAAAAAAAATTAAGATACATAAAATAATCTCAACATGAAAGACAGAATAATTCTAACTACTGCTTGCATATGCTAGAAACTCTAGACAATTGAAATGTTTCAAAAGGCTTATTCCTTTCTGAGAAAAAACCTTCAGAGGTTTGTTCATATACATCATTCTAACATGGAAGGATGCGTTGCAATGAATTGTTGAAACAAAGCACTGACTTTGAAGTGTTGGTTAATAGAGAGTGATTGAGAGATCCTAAACCTTGAGTGACTTAAGATTCCATCATACCATCAAGCAAATTAAAGAAAAAGATTTGCCTTTTGGCTATATTTTAGTTTTCTGTCCTTTGTTGCTCATTTTCAGCACCAATTTCTTTAAAGATATGCCAATCTTTTATATACAGAGGATCCTCTGCATGTGTAGATTACAGAGATGGAGAAGATTGTGTGAATTTTGTTTTATCAGATGGAGATAATTGGATTGGTATGCAAATACTTAAATATATTAGCTCTTTACTGCTGTCAAAGGACTAAATTACAATGAAGTAGTAATATTACCTCTGAACTGCCTTGTTAGAATTCTGACACACAGGATTGCCATGTTTCCTATCTTAGTGTGGGAATGGTCTCACACTATGAAAAATTGCAACAGCACAAGGATTTTAGATTATTCTGTAGAGCTGAGAAAGAAATGACATTAATAGGAATTGAAGAAGACATTATTCCGTTTACCAAAACTCTGTCCTATAGCGAAGGAAGCTGAGGATTCCTCCAAGCCCAGCTTCACCCCTCCTTACATTTCAAGTGAGGAAGTTGAGATAAAAGAGATTTCTAGCCGCTTGGTTACCTCATGAGCAGCTCCTGGGCTGGTATGAGAGCATGTAGTACATGAACACATGTGAACCTCATGATAAAAGCAATCCCAGCATTGGTACAGACTGGGTGATGAATAGTCTGAGATCAGTCCTACAAAGAGGGATTTTGGGATACTGATGGGTGAATAATTGGATATGAACCAGCAATGTGCACTTGCAGCCTGGAAAGTAAAACACATCCTGGGCTGCATCAAAAGCAGCACAGCCATCATATCCAGGGAGCTGATTCTGCTGCTTTTCTCCGCTTTTCTGAACCACTCACCTGGGGTTATGCCTACTGGGCTGGGATCTCCAGTACAGGAAAGAGCTGATAGAGGAGAGCCACAAAAAGGGTGAGAGGGCTGGGGCACTATTCCTGCAAAAAAATACTGAGAGAATTGGAATTTTCTAGGGAAAAAAAAAAATACTTAGGAAAGACAAAATTGAAGTCTTTCACTATATAAAGAAGGCTTATAAGAAAGACAGAGACTTTTTGCCACAGCCTGTAGTGACAGGATAAGGTGCAATGATTTTAAGCTGGAAAGATGGTAGAACTAGGTTGGATATGAGGAAGATATTCTTTAAATTAAGGCTGGTGAGACACTGGAACAGGTTGCTCAGAGAAGCTCTGGATGTCTCACAGCATTCAAAGCAGCATTCAAGGCCAGGATTGGGTTTTGTGCAAGCTGGCCTCATGGAAGGTGTCACTTATTGCAGGGAGGTTGGATTGCATGATCTCTAACGGTCCCTTCTAAACCAAACCATTCAGTGATTACAAATGCAATATCAGGGCCCTGAGTACACCAGTAGGCTCTCACTGCCATGACCATCTCTTCCAGAGTCTCTGTCCACCTAGATTTGTACCACTCATTGTCCAGGAGCTACATTTAAGCTCGATTCCTTGTCCTTTCCCTGAGCTTACAGCTGGCTTTCAGCAGGACAGAGCAGCTGTGCAGAAGGCAAGCTGGGAGCCAGCAGTTACACAAGACAGGGCAGCAGCCTCAGGACTGAGGTAACAGAGTCCCAGCACCCAATGAAGCACAGCAGAGCTGTTTGGGTGATTTAACCACGGGGGGACAACCATCCAGCAACAGATGCCCACTGGGAGGACAGGCTTAAGGTTAAGCTCAGTTTGCAAGTCAATAATATAGTGCCAGGTACAAAACCAGGTACAGCATACCTAGAACAGAGCTAGGACTGGGATTCAGCTGGAACACAGCTGCTGGACAATGGGTGGAGGCAGTGTGGCTGGAGAATGTGGATGAGACTGGAGTAAAATCTTCAACATCACCTGAGTTAGTTAGGAATCCCAATCTTGTCTTCCAAGGCCTTGGAAGGCACTTCTCTAAAAATGTTTTGATGTGAGTATGTGACAAGTCATTAGTGGTGGCTTTCAGGAGAAGGATTTCCTGCTAATTGGTAACACAAACATCTTCTTCCCTTCACCAAGCTTTGAATCAAAATGTTGTGAGCTATCACCTGCACATCTGTTCCCTACTTGCTTGAAAGAATGGCCCTCATGTGGGTTCCCTGGAAAAGTAACCATCCTGAAACAACATGCATCTGATGGGTCTCAGGGTTATTCAATTATGGTTGTGTTAAAAGGTCCATAAAAATGGCAAAGATTTAACTACTAAAACACAGTGTAAAAACCTTCCCTGTATGAGTGAAGTTATCACAACTATGTGATCCTAGGTCTCATTCTATTTTCATGAAATTGAATAGGAGCAATAGATTTGCTATACCACAAGTGACTAGTCATATTATCTGGGTCTATCTATCTATGGGGTAGGAAAATGGCCTAAATTAAAGTGTTGCTCACTGGTACTGCTGTAGCTAAGTTTGTGTCCTCAGTTCTACATGAAACTAGCTTTTCCACTTAAATATTATTACTCTGCTAAATCTTGGAATCAGATGCTGTTTCTCAAGCATATTTGTTTCTCCTTTAAAAATTAAAAATAGCCCATTGTAACTTCTTCAAAACCCTAGTGTGTGGCAAAAGTGTATATAAATACACACATGCAAGCACACATAAATTTTACAGAATCACAGAATCACAGAATGTATAGGTTGGAAGAGACCTTCAAGATGATCAAGTCCAACCCATGTCCTAACACCTCCCCCAGATCATGGCATTGAGTGCCCATCTAGTCTTTCTTTAAACACATCCAGGGATGGCGACTCCACCACCTCCCTGGGCAGACTATTCCAGTATTTAAGCACTCTTTCTGTGAAAAAACTTCTTCCTAATATCCAACCTATATTTCCCTTGGTGCAGCTTGAGACTGTGTCCTCTCCTTCTGTCAGTTGCTGCCTGGAGAAAGAGACCAACCCCCACCTGAATACAACCTCTCTTCAGGAAGCTGTAGAGAGTGATAAGGTCACCCCTGAGTCTCCTTTTCTCCAGGCTAAACACTCCCAGCTCCCTCAGTCATTTTTCATATGGCTTGTTTTCCAAGCCCTTCAGCAGCTTTGTTGCCTCCTCTGGACACGTTCAAGCATCTCAACGTCCTTCCTAAACTGAGGAGCCAGAACTGGACACAGCACTCAAGGTGTGGCCTCACCAGGGCCCAGGGCAGGGGAAGAATGACCTCCCTGCTCCTGCTGGCCACACCATTCCTGATGCCCTTGGCCCTCTTGGCCACCTGGGCACAGCTGGCTCATGTTCAGCTGCTGTCACCAGAACCCCCAGGTCCCTTTCTGCCTGGGCACTGTCCAGCCACACCATCCCCAGCCTATAACACTGCAGGGGGTTATTGTGGCCAAAAGGCAGGACTCAGCACTTGGACTTATTAAACTTCATCCTATTGGACTCTGCCCATCCATCCAACCATTCCAGGTCTCTCTGCAGAGCCCTTCTCCCTTCCAATAGATCTACACACGCTCCCAGCTTAGTATCATCTGCAAATTTACTAATGAAAGACTCAATGCCCTCATCCATGTCATCAATAAAGATATTGAACAGAGCTGGCCCCAGCACAGACCCCTGAGGGACACCCCTGGTGACTGGCTGCCAGCTGGATGCAGCACCATTCACCACCACTCTCTGGGCCCGGCCATCCAGCCAGTTCCTAACCCAGCAAAGAGTGCTCCTGTCCAAGCCCTGGGCTGCCAGCTTTTCCAGGAGTGTGCTGTGGGAGACAGTGGCAAAGGCCTTGCTGAAGTCTAGGCACTCAACATCCACAGCCTTTCCTGCATCCACCAGGTGGGTCACCTGGTCATAAAAGGAGCTCAGGTTGGTCAAACATGACCTACCTCTCCTAAACCCGTGCTGGCTGGGCCTGATACCCTGGCCATCCTGTAGATGCTGCATGATGACACTCAGTATGAACTGCTCCATTACCTTACCAGGTACTGAGGTCAGGCTGACTGGTCTATAATTACCAGGATCCTCCTTCCCACTCTTTTTGTGAATGGGTGTCACACTGGCCAGCTTCCAGCCATCTGGAAACCTCACCAGTGAGCCAGGATTGTTGGTAAATGATAGAGAGCAGCTTCACAAGCTCGTCTGCCAGCTCCCTCATCACCCTGGGATGGACCCCATCTGGGCCCATGGATTTATGAACATCCAAATGTCTCATCAGTTCTCTGACTGCCTCCTCCTGGATAACAGGAGGACCATTCTGCTCCCTGATACCATCTACCAACCCAAGAGGGCAGTTATCCTGAGGAAAAGTTGTCTTTCCACTGAAAACTGAGGCAAAGAAGGCATTAGACACCTCTGCCTTCTCCTCATCTGCAGTTAGTAAATTCCCTCCCTTATCCATGGAGAGCAAAGGTTGGCCTTATCTTTTCTTTTACCATTAATATATTTGTAGAAACATTTTTTATTATCCTTTAGAGAAGTCACCATTTGGAGTTCAAATTGAGCTTTGGCTTCCCTAATTTTTTTCCTACATGCTCTAGCAGCCCCTTAAATACTTCCTGAGGAACCTGACCCTCCTTTCAAAAATGATACATCCTCTTTTTATCCTTGAGTTCCTCTAAAACCTCCTTGCCTATCCTGACAAAGGCTGGGTGTTTGCTTCATCAACTCATCTTTCGGCACACAGGGACAGTCTGTTCCTGTGCCCTCAAAATCTCTGTTTTGAAGAACACCCAGCTTTCCTGAACTCCTTTGTTTTTAGGGCTGCTTCCCAAGGAACTCTCTGAATAAGTCTCCTAAATAGGCTGAAGTCTGCCCTACAAAAGTCCAGTGTAAGAGTCTTATTGGTGTACCTCCTGATTTCACCAATTATTGAGAACTCTGTAATTTTATGATCCCTGTGTCCCAAGTGGCCTCCAACCACCACATCTCCCACCAACCCATCTCTATTTGGGGACAAATTTTGAGAAAATTTGGAAACCATGAAATTATAAATTGATGAAATTCGAATTGTGGATCAGGGCATGTCATCAAACCTTAGGACCTGAATGCCTACTTTCACATTGATGGCTTAGGTTATATTCCAGAGTCCAAAGCTACATTTGTGTTATTAAATGAAATCATGCCATTTTCAAAGTCTGGAACATGAATTAGTCCCATCTCTGTTGTAAGGTTTTCTTGTCTTCTGAAACACAGTGGCTTCATTTAACCTCTCTGTTGAAAGTGATAAATCCCAAACCCTGGCCAAGGATTGTTTAGTTCAGGCTAGACTAATGCAAAAAACCATTCTGATATGTTATAAATATATAATATTTTATACAATAATTTTTTACATTAATATTTTTTGTTTATCTACCCAACTATTGAACATGATGTTAATCTGCCTGTTATCTGAATGCTTTCTTCACTTTTTCTTCTCATTCAATTATAATGCTTTCTGCAATCCTTCACGATAAAGTTTATCTCTGGGTTTTTTATATCTTTGAACAGTTGATAATATGGCATTCTGATCTGACTGAGACTTAGGAAGAATTACAGTATTTGATTGCCGTACTTTACTTTCCATACCCACAACCCAAAAGCCATTGCAACCCACTTGAGAAGAGAAGGGAAGGGAAGGGAAGGGAAGGGAAGGGAAGGGAAGGGAAGGGAAGGGAAGGGAAGGGAAGGGAAGGGAAGGCATTCCCTCTGAGTTAGGTTTCTATCATTGCTCCAAAAAGATGCAGCATTTTTCAAAATGCTGTTCTATTTTGTATCATAATGTATTTATATTATATATATATATATGTATATATATATATATATAAAAAATGAAAGCATTTAAAGATCTACTGGGAAGCTAAAGGGCCAGGTGTTGATTCCAGTTTTGGTCCAATTCAGTTTATCATTTAACAAACAGATAGACATTTATAAAAATATACAGATAGAGAATTATTCAAATATAATCTCTAGGCGCTTGCTGAAGTCTGAAAAAAATACGAGGTGAAGAGAAAACAATTAGGCAAGGTAGACAGAGGTCTGAAATCTACGGGAGGTGAAAAAGTTTAGTTGGGAAATGCTGTATTCTCCTTAAAACATTGCAAGATGAGGGAAAAGTTAGTGCAGCTGAGCCATTCTCGAGTTGGATGGAGATCAACTTAAACCTTAAGCACATTTGTGTCCATCAAAATAAGTTTCTGAACATCTGTGACACAAATGTCTTAAATAGTTCCTCTCCAATCCAATGTATATGACTTATACAGTTATATATGAAAAGCTTTGCTTGACTGAAAAAAAGAAAACTGTTCAGTGAGGCTTCAGGTGATGGTCTAATGGAATCAGAGAACTGTCTTCTAAATTTTTATTTGATCTTTCAGAAAATTGCTTATTTTGGCTTTTTTACTACTGTGATTTTTAGAGGTGGTAAGGAAATGGAAAATACCTTTGGGTTAATGGATCATGACTGCTTCCAGACTTGTACATCCCATTTTGCTTGGCTCTATTTCTGCAACATTTCATTGCAGATATTCTGCTGGATACATGGCTAAGAGAAGACTGTGGAGAAAACTGCTTCAGAATAGTATTCAGACAATTTTCACAAAGTGGGGCTATTACTTAGGAGACTGATTTTTTCCTAGACTGGAGCTCCAAGGACACAATTTAGGTTCCAAAAGATAAGTGTCTAATATCATTCTAGATTGCTTATATGTGCCTGGCATCCTGCTGCTACTTCAGGACAGGACAGGCCTCCTCAGAATCCTGAGTCACAGTAGCCAGACTCCCTTGGCTGTGCTGTACAGCCCAGGGCATGTCAGAGAGAAGTTAGATGTCCTTGCACCACCTGACTGAAACCCCTTGACGACAGGCAATTGCCTAAATCCAGGTGTCTTGCTATTAAGCACTGTGAAGTTCTCTGCTTTGCTGTCAGCTACCATTTGAAAAGGGCACAAGAGTTAACGTCCTCTCCCATAATCTATAACGGTGGGTTGGACACCTGAGAGCCTCTCAAATAATACTGGATGCCTACCTTTAGGTAAGTGAATATTGTTGTAGTGTCTGTATTGGGGAATTGAATCACTCCCCAGGCTCCACCACTGTTTATTACATCCCCACTGATCTTGAGGAGTGCCTGAACTCCTATCCCACATGTAAACACCTGTGTTTGCTGTCTCAGTACCAAAACGTCAGATACATCACATACCTGACACCGCTTATAATAATAGATAGTCTTCATCTGGCAGAGAAGTGGAGGCAATCTTAGTGGGATTTAAGGAGCAGTAACTTAAAAAAAAAAAAAAAAAAAAAAAAAAAAAGTTGCTTTTCTAATGGGAAATTTGATTTTAGATGATTTTAGCAGTGCCATGTGGCCTGTAGTAAAGCATTACTAGAGTTTCTTAGCACTGCACAATTCCTAAGATAAAAGGTGTTTCATACAGCATGAGGTTAATCCACTCTGGATCTCCCTATAAAAAATAAAGACAATTAAATCACTGGATTGGAATCTGTGGTTGCCAAAGCTGACCATGGCCAAAAGAATATTTCCAGCCAGTCTTTCAGAGGAGTTCCATGTCTCCAAACAGGAAAAGGATGAATAAATTCATCTGGAAGGAAAAAGTTGTAAGAAAAATAAAAATATTTGTATTTTAAGATAATTTAAGACTGTGTCCTCAAATACCTCATTTCTTGATATAACACCCACAAAAAAGCCAGTTTTAACCATAATTTGCTTTTTTTCACTTGAAAAGTAAAATGTAAGTAGAAGGGGGAAAAAAATTATGAGACATAAAGAAAAAAAAAAGGTTAGGATTAAATATCAGTGTCCCTGTACATATTAGTAATAAGGGGAAAAATAAAACAGTTTCACTGAATATGTCAGTGACAGATCCACAGGTAGCATGGCAGAAGATAGTTGGAAGAAGATAGAGATTTTGATGAGCAAAAGAAATTACAGTAGTGTTATAGAAGTACAACAAAATATACACAAGACAATGGTTAGCAAAGGAACATGAATAAAAATAATAGTTTTCTGCATTAGGAAAGGAATAGGTCTGCTTTTTCTTACTGATATATTTTTATTATGTCATGTACTAAAAGGAAAAAAAATAAAAATGTTTGATAGTGAGAAATATTTTGAGATTTAGTTGTCGTAATAGTTTGTAATTAAACATCATGGGAAGATATGTAAGAGATTTTTGGTTCATTTACAGTCCATTTTCATGAGCCTAGGAATACCAGAACTCTGATGTGGTGTTACAGTTCATGCATTTTAAACAGGTAGATGCTGTCTCTACCTCAAGGCTATTAACCTGCCACCAGTCCTAGGGAAAATAATGTAAAAGTTTCATACAGCATTCAGGTGGTAATGAACTAAGTGACAATTAATAGATTCTAGTAGGTAGCCAATGATATAATAGATATTTTCTATCGAGCTTTACTTGTTCATGAGGCCTTAAACCTGGTAAAAGCATCTTCTGTAGTTGCAGTCGATTTGTCCAAGGTGATTCATTTTAGAAATGGCAATGGATTTAATTTTTAGAAGCTGCATATTAAGTGTCTCCCAAACTGTCCCACCTTCATGGCAAAGATGATTTATGACTTAGTGGATCTGTTTAAGTCCAGGGTCACATAAATTAGCAGAAGGCTGTATTCTGGTTGTGCAGCAGAATCCAGATGATTTCACATCCTTTTTGACCTTAAGATGTAGTGATCTGAATGCAAACAGACATTGATAATGCGTAGATTCTGGGAAGGTGCTTAGCACCCAATGATTTTCAAAGCAGATCTATGTTGGTACAGCATTAGCATATACAAATAAAAGGTGGTGAACTAACCAAGTTTGCCAAGTCCAACCCTTCCTTTTCCATAAATTGTCTGCACCGTTTACAATAGAGAAATACAGAGATGCTGCTATAATTTTTTACCTGTAACCAAAATTTACTGGAAAATTCAACAGGTCCTTGAGATACTCTTGGATTCTTTACATTAGGAATCATTTGAATTGTCTCATTCTCCAAGGTCACCTAGTTTTCTTTTATACATGGATCAGCAGATTTTAAATGCTATGGCAAAACATACAGAACATATTAAGGCATCTGTTTAAGTCTGTTTGAAAACAGACTCTTGTCTTCATGTTTAGTCCTCGTCAAAAAAACCCCCAACTTTGATCAGACTTTGGATCAACTCAAAGAAATTTTCCTGCTGCCCATTTGAATCAAATCAAAAACAGTCTGAAAATCAACAGAGAGGAGGATAACAGTACTAGAGTATGGACACTGTCAAGTTTGAAGCAAAACAGTGAGCAGTCTTTCGGAAGGACAAAAACAAGACTCATGATCAACTGAAATATCTGTTGTGGTCTGCTAATAGGTTGTAACACTATTACCATTTTTGTAAGTTTCCAAAGCTGGTATTTCCTTTTTAGGAGAAAGGAAAAGAGGGATTTGTATCACCACAAATTTTGTAATGTTTATAGTATGTGCTCTAACACTTTCCATTTAAATGTAAGCCCAGTGTAGAGGCTGAAAAAAAAATTTCAATTAGGAGGAATGGAAGTTTTCAGATGAAAAAATAAGCACCTAAAGCCTCCAGAATCTGGAACTGAATTGTTTTTAGTGGAACTCATAAAAGATGAGTCAGCCTTCAGTAATATTTTCAAAATGCTGCAGAACTTTACAGAAATACTTAAGTAATTGTTCCTGGAGATTAGTGCCAATATCATATTTTTGTTTATTCACCATATATAGGCTAACAGGATGTATATTTACTGTTTAGAAACATAGAAAACATCATGTATAAACACTATGTTTTGTCTCTATAATTAAGTGGTTTGCTGCATGGTGTCCATGGAACAGCCTTTTCCGCTAATGGAGGTTTCTTAACCTCTGCTGCAGGTAGCCAAATAAAATGAACTAACCTTCATTTCATCTTGAGAATATTTAGTTTAAATTTTGAGTGGCCAGAGGAAAAACCTCACTGTTCATTTTATGTGGTAGTGTGAAAAGTTCCATGAGGAATTTTTCTGGAGCTATGTGTTCCCATGGCAAAAACACCCCACTCCTGATACTGGGTGCCCAAATCTCTTGGTTCTGTGTACCGGGTGTGTACACAGGTTTAAGATGAAAACAAAGCAGCAGTTGGTTTAGATATTATCTGTTAAGTTTTGGTAACCTTAGTGTTTTGGGGAAAAGGGGACTAAAAGCAAATAGATTGGGATGCACTTCCATTTATGCAGAAGTGCATAGAAGCTATAAAGAAGGCAGTTTTACAAGAGAGAAAAAGCAGAGAGGATATCACTGATGAGTGTAGAAACAAAACGGTGGCACTGTAACTCAATATTTGATGGCTAGATCTCAGTCAAATTGATACACTTGCAGTGAGTTCTGCTTTCAGATTCTTTCATTACAGTCTATTAGACTTGGCCATCTCCAGCCATGAAAATATGAATTTAAAAAAAAAAAAAAAAAAAAAAAAAAGAGTTTTGGATTACATAAAAGAAATATTCCTATTCTTATATCAAAAGAGAAAGAAAATTAGATTATAATATGTTTTGATCATATTTCCCATCAAAGAAAGATGAATAAATAAGGTACAAAAGAAAATAAATTTTAAAGAAAATAAATGTTAAACAGCACAGTAGTTGTAAAGGTGAAATATTAATATGTCCTGATATCATCAGTGTGAAGCATATTCATAGCCAGTTTACAGCTTAGATGACATAGGTGAATTTACAAAATATTTTGTTTATTCCTTGGAAATTATCTAGCCTTCATTCACATGCTGTTTAATGACTTCTGAGAGCTACCAAAAGAACCCCTGTACAGAACATAAAATAGGGCCAGAAAAAAAGAAATCACCCAACCACAGTTCTACACTCTGCTGCAGAAGAAGCATTACCTTCATTTGCTGGGTTGTAGTGTGTACCTGCTCTCCCAAACAGGGGTTTATGAGGTTAGAACTTCATAAGTCAGAACAGTAAGATTAGGAAAAGCATAAAAAGGATGCCAAAGGGACAATATTAAATAACAGATTGGAGAGATGGTAAAAATTCAAAAGGGAGGATACTCTGTTGCTTTATATCTTAACCTCAGAAGGCATGTGATTCTTTATCTTGACTCTGCAATTTCCATAGCTAATTTAAAACAGTCAGCAAGACAGGAACTATATGAATGAACAAGTCTCAGCTGAACTTTATGTGACCCAAGCTTTTACCATATGTTAATTTCAAAACATCATCAGTTTGCTTAATAAAATTTGTAAGCTATAAAGATATCCATGTTTTGTATTTCTGTTATCAGGATGAGAAAAAGGATGTATACTTGATATACAGAAAAACTGTTTCATAAGTACAACTGTGCCAAAAGCATATTGAGCCCGGATTATCCTATACTTGCAGCCAATATTCAAATCTATTTGTACTGCAAATGCAAAACTGTACGTGTTACTGAGAGTTTAAAATACATATTAATTTATCATTATATTGGGCTTGTCCTTCAAAACAAATCAATATTCAGAGAAAGCACAGTTAGTGCCTTTCCTGTGATTTTTTATATTCGCTTTACAAATATTATGCACTACTGCTCACCTTCATATACATTCTTCCATAGAACTAATCTTGACATTACCTTAAACATTATCTCTTTCTGTATGATTTTTTTTTATTCCAACTGATCTCTTGCTGAGTGCTGCTGTTTGTTGCTACATTTGCAGTCAAGTCACAGTTGAGGTTTCCTTGGTCAACTAAAGCTAATGAAGTAGTTTTCAGATAAATATCATTCTGTGCATGAGAAACTCCATCTGGTCTCCATTTCTCCACATGCAAAACAACCGCAGCTTTGTCCACTTTTACATTTCTAGTCCTGATACCATGCAGCTTTTCACTTAGATTAATTCACTGTTGCAATCCCACTGCTTCACATTCACTCCTTGGCACCATTCAAGTAGTAATGTAGTAACAATCTGTCACCAATGTGTTTCCCAGTGTGTAAATGGTTCTCCCACACCAGGGGGACAGGCATGATGTCAGAACATCAAAAACATAACATTCACTCCCTGTGGGCTGCACCAGCACATGGCACTCTGTGTTAAACAAATTTGTTTCCTAATTGGGGCATTGCAGAAGCACAGAGGTCTGTGTTTGTTGTCTTTCCTGTTTTTGGTGAAGGACACTGGTTTTTCCCTGCTCCCACTGACCTTCACTGCTCTGGAGACTGAGATGCATGAGCAGAAAATTTTGGGAGAAGCTCACATCCAGGCTCCTATTCAGGAAACTGATAGGGTTCTCCAGCCCAGACACATTCTGTACCATGACTTTTCATAAAGACATTAAGTGGAAAGTGGACAAAACCCCTGAATTTCTACCCCCAACTACTACAGTCAAATGCAACTGAACACACAAGACACTTAAATGGCTTACGCATACTTTCTATATGCACATTTGACATTTGTCCTATCCAAATCTATTTTAAAAAGATGCTTCTCATAAAGAGGAAGACATCTTCCATTTAGAGATAAAGGAAACTTCTTATGGAAGAATTAAGATCCAGTTTAAACTGTTACTTTCTTAATGTATTATTTTTTGACATTGCCTGGTGAAAGTAACATCTCATCCAAGCCTTAAGATGCATTCTTGAACTATATCCATGGAATAAGAAACAGACAACATACAGCTGAGTAGTTCCAGATTCTGAAAAGCAGGAGAAAGCTGTAAGTGCAAAATGAACCAATGTATAAAGTGAGTTTACAGTAACTGCTCAAACCCCATTCCTGGGATGTGTTTTTATTAAACAAACATACATTCAACCACCAAAGAAAGTCTCCAGACCAAATCAATTCCCATGGTTTCCAGAAGAATCTTTGAACTCAATATATAATCTTTGAAGTCAGTATGTAATGTGGAAAAGGGTATGATTCAGAGACAATTTTTGAATCTGATCCTTAGGCTAAAGTTTTTATTAAGGATATTTTACTGTGGTCATAAGATAGTTAAAGAAAAAGGCAGAAAAATGAATGAGTCACTTGGCTGAAGAAGAACAGCAGCATTGAGGTCTGGATGCTATGTGTTAGCTCATGTCTAGCAGTATAAAATAAGTTGGAAAACAAAAGCCTGTTTGCAATTTATTTTACAGTCTAACAAGTTTTCCCTCTAAAAAAAAAAAATAAAAAAATCTTTTATAAACCTGTAGATTTCTGACTTCCTCAGGTTTGTGAAATATCATTCTCTGATCCCACAGGAGGAACAGATGGGTTGTCCTTTACGAAATATGGTATCCACCTGCACTTCATTAGAGAGCTGCATTTTTGTACATGCCACACCACAAGATCACCATGATGACATAGCAGCTTCAGAGAACAGCGTGACTAGGGCTTTTTTTTTTTCCCTCTTGTAACACAGAGGATCTGGCAGACTTTTACCTCCTGACACTGTTTAGAGCATATATTGGTCGATACAGTCTCTTATTGCATCTGCTCTGGGAATTAAGGAGAGCAGCTTGAAGGCAGTAAGGTAAGTGCTGCTGCATGCTTTAACTGTAATGTTCAGCTGTTTAAATGTAGCTGCAATGGAAATGTGAAAACATGACAGCATAAGTTTGCCAATTTGTAAATTGAGCACAAATCAACAGTTGCTTAGTCGATTCACTTTCTCAGTTTCCTTAAAACAACTCACATATTTTGTACATCAATGTTGCAATTTTTTACAGTCTGTTTTGTTCTACATCGGAATAAGATTTGACATGGAGTACAAAGAAGTTTATGAGAGTACTCACTGTTTACTTTTTTCATTCATAATATTAGTGAGAGCTCTGTAAACCCCATTCGCTAAATCATTTTTCTTCATTCTACAAAAAGACAACGTATTCTGATATTTAAATAATTAATCACATAAACAATGAGAGGGAAACAGTTTAAATTTCTAATTAATTTTACAGCACATTTAAAATATACTAGTGAAACTTTTAAAAAATATAGTCTTTTGCAAACTGTGCAAGAAGTTAAACTACAGAATTAACATTGATTGACTGTTAATTTTATATTTCTTTTGTTTCACAATACCTTACTGATTAAGGAAAAATAGACAAGGTTAAACATAGTTTGCATAGTATTTCTACCTTCATGTAGCAAGCATTTTCCCAAAATCTTGGATTTACCATTTAGTATATTTTGGCAAGTTGCCCAAGCAACTTCATAACTATTTTCACAGGTATTTTGCTACACAGCTGCTTAGAACAGACACAGACAATTAGCTAAAGAATGTTTATGTTGTAAGACAAACATCTAAGAATGTATTCTGATTTTATCTTTTGGATTCCTTTAGTTCAGTGCAACAAACAAGCATGATCTATTAACCTTTTACACTTCTGACAGTGAAACATTCAGATACCTGAATGAGAAATGCATGAATAAAACAAGTTAAATAAATTTCCTATTTACTTTGCTTTTTATGTCACACACATGCCTATATGTCCTTGAACTACAGAATTGTCATATAAATCTGGAAACATTTTTGATAAATTAATTCAAAACACTTGCTATCTAACATTTTAGTTACTTTCAGGGTTCTGCAAAGCAGTAAAACTTTGTACTCTATTTAAAGGACTGTAAGACTATGATATTAGTAATGAAACTTAGCATTACAAATATAATTTAAAACTTGAAAAAAATAGAATTTAAATTTGAAATGTCCATGATATTTTAAAACTATAAAATTATGGAGGTGTGTAAAAAATGTCACAGTAAGGCCAAAGAGTGTAATCCAAAGAGTTAATTACACTCTTTTTATACTTTGAATACTGAAGCACTTGATTTCCTTTCTTTAATGTTTAGCACCTAAATAGGACTGACTTTTGAGATGAATTGTGTTACTGCAGTATTTGCTTTCAGACGAGCTGTACTTATTTATGCCAGCAGGGGACTAAAGGTCGAGCTCATGTTCATGTTGCACGTTCTCATGCAGTAATGAAAGACAGGCAAAGAAAATTACACTGACAACTAATATTTAAATGATTATCCTGGGGTTTGTAATTAGGTAAATGTGATGGAATCAACACCATGGAGATTATATACAATCAGATTCCTTTTTCAAGGGATAACTACTTAATATCTAAGCAGTGGAACTTTATGGGTTATGGAGTGGAGGTAACATAAGAAGACTTTTTTAAAATTCTTTGTGCTGTACTGCATGAGATCAATAGGCTCTGCCTAAAGGAGATTGTTATCTCACTAGAATATTATGTGGCTTTTAAGTCAATAGAAACAAAGATATTTAGAATTAGGGAAAAACTTGTAGCTATGGCCCTACACTTTAACATTTTAAAGTCCTCTGTGTAACAATTCCAATAGCAAGACTAACTTACTCTGCTGGAAGATTGCCCAGCTCTGAGATCAATGTCTTTTGGTGTGTTTACAGGCTTCACATACTTTCTGAAATTCCTTGAGAAAAAATGGTTTTAAGGATTTTCTTAATCCTCTCATTCTCTGAACAGTAATTGAGTACTTGGAGCTTTGTCTTGTACTGGTGAAAATCAAAGTAAGCTCACTGACTTTACTGATTCTAGACCTACTCTTTCCCAGCAGAACATCTATCTAGCCAAATAAGAGGTATAAACAAGATACTAGACTTCACAGATTAATTGGCATCTTGGGGAGTATCTGATGAGAAAGCTATGGCCTTAAAAAATTAAGTGACCCCACTTATACTGAATCACCAACATTTCCAAGGCCACTAAATGTCATTTTACTGTATGTGAACTGAAAGACTAACTATGTGAAATCAGTGTTCTTTTGTTCAATTGATTTAAAATGGGCATAACCAACACCTCTGTTGTATAGAGAATTTGCAAAAACATTTTCACTGTCTGAAACCCAGTAATTTCAGGTCCACTGTCAGATTCCCTCATTTCAGATCCACTGCACACATTTGCAGTACTGGTTGTTTGGCATGTTAAAGATAATATGCTTTATATTCCAATTAGTTTGTTCTTTAGGTGACTATGAGACTTAGCAGACCATGCTTTACAGAACATAATCCATGAGAAAAGAAGCTTTCAAGCTACACACATTTTAACAACATACAATGCATGAGAGCACTACTCTCTGTTTTAACTTCCCTGTCTCTTTCAAACTTAAGTCAAAAAGCCACATGTTTAGACATGAGACAATTCAGCACATTAGGAATGGTTGATAGAATTTAAATGGTGGAACTGCCCCTGAACATGGCCTTCAGCAAAACTGAAAACTTCTGTGACAAGTTTAAAAACTTTGTACTTCAGCGTCTTTCTTGTGACTTAATCAATGAATGAAGAAAGATATAAAGGAAGTTCTACTTACAACAGCAAAATGGCCAGCAATTTTGCATTACAAAGGAAGATTATACAAGACAGAGGCAGTAATATAGTAGTAACAATGTAATACTAGTAACTCAATATTTTTTCAATGTAATACTCGTAACCCAATATTTTTTTCTACATTAAAAACTTTAAATAGGAACCATAATTAGTTTTTAATTATATTTTTATGTGGTAAAATTTCAAATATTGCTGAAAGAGATAAAGAATTAAAGTTTTATTTTGTTTATTCCCTTTCACCATACAGGAACAAGACACATTAGAAAGATGACTTTAAACTCCCTACCTGTTTTTCTGCTGCTGATTAGTGGCATTTTTTGCCAATATGACTATGGTCCTGGAGATGATTATGGTTATGATCCTTTTGGGCCATCTGCAGCAGTCTGTGCTCCAGAATGTAATTGTCCTTTAAGCTACCCTACTGCTATGTATTGTGACAATCTCAAGCTGAAAACCATTCCAATTGTACCAAGTGGAATAAAATACCTTTATCTTCGAAACAATATGATTGAGGGAATTGAAGAGAACGCATTTGACAATGTAACAGACCTACAGTGGCTGATCCTGGATCACAACCGTTTGGAAAATTCAAAAATTAAGGGAAGAGTCTTCTCTAAACTAAAGAACCTGAAGAAACTTCACATCAACTACAACAATTTGACTGAAGCTGTTGGACCACTTCCCAAAACTCTAGATGACCTGCAATTAAGTCACAACAAGATAACAAAAGTCACTCCTGGTGCACTTGAGGGGCTGATGAATCTGACTGTCATTCACCTCCAGAACAACCAGCTGAAAGCAGATTCTATTTCTGGGGCTTTTAAAGGCCTGAATTCACTTCTGTATCTTGACTTAAGCTTCAATCAACTTACAAAGCTACCAACAGGGCTGCCTCACTCCTTGCTCATGCTCTATTTTGATAATAACCAGATTTCCAATATTCCCGATGAGTACTTCCAAGGTTTTAAAGCCCTGCAATATTTACGTTTATCTCACAATAAATTAACAGATGCTGGAATACCAGGTAATGTCTTCAACATCACATCACTAGTTGAGTTGGATCTTTCCTTCAATCAGCTGAAGAGCATTCCAATTGTCAGTGAGAACCTGGAAAACTTCTACCTCCAAGTCAACAAAATTAACAGTAAGTTAAATTTGCACATATTCATTAACATTTACCACAGACTAGATACTGATGGCCAGTGCAAGTATCTGAAATAATAGACGAACCAGTCTGAGAAAATAGTACTGGTTAGACTGTTAGCACACTGACATTTACCTTACAGTTGTCCACATGCATGTTAAAAGGCAGATATTTACCTAATAGCCACTCAATGTATCCTTCAAATGGGAAATTAATGTTTTCATACTAATGTGGATCTTTTGCTCAAATTCTCATCTTATGTAAATTGGAGTGACTACATTGAAGCTAATGGAGCTGTCTTATAAAATTCAGAAAAAAACTGAAAAGTTTGGTGCAAAAGATGTTCAGAATTCTTAAGCAGACAAAAAGAGAGATATGTCAGGTGAGGATCTGACTATGGTAACCTTTAGGGAGCTGGTAGTCAAAATGCTGGAGGCATGAGAAAGGGAGAAGACAACAAATTCATAAGGTAGCAGGCACAAAATGCAGTGAAAAAGATACATCAAAAAACCATTTGCTTCTTTTCTCCCTTGCCTCATGCAGTCTCCCTCTAAACCTATCTTGAAATACAAAGAACTGCCCCTGTTCTTTCTTTTCATTCCTGTTTCGCACATTATATGATCAACTGGCATGTTTGTCTCCATTCACATATGATTTCAAAAGTGTTCCTTCTGAAGTCAAGAAATGTCACACCTTGCATGAGACCATGAAGGTTTCTGCTGTGACAGGGCTTTTCCACCAAGGCTGTCCCATTCCTGGGTTGAAAAGGAGGTGTTGCAGAGCTGGAGAGACTCATCATCACATCAGAAGTTCTCCAGCTGTACCTCAGCTGTCTCAGTGGAAGTCCCTGATGGAGGGGGAGATATGGTGAATATAACTGTGGTTCTTTAAGAGGATTTATATCATCTTGTTGGCTGACATAAAGTAAACCACAAAATTCTCCCTTGTGTTTGCCTACTTGTATCCATCAAGGATTAAGAGTATCAGTGTTAGCTGCTCCATATATAGCTAACTCCATGGAGATGTAGCCTCTAAAACCAAATATTTTTAGTGCAGATCTTACCAGACTGAGGGCAAGATATTTGAAATGGTTTGTATTTACTGTATTTTATTTTTCTCAGTGGCTTTTTTTTCCTAGTGTATCTCAGTTTTTTGTTTCGATGAGGGAAAACAATAAGGTAATTCTTCCCACCTAAGGCACTACAGGCTCTAAGGCACCTAAGGCAGTACATACAGCAACATGTGGAACTCTATCAGATACTCTGCCACTCCTAAAATAGCTAACAATGATGATTTTTAATTACTCATGAGATATATGAAGCACTTTTCCTTGCCTAGAATGATCCAAGCCTTCTGCAAGTACCCAAGTACCAAGCTTGGCTGCCATTCACTTTTCCAAGGACATCAGAGTCAAGGATTATGACAAAAATTTTAGCTTTTCCTGGAAAGCTGCTTTTCAGGGGGATCTTGTGGCGGGTAGGTGTTCACCAGCTACTGCTACACTATCGTTTCTACCCCATGGACTGATGCAACAGAATTACGATTTACTGGTTTTTTTTTTTTCTTTACCATAAAATCTAGCAGACTTCAAGCATCAGTATTCTCAGCTATTTAATTTCACAGACATAATATATAGTTTTCTAAGATGCTGATTGACAATGTGGGATAAAAATCAATTAGAAATAATCATTAATATAGGACAATCAAAGCCTTGGATTTCACCATTCACGACACTTGACCTACAGCTGTGAGTGCTTAGTCTTTTGGAAAATAGAGTTGATTGATCTGTGATTATTTAAGCCTCACACCAATGACAAGTCCCTTTGTTGAGTTAATTATTATAATTTATCAGTGATTTGTGAAAGGATGACTGTAAGACTAGTTTTCATTCCATATGATGGTCTATGGTACTTATATGCAGTGAGAGATTTCTGTCTAAGGAGTAATGATGTTTTGTCCTCAAATATACAAAAGGTGTAATCTTTCAGTTTATGCTTACTTAGTTTGAAGTTTTCATTATATTGAGACCTAATATAAAGAAATTTCACTAGAGTTCTTAACTTGCTGTGTCTCCCTTTTTCTCGGGTACCTTAAAGCTTACATTTAACATTTATATTTTTCTAAGAAAGTGTAATCTGGTTCCAATGTTGTTGATATTACTGGAAAGAATATTTTTCTAAATTACTGTCCATTAGTTTCACCATGGATTAGTTACTCTCATTATGCATTGTCATTCATTTTAAAAAAATCTGTTTGAGAAATACCCTAATTTGAATGACTAAGTTTTTTGAACAAGAACTCATAAATAAACATATAAAAATACGTAGCAGAATTGGCTTTACCTTAGTATGTTCTATTTCCCTCTATGTTGCAAGAAGCAGTGGGTGAAGCAAATAGCAAAATGTTAAGAAAACAAATCCAGAGTAACTCCTCTGATTTCTAACCAATAAATTGAAGCACATCCATTATATTGATTGTAGCTGTAAAATCTAGAGTTTTATCTACTCTATTGATGCTTGTTGGATCTCCAAGCTAGAAAAAGACCATGGAAGACTTAGAAAGCCTTTGCTTTCTCCATACCTCAAACCTAAACTGTAGTTTCTAAACTGAAATATCTTTAAGATGTCATTGTTATTATTATATACACACACATGCATGTACACAAACACACACACAGACACAGAGACTTGTGTTACAGATTCCTCAAGGCAAAAAGAAACTCTGCAGGATAGAAAAAACACACCAAGAATCAAAGAGGTTCAGTGAAACAAGAAGAGGGTCTATGTTTGGATGGCTTTCTCCATGTTTCATCTGTACTTGTAAGGGATTAAGGAGAAAACTGTTTCTTCCACATGAAACCCCAGGAAGTAATGGGGTTACTCCATGTAAATGGAGTATGAAAGAGGAAATGTGAAAAGGTTCCAGAGGACAGTTAAGAGATTATATATCAAACTGTGGAGGTGCTTTATGGTCTTTTACTTGGCTCATTCCATCTATTCCCAAGGGAGTTTTTTAGCATGGCCTGTATAGAAATGTTTCACATGTGATTAGTGGACAACAGACCAACAATAATGACTATGGGATTTCAGATCCTGTTAGGATTGCCCACTGTACTGTTAGACGAAAATCCAATTTTCATCCAATACTTCTTATTCTCTCAGTGTCTGGTTTATGCAGCAATTCTGTGTTAGGAAAATATGTGGGAAAAATTCCAGGTATACTGTCTCTGAACTTGAATTTTATAAATTCAGGAAGACATTTTTTCACCTGCAACATTAATAAGTGTAACAAAAGAGAGAGTAAGCTACAGAGATATTTTATGCTGCAGTTCTCCATTCTAATGGATTGCAGTTCCCTGTACAGGTAACAGCTGATCAAGTGCACTCACAAGAACCACCACTTATTTTCCACTAGTAGAGAATGCAACTAAAATGAAACATTTTTTAATATGCTTTTAACAACTGGAGATTATATGAAGGGTATCAAAAATTGATACCCACATTCATACAATGTGCACCAAAAATTGGAACAAAATCCCACTGAGGTCCATGACTGAGTTCATTTGACTTCTGTGAGGACAAGATCTCTACCCACTTCCTCAGAGGTTCTAATCTCACAAAGAGTCAAAACAGATCATAATTTTGTTATCACAGTTGAATTTTGTGGTTTGAAGTTTATGTCCTTTGAGTAGTTAACCATCTCTCCAGCTTGTATAAGCATATTTTCTTTTGTAACCAAAGAGTGTTTAGTATTGTTAGTATTTATGCTCAAAAGTAACAGTATGGAAAAAATACCCTAACATTTAAATTTATAAAGTTTTAAAATGTTTGTCAGCAAAAATATACTTACTATGTCATTCCTGAATGACAAGAAGATGGAAAAAAATAGATATTAGAATTCATGTTTATCTTAAACTTTAGAAATTACACTCAAGTTATCTAAAGAAAACTGGAACTAAATAGCCAATGGCATAGCCTATAGCCCAAGAAAATGCGTTAAAATCTCAGGAATCTATGTTTTCATTCAGCAAAATTCCCCACAGACATAATCCTATAAACGTCTCTCAGATCATATGACCTTAATGATCAAGAATCATTTGTTTGCCTCTGCTAGTAGATTCTGAACCAGAAGAGTATCAGAATTGGCCTGAAGTCTTAAAATTTTGCTATATTACAATGGAGTGCCCAAAGGATACATTCATCTCTCACCCTTCCAAAAGATGGCTGCAAACTACACAAAATCTAGGAAATTGCTTTGATTTACTTTAATCAAACTGGTGATCAAGATCTGACCTTTAAACTATATTTCCTTAACTCCTACTCAACTTATTTTGTAGAAGGTACGTAAATCTTTAGTTACTCTTAACATCATATCTCTGTCCAAAAAAATATCTAAGCTAAATATCTAAAGAGCTGAAGAGCTGCCTGTACATTTATGCTTAGTTTACAAAAGCCATGTTTCATTAGTAATAGAAAATTGTTACAGTGCAAGTCCTAGAAGAATCCAATTAGAAGAATGTTAACCCAAAATTTTATAAGACAGTATGAAAGGTACTTCCTCCACTT
This sequence comes from Zosterops lateralis, assembly GCF_965231275.1. NCBI lineage: Eukaryota > Metazoa > Chordata > Aves > Passeriformes > Zosteropidae > Zosterops > Zosterops lateralis. The sequence goes on from NC_139765.1 coordinate 30,670,477, forward strand.
CCTTTAGTACTACAATTTGATCATACTTAGATGAATTTGGTATCCACGTAGAAAAGACACATAAGGTGACTTATGAAAGGTAAATCAAATGGCATTTGATTTTGATAATACTAACTTGATGTCTCAGAAATTATGAGATGTATGAGTTCTTTGACCTATTAAAGTATTTTCTGTGCGAATTCATCTGATGTCAGCGTTCTGAAGAACAAGTCTCTCAGACTGCTTCTTTAGTAGTTATGGAGCTTTTTGATAGACTAATCCTCTGTCTGACTCAAAGGAAACATAAGTGGGAATGAAGACTCTTTTTGAAAAATTACACAATGTGGTATGCAGGAGAGAACAGATTTATTCACATACATTCTCTCCTGAGGATAGATCTTCTCTGCATGAAAGAGATCTATAATATGGGTATGTGTGTGCTTTGCATACTGAGCAGAGAACTTCCATGGTACATGTAATTTCTAGCTTACAGTTAATACTGATCATAGGATACAAGACTGATCATAGGATACAAGACTGATTTCCTTTTAAGATTTATCTGGTGTTACATGAACCAAATAACACTTCAACTGAATAGAGACCATATATAACACAATATATAAATTACGATAAATATTTTATTAGTATTTTTTTGCATTCATACTCACCTTCTAATCCTGATGTGGAAAGGTTCAACTGCACAATTTAAATGTAAAACTCTTCTCCAACTCTAGACCCAAATTTCATTCTGAAACAGGTAAATCAAAATGGCACATATGAAATACATACAAAATAAACAGACGCCCAGTTGAATGTCTGTTCTTTAGGGTAAAGCTGTATCATGGTTTCAATTTCTCCAGAAACTTTACTTCTTTCAATATCTTATATAACAGTTTTACCCTTCCATTGTAATGTACACAAATTGACTGATTCTTCTCTCTGCATCTCTCGTTGTTTTAAAAAGAGTGATTTTTCCTTTTATCGAAATGCCAGATTAGATCTCTATATAAAATCTGAAGTCTAAAAGTCAAATTTGTACTGTAAGAAAATGGCATTTGAAAAACTCAGTCTTGGAATTCTGAAATTGACAACTAACAGAAGGAATCTCTCCCAACACTGGTCCCTCAAGTTCCAATAAATTTACAGGGATTTACATCAGTGTAAATGCAAAATATTGAAAATAGTATAATGAATTAAGGTCACAAATTCCAACTGAAATCAAAGGAAGCAGAAAAATAGTGGGTTTGTCCTATTTGTCCTAATTATTCATGTTTTCCTCTTATTTCTGTTCTGTTTGCTTCAGAGTTCCCATTGAGCAGCTTCTGTAAGGTAGTTGGACCGATGACCTACTCCAAGATCACACATTTGCGCCTGGATGGAAACAACCTGACTCGGGCTGACCTGCCACAGGAGATGTACAACTGCCTTCGCGTGGCTGCTGAGATTTCACTGGAGTGAGACACCTGTGATCATCCAGCTCCCTTCCAGGGGCAGGAACTACAGGAATAACACACCATGATCATGCTTTAAAATTAGGATATGTCTTAAAGCAAGTGTCAATCTGCATATTATTCATTCTGTTTGTTAATATTTAGCATGGACTTGGCAAACTTAAGGGAACGTGTGCATATTTTTGCAAATGGTTTTATTTAGAAAGCACAAGAATTACCAAATTTGGTGCAAAATATGCCCTTATCTGGCTAGACGAGCTGATGAAAAGGATTCAACTTCATAAAAATCTATACTCATGCATGCAATACATGCCAGCAGGTTCCAGACTCACAGGGAAGTCAGGTGGGATTCATTGTAGGTTATAGTGAGCAGTATGGGCTGGCCTGTGTCAATACAAGATTCCTGTCAAACTTTCCTAACTATTATGCCTTTTGTATATTGTTACTCATTTCAAAGGAAAAAATGATTTAACAATATACAAGCAATTTAAAATTTGTGAAAATATGTGTTCAGAGCCTATGACATTGTTAAATTAATGGAATATGTGAAAGATAACAAGGAAAAAATATTCAGGTTAAATAATTGTTTACTCTTCTTTTTGTCATACTTTCATTTAACTTTCATGGTAAGATTTTTATTCATTGCTGGTATAATTGTTATTTCAAAATAAATCATATATACAAATATTTTTATTCAATTATTTGCATGCTACTTTTAACCAGACTGTAGAAAATAAAACATATCAAATAGTGTCCTTTTGTCCATATCATTGACAATTATGTTTCTTTTATAAAATAAAAAAAACCAAGTTAAGAAAATCTAAGCTATTCTATTATTATTAAAATTTATTATAAGGTTAAATAAACTTTTTTCTCTAATTTGATGTTTCAATATGTTTGTACACATAATTTAACATGCACCACTGCACTTGTGTTGGCCAATAAATCGATGCCTTATGAAGTTCGCAGTATGAGAATCATGGCACTATGAAAACGTGCAAATTAATGTTTCAGGATTGTCAAAAGAACAGTGAAATCTCTCAGAAACCACAGGTGGGGAGTAAAATGCAGCTACATATGGTAAAGACATGGTAGTATATTCTACCCAGGAATAAATAGTCCAAATATTGTCAGTATCTTGGAACACACTAAAATAAATGTGTTAGTAACTGAGGGCTGTGAGTGCCTTGCTTGCAAGTACAGATCATCCCACAGGTACTATTTTCTTTCAACTACTAGGCTATTAAACACTCAAACAGAAACTTGCTAGTTTCTATAGCAAAAGCAGAAACTATCACCTCTGAAAAAAACCCCAAACCAATTCATACCAAGCCATTTAGTTGTCACGTTGCCAATTCCAGATGTTCAAAATCCAAACACAATTCACAAAGAGACCTGGGACTAAAACAAAAGGAGAGATTCAGAAAACAATAGAGATATTTCCCTCCTTATTTTTTTTTTTTTCATTTTAGAATTCAGAGATGTTGCTGCTCTTTTACCCATATACAGGAAGAACTGACAGTAAAATTTATTATGAGCTGGCTTCTTCATTGCAGAATGAAGTCTAAATCTGGGGTTTTCTGAACAAATTAGAGTGGGAATCGCTGTGGAATAGCACCTAGGCATTGTAACACAGAAAAAGAAGGAAGTGCATGCAAAACACCCCAAAGTAAAGAAAAAATGTATAGGAAATAGTATTTAACCATTTCCACAGAGCTTTAACCCAACTGTCTCCTTCACAGAAAAATACACTATACACTTCTAGAGCACAAACTGATAATGAGATTTGTCATCTGATGCTGCAATTTAGCAACACAACAGAAATGTATTATCCTTTTCATCTTGTTTCAGCAAACCAATTACTTTTATGCAAAATGAAAGAGTATGAACAGTGAGACTGAGAACAGTCCAACTCATGATAGATCAGAACTTGCTAAGAGAACTTCCTTCAACCTTCTTCTTTCCAGGTAATGCCAAGTTACTTCCCTTAGCCTCTCTGGATATACCATACACCTCAGTCCATGACTTATTTCAGTGTGCCACTGCCTAAAAGAGTGATACAGAGAAAGTGTCCAGTTCTGGGGTGCACGGTGAAAGGGAATGGCAGCACACAAAAAGTTCCAGAAAGAGAAATTTGAGCTGGACATACAAAAAAACATTCTTCACAGTGAGTTCATAAAGCACTATCACAGAGTGCCCAAGGAGGCCATGGACTTCCCATATCAGAAATTTTCTTAACTTGCATGGGCAGTGCCCTCAGGGACAGATCTGTCTTTGAAGCTAGCCTTAGTTTTAAAAGGAGGTTGGACTAAAAAACCTTCAGAGGTTTCTTCAAACTTATTTATAATTTCTGTGAATCTGTGATTTTAAGAATACTATAACCAATGGGGAACAATAATAATTTTAATAACCAGTTGTACAGCTGAAGAGTTTAGCATAAAATTCATATGGAAAATTTCTTGTTTCAGGTTCCAGTCCATAATTCCAACTCCTATGATACTCACAAAATCTTAACTCAGCTGACATTTGGATATAGATTCCATATGCAGGAACTGTGGAATCTTTCTTTTGCTACCTTTGCTGGCTTGTGCAAATCTGCTCCCATTTTAACTCTTGTGATTTACTGAATAGTGGCAGTGAAATCAGAGATCCATCCGTTCTAACTCTCCCATGTGGGACAGCACTAGCAAACATGCCACCATCCTAATGGACAGAGTGCTCATGGAGGGCATTTGGTTATGATTTTTTTTTTCAGATTCAGATATTGGTTAAAAGGCTTTCCATCTGTAAAAAAAAGAACTTAATTAGTAGGCTTTAAGGCTTTCACATAGAAATAACTCTCCTACTTAGCCTGAAAAGTTCTACATCAGTCAGTATAGAGAAAGAAAGGCAGTGCTAACTGCACTTTAGGGCACTCACCTTGAATGTAGAAAGGTCAGGTTCAAGTACCAGGGAAAATCAGCACTTCATTGTGTAAAGAAAAGCAACTTTAGAGGCTGGAGCACTTTTTACACTATACCCTATACCCCTGTTCTGAGATAAGATTGTGATTGCGGGCTAAAAGATACATATTGCTGCTCTTTAGTGTTATAAACATGATGCTTTGTGGGTGTCGCCCTTGAGAGATGAATTATCATTTCCAAAATTTGAGTTCTTAATCTACCAATCGAATAACATAATATTTTTAGCAAGTTTTTATTACTAGATTTTTTTTTTTAAGTATAATCCCTCTTATGCGGTGCCTTTTTGTCATAGCATAGTTTTTATTCTGAAATCATTAAAGAAAAGCAGAAAATAAAGTCTAATTAAGATGGAAGTGAAGAAACAAGACAAATACACGAGGGGAGAAATATAATTTACGGTCCATATGTCAGTGTAGAAAGAAAGGAATTTAGCCAAATGCACCTAACTTCTGAAAAAGAGGAAAACTGCAGCACTGTGCAAAAAAGAAGAGTTTTGTCCTTATTCTGTGAATCCCACTGTGGGGCAATGCATACAAGTCTGTCATGGTATTTGGTCCACCTGACTAGAGCACATATTCAAGACACTTTGAAATCTATTAAACAATACTTGTAAAAATATATTTCTGTTGATGAGAACACTTTCATTGAAATATGCATAATATTTCAGACAGAAGTACCGGAAATTCTTATAAATTTCATACCTAATAAACCAATTTAATAATAAGTTGTCTTGAAGATAAACAAGTCTTTCAAAATTCCTGTTTCCATCATCTTTCCAGTATCACATCATGTGTTTTTACCATCCATCCTATGCACATTGGTTTCCAAACTACATGAACAAATGTTTCCTGAACTTCACTTTTAGATTTCATCATTACAGCCATTTTACTGTCAAAAAAATAAACAGTAAGACCAGTAAGTTCTCAAAATTATGTGCAATGCTGCATTTATTTGACAAAGATTACCTGTGCAAAAAAATGAGATTTTTTTTTTTAATTCAGATTCCTAAGTTTGGTAAAAAGACCCATCCCCTGCAGTGTTCTTATTCCCACCCTCAATTCAGAAGAAGGAAAGCTGTGCTGCTCCTAATGAAAATCACAGCCTTGTGCTGAGGTATGTATTATACAGAAAATGCAGAAGGAAACTAGACATTTACTGCTGAGATTCCCAACTGCCACCATGAAGAGCATGGGATCATCTAAGAAAAGGACAGGTACTGTTGAAAAACACACCTTTGATTATTTATTATTTAGGCTTATTGAGGTCATTATTTATGGCTCTGGAGCACTGCATGGTGCTTGGACTGGGATGGGTGATGAATTCTCTCTGGAGCTGGGCTCCAGAGCTGTTTTCAAAGAAAAAGGTGGTGTCAGTTTGCATCAAAGTGCTGGATTTGAGGAATTTCATCTACACTATAAAGACTTAGTTTCAACATGTTCCATCTGAAAGGATAATCAGTGACTGGAGAAGTCATGGTAAGATTTCAGCTTGAAGTTAGGACTCTGGAAGAAAGCTCAAGTGCTTTGGGAAATGCCAGCTCCTGAACGTGATGACTGATATTGCAATTTAAGAAAATAAAAATCACATAGTCTAATGTTTAATTTCAGTATTTCCCAAGAGTATCTGCATTAAAAATTAGAACTAAAATTACTACAATTAATGGAAAGTAAGAGCTGAGTTTTCATATAGCTTATGCCATTTGGCTTTTCTTTCTAAATATTAAAAATGCCTCTGAACTTTGAATTTCTCATGTGGCAAAATCAGTGTAGCAGAACATTACTATAAGGGGAATAAAATATTTTTTTTCATTAAGTTGTGGGAATTCTCTTTTATCCAACCCTTGTCTTTCATTTTAGAATTTTGTATAAGTTTAAACTTCTTGAAGTCCATTATCTTACTGTGAGGATCTAAAATGAAGATGAATTAAAATATTTTTGTACTTCTTTAGCAACAGAAGAAAATAAGAAAACAGAGGTTAACATAAATTAAGGACAAGGGTATAATTAAAGGATAATAAAAACAGTTTGTTTTCACTATCCTTATATTATGTCATAATATTTAATCCTTGACCGTCCATAGTTCAAAATTTCAGGTTTATACAATGGGCATCAAATCACTAATACATGTTTTCATTTACCTTTGATAGTCTGGAAAATATAAATCATCTAAATAGCTACACGTGGTCCTAGCAACTCTATATATGTGTGTAATTGACAAATGTGTGTTGGATATTTTAATTTAAGACACATTTAGCATTTTATAAATTGAGTCCCAGGGTAGGATAGATTTGTTTTAGTGTTAGAATTGTTGAAAGCATGAAAAAAAAAGTACAGTAAGAGCTTGACAGCAACATTTACATAGTAGGTAAAATAAACCAGCAAGCCAAGACAAATATCAGATCTTGGCATTGTGTCATGGAACCCTTTTGGTGTCACTGTGGTAAAGAGTTCAAAATAGAGAGAAAGGGAACAGACTGCCAAAAATTATTTAATGAAGCATATTCAGGAGACCAATATATTTCCCATAAAAGCTGAGCCCTTTTCCATAGTTGCTCTTTTCTGAAATTGCTCTGCAATGATCTCTTTCAGCCAAGCTACTCAGTTCCCACTGTAGTTTTGATAAGGAAGTGAAGTTGTGCAGAAAGTAAACAGCTAGAGTTTTGTTTCTGGACTTTAAGAATGGGATCTTATCTTCCTAAATCCTATATAAATAAGAGGTCATCAGGTGACATCTCCATTTAACAAATTAAGCCAGTCAAACTGTTCCCCAGGGTTTCTTTAAGCAATATATCCTGATCTAAACTGAAAACTCTCCGTATAAACTCCCCATACTTCAGCTGCCTGCATATGTACAAAAAATGCCTATTTAAATAAGAAATGCAATTTCTTCCACTGAGAGCCCTAAGCAGGTAATTCTAGACTTCTAGAAGAGGTGCAGCATTCTTGCTCCTAAGTCTGTTTTGTTTTAATTTCTTTTGTTCACTAGGAATGATGTAGAGTAAAATACATCCATAGAAGCAGGGTCTGGAACATCTGGTCAGGTCCTTTGATCTGTCTGCAGTGTCCCTTGGGCTAGCCCGAAGGGCTCAGTCATCTGCTTTCTTTTGGACTCTTTGATCTTGTTGACCTTTTGTGCCTGTTTTTTGAAAGGGGCAGCAGATATTATTAATTGAGATATATCACTGTCTGGTGGTCAGGGAACTGTTTAGAAATAGATGTTTGGTCTTTCTGACTCTGCGTAAAACTCAGAGCAGCAATGCAGAAAGAGAGAGATTGCTACATGCCTGTCAGAAGAAGTGAAAGAGGCAGACTGAACCCTGAGTAAAAGTCAGCACCCCCATGAAGATGTCTGGAGCTACCATTGGAGTATAGGATGAAGGATACACAAACTGGACTTACTGTCTTCAGCTTTTAAAGCACTCCCTTTTCTCTAGAAACCATGAAGATAATTCAAGAACCTGTTTCAGAGGAACTGATTGTCCTTTGGAGCAAGGCACATAGTTTTTACTAAAGTACTGCCCAAATTTAGGCACCCTGGACTGCAACCTTTGCTAAATGGAGCAATCCACCGGGCTAATGAATAAGCTCTGCTTGCAGCATACTCCTGGGTTTGCTGGTGATGAACTATACACATGCTTGATGTTTAACAGACCTTGCTTCGAATTCAATCTGGGACATATGGCAGCCATTACTGAAGAAAGCGATGCATTTTTTCATTGTCAGCAACTCTGATGTTAAAACAGAACAACAGCTCCAAACAGCACTCCCAGTCTAATCTATCTTTTTTAACTCTTCTAGTCTTTCTCAAGGTTGTGAGCTGTTTTAGTTCCACACATGTGCATTAATCCTCTCAAGGAGATGTTACTACCCCCTGCAGTTGTCGATGCTCCTTCCTTTTTTATATCCTTTAAATGCAAATTCTCTTGATTAAAAGTGTGGTTTGAAAGGAGACAGAGTAAAAATCCTATACTAGCTTCAGACATCTTTCTCAAACTAGAACAATTCCAACAGTATCTTTTAGAATTATCTCCAAAATTCTGGGTGGGTTTCCACAGTATTTTTACTGTAGTATTTTTTTCCACTTCCTTTTATTGTTGTGAAATATCTTTCATACTGTTACTTTTTGGGAGATTGCTCATGGTCTCAGGAGCACTTTGTGTTCCACTTTGATCACTCAGCTTCTCAAGTTAAAAATTACCTCATTAACACAAAAGTCTTAGCTGTCTCTTACTGAAAATAAGATTCTGGAAAGAGCCTCAGGTTGGATACGCAAAACAAAAAGTCTCCCAAACCATTAGTCATTTATGAAAATCTTGGCCATGGTCTTTTATTAGTCTGTAAAACTTTATCACCATAATGTGCAACCTTTAAATAAGAAATATTTACACCAGATGATGAAGGACTGAACAGAACAAATGCATGATATGTGCATAATCTTGAAGATTTCATGGAAAACAGCCTTTCTGCAAAGTCTGCTTAGACATCCCGGCAATCCCTTGTCTCTGCAGACATGTTTCAAAAATTTGTGAGAGCATGTAAAAATATGTATTACAGTTGCCACACTCTTGCTTCCTGATTTTGAGGACATTTATTTTCATTTTTTTCTGCTTCGTGTCAGAAGAAATGGAAATTCACATCATTGAGAAAGTCTTAGAAAATGTATTTTGCTATTTTCTTCTCCTAGTGAAGGACTCCTCCTTTGAATGGGATGGAAATGTGTGTTTGATAAGGATCAAATACGTGGCCTCTAAATCCACAAAGAGCAATTTGTGACTCCTTGCTGAACAGAATTTCATATAACTTGTACCACTGCCTGCCACAGGGTAAATAGGAAGTCCCTTTGCCAGGGACTTCTGTGATAACAGAATTAATATCTGGACATGATTAGCAGGTAAAAATAGCAGATAAATTCATACCACCATGAAGCATAAGACAAATCAATCTTTTCTGTTGTTGCTAAATGTAAACATCTGGCCACATACATTTTAGTGTGAAACAGCAGACATCTGCCATCAGGACTTGCAGTTTTATACCCCTCAGTACAACATTCAGGATGGACTCTGCTTGTTCTTTAGTGGCAAAGAGACCTCAGTGCCTCCATATTCTCTCTGCATCCTTTGCGAAGATTTAGCACAAAAGCAAACCACTTTTATACTGCACTGCTTGTGGTTTACAAGAATCATAGATGCACTTTTCTTGGGGAAGCCTCCTTAAATGACTCACAACTGGACATACAACTATTTTAGATTTCACACAGTGGTGCCTCTGTCTCTCCCCATATCCTTTGGACACACTCCAGCTGACAAGCATCCTTGTCACTAATGTGGGGCACCAGCTCTGCTGCAGGAGGTCCAAATCTTAAACATTTTAAGTTCTAGGTGTTTAAAGTGGCACTCATAATGGAAATAGGGCGTCTTTATGGGTTCTGTCCTGTCATTAGTACATCTGCTTAAAAGAAGAACCTTTATTTTTAGGTATAGATGTAAATTAATTAAATCTAATTTAAATATTGAAATAGTCTACCTATCTAGTATGCATGAAGGAATCAGTTTTACACCTGCTTTTTAAGAAATCCCTGATAATCTTTAAGAGGTGTTGAAGGCCTGGAGTTCTAGCAGAGTGAAACACTTAAGAACTTATTTTAAGTGCATAAACAATGCAAAAATTACTGATGGTAAGGAGGTACTTTTTCATAAACAAGAAACATGGTGGTACAAACACATATTCATGAAAAAAGTATGGCATGGTTAACATTAGCCTTACTGAAGTCAGTGAAATTATGAAATAGGTTGTTATAGGTTTTATGGTGAAGATCAAACAGATGAAATTGAACTAAAATAATTATGCAATTAAGCTTTAAAACTAATATAACTCATTAAAAGTACCAGGATATATTTTATGTTTTCAATAATTTTCATTAGCTTTTCTCTTAAAATATTTATGTCATTGTTCTGGCTTTGAACATGAATAGTTTTTCTGATATGAAGTTGTTACTTTAAGTTTGGACTCAAAAGGAAAACAAAAATCTTCCAAATACTTAATGTGAGAAATATGTGTCTATCTTTGGAGAGCAAGTTGGCTGCAAAGAGTTTGCTTTAGATCAATGATAAAAGAAACTTGCAGGAGGCAGTGGGGAATATTATAACTTTGTAGAAATATATGTAAATATCTCTCTGAAAAAAAAGAAAAGGTAAGATTTAAGCTTTAAAGAACAGAAAATATGTTATTAAAAATTCTTAGCAAATGCTTTTGCTCTCTTTTCCTAATCAAGATTTTTTTTCTTTAAATGGCATTACAGCATCTGCATTTAATAAAAATCAAATAAAATATTTCCGTAGAAACAGATGGCACTGGTTTTAATTCTTTGTGGCCAATTCAGGTATTATGAGAATGAGTTATGATGTAATTGAGCTTTGCGTGCAAAGTATCTTCTAACAAAAATGTTGAATAAATGTACACTTTGGGTTACCTGTTTCATCTAGACCAGCTCCCCTCATCTGATAGAACATAAAAAACCAAATGTCTTCAGCTCTGTGGCTTCTTGGCATTAAGGCCAGGATTTCCTTCTTTCCCTGGCTAGGTGCTGAGGTGCCTTGGCTGTTTCAGGGGTTAAAAGCTGTAAGCACTGATGCGTATATATGAGGCTGTATTCCTAGAACACGGCTTGTAGCCTGACTCAAGCTATTACAGTCCAACAACAGGGACCAATAGAAAGAGAAGAAGATCCAAGAAAGCTGAGGTAAGCCCAAACTCTGAAACAATGTCAAACTAGAAGCAATAGCTAATAAGGTGTGCATGGAAATACATCTGGGAATACTAGTATGTACTTCCAGTTTTATATGCTGCTAATTCTTAGGAGGACAGGAAACAAACTCAGTGGTTAGCAGCCAAAAGCGGTGAATTTACAGTGATTTCTAACTGCCTTCAGATAGCTCCAGGAACTTGACAAAAAAGGTAAATCGCTTTATATTTCTTTTTCTAAGTATTACTAAGTTTATGAATATTTACAGAGTAAGAAGGTTGCAAATTCACTGTGTGAAATAGCAATGTTAATCTTTAGAAATACTTTATTTGTCCCTTTCTTTGGAATGCTTCCAGATAGCAGTTTCTAGGGCTGGAAAATCTAACTGCACTTGTTACTGATAATAACAATGTTGAAAACTATTAAATTACTACATAACATATGCAGTAACTGAACTGAGCTCTTAACCTTACTGATGTATTAATCCTATGAGAGAATTTGCTTTTTATTTAAATATTATTTTTGCTAAAACTAACTTAAATTTGACCAGAAATTTCAGCTATCAGTCTTTTTCCTCTACATTGCAAAATGCTTGTTAATCTTCATGAGGCAGTAAGCAAGATAACAGAGTTTGTAAGACATTGTTTTTTTTGTGCTACACAAATATTTATCTTCTGATATTATCAGTGATGATTTTGTTAGTAATTTAAAAATAGAAGAGGGTAATAAAGCAAATAAGTAGGAAAAAATAGTTAAAAATGTATAAATGTATATTAATAGTTTGGTTATGATTTAGTTTTTGTGGATAAAATTTTGTTAGGACTTATTCTTTGTGTCATTTAGAGCAGGGATTTGTTTTGTCTGTTTGCTTTAGGGAAGGAAATTTGTAACTTTGGATATGAAAGAGAGAGGCAGGGAATGGATTAGTCAAATATATTCTCTCCAAGCTTTTAAGAACATGCCCAACAAACAGCTGTTAAAACACACCTTGATCTTCCATTTTTCTATGAAAAAAAAAAATGGAAAATCTGATCCAGATGCCATTATAATTTAAGAGAGCAAAAACAGAAAAGAGGGTATGATTAATTTTAAAAGGAAGAACATGGAATTCAATAGTATTTATATCATCATGATAATTAGATCTTTTCTGAAGATTAACCATTACATAATGTAGATTATTGGTCTGTAAAGGAAAACTTACACAAATTTAAAGGATGCACTGATTTATTGCTAAAAATTATCTATATTTTCATATTCTTTGAAATGATACTTGCATGAACATCAGTTAAACTGGTAGCCAATGTGAGTCTAAGCTGAATAGGGGAATGTTTATCAACATATAGCACAGAATGGTTTATACATCTTATATTACTTTTCAGTTTTTTCTTAGTGGGCCATGGATAATACCCTAGAGAACAGAATTTGGCTGTTTATAAAGGAAATACTATTTTATATGCAAAACTCTTTTGTTAATCCAGTATGCTGCTAGGGAGTTTTATTGAAAAACAGCTAATTGTTTTTTCCCCTTCCAAGGCAAACATCATGATTCTAAAAGTCTATACAAGCCTTTTGCTCTTATTCTTGATCAATTTCGTGTGGACTCGAACTGTGAGACAAGTTTATGATGATCTGGATCCTGACCATTGGTCTCGCTATACTTCTGAGTGTCCACAGGAGTGCTTTTGTCCTCCTAGTTTCCCCAATGCATTGTACTGTGATAACAAAGGACTTAAAGAAATACCTCCAATTCCAGCAAGAATTTGGTACCTCTATCTTCAAAACAATCAAATTGAAACACTTTCAGAGAAGCCTTTTGTGAATGCCACTCATCTGAGATGGATAAATCTGAACAAGAATAAGATCACAAACAGTGGAATTGAGAGTGGTGTGCTGAGCAAGCTGAAAAGACTGCTTTACTTATTCCTTGAAGAAAATGAATTAGAAGAGGTGCCTTCCCCATTACCAGTGAGTCTGGAACAGCTAAGGCTAGCTAGAAACAAAATCTCCAAAATCCCAGAAGGAGTCTTTAGCCACTTGGAAAACCTTACTATGTTAGACCTGCACCAGAACAATTTGTTGGACAGCGCTCTTCAAAGTGACACCTTCCAAGGACTCAACAACCTTATGCAACTCAACATAGCAAAAAATTCACTCAAGAAAATGCCTTTAAGCATTCCAGCTAATACACTGCAGCTGTTTTTGGACAACAACTCCATCGAAGTTATACCAGAAAACTACTTCAGCGCAATACCCAAAGTGACTTTCCTCAGGCTAAACTACAATAAATTATCTGATGATGGTATCCCTCCAAATGGGTTTAATGTTTCATCTATTCTAGACCTACAGCTGTCTCACAATCAGCTCACTAAAATTCCACCAATCAATGCTCACCTTGAGCACCTTCATCTTGATCACAACAAAATCAAAAGTAAGTGTGTATTACCAGTGTGGGACCCTTCAATACCATATCTATTTTAAATATCTACTTAACTATAAAAATGCTCTTCGAGATAAAGTGAATAAAATCATAGAATAATTGAATAATTTTGGAAGGAAGGTACCTCTAGAGGTCATTTATTCCAACCTTCCGGCAATAAGCAGGGACATTTGATGAGGTTTCTTAGAGCCCTGTCCAGCCTGACCTTGAAATTTGCCAGGGATGGGGCACCCACCACCTCTCTGAGCAAATGGTCTTTGTATTTTACTGACTCTACAGCATATTCATCCTACTAAGATTTATGTCCTCAATAGTTTTCCATTTTGTGTGAATGAGATAAGGTTTTGTACCCAAGGCAACAGAAGCCTGTTGATTTTAACACTTTCACTTTCAGGACTCTTTCCATATCCATCCAGGTATAGAGGGGGGGTGTGGTGATTAGGGACATTATATGCTCTATATAATGGAAGTATCTACTCAGTAAGTATTTCATTTCCTGCCAAAAGAAAAATGATGACTTTTTATTCACCATTGCACAAAAGGAAGCCAACTTGCTATGTTTATGTTTCCATCATGGTGACTTAATTGAAGACATGGTCGCTTATCACTTTTTTGTGCCACATTGGTTCAAAAACATACTAAAAATAATGGTTTGGCTTTTGCACAAAAAAAAGACCTATGAAAGGAAGATACTTATTGATGATTTAAATTTATTCACTGCATTTAGCAAAATAAAAGCATGAAATCATGTAAAGAAAAAAAATTTGTATAACTTGCACATATATATATGCAAGAATTCTAACTGTTAATTAGAGTTAAAGCTTATGACAGATGTTGTTTCTGAAAATATTTAATTGCCCTTTGGTTACTAAGGATTTATTTTAATTGCTTCATTGCAAGGCCTCTGGTGCAGACTTTATTCTATCACCTCAAGTGGACACAAAATTGAAATCAATGGAATGTAGTCTGTCCAGTTTAATAACAGTTTTGTGTCTAGGTAGTATTTGAAGAGCTGTCCAGTCCTCTTCCTTCCCTAAATAAGTTTGACAAAGCTTAAGACCATGAAAATTAGCTTTTGTAGTATGTGTAAAACCAAGTGTCATGTTTCAATGACACACGAACTGTGAAACTGAATCAGGAGTTTTCCACAAGTCTTGCATTCCTCAATGCCTTTATCACTTTTCAAAAATCATTGTCAACTTAAGCCATAAGCACAAAACTGACTTTAGCCAAAAAACCAAAAAAAGCTGAATTCTTAGTAACTGAATATAAAATAGATGCAACCTGATACTTTAAATGAAAAATTGGGTATTATGTAAGGACATTTTACCACAGAGCATAATTTTTCAAGAAGGAAGGGATAATGACATAATCTTCATGAGGCAGTGCTCTAATAGATAATATCTTAAAGGGTCTCTAGGATTGCAAACAAGGAATGTAAATAGGCCAGAGTAATAAGAGCTGACATTAATTCTGCAGATTGGTTTTGTCTTCTTAAATCCAGATCAGTTGCTATTTTAAGATAATCAATGTACAAGGTTTGAAAGAACAATACCTGTAAAGTCTTGATCTGGTTTCTTAACAAAAGAGTCCTGCTGAAGGTTTACTTTTATGTGTGGAGTACAAGCCCTTTTTATAATATTAATTGTCAGGTATTCCTTCACAACTGCAAATCACTGCTTTATTTTCTGTTGGTGAGTCACTGTTGTCATTGCAAGAGTTCAGACATCAGCATTTCTATGTAAATACCACTTGTATATGCTTTATTGTATGTTATTTTGTAATATCAATTCTTCATATAAGTGCATGGCCTTATTTCTCTGGGGACCATTTATGAAGATATAAGGCCTTTGTCTGAAGCCCAGGAAACCAATGATAGCCTCAATCATTTTTCTCAGTGGAACAAGAGTTTCATCTGCAATGCCTTCCCTGACGATCTTGATACACAGAGGAAAAACTATTCTAATTTTGGAAGTAAAATCAACTTAAAACTAAAAGTAATTATGTCTCTAACAGACTTGCAACACATTTGTTCCATGGCATTTTTTAAACACACATGCCTACATATTTACCTAGGAGATATACTTGTGAGGCTCTGGGTAGTTATTAAATAGTGGAAAAGAGAACGTTAAAGTAAGCAAAGAGAAGGTATGAAATGAAATATGATGTAACAAGAGAGCAAGGGTAAGCATGTGGTATTATTACACTGCTATCAAAGGACAAATGAAAGTCAGCACACAGTAAGTTCCCCAGAAGAACACTGAGAGGCTGGGATAGATACTATGAACTAATATTATTCCACATGTAGAGAAAGGGAGGAATTCTTGGGCCATATATCTAAATTTTGTTTCTAAGTTGTAGGTTTTGCTGGAAAAGAAACAGGATCTTCTGCAGTTCTTCAGCAGAGACACAGCATTAGCCATTAATGAAAACCTCTATGGCAGTTTTCCCTTACAGCATCTTTAGATTTCATGTTTAAATATTAAAGAACAATTCTGTTGACAAGTAGTGGAATTCATCTTTTTAGAATAAACTATCCTAGATTTTTTTATCTAATTTGTGGTAGTCATACAGATCTCCTACTCCATGGAAAGGGATACACAATTGCATAGGGAAATTCATCCCATCTTAAGGAACTGTTTGTCTCCTTTTGGAAGTATTCATCTCTCCCTGGAGTTTAAAAAGAGAGTCTAAATGGTTTACTTAGGCTGACACTTCTACATGGATCAGTTTAGGCAAGGTGAATTGCACATATAGAAAGAAAGACCTGTTCCTCCTACTTAAACAAAATTCAGTAGTATATCCATGAAGAGTAGTGAAAGAGAGAAAGAGAGAGGCTTTTACTCCCCTGATAATTTGGGTTGGATTTACTGTTTATGGGAAGAGAACAATAAAACCCAAACCAATTCATATCACACATCATCAGGAAATAACTTCTTCCTAGGTGGCCTGTGGTTAGATAACTGCTGCCTCACTTCAAAGCTGGAGTAATTAACCAGTAAAAATAAGTGCAGTGGGATAATTTCTAGGTCAAGGAAGACAGAGATTTAGGATACACTTGAAGCCATCTTGTCTCTATGAACAGTAGTGCTGACCAAACAAAGCAGATATTTTCTGCTAATAATAGTTGCTTTCATAATGAAAATTCTTAATCTTTCTGTGTTGTAAATTCACATCTCAAAATAAGTTGTAGCTTGTCTTTTCCAAGAATACCAAAAGCTTTTCGAACATTAATCAAATTTCACAAGATAAACACGTTTTGATATCATGGATAAAACAAAAGCTTCAGGCCTTGGCCAACTGGGTGTATTTATCTAGTTTCCATGACAAAGATAAAGTCCACTTCCAAGATGTTGCAAACATCTGGGCAGTTTTTCAAAATAGAGTGGAGGGAAAAAAATAGTAAGTTATGGGGGGAAAAAGTAAGTTACGTTGTTATTTTTACTTCATGACATTTCTCTGATTTGAGGGATTGTAGTCAAAAGATTTGTGAATGGCATCATTAATAAACATAAAGGGAAAAAAATTTTTCCTATTTTTTCTTAGTAAAAAAACTTATTCAAAAAAACCTGTTACATCCATTTGCTTTTTTTGAATTAGTCTGAGGCCAAGATCCTCAAGAAGTCAGATCAATTAAAAAAATCATCATTTGGTCAAAGGAATTTGGCATCTTTGATAAACAAACAGCACTTCAGTGTTTTCTAGAGGCCATTTTGAAGCTGAAATAAGGCAGCAGCTGCCTAACAACTGAAGATAAAGTATAAAAAGCATTTTTGCCAAGTGTCAGTGCAGAGATAACCTAGAGGAGACAAGAAGCCCAAACTATTTAACGCTTACAAACATGGGTAATGACTGAAGCCATAGTTTCAAATTTTATCTCTACAGAAACAAATTGTGTGTGATGTATATAGAATTTTGGGGATTTGATAACTTTCAGATCAGGAAGAAAAATATTCCATTGCACAAATTATAATCTTGCAATTAAAACCAACTCCACTTAATAATGTGAGAGAACAGAAAAGTAAAGATTAAAAATTAAAAACACTTTACAAAAGGTTCCTCTGATTCAATACCGCTATTGCTTTGAATTCAAGATCTTCATTAGGGAATATTATCAGCCTAAAACTAATCTACTGTCATTGAAATAACATGTTCAAAACCCCTCAGAAGTAATCTTGCCTTGCTCACTCAGAGTGTAAAGAGCTATTTCTCAATGCTTACCATGTAGTTGTCTAACTTAGTACCCTCTTTGTCCAAGGATAAATTATGCATCTAATGGCCTTTTTTCATAATTGCAGCACAATAAATATGTGATTAACTGATCCAGATCACATTATATTCAATCAATAAAATATTTAAATAGTAACAAAAGCAACAGTCTCTCATGCTAACATCAGTGGAACATTATTTGTGTCCTAAGTGAATTTTATGTTAATGAACTTTCTCATGGAAATAGCCTAACATGTCGATCTGATTTTCAGGTGTCAATGGTACTCAAATATGCCCAGTTTCCATTGCCCTAGAAGAAGATTACGGTTATTATGGCAACATTCCTCGCCTCCGATACCTTCGTCTGGATGGAAATGAAATTCAGCCTCCAATCCCACTGGACATCATGATTTGCTTCCGACTACTTCAAGCTGTTGTCATATAAAGATATTGCAGTGTCATTCTTGTACTGTGAGAGTGTTAAGATACAAGTTTTGCTGGAATGAAACTTGTTCTTACTCATAAATCAAGAAGTAACAGCTTTATTTGACTTTAATTTTTTTCTTTGCTTGTGTCTTCTCTGTGACTGAAAAGGTTGTTCTTTCAGAAGGGATTTTGTAAGGACCTGAAACATGTGCTGAACACCTTATCCTATAAATTCATATTGTGAATATATTAAAAATGACTGGTGTAAGATCCCAAATATTCCAAAGAAATATTTCTTGTCAAATGTGACAATCCCAACCCTGCTAACACCATTCCTATAGAGAAGTTATGTGTCCTTATTTTGTTACATATCAGCTAGCGCAATGAATTTGAGTGCACTTGGCCAAATGGATATGCTAATAAAATCATGAGCTGTATGATTACCAATTATCAGAACTACCACTGACATTTTAGATAGTGACTAGTGGTAGACAACCACTTAACATACAAATAACCCATAAGTTTCGGTCATCCTTTGAAGAATACTTTAAAGGCAAAAAGTAAATGAGGCTTAGCATCCAAAGCAGTATACTGAATATATACCATTGTAGGGATTCATTCATTGAATTTCAGAACTGGAATAAACTGATCCAACTCAAATCCATGGACAAGAGACATGAGATGTAATCTTGTTCTCTCAACGTCCCAGTTTTCTGCTGCTTTATTCCATTTCTAGTTCTGACACCATTTCTTTCTGCAACTTTGGGATTGTCATTGAATATTTGGTTAACTTTAGTTTACAGAGAGATACAACCAAGAATTACAATGATTACATATTTAATGGACTAGTACTTCAAGAAAATTTGAATGGCTAGTTAATACAATGATGATGAAGAGAAAATTAAGAAGTCAAGGGATACATCTCCTCCCAATTATTTGCTGAACTAGGAAAGCACTTGCATAGAAATTGTATCATTTAGGCAAATACAATCAACTCAGAGCAGCATTCGGCTATCTGCTAACTCACATATATGCACAAAATAATACTGGATTTTAGAGAAGTCCAGATTATTAGAACACAATACAATAACAATTCACTAAGAAGACAGATATCAGAAGGTAAATGATATGAAATGTGGTTGAATTTAACAAATCTAGTTGATTATTTTTCTATTTTATAATAGAATTTCAGTAAATGACTTGAATATTAGAGTCAACTATTCACTGAGAGAGTACGACATTGTTATTTCTGCTAGCCAGCACAACAGACTATCCATCAGTCATTAGTTTAGTCTTCTTGCATTTCTAGATAGAAGCAATTAGTTGCTCATTGATATCTTGCATCTATTGCTAATATTTTAAGACTGGCCTCAGTAGCAAGCATTTAAAGACTCTGCACGTGGTATAACTTTTGCTTTTCAGATTAGGTATTTTCTTAAAAGTAGATTTTTAAAAGTGTTGAGAACTGTAATTTCTGACAATCAATCCTTTTTATCTGAAAATCACGACTTATTCTGCTCCAGAGAAGTTGTAGAAATAACCTAGTATAGAAACCCAGCACAGGAATAACCCATTCAGAAATCCAATCACTAAACCATTTATTTCTGCTGTTCTTTTTATGTGATTGCTGAGAAACTCCTGGCCTTCTAACAAAAGTATTCTCTGTACCTCTGTATTGACCCTATATGAAAATATACAGATTTTAAAAGTCTTTACAATATGTATGCATGTTTAGCTACATTCTTTACTCAATAATAGCATAGTAATTTATTTTTGGAGAAAGAATTATGTGACAATACTACTAATTAAATTATACCAATAATTATTCTTGTAGTTGGAAATTAATTTCTACTTTAAACAAAGAACAGATACATGTACTCCAAAGTGAATATTGACAGGCATATATGCATTTATTAATATTATTTACACTTCTAATTGGACAGCAAAACATCTTGAAAAAATTACTACCCTTTTAAGTACCACATACACATTGAAGAAAAGATTAAATCTTTTCCAAAGAGGTGTTGAGCTTACATATGACAAAGGTTGATATGTAAAATCATAAAGGGATCCTTGAACATCAAGGATCGTGCCCATTTGCAGCATAGGGGCATTATGAAATGGATTCAGGAGCACAAGATATGATGAAATAATTTTTAACAATTATTTTAACCATCTTTAGTGCTATTTTTCCAACACAGAGTAATGTGGAAATCCTAACAAATTGGTCCTTTGAATACTCACTACTATCTTAAGCAAGAATTCTAGAAAACATGCAGATTGATGCCCAAGATTTGTTCCTGTCAAATCCAAGCTAATCTGAGCAAAGTGAAAATTCGTGATACATCCTAGGACAAACTTCTATTGGGGTGAAGAGCTGCTGCTGCCAAGTGCTCTGTATTCTACTACAGTGCAATGCACTGACTCCACATCTGGGAACTATTTAATAAAGAGAAAACCCTAAGTATTCTCACTTAGGCTAATTTGTTCCATCTTGATGCTCTCCCCCAGAACCAGCTCCATGAAGTAGAATAAAAAACAATTATGTTGCTGCAGTGACCTTCACAAAATAATTCAGTACTGATTGGGGGTTAAGCCTCTTTACTGCATGTACATGGTCATTTGCAACAGTTTTAATATTCTTAAATGTCCTGGGAAAGTTGGTGAAATTTCCTTTCAGACTACAATAGCAGGCCTAAATCACATTATTGTGTGGTACTAAACAATGTAGGCTTTTAGCCACTACACAGTCAGTTCATTCATTGTGCCAGAAGACTATAAAGGAATATGTAAAACACATTGTCTTTTTCCCAGTGTTGAGAGCTTCTAATAGAATGCAAAAGGCATCACTCTACTTGAAAGTCTGATGATCATTCTTCCTAATCCAAGATTTCTCTAAGACTTCCCACTGATATTTCCTAGTTCAGAAAAAATTGTATTCTTTTGCTCTGCAAGAAGGGAGGCACACACCTCTCAGCTGTCCTGTCTACAAGTGCAGCTGGCATAATGGAACAGTCATTTGCTCCCCTTACCTGTCAGAACACATTGCAAACAGTTTTGAATGGAATATCATACAGAAACAAAGACATTTACAAGTATGAGAAGGTGAGAATAGGTCACCATAAGTATACTGCAGTCATGGTCAATCACTAATCCAACCACAAACATCTAGTGCTTTTAGCAGAAATCCATATTACATATTGGGGTTGTTAATACAGATGTGGTATCACCTCAGCCCAGGGCACAGACAGTTGCCCTGTAAAGAAAAGTATGAAAGCAAAGTGAGAGACTCAAGAACCGAAAAGTACCCAGACATTTCTGACATGTCTGCCAGCATGACTGGAGGCTGGAATGCTGGATCTATCAAAAGGCTGTGGGGTTTTATAACACAGCTGGCTCTGCAGGAAGAAAAGTCCTTTTCAGATGTTGCCAATATAGTTAAAAATTTAACCACATGCGTGATTCTCTCTGCTCCATACTATTCTCTGGCATTTTCTGTTTTTTTTTCTCAGGAGTCCAGTGTGCTACCACTATTCAACATTTTGAGGGAAAACATCGCCATAACAATCATGGATAGATGTCAGTGACCACAGCAGCCTGTATGACACCTGAAGGAAGAAACATAAACACTGACGTAAAAATTCAGAAGACAACTAGAAAACTAATTTGCATGTTTGCAACTGCTAACTCCAACACATATCCTGTATCATTGGAGGGATTTTCAGTCACCCTTGCTGCACTCAAATGGTTTCCAATGTTTGCTACAAGTAGTTGCTGTTCACTTTTCCAGCCTAGAAAAACTATTTGCTGGTATCAAATTGCAGCTATTTTCATTACATACCTGGAATCAGATTACTGTAACATCTACATTTCTGTGTTGATTTCTAGACAGCTAATATCCCTTTTCTGCCAAGCATGGCTGAGAATCTTCAGCATTCTTAAGTCAGCAAGTTAATATCTTTCTCTTGACTGAGTCTCCACCATAGATGTATTTTTTTTGCCCAGAAGTGCTTACCCATTTAAACATGATGAGTGGCTCTATAGGGCACCACACTGTCTGTGTAGTGCTACTCAGGAATAGTAATAACCACTTCAGGTCATGTGTATAAAGCAATACCCATAATTCACATCATGTTCTGCCCTAGCTAGCTCACTATCTCACCCATTAGTAGAAATAATATGGTTTCTAAGCCCTGTTCTTGCTCTAGCAGTGCTAGTTCCAGCAAATCTACACTTTATTAAATTCAAAACATTTGCCAAAACAGTTTTTTCTTATACTTCCTGCACTGTTGACAACAGCCTGTATATTCTTCTAATTGGTTTTGTCTTGATTGCCATAGCACTAGAATGAGTCCAGAGGAAGGTCACTAAGTCAATTAGAAGGCTGGAACACCTCTCCTATGAAGACAGAGAGGGTTGTGGCTGTTCAGCCTGGAGAAGTTGTAGATGCCCTATGCTTGGAACTATTCAAGGCCAGGTTGGCTGAGGCTCTGAGCAAGCTGGTATAGTGGAAGGTTCCGTGTCCATCTAGCTCTTGGAACTAGACAATCCTAAAGATCCATTCCAACCTAAATCACTCTATGATCCATTTGACCAAACAAACTGCCTATCAGCTTGATTTAGTTTTGTTTCTTCAGCTTTTTTTTTTTTCACTTATGCATATTTATGCATGTGCTGTTAATGTCTGTCCTGTTGTCTTGCCTTTTCCTGGTAGTTCAGCTCCATCTGGAATTCCCCAGGGAAGGGGTTGCTCTGACCTGCACACAGCTACAGCAGCAGAACAGCCCCACTGCTCACAGCTCTCACACCTCTGCAAGTGTCTGTGTGCAGATCCAGGCTGGTGCTCTCTTGGAGGTAGAGTATATCTGGAAATCTCTTTTCCAAGGCTTTCTCTCCCCACTCCCAGTCTTTTTTTGTAGGAGAATTTGAAACTAGAATCATATCTTCCACAAAGAAAAGCTGTTCTTAATTAGGGGCTGGGGCAATGGAAGTGACATATGGGCTCAGCAGCTGCCAGTGAAGCTACTTATTTTCAATAATTTTTTATTCAAAAAAATGGTCTATCCCCATTTTTATGAAATATGACTGGATTCAGAAAAAAAATTAAAATAATTTCAGCCAGAAGAAAGGAAAGAAAAAAATAGCGCTCATGCTTCTTACTTAATATTCTTGTTGCTAAGATGTCCATGTAGCATGATATGCCCTTCACCAGCTAATGAAATCCTTGAATTGTCTGAAATCATGCTCCCTCTGCTAGGAAGCCTATTTTGAGGATGGTAATCTCCTTGTGATGCACTACTTTGTAACAGGGCTTGAAATAATCACCAATTCTCTCTCCTGGCAGTGAGGATAGGCTTCATGGTATTATAGGATCCAGGCTCAAGACCCTGTCTGAATTGGAAGCAGATTGAAGGAGTGTAGATTTTTACTTTTTCCCTGAGGAGGCTATTTTCAGCACCAGACTAGAGGTTCACAATGTTTTGTGAATCTTAAGATTTTTTTCTTTTAATGACTGGAACTGCTTCCAGTGAAGAACTGATGGCAAGCTTTCTCAACTCTGCTAAGCAGCAGAATATAAGTGAGTTACACTTAAAATGTCTTTGACAAATTTGCCAGGAACAAGGTCCCCAAATCCACTCCCTCTGAATTGCTGTCCAAACTGAGAAGAGAAAGCTGTGCATGAAGGTTTTCTCTGGAAGTCCCAGTGGTTTGGATCTTTTAAAAAGCTAGTTATTTATGTGTTTATTTTGGTTTGGCAGAAGTTCTTTAACCTTAAATTTAAAATATCACATATGAACATGGTGTGAGCTCTATTTTTTCATTTTTATATGAAGAGGAAGAATAAAATAATTAATTGCTCCTCAAATAAATATAAATATGTTTGCATTGGACTGACTATCAAATAAACAAACAATCAGAAAGTGAATTTTCTGTTCTCAAGCCAAAATTTCCATGTTTTCCTTTTTTTCTCCATCGTTCTTTATATCTGCATTATGCCTGGGATCAATGTAGCAGACTTATTAAGTATTGAGGAACACTTGTGTCTGAGAATCTGGAGCAAATAACCAGCAGCTCAGCTTATGAAGGCACTGAATTATGTGGTAGAAATCAAGGCAAAAATGGGTTCAACAACTCAGTGAATTCTATTTCATCACAAACGTGCAAAGCAGAAAATCATCCAGAGCAAGACGTTCAGAGAAGAAGATGCAATTGGAGCAAACTGTCAAGCTTAAAAATATATGCAAGTACTTGTTCAGGTCTTTGGAAACCTATCATGAAGCTTGGGCAGTTTGCTGCTAAGCCATAAACCCATAGGAACTTCAGAGAGAAGAAACCGTGGAAAACTGTGAATGCAGAGATGGAAACACCTTTATTCCCTCTAGCTGCCTCTTTTGATTGCACTGGCTGAATTAACACTTGCAGAGTTTTCTGGTAGTGTGTAAGGATTTGTCTCTTGTTTACATTCTCGCAGGTAAACAATAGACTGTCAACAGGGTTGGTTTGAAATATTTTTTTTTCTATACTGATCATTTTGATCAGGTCTAAACAGTCACAAGGCAGCATTTCTAAATCTCTAGAAACTATTTAAAACAAACCAGTTTGGACACAGCCCAGCAGCCATATGTGTTGCTGAAAGCTCATGTAAACATTTAACTTGTTTAAAAATACCCAAGAAACTAAAAAGACCACCTCTCCTTCGAAAGCTGTTATTATTTACAGGGAGAATATACTAAGTACTACTACAGTTTGCATTAAGTTTTCATTATTTCAGAAACTATTTTCAGAGGAATTCATGTCCCTTATTCAATAGAAATGTTTAATGTCCCTTATTTAATAGAACTGTTTAATAGAACTATTTAATGAAACTTAGAACAAGCATACCTTTTCATTAGAAGACAATTTGAAAAGTTTTAGAGAAACCTTTTCATTTGATCTGCTAGAAGAACCATTTTATATGGAATATTTGCCTCCCATTGAAAAGTAAACATTTAATACTTCTAAATTTTCCTACTCTGTGTGTGTGTAGTGACACATATAAAAATTTTATGTCTTTTAAAATTCAACAAAATGCCTGATGTACTGGGAATCACTGAAGCTATTGACTCCAGCTAACTTCCTTGCTGGGAATATAAATTCCTATTTTTTCAAGAGACTAAGCCCTCAGACCGATGCCTTTTAACTTGACTAAATGTCAAGATGAGTTTAATATTCTGAAGCCTTGTCCTTTCTACAGCTGAAAAAAAAGCTGAAATAAAATTAGGTGGCTTGTACAGCCCTGAACCAGGATTAGGTGAGACTTCTTCCTCTGCATCACAAAACCATGGAGTTATTTTGCCAGCTGTACAACTGGGAGGAGATGCAAACTGTGATGAAAAGGAAGTGATGTGATATGAACAAATCAGAAATCAATTAACAGATCACAGTCAAAATATCTGTGGATGGCATTTATTACTTAGAAAGGTATATTAACTTTAGCCCTATAGAAGGCCTTTTCCCACTTTTTTTTTTTTTTAAAAAGAATGCCCTTTCACAGTATTGTAATTTTAGAAAAACTGCCTTTTTAGGGAGGTCTTAGAGGTCTCAAAAATAAGTGCAGGAGCCTTAGTTGCTACCACTTTTTACTCAGTAATTCCAGGTATAGGAAAAGGCTCTTCTTGTGGTCAGCATCTGAACAAGTAACAAAACAACTTTATCATTCATTTTTTGTGTAATCAATATAACCATACTGTGATAAGGAAGAAGAAGAATGAAGTCAAATACCAGAAGAGAGAAAATAAAATATGTGAAAAAGATGACTAGGAAGGGAAGAGAAAAAACTTGTGATGAGGGGATAAAAGAGGAAGAAAGAAAAACATCTGGAAAAGAAGGTAGCTTGAGAGAGGCCTTCCTTACTTTGCATGAGAGTAGAAGAATGGGGAAAGAGACACAAGGTGCTCATGTGCTTTTAGAGTAAAAAACTGGAAGCTGGAAATTTTGGAAAATATCAGTCCACAAAGACTATAAACATAGCCTAAGACTTTTAATCCTTCAGCCTGGTCTAGAGTTACTTTTGGGAACTGGCATGACAGCAACAGCTAAGAGAAAGTGTTCAGTATTTGTAATGATGACTAAAGAACTGATTAATACACGGTCCAAATGCAAAGAAACTGTGCAGATGTGTGAGTAACACCCGTGAGCTTTCTTCAGATCATGCATTGCTGTATTCTGTGCACTTTTTCATGCCTTTTAGAATGATTTCTGAAAGGAATATGGTAATATGCCACAACCATCAATTTAATTAGCTGGAAACCACAGAGGCAATGTCAACTGGCAAATCAGCTCTGGCAGCTTCCCAGGTTTTCATCCTGTAAAGTATATGCTTCTCCATGTTTTATCAGCTTATATGTTTAGTTTTATCACCCAATGTATCAAACACCGGCTGATGTAAGAGCCAAAGTTTACTAATTTTCAGAGGCATGTTTACTTGTTGGGTCTTACAGAAGTGCTATGGCTGCCTAAATACTTTCAGGTGCTGAATCATGCCTCAGATGTACAAGACCAGAAGCAAAGTTTTGCTTCTTGCTAGCCTCCATTTCACATCATACAATGAAAAGTCCTTTTTTTTTTTCTAGGAACACTGGAAAAAAATTGTCCATGTTGAAGGAGAAAAGTCAATATTTGATGGTTATAGAAAAAATGTTCAAAGAAATTCTAAGAACTGTCCAAACACTACTTAATATGAAGTCTTTGGCCATCTAAGTGAGATGGCTTTGTAAAGTCATCTTACTGTTGATGGAAAAACAACTTAATGTTGATTGGCATGGATTAAATTTAAATTTAAATTCCTACATTAGAATGTCAGAAATCCAACTTGATTTTATTTTTTGTTTTCACTGAAGAACAGGTTGCCTTTCAAGATAAAAAATTTTCAGGGCTTTTTTTTTGTGTGGTTTTTTTTAAGGGCACATAAACATCTGATAAACATCCTCTTGGGTTTCAGGAATGTAAAAGTGAATTTCTTATTATACAGATAGATTGGGTTACATTGGTCCCAAATGGATTCTGGTCAACAATTTGACAGTGAGAACAGCAGCACTGTTTTGAAACGACCATGACAGCAATAGCAACAAAATTCAGCTGTTCCCTCATTCGGGATAGTGAAGTCAGTGAAGCAGCTGTTCCCAGACAGAGAGGATGATCTTATGGGTTCCTATTAAAAAACTTCAGGAAAAGGAAGGGCTAAAAGGTGAACTGTGAATTTCCCTAAGCCTTTTTCTACCTCAATCATATGTACATAGAACAGTAAAAAAAGATACTAGTTTTGAAAATGAATTTCAAAGGAAAGGGAAAGCTGAGAAGAAAATACTCAACAGCTCTCTTACCAAATCCCTGTACTCACAGAAGTGCTTTTTGGCTCAACCTTAACACAGCATATTTTTATTTCAATACACAATCTAATTAGGGAATAAAATGTTGGTTTGGATCATTCATTGCCTCTCCACAGTGACTCATCTTCTTGCCAGAATTCCACAGTGGCAAGGTTGTTCTTTGTGTCAATAGCTCCCAATTGAGTGATACATATGCTCGTTTCAGTATGGTTTTTTCCAACTAAAAATGTGCAGCACACAAAAGAAACATACTGCATGCACGTAGAAGACACAGGAGAGAGGAAAAGGCACAAGACTGAATAAAAGCTACTATAAAATGAAGACTTTTATGAAATTGGTTTTAGTTAGAGGAAAATGAAGCTTTTAACCATAATCAATGCTGCAAGCTATTCTGGAAATGATCCAAGAGAAATGAAATGAGAATAAGGTACATGAAAGCTTCTGGGTTTGAAAAAGTAACAGCTGTGTCTAGAGAACCTGGACAAGAGGGCTTCTTATTCAAATATGTCTGTTTTAATAGTATTTCTAATTCAAGCATACATCTCAGTCCACTAAAACAAAGAAAAAACCAGGGTAAGCACACAGGACAAATACCATATGATCTTCAATAAACAGCCTTATAATCAAACACTGTGTAATTATTTGAAGAATTCAGTGCCAAAAATATGTTGTGATTCCATGAAATGTACCCTTAAGGATTTGTGAAAAAGAATAGATATTCTAGGATCTGTGCCCATTTATCCCCTTTTGTTCCACATGAAAGAAATTATATTAAATCAACTGAATATCTGGAAAGAATTAAATCATCATCTCTCATTGGCAAACCTAAAGGAAAAAATCACAAGAAAGCACAGTTTTATATAATAAAAGTTCTCATGTTTCATGGAGTAAAAGAGAAAAAACTAACTGCCAAAGGGAAAGTTCTTGTTGCCTTTGGTTATTCTCAGACTATATATTATAGAGGAGTTCTCCTCTGGTCTCTTTATTATCTTTATTCAATGATATAAAATTCCAGACAAAATGAAATTAAACCATTTCAAATGCTCTTGAATTAAGTCCTTCAGGAGCAAATTTTTGTCTGTAGCAGCTGATACAGTGACAGTCACTGGCACTATAGAGTAGCAACCAAAGCTGACTGGTCCCCTCAGCAGGATTCTTTTTAATGATAGAAATGTCTGATTTACTCACTGCCCTTGAATTCTATTTCAAGTAGCACATGGGCCAAAATCTGCTTTTGTTAATGGGATTTCAGAGGTGTAAATGAAAACAATGACTTTTGCCAGCAGACTGAGCTCACCACAGGCTCCAAGTGATTTACCTCAGAGATGGCTTTACTTCAGTAATGTAGTTTTACAAGTCACACTGCACTGTTCTTTAATTAGTTTTGGCCCATCATGCTTATGTAGTAGCTATCATTAAACCACCATAAAATGTTTAGGGCTCAACTTTCATTAATCTGCACTCTGACAGGAAAATCTGATGTTTTTCACCAGCTGCAGCTATGTCCCTCAGAATTTACTGAGGCAAAGAAAATCTATGAATACTAGAAAATACAGATGAGATAAACACTTACATCTCTGCATAAGAGAGATAAACTGAAAAATCTTTTTTCCTTTCAGGAAAAGATTATGTGAAAAAGTTGTGGTTCTGCATCTTATTTATGGGTTAAAGAGCAACATCAGTAACTAGATATCCTCTTACTTCTCAGGTTACTCTTCGGTAGCTCTTAGTCCTTCTCTCAATCTCTTCCACTCCTTGCTGATCTCCCTTCGGTCATTTGCCTTGGACAAATGATTCACACTACTTGATCTTCATCCTCTGTGGTAGGGATTCCTTAGTCTCTTGCTGACAACTGTATTAAAGAAACTGGAATTTTAAATGGGGAAAATGGAGTTTACTCTTTTTCTTCTGTAATTCTTCACAATGCCATCTATGTGTCTTCCTTACTGATACTAATATCTCATCCATTCTTTTGGATATTGCAATTCTACAGTCTGAATTTGTTCACTACATTCTGTGCTGTTTTGTATACCTGAACTGCTATTTCTATGCATGGTTCTTGTCAGTATTTTCATAGAATTCTGTTACTAAAATATCATCCTTCTGATCTCCAGTACATCAATTTTTTTTTATTTTCCTTCTTTCCTCGTACATTGTCATTCAGATGCACTTCATATATTATAAACACCCAGTTTCAAATGCTCCTCCTTGCCTGCCATTTTGACTATGTCAGGCTATTGCTGCATATTCCCACTTACAGCCCTTCCCCAGATGCTAAAATAACCTCTCCTGATCTTCATGTACAACTTTTTCATTTGGAGTAAAAATCTCCATTACTTATCCCATAATCTAATTAGTGCATTTCTGTGATTTTACGCTAAAACGACTGAAGGCTTTTCACCATCACAGGACAATTCCTCTACTGCTCTTACAGTTAGGAACTTTAAAGTTTCTACCTGAATTTATTTATATATGGCTGACAGAAGGCCTTTTGCCATGGTGCCAGCAGATAATGTTTTCCCCAGTTACTCACAGTGGACCAGATGACTACCAAAGGAATCAGCAAAATAACTGCGGACGTCTGGGAAAACAACACTATAATAACTGCAGTGCTCATCAAAGGACAGAAGCAAAAAGAAAGCACCATTTATATCATGAAATTTAACACTGCTTCCTGTGAGCTTGGATGTAGAATTTTTCTTGCACATAGCTGGAGTTATTCCCTTAGTCTAAAGTTGGATGAATCCAGATTAATCTGGGTTTCCAGACTTCAGGAAACTTGCACAAGCTGAAACTTCCCCATGAATGATTCCTTCACACATTCATCAGCACAGCTTTATGTGAAAACAGGACATAAGCAACCTTGAAATAGCACTGAAACTTATTATATTTGTAGTTATGTGGAAACCTAACACTTTCCTTTTCCTTGCTGTGTATCATCCATTCCTTGTGCATTTTCCCAACCTTTGCTTACATCAGGTGCTCAGGTTTTGCTTTGTTTGTCTCTTCGGGATGATATCCAAGAGTGAAATTTCACTCAGTGAACCATTTTACCTGTATTTTAGCTGTATTGACCGTGGTGGATAAAAGGCCTTTCATCACCCTGCTCTGATCCTGCTTCTGTTAACAGCGACAGAGAGAAGATGGAGTTTTCAGAGCAGAGACCACAATGCAGACTGTGAGCTGTAAATACTGATTTTAAGCAATGAGGGTCAATGACACATGGTATGGGCAATGAAACACAACAAAGAAACCTCCTAAAAGATAGTGCCACTGATCAAAAGTTTAAAGGCCATTTGATCTCACTATCTTGAGAGCTTTTGAAGTGACCAGGATCTCTGTGTGTGTGTAAATTAGAAAAACACTTTTGAAAAGTGCCACCTATATTTCAAATAGAGCAAATAAGCAATGTTTTAACACTTCAGTTCAACAACACACATAAGCACAGAATATTAACTTAAGTATTTTTCTTGGATACCTGCATTTTTAAAAATATAACTGTCTGGCCTGTAAAATAGCAGAGAAATTCACATGCTGCTCATTAACAAATAATTGTTTCCTTCATTGTCATGCTCATAGCAACCTACCCTTTTGTTGAACTGCTATCTGTGTTGATATTTTCTCCAAACTTTGTAAAGATGTCTTCCAATAATTTAATTTTTATAAATGAATGTCTGATTAAAAACATTGTTAATTCTCCTTCACATCCACATTATTTTATCTTCAATAAACAAATCCAAGTCACTCTAAGAGCTAAAGCTAATTAATACTTTTCCTTAAAGCCTATGAGAAAAACCAAGGTTCTCACATTCTTTGTACATTAGTGTCTCAAAGGACACGTTCCCACATCTACTCAGAAAAGAAACAGTTTAAAGCAGAAATTCAAACCAAATAAACAGAACTATTGGCTGAAGGGTCTCTTATTTACAGTGCCAGAGGTCCTGGAGTCCGGCTGTGGTTAGCCCTGGCCCAGAGCAGCTGTGTCTGTCTCACTCTGTGCAACTTGTTTACTTCTGTTCCATGTTCCCTGACCACAGCACCCACCTCCCTTGCACCCACTGTGTGCCACCATTCCTTCTCTGCCTTCAGCTGTGAGAGTTGAAGCATCCAAAAGCTGGATAGAGCCCGAAATTCTGTGTATATTCAGGATTGGATCACCTGAAAGGACCCATACCAAATAATTGATTCCATAAGAAATTAAGAGAATTAATATATTTCCAATGTACTAGATCAGAGCAATGTAAATTAAGGTCAGTAAAGCTTCCCTTGAGATCAAAGCCCTCAGAGCCACTACTTTGGCTTCTGCTAGAAGAAACAATCAAAAGAAGACAGTGCACATATGGCATTGAAGTGTGCAACTGATATTTTGAGAACATGAATACTAACTGCATATCTGACACACTGGTGATGGAACAAAGTCTTAAACTGACTGGTTTATACACTGCTTTAATAATTCCCAGATTGTATTCTACAGTCTGGAAGAATTATAACTTTTTGGATCATTGTGTGTGAGAATTACTTGCGAGAGAGATGTACTGTTATGAAATTTAAGATACTACAAGTTATTAATATCCATATAATATAATAGCATTTTGTAACAAATTCAATAAAAGCAGAAAACTCATTTATGTTGCAAATGTAGGATTAGCTGAAAGCAGTCAAATGCAAATGGTCATGCCAACTTCTTTACAAACATCTTTTAATATTTTGGAAACACATATGGAGGGTATAAACCACTGCAATATATCTAATACAAAATGCAAACCTAAGAGCATACATACAATTTCAAACTTCATAGGAAACTGGGAAATATTTATGCTAATGAGAAAACAAACTTTAATTCATTACATCAGTTTCAAATTTTCCAGAATATTGAGGACACTACGCTACAAAAAGTTTCTTATATTCTCTATCCATCAAATAAGTGCAGTATAATAGTGTTCACAATTTCATTTGAATAAATGGGTATGTCAACATAGAACACAAAGCTTGTGGTCTACTGAATTCCAAATTCTTGTTTTATTGGACTTTGTTTCTGGTTTATTTTTCAATCCCAAGCAAAATATCATTTGTCTCTTAGCGATAAATATGATAACCCCGCTCTGAACTGTACTTGTTTAGCTAAGCAAAAACACAAGGAAATTTTCCATCTCTGGGGCCAGGAACTGCATTTTCCTGAAAGAGTCTAACACCACCAGTCTGCAGGCTGGGCTGGAACAGACAATAGTTCTGTATGCTAATAAAAACCATTCTGCAACACCACATGCTTGCATACTCAGCAGTGCTATCTTATATTCGACCATGATTAAAGAAAGAACAGCAATTTCTTTCCCTAACCCTTCTCAAAACTGATGTAAATTATACCCCTTAAACAGCAAATTGTAAATTTGGTTTTAGAAGAATGACAATCTTTCTAATGTGAGTGGAATAGAACACAAGTATGTGAGCCTGAAGCTCTGACTCCTGCCTTTGGCCTCACTGGGAATTCCTGAAACTGCCTTCATTAATGAGCTCTGGTATAACCTGCACAGATGTGTGTGCATGCACATACCCAACAGACCAACCCAGGTGTGTTGTAACTCAAGTCATTTCAAAATACTAACAAGGTAGAAAAAATCAACCCATTAAGATTTCCCCAGAAAAACCTCCAGAAAAAAAAAAAAAATCATTTTTTCCTTCTCTCATACACATTTTTGCATGGAACAGAGAAAATTTTTATCTTAGGCATCAACATGTTTAGATTATATTTCAGTATTACCTCTCAATTATTTCCAAACCAAAATTACTAAATATCCTTCAAAAATATATTGTCTTGATACTTTTTAAAAAGAAGTGCAAGTAACATAATTTATTATAAAGGGCATTTCAGACCTGTTTTAGCAGAGTTTAAATAATTGGACTTCTCTGATTTCCAAAGTGCTCTTCTAGGCTCACTATATGGTTTATTCTTATACAGTATATAGTAACAATCTGACAAGCTTTTCATATGCTTTAAAACTTATACAGAAAGAGTGAATAGCATGCTATGATGGATTTAACTTGTGGGCTTATTACACAAATAAATGTCAGAGATGTAGAACTGACAATGTATTTAAGGAGGATCTTTGAACTTTACATCAAGCCTGACTTAAGGTGATTAAAAATAATAAGTTTTGGATCTTGCTCACAGTTTGCAGCAAAGTTTAGTAATTTCAGAAGCAGATATTGAAGGTTCTAAATCACCCTTTCTGAAAGGAAAGTGGGAGCCATCCATTCCTGTTGCTATAACTATGGATTGTTGGATTATACTGTAAATGTGCATGATCTCTGTCGAAATGAATGCTTTTTCTTAACAACCAAGAAATTCCAAGTATACTGAATGCAATGATGTATCAGAGATTATATAGATATGGTCTTTCCATATACAAGAAAACAATACTCTGAATGTTCATTTAGAAATTCATTAGTCTGGTAGACCAGACTGCATAAAAATATTCTGAGATTTTACTCTTAGTAAGCAATATTATATGGATCTAGCATATATCTGACAATTTTTAAATTGGCATGTTATTTTTTTTTTTTCTGAAATATTTAAAAAACACCATCCAAAAAAACCTCAAACGAAAACCCCCAAATCCAAAACCAAACAGCTAGACAGGCAGTACAAAAAAAGGAAGCAATATGTATTTGAAGGACAGGGAAAAATTCATGTGCTATCTGCCTGCATCAGCCATGGAAGTAAGAGGTGACAATTAAAGTTATCATAGAGGTAAAGAATAACAGATTTTAAGAGTATATGATTTGAAATCTGCCATCAAGAACAAAAAATCAGGCAAACATGAGAAATAAGATGCTTGAGAAGATCTGTATGTAAAGAATAGTTATTTCTGTGACTCATTAAAAAGCTTCTTTTTATTGCTTACATTCACTGTTTATGCAGAAAGAATTAAATCTAAACAAGACTTTGCTAGCAAAAACAGTTGTAGCTATCTCACATTTTCTGTTTAACTCTCTTTTCCCTGCTGTTTATGCTAATTTGCACAGGGGATGGAACAGTTGGAGCACTCTAAATCCTTCTTTTGTACTTCTCTTAACTTTGATGAGCAAAATAGAAATGCTAATCCCTTCTGCAGACACATGATTTCCTTCCTTTCTCCTTCTCTCTGAGATATTTGTTTTTCTGTTATCCAGCCTTTGTTCCCTAGTCTCAGCAAGGTTCATATGATGCTCTCCTTTTCCCAGGGCCCTAGGGTGAACGGAATTCCACAATCCAGCAATTCATGAAATACAAGTGGTACTGAGACAGGCAAGAGGTCTATCAAAGCAGATTCCTACCTCTCCGTCCTTTCCCTATGCCTGTGGAACAAACAAAAAAACAAACAGTCAAGAGTGTTCAGTATTGCATAAGGAATCAGTCTAAAATATTGGCCTGAATTTTAGCCCTGAAACTGGTCATAGTAACTTCAATTCCAGCATTTCACATCGTGCTCTTCCTTTGTTCAGTATAATTCTGACCACATATTTAAGATTGGAAAATTAATGATAAATAATGATTCAGGAAATAATAAAGTCATGGACCAAAAACAAGGTGATAAAAACTTATTTTGGACATGAAGCAGATGCACTGGTGCATCATGTAACATCCATGAAAATATTGGAGGATTTTCATATTAAATGACTGGGAGAAGTAGGATGTAAAAGTAAAAATGTAAAAATGGATGTAAAAATGATCCAGATGCAAAAAGGGAGTGCTCTTTGTTATGCACTGTAGTAAAATCCTTCATTCAGTGGGCATAATCTGGAATACTAAATACTACTTTTATTTAGAAAACTAAAACAAATTTGAGTTAGATAGAGGTACATATATGTAGGTAAAAGGATATTGTTTGAAAAGTCATATTTTGAATCCAAATTTTTTTTAATTCACAATAATACATGTCTTTCCAAAGAATTTAGAGTGTCTGTAGAAGGAGTTACATCTACTTCGCAGTCACTTTTCTACAGTAAACTCAAAGAAAACCAACATTCATTTGCTTCCTCTTACTAACATTAACAAGCTCATGAGGCATAGCGTATTTTGAGAAATGAATATTCATGGACCTCTCACTTCTGACAAAACACAATTGTCTCTGTCACACAATATGAGTGACCCCACCTTGTTCATCTGACAGATGCATTTTTGGTCACAGAATATGAAAAAGTTGGAGGAAACTGAATGTGACTTTTTAAGAGACTGTGTAACCCAACAGTTGAACTTACTGTTACCATTACTGGAACACTCATGTTACCTCCCTCTTATGTAGGACTGGTCCCTGGCCCAGAAGAAGGTGACTTTTTATTTTGTAACTGTTGTTTTAGATGAGACTATATCACCATGTTAACTTATTTTGCTTTATTACTCTTACACTATAGCTTCAGACCAGGAGAATCTTTTAGCCGAGTGCCAAGGTGAAACAACAAAATGAACAAGTTATTTTGGGATTTCCCTGTCACTCCTTTCAAAGTTGGACACATCTTGCTCTTCTTGTTAAAAATCAGTTCTAGAATTTTCCAGAGCTGACACAGTAGACTGAAGACCTCTGCTTCTGTTCAGACTGGCAGGCTGAGAAGCTGACAAGAGGGAAAGTTGGTACAATACTCAAGCTCTTTCTGAGAGTCAGGAAGGATTTTTCATTTCATGGCAAAACTAGCATTTTTTCCACACATTTTTTCTTATCGTAAGTTCCTAGGGATGAGTCTATGAGGACCAAAAGAAAAGAAAGCAAAGAAAATATTATAATGAGTGAATGTTGACAGTCTGGATCAAAGGCTCAGTGCTTTATAATCAAAGTTTTGGAAAAACAAGAATAGGACGACCCTGAGGCTTTGGCATTGAGTTCAAGAGCACACTTAGGAGTCATTGCACCTCCAAGAACTGGGAGAACTGAAATGGAAACAAAGCCCTCTCAAAAAACAGGGGAATAAATTATTCATTTACTACTGCCAGAAATTATGCAGTGGGAATACATTCTGACAAGGAATGTGTTAGGCAATGGTCACAGCTGGGTATGCTTCCAGTTTGAGCAGTGCCCCAAAAACCTCTGAATGTGATGGAACTCTCTATTAACTTCAGTGAGCTTTTAATCAAGCCCAAGTGAGTCAGACAGCAAGATTTAAAGACAGTTGAGGAAGTTCACAAGACAGTAACTTAGATTGCACAAGGCCAGAGGATGTGGAAAAACCCCAAGTGTTAGTGAAGGGACTGATTAGAGGGCATGAAAAGCTCGCTCCCAAATGTCCTTTTGTCTGTCTCAGGAATTTCATTATCTGCTGTGATAACAGGATTCAGAGAATGCAAGCAGTGATCTGAATCAGTTTCTAATTCAAGCACAAATTTTCTGTGAGCTTTTTTAAATGCTTGGGTTTTTGTCAGCAGTACCACAAGGCCTCTTAGTAGTCTTTCTTTTCTTTTATGGTTTTGTTTTTTTTTTGTGTCAGGTCTCTTGGGTTTCAAGCTGGTCTAGGATTGCTAGCATCAGGACTTCTGTCATCCAAGCTCAAACACGTTGCCAAACATTAATTTCAGCATCAACTAAGGCATGTCCCCTACAGATGCACCACTCTATCTCTAAATTCCTGTTATTTAAAGCATAAACCAAAACTAACAAAACTGTTTTCTTATTTGTGTGCTATGCAAACCATCATGCTTGTAAGCTTGTAAAACTCTTTATATAAAATATATTCTTTTTCCAATAAGTTTCCCTAGCTCAAACAAAAAATTGAAGTCCAGTGTTTGTAAGTTTAACATTTGCCTTCAATTAATTTTACTTGCTTAGTGTTTCTGGAAAACAAGGCCAGCAAAGTATACTATATTCTGACAGGAATACAATATACCACTAAAATCAAAGTTAAGATTCAGACACAATGTAGTTTAAACTTCATTGGTCTTATAAAATGAAAAAAGCAAACCTACAGACCAAAAGATACAATGTTTTCAGGCCCTAGGTCTCAGTATGCCTAAATCTACTTAGTTGTGTAAGAATGAAGAAAAGTATTAATAGTTATATTAATAACAGATAAGAATTTATCCTCAATAAATAAAAAATTGAGATCTCTTGAGATCAAGTGAAAGCAATGAATACTGGTCCTGCACAGAGAGGATATGCTTTGCAAATGAAGGAGACAAATTGGAAGTGATACTTTAGCAGAATAAATCTTAAATTACCATGCACAATAGAAAATACTATACTTAAAAATGAAATAATGTTAACTACTTGCAAATGGAACAATATAACAATTATCAGTAGCACTAAAAAGGTGAATGATAAATTTTTGCTGCAGAAGGAACAGATGTTTGCTTTGTTGTCAGGAAGGAGCATACACAGTCATTGCAAGCAACTAGATCATTAAATTAAGGAGTAAATTGAGGCTATTGATCTGAAGAAAGAGAAGAGCAACAGGACACTGTTTTCACTGTAGTTACTGTCCTGATTCTTAATGGAAGAAGATGCTTTTGCAACAAGAAAGACAGTGAAAAAATAAATTAAAAATACTTGATTTAATGATTCAAGAACCCTATTTTCATAGACGCAATTAATGCAAAACTCTGCCATCCAAGAGTGGTCATAATACTACAAGCCATGCAGACTTGACTTAATTGCCAAAATAGCAATTTTGATTACTATTGCAAAAATGATACCGTGAGCTATTTGGTATGTCCCACAACACCCTAACCTCTACCTATCTGCTAACAGAGCTATTGCTCTTCTATCCTTTGACCTATGGGCCAAACTCTGCCAAACATCTTGGATTCTTGCCACAAGGCATGTGGCTTAAAATCCTTGATGTGCTTTCAGTGCCTTATGTAAATTTGGGTAGGATGGCCTTATTGGAAAAAAAAAAATAGAAATTGCTGTGGAAGTTACATACAGGGAATAAAGTTTCCTTGGCACATCAGAGCCTTATTTATGAATCTTACTTCCCTCCAGAGATACAGGAGAGGTTCTGTTGTTAATATTGTTGACAGTATTAGGAGGCATATTTCATTGAAGAGTTGGAAAACTGATGAAAATATTCAGAGGAATAGGTGCATGTTGTAAAAATACTGATAATATAAAAGTACAAAATTAAGTAGGAAGGAACTGATAATAAAGAAAACACAATCAATTAGGAAAAGAGATGACTTGACATGCTAATATAGTAAAACTTTTTTCTGATGTAATAAAGTACATTATACTACAATTGTACCCCCATCATTCGCAGCATACGATAGAGGTTCATATCCATTAAGAAAGTGGCATTTCCTCTCAGAAGAAAAACACTGGTAATAGTACATTTTATGAGCATTGCTTCATAAGTACTTACAGAAAAGTAAAGGAGGAAAAAGTACCTCTGAATACATATCAGATAATACCTACAGTGGCTGGAAATTCATTAAACATTACCATATATAATAAGTCACGAACTAGAGATGTTACATATAGGAAAAAATATTAATAAATAACCCAAATTGCTTCAGCCTTAATCTTGGACACTGACAAATTTGTATTTGTAGATTACCAGGTAACACAAAAAAGTTGTTTTCAGAATACAATTGAGAGTGTTATTGGTATATTGGTAGGAGCAGCAAGAAATTTGAGAGGAAGGGGTAAAAAACTGTCGCATGAAATTAATGCCATTTCCTTACAACAAATCTTTGTTTGACCTTCCAAAAATTCAGTTCAGCAAAATCATGTATAAGGGTGTTTGAATTCTGACAAACTCCTCAGGCTGAGGTCTTCAGCTGAGGGTAAAAGCTGTACTACCTCCCACAGCCCCAGAATGCCACTGCCATTGGTCAGGGTCTAACAGCACTGGCTCTTCATTCTGAGTAACTCCATCCCATTTGAGACAGTGGAAGCTAAAGGTAAGTTTTGGCACTTCTCTCTTAGTTGAATTTTTAACGTTGGAAATACTAGTATTTGTTTTATTTTATCGTGGTTAATACTGTTTCAAAGCTTGCAGATTGTGGAGACTATTTATTTTCCCTGGATATGTCTTAGTTCCTTCCTGTGAGAGGTGTACATAATCTTCATCAAAATATTTGATCTTACAGCTACTGAAGATGCCAATATTTCTACAGTGCATTCCAATATATTACATGAAAGGGAAATAGGGACATGCAAACCCTACAAATCAGTGCAGAAACTATAGCCATAGATAAACTTTTTTTTTCAACATATATTTGCTGATTTTGTCTCTATATATGCAAAAGTTAATACTTACCAAGACTTATACCCTTTAAAAATATTTTATTTTTAGGAGTTGTGACATGAAAACAATTCTGCACAGTAAGCAATATTTTATTTAAGAATCGTTTATTCAGAGGAAAAATTACGCCATATACGTTAGTTCTACATTTTGGATTGATAGCTGAGTCATCTGGGATAAATGACATGGAAAGGAAGAGCAAGATTAAAACCATTTCTGTCAAAAATAAGCATCAGAAAACATAAAGACAGACAAAACCCTGCTAATTCTAGCATACTTGCTTATTTAAGAGATTGATTGTGCTTTTATTTTACTTTATTTAATTTTTTAATAAAGCAGCATACTTTTAGCAATATTGGAACCTAATACTGAAAGGTGAAATTCATCTAAGCTTTCTCAAAGAGAAGACCCAGTGGCTCTGGCTTCTTCCAGCAGCAGCTGAAGTCTTTCTGAATGAAGAAAATGAGAGAAAAATGAACGCCTTGTGTTACCAACCATCCCCAGAGGAATTTCATATCCTCATGCCTAAACCAGTTTTATAAAGACCTCTTTTCATGAAGCTAAAATTCAGCTCGTTGCTCAGTACATACATTAAAAAAAAAAAAATCTGATGTACTTCTTATACTTTATTATAAGTAGTTACAATTTTGAAATTAAATATTTAAGAGTGTGTACCATGACACCAAATAAGGAGTACAGTTAATTAGACTTAGGCATTGCTCATTATTACTGTGCTTTTGGTGAAATTAATGTGAGCTGTGGACAAATAAAGGTGTAAGAATGCTGAATAGAACCTTGTGTCAGGCATCCTATAGGATAGCAGTGAATGCATCACTTACAAAGAAAAGGGAATGAATAAACACTAGTGCTCAAGCCTAGCATGAATTTTCTACCATTTTACAAAATTGAGGAACTTTAAATAAGTGATAATTCAATTTTATAGGACTTTAAATGGGTGATAATTCAGTTTTACAATTCTATTTTCCAAGGATAACAGGTGAATACACCACATCGCAATTTTTCACTACTTTAAAAACAGTGTTGATTGAATAATGAAGGAATTCAGACTACTGGCTCTACTGTCCACAGGGCTATGGAGGACACATACAATTTTTTATTTTGTGCCCAAGACTTTTGCAAAAGTATGGTTCAAATGCGCCACATCAATTAAAGTTATGTTCTAACAAAACAACTAACCAGTGACAAGTGTTTTGATTATGCTTATCCAGAGATAACAGAATTTCTAACGTTTTCTAATAGGTTGAGAGGGGGGTGTTGGTGTGGGTTGGGGTTTTTTTCAATTGTTTTGGTTTGGTTTGGGTTTTTTTGTTGTTGTTTGCTTGTTGGTGTTGTTGTTGTTGTTGTTTGTTTTTTGTTTTTTTATTGATTCCATTTAGAGTTTTTTTAATAATGGAGAGATATAATATTACTGTTATACATTTCAGAAGATTATTTATTGTGATAAATACAAGTAATATAATAATTTACTTTTTCTCTAGTTTCTCAAAAGTTCATATCTAAGTGCAATGAAAATAGGTGAAGTTAGATGGAAGG
This sequence comes from Zosterops lateralis, assembly GCF_965231275.1. Taxonomy (NCBI): domain Eukaryota; kingdom Metazoa; phylum Chordata; class Aves; order Passeriformes; family Zosteropidae; genus Zosterops; species Zosterops lateralis. Next base: position 30,711,812 of record NC_139765.1, read on the forward strand.
GGAAAAATGTCATTCAGGATCTTTCTCATTGAAGTCCGTTTATTTTTACACCAATGAAGTTCAATAGCTCTTTTCTAAATTATATGAGTATGGCCAAAGCAGTCTGCAGAATTTTCAGGTCCAGGGACACTTCACAAAGAAAAACACTGATTTACCATAAATAAATATGGAATATTCATCAGAAATATTGTGGGGTTTATATATAACTACTGTATTTGTGACATTTAATTGTCATAGATTCCTTGTCAATACCAGAGAATCTACAATCTGTCAATTTTCCTCTCTTTCAGAAAATAAAACAGAATGCAGACCTTTGTAAATGTATTTCTGGGATTTTTTATCTTTGAGTCTGTTGGAGCTGCCCCTATCAGTGATACCATAATTTATGATTCTGAGTTCTATGACATACCACTTGGAGAGCTGCGCCAGCCATTTGCCTATGATGAAAGCAAGCAGTCTGACCAAGTAGAGGTAATTAGAACTTAATTTATGCTGTCTTTCCAAAGTGCATAAATGCAGTAGCTACAGATCAGTTTTTCTTTGCCATGAAAATACTTATCAGAAAAATCTACTCATGTGGTTTCTACTGCCTTTGCAGTTCATTCATTTTTTTCCCTAACCTACAAACAAAGCTAAAATATATTCTGATTGGGGTTTATTTGTGGCAATCTTTAAGAGTAGGTGAAAGGTACCATGCTTTCCTCAGGTCTCCATGCAATTCCACAAATTCTGTTGAAGGTCATCATTGTGATTTATTTGCCTGGGTGATGGACGGAGGCAGTGGAGATCGGATTTCCAGCATTTCCCATTATACGAAGTTGTAGAATGCTGTTTCCTTAGGTTTATGTTCAGTACAAGTATTTCAGGCTATAAATGCTAATGCTTTCTATTGCTGTTAGGAAAGTGGTAGAAGGAAGATAAAAGAAAGGGAAAGCATTTGAATTTAAACACAGGAAAGTAAGAAAAATTACTGAAGAGAAACTGTTGAAATTCTGACACAGTATGAGCTGGTAAGGTATGTTGCCTGTAGAAGCAAGGCACTCCACTTATTGACTTAGAGGCTTCCTTCCTCTTCTACAGTCCTTTATTTCTTTGCAATTACTAAAAGGCTACATTAATTTTATTCTCACCCTGCTGATTAATTGGCACAACTTCCCTGAAGGTAATATAAGCACTCTGTGATTCAGGATTGTGTGTGATAGAAGTTGAGTCAAATATTTAACATTTAAATAATACGGTATTTTCATTTTTTATACATAATATTTTAGTATTTTTTAACATAATGCATAATTCATGAAAATGCAATCCTTTGAAAGATTCATGATTACAGCAGGAGGGACAGGAGCTACTTTTTCATCAATGTGAGACAAATTGTATAACAGCTTTGAAATCAAAAGACAGAGACAATTTAAGAATAACTATATTCTAAAACAGGAGAACTGTAAAAATAAAAATAATGTTAAAGTTACCACTAAGATTAGAACCTTATAATTTGTAGGAAATAAATTTTTAATGTCTAAGAGGGATTGAAAGGAACTTTGCTGTCTCACTTTGCCTTTGGTATGTTTCGTTTGTGCCACTCTTGTGCTGTATTTGATCCTCCTTGAGCTTGCTTTCCTGATAAAGTCACTACCAATTTTAGTTGCTGTGCTCTATTTCACATTGATTAATAAACCACTGTTTCTGTCCCTCTTTGCTCTTAGAAACAAAACCTTTATCATTTCTACAGAAACTTTCTTCCCAGAAATGGGAGAAGTTATTTTGAATGTGCTTCATTGCTGAGTTTTTCTCATTCAAACAGATTTCTTAGTAATGCATTGAATGGTAGGTGGGATTCTCCTGTGCTGTGCTCTCTCTGTGAGGTCCTATAACACCAAAACATGGGGTGGCCCTTTCCAAGGTTTTGAGTGAAGGATAAAGGAAGGCTTCGGTGTTCTTTTCCAGCTGAAAGGAAATTCAGGATGACTGATGTTGCACCCAACAAGAAAAGATACAAGACATCCCAACACAGGTTATTTTCTTTTTAGAAGGCACGGAATAGGCAGACTCAGGGTAAACTGGTAAGATTCTTTTCCAGAGCAGGATTATCTTCCATTGCTGAGCTCTTCAGACAGCCTTTTTAAAATTCATCAGGTGAAGTTCATCCATCACAGTAGTTGACCAGAGTTTTTTATGCTTTGCATATGGATGGACCTCCCTGTGAGAGCCTTTTTTGGTATTTGTTTAGCCAAAGTCTTTTTTTTGCTTACATTCCTAATACCATGTACCACCCAAGAGAATCCTAAGCATTCATAGTTCCCCATATCCCAAGAGATATGAGTGGTCAGTGCTGTAGAAATCAAGAAAATTTTATAGATATGTCAGTGTACTATTTGATAGGGCAAGTTATATTTTAATCTGAATGTAATTGATGTCATTCAAGTTTTAAGCAGAATACATTTAATTTCTTGATTGTGGATATGACTTTACTGGTTAAAATCTTGTTGTCATAATGATGTGAACAACACAAGTGGGTCTATGTGCAAAATTCAATATTTATTCAAGGTCACAGGTTAGTTTTTATTATGCATAGTTTACATGATGAGGAATACCACAGAGACCCAGACAAGCAGCAAGCCTTCAACAGATCTAGCCTGTGTGCAGTAACTCTTTAAGACTTGAATTTCCCTTTAGAGAGCTCTGAATCATGTCTTCAGACTTCTGAAATGGTGGAGATAAGATTCAAAAAGCATTTTCTGTTGTTGCTGTCTTTGATGTAGGATTTTAAAATCCAGTTATGTGCAAAAGGAAGTCATTTGTTTCACCCATTTTTAGACCCATTGGAAAAATGCAAACTTTAGCAAGGTTGTGTATCAAACTGATTTGCAGAAGGTCCAGGAGACTGACCAATTCTAGCACTTCAGACACATTTAGTGTTCTACTGCTGTTAATTTCAATGTGAATTAATCATCTGTTCACCTCGAAGAGTTAAACTAAAGCACCTGTGTCGGCATGTCCTTTTCCAGACCATTAGGTACTGTAATCACACATTTGATGTATAATCACCAAAATGAGGAAAGATCTAAGGATAATTAGAAAAGGATTCTTTCTACTCATTCTATCTGGTTAAAATTAGGCTTGGCATCCCAAGACCGTGCTCCAAGACAAGTATGAATCATTCTCTTGGGATATCTGTTGAGGTGGGTTGACCTTAGCTGGCTGCGTGCAACTATCAAGATGCTTTCTCCCTCCCCCTTCTCAGAGAGACAGGTGAAGAAATTAAGGTTAAAATCTTGTGAGTTGATACATAAGCAGTTTGATGAAGAAAGACAAAGGTTGCATGCAGAAGCAAAGGGAAACAAAAGACTTTTTCTCTACTTCCCATCAGCAGGTGAGGGCCAAACACTTCCAAGAACGAAGGACTTGAGTATGTGTAGGAGGTACTCCTGATGACAAACATGTTAATAATAAAGCCCACCTCCTTGCCCTCGCTGCCTCCTTTCTCTCAGCTTTTATTGCTGACTGTCATGGTTTGAAAGCAAAACGAGTGAGACGCTACAAGTCAGAAATATAATTTAATAAGAAAAAAGGTAAAAAGGTAAAAATAAAATAAATGCAATAACACAAAGGACCACTGACAGAGTCAGAATACAACCTGAGCAGGGTAGTGGAAGCAGTCCAGATGAGATGGTCTTCCTGAAGCAGTGATCCTGTAGAAAGGTCTGGTAGCTCTGCTCCTCTGGGAATCCAGTGGGTCAGGGCTGCTTGCACTGTCCCACATACCAGCTTATATCCAGGTGAGAATGCTTGGCTCGTCCCCCTGGGCAGAGCATCTCACAATGGGATGAGGAGTGTGAAGTGGGTCCTTGATGGCCCATTAAACAGAGATAACCCCTGGAGGGAGTTACCTGTGAGTCATGGGCCAGGCATTGATGGGCCATTAGCAGAAGACACCCCAAAGGCAGGGGCTTGGGAAAACACTGCCTCACCTAGTTTCAAAAGTTAATGAAGATCGTGATAGAATAAATACGTTGTGTATATTCTACACTGCAACCCAGGACACTGACCAGATGCCATATTGAATATATATCCCTTTGCTCAGCTTGGGTCCCCTGTTCTGGTTGTATCCCTACCCAGCTGGTGAGAGGGAAATGTTGGAGAGTCAGCCTCAGTGCTGGGCCAGCTCTGCTCAGCAGTCACTGAGCACTGGTGCAGTATCAAGACCTTTTCAGTGGCAAACACAAAGCACAGCACTGAGGGATGCCATGGGGAAAGTCAGTTCCATCCCAGCCTGAAGCCATACACCTATCTTCCTCAAATAACTTTGGATGAACCATAGACGTCTGTTTCAGACTTAGTATGAGGATTTCATCTTAATACAGTTAACTAAGAGTGACTGAGTCCAAGTTTCTGACTTCTTTGCTACTTCTCATACTCTGGAAATATTGTTTTTTGTAGGTTTCTGAAAATATTTCTAGATAATGGCTCTTGGTAGTGTTCCACTTGAAGTCTTTTTTTGTCATATGTCATAGATTCTAGAATAATCTTAAGGTTGGGAAAGGTTACTAAATGTATACGTGGAATACTTTTTAAATGCAAATATTTGCATGGGGAAAATAACTGTAGCTGTGAATTACTTGTGAGAATTGTATTGAATCCTCAATCAAAGATATGCATTTTCATGTGTTAGGTGATTATAAAATCTATGGTTTCTAAGATCCCAGGTTAGTGAGACACAGAAGACCCAGCTAATGCTTTGCATCCAAATGGAGACTATTACTGGAAAAACTTAAAGTAATATATCACTCAGAAATAAAATGTGCATCAAGACATTAAGATAGCAGTATCAACTCTTTCACAGATAATGGCTAAAAAAGGCAGTGTAAAGGAAAAGCCTATTATCAAGGAAAGAATTCTAAGGTCCTCAAGGAGAAAAATACAGCAAAGAAATGTCACCAAAAGAATACAAGTTTTGTGTTGGATTTATCTTCTGACAGTAACAACAGTATAAACACGAGCTGATGTGTCTTCTCCTTTCTTTACAGTTCATTAGTATTTTGAATTAATATTTATATCATGATAGGGTACAGAGGCCACAGTTAAGACTGAGTCTCCCAAGTGCTTTGAAAACATACACAAAGAGAGATTTCCATCTTTAAAATGAATAGAATGAAAACCAGACTTCTCAAAGGAATCCTTGTGTGAGCTTCTCACTTTTCCCCTCTTTGAAACTAAACTTTGTTTGGAAAAAGTGTGAGAAAAACTGATTGTGGAGAGAGATTCTTATGTACATCAGCTACTAATGCCTAATAAAATGGCACTACGATTTTATCACAGTGTCTGTTAAACATAATCAGTCAATTTTTCTTTAGGTAGGAAAAACTAAGCTAGAAAAATAAGAAGTAAAAATATAGGAGCATCAGAAAAATATTTTCATTGCTAAAATAGGCTATCAGTGAGGCTGAAAAGCAAAGGAGCACTTTATTAAGAATGGTTAAGAATGGCCTAGTACTGGCAATTTGGTGCCTGCACAAATCTCAGAACTTGAGTTACACACACACGTTTGCTTATGCCTGTATGCATACACACAAACAGTCTCCTGTTGGCATAATACACATGAAGAGGAGCCACACTCAAACAAGAACTCACTCTTGCCATTCTGCAGGGTTGAGAGAGGCTTACACTGCTTTGTCATAGGTATCTGATTAAATTAGACACTTCAAAGTGGATATACAATGACTTTTCAGATCATATACATTTTTAAGAAATCCTGTTAATTGGTACAAGTAATGTACAAGTTGGTCACATAGTTGATAGGAGAATCAAACTTATAATTTGAAGATTTATCCCCAAATAGGATTTTTTCTCATTTTTTATGAAAAGCTTCAGAAAACTATTGACATAAGCTCTTGTTATTCACTTGTCTGCAGTGACTAACAGTTCTATTTCTTTTTAAGATAGAACAACAGGAGAAAAGAAGTCTTTAAATGTAAAATTCAAGAACAAGTACAAGGCCACTTTTGGAAAGGAAAATAAACCTCCCTGCCTGTGGCAAGGGGGTTGGAAATAGATGATTTTTATATTCCCATCCAACCCAAACCATTCTGTGATTCTATGAGTAACTTTTACCATAATTAGACATTTTCTTGTAAGTCTTTAGTAGTTTCAGAACAGCTATGGGAGAAACTAGCTCCTTTTGATGGGTCATTGTGTGGAACTGTCCCTTCAAGGTTAAAATGCCTCTTTTTAAGTTTTGAATTTTCATTTGTGTAATAAAATATACTGTATTTTTTGCAGTAAAAGAAACACTGAAACAGAACGCACTTCACATTCTCCTGTGGATTTAAACTTAGCACATGTAATGCATCAACTTTGATCCTAAAATATGTAGATATAAAATAGACATATAAAAAAGATACATAAAATTAACTCTTGAGCCTTTCCTAGTCTTTTGTTTATCTCACCTCCCTTACTCTCAGTGGTGAGCTACAGATACTTAAAAAGCCCACCCTAAAAGCAATTTCTGTAGCCAATGTCTGGAGCCGCTTTTCAGAAGTTTTGTCTCATTCTGTACTGACTGTGAAGCGATGCTAATATAAACTAAATGCTCAGCCTATGGGTGTCAAGTTGCAAGTTGGATTTTACCAATTGCATTTTATCACTTACTGATGTGTTCTGATTTCTGCATTCTTGATTTTTGTAACTTCCTGATCTGAAAGCGCCTCTGAATTGGCCAGCCACACTAAGAATTTCCATTAGAAAATGGAGTCACATTGGATAAATATAGGGTCAGGAAAAAAGTAGGTACTCCAAGCAATCCTAGGAAAGATATCAACTAACCTTTGGCATTCTCTGGGACTAATTTGCACTGGTATTCTCTAGAACTCTTGATTGATTCCAAAGACAGAGTAGGGTAACTATTAACCACATAGATGTCTAAAGATAGGTGATGTGACACCCCTTCAGTTTTTTCTTATGTCATGTATTAAAACTGTCTTGGAAGGCAGATTATTATTTGAAGACTTGTAGCTATTGGCAAAGAAACATACTTTATTGTATTTCTCTATAATATTCTTCCTACTTTGCGATTTTTCACAAAGAGTATTTATTAAAGTATCAAATTAAATACAAGTTCACTCCCTGCCTAATTCCAGGTTCCCTCCAAAAACCCTATGGAAAATAATGCCATTAAGTGATATACAATAATTTATGTTTCATTTTTTTTTTAGTAAAGTCCAGTTGCCAAAAATAAACAGACATCTGGAAGATGAGGGATTACTCTGTACAGTATATAGTCCAAGAAACATCTTTGTCTTGTTACAATCTCCCATGATTTATCAAACTTGTAAAAGATACAAAGCTGCATGGATCAGATGACCAATAATGGGAAACAGACTTTTACCTTTAGGTCACTGGTTAAAGTCCAAGTTATGTACAGCAAGAAAATACTGCTCATGCTCTGTGTCTGGTATGTAAAACACATATATCAGTGAACTCCTACTCTGTTACAAGCATAAAATTTGCAACATCATTAAGTTAATGTCAATAATTTTAATTTTCTCATGACATTCACAACTGCAGGAGACTGAATGGATAATGCTAACTACTTGGAACAGTTTCCCTACATCCCAGACTTAATGCATTTGCAGGGAAACTGCTGGGAGACTTTCAACTGTGCATCTACAAATCTAGACAACATCCTACAGCAAGAAAGAGATAACAGTGTAGAAATGGAAGTGCTAGAGGTTAACACCTCTGTTTTTACCCAACAGCTAAAATGACTATTCAACTTGGAACCCTCAGAAAGTACAAAGTAAATCACAAATCCCAAGATAGTAACTTCCATAAAGAATACCCCAAATATGCAGAGAGGTGGCACTCAGTGTAGATGACCCAAATCCCATAACAAGTGAAAACCCAAATCCCATAACAAGTGAAAATGATCTTTTGTCTGAAGCCTATTTCAAAGTCTCTCTTGAAAATACTCTTCTCCAGAATATTACATTCAGTAGAACAAAAGTTGTGTATGAAGACATTAACAGATCTTAAGATCTCCAGATTTAATTCCAAAGGTCTGAAGAGGGACTCTTATCTGATTTCCACAAAGCTGGTGAAGAAGTAGACAGCATATGCAAGAACTTTAGCGCAGTACTAACCTGGGTCAATAAAAGTCTGGAATGTATCTCTCCCTCTAGGCTTCCTCCATTCGGAGAACAGCTGTCCCATTTCCTTTGTTCCCAAAGCTGTCTTTTGATTTGTCCCCAAGTCCATTCCTGGTTAAGCTGTCTACTGTCAGTGCAGCAGATGGTAACATTGTGTATTTGTCTGCACAAAATGACAAGGTACATCCTTACTCTTACATCAACTCAAGTTACTCAGTTCAGCTGAAGGTCATCTTGCTCATTTGATTATCTTGCATTTTGTGATGTTATGACCTTGGTAACTGTATTGGGGCATTTTTATCCATAAATTCCAAATCGTAATAGTATCTGTAGCTTAGTAGAATACAACTAAAGAATATACAGAAAACCTAAAACGTTCTTAGTCAAAATCTTTTTAGAGTGCTCACTGGTTTTTTATTGCTTTCATGTTTTCTCTCTTCAGTGAAACTAACTGATATAAAATATTTGAACCCATTGCCATTATATAACCAAACCCAAATTATTTATGTACAAAAAAAAAAAAGATTTTAAGTAGTTATTTAGATGGTCTAAGGCAATCCAGGATCATAATGTTTAATACTGCTTGCAATATATGGCTATGATGCAAAATAGTCTATTATGTGATGTAAAGTGATTTTTCCAAAATTTTCACAGTTCAAAGAATCATAGAATTATTTTGGTTGGAAGGGACCAAGATCTTCTAATTCCAACCCTCCTGCCATGGGCAGGGACACTTTCAACTAGCTCAGGTTGCTCAAAACCCCATCCAGCCTTGCCTTGAGCAATGGAATCCATAACTTCTATGGGCAACTGTTTCCAATTCTCCAGCATCCCTACAGTAAAAAAATGTCAGCTTCAAGTCATCCCCATTATCTATCACTACATGTCCTTCTAAAAAGTCTCTCTCCAGCCTTCGTGTAGCTTTTCTTTCTCTTTGGCCCCCTTTAGGTACTGAAAAGCTACTATAAGGTCTTCCTAGAGCATTCTTTTCTCTGGACTGAACAACCGCAACTCTTTTACCCTGTCTTCATCTTCTTGGCCCTCCTCTAGACTTGCTCTCACAGATCCATGTCCTCCTTGTGCTGGAGACTCCAGAGCTGGATGCAGCACTCCAGGTGGGGTCTCCCAAGAACAGAGTAGAAGGGCAGAACCATATCCCTTGAGCTGCTGGTTACATATGAAATATATATACACATACTAAGACATTCAAATAGGGATCAAATACAGCAAAAGCTTTGCCTGTGCTTGGAATCCAGATGTCAGATGTTTTAGTTCCTTTAACTTCTATAGTCTACACATAAAATCAAGTTTTAAAAATTCTAACTATTTGGACAGTCTGGATGAAATTACTTTTTACCTGTCTTTTATAATCAGAATTTATGAACACTGCTGTGATTGATTTCAACAACTGGTACTTCCTGAAGATAGCAAAGAAAGCAGTAGCTGTGGGATGGTCTCAAAAAAGGAGATGCTTGGCCAGGTGAAAGATTTGGGATTCAAGAGTTTTGCAGTGGTGTGCTAGAAAGCTGTAGTGGATGAAAACTGAAGCAGAATTTTGGGCTTTGGTGCCTTTGCAACTGGAATAATGATACTGTGACAAAATTCCTATATTTGGCTGTGCCTTACAGAAAGATAGAGAGTGCTAACTGCAGTACAGGCATGCAGCACCCACAGGGTTAAATGCATTATCTACATTTTTAACAGCACCTCAGATGTGCAAAACCCTATAATGACACTACTTAATTCTTTTGGATTTAAAGAATAAAGAGTGCATTTTCAAAAGGGGCTCTGGCTCCATTGAACAATATTATTACACGTGGGGAAATGAAGATACAGTGGGAAGGACTTGCAAAGATCACACAACTATGTCTGGGTGATAACAGAAAACAACTCTGCCTCTTTGCTAACATAGATCCCTCTGCAACAAGTCTGGCAAGTCTGCAATACTCTTTTTATAAGCAGTGATGTGATGCAAGAAAATTGCTGCATCTTAATTTTTGTCCTCAATTGTCATAGAGGAAAATCAACAGAATGCATTTTTAGAGTTAAAGTTAACCTGAAAAAATTTACTGCTTTGACTAGTTATGTTGAGTGAAGGACAAAAAAAAAGTCTTCTATTTCCACGCAAGGATTTTCCAAATGTTATAAGTGTTTTAAAACCAAGGTTTTATCCAATATTTTTATCTATATTAATTTTGATATTACATAATAAAGCTACAAATATAGTTAACTAGAGTCTTTAAAGTATTAGAAAGTTGTATGTGAAGTCAGAGTTCTGAATTATTTAGTAATATTTTTAAATCATGTTAGTGTTCTAAGCAGAGACTGAACAGCTATATGGCATTTGGATTTATGATGGTACAATTTTCAATTTTATGGTAAATGACTTGCACCTGTGATACTTCACAGCAAATTTTCATTTTCACCTGTTTGTCAGTTTTTATCACAAATCTATTTTATCTTTAGATAAATATAGAAAAAAAATTTTGCTAGCATATATTCTCAGTAATGAAGTATATGTATGTGTGCATACATAAAAACATTCAAAACACTGAGATAAAAAGTGAAAAAGTATGTTGGATTTTTATGTATTTTTTATATATCATCATAATTCACTATAGCTCCTGCATAAAATGCAGTTCAAGCACTAAACCTCAGAAAATATGTGACCTCTGGTGGGAGAATATGAATAACTGGAAGAGAAACAGCTTCCAATGGAAGTAAACAGTAATATTTCCTTTTAATTTTCCCTAGAGAGGTATTGGGGCAGCACTACCTTCTGTGATTCAAGAGATTTATTCTTCTGCACCATTGACAGAAGAAACTGAGGATGAAGCTTCAACGCCAAAATTAGTTGACGGATCTTCAGCACAGGGGTCAGGTGTTCTTGGACCCCAGACTCAAGATGGTTAGTAGGAAAGTGAAAATTATTTTTGTGTATAGCTTTGATTTTGAGCAAGCCCATTTTATTTTCATTTTTTTAAACTGAAAATGAAGTACATAATTTCTGCATGTCTCTTGCTGAAGAAAGATACAACATGCCTGTCTTGAATGCTCCAAAGTCAGATAGCTGCCTAGTCAAAAGGTTTCCATACTATTTAGCTATGAAAACAACTGTGCCAGTGAAGATTTATAACTTGAAAATTTGATGATGGTTGGCAATGCTACCAGTACTTTTTTTCTGCCTTATATTTCAATATCATTATCAACTGTCTTTACTTATAATGATTTGCTATGTTTTTTATAAATGTACGAAGTATAAATAAAATATGGAAGAATTTTTGACCATGAAAACTACAAACTGAAAAACTTAAGGAAAGGGAGCTACTTAGAACTTTTAGTGAAAATTATTTTCAATTCTTCTGATTATCTATAGTGAAATAAGAACTTTATAAATCTTGCAGGGGAATGAAAATTGCAAAACATGATCTGTCCCACTCCCACACAAATTTTTCACTGCTAATTTTTGGCATCTGTCAGAAGCTCCTCTAAATTATAGTAGGTAAAGCACACTAGAGTTATCCATACAGTAACAGGAAAATCCTACTTTTTACTATGCTCAACACTACAGCTGAATGCCGTAGCAGAAAAATGAAAAGAAAAAAAAAAAAAAAAAGGGGAAAACCCCCTAACAAAACAAAACCAAAAAACATAAACCCCAGAGTTTCTACTTCTGAAATTGTGTATTCAGAGAAGTTAATAATTCATAGTCATATTTTGGTACATACTACAAGTGAGCTTAACCAGGAAAAAATACACACTGTTAAAACAAATAAAAATGGAAGAAAAATTTCCCAGGAGATTCCAGAAACATAAGAAACAAATAAAAAAAGGCCCATACTTTTTCTCAATTTTGAAAATTACAAGATGTTACAATATGTCCTGTAAATATTATATATGATGAATTCTTTATCTGTCAATATTTTTGAGAACTTAATGCAAATCAAGTTGTGCATCAACTAAAAAAATGCTCAAAAAATTCCCAGTATATGAAATCCGATTTGTCTTGTGTCTTCCTTTTTTTGGCAACACATTCTCCTATCAGATGTTGCTGCTTTTAGCCTGGTACTGAATAGAAGACTACAGGGCTCAGTAACATTAAGCCAAGCTCATTTTTCTTGTTGATATCTTTTTGAATCCCTCTCCTACCTCTATTTTTTTTCCATGTCCACCAGACACAGGGGAAAAAATACCACTCCTCCAAGATCAAAACTAAGACAGGGCGAAACCCTTTCCCCACACTATGGTGCTATATTTCAATATTATGAAAAAAAAATCAGCCATCTGATATTTTCATCAGAATTCAGATTCATATTTGAATCAGCCACTCTATATTCATTTAGGCCTAGATTTGCTGGAATAGTTCAAGGTGTGAAGACTTTTTTCCCTGTGTCAAACCTCCTCTCTCCAGCCAATTTAATCTGTACTATAGAGAAAGTTAGGGAAAGCATGAAAATATCCTTATCTCTCCAGAAATTGTATTCCTGGATCTACAAGTAGAGATTATCACATAAAAATAAAAGAGTATTCTGGTTAGTAATTTTTTTAATCTTGCCTCAAAAGGCACCTCAATAATCTACAGATAATTGGGGCAGATTAAGAAGGCACATCGCTCATGTAGCTACATCAGATCTGAAGGAAAAACTAATCTGCAAGAAAAACATTCTCATATTCCTGAATTACCCTACTATTCTATAGTATATAGCATATAGGATCGTAAATGAGCAAACAGTCCCATTTTCTACAAGAAAGAGGAGCCTACAAGGAGGAAGATCCTAGTATTCTATAGTATATAGTATATATACTACAAGAGGAAACAATTCCATCTGATACAAGGAGGAAGAAAACTTGAAACAGAAAAGTATTTCTATGGGATTAAAAGCTGATAAACAGATATGCTGATTTATGCTCATAATCAAGGAAAACATGTATCAAAAAATCAGTGTCACAAGTGTTACAATCCTGTTATTTGAAATTGTTAGAGGGATTATGCCTCTGCCTGAATTAAGGTGCAAACAAGAACATATGCCAAAGCCAATAGGATGGATTTTATTTAATTGTAATTTAATTTATTTAATTGGAGAGAGAGAGAGCGAGATAGAAAGAAATATAAAAAGGGAGGGGGAGAAGAGTGACAGAGAGACAGATTAAATAGAAAATATAATTTATCAGCTATTTTTCTCCCATCTAGATGGAAGTATACACCTGCTAGCTTAAGGAGAAATCAACTTCTGGCTGGTTGCTGTCACTGAATATTGTATTACAGTCTGAGAAACATTTTGTTAGAATAATTTAATTGTTCTTCTAGGCATAGAGAGTAAAATAAATTCCTTTTTAAAAGGATTTAATCACTCTACTGTTACAATTATATGATTTGGTAACCAAAGCTGAATGAGAAGTGAACTTTAGCACAGATATAGTCTGATCATTAGGTGCTTATGTGAACATTTCATTGCAGTAATTTATGCATAATTTTTATACATGTCCTTTCTAACAAAGTGTTTTCTTTTAAATTCCTTGATAGGTCTTCCCACTTGCCTCTTATGCACATGCCTAGGGACCACAGTCTACTGTGATGATCGTGAGCTTGATGCAGTTCCACCATTGCCTAAGAAAACCACATATTTCTATTCACGCTATAACAGAATCAAGAGGATCAGCAGAAATGACTTTGCTAACTTAAGTATGGATAGCAGGATTATTGAAATCAGCTTTAATTTTGATTATTTCTGGCTCATAACAACCAAAAAATATATTGATATATTTTACATAATGTTTGATTATGGCAAATTTTACACATAAATGCACATGCATTTTGCTACTTTGGAGGATAAAGGTCCATATATTAGATGCAGATTCTCTGTCAAACTTTTGAATTATTATAGATAAAAATGACCATTGGTCTTTTTGCTGTTAGTTGCAATCATCTTTAGAAAATTAATAAAACCCCCCAAATATTAATTTTAATTTTTTTTTAATTGGAAAAGTGCTCAAGTGTATTTTATAAAGAAGTCAATATATCAAATTTCTTACATACAGAAAAGTTTTAAAATAATGTGAAACTAAGTAGTAGAAAATACATTTATTTTCCTTTAAGTATCATTTTTCCAAAAGATAATAATTTATAAGATTCCCAAAACACACCAAAATCCTAAAACTCAACTTTGAATTCTTTCACTGAAAGATGTATAAAGAATGACACAGGCAGGAGTTTTTTTAAGTTTCCGGAAATACATTCTTATAAGTGTGTTTTATCTTATTTCTCTCCCAGACCATTTAAAGAGGATTGATTTGACTGCAAACTTCATATCAGATATCCACAGGGATGCTTTCCGAAGATTGCCCCAACTTCAGGAGTTGGTACTTCGCGACAATAGGATAAGGCAACTCCCTGAGTTACCATCTACCTTAACGTTCATTGATATTAGTAAGAACAGGCTTGGTCGCAGAGGGATACCAAATGAGGCATTTAAAGTAAGTTTGTGTGTGATGGGAAAATATTTTCCTCCGGTCTCCAGAGGATGTGTTTAGAAGTGCAGCCTATTCTCATAAGAGAGATGCTCCAGTCCCCTAATCATCTTTGTAACACTCAAATGGACCTGCCCAAGGAGCTCCATGTCTCTCTCTTGTCCTGAGGAGCCCAGAACTGGACACAGCATTCCAGATGTGCCTCACCAGGGCTGAGTAGAGGGGCAGGATCACCTCTCTTGACCTCCTGGCAACGCTCTTCCTAATGTACCCCAGGACCCCATTGGCCTTCTTGGCTACAAGAATTGTTGAATTTCAAATGATTCTTCTCAGCCCATCTCTGCAGTCTGTTGGGGTCCTTCTGGAGGGCTACACAGCTCTCCGGGGTATTGGCCATTCCTCCCAGCTTTGTGTTATCAGTGAACTTGCTGAGGAGGCATCTGTCCCTCCACCCAAATCATTGATGAACATGTTAAAGAATACTGGGTCCAGCACAGAACCTTGAAGTTCAGCCTCAGTGGCAGAACTCCCACCAGACTGTCATTGATTATGTCCTTCTGGGATCTGCCGTTCAGTCAGCTCTCAATACACCTCACTCTCCACTCTTCCAGTCCACACTCCCTGAGTTTGCTAAGAGTTTATTACGAGAGAAAGCATCAAAAGCCTTGCTGAAATCAGGGTAGAAAATATTCAGTGTTCTCCCCTCATCTGTTCTGGTACTTTTTTTTTATTTTAGAACCAATCAGGTTTGTCAAGCATGATTTACCTTTAGTGAATTCATGCTGGCTACTCCTGATCACATTCTTGGTGAATGTGATCAAGATGGCCTCTGGAATGAGGCGCTCCATCACCTTTCAGGGATTGAGGTGGATGGTAGTTCCCTAGATTCGCCTTGACCTGTTTGTAGATAGGGGTGATACTGGCTTACCTCCAGTCCTCAGGCACTTCTCCTGATCCCTGTGACCTTTCAAAGACGGCTCTGAGCAGCCTAGCTATGGTGTCTGCTAGATTTCCCAGCACTCATTCCTCCAGCAAGTCAAGGGAGAAAATTCTTTGCCTTTTAAAATGGAATGAGAAATGTATTTTTAACTGAGGCATTTCTTATACAGTTATAATTTGCTTCAACACAATACACTTTTGCAAAATTGAGTAGCCTTGCCATGAAAGAAAGGAAACAACATCATCATTAAAATTACATCTTTAATAATTCTCTAGATATTTGAAAAACATTTTCCCCTTCATTTTAATCTGAACATCTAACCCTTATCAGCCACATTCTCAGTCTATGCAAATCAGAGTTCATTACTGTCTTTGAATTTCTGTCTTTTCACCATATCATGCAGAAACAAAATATTTTGCTATCCAATGGTGTTCATTGCAGTGATAGATTTCAAATTTGCCAGAGATTTTCAAATATGTCTGTTATTTCC
This sequence comes from Zosterops lateralis, assembly GCF_965231275.1. NCBI lineage: Eukaryota > Metazoa > Chordata > Aves > Passeriformes > Zosteropidae > Zosterops > Zosterops lateralis. Next base: position 30,727,851 of record NC_139765.1, read on the forward strand.
CCCTCTTTTATCCATCTTCCTCTAGAATCTGGATGAACTGCAGCATCTTTATATTACTGACAATAACTTGGATCACATTCCATTGCCACTCCCTGAAAGCCTCCAAGCTCTTCATCTTCAGGTAGGCTACAAAAGAAATGGTTCCTTATATCATGCTCAAATAGTATGCAAACTGGGAAGGGCAAACATTTGTTTTGTAGCGTTTCTTATTTTTATCCAAAAGTGTTCTTACTTGACAAAAAAGCTGTGGTAAACATAAAATTAACTAGTGATTGCAGTGTTTCAAAGAAGTAAAATTCAGCTCAGCTAATTTTTCTAAAATCAGATTCTAGAACTACTCTTATCTAATAGTTTCTTTCTGAATTTTTCCTTTTAACCTTTTCCAGCCCTGCTTCTTTCTCTTTATCTTCTCTTGTAACATTTTACAGTTTTGTTTATCAGAGGTTTTTATTTATTGCATCATACATAAAAAACCTTTCAGTAAGCAATGTAATGTACCTCTCATCATCTAACCTCTATCTTTCAGTAAGTAAATTTATTGAATCTCTCTGCTTGCTATCTGACTTGTTTTTCACCTATTTGTGCCTACAAATTAAATATTCAGTGCTATGTGCTACAGAAAACAGTTAGTGAGCTGGACTTTTTCCACACCAATTTTTGACTACCTAAAGGAATGAAGAGAAGAATTTTCAGACAGCCATCATTTTAGCTGATGAAATTTTTAGTCTCAGTTTCCTGACAATGCTGTATTCCACCAATTCTTTGTTGAGAATGGTTCACTTCAAGAACGGAAGCTCAGTGAACCAAAGGCATGTAAGAGCAATTTAAATCAAAGGAATAAAACCAAAAGCATTCAATTTTCCCAGATGCTAATAGATGTGAGTTAAACTAATGTGAGAGGGCCTGGGGGAAAGAAATTGTCACAGATCAAATTTCAGAGTTGTATCATTGCAGGTTGAGGCATATTAAGATGTCAGGGTGATAACTATGTTTCTATGATTTTTGGACTGGCCTATCATGGATCAAATTTGTCTTAATAAGACTCTTCACTACAATCTGGAAATGAAAATGCTCTATGCTCCTACCAGGCTCCTCCTTCAAAGCCTGTCTCTGCTACATGGCTTGAGTTACTTAGTTTTGAAGCTTTGCACTGGCCAAGAAATTTTCCCCTGCTTGGAAGATTTCTCTGTTGATGACTTGCTGCCAGAATCTGGGTCCTTGAGTTCAAGCAAGTATCTCTCTAGACACTGAAGATACATCCATAAATGGTGTTTCAGAGTTAAAAATTGCTTTCAGGTAACTATTCTGATAGCTTCTTTTTTCTTGCTTATTTTCTTTTAGAACAACAACATTCAAGAGATGCATGAAGATACTTTCTGCAAAATGAGAGATTTTACTTACGTGCGTAAGGCTCTCGAAGACATCAGACTGGATGGTAATCCCATCAACCTGAGCAAAACACCTTATGCATACATGTGTCTACCCCGTTTGCCAGTTGGTAACCTCATCTAAGCTTTGACAGCAGCCAAGACTGTCACATGCTGTAAGAAGCTCTAAAGACAAATCATTAACTCACTGCTACATTAACCTAGATACATTTTTAAAAATATCATTGATTTGGGAAATATTTCTGTTAATATTGGAATTGATTACTGAGAAACTGAGAAGATTATGAAATGCTAAAAGACAAATCCATTATCTACCCAACTGCAAGTTATTTAGCAAAAACAAGAAAAATACTTTACTACAAAAACAATGCAAATACCAAATTTTTGGTGAATTGTTCAGATCTGATGTATGAATTCTAAATTTAAGTAATTTTACATATAAAGTTTAACTATTACATGGTAAATAAAGAAATAAAAAAAAATATGTGTACACAATTGATTATTTGTTGGGTTTTATTTTAATTAAATGTTATTCTCTCAGAGATACATCCATTTTTCTATTTCTTTTTTAAAAGTTCCTTCATCTTGGAAAAGTACCCAGCAATATTCCAAAAAACATGTTTTCTTCAGAAAACAGAATCTTTCCTTGAATTAATAATGAAATATAGAGCACAAATATCAAGTATCAGATTACCCTCCCATAATCTATCTATATTTTTGAAGCAATAATTTATCTTTGTAATGCTGATGAGACCCAAAGCTGTTTTCTGTATCTTTGATAAACTTGTCTGACAGATTATGTGGTAATAAAAATCTCACATAATATAGCATATTTGAGAAATACTAGATTTTATTCTGCATAGAATATGGAGATAACCCCTCCCTTTGTCATATTTACATAGACAAAATTTTTCAGTTCAATACACTAAGGACCAGGATTCAGAGACCAACGTCACACATTGTGGAGCTCAATTTCCAATTACTTGATTCACAAAAAAATCTCTGCTTTACTGTTCAACAGACTTCCCAGGTGAAGATTACAAAATATCTCTCTTGGGATAATCTGAATAACTCTTCTCCTTTAGTGGAGGAGATTTAATACATTTTTATAGAGAGGAAGCCCCCAGGAAAGATCCAATACATACAATATAGGTACCTGCTCATTTTGTTCGTCTTCAGTGATAAAGGTTTGATGAAAGACTTTGGCAAAAAAAAAAAAAAAAAAAAAAAAAAAAAAAAAAAAAAAAAAAATCCCATTAAACATAACAAATCAACCTAGACAATCTGGTATTTGTTCAATAACTAAGTTCTCTTTCATCTAGCTGAACATATATGCTCACTTAAAATGTAAATAACAAATTTCTGTTCAGCCAGACAATGGAAACTGTTCACAGAGACCTCACTCTTCATCCTCACTGCAAATTTCTAGAAGTGAACACACACAGAACATCACACAGACTAAAGTCAGCATGGTTTGAGCTGAGAGGAAGGAGGTGAGGTGAGGTAAGGACAGGATATGGAGTGATATGATGAAGCAAGAGAGGAAGTAAAAAGTGTTTACTGAGTGGAGATAATTCTTTTTCTCTCCTGTCTTGTTGAAAGGCAGAGGGAGAGCAGCAAAATTCCAAAAGTCTTAGACCCTAGCTGCATTTAGTTTTATTGTCAAGCAATTCTAGCCTTTCCTTTCCATCCACCTGCCACCTCTCACGCTGTCATCAGCTCATCATGTTCCCAGCAGAACACATGCTCTGAGAAAGACAAAAATTCAAAGGTTGAGGGGGAGGTGAGGGAGAGAACTAAAGCCCCTTCCACAATTGCTGCAGTAGGTTGAATCAGCCCCTGAGCTCTTGTAAAAAGAGATCAAACTCCACGTCATAGTGATGGATTTGCTACCCATACCACATCTATTTCAGGGAAGATGCATTTCTGTTGGAGACAAAAAACCTTGCTAATCATGAAGAGTACAGTGCACCTCAAATATACAATGGAATATGAATGTTTAGATGTCTGGTCCCCAAGCATATTCTATGGTGCAAACCTGCAGAGTCAAGACTGTTTTGCAAGATACTCTCAGATCAAGGACAGCAAGAAAAGGTTATACTGTAAATAAAAAACAACTATTGTGCTTCAGAAGTCAAGAGATACTAAATGGAATTTAATCTCTCTAAACTTTGCCTTGAAAGAAACCTCAAAAATCACAGACCAGAACTCTCTTTTTTGTGGTCAATTGTACTAATCTAGTGCAGACTTCATTCAGTTGTGGAAATCCAGCCAGGGAGTTCACAGGTTTTGTGCATATATTTTCCTTTTGCATGTGTGCCTTCCCTTACTGCATTAGAGTGTTATCAGAGGTAATACAGTTGCTGCTCTTCCCACTTCAGATAACAGTTCATAGGTTAGCAGCAACAATGCCAGGGTTACATCTTTAAATCATGTATGGGCCAATCTGCTACAGCTTTCTACCATTCCTGCCCAGACACATACCAAAGTCATGGAAGCAAACAGAGCCCTGTCTCTTCAGGGGTAATTTCTGCCACTTGGTCTCTGCTGGGAAGACAGTGTTCTTAGAAAAACTCCTGTTAATAAATCACAAAAGTAAAACCAGTTCTGATTTTGAAAGAAAAGATTGCTATTACATTTCATAAATTATATCTTCAGTGCAGCAATTATATGCTTGACATCTTTTAAGAATGTCTGCAAGGACTATCACAGGAGAAATTAAGAACTTGTAAATCATTTTCTGGCCTGAAGAACTGAACCGTGTTGGGAGAACATAAGGTGCCTGAAACAGTGGAGCTCTCTTACCCTTGAGATCTTCTTGGTAAATCCTGTTAACTTAGGCTTTTTGGAGTGATGCAGCTTTTTCTGCTGCTGAGTTCTGAAGCTGGGAAGCATATAAGGTTCCCTCAGCAGCACCATTCATTGACTAGTACAAATATTGCTTCAGCCACAGAGTCGACTTGGGAGACTCATGAGAATCTCAACCATGTAATTACTTTAAGTTACAGGGAGTTGATGTTAAATGTCTAATTTCTACTAAAGATCTCACATGAAAGTAAATCCATGAAGACATGTTCTCCAGAAAGGCTGAACACTAAAGGCTATTAGTGTTCAACAAGGAGACAAGTAATGACATTAAATCAAAGTCATAATTGTGACAATTAAGCTACATGTCCAAAAGACTTTTTCTTGATGCAATGAAAAGGAAGTGGAAATGCAGTTTGAAAGAAGTTGCATTTACTTAGTCAATATGGCTCTCCAGTAAGCACCTTCGATACCTCACTCAAAACTGATCACTGATAAGGGAGCATTATTAGCTAAATGGGCTGCTAGAGAAATCTTTGATTTGAGAAGATCCCCAAAATGCTACAATCTGACCAGAAAAAGAATGACTACAGAATCTGCTATAGTTAACATTATAGGCCAGAAAGCTTTCCGAAAAGTCATTGTGGTTAATGAAAGCACCAATCACAAAATGTACCTGGGATAACATCTAGGGTCACCTTGATCAAGAAAAGACTGTGAAATTTCCCCCTTTTTTTTTTTTTTTTTTTTTTTTTTTTTTAATTTCTCAGAGGAGCTGGGCTCTGAGCTGCCAATATCCATAAGCAAAGACTGTTGCTATCTCTAGAAGAAAAGGCCTTAGGTAGATTTTGTTTCACTTATGTACAGCATCAGCTAATAATTTCATGGACCGCTACTGCCATCGTGTGTTGATAAATAGTGACACTTGAAATCATACCAAAGCCTGACACTAAGGGTAGATGAGACTTATTACTTGTTTGGCAAACTTGATCTTATGCACATTTTATTTTCCTTTCATCTTTAACGAAAGCTGAAGGAATGGAAAACTCTTTGATGACAAAAACAAAGGAAGATTATGTTAATTTTTTTTTTGTTTGTTTGTTTGTTTTGTTGAGGGAGTTGTTTGATTTGCTTTGGTATTTTGTTTGGGGTTTTTAAATCAACCTAGAAAATAAATTTAAAAAAAAAAAAGAGGAAAGCCTCCTTTTTGTATAGCATATTGCAAATAAGTATGTTATATATTTTTAAAATTCTAATATTTTTCTTGTTTTGTATTTAAGTAAGTAGACTATAAATGCCATCAGAACAATTTATGTTGCAGGCCATGATACTGTACAGATGCTCTAATCATTAGGTACAAAAATTCAGAGTCCTTGATGATATGTCTCCACAAAAGATAAACACAGTTTCCAGTCTAAATGTGGATATGCATCACTTACTACGAAACCCTAAGCATGGTCTGACAGTATCACTGGATGGATGGGGAGCCTAAGACAATAACTACCCACCCATTCCCAGCAACATAAAATGTGCACACTTCCAAAGACAAACACGGCCCCAAAAATCCCATCCTTATCTTTTCTTTGTGTGGTGAGAATGAAGACACTCTTCTCTTCAACCTAGCTGCTATTTATAAAGCTTTTTCTCTCACCATAACAGACACACTTAAAAAAAAAAAAAATTATTTAGTCCCATCCCTGGTCAGGTTGAGGCTTTTGAGAAGCCTGGTCTAGTGGGAGATGTGCCTGCCCATGACAGGGAGGTTGCAACGAGCTGATCTTTAAGATCCCTTCCAGGCCAAACCATTCTGTGATTCTGTGATTTATTAGTTTTTATTCTGTATCACAAAAAGCCAACAAGGGAGATGCTCCAGTACCTGGTGTTATGTAAATATACAGTGCATAGAAAATTAATCTTGAGATCAGCCTGGTATCTATCTTTCCATCTTCCACACTGAAAAAGTAGGAATTCATTTCAACAGCTGACATTAAGGCCTGAATTCAGGATTTTGAGTCAGGAGGGCAAGAAAGGCTTTCTGAAGGTGCTTTCTGTGCCAGCTTGTTACAGCTACTTACAGCTACTTAGGCCCTCCATATCCTTCTTCACCAGGCACCCAGGACAACTTTCCCTCAGCCCCACGAGGTGTTCGGAGGGAAGCACAGACCGGGGCTGGCAATGGTATCAGGGCCAGAGATGGTATCAGGGCTGGCAATGGTATCAGGGCCAGAGATGGTATCAGGGCTGGCAATGGTATCAGGGCCAGAGATGGTATCAGGGCCAGAGATGGTATCAGGGCTGGCGATGGTATCAGGGCTGGCAATGGTATCAGGGCCAGAGATGGGATCTGTCCCAGCGAGGCCTGGCCCGGGCCTGCAGGGCCCCCACGGGAGGGAGCCCCTCCTGACTGATGGACTGTTCCCTTGGCCCAGCTCCAGGCCGAGCACCGCTGGCCCCTCTGGCAGGGAGGCAAGGCAGTCTGTCACAGAGTGCCCACGCCAAGAGCCTCTGCAGGAGAGCAGGGCACCAGCATGGAGAGGGCAAGGTACAGGGCTCCCTCACAGGCCTGCCAGGTAAACACCCCCCCCCGGGGCCATCGCTGCAGGGCAAGGCCGCAGCTGGAGGGAAAACCAAGCCCGGCACAGTCCCCCAAGCCGTGCCCTGCTGATGGCTGCCGTTACTGCCGGGCAGAGAATGAAGGCACAGCAAGGAGAGGACAGGGACAAGAGACCAAGGCAGTGCCAGCAAGTACAGGCGAGAGACATGCTCATCGTGCTCCTGTGTAGCAACAGGTCTGGCAGGGGCAGGAGACAACAGCAGGAATGGAAGCACAGGGGTGGAAGGCTCGTTAACGGAGACAATCAACGAGGGCAACAGAAGAGAGAGAAGGACCTCATGGAGCAGGACCCCGGTGCATCTTCCTCCAATGGCTGTGAGAGACAGGGTGGCCAGCACGGCACTCCTGCGCATGGACCGCAGCAGAAGCAGCCTGGGAAGGCACAGTGGCAGAGTCATGACTGCAGCAGGAATTGGGAGCAACAACCACTACAGTGCACTGAGCCCCTCCACCAAGACCAGGCAGGTGAGCAGAGTGGCAGCGATCAAAAGAAAGAACTGCTCTGGAATGCAAAGAAGCGCTGCTGGATCACAACCTCACATTTGCCAACAGCAATATGGCAAGAGGCAAGAGCGCGGCTCCGGCCCATGAACCTGGCAGGGTACCGCCTGCCCGGGATGTGCACACCCCACAACACCAACCAGTACTTCATGGGCCGCCACGACTACATGAAGATAGATGAAAGCAAAGCGGCAATGGAGGAATGTGGAGAAGACAGTGACTGCAGCACTGAAGATGAGGATTTCCCTCTGATGGCTGCTTTCCCTTCCACAGATCAATAGGCTGAAGGCACATCAGCAGAAGAGGAAGAGGAGAGCACACAGCCTGCCTGCCAAGACTGCAAATGCCAAGATGGTATCTCGTGTGAATCCCTAACCGGAGTGACTGCACAAGGAAAGTGTCTGACTTATAAAATCATCAGCCATTAAGAGCAGAGAACCGCTTGATGTTCAGCTCCCTAAATAAATATATATATATATCTGTACTTCTAACTCTGCTGCCGACTGTCTAATGATTCACACACACTAAGAGAGGCCTGGCAGAATAAGAACCAGAAAAACGTTAGCATTGCATACGCCAAAGTGGTCAAAACTGCTACCCCAGACATTTCTTTTAAGAAACTCTCTGTTCCCCTTATGAACATATATCCGGTTCAGGAAAGTCTTTAAGTACATTACTTATGTTATACTGAAAAGATAAAGTCCAACTAGATGACTAAGTTTTTAAAAATCCCAACATGTATTTCAGCAAATGTTAGAATGGAGGTTTTTTTGAGCATTAGGAAAGAAAAAAGAGTACTCGTTAGATAAATATACTTTTTGCTATAAACAGACACTACAACCTGTTTATCAATGACTGAAATGTTCATCTGCGTATATACAAGTAAGCAAATTAAATGCATCACAAAAATAGGAGAAAGAGAACAAAAAAAAATCTGATTTAGATCACAGATAATGCACCTGGACCTGTTGATATAGTTTTCCTTTTAGATGTCAAGAAGAGGCAGAGGCTTGGTGGTGATATGCCATAGCTTTGCTTTTTAAGCTGGCTGAAATTATAGCCATAGAAACCATCACAAACATACTGGTATTTTGCTGCTTGACAGAGAATGATGCTGATGTGGGCTAGAGATTTAAAATGAGGAGAAGGAAAAATGTTAGTGGGAAAGGCTGTGGATCTGATCCTTATATTTGTAGCCAAAGATAAAATGAGCTGCCATAAGCCTTTTCTAACTTTGCTCTAAGTTGAGAGAAGACTTAAAACTCAGTTTGTTATACAAGTATTCAAATTTTCATGTTTCTAGTGAAACAAACCACAAAAAATATAAATAAAATCAATATTAAATACTATATTGCTATAGGGGTTGATATGCTGTCTGTGCAAAGCAAATATGTATAAGTATATATTTTTATATAAAAACATACATATTTAAATTTCTTGAATATTTCATAAAATTAAGTGCCTACCTAGATCTGTGGATCTATTTCTCTTCTTTGGTTTTTTTTCTCCAACTAATTTTTAAAAGTCCTAAATTCTCTTGCTGAAGTTCACCTTTAAATCTCATAATGCTTTAATACTTTTTGATCTTCCTTCTTCACACTCTTTACTGCTGATTAATAGAAACCCTCTTAAACCATTAGAACTTGAGCATTTAGCAGGATGCAAGTCTCCTATTTGGCAGAAAGCCTTGTTTTTAGCTCCCATATCCTGACATAGCCCACAAGATGATATCATGGACAGTAATAAGACAGGGTGGTGTTGAGAGAGAGAGGGAGTGAGAGAGAGGCAGTAAAGCAAGAAAAGCGTTGATATGCCATAAACTAACAAGCAGAAGTTTATGTTAGACCTATCAAACGCTTAATTGAAAGTATGTTACCAAATTTATTCCTCAATCAGTGTCGTTTTCTACCATTTCACTGTCTGTAAAAATTACTTCAAATTCACTAATCATGAAGAAAACTATTTGAATAAATGTAAGGTTTATAGTCTCGTTACAGTATCTCCTTTTGTTGTATTTTTGTCTTTGAAAGACAATAAAAACCTTCATAAAACTGGCATATCAAAAGGGATCTTGATAGACTGGAGCACTGGGCGGTCATTAATGGGATGAAATTTAACAAGTACGAATGCCATACTCTTCATCTTGGAAGAGTAATGCTGGACACAAATATAAATTGGGAGAAAAGTGGCTGTAGAGCAGCCCTGCAGAAAAGGATATGTGGGTGTTGGTGAGCAGCAGGCTTTAGACAGGTCAGCAGTGAGTGAGCCCTGTCAGCCTAGAGGGAAAAACACATGGGGTGCACCAAACACTGCATGACCAGCTGGGAAAAAGAGGGGATTGTCTCGCTGTACTCAGTGTGGGCTTCCCTGGAGCACTGTATGCAATCCTGGGCCCCACAATTTGAGAAGGTTGAATGCATCCAGAGGAGGGCAAAGAAGCTGAGGAAAGGGCTAGAAGGCTGAGGACTTTGGGCTTGTTTAATTCAGAGAAGAGGAGAGTGAGAGGCTGTCTCATTGCTTTCTACAGCATCCCAAGGAAGGGAAATTAAGGGGGAGGTGGTGGTCTCGTTTCCCAGGTATCCAGTGACAGGATGCATGGGAATGGTTCAAATCTGTGCCAGGAGGGCTTAGTCTGGATATTGATGCGGTGGTCAGCCCAATGGGAAGCGGCTCCGGCCAGCCCAGCTGCCACCACAACCCGGGGGCCTTTTATCCAGAGGGCCAAGCAAACCAAACCAACGTCGCGGGAAGCGCAGGAAAGAAAAGGCGGGACTCTCTAGTTAGCGAACCAGGGGGTGCGTGTGCCCCAAGGCTGCGTCCCAGAGAGACGTCAACCTGGGGTTGCCACGGCTTTTTATTAACATCACACAGGGGGTGGGAACAGGGGCGGTCTCTCTAATAACGAATCAACTTTCAAGAACAAACTCTAACAGTGGGGTGATAAAACTTTGGGCCAATAGGGAAAAGCTAGTTATGTAACAGGGGGTGGGGAAGGTTATATAACTCAAAGATTGACACTTAACCGAACTGTGATAAACAACTATTATGGGATGTCGGTAGTCAAGGTAACAGGGGAAAGGCAGGAAAATCCTGAGGGAAGGGGAAGCCATTTTAAACAATAGGCATAACTACAAATGATATAGTATAACTGGTAATACAAACAACAAGAACTGGTCAGAACATCACAACCGCACCACCACATCTCCCCCTTTTTTGTTTTTTGAAGAACAGTCTTAATACCGACGAATCGGCGGGTAGATCTCATCAAACCACTCGCGATCGGTGGGCCATCTGTCATCTTCATCCTCAGGGATGAAGTCCTCCGGATCATGGTCTTCATTATCTTCCCATGGTGGCAGTTCAGTCATCTCAATTTCCTCTAGGGGAGGTGCAGATGCCGAAACGTTGTTCACGCTCAGGGTTGACGTGGCGGCGGTAATGGCTCTTGTAGTATACCTTCGTATAATCCCGAAGGCTATTCCGACCAGGAATAATAATAACAAAACTAACAGAGCAGTCTTAATAGCCGAGTTGACCCAGCCAGAGAGTCCCCAGTTGCCAAACAACTGATCAAACCAGTCCTTGGTTTCCTGCTTTATCGTGTGCACCATGTCCTGGATCTTCTTGATGGATTGTCGCACGTTTTCCGCTCTGGAGGACAAATTAAAACAGCATAGACCCTCGAACTCCTCACACGTATGGTGGTGGAGGAGCAGGAGGTAATCTATGGCTGCCCGATTTTGCAAGGTCGCTTTCCTAGTTATTTCTTCGTCTGCTAAGAGGTCTGCTATGGCCGAAGACGTAACGTTTGCTTGCTTGGCAACCCAACATTCCAGGCGACCTAATTCTCCCAATGATTTTGCCACCGAAACCCAAGGCAAGAAAATGGTGATGGCCGTAGCCTTTGCCTTGGACCAGTGAATAACATCGGATTCACAGTCTGGGTCGAGATCGGTCAAGTCTCGTTTTTGGACTGTGTGAATTGAGCTGTTCTTCAGAATCCAATCCATAATTACAGTTTTGTTTGGGGTCAGCAAGCTCAGTCTTCCTAGCGTACATGGACCTCCGAGAAGGCGAGAGGGGATGCCATTGAAAGCCCGATCGCCACAAATTAAAAACAGGCCTTTGGGAAGGGTAAGGGGTTTAAATGAAAGGGTAGAGGCCATTTTCACATGTGCGATCTGTCGGCACCAGGGAGTGGCGTAGTACGCCTTCTTTACTTGAAGCAGGTTATAAAACCTTTTGGCCTCGGAAGGGGTAGGGACAAAAACAAACTGAACACAATTAGGGGCTGGGGAGGACCCCAGGAGTTCCAGCTCCTGGGGCTCTTCGGGAGAAACGGGAAGGACTCCTGAATGTATCCAATCCCTCCAAAGAATAAATGGATTAGTTATAGGGTGGGGAAGTACGTGATCCACGCTGTACTTGCGGGACTGTGGCGGAAACGGGTTCTTGTTGAAGTTGGCTTTCCATTGCAGGAGCTCAGGGGGGAGCTCTGATTCCTGCGCCGGGATCCCCACTAGGCACGACGCAATCGGGTCCTTGGTCGAGCCTTGGGACAGGCAAATATGATCCTGTCCCATGGCTTGAGCAAGGGTCCTCCAGACGTTCGCCTTAGGCTGCGGAACGACCCAGGACAGGGCAGGGCCAAGGACTGTGAGGACGACTGCGAGTTGGAGAAAACGCCGTCCTCCTGGGGCTCTCAGATGAATCAGGGCTGGGTCAACCTGTAATCGAAACAAACAAATGCAAAGATTAACTGAAAAGCCAGCTAGGAAGGGGGAAGGTAGGAGCTGACCTCTCCTCCTGTACTGGACCAGCGGGCTTCTTCTTCCTTCTTAGAGCAGCGTTTCTCACCTGTCGATCAATTTTCTCGGAGGCCTTGGGAACATAAGGTCGCACCCACTTGGCCGGCACCCATTTAATCCCGGTGGGTGTCGATACGCAGGCGTAGCCGCGTCCCCAAGTGACTAACTCGTGCGGGCCTTCTGTTCTCATGGTCTCCGGATCTTTAACGAGAACGGGCGGTTTCTTTTCCAATTGCAAATTTGGGTTCCCACCGAAGTGCCGGATGATCGGGGGATTCATAAACTCGAATGAACAATTTAGAAAATTAATTGTGTAAAGTACTCTGGCAAGTCTAATTTGAGGGGTTTCCAATCTTAGAATTTGGCTCTGTTGGTTAAGGACTCTTTTGATGTTTTGGTGAGTCCTTTCCACAATTGCTTGGCCCGTAGGGGAGTAGGGGATGCCGGTCCTATGCTCCACTCCCCATCGCTGCAGGAAGTCACGGAGTTCTCGTGAGATGTAGCTTGGCCCGTTATCGGTTTTAATTTCTCGCGGAATACCCAGAAAGGAGAAAGCTTGGAGAAGGTGTTTAATGACATCTCCAGCCTTCTCCCCTGTGTGGGCGGAAGCAAAGACAGCCCCTGAAAAGGTGTCCACAGACACATGGACGTACTTCAGTCTCCCAAATTGAGAGACGTGAGTAACGTCCATCTGCCACACCTTGTTGCTGCTCAGCCCACGGGGATTAACCCCAGCATGCAAGGTCGGAACAGCATGCTGCTGGCAGCTGGGACAGGTCGCCACGATGGCCTTGGCCTGGTCCCGGGTCAGTTTAAACCCTCTCACCAGACCAGGCACATTCTGGTGGAAGAGCTGATGACTGAGCTTGGCTTGCTGAAAAACTTCAGGCAACGGGGCTTTAGCAACAGGGGCAGCAAGGGCATCAGCTCTCCTGTTTCCCTCCGCTATAAACCCCGGTAAATCCGTGTGTGACCTCGTGTGGGCCACGTAAAATGGTTGCTCTCGGTGGGAGATTAGCTTTATGAGCTTAGAGAGCAAATTGAACAAAGTGATGTTGGATACTTCCTGCAGTACTGAATTTTCTGCTCTGGATACCACACCTGCAACATAGTGTGAATCTGTTACCAAATTAAAAGGTTCAGAGAACCTTTCGAAAGCCCTAACGACAGCGGCCAACTCAGCTATCTGAGGGGATCCCTCCACCTCAGCGACATCACTCTCCCACCGCTGAGTCTGAGGATCTTTCCAAGTCACAACAGACTTGTGGGACCCTCCGGACGCGTCAGTAAAAACTGTTAGGGCATCGAGCGGCCTTTTGCTCTGAACACTTTTTAAGCTTAATTTGAATTGGACGTCCGAATTAAAAATTTTGTGGGCTGGCCGAGTTACTGAAATTTGACCTGTGTAACTATCCAGAGCAAACTGCAATGCTTCGTTGTCCTGAAGCAAGTGTTCCAACATGACTTTCGAAATTTGGCCCGTACTTATCCGAATTGGTACGTGGATCACTTCGAAGTCACATCCGGCTAGGTCTCTAATCCGGACTCTAGCCTTCCGGATCAGCTCCGCCATGAGCTCTTGTGGGCGACTCATTCTTTTAGACCGATGGTGGCTAAGGAAGACCCACTCAATGATGATGAGTGGATCCTTCCCGCCGCGGTCCTTCTGGGGCAGGTTGGTCACCCCGCTGTCCCACTGGAAGATGACTCCGTGTAGGTGTGGCAGGTTTCCTAAAATGACAAACCGGAAAGGAAGGTCAGTCCTGCACCTGTTTGCCTGTCTTGTGGACAAAAGTTCTTGCACCTTTTCCAGTGCCTTCTCCGCCTCCGGGGTGAGTGACCTGGGGGAACTCAGCCCCTCTCCCCCTTTCAATAAATTGAAAAGAGGTGCTAGGTTTTCGGTGGTTAAACCCAGCCAAGGTCTCACCCAGTTCAAGGCCCCACACAGCTGGTGCACATCCGCGAGGGTTTTTATTTCGGTTTTAATAGCCAATTTTTGCGGCACAATGGTCCGCTTGTTAATTTCCAGGCCAAGATACTTCCACGGTGGCATCCTTTGAATCTTTGACTCCTGTAACTCAAACCCTGCAGCGATCAGTGCAGTGACTGTGAGGTCAAGTGCTTGTGCCAACAGATCGTCGCTGGGGGCGCACACGAGTACATCATCCATATAATGGTAGATGATGGCCTGGTGTGCTGCTGCACGGACGGGGGTCAGCAAGGAGGATACATACCATTGGCAGATGGCAGGAGAATTTTTCATTCCTTGCGGAAGCACCTTCCAATGGTATCTCCTCCTTGGGGCCTCTCGGTTGATGTTTGGCACCGAGAACGCAAACCGCGGAGCATCGTCAGGGTGTAGGGGAATTTGAAAGAAGCAATCTTTGATATCTATAACTGCCAATTGGTAATTTTGGGGCAACATGGCGGGGGAAGGCATCCCAGGTTGTAGAGAGCCCATGTCCTCAATAACGTTATTAATTTGTCTGAGGTCTTGGAGAAGCCTCCACCGGGTCTTGTCCGATTTTTGGATCACAAACACCGGAGTGTTCCATGGAGAGGTGGTTTCCTCCAAGTGACCCTTGCGGAGCTGCTCCTCCACGAGCTCATTCAGCGCCTTTAATTTTTCTTTTGACAGCGGCCATTGCTCAACCCAGACTGGTGAATTCGTCAGCCAATTCAGTTTTTGGGTTGGGCGCTGTTCAATGGCTGCGGCATAAATTGAATTTGGAGAGTCCGGAAGTCCAATCGTGGCTCCCCATTGAGACAGGACGTCTCTACCCCACAGGGGTGTCTTATACTTCAAAACAAAGGGCTTTACAGTGGCCAATCGCCCTTTGGACCCCTTAATTTGTACCATGTTTTTTGACTGTTTGGCCAATTGAAGACCTCCTACACCTTCGACTTGCTCCGCTATTGTTTGCAACGGCCACTGTGACGGCCAAAGGTGTTCAGGAATGACCGTCACATCTGCCCCCGTATCAAGGAGACCCTTGATGGTGGTGGTCTCCTCTCCCACCCTGAGTTTGCACACCTCTTCAGGTCTGTTTTGTGTGATCAGCATGACAGGTCTTACCTGAGGGTGGCAAGTCTTGCAATCGCCTTCAGGGCAAACTCTTTCCGGCAATGATGGGATGGCCTGAGCGATGATCTGTCCTTTCGACAGATATGTGGGTGGGGCCGTGCAGCGGAGCCAGAGTTCAAACCACTCCGGATCCGTGGGAGTGGTTTGGGGCACAACCTCGATCTCTGGCGGTGTGTATTTACAGTCCCCAACGACTACATATGTGGTGCCAATTTTGTGCCAGGTACCTTTGTTTTTTCCGACCGCCACGCGGCGCCACTCGTCATCCCGGATCCAAATCCCTTTCGTGACTTGCAGATGAAACGGGACGCCATCGCTTGTTGTCGTCAGAGATCTTTCTGTCAAAACAGCAGGCACACTGGTGTTACCATCGGCAGATGAGTGACTCTTCAATGGAGAGTCTGTCGTCACGTCCGGTGAAACCTTCTTAGGACACCACAAAGAACCACTTTGCTGCTCTTTAGAAGGAAAAGAAAAGTCCGTTAGAAGTTGTCCAGTTTGGCTCAAATCTACCTTTCCCGTTCCTCCTCCCCCGGCTTGGACCGCCCGATTTGGGTCATCGCACTGGGCGGCCCCGCGCTCCCTTTTTAGTTTTTTTACCTGGGAACCTCCTCCCCTTCCACCTTCCCCATCTCCCCCTTTCAATTGTTTAAAATTTTGGAACTCCTGCCTCAAAGGGCAGGCTTGCCACCAATGACCAGGCTTTCCGCACAGAGCGCAAACCCTGTCAGATCGCCCTTTTGATGGTTGTCTCCATGGTCGGGATGACTTAGGTGTTTTGGGTGCAGGCGTCGTGTTGCTCGTCTCGGCTGCTGCAACACTTCTCCGTTTAGGATCAGGCTTTTCCGGTTTGGCAGGCGTCATGAGGGGAGCCACTTCCGTGACTACTTCGATGTAATCTTGCAAGGAAGGCCTAGGCTTCCGTGGTAACGTCAGCATCGCCTGCTTGCACACACTATTGGCATGCTTGAATGCCAAGGACATTAGCAACTGTTGCCTAACCTTCTCATCTTCCTCTTCCTGTTCAATGGCAATCGTTAGGCTTTCAACGAAAGCCAGGAAGTTTTCTTGCGGCCCCTGAAAAATGCTTTCATAGGATTCAATTACACCTGCAGGTTTCATTGAGGTAAAAGCCTTTACTGCAAGTTGCGCTATTTTTACCATTAAAGGCCTTGGAAGGGCCTCAGCCTGCTTCTGCGGCATTTCCCAGTCACCCTACCCCAGCAGATGTGGCAGCGTTATCAGATTACCTTCATTGTCTAAACCCGTGTCCAAGTCCTGTAAAATCCCTGGGAGGGCGTCCTGCAAGCATCTCTTCCAGGTGGCAAACCAGAGCTGATACTCAGTCCTGGAATGCAGGCACCTGAAGAGATACTTGATGTCATGTGGGACAACCGCAGTCCCGGTAATTTGACCATCCAACACTCCAAGGAAGTATGGACTGGAGCGTCCATACTCCTTGTAGGCCTTCATGAGATCTCGGACAACGTTTTGAGACAACTGCTGCCATTTCGCTTCCTCGTGCCCTCCCCTACCTCTCCGGTATGTCACCGGGGCCAGGGAAGGGGTGCGAGAGCCAGCGCTTCCGGAGTCCCACCCCTCGTCTTCCGGCTCCAAAGCGTGGGAACCGGAAGAGGGAGCGTGGGAACCAGAAGTTGAAGGGCGGGGCTGGTCACGCCTTTCCGGGGGGCGCGGCTTGGTGGCAGGGGGCGTGTTCGAGTGTGGGAAGAACGCGCCTTTGGAGGAGTGGTCAAGGGTGGAGAATTGGGAGGAGCGGTAACTGGGAGGGTCTTGGGAAAAAGGTGGAGCCTTCCGAGAGGAGGGAGGAGAGGTGGGAGGGGTTTGATCCTCCAGAGGAGGGGCCCAAAAAGGATTGTTAGGGGAAAGGTTCCACGGGAAGGCGGCGGGCAGGGAGGACATGGAGGAGGACCGCGCCATGTGGTCAGCGCCATTTTGTTTTTTCCCTGACCAGGTGCCATTTTGTGAAACCTTAGGGACCTCACCCTCACAAACTGAAAACCGAACCTTGGGCTTATTAAGGAAGGAACGGGGAAGGGAAAAATCCTCGGGAGCCTGGCCAGGGCTCCTTCGGGCACCCCGGGCAGACTGCTTTGTCTGGCCCAGGCGGGGGGCTGGTTTCCTGAGGGGGCCAGGGCTGTCGGGCGGGGTTTTGCCCGCTGCACCCCTGAGGATGCCATGACGGGGAGACGGGGAACGGGACACACACCGGGACGAACACGGGGAAACCGAACGAGAACGAGAACTAGGAGGCTGCCCCTTTTGCATTCCCTTTAATGTTATCATGGCGGTCCTAATCTGCCGGGACCAAAATAAATGTTTTGCCGCTTTTTCGTCCCCTGACGCAGCCAAATCTGAAAATTTAGAGATCACAGGCTCCCAAAAGCGGGGCTCTGTGATAGCATCAGGGGTGGTTTTTGGAAAATGCAAAAAGAGCTTGCGGACAAACCGCTTGAGCTCTCCATTTGAGAACTTAACTTTACCAACAGACAAAACTCCAACAAAACACCTATAAACGCCCTTTTGTTCCGCGCTAAGTTTGGCACCCATATCGACCAAAGCTCACCAAACACAAACCGAAACCGAACACTAAAATGCAGCGCCTTTCCAACCCCGGTCGAGCGGCGTCCCCGTCGCCGCTCCCGCCCCGGGAGCGCTACAACACCCACAATACAAAACTCTGCCAAAACACCCAAGCTATAGCAAGTCCCCCGACTCGCCACAAGCCTTTTCCTCACCCGTGTGAGGAGTGACAGATCACAAATTCAACAGTGACAAACGAACACAAACAATGTAAAAGCAGAAACCCGTTCCGAACCAACCCGAGAAGAGAATACGTCTCTCCCCGAGCACCGCGCGGCAACTCTCCCAGGCCAGCCTCCTCTTTCGAGGGCGCCTGGGCTGAGTTTTCCCAGGGCAGGGGAGGGTATAGGGGACTCCTACCTACCTTTCCCTTGGATTTCTGCGACCGGAACTGGTGAGCTTGGGAGCCCGCGACGGAAGAGGACCTCTCGGGTGCTAGAGGCTGCCCTCTTCGTCCTCCCGGGAGCGCACCCACAAGGGCTGCTTCCACCGGGGAGGCGCGACAATAATGATAATCCAATTGGTCCCGACGGACCGGACTGGCACAAAGCTCTCTTCTGAGGGCCTTGCGTCAGAGCTGTCGCCGTTTGGCCGTCCGCTGTCCGCTTGACCTTGGATGCCCCACGTTGGGCACCAATCTGCGGTGGTCAGCCCAATGGGAAGCGGCTCCGGCCAGCCCAGCTGCCACCACAACCCGGGGGCCTTTTATCCAGAGGGCCAAGCAAACCAAACCAACGTCGCGGGAAGCGCAGGAAAGAAAAGGCGGGACTCTCTAGTTAGCGAACCAGGGGGTGCGTGTGCCCCAAGGCTGCGTCCCAGAGAGACGTCAACCTGGGGTTGCCACGGCTTTTTATTAACATCACACAGGGGGTGGGAACAGGGGCGGTCTCTCTAATAACGAATCAACTTTCAAGAACAAACTCTAACAGTGGGGTGATAAAACTTTGGGCCAATAGGGAAAAGCTAGTTATGTAACAGGGGGTGGGGAAGGTTATATAACTCAAAGATTGACACTTAACCGAACTGTGATAAACAACTATTATGGGATGTCGGTAGTCAAGGTAACAGGGGAAAGGCGGGAAAATCCTGAGGGAAGGGGAAGCCATTTTAAACAACAGGCATAACTACAAATGATATAGTATAACTGGTAATACAAACAACAAGAACTGGTCAGAACATCACAACCGCACCACCACACATTGAGAAGTATTTCTTTACTGAGAGGGCAGGCAAACACTGAAAGAGGCTTCCTAGAGAGGCGGTTGAGGCTCCAGGCTTGTCAGTGTTTAAGAGGCATTTGGACAATGGCCTTAACCACATGCCTTAACTTTTGGTCAGCCCTGGAATGGTCAGGCAGGTGGACTAAACGATCATTGCAGGTCCTTTCCAGCTGAAAATAATCTATTCTATTCTATTCTATTCTATTCTATTCTATTCTATTCTATTCTATTCTAATATTGGAAGGTTAACAAGAACTGCAATATCACAAGAACAAATAGCAGAGCTTCCCCAAAGGCATTTCAAATGTAGCTCTTGAGTATTTTGCATTCTAATTCAGACTGCTTCTATTCAAATTTTCTTACTGCTTTTTCAGTTGAAAGATTATAATAAAAAAATTAATTTTCTTTTATGGATAAGAAAGATTTGTCCAATTTATTTAATTTTGTTTTGTAACAGCTGAATTTATTTTTCAAGCAACATCAATTAGCATTCAAATTTCAGAAAAAAAAATTGGCTTCTTAACTCAAGAGTTCTTTGGTCATTGCAATGCCAATGCCCTACAAAGCTGGGATTGCTTATTCCCTTTCTCTGTTTTGTTATTGCACTAGAAAAGATGATAATGTAATGCACCACAGTTAGTAGGAAATATTTATCATTTTGATACACAGTTGAATGTGTTCAAATTATTATAGAATATTTTCTCCATTCACAGTGTACAAGTTGTATGTCATCTTTTTGAGTTCAGTGGTGCATCATTGATGGTGTACTGCTCACAAGAGATTGCTTCAAAAGACTCTGAGTATAAGCTCAGGTATAAAGTTGAAACGTCTTCCTTCAAAATTAATTCCGCCATTATTTATATATATTTAAAAATTAGTCTTTTAGAAGTACCTGTAATCTGGTAATAAAACTGTTTAAATCCCAAGTTTTGAATATCTGAATTTTTCATCTATTTCATCTGCTTTTGTGATAGATTTAGGATAAACAGCTGTGGGTACTGCTCAATAATATGGCAGAGAATTGTTTAAATATTGAATTTCTGTCTAAAATATTTCTAAGGAAAACCAGCTTATTGCACTTTTAAAAATTCCATCTTCTGACAAAAGAAACCACAGTTGTTACAGGAGAGCTATTCAGGAATATTATTTTATCTCAAGAGCATAAGGAAAGATGTGTGGGTTTTTAATTTACTGCTGTGAATTGGAGAAATAAAAAAGAAAGTAGAAAATGTTCTCTTAATAGTAAAGAGTCTGGGCAAATTCTGTTAAAATGATTGTTTATATATAATGGTACTCCAAGAGAGTATGAGTTACACGTATGAATCTCTAGTGAAAAAGAAAGTCTGAGAGAAAATAACAGCTTCTTCCTCCCCCCCTGCCCACCCCCCCCCTTTTTTTTTAATGCAGGCTAATATAGAAAAATATCTTGCTCTAAAGTTCTGTCATATCTAAGAGGATGAACCAACCCTAACTTTATGGCAACATTTTGAATTTATCTTATTTGTCAAACTACAATTTAAATTTAAGTTCTCCAGACAACCAGTATCTAATAATTTCAAGTTGTCTAGATACTTTCAAATTTGTGGCACATCACCAGAAGGCCTCCCAAATAAAATTTCTTAATATCTCCCAAAACAATAATTTATTGTGAACTCTGTCTTAATAAGTACTTCTGATGACATCTGATGGTACATAAAGATCAGCTTGGTGTTCACCCTGAAAAAAGCTCATTACACAAAAATCTAAATCACTAATATTTTTACTGTAGATAATTAAATATATGCTCAATTTAGTAAATGCGCCTGACAAAGAATGTCATTAATGGCAGTCCACAGACCTGGCAATATCTCTCTATTGGACACTAATGAAGAAGCAAGACTACTTTTACTAATCCTTATATCCTGGCAATGATGCCTGACAAGAGAGACATATTCTTCATTTACCAAATGGGATATTGACAGAACAAGTTACACCCTTCTGCTCCTTCTTCCTGGGAGTAGAGCATACAAGCAGCACATCAAGGTGGTGTCTCTTCCCTTCCATGGTCTTATGTGCCAGAGGCAAGAGATCAGGCTGGTCAGTGTTTCATTTTAGGTATTATATGCAAAGAGTGGCCAAATAAAAGCTGAGAAGAGCCCTGCAGCCACTAGTTTAGCATTTTGCTAAAGAGAAGAAAAGGCTGAGGGAGGTCTTATGAATGTGTGTGAACATCCAAGGTGGACAGTACAGAAGACAGAGTTGGAGACTCTTCTTAGTGGTGCCCAAGTGGTGACCCGAAGCAAAGGGCACAAAATAAAATATAAGCAATTTCATGTAAATATGAGAAATGCTGACCACCTCAGTGAAGGTGGTCAAACACTGACTCAGATTGCCCAGAGACGCTGTGGCACCTCCATCTCTGGATCTTCAAGACCTGTCCTCGGCAACCTGTTCTAGCAGACCTTGCTCTGAGCATAGGGGTTTGACTCTACAACCTCCAAAGGGATCTCAGCCTCAGCCATTGTGTTATTCTGTAAGCACTTTACCTTGGCTGTATTTTTTTTCCTTTAGCAACACAGACTAGTCGCTAAGCATTGCTTTAGCAAACCTGCGATTCCACTAAAATACAGTTCCACAGCACTAATGAGAGCATAGTAATTCTCCCTTGCATTTACCTTCCTACTGATCATGAATGAATTTTTCAAAAAGCAAAAAAATTCCCACAGGAATTACAGTTTAAATGGGAGGTGTGGCTTAGAATATACATCTGAAATATAAACATTAAACAAATTATTAGATTTAAGAAATTGCAACATTAAGGATATGCTTAAAAGAAATCCAAACAATGTAACTTTGGTTTCAGTTAAGGCTTTTTGCAAATGAGATATCCACACGATTTGTGTTTTATTATGTATTGATATCATTACAAAAACACATGAATGCAACTTCTTTCAAAATCCATGATATCTAACCTGGGATTGCAAAGCCTCAGACTGCTTATTATTCTGTCTGACTGCTGTTATTGCTATATCAGAACAGAGATTTGGGCACCTTGCTTTGATAAATGTTTAGGAGATAAGTATCCAGTATTTGAAAATTATATAGTTGTTTACAAAGATTACAATTAAATTACTTTCAGATCCCAGCCTTCCCTATCCAGGAGCTTTTCATCCATGGTAAACACTTTTTCTAAAGCCAGCTTTCTCCCAAACTCATGTTTTCTATTTAGACTCCTTATTCAGTCATCTCTAATATTCCCAGACTGAGCTGTTCAATGTTTTCTCTGTTCCCATCTCACTATCACCAGAAGCCTTCATCTTCAGAAAATAAAATGCACAAGGCACTGTTGGGCAGATGTGTATACCTTCAATATAGAGCTTGGCATCTTTTTGACCTGAATGAACTCATGCTTTCTGTGCAATACCTGCAGTCTGCAAGGGCTGAAGAGCACTCAAAACCAGCAGTCTGGATGAGGCCATCCTATTTTTGAGTGGGAAGGGACAAAGCTATATAGAAATAAGCTATGCTGCGTCAGTAGGCCTCAAGTCCCAATGCAGTTTCAGAGACTTTGTTGCTATCTGTGTCTTTCCTTTCCTTGTTTGAACCAACTTTTCTCTCCTCCTGGTTCAAACTTGTTGGTAGCAGCACAACAGCAAGCTTCCTATTCTGAATTTAGTCCACATCCTCAACTCAGCCCACAAAAGATCAGAGCTGCCTAAATACCTTTGTAGTCCTTTCAACCCTGCCCTGGAATATGAGCTGGTACATCTGTCCATGTGGATAGCACTCAGAGTAAGTGGCATCTTCAGCCAAACTGTAAAATCTTTTCAAACCTTCTATAGTCATAACTAAACTGCACTTTTTAAAAAAGGTTCATAAATGGAAGAAAAAAACACGGATGTACTTTTCATTCACAACTGAAGAGGTGTGCCCTAAAATAAAAGTCATACTTCAGTTCAACATCGATACCTGCCCTTTAGAGGAAATGCAGAAGGTTTAAAAAGAAGGAGCACAAAAATTTTTAACAGAGACATAACACTTTTTTGTATTCTCAGGAACAGCTAAAACAAATGTGATTATACATTTCCCACAAGTTAAAACTGAAGAATATATCTAACATGGAAAATTGTAGTCCATGCTCAGTAACAAACACCTAAAGACCTATAGTGACAATTACAGCTGATAATGGGCAATGCTTAAAATTACAAACTAGTGAACTACTAATAAAAACTGCATATATATATATATGATGTAATTGTTCTCCCATGAAATTACACCTGAATAAAAGCATATTTTGAGAACACAACAGGATAACAGATGGAATAAATAACCTTGATCTGTGCCAACACAACCTTGATCTGTCTCCATACCTAAACCTGTGATGGGAATCATCGAACCTCTTTAGACATCTAAAAAATCAGTTGTCCTTCAGGACTTTAAGAAGGTAGTCCAGACACAAATGGATACAAAAATGACCTTCAGCCCTGAAAGTGTAAGATAGGTTTTCTAGGTTGCACTTGAGCAGAAGTCCATGCCTCATCCACAGCATGGCTGGCTTAACCTCCGGAGTAAACACTGGTTTCTGAGGCATCATGCAGTTCAAATTACTGGGACATTCTGACAAACTAACACATGCAGTATGGAAATATTAGCAGGATGTAATATTTGCTTATCCACTACTTCAGATGCCCACAGAAAATTCTTGTAATCGAGGTAGGAACAATCTGTGCAGAGCCATGAAATATGACATTTTAAGTCAGAGGACTAGACAGGTTGTGATACTCAGCTATGACAAATTTGAGATCCCCGTACTGTGCAGTCTCTTCAAAACGGTGGCTTAAATGATTTACTAATATCTTTTAAAATCCTTTTGAATGGTTGGCAATCCTTGAGTAATTACAGAGCCAGCACGACGACACAAGACAGAGCGCATTAACCAAATTAGGTGTGGTGGGCTTGGGGAGAGAGGTCGTTGTGGCGCTGCGTTGTTAGTTTTTGGTGTTTTTCTTTTATTCCTAATGTATATGAGTAATTTCCAGCCCCTGCATTTTGCTCTCGCACGTCAGAACGCCCTGCTCCCGATCGCAGAGCAGAGCCTGTCCAGGCGGGGCCGCTCCCGCCGGCGGCGCTGCGCGCCCGGGAACGCGCGGGGAAGGGGCAGGCGATGGCTCCTGCTCCTCCTGCCCCTCCTGCTCCTCCTGCCGCCCCCTGCTCCTCCTGCCAGCCCCCTGCTCCTCCTGCTCCTCCTGCCGGCCCCGGAGCAGCGCCTCGCCCCCGCCTGTGCCGCGCCGCCAGTGTCGGGGGTCCCAGCACCGGCCCCGCCGCGCCGCGCTCCGGAGCTGCTGCCGAAGCGGGCAGCGGCGTGTCCTCACTGTCAGTGGAACGCTCATTTGTCACCGCGAAACTGGCAGGCCCTCTGCAGCGAAAAGGTTTTATTTGTGATTGTAGCTTTTTGTCAGATCCGAGCTTTCGTTCCTGGCGCTGAAACCCGTCTCTGTTCAGCAGGGCTTTTAGCACCGAGCCGCTGCTGAGTGAAAGGAACAGATGAAACTCAAAATACCCTTTCAATTTCCCTAACACATGACACCTGGGCACTAAGGCATTGCGTTATTTGGGCAGGGAAGGGACAGTCATTTTAGGACAAGTCCTAAATAGTTCAATAGACTTAATGGTTAAGAAACAATTAAAGAAAGCATGAATAACCTGCCCTCACCCATGTAAACCCTGAATTTCAATCTCCAGTCTGGGCATTCTGAATGGTGATGAGTGAGTTGCCAAGCAAATTTAAACTTTGATTTTTCTGCTTACAAAACATCAGTCTTTTTCTTGAGGCTGCTGGATATGCCAGTGTGTTTAATCCATTCATAAATTGTTTAAAAAACTCTGGATGCACATCGCAAAAGAAATAAAAATATTTGTGTATCCAGGGGTCATCCCAGCTCTTGTTTCAGGTGGGGACTATTTTTAATTGTTACTGAGAAGCAAGAACTAAAAAGCAAGAGAAAAGGCTGGTTTCAGCCCCAAAGAAGATTGGGGGTTGAGAGTGGGAGGAGAAAAATTCGAAGCCAGTAAAAATTCCTGGGAACTGAAAAGCATCAACTCCCTGAATCTCACTGCTGGTGGGAGTAGTACAAGCTTTCCATCTGCCCATCTCTAGTATGCAGAGCTAGTCAGAGAACCCAACAGAGCATTTTCCTCCTTGAAAACACAGTTTGTCAAAATTAAAGCATAGTTCAGGTTCACAGTGAAAATTTCTCACTGTTTAGAAAAGAACAATGGTGACAGAGGGGGAGATTCTGCTAAATGCAAAATGGAACATGTTATGGTTTTGTTTCCAAGCAATTTTTCATTTTTATTACATGAGTTTTAAGAAACTGAATTATCTATAAATGATAACACCAGGTCCAAATCACATCATACACCCCAAAATATTGCTAAAAGTGACCATTATATTCTGCTGCCATGTTATCTGGATATGCCACAAAGGGTGCTACTTTAAAAATATTCTGGAGACTTAAAAAAAAGTCCACACATTGATTTTTTAAATGTTATTATCTCTATGGAATAGAGCTTGAAAGCATGAAACCATCCTGAATTCATTAAGTATCGTGATTATTTTATGTCCACAGCCTGAAAAAAAAGCAAGAGATTTGTTTAGAAAGGTACCAATAGCTGCCACTGAATTTGACACTTTGATGCAAAAACAGTTTTACCATTCTAGGGTTGAATTTTCTCCTTTTTAGGCTCAGTAAAATAAATGCTAGATACCTTGCTCTTAAATGTAGAAGAAAACCTACTTGTAATAGATTATCTGAGGAGACAGAGGCAAATCAAAATATAACAGTAACTTTCAGAAAAAAGGGGTGCTTGGCCAGAAAATGTCTGAGATCACAAAAGATTCATGAGGGCTTCATGCACTGGCAAAGAAAAACAATAAGCTGTTCTCCAAAGACTTTGTCTTCATAATATAGGCTTCTTTCATAGGTAACCAAGCTTGTGAAGATTTTTTAAAGGCTAGCAAGTTGTCCCATTTGCTGTACATTTGAGGCATGATGGAAGGTGCAACAAAATTATTCTACTATTCCTGTGACTTCATGGGAAGGAAGACCCTCTAACTGCCTGAGAAACTAAACTGCCTGGCTATATTTTATCTTCTCTCCCTGCCCTCAGCACCCAACCCATGATGGCAGGCAGCTGAGTAGTTTGGTAGATAAATTACAAAAATCCAAAACACATCAAGCCTAATTTTCAGGTTATAATTGTAAGAGTGTAATTTATATCAGTGGAACTCTGTCACTTCATACAGATATACGTCATCCATATTATTTAAAATACATGCAGATTTCTCTTGATCTTTCCACCAGTTTTTTCTGCTGTCTTGCCTAATTATCAAAGTGATGTCTTGCCCCTAGAGAGAAAGTAATTTGATATGTTTTTCTAGTTGCTGCAGTAGCTGAGTCATAATACATGGTTTGTGAAATTACATCCTTTCTTTGGTGATGGCAGTAAGATAGAGGGATCTGCATGAATTAGTATATACGTAGGAGAGTTTCAGAGAAGAGAAAGATTTTGGCAAGGTAAAGTCTTCTTTTAATCCACAGAAGTGTCTCTACTGTAGAAAAGAGGACTAAAAAACCCACTGGCAAACTAATGGTTTTGGCAGAACATTTCTCCTGGAACCATGCTTTGGTGTGAATTGTCTCTAAAACACCCCTTAGATAATATATTAAAGTAGCTCGAAAGTACTTCTTGTACATTTTTACATCCCTAAGCACGTTTTTAAAAACCTAGGACTTTTTAAGAGGAAGATGGCTAATTAGAACAGACATGTCCAGAAATTACGTAACTTCTGTAGTGTACTGGAAAACAAATCTTCACGGGGAATTTTTTTTACTGTTTTTTTTAGCAATTAATCTTTTAAATAAATGCCTATACTGATTAAGATAGTTCTCTTGGCCAAATAATTAATTAAGAAAGCAATCAAACAGAAGGCATAAGTGAACAGAGTCCTGTGACTGGAGGGCTTTTTAATGCTGCACATGTTCCTACCAGTCAGCATTTCCTTTGAAAGGCTGGAACAGCCTTGTTTGCTCTTCAGTGACAGATTAAGCACAGATGGCAATTCAACAGTCTTGTCTGCACACGTTGGCCCAGAGAACGTGACCTGCATCTGTTTTAAGCAAGAGACTAATGTGTTTGCTCAAGACACCAGCAGGCATTGCTGAGTAATCCTTGGATTCACACGACAGCCTCTTTTCTTTCCTCTGAGACTTCTCCAATGTGGAAGAGCAGGTGTTCATACGTGCTTGCTCTAGGCTGGATGATGGCTTTCTGGAACAAGGCTGAAATTTCTATTTTGAGAGATTTTTTTTTGTGGAGAATGTGAAAATGAGCATACTATATTTTAGAGAAAAGTTAGTGGATGCTATGCGACAAAAAATTTGTTCTTAGTATATAATCATATTAATCATGGCAGCAGGCTATGATTCAAATGTGCATTTTGAATAAAAATCAAAACATTTGTTGCCAGTCTAAGAATATTTACTCTGTACAGCATTATTTGAAAACCAGTATTTTTGTGAAGTAAACACAAAATCTACATATAGAAAGTTTGCCTTCAAGTAAGCAAACAAAACCCCTTTAAAGTTCCTTATTGTTTAAATTTCTGTGCAACACTGGATAAAACTTACCACGTATTTTGTCCTTTGTTCAGAAAACTGGTAAAATATAATTAACATGGAAAATAAGGACTTTGTGGGTTTTCTAGAAAGAACTCTAAGGTACTATCCCAGAGATGTCAGATGTGTCAGATAAGGCTGAGATCCTAATGGCCAATGTTGGCTTCATTTTTTTTTTTTTTTTTGTTTGTTTGGGTTTTTTTTGTTTGGTTTTTTTTTTTGTTTTTTTTTGTTTTTTTTTGTTTTTTTTTGTTTTAAATCTGAATGAAATCTTTACCTTTTGTGTAACATTTAAACAACTACTATTAAAAAAAAATAAAAATAATAATAAAAAAAAAAATGTACAGTCACATTTTGAAGAGTTGCTCAAACTTCACTTTAGTGGGATTTCTGTCCGGTTGTCACAGGTACTTTTTTTCAAAATCAGTTTTATTTATCCTTTTTTCCACTGTGATAATATTGCATTAGAGCAGGATATCATAATGAAATGTACATTTTGGGAGTTATGGCAGAAAGGCTGAGGACCACATCACAGCAATAAGGAGAAACTATTCATAATGTGGGGACAATTGTAAATTTTAGACATTTTTGTTGTCAGATTATATACATTGCTTTCAAGGAAAAAGAATTTCATGGTTTTCACACAGTTCAGTTAGCACAACCTACAATTCAGCAGTTTATAATAATGCTGGTATACTTAGTTTTTAAAATCCATTAATAAAACTCTTTGAACTCATAAATAGAATTTACATGAAGTTCAGTTCTTAAGAAACTTATAATTTAACAGTTTTTTTAACCTTCCAGTTCTTTTTGCAATATTTTTTCACTATTTCTTCACAATGAGGACAGATATAAATTCTACAGTTTTAAGGAACTAAGAACAGGAGATTTTGCAGTTAGAATATTAAATCATTTTTTCATACAAAATTCCTCAAGCACATCCTTGCACTTTAATGAATGTCTCAGTACACAAATCTCCTGACAACAAGCTAAATATTATTTTTTGTCAATTTTCAGCACTAAAACCTTGCAATTTCATGAAAAATCAACATTTTTTTCCTCCAGAGACGGTAGTTGAACCTCATAATATTTTTTCTTCTGAAATCAATCTCTGGAGCCAAATGGCAAGACCCAATCAATATGACTAAAGAAAATCCCTGATCAGTTTTTCTATTTTCCTTGGAAGGTATTTTTGGGGAAAAAAATATAAGAGTCTGTAATTTACTTTTTACATGTAACTTGCTCTTCAATAAAAAGTGTCAGAAAATATAAACTTCAAATTTTTAGATCATGTCATTGATTAGCTTATTTTAAAAGAAATACAAGTAGGAATCACTGAAAGTGTCTGCAGTGTCCCTGTCTTAATGAATCAAGCAGTCTTCACCTAATAAAGGCTGTTACTTGGAACAGTTGGAACAGATGGTTAGGGGTTTTTAAAATTTTTTTTCATAAAGGCAAAAATAAAGAATAAGTAAGGTCACATGCAAATCTTTTTCCCTTTTAAGTGTTAGATTTTGTGAAACTTGAAAAACACAGGAGACCAAAGGAAGACTAGGAAATGTGGACTAATTCTTCACTGAGTTGGAGACCTGGTTACACAGGGCGCAGGACGTGGAAAAGATGGAAATACCAAATATCTTCTTTGTCTCACACTTTACTAGCAAGACTGGCCTTCAGGAATTCCAGGAGGAGAAGTTAGAGCTGGACCCTTAGTGGAAGAGGATCAGGCCTAGGAATAGTTAAGAAACTTGGCATTGATCCTGGTGGCTGAGAGAAGTGCCTGAAGACTGGAGGAAAACAAATGTCCCCAATGTCTTCCAGAAGAGTAAGAGATAGGACCTGAGGAGCTACAGGCTGGTCAGCCCTCATCCCTGGGAAGGTAATTCCAGAAACTATTTCCAGGCATATTAAGAATGAGAAGGTCATCAAAGATAGTCAGTGTGGCTTCACCAAAGTGAAGTTAGGAATGGATGAGCACACAGTGAGACAAATTGAAAACTGGATGAATGGCTAGCCCTAAAGGTGATGGGCAGTGGAATAAAGTCTAGCTGGAGGCCAGTGACTAGTGGTGTACCCTAAAGATCAATATTGGAGCCATTCCTGTTTAATATTCTCCATTAATGATCTGGATGATGTGGCAGAGTGCAACTTTTCGAATCCAAATTGAGAGACAAGGCTGCAACACCAGTGGATTGTGCTTCCGTCTGGAGGAACTATGACAGACTGGTGAAATGGGCTGCCAAGAGCTTCATACAGTTCAGCAAAGGGAGCTGTGAAGGCCTGCACCTAGGGAAGAACCAGCCCAGGTACCCAAATATGCTATGAGCCACACAGCAGGAGGGTAGCTTGGCAGAAAGTGACCTGGGGGTCCTGGTGGACACCGCATGGAATGTGAGCTGGTCATCCTTCCCCTTTATTCAGTGCTGTTTATCCAGGCCATTTCTGGATATTGGGACCAGAGATCCCTTCCATTTTAGTCCATTTGGTTACCCTGATTTTGTGACAGACATTGTCTCTGCTTAGCATTCAGCCCTTGCTCAAATTCCTGCAGAAGTGCAAATAGATGCTTAAAACACACAGGAGAGAAAAAGAAAATCCAGGTAGGGAATGTTGACAGATATCTACTGAACACAGAAACTGAAAGTGCAGCAAGTTTAAATTGCTTTACTTCAGGAGAACAGAAATAGACATTGCTAAGTCTGTTAGCTTTCTAAGTACAACTTGAAAAATAAAGTAATAAAAAACTTTTAAGAAGATAATCCAAACCAATCAAATGAGGAGGCATATGAGGATGAAAAAAGTAATCAATGTGAAATATTTTACAGATTAAATTCCTAAAAATATTGGATATTTTAAAAGGAAGGCTCAGTTCCAAGTTATGCAGATATTAGGCATCTTCTGTTTCTCATCAGTTTAGGGCTATGGAGAGAAGTGGATCAGAGCAGCGCTATCCTGACTTCGCTGAAGTAACCAAAAATAAGATATTTTTGTAAGATCATTCCTTCAAAACTCTGTTCTCTTTGTAGTTTTGATCCTCACCTGCAGCATTATCCTATAATATTTAATCTTGTATATGTAGATAGGGTCTCAATATCGCTCATTTTCTCTAAAGAGGTATTGAAATGTCTATTGATGTGCTTGTCTTATTACATCCAAATTTGTCTTCAGCCACAGCATAGGAACACTGAGGACACATGCATTTCTATAAATATACATTTCTATAAATAAGTTGCTGGAGAAACATATAAGATGTTTCTCTAGTAATAAACCGAAGAGTACAAAGATGTATTTCCAGGCCCTCAAGCAATCAGCATAGAACACTAAATTGTTAGACTAGGTACCATGATGATCTGGCCCAAGCCAGCTACCCCTGCTCCAAACACCTCCTAAGTTCTGTTCAGGGGTCAACATTGTTGAGTGTTACTCTCATTAGGCAGCTACAAGGCTGTTCTGGTTAGAAGAGAAGAGTTTAATACCATAGAGGATGGTCCCCAATACACTGAGCTCGTTAGTCTAGATGGTTCTTAATGTCTGTAGTCTTTTGATAGCTGTAGTCTGAAAGCTTCCTACATAGCCTGAAAGCCAGTCAATCCTCAACTCTTTGTCAATTATTTTTCTCTTCTCTTGTTTACAGAAAAAAAATAATTATGCAAATTGCATGACAGCCCAAAATTACCAAATTCAGGGTCAGAGAGATCATCACAAGAATCTCATGCAACCCTTTCTTTACCTCTCCTTTAAGGAACCAGAGTCTTTTTGCAGGACTGTCTCAAGCAATCATCATTCAGCTTCAAGATGAATAACTATATAAAGCAACATAGCTAAAGTATAAAGACACCTAAATTTTATGCTCACACTCTTACCTAAGATCACAATAGAATGTAGATTTTGGCAGTGTAATGACAGTGTACACACCTTGGCTCAATGTAGGTCTGAAATTCTACTTAGAGATCCCTGCATGAGGTGCCATAATCTACAAGCTGAATCTGATTTCTTCCTTTATCACTACAAATCCAAACTAAATTCTGAAACTAATTTAGTTGATTGTTGTGAAACTGATTTGTTGTTTGGAGTGTTTTCCTTTTGATACAATGGAGATATAACCATTTTTATTTATTGACTAAAATAGCTAAATGGCATCTGAGCAACCCCTAAAAATTGTATCTATGAATGAAAGCTCAAACTAAAAGAAGCTAAAAAAAAAAGGTCTTGACTTTAATATGGCAATCAGTGATGACTGTCATCTTCCCGTTTCAAGTTCTAGTTACTTTAATGTTTTATTTTGGTTTTGGTTTCTGTTCAAAGATACTCTGTCAAAGTTTTTGAGCATCTCAATTGCTGATATAGATCAAGTCTGACAGAAAACAATTAATTTTTGATCTCATCATTGAAATACTTTCCTCCTTTTTCTTGTTACTCTAAAGTATTGATCTGTGACATAGATAGGGCTTTAAACACAGGCCTTAGAAACAGTGGGTATTAGGAATTCATTAGTTCCACTATATCTTCAGAGAGATTTGAAATGTCCTGACAGATAACTCACGTGATATTGTGCTACCTACAGCACCTCCCTACATTAAAGAATTCAAATATTTATTAACTGCAACAAGAACTTAACCCAATGCTGCTTGACAAACAACAGCAAGAACAGTGAACCGGACTATACATATGTAATTATAGAAAAATAACTACTTTTTCTTTGACAAGATGCTTCCAAATTCTTGCAAAATACCAAATAAAGCGTGTTTCAATAAAGAAAGGAAATTGATCAATGAAATGGCTGCAGAGGCATCCATCTCAATAGCTCTTTTTCTGTAATAAGATTCATAAGGCTTTTTGAAGAGAAGTCCTATAAAGCTGTCATAAAAAATATAAATGCTACAGAAGAGGTGTGTCACATATATAGATTTGATGGTTTGATAGTCCTGAGATTGAAGAATTAATGTTAACACAGGAAAAAGCAGCATACTGCATTTATTACCAAAACAAAATAATTATTATTGACAAGGTTTAATTTGATAAATATTATCTATGCTAAAAAACCTAGAAGTACAATTGACTATTTTAATGTCATTCATTTTTCATTAGACTCAATTTCATTCAGCTTTGATATGAAGAGTTTTCTTAAAACAAGTTTATCTTCCAGGTGTGTCAATGAAATTGTTCTAAGACTGACAGGAGACAGATGAAGAGAAGACAGGCATCTACAGATGGTACTTCACTATAATTAAATATAATGCAATTAAATCTATGATTGTAAATAGTAAAAACATTTACATGAGTCTCTGACGTTTCTTTTTAGAGTTCACAGCAATTGATTCAGCTTTTAAGCCTGTCAAGAAAGAGAGGTATTTATCTAAGGTGGCCCAGGAATTGTAGCCTGCATTCTTAGTCAACAGCATTGAAAATTTCCATGTACCATTTTCAAAATTGCGTCATCAGTGTAAGCTCTTCCAGCCCTCAGTTACAGAGCTGCCTCCTTCACTGTCTCTGCACACAGGTTGGAATTCACTGCTCTGCCACATCTGCCACATACTCCTATGGTAGTTAGAGGATTAGACTTTTCAGAAAACTGCTAAAAATGAAATAATTTTTAATGTTGCTCTGTTGGGGTGAAGTAAGACTGTAGCAACTGCAGCCCCAAGCCTACAGATACAAAATCTAAATTCTGATTTATTTCATTACAGATTTCTCCAGAAGGTCTGTGAAAAGTGGAAAACAACACTGTCCTTAGTCTGTGCAAAAGAGGAACACCCTTAGGTGGCTGTGTTCTTTCTGTGCTATTGATGATTACAAAGAAAGAAAAACAGAAGAGTTCATCAGTTTTCACCAGTGAAAAATGTGATTGTCAGCAATTTAAGAAACATTTTGTAACCTATAGAGCATCCCTGCCCCATCCTTTACAGACTGTGATATCCTGTGTTGCTTGACTGAGAGTTGTCATGCCTCACCACATTCCCTGAGTACATTTAAGAATGGGTTTTAAATGTCATAAATGTCAAGCAGTTTTCTTCAGAGGATAATGAATCTTATCCTTGCTATTTTAATGAATGCTTGTTGACACCTTGATATGTATCATGATTAGAGAAAGGAAATTAAGTTAAAGCAGGACTGATAGTTTGCTTAACACATATGCTTCCCATAAACCAAACACTTTCAGCTTAGATATAGAGGGAGAAACTGAATAGCCTAGGAACTTTGAAAAACATCTCCTTTATGATCCCTTGCATTTTCAAACAAGCATGTACTTCCAGTAAACAGGCAGTGATTCTCCAGCAGCACTGAGAAACCTCTTTGACAGACTCAAATTCCAACTCAGACTCCCAATTCAGAGGCATTACCCTGACTTTCTAACCCATACCTTTTTTGCTGCATAAAAGGCTTTGAAAATAGTTGATACTTCTAGTTGGTGAAAGTGTTTTTTTTAAATGTTGTGTAGTCAAACAAAAATGGTTTCTCGTAGTATCCAAAGTGTTTGACACTTTCAAAAACTTTTTTCACCCTTTCACTCACATTTTCAATTGTAAATGAAAAACTTTTCAGACTGGAGACTCTTTCCAAAATAACAACAACAAGAAGAAGGTTATAACATTTCTGAATTTTTCCATCGTCCAATTCTTTTTTTAGCTGATCCTGAAATAGAGGGATGTTCACCATTTGAGAAGGCAGCATTCTGCCTGACATAGACCTTATAGTTTTCACCCTGTCTGATAGAGCTGATATAATTATCTCCTTTTCCAAACCATTCCCCAAACTGAATGGAGATATGTAAAGAATTAAACTTTAGTGCCTGACAAATTTATGGTAGAATTAAAAAATATGTTTTGTAGAAATATCACATACAAATGAGAACTTAGCTTTTTAATTTTTTCTAGTAATAGATGAACTAACATAGGGACATTTCAGTATGCTTAGGTGTTCAAAAGTACTCTATCTTGTCTGATTTTCTACTTTTAGCAGTAGGGATTTTTTTGTTGATAGCTATGATGTACAGTAGCACATCTCTTGTCCAGATTCTGGTCTACTCTCTTGGAGATCCTGGTCCTCAGACACTATAAATTCAGCTATAAAAGAGATTTTGTAGATCTGGGAGTTAATCTCACTTTTCAAATAATTTGTGTATGTTAAAAACTTCTTTACAGCTTTACATTTCTGCATGACTTTTTGTAGTACCCTAAATGAGGGTAACATGCTAGCTGTGGCTTCTAGCTAATAAGATGACTATTTTTATCATCTGTAGTAATTAACTAGAAAGGATCAGGAACCTGAAGGCAATGAAAAAAATAAATCAAAAGAACTGAGTTAGGTTAAAATTTAAAATTTAAAATGTCTGCAGAAAATTTTTTTCCAATATAGAAACTAGCTTTGAAGAAAGTGCCATAAAGTGACATAGGTGAACAAAGTACAACTTTTCGGAGAATTAAAAAAAAAAAAAAAAATCTGTCTGAATCCTGGAATGCAAAAAGAAAATCTTGTCGCAATAATATGTAAGAATTTTATTCATAAAGCTACATTTCCAGTTCAATTCCTTCCTCACTGAAAAGTGTTTTTCCTGATCAGTATATGCATCTGAAATAAATGAGATCAATAGGAGACTTGCCAAGGCTTGGATTTCACTCTAAATGCTTTGCATGTAAGAAGATGACCTTTTCAAAATAGCAGTCTTGGCTACTAGGTCTGATCATCCTTAGACTTAGATTTAAATTTCTTTTTGCATACTAACAGAAAGAAAGGCAGATTCATAGGAAGAAAAGCTATGTAATTAGACTTCCAGTTTCTGTATTCACACTGCTTTTGAGAAATTACAAGGGGCTGACTCAATATTGTTATGAAGTGGGAAATGACTTACCTTTTCAAAACCTATTTTTTGGTACAGGAGCAGTTCTATGTCTTATTTTACAGTAATTGATTTATTAGAAATCACTCTTCATAGCTGCTCAAAGCAGAACTGGACAATAGCTTGATAAACACTTCTTTTGGTCTGTTTTCTCTTCTCTCCTGACTGTAGGGACTCAACGTGTTCTATTTCTGCTCTAGCTTGGACTATGTAGTTTCATTATCACTCCTGCATTAGAGGAGTTCCTTGTGGATCTTCATTTCCCACAGTCCTAATTTCCTTTCAACCAACATACAAATACTTCAGGTTAACAGTATTTTAAACTATTCTGGAAATAATGGAGGTGGAGGGGAAAAGGAGTGCTGCTGTGCTGAAAGATGGTAGCTCCATAGCAGGAGAGCTTTTTATAATACAAGAGGCTTGACCACTAGACACAGCTAATATCCACACAAGACACTTCTGACAGAGCAGGCATCCTGCCCGCCAAAATCTCTGCTAATTTGTTGTAACTCAAGAATTTATAGTATCAATATACATGGTAAGCAGTTATAGAGTTCTGAGATTCTTCTCTACAAGGACACCACATCTTTTAGAAAAGTCTATAATGTCCTCTACTGCACTTTCTGCTACTGATCTTACTGTGGAAACCCTGTGTTAAATATGAAAAAAGTTTTGCTTTCCTTGGTTTTGTTTTCTACTTTTCATGACTGACAGTCTCTGTTTCCAAAGCTTTCCTTAATGTGTATCACAGAAATCTCTTCTGAGGAACAAGTGGTTGCTTTTTTTTTACCTGGAATAGAGCTTCTAAACAGCTATTTCTAATAATCTGTTTGTTCACAGCAGAGGTTAATTAAACCCTTCATTTATACTTTCTGGGTGGCTGCATAACTCAGGGATGTTTATACTCTAGCACAAGTTCCACGTGTGCCTCATGAGTCGCTGTGGTTTCCAAATTTCCAGTTAATAGACGTTCCCACAGATGTCTTGTTCATTCCTTAAGACATGTTGTTCAAAAATCACTGTACTTCAGTCAGAAATGCTAACATTTGTTGAACAGGACTTTGTTTTTTGTCTATAAATGATTGGATACACCCAGGTTGAAAGGATAAAGAAAATCCAGGCTAAGGTACAAGGTACATGAAATTTTGCTCTTGTACACCAATGCTGGTATGTCACATAGTCACGCCTGGTCGGTGATAGTTGCTTGAGTACTGCAGTCAGACATGGTTTAGAGCTACTGTTGCAAACCAGTTATGGGGCATTGTTAGGAGTGGTGATCTAAGGAATGGACCATTTGTGGCCTTGCTGCACTGTCTACACGTGGGCTTTCTGAAAGACTGAAAATAGAACTCCACTAATTCAAAGCTCTGGTTAATTCAGAAAGAAGGACTGACATAAATTAGTCTTTTGATATTTTTTCCCATTGGAGAAAGGGCTCAGATTGTCTTTCTATAGTCACACAAGTGAAATAGTTTCTAATTGATCCTCTGAGGCACTGACAGCACTTTCATCCAGTCAGAGAAATGGAAAGAAGGGTGTTGATTTTCTATAGAAAGACAAGATTCAGCTTTCAAATGCATCACAGAACAGTATCAAAAGATGTTTGCAGACAGGCAGGGAGAGCAGACAGGCAGGGAGAGCACAAAGTTTGTACTTGCAGCAATTAAAAGTTCAGAGAAGGTTTGCTGGAACTAATACCTGAATACTGAGCAGACATGAATCAGAGCTGCAAGGTGCTTGACATTTTGATAGCATGTTTCACAGACCTTTAATGAATATATAAAGCTACAGAGCAAATGGTGGACTAATGAATACATAAAGCCACAAAGCAAATAACAGATTGTCATTGAAGAATAAAGCTACATAGCCGACAGGAGACAGTCATTGTATATGCACATTTCCCTACCAGATTATCCTTTGGGAATACACACAAAAGGGAATGACTCCACATTCATAGCTGGTGAAGGAAGTCAGAGAAGGAATGGAAAGGAAGAGTAAAGGAGAAGATTGCAGTGTTCTGTCATTAACAATTGTCAGCACACCTTCTAGGTAGTATAATGGTCTAAATAGATCAATAATGACAGATTTCCCACAACTGTTGGAAGCAGCAGATTGAATAACACTGTCTGTCCATGGCTCAAAGCTAAAGTGGAGACCACATGGGCACTCATAGCTCATGTGCCATGCCATCACCGGCAGTTTCCAGAGCTTCAAATGAGGCTGAAGGCAAGATGAGCTAGCAAAGGGTAAGGTTCTTACAAGTTCTGAGTTGTAGGATTTTAAGATCTTTCTCTCTGCTAAACATTTGTTCATCTGTTAAAAAAAAAAAAAAAAAAAAAAAAAAAAAAAAAAAAAAAGCCTGAACATAGTGGTAAGTCTTTCTTTCAGATGCACCCTTCTCTATCACCTACTTCCCACCACCACCTCCCTGCAAAGATCACAAATTTTACAGAATCACAGTGGAAGTGGAACTTTGATGTCCCAAAATATACAAAGCTACAGAATGGTAAAGGACATGTGACTTTCTTTTGCTGGCTCTTTCAATACTGAGGAGAGTGAGAGAATTATAGTTGACCTTGCACTGATGTAATTTTTTTAGTGGCACCCACCTGTGGCAGTGTATATTCCAGGAAGAGACTGGAGGCCTGGGACTGTCATTCACCCAGAAGTAATATTTACATTCAGGATGAAATTCACCTCTTTGCCAAGAAATACCTGGAGTTATTTATTGAGAAATCTCATATACTGAGCCCCAATCAACTCCCTGAAAGGGCCAGTGTGAGTTTTAGGTTTGCACAAAAAATGTCTGCCGTCCTTACCTGCACATTGGAATAAATAAAACTTGCAGTAATGTGCTCTGATACATATCATACTGTGAAGCCAGTAAGGCCCTTAAAGTAGTTTATTTTTTCCTTTATTGTGCTCTGAAAGGTTTCCATGTTAACAGAACAATCAGCTTTCTTTTTAATCATAAATTGGCATTTCTAAGCTGTTCAGTGTGGGTGAGCACTGTCACTAGTGTAGTTTTTTGCCGCAGGAGACTGTGGAATGAATAAATAAATGCTTATTTCTAACATTCCCCTACTCCTTGAATGTAACATCTGTCACAGAATGAATCAGGCGAGTCAAGAACTGTTGCCTTCCTTTGACACATCTATAGCTCACGCACTCTCAGTCATCAGCTGAATTCATTAGATATTCTTGTAGAGACTTTTTGATCACAGAATTCCTGTAGCAGAAGCTTGCTTTAATGGTAATAACAATAATGGCAAAAGTATGACCAATGTCTACTGCACAAGCAAAAAGTACTGAGAAATAAAAATATTAACTGATGATTGATCATGACTGTTTTAAGCGTGAAAAGTTAAAGAGACATCTAACTAATACTAACAGGCATATTCCATCAGTGGTTTACAAATGGAACAAAGTCTTCACCAGCATCACCAAAATATAATTCAGTTAATGTGTTTTCAGTGTTCAGGTTTGCTATAAAATCAAATCTATAATTCTGAGAGATCAGTGTTACAAATCAGTGCAAATCTTTTTTGGACAACATGAGAAGAAAAATAGATCTGATATCCTGTTACAGGATAACATTACAGATATGGAAGTGTCAGGTAAAAGCACTGACTAATGGTAAGTTGGAAGGAATGCATAGGGGATAAGGGCACAAGGAGTAATAAGGAGTAGGGTTGGTGTGCCTTGAATGAGTAGAGATGGTGTTAATTGGAGAGACGAGATCTGGCTGTGAGGACCCAATGGGGCAGGGACTGTAGGTCTTGGGGTGTTGAAAGTCCATCAGAAAACAGAAAAGGTATATTCACTCACTAATAAAGCATTTCTACCAAATGCCTAACCATGGAGGAGGAGGCCCTTGAGGAGTGGATGGAAAGAGAACAGAACTGCAGCTCCTGGCTTAGTGCAGGTGAAGGAAGGTGAATGAGATTTTCACAGTGGTAGTATCCTTCATGCAGACCCTGATCAGGAATATTTGGTCCCTGTCTCTCCTGCCCATACTGTTTCACTGCCCTGAGCCAAGGCAACTACTTATAAAGCCACTTTCTGCCCTGCCTCCTTCCCTTCCCCTTGACTCCTGCCATTTCCTAGCAGAGCAGAAATAAGAAATCTGGTGTAACTGAAACTGACAAGGATACATTGTCAGGGAAGATGGAATTGGAGCAGCAGTGGGCCAGGGATTGCATGTCAGTAGGGAGTGGGTGGATGAAGCCAGAAAACATTAGAGGATTCAGGAAGGTATGAGGACACACAGATCCTTTGGGAGAAGGGAGTTAAACAGATTTATTAGTAATATTACCACCGGACTTTCTACAGTTCAAAAAGAGTTTCCATGTTATCACACCCCCATTCCACTGTGTGCATCCCTGGATGCTCAGCTTGTTCACAGCCTTCACCAGGGAAGGAGGAGGCAATGTCTGACACACAAGTGCTGCTCTGAATGCCTCATCCTCTAGCAAAGAGTGGAGAGAGCTATGCATATATACACCAAAGATACTGGTTCTCATGGTCTGGATAGAAAGGTGGACCTGGGCGGAAAATACAAGGTTGCACAATGCACAGCAAAGAGCTATGGTTTGGATAATTGGGGAGTGCTGTTATCATGTGTGTCACACCAGACTTCCTGCCTTGCTGTCTGAGGTCAGAACTTCAGACTTGACATATATTTTGTGTTTGCACAAATGAGATTAATTTTCAGCTACCTGTGGGATCCAGGTTAAACCTGGGATTTGGGGACAATATGTCCAAATGCGATATTTAGCAAGGAATTTTTCACCAGAAGTTAAGTATGAGGGGAGGGACACCTTTAATGAAACATCCCAACCTTATTCCTGTAAGTTTAGGATTTGATCACTGTTCATAGGACAAGGAAGCATTTCCGTCCTTCTTAAACTGCAGCATTGCTTGTTCTCTTTGTTCTCCATATTAAGAAAAATGTTTTAAAGCACTTTCTGTCACTCTTCTTTCCTAGGTTAACAAAGAAAGTTCCCAAATCCATCCCTTCCTTTTTTTAGCAATGGTTAGCTTTCTCACTGGAAATCACTAAAATTCAGTGTTTCTTGTAGTAGAAAATATTTTGTCTTACAAGGCATAAGTATGGACTTTGACCCAGTGTCTCAAATGTTCTAGTCCATGAAAGATGGGTTCCATAATTTGACTGAAACATTTCCAGTGAGTTCCACAGGATATCTTAAACAGTCTGTGGTATTTTTTTTAGTTGATTGTTCTAGAGTTGTTTCACAGAATGCAGTATTGCACATGTCCTTGTCATGGTAGAGGATCTAGTCATAACCACTCATCAAGTAGTTATTTCTGGGCTTTCTAAAATAAAATCAACCTTCTTTATCAAAATGATTTTAACTTTTTTCCTCTCAAAAACAAGTGTCCTGTTTACAGCTAGGGTACAGTTAATTTCTTCTCAGTAGCTGTTACAGTGCTGTGTTTTGTATTCAGAATGAGAATGGTGTTAATAATAATGCACTGATTTTTTTTTTTTTTTCTTTTTTTTTTTTCTTTTGCTAAGACTTGTTTATCTTAAGTCAAGGACTTTTTTCCTTTTCTCATTCTCTGCTAATGAGGAGGTAAACAAAAGAAACTGAGAGGAAATATAACTGAGCAAAGAGATATTCTACACCATAGAATGCCATAAACGGGGAGGAATTAATTAGAATCGTGGTTGATCTGGGTTCAGGAATGGAGGCTTGGCATTGCATTGTGCATCAATTGTTTGTTTCCTTTTTATTGTAATTACTGGTTTTTACCATTATTTTTGTATTTTGCTTTATTTTCAATTATTAAACTGTTCTTATCTCAACACACAAATTTTACTTGGATCTGTTTCCCCACTCCACTTGGGGCGGGGGGATGAGAGAGGAAGGTTGGGTGAGCATCTGCATGATGCTTAATTTCCATCTGTGTTTAAAACACAACAACAAGACAATAAGAAGCCTCTACAAGTTATTATTTTTTTTAAATTCAACTTTGTCTTCTAAAATAATTGTTCCTCATGAAATATATTTTTTATCAGACAGTGTCAGTCAAAATTTATAATAGCAAAAAAAATCTCCCTTATCTCCTCTGCCTTATTTTCATCACATTCAAGCTCTCTGCATACATTTTTACTTTTCCTTCTGTTATCTCAGAATCTACTCTTTATACTTGCCATTACAATTCCATTCCACTCTCCTGCACTGTTTTTCATCTTTTTCCTTCATTCTATATGCAGTTCAAATAACTCATTCTCAGCTCGTAAGTGAATTCATGGTGCTATCCTTATCTAAATCTCTTCTTCCAGTTAACACAGTCTATTTTTGTAGTTATTTTTTGCAACTTTGTGCCTTCATCCATTGCTAAGCACTTTCCTCCATTCTCCTCTTGGTATCTGAAACATCTTTTTCTTCTTAAGTGACGATCTCTTCTGTCTGCATCTAGTGCAAACTCTGAGATTTCCCAGCATGCATAAAATTTTATTTTGAATTTTCAGTAATGTTGATGAAGCTTTTTTTAACCCATGCATGTATGCATTACACTATTACATTGACACAATGTGATATTGACATTGTAGCCTCATTTTTTCAGATATTGAACAAATTGCACTTGTAATTTTCCTTCCATACTTGTTAGTTGCAAAAAACGTAGCCATTTCACTCAGTTGCAAATTAGAGGTTAATTGTAATTTCCTTTCATTGTGGGGAAAAAAAAAATCAGGATGCAATTTTCTGGGACCTCTGGGATTTGACAATCAAATTTTTTGATTGTAAGAAAAATTTCAAGCTTTTAACATCTCTCTTATCAAAGTCCAAAACAAAGGAACTTGTGTCAATGAAAATGCAGTGCTTTGATAGGAAAAGCACTTTAAATAAATTATTTTTAGAAGGCTTTCACTTTCTCCAAAAGAAGATAATATATTTGGACTGTTTTTCTGATGTTTTGATTTGCATAGTCATTTAAACCTTAACAAACTGAGTGGAAGTAGAGGCTACTTTCATCCCTCATTTCTTCACCTTGCTGAAAGTAGATGGAGGAGGCATTGCACTCTGCAAGAGCTGAAGGGTACAAATGGAGTGAGAACAGTGCTGTATTAAAAGGCAAATATACTTCACAGCAGTGAGGCAGGGTAGAGTAAGAAGTATGACTGACAAAAAATTGGTTTGCTTTCTGGAAACATGACCACTGAGACGAAATTCTGTTCAAGAAACATGTATTATTATAAATACATTCCCTTTCTGGTTAAACAAATTGAGGGTTTTTTTGCTCTCCCTTTCCTCAGTTGTGACCACTGTCAAATTCCTCAGCTTCACTAAAATGTTCTAAAAACATCTGCCAGAGAAAAATACAGCTTCCAATCAAATTGCTTTAAATAATACTTGCTAGTTAGCGGCACTTCAGGGGCTAAGCCAAGTAATAAAAAATAACTTCATGCAAATTGCCTGTTTCCTAAGATTGTGGCTTCTGAGCTTAGACCTAGAACTCCACATATCCTATTTTCAGTAATGTTTGCTGCTACTGGATTAACTCTTTTTTTATTCTTTCAAAAGAATTATTTCATAGCTGATACATAGATCCACTGACTGACAAAAGAATATCCAGGTCTTTGGCAAGATCTCATTTGGGTAACTCCTGACCATAATTTTAATCCTCAGTGCTTCTGGTTACATTTCTGAAGTGGAGTGGGGTTTTTTCAGGACAATCCCCATATTTCAAACCTTCATTTTGACTGTCTTACAGTTAGTTAGGAGTCTTCTTTCCATGCTAGGTTGACCTGAATCCTCACAGAAATTCTGTCTTTCACTTATTCTTCTATTGGGAATGACCTTTAATTTTTTTCCGTAAGTTAATCAATTAACTTAATTAATTAAGTTAAGGAAAAAAAGGAAAACATGTGCCTAAGAATTTTGAGACAATTTGTGATGTGCTTATGGTAATATCAGATATGCACAAGTTGCTGAAGACATATCCAAGGATAATGCCAACAACTCACTTTGTGCACTGTTCTATAACTTCCTATTATATCGCTTTTTTGTCAACAAGAAAAATATTATATATATATATATAAAATATTTTATAATACATTAGTTGCAAAAGTTTACATCAGCTGAAAGTGTGTTTTAGGCTGTTTCACAGTATTCTACTGGGCTCCTGTTTAGTAAACATTCTTCCTGTATCCCCTCACCTGTGGGGAGCTGTAACATATTTCATACCTGTTCTGAAATACTTCAGAAACATAACTCTGAGACTTTTACACTTAAGCTAAATGTCTAAAACTGATTTAAAAAAGAAAAATTAATTCCTTGTCTGACTAGGGGATTAGGATAGGTGTATAGAATTGACATCTGCTTGACAGAGAAGAGACCAATGCATCAGCAGTAAAACTCATTCATTTCTGAAGTTGCTACATTGAAAATATGTTAACCTAGCTTAAAACGTGTAAAAATAAGAGACTAAGTACAAATGACCACATGAATGCTTGAGTTGTATTTTGAAGCTGAGGTAAATAATGGATCCAGTATTCCCAGAGGTCTTTAATATATGCTTTAGAGAATATATATCTTTACTCTGACAATGAATCATTGTTTATGTCAATTATTTTGGAAATTAACATTCTATTTTGATTTAAACTCACATGAGAGTACCAATGAGACTTAAACAAGAATGTATTGCTGTATTTAAAAGTCATTGCATTTGCTGGATGTTGGATCATAGATTTACAGAATCACAGTACAATTTGAGTGGGAAAAGATTTTTTTAAGGTCATTAGCTCAATCCTCCTGGCAATGAGCTGGGGCACCTTCAGCTATGCCAGGTGGCTCAGAATGTTTCCAAGGATGGGACATCTACCATCTCTCAGATTATCTT
This sequence comes from Zosterops lateralis, assembly GCF_965231275.1. Lineage (NCBI taxonomy): Eukaryota > Metazoa > Chordata > Aves > Passeriformes > Zosteropidae > Zosterops > Zosterops lateralis. The sequence continues at coordinate 30,772,238 of NC_139765.1, forward strand.
ACTCCAGTGTTTCATGATCCTCATTGTAAAAACTTTCTTCCTTATATCTAATTTGAATTGACCTTCTTTTAGTTCAAAGCCATTACCCCTTGTCCTACTGCTAAAAAAGCCTCCCCCCATCTTTCTTTCAAGACCTCTTAAGCATTGAAAAACTGCAAAACATCTCCCCCAGAGCCTTCTCTCCTGCAGGATGTGCAACCCCAACTCTATCAGCCTTTCTTCATAGGAGAGGTGTTCCATCCCTCTGACCATTTTTGTGGCTCTCCTCTGGCCTTGCTCCAACAGGTCCGTGTCTTTCCTGTGCTCAGGGCCCCGGAGCTGGATGCAGCACTCCAAATGGGGCCTTACAAGAGCAGAAAAGACTGGTGAAGTTGAGTGGAATATTGATTGCTTTTTATTTTGATGTTCTTTCATTTGTGCTTTTAGGATAGAGCTTGTTAGTTATCATATATCAACTATCATGGATATTTTTGTTGTTTTCAATAGTGTTCTGACTGGAGCTTTTTGTTTCAGTTTTCAACCTTGCATATAGCCTTTCTTAACTTGTCAGCTACTTCTGTGTTCTCACCTTGACTAAATTATATGCAAGTTATGTTAAATGCCACAAAAACAATTTTTGCAAGATTGAATATGGATAGATTTGGATAATAGTTGTATGTCTTAATAATTTTATTTTGCTGTTTTGTGGAGATAAATTAACCTAAATAATGTATCCTTAAAATGTGTGCTTCATATATGCAGCATATAAATGCTTGATATGCAGTTCTCAAGTATTGGCATATATTTACTCATATAAATTAACTAATAGAGTGAGTGCTAATCCACACTTGAACTAGGCAACAGATTTGAAACTGATGCCTGCATTCACAAGTTAATATGTAGAAATTAGTTAAAGTAGTAGGACGTACACAAAAAAAAGATACTACACACATAAAAAATGCACAGAATCTTAAAAATCTCAACATGGCAAACATTTTTATGAGCATTCTGCCTACTTATAAGCAAGAAAAAAAAATGTGGTATTTTCCTCCACAATTAAAAAAAAAAATAAATTGGTGAATTTATAGATCTTAATAAGAAGAGAAGTAGTAAATCTTGTTACACAGGGAATTCTCACTAACATGTGAGGTAAGTGATGCTGCATGTTGCAAGATCCTTTTTATATTTCTCATCTGCTTTCTCAGATCTGTCCCGAAAAATGATTTACATGGTGATTTTGTGATATTAAGACAGGTCTGCTAAAAGTAATGGGATTTATATTTTGTTTTTACTCTATTTTGATACAATGTGAATTGCCAAGTTTGCAGAAAAGAGTTTTTAAGACACTAAACCATGACAGTCTCCTATATTTCCTTTTTAGAAGAAAAATATTGCTCTCAGGTTTGATTGATAGAGAAGACTCAAATACGTTTACTCAACCACATGGAATAAATTTCATGAAACTTGAATATTGCTTTTTCTTAGTGTGATAGTTCTACTATCAGTCTTAAGATTTAACTTATCCATCATTAAAGCACATTTCTGGCATTTTGAAATAAATAGTTGAGCAGGAAGTACCAAAGATGAAGGAAGAGAAAATATCTGATCGTGCTTTGCATCAAATTATTTACATACACTCTTTTTCATCCCATTTAATTTTGCACATCTAATTGCTCTGCCTAAGATGCTAAGTAAATGGAGGAGAATATCAGATCATATAAAACTGAATGTGTATCTCCTTAGGGTAGACAAGGACTTATGGACTATTAAGTTTTAGGTTTAGGTGTCTCATTTGGATACCTGAATAGTGTATAATAATAGTGATACAGATAGTGTAAAGATGATGGGTCAGGTCAGAACTCTTTTTTTTTTTTTTTCTTTTAATGAAGGCCTAATCAGAAATGGAAACAAATTGCTAGTCAGTCCACACAGGAATAGAGTTACTAGTAGTGTGTTTAATGTATTTACCTGTGTTTGTAAACTTAACTTCTGACACAGAATAATCACAATTCATGTCTCCAGTCTTAGAATGCAGACTACTTGATGTCATTCCATGTTACACTTTTGCATAAACACTGTCAAACTCCTGGCAAGAATAAAAGAGTCTAGGAGAGGCAGAGGTCCTACACCTTGGTTCACAGTGAAAATACTTTGAGAAAGGATTAATGCTGACCACTGGTACAGTCCTTAAACAAAAACTCCCAAGTTCTGCAAGACAAGACCCATGGTAGAACATACAAGTAGGCATTTTGCTAAGTAATTTGGAAGGGCTTCATGGTGAAGGGCAGCACTTGCTAAATTAGTGTTAGGCTTGACTGATTTTGAGTTTCTGCTTCATTTTAAGAAGATGTAACTAGTGCATTTTCAAAACTGCAGCAAAATCAGCTACAAGGAACTAGGGGAGGAAAAAAAAATCAGAAGAAAACAGTGCTCCAGCAGAAATGGAAATGGCATAGTGTGTTTCATGAAATGTGGACTGATACTAATGCAGAGAACAAAAGCTAAATTCCAGCTCTTGTCAAATACAATCCTTCCTACCTTTACATGGCATTTGAGATAGATTTGGAAGACTTGAGTGGTGTCAGTCCTCTGAGGAGCGATCAGCACTTGTAAATATTGAACAAAGGTACACTGCAAGACTCTGAAGCAATGGATAGCTTCTTGTATGCTTACTCAACTCACATGGATAGTCAAAGTACTCCCAGAGATCAGTAGGTAAGCAGCCACATGGATCTCTGCAGGTCTAGGTTTAGCTACATGCAGGTAAATGTAGCTGCCTTTCCCCTCTCTTTTTTCCCTCCAATAGAATGCCATTCTTATTTGAACTTCACAATTAATTGTTAGCTAATTAACACCTTTTCAATTTCTTATATAATTGTGTGAGTAACTGCTGTAAGAGGAAACAGAAAGATCTTGAAAATAACACATTGGTTGAAGTGGAAAAGGAAACAGAAATAAAGGCAGCATGATAGCTTTCTTCCATTAATTTACTCAAAGTTGTAATGTTGTTTCCATGCCTTCAAAACATTCAGAGATTCAGAGATAAATAGCATCTCATTTCACACAGATGAACTGTAAGTTGTTGGGTTTTTAGGGTTTTTTTTGAGCACTAAGCTGTACCTCATCATCCTTATTGCTTATTTACTAACACATTCTTGTTAGTTAGTTGAGTTTCTTCTTTTCAATAGCCTATCAAAGCAAAAATCTATCTCCATATGCAATACTGTTTCCAGTGTATTTAAGAAAATGCCACAAATAAAGTGTGATTTCTGTGGACTTTACCATTTGCACAAAAATCTTTGAGAGGTCAAGTGGTTTCTCTGCACAAGTATCACAATTCAATTGTAAAGGCTAAAAAATGAACAAAGTAATGCTAAATTTGATGTCTGTATGTTTTGCCTAGGCTTAAAATTTAGTAATCTATTTTTAGACAGTGATCTAGTCATCTTCAACAGTAATTGCAGAGGAACAAGTAGAAGATGTCATCCCATCTGAGACACTTATGTTTGGGTGGAATGAAGTTTTCCATTCATAGAGGGATAATTTAGGTTCAGTAGATCACCAGCAATACATATCAAAGAAAAAAAAATTCCTTCTGTTCTTTTACCAGAAGAGAATAAAGTAAAAATATCTTTTACTGACTTCAAGAGTAACAAGAACGTTGTAGTGAATGTGTGCAAGCTAAAAGCCTTTCTATTTCCACACAAATATAGACAAAATTATTGTAATGATATACAGGCATGGTTAAATGACTCTTTCAGTCATGGTTAAAAGATACACTGAGCATTTTGCCTTCACCAAATTTGCAAACTTCCAAGGAATGTATTGTGATATTTCTTTTTATAACTGGTGACAAGCTTAAAAACCTGTTAATATGGCAGTTACTGGTCAACTGATATACCTTGATTACTTAGAATAAAATCCCTCTTAATTATTATGCTTTAAAAGGAATGCATGGTGTCAATAGTCAATGGAATGACTACAATGGAATGACCACAATGGAATGACCTGCTGTTTCCACACTATGGATTCAGAACTGTTGGGCAACAGTACTCATGAATATACTAATTAAAAGACTCAGTCAATATCTTGCAAATTTATTTGCAAAATTAACATAGAGACCTGTATTAAACATGGAAAAGTGCTGTAAATTCCCCCTTTCTCAGAAAGAGCTGAGTTATGGTTGCTATGGCACCCTTCACTTTGTTCTCAGTATTGCAGACAACTCAACAAGATATCCTTATGCATATAAGGAGGTGCTTTGACTTTGGAATAGCTCATATGCTTTAAATTGGACATCTGCTGAAAGATCTTGTTTAACAAGACCTGTTGTCTCATTTTACTTATCTTTTTAGTTTGTGAGAAGAACTATATAATAAATGATTTTTGAACAAATGATTTGCAAGCTATAGGTTGTGGCTTATAGGCTGAGTATAGGCTGGATTTGTTGTTACTAACTGTGCTCTTTTTAGAGTGAATAGCTCTATGTGAACCTTATCCTAGGACAACATGATGGCTGAGAATACATTATAGAAATTCAGACTGTTTATACTCTTATGAAATTATTATAGCAAATCACAGAAAAATAAGGCCGGGAATTTGAAAGACAAAGTATTTAGTAACAGTTACAGTCTAAAGTGCACTTACTTAAAAAAATAAATTAAGATTTATTTTTATTTCAAGGTTTTTTATGTTTGTTTACAGTATGACTGCACAAGCACTTGTGCAGACTGACTGAGGAATGGGAACAAAAAAAGGAAGGGCAAAGGCAAAGAAGTGAACAGAAAGGCATCTAGGTAATATTGCTGCTGGTAATTTTGTGGAATCCCAAACTAAGGCTACAGTGAACATAGAATGTTAGTGAGTCTATTCCTTTCTTCAACATCATGTTTTCTTCTGGATCATATTGACAGATGTTTGTCTAGCATCTTTTTAAAGAAATTAAATGGTAGAAATTCAAGATTGGACAATCTCTTCCTGTGATTGTCTTTCTCTTCATGTAAATATAAAGAAAAACCAAGATCCATCACATGATAGTACTTCTATTATTACTACTGTTAATAAAAATCATCATTCCGTTTACTTTGGCTGCAAGAGTCCTTATTTTAAAATAAGCATGAGAATTGGAACAGGGAACATTGCTAACTTTTGATACACAATAAGTTATCTATAAAATATAGTGATCCATTTCAACTGTATGAATTAATACAATTTTTATTCTACAAAATACATATATAGTAATTAGTGAGTATTCATTCAAAATTCATAAATATTGTCTAGATATTATTCTTTTATTTGTTATAAAATTCAGAAATTATATAATTAACCTAAAGCCCTATTAAAAGTATTGTGGAGTGTGAAATAATGTCATATAACTCAAGACTAGCCATTTGCATCTCACCTATCAAGCATATATATATTTTTATTGCATAGGAGACTGGTTCCTTCCAACTCCAGCCTGTCTTCCCAATTACGATTCTGCAGTAGTAAGTGCTATTTCTTCATCTTCTCACTGGCATTAGCTACAGCCACTGGGATATTAATATGAGCATTTATCCTTCTTTTTCTGTTTCTTTGTGTGAAGAAAAGCTGCGTTTCCAGAGGAAGTAAATTGTGGCATCATGTGATAAGTTACAAAACCAGGTGAGAAACTATGCCATGACTCATGGCTAAGGATGGTATTAGGCTTTATACCAAGAAAACCTCTACCCCATGATGTTACTGTTGCACTTTGTCTACAAATGTATGTTTTAAAGAATCACTAAAATCTCAGAAGTTCCCAGAAACATGGCATAATTCAATATGTCAGTGTGTTTTGCTAGTTGCCAATTGCTTTTGACAACTGGCTACCTGTTAGCTTGTTTTGTTGTTCAAACAATCATCCACAGGACTGTCCTGGAGCTCAGACAGTTGGGATCTTCAGGGATAGATGACATTCAACAGAATGAATGTAAAAACAAAGATGGTTTTCTTAACAAACACTTTAAAGCTACTACTGCTTGGTGCCAGCCAATTTGAACAACTGGCCATGACAGAAGTCACTTTTGTGTAAATAAGAATATATGAAACACAGAAAGCATTTAATTTCCTGAACTCGAGTCCAGATAGCTTGCTAGAGAAAATCTGAAATATGTTGTTTAAAAAGATTTAGCTCAATTTTAAAGATATTTTTGACATTATCATCATGATCAGATTGGGATATATAGGATAAAAAAAGACTGCTTTAAGGAATGTAATTTATATGACTTTGCCAGCTATTACTTTTGGGACAAAACTGGGAAATTAATTGATACAAAGAAATGTATAAAAATAATTGCTCTTGTTGCACATAGATTTCATTCACAATTTTCAGTGAACTGCCATCCATTTTCTATACTCAAATTGTAAGTCTGTAAGTTCTTTTCTTTCTAATATACTTCAGTATGCACTGTGCTTGATGTAGGCTAAAAGGCAAAGTCTCTTTTGCTATAGGTGGCAGCACTAGCTTATTACAAGGGTTGATGAGCTTCCCTCTCTTGAAGAAAACAGTTATAAGGATACCTGGGCAGCATATAGATTCTATACAAAGTAATTCTTTAAAATTTAGAGATTCAAAATACAACCATGTTTTGGGGTTTTAGGGAAGAAGATAATTTTTTATTACCCTCAAGAACATTTTCTGTTGCCTGACTAGGGATTAATAGATTGAAACAGTATTTTTATTTTTTAAAAAATCATTTAAAAATCCACAGAAAATTAGAACACATTTGTCAAGCTGTGGAACTCTTTGCCCTTCTAATTAAAAACTCTTCTAAACTCAACTTCCAGAGCATCAGTATCTAAAGTATTGAAAATCTGCCACGCTGATAGCAATGCTCTTTAAGGATTTGCTGTTTTCTTCTGGCATTCAGTCGTATACTATCTGCAGTTCTTCAGGATAATATCCTAAACAAATTCTATTGAAGAAATATGATCTCTGATCCCTTTTATTTTTTCACGTCATGTTTTTCTACAACACAATGTTTCCTCTCAGTGTCCTCACCCAGTCACTTGTGAATGGCTCCTCTATATTTTACCCACATTCTTACATTCCTCCTTAGGCATTTTAGGTAAAAAGTATTATGGCATCTTTAACTGTTAATAAATACAGGAGAACCTGGAATAGATGTTGTCCAACACTAATGGTTACTGTTTTATGAACATCATTGGAAAATACTTCCTCCTATATTTTTGGTCATGTTTTACAAGACTGGAGAGTTAAAAGTATGAGCATCAAAGGTAACCAGAAAACTTGTGAGTAAAAATCCTTTCCTGAGTTCCTGCTTGATAAGGAAGATAAAAAAAAAATCTGAGTGGCCAGACATTGGCTTCTGTCATAAAATATTATTTAGAGGCCTGTTAATTACATTACTTTTTTGCATCAAACTATGGTGTTCTGAAAAACAAAGACATCAACAAATTAGTGCTCTCCACTATTCTTTTATATTTAGCTGTGCCTGAAATCGAAGACATGCAATACACCATCAAACCTATGCCAAAGTCATAATAAGACGTCAAAAAACTTCCTGTTAAAAAGCACGAGATAATTCTACTGCTAAAAGCAAAGGTTTTCAGTTTTTAGATTTCTCTGTTCTTCTCTAATATTTCAAAATACTGAGTGCCAACTCTAATTAACCTCAATTAAAGTCACACTTAATCTCTATTTTTCCTTAAAGGAACAAGACCTTTTCCAGGTGGGTCCTTGTAATTTCACTTATTTCTTATATTGCTTTTATGACTGGCATAGACCTATGTTAGTCTTATTTCATGGCTAAATAGGATGATAAAAAGTGAACAAAAGCAGTAGGTGAAAGTTAACTGCTCCCTTCTTTTCTCTGAGATTTTTCAATGTATTGCTTCAGACAGTAATGATTAAAGGAAAAAAAGCAGACCCTTTAGAAGTTCATTTGGAAATTCACCCAAAGTTCTGTAATTTTTATTCAAAATAGTGGGAAATCTTGATTTCAAAGAGGTGGTTTTTTTTTTTTTTTTTTTTTTTTTTTTTTTTTTTTTTTTTTTTTCTGTGTACTGATGTGGTGCATAAAAAAATTTTGCTATTAAAATCTGATATGAACATATCAAATATTTAATATTTTTCACTAAAGTACTATTCAGACTTAGAGTACTCTAAAGGTCAGAATCCTATGGAGTGATTTTTAGGAGAAGCACTGCTTTATTTTGACAAGCTTTACCAAAACCACATATAAGCAACTGCCTTTTCTTGCCCACCTTTCCTCTTTCTCTTGTTGTAACTCATCCTAGACTCGAGTTCACCTGCACTGTGATCACAACACAGGTCCATAGCCCCCTGTGCATGTTCCTAGGTGGCTCAGAGGAAGGAATGCTTGCCTCCCTTAGGGAAGTGTATATCCCAGTTCTCCTCCATAGCAACTATGAAGCCTGGAAAATTACTCTCTGTAACTACCCTTTCTTACATGTCAAAGAAGGAGGAATATATTTTACCTCTCTTGCGAGCTGAGAACTATCTGAGATCCACTGGGTACCCTGTATAATGTTACTTTCTCCATTTTCCAAAATATTAGTTCTTATCTCATTAAATTTCTGAAATTTTGATGAGAAGCTTGATGTGCAGTAGAGATACTAGTAAAATTCTTATTTTCTTCTGTGGAGACAAGATATTAAAAAAAAAACCCAAAAAACAAAACCCATAACCCCAAAACATAACTAGAAAATCAATGGTTTGTTCACTAGGGAGAAATTAACTTTTCTCAGCTGATGATCCAGTGGGTAATTTATTCATCAAATATTTGGGCTTCGATGTAACTGCACTGGAGGATTTCAGTTAAGATCAGTAGTAAATTCAAGTGTGATAGCAACCCAAATTAGCATGTTCTCTCTTGAGCCTTTCCAAACTATTTCTTCTCATGTTTGTTATTAAATATTAAATATTTGTCATTGTAATAAGCTTCAGCACGTTTCATGAATCGTCACCAAAAGCAGCGATTTTGACCACTGCAGAAGCTGGTTTTTTTTGCTCACTTCTGCAATGCATAGAGAGAAAAGGAGGTTTTGTATTTTTCTAATGCAAAGTGTGATAATTTGTATTTGAATTAACCTTTCAGCATAACATTGACATTTATCTTCCTGACCTTGATCTGGTTTCTATCTGTCCTCAACGGTTTAACTACTTCCCCAGGATGCTCCACCTGGGAGTGTGGTACAGGATAGCATGTTTATTTCATGTGGATGAATCAGAATCAGATGGGTGAGCTGCTGAGATTCATTCATGCATTTTTCAATAGGTCTGCAAAGGCTGTACAGTCAATGTGGCAGAGGAGTTAGTGAAGATTAAGCAATTAAACATTTTGATCTGCTGTTGGGATTGATCAAACTCGTCTGAAAAACTGACATGAAAGAGGTTTCACAAGCCGTTTCAGGGAGACAAAAAGGTCACTGGTAATAAAAAGGCAAATAAGGAGAGAGCAAGATAAAGCTAGCAAGAGTGATCCCATACATCTCAGAAGACCTCTTGGCAAAGCCTCATACAAGTGGGGTGGTAAAGAATATAACAAAGGAGAAGGTGCATAGTTTTTCTCCTCTGTATTTTTGCTCTGGCTATAATCATAAAAACAGTAGGACAATTGTTGAGACCCTTGGCTTTCGTGGGCTTCAATTACTCTGTATCCTTGGAGAGTATATTGTAAATCATAGTAATTACATGCCTGGACTACTGGAAAATGAGTGTCCTCAGGGTATATGTCTGGAATAGGGACATTACTCCTAGGACCTTGGCAGCCAGATTAGACATTCCCAGTCTTCAAGACTGATGTTAAACAGAGGTCCTTCAAGACATCATATTTAAAAGTCCAAAGACAGACTTAATAAACTGGAGTTTATTGAGACTTAAAAAGCTTAAAATTCACATGTCCAGTGGAAGAGGGGGCCAAACAACAGACTCCTGAATGATCAATAAAGGTTGATCAATGACAAATGGACAAAAGAATGCAGCAAGATAGCTTAAAAAAATGGAAACCCCCCCGCCCCCCCCAAAAAACAAAACAAAACAAAACAAAACAAAACAAAACAAAAAAAAAAAAAAAAAAAAAAAACACAAAAAAAAAAAAAAAAAAAAAAACAACCCCAAAAAAAACCACCAACAACAGCAAAATCCCAAATCCACACAAAAAAAGTAACAGTATTTCAGAATTAAAAGCAGAAGCAAAGCTCAAGAGAAAATAACAAAGCCCTTAAGCTTTGTCAGACACCAAACACCCTTGTTTAATTTTTGGGTTGTCTTCATTTTCTTTACAGGAAAACCAGTCTGTTGTTACTCCATTTCAGCCACAGCTATTTTAGAAATAATTGCATCACATAAATCTCTTCCTGGTATCTGTGTTTGCTGCCCTCTTTCCCTATCTGCAGAATCATAGAAAATACTTTGATCAATTAAAATGTAAAATAAGGAAACAAACAAACTTTTTTTTTCTGGTCATCAGTTAGTAAAAACTTTTATTTCATTATAGTAATATCTTTTATGACACTACACTTTTTTTCTTCTATCTAGCTGCCATTTATGAGAGTCAATTTTGGTGATAATATAAAGTGATGGAAAGCAATCAAGATGAAAGACCATCAATAAGTATAAAGGATAAAAAAGAATGTTTTCAATAAGGCACTGGTTTCATGACCTTTGCAACTGGTTACATTTCTCCTTTGTGACAGTCTGACTGTCTCTCAGTTGCTGTAATGTGCAGGGACTGCAAGGCCTGGGTAGGAATAATCAGGTCTAGTCATGGCCTCAGGGCCCAGAAGGTAAGCCACATCAGAATACTGATTAAGGTAAAATTAAAATTGACCACAGAAAGAAAATAAATAGTCAAAAAAGCAATATTTTTAATGTACTGATTATGTTCTCATAATCTTTGTCTTTTTGTTTATACAACTTCAAAATTTGTCTTCTGAATAACTGTTGCTGCTACAGAATATACTTTTACATTCAGCAAACAAACACATATTTGAAACAGATTTCTAAAGCATTTAGAGCCTGTGAGGAAGATGCACTTTTGTGTTCTGAATAAAATGAATAGACTAAGCAAAGTTATCATAAAGACATGCTAAATTTCATAAGCTGAAAAGTCTATGAAGTACCTAATTATCTGATTTTTTTTTGCTTTGAAAAAGTAAACGAAAATAACTTTGTCAAGCAGATTTTCCTGCATGTTTTACAAGAAGACTTATTCCTGTGTTTCTACTTTTCCTGAATTAATAAGCTCATCAAATTCAGTGACAGAATCATTTCATTTATATATCTGCTTGTGATTCTTTCCTAAAAGCAGAAAGCTCTGCAAGGTACATTAATAACAAATAAAATGCCCCTCAGAACATGAACAAGTCTCCCTAACTTCTGGAAAGGTTTGGGGTTACTTTTATGTTAACTTTGTTACTTCTGCTAGCCCAGGTGATAAATTCTTCAAAAACTTTTAATGGGAAATAAAGAATCAGCAGGCCAATTTCATTTAGCATGAGGAATTTTCAAGGCAAATAGCAGAGTTATTTATACAAGCTAAGCAAATATTAGAATGCATAAGAAGAAACAAACCCAAGGGATGCAAAGTTAATGTCACAAACCATTACAAATCTGGAGGGACTAATGAGGGAGAATCTACAAAGGCTATTTAAAGCTAAAAATCCTTTGAATGTAATTTTATTGGACCTAATCTTTCAGAAACACTCAGGAAAGTGTTGTCAAACTATTGCAAAGAACAAAAAGTTTAAAATGCCATTAGAATGATTAAAAGAAAGTGCTAGTTCAAACTCTAAGTTATTAATAGTACACCTGTGACCCAGACTTCACCAAAATCTCCATTTTTAGTAAGCCACTAAAAGCTGCACTTCAGAGTTGTGTTCATCTTGAAAGGGTAGGTGACCACAGCAGAATAAGAAAGGCACTGTGAGTATTTACAGCTTTTATGCCATCATTGTTATTGTCCTTCTGGAATAATTATATGTTACATTCCCCTTGACTTTTGCAGTCTGGGTTTTGGATAAGCTGTGGAAGGGCTCTTAACCACAGAACCCTTTTGTGACCTGACCATGCCTATTTTAAGACTTCAGAGGGAGTCATCAGTGTCCCCTTCAAAAGGATGATTTGAGAGGCCAAGGGCTGCAGTTTAGAGACCATGGCATTTTATGCTGGAGGTATATTCAGGATTTTGAAAATGCTGTATAGGTGCCTATACTTTCATCCACATGTGACAAAAACAGAACAGGGGACAGCAAGCATACTCAGTGCAGGCTCTGCATTGAGACTAAAGCTCATGGACACAGTAGACATCCTATTGTTTGCTCTCAGAAATGATTTTTTTTTTTATTTGAAGTGAAAAACTGGATTTGATCCCTTCCTCTAGCAGCTCAAGGTTAGAGAATTTAGGATTTAGGCTGCAGTCAAAGATATTGGGCTGAGACCTAAAAAAATAGTGCTGTAGTCCTCACAGAAGTATTCTCAGAGAGGGGTGTCAGAGAGCAAGCCTAGGCTGCCCAAAGGGAAGGTGTAAACACAACCCATCCTGGAGAAGAAGTCTTGTTTTGTCTCATTTCACAGAGTCTGGATTGAGGTGCATTACAACAGAGTAGGATGAGCATGTACTTCACTCCTTTCCTGGATTTAATTTCATTTGTAGTACAACTCAGTTTCTGGTCCCATAGGCAGCCTTTCCCTCTGTGTTTTGGTGAGTGGATTTACACACTTTCTTTATCTTGACCCAACATCAATAAAGGGGAAGAGATCTTAAGTTGATTTTTGGGGTAGACTTGGTTGTCATGTGGCCAGCTCTGAGCAAAGGTGGAGGTTATGGCTGTACAAACTATGCATGGCAAAGACTAGAAATTTGAGGTCCTGGAAAACCAAGCTGTTACTATAAATGAGAGACCAGTTGGCATATGTACCCTGGCAGCAGCTCTGGGAGAAATGAGAGCAGTCCCTTCCAAGAGCAAAGTGATTACCTTCACTCCTCCACCCCCAAACTGGAGATTCTGATTGTAAAGATGTTTCCTTCCTCCATTCTCTTCTGTCTCTTTTTGAGAAGCCTGAGACTACCTCTGAATCCTTTTTTTTTTTTTTTTTCATATAAATGATTGACATAGGACATTACCTTGGCTCACTTTGAGTAGAACTGCAATAAGCTATTCTAGAGCTTCTGCACAGATCCCCACCTTGAGGGATAGTCTATGGGCTGTTCTTTCCCAATGTCAGAGAATCAAATGGTAATTTAGGTTGAAAAGGACCAGCAGAAGTTATCTAGTTGGATCTCCAGCTCACAAAACAGCACTGACATTCAATTTAGGCCTAGTTGCTGTAGGCCTCCTCCAGCAGAATGTTGATTATCTCCAAGATGGTGTCTAAGCCACGTGGAAGGAGCATGTTATTCTTCTGCCTTGGGTTTAGAGCCTCAGAATGTATGCTAACTTGCAAATTGCTGCAAGGAAACCAGAAAAAATCCCCTTCAATAATTTGCTTTCTACCCCTGTTTCTGGCTAAGGCAACCCTGAAGAGTAAAGAATGAAAATATGATGTGGGAAAGCAAAGCTTAGGAACCCCATCAGGAATTAGCATTTTGCTTTAGTTCAGCCTCCGTGATGAAAAGCAGGATTTCAGCTACAGTTGGCATTTCCCAGAGCTTTACTTTCCGAGGCTTCCCTCTCAGTGCATGAGATTTGTGGACCATCATTTTCCAGAATCCAGCTCTCCTGATCCTCTTCATGTAAAGTGTCCTGGACACTTAATTCAGGGATCAGGATTCTGCTCAGGGGCATTACCATACAAATATGCAGAGATGCTGATATATTATTATATGTAACCTTCAACTATGAAAGATTATAATCTTCAATTCTTGGCTTTTTGAAATTATAGTTTCATCAGGACCTCAAACAGTTTTACATTATTACCATTATATTGTTTCAGAGATGTGAAGAAGAAGTTTTAATGCTATGATAATATATTTTACTCTCTATTAATGGAAAGTTTGCATGTCTACCAAAGCTCAAGCAAACTAGTAGGCATTAGAATGATTATTTTATGCTAATCTATTTATTTAACTTTAAAGTAATTAGCTGAGTTGAGCAGTGAAATAGCTCTTTCTTACAAGAGTCAGTAAATGGACTCTTTGTAAATGCAAAAGCTGATTATTTTGATATAAAGAGGGACATTATTTTTTGCACCTCTGGAAAACTGCCTAACTTGAAAGCCTCATGATCTGATTTTCATGACTCCTATTTAACACATTATTATTTTCTTTTTTAACAAGCAGCACCTGAAGTGATATCACTTTTCTCTGATGTTACTCCTTCTTTTTCATAACAAAATCCCACATGCATACTTATGCATAATTTGTCATAGTCACCAAAATGCTATATTAAATCCAATCTTTTTACATTAATTTTCTAGTAAGAACTATCAGAATAAAATTGCATACAGTTTACATTTCTACAATAATGCTGACTCATATCTATGTCAGACTTTAAGGTTCTGGCTGCATGGAAAAACTAATACTTCTCTTCCATCAACTCATGCCTCAATAAGATTTCAGTAAGTTTAACCTTTGACCTAAGACCTAAAGGGATGCATGCAAAAAAAAAAAAAAAAAAAAAGAGAGAGAGAAAGAAACTGCTTAACGGTTCATTTTGGCAAGGTCTAGAGAACTGTGTTGTAATTAAGACACAAAGGACAGACGAAGCAGAAAACCACATACATTGAAAATATAGATTTATGTGAAATTCAAAGGAGCAACTTTTTCAAACTGAAGAAATTTTATTTGATCAGAAATCCATCTTGAAAAATTGATTACTCCAATGTATCAAATACATTTATATACTCTGATATATCCAGTGGATAACTCCTAGAAGTTCTTTATCCTGCTGTATTTTTTAATGCAATAAGCAAATGCAATTCCCCAACTTAAATTTGGTACTATTATACAGTCTAATGGAAATTAATTCTAGCAAGTCCCACATAATATTATCAAAGTCCTTTGCTAGAAGGGTTCTCTCTCTCAGTGTCTTCTAGGCAGCACCTTGTCTGGTTTTCCGTTGTCAGAGGCTTCATGTAATCCTGCCCATAAATAGGGCAACCTTGAAAAGAATAGATAACTCTGGAGCAGGGATACTCCTCTGAAGGTTGTTGGAAAGGTTGTCTCATTTTTGCTTCTTTCCAAATCAGCTTATTAGTATTTCTTGTGCCAATATTGTTCTTGAGGCACATTAATTTTCTCTCCTGTGTGTTTACTTGCTGCAGTATTTTTGTCCAAGTGAGCAAGCAGTGCCTTTCCAGGCAGGTAGTTGTGAATCTCCTCCTTTTGCCTGGCTAATTAAGCAGCCACTCACATGGCACTTTGTCTACACTAATATGATCTGCCAGGAGCTTACTGACAGCAGGCTGTCCTAGCCTGGGCACTCTGTTAGACACCATCCACTACAGGAGAGGCAGACAGACAGGCAGACAGACAGAGGCACAGAGGGCTAGATGCTAGATGAAGTTTATTTGATTCTTGTTTGGTTTTTCAAATTATTTTTAATCTTCTTCCCTGCTCATGCTAGGGACAAAGGTAGACTTTCAGTTAACATCAGTACTGTTATAAATGCAATGGCAAATATCGGATAAATAAAAGACAATTTATTAATAACAAATATCGAACACAAGAAAAATGAGAAAGCCACAAAAATAGGAAATGGTCAGCGCCGCGCTGGGTGGATAGGGGTCTGCACCGGGGTACAAGACTCCCAAATCCACGCCGATGCAGCTTTCAGTCCAGCATTTTATAGGGTTTTTCTGCCCTTAGGCAGTCCAGGTGTCCAGGATGGGCTGAATAGTCCGAATTTCTTTTCGATGGCCTTCCCGGATCTCGTCAGGTCTCCTTGTCTCATTCTGGGAAAAACTCTTTCTTATGTCAATTTCATGTGTTAGTCTTATGCTGATTTCATTTTGCTTGTTTCGCCGGAGAGTTGATGAGATCGCCAGCGGGTTGATGAGATTGGCATCGTCGTCTCGAAGGAATTTCTTCCTTGCATTGGCAAGGAAGTGATTCTTATCGAGGTTGGCCAGTGTCTTTGTCTAGCTTGATGATGTTCATCCTGTCTTTGCAACTGAGACTGGCAGGCTGGGGGGGAAACGATTAGCCCTATACTGGATTTCACAATTTTATTAACATTATTCCCATTACACATCAGGTTATTATTTTATACACGAATTTTTACCCAAAATTTATCACAGTACGAAGTGGGCTGGGAAATGACTGATTTAATCACACCAAATATTTCACGATTTGTCTTCCCTATGTCGAATGGAAGAGGAGAAGATTAAGCTTCTGTGTTGTGAAAGTAAGAAAATGTCCAAAGGATGAAGAGTTGTTGCAGCGTGCATTTTGGGTTTTCTAAAATTTTGTATAATTTTTGTTATTAAGTTTCTGTAATGGTTCATTCCTATCCCCACTCTGCTTTCCTTAATCACTGTCATTAAGCCACAAAATAGCCCTGGCTCCCCTCATTGTATCTCCTTAATAACCCTGGCCCAGTCCATTGTATCCCTATTGTATCTTATCATGGACACTCCCGGGTATTTGATGGCCCTGGCTGAGCCAGGTGGCTCAGCCAAGGCTTCAGGTATCCCCACACCCCTTTTACCCCTAAATGGCAGTGTCAAAACCCCCTGTACCTTAATCACTCCCCCTCATTTCCATCAGTAACGCCCGCTGTTCATAAGGGCAAGGAAGAGCCAACTCAGACACTCATGCTTTGACCACCTGGGCCTTCGCCCTGAATAAACACCTTCCTAAGCAACACCGAGTGTGAGCCGCTCCTTCTTCCAAGCAAGGTCACGTCTCCTGCATGAAATCCGGACCTGCCTAAAACTTCATCATATCACAACAGAGCCCAGCTAGCTGGTTGGTAGCTCTGGAGACCATGACAAACAGTCTGAGAAAACATACACTTACTGGTTTGAATGGGTGGAATTCCCATGGCTATATTCTATAGAATCATGTCCTTTAATCAGCAGAGTAAAAGGACGGTTACTGCTTTTCACAGCCTACTTCCCATAGCAGCTCTTTACTTAGGGAGCCTCAGCATTCCTTGTTCACATCAATCACCTGTTAGAAAGAACTCAATTCTCCACAAGTGAAAAAAAAAATCATGAGTGAATTGAGAAAAATAAGTGGAAACTAATGAAAATAATATTTAAAATTTAAAAACCCTACATCTCCAACTCTAAAACTTTAATCTTTCAGAAAGAGAGGTGGGTAATCTTTCTTGATCTTGAAGATGTACGTAGGTTTGATAGCAGCCAGGCCTGTAGCCAGGTTCTTCAGAGAGCTGATTTCAGAACAAAAAGCAAGCACTTCTCTCCCTCCCACTACTTTTTTGCTACCTACAGATATTTAGTGCCGCCTCCATTTGCTGTCTATTGAGTGACATTAATCTAGGCACTCTAGTTCTTTAATATTAATATTTTTTAAATTTAATCAGCCCATATGCCAATTATTTATCAATTCTTTATATTTTCTTCTGAACTTCTTTTAACTCTTAATTTTTTTCAGCTATAAGGATTTTTGTGGGAGGCCTAAAGTAATTACACTTCTATTCACCAGCTATATACCTAATTAACAACAATTCCTTTTCTAAGGTCTGTGAATGACATGCTGCTAAGCACAACACCTTTCAAATTTAATAAGAAAAAGGAGGCACTAAAGTTTAACTTTTTTTAAAGTGGGATTTTTTTTTATGTTATCACAGCAAAAATTATTTTCATTTTCCATCCAGCTCTTGTAACTGTAACATCTGAACTTGCATATCACAAGGTAATAACTTTATTTCTGTGATTTAAATTACTATGTGCATATACTTGTACCATAGAAAACTTTATATCTATCTCTATGTATGTATATAAATATAGACTAGCAAATTTTTATGATCAAGACTTGAAAAAACATGGAAGGCAATTTTATATACAGTGTTCTGGAGTTTGTGTGGCTTTTTAGTTTTCAGGGTTTTGTTTTACTTTGATGCCGAAATTTGGATTATAAAAGACAAAATCAAATTAAAAAGGAAGGATTGTGAAACTCACCTGAGATATTTACCTTTTCTCCAATCTCAACTTGTCTCCCTTCAGCTCCCTGCTGCTGAAGGCTTCGTTTCCTAGATTTTCTTTTTACTCTGTACACATCTTTAAACTTTGAGATCAGTCTTCTCTAAGCAATTCCAGATGTCTCTACCTTCAGGTAATGCATTTCAATGCAATCGTCATTCTTGTCATTAAGATTTAAACACCCAGTGGTTTTTCCAACACTCTTCTTGAATTTGGAATGCAGTGTAGAGCTGAACACAGGTTTCTGGACTACTGCAAAAGCAGAATAGCATCTTCATGTTTCCACAGTAACTACCTATAAATTCAAGATTCAGCTGAATCCTTTTGCTCCTGCCTTGCATTAGGAGCTCATGTTCAGGTGTTTGAACTGTCCCAAGATGTTTTCCTGGGCAGTGCTGGGAGGATCCTTGTGTAGCCTATGCTTGGAAAAATTATGTTGCATAGGGGATATCAGTGTTAACAAGGGAATATCAGTGTGTGTGAATGAAATATACAAACTGTCTGATGGGGCATTTGCCCTAAACAGGTTACACTGTAGAGCAAGATGACCACAAAACAGAATTAAAAGTAACCAGGGAACTACCAAGAGGCTCTGGAAATTAAAAAGTCAGATTGAAAAGGAACTAAAAAGGAAGTCTGGCACTTTTTCAGCAGTGGAGAGAGACCTTGCAGTGGCCCCAGCAGTGGTCAAGTCTTGGTGCTGCCAGAAGTGGCCCCACCACCATTTCAACCTGCATAGGCCAGGCAGGGCTTCCTCCCTGCCAGACACCAGGAGCACCATTCCAGCCAGCTGACCAACAGTGCAGGTGAGAAAATGAGGGGCCCACACCCAGGGGGTGCCCATGGGAACTACTGGAGTGCTTTCTGGCATTAGTGCATAGTAGGGAGGATCTTCACACAGAGAAAGAAAGAGCATCCACATGTCCAAGAGGAAGTGTTGGTTTTAATTTTTAAAAAGGTCTGGTTGCTTGTCCCTTTTATTATTAATTTTCCCTGCAGTATGTCAACAGTCAAACATTTGAAGATAAAAGTTTGTTTACATTCCAGGGAAACAAAAACAAACAAAATCTGCTGTAGGAAAAATGACAATTTAATTTTTTTTTTCTTCTGAAACATTCTGAAATAGACTACCACTTGTCAAGAAATCTGTGACGAATTAGCTCATCTAAAGTTACTTAGTGTCACTGTAAGTGCATGCTTAATCACACTGCATGAGCTTCTGCCCTCCACTCTATGAACTCTATTTCCACTGCCTTTAATGATTTCTTTTGTTCTTCCTTGGGTGCCTGGACAGCATTCTCCCAGTGACTTCTCATCTCTTTCTCACAAAGCAGCTGTAAATGCAGATGTTCTGCAAAGTCTGCCATCTGAACTGATCTTGGGGAGGATTCTTAACTCCTGTAAATTGCTTGAGTACCACTTAAGTGTATAAGACTTGGCTGATTCACACCATCTGGCCCTTTGAGCCACTCTGTGTTTATTTGCATAATTGAACATATTGTTTCAGGCCCATGCTGTTTAACTGTAAGATTTCCTGGCCAGAGGCTGTCATAACACCATACTGTACAGTCCCAAGTAAATTTCAAGAGCTATATAAACAGTGATAAAATAGATCCATTTTCTTTTACCACTTCCCAAGCCTACACCCAAAGAGCAGAGCTTTCTTTGCGTGAGTTAGGTAAGACTCCTGGAGACTGAGCTGGACAAGTTCCCGTCAAAACTAATAGCACAAACTTTCTCAGAATTGACACCTAACTCAGATTATATAGTCAAGAGCTAATACTGTAGGACCAACACTAAGGTTATTGACTTATTTTTTATAGTACATACTTTGCTGTTATTTTTTCTATTTAGCTTGGTTAGATCATTCTTTTACTGGATTATGTCACCCTTCACCTTTTTACTTTTTCTAAAGGGCTTCACAAGGATTCCACTACACAGTACAAAACTAAAGAAGGTGATAGAGTGAAGAGCCCCTGCACAAGACATAGATAAGAATAACATCCTATTCCTTATGCAGTTTTATACCAGATGAGCAAAAGGATAAGTACTAAGAGTTGAATTCTAGGTTCTTACTTGGTTTACAATTTTTTAGCCTTCTTAAACAGGGATGAAGCAGCCCTATTAGTCTATGCAATGTGGGAGATCTCTTTTCTTTTTGTTGAAGAAAATGTTTGTGTTGTTTATCTCTTATTTGTCCTAGGAGAAATGAAAGTACTAAATGAATAAGCCACTGTGTAATTCTCTCTTACATGGTCACGAAAAATATCCCACTTTCTCTCTTCATCATAACAGTTTGGGTATGAGAGTCTGGTTGGAGGAGCAAATATGGCTAGAGGAAACATCATGCTCCTTATACTCCCTTCATATTTTGTGCCCGTGTGCATTCCTAGGAGGTTGTCCATGTGCAGCATGAAAATCTACAGATCTCTTAGTCCCTTATTCATTGGGCCAAAGAAGAAGTATTTTATTTGTCTTCTAAGCGTGCACATAGACCTACCAGATGTTACTATGCGTACTCCACTCTGAACAGTGCTTCACTGTTTCAATGTATTCATAGACTTCTCATTTGCTCCTTCCTAATAGAAATATTTCCTTTTTCTGCATATAACTTGTGTTAGCACTCTGGGGTTCTTTTTTATTTAATTTAATTTTATATTTTAATGTTTGTTGTTTTGGTGGGTCTTTTAAATTTTTTTTCTATTAATTTTTTTTTTTTTTTTTTAGCGGCCTGCTGTGAGGCATCCTGAAATCCTGAATCCTGTATTCCTGCATTATTTTTGCCATGATGTCTGGGACAACAGAGGTTGTCATAAAAAAGGTCATTTCATATTGTGACTGTGACTCAGACTGATCAGATGGAGTCAGTAGAATCAGCAAATATTTCCCCAATCTACATTTCTAGAATTTTTTAAGTACCTTTCATTTTTAAGGCATGGTAGAAATATAGAACATCCAGACATGAATGTGGTGTGATATTAAGAGAAATAAGAAGATCTATATAAATCAAGGATGCTACTGCTGGCCACCTAAATTTTTCAGAAATCAGTTCTATTCTGTTAATATTTTCTAAGATATTGTAGTCGTATTCATAGTACTGCAGTATTCTGTATCTGTAATGCCTTGGTATTTAAAAATAAAGTTGTGATTTTCCAGTAATATGCATTCATATGTATATATCTATTTCAAGTATTTATTTTCAGGTATGTCAAGATAAGGACAAATCAAAGCAATTAAAAATTATTTGAAAGTGCATTTAAATTAAAACAGAAATAAGCTTCAAAATGAAATTGTCCTGATTTTTTTTTTAAGTTAAGATGATAATTTCCTAATTTTTTACAAGCCCTACAAATTACCAGATATTAAAATGGTAGTGTGGGGCAGAGGGTATGTTTGGGTTTTTGTTTGACTCGTTTTGGTGTGTTTTGGTTTGGTTTGGTTGGGTTTTTTTGTATTTTTTGGGGGGAAGGTTTCTTAGGGTAGCAAATTATTTTAGTCCAACATATTTATCAAATATGGATAGAGAGGTTAATTAAATATTTGACTTGATTTGGTTGCATTTTTTTGTAATAGTTGTTTTAACCAGTATTTGATAACTGCCTATATAACTCGTTCTGGATACAGTCTGAGGACCAAGTTGATGCTTCTTTTGCTGTGGAAAGGAGACATTAAGATGCAGGTCCTGTAGAGCTCGAAAATACCAGTGCAGAATTATACAATTTGGTGGTCAAATGCAGGAGCTGTCTGTCTTGTAGCTAGTGGAGAGGAGACAGGGAATTCCTAAAGTTTCTTGGCATTCCAAGGTCAGGCTTCTACAAAGCACACTAGTTATGGTGCCTAATTGGCACAACCAGTGAAAAGGGTAAGTTCTCTTCAGTATCTTTGCTAGAATCTGGAGCACACTAAAGCAAATATCCTGGCTGTTCCCATTTGCTGGGCTTTGGTACTTATTGCATGGATGACTCATATCAGACAAACTGAATTTCATTTGGGTAAGACAAGCCAGAAGGTGCATTCCCAAATTACATCTAAAGCACACCAGCTGCTGAGAGCACTCAGTGCATGGGACCAGACTGGATACAGTTCAAAGCAAAGCATCCTGAAAAAAATACAGCATGGACATAAGGTCCCCAACAAGATGTGGTGATTTCTGCAGATATGTTCCTAATTCTTCTAAATGAAGACAGAAACAATGAGAGATCATCTGGACATCCCCTGCAGTTTCATAGAAAGACTTTTATCCTCTGATTTACTTTGTTATTCAGCAACATGAAATACAGCTGAGGAAATATTACCAAGCATTCATATATATTCTTTCTAGATTTTTTTTTTTTTTGACACTAAGAAAACCCCTGGCTACAAAGCAAGATGTTCAGATTATATTCATAAGTCTGTAAAACTTTTTGGGTGAGTAGTTATCTTGTTTGACAGCAGCAAAGCTTTTCATCTATAAAATGGATTATAATACTTGTCTAGCTTATAAGGATTCTGGGAATATGAATAAGTAAATGTTGAAACTACTTTAATGAGAGATATAGTAAGCTCACACAAAATTAAAATTTAAATTTTGTGTTTATCTTTCCTCATGTGTATTTAGAATACTTTAAGAAGCAAATTTCTATTTGCAAACCTGTTAGAAGAAATCAAATACTTCAGATGACGAGAATCACAAAGAGAAGAACCACTTCTGTCAGATTATTATGTAGAAAAAATACCTAGAAGTCCAGTGAATAAGAGATGCAATGGAATTTATGAATATAGAACAAACTTTTTAAAAATAAACCAATGAATCACAGAATCACAGAATCACACAATGACTAGGTTGGAAGAGACCTTCAAGATCATTGAGTTCAACCCACGTTCTAACATCTCAACTAAACCATGGCACTGAATGCCATATCCAGTCTTTCTTTAAACACATCCAGGGATGGTGACTCCACCGCCTCCCTGGGCAGACTATTCTAGTATTTAATCACTCTTTCTGTGAAAAACTTCTTCCTCATATCCAACCTATATTTTCCTTGATGCAGCCTGAGACTGTGTCCTCTCCTTCTGTCAGTTGCTGCCTGGAGGAAGAGACCAACCCCAGCTGTCTACAACCACCCTTCAGGAAGTTATAGAATATTGCTTGCTATTTCACATAACAGTTGCCTCTACATTCAAGAACAGATTTTGGGTTCTAAAATTGCAGAGCATAGAAGTGTCTACCTCTGTCTTATCCAAATACTGGAATGGTGCAGGATTTCAGGCATAGCTTTTACTCTATCTTACCCATCATGAGTGGGACTATTCCAGCACAAGGGTCCAAATCCTTCCCAGACCTGCAACCTGTGAGAGACCTCGTGGACTCCAGTTCTGCTGGTGAGGCAGGAAGCAGGACTGTTGAAAAAGCAGGTTAGCAGGGTTTGCACAATGCTGTGTCAAAGGTTCCATGCTCTGCAGTGCTCAGAGCTTGGCTGAAGGCAGATATGTCTACAATTACTGTGTGGGGTGTTGATAATGCTGTGGGTCATGTTCTTGAAACCAAGGCACAGTGAAGTCTAAAAAATACATGTCTAAGTTTTAGTGAGATCTAGTCCATAGACACTTAAATGAATGTATCATCATGAAAACAAAAAGTGAAGAATTACCTGAATATCAGTGTTAAAAGTCAGTGATTACCTGTTGAAACACAACTGAATTTGGTATTTTTGGGGGTGTTGAGTATCTGCTTTTTTGAAAAGAATATGTATCAGTTGTGTGATAACATTTTACAAGTTTCTGAAGGTTTCACCTTTAAGACCTTCTTGTGAAATTTTGTCATGGTGTTGTTATTTTTTTCAATTTCTGAATAAGTTGAACTGGTGTTTTTATTGTGATATCTTTAAGCAACATACTTATTTATAAGTTTACTGTCAACCTCTTTTTTCTCCTTTGGTGAAGCTGGGGTTTTTTGTAAGCAGTGAGTATTGTAACGTGCTGGAGGCTATGTTATGATATAACATTTATGTAAATCAGGATACACATGGAAAGACTCAAGACCAGCTCCAGATCTGGGGAAACCTGGATAAACAATACAGAGTCTTTTGGAAACTAACTACTAAATTTTGAAGCCCTGTCATTAAGTCTTCACTGATGCTGGACAGACTCAAAAGCCTTCTCTATTTTGGGGGTAAGAGGTTTTGTAATCTCTCATTTTATAACTCTGGAGACAGAGTATTATCAGTATTTGATGTGGAAAAAAGACAGTGATACACTGCTGTCCCCACCCCACATGTACACACTCTTCAAAAAGTGGCAAAAGCAGGGATGTCACTGATATCTAAGATTGCCTGGACATGCAACTAAGCTGGACATACAGCATCTTGAAAATTGTTTCCTGAGAAAGTTTCCAGCTTTGATTTTACTGAAGTTCATATAACTCTAACCAGCATTTTTATCCCACTGGATCTTGAAAATTCCACTTAGAGGTTATCCAAGTCAGCATATAATGAATATAATAAAACTGAATCACAGATTTTAACTGATATAAATAATAATCAGTCTGTATTGATAGATAAATTTTAATTTGTGTCACAAAACTATCTCAGGTTCTGCTTTACAATAGGTGTAGTGTCCTGACTTGCTGGTATCTGTCACACTGTGGAAATCTACTGCTTTTGCTGAATTTGACATGCAATTACAACATCATCATAAGCTGAACACGTACACTGCTGGAAGACTGTAGTATTTTATTCTGATAACTGTATTATTTCTTAATAGTCTTCACAGAACTACAACTAAAACATGCCTTTGATTTAAAAAGTTGGAAAATTTACTTTCCTCATAACATGAATTAATAAAGTTAGGCTGTTCTCTGTTGTGACTAGTTAGACAACTTTATTGCCTTGGAAAAAAGAGCTATATTCTTGCAATAAAATCCATCCATCTTTGAGTGCTAAAAATCAGTAGATATGGAAACTACTGACACCATTTTGGCCTGTGTATAGATTTTGGCTTCCTTGTTTTATTTGAACACCAAAGAGGCAAAAGAAACTGAATTACATTAACTGTATTTCAGTGCCAACAATTTTGATGATGTTGGAAAATAGCAAAGGAACTTGGTGCTCATTTAAACCTTAAAGCACTTCTAGACTCATGAAACAATGTAAAAGTCTGTTAAAATGAAGGAAGAGATGCAGACACTTTCCAGTCAGCCTTACCAAAGAAGGAATTTGTTTTATTTAATTGTCAAATAAGATGAGAATGATTAAAAAAAAAAAAAAAAGAATTTGGGTCTTGCACTTTCTTTATATCAAAATGTTATTTGAAAGGAATGAAGAGTTTCTATATTGTCAGAGAAGCCTTGTAATTTATTAGACCCTTTAACCAGATGCATTATCAAAATTAAAAAAATTAGACACACCAGGCATACTTAATATAATTCTGTAATATTTAATCTTGTCATGTAATACTGTTAAACTATTTAAGGCTGAAATTTCATCAGATCTTTAACAGGATTATCTAAGTATTTGTTGAGAGATTAATAAGGGTTCCTTCCCCACCATTTTCATCCCCTGAAAAAATGTTGGAAATGTTAATGATTCACTAGGTGTCACTCTTATCTCTATGAAATTGCCAACAGAAGACAATTCCAGCATGGCAGGAGACAACATTCCCTTCTGGAAATGCTATCTCAGCTGGAATGTAAAGCCATAGCCCTGATAACTTGTAGTCATTAGGAAGTCCTCACCCTTTTTCGGATGACCGTTGCTAATCACATGGTTAGCATCATTGTATTCTTGCTTATGTTTTTTTTTTTAATTTAAAATCTAAAATTATTCACATTTCCTTCTAAAACCAGTATTGGCATATAATCTTATCTACATTATTTTTTACCTAAATGCACCATTTTTATTGGTTAAAAGTTTTTATCAAGAGATACTTTACCTCATTTAATAAAGCATTAAAATACATAACTCTTTGAAAATGAGAGATGGTAGGTAATAAATACTTCATACAAGAACACAAGCACAAGATATGTGCCCAGAATGTGGCTATCATTGAAACTGTGAAATTATGGTATGGTACTTTTTACTTCTCCAAATTCCCACAGTTGGAAGTGGTCTTTATATAACTAGTTATGTCCTTTCCAAAGGAATTAATTCACCACTGAAGTGACCCAGCTCTGCCTTCCACCTTTCAAAACAAAAGTTCATTTGGTCTCACTGTATTCCTCCAAACCTCTTCCCCTTTGCACGGATCCACAGAAAATTTTTCTCTGCCTTAGTTTTCAGAACCATTTACGGCAGGTAAAGAAATGTGTCCTCCAGTCTTTAATATCCCTCTAAATGTTAATCAAGACTGAGAAGGACCAGTCCAGAAATGTATTCATCTGATGGCTGAGAAATACTGGACTTGGGTTCAGTATCCACCTGTGGGGTTAATGTTTCACAGCTGTCAATGTCATTAAGGACTGATCAACTCTGCTCCTATTCTGTGAATTCAGCCTCTTGTTTATTTGGCCAATATTAGAAGTACTACAAAATGAAATATTTTTCACTCTAATTTTCAAGAAAATAAAAATTCAAAGAAAACATTTTTATGGTCCATTTATCTCACTGTCTATATGTTTTTAGAGCAAGGTTAGGACAGGTTAGGATTGACACAGGTTGTTTAGTCTGTTGTTCATGAGGCGTCAGACAAACTGTCCACATTTTTATTTGTCCCTTTTTGAATTGTGACATGCACTGGGAGATTTTTGGACTGAGAAAAGAGATTTGTATTAGGTTTTTATGGTTTTAACTTACTAGTTTTTCAAATCATGTACTGTGTTCGATTCATGTGAGAGGAAACAGATTTGTGGAAGAAAGTAGTTTACATAATAATCAAGGTAAGATAGTATTGCAGAAAAAAAGATTTTATTCATAGAAATCTTCAAATAAAACAACTGCATTATTGATTCTTTTGAGATAGTATCCACAGAACCATACAAAGATTTATGTTTCTGCTTCCTGTTTGCTGCAAATGCTTAAAACCCTTCTCAAATGCTTTAAATCTAAACCAGCTTAAATAAAGAGACAGATAGGTAAAGGTTCAGAATGATGAAGAGTACATGTCAATTTAATTCTGGTTTCTCTTATTTATTATTTTAGTACAGGCCAACATGTCAACAAATAAAAATGTAAAGGCCAAGTTATTTTGCTGCTCAAATAAATCTGAGCATTACCATGGGGATATTCTATTCATCCTTTCTCTTTTACATTGTTTAATGTCACTCCACTGTTCTCTTATCAAAAAGAAATACTTCCAGATGTCCAAAATTTTCTGTAGAAACAAGTATCTCATCAATAAGCCAGGAAAAATATTGCAGGTGTTTTTTTGAATCCACTTGTAATAGAAAAATGCTTTTCTATTTTAGTTTTGTAATAACTGGTTAAAAAGATAGAGGTTAAATCCCAGTAGATGTGCAAGAATAAGGAGGTAGGAAGGCTTTGTTGCTATAGTACTCTGAAAACTCAAAACCTTGGATTTGGAAATATACAAAGAGGTCAGTGATGTATGTGGTAAGGAATGAGGTGAGGTACTGCAGGAAGAACTTCATTTAAAAATTAGATGATATGGGGCAGTTGATGATCCTACATCAATCTGGGATGAATCACATCAGTTTTATCCTCTCTAGAGACCCACTTTCATAATAAAGTTGAGAATGCCATTATGAAAGTTTTCTTCAGCTGCAAGTATTAATATAGCTGTTTATTTTAAAAGATCACCAGTAAGTTCTAAGCTAAATATCTCTGTAGTCTTCATTGAAGATTGTCTAGGTACTCTTCATATGGAATGTGAAGAAATCCAAATTGGTTTCAATATGCTTTTGACTTTCTGAAGGTCTGTTGCAAACCTAGTATAAAAAAACTTCTAAAATAGCTCAGTTAGTTTGATATTTTTCTGTAAGATTCTGGAATCAGGAAAAATGGCAGGACTTACATACCCAGTTGGTTCCTTCTTCATAATGAACATTTACAACTTCACAAGGGAATTCTTCATAATTACTTTGGCTCCTTGATTTGCTTATAGATAGTACTTTCAGTTTAATAGTATTTAAACTATTTATAAATAAACTTTTTCATCTCTTACACTGTTCATTTATTGTGCTTATTTACAGCTGAGAGTCTGTTGATTGCTTAGAGAATATCTACAGCAGAGTTTGTTTTCCTGCAACACTTGAAAAACTATGAAATGTCTTAGCTCAATATTCATATGTGCTAAATACTTTGGTTCACTTAGGAAAAACTGTTGTGATTTGAACTTCACTTTCATTGTCTGTTTGTGACAGAAAGCTTGGTGACAGAAAAAAACACCTCAGTGTAACATAACCAGAGTATTCATGTAAAATGTCATCTGAATGCTGCCAGAAACATTTTCACTATTTGACTATCTTGACTCAATAAACTTAAAAATGTTTATTCTTATGAAAAATATGCAGGTTTCTGTGTGCATCTTGATTAATTGAACAGTTTTGTTGTGCAGTTTCTCTTCTGACAAAACCCTTGCGCTGTGACTCACCGGTGTCTCAACCAACTCATGCGTTGTGGTCTGATGTACTGTGGTCTGATACACTGGTGATTTTCTCCTATCGCAGACAAAACAGTACACTGTGTATGTTACAAGCAGTAAACCTTTAATGCTTGAACCTATTTCTTTATCTTTCTAGTTTACAATGAAGTGCACAGTTTGAATTTAATGGAAGAAAAGCTGTTGTGTTTTTGTTCTCAGAATCACTAGCTCTGCCAAGAATAGCTTGATGCCATTTTAAGTCGTAGAGTGTTTTCATTCTTTCTGCCTTGCATAGAATGTACCTCTCTTTCCTCATTAACTGAGTGAGGAACAAAATATGCCACTGAGATACACAGTGGCTGTAAATTTAAAATATTGTTCATGTATATTTTCATCCAAAAGTTGATTAAAATATAACTAGAGATGCAAGTCCTTAACTTCCATTTTGCAAGGAAAGTGTTAAGTTTAAGAGGAATTTTGTCCAGCATGCCCTGGACCTCACTAATTTAAATAGGTTAGTTAACAATGAGCTACATTCCTGCCACCTTTGCTCTTACTGCTGGTGTGGGCCAACATTTTTTTTTTCTCAAATATATCTTCATTTGAGTTAAAAGTTTCTGCTTTATCTTATTTTATGCTAAAAAAACTTACTGTGAAAAAATTGTACAAAACCAAAATGTAATTGCAGTTGTAAGTACAGCAATAAGACAAGTTCTGAAAAATACTATAATGGGGGTAAGGAGGTAGAGTTATCTTTTTAAGAAACAAGCTAATATTAGTAATGTTTTTTTCATTAGAATAATCTTTTGCAAATAAATTTCACTGATTATTGAAAGCCTTATGATTGCATAAATAAGTGATTTCAAATTTTCTGTTTTATTCCTGGTTTGTTGTCTTCTCAGATTAGTTAGGGGTCTTTCTAAGAGACTGGACTGGATGTGACTTTGAAAACTTGCCCCAAGATTATGGAAGTGTAGACCAGATTTGTGAGATTGGACTTGGAGTAGAAGGCTGAATTTTCTGTGTGAAAATTTGTCTATGTCCAATTTATATAGGAAAACTGTGAGATTTACTTCAGTCTAGACTGTGATGGATGGTAAAACTGTTTTATTTGTAAGATAATAGCCGATATCCTGATTAGAGTATACAACTGTTTAAAGTACAGAGACTGGCAGCAGAGCAGGAGTCAGTCCACTTGCCTTGTCTAAATGAGGCAGAAAACGTAAAACAAGCCTGGCAGGAAGAGAAAGACAAAAAGAGCAGAGACTTAAATCTGGAGATGAAAGAAGGAAATATTGTAAAGGAACCAAAATGAACTGTGCATAATTTGATTCGGATGAAATCTACTGGAAAGTCAATGGCTTGGAAAGCAAGACTGAAGGAAAGCGGGACTGGTGAAAATGGCATTAGTTTCAGTACTTTTAGCACTCACTTAAAAACAAAATTTGAAGTTTCAGCTCAAAGCTTTGGCTGACTTGAAGTCTCATCATGAAAATGCCTGACAATACCTATACAGCACTTAAATGATTCAGCACAAGGTTTATTCTGGTTGTTGGCCCAGAGAAATGTGAGAATAATGGATTTAAGGCTCCATTACATTGGAGTAATAATTTATAAAGTGTTATAAAATATTAAATTTGGCAGAAAATAGAGCATAATCAAAAGGTTTATTTACTCTATTATACATTATATCATATTTCAAAGAAGAAAGACTGAAATCTACTACTTTCCTTTTTCATTTTATAATGCTGTGAGATTATGCATGTGCATTGAGATAGAATACTTATGCCCTGAAGCGAGAAATTTTGTGCCTGAGACAGGTCTTTACTAAGTTACTGCTCAGAGAATGGATATTTTAAACAAGACTGGTGCAGGGAGACAGACATGTAGCAGGTTTACCAGAGAGTTGTAACCTGGAGGGGCTTCAGCCTCACACAGGGGAAAGATACCAGAGAGCAGCAGGACGGTAACACCTTGTCACTGCAAGTGGCAGCCCCTGTTCATTCCCCTGTAAACACAGGTACATATTAATTCTTATTTGGAAGAGAAAATTGCAGTGTGATATCCCACTTTCAAAGGGTTGCAAGGCCCTAAAATGGGTGTCAATGCATGGACAAATATCCATGGAAAGAAATAGAACATGAGAAACAAGTGGAAGACAGAAAATGTTACTCTCATTTTAAGTTTTAAAAATAAAAAATACAAAACAAAACGAAAACAAGCAAACCAACAAACAAAACCCACCAAACCGTAAACCAGGGCTATTTTATCTTTTCTTCCTACCTAATTTATTAGGCATAAATAGCAGCTGAGTCATTTCTCTTCAGATGCTGTGTTTCAATACAATTATATTTGTTTATTCATTATTTATTGCTTTAACATCCAAAATTGTAATTTTTATTTTCCAAAACAAATAAATAAATTGTAATAATTGCAGTGGTGAAGTATTCCAAACTCTCAAAGTTTACCACTTGTAATTATAAATTTGATTGTAAATAGGTGACGGAAGGCTGAACAAAGGAGGTAGGATTCTTATTCAATACTTGATTTCATATTCCAAAAGAGTGTTATCACTTAGCTGTGCTACCTTTTATGTTAGCTATGTGATCATGTACTGCCATCACATCAGAGTCTGTTACAATTTTTAGTAGTTTTTAGTGAAATTTATTATTTTTGCCGTGAATGAAATCTTTTCGTTTTTATTCAAAGTTAGAAAAAAAAGCTGAAGTAGTAATTTTTTAGAAGCCTTTGAAAAATCATGATGGCATTTGCATTTGTATTCTTAACAAAAAATACTTTGATTTCCATATTGATGTACTTGAATTTTTCAAGAAGATACAAAAAATATTTTGTTTAGTATAGCCTAACACTAAATTCCCTTTTTCGTACTCTGATTTATTGCCTGAGAGCAACTTTGTAATTTTGGGAAACATCATGATGCTGAGCTGACCTCAAATGATGTATAAATATCTATTCGTGTTTGCAATTTTATGGCATTGTCTACTTCAGTGTCTGTTAAGGTAAAAGAAATGTTCTCCCTGCATTTAATAGTAAATTGAGGTAATTTTCAGTGCTAAGTGTTCCAAGAAACTTGTGCTTTTGGATTTTTTTAACTGAAGAGGGAAAAACAACCCAAAAAAAAAAAAAAAAAAAAAAAAAAAAAAAAAAAAAAATTGACTAGTATGTGTAATACCTTGTAGCAAAGCAAAGTAATTTAAAGATAAATATAAACATTGTAAGAAGTTGGGTGTATTTATCAATACATTGATTGTCTATAATGGTTTAAAGTCTCACTGCTTCTTAATACCTTTTATGAGAGCATGCAAGAGTCTCTTCTTGATGAAAAGACATGGTACAATAAATTTAGCCAAGTGAATTATTTTTGACATTTTTATTTTTGGAAGTCTGACATTACCTATTGCTGCTATAGGATTGCTATGTTTATGCTAAGAATCTCTGCAAAAATCATTTTTCTCTTTCTTTCTTTCTTTTTGTTACAGTGGTTCTGACTAGATAGAAATAGAAGTTCAGATATTATTTCATTCCCACCAATTTTTTTGCTTTTTTTTTTTTTATTTCCTCCACATTGTCCCTTATTATAGGGACATACATATGCTCACAATCTTGTGTGGGTAATTTCACTGCAGTCAGTAGGACTACTTATATATTTAAGTTAAAAGAAAGTGTGTATAAGATCATGTATTAGAGATGACTTTCATTGATGTAATTCACAGGCAGAGGTTT
Source organism: Zosterops lateralis (assembly GCF_965231275.1). Classification (NCBI taxonomy): domain Eukaryota; kingdom Metazoa; phylum Chordata; class Aves; order Passeriformes; family Zosteropidae; genus Zosterops; species Zosterops lateralis. The sequence goes on from NC_139765.1 coordinate 30,804,588, forward strand.
GGGAAGACTAGTCAATGATAAATGAATACTAAAGAAATAATGGTCCATCTGGGTACCTACAAAAACAGCTAAAGTAAAGAGCTACTCTTACTCTTACCGAGAAAATCTTGATGCTTTCAGTAAAGATTTTGCTGGATGCACATGATGTAAGCTGAGGAGACAAAGTTCTTAGTGATTCAAAGCCAGAGGTAACAATTCAATTCTTGCTTTTGCAGAGAAGCTTTTCCAGAAAATTCCCTTTAGAATTATGATTTAAATATTTTGTCATAACCTAGTGAGGCCTATAAGTAAATGGATTTGGTTTCTTTGCTGTATCTCCAAATCAATTTTCATTTTCCAAAAATGCTTTAGCAATCTTAGCATTACCTGTTAGCATACATTCTCTATCAACATATTCATAGATGGCAAGAGGCAATTTGTATTATCTTAAATTTAGTTTTTAGAATCTCTTGCCATTGCACAGGATGCTTGGCTTAAGTAGTCACAGTGTACTCCAGTATAAAGTCAGACACAAGTATTCAAACTCTGCAGCCATGCACTCTCCTATACAGCATAAAATGACAAGGGCAAGTATTAAAGCCTCTAGAAATCAGAAAAACTAATAATGTAATGTAATCTTAGAAGCACAGGAATTTCTGATTCCCCATGAGGATATGTAGTATGTTTTCCTTCTTATTATTGATGTGTTTTATTTTTGTTTCATTTTTCCTTTCTCTTCTGGTTCTGATTTCTCTCACCATGTTTGGTATGCACATCTGTGCTTCTAGACTTGGACACCAGTCAGTGATCAGCGGGTGACAGCCTGTCCCAAACAGTGCTGTGCTTTACAACCATGATCTGTTAGTACTTACTTTTCCCATTTTGGGCCTCACTTGAGCAAATCTGAGTGTGAGGTCCTGAGATCTAGTGAATTAGTGGCAATTATGGGGTTGAATTAGGATGACATTGTAATTAAAAAGAATAAAAAGCCAAAATAAAAACAAAACCAAAAAAAGAGCACAAAACCCCACCACAGCTGACAATGAGCCCATGAGAAGCATCACTAAAAAATATTTTTGAATCTCTGCCTAACAAAGTATTAATAGAAAGAAGAAACAATTGGTGCTTTTCTCCCCTTTTCTCTCCCTCTTTTTTTTTTTTTTTTTTTTTTTTTTTTTTTTTTTTTTTTTTTTTTTTTTTTTTTTGACGAGCAGTTCACAGATGCCTGTGAGCATTTATTCTTATTTTCTCTTTTACATCACAGTGATGTGCAATATTCTCCTCAGCCTTGATGCATTAGAATTAGGACTGGAAGGGGATGTTTTTATTGCATAATTTCATGCATCTTACTTTGCTGTTTGTTCTGTCTCTCTGAGCAGCCTGTCTAACCAGTGAGGGTAAAAGAGCTCCTTGAGAGAATGTTTCAGTCCAGAAACCCAGCAGAATGCCCTGAATTTCTTTTTGGAGAAGTCTGTTTACCCATTGGCCATTTTTTTGTGCAGAAGAAAACTAGATTATTTCTCATAGTGCCTTATCTTAAATATATTATATGAATGATATAGTCTATATACAAAATAGAAATTAAAATATATATTATTATACATTTTAATTATTATATAATAAATCATTCCCCAGATCATGAGATCCCTCATTAGAAGACAGAACAAATGCCTCAGAGCATCGTTCTTACCTGGGATAACTAAGTCAAACTCTGTACCAGTTGAAGACCTCAAGTCGAGTACAGCTATAAAGATTGCCTCTTTCTAGCCACAAACTAAACTGTTCATTCAACAAATAGCAGTGGAAGGTTTTCACCATAACTGCTTTTTCCAATAAATTTTTCACCAGTTTCACAAGTTTTTCACCATAACTGCTTTTTCACCAACCCTGCTTTTTCAGGGTTCTGAAGTGACTGACAAGCTCTAGACCATTCCATACTTACATTTGGTACATACCATGTAGTGTTAGTAAAATCTGTCTTCTCTTTGGATGGCTGCTAAGAGATCTAGTACTTGTTGCCACTTGACAACAGGTAAAAAGAGCTACATACAGCAGGAAATAACAAAAGATCACAAAATATATGCATTTTGAAAACCGTTCTACCAGATGGCATTAAAAGATTTGACATGAAAGTAATATAATTTTTGTAAGAAACTCCCCCATATTGTTCAACTGACTTTCAGGTTTGGCAATGAGTTTCTATATAAAGAACACAGACATATTTAAAAAAATACTTTAGAATATATTAAGGTCTACGATATTTGAAGCATAGGTGGTCTAGAAGCCAACATCTCCTAATGTTGACAGGTCAAATGTGGCCTTTATTTCATAAGATTAACCTCTACAAATGCATAACAAACTTCAGTATGGGCAGGGAGCAATTCCACTAAACCTTTTTTTTTTTTTTTTTTTGGCTTCTTAGGCTATTTTTTAAATTCTTCCATGACTTAAAAACTGGCAAAGTCAGTGAGAGCTGGAGTCATAGAGATTACTGAATCTTTTCACCTTGCTGGGTTTGTATTTTTTCTCTCATCAGAGAAGTGTAGTGGGAGTCTGCAATAGCAAAAAAAGTACAAAGAATTTCCTGGGGTCACACAAAACTCGTTTGGTAGCTGAGGAGTGTAAATAAGAAGCCAGGAAAATTACAGATGATGAGGAAAGCAAAAAAAGGTTCTTGGAAAGCAGCCTGTGGTTGTTCGGCATGAAATGTGCACATCTTTGTAATTGTGTTTAATTACTGTATTCTTATGAGTGTTCATTTTAGCCTGGAGAGCAGAACTGAATTTGAAAGGCATTTGGATATGGAAACAAATGCAACTGAAAGCCAGAGCACAGGCTGCAAACCTACAGGGTTGGGGCCTATTATATAAACAGTTTAAGAGAAGGCATTTGTTCCTTCACCCAGCAAAACAGCGGTGTGCATACTTAATCATCAATGCTTTTTACCATTTGTACCTTAGTGTCTTGCTCAGAAAAGGGCAAGTAAAAGCTAAAGATCGTACATATGTTTAAACGCTGTTACAGTCAGAGTCAAAGATGATAAGTGTTCTAGACCAAATGTGGGATGCTTCAACTCTAATGATTGATTTAGCAATGTGCAGCGCCACTAAAGGCAGTCCCAAACCCAGACTGAATTATTCCTTTGGCTGCTACCAGAATGTGGTACTCCTTCCATGTAAGAGGTAAGAGTGAAAGAAAGAAAGAAAAGAAAGAAAGAAAAAAAAATTTAAGAATGCATGGTTTTTGTGGTAGTTGGCAAAATCTGATTTTGAGCATTTTAATTATAAGTTCTAAAAAGAAAAGGAGTCTGGATCCCAAATATAACAGTTTGACAAGCCCTTTATATGCAACACTCACATGACACAATGATAGATTGAGTCTTTGTGAGAATGAGGACCAGCAAAGTTGGACAAGGTGCTTCCAGATTGTATTTTGAGCTCAGAGGAGGAAGTTTGGATCCTCTTTAATGTCTTCTGGCACAGACTTCAGGATAACTGGAAGCTGTTTCAATCTCCAGAGAAAATTATGCACAGCCTTTCTCTGCCATTCTTACCAGTTCACCCTATCCATTTATTCCTGATTCTGCCTAGTGAAAATCCATACTATTATCCTTCACAGAGGTAGAAATTTTGGAGTGAGACATGAGGAAAATAGACAAATGGTACATAAAGGAATGTGAGTGTACTGAACAGCATGTCAGCCATCCAGGCTCTTTAATATTATGACATCCCATGGAAATATGGGGGCTGTTCTTCCCATTGGCCTACTTACACCTGACAGCTGCACGACAGGCACAAGCCACTTCTCAGAAAGCTTTCTCTGTGACTAGTTGGAGCATTCTCTTAAAAAGTCCTTGGGTTGTGTGAGGTTTCCTGTGGCAAGGCCCAAGACGGACAGCAAAAATATTTTGATAAGTGACCTTACCTCACCATTGCACCTCACGGTTATTAATCCCCTCCATTTTGTTGTTCTTTCTGAGTACAATAATAATAATGGTAAAGACATTTCAAGCATTGCAGGGAACACAAAATCTTTTTGTCAAGATATTTTGGATGTCTAATAGCCTCTGTTGATGTCACCAAGACCACAATAGGCTAGGGACATAATGGAGTACATCTCTATCAGAAGAGAAGAGAAGAGAATGGAGTTGATATTTCTTAATTAAAATGAATCTTATTCTTCTTGTTTCCTTTTAGTCACCTAAGAACAGGAGAACATGCTTTTGTAAGATGAATTGTTCTACAAACATGTCCAGCCTGGATGGGATACATATTTTTTCTCTTTATCTGTCCATAATAGAAAACTATCTTCAAAAAAAGTTCATTAAGTTGTAAAAGTACAAGTATTCTATTAGAGTTGTGGGCATGGGGTTTATTTGCTTTAAATCTCTTTGTGATTCTCAGTTTAAAGATACTTTATTAGGTACACACTACATCATTTCGGTTTCTCATCTGTGAAAGCATTCAGACACAGCATTTAAAATTAAAGTAGTAAATCTTTTTCTTTGCTTAGTGAATAGCAACTTCACTGGAATAGAGAGAGCCTTTTACATCAATAATAGCTTTGGGGGAAAAGAGGAGGAGAGAATGGAAAAAGGGAGGGAATGGTGGTAGAAGGCATAGCTATATGTGGGTTTGCATCAATGTCAACATCCTGAGAGTAAGGAAAGGGTACATTGGTACTACATCACAGACAGCATTCTTCATAACAACTATGAAGAAGGTTTCTTACAATAGAATAAAATTAAATCAAAAACTGGTAGTAGAAGCAGGTCTGTTTCTGCAATCAACTTTATCAGTAAACATATGACATCAGCAGAAATAGGTAGTCCTGAATAATCTGGAGTTGCATCAGCAAAAGCCTTAGTCATGTGCTTTATCTTCGTGCACCTCTTGACAAAAAATCAATTACCCAAACTGTAAATATGTGTAAATATGTGCTTCAGTGCTTTATTGCATGAGAGCCAGACTACTCACTATCATTCAGATTTGAGCCCTGGGTGCCTGCAGCTTTGAATTTCTCCTGTGCTGTGAATTGTCATGTTACTGAATGAGCCATAGATACTAATGAGAAACACATGCTGTGTGCATGGTAAGCTGTTAAACTAAGAAGCAAGAGAAAGTGTTTATACCTCAACACCAAAAATTAATATTAAAATTATATGAAAAAAATCACAGATTGAAGCATCAAATTAATCCTAATAATAAAATACGTCATACTAGGATTGACCAGTTGGTTATAGGTAGATGATGCTTTGTTATATGGTATACAAAGTTACAGCTGAGAACATTATAGACATTAATGGAAGAACTAGGGATTAAACTAAGAGATCAATAGACAGAAGCCTTGCTTAAAATCTTGGGGATAGAGTCAATACTACATTTTTCTCTCTGATATATTTATTCCCATATCACCTTGATTGTCATAATTTTTAAAAACTACACTGCCTGGTGTTTGTATGAGTTTATTTCCCATTTCCCTTAAGGTGCAGATTGTTTGGAATGACTAATTTGCTTCAATTCTCTTTTTTAAGTAATCCTTTGTCTACTCTTTGTCAATATGTACTTTGGCAAAGCCTTCTTGATGCTTGTAAGGTTCAGACCTCATACAGCAATATTTCACCAGGTTTTTAACTCTACAGATATAAAATGTACTATTTATTCAGTAGTACATTTAGCATTTCTTTAAGACATCCTGTGTCTCCAACTGGAAATAATTCACACAAGAATGACATTATTTCCCACTGCTCTCACTAGCTTATCGTTTTTATCTTTCTAACCACGGCACATTCTTTCTTAGTATGAATTTTATGCAAATCACAACTACATTTATTCTATTTTTGGTTGCTCTTCTGTGTGTCACTGAACATTGAGAAATAATTTGTTACTTGAAGTTACATCTGAAGTTATATTTAAGAACTTGCAGGGCTTTAATGATGGAATTCTCATTATTATTTCAAATCAGCATACTGCTCATGCATATGCGTGACTTTAAGCTCCTGTTGATTCTTATTTAAAGACAGCAGAGTTTTGTCATCGATTAACAGATGCTCTCATCCTAGTAGAGTGACCTTATCTATCTGTTTGTTTATCTTTCCCTTGAAAGTAAAAATAAGGGAAACAGCACAATTAAAACAGTGTCTCAAATACTTACTAAGTTTGGGACAGTTCCTTCAGGGTCTGTTTTTAAACTGCCACTAACTTAATTATGGTTCTCTTTGGCTAGTACCATGTCGCATTCAACTACAAATTAAATGTAGTTTTGCTTCAGCAATTAAAACTGTTAGTAGATACTGAAAAATCTACAGTGCTCATCCTCACCAGTGGGTTACATTCACCTTCCAAACTTAAGTTTAGACTCCTGACTCTTTGACACTGTGTGGGATAACTCAAGACCTAAAAATGCATTAAATGCAGTAACATGGATTACTGCTCTAGTGCTCTAGGACCCAGTCTGAGCTTATCATTTGTGTTTCATTATCCAGCTGCTGCTCTCTAAACACCATGTTCATGTTTAGCTCTCAGCATGCAGGATCACCTGGCTTCTGGAGATTCTTCATCAGAGGGATGAAGCTTTCTTTCCTTCTAGAGTTCAAATACCCACAGGAACCACTGATGCTGGGACAGATGTCACTACCTTGGAGGAGCAGGCTGGGGAAGCAGAAGACTCTTTGCAACACTTTTCCCTACTACTGAAATGTGCCTATGTACAAGTATGCCTAGGACAAATGAACCATTTCAGGTTTATCACCATTCTGAAACACATACATGAATTTCAGAGACCTAAATAATTAAGGAAAAAAAAAATTGCTACCCTGTTGTCATCACTGTGATTTATAAACATTCTGGGACATGCACTTTATGTATGAAACTTCCATTTTTTTGTCTGATATCCTTCCTATGTCACTGATCACAATAATAAAGTTCTTACTTTTTTTTTTAAATATGTGAATCAGCTCACACAGAGTTAAAAGACTAATCTTAGAAGATAACCCATGACCAAAAATCTAGTTTTCTACTTTGCCAAAAGTTACAGACTTCTGGGTTTTGTGGGATTTTTTCCTAAATGTTTATAAACCAAACTTTGCACAGTGCATACTATGGTGGCACCAGTTTATGGAAAATTCCACACTGTTTGACTCTTGCAAATTTGCCAAATTTGTGGCAAGCTTCTACCAGAAACATGACTCAGACATAGGGGATTTTTCCAACCTCGGAAAGTCAAGCATTTATCCTCATATCAAGCATTTGTCCTTTATATTTATTTATCAGAAAAAGAAGCATTTTAGGCCTTTCACTTAAAACAGAATATATAAAAATTTTGTTTTAATTTTATCAGTAATTTGTATCTGAAGAGAGAATTCAGGCAACATATTAGAAGCAATAGAGAGTAGAAATCTTATCATCCAGTTTCTCATTTTTGCAACTACTAAAAACCCCTGAGCATTTAGGTACTTTCATGAGGTGGTTTATGTACTGTGTTGCTTAGCATTACAATGCCTAATTTAGAAGCATACCCACTGAGACTGGAATCTACAGTCAGTGGTAAATCCCAACTCTTCTCCTAAGCTGGGGAAGCACATGGGACTTGTCAGAGGATCATAGCAGTCAGTCTGTCAGATTGAGGGCTACCAAACTTGGCCAAGAGGAGAAGCTGAACTTGAGGGTGACTTTTAAACCCTACCATTACTGGGTGCCTAAAAATTTTAGATGGCAATAAGACAAATACGTCATCAAATTTCACAGATCAAACACTTTTTAGCTCATCAAGACCAGTAATTGCTTCTGTCCAGTACAGTTTAGTGTGAAATGCATTTCAAATCCTTGAAAGGTGGATGCCCTTCCTATAGACAAGTGCTTGAGTCACCGGGTTATAGAGTTATGACTCCTTGCTTGCTCAATATCCCAGCAAGCTTCTGAACTGTCTTCATCACGATTAGCAGGGAATTATATACTTCAGTCCCCCCAATACATTTTTATGAATGTAATTAGGATGATAGAACAGAAATTGGGAGCTGTGATTTAAATAATTTCAGGGTAATTAATGCTTCTGCCTTTCTGGGAGAGCACTTGTACAGCTGCTGAACCCATCTTCAGGGCACCATACCAAAAAATTGCCATCCCATCTTCCTCCTGATCTGTTTTTTCTACACTTTACTGTCCTCCTTACTCTGCTAGTTCAGTTGTTCATCTGAAAGTTCTCTTTAATAGTCCATTTTAAATATAAGAATCCAATTCTGAGGATTAGCTTTATTTTAAAATGGACAATTTCTCTGGTTCATTTTACTGTATGGTTGTGCAAGGAGTCTCATTGGCACAGCTGAGGATCCTGAGATCAGTATCATGCATCAAATGAGAGCATGGCCACTGGGTTCTGGGGGCTGATTCTTCCCCTCGACTCCCCTTCAGTGAGACCCACTGAAATTTTGCATCCAGCTCTGGGGACCCAGCAAAAGAAGGGCATGAACTTGTTGGAGTGGATCCAGAGGAAGGTCACAAAAATGATCACAGGGATGGAGCACCTGTCCTACAGGGAAAGGCTGAAAGAACTGGAGCTGTCCAGTCTGAAGGAAAGAAGGCTCAAGGAAGGCCTTATTGTGGCATTTCAATACTTAAAGGAAACTTAAGCGAAAGATGGGGACAGGCTTTTTAGCAGGGTCTGATAGAGCAAGGAGTTTTAAGGTTTAAGCTAAAAGAGCATGAGTTCAGACTAGATGTAAGGAAGAAATTTTTTACAGTGGGGATGATGAAACACTGGCATAGATTGCCCTGAGAGGTGGTTGATTCCCCATCCCTGGAAACATTTGAGATCAGGTTGGATTGAGCTCTGAGCAACCTGATGTACTTGAAGAAATTCCTCCTCCTTGCAGGGTCATCGTAGACAACCTTTAAAGTTCCCTTTCAACTCAAATCATCCTATGATTCTATGATTCTGTGAATAATGAATGAGAGGATGTAATTAATAACCGGTTCTGGGCAGGAAGAACTAGAAGTTTCTTTAAAAATTCTTTTCAGGTAAAGTACTTGCAAATAGAAACACATCTGAGAAAGTAATGCAGATTCTTCAACAAAAGTATATACATAATGATATCTATGATTATCTTGCTGATAGCAGTTCTGACTATGTGAAAGCTCTACCTACTTCAGCCAAATAGGTGTTGGAGAGTGAGTATACTGTTTAAAATAAGCCCAAAATATAGTCGCTGAATCTGCATCAGTCAATGTAGCAAATGTCTAATTAGAAACACAATTTCTGAAACGTGTATTTCGCTCTTTCTTCTTTGATTTTTCTATGGACTAAGATGAGGTGCTGCCCTGTGCTCCTCCGTTATACTGTAGAACTCATACAACGATTCTTCAGTGCAACTTAGTTCAGCAGGAAATCTAGTAGCAGTTTACAGATCCTGCTGCTAACTTAGTGTCTGACTTATTCTCTGTCATCAGTTCTGTGTAATTATTTCACTTCAGCTTGAAGATTTTCTCCTTTCAGTTTTTTGCCAGATTTTCTTATTACTTTCTATCAATTTCCTTTAGCCAGTGCATTACAGAACTGAGTCCATTAACTTAGATAGTAATTTCTCTTTCTTCTTCAGGGTAGGTTCTAAATCTCTCATTTGCAGCTTATATCTTGACACTTTTAAAATAAATTATTTTAAAATTCCAGTTGTTATTTATAAAGAAAACCATTGCTAATGCTTTTATGCTCTTATTTCTAGCAAATTAAAAAAAAACTCAGATCCATTCTATATCTAGTTTTCATATTAATTTTATACCTTAGCACAGTGTATATGAAGAAAACTTAGTTATTTTAGACTATGCAGCACATAAATAATGGATAAAGAATGGTTAACTTTTCTAATTTACACTCAGAGACCTGTCAGACAAAATTTCATATGTAAATGAGAACTGAAGTGGAATAAGTACCTGCATACAGCAATCTTTTGACAGAACTGCTCTGAATTTTAAAAGCCTTCTTCTTTTTATGTTTAGTACACAGAGACAAATTAGAGGCTGCCTTTACATCCCTGTCTATTTGATATCAATACAAGTGATAAAAAAACAAACAAAAAAAAAAGAGTAGTCAGCTTGCTTCCTGTGCATATAAAATTATTTTTTATCTAGATGCCACATAACCTTGAAGCTTACAGTGCCCTCAAACATCAATTATGCATTAAAACAAAGATGTGATTCTTAAAATTCAAAACCAAAAATTAGAGTATAGACCATGGAGGTAAGGATACAACTAGAAGTGAATGCTTAAAAATTATCACACTTTTCACAAAAAGCATAGGGGAATTTTGCACCTGTGGAACAATTCAGATAGCATTTAATAGGAGCTGCAAAGGAATAAATTGGCCAAAAAAATTACTGTAAGCTAGGGGCCCAGAAGGATTGTCTGGAAGATACGTTCCATGGAATTTTAGGAGATCCAGATGAATTTGGATTGTATGTGCAACTATATTCTATAACCAATAATGATTTAATGAAGAATCTTTTTTCTAATTGTTAATTGCTCAGTGGATGAAGACCAATGACCTGCGGTACAAGATCAATGTTCAAAGCAATCCTGTTCTTCCTTTGCACAGTGCTCTTTCTCCAGTAGGGCAGAAATGGCCAGGGAGCCTGATCTCCCAGCTCAACCCAGATTGCTCCATTTTACAGCCACACACAGCAAATGGCACAAACACTCTGAAAGCAGTGGAAAAGTAAAAACAGTGGCCAAGTAAAACCAGCACTGACCAGGGTCCCAGTTTGCAAGCTCAGCCAATTTTAAAAAAATTCTGGGATGTACATTGCAATGAGTTCAGTCTCCAAACCTCTGTATAAGAGTTTAAAACAGTCTTGTTTCACCTACTTAAAGGAAGCTGATATGTAGGTCATGAATTCAAAGTTCATGTTTATATTCAGGCCTACTTATTGGAGGTTTGTAAAATAGTATATCTACAATGGCATTTGGGTGATAGTTCTATAGTCAATTGATTGCTATTTGTCTAATGATAGGGGTTTATCCTTCTCTTCTTACAATGTACTTGTGAAAATGATGATTAAGAAAGAAAAAAAATCATGTCTGTAAGAAAAATTAGTGGCACGTAATATAATGTAGTTTTATGTAAGATTCATTTCTAATTTCAAGAATATTATATAAAGTTTGGCAAATAGATTGCCTTTTTTGTCAATTAAATAATCTAGACATTTAAAACAAAGTCCACAATATATTTTTCTTTAAAATTCTTTTTTACTCTTCATTCAGAACTTTTCATTTTGCAAACCTTGTAATTAAATACTGTATCCATATTCAGAACAGATCATGCTGCATGTATAAAACTCTTACTTCCTAGCAACATGACTAATTCTTAATTTTGCTACCCATCCTACTGCTTCCTCAGGAGGAAAAAGTCAAAGCATTAATGACGTTGTCCATGTGGGAGCTTAATGTGCACTACTGAATGCTTTTATTAAGGCATTTTAAAATTATCTAATTACCAAAATTGGCCCCAAATTATCATTGCTAGCAGGAAACAGTCCCATGTTTTAGGAAGTGCTACAAAAGTGAAGTCAGCACACAACTTTTATAATCTGTGTGTTGTTACATACATCTCTCTTTGCCTCACTAAGGGGGCAGCAATAGCGAGCACAGGGCACTGGACTTGTACATTTTTGCTGTGTTCCCATTCCTTTGTGAGCTCATAAACAAACAGATAAGGCTTTGCAGGTAGATAATCAGCCATGGAAACTGCTCTGCACACCTCTCAGTATGATGCCTTTTGAAGAGGGTATATTTTCAGGAGTGGCAGAAGAGAACAGGATGAACTTCAAATTGCCAGCTGTTTTCTACTGGGATCAACTATGGTGGGTATGCCTTTTGGATCAATAAGTACACAAGGCTTCAGTACAATGTTTTTTGCCAACATGAGATTCAAAAAGGCCAGGTAATTCCTGGAAATGTTTGGGGTTTTTTTTCTCACTTCATAAATTAGGCTGTCCACAGGAGAAAAACTCTTCTGAAGTATGACTTTCTTCTTGCTGAGCAAAATAATTGGAATTTCTTTTCAATGCCTATTAAAGGTATATATTTTACAACTTTTATGTACCAGCAGCCTAATATTATGCAATTCATTTCATGAAACTTAAAATTACATAATACCCTTTTTACTCATTTTTTCATCTATGAAATACAATATAGAAAAGAAGCTAATGAATTATAGAGGGGTTCCCTCTTCAGGAGAAAAATCTCCACGCCAAAATCTTCCACTGAGAGCCAATTTTGGGATACTGATATTATAATCTAAATACAGGTTAAATACACTTTTTGCAGCAGCCCATTTCTGATGGAAGCCTAAGGGTCTGAAATATTGGCAACACAATTTCCCCTGTGCTTAATGGTATAAAATCCCCATATAAAATAGGTTAAATATAGGTAGTAAAAGACTAGGGGATTTTTTAATTTCCCTTGAGACATAGCTGCCTGTTCCTCAAGGCTGTTTGTAAATTTGTCTGTGATTTGGAAAGAGTTCCACTGTGTAATGGTGGTAACTCTAGTCAAGACATGGCTTTGAAAAAATATATATTCAGCAGTGTACTCCACAGGAGATGAATAAAGAGCTGAAGAAAATTGGCTGTAGATCAGAAATGCATGGTAAATTCATAGCTGAAAATGCTTATCAACCAGATGGAAAGGTTGCCATGAACAAGTTTCCAAGGCAGTCTCCCTACCTGCACATTTTATAAGGTATCATTTACCACTATAAGGCTTTTTTGACCATCACTGTGGGATTTACAGAGTCCAGCAGCTTAGTATGTACAATGGCAGTGGTCTTAATAGGCCCACCAGAGGCTGGTGATTCTGAGGAATCATGGGCTATACCAACTCCACTGTGTGGAGGATGAAGGGATAGATAGGCTTGTTTTGCAAACTGGGCTGGATGTACTTGGGTACTATGTCTAATTTAGTCAGAGATCAGATTAGTTCAACATCACGAGCTCAAGAGCAGAGATTCAGATGTGACAGACCCCAGATACGTTGCACTCACTAGTCCAAAGTGGTTGCATATTTGTTGGTTTCATACACTGCACACAAACATCTTGTGTACCTGTCAAAAATATGGAAGCTCTGTCTTTTTACATGTCAAATGCTAGCATTCAACTTCTGAAGTGCACAGACTAAGCCCAGGCTTATAGCAAGAAAGAGTGAAGGAGCTCTGGATTTCACAGGCTGAAATCTTCACCTTGCTGGCATTTTAAACACAAAAAGGGGCTGACAGGATAAAGAAGCTACAACAAGGAGAAGAAAAATAATAGAAACAAACACAAGGCCATTTTAAAAATTATTCATCTCATTTACACACAGAATAGGCTGAGGATATAGCTGTGACCCAAGATGGTGCTGCAGGTAACCTGAATTTAATTTAGTCAGGAAAGACAGTTTATGTATATGGAAAATTGCAAAGAAACTAACCAGCCCAGAAGCTATTAATTTTTAATAACTTTATTTTCATTCAACACAGTTTTTGCTTCAGGATGCTGCAGGAGGAAGGGATGTTGCTTCATTCTTTTTTTGAAGAGCTCAGTGATTTTTTTATTTGATTAATTTTTTTATCTCCTGTTGAAGATTAGAAAAATTTCTGCTGATGTGAGAACTTGCTGTATAGCAGGACTCCAAAATTAAAGGGCAATTTTTTTTCCTCTTCTCAACCCTAAAGTATTTCCTACAATTTAAATGTTACTGTTAGACAATTTTACTTTCCCTGATATCTGTACACGACCTAATGCTTCCCAGAAACTTCTGAAGTAAGATGTGCAGTGGTATCATTCCCTACTGTATTTTCTTCCATAGTTTTAAAGCAGAGTTCTGTTTTTCAGTCAGCCAGGCCAAACTTGTACATGTGTGAATTGGAGAGATTCCACTAATCATGTGCTTCTACCAGCACATACTATTTTACATAAGCAATTATCTACCAAACCTTTTGGAAAATGGCAATGGAACAAAACTCAACACTGCAATTTTTCTAAATGTATTTAAAAACTTGAAGTCCACAAGAAAGATGCAGATAAACAGGCAGAGAATATTAAAATGTCAAATCTTCTTGTGGCTGAAGTGAGCTACAATTAAAAATAAACCATTGAATTTAGGTGTCTTTATGACACTATTCCATAAAATCTGTAACTGGAAAGATTGACAGTTTGATATTAAATCTTTTGAGTGCTGGTGGTCAGGACAATGGCTCTATCCCCACAACATGTTCTGCTTGGCATACTGGAAACAATCTATATCTACATTATTGTATTCTTTTATTCTATTTCAAAAAGGTATTACTTCCCATCTCACAATTATAGTGGTATATAAGCATCATTCAAAAAAATCCCAAAAAACCCCAAAAGCAAACAACAAAACAACCAAAATACATCCAAAACCAGAGCCAAAACCAAAAACAAAACATGAGGGAACAGAAAAAAAAGTGCTTTCCATTTTGGGAAAAAAATCTAGGGCATTTTTAATCTTCCTTACCTAACATTAAAGAAAAAGTAAACTGAGTGTAAGAAAAAAAAAAAAATTGTTTGTTCTTACAGTGATATCTGGTTTAAAAACACCTTTAAATATCATCTCTGACAGGTGTTCTGTTTCTTGACCTGAAAGGCAATAATTTACCTTACTGTACAGCCATTAAAGGCACTGTTAGCTAGGAAGCACAGAATAGTAATGTGGAATATTCAAAGAATTTCTCTGTAAGACATCTATGATGAGAGACACACTATGGTCCAGGCTTTGTATCTTCATTTAGGTTGAACTGTCATTTTTATGCTTTATCTTCACAGTGCAGTCTCAAAGTTTTAAGCTTCCAGATTACTGTATTGCATAAGTGGGTAAAAAAAGCTACAGTCTTCTGAGCACAGAGAGAAAGGGAAAAAAAATATTGTATTTATTTACATAATAAATGAAAATGTGAAGGGTTTCCTGAGGGGCTCAATTTTTCTGAAATTACATACCTGGGAAAAGGCACAGGGAATAATTTTAAATGCTTCTGAATGCTAATATGTCAAAAATAAGTTTGTTTATTTATTTAATACTTTTCCTGTGTGTCTCATTAAATTGTCTACTAATTTGAGATAAATCGTAATGACCCTCTGCACCATTTATTTATTTTTAATAACCTTGAAGAAAATGTTTCCTTTTTGACCTTACTTTCAAAATGCTCCAGATTATTGAGCTGCATTTTTAAGTTTCTTTTTCTTGGTCATCCTAAAATGAGACTTTGAGGCAGATCTCTCTAATTATGTGGCCTCAAGTCAGATCATGGAGGCTTTTCTTATGAGTTTGTACAGTAATTTGTTTATCAAATTTGTCATGAACTGGTAATTGCCATAATTGTCAGTGAGAGTCTGTAAATATCTGATCAGATTTCACAGGAAAAAGATTGCTTTGAAATCCTTTTCTCAGGTAATGTACTAAATACTGTTAGATTAAGATTCCATACTGTAGTAAAAGCATAAATCAAAACAAAGAAAATGTCACTATGCTTCTGCCCTGGAAAGTGGTTTATCTATTAGTTAATGATGGGACAGTGAAATAACATAGGCTTCTATCAAAATTGTTAAGACATGTCAGTATCTCAATGAGAAAGACTATTTAAATTCTCACAGAAGAGTTTACTTCTGCGCCCTTTCCTTGAAGTTAAAAAATGCTAACAAAAACATTGCTAACTCCCTTCTACTTTTGTTATATTATCTTCTTTTTGGAAGGAGAGATTCTAAATAGGTATAGATTTAGGCAAATACTGAAATTAAATATGAAGTTTTATATAGTGTTTAACACATAAATATTAAATGCATAAAGATATATTTCATTTAAAAAGGAAGATTATCAAGTGTAAGGTTTGAAGTTTTTCTGAATCCTACTGCAACAATGATGGAGCAGGTGATTTTTTCTCAGACACGAGGATGCAAGAAGTGCTACAGGACTTTCAGGTCAGGTCAGGTTACAGTGAAGGACATCACAAGAAAGCCTCTCTTAGCAGGTTACATTATTAGTCTTCCATTGAAATAGTCTGTGTATAAATAATAAAATAGGCTCAGTTAACTGATGACTCCTTCCTCAAATCAGAATTGAGGAACCTGTTCCTCATTCGGACTTCAAATTTATTTTGGTGTCTCTCATAGGGCTCTGAAATCTGACGAGAAGCTAGAAGTGCATTCAGTGAAGCCTTGCAAGTGTGTTTCCATAATGGGCTGAGCAGCCTCGATGATAAATTCTAGAAGCTGGTCATGGCTATCCCTAGCCTCTTAGTGTAAGCTGCTTTAAAACACATTTTGAAGCCTTTCTAAGCAGAAAGGAATCACTGAACTTTGAACTGGAAAACCAGGAGAAGTCATATCTAGTAATATTTAAGCTGTATGTAGCTACAGTTGAAGTTCAGTAGAAGTTCTTTTTCCCTTAGGGATATCACTTCCCCATTTGGTTTATAAAGAAGCCTGAGGGGATTTCCCATTTCAGCAAACAGGATATCAAACAGAAAGCTGTAACTCCTAGCTTTTGTTTCCAGTATGCTACTTAGTACATTCTTAAGATGGAGCAAAAAGAGAACCTTGCAATTTGTTTTGAAGAAAGAACGAGATTTCTTCAAGGTGAACTTTATTTGGAAAGCAAAGTTCATTCAACAATTACATTGATCGGTGTTCATCCAGAAAGTATTCATTGAATGACTGAGTCAGTCATCCTATCAGTATTGTGACAAATATCCAGACTAAAAGATGTTACTTAAATGTTCTTTTCTGGCTCATAGAAAACACCAGAAAACACAGACTCTCTTGTCAGTTCTTGATTTTGGCTGGAACAGACCAGCAGGATCCTGACTGAAAGAGGGACCATTTCCATTTGTGTTTCTGGTATTATCTATTAGCTAGAGCAGGAACACTGTCTTCAAAAAGCTTCTTTTGATAACACATTGATATTTCTGCTACTGCTAAGCAGTGCTTGTCCTAAGTCCAAGCATTTTTCAGTTTCCCATGCTCTGCCAGTGAGTAGGTGCACAAGAAGCCGTGAGGGAGCATGGCCAGGACAGCTGGCCTGAACTAGGCAGAGGGATATTCCATAGCATACAGTGTTGTGTTCAGTGTTTAAACTGGGGGGACATGATGACCACTGCTTGGCTTCTGGCTGCAGTCAGTGGGTGGTGAACAAGTGTATGGTTCATAACTGTTTGTATTTCAATCTATAAGTTTTACCTTTTCCCAATTCTTCTCTCCATCCCATCAGGGGTGAGGGGCAGTGAGTGAACTCTTTTGTGGTACTTAGTTGCCTGCTGGAGGTAAATCAGAACAAAAACATATGGTCTACAATATTTAAGAGATAACTATTGCTTGAAACAGTATTTCTTGCTTTTGTTCTGCTTTTTTTTAGTCCTAACTTTATTAAATGACTTGGGTTAAAATTTCTGTGATGTTCCTCTGTAACAGGAAGTTTTCAACATCTCCCATACACTTCAGGGTGTTTACTTACTAGGTTTGTTTTAGCTTGGCCTATTTTAATCTTTTTTTAGTTTGTTTTTTAACGTGGGTCACTGTATGTTGAAAAATCATTAATGACCTTGGCAGATACTAATTAAAGACAGTTTAATGGCTCTAATGAAAAGAAAACCTTGGCCAGTTTCTTTGAGTCGGGATGAAATTGCAAATAAAGAAGACTGGTGAGCATTGGAGAGGAGGACTGGGAGAATCATATGAGCAATGTCAGTCACAGATGAGGTTGACTGAAATATGATACAAAACATACAAAACCATTTCAGAAAATCCTTTCTATCATTATTTTATTTCACTCATGATTCTCAAAGGAAACATTTAAATTATTAACTAGAAGGATCTCTCCTAGTTCTACTAAAATATTTATTCCAGGTTTGAGTAGGTAAACATGAATACATGATTCTGAACATGAGGTGAGGAGGGGAATAAGGCGTTGCTGGCTCCGGAGAAAGGACAGATGTAACATCAGAGACTTAGAGCAAAAGGAATCTGGCTAGAGAGGACTGAGATGTTTTTTGGAAGATTAAATGAAACATATCCCAGTCATGTAAATCCAGAAAGCTCTCTCAGAGAGAGTTTTAAATGTCAGCAGAAGGATGACATCACGGTTGAGACAGTCAGGAAGGAAAGATACGTGTGGGAGAGATTAAGAGAGATTTTAGCCAAGTAGAGCTTCAGCTGACAGCAAATTTATGCAAAATGCTTCCAGAAGGCAGCCAAGGTGGTTTTGGACACAATTCAGCTACCAGTTGATCTCATAGATAGTTCTCATTTGGAAATTTTCACATGAAATTGTGTCAGACAAGAATTTTTTCAAGGACAGTGGCCCATGAAACAGCTGCAGAAAATGCAATGTAAGTAAAAAAGATCTTTTAAAAATCCCCTAAAATAAAAAGGAGAAAAACTAAAAGAAAAGGCATGATCAGATTTCAGAAAACTCTCTGTGTTGGTAGCACACAAGAGATATGACACAAAAAAGTATGATGTTGAGTGGCAGAGGTCTCCAGATAGCACATGCTAAAAGGGAAGGACAAAAAAGGATGGTATCATAAAATACAAACATGGTAAACCTTAACTAAGACTCCAAAATATTTTAAATTAAATCTCTTCCTATGTAACATAATTGTAAATTCACAAGATGCGATGCAGCTTGAATTCAATGAACTAAGTGCACACACAATATCAGGTTGTAAAATCTCCAGTAGATATTTCAGATTTTCATATCTTATTTGAAGTAACATTCTAATTTAGAAACATCTGAAAATTATATGAATAAATAGCAATCTCTCACTGTAGGCCAGTCATGCTGAAATAAGTACTCTAAGGAAATATATAGAAACCCACTTAGTTACATTTGCATCCTAATATTGATAATCTCATCTTTCTGAACCAGAGGACTTTTGTCTGTAGTATAAAACTACCACAGACTTAATGTGTCCATTCACCACATGGTCAAAGCAGTTTGGAAATAAAGTAAACTTTTGACAATAGTGAGAGTTTATAAAAATATGTTTAATGCAAGTTATGTGATGCAATAATGAAGTCATAAAGAGTAAAAGCTACTGCTGCTGCTGATGATGAAGGAGAAAAAGAGGAATGCTGTATGTACTAAATGTGTATAGGAATAAGATTCTATTATTATGACTCAGTTTGGATTTGCTTCTTTGGCCAAACACTGGGAGTCAAGCTACATGATGATAAATGGGAAATAAATGAATGCTGTTAGACTGCCAAAATTGTACCTTTGTTTCTCTTTTTAGATTGCTGTTTTTTTCTGTCAGTTGTGCTTTCTGTTGCATATATAATGGATTTGCAGAAACACTTGACAAATAACTGCAGGATTTGATGGGAGCAGCAGGTGCCTATTTTTCTGGTCTGCATAAACCTTATTCTCAGGAAAACTCCACACTTCAAGAAATAATTAGCACTGCATGTCACAGTAGACCATAAAAACTGAGAAGAAATTATCACAGAATTAACAGCGGCCTTTACCTGAGCACATCTGAAATCTCAATCAATTTACAATTCTCATTGGTTATAGCAAGAAGAGGCAACTGGACCACTGTTGTCCCTTGTGTCCAGGTTACTTCTGCAGAAGAAGCTTTCCATTTTCTTTTTCTCCTACCAGGCTTGTATGAAAAAGAAATTTAAATGTTTCCTTTGGTTTATATGAAATCTGCTCAAATCTCTAGCAAGAATTTTTGTTTCCAAACCTTTTCTCCCTTAACTGTTGCTGAGTGCCAATCTATCTTACTCCTTTCATTATTCAGAATAGCTGAGTACAATACAGAAACGGGCACAGGAACTCAGGAAACACTACCATTATGTCTGAATGAAGAGTTGTTTAGGATCTCTTGCAGATGGATAAATTTTAAAACATTCCACAGTAGTAAACAAAATAGTTGAGATGAGAATTGAAGCGACATTTTCAAATTGACTCTTTAGACTTCCAAAATAAATAAAAACAATGTTATAAAGACACATGTGCTCTCAACTCAGAAATGTATGTATATGTGCACATGTACAGGGGAATGGGTCTTTATACACAGGGTGTAGATATATATGTACATGGAGGTGAGAAATGAGATCAATCCCTTGTTACATACTTTTCCAATTGACTTAATGCAGAAGAAAATATATACATAACAGTTAACAGGGACCAAGATTCACCTCATATAAAGATGAAACATTTGATTAACTGATTTTCCTGCAGAAAATAAAGATTAATGATTAGCACATAACTCATATTAATCTTTAGAGGCCAACATGGTACTCTTCTTTGGGACATTCACTCTTATAAGGCTTCCTCTAACATATGAATGCATCAGTTGAATTGTACATTACATGTCTATTTCTCTTTAGACTGCTGCAATTGATGTTAGTAAAAAAATCTAAAACTACAGTTATACTCAAATACATACAATTTTCATGAGCTCTGATATTTTTTACAACACCCTATACTTCTCTCATTACTAAATAGAGTGAAGTTTGTTGATGATCCCCTTCTGTGCCAGAGTGCAAGGGTTAAGTAAACAAAATTTACTTGCTTATCATGTTTTCTAAGAAGCTCTTAGCCAAATGAACATAACAACCAAATGTGGCCCAGATCAGGATAAACTGGAAGTCCTAAAGTATTCCCCTTACGAGACTGTACAATTTTCTAATATTGACTTACCTGTGATTCTCTAAGTTCTTTGGGGACTTCCTCAATCACTTTCCTTGTGCTGTATTATTCATCCCATTGTCTCATAATGGAAATTTGTATGTGCATGAGGAGCAAACAATCACAGGGCAAAATTCCCATACCCAAATTCCAACTTCTCCTTTAAAAAAAAAAAATTAGGTTGAGCACAAAGAGGTTGGCAGTGTACTGCCTCACACTATGAATCATCCATCATCTATCATCCATCTTGGGGAATTTAATGCTATGTCCTTTACTTTATAAACATCCATAGGTCACAAAATAGAAACTAGACCTAACCTTATAGTAATAAAGTGTCCTTCTAAAGAGGTGTTTATTAAAACAAAAGCAAAAAACCTCACCAAAACCAGCAAAAAAATTTCCAGAATTTCAGAAGCAGATGATATTATGCCAATTCAGAATATGTCTTACACCCTAACATTAAATGTAAAATTTATAATATAATTATATTTTTAATTATAATTAAAATATATGGATTATTGCATACAGTTTCAAAGAGAAAGCCTGTGATGCGAAAAAACATTATATTTGTTTATTGAAAGAAAGGTATGTTTTCACTAGAATGAACCTGACAGGGAGGCACAAAGGACATCATAAACTTCCATTACTAGGACTCAAAAATCTGGAAACATGATCTGGTCTGACATATCAGGACAACTCAGGACAGCCTGGCCAGACCAAAATAGGAAATTGTGCATGTCCATATGTGTCTGAGAGAGTAATCACAACTCTCCTAACTTTATAAAAGTTAGTTGAAGTACAGGCTTCTGGCACCCAGTTACCAACTAATGTTTTTCAACAAATAAATCAGCCTAACAAAACCTCTTTTATTTCCCTTCTCTATTTACCTGGATTCTAGAACAGAATTTCCAGAATAAGGACAAAATAAATAAAAAACAATAACTAAAAAGTAAAGAGGAGAAAACCTGATGTGTCCTTTAAATATTTTGTTGTGAAATCCTATGATGAGATTACTGCTCTTTGAATTCCAGAGAGATGGTTGCAGCATCTTGATCCCAGCAGTCCTCTGGACATCATTCTATCCAGTGTTGCAGTGGGCAAGTCAGGAAAAACAGAAAAGAATGGACTGCTAATAATTCCATGCAGAAATAGTTGGAAACCCACATTCTCAGTGTAGTTATCAATGGTGTGTTGTCAAATCAGAAAGATGGATCTGGTGGGATGTTTGGATGATAAAATCTCTACATAATATTTAGCTGTACAAGGCTTAAAAATCTCGGAAGGATCAGATTTGAATTCAGATGATGTGGGTAAACTGGAGAAATGCTGATACCAGTAAGGTGATTTTTCTTAGTATCAAATGGACATATCACATCCAAGAAAGAAAATCAAATGAAGAATTAACTAGCTGAATAGAATGTTACAGAATCCTAAAGTGGAGAACTACGAAGTCTGGAAATATCTTTTGAACTCAGTTGCTTTTTCCATTAAACCAGATGTCATTGGGTCACTGTTAAGACAGAAATTATTCTATTCCAAGTTCTTCCTCATATATAACAGTTTCAAACATTTTTCAATGACTTAATGCAAACTCAGAGAAAATCAGTAAGAAAGGAAATTTCTATATTATCTGAATCAAGGAATGAGATCGTTAAGGTTGCAGAAGGAAAGGTAGGATAAAAGCATTAGGAAGGAAATCAGAGCAAAGACCGTAAAAAAAGTTCAAATACGTGACATGTTTAACAAGAAAGCAGTAATTAGTAACATTACAAAGTTGTAGAACACAGGACTAGGGAAAAAAAAAAAAGCCAACCAAAAGTAAAACCAGTTTAAATTTGCTTCAATAGTTAATAAGATAAAATATTAGAGAAAATTTCTAACTGTAAGAATTGTCAGATGGGATCAAGCTAGTTTAGGAAGATGTTGAATCTCTGTGCTGAATGTTTTTATGATTAACACAGGAGAAAAACATCTGCCAGGGCCTGCTTGACCTTGACTCAATGCAGGAAAGTGGAGTAGTTTAATCTATAATCCTGAAATATTAACATCCTTGGGACAGGAGGCATGCAGATTTCCAAAGGCTAGGGGGAAAAAAGCCTATTTTAATTTTATCTGTGCAGTCCACAGAGGAACAATTTACTAGTCATAATGAAAAAGAACCTTTTTAAAAATACATGAAGGGCAAATGTGTTTTCTTTATCAGCTCCAACAATTTGGTTCACATTATAATTTCTTTCTGCTGTAACTTCCAGGGTCCCATGGATCTTGTGACGTGGGAGGACTCCTACGTGGGAGTCTGTTACCCTGAGCAACATGACAGCATTAAATCAGTTGTGCTCTGGGAAATTGAAAGTAGGCTACATGCATTTTTGCATCTCTGCCAATAAACTCATTAGTGCTGCAAGTGCAGGAATTTTACCACATTAATCTGTTTATTTCCCTATTAGTTTTTTGGTTGTTTGGGGGGTTTTTTTGTTTGTTTGTTTGTTTGTTTGTTTTTTCTGCCTGTCTTCCATCTACTTGATAAGAAGGGCAGGGGATCTGTTTGTCATGGGCCTTATACTGAACTCTGCTCTGTTGGTCTGCTTTATTGCATACATTCATTTTAAAGTTCATAAGGGAGAAATCCAATAATGTGCAACTAGAGAAACCAGCTGGTTTTCACTCCATTTTAGCTGAATAATTATTTTTGTATTGCTAAAACACAGAAAGCTTTCTTATTTTTAAGAATAATTTTAGCATTTATGGAGCACAGCTTGATTCATACCTACTGCTAAAATATTTTTCCCCTCACTCTCTGTGTTAGCATATCCAGCATGAGGTCTAGGAGAAATTTCTAGATGTGCCCCAGAGCAGTCAAGTTGGGATTCATCTTTCCTAAGTTTGCTATGTAAGAGTGAGACTTCTATATTGAACTAGTTTGTCCAGATCCCTGCTGTGGTCAGTGCTCAGAGGAGCACCTTGAGCTGGTGAGTTGTCTCACCTGCAGAACTTTAAAGTAAACTGAAACCCAGGAGTATGTGGTTCTTGGGTAGTATTACACATCTTGGATGAGTGAACAGTGAAGTCTTTGGAGAGGTGATAACACAAACCAACTCAATCTGGGTGCTGTTGAAGTCTTTTCAGGGGCAGCTATAACATACTTTCCTAGATGTAATTTGGAAAAAACTACCCTGTTAGAAAATTTCCTCCTTGAAGACAAATTTTAGGATTGAGACTTTTCTCTCCTTTCTTTCAGCAGTGAGGGTTTTTTTGTGCTGAAGTGATCCCACATGAAATCAGCCAGGTTTGAAGTAGCACCTTGGATTACAACTTCTAAATTAAGTACATTTTCTTTCCACGCAAAGGCTAAAAGATACTGCCTTGCAACTCAGCAGCTGGAGAGGGTGTTGCTTCTGGCTGGCTTGCAGGAAATATCAGAAGACATCTAAATAGAAAAGCTTCAGCTCAGAAATCACAGTGAGCATTTCCACCCAACTGTTCAGAGCTCTAAATCCTTTCCTGAGGGCAGGTACTGACACACCAGAGCAGGAGGCAAATTTTTCTGTACGAGGTCCACATGGTGAGACTTACCTAGAAATCAAGACTTCACATTTGAATCCAATACGAGCCTCAGGAATCTTGAGTCCACTGGAATCAATTTCTAGCGCCATTTATGCTCTTTTAACAGTGGTATTTTTAGCAGGGACTCACTAAGAATTTACTGTGTCATTTCACAGTATTTGATAAATTGCTTCTCAATTTCTTTAACTAATGATCTAATTTGGAAAGTATACAAAGTATGAATTTTAGATAAAATGGACTATAGATCAAAATAAGCAACTTGAAGCTCTTCTGACTTTCTCCAAAGAGCTGACAGCAGGAGTCAGGAGAATTGCTCAAGTGTGAGGGATATACAGTGGGGAGTAACATAATGTCGAGGCAGGAAATGTCAGACATCATTATCTTAATTTGTAAATTATAAATCTCATTTTCATATCTTCAGTCCTGTGAGCCTGTAAAACTTAAAACAATAAATGAGAAGAATCAATATCCCTGTAAACATGTTGGCTGTTTCCTACTAAGATAATTAAAAGTGCAATTTTATGCTTAGTTTCATATCTGATGTTGATAATTTTTCAAACTAATAGAAGTTATTTCATGCTGATGAAACTTCTCTTTCATAGAGGTATCCAGTCCTATTCCTGTGCTATTATGTTCATGCAGAGTTTTGCAGTAAACAGACCCCTGCACAAGCCCTAGGACCTGTGGACCCAAGCCAGCTCTGCACTGGAGGTGATTTAGCAGTGGTTAGGGTAATATTCAGCTAACTATCCTTGATGGGAGGTGAGATATATGATATATGTACTCACAACCTGATAATGTCTGTGCACTAGTTTGAAGTGCAGATGGTTAAGAACACTTCTGTCTGAATAAGTAATGGTGACATACCTTTCAGTCTGCCCAAATGAATTTTGAATGCTTATGAGAAGTTCAAATTATATGTGGCATTTATTGTCCTCTTTCCCTACTCTTTCTCCTCCATAAAATGACAGAAGCAGGAGGAGGGGAAGCAGGCAGGTTAATAATAATTTTTTTGTTCCAAATTTTTCCTTGGGGCTTCAGAATGGAAAACAATTTTTTCTTGATTCATCCAAAGTACTATTGTCTTTTCTATCAGCTGTTAAACATACTTTTCCTATTTATTTTCATTTCAATAAATCCAGATTTTTTTTCTGAACTTTTGTTGCTCTTTAAGCATCCTACTATCTTCAAATTAATTTTGGACTGTCCATTTATTTCAGATGGAAGAGTCAAGTATGACAAGACTTGAAGCGAAGAGATAACCCCTGCAAAGAGCTCAGAGAAGTGGCTCTAGTGTTGG
Source organism: Zosterops lateralis (assembly GCF_965231275.1). Taxonomy (NCBI): domain Eukaryota; kingdom Metazoa; phylum Chordata; class Aves; order Passeriformes; family Zosteropidae; genus Zosterops; species Zosterops lateralis. The sequence continues at coordinate 30,830,107 of NC_139765.1, forward strand.
TACCTAGACAGAAACTGATTACAACAGACATTGCTACATGGAAATATTATACATTTTAATAATGCCCGACACACTCAGAAGTAGAGTTGGTAATGGATTCCATCTGGTTTGGTTGTCCCTATTCTGTCTCAGAATGATTTTGTAATTAGCTTTGGATACATTAAGCTGTGTAATGTCAATCCTGAAATAAGCTAGGTGGCATCATTAAAGTTTAAAGGCAATATACAGGCTTAGATTTTCATTTTGGGAGATTCTTATAGGAGGCCAGGGATTGACTTCAGTTAATCATGCATTCTGATACTTGATTTAAAGATCAAGTAGATGAACTGGATATAACTGAGGAGAGCAGATTAAATTAAAATATGCAAAATGGTCATTTAGATAAAGTAAGATTTAATGGGCTTTTTATCACTGAAAAAAATCCTGAATTTCACTGGTTTAAAATTGCTAATACAGAAAATTCACTAGCAATTCAAAAAGGAGATGCGAGAAGCAGAATTTCTTTATGCCTCTAAAAAGTAAAATAAAGATTGAGAAACTCTTACTCATGAATCTTTACTCATGGGGTTATTATTAAATTTGATTCATTATGCAGTACCTTTGCATCTTTATGCAGACACTACTGGAATTATTTACAAATTAAACCTTTCCAGAAATCAAATCCCTATAGATACTGAAAAGACACTAAATTTTATCATCTTCATTGGGAAAAATCATCTAAATTAATTGGAATTTTTATATTGTTCCTCAGTTATACAGTTTATATACATTGTTCCCCCTTGTTATCAGTCAAATGAAACACGATGATTACTTTTAAGCAAAGTCTTTTTTAATTATGAAGCAAAATATCAGTCAACTGAGCATTGACTAAATGCTAACTTTCAAGCAAAAGAAAGTGGAAAAGCTGAATTGTAATCATTAAAGAAATTTGGAGGTGAAAGATAATACTTTCCATCCATCTTGTATAGTCAGTAAAACTGGGCAGTATTTAATTCATAATTAGCTAAAATTTATAAGCTGAACCCTCCTGACAGTAATAATTAGTTATACAGAACATCATGGAAAGCACTTCTAGCTGTTTGAGTTGGATGCCTGAGAAAAATCCTTCATCTTATCTGGTGTACATCTCAGAAAAACAGGAGACATGCATATATTTCACTTAAAACTTTGCTGAAATTAAGTTTCTATAAATTCTATAGTTACCTTTTCAAAGGTCAGTGATGGTCAAACAATGGCACTGATCCAAACTGTTGGCAATGCTAAGTGATGTAGACTGGCACCAGAAAGAACAAACTTCCATGGGTTTAAAATAAATTTAACATAAGTCTACAAAAATATTCTTTATCACCACAAAGAACTATTGTTGCAATTCCACACTTATGATGAAAATGGCTTCTAAATCAGATTTCTCAGCAAATAAGTTCACATAGGCACAGATAAATAGCAACCCATATTGGTGTTTGAAAATTTCTAGCTCTCAAGAAAAGAGGAAACATAGATGATGACACTTCTTTGGTTCTAGTGTGAAAGAGCAGTGATGTTTGCAGTAGTAGTTCTTATGCTATACAAAAGCTACTGCTCTAAGACTCATTTAATAATGTGCTGTAATTTTTTAAGAAAGCAAGTAAGCAAACCTTACTTTTAGCTTTTATATTTTAAACAATTTTGACAAAAAGCTTCATAATGAAAAGTCTTTGTAACACACTTTCAGTGTAGTTGTGCCTTTTGATTTACTGATATTTGTTAATGGAACATGATGAAAGGTCAAATTGAAACAGCAGGTGTGCAGGATTTTCTCAAATCAAAAAATATATGCATTTAAGCCAATGCCTCCAATGTTTTATAGCTGACCTTCATTCATTTGCACCATCTTGATATTTTTCTAACTTTTGGTGTGTTCATATTTCTGACAGTCTCATAACCGGAACTATTATTACCCACATAAGAAGAACGATTGTAGTTAGCAAAATCGCATGGAAGATCACGCGATGTACGAGGAGAATAGGGTCCTCCTCCTTTCCATGCTGCTGCCCCGTAACCCTGCTGTCTATCCCCTTCCGAGAGTCACGTGGGTGCACTGAGGTTGCTTAAGCAGGTGCCCGTGGGAAATAAATCGCATTCCACCGTTCATCATATTGGTGTCACGCGTGGTTTGTCCGGCCAGTTTGTAAGTTTGCCGTGGCCCCTGATTTACCAGGTTGCCAGCCTCACACCAGAGGCAACAAACGATCCAGTCAATTTTTCTCTCATTCAAATTGTGCTAAACTTTGATTGAGATTGATTCTAAGACAGTGCCAAAATGAATAGGAGAAATATACTGAAAAATTATGGGAAAAAAAGTATTACATTCTCTTCTGAGATCTGAAAATGCTCTATGACATCCTCAAAGACATCTCTAATTTGATTTAAATTAAGTTATGGATAACATCTTAAAACATTGGGTCTAAAATAAATTCAAAATAATCTGTAAGATCACCAATGAGTTGTAGGCAGGGGAGAAAATATTCCTGTATTTCAGTGTATGATCACAAAATATTTTGGTTCAACAAGGTAATACAACTCATAGCTAGTGAATACAATTAAAAGCAAAGAAATAAAGTGAAAACAAATAGAATTGTAATGTACTGAGGTCCTCTCAATCCTGTAACACAACTCGAGTTTTTTTCCTTTGATCTATCTGTAAACCATCTTGAATAGTAACAATGTAATGTAAAGTCTTTAACACACATAAATATAATTGCATATATATAATATAATATAATATAATATAATATAATATAATATAATATAATATAATATATAGATATACATTATATATATATAATGTATATATATATATACACACCATCTAAGTTTAAAAAGCTTATGAAAACCCAACAAGCATTTAGCTACATCTACTCATACAAAAAATAACCCCATTTTACTGATGTCAGAATAAAAAATGAAAAAAATATTAAATATGCATATAATTGCTCTCTTTTTTCTTTTCCCGTGATTGCTGTTTGTTTTCCTTTAACCTGTCAAAGAATTTTTTCTTAGAGGCCATTTTTAAAAATTGACTGAAACATCCCTTTGACCGAGATGACAGAGGTTAGGATAAAAATTTACCTCAAATGATAAAGTAGAACTCAGTCTTGAACAGTTTCATCATCAGGATGCTTGTATCAAGCTAGTACAAAGTAAGAGAGAGCTCTGAATATGAATGAAAAAGGTGTAAGGTTGCAGGTAGATGAATTATCGTGCGTAAAAATGTACTAAGCCAGAAAAACTACTAAAATGACAGACTTCTTAGAACACACACATAATTATCCAAAATTCTATGGCTTAAATAAAAAATTTCTAAATTTTTTTTTTAGATAAGGCAATGGAATTTTTATGTTGAAAAAGCAAAATATTCTGAGGGGGCTACAGGTAGGAAAGATGAGGCTCTTGAATATGCACAGGGAGCTGAATTTCTTCTATCCAAATATCTTGTCTAACACCTGCAGAATGTCACCAGGTTACTTGGATCGAGTTCATGGCTTCACACACAATGACAGTTGGTCCTTTGAAGGAAGACAAGTTTTGGGTTTTAGACTTCTATTATTGAACATTCTGCCTTATTCACAGTGACCTTTTACACTTAGTGCCAAAATGGTGTATTGTTTTTTTCACTTGAGTTTGTTCAGCTTTATTTTTCAGACCTAGAACCATTCTGTAATTAGCTTTTTTTCTGCATTCAATGGTATTTTCTATTTGTAAGTACTTAAAGGTCATGAACTTGTCACTTTTTCTCTTCTTCACCTCATCTTGGATAAGGTATTGATTGTCACTGAAAGCAAATTTCATTTTTACAGTCCTTTTCTGGCCATATCCAACTTTTAGAGTTTTTCATCTGCATGATAATAATTTTCACTACTTCTAATTAAAAAACAAACCAAACCAAAACCAAAACAAAAAAAAACCCCAAACAAACAAAAAACCAGCTTCTAAAAGCTTGATACCACCAAGAATATGCCTCTGAACCACATGTAAATCTTCTCCCATAACTTTGACATTTCATTTCTAATGGCAGTGGTAAAATAAACTTACTCTGCCGTGTCATCCTGATCACGGTGATAGCAATAAATAATTGAAATCTTAACCTGTTTCTATTATAATGTAACTATTCTGCATTTTTTTTTACACTCCAAATACTATCATCAATAAAGATTTCTTGGTGGAAAGCACAATGAATACAAGTCAGGAATCCCCCTTTAAAGCAATTCATGAAAAACACATATTCTGTTGTGTTAGTAGGAGGGCAAACAGCTGACCAGGAAAAGTGATGATTCCCCACTATTTTTATCTCTCCTGAGGCTGGACATGCAGTGTCACGTACTGCTGTGGACTGCTGGTACAACAGTTCTGCATTTACAAACTCTAGAAATTTTGCTATTTGTGGAAGACCACAAATAGGTTTAGGAGATGAAACGTCATGATATAAAACCAAGAAAACCCATTCATGCTTAGATAATCCTCAGTAGGAACAGACATTCAAAACGAAATGATAGCAAAGTCTTAACCTCACTTGGCGCTGAAATGGACCGATATGTTAAATCCTAGTTTAAAAAGCTAGTGAGTAATGAAATGCTTGTTAATCTAAACCCCTGGAACATTTTCGAAATTACTGCAATGACTTTCCTATAATAAATCTTAATATAGCTTTAGTGGGGTAAGGTTTAAATTTTTTTATCCTGCACAGAACATTGAAAATAATGGTCCCTTGTCATCAGGGAATGGAGCCTATCAAGTTTTCATGGTGGTCATTAAGACAAGTGCAATATTAATGTCTTCTTCTGCTATTCTCCTTCAACTATTGCAGGTTGTGTCTCTGATTTATTCCTGAAGAATTCTGTTGGGGTGTAAAGATTACCACTTCCTCATTACCCTGAATATATAATTCTTGAGGTTCTATTCATGTGTCCTAATATTTCCAGTAAGTTTAGATCCTTTCCTTCCTTCTCAGTCCTCCCCAGTGCCATGCCCCACAGCTGAGTTAGCCCAAATCTTTCTAGCAGAGTATCCTGACATGGATTTTATTGTTCTTTAGATGGGCCCTTCACACACTACAAAAACAGGATGAAAAGAAAAATTAAAGTTATGAAGCTGCAAACAAACAAACAAACAAACAAAAAAGTGGTGGGCTCACAGGTCTAGATGCTCGCATTTCTATTTCTTACTTTTGTTGCAATCAAAGGAAAGACCGTATCTTGCAGGAGTAGTTTTCACTCTTTAAACTGGTTTTGCTTTATCAGTAATGTTTATTCATCATGTGTACAATACCAGCATAGGCAAGTCAAGAAGTTAAAGGGCCATTTTACTATCTTTAACAGCAGTGCCTAGAACCAAATCCAGCCTCCAGTTCCACTCACATACTCTACATTATTCCTGCATCAATTAATTGTCATCAACTCTGTCAACTGGATAATAGGTAGTGAACACAATTACTAGTTGTGGGTTAGGGCTGAGCTATTTAACTAGTCAAAGAGTACAGTTTGAAGACTAGGCATGTTTTAGCAGATAGAATAAGTCTGAAATAAAATACAAGGAAAAATATGTAATTTAATTAATTACTAAAAATTAATACATCCTAAAATATGCAATAAAATCACTAGAAAAACATATTTTAAATTCAATATACAATAATGATATCAAGATTTTAGAAATTCTAATGAATTAATAATAATAACAAATAAAAATGCTACTAAAGATATCTACATGATTCATGTTTTGTGAATATTATAGTATTAACTGGAAAACATCATCTGTGAATGGTAATGATAGCCTTCAAGTATACAGAACATAACAATAGGTTTCTGTTAATAAGTCAAAGGATATACCTTGTTCACACATTCATAAATTACCTGTTTAGAATGCATGGTTTGATTTCCTTTGACCATTGCACTTCACTTATTAATACTTGAGGTTTTGGCTCTACTAAGTATATTCAACATGTCCCCATTGTATTGCTTGTGAGTGCAGTTACAGGGAAATCATGCCCAGGAAAATTAAGAAGGTCAATTTAAATAATTTAGTTTCAGCATTACTGAAGTCTTAAGCTTCTGCTTAATCACAAATACTTAAAATATGCACCAATCACTTCCACGATTTCAATATGGTACAAAATATTTCCTAGCAGAATTATCTCTACTTCATATGGTATGATGATGGTTTACCTACATTCTCATTAGTATTTGTGGCTGTATTAATCCAGATTAATTACTTTAGTCTGATGATTTTTTAAAATATTTTTTAAAGGTAGAAATAATTTTTAAGTCTTCTTTTTATGGAGTATTTAATTTTTTCTTTGCAAACCAAAATGTTACCCTTTTTTTGGCCAATATAAAAAGATATTTGTATTAAAACTCTTGGATGTAAATCTGTTTTGTAACTGGTCTGATTTAGCAGGCAGAAGAAAATATTTTCTGTGAAGCTTCATAGCAGTACACTCAATCTCAGTTCAGCTCTTTGAAGGTGGGAAACTTTACCTTAAATTCAATATAACATAGAGAAAGCATAGATTCAAAGAATCTGCAGTAAATACAAAAAATATTTTATTCAATAGAGAAATACAGTGTGATCCTGAAAAACCCTGTAGAAGGCTGCTAGATATTTGAGACCTTTGTGCACTGCTGGCATCAACATCATTTTTGGATGATAGAGATACAGAAATATAGAAGTATAAATCTAAACAAACAATTCATTTTGAGAGGTTGTTGACCCATTTACCACCTAAATTCTATTGCAAATCAATTACATGCAGATTTGCATATAATTGCAAAATTATTCTTACACAAAACAATTCTTATATTAGCAGCAACCCCTGATTTAGCAGATGGCTTAAAATACATCTCACCCACCTCATTTCTGCACAGAAACAGACAATCTCAGTCTCTTTCATTCAAAGACCTGGCTGCAAGAAGGAGGTGGATAGTAGCACATAGTTAACTAGTGCTATGTAGTAGCACTAAAACAGTCATATCAAAGTGTTAAACCTGAATCCATACACTTCACTAAATGTAGAAATTTTAGACTTGAATTCATCCATTTGGGAAGTGTGCACTAACTACATAGGCACAGGATGAAAAGAGAGGGTCAGTTCAAAAGAGACTCTGCAGTTTGAGGCATCCTTCAATACTTTTACTGGAACACTGATTCCTGCTTATTAACCCAGCAAAATTCAATATTTTGGGGAAAAAAAATTGAACTAGATGAGATCCGGCTCTGTAGCCCAGTGTTAAGAGCACTTGACTGGGTCAAGGAAAATACTGTACTTTAATTACTGTATTTTTCCTGGACTTGTCAGGAAACTTCACTAGTGAGGTTAAAAATTTTATTTAGTTTGCTAATCCATGAAGTATTAATACATCCTTTCACTTTTGTTTATGTAATTACATTAATTAAGGCCACATGTATACTGGCCTAGCCACCTAAATGTTCAACTAAATTATGAAATGAGTGAGTACAGGTATTCTTCAGTGTAACAATGAATGTGGTTGATTTTCCTATAGCAGACTTAATTTTTTTTTGCTCAGAAATCTGGAGTTTCAGTTCTGTAAATCAGTTAACATATGTCCAATCTTCAACCTTCACTCAATTTCATTTTCATTCACAGCTTTGGCTTGTTGCTGTTGGAAAGGTGTTGATAACACACCAGTGTTTGGCAACTGCTGAGCAGTGCTGGCACAGCACCAAGGCTGCCTCTCTAACATTCTTCCCTCACCAGCAGGCTGAGGGTGGGCCAGTTCTTGGGAGGGGATGCAGCCAGGACAGCTGACCCAAGCTGAAGAAAAGGGTATTCCACACTTTAGGGCATCTGCTCAGCAGTAAAAGCTAAGGGAAATGGGAGACGGAGTGGGATGGGGGGTGTCATTAGTTATTAGGACATTTGTTTTCTGGAGAGATACATACTGAAGCTCTGCTCATCAGGAAGTGGCTTGACATCACCTGTTGATGGAAAGTAGAGAATAAATATTTTGTTTTCCTTTGCTTCACTGTCTGGCCTTTGCTTTTGTTTTATTAAACTGCCCTTTTCTTTGACCCCCAAGGGTTTTTTTCCATCTTCTCCCTCTCCCCATCCTGACAACAAAGGGGGTGATAGAGCAGCTTGATGGGCACCTGGCATGCAGACAAAGCCAACTCAATACAACCATTAAAGCATATATCTATTTCCCAGTTCCATACTAACGTTAATCTACTCTAGGAAATATCTTGCGCTATATTGAGAGAAATTATTTTGCTGTTATTTTTACACTTTTATTTCTTGGGCATGTTAATTCAGATATCATTCATAAGCACTGAAGTCAATTTAAGCCTACAAGCCCACAAATAAAGATGTTTGTGCTTGTGATAAATTTATTTCAAGTTGTTAAGGTGGAATCTGCTATATGCAAATCTTGATTAATTTTATGTTTTAATGATTAAGATAAATTAGAAAATCTGTGAACCAGTCTTAGTATTATATTGAAATATTTCTCTAAACACTTTTTTGTCCAAATTATTAATTTAATTTCTATGAACTTGATAAATATTCAGTTTGACTGAAGCCACGTAAGAGGCAATAATGCACTTGTGGAAATATTAGATTAAGTATATTTAACCTCAGTATATACTTCTTGTGTACTATAGAGAATATTTTACTCACCAAGAGCTTTCAAAAAGATCTACAATTCAGAGAAGCTGCATAACCTGTAATTCAGTAAAATACAAGCAACATATCCTCTAGTTGAAGTGAAAATAAAATCATAAAAAGACCTAATCAGACTTTTCTAATAGAACTTAGGAATATTTAGTACTTGAACAATGAACACCACGGAAGTCTCTTTAAACATATAATGTAGTGGAAAATTGAGATAAAATCAGTTTCCAGTGCGGCTGAAGATCACACTCCATCTGTTAGGTAATATCACATAATGCTGAAATAATTGAATGTATGACATTTGGAGGATCTTTGTTTCTCACACATTATTCATTTTGCAGGAGTGCCAACTTATGCTCAGGACTGCAGGAGACAAGAGACAAAATCCAATTATGTATGCCTTTTGAAGAGCAATGAAAAATACAGATAGTGAGCTAGTTCAGGAGATGTAAACATTCTTAGTATGCTAGAATGAAGCGCAATATATTGTGCATTATTCTACCTAGAGAAGGCTTGTAGCTGGGGAATTCCATTTGTCTGACAGGGCAATCTACGCAGAAAAGACAGGAGATGAACTCAAATTACAGAATGACAAAGTGAACTGGCAAAGTTTATCTATCTAGACAAAATCGTAATACAAGACCAATGTCTCCGTTTAATTTCCCAAAACATATCTTGTCTCCTTGTTTTTAAGGGGATATGAAGGGAAGTGGCAGTCTATATTCTAAACTCTTGTAAAGATTTTGTGGGGTTTTCTTTTTCCTTTGGAAATTCTTTTCTCTAACCATGCCCTTTCCTTAAAATATTGAGAACTATAGAAAAAAACCCTATGCTATTTATGGAGATGTTTGTATCATATATACACACATCTCCAGAAGCACATAACTGGAAGCTTCAAGTAAGTTTTCATGAAGGGTTTTAATTCAGGATCCATAATGTCATATTGCAAGTAAATTTAGCTAATAGGGATATTGAGTCGTATTCACGAAGGTCTTGAAGGCAGGAGAATGACAGACAAGTACTTTTCTTCTTCTCACAAGCTGAAAGTAAATGTCAAGTCAATTTAATTGTGACCTAGGGTAGAAATTATGCAGCCATAAAGATCACTAATTCTTTGCACTGGAAAGTCTAATACATTTTTATGTATTATCAATAAATCTACTTTAGTGAGGATTCCTGAAAGACTTCATGTAAGCTTTTAGTGCACTAAGGCTGACTGAACAGGTGCCTTGAAAATTCGTTGTCCTTCTCCCTGTAATACAAGTTTGAACTATCATAGCCAACCTTAGTTATGTGTTTAGAGCTATCAGGTCAAAACCAAAATATTCATCCTGCTGCAAGATGAAAAAGAGGTTGAGCAAACAATAAGAGGTAACTTTATTACTAAATATTCACCCAGAATAAAATATATGACTTACTATGTTGTTAATCAAAACAAACATCTTGGCTTTCCTATACATTAATTGGCAACTGATGACCAATTCCAAACACCATATATTTACAAACATTAGTACTGATTGTGAAAGTTTATTGTGTTCTAGTGGAATGGTTGTTATATGATACATTGGCACTACCAAAATAATACTATACTAGGACCCCCACTAGTATGGACCTCATTCATCAGAGATCTATACATTTAGAACGTTTTCTTTATAAAACAAATCAGGTTTATTATATTAGAAACAGATGTGGGAAAAAATTTTAGGAAGTAATTTCCTTCAGTGAGAGCTGTCTTTTAAATTAACCAATTTTACCAATGTTGATATTTGGATTATTAAATGTGTAAATATTTGCAGGTCTTTGCTATCTCTTTCACTTTAATGTGCTAACTGGAATTATTTCATGTGCAGTTTCCTCATGATTAGAAATGTGTGTACCATTAGAATGAGGGATTCTTTGGTTTTGTGTGTTTCTGCTTTATTCAGTGTATCAGTAATAGAAACCCTGCAGTTCCTCCTTGTCCTGGGTTGTAGTGTAGGATGTACACAAAGTATTTATTCTATCACCATCTTCATGAACTGTTGGAACCAGGTGGGGCAGTGTTCTTCCCAGGCCCCCTGCCTTTGGGCTGTCTTCTGCTAATGGCCCATCAATGCCTTGCCCATGACTCACAGGGAACTCCCTCCAGGAGTTATCTCTGTTTAATGGGCCATCAAGGACCCACTTCACGACTCATCATCCCATTGTGAGATGCTCCGCCCAGGAGGAGGAGCCAAGCATTCTCACCTGGATATAATCTGGGACTTGGGACAGTATAAGCAGCCCTTACCTACTGGATTCCCAGAGGAGCAGACCTACCAGACCTTTCTGCGGGATCACTGCTTCAGGAAGACCACCTCACCTGGATTGCTTCCACCATCCTGCTCAGGTTGTATTCTGACTCTGTCAGTGGTCTTTTGTATTATTGCATTTATTTTATTTTATTTTACCTTTTAACCTTTATTAGATTGTATTTCTGACTTGGAGCCTCTCACTTGTTTTGCTTTCAAACCATGACACTCCTGAATTCCAAAACAATGACTTTCAAAAAAGCAATCACTGCAGTGGCTAACTGTTTTTCTCATAAGGTTTCATGAGTGTTTGCAAGGGGGATTCAGTTGTCCTGATTTCTCTTTTTACTAGAAAATTGAATTTGGTGCTTGGACAATTACTGGCTGTATCTTCACAAAGAAACTCACTGAGCTCAGGCGCAAGCACTACTTTATGATGAACTTCAGCTTTTAAATATTTGCAGGCTTGAGTCAAATATCATATTCCCAGTTTAGGGGCATGATCAGAGAGACAATGCAGGACTCACCAAAGGGTATGGATGAAGACAAACGATTTGCTGGAAGAAGGAAGTCTAACCCGCCTTGATTGAGCTTTGTTCCACCATTCAGTTTCAGGGTTAGGGAACATTATTTTGCTATTTGGGATGTGACACTTGGGTAGAAAGATGCAGAGTGAGCTGCAGTAAGTCCAGGGTAAAATGATGGTATCTATTCTGACAGAAGTTAAAAGAATAAGGGATTAAACCTGCTCTAAGCTGCTTGTGGCCAATGGAAAGGACTTCTGCAGAGCAGGGTCTGTGGAAAACATCCTGAGTAATCACTGATCACCAAGAATACTGTATCAAAATCTGCTGCCTCTGCTGAGCTGTGCTATGCAGAAGGAGAGCAGACATTGCCTGTGTTGTGGATATTTTCACAAGAATGGGATCTGGTAAGTCTGTAAACATTTTATCACCACTTCATACTTGCAAGTTTTACATCAGTGTTGTCTAGCCCTGCAGCTGTTTTGAGACATGACTGAAATGCACCTGAAGGAGCTGAAAGGCCACCCACGGATGCTTCAGTTCTCATTCTGAACTTGAGGCTCTTGTATTACCCTCAAATTCTGCTGCATCTTCCTCAATTTATTTATATTGTCCATTTAGGAGGGAACTAAAGTAAAGTAGATTAAAGTAAACACAAAACCAGATTTGACTTATTTAAACTACTGTATTTACAGTTCCAAGGAGGAACCTGCAGGGTAGGCATTAAACAAGTACTGAGGTGACAACCTTATCCATTATCAGTAAGTCTCTACTTCTGGAATAAAAATAGGCATACATACTTTAGACTGCTGAGACTATATCCAATGTGGTTAAAGGGGGAAAAAATCCCCAAACAAAAATATTAAGAATATCATGGACAGTTAACACACACACTGGAAAATAGGATGAATGAAATGGAGCTGACAACATAAATTTTGACTCAAAACCAAGAATTTCATTAACTGTGAAAGTGCAGTGAGATCATTAATAACCAATAGCAGTCAGAAAGTACTGCAGCTCTAAATGGTATTAACATTTTCATTAGTTTTGTGACATCAAATGTGTCCTGAGGAAAGTCTAGAGACTTAGTGTAGGCAACTTATGCGTTGTTTTTTGGATGTTCAGACAGTAATTTTTAGATGGTAATTGACTGCGGAATGTTTTGTATTCTTTTTTTAAATCAAGGTGCATTACCATTCATAATCATCTTTTTAATGTTATTCTTCATTAGAAGAGTACTAAATAAGTTACTTGTGCCTTCTGAAAGAAATTACTTTTACAAGGTAAATTCCCATCTATAAGTTGGTTATGTCAGGTACTTTCTCTACATGTATGCATTGAAAGTGTTTTATATATTTCAGACATACATAAAGCACATAACTACAAGTACACTAAAGTTGGTAAATGTCATATTCAGAATACCCTAATGTTTTTGATGCCTTTTTATGATATTTAGAGCTTTTTTCTGTGAAAACCTAAAACTGACAGAATTCTTCTGTCTTCACTCTAAAGGATATACACTTCCATTATTCACTTTGCATTAATATAAGCCCTAAAGATTATATGCAGCTTAATTTCTGTCAGTTATTTAATATTCGGTCAAATAGGGTGAATTCAGCTCCACTCAAGAGAAAAGAATAAGTTTTAGATTGAAAAGGAAGAATGAGAATGATTTTTGTCAGACAGTTAGTCTTAGTCATGTTGTTAATGGCAGCAATTCATCCCCTGTCAATTAATTCTATAAATACACTAATACTCCCAAGTTTTTGAGACTCCAGTTAGAATAGGAGATGCATTACTTCTGTCATGTGTACAGTAAACTCTTTCAGAGAGATGGATAATTTCTTGGCTCAAAGTTAAACACTGAAAAATTAGAAATGTCCTTACTAAATGTTACTTTTGCTGTCACTCACAAATGCAATATTTTTCATTCCTATCAACAAGTAATTTCATGGTTATTAAAACAGGAATTAATCTGTGTCAAATGACACTTTTCTGTATTTCAAGATATGGTGGCAAAAAAAAGTATTTTTATTTAGTGCAATACTGAAAGTCTTCCATAGTCATAGTATGATCCATCATTACTGGAGAAGAAAAAAGAATTCTGTGACATTTTCTCGTGTGACTGGTTTAGGGTTCAGTGGACATTTATGTTATAAATTGCATTCTCTGTGAACTCATAGATCATATAATTTGGACTTATGATGAGCAAATTTTGAGATGGCAGATCACCTATATTTGCATGTACCCACACTGGGGCAAGCCCAATTTAAAAAGTGCTGGAAACTCTCCAGGCCAGGGATGGGTGTGAAATGCAGTTAACAACTCTCCTGCAATGCCAATTATAGATTCCATATTTCTTCAGCTCCAAGCCTATGTGTAAAACCTGATCAATGGTAAATCCACCTAGAGTGGTTCCTCTTTAATGTCAACAGTGAAAATCGTGAATCATCAAGTCATCCGTCACTTACGGCTATCCATCATTCCAGCCTCAGAATTACCCCAGGAAGATAACAGAGGTGTAATGCCAAAGGGTCTCTCAGTCAAGAATGACAAGACATTTAAAGTGTCATCATTTATATTACAGTGATGAAGAAACTCTGCAGAAGAGGGAGAAGTGGGGGAGAAAAAAGAGCTTTGTTCCAGGTGTATTTGTGTAACAGAGGTATGCCAACAGTTTTCTAGATAACTCCTGTCTCTATCAGTACTCTTCTGTTGCTCTGTCCTAAAAGCACTGAAGTTTGAAACAAAAGGTGCTTGAAATTCACTTGCTTATCATCTAGATTCACAATGCATGGGCTGGTTTTTACCCCAGGATCTGGTGTTCCTACAGGCAAAGAATTTCAGTTTTTACCAACAGGAAAAAAAGCTTTCTTCATAAAACAACTAAAAGATTTTTTAAGAAAAGGACCAATTTTTTTCAGTTCTAAATACTAAAAAAAATTTGAAGAAAGTTCAGAGTAGCATACCTTGATCTCTCAAAACTGTGAGTTCATTTTTTTCATAAGAAATAACATTTTAAAGGAATATAACTTAATTTGTGCTGAGTTAAAAGTTTGAATCAAAACACAGTGCTTTGAAATTAGTAAAGCAGTTATTTTACTTTGACCTGAAATTCATGGTTTACATTTTTGAATTGAGGATTTTTTTTCCTCTTTTACCATTTTATTTCCTCCTCAGCTTTACTCTTTGATCATGAGTTGGATGCTTGAGCAGCAGTTTTGGAAAACCTTCACTCCTCAACATTCATGTGATGACAGTTTCTTGAACATGAGTGGTGGTGCTGAGTAAGAGTAAATGAAAGATCTCTATAAATTACATTTCAATCATGTTAGTGTTTGTGCAACTATCCACGATTTTGGCAATGAAATGCAAGCCTGTGTCTAATAAATCCAGTGAAGTCTTTAATCTTTCCTGATGAAATGTCAGTCAGTCATAATAAATGGAATAGTGGACAGTCATCAAATGAAAATAAATATGCAGTATGCTCTGGAATAAGGTGATCAGTTTCATTTTAATCTCTGACATCCTAATGAGTTAAACACCTCTATGACCTGTCCTGTATGTAGAAAGGGTACTTCTGCAAATATAGATATCTGAAACATCAGCATTTACAAAATACAAATTAGGCAGTAAAGTAATTGTCTAGCTGAATTCTACTCTACTTACTGGGTTTGATTTCTAATACAATAAAACATTACTTGCTCCTGAATAATCCTCAGAATAGCTCTTAGGTTTAATTTTTAATATTAGTGGGAGTTGATATGAAAGCAGATCAGAGCCTCAAAGAGGCTTTTGCCTGATTCTGATGGGACGCTGATCAAGGATCTGATGTACTTTTTAACTTCTGTCTTTTTGCATTAACTGTATGGTGAAATTTGAAAGCGAAAATCTCTATTGAAGAAAATACTAGTACTCAAATGTTTCTTGTCTTCTACAGAAGGCCAAATTTCTACACAATATATACATATATATGCATTGAGGTTTCAGAAAACCAGAAAAATAAGCAAGCGAGTAGATAATGAGAAACCTCTGTACTGTTTGAGAACAAATGTGGTGACCAACTTTAAAAAAGCAAACCTCTGAGCAAAAGGTGCTAATTATTTCCTTGGGAAAACTTATCTGCATAAGTCATATGCATTAAGTTGGTGATGTGAAGTGCAAAAGGCAGAGTGCTATCAAGGTTTGACATTTTCACAAATACTTCTTTGTCACTTTTAGAAGGTTTTACTATTCCACTTAGGTCAATAAAATAACTTGATCCATCGTAGAATGCTTTATTCTGCTCTATTTTGCACATAGTACTATGAAAGAAATGTGTACAAATGCTAGAGATGGGAGGAAGGTTTTAATGTAGAACTCAGCTGTGAATGAACCATAGTGAAGTTTGGGTTTGAGTTTTGTATTGTCTGCAGGAAAACTTCAACAGATCAGTTAAAAAAGATCAGATGAAGGTTCTGCAGAGTGGTGGCATACTAAATTATCTTGACTTTCAAGTTTTAAAGAAATTGTTTACACAAAAAAAACCGCTCAAGTTAAGGTGTTAGGAACAGATGCCCCTTGTCTCACAGGAAGCCTGACAGAACATTAGCATTTTTTATTGCATTTGGACTGTCACAGTAAGATGACAGATCAATATTTCAACTCAGATTTTTTGATCTGGTGCAAGGAGTTCTAAAGTCAGACTTAATGCATTGTCAAAACATAACTTCAGGGTGACGTTTCTGGCCCTGTTAGGTTCATGGCCCTGTGAAAAGTCAGTAAACGGTTTGTAAGACATTTAAGTCTTAATCACCATCTCTAAATGGATCTGTCTTTGGTAAGTCTCGAACATAGAAGGTACCAGAATTAGAAAAAACAGGTCATATGAAAGAGAATAACAGAAGAAAAAGACACATGGGTAAAGTAACACTGCAGACCTAAAGAATAACATTTTAAGAGAATTCAGTAAAGGATTCCCCAGGGTCATGGACAGAGAAATGTCACACCTGAAATGCAATAATCATTCTGATACGTGGACAGTCAAAAGTGGTCAGAGGCGATGCAGGAGATCTTGGATGATTTGAAGAAACCCATATCCTGAGGCTGCAGGACCTGATAGTAGATTATTGTCTCCTAATGTTGTTTATATTATGTTTATATTGTTATATAATGTTTAATGTTTGCTTATACTAAACATAAAATGGAATAAAGAAGCAATTTTAAGGAGTGCTTAAAATAATAATATCAACTCTTATGTCCATATGAAAAAAGTACTTACTACTACCAATAATACCTGAAAGTACTGTAAGTCAAATTTACTACAAGAGTAGTTTCCGTAATATTTGGGGGTTTTGGCATGTTATGCATTATTACCTTCACTATTTTCCCCTTTCCATTAAAAATTTTATTTCCCTTGTTTGCAGTAGATAAAAAAAGAATGTACACTTATTAATAGTCTTAATATTTTGTTTTGCTTTTAGATAATATTAATAGAAGGACTTATAAAAACCTGAACCTATTTTAGCAAGTGCATAATATCTTGTTTCAATTGATCATGTCCATGGAAATTAGTATGAAATCCCCAAGAAAGGACATCTTATTTCATTCCTGTGGTAAACTACATATGTTTCTGTAATAAGGTAGAACAATGATTGTGTTAATTTTTTCTGACTTTTAATGAATAACTGAACTTTTCTGATAAGGTTTTCTGTTGGTATTTACATATATAATTTTATCTCATGTGACTTTTTATCTCTGTTCAACAACAATTCACATTAAATAAAAAAGATTTTTTTATTTTAATGTTAAATATATGCCTGCTTTTCTGTGTGCACACTAAAGACTTCTCCTATAAGACAAGAAAAAGCAAATTTTAAATGTCATAATCATCAAAATATTATTGGACAAACATCTTTAGATGAAGTTTCAACGTACACATTGAATTGCGCAGGAATGAGAATAGCCATTTAATTTCAAATAGCAAAAATTTCAACAGCCATAAATAAATCAATCTCAAAAGACAATACTTATAAAAACTATTTCAAATTGACGAATGAATGGTAAAAATTTACTTTAGATTTCAGATAAACTGGAGCCTGGGATAATTCTGCCTGAAGTCTTCTGGGACAGGATCTGGAGCTGAGTTCTCAAAACTGGTTGATGTCAGGTAATGACATTAGAAACATCCAACAGTTAGAGGAAAATGGCAGTTAAAGCAAACCATGAGCCCTTTGCTGGGTGACTGGAACCATTTTTTTCCTCAAAGACTAGGAGATGAACTGGAGTTTTACTATTCATTTGCATTGTGACCACTTTCATTTGTCTGATGAATTAGACCGCTGCAGCCTCATTGACTTTTTAGGCTTGAACATGTATAAGATTGGTCACTTAGTGGTTAATCAAACATTTAAATTTTCCCCTCTCACTTTAGGGTTCCTTTGCTGCTGTTTTCTTTAATTTTCCACAACAAAAATAGGACAGAAGCTTGAGAAGGCTGTTCTAGCCACTGTACTGTGAAATCTGTGAGTGCATTTGTTTGTACATGCCAAACCCCAGATATGCATGTGCAAGTATGCAATTACATCTTAACCTGTCTGGTTAAGATGCCTGTTTTTCTACAAAGAAATTTCCAATGTTAAATTCTGCGAAATTCAGCCAGCGAATAAAATCTGTGATAACTAAAAAGGCTGCATTTGATCATGGTCAGCAAAGCTTGAAACATTCTGTCATATGAGGCTAAGAGATGTCTTGGAATTTGGTTTTCTCATCTATGCTCACTACTTTTTAGGGCATCACTGTTCCAAATACATTATCTTCCTCTGTAAGAAGCTGAATTCACACTTCCTTTACATATAATTTGCTATAAAAGTGAAAAGAGAAAAGAAAAAAAAAGAAAATTTCTCCTCCATCTCACGAAGCTGAAATTTGTACCTACTTGACAGCTAAACACTTTTAATTCTGCCAAGTTTTGTACAGGAGTTTTGGGCAGCTCTCTTCCCATCTTTTCTGAGATAAATGCAGATTTCAGTCTTGTATTTTAAGGGGTTATTATTGATTTCTTTTTGAGCCACCTGATCTAAAAGCTCTGAACAGTCACTGTTTCAGTCATAAAAAACTCTTTCCTAGAAACAGCACTGACTGATTGAGGATGGTAACTGTGAAATAGTGTGTCCTTCTCTCTGAACTGTGAAGAAACAACACACATATGTGGACCATAGACAGGACATTGTATTGCACCAAAGTCCTGTTTAAAAACAGCTTTGGGGTAGTAGGCAAGCCCAGTAAGTCTTCCTCTGAGAGCAATCAATCTCTTCATCTGATTTACATTCGCCATATATGCACTCTCTACCTTTTTTATCTTTGGAGATATTAAATGATGTGGTGGTCTTCAGATCCACAGAACAGTGAATGACTTCTTAAAATTGTTTTATCTGGTTAAGGCTAATATTTGTTGTTTAGAGTTCTTGGTCACTGATATAAAGTATTTCAGTGGAAGGTCTGATAATACAGTGGAAGAAGCTGTTCCCAGAAAAATTAATATATTCATTTACCTTTGTCTTCATCACTTCTATTGATTGATGAATGAGGTTTCTCAACATCTCTAGTTCAGTTTTCTTACTGCAGTCACTCTGACTTACTGTCTTCCTTGTTTATCTGCTGAAATGACTGAGGTGTGCATCACATCTTATGGACTGTAACCTCCAGCTCTGGCTCCAAGCTGGAGTAGGTGAGCTTTGCTATACTTTCCCCCACAGTCCAGATGTCTCTTCAGACAGCACTACTGCTTTCTTTCCTCCATCTGTTGCCTTTTTTTTTTTTTTTTTTTTTTTTTTTTTTTTTTTTTTTTTTTTTTTTTTTTTACAGAGGAAAACAGTGTGTGCCAGTGGATAGTACACACTGATTTTACCTTCACAGTACTGGCTGGAGTGTGTGCCAGGTCAGGGCTGTGGGGACCATTGTACAGTACACCTGAACCACAGTGTTACTGCCAGAGGCACTTATTCTGGTTCCCATAATTATAAACATATTAGTTGCCTTCGTCAAGAGGCCAATTAATGGCTGCATCATCTGGTATTCTGAGAGCAACACATCACTTTTCACATTCTGCTAGTATCAGTTTCCTTCAAAGGCATTAGTGGTAAGTATCGCTAATAAACCCACCTCTTTAATTTGTGTCCTAATGCTCTCTAAGTAAAACAGAAGACAGTGATGCAAATATAGGAAGAAGAGCTCACTTAAGCTGACTAAAATCACTGGAGATATGAACCCTTACAAGCAAACTCAATGCTTGTCAGTTTGTATCAGCCTCTGATCTGAGAACACCAGAAATAACACTTATATGCTCTTTTGACAGTCTCAGCTAGCTGAGTTTTCAGCAGCCCATATATGCCTGCCATGAGTTTGGACACAGATGAGCAAACTTGTTTGTCCTTCCCCTTGCTGTTGTCACACACAATCAGGCCCTGTGAAAATTCACTTGTCATAAGCAATTCAACTTCTGCTGCACATATCAAGGTCTGCCACTCAGGGTTATGTGCTGTCTTTAGTTTCCTCATTTGTCTAGAGCAAACTACAGGTACATTCACCAGTTTTTGTGTTGCATTTTACACCCCTACACTAGCAAGAAAGGATTGATCCAGGTGTAAAGCTAGTACAGTGCTGGCAGGAGTCCCTGGCCACGGATGGTCTACCAGGGAAAAGCATTTGCAGCTGCCCAGAGCAGTCCAAACCTGCCTGTGCAGACAACTGCACACACTGGTGACCAGTGCAAACTCAGGAAAAAAACCTCTAAGCCTTCAAAAACAACAGGAGCAAAAGCAGAGAGGGAAAATGCACATGTAAGGTCTCTTAAAATTGTTTACATTGGGAAAGAACCTTAAGGTCATCAAGTCCAACCATTAACCAAGTACTACTGCCAAGCCTACCACTAAAACATGTTCCTATGTATTAAATATACACATCTAAATACCTCCAGGAATGGGGACTCAGCCTCTTCTCTGGGCAGCCTGTTCCAGTGCTTAACAACCCTTCTTGGTGAATATTTTCTAAATATATATATACCTTAACCTCCATGGAGCCTGTTGAGGTTGTTTCCCTTTATCTTATCACTTATTACCTGGGAGAGGAGACCAACACCCACTTGGCCACAATCTCAGGAAGTTGTAGAGGGTGATGAGGTCCCCCCTTGAGCCTCCTTTTCTCCAGCTTAAATAACCCCAGCTCCCCCAGCCGCTCCTCCTACAACTTCTTCTGTAGATGCTTCACCAGCTTCTTCTAAGTATTCTTTTCACCAGACTTCCAGTGGTGCTCTGATAGGGATTAAACCTGGCTTTGGGCTGAAAGCAGCTCACTCAGCAAAATAGTCACTACTCGTGCAGTGGAGAAGTAGAATTTAAAGCAGTTTATGCCAGCCTTCTCACATTTTCCTGTCATTTAGTTGGTCTGCTATCTCTCAGATTTGTAATTAGATGTAAATCAAAACCTCTGGATTACCACATTCTTCTCTCTACTCTTCGTCTACACAAAAATAGTCAATGCTGACTTCAGTTTTTGATACATTTTGGTAATCAAGGCTAAGGTATTTTCCTGGGCACATAGACATAGCTGGGCCATCAGCAGCTATACCAGGGCACTGCCTTACCTAGCACCTGTGTCTGCACTGTGCATCCCTTCAAATTCACTGGTTTTCTCCCCAGTACCTCTTTACTGGCACAGAGTGCTTTCTCTCAGCTTCTGATAATTCTCACAGGAAAACAGTCACTAATATAAATCTTACTGTGAAACATCTGTTCTATAAATAGCCTGAGGATTGTCTTATGTGACATTTTTATTCTATAAACTGAAATATGAGGCTTTCTTGACACATATATCTCAATGGTTACTAGCTAGCTACGTATTTGATGGCTAGTGGATCAGAACTGCTAAATGTCATCAATTATCATTAATCATGTCACTTATTAAGCCAGAACAGAAACCAAATATACACAAATATTTTTCCCTGTCATATACTCAAGCAATTGCAAGAGGATTAATTGAGGCTTTTGAAAGCAACCTAGAAAATTTTGTGGTCTTTTTTACATTTTAAAGTTCCAAAGAAATGAAAAGCAAAATTAAATGTCTGGCAGTATGAATTAACAATAGATGCAACTTCTGAATAAGCAGAATTAGAAGAAAACAAATAGAATTTCTTCATAGTAGCAAGCCTTTTCAGTTTATCCTCTACAGTAGATTTTTCATTACCTGGTATTCATTCTCCTTACTCCTTTGATCAGGCTGTCCCTTTTATCACCACAATTTTGTGGATAATGTCAGATCCCATATTTAACCAGCCTTCTCAAATTGTTAAAGGAGTGTGACTGAACTTTTCCACCATGGAAAAAGAATAAAAATAAATTGTTCATTTTTGGTCTTTCAGCCCTGTTAATGGACTAGAGGGAAGGTGTTCTGTGGCATTAAGAAATGCTCCAAAAATTCTTTCAAAGAGAAAAATAAATTTATCTGTCAGGTAATTAATTCATGAATTGTAGGCTATGCTGTTATGCAGACTTTTCAGTCCATATCTTGACTTTCTGATTTTGCTCATTGGCCCAGTACCATCTACTCTAAACAGTTCTCTGGCCCTGTTGATTTTGCTCCCAAAAGTGAAGAAGCAATGGGTTCCTGGCAGGTGAGAAAACAAAGATTGATTGCAGCAAAGTATTTAAACTTCAGAAAACAAGAAGCACCTTTCAATTTGTATCAGCGATCCAAGTAGCTCAGTACACAGTCATCAACCCACCTTTCTGCTACTGGGTTGGCAACTAAAAACAGATAGAAGCAGAGCTTGTGTGCATGTCCTCTTATGATGAGCAAAAAAAGAAATAGCAGGTTTTTTTCTTTCTTGTACTAATGTCTTTTGCAGAATCAATATGTGATATCCTTGAGGAGCCCTTCCACATGCATGGAAGGGACTGACAGCTTCCATTCCAGGATCTGATGGACAGTATTTGAGAAACAGGTTGAAATACATGCTTTTAGGCAAGACAAAAAAATGAAAATTCATTCCTTCCTAAAGGATCCTTGCAGCTTGGTTATCTACATGCAGATATCGTTATAAATTAGATGAATTATAAAACTGAAATAATAACAAGGATCTGATTTCCTCATCATGTCAATGGGATGAAGGAGGAGAAATCTTTCCATTTGAGGCAACTGTAATATTTTCATAGGCTTAAAAAGACAGAAAGATAGACTGCTGATCTTTCCCACATCTCAGTCCAGTATTTACAACTGACAATAACCAAATGATATTTCCTTTATATATTATATTTGCATTATATTTGCAAGAGGAAAAAAAAAAAGTATGATTATACTATTTCTTTACACTGCTGGAATGTTGTGAGCAGATGCTGCTTACTTTTTTGTATGTAATCTCTAAAAAAAAGTGGTGTTTGTGGTGCTCCAGGAGGCGGAGACTGCACAGACACCATGGTGCAGGCCCAAGCAGAAGCCAACACTCCAGTGGAGTGCTCAGGGCTCAACAGCATCATGAGTCTGGGCAGGCATTTCCAGCATCAGCAGTCATCACTGAAGGTATGAGTCCCTGACACGCCTCCTACTTCACAGTAAAGATGTGACATCACTATCACTGAGTTACTGGGTGGAAAAAGGTCCATTTTTTCACCACTCTTAAGGTCTATAAACTAAAAAGTCCTGAAAATTTGCCTCCTTGTTTCAGTTTAATAGAAAAAATCATGCTGTATAGACATGCGTTTCAATTTCAGATGCACAGATTATTTTTTTTCATACAAATACTATATGCATAATACATGACTATTTAAGGCACATCTACTAGGAGAGCATAATTTAGCAAACCTGTCTTGTTATCAGTTGGAGGTACAGTAGTGCATATTTGATGATACTTCTGACTACTAAAAAGGTTTCATCTCAATTTGAAGTTTATTGGATGTACTTTTCATTGTCTTAACTCAATTTTTTTATTTACTTGGAAGAAAGATTCTGCATGTAGATTAACTTCTAAGTGTGTCCTTTTTACAAGAAAAATATCTAAATTCTTTTATATTTTGGGAAAAAAAGAGAAAAAAGTCATACCAATACTTCCTTTTTGGTTCCTAAATGCAAAATCATCCATGAAGACATTAGAAAAAGCAGCTACAACTAATGCAATGGGTTGCAAGCCATCCTTGTATGCTGAGGCCAGGAGCTGCCTTGCTGAATGTGCTTGTAATTGTATAAAATCCAGGTGCCTTTTTCAATCATACACAGGAGTACTTGGAGGTAGTCATAATGTGCTCAGGATTCATTTAGAAACACTATATAGCAAACCACTCAAGAACTAGCATGACTCAGTGTCTGGGAGGTGTTGTTCTACCCTTTTGTTCTCTAGACTGAACCTGAGCAGTGTGTTGCAGCAGCTGATTCATTTAATTTAAAAATACAGGCATGTTAAGGAGATCTGTTCAAATATGCAGTGTGTAAAGATTGATTAATTCAAGATGTTTGAATTTAGACACGCTAGTAGCTGTAGTAGCCCTGTAATTAGGATCATACAGGGTCTAATTTGTCTTTGATTAAGTAGGTCCTCAGTTAAAAAATCCCATGAATATGCACATGGAAAAAATCACACACTTTTTCCTTATCTAGATATTTTCAAGCACATAAAATATATTACTTAATTGTTGTGTAACCCTAACGCCTTTTTGCCTGCATATTCTTAATGACTTTTTTTTTTTTTAATCACAGAAGTGTGGTATCAGGAAAGTTTCTTGTAAAAATAACAAATTATCATATTTCCTGACCAACAGTCGTGAGTGTTTAAATCACAGCAGATCCTCATCAAACTTGCACTGTTGATAATTAGAGAATAATGCAGTTGATCTAATCATATTTTTTTCTTCAAAATTTATGCAAATATGGCTGGTAGGGTGTATCATATTATTGAAGCATTCAGAATTGTAGTTTGCCTCACCCCATGCTCCTAGATGACTCATGCCAGGCTGTCCATGAAGATTAACTGCCTGCAAATTTGGAGCATCCGAGTTTGGAGGCCAGGCAAAAAAAAAATGCAGACAGAGGATGAACAACCAATGCATTCAGTGCTATCTGTCCTTACAAATAATTTTGGGAATTAATGCACCATTGCAAGGGACATGTGAATTGGTGGAATGGGTAGGACACATTTTCCAAAAATCCATTAGAGAAAAATTTGTTTTTAAACCAGGCAAAAATTATTGCAGTACCAAAGTATTGTGTGAAGACAGCTTTTTTAGCCTGACTGGTTGATTTTACTGAAGCATAATTTTGCCACAAAACTCAGAGTGAAGATTCACGAAGCTCAGATTTTGGGATCCATGTCGCAAAATGCACTTGTTTGGACACTGTACCTGAAACATATCAGCAGTGCAGTAAAATATTTCACTGAATTTTATAAAATAAGTTCCAAATACTGCATCATATCTAGTTAAGGTAGCACAAATTCTTGCTTTCTGTTTATAGCAGTAATAAGTGAACTCAATGACTTTTACTCTATCACAGCTATTTGTTAAATCCTTCCTTTCCTGTGCCCTGTCTACATTTCTTGTCTTTATGCAAGATACTCATGTTGCATAATTTAGTGCTGGGGTCATGACAAATTAAGGACATAGACAAGACAAGATACACAAATACAGTCATAGCTTGTACTATACTAACTTGAAAATTAAGCTGTCAGGAACAGAAAAAAGTCCTTTCTCATGTTCTGTCTGCAGAAATGTTTGCCTAATTTTCTAACTTTTATTCCTACTTTCAGGCACATCTTCACACATGATGATTTCTGCTTAAAGTATCAGAGTGTTACTCATTCTCTTTGAATTGAAAGAGTTCAACCTATGTAGCACTCTCTATCATCTCAAAGATTAAAAAACCAACCATGTAACTACAAGCCTTGGCTTGGGCTTGTGTTCCAACATCACTGTTGGAGAAGTACCAGAACAAAGTTTCAAATCATTTTATGAATCAAGAAAAGAGAGAAAATACCTTAAACAGATGTCTAGCATTGCATTCAGTTGCTGGAAAATTGCCACCATCACTACAAGGGATAAGAATAAACCTTTTGTTTACACTTAAAGTAATGCCAATTGGAACTTCCTAAAACCAGCAGGATAGAGGAATAATTTTTGTGTAGTCTTCTAAATAAGAATGCTAGAAAGAAAATGTAAAAAACAAAAAACAACCCCCCAAACTTAAAAGAAACAAAGAACCGTGGTTTAAAAAAACCTGAAGAGTTAAATAAAGAGCTGAAACTCAACTGACTCTTGAAGACGAAAAAGGTTAAACATGTAGGAAGATCAGTACTTCAAAGATCCTCAGGTGATTATTAAAAATATAATACCCAAACAAAGCTGCAGTGAAGCACAAGATGGTATTATAAATACACATATGTATGTGTGTATAAAAATGTACAATACAAAATAAAAGAAAAAACCTAAATTCATCCACAACAGAAAAGTTTTAACACTCAGAAATTACTGAACTCTAGTCACTACAAGAAAACCCTTAGGTTCATATAATGAACTGAAAACCCAAGGTAGGAGTCCACTTTAAAAGACAACACTTTAGTGAATAATTTGTATGAACTATTCCTAATGGGACTACAAAAGTAATTAAAAACATAGCCCTTTTCATTTTGCTTCATAAAAGCTGCTTATCTGCTGAAAAATTCATGGTGGTCCATACAATCATAAAATCCTAACACCAACTACTGCAAAGGCAGGATATTTTTTAATTGTTCCTTAAGTACTTGCTTGAGAAAAACCTCATCAAGACCTTGAATAGCAGCTGGAATAGACTGATTTTGGGTAAAGTTTGAGATTTTTCTTCTTTCTGCTCCTTTTTTTGATTTACATTCTCTTTTACTTAAATGCTGCTCTTTCATACATGTGCTTGCCAGTTTACAAGACAGAATGTATCTATTTGCTTGATGAAACTTTCTGTTTACATTTAAAGCTCAGGTAGTATTTAATTTCTTTGGGAATACAGTGGATTTGATAAATTGGAATTGTCTTTTCCATCTCTCTAGAGGAAGAAAATCCAAATAAGTGCTAGGTACCCAAAATAATTTTGAGTCCAAAGACCTGCAATGATTTGAGTCTGTACAAGGACCAGTTACACCAAATAAAGGGAGAACATCAAATAAAAGGAAAAATTTCCTTTTGGTGTATGCTCTGATGTTATTTGTAGCAGGGGCAGGCACTGGCAAAGAAAGGGCTCTAAAACTAAGCCTGCTAAAAGTTTTGGTATCTGTAAAGAAAAACTGGACCATTTCTTTATGACAATACTCAAGGCTTGACATGTCTCATAACTAGGTTTCTTTTACTCTTGTGCTATGGAATTTTTTCTTCCTTTTTCCTCCAATGATCAAGTTTTACATTTAGTTTATTGGTGAAGATGACCTCTACTTCTTGGCAAGAGAATTTGCAAGATAAACAGTCATTAATACTAAAAATCAGAAATGTTTGTGTATCTTATTTCACACTTAAGTTTTCTCTGGCTTTTCTCTGGCTAGTTGTTCTTAAACCTGCATCCTGCCTCCACACTCCCATATGGTACTATTTGTCCTTCTGATAACCCTGGGGTAACATTGAAAATTCTCCGAAATTAATTATCTTCACTTTAATTCCCTGAAATGAAAGAAATAAATGGGAATTTATTTGTGATGAAGTCATTAATTACTAATTCAAAAAATCCAAAGCAAAAGGGTGCACCACCCCCTAGTAATTAAAATAATAGGTTTTCCATTAAGATAGACTGTGCCAATTTATGTATTTACTCAGAAAAATTTCCTACAGTTTGCAAATAAAGAATGCATTGCACTCCTGCAGAGTGTTCAAGAACAAATACAGATAAATCCTTGACATTCGTTTTAAAGTAAAACATTTAGCAGTCTGAGAAACTTGCTGCTGGAGATTATAAAAGTCTATGACTATCATTCTGAATTCAGCATGATATTTACTAGTTTAATTTGTGCATCTTACGGCCATAGCTGTATATTGTATCTTTTCAAATGGTGGAAACATATATAAACAGTTAAACTAGCAATAGGCTGCAGCATAAAACAAACCTTTCATTTGGAAATCTAGCTAGTTCATTTCATCAAAATATAAAGTCTGCCTCTCTTTGCATCTTTCAAAATGTGTTTCCATGTGCTGCAATTTACCATCCTGTAATCTGTTTGGAAAAATAAAGTAATAAACCCCTAGTTTGTTTTTTCTCTAATGGTAGCTATGATTGTCTCAAGAGGGTGCTTCAAAAGCTTGGGGGACAAAAATTGTCTTGTAAAGATATACAGACAGAGCAAAGTGTTAATTATTGGATGCTAATGGATGAGTACTATTCATAACGTACTTTAAGACTGATATTTTATGAAAAGAATGGTCTTTCTATGGGTACAGTGGTCAAAAATAAAAAGCTATAGATGTCATTTTTAATTACATATTATAGAGAATAATTGTAACATCTTGCACAGAGTAATAGATTAACTGCTGAATTTACTGGCTGTAGCATACAGTCATTGCTGTCTCCATCATCTATGAGATACACTGTTTTGTATGTGAGCCTCAGATATCTCTCTGAGAAATGCAATTCTACGGGGTATAGGCTTTGTATACCACCGACCCCAAACCTTTAAAAAATGCCACTGTTTTTTTTGGTCATTCATCAAAGCATGATAAAAATATGGATCATCAGCAGATGTTCTTCTGGGCTGCGGGGACCTTCTACAAATAGGTCTGAAGTTGATTTTCATTTGGTATTCAATAGGCGACTAGGTGGTATAGTGTACCTCTCTGCTTCATCCATCAGCACATAGCGGAGCAGCTACTACAATGTTGAACTTGTAATACTTCAGTCAAATCTGACCTAACAGGTCACATGTTTGCAGCAGGATAGTATACTTTTCAAGAAGTGAAATAGGAAAGTGTTGAGGAATGAATTGTTGAAGTTGCAGCCTTAAATCCCTAAGAAAGTCTATGTGAAGGCATAGAGAAGGTCCACGATGAAGTGCACTTTCCCTCTAACAGCCTTGCTCAGTGACACGCTTAGACTGCCAAGAGATCATTTACCTAAAGGAATAAAGATCACAGGTTGGTGGCTTTTCTTTTCTTTGTTTTCGTATTTGTTTTTTTGTTCTTAGGTATTCATAAATCAATATGCTCTGGATGTAACATTTGTGCTAATTTTTATTCAAAGCATGGGAAGGACTGCTACAGATTAAAACAGGCAAATCTGTTCCTCTGACAGATAATTACAGATTATATTGGTCAAAGACAGAACTAACTCTAGTAACTTTTCTTCATGAGATATAAGAATATTTAGAACTATCAATTAGCTATTGTCAGTAAACACATATACTCATATATAATGGAAGTTATTTCCAATGTACAAAATTTATTTTTCTATGTAGGCAACAGGTGTAATAATTAAATTTTCAAAATGAAGGTTTTTTTACTTTTTCCCTTCTGAATTTTCAGCATCTGTTTTCTAGCTAAATACCATTGACAGTATAGTGAAATAACAGTAGCTTTAAAATATTATTTTAAGAGTTAGGAGAAATGTTAACCTTTTGAAGGACTGTGAAATGAAAGGCTAATATGTCAGCACTGCAATATCTGAATAAAAATAGCTTATAATCTTGTTATAGCTTTAGCACAGGTAATGCTGTTTACTAGACCACAGCCACACTGCTTCCCTCATTGTTCTGTCACTCCCTGCAAGAGCCCAAGAGAACCATTTTCCTATCACTGCTGCCAAGAGCATGGCTTACCAACCATCCACAATCAAAAGAGGGATCAGGTCTGGGGTTCATCCTTCTTACCTGCCTGGCCCAGGACATGACCTCACCACAGAAATAAGAAGAAACTAAACTGAGAAAATGAATGCAGACTAAGAGCAATTTCTATGTCATGTGGGAGAAATCACGCCACAAATCATAGCTGTCCAGCTTCCATTCCCTTCCCTTACAGATCTATTGCTCTAATGAGTCCTATTAATATAAGGTCTTGCAGTCTAATTAATCTTCCTCCAGGACATTAGCTGAATAGCAATCAGAGAAGAAGCCTCACTGTTCTCTTCACCTGTTCTCTTCACACTTGGTAACTCTTAGGTACCCAGTTAGCAGAATTTTAATCAGGTCTTTCAAGATGCAAAATTTACAAAGTAGGTTGGGATTTAGGTTTTTTTTAAGCACCTTTTTTTTTTTTTTTTTTGAGACAGATGAGGGTTATTTCCCCTTCGTTAAGATGTCAATGGAATGCTGTAAAGTGTTTGGGTTTTTTAAAAAAAATTAACTATAGGCTATTTTTGTTCTTTTCAAGCTATTTTTCTGTGTGCCTTTTATTTTCTAAGTAGCTCATCATATAATTAGGGATAATGAAATGGTTCAGTCCCAGAAACACAAAACCAACAAAAAAAGAGAAGATCTCAGACCGTCTTGATTCTTTCAAAAGAGTAAAAAATGGATGATTTGTGAGACAGGTTAAAATAAACATTATACAGATTACTTTTATGCGTTTCAAGATAAACTGAAAAAACTACCCCCAGGCAGGATATTAAAGACTCTGTTTTGAAAAATGGACTTTTCTGTATTTATCCATTGAAATGAACAGATGCTCACTGAAACAAAGTGTTGCTGAAAACTGCTAAAGACAAAAGATGGAGAAACAGTCCTGTAAAGAGAGCTGTACCACTCTTTGACCTTCACCATTCTCAGGTTGAACAGCTGCTAAATAAATACATTATTCAGGAACAGCTAAACACAGTTTAAGTCAGCTTGTGTTTGATTTCAGATTTAGTTGCTAGTAGGAGGTGTGATGGGGGAACTGTATATTGGTTTTGGGCATAGCAGTCCTTTAGAGGAGACTGCAGGAGCCAGGAAGGCAGTAGACATGGATGTGCCACTGACTGTCTCTGGAATGTGTCTCTATGGTTTCTGCTGTCCCTGTCTCTCCTCTCCACAGAAGCTCTTTTTTACCTAACTGTCTGCTTGAGGCACTGGAAATTGCATTCAGTTCCAGGTGTCCACCTCTTTGCAGCTGGCACAGTTCGAGAGGCAAGCAGCGCCTGGCATTTCCCAAGCAAAAAACCTGGGGATTGATTGTATCCAAACATGATTAAAAAGTCTTTCCTAGCTCTGCATCGCTGGAGAGCAAATAGCACAAGAAGAATTTCAATTTAAGCCTTGATTATTAAAATGTTGCAGTTCTTAATTCTTATTTATGTTCCTTTCAAAAATTATTCAACTGCAATTTTCTGAAATGCTAAATGTTATCAAAGACATTCCAAATCATTCTAGTAATAGAACACTTCAGCTCCACTGGTTAGTATAGAAAGGATTGAAAGGGAAATACATAGAAACCTACACATGCCCTTAACCAAAATCCACTACTTCCCAGTAGTCCCGCTTATTAGAAATTGCCTTGGCGTGTTTCACAAATACATTTTAAAAAATCCCCAAAACCAAAAACAACTCAGCTCAATTGGCAATTGTAACAATAGTGTTTATCTATCTTGAGCCATTTTGTAACCACTACTTAAAGCACTATTATAAACTGAAATAAATCAGTAGAAATAATATCATGCAACAGGAAAACAGAGGAAATATGAACTTTCTGGTTCATATGAAAAAAAAATCACTTTATGTTTTAATATTAATTCAACTAATATTCATCCTTGTGAGGACACTATTCAAAGTAAATTTTCAGGTGTATATTGTGTTCTTTTACTGAACCTGTAGGTAACCTGTGGTGGAAACCTTTCCTGGCTAATGTATGAACTTTGACTCTAAGTACATTAACATTGATCAACAACTCCTAAAATTAATATTTTGATTGGCTTTTTCATTTGGGAAAGCTAAAGCAAAACTGCATCTGATATTTTTCATTTCTTATAAGAACACTATGGGTACAGACATATTTTTTGTGTATATGTATATGTTTTAAAAATGTTTATTTTGTTAACTTTTACTAAGACTGAGGAGTAAACCCTGTCCTCCATCTAAGCGGTCCATAAAAGATAAATAGGTTTTTGAAGAGAGTCTAACACACTAACATTTTGCATATCTTGCTAAAAACTGGCCATAATGGATCTAATCAGAAGTGGTATTTTGTACAATTTCCTTACCCAAAGGTAAGTGTGTATTTCCTTTTTTCACTGGAATGTCCTCACCTGACCAATTGGTAAGTGTAGCAAAAATCACTACTGGTTAATTTACATACTGGTGTTAATTTCTACAAGCAGGGTTATAAAGAGGAAGTGAACTGAAAAGAAAATAGAAGTATGATGAATGGCCAGTTAATATCACCGCAAGGAAGTGCTTGAGTCACCTCCCTGGAGGCATTTGAAAAATGTGTAGATCCACTTAGGGGCATGGTTCAGTGGTGGACTTGTCAGTGCTTGATTAGTGGTCAGACTCTATGTTCTTAAAGGGTTTTTTTTCCAAAAATGATATTGTGTTCCTTAATACACAGCAATCATTAACTTCATTCCCTCATTTGTGTACTTTTTCTCCATACTTTATTAAAAGAAAGCATTGTGAATACCCCTGTGTTTAGGAAAGTTGAGATAAACCCCAAAGTAGCTGACAGAAGTTTACACTTGTCATTCATATATATAACTAATAGTAATTCATAATGTATAATGTGATGATATAGTCATATTGAATGAATATGCACTAAACAAAAGAAACAGAATTATTAATTAAAATCATGCTTAAATGCTATAGATATATCGTATTGGAAGTAAATTTTACTTTAATTTTTTATTTTCCTTGGTTTATTTTGGTCCTTTCAAGTAATTTCTGCACTTTTGCCATTCACTTCAGTGACAAAAGACAGTGTCTTGCTGGGCAAGGTGATATTCCTAACCCAAAGAATTGTAGTAGGTCATTGCATGGGAAAAGAGAGGTGTCCTCCTTTAAAATAAAAAAGGGAAAATGTATTTATAACAAAGCACTACCAATCATGGCCCAAATACTAGCCCACTTCCTGTCAGTCTTTTGGTCCTTTTTTTCTCTACTTTCAAGCAAGAGAGGAAATCTCTTTGTTATTTGCCCAAGTCCTCCCCAACGCTCTCCAGCCTACTAGCTAGCTTAATTTTCCTGAGTTTGTACAAAGGAATTTGTGTTTTGTCAGATTAAGGTGTCTGTGTTGCTATTTCTGTGGGCTGTGAACTGTCCTGAACAGACATTAACTGGGCATACATTTTTGCAGAGAAATTGCTTTAAGTTGGTTTCATCTCATGGGCATAAAGTCTTTGAAACATACTGAATATTCTCTATAACTTCAATCTCTTCAGAATACACCAAAGAGTTTTACCTTTTACAGTTATAGATTCCTTATAGCTCTGTGCCCTACAGTAAAAAGGAGCACTTGGGAAGGGAAATTATGGTAATTCTGCAGAATCATTTGCAGTACCACCTACAACTCATAGATTGTTTCTAAGCTTGGTTTCTATTTTAACTTTTAAATAAACAGAATTTTCAGCACATAAACTTTCCTTCTCAAACACATCTCAAATTTTTGGTTTGTCAGCATCTTAGAGCACGAATGAAAGACTGAAGCAGCAACCTGCTGTGTGAAAATGGAATGAGCGTAAAAAGTTCCTGCAGGTAATTGGGACTGCACTGCTTGTTTTCCTCTGCCTGATTGCACTGCAAAATATTATTACAGCTCATGAGATAGCCCAAAACCTATGTCTAATCACAAAGTGAAGTCAGAATTGTAGTGTCTCAGCAACCTTAAAAAGTCACTCCAGCTCTCCAAGTCCAATGCTTTGGACAATTTCTGGCTACAGCACTAATTCCACTTTCATGTACAAGAGACATCTCTTACTTTAATTCACACCCCTTTGTATATTCCTGGCTGTCGGAACAAGAGCTCACTGGGGTAAAATGATTCCCTTTCCCAGCTCTCATAGAAAGCTGTTTGCAATCTTGATTGATATGTGAGCCATGATAGGAGTTGTCTGCTGAGCAGTGGCAACCAGGAATCACCCACCTATCGATCGTCACATTCAGCGTGAGGACTGTACAGTTACTACAAAAGGTTACAGCTCCAGCTTAGGGGCTTCTGCATGTCATCATTGGTTCCTCAAACCTATCCCTGAATTTTTTTCCCCCAGCAACCCTGTGATTTTTCCCTGTATTGTTTCTAAGGAATCTCTAATGTCACTTGTGAGGAACATACCCTTTGAAACTGCTGTCTCACCTAAACTTTCCCATCCCATGCATAAGAAAGATTGCCTCCAGCCAGTTGTACTCCCAGAGTGAAGTTTGGGGGCAGGGCCAGCACTATTCCAAAAATACCAGCAACACAGAGTTTTTAAAAAAACTTTGTTTTTTATGATGAGCACGTCAATGGAAGTACATTGTCATTCCAGGCAGCTTCTGAGTGCTTCTGAGAAACTGATGAATGACTGACTGGGACTTCCCAGATTTCCAGCAGGCCATCAAGCCCTTGTAAAATAGCCTGACAAACTGGCTTAGATTTGCACTATGACTCTGATGAGGCAAATCATTCAGCTTTCATTAATTAAACTTTTAAAGTTGACTTCAAAGAGGTAGACTGTGGTTGGATCTAAATTTTAATATACCTCATGACACATTGCAACGAAAAACCAAAAGCTGACTTAAGGAGTAGGCAAAATTAGCATGATTTCACAGATATTTTTAACAGCAATATTTAATATAGCGATGCCAGATTATTTCTCTTACTACCCGGTATTGTAGGATGCTGTTGTGGTGTGCATTTTGGATTTCCTAAAGTTCTGTATGTTTTGTTATTAAATTTCTGTAATGGTTTGTCCCTACAACCCCCCATTCCCAACTCCCTGTGGCCTGTCCCTAATGATAGACAGGTTTCCCACTCCTCTTTTTTGTCCCTAAATAGCCCTGCCAATGCCCCCTTTCCCTAAGTCACTCCTCTTCATTCCTAAATCGGTTCTGGGTGTCACCTTGCTAAGAAATGTCCCCTGTATGTAGGGACAGGTTAAGCCCCCGGGTGCCTCACTTCCACATGGGCATGGGTCCTGGGATAAAGCTTCTTACTCCCCATGTGTGAGTCCTCTTGCTTCCAGGCTGTGTCCTCGTTTCTGTCTGAGATTCGGAGCTATAGATATCACATTTTATGGTTCTCTAATGAGCAGAGCTAGCTGGTGGAAGAGCTTAGAAGAAACCATAGGATCCTGCAAATGTTTTCACACATTAAACATATTAAGCACAAGAACAAGCAGAGATTATCAAGGGCAGCTTGCACACTTGAGGTTCAGAAAATCCAGGTGCTGGTTCTCAATGGGAGTCAGGCAGGCTGCTTTGAATGCTGGATTATAGCTGTTCTCACTTGGTGCAAAGATTCCTCAGCTACCCAGCTGGTCCATGGTACAGTTACATTTCATGGTTCCCAATTATGTTTGGAGATGAATGATACTGTGACTAATTTGGTGGCATAATATATAACATCCTAAAATGAATACACTCCCTAGACTGTGTTTATAGTGTCAGTGACTTGGGCCAGACTGGATAGAATGTATCCCAAATGGTGTTTTGGCAAGAAGACAGTAATTTCCAGATGGATCATTTATATGATTTTAATTTTTCTAACTAAATTGCATTCCTGCTGAATGAATGTGCTGTGGGTATTTACGACTGTAGGGATCAATAGGCCATTTAATAGAGATATTTTGGAAAGCTATCTCAGAATATCTATCAGGCTTAAATTGCACAGAACTATAGAATAGGGAAAACCATTTCTCTGTCTTTGCATATATAAATATATAATACAAAAGTAAAAAGCAGAGGGTATCATGAGAAACATAAATTAATAATAACATTAAAAATTGCATATGAAAACAAATGTAGTCTGATTTTTAAAATTATAGTGTATCCAGAAATGTGTACCTTTATATTATTTAAAAATATTCTTAATAGCGTTAATTTCATACGGCAGGTTTTAGTTTCTATAATCTCGTGTTTTTCCTGAATTGTAGAATAGTCTCACTATTCTTCATATATGTGATGTCTAAAGAAAATTATGATGAACAAAGTGATTTTGTTGCCATTAACCAAAATGTCCTAGGCAATCATTCCTTGTAAATGGCAGATGTGAAGGGGGACAAGATTATTTGCTCCTTAGTTATAAATATTCACTGACCTTCTGTGTCTGCTTCCAAATGAAAAAAAAGCTTTTACAATTTTTATTTCATTGCAATAAACTGTGTGATTTCCCTGCATGCACCAAACATTTATTACTGTTTACAGTCATTACTTTTTTTAGGAGGCTGTGAATCAATAGTGAACAGAGGCACTTGTAAACAACTCAGTGCGTCATTTTCTTAGGTTTTCTCATGTAAAGCCTGAATACCCATGTAAGGCTCTGCACAGGTTCTGGGAAGACTGAGGGCTCTTCCCTGGGAAGAAGCCCCAAAGTCCTGTGCGCTGACCATCAGAAAACACACTGGAGTAGATCCATCATCAGTCCAGCCCCTTCCCTGGGGAGGAGTCTAGCCATGAGATAAACTGATAAAGGTTAAATGGTTTTACTGCAGAAAGTGACAAGAGATCTATGAGATCAGTTGCATAGCGGGAGATAGAAGGGAATGCTCAGGGTACACATGCAGGTAGAGGCAGAGTTCAGGTAGGTTTGGGTTCTCTCAGTCTCAGATGGGCTGAGTTTCTCCTTTACACTAATGCAGTGACTTTTCTCTGTTTTTTATCCTTGTACTTCAGATCCTTGGTTGTATCCTTGGTTGGATCCTTGGTTTATTTCAGTGCAGACTCAGGTGTTCTGTATGTGGGGTCCGTTTTTACTGAAACATTTCAAGGCAGAATACACAATGTTAATTTAATACGTGGTTTGTGTTTTTTTTGATTGATTGGGGAAAAAAACTGTAGAGCTCTTGAGTAGAAACACCTGGTATTTGGTTGATTGCTTCTCACATTTCCATTAGAGCGACTGTTCAAAATGGGTCACATAACTCCCCTGTTTACTCTAGTTCTTGTCACAGGTAGACAAACAGATCTCTGCTTGCAATTGCCATTGCATCCAGGTTATATGTCGTGTCTGACAGCCTCTCCAATAACCTCTTAATGCTGAGAATGGGGCCATACTGCTACACTTCATAAGAGAGACAGAGCAAAATGTTTTTGTCCCTGAAGGGCTAGTCTAGTAGAAACTTGAGGCACAGGTAAAACAGATTTCAAGAGAGTTGAGATGTAAAGCAGAGACACAGGTCTACAGGCCTATGTTTTAGTGGACCTGCTCACCTGGGAAAGCACATATGTTTCAGACAGGTCTGATTCTTAGTGTTGGTGCTTTTTTAACTGTGATGGTAAAATAAGCAAAAATATTTTTGTGGGAGAAGAAATCTCTTTTATTAAACCAACAATTATTGATAAATGTTTGAACATATAGAAATTGTTATTCTTTGGGCTTGAAACAGAAACAAGCATTAAATTTTGTTCATTTGAAGGCCAGTCATCTGTGCCACAATGGCAGCTCTGTAGCAGTGAGCCTGACTCCATCCCAGGCAGCAGGGTTCAGGCATTCCTGAACCTAGTTCTGACTAATAACACTCAAGGAGGCAGGTTAGAGAAAAAGGTCTGTATGATCCATAAGCCCTTTTACATTTAAGGTGTTTTTGTGTTTTGAGTAAAAAAGCCAGTGGTGAGATTTGGTTTAGCACTGAACATGATACGTGACAGTCATTTAAATAGTGCACCTTCAGATCAAATGAACTTTCACAAATATTTTGATATGAAACAAAGTAAATTTTTCTCCATTTTTTAAAGAATGCTAGTAAACCCCCATTTTGGGCCAATCAAATCACACTATGGGGGGGGGGGGGGGGGGTTGTTGTTTTTTTTTTCATTTCATCTAAATTAAGCATTGAAATACAACTCTTTTTTAGCTGAAAATTCAAGCTTGTTATTTATTTGGGGAATGCTCTTTTTAAACAAAACAAGTTTCAACAGGAAAAATTGCTTCAGCAGAAGCACTTCTACTACAGGACACATAAGCAGTACATACTATGGCTAAGACCAGTAAATTGTTTATGTTAAATCATCAGGTAAAGATACATATTCTTGGGACTAGCTTAGAAAAGTCACTTTTTGTACAAATAAAGGGAATCAAATCTCTCATAAGAGTGGTTTTACATATGTTTGTTAAACATTAAATAAAAATCAAAGCTCTGACATCTGACTTCAAATTTTGACAGGTCTTAACTTTTGTGTAAAGATACAATCACTGGCACCAGAAAACATATTGTAATAATTTTTCTCATTTCTAATTTCATACTTCTCCTTATAATTTTTATCAATTTTTACTGGACTGTTTCTGTTAATTATCTTTCCATTATTTTTCCCTTGTTTTGAAATATTCTAGTTTAAATATTATTTTTTTTATAAGCACCAAGGGATATGCTTCAAACATGTTGGTACCCAGGGAATATCCCACACAGTCCATCCTTCCAGATATTTTCCTCTCCAAAGTGAACTTCAGCCTCTGCCTTGAAGACGCAGCTCCTCCTCTCAGACCCCGATATACTTTCTTTCCTTGACAGAACTTTTCAGAAATTCTATGACCTCACCTTTTCTCTGGTCTCCCACTTTTGGTCAAAAGTGTCTTAAATTTTAAGATGGGAAAATCTTCATGGAAAATCAAAAAGAAAGATATGCTTAGAACTAAGTCTGTGTTATGAAAGGCTTCACTTTCTTCAACATTTATTTTGAAATAGATTCATTCAAAGTAAAATTATTTGAATGTTACTAATTACATTTTAAAAAGGAGAAGAATGCATTTGTTCAAATAGTATGGTGAATTAAATATTCTTGTTAAAGAGATCTTATGAAAACATCTATATCTGTAAGTATGTTCAAATTTATGTTGAATTTAATTATGCAACTCCACATCTTCTCGAGGAAGGACGCAAAGTGTCTTGAAATTGTGACTAATTTGCAAGTGCTAGCAACAGAGACACTAATTCTCAATGACAAAATTGCTAACCCATGTAATTATTTTATAATCTATGATTTTAGAGTTTAGTCTTTAATAAAAAAAATATTGAACATATTGATGTCACATACTCAGCATAACACATTAAAACCGAACACCAATTTAGGAAATGTTTTCATTTCTATTAAATTCAGGAGGCTTTGGACTGAATAGCAACTGCTGTCTAAACTCTAGTGACTCTGGGCACAGCGCAAAAATCAGAGGCGTTTTAGGAAGGAGGGCAGGCAAAGCTAAATGCTACTGTCTCAAGTATACTGATAAAATCAGCAGCCCTTGGGAGAAAAATTTATTGGATTTGTGTTCACAACAGGAGGAATGGTTTGTTTTCACAGCAGAAGCTGCCTTTTCTGCTAAGTCCCCAGCCTTGCCCTAGCAATGGCCATGTCACTGCAGAAGTACATTTCTGGAACAACAGAAAGCATTCTCCAGAGAGGTGGTGCAGGCAAAGCAGCATGGGACAGTTCCTGAAGGGCTTTATCTTCCATTGTCACCTAACTGTAAAACTTAAGATTTTGTAAAGTGTTGAATGACACGAAAGAAAGAGAAACCCAAAAAAGATGTAGATGGCGGTGCTAGCTGGCATTGGGTTTATGGACTGTAGAAGACAGAATTGATTGAAAAATCTGTAAGAGTTTAGGTAGTGATCTCAAATGGAAATAAAATTTTACCTGTGGGGTTGCACACATGAAAAGACATGCTTCCATCTGTGTTTGGGCAGAGCAGTGAGTGAGAACATAGGTGAACAAGCCTTCATTTTTATTGTTTTATATTGTTTTTGAAAACTGATGTAGGGAGGAGTTAAAGGAATCTGTTCTTTGATCCAAAACAGCTAACAGAGAAAATAAAGAATTGTATGAGACCCCCTCCTTTAGGGTTTGGTGTCATTTGCTCCTTATTGTAATATTGTTCACCTATTCTGTATTATATTTCTTTGTGTGTGGACATATTGAAGTGATCCTTATTAATCTGACTTGAACATGTTATTTTCACACTCACATTCTGTTAATTTTCCTTAAATGTTCAGTTCTTCATCACTGAACACATTTTATCTAGAGACATGTACTTATGTTTGCCTATATTAAACAATTTTTATCCATTTGCACTTTTTATAGTGTTTAAAAATTTGTCATGAGGTACATTTTTTTGGAAAATAATTCACCAAATATATTTGTGTTACACTCCTCAACTATTCAGGTTCACTGTCCACTTCTTTCAACTGTTTAGAATTAATAGAAGTTACATTTATGCTTTCCATTATGCACTTCACCTTTCTGACAATGGGATATAATGCATATAATATAATGCAATATGTTTTACAGTCCACAAAACCAACTCAGATAGTGCCCAAAGCTGCAATCTCAAGTCTCAATCCTTTACATTTTTTTTTTTCATCACTTCATTGAGATTTGTAAAGAGAGCACCATCTCTTTGCAACAGACTACCAAAGGATAAAATCATCCACTGACAGATGCTTAGAATAAACATTTCAAGACTGAAATCCACTCATCTATAAACAGAGATGACATGGTTGACATTTGCTGAAAAAATAAGCAGAGATTATCTTTTTATAGTGGCAGGAGGCTGAAAAAGAGTTGAAAGACTTGGTTGAGTTCTTTTCTTCACAGAGAGAGTTTTCTTACTCCTAGTAAGGTGTGGTAATCATGATCTTTATGTTTAAAGGCAACTAATGAACAGTCGTAATTCAGACCGCATGCAAACAAAGCTAAAGAAGGTAAGCAATTAGATGTACCTTCATGGAAAAAGAAGAGTCTCCCACTACCTTCATCTGGAAGGACAGAGATTTTAAAAATCATCTTTGTCTATAACAGTATCAAATTTATTGACTTTACAAGTTCAGAGTTGGCAGCACTTATAAATAACTTTATAGACTCTGTGTTTCCTTTGGGGAATCAAACCTACAATATACCTAAGGTGTAAGTTGCATTCAGTAATATAAATCCATTATTATTATTATTATTATTATTATCATTGGCATGTCTCTATGGGTCTTTTTAAAATAGATAACTAACTATATTTCAGGGAAATATTGTAATAGAAAATGTGTATTTCAGGAAATCAAATGTGGAATCAAAGAAAAAAGAGAAAAGCATGCCTAAAAGCTTGAAAATTACCAAATTAAGCTGGAAGAAAAACTAGTCCAAAGAGGCAGGGAAAGATGAGGACCAAAAGAGAACATTTGCAAATGACCCTTTAAAAGTGGAACAGCAACTCCATTTGCACTGGATTAGAAAACACAATTCTAATACTGCTTTTTTAAGGGAATGCAAGTGCTCGTAAGGGACAAGAGCAGTGTAATCCACACTGGTCTAGGGTTACCAGTTTTATCAGCAATTTCAATGACATGGATAATATAGATGAACAACACCTAAAATAAAAATGTAACACACTCCAGTACAGGTCTCCTTTCCTATGAGAGATCTTTACTTCTTTATTCATAAAAAAACCCCTGTCTTTCTGGAAGAAAACCCTAACCTGAGAGTTAACTAGTGGATTTATTTTCCACAACGAAATCCCAGATATAAATCACTCTTTATTTCCTGAATATGGCTGGTTTCCAAAGAATTTTCCAAGCACGTGTTTCACTTTGCTCCTGTGACATCTGCTGTCTGGCTACGGATGCAGATGATCAGTGCTTGCTGCTGCCTTCCCAAATTCCCTCAGCAACAGAATTCCCCTGGGAACTGCTCACAGAAAAGCCTGGGTCCAACATGATCCTCCTCACCTCCATGTATTTTAACCCCAAGGCTGCACTTAAACCAGGCAATGCAGGTCCAGCACAGGAAACATTGGCTGTAGGAGGCTTTACAACTGCAGATCTTCCTCAAAGAAAAAAATCCTCTGGAACAACGTCCAGCTGTTCTACACTCAAAATGCAATACATAATAAATAAATACATGCTAAAAGTGAGCAAACTGAACTCAGAGAACAGGAGGAGTTAACATAATATTTTCTAGAAGTAACTATAACATACTCTAATTCTCTTTATTATGCTTCATTATTCTACCCATCTTTCTGGTTTTGTCACTGACCAAAAAAGTAAATGTAATGCTAAGTTTCATGTCATAATTAGTCTGCTTCCTTCTACACCAGTTTGTCAGCAGTAATCCTCCTGTGTGTGACGGGCAGACGGAATTTCTTTTAGGATTTTATTCTTCCCTAATTCTTCAAGCAGACAACTTTGTGTTTTCTCACTATTCCTCATCTATTGTGTCCAGTTCCTCCTTCCTTCATTACAAAGCCAAAGAAAATTCAGTATTCCAGTGGGAGAAAACACGTTCAGTTCACTCATGTCAGTGTCTCCAAATTTTTTGTATGTGCTTTGTAAAAAACAGAAACCCATGTCTGCCAGCAGACAGCAGCTGTCAGCAAACCAAAGCCAATCACTTTTCATTGAGTCTGGAGGAATTCAAGCCTTTTTTTCCCTTGTTTCCTCTTCTTCCTGCCAAAGATTACACAAAACAAAATCTTCTTCAAAAAGTAAACAATCAGACTGGCTTTTGAGGATGGATTGGTGCTTTATCATCATCTTCTTTGCTCACATAAAAACAGATTTTGTGTTCTGCTGTTTCTGAGACTGGCCCATACACTGCAACTGTGACCCTTGAAAAGCCACCAGTGGATCACTGTGGGATCTGCACTGGGTTATCTCATTGTTCAGCTTGTGCAAGTGGTTATATGTTTGGATGAACCAGTGCTGCAAGCCCAGCTAAATGCTGGTGTAGAAGCTCTGAAACCACGCTGAGGATGCTGAGCCCAAGCAAACAGATCCAGCTGCTGGGATGAAGAGAAGACTCTTGCTGGTTGCAGACTCTTGCAGGTCTGCTCCATGTGGATGCAGGCTTCAGGGCTTGAGCTAAAACACGGATGAGATCACACAGGCTGCACCTATCCTGCATTACAGTCCAGTTTTTAAAGTTATTAGAAATGCCTCTGTCTGAATTAAGGTGCAAATGAAACGGTATGCCAAAGTCAATAGTATGGATTTTATTTTGATAGTGAATATGAGAGACAGATAAAAAGGAAGAGAAAGAAATAGAAAAGAGATGGTGGGGACAAAAAGATAATGACAGAGACAAATTAGTGCGAATATCACCATGACATGGATCCCAGTGATGTTCCATTGATCCTCTCCATCTGGTCTTCTTGATGATGAGGCCCCCCAAAACATAGAAT
The DNA here is from genome assembly GCF_965231275.1 of Zosterops lateralis. NCBI lineage: Eukaryota > Metazoa > Chordata > Aves > Passeriformes > Zosteropidae > Zosterops > Zosterops lateralis. The sequence goes on from NC_139765.1 coordinate 30,872,774, forward strand.
CCAATGAGTGAATATATTTTCAGGCCAGGTGGGAATGCCCAGGTACACCTCCTGAGCGGAGGCAAGTTTGACATAATCTCTTGCAGCAGACTCTAGGTCTGTTGCATCCCTTTGCATCACATGCAGTCCTATAGTGCAAGGTCTCAGGAATGAGTCTGTGGAGCACTTCAGGATTCTTTGCTGGACTGTGACACCTCTTGAGCTGCCTTTCACATGAATGTTCCATGGATGTGACCTTCCTGGTGGTGGGAGTTCCATAGCTGAGACAGTTTGTGTAAGGGAGGATGGGTGTTCAGCACCTCTGATCTGAGGTGTGATGAAACTCTCCTCCTCCATGCTTCGTTGCAGGAGAGGTGAGTCTGTATAAACCTGGCCTCTGTGGGCTGTGGTCTCCCTCACCTCAAAACCAGCCAGGGATGATTGATGATTTGGCTTTCTTGTGGATGCATTCTTTTCCCTCAGCCTTGTTTGTTTTTCCCTAGACCTGAGATGATTGAACAATGATGTCTTATCTCAAATTTCCTTAGGTGGCTTAACTCGCAGTCCAAAGTTCCAGTCAGGCACCATCAAGGAGGAGTGGGCTTCGATGGTTGTAGATTCTTTGTACAGTTTTTGTTATAATGGGCAAAAGTCCTTCATAACAATGTTTAAGTCATGAACCATTTCAGTCTCTGACACCTAGTGAACATGAAATATCTCTAGGTTTCTTCTAAGATCACAACCTGTATTGATGCAAACTCAGGTATATCATGCCATTTCTACTCTCCATAATTTGTGTTGAACCCTCGTGGGCCCAGTTAGATTCACAGTTCTGTGCTGGGTGCTACAAAAACATGTAATTTGGAGATGGACTGGTGGGTATACTAAGACTGAGGGGTAAACCCTGTCCTCCATTTAAGCAGTCCATAGAAGATAAATAGGTTTTTGAAGTGAGAGCTACCTCCAAAAAAAAAAAAAAAAAAAGAAAAAAGGTGAAAGCATATATCACTGTCCCAATTTAAAAAAAGATATGAAGTAGTACTAGAATTTAAATTATCTGGTGAGCAAGGCTTAATTGAATAAAATTTTAGTTAGGAGACTGCATGTGTATGAAACACCACAGAATAAATCACAAAGGAGCAGAAATGTAGCACATGGCTGATCAAAAACTGAAGCAATCACTTATTAAGGAAACATAAAGAGCATGGGAATAAAAGGGACTTGACACAATGAAGCTTTGGTCTATTGCTTGATTTCTGTTGCATTCAGAAAATCAGGACTTTTGCTTGCTCTTGGTGAGCAGATATGATTCTTCCTAAGCTGCCTGAGATATAATCAACTCCTCTTTTCAGTTGAAAGCAACACAAGGAGCCCTGGAACACGGTGAGCTGCTCAAGCCAAAAAACCTGAATGCATAAAAGGTATAACTTGTCCTGGTAGAGTTAATGTTGAAGTGGCAATAGAGGCATTATGTGCTGTCTCACTTGCTCTTGTCACAAGGTGTGAGTTGGTATCTATGACTTAGGTCTTATGGTATCTTAATTTTCACTCAAACCTTCAACACCAGTTATATTTGGAATTAGTTAGAAATAAACCTACATTATGAGAGAGGGCATGCACAAACTTTCTTGATGATATATAAGGCTCACTATAGCATACAGGTATTAGAGGCTAAAAATAATTTTTATGAGTTTGCCACTTTATTATGTGTGGAGCAGTTTGCTCTCATGATGGAGGCTATCCTCACCATATAATTACAATACAGTTCTGTCATCTTAGAAGTCCTTACTTCTACTGTCAGACCTTCTGGACAACCAGACTGTAAGTCCAGCTTTCTGCGCAGCCTCATGAAGGCAAATGTCTATGGAAAATCTAATGCATTTTTTCCTTGTGAGATGCTTCTGCCCTAGCATTTATCTAACATAGGGTAAAGACAGAAAAGAGGGATGGGGCTGGAGGACCACTTCTTTCCTGAGAATGTCTTTGAAAGCTATCTTTTTCTGTGCGTATGTTCCTGATAAGTAGGAAATGCAAAACAATGGGTGCATGAGGAGATAGCAGCTTCTGATTCAAGCAAACTTTACATCAAATATTCAAGCACAGAAACACTGCTTGATATGAGGCATATTACTTTGCTTTGGCATTTGAAGAGTATTTCTATATGTCTATATTTTTATTTTTTTTTTTTGCAGCTGAGGAGTAGATGCACCCAAAGCAGTTACATTTGAATCAATATTCAAATGATATTGCTGATTTTTTTAAATACCTAGTAATGAATGAATTATGTAACAACATAACAATAATTGTACCTTAGTTTAATGTTGATTCAAGAAAAACACATTGGGAAGCTTAAGATTTTATTCCACCTCACTGCCTCATTACAATATAATTGTACCATCATTTCTATTCTGTTCATAACGCTCGTACAAGACATCCCTTAACTATTTTCTAGTAAACTATTTAGGGGTAAATGTCAGCAAAACAAATTTTGATAATGCTATAGAAAACAACATCTGAAAAACAAGCAGAAATGTTAAAAGTGTTTGACTCTTGGAACTATAAATCCATTTGTCAATTATGAATTCAGTCTAAGCATCAAGAAAGAGTCATGATAGTGTTTTACACAAAATCATACTGTGGCTTCCCTTCAGTACAGTATTGCATAACTTCTTTAAGGTTTTCTGAGAATAAAAGCTTGTACATATGATCTAGTGGTGGCCTTAAAACTTTCCTGGGAAATGGTGTTCTTTATACATTAACTCATTCACAGATGAAAAAGTAAGACTCTGTAACATTATTTTCTTCAAAGCATAATGCTCTATGTGATTTTTTTTTCTTTAATTCTTATTACAATCAATTTTCCAGCAGCAGTAGTCTAATAAAGAGGGGAAAAGTACTCATCCTTCTTGGTCAAAATAGCCTCTTTGGATGAGCTTGCTTCCCTGCTGCTCCTTTGACTGTCCTGCTCTTGAAGGACATGGTCCTGTGCCCCAGTTGCTCCTCAGTGACCATTTCAGTGAACACAGTATCTACACAGTTGCCTCTTGATCTAAATTCAATTTCTTCCTCTAATCTCTTATTTCTCTTTAACAATGTCTGTTAAAAGAAAAATTTTGCTGGGAGGTAGAAGACAAATATATTTCCTCTTTATTGCTTCCATGACCATTCTGCCTCCAAAATAGAAAAGAATTAAATAAATTTTCTCCTTTCCTTTCCTTTCCTTTCCTTTCCTTTCCTTTCCTTTCCTTTCCTTTCCTTTCCTTTCCTTTCCTTTCCTTTCCTTTCCTTTCCTTTCCTTTCCTTCCCTTCCCTTCCTTCCCTTCCCTTCCCTTCCCTTCCCTTCCTTCCCTTCCCTTCCCTTCCCTTCCCTTCCCTTCCCTTCCCTTCCCTTCCCTTCCCTTCCCTTCCCTTCCCTTCCCTTCCCTTCCCTTCCCTTCCCTTCCCTTCCCTTCCCTTCCCTTCCCTTCCCTTCCCTTCCCTTCCCTTCCCTTCCCTTCCCTTCCCTTCCCTTCCCTTCCCTTCCCTTCCCTTCCCTTCCCTTCCCTTCCCTTCCCTTCCCTTCCCTTCCCTTCCCTTCCCTTCCCTTCCCTTCCCTTCCCTTCCCTTCCCTTCCCTTCCCTTCCCTTCCCTTCCCTTCCCTTCCCTTCCCTTCCCTTCCCTTCCCTTCCCTTCCCTTCCCTTCCCTTCCCTTCCCTTCCCTTCCCTTTCCTTTCCTTTCCTTTCCTTTCCTTTCCTTTCCTTTCCTTTCCTTTCCTTTCCTTTCCTTTCCTTTCCTTTCCTTTCCTTTCCTTTCCTTTCCTTTCCTTTCCTTTCCTTTCCTTTCCTTTCCTTTCCTTTCCTTTCCTTTTTTCCCTCTTGCCTTTTCCCTTTTCTTCCTTTTCTTCCTTTTCTTCCTTTTCTTCCTTTTCTTCTGTTCATAAAATGACCACTCCTTCTCTACCTTTCTATTTTTGTGTGTTTTTGGCAAAGCTACAGAAGTGAAACACAATGCCTTGAAAATTAATTCAAATTTTGCTGTTGACTTCAGTAAAACTATTGACTTGCATAATGTTTTTCTTTGACCTGCAATAGAAGGTTCCTTGATTACAAGACCTCATACTCTAGAACAATGTGCTGGGGTAAAGTTTGGATCCAACATATCATTTAGCCTGTATTAAAAATGCGTGAAGAACATATCTGTATGAATGCAGCACCTGTGAAATATAGACTTAAACAGTAAGACAATAATATTTCATCTACTCTTTGCCAGTCTAGCTTACTTAAATATATTCATGTATGTTTTTTGACTGAACCCTTAAGAGTTAATTTTGGAAAGCCTGGATGCTGCCAAGGCCACAGAGACAGAGTGTTTGAGAACTCATCTTTCTTATTCTCTTCATAACTGAAGGCCCACAGTGCATGCTTATTCCAAGTCCTTGATAGCTTTCATTAACACTGTTTTCTTTTTTGAATATTACATGACCTGGGACTCGATGTACTTAAAAGATAGAAGCAGCAAAAAAATTCACCTGTAAAAAAATGAGCAAATGAAGTGCCTTATTTTTGATGAAAAATTATGATCTGCTTGTGAGGTGCAGAATTAGGATTTTAATTTTAAAGCAAAAGATATGGAAAATCCACCAGTGCTGGCTCTCTCTCTAATCTTATTTGCCAGAATGATCCCTAGGGTGGTCACATAAACACTTTTGCCATAGTTTGTTGTATAACAGATATAAATTTGGAGAGGCTATTAGAAGACCTTAAAACCGGATTTGTTTAAATTGCTTTCACTTCTGTACTTTGGAAACTAACTTTGCACTCTTCATGTGACTTTTCTCGTTGAAGATCAGAAGTACAAGACTTTTGCTGCTGACAGAATTACAGCATAGATCTTCTGAACATTTTGCTGCATACATTAAAATATTGATTAATAAGCCTAGCTCACAATAGTGCGTTGCAATATTATTCCTTTAGAGTTTCTTTTGTCAATCTTTAGTTGATTTAATGTAATTCAGTAAGTATCCATACAGATGCATCATAATGCCCACAGAGACACCACTGTCACCAGCAGGCAGTGCTGCATCTTAGCATTAAGTTTTTATACTGCTTTATATAATGGTTTTTTGTAGTCTTTAATTAAATCCAGGACCTAGCGGAAAGCAAGGGCTGTGCATGCTATTTGCATGCTTGTAACCATGATGAACACCCAGAAGAAAGTGAAAGTAAAGACAACTGTTGGCCAATGTTATTTGCAGTGAATCTCTTGGTTACTGTAAGCATGTGTTGCAGCCAGTGGAAAGAGTTCCTAATTGCACAGGAGAGAATTCACTGGTCATGTAAGCGAGCCCCTGAACACTTGGTGGGCTGAGGCCGCTTGCTGTCCATGGATGGGTGAACAGAGAAGGAAGCAACCATGCCTGGGAGTCTTTTTGGATGATGTTTTATCAACAGATTCCCTGGGCACAAGGTGGTTCTTCCAGGCAGTCACCCAAACACTTTTCTGGGTGAAGACCAGTTCTTCTGAAAGCACCCCAGAAGGAACCATAAGAGGGAGATGCTGCTGAATGTGTCACTGTGTGTTCTTTATCAACATCAAGGATAATAAGGGTTTTTTCTGACACACTATGGCCAGAAAGTGATAAATACAGCAGACTCCATGTCTGGCTGGAGCTGGTGGTGCTGAGAAGGGGCTAATTCTCAAGTCTATTTCAGTGAAAACACTGACAAAAAAGTACCTTTGTAGACTGATTTGCAGGGGAAATGAAGATAATATGCTTGAGACAGCATCAAAAAAAGCCCACAATTAGAAGTATAAAGACCAGAGTAAAATCTAGGAGTTTCTTAAAGGTATCAGGTGGTAATTCCCACTACAAGGACAACTTCTTCATATCAACATATGATTTTAAGAAGAGATTTTCCTGAAGTAGCTAAGCAAGTCCAAACTTTTATTATTTTCAACCTCAGAAAAGACTCGTAGTCACAAATTTCATAATAATACATCCTAGAACCTTAATATTCCACTTTTTTATCTTTTTTTTTTTTTTTTTAAACTGCCCTATATACTTTGAGCCTTACTCTCTCTCTTTATGTCAAGTTAATACAGCTTCCTTCTCCAAGCCACAACACCGTTTTCTAGCTCTCTATACCTTTGTTCTTTTCCATGCAACATTTCTCATGCCATCACTTTGTTTCAGGTGGTTCTTATTCTCCTCTTACTCCACTCTTATTCGTTCTTGTTTCCTCTCTTTGACAACACGTGTCTCAGAATGAAAGACAAATTAAATTGAATAAATACAAATAAACTTACAAAACAATTTACTCTTTTGTTCAGAAAAATGATAGAACTTTGAAATCTGATAACCAGAAACCCTTTAGGAACTGTTCAATATTGGGAAACAGAAACAACTTCTACAAATGCATAAAACTCTTCTTCCTAATTTTGTGTGGCTGGGGAAGAAAATGCTAAACACAGACACATTTTAATTTATAAAGAAAAATTGTCATTTGTCCAGAACTGAACATTGCTCGTTCTGGGCATTAAGCCAGGATGATTTAGTGAGAAGGGAGAGAGGAGCCTGCATTTGGAGAGGCAATGAGGAAATGCTTCTCTGACAGGTTGATTTAAAGGAATGGCAGCTGTGTGAAAGTGCTGAGGGAAGAATTCTGCATTACATTTTGAGGGAGAGTTTACTGGGCACCCAGTGGAGACAGATATAAAGGGGATGATAAAAGCAAAAGCCTATGTAAAATGTACTTGCAGGCACCTGAAATTTTGAGAGCCTGCGCATTTGGGGTAATGATCTTTTTCCTCTGTAGCTTAATATGTCTTAAATACTGAGGAAAAAAACTCCTTGTAGCCTCCAGGGAGGCTGCACTGGAGCATAGCAGCTCTCTGCCACCTCCCTCTTTGTGTGTCTCTGGATGAAGGAGATTGACCAGCTTTTCAGTTCAGAGACAAGAATGTAGAAGCTTTGATGACATGATCAGAGTTTAATGACCATAAAAATATCCAAATCTGATTCTAGCAGGTTTGAGTGCAACATTTTGCACAGGTTGGTAGATGATTCATTAAAAATTAATGCATAAAATGCGTTGTCTCTTCTGCCACGGTGTTGCTGTGAGCCCGTGCATGAATGATCTGTCACAGATGGTGGAGCTGTTCTAGATGGGAGACTGAGGCCTTCCATCTTCATGCTCCAAAGTGCATCATTTCCTGAACATACATGGACTGCTTCAATTTGTCATCCCATTAAGCTTCAGTTCAGACTGTGCTCAAAGACAGGCTGCGTGTGAGAAGCTGATGGAAGGACTCTGGTAAGTAGAGTTTTAAGATGATTTAAAGATGGGTTATAAAGTGGATTTGACAGATTGGGTTTCAGGTATATTTGGCACATGACTAAATGAAGGAGAAGTACAGGGAGAAGGAAACCCTGAGTATCACACCAGTCAGTGTCCATTTCCCATGAGCAAAGACTTGTTAGTGTGAGTTTAGAGGTGCATCTTGTTGGCACCTTCCTGCCCCATCTTTCATTTATTCTCCTGCTTTCCTATGAGACCTGCTGCTCAGTCACTGCATCCAGCAGCCATGACTAGTCCCAGAGTGGTTTCTAACTTTCTCTAGGGACCGTCTGTGTGTTGAACTTCACTTCTCTCTAAGCCAAAGAAGTTTTCCAGAACACACAAGGCGATTTCTGATGCATGTTTTTTTTCAGAGATTCAACTTCCTCTCTTTCTGCTAAGGGCTAAAGATGTCTCTGTTAAAGCTATCTCCTTTGATCCTAGACATTTGTAAAGAATTTATTAAAAATATTCTTTTCTGAATGACAGAACATTTTAATGCACAGAGTATACAATACTTTAAATTGACTGAATTTCATTATCTTCATGCACAATTTCTTATCTAGAAATTTTCCTCAGTAAATATTATTAGCATGTAGTTGGTGCAGTAAGTTAGAAGGAAAAGGTCTTATGTAGCTTTGGGAGAGTTATGAGTCACTGCTATTTTATATCCCTGTGAGAAAATACTATAATGCATGTAAGTCTCTATCCCAAACCATAACTAGGTTAATAGCATTTTGCCTTTCCACATTCCTCCATGGACTCAGTTGATATGACATTCCTCGTTTTTTGTCTTAAATCATTGTATAATGCTGAAAGGTGCTGTTCAAGGCTTCTTTTTTTCACCCTGCTTTTATGCAGTGGATGAATAACTCCTGCAAATAATTTGTACATGGGTTGGGTAAACTACAATGTATTTGTGAGACATTGAGATGCAAAGATAGCATGGAAAGGCTTTGGATATTTATTGTTACAATTCATATGGAATAAATTTGTAAATCAAATTAAATATAAAGAAAAAAGGAAAAAATTAGAACAAACAAAAGCTTCAGGATAAAATATTTGATTTGGAATAGGTGGCACAAGCCTTGAGTTGTGAGGAAAGATTTATTAGACCATGGAAAAAGAAATTTGAGAGAAAATATGAAGTAAAGTAAAGTCATTAGAGGTAACTGCTACAGATATTGGAGATGCTGGAGAGAAAAAACTTGTTTTAGCAATGCAGATCTAAACAGTCAGAGAAGCATGCTGTGAGCACTTTCAAAAAGAGCAATGTAAAAGAACTGGAGCAAATAAATGGCTGACTGTAAAGGTCCACTTAACCTCCCTGAAAGAGCTGAAGCACCTGGGATGATTTTGTATGGGAAGTGAGGAATTTCTACAAAAATTATTTTCCCCAAATTATAACTAGGATCTATATACTTTATTTACACAGAAGGAAAGAAAGGAGCTGGAGAGACATGGAGACAAAAAGGAAAACTGGACCAAAGGAGGGAGCAACATGAGCCATTATTCACAATCTGGCATTTAGATTTCATTAGTACATGATATATGAATTTTAATACAGCCAAATATAAAAGTCTCTTGTTACAGAGTATTATATAAGAACAGAGGTTGAAAAGCCATTGCAGATGGAATGTTGGAATTTTTTCCACTAAGTCCAATGACAGGATTTTTGTAAGAGAGACTTCCCCCATTTAAAATGGGACGGCATGGGTGAGGGCTGTCGTCTGTATTGCGTACTCATTGGCAAGGGTTAATACGGATCCACCACTTCCGTATCCTGTCTTCCAACTCTGCTGGGTATTCTGGCCAAGTACCCGTCTTAAATTACCCCATATTTGATTTATTTATCTATCATTAAAAGCTATTTGAGTCAAAGGTACTTGATATTCAATATGTAAATTTCCTAAAGCAGTGCATTTTTGTGTGTCAAAATTTGAAGCAATTTCCACTTATTATACATAGAAATATTAATTGAGTTATAAAATATTCTGTTGCTATTGTGAGGAACAATATGGAAATGAACTGTGTTATTGTTGTATTTTAATTTAATATGTAATTCAAATTACCGACAGCATTATGATTTTAGTTTTAATATTGTTTTGGGAGCAATGCAAATGACAGACAATATAAAAATGAGATGGTTTGGAAAATAGTCATCTGAATCTGGTTGTAGTTAAGTAAAGCTGGGAACATCCTGACCTTCTACACAGCCAGATGTGGAAATTATACTTCAAAGTCTTCAAGACAAACCTAATGGCATACAAGATTAATGAGTACTGTTCCTGAAGGACATAAAGGGCTTTATAATCTTGGAATCTGTGTAAACAAGGCATATATGTGAAGTACAAACTAATATTTTCTAAATAATCCAGATGAGATTAAATTTCTTATCTATAGCATATAGAATAAATGCTTTAAGAGAGGCTACCTCATCTTCAAATAGTGTTTTCATTTATTTAATTTAGTAATCCTTTAACACTGGCTTCATCTTTTACTCAGGTCATTATATGTTTAAGTTTTATCACAGTAAACTAATTTTTAAAAAGTGTTTTTAAAATTTCAAGTTAAATATTTGCACAATTTCCACTATTTGAAGTTAATGCACGTGAACATTAATTTCCATTCACTGGTGTAGTAACCAGACAACAAAACAATTTAATTTAAAATCAAAATTGAGTTAAAATTTAAAATTAAAAAATTCTTCAATTATTAGCAATGAATGCAAATGAAGATTTTTTTTTTTTTTTAAGCCAACTATCACTTAAAAAGCAATATATTTGGGAAAAAAAATATACTAAAATTTATGTTACATCCTGATAGCAAAATTAAAGTTAATACAATTTCTTATAATGTATTCTTTTGCATTTTTCAGCTATTATTTGATTTAAAATGCTGGCAAGTAGTAGGATATTCACCAGTCTTAACATAACAGCATACCTTAAACAAAGGCGTCTTTTCCTTCAGGTTTCATATTTTGGGCCCCTTATGTCTGTTTCTTTTATGAAGTAGAGTAACCCCAGTCAGAAATGAGTACACAATATTCCTTCTTACAAGGAATAACGTGGAGAGACACAGACACACTTCACAACCAGTCTATCCAGAGAGAGTATTGACATCAAACTTTTAGCATTTCACACTCTTCCTTTTCTTCCCTTTAAAGAGAGAGGGGGGAAAGAAAGCCAAAAAAGACAAGCAAAGCACAAAACCCCAATAGCCACAACTCATACCCAGTCAGTTCTACTTTATTCAATAAAATGGAGGAGCAGGTGACTTGAAGAATTGGTAAGAAGATATGAAGATTTTTATCTCCATGTGAATGATATGAACACAGCTTAGGTTAATAGAGACTGAAATCTGTCCCCAGGAGATTGTTGCTCAAGTGAAAAGCCTGTTGATCATTTTGGTACAATGTCAGTGCACTGTGTAAGTGCATCTTAGTAACCAGCATCACAGCTGTCATCTCTGCAGCCTCTGCAAGGAGGATAGAAAATAATCCTGGGGAATGAAATACTGTCTCAAATAAATCATCCCCTTGGGAGCTCTCAGACACAGTAAAATAAAAATGCAGGTGAAGCTTTCACTGTGGCTTTTTCTGATTTTGTACTTGCATGTACACATTTGACTGGTTTGGTCTAGAGCAGGGATGAGTGTGCCAGGCACAGCAAGAAAGCCCAACCAGTAACCCATGTAGCATTACACTGGATCAACTTTGTTAAGGGACAAGCTTTTAGCAATGTACATATTTCCATTCAACTGTTTATCCTATCCATATCAAGGAAAGCAAAAGTCACTCCTCAACCCCACCTTCTCTGTACTTAAATAAATGAATTTGAAATAGAATTACTGTCAGACAACTCAGCAGTTCTGTAGCTCTAATGGAAGCATTTCTCCTTGGCCTCTCCTCGCAAACACTTAAGTAAATTAACATAGGATAGACAAAGCCATACACAGATCAAAGGAGAAAATCATACTAAATGGCTTAAGACTATTCAAGGTCCTCCTTTTAGACAGAAAATGAACCTTTACTTCTGTTTTCACAAGGTGCAGCACCACGGCAAAGGTTATAATCAGGATAAATTAACTCTCTACCTGTCAGAGGATCTGTGCACTTATTCCCCTCCAACAGGACATTTCTCTTGTGTGCAGAACCAGAAAATGTGCTCCAATTTGGTTTTTCAAATACTGAAATAATTTCAAGTAACCTACTTAGGATGCCAAGTTCTCTCCATCTTATACCCACTTCCCCCATGTATTCTGAAGGGATTTTCTTAGCCCTGTCTACTCCAAAGCACCTTATTCAGAAAAACCAAAAACCTGCTGATAATTTCCACACTGTACTGTATTGCTTCTTCACCTCTTTCTACTTCCCTTCCACAAAGACCTGGATTTCTTAAATGGTAGAGATTACAACTCTCCCTACCAATATCTTTATGCCTCATTTTGCCTTTTTCAGGTGATAATGTGCTGTGTTGTTGCTCCTTATCTGTAGTTCTGAAGTTTCAGTAGTTAATGTGGTTTATTACCTAACTATGGGCATAATTGTTCCACTGAGGAAAAGGACAATTCATCAGCGGCTCTGAGGACCCCTTTACAGCTGCAAGAGCATGACCAGGATTGTCATCTAATGAGGGATGAGAGTGTACAGTGCTCATAAAAAAACAAAGCAAAGCAAAACAAAACAAAACAAAAAACAAACAAACAAAAAACCACACACACAGAAATACAACAAACAAAAAACACAGAAGAGGTGCTATTAGTTATGGGAAGAATAAATCTTCCAGAAAACTACCTATCTGTCATCTCATGCAACACCCACGAGCAGTTCTCAGTTGGGAAATGCCATGCTACAGCCCAGCAGCAGAATTTATAAAGGTAGAGCCTGGGAGTGTTTTTTTTGTCCCTTTTCAGGATGGAACCCAGTAATTCTCTGATTCCATCTCCAGAAAACATGTGAGCGTGGCTGCTGTTGCTCCCAGCTGGGGAAGCACACAGCAGTGTGTGGGCAGAACAGCCATACGCCTCACAGCCCGCCAGCTATGGGAGCAGATAAATGTCCTTCTCTGCAACAGGGGAGGTCGAGATTCCTCAGCCCAAAAGAAACTGTCTTCCTCTGCTTAATAGCCCTTCAGCTGGAAATCATTAAGGAGCAGATAAGAATAAAATTATGATGCCTTGGGGAGGAGTATTTTACATCTTTGCCTCTTCTCTGCGCTTGAAGGGACTTTGCTGAGCTTGAAGGCAACTGCATGCCTGGAGCTGTGCCAGAACAGAGAGTCCTCCCTCCCCAGCATGGTGAAACAGGCATCTGACTTTCATTGTCCCAACTAAGAGAGCTACTTGAGTTAAGTACCTTGAGGCAGGGACCTGATCAAGGCTTCCAAGGTCCTGCTGATTAGAGAAATTGTTTGTCTCATATTAATAAAAGGAAAGGTCAAATGTAGGTTTGAATTCATGGCATCCCTTCAATGTTTGCTTTTCTTTAATCTGGCACTTCTTGCTGCTTTATGAGAAATGTATGTAGCTAAAAAGGCGACTCAGCAACTACCCGGAATCACTTCAGCAGCATCTTTTAAAGGAATGGAAAAGAGGGTCACTTTGTGTGTGTGTGTGTTTGCTTCATGTTTGCTAAGTTGGTGGCACAAGTTTCTTCAGAATGGTGTCTTTGCACAGAATTGTGAAGTGTCAAAAGCTAAGGTGCTGTGAAACCTTATATTATGAATTATAATTCATAATATTCCCTGCAAAATGCTTCAGGCCCCAAAAAATAGTCAAAGCAACCAGACAGGTCCACTGTGATCTTACTTCAGCTTATTATGTCTTGACCCCCACACTGAATCATCCCCATCCTAAATGATGCAGGCTAACCCTTTCTTTCTCATTCTCTTTATTTTGTGCTCCTCTTAAATCAAAGCTTTTCATTGTCTGTTGTTTGGCTACTGTCTTTGGGGTGATGGAGGTTTAGTTAGTTTTGTTTTCCTGCTGGTTGTGTGACTTCAGCAGCAATCTTTCTTTAAAATTATTGTTCTTCATTTTCGAATGACTAATTTCTTGCTATATAGATGACTCATGACAGTATTCACTTGTGAGATAAAAGTGAGTGCTGGAGGCCTTTGAAACAGCAAAAGTAAGTCAATGCCAGAGGAGAACACCCAAAACTCAGGTGCCATTTGTTCCTTGGGACACTGGAGCATTGAACAGGAAGGGAAACAACCTCATTTGCAGCCTTCCAATCTCCATATTTCTCTTTCTGTTCCTATTACACCAGAATGAAAAACAGCTGTTTATCAGCTCTTAGTTTGCTTTGCTGATTGTGGTTTTGGCAGACAAATGAGATTTCCCCTTTTATGCTTCTTGTATTTCCCACAGTACCAAAATCTATTAGAGGGGAAGAGTACTGAATATTAATTCCAGACACTGCATTGTAAAGTTGTACCTGGCACTCCTGTTCAGATGCATCAACATTCCAGTTCAAATGTATTAACATTCCCAGACCCTGCTTTGACCTCGCTTGTGCTGATTTTACACTTATATAACTGCTGACAGCTCAGGACTTGTCCTTAATTTACACTGAGCTGCTTTTACTGCATGTTAGCAATGTTTACAAATGCTTGGTTATTTACTGTACTTCTACTTATCATCCTATTTCGTAAAGAAGATTTGTATCATTTATCTCACAAGGCTGTGGCATGCATCACACTTGATAGCATAATTTTTATGATTTTCTTTACAGATTGATTTATTTTCATTCTTTTAATATTCTTTTTCTTAATTGTCCTTCCTTGTCAATATTCCCATAAGTTTTGTAAAATATTTGCTCTCCATTATTCTGCATACCATTATAAATCTGCTAAAGCATCTTTCATGTGAGGACCAGAAACTTTTAATGGCTTTTTTCAGTCATGATGAAAGCCAGCAGCAGAATAAGGACAACCTGCTTCCCAACTCTGAGCCAGAAGATCACTTTTCCCTGCCCTTTTTGTTGTTCTCAGCTGCTTTGAATCCTCCAAACTTCTGAGCTGAATAAGTATTCACTAGAAACCAATGAATAAACGTAATGAATGTTCTATGACCAGTCAAATTCCTGTTCTCTTTGCTTTTCTTCATTTATTTATACCCAGGGGGAATGAAATTACTTTTATTCTAAGTTTCTAAAGCAAATTAAAAATAATTGACAGCCCTGTGCTGCTCGCTACTGATGATGATTGAATGAGAGTGAAATGAACTGAAAAGCAGTATTTCTAGACTGATCTAGTCTAACTTCCATTTTTCTACAGCTAAAGAATTGGATTTATTAGCATTTTTCAGCCTTTAGCTGAAAGGGAAGGAAAAAAAATATCGGTGAATATCATCAAGTCTCTTTATATATATATTTATTTTTTTTTTAATGCATTCTGGAGCTTCTGATAACAAAATGTAGACCAGATAAGACTAGCAGGAAATAACAACAAAAAGACTGAGAACAAATATTAAATAACTCTTGGAAATAATTTCCTCAGAATCAGACAAGTAGTTCCAATGTATATTTTATCTTGTTAAGCACGTTTATAAAACAAAACATAAATTGCTTCCATGCAAATGCTATTTCATTACAAGAATAATAGTAAACAGTCATGTTCTTACCATAGCTTGTACTGTCTAGTCAGCTGCTAGCACTCTTCAAGAATACCTTTTTTTCTTGATATTTTGTGTAGTGATTCAATCAATGCTACTACTTTTAGCTGCTTTGTGCTTTGGTTTTAAATACATTCAGCTTTTTCCCATTGGTTTATAGTGGCTGAATAACTGTAATAAATGCTTCTTGAGTTCTCTGTTTTACCAATGGCCTAAACTCCTCACCAACTCACCAGCTTGAAACTTCCTTCAAAGAAATCCATGCTATGTTAGACATTCTCACTACTTTTATGTTCCACTGCTTTTTTCCTAAAAAAAAAAAAAAAAAAAAAAAAAAAAAAATACCCACCACATTTTTTTCTATAAGATGAGCATACTGATTCCTGATTCCTAGCTTTATTCTCCTATGTATGAAAAGTTCAGACTCAGGAGAATTCCCACCCATAATCCTGCACTTAGCTATGAGTAATTACAGTTGATCAAATGTTTTCCATACACCATTTGTAAACAGTAAGGGACAGAGTTGAATGTGGTCAATCAAATTCCAGCTCTGCTGGCATCAATAGAATGAGGTGAATTGACAGCAATTATTGACTACAATGCTTTCCCACTAAAGTCTTTCACATCAAACTAACCACTATCAGGCACTGATAACTTCTATTATATCTCACAGGTGTATATTAAAAGAGCTCTTTTCCATTCTAAAGGTGCTAAAATATTCCAAAAGCTCATATCTATCATCTCCAATAGTAATTTTAGTCATTATTATTATTGCTGTTAATATTACTGCTTCTAAAACTAGTTTTATTCTCTAATCTGTTGCAAAATCATGAACAGATAATGCAGAATACATTATTTCCTTTGTCTTACCATTATTTCTAGGACTTGCAGCAACTTCTTTTAAATTACTGAGTCCCAAGAACACCCATTTTCTTTTGAGAGTTTATCAAATACAATAAACTATGATTAGGGAGTGCTAATCATTTGTATTAACTGGAGAAATGATGTTTAATCAGGTTAATCTCATTGTCTATAAACAAGCCTTTGACATCTTTTTAAAAAATGATTGTGTCTTTTGGGGCATTTTATCTCTCAGGCTGCAAGAAAAAACTTGCTTGTTTCTGATAGTTAACAATATTGATAAATTTATTTGCAAGAAGCACATAGGTTGGATGGAAAATGTAACTCCTGTCAGTGGAAAAGGCTGTAGAAGACATCCTGGGATTTAGAGGCCAGTCTGAAGTCTATGATGAGGCATAAGAACATTGTGCTCTTATTCTCTGCAGCACACACCAAAGCCAGTGAGTTATATGCATGTTGTGGGGGATTTAATGTGTGAGAGATGATCTAAGCAAGGCATTGCTTAGTAACTTCATTCCATTTACCCTGACAGTTTGCCATAGAAACAAAGATATAAATCCCAGCAAATCTAACAAAAATAATTAGCTGCAGTGTAATTTGGGATTAATAAGATTGCTATTTGCCATGTTGTTGCCTCTGCCATTTGATTTATGAGAGATAAATTGGTTTTCTTTAATACCACATTTTGATTTTTTTTAGGCAGACTTGCTAGTGTAACGTTGTACCTAAAAACATGTTGCAGAGTGAGCAAATCCTTCCTTCCCCGAGGCTGTGGGACTTCAGTTTCTCAAAGTCAAATTACATAATCATTGCAGTCCTTAAAATATGTACCAAGTCTTGTAAGTCGCTCTTCCTGCCACTGCTATGATAGCCGCTAATTCTCAGATTCTTTGAAAATTTCCTTCCCCTCAGAGAAGGAAAGCTTTTTGTTATACTCCAAGGAAATGGATTAGCCTTGACCTGAAGGTCCTGCGAAGTTCTCTGCGTGCTCGTGTGGGCAGTTTCAATAGCGCTACAGCACAGGTTGAGAAGCACCACAGAAATCAGGAGACATTACTCAGAGCTATGAACCTGTTTCTGTAGAGTTACCAAAATAAGATGATTCAGAGATATTTTGCACCTAGGAGCCTTATTGTTTTGTTTCAGTGATTATGTGACTTTACACTGATAATCAATTAACAATGATGAAAATGTGACCGTTTTTTGTTTATTGATAAATAAATTACTTTCATGTTCAAAACTAATGAAATGAGGAGAATCTAACTGAATAAGCTATCCCTTTTTTGGGGAGAGGATGTATAAGGGATTAATGGGCCAGTATTCTACATTTAAAAGGGCAAAAATTTAATCTGATTTCCTTCAGATATAAAAAACCTTGCATGTGATCTCTATGGCAAGCATCACGTAGGGCTTATGTGAGAACAGTTCAGAATAATACAGTTCAGTCTTTTCTTCTTTCTAACTGGATTGGAGCATATTCTGCATTCGTTGAATCTTTACTTCTACAACTATTATTATGTCACCTAAGCATTTTTTCAATAGAATATTGCTGAAAAGCTCTTTCCACAGAAAAAAGAGACTGTTAAAAGAATCTGGAAGATTAAGAAAATCCAATGGTCTACTAAATAGTTTACTGAAAGATTGATCCTCAAAGTCCAGGAAACAATCATTATCAAGTCCAGAAAACAATTACAAAGAAAAGACAATGAAATAGAATACAAACAAATCTATTTAAAACAGATTACATGGAGGTTGAAGGTTTGCATTCTCATTTCTGTAAAGTCACTGGCAGTGCTGTCACTGTTTTCAAAGATTAAAGAGCAGGATTTCTGGAAAAGAAATTCCACTTTCTGTAAAGTGATACAAATTATCTAAAACACATGGCCACTGAAAACAACAAAGCGGGATAATCCACATTTTTTACCATTAAAGGAAAAAACTTTGCAAACAAAGGCTGCATTGTTATTGATGCTGTTATCTAAAATTAAACTTTGAAGATATTTGTGCCTGTTAGGGGAGGAACAAACATTCTGACATTGATGTGGTGTGGAACAAAGTTGTAAAACTTGTTTGCTATTCTGTATATTTACAGATGAGAAATTGAGTAAAAAATACTTAAATACCCTTCATGTGTTGTTTATAGGAATTCTAAGTATTTAATTATGACATAAGACAGTTTATTTTAGATTTATTAGTAAAATTAGTACTTAAATGCCTCCAAATCTCAATACACATTAAAACTCCAAATTATTGTGAGTACTGGAAAGGAGACTAGCCAAAGGAGACAAATGTCTGACATCAATAATTATTTTATCACAAGGAGCTGGAATTTGGAGATTACACTTCTGAGGTCACTGAATTCACTTGTAACTTGCACTGCCTTTCTTGGTCCTGTGTCTGGGGAAATGAGGAACCTTGAAATTAATTCCATATGCCAATGGACCTTGTAGAAGTGTAAAACAAAGAAATGGTCCTTTTCAGGCTGAGTTCTAATCCTCCAAACCTACTTTAAGGTTTCAGATTTCTTTTGTCTCAGAAGGCAATAAATCAAAGAAAGTAGGTTGTAACATTGTTCTTCTGCATACCAAAAATAATAATAATAAAAAAAGATGTAAGGAAAGAAAACCTCACCACCATCAAAAAGACAAAAAAGAAGAATCATCTTGTCTAGCTTTATGCTCTTATCTGGTCTGGCTTGAGCATCAGTGCTGGTTAGCTGGTTAGCATCTGTTTCTTTGGAGGCTAAAATAAATGCAAGAATTCCATCTCCTCGGTACACATAATTTAATTTTATAAGCCTGAACCTATGTGTTCAGTCCAATTGATTCTCCTGTTAAGAAGGAAAATGACTTCCCTCAGATCTCTAATGTGTTCAGACCTAGTGGGAACTTGCATGACCATCAAACAAAGATTACTACAACACTGAAACTATTGAACAACTATCACAAGCCCACTGCAGTGATCTTTAAATAAGATTGCTTTTTATTACTCGTGCTCCCAGTAGGCAAAAAAAAATAGATTGAATCAGGATGAAGTAAACTGCTCTGTTTAGTTGGTGCAAAAAAACAAGAGTGGCTGAGGTGGATGAATTACATCTATTTTTTTAAATCAATGCACAGCAGCTCTTTTGTAGGTAACAAAGGGAAAGGTTGAAGGTTATTGCCCAAGAGATTGATAGTTTTTTCCCAGTACAGCAAGAAGGAGTTATGAAAATAAAAGTTCAACTTTTGTATGATAACTCTAGAAGAAGGAAACCAACCTCGTGCCCCAGTTCTTCTGAGCACAACTCCAGCATTTTGCTTCAGAAGACTTTTCAGAAAATGGCCCAGGAGATTTGCTCACCCAGGAAACTGTTCAACTAACCAAAATTGAAGACCTTCCCAAAGCCTAACCTGTCCCAGAGTTCCAAAGTTTCATTAGGAACTAACCATGAAGAGCTGAGCCTACATGTCAGTCAGAGACACACCGATGCCGGGAATGGCTGGTCGAAGCTCTGGCTGCCCGCAGCTTCCCCACCAAGGCCCCTTCTTCCTCAGGACAGCTGGGCAATGTGAGATGTGCTCAGTTAGAATCGGCCTGGCAGGCCCTGCAGTATAAAATAATCACAGAAAGGAGACAGAGCAAATGAAAAAATACACATCTGTCATGGTGGATGGACTTCAGAGGACAGGTCTTTTCCACAGCTTTTCAAATAGGCACAGCCTTGATTGCTCAGGCTGAAGGCAGACATGTGAACCTTTCTGCCTTATGGATCTCCTCTCCTTCTGCTAACTCTTCTTTGTACAGCATTGTTTGGTCTCTTTCACTGATGTCCATTCTTTTAGCAGCAAACAGTGGAAGGATGTGACATATAAATTTGTTTTCTGTTTTCAGGTGTTGGGACATGCAGGATCTACATGAAACAGGCATGGGAACAAGCACACTGGGATTAGGCTACAAGATATTCATCCTGAATACTGACATTTCCCTTAAAGTCAGAGACAGTCTAAAGAACTGGTTTCCTCCTCACTTATCCATGTACACAGACTACTGGCAACAGGAAGCTTGGGTTTTCAGCTGCCTCACTCCCTTTTTTTATTTATTTATTTTTAATTGAATCATGTATTTTCTGATTCTTTAAATTAACAGGAAAAATATGTGTTAGACTCTCTGTACCAATATAGTAGCATTCATTTATAAAACTGCCCAAAACGCCCTGTTAAGGAAGACAGAATTTCACGAATGGCTAAAAGAATTTTGGGGTGAAACATCTGAGCATGGAGAGAAGAGCAAGCTGGGAAGCCCCAGTTGTGCTGCCTGCCATGTGAAAAATGAAAATCCTCTTGTAATAAAATGCAGAAAATTCAGACATTATTTGAATTCAGAAATATACTGTATTCAGAATTCATTATATACCTGTCCCTTTTGCAGAAAATGTCCTCTAAATCCATTTCATATCAGGAATAATACTTAGAAGGATTTAAATAAATATACATAAAATATAATTTTCTCATTATTCTGTCAAAGTATTTGCAGTTTGCGGACATTTAGAAATCACCTATTTCATAACCAACTAAGATGGAGCTACACAAAAATCAAAGAAACTCTCAAAATCCAACACAAAGGCAGCAGAAAACATACTGATTTAACCGGAAACAAAACTTTGGGACAAACATTTTCAGTCCAAATAATTGCCATTTACTGCATTTGAAAGTCAAATCTCTTAAGTGTCACTAAGTAAGTTCTGCTCTGAAGTTTTATATAAACAAAAGAATTGGCAATATTTAAGTTTTGATATCACAGCAAAATAAAAAAAATAGAAGAAATGATAATACTTATAAAGACTCATCCCCCATTTTTTTATTTTCTGTCATTCTTACTCTGTCTCAAACATTTCTGCTTTCAGAAGATACATGTCCTTTGGTATATGCATTCACATATAATTTTACAAAAAGAGTTTGACTATCAAAATCAATATGCATCTGTTGATACGGTTGAGTACACAATTCCTTATTTAGTTTTTGAAAGCCCTGTTTTCAAAATAAAGTATGAAAATAATTATTATTCATTTAAAAAGGCTTGTTGTTGCAATTCAGACTGAGTCTGGCTACACCCCATTATAAATGTTCCATGTCCAGAAACTTAATTTCTCTGTAAGGACATGTACTATACACTTCCTGTATAAATATACCTAATTTATTGAGCTTTTACTACCTGATAAACAGGAAGCTACAATATATTTCTTTTCAAAGCAAATGAAGAATAGCAGTTTCACATCATTTAATGGTATGTAATAAAACACTAATCTCTTTTAGACATAAAATATGCCACAGAAGGTACCTTTTGTCATTTTTCAAAAAAATCAAAAGTCATTATTAATTCATTCTACATTAATTATGATGAACATTAATCACAATGATCTTGTTTAGCATTCAGATTACTCAAAAGAATATTATAGCTTGGAGATTCAGTGTTTTATTTCAGGAGGATTAAGTCAGTTAAGGTGACTCAAAATCATTATTTTCATAGTAATGTCCAATTTTCACCTTGATTAATAGTTTAAGACTTGAAACTTTTATTAGGTTTCCACTTTGTTTGATTTGTGAAAAAATGCAGGTTTTGCAAATTTGGTTTGTTGTTGTTTTTTTTTTTACTTATGAATATTTTAGCCCAATGGGAAAAAAACCAGTGCCTCTTAAAAATTGAGTACATAAAATTACAATGAGGTAAACCTTGTATGTGTTTTCTCTGGGTAGACCAGACAGAATGCTCATTACATAACAGGGAACATTTTACCCAGATTTATTTCAAATATATCTAAGGCACATAGGAAGAATTCTGAAGAGAGAATCTCAGCCTGTTCCATGACAGATAATTCAATATCCACTGCACTTTCACATTCAAGCAGAGGCCACATCTTGTTCATTTTAACTTAAATTCACTGTAAATACTTCCCCAAAAACTAAATTGTGAATCTTGTCATTTACTATCATAACCAGAAATATTTTGCTCCAAAAATATATTGGTAAAGAAATGTCCTTCAACAACAGGTGAAAGGTGTGGAAAATACTCCATATAAAAAGACTTGACAACTCAAATGGCACCCCAAGCATTTGAAAGAATAAATATTTATGACATCTTATCCAGTTTTAGTACAGTTCTTACCTTTTTTCATTGCACACAAATAGCACCGGTAACAGATTCTTCACCTGGGATGAATGGACAGACTGGGGAATGAGAGGCTGGAGAGCAGTGACAGGGAAAGGGAGCTGGGGATTCTTAGTATGGCAAGTTGAACATAAGCCAGCAGTGCCCTGGCAGCCAGGAGGCACCAGACAACCTGGGGTGTCCTGGGGGGCATCAGGCACAGCATCACCAGCCTGGCAAGGGAGGGGATTGTCCCCTCTGCTCTGCACTGGGGCAGCCTCACCTCCAGTGCTGGGGGCAGTTTTGGGTGCCACAGTATAAGAAATAAAGCTATTAGAAGCATCCAAAGGAGGGCTACCAATATGATGAAGAATATTGAGGGGAAACCATACAAGGAGTGGCTGAGGTCACTGCATCTGTTCAGTCTGGAGAGGGAACAGACTGAGGTACCTCATTGCAGTCTGCAACATTCTCAAGAGAGGAAGCAAAAAGGAAGGTACCAATCTTTTCTCTGTGGTCACCAGTTACACCACTCAAGGAAACAGCATGAAACTGAGTCAGAGGAGGTTAGATAATATACCAGAAAAAGTTTCTTCACCCAGAGGATGGTTGGGCACTGGAACAGGCTTCCAAGGAAATGGTCACAGCACCAGCCTGACAGAGTTCAAGAAGCATTTGAACATTGCTCTCAGACACATGGTGTAACTCTTCGGCTGTCCTGTGCAGGACCAGGAGCTGAACTTTGGTGATCCTTGTTAGCCCCTTCCAACTCAAAATATTCTATGATTCTACAAGTCTATGAACGTCTTTAATACTGGTTTTGGACAAAATTCAAATCCTGTGAAGTTAGTTGTTCAGCACTAACACAAGGCTAGTTATTCCATTTTGTCATGTGTTAACTACACCATCACAAAATCATCCATGACGAAATTATGCCTCCATGTAGTTCTGCTCAAATCAATGTGATATTTCTTACCTGCCCAACTAAACATTCAAATTTGCAGCACCATTACATGCTAGAACAAAATCCTTCTTGCCACAAGTGTTAAAAATCAAGCTGGCACATTTTCTATGCTGCTCTAAAATTTGGGATCAAATCTCTCTTATCATAATTACTGATTTCAGAACTTTGTTGGAAGTGAAAGATGAAGCTGAAAAACAGCAGAAATGAGGTGGCATTTGAACTGCAGAGAAGTCCTTGTTTTTTCAGTGGAACATTGGTTTTCTGATATACTGATATAGTAAACCAAAAAGACTGACAGTGAATTTCAGCAGGCATCCTACAGCTTTGCTGAACACTCTGAAGTATTTAATAAAATCCTCCAAAGCCTCTGAAAAAAGGTATTGGGAAATAACTAAAAAGATAAAAAGTGAAAAGAGAAATGAGAGAAGGGAGAAGGGAGGAAAAAACCACACACTCATACAGAAGAGCTGATGTTAGGGTTGAAAACAGGTGAGGTGCACTGACAATTGTAAAAAGAGAGAGATCTTGCTTAGTCAGAGCTCTTTTTTCTTGTGAATGAGCAGAAAAGAGAAAATCACTGAGCAGCCCTTTTACACTTTTATTTAAGTTGCTGCTGAGCTATAAAAGTATGTTTTGACTTTTGAGACTTTTGACATGAGTGAAATTAGTATGGTATAAAAGAGAAATTTCTTTATCTGAAAGAAAGTCACATGTATCACACTTCTTATGTAGTAAACCTCTAAAGATTAAAAGTTGTAAACTGTCAGAAGCCTTATCCCTTGTACATCAGATCTAGACTGGACAAAGGCAGCACTAAATATATTGAACAATGCCAGATTGCACTCCCGAAAAGTTGCACTGCATGACCTACTTGGCCTTTGCTACCTTTAAATTATGTAATTCTCCTTAATGCTTTATTAAGGTTTTGAGACAAAGCCAAAGGCTCCTAAAAACGTTTGCCAATCCTTTTAAGAGAGAAAACTAAATAAATCCTCAAAGATCCTCCCAGAAAATTTCTGTGGCTGGTGGACGAGAGAATGCTTCTTCAGGGAGGGCTTTCTTTTCCCCATTTTTATTGAACATTTTCTCTGAAATGCATCTAGGGCAATGTTTTATAAATGCCTCTTAGCAGTATTTTTAAATCCCTGTCAGAATGAGATGCACAACTGTTGCTGGAGAGATAGGAATGGAACTGAGCTGAAAGGTACCAGCAGATGCCTGCAACAGTGTGGCTTGGTTTGGCAGCAGCTGTCCCCACAGGGTGCAGAAAATGCAGAAGACGGGCACAGGAACCTCAATGCCAAAAGCTGTGCCTGTGGCTGGGAAGTGTCAGGGAGCATGAACCCAGGCCAGGAAGGAAGATTTTGAAAAATAGTTGGGCAGAAGACAAGGAAGGTTTTGAGGTGGGAAGAGTTCAGTGGATGGAAAAAGGATGGGCTAGAAGGGCTTAGAGTAGCTTTGAGAGTGAAAAGATAAAGCACAGGAGTCCTTTGGCAACTGAAGGAAAGATGGGAGGTGAATAAAAAAGACCTTGGGCAGTGACCAAGGGCACTTCATGCTCATACCTAATGTCAGTGCACCAAATTCTCTGGACATTTTTGGGGTAGCTCAGACATAACCCAACTGCATAAGGTTTTCTCATCAAGAAATACCACAGTTCCTCACAACATGTCTAGCAAGACACTCTTAGTATTCACCTACTCTGTATTGTCTATGACATGAAATACCATCTTACTCCAAAATGTGCTGTCATCACACCCTATAATGCACTCACTGCACTAGTTAGTATGTGCCACAAAATATCATAAATGAGGTTGGAAGCCAGTGGGAAAATAAAGGTCCTGGAGAGCAATAGATGAATCCAAAGATTCTAGGACCTACCACAGAAAGAGGTTGCCCCAAAAGGGCAATTAACTTTGCTTTACTGGATATGCTAATTATGTCTGGGCCCAGATAGAGATTTGCTGTTTCCAAGCTGAGAAGTGGCTGGTTTTCAGCCCTAGGGATAGGTGAATGGTTGGGGAAGCCTAGATACTGGATGAGAGCTAGTGCTTGCATTGTTTACAGAGAGACCAGATTTACATGGTCTTTAACATTTGCCTTATTCACAGCAGGATGGTGGTCCAATGCATTTTTCATTCTTAATGTTTGCCTGACCTGGGCTACATCACGTGTAGGTCTGTCCTTTAAACTGAAAGAGGGTAGCTATAGATTAGATATTAGGAAGAAATTCTTTACCATGAGGTTGGTAAGACACGGGAACAGGTTATCTAGAGCAGGTGGATGCCCAGGCCGTTGAAGACCAGGTTCAATGGGGCTCTGAGCCTGGTCTAGTGGAAGGTTCCCCTGCCCATGGCAGAGGGTTGGAACAATCTCTTCTAACCCAAACAATTCTGCAATTACAATACGAGACTGTCACCTGAGACTACAGATTCTTTTTTTGGTGAGAAGAGACCAAAAGTATATGGATTTGCTGAATGGATCACAGGTATTCCTTAAGGAGAAGGATCTAATGGGATGCTGTAGGTGCGGGACCTCTCTTTTCTCTTTCCCAGGTGAGACCCGAGCTGGGGACTACTGGGCACTTGGCATGCTCCATATCAGAGTGCTTCACAGACTGCCTAAGAACATTCTGATGGGCCTGAGAGGGCAGCTCCTCTCTGCCAGCCTCCTCCAGCCACATTGTACTCAAGGTGTCCTGGGGAGACTTCTGGAGCCAGACACTGCAGGCACTCCATGGATTCACTTTGAAAGCCTAATAACAGCTTTGGGGGTACTATAGCCATGCAACAAGGACAAAGCCAGAAGCTCCTCTTTTGCCAATATATCCAAACATCCACTCAACACAGACACACTATATCTGCTGTATCTGTGCCATGCAAAATTTCTCTAAAAGTCCTGAGACTTGCACTGCTTTCATTTTGAGAAATAATAGATCACATAAATAATAGATGCATTATCTTGAAAGAAAGAAAATATATTTCAAGTGAGCCTTAATAGATATTAATGTATATCACTTGATATCTTCGAAAAAAAAAGTTTAGAAAATTAACTTCTGTTTTTATTAATTTTATACTATTTTCTCCAGAAAAAGAGAAACATGGAAAGTTGCTCCAGGAGTAAGGACAGGAATTTGATGGAAAGACAGCTGATGTTTTATATATAAACTTATATAAATAATTTTTAATGGAATCACTAATATAATACAATTCATTTGATTATTCTTACAACTCTTTGCATATTAGCTGGAGGAAGGACAAAATGTTTATATCCTCTGCATGCTTCTGCAACTAGGTAAGCATCTATATCTCAAAAAATCCCTTCACAATCCCTGTGTTGTAGTCTGTGGCTTCATTAAAACAGCATACAACACTCTTCCATAATGTGCATGTTCTGTTGTGAGGAATAGAATCATTTTCTCTGTAAAACAGACTGCTATGTAAAGCAGAATTGAAACTTGAGGAGACTTATTTTCTTTGCTCCTTTGTAACCTGAATACTACATTCCTCTTGATCACTATGCTAAACCTGAAAAGGAAGAGTGCTATTAATAAAAATTAGAACTGGAGAAAATCTGTTACACCATCTCTATGCCTGTTAAATTAATTATAGGGAAGTGATGAACAAAATTGTGATTCATTATGCATTCTATGACAAAAAGAATAATTTATAAATTCAATGTAATGTTATTTCTTCTGTAATAGCAAAATGAATCATCAGCTTTTAATTTTCTGCTATAACTATCTAAACCCTTTTAATAAGGGGTTTATCTATCTCTTGAGGCGTCTAGCATAGTCTGATGGAAGTTCTCAGATTTTAGTTATGACACTACTGCATCAGCTAAAAAATTACAACAGGTTAATTGCTCTCAAATTCAATTATCTCTTAATTATTACAGTTATTGTTATATATTACTCCCTAAATTTTTATTTTAGATTTTACCATATACCCAGCTGTATTTCATCTACTGAACTTCACAGCATACGCCTCACTAGCAAGTAACTTACAACATTTTTTTGGTGAAAATAAATGAATTAATAGTCATCAACTCCAATGCTCAGGTATGTTTAAAATTTTGATGCTGTGATAAAGTTTGCTAAAAAGAAAATCAGTAATAAATAAATTTTGGATTGCAACCTATTGTTTATTTTGGAATACCTGCTGCTTATTTCTTAATTCTGCAGCTTGAATGTTTTTAGTTCCTGTAGAGGTCACTGGAATTTTAAAGACTATTTAATATGGTGCAGTTCCAGCTCAGTTCCCAGTACAGAAAATTCACAGTGTCTTCCTGGCAAAGTTTGGCATGCTAATCATAAATTGACTGTGTATCTAGCAGGGCCATCATTTTGTATGGGATATTAAACAGGATTTGGTATATCTAAATTTTCTGTGTGTCACACAGAAAAGACAAAACCAAGTTGGCCAAAGAAAATTACACAGCCTGTCCTATAAGAAAAAAACATCCAATATTGAAGAGATTTTGCCCACTGTTATGACCTGTCTCCTCTGTGATAGTCTGCACTGAGATTAAATGGCTACAACCCGAAGGATAAAGCAAACAAGTCATACTAGATGGATGAAATATGATGACCCATACTAGTGGGTCTGAAATATGTACTCCGAATTTCCTACAATTTTATCTGATTTTAGCCTTGGATCTTTTCTAAATCTCTTAGGAAAATGGTGCTTCCATATACTCTAATGAGAAAATGTGACACTAAAGCTAACCTGTAGCTATAAAGAAACCTTTATCTCTCCAACACACATAGAATAGGAATCCAGATGCTTAAAAATGCTTCTGAATTCTCAAAAGATTCCATTTGTTAAATATTTTCAGCTTGTGATGGAAACTAGACTTCTTATTCTGGGAAGCTTAATAATTAAGGCACCCTTAAGAATCAAGGAAGATATCAATAGAATGTATTAACATTTCTTTGTTTCTAATGTATTATATACTTGTGTTATAAATTTCATTACTGAATTACGACTGCAATCATAGATTTGTAGCAGAACAGCACAGGAAGGTACTCCTGCTTTGGTAGAACTGTTAGTGTGCTTGACAGTGAGGAATGAGTAAGCTCTCTAGGGCAGGCTGTGCTCTCTTGTTCTGTGTTTACATTCTGCATTGCATTCTTGAAGCTCAGCTGAGGACCAAAGTTTCTTCAGTGCACCCCTGGCACAAGCAATGCAGATAATCCCATTATCTTCCACCTCACAGTCTTTTTTGTGTTTCTGTCATCATGGAGAAGTATTTAACATAAGGTGGAATTTATCTTGCCTAATTTTAGCTCTCTAAATGTCAGGAATCAAGTATAAGCTGATTGCTCAAGGCAACCTGTAGTCAGAGGGGAAAGACAGGCTTCTTCATGCAGCAATTCTTCCCACCCTGCTGCAGGAATCTGAGTGAACTGCCATGCTCTAAAAATTTCCATCTCTCTTTCCCTCTTTTGAAATAGGACACCAAAGGCCTAAGATTAAAGTAACTGGTCAAAAAATTTATATATTCCCCTAAAACTCTAGTCTTAAACCTTCTAAAACAGTAAAGGAACTGTATTCCTGAATTTTCCTCTTCCATATCTATTAGTTTTAGAAATATATTTTCTTAAAATAGATTTCTTTTTCCCTCTATATGGCTTTTGTGTTTGATAATGTAACTCCAACACTATTCTCCATCACTGGAATACCTGTATAAGAGTTTTTTCTTTAAATAAAAACCCAAACTGCATTAGAATAGTTATTTTTGCAAGACTGCATTATCTTAAGTAGCATAATGCTTGCATTTTGAATATTATGGCTGGGTATGCTATCAAAATTAATTCTACTCTGGTGTCAGTGACAATTTATTGCTGGGAGCTTTTTCAGTCATAATGAAAGAAGAGCAATAAAATGTTAAAGAACAACATTGATCTTCAAGAGCTAAACAAATACTTTCCAAAAAACTTAAGGATGACGTTGCTAGCTTTCCTCAAAACTGTGGTGATTACAGAAGACATAATGATCTGCTTTATTCAAAAGGGAATCCCTTTGTTTTGAAGGCACTAATGCACCACAGTAACTGTATGATGATAAGGGATCTGTAATAATACTATGATAATAAAGGCTCAAAGGAGTAAATAAATGCAGTGGGAAACATTATCATTTTTCTTCTGGTTTACTCTAGTGAAAGGCCCAGTCCCATGGAACTGAGTAAAGAGTCCCCAAGGGTTGTTTTACCTCTCACAGTATTATTGAGGTAATTAGATCTGAGCTTGATATTTGACATTTCAAGAAAATTACAGAAAGTTCTTGCACAGATACTAATTTCAGTTTGACACCTCACTGTCATTTTGTACATCTTAAAAATTACATTAGGTGCTTATGTTTCAATTATAAGAAAAACTGGAGTTTCTTGATCCAAACTGCTTGGTAAAGGCAATGGAGAATGAATACAAATACAGTAAAAAAGAAAATATTAAGAGGACGTATAGTGATTTACTTTGTTTAAGGTCAAGAAAAACAGCACATATTCAATATATTTTAAGTCATTGCATATAATCACGGAATAATTCTTGGAACCTAAACAGCATTTAAAGGCTTTAAATTCCATTTTTTTAAAAAATTTCCTATTCTCAGTGGCAGTTTGGGATATGAGTTGTTTCTGTCCTCAACTCTTTTAGTTACAGCAGCACATGTTTAAAGTGAGCATTATTTGCTATCATAATAGTTGCTCATATGTTTTAAAAATGTTATGAATAAAATCAGATGTGTAAAACTCTTGCCAAATTTGCAGGCCCATGGGTAAAACACAACTCTGAAACTTATTCTATTTAATTATTGTGGAAGTTGAATCTGACTCTTATTTAAGCAATTTTTAAGCATAAGTAAGAGTTATTTATAATATCAGAATCTACTTTTTCTCCTTTGCTTCTATCTTTCTTGCCAGAATATATTTGTATTTTTGAAAGAGCAAGACTAAGAACAGGTTCTCTCTCTTTAGAGATTATGTGTACAATTTATGTTATTTCCACTTGAATAGAAGGGAGTGCTCAGCGATGTTAGTTTGGATGTCTCCAGTAAAAGGAAAAGCTTCCGTCAATTCTCATGTTTGTTTCTTGCCCAATGTAAGCGATTCATTAGAAGACTTCATTCAAGAGCATTTGGGAAATGGTTTGAGATCCCCAATGGAAACCCTTCTGACCATGCAAACCACTCTTAAGATAGACTGAAAGGCCAGTTAGATCAGACTAAACTACTCCATAATTCTGCATTAATTCTCTCAAACTTATCTAAGTAATTATGTATTTTAGTCAAATTGTCTGCTTCTCTGCATGGTTTCTCACCTGTCTGCTTGCCAGAGAGCCTGAATGGTGTGTCAGAATGCCATATCTTTTCAGCTGCTGAATTTCCATCTGCCTGTGAAGTCATGTTGGTGACTTCTCAGGGATTTAGGAAGATGAGATGCCTAGCTAAAGAAAAAGCTGAAAATGAGATTGTTCTCTGTTTGGTGTTGCTTTTCTTCTTAAATGGATTTTTAAAATTGTGATTCTTCTTTCACACAGAACAATAAATCCAAACTTTTAACTTTTTATTTCCATTCAAGGATATTATTACTTAAAGTGAAATTTCTTATCAGATTTCTGATGTGTTATAAGTAATACTGCATCTTTTATCTTTCTCAGATCCTGACTGTGTGGGAAGCCAACAGAACAGTCAATCTTTTAACACACAATCTTGGGCAAGATATTTGAGTACCTTGTTCCGTATTTTTCTGCCAAAATATATACCTAGTTAAATACAGGAATTTGAAATCCATTTCAGGTATCCACCTCAGTAGTGACCTTCAATATATACATTTTTCTCTGGTTTGTATGACAAGATTAGTCTCACTTATATTCTACTAAAAATTATTTTTGTATAAGAAAACTCTGAAGGCTGACACAAATGGGATAAATTCCTACTAATTTTCAAACTATTCTTCTAGTGGAAATCACATTTTTCAAGACAGATCCATACCTAACTCTGTTTAAGTTTCCATATGTGCAAAATAAATCTATGGCTTGGGTATCCTTGCCTTTCCTGCATCCTCCAAAATTTGAAAGCACCTCAGAACTTTGAAAACCAGTGATAATTCAGCATTAGAGCTAACAGAATGAGTTTTCCAATTTAGGTTCAGTTTTTCCTATATTTTACCTTGCATGGTGTTTAAGTCACTGCAACAGTAATTAACTAAAAAGTGGATTTTAAAATATGATCTTCCAGAAGTGAAAAAATGAAGAGGATAGCAACTTCTAAAGAAATGGACATCTTTCACACACTAAGTATTTATGTAATAACAGTAGTAAATAGACTGTGTAAGCAAATGTATGAGAAAAGAGCAGAAAGATAAATATTTTACAGAAATGAGAATGAATTTGAGTATGACACCACTTTTCAAGTATTAGCCACAGTTATTGACCCCTTTTAACTCATCTTTTTTTTCTCTCGATGCCTATATTAAAAGCCTATTTTAGGTGCTCATTACCAAAAAAAATTAATATCCTGATGACACTAATTCTAAATGGATGTTAGATGCATCTATATTTGAATGCTAAAAGAAGGAAATAGTGAAAATTGATTGTTTTAGAAAATACACGAGTAGCAAAAGTACACAATGTCATTCTATTAGTGTCATAATTTCTACAAGAATACATTTTATAGGGAACACAAAATAATCATGGCAGCACATAAAGACATCATGGTAGAGTTGAAGGTGTAGCTGTACCATGATATCAGAAAAAAATAAAATTTACTAATTTTTCTTTCTCTTAGGGCTGTATTTCTTAGAGGGGTTAAGAAGTTAACTTGCCCAAAATAGTACACAGCTGGCTTTCATTCTCGCTTTCTTAAAAACTGAGCGAAATGTCATCGGTGATTTTCCTGAGCTTTGAAGTTTAGTCAAAATTCACAAATACAAAATACCTAATCCAAACTGGAAATCCAGATCATGTTAGAAAACATTCTATAATTTTAGAATGTTTGTGACCATCTCCTAGTCGAAGCCACTTCAGACTTCATCTGAAAATTGATATAAACCTCTGTGCATCTACATCTTCACAAACTGTCCTAAATTCAAAGAGAATGGTTTAAGCAATTTTTTTTCTGAGAAGTATTTTATGGGACAGACCACCAGAGGGAAGTACTGAACACTCTTAGGAGACACAACATTTGAGCAAGTTTTCATTCTTAGATGAAATGCCATATGGTTGGGGGTTGGATTTGCATCTCTGAGGAAGCTGTGACAAGTGGCAACGTTTATTTTTTGCCTTAATCTTTCTATGGCTTCAATTCTTACAGCAGACTTTTCTCCTGAAGAAGTTTAGATTTTCAGTCCCAAGAAGGAGATTAAATGTTGCTTGTGAGCACCTCTGCTGCTGTTCACATTTGCCTGAACTCTGTGCAACATATTTCTAGATCAACAATAAAATAACCTCTTGGTCTTGATAGGCCAACATTTTAAGAAAATCAACAATATTTTACACAAGCCTTCCACAAAAATATTTTTTCATTTATTTTCAAAATAATAAAGTCATTGTGCAGATAGGTGAGTCAGGAAGATTCGGGAATCACATGAATTCAAGCATAATGCAATATGGAGAGGTCCATGTGTGTGTCCATCTGTCAGAGGAGGGGAAGAGCATCTTTGGTCATAGGTTTGCCAAGCTGGTGAAGACAGATTTAAACTAAAGCTGCTGAGGGAAGGGAACCTTAATCCATCTCACCGCTATCAGGTTGATGCCAGTGCCAGTAGGAGATGCCCAGAACCTGGAGAGGAATTGCAGGTCATCTGGAGAGCACCTAAAGAGAAGGACAAAGAAATTCCTGCCACTTCAGCCAGCAAATCGACTTCATAAGAGTTCGACTTAAATTCCCCTATCAAACATGTATGAAATGTGCAATAAACAAGAAGAGTTTGAGATATACACAAACTCTAAGGGCTACAATCTTTTATCACAGATTTGTGGTGGAGTGGTTCCTATGACTAGAGAGAGTGCCATGCAATAAAACCCCATAGGGAAGAGGGCACAAGAAAGCTGGTTAATATTCAAAGGTCACCTCCTCCAAGCTCAGGAGGTCAGATTGGATGGGGATTTGAGCAACCTGGTCTACTAAAATCTGTCTCTACTCATGGCAGGAAAGGTTGTAACAAGATGATTATCAAGGTCTCATTCAACCCAAACTGTTCTATGCCTCTGATTCTATACATCCCAAGGTTGGAAAAGCACATTTGTACCTCTTGCAATTTAAAAATGTGCTTTTTCTGGTAGTGCAATTTAGTCAGAAAACCTTCCAAGAGCACAACATCTTTATTGATCCTAAAAACTTAACAGGAACAACACTATTTAGTCTCATATGACAGCAGATGGCACTCTAAAACTGTTGGCATGTACATGTATGATTACATATATGTATACATACACAATCAAAAAACATTTTTCTTTCCAAATAATGAAGCCTTAGAAAAGTCTAGGATCCAAGATGGATGCTATTTTTTCTCAAAAAATATTTGAAACACAAAATCTCTCCATGCAAGATTTTAGAAATATTATCACATTGGAAGATCTCCAACAGAAAGGAAACAAAATCTATGTCTAATATTTTACTTTGTTTTTTACTGTCTTCCCATGTAATGAAAGTCATCTTCCTTGAAAATAAGAGTATATTTATTTATAAACAAAAAAATTTATACATAGATGTGGGGTTTTTTTTCAAATACCACAATGGAATATCTGCTCAATATTTACCACAGATTCCAGAAAGTATTTAACTTGTTAATACTGTATTAAGAAAAGAAAAGAAAAGAAAAGAAAAGAAAAGAAAAGAAAAGAAAAGAAAAGAAAAGAAAAGAAAAGAAAAGAGAGGAAATACAGGATCCATTGCAGTCTTCTTTGCATATGCAAGAAATTTGATAACAGCATTGCATGAATTACGTCACCTCATTTTGAAGTTTTGTCAAGTTTTATTTCCTCTTATATAGAAGGAGAGAGAAAAATCATTAGTAGATTTAATAAATTATTAAAGCTGGAGGAATCTGAGAGAAGAACAATAATTATTCAAGCAAGAAGCAACACTGGTGGTAAGAGAACAATACCACTTGAGAATAGATTGTAACTGGATGCCAAATTACACTACTATTTTTGACCATAGTGGGTGGTTTTGCTTGAATAAGGACTATAGTGTTAAAGCCAAATATACATGCAATACATATGTTTGAACAACCAAAACTCTTGAGAGTTTGGAGTACAGTCTGTAACTGGAGGATCAGACCTAACTTCCTTTGTAACATAAACGGTCCTGGAGGGGAACTGGCCAGTCCTTACAGTAGCTGTGCTAATGCCAAAAAATAAAGTAACCTCAGTGGTCACAAGAAGTCTTTTTGGTTATTCTAGTTTTCAGGAATCTTTGACAAACTGAAGAGGCTCTAGCAGCCTGTCTTGAAGTACTGAAGACCAAATTCACCAACATAATATTCCTAACTTTTTCTGCAGTCCCAAACAATGACTCTATATACACCAGTTTAGTTGCTCTCTAATCCCAGATGTGCCCACCTGATAGATTTGTAGCTCTACCTCAGTACTGACTTACAAGAAAAGCTTGATGCATAAGGCATGGCTGGGCCTGGTACTTCTCCCTCTATGTTTCTAGAAGCTTTCTCCTAGCACCTTTAAGCACACCCCATAAGGGCAACAAAAACACAAGTTTAATTTTTGGTGCTGGCTCATCTTTTCTTACTGTGTAATTGCTGGAATGCCCATAACAAAATGAGGAACTTGGTTTTTGGAGGACAAAAGCACACTAAGAAAATATTTTAAAGCTCCACATAGCCTCCTACAAGAGTGTCTGGGTTTATCTGGATAGAAATTTAGGGAGAAATAGGAAAATTCTGGAGGATGTTATGATGAAACCAAGCTGTAGAGTAATAACAAAATGAGAATCAATTGGATTGGAACATTAGAAAAAAAATTAAGCAGAAATTTTGTCTTTGGGTAATGGTTAACACACTGGCAATAAGATAGCTGAATCCTAATCCTTTTCCAATCAGTCTTTATATAGTGATTGTTCCTTAAATCCTTATAAAGCCTCAGATCAGGACAAGAAATCTATATAGTTGCCTCTATGGTAAAATACAGAAAAAGGAGTCTTGCTTTCTGTTGTGTCTTGCTTTCATTGTACAACAATAAATCTTGTATTCTTTTTCACAGTAAGAGTGTTTCAACAGAAGAGCTGAAAATGTTCCCTCTTTCTCCCATAGTGCATTAAAGTGTCTATAATGGTTGAGAAACACTAGAAAATACAGGTGTGTATCCTGTTGGGTAGACAAGAGCACGAAATAAGCTTTTTTCTGCTTCTAGACGAGAACTCAGGCTGTATTCCCAGGAGAAGTTGTTTATCTAACTGCCAACTAAGAAAAGTTAACTTTATAATTTTTTTCATGAGTGCGTTGTGTGATGAATACACAGCATGGTGGCTTGTGAGATAGCCACTGAGCTATCCAGGGACACAGGAGACAGAACACGTCTGGGTAGTCAGGGACATGGCCCTGCTCTCTTGCAGCATCTGACCTGGGCAGGACTTGATTTCAGTTTTGGACATAGGCATCAAACGTCATGTTTTACTGGAGTGCACTCTTTTAGGTTTTTCACTACATGTGAGGCCTTGGATGCAGAATGCTGGAGACTGAGGGTCTGATCCAAATCTTCCGTGGTTAAAAGTCATTGACAGCAATAAGTTTTGATATGGCTCAAGCCACTGCAACACTGTGCTAGAATACATTCCACAGAACATGAAGCATTTGGAAATTGGCTGAAGAAGCCAGAACAGTGAAAATCATGCTTATATCCCTCTCCTGCAATTATTCCCAAGTCCTATTTTCAATCTGCATGCTGCTTATTTTCAGCAATTCCCCCTAGTGTGCAATTCATCTGGCTTGGCAGCTGCTCTGTGTGCAGTACATTTCAAGAAGGAAGGGGACAGAAGCCCAGGCATGTTTCCAAGAAAACAGATAAACTGCTTTGGTGTCACTGATGTAGAAAGTGGGTTAGTCACACTCTCAAAGACTGGTATTCCTGATTGGTTTTTCTTGTCCAGAGCAACACATGGCTGTGCTATCCCACCAATTGGAGTATAATTCAGTGGGTCTGTCCTGAGAGTAGAACAATGACTTAGATTTTGGAGTTTGCTATTTAAACGATGGAAATGTATTCTACTGTTTTAAGGCATCATGTAAAGCTGATTTAGGGATTACTGTTATGTCGCTTCTCTTTTTTTAGATACACTAAGTATTTATCTATACATTTAAACCTTTATCCACACAGAGAATAGGTAGGCAGATTAGATGATAGAGAACTAACAATTTTCACTCTTTCAAGCACAAAAAAAAAGCATTATTCGACTGACAGGTTTAAGAGGAATTTAGCAAGATTGTGGTATGGAAAGGTTAACCAGAAACTAATTAGTTTTAGGATTCAGGTTTGATTACAAAACTAACATAGTATAATCAAAACAAAAGATGGTAGATTTATAAAATGATGATAAGAAATGTGTATAGCTATGAGTTGAGAAGAAAAGGAGGAACAGGAATTATAATATTTGGTGGATCTGAAAATAAAAGGAAGCATTTTCTTTTTGCTTGTTAATATTCAGACATGTGCTTAGCATTTACCTGACAAAAGCTAGTAATGTCTTTGTCCAAAGAAACACAAGAAAAATGAAAAATTCCAGAATTATAAAATTTGATAAGGTTTACAGTAATATATCACATGCTTACTAAACTTAGGTGTGTATAATGATTCTATTTAATTTCTCATTCTCTCTTCCTCCCACTACTGATTGAGTTGATTGGTACAAGCTTAAACTGAGAAACTAATGACTCAAGGAATCACAGTACTAGGTCTTGAAGACATTTCATTGGTACTATTTTTATATTGTTGAAACTGCATCAATTTCAGTGAAGATATTTCTGATTTACACTGGTGCAAAAAAGCCGATATTTCAGTCCAGGAATACTCCCATGCAAAAGGTGCATATTCCATTTTCAAATAAATAATAAATATTCTTGGTTAAAGAGATATTATTGTCATGATGAAAAAACAAACCCTGCTTGAGAATTCAAGTTTTTGTCTAATAAATTTGAGGAAGATAAGCTGACACAAGAAAAGGAAACACCTAAGCAACTCTAAAGCAAAGGGAGAAAATTCATTTGTAAATCTACTTTTTTTTCTTTCTCTAAGAGGTCATTCACCCAGAATCAGCACACATTCAACTGTACTGGAAGCTATGACAGGTAGGTCACTGACTGTGGGATATGAGTTATTACATTGTAAAAAATTAATGGGTGCCATAGCCACTTTGAGCTATGCACAATTATACAACTGCTTGAAATTAGTGGATATGCTGAATAAATGTGAAAGGCTCAGTAAATGTATTCACACAGTCCTACCCAGATGCTTTCAGCTCACCCCTCAAAGTCAAATTCCAGAAGACCCTGTGCTATTTAACCACATGAGTGTCACAGAGTATGCCACATGATAAACCCAGGAAACGTCACAGTATTTTCTTCTTACGCAAATGATCCATGGGGCACAAGCTCAGGCCTTTTGTGAGAACATCCTTTCATCTGCCACTACAACCAAAGCCCAACACCCTCCAAGCTTGCCCCTACCCCCAAGCCGTGTTGCACAGTGCTGTTCTGTGTGCTGGCTGACAGGTACAGGCTCTTCCAGCTGGCCCCTACCCCAGCCCCACCAAGCCTGCAGCCTCA
The DNA here is from genome assembly GCF_965231275.1 of Zosterops lateralis. Taxonomy (NCBI): domain Eukaryota; kingdom Metazoa; phylum Chordata; class Aves; order Passeriformes; family Zosteropidae; genus Zosterops; species Zosterops lateralis. Next base: position 30,910,413 of record NC_139765.1, read on the forward strand.
GGGGGGGCAACCCACCCAGGCACAGCTCAGTAGCAGCAGCAGCACACTTCCTTTCCTGTGCAAGTAGAAAAGAGTGTACTCTACACCAAAATTTTAGAAAGATGACTCTTAACTACAGTCTCTGGGGTTTTTTTTTATTATTTCTGTCACAAGAACAGAATATTGCCACTCAGACACATTCTACCATATCAAGTGCCTTCACTTGCCTTAATAGAATTGTTCACCTGATAGAGGCATCTACCTGCAATGAGCAACCTGTTTACCTAGAAATTTGGTAGAAACTTGCCACCCTTCAAGTGTATTCATCCAGCAATGCTCAGGGATCTAAGTGTGTCCCTGGCCTCTTCAAAAGAGCATTTTTTGTATCAAGTAAGAAGAAAAACACTTGTGAATCTATTTTGGGGCACCCTGATTACAAGTGTAAGGAGGAAAGGTGGGTGAATCACTTAACCGGGCTGTAAAACAAGTTTGAACCTCCAGTTACCTAAGGAGAGGCAACTGAAATAATGCATTCCTGAAATTGCAGGATTCACCTGACCCTGGGTTTCATATTAAGAATTTTCCTTATTTGGGCCCTGAAATATTCTTTCTCAAAATGGCCTCAAGCACTGCACATGCGCCTTGAGCACAGTGATTGTGCTGGATGTGCAGCTGCTCATCTATGAGGCTAACCTGTGCTGTGGACTCAAGGGACCACAGCACTTCAGAAAAGAATGACAGCTAAGCGGCTATTTCCTATAGAATGTACTCAAAAAGCAAAGCCTTAAACCTGCATGACATATTCTTATACTGACAAGTCTATGACAGAGGATCAAGAAATAGAAACCACAATAAGCCTACAAAGGTCCCTGTACAGGGATGCATGAGCCACAGATAGGATGAATGGGCCCAGCTGAAACTTAGACATATGCTTGTGACAGAACAACTTGAGAAAAAAACACTAAGCCATTCTTCTCACTAAGGCTTTTAGTAATCAATATTGTCCCAAAAATCTTGTTGACTGTGACGCATGCAACCATAAAAAATTATCCATGTGAAGGGAAGGGCTAGAAATGAGAAGGTTAGCCAAATGACCACATCTTATGGGATCAACCTGAAAGTACATTTGTGATGCATTTCACATTGGCTGTAAATACTTCTTTTTGATCAGTTTGACTCAATAGTGACAATAGCAACATGCAGAGTCTCAAATTTATCCATTGTTCGGCAAAGAAGGTCTGAGAAAAGATTGAGGGCAACCAATGCAAGACAAGGGAGAAAATGAGAGGGAGTTAAAAAGTCCGGTTTGATTAATACTTATCATAAAGTGTTTATCTATACACTAATAAACATGTAAGAAAACACAGTACCTGATGAATGAGAACCACCCAAGTCATGACCTCTGCCCTTTATTATAATACTTGAATGAAGGCTGTAAACTCATGCAAAGCCTTATTAAAGCACCATTAAAGAGATGTTGGAGAGACAGAGCTACTAGGATTAATGGATTATAAACGCAGCTATGCTCTACACTGACCTTAAACTACAGTCATGTATTTAATACTGGTATTACTTATGGAAGTGAAGAAATGGTGCTATCTGTGACCACATTCATAGCTTTACCAGCTACTGGTTTCTTAGAAATACTTCCTCTGCATATGATGAAATAATTCTGAAGAGGAAAATATTGGTAAGATTTTATGGCAACCAAGAGACACTACCTCCTGCAAAAGTCATTAGCTAAAGGTCATAACAACATTCCCTTTAAATGCTTGATTTTGATATATTTTGGAATGCTGCTTACCTTCTAGAAGAACCTGTAGCTATGCATCTTCAACAATCAGACATTATGCCTACCCCTATACTTATTTACATTTCAAATTATAGCAACTTTCTATTCAAAACACCAGAGTTTCTCTGTAACTATTCATGTCTCCAAAAACAGAAGATATGCAGGGAAACACAAAAGAGGTCTAAAGTCTCCATGATTTTTTTTCTCAGTCATGGCCATAACCCTAACCCTGAGGACAAAAAAATGCAAAGCACAAATAGGAAAATAAAACAATACAACTTACCTTGCGTAATGGGGATACTAAACCCACATAAACAGAGTTGGGACTGGGTTTGACTTTATTTCTGAGTGAACACTACTTCTTATGTTCCTTAAGGAAAAGCAAATCCCCTCTTGTAGCTAGAGAAGCAAAGAACTTTCTGAAGGTACTGGTTATTTTTAACAGTAGTTAATTGTTTGTGGCTCTGTGCCCCAATTCCCTTGCCCCTGCGGTCCAACCCTGACTAGCTGAGAACCATGGGGGGAAAGCTGGGCTAGGATGAAGATAAAAGAAAAAAGGCACTCTTAATCTTCACAGGACAGAGTCCCACTGCTTTAATGTAGAACTTACACCTTGGAGCCCAGGAAGAGAAAGAAGGCCAGACTCCCCATGCAGGGAGTTTTAATCTATAGGGAAAAGGGTGAGGGGAGGGGAGGTGGGTCTGTTGATCAATGGGGACTGAACCAGGGGGAGAGGAAAGATAGGGGTTATCAGGTAAAGGGGATTCAAAGCCTCTTGGGAAGGTGCAACAAAGAAACACCAGTGCAATATGCAAAACAGACTAACTAATTAGTGCAATACAACAGCTCTGTTAAAATTTTCTACAAATTCGCATCTGGGAGGCTTTGTTGAGCTAGGAAAAGAGTTAATGCACACTACCAGCAAATTTGTTTGAAGATTATTTTTAAATGGCTATTTGAACTTGTCACATATATATAATTAAAGAGCACACAACCCAATATTCTTTTCTTCTAACAGCTAATCTTTGTTTCTTTCTACTAAAGTCACTGTGAAAGAGCTTTTGCTTCTCCCTCTAAAGGCTTTCGTTCTCTGCTATTGTTAAATCATAACAATATCAGCAGTGTCATGCCAGAAAGATTCATTAACAACCTTTTTAGTGAAATCCGCATCTCTGCTGATTAAAGCCAAAAGAGAGAGAACAAGGGATGTCAACAGAAAAAAACATTCATACATCCTTTTTTCCCCAAGTATATATATGTATGTGGGTGCTAAAAGGAAATATTCAAAGTTGTTTTCATCAATGCAAGGGAAAATCACACACATGTCTGTCTGTTGTAGATGAACTGACTATTTTTGGAAACTCTGGGAAAAGAAATATGCAGAAAAAAATATGATTTTTCTGCTGTAGAAAAGCCAAGTACTTCTTGTTGTCCCCGACCTTCCCTAAATCTGTTTTGTTAATATGTAACAAGAGAATTAGTCCTCTTTTTCCCCATATAATTTTTCATATTTCTTCTATGTACGATAAAGAAAGCAAAAAATCTCAGACTCCATTTGTAGACTGCCTTTAAAAATGTTTATTAGATTAAAGTTATTACACTCTACTATTATAGTATTTTATCACAGTGTTTTACTTTCTTAATAATTCTAAATAAAACAGAATTTATCTTTTTCACTTATCCTTTCTTTCAGATGTGTGGTGTGGATGCTTGTTGCTTTGCGTATCTGTCTCTCAGGCCAGTCCAGCAGTCAGCTGGACCACCCTGCTAGCTCTGATATGCCCAACAGTGGGTCTTGGCTCCGCAGTACCTTTGCCTTGGCTGTCACGGCCGTGGTTCAAAAGAGGGGACACTCTTTAAGGCTCAGGAAGAAGGTTTTATTTGGGAGTCACAGAGGCAGTCCCTGGTCCCAGGCCTGTGCCTCAGGAGAGTGACCCAGGACCTGGTTTGCAGGGGGTTTTTGTTTACCAGAAATCTCAGGGGTGGGCAAAAGTTACAAGACCAATGAAACAATGCAAGGTGGCTAATGCCAAATGCAATACACAACATTAACAAATCAGGTTGATTAAGGTGGGGTCCTCGGAGATCCACCAACCGCTGTCCGACACCTCTCTGAAGGTTTTGGGCCTGGGAGATGCTGGGCATGGGGGGGAGAATATACATTGTGATGGGGGAAAAGACAATGGGATGACCGAAACTCTGGGCAGAGGATTAGGTTGCCTTGGAAACTCTTATCAACTTCTGATAAGAACATTCCAAGCCAAGAACTTTACCTGGCTGGGGTTAAAGTCCAAATCACATCAAACCTACAACTAAAAAACCTATGAAACAATTTCGGCACCCCCACAGATGCTGTTTCACTGGTGTATGTGAAATGCTAATCTGAGTTTCGCAACCATAGGCTATGTTGCATTTCTGAGGTATTGAAGGCAGAAACAAGCAACTTGAGGTTTATCATTCGTGTGGATTTAGATAGGAGACAAATCTTTCCTGGGACACAAATGCAGTCATAAAGGGACCCATCTTGAGTCAGCACACCCTGTTTACCTCACTTGCTCTGAAAGATTGGCACTGATTAGAGAATTTTAGAATTGATTTGCAATATGTATTAAAACAAATCACTATGACCAGATGACATTCACCTAAGAAATTCAAAAAAACCCAGATATGGAATTGCTGAATTTCATATGTTACAATTGCTTTTTCACTCTCATGCCATCTACTGTCAAAGGGAAGAGAACAACAACACGATTTTAAAAATAATTTTTAAAAAAATTCAAATAAATAGGATCACAAACTGAGGAATATGACTTTCAGTCCAAGTCTATTAGGGGAAATTATATTAATAATCAAAAAATAAACATAATTGAGGAGATTTAACCTCTGAAGAGCAAATTCATGCCTCCCAGATTTGAAAAGTGTGCATCCTTCCAAAGAGTCTGTAATCATGTGGAAAGAAGGTTTCCCAAATAACCCACCTCGGATTTTGAAAAACTTAAAATGTTTTTCAAAGCTGTCATATGAAAAAGTAGTAAGTTGTTCTGAGGATCAGTCTTTGGTGGAAAAGTAAGTAACCAATTACAGCAATAAAGGTTAATTTTCCAAACAGAAGAAGAGAGAGGATTCTTAGGGGAGTCCCATATGGAACTGTCTTAGGGACCAAGCATATTCCTAAACAGTCTGCAAAAGAGACTGAAACACTACACAAAAATATGCAAATGATAAAAAAATAGCCTAGGTAATTTAAATTAAAATTGACCATATTGTTCTGGAAGAAAAATCTCAAACATTATGCAATATTGAGCAGCAGATTAATAAAATGGAAAATAAAATTTACTGTCAGTGGTGAAAGCACCCTCAACTATACATACAAATGATGAACTGAATGATTTTTTTTTATGTCAAAAGTTTTTACATTTTCATAGCAATGCCTGATCCAAAGGAAAATTGAACGCCAGGAATTTGTAGAAAGATAATAGAAAATGAAACAGAAAACTGCAATATTGATGTACAAATTCCTGATGCAAACACCTTTTAATTATCATGCCTTGTTCTGGTCATTCCACCTCAAAAAAGATACACTAGAGTAAGACAAGAAATTATACAAAAGGCAACAGGAAGGGTCAAAGAAATTGGAGAGGCTTCTTTCTACACAAGCAGAGACTAAGCTCACTAGAATTTAGCCAAAAGCCCTAAAAGAAACATACAACAGAAACATGACAAAGAAGGTTAACATTAAATAATTTGTCATTGTTTCTCATAATACCTGAACTGGAGTGAACAAAATGAAATCCTGAGTCATCAACTTAAAAACAAAGAGTGGAAGTATTTTTACTTCAAAATAAAAACATGTATGAGAAAGGTTCATGGATGGGTAATTATTACAGTGATGAATAGGAAGCCTCTGCAAAACTCATGGTATGATCTGTACTGTGAAGGAAATATTCCATTGAATTTTCCTGCCTCATCCTCTTTTCTAAAATAGCCACTTTGTTCATTTTTAGAGAAAAGGGGCAGTGGGTTAATTTCTCTATGCTGGCTATTCTGAAGCTGACAGTGCCCTCAGGTCATACATAAGAACAGGAGGAATCTCCCCGGCTTGTTATAAGCTGGTGAAGGAAAGCTGGTTGGGTTTTCTTTTTCCCTCGAAATCCATGCTACATTCAAGGTCCATCCAAACCTATAAGTTCTCCCCAACAGAACTTAATAGGAATAAAATCACCATATTAGGAGTCAAGAGCATCTGGCAGTGTGCTCAGTGCCACAAGTCTCACCTTTATGACTACTGAACTACAGAATAGATATACAAGGGACCACCCTGCAGAAAGCTGCCAGCCTTTCAAAGGGTAGTGCCAAAAGCTAACTTAAGATTAAGTCTGGTTTTATTGGTAATTTGTTAACTTCAGAAATTCCTTCAGAAAATTACACTATATATAGTTCTTTCTAATCTTATTTTTTTAGTAACTATGTTGAATTCAAGGATTTGTTGAAAAGAAAGGCTCTTCTGTGCTATTGTAAGGAGGTTGTCATTGTCAAGGAATAGGGGTCAGCTCTAGCCATTAATCCACATTTCAAAACTCTCATTTTCAAGAAATAGGAGTTTTGAAGACAGAATTAGTACAGAATTAGGTCTGTAAAACCCTTGCTAGGAATTTTGCAGATTTGTCTTGCAATGTCATCATAAGTACAAAAAGCGTGAGGTAATATCTTTGAAAATCTGGAGATTTTACCTTACCTCATCTGATAGCTTTTATTCCATAGTAAAAAAAAAATCACACAGAGTCAAAAAAAACCCCACTGTGCAACAAGACCAAGATACAAGAGAAGGCAGTGATTCAGGAATGATAAATATAGATATTTAATGGTAACAGTAAAAAATGCCATCTCTTCATAGAACGTCTGAGTACTGACCTAAATGCTATTGGCAATGCTTGGCACTAATGCACCTGCTAATGCACCTGCACTGCATCTCCACTAATGAATGACATGAACTGGGAAGGCAGACAGTATGTCTACAGCTGCAGTCTTTACTGAAATGATTCCTACAGCTCCTCTGAGCCCTGGAAATGCTGCAGCAGAAAATTCCACTCACGGCTGCAAAAGCACTACTGCATTGGAAAACAAAATGGTTTGCAAGTACTTGTTTGGAAAAAAAAATCTTATTTTTACTACTTTTAGTTATTGCAGACACACTTTCAAATTGAGTTTTGCAGACTTAAAAGGGGTTATCATTAAGGCTTGACTTTTAGAAATGGTGAATTTCCACATCTATCAATGGAAGCCGGATGCTAGCAAGAACCAGATTTACACTTATCCAGTTTAGAGTCATCATTTCAACTGCTCTGATAAAATCTGGTTCCAGTTAAGCCAACAAGTGTCATTTTTGAACTCAGTAGGACCAGCATTCTTCAGAACAGAAGAAAATGCCTCTGGTTCCCTGGTAGATTATTTCTCAGCTGGTACTACTTTAACTTTTCATTCCCGTGTTCATTCACACACATTTACAAGAAATACATGTACCTGTATGTACCTCTATTAGTCTATGTTGGTAGATACTTCCCTGGACATCAGGAGTTGGATTTTTCAAAACTCTAGCTATGTCAGAGTAGTTGTTTATTCTAACCATTTAAGTAAGAAAAACTTCCAGAATATAAGTTGTAAGAGTTATATTTAAAGTTTACATACCAGACCTCTAAAAGCTGCTTTAAATGTCATTTTGTACAACTGACCATTATCTCTGAGTCACCACAGTAGACTTTGAAAAGTACTTAAAAATAAATTACATACTGCACATTTTTTATAACTAAAATAACCTGCAATGTTGATTTCAGTGAATCAAATCATAGCAGCTTTCTTCCAGGCAAATAAAAAAATTCCAAAGCTTTTTGAAGCTGGAAACAGGTATTACAACTTAAATGGCCAAAAGATCCATTGAAAAGGCTCCTTTGAAAATGTTTGGAAACCTCCCAAAGGCATATCATAAAAGATTTACTGTAAGTCCCCTAGAAGGTGGGTACCATTGATTATTGCTACACTAGCAATTTGTCCCTTTTTTGATCAAACAAAAATTTTGCAATTTTGTCAGTACATTTTTGATCCCAATGTTAAATAATATTAGGTTTTACTATCTCCATTTAAATACTAGCTTCACACTGCAGACAAATAGAATTAAGAATATAATTTATTGGTAGAAAAAATGTGAACAAGTAAGAGCACAGGAACACTGCAATTATGAAAAAAATCAAGATATCCTATTTACTTTTCATTCTATTTATTTGTCAATATCAATCACTAAAGTCATTCATGACTGAGACAAATAACAATGTAAAAATCCAGGAATTTCAAATTTCTGGTAAAGCAAGACTAAATGTTTGAAAGATATCAGGTACTAAAAATTCTGTGAAATATTTGTGATGCAATAAGGTGGAAAGCTAAAATGGTAGGGAAATAAAACAATTTATTTGGCTGCACTGCTTTTCTACTGAGGGCAAACAAATTCTATGTCTTAGGAGACAACAGGCTGTCAGTAGCTGAAGATCAGGTGCATTTTCATTCAAATGCAAATTTAAGGAAAAAGAATACTTTACTAATCTCTGTGCAGATGGTCAAGCCTAGCTCTAGAAAGTTTTTCCCATTGTGAGTTTAAATGTCTTCCATGGCAAAAGTGAAGAATCGATTTTGGGAAGGAAATAGTTTTGTGCATGGATTAACTAAGAGAAATATGGACAAAAGCTGCACCCATTTAACTCAAATACAGTCAGCCATCAGTTGCACATCAAAAGTTGCACCTTCAGTTCCTCATCCTCCCAGCCAATGCACAGGGCACCCATAGGTAAAGTCACAGCAGAATTCAGTGTCAGTGTTCCCCAGATGATTGAGCCCCTAACTGTGGGCATCAACAGGAACATCACAGTCATTACACAGCTGACCACCTAAGCAGCTAAATATGGATCATCCTTCTCCATCAGTCCCTCACCCAGGGGTTGTTCCCAAGCACATCTACAGTAGTAGGCTCTGCTCAAGAATAGGAGTATTGTAAGTTTTCTTTACACCACCTGCCTGAAAAGTGGAAAAATCTGCTCAATATCCTGTGGGTTTAGCTGTAGTAAAATGATTTGTGAAGCAGTGGACTATGGACTAGAGGGACTATTAAAGTGAAATGCATATGCAGCCCTGAAATCAAGAATGGAAGGCTTCTGTCTATGAAAGACCTTGTCACAGAGCATATGCATTTCTATGGCTTGGGGTTTGAGCTTTCCCACAGACACACAAGGACTCTGAGCTGGGAGGGAATAGAATTAAGAGCAGGGATAAGGCACTGTGCTCTCTGTGACCTCTGTGCTAGACAGCAGTCCTGAGCTTGACTATCTCACTGATAGGTCTAGAGGCAGCCACTGTGCCATATTTGTCACTAACTTACCTGAAGTGTCTCTGAAGCAAAGGGTTCACTGTGAAGAAAAATGCAGAGTATCTCTGACCAAATGGCTGTATGTCCATAAATCTCAGCTGTACCCACAAGAGCAGAGCATGCCTGACAGCTCTGATCATGCAGCTGACAGTGGGAAGCATCAATGCTGCTGGTATCACAAGAAGTTTTGAAATACCAGACGTGTTCTGCAAAATCTCTGTGATCAGGATTTACACTAGAAAGAGGATTCTGTTGGAAATTTAGGCCTACAGTAGTCCCATTTTTTATATCTGTATTAATGATTTACATATTGAAAGTCCACCTTGGTCCTACTAAAACACTTCTGTATTTGGCTCTGGCCTCTTTCTGCTATGTGTGGATGTGTTGGTTCAGCATGTTAACAGGAGTAGAAAGCAGTAAAAGTTTATTTTTGTTTTAAACAGTGTAAGCCAATCTGCCCTAGAACATACACAGAGAGCTGTTACGTTATTTAACAAGGTGCCACTTTTACTTGGTCACTTTTTTAATAAATAACTACATTATGCTGCTACATGTGCCAACTAACATAAGTTTTCTTTCCTCCAACTAAAGATCACACTGCGAGGATTTTCTTTGCCAGAACATGGAATTATTTATATCTAGTAAGAACTTCTTTGAACTAGTTAGTGTTGCCAAGCACTTACTCTTTTGCTGCAGATGGTTATGCTAGGGCAGAATTATTCTTTTTAAAGTTACTTCTATACTTTAAAATTGACATTAATAAGAGAATACAAATTAGAAATAAACCACAAATGCAGTTCCAATGCTGTGGTCATCCAATTCAGAAGGGAAATATAAGGGCTTTTTCAGACTTGCTTGAATGCCTCCATAACAGAGTGAAAGTGCTCATTTCCTTAAAGGCAAAACCAAACCCATGAAGATTAGTAACTAAGGGATTTGCATTCTAAACCTGAAAGCTCTAAGACCCATGCTAAATGACTAACAGCTTATTCGGCGCTTTTCTTCACCCAGATATATGGAGAAAATGACATTCCTGTTTCAACCAGCAGAGAGAAACAAAATATTATCATTGACAAATTTGCTCCTATTGCAAGTGAGAAGCAATACAAGCATCCAACATATGTGCCTTTACATATTTTGTCCAAACTGGCAAATCTGTTTAGTTGGGAAGGGACCAGACTTGGTTGAAGAACTTGAAGTGTGACAGTAGGAGGATACACTACCAGCATTGTAGCATTCAAAAAAGCTCTCTTCAAAGGGCAGAGGAAACTTGCATGGCCAAGAAATACCGGCATCTATAGCCAACATCATGTAAGACAAGCATTATATCCAGCTGCTTTCAATTCCCCAGCTCAAATGAGCAAAATCTCATTCATAACAGAGGCAGCCTGTAGCATGAATCTGGGGTAAGGTGTAACATCAGACCTCTGCTTCTGCATGCAGTAAGAAGCTTTTCACCTCTCTGTTCTTGAAGCTGTTTGAACCTGTGCTTATAATCATGGGGGAAAGCATGATTGCAGGAACCGTGTGCCATTTTTGTCACACCATAGACAATGTTAAAAAGGAAGGACAGTGGAACATAAAACAGTGTAAATACTCAGGCATATTTGTGTGATTCCCCCTTTAAGTTGTGGATTGGTTTAGTGTTCTGGCTGCTTCTCTAACAGTAAAAAGAGTCAACGGGAAGTGTAGCTGAGTGCATGGAACTTGTGGCATTGAAAATGTCTTTAATAAAGGGCCTTTTAACTTCTGTTTTGAATTATGAGAATTGATAGGCATTTCTGAAGGAGAACAGCTGGGGCTCAAACTGGGCATTAGAAAACACTTGTCCTGAGAGCACAAGGTAACAATCACAGAGGTTATAGGATCTCCATCCCTGGAGGTTTGTTGAAAACCTTTGGGGACTTCCAAGATTCAGCTAGGCAAAGTCAAGGCTGATCTGATCTAGTTTTGGGAATAGCCCTTCTGTGATTAGGCTGTTGTGACTTATTTATCTGAAGACTTTAATAACCTAATAGCTAATAAATATAATATTTGTTTTAAGTATTTTTCAGAGACTCTGAAGCATGACTAAGTCTCACCAATTAAGTGGTTGATAAGGGCATATTTCTCTACAAGTGAAAGAGTAGCAGCAACTGTTCCCTAATGTTCTTGGCTCTCTGGTAAGAGTGCTCAGCACACAGAGTACAGCCTGTAGATACTATCAAACTGAGTTTCGAAAAATAAAAAATATCTTTTCTCCCTGTGTGTTTCTTTGAATCTGTTAGTAACTGTACCCTTTCTTTGGCTGCTTTTTGTATCTTTGCCATCTTAACTGATATTTTGCATGCAATACAATATAATTTCCAATTTGAATTCTTGATCAGCTCCACTTGTCCATTGATGCCACATTCAACCCGCTTGCATTCACCCTTACCTACAGACTTGCTACTTTATCCATACTCACCTATTATTTCCTCCCTTTGTCTTAAATGCTCTTCACTATCCCAAAGGCATGCATTTCCTTCCTGCTACTCCTATCAGTTAACAAGAAAAAAAAATGTTCATTATTTGTTTTATGATTCTGTCTTTTTTATTAGTACATATTAACTTAATCCCTGTGTTGTTTTTTTTTTGTGTGTGTGTTTTTTGGTTTTTTTTGTTTTTTTTTTTTTTTTTTTTTTTTTTTTTTTGTTTGTTTTTTTTTTGTTTTTGTTTTTTGTTTTTGTTTTTGTTTTTTTGTTTTGTTTTGTTTTGTTTTGTTTTGTTTTTTTCTCTCATTATGTAGTTACATTTTTCGGGGCAGGAGCTATTTTGAAATCAATGCACTTTATTTTTTTTCTATTTGTGACTCAGGATTAGCACAATACAGCCTATCAGGACAGAAATAATCCTTAGATTACTCCTTCTTTGTCAGCTATTCTCACAGAAGCATTTCCCATTGTCAACTAATACTTAGAACTTTTCCCCATATTCACGTTCTTATATCATCTCAGGTAAATCTGACCATGACTTTTATGTTATTTAGGCCATTATATTTAGACCCAAATATTGTATTAAATATAAAATCTATGCTATTTGGATATTTTACTTGAATGTGATATATTTGATATAAATGAAACTGTTTCAAGCATTTTGGGAAACACATTGTATTGCTATGTTTTAATCCAATGTAGCTGACACTTTTGATACTCTGTAAATTTTCAAAATCATTTCATCCTTGGTAGGACTTGTCCTTCAATCTCATCTATTTCTGGATTTGAAGGGAGAGAAGCATACTGTACACTTAGACTGCTGGTGTGCCATGCTTGACAAACATAAGCTTTTAAGAACAAAATCCACCTCAGTTTAAGCAGCATTCCTAAACCTGCCAACTGTTTACTTGTATCAAAAGCAAATTTTTCAACCAGTCTTCTTTTAGCCAGAAGCTATTAGCTTTTGAAAGACCATCATGGCACTGAAAATTATAAGCTCTCTGATCAGCTGTCAGATGCCAGCTGCCAGCTCATTGCATGCTAGAAGATAACTAAAAACTCTACATCTAGTTTAAGGCAGTTTCAAGCCTTCAGAACACTGGGTAGTTCCAGCAGGGGTTCCTTCCTCTAAAATCACCTCCTTTGGAGGAGACGTTTTCCTGGGACTTCATAGCTCTACAGCCAAAAGTCTTGAACTATAGAAAGCATTTATTTTATATGTCAAATCAGTTTAATCTAGATGCAGTTTCTTTGCTGCTAGGATCAGCTATCCACTGACCATTGATTCCATTCTATTAATAGGGATCTGTTTAGATCTTGACTTATAACAGTGTTTTAATGCTTCTTCAAGCAGAAGGTTTTCCCTTGAATAAAGATAAAGCTTAAGTCACAATGTAGTGTCAGGAGAACATAACCATGTTTTTCCATTTTCCTTTCACAATGCACATCAAGGAACCCAAATGATTTCTACATCCTTCTTAAACTCTAAATGGAAAAATACATTCAGGGACAGATGGAATTCTCTATCCACATGGACTTTTTGTCTCATCTCAGCTGCAAGCTGTTCAAGCCACTTTCCAGTAAGACCATTAGACCTCTCAGCTGGCACAGCTTTCACTTATCTTGTACATTCTCTAGTCCTGTTCCAATGTCTCTGGTCTATTATTTAATTTGGCAGACAAACACACTCAACTGTCCCAAATATATTTTCTGGCCCCCTGTGTTTTATTAGCTGCCAAAATGTCAGTATAACCCATAGCAGAGGAAGTAAGAAGGACTTTTTGTATTAATGTATCTTATTCATTAATCCACTGGGGAAAGTTTTCTTGTTTCTTTCTTAAAAAGTGAATTGTGACTCATTGACAGGTTCAGTGTCCTAATATAACACCCATTTCTTGTTTCAAAAAGCTGATCTAAGAGATTGTTACATACTGCTCTATAGAACCTATAGGAAGTGGCAGTTCCCAGGAAACAGGAGGTGTTTCTGGAACACAGAAACAAGGATTTATCAGCAAATCTCAGAATGGCATATTACAGTGTTCTCGTAATCTTAGTTGTGCTAAAAGGTCTGACTACATATTATTTTGCAGCTGTACAATGACCAAATATCTCCTTCTGTATTTCCCACCAGGCTTCCTTGTAAAGTTGATCTAATATGACAGTATCTCAGCAAAGGGAAGAATTTAGCTGAAAACATTTCACTGAAAAGCATTCTCAAACTTTCTGTCAGTTCAAATAAGGAACAATGCTAAACTTTTCATCAGAATTTCTTTTTGTTGCATGAATATAAGGAGGTACATAATGTCAATACTGATTTTCTTTAGAAAATATTACAGATTTTAAATGCTATACTCACAGCTGTTTTCTCACCCCTCAGGGAGCTACAAAATAACAACAGGTTGGGTTAAAACCAATATACAATAACAACATACATTAATTCAACAACAATGCACAACAGCATACATTAATTCATGCATGACATTTTGCATCTGTGGAGATACTTTCTACAGAAATTTTAGTATATGTATATTGTCTTGAATTTTTAACCCTTGGGTTTATTTAAAAAGAAAAGAAAAACATTTCGGCAGACTGCTTCACCTACAATGCTTATTCAATTGCATCTGTTTGCATACAGCTGACTTTTTTGGAAAACAAATGCACTAAAAACACATCAGTTTAAATATTGCAGACTATTATTCCAGCAGAAGTAGAAGTATCTATCAGTTTCTATCAGTACGTTGCCTGAATATGGAATCATATATTTATGAGACAAACATATTTGGACTCTGAACTGTGGGTTGCCACTATCCAACATATTGCTCCATATATATTTTAATATTAGACAGAAGAAAGTATTGTGACATCTGGTAAAACCAAAACACTAGTGAATCTCACTTAGTAAGAGAGGCTCCATGCTTCTGCCAAGGCAAGATCAAAATCTGTTGGGCTGTTTCTGAGGATAATAGTAAGAGCACCCACATTTCTTAGAAGAGAATGTCTCACGAGGATTAATGGAAGAAATAAATTGCGATCAACAAAGTAGCAAAAATAGCACATTGATTTTCAAAAGGTGTCTAATGCTAACTTCTTAACTACCTGCAGTCCTTGTTCCAAACCATAATTACAAAGTCTTATCAGAAGCTCTGTAAATTAGCACTGAAACTAATTTGGTCACATGACTTATAATGCCTAGTGACTGGTTTAGGCTGGTAAGGCAGCCTGGCAGCCAGCAGAACATTGGTGATGCACATGCTCACTATGCTGATGCACTGCATGCTCTATTCTTCCCACTCTCACATACAAAGATGAAAATAATTTTCACTGATTTAATTGCTATTTAATTGTGAAGATTTTCCCCTACAAATTAATTTGCCACTAGATGCCACTAAAGGTCAAACAGGCTGCACGGAAGGTTGAGCATTGACACCGTTGCACTGACAGTGTCTTGCCTTCATGTCCAGAAGATGCACACTTTTTGAGGTAGAGGCAAGAAGTCACATTTCTATTGTATGTGGCTATGAAATGGATGGAGCTGGCCACATGTCACAATGTCCAGAGATGATTTAGGGATTGTTTGGATCCCTCAAAACTATAGGGAAATTAATTAACTCAAACATATCAGGGAATTCCTGTAGGTTCACAGTTTCTGGAGGAAATTGTGTCACTGAGATGGAAAGAAGTGTAAGAAAAGTGTAAATGAGATAGCCGTTAACTCCTCTGAAGGTTGTTTTAGACCACAAAGAAGTAAAAATATATGTAGAAGATGGATATGTAAAAATTCCCAGCATAATAAAGTCGAGGGCAATTAAAAGGAAAATGCTTTAAAGTCTTGATATGGGTACATACTGCTGATGAGATAAAAATCTCTGCTGGTTTTGAGGCGAGGGAGAATTGACGGGAAGGGAGAATGTAGCATATTTTGTATGCTGGGTTTTCTCTGTTCCCCAAAGATCCTTCTTCCTCTTTCTGTTTTATGGGGAACCATTTACATTGTCTTCAAATTGGATTGTACCTAGCTGTCCTAAGTGTCATGCAGAGAGTGATAGCAAACTGCATTTTCCAAGGAGAGCTCTGAAGTGCCCTTATGTTAAGGAGGTAAAATCCTGTCAGTGCCATTTCCTTTGAATAAGACATGACATTCTTCAGAAACACAGGGTTTGGTGTTTTTTATATGGCTGACACACCAATAAAACTTTTGGCTGGGTATGGTCATTTGGTTGCTTCCTAGAGAAGGTTAGAGATGCCCCCAAAGAAAGGAATATGAGGCCAGTGTTTTTTTCTGTGTCAGGCCTTCAGTTTTCTTTGACCTATGCATGGGGTACTCCTGTCAGATTTTGGGCTTTTTTTCTGGAATTTAGGATTTAGGACATTGTTTCTGTAGTTCTGTGTAACTCAAGGTTAAGACAAGCAATGTTAACACCATCACTAATACTTTGTATGTTCAAACTTGTATATAATTTGGGGATAGTTACGTGAAAACACAATAGACAGTGTAAGTCTGAAAAATGGCTATCAAAATGTTAATTGTACCAACAGTTTGAGAAAACTTGTTCCCTATGATTTTTTCTCAACTAAGCTGGCTGTTTAGGATATATTTTTCATGAAGTATAAAATTCCATGTTTTTTAAAGAGTCTGTGCATGGAGAGTTGAAGCACTACAAAACATCATTCAATATTAATTACTACCCTACTAGTTGGTTTATATTTCACCAGAAAAAACCATCATAAAACGATACTGTGATTTTTTTGTCAGTCATTGTGGCTTATGGTGGTTGGCCTTGGCATATAATTTAAATATAGTGTAAACAAGCAAATTCGCTTTAGCAATGTGGAAGGAAAGTTCTATAGGGACACACTTCGTTATTTGTGCCAGAGACAAATATGCAGGTAATTTCCTCAATTTCCTTCATAAATGTGCTAAAGTGTGTCAAAAAGGGGTTTAGGACATGCTTGTCTAAGTCTCTGTAGAAGTCAAAAGAGCAACCAATCAAGTATGACTCTGTCTGTAGTTTAAAGCAGAAAGGGGTAAGGTTTTCTTTTATAGGGTAGCACAATGTTCAGTACTCGTGTAAACTCATATTCAGGCACACATGTAAACTTCCTGTCTTCAAGCTGATGCAGGAACTGCAGACTGTTCTGCCTCTCTGCACTTTAGGTGATGAAACTCTGCCCTTGAATCTTGATCAGGGAAAACACAGAAAGACTTTGCTTTTTACTCTGATAATACCAGTGGTTGTGACTTAAATGAGAAGACAGGAATAGAACTTTCATGGGCGCACCCAAATCATCACTTACATGACAGCACATGTAGAAAGAAGGAGAGGAAACAAGTGCCAAACATCCAAATAATGGCACTATTCACACAAGCAAAGAGGAGGAAAAACTGAGCACATCCAGAACTAAAGATGGAACTGTGGCAGGGAACATCTGCAAGGAACAAATATGTCAATGAGAAGCTGCCTTGCTGCCTTCCTTACTGTTATGTAAAGGTAAAAGACCTTGATAATCCAGAAAAGAACTATATTTGCTGAAAAATCATGTCACTCCACAGTGTTGGCCAGTGGGGAACTGGGAAAAGAAATTTTGGAAAAATAATATTAAAAACTATGAAGTAACCAAGATCTAGCTACTTTGATTAAGGATCTTTTCTTTTCTTTTCTTTTCTTTTCTTTTCTTTTCTTTTCTTTTCTTTTCTTTTCTTTTCTTTCCTTCCTTCTTTCCTGTTGTTTCCTTTACTATTTTAAAGATTTTGCTTTCAAAGTCAGGCAAGTTTGGAAAGTACAGAAACCTCTCAAAAATCATTTTAATTTGGGGAAAAAAATAAGCAAAGATCTTTAGCTTCTGTCCAAGTGGGATTAAAGATGCAAAGTGTCTATGTGTGCAGCTTAATCTTTTATTACAGTGCTTTGGCACAGGACATTTTATGTAATAAGGATTATTTGGAGCTTTCATGGCATTTGGCTTTGTTTCGTGTAGAAGAGATATCAAGACTGCACCTGTTTATGTCATTTGTCAAATTATTTGGCTTTGGTAAAGAGAAGAGTAATCACAGCTAAACAAATTTCACATTCAGCACCTAAAGGGCATATTTTTATCCTATTTGGAGAAAAAAAAGGTAAATACTCTGGTTGCTTCTCATCATAACTCTCCTCTTAGGAGACATGGGTATGGCAATCCACAGCTGAGAAATGCCTTCTGGCATGTCTAACCACTTTCACTATCCCCGCCTGCAAAGCCTGCCACGGTGGATCCAAACACTATCTCCTGTCTGCCACTTCCAGTGTGTACTGCAGTCATGTGTGGTCCTTCAGCTGAAGAACTTGTAGTGTTTTGTGCCTTTTCAACCACTGCTCCAATTGCCATCACCCAGCCAACTAAAACTGGCTCAAAGAGTGTCAGCTTAAGGAAGTGTGAGACCAGTAACTTGCCCTAAACTTTCAGTATCAGATCAGGCAAATAAAGGTTCTCAAACAACCTCTGAATTATACAAATATTTTTCATACTGGTCCTTTCAAACATAGAGAAATGCATTTCCTCTCTGTAAAACAGTATCAATAAGAAGTCAGTGTCTGTTGCTAGATTAAGGGACCATGTGGGTTTGGTTTTATTCTTCCCAGCATAATGAGGTCATACCTTCATTGCAGAGAGCTTGGTAGAAATCTATTTTTAGATGCATTTCTACAATTGCATGCATGACAATTGCAAGCAAAATAGAACCTAAGTTGGTACTGCCTTCAAAACACTTCAGCAATTGTGTCAGATTAGCAGAGGTAAAAGATGCCATAGGAAAATAGGGAAAAAAAGGCTATTTTACATCTCTGGAAAGAAATAACAATTCATTTTCGCACTTAAATTTTAGATTCTGTGATTATAGAAGTCATTAGTTTATACTGTTTAAAAGTTGTCTTAACTTAACCCTCATTAAAAAGTCCAGAGGTGTGCAATTAAAATGAACTGCAAGCTAAAAAATAAGAACTATACAGAAGGATCAGGGGAGTTGTTATTTTTGCTTAAAATAGAGATGACTGAGTTGTAGGAGGAAAGATGGGCTAATGGTCTTCACATATTTTAAGTGTAACTGTCAGAGTAAAAGAACATGAACTGCACTCTTTGTCCTCTGAGAGAAAAACTAGGGGTAATAAGCAAAAAGCTGTAGCAAAGAAGATCTATATCAGACATTACAAAAGAGATGTATAACTGTCAGGTGGTTATTTACTAGAATACCTTGCCCTGGGACCATGAAATTACAATGACTCCTATGTTTCAGGGAGCAGTAAGATGGTCATCTTTCAGGAGTGCTCAGAAACAGCTGCTCTTGTCTTTGCCTTGACTTGCAATGTCATGTCTGGCCTTACTTTCTGGAACTCCAGAACTGGCCCTGTCAGAAGCTGCAGAAGCTGGCATAGCCTATGCTGTCAGAAGCTGGGATGAGGTGCCTGCCAGCACACAGTACCCCATGTAGGAAAGCCACCATGAAGTATCTGACAAGTTCTGCTGGCCTAGTGTATCTGTCAGCTTCCATGTATACTATGGCAAGGATTTAATATTTAATTCATTAGAAGTGTTGCACAAGAGGCAGAGAGAAAGAAAAGACTCCAAGAGGACATCAAAGGCCTTTATGAAAATGTGGAATTTTACTTATAATTTTTCAGATTGGGAAAGTTTTGACAGCCCATTCTCTGAAATGGTACAAAGTCCACTATAACATACATACAATCAGTAACATATACAGTCAGTCTGTACTTCTTGTATGTGCTTTCCTGTGTATTTGGTATAAACTGGAAAACAGAGGTTTGTTATGGATATAGATGGATGTAGATGGATATAGATATTAATTTATATATGTGTTTGTGTGCTAATTTATATTCCTATCTGACATAATACAAAATTTCCTAGTCATTATTAGTGCAAAACTGTCCATACAACTATGTATAGCTATGAATATATAGGATCTCTATGTACATAGACACAAAAATGTAATGAAATATTGCAGCCAAACACACTTTGTCTTTCAGATTACTGTTATTTACAAATATTGTTCAATGGATTCAGCCTCAGAAAGAGCTTCACATACTTTCATGTGAAGACTTTTTGGACCACTCGCTGCAGGATACTTTCTAGCTTTTCAAAACCTTAAGGTCTATACAAGTGTCTGTTCTGCTTTTCTATCCACTCTAGGGTTTTCTTCAGTGCCCCAAAAATCAGTTTTACATTCAATTTAAATATTGGATTATTTTTCTCTTTTGTCCATTGTACCACACTGTAGAGGGACAATGCAGCTGGATTTTGTTCAAGTACATTTTACATTGAAGACCCCACTTCTAGGACAACCAATAATCACTGTACATTTAGGTCAGTATCTTCTTATCATTGTAACCAAAAGGAAACCTTACAGAATACTTTTTTAATAGATTTCATATTAGGTTGAAAGAAATAGTTTGGAAAGTATTGAAGCCAACTCTTCCTGCCATTTCCAGCACATTTCATTTTCAGCTACTTGTGATGAAATGAAACACAAAAAGCACAAAATAAAGTACAGGAAGAAAGGAAGAAACTAATGCTTTTGAGCAATAGCTCACTGCTCAGGATAGAGGGGTTAGGGGGCAAATATTCAATTCACCTTTTTCTTCAAATCTCACCTTTCAACGCCTGACAGGACGACATCATGGGTTGTTCCAGAGGAAAATGTTCTCAAGCTCTTGTATTCGTACTATTCCAATGTGTATAAAATGCTAAATCATTCCTGGAGGACTATAGTGGCACCTCTCAGGAGAGTCACTGTGTGAACAAGAGATGTGATGTCTCTCAGTGGGTGACAAAGAGAGAACATCTACACAGGCACATCTACAGAGGCACAAGAAAGGGCACAAGAATCAACACACAGAGCACTAGACCCTGATGAAAGGATACCCACACCTGTGGGTCTGACTCTTTCTCACATGTACACTGCAATGTCTGCTACCTGCACACCAGGGCTTGGAGCGGGGCAAGAGGCAGTGCTGATGGTAATCCCAGAGGTGATCACCAGCTTTTTCTGTTTATGCAGTACACATGCTCTTTAGGTGGATGATACTATACTTTTACTCCACCTTCCACATACATCTTTGCTGCCAGTGTTTGTCTGCAAAACTTCAGAGGTCCTTCTAGGGCAGGTCCTGGCATTTTCTTCCAGAAAGGAGGATGATATCTGCAGGCCAGCAGAGCTCAGTGTGCATCCTAACTTCTTACAAGGACAATATGAGCAGCCAAGGTGATTTTTGTCTGCCCAAATCTGAACACTTATGATTTAAATATACCTATCTGAGCTGTTCATTCTGGGTTTCCATTATAACCAAATGACATAAATAGGCATACATAGAGCACAGTTCACCTTATTTATTTCATGCTTGAGTGTGTCTAAAATAATAAGATGAATTCAGTCTATCTAAAGTAACTTCTCCTGCTGAATATAAAGGGAATTCAGGTGCCTAGTGCAGTACACAAATCTTTTTACAAAGCTGGAGAGATGATTTGTATCTCACTCCAAATTCAGACTAGTCTGTGAGGTTGTAGCAGCCCTGATAATAATGGCCAGCATTTAGAGGACCACTCACTGAGACTTGCTCTCTCTTAACCAATAGACTCTGAACAGTGGACCCTGAAAGGCTGAGGAAAAAGCTCAGATTTTCATGTTAGCATGGTTACCTTTTACACTGTGATTCAAATTGTAGAGGGCTTGTTTCCATCTGCTGTACTTAACCAGCCACATGGTCACAAATAACAGTTTTATAGTGATAGGTCATAGACGATGGTGGATGATTCTTCAAACTTAATTCTCCCCTGACAATGGTGTTAATATGAAACCTGATATGATCTGCTCATAAGGCATTTTCTTTGGGATGTAGATGTTGTATTCAAGCACTCATCCTCTACTATGAGCCTAATATTGTAAAATGTCATAATGTAATGTAGTGTAGGTAAAAGCCCAGACAGGGATGGGTAAAGGGTAAATGTTTGCCAGCCCACAACTTTGACCAGCCTTGGCTCCACTACTCACCCTGTAGCCATATATATTCTGCAAAGTGAATGGGGCACACCTCAGGGTAATACCCCACTTCAGTGATTTACCTGAGAAAACAAGTGAGTATGGATTAAAAGCAGAGTGAGGCAAAGTAGTGTTATGAGAAGCCAGTCCAGCAAATGAGAAAGAGCTGAAGAGCAAGTTGGTAATGCTTTGGTAAGACTGGTAAAGATGTAAGTTTTAAAAGAAGAAGACCTCACATGTACCAAAAGCATGTGCAAAGAGAAAAAAAAAATCTTATAAAAGGTAGAAACTATCACAATATTTTGTATTTAAATGATCTAGTTGCAGATTCCCAGTGAATTTTATTTTATCTACAGAAAATTTGTGTTCTTTTTCCCTAAACTGATTCTTTATAGGATTTGTGTGGGTTTTCTCTTGTTTCCATGGTATTTGTTATCCAGCTATTTGCTTTCTATTCTGGGTTGAACACAGAATGAAAAGCTTGAGTTGCTGGAGCTAGATTACTACTTGCTGTAAATCAGGACAGTAGTATCAACTTCAATGAAGTCACTGTTTATTTATATCAGCTGACCTTTGAAATTTTATGATGATTATGAAGAAACCTTGGAAAGGAAGTCCATTTATTTGTTAGGCATCTTTGTGTTTGTTTGTATTGGCTTTCAAAATAAATTGATAATATAAGGCAGAAAATGCACTACCAGAATTCAGTCGCATAATGCATTACAAAAGAGAAAGCAAAATAAGGACAAGCTGGACAGCTCCAGACTCACTGAACAAATGGTAAATACAAGAACTTGATGCTGCTTTTGTTTTCACAGAATTTAAAGATATTTTCAATATTTTCCTCTCTTTTTGAGGGAAGGTGTAGGTCCTGCAGCTTAGCTGTCACAGCACTTAGCACAGGCGGTGTCCTGCATCTTCATTGATCCCTATAACCTGTGAGTTCCTGTGTTCATGGATTTGCACTGCACAGACTGAATCAATGGTGATCTTTTTGTTTGTTTTTTTTTTTTTTCAAAACCTCCTCCCTCAAAAACTACTCTCTGAGTAATTTCTTCTCTGAGACATGCTCAAATGGACAACTTACCCACCAGTGTGCTTATTTACCACTATGTGAACTGCTTCCCATTTGTGATGTTGTAACATCCCTATGGCAACTGCAGCACTTGCTTACTTTGGAAAGTCATTTTAGGAAAGTATTGAATTTATTTTTAGCTTTTTTTAGTGAAATCTAGCAGCTGGAAATGAAGTGAGCCAGCACCATGTTACTAGCCAGAGCGATGCAGAAGAAAGCTTAAGTTAAAACTACTGGTTTTAATAATATTATTTTCATTCTTATTTAATTATTTCTTTACAAAATACCTGGGCCTTTTCTCTTCCCTTTCTCTACCAATGTATATTATGTCAAAGGTCTGGCTAAAATTGAAATTGGAATTTAAGATGTGGCGACACCACCATCATAATTATTTTTCTTGTGATGTTTCTTATTGACATAAATATCAAAAGCCTTGATCATAACAGCAGTACAAACTCATAATTGAAATTGTGAGAACAATGATTACTTGAGAAAAAGTGTAAGGAAAATTGTTTCGTTAAAACAAATAAAAATGTCTTCAGCGTGGGTCTGTTTCAGAGACTTGTATGTTTAGGAACAGCAATAATGAAGAAAAAAATCAGTTCAGATGTCACTTTTCGTTTCCTGCTTACAATGCCGGCAAAAGAAAAAAGAAAAAAAAAAGAGAAGCTATATTCCCTCTTCAATGTATATTGTGATAAAGGGAGAAGTAATTAAGAAAGTCAACAATAAACACCACATGCCATCAAAAGCAGCAGGCATAAAACTCAGAAGTTAATTCTTTATTAACGGTATTCAGTCTTGCCATAATCTGAGAGTACAATTTCTAAAATTATAAACTTGCAAATCCGATTTTCTAATTGCTTTTCTCTCCTGACACCTGTATTAAGTAACCTATCACATGTGTTTATGATTTGTGTATTGTGACCATATTTGATCCATCCTGCCCCACAAGAAAGCTGGAAAATGCTACATAAATTAAACTTGGAAGAGAAATTAATGTGCCTGCTTATCAATCTTCACAGGCAAAAGGGCAGATACAGAATAAAAACTATGAGACACTGTGGTTGGTAACGTTGTAGTGCTCCAAAGTTAAGAGCACATTCCTTGTTACTGAATTCATAATGCCAAGGTAGGAGCTGAAGATGCTGTGTAGCAGTCAGAGAGAGGTTAGGCTCCTGCATCACATATCACAAGTAATCTAAGCCCTGAGACATTTTCACCAGACCACAAGAAGAAAAAAGGAGGAGAATGTGTCTGAAATAATTTTCCGTAGATGAAAATAAAAACCTTCATATGGCAGAGAGTTCTAAAAGTTTGATTCCTGCTGTGTAAAGTACTTTCTTCTATTTTAAGCTCATCTCGTACTAGTGCCACTGAATGTTCTCTGGTTCCAGTAGTGTGAAATTTGGTAAATAGCAGTTCTGCCTTCACCTTCCCCACTGCCTTCAAGAATTTTAAACCTCAATCTGTCATACCTCAGACTTCTCTACTCAGAAACAGATCTCATCCCTTTGGTCTCTTCTCAGAAGATGGCATCTCCATCTCCTATCATCATGCCTTGTCATGGAAACTTTGGTTTCTAGTCATCTCCCAAATCTCTCAGTCTTGATTTTTTTGACCCCCTCAAAGGACTAACTGCAAGAGGAAAGCCTCCATAACCTGTTGGTGTGGTAATGTTTTGGAAATAACAGACTAAGGTTAGTTCCTAGGAGCCTCTGGCTTCCTCATGAAGGTTCTCATTTGAAAGCCACATAGCAGCAATGGCAATCCACTTTTCATCTCTTTTAAGACAATAGGATGCCTGCTCTGTGCACTTCAAATCACCTTCATGAGGACCTGAGCTAGTTTAGCATTGTCAGGACTGTTATTAAGCCATGCCAAACAGCACATGAAATTTTTTGTGTCATTGTGGATTTTTAGCTTGTCTCAAACACTCAAATATCTTTCTTTGAACATTTCTCCTGAATTTAAAGACCAATATACATTTTAAGGAACATGATGCTTTCTTGAACGCTTGCCAGCATGCTCAGAGCCTTGCTTATTGTGCATAAAATAACAATAATGATTTGATATACTTGAGTCCTAAGAATAAATATACTTTTTTTCTTTTCCAAGCCCCCTCTATGTATAGATTTAGTGTGTTTCATAATGCTCTCAGTTTTTTCTTTGGCAGCTGTGCTCCAGAACATTTTTGGCATGGATACTTACTACTTGGCAGTAAGGCAAGTTTTTATTACACTATATATTTTATTTCTTTTCAATTGTTCTGGTTTACTATATAAATGCATCCCTTCCAGTTTTCTTTCAGTGGAGTACAGTCAAAATGCTTAATTTCTTACATTAATAGACAAGGAATTTCCATGCACATGTTTTTCTTGCATTCAAAGGTCTACACATTTATCTACTACAAGTGCTTTTGCTCATAAAATGTGGGAAACAAAACCATGAAAACAGGGGGGTTTTTTTCTCAAATAAATTAGTTTATTTAATAAGCTTTCTCTTTTTGATTTTGTCATTGTATTTGGGAGCATATATTATTGGGGGAAAAAAGTCCTATTTTCTCTCATCTATTTATGGGCAATCAATTTAGATAACCAAAAAATGTGCTCTGCAGTGTCAGATTTGCTGACAGTATAGGGAAGTAGATCAGTAAATATTAGAAAATGAAGAAACCATTAATTCACATAAAAGTACATTGTAACTATTGGTGTGTTTCATGTTAATATGCCATACTGTGCAGTGGCAGAAGTATATAGTGTGTTTCTGTACACTGTTCTCAATATCTGTGCAGGAACAGATTGCTGTAAGTCAAAACTAATACCTCTCCATATTAAAACAGTGAGAGCAACATTTTTTGACAAATGCATATTAGAAGTTACTCATCTTCCTTTTAGATTCTCTCTACTTACACATTCTATTAGTTTATATATGGTTTACCTAATTATTTGCTGCAGCATTTTCCATGAATTACAGTTTAGCTGACTGTATAATTTTTTTCCAGCTCATCCTTAAAAAGAAAAAGGTGGATCTGTTTTCTCTATCTTTTCGATAGTCATGCCCTACCAAGATCTAAAAAATACCCATCTTCAACCCTGGAACTGCTCAGTTCCTAAAATAAAACTTGGAATTATGCTTAATATTATCTCCTTAAGATATTGTCAGCATTCCTCTACAGGTTTTTCCTTGGACTGTCCCAAGGGGAATCTTAGTTTGCAACTCCCCAGAGTTTACTAAAAACTATCTCAAATCTTCTGGTTTTGCTATGCCTTTTTTCCTTATTTTTCTTCCTACCATTGTGACTTTGGATCATCATTGCCCAAATTGCATTCAGTCATTATCAGTTACTCTGTAGTGTGGAGAATAAATCTCTTCTCTTGCATCCTTTACATTTTCTAGCAAATCCTCAGCTCATTCCATGAATCTACTGAATAGCTTCAAAATTTCTCTTTCAGGAAAAATTCACTTAACATCCTTGTAAAACCACTTAGTTCCCTAATTCAGAGAATTTTGCTTCTTCTTTATCAAAAGTTATAGCCACCTTGATTCCCTTGGCTATCCTGGGGTGAATCAGTGGCTCACTATAACCTTTAGTCTGATACACTTTTCATCTTTTGCTGTCATGCTTCAGATGTCTTCTTGGTTAAACAGCATTCTGGACTTCAGAGCAGATATGTCTTCAAGCTAGATCAGCACTTTTCTGTTTCTGACATCTTACATAAATATTGATTTTGTTATTTAAAGTTAGTATGGTTTAATATTTTATATTCATATTACTTACTAAAGATGATGTAAAATAATACATATTTAACATCTATTATTGTATTTTATTAAATTTGCTATATCATGAACTATGTATATCATGAACTTTGTATTTCTATTATATCATGAAATGTGTATTATACCAAATAAGTCATACTATGGGTCAAGTAGTAAGACTTCCAAATCTATCCATTTATACACCACCTTTTTTATCGTTAGACGTCTAACATAATCAGCAAACTGATTTTTTTCTATTGTTTGGTGGTTTCATTTATTTAGTTTTTGTCATGTCTAGAACAACTAGGTGCCATTCATTGTTTTTTTCTCAAGTTTGAAACACTAAGTTCTTATAAGCCTCTTACATTAATAGCGGATATATTTCATTCTCAATCAACAACTGTATATTCAAACCTGAATAAAAACCATCCTTATTATAAAACAGACACACCTTATAACTGTCCTAGTCATCAGTCCAGTAATAAAAGTGAAAAGCCAAAGATAATACAAGAAGGTATTTTCAATAATGTGAAAAATAATAAAAAAAAGATAATCAATTATATTGTCAGAAACAGAGTTTTACTCTTGAGAAAAGAGACATTGATTTGATAAATTAGACAGTATTTTAGAAATTGAAAGTACTAGTTTATACAGACCTCTGTGGAATATGTCTGAGAGATCATAAGGAGAAATGTTAGGGGCTGACATTACAATAGAATATATATTGGAAGAATTAATTCTAACCATTAAAAAATACTTGTGTGATAAAATATATTTGTGTAAACTCCTCTGATAATCAATATAGAAAAAAAAATGACCTCTACAGACTATGTCTTCCAATCCTGAGATATGAAAACATTGTGATTTATTCTCTCAAACTGCCTTTCTTTCTTAACTTCAGAAGTAAAAATGTATGAGCAGTTCAGGCTGCATCCTAGCTTTTAGATAGCAAAAATTAGGTAAGATTAGTCTGGCCTAGTTACCAGCAACTTGGAACAAAGGAAATTAAAAGACTCAGGTGTTCTTCAACAGGAGAAATAATAAAAAGGGAAATAAATTGAAGGCTATACAAAGAAAATGTGATAAACAAAGCAATATAATAAAAATACTACTTTCCTTAAGAGAAAACAAGTGCAGACTCAGTGCCAAATGACAAAATTCAGGTCAAAAATCAAGAGCCAAGAAGTGGCAAGAGCGAGGCAGTTTGTACATGTGTGGAATGAAGGACATAGTCAGAAAAACTGAGGACTCAACATTGCCTAAATCAGTGGTAGGCTTCTGCGCAAAGTGAGAAGCAGGATGGGGACAGGAATCTGTCTACAAAGGAACCAGGACCTAGTTTAGTTTAAGAGAAGGAACAGAAAAGACAGTAAAAGAAGTAAGGAGGAGAGATAAGAAAGCAATAGTGAGGAACTACAGAAGAATTTTAAAGCTTGAAAAAATGAAACCTAAGGGAGGACTAACAGCAGAAATGATCAAGTGTCATGAAGTGATTAGAGGTTTTGTATAGATAGACAACAAACACCATGTACATACAGAAAGACTGAAAAATACTGTGAGAACAGTTTGTGGGATAGACGAGCCATTTGGACCTTAAGTAACCGAGAAACATTGTCTTAGGGGAAAGTTACAGTATCAAGAGGAGACTGGTTGTTAAAGCCATCAGAAAAGAGCTGCCACCGCTTCCAGAAAAATAAAATTGCTTATTTTTCAGCTGAAAACAAAGATGCTTTAGCAAAGATATTTTGTTGTTCAAGACTTCCACTGTCCTCACAAAATAACTGCAAATGATATCATGTTTTGATTATAAAATGTAATTCAGAGTGATTTACTATTGAAAAACAGTAATAAAGAAGTGGTTGTCAAAAGAAACACTCTTATCTGCTCCTATAATTTTACTTATTATTCTTATGGTACAGTATTAATTAATTAACAATATTTCCATTCCCATCCTCTCTTCTGCTAAAAAATCGTAAGATAACTGAGATATAACAATCTATTTTTGCTTTCAATTATCTTTTAATAAATGTTTTAAGATGTGCTACTGCAATTAGGGAAAACTTATGAAAAGCTAAATAACACGAACTTCAGTGATACAGATATTATTGTTACCTGCAGAAAAGATAAAATACAGCAAATCAGATACAATATGTTTCTTTTCCAATAAGCTGAAGGAATTTTCTAACGTAAGTGCCAAAGTAGAAGTTAAGCCCTTTTTCTTTCTATTGATGCAGCTACCGGGTTAATCTCTTGAATAGTAACTCTGAAAATAATCTGTATGGAGAAGATATTTCAAAGATACAAATTGGATTTCAGAAGTTTTATTGATCTTAATAGAAAGTGAGTACAAAGTAAGTTTCTTTACTTTGAAAAAACTTCCCATCTCTGTATGTGTATGTGTAGTGATTTGAAAGCAAAACAAGTGAGAGATTCCAAGTCAGAAATACAATTTAATAAGAAGAAAGAAAAAAAAAAGTAAAATAAAATAAATGCAATAATACAAAAGATCACTGACAGAGTCAGAATACAACCTGAGAAGAGTGGTGGAAGTAGTCCAGATGAGTGAAGTCCTGAAGCAGTGATCCCACAGAAAGATCTGGTAGCTCTTGTCTTCTGGGAATCCAGTGTACTTGTGCTGTCCCAAATCCCAGATTTATCCAGGTAGGAATGTTTGGCTCCTTCCCCTGGGTGGAGCATCTCACAATGGGATGATGAGTTGTGAAGTGAATCCTTGATGGCCCATTAAACAGAGGTAACTCCTGGAGGGAGTAACCTGTGAGTCATGGGCCAGGCGTTCATGGACCATTAGCAGAAGACAGCCCAAAGGCAGGGGGCCTGGGAAGAACATTGCCCCACCTGGCTTCAACAGTTCATGAAGATGGTGATAGAATAAATACTTAGTGCACATCCTACACTGAAAACCCCGGACAGTATCTCTATATGCAAATGCATTTATTCTAGTCTGTAGACATATGCATGAATGTGTAAAAGTGTGCGTTTGTATATCTATCTATACATGTTTATATATAAGCTACCTTCAAATGGCTATGGGAAAATCAACATCTCCATCAATCTGGAAAATTATTGTTAGAGTAGAATAGAAGATTCACTTTTTCCTTTTAACCTTGAGTTGAAGTAATATAGATCTAAAAGCAAGAACAAGGACATTTTAAGCCATAAACTTCAAAAGATTTAATTAATAGTAATAAAAGTAATAGGTAAATGACTGCCATCCATCATGAGCAGAAGATCAAGTTTGCACCCTAGATCATATCCAATTGGAAAGCAACTTAGGACAGAATCAGTTTAGGTTACAAGAATTTTAGCCAGACAAGTACTTGCATAACTAATTTGGCTTGCATTGTGTTTGTAATTTTGTACATATTGGGATTGGATTTTCAGCACTTCTTGGCAATATGCCATTGAAGTGTCTATATAATAAAATAACTCTTAATACCCGGGCAAGGAATGAAGACAGATATTAACATTTTTCTAGCTAGTACAATGTTGTTTCTGGGTAAAGTTTTCAGAAATCTGAAATCAGGGTAATTGCTCCTATTCAGAGGGATACGATGTGAAGATATTGCCTCTCAAATGCAGCATGTAAAACTTCTTAATTAACATTTATATCTAGTCTAAAATAACATTTCTTTCTCTGCTTAGCTTGTGGCTCTTTTAACTATTTGTAGGTAGAGTGATGTGATTTCACAATTATTGCACTTTAAGAAGTCCATTTAACTAAGTATGAACGTTTTGCACAGATAGATGACATTCATATTACTTCTGAGTATTAAATAAAGAGCAAATAAAAAACACTGGATGCAGGAATTAAGAAATTGAGGTTCAGATTGTGTAACACAAGTAACTTCAGATCCCTCAGCCACTGATGTCTTCAAAATGCATTGAGAGAACAGTCCTAAAATAAAAATGTTTCTATTGTCTGCTGTCCTACTTTTTACGCAGCATAATTGAACAAAATGGTCTAAAATGAAAACTAACTATTCCTAGAAAGCAGAGGGGAAGAATATTAGGCTGCCATCAGGAAAAATCTCTAATGACTTTAAAAGAAATTTTAATATCACAAGTAGTGATATGGTTGCCATTAAATGTTCCACACCCAACCTCCCCTCCAGCAGACTGTCAGGTTTTGAGATGAGTGATGACTTCAAGTTCCTGAAAAACTTGCCGTTTTCTAGTTTTTATTGCTACAACTTAAATAAGAAAGAAAAATTCAAATTGGGTGAACTCAGTGACTTATTTACCTGGAAAGAATAATATTTTATGGGATTCGTATATGTATATGACTGATTTTTATGCTGCTCTCCTTGGATTCTGTTACATATTGTATTTTAGAAAGCCTTGAGAAATTTGTAACCATCATAAGCCAGAGACATTAATATAAGCTGCTTGTGTTGTGTTAAATAAACATTTGATAAAATTACTCAGACATTAATAAATTCACCTTCAACGATCTGTGGTGGTAAAAGAGCAAAAATTACAGACATTATAAAAATACATATTTTGCAAGAATTATGAAGGATATCACCCAATGAATTTTTAGTTGTTTGAAATCTTCCTGTCCAAGTAGCATGGACAATTTTAGATAAAGACACTTAAATATACGGGCTTTTCAGAAAAAAAAAACTTGATATGATCAAAGTGGCATTGTGTCATCCCTGCTTTAAATATAATCACTTAGCAGATTCATGAACTGTAATATCTAAGGTTAATATCTACCAATTGATATCCAGGTTTCTGTTCTTAACAGAGCAATACATATGCACATATGAATATCTAAAAGCCACAAATTTATTCCATCCTTATCAATCCTATTTCAAGCAATTACATGTGCAAAAAAATCAGAATATTCAAGAAAGGAATTATTAGGACTGGAAATTCCTCTGGCTTTGAATAACTCAGGTCTCAAGCACAGTCACAAGCTTTTTTGTTTGTTCACAATAGTATAGTGAAATAAAAATACCTGATACTCATGTTTACAAGGCATTTTACATTTGGAAAAAATAATATTCCAAAGCAAAATTTTTAAACCAAGCTTGCCAATATAGAAGATGGAAATCCCTGAGGAACAAGGGATTGTTGATGAGCAAAAAGAATATTCATATAATACACATTTTTCTTTAAGTCAAAACCAGAGATTCATCAAGATAAAGTTATCCCGAAGAGAAAGACAACTGCATTGTGAAAACTCAAAGATTGAGACATGAGAAAAGACAAGAGAAAGAGATTGCCTGTGTTAGGATTTTGAACACCTATGAAGTCTCCTCCAGTGTCAAGGAGGTTGGTTGCCCATGCCCTGAGGTGGTGCCTTCAAACAGCCCTGCACATTTCCTGGGAGCCACAAGGATCTCAGCAGGGCTGTGGCTGTCCCCAGCCACTGCCACCACTCCTCACCTCGTGCAGGTGCTGCAGGGCTGCACCCTTGCTGGTGGCAGCGTGGCATTGCCTGCCCTGCTAGTCCCCCAGCTCTGGAACTGCCTTCTGCTCAGCTGTTCCCTGACAGTTGGGAATACGCCAAGAGAGAGGAAAAAAAAGTAACCATTTCCATAATTGCTATTCTTAAAGAATGGCTTAAAATGCAGATGTATTAGTCTGTCTGTCTATAAATAAAGCCTGGTAGCTGCCACATCACTCAGAATTGCCTGCAGGGTAAGCACAGTGTGCCACAATAAGAAAGTCTTTCAACACTTCTGGCAGCAGATTTTATTTGACATCTCGGTATTCATTAAAATACATTTCCACTTACACTAACACATCAGCACAATTCTGTGCTTTTCACAAAAGAGTTACTTCTTTCTCTTCAGTCTTATTTCTCTGAAATTCATATTCAGGTCTTCTGCTAACATTCCTATTTCCTACATTATTACATGCTTAATACAGGTATACATATATGTATATTCCTATATTATTACATGCTACATATACATATATATATAATTACATGCTTAATATAGTAGTGGCAGATATGCAAAATGTATCAGTCAGTCAGCATACTGCATATATAATTCTTTTAAACTTCTTTTAAAAGTAAGTTCTGTTCACTTACAGAAACACACAAAGTTCTTTATACCAGTTTATAGATTAAATTGTTAAAATGAGTTGTTACAAGTGCATTTGTTATAATAAGGCTCTCTGTGGGAAGCTAATTCAGATATAGGATTATGAATTCTAATTTAATTTGTGGAGAAAAAAAAGATGTATTAATGGGCGAATAAAGTGGGATTTAAAAGTCTGCTGGCAGCTGACATTTTACAAACCTGTAAACTGCAGAATTCTGGAAGTTTCAAAACCCTTTTACTTTGCAAAAAAATAGTGAATAGATAGGCTACCTCATCCTCCAAAAGTAAGAATGTCAAATAACTTTTTCAGTTAATGTTTGGAAACATAAAGCTAGTTAAACTCTTAAAATGTTTATCTATGTATGCACGATACATACAAAATAATATGTTTAACAAGAAGTGTGATTCCAAGCCAGGAACTTGTTTTCATCAGTGTTGCTGACTTTGTTACATTACTTTTCAGTTGAAGTTTCAGTTCTGCTATTTGGTAAATGACATTTCTCTGTATCTAGAGAAACAAACAAACAAACAAACTCAATAATTAAACTATCACTTCAGTTGTTCTGGTCATGTAAAAAATTCCATTGAAAGCAAAAACGCTTTTAAAACCTACTATATTACTACAGTTGCACGTTCCTAAGCACAAATGACCATGCTTGGTGAGACATAAGCACCACCAGTAATGAATTTGTAGTCTAATGATTTCTGTGAATTACCTGGTATCTCAATCTACTTTTCATTCCTCTTATAATTCGATTTGTACTTAATTTTTATCCAAATACCATAAGTTATTTTTTCAGGTAAGTAATTCCCAAACCTATCTTTCAGAACTTCAGATATATCTGTGCTTATTGATCTTTTTTATTAATGCTTGCTATAGGATGACTGGTTCTTACAAAACTGCTGTTCATTCAAACACACTTTTTTTACCTTTCATCCCTTATTCTTTCAATATATTCTTCACCAAAAAATTATTTAAATTTTTTTGCTCTTTTCATCATTTTTCTCAATGGAGAAATGTGAGCATCCACTTTTATCTCTCATTTTTTCTTAATGTTTTACTCACAATAGTTATTTGTAGATAATAATCAAGTTCTAAATTTGTTTCTCTGACCAAAATCCCCCAAAGCCTGGAGGCACAAACTCCTTGACACAGTCTTGCCAAAAATTAGGAATTTTTTAATGCACGTAAAATTGCATGTAATAACAAATTTCTCAACACTATCACATAAATTGCTCTTTGCTTTCTGAAAATAATCACCACAAGCACCCTTTCAGTTTGAGGTGACAGAATTCAAACAGGTTTTCCACTGTCCCCGGTTTGGGTTCTATTTCTGTTAATTATCTCATTTCCTATCATATGACTCACCTACTCAGACTCTGAAGTGCAGCTTTGTTTTGCTGCTAAACACTCACTTGTCTTGT
Organism: Zosterops lateralis; assembly: GCF_965231275.1. Lineage (NCBI taxonomy): Eukaryota > Metazoa > Chordata > Aves > Passeriformes > Zosteropidae > Zosterops > Zosterops lateralis. Next base: position 30,944,405 of record NC_139765.1, read on the forward strand.
TGTCATTTTCATCACTTTCCTCCTTGTGACCATGTTTCATAAATGCTGGGTAGTGACACAAAAGGCCTTTTAAGAAAAACAGTGACTTCCTCCAGGTGCTTCATCCAGGCTTTTATCTACAAGTAGCTTACAAACTGCTACAAACTGTTTTAACTAACCCGAAGTCGGTCTTTGGAGTTTGCTGTACATGCTTGGCTTCACCAAAGGTTAATACAACATAGTTTGCCCTGCAGAAATGGTGCAGCCTGAGAAGGAAACAGACAGCTGTTTTCTAACTGTATTATATCATCAAGGAGTACAAGGTAAGAAAGTTCACCACCTGAGCTTCAGTTAAAGGCTGCCAAAAGTGCTCATTATTATCATCCTTAAGTGAATCTGATATGAAGAAGGAGACAAATTTGACTGATTCTTCCATGCAGCAGGGGACTTCTTAGGGCACTTTCCTGGTTTAATTCTTTCAGATACCTAATCAGACATAAGTTCATATGGCAATTTTACTTTCGCTAGGACATACTCCTCTAGCCAACCAGATTTGAATGATGTACTGAGGAATTCTTTATCAAAGTTCAACCTCTGCATCAAATTAGTCTGAAATCAGTTAACAGGGTCAAAAGTTATTAGAAGTTCAGAAACACACATGGCTGACAAACCTGTTAGGATGGCACAGAACAAACAGGAAAATCTTAAAGAAACACAAATTTAAAAGAGAATAAAGAATATCTATGCATTTATCAAAATTCCTCGGCAAAGTTTGATTTTTTTATGATTCATGAAAAAGTAAATTTTCCTTATCAATAGCAAATAATTATCCTTCATGTTACTGCAATCTGGAAAAAAACTTATAACATTAGTCATAATTAAAAGTAGTTGGAATTTTGAGGAAGATCTAATATTGGGATAAGTATTAGGGGGAAAAAGATGAATATTAGAGTGATAAGAGCAAATTATACAAATGATAAATGTCGTCTCATTTCTGCACAGAATACAACGGGAAACTGTAGGAACTGCCCAAAGTTTCTTTGGTTCTATTATACAATTCATTTCTTTGGGGCCACACTAGAGAACTCTCTACTTGGCAATTTGACTGTATTTATGTATTCTGTGTACTACTCAGTAAATGCTGGTGTGGGATTTCTTATTGAATAATTCCATAATGAGCTTTGGAAACATTACCCCTTGGGTAATGGCAGTAGCTTATGACAACTATTCATATTGAAGACAACTGCTTAATTAAAAGGTTTTTTTTTTTTTCCTTTAAGGACGATGCCTGGCAACCACAAGTTTCTGTATATTAGCATAAGACACTTACTATTTAATACAATATATCAAGTGTAATGAAGGTACATCCTGTAATTGAAGAAATGAGCCACTGGTAGAGTGAGAATTAGCCTGTATGAATAGCGAGAGGCAGTGAAATGAAAAACATATTTCTTACTGCTTTTATTAAATTGAAAAGTCAAACATTGGCACTCTGAATGTTTGTACAATTCCTTTTAAAGATCAGCTAGCAATATCTAATTTTCATTATTTAAATTTTTGCACAATTTTCTTGGTGCCACAGTTCTATTTTACATTATAGAAATAACTTATTACTTCTTTCATGGTTTTCTAATACATGTGGTCTCAACTCCTGTAATGTTTCTGAGGCCTTCCTTTCTCTAAGACATCAGCTTTTTGAGATGAGAAGCAAAAACAGAATTCCAATTTTATAAAAAACTAAAAAAAAAGTATTCCTTCCTGAAAAAAAAAATTACTTTGAAAGTATGCAACGAGCACACCTGCAACCTCAAAACCCAGGAGGAAAAACAAGAAAAAAAAAAAGCACTACTGGCATTTTTTTGTTATTAACTTATATGTGTTGAGAATGGACTTAACCCATGATTTCCGACTGTCTGGAGTTGGGGAAACCATAGTATTACCCCCTATCGGAAGGGAGCTCCCTGTCAAAGAATGATTGTGGTTGCCTCTTAGATTATACAGTGAGAAAAAGATTTACTGCAATAGGGTGTTGTCTCTGGAAATCAATTTTATCTTTTTATAAAAAGCAATATAAATTCAAAAGAGAGAGTTATCCTGTGCTTGTGTATTTGGTTTATGCATTGGTGCCCAGCAGCTGAGGCAGGGAAGTGTAATGGGAATAACCAAGACAGGTATTTTCAGAATCAGTGCGAAAAGCAATGCAGATGAACTCATGCAACAGACAGGAAAATTATTATGAAACATATGTAGATACACCAGAGAAGTCCTAAAAAGTTGCAGTGACTGGCCTAGGAATATGTTGTTTTTTGCTTTTTGATAATTATATCATATCATCTTGAGATGATGGAAACACATGAAGGACTTAGTAGCATAGATTTAAGTGCTTTATTTTAATGCTTATTTCCCTTGTGTTTTTGCATAATACTTTTGAAGAGAACATTTCCTTCTATTTTAGATAAGACTGTTCTATTGTCACCTTGCCAGCTGATGTAAAAGCATTTCTAAAAAATGCTCAAAATTAGAAGCCAGAGAGCAGTTGCTTGTCAGGTGCAAGCAGCAGAAAAAGCCTTCTGGACCTCAAGAGAAGTTTATTTTACATAATTCTTATACACAATACTTGAGAGAGAATCATGTCATCTTATCCAGAAGATTATAAATAAAATAGACATAGAAATAAAAAGAAGGACTGAGAAATTTGCTAAGGGGAAAGTGATTGAAAATCACATGGCTGTGCTGCCATGATTTGCTATGGAAAAGATGAAGTCCTAATGTGTTTTAAGAAGTAAGTGCAAGCTGTAATTTTCAAAAGCCTTACTGCAGAACCATCTCCTATGTATTTGCTCTACCAGGACTGTTGTACCTAAGGGTTGCCAGGTGGAGATGGTCAGCTTGTCCTAGGGAAGAAAAAGTATAAAAGATGCCATTTATTCAAACTTGTCTCTACTTTGCCTTTGATCCAGATTGGAGGTGAAAAGCCAGAAAAGCTTTTACTGCTTTGGAATAGAGGCAGATTTTACATAAATGTCACTCATTATATCCCTAAGTTTTCAAGCTAAGATTTTTTAGTCATGGACAAAAAATCAATCACTTTAAAGTTCTTTCTTTTGTGGAGAAATGAAATGAGGAGAAAGGATAGTACATCAATAGAAGTCTTTAATTTAAAAAGGTCTTGACATCAGTTGCTGCAGAGACAGTACTGAGCTTTTAAATATCTCATCTATTCCCAAAAGTGTGAAAACATGACCATATCTAATTTATTTACACCCTAATATCCAAGAATCACTGGTTAAGACAATATAAAATTAATAGCAATATATAGCTCTTTTTTCACATCCTTTTCATAATAAGTCTTTTCTGCACAGGTGGCAATTTTGGTACAGATATATAATATATAAATATATAAATTCTGTGCTTTACTATAATCATATCAAACATAGACCAAAACTTTTAAATAAACTTATGCTGTTTCATAATCATTTCTGTTTCAGAAATATAACATTCTTGTGACCAAAGAAAGCTAATTACCAATTTAAAATCAACAGTTCAAACTCTGAGTCAAGACAATTGCATCTATTCTCATTGTCTTTGCTCTCAGATGGATGTATTTTTTACAATAGTTTTCCTTTGCTTTCACAAGGTGCTGAAGACTGAATCAATAGTCCAAGCCGAAGAGATGAGCTTCTGAAGTTTTTAAAAATTTACTTGTGTGCATTTATTGAAAATGCCAGCCAAATGCTGAAGACATTATTCAAATTTCAGTCAAATATTTAAGCTTCATGCCCAGTTCAATAATTAATAAATAATAAATAATTCAGGAAAATAACTTCACAATGTTTTGCTTTGAAGTTCTGGGATTTTACAAGAATTATATTTGTTGTAATCTGCATTTACTGCACAACACCAGGTGTCTACATAGAAACTAGATGGGCAGGATTCACCTCACTAATTTTAGTCCTCTAAAATGTGAGTCCACTCGAAGTTAGTCTTGTACTTGCCTCTGTATTCTATGCAGAAGTTTGGGCACCTGCTGAGAGATTCTTCTAGTCTTGGAGAGAGATGAAGGCAGACCGCATCAGCTGTCCTCCAGAAATGACCAGTGACCATGGAGACAAATTATGAGTCTGATTCTTGAAATAAATGAAGGGTAAGTAGAAAACCAGCTCACATGTGTAACTTAGGGTGGGCTTTTAACCTTTCAGATTCATAAAGGACAAGATCATCCTAACACCCTGGGGCTAATTGAATAATAGAGGAACTGTGCAGACATGTAACTGAATTTCTTTCCTTTTAAAGGGAATAAATCCATAAACATGGATATATATGTATGAGAATATATGCCTGCTTCTAAATAGCAAGATAGATGTAGCATTTTAAAATAATATTTAACCATACATTGTTTTGTTGTGGTTTGTTGGTTTTTTGTGGGTTTTTTGGTTCAAAGTAAAATAAAAGGACTTTAATTTGGATCTTAACAGCAAAGATAGTCGGCACTTCTCTAATAAAATATTCTTCTGGTCATTAGTGAATACAGATAACACATTACAATAGTACTGTTTGCCCAGTAGCTTCCATCAGCAGAATCTGATGCATGCACAGATGTGCATCCCACAGTTAGCTGAGAGTTTTTCAAAGGCATTTTCTTAACTTTGGTGAAAATAAGTTACCCAAAGTCCCCAAAGTGTAATAATTTTCTCTGATATTTATATCTGATGTAAAATTATTACCGAATCCTCTTTCCTATATGCAAATGGATGATCACTGCCCACTACTAAAATGCCATTCCCTCAAGTCATTACAGCTGCTAAAGGATACATAGCATTTCCATAGAAATAACTGCTAAACACAGAAACCACATGGCTGAAACTATTGTGAAAGTAAGTCTATGGAATGAAATTGTTTAAATGGGAAGGAGGGTTATAACGCTATATTGTGGTTTTTTATGTTTTCTTTTTACTTTATAAAACAAGAGTTTGTATTTTACATGTGATGGTGTTCCACAAGAATAACAAGAATGCTTTTGTAAATTAGTTTACCAAATACACTGTGAAAAAACACACAGCAAATTAATGCTGAAATAATTGTCATTAGGAAGCATCATTTTAACAAAATTAAGCAGATAAGGATGAACTAGTTGAGAGATATTTTAAAAGAATTGTAGGTGTACTTTTTTTTTTCTTAATTGAACTCAATTTCCCATAATTTATCACCTTTATTGTCCTCCTAATTTGTCCTGATGTCCTGAACTATCTTTGGTTCCTTACAGAGAACTTTTTCTTTTATTGACCATATCCTTAGAGAGGAGGATGGAGGGCAATGTGAATCACTAGTTTACCCAGGGAACAGAGCAAAGAATGAGAGCTGTTTGCCTCTCTTGAGGAGAATTATATTTTCTCTGATTATTCAGCCCTCTTTCCTTCATTGTTGACTTATTTCACATGAAGTCATATTGCAAAGCAATATAATAGCGAAGATTTTGATATCTCATTTATTTTGTATTTTTACTATATTGTAATTAATGTTGGCATTTCTTCTAAATAAAAAGTCCTTAAGTCCATGTTGTGTCATATCAATTTTTTGTGTGATTTTACATGCAATTCACCTCATCAAGCTTTAATCATCTAAAAGTCAGTTGTGACATCAAATCTGTGATGGCCATCTAGGCACCATCTGCCATTTAATTGAGAGGCAGGCATCTTGAGAGGGCCATTCATCCCACTGGCCCAAGACACTTGTATTAAGATGGTATGAAGGTGTTTCAAATGGAGCCTGCTTAATTAGTTTAGATTAAATGTATGTGTATTTCATGGGTAAAATCTGGGGAATTGAATACAACCCCATGCCAAAGTCTTGGGTGCTTCCTTCATGAGAATGAATACAGTGTGTTATACATTAAGAACTCAAAAACTGTATAATTGAATGTGAAAAAAAAAATAAAAACAAGTAAGAAAAACCCTCTTAATTATGATTTTAGTGTGGCAACAACTCCTTTGTTCTGGTTCAAATAAAACGTTTAGGGTATGATGATATCTTTTGTCTTTCTCTGTTGAAAAACTCCTGCTTCAAGAGAGTTTTTAAAATGTCAAACAGCATATATGACAACAGGGATATTTCACCTACAGCTGAAAAGAAACTCATCAACTTATAATTCGGCTACTGCATCCAAGCTATTTCCACTGGTATTTTTTTAAATAATATTCAGGAATAAATATATTATTAAACTAAGTAGTCAATAGCATAAGAAAAAGAAGCTGCTTACCTCTAAAGAATGTATGTTTAGCATTTCAAAGTGAGTTCAAGTGTTAATGGTTTTCTTTATCAAGTAGAGTTCCTAATTAGCAAACTGTTAGTGGTTGGAAACTGTATACTGCCTGCTACACTACTCCAGAAGCAAAAGGAACAATTTATGAGGGATAATTTGAAATGAATGAGAATGTCAAGATATGGGTTTCATATAGAATATTCGGTCTTTGAAACATGGACATCAGCCCTCTTATCTCAGTTCTTATAGTGGTTTCTGCAATTTGTCAGGCACCCTTCCTGTCACCTCTCACAACTACAGCCCAACTCAGTACATGAGTGATACTAAAAGAGTGGAGGAAATAATGCAGTTTGTGCTACATCATTTGGTGACATTAGAAAGATACACGACCTTAAACTAGGGCCTAATATACTTTAGTCACTGTCTAACTTTTAGCCATCTGACCTTGGAATAGCTCTGCTACCTTGCATGACCTTCAATATTTGGCATACATTCAGTGACATAGTGCACAGTTTTCATACATAGCAACCAGAGGCAGTAGGAAAAGGTGTTTGAAAGTGCATACAGAAGCAGTACTATAAACTGCTTAAGCTGTTCTGTCATATGCCACATAAAATGTAGGTCAGGAAAAAAACAAAAACCAAGTAAACAACAAAAAAGGACATATATTTTTTCATGTAATCCTCTACATGTATTCTTTATGAAATGCTCTCAGTGAGATAAGAGATTAAACACATCTCTATAGTTCTGTTTGTAAAGCAACTTGCACAGAGTGGTCACAGTAGTAACTGATACTAAATGAACAATTCATGACTGAGTTCTGCTTTCTCTTTGCAATGACCGGATAAACTATCCAAACAAACAGCACACACTTTCCTTTTTTTTCCTATGTGGTCTTGGAAATTTGCACTGTATACATCAACAAAACAGAGTATACTAATCTACTCTGGGGTGAAAAAAAAAAAAAAAAAAAAAAAAAAAGCCATTCAAAGTAATTTCTGAGCAGAAGGAGAAGAAAAAGATCATATTTTCCAAACCTAGAAATAGCATATAGCCTGATTTATACTAATTCAGGGGGCAACAGTACCAATTTTTTTCTGCAAATGGTGCTTACCCAGAAAAAAAAAAAAAAAAAAAAAAAAGGAAAAACTGGTAGTTGTGATCTATCACTGGAACTTCTGCAAAAAAGGTCTGAATTGAGATCTTGTATAGAATTATACTGTCATTTTTATCTTATTCTTTCTAACGTTATAATTTAAGAAAATTATTTCACTACACCCAGCATAAGGGCTATGCATGTAGTCTTTCAGGCTCGGAATACTACAGCAGTATGAAGAAGGAAGCACTGTAATGACTTTGCTTTTCCACATTCAGTCTTCTGATGTAAATGAAAAAAAAAAAAAAAAAAAAAAAAAAAAAAAAAAAAAACCCAAACCAAAAACCCTGAACCCATTTACGACCAGAGTATTGTGGGTATATTTTACACAAATAACTCACCTGAATAACAGACAACAGAGAAAAAGGACAATAAGCTGAAACATGACTCATGATGATGAAGTAGGTTTTAGGGAGTGCCAATTTACTGTGTCTGTCTAGAGCTGGTGGTGGGTGAGACAGAGTAGGGAAAGAGAGAGAAAGAGATTTGTATCTTTCTGCCTCCAGACATTTAAAATTAATGACCCATAGTGTGCTGCATGAGTTTATGCAGAGATACCTGAAGGTTGTGTCACTCCTATAAAGTTCTGTATCTGTGCAGTAATCCTTTAAGTGTAGCAGATTGCAGCTAAACTAGTCATAAGCAGCAGCAGAAAATGTGCAAATGAATACATAACACCCACTTAAAGCTTATGTTAATTCAACTGCTGCTTTGAAGAAGAATTAGCAATGAGTAGTATGTGCTCTCTCTTGCTAAACAGCTAGAGTCGTGCTACAGTTGTTTGAAAGATTAAAAAAAGAACACCTGATATGCATATTGTGTAGCAGGCTGCAATGTTGGTAATAGAAGAAACATTATGAACCATAAATTAATTAAATTCTGGAGAAAAAAGAAAATTATGCAAAAAATGGAATCAGGATTTTCTACATGAGAAATGCATAATTTCACAAACTCCATTGGCACTGTGCTCTGAACAGATGTGTGTGGCAGCTCTGTTTCCTCCTCTGTGGCCTTCTCTGAAGTTCATTTATTCCAAAGAGGTAAGCAACCGCTGTTAAAAGTAATTGGCCCTTGAGTAGGCCAAATGAATTATTAGGAACTGGAAAGAGTCTGTCCCTTTCTCTGTTCACAGTTTGGTCAAGGATTATAAGCACAACAGTGCACAGTCTATATTGAATGCAGCTCCTGGTGATGTTGATATTCAAAACTGTTGTCTGCCTTAGCCAAGAAGCCGAAATCTGCAGGGAAAAAAGTGAGAAATTGCCTGATAAATGGGTTAGTAACTTTGGCTGCTGGATTTCCATGCTGTTCCACAATACAGACAACTCACAGGTACAATCCATGTAGGATTCTGAATTCAAGAAAATACACACAGCAAAACTGGTAATTTCAGACAGAAGGTGAGCCTGGACTCCTGCTTTCTAGGCAAAGATGTTACATTGAGCTCAAGTAGCTGTGTTACCTTAGATGAACTTCCAGTAACTCTCATCATCACCTCTCCTGTTTCAAGCAGCAGGAAATCTTGTTTCACTTTACTCAAGACTGTAGTACTTCTCCATAGAATGAGGGAACCCTTTTTTTTCTAGCACAAATATCAGAATTAAACTGGAATGGATTTAAGATAAGGGCCCACTTCATAGCTTAAGTTGCTAGCTGTCAGATGGAAATTTCTGTCCCTGGCTTGTTCTGGTACATGATTGACTATGATTATATACAACAGTATATTGATAACACAGTATTCTGATTAGGAATCTGGCAACAGGTGTATGCTTTCCACAGATCAGCCATAAGGGATAGCTACAGTCTACCACATATATATGAGAAGAAAAAAAAATTATGAACATTATTGAAAGATTTAAAGGCAGTACACTGAATACTTTTGAAGCTTACATGGCATTTTTATGCTGAACCACTTTACAAAGAAATATAAGGATTTATCTTATAAAAGCACTTAAAGACCTGACCTCAGTTCTAGGGAGAGTAGTTACCCCACAGCTATATCAGCAAAAAGGTTGCACTATCTGCTTCTTTTTTTTTTTTACTGATGACATTCAAAATTTTAATTTTCCAAGACTCCACAAACTGTAATCAAACAGTATAGATGTCTGAAATTTGCAAATGTATCCTCTTCTATGCGTTGTACTTCCATTTTTTAATAGCAGAATTTCTACCAGTTGCCCTTAAAAGTTAATATAATCAAAGCTATATATCTAGGTTCCTACTACGAAGAGAAACAGAAACCTTCAACAGCCACTCATCCTATCATGAGATGTGAGTCTAAGGTATGTAGGATGAATGACCCTCTGACTGCCTTCATTGACTAAAGAGGAGAATTCATCAAGGTCAGCTCCACTTTGACCTCAAATGTCTACTCATGTGCAGGTGGAAAACCACTCAAATCATACCTGTGTGAACTAAATATCCACTGAACTAAAAATCCAACTAAATGTTCCCTCAAGGTCTTGGAGTTCTCAGAACACTTCTATTGGATCTGTCATCATACACAAAGAAAAATTGCTGGAAGAAATGCTTATGCCATCTTCACTGTTGCCACTAGAGCACTCAGGAAGGTTTTCAAAGTCTTCAGCTCACATTCTTCATCTTCCTCAGAGGTCTTGAACTCACTTTCTGCAAGTGTGGTCTTGAAGTCACTTTCTGCAAGCATGGCCTTGGTTTTAACACGTTTTGGAACAGAGAATCTGGTCTGTCTTTCCAGTAGAAATAGATCTATTCATATGCAGTCATTTAAATGTTGAGGTAAACACAGAGAATAAAACCATCTTTTAGTTAATCACTTGTGAGAATATTAAGAGATGTGTATTAAACTTCATCTAATTTGTATTTTTTTATTAAAAGGTAAATAGCTTCAGCTAAAGTGGCCAAGAAGACTCTCCTCCTTCTCATTCCCAGACTATACTGAAGTGCAGTGACTAGGGAAGTCTTAGGGAATCTAAAGAATTTCTGCTCAAGTCTCCTTGGGCAGGAGAAAAATACTCTGTGGAAAAGGGTTAGACTTAATAATTAACCTACGGAAAGTTCTATCCAATCGCTTAATCATTTCCTTTCTCTTTTACAGAAACATAGGCAATTAACATATGTGAAATCAGTGGTCCTCTTTAGAACAACTGGCTGGAGTCACATCTGTGACAGAAATTAGAAGTGAATTTTACAATTAGTGAGTTTTTTTAAAAAACCATACAACAGAACAAAACAGAAACCAAACCCAGACCAAACAAAAACCAAAAAGGAAACCCTCAAAAGCAAACAAACCCCAAAACAAACAAAACCCAAACAAACGAACAAAACCACAAGAACTCCTGGCACTCAAAAAACAAGCCTCCATGCAAGCTTTAAGGAAGAAATACAAAACAAACCTTAATGCATGTTTGGAAATGAACTTACACTGAACCTCTCATGAGCAAAATTGATTTGATACCTCTGATTTCCACTGGGGACTAGAGCTGGAAATGACCGTGGTCTAACAGAAAGGCTTTTCTTCTGGTATTTCCAGCAGAGATGCCAAGTGGAAGTGCTGGAAGCTGATAACAAATCCTGCTTTCATAGATGTTTGTCCAAACACAACCCAGAAGGTAAAATTTTGGTTATCTAGCTATCTTTGCAGACTGACATTCAAGTGAATTAGCAGAACAGTTTTCTTTATTTATAGTGAAGCTCACATTAGTTGTTTTAATACAAAACTTATCTCTTTCCAAAGAAACCAAAGCAATGACAGTATAATGAAAGTCCTACAGGTTAATACAACAGTGAAAGACAATACCTAACTAACAGATGCTTAAAATGCAGATACTAGATACAAGACTTTCCAAAAAAGAGAAATACATTTTAAAAGTCTGTCTTGCCTCCTTAATCTCTTAAATTACAGTGAGAAAAAATTTTACTCTGAAGATCTGGTGTAAAATCCCAGAAAACACTGTGAAACCAAAGAGAAGTCCACTATTGAATTGGCTCATCTTTGGAAGAGACGTCTTCTGTAAAACCTGTCTTCATTCATACTGCCATCCACTCTGTTCATCTCTTAAGATGTACTTAACTGAAATTGTTACAAGAAATAAGATCTTAGGCAGTTTCCCAGTGGAAGTTTCAGTCTTCATCCTGCCCTAGCAGCACCAGGTGGTAATAATCTGTAAAAACAGACTGCGCTACTGTTTTCTGAATGCTTTACTAAAACATTTATGATGGTATATGCTATGTTCAGAAGAACTAATAATGAAATTATAATGCACTCTTAACAGTGAACTAAAAATAAAAACACCCTCTGACCTGGTAAAGCAGCTATGTATGATGCAGTGATAGTGAGGGACAGAACCTAATAAACTATTACAGTGAACCTAATAAACTATTACAGCTCACTGCTTCTGTTTGCATCAACCTGTGAGGTAGCTTTATTCCTCAGTGTTGGAGAATGAAGTTACATTATCTTCTTTAATAGCACAAGTTATTAAAGTTAAACCTTCAGATGAGTGTGTCTGATAAACCACAATCGTGCCTCAGTTTCTGTACTAACATTTATATGGCATTTTCTAGCAAACTCTTGCTTTTAATATCTGCAACAGCTATGTAATTAATGTAATTACCTGATCAGTTTATAGGATGCACCTATCCCAAATATTCTGGATGAATCTATACATTCACATACATATACAAAACCTCACTTTATTGATTAAATCAAGATGACACAATTTAAAATAAATACCTTCCAATCTTCAAAACCTAGACAAGTTTCCTCTTAATAAAATCCTAAGTTTATTACAACTTATTTATAATAGTTGTATTATATTATTTTATATTATATTACTATATTACATATAGTTATTTTATTAAGTTATTATATCAGTAGTATTCGATGCAAATCACCACAGTAGACCAAAAAATAAAGATAACACTGGGGTAGAAGTTCACCATTCAGAACTCAGATGTGAGGGTCATGAGCACATATTCTGCTTGTGATCTTATATGTTACCTTGTAAGTAACTGTGTCCTTCACATACAAAGAACTAAAAAGCCAATAATTAGTGTATGTCCAGAATGGAAATGGTAGTGGAAGTGAGGATAGCTGTTAAGCAGCAATGCACAAAAGACCTGGAGTAGAAAACAAAGTGTATTTTGCTCCTGATGAGGTTTACAATGCTTTTAAAACCTGGAGTGTGTAATTACTTATTCTGGATAGACAAAACATTGGAAAATCTTCATTTGGACATGTGCTTGTAAACAAGAAAATGAAGTAGAACAGTTCCCTGGCTACTGTTGTTGCCAATGCATCAAGATGCACCTAAAGATCCTAAAAGGTTCTCTTAGTCCACAAGCTTGGTTAAAAGGAAGGAAATTGCTCCTTCAGACTCAGACAGTACCTCTCTCAGACAGTCTGCCAGCATCTCTCAGATGTGCTTCAGGTAATTGCCTTTCACCCAAGCAATGATCTCAACCCAGCATGAAGAAAAATGAGGAACTCTGTCATCTGGACAGTATGAAGCACAGTGTAGCCATGTGACATCACCAATTGCAGTCAACAAGGTCACAGTGTTCCCTTTAATGACTACCTATTACCTATATGATTTTAAATAAGATGTATGAAGTAAAAGTCTGCCATGCAACAAACTGCTCATCTTCTTTGGTAAAAGAATAATTCTGATGTTCCCCTTTCTCAGAGGAAAACAGTGGCTCTTTGGACATGTCTGTGCCAGCTTTTGCCAGGAACTGTAAATGTCACATAAATGATGATCCATGTAAAAAGTCACTTGTGACAGTTTTGAAATAATTTGTTTGGATTCAAAATGTATTTGCTAGTGTCTTATGTAGCCAGAAGGTATTGATTCAAAGATCAAGAAAGGCAAATACACCATTGCTGACATTTCTGAAAGGATCATATGCAAAACACATCTCCCTCAGAATCAGACTTTCCAAAACTATTTTCTGATTTCCATCTCTCTTTATGTGTAAGACTATGAGAAGACTAAGGACGGCTTAGCAGAAATTTTTGTCACCTCACTTACATATACTGTCTACCTGAATTCTCAAAATATCTGCTTTAAATCAAATCTGGTTTGCTCATTTCTGCAGAGCTCATGAGTTTCCCATGAGTGCTATTCCAAATGGGGAGAGTCAGTGGCTCCTGAGAAGGAGAGGATATGCAGTGCCTGTTTGATTTTTGTTTTTTCAATAGTATAAACCCACAGTACCTTTGATGAATTTAGAGCAGATATAACCTGTGTATGAAAAAACAATTCTAGATAGAACTAGGTTTAGAGGTAACTAGAAATAATTAAGCTTGAAGTAGGAGCACCTATTAAGTTGTTCCAGAGGGGAACTACTTTTGAACCAGAGAATGCATTTGGATCATCTCTACTATGAAGTGATAAGCTGTGTGAGTTCAAAGTATAATGGAAAGCCCTACTATTATCCATGCCTATTAGTAAACACTGCTGGTATAAATGCTATGGGAAATACCTCTGTGATTGTGGACACAGACCTATTGTGACTGTCAGACTCTGTATGTCTGTTGTTATTCTGTTAGAGGTTATTAATGAATCTCTATGTGTCATGGTCTTTCAACATGGTCTGAAGTCCAGTAACTTTTTATGTCTTAATATTCAGTGAAGAAAGACCTAGCAGATATTTCTAAAAAGTCACTGTAATGATTATTATCTATAACCATGAGTTAAACTCTAGTCTGCGTAAACCTGAAAATTTTCTAGCATTATCTATCACATTTTCTCTAGACAGCAAACCAAGAATACCAAAATTGAGATAGATAATGCTTCTGTCTTCTCTGGGAAAAAATGTAAAGTGATAGAAACTCCTCTCTACAACTTATTCTGTTCCTTCAAAAGAAGAGCCAAAACTTAGGATTACTGGTACATGCTATACACTCCCTGGCTTCAATTTTATGGTGTGAATGTTAGGAAGAACTACAACAGACCAGACAGAGCCCAGGAACAACATCTGCTTGTTATGTCTCCTCGAAGATAATTTCATTCCTAGAAGAAGGAAGTGGGTTGCAGTCCATAACTCTGTGTCTATGTAGTAAATATGAATAAGGTCTGTGATTAACTAGTTTACACACACACACAGACAAAAAGGCCCCCAACACCACGACAGTAGTATATACCAATGATTGCTTCAGAAAAATACTAAATTCTTGACTGGAACAATTTAAGGGTAACTCCAGTCACATTCAGAGAATTATACTGTTTTATGTTTGCTTAGAGTTTGGACATAGATGTAACAACTAATAGACTGAGGACTAAGGGAAAGGGCAAAATAGCCATCCAATAGGCATGTGGACTTACTATGCACTTGTGCTTCACTGGAGAATGAAATTCATCTATACAGAAGGATATTCTTAAAAATGCACCCTGTCTGAATTCAATAAGATGCGTAAGAAAAAGAAATTGCAAGGGCTATGCTAATTCACTGTTTACTGAAATAAAACATCGTAATATATCACTGCTGGTGTATCCATGCTTGTGAATATTCTCTAGCTAACCAGGTTAAATATTTAACTTTCCATTAACAACCACCTTCATGAGTTTTCCAGTTCTGGGCACTGAGTTTGCATTTAATACCTCGAACAGAGCATTTTCTATTTCTGTCTGATTGTAATATTTCTTATTTGTGATTCTTGCATGCAAACAGACTTCTTGAGACTTCATCAGTTCCAGATGGCTATTTTCCACTTGATGTCAATAATTCATTATTCAGCTATTTATCAGAATTCTTTTTGCTGCATCTAGTGGGTGACGTCACCCAGAAAGGGTTGTAATTGCAGGTGGGAAATGAAAAGGAGATCAAAAGGCTTTCAAGAAACAAAAATTTTCTATTTATACAAGTTCTAAGAAACAAAGAAAGCAATAAGAAACAAGCTGACAACAAAATAAAATTCAAATGGGAGCAAAATTATGGCTAAACACACTAATCTTCAAAGTTCAGCCTGGATTGTCAGCAGTTCTTGGAAAAAGTCATGTTTCTGAAATTGCAAATGTAGAGCCATTAGTCAGCTATATATGAATTAATATTTCCCTTTTCCAAATCATATTTATGGAATATTTTGCCTTCTGTCAGATTATAATATATTTGCATCTAATAGTCTAATTTAGAATGCTTGAGTTATAAATAGATGGAAAATGTGGCATAAATTAACATTGATACCAAAGACTAATGTGTTTTCCTTATAAACTGTAAAGTTGTTCCATGTCAAAGGAAAGCGAAACTGCTTTGCACTTGAGGTTTTCTGAGGTAAGAATGCACTGGTATGTTTGAGCAGTCACAGCACTCCTGGATTGAGAGATGTGCTATCCAAATTCCTTTCCATGTTAACTATTACTGACCTTCAGCCATGGAAAGCAGCTAGCAGGGTGACTTAATTTGGCACCTGTTCTGGGGATTTCTGAATAGCTGAAGCCAAAAGCAATCCATATTTAGGTGCCCCAGCCTGTTCTCAGCACATACTGTATTTTACGGTGGATTTCCTTAGGAGATTGTAAGGGCAATGCCATGTGGGAATTCCTAAGTGTTGCCTTTCACTCCTTCAAATACCAAATGTGAGGCTGTTTTTTACTGACATTTTTTTTATTCTGGTTAAGAGTGGCATCCATATAGCATGGGAATAGACATTTCTTGTGAACTAGAAAGGAAAGCCAACTATTAATCAAGTGAAACTAGGCTTGCAATGCTATTGGGTATGGACATTGTGCGGAATTTTCTTCTTATTTCTTGGGGATAATCACAGGAAGAGTGGGGGTGGACTGGCTCACATATGAAAAGTCACCTCTCAGATAAAGGAACAGCAATAATATTTAGAAACACAGGGTTTCAACACAACTCCAGACAGAGGACAAAGGTAAAGAAATAAACTGGAGTAAAATCTCATCTGTCATTCCAATCTATGCTGAAATAATTGCTCCACTTCCAGTAACAAAGGTAGAGCACCTTTCAGCTTCTGATTCTGGAACTATACTATCCTATATGTATAATTTTATTACTTTAGACTTTTTAGAAATAATGCTTATGAATACTTACAAAACTTATAGTTTTCCAGAATTATAAAAGAACTACAAAGACCTGAACAATGTAGTTAGATTCCAATACTCATTATGAAAGAAAATAAATAAAAATTTAGCGCTTCAGGTAAAATTCCCCCACAAACAATTTTTAATCAAGGTGCATTACATTCTTACATGAGTTTACTGTTTTTAATGACTGTAACGGTATACAGAGGATAAAAATACCTTTATTTCTTTCACTTTCACAGGTATATGGAGGCTATAAAAATATGTATTAAAGAAAAGATGGGCATGATTTTCAGAGGAATGAAAGGGGACAGTTCTGAAGCTCGTTTCCTCCCCTACCATAGCATTTTTTTTGCTAGCGTGAAATATTCTTGAGCCAGCTGGTTGTTTTGTTCACACTGGCTTTCATTGCCTAATCTAGTGAATTCATTATAGCTCCCTGCCTGAGGGCTCAATTTTCAGCTGCGCTGAGCATGACCCATATCAGCTGTGGGAAAAGGAAGGCAAAGGCTCTGCGGGCCCTCACACCTCCCTGCTCTCCCAGGAAGCTCTGGGGTGACCCTGCTGCTGCGCCAGCCCAGACAACCATGACTAGTGACATTGCCTTGCATGGGTCTTGGAAATTACTCTCCTAGCAGGAGTTTGCTTGTCAAAACGTGAGTTAAGTGTCAGGGACCTGCAGAGTAGAAGCTGCCATAAAATAATGCTGGTTCTGTGTCAGAAGAGGACTTCCCCACACCAGGCATTCCTTGATTAATTTGCCCCGGGAAATGTTTCAGGCCTGATCTTGCAATGTAAAGAGAACTTTCTGGAGTCAGAATCTAGAATTGAGTATGTTGTTTCTGAGGTAACCAGACTCTAATATCATCTCAATAAGTAGTATAATTTTGTTTCTTGGTTACATGCTAGAGATGTGATATTACAGAGAAGCTCTGTGTCAAATGCATTCTATTTGTTCATGTGTTACCAAAGGACAAACAGTACTCTGTTTTAAAAGCATTTTGGCTTAGATTAGTGGTTGCAGAGAGGGAGCTGTGTCCATTTTGTCCTCGCTGGCAAGTGGGTGTTTGCCTCCCACACACATGTCACTGCCACATTTGGCAGTAGTGACATTTTGCCAGCAATAATTTATCTAAGAGGTCACAGCACTGTAAAATAGTCTCACTACTCCCTAAAAATTTTCTGAGTTGAGTAGTTTAGCTCTTTTCTTCCCGTTCGCTGACCTATGGTCACTTCTTACTGCACACATAAACACATGTGAACGCCCATCTCTGAAGTACTGCAAGAATCTGAAACTTGCAAACCAAGATAGAATGGTCCCAGCCAAAGAGGAAGAGCAAGCAAGATGAAAACATCATAAAGACTCCATGCTGGCAGAGCATACTGACTCATACTTTCCAGTTATAAATGTTATCCATTAGGTTAAAAAAATAAGAAGAATAATCAGCCTGTATTCTGGGTTGTGGGTTTTTTTATTGCTTGCTTTAATAGCTCTGCTCTTCATCAGCTCCAGTGTTCAGCAGCTGATCCCTCTTTCCTTCGGTAAGGACATGTGATAGTTTTGCTGAATAGCTGCAAACACGCTCTCTGCTGGGTACTAATAGCTGGCACATTAGGCTGCTTGGTGAGCTGTGGCAGCCAAACAGAAATGCTTTCAACAGAATGATTTCACTAAAGAAGTGGAGAGTTGGGATTTTTTTTTATTCTGCCTTTTCTTTTTTTTCCCTTTCTCCTCTCTGCTTGGTGCCAGAGTTCTTAAAATAGTACTCTCAGAGTTTTCTTGTTACCCATTTTGGAGCCCAGATGTAGGAAGCCAGCCAGCACAGCTGGTGGAGCCTAAGAGTCTCACAGATAGAGAAAGATTATGTGGTCTTCATTTTATTCTTAACTGTTACTTTACACTTTATTCTTAACTGTTATTGATGTTATTGCTGTTGGAGTGTCAGGAAAAAATGCCCAGGCTTGCTGAGTTTCAAGGCCTATGAGCTGAAGATCTTCTTCTCCCTCCTGTTGTCATTGTCTTGCCATTGTACTTTGTTACCTTCCTTGATTCCCTCATCAGGAATCTGGGTTTAACTAGTTGCTCCATTCTAGGCTCACACTGATACCTGTGCTGAGCTATTACAAGTGATATGCAATGCTCCTATGAACTCATTTTCACAGCAGGCTAGATATAAAATTGGCTTTCTTCTTATACTTAGGAGTATATGCTGAATTTCTAGCATATTTCTGAGAAGAGAGTATATGGAGTACCAGTACCAAGCTTCCTGGCAGCAAGCTAAAACGTACACAACAAATTGAAAAGAAGTGATATGACAACCAGTACAGCTTCCTTATAGTCATCCAGTAGTACTGGGCTGGCCACTCTTAGAGACATGGGAATTTTCTTCTCCCAAGGATGCAAATCAGATTGCTGGAAACCTTCAGTGAAATTTTACTTCTGTGAATTTTTTTTCTTGTTAAAGCTTTGCTATCATCTGAGCAGCCTCATGGGATCTTTCCTCATGCAACACGTGGTAACTCCTACCAGCCTTGAGTTACTTATAATGGTATGGTTTCTGAAGGGTGGCTTTTGAGAGCAGCCCAATCTGGGATATTACAGTTACAGACCACAGAACTCCATGTTCCTAGTACATCTGTGAAAGCATTTGGGGGAATGGCAGTACGGATGGAAGTAACACTGATTCATTCTATCTTCATATGGAAACAGAGGGAACAGTTGGCCTCTCCAAACTGGAATGATACAGAGATCTGAATACACAAAAATAGCACAGCAATTTCTAGGCAAAAACTAAATGCTTCTCAGAAATGTATTGAAAAACAGTGCATTGAGGTCCACTGTGAAACACTCGAAAGGTACACAGTGCAACTCTTTGTTACACTAAGCCTCTTGACTTTTAATGTAATATAAGTTATGCTGAAAATCAAGGGGAGTCAGGTATTTAATCATTGCTTATACTTTTAGACCTCCTCTAGCACTAAGCATATCCCCTACCATAAACAAATCTCTGATTACAGCACTCATGAACTAATGATGGAGATTTTTTGAGGTAGTGATCAATAAATTTCTTCACCAATTTAGGTTTTGGAGAAACCATTTCTGGTGTATGTCTGACTATTAATTTACAGCCTTCCATTGCTCACTATTTTTTTCTCCCTCCTCATCACAGAATCGGAATAATTTGGTTTGTGCCTGTAACTCCCTGATGAGACCATCAGGTCCAGTGTCTTAGCTAGTGCTGGTAATAGAAGTGGTCCTGCATGAAGATGCAGGTCCGTGAGTGGGAGCCTCTGATTCATACGCATTGCTTTCTACCAGCACAGTTGCAGGAACAGTAGCCTCCAGTAAGCAAACAGCTGAGAAGGTATTTCTTTAAACAGCTTCTGCTGTTTGCACAGAGAATATGAATACAAGTCTCTACACTCTCCATGACTCATGCATGTGACCATGTTCGAGCTTATGCCTACCTCCATTTCCTTCCCTTGTGTCAGCAGCTCACTGCTTCTGTTGCTTCTGAAGTTCACTGTAATTATATATACAAGCTAGAGAGCTTTAAATGAGATCAGGATTTTTGCATGTAGGCTTTTGTTGCTATATGCCTCCTTTTCTTGGCAAGAGGGGCATCCTAATGCCTGAGACTAGAGTTTTACATGTACCTGCTGAAATCCATACCCAGCTTCCACTAGGACCTTGCAAGACCTCAGTGTTTCTCTCTCCTTGGAGGGGTCCTCAGAGGGTTTAACCTGAGCAGAAAGGTTTTTGTTGTATTCCAAAAGTGAGTTTTATGTTATCAGCGATTGGAATTCTCTCATCTAAGCTACTATTTAGGATCTGTATATTAATTGCTGAGGGATAAGCAGTTTCACAAGCCCATTCTCCACGTCATATGACAGGTGTATAAGACAAAAGATGAATTTCCATGCAACATTGATAGAGAGGGTCCTCATGACTATATGAAATGCTAAGCTAAAACTTACGTGATTAAATCTGTATAAACAAAACATTTTTTTTGTAATTCTTCTATCATGACTGAGTCCATCACAGAGAAACCACGTTGAAATCTCTATGTACCTTCTTTCCAGATGATTTTCTACCAAGATCCTCACTAACTCAATTATCCATAAAACTACCCATAAGAAGTAAGATCTTGAAATAGATAACAGATGCACTTGGGATTTACATCTTGTGATGAATGAATACAAAATCCCAGCTTCATTATATCCAGCCCACACAGTCACATTTTTTATTGCTCATATGTAATGATCAGAAATCATTTGGGACCAAAAAAAGAAAAAATCCAGCCAAAATTCTAACACAGTCTCATAAAATAAGATAAAGTAAAGTAAAGTCAAATAAAATAAAATGAATCTGAAATGATTTACAATGTTTGAAGCACCTGGGAGAAGCACCCTAACTACTTGCTAATTTCTATCCTTAGGATGCTCTCAGTAAGAGCTCTGGTATCTTCCAGTCTTTATTACCCTCCCCTATACCTGCCCTGATTGCAACACATCATCCTCAACAATCTGTTCTTTTTTTTTACAATATCTTTAACTAGAATTTCACCCATGAAATTTAGCTTCCTGTTTATTTTTAATTCTGTGTACAAGCTATATGATAGGTAGTATTACTTCTGTTCTGTCTGTTTAAATATGCTCATAATTTACAGCAAGTAACTTTTGGCAAGTAACCTTTAAATATTTGTAATTGTTCTATAAATTCTCGTGTTTAGGGATACATTCAGAGCAGGTAGCTCAGTGTGCAGGTTCAGTGCAAGCTGCAGGTTGGGCTCTGGGTGGCTGGAGCCTGAGGCAGGGGGCTGTGAAGTGCTGACCGCTTCTTTAAGGAAAGGGCCTGGGGACCTGTGAGCCAGGGAACTGGACACTCAGAGGCACTCAGGAGCTGAGGACTGAAGAAGAGGAAGAGTGAGACTTTTGGCACACTTGGACAGGGAATATAAAAGCCATGGGGTTCCTTTGTTGGGGGTCTCTCCTTGGAGGCACCAGCTCGAGTTCTTTCTGTTGCACTACAGTGTGAATAAATGGCTTCAAGGAACCAGAACTCTGACCCGTCTGCAAGAAACTGCGGGGGCAACTGGTCAGGGTACCTGGTCTGACTGGAATGGAGTGTGCAGGGAGCCAGGCTGGACAAAGGTGGGTTCACTGGAGCTGCCCCCTGTGAAGGGACTTTGGTCCCAGCAGTGAAAGTCTCTGGCACTGGGAGCATGAATGGTCAGATAGGGGAGTCTGTTTAACAGTTATGTGTCCTTTGTATCTGATCCTTCTTTCTCCCAAAATGGCACTTTCTGTACCTACCTAATCTTTGAAATGCATGCTATGTGGATTTCACTTGCCTCAGAGTTTGTAAGTAAGCAAATGTAGGACAGATAACTTCAGACAGTTACATGCCCTTTCTGTCTGAACTCCAATCTGGCTGAATACTGTATAGTGCAAACTGTTTTGTCCTGCTAAGATTTAAGTGTTCACTGCATTCTAGGCTCTGGGAATGAAGTGAATGTGCAACTATATGGACCCATTCACTTGATCGCATTATTTGCACAGCCAAAATCAGAACTGAACTGCAGTTTATGCAGAAGGTATATTATATTTTCCTACTCAAAGTATCTCTCAAGATTTACAGGAATGTTTTTCCTGTCCTCTGACTCATTGCACCAGCACTGAAGTCATCTGAAGTGAAAGCTTCTTTTGTGAGGAAGTCCAAGGCTTTTAAGGCTGGAGCTTAGCAATCTGCTAGTCTAATTGCAGCATTTCATTTTCTTGAAGAGCTAACATGTCACCAATGCAAGTGATTCCCAGCCAAGTGATGGGAAAGAAAATTCTATGCAGTTTTGCTTGGTCTTGAAGGAACTGTAAGAAAAGACTGATAAGTACCTCTTAGTATACTTTTTTCGTGAGATAAACTGGCAAAATTTCTTCAACAGCAATGTTGGACTACCATACTGTTAAAAATTTTATCTGTGTAAAATGAATGCACTATCATAAAGACATTATCTTCCTTTTCTTCTCTTTTTTCGTTTCACTATTTCTTGCAATGTCTATGTCTTGACATTAAAATTTGTGGCCAGATATCACATTTTGATGGTAATTATGAAAGAATAAGGTATTTTAGCATCTATCTTTTCTAGAGATAACATTGCACAAAAAAGAGAGTTTATTAAGTTAGCAAGGTAAAAAAGGCCTATTTCCCTTTCACTAGTTAAAAGCAACACTTTAAACACGACACAGAAATTAAGAAGTGATGGTGTAGATCTCAGAGCGCTGAGGTAAAGCTATCTGCTGCTCTCTAAGAGGCCAGTTTTT
Source organism: Zosterops lateralis (assembly GCF_965231275.1). NCBI lineage: Eukaryota > Metazoa > Chordata > Aves > Passeriformes > Zosteropidae > Zosterops > Zosterops lateralis. The sequence goes on from NC_139765.1 coordinate 30,967,146, forward strand.
GCTGCACTAGAACATTTACCAGAACATCTTGGCAGAAGGTTCCCATGCAACATTGTGCTAGATTAATTTAAGGCGTAAAAGGCATGGAAAAATATTACAAGTTCTACATACAACAATATAATAAGAGACACAGGATTCCAGAGAACAGCAAAGAGAAAAATGGTCAGAAGATGAAGCACTTGGCTGCAATAGCTGCTTACTTAATTAGCAATATCCCTAATCTAATAAAATCATCATACTATGAATCATCTTGCCCAAGTTCATTTGTCAGAGGTGTCAAATATTCAAAGAGTGGACATTTGTGCATTTTTTTGTTACCTCCTAACTTGTTGGGTTTTTTTTTTTTTTTTTTTTTTTTTTTTTTTCTTTTTTTTTTCTTTTTTTTTTTTCTTTTGACCTGGTCAATCATACTTAGGATGACAAGTTTTCAGTCAAATCCTTGTCTCACATGAGTTAGAATCCAGGATCTTCTTGGCTCCCAGTCAGTTGCATTGTTTTCATCAAATAAAAAACACCAGTGGAAAAAATTCATCACTACACAAAAAGCAAATAACTTGAAGCATTTTAACAATTGTGTATTAGTGGTGGCATAGTTCAAAAATAAATGCTGAACATTGTTGAGAGAAATGCAGGACTATATAATTATTTATGACAGGCTTTCATCATATTTTCCTTCTCCTAAATGGCTGGTGTTAGTTGAAAGCCAAAGGAATACTGTGAAAATAAAGGATGGAAAGCGTGGGATGTTTTTTACATGGCCACTGGCCTTCATCTTCACTCACACATGAGCAACCATTCTAAGATCTCCTGCAAAGACCAGTATTCAAAGGTGTTTGGAATTTGTAATCTGAAATCCATGTGATGAATGATGAACCATGAATAGAAATGAGCAGGAAACTCTTTATTCCCATTCCAGGAATATGTTCAATTTGAGAAACAGTTTTCCATTCCATATTGGGATGAAATGGGGACCTTTCAGACCTTTCTAGTTTTTCATGGAAAGAAAAAAAAAAAAGAGCAAGTGGAAGCTTTGCCTTCCCTACTCCTGCTGCTCACCTTCATGCCCTCTAAAAGAGCCAGGCAAATAGGGTGCCAGCATACAAGAAAAAGAAACTGGATCTGAAGCCCAGCTTTTCTAGACTGATGTATTCATATGCCTCTTCTGAGTATTTGACAAGCCCGTCACGAATTATAAAAGAGTATCCAACCTGCAGACTAATTCTGAGGTCAGCTACAATTAATTCTTCATCCTTAAAATAGCCCACCCTAGAGCTCAGATGCATTTCCAGCCATCACTTTTCTGATGCTGATGTATTCCCACTAAATCTCTCCGTTAGAGCACACTGACTCAGCTTCTGGACTCGCCCCCAGCCTCCCTCAGCCGCAGGGTTCAGCAGAGCTTGTTGTTTGTTTGAGCTCTCACTGCCACTAGCAGGACCCCAGTTCACTCCCTACACACGCACAACACACAAATAAAAATGGAAAGGAAAATGTCGAAAAAAAAGGGAGGCATATATATCCCTCAGAAAGATGAATTTTACCTCTGTTCTTGGATTTTTTCCAGATAACTGAAAGATGGCCAGCTTCTGACGTATGATTAGGATGCCGTTCTTATAACAACAATGTCATTACTAGCCCACATCCCTGGGTAGTAACTTAGAGAGTTGTGTTTGTTTGCCTTTTTTATCTCTAAATATCAGCATTGCTATTTGCTTTGTTGAATTTCACTGGACTCACATATCTAAAATTCAGCATCCCCATAAATACTTGCAACATTCTGGCCATGGTTTGTTATATCTTTTTAATGCTGGAATAACAGAAAATATGTAGAAATTAGAGTTTGTAATGGTGTGCTACTCCTTGTATTCCACAATTTAAAGAAAATCTTCCCATCTCTAACATAAATAGCAGAATTAATTCTTTTACCCAGTGAAGAATTTGCTGCTCTACCTAAACTAAGCAGTCTGATTTCTTCTGAGATGAAGGGCTGTGTGTGAATGATGGTGTTGAAATCTGGTCAGTAACAATGAATGATATCAATAATAATAAAAAGATACTCTAGAAGCATTTGAAAGATGATCACCCTATATAATCATTATCAATCTGCTACTTGCTGTGTCTTTTTGGGCACAAAGTCATTAACATCAGCACTAACAGCTGCTGCCACCCTGAATGTCAGGGGGAAAAAAGGTTAGAATAAAATTCCATTCCAAGGTTTTAGTTTCTCAGACTGAACCCAGGGACGTAAGCATCTCTGACCTCGGTATGAAGGACTTCCTGGATTTTCAGTTTACATTTGGACAACACCCTCACCCCCAGAAGAGTTTGACCACAATAAGAAAAGCTTACAATGACATAGCATCAGATGCATTTGGACATATCTGGGTGTTGCTGGGAGAAATTAAGCCATTGCAATGCCATGAACATTGTAAGATTTCACTTTATCCCTATTGCTTTTCAAATCAACTCTCTGCAACATTTTAACCCAGACAGTAGAGACAACTGCATGAATCTGAATTCATAAACTGTTTTTCTCTGATGGGATAAATGTGTATGTAACTGAAGTAAACTGGAGTCTGTGAAATGGGACAAAAGAAAGTTGTTGCCTTTCTTCCACACCTTGTGGATGGAAAAGAAACAGGACAAATCCACTAAATGAAGTTCTGGACCTTAAAATATTTCAGGTGTCCAGCACCAAATTCTCACCAAATGAGATGTGTAGATATGCCTTAGTGTGTATTTGACTTCGACAAGTCCTATAGAATGCCTTTACAAATGTGTTCTGTGAGATAAGATTTCATATTTTGCTGCAAGACAGAACCTGCTCTGTGGAAAGTGTGTTGTAGCTCATGCTGCCTGATGCTAGGTTTTCTCTAAAGTGTATTTGAAGGAGGCTGGGAGTGGATCAAATGTGTTGTAAATGTGTAGGTCCCTCTTTTAGGTACAATGAATTTTGCCTAGGGAAGAGTAAGGGCAAAAATAACTAGCCTGATCTTGTTCTACAACAAGGTGACCTGCTTTAGTGGATGACTATTCTACCCAGATCTTAGTAAAACCTTTGACACTGCCTCCCTCAGCATTCTTCTGGAAAAGCTCCATGGCTTGGGCACGTGCACTCTTAGCTGGATTAAAAACTGCCTGGATGGCTGGACCCAGAAGATGGTGGTGCATGGAGGTACATCCAGTTAGTGGCCAGACACAAATTATGTTCTCAGGACTCAGTATTTGGGCCAGCCCTGTTTAATAGTTTTATGAATGGTCTGGATGAGAGGATTAAGGGCAACTTGGTAAGTTTGTAGATGACACTAAACTGGGCAGGAATGTTTATCTGCTGGAGGGGAGGAAGGTCCTGCAGGGGAATCTGGACAGGCTGGATCAATGGGTCAAGGACAATCGTATGAGGCTCAAAAAGGCAAAGTGCCTGGTCCTGCCCTTGCAGCACAACAACCGTATGCAGCACAACAGGCTGGGGGAAGAGTGGCTGGGAAGCTGGCTAGAAGAAAAGGGCCTGCCAGTCCAGGTCAACAGCCAGCTGAACATGAGCCAGGAAGGTGCCTAAGTGGCCAAAAAGGCCAATTGCATTGCGATCGTAAGGTTTCCAATTTAAATGATGGTCTGAGTCTATGAAATGTTGAGTGGCCATTTTCTATTTAGTTTGGTTAGTGGTTCTCACTCACGCAACAGTTCCCAGGGAGCCAAAAAATAGTTCTGAGTATGAACATGCAGTTCTTGGTGGTCTCTGGCATGTGGATGGTATGACCTGACTTTTTTGACTGATGAATCCCCCTGTGGCTGCAATAACCATGTAAGGCAGGGTGACCAGGGCTAGATCTGTCACTAAGAAAAAGCTTGAAATGCTTTCTCCTCATATAAATTAAAATGCAATTATGTGTAGTCATAACAACAATCTGGAATGGAGTCACTGACTGCCAAAACCCTTAGAAGTCCCTTGGGACTTGTAGCAGATATCCACAATGAACAAGAACAGTTGTTATTGAGGTTATCAGATTTTCTGGGCCATTGCTGTATCTGGTCAGAGAGTGAAATGGGAATACATAAAGGATCACCATCCTACTGTGCCTTCAAAGTGTATAAACCACAGAGGACTATACCCAGCAAAGAGATCAGTGGTGATGGTTTAAATATATATGGGGTTTCTCACAATGGGACAGAAGTAGAAGAGATGTCAGAGTACATGACCCTTCAAGTAGTCTCTTGAGTACCATAATCCCAAAGTTCCTCAGGTTTTACATCAAGTTCCCAGACCTTTAATAATCATGTTGTTATGCTCTTAGCACAGTGACACCAGTAAGATAGTTAATATAGGCCAAAAAGCAAAACTGACTATCTTCATCTATATCTTTGTCAAATCCTCAGCTGGTTTCTGTTTTAGAAAAGGTGCAGAGGAACAGACACCACTCTGTGCTGTCACTGAGTTTACCAGCCCCTTTCCACATTGCCCTTTACTTCCCAGAGTAGGGACCAAGAGTGATAATCAACTCAGATCAAATTAAACTGATCACCACTTCTCCAGGTGACTCTGTCGTGACTCTGCATGCTTAAGTACCTGCTCTGTCACCTCTTCTGTCCCTGCACAGTAGATGAGCAAGGCAAGTTGTGGTTATTGCTGGCAGGCATTCTGCACAGCAGTGATAGAAGGCAGTGAGAGCTGTGCTTGGTTCTCTCTGACCCTAGCTGGCCAGCTGGCTATGCAGAAAATATTCAGAATTTCCTAAAAAGGCATCTCAACCAATATTGTTTGCATATGGGGCACTTAGGGAAGAACCCCTCCCAGATTCTTCCCTGAGACAATAGGTCTCTGCACCATTCCCCCTCTGTGCTTTTCCCTAACTTCCATAATAGTCTAGTGTGATTAATAACTCTTGCTTCTACAGCCAGATAGAAAGGGAAGTAGCATTATACTATGTTTCCAAACAATACCAAATATCGCATTAAGACTGTAGACTGTAGAGCAGTATTTTTGTTTTAAGAACAACAGCTTATTTTTGTTAAATGAGGTTTATTAAAGTAGAATCTGGAGTTTATTTGTTTGTTGCTTTTTTTTATTATTTCTACAAGGTACAGCAGCTGCTTAAAAGAACATTTCACCATAAGGAACAGGCTGATTCACTGCATTTATCCTGAGTACAGATTGTTGTCTTCTCCCACACAGTCTTCATAAATTAGGAAGAAAACTTGAAAAGCATCACAATCTATGGTTTTGATTGTCCCTGGCTTACAGTAGTTGAACTAAACCTCAAATATCCAGTCTTCTTCTATGAAAAAATGTTCACTAAGATATAAAAGATGAATAAATGTTACACTCTGAAATGCCTCAAGGTAATTGAGGAGACTTAGCAGGATTTAAACAGGAGGTTCAGTGATTTCCATATCAGAGACCCAACCTTCCCTTCATAAGATCTAGGGACACTGGGCATCTCCAGGTCTTGGGACTTGTTCCTCAGCTCTTACATAAAGGCACAGGACGTGGGACTCTCTTACACTGCCATGCGACTGTCAAGTTTAAATGGACTAAGCTCTGACCTGCTTTAACTCACTACACAAAACTTCATTCAAAGGTGAGTTTAAATGTTGGAAATGGAAAGCAGTCACCCACAAAATCATCCAGACTCCTGTGTGCAATCTATGAGAACAAGAAAGACCACTAGAAGAGTAAGCATTCATACCAGTAGTAGGGTTTGTTTTTCACTTTCCAACCCTTTCTTTTTTCATGCAATTTATATTTAGTGCAGGAGAACAGTTAGTAAAACTTGCCTGAAACAAGATTTGGTTCCATGTTTCAGATTACAAGTGAGATGTCAGAAGTAATTCACTCAAGAAGTGGCAGAATCCCTAAAGGATGTTTCAGTCCTCTGTTAGAATAATAAATTAATAAACCCAGAAGCTTTTTGTTGGTTTTGTTAACTATAGGCAACATGAGAAGGTTATCAGAAAGTTGCCACCACAGAACAAAGAGCATCCTTCCCTGGTTAGCAAACTGCAACATATCACACTGTGATTCTCTTAACAATAATATGGAATAATTTGTTGAGATTCTTAGACATTTAAGACTATCTTTCCCCTGCAGAAAAATAAGGATAGCTGAAAAAAGTTCATAGCAAAATGCAGCTCTATTAGTCACATACAGGAAGGTGGTCTGCTCTTGAGTGTTTATTGCGTCCAATTCCGGTAAGATTTTCTTACTAGGGAACAGCTGAAATGTCATAAACTATTCCAATTGTAATGGCACACATGTCAGAGCAAGGAATACCATAAACCTTTAAATATTTTTAAACTGTCATGGCAGCATGAGCTGAGAGTAGAATAGCAAGGATAAATTATCTCTTGTTTAGCCCTGCTTCTGCTGTCAGCTGGGGACATATGGGCAGTACAGTTTCCAGGCAATAAAGAAACAGAGATTTGAGATTACTGTGTTCAGTCCCAAGACACAGAGAGGAACATGAATCAATATTTGCTAACTCTCCTCTCCTTTCGTTCCAGATTGTCAGTTCTTCCAGTCCAGCTCCACACTTTTTAATTAAATCTCTTCCTCCTCATACTTGACCCAAGGAAACTTTCCTCCTGTAACCTATGTAGGAGGATTGGCAGTGAAAGAAGTGTTGGAAAGATAGTCTTTTGGTTTGCAGTTTTAGTGCCAGAGAAGCAACTGAAAGGAAAATTATTTCAAGGATGAGTGTGTGCTTGTTGCTGTGTGAGAGTGGTTCAGTGAGTTTGGAAGCTGGTGGCAAACAGTCAATATAGGCAATAACTAGAGATCACAGATACCAAACCCTTACAAGTCTGCTGAAATCAACCAATGACCACATGCTTCCTGATGAGGTAATGCATTCCAAGTGATGTTAAATATAATATATCTCTTTCATAGAATCACAGAATATTCCAGGTTGGATGGGCCTTGAAATGTCATGTGGTCCAATCTTGTATGGGAAAGAAAGCCAAGACAAGGTTTTGTAGCGCACTGTCCAACTGTGTATTGAAAACCTCCAACACTGAGGGCTCTACCATAGCCATGGGGAGATTGCTCCAGTGATTTGTTGCTCTCCCTGAAAAAAATTCTTTCTGATATGGACATGAAACTAGTCCCTGCGCAACTGGTAATGGTTGCTCTCTGTCTTCTCCATGTGTCTGCTCTTTGTAGTTGCCTTTTAAGTACTGTAGTACTGTGATGAAGTCCACTCTAAGCCTTTTATTCTCTGTGGGAGTTCAGTTTGCTTTGCCCAGCTAGCTCTTGCACGGAATCTGCATTTAAGGGCACAGCTTGGTACCTTTCCCATGTCGTGGGTCTGAGCCTTGGGCTGGCAATGATGAGGAATAAAGGAAGACTTCCACATGGGTCTCAACCAGGTTTTATTTCACCCACGTAAAAAGTGTGCTTTTCCTTCTGGGGTCTCAGCTTAAGTACTGGGGGCGTGGACAGAGGCAGGGGACAATCTAGAACCAATCCTAGAAAAGAGGGGAGTGACCCAGAACAAGAGAACAATTCTGTACATAAAAAAGGGAATGGGTAACCAAGAACCTGACAAATCACCTCATAACCCCAATAGAACTTTCCAGCTTTCTGGGCAGGGTTGCAGGGTGATAGACAGGACTCATAACCAGAGAAAAACAAAAAGGGATTTTAACATGGGGGTAAGGGATAAACCATTACAAAACAAATAAGAGAAGCATGCAGAAATTTTGGTAAAGCCAAAATGCACCACAACACTTCTCCTGGCAAAAAAGTACAGATTCCTTCAGTCTTTCCTCACAGGGCAAGTTCTTCAGCCCTTTGGCCAACTCTGGGACCCTCCTTTGGACTCTATCCACCTTTTCCAAATTGTAGGGACCACAGCTGCACTCTGCATTCCAGGTGTGGCCTGACAAGCTCTGGGAATGGGATGATTCAATCTCTGTTCCTTCTAGCAATGCCCCCATAGATGAAGCCCAGGATCTGATTTACTCTTCTTGCCACAGTAGTGCACTGCTGACTCCTGCTCATCCTGCACCAGGCCCCTTTCAGCTAGGCTTGTTGTGCACTACATAAATCCAGACCTGTAGTGGACTTTCATTTTTTTTATTCCAGCTTCAGGACTTCACGCTTGTCTTTGTTAAATATGGCACAGTTCTTGCCAGCTTACTCTTCCAGCCTGTCCAGGACACTGTAAGATGCCTCCTTCCTTCTGGTCCACTTCACCAGGCAGTTTAGTGTCATCAGCAAACTAGGTCAGGGTGCTTTCAGTCTCGTTTTCCAGACCGTTTCAGAAGATGTTAAACAGTGTGGGGCTCCCTATTGATCCCTGGGGAATCTCACTTGTGACAGGCTGGTAAGAAACCTTTGATTATCAACATACGTGCAACCTGTGAGCAAATTTCCCACTCATTTCACAGACTACCAATCCAATTGGTATCTTGCCAGTTTGTCCAGGAGAAGGCATCAGGAAAATATTGAATTGTTTTACTGAAGTCAAGTCTTTACTGTACCTCTCCCTTAGTCAACATTCAAACCTTATGGCATCCCAGAAACAATGCAGGTCTTAACATTTTTTATTTTCATCTTTCTGTTTTGCATGGAAAACCTGTAACTGTAAAGACTGGTGCTTTCTCATCTACCTTTAACTTAAAGCTAAAGCATTAAGTCTACTTTGGTGCCTTTTATTTATTAGTGTAACTTCAAGTAGTGAATGTCTCAAAATTAAAGTGTAAAATTACCTTTGACCTGAAGGCAAGCGTTTTAACCTTATTTCTCAGACCTGTTGGGAGAAATCATTTAGAAAATAAGCCTCTTTTTTTCTGTGATATATTCTGATTGCAGAAATCCGTCTTGCTTTTCACTCTGATTTTTATCCTGAAGTTGATGGTTTTTGCCTTCAGTATACAATCAATGCCCAACCTTTCTAATCTTAGAATAAATGAAGCTGGAAGGGAAGTCTAGGGGGCTTCTAGTCCAAACCCTGCTTGAAAGTAGGCCAGTTACACCAGGCTGGTAAAAGATTTACTGAGTTTTTAATATTTCCATGGTTGGAGATTCTTTGCCCTACTTCTTCAAATATTTTACCATGCTCACAGCAAGAAAGTTTTTCCTTGCTTGTAATGCATGGTCAAATATATGTAAGCTGCACCAGCTGAACAGAAAATCCTGATTTTCACTTATATTTCCATTTCTTCCTTTGCTACATTGTTTGCTTAGAAGAAACATCAGAGGAAAAGATCTTATAGCTCACTACCATCCAGTCCATTATAGCAGCCATTTCAATTCATGCGTGGGCTTTTCCCAATCCAGTATAAGGAGATGCTGCAACTGCCTTTAGCAGTATTTCTATCTTGTGAAATAGCTACTAGCTACTTTTTGTCATGATGGAAAAACTGGCTTTTTTTAATATTCAAGAATCCATGTATTCACATAGATTCTAACATCACAATGTAATCTGTTGGAATTAGTCCAGGATAGCCAGTTCAGATAATACATCTGTAACAGTAAAAGAACAATCTGAATACATATATAGATTTGCAGAGCAAAAAGAAGAAGTTTTTTATTTCTTATTTTCATGGTTTATGCTAAGGATCAGTATCATCATGCAGACAGTCACAGAAACTTGAGGTATTTAGGTTTCTTGCTCTCTAATCATCTTAGTACCTCAAACCCTAAGATATGTTCCAATACCCTCAGTATTTTTCTTTAATTGGAACTGGAATTTAACTTGGGATCACAATTGTAAACAAATTTTCAAAAGGAGAGTAGGGTCTCATCTTTTTTTTTCCTGATATTTAGAAGCCCTAGTTACACTCAAGACACAATATCATAAAGCAGGAAAGCTATTATTTTCCAGAAGTACTAGAGAGGAAGTTTTGTTTTGCTTCAATTTATGCCATGCTCCATCATGCCATGTCACAGCTGAGGCACTGCCTCGGCTCCACTTCTTCCTTTTCCACTTCCTTCAAATCAGCCTATGATCTCTCCTAACCCTTTCTTAAGCCTCTTAAAAAACCTTTATCACATTAAACTGGACTCTTTGGAACACGAAGTAAAAAAAATTTCCATTTCTCTTTTTCTATCCTGGATGCACATGCACAGTACTTTCTACCACACATAGATTTGGCATCTACTGCTTTGACAAAAAGAAAGGTTTCATTTTTTAAAAGATATGTCTGGTATGTTATTTTATGTCTTAAAAGTGAGATAAACTAGAGGAAGATGAACTTTTAAAATAAGTAGATCTCTAAAACCTCCCAGTAAAATACTCTGCATTTTTACTGCATTTGTTTTTCAGATACAATGTTTCCTGAATCAACTTCAGTAACTGTAGATGGACAGTATTTAAAGTAAACTTGAATGCAGTCCTATACTTTTGAACATATTTAAATGCTGAGTTTGAAGAATTTTGAAGAATTAGCTCACTATCAATTTTATTTGTAGGCTCTCCTATGGATCCCCCCACCATATGGGCTCTGACCACCTCTCAGAAGTCATAGATAAACTTGAGGTTATGAAATGGTTACAGAGTTTATCAACTATTAAAACAGTTTTGTGGATGAGTTAATGTCTAAAGCTGCATTTTTGTCACTTCCTTCTGTAACATACTTCTGGTAACAGATCAGAGTGCTTTTCCAGCATAGCCACAGAAGAATCATTGCAAATTATGTATGTCAGAAATGGAGTCTGATGTTCAGTAGTGCTGAATGTCTGCAGCTTCTATTAGCTACAGCTGACAGTGAGGATGATATCTGCCTGAACATCAGACTAGACTAGGCTAGACCTCCTCTGAACCCATGCAGATAACTGCAAGTTGGATAATCAGTGAACATCCATCTCATACAAAGCCTGTGAGTCTCACTCTACTGTAACTGTGTCTACGTGACTGTAAAGTGGGCCTGGGGTGACCAGCCTGGTTGCTGGTATCCTCGCTGGAGTGGTCTAAAGTTAGATAAGATTAATTTCATTTTCTGTCCAAATTTAGCACTGAATAAGGAGAATCTATAGCACACTTTCAGAGCTGCAGGTTGCAAAGAGATGGTGGAAAAGTTAGAATATAACTTTCCTGGGTTTTTTGTCCAATGAGAGGTAACATATTGTCCACAATTCCATCTCATTTATAATATGAAATCTTCAATTTGAATTCATCTCTGGTCGATGACTGCTAACTCCTGTCACCCTTTCATAAGCACATCATATCTGCATTGTCCTATGAGGCAAATAGCAAGTCTTTTCAAGGTCAAACTGATGAAACCCACAGCCGTTAGCTATAAGAAACCAAAAAAAAGATGGGCCGAATATAGCAAATAGGATTTATTTGGGTATCAACTATCACCCCAAAATAGCAAGAGGCATGGTTGCTGAGAGAAAGAGATACAAATATAGTTTAGAAACCTTATATAGTTTTATAAATAACTAGATAAGCTTATATATAGACAGATATTAAAGAAGTTTGTCATTCTAAGGACCTATCTCTCCTTCTCAACATGTAGAGAGGAACATTTGTGAGACAGCACACTAGTAGGGGGTATTCATAAAATTTTTTGTGTCCTGTATCTGAAGCACTTTTATTGCTCATTAGAGTCCCAGGTATTAGTGATTTAAGTAGCTTTTCCAGATGAGGCACACTAGCTCTCCGAATTTCCACTGTCACAATGTGGTCAAGGAGCACTTCCTATACAGTACTTGTAGTCTGTCTGCACATTGTCTCTATTTAGCAGGGCTGCATGGTCTGATAGGTATTCCTATTTTATAAACACATCTGAAATTTTGTGGTTTCCAAAAAAAAAAATTATTTTATCTTTATAGGTCAATATTTTAAATGTAGGCTTCAGATACAGGAGCTACACCAGGGACAACAACTGGGGTATAACAACAAGCTTGTATTTGCATGGTTGACATCAATAGTTGTATTTATATAAGGGAGTAGTGTGCACCAAAAGGAGCAAATTGAAATATTACTTATAAAAATATTTAAGCAAAATATCTTCTTGTGTATTATGTGCCATCTTACTTTTTCTGAATTTAAGTAAAACTTACATAATTTTATACAGTGTGACAATATAATATGACAACCTTCAAGGTTTGGCCTCAGAGAAATTTGTCTTAATAAAACTTTTTAAAACTCCAATATTTAAAATACACCCTATTTTGCTAGAAAATTATTCAAACTGCCTAACAGCATTGCTAATGGCTGTGTTTTTTCTCCAAGGAGTTCCCTTATGATAACCATAACTACCATTATTGAATCTTTCAAACCATATTTGCAAACATAGACACCAGTCATTTACTTTCATTCCTTTCACACCCTATTTATCAGACAAAGTTCTTGTGATTTTTGTTTACTTACTATTCTTGAGTAATGGTTTCTATTTGTACTGAATTAGGTATAAACACACACCACCATATTTAAAAGTGAATAAAAATGTTTTGGCCATCTAAGATAAATTCATAAAAATGTGTAACCTCACTAAAGTGAGCCAAAAATTACACCCTCATTTACCTTATTTGGGATACCCTTTAGAAAACAATAGAAAGAATAGGATACAAGGTGGAGGACTGACCAAACAATGTAAATGCAGACTTTGAAATGTGACAATTTTTTTTATTTCAGGGAGAAAAAGCAGAACAAGGATGCCAAATAAAATATTTACTGAAAAGCAAAGAATAAATAATATAATTTTAAAAAGCATCTCAGAAAAAAAGTGTTAAACAAGCAGATAATCAAATGTGAATATTAATGCTTCTCTATATATTGAATGTTCATGATGCTTGTTCTATTAGGAAGAATATCACCAAACACTCTTCAAGAAATTTGTCATTTGACTGAAGGGTGAGACCACAAAGGATTGTACTACTCCTAGAAATTTTTATAAATTTTTCAAAATAATAAACAAAATATGGAAAGAGAGGAAGTGAATGACTCGTTTCCATGTTTGTAAATGCATCTGCTTGCAGCATAAATGACAAAATTAATAGCTAACTTGACTTAGTGAAAACTGAAGGTCTGTTTTGAGGAATAAATATTTAGCCACTATTGATGCTTCTGGCAAAAAATGTTTTCCTTTTTTGCTTTGACTCAGAGCAGATCTAACTACCTTTGAGCTCATTTGTACAGCTGATATCTTAAAGTAAGTGAAACCACCACCAGCCTAAAGCACTAAAAATTTTGTTGAATAGAGCTCTAAATCATTCTAGAAAGCAAATCACAGGTTTAAGCAAAACACATAAATGTCAGCCTTCCTGGTTTTGCCTAGCTGTGAGAGCAAAGATGAGAAGAATATTTTGTCATTTGAAATTAGTGGGGATATCACCATGCATTTGCACAAATTGTGGAAAGTAGACATGAGCGACTTAAACAACACTTGTAACAGGTGAATTACACTTTTTCTTCAGACTAATTTTTCCAACCCTAAATGAAGTGGGAGTGGAGTATAAGTAGAGTGTTTTTTCCCAAACCCCACAGGCAACACCAGAAGTCCTGGTCTCCTGGGTAATGTGTCCATTGTAAATGCAACACTCTTAAACTGTGATTTCAGTTGTTTTCTAGGCCCTTTAGAGAAACTGGACAGTATCTAAAGGCTGATATCACAAATTTCATTTCCTGTTCTCATAAACCATGTAATCATAAAGTGCTTTCCATTAAACTTAGGAAAGGAAAAAAGGGAAAAGTCACTGTCCTGGCCCTATGACAGCCACAGCTGTGAATCTTTCCCTTTGCATTTATTTAGGAAATAGAAAAATCAGGAGAGAATTTCCTGACATTTTTAATTCTTAAAATATACTTTTATTTCACTTCCAAAGACATATGAAATATTTCCATGTGCAGCATATGTATTTTAAAAGTTAGGCCACAGTTTGAAAGTCAAAGGAATATTATCATGTGGGAAGCCTTAGAGAGAGTTTATCCAAAATGGTACTCATCCCATTTTTATTTCTAGAAAAAGGACAGATTATAAAAATAACACATTAAAACATGATACCATCCACAGTGTATGTTAAGAGGAAGTTCAAGAGATTTTTAATTAGGTGGAAGATGATCTCTTGTAGTAATTAATATATTATTCTTTCTACAGTTTATTTACATAGCATAGGATCATATTAAATATTTTATAAAAACCAGTACATTTTTAGAAGATGACATAACTCCTTTCATTATACATCAGTGAAAAAATACTCAAATTTCTGTTGTGAGTAACTACTGAAAAAGTTCAAGCTCATGGTTGATCTAAGAGCTTTCATTATGATTACTTACTGTTTTTTGAGTAATCTGTTTTCAAAAGGCCTAGAGAAGCATTCTACATTTCATGTCTCAGAAACTACGTTTCTGAATAGATTGACTCAAAAAATTCCTAGGTCTCTAATACAGTCCAATGTGGGTTTTTTTCTGTGCAATGATTATTGTTTTCTCTTTACTGTGTGAAGAAAACACTGAAGTAGTTCTTCAAGGTCACTCTGTGAAGGGTATGATCTCAGTTATGTAAAGTTTGCTCTTTTTTCTTATAGGACAAGGACCTAAGCTTATGTGAGGGGAACCTGCCACTCTTGCACATAGTGATAAGATAACAGGAATAAAAGGGAATTACTTTTGTTATTTGATGTGGTTTGTGAAGATATTATGTTCCACATTTAACTGTTCTCCAGGAGAATAAGGCACAACCTTTTGGGATGTTTCACTCCTTTATTTTACTCATTACAATGCTGTTGCATTGCATGGAACAGGAATTACCCTGAGTTAGAACTATATCACCAGATGCAGGTACTGGTGACAAAGAAAATATTAGGCTCAATGAGACATTAAAAGACAAAAAACGAAGTAAATAACAGAGAATTTAGTCATACTGAGCCCCATACTCCAGCTATCCCAATGATCTCAGGCTCTGAGTTCAAAATTAACTTTCCTGTATTTGAAACATATACACATTGCAGTGTAAGAGTAGAGGTGAGTGCTCTTTATAATTACATTCTGGGCCAAGGAAAAGTAAATTCATTCTTTTAAAATGAAATACCATATGTTCACGGCCAAGATAATGTAGGCCACTTCAAAGTTTTTATCCCTTGTCAAGGCGAAAATGGGAAATTGTAATGGATTTTCGTTCAGATCAGAGCTGATTTTATAACCTATCCCATTAAATGGCATTACATTCACATGACCTGACTTTACATAACAGAGTTATCATAACACAACTGACTGAACACAGAACTTGCATTTTGCAGTAGCAGATGATATTTATCATCATTATAACCTGTTCTGTGCAGAATCTTTTTCCTGCTTCAGTGAAATGAAATATATTCTTCTTTCCTTTTAAACCATATTAAAATAACTTGATTGCTTATTTGTGTAGCTATACACCAAAATCACCCTTTAATTAAAATCATACTGGGACTCTCACCTAAAGAACACTGTTACAATCTTTCTACTTTCAGCTGGTTTTTTTAGTAAATAAGGTCCTTGAATTCATCTGTCAGTACTACCTAATAATTGCCTAATGAGTTAGCCAAATACAACAAGATAGGACAGATGCAGAGGTCTCAGAGATATCATGTTCGTGCATATTTTGTTAAGACGGTGACTGGAAAGGAGAGAGGGACCCAAATCAGCCAGTGAGACTTGCTCTGCTAAAGCCCCTGTCAGCTTTCCATCACTAGATAGGTCAGCTTGTTCACGTTTGGTCTAAACCTGCCATTGCTAGTTGTGTTCTGGTCTGATTCATGAGAAGCCTGACTTCTTCCATCCTGCTGCTCTAACTGAATCTTCTAACATGTTCTTTCATATTCAGGTTTCATTTAGGGAGGAATACATTTTACTACTTTTGCCAAAGAAACGTTTCTCTAGTTTTTCAAATTTCTTTTTCAAAGATTCTTTTTAGATTTTGAATTGTACAGGGCTCCCCAGACTCTGCTCCAGCTGATGGCAGTGGCAGAATATTTTTTGATGCCCATGGAAACTGCCCTGGACCAGCCTTATATCCTTTCCACATGCTTACAATTTTCAGGTTTCTCTGGCCAAGAATGGTCCATTATTCTGCACATCTTAATGCTGTTAGCATAGAAAGGAAATATATGTGACTATTTAAAATTAAGAAAAAAAATGGATTTTCCCTACATCACTTTTGAGGCAATGCCAAGGCTAATATTTCGTTCCGAATGACTAAACAGCTATGTGCAGGATCCATACAGTGAGTTGGACAGTACAAAATGTTAATTTCTTATCACTGAAGCATAGCATTATTAATATGTGCTGAACATGATGGCTGACAGAGAACATTGGCCACAGCCAGAGAGCATGAAAGTCCTTTCAGAGACAAAATATTTTAGCAAATACCCTTAATAAGCATGGAACAATACTGAAGTGGAATATAGTCTATGTTGTGCTGTGAAGTTGGTGGGACAGGGACATTCTTGCAAAGACGAGATCTACGGTTTTCCTCACATTATATGCCTAAATGCATATCAGTTGGAAGGTTTGCTTAATTTGTACGTTAATATCAATTGCCAATAGCCTCTTGGATCAAGTAAAGTGCTTTGGTCTCTCATAGTTGGTTTTGGAAATGTCCACCTAAAGTCTTGGAAAGAACAAGTCAGACCAAGGAATTACATTCATGTGCTACTTCTCCCTATTGTTTAAAGAGCCCTACCAGACAACACATTTAAAAACAAAACAAAATAACACAACAAACAAATGAACAAACAAAACCACAAATAAACAAACCAAAACAAACAAGAAAGAAAAAGAACCAAAACAGAAAGCAAGCAAACAAACAAAAAACCACCAACAGAAGGACATAGTAAAAGCCAGTCAGGTCATTTGATACTGCATGCTATAATTTCTTTCTTTTCCGGCCAAGCATAAATAATCTTGTGAATTCGGAGTTTAGACAGCCCAAGTTGCCTAACAAAAGTACAGTTACTCATGAATAATTTGGATTTCAATGAGTATGTGAAGAAAATGGCTCAACACAAAGCTTTTTGTATTAAAGCCATCTGTGACTCAGTATCATCATGCATGATATGGGGTCATTGTGTGAAAGCAGTAGTGCGTGAACAGCCATGGAAATGGTGTATGAAAAGACACTTAATGCCATACACAGTTCCTGGAAATGGAAATGATGTGGGGTTTGAGGAACAGTGATGTACTTACAAATCCTGCTGGTTTTAAAATCAGCTGTCTTTTCCATACTCAATATAGTTGTATGTGAAATTTTGATGCATGGAAATGATGTTATTAGCACGAGTTTTTTACTTGGGTATGTGAGTCATGCAGCTTTCCCAAAAGAGAGCAATGAAATGCTGATAACACACTAGTGTGTATTCTGTATGTGTGATATGTATTCCAGAAAAACCTTTCTTTTAGGTACAGTAGAGTGCTCTTAAGAATAACGTTGTATAATTTTTTCTTACTTGTGTCTGCCCATTAGTTTTGTTTAAATGAATATTGGAGTCTATTATAATCACATATAAAACCCATTGATTTCAAAAGCTCTGCATTTTATCCTGCAAATTCCCAAGCATTGCAAAGTGGAGATATAAACACATTTGAAACCTAAAATAGATTTTATGCACAGAAAGAATAATTTACATATAAATAAATATTGTCTTCTTCTCTCATAGACTTTTACACATGAATTTTAAGAACTTTGCAAGTCCGAATAAATATATTCATGAAAGTTTGACTGCAGATTATATAAAGATTCCTCCATTTTGACATAAATCAAATTAATCCTCTTTGAATCTTCACTGAAACGATGATGCTAGGCTAAATAAATCTCTTTGAATTCTCATTAAGTGTTAGTACAGCTGATTCTTTGACTGGTTCATTAGCATGCTTGGTGGCATATGCTCAAAAAGAAGAAGAAAAAAGAACTCTACAATTTAATGCAAAATAGAACAAAGCTGTAGATTTCAGTCTTTGTCTTGTACATACTGTAAGGTACATGGAGCAATGATCTAACTTAAGCATTGCATGAGATTCTTCTGAATTGCCATTCAAATCTTTCCCTAACTTTGACAAAGTATAAATTAATTACGCAGCTGCACATAGATTTTCATCTGTCAAACTCAGATAAGACTATGGAGGAAAAAAGTGCTTAGATATCCACAGTATAACGCTGACAAATAGATATCAGTAACTAAGTTTTCTACTTTGCAATAGAGGAGCATAATTCAGCTTTAATGATTCTTAGAAACAAAAGGAAAAGCCATGTCTTTATCCCATGAACATTTAAGTGAGATAATTTTACACTGCAACTTTCAAGACTGGGGAGTTCTCATCCAACTCCCTGCCAGTCATACTGATATGCTCAGACTACTATCTACTAAAGAAAACACATAATATGCAAAAAATGCTACTATATGTAATAATCAATTATCCACTGAGAAACTATATAATTTAGATGAATTGTCACAGTACTTAGCAGAACTCAGAAGAAAGAAATGCACAAGATCACAATGAAAATGGAACAATAAGCAGCCATTTTCCACAATACATGTCAGCAGCAGGAGCAGAACTGCACATAGGTTTCCGCATTCTGTTTCCATGATCTAATATTGCACCACAGAATGAGTTCAGTTCCTTGGCTTGTGGCAAAGGTGGGTGGGGTTTCCAAGAGGTCTCTATTTACACAGAGTCCCTGCACAGCTGGACTGAGCATCTGTGATTGAATGTGATGGGGTGCACCACACCAGGCATAGCCACAGGCATCAAACTGCCTGAACAGTCCTTTAGGACAACAGGATACTGCATTATTTAATCTATCTTTAATAAGTTCCACTTTAAGCATAATGCCTCCTGTCATGTTTCTTGACTTTCATGAGCTAATCCAAGTTGCTTCTTCTTATTATATAACTGTACTTCAATGCAATCCTAAAGACTGCTTCAGGTTGTCTCTTACAGCTTCCCATTATTTATGTATTGTCACAGAAAACCACTTCAAAGGCATGTCTAGATGTAGGAAAGACCTAAGATTTATTGAGTCTTCCCAGCTCAAATAGAGGAAAACTATTTGGGATTTAGGTTAATTTTAGATGAAGAAGAAAACATTGTTGGGATTTCTTCATTGTAAAGGCAAAACTCTAAAATCCACATGGCAAATAACCTTGTGTTATTCCTATAAATAGTATCTTGGAGAACAGCTATGGCTTTATGTTATTTACATTTTGTGACATCCAAAAATCTGTTTGTTCTCCCTGTTCCCAGAGCAATGTCCAGAGTGATCTCTGCCAGACATAGATTTCCCTTTCCTTGTGGGTGCCCCCATTCTTGCCAGGCTCTCTGTGTCCATTCAGATCAGTGTTCATACTTCAAATACTTTTCATGCAAGCTGCAATGCTAACTGAGACGAAAAGCCCAGGATAGTGGAATAAAGGTTTTATTTCACAGACTTTTCCAGTCTAAACACACTCTGAAAGTTATGCATTGAGAAGTTGACTTTCTTTTCCTCTTTCCTTCTTATCCTTAGCTCAGGGAGAAGTGAAGAACAGCAGCCACGCTGAAGAGAAGTGAGAGCAGTGTACCAAGCCCTGTGGAAACAGAAAGGAAGCAGTAGATCATCTCAACGAGAGCAGTATGTCTTGGCGTTGTTCCTTGACACCACCCCCGCCATCCCAGCCTCCTCTGCCCCTCCCACACTCACACATCTAAAAAGCAGATGGAAAATATTCTGCCAGAAGACATTGAAATACAGTGTTAGAAAGTTACTCTCTTAAGGCTGGAGAAAGTGATGGAGAACTCTGGCAGGCAAATTAAATTATTCATAGTCAGTGGCATTTTGGAAGGAAAGCAGGAAGGGAATAGGAGACTGAAAGAAGTTATAGGGATTGTACAAGAACCATCTGGGATATTGGAAAGATGCATTTCATCTTGCTGCACTTCAGAGTGAGATCAGTGAGGCTAATTCTGAGTTCAGGAGATATTACCAGTCTTCCCAGTTTGTTTTTAGAGCTGATCATCTACTCCTGTGCTGCCATGATATTGTGGATATGACAGAGTCCATGCTACCAAATCTCTCGCTTGAACTTTAATGGCACTGAGCAATGACACTCAGATCCTGAAGTTACTGTAATTTCCTCGTCTACTGTGTCACTTGCTACACATACTAGTCTCGTTTGGATTTTAAAGGAGAAGAGATGATGATCAGAGATCATGCTTAGTGTTTCAATGATTAAACTTTTCTTTAAATTTTATTTCCCAGTTGCCTGTTCTCTTATGTCTCTTTCTGAAAGACAACAGGACATGTTCTCACAAGAACTAAAATACTCTACATTCAAATTAAAAAGGTGGCTTTTTTGATATACCTCACTAAGAAAATATGTATTGCATATTACAGAGTAACAATAATTAGAAAGTAACCAAATTCAACCCCCAAACTCTTGCATGGGGATAGAAGGAAGGAGAGGAAAAAAGAAGCACGTATGAGAGAGAGCAGACATTGCAATCAATGTTTTTATGGATATGTTAAGATGCTGTTGTGATGAACCCAGGTCGACTTGGAAAAGATATTTTTCCTTTCTGTTACTTCTTCTGAGTTTAGGCATATGATGTTGACAAATGTCTAATTCATTTTCCATTAATAGGTCTATCCCACCATGTCTTTGTACCAAAGGTAATAGAAACTAGATGGAATTGCCCACTTGAATATATGGACATGCATAGTATGGTCATGTATACACTCAGACACACGAATTTAACGCCACTAACAATAATCTTATCAGCTTCCAGAACTTCATTAAAATAATCTTGTATTTAGATTTGAATGCATATATCAAACTCTTCAGAAATGTTTGCGAGCTCTTTGTCCTCTCTGTTCTCTAAAACAATACACTATAGTCTGCTACAGGTTCTCCACTTGTCCAAGCCATGGAAATGAAGAGGCTGACATATATTGCGTAAATATTCCAAGCATTGTAATTTTCCTATCCTTGCAATCTTATATTGCTGGAAGCTAGCTTTTTTTGTTGGAATTTGCAAATAAAACAGCACCTGCCACAGCAATCTAATGACCTGAAGGAATTCTTACACAATCAATCCTTTTGACTTTTATTGTAGCAATCAGTGAAGTGTTTCAGTATCCTGTGGCATATTAGTCTAATGATGTTTTCAGTGTGCAGGTTATTTATATCAGAGATCACGGTTTTGGTTATAAATCACATAATATACTTGGGATACAACTGGAAAAATTATAATGAAAAAAACAATAACTAACATGAAGCACCAGAAAGAATCAGCAGGGAAAAGATAAATGGCTGTCAGTAGGAATATTAGGCATGTGTGCCCATGTGTAGATAAACACCAAGCAGATTGCTTGTTTAAACTTTTTTTTTTTTTTTTTCAGTTTTTGCCTGAGGGGGACTGAATTTCTCTCAAGATGGATTGTAATGAATGTATTTGGTATAGCTGTTTGCTACTTGGGTTCTTCCACAGGAAAACCACTCCAATGATCATTCCAAAATGGTGTTCCATTAAAACAAATATGGGTAGTATTTTTGTTGGGAATTCGAAAAAATATTTACAAAAAGAAATCTGAGCAGAATCTCTTAATAAAACAAAACAACAATAAAAACCACCTCATTATTTCACGAGAATGATTCCTTAATATAAAAATTTTCTTTTCTTAATCCCAAAACCGTAGTTTCTGGAGATGGAGAAAAAAAATTAACACTCAAAAATCACAAAAGACTACAAGATTTCAAGAAAGAGTGAGTTTGTGAAGTGAATACATCTAGAAAGTAATATTGGGACCTAAACTTCCCAATAATCTTTTTGGATGAGTACCTGGGGAATCAAAATTAACCGTTGCTTAATTTACTGCCAGAATATGAAATACATGCCTGTCCATTCTACTAAAACAGCTTTAGCACTCACAAATATACAAAGATGTGTAGCATGCAAACCCATTTTACAGATGGAATTAAAGTTAATATTGTTTGACTGGCAGAATATATTTATAAACCCTATTAATTCTTAATCTGTGTGCACATCTAGTGTCCTTAACTGGCATTCTATGCTCAGGACCTGCAAAGCAGTCTGCCCATGGTATCTTTGTGCCAGGGCCATTCACCTGCCATTCATTCAGAAAATATTGCAGAGTCCATCTTTCAACAAGCTAATTTCATTTTCTTTTCCCCAAAATGTAATTTTCAGCTAAATAACATAAGTTGATTACCATGTTTGCAGTAACATTATCTTGATGGGGTAAATAGAAACTCGGGGGTAGACTTCCCAGCTGGAATTCCTCCATGGAAGTTAAAAATATCACTTAAAAGGGCAAAGCTGGGCTTTTGCTTTCTGCTTGCCAAATCTAGCTCCTTACCAAATTTTCTCCAGGTGGAAATAGAAGAGGATATTCTGCCAATTTGTGACAGGGAGAAAGGCATCTGAGGATGAACCCTGGTCAAGACAAATCAAGACCTTACTAAGGGTTGAAGGAAAGAGCTTTCTTAGGGAGAAAAAAAGACAGGATGTTCACAGCAGGTGTTTGTAATAGATGCTGACAAAGTGTCTCTGCGTGAACATCTCCCCTCCCTCCAAGCGGTCTCACAGGCACAAAGCATGGGAACAGTATCAGAGGGCAGAGCAGTTTTGTGTCCTGTGTGCAGAGTAGCCATCAGAGCAGCACTATGCTTGACTGTACTGCCAAGAGAACAACCCCAGAGGCAACCTAACAACCTTCATTTTGATGATAGCAGGTGTGCTAGAAGAGAAAAAAAGTGAGAACTTTGGACTCATCTGGATGCCACTGTGCCTTGTAGGAGTGGAGGATGAGAAAGGAGATTTTCCAGGCCTTTATAGGGATGATTGATTCCTCTCTCATACAAGCATTCCCTCCGATGAAAGAACTGGGAGGTGAGAAAGAGTTGAGAGCAGGGTGTGATTCTGGATGCAGAAGCATGTTGCTGCTGCCTCTTTTGGTAAAGATTTTGCTTAGACATTTGAATGATTGGCACTTAGTGCCGGCAATAGGATTTGGGGTTTTCCAGATTAGACATACAGGGAAGATTGTAGGGATTTTTGTCATTAAAGTGAGTGGAGCTCAGCAGCTTCCTGATATGGGGATATAAATCTTCTGTTTCATGAGTCAGAGGAAAATAATGATGTGGAGACAATGCTGAAGAAGGCAAGGATCCTAAATCCCAGAACATGGTTGCAAGAATGGATATCAAACTATCATTGTCATGTGTAGTTCTGAGATTCATAAGGCACAAACCTCAACTTTACCAGGTTAATGCATATATATATATGTATAGAGAGGTTTAAGTAGTTTATTTGCTAAAAATATAGACAAACCTTTAAATACTTCCTCCTAAATATAATAAAAAAAACCCCACTGAGTTTGGTTAGGCATTCTGGCCTAAGCCCAGCAGTGCTTAAGATTCTCTATGGATAAAACAAATTACAAAATAATCAAGGCTGGAGAGGATATCTGGAGAGCTCTAGTTCAAGATCTCACTCAGAGCAGGGTCAGTTCTGAGATCACAACAGGTTGCTAAGGTCTTCATTCAGCTGGATCTTGAAACCTTCAGTGTGAGTGAGGAGCTTCTCTCAGATGCTGTCCACTTGGAGAAACATCTTCTTGTATCCAGCCTGAAACTCTTCTGTTTCAATTTATGCCTCTTCTCCTGCCTTGCAAGCTTGTGAAGGGCCCAGCTCCACCTTCTTGATGACCTGCTTATAGATATACAGGGGAGACACTCTTCCCCAGGTTAATGAAGCCCAAATCCTCAGCCTTCCCTCTGTATTTTTTTCCAGTGAGCAAGTATTTCTGAGACTTCTGTGCCCTAATAAACAGGGTCAGAATTGACCAGTGTGCTCAGAAATCATTAAAGAGGATCAACAAAGAAAACTTCAGATAAGCAGAGTGGGACAAATCCTTTTAGAAATCTAGCTTGCAGATAAAAAGAGGGAATAAAAAGGATCGTCTCTGGCTAACATTGCAAGGCTATTCAGAAGAGATGAATCAGATCAGATCTGAAGATTCTAAAAATTCTGGGCAGTGCTTAAGAAGCACCATGAAGAGAGAAATAAAGCAAAACAGCATGTCAAAACAGAGCTATGGGAATATAATCTGCTCGACCCTGAAGCAGTCATTTTGATAAAAGCCCAACTAAAAACGTTTTCATGGAAGCTAACTTTAGCATAGTGTGGATAATCACCTCTGCAGTCACCAGAGAGAAACAGGATCCCATAATGTTCCTGCATGCTTCACTGCTCCTGCCCAGGCTATAGAGGCAGTCTGGTGACATGTGCCTGAGCAGGCTAAGTCAGCCTTCATGAATGCCCTACAAAAAGTCTGTCTGCACAGTTATGTTAGGTAAGCTGCATCCACTGACAGCAGATTTTCCTGGCAGCCCAGTGGGCTGAAAACCATTGGCAGCAGAAGATTTTGCTTTAGCAGAGCTACTTCCTTTCACAAGTGCTGAGCTCGGGTGCCTGTGACTGCTCCGCTTCTTCTCCCCATCTGAAACATATGTGAAGTGGATTGCGGGTAGGAGAAGCTGTGCTGCAGGTATCTCCTCCCACACACAGCTATTTGGAGCAGACCGTGGAGAGAGCATAGGCACCATTTTGAGATGGGGAAGGAAGCGAAAGAAAAGCCGATTGCCCAGACCTGTTATACCACACACATCAGGCAAATGAGGCAGGGTCCAAGTATCATTTGAGAAATCCCTGGCTCCTTGTCAGATGTGCTCTTTTTTGTGGTAGTGCAGCTTCATATAGAAGCTCTGACAGTACAGGCAAAGCAACTTGATGTCAAATAAAAACTAAATGGACTTGCAGCAGCACCAGCAGCAGGTCTTTCATCAGTGTCAATGTACAAACCGTACTTTAATGAGTTCAGACATGCCTTGGCTTTTTACAGCCGTGTTGACTGAACTTCTCTTTTAATCAAATAAATGCAATATACAGAGAGAATTAGTTTCATGTAAAGCCTTGAACAAACACCAAAAAAATCCTACCTTATTCCTCACAATCATTCTGATAAACTGGCTGTTCCTTTCTTATTAAACAGACAAAGTGTTCAAACAGTTCACAGTTATTCTTTATTTAGTGGCAAAAGATTTCATGTGTCACTTCAGTGATGATAATACAGTACAGTTAGCCTTATTCACAGGCTTTGATATTTAGTTACTTTCTCTTGGCTGTCTTTG
This sequence comes from Zosterops lateralis, assembly GCF_965231275.1. Taxonomy (NCBI): domain Eukaryota; kingdom Metazoa; phylum Chordata; class Aves; order Passeriformes; family Zosteropidae; genus Zosterops; species Zosterops lateralis. The sequence continues at coordinate 30,992,260 of NC_139765.1, forward strand.
GAAGACCTGAGTGCACTTCCAGGATGTATTCAGGGGCATATAGGTAAGTAGATATATACAGAGAAAGAGATCAGGCAAAGGATTTCAATTTTTTAGAGTGGAAAGGAATATTATCCATCACAAATGCAAATACACACGTATACATCTGAGCATGGTTTGTGCACCATAGATTTGATTCAGTCACGCCTCCTGTTCTTGAAATAGTTTCCTTCCTGATGGGTCGCTTACAACTGTTTATATGCCTAAAACGTTTTTTTGCAAGTTACTTGCTTTCTTTAAAATGCAGCTTGGGGCATATTTGGATTTTTTACAGCATTGAAGCAGCATTCATCAGCTGAATCAGTCCATAGCCATGGAGGTCTTTGCCAGTTCACTCGTACACTTGTACACTGCTCTTCCTGAGTTGCTTAGTTGTGTGACGTCAACTCCCTGGAGGCTAACAATGTCATTATCATTACCAGACAAAGACAGTTAGGTAATTTTGTCTGATGGGAATGCAGATATTGACCTGAACTAATGTATTCTTATTTCCCAGAGAGAGATGCTTATTGTAGCAATGTGACATAGTAGGGCTTGCTAATATTAATCTAAAGGCTGTGTTCTTTTTTAGCAGAGAAAAGCTTTTACATTCACATTCAATTTCATCACTTGACATGTCTCTAGTCTACTTGCTAGACTTGAGATTCTTTGGCTGTTTAAAGACAAGTACAAGGTCTTAGTCTGTATGTGCCTGTGAAATATTTTTGGTAGCTTCTAATTTGCACATCTCTTGACCCTGCAGAGAAAATTACCAAGCCTGTTCAAAAGGCTTGCTTTCTTCAGGACAGCCTAAGAAAAAATACCTTTAGGGAAAGAAGACTTGTAACAGTGATCACATCTGACGTATCTTGTGACAACACACTATACATATCTTACTCTGTTTTTCATTGTTGGCTGCCGGCAATGCATTTGGAATAAAAAGTCTTTGCCTTAAAGAGATTACTATTTGCACATTTTATTGCAATTTCCTTGAAAAGCAGATATATGCTGTGCATATAATAAGCATTACATAAACAGACTGTAGAAACAGGCACATTTAATAGTCCTTCTGGGGTGTTTTCTGATTATTATAACAAATACATATATATGCCAGAAGAACATCTCCTTATGAATGTATTGCTGTCAGTAGAAAACTGGTTAATAAATACTAGAGTGCAACCATTTAATGATGCAGACAGGGATTTTGTGCAATATCCTAAAATATAGACTTTGGTACATAAATACAAATTACTACTTGCACATTGCAATGATTCTGATTTGTGTTGAAGTCCAAATCATATAACATTCCTCCAGATGTCAAGAAAGCAAAGCTAGACAGCCCTGAAAAGGCAATCAGGTTTCCTTGAGACATGGAACTTTGACAGTGCCATCATCCTCTACTGGCTATGGTGGAAAAATAACCACAGTGACTGCTCCAGACAAGCAGGCATTGCTGTAACTGGAAAACATGAGTTTCCAAATACCGATAAACTTGTCATGATTCCATGACAGCCTTCCATAGCAAAACATTTTAGTTATAATGCCAGATTTTCCATTTGCAGTGTGAAGCCTTAAAAAAGCCAAGGGTTTAAGAAAAAATGAAATTTTATTTCTGTTTCAGCCACTACTAATCTGTGTAAATGTATAGAAGATATAGTCTGACAGTAAGCATTACAGGCAGAAGATAATTAAAAATAAACTATCTGTAAATAGAATATTGCCTCAAGTCATTGAGCTCTATTTCTTTTATTGAAATGCTGTGTAATGAAAGGTACATACAAAGTACATTTTCAAAAGAAGGGTTACTGGGTTTATTTTTCTTTGTCCAAAAAACTTCGGCAGGAAAGCTGTAAATCAATGGGCGACCTAATATTTACAAGAACTTGGTATATCCCACAAATGTCTTTTCATCCCAAGCATAGCAGTAAAAACCATGAAGCCATAGACACTTTGCCTGAGCCTCCCTTTCTGCCCAAAAGCAAGCTTTATCTTAACAAAAAGGGCTAAGGACAACCTTGCTGAATAGCATCAGTTCCAAATACTTGTGCTACCTCAAATTTAGAGTCCAAACCTGAGGATTTTTCTTTACAAGTTGCTTCCTCCAACTTAACAAAAAGGATGTTTTACATGGCAAAGGGGACTAACATATTTGCTCAACATAAAAAGTAAACCCTGCTGCAGCTGCTGACAGGTTGCAATAGGTTCACCAAATCAGTGCACCCTCATATCATGTGGACTTTATGTTTGATAATCAAAGCTAGGATGAAAGCATTACTCTAGGTTTGGAATTTTTTTATAATTTTGTTATAGTCACAATGTTTATATATTAACTGCATAGCCTAAAGTTCCACTTGCCTGAACAACTGTGTCTTTGAACACTATCATAAATTTTAATACAGCATTTCATGCTACTACATTCCACGGCCTTTTGCCTTACTTTTTTCCAGGTGTAACAACATTGTACTTCCTGTAATCAACAAGGGTGCCAACAGCAATGAATCTTCAGTATATTTATCGACCTTAACTCGACATTTGAAACCAGGAAAGGTTTTACCTTTTCACTTTTTTTTTTTTTTTTTTTTTTTTTTTTTTTTATTATTATTTTTTTTTAGGTAATACAGAAACCATAATTAATGATTATGGACCTGAGCTTCTGTAGCTTCTTACAATTGATTTTCTATTACACTGGAAAAATAAGAAGATAATGTCACCAGCATTTAGAGTTGGCAGCAAAATACTTGGCTTTTCATCCCACTTGGGTTTCATTTGACAAAATTTGCTAAAATGGCTTTGTTTAGGGCAAAAGCTGGTAGAGTGATTTAGTTTAACTAGAAAAAATTCACACTTTTTTTTTACCCTTTAATATGGTTAAAGATAATTATATTCCTCCTTTTCATTTGCTCCAGGATGTCAGGAAACCCCACAACCTAACGTTTTTTACCTTTTAATATTTATACCTAAAGAACAAACTAATATATATTTTATATATATATAATATATATATATTATATATATATATAAAATTTCCTGTCCTATTAACCAAGTGGACAAAATTGTCATTGAGAAAATGAAGACTATTTCACTGCTGTGAAATTGATAGACTATTTTATTCCATTCTTTTCTTGGGTTAGAATAAGAAAAGCAAGTGTCACCGTGTTATTATTTCTCTGGAGGTAGTATTTCAATAATTATCAATATAAGATTAAAAAGATATATCCACACATGTATGTGTATATTCACTTAACAAACTCTGCTGGTTATTGACCAAAAATGTTATTCACACAGAATTGGAGTCTCACTAAATATGGTGTGTGAATATAATTAAATCTCTATAAACTATGCAATAAAAAGTGAGGTTACATTTTTTAAATCTATGTATACTAATGCCTCTCTGAAGATGGAAATTGTCACCTAGATCTGTAGTCTGGCAGATATTAAAGCTCTAACACTGCTCTGCTGGAGTGGCAGACCCTTCCTTGGGGAGTTGGTTCAGGCTACCTCCATCTGTTACCTCTCAGCATCATTTGGATCTGTGGAACCCAGCTGAAAACTGCATTTTGAGGGGCGTACACTTAGATTTAGGTAGTCCTATGATAGAAGGCTTCAAGAAGCAATAGTGCAGGACTCTTAAAGAAGGAGTGGGGGTATAGCTACATGGCGTTTTGCAGGCTGAATCTTCCCACACTCATATTGGCTGACTGGGCACCAGCTGTTTTCCAAAAGCCACACATCCATGGTTGCTGCTGGAGTCAAGGAAACACACACCTTTGAGTGATGTTAGTGCAGGGACAAGATATTATTAAGCACCTCATGGCTTCAATGTGTACTTTCTGAAAAAAATATAAACAACACCTCTGGAACAGCAAGTCAGTGCCAATTCAGGCTTGGGGCACCTAATTTCCTCTTATTTACCAACACAGCGTTTTTGAATCATACCTGTTATCCACATCGACTCCTTTTTGCTAACTACTTGTGTCTGCCAGCCATTCAATTCTCTGGCTCTGAATTAGCCTACTTTTCCTCACTGACCACCTATGTGCAGTTCTCAGATGCTTTTCCTAAGCTCCTTTCACTTTGCTAATGAACAGGTACCACCAATGTGACACTCAAGACAGAAAGAGGTGGGGGAGAGGACGGAAGACCAAAACAGAAATTAGATCAAGTCAGTGGAAATCTTTATTGACAGTGAAAGAATTTAGGGGAGCAAGGATAAGGAATCATAAGCTGTGGTCTGTGATGCAGGATTAGGAACTGTTTATGTTATCTTCTTGCTCAACTATGGAGTTTCAGAGTGAAAATTTTTTATCCTGTTGGGGCGCCATAATCATTCTATGTTACAAGAGTTTTCAGATGTTCAAATAAATAGTACAGTGGTAGAACACAACTAGGAGGTTACTATGGGTATTTAAGAAGGATGAAGATCTAACAGAAACACCTCCAGGTCTGATACCCTTTCCTTTGTCCTGCATCTGCTTATACAGTTGAAAACACCCTTTTAACTGTTATCCATCAAACATTGTCTTCTTAGAATTGGTTCCTCCACAAAGCTTTTGGTGGATGCACTAACTCAAGCCTTCAAAAAATCATCACAAGTGATGTCTTAACCTCAGCCCAGGCATTTCAGACCCAGCACTGCAGGCTGTACATTGTTGCAGCTGAAGGACAGGCAGAAGACATTTTCCAACAAGTCTCTCTAGCACTAGAGTAAAACAAATCAGGGAGAGCAGCTGGGAAATTATGGTCTTTTATCACCACGGAAAGATTTGTCAGCTGTAATCCAAAATCCTAAAATCGGTGAGCCTGAAACTTTTTTAAACATGTGAACAAGAAATTTCTTTCAAAATTCTTGTCCTGCCCCTTGATTTTCATTATTACTTTGCATTACAGAATTAGCTGTTTCCAGGTTCCAAAAGCACATATATCAATTTACATTCATATTTTTAGTTTTGGGTTATTTCCTTATCTCTCTAGTTCTATTTTCCTTATTTCTGTGCAGTGTGATTGCACTTAGATTTATATAATTAATTTTTATTTGCTTTGCTTTTCTCTTCTATTTTTTGTGTTCTTCATTTTGCTGCTTCACTGCACTTTTCATCTTTGAGTCTTCTAATTTCTTTCCACTGCCATTTATTTTTAGTTTTAGTATTCCTCTTCATTGTTGTTACTTTTTAAATTTTTATTCCTCTTTATTGTGGGTCTTTATGTATGTGTTTGTTTTCTGCTTTCTTGCCTTTACTGTCTCTTCCTGTCATGCTTGCAATAGGAATTGTTTGTTCATAGCATACTTCTATCAAAATATTGTACAAAGTTGCCTGTAATATTGTCTGATCAAAGTGTCAAAAAATTTTAAAAACCCACTCTAGACTGTATTAGGTGCTTAACTAAGATCCACATCTTTTATACACCAAGGCTGATTTTTTAACGCCTATGTTTCTTCCCCTGGTTATGGTATCAACTGTGTGGGGAAGAGGGATGTGGAAAGACTTGCTTCATTTCATTTTATATGTTTCAGGACAGTGGGTGAATTTTGGTTCACTTTTACTTGTTCCAATAAGCTGATGCAGGAGAAAGACAGAGTTTTCCATGACGGTGAGAACCAGACAAATGACGAGGGTTTAGCATGTTTGAGGAACCACGCACTGATTCTGGAATTAAAATACTAATACAGACATGCAGAGGAATCCAAAGAGGAGAGATCAGGTAATCTCACTGTTTGGAATAAACTTTTCCATTTAATGCTGAAATGACATATTATTTGAGCGTGCGCTCAGCATGCAAGTTGGATTACTATTCTTCTAGGATAGAAACCTATTCTTGTGTACAAGAACAGCCAATATTCAATCTGACTAAATCAACCACAGTATTTACAACAGTGTAGCCCTTTGACCAGTTTTGATTTTCACACATGAGGTTTTCAGTTGCTGAATCTGGTAGATATTTTATTGTGTTGGCTTTGGTACATTGTGATGCTGTCAACTGAAGTTATAAATGAGTTATAAAATAGGTTCTGCTTCCTGGGAAACTAATCTTTTCAATATTGGGTCATAACTTACCAGAAAAAAAGCAGACAATTTCAAATTTTCTTGAAAGCATCATTTATCCTTTTTCCTTGGTTTATAATTAATCACAATATTGTCTCACATTTGATTTTTTACTACAGTTGTATACTCTATAAACTGGTTTGAGTATAACATTAAGCCCATTATGAGGAGGAGACTGGTTAAGTTCCTTTCAAAATGAATTTTTCTGTGATTCTTTGATTTTATGCATTTTTAAAATTCAAAAGCTGTTTAATAATGGAAAAGCAAAATATTACAGACCTGGAAAGAGAATATTTTTAAGGTATGAAATTGTTTTTCTGAAGCTTCAGTGAAATAAGCAAACTCATCTAACCAGTTTTGATTTCACTAAAATCATATTTTCCAATAGGAAGATATCATTAGGAGCAAACACATGTATACTATTAACCATAGCATTCCAGTTTCATACTAGCATAAGTAATGTGAGAAGCTGGAACCATTATTTCTTACAGTTCAGGGATTGTTAGTCTTGCTAAAATGTGTGCTGTGTTCATATTCATAGCTCTTAGCAGTGTTGCCTGTCCCTAGCACATCTGCCAGGTAAAGGTATGTGTGTACAAAACCCAATGTTCAATATATACACATTCATTTCAGGATTTATTCTGCGTTTACCAACTTCACTAGATGCAAAATCAGCCACTTCCATTAGCACTTCATAAACAATGCCAGCTGCATATTATGTATGCATAGTTTGATCTAAGTGCAGCTCCCTTGGGATTCACCTCACTAGAATAGGATCTAGCTAAGAGGTAGCCATATAAAAAACCATAGTGTAAAAACCCCAATGAACCAGATTTACAGAAAGTTATTGTTTTGCACATTAAAAGCCACAACAATATCATCAGTGATGAGGAAATTTGAAAAGAATAAAAGCTTATTCTAATCGAAAGATCAGCCAAATGTGTCAATAAATGATTTTGTAAATATCTCGCTTTCGTTTTCTTGTGAGATTGCCACATTTCTGCAAAATGGAGATTTAGTATTTCTAAAGACTATTTTCTTAATCTCAAAATGAATTTAGTTCCTGTTCAGGTGAAAGTTTAGTTCAGTGTTGATCTTATTCAAAATGCCTAACACATATCCTGATAAATTAAAATGATCGTGCATGAAACAAATCTCTGGTGCAAGGAAAAAGTAATAAAAAAAAATTAAATAAATAAATAAATAAATAAATAAATAAGAGATATTCTGCTCAGCATTTGCAGAATCTCTAGGCTTACAATTTATCTGAGTGGCATAGAGGGTGAGCTGAAGATTAGCAAATTCATGACAGATTCAAAAGAAAGCTGAACATATTTCAGATTGTGGTCCTCATTTTTGATGAGGAGACCTCAGGTCAAAATGATCTATGATGAATACTTGTTCCACTGACAACTCTGAAATGGAAAACCAAGAAAGAAATTATATCATCTCTGAAGAGACTCAACTAAAGTGTCCCATATAATAAAAAAAAAAGGACAAACTAATATTGAAGATTAAGTGATAAACCCACATTGCCTTTCAATTTCTAGTGCATATAAGCTTTGCAATCGGTTTAATGGCAGGATATTCTGGAGGGCATGGAATTATGCCAGAATAGGGTCTCTGACATTATATGAAATTTCCCTGCACTATTTTTATCTTAATTTTATTTTACACCTAAATCACCAGTGTTCTGCTGCAGTGTCATGCTGATGGTTAAGTTGACAAACGTGTCAAACCAGACTGCCACAACATAAGTGAAGCCTTGAGGCTCCATAGAGGACAAACTGAACTATCAGAGTGCTGCTAGTAAAGGCAGAAGTAAAGAAAAAGCTTTTCTTTCTTTACTCAGGGTTTAGAGGGCAGAAGAACTCCAAAGTTAAACATATCATTCTTTAAAGAATCAGATAAGTGCTTCTGTAGGAACTGAAACTTCCAATCAAATTAGAAGGCAGCATCCTTCAGTCACCTAAATATCGAGGCATATCAACTTTGTCAGATGCCTCCTAATGAAGAGTCCTTCTAGGCTCCTGTGTCTTCAGGATATGCCCATTGTATGTAGATTGGTGCCTAGCACACACTCCACACCTGCTGGACCCCACTCTAGCAGAGGCATTCAATGCACCTCCAAAGTAAGGAAGGAAACCATTTCTTTACAGTTGAGGCAGCGGAAGTAGTTTTCTGTGGCAGAACAGGTAGGAAATATCACATTAGATACTACTAGCTCTAACTTGAGGGGAGTTCAACCCACATATCCAAGAGACTATAGCATGAATGATCCTGATAGGATGGACAATTGCCATGGACAACATGCTGCCTTTCCTCCACTGCATTGCAAGAAACTTGGGTGACATTATTAAGAGAAAAGAATATCCAGAAAGGATTATTGGGGGTACCTTTTTCTATTTTTTTTGGTTTTTTTTAATAATCCTAGGCAGTAATCCTCAATTTCTCACCCTCTTATTAGCCAATAGGCTAAAACTTCTAAAGAAATTTTCACAGCAAGAGCTGGGACCAGAATCTACTTTTCAAATTCTACACCTTATTTTAGCACCCAAAACCATTTCCTTATACACTCCTCTCTGATTTATGTTATCTTGTATTTAAGCACACCGACTGGCTGAGTTTACTGTAGCTCAAAGTCTGGTCTTGCCTGAGCACCATGCAGGCTGATGCTCAAAGTAATGTCTAGGGAAAAGGAAACCGAAGCCAAAGATTTCTCTGATTTCAGGGGGAAAGAACAAACAAACAAACAAAAAACCCTAATTAAAAAAATCTTCCTTATCTCTAGTTTCAGAACTAATCAAAACATCCTTGTGATAAATGTGACATTGGGGTAAAAATTCGCGATGAAAAATATAGAAATATATGTTAAATTGGTGTTAATATAAAAATGTGAAAAGGTATAGTCTGTAGAAAAATTCCTCTCAAGCTAGCCGGCTGCCGCTTCCCAGCCTGAGACAAAGAGCGGGACAGGAGCCATCAGGAGGAACAAAGACACTGGCCGACCCAGATAAGAATCAGCATCATACCCAGACAGAGAAATTCCTCCCTGAATGAAGGGGAATTCTCCACCAGAGGCTACACATTGAAATAATCGTGGATCAGAGGGCACGATCCGCATGTGAAAGGAACCTTCCTGGAATACAATTTGCAAAGTTCGACAAATCCGGGAAAACCATCCAAAGATGTATTTGGACTATTTGCTGGACTATTCCATGCACCTGTTTTGCCTTGGGACACGAAAACCCCTATAAAACCCCGGGCTGCGATCCGCTCCGTGTGGATTTGGGAAAATCTGTACCTTAGAGTATGGACCCCTGTCCACCCAGCGTTGTGCTGCCCGTCCTATTTGTGGTTTCTCTCTTTATTGGTGATTGGGATTGTTTTTCCAATAAATTGTTTCTTTATTAATCCGATTTTTGCCGTTGCATTTATAACATCCTGAAGGCCTGAATCTGAAGCCTAAATCACAAGAAGGATCAGTATTTCAGATATTTCTCTTGGAACTTTGACAGGTTAACTCTAGGCATTGACAAGTTACCTTTTGCAAAGAAAAGAGACGGGCCCAAGTCCCCCAGCCCCCCATGAAGTCTGTAGAAGCCCTAGATTCCTCTGCTAAAATTTAGGACTCTTTTATAGGAATGATAAGTCTGACACATGAAACTTAGGAGATGTCACAACTGATTTTTAGATCATTTGTCATCTAGTGGATATGTCTCTTTAAGGATTCTGCCCAAGCAATTAAAATTTGGTGCCTACAACTTCTAGGTATTTGCAAATCCAACTAGGTACATCTATCAGCGCCAAAGATGCCTTTGGAACTTTGACCATGGGTCTGTATCAGAGGATGAAAACTTTGCTAATGTCCAGATCCAGTGAAATAGATTAAAAATCAAAATTGTTTATATTGAGTCCCAGGTAAACTCACTAAGGAAGATTCACCCATGACTACTTTTTTTTTTTTTTTTTTTTTTAATTGGGTTGAAAACAAAGTATCTTTTTGTCCAGAAAAATGCATAAAAATAAAGATAGCATCTTGAACTGTTTTTCTGGTGTGGTTTTACACCACCCTGAAGCAAGCATTGGTATGGAAAAGGAAGTATGCCTGGGATTTCTTTTACAGAAATTTCTGATTGGCTGTTCCATCTGTCCACCACCAACTACCATAATTTAAAGAAGCCTTCAGGGGTTTAAGACTCTCCTATTTTCCCACTGAAATCAACAGCTTCCTGTGAGGGGACCTAAAGCACTACAAGAAGGGCAAATGGCATAAAATCATTCCAGCAGCTTGCAGTATGTGCACAATGAGCTATTCTCTCAGGAATTGATAGCTTCTTCATGCCATAAGGTAGCATAAAGAGGAAGAGAGATGCATCCCCTAGGAGCTGTAAAAACTTATACACGTTTCTAAAGAGATCTGCTTGTGAATGTTTGTGTCAATACAAGAGGTCTCTTAAAAATCCACAGAGCATGAACTTCAAGGCAATGTAAGTAGGACCAGTTGAGCCCTTAAATTATGGTAACCAACAAAATCCAATGTCTTCATTGTCATCTTTTTACATTGAAAATTTCTGCAACTGAAAAGGGAGATTTATCCCAAATCAGTAGAAATACAGAGCTCCACATTTCTTGCTTTGTGTTAGCCATGCTATTTCTGAAAACTTGTATGTTTCACCAGTTGGACTATAACAGAGCTTTGAGATTTGGGTGTTTCCTTTGAGGAGGCTTTATGGGAGTAAGGGAGAAAGTTGTGAGTTGAGGTTTTTTGCTTTAATGACAAATTCAGCCTTCTGCACTGTCCTCTGCTGGTTTGCTGTTTCAGAAATTTATCTCCTTTGTCATCTTGCAGGTTCACCAGTGCAGGATTGATGTCATAAAATTTAACGGCACTAGTTCACTTGCTCAGTTGGAGCATGGATTTTACAGGAAGACTAAAGTCAGTATAGATATCTAAGAGCTGAATAATAAAATGTCTCTTCATCTGTGTATTTAATTAGCTGCTTTCCTCATGATTACAAAGATCAGTGCCAGGAAGAGAGGAGCTTTTAGGTCTCAGTAGGTTAACTCCACACCAGAGGATTAGACAGGACCCAAACGGTGATGCTTAGTGTTCTCAATTCCAAAGCTTAGTGTTCCCGATTCCAGGACAGAACTGGCATCCAGTACTCATCTATTCTGCTCTGCAGTGAGGTGAGACATTTGTAGAACTGAAAGCTCTGAGTAATTAAAAAACAAATAAACAAAAACAAAACAAAAAAATATAATCATTTTGGATGCATTTTCACAGATGGCTGTGTTTAAAAAAGGCAAATATGAATATGTAATAAATTATAAATTCTTTCCTCCTTCTTGTTATCATTGGCAACTATATTGCTTTGTCATACAACTGCTGCAAAGGCTAATCCTCCACACTTGGAAAATCTTCTTATTCTAACTGCCATGGCCCTGCTGAAGCCAGGGCTTATGTCCCTAAAAATAGGAGCAGGATTACTTAGGTTGCAGTTCACTGAAGTAGTTTAAAGGTTTTCAGATGTGGAGCGAGGAGAGAAGAAATTGTTATTCTAAACTATCAGAGCTCAAAATTACCATTTTAATCAACTTTAATTAAAGACTTCATACAGTCCCTGTACAAAGGCTTCCAGCATGAATGAATTCATATCCCATTATGAAAAGGAACCACCAGTAGGCACTTATTTTAACTCCTTACCTCAGACTTTTCATATTTCCTCAGAACCTCCTAGCTTTAGTTTGTAGATTTCAACCTTACAGTGCTGAATACTTTAGGAAGGATTTAGGCACTTTCATCCACAATTGCAATTCCAGCAATCTCTGCTTACATATGGCCTAACCTTTTGGGAAGAATCAGGCAATGGCAATGTTGAGGGCAGCCAAAGTCACAGGCTCACCTTCCTTCTGAGCAGACAGTCAGGAAACTGAGTCTTAGCTGTATGCTAGGGACAAATAATAAAAAACAAACTAGAGGCAGAGGTGCATCCAAAAGTTCAATATAAGATACCTGAACATGAAAACAGAGAAAAGAATCCAGGCACCTATAAATGTTCAAGAAGTTAAAAGATGTTATTGGATATACTCTACTTTGAGAAGTGAAGGGGGAAAAGAATAAATTTTTTATAGGACTAAAGCATCATCAGGCTTTAGGCCAGGTCTCTCTCATGCTTAAGCACCATTTAGATTCAGAAACTGGGCCTTCCCCTACTTAGCATTCTTCCTCTACTTAATATTTAATATTCACTATTTAACTGGGAGGCTTGGCTGGAATTTAACAGGAAACAATTCCTTCCAATAAATAGTAAAATAGTAGGAACCACTCTTTCTTGCACAAGACACAGGAGAACAAATGCCTTTTTTTTTTTTTTTTTTTTTTTTTTTTTTTTAATAGCCTCACTCTAGGAGGTTTTCACCCAGGCAGAACAACCTGTAGTTCAATTCAATCTTCAGATCCAGACAAGATGGATCTGAGAATAATGTCTCAACTGTGGGAGCACAGCCTGGTGCAAAGGGTAAAATTGACCATAATCTTTGACTCTGAGCTTTCTCTCCACCTTCTCTCTCCCCTTTCTCTCCATCCAAGGTGTGTCACTCTATAAAGGGGATTGCTGAATCTAAAGAGAAGACAATAGGACAAAGAAATGTTCTAGTCCAATGTTAAGACATCAGCATAGGATGGAAATCCTAGAGTTTTGATGTCTCTCTGCTGGGACAGTTTTTCTTTAGTATAAAACATAGAAACTGTTCTTTGATAGAGAATATTGTAGCCTAGGACATCTCCTTCTTAAACTAAGGACCCTGTACTTGGATGCTCAAATCATGCCCTACCTTTTTGTCTCCTTTATTCCTCCCAGTAAACTTTGATTTATTTTTGCTCACCTGTATGTTTCAGCTAAGGATGTGAAACGTATCTCTTCCCATTCTCACTTCAGTGTTCAGGAAACTTACCTTTGAGACTGGAAAATATGCTTTTGAATCAAAGAAGATTCAATAAAAAAAATTTCATTCCTCAGAGAGTGTCCTGAAAGTCAAATTTTAAATGAAAGTTTCATTATGAGAAATATTCTTAGCTTTAGATGTGGATGAGAATCCAACTTTTAGCCCCTTGGGACAGAGTCAAAAAACCCATGCATACAATCTCATGCTCCCTCCACTGTTTAATGCAGTTAGGCCATGAAAACATGCGAGAGAAATGCTTTCTCTTCCTCACATGTTCCAGTAGCCCTGAGAGGATGTCCTGGCATGGCCAGTGCTCTCTGCTCAGCTGGCCAAGCCTATTCACTTCTCTATTTTCTTTCTTCATTTTATTTTTCTATTCCTCTCAGATATTTCTCACTTACATAATTGCACACAGTTATTGCACAGTAAAGCAGCTCCTTTGCTGAGAGCAGACTGCACTCCCTTCACTGGAAGATAAGTCTCAGCCTTCTCTCAGGGTAGGTTACAGGCCCTGGGCATCAAGAAGACAGAACACTCCTTGCTTCTCTGCCCCGTGTGGGAACCAGTGACTTCTCAGTTTCATTTGGCACCTTGGTCCTTCACTGCTGCTTAGCCCAAGGTGTCTCTCAGTTGCGCTGCAAGTTTTCATGCCAAGGCTTACAACCCCTCCACACACTGCCCATGAAGGTGAGGTACCAAATCCCCTGCTTCCATCGTCTTTCAGGAAATGCTACAGGCTAGGCACTCTAGTTGCTAAATTACAGATTTTTTTGCTTCTCTTTTGTCACATTCTCTCTCCTTAACCTTCAGCGTAGGTAACAGTAGCTGAAAAATATTCCAATGTTCAATAAAATTACTTTTTTTCCTTAATATGTTTGGCTGTTGGTTCAGGGTTTCTGCTCATATTTTTGAGTAGATTTTCTGCTCAGAATTACGAGTAGGACTTCTATGTCTCCTTTCTGTTTACTTTGATTAAACACCAGTGTAGACTTTGTCCAAAAGAAGCCTTTGGTGGCAAGCAGCAGTGGGAGATACCTCTGCTGAGTGAATAGTTACAAGTAGGCTCATTCAGGGAATTGTCTTCCCACTGGCCCAGAAGAGTGAAGGCACTGTGTTCTGATCATAAAATTCAGTTTCATTGTTCTTCACCAATCTTGTCCATCATGTCAACCAGCCAAAAAAAAGAGCAGAGCTTCTGCAGCTAAACCTGAGTTCCTCTGGCTGGACAGATGGTGTCCCTTCCACAGCCAGTGTTTCCACCTTGCTCTCTACTGCTCTCCATCTTTCTGCCATGTTTGCGTAATCTGATTCCCACCATAACTGACAGAGCACTGGGGAATGTCTCAGTCGCTGAAGAGACTGGCTGGAAAATGTAACCCATGGATTGGCAGCAAGGCAGGAATTCTCAACTGGGAACCCAGTTGGCATAAAGATATAAATAGAGACCCATGCCTCGGTCCAGGTCAGATCTGCTTCAGGAACCCTATCCTTGAACAGTGAACAAATACAGAACTTTGGTTTCCACAGCTGTCGGTGCCTGGCAACTGTCAGGAGTGCAGCCTGTAGAACAAACTCAAATATATTTTGCCAGAGATTTAGCTAACTTGTCCATGGAAATGTGATAATGAATTAGTATAAATAAAAACTACTAAGTATTATAGCAAATAATCTCTTTCCTATAATTTTAATCAATTCCAGCAACTTCCTTCCTTCAGCTAAAGATTTCTAAAAATTATATTCTTTGTGTTAATTTCCTTAGATAAATAATGATAAAGAACTGAGGACTTTCTAATAAATCAGTGTCATAACAATAAAGTAATGATCAGAAAAATTTCTTTAAAAAAACCCTTCCTATTTGGAGTTTATCTTGTTTATTTCCAAATAAAATATTTTACAAGTTAGACAATGGATAGTAAAACATTTCTATTACAGTTTAGGGAGATATACCCTCAACATAGCTAAAAGTTCAACCAGATTTAAAAATAGATTTTTTTAAAAATTTATTTTTGTATCCACAAACTTATCTACAAAATCCAAAATTGTAGATTTTGTGTTTGATATTTCTCATAGTGAATGGAAGTGAAAAATGTTTATTTATTTAAACTCAATGTCTATTTATTCAGCTCAAACCTCATCCTATTCCAGCTGCTTCATATGGCTCTCTTCTTCCCTTCACCAAACAGATTACTTTGGTTTAACTACATGCAGTATTTGTCATACATACAGTGTGACTGCTGGAAATATCTCAGGTTTTGTTTCTTTTCACTGTTCTCCATGTGGTGTTTCTTTTATTTTGGTCACTTAATATTGTTCCCGGTTTTGTGACCTGTTGATGTCATGGTGATCTGTGACCTTGTAGAAAAACAAATCATGGATTCACGTGGCATGGCAAAGTGCTCACAATTTAATCTGATGAAGTTTTTCACTTCAATAATTGCTTTCTGAAATGCAGTAGCAGATTTTCATTTTCATCCAACAAACCTCTCAAGCAGGGGATGCAGTTCTTTCATATTTGGAAGTCTCTAGAGATTGTACTTAAGACATTCGATACAGAAATCTCCCCTCTATATCTACTAAGGCATCATAAGAAGTCTTTTGTTCTCTCTCTGGTAGCCTTCTACTTCAAATACTCAGGTTTTCGTCATTGACAAACTGCATTGCTGATACTATTCTGACTAGAAAGGCACACATTGCATGAGCAGTAGGTCCATTTCAGATGCATACAACATTTGACTATGCAAAAATACGTAAAATCTCTCCTTGTAGTCCCTAAATGGTTTATCAGTAGAGGTCATCGGCCAGCCATTGGATCCCTTCAAGCAATATCTTGCAGATTTTAGATCTGATTGTAAAATTACTGTTTAAAACTAAAATCATTATATGCCTACAAAAGGACATTTGACAGTGATGGACTCAGTTCTGATATGTACCATAGGTTTCCTGGGTGATTTTCAAGCAATATATATACTCTTGCTCTGTATTTTTTCCACAATTTTAAAATCAAAACAAACAACAACAAAATCAAACAAAGAAAACAAACAAAAACCCCCCACCATACCCCACATAAACTAGGAATATCATTTTTATCTTTTGTGACAGGGATTTGAACTCTGTGGGAAATCTTCTGAGCATACCGGGTGTGTATTTGCCTACAAAAGGCCAAAGCTCTTTTAGAGTTTTGTAGCACAGACAGTAATTCCTACTGCATATAAAGGAATTTGAACTTCTAACAGTTACAAAATTCTCAGCTTTCAGAAAGGGGTGAAAAACAAATATTCTAACAGATTTTCCAGATATTTTCTGATAATTGTTATTTTTCATTTCTAAGACTTTAGCTCTATGGTAAATACCATATATCTTCTCTTAAAATTGCTGACAAGACTGGCAAAAATTATGACTCTGCACACTTAAAATTTCTTTCATCCCACCCCAAAAGAACAGCTAAAAAAATTTTTCTTTCACTATTTTTTAATCCCCCTGAGCTACATGCTGGGCTAAAGAGTTAATTCTTGGATTCTCAGATGATAGAATGTCTTACATTCTCCTGCTGTTCATCATATTTTCCAGTTTTATTCAATATCTACCTATAAACCCACCATTGCCTTTTTGTCCTTTTCCAGACACTGCAATTCTGCTGAGAAGTGACCATCTGGACAACAGGGTCAATCTACGGCCTGATTCAGAACCAGAAATCATATTATATTCTCTTTTTCAGGAAACATGATCTAATCATGGGACAGAAAGTGGTGCTAGGGGCTATCTAATTTATCACTCCATCCAAAAGCAAGATTAATTTGTTTTATGATACTTGAAATAGATGTTTGTCTAGCAAGTTCTAAGAGATCTCCAGTGATGAAGTTGCTAGAGTCTTGCCAAGAAATCTATCCTGCTCTTTGAAGGGATACTAATGAAATATGTAAAGCAAAGCCTAACCTGATGATTTATAAGAGAATTATTAGGTTGTCAGATGGTTCTATATAATTTCCAGTCCTCTCTGAAACCATGAAAATCAAGTGTTCCACAAGGAGCAGGTGTAGGGATCCATAACACAATAAAACTAAAGGTGCAGAGGCTGTGCTTTTACATTCAAGAGACATCTAAGAGAAACACTAACCATATAAAGTTTTCCTAAAAGAATTATCTAATTCTATTCTGTTATGTGGGGTCATTGATCAGAGACAGACAAATGACACAGCTCACCCATAGTCATTGACAAGCAGTCATTTTATTGTTCAGAACTTCTTTTTATAGGGGGTTTGAATTTCTCAGGCTTGGATAGCTGATTGGTTGGGATCTCTGCACCACTCAGATCTCTGGCCAGTGATGTGTTTTCATTCAGGGTTGAACAGGGTTGGCTGAGGTCTCTCTTTGAGTTCAAATCTATGCTATCATTGCCTTATCTGGGGACTTGTGTACTTCTGAACTAGACGAGCCAAATTGGATATATATTATGGCCAGATTTATCTTGTCCAGCTACAGACCAGCTGTGCTGTGACAATTCCCCCTTTATGTTTTATTAAAAAATGTTAAGTGTTCTCTGTTATTCTCTCTGCAAGGGCCCCTTTCAGATAGGATGTCACAGACAGCATGAGTCTAATTTGAATGCTTTCCACCCAATTGGACAAAACTAGCTCCTCCAGCCAGTGATGTGTCCCATGTACCACTGGAGCTGCAGCACTCACTTCTTAGGAGCGGTCAGGAGAGATCATGATCCTTCAGGCTAATAAGTCACAGGCTAACTGCCTAGAAGTTACAAAGCTACAACTTAACACTAAAAACAAGAAACCATTTAATTTTTAGAACTGTCAGAAAAACCCAACTAACTGGAAAAAAAACAATTTCTAAATAGAAAAAAACAATTTGTAAACAAATAAAGTCCTTAAATGAACTGTCACTTCAAGAGTCTCAGACTTCCATGAGGTAGGTGTGCAAGTCATTTCAATCACTCTTCTACACACAGTTCATGTCTGTTGAGGGGCTATCAGGAGGATGATACTTGTGATCCGAGGCAGGACTTAGGGCAGGATGTCTATCTGGTAGGTATCCAACGCATCCCAGTGTCCATGGAAACACAAACGTATCCCCATCCCCGTGTGATGAGATTCCACAGGCCTTCCCACCTATTGATGATGAGATCTCACACCATTACTTTGGGTTTGGGGGAGTGAACATCGTTGGATGATTGTAATGCTGAAAAGTGATTTAAAATGTCTGGATTCTGGGACTTTTCTAATACTCTCAGATGATTTAGTGTATAGATAGCTTTAGCTACTCTGCTCTGTGGAGATTGACCACACATTCTTCCCTTTTGTTTATCAAGTATATGTTTTGAAGTGCTTCGTGCTCTTTCTCCATGATGGCCTGTCCTGTTGCTAAGCAGGAAATACCAGCATGGTGTGACACATGCCAGAGCTGTAGGAAATGTCTCGTTTTCTGTGAAATGTATGCAGGACCATTGTCTGTTTTGATGGTATGGGGGGTATACCTAGAGCAGGAAAGGCTGATTGCCAATGTGTGATGGCATCTCAGCCTTTTTCTCCTGTGTGAACTGAAGCCTGTATTGCTGATGAAAAGGTATCAATGGATACATGTACATATTTCAGACATCCGAATGCAGGGATGTGTGTGCCATTGGTTTGCCAGATTTGCATAGCACATAGCCCATGAGGGTTTCTCCCATCTGCAGTGGTGCAGTGTGGCCTTGGCAGTCAGCACAGGTATTAACTATATTACAAACATGTGTTTGACAGCTGGAATTGCCTCTGTAAGGCACCAACATCTTGGTGGAAAAAATCATATGATGACTTTGCTTGTGCAGGCGTGTCTGGTTGTGGTGCTGAGATTAATACAGAGTAAAATTTCATTAATCAGTCTCATTGATAAAATTTCATTGGATCATGTTATCTTGGTTAATTCTTTAAGAAGCTTTAACTTTATCCTTAGGATGAATGCTGGCTGTCAGGCTGGGCCACAATAATTTTTTAAAGGATTCCTGTGAATATGAGCAAATCATTACAAACATCAGTGAATGATGAGTTAGACAAAGTTCTTTAAAGGGTTTCGATGTTCATGCAGGCTTTGACCCAGTGAACACTAGTTGATCACTGTGCATATTTGTCACTTCACTATATGGTACTAATTAGATGTGTTTACATGAAGGAAAATAATTTTGTTTGCTGTGGTAGCTGAATAGGTAATGAGAACTCACCTCTGTTTTCAGCCTTAACAAATATAAACATGAACATAGTTCAACCCAATAAATTCAGATAACATGCTCTTGTCTTATTATGAGCAGTAAGACTATATATCCAATAAAACAATAAGCACTACTAAACAAGATTACTTACAACAATTTAAATGCTTACCTTCACCCAGGGTCAGTCACAGCTAGACTTAGAAACTGTGTTCCACAAAAGGCTATCTAAGTTTGCCTCAAAAAGAGGGTTCAGCTTTTATAAAGCCAAATTTATAAGTCAAAGTGACTTGATTTCATCTTTTTAGAACAGAAACACCTGGGATTTATTGGCATACCTTTGCTTATTCTCCTTTTTCCTTTTTTCAGAAGATTTCAGATTTTTTTTCCTTCTCTAATGACACGTATTTAATTTAAAATATAATATGACCTCTTCAAATCCAAAGTTATAAAACTGAAGATAGCATTTTCCCACCTAGACACATTTTTAAAGAGCTATTTGCCTTCTTACATCTTTAGGTGAGATTGACTTTACACAGTACTCTGAAGAGTATAAATTTGTCCTGAAAATATTTATTTCTGTGTCCTGAAAATAGTGATTCATCTAGAAGACTGGTTTTTGAATTTGAAAAAGTTATTTAGAATACTTTTGTGTGGAAAAGTTCAGTAGAAAGCAATAAGGACAACACATTGATTTAACTTAGAAAGCTGTAAAGTAAGACTGATACAGTGTGGAGTAGATGGGAAAGAAAAGTACAGTGCATTTTTATGACAGAAATGTAGATTGACTAAGAGTTTTGACAGCAGTACATGCTAATAGTAGAGCAGATAAAAATAGCAGCTCCTTGTAATAACATTATTTTGTATGCGGTATCCCAAGTACAAGGAAGAATAAACTCACTGAAGAAAAAAATGGTCATTTATTTCTGGTGTATTTAATAGTTTAAGTCATTTCCTCTTGCATTATGTTATGGTTGTGGAGTGGCTGTCATTCAGTTTTCATCAGCTCTTTAAATTTCCCCAACCAAATATCTTGCTATTAAAATTCTAAAACTCAGCTGATAAATCTTGAACATTTTCAAATTATTCTGGTGGTATGATAAAAACTTGAATGTTTTGGACATTACAGAAAGAAAAATATTTGAAATCTAGTGCTTTTGGAAAATATTTAGTAAATTGAGCCTTTTTCTTCCTAGATGCTAAAAGTATCTGATTAAGTTTGTTAAGATTGTTCTTAAACCACATTGTATCTTCTCTTGTGCTCATACGGAGGTAGAACTTGGTTACTTTGATAGGTATATATATTTCAGAAAGCATTTCCCAGGCCAAAACTTTTGCCTACTCTTCTCCTTTCTCCTGAGAACTGTTAGAATTCATTTTGCTTTTCATTGACTGAGCTCACTAACCTTAACAAAGGCTGGGGAAAATCAGAACTTTTAAATTAACTTAGAAAGATCTTGTCCATGGCTTCTCTGTTAATGCAGACCATCTCCAGATCACATTTAACTCTTTCTAACCTTATCTAGTGCCTGCAGTGTCTTATGTTTAGTCACCCGAACAGATATTGTCATCTTTGTAAACCATTCTCTTTCTTCCACCCAGGAATATGACTCCAGGGCTTCTCACTGCTGGAATAGCTGATAAATACATAGTTCTGTGACACAATGCAGCAGTGAGAGATGGATCCTCCTTCAGGGGTTGAACTGTGCAGCTAGTTAGGGAGAGTTCAGAAGACCTTGTTGTTAATAACAGTTCCAGTTCATAGCCATACCATTCATGCCTACTTGTTGTGAGGATGGTTCTTTCTTTTATCCTTTGCTTTCAAATTCAAATCAAGAGGTCTTGCTCTGTCTCCATGCTCCAAACCTCAAACCTAATCTGAGCATTCAGAGTCAGCATACTGGAGAGGTTTGAATGGGCTGGAGATGAGATACCTCTAAACAAAGCTTGCTACCATTGTATTTAAGGGTCTAAGGCTCTAGGAGCTAAAAATCAAGAAATGAAAGGAAATTAGTTGAAATGTTTCCCTTGCAAAAAACTGCAGATTCAGTTTTCTGCAGGAATATGGAGTTCTGTCAGAATTTTGAGCAAAATAAGGCAGCCTAGGAGGAGATCTGACACATTCACCCACCTCTGTGCTTCTCCCTCCCTGCTCCACCGAGTGCCCCAGCTGTACGCCACAGACTTCTATGGATGCCTCGGCATATTCTCCCCAAACTGCCCATCTGATGTCTTCCTGCAAGAGACTTCCAAAGTTTCTTGCTCCTTACTCCCCCCTCAAAAATGTCTCTGAGAGTTGGCTAAGCCCACACTTCCTCTAGCTAGTTGCTCCTTTCTCAGCCAGTCGTGCCCCTACCCAACACCAGTACAGGCTGGAGAAGCACCCAGACCTCATAAATTATCTGTCTGAGCTGGAAAGACTAAAAGTCTGCATTTAGAAGAGCTGGAATTCAACTTTTGAAGGCTTAGTTCCCTTGAAAATATTATCTTAAACAGAATATATTTCCTAATTCAAAATGAGTGGAGACGTTAAATTATATTCTTTTTCCTGACCAGCTGCAGTTTGGTCTCTGTTGCTAACCTAGAGGGATGACTGGTTTGGTGATTCATACCAGGAAAATAACTCTTTAAAGTATATTTTGTACTGAAAAGAGTTAGGATAACCTTTAATTTATAGTATGAATCAACAAAAGACATATTTCACAGCTAGTGCATCATACTTCCACTGTGTGGTCCCCTGGCTGGCAGGTGTGCCTTGTGCTTGCCTCTGTCAGTAGGTCCATTGTCTATGATGGCACATTGTGATTGCTGTGCTTGCACTGCGATTGACCTCCTCCTCTTGTAATGGGGAACGTACTGTATTAAATAATTTGTGCTAAAATAAAGTAATATAAAAATAAGAAAGCAGAAGCCGATTCTGGGAAGGCTGGGTTTGCATTCAGAGATGGGTGGCTTCAGCAGAGAGAGGAAAGAAATCAACAACTGAAAAGAGAGTCACAACCTCAGAGATGGACCATTAACAGAGATTAAACAAGGATATGCCAAATCAGATATGCCTCAATGACCGGGGCACACCCAATATTGCCTTCTCGGAAATCTCATCAATTCATCAGCTCTGCTCAGAAATCTATTCAGGAGGAATACAGTCTCAAAAGAGGACACATGAATATACAATCTGAGCAAAGGTAGACAAAGGAACCCTGCCTGGGGGAAAATAAACAGTATAAAAACTGGACTCATGGTGGCGGGATTTGTGAACGAGGGAGGACTGGTGCAATAGAGGCCTGTCCATACGTTCACCCAGTCCTGATCCTGAGATCGGGACTGTCCTTTTATTGTGGCTTTCCGAATTTGCTGTTCCGCGAAAATAAACTTTATTTTTTATTTTTCAAATCCAGCTGTCTCATTTATAACACTCTCATCTGAGAGCCACCAAGATCTGCCACGTGGTGGAAAAGAGCTGTCAAACTTGCTCCAGGCCACAGGAGAGGAGAAGATGCCCTGGTCATATGCCACCTTGGTGGTGTTTCCCCCTGTGTAGTGAGGTGAAATATCTGCACGGGCAAGGACAGGCAGGAGCCATGCCTGGCTTCTGGAAGCCTTCACCAGGGAGAAGGAAATCCTAGTTCAGGCCTTGTGTTGGCAGCTTCCTCTGCCTTCCTAACTCTGATGGGCTTTACACACATCCAAAGATAGGTGACAGCTGAAAAATAAAATGATAAGATCATGGATCCACAAGCTGGCACCTAAAAATTGGAGTTCATGGCGGTTTTACTCCCTTGTGGATCTAATGCTGAGGGATCACTGATCAGCACACCTGTTAAAACAGCTGTTCTTGGCTATATCCAGTTTCCAGAAGTCCTTGAAAGAGTCTGGAATGTTTTGAGAAGCAAACAATGACATGGGCTCCTTTGGGGAAGTCCCATCCAGCTGGCAGGTTATGTCATCACCAGGCATGCCTGTGTGCAGTGTGACTGCACCAGCCCTCGACTTAAAGGACCCCTGCAGGGAGCTACTAATTTTACCAGACAGTCTGGGAAGGGAGGATACTTCTTCCTATATCTAGTCAGTACACTTGTCAATCTTCAAATGTATATAATTTTTTTTTCCCAGTTGTAGCTTTCCCTGAGATTTTTATTCTCCAACAAGCAGAAAGTATCCCTGCTGTGCTTTGTTATTCTTTTCATGTAGAGTTACCGCATATCTAACTACCAGTAACTATCTTTATCCTTGATTTATCTGCATCAGCACTGCTGAATTTTTATACAAATTACATCACAGAAGAGCTAATTTTTGTTGATTTTAAAATCTTATAAATGAAGATAAAATATGATTGATTGACTGATTGAGAAAAACCTGAATTGTAAAAATATTATAGCTTCATTAGGTAATCTGTTGCAATGCATCCTAACCTCCCCTATAGCACAAAAGAAGAGCTGAGCCAGCATTCTGATTTATAAGGGCATAAAACACTTTCCCAGTTCTACTTGCTTGATGCATTCACTCTTGTACTCACTAGTTCTATAGTTTTATCCTACTTGCCCAGCAGCTGCGCCATGTTATTCAGTGTTTCATGATACTTGTGGAGAAAAAACCAAGTTAGAATCGTGGGTTCTCCATCCTTTCAGACTTCAAGGACTTCATTACAGGATGCAGACAAGAGGTGAGGATTCTACAGTGTCACTGATGTATTTATTGATTCATCTATTTTTTACGTGTTGCTACAATTTTGAGGCAGTTTTTAATACATTTTAGGGGTTTTATCTGCTTTTAAAGAGACTAAACAATGAAACTTTAACATTTCCAAAGTCCTACAATCTCCACGCAGCGCAGTGGTAGGATGGCCACTGTGTCTCCTGACATAAAGTAAGACAAATGCTGCAGTTATCAAAACCACAGCAAATCAATTGGCTGTTTATATGTTCCTGTTCCCTCTTCGCAGTAGCCAGACTAGCATCCTGCAGAGATAACTGCTCTCTACACGCATTGGGAAGTCATTCTTCAGTTATAGTAAGTTAGAAAAGGCCAAAAATGTAAATTAAATTGGCCTTTTATTGCCAGCATTCCAAACTAAGTGAAGTTTAACAGCACTGAGACATACCCGCTGTTTTCTGCAATTTCAGCCATAAGACTAGCACTTCTGGAGCAGAGAAATAATTTACCTCAAGCTTCCATGAGTCCTGTATTCTCTCCCAGAAGAAGCGTATTAGCTGAACTGTTAGGGTTCCAGATAAAACCTTGAGGTTGTTTTCCCGTGGACAGTATATCACAGTCCTTGCAAAACAACTGCATAGTTGCTTCAAAATATTTTGGTGACATTTGTTTGCAACAGTTGAGCTGCAATAGGAGTGAATATACTCGAGGTCATGCAGGAGTCCAAAAGAGCTGAAAAGCCAGAAACATGATGCATGAATAAGCAACTAGAATATGATCAACATCTAAGTTTGACACAATTTAGGGACTGCTAATTTAGATGGTACTTATAGGGGTTCTAACTGCAAGAATACACATAGAAAAAAATTAATTATTTAATTTTCTCTTCATAAAAATTCATCAAGTGTCTCACACTGTGGTACAATTTTGTTCTGTTCAGTTCCTCAATGAGATATCAAAGCTTTATTTGTGAACAAGATAGGAAACTAAAATAGCCAGGGTCTAAACCAATAATTCTACTATGGATTCAAATAACCTTAAGGTAACCTCCCTCTGTGTCTACTTGACAGCAGTTCTCTTGAATCCACTGCAGCAGCAAGAATTAACCATAACGGGTGCCTGCCATGCCAGGAGTGTGGGAAAGGCTGAGCTGAACAGCAGAGCCAGACATGGAATTGATTCCATGTAACCCAAATGTGAATAGGTACTCCCACAAAGAAATTCACTGACACCAATTCATGCACCATTACAAAGGTGTTCTAGTACTGTCGCCGAAACTGCTGCAGAACCAGAAACTCTAACACTGAAAGTTTTTTAGTGTTAGATAATCAAGGCATTACTTTCTTTTGGCCAGGATGTTATTCTGGCCAGGATACACAATGAAAATCATTTCATCCGTGCATGCTCAGGCTGTGCAGTGGAAATCATTCCGTCACACATAATTCTTTACCAGACTTTTCACATGTTTAGACAGACACAGCCCAAAGAAATTCCTGTTGATCAATCTTAAATTACAAAATTCTTAGTATTTGATCTCCTATTGGTTATTGAGCTCTTCGCCTTCCATGCTAATTTGGTCCTCCTCATTCTTTGGTTCTCTTATCAGTTTTTCCCAGACCAGGTGCCTCTGACCACTCCAGGAGGCAGTGTTCAGGGATAATGTTCGTTAATGGTAGTTATCTCCTGTGCATCTCCTGGCTACTCTCAATCTTTGTAGATGTTAAACTCATCTGACCTCACTCGGCGAAGAGTCTTAGGAAGAGGAACTTCAATTCCCCTCCCCCTGGGCGAAGGCAAACAAAACCGTGACTAAAGTTACAAAGAAAAATTTTAAAGTTTTATCATTTCCAACAGTACCATGAGTAACTCATCCTGCCTGTTTCTAGCAATGCACAGCTCTGCCAACCCTGTATTATGTCCATCAGCCTACTGCACACAGGATATTGCAAATTGTAAAAAGTGGTGAAGCATACACAGCAAAACTAAGCCTAGAAGGTCATAAAACTTCTATGGGATGCCAGGGTTTCCTTTTGACAGAGACACCCAATTGAGAAATTACACTATTTTAGCTGCCTGGTCAACTTTAATTCAGTTTTTCTTATATGTAAGTCCATATGTATATGTAGATCTACTCTAAAATTATGTTTCTTATTTCTAGTCCCATTCCTCCTCCATGGTCCCAATTCATTTCTAACTGCTGAGTCCTGCTGTTCCCTCTCTCCCCACACTTCCTTCTTCCTTATGCCCAGCATCTCACTGAGCTATGGTAGGCATCTGCAGTACCTGCATTTACAAAGGGAGCATAATTTTCTGGCAGTTTAGTGGATTTCTAGTATGTGGCTGCAGATGGCATGGGGGAGGAATAGGGGCTTCTTCATGAAAATCTTCATAGTCTCTACTGAGCAGGCAAAATTTATTCTGAAACCTTCCAGCTTGGCAAAACATCTGAAAGTAGATTCTTGATACAAAGGTTCCCTGCTATCCCTATAGCTAGTCCTTGCCTCACATACAGGAAGCCTAATGCTGCTGAGAGTTTTTCCAGCATGGGCTGAAGAACCTGCTTCTCCCAGACATACCCCTTTTTGGAAGCATCTGAACAGAAATAAATAAAAAAAAAGAGCCCATGGCACTTTTGAACAGAAATATGACAAGCCATGACTATTCTTAAATGAGTACCAAAAATTCGACCTTTCTGGAAGTATAACACAAAGTTCAGTTGTAATCGTGCTACTAGACAAGTCTCTGAGGATGCAAGTAAATTTACACTGGGAACCACAAAACTAAATTGCCTAATATACTAATATGTTCCATTTGAATAAATTCCATATTACTCAATCTGAATATAAAAATTCCTTTCTGTTAAGGTCTGAAATGGGTATACAGTAGTGTATGGGGAACTAAGCATCCAAGTACTGAATTATCTACATTACAGCGATGCATATGTAGCTAGAGGGGCTGATCATGAAGGAAATGGTAATCTAGCCGACTGACATCTTGAATTCAATTCTCTGAGAGCAGGAGAGATAATAATATAAAAATTGATACAAGATAAAAATAAAAATTCTAGGCCTATATACATCAAGGACCTGTTTTGGAACTGGGCTAGCACAATAGGAGCACATCTATTTGTATTCAAAAGTAAAGTTTGGTCCTTTGTATGTAACATGAATGTAACACATCTTTTTCTTGCCAGGTAGTGAACTACTTTAAATAATGAAGAGTGCTTTATGTAACATTTGCTGGGAAACAGTCATGTGATAAAAATAGGGTAAAAATTCGTGTATAAAATAATAATTCGATGTATAATGAAACAAAGCTAAAGTAAAATTGTAAAATCCAATAGAAGGGTAACCGTTCTCTCTCAGCCTGCTAATCTCAGTTGAAAAGACAGGACGAAGGTCATCAACTTAGACAAAAGACACTGGCCAACCCTGATAAGAATCGCTTCCTCGCCAAGGCAAGGAGAAATTCCTTCCTGACGTCGATGCCAATTTCACCAACCTTCTGGTGCCACAAGCGGAATGAAATCAACATAAGACGGACTTTTGGAATTGACATAAGAAAGGAGCCTTCCCGGAATGAGACAACTAGACTTAATGAGGTCCGGGAGGACCATCGAAAAGAAATCCGGACTATTCAACCCACCTTGGACACCTGGACTGCCTAAGGGCAGAAAATTCCTATAAAACGGTGGACTGAGAGCTGCACTGGCGTGGACTAGGGCGTCTGGCACATCGGTGCGGACCTCTATCCACCCAGCGCGCGCTGACAATTTCCTATTATTGTGGTTTTTCTCTTTTTCAGGTGCTCGATATTCTGTTATTAATAAATTGTCATTTATTAACCTGAAATTTGCCTTTGCATTTATAACAGATTTGGTGCCGTGACTCGGATTCGGAGGAGGCTGCGGGGACCTGCGATCCAGGAGGGTACCCCCGCTGATTTCGGCGGCCTGGTGAGTGAGGAGACCCCGCGGCTCCACCCGAACCTCCGAACCAAATTTAGGAGCGAGAAAACCACAAAAATAGGACAGGGGAAAGAACGGATCCGGGGGCAAAGAGAGCTCGGGAAGGCAAAGGGCCTTCGGAAAAGCCGCGGCTTGCAATTGCTCGTAAAACGTCTAAGTGCACGAAGACATCCACGCAGGAAAAGGAGCTGTAAGTACTGCTGGTTGAGCGGGTGATTGGGCGAGTGTGTGAGACGTGATCTGATCACGGAGCGAGTGCGGACTTCAAGGTCGCAGTTCCGTCTTTTCCCGCGAGGGGAGCGGTCGGCCGCGAAGGAAGCGATTTCGTGTGAAACTCTCTTACATTGCTTGTCAAAACCGGGACGAGGGAAGTCTCGGGGACCGATCACGGAGTGGGCAAAAAGGGGAAGGGTACGTCCTGTTGAGCTCGGGAATCGGTAAACCCTTTTTGCCAGCGGACCAAGGTAAGGGTCCAAAGAAAATCCGAAAGGATTGAGAGCCGATCAGGAACCCTCGGCACAGCTCGCTGGAGGGGGAGTGATCGAAAAAGCCCCATCCCCTGTGAAACAACCAAAGACACAACGCACAGGCAGAAAAGTCGACTTGCAGGGAATTTCTAAGATTTGGTAAGGAAATTCGCGAAATATGGGACAGAAAAAGAGTAAGCCCCAGAAAAAAACCTCAGAAAGCCCCCCCTCTGGTAAGGGAAAGGGAACCATGAAAATCCCTCGAAATAGTCCCTTGGGGTGGATGTTGGAGCACTGGGGAGATTGTCCACAGAGGAAAGAGAAATCTAAGGAAAGAATGATTTACTATTGCATGGATGTGTGGGGTGGAGAGAAATTGGGGGAACACCTCACATGGCCGGTAATGGGATCATTTGAAAGCTGGACATGTAGTAAGTTAAATCGCTATGTGAAAAACAAGAGCCCCTCGAACCCCGAGGAGAGGGAATATGCCCGGCTTTGGTTAAACACCCGAGCTGGTTTATTCCCGATAAAACAGAAAGGGCGGCCCGGAACTGGGACCGAGCCCTGGGAGCCCCTAGATCACCTCCCACCTCCCTACATTGGGCTGAATTCCCCACCCTCTCCAGAGCAAGTGGTGCCCACAGCCCCTTCCGATCCTCCAAACCAGCTTTTGGGGGCACAGGCATCTCAGGTGGGGAGTCATGCCTCCCCTCCATTGTCCCCACTGGCAGCTCCCTCACTGCCACCCCCGCTCCTGCCTCTCCCGTCTGGCCTGGGTCCGTCGGCGGCGCCCCCGCTGATAGATGCCATGGCTGCGGGAGCCCCCTCTGAGATCCCGTCTGCGCCAGCTTGGGGGCACTCTCGGTCACCTTTTCCGCCGCCACCAGGGCTGGTCCGAGCGGAGGAGAGACCCCCCTCGGCTGCACAGGCGGCAGTCCCGCCCCCGCAGTCCGGGAAAGGGAGACAACCCACCGCTACCAGTTCTCCCCCTGCTAGCAGAACCCGATTGAAAGCAAGGATGGTGGGTGATGAATGGGGAGAGAATGAGAATGTGGGACACAGTTTACTTCCATTAAGGGAAGTACCAACTGCCCCAGGGATCATTGGATTTGTAAATGTGCCTCTCAATACAGGAGACGTAAGAGCGTTCAAAAAGGAAATGGGGCGATTGTTGGATGATCCTTTTGGTGTAGCGGACAGGTTGGATGAGTTCCTAGGGAGCAGCATTTATACATATGAGGACCTGATGGCAATCCTGAGGTCTTTATTCAATAGTGAGGAAAGAGAGATGATAAAACAGGCGGGTATCAGAGACTGGGACCGGAGGAACCCACAGGGGACACCTGGGGATCAAAAGTGGCCCAGCTCTAGCCCAACCTGGAATGCACAAACAGAGGACGGGAGAAGGAGCATGGTAGATCTAAGGAATATCATAATTCAGGGCATCCGGGAAGCTGTCCCAAGGGGTCAGAACATTAGCAAGGTTTTCAATGAATGTCAAGGGAAAGAGGAGTCCCCCTCTGAGTGGATCGAGCGATTAAGGCGAAGTCTGCAGATATATTCTGGGACGGACCCTAATTCCCCTGTGGGGGAAGTTCTGCTCAAAACTCAGTTTGTGGCAAAGTCATGGGAAGACATTCGGAGAAAATTGGAAAAGATAGAGGGTTGGCAGGACAAAAGCTTGCAGGAATTGTTGCGGGAAGCCCAGAAAATATACATGAGGAGGGAGGATGAAAAGCAGAAAGTACAAGCTAAGGTTTTGGTAGCTGCGGTGAAGGAGGTCCAGAGACAGGAACAGGCTTCGGGGAAATATAAAACCTTACCCCGAAAGTCTCAAGGCCCCCGAAAAGCAGCCCCAGACACGAGAAGGGAACTGCCCGAGTGCTACTATTGCAAAAGGGTAGGACACCTTCGAAGGGACTGCAAAAAGAGAATTAAAGATGAAAAAGTATTTCAGGAAGATTAGGGGTGTCAGGGGCTCTTCACCTTGGGGACCAGGACATCTAACGAGCCCCTGGTAAAACTGAAAGTGGGTCCCCAGCGTCAAGAAACCGTTTTTCTGGTGGATACCGGGGCAGAAAGGAGCACTTTACAAAATCTACCAATAGGGTGCACGGTCGGTAAGGAGAAAGTTGTGGTGGTGGGTGCAAAAGGGGATCCCTTTAAAGTACCTGTGATAGAAAGCGTGGAGATTGAATCAGAAAATAAAGTCTGCCTAGGGAATTTGTTGTTGGTAGAGGAAGCTGATTACAACTTGCTAGGGAGAGATATGATCATAGCTCTTGGAATTAGCATAGTTGTAAGAAGTTCCGATCTTGTGGTGAAAATGTTTAAACTCACTGAGAAGGATGAGGCAGACATCAATCCAGAGGTATGGCACTCTAAAGGGGAGGTGGGGAAGCTAGAAATAGACCCTATTCATATTATAATCGAGAACCCCGGGGACCCTATACGGGTCAAACAGTATCCCATTCCCCTGGAAGGGAGAAAGGGATTGAAGCGGGTTATCGATGACCTCTTGAAGGGAGGAACAATAGAGCCATGCATGTCCCCCCATAACACCCCTATACTGGCTGTAAAGAAGGCAGATGGAAGCTATCGGTTAGTTCAGGATTTGAGGGCAGTGAATGCCCGAACCAGGACTAGGTTTCCGGTAGTGGCCAATCCGTATACTTTGTTGAATCGGCTTACGCCTAAGGATGTGTGGTATAGTGTGATTGACCTGAAGGATGCATTTTGGACTTGCCCTTTGGATGAGAAAAGCAGGGATTACTTTGCTTTTCAGTGGGAGGACCCCGATACCAACAGAAAACAGCAGTTGAGATGGACGGTGCTTCCGCAAGGATTTGTAGAATCCCCTAATCTATTCGGGCAGGCCCTGGAGCACCTCTTGACTCAGTTTACCCCAAAGGCAGGGACGAAATTGTTGCAGTATGTGGATGATCTGCTAATAGCAGGATCTTCAAAGGAGCGGGTGAGGGAATGTACAGTGGAATTGTTAAACTTTATTGGAGCTAAGGGTCTGAAAGTTTCAAAATCCAAACTGCAGTTCACGGAGCCCGAAGTGAAGTACCTGGGGCATTGGCTGTCCCAAGGGAAAAAGAAATTGGACCCTGAGAGAGTCGCGGGAATTATAGCATTGCCCGCGCCAAAAACTAAAAGGCAAATACGCCAATTATTAGGGCTCCTGGGATACTGCAGGCAGTGGATTGAGGGTTTCAGTGAAAAGGTAAAATTTCTGTATGAAAGATTAAACACCGACAGGGTGAAGTGGACCGAACAGGATGAATTAGATTTTCAAAAACTAAAAGAGGTTCTCATGACAGCCCCAGTACTGACCCTTCCAGATGTGAATAAAGAATTCCAGTTGTTTGTAGATGTTAGTGGGCAAACTGCACAGGGAGTCCTGACTCAGGAATGGGCCAGCAAAAAGAAACCCATAGGATTTTTATCAAAAATCCTGGATCCTGTGAGTCGAGGTTGGCCTACGTGTTTGCAGGCTATAGTTGCAGTGGCACTCCTGGTGGAAGAGGCGAGAAAGATTACCTTCGGAGCCTCTCTGGTAGTTTACACCCCTCACAATGTGAGAAACATTCTGCAACAAAAAGCGGAAAAGTGGCTGACCGATTCCAGGCTTCTGAAATATGAAGCCATTCTGATCAGCTCCCCGGGATTGGAGTTGAAAACCACCTCGGCACAAAACCCTGCACAGTTCATGTTTGGAGACCTTTCTGAGGAACTATTGCATGATTGTGCTGAGATCGTGGAACTTCAGACAAAAGTAAGATCAGATTTGGAGGATCAGGAATTGGAGGGGGGAGAGAAATGGTTTGTGGATGGGTCGGCAAGAGTAGTCGAAGGGAAAAGAAAATCAGGATACGCAGTGGTGGATGGCAGAACGGGAAAAGTGGTGGAATCGGGTCCCCTAAGACCCGAATGGTCGGCCCAGGCTTGTGAGCTTTATGCTCTCCTAAGAGCTCTCAAAGGGTTAAAGGGAAAGAAGGGGACCATATTCACTGATTCTCGGTATGCGTTTGGGGTGGTTCACACTTTTGGGAAAATTTGGGAAGAAAGGGGCTTGATAAACACAAAAGGAAAAGGTTTGGTCCACGGCGAAATGATTCGACAAATCTTGGAGGCAATCAGGGAACCAAAAGAGATTGCGGTGGTGCATGTAAAAGGGCATCAGGTCGGGTTGCAATTTCAGACGCGTGGGAATAACCTGGCTGACCAAGAGGCAAAAAGGGCAGCATTACTCACAGTAAGAATCCCCGAGGTGATTGGGGAGGAAAACTCCGGAATCCAAATATGTCCCTCTGAAAGGGACATTGAAGGATTCAAGGAGATGGGAGGGGCATTGGAGATGGGAAAATGGAAATTACCGGATGGAAGGGAATTGGTCCCGAAAGGGGTGGCCAGAGGGATCCTGAGACGCCTGCACGAACAGACCCACTGGGGAACACGGGCATTGGCTGACCAGTTTCTGAAATTCTTTGGGTGCAAGGGGATCTTTGAGTTGGCAAAACAAGAGGTACAGGGGTGCGTGACTTGCCAGAAAGTGAATCGATCCAGATCCAGACAAGCGGCTTGGGGAGGTCGTCCGATTTCATACCGGCCGTTTGAAAGGATCCAGGTGGATTTCACTGAATTACCAAAGGTCGGGAGGTATAGGTACTTATTGGTTATTGTGGACAAATTGACACATTGGGTAGAGGCGTACCCAAGGGCAAAAGCCACGGCTCAAACGGTTTCCAAAGTATTATTAGAGGAAATAGTCCCCAGGTATGGAATAGTGGATTGCATAGATTCAGATCAAGGGACTCATTTTACCTCGAAAATCATAAAACAATTAACCGAGGCCTTGGGAATCAGATGGCAATATCACACCCCCTGGCACCCTCAAAGTTCAGGGCAAGTAGAAAGAATGAATCAGACCTTAAAAACTCAGTTGGCAAAACTCATGCTGGAAACTAAGATGTGTTGGGTAAAATGCCTTCCCCTTGCTTTGTTGAACATAAGAACCATGCCTCATTCTGATACGGGACTGTCCCCCTTTGAAATGTTGTATGGGATGCCATACAAACATGGAATGCCTGTGGGACATCCCCGAGTCGAGGATGTGCAGTTACAACCTTATCTCATCACTGTAAACAAAAATTTACAGGAGCTCAGAAGGCGTGGACTCATCCCCCAAAGTGCCCCTCTCGGATTTGCGATTCATCACATTCGGCCCGGAGATAAAGTGTTAATCAGGACTTGGAAAGAGATTCCTCTCGCCCCGCAATGGGAAGGACCGTTCCTGGTACTACTCACAACTGACACCGCAGTTCGAACCGCTGAGAAGGGTTGGACTCATTCCTCAAGGGTGAAAAAGATCGAGGACTCAAAAGCCTCGGACTGGAAGGTCACCACCCCTCCTGGAGAGCTCAAAATCAAACTCAAGCGTCAACCTAGATGACCGACCAGATAAGTTGTAATACCCCAGGTTGTGAGTGCTTTCCTTTCATTCACTTTGAATGCGTGTACTGTAAACAGGTTTGGGTCACCCATTGCTGGAGAGGGAGTAGACCTAAAGGTCTGTGCACTAACTGTCTAATCGAGGAGCAGGTTAACACAGACCGCCTCTTAGTACTTGCCACTCGGGCCGGACTTTTTAAATTAGATTCTCCTGAGTGGTATCAGATTTTCAAAAAGGGAATAAAGGGAAAATTGGACGCTAAAGCAGAACCCTTAGCAATTGAGTGCCGGAGGACCATCAAGGTACCTTGCCGAGGAGATACAATCAAATTATCCCGGTGGGCAACCTATAAGAGAAGGTTTGCCATCAGGACCACACGGGCCCCTGAAGCAAACCCTTGCTGTCGGGAAGATGGTTTACCCCGCCGTATGTTCCCATACGGGCGATGGGCAAGGCAGAGGGGTTTTTCGGTGGGGAATCCTGACGGTCCTGAGCCTAGCCGTGTGCTGGGCCAAGGGGGCCCTTCCAGGGGCGCTCCTGGGGGAGAATCCTCCCGCGAAGTGTGAATGGTGCTTAACAGCACCAGAAACCGGGCCGATAATGGATTGTCCTCTAAAAAGGCAGTTGGGTGATTGTTGGGCTAATGGCACTCGATTTCACCTTTGTGAATTAGAAGGAAGGGTCCGGTGCCAACGCTCAGGGGCAAGTCCTAAGGGCGGGCTGTTCAGGGATCCTGCTCACTCACTCGTTAGACGAAGGCGGGAGCTCGAAACTCCTCACCCGGTACCAACATGTCAACAATGTAACAAAACTGTATGGATGGGAGGAAAAAGGCAATCTACCTTCCTTGCCTACTATAAGGTGAATCCCCTGTGCTACGACAAAGCGAAACTAAAAATATGTAATATGGGTGGAAAATTGTATTGGGAAGGGAGGAATCTCAAACATGAGGAAACGGGTTTCTTGGACTCAGAACCCATCATTTTCGAGTTATTGCCTCCGGGAGATAAGCGTGTGTGTTTGCAGTTTGACCAAGTTTTTTGTTTTTCAAGGGACGAGGAAGGGATGGACCCTGAAAGTAAAATGAAACAGGTAACATTGGAACTCAGGAGAAAGGAAGCTGAGGCCAGAAAGAGGAGAATTGAGCAGGAAAGGTTGAAATCGCTCAGTGAACAGTACGAGCAATTGGAAAGGCAATACGGGGATGGGGGATTTCCGGCCCCTAACCAAAACCTCTTTGTAGAACTAATGCAGGAGATAGCCACTGAATTGGGGCTGACGGATTGCTGGATTTGTGGGGGATTAAAGTCAGCCGAAAGGTGGCCCTGGAAAGGAGAAGGATTAGCCCCGGAACAACTTCTAAAATGGGAAAGCTCTAAATTGTCAAAAATAGTAAAGAGACCGGAGGGATGGATTTTGGAAAAAAGGATAGTGGGAACTATCTGCATCAGCCGGGAGGGGAAGGAGTTCACCGACCTGGTGGGTTATACTCCTTGCATAAATACCCTAACGGTGAATGACAAAACACGGGTCTGGCAACCTGAACCACCCTCCGGATATTGGAGCCAAATTCGAGAAAAAGATTGTGAGTGGTTTGAGACTATGGGACTTTGTTGGCACAAAAGTCCCGGGGCTAATCCATTTCAGGCACTAGCGGGACTGAGAGAGTACTGGGACGAGCCGGGGAGAACCAATATAGGCTGGAAAGCTCCAGATGGGATATATTGGATTTGTGGAAAGAAGGCCTATAGCGAACTTCCCCGGAAATGGAAGGGGTCCTGTACCCTAGGAATGATAAGACCCTTCTTTTTCACCTTGCCCAGAGCCGAAAGCAGTTTGTTAGGAGCTCCTCTGTTCGAAACATTAAACCGACAGAGAAGGGAGATAAGACGAGTGTTACCCATAGCCGGAGGCAACCAGAAATGGGGGGAGGAGGAGTGGCCCGCTGAAAGAATCATTGAGTATTATGGGCCAGCCACCTGGGCTAACGATGGCAGTTGGGGATATCGAACACCCATTTACCTCCTGAATAGGCTGATTCGGCTGCAAGCAGTGGTAGAAGTGGTTTCTAACCACACCTCAGAGGCCTTGGAACTCCTGGCAAAACAGCATTCACAAATGAGGGCTTTTGTGTATCAAAATCGGCTTGCCCTGGACTACCTGCTAGCAGAGGAAGGAGGGGTCTGCGGCAGATTCAATGAATCAGAATGCTGCATCGAAATCGATGACTATGGGGAGACTATCAAAGGGTTAGCACAGGAAATAAAAAAGGTGGCACATGTGCCAGTCCAGAAGTGGAATTCAATTCTTCAGGCTTCATGGTGGGACCAGCTGTTCGGACAAGGGGAATGGTGGAAGAAGGTAATATTCTTTATAACGTGCTCCATTGCAGGCATTGTCTTCCTCCCGTGTCTGATCCCTTGTTTCATTCGACTGATACATTCAGTCGTCCAAGGGATGCAAATAGCATCCCTTCCCATGGATCCAGAGGCAGCACAAGGGAAAACTGTGTCCAAAATAATGAAACTTGAGGAAGAAAAAGGTAAAAGAAGGGCTGCAGAGGCCCTAAGGGAATTCGAAAAGGAGCGGAAGCTCCAACAAGGTGATGAATCCTCTCAGGAGGACTGGGAAGAATGTGACTTTTTAAACTAAAATTAAGGTCAATAAAGGGAGAAAAACGAATTTTTAATTTGATGAATTATTAGGTGGGGGACTGTGATAAAAATAGGGTAAAAATTCGTGTATAAAATAATAATTCGATGTATAATGAAACAAAGCTAAAGTAAAATTGTAAAATCCAATAGAAGGGTAACCGTTCTCTCTCAGCCTGCTAATCTCAGTTGAAAAGACAGGACGAAGGTCATCAACTTAGACAAAAGACACTGGCCAACCCTGATAAGAATCGCTTCCTCGCCAAGGCAAGGAGAAATTCCTTCCTGACGTCGATGCCAATTTCACCAACCTTCTGGTGCCACAAGCGGAATGAAATCAACATAAGACGGACTTTTGGAATTGACATAAGAAAGGAGCCTTCCCGGAATGAGACAACTAGACTTAATGAGGTCCGGGAGGACCATCGAAAAGAAATCCGGACTATTCAACCCACCTTGGACACCTGGACTGCCTAAGGGCAGAAAATTCCTATAAAACGGTGGACTGAGAGCTGCACTGGCGTGGACTAGGGCGTCTGGCACATCGGTGCGGACCTCTATCCACCCAGCGCGCGCTGACAATTTCCTATTATTGTGGTTTTTCTCTTTTTCAGGTGCTCGATATTCTGTTATTAATAAATTGTCATTTATTAACCTGAAATTTGCCTTTGCATTTATAACAGTCAGTATTTTGTTCTCTCCCAAAACCCTCAGTCCCATCTCCCAGGAACAAATGCTTGTGTCTCATGTCAACAATCCAGGCATATTTTTATGTTAATATTTATCTTTATCTGAGAAAAAGGTTGCACCTTTGCCACTGGACCACCTGTCACATATGGCCTTTTTTGTCCAATTAAACACCTACATGGCCCATCGATGTGTTCATCCTGTCAGGTCTTAGCTACTATTACCAACTTCTTTCTTGCTACTCTTTTCTCACAAATGCAGTTTGAGTCTACTGTTTTCATTCTTTTCTGCATCACCTCCTTTTGCTCAGTCCCAGCAACCATCACTTACCAGTATTCACTGCTAATGTCCCAGGTAGCTTATCCTACCTTACCTATAGCTGTTCACTCATTATGAGGACATCAACTTTTATCTTCAGCCAGCCCAACTTGCAGCTTCTTAGAAGACACCAGTAGTGCAAATAGTTAATAAATCCCTTGTAAAACAAAAGACATAAGAAAGACAAAAGAAAGTAGAAGATTCTTATGATTCCTTTGGTTCCTTATACTCTTGCAACAGAATCTCTATTCTCAACTCTAGATTTTTAACTAATATAGTTGTTCTTTAACTACATCTTAATTCTTTGACAACCTGTTCAATGACCTGTGTTTTCCAGTCAGTAAGTGTCACTGTTAGGGACACGAAAAAACTACACACTCACCATCTGGTTGAAGTGAGGAAAGAAGGGCAGTTTATTATGATTTGGGGTTTAAATAGGATTTGGAATTTGATTAAGGATTGGAGGACGGGAGGAACATTTTTTTGAGGAGGAACTTTTTTTTGACCCCAGTGACCAATTCAGAGGTCTATCACAGAGAAATATAAAAACAATCTACTTTGTTTTAAGAAACTCCAGAAGAAATATGTAAACAATCATCAGAAGACTAAATATTAAGGTGACAAGTAAGAGTCTGATGAACACATAACTGCAAGATCCTCTTTATGGCTTTCCAGCAATTATAATACAGACTGGAGCAACATAATGGATCCAGTTCCAGTCTGAGCAAAGCATACACCTTAAAAATACAACAATATTCACTGTCTTGCTGCAGTTAATAAATTAAATGAAAAAGCATTTAAGTGCTTTCAACACATTTACAATTGAATTTAGTTGAAGATTTCTTCCAGTCTTTAATATGCACTGACTTGTTTCACATAGCCCTCACACCTGATTTTAAGGAATCATTATAAGCTCTTTCTAAACTTGACTATCTTTCTCTTTGGAGACTGGTATGACTCATTTTCATTGTTATGGTCTTCCTTCTCTGGGATGTGCTTACTGAAATGCTGAGTTAGATTCTCAGCAGCAGTAAATGTACATTGCTTTACTAACCTTCAAGGTGCCAGGCTGATCTATGCAAAATGAGTATAAGGGCCTCAGGTTTCAATTTTATATCATCATAGGAAAAAAACATATATCAATGTTTTTCTCCTTGGTACTTCTAGGCCACAATAACGATCACTTCTGATTTTCAACCTCATGTGATTTCTACAAGATATTCTTAGCACATAAATATTAATCATCTGTGCAAACAGGAAGATACCTGTTTACACTGAGTACATACTATCACTGAAATACTTCCTAGGCCTGGGTTTTTCCCTCTGAACCAGATGCAATTCCTTTTCAGTGATTTAATTGCTTCCTTTCCATTTAATTACTTTGAAGATTAACTGCAGGCAAGTGTATTCCAATAATAGGCTCATCTACAAAGAACAGGAAGCTTTCCCTGTGGTCGAGGGAATTCACCACTTCCGACTGCAGCTCAGCTCTTTAGCTATCAGGTTTCCCTTTGCCCCTGGGCTTTATGTGTCACCTTGTCTGTTTGAGCATAAGAAAATGTCATGGGATGAACTGCTTATTCTTGAATTCACATACAGAGCTTCTGGCAGAAAAATCCTTCTTCTTCTGGGAGCAACAGATACAAATATCTCAGGCCTGAGTATTAGATTATTAACTATATATCATTAATGTTAATAATATCTAGAAGACTTTCCACCAATAAATTCCTGGGGAGAAAAAAGATACTTTGATAATAAAAGATTATCTGGGCAAAGATCCTTTCTTGGACCTAAAATGCATATTGAAAGAGATTCAATCAATCTACCTTTCATTGGTATTACTTCACTTCAAAGCTGGGATTGAGATTGTTTCTTTCTATATATAAAAATGGCACATCGTGGGAATTTGTTTTCCTCTTCTTAGATGAAGACTGAGTATTATTTTGAGACTATTTGTAGTTTGGGGATTAAGGGATTTGCAAATTTTTTTTTTATTTTTTATTTTTTTTTTTTTACTTCAGATTACACCTAAATCCATCAGAAAATTTTATGCTGAATTAAAGTGCTGTGACTGTGAGCTCCCTACTCCTGAGTGACCCCTTGCAAGAACTGAACACAACACACACATAGCACAGCGCCACAACCTCTTGCACATCCAATAATTAGAAGTTCATGGGATCCAGGTGGGGAAAAAGACCAGGGAACATTCACAAATAGAATGGCAGTAATTTGCATGTAAAAGAAGCACTCTAACCCCTTCCCTATTCTCTAGCACAATGCTCCCTAGCATAGGTGCCAAGAGAGGCAAACTGAAAGTGTTCTGTAGCTAATGCTAAAGCAAGTTATACTACCTTGGATTAGGTAATTTTATTTCTGACAATGCTTGGGACATATTTTTAGTCAAGAGTGCTTTTCATCCAAAAGTAGTTGTACACAAAATATTTTTCTGCCTCTCAAATTCTCAGAACATTTCTGTTTATAAATGAAAGGTTTATAACTCACTAAATAATTGACATCAAGGGAACAGTGAATAAAACACATTTTTGTTTTGTTTTATTTTCTTTTTTTTTTTAATTGAAAGTCAACCAAAGTAATTTGGTCTCCAGTTTATTCTCATAGGTAGAAAACTACTTATCTTAAATTCAGTAAAACTGCTAATGAGTTTTCAGATGCTTTCATTTAATCAAATTTTGGAGACGATTTTTGTTGTCTCCTTTAATTATAGGTTTTGTTTCTGTATTTCCTATTCCACTGCTTGTGGTAGGTGGAAGGAGACTTCTCTTTTTCCTGCCCAGCAGACATGCTGCCTATTTATTAGAATGTACAGTAGTACAGCCATGGAAAATACAGATATGTGTAGGAAATAGCAAGGGTTGCATCTAGGCTCTTTGTGTGCTACAGCTGGCAGATTAAACAGTTTTATGTAAGAAGGTGGGGAGGTGGTAGGGAAAAACTTGGCCCGTTTTCCCCAACAAAGTATTTCTTTTGCAATTAATCCAAAGGAGCAGAATGTTTATCTGCCAGTCTCACCCAAGAGCTTCTCAAGCTCTGACTTGGGAAAGTTTACTCACAAACATCACTTTCAGCAGCCAGTGCCCACAGCTCCTGAGGCAGCTCCCAGGGCTAAATCTGTGTTGTAGATCCATAATGAAAATGTACCAGGTATTTACCCAAGCAGGGGAAGCACCTGCCAGATCATTCCACAAGCATATGGATTTGGGCTAGACAGAGCAGATATCATCTTCCTCCAGGCTAAACCAATGCCAGGTAGGAAATACAAGAAGAAATGAAGAGTGTTATGACAGGAAATAGAGGAAAGAGAGAGAACCAAGGTTAATTAATTTAGGAACAGAAGTGAGGTGTTGAGTGTATTTTGACAAGGTGGTATAGACTGTTTGAGGGTAATTAAGTTTATTGCAGTGCTGGGAAGTTTGCGGTCTGATAATAATCCTGGGAAGTCCTTAATGCATTCTGATGTATACTTGACTTGCACACCTTCTCCTGTGAGTTTTGAGACAGTCAAAATCCAAAAAGCTTGACTGAGAAAGAATTTAGATAAAGGCCCGCTGAGGGAAGTGCTGCAGCATGAGTTTGCTCTGTGTTAGACACACAGAACCTGATTAAGGAAGGCTTTCTGGACATCTTAGTTTTGGGAAAGACTTAGTCAGGTAGCATGTCCTGTGGGCCTCTTCAGGTCTTGCCTCTTCAGTCAGGATCTTCACCCAAGTAAAAGATGTGGAAAAAGGGTCCACTGCAACCTTAGTATAAACTTGGTTTAAAAGGTGAACAAGTACAAAACAGAAGCCCATGATTTGATTAGTCCTTGACCGAATGGAACTAGGTTGTTTAGGGAGAGCTACACTGCAGACAGAGAGCAAAGTGGGGTTATAATGCCTCTAAATGTCTCTAAAGCTATCAGAGTCACTTCCAATCTAATAGAGGTAAAGCCCCTGCCAATTCTTAGCCAAAAGCTTTACAGTTATGTATAGGTATAAACACTAGTCTTCATACAATTTTTTTTTACTCCTGTTTTACTCCAGGTTTATTCCTGTTCTTTGGCCACCATATTTGGATACTACAAAAATAATTAGAATTAATGTAAAAAACAATACTTCACACACAGCAGTATGTGCCAGTGCTAATGACTGTGCTTATGGAAAAATGCTTAGAAGAATCAAGAAATAGTAGTTATGAGCAGTGGCTGCTACCAGTTCTATCTCATTTATACCAAAGGAGAATTTCTGAATGCAATTGTAATTACATGTAAGTGTCTAGTCTTACTGAAATGATGTGCTGATGTCCAATACTGACTCATCAGATAAGTAAAATTCAGATTTACAGTAATGTACAAGAGAACAAAATAGTCCTTGTTTTACCTATTATGTTGTGTCCTTCCAGCAGAATCAAAAACACATACCAATTTGATTCATTACAATGCTCTAGAGATTCACAATATCAATGTTATTTCATTAAATAACATTAAAGACTTGCAGTGATAGCCGATCCAATCTTCCCAATCTAGCAAGTGTTCCCAGTGTGCCCAGTTAACTTTATAATTAGAAAACATTTCTAATAGCTTTCATCTTTTGTGGGTCAATTTAACTGTCTTTTCTTTTCCCATTTTTTGGGGATACAGACAAAAGTATTTTTTCCTTTTGTACCAACAGGAATGGCTTAATATCCTTAAAATTTCTTGCCTAAATGTCTTTCTCTGTCCTTCTCTAGGCCTGATAGCACCCACTCTTCCAATCTTACTTCCTTGTGGCTTCTACAGCTTCTGATCATATAATGCATCTTGTGGGATATATTTTGGTTTTTTATTCTATGAGCAGAATATCCATCTTTACAAAAGAATCCAACATTGTTGATTGAGACCCAATATGTGATCCACTATAGTCTTAAGATCTTTATTAAGAACTTGCTTTCTGATACTTACTACCATAATGAATTTGTATAACTGATGTTTTCCATACTATCTTGCCCTTCCTCTTAACCTTGTCTCCATTTCTTTTCGACCATGAATTACATACTATGTTTCCAGTCCATGTCTCCAGACTTTTATTTTTACTATTATCCCCCAACACATTTAGTGTCCTTCCTAACACTGTGTCAGATACAAAACTAATGAGCATTTTGACTATTCCACCATCTGTTTTGCTAATGAAAACCTTGAACAGAAGCAGATCTAAGGCAGACCCCCCACAGAACCCTCAGCATAATTTGATTTTTATTAATTTCTCTATGATGCAGTTATCTAATCAGTTTTGTGCCCACAGAATAAAGGCTAGGTTTTTCTTACTTTGGACATGAGAATATCAACAGAATGAGTCAAAAACTTTGCTCAAGTAAAGTTACATATGTTCTTCGACTCCTCATCTGTCTACAGGACCTATTACTTGGTCACTGAAAGAGTGAATTATTATTTTTCTGTTTTATTATTGGCAAATCAATGTTGGCTTCTGGTTTTCTCCCTGTTGTTTTCTAGGTTCTGAAAACTGCTCCAGAGTTATTCTGTGAATTGAAGTTAAACTGATTGATCTAATTCAGTCATCTCTTCCCTTCTTTTGTGCTCTTCAGATGAATAGGCACTGACCTTCTTCTACTTAATAAAAGTCACAATAGATGGACTTTAATGTCTTCACAGGCAGAGAAATATGCACTTAGCACTAAAATTAAGTATTCTATCACACTAGTTTTTAAGTTGTAGTAATGCAAAAGCATTTGATTTCCTTTGGTTAAGGAGGATGTACAAAATCATTATTTCATCACCTTTATGCCTTGAAAATGCTAATAGGAATAAAATCTTTAATGATATTTTGAAAGCTTTGGAGATCATTTGTTTATGGCCATTTTAGAATAGAAATTTTTGGCTGATTCTGGCCTCGGATTAGGGTAAGTGTCTCAATGTCTTAGTCAGGGATATTGTACAGAAATGTTTTATGAGTGTAAAGAGTCCAAGATTTTGGGGATGCACAATGAAAACTTTCAATTCCAGATTTTCAGCTTTATCTTTACAATAGGAACAGAAGATGAGATCCACACAGTCTAAGTTTGGCAATAGAAGAGTTAGTTGCCTGGACTACAGTAACTATGCAGTCTCTCCTTCTGGGCAATGGAAACAAGTTGACAACTCCTTCCTAAAAGTGGTACAAAGCAGATGAGATCTCTTTTCCACTTTCTCTCATTGGCACTAACATGCATAGTGCAGATAGATTTTGCCAGCTACTTTAGGGAGACATTGAGGAAAGCACTGTGAAAATTGGTGCTTCTTAGTGGAATTGCTGCTGTTAGCTCAAGTGCGTGAATCTTCAAGTTACACTGACATCTCTGCTGGATTAGCCTAGGATTCAGTAAACAGGCCAGTAAAATACAAAATTTTCTTTCTCTTCATGGTAGCCTGACATGTCAGAGTTCAGGCACACTAAGTGAATTTCTGTTGCTCTATTATACAAGTAAGGAAATTGCATTGTGAAGACTGTTTACTGGAATGGGTGAAATATTTCTGTCTTATTCCTTCAGTAGTAAAGAAGATGGTGTACTCCACACAAAAAGAACTTTAAAAATGTGTTTACCAATATTGATCATACAGACAGATTTTGTTCCGATCAGAAGGGATCCCAGTATGTCTCTAGACCAATCTCCTGCTCAGAGCAGGTGAGGTCTACAATTAGTTGAAACCCTGAAGATTTAAAAGAGAAAGACACAAAGCAATGGGACAAATTCTTAATATTCCTGGAGATAAGTCAAGATTTAGAAAATAGGAGCTAAAAAAAAAAGCTTTGTCTCTGGTCAGATAGTTCTGTACCTGTTATTTTAGGAATATAAATAAAAATTAGTAAAAAAAATGAAAAATCCTCAAAATATGCATATAAAATTACTTTGGAATGATTTTCAGATTTGATAAACAATTGAATCCATGCTTATTCAAAAAGAACTTTGTTTAATTGGTCTGAATTTTAATGCAACTATTTGTTTTAGAATTTCTTTTCCTTCAGGTATAAATAAGCTGAAAACAATGCACAACATTTAATTTGGTGTTCCCTGAAATATTTCAGGAAAATGCAAAATAAAAAT
Source organism: Zosterops lateralis (assembly GCF_965231275.1). NCBI lineage: Eukaryota > Metazoa > Chordata > Aves > Passeriformes > Zosteropidae > Zosterops > Zosterops lateralis. The sequence goes on from NC_139765.1 coordinate 31,036,741, forward strand.
TAGTTATACTTTTTTTGATCTTTGTTCCTCTTTTTTTTTTTTTTTCCCTTTCCACGAAGAATATTACTTTGGCTTATTCTGGCCTAAGTTTTTGATCTCTTTGTCTTTGTGGTTCAAGAATGAACCAAAACTGCATTGATTAGCCAATTCCAGCTAGTGTCATGAGCAGTCAGAAAAAGGATCTTGGCCTAGATCAGCAATGAGATATGTATAAATTAGGGCCCCAATCAAAGTGGTGTCTGCTTCTCACGATATTTCAGACTTCCGTGAACTCACTGACTGTTTTCATTCCATTACTGGATGCATGACTTTTTAGAAGATTGGTCAATTAACCAAAATTAATGATACAGCAACTTTCTTCAGCAGAACCACCTTTTTTTTTTTTTTTTTTTTTTTTTTTTTTTTTTTTTTTTTTTTTCATGTGTAGTATTGAAAAGGAACCTGTTCACACAGAATTGCAACAATAAGTAAAATGAAAATCAAGCTTTTTTTCCCAGAAATCAATGCTGGTTTTGTCAGACTTTTACATTCTGACACTGAGGGTCACCCATGCATTAAATAAGTTCATTGAAACTATTTTGGTGACATCTGCATCATCAGTTCATTTTTCAGGTCTGTGTTGTTCATATATACACTTGACATTTCTGCTACATTGCTTTGAACTAAATCATCTGACAGGCCTTCTTAATGCTAACACCTTTAGCATGGCACTGCTTAAGTTATTCATATCCAGTGAAATGGCCTCTGTTAGTGGCACAAAAGCATCTCCTGCCATATAAGGTGAAACAGCTAATAAGAGAAAAGAACTTCAGTACTACTCGAGATTGGACAAATTCTGTTCTCACCAACATGAATGTAAATTTTACATCACTGAGTGAGAATGATCTGAGCTCTACATTAAGTTGTTACCATTACAGGAGATGACATCATGATAGCACTGCATGTAGCCTCTGAAGAAAAACAAAACTGCTAATGGAATTGTCATCATAAGAAATAGAAAACTGCAAAATGTTTCTCTCTTTCATATTATTTACAGAAAATTAGGTAGGAGAAAGTCAGAATTTTTTTTGCTTGCAAAACAACATAGGGATAGAAGTCACGATTACTCTGGGTAAACAGAAGTCATATACTAGTTAAATCCCACCATTTTCTGTGGATCTATTTTTGCAGGTTTGTATAACTTGATATAATAGATAGAGTTTGGACCACAAAAGAAAAAGTATAATTTCCTTTTGTCAGGTCCTTTGGGTCTGAAAAATTTTGATGTTAATCTTTCAATTTTCTCACTGCAATTTTGTCATTTTCAATATCTGAAAATAATGGAAGGATATAAAATTTTGCTAGGGAGACAAAATCTCTCCTTTTTAAAAAGGATTTTATCGTCTTTTCATATTTGGTTCAGAATGAAAGGAAAGGTATACTCAAGGTAAGAGATGTGGCACTTCAAGCACCTAAGGGAGACACCAGGTTCTCTATATTTCATGTGCTGATAGCACTGTTCCAACATTGTTTCAACCACTAGACTTCATCCAGGATGATGCTGCAGGTGACTAATTTTATTAATAGCAATAAATTGAATGACCCTATGATTTACTTCAATTGGGCCATCTTGGCTTGAAATGAAGCAGATTGTGCTGTGCTCTGCACAGTTTGAAGGGGGCCTATTGTGTCATCCATGTATTTGATTTCCAGGGCAGCAGAAAAAGATATTGTATAGAAATCAAATCAGTAGGAAAATGTTTCAGCTGAAGTATATTCTGCCTGCAATCAGAAAAAGAGGGCATAAGTCTTCTAAGGTAAATGTGAATTATTTAAAATTCTGCAAGTTTTACAGCATTTTCTCATTAGTTATTCAATCATTAATAAAATTCACAGGTCTCTGCCAGCATCCAATCTGAGATTATAACTGTATTGAGTCGGAAGCTTGATAATAAAACAGTTATATCAAAAGCTAGAAGCAGAAATCCACTTTGAGGTAGGAAATCCATTAATTTGAAATCCTAATTACTTCACATTTTTGTAAAATGTTACTGTTCATTGTTGATGGTGTAGAGAAAATGACTTGGAAATTATTTTTCCCCACAGCTCCAGGGATGACCCAACATGATTTCAGAAGACTATATATTTGATTCATGGAAAAGAAAGAATCAGTCACAGAGAGCAGATTTTCCAAGCTGGGGCAGTATATCAGGCTGCTGTCACAGGAGGGAGGGTCTGTGCTTCACTGAGATGTCTGCCCTCCCCGATCTGTTGTCTCCATGTAAATGAGAAGCTTAGGAAACTTTTAAGGGGGCCTTTTTAAAAGCAAGACTTGTGGTGGGTGAAGCATTCAGAGAAGCAAAAACATTAAGGAAAACTTTATAGAAAAGAAATCAAACCAAATAATAACAAAAGCAAAAACACAAGCCCAGAATTCTAATTATTTTTTTCTTATTATTTTTTCTCAGTTCTTAGTCTTCCCCTTGTTATCACAAATCACCATGGCAGTTAGGTTTATTGTGCTATCACAAGCAGGTAGACCATCAGCACAAATGCGGAAATAATGTAAAAATGATATATCGTGAAGGTGCCTGTCACATCCCAGCTATATCTCTTACTTGTGTAAATCCTCTAAATGCTTTATTTTATTAAGGTATTTTAACATTTCCATGTATATAGAAAATTTATTTTAGCTTTAAGAGACTAGCTAACAAATATCGTTATTTTTGTTAAGGATGCTACTACCTAATGTTCAGTCTTCCATACTTTGCAGGGGTCTGAAACATTAATCTTTTAATCATACCAACTTCAGCTGATCTTCAGAAGAGAATGAGAAATAAAAAGGCAAAGAATTCTACAGACCTGGTTGAGAGAATCTGTTCATATTCTGGGATAATTCCTGTTGCTCTCTCTGTGACATTCAAGTACATCTGCAGAAGAGAGTAGTTCAGGACTTTAGACCTTCACTGGAGAAATATTCATGGATATCATTTTAGCTTGACTGAATGGGGTAGTAGATAACTCTTAAATTCTCAAGGAAATTTCCTTACAAGAACTTAAAGGAGAAGAGGGAAGAAGTGAATAATCAGGTATATGTTCTGGAGGTAAAAGCATATTTGCTTTGCTAGCGAAACATTTGGATGGACCACCATGTACTAATATAAATACAAGTTGCACTTTAGGAAAATTTAAAGAGTATATGGTGAGGGGAGGGGACTAGGAAATCTCCATGTGCCAGAGAGGGAAATGTTCCTGGACTTGCATTAGCTCTGCTTTAGTCTATCTATCCCTATTGCAGTGTTGCAAACATAGATTTAAATGCTGTTGCAAAAAAATTTAAAATTTTTGACTATTCTTCTTAGGAAGTTTTCTTTCATCAATGTAGATTTTCTTCTAAATGGGCACTAGGAAATCTAGGGTATAAAATGACATGACTACACCAACATGCACAATTAGTCACAGTGCATTTGTCAGATCTAAATATATCTATGTTATTTTATTTCACTGCTGATTTTTCCTAAAAGTTTCAGATTATCAAGTCAATTGTGCAGACATGCTAGAGTATGAGACTGGGTGACACAAATTTCTGAAACATTGATAAAAACAGATGAAGCAGAGAGGGATTAATGCCAAATCCAAGCAGATGCGTTAGGAATGAATGTTGATTGTTGAAGAATGGCACACTAGATGGAGTTTTATTGAGTCTGCAAGGGCACTGTGATTTTGTGATACACAAATAAAAAGCAGAAGAAACAGACCCAACAGTGGATGGTCTTTTTTACTTTTTGTTCAGTTCCTGAAAACATGTCAGTGGGCAAACAAACTGAAACTGTGTCACAGTGTCTTCTTCTCTAATGCAGATATGTTAAAGCTCCCTAAGGACCAAAAATAAGTGGAACTTCTGCAGCAGCTTGCAAGTTTGACAAAACAGCAAACGACATGTTGTTCTCATGGTGGCTCCAGCTGATGGTACACAAAAGAGTCATATGGTCTCCATTTTACTGAAATTTCTGAGTGTGATAAAGGAGAACAATATTTAATTTTTGGTGAGGTTTGATGCATTGTTTTCATTCTGATAATTATATTCTTTTTAGCAGAAACAGAACAAAAAACACACTGCAGTCCAGGGATGGTGGATGCATTACCTGAAGAAAGACCAGGGCTGTAATAGCATTGTAAACCAGGAGTTGCACTTTCAAACAGGTGGAGAGAGTGGCATGGCTCTCTCATTTCTCTTGTTACAATCTCTAAGCAGCTCACTCCAACATAAGCTCGTTCAACCTCAGCACAGAGCAGCAATGTTAACTTGGGAAGGTAAAGCACTGAGAGTGGTATCGTGGGGAGGAAAAGGACAACCTTCATGGTCGCTTAACAGATCATCACTGAATAAAATTTCAGTGAATAAAGTTTCAATGAATAAAATTTCTATACTACCTCGCATGCCCCAGCTGGACTGGCTAGTCCTTGTTTTAAAGTGCTCCAGGGCACTCTCCAGAGTCAATATCAGACTTTGGCATCTGCAGGTTCCTGAGGGTCTAAAATGCCTACAAAATTTTGTCTCATAAGCAAGACAAACTGTGGATACCTGTAAATGACTATCAGAATAAGATTTCAGACATAGCTCATTGCAAATCAACATGTCTGGATATAGCAAAAAGAAAATCACGATCTTTTGCAGTTACAACCCACAGAGGTATAAATACATATTGGTATGTATATGCAATATGCATTGCATATAAATGCAACTCATATATATGCAGAAACAAGCTCATTCTATCTAGATATTTGTATATGAGTTATATTCTCCTTTTCAAAGGAAACCGAAGGCCCAAATTGTACCTAAATTTTGTGGACATTCAGTGCAGGAAACAGGAACCTTACCAACCCAGGAGAACCTACAATTTCCAGTTAGGAAAGGAGAAGCACAAATCCCATACAGAATTGTTGTGGCACAATTCTCCCTGCAGGCAGCCAAGAAAGTCTGGTGGCAAGGTCTCATCCTGATGCTGTCATTTCTCCTCTGCCCCTTTCGAGGGATTAGCTGGAGAACAATTCCTGTTTCACATTAAGTGGAGAGGCTGCAATTTTGCCTATACTACACACAGACTTCACAAAATTATAAAGGCATATAGGACTCTATGTTCTTGTCTGGGCACTAGAAAAACTCAATCCACAAAGCAATTTCATTTTGCCTATCTACAGTGCTTACATGAAAAAAAAAAAAGTTTCTAAAGTGCATGTCAGAATACAGTTTTATGATGAATTTATGTTAGAACAAAGAAGATATTGAGAAGACATTTGCATCTGCGGAGGAAAATACTTCGGCTATCCAAATACTTTGGATCTTCAAGAAAAAGATCTTTCTAGGATCACTGAAGTTTTTGGGGTCATGGCAGAGCAAGAAACCGAATCCAGACTTTCTGCACCAAATGAGGAATATAATCAGCGGCAATTCTCCCTCCACTGCCTGTTTTTAGAGGAGCACAACTAGTTTTCCAAGCCCGCCTTTGGTATGGCTAAAAATCAGCACCTGAGCACACAAGGCAATGTGAGCCTCCATTTAATTTTTCCTGCTTCTCATAATGATTTTGTTTCTGTTTCTTTTGATAAATGGCCAGACCATGAACATGAGTTAGTTCTCTAGGTTTCTAAATTTAGAGCACATGGCTTTGGTTACCCTCAAGGTGTCAGCACAGATATGGAACAAAGACCTTCAGTAGTCCATGAATTTGTTGAAGAAATCGATTTTTTTTTATCTTCTTAATTTGAAGTTTTGATAACAAAGTACCAAAGCAGAAAAACCAAAAGGAGGAAAAATTATTGAGCTTTTCTCAGGATATCTAATAATGCAGAACTTCCAGCAAAGAAACAGGGAAATTTACCTTCTACACATTGGCAGAAAGGTGATGCCTGGGATCCAACACTGGCGTAGTTGAACTTCCAAATGTTATTTAATATAGTAAAATGAGGGTCCAGAGAGTGTGAACTTCAATTATTTAATTCATTTTTAAAAACTCAACACATATTAATGGCCTTTTGCCATGGAATGAAAATGTGCACTTTTACACCAAGAATCCAATTTACATGAAACTTGGAATCACAATGGGCTGGTACTTTTGGGGGCCTTATATAACTTTTATGAGGACATGTACTACCTTATATAGACAAATAATAGTGCTGTAAGAGGGTTTAAGTTATAAAAATCCCTCCTGCCTAAAGCAAACAGGCCACAAACAGCTACTGACATTCTTCTTTTGGTAACCACTGAGTGTTCATCCATTTCAAAAACAGCTTAATTTTCTACAAAAGTAACAGCCTTCCTTGGCACAAAAAATTAGACTGCTGAGGACAAGAAAATCCAGAGATCAAGACCAGGTTCAAGTTTTGTGCAGTACAGATATGTCTAAAAGTTTACAGACCTTAACAATTTTCCTAAAAGAACTGTGGATTCACACTTACTGCATTTTAAATCTGTCTCTAAAGTATAAAAAGATTAGCAAGTTCTGATGACCTAATTAAGTGCAATTCAGTTAATTTCATATGCTCAAGGCAAGACTCTCATTAAAAATATTTAAAGGCCTCCACTGTCCAAAGCTTGTTATAAAAAGCTTCCTAAACAATCAAAATTTTAGTATTTTTTCTAATAAAATAAATAGGAAATCACATCAATAACTGTCTACTTTCACTAGGGAAAGTGATGAGGCTGAGGGTCTTTTCAATTCAGATTACTTACATTGACATCCACTCCTGTTTATTTTCTAAAGTGAATTAAGAGAAGATATCAAAGGTCCTGCAACCCACAATATGGGGAAAGTCCCACACAAACAAACATTCGTGGCACAGCATTAGCCACACAAAAGGTGTTGAGGAGAAGCTCTACTCAAAAAGATTGGTGCTTTCACGTTATTTATTTCTTTATTAGTCTGAACAGATCGTGACAATCTATGTAAAATAAAACTACTATCCTATCTGGGATCCTTTTTGCAATACACATTATGCCATTTCTTGGAATTACTGATGCTCACTGCCTGTGTTGAGTCAAGCTTCTAAACAAAGACTCTTAAAAACAAATTCTGCATCATCTATAAGAAAAATTCAGTTTCTATTTCATTAGTCATGTTGTCACCTCCATCTTTATTTTAGGCTAGACCTTGAAATTTGCAGTGTTCAAGCCACAGAAATGGAGGTCAAGGAAGCATACTGAGGAAAATGAATGGGCTGAGAGAGGAAAGGAAAGTGATATTCCTGGAGAAGAGGTAATTCTACAGTAGCAGTTACAGGGCAGTATTTTTTCTCTCTCTTTTGGAAAGTTTATTTCTGTTGTGTCTTAGAGAGCTTAAAATCTGGAAAGCCTTGTTTTGCCATTAACATTTCCCAAAGTGCAGGAATGTTTTTTTCATTCATGTGAAATGCAGTAGGAAAGAGTGCAAGTTGTCTACCTTGTTAAGGACTTAACAATAGTTTTCCATGGTTTAACAGTGATTGTTTTTCAGAGGGAGAAGAAGGGGAGTTGTTTGACTTGTACTTTAAAGGAGAGAGGTCTGGAAAATTTGTTCATGGAGTGCAAAACATAAAACCTGTTTTCCCAAGAAACCCTCTGTGGTGGACTTTAACATCTGGAATCCCTACACTGTGAATGTGTATGGAGTACATTGCTGATTTAGAAAATGAAGCCAGCCACCTTTTGGTATATTCTTTCCAAGAAATCAGTCCCTCCTGGTACATCAGACCGACAGGTGAGATCAGCTAAGACAGATCCAACAAGTCATCATAACTATTCCTTTCTTAAACTTGCTTTCTGCTTTTACCAGGCAGAATCACAGTATCTTGAACTTCAGGATCAAGGTACCTGCCTCATCCAGTTCTTCCCACTTGGAGAGAACACTTACCATGACCATGCTTTTCTCCAGAGGAATGAGTTACAAGCTATTTTTAAATATGGCTTTTTTCAAACTGTTCTTTTATAGCTTCAAATCACCCATGCCCAAAAATCATATGAAACAGGCATTAAAAAAGAAAACAAAATACAGTTTTGTGCAAATCAAGGGGGTAAGTGTAATAACCTTTGAGCACTTCATGTTGGCCAAGTGAACTGAAGAATAAAATGTTAAATGGAAAGCATTCTGGACTATACCTTTTTGTCCTGCCTTCAATGATAATATCTGCCTCAATAATTCTTAGAAAATATCCAAACTATTTTGTTTTGTTTAAGGGATGCTATCCGGTATGTAGGTCAACCTCTCCAGTGGGTCTTTTTCTATTACTTTTCAGGAAGTGGCTAAGAGGTTTTATCCTCTCACTTTATACCTAAGAGCATCATGTTCTACAGATTCATATTCTGAAAGATTCAGTGATTCATAAATAAGTGGAGAAAATGAGAATAAAAAAATTGCTCTGTGGGATTCAAACACAAAAGCAAGAGCAAAAGCTGGCTTGTCTTTGTTTTCGCAACAAACTGACTACCACAATAAAAAGAAAAGAAATACGTCTTAGCAGCAAACTGACTACCACAATAAAAAAGAATAGAAATAATATTGGGACGTCAGGAGGATAAAGGCACTTATATAGGACTTCAGGAAAATTAATTGTATCAATTTAGCAGTGCTGAATACCTAATAATGGTGAGCAGCTGAGAGTGACTCAGCATTGCATCAAGTATGCCTATTCTCTCAGGAAGTGTTTCAATTCAGCATGAGAAGCAGACTGTAACTTTTTTTGTGATTGACAATGACTAAGACACATGTAAGATGCTGGAGGATTGAGTCATCCTCCTTGCATTTCTCTAAGTGATAGCAGAAGAAATAATTCAAGGAAATGGACTAGCAAGATTCTCCAACTGAAACAAACCATTTTTAAGACCTGAAGTGGTTTTCTAGGATCCTATTCCCCTTTTGCTGCCCCTTTTTATTTCCAGAAGGCAATTAGTTGTTGCTGGCATCCATCTCCAGAATTTGCTCCACAGACCTGCCAGCTGTTGCTGGCTCTGGTGCCATCAGAAAAGCTTCCTGGTTCTGTGTTTCTGTGCACAAGGCGCCAGAATTCCAGGAATGCTGCTGATTCCCCAGAGTTTGTGTTTGTCCTGATAGCTATCGTCACTTTTACAAAAACAGGATTTGATTTTCTGACAACTTTTAAGCCTCTGCTGTAGCCAGAAGCTGTGGACTCCTGATTACCAGGAATTGCTCTTTGTATATGTCATTGAAAGGCAGAACAGAAAGAATAAAAAGCAACAATGTCCTGGTGAGAAAAAAAAAAGGGCAGAAACAATCTTAGGAGACAGGAGCAACTTCCGTTTACTCTGTGAGCTTAGACTGCACACAGAGATGATCCTCCCGTGATGTCTTGGGGGACAATTCCACTCTTAGAAACACAGCAACTGATCTTTTTTAAAATTCACAATTAATTAAGGAAATACTCAAAAGTGCATGGCTGTTGTTCTGCGACAATTCTCAAATGCCATTTCATTCATATTTCTGCCAAGATCATAGTGAGATGCAGGACTCACCACTCACCACTATTTAATCTGAATCAATGGAGCTCTTGTTTGTAATGAATGTATTCTATCTTAATATCAAACATGCTGATAGGAGTTCTAAAAGCTGAATCCTCATGTAAAAATTTGGAAACAACATTTGAATACACTACACCATTTATTTTATTTTCCAAAAACGAGGCATCAAGGAGTCACCTAAGTAAGTTTAAGTGAAGAAATACATAACTACTTACCTAAATGCACTATTACTGCATCCAGTCTTGTAGCCACATGAACTATGACACTAGACCATAGAGGAAAGACAAACATCAATAAGGATACTTTAAGACTCATAAACTCTTGAATTTCAAGGAAGAATTTGATTTAAAGTGGCAACACAAGTACTAACACCAGAACACTCAGAGTTTAACTCAGATGACAGTAAGTGAGCATAAAACTGCACAGAACTCTAACATATTAGTACTTATTCCTGCTGCCTACATTGAACATTACAACTCCTGCCAATCCAAACAGCTTTAATAACAAATTTTCATACCTTTAACCCATAGGAATCCACACATTCATGTGTTTATGTGGTGTTTCCAAATAGTGTGCATGCTCATGTCCTAACTTCAGCCTCAAATCACTGCTCAAATGCACATCTGTGTTATCACTGGTCACAGGTCTCTTCTTTACAGTCACACCTACCCACTGGACAGATAGACATTGCACTAAGTTGAGGCTCCTGTGGTAAATTCCTTCTTTGCTGCAAGTTGCTCCTTTACAAGGAATGCAACAAAATTTATTAAAATATGTAGAACTTACCTGAATATTTGTAGATCTCTTTCATGTCCCTCCAACCACTGAGTTTTCTTTTTACTGACATTTCTCGCTGCTAGTTATTCTGCATGCTAGGTTCCCAATGTGCTGCTTTAAAGAGTAGGCTCTGTTTCTCTGAATCTAAGATTTAGACCCATAACAACTCTGCTAGATGCATAAAAGAACAATAAAATGAGTATTCTATGAATTTTTTTTCCCCTCTACTTTTCTCTGGCTGCTTAGTCACATCTCTGTCCTGGATGTTCACGTGATTATTCTCTTTTCAGCATCAATATATACTCTGTTTGTCAGAGGCTCTCTGACTGTGTTTCCTCCAGTCTTCCATCTTTTGAAGTCCAAGCACTTCCAGAGCACCTGGATACAGAGATCTGATTAGAGGGAAACATAGGTTCCTGTAGTCCTAAAATAAACCCGTGAAGGAAAAAAAAAAAAAAAAAAAAAAGCATGCATGGCTGAAGGCCAACAAGAACTTGGTAATGGATGATTAACTGTCAGGGAGTTTTATGTTGTGTGACTGCTCTATCTCAACTTGGGGAGGTTGTCACATGCAGTCAGCACCAGCTGGTCTCTTGTTGGTGTTTCTGAGAGCAACCTTTTGAAGATATTCCCAGTGAATGCTGAGGCAGAGACATTTCCCTCATGTGGTTGCATTCTCCTTTGTCACATTTTCACTTCTGCAGAAGTAAAACAAGGAAAAATTGGTATTCCATAGTGCAGCCACACTGAACTAAAAATCTCACTCAAAACACAAGGAGCTGTAACAATAAAGATTCTCCACTACTGCTGCCCATAATCTTGTTGGTCAACAATTCTAACCCTCCCCTAAGACCACTTGTTACTCAGGTCACTTGATTGCTGTTCCTGAGCTACACTGAATTGTATGAGTCACATCTCCATTAGCAGAGCTACTCTCATAACTGGTAGTGGTACCTGATCCTGCTGCTATGGCAAGCCACACACCACAACTGACTTTCTATCTCCAGAGATTTTTCTAGTTGACTTTTTCAATATCTGAAATGCACATACCTTGTTTTTAATGAAAAGCAAGCCCATTTTTGTATTCTACAGGAGTAGCTCCAAGCTAATGGGCAAAGCAGGGCACTGTTGTGTACATATATGTTTGTTTACAGCATGTAAGTGCAGGCAACAGGCTCTGCAGTCAGGTCTCCAGTTCTTTTATCACATACTTGGTTTCATCCAAATTTACCATCTTCAAAAGCCTTGATTTTTCCCAACCAGTGTCTTTGGTTTTTCAAAGTACTGCAAGCAGATCAGATGAATTCATCCCATGAATTGCTCCAGAGAATTAGTGTGCACAAACCAAAAGTTCAATGGAAGTTGTATTTTCCATGGGATTTATGATGATTGGAGATTATTGGGAGACAACTAAGTTTTTGCACTGTTTGACCTACAGCACTGTTGTTTGCTATACACTGAACTTATTCCAGGTTATGAAGTGGCTGCATTGTGGCTCTCTAGACCTCTGTGCCTTTGTATGTTCAGGAGGGGTTTCTCTTGAGCTCTTCATATCACTTCAGTTGATGTGAAAGGTGTCTTCATCACATCTAAAACTTCTCATTTCCTTGCCAGTTGGTCTGCAAATGGTCTGATGCTCATAAGGACCATTTTGTCATGTTTGATCATGAACTGTAAAAAAAAGCATGAAGCCTCATTAATAAATCTTTCTTGCTATGTTCTATTATCATACTGTACAATAATACCTGATATCTTTGAAAGGACACCAAATTTTTATTTATTTCTCCTTTTAAATATACATAAAAAATCTTACCTAGTCTGATTTTTGGAGGCTTTGATTCTCATATGTTAAGTTACTTACAAATTCATTCTTGTATTCTTGAGGAAGTTAACTCTCCCAAACTTGTTGTTTCTAGATTCAGCACAGGCAGGGTTTGAGCCATATTTTGGCCTTATCAATAAAGTCTTATTGAATGTCATTGTGATGCATCTACAGTGAGATCTATACATAGAAAATAGTCACCATTCATAGCAATTCTGCTTCTTACTAATGTTTTGCAACAAAATGTAGAGGCCTGTTATGATCCCAATATTAAAGGCACCCAGACCCTGGAAGGTATTGTTTAAAATGCTGCTTATTAGAGCTAACATTTCCAGGAGACAATAGCATAGACAATCACAGAATCATTTAGGTTTGAAAATACCTCCAAGATCAAGTCTAAATATTACCCAAGCACTGCCAAGTCCATCACTAAACCACAATCCTTAGCACCACATCTACATGTCTGTCCAATGCCTCCAGGGATGGTGACTCAACCTCTTCCCTGGACAGCCTGTTCCAGTGCTTGACAACCTTTTTGGTGAAGAAATTTTCCCTATTACCCAGTCTAAACTTGCCCTGCACAACTTGAAGCCATTTCTTCTCGTCTTGTCACTTTTAACCTGGAAGAAGAGACCAACCCCACCTGGCTACAGCCTCCTATCAGGAATGGTACCCTAGAGAGTGGTAAGGTCTCCCCTGAACCTCCTTTTTCTCAGGCTAAACCCCAGCTCCCTCAGCCACTCCACATCAGACTCATGTTCCAGACCCTTCATTAGTCCCGTTGCCCTTCTCTGGACACATTTCAGCACATTTTTCTTTAATGAGGGACCCAGAACTGGACACAGCACTCAAGATGGGGCCTAACCAGAGGTTAAAGTACCTTCCCTAGTCCTGCTGGCCATACTATTTTTCATACAAGCCAGGATGTCATTGATCTTCTTGGCCACTTGGGCACACCCTGGCTCACTTCCAGCCGGCTGCCAACCAGGACCCCCAGATTCTTTTCCTCTGGGCAGCTTCCCAGCCACTCTTTCCCCAGCCTGTAGTGTTGCATGGGGTTGTCATGACCCAAGTGCAGAACTCAGCACTTTGCCTTCTTGAACCACATACAATTGCCCTTGTCCCATTGATCCAGCCCATCCAGATCCCTCTTGCTTCCATGTACTTCCATCCTGCCAACTGCTGTCATTTGCAAACTCCCCAAGAGTGCCCTTGACCCCTTCATCTGTATTATCAATAAAAGATATTATACAGGACTGGCTCCAATATATTGGGAGCCTTTGGGAACACCCTTAGTGACCAGTCACCAACTGCATTTAACTCTATTTACCACTATCCTCAGGGCTGAGACATCCAGCTGCTTTTTCACCCAGGGAAGACCACACCTATCCATGTCATGAGCAACTAATTTCTGCTTGAGAATTATGTGGGACACAGTGTCAAAGACTACTAAAATCTAGGTAGACAACAACCACAGTCTTCCCCTCACCCACTAAACGTGTATAAGGAAGTGAGATTGGTCAAGAGGCACCTGCTTTCATATACCCCTGGGTGCAGAGTCTTACACTCCTTGAGATAAGAAGACCCTGATAAAGAGCAATCTAAAAAGACTGTTAGGTGGTGCTCCTTCTTTCTTTGCATGTGCTTGTTTACAAATGTTTGGAGTATCCATATGCCCCAGTTTCCACTGTTTGATCTCTTTGGGGGGCAGGGGGAGGGTTTAAGGGGAAGTAATTTCATATCCTCAGATTCTGCAGTGTTGGCTAACAAAGAAAACAAAACAAAACAAAACAAAACAAAACAAAACAAAAAAAAAAACCACTTACTGAGACTTTGGGAATAACTTCGTAACTCAAAAATAACTTTCTTCTTCCTTTATTAAAGACAATAATGTAATGTAGGACTTAAATTTTGACAAGTATATAATCTGTAATATCACATTTCACAATGATGTCTCTTCTTTATAGGCTCCAAATCAATTGCAATGCATAAAAAGTTACCAGAGAAATGGAAAAATTATCTACAGGTGGTGGTTAGAAGCTCAAGCAAAGATGTTCTTATGGTCCTGATTCCAAATATGAGGCTGAAAATGTTAGCCTTAGGGCTTGTATAACCTCTAGACTAGAGTGAATTGATAGAGGTGTTGAGATTAGTCAGATAATAAGGACAAAATGTACATGGTTTGAGTGGCCACACCAAGTTGATGATAGGGAATAAAAACACATTTTAGAAAAAGATTGTGTCATTTCAGGAATGACACAATACTCATAAACAGTGAAAAACCCATTCATACAAGTGAGAAAATATTCAGAAAGGTTTTAATCTAAGCCGTTAAAACCCTAAGCAAACTTGAGCCAGAAACAGAAGGAATGCCCTGGGCAGTGCAGGAGTTAAAATATTCACCTTGCAAAACAGTGAGTGCAACATTTGGTAAAGAAGAAGGACACTAACAGGAAATGGCAGACAAGAAGTACTTGCAGAAAAAACCCTGAAATGTCTCAGCCTTGTCTGTTCTTACTGGAGATTGTGTAGCATCATGGATCATTATCTGCCCCCTTTTCAGTTAAAAAAAGGAAAGAGTAAATACAAATTTGCAATTACATTCCAAGTAACACTGCACAAGAGAGAGAGCAGTTAAACAAAAGCCCTGTTCCCTGAGTCACTGAGAGTGATGCTGGTAGCCTAGAGAAAACACACAGCTACGTGACACCCGTGCAGTCCTTGGAGATATATTGCAAAGAACTCAGTCAATGAGTGCAAGAAACATTCACCATAAGCTGACAGAAAACATTCACAGAAACAAAATAGGGCCATGGGTCTCACCAGAAGGCAAAGCAACTGCCAAAGGATGTTGAGAAAAAAGAGAAGTAACTGAAACATAGTAATGCCTTTTTGGTCAGAGATATACATACTTCACCCCTTTGTCCTCCCTCACATTCTTTCTCAGAATTCCCAGGTACAGCACACCACACTTTCCTTCTTCACCCACATTCCTTGTTTTTTCTCATACTGACCTCACTTCTTTCACTTTCTCTGGCAGAGATATTTTTTGTCCTACACTCTGTTACTGTACAGAAATGAAGTCCTGATATATATAGCTTGGATCCTATTTTAACAGAAGAGTTGCTGATGCCTCTCCTTGGGCATACCCTGACAGAAAGCAGGTGGATTTAATCTAACTCAAATCCTTTGCTCAGCAGCCTATGATCAAAGCACAGACCTGAATAATCTTGGGGAAGGGGAAAAATAAAATCCAAGAACTATTCTTTTTCAAAGTTTACAAATAAAGTTATGTTTGGACAGAAACAACTTCTGGATCAGAGAAAAGTTTCTGAATGTTATTAGACATTAAAACTGGGATAATAGAATACAAACATGATATAACCTCAGGTCTGTTACCATAATAAGCTCTTCTGGCACCCAAAACAAGAAGTCATCAACCTTTTACATCTATAACTGTATGTACAAATATATATGAATTTTTGTCTCTAATCCTCCTCTGTCCAGAGTCTTAATTCTCATGAGAAATCCATCAGTCACTGTGTATATAGTATGTGGATAGGCAACTACCATGGCTGTTTGTCCATCAGACACACAAAGTGACATATCCTGTGCAATTACCAATATTATCCTGTGACCCCCTGACATGGGGTGGGCACAGTGAGACAGTCATTGTGGGCAAGTTTCCTGACAGAACCCTTCTGCCCCTGCATCCTGACAGCAACCTCCTTTTCCATCTCTCATTCCCCTCCTTCCAGCAAGCCTAGGAATAAGGAATATCTTTCTGTGGTATGAGCACAGGTGGCATGGCAAAGCCAACTGCAGAGGAGAGGGAGACTGACAGTGTGTATTCATGTGTGTGCATCTGCACTCTCCATGGGGTTACTGCTGGCAGACAGCAGACCTTGGAGATCAGAGGGCACCACAAGATTTATCTTGCCTTTTTGTCATTTTGTCCATTTGTCTCTTATCCCTGCAAACCATTAATTCCCCAGCCAAAACAGAACTGCAGAAACCCCTGTGGTGAAGCATGGATGCTGGATAGCAGAGTACAGCAACTACAGAAATACATTGAAAAGGGATGTGGAGAAGGACACAGTGATGGTCTCTGTCATAGGCCTGGTTCTGGTAAGCTGAGAATAATTTCTTGTGCCTGTAATTTTTCATTTTTCAAAAAATATCATTAGATCTGTATTCATTTTTGGACTGGTGAGGGGAGAGATCTTAAAAAAATTTTTCCAATTCATTTTGTCTTCTGTCTCGTCTGATAAAAGAATATTTTCCAAAGGTTACCACCTTCTTTTTCTTCCATTACAGAGTGAATTAATGGTAGCATTCAATTCAGTAAAAACACGTTGAAGAGGCCTGCTGAAGAGCATGATCAGCATTTGTGTGTTTTGGCTCACAGGATAGTTTTGCCCCAATTCACTCATGTTCTGAGAACAAACCAGGGAGTTAAATTTATTATGCAATTCCTTTCTTCTCCTACAAGTAATTCTTAAAGACTTCAATCACAAGCAATTATGGATCATTTTCCTGTGAATAACTTGTTTTCTTTGTCCCTAATAAAGATATATCTTTTTCACTGCACCAGCTGATGGTGCTTTTTATTATAGTGAGACACAGCAAAGCCTTGTCAGCCCAGCCACAGCTTGGCACACTGTGTGGTGTCAGGCAGGAGAGTTGAAGAAACCCAGTTAATGGGCAGAAGTTCAATACTTCTTCACAGAAAATGTGCTAACCTGTTGTTTCCAGTGCCTTGAGAGACATGGCTTGTGTAGAGTTAGGAGGGGAGAGTAGGCAGGAGAAGCCAAAACATTCTTCTGAAAAATATGAGCTAGACTTACTTCCAATATACTTAAAGGTAATTTTAAATGTCCCTATCACCAAAATATAACTAAAATACAACAGAAATTTCTGACTTTCACTGTCAGTGATAGGCACAACAGCCAGTCTTTTAAGAAGGTCTTGCCACTCAATTTTCTGAATATGCAACTTCCTTTCACATCATATGTGAAGCAGAAATTTTAGTCAAGGAAATTCTATTAAAGAAAGATCCCATTTGTTCAAATTATCTAGTTACCCTAACATCTGTTTCATCAGATATAAGTCTTGTAGAAATTATAAAGTGCTGTCCAAAGATTGTCTTCTGAAAATCACAACCATTATATAAGAGAGTGGCCTATTTGCAAAATAATTACAGTTTTAAAAAAAGAAGACATAAGAGAGGCACATATCTCCCCCATAACATCACTGATCAGGATTAGGATGCCCGTCCTCTCATATACATTTTCAGTGATTTTTTTTTTCCCATATTGCTGTTGGTGTGAGCGATGTATTATAAGAATGTTGTTTCTAATCATATTGGAAAGTATTTTCTGATACTTTTTTGAAGAAGGTGGCTGGCATTTCACATGCAGCTCTAAGTATAGAAGAAAACAGTGTCAAGAATTCCTAGCTTCACTTCATTTCACTGTTCTCCACATATAAAGGGACTTAATTCTTAGTAGGCTTGGATGAAGCAGCTGATGGAGTTTACAGTGCTGCAGATAAAGGGGAAGTTGTTAGTGGAAATAAGGAGTTATGGTGAAACTGAATCCCTTTCTCTTTGCCATCTGAGGCATTTGTGATCTTGATGGCTGCAGCTCTTGATATGAAATGCTAGAAAGCACCTTGTCTGCATTTTTTCCTCTCCTCTCTGTCTCTTTAATAAAAGTCAAGCTGAAAGCTGTAAGAGACAAAGAGACATTCCATTTCAGGGATGAGGGTGGAATCTCCAGGGGTTTTTTGCATGTGACCATGACAGATGGGAAATTCTTCCAAGGGAAGTCTGCACAAGTGGCAGCCAAGTTCTCCATGTGTAAATGCACTTGGCAAACACAGGACAAAAACATACTTTGGCCTCCTTCTTGAGAACTGCATTTTTTTGAACCTCTCCAAGCGCATGACATATCTCTTTATTT
This sequence comes from Zosterops lateralis, assembly GCF_965231275.1. NCBI lineage: Eukaryota > Metazoa > Chordata > Aves > Passeriformes > Zosteropidae > Zosterops > Zosterops lateralis. The sequence goes on from NC_139765.1 coordinate 31,054,793, forward strand.
TGAGAATAAAGAATTGTCTCATGACAAGCCCAGGTCTCACAATTTGAGCAGCACAGGGTGCACCTGAGTCCCACAGGTAGCTGACTGCAGACCAGCACTGACTGCCAGAGCTGATTCCCCAGTTCCATACCCAGCCCAGCAGACACATGGAAATACGTTGAAGTTTATATTATATATAATAGATTTGAGGTTTTGTTATTCATTTCTTGAAATGTGGTTTAAACAGGTTCAAGACCTCGGTACACATATTGTGTTATTTTCCACAGTCTGAAACATTTGTTCCAGTGCTTCTGGTTTTCTTCTTAGTCATAACATAAGCAGACACAGCGATCTTGATGACTTCTTGACGAGCTCAAAATTGTATTCACCATTGATCAGCCAAATTTCAGCCAGGATAAAAAAAAAACCTGTTGGTTTGTTTAAAGCCACCTCATCATGTACTGTCACAAAGAAAACACAGCACCATATTTCACCCGAGATTCTGATGTTTGCATGGCTCAAGCATGAGGATTTTCTTTCTCCAAATACCAGTCCTGGAGTAATCAGTGGTTTTCTTCTCATGTCCTAGTTGCCATTGCAATGGCCAAGTCATCTTCATGCTTTATTTGCTCTCTTCCTCCTACTGTTTTTTTCATTAAAGGGACCCTCTCCTATCACATCCAAGTTACAAAGATAGAAAGACATCAGATAGATTTCATGTCCAACTTCTTAGTTTTCAGCCTGACTTCAGAGTTGGATGTTTCATGTTTCCTATCTGGTTTTCCTCCACTTTTGCTAGAGAAAAAGAAACAGTCATCTCAAAGTCACACTTTGACAGGCAGCACAGCCGTAATCTGTGGGCAGCCAAAGGTAAAGTCAAAAGCAGCCCTTACTGGTTACAATCACTAAATAATGACAGGAAAAGTTTTAGAAAAATCTGAATTTGTCACTGTGCACTAAGGTAATTCTTTAATCTGATTCTGAGCACAAGGTCAGTAATCCAGTTTTAATTAGAGAGACTTACTGCTCTTCACAGAAGTATGCTTTAACTTTTATCTCTGGGATAGATGCATGAAAATGTTTTTAGCTATGTCTCATCTAAATTTGGGGTGGCTTTTTTCTGTGATTCTTCCACTCAAAATAATTGCATTGGCACCCAGCAAATGCAAAAGAGGATATGCTGAAAAAGTTGGATGGAACATGAGAAACTATTATTCTGCATCCAATTTCCCATAATAGCTCCAAGAGCAAGCCAAGGAATAATGTCCAAAAAACCACCATAACTTACAGAAAGTGCAAGACATTTTGATAAGATGTCTATTTTGGTAATAAAATAGAACAGGAATATTTATATTAAAAATATATATACCATGTAACATTGCTTCAAGAGAAAATAATCTACTTAAATTTTCAATACTTTTTTGAAAAACAGGTTTGCATCCTTGCCTTGGTGAGAAATCCTAATGGTGGGAATTTTTTTTCAGCAGTTACAGTATTTTACACAGAAAACTAAGCATGGCCATTCTGAACAAAATAAAAAATATGGGAGCCCCAGGTATTGTTCTGACAGTGGTCAAGAGCAGATACTGAGGGAAAAATTTAAGAATAGAGGGAATATTCAGGACTTTATCCTAAGAATTTTCTCTCATTTTTTACCAGTTTACTACTCAAGGATTTCCTGAAAGAGAAGTTGTGTCTTTGTGTTTAACACTTTTCAGGTATTTTTATCCCAAGAATGCTTCCAGTTGCTTTTGAAATCCAGAAACTGAATTTTGAACTCAAAATTATATCAAATCTAATGCAGCGGAAATATCAAAACCCTGTTCATATACACAAAGCTTAAAAATTGTATCAAAGAAAGTACAACATGTGGGCTTCTTCTACAAAATACATATAAAAACTGAAATGAAAATTCAAAAATTAGTATCAGAGATGTTGGAAGAGAAAATTGTATAGGGCAGACAGTTCTAATGCTCAGTATAATAGTACCTTATCAGGCTTGGATACTATTAGCAGACCATATTCTCCAAAAAAGCGATTTTTTTTGTAAGGTGCAATCACACAAGAGATGTGGTTCTAATTACCAAGAAACCAAAAGACCTCGATTTTACATCTGCCTGAAAAACAGCACACAGAGTAATTATGCTGAGGTAATTATTTATTATGGACTCAGCAATCTGACACTTACTGATTCACCCACATCATTTTTATTGTAGTGCCCACATTTTCCTTTGAGATGCCAATCGAGAGGCTTGATTTCAACTTCATTAAGGCAATGGAAATGTTTAAGATAACTTTAAAGTAGTACACAACAGAATTTGCACTTTATTCAAGCTCAGGATTTAGTCAGAGAGATCCTAAAATAAGTAAGGGTGGTAATTAATCTGTACCTCACCGTATGCCTATTCCCGGTACATAACTATAGCAAGGTTCCAGGAAGCAAGACCCATGGGGACATGGTGGTTCTTCCAAAACTTTTCTTGGTTCTGTGCAACTGATTTGCTTGTCCACATCCTCTGTCCTTTTTATTTTGAAAGATGTGTCAAGACCAAAGCCCTAGGGGACATGGCTGCAGATCTGGCTGGCAATGATTCCTGGAATAGCCACTGGTGCACAAGTGAAGGAAAACAGGGACTGGCCAGGAAATTAGAGTTGTTTTTATTAGGACTTTATTCACCCCAATCCACCAAGCAGTTCTTCTCATATGTATTTAATTACAAACTCAGAAGTAATTGAGGGAAAGTGTTAGACTTTGTTTCTTTTGTGTATATCTAGGAAACAACCAGATACCTCAGAAAAGTAATTTATTATTGGTGCATAGAGTTAGCAGAGTTTTACTCATGCTCCAAAACACCAGGTGCATGCAATTTTTAAGTGAATGTCTACAAGCATATTTACTATGCAGGATTACAATACCCCTCCTGCAAGCAAATTTGAAATTTACATTCAGAAAATTAAAAATCTATGGAAAACTTAACCTGAAGTTTATTAAGCAAACAGACTGCCACTCCCATCATAAACTGGAATTAGTACTACCAAGTTTTATATATTTGTACAATTCAGTCAGAAATTCCCCGGGCTCCCTCTCAGCAGAATGAACAGGAAACAGCAAAACATGGCGTGGTTTAATTCATGCCAGGATGGAGACCTACACAAAAGACATTAGGCTCAGACATATATGTTATCTCCACCAGTGATCAATGTGTAAATTGAAGTAATCTTCCTGTAAGTGCCTGTATTGAATAGTGCTTTCTATTCACATGCACTTCTGTGTATCTAAAAAAATGTTGTTATTATTAACTTGGATTGTGTTCTAAATAGCTTTGATGCAAAACAACTCTTTCAGTCCACACAGATTTCACTAGGCTTCTTTTGCAAATCCATTAAGTAGACAATACATATTTTTAAGGGCCAGGAATGTTTTCCTTCACAGATCATGGAAAGAAAACAATGTTTTGCTGACTTTGGACAATATAACATTCAAGAAAATCTTCATGTCTATATTGAAGAGGAAGAAAAAAATAAGATAACCTTGGAATTTAACCATATCACTACAGAAAGGATGCAACAACTCACAGGCCAATACTTGGAAAGGAAAAACATCCTTGTATAGATACATGTGAGGGTTAAATCTAACTCATTGTGTCTTGGCTACTTCGTTCTCAAAGTACACTTCCTTTTCTCTGAGATAAGAACAACTTCTCTTCCTTCTGTTATTCTCTAATGGTAATATTTGTCAATACTCTGTGCTCTTGTGATTATTCATTACCAGAAGAAAAAAGATTGATAGAACCAGAAAATTTAGTGTAGCACAACATTTTTGAGATTAATTTATTAAAGAGTACAGACACTCTACAAAGCAAATTACCATTTGTGTCATTATTATTGCAAATTAATACTTAGTATAACTTAATGAGCAATTATTTACACTCAGCATATTTGGGGCTAGGCCAAGGTTCAGGCTGCAGTAGCTCCCAAGTGTCAGTCTGAGATTTGACAAGCGCGCCATCCCACACGCTGTAGAATGGCTGTGGTCATGCTGCTACTCAGCACTCCTCAAGCTCAGCTTCATCCACATGCTTTGAATTACACAAAAGTGAAAAGGTGGCATATAAAACAGATTTCACGCCTGGCAAGTGAATTTTGATGATTGAAACTAGTAACTGGTAGATTGTTGGGAAAGGACGGAGCTGGAGATAAGGATGCCCAGGCTAAACAAATGTTTCTAACTAGGTTTGTTCTAATCAGTCTGTGAGGTACTGAAAGACTATTGTATGCCTGCACAGAACAAATGGAGAGGTAAATTTAAAACTTGTTAGCACTAATTATCAAGTAAGATTCTTAACCAAGTCACATCTTTAGCAATTCTATGCTTTCTGTCTACATACTTTTTCTGTATTCCCAAGTCAGTTATTTAAGAATGTTTATGAACCCTATATCCGTTGTTTAAAACATCAGGAACTTGTTTTGAGTCCAAACTCTTCTACTGGCACATTATGATCAAAGTCATGATTTCATTAAATGTTAGCTTATCAAAAAGCAAACCCACTTTAGCAATATCTTGTTATGAAGTTTGAAACTAGAACTTCTCTATCCGTTTGTAATACCTAGATATAAACAATTTAAACAAAATTTTAAGCAAATTTAAACAATTTTTTTTAACAAATTAAAAAATTTTAAGTTAGTTGCCTTTGATAACCGGAAACAGACATAGGATTTATTTTATTGTCTTTACATGTCTATCATGTAGGTGTGTATGTATGAACAATTGTTCCTGGGCTCCCCTCAAGAGATAATGACACTTTAGAAGTGATTCAGGTCATATTATCTAAAATAAATCTTAGGACAAACCATCTCACCCACAGACATTGCATTATAGACCTCTAACTGTAATAATCCCAACACAAATCCCTTCATCCAGCAGCAATGGCACAGAGCAAGATATGCACTTGTGTCCCTTATTTTAATTGTGTCTCTCAGACAATGGTTCCATATGCCACCCTCTTATGAGGGGACTGCATCACTTTTGTAAAGTCCACTCATAACAAAGAAGCTCAGAACAGAAAAGAATCCAGTCCATTCATCATCCATATAGTCAAAGCCTATCTTTGTACTTAATGCTGGTGAAAACAGGAATGTGTGTTTTAACACTGTAATTACACAACAGATACATTAGAAGGCTGTGAGTTTCTTCCAGAGATTTTTTTTTTTGCCTGCAGTATTAGTTAAATATTCATAATGATCTTTAACTGAGTATTTTGCTCTTTCAATGACTTACTAATGTAAATGAAAAATCTAAGCTTCTCTCTTAACCTCATTCCATTTTTTAGGGTTGCCCACATTGCAGACTTCCAGCTTTTATTCAGGGTTTGTTAAAACTGATGTTTACCTAACATACCAGCAAATGAAGCACCAAAAAAAATTCTAACCACTTCGGAAACTATTTACCCTGACATTAGATTCAGCCTTTGCAAAAGATCCAGTCCTCAAATAACTGGGGAGAAGGATATAAAAATTAATTACATGGAAAAGTCATCCAAAAACTAATTCATCCCTTTTCCAGAAATATCCCAGATGCACAAAGAAAACCACATCTCTGTAGCAATTCAGAAAAAAAAGACCAACAAGCCACCAAACCAATAAGCATAGAAATCAATCCATACAGCCCATTTTCCTTGCACAGTGTATTGCACTTTATAGCAACTGAGAGCTACATTTAGTACCCAGTAGAAATGTCATAACCAGTTCATAAGACCTTTAAGATTCACAGGAGCTGGCTGTGGCCAGCTTCTTTCAAATTAGATTAGTCCAACCTAATTTTCTATTCATGTTACATACAGTTATTTGAGGTGGAAGGCTATCAGCTCAGGGCAGACAAACAAGACTCTGAGCTTCAGCCCTTGCTCTTCAAAAGAACATGTGCAACTTCTGTCCTTTTGCCCATGTGTCATTGGGCACCCAGCTTCTAAATATCACACTAAGTGACGTCAGTGAATGTGTAAACATGCAGGAACTTTGGGAATACTAAAGCAGCCCCAGCCCACCATCCCAGGGAAATCTGTGTGTCTGTGACCAAACTGGTATTTATCATTTCCTGAGCTCCATGCTGGCAGCCAGCCAGCAGAGTGTGTACATTGAAATTAGAATAGATTGGGAGACAGGACTTTGTTCCAAATTGATCTGGATGACGATAGCAATTTTGAAGGCAACTCCACATTTTTAAAGGTTCATTGTGAATACCCATAAAGGAGAGGGGAGAAATATTTAGGAAAATAACAGGAAGGAAATCTAATGGCAGGAGATATACTTTTTCTGTTATTTTTATTTTATTCTTTTACACCATTATTTTATTGTCATCAACAGAGGAGCTAGAGCTTGCTAGCATCACATAGATTAATGCATGGAGCAGGAATGGAGAAAATGCTATTTCTAGTCATCTGTTTATTATTTAGTAATTTTTCCTACTGAAAGTGCCCTCACTGCAAAGACCAAATGATTTTATCAATTGTGTCAGTTCTGGCATGGAAAAAAAAATTACTGTTAATAGGAGTAATCCAGCTTTGCCATGTGGTTGAGAGGTATTCACTCATCAGTTTACTCTTGAGTTTTACTCTACTCCTTGAAAATAGTAGGTGGACTTACAACACCACCATAGCTTATTTTTTCCTGCAACATTCCATATCAGCTGTATAAAGCAGGATATTTTAACAAATGTGTGTGCTATTTTTTGTTGCTCATACTCTTCTGTAAAATGATTTGTGAAGTGGTAAGTCAAAATCAATAAAGATGTCAAGAATCAGCATTAATTTCATCAGCCTACCAGAAGCACTGATAATTTTTTTATGCTTTGAATATTTGCCAGAAGAAAGACAGACCAGGCACAAGAGTATTCAGTGTGCAACAGCTTGAAAACAAGATTCAATACAATGGAAAGCACAAAACTCACGAGCTATACATACTTTTAAATAATTATATCAGGAACTGACCTTGTGGCACTATTTTTTCATTCCTTATGATTCTGTATGGAAGACAAGATAAAACTAAAGGGGGTCATTTTCTTTTCACCAAGCACCAGAATTCTGTGCATAAAGTCCTCAGTGATGTTCCCAAACTGCTGTCTTTACATCATCTGGACAGCCCCATGTTGTAAAAGTTATGATGGTTAGAGAATGGCTGCTATTCTGAATGTTGCATATACAGATTTTTCACCTCAGATTGGACCACCAATAAGAATAGAGTACCTGGTATATCTCAACCATACGTCAAGGACATCTTGAGAACAAGATTGATACCTATGACTAGCTGACTTGAATATATTCTAGCCAAAAGCAACATATCCATTCACCAAGTGATATCTTTGGCCACCATTTCATAGGACTCATGGTGAGTTATATCTTGCTTCAAATGTAAGTAAATTCTGTAGGACTGTGTGTGTCTTAAAATACATTAAGTGTTTTTAACATATAGCCTTCAGACATAATTTTTATGCAATCAGGGAAGAAGAAAATTTGGAGAAAACTCTGTTCTCTTCATATCAATAACATTTCTGTTTGATGCCAAAACAAATAGCCATTTCTATGGCCCTTTGCTGATATCCATGAGCACTTAAAATTTTTTCAGTCAAAAGGATTGAGTGCTTCACCTCCTTCTCCTTCAGAGCACCACAGAGCTGGCCTCTCATACCTAAAGCCATCCAAGGCATCCTCTAAACCTTTGGAACAATAATGTCAGGACCCAAAAAATTCAAAGGAAACTGCTTCCAAAAAACTAGAATCCTCTTTAGCATGGACAGCTGTGTCTCAGTGGAGCTCAGCTTGCCTTCCTCCTTGTAGCACACAAATGTTCATTGCCTTTGATCTGCCTCCCCTTGCAGCTGCTCAGCAGAAGAATTAGGGGCTCCAAAAGGATGTGATACAGCTCTGAGCTTTATTGATGCCTGGCCTGACTTGTCCTAGTTTCCAGAAATGATCTGGCTAGTCTGAAAGGCAGGACACAATATCCCCTTTCTCTGTCTTTACTGTGTCAATGCTAAGCCATAAATCTCAGTGGACCTCTGACTCAGCTGAGATCCTCAGAAGAGGAATTTCTTACAGACTCGGCAGAAACATAAAATCCTGTTGAGGGGACATCACAGACTCTTCTGTGAGGAGATGCACACAAGAAAAACCCCTTAAGACAACAGTGTTTTAAACAGATGCTTTCCACAGATTCCTATAGAATCAAGGGAGGCAGAATCAAACTGATTTGTTCTAAAGCTTTGCGCTGTTACAGTTAGGATATTTTAAAACAGAGATTTCCAGGTAGGGAGCTAACTACACATGACTGAATGCCTGTTAGGCTGCTACAACACTTTTCACAGAGACAGAGCTTGCTGCCTACCACAGATGGAGTCTCTTTTCTTCTGTTCTGTGACTTTGGGCCATACTGGCTTACTATGTAACACCATAGATAGAGAAGAGAGAAGAAAAAAGGCTGTAAATAGCAAATCTTCCCTCATGAGCCACTGAGCTCTCTTTACAGCAAAATAGCTGAATGGCATATACACATTTTCAGGAATCCATCCCATCTGTTTTCTTAAGTCCTTTGTAGGAACCTGAAATATGCATGTTGCCAAAATATTCACCGCATTCCACAAGGACGTGGTGGGTACCACACCAGGTTCCCAGTGGTAAAGGATAAAGTACTGTTAATGACAAGTGTGTACCTCTCTTTCTTGTCTGGCAACAAGAAAATTGTGTTAACTTTAGTCTCTGCAAGTTAAATATGCCCCATTTACTTCTGGTAGATGGAATATGCCAAAGACATACCACAGGACCACCAATAAGAATAAAATTCTTATTTATAGTACAGCTTACTACAGGCAAGTTAAACTATGATGCTGTCAGCACCTTCAACATAGCAGTCTTCTTTGGTGGGCTGGGCTGGCTTTCTTCTGTTCTGTCTGGTAAAAACCATCAAGCATATTTTTATCTTTCTTTAAAGCAGCATTTACATTCCAGTACCTGTAACACTTTTACTAAGCATGCTTAACTACTCAGTCAATTTTTACAAGTGGTCTCTGAAGTTTGGGGGGCATGATTTTGTTACAGACACCAAGAAGAAATGTAGGAAGAGAATATTCCAAAGTATATTTTGTTTCTTTTCTGTTGCTGTCTGGTTGCTGAAATAAATAAGGCTTATATGATGCTAATGTCTATCTGTTACTTCCTTTAATAATTTCTGAATCCACTGCTGATTTTCTACCAACTTTGGTGCATGGCAAGAAGAAACTCAATGACAGCCTCACTGAGGAAAAGGTTAAAATGAGATGTCATATTTCATTTGTCGTAACAGATGCTTAATATGACCTCAGCTTTAACACAAAATTACACAGGAAAACAGGTTTGAATACTACTGCTGCTTACCAACTTGGTCTCAATGGTATAAGAGAAATCTGTATTTTTATGTACAAAATATCATCTGTAGGAAGGGTAGCATTGTCTCACATACCTTCACATAAGCTTTTTGTGTCTGTTTGAATTAACAGCAGAATAAAAACTCTGCTGTGTTATGTAGCTTCTACTTGACTTTGGCTTTCATGAACAAAACTTCAAGCAGCCCTAAATCACTTTAATAACTTATCAGCTAAGTGATTTCTGAGTACTTATATGCATCTTAAGTTGCTTTTACAGACTTTGAACAACAAAATAAATTCCCATTGAAAGAGCTGGAATAAAATGCAAAATAAAGATGGCAACCAATTAAGTTTTGTAAACAATCCCTAGCTAATGATCCCTTAAATAAGCATTACCTCTTTTTTCTGTATTCAAACTGCCCATTGGCTCACTGAAGTTTTCATTCAGAATTCAAAACTATTTTAATTATCTTTTTTTATAAGCTGTGGCATAAAGTGGTTTACTGAGGACATCAGATATTCAAAATTTAAACTACACTGTAGCTTTATTGTATGAATGATACACATCTTACCTCATTCTTCTCCCTTGAGAATGATCTAATTACCACCATGATACCTGTTCAGTACATATATATATTTCTTAGGATATTTTTAGATTTTTAGGAATTTTACTAGATCAAAAATATTTTTATTTAAAATTTGATGATCAAAAGTATATCTCAACATCTGCTTGAAAGCAACTGAGTCTAAGAAATTTCGTAAATGTTGGTGGGAAACAAATCTCACACAATTATTATTGTGCAAGGACGATAAAACAGTAGAAACTTTCACTTTGATAATATGTGAATTTATTTATGGACTCTTTTACAGTAAGCAGGTCACACGACATGTTTAAACAACTTCTTAAAGCTGTTCTTCAAATATAAAAGTTTAATATGGGAAAACATAGTTTATTCAATCCCTTGTTCATCAATCTCAAATCCTGTTGATACCTCTCTGTTCCTCTCTCCCTCCATAGCTGGTACTGCTCTCCTTGCTGATGGCTTCCCTCAAATATTAACCTAGCTGTCCTTTGATGCAAGATTACACAATGGCAGGAGACACAAAATCTGAAGTGTTACATGAAGATGTATATTAGTTTTGCATTAGAAAGTTTCCTCCCTTTGAAGTTCTAAGGAAACTACAATTTCCTTTCTCCTGCTGTAAGATATATATATTCACACGCAGTTAAATACATTTCCCATAACAATTCATTTCCCAGGCCTAACCAATACTTAGGTGCAGTTCAAAGAGTGCCTTTGATCTGCACACAGTTCCTCTAAAAATCTTTATCCTTCCATTGAGGTGACGAGGAATCCTACCAAGAAATAGCTTCCTGCATCTAATTAATTGAGACCATGCAACACTTTCAAGCAATACCTTATTAACATTTACATTTGAAAAGCCCACATCAGTAATTATTTGCATAAAGTAGAATACTGTGCTTGGGTAAACCAATAGAGGAGGGAGTTTTAAAATCATGAATTCAATACTGTACATCAAATAAAACCTTGTTTACCACTTTGTATCAAATTACACCCCACAACAGTAGTGACTACACTTGGGAGCCAGCCATTTATCATGTTAAAAACAAGGACTTTTGAGGCCAATGATCTATAGTAGCTCTATATAAAAAGTGGTTGTATTTTTATGCCTTTGCTAAGTTTTGTGGTTAAGTGGCTCACCTCGTAAGCACTACCCAATGTAAGCCATACAGAGTGAGTATTTATGCAAAGCATCCCACTGAATTTAGTGAGGCTATTCGTGTATGCTCTCAAAAATGAAAGTGTGGTTCATACAGCATAGCCCTCAGCATGTGTCTGAGACTGCACAAAGCTCCAAACGCAGTGGCCCTGCAATCTGCTGGCTGAGGCTTGCGGGGGAGACAAGCAGCAAGCAGTAAATTAGAGCAGCGATTCAGAGCTGTGCCATCATCACTTACAAGTACTTATAAATTGTTTATCCTCCCCCTTCATGCTGTAGCTATAGGCTTTCTTGTTCCTACATCTGCTAAATATGACTGCTCCGCTTACTTACCAATCTCCCAGGAAGGCAGCAAGGCTCACTTACAGCTTACATCAGATGCCAAGGGGTAAAGCATCAGCTTTGTACTGTGCACTGTCATCTCTCTTAATTTTGATTGCTTTTCTTTTACCTGAATTTAATCTGATTACAGGCAAATGTAGGTTTAAGGGCAAGCTAACAAAGTTGAACTTTTCCTTCCCTGTGGATGTGAGTATAACAAAATAGAAATGCAGGAGAGGCATAAGATGCTCTTAAGTGGCCTGGGTTTTATTCACATACCCCCTTTGGCTTCTCATCACAGCACCCTCCTTTGGCTTGCCACAAGACACCCCTTTCCAGAAGCAGCTACACAGAACAATAGCAAATGAGAGCGGCACATGCTAATTCACCAATAAGCCAGTCACCTGAAATAATGTGCTGGTCTGGTTTGAGACCATGTCACTCACACACTGTCACTGCAGTAAGTTGCAGTAGCTGCTGCCCAGGGCCACTGCAGTGTCTTCACCTCCATATGGAGGTGAGAGCCTGGATCAGCTATGGATCAGCATAATCCTACCACCTGGTTAACAAGAATAAATGGGAAAAAATAAAATAAAAACTTGTTCTTATAGACTCCTTTTCATCTAATAAGCACACTGTTCTTTTGAGTGCATGTTATTCCGAGTGTCCCCATGGCAATTTGATCATCTAAGATGTAGAAGGGATTGGCTAAGTCAGTCCAACTAAAGAGCCTGTGGAATTAGGATCTGTGTCACCTTTACTCACAGCCTTTTTGCTTTGACCACTAGATGATGTTGATGACTGGATACTTTGAGGTTATATTAAAGCTTGTTCAGACACACATTTCCAGGCAATATCACAGATATCTCTTTTCTTTAAAATTGACTGCAATTGAAATCCTACAATAAACTCCATTTAATATATTGCCAAACTGACATATAGCTTCAAATTCAGTCTATGAAGTGTCATCTTTTTAAGAGCAGAAACCCTTCTGTCACTGAGAAAGACCTGAAAAGCTCTTGCAGTCTCATAGGGAGTATTAACCACTGATGAGGATCTGTCTTAATGCACAAGAGAACAAGGGTCAGAGTAGTTCGACAAGAAGCGTGAGGGCTTAGCAGCAGGAAAAATCCTTCTAAAAGCCTAGGGTATAAACATGATTAGAAGGGAAATTTATAATTTTGACCAGCAAATTTCAAGCAAGCCAGCCAAGCTGCAAGGGGATTTTAATGACATTTTCTCTTGCTACCAAGGATGCTGTGCCAGAAACCCTCAGACCTGCCTGCAGTCATATTACTATACTTGCAAACCATACTGCCCCAAAGATAGGACAGTCTATTTCCGTCACAGATTAAGTGACCTCTGCACTTTTTGCATCTAGCTGTGGAGAAAGCTGCAGGTGGAGGAATGTTCATCCCTTGGTTAAGCTAAACCTTTGTTTGCTGTGTTCACATGAATAACTTATAGGGCCTTGGCATCATGAAAGCAGCACTGACACAGTTGACATGACAGCACTATAGACTGAATCCCGATCTGCCCTCAGAGGAGAAGATGGGATGTTTGCTCGTTTCACATTTCACCAAGTCGAGCTGTTCAACTATTTATAAGATGAATAGAAATTTCCACTGCTTCAGCTGACACACCTGCCTTTACCTAGCAACTGCTCAAAGGGAGCCAGCTGAGACAGAGGAGGCTTTGAGAGGCACAGCCCAGAGGGGAGCCTGCTGCTGCCACCCCTGCCAGCCCTCTCTGTGCCACCAGCTCTAGCCTCTTGGCAAGACAGCAGCCCTTTCCACTCACCTCAAAAGTTATTTATACCGAGCACAGCTCAGGAGAGGAAGTGCCTTCCTGGGCAGTGAGTGGCGTGAGAGCAGCAGGGAGCTCTGCAGGGGGCTCAGGCGTGGGGAGACTGCCCTGCCCAGCTTGGGGTGGCCACCGTGGTGATATGAAGCAACCTTTCCAATGGCATGGTGTCCCATCCATCCTGCTGCAATGCAGTCCTGGATATCCCTCATGACCCCTTCAGGGTGCCTGGGATCTCTGACAGTGCAGGGAGCCCACGTGGCACCAATCACTGTACATTTTCATCCAGCTTCAGGCCTGTGGGAATGCAACCACCACCTCCTTGTCTTTTGCTAGTTTTGACACAAACATGTGAGGGTGAGGAAGACCACTCAAGCCGAGGCATTTGTCCAGAACTTGTTTTGCTGATGAATTGCAACCTGGCCCATATGTAGTGCCTGCAGTCACTAAGATTTCACATTTGACTCACATATCTGTAGGGTCTCTCAAATAGCCTGTTTCCACCAGACTGCCAGAGGCAGAAAATACAGAGTCCCATTGCATTATCACATTTCTGTGAAGCATGTCTGGCGGCTCCAGCCACCACAGGGTGATCTTCTAAAGAGGTCTCCTAGGAGTAAAAAGCCATTTTAACAGGGATTAAAATATAGATGAGCTAGTGAAGACAGGGAATAATGCATGAAAAATGGCACTTTCCTACTTTAATGCTGTAACTGTGGAGAGTAACTGATAGAATTCTGTGGTAACGGGCCCAGAGACGGACTAGTTAGAAGACCCACTTTTACAGAAATACTGAATCTAGTCCTAGCCAGGAATAAAGTACCATCATCCTGGGGACTTCAGACACACAAAAACTGAGGAAGGAAGAGGCTGTACATGGGATGCTGCAGCCCTGTTTAAGACAGGACTAGGCAAGGACATTGAACAGACAAAGAGGGGGTGGCAGCAAGAGGAACATGTGCCAGCACAGATTCATCATGCATGCTGTTGCCAGGCTAAGAAAAAAGAAATTAAAAGGTATCCCCAAACAAATTGCATTTACTAAGTGTTCCTTCCTCAGCCTATAATCAGCAGAAGGGATAGGGATGCATCCAATGGCAGTGCCCCAAGCCAGCCAGGAATACAGGCTGGGGTATCTGGGGAGTTGGCTCCCTCTCAGCAGGGAGAGGGGCTCTTGAAAGGCAGTTTTCTTTACTCTGATACCTTAAATGTTTACACACTAGCATTTGATTTGAGGTTTGAGAGAGGGAGGACTCTAAATATGACATACTCTTGTTGTTCGCAATATCATACTGTGTGGCAGCTTTAAAAAAAGAATATTTGACTACATGGTTTTGAAGCTGAGGATGAAAAGACCATAATTGCTATGGCAAATGTGAATTGAGTTTGTGAAGGAAGAAGTTTACCAAACAGCAGGAAAGAAGATAAAGTAGGGTAAGTTTTACGCTTAAAATTAGATTGACCTGAGTCGAGATTATAAATGTTAGAATAAAAGTAAATGTCGTTTGGAAAGGGGAGGGAAAAGGTGTTTCCAGGAGACATGCTTCAGTTTCAAAATATCTTGTACCTTTTGCAAAGAAACAGACTGTGACCGAAATATTCAACAGCTTTTCTTCCTTGTGTTTGACACATGCTCTCCCATGTAGAGCTGAGATCAGATGTGAGGGAGGGCAGGGGAGGAGGTTCCCAACACCAAGTGAAGCTGAATCAACCAAGTAATTCCCTTTGTATTTCAGTAATCTCAGACAGAGATTGATGGTAATCTTCAGGATATTTCTTTTCTCCTTTCCCTTCCCTTCCCTTCCCTTCCCTTCCCTTCCCCGTTCTTCCTCCCCAGCCCTAGCAGTGCTGTTCATCTTGGTAACAAGCTCTTAAAGCTGTTAAAGCTGTTTGCTGGAGCTCTGGGTGCTCTCTTTAAAACTGAAAATCATTCTGCCATCATCTACCTTAGTTTAACACCCACCCACTTAGGAAATCTGAAAGCTGTGTATCTTGTCAGAGGCTGCTAATGCTGATAATTTTCCTACCTTAACAGAATATGAAAGCAGATTTTCTGCAGATTCCTGAGCTATAGCACATTCTGCTGCATTTCCCGTACATATTCCAATGTCTGTTTTCCATGGTTAAAAATAAAAAAGTCTGATTCAACACTCTCTCATTTCATTAGTACATGACTGAGATATCATTGGTTTTTACCTACATAATATAATCTTTGCCTACTAAGTCTTATTGTGAATCTTTCCCTGTTTCTTGGCAGGCTAAATTGCCCTCTCTAACTACAACCATACCATTTCCCAAACCCAGACTAGCAGAGCTACAAATATCCTGGATCTCTGTAGCTTGCAATGGAGACATACCTGAGTGTGGTGCACAGCCACTGTTAGATATACTATCCAGTGGCCATGGGTCTCACATAACGGCCTACCTAAGCACTGTTAATGCTTCACCTATCAAATTAAGGTAATTGCTGAGTTATCAGTTGCTTTAATTGCACACTAGACTTTAACTTGTTCTAACACTAGGAAAATAATTCTAAGGTGCCAAGTTTAGTACCTCCCCAATATTATCACCTGGAAGCAGAGAGATACAACGCTCTTAGAAAGTTTTCTCTCAAAGCTGGATAATTCCTTCCACAAGGCATCCCAAGAGGATATAGAAACACATGTAGTGAAGCTGATTTGTAGTTGCACAAGTGTCTTGCCGGTGAACCCTGGCTTAAAAAAGGGACTTTTAAAAAAGCAAAAAAAAAGGGAATATTTCTATGAAACCAGTTCCAGCCATCATAGAATCTATTTGAATCTAGGATGGCCAAAACTGCTTTTCTAGAAATGAGTCTTAGATAAATTTAGCTCACTGTATAGAGGATAGTGTGTCCAAGGGGAAAGAGGATGCAGGCGAGGAGCAGGAGTTTGCTCTGCTGGTGACACACTGATCCCCAGATGCAATAGAACCATAGAATAACAGGCTGGAAGGGGACAGAGAAAGCAGACTGTGCTTCATCTCAGAAAAATTCAGAATTCTACAGGAATAAAGGAGGCAGGCAGGCTTTGGCACAGCTTCAGAAAAGCCTCAAAATGGCCTTACAAAACCAGTTGGGCCTATATGTCTTTCCTGCCTGATCTTGATTCAAAGCAGTGAATCTTGCCCAAGAACCAGAGCATGGGGCCAATAAAATATATTATGCAATAAAGGGCTGCACTACATTTACTGTATAGAAAGAGATTAAAATATTTCAAGGATTTGATTGAGACATCTTTAGCAGCCCTTACATTATAAATATCTCCAGTACCAGGAAAACAGCACATTTGACTATAAGGCAGAAGACATCACATTGGGAGCCACGTGTGCTGCTCACAACACAGCCAGGGTCTGTACTAAGGCAAGAAAGGGGAGAAGAATTTGGAAAATGTTGATCAGAGGTCATAGAACATAAAATGATGACTAAAACAATAAAATGACCAGATGAAACACAATAGCATAGGAATGGTTTAATCTTTCCAAAAGGTTTAGTTAATTTAAGAGGTAACTAAGACTCAAGTGTCCCTTGGGAACTAACATTGTAATACTCCATTCCATGCACTATGACTGAGACAAGATCTAAGGAGGTCATGAGCAGCATAATAGGAAAGATCTTATTTTAAACCTTAGCCACTGGTGGAAATAAAACTCATTTTTTCCTCTGTGCAATGTTTATTTATAATGAGAGTTTTTTGGTTTTTTTTACCTAATTTCCACTAATATTGCCTCACTGTTGTAATAGCATGGACCACTCTTTCCTTCCCTGGTGACTTCATTTAAGCAGAATTATTTAAGCTTTATGAATAGGTTTGATGTGGTGAATCTTTTTCTTGATCAAAAAAGACAAAGCTACTGAGCATACAGGCTTGGGAAATGCATACAGGTTGGGGAGGACTAGCATTGCTCCATAAAAGTGCAGGTAACCAAAAGGAAGATGAATGGCTGGCAGAGGAACAACTGTTACTCTGTTGTAACTGTTAGTCCCCTTTCATTGTTTCTGTCATGCCAAATATGCTGCAGCATAGTACTAACCAAATGCACAGTAGTCCCATCACTGGACTTCCTAAATAAGGAAGATTTAAGGGTGGAATAAATGGTCATAAAATAGTCCAAGCTTTCTGGCATTCAGATCAGTCTTTCTTACTTTTGTACAGATAGCTGTGAGGAGCTTTTATAAAGACAGTGAGATAAATGAGGAAATAATTAGGCTCAGATTTTCATACCTGCAGATGTTAAAACCATCCAGAAAATCACTGTGAACTAAACTGTGGCATTTAGAATATCAGCTGAAGACTCACATGGCTGAGGAAACCAGAACAACTAGTTTGCTGCATAGTCTGTGTAGCATAGGCATGAGATCTGAAAAGCTAATGGAGTTTCTACACTAGTAGTAACATGCCAGCCAAGCTGGATCTGTGACAGCCATGGTGGTACCCTGCCCTGACCCCATGAGGACTCCACAGCTGTCAAAAAATGGCACCAACTTGTCTTAAAACTGAGCATGAGAACAACATTACCTGAAGGGAGATATTCACTCCTCCTACTTCCCACCCTCTCTTGCCATCTGTGCTTGAATTTGCTGGAAGTGAGATGATCTCAGGAGGATATTATCTGCCTTCCATCCCAAGCTAGTTGCTGCTGACTGCACTGTACTAAGTGTGCACTAGTCCCAGACTGTCCTAGCTCATGGATCTCCTTGATCTATCACAAGCTGTAGATACACCCTAAATATCCCTAAACTTGCACCATCCCTTTGATGCTGGTAGAGCTACACTCACAAACTCATCAAGGATTGAACATTGAGTCCATGGAAGAGTAAATAATTCCAAACCTGCAGTTAAGGTCTAAAACTGCACAAGTAATTTTCCTGTCCAAAATGAATTCTCTACTTTGCTCACAGGGCTGCATGCTCACTGTGAAGTACTGAAGAACAATGCCAGGGCTGAGAGGACATACCTGTCAAATGCCATTAGATGTGCTCTGAAATGCTGACAAATCAGAAAACCACACAATTATAATTTTGATATTTGGTCACTGACAGAAGAAAACATGTATCCTGGCAAATTTCACTTTTGTATAAGCAATCCCTTCAGCTAAGTCTCCTTCATGCCCCAAATCCCTACTTACTTTAATAGAGTGTTTTGGAGTGCCTTGGTTCTCTCTGCACCTAGCTGGAGCCAGGCTGTTGAACCACAATGTACCCATTTTTCTAAATTAAAAGGCTTCTGGTCATCATCATTGTATTCAGCCACTGCTTATTCCTTTATCCCCGTGGGATAGACATTGGGCTTTTGTTTGGTTGGGATTCTTTTCTCCAGGGATTGAACAAACGCACTCAAATGATAAGTACTATTATTTCCCCAGAGAAATCCTATCATAACATTATTATTTTCTTTTCTAGAGAGAATCTACTGGTCCTCCAGGTTATCCTCTCCTCACCCTACCTACTTCTACAAGTTTTTTACCAATTGTTTGACTCCATGCATTTACCTCTAAAGCCCTCCAAGGACAAAAGATTGGCAGCTACTTGAGCATAAAGGTAGTTTAACTTTCCACGCAAGAGCAAAAATGGAGATGAAAATAAGATCAGCAAAAGCACTGCAGCTCCATTTTCCTAATGAAGCAGAACTCTCACACCGAGCTAGGCTTACACACTGTAATCAAGCACACTTCTCACAACACTGGGGTTATGAAGAGCCCTGTGCAGAGTAAGGTAATTATCAGCTGCCACGGCTCAGAAGG
This sequence comes from Zosterops lateralis, assembly GCF_965231275.1. Taxonomy (NCBI): domain Eukaryota; kingdom Metazoa; phylum Chordata; class Aves; order Passeriformes; family Zosteropidae; genus Zosterops; species Zosterops lateralis. Next base: position 31,073,793 of record NC_139765.1, read on the forward strand.
GCTCTTCCTCTTCATTTTGCTCAGTTGTCAGCTTATATTAAGGAAGAAAATTATGAAAACCCTGCATTTTCAGAAGCATCTGTAGCACAAAAAAGACATGCAGTACGTATGTATCCACTTCCCTCTAACCCCTTCCCCCTGCCCACCCCCACCTCCTTCAAAAAAAAAAAAAAAAAAAAAAAGAATGGAGGAGAGAGGAGGATCAGAAGATCAAATATTATTATGCTGGTCATCTTTGTGAAACATGTTTTTGCAAGGATGAGTCAAACCTAGTTTTCAATCCAATTTCTGAAGGACTGTATTGTGAAAATTACTTCATATGTGATCAATAGCATTGGCTAATTTGAAGTATTTTGAGAAGGGCTTCCCTGGTACTGAAAGACAGGAACAGGTGACAGTCTAGAGGACAATGAAACTGCTGAGGACATAAACTGAGGGAGAGTAAGATAAATCTCTGACTTCCTCATATGAACGAATGTTAGTACAGATATAGGGGTGTGGTTTATTTAGGTAGTAATAGTAATACAGGGTTATTTTCTCCTATCCAAATGTACAGAAAGTGCTTTGTGAAGAGTTTGTTTGGAAACCCTTGTGGGACCGCAGGACCTAAGACAGAGTAAAGCTTTGATATCTCTATGTATACAAATGTCCAGGCACAGCATACCATAAAACCTAGCCAGGCAGTGCACATGAGCAAAAGGAAATATTGAGAAGTCAGAAAATTACACTAAGCAAGTAGTTCTAGAATAATGAGTTACATTCAGTCCAAAAAAACACAAGAAAGCTTTATTAAAAAGAATTTAACTTTTACTTAAGAGCATGAACAGATATGAAAGAAATAAAATCACTCAGAAAACTTCTCTCAGGATGTGACCTATGACAAAAAAAATCATACCAGCATGCAATTAAAAAGCAGACCATCAAGGCCTGCAATATGAGGGGGAAAAAAAGAATCTTGTAGGAGTGTGAGGGAGAATCTCAGAACCACGGAATGGTTGAGTTTGGCAGGGGCATCTGAGGATCACCTAATTCCAGCCTCTGCTCAAAGCAAAGAGAACCACAATAGGTTGCTCAGGTATGTGTCCATTTAGGCCTTGAAGACCCTCAAGGATGGAGCCACAACAACCTGTCTGGGCAAACTGGTCCTGTTGTTCAATCACCCTTATAGTAAAAACATGTTTTCTTATTTTAAATGTTTTGTGCCCACTGTATCTTTTTCAGTCATTGAACAGCACTGAGAAGAGCCCTGTTCCCTCTTCTCATCCTTCAGGTGTATAACACACATTCACGAGATCCCACTGAGCTTTGTCTTCTCCAGGCAGAGCTGTCCCAACTCTCTCAGGCTTTCCTTCTATGAAAGATTCTCTAATCCCACCACCATCTTTGTGACCCTTCATTGAACTCAGGCCACTATTTCAATGTGCCTGTTGATGTGGAGATCCAATACTCCAGCTGTGTCTCTTCTGGGCTGAGTGATGCAGGACATAATTAGTACACTGACTCAAAAGGAAAAAATCACTGGTAAAACATATGATAATTTGATATTGGGGATAAACTACACAATAACTGAGAGCAGACTGCTACTTAAGCCAAATATTCCAAAAGATGCTTGAACTTGGTGCTGCCTAAAAGGATTCCAATGGTACACTAATGAGCCCAAGAAAAGAACTTGAGATCTTTGTGCCTATAGCTTAGGAAATGACAAAAAATTATCAGTTTCTGAACTTTGTGAATGTGGTTAGGTCAAAAAGTGGTAAAGGATGGTGCAGTCATTAAAAAGTCAAGATTTTGCTACTTTTAAATGGGTAAAATTGTCACTGAACATTTCTTTCAGGACACATGGCAAGCTAGAATGTACATGTATATGCACATATGGGGAAATATATGAAAGCACACATGAAAAATGAACTCTCTCCATGAGCTTCTCAGTGACCTGGAAAGAATATTTTTAAGAAACATTTTTATCTGGTGAGAGACATGCTGTCAAAGCTTGCTTTATTTTCGCAAGGGAGGATGGGCAAGTGAAATTTTCATTAAACTGAACCATGATGCAACTAATGGTCAGAGAACTACTCTCACAAACATGCCAGCACACCTCTCCCAATCCATTCCCATCAGAGGATACACACAAGTTGTGACCTGAGAGGTTTGTAAGATATTAACATAATATGTAATTGGCTCAGTGTGGAAAATCAATTACCTCCATTAAAAAGGCACTTGTTAGTCATGGTCCAAATGCTAAGACATAAATTTTCATATCTGAAAACTGAGGAAAACTGGAGGGACTAGGGGAGAACTGATGCTGTTTACCTATGACTTCCTCTTTTGAAAGGTTATCTGGAGTTCTGCAATTACACCAGAGTTCTGTATTACACTCATTACCCTACAGTACATGTGCTCACAGTCCAAAAATGTCAGATGTTTCTAGGACATCTATGTGCTCCTGACCTCACACATACCTTCATAGCAGCCTGATTCTACAGCTATATCTTCAAAACTTCCTTTCCCTGGCAATTAATGTAGTTCAGTTTCTGCTTAAGAAAAGACTGTTCCAAAGTTTTTAAAAAATAATAAAGCCTGGAGACTCTCTTGCCGGGAATGAGAATTTGGTGATGAGCAAAGGAAATGATCAGAGGTCTGTGGAGATTGGAGGAAGGAATTGGTAACTGGAGGAAGGAATATTGCAGGAAAGTGTTTCACCCTTCTTTGGCTTGAAAGTCGAATACAGCCCCAGATATGAATCATAATTAGACTCCTGCTGAAAGTTTAACTCTTAATTTCTCAATTGGGTAGTGAATGCAACTAAATACGAATAATGATGCCCCAACACATCCTTTATCAAAAGCAGCAGTAAGTAGCCAACAGTGCTCAAGACCTAAATATCTAAAATGGACAAAACTAAATATCCTCAGAACCTGACCTCTCTCATCTGGGCAGGTAGCAGCAAGTCCATAACACCCTATATGTTCTTTGATCATCTTGGAAGAATTTATTTTCCAGATGTTTATGTTCCTCAGAGAAACGATTGGTATTCTATTTTTATAGAAAACAATTTATGGAAGAAGTCCAACAATATGAATTTAAATTTGGCTATCTGACAAGGAGTGGTTTGGCAAACATTCAATCTTTGTTTCAAGTTTCCAAGAAGCAGTTATATATAATTCATCAGTTCCCACTGTTACAATAAAATGGCAGTAAGAATAAACAGACTAAGCACTGAATGAAAAGAAGCCCAAACTAAGAAACTTTACTTGAGGAGCTGAGTTGGTGAAACCAGACTGAGAAGGAGTTAGCGACAGCCCAGGAAAATGGCAGAAGAGAATAAATTGGTTGAAAGGAGAGAGAGACACATTGTTTGGGGGCAAAAACTTGAAGGGAAAGGAAAGGGAAGAAAAGCAGAAAGCAGACCAAGAAGAAAGAGTAGGGAAGGTGTGAGGAGACAGAAAAGGGAAAAAATAGTAGCAGTCACATCTAGCTGCAGAAAGGAAGAGAATTTCAGCTAAAATATAAGTTTCCTAAGCATCTCCTAAGTCTCTACATCGGGAGAAAATCAAAAAGTTACCCACTGTTAAATGAGTGAAGAATTGCAGTAGTAATGGTATTGAGGATAAATACCAGTCCAGCAAAATGCTACAAGTGACTGTTGAGAGCAGCTGGGGAAAGTTTCTGTAGCGAAAGTCAATGCAGGTAACATTTCTTCCTGATGACCCATTAATTCTATCCAATAATGACCCCAAATCAGTTGTTCCTTTATTTTATTATTGTACTTCCTTATAGCAGCCTGCATTATTTCTATTAATGTATAGGTTATCATGTTGAAGCATATAGAGTCAAAGCTTTGTGGATTGGGAGAAGTGGTATTTTGCTGTGATAATAACACCATTTCTGCATAACTAGTCACTGACCTTTGTTCTTCTCATCAGCAAATAGACCATCTTTGTAACAGAAGTAAAGCTGAGGGATTTGAAAATGTCAAAATAGCAAGCAACAAAGAGCCCTTGGCCCATATAAATATTTACATTTGAAATATCCATTTGCTGAACTGAATATTTCAGCTGTTGAGGGCAGCCTGAATCTCATTACACCAGCTCCACAGGCCTATTGGTGTTCTTGCTTTGAAGACAAGAACAGCACATTTATTGTGTGATATGCACATTCCAAGCACCCAGCACACTTACAAAGTGGGTCGTATTCCAGCAATGCCATGTCTCTGCTATTCAATTTTTATGATAGCATCCAGACTCCACAGCTGTGCAGCTTTCTAATATTGAATACAGATCCCTCACAAGACAGCTGTCTTGGAGAGATTTTTTGGTTTTTGGTTTTGGGGCTTTTTTTTATTAAGAAGGAAAAAAAACCCCCAAACTTCTAAAATCAGCCTCAGCAGAAAATCCATTTTAATTCACTAATTATTCTGATCTGGAGCCCCAGTGAGTAAAATACTGTCCAATATTTGCAATTCAGGAATATTAGTGCATGCAACCCTTTGTCTGGATGTAGCCAGCTCAGCCCCCACTTGAGTCAGTTTTTCTCATGATCAGCACATAGACAGGCCCCTCTGTGTACAGACCTGGTCCTCTGTCCTGCTAGAGACTCCTCATGCTCTGCGACCTTGTTAGGGACCAGGTCTTTGGGGTAAGATTAGAGAAAAAGAGGAAAGAATAGGAAGATGTCTTCCCACTTTTGGCCTTGACTTGTAAAGGAAATCCATGCAAAAGGCATCTCAGCTCCTTTCTGGGAATGTCTTTAAAAGTAAAGTGTAAGGACATCTGCCAGGTCAGTAGTCCTTGCAATCACTGCTCTGTTTAATCTTTGCCTCCCAAGAAAATGTTGGTGGCAATAGGCCACAGGTGTAGTATGGCCAAATGTTCTCCAGTGGAGAGAAGGAGAGAGGAAGAAGGAAGTCAAGGCAATTGAATGTGGGAAGGCAATATTTATCGCTGCACTTGTGGTATTAGACCTGATCAGTGGGAATAAACAAAGCAGAGATGGGAAGAGGAGAACCAAAGGTGAAACAGGAGAAGGGCACAAAGAGAAAGACAGACTATGTAACCTACTTGGGGCAATGCTATTAGTGTAGACTCCTTTCATTTATGTTAAGCCATCCCAGGAGACCCTTTCCCCAAACATTAATTGGGAGTGCTGGTGAAATCTGTAGAGACAGAGCACGGCCTGCAATTGCGAATAATTAATTTGGTGGGCCTTTTTGTTCAGAGAAACTATGTGAGATGCTGAACCAGACAACTTAGAGAGTGGAACATAGAAGGAAAACTAAAACAGCTCCTGCAATCATCTTTATTGGCATTAGGAACTAATCAATGGCAGATTTCAAAGATATTACTAATAATAGAAGCATTTAATGTAGTGTAGTCATCAAGCCTCCCCTATAAGTGTTGTCACCCTTGCTCCTTCCACTGGAGGCAGTCTGGCACAGGATATAAAACAAGAGAAATCAAAGAGAGGAATGCAGTTGCTTTTGTTTTTGTTTTTTTTTTTTCCATTGTGGATGTTTACTCAATAGAAATATATCCAAACTGGCATTATATGTGTAATACAGCGTGGTTGCTCTATAGTTCTCCCAACTTCAGTGTGTATTTAACATTGAATACTCCCAACTGTATATATATTTACCATTCCAACTCATTTGGAAGTGTTTTGTATAGGCTGCTTTGTTACTTCTGTGTATCTCAATATGCCAAATAGATAGCTGAAATGTTGCTGTGGGCCTCTTTTTAGTAGCTGCTTGTCTGTTTCCATATACATGCTAAATATCACTATAAAGTGCTGTCTTCACTTCAGAAAAGGTTCTAAACCAGGCATTACTGGCTGAGTAACTTGATTCCTCAAAAGTCTTGCACTTTCAATTCTTTCTAATAGATTTTTCTAAATTCTTCCTGAATATCCTGTTAAAAGGTGGAGCTAAAGAATTTTCCTAGTCTTCAGTTTTAGATTCCATTTTTTCTTGATGTCGTGTTACTTTCCAGCATTTCTATGACAAATAAAGATTTCTTCTCCAATTAATATTTTATAAACCAACGACCAGCTGTGTAACAGATCAAACTCAAGTTTAGTGAGTCTATAAATGGTAAATTGGCAATATATGGCCTGACCTGACCATGATATTTCTATCTTTTTCTAAAGTTCTTTATAACCAGCATTATCACTGACTACATCTCAAGGGAATTCTGTGATAACATAATGGTCCTCAAAGATTTGTGGTGCAATGATGTGCCAGAACATGGAGTACGTTTATAATGAAAGCATCACTGGCTCAGAGTGTGTAACTATTAATGCTTTGCAAGTCTGCCTTGTCTGGGATGTAATGTACTACAAATAATTGCCTTAGTGTGCTTCAGCTTTGTGCAGGTTCTGTGAAAATACTTCTTTCCTTTAACTGAGGTAATTTTTTCTCATTAACCAGGTATTTTTTTCTCATTACCAGGGATTCTTTTTTCTCACCACTAACTAACTGATTAGAAGGAAACATACACTCTCCAGTGGAAAAACTGGAGATAATAGTGTTGGAGATAATAGTGCTAAAGACAACAGTGATAAAAACTAAAAAGTGATCTACAACTCACCATAGTCACCAATAGCTGACAGTCATAATAAGGTTTGTCACTGTTTCCAAGTAATTTTCCATTAAGTCCTTGTTTTATTTTATCAAAATTCAAGTATAGAAAATTTCCTTCATTGTGGCAATTAAGGAAGTTTTATTATTTATACCAAATGCATTGGGTATGAGAGCTAAAGAGATGGGATTGACAAAAATGTACAGGGTACTGTTGGTAAGTGTTATAAATAACTTTTAGACAAATAAAGGAGCAAGCACCTAAACACACACACCCACACATACATTGGCACACATGGGGCTCCTTATGTACTTTGACACAAAGAACAATTTTGCGATTCAAAGGCTGAACTTTTTGAATCTGCAAGCAGCTATTTGAAAGGTGCGTGTCAGGTCTGTAAAACCAAACAGCTGCTCCCAGTTCACACCTTGGAGAAGCCAGAACACGGGGGTGTGCACACTCATTTATACACAGTCCCTCGAGTTTAGGCCCAGTGCAGTCCTAGGTGGAATTGCAGTTATAAAGTGCATTGTAGTAACAAGCACAGTTTCATGACACAGAGGCTAAAGCTTTTACAGCTCGTTGCCATTAATAGCCTGGGTTATGTTTTTCTTGACCTTTCTCTGTGAGGGGGTGCTCGGGGCACAGTGAGCTTTTTGTCTTACCCCTTCAGATGCTTTTTCTGGGCAGATAGGGACCTCCTTGGTGGATCAAGAGTCCTGCCACTTCCCAGCTTTCAAGTGAGCAACCTCAATGAATAGCATGTCTTCCAGTCTCCCTATCAGCCCACAGGAAGCTGCAACAGCAACATCTCAAAGCCTGTGATTCCTTACAATGGAGTTAGTAGTGGAGGAAATGGGCCTTTCGAGATACCACGAGGGGAGCTACCTGCACAGTGTCCCCAGCAGGAACCTGGATTCAAGACATGGATTCTTGCCTCTGGTCAAGGCACCAAAACCACATTCAAGCCAGCTACAACAGGATATCCCCATGTATTGTCTGGAAACTTTCCCTCACAAGGACTGCCCCAACCTCACTCTGATTAGCCCGAGTTATCTGGTGTCACATGTAAACATGAAAGGAATCTAGGCACTTATTAAATATGCATTTCCCTTCCTATTAACATTGTTCCATCAATATTTTAATGCCATGTTGCCTTTTAGATTGTTTTCCTACTGTAACAAGAGGTCTCTGCTGGAGCAGACAGACACCACAGGAATGGATGAGTCTATGAATGACATTTATTTCAGTATGACGAGTTGGCATCAGTGATGATTTTCTGCTGCAAATGCTAACATTTCATCATGAAATAACATCTCTAGTCCCTTCTACCAATAAAGCTAATGGGACAGCATGAAGGTGTACAGAGTAGGGCTGAAGGTATATTCAAGCAGAAAAGATGATTTTTTACTGCCAAAGAGAGCTAACTTTTGATCAAACTATTAAATACATATAAAAGAATATATTTTACTCAGTTCAAATGTTCTGACTCTATTGGCATACGTGAGGAGGAAATTTGATAATTGACTGGTTTGGGGGTGAAATTCATGTCAATAGGAAGTTTGTCTGAGGGTTTTATTTCCTGTTTTTTACAATCCCTTTCTCATCCTGTCTAGTGTTTTTGCTCTCCTCTGGTTATAGACTAATCATCCTGAAGTCTCAGTCATTTGCCTGGAAAACAATATCTGGCAGTTATTGTGCTAAACAGCCCATTTTGTTATCCCTGCCACAATCTGTGGTGTTCTCAGTTATTGAACTTGATAGGCGTCATTAAGGTTCCCATGCTGTTAGTCACTTTCCTGATCTTTCATGTTTCTTCTAATCAGGAAGCAGCTTTTCCTAGAAACATTCAAAGAGAATAAAACCAGATTACATCCAGCACCTTGGGGTAATGGCATCTAAGATCCAAATCCCCCACTTTTTTTTTTTTTTTTTCCTTTTCCTTTTTTTAAATTTGTAACTCCAATTAAAAATGTGAAAGGCTGGATTATTCTCCTTGTGCTCACACAAAGTCATTCCATAGAAGTCTGCAGAACTAGTTATGAGAGAAATACTGTGCGGTCAATAATTTTTAAATGACACATTCTAAGAGTCTGTATGACACTGTATTATCATGAGCTGGACTGGCAGAGACCTGCCAATCTCAAATACTGTGTGGTTACTGAGTGCCTTCCAGAAAAAAATTTTGAAGATGCTGTGGGTGTGCAAAGATTCAGACAGCCTTAAAGCTCTGTTGGAAGGATGGATGTGCAGCCACCATATAGGAAAGAGAACTTTACATTTGCAGGGTGAAGCTCTCTCCTGTTGCTGTCAAGGTCCCTGGCATGCCTTGTGCAAAGCAAGAGAAAGCAGCAGGAGAGGATGCCAGTGGGTCAGTAGCATCCACATGCATGAGGAGTCAGCAAGGGTCTGTGCATGTGCTGGAACACAAGTGCTCATCGCTCCATCTTAGTGTCTAGATTCCAACTTTGAAAAGAGAGTTTTGCTGAGTCAGCTCAGATCTAAAGTGATTAGACCACTTGGACCAGGCAGGCTTGCCTTTGGTGGGAAAGCTGGATGTAAAACTAGGGAAAAAAATTATTGAGGCCATAGGAAAGAAAAATCAGGTTCATGTCATTTCATCAAACGCCCTTTCTTCAGAAAGTGCCACAGGTTCTTAATATCCAAACAGGAAAAGCAGATCACGGATTAGTTTACATTGTTTCATCTCGAAATTTCATATACAGTAAGCTGGATCAAGTATCGCAAATGCTAGGGGTTCAAACTACAGTTAATTTGTAATCCTAACAGGAGAAATCTGTTCCTAGCACCCCTAGCAGAAAAAGATTAAGACTTTAGTTAAAGTGCAGGCAGAATAATGCAATTTTAAAAGAAGAATTCAAGACAGATGAGGCTAATTCTTACTTCATATATTTTTTTAATATGAATTTACAAGTCTTGGGACTGTCTTACAGAAATGGCAAGTCCTTGGACCAACTTCCATCTTTGCTACAAAGATGAGAAAACAGGTTATTTTTAGTTAGTAATGCAGCAATAAGATATAACTTGTTTCATTTTTATTGCAGTTTATATTCCAAGCATCAGTTGGATTCCAAGCACTACATTAGCATGCACCATAAAACAAGTATACACTTACTACCTTCCTCTACCATTAATGCTCAAAAAACTTTTCAAGTTACTGTTGGTTTTTTGTGCCCAGATTTCCTAGGAGCTTAAACTTGAAGGAGAATGAGGGATAATCCATGCCATAATTTTTGAATTAAGAAAGATTCTCAGAGGAAAAAAAAAAAAGTCACAAAAACTCTCTGGGGTACGAGAGTATCCACTGTATCTTTCTCTTTCAGGCACAGATTCCTCCAGAAATGACATAGCTGTGAAGCTAAAAGCTTAGCACAGAGATAGTTCCTGGACACCTCCTTCTTATGCATATATTTAGTACGCAGTTAGGGACATACTTACGGATAGCGATACATAAGCAGCAGAGTCACTATCAGCTGAACCAGTGATTTCAGAGAAGGTGAAATAGTCCAGAGGGATAGGATAATATTTTAAAGGGAATGTGCAGGCTTTCTGTTGGCCTTTTCATTGGAAAAAAAAAAAAAAAAAAAAAAAAAAAAAAGCCCATCTGTGAGGCTCAGCAGAACAGGGATACGCTTTGTATTTCACCAGAAGGAGAGGGTGAGGAGAGGCTGTGGAAAAACCATAATCCTACAGGCTGGGAAATATTCTTTCAGCTCCACACTGGTTAAGCCTCTTTTTGATATAAGCGTAAATCATCTTTTTGTTGGGGGGTTGAGAGAAGGGAAAATTTGTGCCCAGATTTCTCCTTGAGAATCCGCCAGTGCATTTGCTGTTAGGAAATGACTAAAATAAGCCTCTGCACATATGTCCTTAAAAACACTTTGACTGCATTCCCCTGTAATTATTAAGCTCCTTCAGAGTCTGTAAGCCAGTGAGAAAGGGATTAGAGGGGTTACTTTGTGCCTCTGTGCCCATAAAAATCCCTTGGCTAATGCAGCATACTGCTAGGAGCATCCTGAAAGCTTTCATATAATCCCTGCCTCCCAGCCACCACCACCACCACTGCATTCCCATTATTTCGACACGTTCAAATTTCATGCAGTAATGTGGAAGCACTCCTACATGGAAACAAGATTCACATTATAAGTCACATTTGAAAACTAACCTGCCAGTTAGAGTGGAGCAGCAACATAACTGTATGATAAACCCACTCTCAATTTTATGCTGGAAAGACAACCAGGAGATGTAAATTGTCAGTTAGTATCTGCTAACATTTCCTGTTATACTGGTGGTTCAGGGAAGGAATAATTTTCTATACCTGCCCTTGTAGGAGAAGTCAAACTAGAACACTGATCCTGAACTGGAGTTGTATCTGAATATAAATACATGATAGCAATGGCAAAAGAGTGATCAGCTCCCCGTCACCATTCAGGGGATTTTCATGTCAAAAAGAACTTGCAATTCTCAGTGGTGTTGCACTGAACATAAGTCATTGTATCATAGGCAGCAGTAACACAGGACTGGAAGCTATCTTCTGGGTCACAGAGTCTGTTTCTAATGCCAGCATGGTATTATATAATGCCTTTCACTAACCCATCTGTAAGAATCCTAATTTTTTTTAAAGGCAACATTTCCTCGCAATAAATTCAGGGAGGAATCCTGGACTGCAGAAAGGTTAGAATGAAGCACTGCTGTTAAACCCAAGAACAGCTGTAAACATCCAAAGTGAACAGCTTCCAGATCATGATGTTAAAGCAGAGAATCAACTGTCAAATGTGCATTTAAAACAACATCTGCAAGGTAGAATCGAAAAATCTCCTTTGCGAAGCCAACTATTTACAAATACTTCCTGGGTATACAGGAACCTTGCACCACTTGGCAGAAGTCAACTATGAGAGCCAAACTGTGCCTGGAGGAGCTGGGGAGGAAGCTGCTTGTCATGCACTGCAGCAGAGGGAAGCCCATCAGCTGTTCAGTTTGCAGCGGATGCAAAGAGGAAGAGTGGTCAGAGTCAGGGCAAACCAGTAACCCAGCTTCAGCACTGGCTTGCTACCTCCCTGCCCCCTCATATTTGCCTGTATCCTTTGGCACATCATGTCAGTTTATCTTGGTCACCATCTGTAAGAGGAGATAATAACACCTTTTGCCTGCATGACTATTTCGGTTGTAAATGCCTTCCAACAAAGACTGTCTCTTACTATGTTTACCAACAGTATGTAGCGCATGGGCTCAATCTTTTGTATAGATCCTGGTCATTAATACTCATTATTATGGTAGTGATGATAAACACAGTAATCATTGAATATGCATCTACCAGTAATCAAGCAGCTTTGGCTTTGTTTCTGTCAAAATAGTTATCCTAAATACATGAGGCCACAGGAGTTAGGAACACTATGCAGTTCTGTCTTTTGTGGAAGGGCTGCTGGTGATGTCTGGCTGCACACAAGACACACCTTAAAACACCTGAACACAGAATACACCTTAAAACACAAACATGCAACAAACACACAAGTGTTCAGACATGGATCACATCTGACTATTTAAAACTATCATCTTCTAGGCACTGTCCCTTTGCAGATTATCCTTCATATGAAAGCTCCAAAAATAGTATCTCTGAAATACTATTTTATGACACTATCACATGGCAAATAAGCAAAGGACATGCATTACAAACAGAATAGTCCATTATCTTTTCCTGATAAATTCACTCACCTCTTTCACTTTAAAAATAGCAAATGGCCAGGAATACCAATTCTTCCTCATTCCAAATAAAGGATTTGATAGATCCATGGCGCAGAGCAGAAGTTAAAACAGTAGTTAAGAATTGCAGTCTGATCCTAAGCCCTTTGGTGTTTGAACAAACTCTGCTAATATGGCTTGACTAATTTTAAAAACTGCTATAGTTAATTTTTTTAATAGATGAGCTCCCAAAGTGACATATTTCAAATATAAAATCTTAATATACTTTTCTAGTAAAGTGTGTTCCCTTGTTCATGGGCAAAGAGAAGGAAGCTCTAAGCTAATTTTTAAACCCGGGGGAATATTGACAGCCAGACAGCTGCTATGGCTTTTTGCTTGATCCCTTTGCAAATTCTCTTCAACTATTCATGGCCAAAATGTGTCATGTGCCAATCTAAAATCATGTTGGAGGAACTGGTGGAAAGGGTCTCCTTTTTCATACTCCCAGCAGCCTTATGTCAGAAGGCTGTGAGGGATAACCATTGCTATTTATAGATAATCCCCCTTTGCAAGGTCACCCTTCATTGTGTGCTGATTTTGCCCCATAGCTGTCCCAAAGTTATTCTCCTGCAGCTCATCCCTAATGAGTATTTTTTAAGCAGATAAAAATGAAATAAATCATGCAATAAAGCAGAAGATAGTGTTTGTTTTACAGCTGTCAGCCTAAGCAATGCCACTCACATTATCTCCTGTGCTTTTAATTACAGCATAGGCAGGATTATTTTGTTTGATTTTTTTTTTAACGACTTCATTATCTTCATCCAGAGGCAGGCACTTATTTAACAGGTTGTACATTCTTGATAATAGGACTTTTGGGCACTGAATCACTTCCTTTATCTTGAACTACTCATGTGGAATCACAGAGTCACTTAAAAGCCCAATAGACTGCAGCTTGCAGCAAGTCAGGGAGAAGAATGGCACCTGCTCTGCAATTCTCAGCACTTCTGATTCTCAGAAAAAGAACAAAATAGCTCCCATATTATGAAACTGAGCTTTCATTCTTTCTGTGTATTTTAGTGGTCATCCTGAGCTAAAAGCTGACTGCCTTTCCTGCTTTCTGCTGAGATGCAAGTTGGAGGAAGCAAGTAAAGAGATGACAGCACTGAGCACTAAAATAACAGAAGTATTGAATAGCAGAAAGAAAAAAGTGTATTTTTATCCAAAGCAGTGCACAGCAGTACACCAACACAGTGATATTTTCTTTATTTCAATGCCATCAAAGTTCAATTAATGGAAACAAGAAGATTGTCACTGTGGCATGAGATCGATGCAGGGAAGAAGAAATATGGGTAAGGAGGGGAGATAAAACAAGGTGAGGTTTTGTGGAAGAAGGGGTCAGTGTCACCTGAAAGGGAATGGGCAGGAGATTTTAGAAGATATGACTTAAAAGCACAGAGATAACGCATAATGTTTCATTCAAAAAAACACTCTTGTGCTGCTATCCTTCTTAAAAGAGAGGTAAAGGTAATGAGTGAAGCCTTCTCATCACACTTCTGAGAGTGGGCAGACAGGGATGTGGGTCAGCTTTACTCAGGATCTACAATGCTGCCTTTTGCTGAGCTTTATCATCATGTCAAGGAAAATGGAACACGATACTGCCAGGAAGGCAAAACAGCTTCAGGTTATGAAGGGTTCTGCCAGAAGTCACTCTTAGTGCTATTATTGTGTCTTTTCTCCTGATTAAATTTTGAGTATAGATGTCAGGATTTGTTCCATGGAAAACAATGACTAGACTGCTGAGGTGGACAAGGGAATTGGTGATCTCACCACAACGCAACTTGTTCTCTAATAGATATTGCAGCAGTTTTGTTCTTGCCATTCATTAAATAAGGTCTAGCTTAGAGGCAGTCTTTACATGTTTGAACTGTTTAAACAATTAAATCATTAGCCAAAGCAACTGCAATTGCATTAAAAATCAGAAAGCATTAATGTTCTTCCTCAAAAGAAATTTAAAGGATTAAAGTAATCATGTTTGGACAGGAAAAACAGTACTATAGTTTTTGAACTATTCAGGTAAATCACTGATCTGCAGGGGAAAAAAATAAAGAGAACAAACCAGCCTCTAAATATCTGATTACTGGATGATGATTTTTGTCAGCTTCCGCTAGGTAGGCCAGTAATTCCAAAATTTCTTTGTGGACCTCTTCCACTGTATTTCAATAGGCATACGGGTTTAATTCAGCTGTATTTATCATGTAAAGTGCTATTCTGGATACTGTGTGGTTGAATTTTAAGTTTAGATAGGGTTCACCTCACCTAACTGCCGGCTTGCAAAATTGAAGCCTCTAGTCTGAGACTGTCATCATCTATGTTATTTGAGCAGACAGTGCGGAGAACATTATTCCTCTAGAGGGTTCATCCCATCTCTTTTCTACACACTAAATTTTTGATTATGGATTGAGAGCAACCCTGAAGAAAAAAGCTGGGGGTTGTTGGTTGATGAAAAGCAAAACACAAGCCAGCAATGTGCACTGACAGCCCAGAAAACCTTGGGCTGCATCCAAAGCAGCATGGCCAGCAGGTCAAGGGAGATTATTATGCCTCTCTACTCTGCTCTGGTGGGACCCTACCTGGAGTGCTGCATCCAGCCCTGGGTCTTCCACACAGGAAGCACATGGACTAAATTGGAACAAGTCCAAAGGAGGACAACAAAGCTAAGCAAGGGCTGGAGCACCTCTCTTATGAAGACAGGCTGAGAGAGCTGGACTTGTTCAGTATGGAGAGATCAATACTCCAAGAGTCAGAGCTTATAGACCCTTCCATTGTGAAGCCTACAAGAGGTCTAGAGAAGGACTTTGTGCAGCGCCATGTAGTGATAGGATGAGGTGAAACAGCTTTAAACTGAAAGAGTGTTGATTTACATTAGATATAAGGAAGAAGTTCTTTACTGAGGGTGGCGCTAACCTGAGAAAAAGTTGAGAAGTTATGGATGTCCCATGCTAGAAATGTTCAAAGCCAGGTTGGATGGGGCTTTGAGAAATCTGGTCTAGTGAAAGGTGTCCCTGCCCATGGCAAGGGGCTTGGAACTAGGTGGCCTATAAAGGTCCTATAAAGGTTGGAAAACACAAACCATTCTATGATTCAATGAATCATCCTTTTTGAAAACACTCGTAACCCTTAGTTAACTATAGAGGGAACATACAAAATGCTTTTGAGAAAACATTTGTCTCTTAGAGGGCTGAAATACCATCTCCTATAGTGTCTTCTATTAAACTAATACATCCACATCAAGGTTTCTACCATTTTGTATCTAAGATAAGTGGGGAAAAGTATTCTGTTATGCACAGAGTCTCCCTTGGCTGAACTGGCAAGTAGGGATGGGAAGAGAGGTGATGAATTCTCCCACCTCCGCATTACCTGTAGGAGTCAGAGGTGAGAAGGAAGGAAATGTGTTCTGCTGTACTTGTACCTTATCTTACCTTCCTACAGATGGGAGGAAGGAAAGAACAGACTTGAAATCTCTGAATAAGACATCAGCCTAGATTTAATTTTGTCTGAATTAGTCCTGATTCTAGATAACTTGTTATTGAGAAAGCCATTCTTCATTGTTAAGTGAAGAGCATAGCTGGAGAGTTTGTCACGAAATGTGTCATGACCCAAGAGCCTGTGTGACTAACATCAAGGCCTTGTCTTTCCACTTGCCAGTATAAAGCTTGTGGAAGGTTTTGAAAGACAAACTTCTTGAAAGAAAGGCATTAAGTGACACCCAAGCAAGTCAATGTAGACATAGTGAGGCTTCTCTCATTAAGATCACGATCTGTCTCTCACTCTAGATAGTTTTGATTCAAAGTGGGTGCTAGTAATGGCTTCAGGAATTATGTCTTTATCTTGCATTTCCCTATCAAGAGATCCTTGCAGACAAAGGAATCCCAACTAGACCCCCCAGGATAGGTTTGTGAAGCTAGCTAGAAACCTATTCTACATGGTTTTGCCTGTGTTTAATAGGTCAGTAGATGCCTTCTTCCACTGGAGTAGTGAAATGATGGTATACATTGATGTCTCATACTCCAGGCAGTTCTCAGTAAACACTCTTTCTGTATACGTGGAGGCAGATAAGCTTGCCAAGCCTCTTTCCTGGAGGGATGTCCTGAATGGAATGTGATAAGCTCATCTCAACCCTCCCTGGGAGAGATACCCTTTAGATGAGCATGTTCTCCCTGGTCGTGGCGAGTTCCTATCCTACTCCAGTATACCCATATAGATCCTTTTCAACCCATTGGTTCATCTCCTTTGGCACCACCCCTTCTTTCCCCCATAAATACCCCACCTTCTGCTCAGTTCAGCAGGGAGCTGTTGTCCCTGGCTCCCTTCGCAGGGTGCTGGACAAAAAAGGCTGCTCCTGTGGAATCACCACATGGCACTCCTGTCTCTGAGGCGGCCTGGATCACCTCACCAGGCAGAGCTGAAATCACTGCTCAGAGCTGATCACTGGCTGCCACAGGCTGCGCCTTGCTGAGGCTGCCCGAGACCCCTGGAAGGTTGTCTCTTTTGAGACCTCTCTCCCTGGGAAAGTTGGGGCATCCCAGGTTGGAAAAACAGACCCCCAGCAGGCTGCCAACATGTATCATCTTCCGATCAATCTTTAATATCAGTGGGGTAAAAGATCCCTTTTTTAAATATGTCTTCCAAATTGTTAGCAGCCACATCACTTGGAATGAGGATGGATGATAATAAGACTTTAGTTTGTCTTCATCTGATGGAAGAAAACTGCCTCAGAGACCTGTAAATGATGGTCGACTTTGAGCTGTTAAAGTGCCCAACGGGGAGCCCTTCTCATAAAGAATACAGATTTGGTTTCCTGGTGGGGTACAGCAAAGTTTGCTCTTTCTCCAAAGTGAAGCACATTTTCTCCCTTACCCTAAAAATAGGAGAGGAGTATTTAACAGAAAACAGCATAATTTCTGGGTAACACATCAATATTTCAAATGGTCCAGAGATTTCTATAAAACTGTACTTCTCAGCAGGCAAACAAAGTATCTGTCAGTCTTCTATTACTGTCAGGTAGACTCCACTGTCAGCTAGAATCCCTAGTGCACTGTAGATTTTGGCATAAGTAGCACCAAAATATGCTGATGTCACCTAATTGAGAAGGAACATCTAAAAACTTTGTTGGTGTCCTTAGCACTTTGCAGAAAATTGCTTTGATTTTCATTTTTTTTATTCCACAAGTATTTTGAGCTCTCAGACTCACCTGTTTTGAGATTTGTGCATCATTTTGTCTCCGTTTTTCCATCTCCAGTGAATCAGAGTCTCAAACATGGAGTTGTTTCTTAATTTATTCTTAGAGTTAAGCTGTGATTTGCTCTTTATCCTTGAACAAAACATCAGCATTTCACCAAGTCTTTGGCCTTTTCAGTCTCCGCACCAATGTGGGCACTTCTCTTACCTTCTGTCATCACATGGGAGGATACACTAGACATGATTTTACACCCACAAAATTCCACATACACACTACACTTATGCTGTGATACAAGGTTGGCAATTGCAAATCATTTCCATTTTATCATAAGATTTCTGTTTAAGGAAAGGATTACTTTATTTTAAGCCTTGGATCACTTTAATTTCATGCATCTAGCTTTAAGCATTCACTCTGCTGTCCAGTGCTGAAAACAAGCAAAGAAAAAACCCTCTATCTTGCTTTGCTGTCATCCCAACCATTTTCTTTTGATCTTTCAGCAGGTGGGGTGTGGAGTGTGGGTGTGAGTTAACAGGTCTTTAACAAAAACAGACAAACAAATTTTTTTAAAAGTACAATTTAACAATTTCCTACCTGATCTGTAGCTCATACATGATCTCTTACTTTATTTACTCTACTATTTCATCTTTCATTACATTACATCTTAATCATAGAATGGAAGGGATATCTAAAGTTCATCTAGTCTAATCCCTACAGACACTATGATAGGTTCACCTGGAGCAGATTGCACAGGATCAGGTCTAGGCAGCTTTAAATATCTCTAGAAGAGATATCACCTCTCTGGGCAGACTGTTCTTGTGTCTTTTCGCTTTCAAGGCAAAGGAGTTTTTCCTCACAGTCAGATGAAACTTCCTGTGTTACAATTTAGGCCCATTGACCCTTTTCCTATTACACCATTGAAAAGAGTCTGGCCTTCTCTTGACTCCCTCCCTCAAGATTTTCATACGCATTGATACTATCCCTTCTCAGTCCTCTTTCTCCTGGTTAAACAGGCCCAGCTCCTTTTGCCTTTCCTTTCCTGTCCCCGAAACATCTTTGCAGACTTCCTGTTGGATTCTGCCCAGGAATTCCTAGTCTTTCTTGTCCTGAGGAGCCCAGAACTAGACACAGCACTCCAGATGGGCCTCACTAGGACTGAGTAGAGAGGCAGGATCACCCCTCTCGACCTGCTGACAATGCTCTTCTTGATGCACCCCAGGATCTAATTGGCCTTCTTGGCCACAAGGACACACTGCTGCCTGACATCTCTTGTTGTCCACCAGGACCCCCGGGTCCTTTTTCACAGAGCTGCTTTCCAGCAGATCAGCCCCCAGCCTGTGCTGGTACATGGGGTTATTTCTCTCCAGGTGCAGGACCCTGCCTCTGCTTTTGTTGAATTTCATGAGGTTCCTTTCTCCTTAACTCTCCAGCCTGTCAAGATCCCTTTGAATGACAGTAAAGCTTTATGGTCTCTCAGTAACTCTGAGAGTTTTGTATCAGAACCCTTGATGAAGGTACACTCTGTCCCTTCATGCACATATTCAATTAAAAAATTAAACATCTGCATCAATACTCCACAGCAAGCCTGACAACTGAAATGTAAACCTTTGGTTTTTTCCATGTTATGTCTCAGAACGTCTTTGGGAATGTACAGGCAATTTTTATAAGTCTCTAAGAGATCTTCTTGGAGTGCTTTAGAAAATATGTCAGAGTTTTTGGAATTCACAGATTTCTACTTTCTTAAATATGTAACTTCACATATGTACAGGGATGAACACTGGCCTTTATTGCTCCAATCTCTACAATCATAGGCAGCACAGAACAAATTCGTGGTATCTTGTCTCTCTGTAAGAATACTCTCCACCTTCCTATGGAGCAATATGAAATGGAGAAAGGAAGAGAGATAGTTCTCAACATTTTGTGCTGCCAAGAGGTACAAGATCACAGAAGCTGACTTATATAAAGGCTTTAAGGTTATTGCAAGAGATATAATTAGAGTTTCCTAGTAGACTTGATTTTACCATCCTTTGTGATTTTTTTCCCCTCTGGGTTCTCTGCATAACATTAAGCAGCTCTGTAATAAAGTTACATGACTAAAAAACAATAGATGCACTCTGCCTCTGTACATCGTGGTTGCCAGTCACCAGCTAAATGTGAATCCTTCATGTCATTCATAGCTCTGTGTGTTTGGAAGAAGAACTGAGTTCAAGTTAAGACTGATATTATTAAGAATGACAGATACCATTTTTAGACATCCATTTGATTACGCTATTTTTTTTCCTCCCCTTTAGAACCAAGATTCTGCCCAGTGACAAAGTGCAGTACTGCAAAAATTCAGTTTTCCCAAGGGTATCATGGCCATGGTCACAGGAAACCCAGAGGAATAAGGCGATCTTTGTGCAGATATGTGCAGGTCACACCACTCTGCCATTCTACTCTGCTTCACTTCTGTGGGAGGCAAGGTAATGAAGTATGTGAGACTTGAGAGCACAACCCTTACCATGATGTTTACATCAGCATCTCTACTGGCAAGAACTGAATGGACAGGCAGAACAGAGGGGCGGTATACAAGCTCATGTAACATTCACAAACAAAAATACAGAACTAATAGATCTAATTTTAGGCTTACCAACAATTTCTCATTATAAAGGGAGGAATAAAGTAGATGTTCAGGTCACTAGTAATTGGAACTTTTACTGTAGCAGTAAGATATCATTTTTAATAGTCATGGCTCCAGATCAAGACAAGGTGCTGTGTGAAGTCTGATCTTACGAAACACATTAAAGAAACTGAGAGATTGAGTAAGTATCCAGTCCAGATCAGACACAGTCATGCTGACCCTCTATGGGCTTACAGTCACATTAGCAACTGTCATCTTTGTTGGAAATATTTTAAAATCAGTGACTAACCAAAATAAATTACTATCATGAGTAAGCCTCGATGAACAGAAGTTATAACATCTAAAGTTACACATACACATGTGAGTTGAGGAAAGAGGTCATTTACATTCTTGTTGGTCAATAGAGAGCCAAAGGCAAATTCATTCATCATGCCTTTATCAGATTTCTGATCTGAGAGGAGAGGAACTGAACTTAAACTTCCTAAGTCTCTCCATTACTGTATTTACCACCTGACATGTAGCCTTCAGCACTTTGGAAGGAGGGAAGTTTCTTTTTATCCATCAAGGGACAAGTCTCCAAAATATAATGCTTCTGGTCAAAAAGTGCATTCTTCATCCCAACAACTCAAGTTGTGTAGCACAGAAGCAGCTGTCTCACACACATTGCTGAAGTACACCAGGACTATTGCTTTTGCCTCCAACAGTATTCAGGATTGCACAACACTGGTTTGCAGTAACATGCTTCTGCTTAGGTATCTACAGCATGTCCTGTCAGATCTGTAACTAAAGCAGGCACCCATCCACAGCAGAAAGAAAAACGTTGCAGACATGACACAAGCAAGTGTGAAGCAATCAAGACAGGTTTTTTATTCTACCTATCTTGTTACCTAATTTTACTAATGCGTTGGCTGTTTACAGGCTTTGAACCAGACTTGTCACAAAAGAGTAACATCATAAACTTGGTCCCTGAGCTGGAAAGCTTTTCAGCAATATTTTTTTGTTATCACTTAGCAGCTCATAGTAGTTAACATCTGATTGAACTTTCTACAGCAAAGAACCAGATTAAAGAAATATTGCACCAAGGACTGAAACTCTACCTGTCTTTTTTCTTTATCAGCCAATTGTTGTGATGATAAGCATTGGCAGATATATAAGAAAGCATTTGAAGAAAGGAAAATGTTATATTTGCACAAATTTTCATCATTCAGTTCAGTCTCAGAAACCAAAGGAAAATCAGAGGTAATGGAAGTGAGTGCAGCTGTTATATTTATTTAATCCCATGGGCAGTGCCATGACAGGCACTCTTGTAAGTGCAGATTTTGCACAGCATTTCATGTTTCCCATGGAGCCTATCATTCCCAAACAGCCTTTTTATCATTCAACAATTTTCAGAATCAGATCCTTACGCATTTTCACATCATGCATTATATTAAATCTCGTTATAATGTTTTGTTCACTCACTAGTAAATAAATTGAAATATGGTCTGCTTCCTCTGTGAAGTACTTGATTCATTCAGTGAACTGAGTTCATACTAACTTATTCCTCTATCTTTATGTGGGTAGATGAATTCATGGACCACAATGCTTACACGAAAATTGTTAGAAGCAGAAAATTATAAGATACATAAATGTAAGCTCAAATCCATAAATGTGCCCTGGAAATGCTTGTAGGTAGTTTTGTTAATATTTGTGAATTCAGGGGGTTTTTTTCATGCACACACCTCTAACCATGATGACATCTTCAGTGGCATTGGCTTTAACCAAGTTCATTCCTTGCCTCCTGCCTCTATCAGTTTCTTGTTAACCTTACAAGATGATGCAAGGAAAAAGACTGGTTTTTCTTGCCAGCTGCTCACAGTCTGTTGTCAATACTCTCTGATGACTAATATCTTTGCACTAAATTGTAATTCTATTAAATCTGGTCCAGTAAAACAGAGATACAATATCAGAAACAACACTTAGTACTTCCTAAGTGTAAAAAATAGGGATTGCATTTCTTCAAGCTGGGGCTTGATTGAACCTGCCAAATAGCAGGAGGTCTTAATTTTCAGGAAGCCCTTGTTACACAATAGAGAGAGGCATTTTCAGGGGTGGTGCTATGCCAGGATGACTTAAACATCTGGTTTAGAAGAAGGCAAAATGCCAACTAGGCTTGCCTCCACTTTTTTGTCAGGGAGCCCATCTGCCCCTTCTTTTGCATTACACTTAACTTGATCAAGGGTGAAGTTAGTTAAGATCATCCTTGTCTTTCAGAAAAAAATGATTGAATTCAGAAAATTCAAGAGCAGCACAGTTCTATGAAAAATCTAATTTTACCCCAGAAGACTGAATAAAAAATATTCATCTATATTTTTACAAGCATTTTTTGCTGGAGCTTTGGAAATAACTTGACAAAAAGCAAAGATCTTAATCACATTTCAACTTGCCTGTGCCATGCTAAAAAGATAGATGTCTTGACACTCTTAAATCGTGGAATATTCTGTTAGGTCTTAGTCATGATTATGCATAACACACTGGAGCAGACCTTCATTGCCCTGTACAAGGAGCCTACTGGAAAAAACACAAGGCATGTCATTTACTGATGTAAAGCTTACATTTCTGACTGTCACAGTGTTAGCTTTATCTGTCCTTTGGGAAAACTCTGGGATGGGATTTGAAAGGTCGCTGATATCACTGGATGTCTGTGCCACATTCTGAAGTACAAAGAGTAAGAGATTTTATGGAGGATTAGAAAGGAGCTGCACAACAAAGATTTGGTGATCATATCTGTGGTAGCAGAAATATTCTACACAGACTCTTAATAGATGATTTGTAGAGTTGCAATTTGCACAGAAAAATATAAAAGCAAGAGATAACAGGAGTAAATACTGCTTCAGGTCAGCACATCATCTCTTATTCACCAGTACAGAGACTGCTGGACTAAGACTGTAGCTGTATTCACAAGGGGAGTTTTCCCTGTGGATTCTCTGGCAGCATGGCTGCTTTAAGAGCTTGCTGAGAAGCACAAGAGGGTTCCTGGTGTCTCAGGCCCTCTTCATGAGCAGCTGGCAGTCAATGCCCTCCTGGGAGCCAATCTGGATCTGTAAGGGCTGTAGACTTTGTGGTGCCATACACTGGGCCCCACAGCAGGTCCCTCTCTATCCTTAAACATTGATGAAGCAATGCAGCAGGAGAGACCTCATGGAGAGGTTCCTCTCTTGTTTATCTGTGCTTTGCTCCTGCTGAATTTGCAGGTAGGACAGATGGTGGTTGCAAGGTGACAGACACTTCAAGTGGTGTTGGTCCCAACTCGAAACATCCTTAGGGAAAGAGGAAAAAAAAGACACCTATGCTGTTCACCCTGCTGGGAATGTATCTTGAATGAACTCCTATTGCTATTTAAGCAAGAATGATAATTTAGTTGTAAAAAAAAAAGAGGCAAATAAAACAGATATATCTATGCTTAAGACAGTGGGTTTATCAGGCAAACTCAGGTCAGAGTCAACAGAAAATATGTGGTAAAAAATCTGCTTCTGAAGGGTAGTCTCAGAACAATGAGCTCCAATTCTAGGAAACAGGAATAAACAACCTCATTTCAGCTTTTTTATGAAGTAAGGAAAAAGCTTGAACACAAAGAGTGCTCTGAATATGATCTAAGTTTTTTCTGTCATTTTTAAGCAATGGTCCTACAGTAAATATAAGTGCATAGATAAATCAAAGCTCTTTGATTTTATCCAAAAGACAGTTGCTGTTTGAATGGAAACCTAACCATGAATGACAGAGCTGAGAAGAAAGTAGAGCAGAACCCCTCTCAGCAGGTCCTCCATAGCTTGGCCCATCTGAACTGTGGGGACTATACCCATGGCAAATTATTTTAGTCACCAGCCATGGGAGAAGACAAATAGTAGAATTTGTCTTTTGTTTGATAGAGGGAATAGTTACTTTTGTGTCACCAGGAAGGAGGGTTCTTGGATTTTCCTGTATCTTAGAATTTACTGGCCACTGGGCTTCAGGAGTTCTGAGATTTTATTGAACGAGATACACAGCAAGCAAATGTACTGCATGAATTAGAACTTCATGGGAGTTTTGGTTAGTTATGCATTTTGAATGTCCTTGGGATCAAGTAGAAGCAGTCTATTTTTCCTTCTCGCCTATTATGTCCTCTCTACATGCTCAGTGTTTTCTGCACAATTCTTTCCAAGATTCAGCACTGTCCTCTAAACTCTCCTTAGACATTTTGAAAAATGTTTCTGCCACAAAATTACTAATATAAAACCTAGGACAAGAGTTTCCACCATCTTTAGTGAGTGGTAAAAGCCCCATCAAACAATGCCATTGTTTCTCATTTGACAGTAATGATCTGATGGGGGGAAAAGGGCAGAGAGTCATAAAGGAATTGTGGAAAAGTATCCCTACAGGACAAAGATTTCCCTTCCTAATGAGACCAAAGGAGCAAAGCAGCTGCTGAAATAGTATTGTAACCCCCAATGGATTTGAACTACATAGAGAAATCCTGCACTTGTGGAATGCAATCTGTGAAGCAACTCTGCAAATCTCTGACCAGTGTCAGCTTCTTGAGCTTTAACATGAGGGCATGTGTCACAAGGTCTTAATCGTCCAGCCTTATGTCAGCAGATCTCTATAAATTTTACCCATCCTCTAGACTCTTACTGCATAAGTCATTGAGTTCTGCAGGTTTCTAAACAGCTTTTAGCTTGTTTGCCCCTACATTAAATGCAAGATAATGTATCTGACTGTTAAAAGGTTTTATTGTCAGGACATAAAACTTTTTACAAATTATTATCTTTTATTTTCCATGTTGCAAAGTGTTTGAATAAGTAAATCCAATTTGATTTGACCTGATACTGTTGCTCCATGACTAATTTACTTTTATAGTGTCATAAATGAACTCTATGACCATTTTACTCTGACTTCTGAGTGCATTTTTTATGAAAGCACTCTATAAAGTTTTGTTTGTGGAGCAATAATACTGAACAGGTTGGCATAAGTTACAAAGCCCTCAGTGGTCTGGGACATGTTTTTTTCTTTGCTTTATCTTTTAAGCCATTGAGTTCACCTGGAGTGTTTCTGTTGTCAATCCCAGTTCCAGTAATGGACAGGAAAATATTTGCCAGGAAAAATGCTCAGTTCTAAAACTTGTTTCCAGCTGGACTGCTAGTCCTGCTAGACTTTAGGGCACAGAGCAAAGCATTTTTGTGTTTCTTCATAAGAAAATCCACATAATTCTTATCTTAGGAGATTTAGTGGGGAAATTGGTTACACCTGAATTTTCTAGAGGGATTTTTTACTCTTAGATATTAATTAGCTTCAAGATTTTATTTTCTCTAGAGTAGCTAGTAATATGTTGTGAATTATTTATTAGATTTTTTTGGAGTGTAATTATAACCAGATGCTTGGGCAGTGGTCACATATTTTACAAATATGAATGTCAATAAATAAATAAATAGCTGTGAGTTCAAGTTCAATAGCTGTGAGGCAAGGTTCAAGAATTGTCAGAAGAGAAAAGGTCAAAATAGAATGAACATTTTGACATTGAGAGTCTTTTTGACTGATGTCATAGCTTTTCTTTTCCTCAATATCCTCTGAATTCTTTTGTGGTATTTCCCAACAAACTATGTCAGTACTGTAACTACTACTGCTGTAAGTAGCAGGTGCCATTTTCAGAAGAACATTAAATGGATTTTGCAAAGTGCTAAGAACATACTGGCTACAAAGACACACCCTACAAAAACAACTTCCATTCAAAATATTTTACCTTCAAAGTCCAGGTACAAGACCTTGAACTTAAGAAAGGAAATTTTATACTACAAATATAGCCTTCTGCTCTCTGTTCAAGTGATCCAAGAGCAGACATGGGTACTTTAACTCATCATTTACAGCTGTCCAACAAATACTCCCTGTGAATGTATTTCAGGCTACAGGTGGTTCATGAACTATTCAACTGTTTTTGAGTATATGCTTCTCTCAAGGCTCTGACTCACATTCACTAAGCAAACAGCTGTGGTGGCTAAGACCTTACTGCCTCTTCTCCCCCATCCCAGCTGTTTGTTACTGACCCTCTGCCAGAAATTCTTGCTCCCGTTCCAGATACAGCAAAACCTGCTGCACCTCAGCTGCTTCAACTCATAATCTTGTGTATTACTGCAAAACAACTTCTATTGCTCAGTTAAACTCATATATAAGGCTGTAAAATTGTACAGCTGAGGTGCAGTAAAATGCTCTATTCTGCCAGCTCTTTAACTTCCTTGAAAGAAGTGCTGATTTCACTAGTTCAGCAAGACCTTCCAGGGCTTACCTGTCAGTGTCCTCCTGACCATGCACTAGCACTGCATTGCTTTTAGGTGTATAAAAACATTATAAACAAAGTTAAGAAGTTTTGATGCATGTAATAAGACTATCTACAGTAACAGCACACCATTTGACAGTTTTTGTTTTAACAACCCACATGGTTGTTACATATATGAGCATATTCAATTAAAAAGTAGAAATTCTCTGCTCTTCAAATAAGCAAGCACCTAAAATTCATTGAACAGCAAAGATGTATGAGCATATGAACTTAAGATGAGAAAAGTCAATCAGAATTTGAAAAACTATTGTCAAATGGTTTTGCTCGCATCTATCTCAAGCTTAATTGAAATATAAACTATTTAAAACTGGCTGGGAAAAAAATAGCAAATTAAAAGAATAAAATAAAAATAAGTAAATAAATATTTTTATGGAAATTAAAAGGACACAAACTTCAGGCATACACTAAGAGAAAAGTGAAACCATGAATTTATTCATATCAAGTTTCTGAATATAAAATATTAAAGCAGACAGGAAAAAACATCTTGCTGATTTTAACCTTTCCAAAGTGAAACATGCAAAGGACGTTTGTTCAAAAGTAGCTACTCTGACTGTTAGGTACAGTAAATACTTTCAGGAATGTTTCATTCAGGTCTGCCCTGTAAAAATCAATGCACAAGGGAAGACCATACACAACACATATCACTCTGTCCCTTAACTGGATTGCACAAGGAATACAGCAGCTAAAACTTCGGTCAGATATGTATGTTTCCATAAGAAGAAAATATCTTCTGCTCCAACTGAAGTCAATCTATTACTATACTGCAAAAGGTGGAAAATATCCAGACAGAGTTCCCAGGAAACTAATTACTTGTTCTTTATAAATATGACAGTAAAACTGTACCACTGTTGAATTAACACTTGCCAGACAAACAGGTCAACCACTGAAACACAGCTCAATTTGCATTGTTTTACAAACATAATGTGCTTTGAAGTAGATTAAAGCAGCTGTTGCTTAGAATCAAACTGAAGAGAAATTCAAATGATTTATACTGTTAGATTCTCTACATTAACAGCTGCTTCAGACCTTTTGCCTTGAGGGAAAGTACAGATGGATTTTGCAATACAGAAAGCACCATACATTGGACTTCATCTATTGGAAATAACCAAGTTTTTAGCAGGGAAATATTAATACCAATGATGCAGCTTAATAAGATTTTCATAAAAACAAATTACTTTTACTAGCATGATAGCAGCTTGGGACACAAGCATGTTGGATATATAATTAGTCTAATTACAGGGAAATTTGAAAGAATTTAACTATAATTGCCCTTTAGCTACTTGTACTGAATATGAGAGTCACCATACCTATTTTCACAACAGCAGATTTCCAAAGGACTGAACAATACTGGTGACTCTCCATTCTGCTATATGGTTATTGCTTATGCTTTCAGCTAACAAGAATTAGTTCTTTCTGAATGTAGCCCCTTCCTCCAGCACTCACTTTTTCTGCTGTTGTACCATTTACTCTAGCTATGAAATCCAGGAAGAGAGAAGGTGTACCCAAATTTATTATTTACCTTTAGCAATTTTTCTTTGTTGTATTATTGCTTCACTTCACAGTTACAACAACTTTCCATTCAAAAAAAACTCATAAGGCAAAAGTTTTTATTTGTTCCTGGAGCAAACTGAAGCTTTTAAAGCAAAAAAGAAGTGCATTTTATAGTTCCCTAATCTTTCCTTTAGACCCTGAAATTGCTCATTCACAGAATTAAAAAATGGTTGAAGTTGACAGAGACCTCTTGGAGATCGTCTAGTCCAACTAGATCATCCACAACTAAAGCAGCTGGATCAGGAGCATGAACTCAATAGAGTTCTGAATATGAAGACTCCACAACTCCTCTGGGCAACCTCTTCCAGCTGTTGTTGCACCACTTTCACAGTAAAAATGTTTCTTTCTTAGCCACACACAGTAAATACAGATCTGTGAGAACATGTAGTATCTTAATTATTGCTTTACACAGTAATCTTTCCACGGAGTTTCATTTTTCTTCTACATGGTTTATGGACTCAACCATTTCTCTTCTGCTGTTATCCTGCCCTATAACCCCCAGTGGATCCATTTAACCCTATTTGAGACAGTCTTCCATTTTACTCAATGGAGGTGAAATTTTGTACTAGGGGAATAAATCCTAGAGAAACCATTTCAGTTTTATACTATGTACAAATAGAATTTGGCTTCTCCAATCTAATCTAAAATATGCCTCAATTATTTTTCAATTAGGATCAAAATGTGATATGATTCATGGAAAAAGCATGCAACAATTATCAAATATACCTGGCTACAGTATATTTGCAGTCCTCCTGGGAAAAAAGTAAAAGACATAATTAATATATTTCTCTAAGGAATAATCTGATTTCCTAGTTAAATTTTTAAGTTACTGGAATGATCCCATAGGCAAATTCTGACCATTGCAATAGCTTTGCTTTCTCTATATCTTTCATAGATCAATCTAGACAGTCAAACAAAATCAGGCCAGTTAGAAATGCCAAAAATCTTATCTCAGCTATACTATACTTTCATTGGTATAAAAGAATTTGGACTCTCAAACTAATTTTCCATCACATAGCATATATTGTTCAAAAGAGCAGGAGAGTGACAGGTTAGGACAGGCCTATGAAATCTTTCTATGAGCTCAGAATATCTGTCATCACTGTGATTCTGGCTCTTAGGAGGAGCTGGCAGTATGAATACTCTCATATCTTTTTAGAGCCAAGACTCACTGCTGTCAATTCCAGGTTGAGATCTAAAGTTTGCCATCAAAAAAAAGCTGGACCACCCTGATTAGAACAATTGGTGTTAATTTATTTATTTTTGAAGAATCTGAAATGTGATTCATCTGACATTGAAGCTCATCAATGCACCTCCATGGTCTTTCATGGAAGAAGCATGAGATCATGAATAAACACTTGATGAAACAGACAACTGTCAAAAAAAAAAAAAAAAAAAAAAAAAAAAAAAAAAAGGCAAAAAAAACCAATACAAACAAACAAGAGCAGCAAAACAAAACAGGCAATGCCTTTACATTTTATTACACAGCTATAGCTTGCTATTTCAAACTGTTGCATCCGCAGCCATCAGATGGAGAAGCTAACTGATCCAAGTGATCCTCTTCTTCTCCAACTTCCAGGACAGGGCCACTGTCATACAGTGGCATGGATTTACACACATCTGTATATACAGCTGGTGGTTGGGTGTGCTTAGAGTCAGATTACAGAGGCGCATTCAAAGGGAGGGAAGACAAGGTGGCACTTGATATGTGCTAGGTTGCATTCACCCAGAGACCCAAGAACTAATATTCTCCAAAAGAAAGGCAAACGTGTGAAGAGCGTCCATATTTATACAGCAAGCACAGTTAGGAAAGCCAACTGGCAACTCTACCTGCATGTGTGCTCCCTGGGAGAAGATCACCAGCCAGGCAGCTGCAGAAGCCTGGCAGGCTTACACACACACACTCTGTCAACACCATTCACACAGGAAAGGAGAGGAAAGGAAGGAAAACTGAATTTAGATCTCCATTGAGATGTCCCCTGAGCAAAGTGATATCTCTGTGTCTCCTCCTAGTTTATTTCTTCTTCCTAGAGCAGCTTTTCCAGGTCAGTAACAGATTGTGCTATCTGCCCTAGCTGGGAGGAATATGGTGAAAATCTCAGAAAAACAGACATATCCTGGTAAGGGGAAAACACTGCTAAAAAGCAGTTCCTAAAAGCAAAACGCTTGGAGTGAGTTCTGGTTTGAGTCATGAGCCAAAGGACAAGGCAGATCAGCACAAATGTTCAGGTGTATGCATGCCCAGTGTGAAGTGGACAAAATTCCCTTTTTGGTGCCACTGCACAACAGCACAGCTGGCCTGTACCTGCAGGCCAGCTTTGCAAGCACTGATGCTTTTACCTTTTACAAAAGCCACAAAGTGCCTTCTCTGAGCATTTTCCTAATGTCTTCAAGGTATTCAAGCTACTGCTGCTTAGAGGCAATGCATTTTCACACTTGTGCTCTCTTCCTTTCACCTTCCACCTCACCACCCCATCTGAGTCCTTAAGGGCTATAATTTGTTTAGTGGTTGAGTTTAGCTGTTCTAGAGAGACAAGAAGATATACCTGAGCTTTTAGCAGTATGACTCACTTGAAAGCTAGTTTTCATGCCCAGCACAATAGCTGAAGTCAGGATCCATTTTGCATGTGCTGTAAGAGAGTTCAGAGCTGCCTTGTTGTAGGAGGATGTAAGGGAGCAGGCAATTACAGCCCACAGGTACAGGTATCCTCCTACCCTGACAGGCTCCTGCAGAAGTCTTTTTCTGTGATTTTTTGCTCATGCATATAGGAATGACTGGATTTATAGCAGTTCTCGGGAGAGGCAGGGACTTAAGGATTTGGAGACACAGGGGCAAATTCTTCTCTTTAACCCACATGGTGGATTGAAGAGGAGAAATTAGCTGTATGAAATAAAGCCAGGTACTGTGACTCTTTCTCGTAGGTAAATATTTCTTTAATTTTTTGGTCTATCCAGCTGTGGCCTGTAGCAGAAAGGAATATCTCATAATGAGCTCTGTTATAAATGGCTCTGAAACACAGAGTGTTGGAATGCCACTAAAAATATTTTGTCTGTGGCTTTTGCTAAGGCTCAGCTCCTCAGGAAATACTTTCATTGTTTAATGCTGTCATTTTGTACATATCCAATATTTTCTTAATCTGTCACTAGGAATAGTTTATTTATAACATATAACAAGCTTATTTTCAAATTGCATGCTGTAAATATGTCTTAACAGTCTTGCCAAAAACACTAACTATTCACTATAGCTGCTCAGTTATAGACATTTAACCACTTTATTAGTTTTTAAAAATACCAGAAGTATGTGTCAAATCCTCCCTTACCCCCCCTTTTTTTCCACTGAAATAGTGGATGTACAAGTTTGGGTTAGGATTTAGCCCTGAATTTGTCATTCACATCTTTCCAGAAGTAATATCAAGGGGCAGGACTTAAAGACACCTACTCCATGTTTCTTTCTTGCTCCTTAAAAATTTGCCACTAGCCCATGATAAAAGCAACTTTCTTGTAGCTAGAAAACAGGAATCCCTCTAGTCTTACTGGGGCAGATATGGGGAGACCTCAGTGCCATCATAAGCTGTCTCTTGTTCTCCCCTGGAAGATATAAAGAGAGGAAGAAAGACCCTCTCTTTCTTAGGTCTTGAGATTGTTATATAGATTGCCTGCTTAATTTTACAGATGGCAACCAGGTAGAGCTTATAAAATGTGTTTCATAAGCAGTACAATGTAGCATGTATTCTGCCACAGATCCTGTTTGTTTGGAGGAGCTAACTGATCAAAGAGTTTTGTACTCTAAACGTCACTAAGTCAGGACACGTGTGTGCCTCTGTGTGTGCCTATATAGAGGTTAAAAATGAAGCTATGTGGAGTACAGAGATCTTGCTGAAGCATTCATGCATCTGCCAGCAAGTCTGCTGACAGTTTAGGGTTTTTAATATATTTACACAGCTGTAATATATATACTTTTATGGGGAATATTTTCCGTCATTAGCTTTCCAACAGGTTAAGAAGGTTATTCATAGATATATCTACACACAATGAGCCAAACTCTGGTCTTAGCTGTAACAGTGTAAATACAGAGTCACTCATTAAAATTGATTGCTTTTCCGGTTTGGTGGTGGTTTTTTCGTTGTTTGGTTTTTTTGGTTTTGTTTTTTTTTTCCCATTTAACTTGTACCTGGTAACAAAAAGGAATTTGTCCTCCCTGTATTCCAAGATCCCAGCAAGACTGCTGACCTTCTGTACTCAAGTAGATAATCTGATGGCCATTTCTGTGTCATAGTAGTGGAAACAGCCTGCCAGCTCTTAGTGTGTTCTGCAGTCATATGCTTTGGCTGATAAGATGATAGGAATCAATCTTTCTGCAAGTAACGTCCAAAGGCTGACTCTAGGACTGTTTTTAATTCACAAGTGCTGCTTCTACTTCACTAGTGTCTAAAAAATAGTCTAGAATTTCCTCAGATATGTATTTCTTTTGACTAAAATCCATATACACACAATTTAGCCACACTGAGAGCAAATTTTCATTAGATCATTAAAATGTGACTTGTGATATGGGCTCAAAGCTGATATTGCCTCTACAAGTGGAAATCTGTAGTAAATGCACTTCAGTGCTTAGAAATTAATTCCAGATTTCTGCTACCATCATAGAGACTGGAGTTTGTTCTTTGTTGAGTCACTCTTTTAACTGATATGGTTAGACAAGTTTTTAGAGCAAATATTTTTTTTTTCAGCTGTGTCAGGAGATTTTTAAAAGGTGCCTTGTCAACTGTCTTAATGTGGCAGCTTCATGGCTGTAGGGACACTGTCTCAGCAGTGCCTGCACTGCTGCTGCTTTCCACTGCAGGAAACTCAATACATGAAAAGGAGCTGGGAAGGACTATGTCAAACCAAAAATACAGGGATCTCCACAGAGAGTAAACTGCACTGTTTTCAGGATCACACTAATTTATGCCTGAGGAAATAATCAAAGTCATGTGAGAAACTTGGGATGTAGTCCTATGCTACATTAGCAGACTAAGCAGGCTGTAAGGCCAGGGTTTGATGTTGGCAAAACTTGGATGTAGGCAAAACTGAATGATAACTCTATCAAAGCAGTCTTTTTTCTTTGCAAAAGCTAGTTACAAAACAGTGAATTCCCACACAGTATGGCATTCCATCTCATTGCAGGACTAGCTGCAAGACAAACACGGAAATCACTGAAGTGAATTAGACTGGAAACTATCTTCCACAGGGGCCAAATCTTTTCACATATTTCTACTCTACCAGACAGAACTAAGCCCTGACCCCCAAAATTAACTCACTCAGTAAAAACTAGAGCCAGTCTCAAATTGGTTCTAGGTTTCCAATTTAATGTGGGACTTCCTTTCAATATAAGGATATAGGATGAAATATGGGAATGTTACCTATTTCTACATTTGTTATACTTTTTCAATAGAACCCACTAAATTTAGATTGAAGCATGTACAGTTGTCCAGCCTTCTACACCCTCCTCTGCCCAGTCCTCCCACTGCTACCTCCAGCCACCCCTGCCCGACAGCAACAGCGACAGGAAGGGGACACAAGCAGTGAGGAAGACACTGGGGACCACAACACTGTCCCTGGGTGCTTAGTGCACTACCTGTGCGGCAGCAGCTGAGCAACAAGCAGGCAAGAGGGGTGGTTCAGGTGAGACGTGGTCTCAGTGATCTCATTGCTGCTCAGTGGGCTCTGCAGGCCAGGCTGATCCCCCCCAGGTCGGCTGCATGCATTGCCCAGAGCTGGAGGTACCTGCAAATCCCAGTTCCTTTCCAGGTCTGTTTTAGTCTGTCTGAGCAAATGTATCCCTGAGGTCTGGTTACCCATTGGTTTCTGTCACATACAAAGGAAGAGGGAGGATTTTTCAAGGAAAGGTTATTAAAGTCTCTGATAAGATGCTGAGAAACCCAAACATAAACTCCCTCAAAAATAATAGTAACTGTGTGAGAAATTCTTCATTTCAAGTGTTTGTATAATGTAGCTCTATATAATGTTACAAGCTGTAGTCCTAAGTGTCGCAATCTTAACTATACACCAGCATGTGTTTTTAAATTTAATGCGTTTTGATGTCCTGTTTGCATTGGACTCACTACTGTAGGTCTCTGTGGGACACTGTTTACAAAAGAGATTACCAAAAATAAAAATTACAAAACAAAGTGGTTTAAGTTTCAGAAATGGGAGTAGGAATGCTTCCCTCCGGAAGTTTTTGCCACAAGTCCATATATAAACAAGGCCAAAGGGACTCATTATAAATCAAGTTTTTTTCCTAATGCCTCAGTAAGACAGGGGATCAACAGCTATCCTGGTCTTATTTTGCAGGCTGAAATCTGGAACTAGTTTAAATCTACTTTAATCTAGTTCACAGTTCATGAAACAGCTGTATTGAAATGGAAATTTTTTGTGTTGAGTTCTGTATCTTCTAGATGAAGGAAAAGAAAAAGAAACACATGAAAAGCACTTCTTGTTTATGAATCATTTATCTCTCTAGAAACATAACAAGAAAAGGTAGCCTAGGTATATTTAGTTCCTGTCTATGCCACCAAGATGGACTCAGCTCTGGCTTTTGCACTGGTTTACAATTATACATATGTTATCAGTGACGAGAACATTAAATTTTTCTCTCACTCACTTGCTTTCCTACTCCACCCCCCAATTTCCAATTTATTGGACTAAAAATTTACAGCTCAATATGAACTGCTCTTGCTTTATCTCTTTTCTCTCTCTTTCTTTCTTTCTTTTTCTTTCTTTCTTTCTTTCTTTCTTTCTTTCTTTCTTTCTTTCTTTCTTTCTTTCTTTCTTTCTTTCTTTCTTTCTTTCTTTCTTTCTTTCTTTCTTTCTTTCTTTTTCTTCTCTTTGTTTTCTTGCTTTCACTTCCTCAAACTTTAATCCTCTTGGGCCATGAGGGCATCATATTCATCATCCAGAGCACTACTGAACAATTACTGATGTTCACCTTACCCCTGATGGAAGTAATTTGGTCACCACTCAATGATGTCTTTAGTTTCTATTATAGGAGTATATAGAAGTCCTGTTTGTCATCAAGGTTCCTTTAGCCTAAATGCTGTTTAATTATATATTCTGTAGCTGTATGGTACAGCAGAGTATGAATAACTGGGAGACAACATAACTTTGTCAATGTGCTAATTGCTTGAATTAATCAACTTCCACAATTTTAATGGTCAAACAGCATGCTGGTGTTACTATAAGCGGTTTTGGTTTAGGGACATGTACAGAGCTGGTGAGGACCTCAAACTAGTGCACCATGTCACTCTACATACCAGTAGAAACAATCTCTGCCCCAAAATTCCTTATAGCC
The DNA here is from genome assembly GCF_965231275.1 of Zosterops lateralis. NCBI lineage: Eukaryota > Metazoa > Chordata > Aves > Passeriformes > Zosteropidae > Zosterops > Zosterops lateralis. The sequence goes on from NC_139765.1 coordinate 31,109,145, forward strand.
TGAACAGGCAACACAGACAAGAGGGTACCTGGAGAACAAAGGCACAGAAAGGAGAATATCTATGTGCACAGCCACTGGTCTGTTCCTGAGAGTGAGCCTACGCACTCAGCTACCTACTCTTGCTGCCCCAGTAGCAGAGGCAGACAAGCATAAGATCTGTGAAGCTCCACTCAGTCAGTCAAGATGACATCCTTCTAATTACATAGTGCAAATAGACTCAAGAGTGAAGCATGTTCACATCAACACTTGAAGGAAACAAATATGAGCCCTGCTTGTTTCCACAGCTCCTGGCTATAAGTCTAAATGAGATAGCTTTGTGCAAGATCAGACCTAAGTGGTACACACGGTCCCCTGCATTGCTGTGCTGCTACAGAGCCTGACTAGAGGAAAGAAATCTGTCTGAGCAAGGATTTACCACTCCAGGCAAGTGATACACTCTGTTTTATAAGTATAAATTTCCACGGAGAGGAGAACCATTTTGTTCCTTGGCCACAATAGATGCTGATACATACCTTAGCTGGGATCTACTGTGCTCCTTGCTGATGGCTGTAAGGTGACACAGTAAATGGATCCTGTGCTGGCTGACAATATCACAGTAATGGATGAGTATTATGATAATCACAAGGTACTGGATAATCACCTCTGTTACTTGCCTCACTGCCTGAGAATTAAGTTTCCTCTTCAGAATAAGGAGCAATTTTATTGCAGTCAAACTCCCTGATTTTGTGCTGCTCTAGACAGGACTCTGACCTGAAGCTGGCCTTACATATTTTTCTCAAAGATCAAGAATAATGTAAATATTTGAAGATTATGCTTAATTTTAGATATATTGGCTACTGAATGTAGGTGTCCAGTTTGTCTTCAGGATATGTGAACCACAGATCATTCAAGGTAATGCCTCTCAGTTATAGCTCTGTAATGATTGGTAATCTGTAACATGAGCAACTGTATCACTGAGATTTTTCACTGAGAAAATATTTTATAAGTGTCCAGTCAACGGTTATGTACCACCATATATATAATTTTTTTAAAATAACCTGAGAAAGCATAATACTAATTATTTTTGGAGAAAAGGACTCAGTTCAGATTTTATGCAGCAGCAGAAGAAACAAGGGCTGTGTACCACAGCACATATCCCACAAAAGCTGCTGATATTCAGCTGAGTGTCTGATTTCTGTTTGAAAGAAGAGTCCACTGGGTGCAGTTAAAATGCAAAGGAGAATATAAAAAAGTGAAAACCTGTGTGGGTGAATAAGCCGTTTCTTTGAAGCTCAAATCTGACACAGAGCTCAACAGAAGCAAAAATTGATTTTCAGATTACTCTTCCTTCTTGCTTTGGATGAACTCAAAAGGAGAGCTGACAATCATGTCCACAGCCTTTTCTGGGCCCTTTGCATTTCCAGGAACAGGCAAAAACAACCAACATGAGGAAATAGCTTGGCAAATAGATCCAGAACATTGTCTCCATTTTTTTACTACTCTTACCTTCTTTGAGTGACTGACCTCAGAAGACCTGGCGTTTCTGTTTCCTAAAGCTCCCAGTTAAATATTAGTCCCAAGGAATGTTAGCTACAGATTCTTAATGAGAACAGAGACAATGTGGCTCTGCCTTCTGCATCAACATCTCCAAGATCAGACAAGTACAGAGAGGTGTGTTATTCCTCCCCACCCCCTTACCTTCCCTTCAGCCAAGAAACCTCCCTTCTGCAATTCATGAGTAGAGGAAGAAGTAGGAGATGGAGAAGGAAGTATGAAATAAGAGCATTTTGTTGCTTATCCAGAGAGATTTCCCATCAGATTAGGGCTACTGGATCACCTCTCAAGTAAAGAAGTCAAACCACATGGTCAGCTTTGCAGGTAGAGCCTAAAGTTCTGCTCATGCCCTGAGAACCTGTATGGGATGGAAAACTAGTCCAGCACATTGCTCCACAAATAACACTGTAATCCACAGCAAAGGGCTCAGCCTCATCTCCCCTTGGCCATGAGATACTGACGGCAGGCTCCCATCCTTACCCATCAAGTGGGCCATCTGTCCAGAACACCTACCCTTCAAACCCAAACCCTTACAGAATAGGATCATGTGGCTAAAGGCCTTTGAAAACCATGAGGTGGCAATTTTCTATACAAAATGTCATGCTCAGTGGTGGAAAATATTTTGTAGGAAAATTATTCACAATTATTCTATTTTAACTGAAATAGAAATGTATAGTGTATTATTTTGGTTATCTAAGTACTACTGCTGCACTAGGAAAAATAATTGGCCCAGCAGCAGGGGGTTCCCACCACAGACACACCTCTTCCCACCACTTTACATTCTGCTTTGAGCAAACTTAATTTAACATTTGTATCCTCTTCTAAGGGTTGTTATGAGGCAATGGTTCTCTTAATCTGAACCTTATCTGCCCAGATGCAGTTATTATATTTTCCTCTGACTGTGTTAGTCACATAAGATTGAAGAACATGAGAATATAATAAATGTTTCAGATCTTAAGATTATAAAGGGTGGAATTTGTTTCATCAGTTAACTTTATTAATGCTCTGCAGTCTGAACTGGATTTGAAACTGAAGTGAGTATCACTCACTAACAAAAGAAATAAAATGCACCATGAGAAACATATAGTCTATTAATGTCTCTTACTTTTCACTTACAATAACAGAAATAGATTAAATGTACAACAGAGTGAAGAAAAATAAAGTTTTTCTCTTTATTTCTCTCCTCTGTTGCCACTCAAATAAGATATTTAGATATGTTTTCATTTAAAAATTGGTTTATGATCTTTATTCAAGCAATAATCCAATAAAGGCAGAGGAATTAAATTTTTCTGACTATAAACTGAATATCATTCATCTACCACCTTTCAGATGGGATCAGCTGTGGAGTTTATTATATTTTAGGCATGATCTCTATCTTTACAGCACAGGGAACAGTGAGGCCTGGATTGTGACTGATGTTTCTTTGTGGTATGTAAATGAACGTATGCATGGATGTTTATGGACATGCAAGTGTCCCTCTCTAAAACATCTTGCCAAAAACTTTTCTAAGGATTAGGCAGCTGACCAGCTTCTGCAAATCTGTCATCATTTGTCCAATCTCTCTCACTGCATTCCAAAAGGAAATTTTCTCTCCAGGAAAAAGAGCACTAATTGCTTGCCCAGAAAGGAAATTAATGACTCAACAATTGTGATCAACAAGAACACATTTTGAAGGTACCCAGTCCTGAGAAATGCCATCTTTGTCAGACTAATTTTGATTCTCTAGTTTTTGAACTTGAGTTGGTTTTAAATGCTTGAAGCTGAGGTAACATACCATGTGGCTGTAGGGTGTCAGTGTACTGAAAAAGAGACACAACTCTGGCATCCATGGTTCCAGCCCTGCCTCTGCACCTTATCAAATCCACATCAGCACTCTTTAAAATCCAGAGCACAATTTTTATGTCATGTCAAAGCTCCATTTAGAAAAATGTCCTTACCAATCAAAGCAGCTCTGCTTTGATAATCCACTACTATGCATAATTTCAGGCAGATATCAAGCAAGGAGGCACAAGTATTTTTTTTGCTGTGTGCTACAAGAGTGAGAATGTGTAAAGGAGAAAGGATTAATTTCTAACCTTCTTGGGGGTGGAGGAAGGCAAAATGGCTGTTATCCTCCATCCACAGATATGAGTCATTAAACATGAAGATATGTTTATTGCAGAATTTTTACCTCATATTTAAATGGCCCATCTTTCAGGGTTTAGGTGTAGTCACAATATTCTTCCACTTCTCATAAAAGTGAGGTTACAAATCTGTGACATATTTATTCTATACAGGCAATTTTCTGTCAAAGATATTTTTATATTTCATCAGTACGTATCCCAAACTGCTTATATTGTCAAAAGAATCTTCAGCCTGGAGTTGTGATGAAGAGCAGTGTGTAGTCTTTTATGTGTGTAGTCTTTTACCTTTCAGTCAAAAATAGTTCACCAGTGTACCTGTATTTTTCAAGACAACCAATTGCCAAATGCCAAAGAGAGACAAAAGATACTTCTCTGATTTTGTGCAATCTAGAAGGAAGACAATATGTAGGTGTGATAAATTGAATTAAATCTCTGCAATGAAAAGAGAGTTGCAAGATTTCTTTAGGATGAGATAAGAAGGCTACAAACATCTCTGTAACTTCTGGCGAAACCAGAGTAGTGTCTTCACTAAAGGCTTATATGATCCTATTCAGCTCATTTGTCTATTGCTTTTACTATTATTGTATTAGAGAAGAACCAGCAAATGAACTTAGTGCAACAAGAGAGAAGAGAGCAAGGAAGAACCAGAAACAGAGCCAGAACAAGTACTGGCAGCTATTCTTCAGAAGTGCACAAAAAGACACTTGCAGGATGAGTATTCCCAGAGGGGAGTATAGAAGTATCACCAAAAGAGGGGTTTTTAAACAAGTTTCTGCTGTTTGAGGGGAAATGGGACTTTGCATACTCCTTTTAAATAATCAGTTTGGCAGCAAAGATGATCAGTTCCACTCACTCCATCAGGGAGCTAAAATTTATTTTTCTATTGGATCCTAGCCAAAGCTATTTTGTGCCATGGAAAGATTACAATTGATTTCAGTTCCAGTGGATGTTATCCTTAGGCCCCAAACAGAGGCTTCCTGTTGCACCCTCTTAATGCAATGCTTTCAGCAGAAGACTCAGCCTGGCCTTCATCTGTCCCACCACAGATTTCACTTGCACTTAACAACAGAGTTGGCTCCCTAGAGTACAGCAGGGAAACAATGTAATTTCTTACCTGCCTTTGGCTCATGGAGATGAGTCTTGTTTAAGAATTATTTTCCATACAAGTTGCAAAGTATTCTATGACAGGGATTTTGAAATCAGTGTATCTTTCCGTATCAGTAACTGTAATATGCTATTAGCAGCTCTATCCAGAGATGCCAGAAAGCCAGGTACTTGCTTTAGTATATCTTTGAATGAATGGCAATTCTGTTGAATTAAGCACACAGGAAAGGGTTTTATTGGCTGGCTTCTCTTGGTAGAGTACATAAGCAAAAAATAACTACAATATTCAAAATAATTTGGTCTCAGGCTCAGAACTAAGCAAATTTAGAAATACATTAGAATAATAATTTTTGGGTTTGACTGACCTTTTCCTGTGGATTCAAATCCTGATGGCATACAATTAGTGATGTAAAACAAGAAACATGGTGTCTAATTTAGGGAAATTTATCAGATGTGAGGAAAACAATTGCAAGAGAATGGTGTTCAGGAAGAAAGGGTAACATGACAGATTATTTTGAAATTTATTTGTGCATGTTTATTTTTACACTTAAATCTAGATCACATAAGTAGTAGAGATCTCTATTATCTCTGTGCCCAGCAATGCACTGAGCAGCTGCAGGGGCAGAGCTGTGCTCATGAAGCTCTGTGTACGTCATGAGATGAGAGCCAGCAGCGTGTGCAGCAGGCACAGCATCAGCATCAGAGCCTCTTAAAGCTCCAAAGGAGCAGCTACATCCCTCACGCCTGTGAGCAATGAGGTATTTATACAGTGGGCCCTCGCTGCTCCAAGGGATACCTAATTTAAAACACTGATCATTTAAGTTCTCATACACATATATATATTTACTGAAGGGGCTGTGAGCCATTAAAAGTAAATGACTGCAAATAAACAAAATATTGTTTTGAGGAGGTGGCTCTGTGTCCCATATAGTTTTTTTTTCAAAATACAAAGGCAGACACATAAATCTCAGGTACTCGGGTACTTGCCAGTACAAGAGGTGGGAAATTCAAAGTCAAGGCTGCTACTCTGTCCTAGGTTGGCCTTTTGATGCCCCGTGATTTTAAGAACTTCACCTTAGTGTGTGTAATGTTGTTTATAAAATGTGTCACAGTACTTATTAACAGGGGTGTAAATTCTGCCTGCCTGCAATGCTGTTGCTTTATCCAGTGTCCATCCAGGATGAAATTAGCCTGAGGCAAAAGTGAATGCCCAACCTTGCCCTTCATTTTGCAGGACTGCCCTCTCAGTCAGTACTCCTTGTTTATTGCAAGAGGTCTGCATGGACTGATTTGAACTGTCTTTTATCATGTGACAAGAGAGACAGAAATTATCAAGGAAACCATTAAAGCAAGTGCTTACAAAGATGTCTGCTGCATTTGACCTACATTTCACCCATCTGTTACAAATCTGATTTATGGAAAAAACTGAAATTATAATACTTCCTGAAAACCTAAACACTTTTAACTTGGCCTAATTTTGTTGAGTCACATCCTTTTTTTGATACCTATCTGTCTTATTATGAAGCCAAGATACTTACACTTAAGGCGTAGAATGATAATGTTCCTAAGCCCCAGCTGATTATTTTCTCTAATGTCAGACATGGGAGATGCATAACAGCATAGAAGTCAGGATAAGGAAATGGTGGAGCAGCACCAAGTAGGAGAAATTACAGGCTTTGCTGTGTGATTGCCAGCTAGAAGCCTTAGCAGGTCAGCAATCCGAACGATTATTTATGCAGAGCAGATTTGCAGGGAACCACACGTCTTTGTGCTAATTTGAGTGTCAGAGACATACAATGCTCTGTCACGTTAGGAAAAGAAGGAGAATGAGGGAAAGTGCTACAGAAAAGGATCTGGGAAATGGAGCTTTAATAAATTCTGCTGCAGTATACCATCTGTTCCAATGGGAAATCTATGCTGTCATAAATCTGAGTGTTGTGGCTAGAAAGATGAAGGGCATGCAACCCAGATTTTTAGCTAGTGTGTAGTGAAAATTGCAGAATACAGCTGAGGCATTAACGTGATGAAGTTAGATTCTTTTCTGATTGGGAATACTTCTTGATAATGCTTTGGTCCTCTTTAGATAATTCATTACATAAGCTCAGTAGGTGACAAGGTTTGTAACAAAAAACTAACACAAATATTGACAAAAGGTTGACCTATGTTCATTTACTGTGAGTAATTACTGAGTATAACAATGTGTTTTCTACTCCTCTGAGTGGGCAGAATTTTTATAAGGGGAAAGTTCAGAAGAAATCATCGGACCTTGGAATCTTAGGGAAAAGTCAGGTGGGAATCTGACAATAAGCAGGATTAACGTAACTGAGCAAAATCTGAATTTTCCCTCTCAGTGTTTTTTAATTCTCACCTGACTGAACAAAATGTTGCAAGCGCAAGATGCAATACAATTAAATTTTTTTAATTAAATTTCCAATTACCCACAAACCACATTCATGGACAAGGACTCCTTAAAGATAGCAAAAAGAGACCAAAAATTAGTCTCAGTTCCAAGAAATGTCTAATATAATCTCTTTATTTCTATTTTTTATTATTTGCAGATGCACAATATACCTGCTAATGTTGCTTAAAACAGATAACAACATCACAGGCAGGCTAATGTGTGTGCTCTGTGACAGAGCTCTTTTGAAAAGAATTTCTCTCTTTCTTCCATGACTACCAATGCCTTCTCCAATGTAATACAGATGAATTCTAACATAAATACCAATGGACTCCCTGCTTAACATTTGCTTTTTGTCAGTACCATTCACGTACAGCTCAGTCACAGAAATGCAGTGGAAAATTCTGATATCCACACAGTATTTTAGAAGAAAAAGGTAACTTATTTTTGCAGAACTGCCATGGTCCAGAAAATGTTGTAGCCCACTTAGAACTGGAATAGGAGCTAATGCATACCAAGCATGCAGTAACATAAAAGCATATTTTTGTCAGTGTTGAGCATGCAAGGTCTTACAATCTCACTTTAAAATGGGCCTTCCTTTCCCTGTTCTATCAATTTCCACTGTTTCCTCAGAACTACCATTTGAAAAATCTTTTACTCAGCCACAGAAAAAACATTTTTTGCACTTCATATATATTCATATCTATTTGTTGGTAATGTAAATAGAACAGATAAGCCTATTTAAACTCAGAGTCCATCTCTAAGCAAGAAAGACTTGAAAAAAAAATGTACAGACTGATGGTAAGATCAAAGCTTAGTTGTAGCTAGTGATGAAAATAATAATGTAATATTATTATTACACCTTTTGAAATACAGGCAGTTGTGCCTGTATATGCATTGAAGTCCACTAGTTTGTTCATGTAGGACAATTTCAAAATCAGGAATTTTGAATGCACTGGAGGGCTAAGTCAAGTTCTTCCTATACTGATGCTAGCAAGCTTTTTTCAACATATCATATTGCTTACAAAATCTATATCTTTTCCAGATGATCCTTATGATTAACATGCAAGATGCACAGCATAGGACTACTGGTCAGAAGTCTTTCACTCTCAGTGGTTCTATTGGATCAAATCCCTGGACAGATTTCTTCAATTCAGTACCTACTGCTTTTGCATTTATTTAACTCAGGAACAGGAACTCACTGTAACCAGGTTTTACTTGATAGAACGCCCCTGGGACAAAGATGTCTTTTCTGTGAGATGGTTCCAGGAACTGGATGCTTACAGAAATATGGAAGCTAAAGATTGCATGTCCAGCTGTGATGGAATTATACGCACTGTGGAACTGTAATTTGCCCGTGCCTCTGAATGCTGAAACTGCCTTATCAAGGGGTAGCACTAAAAAGAAATATGTAGACATCCACAAGAAGTAGACAATGTTGTCTATTGTTCACACCAGGTATAAGATAAACTTTCCCTCTTTACTCTCCCCACACCTTTTGCCCTCAGGCAGAAGAGTGGGGAGGACATAGTGAGAGGTGGCAGAATGGAAGACAAGGAACTCCAGCAGTACTCAGAAGAAGGAGGGTTTCTGCACCAGAGAAACACTTTGGAAAACATTTTGGGCTGCTCTACTGCTATAACAATCTGAGTTTAATAGGTGCTTTGAGATGCACTTGAAAACTGAACAACCTGCAATAGGCCCATGAAATAGGTAAGACATAGCAAACTGTAAATAGCAAATGATCTTTTGCTTAGAATCATACTAGGATGGCTTTGGCAAGTACACAGTGAGCTCTAAAAGAGATGGTGCAAGCTTTTCCTGCATTCTGCAGGAGTCATGACTACAAAGAAAAGGTTTGCCTTGCTGAAGCAAAAGGTAGGAACAGATTCACTTACCAAGATTCTCAGTATGAATCAATGAGAGTAAAAGCACAGTAGAATCACAGTAATGTACAATTCCTGACAACATTCATCCAGATATTTCACCTAAAGGGCTGAGGAAAATTGAAGACAAGAAAAAAAATGCCTTCTGGAAACTTTGTTGTAGGTTTTCACACTTAAAAGGTAGACTTTCTCAAAGAGTTATGTAATCGCAGTCATGCTGTCTTAATAACTGAACTTGGAGAAGATGATAGCCACTGTGGAGATTATGCTTTGATTTATCATTCGGATTGTGTAGAATACAGAAAGAAAAAAAAAAAAAAAAAAAAAAAAAAAAAAAAAAAAAAAGAAATCTGCCCTGTTCTTTCACAGAAGTGTAGGCACCTTTCTCTGGGCACTACTTGAATGAATGGTAGCTTTTGTTTGCCACCCTGACCCAGGCACCAAAGATCCTAAGCACTGTCAGATACCTAAGACTTTGTCCTTAATAGGAAAACAACTTTGTATCTCATTTATAACAGATCACTACATAGGAAGCCTAACTACTGCCAGAAACAAAACTCTGCACTCTGCCTGGATGGTGCCTTGCCGCACAACAAAGTCCTTCCTTGGATCTACACTTGTCCAGTATCCCAGTGGATATGACAGGTATCACAGGAAATTGAATTCAGGTGTCCCATATCCTAAACTAATAATACCTAAAATTTCTGTTTCTCATAACAGAACTTCAGTGCCAATCACACAGAAAAGACAGATTATTTGGTTTTCATTGGATTCTGCTGAACTACCCATCCTTCTTGAACAGCAAGCTTAGAATCATATTTTGAGATCATCATCTGAATTATGGGCACCATTTGAAAGAAAATTACCTCATTCAGTCAAAAACTGGTGGCTGCCTGTGATCTGCTGAAGAGACAGGACAGTGAATATCCACATTATGTCTAAGCAATTGTTTTGATCCTCAGTCTGGAAACACAAATGAAGACAAAGTGATTTCCACTGTTTCCACTGGTTGGAAACTCTCTGCTTACTGTCTCATTACTACTATAGAATAGAAATTGTGAAAAAAGAGGATAAATATCAAGTTTGTTGAGAGTCATTATGACAGGTTGACATCAGAATAGTCATCCATCAAGCTGTCTCTTTGGTCTATATAAAGATTATCAAATACATGGTATTTCAAAGTGCTAATCTCTGCCTAAGTAATGTGTTAGCAGCTGCACTGTGTTCCTAGGGGATGATCCTTATTTCCCAAGAGCTCAGGAAAGGATCCCAATCGTGTGGGATGTTTTCATATCCCTATGCTGCCACTGGACTCTTTTTTCCCTTGCTTCTATTGAATCCATAGTCAAAATGGAAAGTCTGTGCATGTTTGCTCGCAAGAACTTCTGCAGAATTTTGTCTACAATACCTACAGAGAAGGTCAAAGGGAGATTGTTACATCTGACTCAGGAAGGAAAGACTGAATCATCTATGCAAACAAAATAAATCTATATTACGGGGTAAAGAGATTGACCTTTAGACACAGCAATGATAGCAGAATGGAACAGTCATAAAGCTGTTAACCAAATGATTTGGTCTGACAATCTTGAATCAAACTGAAAAAAACTTTATTTTATCTTTCACTTCTGCAATTCATTGTTGCAGCATTAAGTTGTCATTTGTGAGTAAGTCATAATTAGGTATCTAAAAAATGAAAAATCACACATTTGTTGCATAACAAGTCCAGAGCTGATTTGAGGTTGGACTTTATTTCTTAAATATAAAAATTAACAGAAGTTCCCATAATTAAAGATTTATAATCCTGGGCATTGTGATAAATTATTACAGGCTTGAAAATATGAACTTAGCTAAAATGAAAAATTCTCTATACACAGCAACAAAAAAAAGCACTCAGGGCTTTTTGCGAAGTGGGACCTTAAAGGCCAAATTTATAACTCTTCAGATTTTTACAGAGTACCAGTGATATATGGACTAGAGTACATTTTCAATGCAGACACACCTGAATTTGCTCCACTGCACTAAAAGCACTGTGCAGTTTACCCTTGAACCTGATCCATAAGAGTCACTTTAGATCTGAAAACATCATGACAACAAACAAGGAGTAAATATTAGCCATTGCCCAGACACTTACTAGGAAATGTGTCTTGCTGTAAAGAGTCTGCAATACAAATAAACAAGACAGGGAATGACAGGAGGAGATAACACTGAGGAAGTGATTTGTCTAACAGAACAATGGCTGATTGCAGTGTAGCATCTGGATCCCCACCCTTCACGAGTTCAAGTCACAAGTGTTTTGCCCATTTTACAGATATGATACTTGTCCAAACACAATTCTGATACTTATTTTAGAAGTAATATCAAAACATAGTGTTATTCACTTCCCAATGAGATTAAAGCACCTTTAAACATCTCAAGTCATTTCACATACCTAGTGAGAAAACTACACTGTTTACAGACTCTTGTGCTCCAGATACCAGTGGACTGTCTTTATTCTCCCTCCTAAATGATCAATGTAGAGAGATATGTATCCAGTCACTTGGGAAACTTGTATTCTTAAAAGATTGTTCATTTGGACGCAATTAGTCAGAGTACCATGAGGCATGGAAACACTTGTGCTTCCCAAAATAAAAACAGAGCGTGTAGTCAGAGCATTGATCTAAGGCAGTTTGTGTCCTCTTTCTACCAAGGTACAGTGCAGGATGCTTTCAGGAAAGGTGCCAATCCTCTCAGAATGGATAATTATTTTAGACTATTCTGTCATCTACCAGTGGTGAATCTCATCTAAATGGCAGCTTGAGATATGTGGTCTGCTATATAATAGTGTTGAACATAATAGGACATTATCTGAGAAGTTCTTTCCTCTTTTTACATTCTTAGTAGGCTTTGGGGAATAACAGATGCAGACAACTGACAGGCAAACATTTTTACTTCCTTTGCCCTTCCTCCCCTCTCAAAAGAACTGCTAGGAAGACACCCATTATCTCAGTCTGCAAACACGCAATTGCCTCAGCCAATGGAGTGAGATGGAGAGGAAATGCAAGGGTAACCCAGCAGCCTGAAACATAAGCTGTCCTTACTCTGGCTGGCTACTTGGCAGAGATGAGAAGCTATTTGAGAGGGACATGAATGATATTTCAGTGCTATGAACTCACCAGTCATTGTCACCTGTCTAGGGCAGGTTTACAGTCCATGCTGAAAGCTGCTTCTAGTGATTGAACTGGTAGGACCAGTGTAGTGGGACTAGTTTGGAATTCCTGGCTCAAATCCAGGACAGAAGTATTTAATCCTGAACCTATCTCCTCTTAGTCTCTTGCCTTTGTAATGTCTTTAAGTGGGAAACTCCTTCTGAGGAACTTTTCCTAGAAAGGTGTGCACTGTGCCCAACACCTTCAGGCACTGCCTGTCATTAAGGCCACAAGTTTCTAGCTAAACACTAATCCAAAGACGAGCATTAAATACTGGTTTATTTGCTTTTCTGAGCATTTTCCATCCTTAAGGGAATGTCAGAAAATATCATTGTTAAATGAATATTTTTTCCTAATGCTCTAAATTTCCAAGGTAATTAGAGGTTCTAAAGAATATTATGGACATGTTAGAGCAATGCCAGCAGCATTGCACAAAGAAGCACATCGTCCAAATCAGTAGAAACCTTTAACCAAACATTTGAATCTTTTAACTGTGAGGAATAAAGAGCTAGAGGTATGATACTGGAGGTGAGAAGGCTACTGAAGTCATTCTTGGAGATGATCTTTTATATTCTCCTAGAAAATAAAAGGCTTCCAGTAAGAGGAAACAAAAGACCTGAACAGCAGGAATATTTTGGGACTGGAGCCAGGAAAAAGAGTCAGTAACAAAGACTGGTAATTTTGCATGAATTGCTGTTTTGTGTTGTTGAGCACCAGGATGCAGCTGGTGTACTGGCGAACCTGAGGTTTTGTATTAACTGTATTGAAATGATAATGAAGTTTTTATTTTATGATTGCAGATGTTAGTGGATTATTGTTATTAAGCCTATTAGTGTAATAGTACAAATATGAGTTTCTTTTTCTTACAGTCTTATTTGTTGTAGGTTAAATTAAATTTAGATAGGTATTAAATATTTTAAAACAGCATAAAGGTCAATTAAGGAGATAAAAATACAGATAAGAAGGTGGAATAGTTTGTTTCAAATTCTTGAGAACTTGGAGTGAACTTACTGCCTTCTGCTATTACACTCCAGGCATGTACTTAGTGATTCTGTGTGGTGATCTCAGGTACAGTTCATGAAAGAAGGCTGTTTCATGAAACATTGAAAGAGCAATGGTCTGTTTTTCAAATTGTTTTCTCCCTGTGCCTCATTTGAAAAAAAGAAAACAAAACACAAAAACAACTGGAACTGCGAAGTATCTAACTTCCTGGGACATCTAGATTTCTGCCTGCCTAATGTGGAGCATCTCAGAGCTGCTCCATTTTCAGAGAGGATGGTCTTCCTGTTCACATTTTCAGTGAATTAGTCTTTTTCTGAGTATCTCAGCTGAACATTCAACAGGCTAACCATGATTGTCAATACTAGCTTATTCCATAAGTAATACATTTTTCCGCTAATTCAGAATAGAATCATGGAATCATTAAGGTTGGAAAATACTTCTAAGATCATTGAGTCGAGACATCAAAATACATCACTTATTATTCCAATTATTTATTGGCACAATAATACATAATTCATTAGTCACCCTGGGTATAATACAAAACACATCAAATGCATGTACCATGACATTTGACTCTCTATGTATGTTTTAGGTATACATTACTTACATTAAGGCAATTCACTACCTTTGTGAACTTGCAATCTCTATGGCCATTAGACAACAGTAAAGGATTTTCCCTGTACAACGCAGTGATTGTTCCTCTCTAGGCAGCATGGAGTTTTTTAAGACAATGAAAAAAATTCCTGCCAAGGTCACACTCACTAATGTGAAGCTCTGTTTCTCAATACACCTTTCCAGGCTGTTATAAGTGGCCTTTGGCAGCTACCCAACCAGTCAGTGACAGGTGGTAGGGCACCAGAAGAAATTCATGCTGCAGTGCAAGTGAGCGCTGCACTCTGAACATGAGAGTCTAGTATAGGAGTCCTCAGCTGTGCTCAGAGCAAAGAAAATTGCAAAAAGATCATTCCACCCCTTTGTTTGGCTATTGACATTTGGCTGCGGCTGATCCAGTGTCTGCTGATGCCCTTGAAGCCTTACCTAGGGCACAGCATCCAGACAATGTGTTACTGTTAAAATGAGCCTCTGTTTTCTCATGTGGGTGATTAGCCAGCTCAGCCACAAAATCATTACTGATTTCTCCCAAAGAGTACTGGTGGTTTACTCTTTCTCTGAGCTGTGAATAAGGCCTCTGCTTTCAAAAGGAGGAATAAACTGTTGGGTTTGAAGACCTTGGGAAAGCACTTTGAACTGTTGTCTGTCTATATGTGTACTTTGAGACATACAAACAAAATAAAACAGTCATTGAAAACCCAGTCCTTAGAAATCATAAAAAAAATTTTCACTTCCTTTTAACTATAGGACTTTATTAGATGTGCTTTGTATAGCACTCTCTCATGAAGAGAGATTAAAATTTAAAATTCTAGGCTTGCAAATTCTGTTCAGTAATAATTCCCATAGAATATACCAGTGAACTACTATGTTTTCTCACCCACTATGAATTTGCTGGATTAAATCCTGAACATGCATTTTTAAGAGATTCTTAAATAAATAAATAAATAGATAGATAAATAATCTGGTTCTTAAAATGTCATTAAGAAAATTCATAATGATAAATATCTTGAAAAACATCTGGTTAGACACAAGGTTTACAGTTCTTAATATTCCTATTCCGTTATTAGCTGCTCTTAATTAGTTTTATTCACTTAGCAATGAAAAAATGTTACTCCCCCCCCAAAAAAACAGGACAAAGGTTGATTGAGAGGTGATAGCTGTAAGGTGCAGAGAAAGGCTGGTGAGACTTCTGTTTATTTTCTTGTGAATCCCCTTAGGAGCAGAGCCACTTATGAGAGTCTGTATGTGTATGCTGTGCACGTGTGCATGCACTTTATATATAATTGAGCATTTGTACAGATATGCACACTCAAACGTTTATCCATTCTTAAAGAAGCTGTAGCTTCTTTAGTTTCCTACTTCAAGTTTCCTACTTGAAGGGAGTCAGAATAAAATAACCATTAATCTTCCAGCGCAGCATAGGCAGTGACAGGGTAAGCTCCCACATTACGCTGCCAACAAGCTTCCTGGACTGAAAAGTCCTTTCCTTTTTGGTCCTCTTGGCTGAGCCTACCTATAGACATGCCAACAAGCCTTAAGAGTTATAGTGCTTTTTGTTATGACACCTGACTCATCAAGGTACTAAACCCCCTGCCTGATTTTGAGCATGGGAAATATTTCATTATTCAGGCACATTCTCAGCTCCAGTAGCTGAGCAGGCATAGGATTAGTCAGAAAACATAACTGGCAGCTTTTACTCTCTCATTTCACATAGACTAACAAATGGTGACAGCAAATAGTCACTGCTTTCATAAACCTATATCTGAATTGGTGCATTGGAGCCAACGGGCAAATAAATATTTTCTGTAAATCCTGTACTCTCAGATTTTTTTTATATGTTCATTTTAATTCAGGACAAATTTCTGTAACAAAAATGTACAATCAGTTCCCATTGCTTTAGAAGAGATTGTATTTGCAGACATGGAATGGACATATTTCCCACCTCGTACTGTCAGCAATGTTGAAGCTGCACTTCACAGTACCAAAGTTAATGGCTGTTTAGCAGGTCAAAGCCTAACAGTAAAGTGCTATAACCTTAGTGAGAAGATGATTTTAAAATGCAAGTGAAAAACGGAATGATCCTTTCCTTCAAAGTACAGAAAGTTATATAAAGATTATTGACTTTAAAAATGTGCACAACATTGGTCTTCCCCTGAAGTGTATGTCTGTCAAGAGGAAGGCTGAAAAGGATTATATAAATTTATTTCTTTCACATGAGTTAGAACTGAGAAGCAAAATACTGCTCAAAATGGTTCAACAATGAACAGCTTAGAAACCCCACACTGCAGAAGACAAAAGTTAAAAAAGAATGTGAGATGAATTCTAAGGCCATGTGAAGGGATTCTGTTCTGTGTTTAAGGTGCTTTTGTATTTGTATCAACATCACCTTGTTGATTTAGTATGATTATACTGATACATAATTTAGCTGATGGTAGTTTGGAGCTAAAAGTGCCTTGTGATTCCAATGCATATCAAAGTACTGAAGTATGGCCAACAGAAGATTCACATAGCAAGCAGTTCTGCAAGATCAAGTTATATTGGTTCATTTTGGAAGTCCAGAAGACATTCAATGAAAATATAAGGACTATTTTCCAACGCTGATGTTACCTGAGTAGTAACAGCACATATCTACCTTAATATCAAACATGCACAAATGTTCTCTGTCACCATTTAAAATTATACTGAAAAGCTTAAAAATTAAAATCATTAAGTATATAGCTATTTCACTCTTCAGTTGTTTTGGTTATGGATGGTAGGACAAGAGAATGAATCTGACCAACTAGAAATAAGTGGATTTCTTATTAAAACACATTCACAGAAAGTTCTGCAAGGAGATAACCTGACCAAATGCAATCTTGACTTGGGCACATGCCCAATAATAATTCAATTCAACATGAAAATTATTTGTACAAGAAATTAACCTTCATGGAACAATCTCTGAAAGCAGAATTTCCAGTTTCACACTATGACATCATAAATCAAGGGATCACCCTCCGTTATACCTGTGATGATAGTGCTGCTCTACCTTTATCCTTAGCAATGATTTCTCTTCTCCAAAGAGTTTAGGTTTCAGGAGGTTTGCTTCTGGCAGAGTTCACTGCCTAGCTAGAAGTACTATCTTCTATAACAAGGATGACGCATATCAGACTGTGCATTGTTCACTACTCATTGCCCTCAAAAGACCTGCTCAAACTTTTCAGATTGATATTACATCTTTGTGTGATTTCTACTAATTACACTGCAAAATTAGTCTTGTATTAGAAAAAAGAAATATTGCATACTCAAACAGATGCATGAGAATGTTCTGTGTCACATACAGCTAAATAGCTTATCAAACAAATATATGTTAATTATCTTTTAAAAACTGCTTAAATCATAATTTTAAGCAAGTACAAAGCAGAAAATTAATGAACAGCAGTGTCAACAACCATTAAGAATTGGGAAAAAATATTTTCATTATTGTTTTCTCCTAAATTAGCATAAAAATATAATCCAGCTTTAAAAAAAAGCCAGAAAATACCCAGTGTATAGTGTTCTTCAAGACCCAGGACTCCTCAGAACAGCAGTCAGCTGAAAGAGATATTACAGCACCCTGAGATGCTGTAAAGTTCTCTATTTACCTCTTCTTTTTCTGAATAGAAATTGCACACTGGATATGAGTTGCCCTTTTCGCAAAAGAAATGCATTGTATGGAATTTTTTCCATCTTGACAATCTAGTATTTTCCAGTTTTAAAGCATTCCACCTACCTCTCTGCAGTTCTGCATGGTTTCTTATAAGCTATTCCATCACGGTGCCAAAAAACCAATCAAACAGGTGGCCACCACATCCACATGGCACCAGACCAACATTCCTCAGGCCAAACTTCAGCCATCGGCTTAGCTGAAGTCGCTGTGACATCTAATCTTCTGAAAAATCACCTTTCCTTGTTAAAATAGAGAAGGTAATATTCTGCCCAATTCTCAACAACTTGACAATGACACTGCTTTGAAAATTTAATTCCCAAGTTTTTGTATAAGCATCTTCATATCTCCAATTCTTCGGGAAATTCTAATTTATTTATTTAGAAGTATTCCAAAAATTTTCTTATATTTCTTCCAGAGCTGATGATAACCTAAGAGCTACTGGATATGTGTGAATTTTTACAGTTTTCTTTGAGCAGTTTCTGAAGGTTGAGTTTATTTTGTTGACAAGAGAGTGAGCATGTGCAGATGTTCCTGTTTTATATGAGTAGCAGCTTTGGAGTGCTAAGACTAAATCCAGTTGTGTGAAGGATACAGAGGAAGCAAAACAAAATTGCATTTTTTTAAATTCACTGTAGGCAAATTGCTACTGACCTTGAGGGAGCTGTAAGAAAAGTGAGTTTGTGGGAAGTCATTTTTACTCAAGCACCATGTGTAATTCTGCTAACACTGCTGCAGAACCCTGTGAGGAAGTCAATATGAACCAAAACTTAATACACATTCTGAGAACTATTAACATTTAATTTGGGATTCTTTTGTATAGATTAATTTTGTATCAACAGTAATGAGTGCTTTTTTTCAGATTGTGGCAGTGTTTATTCTTCACTGTACACTGCCTTTAGGCTGATTGACAGCTTCAAGCTAAATACCAATAGCCCAAAATAATGTACTCCCCCTCTCAGCTTGTACTTGAATATTCAATACTGCAGATGTAGGAGTAAAATAGAAGACAGAGAACTGTAAAAAGATTGAAATCTTACTGAGTTTCAAGGTGCTGGATGTTTGACATAGGCTCACCCCAATGAACTCTCTCTCCTTGGATAATTGCAATTGGACATCATCGTGCCTACAGAAAAGTTTCAAATTTAAGATTCTAGACTTGCAAATTCTGTTCAGCAATAATTCCCATGGAATAGACCAGTGAACTACCATGCTTTTCACACCCACTATGGATTTGCTGGATTAAATCCTGAACATGCATTTTTAAGAGATTCTTAAATAAATAAATAATTAAATAATCTGGTTCTTAAGATCAGAGAGCTTAGTGAGGCTGATTTCTTCAATGTGAGGTTTTTGACCAGAACTGTATCAGCAAGTGCTGTACATTGTGCATATGTCTCTCCACATGTCCCATAGGCTGCAACCACAGCCCTTAGTCCGTGTTAGCACATTAATAATAGGCAATATTAATATGTGCAAAATGAGTTTAAGGCCCTATTATCTCCCTTGCATAAGCAAACTCTTTGCTTGTGCAATAACTTAGCATCTGATTTTACAGCAATAATAAATTATTCATGTTTATTACTGCAATACTGCTATGGACAAAAAAAGAAAACCACTTCAAAATGAAGACAGTCTGCAGTTACATCTTAACAGCCTTACACTTAGCACAGAAGAATTTGTGATACTTACCACTTCTGTTGAGTAAAATGGAGGCTGCTCAAAATGAAAGAAGAAATGTTCCCCTACCCTCTGTCGTGGTGGATCACCTGGACAAAAGGCTTAACAGACCTAAATTTAGTCATTCATGAATGGGGAGCATCAGTCAAAAGCTACAGCCTCCCCCACCTAAAATTAACTAACAGATATTTTTGCACATATTCAGGCTGTTAGGCTTTGCAGAAGGTTGCAGAAATAGTATCAAGTGACTTCAGAGATTCTGTAGACTCCACGGTCATGAGGCAAGTATGGAATATTTGGGTCTTTCCAGTCTCTAGTTAATATCTTCAGGAAATAAATGCCAGCCTGTAAAGAAAGGATAGAATCTGGAAAGTAGAGTGAGGGTGCCATGGATTCCTTCTCCGAATTGCTTTATCATGTTATGGAGACTAATAAGGCGTTGTGAGACCCATAAAAATAATTTCCATCAATATATTTTTTCACTGCCATGGAGTATTGCACCTTTATGATGAATGCCTTCATCACAAAGGAAAAAAAGTTAAAATGCTGGCCTGAAACAGCTTTACTAGTTTCTTTGACACAGCAGTATGCGAGTAGAATAAGAAATGGGAAGGAAGTAGACTGGCATTTTTCTTACTGTGCAAAACAATTCTCATTCAAGGTGTAGGATAAGTGAAAGTTCAGTACACAGAGAACATGGAAATTACAGGTCAGATTATCAATATCTGTTGTCTGGCCACAGCCCATCACAACTGAGAGTTTACTCCAATTTACACTAACTTAAAAATATGTCCTAACTGTAGAACTATCTGAGGTTGATATCTCTGTGTCAGTGGCAGAGCAGAAAACAAATAACAGATGCAAAATGGATTAAGTATGTTCCAGACTTTTTCTGCCATGTAAAATTTTAGTGAACTAAAAAGCAAAATGTTTCAGAATGGGATTTTTTCATATTTCAGGGCATCTTTAACATAGAATTAAATGAAATTTGGAAACCAGACTAGAATTACAACAGAACAAAAGAGAAACTCAGAAGAAGGAGGTGGCAGAACTGTTGATAGCCCCTCCCCTGTAGCCATGATGAGGGTTTAAAAACCAATCAAGCAGGGAGTGGTAAGTGTTCAATGCCCTAGATAGCCTTATGGAAACCTTATATAAACTAATTTTTCTCTCCATAGTGAACATGCTAGAGTATTTCTTTTCTTCACAGGTATGCTATGATTTGGGTGATAAAAATAGCAATAGCCATGCTAGTATAACAGGAGACCAGGCAGCTTGATTTTTTTCAGGGAGAAATTGTGGGAAACAAAGAGATCTAAAAAAATAAGTAGTAGTGTTGCCACAGAAAATGGCAAACTAATAGAAAGTTAAGCATGAATCATAACATAGCGCAGAGTGTTTTATATTTACATTTGCAGGGGTGCATTCCAACCCTTGCAGACACACCCAGTATAATTTTAAATTTTGCTTCAGGTCCTAATCTCAGCAGTAGAAGAGGCAGCCACCAACCCAAAGGAGGCTGCAAAATATGCCCCAGAAGCAGACAAATACAAGAACAGCCAACTTGAGCTGCCATGATGATGATGTTAGCAGGTCCCAAATTAGTCACCTTACAGCAAGGTCAGTTGTTTGACCACAACTTATATATCTAAGCATCTGAAAAGGCCAATGCAGCTGTGACTCAAAATCCACTGGGCTTCAAATCAATCCCTCTCTCAAATAAGTACTGTTTTTATGTTTTGTTCAGCTGTTGGGTTTTCATAATGGTATACATTAGGAAAAGGGAAAAAACAGGTCAACTTGAGGAGGCAGCCAGCTGTGAAGGATTAAAGACTTGATAGTGTAAATTTTTAAGTTTGAAATGTTTGCTTCTTTGGGTTTCTATGAGTAGCAGTTCCTAGGCATGAGAGTTAGCATGCACCTTTGCCTTGTGCAGTACTCTATTTCAGACCCCAGGATAAATGGTAGAACAATGGCAAGGCAAATGATCTGCAGCTATTCCACAGGTTGTACCAGGCACAAGAATCCAAAGAAAAGTTTCATGGTATTATGACAATGCCAGAATTTCTGCATCTTCCAAGTCCTACACCAGATCTGGGCCAGTATGATTTACAAGAAAAGGCAGCTGGAGAATGTGTACTCTCCTACACTGCTAAGTTTGCTCTGAAAAATACTCAATTCCCTTTTCTCCAAAATTAACAAAAAACAACAACAACAACAACAAAAATAAAACCTGAACAACAAGAATGCCTGTCTCATGAATGATCAGTTTACATACAAGAACAAAGAATCACAGTGTCTTATACAGCTTTAACAAGCAGACTCCAATTCTCATAGTTAATCTAAACTCATCAGCGTATTTGAATTTTTCAACAGAAGTGTGCATCGACTCTCTAGAAGCACACATCCTGACTCAATGGGTTTGAAAATTAACACTAAAGCACTCAGCTAACCTTCTTTTTCCTGTTTTTAAGAAATTTTCAATTTTACATCTCCAGGATATGTGACCAGCAATCTTGAAATAATATAGTTCTTAATTATTGCACTGACAGGTTGATATTTTTAATGAGTATGATATTTAATTTCCATGAGCCCGATGCGCTGAGAGAGGCTATGTCTCATCTTTATTTCAGAGAACACGGGTCATCATCCAATCACCAATACATCCCACACATAGTTAAATAAGTCCACCACAGATCTTTCTCCTATAATTATAATGCAAGGTAACTATGGTAACGATAGTTGGCAAATCTTGCCTTTTAAATGGCTTCTGTTGCACAGGTTTTTATATCTTCTTCCCCCTCCCCCTTCCTACACACATTTTCTTATTATATCAAGAAGATATGGGTAAGTATTATGAAACCTATGGATTCCTGTGCTCAACATTACTAAAGATCATGGCTTCATCAAGACTGGCAATTGCACTTAACCCAGTCAGTTGAGATCGCCTTCATATTTTGTTTTCTCAAGAATCCTACAGTCCAAGATTCCTGCTCACTAATACCTTTGCTAAATCAATTTATATTTCTGTTTTTCACCAAATTCTAACATTACTGAGCTGAATCAGCTTCAAACAAGATTAAAATCATGACATTTCATGAATGTTTGGCATTTCCATTTTAGAATTAGGATGCATAGAAATCTTCCTCCTTATAATTTATATAATTATGGGTGCTCATACTCTGTCTGAGCTAAGAAGAACTTAAAAGAAGTCTACTCAATTTCTGTAGAGTGTTGTCACTTACTAACATTTATACCTAAAAGGAAGTCTGTGGTATAAAGTTGCTGCACTCAAAGGTCTGTTTTGCCTGTGAGCTCACTAGCTGCATCTCTGATCTCAACCTTTTTTCCATTGACTCACCTTTGATTATTGGCAGATTTGAACACATTCTCCATTATAACACTGGTGATGTGATCACAGTATAGATGGCACTACTTGTTTTTTAGAACAAAACAGTACTTTTTTCTTCTGACTAGTTTAAGATGCATTATGCTTCTTCCATCCATCAAATCACTTCATTTTAATGCTGAATAGGATGTCAAATTGTGCATAACAACTTTGGTTGTACATTGCTTATAGCCAAAAGTACAAAAATTCAAGGGTAGAATCAAAGGGCTAAGAAAAAAAATGATGTTCTAATTATAATATGCAATGTTATCAGTTATCAGTACAATGTTATCAGTTCCTTGATTATTGGAAGAGTAAAGCTTAAAAATACAAAAATAAAACTAGAGCTCCAGTATGCAAAGAGATACGGAAAAAATAGGTACACAACCTGATTTATTAAATTAGCTCTATGTTAAGCATTTAAAAAAGCTTAAATTACAGTGATAAAATTCCAGTGGGCTAAAAAAAAAAGAAATCTATGGACTAAATTCAGCTGTGATATAAATCTAGACTAATTCAACTATAAGCAGTGGTGATGTTCCAGATTTACACCAGTGTAATTGAAACCAGAATCAGCATCATTTATTAAACTCTAGAGGCCATGTTCGTCTCTCAGTATGTTTATTTAAGTCTCATTAGCAACTGAGAGGGAACTGTATACCTAATGGGATACAATGGATAGCAGGCATAGAGGCAGGGAAGGCAAAGGGATTTTCAGGGCTCAAGAAAGACAGTCTGTTCCCCAGCAAAGGAGCAGTTGTCCCTCTCTTATTTGATCATATTTACTGCCATAGTTTTGTTTGGCATAGAGATAAAGCTGGTATAGTGTGATGATTTCAGGAGAATAATGTTGATAACACACTGATCTTTTTAGTTGTTGCCATGCAGTGTTTAGTCTAAGTCAAGGACTCTTTCAACTTCTCATGCCCTGACAGTGAGAAGGCTGGAGGAGCACAAGAATCTGGGAGGGGACACAGCCAGGACAGGTGACCCAAACTGCCCAGAGGGATATTCCATAGCATATGGCATCATGATCACCATATAAACTGGGGGGAAATGTGGCTGAGGGCCACTGCTGCTTGACAACTGGCAGGTCAGTAGGTGGTGAGCAATTGCATTGTGCATCATTAGTTTTGTATATTACTATTATTATTAATTTTATCAATATTATTATCTTCTTCCTATTCTGTCCCATTAAACTATCTTTATCTCAATCTACAACTTTTCTCACTTTTGCCCTTCCAGTTCTCCTCCTCCTCCCCATCCCACTGGAGAGGGCAGACTGAGTGGCTGTTTGGGAATTAGTTGCCAGCTGGGCTTAAACCACAGCATTTACAGAGCCACAGAAAAATAGCAGTGACCAAAGACGGGGAGATTATAAAGTTGCAATTATTATATCTGCATGTCCAGGCCAGTCACCACATTAAGGTGTAGCTAAATAGTTCTAGTTTACTTTGATGGGACACTGCCAGTAAATGGTGCAGCCTTTCAAGAGGACTTTGGTCTCTTGTCCTACCTATACTTCTTTTAGTCAGACCTGTAGACACCTGTGTTTCAGTGCCTATGTTGAGAACAAGGTCTTCTGGGAACAGGACAAAAATATAATTTAGCAGTTGTTATATAGGCTTTGTACTCTTGCATCTTGCTGTTATAGTCATGGCTCTTAATAAAAAAAAAACAGAAATCATTTGATATCTGTACTAGATACAAATACAGCTACAGTAAAAAGTAGCCTTCCTTCTATTTGGAGAGAACCCGGGGAAATGTAAAATTAACAGGCCTATGTGGCTAAAGAAGGACTCAAATTTATCATGAAAAATAATGAGCAATTTCAGAGCTTCTTATTTTATGTACACAGAGACCTGAATTCCTGTATTTGTGATAGGTCTCCATGCATTGAAAATCATTCTCTGAATTTTGTAAATATGCACACATTTTATAGCACAACCTGAGCACTAAATTGGGGAGATAGAGAAGCCTTATATACCCATTTTCTTCTTCATCCTGAGATCATGTTGTTGTCAGTCTGAGTTAACTTAAAGATCTCCAGATGCTGTTGAAGAAGATAGGTCTGCCTTACTCTTTCTATTACACTAGCTAAAAGATCACTCTTATCTGAAAATCTGGAAACCTCGGAGGACTAAGTTTTTCATTTGTTTTGTGTGAAACTCCATGTTTCATTGTAACAAAAATAACAAGCAATAGATGTGTCTCAGCAATGCATTTTCCCTTCCTTGGCTTAGGCTACTTTCATCTTCCTAGTACGAGCTATTCAAGAAGACTCCTAGATTATTTTACTCCAAGTCATAATTTGCTTGACCAAACTGAAGGTTTTAGTATATATTCCTTGAGCACATATAATTCCTTATGCACAAAAATTAAATACAATCACAGAAGCCAAAATGAAGCCTTGCAGATGTAAATACTTTAAGGAAGCCATTTTACTTAGCTTTTTGTACGAGAATTCAAAGCAGCAGAAATCAAAGCCTGCTATAAACCACTCATATGAAAGGTCTCAGAAATTACAAAATATACACATATACATATATATGCATGTAAATATATGTATATATATGTGTGTGTATATATCTATATAAATGTATGTATGTATATATGTATGTATGTATGTGTATATATAGAGATATATACATAAAAAAATATTTTAAATCTTTCCTTCCCTCCACCCTCTCTAAAAATTGTATTTCTGGGCAGTGAAGACTTTTTGGCCAGTAGTGGGAGAGCTACATTTTGAATTGCCTTCTAATGATCAATGATCTAATCATCTAATCTAATGATCATGATCAATGATCATGAGTTCTAGAAAGACCATCTTAATTGGTCCAGCTCAGGAAAGCCTTTGGTTCATTCTAAGTCCCGAGTTCAACTGAAAACTATTTTAATTTCAGTTTCTGCAACAAGTATAATTCAGCTAAAATGAGAGTCTGGCCAAGCATGAAAAATAAAGGCTTTTAAAAATACAATTCCTCTAACAAATTGTTTGTCAGAAAAAAATCATTTTATAAGAGATTCAAAATCAGCATCGCATTTAATCCAAGGTTCTTTCTAGATTTTTAAAAGATGAAATAATATATAATAAGGAGAAAGAGTATGAATCTCTGTACAACATGTAAAAATGTCAAAGCTGGTATTTCAGTTTTGAAATAACAGCATAATATCTTAGCATAAAGCTGGTGAGTCATCCACATGCTAAACATTTGGAAAGTCCAGATGCTCTTGGGAAATTTGTTTTTAATAACAGGAAAGATTTTGTTTTCTTTAATTATTTTTTTTAAGTGGAAGTAAGAATGATTTCTTTTCCTCCAGGTTCTGAACCTGTTTCACCGAGATGCTAATTTTTTCCTGAGGTATCCTAAGCACCTTCTACCAACACTTGAACAGAAACTGAAGCCATGCTGAAATCTGCCTACGAAATGGATTTTTTCTCATTCACTTTGACAAGAATAACATCAGCATCCAGATTGAACTAAAAAAACATAATTATTTTGCTGCATTTCCACTTAATAATAGGGAGTCCTGAAGAAAAAGTTATTCCTGGGGAATGGATCTTTTTTGTTCTACCTGCAACACTCCAGCTTCAGCTGTCACGTTGATGACTTACCATGCACCTTTCACATTACCAAAAATGTACTTGGAATATTGCAGGACTCATAGGCTTTGAATTATACTTACCCAATTCTTGATTAGGCAGTTTATCCAATTAATAGCAGAGATGTACAGATAATGGATGACAAGAAATAAGATAAACTTGTTAACCTCAGTACCTACACCGTACTTCTGTTACACCCATCATTAATTATTTCTGCCTTCATTAATTAATTACTTGAGACAGAAACATAATGTCCAGTATTTCTGTTGTAGGCTTCATGCAGGAAGGTGGGCACAGCCTCTCAGGGCTCTGCTCAAGGCCTTTCATGACCAGCCCAAGGCTACCACGAGTGATGCATGTTCTGCTGCATGTCATGGCACTGCATCATGGTACATGGCTGGTGTGTGCCTGGCGTTGCCAGAAAGACAAATACATTTGGAACTTAACCATTTTCCTATTGTGTTTATCATGGAAAGCTAATTGTCTGTATGGTAAACTATTTCTTAGATTACAAGAGAGTAGAGGATAATCAAGGAAGGAGAAACCTTCTCAGCAACATGGGCGCAGGACTCAAGTTGTCCAGAATAAGGAGATACACTGGGTTGTAAATCAGGCATGTTTTTCACTCAGTCATAACCAAACCTTGATTAACTTTAACTTTTAAAATGGATGCCTTGCAACCATAGGTCTGAGAAATATTTCAAATAGTATGTCAGGATTTACAGGCATTTTATACTACTGGAGAACTAATATACTACACATGAAGAGTTTCTTCATTTTGGGAAGAAAAAATGCACAAGTCTTTCAAATAACCTTTAGATTTTCTCAGATTCTAGCAACTATTTTGGTTAATGCTCCATGATATAACCACCTATTTATGAAGAAGTTAAGCCAGTATTTTCTACTAATGGTAGATGAATGAACTACTTTCAGAAGTTAATCACCATTCACCTTTTGCATTACCAAATTAGAAATAATTGACATTTTTATACAGTGTCATTAGACTTAGCATCTTCAAATGCCAAAGATGAAAATGAAACCTTATCTACCAGAGTACACTGGTAAATGATATCAGTATCTCTCCTGTACCCATAGGATACAGATAGAGGGAATTGTTTTCCCTGTTAAGTATGAAACACAGTAAAGGTTAAATTGGTTACTGGCTTGAGGTGACACATTTTTCAGATGTTCTGGATGAGATCATCCCTGAAATTCTATTCTAGAGGTCAAAGTCCCATTTTCCTTATGGTAAATAAGCAGTGACTAACTGAAGAACAAGGATAACACTCAGGTTTATTAAGTGTTCCACAACTACTTGGAAAATGTTTACATCTTTACTTGAAGTGGCTTTGGCAGTGACTGAAGCCAGTAGTCAAGCAGAGTGTCTGGTATTGCAGAGTGCACTCTGAAAGAAGAACAGCACTGACTGGAACATAAGTGATCGCTTGTGATTCTAGCAGAGGAGCTGCAGTCATCATTTAGTCAAGGATGTTTATTATTAACTGTGAAGAATGAGCTTTAGGCAGCAGAGTGGGAACTCACTGTGGGTGCAGTGGAAGCAAATGAAGATTTTTGTCCACGCAAGATAGGTTCCTAGCTGTTTCAGTTAGATATTAATTTTTATCTTAAATAGAATAAATTATATGAAATTCACTCTGGCTTCCTATAAATATCATAGCTGCTGTGCAGTTCTGTTCCTTTCCTCTACCAGTCGTTTATTGCTCACAAACCTACTTGCAAAATAGGATTGATAAATGTAGTACAACAATTATGAAACAGTAAAATGGGAAAAAATTTCCTGAATGTTACTGTTAAGATAAGAAAACACAAGATGGTCTCTGCTTTGGTGATACTGTCAGCAATTTACATTAACATAAATAAGTTTTGGGAAGGTACCTTTGTTTTTTGCATCTTTTTTAAGCCATATATTATTTACATCTAGTCCACTCAAGTGGAATCCATGACTGCTGGGGACTACCAGATGACTCCAGAAGGTAAAAGCAAACCAACCAAGATGATGTTAAACACTTTCCTTGAGTCTCTGTCCTTAGGAAGAATGAAAGTCAACTTGTGCCTGTGCCTCGTTCAGAATAATTTTTCTTTTATGCTCCACTGTACTCTGAACAATTTCAGTTACAATGTGTTACATTTTCTCGAAGTCAAGATGACATAAAACAGCAAGTATGTTTCATAACAGAGAAATCCTGTCCACTATAGTGTCATATTAACATTTGGTTATCTCCCCAAAGTTCAGGGACCTATTTAAATTGAAATGATTCACCTAACAAGACATTAGTCAGTGGAGAAGAAATACCAGGATCTAATATCATTCCAATGATCTTATGTTATAGCAGCTTTATTGCAAGAAATATTTTAAATGTAAAGGTTATGCTCTCAGCTAAAATTTTGTGTGTTTCTCTGTCAAACATTCAAATAAATAAACATTATAAACAATATAATTCATTTTACAACAAAAGTGATCGATAGCATTATAGCTTCACAATTACTAAGCTACCATGGTGCTAGATATTCTAGAGCTATATAAAACCCACAGAAATATAAAAACTGATAAGATTCATCTTTAATATTTCTCAATTATTCATCAAAAAATCAAAGCTACTTCCACTTCATGTTTGTGTAAAGAAGTACTGCCCTAATGGGAGTAGCAGAGTTTGCTGTGGAGCATTTTAAATGTACCTTAAATCAGATGGCTTCTCTAAGTTGCATCCAAAATCATATGAGTTCTCACGCTGGCATGTGATTCTCTCACAAAAGAACAAAGCTGGATATTTATACAAAACTTGGGAATTACTTAAGGTCTACAGTCTCAGGACTTAACAAATCTCAATGATTACACCAAACACATGATCCAAATAAAAATACATCAGATGTTTCCTAAGCACATGGTTGACAGGCACCATATGGGAAGTGGGATTGCCCATGTTCCCATTAGTTTCCATGGGTGTTTTGTCCCTTTTGGTTTCAACTGCAGCAGGGGGAGAGCCTGCTCCAACAAGTGTGAGGAACACAGGCACAGCACGTGTCCTTGGGACATTTATTGATGCTGCCTGGAGTTATGTCTGAAGCAGGAGCCTAAGGTTTCTCAGCCACTGTGGCTGTTAATGAAGGCACAGAGAAGTGGTGACAGTAAGCCATGACCACCTCCGGGAGACACGCCTCACTTCACACACCACACAAGTTTTCCAGCATGATCTGAGCTGTTCCATTTGTGCAGCACAAAGCCAAGGTCTCCATCCCACTCCAACACTCAGTGCCACTGCTATCAGTCTAGTCTGTGGCTGCTGGCCAGCCGCTGGCATCACTGAGCAGAAGCAGACATGCTGATGTGTTTAGTAGATGCATACCTATGAAATGCAACAAGGTCAATTGCAAGCTCCTGCAGCAGTGGGTTGGGGCAATCCCAAGCACAAATACAGGCTGGGCAGAGAATTGATTGAGAGCAGCCCTGAAGAGAAGGACTTGTGGATGTTAGTGCATCAATGAGAAGCTCAGCACGACCTGTCACTGTGCACTGGCAGCCCAGAAAGCCAACTATATCCTGGCAGTAAAAGAAGTCTGACCAGGAGATTGGGAGAGGTGTTTTTCCCCTTCTACTTTACTCCCATGAGTCCCTGCTTGGAGTCTTGCATCCAGCTCTGGGGCCTCCAACATAAGAAATATGTCAACCTTTTGGAACAGTCCAGAGGAGGGCCATGAAGATAATCAGAGGGCTGTAGAACCTCTCCTATGAAAACATGTTGAGAGAGTTTGAGTTCCAACCCCTGGAACAGGGGTTGTTCAGTCTGGAGAGGAAAAGGATCCAAGAAAACCTCATAGCAGCGTAACAGCACCTGAAGGCAACCTGCAAGAAGGCTAGAGAAGGACATTTGACAAGAACATGTAGTAACAAGACAGAGGGAAATGGCTTTACAGTGAAAGGGGACACGTTTAGATTAGATATTGGTGGAGGCCCAGGAGCCTGCCACCAGGGTAGTTATGCTTCAACTCTGGAGGGACTGATGCAAATGGGGAGAAACACCCCTCTAGATTATGGTGAGAAAAGCCTCCCTCCCATCCGTCATTGCAGCCACATGATAATATATTTTAAGTTCTGTAACATTATTGGTTAGTTAGTTCATGTCACCCCTGTTCAGCCCCCATCTACCATTTATATACCATTTCCAGAATGTTCTTCCTTCCCTTAACTCTAATTTTACTGCAGTTCCCTGTTATCCTATGGGTTCCTAGCCACCCCCCTGCACCATTTCCCTTTATCCCTATTGGCCCTTGACCTTCAGATCTGCCCCTTTTGCCCTGTGCCCAATCCTGTTCTCGTCCCTGAGTCTATTTGAAGCTGTTCTCTCTCATCCCTGGACCCCTTTGCTGTTCCCTGTTTGTGTCCCTGAATAAACATTGTTTGGATATCCAAAGGAGAGCCCATCCCTTCACCGTATGGTCAGCGATATTACAACGGCACACTCCGGGCTCAAAGGCGTGGGTCTCTCCCTAGGACCATGTCACTGCTCACACACAGTAACAGATATTGAGAGGAAATTCTCAATGGTGAGGGTGGTAAGACACTGGAACCTGTTGCACAGAGAAATTGTGGATGCCCACATCCTTGGAAGTGCTCAAGCCAAGTTGAATGGGGCTTTGAGAAATCTGGGCTTGTGGACAGCATTCCTGTTCATGGTAGAGGGGTTGGAACTAGGTGATCCTGGTGGTCCTTTCCAACCCAAACCATTCTATGATTCTGTGCCTGGACACTTGCCTAGAGTGTCTGGCAGGCAGCTGTGTGGATGCCAATTTACCTGTGGCTACTCATTTAATATAGCTGAGGTTTTCCATACCATTGAGGCAGAACCAATTTTTTTCAGGATGTACCAGTTTGCCAAGAATTGTGGATGCAAACTATTGAAATGTGCCTTGAAATGCCAGCTTTCACTCCATCTGTCAAAACTGTACATATAAACAAATTCATGTTTGTTCAAGATGTATAGCTGCAGTAAGAACTTGCCCAAATTGCCAGGAAACAGCCCAAAGCAACGAGAGCAAACGTGACAAAATATGTTTGGCATGAAGAGCAAAGTCAAAGACTAGAGACCCTGTAGGAGACCTACCCCTTTTCTCTCAAAGTGATTGTTAACCACTTTGCCTTGTTTTATAAATTTATTCAAGTATCAGAAATGCTTTTTCTTTCCAGAAACAATGCTGTTAAACATATAGCATGTTTTTGCCTTCAGTATAGTTTCTGAGAAATATTGCTTTAAATATAAGGGCTAGACTAAAAAGACAGGCATTTGTATAGGCAGCTATTTCTTCTCTCCATCTTTTAAAGAATTGCTTGTTGAAAATACATTGGGCCTCTATTTACTTGCACCTTGAGTGCTCAATCATAAAGGAAGCTCCGGTTTTATTGGACAGCTTCATGGAGGAAATACATTGTCATAACAGAGGCAGAAGGCAATAGTAGGAAAGGAACAGATTTTATAGCATTTTAAGAGAACTGAGAGAGACACAGTGAATATTAGATACTTCCACTGGCAGGTTCATTTCCAACTTTGCCAGCTCAGGTTGTTAAAAGCCCTTCTGAAGCTGAACTCCCTCAGTTTCTGACCTGCCCTTCTGCTGTCCTTTCTTGATGTCATACAATTGTGATACCTGGTGAGGGGATGTTTGGCCTGTGGGTTGTTCTGACATATCTGAGAGGGATGACTCAAGGCACATGGGCCAGGCAGCAACCACACCACTCTTCAACCTCATCTGACTTCTCCCAGAAGTAGTATGCTGAGGGCAAGGCAGAGCAAACAGAGCTTCTGCTCATCTTCAACTGTCTGCATGTCATGTGGCTTCAAGCCTGAAGGAGGAGAAAAGAAGCTTATATAAACCTTTCTGGGTTTGGGTCCCTTCTTAAGGATGCTAAGATAGATACCACCACTGTCCATAAAAGCTGATCTCTTCAGCACAGAGAGATTCCTCAGGAGACTGTCAGCAGTGATTCTTGCCAGCACATTTTTCATGCACATGTAGTATCTTTGCAACACATTCATGTATATCTCATGCTTCACTAGCTTAAACAATTTTTTATCTTTTTTACTATTTGGCATTAATGTACAATGTCTACCCTCTGAAGTCCCCGCTGGGCTGGAAGAAAATCTTCAGCCAAATGGCAAATTCCATGGGTACCAGACGAGCAGTTACAGTGCAAAGGAGGTTTCTAGAAGGCTGCCAGCAAAATAACGCTGAGGCTTCTTCCTCTGCATGTGCTTAGATTTGCTTCCCACAAGGCAGTACAAGCAGTGGTGGAGTGGGCTAGATTAAGAATGAGCAACAGTGAGTCACTAATCATTGTCAATTCACTGATAATCACTAGAGCACCACTCCACAATGACAACCTGGTACTGCCATTGATGTCTTGCTGTTGTTGAGGGGATCCTTCACAGGATTGCAAGCAGCTTTACTGCAAAAATCAGGTAGCTGCAAAGTAAGATTTAAAAAAAAAAAAAAAAAAAAAAAAAAAAACACCAAAAAACTGGCACTTTTCCTAGCCAAATTCGGTTATAATCAGTTCACTTTTTGTGCCATTGCTAAAGGAAGGAATAGCCTGCAATGTGACACATGCTGTATCTATCCTACTTAGCAGCCTAAGATTTTTGATTAGTCTTCCCTTCTGATTTTTTTCTGTTATTTACTCTGGTTTTACAGTAAGTGTATGATGAATATACCCCCAATTAAGCACTTTTTAACTGCCCCACAAAAAAATTAACCGCTCTTTTAAAAACATTTTTCTGGGATCCTAGCCTTTATCCATTCTGAATTTAACATAAACTCCAGTCTCTCTGATGTCATCTACTAAACATTGTCAGACTGGGGCAATGCTTTAGTGAGAAACTTCCAAGAAAAATCTAAATGCTGCAGTGACTCATTCTCTTCCCTCTGACTCAGTACTAGATTGCTCTCCTAAGATGCTCTCCTGGAGGTGTAATCTTTCAGATGAGATAAAAAACTCAGGTTCTGACCACATACAGGATTTTCTTTAAACAGGGGGAGGAGATGTGTGCTGCATTTTGCTACATATCCCCCATAACCCAACGAAAATTAACTCAGAAACCGTCTGGAGTGGATAGGACACTCCCACCTCAGATGTTTGTTTCCATCCCCCGGTTGGAGGGTCAGAGGACAGAGGGATAGCTCACATACTGCTTAATCTCCTTCAGCCAGAGGCAATTTTAAACAACAAGAGTAGGTGATTGTTAGCTATTCCAGCTGCCTTTGGGTGAGTCAGATAAGGAGAGAATTCACAAGTCCTCCCACAAAGGAAGACCAGGGCAGGATGACCCACAGTGCTACTGAGCACTGATAATGGTGCAGAACTGTGATATGGGAGGTGTGGGGATGAATGTCGCTCTGGAGCCTCCTGAATGTATCCTAGAGGAGTTTCTACTATTTTTGATTTCCTCGTGATAGTATGTCACACCATTCACATAATTTCTTTTCACAGGCAATCTGTGAGTGAGAAGTTTAGCCTGATCAGCTAAATTATAATAACTAAATGAACTTCCTTTTTGCCCTTTCAACCCATAAACCTTTCTTCCTTACCATTTCTAATTTGCATTTCACTCAAGCCCTAAGAAACTATCTTTACTACAAGCTTAAGGCTTCCAGACCAGACCTGACCTAGTGAGCCAGACCACAAAACATCAATGAGCTGCTGTGCAGTGAAGCTTCCATTCCACGGTCCCACATCTTTTCCTAAAAAAATACAAACCTAACAAAATCAAACCAAACCAGCCAACCAACCAACTAAGCAAAAAAGAACCACACTAAAAAAACAAGCTTTTCTCCTCCACCATCCCAGAAAAATCGAATAAACTCCAGCCCTCAAATCTATGGGGAAAAAACAAACAAACAAACAAACAAACAAACAAACAAACAAAAAAAAAAAAAAAAAACTCATGGTCATTTTAGAAGTCAACTGATAAACTGATACCTTTAATTGCTACTACTAGGCTGGGGAAAAAAAAAAAAAAAAAAAAAAAACACCACCCTCTGAAAATGGAATGAGCTACTCAAGGCGTGACAATAGGTCAATAGGTGATGATGATGATGATAATGACTTTTCAGTCTGCGTTTGCTAACTATTGTACATCCATGTGGGAAGAAAAAAAGAAAGATACAAACCCCACAGGTGTGCAAAGGTTCCAGCCCTTCCCAGAATTTTTCTGCTTGGGCAAACATTACTATTTTCTTTTACGACCTTAAAATTTTCCCCAGGGTAGCAATGCGAGAGCCTGGTTCATGGGTGCTGCAGCACTCTAGAGAATGGAACAATACCGATGAATCCCCTTTCCCATCAGCGCCTCAGATATGAGTCTCTGCCCTTCCGAAAAGCAGCCATTTATCACTCTGTATCTATTCACCCTGCTGTGTGTGACTCCTCAAACAGGCAAAAAGAAAGAACAAGCAGAGTTTGGCAGGGTAACCCTGCCATTTGCACCTCTCCCAGCTCAAACTTAGTAACTATGAACGCTGCATTTCTGCAATGACTAATGAAGACTGTGCTATACACGATGATTCATTTCTTAAGTCTGCCTGCAGCTTTGAAGTCTTTCATTAACTGTGTGATATGCCTTCAACAGATTAGCTAAATGATCTAAGTATTATATAATTAATCAGCAGAGTGTATGATACCCTATCTGACATTTAGTTGGGAGCACTGAGGTGCTTGTATTTATGGCCGTGTACAGGCAACCCAAAGCAAATATTCACTAAGTGAATAAAATACCTTGCCTAATTAAAACAGCTCTGGTAGAACTCCTAATGTATCACATTGCATCAGTATGATGTCAAGCACAAGGCTAATGTGATGTATGGTATGCCACAGAACACCTTAGGTGCAAAATAATTAATTGTATCCAAGGAAAATAATAGGAATACTTTCAGATAAATACAGCTACACTGTGTGGGTAGGCAGAGCCCTTTTCCAGTTCTTCATTAAAACAAGCTACTAGCAGCTTCACTGGTCTCCAAGGAGCCTGGGGGAAAAGTGTTCCTCTCATCTGCCTCCAGTTTTTCTAAGTACAATTTTATGAATAATGGTCTTTTAGGTTTCATGAAAAATATTGGTTCAGACTGAATCAGAAAGCAAATAGGTTTATGTTCTTGTTTGTGGAAACCCTTTTTTTGAATTAAAAAAAGTCTTTAAAATAAAATAATTGCAAAATATCAAGATTTACAGACTAGAAAGGTATACATAATTCTTTAAATATTGAAACAAATATTTTGGGCTTTTCTGTTCCCTCTGAGACTCTTCTGTGAATCTGACACATAATTTAATTCCCACAAACATTCCCATAGTGGTTTTATTTTTTTTGTCATAGATATACAAAATAGTAATAATTCCTCTCCTGCATTGGTTTTGCGAGGCTTAACACAATCTCTAAAAAAATTATATCATCCTTAATATTCACTATTATATTAGATTCAGGCACCTTTGGGAGAGTGAGAGATTGAAAAGAGGAAACCATGAAGGATTTACTTTTCATAAGGAACAAGTGGCAGTCAGGAATTAACTGTCCCCAAAACCCTCAAGACACCTCCCTCCTCCTGAGATTAGTTATTGAAATGATAGGAAGGCCTTTAAATAGAATTAAGTTTCTAAGAGAAGCAAATTCCTTCACAATATTTTGTTCCCTTCATTCCTAAGGGACGCAGGTGCCTGCTTGTACTCTCTTCTACTAATTGCTACTTATCACAGTCTTTCAAGTAAGTGGCAAATAAAAACTGCAGCTGGACAGATGAATGAGGAAAGAGGACTTATCCCTGGTCTGGAAGCAGGTGTTCCTCTTTTCTTCTCAAGTCAAAACTAGCTCATGTCAGCGACACCAGGAGCAGCAACCAGCAGAGGTGTCAGAGAGGCCACAGACTCAGAGCATGGATTCCCTGTGCCAAAGGGCTGGAGACCAGGCTGGCTGCTGCAGCCAAGGGAGGTGCCAGAGAGTGGGCTGAGAGCTGTGAGGAGTGAAATGGTGAGACCATTAAACCAAGTCCTATAAATTTTCCAACCTTGCCCTGTTCCTTCTTGTACTGCAGATTCTGCTCTCACTGTCCTTCCCATTACACAGAAATTTTCAGTTTTGCCTCAAACTGAGAAGCTGTGACTCAGCTCTGGTCCAAGCCTGGCATGCATAGAAGGAGCAATTTATGCATATTGAGTGAGGCCTTTCAGAACGTGCACTTTCTTCAATCCTTACAGACCTGACACTAAAAAAAAAACAACTGAGTTGACAAAATGCAAATATTTATGATGCAAACATGGCCATCTGAGCTTGCAGGCTAAACAGCCTTTAGAGCTAAGAGAGAGAAACAGGCACTCAGAGAGCATAATCTCTCTCATCTGAAAGGAAATGGCTAAAATAAGCCAGTTCTTTCCATTGATTATAAAAGGAGTAGCATAATTTGGTCAAAAGAGGTGTCTACAGTGTGGGCATTTACAGTTAGGTGAGATGTCTCATATCTTCATCTAATAAAGAAAGATAGCAGAGTAGCACTGATTTAAGTTGCAAAAATCATCCACATTACATTCCCTTTCCATGTCAATGAGCATCCTAACATTTCAAATTTATGTGTTTCTTTAATGGTACTGATTAAAGCTTTCCACAAAAAATTTGCAGTCAGGAGAACAGTAGCAACCACTGGCATGAAAACCAAGCAACCAAAATCATCTCTGACACTTCACAACACATATCAAGCCCTAACAAAAAGCTGTTATTGCTGTATCAAAGTGTCCCGTGCAAAGATTGAAAAGTAGATGCTAACAAGAATGAAAAGAAAAAACAAGCAAACAAAACAAAGTAAAAAAAACCAGAAAAATTAACTACCTTGCCATCACAAAGTTACATTTCAAATTTACAGTATCCTGTTTTTTAATTATTCCTTCATGTAGATATATTTTTAGCATTAATCAAATTGCTTGATTTCTTTTATAATTTCTGTCATCAGTTCCACAAGGACAACTTGCCATATTAGAATAATACTTTTTTGCTTAGTTTCATGATATTATTTAACTATTGTTAAAAAAAGTAGATTTTATATGGAAAAGAAGTGGGTGGTAGACGGCAGTAAGCAATGAAATAGCAGGATCGCCCTGAAGCACTGTTCATAATGAGTATTCTGGTCTCTCTTTGCTTGTTTGTGTTGGTAGGACCTAGGAAAGACAATCTGTCATTAAGAACAGGAACATTTTTACAATACTGCTCTTAATTGAAATGCCCTTCTTATTATGGTAATGCCTGAGGACAAACCAAGATTTAGTCTCCATTATTTGTACAGAACTTAGCTGAAAACAGTGCTCAGAGTATCCAGTCCAAGTAGATAATACAAAGGAGAGGAAAACCGTGAGGTGTGTATGCAGTGCTAGCAATAGCAACATCAGCTCAGGTGATTTTGGTTTTTGGAGGGTTTGGGGGTTTGTTTGTTTGGTTGGGGTTTTTTGTTTGGTTGGGTGGGGTCTTTTTTGTTTGGGGGGTTGTTTGTTTGTTTTGGTTAGGGTTCTTTGTTTGTTTGTTTGTGGTAATGATAAACAAAACGAAAATTTGTTCAAGAACTGAAGAGATCAAGGAAATGTGGCAGTTCAAGAAGGCAAAAGTAAGGACTGCGAGGATAATAGGGGAGGAAGTTTGGATCATAACGTCATTCAGAACAGGGCACAGCAGGACAAGGTCTCGGCAAGCCTTCAGCTTCCTTCTTCAATTGCTCCTCCTGCACATTGCTGGTATCCAGAGTACCCTGCCTTCCCATTTCCATCAGAGGCTTTACTGGCAGGGGACCATAAAGCTGCTGATGGTGAAGGGACAGATGGACCTGAGCCGTGTAACCTTTCCACATCCAATGCAGTGGCTGCTGCTTTAATTGTTTCTGAGCAACTCCAGCAGGTTAAACATACCTATTTAACCAGGTGCCTGTTGGCAGGTTCGAGTACTTTAGCAAGCATAAATTAGCATAGCCTTACTGACATTAACAAGATGGGACTGATTTACAGTCACTGAGGAGCCTCAGCTCTGTATCCAAGTAGCCAGCAACACTCCTGAACCTTTCCATACAAAAAGAAGTCTCTGCAGGAACTCCTTCAGACAGCACTTGTCAGAAAAGAATTGTTTTGAATGTTGAGAAGTCTAATCTGTTGTTCAGAGCTGCAGGGAAGAGTGATTAAGCAAGGAGTTGTACAGCAATTTTTATGCTCATTGTTCTGTTGGCTCACTTTGTATAAAATAGGTGGCAGGGTTACAATATCTTAATTGTCATGTGGGTTTGAATTAAAGATATTTCAAATTTTATCCAAACTTATGGCTGTTTTTTCATAATTTTTGCAAAGACTCTAAAAACAATAACAATTTCTGTCCCTCCACTCACCCTCTCACCCTACATTTAACACAAAGAAGAGCTGCAGCATGTCTCTGCCTGTGTGGTTACTCCAACAGATGAAGTGTAATAACAGGCCGGTTGCACAGCAAATTGACCATTGCCAGGATAAAAGCTTTCAGACCTCTTGGATGGTGAGGCCCAAGGAGCAGGTAGCCATCAATTGGTACAATACGGGGAGAGTTGTACAAGCACCCCTGGGCTAACCTGCAGCAGCTGCCCAACCTGGACTAGGAAGAAATGTCTCTGAAAGGAGACAAACACCACCAGACAAAGATTCTCTTATTGCATTTTTCACAGGTATGAAGATGTCTTAATTCTGCATTATCATAAAAACAAAGGAAGAATAAGGCTTCCTGGATTTATGGCTAAAACTATTAGCTTATTGTTTCCACCAACAGTAGTGGACAACATGGTTGGTCTTTGTACTTTTATAGCAGCAAAACCAAATATGGGCTTGAGAAGTCCCATACAGATATTACATTTCATAAACAATCATAACAACTTATTAAAAAAAAAGACACTTAATCCTTTACTGTTGGTACTGTTAACCAAAAAAAAAGCAACACGTGGAGACATTAAAGATTAAAACCTCAAACACTCAAGGAGAAGAAGGCAGAATGGTGATCTCTGGGAGCAGATAGCAAAGAAAGACACTAGGTGAGCATGAAGCATGCGTTTTCCTACTCACCTTCAGGAGTTTGTGTGGGTGTGTATGCCACTTAGGGGTTTGCAAGTCCCAGAGATAAGCTAAAGCCATGACATTTTAGGGTCTATTGCTATTATTGTGTCATTGTTATTTATTTGACAGACACAGCAGTTTCCCATCTCTTTGTAAATTAGTAGCTAGTATCTGAAAAACTCTTGAACACTGAGTCTAAGTGTCTGTGTGATTCTGAGGAGACAGGAACGGGATTGTCATTGACAGACTCTGATTCCTCTTTATTCATTCCTGGGAGCCAATGGGTTCCTGCAGTTGTGGATAGGAGAGGTAAGAATTAAAGTTATGGCAGCCACGGTGTGTATCAGAGCCCACCTTGCGCCTCTCTACTGCTGGTTATCAGTCTAGCCCATAATCATTTGGCTCTTTTATCATAGCAGACATGAGTTCCTCTCACTTTGGAGTTCATTCAAGTTATCTAAGGGTGCTCAGTGCTACGGATGCACATGTGCTCGTCGGTCTCACACTGCTCCAGTTTTATCTCGGGTACTTGGAGACACATTTCGTATGTGAGCACAAAATGGATCAGAGTAGCCCTGCAACTGAAGCACAGAATTCTGTGGTTCACGCATACCTCAAGCACATTGCTGCTGGGAGGCCTTGGCAGTGAGTTGGCCCCTTCCATGGCAGTCCCACGTCACACAGCTGCCTTTGCTCCTGACATCTGCCATTCAGAACTTGTCTTATCTCACTGGTGCGAGCTTGGCCAGGCACTGCAGAGTCTTGGCCAAGACTGCTGCTTCAGAAAAGGCATTCATCTTAATAGGATATTCATGCAGGAAGAAATTAAATTCTTTTAGCAGACCTTCATCATTAAACAAGTTCTATGCAAACATGACATTTCGTGGCCTGTAACAAAGTAGATGCATAGTATTTTGTTTTGTGGTCGGTAGCCTGAAGTAGTGTTGGAAAGCTCAATCAGTTCACTGGATGGTTTTGCAAAACACTCATTGATTTGCTCACAAAAGAAAGGGAGAATTTATTTTCAACTTCCATCCCTTTAACCCTTGCCACTTTTTCTGTAATGATGAACATTTTATACATATCTAAAATATATAATTTCTTGCTTCCTACATATAGAATAAATTATTCCTGTATGTTTGTACTTCCTAAGGGACAGTTTTAAGACACTTCTGTAGTTAAGACTCCTGAACCACACAGAATTTATTACCAGGGACCTGTAAATGGTCAGTCAGTACTCACTCGACTGCATCTAGAATCTAATTTGTTTGTGATTTCTTGCTTCAGCCATTGCATTATTTGCAATTTTTACAGCCCACATTAGTCAAACATAACTGTGTACCCATACAGTTTGAAATTAAAGGGGGAATTGTATTTAGGACTGCCATTATTTTATCTGATTGAGATAAACTATGGAAACTTTTTATCTCTATATATCAACGTTCTCCAGTAGACTGACAATATTATACAGCCACAACAAACTGGCAAGTAGCAGTAAAGGAGAAGATTGACAATTTATATCAACCCACAACATTGTGATTCATTAAAGGACCCTTGACTACACAGTCCTGAGTGATATATTTTGAAGAATCATTTTATCCATCTGTTCATCACCTTTTTTTAAGGTGTTCAATGAGGGGGAAATAGCTTTCAGTGACCTGAAACATTATAAGGAGAGTTCTCAGCTATCACTTTGCTAATAGCAAAGGGAAAGTGTTTATCCCCCAGGTGATCCCAGGCTATCCCAGGCAGGAGCAGTGTGATCACAGTTCAGACAATTCCATGACATTATCAACAATGGTGTCTCTGTATCTAGAAGGCCTTTACTTTGCAAAGAGATCTACCCCAATGAAGTGTCAATCCCTGATCTTCCCTATCCTCCACATCCATCTTGTCTGGAAGAGTGTTAGGGTTACTCGTACTCCATGTGAGAATCCCAAAAGTAGTTTTCTACTACCTCTTTCACTACAGAAAAATTCTAGCACCACGTGGTTCCACCTTGATTATTTGCTACTCCAAGTGCTTGATGCCTGTACACAAAGTCCAGTATAGGATACAGGTTAAAATTTCAGTAAGACACATAGTAAATATCTAAAATCTACTGCCAGCTTTCAGTGTCACAGTTATGATTTAGTCATAGTGAGGACTAGGAAATACCTTGTTGACAAAACTGGGTTTGATTTGTTCATTCATTTTGTAACAGTGCCCATCTTTTGGAACAAGCTGCACATCATTGCAAACTGACAAAGCCGGCAAACATCTCTCAGCTAATGAAGGAAGAAAAACGTGGTTTAGAAAGGAGCTTAGTCTGGATAAAGTTTAGGAAAGTTTGCAACCTTCCATATCTACCATCCTCCTTAATGCTTAGCTTACCTTTTGACTTAATTACAAATGGATCCTTTATCTACAGAGTTTAGCTCCCAGACTGACTGTCAGGGATTGCAGTTTTGTTTTGCAGACACTGAGGCAAAAGGTATATTAATAATTTTGGCTTTGAAAGTATGTGCTTTATCAGAAACATAGTTTGATTGACTGGTTTCAATACTGTCATCACACAAACTCGTGAAAATAAGATTCCCAAGATTTCACCCCATTTCCCTAGACTTCTTCAGTAAGCTTTTAGTGGCCCAGAACCCAAGTCTGATTTGCATAAACTGCAGTAAAATGAAGATACATTTAATTGCAATAAAATTGTAAAAGACGTGTTTCTAAATCCAGCATCCGTCTGACATCCATCCTTGACCATAAGTATCATGTATGCACCAGGTATTAAAACACTGGTGCACCACTGTCTTACCTTGGAAGGAAAAGTGGATATGTCAGTTTGTAAGTCTTCACAGGCAGCTTTTGGACCATTCCTCATGAAAGCATACCAATTAATGCTATCTAATCTTCAAATGGTACAACAAAATTTCT
The DNA here is from genome assembly GCF_965231275.1 of Zosterops lateralis. Lineage (NCBI taxonomy): Eukaryota > Metazoa > Chordata > Aves > Passeriformes > Zosteropidae > Zosterops > Zosterops lateralis. The sequence goes on from NC_139765.1 coordinate 31,151,363, forward strand.
TCCAAATGCTCAGTGTTGGTTAAATGGCTCTTTCCTTTTATCTGTACTTAAACTTTATTTGGGGAATAAGACCTCAAAAGGTAGGTGACTATTCATTAGTCATGCTATATCAGCACAGGTGTTGAAATCCCAGCATATCATTCAATAACTACAACATTAAATATATTACAATCCATATTTCTAGAAAAGGGTCACATAGACCTCTTTCGTAAAATTTTTTGAGGACAACTTTTTGTAAGCATTACATATTATTTTTTAGTAATAGATGACCTGTATAATGGATAACCATATGAAACAAAATAAATTATTCTTTTCATTAGACTACCTCATTGAAACACTTGACAATCCACAGGTTGATGGCACACTGATGTTTTAGTTGTTGCCCAGTAGTACTCACTCTAAGTCAAGGACTTTTCAGTTTCCCATGCCCTGACAATGAGCAGGTGCATAAGATGCCAGGAGAGAGCATGGTCAGGACAGCTGGCCTGAACCAGCCAGAGAACATCATACTCAGCATATGAACTGCAGGAAGTTGGCAGGAGGAGCCGAACTGCTCAGGGACTGGCTGGGTGTCAGTCAGCAGGCAGTGACAAATTGCACTGTGCATCATTTGTTTTTCTTGGGGTTTATTCCTTTTTTTGTTATCTTCCTTTTCATTACTACTATTACTAGTATTACTAGTATTATTTTTGTTAGTTGTTATTTTCATTATTATCAGTATTAGTATTATTTTTATATATACTATTTTAAGTAATTTTTTAAGCTGTTCTTAACTCACGGATTTTACCTTTTCCCAGTTCTCCTCCCCAGCCCACTGTGACGTAGGAGAATGAGCAAATAGCTGTGCAGTACTTAGTTTTCAGCTGGAGTTAAGCCATGACATCACATTTTATTAATATGATTATAAGAAATACATACTTTTGCTGCAAAAATAATTTCTATCATGATATCAGCAATCTCAAAAAGCACAGGGCTATTTAAATCATCTAATCATCTTGTCATACTTTTCAAACTGAAGCATTAGTAGCTTGATCAAGGGTTTGAATGCAGCTGAGACCTTCAGCCTTGATTTAATCTGACTCCCTGCTGACATTGAATGGAAACACATAAATCTTATTAGGCTTAGAGTGATTTCCTTCAATCATGAATTTAATAAAGCAAGTTGGCTTATTTTAGTGTGCCAAAACCTGTAAAATTCCAAAACCTAAGTATCATTCTATTAAGTAAACAGAAAGTCAATATGAAGGAGTATATATAAAAGTGCAGTATACAACACCAAGATCAGAACTTGAGGCATTATTTGCAAAATTCTGAATCTTTTATGAAGTCAGCTTCTTGAAGGGAAATACTTGTGTATTGGCAATAAAATTCTCTTATCATATCTAGAAAAATATGATTTTTTTATTAAATGTGCCAAGTTAGGTTAATATTAAAATATAATCTAACCTATACAATTGTGTGCACAATTAGAACAGGCACACAAATGTTTCCTACTCATCTGTGATGTAGGAAATAGCAGGACAAGTTGTGCATTCAGTAATCCCAGTTCACTCTTGTATAGTGTGGGACAGGTTTTCCCTTTACTCTTGGCCCCTGTTATTAATGCCTGTGTAACTTAGAAGGTCGTATAAAGACACAAGATGCTGACTTGACTAGAGCTGAAATTTCTGATGGAACACAAAAGCCAACATTCTCACAAGCACAGAAGTGAGGAGATAGGGTAGTTATGTTTAATATCTTTTCCCCCTTAACCTCAGCAGAGAGTTTCCATGTGTCTATCTGTGACACCAGGTGATAAAAGAGACTGATGCCTTTCTGCTGCTTGGTCTGTTATTATAAATGGTTCTGCAGCTGAACTTTTAACTGGAACAGTTAAAGTTAACCTAAAAATCCTTACAATTAATTATTAGAGGACTCATTTAGTTCCTCAGTAAGCCCCACTGAAATCAGATGAAGTGGCATGTGTGTGTCCCAGAGGAAAGCTGTATCCTTAGCTAAATACTGCTTTTATTTTCCAGAATAGCAGACCTACTGACAGCCAGAAGGAACAAATTCTTCACAGTTCATGACCTCAGAAAAAATGTCTGATAGATTCACCATTAAAACTTCTGACCTATTTGAATGGATGCTTTAGTAGAAGTTTTATCAAATCTGACATAAACGCCCTGAGCAGTTTTCTTCATCATGAGCTGCTGGAGCCAGTGCTGCTCTAAGTGGGTGAAGCCTATGATGTCTAGTCAGATTAGAAGATTGTTTCCACATTCTGGCTGCATCAAAAGGTGCACGGCCAGCCAGTCAAGGAAGGTGATTATGCCCCTCTATTCTGCTCTTCTCAGATCCCACCTGGACTATTGCAACCAACTCTGTGGTGCTAAGCACAAGAAAGCAGTGGACCTGTTGGATTCACGGAAATTATGAGAGGGATGGAACACATCTCCTATGAGTGAAATCTGATAGAGTTTGGGTTGCGCATCCTGGAGATGAGGAGATTCCAGGGAGACTTCATTACAGCCCTGTCAGTACTTAAATGGGACACATAAGAAGGGTGGGTGCAGAGATTTTAGTAGGGCCTGTAGCAATAGGACAAGGGATAATGGTTTTAAACTAAGGAGAGTTGATGCAGACTAGATATCAGGAAGAAATTTTATTTTATGAGGAAAATGAAACACTGGAACAGGTTGCCCAGAGAGGGAGATCTATCCTAAATTTTTTCCCATCAAATATCTTAGAAGATACCTTTATTAGCAAACATATGTAAAAACGGTTCTGCATAAATGTGAGAACACATATTTTTGAGTGCTGAAAGCTTGAATTCAATACAGAGTGCATTAGACACATTTAAAATGACCACATATTTTACATTGGAACATAATTTTTAAAACCTTGCACACAGTTAAGTGTATATAAAAGTATGACTTCATTGTTAAAATGGAGGTACTATGCTACTGATGACCAGTTACTGTCATCGGTTACTTTTTAATGGAATTTTAAATATATTTTTAATGGCATTTTTGGTGAAAAAAAGGGGCACATATTGCAGAAGCTATCTACAAGTGTGAGTAGAACCTGATGAAAAATGTTAGATAAAAAAATCAATAAAACTCTTATAAAAGCCAAAATATTTTTGAAATTTTTATTTTGGAAGGGTCAGATTTTTTCTTTGCTTTCTATGCTTTCAAAACAGAAGAATTTCATTAAAATGAGGAAGAAAGGGTTAAAAGTCTTAAATAGCCCACAACCAAAGGATATTTTATTTTATATTATTTTTTTTTTGACTGATATGAAATTGAAGCAGCATGGGATTTCCTTTCGTTTTGCAGAAATCCTCCCTTATTTTGCAAAATTTATTTTGACTTGAACTGGCTTAATTTTTTCAGTGTTGAGGGTTCAATGACTGTATTTATTCATAACAGTAACTCATATCACAACATTAGCGTTACAAGACAACTGCAACTGAGTAGTAAATGTAATATCTTTGAGAGTCTAAAGATTAAGGAACTACATGTTCTTCATTCTCTTTTCTACTGAGTGTTTTCCTTGGACTACAGAGATTTGCCTTTTGGTTTATTTGCTGTTTTATAACATAAGTGAGAAATAAGTAGCTCAGACAATTCTTCAAAACCTTATCCATTTTAAAATATGTATGTATTAGTTTTCATGATCTGCTAAGCCCACTGCCATTATCCAGAAACAGTTGAATGCTATTCCAAGATGTTCCAAATCTAACAGCCAAGAAGACAGAGAGAAGGATGGGAAAAAGAAATGCTACTTTAAAAGGAAAATTAGTGGACATATTAAAAGTGAAAATATAAATTGCATTATATGAAGACTTCCTCACTTTAGATATGAAGGTAAAAGCATCTAGCGCCAGTGAAAAGGTATCACTGAACATGTAGACATCAAACACGTCAAGATGTTACACAGGCAAACTGCCTTTAAGTTAGAGCAAAGGAAAATAAGAATAATCTCTCTATTCTGCTGTGGGGATTGTGCAAGTTGAACTGTTAGACAGCTACGGCCAGATTCAGGCCCACAGCTCCTCTGGCAGAATTTGACAGACTGAGGAAAAGAAGTAGCAAGTGAGCTAAATGGGAGCTGTGTTTGTGGGCACAGACACAATGCCTCAGTGATTCACACGTCCTCCATATGCACGTACACACACCGAGCATGTAAGGCCCAGGCCAGCTCCAACTGCAGCAGCCATGTGCACGCCATCAGTCGCCGCTCCATTTTATTCCCAAGGCATTTCACAAACTGTGCCCATCAGATCTGTGTGGGTAGTACATGTGGAGGAGGTTCTTTTTCTTCCTAGTTATTGGTATGGCAACAGTTAGTTATATCTTGGTTGCAGTCGCAAAATGATAGAAATTCTTTGGCTGGATCACAAACAGGCAAAAAATGTGACAAATGTTAAAAAGTGTTTTTATCAGATCATTTTTAATTGGATAGTAACCTACTGCATTATGGCAAGGAACTGGTTTTTTCCCCCAAATGTGTTTAACTGCTTGCTGAATAGTGTCACCCCTGTGACAGAAAAAGACATGTCAACTATGTACTGTCTTAGAGCTCATATTGATAGATTAGGTTTACTCCGTACAGATAGTTTCTTTCTAAGATTTACTGAAAAACAAAATAAGAAAACTTTTCTGCTTTGAACTTTGGCACCTCTTGGAAACCATGAAAGAGTGCATCCAAGCAGAACAAAACCTGAGTTTCAGCTTCCTCCCCTCCTCATGTAATGCTAATGAATTGAAGCCGATCCAAACATTCCAATGTTATAAGAAACTGAGCGATTCTTTATGCCAGCAGTAGCACAAAAATCCTCACAGAATCATAGTAGATATATGATTTAGGAATAAAGTCTCATAAAGGTCTCTGTTCTACATCTTGCTTTCTGCAGATTCAGTTTTCTGAAACATCTCAGCTCAAAAAGTCTCTTGACCGTCCCAGTCTGAGACACCATTTGAAACACGACTATCATCAGCCTTGATGGAACTGAAACAAAACATCCATGAACTGTGTGGAGGGTTGGGCTCAGGTATGAATCCTATCACTAAGACAGCTATGCTAATTATTGCCTAGCCATGCACTGATAGCCACAGTGCTGTAAAGTGCAAAGCTCATGCAAAGCTACCTTCCCTTGACCATCAGGGCACTTAACTTCTTCCCATATATAACACTTTGTGAAAGCTGAATCTTTTCCAGTGATTACATCCTAAATCTTGGGATATATCCAAGATGCATGGGCATGTATGTGTGTATAAGACATTTAATCTTAGTTCCACAAGCTGTTCCAAAAATCCTTTCTTAAGAGCGTGTTCTATCTGCAAGGAATCATCTTGCTTTCTGATTCATTCTGTGAAACACACATTGGCTAATCAAACTGTAGATTTTTATTATGTTATTAAGGAAGCAGTCTCTTGTTATTTATGCCTAATAACAGCCTTTTTAGATGATGCAGTAAAGTCTACCCTCGGAATGAATCAGGAAAGAATGAGGAAAATACCACATATCTTCTGCAATGAAAATTCTTGTTCTGAAACAAGCTGTTTATAACATTATACATCTTTTTAACTGTATGACCTTCAGAAACAAACACAGATTTATTTTCTTCTCCAATAACATCCAGCACTCCACATCACTGGGTGAATTCCAGGCTTACTGATACTGTTTCTACCACCACTTCTGCACTGGAAAATACATTTGTTAGACATTATTTCCTAGAGAAAATGGTGCTGATTTGCTACCACCACAGTCAAAATCATAAACTATGACATAATTAGTTGGATTCACAAGTTTTGCTGATTAATCTTCCCAAAATATGTGAGATGGATGTATTATTTTTAGAGAAACACTTTTCAGCATATCTAGATGTTCAGAACATCCGAGACTAAAACTTAAGTGAAAAATAATCCCATGTTTCTTGGAGTCAGATAGTGAAGCCTAGATAGCAGTGATCACGACAAGCAAAATCCATGTTTAGAGAATCTTTTTTTTCCTACAGAAATCTTCACTAGCTATAATAGTAATCCAACTAGCCACCTGCAAAGTTCTTCAGGTACGGTTTACAGTTTTTTGTTGAATAGATCATTCTGATAATAGATGACAGAGGGTGGTTGGGAAGGTCTTGTAGTAAACAAGTTATTTCCTAAGCAAAGTGGAAATCAAGAGAGAGGTCATTCCTCAGATATTTTTCAGATTGTTAGATCCTTGACTACATATGCTAACAAATATAATTTCATAAGGCAAGCAAAAGAAATCAGACTAATGGGCCCCAGTCATGGAAGATGGCATTAGCTGGGTAGCAAAAATGGTTGGTAAAGTCTTTACATCTTTCTCACATGGACAGATTGTTCCCAGTTCTCAGAAACATTACTGACCTGAGTTCTGAAGTGATTCAAAACCAGATATTTTCTGAAGAACTTGTCTGTGTAACCAGACAAAGGAAAATCTAAAACAGTTTCCCATGTGTAGTGTTGCTTGTAAGGGTAGTCTGATGAGCACAAACTCTGAGGTACATCACATCTGATAATGACATTGTTTTCTCCTGAGCTATTTCAAAACAGCTTGGGACATCAGTCAGGTAACTGTAACTGACATTCATATGTTTATGAAGTATTCCTCCCTTATTCTTATGGAAAATCTTAGACTGATGGATCTCTTGCAGAACTGGTTGGGAAACAAAATTCTGTTCCATAGGAAATTAGTTTCAATTTCAACACAGAATGAAAAATTGGAGTATCCAAAAAAAAAAAAAAAAAAAAAAAAAAAAAAAAAAAAAAAAAAAAAAAGAACTAGGATGAAAAACTATAAGAAGTTTCAAAATAAAAAAGTCAAAGTGAAAAGTTACCAGACCTCTGATTGGAATAAAAGCTGCTGAGCAACTTGACCTGTTGTTTTGTTTGTTTGGTTTTAATTCAAGCAATTACTTGGAACTAAAAAGTATCTTTGTTTCAAACTGTCACTTTGAAACTTGGAGAGCTCTGTTTTGATTACTCAAATTATAATATAAAAAATAAGCATTGAAATTGACATTTTCTCACAGAAAGTTCTTATTTCAGCAAAGCCACATTTTCCAAGAGGAAAATTTTTCAACCTGCTTTACTTGCTTGCCAGGAAATATGAAGCTGTCTAAAACCAGCATCTTACTAAATTTTTTCCAACATGAAAGCTGCTGCAATTTTTCAGTTGAAACTTTTTAAAATGTTCTGTTGATGAAGAGAATTTGGCCATGAAACAGAACAGTGCTTATTATAGCACCAACACACAGAAGTCAGCTAGCACACTCCATGGCTATCAATTACAGCGGCAAATTCTAAGCATGGGTCAAGTGCAAATAAACCCAAGCATTTAAATTTCTGATTCTTTAAACTTTCCAGATGTAGGGATTTTCCATTTGCTTCACCTGAGTCAGTTGAGTTCAGTGTGGTGGGATAATTAATTCCCTCAGGTGTTCTGCAAATATTTCAGTACAGATATAGCTTTATGTCTTTGTGAATGTGCATATACTTTCTAACAAAGGTATAAGAATAAAGTGATCTAAATCCAATTGGCAGACTAGAATCAATACAAAATCTTACCAGAAGTCTGTAAAACAGCAGAACACAAATAACATGATTTAGAAATGTTTGCCATTACTACAAAATGCAATGCTGCAAAAGCAAGATTGTTATTCAGTCTAATTTGCAATAATTTTCTGGGCACTAGTTGTAATCAAGCAGAACTTAATGCTTTCATACACCTCAATGTTTTGATATCCACACTGAAAAATGTTAGTTTTCCATAAAGTGATGAAGATCTACTCTCAAAAAATAGGTCTATTTAAGGATCTGAAAGTAGTTACCTCAAAATTACAAAAAGCATCCTTCTTCCAATTTTAAAATTTTGTTTGTTCTTAGTACTTTAGCTCCATATAAATGACTGACCAATACTGTCACAAAGAACTTAATTTTAAAAACTAGGCTAGTATTGGAGAATTTAAACTCTGAATTTAACATTCCAGTAGTTACTTAGATACATCGAAATCCTGTTTTAGCCTCCGTTGTATCAAGGTTTATAATTCCACCACTACTCAGAAACATGTGAATATCTTAATATACACATACACACATTTACAAACAATTCTGGCAGTATGAATTCCAAAACCAGCAATTAAGACACCAGTATAGGAAAGAAATACATATTTCAAAATAAAGATTTGACATTTCTGAATAGAAGCTCATGTGTCTTCTCCATTAAAGAGCTGCCTTTGTGCCATGTTAACATACAAGGTTAAAGAAGGGTTTCTCACAGTCATTTAACGTATTTTCTGTGATCAGAGTACAATTACATAGGCAATTTAATCATATATTCCTGGGAGCACTATATGTGATGAAGTGAGATCCTGCCTTGGAAGAGATCTTAAAAGAAGAATCCTATGCAGTATAGAATATGAGGAATCCTTTTCGTCTCCAGGATACTGAGATTTCTCACTCTGAACCAATTCTTCCCACACAGTTACCTGAATTCTCTCTCTCTCATGAAGTCATTAGGCTAACCTTCATATCATGAATAGAGGAAGAGGTGATCTTTGTTTGTCAGCAATAATAAGCACAGACCCTTAATTTCAATTACGTGAAGAAAACCATAGAAACAAAAGGAATGACGCAACATTAGTCTAGGTAATATCAAGGTCAGTTGGTACCAAAAGCATTCAATTTCTGCTTCCATAATATTAAAAAACCTCATGAGAAAAAGGCTGGAAAAACAGTAGCAATGGAATATGGCATTCTAGGGAGATGTTGACTTCTTTCTCAACTGATCTAGAATTATTTAAAGAATTAGAATATATTCAATGGCACTATATTTGAGGCGAGTTCTACATAAAGCTAAAGGAGTAAGTTGTCCACAGTAGTAGAGTCAGGGACAACAAATGGGTGTTAAAGTCATAGAAAGCCAGGTCTGCAGGTGTTGCTAAGAAAGAAGCATTAGAGTATGCTGGTCAGCTGTGGCTGCAATTATTAAAGGATGGGAGAACCTGGGATTAGGAACAGAAATGCTAGTGGCACCATTTCCAGGCAAAAGCAGACACTGACAAAACTGATACTTTATAATACTCCTTGCATTTAAAAAAGTACACTGACTTCAAAGCTCTCCTCTGGCATCTTGCCTTTACATGGAAGTATTGTCCAAGTTTGAATGCTTCCAGGGGATGCAATTCAGATATTTCCACATCTCTGAAGAACTTTGAGCTATTTGTGATTGTGGTTTACACAAGAACAGGTTCTTAAATCTCCTTTTTTATCTTCTTCAGTCTGGGATCGCCTTGGGTTTCCCAGAGAAACTTTGGGGAAAGGGTTTCTCTGGCTGCCCAAGACTACAGCAGATCCATCAGCCCAGAATAGGATGAATCCATAAGACCAGGGTTCAGATCTCGTCGTAATCCAAATCTCCAGTCAAGACAGTTCTCTTAGTCAGAATCATGGATATGAGTGCTGTAAAAGCTATCTATTCCCAATTTAGTATTTTGTGGCTGTAAGGAGAAGGGAACTGGAGTATGTAACAACAGGGGTTAGATTGTACTAAGAGCAGATTCCTCATTGTCTTGCTCTGCTTGAAAACCTTGGGGTGACTGGACATGAGACCAGGGATCTGACCTTTAAGCAAAATGGAATATTGTATAATTACCGCTCTGTGTAAGCCCACTGCTTCTCTCTTCCCAGCTTTTTCACAAGCTTGCCTGACTAAGGATCTACTTAGAGATTGAATATATTTTAAAAATATTGTATTGTATCTTACACAGAAGTTGATTTGACTAACTCATGTTCATATTATCAATTTGCAGGTCCCAAGCTATCTTCTAGCTGGACTGCTTTTTAGGAATCACATGTGTCCAGTTGTAGTATAAACCAGTTTACAATTACTAACTAATGATTTATATATATATATGTATATATATATATATATATATATATATATATGTATAATATATGAGATAGATAGATAGACAGATAGATATGAAAGTAATGGTACAAAATAAATTGTTCAGCCTTTGCTAGCTCTGACCATACAACTGTATACAACTCTGAGTATATCAAGACAGAGCCTACTACCCACAATGGATAAGAATTAAAAATGTCTGCTCAAATAAAACAAGCATGCACATAATTCCAAAACATTCAGGAAAACATTTGGAAATTATGGAGTCAGAGAAGTAAAATTTAATTATATTGCTGTTACTTTGTATAAAAAAATGTTTGAAATGTCTTCAATTTTTTAAATTACATATTCAATATCCAAAGATAATACAGAGAAATAAAAAAGGAACAGCAGCATATGAAATTATTATTATGAGTTATACGGCATTAAAACCCAGTGCATTGTCACCTCAGTGAGTTAAGATACAGAATATCATCTCTAAGAATGATTGCAAAGGATCAAATAGAGTACTTGTGGTTCAAGTCTCATCATTAGTTTATCATAACTATTAATTAAGGACATGTACACCTCATAGGTCCTTAACTCATCGGAAGAGCCTACATTCCTAAGAACTGGCTCCTTGTTAAGTAACCAAGCAGCTTTAGGAAGACATTGCCTTAGTTTATGAGTCCAGGTTGGAGCATAAGGAGCAAACAAGCAGTGAAAATTTTTGGACCCAGTCAGACATAATGAGTGCTGTCATGTAAGTTTTTATTGCAAGCTCTTGGTGAAGTCAACACCACGAGGAACAGAAGGTGGTGTAAGGCAGCAGGCAGTGCTGGAAGGAGCCTACGCCTTCTGTGAGAATCCGTCCTTTGCCTCCTTCTCTGGTTGGCTGTTTGTAGCCTCAACAAGATTTAGAAACTTTTTTGGAGCCTTTTACTGTAATTCATAATTGAATGACTTTCACAGGCATTAAAATAAAACAACCAAAAAAAAAAAAAAAAAAAACAAAAAAAAAACAACTCCCCCCAAAAAAACCCTACCAAGAATCTGAAGTGATTTCAGGATTAAATACTATTTTGTTGAGCCACAGCAACGTCCTGCTCGTGTGATCTGAGCTGGGTGACATCTGTTCTTTTCTGCATTCTCTAAAGATGAAGAACCACGTGTCTAGAGTACCCAGATCAGTGTATTAATCAAGTGTGTTAGTGACAGCCCTACCAACTTCAAGCATGTAAAATCTATGAATCACTTCTCTTGAAAAAAATAAAACCAACTATTTTTTTCTAATTATATATGTGCATACTTTTATCTATCACTTTTGAGCCTTCAGGGTGAAAATCTGCATTGTTTTCAAGGGTTTCTTTGAAAGGAGAAGGTCAGTAAGATATTAGTTTTTATGTTCTAAGAAAAGTTGAAAGTTCCAGTCATTGGTTTTCAAGAATTTTGCTTCTGAGAAATATACACACAATGTCACTCAGACCCATGATGAAATATTAATATTTGCCATTGCTTTTGTAGCAATAGAAATTAGTGGCTGATGTCTCTTCTTATTCTTCAGTTCTATCATCCCTGTGAACTGAGTTGGAACAGGATTAGCATCCCTCTCTTCTCCCACATTTCTCCTTCCTATAACTATAATAAGTTATGCAGGCTAGGAATTGTCTAGCAGTCCGCCAAGCATAGTGACTGATATTTCTGATCCCTGCTAGGCTACAGGACTTTTCCCAAATTGTTCCTGCTTTAATTACAGCATGTTTAAAAACAAAACCAAAACCAAACTAGACCAAACAAACCGTCTCAAAAACTATTTTCTATTTAAAATTTAGCAATGAAAGATCTACCTTGGTAAATAATTCTGATATCTAATTATCTTCTCTGAACAAAACAAAATAAAACAAAACAAAACAAAAAAACAAAAAAACAAAAAAAAACAAAAAAAAACAAAAAAAAAAAAAAAAAAAAAAAAAAAAAAAAAAAAAAAAAAAAACAAAAACCTGACATGTTCATTAATTCAGAATTGAGCACATGTTCTACTTCAAATGCAGACATGGTGTCTGCTGAAAACTTCTTTGCTAGCATATTTATTATCCTCTTAATTACTCTTCCTTTCACTTGTTCTCAGTTTCCAATACCCTTCTTGACTTCTGGACACATGAAACGGATACACTTTTCTAGTAAAAGTCTCTTGCAAGAGCACCAAGGTGACAGAGCCTCCATGGCAATGGGGTCTATTTCTACTGTTAAGAGCCACACCAGAGATTTTAGCTACACTGTCTCAAAGGGGACTCATCCTCAATGCCCATAATTCCGTGTAAAAAAAGCCCCCTCTGCCTCTTCTCCATCCCTCCCCTCCCTCCACCCAGGTTATCAAAGCAATCTCCAGGACCATTCTAATTATTTCTTACTTTTCTTGCTCTTTAAACACAGTATGATTCTGTTACATATTATCTTTAATTAATTTGAATTTCAAATGGAGGTCTTCAATTACATAGTCAAGACAACAATATCACTCCTGTCATGAAAAAGTCCTGTCATTAAAAACTCCATATACACACAAAAAAAGCACTTCTAAATAGCAAGTTTTATTTTGCTTAAATACTTATTGCATGAGTGGTTAATTTAATCAACCAGTTTGTATATGAAACTGCAAATTCAACTTATTTTGCACCTAAAGCAAAGTATATGGTGAAATTCTTTAGCATAGCTCTCCATAATGACTGTGTAAATCTCTAAGACAGAAGTCATAAAACCATAAAAGTAATTATTATCACAGTTCTCTTCAGTTTGGGTAGCCAGCCTTCAAATTGAAAAAGAAAAGAAAGATCAGTTATTTTGGAAGGTGAATGACATAACATATATTAGCTGAGCACCTCTATTGCACTGTAAAAACTTGTGTTTAAGCCAGCATTAACCTACTACCTATTTTAGTTGACAGTAGTCACTTCAATAGAGTAGCATGGGGCTCAACATGGGACACTTGATAAGGTAATTAGATTATTCTGAGCTCTGTGCTTCTGTTATAGGTTTTAAAAGAATAGGAGCAAATACCTGATGAGGTAAATAGAAGAAAACTCATTCCGTGGAAATGGAAAAGACAATAGAATAGAAGGTGTTACTGGATCAGCTGTAATGAGAAGAAAAAGAAACAATGACAGACTATGGTTTTCTTCATCTCAGCAGGCCAACCATTTAAGAGGAAGAGGTTCTACAGATTCCAGGCAGAATAGAAATGGTCAAAATGCTGTCAATGCTATCTGTTATTTCCCTGGTGAAAGTAAAATGGACAGGGATAGTTGTCAGGTAATCAGGCGCTGACATAAGGATAGCTGAAGGAATAAACTAATTCCATAGAATGGGTAAATTTCAAGACTTAGAGTATTACTGGAGATCCAGTGAGGAGACAGATGGTTCACATCGTTGAAGAGGACTTGGTTAACAAACAAGGAACAATTGCACTTCTGTTTAGTTTTTTACATATGGCTCTCAGTGGGTTTTAAAATTAAACAGAGGTTAGCATGTATGAACCCAAACACCTCTGTGTAGAGACACCTCTAAAGAATGTCAGCTGATGAATTTAAAGATTCAGCTTAGTTGAAATATGGAGGTCATAACCAGCCATCTAGCTAATCATGAAAACTCTCCACAGACAGAACTATCCTTTCTACATGTTTGCACTGACAATGAATGAGTCACCAGTCCTGTTTGGAGCGCATACACTATTCTAATTACTAACCATAAATAAATGTGATTCTCACCTAGAGCTAGAATAAATTGAAAGCAAGTTTTTGATTATATGGCTATCACAGATGAGGGCATATAAATGATTGGCACAAGTTAGCCCTTCTCTAAAATAGAAGATGATTTGATCCTATTGCTAAATCAGTCTACGTATTTTTATTTTCTATTAAAACAACAGGTTTAGTTAAAGATGATTGCTTTCAATGGGGCATTTTGAGCACAAGTGTGTATATTGTAGAATAAGAGAATTGAAAACCTGTGAGGACCATGTCTTCACAATTAAATTCAAAATAGAGCGGGGCCGAAGAGATCTGAGCTAACTCCCTCTGCCAGATTCGTTGAGCCACCTTGAGCACTTAAGATCACTCTTACCTGTTTAGTGATGCAAGAAGCACACAGGCATAGATGTTTCTTCAGAGAAATTTCCTCTGAGAAGCATCTTACCTTTGCAATCACAGCCAGAGCACAAGTAGTGGCAGAATAGTCTCCCATTTTTTGTTTGATTAGGTAGGGTTTAATTTATAACTATAAATTAAGTGTAGGAAATATGTTCATCCATGTAGAATCAAAGAATCCTAAATCACTGAATAATTCCAGTTGACTGGGATCTCAGGAAGTCTGTAATCCAAACTCTCACTCAAAATGGATTCACCTTTGAGATCAGACTGCATTACTCAGAGCCTTATATCCAGTCAGGCCTTGGAAACATCAAAGGATGGGGGCTGTACAACCTCTATAGGTTGACTGAACTGCTTGACTGTTCTCTTGGTAAAAGAAAAATATATTTATTAGGTAGAAACCCTTGATAAATCACCACTGCTTTTTGTCCACCCACCATGCACCACCACATAGAGCCTAGCTCTGTCTTCTCGATACCTTGTAGATACTGAGCATTGTTGGAGTGGAGGGCAAATTTTGGGTCTCCCTGAAACCCTCTTTCGAATAGCCTGAACTGGCCTTGGCTCCCTAGTCTCTCCTCACAGGTCAGGTGCTCCAGACCCAACCACTTGGTGGTCCTCTGCTAAACTTTATGACTCATTATGGCTCATTATGACTTTCCTGCACTGGGAGGCCTAAAACTGGACGAATTATCTAGATATGGTCTCACAAGTAGAAGGGAAGAATCAATTCCATCTACTGCCTGTGCACCAGTTAGCACAATCCAGGATGCTCATGGCCTTCCTTGGAATCAGGTCATCCTGCTGGCTGGTCATCCTTAACAGTTTGATGCTGCTAAATGTGTTTTCATCTGTCATCTTGATACATCTTCTCATATATGCCAGAATATATATGCAAATGGGAAAACAGGTATGTATGTACGTAGATTTAAAAGCACAGGTTTCCATCTTTCTGGTACTTCAATACTGCCTCTCTCAGCAGCATTAGTAGTGCCAGTGGAGGCCTATGGGATTACACAAGGATAATATGAAACAGTTTCTGCTTGTATATCATAACTATTTGATATAAGACAAGATAGAGATAATAAACATAATCAGCTGTTCTTAGGCAAGGACAGTTGCAGCAGCAACAGGATTTCAAGATTCCTTTGGCTGGCTACTGGTATCATCAGCCAAGCTAGCAGCAAATAAATCAAACATGATTTGGTTGAATCATTGTCCATCTTCTGTTGGATGATAGTTTTGTTAAACTTCACTGTTGACCATTTAACATCCAACTGTTCATTGTCAACCCAATTCAGTGATAATCTAGCACAACATTTTTTATTCCTCTGGATTCACTCTTTAGGCACAAGTAGTCCTATTCCCCTTTAGCATAATTCCAATGAACTCAGTTACCAGCTGGGCTTGAGGAATTTCTGTTCACATGTTTAAAGATTGTATACACTTCTGAGTAGTTAAGATGCTGACTATTGCAAAAGTAACTAAAAAAAAAAAGTAAGGGAAATTACAACTTCATATGAAACTCCAGTTCTCATGCCTGTCTCATCCATGAACAACGTTGTTGATGTTAACAGAAAAAATAAACAAGGAAGTGAAGATGAGAATAAGAGGAAGAGAATGTTGGGTAGGAATGAGATAAGTATTGAACTACTTCATAAACACATGGGCCATATGGTGCAGACATAAACAGTGTGAGCTTTCTTTACCAACATTATGCAGTCTGTAACCTCCCTTTCAGATAACTCCTCTCTGCCAAATGTTTTTCTTTTATACTGCAGACTCTACAGACATGCATGCTTATATATACCAGAGCTAGATGAAGTAGACAAACTTTTCTAAACTACATCTATTTTCTGATGAGTTGCAGTAACAGCTGGATTGCCTTAAAAAAACAACCAAATAAACAAAAGTCTTTTGCCACTTTTTTAAAAAATGAAAACATTAACTTTTAGTGAACCTAATGTGTAATGTCTATTAAAGGTATAGATTTTTTGCATAGATTTCAATTATAATACAACCATTGCCAGATCTGATGTTTGCCATAGATTACAACTACAGGGACACATTAAGATTTTTATCTGGTTTTACTGTACCTATGGGTTTTAAAATCCATGCCCAGCTATTTGGCAGCCTATTTTTGATCTCTAGATTTTTGTGGCTAATTTGCTTTAATGGCTTTTGAAGACACAAGGATTGCAGGAGAGCACTTTCAGAAGCAAATTACATGCCATCTCAGTCACTATGCTGATAAATATATAGATGATGATGCTGAATTATCAAGTGTTTTTAATGTAGCAAGCACCTGGTTTTAATTCCATCATCTAATACATCATTTTATCATTAGCCCATCTTTTACAACTCAGTTTAGTAGTATGTACATTGATACTTTGCAAAATTAATGTAATAATCTTAAAATGTTTTGGCTTTTTTTTTTTCTATTGGCCTGCTTGCATTTTTTCCCAAGAGTTTTGCAGTAGTCTGGACTTCTGCAAGAAGATTTTCTTTTTCAAATGACACCTTCTGCATAAATCAGCCTATTTCTATTTCAGTCAATGAGTGTTGTACCAGTTTGCACAGTATAATGGCCTGCTGCAAAAATGCCCTTTTAGGACTGTCTGAGAAAAGCCTTATACTTAATTTATTGTGCTAGTAAGAATGAGAGGACAGTTCTAGAGTACTGCCATGTTATTACCATCTCTCTACAGACAGATTGAATAGATAAATGCCTTCATCCCAAGCCTGGTAGCTGTATGGTTGAACATATCATGACAGCTGGATAAGTCAACATTTTCCCTGCTAGCAAGCAAATTTTAGGTATCTAGTGGGGCTTTGTATAGTTCTAACCCTCATAAATCAAAGCCACTGTAGACGTAAAGTTCTGCTAGACAGGTTCAGTACTTACACACAGCCAGACTGCTTCTATACATCCTTCTGGGAGCAACCAACAAACTTATCAGTGACTGCAATGAGGGTAAGAACAATCTGGAAATACCATTAGGATTTGCACAACAGTTTCTGTGACATTTTGTCCTGTTGCCTCACTTTCATTTCAGCTGCTGCTCCATTTTGTTTCTAAATCAACAGCATATTGTTTGAAGGATTACTATATCATCTGTTTCCAGGAAACCTTCTGAATTTTACATTACTTTTTATTCCTGCAATGTACCCAATGGGGAGCTGAAGCTGAGTAGCCTCTTCCCTCTCACAGGATATTATGTTAACTACCAAACTGCCTGTCCCTGCATGGGACTTTTTCCAGGAAACTTAGGTTCATTAATAATTTGAGGACCCTGTTCAGGTCATACAGTTCTATTTCTATATTATTGATTTTAATTTATTCTGTTTAGTGTAGATTCCTGAGCTGACACTGGATTTCAAATGCCAAGCTTCTGTCATTGCTCTTTGTGTCCATTTTTTTGAAGGTACTATATTTTATTTTCAGATCATGAAATGCTTGTAAGTGGAAGAATCTATATCATGTATACTGACTGAATGCTAAGCACATCCAAACCAGGTTAAACTAAAGGCCAGGTATGAACTGAAGATATGGTAACTCTGCCTGTTATCAAGGTTCAAGATATGAAGAATATTCACGGACAGTTGTGCACAGTTTATGTTCTGCAATTGCTATTTTAAGACATCTTTAATTCTCTTTCCCCTTCAAAAATGCAGAGCCAATCTCATTAATGCCCCAATAAAATTACAGTAAGATGTAAACATCATTCTCATTTCCAACATATAGAACTTTACTTACTATTTCAGTCATTCCTTTTTCATCAAACTCAGCAGGTGTTCACAAAACACTAATTGTAGTTTAAGTCTCTGTTCACCTACACAACAGTTTCTAGAAACTGTACATAGAAACAACCTCACAAAACACTGAGAGCTGATAATAATGTAAATCCATTTACCCTAACAGACATTATATACTCACAGCCTGTAACCATGCAACCAAATAAGTATTGTCAGTTTCTAACCACAATTCCTCGTTTATATTTTCAGCTTTTTTTAGAAGACAGGAAAGGTGCGGTCAAAACTGATCAAACAGCATTTTGCAGAAAAGAGTTCACACATCTGCAAAATGAATTCTCAGTCAATGCACGTTTTCTCTATTCTTCCTAGCAGCAGCATTCAGGACTAAAGAAACCATTAAAGCCATTGAAGTCTTAGTAACTTGAATTTTTTTGCTTATGAGCATGCACTGCAGTCTTATTTTATACCCAGCTCCCTCTCCTCTCCTCCATGCTACCCTGCAGAGGCCACAAACTGTGCATTTTATATGTGAGGGTAGACATCACAGAACTTTTTGCAATCAAGAAATTAATGACTTACTGTATACTGTTGTAGACAAAGTCATACTGAGCATTCAGAGGTCACTCAAACTCACATTTCTGTGTCAGCTCAAATCTCACTTCTTTCTTCATGGCTCCTACTATAACAGGTAAATCATGCCAGAAAAGAGGAGTGTTCCTCTTGGACATTGATCACACAGTTTATTCCAGTAAAACATAACTGCTATAAATATATTTTTCATAATCTCTTGAATCTAGCACTGCATTCTGACCACTCTTTTCTCTCAAATCTAAACAAAATTGTGTGATCTCTTCAGTAAGGCATGTAACTGAAATTCCCATTGCTATCACATGTCTTAGGATGTATTTCTAAGAATAGAGAAATATGCAATCAGATCATACAGGAAAATATGCCCTGTTACAACTTTTAAATTATTATCTGATATAATAGTTTTTATCAAATCTAGCTTTATTTTATTTGGCAGTATGAAGCAGTGTAAACTCAGATTAATCAACCAGTTTTGCACTGTTGAAGAGTAGTTGTCAAGCTGGCTTTGTACATTAATTTCCATACCTTACTTCTGTCAGGGTGGCACAATTCTCATACCCTTACAGAAACATGGTTTAACTCACTGTTAAAAGTGACCAAAAACATGATCGCTCAGCTGAAAAGAAACTAGAACTTCATCTCTATTCAGGCTGACTCCTGCCCTGTCATTGTACAGATCTGAATGCTGCTGTCTGACATTTCAGGAAAGCATGAGAAGAAGAAAAGCTGAGCTGCTGAGTTTGCATGTTACATGCAGTCAGAGAGGATTCTCTCACCATAAAACATTCAACTTAAGAAACAGATGCAAGATACATCTCAGCAGTGTCAAACAAAATGGCAGAAAAAAAACCCCAAACAAACAACTAATTAATGAACCTAGCGCTGAAGGCTAATATGCAAATAAACCAAGCACATGGAATTGATGACAGACAAGCTAGATTTGTCTGCTCTTTGAATGATACCCCAGCTCTCACCCTGCCTTTCCCCGTCCCCCTGTCAGACACATATCAACAAGTGGAAGGGATGGTGGTGGTTCTTTAACTGTACCAGTTATTTTGTCCAGTGGAAAGACTGACTCAACAACCCATTCCCCCTTTGTTCGCATGCCAAGATTTCTGTGACTCCTGTGCAAGATAATTCATTTATTGCCCATTTTTTCCTAGTACAGAATATCCAGGCTTCACTCAGCTTCTTTCTCCTGATTTTCTCAGATCTGCTGACTGACACAATTTGCATTCAAATGTTAGGCTTCTGATAGCACTGATAAATAGATTTGGTGCTGTTGATGGGTTCTAAGGTCCTGGTACAGTGGGCTGTCCTGGCACCTCCCTTGCATGGCAGCCCCAGGCAGCAGCAGGTACACACGTACCCCTGCCCTGAGCCTGCAGTGGCATGCAATCTCAGAAACCATTTTACAACTCATTGCATCTTCGATTGCTGTGTGTGGGCATAAAAAATTCAATGGAAAAACTTACTCATGAGAAACTATCAAGTAATTTTTTCCCTCCATAGCCAGCGATTGCTGTGGTAAACAAAACAAGCAGGTAATAGTAGCTCACCTTTACTCCTTGCTTTTGATATCAATATTCCATGTGACTTCTTTCATTTTGGAACAGTATTTATGTCTTGCTTGTGATTCACTGCAAACCTGTTCCAGTTTACAGCTGAATAGGTGTACTGACTTCAGGGATGATTTTTGTGGTTTGCACTTGTGCTTAGATTTATTTTATTTAAATTATATTGATGTCTACCTATTTTTGCAGCTAGATGTAAGCAGATTATTGGATGGACTCTGTTTACAAAACAAATATATTCACAGTGATAATCTAGGTCATCAATTTTAATCCAACTAATTTCTGGATAGAACTCCTGGTTGAACTACAGTATCTCTATGAAATAAAGAAACAGTCTGTAAGAGCTGAACAGAAAATCCACTGTCTCCTTTGATAAATTATTCTAATAGTCCATCAAGCTTGCCTGACAGGTATCTCTGTATCTTGGACTAGTTTCGCCCTCTTAGGGAAAAGTAGTGGATCCAGTCCAGTAGAGTGCAGAAAGTGGATGATGGCTGGAGCAATTTGAGTGCTTTCTGAAAGGAGGGTGGTAGGAGGCTGTGGTTGTATAATCTGGGTGTTACTCAGTTGTATAATCTGGGTGTTACTCAGTTAACTGGAAACTGCAGCAAATTCAACCAGCTTCCTTTTAGTAAGCAGATAACATCTGCCAGGATCCTCTGTATATAAGAAGTGGTTATATGTGATATGACGTAGGTGTCCCTAATGCTGCAGATGACAGTAGGGTAAGCCAAAATTATTGTATGCACACAGTGGAAGCAAGAAGAGCTCCGAGTGGGTGGCTATGAGAAGATGTATAGTCATATGCCTATGCCTTCTATCATGCTTTTGGTGTCATACCCTTGAAGCAGATATTCATGACACAGCTCCATGCTCTCATCTCTGTGGCAGTCAGAACCACACAAATATACACTGATTTAGCAACATGTAAACCCTATCACCATGACACATGCACCAGAGCTCTTGAATTGCTGACTGTGTAGGTATCCTGAACTTTACATTCCCATGAACTCACAGGGTACTGATATCACTGAGAAGTGAAAAAGTGCTGATTTAATTCTCTCTCTTGTGATTATTAGAAGAAACATGGGGAAGTAAAATGGAGGTAGCTCTTCCCCTTTCCACTGCACCCCGAGTGAAATCCGCTTTCGGTCATGTTACAAGTGACTTCAGTTGTGCAGTTCCTGCACATCCATCCATGGTGCACCAACAGCCAACAGCAGCCAACTTACTTGTGGTAAGGCAGGATCTGGCCCTGTTTTGGGAACCTAAAGCCACAAGCAAGACCTTGCTTATCTTCACAATAGCTAAAAATGGTTCCATTGAACACCTTAAAATTGTTTCCTTTCAGCCTTCCTTCTGCCTGTCCCTAGACTCTGATACAAATACAAAAGCAAATTTATTAATTTATTGAAAACAGGAAAATCAAACCTAAGAACTATACACACAATCAACTTTTTTTCATTTAAATCACCAGAATATGTTTCACTGGAAAGCAAACACAGTGCAAACATCTAGAACTATACTGCAGATTAAATCCATTTCAACTGTTGATGTCCTTAGTATTCACACCCTGTGCATTGACCACACATAGCATGACATTTACGCTAATTTTTTATTGGACCATGATTTAATTAGAAGCATCTCTAAGGTGACTGGAGTCAAAAATCTGATGTCAAAAAACAGCTTTTAAGCATCATTAACAATACCAGAATATATACATATTGTTCAAAAGACACTGACAAACTCCTATCACATATAAATAAGTTGTTATGAACTTCTGACTTCAGTAATATCAGAAAAAATATCCACCTTGTTTAAAACGTAGAGGAAGCAACATGCAGTGTAAACAAAGATGATGTTTGAGTATCAATATTTAATGAAGATGTAAAACCTGCCAAGCCAAGTCTCAGATCAATTTTTTTTTTCCCCAGCTAAAATGTAGTCGCTATTCACGTTCTGAGTCATAAGTCTCAAATCTCAACCTTGTTCATTTTGGCTTCATGAACAAACAGAAAAAAATCGCTTTAACTTCTCTTCCATTATCAGAAGAGGGAAAAGAGGGACTAGAATTCATACTGTCTAGTGGCTTTAAACACAAATATATTGAAATTAATATTTAGTATGTAACTAATTCTAAAAGGAAATAAAAATGCAGAAAGACAGTGAAAAGTTAGATAACTGAAGAGATGGATATTCTGACAGGGTAAAAAACAATAGGTGTAATAAATGATAAGTGTAACAGAACAGTAAAACTTCAAGTAACCCTTTGTGTCGCTACACTTAGATTTGGTTTCTTTCTTAATTTCTTTTATCTTTCTGCCTCTTTCAACTTTCACTTTCTTTAAAGCTGTTTCCTACCTCACTCATAGTCAGCCAATGACAGCATCTGTCTTTGCTTTCAAGCCGTATCTAAAGCTCAATACCTCACTGCAACTTTACCACCCTACCCAGTTTTTGTTCATGCCTTCCTCTTCCTGAACTTTTTCCATCACCTGTACTGTCCAAAGCTTATCTTTGGAATATCTCCATGCTTGGAGCCATGCTTAGCTGTTTGTGGGGGTTTTTTAATTTGTATTTTCTGCAAAGCATGGAAGAACAAACCAATTACTTAAACTTCTGGGTGCTCAAGGCTTTTTGTGGAAGCATTCCGCCGCTCACAGCATCTTCCTGAGATAAGCTGCTGTGTCAATAAAGAAGAGGAAGTCAACTGGTGCACATTTTTGCAGGTAAAATATTCATTCAGCAGACCAGCTAATGACCTTTTTTCCCACTTCTCCATTGTTTTCCAACATCTATTTCAGGATGAGCAAATTGACAGTAGCTACCCTGTGGTCTTACAAAAACCTTTGCACAGGCTATGAAAAAAATGTTATTTGCTCTTTCCACACCCTTGTCTGTCTTCTACAACCATGTAAGGGAGAGCAAGATTGCCTCTTTCTCATCTTCCTTCCTCCTACCCATATTAAGTATTTTTGCAACACAGCTGAGATAATACCTACAATATGTTGCCAGAAATTAAATACTTCTTTAGTACCCCACAAAGCATGCTTAGAACTTTTCTGTTTTCAATCTTTGCACTAAATCTAGTCAGAAAACAAAAGTACAAGGAATAAATGAAACAATGACACCATATATGGTGGTGGGAATTTAGCAACAAATTAAAGTTGAAGAAAAAAAGGAGGCAACTCTGCCTCAAGTTCAAAGTACTTGGCAGAGTAGCAATACAAAAGGTCAGTGACAAGTAATTCCTGTGTAGACTAAATCTCCATTTTTAGGAATGTTATCCTAAACTTGAAAGAGAAATGCCAGATGAAGTGAAATGAGTTTCTCCAAGAATCTCACTTAAGAAGCTAAAAAATTCCAATCAAACCTTTAAAGTTTACACTCTGATAATACTATAACAAAATATAGTGTGAAAGATACACAGATAACATAAAGGAAACCATAGCTTAAAATCAAATTGATTAATACATTAATACTAAAAAATAGTAATTTTTCAATAAAAGTAAGATAATACCAAAGCAAACACAGCAAATCACACAGTTGAGGTATTACCAAAATATCCAAGGTCCTTCACCAAGCTTTACGTCCTCCTTATCCTATGTTAAAATATATTTTTATGTCATGTAAGGCACAATAGAAGGTATCATACAATTTTCTAGTTGTGCTTTATAACACATTTTTATTTATCTCTGGTTATTAAAAAGATTTTTTTCTACTTTGCAGTACAACACATATTGAAAAAAACCCTGTGGTTTACAGTGCAAAGCACCATATGCGAGAATTTACAGATCAAACTAAGACTTATGTCACGGAAGTCAAGACTTTGACACAGGAAACGCAAATAAAAATTTTAATAGAATCATCTATAGTTTAAAACTATGCCAGTGTGTTCTGATACAACTGAAATCCACAAGACTATATGTATGCTGTATGCAGTCTGGTTCATTAGCTACCTTAAAGTTAGGAAGAGCAGTTCATTTATTAACTTTTAATTGGGAAAATATATATAATCATTTTTATTTTCCTGGAACAGAAGATTTCTGTTATATAATTGATGATGATTGATGGCAATTCTCAAATAGTAACCTGGATAAAGACTATGATCAGGTTTTTTTCACCCCTTGCATTCCTTCCAAACCTCCTATGGCTCTCACCATCATCCCAGCTCTTAAGGAGTAATTAAATGTATTACTACACTCTGTAAGCTGCAAAGGCTCTAAACCATGTCGAAACCTAAAGTCTTGACTGATTTGTCTACTCAGTAAAGCTGGGAGCTATAGCACAGAGCACAGAAGGCCTTTAGCATTTTAAGTAGTGTTGATTAGGTCTGCTCTAAGTAGATAACAGTGTTGAAAATGCTGGCAGCTTTGTTTACCCCAAGGCTTTAAATGCTGCCAGCACCTGAGGACCAAAACAATTGTTAGCAGCACTGGGACCAGTTTGCAGCATTTCCCTGTGCTGAGGAGAGCTAGATCTCTAACAGTGTTTGACCCACCTCTCCTAAGCAACATCTGTTACCACACTGGAGGAGAGTTAATAGTGTCTGCAATCCTTTCTTTTAGATTGGACTGTCTTCTCAGCTTTATTTTGGCTTTGAATGAAACATTGATCACTCATATATATAAATGCAAGGAAAACAACCAACCTATCCCAAATAATAGTAATATTCCATAATATTTTTTTAAAAAAAATTAAAATCCTCTTATCATTGCAAGAACAGAAGAAAGCCACTTCTGGGAAACACAGAACAAGGAAAGCCCCATATCCTTTGTGAGAAGAATGGTTGAGTTGAAAAACTGAAGCAGCTCAAGTAGAAGGAGCCCTCCTTATCAGACTGGGAGGAGAGTGACAATTTATGTTCAGGCACCCACCAGGGCTGCTAGCACCCTGGATGTGGCCTCGCCTAGGTGAACACTGTGTTTCCACAGAATGACTTTTCTTTCTTATTTTTCATCAGAGGAGGCTACAAGAACCCAATACCTAATATCTGAGTGGTTGATATTTCATCAGGAAATAGAAGGTTGATATCTCCTAAAAAAGGAAACCAGAGTCATGTGTCCTATCTAACAGGTGAGAGGTTTCGCCATCAGGTTAGCAGTTAAAGGAGACTCTTTCATCATCATAATTGGGGTTTAGAGTAGGTTTTCTTCAGTAGCATTCTCTGAATACATGCAGTGGATTAGATGACTGGGGAGCCAATTTCTAATTTATGCATTCCAGTGACCCTTTCACTCTTGTGAGCTTGTCAGTATCTCTGAGGATACTCAGTTCAGACCCATGCCCACTTGCAGAACTCTGCTGGTAAGAACAGCCAACACAGCTGACAGGCAGTGGAAAGTTTGAATTTCCATATTTTAGGATTAACTACCTACACTTGCCACTCATGAATAGCACTTCAGCACTGATCCACTTTCCAAACTCCACAGGAACAGGGTTAGCCCCTGGGGAGGACATTCACAACTTAGAGAATGAAGCTAGACTCTGCTAGAGTAAACCTTAGGTATGTGCAACGTAAATGGCTACGAGATCTTGGCTGGAGGTCACCAGTGGGGTCAAGTGAACTATGAGTGAAGACACATAAATATATGCTTTTCTGTATCTAGACTCAGGTAACACAAAGAAAGGGATCTAGTTAAGATAATTATTGCATAAAATGCTCATTACTACAAGCCCATTTCAAGTCTGTCATGCTACATACCACTTAATAGGTTGTATAACGTAACTGTCATGTAACAGTCTCTTAAATTGAAGGTTTCCAAGTTATGGTCTACATATTCTGCTTAAGCTGCTACCAGCATCTTTAACAGTAACAAACTGCTTATTGACAGTCAGCTTAAATCAACTGTGCAAAACCTACACTGCCGGTGGAGCCAAGAGCACAAACAAATAGAGGCTGAAAACCTTTCACACGGGTGACTGCTTTGGATTACAGGCAGGAGGGTATGTTCAATCTGACATTCCAAAATCTGTTTAAAAGGAGTTCTGACTGCAAATGCTGAAGCTCATGGTAGTTTTTTATCCACTGTGCAGAGAAGATGGTCTACACAAAGCAAGTGTTTTTAAGCATGATCACCAATGAGATTGCCACAAAACTTCAAAGCACAAAGAAATTAGTCATTTAATCAATGCAGATATACCTAGTTAGAATATATTTACATCAAACGCACCTGCATATTAAGACTATTTTAAAAAATAATTGACTCTTCCAGAAAAGGCCACCGTAGACTAAAGGCATTTCAGACTGTCAAGATGGATGGGTCCTGACCCTATCTATTTTGTCAGCCACAAAACCCTGTGCAGTATGGCTAACAAGGTTTCAGGCTGTCCTTACCTAACCTAAAAATTCCATTTAAAACTGGTTCAATTTTCTTTTCACTTCTCTATTGGCCCTTTTCAATGATCTCAGCTCTTGTGTTCACTTCATTCTGTCTGAAAGTTGTAAATAAGAGTATGTACTCCACCTCCGATCTGTCATTTCAGTCAAATTTTAATTTCAGAGTTCAATTTCTTCTTCAGGATACAAATTTTAGGTCTTTTCTTTCCAACCAGCACATGAATATGTCACAAATATTCAACTTTCAGTTGCACTGATCTAAAAGTAAGTGTTACTATATAGGTGGACAAAACATTGAAGAAAGATATATTGATCTGTAGGATAATTTTTTTATCAATATGACAAAGTTATCATTATTTCATTATCGCATGTCCCATCTTACATCTCAAACTATTTTTTCCATAATTTCATGTTTAAAAGAACATTAAATTTGCTTCACCATTATATGACTGGAGAAGACCATGGAGTGTTGGTCTATTAACTCTAACTTCCTAAAGGCTTTGTTCGTGCTTAAGTATTTACACATTTGAATTGTGATAGTTTCCCTAATTTTCTGCAGATCCTTTCTTAAGCTGGTAACATACTTCTTCTTGGGAATGGCTCTCAACAGTCACAGAGGAGCAGGTCCTTGGGAGAGGAAATACCACAAAAGCATAATCTGTATTGTTCTCCACTACAGCTCCCAATAAAGTGCCCAGCTGTGGACACTCTCATGCAGCTGAGGAGATACAGTTAGTGACTCCCATTTTGAGACCTCCATCATCTGTGTGGAATCCAAGTGCTTCTTTTCCAGTTAAGAACATAGACCAATTATCTAACATTTCCTCTAAGAGACAAAACCCAGACATGTCTACATACAATCCAGTTCCAACTACCATCATAAGCTTATTCTCAGAAAAAAAAAACAACCAGAAAATGATTATGAACAATTGCCCTTCTGCATGACCCTTACAAACTCACAATTTCACCTGCTCAAAGGAGAAAAGAAACATAGTCAGAGATTGCTGTATAAGTAGCAGGTCTACATACAGGACTTCCAAGTCCATACATCCTGAAAGGCCTGAAGGCCCAGCAGTCAGCAACAGGACAGGAACATTTCCTCTCTCTTCAAACTGCTCTTGCAGAAAATTTCTGCTTAAATAGGCTGAGAAAAAATGAGAAGGTGTTTGTATCTACTTTAGCTCCTTCTGTTCTAAGCCTTCCAGTCTGTCAGACAAGACCCATCAGATCACAAAGCCCTGCTGCACAAATCTGTTGACCAAGTAATCTTTACAGTTCTACTTTAATCCACAGAAACAAACTCCTTCCTCTATGACTACAGTGTTTCAGTTAACCACACAAACCAACTATACAGATGGTTCCACTGAAATTTTACTTCACCGAAATAATGAAGCACAGTGGGAAAACAAGTATGACCATACAGTGCTTACAGCCAAAACAAAGTTGCAGTCTGCAGCCCAGTTGTGTACACCTTGCAGTATTAGTGACACAAATCATCATAGATATATGATTTTATATTTGTACTTGAAAATTAAATGAAGAAATATAAACCAAAAACCAAGGATGTACATGACTATTGGAGATACAAACATAAAACTGAGATCTCAAAAGGAATTTCCTAAGCCCAATGACAGTAGAAGCAGAATATATGGTACAATGAGAGTTCTCAAAAAGGACTGCTTATCCAATTTAACTGCTCTATTGTACCTTGTAGAGGAACCGTCAATCAACCTTTCCATAAAAATTGTAAGTAAGGTAAAAGAAGACATAGCTTCCTTGCAAGAGCAAAGAATGTGCAGATACAAGCTTCTTGCTCTTTTACAGGGAAATTGATCTTAAGATTGCTGTGAAAGAACGAAAATGCAGAATTTGAGAAGTGGCAAGCAACCAAGAACACTTTGTACCCCATTTTGCTTTGTAATCCCTCTGTCTAGATGAACAGGGATAACTAACATCAGAACAGGCTTTAAAAAGCAGGTTGGGAAACAAAAAGTTATCCTATTAAAGAATTAGTGATGCAGGACTCAGAATGAGGCATACTGTCCTCCAGATGAGAAGTACTGTGGTTTTTTCTGCCATTCTATTAAAAAAAAAGAAAACAAAAACCCCTCCAATTTTATGAAGTTATTTGTGAAGTTATTTTTAGGATGTTGTGGTGAGAAATATGTTTCATTGCTACTGAAATATAGTTTCCATGGAAATCTTCTCACTCAATGTCTCTTTTATTTGCCCTTACACAGAAGAACAATTCTATTAAGGTCTAGTTATATAGTTAAAATCAATTCAGAAGTCTTACTGAATTCTTTAGTGATTCTACAGACAGGGAAGAAGAAAAAAAAAAAAGAAAAAAAAAAAGAGGAAGGTGGGAAGGGTGAGACTAAAGGGAGGAAGACTGAAGAAGAAAGAGAAGGAAGAAGAGAAGAAGGAAAAAGAGGAGAAGGAAAAGAAGAAGGAGGAGGAGGAGAAGAAGAAGAAGAAGAAGAAGAAGAAGAAGGGAGAAAGGGAAGGAGGAAGAGCTGCTTTTAGACTAATTAAATTCCAACATCCTTCTTCAATCTCTACAAATGAAAAGAAAAAAAAAAAGCACAGGTGTGGCTACAACTAAACTATCTTCTCTGTCCTAATGGTCCTATTGTCACGCTTGATGAATGACCCAATTGGAAAAAAACTACAAGAAAGCAGATAGTATCTTGAAGAAAACATTAAACCAAATAAAAAATAAGAACACAAGACCTAAGGAAATGCAGAAATTAAAAATGAGACCTGAAAGATGGGAAAGTCACAGAACTTTCCTGCCACAGATAAGGCATATCAAGCAGAACTTTACATAAAGCCTTGGACTCTTTGCTCCTTAGTGTGGTTCTGTTTACTGAAACTATAAAATCCAGGTTAGCAAGTTCATATAGGGTTCATACAGGGTACTTGAAACTATGAGTGCTGTAGAGCAAAGAATGATAGTAGCAGCACGGTTCAACTGCCTCTGTAGATGATTAGGACTTGTTTGTCATGCTCCTTTCAAAAAGCTGGGAGAAGAAAACTTCTTATTGCAACCAGACTTGTACAGTAAACATCCCAAACACGTGTGTGCACCAGCCTAGAAGGAGGGCTGAGTCTGTGAATTGCTAGCTGGGCAAGATTTGTGCCTGTATGGTTGTGGTGAAATGATCCCGGCTGGATCAGCTGGATGAGAAGTGCCCACCATTCTATCACTCCCTTTCCTCATCAAGGCAGGGTGAGGATTAAAAAAAAAAAAAAAAAAAAAAAAAAAAAAAAAAAAAAAAAGAGTTGGAATGGCCCCAAAAAAGAAAGTCTCAGTCCATATAGGGACCAAAGGGACCAAATCAACAACTTTAACATTATTATCACCATGCCCTAAACAATTTAGCTAACCTCAGGGTTGATAAAGAAAAAGTAAAGGCCATGAACAGAAGCAAGGGGAAAGAAAATATTTCTTCTCTACTTCCTATCAGCAGATGTCCAGTCACTTCCCGGGAAGTGGGGCCTCATATGTGTAAGTGGTTCCTCCAAAAGACCAAACCTCATAATAAGTGCCTCCATCCCCTTTTCCTTAGCTTTCATTGCTGAGCAGATGCCACATGTTATAGAATATCCTTTGGTCAGCTTGGGTCAGCTGTCCTGGCTGTGTCCCCTCCCAAAATCAGGCCCCACCTCAGCCTGCTGGTGAGGGGAGAATGTTAGAGAGGCAGCCTTGGTGCTGTGCCAGCACTGCTCAGCAGCTGCCAAACACTGGTGTGTTATCAACACCTTTCCAACAGCAACGTGTGCCACAGCACCAGGGGAGCTACCATGGGGAAAAGTAACTCCATCCCAGCCTGACCCCATGCGACAGTAAGTCCTGTCCCACTCACACCTACTGATCACCCAGACTGAGTGCAACTGAAACACTGCAGACAAGGGTGGGAACTTTTGGCTGGGAAGACTTTTAATATCTTAAAATACAGGGATGTTGCATAAAGAAAACAAATGTATCAGGCCAATGATACATAAGTACAGATTAATATTGATTCATTTCACTAGTTGCAAGTTCTTAACATTTCCTGTGATAAAGTGTTTCAGTAGTTCTGATGTGCTTTCCCTATTTCTTTTTTCTCCTGAGTCTGCCCATCATGCAAGATATTTAATTAAAAAAGCTTAAAGAGTCTCCAAAAAGACCTATTAAAACTTTGGCAACTCAGAAAAATAACCAAGCAAGTATGGATTTTGTTTTCCAAATTACTAAGGAAATGAAACAAGAAGTTAAATGAACCAAAGACCATATATCACAAGACAAGTAACTTGTGAAGTACTGTTAAAACCAAAAGTAGTATTTTACAGGTAAATAGTAACTATCCTAAATTGAATGGAATATAAGTACTAAAATCTCTTCAGTTACACTTCTCCTTTTTTCCCCCCTCTATTTTAAAAATATGATGAAAAGTGACAGAGCCATTGTTTGTTGTGTAGAAATTATGATATGTGCTGATTAGCTAAGCATGTAATAAAGAGGTTATGAATTCCCAGCAAGCTGACAGACATTTAGGTGTCTGAAAAATACATTGCAGAATTGTAGCTATGAGTTTTCATTTCAATTTTTTCTTTCTTTTCTTTCCCCCATGATAACTGAACATATGGAGATTAATTTAAGTGTGGGAGTGACATTGTAGAAGTCTAATTAATTGCTCTAGAAAATAAAAAAAAAAGGTTTCTGCCTTACCCATAGAGGCAATTTTCCTAAAGTAGTGCCTTACATTATCAAAATTTGGATGTAACATGCAGTACTTGATATAAAAACTGGGCAAAAGGCAGAAGAACTAAGTTAAGAACCTATCCTAGCCATTAGCAAACATTTCAAGTTGGAGTAGTTCCACTGTGCTGACATGTATGTGTTCTGGTTACTGCTTGTTGGCTACCGAAGAACTACGAATATGAACAAGTAAAATAGTAATGAATTCATAAATAACCAAATTTTGCGGTCTGATAAATATATAGGCAAGTTTTCCTTCTCAGCTTTAGCAGAGGATGTTTTCAGGAGAGGTAAGGGTATAACAGAATGTGGTTTGCTACCCTCATACAGCTCTGATAGACACGGGATTTATGTTTTAAAGATTTAGGTCTTTGTGCTTTATCAGTTCTTGCCTTATTCTTTGCCTAGATGTTTATGCCATCTTCCTCATGGCATAAACAATCTGGCAGATAATTTTTAGTAAAGAATTCCCTGAAAGCTCTTCAGTGCTATTTTACCTACACTATGGGGTTTGTTGGGTTTTTTTCTGAAGAGGAGCTGATGGATGTTGTCATCACACTGTACAAGTCTGGTCTCCTAAGGGGAATACTCTAAAGATTTTCAGGCTGCTAGAAAAGCTGGTAGAAAAAGGTTTTTCATGGATAAAGCAGCTTTGACAACATACAAGGAGACAATGTCTCTGAAAAAGCTCAGAAATGTGCAGTGGTCTCTGTCAGATAGGCTGTAAGGCTATGTGACAGTGCTCCAAACCATTGTACAAGTGATGCTGATTACAGATTTGATGGGTGGACACTGCACTACAGGCAGGACATTTGAATGACTGTGTAAGTTAGTAGAGAGAGATTACAAAACTGCGTAGTAAAATACCACATAATTTATTTTATAAGAGAGGTACAATTAAAGGAAGACAATGATCCATCATCAAAAATAGAAACTTGAATTATTGTTCTATAAAACATCTCATCATTATCCTGCAGAGGCATAGCCCTCATATGTTTATACTGGCTATGAGAAACAACTTATTTTTGATTCAAGTCTTCAGGGACATTATTTTTTCTTATGTATTTTCCATTTCCAAAGAGCAGTGCCCAAAAAATCAAATGTTTTGAACCTTGCAAACCTGTAATCAAATATCCAAAGTTCAGGAGAACACTCATGTGGGTATTAAATAAAAGGATGAGAGAGTGTGATGAAAAAGCAAATAGTTTCACCAAGAAATCAGCAGCAATTCAGTGGACTTAAAAAAAAAAAAAGTCTGTATCACAGAAACTTTTTGTAGGTAAAGCAAGTTGTTTATTTGCAAAGTTATACTATAATTTAATAGAGAGTAGCAATTATATCAAACTATATTAATAAAAGTACAACCCTGATATTAACTTGTAAAATTAAATGTAATGAGTGAACAATATATGAAACTTAAAGTGTAACAGAAAATAACAAACATCTCTTTGTAGATTAGATTTTATCTTTAAAAATAAGGATTGTAAACTTTATTAAGGATGATGGAATTTTATAAATTAGAGAATTAACTAATATTAATGACTGATGCATATTTTCTTTCATTATACCTTCTCTTCATCAAAGCAGTATTAAACCCATAGTTAGGATAAATATTAACTATGATGAACAGCAAATATCAGAGGACACAATATAAAATGTGGATATTTTCCCCCCAGCATTTCTTTGTGTAATGTAAGAAGCTTGTAAGAAGACTGTAAGAAGCTTGACTTTGCCATGCTCATTCCGGTGAATATTACTTCATTTATTTACCACATAAACTAGTACTATCTGGCACTTAGAGGATTAGCTTTTTAAAAAGCTCTTGCACTGACAATCCATTAGAAGGCTCTTGCCTTTTTAACCACATTGAAAAATAAATATATTATCTTATCAATGACCATAAACATTATTTAAGCTCATCTGAAATCTCATGAATCTTTTATCTGTCTTCCACAATTCTCACAAATATCACCTTTTACTCCTTCGTGCATTTGATTTTGACAACATAAAGCTCTTCCTTCTTCAGGATCTGATTTTTTTTTGCTTTGCTTTGCTTTGCTTTGTAATCAGATTCTGCATAACAGATATCAGAGTATAAGAACACTATAGAATAATAAAATGAAAGCACCAGATACTAAAAATTATTTCTCCTAAGACATTTAATATACAGTAAATATGACAACTATTCTTTAATTATTTAATTAATTGAACAGATCCTCCAGTCAGCAACTAAATATACACAATTTAGAAATAACAATAGAAAAGCAAGCAAAAATTAGAGAACACATAGTCACTATTAGGAAGGAAGAAGCATTATATAATGAGCATATAGAAACCCCATGAGTCATGTTTAAAAACAAATCATCATCATCTTCTTCATCATCATCATAATCATAATAATACCCCAAAAATTGTGTCACTAAAGCCAAGTGGAAACATACCATACCATACAGATTATGGTGTACAAATGAAATATTTGTCTTGAACATTAATAAATTATTTTTCATATATAATTTAGATGCATTTGAATGTATCACACCACTTATTTCACTGATGGTTCAAAATACAAACTAAAGTATTTGGAACACAGGTTAATGCATTTTATATGATTAATTATTTGTACTTTCTTGCTCAATTACTTTTTAATTCCTGTAGACTGATAAAGGTCCTTTAAAGACAGCCCTGAAAAATAGGAAATGGAGGGATTGCACCAGTCCACTAATGAATATCTAAGATATAATGACTCAGGAGATCCATTACCTCTCTAACTTTTCCTTACTCTTAAAAATTAATAAATGTGTTTCTACATCTCTATACTCCAATAGGTCAACATATACAAAGGGCTAGCTGAGTAACGGGGTGTGGAACCAGGATTTCATAATTTAATTTTCTTCCTTCCTCCCTCCTTCCAACCACTTTGTGAAAGAAGTGAGCACTCAGCAAAGTTGTTCATTCTTTCCATCCAGTGGGCCATAGGTAAAAAGTGGGGAAGCTGAACAACAAAATAAGTTGGATCTGCCTGGTGATTTTCATTTTTTAAAGCACTTGCTGATCCTTTTAACCCTGATAAAAATGACACACACTATGAGGCTTCAGATCTTCAAATCTTCAAATACATGCTTCTTTGATGTATTTCAAGCCTGCAATAAAGTTGAAATATTTCAAGAGAAAAACTCCAATGAACATTCCTTTTTCTTGTAAGGATGGCATATAAGTATACTTCTTTAAATTTTTCAAAAGACAGGCAGCAGTTCTGGAAATTGTTTTTAAATATTGCACATGGAAGACAATGTCTGTACTGAGAGAGATACAGAAACTCCCTGATGCAACACAGGTAATATAATTTTGTGAGTTCCTTTAGGCAGTTTATGTCCTAAACCTGCAAAGGCATGTACAAGTTCAAGTTAATCTATGTACCTGTTCTGTTTGGAGCTTGCAACAGAATGACTAAAAAAAATAGCCCCATCTAATACAAGTATGAGGTATATATTATATTCATTGATTTTTCTCACATAATTGTATTTATTTTTGTCGACCATAAACCCAAAAATATTATAAGAATACATCCCAATGTGCAGAACACATTGCAGGGGAAAGCAGAAATATTGTAGTAAACAATTTAAAAACTCTACTCCTCAACCTTAAAATAAAAATTTTTGAAGGGAGGCAAAAAAGTATGTAATTTTTATCTATCTCAATCAACAATGAGAAACTCCACACTCTAAAAGTAATGCAGTATAGGGCAATAGTATTGTCATAGCTACATCTCTGAATTTCCTGGCATTATGGGTTTAAGAGAGGTGCTTTATCTTAGCTTTACTTGCCTGCCAATTTAATGTTTCATGGAGTTTTTAATCTAATTTAGAAAAGAGGAATAGATCAGAGGAAAAGGGAGAAAAGCCAAACAAATCTTATCTGTACAACACTATCTTTTTTCTGGCTACAGAGGTCTTAATTAACTCCTGCTGATTTAATTTCTTGTGGTTAACTTCCATGGTTTACCATAAGAGTTCTGGTTCCTTAAAAAAAATAAACAAATGAAACAACAAATAAACAAATAAACAAAATCCAACAACATTTTGTATGATTCCCATCTAAAACCATCAGATCTCCTAACTTTTTTTCTAAAATGAATGTTTTTGTTTGTCTTCACAGGAAACTGAAATGGATCGGGATATGTATGGGGAAAGAAATAGTAATTAGGAAAGGAACAAATTTGGCTTAGGTAGCAAGGTGGATTTTCTAATACTGACAGAATTTATGGTCATTTTACTGTTGTCGTACAATTTTAAAATTTTTATTTGTTTTGCTAATTATAATACTTTTCTAGAGTTTTATCTGGACATCTTTTTAGATTAGAGTTTCCTTCTAAAGCAAGATCTCTATATGTATATACATTTTTTTTCACTTATTTATACATACCAACACTATCTTTGAGGAGGATTCTTGTCCCTTTCCCAAGTGCTTACATTTCCCTGTACTTTGACAGAGCACCATGAACTTCAGTGGAACCACATAAAGGTGGAAGGCAGATAAACATATAGTGGCTAGAAAGTTCAAAGGTTTTGACATTTCTAAAACAGATTGTGATAGTTCTGGCACTTTGACCCCACAACTCAAAGCTTATTCTTAAGAAACTTCATGAACCACATCTGTTAATGGACCCAGAGTAATTTTCTTCCTAGGGCCAGCTGGTCTTGCAACACTTTTAAAGGCCACTGCATATGCTGTCAAGGACATCTCATACAATTATTCCTAACTAATTTCACAGAGCAGCTGTGGGCCCTTTCTGCTGTCCTGGTGGACCATTCTGAGGGTATAGCTTCATACATGAACATAAAAGGCACTGAGAAGTGGTTGAACATGGCCTGGTTGTTTTTACATCAAGCTGAGTGAAACACAATAAATAAACAAATTTAAGTTTTATTGTTGATCTAATATTGAATAGATATAAAAGATTTCTACATTTATTTATTTTAAAATACCTTTTAGTAATCCAAAATATTTTACTAAAATACACATCAGCTTTATTAATTAATAAGCATGTGCAGCTCTCACTGAGTCCAGTCAGAACTGAAGATAACAAAATTGTCAATGTTTGGACTGTTGTCACATATAAAATATTTTTTTATCTTTTAATCCACTTTTCTTGTAAAACAAACTATCTTTACTGCTGCCTAACATGTAGCCTGAAGATAACCTACAGCAATACTATTACTAAATGTACCCATAACATGATATATTCAAGCTCTGCTAGCTCAGGACAAGGCCCATGTCATTTTATTGACAAAAGGGAACTTTGAGGAAAATCCTATTGATCTTTTCTACTAGTACATAATAGAAATATAGTTTGTGTTACAAGAACTTAGTTAATTTTTATGAGTTAACAAGCAACATTTTGAATTATTTTTAAAAGTTTGATTCTATTTACCTTTATATATATGATTCTATTATTACCTGGCAATAGAAACAACATTCAAGGCAGGACTTTCTCTCTTCTTTTGACTGCCCATAGTCTACATTTAAACACTGTAAGCATACTTGATTCTATATATACACAAATATAAACATTTTTAAAATACTTTTGCTATAATTTATACTACTGTGAAGGGTAATTTCTTTTGAAGCTTTGATCCTAGATATTTTATATCCACACCTTTTCATAGATATCAAAATTTCGATCATGATAATCTTCAAAACTATATTTTTAATCTGAAAAATATTATTCTTGAATAAATCTTGCAAGGCTGAGACTAGAGGTTTAAACTATTAAAAAATGCATGTGAAGTAAGTCGTTAATAATATTCTTCAAAAGCAATTTTGTAGGTGGGATAATTTCCTTAGTATCTTGAAACCGGACAAGATGATTTAGAGCTGTATGTGATCAACAAAGTAAACAAATAATTTATTTGGCTATGTTCTGGTAATCACTTATCATTGGAACAACTAATTCTTGACTTAATAGAAATAAGGTAGTGCATCTTCTCTGTTACTCCTCCTTGAAAGAAATGCAGAATGGGAACTGTTAGCTCTAATGACTCTTGAATGCTTCAAACCCAACTTGAACAATTGCCAAGGGGCAGAAATGCTAATGTTCGCTGAAGGAACCTAGACCTTAACTGAATTATCTATTTTCTTATCCAAAGGACTTTGAACTAGCATCGCTAAGAGACAATTTATTTCTTTCCTTAAGAAAATTAGCCAGCACTGATGAGATCAGGGAGGGGCTACATTTATTCTTCATAAAATAAATTTTTGTGAGTCAGGAGTGTGACTCAGACTGGTCAGTGATGCTGATCGGAGGGAGATAGCTTGGTTACTCCTTTTGCTTCTTATCTTGGGGAGAGGAGGAAAAATAAGTCTCTTGTCACTTGATCACAGAGGAGAGAAACACGACATTACAGTTTACAAAGAAGATATTCAGTCAGCATGAGCATGTCACAAAAAAGGAGCGAAATCAATGAAGCCTCACAAACTAGCATCAGCTGAAAGGAGGCTCTCAAAGATAAGGCCACAACTTCATCAGAAGTAAGAAGCCATAAAAAGCATCATATCTAAAAGCACCCGCAGTATCATCAACCTAATGAACAAACATTTTCATTTTAATCCAGAGTTGTACATACCACAAATCCCCAAAAGGACTTCTGTAATTTGTTAAGTATAATGGACACTCCTAGCATTTTGAGTCTTGGAATGATAGGTGAGCTGCAAAAGCAATGCCTGTCCATACCAAGGACAGGCATTGTGAGCTGATGTGTTAAAGCAGCTCCTGGGAAATGAAAACAGTAGCTTATTTTAAACAAACCCTTCTAGCCATCTGGACAAAACTGCCTCCAGCACAGCCTTGCTTGAAACTTTGGCCATCCTTCAGGAATTCAAGAATGAATTTACCATGGGGGAGAAAGTATCAGCTCCAAACTGGGGAAGTGTTACATAGGAAGAGACACTTCGTGGAAGTAGCTGGATGCTCACTGGATGCATTTTTAGTAGTTATTTACTGAGTGATAGCACACATCCATTCACCAGTCATTTCTCACTTTCTAAGAGGCACCCATGGTCATACTACATCATCACCATCCATACCTGGTTCTAAGGATTTATGTTTTATCATGAAAGGCTTCACGAATGGTTGGGGCTTTTTCCCTGCTCTTTATAGATGTGTAAATTATTGCTCTCCCACCCTGATCTATTTCCCCCTTCTCTCTCGTGCCTGCTCGAATTCCTTTAACTGGTCAAAATCTCCATCAATTCCAGGATTTATGCTTTGGGTGGTTTTTCTTTCATTCATTTATTTATTTATTTATTTCTATTTGTATGTTGACATCCTGCCCTTGCTCAGGAAATACCTTTCCACTCTTTCATCTGCTTTGGAACTGTAATATTGCTGAGCTGCAGAGGCGCTTGCGAAGAACGAGTAAAGAAGAAACAATTGACATATTAAGTCCAGTCTATATTTTTCTGATACATTTCATATACAATATACATGAAAACTGGTCTGTGCAATAACCGTTCCTCCTCACATTTCTTTGTTTATTCTTTTAATCTTTCACCCTCCCGATCCTGCAGTACCACAGTAAAACATAAAACAAAATGAGTGCAAAAAAGACAACAAACCAGAGAACAAATTATCCAAAACTGTTGAGAGGGAAATTGAATAGAGAAAATAAAATCGACTATTTGAAATTATCACATGCATTCTCGAGGAGAAGCACATTATGCACAAATCCTTAGTTCCCGAACAGTCAAGAGAAAGAATTTTGAGCTGATAAAAATGCAAATGTTTACAGATAGGCCTCTTTCCTAAGGGCGGGGTGGAGGATTTCAGGATGAAATGGTGATACTGTTTCGCTACACAAAGTCATTTCTAGGCTGCGTGGGTGAATGATGAGCAATTTGGGCATCGCGCTATCTACAAGGTGAGTGAGTGGTCTATTGTTTGCCTATCTAGATGGCTGTTTAGTGCTTTAGGCAACAGATTGATGTTTTAGGGTGCAGGACACTGGAACAATCACGAGATGAAGCCTCCAGGGCCTGTCAGGAACGAGCTCAGGGCATTAGCCAGGAATATGGAAAACAAGAATCTTCTCCACGGTGAACTAAAAAGATTGGTCAAACAGTAGTACTGAGCTGAGAAAGACAACTGGGAGACGTGTACCTGGTACAGGAACATTTGGTCCTGCAAAACCCGTGGAAGTTTTAGACACTCATGTCTTCGTACTCACACACAAATATTCCCCTAACTTCTCATGTTCTGTCTGTGACCTCCACTTCCATCCAATTTAATAAACTGAGTTTGAATAGGATCAGCACCAGCAGAGCAGTCAATAAAACAGTTTCAAGAAAGTTAAGATCTATACACAAACGATGAAAAGCCTATTTTCTCTCTTCTCAGATCGAGCCCATGAGACTTTGCCAAAAATCCCCTAGTTGATACAAGATAGTGAGGTGAGTACTCAGATCTTGGTCACCTTAATTTTTGACCAAACACTGTAATGATCCAAATACTCTAAGTCTTACTCTTGTGTTAAAAGTCTCACAGTAACTGGATTAGATAGAGGCAATCGACTTGAATTTGCTGTGACACGTTTTCTGTGTCTATTGAAATGTGTGATGCTTGAGTCATTAACATATTGGCCATGGAATGGACTGAAGTACTGCCTCTGATTCGTCAAATCCGGCCTTTCCAAACGGTCTGCAAACCACTCTGAATTTTCCTGAAATGGTAATGTTTCCTTCAAAGCTAAATGAAAGATCTCCAGAAATATTCCTTTCTACATCTTGGTTTTACTTGCTTTATACTGTTGGTGACCTACATTATAGGGAACGTTTTCTGTTAGTCAATTATATGTCCTAATCTTGAGAAACAGCAGGAGCTATTTTTTCACAAAAAGAAAAAAAATATAAATTAAAAAATCATGAAGCATGTTGGATACTGAGGATTAATTTGGAAATTTTTAAATCCTTAGGGACAAGATTCGGCGGAGATATAAGAAATTTATCCTTATTTTCAGTCATGTGTTGCATGTTTTTATGCTATCTCTGTATATCAATGCAAGAGGAACATTAAATGACAATTGTGTGCCTTGAGAAATGTATCCACTTAGAGAATTCTACCATAAAAGAAAATTATATGTACCCCTCCCACCTTTGCTTCTTTCCTGTGAAGAAAATAGGACATTTTTTGCATTTCATAGAAAAAGTAGTGAAGCACAACCTACCTAACTTCCCTCAAGACAAACGGAAACAGGTACAGACATGTACCCAAACTGCAGTGCTTTAAACACATCATCTCCCTCTTAGCTGTACCAAAGCTAATTTTATCTGCCCAAGAGCTAGGAGATATGACAGAACTGTGCAGAACACATCTGCCAGTCTTATAAAGCTGTATTGAGAAATGTAATTTCCAAGTGCCTGGGGAAGGAAGCCTCACTGAGCTACAGACATAAGTGCAGAGGAGGATGCCGAACTGCAAGCAGAATGCAAGAGAATTTGTTTTATGTATGTTCAGATAGTTTTATAGCATCCTTCTGGGAAGAAATGCAAGACATCTCAACAGAATAGTCTGTAGGATTGTTTACCTCATTATTTTGATTTTTCAATTGACCTCTAGATATGGAGAGGTAAGGTAGTATTTTTAGCAACATTCAAAATGGGCAGGAGCCATTTACCTCTCATACACAGTCTCTTGATTGCTTCTCTTGAGCAAGGAGAAAAATGTAACAGACATTCAGGTAAAAAAGAAAGAGACAATGAACCTCAGGCAAGCCATAATAATAGCGTAGTTAGGATGATTTATTTATTTGCCAGTCCTTGTGGGCTGCTTTGTGCTGACTTCATCCTGTTGCTTTAACCCTCTAGGCTCTGCATCATCTCGGCTCTGCGACTGTGGAGCTGCATCAGCTTCTCCATTCATTTCCTTTGCAGCATTAGGATTTGAATGATAACGAAGGTGAAACAGGGTATTCATGGCAGGCTCAAAGAACCCGAGAGCCCGGGATGCAGCTGGCCAGGCACTCGTGCGAGGTGTCCAACAGAGGAGAGCGGAGGATGCCAAAGCACAGCTCAAACCCCACACGAATGGGTTATAGAATGACAGAATTTACTGATGGGTATTTTTCCTTGGGGGGAGGGGGCGGTGGGAGATGTACTGCATTGGGAGATCTGAAATCAGAGTTTACATTTCCAGTTTAAATCCCAGTCCTGTTATTCACTTCCAACGTCTCCCCGGACAACTCACTCGGGCTCAAGCATTGATAACCCCACTTGTTTTTCTTTCTCCAATCGAAGGGCCTTCGGCTGGAGACTGGGGAGCGCCGAACACCTGCGGCCCCCACACCTTCCCCGTTCTCTTGAGGGGGCTGCAGGGCTCCCCGAGGGCGGGGCACGCCTGGCGGGAGCTGGAGCCGGAGCTCCCCAATCCGCACCGTGGCCATGAGGGGCCCGCTGGTTCCCGCCGCCCCGGACCCGCCACAGGGACCCCCTGCCCAGCGCCCCGAGACACAGCGAGCCCCGCCCGGGCCGCCCCGGGCTCAGGGGCCCCAACGCGGCTCCACCGGCCCCTCTCGGGCGGGGAGGTCCGTGGGGAGACCCCGCCCCGGCCCCGGCCCCGGCGGTCCCGGCAGGGCAGGGCGGCCCCGCGGCCCCCGGGGAGAGCCGCGCCCCGGGCTCCCTTAGGGCGCCTCCCCCGCCGGCACCGCCCCCGGCCCCGGCTCGGCCCCGGCCCCACGCACGGCCCCCGCCCACCGGGGCAATCGGCTCGCCCCGGGCGGAGCGCGGCCTCTCCCGCCGCCGGGGGATCCCCGCCCCTCAGGAGGCCCCGTCCCCGCGGGCGGAGGGACGCGAGGGCCCGGCCCGGCCCGCCTGGCCCCGCCCCCGGCCCGCCCCGCGGGAGCCGCTCGTGGCAAAGTCACCGACCCCCGAAGCCCGCCGGGCTCCATCAAACGCCGCGGCCCCGCCCGCCGACGTCATGGAAACAAGCGCGTCAGGCTCCCTCCCGCCAGTGGCGGCGGCGGCGGGGGGCGGGCAGGGGACGGGGCTCCGCCCCGCGGGCGCCGTGCCCACCGGGGCCCCGCCTCCGCCGCCCCCATTGAAGGCTCCGCGCGTCGGGACCCCCTTCCCGGGCCGAGCCAGGGCCCGTCACGTGGCCGCGCTCCGCAGGCGGCGAGGGAGGCGGCGGGACCGGCGGCGGCGGGAGCGGAGGGGGCGGCGGGCGGTGAGTGAGTGACCGCGGCGGGCGGAGGCGGGGGGCGGGAGGATCGCGGCGCTCCGCCCCGGCCCGCCCCGCCCTGCCCGGTGGCGCCCGGCGCCCGTAGCGGTGGCTCTGCGGCGCAGGGGCTCGGCGCGGCTCGGCGCTGCCCGCTGCATGCGGGGGAAAGGAGGCGGGCGGGCCCCGGGAGCGGCGGCGGCGGGAGCGCCCGCCAGGAGGGCGAATCGCCGATTCCTGCCGGTGAGGCCACGGGGGCGGGGTGGGCGGTCCGCACCCCCCTCCCTCCTCCCTTCTCCTCCCCCGGCTCTCCCCGCGCCGGTGCCCCCTCCCTCCCTCCTTCCCTCCCTCCCCAATTCGGTGGCTGGTTCCCCCCCGCCCCCTCTCCCGCCCTCCCCGCGGCCGCAGGGCGGGGGCGGCGCGGCGGGGCCGGCCGTGGGCAGGGCGGGGAGCGCGGGGACCTTGTGCGCTCGGCGAGCGAGAGAACGAGCGAACGGGCGGGCGGGCGGCGTCAGGTTCACGGGCGCCCCGTCCCGGCCCCGGCTGGCGGCCGTGTCGGCCCACGGCGCGGAGGTAAGCGCGGCGGCGGCGGCGGCTCGGGCGGTTCTCCTCCGGCCGGCCGAACGGGGCCGGGGCGGGCGGCAGCGCGGCGGCAGGTGCAGCGCCGCTCCGCTCCCCTCCCGCCGCGGGGCTGCGAGCCGCGCCGGGCTCGCTCGGGGGGCGGCGGGGCCGGGGGGACCGGGTGCCGCGCTCCCGGGCTTTCGGCGGCGCTCCCCGCAGGTAACCGGAGCGCGCACCTGGCCGCCGCCGTGTGAGCCGGGGCGCGGCGTGACCTTGAGGGCGGCAGATGTGGGGCTGAGCCGCCGCGCCGTCGGGGACCCCGCGGGCGGGCACGGCACGGCCCTGCGAGCTCCCGGCGGGCGGGCGCGCACACGCCGCGGATTAAGGTGGTGCTCAGCCCCCGCCGCCCGCCGGGTTAAGTAGCCGGGATTAGCCCGCTGCGGCAGCACGACACCGACATCCCGGGCGCCTGGCCGCCCCGCGGGGGCTGGGAGCCCGGCACCCGCGCAGCCTCGCCCGCCGCCTCCTGCCTCCCTCGCCCGCCCCCCGCGCCCCCGGGGCGGTGTTTTTGGCCGCGGCCGAGTCGTACGCGGCTTTCCGTCGGAGCGGACGGGCCGGTTTGATTTATCGATGCCTGGCCGGGCTGCTCATCGACGGGCGCGGACGAGGAGGGGATGCGGCGCCGCTCCGGGCCCCGGGAGAGCGAAGCCCTCGGGGGCGTCTCGCCGCGGCTGAGCCCGTCC
Organism: Zosterops lateralis; assembly: GCF_965231275.1. Taxonomy (NCBI): domain Eukaryota; kingdom Metazoa; phylum Chordata; class Aves; order Passeriformes; family Zosteropidae; genus Zosterops; species Zosterops lateralis. Next base: position 31,194,911 of record NC_139765.1, read on the forward strand.
CCGCCCGCGGCCGCTCCGCGGTGGGAAGCGCCTCTAACGGCGGTGTCATCCTCGTCCCGGCCCTGCGGGTAACCTTTGGCTGCGCACCACGTGAGTTGGGAGCGGGCTGCAGCCGCCGCCGGGGATGGCCTGGCCTGGCGGGGCAGCGCTCGCCATGGGGCGCAGTGGGGCGGGCGGGTGTCCGCGTCTGCCCTGCCCTCCTGCCCGGCCCCTCGGGCAGCCCGTAACGGCTGAGGTCGGAAGGACTTAAAGGTTTTGAGAGGAAGATCTGGTGAAAAGCGGTCTGTGGTCCCCGAGAGCGTTTCCTTTAGAGCGCCCGGGCGAGCGGTGTTCACGAGGGGCAGGAAGGGGCTCACTCTGAGCCCGGGGAAGCGTTTAAGAAAGGGAGAGCTGTGCTTGAGTCTGCCCCAGGGTTTGCAGCCCGAGGGGCAGTGTATTAGTTCAGCTGTAATAGGCGTTTGTGTAGTGCTGTGCGTGATCCATACTGCACAGAAATATATTTTACATTTGATTTTTTAAACTGTAGCGGCTGGTGACGACAGACATGAACAGTAATAAAATTTTGGGGGCTTTTTTTCATGTCGTTTTAAGATCCACGTTTCAGAAATCTTTAAATACCTGTTCTATATGGCATTTGTAAATTTGTAACTTCAGTTGCTGAGGCTTTCTTCTCAAGGTCTGTTCAGAAGGAACTGGAGATTGTACCTTAATGCTGTGTCTGAAACCGTCATTTAGAGAACGTCCGCGGGTATCTCGCCTCACAGTGCTCCAAAGGTGACTGGCTAGGTGACTGTTCGAATCATGTCCCTTCTTAAAAGTCAAGTTCCAAGCCCACTGTGGTTGTGAAATATCTTCCATCATTAGTGGTTGCCAGTCTTGACTTCCCGGGGAGTGAAGTGAGTGCGCCTTTGGAAAACCACCGCCTGTAGAAAAGCTGCAGCATCTCTAAAACATTCCTGGGTCCCAATGAATTTGGGTTAAAATAATGTGTTTAAGTGCTTGGAAAGGTGTTGGCTAGATAACTTGCCAATTCCTTGGTTCATGATACTGTGTGTTCAGACGGTGGTAGCTGTAGCTATAGCCAGGGCTACTTTTTTTTCCGGCTGTTTGTTGGTGCTTTTCAAGTATTTCTTCCAAACATCACGAATCGTTAATTCCAATAGAAGTAAACTTGTGTATCTTTAAACCATTGGCTCTTCTGGCAGGAATAACTTCCAGTGTACTAGGACTTTAATACTTATGGCATAATGAATGGAAACTCTCGGTGTCAGTGGAAAAAGTGGTCACTGAATTCAGTGAGGAAAAAAACTCATACACTTCAATGTGAAATATTCAGTCTGGAAGAGCATCGTTGTGTGGTTCAATTTATTGCTGCTCCTACTGATGATTGTGGTAACCGACCCAGGCTCAGTTAGCTGAAGGAAACATGGATCCTGTATTGTGTACAGATACTTGCAGGTTTTCCCAATCGATGTTCCTATGTCAGTGCTAAATTGCAGCATTACTACTTCTATCCACTCAAAGAAAAACGCATGGAAAACCATGTGTATTATTAAAATTATGTAAGTCAAAACAAATTTTAAAGGCAATTTTGGATGTACTATTTGTAAGCACACATACTGTGACTTCTGCATATTAAGCAAATGTTTTTGGGACTTTAAAGGAGAAAACAAGACTTCTGTCCCATTAGCATTGAGTAAACTGTGTATCAGTTTCTTACACAAAGTTGCATTACATACAGATAATGCACAAGGAAGAGATCCCCATTCATGTAATACATATTCAGCTAATAATCTGGGGGTGATCCTGCAAATTAAAATCCAGTGTAGTCTAAAGGTAGAGTCTCATTTAGAAAGTCACTCTTTTGTGGACCACAATATAGAGAACTTCTGTCAGCTGTTAAAATTGCAAACCTCTAAACTGTGTTGTAGAAAGCTTCAAAGGAAATTGAGACGCTTGAAAGTGTCCTGTAGCAAAGGCACAAAGGTCTAGTAATTACTACTATTATCTTTATTTCAAACGGTTTGAATTTATTTGGAAAGAAGAATGTGATAAATGAGAGGTAATAATGAGATGATACCAAGAAGGAGGAAACATAGGCTTCATCTGTACCTCAAAACCAGATGCTTTTGAAGAATTAACTTTATCGACATTTAAGATTTTAGAGTTGGGAACTTACTATTAACTGACAAGTTCATAATGAACCTGCAAAACAATCAATAACATGCCATAGCAAGCAAGTCTCCCTTGACTTGAGGGTGGACAAGATAACCTAAAGTATCTTCTAACTCGAATTTCTTCCATTAAGGTAGACTAAATATTAATGGCATTCTTTACCACTGAAATGTGACCTCAGTAATGTCTTTCAGTGTTTGAACTCTTTATTTTTATATATGTTCTCTTCTGTTATTAAAGGGAAAATAATACTAGTGCAAAAAGGGATTCGTGTTTTATTGAAAGGTGAAGTCAGGTGTCAGTTAACAAAATTTAATGCAGAATAACAAACAGCTATGTTTAGTCCTGGGCATTTAAAACTAAATATCTTTCGAGAAATAAGGAAGACTGCTCGAATATATAAGAGATCCCTGTTATAGAAATGCATGCTTACTTTATTACAAAAGAATCAATAAAATTGCAGTAATAGTCTTAAATTTGTATTCTCTAGTATTTTCTACTTGTCTTAAAATAAGTAATAATAATGAGAGTTGTTAAAAGTTGCAGTTAAGGAGATAAGGATCTTTCTCTATAGAGTATTTTAATTAAAAACTAGATAAAATCTAGGAGTTGCAGAATTGTGTTCAAAAAGCTAGGATTGGCTCTGCCTACTGGCTTTCTAGAGTGTGTGCAATAGTCTCAAGCAGATTTTTTTTTTGCTCTTTTATTCAAACCTGTTAAATTTTCTCTGAAGACATTTTTATTTCTTCTTGCAAAGTTTTAACAGATCGAAGAACCAGGGAGGCAGGAGAGATGAGGTGATACTGTTGCTGGTTTGAAAAAGAGAAGTGAACCTATGATGCTTTATGTAGAGGATGGGTATTTCTCACAAGCATTAAGATTTAGTAATTTAATTCAAAATAGCTTGCCTTCATAAAGACTGGATTCCTTCACTTTTCAGTATCTAGTATTTGTGTTCTCCTAACTTGGGCTTCAGTTAGCTGAAAAGAACATATTCATTAATTGAACAGCAGAGTGATAAAAAAGTAAGTAAGAATTTTTTGCTCATTAAGTCCTCCAAACATCTGTTAATGCATGTAAAAAATAAAAATGTGTTCAGCAGTTTCACACAAAAGATGTGAGCAATGATAATGAGCAGTATAGAAGGAGGATTTCCAGGAGGTGGCATGTACAATGAAATCAACAGGCAAAATATTAGATTAACCCATCTTGGAACAGTTGCACCTACTCACACAGAATGTAATTTCTGCACAAACACATGATATTGTCCAGTTTGTGTTTTATTTTTAAATTATCAGGCTTTCAAATACAGTTAATTAAAATGAATTTTTAGTTTTCATGACAGATTTCACTTGATATGAGCAGTGTCTTTGAAGGATCTGTCTGTTCAAGCTATTGATATTCCAGTAAACGTTATGAAGATTATTTTTGCTGCCACTTATAAATCTTACTCTAACTGACAGATGACAGCAGGAGGTGTTATTAGTTTAATTTTGGTGAATTGCAAAGTAGGTATGAGGCTTTTTCCATTGGTTTTTCAAAGGTCTTGTGGGAGAAGAAATTTAAGGAAAATGTAGGAGGCATTTAAAAAGAAATCAGAAATAGATCTGAAAATAAATATAACTTTTTTTTGTCCAGTAAGAGATAATATGTAATTGCTATTACAAAGCAGACAAATAACATCTGCCTTGCCTTTGAAGGGGAATGGACTGAGAAAGAAAATCTATTCCTCCTTACTGGTGTTAGCAACTGTACTGTGCAGTTAAAGAGTGCAGAGATGCATTTTGAGGATGACATTTGATAAACTTTGGTGCTGGCCACTAAGCCTGGCTGGTTCTGCCACTTACAGCATGACCAGTCTCAGCACTAGGTGTTGCCCTGGCTTCTTGTTGGCTATAATCTGATGCTGCTTTGTAGAAGAGAGTTAGGTAAGTTTCTGCATGGCCTCAAATTTACAGTGGACTTCAGTGGTTTGAATGTCTCTTTTCTTTTTAATATTGTGCATGAGCTGGATGTTGTGTTAATTCCCAGTGAGCACAGGAAACACCATGTTCTTAAAACACACTTCTGGGAGCCTATCACTTGTAATCTGCTACCCTTACTTGTGCCCTTATATTCACAGAAAGATAAGGTAGCAGCAGGGAAAACAACGCTATTGCTTTCTCACCATTTGGTGTACAGTGTCTGGTCAGAGGCGGCCCAGGATGTACCATATTCTGCATAGTTGATAGCAACAAACCCCAACTCAAGGCAGGAAAGATGATTCATCTCACTCTGCTTTAAGCAGCTTCTGGGATGTGCACCCCAAGGGTTATAGTGGTGTGCTCTTTTTCTGCTTATGTCTTCATTAAAACTTTAATATCCATTTTAAGATTTTTGAGTCAAAGATGAACTTAATCACCTTTACATCATGTACAGCAGTGAAAGAAAAATCAAACACTCCTTGCTGGAGCGTTACAGATGTGCCTTTATGTAGAAATCACATAACTTTTTTCACTTGTTATTTGACCAGTGACTGGTGGCTTGTCTGCATGGCTCTTTCAGGATTGCCCCTGTGTCTCTGCAAATACAAGGATGTGTTGCGTATTTTGGCTTCTGTCTAGATTTTAAATAAAACAACTGCTGACTCCAAATGGGGAGAGGAGGAAGAGTCATTAGCTGTATTTGATGGAGTTTTTGCCCTGTAGAAAGAAATAACCTTAGTGCTATGGTCTTTATTGAAATAAGGAGCTTAGGCCACTAACAATAAAGAAGTCTTGTAGCTACAGCACGCTTTTTAAAAAGAATATTTGTAGAATGTCCTAAAAAGTTGAAGGTGGTCACTGTGACTCTCCAGAAGCTTAAAAAACATTTGGTTTATATGGTAGGTGTTTCAGGAGATAAGAGTCTTTTAAGTCGCCATCAAAAGATTTGTTAGTCACTTCTGTTAATGTTTGATGCTTTTTTAATATTCCAAAACTTTGTCAGACTTTTATGGTGGCCTTCTGAAGCTGCTTGTTGATCAGCATAATCCAAGAGACTGAGAACAGAGAGAGCATCATTTTTAATTGCCTCTTTAGCTTGTGACTGTGAGTGCAAAGTTTCATGGGCTGGCTGAGGTGGCCTCATGGCTACTTTAATTTCCATCCTAGGCTAACTGCAGTAATTCCCTCCTCCTTTGTGCCATCTCTGCCCCTTTCAGTGTACTCAGTGCACCACTAGACATTTTGTTACACAATCTTTGTGCACAAGCTGGTCTCTCCAAGTTGAGAAGTGAGGATCATGTGAGAAAAGCAACACGAATCTTTGGATTGGTGGTTGGGAATGTTCCCCCTTGTGCAGTAGTTGTGTGAAGCCATTCTCTGGAGAGTGTTAACCTTTTCACATGGGAGAACTTGAAGTTATTGTTTTGACAGTAGAAGGGAGAGTGGTTTGAGTGCCAGTTTTCAACTAATAATGTTCCATGAAAGTATATTTGTTAAAACAGAAGAACTATATGGCTGGGTGGTTTCTGATACTACAGTGGAGGAAGAGAAATTGTGCTTGTTGTGTTGAGCATCCAGACTTGCTTTCTGATGATTTTACATAGAGAACTCTATTTACGAATAGATAGTAACAATAAATGGGTAGAAAATGTGGCAGGTGTGGTTGATCCTTAAACTGTTTAAGAAAGAGTGGTATTTTTGAATTTCTTCTAGTTATTTAGATCTAGTAGATAGTAGATCAGGATCTTAATATATGTATTGAACAGGAGTTTCTTTGCTTTCATCCAGGTGCTACTGCTATCAGTGTTGATATTGCACTTCAAAGTGCTTTACATTGCTTAGATCTGCCATTTTTTCTTCACTTGGGAATGAAGCTGGTGCAGAACTTCATGAAGCCTATGGAACATAGTGCAAATCAATACTTTAATTAGAGCAGTATCTACCAGCCTCACTCAGTTGAGGCTGTATGAAACATGAAATGATTTAAACTGGCTGTCAGAGTTTGTGCCAGATGGCTTTCAAATATGCATAGTTGAGACTGACAGCTGGAGAAGAGAGTAAGGAAGGTGCTTTACCACTGCTAGCACAACTGCTTTACTTCTGCTTTATTAATAACGCAAATCATTTCGGCTCGTGTTCACCTATTTCTGCTCTCAAATCCATGTAGTTAACATTGACAGTGATTTTTCTTATTCTGCAATGAGCTAGCTTTGCATAGTGAAACATCTTGACATCTACGCAGAGTCTGCTTTCAGATGCATTTTGATAATAGGTGGATCTTGTTGTGGTGACAGCAGATCTAAGGATTTGTTCCTAAACTAGAGCTGTATTTCTAAAGTGATTTGAAAGAGATTTGGGAATAAAGGACTAAATTCTCCGGGATTTGAGAAAAGCATGGTCCTTTATTCTGGATTTGTGTGTATGTGCGTTGTTTACTGGTAGTGGAGGCACTTAGAGTGGAGTTATCCTTCATACAGAATCACCCACTCTGCAATGCATACCAGGTTATAGGAAGCTTTTGAAAGAACTTTGGTAAAAACACTTACATCCAAAATTAAATACCAGCATATGAAACAGTGGTACATGCTAAGTCTTGCTTGTGAGTGAGTAATTTGTGCATGGCTTTCTTTTTTTCTTGTTGATCCTGGTGTTACCGTGCACAAGACAGCAGCTCCTCAAACCATATTAGCAAAATGGTTTAGAAAAAGTTGTCTTGGTTGTGTGAAGTCTGACACCTAAAACTGTGTTGTACTACCTTCAGGAAATTGGTCTACCAGATAGAAAAATAAAAGGGATGTATGCTTGAGGGGACTACTTCATATTTTCTGGGAAGATAGTTGTAACATTCTTGATAGATGAACCTCTCATTCCAAAACTTCAACACTAAATTTGCATAGGCTCAAAGCTTTATATTTGCCTTCTGTTGATAGTCAAATCTAAGGCTACAGAAATTAATATGGAGAATGAAGTTGTATATATAACCCTGGGCAAAATGCTTTGAACTGGGCAAAGTTAATGCATGTTATTTAAAGCAGCAATTGTAAAACAGGCCAATTTCAGGCTCCTGGTGAGGAGATGACAGAGGCCCCTCCTGAGCATTGCTGAGCTGACAAAGTAAAACACTTCTAATGGGCTTTCCTCTCACTATCTCAGTTGACAGTAGCTGAAAATGGTGACGTGGTAGTAGGGCTACTCCATGGCCTAGATTCCTGGAGGGAGGATGAACAGGAGAGCTGAGGCTGGCTGGCATCTGTACCCTGCCACAGGGAGGAGGATGCCTGTAGGAAGGGTCTTGGCCACCCTGCAGGACAGGGAGCCTTGAGCCAGCTGCAGGGCTCTCCTCTGCAGGAGATACTGGCCCATGTTGGGTAGCATGAGCAGGAGTGTGACCAAGTGGCTTTTGCCTTTAGTCGTGCTTGTGAAGCCACATCCAAAAATGGTGCCTTGTTTTGCACCTCTCCTGGCAGTCGATGAGGGGCTGTCCTGTGGTGTGTGGGGAGAAGTACAGTGAGGTGGCTTTGCTTGACCTGGAAAGGGGAAGGCTGAAGAGGGACCCTGGTGATGGTCTGTAGTGGGCCCTTGGAGGGCAGGTGCACCTAGGGTCACCTTTTTCCCAGGGTGAGAGTGGGGGTGTGGAGAAGAGCTTCCATGATTGACTTGAGCTGATGAGGCCGGTGCTGGCTGGAAGGGGCAGTCCCTGTCACTGTGTGACCTTCAGGAGGAACCGCTGGTGTTGTTGCTGTCTTCCTTGTCACTGGCTCTCATCTGGGGCTGTCCCCTGACCTTGAGGTGAGGTGAACGGCAGTGCTGGCTCAGGGCTGTACCTTCTGGCAGTAGCACAGGCTTGGGTAGTCCTAAACTAACTGTGAAGCCACATCCTTCCTCTTGCTCTGACATGGTAGTGCAGCTGCTTGATATGCGAGTTCAGCCCAGCCGACTGTGCTTAACTTTGGCAGAGCAATCCTGGCCACTTACATAAGCGTCTTAAAAAACTGAAACTAGTCACTCTGGGCTGCTTCTGTTGCTCAAGCGACACAAGCGCATCCAAGATGAGATTCATGTGACTATTTTAGATCATGTCCTACGTGCCTGAATTTAATATTTTGATATATATGTTTTCATTTTTCCATTGCTTATTTACAAAAACCACCTGAAGTGCCTACCTTAGAGGTAGGTGTTCCCATTTGGTCAGGTGAATCTTGCATATAATGGAGGGAGTGTAAAATTTTAACCCATGAAATGTGCACAGGCTTCAGAACTTGAGATAGACCCTTCAGAGGGTGAAAACAGGTGATGGGGAAGAGCACAATTTCAACACTGACTTTTTAAAAAGCTCTTGCATCTGCTGCATGCTATTACCAATTATTGAAGTACTAAATCTTGGGGAATGATTAATGTTAGAATCAGTGGTTGTTCAGCTGTGTACTAAATGGAAGGGTTTCAGGTTAAAAACTGAGATAACAACAAGCCTCTGTAGATTCTTGAAGGCAGCTGTAGTGATTCTAAAGTATAAAATTCTGTAGAATTTGCTGTAGAAACTTCACCAAGAGGAAGTGCTCATGTTTCAAGGGGCTTTTCAGCCCTTTCCACCACACCCTACTTACTTTATATAAATGGATTCTGTGTCTTAACTTGCTGATTAGAAGCCTAATGTCAGCCTCTCAAATGTGAAGTGTGTTACAAACATGGTTAGTTGGGAGCTTAGCAAGGCTCCAGTTGCCGGATGAATTAGAATTTGTGGTATGTTTCCTGTGAGTATGGTTTCATATTTACTTCACTCAAGCAGGTTCACTGGAGTTCTGTGCCGTATTTTGAGTTGCCACTGGCATTGGATTATCTGTGTAGTGAGTCTGGTTAGATAACCATTCTTCCTGATCAAAAAAGCATTTTTACTATCTGTATAAGCTTTTTGTGTACCTGCAGGAACTTCACTGTTGTCACAAGAGACTGCAGTGACTTGGGGAAGGAAGGGGTGATTGGAGTGGTTGGTATGCATCCTGATACTTGATCGTTACCATGCTTGTGATGGAAGAAGCATGGCATGGCTTTCCTTGCTATGGTTGCTCTGCATAGAATGTATTGAGCAGCTGGAGTCCTGGGAACCACCCAGGCATAGCACACAAATGGAGAACACTGCAGGAGCTCTGAGTTTCAGCAGCAAAACTGTGAGGTGGCTTTGTTGCATGATAGGGGTAAAACTTTTTAGTCAGCTATAAAATATCATGTAAGCTCTGTAAGAGGGGAACCAGTTCAGCCCACTCTGACTTACTAATTTTGTGAATCTGCCACGTGAAAACAAAGCTGAGAAGTGAACGCCACTTTCATGTAGATGGGGAGAAGAAACAGCCATGTAATTTGCTGAAGGGTGGTTCTTCTATTTTTAAAACCTGAAACAAGTGAAGGCTAAATTATGTAGCTACAGGCACATTCTTCTTTGGTAGGTAGTAATCAAAATCTAATGATTCAAGCTGTCAAAGCTTTTTAAAGTTCATGTGAAGTTTAAGATGATGGAAATTTATCTTTTCTTTGGGAGGAGGAGTGTTTTGCTGTTCTTCTAGAGGAAACCTTGAGACAAAGGTGTTTATTGCGCTTGTATGAGTTTCTCATATATGGATTTCTAAATAGTGAAACTTAGAAATAGCCACCCCAAAAAATTATTGGATAAATGCTTAAGATTGGAAAGAATTTTTAATGAGCTTAGCCTCATACCAACAAGTTAAGAAATGTGGACTTTATTTAAGAAAAAAATTAAAATCCAGTCAATTTTGTAGACTAAAAAATGTGGGTGTCCATTTGTGGAGTTTTTGCTAGGAAGGTGTTTTGTCTCATGTTGGCCTAGAGTTTTGGGTTCACCTCCATGAGATGGCAACAAGCTATCAATCTGTCTGCTCTGAGCCTCTTTCCCTTTCCAAAACTGTTCCCACAGCCACCACTGTATCAACACTGTTCAGTCGTGATTGTCAACTCCAAAGCAGGCTGATCAATGGAAATGCTAAATAAAGCAGCAGGGCTCTTGCCTCAGAGGCTGTGGAAAACCAGATTTGCCAGGAGCTGTGTGCCTGTGAATATCAGCAGAAAAGTTTACTGTTTGTTGCCTTCTAGTCCAGTGCTCCTATGTGACTTCCTGGCTCCTTTGCTTGAAGTTGTCTCGAAGGGTTGAGTTTTTCAGCTTGTCTTCCAGGTGAAGTTGTTTTCTAAGAAATGGACAACTAAAAGGGTTAGGTTTTTCAGAAACCGAGAAACAGCAGAATCCATAGGAATAAAAACTTGAATTGCAGCTATATGATGGTTTTGGTTGTTGAGGTTTTTTGATAGTTTTTTTGTTGTCGTTTGTTTGTTTTTTCTTTTTATGCATGTGAAGCATCAGACCTTATGGTACTTGTTAGTACTGTTAGAGTTGCTCTGCCATTCATCAGGTATGAGACTTTTAAGATGTGACGGCTGGTTGAGGATTAGAAACAAAACACCAACTCTACTGCCCATTGACATACATGTCTATGAAAGACCGAGGAAGTTCTTGGCATGCTTTAAACTAAGTGCATTAGATTTGCAGGCACAGCTCTTTTAGTGCTTTCTTACAAGATATCTTTTTCACAGCTGATAAGTAAAATGATGTCTGTACTCCCTCTGCTGGCTCTGCAAAAGTAGCTTTCATAAGCTTAAATAGCTGAGTAGCACCTCTTACAAATATGCCTGTGTGTAATTCTGTGTTAAGAACGTTTTAATGAATAGAAGAGGGATTTTCCTGAAAAATGGGTCAACAAATAGTTGCTGAAAGCTAATCAGGTGTCTCAGATGCTATCTCCTGCTATAATGGTAAACACTGGTGTTGTATATACCTTTGTAATTGTAGTCTGATCTGTTTTTGTGTATCAACAATTGCATGGGGCTATCCATTAAAATACTTGTACATCTAGTTATGCATCTAAGTATACATCTAAGCTCCACTTTTATAGGTATTGTGCTCTATATGTACATGAGGAGCTATGATGAGAAGCCTCACATGGGGGAAGAAAACTTAACTACTTCCACAGAGTGCCAAATACCTTTATTTGCTTATTCTGATACTATTTCTTTCTATAGTCAATATAAAAATTCCCAGCCAGAATGGAAGAAGTTTGGGCTTGAAAAAAGTCTTGGCGTGTGTGTATATATATGTATATATATATATATATATAAAATGAACATAATCAAAACATTTGTACTTGGATGTCAATAGACGTCTTAACATGCCAATGTAGTTCATTCTGTTATCTTGTTTTCTGATATTATTATTCTATTGTACTACTGCTCTGGTCACTTTCAGTCTGTGGAATTCACTGACAATTTAACAGTTTCAGAGAACTAGAAGAGTAACCCTCCCTGGTCTGTAGCCAGATAAGTGGAATAATAAAACAAACAGCCTTTTTACCATTTGCTAATTCAAAATGTCTCTGAACAAGAACCTTTGAGCCTTGGGATGTGGAGCCTGGCTCCTGGTTGCGAAGTCTGAGGAGATTTTCTGGATTTTTGACCCTGCAAGATTCATCTCTTGGAAAATAGTCTTTTGTCCTGACACTTCACTTGTACAATTCCTAACTGTAAAATATTCCAGAACAGTAAAACTACTGCTTAAACTCAGTTAAGAATTCAGTGCAGCCACTGTAGTTCCTTCTGTTGAATTTCTCTTTGGGTGTACCTGTGGCTGTTTGCAGATGTCTTCAGGCTTTGCTCTATGAGAAGGGACTCTTTGGCTGCAAAAAACCAGACAGTTGCCCACAGCTTCACACAGGGGTTAGAACAAGTTGTCTTCTCACAGCAAGTGCATTCCCTCTACCAAATATTCTCTTCTTCCTCTGCTATTGTGGATTAAGTTCTTGAAGTTTATCCCTGTGACTTGGACAATCAGAATTCAGTTTTACTGCCATGCTCAATATTTTTTTATGTCCAAAGTTCTATTTTAATAATCATGTAAGTTGACAATCAAACCACAACTCATATATGTCCATAATATAGGCTATTAAATTTAGCTTAGCAATGTCTGCCTTCAACCCTGGTCTTCCTAAACAAGAACAATAGAGAATTCTCTATGCACAGGGAAATGCATCAATTTTTTACTAATGTCTAATAATATGTTTCAGAAATCTCCAAATTAAGGAGTTGGAGAATCCTGATCTTAAAGTATCCTAAAATAGTATAATAGCTTGTTTTAGGCTTCCTGTGGGCAATTTTGCCATGATGTAATTGCTTAAATACTTAAAAATATTTGCTCTGTGAAAAATACTTTGTGACAGCTGATGGCTTATTTCAATAATAATTGCTCAACAACAAGGTAATGTTTTAGTAACTACCTACTTTTTCAGTTTTAAGGAAGAAAGCTGTCTTGAAAGCTGTTTAGCTTAATTGTGTGCCTGAAGCATCACACATCAAACTAGATTGTGACTTTGACAGACAGCTATGTAACTGCCTAAAATTGTTTGTTCTTTCACACTTAGTTTGATTCTGGATTCTGACTGTATATTCTTTGATCATATTGCTGACTTCCTTTATTAGATAACTGCTCTCAACTGTTCAAATACCAACAAAATTAGTTTTTCCACCACCACCACCCCAATCCTAGCTTCCCCCACCCCCCCCCCCCAAAAAAAAAAAAAAAGACACCACCAAAAAACAAACCAACCTGTTCCCTAATTTCATGCTGTATTGGTTAGTGCAGAAGATTTCAAAGGCAATGGATGCATACAAAAATCTGACTCCTGTAGCAGGGGTATGACACACTAAGTAGCAACTTGCTATTAGTAATCTAGAGCAAGCTGCTAGCTACTGGTAGCAACTGAGTGCAACATGAAAAACTACATATAAACTCAGTATAATTTTTTTTTTTTTTTTTGTCTTGTTTCTTCTGAAGGTGAACTGGGAACATTGTTTAGAAGCTGTGCTGCTATGTCTCAATTACCATGAAGGAGATTTAGGAGTTCATTGGTATAAATTTTGGTCTCTCTTAAAACATCCCTTTCCTTGAGAAAAGGAGAAAATGGAAAACAAATAATGGAAGTAAAATGAAACTAAGAAGTTAATAGGTTAGAGACCATTGTGGAACTTGGGTGTCAATCTGCTTGTCATGTTGTACAGATTTGAATTCCTGTGCTGGTTAAGCCAAATTCATAATAACTTTGAAATGAGGTGTATGGTTTGTTTTCACTGTGTAGGACTCTTCATTAAGTGTCACTTCATCTTCCTTACCAGTGTTTTCCTTACCTCAGGTCTGAAAGTGTGAATAACAAGTCTGCTACTTGTTACTAGCAGATTTCGTGCTTGCACTAGATTTTTATAAGTCTTGTCTACATCAAGTAAGGTTGGAGGGGTTTTTTTTGAAAGGCTACTAAAATAATGCTTAATTATATAGGTTTTCAGATGGCTTCTTTCTATATTTCCCTTGAAAAACTAATTAAAATAAATCATCCTTAATGGGACTGAAAAGCAGGTTTTTGGAGAGCAGTCCTAGCACAGCTGCTTCCTAGTAGTCTGCATTCTCTTCTCCAAATGTTGTGTCATTCAAGCTTAAGGATCTATTAAAAATGCTGAGGAACGAGCTGATAGCATCCTTTGAGGGAAACAGAGATACAGGAGTTTGCTTAGGAAAGTGGAGCAATAGGAACAGAGAATCTCCCAAAATTACCTTCAGAAAGACTGAGCTCCTAACTGTGGGAGTTTGGGTAATTCATGTTATATTTTGCTTCATGGTGCTATGTCATTTTTTGTTTGTTTCATGATACTTGATCTTCCCAGTCACTTCTCTTCACTGGGGAAAAAGGCATTTCACTGAGTTTTACTCGCCTCAGGCTAGAGGAAGCTCTTGTCTTCCTTACTCTGCTTTACCTGCATGCAGCATAAGAGAAATTTGTGAGTTGCAGGCTTTAGATTAGAAATATAGTTGGCTTCTGACTTAACAAGAGTTGGTTTGTGAGCCCTTACTCAGCTGTATAGTGAAGGAATCTCATGCTGAGCCAAGGTGTGATACAGTCAGATGTGCAATGGTGCTGGGCCTTTGAGGAAGTCTGTTGGAAGCCATGAGCTGAACATACAAATCTTGGTTATTTAAGGAGTTTGTGCCATCAGCAGTAATAACATGGACAAGTTCAGCAAGATGCTGGAAATCTGTCACTTGAGTGGAGAAGCTGATACTGCCTTTCCCAATTCCCTTTCTTCAGAGATACTGTATGCTTTTGTTATCACTAGAAACAGAATGATTGCCAAGTTGCACACTGTTACAATGTGCCACTGTAAAACAAACACTTGTGGGAAGTAGCTTTGTGTAGAAGGAACAAAATATGTCTGACTGTGCTGTGTAAGAATGATGACCTGTAGTCTTCATGGGTGGGTAGGCTCTTGGCCCTGAGGGTCAGCTGCAGCTGAACTATGAGCATTTAGATGCACCAAATGCATTAGGCTCTCAATCCAGATACCATATTTTGGAAGGACAAATATTAAGCTTGTTAAACTAGCAATTGCCACTGAGGATTCAGAGCTGCCTCATCAGAAGACTGACACCTCGCTGGGTATGCCAAAGGTAGTTATGCTCCAGGGGTCTGAGTGCCTGAGTGTTTGCCACTTCAGTTCTCTAGCCTTGTGCTTTCATAGGGCAGGGAGTGAAGAGAATCTAACAGCTCATCCTCAGCACTGAGTAGGTTTGGCTGGTTGCAGTGTAGTTCTTCAAAGCATGGGCTTTCCCTACCTGGGGCACTTGTGCCAGAGCTAAATTAGACACCTAGCTCCCTCATAATTTGAATGATTGTTTATTAGACTGGAAGCATAACTGTCTGCAAAGTGCATTAGGATCCACTGATGGTAGTGAAGACTTAAAGCCTTTGGTTTATGGGAAACTGGAGACAGGATTTCCTTTACTGTGTGGCATAGGAACTATAAATATTATCATGGAGCATGGTTTTATTTGCATTTTTCCTGAGTTGCTTTCTTTTTTCTAATTAATTAATCTAGCACTAATGTCTTTGTAATCTCAGAAATCTAAAGAGTTATGCACAATGAAGTTCTTCATAACTGAATACTTCAGAAATGAAGCTGTGATTATTAATTGCATGTAGCCAGTTTGTATAACAATTTTATATAGCCTATCAAAATGGAGAAATTAATTAAATTTACTTAATCTGCTTGAGCAGACAGTCAGGTGAACTTGCTGTTCAGTCCAAACTAACAGTGTCTGCCCTTCACTGGAAAGTGATGTACCATGCTATTTGTTTAGTGGCGTGTCACTTGACTTCTCTCTTGGGTTTGCTCAACCCACTACAACTTGAAATAACAGAGAGAAGAGGAACCTTTCCGTGAAGGGAGATTTAATGCTATCTTAAAGGTTGCAGCCATGGAGTTCCATGATAAAGATGCTTCTAGCATTAGCTGTATGTATATCTTGTCCCTTAAGTTGGCTTATCCACATTGCTTGTATGACTTCTACAAATAAAGAAGCTCCTCCTGGTGTCTTGTGGGGAAACTTGTTCAGACAGTAGAAATGCTGCTGTTTATTTTTTTTCACTGAGGTGAGGGAGATCCTTTTTGGATTACAGCTGTCTGCATCACACAGCTACAAGTAGCCCACTCAGAGATGGAGAGCCTTGAAATGCATGGCTACCATCACAGTTAGTGGGAGAGAGGAGGCTTGGCAACGTGGCATTGTGCTTTCTTTCTCCTTGGATCCTGGAGAGGGGCAGATTTCATGGCTAGGAAAGAAAATTGTTTTTAAAGGTCATAGAAGTACATGGAGAAAGCAAGAGCAGAGAAAAGAAGAAAAAGATGTTAGTAAAGGGAGAAGTGCCAAAACTATTTGGAGTTCTGTATATCTCATGAGAGATGGACTTAGAGCAGGACCCAAACTGAAATACCTTCTCTCAGTGGCCGAGGTGCTGTAAAGAAGAGTAGAAAAGCACACAAGAAGTGTGTGGTCTGGGCCTGGGGTTGCCTGTGTGGCTATTGGAACAGCAGACCTCCCATACTCTATTACTTCATTAATGCAGCTGGCAGAGTTGATGGCTTTTCCCAATGCAAAAGGATAAGGGTGGCAGGTGTAAGTTGCAGTGTTGTTAGTGTCAAATAATGAACTGCTTCAGGACCTCTGTGAGGGAGAGTGTTACACCATGTCACTGTAGCACAGCCATACCTTTGGTCACCTGAGGATGTGACAGACATGCTGCTTTGTTAGTTACAAAATGCTGTGATGGAAATCTCAGCTTTGTGCATTCTGTCTACTAACACTGCTTATATATTCCCTGTCTATGTTAAAGAAGTAAACTCCTGAGAGAAGTCTTTATTATCTTATATTGGATAGTGGACATGGGATTGTCGTGTGTGTTCTGATCGCAGAGCAGTTAATTTACCATCATTCTACAGACAGGTGCCAATGGCTATATGCAGTAATGCTTCAGTGTGTGTAAAACAATCCCAGACCAGCAACCAACCCTGCATAAATGAGAAAGTTTGGAGTAGCCAGAAGTGTGTGACAGTGCAGGCAGCATGACAACCTAGCCTTTAAGTGGGTGTCAGACTTCAGAGAGATGGAAAAGTATTATCATGGGGAAAGACTAGTTTTGAAACTGGAGATGTCCCTGAAGGATAAAGCAGCATATAGCCTTACTAAATTGTAAAATATGTCAGAAAATACCCTGAGGTGAAACCTACTGAACATGCTTCTTACACTGTACTGGAGGCCCAGTAGAATGGATTAGTGACCTAAGCTTTAAAAGCTTTTCAAAAAGAGCTAAAGGTATGACAAATATAATCATAATAAAGAATTTTGCAATAGATTTCACTTTTGTATTTCTGCAAAGCTGTACACTGGATTCTCAAATTCAAATATTGAGGTAAAAAACCACCCCATACCAAACAAAAAAACCCCACAAAACTAAAAGGACCCCTGAACCTCTTGCCATAACCAGCAGATGCAGTGAAGTTGTGAAGTATTTCTCAAAGTGCTGCTCAAGTATGGACTAATTATGATATTTGAATTAAAAACCCTTCTGTCTCCTTAGGAAGAGAAGACGACAAATGTAATTGCAGCTTTTGAAAGGGATTTTCTCAGAATGACTCTTTTATTCAGTTTATTTGGTGTATTTCTGGCAGGCAGGAATTAATGACATTCAGGAGAAGCTAGCATAGCTGTCAAAATATAGATTTCTGAAGAAGTAAGGCTCTTTGAGGGTTTAAGGATAAGGGTATACTGTGGTCTGGTATTTCCAGAAGGCTTGTGAAAAATCTGAATATGAGAGTTCTCAGACTGGCTTGTTACAGGCCAAGAGGGAAGCTTCTTAAACTTTGGCCATGAGAGGACAAAACATATATCCAATTTAGCATTATAATGTGGGCTCATTGAGATGGATGACCAGACCTGAGGCTTTTGTTTTATTTTTTCTTACATTCCAGACCCTTGCTTGGTTGGGATGATGATTTTGAGGATTATAAATGTATCCTTTACCACAGTAATATCACGATTTGTATAGTACCTGTTTATGGTTCAATGAGCATATAGACTATTTTGTGGTACTGTTTATATACAGCAGTAAGATAGTCCAAAATAGCAAGAAAAGCCTTAAAACTTTACCTAAGTTAATTTTAATGCTCTAATAGAAAGGAATTGGTTATATACAGACTGACTTTATGGAAGTAATTAGGCTTAATATCACAGGCATAAGTATTTCCTAGTAGCTTTAAGACTAATTTTAAATTTCTTTTGAAGTTTCCTGAATACAAGAAAAATCAGGTAAGAGAATGGACTTTTGCCTTTTGCCTAAAGGCTCATAAATCTAAAGAGCTTTTTGCATTTCTTTGATGTCATGAACCATGATCACAGTCAAAAGCCTCCTGCTCTGTATAAATGGATACTAGCATAAAAGACTACTTTCTGAAAGGAAAAAAAAAATAAATGGGAGTGTTCAAATCAGGATGAAATGGTAAATATAAGTTCTGTGAAAAAAGGTGAAAAGATTTCTCAAGACCAGTAGAAATAACTGATGAAGTCAGCTGCTGGTTTGCTGACATTGTCAGAACTGACCAGCTGGATGCATTGCTCTGAGCTTTGAACACAAGTGACTGAAATCTGGGGATCCAACTCCATCTCTGTTGGATGAAATTTGGTACCATCTCACTTTACCTTTACTTGAAACTTAGTTGCACATAGTGATGTCATATGCCTCATTTAACACACACCTGTCAGGGTTTCTGACAGGAACACATTTTGCACATTGGGAATGCCAGTCAACTCTGTTGTAGCCTTATGATGCATAATTTCAGTGAGCTGGTTGCCATACTACCACCCTATCTTTTTGAAAAAGTTCAGCTTTGTCTTGTCATTTTTGTCTATATGGTTTTGACAAATGTTGATGAGAAAAGTGTGGAAAGTTGTTCATGAACCTAGTAATGCGATATTTTTTAATGGATGACTTTACTGCTTTTTTTTTTTTTTTTTAATGCACATTTAGATTTATATATTTAGCTATTAATATGACAGATCTGTTTAAAGAACTTCATTTACAGCATAATTATCCTAAACTGTGCAGGGTTAAGAGACTTGAAAGCCTTCATCTTATTTAAGACTCAGTGGATGTGAAGGAAAGGAAAATATTGATGGGCTTTAAGCAAACATTTTTTTCTTGCATTTTAAACACCTGTAGATTTGCCTTCAGCTATTAGCTGCCTTAGTCCAAATTTTGGCAGCTTTACTCACCTCAAGTTAAATGAAGAAGCTGACACATGCAGTAAATGCATTTTAGGCACTTGAACACACTCAAAATTATTCTGGATGGGACAGAAAAAGACTTTTTTTTTTTTTTTTTTTCCACTGGGATTATAATCTTAAACTGGAGTAGCCTTGTATTGCAAACAGACCGCTCGAATGTAGCCTTTAGTTTGTAGTGTCATCGCAGAGCAGAAAGTAGATGAACCTAGGAAAAGGAAGTACAGAGAAGGAAGCTTCAGGGCCTGTGAGTGTAGAAGAGAGAAGCTGCCTGAATGTTGATCAGAGCTGTGGACTGTAGGAAAGTGGTTTAAGTGGTTTAGAACTTGATGCTTTTGCACGGTTTTGTCTTAAGTGTTTGTCATCTTGTGCACAAGCCAACAATATAATATGAAGTAGGTGACTATGAAAGCCTAGTATTTCAAACACATGAAGCACTTGATGCTTTCTTTAATGAGGATCACAATGGTTTTGTCCTCTGGGATTTTCCAGTATGTCTCAAAGTCTGATCTTCCTTGAAATTGGTCATAGGTTTTTCTGAAACCCTTGTTGTATCAGATTGTCTATTTTTGGATCAGTAATGTCTATTTGGTTACCTTTACTTGGTTACATAATGATTAGTTTAAACTCTTGATAAAATAGTTTCCTACTCAGACTGTTCTGTATAGCACTTTCTGATCTTGTTTCTTAATCCAGGTGTCACTTCAGCTGGAGCCGAGTTGTTTTGTGAGTGGGGAGAGGCCATGGCTTGGACAAGGCAGGGCAATACAGGCCTGTGCAGATGGTTGATGGCATAACAAAATGTCTGCTTGCTTGCTGGGCTCCTGGCAGAGGCTGTGGACCAAGCTGCTTTGTAAGAGAAGCTTATGTCCTTCATGCCATAATAACTCACCTTCAAGACTTGCACAATTTTTCCTTGCTGCTAACAAAATAGGAGGAAAATTATTATAGAACCTGTGTGTGAACGCTGTTAATTTGTACTACTACCAAACTGACTTCAGACTACTGAAATCCTTATTTGTTTGCTATCAGTTCAATAAGAAATAAATTTGGGATTTTAAAGGAAAGAAACCACCAATGTATAAAATGGTTTCTACAAGTGTCAATCGCAGTAGGTAGCAGAAATCCCTTACATTAAGTGCCATAAATCACAGAATCACAGAATAATTTGTGTTGGAAAGGACCTTTAAATGTCATCTTGTCCAACCTCCCTGCAATGAGCAGGGACAATACCAGTGTTTAGATCCAATGCAGAATCTAGGCCAGTTTTTATTTCAGATAGGTAAGTACATCTGCTTCCCAGGAGATTAAGCTTCAGAATTAAATCAGATTTCTCTTTGAAAACTAAGCAAAAGTCGTGACCTTTGATGAATTTACCATTTATAGCACACAGGCTGTAATAACTGAAACTTGTCATTACAACACTGTTGGGCATATTTAAGGGTGAAGATGGTATTCTAAAAACTTAGTTTGTGCCCTTTGCCTCTCAGTTCTTCTGTCTGCTTGTACTTCTCTCTTCATAAACCAGGCTGAGATGTTTGCTCTAAAGCAATAGCATGGCACTGAAATTATTTAGCTCCTATTTGCTCAGGCATATTTTAACTTATAGAATAGAGACTTGCAAATGCATACTGTTCTGTATTAACGTTTTGCTTCATTAGCATTCATTCATATTCCTTGTGAAACAGCTGGTGAGTTTCTGTAGCCTGTGGAGTAGGTGGGAGGATCTCTCTTACAGTAAGAAGTTTGACCCTTCAGAGCACAAGACCTCATCTGTTTCAGTGCGATTTCCAGGTTACTTTCTCAGTTACAGTTACTTTACATTGTAATAATATTCCATTATAATAATATTGCAGACAACTTCCCTTTTTTCTTCCCCCTACTCCTGCAGTGTTATGTAATGGCTTGAAGCTGTGGATCACACCCAAACTAAAGTATACAAAAGCATATTAAATTTTTTCAGTATCTTTGAAGCTATAGGCATTTTAAAAGGCATGACAGCTAAAATGTATGGGGACAGTTTTTATCACAACAGCTTCTTGGTATGCAGATCTGTCTGGTATTCATTGAACTAATTAGATTAAACAAAGGCTTTCCTGAGATAATCACTTTGCAAGCCCTTTCCTATATTACAGGGCCCAGTTTTAGTGTGTTGCTGAAGGTCAAATGCTACCAGTTAGTGCTCCATATCTGAATGCATACTGTTCAAGCAGATGTATAAATTAAATTGAATGACACAAAATTTATAATTGCTGAAGCTTAGACTCTTGAGTTATGAGTGTGCTTAAGTATTTTACTATTGATTAAGGAAATTGTGTTTTCTCGTAGGTTAGTGAAGCAAGTATTGAATGTAAATGTAATCATAGGAAAACCTTGAATAGGGGTCTAAGGTGTGATAGGTCCTGTGCATCTGGGAAATGTTAAAAAAAAAATGTTGCAGCTTCTAATTTGGTCAGCACAGAATGTTTTGGTAGTACTAAATAGACAAGTAATCTATAGTCTCTTCCTACTTTGGTGAGCATCTCTACATGTAGACTTCTGTTTGGAGCTTTTCCTTTCTCCAGTCCAGCTACAGAAGCTTATGATGTTGTTGAACTTCTAACACTGGTAAAGTTGTCTAACCTTTTTTTAATGGGTTATGGGTTTGAATTAGTGTCTTTGTCTGGTAACAAAACACAGTCCCTTAGCAATAAATAGTAATTTGATTTGGGTAAGGAAGTTACTCATAAGCAGCTACAATGCTATGATGTGTCAGTGAGGTTACTACAGCCAAAAAGCAGCAAGGTCTTCCTGGAGGGATTTACATAAGTACCTGAATCCTACCTATGAGAGTATGTGCTGCTATTAAAATGTGCCTTTGCAGTTCAAGTTTTTTAGTCACTTCGATGTGACAGAATAGCTTTTAAAGATATAAAGGGATAAACAGAGTGTCAGTGATAAAGGATTATCCAAAAGTTGATGTGTCTAATAAAAGATAGACATCTTAATCATTTTGTATGCAGGTTGTTTAAGCTGGACACTAACATAAGACTTCAACTGAATTAAACTTTAAACAGGCTGGAACTTCAGCAGTAGTATATAAATGTGTTTTAGATTTATAACTGTTTCTTAAATTTAAAATTTGAGATATTATTGAGGTGAGTTGCTTTAAAATGTAGTGCTTCAGAGCTCCTGCTATTCAGTTATTTCAAATGGCTGAGGCAATAAGCGAGAAATGAAATACTGGTCAAAACAAATAAAATATTTCATTAGTTGAGAAGATAAATACTATTAGATGATCTTTGTAGCTTTAAAATGCACTTCCTTTTATGCTACTGAATATCAATCTTAATAGTTTCATTATGCATCACCACTAATGTTAAAAAAGTGGACTCTTGGAACTTGCTTAACAGGAACTGATTGAATGTTACAAGGTTTTACATTGAAACTGCATTAAGGGCATTTCTTAAAGAAAGTTTCTTTGCTGATTTCTACAGAAAAATCTGTGTTAAACTAAGTCCATCCTGTATCTGTAAAACAAGAAGCTATTATGTTCTCTGTTGAAATGTCTGGTAAGAATGGACTACTGAAGCAGATCCTGATTTTGTGTAAAATTGATAATGTTCAATCAAGTTTTTATTATTGGGAGCAACTTTGCACTTGCTCAGTGGTCAGAATTTGAAGTCTTCACACTGTTCCTTTCAAATTTCCACAGTTCTTTGTTAACATGGATAATATACCAAATAGTTTGTATCACTAGAGCTGATATGTAGAACTGCACTGTTTTTGTAGTTAATGCATGCTTATTGAATTTGCCTGTGAACCCTAAGGGTCCACTGGTATGTTAGGATTGTAATTAGAGCATATGAGGACCCCTTTCAGTATAAACTTACTAATAACTAATCTGGATTATTATTTATTAGTAAAAATTGATATAGATGCGTAGAGAGGCTAGAAACTGGAGTGCAAAGCACACTGAGTTATGGCTAAGCAGAGTTACTGCTCTAAGGTTTAGTTGCATATGAAAGCAAGATTTGTCCACTCTATGCATATATATGGAGAATGAAAGTCTTAAAACCTTTTGATGAGAAGTGAACAGTGACTAGAGCTGTAGCTTTTCCTATTTTCTTTTGGATCTGGATGTATTTCGGCATTAAGCACAGGGCTCCTGCTAGAGGCTTGAACAGAGCTTTTCTTAATTAAAATTGAATCAAGTTTGATGTAATTGGTTGTGGGGCCTTCTGCTTGGTCTATTTTTGCCTAATTAGCAGCTGCAGCATCTTCTCCATAGCTATACAAACTCATTTGCCTGATCTGCTTCTTGTTACACTGTCATAGCTTATGATCAGATGCCAGCTGATAAATCCTCCTAGGCTACCAGCTGGACAACATCCAGCTTTTGGGCATTAGATAACAATGTGGTGTGTCTTTAAAGAAAACTCTTTCATACATGGTTTGCTTGTAATTCCTCAACTGCAGGATACTCCAACAGAACTCATTAGAGTCTTAATCAAAACTGCATCCTTACATGCAGGCTAACACCACCAACATGAACTCTTCAACTGTTGCAGTATTTTCTTGGAAGTAACAGAGAAAACATAAAGATTTAAAATTATTTTTTAAATTAAGAACTTTTTTGATGTTATAGAATGTTGGAAGTTTTATGAATGTGTATATTGATTGCATTATACTTTTTGTCACTCTCTGGAAAGCAGCCATGGACAGGGGTTTTCTCAGAATCTCCTGTGACAGGAAGAGAGGAGCAGTTGCAGTTGTAGAAGTTGTAGTTCTGCCAGAGATGGGCCTGTCACTTGTTATCAGGTGATATCAGTTCAGGGGCTTACAGTGCAAACAAAGTACTGTGACATGGTGCTTTAAATTTAGTATAGCTGCAACTGATTATTTCCAGAGCAGAAATCTTAGTCTTTCCTGGAATCAAGATCTTAAATTTCTGGGAATTGGTGGTTATACCTTTTACTTCAGCATAGACTCAGCAGTTCAGCTGAGCAGTCCTCTAACCTGGCAGGGAAGTAGCTAGAAATCTTCTGTTTGCTGATGCTTTGCCTTCTTATTTTTGTCTTTGCTAGGCATGTGACACCTAAGGGTCTTGTTGACCTGGAAGTGTCCAAGTTATTTTTGATCTGAGCCTGGCAGTCATGTTTTGTGGGAGAATATGTTGTTACACATGCTCATTGCACTCCATCATGCCTATAAAGCTGACTTACATGATCAGACGTCTGGTTTTGGCACACAGCGTATCTTCACACAGGCATGAGGAGTTTGTGTGTGCACTGCACTGTTGTGTAGCTACATGTGTGTGTGCAAGATGTGTCAGTTGAGCAGGGATTATAGAATGCCTGTGCAAGTTCAGAGTCCTGTGGCTAGATGATAATTTCTCAGCTACAATGCATTGATCATCAGACTGCTCTGGGGAACTGCTCTCAGTCTCCCCATCCCTTCTGTAGAAAGGTGGTATTGTGCAATTTTTCCCTCTCTTCAAAGAATTAAACAGAAATACTGTGTGAGGCTTGAGTTGTGATGAAGTGGGCTGAAGCAGGGCTAAAACTATGGACATGAAAAATTAAGAGCTAGGTCTGCCTGAAGATATAATCCTACTTAGAATACAAAAGTACTTCATATGTGGGCTAGCTTAGTGTTGAAGTTGTTTTTCTTGAGGTTTGCACAAATGAATTCAGGGAACAAAAAAATGCTTGCTCTTCCAAAACTCTGACATGAGAGCATCATTGGAAAGTGGGGATTTTTAACTTGAGCATGTTCTTTCCCCATGTGACATCACTTGTGGATACTGCAAGCTGCATTTCCCTGGAAACAGATTTAATTTTAGGTATTTTTAAAGGTTGCTGCTTGATGATAAACCATATGGACATATGAAGGAAAATGCCAGTGTTAAAGGGAACAGTTGTTATGAAGTTAATGATTTAAGGAAATCCAATAGTGCAAGGTTGTTTGGGGATGGGAAGCATCCCTTTTCTTCCTTGTCACTCTTGCCCATGGAATGCAAACTAAAAATATTATAGGAAATTTAGCAAGAAAATTGTTCTGTAACCTCAGTAGAAGAATAAGTGTTGTCTTACAATGCATTTCAGTATAGCTGTTATGTAACTGAACGTGTATTTATTCTCTCCCCAGACTGTACATGCCTTTTGGCTTTGGGGAACAGAACGCACCATGGAACAACCTCAAAGATACTTCTCCAGACGGGCTCTCTTGCTTGGGTGATGTGTCTGCTTTCCTGACTGTCTTCATACCCAAAGGATTTATTTTCCTTTTGGAAATATTTTAAGTTGAAATTTTGTTCCTTACTGGAAACCATCTACGCTAAGGACTGCATGCATCATGGGTGACATGGCAAACAACTCGGTTGCATATAGCAGCGTCAAAAACGCTGTAAAAGAAGCTAATCATGGAGATTTTGGAGTTACTCTTGCAGAACTCCGTTCTCTTATGGAACTTCGAGCTGCAGATGCACTGCATAAAATACAGGAATGCTATGGTGATGTACATGGCATCTGTACAAAGTTGAAAACTTCACCAAATGAAGGTAAGTAAATTTTAACACTTATTGAAGAAGCTCCATTTAGGAAAAGCCTTAGTCAGCAAACTGTTTTTTTTAATAGAACAAAGTTTGTAAAAGCATTTTAGTTGCCATAACAAAATATTGCTTCTTGTTCTTTTGAGAAAGAAGTATTCCATGGTAATAAGTAAGCAAGAGTTCTTTTCAATTGGTCTAACTGCATGTGAGATGTTGTATTAATGAAGTTGCACTTGGAACAAAGTTCATTGATGTAGACATCCACATATGAAATAGCAGTGTTCAGCTCACTGTGAAAGTATCATTTTTCTGAATAGTTCATATGACCTATAGTTCACAATTCACATCATGCTGTTGGTAGAGTCCAAGGTTTTGATCATCTAATGCAGGGCTTATTAATGCTTCTGTGTGGCTACCTAGTTCTTGGATTTGCTAATGCAGCAATTTTTAAAACTGATTACATGTTTTCTGTTTGTGCTACATTGAATTCTTAATTGCAGGATCTAGTTTTTAAATCTGCCATATTTCTATAGATTTCATTTGAGTCATGCAAAATAACTATCAATACAACTTGAAGCATTAACGTGTACTCTTAGTGGAAGGTTTGCAAAGTGATTACATGATCTTATTCCCTAGAAATAAGCATCTCTTATGGAGTCTTTATCATGTCAGACTTAGTGGCATTCTGTAAAGTGTGGCTACACGTTGTTATTGCTATCTAGAGGTATTACTGCAAGACAGACTGTACCAATGTGAAGAAATAACTAAGTAAATTTTTAACGTGCCCCTGTTAAAAACCTTCCAGAAGTTCTCCTTAAGACCTGGCTTTTCTTACTGCTTTATTCCAATGTAAATGAAAACTATTACCTGTATTTGTGAATATATCTATCTACATACTGTAGTACTTGCAGTAAAATGTACTTAAAAAAACTGTAAAAACATTAACTGAAACTTATTGAAGTCCTGCTGTTGAGAGCAATTGAGAATTACCAAAATCAACATTTTGGCAAATCATCGTGTCTCTGCATTTAAGGACTCACATAGATTTTAACCAATGTGGTGTCATGTTGGTGGCAGTAAAGTACCTGCTGTCTTAATCCTGGAGAGCTGCTGCTTTCTGTTCTTCAGAAATGCTATGGAAAGATTTGTCTTCTTGGACCAAGAACAGCCTACTAATGCCGTAAGGTACCTCTGGGTACATCTGCATTTAGCATGTTTTGGCTTGATCTGCTTTTGAAGCCAGACTCCTGATCTCCAGATTCCTGAAATTATCAGTACATGAACTGGGTTCCTCTTACCAAACTGAAGACAGCCAGCTGACATGGCTGACCTAGTGAATGGGAGTAGACCAATTTCAGGATGAAGAAGTTTGTAAAACTTCATTTGTAAATGATGAGTACAAACTTCTGTTCCTTGGCAATTGTAAAGTACAGTGCATGTGTGTGGAGCACTGTAGTGTATAAGCAGTGTAACACATCTCAGGAACAGAAGGCTCTCGTTACCCTGTTGACCTGTTCTGTAGTGTTGAAAGGCAGTTTCCTTTCTCAGTGAAAAGGGATGTAGTTTTCTACAACTGGGAATTGAACCGAGAGTAGAATTCTTTTGTACAGTGATCTGCAAGGCTAAAGGTCCATTATTACTGCAAGCAAAGTGGGCATACCATTTTACACAGCCTCGATGCACTAAGCACCAAATGCCTTGTATACTGAAGGATTCACTTTGTCTCTTAATGTAACAAACATGCAGGTTAACACATGGGAGTGATGAGTGTCAGTGTACTAAAACTCAGGGGTTGGTTGCCCTTTCCTGAAGATTGATTGTGCTATACTGAAGGCTGTGTGATCAAGGCCTTTTGCTTTCAAAAGGATTTGACATTTAGCTGTACACTGTAATCAGTTACATACAGTCACTGACTTAATAAAAGGGCAGCATCCTTTTTTAAGTGTGAGGGAAGCTCATAACACACCAAAGACTCCACCGTTGAACATGTTAACAGGCTCAGAAAAGGTTAATTGAGTTAGAACAGCATCTGACAGAGGTGTCATTTTGGCTCTAAACCACAACATGAAATTTTAGAGAATCAGCTGCTCCATCAGGTAACCTGCTATAAACTTTCTGGAAGTAGTACTGGAGAGCTCTTGTAAAGGTAGAACTAGGTCTCCACTTTTGTCAAATTCAAATCATAAGTATAGAAAGGGAGACAATACTAATGGAAAAAAGTCTGGGGAAACTCTTGCAGAAAACTGTTAAGTGTTACACTGCTCCTAGCTCTCTAAAACCTTATGTGTATACCTGCAAGGCCCTAGGACACTTCTTCCTAATCAGATGCTTTCTTTATGACATGACACTCTTACCACTACATAATTACCAGTGGCTTCACAGGAAAAGTACAGGTAGTTCTGACATGGTACACAGTGGATGAGTTCAACTTGTTCCATTTCCTGCTGTCAAGTTGTTGATAATGTAAGGCAATGTCTGTTTTCAGGCAAAATTTTGACCAAACTTACCTGATTTAAAATGAGAAATGGGAACAGTCCTTTGCCAGTATTACTTTAAAAAAGGATACTGAGCAGATTCTACTGCTTACACGTACGTATACAAATGTGCAAAATGAATGTTCGACATCTTTAGTAGCAAAAATCTGTCTTATATTCTGGTCAGACCTAGATATTTCTAATAAAATTTGAATATGAAGCATTAACTAGTCCCTTGGCTAATATTTTTTAAACTTAACCCCAAATAATATAAACTACCCTAGTTAAGACACATAATGAAGAATATAATGGCAGTTGTTTTGACCTCAGGACTGTAGATTGTGAGCTGTGAAATTGCCAGCTGTGTGGTAAATGGCAAGTTCAGTAATGGTGCATGGTGTTTTATAGTGTATACTAAAAATACAAATGGTTTTTCCTTGCTAGGCTTATTTACTAATCTTCACTAAGTAGTTCTGGTAGTAGCTTGACTTTATAGACCCTCATTTGGAAACACTTCATTCTTCAAAGAACTTTGCTGTATACTTCTGATGTTCTGCACTGTAATACCCTTGTGAAGGGAGGAAGAGAATGATGTTGCTAATGTGATGTGAATAAATTTCCAAACTCTGCCATGTTAAAGGAATAGAGAAGTAGTAGATTTTGCAAAATTGCAATATGGCCCAACCTTTTGGAATGACCACGCTGTCCTGAGTTTCTGTAGATCCTGTAATGATTTTGAAAATAGTCTTGCAGTGCTCCTTGAGTTGAGAGTGAAAGTAAGCACCTTAAAGCTTGAACTGCAAGAAGTGTGAGGTTATGGCTAATGAGTACAATTGCTCCTTCAAAGACATGAATTCAAAGTGAATCAAGGACTGTTAGAATAAATGTCATTTATCATATACACAGAGTATATTTAATTCATTTCACTTCTGAAAAGATCTGGACATAGTTTGCTATTCAGTTCAGTTAAGTGATTCCATAGCAGCTGTTAGCATTTAAAATTGAGCTTTGCAGTTCAGTAGCCTTTTCAAAATGTCTTGAAATATGTGATGATTCTAGGAAATGTCTGTTAGAGGTGCTAAATACACCCCCTAATTATGAAAGCCAGCTGCAGTGGCTACTGTTCTCATTTATTACCTAGTATGTTTGCAATGCCTTTATCACTAAGCAGTTGGGTTAGCTACTAAAAAATTGCTACTAAGAAAATAGTTGTCTTTAAGCTGGTGCTGATCATAACCTTGGAGTTGATATGTTTGAAGTGTCCAGACCTTTACTCTGAATATGCCTTGAAGTTTGGCAATTTTGATTTGAAAGATGAGCTAGTAGCTTAGTTCTGGATGGTGGGTTAGTCAGCTGGAAACTTTTAGAGGAGTAGCCAGGAGGTGTGCTCACAGAAGACCTTGAGTGCATGACCTTGCACTGAAAATACTTGGTATTCTTTTATTTTTAAGATCTTGGCAAGCTCTTGAAGCATGCAGTAGACTTTTATGTAGGGCCCTCACTCTTGTCTGCTAGTGTCCGTTACGGATGGTACAAGAATTGGGACAGAGGAGGACTCAAATATGCCATATAAGAAAGAAGACGGGTATAAACCTCAGGTGACTGACCTGGCATTGTTCTAACATGGGCTCTCTCTGTGTGAGAGGAGATAGAAAGTGAAGCTTCAGAAGAGCAAATAACTACCACCACTTCAGGTGGAAGCAGCATCATAAATCTTTTCTTCACAATGCCTGCAGAGCTTCAACAACTTTTAATAGTATTTTATATAATAATTAATATTGAAATACAATAATTATAGTAGTTACATTTTTAATTATAATAAACATCTCATTATAAATGTTACATTACTTTTAGGATCCTAGGATGTTGTCTCTGAATACAGAATCCCTACACTGGGAACCAGAGCTGCCTTCACGGGCTGTGGTCTTGCTAAAGCTTTTTGGTGCTACTCAGTCTCAATAGTAGTAACTCTACTAATGATCTTGTCTTGCAAACTTGTTTACTTTGAACGAAGGTATGTGTGTTATTATTACTCTGTTCCTATGTCATATTAAGTGACATATTAAGCAGGTAGACGATCAACTTTTATTTTGTCAAGGTGAGAGTTGTAAAATATAGCTGGCCTTTCTATAGTGACTCTGATTTAAGAGTATTACTTACGTAATTATGTTTGAGATGTGGCTTTTTTGGTATTGTTACTGAAATATGGAGTGGGACTTGGTTCCATGAGTGGCAAACTTGAGTCACTTCTAATGTGAGGGTGAAATGTGTGTCAGTGTCACTAACTTTGTCTTATTGTTAAATAGGTTTAAGTGGAAATCCAGCAGATATAGAAAGGAGAGAAGCAGTTTTTGGGAAGAACTTTATACCTCCTAAAAAGCCAAAAACATTTCTTCAGTTAGTATGGGAAGCACTACAGGACGTTACACTAATTATATTAGAAATTGCAGCCGTAGTATCCTTGGGCCTTTCTTTTTACCAGCCTCCAGGAGGAAATGAATCATGTAAGTAAACTTTTTAAAAAGCAGGTATCTATTTTTATTATACTATTGACTTTTCCTGATTCTACATGCCTCTACTGTAAATCTGATGGGAGACAGTAAGTCAGTGGAAAAGCAGCTTATTGTTCCTTATTGAGAGCACGTTACTAAAACTCTAGCTTGCCTTAAAAGGGCAGCATGAGATTTCCTTGGTCATGATCTGGTATTATTCTGACCAAAGGTAAATTGCAAGCAGCAGGAGCAAGGACTTATTTGAAATCTAGTCTCTGTGCAAGTGGGTTTTTTTCAGCTTTGCCTCAAATATTTAAGCAATTTGTAATTTGCAGTCATAGGCTTTCTTTGGGGAGTCAACAAGTCTTGAATTTTCCTTGATTTTTGATATGACACTGATAACTTTATAATTCAAGAACTGAAGCTATATTTATACTTTTAAACAGAAAATAAAGGGAATAGGACTTCATTAAACTGAATTTTTGCAGTGATATCTGGTTTGTTAAGACAAATGTAAAGTGGGATATGTTGACAAAGTAGAATGTTGTTTACCAGTCTGGCATTCTTATGCCATCATTTAACAAAATAAAGACAGGTAACTTTCTCTGTATCAACTTCTCTTGTGTTCAGGTAAGCAAGGTGGTTTAACTTCTTTAAGTTGCCCTAGCCTTCAGGTTCTTTAGCTTCTTTATGTGTTACCCTTATGGAAATAAAGGATAAAATTGCAAAGAAGGCTAGCATGGAAAATGTTTATCAACTGTAAGTTTTTGTTTGCCAAAACTTTCATTGTTGAAATATCTTTGTGAACTTTCTTAAATCTAAAACCTGTTTTCTGCAGTATGTGGATCAGTAAATGTTGGTGAAGAAGAGGAGGAATCTGAAGCAGGTTGGATTGAAGGAGCAGCAATCCTCCTATCTGTAGTTTGTGTGGTATTAGTAACAGCTTTCAATGACTGGAGTAAAGAGAAACAATTTCGGGGATTGCAGAGCCGTATTGAACAAGAACAGAAATTCACAGTCATCAGAGGTGGCCAAGTCATCCAGATACCAGTAGCTGACATAATTGTTGGAGATATTGCACAAGTGAAATATGGTAAACATGTTTTTAAAGTTGGACTTTCTTTTATTTTTAAAAAAGGAACTGCAGTCAACAAACCCAGTGATCTCTCGTAGGTGACCTTTTACCGGCTGATGGTGTACTCATTCAAGGAAATGACCTCAAAATTGATGAAAGCTCGCTGACTGGGGAATCTGATCATGTTAAGAAATCTCTGGACAGAGATCCCATGCTGCTGTCAGGTGTGTAGCATTTGGCAATTTTTGAATTAAGTAGTTTATTTCTGTGGTAAGCTGGTAATTTAAAATTCTGAGGTTAAAACTAGCAAATTGGTTTTTTATCTAGGTTGACTCCTAGAACTGTCCCAAACCATTCCAAGTACAAAGCTTTGTTGGAGTGATCAGACCTATAAAACTGACAAACATTTTGTGTAATTGCTTATGGGTTTACTTTCCAAATAGCTTTGTCAGTTGAAGCTTTAGGAGAGCGCAGTGATGCGTATATACAGCTCACAGTTTCTCCAAAGTCAAGTTTAAAAGATTATTTCCTCAAAGTATTTTTGTGCTCTGCATATAACTGCTCATGTCTCAGTGGAAGACCTGATTGAATCTTTCAGGTACACATGTGATGGAAGGCTCTGGAAGAATGGTGGTTACTGCTGTAGGTGTGAACTCTCAGACTGGAATCATCTTTACCTTACTTGGGGCTGGAGGAGATGAAGAGGAGAAGGAGAAGGAAAAAGAAAAGAAGGAAAAGAAAAGTAGGCATATTAATCTTAAATACCTTAGTGGGGGAGTGGGAGTGGGGATGAACTATTGAATATTATTGGATAAAAACATGTTTCAGTCACCCAAAGCCAGAAAGCTTTTTTAAAAACTTGTGACTTCTCTAGATTTTACTGGAAAACAGCTTAGGTCCAGTTACCTGAGAGTGTACCACTACTAATAACTCTTAGCAAATCGAGTTTAGTTAAACTTCAGATCTCATTGATCAGTCAGAGTTCGGAAAGTTTGCAGTTCCTAACCAGCCATACATACCATGTATAAATAGTTAAACTCTCATCTTGTGTAACTTCAAGGTGCATTGATGTCTAAT
The DNA here is from genome assembly GCF_965231275.1 of Zosterops lateralis. Classification (NCBI taxonomy): domain Eukaryota; kingdom Metazoa; phylum Chordata; class Aves; order Passeriformes; family Zosteropidae; genus Zosterops; species Zosterops lateralis. Next base: position 31,227,416 of record NC_139765.1, read on the forward strand.
GGCAAATACTTGTTTATGGAAAACAAATTATTGTGAAATTCAGCCTAGTAAGTATCTAGTTCTGCATTTCACAGATAAAAAAATGCCCTTTATAAGGTGTTCTTCTGTAACACTTGAAGGAGAGAAGCTTAGGTCTTTCATACTGCTGAGCTTGTGGATAACTTAAACATATATGACTGATTTTGATAAAAAATGAGCAGATATTTTCTGTGGCATTTTGAGTGGCATTTCCACCACTCCTTTTCTTCAGAGCTGAAATTTTGAATGCTCAGATGTCGCAAGCAAGACACAAAAGAACAACGCTCACCCATCAGGTTGAGAAGCGAGAAAAGAAGGACTTTATTTTGGGAATTTCAACTTACATAATTTTTGGGATTTGGTCAAGGATTGGGGGATGAGAGGAACACCTCTCTGACCCCAGTGGTCTACCTAGTAGTCTGTCACAGAGAGGAATATGAAAACAATCTACTTTGTTTATGTTAAATGCATGAGAAACTCCAGTCAAAATATATAAACAAAATCAGAAGGCTGAAAATCAGGGCAACACTCAGGGATATACACATGCAAATTCCTCATGGCACTTTCCTGTAACTTAGTTTTCAGAAGGATGAGGGGCTTGTAACTGAGCATATTTTGGAGTCCTTCTGTGAAGAATGACCTTTTATAAGGGCACTTATTAACTTTAGTCTTTATCCTGAGAATCAAAGCTTAAAAATGTTAAGCAGTGATGTTTCGATAGTACTGTTCACAAGGCATGTTCAGCACTGAGCTTCACGGTGAAAATTTTTCATGAAACCATTATGAAGTCTTCTGGATGGGACTAAGTCAAGGGCTTCTTGGCGCTAGAACCAAAACTTAATTTATAAAGCAAAGTATACTGTATTTCATCAGAGGAATACAAGACAATGAAAATTCACACAGAAATGTGTTTAAGATTCTCAGAGACCTTCAAACGCAATGGGCAATTGCTAAAATGTGTGTTCTGTGCAAGAATTGGGATTGAAATTTTTTTGTCTTGTCCTAACTCACAAATACTTTAAAATTTGGACCCTTCTTGAAACTTGAAAAAAAAAAAACTGAGTTTCTTTACAAGTTAGAAAAATTGTTATGAGGCGAATTGAAAGTTCTAAGTTAGTTTCAAGCTCAAGCATGATAGCAAAAAGTAAAAGCTGACCTGCAACACTTGCAGTCATTAGTGTGAAACAGTTGCCATCCTGTGCTCATCCCCTTACAGAGGAAGGAGAAAGAAACAACAGTGCCAGCTGCTACAGGAGATACTGAGAGGATTATAGCTTTTATTAATATTCTGCTAGTGTTTATTATTCTAAAAGCAGAAGTCTCTTTGACAAGTAATGTTTTGGTGTATCCTAGGACCCGAACGCTTGTGGGGTTTTTTTAGTCTCCCAGGATAGACAGCTTCCTCTTTCCCTTAAGTTAGGTGCCTAATAAGATTCTCCTTGATAAAACTCAGGTTAAACTAAATTAACTTCTCTGTGAATGTTAAGGAGATTAAAGAGACTATATTTAGCTGGCCGTGTATGGCATGGTTCAGAGTGAAAGCAAATGTATGAAGAAGGAGTTAAAAGTAACTCAAATGTAGAACTTCACTTTTGAAAGAGGAAGAGGAGAACTAGGGGAGATAAGTACAAAATTGGGAAACAATGACGAATTCTTAAGAAGTCTGACGTGGCATCTTCTGGAGAAAGTGAACATGGGTTTTTTTTCCCTTGTTCTGCTGTTATGAGAACATTGGGAGAAAAATCTTATATATAGAAATCAGACTGTCTACAGTAATGGTATAGTGGAGATATTAAGTGTCGTGCCAGACAGGCTGCTTGATAATTTGATTTTCTTCTAACTGAATACTCTTGTAAATTTTGGTCTATATAACCTAAGGCCAAAGACTTGGTGAATTACCAGTAATACTGAAATTGTTTGTGTTTTGTTTTAAGTTCCTCAATTTTGTGCTTTCATTTCAGGTTATCACAAATAGTAATTATAACCCTTGTTTTCTCTACTTCGAAATAAGTTTTGTCACTTGCTAAGCCCCCCAAAATAACACATGATGTGTGGGTCTTCCAATTACCTTTAATATTTCACTTGTTAAATTCTTTAAGTATTGCACTGTCTTTATCATCTCTGGTTGAGCCCCATTTCTGAACACAGGTAGGAGTGACATTTTATTATGAGCTTGAGCTATTTTCGCAGTGGTAGGTTGCCTACAAATTATGCTTATGTTTGTGTAAATAGGGTTAGCATAGATCTAGTAATCCAGTGCTATACCTCCACTAAGCTTTGCTGTGGATTTATGAATATTTTATACTGAAGAAGCTTCTGCAATGCTGTGCAAAACGAAAGCACAGATTCTCAAAGTGACACCCTACAGTTTATTTACAGAGGTAGTCAGATACTTGTGGCAAGTATTGGAAGAACACAGCAAGACAGAGGCCACCAGAATTGCTTAAATTGTCACAAATATCTTTCCTAGAAAACCGTGTCAGGAAGTCTTTTATAAAGCTTTTGTCACAAGCCCTAAGTGTCAGTACCAGTAATTTGTGCAAACTTAACCATGGTAGATTAACACTGCAGCAGTCTCGTATGTGAAAAGTGAAGTCCAAAAAGTGCCACGAGCTGTTTCTGTGAGCTGGCTTACATGTTTTACTTTTGCTTTTTTTTTTTTTTTTTAATGCAGTTTCTTGCTTTAGCAGAGTAATGTAATTTATTATATAAAAATATAAATGAAAAAATGAATTCTGCAAAGCTATCTTAAAACACAACTTGTTTCCCTCTCTGACAGGTAAAAAGCAAGATGGAGCTGTTGAAAACCGTAACAAAGGTAAATGCAAGTTCTCTGATTCTTTCTTGGAAGGCTCAGTTTTCTAGAAGTGTAGATGATGAATACAGACTTTCCTATAAAAATGAAAAATCTTTCCTTAGATTCAAAGTGCTTATGGTAAAGATGGCTTAAGTGAATCTGCCCAAAACAAATGCTGCACTGAACCTGGTATTCTATCACCTATACACAATACACTTCTTTAAACATTCATGTCCAGTATGGCCTCTCTGGATACAAGATAATACTCAGTGCTATTGTATTTAGTGAAGCTGGGTATTAAGCTTTTTAGATATCCTTGATTTGGGAGACTCACCAATGTCTAAACTTTTTTTTTTTTTTTTTTGATCTTCTAGCTAAAGCTCAGGATGGTGCTGCCATGGAAATGCAACCCTTGAAGAGCGAGGACGGTGGAGATGGAGATGAGAAAGACAAGAAGAAAGCAAACTTGCCAAAGAAAGAAAAGTCAGTTCTCCAAGGCAAACTCACAAAGCTCGCAGTTCAGATTGGCAAAGCAGGTACAGTGTCTCAGTACTCTCCTTATGTTGATGTCATGTTAAAAAAAGTTGGAACATGCATAGTTTTCGAAGAGATAAACCACTCAAGGCTGGCTACTTAAGTGCAAAATTCTAATACATGGAAGTATGCTGTTGTGCCTGAGTATGCTGATGGCCTCTCAGGCTATGGCATGTGGATGGCTTTTATTTTTCTTTAATGTAAATAGAATCAGGCTTTCAAGTGCCAGCTTCTAGGAGGGAAAATTCCAGCTTCATAACATTGGACAGCTGTTACGAAAAGTCTTTTTAGGTTAGCTATAGCATCTAGTGATGTACCAAGAGAACTGTAAGTTGAGTGAAGTCTGATGTGGTACAGTCAACAAGGTTATCTCTAGTACTTTTAGAGGTTTAGAATTTTCCACTTAACATGTGCCTTGCTGATACATAAAATTTTTGACTTCCTACTTTTCTACCAGCTAATATTCAGCTGCCTTGTCAAAATATTTGGTAGATCATTGCTGCTTGGAAGTAGACTAAAACATCAGTGAAGTTCAGTATAAAATTTAGGCTGCATTATCTAGTGTGTAGTGGTTTAATTCAAATATTTCAGGATTTATTTTGGTCCACGTAGAATTGTTGAAGGTTCAGGCTGGAAGGAATTTCAAGAAGATTTGTAGCCTAGCCCGCAGCTCAAGAAGAGTTGATTTGTGTCATTAGACAGTTGCAGTCTGAAATGAAACTTTTAGCTGTAACACTCTGCAGTTGTGTATGGCAATAATAATTTTTCAATGAGATTAACAAATTCCATTATATGTTTACTGTAAACTTCTATCCTCATCAGAGGAATTTTTTGTGTCATCCAGGAGATTTTGTTTTCCTTTATGTACCTTTTGATCCATTGTACTTCCCCACACACCCTTAATACTCATCTGCTTCATGCATGGATTTTCCTGTCCTCCTGCTCTGAGTCCACACTGAAGCACTCTGCTGAATCAGTCGGCATCAAATTGGTGAAGGCTCCTGATTTTTTTCCCTTCTTATTCTGCTTAGTCAATTGACTTTGCATATTGGTCTGTCCTGTTACTAATTAGCTCCATGTTTTTCAAAATTAAATTGGAGAAAAAAAGATTTCTAGGGATTTCTAGCTGAAATGCATGAGGAAATACTTGCATTGGAAGCTGGAACGCCTCTGATACCTACCTCACTGTTTTGACTTGCCTGTTTGAAACCTTACTTCTAAACTAGCTTGTATAAAGGCAGAAGTATTTGCATGTATCCACAGTCTGTATTGCCAAATATTTGAGATAATTTCTTAAAACTGTTTATTCTCTTTTTAACAAGGTTTGTTGATGTCTGCAATCACAGTCATTATCCTCGTGTTATATTTTGTAATTGATACCTTCTGGGTTCAGAAGAGACCTTGGCTTGCTGAATGTACCCCAATTTATATTCAGTATTTTGTGAAGTTCTTCATTATTGGAGTTACAGTCTTAGTGGTGGCAGTGCCAGAAGGTCTTCCACTTGCAGTCACTATATCTCTGGCTTACTCTGTTAAGGTAAGTGAGTAGAAAGCAAATAAATTTTTTTAAGATAGGTGGGTGTATTCATCAGCTGTTAAATGTAAACTGAGTTATGCTGCATCACATATATACATACACATATATCAGACTGGGAAGAATCTTTCCTTGTTTTCTGAACTGCAAAAGAATTCTTCTGCAGTATTTTTCTTCACCTTTGAACACACTGACAAGAACAGTGAGAATTCTCAGCCTGTTGTCACCAGCTAAAGATAAATGGGTTCAGTATGTAGTGTTGTAGCATTTGCTTACAATAAACAGATGTTCTAGAGTTTGTAAATAACAAACTTTTCTGTAAATCTGAACTTCTTCCTAGCTGATATGTTAAACAATGCTATGAAAACTTCCAGACTGATTTTTTTTTTAAGACTGAATAGTGTAAAGCATTTTGTTTTGTGCTTATTATACAGTATGGTTTTTTAACTTGAACTCTTTTTGTTCTTAATTTTCTTACTGTATCAGCTGATACAGTAAATAATCATGCTGATTATTTATCTAAAATCTAATTGTAAAGACAATGAGTGGTTAGGCTGTGTTCTAAATTCATAACTTACAGCACTTACTAGTTGTGGCCTTATTGTATCATTTGAGATCCATCTTCCTTTTAAAGGTGAAAATACTATACAAGTGTAGTATATTGTTAAAGAAAGAATTTAAAGTGATATTTAATCTATGGAACTCATGTAACCCTCACTGTTTTAGTTGAAACATTAGACTCTCACTTTGTATTTGATTATAAGTCTGAATCTAGGATCTTTGAAGGCTGTATTATCTGATTTTCAGACAGATTAAATGAGCTGTATTAGACTTTTCTTGTGAGCAGAAACACTTTTTAAACATTTTATCTGGTAAAGCTCAAACCTTATCTCTTCTCTATTTCTAAATATCATCATGAACTGTTTGCTCCTAACAGTTTGAATAGTATCAATAGTAACCCTGACAAGCAGGTACAAGAAATTAAGACTGTATTTATGTACCTTGTTCAAAATGAAGTTTACTGTAACATCATAGACTTAGGGCAATCTGTACAGAAAGTGGCAGCTGCAAGTTCTTCCTCTGAAATATGACTTAATGTTTTCTGAAAGTGCTGTGTAAGACTGGACCCCATAAATGTTTCTGTAGTGAAGTAATGGTCGTGGATTGCTGTTAACTGCTTTTATTTCCTTAGAAAATGATGAAAGATAATAATTTGGTGAGACATCTGGATGCATGTGAAACAATGGGCAATGCGACAGCTATTTGCTCAGATAAGACGGGAACATTGACTATGAACAGAATGACAGTGGTCCAAGCCTACATCAATGAAAAACATTATAAAAAAATTCCAGAACCAGAAGCTATTCCAGAGAAAACTATGGCTTATCTTGTGACAGGAATTTCTGTTAATTGTGCTTATACTTCCAAAATACTGGTAAGTGGATTTCTTCATTCCAATCAAGATAACTTAATAACTTCCTCAAAACATGCAAATTGTCTGATGGCCAAAGGCAGTTCCAGTGTAAATGTGTGGCACAGTGCAGGGTAAGGTATTTTGCACCTCCTGTAAATTGCTCAATCATTCATTTGAAACTCTCTGGGAAAAAAATTAGCTTATTTCAATTAGAACTGATAATTCAGAGATAAAATCTCAAGATATTTTCCTTTCAAGTTCACAATTGTTCTGCTTTTATAAGTGGGGCTGTTTACCCCTCTTGAAGAGTGTCTTGGCTGGATTTTAGCACTACTTAAAAATAAACATTAAACAATTAATATTTAAGAGTAGTACATTAAATAAAATACAATGAAAAAATTTAACTACTACAGGTAAGGAATTTAATGGATTTTTATTCCAGATACTGCTGTATAAGTTTGTAAGCTTTAGAATTGTAACATATTTGCCAAAATCTTGTTTAAAACGAAAGACTAATGGACTGTTACACATTTTAAATGGTGGATTATTTAGGATTTTGTGCACATTATTTTCTAAAACTTAAAATATAGCTTCCTTGCTTTAAGTATTCCAACATGTTGTATGACTTCCATTCTTTAGGAGTAGGATTTAGTAAATGAATTAGCATTTCAAGACTTTGTAGAAGCTTCTGCTTTGTACACAAACCGCAGTGAAAACTCAGTTCAAAAGCTACTTATCAGCCAATAAAAATGGTATGTCTACAAAATTTCACTTGAGACATCACATAAAGTTTGACAGCACTGATTTCTCTGAAGCAAGGTGGAAATACCATAATGAGTTACAGCAGGCAAGGACTTTCACAGTCTGTTTTCTAAATCTCTTTTTATATCAAGAAAAAAGTAGCTGTATGTAAACCGACCAAGTCCCTTATTACTACAGTTTTAACTGAATTACATCCACTGCAGTAGAGTTAGTCTGCTTTACAGAATCAGAGAGGGCTGAAGGAGACGCCTTGTGAGAACCTCTGATCCACTCCTGATCAAAGCAGGGTCAGCCAGAGCACATTGAGATCCTTAAACCCTAAGTGGGTGCTCTGAGCAGAGGATGAAGACTTTGCAACCTTTGGGCAGCCTGATCAAGTATTTGATCACCCTTAGAGTAAAAGATGTTTCCTTATCTTAAAATGGAGTTTCAAAAGCTTCAGTTTGTATGCATTGCCTGTTGTCCTCTCACTGGGTGCCACTAGGAAGTCTGGCTAAAGAGTCCTTACCCTTGTTCCAAGCACCTGCATATTCTGGCATTTAATACACACCAAAAATAGCATAAAAGTTCTAAAGCCAACTCTTTGGAAAACTTAAGAAATTACTGAAAAAATCCCAAGAATATTAATATGAAATAAAAGACTCCTAATAAAATATATTAAATCTGTGGTAAAAAAGCTTATAGTAAGTTACCCCAAAGATAAAAAAGATCCTATACTCTAGGAATAATCCAACCTTTCTTCTTCACCTTACCCAAGTAAAAAGTAATTTATTAAAAGCACCCCTTTATAAAACATTAAATTAAAAAAAAAGCAAAACAAACTCTTCCCATAGGAAAAAAGAGTCAAAGGGGGGGAGAAAAAAATAGCCAAAAAAAATTTAAAAAAAAAAATAAATTATAGTCCAAGAACTTGAGCCCATGACGAAAGTTAAAAATACAAAACTCCCATCTATAATTAAACTTCAAACTATAGTAAAAATTGTGTCAAATCACACACCAAATGCCCTTAAATTATTAGCCAAACAACATTCCCAAATGTGAGCCTATGTGTAACAAAACCACATAGCTTTAGACTATCTATTAGCTAAAAAAAGAAGTGTATGTAAAAAATTCAACAAGTCTAAGTGTTGCATAAAATTAATAATTATAGAGAAACCATCAGAGGTCTGGCAGCTAAAATAAAAGTAGCCCATATATACCAATGCAAAAGTGAAACTCTATCCTCCAAGCCTCCTAGTAAAATCAATTATTTAGAAAAAGAGCTTAGTAAAAAAAAGTACCATTCTTCATCCTGTACTCCATCGCTAGAGTTATGTTTTTACACTATCCAATACCCTGCTTCATTCGATTAATACATTCTGTAGTACAAGGCATGCAAATAACAACCTTGCCCACAAATCCAAAACTTGCAATAAAAAGAGGTGGCCAAAACTCTAAAACATCAAAAATATTAACAGTAAAACAAAACAAAACAAAAAAACCACCCAAAAACATAACCTATTGAATGTACTATAAGATATCCCCCCAAAAAATAAAATAATTTAAACTAATAAAAAAATTTAAAATTCCTAAAAATGTTTTCTTTTTTTAAATTGTTTTTGTTGTTCTATTTTAATAATAATTTGTCACTAAAAAGTGTGAGGAGCACTCTGAGTGTAAGAAAAAAACTAAAACAACTACAGAGTAAAAGTAGCTATCTACAATAATCCACTAAGAACATCTTGCTCAAAAAAGACACAAAAGACTAATCAATCAAAGCACGAAATAATATGTTCAGATAGAAGGGGAGAGACTATTATGTGTTATGTCTATATAAAATAATTCATGCTTAGAAATTAAAAAAATAAAAAATTAAGAACTCACAAGCAACTAGCAAAAAAATCTAATTTGCCACTATAAGAGGATGGGCGTCTCCAAAAAAGAGCTACGAATTTACAACAACAAAAAAGCTGCAGCCAACAATAATAAGCCATCAGCCGTAGTGAGCCAAATTACACCTAAATGATTATTACCAAATATACATCTAAAACACAATGCCCAGAGTCATCAAAAGTGTGCATCCCAATACCAGCATCTTGAACATCTAATCAATCCCTTGCCCCTGCCCAAAAAGCCATCTCAAAAAAACAAAATCCCAAAATAAAATGCGTGAATGTGCCATCTAAACAAAAGGATACAAAGAAACCCTACCTTAGAGAAAATAAACGATATACAAAGTGCACCTTCAGTGGCAAAATTTGTAAACAAGGCGGGTCTGGTGCGATAGAAGCCAGTCTGAGGTTCACCCAGCTCCGATCCCAGGATCGGAGGTGTCCTATTTATTATAGCTTTTCCAAAATCGCTGTTACGTGAAATAAATTTTATTTTTAATAATCAGTCAAACTATTTCATTTATAACATCGTCTTCTGACTGAACAGTCCCAGCCCCTTCAGCTCATCCTCATCTGTCAGGTGCTTGAGTCTCTGTATTATCTGTGTGTGCCATGGATGCACTTACTCCTGGATATTGGTATCTCTCATACTGGGGCACCCAGAACTCAATGTCTTAAACTGCACATTCAAATGAACGTTTTGAAAGTGCAAGTATTCAGTACAGTCAAATTCAAAATCTTGCAACTCTGAACAATGAAAATGGACCAGTAACTTATGATTAATGTAGTTCAGCTCTAGCCACCTGAGACAGTCAGATTGAGTACGTGCTTCTCCCTGTTTTGCTGCAAAAAACATTGCAGTGTTATAGGTATATAAGCTCAAATATTTAAGAGAAATACTTCTTTACTTTTGGGACTAATATGTGCATATCCCACATTATTGAGATAAGACTTTTTCTGGTATTAAAGGATTGGAAACTTGTTTCTGAACTCTTTTCAGTTAAATAGGCCACGGCCTGGAAAAAAGAACTTGTAGTGAGACTTAAGAAGCTTAAAGACTTAGTTTGTTCAAAAGAAGGCTAACAGGTGATGTGGTCATCATCTAAGTCATTGAAGAATTATTACAGAGGAGGATACTTGAATTTAGCAGAAATAATGCCATTTAGCTTGCTAAAGTGAGTACATGTGAACTTATCTGTACTTTTAAAATCCAAAATAATTGTTCAGGGTCTACAGTCAGTTGATCAGATAAATATTTCAAGTAATGGAAAATGTCTTTTAGAAAGGTCATGTTGGGATTGATACAAACTTAATGAGTGATTTCTGAAGGATTAAAAGATCCTCAATAGGTACAGAAGTTACTTTAAAAAAGCAGCAGTATGTCTTTGGATCATGACTAATAGGAATTTATAAAGTAATTACTGAAAAAAGGAAACCTCCCCATCCGAGAACTAAGTTTGTCCTTCCTTGTCTTCTAAGTGCTGTGCTTCGGTGGTTTATAAGTTAACCTAATCAGTGATGATCCTTGTTCTTCTTGCAGCCTCCTGAAAAAGAAGGTGGCCTACCACGCCATGTTGGAAATAAAACTGAATGTGCCTTGCTGGGATTGCTCTTGGATTTAAAACGTGATTATCAGGACGTAAGAAATGAGATACCAGAAGAGGATTTGTACAAAGTGTACACCTTCAACTCTGTTAGAAAATCGATGAGTACTGTGTTAAAAAATTCTGATGGCAGTTTCCGGATATTCAGTAAAGGTGCCTCTGAGATAGTTCTTAAAAAGTAAGAGCAACTACTATTGCGATTCAGCACTTAAGTTTAGCTAAATGTTGTGATAGGTGGGGAGACTGAAATGCTAGCAACATTGTGACATTGTCTGTGAAATACTTGTCTTTCTAATCACAGTCCTATACCCTTGTGACTGCAGCTTCACAGCTTGTCTCCTTCACTTGTTTGACTTTCCACAGCAAGACGGGCCATTAGCACTTTGGTTACTTTGCATCAAGCACCTCAGCCCTACCCCTCAAAACAAGAAATCAAAAGAAAGAGATGGTTGTCATGCTTTAGTTATTTAGCAAACTATTTTACTTTTAGGTGTGGTTGATCAAAATACTCACCTGCCTTCTAATAAAATCCCATCAATTGGTATGCCTAAATTCCAGGAAGGGCTTGTACCTTTGAAAAGTGATTTCTTTTAGCAGCATATTACTGCTTAGACTGTGCAACTTTCTGTTCAAGCTGATCATTTTAGCAGGAGGTTGAATTTGAATGTTTGAGCAACTTGAGGGGTTTTAATGTGACAAAGCAGTTGTTTCCCTCTCCATCTGCCCACCTATAAAGGATTTATTAGAATGAGATTAGACTTAGTGAGTGATTAGGCAGCCCTGGTACAAACCTTTAGAGGTGTGAAGTCAGCTGTGGTAACTCCTAACTAGGTGAGGAGAGACGTCAAACATGTATGCATCATGTTCTCTAGGAACAGCCCTTGGTAGCCAGGCCAGTTTTGGTTCGAATGTCACACTGTTTCTAGTCTGAATAGCACACAGATTATATTCATCAGTTAATTTTACTTTTTTTGCTTGTTAATAATTCCCCAATATGAACTCTTCCTTCTCCTCAACTTTTGTGCTGAGAACAAAATGTCAATCTTTGGAGGACTCTTGTTGCTCCTGATATGGAACTTAAAATCGGCACTTTTTTTTGCGTAGATTTTAAAGCCAAACCTTATCAATGGATAGATGTGCCTATATTCACATTACTTCTGTCTTCTGAAGTATTTTGTAGCTTATAATATTGCACAACTGACCTGTAGAAGTCGCTAGAACTCAGTCGTCCCAGATTCATGTGGTCCACTTGGCTTAGTAACAGAAATAAGAAAACAAATAATAAGGGCATTTGGCAAAGACCAAGAAAACTTAGACTGATTTGGATATTATAGGAATAATGTGCAAAAAGGAAACTGCTTCAGAGTATGCACTGAATAGGACAAAGATTTAGCCATCATAAACTCCTTCCTATGCAGCACTTGTAATCTGGTTTGTCACTTGTGCTGCTCCTTCTATATTATAACATATGTAACTGCACTTGAATACTGAAACTTAAACATGAACATTTATAAGACACAAGTGAGTCACTAGTAAGTGTAGAAATGCAGAAACTTTTGCAAGTGGAGCACTTTTTTCTTATCATTAAATCAAATATTTGAAGTGAGTTTCAGTTTGCATAGAACTTATGTGTATTTAGTCATTTTAGAATGTTTGAATTTGTCACCAGCCTTATGATTACAGCTAACACTAGATACCCTTAATGATTGCTGACATTTGAACAGATAAGTAAAATCAGAAAATTCACATAGACTTCAAATTTCAAATTCATTATGATACGAATTCTGAAGATCTAAGGGACTGCTTCATTTTAATTTTCTGTATGAAGTGGAAACTTTTAGGGAATTCCCTAAAGCCTTGGACTATACACTTAACTGTAACACTTGTCATCTTTGCAGGTCTACAAGGTCTGAACTTAATATTAAATCAAAGTAGTCAATTCCTTTATTTTTTCTGGTGGTGTATTGATACTAATTTGTAAAAATAATGCATAATGGTGTTACTTTATGGCAAAACTTTGTGTTGAACAAATGAGCAAGATTAAATTCCTTGTTCAAAATCATTGGTAATGTTATGTTCATGGCGTCAGTATTGGTAAATTATATGCTGTCTGTGAAAGTAGTGGTATCTTTGGCATGAAGAAATATAACTAAGAGAGCATGTATTGAAATGCTAGACTGCATAGTGGTGAATCTAGTCTCCTATACAAACATTTTAATCAGTTTCAATATTTGTTTTTAATTTAATGTTTCACATTGCCCTACATACCAGATACTCTCTGAATTCTCTGCATTTACATTTAGATTAGGGGGGAAGGGCTGCAAACTTTGTATTTAAGGGTAGCAGTACTTGAATTTGCTCATAGTGCTGTAAGTTTTGTGCTTGCAGCTCTTCAAGCAGCACATGCGTGTTCTGAAAGTGTACTTAGTTCTGAGACTGTATGGCTGTTAACAAGGTGAGATTATTTTGTTGAGCTTGAAACTGGATTGGCTGACTCAACCAGTGCAGATACCAATCTGTTTACATACAATGGAGAAATGGATACTGCTGGGAGGTAGCTGATGTTTGTATGGGAAATTCATCGGGCAGTACTTTCATCCTAGGATGACTGGCTCAGTTAACTTTCTACAGAAAATATGTTTAGCAACAAAGGAATAAAGTGCATTGGGAGAAGATTACCTTAGAGATAGAACTACTGGCTTTTTCTGCTGGTGTGTGTGAGTCTAGCGAGAACAGAGCTTACTTCTCTATTACAATTTATTGCAGTTGACTAATAAGCCAAAGAGTGGATTGAACTTCTGGTTAAAATTTAAACCTTTCTTTCCAGGTGCTTCAAAATACTGAGTGCTAATGGAGAACCAAAGGTGTTTAGACCTAGGGACCGCGATGATATTGTGAAAACTGTGATTGAGCCAATGGCTTCTGAAGGTCTCAGAACCATCTGCCTGGCATTCAGAGACTTCCCAGCAGGGGAGCCTGAGCCAGAATGGGACAATGAAAATGATATCGTTACTGGTCTGACATGCATTGCTGTTGTTGGGATTGAAGATCCTGTGAGACCTGAGGTAGGGTTATCAGCTAAGCGGCAGTGGTTCTGTTACACGGGATTCATGGTTTTCATCATGCAGAGTACAAGAAACTGAACTGCTATTGTATGCCTTAAGCATAGTTAATAAATGAAAATCTAATTTCTTGAAGGGAAAGTTAATGGAGCTATAAAAGCAGATTAAAACTACTTAATGTCACTTACGCTGTGCTCTACTGAAGCTCTGCACAAACTAATAACTTAAGGTACTTACTGTGCAGAATCTCAGCAAATGAACAACTTGTTATTTTTTTACCACTTGGAGTATTGGGACTTTTGATTTGGGTAAGATTTGTTGCGCTTGTTACCAGCTTCTGATGGGGAATGAAGGAGAGAGGTGAGCTTGTCACCTGAGAACTGAAGGCAGGGAGTCTGGCTTGTGGTTGGGTTGTAAGGTTTTTCAATTGTGAAAACTTTTATGCCACATGCATGTGGAAATTTGAGCTGATGTGCACTATTGTCACTTCATCGTAAAAGTTATGGCTGAAGTAGTGGAGTATGAGCTGTAGTTTATTTACCATAATCATAAATACAATGCTAGTACTCAGTACAGCCTAATATGTCACAAGATTTTTTGTGGTATTTTTGAATACTGCAGTATTTGAAAAATTGCAGGAGGGAGAACAGACATAGCAGTGGCACAAAGCCTCCTGCCAGAATTGCAATTTGTTTGGTTTTTAGAAAAAGAATTGTGTTACCCTACTTAATTTTTTTAATGTTTCATGACTATAGACTTCATTTTAAAATAACAGTTATCTTATACTGAGCCATAAACATTCCTTTCATTCACATGTCTAGATTTATTTAACTAATGTACAGTCTCTGAGCCTGTGGGGTTTTTTTTCTGGCTTACAGGTACCTGATGCAATAAAAAAGTGTCAACGTGCAGGCATAACTGTACGTATGGTCACTGGTGATAACATTAACACTGCTCGTGCTATTGCATTGAAATGTGGTATTCTGAATCCCGGTGAAGACTTCCTCTGTTTAGAGGGCAAAGACTTTAACAGGAGGATACGCAATGAAAAAGGAGAGGTAAGTATACTGACTGGCTCATCAAGCAGATCAACAGATACTGTAAGTCTCCTCTGTGTGTAAAATGTAACCAATGCTCTTTCTGCAGATAGAGCAAGAGCGAATAGATAAAATTTGGCCAAAGCTTCGTGTTCTCGCAAGATCTTCTCCTACTGACAAACACACTCTAGTAAAAGGTAGGTAAAAATTCTCTGAGTTTCTAAGTAAAGCTAGACGTTTTTTTCCCCCATGCTTCTAGGAAAAAAAAATAGGACTGACCAATGAGAAATATCTATGAAGTTGTTTCCAACTGATTTTTTTCCTTTCTGCTTGAGAAATGGAGCCAATGAGAACTTTTTTTGGTGACTCTTTTTTGTTTGTTTGTTCTTTTTTTTGTTTTATGACTGATAAAGACAAAAACTGGGTTTCTCTTTCAGGTGAAGTCTCTGCTGTTTTGTTAATTTAGAACTGTAACACTTGTATGTAATTTTATTTTAGGTATAATTGACAGCACTGTCTTTGACCAGAGGCAAGTTGTAGCTGTAACTGGTGATGGTACCAACGATGGTCCAGCTTTGAAGAAGGCAGATGTTGGATTTGCTATGGTAGGATTTATTTTTTTTAATTCTTCAGTATTTTATCAATATCTTATCAAATCACTTAAGATTAAAGAACTTCCTTTTATGAGCCTAGTGTACAACTATGTTAGTGAAGTTCACATTCCAACGTAACTGTAGGTTTTTTTGTTTTGTTTTCTTTTTTAATTTGATGTAAAATGTCCTTGTGGCATTCACCATTGAATAAAACTTTAAAAATGCAAATTGCCAATTACTTGCAAATTAAAAATCTTTTACACAAAGCTTGTTGCACAGTACTGGAACAGAATACTGAAGATTTCTGAAACGTTTCAACATAAAGTGACTTTAAGCTGTAAATAGCATAATATTTGTTGATTTTGAGTAAAGCTTATATGTGATATGGAACAAGGTTAATCATCTGTTTCCCATTCACGGATACATAGTAACTGGGAGACTATAATGGAAGAGACTGCCAGATGATGAGCAAAATGGATTTGGAGGCCTTATCTTGTGCATCTGAAGTACAACTGAAGCAAGAGCATTTTATGATAGTGTAGGATCTGCGCTTGTCTGGATGATTTGTTAGATTACGTGGCTTTCTCAGCTACCCTTTTGTGTGCCTGCCAAACAATGTCTTGGCTTTTAAGTGCTTATACTGCATAGACTCATACCTTAAGTATGTGGGTTTCAGCTTTCTTTCAAGACACAGAGTAAGACGGAGTCCTCAAGCTTCCTTTTGCCACAGAATTCCTCCTCAATCTTTATTGTGAGAGGTATGCTTTGATCATGGGAGATCACTATGGTCTTAAAACTATTGAAGAGAAAGAAAAAAAATGAAGACCACACTCTTCCTATATCACATGCAGAAGAAGAAACACTGAGATTCTACTCCTGAGAGAAAAAATGAGAGATTTCACATAATAGCTTTTTTCAAAAATGTAACTTAAAAATTTGACAGCTATGTTTAAAATGTTTTCTAGACTGTAACAGTCTTGTCATAACAAGTATCTTTGTTCTCCTATGGTACAGCTGCTGTAGTTGCCACTGTCAGGGGCAGATTTGTTTATCTGTTTTGAATATTTCCTGCAGTTGCTTCCTCTGTTCATCTGTGTAAGGATCTCTCTTTTCTAACTGCCTTCCTAAATAGTGCTTAAAATATATCCTATGATATCTGAAGGTACCTTGTAAGGTGTACACATAGCTGTGCAGGTGACTCATTTCCTTGACAAAATAATAAATCAAGAATAAGGATCATTAAATTTGCTATTGAGTTAATGGGTTTGGAATGCCAAAAGAAAAAGACAGGTTTTTGCAGTAGGTGTCCTCAGGCATCATTACACAAAATGCAGCTGTTTGGGTACTGTAGGAGACTAGAGGTGCTTAAAATTTAAGAATGTCATGTTGCTTTGCAATGCATATGCAATGACATTGCATATTCTACTGTTCAATGCTAATGCCCTTCTGCAAAAGGTTTTTGGTAATGTTTATCATCCTACTGTGTCGCAAGCACATGTGTTGTTTGCTGCTGGAATCCATACAACAAAATAACTAGAACAGAGCTTGAACTGTAGCAGTGCACCATCTGGTGGCCTTCGGCTTGAACAGGGTTCAGTAACATTTCTTTGGAGAATGTAACGTGTCTTTACTGTCAGCTCTCAAATTTATATTAAGGTCTTTATTTTAAAGAGAGCATTACTTGGTTTTCATTTTCCCAAGCTTGAGCAGAACTTTCAAGTAGAACTTGTTCCAATAGGCCGTTTGATGCTTACATTAAAGGAGTCCTTCAGACACAGTGCATCCAAGTGAATGCTGACCAAAGACATAATAGCTTTTGTCATAAAAAGTCAGTGCATGCTGTTATATTTAATAATGTTTTTCTTTTTCTATCAGGGTATTGCTGGAACAGACGTAGCTAAAGAAGCTTCTGATATTATCCTTACAGACGACAACTTCACCAGTATTGTTAAAGCAGTTATGTGGGGACGAAATGTCTATGACAGCATCTCCAAATTTCTTCAGTTCCAGCTTACTGTCAATGTAGTAGCAGTAATTGTTGCTTTTACAGGAGCATGCATAACACAAGTAGGTACCAGTGGGGGATTGTTTCAGCTAATAAAGATTGAAAAAGTCATGATTGATCAATTCTTGAGTTCAAACTTTCACTTAAATAGTAGTCCAAAGAACATAATGCTCTTCAGAACATGCCAATATTGATATGATAAATGTCTTTAATAGCTGTAATTTCTGCACTTCAATTGGAGGCTTTATGTATCTATCTTTATAGGATTCTCCACTTAAAGCCGTGCAGATGCTGTGGGTAAATCTCATAATGGACACATTAGCTTCTCTTGCCCTGGCAACAGAACCACCCACTGAAGCTCTTCTGTTGCGGAAGCCTTATGGTAGAAACAAACCTTTGATTTCTCGTACAATGATGAAGAACATTTTGGGTCATGCATTCTACCAGCTTGTAGTGGTCTTCACTCTCCTGTTTGCTGGTAAGAATACTGAGGCTTTACAAAGTTATTCTGAATGTTGTGTAGATGTGTGTTTTTAAAGCTACTTTTTTTGCTGTAGTGTGTGTGTAAAGACACTAATTAAGCTGTTCATAAATGCCTTTTATATACAGGTGAGAAAATTTTTGATATCGATAGTGGAAGAAATGCACCCCTGCATGCTCCTCCTTCAGAGCATTACACTATAGTATTTAATACATTTGTGATGATGCAGCTTTTTAATGAAATTAATGCCCGAAAGATTCATGGTGAAAGAAATGTTTTTGAAGGAATCTTTAACAACGCTATCTTCTGTTCTATTGTGCTGGGGACATTTGTTGTTCAGGTAAGTAGGTTTTTGGAGGGTGAATGGGGAAATGCATTTAGTGCACTGATGTACTTGCTTACCTTGGAAATGCCAATCAACTACTGCTACAAATCTAATTTCTGTAATGTGGAAAACCTTCAGGGTCAAGCACATAGTAAATTGTTAGTTCAGCGTGATGGAGTTTTCAGGTAAGACCTCTTTGAAATTGGTAATGCTGGGATGGTGTATTTGTAGTTACCTTTTGAATTTTCTAGTTCTTCAGTTTTATCTTAGTGTTCTAGTCTCTTGGCAAAATATGAAGAAGTTATACCTGTCATCTATCCATTCACCCCTTGCCCCTAAATCTTATAATATCCGCCTGTGTATCTGAATCAGAGTCCATTTAAACAGTTATAGAAAAGGTACAACTTCTTTTATTTTCTTAATGAGATTAGGACATGAATGAACTTTAGAAATTTAAATATCAGTTTTTACCTTACTAGTGCAGGAATCCGTACATAAACCTACTGGTATATATTGTAGAGGTGCTGTTTTAAGTGAAAAAACACTGATGTTTAGGGGCCTTCTGTTGGGGCACAGAGGGGAATTCATAAAAGCTAATTATTTAACTCAGTACATGCTACCAAAGGAAATAAAATGATTTTCAGTTGATTGGGTTCACATGCTGGTGTTGAGAAAAACCAATTTAAAATTGAATCTACAGAAAAGAATTTACAAGAAATATTTTCACCCTCTGAATAGCCTTCACTTTAATTAGTCAGAAGAAATAACAAATCAGTATAATACTTAATTACAGAACCCATTTTCATTTTGGATCAGGTTATTTGGGATATATAACCTATATATTAAGCTTCTCCTTAGGCTTGATAATTCATGAAGTTGATGGCAGTCATACCAGTTCAAGCATTGGAAATTTATGCACCTCTGCTTCACGTTAAGTCAGGGACCTTACTTTCTTAGGTTTAGATTTTTATAGATGACACTTTTTCAGAAAGCTGCTCTTATTTTTAGGGTTACATGCAGCAGGTTGACGGTTGTGCAACAAAGCCAAACATTTAAAAATTACTCCTGACTGCTGCTGTTCCCTTTATAAATTTGGCAGACTGAATGACGTCTCAACTCCTGGTTTGTCATCTCAGTATTTTACTCTGAGTTAATAACAGAAGATACACTTTTCTTTTTCAGCTGTCAGGAGTCCTACTTAATGGTCAATACTGTCACCTTTTCATGCCTGCCCTGCTACTTTGAATTGTTGATTGTCCAGGGCAGACTTTAAAGTATATAATTCCTATGCAGAGATACTTTGCTCATTAGGGCCCATACAGCTTGTTGTAACAGCTAAGGCAGTAGGAGCTCATTTACTTTAGCTTTTGAGATCTCTGCCCCCTTCCCCCAAGATTTACTACATGTGATTTGTCTGATATTTAACACTGATGTGATACATAGTAATAGCCTGTAGAATTATTTCATGTCTTACGGATCTATGAATTCTATTAATACAAGTTTATGAATCTTGGACTTGGTTCCAAGTTGTGTGTTCATAGCAAAAGTAATCACTGTACATTTGTAGCATCAAATACATGCTGTAATCATGAAATTAGGGGAAAAAAACTACAAGCAAATTTGAGGAGTCAACAAGTTTTTATGAGTGTGACATTTGAAGAATAAATGGGTAGTTCTTGAAATACTGAAAAGCAGAAGAATATGGCTTAAGTTTGGAAACTTGCTCAAACTGCTGAGACCGTGAAAGAATATGCTTAATAAGATGGGACATCCCATGTTCTCTTGCAGAGCTGTCTGTTGTGATCTTAAAGCATTAGGGATTTTCTAGTAACAGGTCACCGATACATGTTTAATTATGTTTTCCTTCACAGATAATTATTGTGCAGTTTGGTGGAAAGCCTTTCAGTTGCTCAGAACTCTCAGTTGAACAGTGGCTGTGGTCCATTTTCCTGGGCATGGGCACACTACTTTGGGGCCAGGTAAACTAGGAATTTTCAAAATGCCAAATATCTACTTGCAACAGTGTACTTTAAATGGAAAAAAAAAAAAGAACCCACTGTCTTTAGCATTCAGATCTTTCAAGTGGACTATATGAATATATAGAGACTAAAAATAAATATTAATTAAAATTTATTTGTTCAGTAGCTAGAAAGTTCTTAGTTGAATATTCCTTCCTCAGAGTGGGTCAATTATTTACATTTCATAACTAGATGCTGTGGCTGATTTCTTTAGCAATTTTTAGCTAGAAGCAGCTGTAGTTACCTTTTAAATATGAAATTATATCTTCAGCCAGATATGAGCACCAGAAAATTTGGTAAGAATACAAGATGCAATGAACCTGCTAATGTTAAAATATATTTAACTTGGTGCTTAATAGTTTTCTTGAAAAATCAGAATTGCTAAACTTGACAGTATTTTCTTGTTTTAAAAACTTCCTGGAATAGCAAGAAATGCAGCAAAACTCAAACCAATTTTCTCTTTAATCTTCATTTGCAGAATTGTGACATAATTGAAAAGTCTTCCTACCTATTTAACCATTACATTTGGACTTTTATTTCCTTTCCCCTCCCCCCAGAGTGTCATTACTATTGCATGCACAACAGTGCTTGTAAGCAGCAAGCTTATTTACGTGAAACTTTAGAGCTACAGAGTTTTCTATTATTTAATGACATAGTTGTCTAAACTTTTCATACCACATGAAGAGTTTTCCATTACAGTTTCTTTCCTTCCATTAGAGTAAAAGACACTTCATGTTTCACCATAAAATTGGTAGGATGAATTTTAGTTGCAAATACATACATAGACATATATTCTGGTAGTGACTAAGCTTTTTAACAAGGTTCTCTGGAAAATTAATTATTTAAAAAAAAATCAAATAGAGTCACTCTGAGGTTTAAAAGTATCCTAGAAGAGAATTGAGATGGGTTGAAATACCTTTGACCCAATGTGTCTTGCAAGGGCAAAGCTTTCCTGCTGCAGTTCATGCTGTTCTAGCATCTCATTAAAGTCAAAGAGCTTTAATTTTCTGAGAATAATAGAAACTGAAGTGTGAGCTGGGAGCATTCATAGTAGCAGTTTCAGCATAAAGAGCTGTTTATCTTGCTTTTGGAGCAGACTTTTTTCCTCTGCAGCTGCAGAAATGGTCTTCTAGGTTTATGATGGTCAAGGAAAGCAATCTTGGAATTGATCTGGATCTGCTAGATATAATGTACTAAAAGATGACTCCCATTAACCACATGTTGCTTTTGTTTAATTTAAGATATATAAACTGCTATACACCAAATAGCAAAGTAACAGTTTGAGATACATACAATTTCAGAAACGTCACTGACCTTGCAAATGGATCGGTATCTCCCAGGTCACAAATGAATGAATGTGTCTTCTGTATTTCTGAATTAATTCTGGTTACTTTAGGTGATGGAGATCCCACTTGAGGTGACACATCATGCTCATCAAACTGATGAAACTCTAAAAGATCTAGATACAAGTACAATCTACAGGATTAATGGCTTTTGTAGCTTCAGTACTGCTTCTTCCTGGCATTGTCAAGTAATGTTAATGTGGAATTCTTTGTCCCTGGCAAGGCTGTTTTGTAGTCCAAGTTTATTTTCGCACCTTGGTTGAGGTAGTAAGTAT
Organism: Zosterops lateralis; assembly: GCF_965231275.1. Classification (NCBI taxonomy): domain Eukaryota; kingdom Metazoa; phylum Chordata; class Aves; order Passeriformes; family Zosteropidae; genus Zosterops; species Zosterops lateralis. Next base: position 31,249,089 of record NC_139765.1, read on the forward strand.
ACTCACAGCTTTGCAGCTATTCAGCTGGAGTGATTGTTTTGCATTAATGCGCTCATCCAGTCTGTGTAATTTAGTTTTTTCAGCTTTGCTAATTGTATGCAGGATATCTGTTAAACCGTAAGACTGCTATTACTCTATTTTTGTTGTTTAAAAAAGAATAATCCTGATTTATATATTTCATCCACTGTTAGTTGATTTCAACAATTCCAACCAGCCGACTGAAATTCCTCAAAGAAGCTGGTCATGGAACACAAAAGGAAGAGATTCCCGAAGAAGAACTAGCAGAAGATGTAGAGGAAATTGATCATGCTGAGAGAGAATTGCGTCGTGGTCAGATCTTGTGGTTTAGGGGCCTAAACAGGATACAAACTCAGGTATGGTCTTGAAAAAGGTAGGATGCAGTGGGTGTTATGAGGGAAATCTCTCCATTTTTGACTAAGGTGGCTGTTCTAACTGGTATGACTGAGACTATCAAAAGGGGGTATGGATGGATGGATGTGTAATCCTTCAGGGTCCTCTTATTTTCTTCAGCTTTAAATGCAACTCTTGCCTGTGTATCTGCTCTGTTTTTAAAAAGTGCCTTTTTTTCTTTACTTTTTGTGTGTTGTAGATGGGATGGTCCTTTCTCTTGTTCTCTCTCTCTCTTGCTGAGCAAGCTGTCACAATCTCTGATTCCTTGCAGATGGATGTAGTGAATGCTTTCCAGAGTGGAAGTACCATTCAGGGGGCTCTAAGGCGGCAACCCTCCATCGCCAGCCAGCACCATGATGTAACAAATATTTCTACCCCTACACATGTAGTGTTTTCCTCTACTACTGCTTCTACTACTGTGGGGTGTGAGTGTGTGTTCCTAAAGTGCATGAAATTAACATTTCCTAATTCACGTACCTAACGTTTCTCATTTTCTCCTTAGTACTTAAAAATCATCGTTCAGGCTTTTATAGAGCTCTTCCACAAAGTGGAGTCCTCAAGACTTTTTTTTCTTAGAGGGCTGAGAACAGGTGGAACAGTTTCAACAAAAGACTTTATTGCGAAAGCTGTGAGCCTGCACATCCTGTGCCTTCATCCATTCGTGTACAGAGGAATTTTAAGATAAAAAGGGAAAACTGTTGTAAATTTTCGAGTATATGCCTCTTAGGGTGACTTGCATTGAATAAGTGAATTAACTGTATAATCATGGACCCAGGACAACAAAAACAGATCTCTTGCACTTCAGCACAAACAGTATTTAAGTATGCAAACTGATTTGGAAGCAAACGGTATGTTGGAGATATGAATGTAGTTAGAACATGGAGCACTAAATACATTTTCTTTGTAGCCTGTAAGGAACTTTATGAATCTCCGCTTTCATTGGATGTTATTTACTGAATAACAATTTTTTCAACATCAGGATTCAGGTGGCGAAACAAGGCTTCTAAAATGCATACAAGTGAGAAGAATATGAATTAGCTAATATAAAAAGGAAAAAAGTTTTAAGCATTAAATGGCAAATCTTTCATTCAAATCCGAAGGGTTCTTTTTTCCTCTCTAGGTTCTTCGGTGAGCAGTTAATAAGCCATCAGTGAAAGTGAAGTTTGTCTCACCTCAATTCTACCCTCTCTATATTATGCTCTTAAGTGGCATTTCAGTTTCAGCCTTCTTCTCTGTAGAGGCTGGAGATGTATTTACTCTTGGATTTAGGCCTAAGCTCTGGCACCAGAAGATGCATAGTAGTTGTAGTCAAATAGTGATAGCAAATATTTTTGTTCAGAGTTTTACATCTTAAAACATGTTTAACTTTCTTTAACTTCCTAGAGACGGGTTCAATAATTGTTTTTTTTAAATAACTCTGAGAGGGCTTCTTCTCCCCCTTCCCTTCCCTGCTTAAACTTTCAGATTACCAGATGGATGAAGACCCTTAATTTCAGGAGCTGTCTTAAGTGAAATGGTCTCTTCAGAATTTTTTTTTTTAATTAAATTATTTTTTATTTTTGGACTTGGCCAGAATTCGTGTGTGAGCTTGAACAAGTATTGACCCCTGTATTTGTTCTCCAGTGGCGAGACAAGTATTTCTCTACCTTGCAGTTGTACTGAGAAGCTCAGCGCAGAAATTTGCATGCCTCAAGAACACAAAATGAAAAGTAGATTTAACACTTAAAGATGCACAGGATTGCATCTCCTAGTTAAAATGCTAATTAGTAACCTGTATCCCTAACTACACTCCAGAACATTAATTAGACATTCAGAATTCTCTAGAGAGCAATGTCATTCCATGCTGCTATTTGAGCAGAATCTACTGGGCACTGCAGCATCTCATTGCATCAAATGACCAATGCAGATACAGAGCTACCATTGCAGAGAGCTAGTTCTTTATCCTAACTATTACAGCCTCCTGCTACACCCTCTAGAAGAAAAACTTTTGAGAACTAATGTAGATTAATAGGAAGCACATGTGCTATTGTCTCTTTTTTGGAGCAGCCTGTTGAAAAATAATTCCTATGAAGCAAGGTTGCAACCCTTAAGCAGCCATCTGGTTAGGAAGATTTGGAGTGCCAACTGCATTCCTTGCTATTCTGGTACTAATACGAGGAAGGCCTGATGACAGTATGAATTACACTTAACAAATTGTCTTGTTTGCACCTCACTTACATGATTTATTTATAGTTATCCCTCTAGTTTAATTAAGTGGTTGAAAATAGAGCCTTCAAAACACTAGATTTTCCCTTTTAAAGTGCTGAAAGTTTGATTCCTGTCTTTGTGGCTGGATTCTAAGGGTCCTGGGCTTGCTGTAGTGTCTAGTCCAGTTGTGTCGTATGCATTCTGCGTGGGAACCAAGCCTTTATTGTGGGTATGCATATAATCTGTGATAATTGCAGCTGTCCTCTTAAACCAGAATTGTTTTTCATTGCTGCTGATGTTCTAAATTCTCATCTGTAAGTAATGAAAAACAGTCCCATGAGACATTCATATTTTATTTTGCCACATAAATGGCACAGTGGGATGCATCATGACAAATAAAGTCATTGCAAACTTCCAGTCTGGCATTGTCACTGCTAATTTTCTTGGTAAGTGCCAAGACAGTTGGGGCAGCTGGCTGGACTTGTTTAAACCTTGTATAACACGCCAACTCCCTGACAGCGTCCACAATTTTTTCCAAGCAATGAACAGTAAAGTACTAGCTCCGGTTGTAATCTTTGCTCTAGCACATTCACTCTCTTTTCTGTCCTCCCCTTACTGGTAGTTATATCCTCCCCCTTGACTGTGTGCCCCATCCCTGTCTCTTATCCCCTTATTCCCTGTGCCCTCTTCCCTTGCCTCCATGGTTAATTGGGCTCAGCATGTACCTGTAGTATAAAAATGGAGACATGATCGCTTTGGAGTAAAATTCTTTGTGCAAATGCTCTAAGGGAGCAGAGGTGGGGAAACAATACTAAGAACACAGTTGAGACATAAGACTTTCTCATGTGCAATGGTTCTATCTAACCAATTTGATTTAACACATTGCATTTTGGGGAGCTCTTCTCTGTTTACAGTGAACTTCCCTGGTATATCTTAGCTGTTTTGAAGTCTCTGCTCTTGTACTGCTTGACCTTCCAGCTTCATTCCTTCACCTGGAAGTCACTTTATTTTTTCCTGCTGAAGAACTCTGGAAGCACTAGTCATGATGTATTTCTCAGCTTGAAACAAGTCATCTTGGATGCGCTTTAAAAAGCTTTAAATTTAACTTGCTGTTTGTAACAGCAAGTTCTTATTTACTGTAGAGTTGCTCTGCGGCTTACTATTAAACACTATTTCACACTGCTTTGCTGGAGACTTGCTCAGGGTAGAGATGTTCAGAATCGAGTCAACACCAGGGGAAACTATCTCAGGGAAAAGCGTTGGATAAATGAGTCAATAACTTCTGCCTCACCTTACTTGTTTTATCAGTTCAAGAATGAATCCTGATTTTCTCTAGTTGGTCGGGGAAACGTGGGGCATGGGAGAAGGGGGGTGTGGGCAGCTGGTTTCATCATTCAAATAGTTCGGAAAGCTTAAATTCAAGTCAGCTTGGACATGCACAGTTTGCAAAACAAAGCTGTACTTTCTTTTGTATCTAATTTTACTATGAAAAGTTTATGAATTCTGTTAGCTTAGCTTTCTGGGTCAAAAAATATTAAACAACAAAAAGACATAAAACAGTCCTCAGCCTGGAAATTGTGTCCATGAATTCAATGTAAATTGAAGACTCGCGCAAATGCTGATCATCCTGCTTTTTCTCATACCTGATGCTACTTAAGTAGCCTCTTCAAAGTTACAACCTGTCCTGGCTACTAAACTGTACGATACAGTATCCAATTTCCTAGTTCTGGTCTTAAGTTTCCAAAGCACTGTTCACTAAGGAGCTTTAGCGTGGTAAATGGCTATATACTCGAATATTTACAGCTGTTACAGCGGTATCCTTTTTTGCATGACTTTGTAAATGTTCATTCATTGTGACATTGGCTTACACTTGCTTGGCTTTTTCTCATAGTCAGTTGACATCCTAATTCCTAGCATGAGAATTAGTGACCCTTTTATCCCCTAACTTATTTTCAGCCTCTCCCCTCCTTCCCTCCCTCCAATCTCACCCAAATATTCAAGAAAACACTCATTGATATTTATTTAATTTTTTGAATAAGTAAATATTTGTTGGCTTCACTTCTGAAAAACGCTTAGCCCATGTTAAGTAATTAAACAATTCTAGTGCCATGTCTGAATTTTAGGGCCCTTCAGCTTTTTGCACTACTTTCACAAGTTTTATTCCTACTGTGTAGACTGGCAGTGCTCTACTGAAACGCTCTTCATTTTTTACAGTTTATTGCAAGTTCCACTGCATCATACAAGTTTGATTCACTCATGTCTAGCTGTTTGTGGATTCAAGCTCATAAGAACCATGCCATTATCAATAAACCTGCAGTATTTTAACAATATTTTTTCTTTGTTTACAGATCCGAGTGGTGAATGCATTTCGTAGCTCCTTGTACGAGGGGCTAGAGAAACCTGAGACACGAAGTTCAATTCACAATTTTATGACGCATCCTGAGTTTAGAATAGAAGACTCCGAGCCTCATATTCCCCTTATTGATGATACTGATGCTGAAGATGATGCTCCAACAAAACGCAACTCTAGTCCCCCTCCCTCTCCTAATAGAAATAACAATGCGGTTGACAGTGGAATTCACCTTACAACAGACAAGAACAAGTCTGCTACCTCTTCATCCCCAGGGAGCCCACTACATAGTTTGGAAACATCACTCTGATTGTAAGCTGAATGTTAACACACTAGCTGCATTGTAAAGAAATTGAAACTGGGTCTCTTCACACATTATGATGGACAAGATGATATTCTTGTCTTGGACTTCAACAGAAGAAACACTTGTACGAATGTAGATTTATTTTTTTAAAAAAAGCTTTCTGCCAGACTGGAGGGTGCTTTTCTGGGGGTGGGAGTAATAATGAACTCTGACAGATAAACAGTAACTCAGCATAAGTGACCTGTGGATCATCTGTTGTACTAAGAATGGTCCTGAAGAGTGTGTTAGCAGAGCTTTAGTTTATCATGATCCTTTTCTGAGGGGAAAGCTGGGAAGGGCAAGGAGGCCCTGGATCATTGAATTGATACTTTAATTTCTGCTGTTGGCTGTTAATAATTTGGATTATTTATGTTTATAAATGATACAGATCTGTTTACAAGGTTTGTAGATACTTTTTTGTTCCTGTTCATAGATGGGAAGCTTCCTTATAAATGATGCAGAGAAGACAAAAAAACAAAACAAAACAAAACAAAAAAAAAAACCAAAAAAACTAGTCCTTCAAATACTGCTGTATTTTCAGGAAAAGGGTGTTTCTATTGAAACTGTACTAAATTTTGCCTGCAATTTACCTTGTTAAATATTGTAGATAAATTGCTACTACTAATAGCCAAATAGATAACACTAATGCTTTGTAAAAACATGAGCAGTGGTGTTCTAATGAAGTTATGGCCTCTGTCCTAATTAGTTTCTTAAATACATTTACTACTTAATGGTTTTGAAACAACTGTTTAATTTTTAAAAATTTTGAGAAACTTAATGAATAACTTTTGTTCAGAACTTAGTAGGATTGTTTAATGCAGGACATCAATACGTGATGGAACTTGCTTGAAATATTTCTGTTATCTCGGGCAAAATGGATTAAATCAAAATACATCAGAATCTTAGTCCTTTGTTTTTGTCTAATCATGTTAGTTTAGTGCTGTCTTGGTGAACTGTGAGTGGAACTGTGATTTTTTTTCTAATCTATAGAATCCTTCATGCAGCATGAGGGCTGTTGGCATTTTGAAAGGTTGTTAGTGGGTAGCATACATGTTCTCCTTTTTGTTTTTGAAACTTGTTTGTAAACATGAATAAATCTGCCCTTTTGTTAAAATAAAATTGCAGCAATGGTTTCTTACAGATTTTTTTTTCTCAGCTCCTTGACTGGAAATACAGAAAGTACTCTTCTGTGTTACTGCTTACCTTTAAACTGCAATTTCAAGATGGTAACAGCCCCAGTCCAAATAGCTCTTTGGGTAAATGGAATCATGGTGGCTGCCTCCAGAATGAATGTAAGTTAAGGTACTCAAAAGTCTTCACTGAGTCAAAAGGCTACTTCTGGGGAATTCATAGATCTGCCTGAAATTGTGAGACTTACTGTGAGTACCATGTAATGAATGTATCTCTGACTGCTTAAGTGAGGGAGTCTGAGAACTGGCATAAAGCACAGGTGAAATGCACCAGAACTGATCGACTAGAGATTAAAGAAGTTATGGTCTGCCTCTGCTGTATTTTTCAGACAGCGAAGGATGGTGAAACAGTACTTAGTCTGGCACTTGCTCATGTTTTCTAGGTCCAATACCACTTAAAAGAGCAACAGAAGACATGAGTTGTAAGATTTTTGTTTTCCAGCTCTGTATTCTTTAGAATAGCAAACAAATGTTTTTTGTCAAGTAATCCAGAATTATGGACAATTTTTAAAGTGGTCTATTCAAAGGACTGCATGAATTAAGTTGTTAATGAGGAAGGAAATAATACTACAGCTAACTGAAGAAATGAGCAGGTTGGGAAACTCAAGCACATCTTTCCTTTGTGGTGGGGTACATGCATGCTTGGGGTTGTCCTTTAGTGGATATTGTTCAACCTGTGGCACTGTATCCCACTGTCAACCACTCCTGAATTCCATCTTTTCTATTGTACTTCAGTAAATACACTGAATTCTAGGCAAGGGGGTTGAGGGTGGGGGTTTGCACTTGACACTTTGTATAGTAATTTCTCCCACATGTTTCTAGCACTTTTCTTACATCATAGTTCTTAACTAGAGCGCTTGGTGGGGGGGGATCAGTTTTTATGTAAGCTATTTTCTCTTTACTACAAAAGTCAGATAAGCATTGGCTTAAAATAAAGGGAGTTTTCTTTACCTGTGAAGTACACTGCCATGTGGAAAAGTATCTTCGTTTAACTTCATTAATGAGTAATGATTTGACTTCATTTCAAAACAGGCTTTATTTTCCCCTCTTCTCTAGGTGTGATCATGACTGCATGTTATCTTTTTTGGAATAAAATCTACACTTAAGCCTTTTGTGGGGAGTGGGAGGGTGAATGTAGGCTTTGTACATCGCTGGTCCCTCTTGATTCTGTTAACATCAGTGTGCTGTTATTACAGGAAACTTCCTTACAGAAATAAGGAAGAGTTGTTTAAGAGGGGGTGGGGTATGCTTTCTTTGTGATCTCAAGAAATCATAACATTGCCTAGATTATGAAATGGTTTTCACTAAACTCATGAGGCCTTCACTGCCTTTCTGGTTGTAAGGTTTACTTGTCTTTCTTCTTGTAACTGAAATAAATAAAAGTGCTGTTCATCTCAGTCTGTATGGGGACTGAAATTCTTGAATGTCAGTAAAGTACTGATTTAAACCTGAAATGCACACCAACCAATTCTATAAAACAGCTCTTGCTGCAATTTCACTCATTCACTTTTAAGAGGTCATGGTTGGGCAATAGTGACTTTAGACATAAACTAGACTGACTACTATTTGGAGTGGCTTCAAATGTGGTTTCCTGGGTGGGATGTCTGTGTAGTTGTGAATATGTTAGGACAATACCTCATCTTGGCTCTGAAGGAGGGCTGAAAATACAAGGGGACTCATTTTTTTCTACATTGGCCTTAACAGGAAGAGGAAAACACTGTATCATGGAGTAGTCTGGAGAGAATAATGGAGACAAATGCGTCAATGCTAAATGAGTGGGTAAATGCAGGGGTCTGTAGCAAGGACAAGCAGCCCCAAAAAAATTAAATAACATACTTGGAGGCTTTCTTAGAATAACAGCAAATTTTCCAATGTGTTTTGAATTAAGCAAGCAAATAAAATATTCGTGAAAGGATAACTTGTGCATATTGAGTGTTGGAAAGTGATTCCAAAGGTCTGATAAGTTCAATTTCTACTGCTAGTAGTTCTAGCCTCTGCAGAGCTCTAGAATAATCCAGATCATAGTAAGTATTACATAAATTTAAGTAGAATATTTTAATGTCTGTACTACTTTTCTAATGCAAATACTTGATTTTAAGGAGCTGCTGCTTTTTTCTACCCGCACCCTCTTCCCCAGCAGTGCATCTCTTCTGATCTTACAGATTTGAAGCCCTCACTGAAGTACCTTAACTTTCTGGATGAGCCTGGCCAGCATGAAGGGTCCCAATCCAATTTATCTCCAGACTGATTAGACCTGCTTATTCAGGACCATGTCATGAGAAATTCTGGGCCAGAATAAAGAGCCTTATAGCTGTTCCTGCCAATCTTCTCTCCTGAACTGTATATAGAAATACCTAACCACCTTTCTTAGGAGGTTGCAGCATCCACCAAGGACATAGGATTTAGTGTCTAAAACAAGCGTCCTACAAAGTACTACTTGTCCTTTGTGCTCAGAGATGAGGGTCTGCTGAGAAAATGATGGGCTGGGCTTAGATAACTGAAAAAAAGACAGCATGTAAAAGGTAGCTCACTAGATAGTGACTTTTACTACTGTTATGTATACCAAGCGTAGAGTTTTCTGCAAAATCTATACAATTATCATTTTGAAAAGGGTTCCTTGACTTGCCCCAAATAGAAGATGGTGGGAGTTTAAACTTGAAAAAATAACTAACAGGAGTATTTTTAGGAATTAACAGCTTTTGGTGGAAGTGTACATTCTGGAAATTGGAACATCATCTCGCATTCTAGTGTAAAGATAGGTGTCAATACAAACCTGAAGCAGCAGTTGCTCACTAAAAAGGAAATATGCATTCTGTATCCCTTTGAGCCCTTGCAAACATAGTAGCATCTAACTATTCTGAACATCTTCATCTGCTTTCCTAGTCTGCCTCTCTTGCAGGGCATGAAGCTGAATGATGATGAAAGACTTGTAAGTATGATCATACAGAAAACTTCTATGTCTTCCTCCTTGGCAAAGGCACAGTCTTGGATTCACTCTATGGCAACTGCTCAGGCACAGAATGAATACTGGCTTTTCCTGTTTTAAAGCTTTCAGTCTCTTGTAGAGAATCAGGGTGTACAGTTCAAATGCTTTGTGTGAAAATCCTCCCAAAGCTTTTGATTTAAGATACAGTAAAAAACACAAAACCATTCTACAAATAAACCCCAGAAGATATTCGTTATCTTTGAAAATTTAAGTTTTACAGGATAAATACAGGATTTAATTTGACTTTCTCAGTTTTCCACAAGTTGGTTGTTGCTCTGATGGCTGTTAGGTACAAAGCCTCTTCAGTTATGACCTATGGTTGTTGCAAGATCTCCTGAAGGTAAGCCTGTATTTGGCAGATGTTTGTGGGGAAATACATAGCTTATTTTGAATACTGTGCTGGCAGCTACTGCATAGTGTTTTGTGCTATGTATTTGAGGAGAGAATCTGCAAAATGAACTATTTACACAATTCAGATCCATGGAATAGGACCTGTCAAAGGATACATGAGTGAGGCACAGAATGCATGAAATAGGGAATTCTTTGAACTGATACTTTGGTTGATACCAGGATTTTATTTTGGACAACACTGCTTTAGAGATGGGAAGATTTCTCTTCAATCACTTGCCATGTATTGGCCATTAATGGTCTGATCAGTGCAACGGTTTAATTCATTGAGAACCATCATTTAAAAAGCATTCTAATAAACGTGTTTTTAAATAAAAAGAAAACTCTGGAAAAGGTACTTTTTGTCATATTTTAATTTCCCCAAAAGATGAGTCATTCTTAGCTTCTTTCCTTTTGCCAAATCAACTAGGCTCTGTTCTAATCTAGCAGTATAAAGACATGAATTACAACTTGGTATCTCCTTCTTGTCTTCCCCATTCCAGTCTGCCAAGGATGATTTTAGGGAATCAGTGAAGGACAGATGGGGTAAGATATGCAGATGTGCATTTATCATATTTCTATCTTGCCTTTTGTTCTTCTACTGTCTTCTTCAAGATCTCACCACTCAGTAAACTTTGGGAGTACTTTTTATATGGTAGCATCTTTCAGTGCTGTAGCCCAGAGCGACTCAGAGGAGAGCCCTTTCAACAAGATCTGTGGAAAGAACTGACTTTGGAAAAAGAATTAAAGAGAGACAGATTTATTTTTTTTTAAACCAATTAGAAAAACAACAATATGAGTTTCATTATGAAGTTTTTAAGCCCAAAAGAATTTGCAGGCCAAATATCACCAGAATGGCTTGGCTGGTTACTTAGTCCATAAAGATTCTATAAAGCCCATCATGTCTTAGCTGAACATAGCTAAATTGATGCAATTGTAAGAAATCAGTTTCCGATTGTCCCAGCCAGTAAAAAGTGACAGCACATGAAACTGCCTGAACACAAGAAAACACAGAGAGATGTTAGGGAGTCTTCATCCTTGGAGACACTCAGAACTCAACTAGGGACAGCCCTGAGCAACCTGCTGTAGCTGATGCTGCTTTTAGCAGGGGTTTGGAGTAGATAACCTGCAGAGGCCATTGCCAACCTCAGTAATTCAGTGATCCTGAAATTCTAGAGCAGGAGGTGTGATTCTATTGGGTTTCTTCATTATCCTTGTGGATATTATTTCTATACATAGACAGAATTCAAGAAAGACATCAGTTAATGAAACGATCAAACCTGAGGCAAAAGCAAGAAAGCAACAGACTTTCTTTCTTTTATCTTAAACTTACCTGACCAAAAGGCTTGCTGATATTTTCCTGCTGTAATGCTTATTGTGATAGCAAGCTTGGATCATTTCTGCTCTAATAAACCTTTTTGAATGATGACTGGCTGTCTGTAGTTCATAGGCAGCCCTAGAAAGCTGCAGAGCTGTGGAAATCAGCTTCTCCTCAAGGAGAGGATTTCTCATTCTGTTATTTGCTCTATCCAGGTGAAGAAAAGAAAAAAAATGCTAGCTGTTTCTAAGGAAAATTAAACACTTGCTTACCTGAAGATGTATGTGGTTTCATTGCCCTGCCCTCTACTTAGGACTCTTGAAAGAATCCTTTTTCTCAAAGTTACTCTTTTATTTTTATTCTGGTTTCAAGTGTTTAAGGTCAGCTTCTAAAAAAAGAAGGTTCTCTTGCAGGCATATAAAGTTAATGAAATTTATATTATTCTAATGGATCAAGACAAAGAGCACTGAAAAGTATGTTTTTAGTCATAGAAGACCATAATTTACACAGAATTGAGAAGCTCACTTTTTACTGTAGAGAAGTGGTGGTGTTACAGGCTTCTGTCTAATAAAGCAAAGTATTTGTGAAATTAAATGAAATGCCATATCAGTTCTGATGCTGCATAAAAATGCTCCCTTCTTCTGCCTTGAGTTTCAGAAATATTTTGCTACATTTAAAAAAAATAGTGTTATATCAGAGTTGGATTCTCTTTTTATTGGTTCTCACATAATTGCCTATAAAACTTTAATGCTAATGTAGGAAAAGATTACAAAACTGCCATTCTGATCTTAACACTGTTGTAATAGGAAAAAGTTTCAGAGTCCATGCAGTCCATGCAGTATAGTAAAACTAGCTGCCTGGCTGATCAAATGTTATAGTAATGAGATGATTTGACAATTTAACTATTGAAAAAATAACTGAGTTTCTGCAAAACAGAAACATGGTCTTTTTTTTTTTTTTTTTTTTTTTTTTGTTAGAAATAACACATTCCTTTTGAAATTAAAACACATTTAAAACAAGTATGTTTAGAGGATGTGAGGATGTGAGAGAGTGCCTACAACATTAACTTCCAATATGCTGTGTAATGGCTCTCTACCTTAAAGGTGCAGAAATCTTTAGAATTTTCATCTGTAGAGTCAATATATTGAAGCATGCTTCATTTCAAAACTCTTAAAGATTCAATAAAAAATAACTCTACAGCAGGAAGTTAAAAGTATTCTGAACTGCCATTTTCAAAGAGCTTGGGATGCTCAGCCAATTCTGTAGGCATGTCAGTACTTGAATACAGTTATTATAGCTTTAAATCTCACTGACTTCAGTCTTTTTCTAAAGGGCCATAAAGTCCAAGTCCAAATATCAACTAAATGATCAAGTGTCAGATTGATACCAATCAACACAGTCAGGATTTTACATATTTGAATGAAGAAATGCTACAGGCTTTTTGATCACTGGAAGAGGAGTGTGAGCTGATAAAATACCATTTGAGAAAACAATTTTCTATTGGTTTTCTTCATTACTGTCCCCAAAGGCAATCAGTGCAACCAATAGACCCCTCAGTGCTTGTTTTCCAAAGTCATGCTTCATCTCTGCCAGTAATTGTCCAAAAGACTGAAATACACACACAGACTGAAAGGGACACACTCATGCATGCTATCATATACCCAATTTGAAATATTGCACTTGGAATCAATCCAAGTCCAACAGTTAAGCCATAGATAGCTATTTCCAAACTGACTATACTTGGGATATTGCCAAATAAAACAGATGTGCTTCTGTGGCTTTCTTGTCTTGTCTTGTAAGTCTTGATAATTGTGCTGTAACTCAGAAATCAGGCCATAATGGAAACTTCATGGAAAAGTTCATTTAGGTACTAAGTACCCTAATGAAATGATACAGCTCAAGTGGTTTGCTTTTGTGTTGAGAAAGGAAAAGTCTTGGCCATTTCTAAGAAGGAAATTTGTTATTTTTCTGTTTATGCCCATTGGTCTACCATCTCCAAGCTTTTGAACAAACTTAGATAGCTCTCAAGGAGGATCTCCTGGTGCTGGGGATCTCTTTTGCTGCCCCAGCAGGGAGCCTAGGCAAGTTCAACTTTTAAGTATCTATACAGTCAGACTTGTTGGCTTTCCAGCAAAACTGTAGCTTTTATATCAAACTGCTCCATCTCATTGCAGGGATGTGACTGGGTTGCAACTGAGCCTTTCACAGAGTAGGGTTGTAATATGCAATGCTGGCCCAGGTTACCACTCCTCTCTTCTTGCAGTGCTCCCTTCATTGTGCCATTTCAACAGCTTCTGTGACAGTGTGGTCAACCACACAGGAACGATTTCTGGGTAAACTGCTGCTGCAGGCTGGTGGTGTGGGGTGTTCTCTGCTCAGCAAAAACTCCAGCACAGATGTGCTCCCCCTGTGACTCCTGCTGCCCAGTCTAGAGCTCAAGGAACTGACAACCAAGGCACTGTAGATGAAGGAAGTAGGAATCGAAAGAGTGGAAGGAAAGATATGAGCAACGAGAAGGTTTTTGAAAACTTTTGGGGAAGAAAAGCAGGGTGACAAGATAGGAGTAAGAAGAGAAAAAACCATGAATATACAACTTGAAAAGCTTGTTTTTTAAAGCAGATTCATTCAGCTTGAGGCACCAATGTCAGGAGCACTACAAACTATGCCCTCTACTTATGACAGAGTATTTCAGCCACCTTTACTTCTTGTTTTGGTTGGGAGAAGAACCAATGGTGATCTGTGCTGTGAATCTGAATATCAAAATTTGACAACCACTATGGATCACTCTAGGATTTCACATAAGTGATGATAGGTTTGAGGGGGCATAACAAAACTAGAACACCAACTGTTCTTGGTAAAGGGATGTAAGAAACCTAATCTAGTGTTTTTTATTTAAAATACCAAAATTAAACATGGATAACATAATTAGGTGGTGTAACACGGTAAAATGTGCTTATCTGCAAGTTTTCATATATTTTCAGTGAAGACAAAGTTTCTAAGAATTCTAAGTCAGGAAAACTTTCTTGCAGCAGGAGTGATCCTGAAGGCAGCTCTTGTAGCAATCATGAAAGACCCTTTTCTGGCAACAGATGGGAAATTCAAAAACAAGGTCTTTTATGGATGCAAGAATCAGCTGCTTATATTAATGACAGGCTATGTTCTTCAAAATATAAACCAAGTTAAAGATAAACTCTCTTAAGCTAGAGTGAATGTAGCCCGCAAACAATTTCTAAGTAAGAATTATGAGAAAAAGATGTAAAGAGCGGAGAGTAAGTTAGACCTCTTTCTCCAACAGGCTTCTTTCTGATCATTTTAGCCTGAATTTAGTATTTTGTCTACATCAGAAAGATTGTGTGGTGTGAAAACACCTGTTAGGTTGCAGCATTACAGCATATTGATGGAAAAGTGCCTGGATTTTTTCTGAATGGGCAGACCACGATCCCTGGGCAATTCCTGCTACTGCACTTGCAAAAGTTGTGGCAACCAGGTATTCCTTGTAACTTTGAAAGGGAATTGCAGCAATTTGCTGCATATCTTGTCTGCTACGTGGCCCTGTTGACTCTCTCTGCAGCTAGGACTAGTCTACAGAGTATCTGTATCGCTAATTGCCACTGTAAAACACCCTGGGGAATTGCAACTGGGTTGTGATGGAGATTCTGCATATAATGTGTCCATATGTGGCAGCCTTGCAATTAGTAATGTGCAAGATGATAAAAACAGGTAACATTCTGTGATACAAGAGAATGCTACTGGAAGCCTGAGGAGTTTTGGGGTTTTTTTGCAAACATGTTCTAATGAGAAAACTGGGGGCATTCTTCCTGGCTTAGTATTTTGTGATACTAAGCAGATGCTTAGCATCTTCACTGACTTCACTCCACTCTATGGCTTGTTCAGGAGTTGTCGTTCTCTGAGACAGACCCTGTCCTTATGCTCAGATCAGCATAAAATTTCATAATTAGAACCACTTCAAGAAGGGATTGACACAAGCTGACACACATACAGCTATGTATGCATACAGCCTTCCTGCAAGAGAGGAAAGGGAGTTTCAGAAAGGAATGTGTGGAATGGGTAAGGCATTTGCAGTTTGAACTTTCTACCTCCAAAATGACATACATATACATATACATACATGCCTCAAAAGTGGAATAGGGCCTGTTGATTAGATTTTTACCATTTTATAAGCATGACTTGATACTATGTAATGACACCACCTATTTTGGGATCAGACAAGTGTCTAGCTATCTCATCTATGGTGGCAGCTTTTGTACTTGATAGAGATGCACAAGCAGAACAATGTATCATTGCTGGGTGATGTCCAGCTTCTCATCCATGGGTATTCCCAGTACCTTCTCCACTGCTTTCAATCCGCTCATCCCCAGTCTATTGATACTGGTCATTGCCTCAAGCCAGGTGCAGGACAATTTTAATCTTCATGATGTTTGTACATGCTAACTCCTTAAGCCTGTCAAGGTCCTCTGAATGGTATCCCTTCCCCTATATCAATTGACAGTTTGGTGTCACCCACAAACTTCCTTAAGCTGCAGTCAATCCCACTATTATCTGTCAGTAATAAAGATATTAAATACTATAGGCCCCCAAATGGACCCCTGTGGGGATACCACTCAGCACTGGTAGCTCTTTGGTTGCAGTCATACAATTCCTTGACATCTAATAGTCCATCCATCAAACCCACATCAATTCAGAAGCAAAAGCACTGGAAGGGACAGTATTAAAGGCTTTACAGCAGTGTAGTGACATCAGTTACCTTTCACTGTCCCCTGATGCATTCACTCCATCATAGGCAGCCACTAGATTAGTGGGGCATGATTTGCTCTTGGAGAAGCTGTGTCAGCTGTCTCAAATCACCTCACACAATTTCAAGCAGGACCTGCTCCACGATCTTGTTGGGCACAAAGGTGAGGCTGACTGGTCAGCAGTTCCTACACTCCGGGTATGATAATTTCTTTTCTCCAGTGCCTGAGATAGTTACAGGTAGTCAATATCACTCCAGTCACTGACTCACAGCCTGATTAATATGACTTTTCAAATATGATGGAGACATGGTTCAGCCATTACATCTGCCAATTCCCTCAGAATGCCAGGATGTTTCTTAAACTAAAAGTAACATCATATGTATTTCAAATCATCCTTGTATTTCAAATCGTTATGTACCTACTTGATACTCTTTTCTTTTCCATTCTCTTGCTGGTCTTGGCAAACAAACTTTAACGGGACTTTGATAAGAAATTTTCAAGAGAATTAAAAACAACACTACTCCACAAGTTATTTCATAGGTTTAATATTTATTTTATTTTCATAACCATGTTGATAGAGGAGAAAAGATCATAAGGTATAATGGTTCTACAACAGCAAGACAGCCTGCAGTTCAATCTTTGTGCCCTTAGACTACATTTTCTTCCTGCATGTAGGTGGATGAATACCCAACACCACACTGGCAAAGCAGATCTCACACTCCCCTCTAGTGACAGAGTACGACCTCCTGAGGCCTCTTGGCACCCCTGATAGCTCTGCTGCCAACACAGCTGCTCCCAATAAGATCCCACATAATTACACTTGCAGCTCTTCATTTTATTTTAAAGTAGGATTAACACTAAGTTAAAATACTTCATTTCAGACATGAAAGAATTTTTGGTGGGCTACTATATTGCTAGTATATTTGCCCCTTGTGCTCATGTATTGTTTTACATCAATTATTATCATTAAATCATATGTGATTAGTGGAATTAATGTGTGCATTGCAGCACACATGCACCAAGGTTATCATGCTTGTCCATGTGTTCTTGAATTGTACACGTCCTTTTACTAATTCTTTTCCTACAGTGCAGTCAGCACAAGCCTGGAATTACCATCTTAAGGTGTTCTTTTCGAGATACCATTTTTATTTGGACATATACTACCTTAACACAGTGCCTGAGGAAAAGAAAATCTCCATAGATGCTGAAACAGCAGCTTGCTGACACACGATGCTTGGAAGATATTTTCTGAGGCATCATTTATCATTGTCATCACAGTGCACAACAACTTATTACAGTAAATTGCTCTTCCATATCACAACTTTAAAAAGACAATGCCAACTCATAATTGTATTATTAGGAGTTACAATAATCTTAAAATAATTGTAAAAATAAAACTGACACATACTAATGCAGGAACATAATCATCATAAAAACTATTACCTGCCAGGTTATAACTACAGTCACTATAGCTGATTACATGTCTGCAGTAAAGGAATACTTTGCTTCCTATCAGCATTTGTGAGTCCTCGAAGCACTCTAAGGTGAGGAGAAACAGCAAGGAACAGACTAACTTTGTAAGCCCTACAATTTGAAAAATACACATCTATCAATTTATAAAAACAGGGATGCCACTCTCCTCTCCAAAATCACAGCCCTTCCTTTGCTTTATGCCTATCACCTGGTAATTCACAGTCAAGGAATTTTGTGGGCAGGTAGAGATTCCAGTTTATTGCTAACATACCAAAATTAGTAACATATACTGAGCTGCTGGTAGCATAGCAGCTCTAAAGAAGGCAAAAGGATTCAGTAGGACTGGGAATTGTCATTCAGCTTAGTTTCTAAAAAAAGTAACATGTTTCTGACCTCTGGGTTTTAAGGAGCTTCCATAACAGATCCAAACCTGAAAACACAAACGAGAAAATACGTAGCACACCATTAAAGCAGCAGAGATGGTACTTTCACTCAGGAGATGAGAAGATGCAGAATAAATTAAGATCACACAAAGTTTGGTACTAGCCCAGAGGGATAGAATCTAAATGTAGTCTCCCTGAGACACACTGACAGCTGAAAAAACCTGGCAGAAAGAAGACAGTTGGGGAAAAGGTAGAGAAAGGCTGGAAGACTTTAATAATGGTGAATTATTCCCAATTTAATTTAACTAGTCATCTTACTGTTCCTGCAGAGAGGTAGACTGCAGAACATTTAAGTCTTATCATTACCAACTTTTTTAATGCTGCATTTTATTATGTGATCTAAATCACAGGGACTAAAATGAAAGGATGGGAGGGGGAGGTGTGTAGAAAGAAAAAAAAAACCAACATCAAAACAAAACTCCACCAATAAGCCAAATCAAAAACAAATAATGGCAGAAGACCTGTAGCTTTTGCTAGGTCCAAGTTAAAATCAATATATCTTCTCCCATCACTTATTTTTTAAAAAGGGTTTCAAATTGTGAAGTCAAAATGGCAAATTATCAGCCCACATAAACTCAATGTAAGGAGTGCTAGTAGATTTTCATGGAAACTGCTTTATATAGTTGTGATAATCCTACTTTTTTTCACCACTTCCAAAGTTATTACTCTAAATGTGCATTTCATGGTTAAACACAATTTATTTGGACCTGTCCTGTAAGTGACAATTCTTATACGTTGGCCTAATTACTGACCTGATTCTGTAGATGTAGAAGTTTAATGTCAAAACAAGCAGTAAAAGGCAGACTGGATTTAAAAAGGAAAGAAAGGGTAATTGCAGGGTGAGATAGTTCTTCAGGAACACTCGGCTATGGAATGGCAGCTTTGACACCACAGCCCCTCTCTCTGCTGAGCGCTGCCAGCCCTGTATTTACCAACACACCTCTGGGAGCAGAACTTCTCCAGAGAGGTGACCTCCCTCACCCAGCTTTCATATTCACAGCACTAACAACAACGCTGCAGCGTTGGGATTTTCTTAATTTTTGTTTAAGGTAGATGTATTTTTTTTTTTTTTTTTTTTTTTTAGCATTAAAAGTTTGCTAAAAGACCACTCTCTGTGATACAGACAAGAGTGACAACTCGGGAATCTAGAAAGTCTAATCAAAATAAGAAACAACTGAAGAATAAGAAGAGAAGAGGCCAAACTACCTAAGGCAGCTTAACACAAAATCAGTCTGAGGTTTTAAACACAGCTGCCGTGCATGGATCTGTAAGTCACAAAATCGAGGTGACCTGGGCCAGACCTTGGGCTGGCCGAGCATCCCACCAATGCCTGCGGCTCCCCGAGCCGTGCTCCGCACCGAGAGCTCAGCCCCCGCAGGCCCCGAGCCGCCTGTCCCGGCGGGCGGACACACCCGGCAGGCTGGCTCAGTGTCCCGGTCCCGCCAAGCCAAGCCAAGCCAAGCCGAGCCGAGCCGAGCCGAGCCGGGCCCTGCGGCTTTAAGGGCGCCCCGCGCTCAGGCCCGCCCCGCGCAGGCCGCGCATGGGCGGATGGGGAGCGGCGCTCTTGGCGCGGCGGATGAATCCGGGACCCGGCCGGCCGCGCCCGGAGCGCGGGGCTCGCACGGGCCGCTCCTGCCCGCTCCGCCCATGGCCTCCCCGCTGGTAAGGGCTCGGCCCCCGCCCACGGCCGCGGAGCCGGGACGGCGGGCAGGCGGGCGAGCTGCGGCGGGCCGGTATCGCCCGGTATCGCCCAGGGCTGCCCGGCCGCGGCCCCCCCCCCGGCCGAACCGCTCCGGAGCGCGCGGGGCGTTAGCGGCCCTGAGGGGCGGGGAGGGCCAGCGCCCCCGCCCCGCCCGCGGCCTGACCGTGCGCACCCTCTCCCCAGGAGGACCCCGTCCTGATCCGGCCTTTCTCCGGCCACACGGAGGCGGTGACGGGCGTCGCCTTCAACACGAACGCGGCGGGGCTGGGTGAGTGCGGGGCCGGGCGCCGTTCGCTTTCCGGGCGGGGCGGCGCTCCCTCCTCCCCGTTCCGTCCCCCGAGCCGCCGGGCGGTTCCGGGCCGGGTCCGGGGGCGGGGCGGGCTCCCGCGCCTTCGGGCGGGCCGAGGAGTCTCTGCCCCTTCCTTAAGCGACAACTTTTTGAGCAAACCACAAGGCGGGAGGAGGGGTTTGTCCCGCGGAGAGAGAGGAGGAGGAGGAGGAAGTAAGCGAGGGCAGCGCCGCGGGCGGAGGGGCAGGGGGTGCTCCGTGCCTCCGCTGCCGCCGCGGCCCCCGCACTCTGCCGGGCCCACCGCGGAGGGCGGGCCGGAACTCTGCCGGCCCCCCAGCCCCAGCCCGAGAGCGCCCGCAGCCTCCTCCTCCTCCCCGGGGCGCGGGGACACCCGGCAGGAGTTTACGGACTCTTCTCTGTACGGAGCTGCTTTTAACTACCTAAGATGAGGATCCGTCTGGCGAGAAGATGGACGTGGGTCCGCAAAAGCTGCGTGTTCCTCGGCTTCTTAATGATCGCTTACTTTGTGGTGGAGCTGTCGGTTTCTTCCTTCGGTGCCTCCCTCGCCAGCGAGAGCATCACTAAAGGGAAATGGGAGAGGCGCTTTTCTGACGGAGCAGAAGAAGCTGTCGATTTGGCTCGTCCAGTTTATGACAAACCCCCACCTGATCCTTCTGCCCCAGGAGAATGGGGTAAACCCTCACGCCCGCAGCTGAGTCCTGAGGAAAAGAAACAGGAAGAAGAGCTGATTGAGAAATATGCGATAAATATTTATTTAAGTGATAAAATTTCTCTCCACCGGCACATTGAAGATAATCGACTGAGTGGTTGTAAAAGTAAATCTTATGACTACAGAAGACTGCCCACGACATCTGTTATAATTGCTTTCTACAATGAAGCCTGGTCAACGCTGCTGAGGACGATACATAGTGTTCTTGAGACATCACCTTCAGTGCTTCTGAAAGAAATTATACTGGTGGATGACCTGAGTGATAAAGTGTATTTGAAGGCTGAACTCGAAAAATACATCAGCAGTCTGAAAAGAGTTCGCTTGATAAGAACCAACAAACGAGAAGGATTGGTTCGTGCACGCTTGATTGGCGCCACCTTTGCTACCGGGGATGTTCTCACATTCCTGGATTGTCACTGTGAATGTGTTTCTGGCTGGCTGGAACCACTGCTCGAGAGGATTGCTGAGAATGAGACTGTTATTGTTTGTCCTGTCATTGACACCATTGACTGGAAAACGTTTGAATACTACATGCAAACGGCGGAGCCCATGATTGGGGGCTTTGACTGGCGGCTGACGTTCCAGTGGCACTCGGTGCCCAAACACGAACGTCTCAGGCGCAAATCTGAAACGGATCCAATCAGATCCCCAACTATGGCTGGTGGCTTGTTTGCTGTCAGCAAGAAGTATTTTGAGTACTTGGGAACCTACGATACAGGAATGGATGTTTGGGGAGGGGAGAACTTAGAATTGTCATTTAGGGTTTGGCAGTGTGGAGGCATGTTGGAAATTCATCCGTGCTCCCACGTGGGCCATGTGTTTCCAAAGCGCGCGCCCTATGCTAGACCGAACTTCCTTCAGAACACGGCACGTGCTGCTGAGGTCTGGATGGATGAGTTCAAAGATCACTTTTACAACAGAAATCCTTCAGCAAGGAAAGAAAATTATGGAGACATTTCTGAAAGAAAGATTCTTAGGGAGCGTTTGAAATGCAAGAGTTTTCGCTGGTATTTAAAAAATATATTTGCTGAGTTGCACGTACCAGAGGATCGTCCGGGCTGGCACGGTGCGATCCGCAGTACAGGAATACCCTCAGAGTGCCTTGACTATGTGTTACAGGAACATAATCCTACCGGCTCTCACCTTTCTCTCTTTGGCTGTCATGGGCAGGGAGGCAACCAATTTTTTGAATATACGTCAAATCAGGAGATTAGATTTAACTCTGTAACTGAGCTATGTGCTGAAGTCCCTGAGCGTGAGGACTTCATAGGCATGAGGAGCTGCCCAAAAGATGGATTTCCCATCCCAGAAATTATTATCTGGCATTTCAAAGATGATGGGACTATTTATCATCCTCATTCGGGGAAGTGCCTTACTGCTTATCGTACGACTGAGGGGCACGCTGATGTGCAAATGAGAACTTGTAAAGCTGGAGATAAAAATCAGATTTGGAAATTTGAAAAATAATCACTGCTGGTTTGGATCAGATGGACTGAGATCTCCAAGCTTTTTACATGTGTGAGCAGTTGACAGCGTTTGATTGAATACCTTGGAGTGTTTTCAGATGGGTCAGGAGTGGTGTAGAAGCTCTCTACTATGATGAGCTGTATGGAGAGCAGAAGTATATAGTGGGGCTTGGTTTCTAAAACATGGATGAGAACACGTAACACCTTTTATTTTTGTAAAATTTTGGTCCATTATTACTTTGCTCAGTCTTGGTTATGGTAAAACAAAGGTTTCTGAGTGGACTGGGGAGGGATTTTTTTTGTCTTAAAATTATGCAATAATCCTGCAAGATAATGTTATATGTAAACAAAAAAATTACTTACAGAAGTAAAAGTGAAGTTTCTTGCAGTGGTATTAGCTGACCTATGTTGCAGATACATTATAAAATATGTATCTAACACCCTAAGTAATGCTACAATAGCATGTGATTGAATGGACATTGATGTGGAAAGTCAGATCTAAGCCTTGTAATAGTCTACATTTTTCTGGGAATGTACATGCTGTTAAGGGTACTATATTGTATAGAAGAACAGGAAGTTTATTTACTAGAAGGGCTTTGGCACTGCTTTGCAATCTTGTATCTATTGTAAAAATCTTACCCCATGGGGCTTAGACAGGAGCTCTCATGCATTTAGAGGAGAGTGTGGTAGCAGTGGAACTAAGGACATGCTGGTGATATCACAAATGGAAGAAATAGGGATGTCTGCAAGTAAGAATTTTGTTTAAAGGCAGTGGAGAAGAAAAGGAACCACAAAATTGCCTTAGCTACTGCTGTTTCTTAGCTATATATTTAATGTATACATTGCTTCTGTGTAAGCTTTTCCGCGTTCAGCCCCACACCCTAGGGACACAAAAGTTATGTGATCATTGCTTGGTTTTTGATGGTTTTTCCATTTGGTCTGTCAGCAGGCTAGAAGAAGGTACCATAGAGGAGCACTTGGGCTGTTTTATTTTGCTTTTTATGTTTTGGCAACAGTTGGTGTGGGTCAGCCTTAGGAAGAGTTTTGAAATAATACATCATAAACCGCCTCTTTCTAGTCAAAACAATACCCCTTGAGACCTTGGGTAAGGCTGGAGAGCTGAAGTTTCTGACATGAGGGGAGTTGAAAAGACAAAGGACAGCTTGGAGGAAACTAAGATTTGTTGGTAAGGTGATTCACAGAATTACGTACTTAGAATGTTTTCTTTTTTTCTGTTATGCTGAATTTTTGAAGAATACTGATTCTTGAATCATGTCACTAATTTGTTTTGATTGCAATTATAGATGGTAGATGTGATAGGTTGTGTACTTGAAAACAAATCTTGTGTTAGTATCTGTATTTTAGTTTCATAAGATTTAAGTTGAACACTTTTCTTAGTGTGTTGGGCATTCCAGCTGTTTTGATTACTTTCACTGAGGTGATAAATGTTCTTCAGTAGCCCTAGTGCAGTAAGTCTTTACATGGGGCTTGTAGGTAGAAACTTAAGCTGGTGAGCATTAGGAATCTGGATACTTGAGGAATGTAGTGGATGTGCATTTGCTACAGATGTTAGTAGGTAGAAGGGTTAAAAAGGTTAAAAGTGAGACCTGATGTAGTTGAAGTTTTGCCAGAAATAAAGTGAGAGTAAGTTAGGACATATTCTTAAATCTTACTGATTGAAAGCTTTGAGAGGTTTTGGAGGAAGCAGGTTAAGATAGAAGATGAACAGAAGAGTATTTTGGAGCTTGGAATGCAGCATTGAATCATGCTAAAAATGCTTGCCACTGTGTGGCATGGATTCTTGTAAGACTTTAATTTATTTTTAGGCACTTACTTGCAATTTGATTTTTTTCCCCTTTTTTATCTTCATTTTTTCCCCTCAGTTGTTTTTCTGCTGTTGTTGTTGGCTCTTTTGCTTGTTTGTAAAAAAAAAAGGGAACTTTTTACTACATAAGGGAAGCATTCCTGAAAAATTGCATTCCACTTTGCAGCAGGAATTCTTTTGTGGACCTGAAAGTCATGAACCATTTATCGAAATTTAAGAGGCAACCAATTGCTATGTACTGGGGCAATAAATTATATAAAGTATGTGCTTTTGTGGAAAGCTTGCTGTTCATTCAATAAGAGGCTGTTACATTCAGTAGAAATTACAGGAAAAAGGCCTGGGTTCTCCTATGTGGCAGATCATAAATAGTATGTGCAATGCATGTTTCTTCAGATGAATGTAATTAAATGGTGTGAATATAGACTATGCAAATTTTATACAGTCAATTTTTTATCACTTGGCAAAAACTGCTTTTATAAAGAAATACCTTTGAGTTAAACCTGACATTCAAAGTGTTCCTTATCTATTTAAGCAATAATTATAAGTGAATCTGCCTCTCAGTTTGAAAAGTTATTCTATGTATCTGAACCCTTTCTCCTCCCCATGACCTCCCTTTCTGTTTTTGGAGTTATTTAGTAACAAACTGGGGAGAACAAAAAACCAAAACAATTTAAATGACCTGGCCCTTAAAAAAAAAACAAAAACAAAACTAACAAATTAGATATTTTCTCTGTGGGAATAAAGACCATGTAAATAAGAGGAGGAAGGACTAGAGAAAGAGAGAGAAAGAAAGAAAGAAGGAAAAAACCAAACAACACTTTACCATTTCAATACTCCTGTCCAATTATTTTTCAATATGTACAGATTTCTGGACAATCTGAAACTCTGAATAGTTTTTTATTCTGTTAGACTTTGAAGATTTGGTGAATGCTTGTATATATTTTAAACTACTGATTCTAAGTGACTTAAAAGAAATTGAATGTAAACTTAACACTGAATAAATGTGGAGGACTTTGGGATTTCTTTTGAAAAAATAAAATCCAGAAAACTAAATGTTGGGTGGTGTGCTGACTCTTCTCAGTTCTTTTCCTCTTGCTACATGCATACAGAATGCAACAAAATCTGACAATAACTTGAACTTGTGAGAGTTATTAAAAGTTCTTTGTATTTTATCCACTGTGCTTAGAATTCCAGACTGGCTTTTTTGACAGAGGTTCAGTTAATAATTATTTTTCTCTAAATAGGAAATCTTGCATTTTACTGCAAAATGTTTGTATTGTGATGTTGTACCATATCATTGAGAGCTGCAGGGCTCCTGTGAAGTGTGGAGGTTTGTTGGCAGAGGTGAGGTTTGAATATTCACATACCCATCATGTGCACTGTATTCCATCTGCCCTGTAATTCTTGCACTGAGTGATTAATTATATCAGAGATGCTTCAGTATTTTGAGAGATATTCATCGAGCTGTTAAAGCCTGATTTTTCTCTTTTATCTTTGTGCAACTTTCTTAGCCACCACTTTGTTATTGTGGGAAATGGGAGTGAAATGGTAATTTCATATTACATCTACTTGTGTTCATATATTTGTGTGTGTATATATAAAAATGTATCAATCAATACATTTCAATGTATCATCAATAGTCACAATTCATAAATTGAACTTTGTTTCATTGCAAGTACCATAAAATCCTTTTCATGGCATATGTGAAGCTCAGGTATCTGTTTACACACCACTTTGCTGTAGATCTCTCAATCTGGCCTTTGCATAAGGCCAGGTGTTTTTTTTTTCTGATCTTCAGTTCTGTAATGACTCATCAGCAGAAAAGCAAATTATCCAGTGATGTATCTGCTATACGAGGATGTGTACAGAAGCATTGATGTTTTTAAAAAAAGGCACTCAGGTTATAAACTGGAGTGAGCTCTGTATTGGAGTCAGCTCAGTGTGAATTTCCAGCTTTCTACATTTTAGTTATATTTTTCAGTTGATCATAGCAAGGAGAAATTGTCTTTCACCTCTAAACATGGTTCTGGTTATGTCATGTATTCTCTAAGGAGCAACAGGCCTATTTGTGCTATGGTACATCCTAAAAAAATTCTTCTGGAGCTTTTGTGCCTTTTTTTTTTTTTTTTTCCAATGCAATATTTAAATATTGCATAGGCAGCAGGGACTCCAGAGGTAAAATAAGGAAGATAGTCATGGATGTCCCACAGAAAGGAGAACTTAAGGTCACTGCTTGCGTCTCATTTACCTTGGAATAGCCCATCTATGAGACAGCAAGCTACAAGAAAGAAGGCTCTGAATGAATGGTGCTGTCATCTTTCTAAGAATATTTCCCTTGGTTTTTAGAACTGAAAGCTGATACTGCACAACCTTCATGCAGTTCATAAGATACCACAGGTATCTGGTAGTTCATCAGTGATTTGTTTTAGAAGCCATCAGTCTTGTCTGTTTCACATATCCAGCCTGATGCCTTCAAATTCTATTTTAGCTTATGTTTCACTTCTTTTGTTTTAGTTTTACTCCACTGTAGATCACACTTCTCAGAATCAAAGGGAAAAAAGGATTTTTTTCAAGTACAATTAGAAAGACTTGAAAAAAAAAATTGCAGTGGGGGGAAAATATCCTATATTTCTTTGTCAAATACGGGCCTGTTGATAGGGGCATAGGCATAGACTGGTCTCTCATCTTTTAGTAGAAGCTAGTCTTTTAGGAATAAACATAGTGTCTTTATATCAAATTCATAAAGGGAATTTAATAGTTAATATTCTAATATGCTAATATTTTGTTTGAGGCTTGCCTTAATGTGTGATCATAAGGAAACTCAATTTCTTTATGCTATGTTGGTGCTTGAAGGAAACTGGGAAGAGAAAAGCCATCTTTATGAACCCTTCCAGCTTCCAGGAGGCCCCTGTTCTTCCTCTCCTTTTCTCTACTAGGGTTAGGAATTTGACAACTGAAGGATGGGAGTGTGAATACCTTGGTTTTATTTATGTCTATATACTAGCATTTAGCAGAGATGAAGATGATAGGGATGTAGGAAAATCACATGTACCAATTTATTTTAACTGCTTATTGACTTTGCTTATAGGTTCCTGAAAATATCAAGCTCTGGTAAAAGTTAGGTTTGCCTTTTTGACTGTAGATAGTACAGTTCACCTGCAAAGTGACTGCAAAAACATCACCCTCAAACATGCTCTTTCTATTTTCAGACTGACAACTTTATGTTCTCTTTTGAATGAGGCAAATGTTAGTATTATAAAATTGGTACTTAAATAGGATTATAGGATTATCATCTGTTGATATCTTCACTCAAGTGTAGATATCTGAAGTGTTACAAGTCAAGTCTTGAGTTTAAGTTGGCATGTTTTTCTGGAGTTAAACACTTGATGCTTGAAAAAAATTCCATCCCAGAGATCAGAATGAGATTACTGAAGAATTTGTCTCCTGTTTTTAGGATTTGGTAAAACCAATTCTGGATTTGTACTTGCTGATGTGCATGATGTTCGGCTTTGAATGTTTTGCTCTATATCTTCAAAGTACTTGTAAGCCAGTTGGCTTAGAATATGGGAGGAGCTACCTGTTAAGAATTATCCTTTATTTCTCCCAGTCTGGTGGCATCCTTCTGAAGGCTGGTGTTAGCATTACTTGCTGCCAGGCTTCTGCTCAGGCTGAGTATCCATTAAAACCTAATAACTCCTCCCTCCCCATTAGGTTCTCTAGTGAATCCAGATCCACAGTCGTTAGCTCTGACCTTTATGAGAACAGCGAGCAGACTGCTAATATCTCTTACTTGTTGCCAGTTACCTGCTCTGTGGATAGGTTTCTTATACTGTGGAAGCTGAAGACACGGTGCACAGCCTACAGATTTGCAGGCCATGCGGAAGGAGTTACAAGTGTGGAGTTCTCACCAGATGGGCAGGTGCTGGCTTCAGCTTCTCATGATCACACTGTCAGGCTGTGGATTCCTTGCATGTGAGTATAACTGAGCAATGTGTTTCATTATTGTGAATATTGGAGGCTTTACGCAAGTTTCTTTTTCTTTCCCGTATGCCTGGGCTTTGACAGAAACAGAGATTGGGGACCACAAGCAACACAGTTCTTTACTGTATTACTTTGTTATTTTCTGAATATTGTGTAGTTTCAAAAGAAAAATATAACAACTCAGAGGTTACAATTTCATGTGTGTAGAACTATGCTTCCTAATATTTCTCTGGCTTAAAGGTTATATTTTAATAAGGACTGCATGGCTGCACTTCATTTTGGGGAGACAAGTGATGAAGAAAACAATAGTTTTTTGGAAAAAAAAAATTAATTGACTTACCTTATCAGAATGTTCTTGAGTAGTAGTAATTGAGTTATTCAGTATGATCTTAGACTGATGTTACTTGAACTTTTAAAAGATTTATATATTACTATATTAAAAAAAATTCTCTTTCCGATGCTGATGAGACTAAAGACCAGTGCTGCTGCTTAATTGCACTGTTCTGCAAAGTTGGTCATATTAAATGCAATTCAAGGAATGTTATTCTAATAATATTTAAATAAGTAAAAAATGATGGTGACATTAAGATTTGGCCTCTGTATACTGCTTTTTCATTTGGGTAAGACTCTAAATATGCTAATATTGAATTTATGGGGATTTGAACTCTTTAATATGATTGTGGTTTGTGACTTGGTATTAAGGGTTTTGTTTCGTTTTCTTTGCCCTCCTCCTGTAGTCATGGAGAATCATCAGTACTGAAAGGCCATACAGCATCTGTTCGGAGTGTGAGCTTTTCTCATGATGGCAACTCTGTAGTTTCAGCATCCAATGATAAATTAATAAAAATATGGAGTGTTTGCTATCAGCGCCTTTCGTTTACCCTTGTCAAACATGCTGGTTGGGTTCGCTGTGCCAAGTAAGTGTTGTTTTTATTCTCTTGGTAAAGTAGAATTCCTAACAAAGGGGATTTTATATTCCAGGGTAGAAATAAGAGAAATCTGTGAATGACAACTAATCATCTCTCACTAATAATTATATTTTATTAAATTAATCTTATGCACACTTATTTTGTATAGATCTCCTAGCTGACGTATGAAAACTTGCTCTGTGTTAATGTGTGTTCATACTGAATCAGTTGCTGTGTGTTCATTCTATTACAATAGAGGACAAATGGGGTCTTCTGTATTTATTTCCAGTCAATATCCTGTCTTTCCCTAGTTTGGTTTTTTTTTTTTTTTGTTGTATTAACTTATTTCCCAGCACTTGTTTCTAGATTTATCATGCATTGTAGGGGTTTTCTCAACTATTCTTGGAATAGTAGTGGCATTAAAGAAAGGGTCGTGAATCCATGTGAGTTAAGCTTACATAATTAGAAAAAGTAAAGAAATGGCCCTTGGACAGCAAGTTAGGAATCATACTCTTTGAAGACAGGACAACTCTCAAAGACAAAAAGGAATGCTGTTGTTTTTGTGGTGTTTTTTTTTTTGGTGTTTTTTTTTTTTTAATTTTTCCTTTTCTCCATATTAATGGAAAACCTGCAGCTAAGAGAGGCCTGATATAAGCCTCTGGAAAAAGGAATTTAACACTGGTGAAGTGCAGACCCCTACAAGTTTCCAAGTATCTGATTGTTGAAAAGAAAAAGGAAAGCTCTAGGAAATCACATGTGAAAGTTCTTGAACAGTTTTTTAATGTCATTGTGCAATTGCTCAATAAAAGAAATAACAATGCTCGAGGAAGTTATAGACAAGTCAATTTTCCTGTTTAAGAACCTGGTCTGCTAGTCTAGGAATAATCACAAATGCTTTGCCCACTATTTGTACACTCAGAAAGAACTCAGAGAACATATATATAGGTTAACATTGAATGCAAGATTTGACTGTGTCCTCTTTGTCTTTTAACCTATAGTTTTCAATAATAATCTTTTTGTCATCTGAAGTGAAATCCTCAGGTTACTGATACCTTCCCCCCCAAGCTCCTGTTTTCCTTTTGCTTATGGCTCTGTTTTTAATTGTAGTTGATTGTGAAATGGGGCAGAGTGGAATAGGGGAAGAAGCTTTTCTTTTCAGTTTTATTAGTCCACAGGAAATCCTAGAAGTTCAAATGTCCTTTAAATGCTCTGCATCCTTATTTCAAACAGGCTTCCTTGGTTCTGTTGTTTTGCTACTTATGTCTCTAATGCTAATCTAGGCAGAAAGTTGTTAAGTAATGCATGTGCTTGTGTGTTGCAGATTTTCACCTGATGGAAGAATAATAGTATCTTGTGGTGAGGACAAATCTATTAACATCTGGGATACAAGAAATAAAATTTGTGTTAATAGCTTCTCAGATGATGAAGGGTAAGTTTTACAAGAAAAAAAGGAGAAATGTAATAGTGTAATTTTAATGACATTAATTTAATGTTCTGTGGTATTAACATCTATATATGTTAAATCTGAAAACAGATCAGAATTCTACCATACATGCCAAGTAAAAGAATTCATATAATGCTTTTCTAAAGAGGTTAACTGGCTGCACCTGTCCAGCTGTTTTCCAGCAATCCAGAGATAATCCAAACAGAAGTGAGATTATTCTTGGATTTTGGAATATATCTATGTTTTCCCCCAATTTTGATAATGCTATTTGATATTTGATGCTTCAACAAGAAGAAAGCTTGAAAACTTTTCCACTTGTTGATGAAAACAATATTTTGTTACCTTCAGTGATCTCCCTTATTTAAGTTTAAAAAATACTTGCTTTTACTTACGTGCAGTTTTCTTAAGCATCTTGGATTCAGAGTTGTAGTTAACAAGTCAGTGAAATATTTGAAATATTATATATTTGAAAAATTTGAAATATTATATTTATGTATATGTGCTTTGCTGATTTCATGGCTGCCTTCATCCTTTTTCGAGTCCAAAATGTTGTTATAGCTAGATACTCAATTTTTAGACAAAATTATTTTACTTGTTGCTTGCAAACTCTTTGGAGCAGTGCCTTCTAGGGACTTTGTACTCTAGCACAAACTTTGAAGGTTTGACTTGGATCAATTATACCATATTTTCAATAAAAGTGAGATTATGATTTATCACACACATCTTGTTTGCTTATGCTTATTTCAGTTACTTGAATTGCCTTACTGGAGTTTCCATACACGTAGATTCCACACAAGTTTGTGACAGCTCAGTGTTAATATTGTGGGCTTTATACATATGCACACACCTAAATATTTCTGTGGAAGCACATTATAAATCTGTTTTCGTTAATTATATTTAGATACGCTACTTTTGTGGATTTCAACCCAAGTGGAACATGTATAGCTTCTGCAGGTTCGAATAACACAGTGAAACTGTGGGATATTCGAATGAACAAGCTACTGCAGAATTTCAAAGGTAAAAACAATGTAGTTTGTTTTATTTTCTTTACAATGGGATTCTTTGCAATTAAATGGGATTTATTAAGAGCCTGTTATTTCATCCCTTACTGGGTGAAGTGGACAAACATGTCATATTGACATGTTGTAAGTATCTTTTTGTAGTCTAGCAACCTTAAGAATTCAATCTGAATCCTTTTTATTTCTTTGCTTCTCTTAATTTTTAGAGCTGAACTAATCAAATACTTTGGAGAGTCTTCTATGCCCCAGCACTTTAGTCATTTTTCCCTTAAAAGAAGTAGTTCTTTGGGGAGTAGAAAAGAGCAAAGAAATAAAGTGTACATATCCTCTTAGTAGATATCTACAGCCTTTGAATATTGTCTTCTGTAAATCAGTTCACAGAGCAGGGGTTAATTGTATATCATTCCATCCTTCTGGTAACTACCTCATCACTGCTTCTACTGACGGTACCCTTAAGATTCTGGACCTCTTAGGAGAAAGACTTATTTACACTCTTCATGGACACAAGGTATACACAATAATCATCTTAAATGGAGATCTTAATAGCTTGTTCAGGATCTTTACAAAGGGAAAGAAACATTTTTGTCATTGTGTCTTTTATCTTGCAACTTGCAGATAAAATTTAATGGACAGCAAGGTGTTGTATTAATGCACCTTGTCACAAGTGGTTAAGGAAATGCATCATATTTTACCTGTAACTATGTTTTTTTGGGTTTTTTTTTTTCTGTCAATATTACATGCTTGATGTTAAGTAAAAGCTCATGTTCTGAATTCATTAAAAATTCACTTGATTTTCAAAATCATGTTGTTTGGCACTTCAGTAATTTTGTCTATTGGAAAAGAGTGTTTTCTAAGGAGGGGGAAGCTTACAGAAGATAACTTCTGTGAAGAATGGCAGGCATTTCCTCCTTTTCCTGTTAATGCCCCAAACAAACCCTATTTTGTATTATAAATTATTCAAACGTCTTGCCTTGAGTAATGTAATATATATTTTGTAATTTTTCATTGCAAAGCTGAAGTATAAAATCTAAGGATAATGCCACTATTTTCCTAGTATAGATTGCTGCAATTGTAATGTAGCATCTTATGAAAATGTGTGATACTCACTTTTCAAACAAGCTTTGCAGAAATTTCACTACAGTAAAATTGTTCCTTATTTTATAAAAATTGAAAAATCTTTTATCTTAGGTAATGGCATCAGTGTTTTTCTCTTTGCACTAAAATACCATGATTACGGTAATAACCTAATTTTACTGTATGCTATTTTTTTTTCCCAGGGAGCTGTACTTTGTGTGGCTTTTTCAAAAGGTGGTGAAAAATTTGCCTCAGGTGGAAAGGATACTCAGGTTTGTGGTATTGTTTCCTTAAATGAAATGTCTTAATGTTTGTTCCAGTGGGTGAGAGTTAAATATAGTGTGCCACAGTAGCATGCTAATTACTCACATGCATTCTGTCTACTAGTGCGTTTTATAGACTTTCCATTGGATGTTGTGATGAGAAGACTAGCCACTTCTATTTTAAATATTAAAAGAAAGGATGATCTTTAACTAAAAATACTTAAAGTGTTGCAGTTCAGTATCAACAAAATAGATGTGTTGCAATTAATATCGAGGTTTAGCTGCTTTGTCACATTTTCACTGCTTTTGAAGTTCTTCCTCTGTATTGTAGGTATTAAGTTGTATTACTGGGAAAAGTTTGGCTAGAATTGGGGAGAAAAAGCTCTTGTCTTACCCTTAACTAATTTACTTTGGTGAAACAGTAAAGTACTGGATTTTATAAAGGGAAGAAGAATCATTTGAGCATTTAAAAAAAGTTAAACAGGAGGTCTTATAATTAATTTACATCTGCTTTAATAAAACTCATAATTAAGAAAAGCTTGGAATCATCTCTATCAGGTCTATAAAGTTTTCAAAAAGAAAGAACTTTTGTAGCACAAGATTTAAATTTTCAATCTGAAATGTTCCTTAATATTAGTTGTCTTTTTCATTGTCTCCTGTTACAAAAAGGTAAAAGCTCAATGTAGATATAAAAAGCTATGCTGTTGTAATTAAGATCTTTTGAGTTTACCACAATTCATGGATATACTCTGTTGTGTGGAGCTTGAAATAAATTTCAGCTGGTAGCAGAGATGGTCTTGAGAAATAAAAAAAACCTGCTTTCTATCACAGTGTTAAGAAATACTGACAAGATTTGAAGTTACCGGACAGTGAAAATGTTATCAAATGTCCAATATTAATTTTACAAGCAGGGGAAATCTCACAAAAAACAACCAAAAATGAGGGAAAGATATTTATTTCTTGACCCATTAGTGTGTTCTTTTATTTTCCATACTTAAGTTTTAAATAAGATTTTAAGTCCCAAAATGCAGCTTAGGTCCTACGTGATTCTGAATTGTTGACCTTACCTTGCATGAGTATTTTATGACTGTTGGTATACTCTGCTTAACTTGAGAGGAACAAAAGTGCATGTATTGACTCGGTGCCATGACAGAAGATTAGTCTGAGAAGCTCCAATGAAGGCAAAGACTTACAATATTAAGCCTAACACAGTGTCCCCATTGAATGCCAACACACCTTGGGAATGCCTGTCTTACTTCAAAGTTCCTTTGAATTTGGGGCCCCTTGAATCACATGTGTGTTCAGTGCACTCATGTGATTGCCTTTTTCCTGCTCTGGTTTTCTGTTGTAGAGCTTCTGGGGCATGAGAGATGGAGAAAGTAGGTAAAAATCTATGTCTCATGTTCCTCAGCAGTTTGATATAGTAGATTCATGCTGAATATATGAGAGGGAAGATCCAGTTTCATCAGGAAGCCCTTCCTTAGTTAAATGTTGACTTTAAAAAGTAGTCATAGCAGGTCTAATAACTGTTTAAATGACCTTGAAAATGGACCTTCCTATGTTTGTTGAAGTTTTTTCTTTTGTTTTATGAAAGTTTTGGTGGGAGAGAAGTATTTACTTTGCTGCAAGTTTCACTTTTCTAAGTTTTAAAATGTGCTAATTACTGTTGGGTAACTACCAAGGTGTGTATCTTTACCTGTAGTAAACATAAGGACTTTTTTCCTCAGCGTCCATTGTCTTTTGGTATATACACACATGTACTTTTCAAACATCCTGTTTTGCTGACCTATCCACAGCCTTCTTCCAGGTGTGCCAGGAGGATGGTTGTGGGACTTCTCAGCTCACTGTGATTGTTGGTTTACTGTAATTGTAGGCTGTACTTGTTGGGAAAGTTCTGCTGGCAGAACACCAATGTCACGCTTATGAGCAGAGGCTGGCTATAAAAGCTTCATCTTTTACCCCTCATACAGTACCCGAAATATACTGTTATGTTCACAGCATGAATTGCAGGCAGCTGATACATTCTAAGTTTATGGAAGACTGCTTCCTTCATACATATGTTATTTCAAGACTATTATGTTTTCAAACAACAGATCTTTCCGTACCTTTCTATCAAAGAAGCAAAACCAGTATCTCTTCTTCCTGTATCAAGTTTCTGGTTGGTGCAGAACCAACTGACAGCATTGTTCAGAAGTGGGTTAAATATTTGAAACAAACACTGGATACTTTTGTTTCTTTCTATTTAGTTCTTTCCTCAAACAAAAAAGATCTCAAAGTGTAGTATTCTGAAGTGCATGTTCCTCACATTTTTAGCTATATGTGCACGTGGCAATTTATTTCATTAACCTGTTGCCATGGAAAACATAAGATCTTTTATGTGAAAGAGCAAAGTTATACGTGTTTGTTTGGAAAGTTGTAGCCTATGCTGTTAATTCAGTTACTATATAAGAGTCAAGTCATGTCTGATAAAGGCCTTGGTTTGAAGGGAAGTACTTCTTTATGAAATACCCATCTTTCTAGGATTTTGCATATTTGCTTTTGCACTTGTGCATTGCAGTTGAGATACTCAAGGCATAAATGGATGTTTCCATGCTGGTTTCACTCTTAGTAATTTTTTTTTATCTGTAATGATGAAGCTGCAGGGACATGGCCTTTCACTTTAGAACAAAATGAAACGTATTTAGAGCTTGAGCAGCTCAAAAGCTCACCCCCAATGAAAGGTGAGCTGCCTTCTGCCTATACTGTTATTTAGACTCAGTGCTGAAACACTTCAGATTACTAAACCAGCGGAAAATTAACCTGAAAAAAATGAGGGGAAACTACTAAAAAATGTAAGTAACTTTATTCTGGACTGAATGATGGAAGTAGGAGAGCCTACAAAACTGAGGAAGAAGAGAAAGCAGGAGCTACTGTGAATCATCTAATCTATCACTTAACAGTCCTGGAAGTGGAAAGTTCTTAGGAGGGTTTAGATAGTTTAGATCAAACTATCTAAAGATTTGTGCATCCCTCTTTCACTGCTACTATCTGAGTTAGTCTGGGTTCACCTTTATTGGAACACTGTCTCCTAATGCATGTTCAGGGCCTTTGACTCAAGGGAGTCATGAAAGATGTTGAACCTGAAATGAACTTGTAGTAATGCAGCTATTCAGGAATATATTAAAAGCACGATATAGTGTGCTTGAAATTTCTGTGAACAAATCTACATTTTATGTTGCTTTATAATGATTAATATCAGAAAATACTTCTAATGTCTGTCAAAATATTACTGACTGGACAGGGAAGTAATTTTAAGTCAGATTATAGTCCCCTCTTTGTTTTCTTTAATTTAGCTTGGAGCTGTAGATGTCAGCATTGGACTTTTGGTCATTTCTAAGAGTCTCAAAATACCTTTTTTCTTTTCTCCCTTGGTACGTAAAGTAAGGAGGCGTTCACAGGTCATGTAAATTTAACTAAATTACTAAAATATGCAATTATTTTGTGACATGAGAGAGCATCATTGTGTGTTATGATTTCATTTCCCAGGATATTCATAAGACTGGATAGAATACCTTTGGACTACCTCTATATCCTATGGCCTTCTGCATTTGGTCATTGTGTGACTTGCATATTGTTTTTACCTAGAACATAATTGGACAAAATTCAGAAAAGAGATACCTTTTGCTAAAACACAGCAACCTGGTGTTCTAGAGTTCTGTTGAACTCTCTCATTTCTTTCATTCCTTTGAACTTTCTTATTAGACCTGCAAGCCTTTATAGGGGACAGAAATTTAATGGTATATGATTCCTTGATCTGGCAGAAAAGTAACTTGGGACAGTTCAGTGGGACAGGAGTTTTTGTTTTATTTTGTGATTATAGATGTATTTTAGAGGTTATTTTTTTAATAGAATGAACCATATCTTCTAGATTTGAAGAAATTCTGGGGAAGTGCCTGTATTGCAGTAGAGATCAGACTAAGACATCACTGCGGTATCGTTATGATGCAGTGATCTACTAGTAATAACAGACTTTACTGAATAGTTATATTTTGAGTACTGAATAGCCTTCATACAAATTTTTCTTACAGGTATTACTATGGAAAACCAACTTTGATAAATTGAATTATGAAGAAGTTCTCAAACACAATTTTAGAAGAACACATATTGATGATCCTCCTCATCTTCTTGATATTCACCCAAGGTCATCTCATTTCCATGGTGTAAAGATTCAGTCAGTTCAGGTGAGTGCAATAAATTGTTTAATACAGGAAACAAGAAGCTTCTGTGAACACTGTCTGACATTTATAATTAAACATGTTTTGTGTATACCAGAGAGCTTCTTATTGTTATGCATAATACTTTGGAAGCAACTATATTATGAATCCACATTAGAGTTACTAGGCAAGCTGATGCTGGCAGGTTTATGCTGAAGTTACTTTCATGCTTCTTCTGTGTCTATGCTTTGCATCTGATTTAAGCAAAGCATATATGATAATCTGGTTTCTGAAATAACACTGCAAGTGTTGCAGGAGGCATCTGAATCTCCAATGAGCTTTAGAATACTAATCAAAATACATCATTATAAGTAGGACAAAGTGGTGATATTACTGCAAGCTGTCCCTCTTTCCAAGACCTTTAGGTATTGTGAGAAGGTCTTGATATCTATCTAAAAGACTTCCTAGGCTAGCAATGTGTTTTATGTCATTATGTAGTCTGATTTCCTGATATTTCATTCTTAAACTGCTTTACCGTCAGACTATCTACTGGCATCCATCGAAAGTGTTGGAAATTAGGGAACCAAAGTGCAATGTCAAATGTTCTGTCAGTATTAGGAAAAATCCTGTGTTTGTCAAATAGTCTGAAAGTTATTCTCAATAGGTAAACAGTGCTATGCCTTCAATGAGGCCATTGTTTATGCTTTATTTGTGGCTACCCCTGATAGAGCTGGCTGGCTTCTGCATGGAGTTTACCTATATTTTCTTTCTTTTTTGATAGTCTCCAGGTTCTTACAGTGTTGAAGAACTGTATCTGAGATAAATCTAGGAACTTTCTAATTGCTGTAATGTGCTGTCAGAGTACTATAGAAATTCCCCATTGCCTGGTTGCCTACACAGAAAACATAGATACTGCTGCCATGACATTTGTTTCCTGCTCAGAGTTTTAGAACATTGTCATTTGGGGATATTGAGCTTTTTCGGGGGTGAATGGGTGTGTTGCACTATGAATACATGCAAATGAGTAGTGTAAAGGTTGAAAACATTTGCTGGAGGAAGGGAACTCTGATAAAATCCATGACTAATATTTCTTCTGTGCCTGGTTCTATTGTCAAGTCAGATGTGAAGCTTTCTAATGCTTAGCCTTTTGGTCAGAACAGGATGACAGCATGTATGACAAGCTTCATAAACAAACTTCCGTGCTGGACTTCCTTATTTGTTGTAAGATAAATTAATGAAGTTAAGTTTACTGGCATGAGCCTTCAGTATAGTTGGTCAGTGCCAGAGCAAACTCAATCACAGCATTTGCCAGCAGATTCAAGCCAGTCTTGCTGGAGCAACATTTTGCGTCAAGACCATTCAAATTGCACCCATTTATAATGTGCTAAACAAACACAGTAGCTTATAGCTGCAGGGGTCCATTGTTTTCTTTTCAGATCAACATTTCCAGACCTCTTTTGCTGGCAAAAATGTGAATATACTCTAAACCAATTTTTCAGAATTTTTTTTTTTTCTTCTTCCTGGTCCTGGGTAATTGATAAGCTCTGGTAAAGCGTTCATGACTTCAGGCTAAAGTTAAACTAAGGCTAGGGAGCTTCATTACCAATACTGAAAGGGCTCATCAAGGAAATTCAGTAGTTGAATGTCAATAAATTATTTGTTAAGTTGGCTTTGACAGATTTAACTCTGCCTTATGTCTGCACTTATTAATGGCTGCAGCATTTGTAGCAGCTTATAGGCTCCTGGGCTGCTCCATAGTTGTGAAAGAGCTCTATGGCTTTGTCATAGCAAAGTTTTGGACTCTGTGTTATATTTTCAGGCCTAATTTCAGGATTTTAAAAAGAGTTGCTGTATTTAGTTTTCTATTAACATCATATTGTCACTAGAATATCTTCCTCTCAAGTAAACATCAAGTATGTTATATTCTTTGAGATAAAAGATTGTCTGACAGTTTCAACTGTAATGTAATATATTTTTATATTTCTAAGTGAAATAATATAGTAATAGTGATTAGAATCTTTTGCAGCTAATTTTTAGAATTAATGTAATAATATAATAATTGAGATGGTGTTAAGGTGAAATTATCAAATTTTCTTGCTCCATATGTCTTTTCTTGGTTTTTTTTTGCTCCTCTGGTCTGTCTCAACAATTGTGGGAGTTTTCTTGTGATGAGGAAGAGTAGACCTCACCAACTGGACAAAACCTTAATTTTTCCAGACAAAATTGCTGTCAGGTTACTACCATCAGTAACATGCTTTAGTTAGCATGCACTAATTCTTAGGTAACACTGTGCTTGAAACTTTTCAGTGTTCCATCTTCTTAACAATATCCTCTTATAAGTGAGAAAAAGTATAATGTCTAGACCTAATATGCTGTACTATGGAGAAGGAAAAAAAAGTATTTTTGTCCTTCTTCAGTTAGAACATCTTATTTTTTCCACATGCCAACCTCTTTCTAAGCCAGAGGCAATGGAGAGAATTCTAGTGTTAGGCTGTTCTGCTGCAATCCCACTCTCATCGTTCAGTGGCTCATCTTGTTTCTACTATGTAAGGGAAAAGAGGAATGGAAGCACAGGCTTGTCAGAGGGAGCTTCAGGACATCATCTATTCTTCTATCAGTGGTACAGTCCAGCTGTGTCTGGTTAGGGGGCCTTGAAGAGGGTTAGAGATTCCCTTATTTCTCTGTGTGATCTATTCCACTACAGCACAGCAGTTGTAATGGCAATTTTTCCCTCTTATCTCATTTACATCTCATATTATGCAGAATTGCTTCCTTTCTTATTTTTTTCCTTTTTCTTCATATTTCTATGTGAACAGGGTAAGATAATTGATCTTAAGAGAAGTATCACTATTCTAAGAGACTTGTTAATATATGCAAGAGTTACAGGCAGGCAGAGGAGGCAGTTTGAAGATATGATTTTTAAAAGTATCAATGACTGCTTAAGGTTTGCTACAAGCCAGTACAATGTCATCTAAATGCTTGAGATGTGTTGTAATACGTTGCCTTGAGTTATGCTCAGCTGGTTAGGTTTAGTCACCTCTACAATGGGAATGAAGAGGGATTGCCTTAGGATAAGATTAAAGGTATTAGAACACAAAAAGTTCAACGATGTACAGGCAGAACTTAAAAGAAAAGTAATTATCCCTCTCTTTTTAAAATTTTTTCACACTTCTTTTGTTTCACACTTTTTACTTTTTAACTAGAGAAGCTATTGCTTCTCTATCCCTGCTTGTCTCAGTGTGGCAAAGTGCCTGCAATTCCAGAACTTGATTCTGGAGAAATAGTATACACAAAAATGGAGTTGGCTTAGAATTTATTCAGCTGGGATCAGAGACACAGTTGCAGTGTTTTCACATATCACCTGTTGGAAATGCTGGTTTGAATAAAGCAGCTGGCACAAGAGTGTTAAGAATTGCAGGTATCATCTGGTGTTTTGCCTTTAGGATAGTGACAGAAAGATGGACTTTGAGTGTATTTTGCCTTTTCTGATAATTTTTTCTCATTCACTCTGCAAAGTTATACATCAAAGCAGTAATATTTCAGATACCTTCCGTATTTTTTTCTCTCTAACTACCTTTTTTTTGAGGCATAATTTTACAAGAAAATCATTAGTTGTGTCTTCTACTCAGCCCAGCAGTAGCCTGAATTTTAATGTAGTGTTGAATTTTATGTTCTTGCCTTGTAAAATTTTATAAATGTTCTTCTGCTGTACTGATCAAATTGGTTCTTGAATATTCAAGTAAGTAGAGATTTAATGCTTATAACCATTGCAATTTTTCAGACGACTTGGAAATGTAAGAAAATTATTGGTTCTCTAAAGGTGCTGACTTTTTTCTCTTGACCATAGAGGTAATCTTAGGTGATTACCAGCTCAAATACAGGTGTCTAGCAGTATGTCTAAATTTAGCTGAGATAAATCCCAGTTGTTGTCTCTGTTTGACATAAGGACCTTGTGGAGTTATTTGAAAACAGTATATTTAATCAGTTATCCAGTTTTAGAGAAATATACTAAAAACTACATTCCACCTGGTGAGAATTGTATTTCTCAATTTGCCATGTTTGTATGTAATTGACTTTTCATGTGCTAAAGACTTCTTTAAAATAAATGGAAGATTAGAAATTAGTTTCTTTCAAAACAACTGTGAGGTTTGAACATATTAACGTGCATAGAGTTTCTCTTGTGCACAAATAGTTTCTGTTGATTTAATTTAATCTTAAAATTTTCAGTGTAATTTCAGTTGTATTGTCTTAGATGAAAGAAATTCAAATATACACTAGGTGGCAGTAGAAAAAAGATTATATGGCTTGCTTGGCTTGAGGGGCTCAGTCTAAAACAAAGAACAGCGTTTTATCAAATTGAAAGCTAATTTTCTCTTGCTATGTTTGGAGATGCTATTTCACAAGTACCTAAATCACTTTCCTCAAAAATACTTTGGGAGTCATTTAAAACTTCCTCTTTTAATTTTATTAACTTTATTTTTCTAATCCATGAAAGATTCTGTAGAAACCTTCCCTTCAAATACATTTTATTGTACTATGGATCAAAATATCGTTGTATTATAGTCTAATTGTATTAGAAGATAATATTGAGAATATTTATATATGAGTTTACCAGGTAATTAA
Source organism: Zosterops lateralis (assembly GCF_965231275.1). Taxonomy (NCBI): domain Eukaryota; kingdom Metazoa; phylum Chordata; class Aves; order Passeriformes; family Zosteropidae; genus Zosterops; species Zosterops lateralis. The sequence continues at coordinate 31,290,448 of NC_139765.1, forward strand.
AGCAGGGTTTTGAAAGAGTGTTTTGAAAACCTGTAGTATGTGACAGTACTCCCTACCTCTCATTTTAGTGCTCTCTGTTTTTTCTGTCTTGTTTCTTAAAGTTAAGTCTTTTCAAAGACTTACCTTTAAGGCCTACCTTGGTAAGATTATTTCACAGCTAACTACATCACCTTGCCAGGAAATGTCAAGTAATTTGAAACTTTTACATTTAGCTTCATTCTACGATCTCATTCATTTTTACTGCAGTATTAAGCACTAAAATTTTTATGAAGGACTTAAATACAGCCTTTATAGTTTTTGTGCATTTTTAGGGACCTTTAAGGCGCTATTTCTGACTAGTTGCTTAATAATTTTATATTTAATTCTTTTAGTATGGCTTATGACTTCCTCCACCTCCAGTCAGTGTTCACAGTGCTCCTCATCCTCCCCTTACCACTGGTAAAGTAATAAGCAGAAGTATATTCAGAGGAACTTCCATTCTAGCTCCAGGATGTGACACTTCTACAAAAAGAGCATATTTTTTTAGCTTAATAATACCATGTATTTAATGACCAACCTGTATCAAGAATCTACCTCATTCTGCAATATCTCCAATGTCTGTAACGAAGAGATACTATCTCAAAGATGTTTCAAGAGCTATTAGTGATAATACTACAGTATTTCCTCCACATTAGAGTACTGATGGCTAGTAGGCATCTGCTGTCCCTCTTCTGCAGAATCCTGCAGATGCATTGTCCTCTCTTCCATGCCCAAATGATCCATGTCAGAAAATGACTTTAGTCTTACCTGCCCATAGTGTGATTGGCACTTGGATAATGCATTAATTATATTTATTGTAGGGCTGACAATGTCAGAAGCAACTGACCTTGGTTGTCCTGGGCACTGAACAAATGTAAGCTCTGTGGGACCTGTGTCATCTCAATAGACATAATATGTACAGAGACAAAACAATAAAATTTTCAGTTCCTCTCCTGCTCACCTTAACAGTGAAAAAATGGTAAGCAATACAATATTAAGAGGAGATTTTGATTAATCATGTTTCTGCAGAGAAGATGCTGAAGGAGAAGTCCAGTTAAAATGGTAGAATTTTTGGCTAAATAGAAGGTTATTATATAGACCATGTTACCTGGCTTTGGTTCTTCTCTCTCCCTTTCTTTCCTCCAAGTCTATTTGACAAAATTGGAAGAAAGCAAGACTTGACCCTAATATCTATAAATGACAGAGAATTTTAAGTGTTCAGCAGTGATGACTGTGTAGCAGAATTGGTTTTCTTGATTGTCCCTGAGTCCCTGGTCATTTTTGACTGATGCACTTGTAATCAGAAGACAGAAAAAAAGATCATAGATGAAGAATGGCTTGTTGAAACTGAATAAGAGAAAGAGCTAAGCACTGCTACTCAGAAAAGTGAACAAGCTTAAAAACAGTGTTAAGATCTCCCCTTAAGGAAGGTTTGTCATCTCCGATTTGTAAGTGCTGCAAAGTGTAAGAATCACTTTTGCTTTAAAAACAGATACTACCTGATTATTTAAATGTTTCCTTACCTTCTAGCTTGCTAGTAAACTTTGTCTTTTTCTACTTGTGTTTACTGAGGGAGATCTTGCTTCTATTAATTTTAACCTAAATTTCTGCATATAAGTTACAGAAATCTAAATAAACAGAAAGAAAAGTCTTCAGGGAGTACAAGCTGCTGTTGCCCTCCTTCCTTGACAATTAATTCCAGACATGAGATTGTATTCTAGCTACTTAACAAGCATGTCTCTGTCCTAGAGGTCTTCATACCAGTGTATGCACCCCAGCATCAGGGATTTTTCCTTGTGGAAATAGCACTGAAGCAGTTACCAAGTGAGCAGCTCTGGCTGAGCCAGAATTTTGGCAGTCTTCAGGGGAAGTATTAGAATCTTCCTTTTGAGAAATCACAATAAAAGGACCGTTGTAGCTAAGAAACTTTCAGTCACTAGGCAAGTGGGAGTTTTGGGTATTCTGGGTATTTTTCCCCTTTGAATAAGGTGATAGGAATTAATACTGTCTCTGGATTACTGATAAAAAGTTGGAAAGAGAAAAGTTAATTTCTCTTTATTACATCAGACTTCTTGATGATTTGAAAGTCATCTAGTCTTTGTGTAAATTTTGCCAGTACATAAAATAATAAGAATAGTACTGCCATGCATCATGCTGAGAGGGCAAACATCTTAGGCTGTGATACACCTAGATAATAGAATGATAACGATAATGTGCACAGAGATTTTATAGGGAGTTATTCTCATCCTTAGGTGAAACCATAGGATAAAAGCAACAGCTTTCTCAAATTTCATATTCTCTGATACTTTCTCAATGCTTCACTTTCAGGAAAGGACATTAGCAAAATATTACTAAAGTTATAGATTAACTCCTGTAGCCAAAAATAAGCAAGCTGTAACTGTGTTATTAAGAGCAAAATTGCAGATATTGCAATGACATATCTGAGCAATCAGCCTCTGTCCTTGTCCCAGTAGAAAGCAGTTTTTCCTGCAGCTTCAGGAGCAACATTGTTTGTGTTCGATCTGTTAAGTTATTACAGATTTCAGTGTTACCTCCTGCTTGTTTTCCACAGATGTGCTTTCAAAGTTATCTTGGTAATCAGAGTTGGTACAGAAGAAGTAAGCATATTGACAATCAGTTAGCAGTGGATGACTTGAGGAACTTGAATGGGGATTAGGAACCAACTGATCTGGGCTGCTAAGTGTGTCCTCACCTTTTATTTCAGTCTTATTTCCTTTTCTCTGTTGGTGCTGAAATAATGATATCATTCATTTTCAACAGGTCAACCCTGCCTTTGATGTGCCTGATAATCAAACACCTGACCCAACTATCATCGATATTATACCATCTTCGAGTATCAGTACTCCCAGTACTTCTGTAAGTTGCTTAAAAAAAAAAAGAAAAAAAAAAAGAAAAAGGGTAGGGTATAGCTAGTATGTTAGGGAAATGTGCTTTTGCTGTCCATATGAATGAAATAGATTTATTTTTTTTTTAGCAACTGTCAAGTGCTCAGAGATCAATATCCTAAATTCTCAACTTAAACTTTCTGTCACAGTTCCCAAGTCTAACCAGAAGATGGTGTAATAGCAAAGCTTTCAGTTTATACCTGTAATTTTACCATTATACTAAACAGAAATTCTATTTATAAGCCCATCTAAATATTACTGGTAAAATTTGTGGCTTATTCTCAAACACTTTTTGTAACTTTGTCTTTATCTGCAAATAATGGTAACCCTAAAGAGTCATTGTCTCACTGATACCATTCTAGGAGTGATGTTTTATTATTTCTCCTTTAAAGGAATTTAAAAGTTCCTCAGAAGGAAACAAAAAGGTAATACATTTTGAGACAGAGTGATAGGATTAGTGTCTTCTAGTGTTGGCTTTACAAATGACATTGGTATGGCGTGTGGGAGGAGAAATATGCTCTCCTGGTATGAAATCTAAAAGACATGCTGTTCTAGAATTAGGTTAAAATGAGAATTTTTCTTTTAGCTCTGAATCTGTTCCTGTGAAGGCACAAATTGTCTTGAGCAATTTTAGTTCCCATAAAGAGTTTGTGTGGTTAAAGGGTTAATACTTAAAAAAAGGCAGCAGGTGTGGTTTCTGCTGTTCTATTTTATCATGAATACTTTGACAGCTACGTTGTGAAGGTACTATATATAATTCTTTACGATCATTTTTGAGGATTTTGATGAAGGTTTTGATGAGAAACCTTTACTTCAAAACAAATAATCATATAATGACTTGTATTTGAGAGGTCATAATGTTATATATTTTAAGGTTTATCGATTATGTTGTGTTTTCACAATGGAAATATGGTTCTTTGTAGACTTACAGACATTGGTTTAGTAGGCTTCACAGACAGTGGATTGTGGTAGATATAATTTATTGACTACCTATTGTTATTAAGTACTCTGTATTCATTACCTACTCTGCTCATCACAGAGTTCAAATGTATGGTTGTGCTGTAATTCTTTATTATATACCCACAAATCACTTAGTCTCCATTAATTCTTTTGATACAAAAGCAGCTTATAAAACTTTATAAGCTTGAAGGAGTACATTGACCCAAGAAGTACAGCATTTTTTTGACTGCTGTCTGTCTGGCTTTACAATCTTCATTATAAAAATGTTGCTTCAGAATTTATGCTTCTTGACTGTGTCAGTAATCACTACTTTTTTTCCCCCCCAGCATCTCAATCTATCAGTTATCATTGATTGTCACCACTGTTGCATTTCAGCATTCCTCATCCGCATCTTTTTCCATCTAGAAACATTCCTATAACCTTGTTACTTGGACTGTAGCCTTAAGGGCAGCTGTCTTGTTTAACACAGTTTAACCCTAACTCTGCCACTGTTGACACAAGTTCAGGAATCATTTGCATGTTTTCTTTGCCACTAATAATATCCTTCTCTTTGCCACTAATAATATCCTTCCTCTCCCATGGTGAGTAACACTTTCTCCAACTTTGCCTACCAGTCTGGTCCTCCCTGGTTTCTAATGTCAGCTCATCCTTTAGTATCATCTTCCTGTCTAGTATCTGTCTGCTGCATTACCAGTTTCTGTCATTTGTGGAGTTACCACCTGCTTCTTAATCAGGCCAGCCACCTAGACTCTTTGTGTCTTGTTTGTAGAGGGTTCTGTCTCTCAGTGACTTGGACCTTTTTATTCGAAGCTTTCTCAGTTTCCCTAGTGTATGGAGAGACTGTCTAATAGAGGCTTGATGTGTTCTTCATAAGCAGCAAGGAGAAAAGGACAGATGTTGGTTTTTATTTCTAGCACACCTTCACTGACAGATTTCCTCTTGATACAGTTTGTTCCCAATTAAATGATACTGCTTTTGTGCATTATTTGTATATTTTTTTTCTTAATTCTTTTCCAATTTGAGTTTGCCATCCTCTACTCCTAGTCTAATTCATCATCCTACCTCATGCATATCCCTGATTTCAGCCCCAACTGGTTGCTCTTTTTCTACTGGTTGTCAAAGACATTATCACTGTGCATTTTTTTCCCTGCAAACATTTCAAGACCCATTTTAAATCTGTTTATGGTTTTTTGGCACTACTTCTCCTGAAAGAATGCTGTTCAAATAACAAAAGCTTTTGATAAGATTGTTTGGTTCATTTACACGTGTCCTATATATACCTACTTATTCTTTTAAGGCTCTGCCTTAAGGAGTTCTTCTGCCTTTCTGTATGTGCAGAGAGAAAAATGCAGTCAGCATTTAGGTATCTTTACACGTTCTTGTTCAATGACTCTCATGCATGTAACACAGCAGGATCTTAAGGGTTATTTACAAAACATATTGGCAAGTCCCTGCACCACTGGAAGTAGCTAATCAATGTATTTAATTTTTCTTATAAAGGAGAGAGATACTTGACACAGTGATCCGAGAAAATGCATGTCCTTAAATACAGCTTTTCTCTTGGGTCAGTAGCAACACTGAAGCTTTTGTAAGATCTCTGGTGAGTTTCTTAAAGCTCCCTGAAGTGTCTTCAGCAAGATTGGAAGTCTATACAAAACTTTGTAATGTTTTGCTAAATAACTACCAAAATTCCTGACAGTAAGTGGTCAAAAACTTCTGTAGGTCTCAGTCTAGTCTAAGAGAAAGAACAATAGGAGAAAGTGCTCTTCTTATTGAGAATCTTTTCTTCAGCTGGAATTGTGTGTTCTTCTACTCCTTTATAGGAGATACATTATTACTGCCCCTAAGATGATTTGTGCCAGAGCAAAAAGGTTTTTTCCTTTTCCTTCCTTCTGTGAAGATTTGTTAATGAAAGTGATACAGTATAGGTTGAGAGGGATGTCTGGAGTAATTTCATCTAACCTTCCCCTTACAGCAAAGCCAGCTTGCATCAGGTTCTTAAAGCCTTCTCCAGTTCATTTGTTGATCATGTGTGAGGATAGAGATTCCACCACCTTTCTGGGCAGCTTGCTCTAGTGTTTGGTTGATGAATTTATTTTTTTTTACATGATATGTAACTAGAATATCCTATGTTCCAACATGTCTGTTGCCTTCAATCCACAGTGGTCCTCTAATATGTGGGTGTCTGTCTTCTTTCTATCTACCCATTAGATATCTGAGATAGCAGCAAGATCTCCCTGTATCTTTTCTTCCAGAGAACAAGCCTGGCTCTCCAGCTTTTTCTGATATTGCATGTTCCAGCCCCTTGGTTATCTTGTTCACTCTCAGCTTGACTTGCTCCAGGATGTCAGTGTCTGTCTGGGAACAAGAAGCCCAAAAGAGGACACAATATTCTAGGCAATTAGGGTGCAGAAAAGTATCGCCCTCATCTATTCTTGACAACAGCCCGCCTAGAGAAGATTTTAAAAACAAATACTTAAAAATATAACAGTCTTGATTCTTTATTGTGAATTTAAAATATGTTTGGATATTTTCTCAGCAGTTCATTTATTTTGAGCTGTAGGTGTCTAAGAAAATACTAGTATTATCTGTTCCTCCTACTCCTCCTCCTCTTTTCGAGGAATTTTAATTTCTTGCTTCATCAAAACCAGCAATCCATCACAGCTTCCACACTTAAGATGCCTGCTTTTGTGTTTGTTTCTTTTAAATGTAGTTGTATTTTCTTGCTTCAGAGGTTAAGCTAAGATGTGCAGGTATTAATGTTCTTATAGGGATTTTTACTAAAAACATTTACATTATTAAACTGCCTGAATTGTGAACACCTTATCTTTTCAACTTCTGTTCTAGCTTAGTACTAATGCCAGTTGTTTTGAACATGGTGAAAAAATCCTTTTTCATCTAAGGTTCATACTGATGCAACTTATTTTGTAAACTCAGTGAAGGGAGTCTGATCCTTGTGTCAGTGGAAAAATTTCAGTGTCATCTTCAGTATGGAGTTGCTTTATTTTGGACTACAGTTACAAAACCATTAAGATTTCCTGTGTATTACTATGGTTAGGAAATAGCTTTGGATTTGTTGATTCATTTATTCAGTTCTCCTGTGTATTAGTGAAAGCTGTGTATGCTAACAAATTGGTACTTGTGTAATGTCCTGATTTTTTTCAATTGTAGGAGTCCTCATATACTGCAGTTACTAGAAATTTAGGTGTGTTCTAGCCTTTTGCACTCTGAAAATATTCACTAAATTGGGGTCAAATCTGGGGGCTGGGGCCGGTGTTTTTTCTCCTGTTTCCTTGAAGACACTGAAAGCGTTACTGCCTCTCTCCCACCCCTTCTCCATGTGTCAAACAGCTTAACATTGTCTTTGTTTTCTGAACTATTGAAAAGGAAAAATTTTCTCTTTGGAATTACTTCTTTCTGTTTCATCCTCCAATTTTAAGTAATGAGGGAGGTTGGGTCTTTTAAATTCTATAAGGCAATACTCTGGTAACCTCTGGTCCCTGATAAGCTGTTGGAAACAAGGGAAAGTTGATGGTGTCTCTGTAGTTTTTACTGACAGAAGCAGGAAATCACTGTAGAGGCTGTCTAATATTTCATCCCCTGACCTTGCTCATGTAAACAGGATTTGGAGGAAGGAAAGCAATGTACTGTAATCTGGAAGTCAGAATGTCTGTGCTGGCTGGGAGATGTTTGCTGTTCTTTCTCTTCCAGTGCCATTTAACACTAAAAACAAGACATTCTTATTGTTCGTTTACAGTACAACTTCTACAAAGTTAAGACTGGGTTAATTACTGAGTGAGGAAAGATAAGGATTGTTTCTGTTTGGAGCAAAAAGAACATACTAAGTTTTAAAATAGAAAGTTTATCTGTACTGCATTTGTAGTAGGTATCTTAAGGCAAAAAAAAAAAGTAGAAGTATCTGTACAAATACTCTCAATTTGTTCTGTAAACATTGCTTTCACAGTTTGTGTTTCAGAGTTTAGACATTTTTTATACACTTTTTTCTGCCTTTGTTTTAAACTAAAAAAAGCTCCAAAAACCCAACCAAGCTCTACAGTCAAAAAACACCCCATGTATTTGGAAAGACAACAATTATGAATGAAAAATTTGCATCTATTCTTCCATTTCTGCATACATGAAGGCTTAGTCAACTATTCTTCCTCATGGGAAATTGCTTTAAAAAGATCTTGGAGTAATGTCTCTTCCTTGCATGGCTTAATGTAACTCCAGAATGCAGTAGGAGAGGAATGACAATAGAAATTATATCTTAAAAACTAATTTTTAAAACACTTCATATTTTCCTTGCCATGCAACTTCATATTTATTCTGATTTCCATTCTTTCCTGGCTTCAGCCTTACATGGAAATAAACACCAACTGTCTTCAGTGAGGTTAAGGGGAGGGTAAAAGGAAGAAAGGAAGTAATGGCAATTTTATACATAGATCATCTCCTCTGGGGCCTAAGTTCAATTCAGAAGGGAACAGCTGGTAGAACAAAACTCACACGGCGCTTCATTGTGCAGAGTAGTTACCTCTGCTGTTTTTTATAGCTCATTTGAAAGCACAACAAACAGCTTTCTGTAGTTCATGGATATTAACTTTCCTAAATGTCCTCAGACAAAAACTCTGATCATTACATGATATGCATTTTTCTCTACCAAAGAAAAGTTCAAGCAGTATTCCCTTTGAAAGAAAGACTGGAATCAGTCTCCCACTTGTGTTTTTTGTCCAAAACTTGGTTGCCAATTAGACTGAGCTCTGCGCTGAGAAGTCATCCACCTGTAAAAAGGCTTTGATAAGAATTGACAGTTCCCAGCCTCTTGCATCGCTTTACCTTCTTTGTTCCCAGACAGAGAAATAAGAAATGCCACTCCCTGAATAGGTGGGAACTTTTTTCATTTACTGCCGTTCTTCTGATTACCAGTAAATGCTTATATGAACGGTCAACTCCCTGTACTCCCAATGACTGACAATTAAATTAGGAAATAGTGTGAAGAGATCCTGTGTCTCCAAAGTTTTGAGGTAAAGTGGTCTGCATCTTTTTCATAGATGAGCACACCAAAGAACTCTCAAACACACTCTGAATGGCTTGTGCTTAGTCTTATACAAACACAGAATAAATACTGTAAATGGAGGAAGTCTGAAGTGTTCAGTGCTGCAGAATAAAAATAAGAATTGTGCTTTTGTGTCTTTGCAGATGAATCCCCCTCTCTGTCCAATCTTGCTCTTAGACAGGCAATTTTGGCTTATAGTACACTTTAGAAAGACCTTTCTACTCTTTGCACCCTAGGTGGGTACAATGTGTGGGGCTGCTGCAAGAGAATAGGCTGCCTTCTCCCCAAAACTCTGCAGCTAAACATGTTCAGCTGCTCTCAGGGAAGGCATGTCTCCCATTCCTCCCAAAGGTTACCCCTAATACATCTGGAATAGCCATGAAGCAGTAGAGACATCTTTTTCTGTTGCTCACCTAAGAGCCTTCCAAAGAAAGTGTGGTGTATATGAACAAAACGACTCACCACAAGTGCCGAAAGGATGAAATGTTACGCATATTGAACAGTGAATTTCTAAACTTGCATTTTGAGCTGCTGTAGATGTCTAGGCATGTTTAAAAAAGATTTGTGTACGTAATCTTAAAAGGAGTATGCTTTGATACCACTAGCATCAAATGAAGCCTAAGGATCAAATGCTTGAAGGTGGATCCAACATGTGTAATAAAAGAGGAATATGATCCAAATGGTACTTGCATTTTGTGGTGATGCTATTCCAACACAGCATGTAACTGCTGGTTTACGAGGAGAGAACAGGAAGTATGTTGTGCCTCTACATAATTAAGTAATAATACATGTCCTGATGTTCCTTAATGGTCTTGATTATATTCTCTGAGTGAACTGGAGCTGGAGAGAAAGTCAGGCTTTTACTGGAGACTGAATTCTGAATTTGGGCACTAGAGAGTGCAAGACTATAATATTTCCTATACTATTTTTAGCCTGCTTTCCTGAGGAAATGTACATTATGAGATTGTACTGTTTATTTGTCTGTCACTGTTCTGTCTCCCTAATAATTTTATAATCAAATAATTGGTGGATTGTTTTTTTAATGAAATTTGGAAATTAGCAGTTAGAATAAGGAAACATATTAGTGCCATCAGTTAAGAAAAAGTCAGTGGATGTGAACTGATAGGCATAGAGTAGCTACTGGTGACCCACCCTGTAACAGTGTCTCAATACATATGGAGGGAAGTTGAGTTCCTATAGAACAGGAAACCTAGGAGAGGGACCTAACAGGAAAAAAATGTACACATCCACACATATTTTGTAAGATAACAGGCCTTTTAAAACTGGCCAAATTTTACTTTGTGTAGGTCTTACTCAGGACAGCTGTGTTTCAGGAATGCCTTTCAAGTTGATCCATGTGTGTATATTGTTCCTTTAGCACATCAGCAGATTTCTGGGAACTAGAGGGATGGAAGTTCCAGGTATTATTTCTCCCTCAGTTTCCTGAGATACCGTATATGTATGCTCTGACCTTGTCTGCTGGAGCAGTGTTTTCCTCTGCTTTGACTGGAAATCTAAGCTGTATTCACAGTTCTCACAGCTGATTCTGCGGCATGCAGAAAATGCCTGACAGCTATCAGCCCACACATCCAATAACAACTGGTTCCTTCCTCTTCCTGGGGAAGAGTAACATCCTCTGAGGAGAAGTGTCCCCCGAGGAATGCAGGAACAGCAGCAAGCCTTTCACACAGGAAATTACTACTATAGCACTTGTAGAAAAGTGTTTCTGTCACTTGGCTTGTCAGTCTGTAATGAGCTTCCTGCTGACCTAGATGATGATTTACTACTGATCTAAATGCCATTTGTGAGTCATTTAGCTTAATAGAAGTTAATGAAATTATCATTCAGTGGCTCTGCTACCCTGTAAGCACCTAGTTTAACTTCTTTTATACAGCAGTACAAATAAAGTTTTCAACTTCTTAGTATTCACAGGACTTTAATAATTCTGAGATTGCACATTTTGTGGGACTAAGGAGCAAGGGAATGCTTAGTTTAGCTCATAATGCATGTGTCTTTGAAAAGGCTGCAAGGTTTTATTTTTGTTTGTCTTAAGTTGCATAATAAAGCTGAGCTACAGATCAAGTATGTCAGAAAACAAGATTGTAAAGCTAAAATACTGCCCTTGAATTACCCGTTGTTCTTAAATAAAACTGAAGTATAAGTTTAGCACAACATGCTTGCAACTGTGTGGTAGAAGCTTGACTATAAAATGAAATTTATTTATATATAAAACCCATATGTTACTCCAAATTGTTAAAGCAAGTTTGTTATAAAAGCAAACACTTGAATACTGATTTAATGTTTTCTTTTTTTTTTCCTAAATGACGGTACTTAAACAAGTGCTAGCAAATTCTGTTTATCACTTAGAGTGATATCTAAACCCAGAGGATGCTTTCTGACTAAATGCTTGTTAGAGTGTTTTCCAAATATATTAGTTGTTCCAATAGAACACATCTCTCCTTGAAGCCATGCTGCATTACTGTCGAGTTTCAGTAAGAGATGTAGTTACTTGCTTATGAGTCACATCCAAAAAATTACATAGGTTGCTTAAAACAAGACTGAAAAAACGTGACTTTTCAAATAAAATGGAGCAACTAAGGAAAAAAAATTCTTCAGCAGATAGATGCTTGATATAGAAAAACATCTTGACTTGTATCTTCCACCAAAACAGTGTGGGGGTTAGAAATTAGGTAGAACAATGCTAAAGGAGGATTTCACAGTCATTTTATCTTAATGACTATTTTTATCTGATTAATTCCATCCAAGTCAATTCCCTGATCTGTTCAGCTGTCCAAACACTAATATGAGCACAAAGGAAAAAAATGAGAAAAAATTATTTAGAGATGAAGGAGTAGATGAGAGCTGGCTGTAACCTAACTGAATCAACTGATGTCTGTGGAGCCATGTATCCAGAGTGATTGTGCTATAATACAGGTGTGTTATGTACTTGCAACAGCTGAACGTCTTTCTTAAGATGCAGTGGGAAAAAATAGGAGGAAAGGAGGTGGTAATAATGATCTCCTTTTGTTCAAGCAGTACCTATGTTGGATTCAGTTTGGGGTTTTTTTGAGCCTAAGAGGATTCTGATTTCTTCTATCTGCATGGCTGTAACATAAACAGCAGGTAACAGAGACTGAATGGAGGAAGCTCCATCCTTTTTGCTTGAATTGGAAGCATTGTAAAATAAAAACTGAGAGTGTATGACATCAGAGGAAAGCAAGTGAGAAACAGTCTATGGTTAGCCATTCTGGAAGAGGAACACTGGATTCTGTTGCCTTTTTGCAATAAAAAGTATTTGGGGAAAAAAATATGTTGGTGACGCCATCAGTGGAGGTACGTAGCATTACTGCTCTGAAAAATTGGTTGGTTGCGTTTGGGTTTGTTCTTTTTTTCTCTGTATCTGCTGACATATGGTACTCTGGTTGAAGGAGGGAAGTGGGGAGGAGAGAAACGCTGTCCTCTGGCATGTTCTAAGTGCATGGATATTTCCTGCACACCAAGGTGTGAGTTCCACTCTGCATGGTAGAACCTGAAGCGAAGGCATTGCAATGCAACTCTGAGTTAAATATTGCAGTATTTTTGTTGCAAAGGAAGACTCCTTACTTGCAACAGAGATTTAAAATAATTGCTTTATCCTTAAAACGTTCTTAGGTTAAGCAATATCAAGTGCTCCTCACTGAAAAGGTTACTCCTCCAAGATGTTTCCTCCTTCCTTACATCTCTTAGGAAAGGAATTCAGTGCCCATACTTCTAATTTTTGCTAGTGTAGTGCAATAGAACAATACTATTTGCTTAGCACTTTCAGTTAATTGCATGTAAGATACTGTTAATTCTTCACTCAGTAACCTTATTATAAAGTTTTATCATTTTGTCCAGTTATGTGTCATTATAGATCTTTTCAACACCTCTGCTTTCTATAGTTTATTACTCCATAGTGTATTCTTCTCCGATGTCTTGCATGTGTAAAAAGGTGCATTTTGACAGTTGAATGAAGTCAGAATGCCAAGTGACCCTGACTGTTTTAATAGTTTACAGGATGCCTTTTTTGTCACCTCTAAACTTGATTTTCCAGATCGCTGGTACATTTTGTATGGGACTAAAACAAGAGCAGTTTTCAATGGAGTCACTAAAACCAGCATAATTCTGCAACATCTTTCTGATTTAACTGTTTTTGAAGAAACACTAGTAGATAATTGAGTGCCTGATGCATTACCACCTAAAATACATTAATAAAATTGTAGCATGCATTTAAAAAAAAGGGATGATTTTGTCAGTCACAGTTTGACTAAATATTTCATTAGAGAGGTCTTCAGTTTGAACAACCATTTATTTTTGTCCCCTCAAACTATATTGATGTTAGGCCTTAAATATTTGCTCTGTATGTCCTAAGTCAACTTTTTAGTTGATTTTTTTGCTTTTTCCTGACATAGTTCTCATGCTGTCTGTGACCTGTGACCACATAATTGTCCTGTTTATGCTTTGTGATTACTGATGGAATTTCAGCTTCCCCACTCCCCTGATATTTTCTCCATTATTGCAGGATATATTAAAAATCAGTAACATTATCTGACTTGTGAAGTTATTTCAAAACCAATAGTCTTTTTTGCTGCCATTGGAGTAGAAAGTATTTTCCAGAAATGCAATTACAATGTTTATTATCTTCTGAAATGGAAGATAAAAATACCTCATTAGACACATAAAAAAAATGCATAATGCTTTAACACCTCTTGCTAATAAGTATGCTGTTGCTGGGGCTTCTTTTGTTTCTGATACTTTTTAAGTACCAATAATCCTTGAGTTATAGTTATTTTTCAAGAGTGTAACGGGCCTGTCAGACCACTCCAAAGTTAACATTTCTTGAATGTTTATTGTATAAAATATTGTATATAAAATATACATATTGTATGTAATTATCACATTTCTCAGTTTCTACTGTTCCCTAATTTGATTCCAATCACAGTAAATTGTAAAACTCAACTGACTTAAGTACAAAGTTGTTCTGGTGCTACCAAAGCAATTTTTTACAATCCCACCTCTGAACAAAGCAGGACTAAGTATTTTTTTTACCTGAACTAACAGGACAGCTTGTCCAAACCTTCACCATATTTACTAATCCTGAGCACTGAAATAGCTCAGATTTGGACTTTTCAGATTTGAAATAGCTCGGAATGGACTTTTGCTACTTTCTCCAGGTATTTTGTGAAATCTAATAAAAGCACATAAATTTGACTTCTCAATCAAATTTTTGAAGCTTCATTTTATCCTTATGGGAGTTTTTCATGACACTATTGTTGAAGTGCTTGATGTCATTTTGAAAACTTCACCATCCACCACTATAGGCACAGTACTTCATTAACAAAAGCCTTGGTAAAATGCTGAGAAAGAAACTCTGTTTCTTCTATTACAGAGTGAAATATATTTTTTATGGCTATATTCACTATAGTCAGAAAATTTCAGTTCCAAGCTATGAAATATTGGACTCTTTTTTTTTTCCTTCTCTTTTGCAGGTAGTAGTACCTGTATTTTTGGCAAAGTGTTGACGCTGTTATGCTGGCCCTGTTGGATTTAACTCTACTATGCTGGATTACTAACTTAATTTCAAATGCTTTTAACTCTTTGATGTTTTCCTGTAAGTAATTTGTATTAGAGGAGATTTGAAACTTTCTTCTATGGAATAAACAAACTCAGTGGTGTTGTCCATAGCCACCAAGTGGTATTACCACCTGTGGTTACTGCCGCTCTGAAAGGAAATCAAAGCTGCCAGATCTCAGCTAAGAAGAGATTTCTCTGTGAAATCTTTGTGTGGACACCCTGCCCCCATAGCATCCCCTAACAGGAGGTAATTTAGGTTTTTCTGTGCAACAAAGTTTTGTTATGGCAAAAGTTATATTGATATGAGGTAGCAAAATAGGAAATTTTATACCATAGCACCAACACTTACCCTGATAAAAACCACTGATAGAGATGCAGCTGTGCTGGCAGAAAGGAGTTTCTTTTAGCTTTGCATATAACTTTGAAAGTAAATTGTGCGTGTATATGCATATAAGTATATAGTTATGTAGGGGCCAGCAAAGAGCTCCTGTGTGCTCCTGCAGCAATGCCAGCGCCTGAAGGGAGGCTCTGCAGCACAGGCAGCTCTGCCCTGTGCCAGCCTCCTGGGCTTGAGGAGCACCAGACCTCTGCTCTGGGCAGGCTGGAGCCCAGGGACTGCAACCCTGCTCAGCTTTCTGCAGGCCTCAGGAGAACATTATTTACAGCCTTCAGTTCTTTTTCTGGCAGAGTCTGTCTCTTCAGGATTTTGTCTTCAGTAATTTTTTGTTCATTCTTATTAAGAGGTCGGTTTAAGACAGAAGTGTATTCCTTTAGTTCTTATTTGCATACAGTGTAAGTTATTCAAGATTAGTTTTGCCCCAACAGACTAAGTATGAAAGCCTTATGTAGGAGAAGTTGGTTGCATGTTGTAAAGTATATTCTTCTATTTATTTTTTTTCTCAGGAGTAAACATGCCTTCAAGAAAAAGAAATTCCTCTGGGTTTGTTGCTCAATCTCTTTTCATTGTAAATTCATATTGAATATGGATATACTGAGTGACTTTGAATGAGATAGAGGAAGTACTGTCCTTTATATATAACTTAAGACTCTGTACAACAAACCCACCATTACCAGGTGCTCTTTCTTTGTAAAGTTCAGTTAGACTTTTTTTATCTAAGTATTGGTCTAAAGGCCAATTCAGGTTTTTTTGGTAGGGGGAAGGAAAGGGACAGAAAGGAGTCATGAGCAGGCAAGCCAGAAGAATGGCTGTCATTTCTCTGATTAGATGTGTCCCTCCCTGGTGAGGATGCTGTACTCTCTCTCACACTCTGAGGGTAACCCTGCCTCCTTCCTCCCACATACTTGACATCTCTGAACCCCCACAATCTGCTATTTGAAGTGCAGGGAGTTTGCCCACATGCTAAGAAAGTCCTAGGGCTTTTATACTTTTGTTTTTATTCATTAACATTTGTAATATCAAAAATAGCAGAATATTCTATTTATAGTGGTAGAAAGGAGGTCTTGTCCACATAGGGTTATTAATTTTCTGTCATTACTTCATTCTAGTGAGTCATTATGTTTCCAATTTCTCTTACAAGTATTCCTTCTGCCCTCCTTTAGCTTTTCTCTGGAATGTCTAAGAAGTTCAAGCAGAGTATGAAATACAATTTTTGTTAGGACTCTATGTAGGCAAAAAGAAGCTATTATGGAAACTTTTTTGTTAAATTTCAGCCATAAGATGTTTTCTTGGGTATGCATGCAAGCAGTCCAAAGTAATTTGCGTAAATTAAACTTGGCTACTTTATTTTATAATTTTATATAGTAGGAAATGCTTCTATAGCGTCATGTTATTTCTCCTTAGCTTTACAAAGCTTTTTCTGAAGATGAAAATATATTGGACGTAATTGATTACCTTTCTTTGCCTTTCTTCTACAGGTACATTTTTATCTTTTAGTGCCTGTAGTGCAAGTGTTTTTATAACTTACGAAAGCGTTTGAATATAGTCTTCCTGAACTGTTATTTTAGAATTGACTTCCTGGCAGGGGATTCTCACCTTTGGAAATTGACCCTCCAATGATTTCTGCCTGGTTTGTTTTGTATGTTCATGATATGCTTTGAGGTTTTTTATTTGGTTGGTTGTTCGGGGCTTTTCTTTGTTCGTTTATTGTTTTGTGGGTTTTTTTGTTCAGTTGGCTTTTGATTATCAAATCCTAACTTTTCGCCTTGCTTGTTTTTTGGGGAGAAATCCTTAGTTTTTTCTAAAAGTTTAAACAGATGCAGACTCTGTGCAGGGTACTGTTAGTGTTAGAAATTAACATCAATGAGCAAATTAGAAAGAAAAAATCATCCGGTTTTAAGTAAAATTTATTACTGATGATCTGAGAGTTTAGAAGGAAGTATTTCAGGAATTTTATTTCTTTCTAACTGGATGCACTCAAATATTTGTGGACTTCTAAGAGGTTTATATTAGGGAAATAGAAATAATTTTTTTATGTTTCATGGAGAAAACAAGGCTGATTCTATGTTCTTTTTCAGTGCTTTCTTGAAATGTATGAAATACAGAGAATATATTTTTGTTCTGTACTAGATTCTATATACATGGAATCATAAAACACTGATTGCATTGGATGTACTCTCTTTTACAGTGTTTTCTCAAACCAGAAGCAGCACTCTGGGAAAAAGATGACATAAGAAAACCACGTAGTCAGTTTCTCATTATGTGTGTGAAAGGATGCTTGTAAAATGTGATATAATTTCTTTGCATAGAACTTTCAGGCTATCTTGAGATTTGCCTATGGACAGGAGAGTTTATTATTTCATGCCATCACAGGAATACTAAATTCAATATAGCTGTCATCCTGACAGAAGTAAATAACTCTGATTAATCAGACCATAGCTGTAAGTGCATCAGGATTTCAGTTAATTTTGAACAGATAATAAAATAAAGAACCCCACCAAAGTAAGCTACTAGTTTTCATTGTTTTGTACTGGTCTTATGGCCTCTATAAATTCCTTTAGTTTCAGGCTGAGTTTGCTATTTTCAAATGTTATGCTCTTCCATCTTAGGTGAAAATGCCAGTTTTGCTAAAGAATACAGTCTGATAGTTTGGCCTGTTTTATTTATTGGCTGTGAGTTTGTAACCTGGTACCACCGCTCATGATCAGGCTCTAAACTGATGGATGTTTAGAATGTCCTTAGACACTCCTTAGAGCTACCTTCAGTGTCCTTCAAGGTGTTTCCATATCAGACTGGATGTGATGCACATCTGTTAAGTGCTTTAAATTTTTTATTTCAGCTTGGGCGTTTTTTTTTAAAGCTGGAAAAGATTATGATGTGTAAGATGACATGAAAGACTTTGATTGAAGTGTGAAAGTTTGTATTAAAAGTTTTGAGTGCACACTGCTCAAGCTAGAAATGTTTAGTAGAACTTTGTTCTGGATGCACTGCATAGTTTATCTGTACTTTACTGCTTGAGTGCAAAACTTCATTAAAGTTTGCAAATAAACGATTCCAGAGCTACTTCATCAGCTAACATGGGGCAGAAAGCCACAGTTGGCACATGGCAAGTTGTTGCTTTGCTGATTCATGTGTGTGCAAGAGGAGAGGAAATGAAGAGTGCTGTCATGAGCTGAAACTACAGGGAAGTTTGGGAAGTTTTCTTCAGTAGGAACTGATAAAACAGATTGTGATTTAACATAGTCAGTGTTAGACTAATAGATCAGAGAGCTCTTTTATGTGGATCACTCATTGACTGAAAAAAAAAATCAAAGCAGTAGAAATGATCTGTGAGTAATTAGGTCCTACAAAAAAAAAAAAAAAAAAAAAAAAAAAAAAAAAAAATAAACCACAGAGAAAAAAATAACTCTTGAATGGTTAAATTTAGCATTTCCACAGTGAACCATTTTTATATGACGGTAGGCTCACAAGAGGAGGAAAAAAGCCGTGATAATGATAGTGCTGTTACTCCTGAGAATTTCCCATGATTTCAAATAACCAAAAGACGTAGGAATTCAGCATCTGGTAAGGTGGGACACTGCTCTGTTATGTCTTTGCTCTTTGGTCTGTTTGAGCTTAATGCCCTAGTTATGACTAATTATTTGTAGTTGTTTTAATCACAGTATCAGAAGTATTTTACTATTAGTAGGAAAATGTACCATGTGTTCAAAATTTAAAGGTTTATTTTTAAAAAGCAGACCATGCCAATTTTTGTGATTCATTAGGAAGCTTACCAATGTCACTTTTTTATAAGCCATCCTAATTATGAGATCTCCAAGATATGCTCTTAGAAATGGTGGTCTGCAGTTTCTGACTGTGGAGCTCGTAGAAGATTGAAGCCTGTTGATAGCTAATTGAGTGACAGAGACTTGTAATTTTTTTTTTTTCCCTTGAGGGATTTTTTTTTTTTTTTTTTTTTTATTTCTATAAATAAAACTGCTCAGGAATCCTTATATATGGATGCATTTTACTCAGATTCTATTCTTAACAGTCATGAAGCAAAGGGAGACTGAGATGCAGTGTTTGTGTCTATGGACTGTGTGAATGTTTCGTGGGAAAGCATTTGGGAACAGGCAGAGGTGATTAAGGTTATGTGTAAGGATTTTTCACAAACTGATCAAGTACCACCCACAGAGTTTTGGCTATTTTGCTTGACAGAAACCAAAGATGAGCAATTATGGTTTGTTGTTTGTGACATCATTTTATAAGCTAAATTTAATTTTCTGCTGAACATCCGCTGGTAATGTCATGGTAATAACTTCCTATTGATTAATTAAATCTGTTCCTTTTC
Source organism: Zosterops lateralis (assembly GCF_965231275.1). Classification (NCBI taxonomy): domain Eukaryota; kingdom Metazoa; phylum Chordata; class Aves; order Passeriformes; family Zosteropidae; genus Zosterops; species Zosterops lateralis. The sequence continues at coordinate 31,309,704 of NC_139765.1, forward strand.
CTCCTTATTTGTAACTTGCATGAAGTTGCCGAAATGTGGGTTTGTGTTATTACTAATGGGCTGTGAATGGAAACACTGTACACATTTTAATTTTCTTCTTTGCTTTGCTCAGAAGTAACAATTTAAAATTGATTGCCTTATTAAAATTTATTCTCTCAAAATAAGCTATAGCTCTGATGACTTTCATACTAGTTTGGGTTTTTTTGAATAATGAGACATTTTTACTCCATTGCTGGTGACATATAGAGTTGTTGTTTATGAATTAGTAGCATTTCAAGTACTTTAAAAAGGGGAAAATTTGAAGGAAAGACAACATTTAATTCTTGAAGCATTTCATGTGAAAAAGACTGTGAGTAGAAAGACTTTCTTTTAAAAGAACTTAATTTAAATTAAAATGCTATGCTGAATGAAAGTGTTGGACATGAACTGACTGGTATCCAAAAGTAAAGGAAATCTATTGAGACCAGTGTCACTCCTTTACTGCAAGGTCTTGGCATTTGAGTGTTGTGTTAGATTTCAGCAGTTCTGGACCCTTTTCTGAGCTGGAGGACACTATAAAGTTAGATATTTTGAAAGGTTAAAATATAAAGCAGATAACCTTAGAGTTTTAGCAACATACTTGATGTCTGACAGTGCTTAAAAAATCTCTACAAATTTCCAGAATACGATGAAAATAACCATTTTGGACATAAGTTAGATAAGTTGAAAATTAAAAATGATCTTGTTTTATTTCTCCTGCAAATTTTGAAAATTCAATTATTTGCTTATCTGTGTTTCATTTTTGACAAACATCAAGGTCTTTGCCTTATTTCTATAAATGCTTTCATGTTCTATTCTGCTCCTAAGTCTTTGAATATGTAACAGAAAAATCTCAATTTGCTGCTTAACCCAGTAAATTAAAAGAAGACTTTTCCACTAGTCTGACTTGCAGACTAGTCAGACTGCTGGTGGCAGTTTACTGAGATACAAAACATTCTTTCATGGCCTATTTGCCTGATATATTGAACTTTGGATCAATTTTACTGTAGGAAAAAGGTGATGGTACTTTTCATAGCTTAGCATTTGCTCTCTTTACTGAATTGACAGCTTTCCTCCTTGGGCTGAAAGAATCTCTTTAGGCTGGGTTTAAGGGCAAAATTTGTAATCACTTTATGAGAGCTTATACTGAGATTTCTACTTAATTTTCAGTGTGAAGTGCAGTCATCTTCTTTGAAGAGAAACAGAAACACCAACATCAGAGTAAATCTGTTTTTAGAACTTGGCAATATCTAATAACCTCAGATCATTTTCATCTCCTTTTCCATTCATTTAAATTAATTTTAAATCATCATAAATCACAGACAGCAATTTTTGAGAGTCATTGAATGCTAAATCTATTTTTTATTAATTTTGACTACTGGAGGACTAATAGATTATCCTTGGGACACTGAACTTGAGGCAGAATGTCTTCAAGCAAAGTCAGAGAGTATAAGAGTTTACAGTTACATCTGTTCTGTCTGTGCCAATTAGTTGCTTTTATCATTCAAAGGCAAGAAAATGAATGTACTTCCCATAATATAAGTACAAGTAGCTTTGTAAACATTAGGCAAACATTATTAAGTTTATTTACAGTGAACTTATTAATGCTGGTGTCTGGGAAGACCTGGGTTCTAGGTCAGGTCTTACTCACACTTTATTTCCTTCAGAGTTAAGGAGCATGAGCTTGCAGAACTGTGTTAACCTGAGGTGAGAAGTTCTGGCAAATGGTTTCCTGGAGCTTTCAGGAACTGAATTACTTCAGAGAACCCTCCTCTTCCTTAGGCTTGATTAAAATCAGCAATAGATGCTATAAGTTTCAGAGAACACATAGAGGTGTCTACAAAATACAGTTGCATGAGATTTACAAATTGTCCCTGCACTGAGTGTTTTTCACTGATGCTTTTAACTTCCTTTATCAACTGCCTGAGTTTCTGAAGGCATGTGATAACTGGGCAGGTTTACTGCTGCCATGCAGAATATATAATCCTTGAGTTCTGCCTGATTTTCCTGCAATGTATTCCATCTACAGGTCTCCAATTTTCCTAAAATTCATTGCAACTTAATCAGTCAGTTCTTTATCTCTCTGTCAAATTTAGCTTATCCTGGCTGAGGTTTGAAATCTTCTGGGCAAAGAGTCAAGATTTACAGACAAAGGCCAGGTTTCTGTAAGCTCCCTCTCTTCCTGTTTTTCTGGATAAATCACTGAGAAGTCTGTTCTAACAGACTCTACCATTGCAGTTAAATACAAGAGTGTTCTTCATAGCGTGATTAGTTGTAAGACAGGAGTTTTTTACCACATGGCAATATTTTGTCTTTAACATTTGAATGCCAAATTTAACTTAATCTTTCCCATGTTAATCAACATTTGAGACTATATTCATCTTCTGATTTAGTAAACGTGCCAAAGCCTTCCATTAATACTGTTTCCCAAGAACCTCAGATACATCTTCATAATTTGGAAATAACACAGTGAATATGAGTTCTTCTAGGACTTAATTAACAGTATCTCATAGCTCAAGATCTTTGTAAAGGGAAGATAGGGACAGTCTTAAGATACAACAATCCTATATATGTTCATCTAAAAGTACATGGGATACACTGAGAGTCAAAATATCCCAAGATACTTGAAATGCTTTCTTTTGAAGACTTCTTAAACTTTAAAGTAAAGAGCTGATACAAAGTAAAATTAAATGAGTAATTTTCTGCCTATCTTTTCCAAAAACCAAACCATTTGTTGTCTGTTTCATTTTGTGCTAAAGTTACTCTTTTATAATATACAACTCTTTGGAATAATTTGAAGTTGGCATAGCAAATTTTTTTTCATGTTGAAAAGAAAATTAAATTCATGGAGAGAGAGATGTAATCAAACCATCTAGTTAGGAGTGGGAAAGTTCTGGGATCATTTCCTTTCTCTTTTGCAATTTTTATTAATTTTATTCGCTTTTATAAAAAATATAAAGCCCCTCATGGGAACAGAACTTACCTGTTCCTGGCTGAGCATTCTAGATACTGAACTAAAGCTTTCTGTTGACCAGTGACATAACTTTAGCAGCATGGCTGGAGAGAGTACCCCTTCTTCCACTGTTTTGTGCATTTAAAAGGCAACAGCCTGGCCGACAAAGCATTGCTCTATGACTGACAAGTTTAAGTAGACTTGAACAGAGAAGGCCAGTTCTCTTAGTCCAATGCAAATGTTATAACCATTAGGTCTTTCTGTAGAATAGCCTTGTATGATTAATGTTTGAAATCTCTAGTTTGATGTTTAGCACAGTTTTATTTTTGCCACACCCTGGTATTAATATGCATCAATAGATGTGTATTAATACTGATAGATTTCAGTGTTAGTTGCATCACCCATTCATTATTTGACATGCCTGGTTTATTTGCCTAAGTCAGTCACCAAGCACAGAAAGGAGGGCTGAAAGGAAACTGGAAGTATCTTGCTCTGTCTCTTTGTTCATAAAGAAATAAATGAAAGTGATGTCAGTGAATACCATGGTACTAGCAAACCTTGAAATGGGCTCACTCTGGTTTCATAGCATTGTCAGTTAAGGTCTGAAGAACATACCTGGCTGTCTGCCCCTGTTTCTACTAATGTCATACTCTGTACTTCCTGGGTTCTTTCCTGGAGGATTGAGACCTGTCCTTGCAGAATATAGCTGCAGAATGGAACTTTTAACCCAGAGAGGGTTGTAAGACTTTCTTCTTTGCTCTCTTAACTCACCACAGTCTCTGCTTCCAGCCATTTCCCACCACACAGGACTGTGCAGGATGGCACTGAAGATTCAGGAATGTTATTGTGGACAGTGCAGCAGTATAAGTTCACAATAATATTGATATGATTTAGTATTACTTAAATTTAAAATAGTTACATTATCATAGTGGCAGTATTTAATCCATCAGTCTCTGATCCTATGTGATTCAAAGGCAGAGTCAACTACATATAAATCATTCTCGACAGGAACTCATCAGCATGCATAGGTAATCTTGTAAAACTCTGCCAATAATTCTGCCTCGTAATTTACATTCTACAAGATTATTTTAGAGACTTAGGGGATTTATTTTAAAATGTTTGACAATGATATTAATACTCTCTGTTTTGAAAATCTGTTCAGCCTTACAACATAAATATATTTTGGGCACATTGTAAATATTGTGTATTTTAAATACATCAGGTGAGACTAAAATTTCCCCTTTACATAGCTAATGGATATTTTTGTGAGCTTTCAATAAATTCCAGAGAAATAGTTTAATTGTAACCACTTAAAAGGTTTACTTTGTAAATGTAGTTATTTCAGATGTAATTAGAAATAGTAAAACTTAACTACCACAATTTATTTCAGTGTAAAAGTAAACTAAAATTGTCTGAAGATATAAGAAGTTTTCAAAGAAATCTCAATAAGTCATTAATTAATCAGGTAAAGTTGTTGTGAAGGAATTTCTAATGAATTAGTGATGATTAAGCTTTTCATGACTCAAAAATACCATTAGAACTTCAAGGCACAGACAAACCCAAATTGGTGGGGAAGATCATGCTCTCTCACTTAACTATGATGTATAAACTGTGCATCAGGCTATTTCTCTCAATGTTGCATTGTGTGGATCTTTTCTGTTGTTTCCTTCTCCCATTTTCTGAAGGAATCAGTTTTTCAAAAAGTACCATCACTGAACAAACAACACTATTTTTTTATAATTCTGAAATAAGAGGTTGGTTCATACTAAATGATAGTTTCATACTATAAAGTTGGAATGGGTGATTGTGGTCATCTAGTCACATATGGATTTTTCATCCATATGACTAGTCTGAGTGAGTTTCTTTGTTGACCAGAGCTATCTTTTTGAAGAAAACGCCCCTCATTGATTGTATTTATTCAAGCTTTAATTCAAGCCCTGGTGGTACTGCACATAGCTCTTCAATCATATGTACCTGAAATATGTACCCAAAGACTGCTAAGATTTCCCTTATTGCCTCATCCATCACAGCTGGAATTCTCTCTTAGGTCAGAACAAATTGAAGTGTTATGAATTGGACCTGGTTAAAAAGCAAATCTGATTGTCCTTGTATGTGTGCATATATGTGGAGATTTTTTTTAAATTAAAAGCCTGACTTTTGGCTCTCCTGTCTTATGGTATGGTTACACTTAAATGAAGACAAAGGCAGCTGGATCTTCAAATGATGTTTCTTTATTCAAGAGTCCTGGAAAAAGTGAAGAACTGCAGAGTCCCCTTGCTTCTTCCTTGGCAAGAAGGTCGAAAAGGAAGGCAGAGAATGAGAGTGGGTCAGCCGTGCATAGTGTGAAACAGCGCAGAGGCCTCTCCCCCTCCCTGGACCGTGCTTTGAACCGCATTGTGGGGCAGCTGGATATGTTAACTCTAGTAAGTATGCAATAACAGGTGACACTTAAATGACACTGCTACCAAAGGGCAACAATACTCTGGAGTCACGTTCAGAGCATTAAAGACTACAGGGTAATTTTGAATAGCTCTATAGTCAAGTGACTGTTTTGGTGTTTTCCTTTCAGAAAATATTAATTGCGCGTGTTTTGTTTGCTAAAGTGAAAGCTTCCTGGAATATAATCGTAAAGATTGTTGCTGTATTTTTAACTCTGGGTGAAGAGAATCGCTGTTTTTCAGTAGTGAGATCTAGGATAGTTTTGTCAGAAGCCAGTTGTTTAGCAGACATTTCAGCTGGAACAATCACGTACTAGCAGAGGATGAACAAAGTAAATTGGCAATGTACCAATAAATCCCTTTCCAAACTTAGTGTGCGAGGTGTTGGCTTAGGTAGGAATCCAAGCAGTGCAGTAAGTCCTAGTGCCAGTTTGTGCCAAACTGCACAAATACTCAGTCTCAGTCAGTGACTCTGAGTTACTTGTTTGCAAATGCTCAATATATCTTTTTAATCCAGATTTAGTTTGTTTTAAGGTACTTCTTTGTAGTCTGTAATGTATTGACATTATATCACTTCAAAATGGAGGAGCTGAGGGTTTTTTTCTGTGATCTTTTGCAATATGTATGTTAAGTAGGAAGTTAGTAGGTTTTTGGAAGTATGAAGTCAAATCATGAGCTGAAAATGATTTGTGTGGTAAGTTGGATGGAAAAGAAACTGCCAGCTTGGGTCCAAACCCCTACTTTTTCTGATGAAGATAATCTCTTAGAGTATGAATGCCTTTTAATAGTATATTTTTTTCTCACTTCCTTTTCTTCAGGATGCCTTAAAAGTTTCTTTTAGGTTTCTGAAAGGTAGAATTTGTGGTCACAATGATGGCTGTTTTTCTATTGAAATATTTTCACATGCTATTTCAGAGTACTTTACATTATGCATATATGTATTTCTCTTTCTCAGGGAAAATGTTTTGTGAAAACAAAAACCTTTAGACAATCTCCATGGAGGTGAAACCATAATTTTTAAATATAGTTTTAAATAGTGGAATAGCTAAGGATAAGCCATCTTAGAGTATTTTTTCCTGTAGAGCTAAAATTACTTTTCTTATGTTACTGTGTTGCACACTTCTATAATACTGTGTGAGTAATATAAACCCAATTGAAATTATTCTCTTCTTCATGCAGACTATTTCAGTCCTGGAACAACGTCTTACTTGTACTGAAGATAAATTGAAAGAATTCATAAAAGATCAGCAAAAAATGTTACTTAAGGAAAAGCAGAACTAATAAAATATGAAAGTGAACTATGTTGATGAATATGTTTCATAAAATCACAAGAAATGTTTCTTCGCTGGATTTTGCTATAAGCAGAAATATCAAATGAAAGTAATAAAAATAGAAGAAATTAAAAAAAAAGTTTTAAACATAGGTAACAAGCAGATATTCTCGTTATCTATTGAATGAAGTGTAGCCCACTCAAAACTAATATTTTCTAAATAATTTCCATTGAACATTCCAGGACTCTTATTTCAACCTAACAAGATCTTTGAATATAACTAAGCCACTAATAGATGAATAGCAGTTACTATGCAGGTTACCACTGTACTGATTTTTAAATTCAGGCAAGGATTGTGAAAATCATGTTCTTCGTGCTAAGACAACATTACTTAAATTAGATAAAACATCATACCAAAAATGCCAGAGGTGTTCTTTGTCCTTTACATATTCTCAAGTGTTTTACCAAAAAGTAGTGAGTTATTCTGCATCTTCTAAACATTTTAGTAATGATTGCAAAATGTAGTGTGAAAACTTTTAGTTAAAAATACAAAAATTAAGTAATTTGAACTTTGAAGCTGTAATTGCATCTATGTGAATGCAGCTGCAAAACTGGTGCATTTGAACACTTCTGCGTATTGCATCCCCATCAAAATTTACTTCTCGTATTTACAGAAACAAAAATCAGCTTTATACTTCTGAAGAATATATTTGAACCAAACACAAAACTATGCAAAAATCTAGATCATAAATACTAAAGATTCTTATCCTGTGAGAATGTCCACATGTGCTCAAGCTTTGCATGGTATGAATGTACCCCATCACATAGTGCATTGTCAGACATAAGTCAGGAAAAACTTTGCAGTGTATGATGATTTGGGTTTTATTTTTAATAAAAATGAAATTCTTAGGTGATTTTACATCTTATTTTTAATGAAAAATATTTATTTTCTTTATGTCTATCTGTTATTTTTTTAAATGGCAATTTCAGAACACCTGCTGTAAATCTACAACAAATCTACAAGTCAAAACTAGGTAATCATTCTTTTCTGTAACTTTACATGTATGTCGAAAAATAGGACCCTTGAAATGGGGGAGCATTTTAATCCAATTCTGCAACTGACTGTACATTGATAAACCCCATTTCCTGGGCTGAACCTCATTAACATCAACAGAGTTCAGCTTTAGTACATGAGCTTGTACATTTGCATTTGAGTGCAAATATGACTGCAGTTCAAGCCACAGAAATGTGTAGTCAATTTTTCTTGTATAACTTATTTTTTCTCTCAGCAGTCACCTTCAGATAGCCAGACATCACCTCACTTCCTTGGTTAACTGATTTTTACCAATAGGTACTCCATGTTTGCAGCTGAGTCTTGAGCACTACTGGTTATGGCAAAGAAGCAGTCTCTTATAAAATCTTTGGATGCAACTCTTTCTAGGCAGCGTCCTAACCACAGATCTTTTGTCAAAGAATGATCTTATGTGTTCCAGCCTGACCTTTGATTATGCAATTGTTTATACTGCTATATAACACAAAGTTATGTAAATGTTGTCTTTTAGATCAAATGTACTTTATGAATTTGCAAATACTCTTGTGGTCTTTGCCTTTTCATGTCTCCCTTAGAAGACACAAAACCATGTAGCTGTTGAAATTTTTGCTTATTTCTTATTTTCTCTTGGTGGACTACATATGTCATGTCTTAAATCTGCAGATTTTTTTCTTTTAAGTTTTTTCAGGATTGTTTATCAATAAGATTTGGATACTTCTTTTACTTCCATATTTTTAATAAAATCTCTACTGAAATTTTCCCTTCTGCCTTAGCTCCTATCACTAATCTCTATTTCTTTTCAGTACCTATTATCTGGAGCATTTACTACTTAATCCTCTGATTATTCCTCTGTTGTTTGTGAATCTGGTAAACCAACATAACTTCTCAACTTAAGACATGTTATTGTCATTCTGTTGGGTGGTCTGTTGATACTGAAACCCAATATGATGATACTTGGGAGGATGTCTGGTCATGGTTGCTTGAAAACAGGATGGATGTATTTTCCTCAAGATGTGATGGCTCTCTTAAAACACAGCCACAACCATCTAACATGATGTTTCTTTTCAAAAAGCATCAATGTGGGCAAGTTATCTTATTCTCTTGATCCATATAATTTATGGAACAGAATCCGTATAATAAAGTTATGGAACAGAAATGCTTCCTTTTAAAAGCACCTGCCAAGGCTGTTAAACTCCCACAAGCATTTACTCTAGGGTTTGTACTCTGTCAGATAACTGATGACTTTACTAATTTGAATTACGAAACTAGAGGAAAATGACTGCTGTTTAGTCTTAGTTGGGCTTTTGTACTATGTGAAAAAATAATTGTGTGGATCTTTAAATTATGAAAATTATATCTGTATTGGAGACTGCATTGAAGTACTGATAGCCCATACGTGTTCTGAACAAGCTCAACAATGTACCTGATGCAGTACAGTTTCCCTCAGGGTAAATTATCCCTCTGATACTAAATATAAATAGGCCACCCTGTTGGAGAAAGACTGCTTCCAGCTTTCAGGCCTGCTACTGCAAAAAATGGCTCAATTACTTATTAAAAAGAATGACATGTAGTAGATCCCCAGGGTTTGTGTGTCGAGAGAGAGAAGGTGGTGGCAGGAACAGTTGTTGCTGGGAGACTGTCTCTGGAGAAACCCAACTTCAAATTCCTCAAGTGTCAAAGTGCTGCGCAGTAGCTCAGCAGCTCATTGCAACGTACTTGAGCAGACATTTCAAACTAAAAATGCTCTTCCAAATTGAAAGAAATGCTACCAATTGTTACTTCAGCATTCACTTTTGCTATTGTTAATGCATTTTTTATCGATTTAGAGTTTTGGAAAACCAGTTCCCAGAGGTGAACGCATCTGAACAATTCCCTTGTCTTTGAGGGATTGTTGTTTCTTGCTTTTACGCATGTAAGATAATAATTAGGTTTTTCATTATCATTTTCATGGTGAGAAATCTAAACTGTAGTTTTAAATTTTGATTATATCAATCTTCTAGCTGGAAAAATGGTGGTAGAATTGGTTCTCATTTTCATTTTAGGATGTCCTGAACAGATCCATATAGCATGAGGGATTTGAAAAATGGAATTTACTATCTTTATTTGTATCTATTTAAATAAATAAACATACTGTACTATTTTTAGGGTAAACAAAGTTCTTTCTTCTTCCTAGATGTTTTTTTACAGTGTTTCTGAATTATTTTCATTGCCATATCACAGCATAAAATCACTCTTGATTTTTCTACTGAGCGACAGTAGCCAGGATGTAGCTATTTCCAGGGACATAGCATTATGTAACCTGTTTACCTTGTAAGACTTGTAAAAATCAGAAATTCTGTACTCATTGCCCCAAACAATTAATGAATATGTATGTTCACAGTGGATCCAGGAACAGTATGTTTTTGTCAGAGTACCCCCTCAGGGACTTTTGCACGCTTCGGATGCATAATACAATTGAAGCTGTTTCTTTGTGAGAAAATAGCTTAATGACTTGCCAAAAGGCAGATGTTAATTGGAAAAAGTGCATACAAGTCCTTTTCTTTACAATGTATATGGGTTGCATTTGTTATGACTTGCATCCAAGAACAGGTGCAATTTCAATTGACTCAGCTAACAGGATGTGCTGAGTGCACTCCTCACCAATTTCACCAGAAATTTTAAATCCAGCAGAAAAAAGAGTTTCTAAACTAGTCAGTGATAAGCTGCATTTATTATCTGTCATAGAGCATATTTATAACTTAATATTGTACCTAAAATTAAACATCTTAATAATATGAAAATAAAATCTTTCATTGTTGATTGCTATTTTCAAATTTTACTGGTGAGCACTGAGGTACCTTATATGAGACAAAATGTGTCATCCTTTCCAAATTATTTATTTTTAAGACAGTCAGCAAGCAGTTCTAGACAAGGTACAACCAGTGTAATTGTAAATAAAACTTAAAGCAGAAGAATTGTCTTTTTCACTAACACTTTTCCTGCTGTGAAGCTTACACAATCAGGTCAAGGTCTTTGCCTTGCCTTGCTTCATTTTCCCACAGTTCAGAAGCAAAAATTAATGAAATAGGTGGAAAAAAACTATGTGGGTGTGTCAGGGTCAAAAGAGCTGCTGTTGGATAGTTTCATAATTCTCTTCAGAGGTCTCTGGGAATTTCTAGGCTACTCATTCAAGTTCACTGCAACTCCAGCTCTGGTTTGTGTTCATATACCTAGCCTAACCTCATCCTTCAAAAGTCTGAGGAGGGCTGGATATGAAATTCCTCTGCCTGGGGTCTATCGACAGTCTAAAGCAGTGCAGGAAAATCTAGTTCAAGACGGAGCATTGCCATTAATGAGGGTACTGAGGCTGGCTGGTGTCTGGGGTTATACAATTTTCCCAGGCCTATAGCAAGGACCTGCTCAGTGCACTTGTACAGGAATGGACTGAGAAGAAATACTGAGAGTCTCAATGTATAAATATAGAATTCTGCAGCTCCCAGTAGCAGTTAGGTTTGTAAGTCCATCTGTGGCCCGTGTCCTTACAGACCTGGGTAAAAAAGAGGAACCTTGTTTCTCTTCAGAGCCGCTGAAGAGGACTCAATTGCCAAAAGAGGAAAAAGGAAAGACAATCACTGACTGTCTTTTTCATCCATTTGTGCTTTGTAATGTAATGAAATAGTAGCTCTGTCTTGGGTTTTTATCTCCTCCTAATCCCCAGAGGAAATCCCTGCTCCTTTTAGAGAGATAAAACCTTAAGACACAGAAGGTAGCAAGAGCTGGGAGTCTATGCTAAAGGGTGTCACTGAACCCTCTTCTGGCCAAAAGCCTGCAATGCTTACTCTAAAACCTATGAAGAAGGTCAATTCTCCCTTAAGATTCAGGAAAAGATTTATAGCATTCATAAGAAAGCATGTTTGTGTAAATCTGCTGTTTACTGGGACTTCATGAACAAGTGTCAGAGAGACACAAGTCTGGGAACATCAAAGCAGTAAAATTCTCCCATTTCTTCTAAGAAAGATTCAGGTGAGCCATATGCAAAATGTCCTACTGCTTTGTGCTGCCTGCATCTTGCACATCTCAGAAATGTTTAAAATGAAGTGGACTTGGTTGATGAAAAGAACAGCAGCAATGCTTTCTCATCAGTGTGCCAGTAGAACATTTTTTAATTAATATTTTCATGATACATGCTAGGACTGCAAGACCCAGGATGTTTGCTAAAGCCTAGAAGGAGTAATTTGAAAGAGAAAGATGAGATGGTTGGTGATGGTTTCTGACAATGTCCAGTTTCTGCGCTGAATACTTGGGGGTATTCTGTTAAACTTAGGTGATGCCTCACCTAAAATTTGATGTTGTGAGCAAGAGCAGCGTTTAGCCCTTAGTCTAAGACTTGAAAATTCTTGTACTTTATAAAAACAGCTTTCACTTCTAAGAAAATTATATAAATGTGTTAAAATGCCATTAACTTTTCAGTTGAGCAGTGAGTCTAATGATGCAAAAACATAGATTATACTTGATTATATGTAACCATACTGAGTGATTTCAGTCTGCTCTGACGTTTCTCTGCAGCTTCATTGCTGAAACACTGTGAGCTTTTGTGCAGCTTCTGCAATTTATTCCGCATAGACTTAGCCTATAAATAGCTGCATTATTGAAAGACCGTGGAGGTTCATTAGAGAAGTTGTGAAAGTCTCCTTGGAGCCAGGGCTGATATAGTACCACTCCAAATTACCAAAGAGTGTCAGCATGTAGGTAAGACTAAGGATGAAGCCGAGCTTTTGGCCATGCAGCAGCAGCAGCAATGCCCATTTCGAGCATTCCCCTGTCAGCCCGCCTGCAGACTCTCACAAAGCACAGTGCACTTCTTGCTGCCTCTGGGCACAGGGACAAAAGTACAGCATGTGGGAACTTGTGGTCACACCGATCTTGTCCCAAACCAGAGGCAGGACATAGCCAGGGTGTCTGCTGGGGGCCAGGGCCACAGGACATCCTGCCGATGCACCTCCCCACCAGTGCGGGCGCAGCCAGGGAGATTAGTCATCTTAAAATCACACACAGGCATAAGTGCTTTGCTGACTCAATAGGAAGTCACTGCCTGAAATTGGTGGGACTTCCCACGTGATTGAATTTACATGCTGGAAATGTCTTAATCTTGGACACTGTGTTCACATAACTGGGAGGCCAAAAAAAAAAAAATTTGAATTTTAGCTGATGTCTGTTTCCTTTAAAGGTACTCAAGAAACAAATACACCAGTTAACTTGAGCTTCTGATTGGTTTAAAAGGATACTTTGCTATTTATTTCACAGCTATATGAATTAGAGCCTCCCAGGTCTGTCTCTGGTTCTCAGGTAAATAAAGACAATGAGGACTAGGTCCCCAGTTTGTATGCAGACCTTCTCCTACAGCCTTTTGGGTACTCCTTTGGAAGAGATGGTAGACCAAGAGAGGTTTCCAGTATCATTCAAAACCATAAAAGAGGAAATACCCCTTGTCTTTTTTTATTTGATGAAGAAAAATGCTGTAAACCATCCAGGTATTCCAAGTTGTGTATATATTTTCTACATTTCTCTCTTTTCTCTAAATGCTCTAGTTAGTAATTTCAAACTATGAGAGAGTTATGCCCTTGTTACAGAATCTGCATTTGGGGGAGAAGTTATCAATATTTCCTATCTAATGGACTTGGTAGGAATAAGGAGGAATTAATAACAAACAACCTGTAATATTTGAAAAATGCTATTCAAAAAGGAAAGATGATGGATACAGTAAAATTGCTTCATCTTCACCGTTTGTGTGTACATTTTAGGGTAACAAAGCTCAGCTTTCACCACTTGTGGAAGATCAGACTGAAATGCTTGAGAGCCCATTTTTAAATTTTGCTCCATATAAAGAGTCACTTACAAAACTATATATAATGTAGTCTCTTGACGTTAGCTATGACACACCCAGTGTCTTTCCTCTTTTTTTTTTTTCTTCTTTTTATTATGTAAGGAATGATTATTCCATCACGATCAGGGGCTGGGAGGTTTCTGTCAGCCCAGGTTTTTGTCAGAGAATGCCAATTTGTCGTAAGCAAAATGTTTTGCAGAAGCGTCTCTGTTTGAATGAACTTCCGATGAAAACACAGGGCAAGTTTCCATCACAAGCCCGCCTGACTTCCTGCCAGCTTGCCTGGCAGCTCTCCAGGCTCCATGGCTCCAGGATGGCTCTGGACTGAACCTGTCATTCTTCCTTTTTTTTTTTTTTTTTTTTTAGAGGGAAAAGGTCTTGACAGAAACACACGTTGGCTCTGCTTGGCTTTTTCTGATTGTCCTGAACTGGACATTTTGATAGTAAAGACCTTGCATAGCCCAGTCCTATGTTTTATTATGTGGGAGACCCAGGGCAGTTTTCCTCCCTTCCTGGGAAGCTGCTTCAGTTAAACTGCCTTGGAAGTGAAATATTTTTCATATCACACTGAGCTTCATTTTTGAAGACTTTTAGGAGACTTCCCAGTGCCAATATTGTTTATTTTCTAAAATGCCCAATTGTCTTGTGGTTTCTCCATGCTAGCAGTGCCCTTCAGCACCATGTCCTTCACTCACTTCCTCCAGGCCAGTTTCTGGGACAGAGGCTGACTGTCTTCTGGTCACTCTGGCCAATTGTGGGCATGAGGTGGTTTCTTGGGACCTTGGACCCAGAGATATATTATAGAAAGCCATCTTGGTGGCCAGCTGCTGGTGGTTTGGCTGCTGCTCTGTGGTTTATCTGCTCCATCTCCCCTTGGAGCCAGAGATATTTCTCTTCACTTCAGTCTGAATCACCTGGGGGTGCCGATGTTTCATTCCTTCTCTTTAATGTGAGGTGATCTTAGGAGAGGGCCTTGTGCAGGCACGTGCTGGGATCCTGTGGGCTCAATGGGTGAAGTAAGCTGTGGAAAGCAGATAACTTCCCTTCCGCCTCAGGGCTTATGTCACAGGCAGTCACCTTTATCTGCCTTTGTACTCCGAACTCTTAACCTCTAACAACATTCTATACTTGTTTTTTAACTTCAGTCCATGAGCATCAGTATGTTGTGCCTATGTATCTGGGTTAACTTGGTTTTGAAAACCATTTGACTGAGAAGAAATATCTGGCCAATATCAAGAAAATCTGGTGATTTAACCTCTGAAGTTGGCTTGGTCTTGGTGTTACCAAACAACAAAATCCAGCTGTAAGCATCATTTTAATATTCTCTTTAAGCAATGGAGTATCTCATTTTTTCCAGACATCTTAGTTTTAGTTTCTTAATCAGTGACCCATTACATCTGAAAGTGGATTGCTCAAGAGGCTGGCACAGCCAACAAGATCAGCCTTGTATTGCTGTCACAACATGACCAGGAGCTATAGAAAGAATTGGAAAAGTGATGTCCTCCAGTGTAATTTTCTAGGCAATGTTGTAAGACCTGCCAGACTCTGAAATTCCAAGGAGAAGAGGCTTCAAGTTTTCAGAGTGTGAGAGGAAGAGACAATGCCAGCAGAGACTGAATGCAGGCAGAGAGAGAGATAGGGAGAGGAAAAATATGAACCCCATTCTGCTTAAATGCAGCCTCTGATAATTTGGTTGTAGTCTTCACAAATGGACTGACAAGCTCTGCCTCCTTCTGCACTAATATTTGTCATGCCTATATTGTCCATCCTTCTGTAGCTCACCAGTTCTTTGCTTATCTCTTCTGCTCTGTGTTTTCACCCTCTCTTCTCTCCCGTCCTTTTCCTCTGAAAAATTATTTTACAACCGGCAATTACTGCACTTGGCTGAAGTCTTGTTGGGCATATCAGGAAGTGTTCTGGATCACTCATGGGTGGAGTTTCCCAAAAGCATCAATTTAGTATTAATGCTGTATAAACAATGGGGCTGTCAAACTCTGAATATCATGAGGCAACCTCAAAATGTTGTGTCTTCTTGCAGATTTCTCTCATGGTTACCTCACATGACAAAGCCAGCATGGTCTTCACAGTCACACAGCAAAAAGTGACCATGGGCAGAACCTCAGTGTATGCCAGGAGAAACCTCCCTCATGTTCACATGTTTCTTTCCATTGGCCTGAAGCATCAGTACCAGTCGTGTTTGGTAGAAGCCTGTCCTAGCAGCCATTAAGAAGTTATGGTGAGTGACAGAGTTAGAAGTGTAGGCACATTTTCAAACTTGCATGTGAATTACCAAGCTCACTTCTGCCAGCTGTCATGGTATAACAAGCTGTATAATAATGACATTGTTTGTAACAGCTATGGAATAGTTTGAATTAGGACACTGTCTGTAAGAGCATTTTAAGTAAATATTACAGTTCTTACAACGCTAATATGGCTTGACATAGAGGATCACTTAACTCATTTGGGAGCTCTTACTCCTGGTTAGGAAAGCTCATATAATTACTTCAATCACAGACTTGGTGTGCCACAAATAGCCCTCCTTTCCTGCATTTCTTTTTGTAAGAGGCTGTTTGCATACATTTCCCAACATTTGAATGAAATTTTCCATGCTAGGTATCCTTTTCTGGATGAAATTTTCTAGAAATTCTCTGCCTTTTTAAAGAATAAGATAATATGTGACCTCCCCCTTTAGACCTTGGCTGGAGCCTTTCTGGCATCAGAAAGCATAAAGACAGCTGATGGGAAATAAATGGTGCAGGAGACATTTCTTCTGAGGACACAGGCAGGCAGCTCACTGAAAACTGTCACAGAGCTAGGCCAGACCAAGTGCGAATACAGTGGGACCAAGACTAGCTCAGCATGGAGATGAGACTGGGGTAAGGAGATGAAGGAGTGGATCTGAGAAACACAGAATGGCTGGGGACTAGACAAGACACTGAGAAGTCTGGAGAAGGACTGTAGTGTTTGGAGAGGTCTAGCTTGGAGCAAAGGGAAGAAATGGCTCTGGTCCATTTGATCCTGTTTCCTAACACTTTGCAAAGCAGCCTCTTGCTCAACTAAACAACTATGGAGCCACTTGCTTGGTATTTTTCCCAGCTGCTCACTTTCCCTGTGGCATGAGCTAGCGTGGCAGTTAACACTCTGTGTTGTTGATTTCTTCACCTGTTCAAGAGGTGAGGATCAATGTGGAGAATCTAAAAGCATAAAGAAAATGCATACAGAGAAAACTATCTGGATCTGTATGTTTAAATCCTTTTACAAAGACAACTTTTGAGAAATGAATTTTATCTCTGCATCTGTATCATCAGCCTGGCAGCTGTACTCTGTGTAGGAAGCAGTGGGATGGAGATCTGAAAAGGCTGGTAAGGAGGGGGATGTAAAACCCAAAACCTGGAGACTGCAAAGTTATAAGGAAGTGTTTTGAATTGTCATTGAGATCTGAGATACCTTACAAGGGAGAAAGCAACAGAGTTTAAATCAAGAGACAATGAAAAGCAGTGCTGTGCTTATAGGTCCAGTCAACAGTTTTTATGTCGAGGGGAAGATAAAGAGGAAGGACCTTGTGAAAACTAGGAATGAGAAAAGCTGCAGATGAAGTTGCCTGTTCTCCTGCCTGAGAAAAGGATTCTGCTATCTCTCTAACAATGGTTTTATGAATCATAAACCATGTTTATTTGTTGCTCTTCCTATTTGATTTTATAATGGGAAATGCATCCTTTTGCATTTTTCAAAATAATTTTGGTGCTTGCAGATTGATTTGCCACACTAACATCCTCTCTCCATTTCTATCCATTCAGCCTCTAATAAGTAGCTCATACTGCTTTCCTCTCATGTATTCACATCCCTGCTGACTCCAAGATATGTTCCAATCTTCTAAGTGCCCTCCAGCATTTTCCCCTGGCCGATTCTTCAGCAGTGGCACTGAGAGGATCTCACCTTGTCTACTGTGCCTGCTTCTCCATGCCCATTGAAGGCTGAAGGTCCTGCTCACCTTCTCAATGCTTGTCCTGCTGTATTGGTCAAGCACAGGAGGCTTCATACCTGGGAAAAGTTCTGGGTAAAGCGCAGCATCATCAGGGAGCCCAAAAGGTTTGATTTCCTACAAAGCCCAGCATGGCCACTGAGAATGCTTAACCTCAAGCTGTTGCTGTGTCTGTTGCTTCCTGATTTGCTCCTGATTGCTCCAGGAGTCCCTGGCAATGTGTGCAGTGCTTGGCTGTGTGTTGAGGGGAGACAGGGCTTGCTTTAAAGCACATGGTGAGGGTTTGGAGCTGCAGCCTCAGGTAAATGCAGGGGCAAAGAGAAAGGAAACCTGCTCAGTGAACTAGAAATTCCCACACTCTGTTGTCAAACATGCTTGTTCACTGGTGTGGAAAAGGGAAGCTGAGGAGAAGAGAAATGAATTTGAATGCATTTAAATTGGGATTATGGGCATATGGCGTGGTGTCATTTGTTTTCCCCTTCCTGCTCTGCAGTGAGGCTCTAATACCTTCACACATTTGCCTTTATTTGCCATGTCAAAAGAGAAGACAGCAACTGGCTTTTTTCTCCCCTTGTTTGGGGCCACTAAAAGCTCTCACTTTACATTGAACTTTGCCAAAGGAACAATCATAATTTTCAGAAAAACTGCAGCCAGATCACAAAAACAGATTAAGCAGCTCTGACTTACTTTTATTAAAATTTTCAGCTGCTCCTTGGAGGACCTTTGCTATTTTCCAGCAGCAGAAAGGGATAGATTAAAGGAGGGAGAGGAGACATGATGGACACAGTACCACATGTACATAATTCACCAGCAGCTGGATAGTTAGGTTTTATTGTTATGATAGTATATTTAGTGTTTTGTAAAAAGCTACTTAGGGAGCTGCTTCCCTTGTTGTACAGAAGTTTGATAGATGTACGATTCAGACATAAGCCTTTAATTGTGCCCAGCATCATGCAAAAGCAATTTCAGCTCTCTCCCCTGTCTCATACAGCATCTTGGGATGCTCTGCATTTGAATGTGAACAAGCTATTGTTTAACATGGCTTTAAATCATTACAGAAATATTCTGTAGCATCCCCTGGGAAAGGCTGCTTCCATCTGTCCATTTCATTTCTCACAGTTGCTTTGGGAACCAGGGCCAGCAATCACAGAAATTTTGTTTAAAGGTTAACCACAGAGTAGCATGATCTTCATACACTGTGAAAGCTAATAATGGGTGAAGGTGTTGCTCAGAAACATTTAAAGAGGAAGGCAAAGCTTAAGGCTAAGCATCTTTCTCAATCTTCACATAAGTCTTTCTGCTCATTTTCCAGAACTGTGTGTAGCACAGTATAGAATTTGCAAGGGACTTACAAGCCAATGCCCACTTCAAATAAAATGTCTCTTAACAGTGTTGTAGGCAATCAGTCTCCTTCTGGCACCCCTGACACAAACACTCTGTAGTAGAATTTGGCCAGCTCAGTGCCATGGCATCACAGCCTGACTCAAACTCTAAGTCTGTAGCTCCTGGAAAAATGTCAAGCCTATTATTTTTCTTCAGAGAATTATGCATTTTTTATTATGGCTTAGACTTGCAGAAAAAGTATAACATACTGCCTAATGTTTTTCCATATATCCAATATTTGATGCTGCTATTGTCCCAGAGTTTCTGTTTCAAATAATGAGAGGAGAAAAAAAAAAAAAAAAAAAAAAAAAAAAAAAAAAAAAAAGCTGTATTAAATTTGCATCAAAGGAAAGCTGGGGAAGAAGAAACATGAATAACAAACACATGCATAATATGATTCTGAACAAAGGAACCTGTGCTGTCAGTGCAGGGATGGGCTGTGTGGGAACACATGTGTGTCATTGTAGTGTATTGCTAACACATGTGAGGTCATCCAGACATGCTTGGGGCAGATGACATCGCTGTTTGAAAGTAAATTTGATAGAGTATAGTTTGTAGGTACTGTGGCAATGTCTGCAATTTACATCTTTATAGAGTGGTTAACCACAATCCTTTATGTGTTATCCTATATAGGATGTGCCAAGGGGAGAGTGTATAGAATATGGAAAAAAATTTAAAACAACATGATAATGACATTCTGAAGTAGCTCATACACATATTTAAAATGAATGGAGAAAAAAATATCATTAAATAGTAGTGAATTTCACCCACTAAGAGCTCTGAAGCAGTTCAGCAGTTTTTCTTCTTCATCAGCTTGCAATGTTCCCAGCCTTTTAAATGAAATGCAGAGCATGGCCAAGGGAACACAGCTCCGCATGGAAGTGGGGATGCGTTTCTCTAGAGCAACAGGAAGGTTCTTGGTTCAAAGCCCTTCCACAGGAACTGAGGACTAGTCTTAAAGATACCTCAGATTGTTGTGGAAGTGATTCAATACTTTATACTTGTTACACAAAAATGCTTGACATTTTTCAGTAATACTCCTGTTTTGGGTTGATTTCACCAGATATTTGGAATCTTGAACAAACAGTGTCTCTTACTCTGAATATATTTTTGCTTTCCTTTACAAGCAGCTCTGGCCCCTGTTCTGCTGTCCTTCATATCACCCTCAAACCAAGGCAGCACTGCACTGACTGGCTGGCCTTTATCTTGGGATTGTCCAAATGTTCAGCACCCGTAACATTGCAGCAGATTTTCAGCAGCGGGCAGCCATCAGTCATGTAATTACAGTTTAGGCCAAATTCTCAGAAGAGCTTGGCATACTGCCCCAGATCTGGTCCCAGACATGGATACATAATGCTTTCCTGCAGGAATCACAGCTCTACTTTTGGGAGCCACCTAATTCCATACTCCAAGAGCTGCAGTCAGGATGAAGGTGGCAGCTAAGTGCCTATCATACATGCTGATGGTGGTTTGTTATACTTGTGGTGAAAGACAAAAAATGAGAATCCAGCTATTAGAAAGTGTTTTTTAGTAACATTTTAGTAACATTTTCTGGTACTAAAATCAGGTGTCTGGCTCGCTGTATGCAGGGATTGAGGTGAAAATAGCCACTTAAGTTTTGGCACACTGTAGCTAAACATACTAGAGCAGGTCTTTAAACCTTGGTGCCCTAAATTGCTTGTAATGGATCTCCAAATAGTACCAAAGGAAACCCAGATCTATATTCATTATGTTGGTGTCTTAAATTTCCATCTATATTATCACTGAAAGATGCTTAGAGCTGCACAAATTCAAAACAGTTGAAAAAAAATTCACTGGAACAGAATTATAATCAACCTTAAAATAGTAGTTTTCACGACAGTAACCACTAAAGTCAGTTGTAGGTTTCTTGAATTTCTGCCTCCCCAAAGGCAGACCTAAGGGTAAAATAAGCTAGATGAAATCAGTGAATGCAGTGTCAGGGTTATCCAAGGGCTTGTTGGCGTTTCTAATTGACCCTCAAAAACTATTCTACCTATTTTGGGAACACACTGAATGAAGGCAGTTCACCAACTTTTACATTAATCTAAACACACGTTAAAAGACAGACAACGAGGGGAAAAAAAAGCCCAAATGAAAAGTCCCCAAGCGAAAACCAAACAAGTGACCAAAGGCCCCTGCCAGTCCTTTGAGGTGGGCAGAGCCCCATGAGTTGCAGCCAGAGCTGCCCCAGCCTGGATGTGAGGCAGGAAGCCATGCCAGCAGGGAGATGCAGATTGGGGCCTGGCCTGAGGGCAGACCCTGCTGCCCCTGCTGTATTTCAGTGCACTGCCAGGATGGGCCAGCTGCCATGCCCCAGTACTACAGAGAGTAAAGTGCTCACAGTGTGCCTGCCTGAGCACTTGCACAAGGGCCCACCACATGCACAGAGAGCTGCTGAAGCTTTGCTCTGCCAAGGTCAGTGGGAATTTGTTCACTGAGTGGTGCAGGCAGGATTTCCCCCCATGGAAACACCTCCTCCCGGATGCATGTGCGTGTGACTGTTTGTGTATATACATACACTTTACCGTACAAAGTACTTACAGGAAGGCATCTTCTCTCTTTAAATATTTTTTTCAACTTGAGATTGCATGAAGTCAGGTCCTCACTGTCACGGTTTCTCACAGCTTAATGGTGTTAAAGAGCCCTTCTTGCTGCCGACTGCTGCAATAACAATCAGGGTGGGAGGAAGGGGAAATGAGCATGCAGCACATGCTGTACCTTCCAGCCACCAGCTATTGTTAAGAGCACACTGCTCCAGACAGAGTGGCAGCAAGGCATGGGGTGGGAAGCAGGTGTAACCTGCCAGGAACACCAGTCTAGCAAAAGTTGATTTTTAAATCAGATGAGTACTCATACTTCTCTGATGCCTCTTGTCACCACACTGAAAGAGGTTTTGCATTCCTCTTGCTCAACACATGAAAGCTTAACAAACATCTCTATGGCAAACCAAGAGCTCATTTTCTCATGCTGGCACTTCAGTCATTCACCTGCAAAGTCAATAATAATTTTTTTCTTTGACTCCCTATCATAACACAGCATTTCACGTGCAACAGTTTGCTCTCAGGAAGCTTGTTCCCAGGCACTTTGCCATAGTTGGGTTCTTTACAGAATAGTCTTCAATCTCTCCTCCTTTCTTGCCCTGCTTGTCCAGCTTAGTATTTTTCCACTCTCTTCAGAAAGTCCCACCAGCAAAGGCTGCCCAGGCTGTGGTAGCCTCAGTGCAGTACTTTGCTCAAGCTAAGTCTGCACAGCTGTGTAGCCTGGCACTATTGACAAGGTTTGAACTGCTGCTAGTCGGCCCAAGTGCAATTCAGGTCCCTCACTCCCTGAATCCAAATGCAATGTGTTGGAGAGCTAGTCAGCCCTTGCTGAATCCCAGTGCTATTTGCAGACACTCTTTAGGATGTTTTATAAACATCAATGTATAGGTCCTTGCCACAGTGCATGAAGCCAGCAGCCCACACATTCAAACCCCTTCTTTGCTTCAGTGTGGGAGCTGCAGTGCAATGCTAAAGTGTATTTGTGATCACATTTAGGTCATTCTGTTCCTGATCTCCAGTAATACCTTGATTTCAGATACCTTCCTGTGTCTGCTAAGCACTCACATACTGTGCAATGCAATACAAATGAACGTGTTCAGCCTAGGTGCCACACCATAAAAAAAGTATGACGAAAGAACGTCCCATCTATGCCTGCTTCTACCCATCAGGACAGTCTGTCTGCTTCTTTTCCTCCACCAAAGCCTGGAGATGAAGTATAGGCATCATATACACCCTGCTCTTGAAATG
This sequence comes from Zosterops lateralis, assembly GCF_965231275.1. Taxonomy (NCBI): domain Eukaryota; kingdom Metazoa; phylum Chordata; class Aves; order Passeriformes; family Zosteropidae; genus Zosterops; species Zosterops lateralis. The sequence continues at coordinate 31,332,471 of NC_139765.1, forward strand.
CCTTCTATGGCTGGCTGTTCTCTGTCCAGGATTATCCTTCTGCAGCAAGACACTGCTGCTTTACAAGGGAGTGAGTTGACCACAAATAGGCCTGACATTTTCTGTGCCTCACTAAGAATTTTCTTCACTTGTCCTTATACTTCTTTTTGCCTCATAGTTATTGGTCCTGTTTTACCAGAGGATAATTTTTGGGAAAGAGAATCCCCCCCAGTTTCCTGTCCCACATGCAGCAGCTCTCAACTCCAGTTGAACATTGCTTGGTTGTCTTCAGGAGCTAGCTCAATACCTTGCCAAATCCCTGACTGTCTTCCTCTCCGGCAGCTTTTGCATCACTCAGAGGTGATATTGCCCTGTTCCTGGTAGCTTGGCTTACTTGACTGGGCTGAAATGATGCTGAAAACCAATGGGAAAAACCCTCAGAAATTATTTTTCCCTCAAGGAAAAATCTCCTCTTTAAATAGTCCACTTGCATTTAGGAGGAAAAAGACAATTTTTATCTCATTAACATATTATTCCCCAGACATCTGCACTTCTGAGCTCTGTACCTAATTTATGTTCATTCCTAACACATATGATTTAACCTGGAGCTATGATGTACAGGCTCAGACTATGAGAAAAAGACTAGAGAATCAGTATTAGTAATCAGTTCAGCTTTATTTCACTCAGCAGTGACTCTGGATGACTTACCAGCGATTTTGGACTGAAGAAAATACAACTGTCCTGTGCTGCAGTGGAGTGCACCCATCTGCACCCTGGGAGCTGTCGTTACCTCCTCATCTATCGCTTTCCACTTGTGGCAGCATCACTTCATCTAGTCCACAGTAACTGCCATTTGCATTGCCAACAAACCTTTAAAATGTTCTGAATTGCATACCAGGAAAGGCCATAAGATGCATTTTCTATGTCAAATGCCTCAGAAACTGTTCCTGTGCTACCATAAAATCCTATTCAAGATACATGGGGATAAAGTTCTATGTTACTTGTAGTTTTTGCTGCAACGTTTTTAAGTATGGATATATTATACTCTAATAAATAATTTTATATATTGCTTTGCATCTTTGCTTCTGTATGATTAAGAAATGAAGATGGGAAGGGTAAAAATCCATTCCCATGTGGGACTGGGCTGCCACAGTACCGCATGAAAACACAGTGATGCAAAGTCCAGTCTCCTCTGTACCCTAAGTGCCCCTGTAAGAAGAACAAATTTGTCTGGTTCTCAAGGGGTATAATGACAGCTGGTCTCAAATTTGTTTCCACCCCAGTGTCCAGGCTGCTGAACTGTCTGGGAGACAAACAATGCCATTGGGATGATGGCTTAAGGCAGCCAGGATTCCTGGCTTGTAGGGATCACAACACATCCATGCCTGTACTGCTGCCAGAGATGAGGCAAGAAGTAGGATGGCTGTGTCCCATGAGGCTAAGCCCAAACCCATCAGCAACACAGAGCTGGCTGGGACATGAGAGTATCAGCTCCTGAGACAGAAAAGAGAGACTCAGGCTGTCTCCAGTGTGTCTCCATTGGAGCATGAACCACACAGCCAGGCCAGATCTTCTTCAAGCCACTGAAGTGCCAGCTCACTAGGTTGTGCCATTTCCCAAAGGTTTTATTAGCTGAAGCAGAGAACCTGCCTGGGGACCACTTACTCACTGCCACCACAGCCACCCCATTTCTTCAGAAACCAGAGTACAGGGAAGGTAGGACAGTGATACCTAAGCCTTCTGTGGGAATTGGGTGTAACATGTATTATTCCCATTATCAGGAGTAGCAAAGGAAATCCTTCAGCAAGGGAAATCCACATGTCATTTTATAATGTTAGGCAAACAGACAGCATAGTAACCCTTGCACTGGCTCCTCCATCACCACGCCTCAAAACTCAGGTGCAGCTGATCACAAAGTCATCGAGGCTGGAAAAGATCTCTAAGATCATCAAGGCAACCATTAACCCAGAGCCACTGTTCACCATGAAACCATAGCATAGATGATATGTGTCACTGGACAGATGCTTACCTGCAGCTCCCATCTGCACAGTATTTTTTTTTTAACTCCTTGTGCTAAATAGCACCTTTCAGTGTTGGATTTGCTAAAAGCACTTGTATTCTTGTCATGTTCTGTTCCCAGAAGTCCAGGAGGACTTCAGTGGGAGCAGTAATACTGTCTCTGTCTCTGTAGACTCTTTCCTTACTAAATATTTTCAGCACCTAGATGGCCAAAAAAAACCAAATTTGACTTTTATAAATTGAAATATCTAAAATAATAAAAGGAAAATATCAGTTAATATCTTAATTCGTAGCAGTTTTTATAAATGCTAATAAAATATACATTATACAAATCCATTTCTGACAAGACTAATTTTTAGGAAAATTTGATGCCACTGTCGCTTGCTAGATTAAAAGGAAAATAAAATTTGACATGTTGAAAATGCCCTTAAAGTGGGAATTCCCAGTTTTAATCTACCCTGAAGATCACACAAACAACATTTCATATTTTTATGACAGCAGATCAGAACAGCACCATTCCTTTTTTCCATATGGCAAGGATGATGTAAAACAATATCTGGAGCAAGAAGAAAAAAATAGTATGTGACTGATTGGAATACAAAGAAGAAGAACTTCATTGAAATTATCTTTTTAGAGCATCATACCACATAGCTCAGAACCTCTCAGCATGAGTCTGGCATAAAGCTGTGCTATGCCAAACTTCTCCTTCATGGGCTTCCAATTCAGGCTGAGAGCTAAAGGTGCAGAATCTGGCTCTGGGCATCCTGCTCTGGCTGACCCTTGCTCTGAGCAGGGCACTTGGACTGGATGGTCTGCAGACATCCCTCCCTATTGCTCAAATAGCCCTTTTTTCTCCAAACCTTAGTCACAGACTGCCTCCCTGTTGGTCTCTTCCCTGCTGTCTTCTCCCCAGGAGTTCCTTCCCACAGACCGCTTGGGCGACCGTAGGAGTCACCGCTGTCCCCTGCCGTGGAGCCTGCACTGGGCTGCTCCTCTCGGTGACCAGCACGGCCTTCCTGCTGCCTGCCTGCCTCTTGCAATGGCATTGTCCCCCTGGGGAGAGGGTGTTATTGCAATAAGGCTGTGTTTTCACTACCCAAAACAGTCAGCTTTCTTTACAGAAAGATGGCTGGTTTGAATGGCTTTTTTTGTCAGTGAAGAAAGTCTGTGCTTCCAAGCATTTTTGAGGCACAGGCATGGCAGCCACTGAGGGAACAACACTGGGCCAAACCATAAACCCTGCTGGGCAGCACCAAAATAACCAATTACTTCATAGCCCATTGAAGAGGGAATAGCCTAAAAATTATCTTGCACTAATGGCATCAGTCTTCTACGACTCCCTTCCAGGAGGCTGAGATGAACCACTCATTCACAAGCATTACAATGTCCTCAGATGCAAACACCAGGAAAAAGAAAGCTCATAACATCCACTTTTCAAATAAAAACTGACAAAGAGAAGTCAGTAGGTCTTACTTAGGCCAGAGCTATGGAAAAAAAATGCAGAAAGATAAGTAGCTGCCCTGAACTCACCATTTTTTAACAAAAATGAGAGATCTTTTGACATATTAGATTTTCAGTAATGCTGCTTCTGCTGTGCTCTTTTGGCAATTTGTGAGTTGAATATGGAACCTGGGACATCATATTAAATTTGTAGTCATTTTAAGGCAGAGTTTAAGTATCTCTTGCTTGTGGAGAAGGAATTAACTTTTTTCCCCCCTAATGATGTAGTTCAGTGTCTTGCACACTTATTTCACAATCATTTGTAAATCAACCTGTCACCATGTTGGCATGTCTACTTAGAAATATTTTTTCTTAGGCCAGTATAAATGATATCATGTCTTTGCTTTCTGAGGAGGACAAGAACATCTTGAAAGAATAAAATTCTTGAAATCTTTACACAGACATGCTTATCTACACCCTGCAGGTAGCTTTTTGCATTCTGTATTCATTGTGAATTTGGAAGTTAGAGAGGAAAACCGAAGCATGCTGCTATAGCTGTGTTCCTGTGACCATGCATATGAGTATCAAACAATGAGGTAATCAGTGGACTAAGCAGCTGGTATTTCTATTCATTTTGAGGAGATAGAATTTGTTTGGCTTTAATTTCATTTCTTGGAAATTGGAAATGTCTCTGATCATAATTTCTACTATGTAAGTCAAGTAGTACAGTGCTGGAGATGCAGGTTACAGGTAAGTGTTTGATCAATGGGCAGCCACATACATTAAGAGCAGCAAACCACCTTTCATTTATACTAAAGCAAAGACAAAAACCCAAGTCCATTATGTAATAAAAAAAAGTGAGTGGATAAAAACCCCTGCCCAAGGTCCTGGGCTGCCTGAGAAAGTCGGTGCAAAAACAAATGCTGCAGGTGAACCAATTGCAAATTGAAACCAAACAACTCCGGAGCAGGAGGTGCTTAGTACCCACCACAGGGATGAAGAGGTGTGCAGGGACAGCTGCCACCCCTGTGACCAGCTGCAGAGTGGCCCCCATTCCGAGATGCCCAGCTTCAGGGCCGCCCCTGCGCTGAGCACTTCCAGCACCTGTTCTCCTCCCAGGCGAGGAGAAGCTGTTCTTTGTCTGCCTTAAAGCAATACCAAGAAAAGGGTGGAGACTAATGTATTTTCCATTATCAGAAGAGCTCACAAACAAGTGTTGCTTCCCTGCTCCCTGCCACTCGCAAAGGCTGGAGCCTCTCTGGAAGGCAGCCTTGTACAGAGGAGCACAGAGACACTCCCAGGCCAGGGCTGGTAAACACCAGCAGGGAGACAAAGGAGCCCCAGAGGACTTGATATTCATCACTGGGGATTTAGGGCTGCATCCAGGGGAGGTGATCTAGAAGTCTCTCTGTAGCTCCCATCAGTGCCTGTAAGGTCACAGGCATTTGTCTGAACCGCTGTATTTTCCACAGGACCCAAAGAAAGAGAAAAACTGTGCTCTTTCAGTGATGGTAGAAGCACGTTGGTTGTGGCTGAGCTGACTGTGTCAACTCTCAGTGCTCAGAGAGGAGTGACTTCCATCCTAACAGCCCCAGTGTGAAGCCAAACCATGGGCACCAGCCCAAACCACTCACCTGCATTTTGGTAGGTACTGGGTAGGTACCTACATTTGAGAGGATGAATCTTTTACTGTCAGTGCATTTTATGTCCTGCTGAATCCCTCTCTCGCCACTAAGGTGTTATTTCAATTCTGAGGAAGTGTTTGACTTTGGAGCAGCAGAAACTTGTTGCAAAGAATTTTGGCATTCATTGTGGCCATCCAGTACTTACAGGGGTTTATAAAAAAGAGGGAGAGTGACTTTTTATATGGACAGATAGTGATAGGACCAGGGAAAACAGCTTTAAACTAAAAGAGGAGAGATTTAAAATAGATATGAGGAAGAAATTCTTTACTCAATGGGTGGTGATGCACTGGAACAGGTTGCCCAGAGAAAATGTGGATGCTCCATCCCTGCAAGCTGGCCAAGTTGGATGGTGCCCTGGGCAACCTAATCTAGTGGGTGGCACCTCTGCCCATGGCAGGGGTATTGGAACTAGATTGTATTTAAAGTTGATTGCAGCTCAAACCATCCTATGATTCTGGCATACCTGATGCTGTATACCTATCCCATCCTCTTTATGAGTATAGGCATCTCACTAACAGTATGTCTGTTCCAAAGGAAAACCTGCTTAGTGTTTGAGTCTGAAAATTCTGCCAGAAAATGTAAGAGGTAATGTGATTAAGCCCAGATATCAATATACAAATTTCTCAAAGTAGCATTTGATTTTAAAAATCACCATCCAATAAATAAATAGGAGTTTTGTTTTACGCACTATGCTAGGCTGCCTTTGATTTCAAGATTTTATTTTCTTAGGCATGAAGGCTAGAAAGACTGGATTCAGATTCATGAAAAGTGAGGCTGTCATGAAACTGCAAAACTTGAGCTAGGGCTTGGCAGAAAATGACATTTCTCATGAGATTCACACTAAAATTAGAAAAGTGAATTGCACTGCAGTATAACTGCACAGGTGTGCAGAACTGCAGTCACTTCGTTGTCAGGAAATACAGATATGCAGTAGAACTGTCTCTTAAGCCTGTATTTCAAGCAAGTCAGAACAAACACTTCTTCACAGCCATGGAATCCAGCCAACAAAACCTGTGGGGCATGTGCTACCCTCCCACACCCTGAACCAGAACAAAGGCACACAGGAACTAGTGGGCAGCTGCCACTCAAAGCTGCATCGAGGCTTTTACAGGGAATTTATCCTGAGAAATAGCAAGAAATCTTTCCCTTTAGTTTCCATATCAGGTTTTCAGATCAGTGCTCTTCCCAGCCTCTCCTCCTCTGGGCTGCTCACAGTGTGGAGTGCTCTTTTCCTGTTTACCCTCACATCCCTTTTTATTACTAGGCAGATTTTTTTTTTTAAAGCACACTCAGGCGCCTGCTTGTTTTTTTCTAAAGCTCTACAGGGATTTGTCGGCGTCTTTTGCAGCAAGTCATCCTGTTTTCAGACAAAGTTCCTGTCTTGTTAAAAACAATAATTTCTGGATGTCTCTGTAGGTCCCCTGCTTTTAATCATCCCGAGTCCTTGAGCCGTGCAAACCACACTCAAAATATTTAGTGTTTGTTTGTAGCTAAAAACAAAAAGGAAAATAAAGGAAAAGCCCATTGAACATTTTCTTCTGCAGGAGACCCCTGAGCACTGCAGTAGCCCAGATCAGCTGTGCATAGGCTGTGGCACGCTCAGAACAAAGCCTGTGACTGTCAGACAAAACAGGGGCAGCAGCAACTTTGCCATAACTCAAAAGGCCTTACTGCTTGGGAGCAAGTTGCCTGCAGGTGCCTGAATCACAGGTAAATGCCAGCCCACAGGGCTCTGACAGCTGCTCAGCCCTGGAGCAGACCTGCAGGGCACAGCAGAGGATGTGCTGGGGCCACAGTAGGGCTGGCCCATCTTTTGGGCTCAGTCTGCACCTAGAGAAAAAAAAAAAAAGCAATACTGTCTTGTACAACAGCAATAATTTTCAGACTCAACAAAGCTATATATGGCTTTGAAACCCACTGATAGATAGGCTCAATAGGGCCTGTATAATGCTATATTATTTATTGGGCTTTAATTTTATGTTGAGAGAAAAACTCAAGCAACTCTCTGTCATAATCCATCTATTGTGATTCTGTACATGCTCCCTACTACTGTACTAAGGAAAACTATTCAAAGATTACATTCATGCTGACAACACCTCTTGTAGTGGGGGACCACCATTGTTTCATGTACATTTAGGCTGGGACAGGTATTTTCCATGGCTTCATGTGAGACAGAGGTGGGAGATTACTGTTCATGTTTCCCTTTACAGCCATCAGTAGAAGGTATTCTCTGTTAGGGGGCAGCTAGCACCCCTAAATTAGAATCCCCTGCTGAGGGATTCCTCTCTGTGGTTCTCCTCATAACCTCAGTGAAAGAGGACAGAGTCCTGCCTTTAAAAGTTAGAGTATCTGAACAAACCCTCAGTAATTAGTGATATAATATATCAAAGTGTTTAACAAGTGTATTTAGTACCACTCAGATAGAAATAGTTGGGGGATGTTGGTTCACAGGAGATGATATGTGTCACCTTAAGCCAGGACAAGAAGTCAAGTCTCTTTCATGTATCCTCAAGGAGGGGCTGGATCCATCTGCCAGTGCTGCAAGGATTCACAAGAGCACAGGACTGATCCTCTGAGCTCCTGAGGGAGGACTTTCCAACTTCTTGCCTATTTGAAAATGCTGTTGTTACAATGGCAAAGGGCAAGAAAATAAAGAAAAAAACCCAAGACAAATAACTTACTCTCCTTACTGGCTCCAGGTTTGCACTATACAAAGCTGCATCTTAAAGGATCTTGAGTCATCTCAGAGCTGAGGGACAGCACTCCTTCAAGTGCACCTCCAGGGTTTCGTGTACTGTTATGTTCAAGGAGGTGATGAAATGTCTTTCAAAATATGTATGTTTAAAGAGGCCACAGCCTGTACCTCCATTAAGAGAAAGGGTTTATTGTGTGCTTCCTGATGCTGAATACTCATGCAAAACGATCATCAATCAAAGTTTCAGGCTTTGGTAAATTTACCCTTGACAGTTCTTATAGGAAGATGTTACACAATCCCTAACCAAAATGCTTTGATCTCCTCAGTCAAAGTCAATATGTCCAGCTGGATAAATAGCATTAAGCCCAGCACTGCTTCCTGTGTAAGTGATAAAAAATTGATAAAATCCTGACTTTCAGAAGCACAGGTGCTTTAAATCAATGGAGCACAGTTCACCAAAGCTATTAATACTACCCCTGGAAGTCTCCACTGGAAGCAAAAAGCTTTGAAATTTTCATGCTCCTTAGTTCAGAAATGGAGTTTAAATTAGGTGGTTTTTAGGCAGTCACAGCCACTGAGCCATACTCTGTGCCAGAGTCAGTCAGAACCGTGTCATTTGCTTAACTGGACCAGAGCCCCTGAGCCAATATTCAGCCTCCTGCACTGCCAGTCTCCCTGCAGGGCAGCTAGATTAGCTTTCAAGGATGTGCTTACAGAAACAATTTTACAGACTTGTCTCTATTCCGTCTTAACCAGTCATCTCTTCAGACACTTTAAATGTGTTACCCCTCCCTTTCAGGGTCCTACCATTTTTCAGACTCCCCTTAGTCTCCTTGAACTCTTAACTGACCACAGTGAGAACATTTCCTTCTTTTTCTTCTCCTTGTATTGTCATGGGCCTACAGCCCTGTCCTGGGTTGTAGTGTAAGATATGCACAAAATATTTATTCTATCACCATCTTCATGAACTGTTAAACCAAGTGGGGCAGTGTTCTTCCCAGGCCCCCTTCCTTTGGGCTGTCTTCTGCTAATGGCCCATCAACACCTTGCCCATGACTCACAGGTAACTCCCTCCAGGAGTTATCTCTGTTTAATGGGCCATCCAGGACCCACTTCATGACTCCTCATCCCATTGTGAGATGCTCCACCCAGGGGGAGGAGCCAAGCATTCTCACCTGGATATAATCTGGGGTTTGGGACAGTACAAGCAGCCCTTACCTACTGGATTCCCAGAGGACCAGACCTACCAGACCTTTCTACAGGATCACTGCTTCAGGAACACCACCTCACCTGGACTGCTTCCACCATCCTGCTCAGGTTGTATTCTGACTCTGTCAGTGGTCTTTTGTGTTATTGCTTTTATTTTATTTTATTTTATTTTACTTTTTTTCCTTTATTCTTTTTAAATTGTATTTCTGTCTCGGAGCCTCTCACTTGTTTTGCTTTCAAACCATGACAAGCCCCTCTTTCTGGGAAAAAGCAGGGCTGGTAATGATGGGGTTCAGGCTTTCCTCCAGCTTATTCACTTCACAATATTGATAATCTATTACAGATTCTGTCTTACTGCCTTTCCCCTGCTCCCCCAATAACAATGACATTCTTGAAAGCTTGAGATACATATCCTGTTACGAAACAGATGATCAGGCTGAATATTACTTTCATCCTCTAAGTGACTACTTGGGGGGGGGGGGAGTGCAGATAGTCTGTTTAGCCATATGGATGGTTTTCCATCACTCACAAATGTCACTGACAGCAGGGCAAAATTTCATTTTTTTACATGGTCTTTGAATTGCTTCAGCTGAAGTTGATTTTTGGAAGGTAAAATTCTCCCTGGTCCAAAGGCCACTTCATGTCAAATATAGCCCACATGTTCTTATAAAAGTCCTAAAAACATATGCAAAATTTCAGATAAACATGCACCTTATGCTAAGGAAAACCTTGGAGGAAATTGTTGACATACCAGTCTTAGAAATCCATTTTGAATGAATGAACTGGTATATCCATCTTCTGAAACACCCATCTGACACACTCATCATCTCTCTTCCAAGTATAAAATAACTGTAGTCTTCTAGAAATGCTGTGCCTTCTAAAAAAAAAACAAACCCAAAAACACCCACCAAAACCGACAACAATAAATTGCTTCCTAGAAACTCTTCTTTGGACCTGAGGGGAGGTAAGTAGTCAGGAAAAAAGTCACCTCTGCCACTTCTCAAGAAGCATTTCTTACATCCTCCAAATGACCATGCCCACAAAGAAGCATTGGGTGCCCTCTCACCCAGCAGCAGAAACAAAAACAGACACCTTGAGTTTCAACAAATGGTCTGGCTGGGCAAATTACACAGCTAAAAAAAACAGTCTCTATCTAAGAATATGTCAGCTGAGGCATTTTCTCCCCAAGCTGGTAAAAAGAGCTCAGATCTGATGGGCAACCTGTTCTCAAAGAGAGCAGAGCCAGCATTCTTCATGGGGAGCTGTTCTCTCAGGTTTGTCAGCCACATCCTGTCTAGATCTTGCTCCTTTCTCCTTGTCCTCAGCCACGATTCATAACACCATCCAAGTGAGCAGAAAGTCTCCTGACTGCTCCCAAAGCTGTTCCTGCTCTAAGGGGTGGCCTTAGGCAAAAGCAAGCTCAGCAAATGCTGCTCCCTGCTCGCAAGCACACATAGCCCTCCCATCACTGTGCCTCACAACAGACTATCAGATGTTGTGTGTAGGATACACATCAGATACCCAGGAATAGCTCGCAGTAAAACTTTTCAATCTGTAGTGAATAGTGGCAGTCTCACATTTTTGGAGACCTAAGTATGAAAGTCAGGTGGAAATTTGGGAGGCAAGGGGACAAAGGACATGGGGCTGAACCTGTACAAACCCACAGGGCAGCTGTTTGCATAGAGTAGGTTTTGGGGTCATCTTTGCCTTACTTGTAATGCCTGGTTGGACCTCAACTTGCCACAGCTGGACCTGATCCTTCTGGCTTGTTTTTCCTTTCTCATCTGTACTGTCTGTGGTCAGAAGTTCATCTTCCCCTTCTTTCTAAAGGCAATGTACTGAACCCAACTTAACGGATGATCAGAACAACTGATCAATTCCAAACCCTGAAAATAAAAAGTTCTTGGTAAATTTCTCTGCCATTTTGGCCTCATTTACCTTCTAAAGTAATAGGCAAATGTATTTTTTTCAGGGACTCTGTTGAAAAATCAATATAGGCTTTGGTTTTAAGAGCAAAAAGACAATCAACATTCATGATAGGTCCTATTCCAGACACCGCTTTTGCCTTGCTATGTCAGCTAAACCTAGCTTGAAAAACTGCAGAAACACTACTGATGATTTTACTCAGATGAGATAAATAGCTTCAAAGTGATTGAATCAAAGGTATGTCCTCAGTAGAGAGGAATGATTTACAGGTAGCAATCAATATTTTCCCATAGCAATGTAGCTCTTAGCTTTACCATCTAATAACACAGTATCTGTACATTTACTTCTGTAGGTTTTCAGTAAATAAAAGAAGTCCAGCTAACAAAATGGTTCAAAGAAAATCCTGTGGTACATTTCTGAGTTGCCCTGAAGCTGAGTGATGTGGGTAGGTGACGTCTCCCTACCTGTTTCTAACAGTTCTTGTCCACCTGTCATAGCAGAAGCATCACATGTTGTTGATGAATTTAAAGGAGTGGGAACAATGGTTTTTAAATATTGAGTCTGTTTCTGAATCTAAAAGAGATTAATTTTATCACTGAGTGCAGAGAGCTCTTTGAATACAAGAACTCAAGTTTATTTGCCTCCAGTTTTCTCTGAGTAACTACATTAACCAACTCAGCTGGCACTTGAAGGCACTGAGCTGAAGTGAAGAGCACTCTCATCTCGAGCTCTCAATGCAGAAGACTTGGTTCCTCTTTGCATAAATCCTGAAGAAGAAATACGAAGCACTGAGAGTTCCTTTGTTTTTGCTCATTGGATTTAAGCAATTCCTCCTGCACACACCAGAACAATGAATCCCTTCAGTCTACCAGACTACAAGCAATATAAGGCAATCAGTGCATGCTGCAGACCTCTAGAATTTTCTAAGTTTTGGGGAAGCAAATGGGATGATTCTAGCAACTTCAGATTCAAACTTTGATTCTGCTATTTTAAAGAGAAATAATAAACAACAGCCCCCTGGACACACATGGTCCACTGTATCCAATTATTACCCTCACATAAAGTACACATCATTAAGACAGAACGTCTAGGCTGAAGTTGTGCTCACTAATTAGAAAAATTCCTGGCCAAAACTGTATTGGTTTGAGTGATTCCTCACCACATGCTGTCACTGGTGGAATCCTTGTGTACTGCTAGCCTCAGCAAGGACTGCTAACACAACCAATACAATGAGTGTGGACAAGCACCAACACAGCTGGTAGGCTGCTCTTGCTCTGAACCTACACAGCATGTAACACAGACCCTCTCTCTGTCTGACCTCAGGAAATACACTTTTTTAGATTAAAAACATCCTGCAGCCATTAGTTGGCTCTCCAAAATCCACTTACAAATGCTGTTTTTTTAGATGTTCAGGTATGTCAATGGGATGCTCAGCACCATTCAGAGCTATGATCTGGCTCATTAATTGTTCCATTGAGAAGAAGAGACAGTATATCAAGGTCATGATAATTTGAAATATTTCATATTTATCCAGATTAAAAAAAAAATAATAATCCCATTGACTAGCTGGACTACAGGGTTTTGGTACCAAAGACACAGTTTAGATTAAATAAGAAAGAAAACAGTTACCAGTTTTTGTTTATTTCCTATTTAATCTCCAGAGACAAATCTTTTCTGAAAGTATCATTTGCATGCTGACCTAGTCTGACTAATTTTGCAGAAAAACCAGTTCTTCTTTCCATCTGCAACACATGTAGAAAAACAGTTGCCTTTGCAGTGCAATACATCATTCTTCAGTGGGGTACTGAACCTTGAATATAGGACATAACATATTTCAAGGATTAGTTTGGAGGCTGCATTATCATTGTCCATCAGGAAAATTACATAGGTGGAAAACCCTGGCAAACTAAAACTCAAAAAATTAAAAAAATAATAAAAAAGACAAGACAAGGTGTTGAGGGTGGGTGTAATGAAAATGCTGATGGGCCCTTGCATTCAGTGGCAGTAATTAGCTTTACCATAGTAAATTCCAGGCATATGGCATATCAACTTTCACACCCTCTTATGTGATTTAAATGGTTCTCATAAATGTTTGTCTCACTGTAACTGTGAAAAATCTCTTTTCTCAAGAATAAAACTGCTCTAGTATCTTGCCCTGGCAACTGACACTTAAAAAAAAAAGCCTCCCAAATCCAGTTAAGGCAATGATGTGTGTTTAATGCAAGAGAACAACAATTAGTGTATTTTTGACTGAAAAGAACTCAGTTAAGCTGCCAGAAATGTCAGAAGTTCCTCGTTACCCTGACACTTACGTAATTGTTCTGCGAACACCCACACACCGGAATAGACCTACTCCACCAAAAATTGCAAGGCTGACTCACTGAGTGTTCTTCTACGTATTGAAGACCTAACCATCTAGGATACATCATCCATAGCATAATTCTAATGTGATTTCCCTGATTAAATAAAGTTACACTTTGCTCAGGGAAAAAACCAAACCCCTCAGTATCTTCGGGATCCTGTCCACCAATCACAGAGGAAGCAGCCAAAAATGGTAGCACTGCAGGCAGTGTCTACTTTCCAAAGACTTGCCTGAGCCCCATACAAGGGCAAGGATGGGATTAGATGCATCTGGCCATGGTCTTCAGGATTCTCCTTGCTGAAACATGACACAAAATCAGTTGTACCTACAACTCACCTATTTTTAACCTCCATGCTGTGTAACGTTCTCCTTTCTGAATCCAGTTATTACAGTTGGCCATAAACATTATCTGAAGGAAGGTGCTCCCCTCCATGCAGCTCACCCTAACCCTCTGCTAAGGCAGTAATCTGGTGCAGACTGGAAAGGGAGCAAGGAACCACTGAATGCCGGTCCTTGCTTCCTGCACCTTTTTTATTTCCATTCAAATTCTGTTGTGATCCAGAAATGCTTAAGTTCTCTGATGTGATGGGATTGCCACATGAAATGAAGCAGATTGCTGCAAACTGGGACTAGAAGAAAAAAGATAATAACCAACCAATATTTATAATTATTACAGACAAAAACCTCTAAGAAAGAGCAGGAAGGCTCCAGTGTACCACTGGAAAGCATAGGGCTATAGGTGTCTCTACAACATCTTGCAAACCTTTGAACAGAGATCTTTGCATACAATTTAGCCAGAATAGGAAACTTCATGAAAATGGTTTATACTATACAGTTCTGCTACAAAATTACTCAGAGAAAGCAGTATTTTAATATAATTTACCTTTGTGGTATGTTGGTGACACCAATGTACCAAATAAGTGACAAAATCTGTGACCATGAACACCACTGTAATCATCATTTCATAGTGCTCTGGCATGCCCAGTGATGACCTGGTGTTTGGATGTGACAGTTCTGCTATTAAGTCCTCATAAATACCTAAGCATACTAAAGCCAGAATAAACTTGACAACCATAACTGTCTTGCCAACATTTGCAGAGATTACGCTTGTATACACACGGCCTTCGAGGTATATTTTATACTGCAAAGTTCTTAAATACCGGATCAAAGAACTACCACACCCATTTATGGCTTACCTTGAGATGTATGCCTTTCAAAAGGACTCTGTTCCCTCAATATATACTCTTCTGGTAATGTACACAACTCAATATTGCCCCAGATATTTATAATACTGCTCCACATTTAGGGCATTACCCTTTCCCCACTTGTTCTATTTACATTGTATTCTTTCTATTGGTTTCACTCTCCTACCAACTAAAGTCTCTCAAGCTTCCAAATAAAATAACTTGTCTGATCTGTAGGACGTAGGAGCTGTAGTGACCAATCCCTTAAGACCACTGTAGTTTGGCAACTTTATTTTTATATTCTTGTTTGTTTGTTTGTTTTGGGAGAATGGAGGTGCAAATTGTAGCAAACTAAACCAGAAAGGTTTGTGTGACTTATATCACATTCCATCTCCTGGAAGACAGCACCATGGGTGTTCCAAATTCAGCATGTGGCTTGAGCTCTTTGGTTTTTTTAAATAGAATAGGACATTTTAGCACCTAGGTCTGGCCATCAGTTTGGTATATCTCCGTCAAGGAGCTTTTACCAGCCTTTTTTGACAGCAGCAGGTCACATGGGAAAGCTCCAGGCTCAGTAATAAGGGAACTCTTACCTCTGTTAGTGTATGTACCGGGTTTGGTGCAGGTCCTGCCTGGCCCAGGAGAAGTCCCTGTGAGGGACTTTTCATCTGTGAAAAGTGAAGCAGAAGTGCTAAATGCAAGTTGCAGGCACCAGGATGCACAATTGTCCATGTGTCTCTCCCTGTGACGTCCTGGAGCCAAACAGTGTGCTCAGCTCCATGGGGTCCCCAGGACACATTTCAGTGGCCATATAGAAAACAGACAGTGGAAATTGAATTGTTCATGTCTTGGTTGAACTACTAATTGCCTCTCTTTGGAAACAAAACGTAAGACATCTGCATAACATTTCTTTTCCTGAATGTGCCTGTCCCATGATGAAGATCTTTTTCTTACATAATTTGCTGTCCCTGCTCTGCTCTCTGCAGAACTGATTTATCCCGCACTGTGCAAATACAGCCCTTGTTTACTCTTTTCATGGTCTAGAACAAGCCTTTAGTCATCCCAGGGGCAGGGTTTATTCCCATGGTCAGAACAGAGAGATTTGGTAGCAGGGGACTTCGCAAACACAGAGGAAAAGAAAGCTTTAGCACTAGGAAGAGACCTGCTTTCCACGCTTCCTTGATGCTGTCAGGTTTGCTTCCTTGTAGGATGAGTGAACAGGACGAAAATGGGACAGTGCTATTGAAGGAACATACTTGAGTGACAGCACTAATGCCTCCCCAGGTAAGCCCACATGTTAGTCCCTAGTTAGCCCTTCAATCAAAATGGGCAGCATTATAAAGAGATTAGAGCATTTCCTCAGCAGCCTCATTTGGTGTGATGTATGTGCCCAGTATACTGTGATACAGGCTGCCACTGAATAGCAGACAACAGCAGAGAGAAACACCAGCCTGCACAACATGAAAACACTCTCTGGACACTACTGAACTCTTTGGTATTGGCAAAGAAATAATATAAGCTGATTGTTGTCTCTATACAAATAGCATGACATTTTTGCACCACGGATCAGGACTTTTAGATAGGAATTGCTCTGTTCCGTAGCTAAGGCAACAGAACCATATAAATCTACATTCCAACCAGTAAGCAAATTTATTAATTTAACCTCTGCCACCAAATGTAATGGTGTATTTGTATTTTCATTGAATCACACACACAGTGCCACTTTTATAATTTAGTCTGCTTCTGGTTTTTGCTGCTGTCATACAGTCCAATTTTTTTATTTGAAAAGTTATCAAATTAATATGTAATTATAAGAAAAGTGTGCAGACACGTAGCTTTCTGTTCTCTTCATGTTTATTATTCTTAAGAGACAGCTGCCCACCTGTGCTATGTTTCTGTTGCCAGAAGATTGCAAACCACGGTGAAGTGATACACAGGTCAGTGCCACCAAAAGTGTCATTAGCAATGGCAGCATGTGGTGGGAAGGAAAAAAAGAAGAAAAAATTATTACAGGACTTGCCTCTTTGCTTGGCCAAATATACTGTGAGTCTTGCTAAACGTGTGCCTTGCACTGCCCTCCTACAAGCCTAGTTTTATCCTCTAAGAAGAGAATCCAACAGCCAGTAGTGATCTGCTGTCAAACAAAACTGCTCACCTCTGCACACCCTAAGGAACAATTTGGAGAACTCATGAGCTGCATTCAGAAGGGAACCTTGTTTATACCACAAGAAGTCAAAAGAAAACAAAACCTCTTAAACAAACGCATCTCTGTGGTAGCTGTTAAGTATTTTAAAGCATCATTCCTAAGTAATTGCTAATTACATTACTTTATTACAAGGCACAATTAAATATGTGCTTGAAGTCATCCAGCTCTTTGCTGTTTCAAGGAAAGCACTTGAGTCAAAAGGATTTCCTAAATGGAGTCATTCAAGTGCTTTATTTCTCCAACTTCAGGAATTATTTTAGATGTGAATAATTGGAGATTGAATAATCAGTTAAATGTCATTTCCATATATTGTTTGTATTTTACATAAAACAAAGCAAATGCTTTATAGGACACTTTTGTTCTCTGTTTGAGACACCTTGCACTAACCACCCTTACACCAATGGTACTCTGCTTTATGGACAATTTGCTCTAGGATGATTTAGGTATTTCTATTTTCAAATAGGTCATTCAAAGAAACCAACACAGACGTACATTGATTTTTCACTTTTACTGAAACTAAAAGGAACTGTATAAAGGAGTTAGAGATAAACCTGAAGGTGAGAGTCGCAGACTGCAAGGTGAGCGTGTAAAAGTACAGGCTGGTTCCACCAGGCACAATTTAGAGACAGCAAAGGGTTCCAGCACAATTTAGTTCCAGCAGTCTTCTCAGAAGACCTTCTGAAAGTGATAAATGAGAGGAAATAAAGTAGGCAAAATGTGAACCTCTTACTTCCACATCTAAAGCTGAATGACTTTTTAGCTGAATCACAGGCGTTTGCTGGCTCAGTCAAGCTGATAGTCATGATCCTCAAAATTCATGCCTAAGTATGACCTGTCAGTGGAGAAACCTGCCTTCACTACATTTTCCAAGCTCTTGCGTTTCCAGAGTTGAGTTGAGTTGGCATCTCACCCAAAATCCTAATGCCAGCATGTGTTATGCTCCTTGACTTTCTCCAGCAGACAATCCCAGAATGTTCTTTGCTTTCCTGAAATTAAGCAGTGCAGATACAGAAGGTGTCTCTGCCATTTTGATTCAGATCATCAGTGGGACATGGAAAATGAAGGTTGGAGTCCCTGTTTTCAAAAATATTGATTGATTCAGCATGGGAAAGGAGTGACCAAAGAAGTAGAAAATCCTTTCCTATGTATTTTATGCCCCATCCTCTCATAGTAAGACAGACTCCTATCAAATTCTGTTTCAGTTAAGTAGAAGAGAGGCATGAAGCTGTATCTTTAGAGGAAGAAAGCACTTGTATTAAAAAAAAAAAAAAATCTCATCCCTGATGTCAAATGCAAGAAGAAACTTCATTGGTACTTAGCCCTCTGAGGATGCCTCTACGTCGCTGCCTTCGTATTCCAGACTGTGAAGTGTCTCAGAGTGACGCAGTTGGCCTGGTTTCAAAATGTCATAGATACCTGACTTTTTGGTACTTCTCTCTCTCATTACACTATGTAGATAACCTGTCTGTCTAATTCAGGGCCAGGGCTTCTATTACAGGGAGAGATATGAAGGAATTGGGCAAAGCAACAGTAAATTTTAATTGTTGCCATCCATGCAATGCTCTTGTACTCTGTGTCTACGTGTCTGGCCAAGACAAGCTCAGGTAATAAGCACTCATGGAGATCTATTGGGCCCTCTACACATGCTACAAATGAGCAAAACGATCCCAAAGACAGTGAAATAGACCATTTGTTATTCATAAGCTTTGAGCTGGACTGAAGAATTATTTGCAGACACGGAATTAAAAATCAAAATCAAAACCAAAATCAAACAAACTAAACACCAACCAACAAACAAACAAACAAAAACCCAACAAAATCCCCATATGTCCCTCCCCATCCAAAAATAAACACTTCAGAGTTGAGAACCTAACTGCCAGATGCTGGGTGAAGGAAGGGATCATGGTTGACAGGAATAGGCTCTTCTCACTGCTCAGGTACTACAAAAACTTCTGGAAGTTGAAAGATAAATGATCTGCTGGTGAAGTTTGGGTTGTACATCTGGTCTCTGACAAAGAATCAGATGGTAGCATGGTTAACTGAATCTGCTCCAGCATCCCTCAGTGACTGACAGGACAGAGTGGTTCAGACACAAAGAGGAAAAGGGAGTCCATATATGCATGCTAACAAAAACACAACAAGGTGGCACATAGTTCTCATTCTCCTGTAGAGTTTTTCAGCTGGTGTGTGCTGAGGGAGGTACAAATTCAAAAGGCACTATTTGTATTTGACTGATTTAACTCCACTGCAGTGCAAAATCTCCTGCCTGGGTCCAAGCTCACCAAATGCCACCCTCAGGCTGTTGCCATGCAATGAGCAGGCTACACCTACCATGGTTACTAGTCCATATCCAGCTCCACTTTGGAAATACAGCTCTCTGGAGCACGCTTCATCTAACATCTCACTGCCTTCATACACTTACCCTTTAACATTCATGGTATTTCCATCAATACTGAGAGAACTAATGACAAAAATATCTTTAAATACTATCATCGTTTATTGTAATATTACTGTTATACTACTAGGCAGGTATCCCACCCAAGAAATGCTTAAATAAATAAAACCAAAGGCTCTGGCTTTCCAGTTTGATCTGCCACTGCTCTGGACATAGAGAGCAGAATAGCAAGTGAAGCACCTGGTAAGAGCAGCCTGGAAAGTCTTTAAAGGGAGAGGACAGGTCCATAGCGGGTAATGTGGGCTGGACAAGTTGCCCTTGCTGAGCCATGGGATGGAGTGTGTGATGTGCCCAGTGAGTTGAACATCAAGGAAATCTCCCGGCTGAAGGGCGGGGCAAGGTTTGTGTAACTGTTTAGTCCAACTTTCGAGCCTCTGAAAAAGCAAGAAGGGATCCTCTCAAAATCCCTGCTGGGGAGGATGTCGTTAATGCCATCTGGGTGTCAGCCTTGCTTGAAACCGCAGCGGCTGATGTGCCAGCTTTGATTAACATCACGGATGTTTTCTGTGTGGAGCACACAGCACTGGCCGTGCCACTCTCTGTTCCCGGAGTCACACTCTGCAGCCACTCACTAAAGGACCTCCTTCAGCTGGGGTTAAACACAGTGAGCCCTGAGGCGCAGTAGCGGTGGAAGAGAGATTAGCCTCTCCTGAACAATTTTACTTCCAAGCAGATGTTGGTGGCAGGATTAGCATTTAGGCCAGGCTTCTCCTGATTTATTGTAGCTTTTCCCTTACCCATTTGCTAACCCGCACCTCGGAACCACCGCCCCCGGCTCAGCCTCCGGCCCCGCAGCGTCTCAGGCCCCCGCTCGCCCAGCGCGGCTCCGACGGCACCGCCGCCCGGCCCGGCCCGGCCCTGCCCTGCCCTGCCCTGCCCTGCCCTGCCCTGCCCTGCCCTGCGCCTCCCGGTGCGGCGGGGGCTGCGGGGCCTTTCCGGGCCGGGGGAGCGCGGGGCAGCGGCGGCGGGGCCGCGGGAGGAGCCGGAGCGGCGCTGGGGGCCGGGAGCGGGGACACCGCCAGGAGCGGGGACACCGCCAGGTGCGGGGACACCGCCAGGTGCGACGGGCGGCCCCGGGCCCCCCGGGCTGGCGGCGGCTCTGGCGCTCCCCGCGGCCCGGGGGGAGCCGCGGGTTGTTGCGGATTCACGCCGCGGCCGGGCGAGCGCGGTTCAGTCCCGGGCTACCTGGAGGAGCCGGCCGGGCCACTTTCCCCGCTCACGTTCGTGGGGCGGCCCGCCCGGGCTGGTCCTGCCCCGGGCCGGGTCCCGCCTGCGCTGCGGGCAGCGAACACAGCCGGGCCGCGTAGGAGGAGATTAGCCCGGGGCTTACTCTTCCCCCGTAGGGATCAGCCGAGGACAGAGCCTACCTGCCTCCCTAAAAATGGGATTCCCGGAACACCCTAATGAAAAGCCGGGCCGCGATCAGCCCGAGGGAACTGAGGGGAAGGCGGCCAGTGCCCGCGGGGTGCGGTTTAGGGAGCGAAAACATGGAGGGAGGGAGAGAGGGCGAGAAAAGAGAAGGAGCTGTTCGCTCCCCGGCTGCCACGGCCGCCCCGGGCTGCTGCTGCGGCTGCCGGCGGAGGGAAGGGGGGGGGGAGCGCCGGGGGGGCCGGGCCGGCCGCGCCCCCTCCCCTCCCTCCCCTCCCCTCCCTCACCTGCCCCCGCCGCCCCCGCCCGCCGCCGCCGCTGCCGCTTGTTTGCACTCGGCTTATCCGGAGCGGAAATTCCTTTCCGTTTTTGTGAATGACAAACTCATTAACGATTCATCAACACAACCTGTTCCAGCCGGCCCGTCGCCGCGGCAACAGCCGTCCGGCGCCCCCATTGGCTGGGCGGGGGATGTACCCATTGAGGGAGCGCGGCCGGGCCCATTGAGGAGCCGCGGGGCTGAGCGGCCGCGGGGCAGCCAAGGACGGGCAGGGGAACGCCGGGGAAGGGGCATCATCGCCGCCGCCGCAGCGCCTCCGTGCCGAGCCGGGGAGCCCCGCTCGGCGGCGCGTTAATTGGATTTCATTCACTCGCGGCGGAGGAAAAGCCCAAGGGCTCGGGCTGCGGCGGCGATTAGGCAGGTTCATTCAGGGATTCATTGAGAGAAAGAAGAGCAGACGGGGCAGGCTGGCTGCGCGCACGCAGGCGCTCACAGCCGCACACACGCCGGGGCCGGGGCCGCTGCTCCCTCCCCGCGGCTCCAGCGCCGCCCGGCGCGGGGGAAGCGGGCGGGGGGGGCTGCGTGATTCATTTTCCTGGGGCGGAGGGAGATAAGTTGTGCGGAGTTAGAGGGGGGCAGCCCGCCCGCCGAGCCGGCCGCATGCCTCTGTGAGAGAGAGGGGCGCTTCCAGAGCACGCTCCGCTCCCCCCGTCCTTCCTCATGCTAGATACGTTCAGACCCGTCCCTTTCGCGTCGGAAATGGCGATTAGTAAATCCGTGGCGTGGCTGAACGAGCAGCTGGAGATGGGCAACGACCGGCTACTGCTGATGGACTGTCGGCCGCAGGAGTTGTACGAGTCGTCCCACATCGAGTCGGCCATCAATGTGGCCATCCCCGGCATCATGCTGCGGCGCCTGCAGAAGGGCAACCTGCCCCTGCGCGCCCTCGTCGCCAGCAGCGAGGAGGACCGGGAGCGCTTCGCCCGCCGCTGTGGCACCGACACCGTGGTGCTCTACGACGAGCACAGCCGCGACTGGAACGAGAACACGGGCGGAGAGTCCGTGCTGGGGCTGCTCCTCAAGCGCCTCAAAGATGAAGGCTGCAAGGCGTTTTATCTGGAAGGTGAGGAGGGCAGCCCAGGGTGAGGGGAGAGAGCTCTGCCCGGGGCCCGGGGCGGTGGGGAGCAGGGAGCCGAGCCCCGTGGATCTCTGCCCGGATAAAGGGAGGGGGAGGATGCGCTCTGCAGCGCTCCCCGGGCAGCGGATTGATGCGCCAGGAGAGCGCAGACCTGGCTAGAGAGAAGGCTTTTCCCCCCACTCTCTCCCTCTCGCCCCCCTTTATCCTCGCATTGTTTCAAGAAACCTCGATGTCTGCAATCACGGTGGCAGCGCGGGGAGGACAGGGCTAGCGGGGATTCCGGCAGGAGCCCGGCAGAAAGGATTGCCCCGAGACGCCTCTCCAGCGGTACCCGCAGGGCAAAGCGGTGTAGGGCTTTAATCTTGAATGCGCTGAGCCCTCCACCGCGGCGGGCGATTCTCTTAACCCTTCCTTTAAGTCAGTCTGTCTGCGCTGAGAGTGAGACTTTTTTTCCCTTCTTTTTCCCGGAGCTCGAGAGGGTGCAAAGCAGACTCTCCTGTGCAGACAGGGCTGGACCAGGGAAATAAGCCGACGTGCCATCTTATATCAGGTTGCATTTTCTCCTCTTCCTTCTTCTCTCTAGGTGGTTTTAGCAAGTTCCAGGCCGAGTTCGCCTTGCACTGTGAAACTAACCTAGACAGTTCGTGTAGCAGCAGCTCTCCTCCTTTGCCAGTCCTGGGCTTGGGAGGCCTCCGAATCAGCTCCGATTCATCATCCGACATTGAATCTGACATTGACAGAGACCCCAACAGTGCCACCGACTCCGATGGCAGCCCTCTCTCCAACAACCAGCCTTCCTTCCCGGTGGAGATTTTACCCTACCTCTACTTAGGCTGTGCCAAGGACTCCACCAATTTGGACGTTTTAGAAGAGTTCGGCATTAAATACATCTTGAATGTTACTCCTAACCTGCCTAATCTCTTTGAAAACGCTGGAGAATTCAAGTACAAACAGATCCCGATCTCTGACCACTGGAGCCAAAATCTGTCTCAATTCTTTCCTGAGGCCATCTCCTTCATAGGTATGACCCGGTTACTTACTAACAGCTGCATGCCAAGAGGCAGAATTCCATATCTTTTGCAGAATTCGTGAATTTCGGGCGAGAAGCAGTAGCAGCATTTATGGCCCCTTTTCTGATTTTAAAGGCAGCTTAAATCGAGGGGCTATTGGGAGGGAGAGGGGTGGCATGTCATTGAGAAGTCCGGGTGAATTGTAAGCGACATTTGCAGGGCTGCACAGACATACCTGGTTTGTCTGGCTGTGGAATTCTTCCTCGAGTCATTTGTATTGGAGCTGGGGACTGAGCCCTGCGCGTGTTGGGGGATCTTAAATCACCTTCTGGCGGATGGGGGGCAAATGAGCCTGGGGTCCATATCTTTTTTGACTTTGTTGTTGTTGTTAATATTGGTTTTGGGGTTATTTGCTCTTGTGGTGTTTTTTTTTTTTTTTTTTTTTTTTTTTTTTTTTCTTGAGGTTACTAAAGAGCAGTAAGGAGTATAATAAAAATAAATGATCTGGGGATCTAACTTTAGCTTTTAAATGCAAGTTATGAATAAGCGGTGCCTCTGGCAAATATATAGTCAGAGTTTAAATTAAATCTCGTGGTAATAATGATATACCTCGCGGGCTCGGTGCCTCGGTCAACCAGCTCTCAGGCATTACCCGTCAGCTCTGGAAATCTGTACCCTTGGGCCCAAGGAGTTCTGGTTAAAATCTGCACTCTCCTTCGTTTTGGGGAGGACTCAAATTTCCCCATCGGGGTGCAGTGGGGTGGGCAGTGCATTATCTGTTGGGAAGCTGTGCTGTAATCCGGTTGAATGATACCGGTAATAGTGGAGAATGTAGGTAATCTGAGCCTAGCAGGAAGAAATGTGGGCTAGAAGCCACAAAGAAACTAATCTCCAGGCATTGTAATGCATTTCCTATTACAAAGGAACCCATTTTCAACCAGTGTTGACATCCTGTTCCTCCTAATGGGCTGTCCCCTGTGACTTCCCTCATTCTTTTAAAATGCCTGAATACCTCCATTGTTAGCTGCACAACAGTTGGAGAATAATTTAATAGACCTTAGCAGTCTGCTGGTCTGTATAAAGCCTTTCAGTGACATATTGCAGGATTTCCATGCTGGGACAAGGGGACTGTAAGAATTTAAAGGCAAATCTCCAGGCAAAAGCCTGTCTTTTAAAACTGACTTTTAAAACAGTGTCATGCGGCATGTCCTGCGCCCTTTGTCTCATTCTTAGTTTTCTCAGCTCTCGGGCTTGGGTAGTAGGGGGAGTGGATTCTTCTCTTGTCCTGGTTTTAAGCCGCTAAAGTTAACTCTTGAGTTGCACTGCTGGCCACTGGGATCAGAATCATACTTTCTTTCTGCTTGATACTAATCTCATTCGTGTTGAGAGATCAGTTACCAGCCCTCTGTCTTATGTGTCCTTCTCTGCCTCTCTGTACAGATGAAGCACGGGGGAAGAACTGCGGCGTCCTGGTGCACTGCCTAGCAGGGATCAGCCGCTCGGTCACAGTGACGGTGGCCTACCTCATGCAGAAGCTGAACTTGTCCATGAATGATGCCTATGATATTGTCAAGATGAAGAAATCCAACATTTCGCCCAACTTCAACTTCATGGGTCAGCTGCTGGACTTTGAGCGGACTCTGGGACTGAGCAGCCCCTGTGACAATCGAGTGCCGAACCAGCAGCTGTACTTCACCACCCCTTCCAACCAGAACGTCTTCCAGGTGGATTCCTTGCAGTCCACGTGAGCTCCCACTACCTCCCTTCTCCTGTCCGTTCCGTGGGATCACTCCTCAATGATTTCCCTTCAGCAATGATAAAGAAATGCAGCTTTCTCTTTTTCTGGCCTCTGCTATTAAAAAGCAGCAGCCAGCGCAGGCGACGAAAGGTTACACAGTATGGAATCGGCTATTGCAAAGGGAGGGGATGTGGCGAGCTCTCTGGGCAGGACCGTGGTGACCAGGCAGCAGGTGGGCAGCACGTTCATCCCTGCTTGGGCAGTACCTGGGGCCTGAGGACTTCCCGTGTGCTCGGGTGAGGCTGGGCAGGCTGGGCACGTGTTCTCTAGAGGCTGGAACTGTCCTTCTGCCCTCTGCTCTCAGATCTGTGATACGCATCTTTGTCTTCAGTGAAGACTGTTCTTTTTGTTTGTTTGTTTTAATTTAGAGGAGCCAAAGAAAGAGATTTCAGCTTAGTGTACTTGGAGTACTTGTTTGCTAGGAGCTTGGTAGTATTCTACTTGATCAATGTAAATATTTGACCTTAAATTTATTTGCATTTTTTTTCTTAATTCACATGTACTCAAGAAATCAATCCAAGGGACACCTGTGTTTTTGTTATTCTCATAAATTCTGCTTTGTTTGTTTGTTTTAATTGCAAAGAATATATTTGCAGCATGCTGAATTTTATTGAAGCAAGCTTTCCATAAGGGAGAAATGGCAATGGTGAGAAGTTTTGCAGATGATGTTTTGTGAGCAAGTAGAGTCTCTTCTTTCATATATCTTTCTTTTCCTTGTGGTGATTTTTTCCTCATGCTTTTGTTGTAGGTTCCATATGATATATATATACACACACACATATATATATATTTTTAAATTAAATTAATTTTTTGCCTTACCTTTTGTAAATAGATCATCTGGGAGGAGGTTTGTCTTCGAATGCGAAGGATTTTTGATCACTTTTTAAAACTTTCAGATGTGCTAAACAGTGCATTACCTCTGTACAAATTCTTCAGGGAGCTTCACCTCAAATGCAATATTTTGCATCTTTTTTTTTGTATAAAACTGGAAGTATGTGCGAGCATTTGTACCTGTGTGTACGCACAGTGAACCTGCACATGGTTGCCAATAAGGGAGGGTCTAATCTACAGTGTAAAAGTTTTAAGATGGAATTTATTATAAGAATGTAAAACCTTAAATTATTAATAAATAAATAACTATTTTTGGCTATGGAGAAGCTGGCTGGTTTATTCCCCCTTTCCCCTCTGTGTTGCACATACCCATACGGTTATGTTTAAAGGCAATAATTGCTCTCAATATCTTTTGAACATCTCCTAAGACAATAAAACCTTGATTTCCGCTTTGGTCCACTGGTGCCTAAATGAATAAACAGTGAATGTGCTAGATTGTCATCTTGCTTTGGTGAAGGGAATGCTTTTGAAGGCCTTAAGGTTAATTACAAAATATTCCAGCAGCTCTTTGCTGTACTAGGGATGAGTCTGACTCTGGGCCATAATTTTTTTTCTCATTATTTTTTCTTTTAGTATTAAGAGTAAGGAACCGTTGTTTTCTGGCTTTGTTTATGAATTTTGGTCACTCTATTACAGATGCCAGGAAATGGGTTCATGCTCTGCTTAGCTCTCCGGCAGGAACTCATTTCACAGAGATTCATCAACAGTCTGCAGACTGTAAATGATTTTTCTTCTGCCATTCAGCCACCTTGCAACTTAATGAAGGCAAGGAGAAAAAGTCTCTATATACCCTTAGTCACCTCATTTCCTCTTTGGATCCTTCAAGCAGTTCTGTCTCTGCAGAAGGAAAAAGGGGGATTATAGCAATTGCAAAACTTCCTGCTGCAACTTATATTCATTAACATCCTTCCAATGATAACTAGTCAGGATGGGGTGGTGCCAGAATCAGTGCAGTACACAGTGAGGGGCTGGGGCTGTCGGCTGAGGTACTGCAGAACTCCTGGCAGCCAGAGCACATTTGAAGTAATTTTAGAAACTGCAAGTGTGTGAAATGAAATGCAAACAAAACATGGGAAAAAAGTGAGTCAGTGTCTCATGCAGTAGTGGCCTAGATTGAGTGCATAAACTGTGAAAGTAGAAGTGGGTTGCAGTTAAACTTGGCTTGTGCTAATCCAGTTTTGAACGGTTTCCGCTCTTGGCATTCCCTATGCTGTTCTGTTCAAAGTGGAGATTTGCAAGCAGCTCTAGCAATTTCCTGTCCAGCTGCAGCTCAAGTGACTCCCTTGTTTGGTTTTTTCTGGTAGTTTTTTTTTTTTTTTTTTTTGTTTTTTTTTTTTTTTTTTTTTGTGTGTGTGTGTGTTTTATTTTTTATTTTTTTAATATGGTCTGTGGATAATTTTAGCCAGTTTCCTCTTTGTGGATTATTAATCTGCTTTCCTTGTAGAACCTACATAGCTGTGTCCCTACTGTTCTGCTGAAGTTAACAGATGGCTTCCCCGCCACTTCCTCTCGTTTTGCTATGGGTTTGTTGTCAGGCCACTTCTGAAATTAATAGTGTTTTCTGGCCGACTGCCACAGGCCATTACCACAAAGGGGAAGTAACACATCTGAATAGCAGGAAGCCGGGCAGGGTCACAGCGTGAGCTGAACCTGTTGAGTGCAATCAGGCCTCTCCCGTTTGGCAAGTGTAAGGCTTCCCTCCCCCCTTTAATACGCCTTGCACAGAGAAAGGACTGACACCAAATGCCTCAGCTGTTTGCACCGGGCAAATATTTCCGGCTGAAGGAGTTGCGAATGTTAGTTGTGACTAGGTGCCCCTTAAGGTGAGGAGGTAAAAAACAGTGTGTGGCTATGTAGCCCAGGGGAGGAGAGCTTTGGCTTTTTTTTGCAAACTGCTTTGAAAAGTTAATGCTCACAAGGGCTTCCTGCTTCCTTCCTGCTGCACCGAATGACTAACACCAAATGGGTACTTCTGCAATTCATCATTTTCTGCGACAAGCAAGCACAGAAGAGCAGCTTTGCTTGCAGACAGACACACACACATGCACACACACACACAGAGCAGAGTCAGGCTCAAAACTTGTTCCAGATTTTTCCTTGAGCAAGGCCTGAACCAGGGCTGTTTCAGACCCTTGGATGAACTTGAACCAGACTATGTGACAACATTTTTTGTCACAGGGACCCCCAAATTATAAGTGGAGCCAAATCAAAACCTGGTTTAATGTCTGATTTTGCTGGGAATGTTCATAGTCAGGCTGGCTCCGAATTACAAGGGTTTTGGAGGAAAAGTGGTGAGGGGTCTTACCAGCAATGTTCACCCTCCCCACAGCGGTTCCCAAAAAAACTACCTGAGCATGGTGCAGGGAATGGCTCATCCTACATCAGCACTTGCCAGCTTTTGTCAGGCTGGGTTCTGCTTGCTTCTGTAGTGTGTGTCCTGGTTATTCCATTTATCCCCTCCTCAGCACTTGTTTCAAAAATAATTTACTTCCTCTGTCCCCTGTCTTGTTTCAGTCCTTGCTGGGATGGGGCAGAGGTCTCAGGCTTCTGAGGGGTTTGGCAGCTATTACAGTTCCTCAGCTGGTAAAGTAATTTGTGAAGGGAAGAATAAATCCTTTGTGCCTGTAGGGACAGGGCTGGTGTGTATAGGAGGAAAGAGGAGAAATGTTGGCCCTTTGCAGATTACAAAATCACAACCTGCTTTTTCGTATTATAATGTAGTAATATGAGGGAAGAAAATCCTTCAGAAGCTGTGGAGATACTAGGAAGGAAAACTGTGCTCTTAGGAGTGATCAGAACTTTCTCTCATTACCCATCTACCTTTAATACAAAGGATGAATTTGTGTTCTGTGGTATCCTGCCCCATTTGCTCTGGTAAGGCCAGGGTTCCCATTTGTGTTTGTGTGCACACTTTGCTTTCCATTTTCTGTTTTTCTGTGCAATAGCAATATGTAACATCGTGCTGGTTCCCCTTCTTGTATTTCCTCTTTCCCATTCACACCCTTTCAAACTGCTCTATGCCTCCCTTCAAAATGTTTTAACTATGTTTTTTGCTGTAGTAGCTACAATTTTCTCTTTTGCCATATTTTTTTTTTAAATGTTGCTCTTCCTCCTATGCCTTATAATTTTCCACAGGTCTTTTTCTAAACTCCATAGTTCCAACTTCTCCTTTATATTCTTACCCTCTCTTTCTCTTCTCTGTTGTTCTTTTGCTATTTTCCTTATATTTTCTAAATCAACTTATCTTTCTGCCAGCTTTAAGCCTGCCTACTCCTCTTTGTTTTCACAGTGAAAAACAGAATGAGTCTCATGGACTTAGTTATAGTGAGCTATAGGAAAGGTATATTTTAGAAGAAAAAGTAAGAAAACACTACTGTCCCCTTGCCACTTCCTAGCAGATGACATTATTTTCCACCTCTGTGTCCTCCCTCTGTAGATTTGACTCCACATGGCTTCCCTGGGTTCTCTGTAGCTGCTGTTAACAGAGAAGGCAGGCATGAGGAAGCAGCATTTCCTCTGGGCCTATCCAGTGTCAGAGGGCACTGAGTCCGCATTTGAAGAGAGGGGAGTGGCGAGGAAAGTGGGGCAAGATGGAAAATATGTCCAACAAAGGTAGCTCTGTTATCAAAACTGACACCAGGTTTAACAATTCTGTCTGGATAACATTTTTACAGCTTCTCTGAAAATCTTATCCAAAAATTCTTCCCTGTTGAGAAGCATGATGGCACTTTATTCAGAGCTCCAGGAAAAAACAATTGTATGTGAATGTTTAAGAAAAGCTACAGCTTAAGCCCTCTCTCCACACTGCTATAAATCACCAGAAACTGCCTGAGTGAAAATGGTGGAACAAATTGCTAAGCTCAGTTTGGTGCCCCCCTAGACCTCGTGTGTGCGTGCTCAGCATTGCTCAGTTACCCCATGAACACAAGTATGGGGCCAGCCCCCTCCATTGTGTAGCAGCACATCTGGGACACTCTGGGAATTCAGTGACATGCTGCATTCAAGAAAGGTCTCTGAGTTTGCTTCAAACACCTCATAGCCAAAAGGAAATAAGGGCTACCCACTAGTGTTTTCTCATGGTGTGTGATGACTTGGGTCAAACTCTGCCTTTTCCTGCCCCTGTAGCAGTCAGAAATGGAGAGTGCAACATCATACATCTCTTTTCTTCATTACCAAATTTGAGAGATAAGCATGTGCTGTAGCTTAGCAGATAGTACAGACAGAAGGCTGGTATGGGAGCTGCCCTCTTTTGAGCAAAGTGCTTGTCTCTGTAAGGAAAGGAAAAAACTGTGTTAGATGTTTTCTGTTGTTTGTTATCATGGGGATCTGCAAGCACTGAGGGAATTTTGAAATGCTCACAGCCACAGCTTTTCCTCATAAGGCAAAGATGAAGAATGTTCACTTACCACAAACACAAGGAGATGATTATCAGATGGAAAAGGCGGGGGGTATGGAGTCTGCTTAAGAAATATTTCTTAATGACAGAAGTTGCATTCAGGACTATATTTGAGAGATACAACAGAAAGTGTGCCCTGCTCTCCTTCACAGCTACAATCCCCAGGATTCAGGAAACTAACAAAAAATGCCGGCACTCTCCCACCCCTAGGCTATTCCAGCACTGTAGATACCAGCACTCAAAATGATGCTCCATGGGAGGTTTGCTTACCATAATGTGGAGACCATTGTGAACAACTTTGCTCATTTTGCCAGAGACACAAGTGTTTTGCTAAGTTCTCCCGAGATCTTCCACCTTCCCAAAAGGGCAATGCCCTTGCTTGACTTCTAGACTTCTTTTAAATGAAATTTTGCATTTTTCTGTTAAAACCATGTTTGGGGGAATTACGGAAGTCTGTTTTTTAATATTTTTTTTCTTGCTGACCTCAACCCTGTAGGAAATGAATTCCTATCTGCAAGTGAAGCTGTCTGAAAACGTTGCTGGCTGACAGTTTAAGCAAGGTGAAAGTTCTTTATAGTTTGAAGGTGGCAGTTTTTGACTTTGCTGGGAAATGGCATCCTACCAAAACCAGATTAGAAGCACTAGTATTCAGTATTTGTGAAAACATGTTAGTTGTTCAGTAAATACGTTGGACACCCGAATGATATGAATCACTGTAACAGTAGAGACGACCAGTTAGGCTTTGCCACAGATTGGTGTTTTTAACACTCTTGAGCGCCTTGAAGACATTATCTGTCTCTGTTTGGAGACCATTAAGAGCATATGTGGGGTTTTTAGTTCCTTTTTTTTCCTGCATACAGTAATATTATAGTATTCTGAACTACATATAGAGCTAGAAAGTGAAGATGTCTCAACATGGTGAGAGAGAACATTTTTTTTCTTATTTATAAAAGAAAGAGAACTTTAGTGTCCTGGGGACCTACTGACATTAAAAAAAAAATCATGACCACCGCTGAGACTTCAGCTATTGCTTGACTGATTAGGATTTTCTATGCTATCAATGGTCTAAATTGGATTTTTTGCGTCAGTATTTCTACCAAATGAATTTGTTTGGAAGGTTTCTAGGCCAGCCTGGTTCTTTGTGAAGAAACATAGCACAGCACCTCTCATCTAGACTGAAATTCAGCCCAGCACTGAGCTGATACTCTATTTAAGCATTAGGAATTAAGTTACACTTGGATTCTGTACAGGATGTTTTTGTTATATATAAAGATTAAATGTGTCTGATTTCTTGAATACAAATCAGGAACAACAAATTAGGCTTTCACACACCTTTACAATCCTTCACTTCAGTTTTTTTGATTCAGTGAAATTTTGCAGGATAGTGTATATGAAGAAAATATTTTTTTATATTTCTAAATTGCTGTCAGAGCAGAGAGTAGACAATGACTACTATTAATGTGGACCAATTCTTCTTAAAAGAAACTTCTCAGATGTTTACAGCTTTGCTAGACTTTGTTTGGACTTGAATAGAAATGCCTCAGGCTGGTCTAAAAAGATGAAAAGAAATTAATATCCCTCTGAGTATGTCATCCTGAAAGACTTGGCCCCTTTTTTTACTGGAGAAAATCCCTTGTTTTTTGTCTATGTAACAAAATCTGTTACTGTTTCCTTGAACATCCTCAGCTTTCTATGTCTGGAGGAAGGAACTCAAAATCTGGCAGGATGTGTTGAGATTGTGCCTGGTGCTGCTCCTCTGAATAGCTCCTCTTGCCTGAGATTTGAGCTATTGGAAAACAGTGGTTTGAACATGCCAAGCAACTGAATCTTTATGAACAACTTTCTTTTTAAGTTAGCAGTGATAAAATTTAGCTGAGCCTGCCCTTGGTGCCTGCCAAGCAGGGACAGAATAGCACAGTCTGAGGAGAAGAGGGTGTTTGTGATGCTGTGTCCACGAGGTGGAGGATTGTGCAGTGAGTCTGCCCCAAAATTGGTAATTTTGATTGGAGGCTTATACTGTACCTCTGTACTTCAGCATTTCAGCAACATCAATCACATCTGCCTCAAGCATCCCTGCACTGTGCAGTATAAATACTCTTTACGTCCCTGTTTTTCCTGAACAAATATTAATGGGGCCAGTCAACTAAGACTAATTTTGGTGTTAGGCAGAGAAGAAAACACACGTCAACCAACAGAAAGCAGAGCACCTTAGTGATGTTGCTGGAAAGGGAAGAGATGAGAAAATGTAGTTGTTTCTGGGGTTCATTGTCAGTTAAATTTTGTATGTGTTGAAGTGTCTCAACTGGCACTAGGTCTATCCATTCTTCAAAGATTCAAAGTGCTTGACATTGACATTGCTCACTAATATTCTTCTAATAGTGTTTTTACTTTATGCCAGCAATAATATTTCACTCTCTCTGCTGAGGTCTAAATGAATGACATTCCTATGGCTTTACACAAGAGTAGCAGAGACCACGCTCGAGAAGTGTTTGTTATCACAGTATTAAGGTTTTAAAAGAGTCTGCCAATTATGGTGAAATAAAATTAACAGGTTTCCTTTTTTAATGTGTGTGTGTGTTTGTGTGTGTGTGTTTCAAAGTGTACGTAAGCTTCCTTTGCCAGGGATTTAATTAATCTGGTATCTTTATACAGTGCCTTGGCTAATGTTAGCTGGTTACAGCTATGGGATATTATTGTGATGTTAATAATAAACATAATAATTATCTGAGGTCAAAAGAAAAATTCCTTTTTCCTGAGTCCTGGACAGCCAGGTGACTATGCAACTTGACTTAAATGATATGCATGTTGCTATATTCTGTAATTACCATTCTACATCCTTGGATTGATGAGTCTTATTGCAGAGTTTAGTGAGCTAATCCTGATTAGTAAAGTTGCTCAAATGCTTGACCATTGGCAAAATCAGATGCTGGGGCATTCTTTTGGATGTGAAAACACACTGCACACCATCAGCTGCATAAGAATTGATAATATCCACTAATGATTGAAGAAGCTAGGGATTCTTGGGCAGGGCAATTTCTCACATTACTAGAGATTTCTGAATTAACTGAGGAGCTAAATACTCTTTTGTTCTGGCTGCTTAGTGTAAGGGAAGAAGAAGCAGTTTTTTTGGAAGGTGCAGACCCCTCACACCCTAGTGAGTTGGTTCCACAGAGGAGAATGAAACAGGGAACTGGGGCAATTGAGTCCTATATCATGAGCCACTTAAAAAAGCGTCCTACGCTTTTTCTTATGAGAGCGTCACAGACGGGACTCATGGTTCATGTAGTTGCTGCACTATAAATGGAGTTTCTGAAATAAAGCTGAAATAATGCAGCAATGAGTCAGGCCCAGGAGCTGTGCATGTGAGTGCCATTACTTTAGGAAAAAAAAAAATAGACTTTCTAAGGTACTCCTGTAAATGTGAGTTACTGTTGGTCAAGAAACATACAAATGAACATGTATTATTCCAAAGTGAATGTCAGATGATTCTCTTCCTTGCGCCTTCTACCTAAAGTGAGGATGAAGATTGATTCATTTCTCCGAAGAAGCTTCTAGTTGGTTTGGTGTCTTGCGTGTCTACCTAGAAGTCTCAATTTTTGTCAGGCAAAGCTTTAATGTGTTGATAATCACAGACCTGGATAAGGACAATGGGTTTGTTTCTTTCAGGCTCAGTACCAGAGAATTTAATAAATTCTCTTTCATACACTGATGGTAGGAAGCAGATGTGGGTTATGGCCCAAGGCAAGGAGTGCATGACAAAGCTTGAGCAGTACTAGAATACTTGGTCTGTGCATACAAAAACGAGTATCATGGGCAAGCTGCTGTTTGCACAGAAAAGAAAAAAACTCACCAGCCTATAAGGGATACAGTCATGGTCATCACACTGAGATAGAGCAGACAGTCAGGGTGGAGTGCACAGTCTGAGGCTAGGCCAGGCAATCAGATGACCAGCTGCCTCTGAAAAGACAGTCTATTCCTTTTCTCCTTCTTTTTTTACATTTATGTCTTCTTGTTTTTTTCCTTTGCTATAATCACTTGCTTGTCTGCAAAGCTCTGTGAAACTTATCAATATTTCTTCTGGTGATCTAGCCCTGATGTAGCAAACCATGAGGTCAGAAAAGCATCAGAAACAGAGCAATGTCGGGAATGGGAGGATGTAATTAATGGCAATAGAAAGATGGATAAAACTGAATCTTTTGGCATTAGATTGAGCTGCGATTGGCTTAGTTAAAATCCAACTATGGCCCCAATGTCTGAGCATAGAATTAATTGGAAAGACAGGCTGGGGGGTGTCTGGGCAAGGAAAGTGCTTCCTGATGTCTGCTTCCATTGGGTTCATGGAAAAAATCTTTTAGAAATAAAAAGGAATGGTACCAGAGTGCACACCTGACTCACACACTTGATTTCTTTCCTAAAGAAAAGAAACAAGCCTGCAAGATCCCCAAATCAACTTGCCAGCTGTCCAACAGGGTAACATCCATGTGCACATCCACACAGAAGGTGGCCAGGTTTTTATTCTGCAGCATCATTCTCTGTCTGCTTCACATTTTGAACAGAATTTTGTGAAACAGCCACCATGTTCCTATATATCTTATTCTAAACCCAAAAGCTGTCCTAATTGAAGTACTATTATATGGTATTTTGATGGGCAGCTTTCAATAGTGGCCACAAAATTTCATTTTGCAGTGTTGAAACAGAAAAGAGTGTGGATGGAGGTATTTGAATTAGGAGACAGATTCGCATTTCAGCCTGAGAAATATCTGACTAAAGACCAATTTTTTATATTTGCACAAATACAGGATTGCTTCATGGTACAGCTACGCTGGTTAGTTCCATCTGTGAAGCATTTAAACCAGCAACGTTTAGCTAGTTTTGGTGCTGTTGCTAGTGCAGCAGAGAATAGTTATTTCTAATCTGAAACACAAAAAAATATATCCCAATGCCTCTTGTACCAGGGGCACTGCTCCTGTAAGTTTCAGAAAAAAGTTGGTCTTCACTTTGGTGCATTTTAACATTAATGTTGTGCCATTTATCTGGTGTAATTCACGTGGCCATAATTAACATAAAAATGCACTTGTCATTTTCTGACCCCATGTCAGAAGAATGCTTCAAAGAAAAAAATAAAGCTTCATGCTATGATTATTCATTACCACTAATTGATTTTGTTCTGATATAATTAAAGGAAAATACATGCAAAACCTACACATCATGAAAGAAAGCTAATATTGACGAGCCTGTGTCTTATAGCTCATCTATGGAGAAAGTTTATATTTTCATGAAGGTAATGGCAACCTGGTGTTTCTAAAATCCCTGGGAAATGCCAATAAAATGGGCAATAAACAACACTGGCTATTGCCTTTTTCCTGAAGAGGCTGGAAACTCTCCTTTTGTCCAAGCTCAGGGGAGAGCTCTAGGCTGCCACCTCCTTGGGGGGAAAATGTGGGGCTGGAGAGGCCTTTCCCCATGCATTGAAGTGTCCCACCTCAGAGCTGAGGATTATTTTTTGCTACCACTGGTCTTCTGCAAGACACTTTTTCTTCGCATGATGGTAGCTGTACCAGCCACTTCAGGTTTGAAGAAGTCCCACAAGAGAATTCTTCTGATAGCTCAGCTTGGAAGCAGAAAGCTGTATCCACTTTACTGTGCTTGGCTTAATCCAGCTGGCAATTGTGACACCATTAAATACATCTTGCCCTGAGAACTGAACTGTGAGGTAATTCTACTGCTGTGGTAATTACCATCACATTCCCAAAGATGCCCCTTGCCTGTGTCAGCTGAAGTATTTCCATCCATTTCCCAAAAGTCAGGGGGGTGGCAAGAGTGCTGTGATAGAGCCTGGTAGAACCTGGCATGGGAAATAGCTGACTTCAATGTTTCTGCTCCTCTGCTCCCACATACAGTCTTAAAATCTGCATGTGGGAGCAGCAGGCAAAAGCCTCCTCATAGCACCAGGGGAGAACAAAGTGCTGCCAGTCCTGCTGGAGCTGTCAGCTTTGATACTGGCAAGGGGATAGGGGTGTATTTGTTACCCTTGACAGCAGTGAGTGGATTTAATTTTGGAATGACTCCATGCAGTGGAGTGAGGGGTATCCTGCTCTGTGATGAATTTCCAGGCAAAATCTGTGATTTTATTTTGAATGTTTGAAGATTTTAAGTGGTTGGGCTCTAATCCCTTGAAAAATTGGAGTCTCTCCCTGACCTACGTTCTGTGCAAGTACCAGAGACACAAAATCCACCCTCATGCCATATCCAGGGCACATCATGGACACCACTCTCTTCTGGACAATGTTTCCTCCTCATATGTGTGAGTCTGTGCTTGTTTATCCTTCCTATCGCCCAGCAGGTTCCATTTGTCCCCAGGACTCTTAAATCAAGAGCAGAAACCTTTCAATTTCTAATGAATTTTTGCATGGGGGCTTTTAGAGGAGAGAGAAAAGATATATAAGAAATAACTTATTCAGTTTAATAAATCAAACAGGTTTAGGAAACAAGATGGCCCAAATGCAATGTGACATAAAAAATAAGATATTTTACTTTGTCTTACTGAATAAAGACACTACAAATAAATTCCCAAATTAAATAAAGTCAATAAAACCTTTATTTGCCATGTTTTCACCTTTTGAAAGAATGACTCTAGCTTTCCCTCCATGTTGCTCATTCAGCTAGTTTTCAGAGCAAAAGCAGTCAATTCTGCATTATCTCAGTAGGACAGTTTTAATTTTAACACTATCTGCCTGATCTCTCTTTGTCCAGTTAACATTTCCTTGACCTAGAGTTCAACCCCTTTCACAAAGTAACCTCAGGCTTTGATGGCAGTAATTCTACCTTCAATGGATCCTGAATACACAAGCTCCAGGCCCAAAGGAGAAGATTAGCAGACTTTGCCCTAATTACTTATTATTGTGTAGTTGTTAAAAAAGATTTTGGCTCCAGAAAATGAGGCTGTAGCCAGACAGAAGTTAGCCTGGGGTTCAGAAGTCTAGCAATCTTTGGCTCCACAGGCCTATAAAAGCCAAGTGTTGACTGAATGCAAACAGCCCGCATGGCGAGAGGCCCCTCGGCGCGGATGACAGCAGGCCATTCGTCACGGGAGCCAGTGGGCGTCCCAGGACTCTCTCATGCTTCCTCGCCAGCCCGCTGTGGATAGCTCTGTTTGATCCTTCTGTCCCTGGGAACGACAGGCTGCCATGGCTGCAGTGAGCAGACCTTCCAGTGTACACCCTGTTCTTGGGTCTTTTTGGAAGGATGAGCCGCGTTTGACGCAGAGCCAGGAAAAGTACCCCCGGTTCTGCAGCTGGGTGCCTGCCACTTCCTCATCTGCTGTTTCTCTGGGTACTGGCTTTAGGTCAATGTAATGAGCACCTATCAACAATTAATGATGGTTGTGGCGTGGGGGGAAGGATCCTGAGTGCCTTTAGTGAAGTGAGTAGCAGTCAGTCAACTCCTCACCTTCGAGCATTAAATATCGTGAGAGGTCAAAAGGTTTTGCCAGGAATGCAAAGTTTGGAATATTTTTAATTAAACTACACCCTTTGAAATTCTTTCAAGTCAATCTTCAAACAATTCAGGTCTTAAATTAACACCCTTTAAAAGCACATTCACCTCTGGTAAATGGTGAATGCAAGCTCTGCTGGATATCACAGAAAACAGTTAATTTAATTTTGGGTCATTAAAATCCTCCATTTATTATTGTGTTCATTCACTGTAGAATAAATTAATATTCCTCATCCCTGAATAGCCAAATTCCTTATCCTGTGTAAAGCTGGTATGTTTGTATCTGAATGGGTTTACTATCTAAATTTACCAATGTCTTAAATATATGGGTTATGAGGAGAGTTTAGAATATGAGTGTTTTGATTAACCTAAAACATGCCTGCATCTTTGTTTTCTATAATCTATTTTTATGAAATGCCTGTCTCTTAGAGAGTTACTGATTGGGGGATATTTTCATCATCCTATAAATAGAAGCTGCAGTTGACATACAAATAACCGTATTCCGTCACTAGAGTTTAAGGCTCTTTTGGAAAGTTTCACTTGCATGAAAAGATACAACAGCTGGCCAAATCTTACAACAGACTACATAAACCAGCAAAATCAAACTTGACCCCAACATTTAAAAGACACTAAATGCCATTAGAAGGTTGTGGCAGATTTGGTTTCTATCCTGGCTGTCATTTCCAGGTCTGTACACTTTCACTGTTATTTCTGTGACCGGCACACATGGGATTCAAAAGACTCTCTGCTAACAAAGACCTTTGATCCCTGGATTAACTCTTCTAACACTCTTCTTAAGCAACTAGGAAAATAAAATTATTACCTCATTATCTATTTTGAGAGATTATTTAACTGGCCTCTGAGGAAAAAGGCTGGAGGGGCCACAGGAGTCTCCCGGGTGAGAGCTGA
This sequence comes from Zosterops lateralis, assembly GCF_965231275.1. NCBI lineage: Eukaryota > Metazoa > Chordata > Aves > Passeriformes > Zosteropidae > Zosterops > Zosterops lateralis. The sequence goes on from NC_139765.1 coordinate 31,370,915, forward strand.
TGGTGAGGGGTGGCACCTATCAGTGTGAATAGTTCAAATTCCAGCTGTAAGCCTGGAAGCAAAGTCCTTATGTTGAGAGCTCCGGCCTCTGCCCTGGCCTTCTCAAGGGCTGTGACTGTGCTACCAGAGCAGCTGCCCCAAGGCTAATCTCTGACCCAGACCAGGTGGTGCAAGACAGCTCCTGTCCACATGGCTCAGCTCCTGTCTACTACTCTCTTTAGGTCAGCATGGCCAGATTTGGGGTAGTATTTGGCCCAGGTCTCTGCTGGCCCCATATTACTCTGCAAGCTAATTATTAGGCAGTTGTGATTTACTAATTCAGAGCACGTAGTGCCTGCCTGTGCTGTCCCAGGACAATGTGTAGGGAATTTGAGGACACAAGGCTTACTGGAGTAAGATCAGACAACTGTCAAGGACTGAGGGAGTTAAATTTGCTGCAGTCCAAGTCCATTTTGTTTGTCTGGAGTGGAGCCTGGAGCAAGATATTCTGTTAACTGTGTCCAGACTTCCTCTCCAAGAAACTAGTCATTTTGCTTCATAAAGGAGCCTGGGAGGGAGTAAGCATATATGCAGCATGAATGATTAGTGCATCAGATGCTGGCAGCAAACAGGGAGCTGAAGTATGTGACTCTTGAGACATCTGTTGATCTTTGACAGGAGCCTGTTTCAACTATGGCAAGGGTGTAATTTATGCTTGAAAGTAACCCACATTCAGTACTTGATGCAGCCGATGTTTCCTTAGTTTAAGCTCAAATACTCCATTTTCAGCAGTGGAGCCACTCAGCAAGGGGCTTTATTGGAAGCTTAGCTGCATGTCCCTATCACTTTGAGTATGGTTACTCCACAGGTGCAGCTATATCTGTTGTCAAATTTGGCCTAATCTGGAATGAAGATAGTAATGAAAATATAGCTTTGCTGTACTCTGAAATTTTGCGTCTTTGCCACTGTACTTTGAGCTGGTTCAGTTCTAAATATGTCCATATCCTGTTTCATGAAAAGCAGAACAAGGAAGCCAAACTTCCTACGGAGTTTCATCTGACCTTCCCATGCTAATCACAGTTTCTGTCAAAAGTCTGTAAGACTTCCCCAGTTCCCTCATGTCTGCTACACATCCTCACATTAATCTGCTTCCTCTATTTCCCTATTTTTCTTCACCTCATTTCAGGCCCTGTCCCTTGGGCTGAGGTAGCTCAGTGCTGCTATGACCCATCCTCAGGCTGATCAGAAAGCAGATGCATGTAGCCCCAGCCCCCAGCCCCTGGTCTTGGGGCTCTCATATTGAAATTTTTCTCTGGATCTCCTTTCTCCAATTTGTATTAGTTGCTTTCCTCTACCCACCTGTTGGCTTTCACAAGACTTGTAGGAACTCATATTTCACTGGAAATTCTCCCTTTTTGCCCAATGTGATTGTGGGCAGTAGTCAGATTTAATATCTACTAGGGTAGGAGACAAATGACAGGCAAACTGAAAGACAAATGGAAAGACAGGATGACTAGGGAAACTCAAGTTCTTCAGGAAATGAGGCGATAAAGGTGATGGTGAAGTCACCTTGGATCTCTACTGGGAGCTGGCAGATAACACAAGTGCCAAGCAGGGCAAAGATGCATCTCAAAGCTGGTTTCTGCCAGTTTTTCTCAAAAGTGTAGTGTGATCAGGCTGAAATGGAAGTTTCTCTAAGTTTGATTTTTTAATGCCCTCTTATCAGATTTGTGCATTCACAATGGATACACGAACAGTGTCCAGGAGAAATCAATGCCATAACATCGCCAGTACCAACAGGCCCAGTTCAAATAGTTAAACTGAGGGGTTTTTTGTGTGGGTAACAATGAAGTGTTGCATGTTCTTTAACACTTTAGTTCCACTTACACCTTCAATACTTAAGTCAGCTGAGGTGAGTTAACTGATGATAGTGCATATAAAGCAAAGCCATTTAGATGCATGTAGTTACTATTTGGTATCAGTTACATTCCTCTGAAGTCAGCAGGGTCCCACATCTCACATAGTGCATATCCAGAGGTTCAGAGATCTTTTATGTTTGCACTTTTTCTTTGGACAAAGCTGACAAATTATGCTTATTTTTTGATATTGGACATGACTAATGCATTGCCTGAGTCAAAATCTTTGTGCCAGAGAAGATTTTAATCCTGAAGAAGGAACAAAGTTCCTCTGAGGAGGTTAACTTAAAATCATGATAGAAAGTTCTGTTGGTAGAAAAAATGCTGTCAGTATATGCTTATTTCTTTAACCTGAATTTTTCCTGGTGGTTAGAGTTAGATGCTTGTGCTTTTTCACATATATCTCATTTGAGAAAATGGTCTCACTGGTCTCATCTGAGACCAGCAGTAGCTGTTCTATGATCTAAGTTCCTTGTGAGACTCTCATGCTCCTAAATACACTATGTTAGCATAAAGGTTCTCAGCAAAGACTGTTGGCCCCTTTCTTCTGAAAATCTAGAGATTTAGGAGTCCAGATTTTCTGTAATGGCTTACATTGCCTCTCGAGAAGATCTGGAGCCATTCTTAGCATTAGAGATTTTAAACCCCTCTGAGAAGAAGATCCTTCTGTTCTGTCGGTGATTCCCCTGTTTGGCAAGGGACCAGGACTTGAATGACTTAATAATGGTCACTTTGCAAAGCTCTCCTAAAAGGGATAGGCTGACCAGTAGGGCCACAGAGCCATTCCTTCCCTTTCTCACAAGTCTTTATTTCTTGCTTCATAGTTAGTAGAGGTGGAGAAGAGTCTTGCCAGGTCCAGCTTAATAGATAACATACTTACCCATGTAATACCACTCTGCAGGGGAGATATAGTTCTAATCCTCTGCAGGCAAGGGAAAAAAAAAAAAAAAAAAAAAAAAAAAAAAAAAAAAAAAAAAAAAAAAAACAAGACACTAGAACCATTAGGCAGTAGCAGAAAAGATAATTTCCTTCTTCATGTAGGGAAAAAGTGTATATTCACCCTGTCCACAGGTGAGATTCTGGGAATTTGAACCTCAAGGATATTACAAGAATTTTCCCTGCAGATGTTTCACAGGCACAGCTCAATGAAAAGGTATTTTCAAACACAACAATCATTTTGTTGTTTCTTAATTATTAACTTTAAATGACTGGCTTAGTAAGTGATCTGTTTAGATTCCCTGTCAGAGGTGTGTAACTCTAGCAGCTGGTCCTGGACGTTCAGATACCTTAGAGACCCATGTCCCTAAAAGGGGCTTGCCTATAACCTTATCCCGTACTTCTAATAGTTGCTTAAGCCTGAACAGAGGACATAAGCCAAAGCTTGAGAAGTGACAGAGAGTATCGCACTGGAAATACTTATTGGTGATTTCTACAAGGCAAGTAGGCAAAGCAGATAACTAAAAAACATAGTCAGACCACTCACTCTATAAATCAACACAGCCCAAGTCACTCATCAGAGAGGAGCATGAGGTCTATAAACAACAGCTCATTGCCACAGACAACTTAAAACGTTGATAAAGATCTGAAACACAGTGCCTCAGAGGTTTCCTTCTTTAACTCTCTTGTGTATTTGCCTGGGTCCTTTGTTATATGGCCCCTTTTACAACAGAAACAGAATACCTTTTTTGCACAACAGCACAAGCCTTTATTCAGAAAGCCAAAATTAACAGGCTTCAGTGCCAAGAGTCCTTCTGTAGCTACATCTCTTCTGTATTGTAGGAAGTATTGATGGCTTTTTGTTTACCATTTCAGCTGCACAGGCGAGAAATTTACGTGGCTTCACTGTGTATTTTCTATTCCAGGCATGAATCTCATTGGCATTTCCATGCAGGAACCCCTGGTAGCCTCAGTTGAAGTTTTCTAGGATGAAAGTGAAGGTTTATTCAATGGTTGAAATGTTATTCCAGGACTTGGGACATCTTGCTTGTGATCTCTTCACAGTTTTTCTGTACTTTTTTTTTTTTTTTTTTTTTTTTTTTTTTTTTTTTTTTTCCAGTAACAAATATAGTCTTTGGATAAAACAAAGGCAGCAGTACTTCACACAACACTATGAATGGCACATGACATAAAGGTCAGCAAAAGAGAAGATGGCTAATGAATGTAAATCTTACAAAAATTACTGCTGATATCTGAATCCTTTTAACAACCTGTGAGATTTTTTGCCTTTACAGGTAAACCACACAGAACCCCAGTGAAACTATAGATCTGAACAGAAGTATTGGTGATACCAAGAAGAGTTTATTGAAAAAAACACTATTATCATTATAGTTTCTACCTTTGTAAAACTTTTTTGTATTCATAGAAAATAATTGTAGGTTCATCTGTTAGCAGGAATAAGTCAAGAATATGAATTACTCTGCTTGTCTCCTTTGAATATACTTGTGCAGTCCGTGTAATGGGCTACGTTTATGTAGGTAAACATGAAAAAAGAATTTGTTCTTCCTTTTCAATGCAGTTCATACTGTATGGTGCTGCAGCAAATGAAAATATTCCAGCAAAGATTACATCCATCCCACCTCTGGCTCACAGTCTGATTGCTAATCTGTTCTTGAACTTACTATAATCAGTCATCAGCCTCAAGGTCTGGTGGTAAAACTACAACTGGGCCCATGAATGACCCAGATTCACCTAACTACTCATCAAAATCACTCCAGGAGATTTTAAGTGAAGAATGAAATCAATGTATATAAAACTTTAACGAGGAAGTGCAAATCTCTGCTATCTCAGATGGTCACATTATATTCTCTTCTTTACAGACTCTTGAAACTCCACTGCAAAAGTATGGCTCTGCACTGATAGGAAAAAAGCTGTTCCAGGTCGCAATTTCTAGGCTATGTTCACCCGTGGCTGGTTTATACTTGTCTTAATCATCCCAACATCGTCTAGCTCTAACACTTCTCTCTTTCCTCTCTTTAACCCCTGAGGTGCAGAAAACGTCACCTTACAGTTCTTGTTTTGTTAGAAAAGATACGTGCTTTCAGTTGCGTGTCGTTACTTTGTTTACTATATTTATTTCAGCTTGCATTCAACTTTCTTGAACACAAGCAGTCAAAATTATATACAGAGGACGTTTCACAAGTATAAAGATAATAATGGTTTCTTATTTCTCTTGGAAAAAAAAGATTTATGGGAATTGTGCTTGCCTTCTTCATAGTCAGATCACATTGATGGATCGTAATCATCCTGTAAGCAACTGGTGTTTTCAGTTATTTCTTTGTCTCATTTATTTCCAAGTAGTGTGCTTAAGAAAAAAAAAATCTCATTAGTAATTGAAACGCTTTGCAGTAATAATGCTGCATTTTAGGCCATTTCTAATACTCTAGACCTCAAAGTTGTCCAGCTCTTCCTTCAAAATAGCCTGCTCCCTCAACTGTAATGACAAATACATTCATATAAGTATTGTCACTAACTTTCAATAGCTCATCTCTATTTCTGTGCCAAATTCTCTGATGACAGTATTGAAGAAGATAGGCTCTTTTAGAAGGGCCTGACTGATCTTTTAGAAACTTCTTTGTTAGTCATTCTCTAGCCAGAAGTTCCCCTTTCAACACTACCCATTATCTCTTTGTTGGATTAATAATTTCCCAGTGACAGTCCTCCAATAATTTACCCACTTTTCATTCATCCTGAAAGACAGTTATCAAGTAAAGATATCTGAGTAGACTGGCACAGTAAACACATGCTGTGCCTTACTTGATTTCTTCATTTTTCCCCATATATGTAAAAATATTTCTTCAAAATACTATTTAGATACTATTGCTGATTCAATGAAAAACATGAGAAGTGTTGGTGTTTGGTTTTAGATAAAGGTGGTTTATCCAGATACTGGAATCTGTTTAACTCCCTACCCTGGGGGGCAGTACAAGAGAGTGAGACATTTTTTTCCTTGCACTGCCTTCACTACATCTACTCTATTTGGGTGACTTTATTTTATGATCTATGTAAATGTCATCTTTAAAGGAGAGTACTCTCTTCAGGTATAATAAATAAACACTGCTCTAAAGATCTCAAATACAATATCAGGTTTGCTTTCTTCTCTGATCCAGTGTTTCTCAGTGACACTTACTTTAGGTACTTATCATTAAGAATTTATGGGGTGTTATTTTCAAGAGCCCTGATGGCATTGAATAAATGAGATATTCGTCTAGATATTGGTGCTCACATTAGCACTCATAATGCATTCTATTGCATTGCCTAATGGGGCTATGAATTACAGGAAACAAATCTTCACTTTTTGGATGGTTTCAACAAAACAATTATAAAATCTATCCCAGAAGAACTTCACACATAACTAAACAATGATCTTCTAATTGATCTTTAGGGATCACTTTACTTCCCACTGAAATTGATGTAAAGGTCTCCATCTGTTTTGGTGAGTGTTGGGTCATGCCCCAAGTGAGAAAGGAGATTAGATCAGAAATATTCATAGAAATGAAAAACAACTAAAACTAATTTAAAAATACTATTAGAAATGCTCGTGCTAAAACCATCATGTATCCCACCTTGCTTTAGCGGTACTGTTTTTTGTCAAAATGATGTCATCATTTGGAGAGAAATTAATTTAAGTAAAGAAAGATCTGTTATGAAACTTTTAGTTTCCTTGTTTAGTAATTGCAAAGTGGATGTTTTGAGAATCAAATGAGCAAAAATTCAACATAGCAAATATTATCCACTGGCTGAATCTTGTGTGTAAGCAAGACATTCTTTACCATCACACCAGGACCTTGGGCTGCTACAGTAAAATAAGGTGCCAAATCTCTTGGCAGGAGTCTGCAATATGTTTAACTTCTGGGTTTTGTCACAAAGAGAGATTTGTACCACTCACTCACCAGAAAGTTAAACAATCTAATCAGAAGTTTGTAGAGCTGTCCAGTTTGCATAAGCCCACAGAAATTTAAAATAAACATTACGTATGTGGAAAGGAGCAGGAAGTAGAATATCCTTTAAAAGCCAGCTGTCTGTTTACTGCCCAGCTTGTAATGAGGCTGTTTGTTTTTAACTTGGATGTCACTTGTATTCTCAACTACTCAGTTAGTATTGTAGATATGTGAAATAGCCACTAACATAAAGGTGGTGTTTAATGTCTTCAGTGTTTCTCTTTAGACACATCCCTATTTGTGGCCATTCTCTCCTTAAAATAATTGAGATAAAATGCCATAATAGATCACCTAGTATAAAGTTTGTAAAGACATGAAGATCAAGTACCTGTTGTTCTGGATAGGTGAACTTGCAGAGGCAAGTGTGTGATAATCAGCTGAAAGTGCAAATATTTTATTTCAGAGGAATCAAATTATGAAGACAAAAATAAAGATTGTTTTACCTTGCTTGTGTTCCTTATAAATTATAAAAGTTATTAGTCTGTCCCACATTGGAGGTCTCACCTGGATTTGGCACTTACACAAGAGCATACATGCCAATGAAGTCCCTTACCACATATCCTTGTAGGATGTATTGCCTCGGGGAGGCTATGTGTTGTTATCAGGTGTATTTACTATCAGTGTGTAACTCCTGACTCAGAGGGCTTGTTTTACAACTTTGCTGAGAACATATGGGGAGTGCCTGGGTGTGGGATTAACCTTCTGTCAAGAAAACACCCAAAACAAAATTTATAGCAAGGAGTGTTCAACACAGGTATCCTGTGTGAATGAGTATCCTGTATGGGCTGGAGACCAGCTATGTCCTTGGCTTGTTATTTCCTAAGGTGATACGCTTCAGTGTGTGCATTTGTTTGTTTTGCATTTCTACAAACAGAAAGTGGAAGTCCAACCTAGTTGGCCTAGTTTGATAGGTAGTTCACTAGTTCAATAACTCTGGCCAATTAGGTTTTTCCATAGAGATATGCATAATATGCATATCTGCCTGGCCAAATTCCATCTGACCACCTGCTGCTGGTTTCAGCTGGCCACAGGTCAGGTTGGCAGGCTTTGACATGATGCTGCTGTTTCTGAGGCTATGTGGAGCTTTGATGGACCAAACAAAAAGAAATGACATAAAGGGCCGTAATGGTCTCAGCGGCACATGCCACAAGTTTTCTGTGCATCCTCACAATACTGATGAAGGCTGTGGCATCAACATCCACATCCTGCAAGAGAGGAGAGTGACTAGGTTAGTCAGGATTCAATGAACACTTGCTCATTTAGTGTACCCCAAAGCTACATTCAGTTTCCTAGGTCAGAACGCACACTATAGTGGCTACCCATAGGGAGCTGCATGCTGTGTGGTTACACAGCTTCCTGGGGAAATGCATGATAACCAAATGGCTGTCAGTCTTTCCAGCTTAGGCTCTGCCAGGAGGGACACTTAGCCTTTCCAGCAGGCCCATGGACACTTGGCATGTCAATGGGCCAATGTTGTTTCAACAGGGGTGAAGGGACATAGTGTTGCAAAAGCTAAAGCAGGGCCACAGGGCTCAGGGTTTTTCTTTCTACTGTGTTAAGAAAGACACATTGAAGGTGTGAGAGCAAGAAAGATGTGACAGTTAGGCTGAAGTCACTGCTTTTCTGTTTTGCTTCAGAAAGAGGACAATGCAGCACATACCAAGTACCCCCACCATCAGATTGTTGGACATAGCAGGGACATGGCTTCAGCCCATAACATCCCTGATGTGGCAGGTACTCATGCAGAATGTCCCCCTCAAAGTCAGACAAAATTTTCAGGCTGACATTTTACATAAACTATTTTCAATATCAGATGGAAACTCAGGCTGAAATCTGTGGCAGTTAAGCTGTCTGAGGTTCAGGGCTGCGGTGTCCATCCATAGGGTGGTTCGTGTACACAGCAGGGGAGTAGCTGAGTCAGCCATCTGTGTTTTATCTCTTGGGAAAAATGTGTCATGACCCTAATTTTCACCTTTTAATTAAAATGCCTCTTAAGGTTTCATATTTTTGACTAGTATTTTAATGGGTTTTAAAACTTGTAATAAACTCTTGTCATTATTGTGTCAATTGTATCATTTGTGTAAGAAGCTTAACCCAGTGTCAAAAACTGAATGCATTTTTTGAGTCTATTTTTAATCTTTAAACATGAAATCTAAATACGTTTCTAGACAGTCAGAAAGGTGATTATCTCTGTTCTGTCCTTCTAAGGCAATGCGCTTTCCTAATAATGTTATTTATAGCTAGAGGCTATTAAAGCGTAGCACAGACAGTCTGCCTACATATCATGTAAAACTGCTTGCTGGAGTAATTGCACGTTTTTCTTAAGCAATGTGGCAGTAGAGAGATGGTTGAGTACTATGCAAGTGCTTGCCTGGCTGTTTACTCCCATGTCACAAAAGCTCAGTCATGCTCCAATGTCCTGGATCTGAAGGACCTTGCCATGTTGTGCTGTGCTCTCCAGTTACAATTTTTTGTTAAAGGTTCTGATTCCCAGCTTAAAGCTGCAAGTCTCTTCTGGCAGGGTAAGCTGAAAAGAAACCCCATTCTTTTGAGACTTTGAAAAGGTTGGAAGAAGTCTAGAAGTGTGCCACACAGGTGGCTGGAGAGTGATGCAGAGCATCACTATGTGTCTTACAGCTGAGGGGTGGTGTTTGGAACCTCAGCATTGGTACCCAAATGAAATACTCTGTGGGTTCACTTGAGGTGTTTCTGCATGCCTTTTGGAAATTGTTATTTCCCAGGTAAAGGAAGATTAAATGGATGAGGATTTGAGTTTAAAAAGGAGCTGAAGCTTACGGAAGAAGTTCAAATATCATATTCAGTGAAGGGAAGAAAAACTTGAAACTATAATTCAATATATGTAGCAATTTGGAAATGAGAGCATACCCAATTAAATGACTGGGTTTAAAATGCACATACACAAAAAGGAATTTTTCCCACAACGTCTTGTTTCTAGACAACACATGCATGCATAATGGAATTCATTGCCACAGGATACTCTGAGAGCCAAATGCTTACAAGTGTTCTAAAATCAGACAAATCCTTGCAAGAAAACACTTGTCTTCTAGATGGAACCTCAGGAAATCCATATGTTGACTGTCAGAAACAGTCTGGATACATTAGGAAAGACCACTGAATCAATTGCATATGCTTCTGTTACTCTTAAAAAACTTTTGCTATTCATTATGATGATTGGTAAATTGGGCTTGGTTGACTTTTGATCAACCAAAGCACATCACCTCTTATACTGCAATGTTCTGATCTTTGTCTGCCAAAGAAACAGCTTCATCCAGACAATGTTTTTATAAGCGGCAAAGAAAATGTAGGAAAAAGGCAGATTGAAAACTAAAAGATAGAGAGTCTCAACATAAAATAACTTATGACACTAGGAAATGTGATGAGTTATTGCAAAACAGTTAGATAGATAATGGGATATTAATGAAGTCATCAGGAAAGTTAAAATATGGACTTTGATCAAGAATATCCCAATAAACCAAGACTACAGCAGATAATAATGCCTAAGCAAATCTGTAACTCAATACTGTTTACCATTTTGTCCAGGGGTGGGGAAATATAGATGAAAGAGAATTATAAAGGCAACAAAATTGGCCAAGACAAGAAAAGAAGTTAGAGAAGACCCATTTCAAGCAACTGGGGGAGAAAAGGATTAGTAATTTGTGATGAGTTTTATAGAGCTAACAAGAATTTTAAAAAGAAAAAAGGCAAAAATGAAACCAAAGAATACTTGTTTTCGTTGTTTCTACTCCATGTTCTATGTTCTTAGTACCTTTGTTGAAAATTATGAACAATGCTAAATTTGAAAGTTGATTTTCAGATTGTTGTAATCACAACTCAGGAACCAAACGTTTAAGGATAAAGGAAGGCACTGGAGCTTTTCTGGAATCACCTTAAAGATAGAAAAATTAAAAAAAGCAATAGTACAATGAAAGCATGATCTATGGATTAAGGTAGTAGATGTGCTCTGAGTGGACTTTCCTGAGTAGTCACAGTTAAGTTTGTAGTGTATTTAGCCTTTGGTACTCTGTGTGTGTGGTCTGTCTGTACTTCAGGACCACCAGTCAGCCTAAGCAGACTGTCACTTTAGGATCGACACAGTGACATAGCTGTAAACCAGGTGGTGCTAACAGAAAACAAGACTGCACAGGAATCAAAAACACATCAAGTCATTTTTATTATAGAAAAACAGGAAACATCTGAAAGAGACTATCAAGGTTCCAAAAGGTGGCAATGTCTTTGTTTGTAAAGACATTGCTAAAACGTTACAGCAATTTTCACCATAAAAGGGAAAATAAAGGAGTAAATATAGGATTTTTTTTCTTTTTTCCTCCATAGGAAAGACAGAAAAGAAAGAGATTGAGATGTTACCAGAAGCAAGCTGAAAAAAAACCAAACCAACAACAAAACAACAAAGTAGAAGAAATAAAGCTCTTGTACCAGAAAGACTTCTTGTCGTCCCCAGGCAAAAAACCAAGTTTAAATACTTCAACCACTCTTTCAAACGAGGAATGTTTCAACACTCTTCAGAAGTTAATCTTTTACCACATGAGTTGCTTTTGTGGAATAATGAGGAAAGTATTCACTGGAGCAACCATCTTCTCCAGGAAAAGCTAAACTGGTCATATAGATCACAGTTAAAGCACAGGATTAATTATGAACTAATTATAGCCATTAAATATGAAGACACATGACTAATTGGAGGAATTGTCAGAAAGAATTTTAAAGCCAAGGACTTCATAATCCTGGACTTCTAAAAAGTTTTCTTTGGAGTGTGAGTGAAAAAATTATTCTGCAGATTTGTCTAGAGAGCACAGGTGCTTAAACCAGCTCTGTATGACTTACCTGGGAACCCCACTTGCAGCACAGCTATTAGCACACTGTTGTTCTTCTGAATCAGGTTTATTAGCCCAAATGGAGCCTTGCAGTACCCTAACACACAATGCTGCTTCCAGTTTGGGAGCTGTGTTGTTTAGCTCCTCTGAACATCTCTGATACTGCAATTAGGGTAATGACCCTCTAAGGGTAGAAATGAAATATGTTCAAATTGTGTGAAGAAGTGTTTGGGTAATTTCTATTAAAGGACTTTGTGTAGAAGATATCCCAAAGACATTTAAAAGATGAACTCTTTGAGAGTTGAAAAGGTATGGTTATGGGGCATTTTTAGCAGAATATGTTCTTGCTACAACACAACTATTTGTCTCATTTTTTGGGGGGGAAGACATATGTTGAAGTCTATGCAAAGGAAATTAATCACTGACATGGCATGGACAGGGATTTTTTTGGTGTTCTCAGAAGACACTTCTGTAGTCTTGTCAGTTCTAGATTCAGCTTTAGGGATTTTTTCAGACTAGGGTGAAGTACAGGCATTTTTCCAACTAAGTTAGCTCAAGCTAAAAATTTGATTTTTAAACCAGAGAAGACCTTACTGCTGTTCTTGTGCTGACAATTTGCTGAACTTCTACTTCATCATTGAGTTCAGATTATTCTGAAGTAGAGTCAGTCAGGCTTCAGAAAATTGCTGGAGTGGCATTCATAGAGAAGAGCTGGATAAATGGGCTCTGCATTTGAAACAGGCAGAGTTGCTTTTATAGGAGGTATAGGAAGGAAGGAGGGAAGGAAGGAGGGAAGGAAGGAGGGAAGGAAGGAAGGAAGGAAGGAAGGAAGGAAGGAAGGAAGGAAGGAAGGAAGGAAGGAAGGAAGGAAGGAAGGAAGGAAGGAAGGAAGGAAGGAAGGAAGGAATGGACTGGGTAGACTAGCTGAAAAAATAGAGAGAAAAACAGTAGCTGTGTAGTAGTCTTGTGGAGTCTGAGTTACTGATCAAAATCATGTTTGGGCTATTTGTTTCTGCCATCCCAGCTTGGAAGAACAGAAACTTTTGAGAGCAAAACTGTACCTGGAGTAGGTGATGAGGCTTAATTTTTAGTAACTGCTCTGTTCATGACCAGTATGCACGGGTATATGTGGGGGAGGTGGGGGCTGTATTTTACCTCTGTGTGACTCATCTTTTATAGCTGTGACTTCATCTGTTAAATCATTCCTCCAACTTTACCAAACAGATATAAACTTTCATGGGTTTAAAGATGAGGAGGCTGACTTCTATCTGTGGCAACAGAGAAGATTCAGTCAACTGGTCCAAAAGCAATACAGAAAAACCAACCTATTAAGGTAGAGTAGGGAAAGAAGGTCTGTGTTCTCTAGGGAAAAGTAAAAGGATGAGAGGCCAATGTTTCCAAATGAAGAGTAAGAGAGATATTACACGGCTTTTGAGAGTCATGTTGGAGGGAAGTGAGTGAGTGGAGTTATCCTGTTATGATGATGTTTCTTTTTACAAAAATTTAAAAAATATGTACTATAAATATAATGTTCTCTGGAGAGAGGAAACCAGTATCTGCCCATAGTTCTCAATAGAAAATGAAAAAAATCTGTGAACATAAAACACAGTCGGTGAAAAAAAGTCACCCAGGTCAGGCTTGCTGACATATCACAAAGTGTGCTGGCACCTTCTAGATCTCAATAATAAATAACATGGAAGTAGCTGTGTGAGGGAGATAGTTCCAAACCAAGCTTGGGACAATAGCAACATTAGCAAGTTGTGGTAACGCATTAACTTGTGGCCTAAGAGACTATCATGACATATCTTCATGAGCCAGTACCAAAATCAATTCTGGGGTTTGTGCTGTAGCAATAGTTACAAATCTACAGATAGATGGCTTAGGGTTACTTGCTGAAAGCTGCACACCAAGACACATAAGTTGGGGAAATGGCAGGTGTTACTCTTCAATGTGTGTCATAATTTGGAGCTTGTCTGATGCTAGTTTCCTGGCATCTCATATCTTGGAATTTCTACAACAAAATATTTGTCCTCAGATTTCACTAAACTGATTATTTCTCATCACATCATACAGCAGAGAAGAAAAATAGAATCTCAGGTTTTACTTCTCTTTTTGTTTCCATGGACACAGCTTTCTAATTCTGTAAGGAACCAAGATCTGCTGCCTTCATTAACTTCAGTCTTGGAATGAACTTCCTTATCAGCTTTTACAAGTCATTGAAATAATTTGGGAAAAAAGGAATAGAAAAGAAAATAAACACAAGACTGGAAATAAATCATACACTACAATTCCAAGTAAACAGGAAGTTGTAGGCTGAGACTGGATAGAAAATATAATTTAATAAATTGTCCTAGAGGGAATTTTATGAAGATGCAACATGTTTTTTAAAGACAGATTTTGGATTCTTTTGCCTGCTAGCACAACTTGTTGCATATACTCTTGTGTGCCTTGTTTGTCAGCATCTGTGGCAATAAGGTAGCTGCGTTAATTAAAAAAACCCAACCAAATAAAAAGAGATGATGTTCAGGCATTTTTATCTCAAATGTTTTCCTACCTAACTACTTGTTAAAGTAACTGTAAGGAATTTCACATTATTTTAATGTTTCTAAGGGTGACTTCTTCACACAAGCAGAAGTTATTTTTCCTCATGACAGACTAAATCTGTGGCAAGTCTTATATTTAAGAAGGCAGATTTTAGTGTTCAGTTGTGCAATGAGATGTTGACTTAGCCTTGGGTCTGCAGCAGCCACAGAAAGCTGCTCAGGACTAAGGAAAGGATTTTTTTCATTGAATGGCAGGGCCACGTGAACACAATAAGGTCAGGCTCCATCTGCACCATTTGCTACAGAATTTCCTTCCTTCCCTGTGCTGTGCATCTGCTGGGAGCTGCTATTTGCCAGCTGCCAGTTCCCACTGTCCCCCTTCTGCCAAAAAACTAGCTGAGGTAGGTAGGATGTATTGGAAAACTGAGCTCTGGGAAAGAGCAGGCTCTGGGCAATGAGCCAGACATAACAGGGATCAGGGAGAGGTGAATGAAAAGGTGTGTGGCTTGGTGTGCACCAGAGAGGCCAAGCTTCATTTTTGCAAGGGTTGTCTTGACTGAGAATAGAACACAGGAAACAGAAGGATTTGTGAGGAAGGATTTAGAGATGGGAACAAATGGTAGTTAAAACAATGACACTAAGTAAATTTTGAATTTTACAAATATATTTACAATATATTTCTGTCCAGTGCAAGATTGCATTCTGTTCAGTTACAAGAATAAATGATAGACACTTTTTGAAAATTTTTTATGCTGCATTGCCATTTCTGTTTACTTGGCAGCTGGAAGAGTTCTGCATAAGAAAAGTCCGAAACTTGTCCTTAAGAACAGACACAGCAGCCACAAATATGGTGGCTAGTGAGTGTGCTAAATGTTATTGTTTCTTTTACTGTAAATTTTATAAACAGAAGATTAAATCTAAAATTTAAGTACCTTTTGAGACTAGTAAATATTTCTGAAAGTAGAAATTCTGAAAGCAGAATCTGCCTGTTTGTGCTTCCTAAAGTAGACTTTATCAAACTTTCAGAGTATTTGGGTTTGACTAAAGAACAAGAAGTAGTAGCCCGAAGGCTAATTTATCTGCAAGTGGAATTGAAATCTTAGAGCAAAAATAACTCTTCATTTAAAATATTGATTTCTTCCCATCAAAATGTGCACTACAAATTAGCATCAACCTACCTCAGCAAAATTCACTTAATGGAAGCTTTGTCTTGTTGCAGAGGCTTATTACCCTTCTCATGGCATTCCAGATCTCCAAAGATTTATTGGTGTTGCTCAAAGGAGCCGCTCCCTTTTGGGCTTTCCTTATTCACAACCTAGTCTAGTTTTCAAAACCATCCTACCCTCATGGAGGGAGTCTTGGAGTCCAGTGCTAATGAATATATCCAATGCATTGACTATTAAAACTTAGAAGTCTTGCATTTCAAGAGACAGATAGCATCAGTACCTCCCAAAATCCTAGAAAATGTGACACACTTTTATCTTATCTTGTCTTTGTGCCATCACCTGAGCCAGCAGATGTTCAGTTCTTTCTGGGCAGGAGAGGAAGAACCTCTCCTGTCTTCTGGGCAGGAGAGGAAGCTAAAATGTGTGCACCAGCTGGTTATGCTCATGCCTCCACCCTGGAGGACCTGAGCTGCTGCTGACAGCTGCATTCTGTGTTTTGCAATCCTCCCTTCTCTGAGTCATCTTGCAAAGCCCAGTGGAGGCCACAACCACAATTTGAGCAAAATTAATACTCACACATACGTCAGGTGGATATTTAAAAGTCCTGTTTTGGGACCTACTTGTCTGCAGAGGTTTGAATAAAAATGCATGCATAGCTAGTGTCCTTAAAAGTACAGGTTGTACTTCTACCGGCAATTTTTATATGCGTACACAAATGGATACAGGCATATGTGAATCTACAGGAACATTGAACTTACTGCATCTAATGCATACAATAGGGTGTCTTAAGTTTAAAAACCAAAAAGAAGTAATTAGAATGTTGCTTAGAAGAGGATTTGATGGTCCATGTGTATTCCTTCATGTTGTGGTTGTGTGTTGTCACCACCAGATCAGGTCAACCATGACTGTTTAGTTAACTCCTGAAAACCACCAGGGATGAAGGGCCCACATTCCTGTGGGCAGCCTTTCTCTAGTACTTCACTGCCCTTCTTGGAAAGAAGACTTTCCTTCAAGTCAGTCTCAATTTGTATCTATTACCTCTGATATTTCCAGGGAAAATAATTAGATGTGAAGTAGAACTTATAAAACCCTTTGTGCTCCAGGTTGATAGGAATCTGTACTTTAACACAATTAACACTACCAAGCCAGATACTGAATCTCTCCTGAACGTGCGTTCATGGGCACGAATCAGGCATCAGCCCTCCTGCCAGCTGCTCCATAAATGACTGAAATAATTGTGGACATTTTAACTGTGTATGTGCTACTCTAACCACCTGGGATTTTGGAAAAACAGGTTCGAAAGTGTGAACATAGGATGTCTGTTTCCTTCAAAATTGTAATTGTTCCTGACTTCAGCTTACTGTGCCAAATGCAGCAGGAAGCAAATGTCAATGAAGGGATTTTAACTGGATGTAGACACTGCTGAGGTATACAAACATTTATTAGCTGTGGTCATGGTAACTAGAACAATGTATTAAACAGACTTAATATGCAAGTTTTATAAATTGAGTAAGTATTCCACCACTCCAAAAGTAGAAACTTTTGACTATTCCAGGTTCTGAAGTTGCTGTTCAAAACTGGTGTCAAATACATTACTTTAATAAATGTGTAAAATTCAAAGAAGAGTTAAAACTAGTTGCTGGATTACTTAAATTCAAAAATTAATTTGAAGTTCACACTTCAGAGAGTGGGAACTATCTCATTCTTCGTCAGAAAATGATAACCTGAGTTAAAATATCATGGGCAAATTATAAAAATAATTCCAGGATCAGATAATCTAGAATTTATAAACTTTCTCTTCCTTCAAGCCAGAAATTCCTCTCTGTTGGCAACAGGACTTGAATTTGTTAGTTTATTGATTGGTGCATTCATATTTCAGTTGACATCAACACTTGCTGTGAAAATTGGCTGCAGATGCACAGTTGAGTATTTGTCCCTGAACTTACACAAATGGATTGTACAAATCTTTCTGTGTTGAAGAATCTCTCCTGTGTGAAAAATAGCAGCACCATCCTAGTGATAGTGCTTTAATTAAATCTCTCTTCTATGATCAGTATAACCTGTTCTGTCTGACATGAGAATCTTCTGTCATCTGCTTTTGCCTCTGGTCATAATTAGGAGAATGAAAGTCACTAAATCAGTCAGAGCAAACAAAAAGGAAAAGTAAAAGTACTTTCCAGATGCTTAAAATAATTTCCCACTTAAGAACATGAAAATTCCTCTGGTTTCTCACTGAATTTTATTTTGCCCAGTATCATATATGAATGCTGACCTGTTGTTACTAGATACTTAAGAAATCAGAGAGTTTTGTCACTAATCACAGAAGAACAATAACAAAAGCATTTTGTTTAAGAGGAAAATCTCCTCCATTCAGGTCATAGAATCAAAGAATGTTAAAGGTTGAAGAGGACCTTAAAGATCATCTGCTCAGAGTCCCCTTGCCATGGGCAGAGACACCTTTCTCCAGACCAAGTTGCTCAAGGCCTTATCCAACCTGGCCTTAAACACTGTCAGGACTGGGTCATCCACAGCCTCCCTGGGCAAACTGTTCCAGTATCTTAGCACCCTCACAGTCAAGAATTTTTTCCAGATATGTAGCCTAAATTTCCCCTCTTTCAGTTTGTAGCCCTTACCCCTTGTCCCATCACTATGGTTCCTGAGGAGAGACCCTCTCAGACTCCCTGCAGCCCCTCCAGTCACTGGGGGGTTGCCATGAGACCTCCACTCAACCTTCCCTTCTCTGGGCTGAGCAGCCCTGCCCTCCTCAGCCTGTCATCACAGGGGGTGCTCCAGCCCTCTGATCATCTTCATGGCCCTCCTCTGGACTCCAACAGTTTCATGCCCTCCATATGCTGCAGAGAACATAAGCAGCAGCAGAGCTGCACGCAAAGCTGCAGGTGGGAAAGCGCCTCCCCTCGTGAGGAGGGTGGCTTAGGGTTGCACAAAAGCATCTCAGGTCATAACAAAAGCCTTTCCCAATCGATTCAGGAAATAATCTAGTCCTTCAAATCATAGTAAAATATTACCACAGGTTAGAGTATAGTACCCACCATGTCTGCTATGCTTCACTAATCTACAATGCAGAAACTAAGTGAGCCTAAGGGAGTTTCTCTGAGATGAGCATTGCTCAGCATATTGGTCAGTATGATGCTCATTAACTCTCCCCTGTGCTACTTCAGACAATACTGCCTTCTATAAAATGACTTTTTCTCTTCAGATCCCTGTTTAACTCCTGTATGGCAACCTAGCCCACACTAGGACTCTTCTAGGCCCAGGGAAAAGAGGTGTCAGATTTTAAGAGTAAACCTTAAAGCCAATTTGTCACTGTTTTTCTCAGTGGCCTGGAACAAAAATGAGCACAAGTATTGAATACTCATGAAAGTGCAAAATTGGAAAAGAAGATTTAGACCAAGGAAAAAGATTGCAGAAAGTTTATTAATTGCTACCAAAAGAAGCTGAAACACTGCATTTTTGATAGCAACCACCTTGAATGGAGGTCTGAATAGCTTGGTTCAGCAGCCCTTACAATGATGCCATCAGCCAGCATTACTGGTCTCTTATAACACTGAGAAACATAGAATTGCTTAAGAGCTTCATTAGATAATAAATACCCAGTGCCCTGCAAAAATGAGGGTAAGATATAAGCAGGGCAATCTGTGATAAGTGTCACTGTTTGTATTTGCACTAGATAGTGTGAACAATTTTTAATAACAATAAAACCACTCTGTTACAGCTATAGTTAAAAGTGCTGAATATTTTTGATAAATCATTTCAAGTGAAAAGTAAAGTAGAAAATTGTAAGTAAAGGTTTTGGTGACATGGTGTCACCATGACTTCTCATAAGCTTGAAATACTGGGTGTTCCTATAGATTTCAGACTGCAAGGTTTCTGATGTTTACTCTGAATGTTTGAGAAAATGTGTATAATTCAGGCCTGCCTCAAGACAGACATGCTTGCATGCTATCCTGTAAATGCTGTGGCTACCTATCTGTCCACAGAGAGATGCTTCTAGATAGAAAGATATATTTTTATATCTGGGCAGATACATAGATAAGTAAACATATTTATAAAATTAAAGGATTATAGTGGCTGTATTGCTCAAATATATTGCAGGTATAAATGGGAAATCATCACTGAAACAAGAGAAATGTAGTGTCATCCCTTGAAACATGTTACAGGAGTCTACCTTTTCCTACTCTGTGCTTAAAAAAGATCCAGACCCTTAAATATGAAATTTCTTGCAGATCTAGATAATGCAAAATTACATCCTTATTGTTCATTTCAGCTCTTGTTGAATCACCAGATGCAGTTGTGGAGATAATGTATGTTTCTCAATATCATAATGGGCATAACAAGCAAAGTCTTTTCCATGTCCTTGATTCTGCCAAAAGCCAAATGTCTTTGACTTTCCACTTTGTACAATCATTCTCCACAAGCCAAGCATAAAAAACTCAAGTTATGATTTCAGTCACCTTCATTTGATAACGTTTGTGGCGTACAGTGGAGAATAAAATGGAATGACTCTATGCAGTTTGTTAAAACATTCAGGATTTCACTTCATGTTGTTCGTATTTACTATAGAAAATTTGCATTTTCAAGTGCAAAACAAAATTGTGTTTGAGGGCTATCTTTATATGAAAGTAAATAATAGTCCCAAAGGGAATATTTATTTATGACTGGAAAAGTAGTGGCTTGAGCATGTGTGATTCACTCTGTATATTTATTCATCTATCTGATTGGGCCATAATGCATAAAAATGTATGAAAGAATCTGCTCCATCTTTTCTAATGGTAAAGTATAAAACGATGTGCATAGGAAATTTTAAACAGAGTCTCCTTTTATGTTAATCTAGGAAGAAATGAAACCACTGCAATAATATTTTATAAACTGGAACAATTTTGTGTATTTTTAGCCTTTATCATTTGGAAATGGTAAAGATATATTCTTAGTTTTTTGCCTTCAAATTTTATGACAAACTATTTAAATTTATTCAAATACTCCCAAGACCCCAGTAGTACTTATTAGATGCAAAAACAAAGATCCAGATATCAGTAGTCACCCTGTGACTGGTTAGAATGTAGAAATATAGAAATGTAGAAATATATTAAACCCCAAACTGTCTTTCAATTCCCTGCAATTGTCAGGAGGTCAAGTGATTTTATTTAACATTTAAAATTACAGGGCAAAGAAAGCCCTTGGATTTTGAACTCCAAAGGTATCCTCATGGCTGCCTCCAGCAATCTTGGCAGAGGCAGCCCTATATCCACTTCATTTCCCAGGCACCTGGACCATCCAGCCTTGGAGATATTTCCCCAGCAGTGCCTTGACTGGACTTCCAGCTGTTTTTGTGCTTTTAGTGAAACTTTTGGGTGTTTAGAGGAGAAGCAGGAGGTGAGGGAGTAGTGAGGTTTCAGCTGTGGCAGAATAGAAGAGACTAGTATCCCAACTTCCCACTTTCTAGGTCAGAGCTTTCAGGATGAGTGATCTCTATTGCACATTCCTGAAGAGAGACAGACAAAAAGAGTAATTTTTCCCCAGCTCTTGTTGTGGTTTAGGAATGGTATTCCCCAGTTTGGTGCTCCCACTCTCCCTGTGCTACCACTCACTTTCTCCCCCTTCCCATGGATGGAGAGGAGAATTGGAGGCAGAAAAGGTAAAGATCAAGGGTTAAGATAAGACCAGCTTACTGGAAACAGCAATGAGATAAAAAATGAACAGTAAGAGTAACAGCACTAATGGCAGAGGGTATGATAAAGAGGTGATCACATAGAATCTCCCTAATGGTAGGCAATACCAGACCTGGAAAAGAGCCCTTTCCCCATCCCCAGAAAAGATGTGAGGTGGTATAGAATAACATCCAGGTCCTCTCCATCTTCCCTCCTGGCTACTGCAAAAATTAACTCTGTTCCTGGCCAGAACCAGGACAGTTTTTGAAAAGAGATCTGTAGGAGAAAAAATGGAGGCTCTAGTTTCTAATTACTTACTGTTAGCTCTGAAGTAGGATCTCAGCTTCTAAAAAGGGGAGGAGTTGAGACACTTTTCTGTGCAGTTTCTAGGTGGTTGTATTTATGTCACTGCCTAATCAGAGCTGAGACTCATCTTAATGAATGCCAGTTGCTTAGGAGAGATAAATACCCTGGGTTTGGGATTTCCCTATGGGAACTGGGCATGTAAAACACAGTGCAGGCAGTGCAATACCTGACTTAACCTGACTGTGCCTTGGCACTTAATGAATTGTATGCTCTATACATTTATCCAAGGTTCTTTGCAAAATTTGTATAAATACAAATATAAAAGATTTGGCTTCTGTCGACACTGTCCCTTTTCTTTTGTTTACTTGATTCATCCTGGGCATGAATCCTCACATCCAGGATGTTGTAAAATAATAATGATCCATTTTTTTAACCTGAATTAGAATAATCTTTGTAACTGTGGTGTAATTCTTGGAGTTGCTCTGCTATTTTTGTGGAACAAAAGTGTTACACATGACTTTTGTAACCTGTTACAAGGACATGATGGAATCCACATTTCAGTATTTTCAACAAACTGTTCAGAGATGGCCTTAGTCTGATAATTTTGCTGATCTCTCTTTGCAAATTAAGTGCTGAAATCACTTTGCCTTACTTTGTGAAAACCTTTGAATACCATATGAACAAGGGGCAGAAACAATGTAATTCAGAATCAACAGAAGTAGAGTTAGCCCTCCAAATGCTGTATTTACCCCTTTACCTGGGAAAGACATTTGCTCTTTGCCAGCTGAAATTTGAAATTTGTCAGGTGAAACCATACATTATCCTTGTTCCAACCAAGCATGTGACAGATATGCCAGAGCTTCAAGCACGACGGGAGAACAATGCAAAAACTATTAGATAATAATTCTTATGGTTACAAGAATTATATAGTTGTTAGGAGCACTAGAAGCCATTAGTCTTAGTAGTAAAGCACTAAAAGCTGAAATCCATCTTTGTTTTCCTTTCCTAAGGCACTAAAAGAAATGAACTCAGATCTCTACAGGCCCCACAGAGACATGTTACATTTTCATTTCCTCTGTCTCCTTCAGAGATAACAATGGGTCCCTGAAGGCTGTTCCTCTTGTCTAGTTAAGGCTAATGGCTTGTTCTTGATGATATTAAAACGTCCTTCTAGCACTGTTTCATCAGGTTAGATGGGTGACTGACAGGTCAGCAGAGCACAGTGGAAAAAGAACCTCCCCCTGCTGCCTGCCTTCACCCATTAATCTGAAAGCTAAACTCTGTCAGCTGGATATCAAGATGCATTTGCTGGAGCAAAAATGCAGCCATGCCACCTGACCTCTGACCTTGGTGATCTCTTCTTCTCCATGGTAAAAGGAGAGGAGGAACTTCAGAAACCGCTGCAGGCAGGAGGGACAAGGCCCTTGAGGTGGGAAAGACAGCCAAAAGAACAACAGAGGACTGTGAGCCCAGTGCTTACTACAGAGGGACAAATGGGGTGGCTATTTACCTTTGTGCTGCTTTCAGCCACTTTCAAGGAATATGAGAAAAGAATTTGATTCTTCCAATGACTTCCATTGATGGTAAAACTTTAACAGAGAGGACCAGGAAGGATTCTCCGTAACCTTGACAGCATTCCTCCAAGAACTGTTAAAAGTATGTTCTTCCAGCTGCTCTTTTTCCTAGAATGGAGCTGAGAAAAAAGCAATCATTCACACATACTTTGTTGGATAAAATTTTCTTCCAACTCGATCCCTAAAGATTATTCTGTCGCAGGCATCTCTGTTACCTAGCAACTATGATAAAGCCAAGAAAAAGACCTAAATATCAGTTCCTTAGGAGTAATATAAACACTAATACATTAAGCTTTAAACTCTAAGGGAGTCTTTTATTACTAATGAAACTTCCATGCTTTCCCTAACATAATAAAGAAATTTTCTTCTTAATGAACTCTGATGCTATTGATCCTTCTCTATTTTTGAACCACACTGTGTTCACTTCAAATATTGTGTTGGCACACTGTACGTCTTTCAAGTCAGCCACTAAACATCAAAATTACTTTGGTGACATCTGGAGTGTTGAAAGTAAACAAGATAATTCCTTGGCTAGAAGTGCCTGAAACAAAATCTCATCTTTGAACAATCCCAGATATTGTGGCAACTTGCAAACCTGATCTGTAACTCGCATTTTGCCTCTGACCTTCCTCCTCCCTCCTTTGTAGAGGTCAATGCTGTTCTGAGAAACTGCAGAACAGAAGTGCCATCACAGATCCTGTTCACTGTTTTCATTCATAAAGCCATTCAACGCAGCTAACATAGTTTCTGCTCTAGCTGCTCCAAGAGTAACCACATATGGGAAAAGATTACTCATTAAAATGGTGATAGGAGCCGAGCCTCTATCAGACTCCATGAAAAAAATGCATCCCCTTGGAGACTGCAAAGGCACCAGCAGAACTTGTAGCAGACTTCACAGTAATAAATAATAAATTCCCACAGGCCAATCATGACCTGATTCAGTTAGCTTGCAGGCAGAGCTCGTGAATAACAGATTTACACAGATGGAATTAGAACCAGAATTTGACAAAAAACTCTTCTGTACTTGTATTCATAGAATCATTTAGGCTGGAAAATACCCTTTAGATCATGAAGAGCTACCATTAGCCTGACACTGGCAAGTTGACGTGCACCATGAAACCATATCCGTAAGCACCATGTCTTACACAATTTTTAGAGACCTCTAGACATAGTCTCTCCCTTGGGCAGCTTGTTCCAGTGTTAAACAATGCTTTCAGTGAAGAAATTTTTCTTAATATCCAATTTGAAGGATTTTTGAGGCATCTTGAAGCCTTTTTCTCTTGTCTTGCCATTTATAAACATGAAATAAGTTGCTAGGGCATCCCTGATCTGGACAGGTGCTTTTTTCTCAGTTTGCTTGGTAACTCCTCTAACAGTCTTGTTTTGTTTGATAGGATTAGTTCATTGGTCTCATGGAGCACAACTTCTGGGTCATGCCAAAATGATTAAGACCTCACACCACTCAGAGTCTTAAGTGTCAGGCCTTAGTTCTTGCATTTGCAAAATAGTTTGTGGAAGCACTTGCAGAAAGGGGATTTCGACAGGTATTGTATGATATAGATGTATGAAGCTGATTTTCCTATCCCCACATTCCCTTCCCCACAGATCTCAGTTTGGGGGAGGGAGCAGAAATGTCCCAAGGACTAGGTTCATTACCTTCAACTTTGGCTCAGTGCAGTGTTAGGACAGCCACATGTAATATTTTCCCTGCAATTTGTCTGGGCCCAGCCTAGGTAACATGGATTCCTCACCCCAGTCTTGCTCTTGGACCTCTCTTGCCCATCTAATGGGGAGAGTCAATAATGTCTGAATAGCATCTTCTTGGGGGGCGAGGAAATTTGCAAGTTCTAGATCTAAATCTTCTGCCTCTGTCACAAATAGATGTTCTTTCTGCCCTAACACTGCCCAATCAAAGTTGGTATAACCACTGATTAATTCCCCAGCTTACTTGTATTTTTCACAGAGCATCTTTATTAGCAATAAATAATGAACTTTAGTGGCATTCCATCTCTCTGGTTCATTTTCAAATGTGCCATCAGTAATGATTTCTTGTTTAATCAGGTTTGGTACAGAGTCACTGACTTGACTTTAATGGCTTCCTTATTATACCCATCTAGCCTATTCCAAATATCTCCATCTCAGTTGGTATCATATGCATCTGTGCAGATTTTCATGAGGTCTAGATTGTTACCTTGTAATCCAGTTTCTTGGTGTTTTCGTGCTTTCTTTATATCCTGTGGCATTAATTTTATTTGGTGGGGTGTGGGTTTTTTTTTTTTTTATTTTATTATTTTTTTTTTAATTTTTTCCCTAGATAAACCTTTTCCCAGACTTACTGCCAGCCTTTAATTTACTTTTAATTCTCTCTCAATCCCTTGTTGAAAATTCACTCTTCCCTTTTTGAATTTCTTCTTTTAACCTTTCAGCCTATTAGTTTCCAATTTTCCATATTGCAGCTAGCAGCCAGCACATCCCTTCCTCTCCTCTGTTTTTATTTTACATGTATCACTCCAGTTACAGAATTCATTCACCAAGACTTTCAGATTGTGGCTTATTGCCCTTAGTCACTCCTTATGTCACTTAGGATCTTGCCAACCATTTTCCATAAAACCTTATTGCAATAGATACCATTTAGCAGGGGAATCAGCATTCTAAGCCAAGGATCCTACTCACTATGCCAATTAATTCTGTCACCCAATTCTATAGGGACAGGCAAATTCTTTTGGGCTCCTTGGTAGAACAATGACATAAAAAGTTGTTATTACAATCAAAAGTTTCACCTGGACTCTCTGTGAATTGGGTCCTTTTACAAAACACAGGGAGTCAATAAACAGTTTGGTTATCAGCAGAGTTTTAAATCCCTTGGAAATGAAACATTATTTGCAACAACTTACTTGATTGTTATCTTTTACTGTTCTTGATTTTGTTTATATTCTTATATTATTTAATTGCTTGGGACATATTGATCTAGTGGCATTTGCATGGAAAAGGAAAAGCAGTTCTCCATAAACCCCTTAATGCCTTCCCTGTGCAACTCTCTTCTGTTATTTTTTTGATTGGTACGTTTGGTTTACTTGATAATTTAACTGTGAAATTTGAGATTTAACTAGTTTTGAACTTCTCTGTGAAGGCAGAGAAAAAAGAAATTGGTGGTTGGGGATAATATTTTCTAAACATTTTTCAAGGGAACATATTCTGGTAGTTGAAGTTAAGTCCTACAGTTTTGAAACTACTTTCTCACTTAGTGAAGGGAAGGCGGGTTTCCTGCAGAATATAGCTCAGGGCAAAATCCACACTTTTTTCCCCACATGTATGTAGGAAGTTATGAATCAGCAAGCATAAATCCAGAATGCCTTCTTAAGGCTGGCTGTTTCTCATCCTTATGAGTCAGTAGCACCTTTTCCATCCAGCTTGACTGTCTCTCCACTTACTCTTCTGGAAAATAGAAATAATATGAAAAAAAAAAAATAAATGGAATTAATATGATTTAATTCAAAACCCCCACAGTACTCCCACACAAAGATTGTCCTTGCCAGTTTTGACATACAATCATACAAGATAAAATTCTGAATAAGGCAAAGACTTGCACACTGTTTTTGGAATGGAATTCTTGGCTATTTGAGATGTCTGATATTGCTACAAGAGTTGCATGTTCGCTTTCTCTTGCGGTGTGCTTGTGTAATTCCTTTACCTCAATAGGAATTTGCCCATTCTTGGATTTGGAAACTGTGACAGAGGAGACAGGCTTTAGCAGGATACAGAGAGAAAGGCTTGAATAAACTGGTAACTGGAACTTGATGCAAACAGATGTGGAACCAGAGCCTCTGGAATGAACAGAATAAATGGTATGAGGCTGTCAGTGTATGAAGTACATAGTTTTCTCTGAAAACTAGCTTTGATAGGGATGAAAGTTTTGCTTAAGAACTGTGTTTCTGTGACAACAAGGGAAAGATGCCCTTTTAGGCTTTGGAGCAGAGGACAAGGCTGTTGACAAAGACCTTGTCATCTGATTTCCAGTCTAAATCCCACTTCTGCTGCCCCTTTCTGCTCTTTCTCTCTCCATGCTGCATATAACTCCATCTCCTTACTTCTAGGTCTCTTTTTAAACTTCCTCCTCATTCAGTCTCAGACTTCACTCTTGTTCTTCTGTCCTGTGTTCAAACAGTCCAAATTTCTCTTTCTCTCTGTCCTGATGTTGTGGCTGCTATCCACTTGCCACTTCCTTCAGTGAATTGTATTTGGTGTTTTTGAAAAATGTCTGTTAAAATAGAAAATGCTCATCATTCTTCAAATTTGTATACCTGGCAAGTTCCACCTGAGTCACATTTGTGTTAGATACACAGTGGCACCTGGAGTCTTGAAGCTTCACTTCTGGGCTATTTCAGCCAGCCATTTGAAGTCATGTCTGACTGTGCACTTCTCAACTCTATTCAAGAGATCTGGAGATGAACAATCTAAAACCGAGTAATTTCAAATTGACCTGAAACATCATGGTCAGACTCTACAGCTCTGATTCTAAACACAGGTACGGAAACACTAATGATGTAGATCATATGGTGATGCATGTGTTTGCATGAAAAAAACTCTGAAGTATAATCTTTTTAGACTGCAGAATCTTTTTTCCTCCTCTGTCCAGGCTTAGCACATGTTTGCACATGCATGAGAAACAGGATAAGGAGAGTAGTGGGACAAATCAGGATCTGCCAGCACGTGTGCTATTAGCTTTACATTTTAAGGGCATGGATGACTCCTCTGAGAGCCAAGTCTTGGCACAGAAAATGTCAGAATGGAAATCTGCTCCATGAAAGATGTAAATCTAAACACTTCTCCAAATGTTTAGCCTCTGAGGAAAAATATTTATATTGAAGACACTACAGAGATATTTCAGTCCAAGACAGCTCTTGTCATTCATCCCTCAATTGCTAGCAGTAAGGATTTGCTTACATCCCCTTAGAGGGAGAAGACCTGTTGTATGTACAAGGTAATTAAGTTAATGAAGTTGGGTATCACTCTTTCTTTCATGAACTGGTAAATTCACTTTGGAACAAATATACTTTCTCTGCCTAGTAAGAGATACAATGTCCTGCTAGCTGTCAGGGAAATAAAATGAGATCCTGTGATATTAGTATGGATGTCACAGATCTCTTCTAGAGGATAAAAAATATTAGTAATACTTATAGATAAGCTAGCTACCATAAACCAAAACAACTAAACACTGTCTTCCTCTCTTAGAAAAATAGTACTCAAAAATGGCTGCAGCCATGTTCAAGAATGATTGCTCAGTGAGTCATTCATCACTGTAAAAAATGAATTTAGCTTACCAAGAAAATGTTTGTTTCCTGCTATAACAAGAATTCAGTATATCAGCAAGGAAATTAAATCATCTCACTTGGCTGTAATAAGCAGCTGATTTATACTGAAATCATAACCAAGTACCTTGAGAAACTAGAAGTGCTGTTTTAAGGTGAGCAACTGAAACTATTAACTCCTGAATGAAAAATGGCTTTGATTTAACCAAAATCAAACAAGAGCAACCACAAGAAAAATTTGCAAAGTAACAGAAACAGATCCATGAGGAACTTTCAGAAGCAGAACATAAGCTCTGTATTATAACCAGTTCTTCTGTAATTGGATGATAATTAAATGAACAGCTTTTATCCAAGTCATGTTAAGGTAATAGGGACCAAAGAGAAAAAAACAATCCTCACAGAGAATGCAAGAGGATAAAAACATATAGGAATACAGAATCCATTGTCATAAATCTCTAAAGCACTTGTTCTTCACATTTATAACCTAAGCACTGAATGAAAAAAATTAAAGACAGCAACAAAAAACATAAAGCAACCAAACAGAGAACCAACCAATCAAAATGCCAAACCAAACCCAAAAATAAAAGGCAAAAGAAAAAGCTAAAAGGGAAAATATGGGGGACTGGAATCCCAATGAGTGATATATTTTTTTTTTTTCTTGTAAGCTTTGTAAGCTTGTCAATCAACTGTAAAAGCAGAAAAAGGACTACATATGTGAACACTGGTGACAGGTAGAAAGAACAATTATTGAAATCAAATAAAGTCAGGATGCAGCATCAGATGAAAGTACCTGAAGTGAAAGATATGACTTTTTTTACAGTATTTGTGAGCTTCCTCAGGTTATAGAAATGATCTTAAGGGTATTATTAGAACAGACAAGAATTATTGCCTTAAAAAACCTTCCTGTTACCTCCCCTTTTACTAGAAGAGAGGTGGTGCTAAGATGTGGTAGTGCTGTATTACACAATAAATGTCTGCTTAAGGATGACACAAACAATAGGCAAAAGCAAGCCAGCAGGAGGGTAACTGAGGGATTTGGCAGTAACGGTGGGTCTGTGGGATGCTTTATGATCTTCTCTTGGTAGAGACTCATACTACCAGTTGTGTGCTTTCGGATTTTTAACTAGCTGAGCCCCACATAGCACATCAAAGCATGTAATATTGTACCAACCTGAGTAATGCAACTGTGTGTTCAAGGAAAAAGAGCGAGTTAGATGCCAAATGAGTGGTGAGGACCTCCTCTAAAATGGAAGAAATGGAGACCAGGGCTCTGCTTTTTGATCTGTATCTATGGAATTGAATAATTAAAAGCCTTGCTTTTTCTAAGCTGACTGGAAAAAATACCTTTAGCAACCCTATCTGCCCATCACTGCAGATTCTGTTGAGGTGTTTGGATGAGGACTTGATGGCTTGGGGGATCCATTTCTTCTTCCTTTGATGTTTCAGACTTGGTCCAGATACTCCTTTTGCTTGGCCCTATGCAATGTTCCAGCTCTGTGGGTTGTGAGCAATCTTATGGCCTACCCACAAGCATCCCTGCTGGAAGTCAAAATCTGGAGGGGCTGGAAAGAGAAATACAGAAGCAGAATTGGAAACATAGAGATAAGAATAGATCATCACAAGTAAGACTTTTCAGGAGAGGCAGTAATTGTGGAGTTGTAGAGGAAATAAATAGAATGGAGAAAAGTTGGACAATGTGCAAAATGAGTAAGAGGAAAGGGCCAGTTCTTGGTGTTTGCATAAAAACTGTCTCAAACATCACTGTTCTCCTGTTATATCACCTCTTGAGAGAAACCAAGAAACTTTCCATGCTCTCTACAGCAAGATCTGTAAAATCTCAGTTAACAGAAGTGTTCCAGACAACAGAGTGACTAATTTCCCCACACCACCTCAAATCTGTCTCCTACCAAGTTCCTCTCTTTGAAGAGAGTTCTCATCCCACTGCACAGCAAAGCTCGCCCACGTCTGTGATGCTTTCCCCGGAAAAACAAAAACAGTAACAAAGAATGACAAACTGATCAGAGCCTAACTTAGCTGCGTAATCAGTTGTTCTGTAAGCACAGGGGTAAGTCTGAATCACTCATATAAAAAATTAACCCCCTGCCCTTCAATATTAGGCAGTGACTATCAACGCAACACTGAGACCATAAATGCTCTTTTCAAGGAGAGATAGCTTTTAATTAGGTTGAAGTTATATCACAGTCCAATCAGCATTAGGACATCTTATTTCATCACAAAGCATCATGGTTGGTTTTATTTTTACCTCAGCCGTTCCTTTCTGATCAATCTTACTTCAGCAGTGGTCCATCTCTAGCAGTACCCAGGCTATCACACAGCTGCTTCTCTGGCTTCTTCCAAAGACCTGTCACAGCAGCATAAGACATAACAAATTGGATGACAGTGCTCTTTGGAGAAGGCAAGGAGAACATGAAGGATGGCAGAGTTTTGCCTGTCCAACAAAGGCAGCTGGAACCACAGGCTGTTTCATCCTGTGAAAGTGGCTACATCAACATGCTCTGTTCTATGCTGTATCGTGCACTCATTGGCTTGACCGCAACTACCTCAGAGGTCTGTGTCTGACGTGAACTACACAGTCCATCTATGCTGAGGATGCCCCAGCTACTGCAGGACAAATGAAGCTGAAATGGTGGTAAAGGTTAAGAAAGTTAAGAGTCAGTGTTGGGTGCTTTCACAGGCCATTCAGTGCCAAAATCCATGCTTTAAAATGTAGACCACTGAGAAATCATAGAATGTGACTATTTGCAGTAGTTATGGGTTCTCCAGGAATGATATCTCTGGGTGTACTTTCCTACAACCAAAATATCCAGTTATGTTAAAAGAAATAGTGACATTTCAGACAGTAATGAAAATAAATTAAGAATAAGAAATGCTGAGCCCTGCTTTTAAAAAGTCATTCATACATTTTAATAGTGTGCGCATAACCTTACAAAACCTGAAAAGCTAAGACGCCGCCAGGTAATTGGATTTGGCAGCCAGTCAGCATAGGTATGACTAAAAATGCCTATTGTTACTGGGCTGTAGTCAAATTTTCCTTGAGTTATGGACACAGAGCCTTGTGCTTTTAGTTCTGATGTGTCCTACTAGGGTGTGTTTTACAGCAACATTATATAAAACCAGTTCTAAAGTGACCTAAAAATATGTGACACTCTGATTGACTTAATACAACCTGAAAAAATGCCCGAAATTCTTGGGATTATTAAGTAATGGTGGAACTTGAAATAAGCTGGTACACTTCACATTTTAATTCCAATTAAATAGCTGTGTTGTTTGGTGGTGACAAATTCCTTGGTGAGCAATGTCAACCCAATACAAAATGCATTACAATCTTCTTGGAGATAAAACAAGAACCCTATGTTTGTCTCCATGTCCCATCTTAGCAATATATATATATATTTCCAGAAAACCTTACTTTTACTGAAAGGAGGGCAAATTTAAGGTTCTGCCTTCCTTCACTGGGCTTTTGCCAACAAAACCTACAGAATTTAAGTTGGCAATTTTATCTAGATGCTGTCAGTTTTTTCCTTTGGAGAACACAGAACTGGAAGGGACCTCATGACTTGTCTTTTCCAACTTCCTTCCTATTTTCAGTTTCCCTCCTACCTCATGGACTGGAAGGCTTTGTTGCTCTGAATGATTGTGGCAAGTAAATTCCACATGGCCCGGTGCTGTAGTAAGATGCACAACAGTTGAGCTCTTGGAGAAGATTGCTTTATTCTCTGCGGACCTTCATGGAAATGGGTGGAGGCATAGATTTTACCAGCAGCTTCTGTGAATATTTGGTAGGACAGGTGCACTGAAGTTGAAAACTCATGTTTCTTTTACACCTTGTTGAGGAGGCTTCCTGATGTGTGTTTCTGCTGTGCCAAAAATGAGGGTCAGTGGGAGTAGCAGCTGTTTACTCTCAACTCCCCCTTCCTCCTTGGGAGCAGTGACTACAGAAATGATATTTTTTGTCTTCATTGAATTTATAGGGGATGGATTACACATAGCTTGGGTATGCAAACCTGGAGTTTGTTAATCTTTTGGCTACATTTTTTTTCTAAACTACTAAGCAAATCAACTGTCAAGATCTAAAATGGTCTTGAAATGCAGCCAAATTTGGGAAAAAAATCTGCCACCAGGGTGGATTTGTACAGTTTTGCCACATTATTTTAAATCCAAGCCACTTGGAGCTTAGAGCCACTTTTAAAAGAGTAAAGGGAAGGAACAGAGACAAGAAAAGGCAGTTGGTGCCTCAAAAGTAGGTGCACTAGTTTCAGGTATTTAGAACTATATACATGACCAGGAAAGATGTTTCTTCTCAGATCACTTTGTCTAGTTGACAGGGTTGAATAACATTTTTAGACTCATAGAATAATAGAATAATTTGGGTAGAAAGAGACCTTAAAGATAACCTAATTCCAACCACTCTGCCATGGACAGGGACACTTTTCACCTAGATTAGGTTGCTCAGACTTCCATCCAACCTGGCCCTGAACACTTCCAGGCACTGGGCACCCACATCTTCTCTGGGCAACCTGTTCCAGTGCTTTGCCACCCTCACACTAAAGAATTTCTTTCTAATGGTTAATCTAAAATTACTCTCTTTCAGTTTGAATCCATTCCACCTTGTCTTCTCACTACATACCCTTGTAAAAAGTCCCTCTCCATCTTTCTTGTAGGTTCCCTTCAGGTCTTGGAAGCCTGAATTAGGTCAGTCTGAAGCCTTCTCTTTTTCAATCCTAATTGTCTCAGCCTTTCCTCATAAGAGAGGTTTTCCATCCCTCTGATCCACTCTATGGCCCACCTCAGCTGGTGGCCTCTCTCCAACAGGTCCCTGTCCTTCCTGTGCTGGGAGCCCAGAGCTGGATGCAGCACTGCAGGTGGGGTCTCACAGGAGCAGAGCAGAGGGGCAGAATCCCCTCCCTCCTCTGCTGCCCACGGGGCTTTGGATGCAGCCCTGGACATGTTTGGCTCTCTGGGCTGAGAGTGCACACTGCTGGGTCATGTCCAGCCTCACACCCACCTGCACCCCCAAGTCCTCAGGAGGGCTGCTCTCCATCTGTTCATCCCTCAGCCTGGACTGGGAGCAGGGGTTGCCCTGACCCAGGTGCAGCACCTTGCACTTGGTCTTGTTAGACCTCATGAGATTCCCACGGACCCATTCCTTGAGCTTGTCCAGGTCCCTCTGGATGGCATCCAGTCCTCCAGGTGTGTCAACCACACCACTCAGCTTGGTGTCATCAGCAAATCTGCTGAGGGTGCACTTGATCCCTTTGTCCCTGTCAGTAATGATGGTATTGAATAACACTGGTCCCAGTATGGACCCCCGAGGGACACCACTTGTCACTGATATCCATCAGGACTATGAACCACTGACCACTAACTTCTGGATGCAACCACCCAATCTTCCATTAGATAATTTATAAGGCAGATATTCTGCAAAGAAAAGCAAGGTTCCTGACTTAACTGGAAAAATGACATTCTGGTTCCAGATAGGTTTACAGGCCAGATCCTGAATGTGATATTTTTATGAGTAGAACAGGAACTGAATGTCACCACATGTTTCATCACTCCTTGCCTAAATCCTATCTGCAGCTGTTGCAAACCTAGAATGCTCAGAGTAAAGCTGTCTTTTCCTTCACTGTGCCAAGATGGGTACAAAATATGTGCAAGACTGCAATTTCTTCTCTCTCTTCCAAGTCACCAGAAGGCCCCTTAAATGCAACAGAAATCTGGTGCAAACAAGTAGCACAAACATCCTTTGAAACACTGTCTGCTCACAGACCCAGGATGCAAGCACTAAATTTCCAGGGGTCATGAAGTTGTTATTGCTTTGTGTATTTTTTAGTTTGATTGCTCTCTTAAATTTAGAAATGCTTAATGAAAGTCTGGAGCCTGACAGTGCCTTAATGGAAATTTAATGAAGAAGAGGACAAGCTATCTCAACCTTAGAATCTGCCAGGAGGACTGCACTGCCTGATGATCTTCTGGCTGTCTATAAATGTCTCATATTTCTTTCCCTTGATCTACATGGTCTTTTTTTTGGCTTGAGTTTCCCTTTGGATTTTTTTTTTCTTCAGGTGTATTTAAAAAAATCTCTCTCATTTTAAGCTTCCCATTCTCTTCTTTGAACCTGAGTCTAGCTTTGATGCTCTATTTCTCAGGGATTCCTTGTGAGGGAATAGTTCTCAGATTCAAGCTTGTAGAGCTGTTGCAACTGTAATCTTCCATGATACGATAATGGTTGTGAATAGCCTCTTCAAACTTCTGTTATAGCTCAGAGGAAAGTGCTAACTGGCTTCTGGCCATTCAGTAAGTTAAATTAGTGCAGTGGATGCAGATGCCAGTGTTTTGACCATAGCAGATTAGTAAGGATCTTTAACCCTCTAGCACTGCAGTGACTAGCTCACCTTCAGGTTAAATTCCAGTCACCTTTGAGTCATAAATCTCTCATGTCTCTTCAATGGCTACTTTTGTTTCATCCCCAGTGTTTCATTCACTGACACTGATTTATCCGTTTTCCTAAAAGTGAAGGTCAGGAGAGCCAAGGACAGGCCATGCCTTAGCCGTGAATCTTGGAACTGGAAAGGCAATTAAGCTTGCACACATTTATAACTTGTATGAGGCCCCTTCCATTTTGTGGGCTTCTCTAAAACTGCAAGCTCTGAAAATCTTTACAACTGGCCCTAAAGCATATAGGTTTTTCCCTCTCTCTAATTTTTTTAATAAGACCTTAAAAAAGAGAAAAGAATACAGCTGCTGTCAGTATTTCTATAACCAAAACCAGCTTCCAAACCCCTTATCTCCATCAATAAATATTTTATAAGTATCCCAAGCAATATATCCACAGTTATATATGTTCATGGCGGTTAATGGCTTCCTGTTTTGTAGGAGTTGCTTACAGGCTTCAGGACAACCCCCTCCCCCATTCTGCAGATCCTAATATTTTTAATGCATTTGGGTAATAATTCTATTTCTATAAAATCCTCAAAGGAAATGAGAGTCCACAAACCTGTATTAAAATAACATGAGGGATAAACTTAAGCCCACAGGAGCTAGAAAGCTGTGTGGTAAGTCATCCAAAAACCTAGGCTGGTAAGTCATCCAAAAACCTGGGCTGACAATGTATAGTTAAAGTGCTGAGATATTGCACTAGAATGGGACAAAATAATGGGACACTGACTTTTATAATTCTACAGGAATTAATCTGATCTCCTCATTGTTATATTCTGGTTGTCAGATAGTATATATATTGATCATTATTCTTAACATTAAAAATCACTGACCAATACTGTTTACCATCTTTGTGAAATACAAGACTCTGGAGCAAGGGTTAATTAAAAATGGATTGTATACATATTTGCATTCTAGAGATTGGAACTATGTATTTTTGGAGTCAGCAAAATATTAAATAGATAATTAAAGCATTTTATTTCTTGTGTACTGCACTCTTTTGGATCCTGTATAACTACGTGAGTTCATTAATGTTTTTAAGTAATACATTTAGCATCTTATGGCAGTCTGGCTTGTATTAGATAAGTTTACACAGCACTCTGATTATAGATTCTGTTGGGTCCAGATTGTGCCTCATGCCAGATCTGTCTCATGGCTGTCCTGTGTTTATGTAGATCTCTGCTGTCAGTGATTTCCTGCTCTATGCTGGAAGCCCCAAAATTTCACCACTGACGGGATGAGAAGCCAATAGCAAATAAACTCCTAATTAAGCACTCCTCTAAGAGCTTGTAGGTTAGCAGTTTGTACCAACTTTACATGATCTTTTCTTGATTTGAGTAACTGTGGGTTAAGATGTAATTTATTTTCATATAAGGTTTTAGACTTTGTTTAGCCTTGGATGTTTTATATTTACTAGCCATCAGACGATGCACAGAATCGGACTGAGAATGAACTAAGAGTCCAGGGTGCACTTGCAGACTGCTCATATCAGAGTTACAGTCACATCCCAGCTGGCTTCTTTCACATGTTGACCCCACATACTTCAGGTTCCATGCTGCATGCAATGCTCTCAGCCAGTGACCCTCTAGTTTTGTTCAAGGACTGTGCTGGGAATGAAGTATACTAAATAGAATATTTTGGTGTTGGAATATTTGAATTTCAGGTGCATAGGCTTAAACTATACAAATTATGATGATGCATGGAGATAGTGTGGTGTCCCAGAGGATGACTCAGAACATCTTATCCAACTGGGCTGCCTAGAGTTTGGGATATAAGCTCAAGGACTTTGGTACCTTGTAAAAGGCTGTAAGAGCCTTTCTAGGTACCAGCTATACTACACCACTCTTAATGAAGTTTAAAATGAGAGCTTTTTCCTTTCCAAATAAATGATAAGATTTGAACTCATCTCATTGATGACTTATTCAAGTAAGATAAGATAATTTCCTTTTTTAACTATGTCTGTTTTTGTGCATTAAATCTATCCTTAGTGCAAACATATACTGCCTAATTACACACTGCCCTCAGGGACAGAGAATTTATTGCTAGACTGCAAATGGAGTTCACATGGTATTCAGGAATTCATGAGATGACAACTTCCTGAAAATGATATTTACATGAAAACTCAAAAACTCCAAGTGAGGAAATCCAGAGATAAGATTGCAAGACTGTCCAAGGGGCAGTTTTAACTAGGAACCAAAAAATCCTCTAACTCAGTGCTGGGAGAGACCTTCTTTGTACTTGAAGCACTCTATCTGGAAGTGAAACCAAGGACATTCGCCCTACTAGTTTATGAACTCATTTACAGTTCTCCAGATGCTCCCCACATCTATGGGACATATAGAGCTAAGCAGTCATAATTGCTCTTTAAAGCCTGAAACTAGGGCAGATTAACTTGATTAGACAGTCATTAAGGACAGACAAGAAGTTACTTCTGTCTCATGAATCCACCCACAGAGAGTAGACCAGAGAAAATTTGGCAGCTAATATTCAATCATTCAAGCCCTACCATTTAGGGAGAAAGAAGGACTGGGCTAGTTTGATTTGCATTTTAATTTTCTTGGAGTGGAAAAACAAAAAATCAAAGAAAAAGCACATGGTTTAATATAGAATAATGAAAAACATCTGTGAGTAGTTCTGCTTTACTAGTCCTTTCAAGGGCATGTATCTGGTTAATTTAGTATGGCAGCCTCAATTAAACAGCCCCTAGTAGCATGTTGTGGCTAATTGCTTACGGTTTACCAGAGTCTTTTTTTTCTTTTGAAAAAGGATCTTTCCTTTCTCCAAAACATGCCTGTTTTAGATTGAAGTTAGTACTTTGAGTCTGATTATTTAAATTTAAGATGCCCAAAGCCATAAAAAAAGAAAGTCAAATAAATGAATTTACACTTCTTGCCATCTGTTTAGCAGGTGAGGAAAGAATATATGCTATTTACTTAGTTTATTAGAGAATTATAGCATGCTATAGATTTAAAGTGTGCTATAACAAAGTCAGCACTCATTATCAGTAGCTCTTAGAGTTTGTGTGCAAGATAGCAAAAAGAAATTTGTCCACCTGGAGCATTCACAGTAGACTTTGTGATTTGTATACTTTATTACCTAAGGAAAAAAAGTCTCTATTTTTTGTCATTTCCTTCTGCTCCCCTGAAACAACCAGTTTATGTTGCATTCTTAATGTTATTAGTTCAACAACAATGAATATCTTATATCCATTTTAATTTTAAAAAATCCAGATGATTTATGGAAAATGAGAAATAATTTTTTAAAAATTATATGAAGATTCTCCTATAGCCCTTTGCATTCAGTGGAAGAATTTTAAGCCTTCAGTGTAAATCCCAGAGTCTGACACTGGAGTCTAGCACACCCAAATTATTTCAACATTTCCGAGAGCTATTCCACATCTGTAGGGAAAACCAACCCTGCCAATCCATTGAGATCACTGAAAACAGGAGGAATTGCTTCAGTTTGGGCATTCTTGAATATTTAACTACTTCACTGAAATGCCTGAAGAAAGCTGAAAGAAAACTTGAGAGAAAATCATACAAGCATAATTTTTCCCAGGTTAGGTTATAAGAAAGTAGCAGTGCCACCTCACAACCTTCCCACTACCACAAGCACATCCCTGCTCTCTGCACTGCCAGCATTTCTGGAAAACATGTTTTCAGCTGCTTTCCACGACCATGGTTGAGCCCAGGCAGGACATACACAGTTCCTGAATTGACTTGTCACAGCTATTTTCTAGAGCATAGAGTTACACCAAATTTCTAGAAAATTCTGATCTTTTGAGAATGGAAGCCACGCTTCTAGATGTGACAGAGAGCTGATTCTCTGGTTCACAGCCCAAGGGCAACACCTCTACAAATCCCATAAAACAAAGAGTTCTGTTTACAGGCTTGTCCATTCTTCTAATTCAAAATTTAATTATATTTAAAGACATTTCAAGAGCACAGTTTGAAAAACATTCCAGTGTTTCATTATGAAAAAAATCAAACCTAAGGAGTAGAGTTGTTGGACATTTCCCCTGTTTTCCTCTGATTAAAAAGGTTTGAAAAACATCACACAGATTTACAGATTGTTTCTTTCAACTTCAAAATGCATTTTTCAAGAAGAAAAAATTTGCCTGTGAAATTTTGTTTATCTCTCACATGTACAGAGGATGCAAATGGCCTGAAAGATCCCTCCAGCATAGTTTAAAATATTTCTTTGCCTCATAATGAGGAACTGTACTGGTGTCAACCACTGGTTGCCACTGGTTTTCCTCTAGGCATAGGCAGTTGTTCAGAGCAGCACCTCGGAACAACAATTTGGCTGCAGTGCTTGTGACTAATCCATGTTCTGTAGATGCCAGAACATTGGAAAGCCATTAGGACTGCTGGGGAATGGCAATTTCTGAAGGCAGCAGTTACTGCTCCTATTCTTGCAAAAGAACCAGCAAATCTGATTTTCCAGGGTTTTCCCCAGCTTCATTTTGTTGGCAACCAGGTTCCTCAATGGGATGTGATCCATTGTGATGGGGCAGCAAAAATTGTTTTTCTTACACTGCCTTGTCCCCTTTTTTATTTGCATTCCTCACATTACAAGGAGTGTGAAGGTGTGGTGCCTAAATCAGATGAGGGCATGGACATCTTGACTAGGATTTAGGTGGAAACAAAGTGTCTATACTCATCTTCATTACCTGAAAAACCCTTGGTTCTGATAGGGCTGTATGGTGGATCATCCTTTTCAAAACAGGAAAACAACAACAGTTTCCTTCCAAGTACAAAGGAGGTTCAAACCTGCATTTCCTCTCCTCTTGGAGGCAGGAGAAGCCTGTATGTATTCAAGGGGCCACTGCAAGGATGCTGGCAGTGTTTGTGTTTGAGCATTAAGGCATCACACAGTGCATTACAGAAACTGTCCATGCAGGTGGTAGAGGAGCCTGACTTACCTGGACATGGAGAGAGCAAGTGAATGCCCCTACAACTTGCTGCAGATTCAAGTTCCCTCCTGTACAGAAAGAACCACATTTCCAGCACAGGAAGATCCAGGACCTGGGGCAGAGTGATAGACACTTCATCTAGCCGCAGTCTTGTTGTCTAGTCACTTGAAGATATCAATCCATGCATAGCTATTCCAGCAACTTTAGGCAGCCTGAGCTGGGCAGCCAAAAACAGTCACTACCTTCTCCAAGATTGTCATGCATTCTACAAATATAAGTCCTGTTAACTCTTGAGCAAGATATATTCATATCTTTTAACCTATCTATATCTTCACTTGCGTGATGAAAAGAATTCAGAATGAAACACAAATAATTTTTAAGAAAGCCACAAAACACCGGAAGGGAGATGTTGACAAAGAACATTGAGATGTGCTTACAAAAGCTTTCTTTGCTACCTGATTGTGACCATGGAAACTCGCTGATGCAAAGCCCTGTGATGCTGCAGTCTGCTCTTTCAAGCCATTCTTATTTGATCTACTTTGTGGATAATCTGAAAGACTCTTCAGTTTATTGGAAAAACAATGTGGGGGTGGGGAATGGGGAGAACAGCAGGGTAACAAAGCATGAAGCACTCACTGTCTTTCTTGCCTCAGTCTTTAATAGCAAGACTGGTTGTTCTTTGGGTACCCAGCTCTCTGATCTGGAAACTCTGTAATGCAAGGGGAAATGGTCAATTAGTTCAGTTGGTTAGACCATGGTGCTAATAATGCCAAGGTTGTGGGTTCAATCTTCATGTGGGCCCTTCACTTGAGAGCTAGACTTGGTGATCCTTTTAAGTCCATTCCAACTCAGAATATTCCATGGTTCTGGGACTTTCCATACTTATACACACACGTCTGTGTGGGTGGATGGGACTCCTCAAGGGCACTGAGGGAGCCCAGGGAAGTGTTCACTGAGCCAGTCTGCATAATTTCTAAGCAAACATGGCTGACTGGGGATGCCCCAGTTGACTGGAAGCTAACAAATGTGTAACACATCTTCAAGAAGGGCTGGAAGTATGATTCAGGGAACTATAGCCCTTTTAGTCTGACTCAGTGCTGGAGAAGCTCATGAAGCAGATCTTCCTGAGTGCTATCATACAGCATGTGCAGGATGACCAGAGGATCAGGACCAGCCAGCATGAGTGTATGAAAGGCAGGTCCTGATATCCTTCTATGACAAGGTGGATGAGGTTGATGGATGTCACCTTTCTGGACTTCAGTAAAGCCTTTGACATTGTTTTCCAAAGCATTCTGCAGGAGAAACTGCTTGGGGCTTAGACAAATGCTTTCTCTGCTGGGTGAAAAATAGGTTGGATGGCTAAGCCTGGAGGGTGGTGGTGAATGGAGGGAAATCCAGTTGATGACCAGCCACCAGTGGTGTTCCCCAGGGCTCACTATTAGGGTCAGCCTTGTTTAATACCTTTATCACTGATCTGGAGGAGGGGATTGAGGACATCCTTGGTAAGCAGATGACACAATGCTGGGTAGGAGTATTGGTCTGCTGGAGGGGTGGAGGGCTCTGCAGAAGGATATGGAACAGCTGGACTGATGGACTGAGGCCAATCACATGTCTTTCCATAAAATAAAGTGACAGGTCCTGCACTTGGGTCACAACTACCTAAGCAGAGCTAGTAGAGCAACAGGCTGGAGAAAGAGAGGCTGGAAAGTTGCTCAGACAAGAAGGACCTGGGTGTACTGGCTGAACATGAGCCAGTGTGTGCCCAGATGGCCAAGAAGGATGATGTCATCCTGGCCTGTGTCAGGACAAAGGAAGGGATTGTGCCCTTGTACTCGGTTGAGGTTGAATCTCAAATACTGTGTTCAGTTTTGTGCCCTTCCCAATAGAGGTGCTGGAACATGGCACTTGTAGAAAATGGAGCTTGTGAAGGGGCTGGAACACAAGTCTCATGAGAAGCACCTGAAGGAGATGGGGCTGTTTAACCTGGAGAAAAGGAAGTTCAAGGGACACCTTATTGCTCTCTACAACTATCTGAAAGGAGGGTATATCCAGGTGGGGGTCAGTCTCTTCTGCAGGTAACAAGCAATAGGCTGAGAGAAAATTACCTCAGGTTGCACCAGGAGAGGTTTAAATTGGATATTAGAAAAAAATTCTTCCTAATACTCACAGGCTTCCCAGGGAAGTGTTTGAGTCACCACCCCTGGAGGTATTTAAAGATGCGTAGACACCTCACTTAGCAACATGGTTTAGTGATGAACTTGACAGTGTTGGGTTTATAGTTGAACTTAAGATCTTAAAGGTCTTTTCCAACCTAAATAATCTGTGATTTATAACTCAAGCCCCCTGTCTAATCAATGTTAGCAATGTTACAGAAACTGAGCCAACACTCTGCCATTATTCTGAAGAGAACAGAAGAGTCAAAGTCCTAGTGTTCTTCCTAATGAAACCTGAGTAATAAAACACTCCCTACTATAGTGTGTGCCATCTGTGTTGATCTAATGGATCAGCACCTTTTCTTTGTGCCCTGTAATCATCAGTTCTTGCCAAAGAATCAAGGTGCACTTTGTCATATGTTCCTAGCTTTGAAGCTGCATTCTGTTAAGGATTTTTAGAGTAGGCAGTTTTGGTGACTGTTCTGACAGAGGCATATTCCAAAAATACTCCAACCTTCTATTTCCCCTGTGAAGAATTGGAGATGGTATAGAATGGCATTCATCACATGGCCACAATGAAAAGAATCTGTAAGAAATGTCAACTTTATTAGCTCACCAGCTGTGCTTGCTGGCAAACCAACCTCAGGTACCATTTCAGTTGCTCTATCACTCATGACTTCCCCTTTCCTGGGAGAGAGCTTTCATTATCCTTCAAAGAATTGAAACACACTTGAGAGATACAATAGAGGAAAAGGGCAGCAAATGGTAAGCAATGGCTGAACTAAAAGCATTTCTACTGAAACAGAGTATTCAACATATTTGAGGAATTAAAACATCAGTGATCCTTTACTTCTTGAGCTATAATAATAACAATTCAGAAAAAAATAGACCTCACAGGCATTTCTCAGATCCCAGCCTTCCCATTTCTTGATGAATTTGTTCTCTTTCAAAATTGGATGATTGCACAAGTTATCCTGGCTTCCTGCCTTGCCACAGGTGCCCAGGTTTCTGGCGACTCTTATCTGTATTTAATTTATACTGCTACCAAATTACAAGACAAGTTGTGAAGCCAGACAACTCTGCCAAAGCAGATATTAAAGCTTTTAACCATAGGAGAGGACCATACTCCTGGGTTCACTGGCTGTACGAAATTGTACAAATAGAGTGATGCTTACTCCATCCTAAACACTGATCACTCTTGTGTCATCTGCCAGAAAAAAATTAACAGTTTATCAATACTCTTTTTTTTTTTGTTATTTTTTCAAAACTGGAGGATGCCATTTCTTCCCACTGATTTTCGAGGGAGTCACAGGCCAGCTAATTGGTTATATTTAATTTCTGTAGCTGATGACACGTGAGTTCCTTCTAGCAAGACTCTAATGTCTGGGAGGAGAAACAATGGTTTCTCCATGCTATTATTTAAAAAAGCTGTGAAACCACTTTCTATTTCACTGAGAGACTATACTGAAAATTTGCAATACTATTTCACTCTGAATCTCATTGTGTTCCCAGGGAAGGATTCATATTTCACAATGAGTGTTGTCAGACTAAATTAACCTGAGAATGAAAAAAAAAAAAATAACAGAATGGAACTGTGGAGAAATTATTCAAAATGTACCTTGTTTCAAGTAGGAAGTAAAAACAGATTCAGGCACTGTAAAAAGACTGAGTTTATCTTGACCAAGATTTTACACTGGATGCAAGCTAGAATGGGAGCCCGGCACCACCAGTTCTCACTCCTGTGACCTTTAGTACAAAAGATGTTTTATCTGTCATATAAAGAATATACCTATGTATCAATCTACAGGGACCATGGGTATGCTTTAAATCAAAAATTTTGATTCCCTTACCCCCAGTAAAAGCTCTTATGCCAAAATACTGTTGCATCTTCTGAGGCAGAAGGTGGAAACTGAAATCCACCTAACGACACATATGCACAAACTATTTATCTTACCACACGACTACCTACTACAAATATAACTTCCAATTCGAAACTGAGACAATTTTTCCAGATGTATTTAACTTTGCAAGTCCTGGTTTCATGTTCATTCAAAACGTGACAGGCCTACCCTATTTTATATACTAGTGAAATCTTGGGGCTGTACAGCCTGTGTCAAAAAAAAAGTAATTACATATTTAATGTTTCCTGTGTGTGAGGTAGTCTCTCTTTTCTTGCTTCAAATGTGGTACGTTTAGACAGAGGTGAGAAATATTTCTCAGTAAATGAGAAACTGAGCCATCAGAAAATGTTCTGTAGCTGATTTTTATGTGATATTATACACCTTCAAAGACAAATTTTCTGCCAGAGTGCTCCTTCTGTTTGCTCTGTTATCACTCTGGTTCAACTGACACAGAGTCTTCAGACAAATATTATTTGCACTCCTGGTACTCTGCTTGTTGCTTGTGACTCTTCTTAGAGGGGAAAGAAATTGGTCTGACATTCAGGCAACAACAGAAATACGAGATTTTTCTAACATAGATCAGATATTGATATAAAATCAAGAAGCATTAGAAATTAGTTGGTTGATTTCTGAAATACAAGGGAAAAACCTCAGGAGAAGTTATTACTGAGTCCTAGTGACACTGATTACAGAGCCAGATGTGCACAGCTCATGCTCAAATCTGCCCTGTGAAGTTTTAAATTGGTCGTTAACAAAGCAAGGCAGTGCCATTAAAATCATCAAAATAAATGTAAAAGGGAGAAGGGTTTGTTTCTACTGACTATCAGCAATTAGTGGAAG
The DNA here is from genome assembly GCF_965231275.1 of Zosterops lateralis. Lineage (NCBI taxonomy): Eukaryota > Metazoa > Chordata > Aves > Passeriformes > Zosteropidae > Zosterops > Zosterops lateralis. Next base: position 31,415,426 of record NC_139765.1, read on the forward strand.
ATACAAAATGAGAACAGCAAACATTTTAATAGTAAGTTTTGAAATGTATTTCAATTTTCACTTTAAATTATACATTTTCAAGTGAAACTTGAAATTGGCAACTTTATGCTGATTTATTTGGGTGCAGCAATGCCGTGGGCTCTTCACAAACTTCAAGGAAGTGGGCTGTGTCCACCTCTCCCCTGAAGACAGAGAAAAAAGAGATTCCTGTACACCTCTAAGAGCTTCACAGCCATCTTCTCTTGGTGTCACTCATGCTGGCCATTTCTGTGATTATTTGGCAATGAGATAAGAGTGCACAAACAAGACAGTGAGAGAAGAAAGGAGACAAGCCAAGGAGGGGATCACTCTGCAAGCATCATTGTCAGGAAATGAGGAAGTTCTGTTACTAAGCTGGTTTGTGCTGGTATTGTAGGTCACTTTCTAGCCCTGCAAATCTTCCCAAGGGACTACAGGAGCTGAGGAGTCCCTGTTCCCTTCATCAGGAAGGAAGGGAGTAGAGAGTACTGAATATACTAGAGATGCCTCAAGTTACGCAGGATTGCCATCAGATCTATGTGCTTCCTCTTCTGTTATTTCAGCCTGAAAAGTCCCCTCACTCTTGCCACTGCCATGTCTAAGTCCTTCTAGATACTATTTCACCTTCTGCATCTTCAAAGCCTCAGGCAGCTGAGAGACAACAGCTGAGAGGAAGCGACAAAAGAAGTTGCTCAAGTATAGCCCTTTCAGGAGCATTTCAGACTTGTGGATTCTGTGGCTGTGGGAAAGGACTTTCTAAGACAGCAAGACCTGTCTGTCACTCTCAGAAGGATAATATTCTATCTCAGAACAATAACTGCTGGTAGCTCCTTGGAAATTTAGAAAAAAGTTCTGCAGGAGTGATATGTTACAACAGACCTGAGCAGAGCAATGTGTTAGAAATGTTTTTGGTGCAGGCGCATCTGATTCCTGGATAATTTTTTCCCCAGTTTTCAGCAAGATATATTTATGCCAAAAAAAGGAAACATGAATAAGAATTCTTGTTTTGTGAGAAAAAAAAAAAGTGTAAAAATAATTTTAAGTTAATGGAAATATTTCTCTTAATATATGCATTTTCTCCTATAACTGCAACTATCATTACTTTTTCTAATCAATATACAAAAGCCAACACATTCCAAAATTCCACTGTAACAAAGGGCAGAGCACAAGATAGAGGGAGACAAAAGGGTATGAGGAAACACTGAAGTAATATATCTTTGCATGACAGGAAGTGAGGCCAGTGGCCTGGTACCATGATGTTAAAAGTAGTTTAAGCTGGCAGAAACTAGTACTACTGCCAAAAAAGACAGTCCTACCCTGTCTTTTTTCTCTGGTTGATTATTCTGGCTTCTGCATCCTCTGTACACCGTCCCTTTACCAGCTACTCTAGCCCAATACAAGCATTGATGCAGAAAAGAGCTGACAGAGCAAAATATAGTTATTTTTACCCATGTCAACTCCCAGTTTATCGTGCTGCCAACAACTGTTTCTGCAGTTGCACATGTCAGGGCACCAGAAAAGTAGTGATCTGTATGGGTGGGAGGGAAGTGCCTTTCTTAGTGGTGGTGTTGTCTATTGCAAGCTCAAACTAGCATTGAAATGAAGGGCACAGTAAGTGTAGCACTTTTTTCTAGGCAGAAAAAGGATGTTCAGGTTGGATAATGAATTTGCTTATAGGATGTTTTAAAGGAGCTCCACCCTGTGGAACGCAGTAGGCAGAGGAAAAAATTCCAAAAGTATTGATTAAAGAATATAAGAAGCTGCTGATATTCTCTGGTACCTTGGTTTGACTAAATCAGGAGCCTTTAAAATGGATGAGACCTATTGGCCAAGCAGGGCCAAAAAAAAAAAAAAAAAAAAAAAAAAAGAAAGAGAAACAAAGATAGTTGAGATGGTACAGAAAGAGGAACAAGTGAAGGAATGGAGAAAAGGTGTGATACAGATGAAACAACAGCTTTGGAAAAAAAATACACTATGCTTAAAATTGGGCACTGAATTCCACCTTCCTTTAAACCAGGAAATGCTCCTCTTTTTTTCAGTACAGAGGAAAGCCAGGCTAAAGTAATTTACAGGCATCTTACAAGAGAGTGATGGAGGCACATTCTGTGACCATTGTCACTGGTGGACAGAGACGTAGAAGTGCAAAAGGACCTTTAGATTGTAACAAAGTGGTCTCCAGAAATCCTTGTTAATAATGTTTGTTTGGCAGCAGCACCATAATACAACAATCTGTTCCCAAGTGCTAGCTTTTAAGATCTGAGTAAAAAATATTTGCTTGTTTGGCCTTGTATTTCCATTTGGGTGAATATATTTAATTATTTTATGCCTTTCTGAGCTCCCCATACCTTGAATACTGAAACATTCACTGCTTCTGCAGGAGATTTATAGGCACTGCAGAAAGAGGGTGTTTTCCTGAAATAAGGAACAGGTTAGTGACAGACAAGGAAAAGGATGCATTGCTGATAGAGAGCAGAAAAGGCTAATTATATATCTTGATATCTCAATGGCTTAGTCATTCATGCCCAGGGGAGCAGTAAAGAGGCATTTGCACTTAATGCTAATCACTCCAGAAACAAAAACATCCCATTGCCGTTCTCTGACTTGCAAAGGCAAGTACACCCTCAACGTTTTACAAGTTGCAACACTGAGATTTGGTTTGTATTAAAGAGTATAGTTCAGGCAAAGTTGTTCTCTTGCATTACCAATTGAGTATCTGAGGCACAGATGAGAGAGCTAGATACCTTGGAGTTAGCCAGGAGCAGAATCCAATTCTGTTGGATCCTGATCCTGTGCTTTATCTGGTAGTTCATACACCTTTTCAGAGTTTAATCAGATACTCAGTGTGTGTTTAGCCATGGCCTAGGATACACTAATTAATGTAAATTAAGACCAGTTGGATATCTTCCTTATACGCAACAGTGCATCATTCATAGAAGGTTAACTGAAACACTGGATGTGTGGACCATGCCTCTTAACACTGTTTGGCCTCATTGGAAACATTAGGAGCGTAAATGGTGTAAAATATTCCTAAGTTTATTCGGTTTATTTTTTTTTAATTACAGCTCTGGTATTAAAAACTCTGTGTTTGTTTGTGTCTAGAAGTTTTTTGTGTGTGTGTGTGATTTTTGTTTGTTTGTTTGTTTTTGTTTCTTTTTTTTTTCCCCCACTGGAATTCCTCTTTTCAGCTCCTCTGCATGAAGCTCTGTGAGCAAGAATCATGCATGAAGAGAAAAGAACACAGCGGCTTTAGGTTAACATTGCTGTTTAGGCATGGGCCAACGATCAAACATCAGCTTGTGTGGCAGGGAGACTGCTGTATAAGTTACAAATCCAGCATCTTGTTCGAATGACCAAGATATCCCAAATAAATTTCAATCAATAGTACTTGCATATCAAAACTGAAAATATCTGTAAAATTCTATCTTGTGCTAGTGTTGTGCAGGAAGTTGCTACTGCAGTAGTTTGGTGTGCAACACATTGGAAGCCATTGACTCGAGGGTGAGTTTCAAAGGGACATAATGAGCTTTTGACAGCATGGTGCTCATCCAGTTTAAGATGAGTCTGGATGACTGGAAAGGTGTTCTTCTGGAAACGCCTTGGGCGATTTATCCAGTCCCTGAAAGAACATCACCATATTGTAGAATAAATATTTGCTCTATTCTCAAACAGAATATTTTACTTATTGCTATCTTTCCTCGTGCTTAAGCACCAGTATTTCTCATAGAACACTGTCGGAAATATTCAAGTGCTGATTACAAGGTAAAATGCATTTTTAGGCCAGAAGGCCATTGTCCTGTTGGCTTTGAAATCCTTGTTACAATACATCTATGAATACATTAGCTTTATATAATTTTGTTTATCCTTAGCATGATTGTCCCTGTTCCAGCATTCCTGTGTGTTTTGCTGTTTCTGACAGACCATTCCTTTTTCTCTCTTCTGAAAACACAGGCCAGACAGCAGGATGCTGTGCTGCAGAGGTACATCTGTGGCAGAAGAGGGTACACCAGGGCTTCAGTTGTGGAAAAAAAGCCTCTTTTTACAAATATGATAGAGCACAACTTGCTAAAAGACACAGAAAACAACTTCTGGAGATGAGAAACAGGCTGCTAATTTGCTTGTGAGACTGTGATGCTATTTCTTTTAGCAGCAGTCAGAGTAATCCTGGCATAGGAATGAGTCAGGAGAAAGCATTCTAGAAAATTGTGGCATTGAAATTCCAACTATTTCCTAATATTTTTTTTTCCAAAAGACCTGAAAATATACTAAGAGCCTGAATGTGCTAGTGCATCTGTTTTTGTCTACTTAAAACAACATTTGGTTTCTCTGTCTTCACAAACACTCAAAGCCTCAAACGTTGTCACTTATGAAAAGAGAAAACTTTTATTACTGTGGGGCTGTTAAGAGTGGATCTGTGGTGAGGCCTAGTTTATTTCAGGGCAGGGAAATACCATGTTTTGTTTCCACACAGAAGATCCTGCAAGATAGCTCAGCACATCATAGCCGTGTGGGAGCCACCTACAAGCATGGACTTTCTTAGCACTGAAGGCAGAGTGAGGCTTTGCACCCATACCTGAAACCAGATCAAGTGCTTGAGTCTTGAGAGGAGGTGTGAAGACTCTCACTACAACAAGTGTGTGTTGGTCTAGTCAAAACCAGGACTGCTCTGTTGTCCATACCCTCCCAGTATGTGTGCAGGCTGTCCTTTTGCTCTTCAAAGGCTGCTCAGGCAACACAGAGCTGCCTTCAAGAACGGATTCTCAATCTGTGTCCACTTGAGCTCATTGACTCCTTCCACACTGAGCTTCTCAGATAGGGTGGTGCTTGCTGGGTGGATTTGTCTGTAGTGGTGAGGTTTCTCACACTGACTGTACAGGAGCTGCACAGGGAGACAAGTCAGCATGATGTCATGCAGCTCTGGGTACATATTTTCATCCCCTCTTCAACAGAAAATCCTGAATCAGGAACAGGCTTCAGTAACAAGGATATTCCTCAGGAAATTTGCCTGGATTTCTTCCATGTGTCTCCATGGGAGAAATTCACAAATCCTGCCTCTATCCTTGCCCAATTCTTTATAATTTGGGCAAGCAAGCTGGATGTTGTGCATGGGCTGTGCTACTGTGTCTTCATTTATTCAGCAGGGCCTTCTCTGATACCCAAAAAAGCTGTGCTATAAAGATATATTAGCATGGCATCCCAGGGGAAAAGCTTTCCAAAAGTCTGTGTCCCAGTTTTTGGGCTGCTATTAGGAAACATTCTTCCCACTGCTGCCATGTGGATTGACAACTTGTTGCCTTAGGCTTTCATGCTGAGGGTAGATCTGGGTGTTGGTTCTAAAAAATATTCAAAGCCCTAAAGCACTTTATATCAGGTATTCTTATACCTTTTAGTAGGTCAATGACTCCCTGTAGTTTTTGTGCTTTTAGCATATACAGACACAGTGGCCCTGATACCGTAACCCCTCAGAAACCCCTGTAATATAAAATACTTTGAGTTTGAGCATTACATTGAAGGAATAAAAATAAATTAATGGGGTTTTACTGCTTGAAGATTACTATTCAAAATTTTTCATGGTTCCTATTCATAAGGCTCTTGGAACATAATGTGGCCAATTTCTCATGTTGGGAAAATCTCTCTGTTAAGAATTATGGCTCTCCAGCTCTTAGGACTGTTAAAGTTGTTAAGACTAATATTTGCATATTGATGGGGAACAGAAAAACATGCTTTTAAAATAGCTAGTTAGCTTTCCACTGAGCATGAGTTACTGTCACTATAACATTTGTCATTTTGACCTTTTATTTTATTTTTCATAAATTCTGATTGCTGCTCCAGTCCATGAGCGAATAGAGGAATTTAGAACACAATTCTGACTGTTAACCTCAAATGTTGTATTCATCCACAGATGTCCATATCTTGGGCTTTCTGAACTTCCAATGTTATTTGAATTGATATATTTTATTGTCTCCTAACTTGAACTTTGGTTGTTTCAAGCAATACTCTTAAGATAAATAGAATGCTCACAGAAGAACAATTTCCCTTAGGTATAGATCATAGGAAGATAGTAGTCTGGGTTCAAAATAAACAGAGATGACTTAAACTGCTTTCAATCTAAGGTTCAAATCTACCCCCACTTTTTTCAGATGCAGGCAAGTGCCACCTCCCAGTGAAGTTAGTGAAACAGTTTGTCTTTGAAAAGTTTTTATCCTTGGTTGCTGGGATACTCTGAAAAGTGAGATCTTTGTTCATTTGCTAGTGAAAATGGCCTTGCGTGTAAGCTCATTGTGTTCACCAGTACTTTGCCCTGAGAGGATACAATTCCTTTGCTATAGACTTTCTCCTGGTGAGTTGTATTGATCTTACGAGAAAGAGAAGTAAAATTTTGACCTGAATGGTGAATAAAACCACCAAATTAGGGCAAAGAAAGAAAAATTTTTGTTTTGCAGGATAACTTATATTTGTAGAAGATCTTATAGAAGGATCCAAGGAATTTCTCTTGTCATAAGTGGGAAGCAGAATGGAGCAAGGCAACGTGGCAGGTATTTGTTAGGTCAGGTGTGACATGAGTTACAATGTGCACATTACCCAAAAAAATGGTGTTACAAGGCTGGCGTTGTGATAGTGCCTTCTCTTTAGTGCCATTTTGCCCAGCCTGAGCCCGAGGAACACCAGCAGCCCCACTACACTCCTGGTCTTGTACAGTTCCTGTTTCAAGTGGTGAGGAGATGGCATCCAGCCACGGGAGCTTGGGAGGGCCAAAGATGAAACAGCACACGGATCATGACAAACAGGAAAGGGATCCCACTGCTGGTGTCCTTTTGGAGCAGTCTCCCTTGGAGGAATGGAGCAGCCCTCCTGGCACATGAGACCAAGATCTCGAACATAGAAGAACCACGTATGCTAAGCCATAGGTGACCAGGAGCTAGAGATCCTTGTCTCCTCCCTTCATAACCCAAGTGCTGTTGACTCTTGTTTGAGGTGTAATTTCACTACAAGAGTCAGGGTTATGTGTTTGAGGCTTATCCAGAGTTCTTAGTCTCTCGAAAGAAAAGTCCTGAAGTGAGGGCACTTTTTGATTTTGTATCAGAATCTGTAGACTTTTAGGTGTACTTCATTCTTTATTTGAAAAGTAATAGCAGAACACACAGGAATATTCCAGAGAAGAGGCAATGACATTTTCTGTATAATTGATGGGTTGATCTAACTCTCTTTTGTATTCCTCCTCTCTCAAGATAAATTTAAATTTTTTCAAGTCTGTCACACTTCACAACAAACAAAATATCTGGTCAAACTATAGAAGGGAAATTAACATAGCCCTCTCAAACCCACTAATGTGATCCACTTTTTATATTTTGCCATGTGTTTCTTCCACACTGTCTGGGATAAATTTATAGCAAGCATTTAAAATCCCTGAAAAAGAGTCCCCAGACACATAGAAGTCTTTTCCATCATTGGTACTTTATAATAAAATTGATAATCTCTACCAAAACAAAAATTCCCTACCGAGAAGTGAAAGCCTCAAACCACTAATGGCTGCATCACTAAAACTGGTAGGATGTACATATTTTAGTGACATCTTCAGAGATCCAACATCATCAGCAACAATTGAGATAAAGTTGGTTTTTTGGGAGAAAACAAAATTATTTTAGGCACTCTCTATACTGTAAAGGCCAGTTTAAAACCAGCTGTAAAATTTCATGCACTTTTTTTTCCAAACTAGCCAACCCTTCAGATCATCAGGTGCATGGGACCAATTGTTGTCACTCTGAATAAATTTAGACTTAAAGAAGGAGTGGATTCCTCCCACCCATCTGCCTGTCTGTAGTATGTAGGATATCCGAGAAATGATCAAACTCATTCTAAACTTAAAATCCACAAACCTATCTTCAAAATATCATCTTTGAAACTGTATATGCTTGCATACCTGACTACCTAGTTTTTTGAATGTAATTTTCAATTTCTTACATTTTGAGAATCTTGTAAAACTATGTCTTAAAAAACAACACTAATAATGGGTGTGCTTTCCCTTCTGTCTCTATTTTAATTCTCCTAGGAGTCACTAAGTCCAGACTTCTTGCTTTCCATATGGTTGGCAGGAAATAGAGCATATTGATGGAAAGCCTCTCTATATAACCTGTCACCCTGAGGAAAGGGCACATCCTGGCAAATTAGTATTTCCTCCAAGTGATCCAAGAGAAGTCCATTCAGAATCTGCATGTGACCAAAAGAAGAGTGGGGAATATTCTGATTATTATGCTGCCATGAGAATGTGAAAAGCAACAAATACAGTATGTGTGTAAGCTTAGAAGGATTGTAGCCTTTGCTTTGCAGAAAAAACACACAATTCTTTACTTATTGAAAAAAAAAATGGAATGTAAGGAATATTGATGGCAGAAAATTTTTCTCCTTGATTTGGAGGGTGAAGTAAGATGACGATTAACAGTGACATGGAGATGTTTCTCAAATTTTAAGTTCAAAAACCTACTAAAGATTATCTGTTGTTAAATTAGATAATCTTTGCTCCAACAGGCACAGCCAGATTTCCTTGCCACTTGTGGATGTATTGGAGATGTTAAAAAAGTGATTGGATACATCTAATTTATTAACTGAAAATCCAGTAAGCTTGGGCTGCTATTGAGCATGAAAAGAAGGTTTCTGGATCAGAAGCCCCTGTATGGTAGAATTCTGCAGGCTAGGAAAGTATTGTGGGTTAATATCTCTACACATGCTTATGCTGTCCTATTATCCCACCTATGCCTCCATGATGGGACATTGCAAGAAACTGGCAACTGGGCTTTCATTTGGTAGCACTTTCTCCAGGTCTAACACAGTGCTCTCCATTCCCATGAAAGCATCAGTCAGATCTAATATTTCAAAATTCAACTGAACAAAACACCCCACCAGATTTGTCATTGTCTGAAGATACAAGTGAACAAAATGTCACTAGTGCTGAAAAAGAAAAGTATTGTTTAAAAGATGCCTAGATCATAGCAGCAGGTAAACCATGCTATATGAAAAGGTGAATTAATTTACTACTCTCAACCTCTCAAATTCCAGAAGAACCTGAAATAAGAAGTTCCCTGATTGACTCTAAATTTGGGCAGCTGTATGTCCCTGGGCCTGTGAGTAATGCATGCAGATTGAACATCTGAAAAAAAATAATTCTTTCCCCTCCCCCTTCTGCAGTCTGTTTCAGATCCTTGTTGGGAGGAAAGAACCCTTCCCCACCATTGGAGGGACTGTGTCTAAGAAAGGATGGGTGTGGGAATGCAGGAATTGCTTTATAGGTTTTAGCTATGGGTATAGTATAGTTTTAATTGTAACTTTAGTGTAGTTTTTAGCTATCCTAGGTAGGCCCCCTGTCCTGGAATTTGTTCTTATCAGAAGTTGATAAGAGTTTCCATGACAACCCGGGTCTCTGCCCAGAGACTGTCTCCCATTGGTCTCTCCCCAGGATGAATCCCTGCCCATCCTTTCCAATGTATCTTCTCCTCCTTTGTCCATCAATTGAGACCTTATCTCCAAGGTCCAGGACCTTCAGAGAAGATTTGGCCAGTGGTTGGCAGATCCCCAAGGGATCCCTCCCCAATTTACCTTGATTTGTCAATGCTTAGGTAATTCAGTTGGCATTTGTTACTTTGCTTTGTTTTATTGGTTCATGACTTGTATCCACCCCTTGAATTGCTTTGGATAAAAACCCCCTGCTGCCAGGTCCGGGGTCTCTCTAGAGGCATCGGGCTGAGGCGAGGGGTTCCCCTGTGACCCTCTGAATAAACCTCTGTTCCCCGATTGTCTCTGAGGGTCCCCTCTTTAAAACCATGGCCTTGACAGTGTAAGTTGAGGTGCTGCAGAGCCAAGAACTCACAAATCGTTTCTGTTGTGGTGTATCTCAGAGCTACCGGGTGGTCCAGCCGAACACCGGGCTGGCCAGAGAAAGATACGCACCCCAACAGATGGAAATGTGGTCAGGGCCATGAGACCAAAATTCATTCTTTGTTTGCTCAGGCTGAAAAATCAACCCAGAAGGAACATCTGGTTGATCTTGTTAAATCAGTTTTTCAAAACTAGTGAAGTTTCACACAACAACTGGCAAATAGGTAGGAAAATATAGAAAAACAAATTTTATGTCTACTATAAACCTTCACACAAAAGCGAAGTCAAGAGTAATGGGTTAACTTAGGGAGCATCTGAGTTAACCTCTTATTTTTTAAAATGCATCTAGGAAGATATCCATTAATTATTCTTTAAAACTGAATTTAGTCAGTTTTCTACAGGGAGCAGGGAGATGTACTTTGGATTTTTTTGCTTGTGTTTTCTCATATTCAGAGGTATGGCATCTTCAGCAAGGATGAAGTGAGTTGCTGTTTCTACTCCATCTCAGTTCTCATCTGTCACCAGATGTGCTCTTACTGACAAACTTTGTAGGTCTATTAGGCTGATTTTTATAAACATTTAGATTGCAGGGAAAGCATACTAAACTCTTTGTTCTGGAGGTAGTCAATGTTTGGGAAGATATTTTTCTGTTGATGTAGGAGTAGAGTGAAAGAGGGAACTAGAGCAAACACTTCTGATGTGCACCTGATGGAGCCAGCAGGTTTGGAACAGAGGAATAAAGATCTTCATTAAATGTGCAGGGACACACCAACACATAGCTCTTATTCGGTGAGTCACCTTTCAGAAACAAGCAAACAGCTGCAAGAAAAGGTTGAGTGCCAGTAACCTGATAAATCATGGAAGGGAATCCTGATTTTTGTTCAGGACTTTAACAGAAAATACTAAAGCCAGAGCTGAAACAAGGGTTGCACCTAATAAGAACATAAACATTTGCATCCAGTAAGGTTACAGTATATAATGCATTTTCTTAATTAGCAGGTGAAAGACTGTTGTTTGTTCTCTGAAACTTTCTCAGTCATTCAAAATGTTTCTTCAGTTCTCTTTTTCTGCTTTCAGAAACTAACCCTGTTCATATTGCTCAAAAACACTCAATGGAACAAGTACCACATCAATAAAAGACAAGCACTTTGCCCAGAATATCGTTCCAGTGCTTTTTGCTGTGTGCATTTCTCTAATTCAATGACCCACTTATAAATATCATAGTCAGAAATGGAGGGATGTAAAACCATACATTTAGATTAATCTATATGTAGCAAGGTGGACCTTAGGATTCTGATTCATGACTGAGTTCAAATGTGTAATGATATTGTAAACAATAAATAACCATTGACTTTTCTGAGTTTGCCAAGGGGAATCTTGTTTTTATTTAGTCAGGATATGTTTTGCAATTGCAAACAATTATTCTAGGACAGGCAAAGTGCTTCTTCTCCCTTAAGAACAAGAAGGCTGCAGGCTAATATATCCCTCTCTTGAGAGACTCTTCCTCACTGCCTGTTGCTGAGTATACTTAAGAATAGGTAGAGAGAGGAAAAGAGGGACAGGAGCCTGGTGTGTGACTAAACCCTAAATGTCTCCCAAGAAATTGGTTTTATGTGTCATGGCAAACAGCAGTTTTGCTGTTAATTTGGTTCTTTCTATAGCTTTTGAGCAGAGTTGTGTGGAGGGAGGTAAAGCCTTTCCACAAATAATTTTGTTACTGTAGCGTTTGGTTCTGATCGCCATAGAATGAAAAATAAATGGGCTAAAATTATTTTTTGACAACAAGGGAATTTTGAACCCATGACAGACTGGTGGACTTTGGTAGGCTTTTGATGCCAAGGAGCTGCAAGGCTGGGAGGAGTGAGAAGAGATAAGCTTGACAGGAAATTGTAAACATGTTTTTGACAGAAACGTACAGGCTTTGAACCCCACCCCATGTCTATTCCAGACCGATGAAACTGAAGGGCTTCTGCAGAACTTTTGTAATTACAGAGGTTGTTAATGCTGACTAAATGGGGCATCTTTAGAATCAGCAGAAGTTATGAGATAACAGAAACACAAATAAAGATTTTGAATCTACTTTTTGTAGCTATATAATCAAATTATTTTGCTTATAGGTCACTGTGCAACAAAAAGTAGATTCTTTTTAGAATAATCTGATAAAATACTAGTAACTGCTTAGCTAAATTTTTGATCACTGATCTTTCATCAGATATGGATCTAGTTGTATTTCCCTTCCCACCCCTCTCCCTGAGCCCACAGGCTGTATCCCATTATGTCACGTCATGCTGGGTTACCTCCTGCTTTAGCAACACATGCTATGATGTGACACCCTATAATTCACAGAGACAGGAACAAAGTACTCTAAACAGTAGAGTGATTGTGCTGCTGTAATATCTAGGACATTTGCAGAGTGCTAGATGATGGCACTGGTTTTTAGCTTCCTGAATAAAAGTTGGATATCTCAGCAGATATGCAATACTCAATGGGCTCAAATGTGATGGTAATCAGTACCGTAAAGAACCTGGGGCCTGGAGTCTCAGCAAACCATGGAGCAGCTCAGCCTCCTCCAGTGAGTGTCACTGCAACTTCTACATGTGGCTTCAAGGAGGAAGGGAAAAGTAGAGCAGAAATTATATTCAACCCATGATATCAACCCAACTCCTCCTTCTTAGAGGAGTTGTTATTTGGAAATAACAACTTGATGAACAGCATGTTGATGACTGAGCTGTTTGTGCTTCTGTGGAGGTTGACATATGAAACATGCTCATTCTGTAGACTCAGAATAGTGATTATTCATTCCTTTTCTTGTGGTCAGGCTACTCTACACTGTCCTGAGTAATAATCCTAAACCAACATCTGTTCCACAAGACTTGCAACCTGAGATTTAGATAGCATGCAATGAATTAATAAAGGGGCACTTACTGAAGTACAAAGACAAACTAACAAGTTAGAGCAGTTTTAATACCCAATAGTTCTCACCAGCTCAATCCTGCTAAAAAATGCTATCTTGTAGACTTCGTTGTTTCCAATACTCACCTTTACACAGTATATGGAAATCGGAGATTTTATTTTGCATAAGAGGTTTGTGTGACAGTCTAATTTGTCTGTAAGGAGCAGGAGTAGGTCCTAGGAAAGAATTATTGTCTGTTGTTATGTTTCAGCCATGTCCGGCTTCTTCCCTCTTGTGTAAAAACCAGTGGATTTGCATTCAGCTAACTTGGAAACAACTTCTCCTCAGATGTCCATACTACAAAGAGCAGATGGTCAGAACAGAGGAAGGGGGTCACTGATGAGGTTTCAGAAAAGTGGATAAAAGATTAATTAAAAATTAAGCAGAAAACACTGCACTGGCCTACAATGAGACTGTCTGGCAGATCACTACCTTCCAAACAGTGATTTAGTGAAATCACATCATCTGGGTTCAGTTCTTGATGCTCATGCACACTTTAGGTTCATTTGCCTCGTGTCCTCATCTGAAAAATGAATACAATTAAAAAACTTGTGATTCTTTGTAATTTATGGTTCTGAGGTTTATTATAAGGACTGAAATCTTGTCCTATGCCAGGACAATCCAGCCTCACACAACCACTGAGCTGATTATTGCTGCTTTACTCTAACAGCAATAGTTGCCCTTAATGTCAAGTAACATAAGGAGAGACACGGAGAGTTGATTGTGGTTCCAACTGTTCTGCCTCGGGCAGATAGAAAACATTAGTCTCTTTGATCAGGTAGATGTGTAAAACCAGTGTATCCACCCCTCAGGTTAATATTTTTTCACAAATGTTGTTTAATCAGGAAGAGGTTACATTCCATGCTCCAACTGTAGGTCAGTACCCAGCTACATAGAAAAGTAGCCAGGCTTTGTGAAAAACAAGGACCAGGAAAGGACCTACTGCATTTACATTGGCATTTGTCACTTTATATGAGATAATAGTATTACTGGATTAAACATATAACTTTCGTGGAGCAAGCTTTTGCACTGTGTCCTGGACAAGTGGTCAAGTATAATGGATTTTAAAGCTTGGCATGTGTCATCGGAGTTCAGAGAAATTTATAGAATGTATGTAGGGTTAGAAATCTTGAGTCCAAGTGAGACTAGTCAAATCCCATGGTCATGGCTGCACTACAAGGCATATCTTCCTCCTACTCCATCCACACCTGCATCTGGTTTTGCTTAATTGTGTATGAGTTTAAGATCTCTTTCAGAGAGGTGAGTCCATTTATTGATTGCAGTGGAAGGTTGCTTTTCCAACACAATGTAAGGATGAAATTCTCTGAAGTAAAAATAAAACATTCACAGTTTTAACAGGCAACTTTCATTTAATTATTTGGACAAAATCCGAGTCAGAATTCATAAGTACAGAGAAACCAAGTATCACTACCAACGTATTTCAGATTTTGAGGTGTTTGATTCTTTTAAGAAGTAATCAACATTTTTTGCGCTAGCCAACTACTCTATAGAAATTATAGCTTAGTGAAAAATTCACTTTTCCTTTAAAAATTCTCAGTCAGACACTTCAGTAAATCCATAACATGACAAAGCCTATAATGTCTGCAAATGCAATTTTCTTTCTTATAAACTGTTAAGGTCAGCAGTAACTGCTACCTTGAATAATGGCCATATAGATCCTAAACAGCGTAAATTCTTATAATTAAAATTCTTCAGATTTTTAAAGACAGCAGAAAAATGTCATCCAATATTACTGCTTTTTTGTTGGTCCAATATTTTACATACACTGTAAAATAAAGAAACAAAAATTCAAAGAAAACAATTTAATTTCCTTGAAAATTCGGTTAAAAAGAAGAAAGGTAAATAATTTAAATAGGTATTTTTTAAAGTCCTGCTGTTACCAGATATTTCAAAATACAGTAGAGGATTTCAAAACATTATTATTTAATATGAATATGTACTTTTTCATTAGGATCTACTTTGATGAGCTAGAAAAGAGAAGAATAATGGAAGATAAACTGAAGTTCCTGTTTAAGGAACGAGAATTATAAAAAGAAAACAGACAAATAAAATAATCTGCCAACTTCAAAAGCATTTCAAAGCATGAAATTCCTTTAGCTTGAGACATAATTCAATGACTAATGTTTAAGGATACAGATAGAGCTTTGAAATCTTGAGAAAATGGGAAAAAATGAGTTGTCTTTTTCTGTGACTAATGAAAATATGTCCACAAAGGGTTTCTAATTGTGATATCCCAGATGTTTGGGAGGAATGAACATGTCACATCTAGAAAACTTCTTAGCTTTCATTTACTTTTTTTTTCTCTGGGTGTACATGAAGAAAAAAAACAAAACCACATTTTCAAAGGCCAGTTTTCTCAATAGCTCAGAAGTCTATTTAGAAATGAAGAAAAAAAAAGTCCCTTGCTCTCTCAAAAGGGGAAGAGGCACCCATGCTGCATAACTCTTCTGTTTCACTCAGTTTGTCTGCACTCTGAATTTTGGTTCAGTTATGAGGGCTGCCCTGAGCTGTGTATTTGTTGATATTTACTAGTGTTGACTTTGTAATTTCACTATAAAGAGAAATCAGCTAGTGCCAGAAGACTAAGGAATCATGCAGTCAGTGTCGCATAGTGCTTTCATCCCATGTAAGCTGTCTCTCATTCCCCTCTTGAAGCAGGGAGAATGCTAAAATGATTAGTCTACACTATTTGTGTAAAGTTGAATGAGGTCAATCTCCTGTGCTACGAATTTACAAGACTAAAGCTCACATGATTGCCAGTGTTCAGCCCTTGCCAGATATTAATTTTTCATAGCTCCTTGAAATTGCACAAGTTGAAGGCTCTTCCTTGGTCTGTGACCTCCTATGTTCTTATTTCCTGTTAGGTGCTGAAATTAGCAAGAAAATATTGATAACAGAAAATCTGCTGGTGCCTCAGGTTTCTTTGCATGAGGCTAGGATGTTATCGGTCCTCTTCTAGGAGTCCCGCTGGAGGTTTAAAAGTCTGTTGTTATAGGCCTACTTGTGGCAAGGCACGAGTATAAAAAGAGTTGAAATCTTACTTGTAAATATAAGCCTCTTCTCATGGATGCCAAGAAAAGACAGAATATTTTATGAGGGATGCTATGGATTGCAATAATTTCTTACAGACATATGTACTCACTTCCATGTACAGCATCCTGTATGCACCTAAATGCATGCATGCATTTAGGTAATACTGTTTCTTTAAAATAAGAATAAAGCCTGAAAAAGGAACTCTGTAGCTTAGTGTGTTTTCTGAACAAACACAGAAAGGCAGCAGGGAGGTAAATCATTCTTGCATGCTGAAGGGAAGTGTGGCATTACTTATGAATGACTGCATGCATGGCTGCCTGACTCAATGAATGAATCAGCCAGAATAAGACTGTGCAGCTCGAATGAGCACAGAAACTGCTCTGATTTTCATTTACAAAGCTTAATCATAAATATTGTATATTCTGCAAGGCAAGGAAGGAAGCACAGTCAGACCTGGTTAATGTATTTTATTTCCAGGGGTGGATACATTGGGTCACTGTGGTAATCGGCCCTCTGAGATCACCTGTGGGCATACAGTCCCTGAAGTTCCAGCGGTGCAAACATTTCAAGCCAGGATGGGATTCAGTGACCTGATGGGTTGCATCACATACACATTCATTAAAAACAGCAATGCCACTGGGGAAAAATTATACCATGAACTATCAGTTATGCTATAGACTTGAAAAACCCAGGCATATTTGCTAAAAATTTAAATATTTCCATGCTGGTTTCCATTATTAAGTAAAAATAAACAGAGCCTTACAGGCTAACATTAATAAAGTTTACAGTGTGGCAAATGCCCCATGTTAGACCATCTAAAATGTCACCAGTGTATGACATTTTTGAGTTTTGAAAGATTTTGTAGGAAAGAGATTTGAAATTGTGAAATATCGTCTACACTTAAGGGACAGTGTCTGTCCTATGACTATTTTAACTCCATAAGTTACATATTGTAGAATCAAAAATCTCACAATTTTTTTTTGGTTTAAAAAAAGAAATTAAAAAGCCAGCACCACATTTTGCCCTCTTTAGACCTCTGCTTCAAAAGCAGGCTACTGATTAACAAAGTAACAAAGATTACTATCGTAATCATTCTATTTCTCCAGTAAAAATAAACTTCCATTAATAACAATTCCAGAATTCCAGTCAAATGCTTTTATTATTTTAGAAGTACCAAAACATCTTAGGACTTCAAGTCCAATTGCAAGCTCTCTGACTAGAAATTGATTTGTACTGATAGTGAGGTGTAGAACAGGGCAACTGTGCCCTGCCCTGCTTGCTGACCTGGGGGACTGAATGAAGAGACACAAAATGTAGGAAACTGAGATTAAGTACCCTGAAAAGTCTTAGGAAAATTGTTATGATAAGTTAACCTGCAATGTTACCCACGTCTAAAAACTACTCTAAGTCTTTTCTCCTCTGGAGTTAGAAATCCGTAAAAATGCAAATTATGCAGATACCCAGAACAGGAGCCTATGCACAGCCAGGTTTCTGATTGCCCCTTAGGCTAAGGTTAGATCGATGGGGAGTAGTAGGAAATGCAGGTCTGCACCAGGAGGCAAATTTCACCTTCTCTCCCCTGTGAACCAGTATGGTAGAATAAACAGCAGCTTCTTCACAGTTGCTCCCAACTGTAAGTGTGGAGATGTTTCTGGCCTTAGCTATTTTAGAAACTGAGTTTCCAGGTAAAATCTTGAATGGATTTTGAATGCACATTTTTGTATTTGCTGTTTTTCCTTTGACTTTCTCTGGCAGATCATAGATTACAGTACCAGTGTGTACAAACAATAATACAGGAATCAGTGTTTATACTTTCTGTTTTGTTTCACTCCCTCAGTTCAAAATCTTGGATCTGTTTTGCAGTGACTGTACCTCAGCAAAGAGCCCTTTCAGTGAAGAAGCCAGTCCTTTTAAAAAATGTTCACTTCTAAATAACTGAATGGAGTGAGTCATGTAGCAGGAAAAAGTTAAGAATCACAAACACTGACTCGGGTAATATGTTGCTTCTATTAGTAGAAATCTCTTTATGACCTTAAGACTTCCGTAGCAGCATAAATATTTTAAATGGTTGAAGCAATTCAAATAATCTTAGTTAGCTCAGGCATTAAAAATGCAGCAGCGAAGGAAGGGAAGCTTGCTGACAGCATTCAGGTTTAGATTTATAGTGGCAGTCATGACTGTGTCACTGCATGGTCATAAATTTCCAGGTGGATTTACAGCACAGCAGTCATGTGGCAGACAAAATGCAGAGAACCAAAGCTGGGACCTCCAGAACCAAAATCATAACCCACTGTTTGAATTGTAGTGCTGAAAATATTTGGAATGAATCTTGCCAGGAGTTAGTGCAGCACCCAGATATTCCTCAAAGAAAGAGTTGCTAAAAATATTATAAATTATGCAGATTTAGTGTTTATGAGTGTGCTAGTCACTCTTTGGTAAGTACTCAATTTCAAAGTAGAGGGTAGAGAAATTTGGACTGTATCTGAAATGCTGAATAAAATAGGATTGTTCTGGTGGAGTTTCTGGGAGTGGGGAGAGGCAAATGACTGCAAAATAATATCAAAGAAAAAAAAATTGCTTTATTTGGGGGCTTTTTGAGTTGAAAAAGTAAAATAACATAGGGACTGGCCTGAAGGCTATCAGAGAGGTGTTTTTGTAAGATGCAGTTTGAGAGATATGTTGCACACAGGCATAGGAATCAGAAAGAGTTGAGACTTTTAAGTAATGAATTTTAAAATACAAAAATAAACATGGCCCTCCTGAAGATCATGCAAGCTTTCTCCCAGACTGCTTTGCTTTCCTTTCTGTTTTGATATATTTATTTTTGATCTTATTTGAATTTGATGCTTTGAGGGTAAGAGCATGTAAGAGATGTCATTATTATAGATAACTGAGTAACAAACAGTGTTAAGAGCGAGTTTATTTGCAGGCTGTTTGTTGAAAAAAACACTTCAGGTCCAGATCAAGTGTGGATTTGCCAATGAGCTAGACCTTGCTGCTCTGGATAGTTTTATGTCTTGGCTCAAGCACAGGCTTGGACATGGCCTCTCAGAGGAAGGTGGAAAGACACGTTTTGACTGTTGTGTTCCACGCCTTTGCGATTTGTTTGCCATGACTTAGTGAGAAATGCCATTTTGTAACTCTTGTTGTGATGGCCATGGCCCTTGGACTCACATCATGGTCAATATTTGTTGAATGAAAGTCATTCACTGAAGTCTTATGGGTAGAATATTCCACAAAGATCTTGCACAAGCAGTATTGGCAGATTAGAATACACTTTCATGAAGAAAAGTACATTTTACTCAATACATGCTAGTCTGTCTCAGTCTGATTTTTTTCCCACAGAGAAAAGACACTTGAGCAAATGAAGAAGGTGCTGTAACTCACTCTCACTGCAGACAGACACCAAAGTTATTACTCTTTGTTTACTCTAGTTTTCTGAATATTTAGAAGACTATTTGAATAATCCATCCATTCATCATTTTCTTCAAGCTATTTCTATGTAGATGCTTGCTAGAGTCACTTTGAAACATTTTATTTTCCAAGGGAAAAACTGCCATTGTCTTTAATCTTTCTCATATACTAGCTTAATTAAATCCGATTGTTTTTCTTTTGGTTGATACTACCTGATTTCCAATAGGACTGTTACTGTCTAGATAATTTCAGTCACATTCCCAGTCAATGTCGTTGCTAGACTCAGGGCTGTCCAGAATAGACCCTAAGACATGGCTGTTCCTTTTCTTTCACACACAGTATGACCTGAACTTTATGTAGGCCTGTTCACATGAAAAAATAGTTGGCAAGGTGAATCAGGGTGGAAATATCTGGCACTAAAGCTTAACTGAAAGACATATCAGATTAATTCTCCAAAGATAAATGAACAATGTTATCATTTTATTAAGACAAATACTACTTTGGTCTATAGAATAAACAAACTTCCTCTCAGTCATGTCATATGATATTCATGCTGAAATTCACTTGAAGAAGAGTGCATTCATTTCATAATAAATAACTGGTGGTTATACAACACCTTTGACCACAAGGCCTTCCAAAGGCTATGTTGTGTTCCCTTCACAGTTACAAAAATACTCTCCCTGAAATCCAGAAAAGAGTGAAACTTAAGTTCAATAGTGTGAGAAGACTGAAAACAGATGATAGGTTTTTCACAAATGAAAGGCTAGATTAATCTGAGATGCTATTTTTTGCCCATTATTTGCTTGAAAAAAACACTCTTGGTATGTCACACCACATAATTGACCAACAATCACAGAAAAATTTGTTATTGTTTTAAAATTCAGGAGCTTCTGTCCTCCAGATCTTTGTTCATGAACTTCCTTTCCTGTGAAACTTCATGAAAAAACCCAACAGTTTTAATCAACTCTTTTTTAAAATTTCTTTTTCCTGGGGACAAAAAAGAAAACAAGCAAAAGCAGGGAGAAATGCAGCACTTATCTGCTTTGCAATTGCAGAAATTCACTTCCGCATATTGAAAAGGGTTTGAAGCTTAGGGAACTCTTGAACTGACTCTGTTTCTCAGAATCTGCAGAACAAGTTTGATCTTCTGCTTATTGAATTTATTGTTTGGACCAATAGAAGCATATTCATGGAAAACATAAGTAAATAATTGAATTCTTATGGTAGCTACCATGAATAGTCATTCATCTGAAACTTCATCTGGGAAGTATGTTCATTATTCATTATTTCAGCATTGCCATTGCACAACCAGATAGCACAAAGTAAACCATATTGCCTAAATGACATGTTGCTTCCCACTTACAGCACACAGTGAGTAATCCTGAAGTGCTCTCCTGGCAGATTATCTGCAGAGAGGGATATGTCCATCTAAATCAAGCAGTAAACCTCCAGAATTACAGGCAGACAGAGAGTTTACCTGAATGACTGGCAAACAGGAAAAAACCTTAATAACCACTGAAGGAATTTTTTGTATTACATTATGTGACATTACTTCTTCTTTCATCTGCATGTCTTTACCTAAATGTGAGCAAACTTAGCCCACATTCCCCATAAAACAGTTATCTTTTTGAAGCATGAAAGTCATTAGGCTAATACAGGTCAAACAGCTCTGTAACAGTGTATGGATAGAGCTGAACCAAACAGCATTTTTAAAGACTTTGAACTTACCATGTTTGAAATCTTTCAAGGTGTGTTTAGAAAGCTGTAGACACCATTAAAATCTGTATATTTGTGTACTTGTGGAGGTTAGAGGTTGGACAATACTGCATTCTGCTTGCTAACACCAAGTTCAGTATGAATTTCCTATACAAAGTGGCTTTTTCATATACATGTAATGGGTTGTCATACCTCAGCCGTGCTTTTTACCACTTTAGTCTTCTTACACTTCATCATTTACACTTCGGCAAAATATGATGGAAATATCTGCTCTTTACATCCTAACAGTTCCATATAGTATATCTGCTCAGAAAAATGAAGACTTAAGGCCTAGTCTCAGAGATGTGTTCCACATATAAGCATGCATAGGTCTTTAGGAACTTGAAGTGCAGAGGCATTCACAATCCTGGCAGATTCAGCCTGTGCCTTAACACATGTAATCCAAAATTCTACCTTCTAGTTGAAGAGATTTCTAAAAATGTGTATTCCTTTTTCTGGTGCCAATATTTTACAAACATCTCTTTTCTTGCTTTTTTCAACAGTATCCTTTCCATTTTGGTTTGCAAATCTGTAGTAGCAGTATTTCTGGAGAAAAAAATAAACTGCTTTATTCGCATAATTTAAATCTGAAGGGAGCTGTTGATGTTGGTGCTTATTTCAGGCATATCTGCAGAGGCAAACCTCCCTACTAGACATGTATAATCTTTTCTACAACAGATTTTTGCTGTAATGCTCAGACACATTTCCTTCCTCTTTCCACATCCTCACCTCCTTCTTTTTACTTCCTCGTCCCTTAAATAATTAACAGGAAGAGGTTTGTCCTTTTAGAGGTCCCTATCACTGATACTTTCCTATAAGAAGGTCTTAGAAATGGACCTTTCTTAAAACACACTGATAGCACTTGAATTCATTATATTTTTGGGGAAGTTTTAATGTAGCAACTGCAGAAGTCACAGACACCTGAGTAAATGACATTTCTCACAGATGAGCTTGTCTCCTGAAGTAGCCCTGCTTTGTTGGACTGCCAATGTTCTTGTGGCCATCTCAGGAAAAAAAAAATAGTTTGCCTTCTCTTTTAGGTCTTGAGACTTTTTATATCTAGAATCTCATTAAATTAGCCTTAGTTTTTCTTTCCAAAAATGGAGCTTGTTCGGGACTTTGAAGTCTTGACTGTCATTTAATTGATGGAAAACTTGCACTTTACTTCAATGGCCTTTGATTTATTCCCCATTTCTCTTCAATTCCTGTGCTATTCGAGATGGCAAATTTTAGCTTTTTAATTTTTTTTAAAATTTTATTTATTTTTTCCTCTTTTTTTGTGGATAAGGCTTTGTTTTTATGCCAATCATCTCACCATAATGAATCTCCATCCCTCCCACTGAAAAAAAAAAAAAAAAAAAAAAAAAAAAAAAAAAAAAAAAAAGCCAGCCTAGATTTGTGACCAGTCATTCAAAATCGATACCAGATTTTACTTTACATTTAACATGTGGACTTTGGGGCATTGAGTCTGGGGGAGGAGGTGTGACAAACAGTGTTTAAAAACAGGTGGGTTTGTGTTTTCGCTGAGACATATGTTGTTATTCACCCAAGGAGTAAGGGAAAGCAGCAAAGGAGGGGAAGTTCAGCCCATATGGGAGGGTAAGAGGAAAATGGGAGAATTGAAATAAATTTAGTCAGTAGCATTGTATGGCAGTTTACAACCTGAATGCAAAGAACACAGCAAGCATTCAGTTACTTGATTTGGCTGAGAGTCAGTAAAAGGGATGTTACTTAGAGTTTTGCAGAACTTGGCAACAGAACAACTAACATGTGAGTGATGTTGCAAGGGAGGATAAAGTACTAGGACAAAGATTTCATACAGATAATATTTGTCTCAAGACTTGAAAGATTTGGATATCTCCAACAGAAACATGAAGACACTAACAGGAAAGATCAAACACACTCGGTGAATTTTTATTACTCTATAAACATTAGGAAAGGTCTTTGGCCAGCTGTGCTGCTCATCTCTTTGGTAGATGAGAAGTAAAAAACCAAAATCTAAATTTTTTTAATCTTGAAAAATTCTACCTTAAAGAACTCTCTGAAATCTAGTATCTACACTATTTTTTTTTTTCAGTTTCCAGCTGTTGCAGATCATTTACCACATCCTTAAACACTGCTGCAGACTCATTGCTGCCTGACCCTGATTTCCCATTGAGCTGTGACTAAACTGCTCCCCCCGAGTCCTTCTTCCAGCAGCTCAAGTGGACACATGTACTCACTGGGGCTCTATAATTTTAGTGAAATCAGTTTGGTGTAGTATTAACCTCCAGAAGTTAGGATTTTGGTATGAGAGGTCCTCATGGGACCTTTATGTCTTCTACCTCCCCAATACAACAAACCGATAAAGACTGGATATAGCCATGGTTTAGTTGATAAGGTGGTGTTAGGTTGGACTTGATGATCTCAGAGGTATTTTCCAATCTAGTTAATTCTGTGATTCTGATACATTATCCATGCCTCTGTAATGAAACCACTGCATTCTTCTTACTGCTTAAGGAAAATACAATCAGGCTTCAACTGCACTTTGGCTAAATCAATTTCCTCACAGCTCAAATCCCCATCTGGAAAATGAGGTTTACTCCCTTCCTCTTACACATTGATAACCCTGTCAATTTGTGTAGTAAGTGTTTAATTTTTACATGCTGTCTGTAGACAACATGATGGTGCCCTGTTCCACACAAGTGAGGGCAGATGGAACTTCTGGCAAAGAGAAAGTGTCAATAATAATAATAATAATAATAATAATAATAATCTCATTTTCAAAGCAAAACACCATTCTAACACTGAAAAAGACCTAAACACACTTGCAGAGTCTACCAAAGGCAAGTATTATATGTTTGGATTTTGCAAGCTGCTGGAGGCAGGGGATAAGAAACAACACTGTGTTTTTTGTAAGAAATCTTGAAATTTATGTAAATTTCAGCATTTTCAGCAGCTGTCTGTAATGATCCTGATGTGTTCAGTTATGGTAAATGTGGTGGAGTGTTGCATGTGCCAGATTGGCAGTGACATCATGGAGAGGTATGGTGCAGTGCCTGCCACTATTTCCTCAGATTCTTCTTGTCTGAGCCTGACTTTGTTTGCAGCAACTCCTACTCATTTTCCTCCCATAGGAAGCAAGAAGAGGGGAATAACTTCTTAAATAAAGTGTTTTGTAAACAATAATTGCCTTCAATTTAGAGTTATGAGACTTTAAAAAGAGGCTTGGGGCATCATGTTGCCCATATTATGAAAGGTAATATAGAACTAAAATGTCTTAATAGTCTAAAGAACAGTTTGAAAACCAGAAAGATATGATCCAGAAAAATCTTTTTCAAGTATTGGCACTTCATTCCTCTACACTTGCATGCCAGGTACATGTTTTGCTTGTACATGAGCACCCCAGAGCAGTGCCATACTTTCATGGGTAATTTATTAAGGGTTTTCTAAGTTACACGCTGGCATTTTTTGAGATGTTTTGTTCATGATTCCCTGAGTTTTGCATGAGGTGAAATCAGGTGTAGCACAGAGAGATTGGCCACATGGGATGGATGCTCTGAAGTCTGCTTTCATTTAGGAACAAAAGACAGGCTGAAGTTAGGAGGGAGGAAATACATACGGCATCTGTGCCAAATATCTAACATATAACATTAACACTGGCAAAAGAGGAAAGGCAGTTTAAATGTGGGGAGGCATCTCTAGGGAAAAGGCACATTAAAAAGAATAAGAGGAACCCCAGATGAGTCTGGTTTTGATTTGAAGGCCCATAGCATAGCAGCCTGCTGAGAGGAACTGAAAGAGTCTCTTTTGTAACAACAGCAGCTTTGAGTGTTGCACAACGAACTGAGAAGCATCCTGGGACATCCACGAGACTTCTGTGGATAAATATAGAGGAGGTGCAGGCAGCCGTTGAACTGCTCACGGCATATGGACACAATGAAAGATTTTGGTGCTTAGGCTATTAACCTGGTGATAATAACTATTTTCTGGGATCTGGGAATTTGTGATGGTGGTGGGGACAGGGGACTACTTCTTTGATGCAGGGTTTTATACTAACAACAACTCTTCTTCATCTCATTACCCCACAGGCCCAGGTAACTGAAGGGACTTGAGGCTGGATGTGCAGGTACAAGGCCTGTGTAGGGATATTTCTTGCTCTGGGAACTCCTTTCTGTTAAGAAGGTAGAAGTGAAACTTTCCTTAAAATTATTCCATTTTATGCCTGTAAGTCATTTGCATTAGGAAAAATAGAATAAGAAAGAAGAAAACTCAGCCAATTTGAAAGGAAAAATCCATGTACACACACATACACAGAGTTAAAAATATTTGCTTTGGTAAGTAGTTGTACAGTTGTACAAAAGTATCTACATTGCCTTAACAATGAATAGTAGTCCCTATGTCCCTCAGTAGCTGGATGTTTTGAATGAGGGTCATGATATTAGTATTTCTGGTCTTAATTGGGCTTTATTCAGCTTAGGGAGTAAAATTACAAGGCCAAATTCTGCCCTCATTCAATTTAATGAAGCCTTACTGAATATGTTGAGAGGTACCTCAGCCTAACGGGGAAATTAGTGTCACTGATGCCCCACTGTACTGATTCCATATATCATCATCTAAGACAGGCTTATTCTGCTGTATTTCATGGACAACAAACACGTTGCAAGGATTCCTGCTAGGGATTACCTCCTGCATTCCCAAGGGTCTTCCAAGGTTCACAACCCAGGGAGAATTTCGAGATGACTTTACTGAATGGTTTTTCCAATGGTTCTCATGGAGACATGTGGGTTGGTGTCTACGTAGAGAGTGCAGCGAGCAGGCATTACAGTCCGTTACAATTAGGACTATCTTGGCAGAGAAGTTTTCTATCCTAAAGCTTGAGAAGTGATGCAAATGATTATTTTACTGTAAATCTCCTGGAATACTATAATTTGAGGCTTGTGAGAGGTGGCAGGAAGTTATTTATGCTCGTTTGTGACAATGAGGGACTGTTGATGTCAGTGGGAGCAGAACAAAATTCAGAAATATTGAAAGTTGTTGGGCAGCACAATCTTGGAGTATTGAGCCCACAAAGCTCATTGATTAGATTTAATTCATATAGAAACAGAAAAAATTACTGCATATTTTCTATTTTGAGACAAAAAGAATGCTCTATAACCTTTCAGGCTGTGTCTAATTGGCCTCAGGGCTGATTACTAGTCCTGGGGCAGTCACACGTCCTGGCTCATGTCCTGCTCCTTCTATAGCAGCATTGTCTTGAAGAAAAACTGGCAGCAGAGAGCAAATAATAAAAGAGTCTGGACAATCAGAGCTCCAGTGTTCAAGCATCTTCCCAGGCTTTCTGTTACTTGGCACTGAAGACATATCCTCAAAGTTCATTGCAGAACTCTTTTCTGTAGTTATATGAAAATAATCATTTGTTATAAAGAGTTGCTAAAAGAAATGGACAGGCTTATTAGAGTAAATCTCTTTCAATGAATATGCGGTAAGAGGAGTGAGGGGGGGCAAACATTTTGTTATTTAGGGATTGAGAGAAAAATACTTTCAAACTTTTGCTTAACAAGATTTTAAGGTCTTCTAGCTCCTCTATTCTATTGACTCAGACCAAGTGCACATAACCTATGAAAGTTTCAACAGAGTCTACATGAAATAGCTTGTGGTGTTATGGACTGGTGCCCATCTCCTAGGGTCCCGAGGCACAATCAAAAATCTATTGCTCACATGGAAATATTCCAAAGCACAAATGGCTTTGCAATCCAAGGACCCTAAAAAGTGTTTATTGAGGAATGATAACTGAGCAGCTTGTAATGCTGATGTCTATGTATATCCCTAGTGCCTATCTCAAGAGCTCTGTTCTATATCCGACTGAGCATATGAAGCCAGGTAGTTAAATTGGAAATTGTCACTCATACGCTTTGTAAAATTGGCATAGGAGCAGAGTGAAGAAGAAAAACAGACATATGAACACTGTGCACATTTCCTTTTCACAGAGAGAATTTTGCGTATGAATTACAAGCAGAGTGTAGTGAGTGAACCATGGAGATAAGAAACATGGTCTAGTTGCATAAACATCAGAGGCTTCCCTTAATTAAGTGCTCTGGAACACTGGGGTTATTTAAAAGAAATTAAGAACATGAAAGAGCTATCCTATACTTAAATCAGCTCTACCCCGATGAAAAGACAATTCATTAAAAATAAATTCTTTTCTGTAGCCTTTTTCTCCTGCTCCAGAGGAAAAAAAAGTCAAGCAAGTTGCGGCTTGACTTTTAGAAGGCTTGTTGTCAAGCATACTATTTATTGTAAGTATAGATATTTTTCATTTCTGCACAAAGTTATAGATGCACTTTTATGAAATGGAACTTTCCATCTTTCCTCATCATAAAACCCCTTTACTTTGGTATAAATTATCTTCTTGCTTATATAATGTACTAAAACCTTAATACCAGGCAGCTTTCTGAAGTAATTAGGTAGTACTTAATCACTTTGTCAACTCTCTTCTTACCCACAGACAACCACAGTACTTAAATTCATTATCTAAAGCGGGCATGCTGCTACTGAGATCTTTCTATCTTTACTTCAGAGCAGTTTTAATTTCCTCTTAAGAATCATTCCTCACCTAACCTGGAAAAAATAACTGCATTGATGATGGGCTATTATTACTTATTGATTACTAATTAATGAGTAATTATTCATGACAAAACTGATTTGACTTAATCACATCTAATGATTCGATGAACTGTATACACAAACTTGTGGTTTCTAAGAGGAGCAGCAGAAGAACTGGGTAACATTTGTGGCACAGTCTGAGCCACCACAGATTCTGCACGTGTAGCACCAAATCAAGCCCCTAGTGCCAAGCCCCTTGCTTTGGAACTCCAGTAACAGAAGCGTTTCTTTGTGACTATAGAGCTTATGACAGCATCAGTCCTTGAATTCCTTCCTGGGAAGTTTTTCTTCTCATTACTCTTCAACAAAAGACAAAAAGTGGTGAAAAATGTAGTAAAGTTTTTTAAGCTCCATATATATAAAGGCATGATTTGAAATGTTAAATTTGTCAATTATTTTGAGGGTTTGTAGCTCTAAGACAGTAAACAATTTGACAGACTGGGATGGAATTAGTTTTGGAAGCCATATAAAAAAGTAAAATGAAGACTCAGTACAGGAAGATCACTCAATCACAGAATACGTTGAGCAGGATGGGACACTCAAGGATCCTTGAGTCCAACTCCTGGTCTCGCACAGAAAGATCTAAGAGTCACACCACGTGCCTGAGATCATTGTGCAAACACTTCTTGAACTTAGTCAGTCTTGGTGCTGTGACCACTCCCCCAGGGAGGCTGTTCCAGTGCCCAACCACCCTCTGGGTGAAGAACCTTTGCATAATATCCTAACTAAACTGTCCCTGACACAGCTTCAGGCCATTCCCTCGGTCCTGTCACTGGTCACCACAGAGAAAAGATCAGTGCCTCCTCCTCGTCCCCTCATAAAAAAGTTGTAACCCCAATGAAGTGTCCCCTCAGTCTTCTCCAGGCTGAACAGACAGAGTGACTTCAGCTGCTTCTCATACAGCTCAAGGCCCTTCACTGTCTTAATTGCCCTCCTTTGGATGCTCTCTGATATTTTAATATCTTTCTTACGTTGTGGCACCCAAAACTTCTTGCAATATGAGGCTGCACCAGTGCGGAGGAGAGAGGGACAAGATCTTTTAAAACATGTTGGTGTTATTAATTTTGCCTCTGAATATTTTTTACCCCCTTTGAGGCCAAAATATTTGGTATGCCTTTGAAAATTGAAGAGATGGTGCTGTGAAATAGCATTAGTAATGTATTTTGGGAAAGTCAGTAGAGTAACTTTTCAGGAGCAAAGGAGGAAAGAAAGAGAAGGCAGATCTGATAAGATTGCAGTGCATACCAGTGACAACCAGAGCAGCTCTGCACCAAGATGAGAGGGAAATAGCTGCACTGATAAAAAGGAAATATTTGGTCACTGTCAGCTTCTCCAGAGCATCTACTAGCACAACAGACCTAATGAGTAAATCCACATTGGCAGCATGAGTCATTTCTCTCAGCTGCATGAACAGAGCTTAAAGACTATGCACTAGGCATCCCAGCCTCTCCTATTCAAAGCAGCAGAGAATATTTTAAAGAAGCTGAATGGAATAATTATCTGACTGTGAAATAACACTCAAGAGGCTGGTATCTAGCAGGGTAAATTTCAAATCAACACCAGATAACCCATACAGAGAGGATGTTTGAATAAGAGCCACACAGCCTTTGGAAAAGAAGCCAGGAGGTCACCTGGCCTCTATTCAGGCTGTGGCTCAGCTACTGAGATGTCTTGTGCAATTGCAACTGTCATTGTGGTGGTGAGACTTTGGCTGGAGCAGATATTAAAGAAGAACTCTGAACTGTTATAGCAAAGGGTGGTTGGCCTGGTTGTGGAAAACATGGAAGACCTTCAAATAAATACGGAATTTACATAAAAGAGAACTAGCCATATAGAATTAAGATACCTTTTAGATGTTTTACAAGTATGGTATTAACAAGGTAAAGACCATCTTTTTACTTTACTTTTTTCCACTCTCTCATTTTATTTGTTTTTGAGAAAGTGTTTGACAGCTTAGTTGAATCTACTACTAAAACCACCTATCCAACACTTGGCGTGATTGAAGGATCATATTTTAACAACTTTCAGAAAGACAGAAATGCTGAAAAAGTGCTGGAGTAGGAATTGGCTTAGTCTGACTTTATGGCATCCTGGGCCTGGCCTGGCCAAGTTTGAAAATGATGCTGAAGCTAGTCTTTATTTTTTGTTTATGTGTTTGCTTGTTTAAGTAAATGCAGTGTTTGGAATATTTTGCAAGGAATCTGGAAAACTCTAGTATTAATCCACACAGATGACTCAGAAAAGCATCTGTTACTTGGAGAAGGCTACATGCAGGTGAAAGCAAAGTTGAGATTGTTCATATTTTTTTCAGGCATTTGCTGAACCATGTTATACCTGATTCAGGATGCCTAAAGTAAATGGACCTTGTTCATAATGTCTGAGACATGGCTTTCATGTCTTACATAGTACTAACTTTATAAAAAGTGGTCCATGTACCAGGTTCAACCTGCACAAACAGTTTTTCCCTAATGGAGGCTTATCTTTTTGCGCTTTTCAACCACCTTTATGTTTTCACACATTTTCAAAATACTCCAAATCTACTCCTTATTTATATGAAACTGATTAAAAATGGAAGGGCCCTGGATTTAAGATGCATGCCTAATTCTGTCTACTAATAGGAAATCTTATGCTATGAGACACAGAAAAAGAGTTTTGGAGTCAGACTTAGACTTAAAAACTGAAAACTGTTTTTTTGCAAGCTTAGTTCATGATCTGAACATGTCCTTTTTTCCTTAAATATGCAATTGGATCTATCCAGACCAGACTCTTATAAATCTGGTGACCTCCATTAATTTTACCAAAGTAGAAATTCAGTTTGGGTTGAGCTTTAGCAAAATATTTTAAAGGAGATTTTTATGGAAAGAATTTGCTTCACTTTAATAACCTATCAAACAGGAACCATAGTCTTTTCTCTAACAGATCCTTTACTACTGGATAATTTCATTCAGAAACTTAAATTATTTTGAGCAACAATGATTAAAGAACATTTTACATAAGGCCCATGTGGCACACGTTAGCGTGCTGTAAAATAATTAGCAGGAAGCAACTAACTACTTAAGAGAATTGTATGAAATAGATCAGAAAAAGTTATCAGGCTAAATTCATCCCCAGTGTAATTTCACTGACTTCATTCTAGACAAAGATTTGAAGTAAGCACCTCATCATACTGTGCACATGCTGGGAAGTGTCACTTTTAACATGACCTGTTATACATTGACCAACTCTTGAGCTCTGTGCTGAGTTAGATCTTGCTGTCTTTTGTCAGGTTTGTCCAGATTAGTGACAATGTGGGTGTGTGTGGCCTTACTCATGAACAAAATATGTCACTTTCTTATTATCAGAAAAGGGAGGAAATTTTAGAAGGGTGTTATGCAGCCTTTTTGGGTTTCTGGGAGTCTTTAGTAAGAAACAGCAGGGCATGTGTGTATCTGTATGTGCATGCCAAGGTATATTTAGAGATTAACTCTGAGAGCATTTCCTCTCATTGATTAATCTATTGACTCAAGTGGTTTGCTTAATTGTATTTATCTGTTTTATCTAGTCAAATGCACTCAATGAAAACATTTTCCTGGCAGGGAAAAAAAAAAAAAAAGCAAACATTTAAAGCAAGTATCTAGTATATTTAGTAGTTAGTTTAATGCTAGTTAATAATTTGTTTAAGCTGCCTCAAAGAATGCCCAGCAATTTGCTTTTTTGTATCCTTCTCTTAGGGCACATTAGGACTGGATGTTTCTCAGCACACCATAGAGTCTGTGATCAAATTCTGAAACACTCAATTGCAAAACAGACACAGGAAACGTGTCTGTTGAAAGGCTGAGAGAGGGTGAGGAAAATTCTGGGCCTGGGGAAAAGCACAGATTGATAGAAAAGCAATAAATAATCTTTTTTTAATATACATTTCAGCCAAAATGTTTTTTTTTTCGTTCAGTGAAAGGAGCTCTTCTCTTATTTTCCAATGCATGGCAGTGAGCAGTGGAGATCAGTAAACACGGGGGCTCATGCAGTCATCTGTAAGGGTCATCTGTAAATCCCTCTACCCTCTTTTCTACTTGACCTTATACCACTCAATCCAAGCCAATTTTCCAGATTTCTAATGAGATTATTAATATCAGATCCTAACTGCTGCTGATGATTGAATAAAGAAAAAAACCCCATTGGTTATGTTGATGCATTAACCTTCTACTTTGAGACTCCCTTTCCCTGGCTTGTGCCCCCATTTCCCTCCCCCACACACTGCTGAACCCCTGCTCCTCCAGCCTCCTCTGCCACTGTCCACAGGGATCTTGCATAAACCATGGCCCAGCCCCAGTCTGGAGCTGCTCACAGTGAATCATAAAGATGGCTCACTTTAGTATGAACACACATACATAGTGAACATGTGTGTTATGTCCTAAAATGCATCCTAACTGACATATTCATTATGCATATCAACACTACCCCAAACATCTCCATGTTAGTTTAGGGATTTAGTTGCAAATCACTATGGTAATACTTTACTGGGCTTTTTCCCCACATATTTGAACATGTTGCATACTCTGGATGTGAGATTACGTTTCTGCATCTGGGTAACTGTGCTCCAAGATTACAAGCACCTTCATATGAAACACAGACCCTTATTTTACTTTGCCCTGTATGACTTCTTTCTTCTCTCCCCCACAGAAAACAAACCCAAAAATTTCTATCCTGCTGCTTACAAATAAAACCAATTTATTTAGCTGATAAAGACTTGAAAATAAAAGGGCATGTGTCCCATCTGAAGATCTCTGTATTATGTGTGAGCAGGAAAAAAGATATCTTTCACATGCAGCCATAACTGTGTCTCTGACATTTGATAAGGGAGAGAGATATCTGTTTGTGTGCAGAATTCTAAAGCCTTTTAATGATCAAAGAGCAATCCTGATTTTATCTTCTAGTACTTCCTCAGTGGTGATAAGATTAATTCTTTGAATGTTGCATTAGACTGCTCTACCCATAAATAGATGTGTAAAATTACAAACATGCAAGACTTGAAAAGGAATGAAGAGAATTACTTCGGCAGGCAAAAGCAGAACATATTTAAATATGTATATATTTTTTTCTCTCTAATTTTGAATCTTCATTACATTTTAAAAATAAAACATGTAAAATGACAAAATTATTGCTTACATACAAGCCAAGAACTGCTTGATCTTTTTCTTTTTGTATCTTCCTTCTCTTTCATCAATGGAATGCCATGCTGATTTCAAGGTTTTCTGACATCCATTCTCTATCCTACTGCTAATTCTGTCTGCCTTCTGCTTGATAGATGGGATGTTGGATGTGAGCCCTTCCCTGCAGGAACTCAGTTGGCACTTACAAGGACGGCTGTCCCCAGTAGATCAATTCTGGAATGTTGCAGGGGATTCCCTTCCAGAAGTCAAGTGTGATGCTGGAAATGCTAGCAGCTATTAATACTGTCTGTATTTTTATGACGAAAAATTGAGAGATGCAAAACTTTAAGACCCATTCCAAAGTGTGATTGTGGATGTTGGTGTGAGACCAAGTTGGTGACTTAAATCTAGAAAAACCGACCCTGTTAGTTTTAGTACACCTAATGAGACCTGAAACTGGTGTTTTACTTAGACATAGTAAGGCATGAAACTAAAGTCTGATATAATTTTCCTTGAGGAAAATTAACTTTGTTAGTAGCGCATGGTGTAAAACACGAAATGTTTATTCTGTTTCATACAGGCAAAAGTTAAAATCAGTAACCTTTATGATCTCAGTAACCTTCCTGTAGGGTTACATGACTGAATTATTTACAAGATAGCTTTAGGTGTCTTTTCCTGAAATAAATTCAGATTTTGCATGTATAGTAATACAGTTGTAGAAGTGCAAAATTATTCACAAATGGATTGGTATGCACAGTGTAAGATCTGAAAATCTGAAAATTGGTATGCTGGTCTGCTTTTCAGCAGAGTTATTTTGGCAGCTGCATGAAATGTCTGTTCTAGAAAGCACAACATTTAACTTACACTCTAATGATTCTTACATTCCTGCCATTTTTGTCCCCACAGTATCACATCAAAGATGCTGGTGGCATTTTGGGTGTCAGGGTAAATACAGTATTTACTAACTAGAGCTATTCCTAGAGACATGTAGCCAGAGGGTAGGGAATTACAGGCCCGTTCTATACTTGGATGGGAGATCATGAGGAAAACTGGATATAGGATGAATATTTATTCACAGGAATTAGGCAGAAACATTGCACCTAATTCCATTGTCGCTGCTGATCTGAGAGAACAGGAAAGAGACAAAAATAATGCCAGAGATTACTAGTGGGTTCAGGGTTCTTTATTAAAAGATATCACAACTTTAAGTCCTGGTTTTACAGAAGTAGATAAATGTGGGAGGGAAAGATATTGAGGAAACTGAAATGCATTATGATTAAGTTACTTTTGGAAGCAGAAGAACAGTCAGAGCACGGATTATAGTCAAAATCTTCACATGCCTGAGTGAACAACAATTTCATTAGCCTGTGCTGCCACCTCATCAAGTACATCCAATGCACTTCATCATCTAACTCCCTGTTTAGTAGCCATAGCATGGGGGTTGATCGTGACAATTCCACTCTGTAATACTACTTGTTCTTTACCTTAAAACCAGAGGAATAAGGAGGCAGAAACCATTCAGTTCCACCAGCTTTTAAAATTATAAACGGCTCTGAAACAAAGCTATTTTCTTGGTTTTGTTGCTAGTTCTTCTGGACTCCAACTGCTCAGTGTTCATCACTACCAGCCCTTGTTGCTCCTTTCCTTAAGAGTCATGTGGATCACCCTTCCATTCTAGAGGGCTTCTCTTCCTGTTTTTTCTTCTCTCTTCTGTACAGACTTGGAAGTCTCCACTCCTAGGAAAGGACAAGGGTATCAGACAGGCAAAAGAAAACAGCAAGTTGTTCCAGATGAGTAACCTGTGCAACCCTTTGGCCAATGTTTGATGCATCAAAGACCTTTCGTGGTTTAACCTTTTCATACACCCTTGGTCAAAACAGATACAAGTCAGTTGATGGCAGTTTAAAAATGAGCCAGTCATATTGGAAGAGGGTGAAGGAACCATTCAGAGCTAGAAAGGTTGAGTTGTAGTAAGGATGAGGAAGGACAAATAAAAGTTTATTAAAAAGGAGCTTAAGAGATGCCTGAGTTACTGACTACTAGAACTGGCATGGAATAATATTGTTGAATTTATTAGATAAAAACGTAACATGAATGGATGTTCAGCTTGAGCTGAACAAATTCAGCTTGAAAAGCAAGCACATTTTTAAACCATGAGTATGAAGTTAACCTTCAAAATAGGTTCTCCTTCCAGGAGAAGTAATAAGTTATGTACTCTGGATGTCTTTGTGGAAGATCAAGTTTTAATCAAGCCCAAATTATTGACCTAGGTACAGGTAAAATATAATGGCCTGTGATATGTGACCCTGGAGTTCTGCCTAACACCAGACACATGATTAAAAACATCCTATGAGTCTGTGATTAAGTGATGGATTCCTGGGCCCAACAAGTTAATCAGTGAGGCAGGATCTTGGCTGTATAACCTGCTAGATGGCTTTGGGAAATTGACTTTGTTCCTTTCTGTGTCTTTTACATTGGTAGGTCCTGGGCATAGAGAAGTGCAGAGGACAAGATCCTACCTAGATGTAAGCTGTGGCTGCTACATTTCACAGACAAGTTCCTCTTTTAACACTTTTCTACTACTTCCCCACATTGCACAGGGCTCTTCATCCTGAAGGGAGGAACATGTCATCCTTGTCCTCTGGGTAGTACATAGCATAGTAGTCTAGATACACTCCTAAGATACAGAGGCAAGTACAGATGTCTGAATCCTGAGTTTAGACAAAGCTTCACATCAAGTCCCTGGTTCCCTCAATGACTGTACTGACCAATAAGTAATCATGTACAAATGGATATTGCTATCAGCATTTTTTGTTGTTGTTGTTTTTATTAATGAAGTGGTGAGTTCCAGACTGAGATTAAAGTACCTGCCTCTATGGTCCCTTTACAGTCAGGGTACATCTAATCAGCACATTCTCACTGGAGCTGAGAGTGATATTCAGCTTACCAGCCATTAGGGATGCAATTCAATTGCCCACACAAACCCATTTAGGATCCTCAGAACACCTGAATATCTGCAGAAGGCTGGTAGAAATGACCTATGACTTACAGGACATCCTCAACTCCTGATGTGGCAGATAGAAGCCAGGAAGGAATAGCCCACAACAACCAAAATAGCATTAGACTTCTAAATCTGGGAAGATGTAGTAGTTTAGGGCAAATGTGGGAGGAAACCCCCTAAGGGGCCCTCTCTCCCCTCCCCCAGCTGGTTTGGAAAGAAAACCTCCTCAGAATGAAGGAAAGAACCCTGTTTTTTAAACAGGCAAAGCACTCCCCAGCACAATAAATTTAACAATACCTGATGACAAGAACTTCATGCCACTCTGGGGAGATGACAGATTTGGAAAAGAAGTCCCTCCTGTAGGTGGTTGCTCTGCCTCAGTCCTTCTGGCACTGGGAAACGTTGCTGCACAGATTTTGGTGGGTTCCAAGTGTAAACCCCCACAGTGCTCCCCTGGGTCCTCGGTCCAGAGAGATTTTTAACAGTTCCAAGGGAAGGCGG
Organism: Zosterops lateralis; assembly: GCF_965231275.1. Classification (NCBI taxonomy): domain Eukaryota; kingdom Metazoa; phylum Chordata; class Aves; order Passeriformes; family Zosteropidae; genus Zosterops; species Zosterops lateralis. Next base: position 31,451,763 of record NC_139765.1, read on the forward strand.
AATAAAGGGGAAAAAAAAACCAAGAAAAAAATAATAATAATTAAAAAAAAAAAAAAAAAAAAAAAAAAAAAAAAAAAAAAAAAAAAAAAAAAAACAGAAGGAGAAGGAAAAGAGAAGATTCTCCCCCTCTGCTAGGTACACACTAACTAACTAACTACTAAAAAAAAGAGGGATAAAAACACCTGAAGAACTCTCCATCTCGTGCTGTGTGTTGCTGACTCCAACTCTCAAGGCCAGCCGGCAGAGGAGAGTTTCTGAAAACAAACTGCCTCTCCCTTCCCTCTACTCCCAGATCCAACACAAACCCAACAGGCTATTGGGGATACAAACATCACCCTAGGACAGCAGCTCAATCCATTCCAGGGTGTCACTCTGTTGCCTGTCTAGATGACTGATGAGTGTGATGGGAGTTTTGATACACAAGTAGACACTCACGTTTTGGGGTCTTAATCTGAAGCTGAATGTTACTCAGACTAACTATAGTCTTGGTGCTCCATGTTGAGATCACTGGTTTAAGTCTCTGCAGCATGTACAAGCTCAGGGGTCACAGGTTTTGCCTAGATGCTAGACTGAATGCTAGGCTCATCATGCACATGTAACTGCACCCAAGGACCTTATGAGACCCCCAAAGTTCGGATTGGAGTTCCCCTATGAGTTGTAAACATGACTGAGGTAAGCCAGTGCCATCAGGAAGACTTTCCAGAACTGCTGTTTAGGGTCAGTATGCCTAAACTATTCTGCCATCCTAGTGTGGATCATTTGCATCTTGTCCTAAAAGTCTTATTTATCACTTTGACATTATATAAAAATATATGTATGGCATGGCTTAACTAAGAATATACATATGATAGGTAACAAACCAATGTTAAGACCATCATCTGTGATGGGGAGAAAACCAAATCTAAGAGATTTTCTTAAAGCCTGTAAGGCAAAGGAAAGTTGTTTTAGTCACTGTCCTACTCTTAAGAATGCCTAACAGTATCTTTAATGAAAACTACTTTTGAATGTCTGCAACTATGGAGTCCTTTTCATCACTATACTAAGGTGAGAGAATAGAATTGAAAATTTGTAAGAAAAGTTTTCATTTCAGTCAAGGAAGGATCACTGAGGCAGATAAACTGGCTAAGGAATGATTACTGACACTAACTTTCTCACCACAATAAAAACTGAAGAGTGTGCGTCTCCCATTGCAGACAGTTTTATTTGATATAATATCTATTACACAGTGACTGATGAAGTGAACAGAGAAAGCAATTGTCACAAAGCCAATTGGGAAGAGAGCTAGCAGAAAACAAGAAGGAAAAATGGCAATAATTTTAAGCCAGAAAATTAACATTTCTAATATCCTACCCGCTAAGTCCTTTCTTTTCTACCTTCACTGGCGCAGCTGATCCTGCTCTGCTAAAATTCTTGGTGAAATACATATACCAGCTCAATTAGTTCTATCCACATTGAAAGCCCCAGCGAAGAAAAATATTGTTCAAAAAAAAGTAACAGAAGTAGATTTATTTGGCCCATGCTACAATGAGGAAGATGAGTCCTTGATTTGCTGCCCTACCCCTCTTGGCATTATTGCTGCCATGCACGTTGTTCTTGTGTAGGTATGTGCCGGTGGAGCACAGGCAGAGCCCTGTGTGCCTCCCACAGCACTGAAACCTTGCCCTTCAGCAGCAAGGCTGCAGTGCTCGCATCACATGCAGTAGCACCACATGGCTTCATCCACATTATGCTTCTTCAGGGCAGTTTTGTTGAAGATTTGTCCTGTATGTATTAGGGGAGGGACCCAGAAGGAAATGACTAAACAGGTGTGATGTGGTTAGTGGATCCAAACCCATTTCCTATTTTACTTATCTGAAGTGATTCCTTGCCTCTTGCCAGCAAAAACACCTTGCCCAGGAAGCAAGGTCTCAGCCCCAGGAATAAACATACCTTGTGTCTCAAGGAGATTCTCCCCTTTTTTTTCTGGGCTTTTTAGAGGAAAAATACCTCTCAGACAGGATCCATTTTTGCTTCCATGATATGGCTGCGAGAAAGGTGTAGCAGAGCACTGCAGTAGGAGAGATGGACACAACACGCTCTTTGTTTCTAGAACAATGCAGCCTTTTTCTGAATTGAGCAAACACTTTAGACAGCAATACTATCCTTGGCAGTACTACAGAGTTCCAAGCTTCCACGGTCTAGGAAGGTAGATTAGGTTTCTCACCTGATTAATAACTCCAGTGGCCCTTGTCCAACCCAGGCATCTCTGCAGAATAAAATATCATCACTTGCTGCAGTCACTGATGTTCTTTCCTGCTGCAAATTTTCGAGGGTTTTGATAAAACCCTTTTTTTGTTGGATGATCATTTCCCAGTCACTGCTAAACCACTTAGTTAAATCTGTTCTCCAGATCAGTCTCACTGCTGCAGATGTTGTTCCCATCAATCAATCAATCCAATTTTGTCATGCTGAAGAACTGTCTGCTGTAGTTTTGTTTCATTTCTTGTCTTCCTCCCACTGGCCTATCAGCAAGTCTAGAATCACCTTGCCCATTCCCATCTTGATTTTGGACTGACAATTGTCTCAAATTATATTTAAGTTGCTACAAAAAAATTGTTTTTCTCCATCAGCATTTCATGCTTTCCACCATCCCTGAGTGGAGATGGTCTCTTGGATATTTTCTTCAGACATGGCTCAGCTTGGAGGGAACTCTCCTTGTCCCAAGCCAGCAGCATGGGCTTTTGCTGAGCTTCATAAAAGGTATCTAACTCTGTTTTGAAGGCACAATTGGAGGAGAAAATAATGATTAAGATTCATAAAGCAGTGTGGTATGAACCTTAGAACTTGAGGCAGTCAGTAAACAACCAATGAAAAACAGGACTCACAAAAAGTGAAAGAGGAACACATTTTTAGGAGAGAGGAGTCACACAAAGTTTTCCATAAATTTCTGTTCTCATATATTTCAGTGAATTATCCCTGGAGCGGCAGCATGGGGTAACTTTATACCCTGTTTTCAAACTGAAAGTCATTTGCACTTAGAAATCCCAGCTCTGCACATCATGCTTCACAGCAGTAAAGGGGAACCAGATTCAAACTACCCCTCTCTAAGCATTTCTTCTTCCTACCATATCAGAGGAAAGCTTTACGGACTTCTGCTCTTGACTGAATCTTTTTGATGGGTATGGCCCATCAGTTCTCATCCTCTCAGTGATGGACACCACATCAGATGTCATTCCCCTCAAGCATCAAGTTAGTTCTATGGAAGTTGTGTCCAAGGAGGGCTACAGAGAGAAGCTGCTTTTCAATTTCTGGTTGGAGCTAACTGGAAGAGGTCAAAGCGATAGTATCATTAATCACCCTGTCATATGATGGATGGTGATATCCACCCCTTTCAGTGATTTCTGTTGCAATTCCCTCCTTATATCAAATCAAAAGCAGCCAAAACATTATGTCAGCCAGTAATTTATTGAGAGCTGCAAGATAATTTACTCTGTTAATAAAGCACAGTGGTTGACATAATGAGGATGAGGCCATAATAAACAAATGAAGTCTCTTGACAGCAGAAGGATGAGGTTGGTTTCACTGGACATCTATCAGCAGCTCTCTTTCTGAACCTCACTTCCTCTCATCACAGAGTTCCTTCCTCCTTCCCAGGAGTTTCCTTTCAGCTTCTGCCTGTTTGCTGCTGGAGCAAATCCTCCATTTGCAGCCTGCTGTTCTGGTGTAGCTCACTGCATTTGGCAGAGTGGGCGGTAGTACTTCTGTCATTGTGAAAAGGCTGTCAGGAGCCTTCCCAAGCTCTTAGGAAACACAGAAATTGCAGGCGCCTGTGTGCTGCTTCAGCATCTTCTTTTTCTCCTGTGGGATAGGGAAAAAGGGCTGGTTATGACGTAGAGCTGCAGAGTGAAAGGAACAAGTGTGGGATACCCCATTTGTTTCACAGCATTTGACATTTAGCCAAAGAGGGGAGCATTGCCCCCCTCTTCAGCTAAAGAAGTCTATTGTAGATATGAACATTAAGGCTTTGAGAATGCCTACCCCCAGCTGCACTGGAGGGCTTGGTGACACCCTCTTAAGGCACTGCACTGGATTTAGGAAGAAACGTCTGCTGTGGGAAGGTTTATCTGAGGCGTAGCGTTTCTTAGCGTGACTATAAAGAGGAACTTGTGTGGAGCGGGCGTCTTGGGCTCCCTCCCCACCATCCTGCCACTTGCTGAAGAGGCTCTGTGAAAGTGATTCTTATCTGCAGTGTGGCAACTCTGCGTAGGTCTTTGTACAGCTCCACAGCCCACTGGCTTGTAGATACTGCAGGAGTCCTTTCCTCTGGGTAATATATCTGCTGTTCCTGAAAGAATGTCTTCCTTAATGCTACTTTGAATCAATTTTATGGTGTATTATGGCTAATAATACATTCGTTTAAAACTGTAGTTTGTTTAAGATTGGGCCAATACTTCTGAAAGACCATCCTTTAGCACTTCTCTTTCTTTCCAGTTCACATTTTGTCTTGAAATTATCATTAAAGCTGGAAGAGAATATGAGGGAGAAGGTCACTGGCAAACAGATAATAGCAAAGTTTGCTACCTTACCTACCTTAAAGTATATCTCGTAGCTACACTAAAATATTATACAATAAATTGTTTTTTAGTAATTTAAACCAGGATTCTCCCCATCAAATTTCCCTGGCAGAAGAACTGAAACAGTTGCAAGCTTCTCTGCCAAAATGCTAATTACTCCCTAGGGAATCATCCAGTTATGCAGAAACATGGGCTTGTTTATGTCCTTTGCATACATAATGCATATAACATAACTAAGGCACCTTTTCTGTTTCTTGCACAGCAGATCTGTGTATCTGAGTTAATATTATGGAAGCTGCACTTCCAGAAGTTGCAGAAAAGAGAAACAAATGAATGCTCATTACGGGAATGCAGAGAAGTCACCATGGATTTCAAATTATAAACAATTTGCATGCCTTCTCTATATAGCAGACACATACATATTTCTGTCTTTTACCAACTGTTAGATTCTTAGGAGATTGCTGTGTAAGTCCAGCATGGGCTCACTACCAGCTTAGAAACAGGCAGAATGTATGATGAGGTGAAGAGATGTTCCTCTTTCACTCTTCATCAAAGGTAATTTGAGGGAATGGGAGTTTCTGTGTGGGAGAATATGTGATGCAAGAACAATCTATAAATATTTCTTTTTGTTTCCATAGCAACTCCCATGCTGGCATGTCTTTGAATTTGTTAATTCATTCTTTCAGCTCTCTTTGTGGGCTTTGTCCGGTTTGCAGAGTTGCAAAATGATCTTTCCGCCTGTGTTTACAGATGTGTGCCTGCAGTCTGTTCTGGCAGCAGGGTACATCCTACACCTCCAGGGACACCTCCCTGCAGCCTGCCAGGACTTCAAGGGGGTTTATGAAAAAGAGGAAGATCTTACATGGATAGATAGTGGCAGCACTAGGGGGAATGGCTTTAAACTAAAATGCAAGAGAATTAGATTAGATGTTAAGAAATTTTTTTTAAACTCAGATGGCAGTGAGACACTAGAACAGGTTGCCCAGAGAAGCTGGAGATGGCCCATCCCTGGCAGTGTTCAAGGCCAGGTTGGATGGGTCCTGGTCTAGTGAAAGGCATCCCTGTCCATAGCATGGCTATTTGAATTAGGTGATCTTTAAGGTTGGTTCCAACCCAAACCATTCCATGGTTCTGTGATTCTCTGCTGGGAACAACACTTGATAGAGGAGAGGGTGATGGCCCTTATCACAAACAAGAGCCAAAGGGCAGCAATTGCCCTCTGTAAACTGTTCTCTTCTTTGCATTCTGAATCATGCTCTGGATGACTAAAGAATATTAGAAAAAAGACCCTGACAGCTCTCATCTCATGGTACACTCTTGTAAAAGCTGTCTTGCTCACATTTTATCTCTATCTCTTCTGTGATACAAAGGTGCAATTCTGAAATTTATGCTTGCAAATGCTTCTGCCTTCTGTCTAATGGCAGCAAGGATACAGTACATTTCCTTCCTTATAAGCAGAGACTTGAATGAAAAGTGATGTAGCAAGACAGGTTTTATTGCTCTCCATAATTTTGTTTTTCATATTTTCAGAGGAATTTATTTTAGAGGAAGTGTGGCTGTTCTTGGAAATTCATTGAAGGTCAATAACAACTTCATCCCTACAAGGACACTTGTAAACCTTCTGTGTTGGCAGATGAAGCAGTGCTGGGTGAGCAATTGGTCTTGTTAGCACATATTGTGCATCTCTGTGATATGGAGGGTCAAACAGCTGCACTAGGCTATGGTGAGAAAATACCTTAGGCTTGATTTGGATTTGTGTGAGGACAAATCCTGCAGAGTGATAACTACAAGGTGAAAACCAACCTGCTGGCAGTTCTGGTGGTGGGAAGGTGTTGCCAGTGAAAAGTCTACAGTAGCCCATGTGAGTAGCTCTGAGACAAGGGTCCCATTGAGCTGGGAGATCCATGCTGCAGCCAGGCCTGGGAAGCAAGAGGGATCATTCTCTATCTCTTGAAGCCCAGAACCAGCACTCTGCTTATCCCAAACTTCTGACATCAAAGCTCTGAACATTTCTTTCAGAGAATTGTCCAAAATATTTTAGTTCCACAATTCAACAACTTCTCTCAGATCCCAGACTTTTATATCCTCCTTTATCAAAGGAACAAAGATTCAGCTGATGTAGCCCAAAGGTTGATGGACTGTCCTTTCTGTTCCCCTTTCTTAATCTTTTGTAACCTTTAGGTTAGATAACAAAACTTATTTTGATCCTCTTATTCTTTTGCCCTCAGTCTTCAACCAAGAAATTCCTAAAAATCAAAAACGAGTGTAGATATCTAAGACAACACAGTTTCAAACTGTGATGACATAAAACAAAGTAGCAGCAAAGCTCTCAGGAAGATGCCATTTTAACAAATTCAAAACAGCTGCTCTGCCATCTAGTGTCATTGAATAACGTCTGCTAAGCCCCAACTTCCACTCTAACTACTGAAACACCTCTATCATGTACTTTTCCCTCCAATCGGCCTTTCAAGTCAGGAACATGCCTCTATCGGTGGGCCACAGAGAGAGGGATGGAAGTCAGGAGCAGTGTCCATTCAGAAACTCTCTGGTGGCATTAAGGTGAATGTAATTTGTCTTTCACATAAAAAGACTGTTCCTTACCTGGAAAGGTAAGCTACAAAGCTAGGCATGTCTGAAGAGCTGCTGACCTTCTCCCTGTGATTTGTTAGCTCTGTTTAGAATTATCCATATTCTTTAATTTAGGCAGGAAACAACAAGCCTGTGAGGAAAATGCAATCTTTTCAAGTCTACCAGATGTTCATTTTGCCCCAGGTATTTTCTGCTTCATAGTATGAGGTCATCTCCAGAAGTGAAAAATTGCCTGAATTAGGCCATAGAAGTCTGAATGCTAGGGGTCTTTGCTGGATGAAAATGTATTTGGCTTTTTGTTTGTTTGTTTGTTTGTTTTTAATTTCTTTGGTCTTTTTACTGTCTCTTTGTATCAATGATATCAGCCCCAAATGAACTTAAGTTCATTAAGGTCAGAGAAGTGTTTTTTTTTTTTTTTTTTTTTTTAAACAAGTTTAAAAACATAAGTGTTGAATATTTTTGTCTAGTTTAATGCTATAGGTATGTATGTAGAAATAGTTTAGAATTTATTTTTTTTTCCCCAGGGCCAAATACCATTCTTGTCTGGCCAATCAGATATGTGGCAATTAAGAATTATTCATGTATTCTATGTTTCTTACCCAGACCAAATCTCCTTACTTAAACATTGTCTTGATAAATCTTTAGAAATTGTCTTAATTTGCCAGAATAACTCCAAATTAAGATCACTGCTCCCTACTTCAATTGATAACAGATGTTTGGCTCCAGTGAAAGGAGTATGACTTTACACATCTTTTGAAATGTCACAGCTCTTTGTATTCACAACTAGAAGCCATGCCAGAGCAAACCAATGCTGTCAATAGCAGAGCTGAAAGAAAACACACAAAGCACAAGACAGTGCATTCCAGAAACAGTACAAGTGTGGTTTGGAAAAGCTCAAATTTGAAGCCACTAAAACTATGATATAAATCCTGCAGTGCAGTCATGGTCTGCTTAATTTAGGAACTGATGAGAAATACTGTCTTAAATCTTTCTTTCTCAAGCAATCCCATGAGATTGCCACTTTCTGGGGACAGAAGAGTGATGAGGCAGATCTCAGCTACTTTTACTGAAAGGTTTTTTTAATTTTTGAATTCCTAGCCCAAATAGAAGTTCATCCAAAAATAAGGAGGAAAAAAAAAAAAAGAAAAAAAAAAGAAGAAAAAATCCTTTAGGACTCTAGACACTGATTTGATCTTATCATAACATGTCTAAAAGAAACATTCTTACAGACCCCTGTTTTTCTGGCAGGGTCTCTAAATGCACATTTGTTCCAAAAGCACCTTAGTTTGAAGTGCTTTGCAGAAGACTCTGGAGCCTCATGAGGTGGCCCTGTAAATGTACAGAACCTTGTTGTGCTGTAGATGAATAAAGAGATCCAGATTTTCCCTTTCTAACCAAAGCTGTCCAAAAGACAATTAGGTTTTCAGGTGTGTAATGACAGCCAGATATCAGCAAGCTTAGGGCATGGGTGTTGTTTACTCTGATGTGTTCCAGTTCTCAAAATAAATAAATTATCCCCTCTCACAAAAATTGAGTCACGTTTTGTTTTTATCACAATAGTCCCAGCTGTTTCAAATAGCTGGCACTAATAATCTGTGGTTTAGAACTGATTAGCATCCTATATCCCTTCATTTCTAAAATGGAATTTTAATCAGATTGTAATTCCTTGAAACCTCCACATCAGTGAGTACTTCCCTAACCATTAATCAATTGAATTTTGCCCTCAATTAAGCTGCTTAAATCCGCTTCATATTACTGATTGATAACTTTCATTGCCTCTAGCATGTTGCTGACACACTGTTAGGTTTTTTTTAACATCAGGGCCATGACACTATTATAAAACTGAGAAAAAGAACAGACATTTGCATTGCTGCTGTTGTGGCTTTTCGGCTTTCTCATTTTAAATCCCTGTTTTCTTCAGGGATTTGAAAGTGGGTCATAAATTCATTCCAAAGAGAAATCACTTTCATTGGTCTAATCATGCAAGTACTCAATGTCTCTTCTGGGAGGCCAGTTCTTAGTGTGGAAGTAGCTTAGCTCCTTCTGCTCAACTCCCCTGCATTATTTTTTTACAGCCCCTATGCTTTTTTTTTCTTTGTCGTTTTTGTTTGGCTGGTTGCTTCTGATGCTACTGTGATGAAGCATAAATAAATTTTTCATAGGGAAATTGGTGTGTTGTGACTCTACAATACGGAAGGATAATAAGTGAAAGAAAATGAAGTTCTTTGGCTTGAGCTGAAATGCTTCCTAAAATACATTGCAAACTAATTTACCAGAAATGTGAAGAAGCTAAGTTAATACCTCAGATGATCAATAGTTTTAATGATTTTTCAGGACAACAACATACAAGCTAAGGGAACAATTCTGCAATCCTTATTCAAACTAAGAAGATTTAAGTCTCTGGGATTCGGTCATGTATCAGCTGGCAATAAATAAAGAAACACAAAACATGCTTCTCAGAACAGAAGGGTTTTTTGGGTTAACTAAGAATTAATGTTGGAGACACTTACTCATGTCTTTTCTTAGGTGCCACTTCTTCAATATATTCTTTCCCTGAAGCAAAACAAGTGCTTTGCCTGTTAACTTACAGCAGCATATGTCTTGTGTTTCAGTTTTAACCTGTAGCATGTTGCAGATTTGATACAGCTATGCATTTAAGTAATTAGCTGGAAGGCAGAGTCAGGGACAGTAACACAACCTGGAATTTAGCCACCGGAATACACCGGAGTAAGATAAATTCTCAGAGCCCCAAGGTAGCACAGAAATCACCTTGAAAGAATAAGCTGAGTTCTCCTCATGTCTTGCAACTGATGTAAAACAGAAAAAAAAAATAAAAATCCCAGATCCCAAAAATCCAAGCATTTCTATTATGATTATTACTGCTAAACCTAATTAACTCTCAGTATGTGCCAGACATAGCAGACCTGATTAACATCTTCTGTGCTGGTGTTAAAAGATAATCCAAGGCCTTTAAGCTTTAATTCAGATGCCTGTGATTTTGTAAGAACACCTGCTGTACAGAATATGCTAATCAGAATTTTTGAATTAAAATTATTTACATCACTCATGGAAGGAAGGAAGGAAGGAAGGAAGGAAGGAAGGAAGGAAGGAAGGAAGGAAGGAAGGAAGGAAGGAAGGAAAGGTACCAGTGGAGTGGCATTCCTCTGCTCTCTGCAAGAACTTAGGATATTTCTCTCTTAATCATCTCTGCTGGAGATTAACCTCATCTTTGTTTCGCTTCTACCTCATTGAAGTTATGTTCCTTACATTGCTATGTGTCATTCAGGCTGCTAGAAGACTGATGTTTAAGGCTAGAGGTGTATTTTGGTTCCAGTTGGGAGCTGTTTTGTTGCTGCAGTGGAGTTCATCCAAGTTCAGAGGAAAAAAAAAAAGTATGTAATTTGGGGTTTTTTTGAGGCATTCCACTTTGCACTAGAGCACACTCAGAGCAACAGTCATGACCTTGGTGCATCATAGTCCATGGTTTTGACAGGAGAATCAGTAGCACAAGATGTTGTGTAGTTGGAAGATATTCTATGCTGAGTTAATCAAAATCTGCAGTATGACACATAAGCTGGGTTTGATTATAGTTCATGTCTCAAAGAATTTATTGTTGGGAAGAAGAAGGGCAGCTTGCTTGTTTTTATTTTGAAGTAGTTCTATCATTTATAGTAGGTTCCTAGCTTAGTTATTAGAAAAACACATGTATTTGGTATTTTGATATTGTCTTGTTTGCTAGATCTCATTAAGTCTCCCAATGCTTGTCTATAAAGATTTACCTAATGCAATCCTTTAATGAGTAGCATATGTCCTCATTTGTTTCAGGGAAGTCTTTTCCACTTCTTCTGACTCTAAACTCTGCTGTGAACACTGAGAATCATTTATAGCTTTCTAAGTCCATAGAAATAATCACAGGGGAATTTTGAAAGAGATCTTTAACTACTGAACAATTCTCCTGGAAAGTAATCTCCTGTCAAAGTCAGCTGTTCAATGGGACAGCTAGTTACCTGGTGCTTTGTTACTCTTTTTAAAAATGCCACAAAGCAACTGTATGTATTTGTTATTGCCAAGAATATTTTTTGAGGTATTAAGTTCTGACTTGACCATAACCCTGAAATCCTAAACTGAGAGAAAACTTCAAAGGACTGAGTTTCACTCCTGCTCTCACATCAGGCAATCAGTAGTGTGTAAGTATTTGCATATGTGAAAAGAGGACACCGTTGATATAGTGATAACAAAACAAGTTTATAGAATTTTCACTATTGCCACTACTCAAAGTTCACAAAAAAAAAAAAAAAAAAAAAAAAAAAAAAAAAAAAAAAAAAAATTAAAAATCCTTTCCAGGTTTTTTTACTAGCTTTATAGATTTTGATGCTTTTTCATTTGCATTTTCAGATTTTTTTCCAGCAGCTGTGAAATACATCAATATAAGAAGAGAAGTCTATGATTGACAACTGTAAATTTTGTATAGCTGTTAGTGAAAGCAGATCTTCATTTCCCTTCTGGAAAAATAATTGTTATAACTGAATTCCTTCTTCAGAGACTAAAAAAAAAAACTTCAGAAAGATTTGTGGGATAACCTTTCTTTTAATCACTGCTTTTACGTCGGTCTTTACCCTTCTTTCTGTCCATTGCTTGTTCTGTGCACATTTGCCTTTATTTCTGTGCTTCCTTTTCTGTTTGTCATTCTCGGTCCTTACTATTTTCTCAGTATTTTCCTTTCTCATGCATACTTTTAAAGTACTTTTGCTTTTCTTAAATCTTTCTGTATGCTTGTGTTCTCTGAAAGTGCAGGGTTATGTTTGGCAATCAGTAACTCAGTGATTGAGTGACTGATCACACCAAATTAATGCTGCATCTCCAGTATCCTCCCATTACCTTTCTCAGCCTGCTTCTTTCTGACGCTCTGAGGATTTGTTGTGCGACTGTGCCAGGGTAAGAAAATAGCATAAGCTTGCTCTGAGATAGTTGCTCTCTCTGCTGTGGTCTAATTTGCTCCTTCTCAGTCTTGCATATTTCATCACCTTGCCAGAAACTGTAATATCCTCCCTGCTTTGTCTGCAAATGATCCCATACATTTTTGGTGAAGCCCTGTCCTTATGCTCCACAGTGAGCCAAGGGGAATGTGCTGGTCGTGACTCTGCTTGAGGATGTTCATATTGTGCTAATGCCACAGGGCTGGCACAGACTATTACCTTAATATATGGTACGTGGTAACATACTTCTGCTGTGATTCAACATCTCAGCCTCCTTACTACAATTTTTCTTACCATTTTGTGGGGCTCAGAACTTCATGTGGGTATTATTTATAAAGCTACAATTTTTATCCTTGCTGTTATTGATTTTGTATGAGCTTTTCTAGGAATAAAACATGGACATTTGGCTTATATTAGTAAGAAAAGCATGCCGTGCTGTTGTGCCTGAGAGGCTGTTGTATACAGTAAAATTTGCTGTACAGTCTTGTAGATTCCTATGGCTACATCAATTCCCATTGATACATTGTTGACCAATATTGCCTCTATCACCTGCAGGAAATGGGTGGACAAGTAACTGAGCTGTCAGCTTGAATCAGAGAATGAAAACAGACATAACTGCACATCTTCATTTCTTGTAAAGGTCAGTGGTGCAATGTTCCCTTGGAAAGAGTAATTGCTTTTTTCCCCTGTTTCTAAAGCAAAACTTCAAGACTTAAAAAGAAACAACACAAAATATTTATGACTCTGGAAATCCTTTCATGAAATGAGGATTTCATTTAAGGGTCTTCCATGTGAAACTAGAAATATTTTAGGAAGGTAATAGATACATGGTAATGGAATAAAAATTGATGATCCATGACTGAATGGCCTTAAGACAGTTTCCTGATTCTTTTTCTAGGGTTTAATAGGCTGCTGAATACTCTAATCAGTTTGAGTATCAAGCTGCAGTTCTCTCACTTCCTAGCCCGTCTTCCTGGCTCCTGGAAGTCCTGGACAAATGGTCAGTGTTTGCATGGGAAATCCAGATTTCTGCTGTTTGGTCAGGTAATGGTGAAAGTCATATACAATGGCTACTGGAAAACTTCAGACACTGCATAGTCCACACTCATGGTATCCCTGTACAACACAAAAAATGCAAAGGATCCTTTGGAGAGGACTAAGGATTTTTTATTCTAACCAACAGTCCAGTGAGCACTGAATTTTACTGGTGAAGCTGGGAAGCATCAGCAGAGATCTATCTACATGGGGGTTACCGGAAATGAATAGGCAAGCAAGAGAGTGGGAAATGCACTATCCAGCACAGTAGGAAAAAAAGACCAGAAGTGTGACTGGGGCTGTCTATTCTACGAGGCAACAGTGGAACTCCCTAAAATTAGAAAGTCCTGTCAAGAAGGTAGATAACTAAGTTTTTCAAGAGAGAAAGGTGACTGGTAAAATATTTCACTTAGCATGACAAAAATCTTAAAGCATATTTAATTTCAAAATCTATCCACTTGTGATCCTGCTAAACTCCAATTTATACTAAAAATGTGTAAGCAATCAAAAAGGAAGTAGCTTCTGGGAATGAAGAAATCTTATTTGTATTTACAAATGCATGCACACAAACATCTTCACCCATTTATTTTGGTACACACAAGCCCACAACATATGTATATTTATATTACTGTGCTCTCGAGGATGTAATTCTGGAGTGCATGGCTGAGCACCACAGTCCTGACCTGTCAGCAAAGAAGGTTTAAGGCAGGCCTGGGGTTTGGAGAGTTTCCATCTGCAGACTGGCTTGCATGGCTGGCTCTGCACAGGAGAGCTGTGGTGAGACTGAAGAGGTAGGCAGTTGTAGAGCTGGGGCAATGATTTTAAAACCATCTACTTTGTCAAATGCAATATTTTAAGACTATTCCTCCAAATGCCTTATTTCCTCCAAAATGTCACCAAGGAAATTTACCCCCTAATGAGGCTGACAGTTGTAGCAAATCTCACTGCTCACAGAAGGGACCGGGTGATTCAGACAGGCAGTGATGATCAGTGAGGAATGCTGCATGTAGCATGTCACAAACGGAACAGAAAGGTTAGGGACATCTGAATGAGGGAGTTGAGCTGTCACCACCAGCCTTGTCTCCGGGTTTCATTCTGAAAATTGCAGGGAAGTTGTTCTCTTCCTCCCTCGAGACTTGCACAGGACACTTGCTGTATCAAGGATTCTCTCTGACGTTTCTAGTGGAAGCAGCTAGAAGAAAGGGGGAAGTCAGACAGCAGAGTGTCTCCGTGCGCTGTGCTGTTGCCAAGCAGATTATGTGCTGTAATCTGTAAGCACTGAACTGTGTTTGAATTACGAGGAACCTCTCTCTTGCTTTTGTTTCAGCCCCCGGGGAGAGCCGATATTTCCGGACTGCGAATATCACAGCGTGACCTGTTAATAACCTGCGAGCGCCTTCCCCTCCCCGCTGCCTCCCGCTCCCCCAGGACGCGGCAGCTGCCGTCACACGGATAGAATGCCTGCCTTCTATGCGCTTCATTGAGAAAAAATCAAGCATGTGGCCTGAGGTTCCCCTGATGACTGTCTGGGGATGATGATTTCTACCATCTGTTCTGGCTGCCCGTGGCTCCCGGAAACACCGAGGTGTATGTTGCTTCTGGCCATACGTGGGATTCCTAATGAAACCTCAGCTGCTGTCCAACTGTCTGCGAATATCAGATGGGTTTGAATTATCTTCCGCCAAGAGGGGAGGGAGAAGCACTTTGTTTAACTCTTTAATCTGAACCACTAGACAGCACATGCATAATCACAGGGCACAAAGCCGCAGAATTATCGGCACCTGCAGCACGGTGGCAGCTGGAGCGTTTGCACGTGTGCTGGGTCAGTCCCATTGAAGATGCCCGGGCTGGTTTTTTCCAGGCTAAATATAAAGCCTCGAGTGAAATTCATCTTACTTTAGCTCAGTTGGAAGCCTTGTAATTATACCAGAGACTTATTTGATCCCTTTACTTCTGATTTGTGTTAAAGGCACATTTCAGACATATAAATTGTTTATCAGTGTATGAAAAAGCTGCTCATCAAATGTTTTAAATGTGGCTGAGGAATTACAGCATTTCCAAAGTTATTTATTGAGATAGAGGAAGTCAGAGCAAATTGATATTAATTTTGATATATGAAAGAGACTTCTGTGCAAAAAAACCTTGATAAAGAATAAATACACATCACCTCTCTTTCAGGATTTGACACCCTGTCTGTTATTTTCCTTGTCATCTATCATTTAGAAATTTTTTCTTGATGTTTACCGAATACCAAATTTTAGTGGATGTTGAGGATCACTATATCACCCAGAAGACTGCATCTTAATAGAAAGGATTTGATGCTCTTTCTTGTTAGAATTGTCTAGACTTCATCCCTTGATATTCACACAGTTTTCTCCATTGATATACATACTATTTTCTTTGAATGAATAGATGCTGCCAGTAAAAAATACAATGAGTTTTATGTGGTCGCAAAAATTGTTTACCCAGTCAGTCTTGGAGCAGAGAAGTTATTACAGAGATGCTGAATGGACCACCAGTAACTGCTCACATTTCTTGCAGTCATTGTTCAGGCACAGATATGCAGAATATAAGACTTGTTAAAGACCTCAAAGGGAAAAGGAAAAGGAAAGAGATACCTAGTAGTGGGCAGTAGTGACAGCCTTGGGTTGTTAAACAGTAAGGGAAGAGTATCAGTGCATTGTACTTGATGCTTGGCATTTTCAGATTCAAGTTAAACACCTCTGTAACATCACCTCATGCCCATATTTTTAGAGGCCGTTTATCTACTAATACTGTGGATGTTAATCAAAGAATGTGAAAACACTTCTTAGCAATGGCTTCCCAAAGGGCGTTTTTTGCTTTTGGAGCTTTTTTTGTTATGCCATGAGACATAACAGCAATCTGCAAATGCATTCAGCAGCTAGTGCATAGGCATGGGGTGGGAGTCAGGGTTCCCACCACTGCTGGAATTTCTTTCTCTTGTCTGACTCATGCAGAGAGAAGTGCACATATCTCTTGCATATGCATGCTGTCAGAAATCAGTATCAGGATAGAAGGCTTGAAAGTAGGCAGCATAAGAAAATTCAATAAAACTTGGAAAAATATTTCTATTTCTAATTTTCTAATTTATTGATCCTTTTACTTAAAAAAAAAAAAAAAAAAAAAAAAAAGCCAATCAAAGACACAGGAGTCATAGGAGTCATATACAGAAACATTTTGTGTATTTATTTTATCCAACCTGGAATCCAACCTGGAATGACCTAGTAACTATCTGCTTTCATCTCTAAAGCAGATTTTCTTTTACCAATGAAAGCAAAGCTACTGGCTTTTAGCAAACATGAGCAAGTTAAGAAGGACACAGAAACACAGGAGAGGTGATTTACCTATAATGTAAAGCTTCTCTAGCAGCATTTCTCTTTTTTGTGTCAGAACAGAGGAAAATTTATCTGTACTATCAGTGTCTGTCCAAAAAGAAAGAAAAACAAAACCAAAACCCACCAACAGAAATAAACCTCAACCCCAAAACAGAATCCCTTACAAGCCCCTTAGTTTTTAAAATACTTAGCTTTCAGCCCAGAGCCTTTTAAAGGAAATCTGGTGTTTCTTTCTTCTCTCTGCATAGACCTCTGCCTCACAGAAGAGAGATTTGACAGATGGAGACAGCTTGTAACAATGTACTTGAAGCTCTGAAAGACTAAAATGAGTAATCAAAACCATCCCAAAAAGGATTTTTTCATGAATCTGCCTAAAAATATATGTCACAGAGAATTTCATTCCCCCTTTTTCCTCTCCTCTTTTTTTTGTTTCAAGTAAGGTAGGTATTTATACTTAGCTGCATATCATTATGTGCGATTTCCCTTTTCTGTTAGTCACATCATGTCTTGGCTTGCAGTCACAAGTGATGTAAGATATTGCAAAATGTCAGTAATAAATATATTAAGAGACAGTGAGCTAGAATTAAACCATGGAGATCCCAATGTGAATCTCATCATCAAGTTCATCTGCCGTAGTCCACTTCTGCTGAAATTTAGATTATGATGAAACATTTGTAAGAATTATTCTGAAATGGAGAAATATATTCTACAATTTCTAGGTCTCAAATGATGACTGTGAGGGGCAGAGAACATGAAAGCTTCCCTCCTTCTGTCACTTGAAATATTTCCCTTTAGGCTTAGAGGGCTATCAGAGGAATTTGAATATACATACCTGTGGTAACACTTGGCCTGAAGGGATTCTTTTTTGGGTTACTATTGAGAGGTGACTGTAGCACTGAATTCTCAGTCATCTGTGCCACAAGCCCTAACTAGGTTAGAAGGAATGTTGGGGACAACTTCACAGATGATGGAGAAGAAAATGGCTGTCAGAAAATTTTGTTGTTAGTGGAACAGAAGAAAAAGTCTGCTATTTCCAAATATACCTATCCATGTTCCCTGCTTGAGGTTATGAGCATACAGTCTGATGTACATCAAGGGTCTGGCTTACACAGGTGCTGAGCACTTACCTTTATGTTGTGGTGTTGATAGCTTGCAGTTCTGAAAAAGAAATCAATGATTTCTCAGCACAGGCACATCTCTTTATGCATGCATGCAGTAAATATTTCTGGATGGCTAAAGCTTTAGTATACCTACTTTGTGTGTGGTTTGTATAATTGGTGTGATCAGGCTTTGTGTGTGATTAGTGTGCTTATTCACTGAATGCTAACTATCTATAAATGAAGGAAATTTCAGTGCTGAGGGGCTCTTTTTTCAAAAGCCCTAGAAGAATCCGGCCTTCCCATATAATTCAGGCCATAAAGAGAATCCTAAACTTTCAGAGCCCTCCTAAGAAGTCTTGTTATATTGAGAGGAGGATTAAATTTTACATGGAGTAAACAAGCAGAAGTTCCGTCTCTAATAAAGGGAATATACCAGGCAGTGGAGTACTTTCCCCTGGAATATTTGCAGATGCTGTCATTTAAGATGCTCATAAGACTCATTGGAACTCTAGAAATAAACAGGTAAGATTTATTCTATGCTAAAATAAGGTTCTAATGTGACTCCCCACCTCTAAAGGAACGGTGACATCCCTTTGCTGTGGCAAACTCAGAGCAAAGAATAGCAAGCACTGATTAATGGAGTAGTTTGCCAAATAAGTGTCCCATTTTCAGAGTGACCTTTTGACTGCCCTAGGTTTTCCTGTCTGACTGCTATTCCAAGGAATTGATACAGGACCTGGCAGCCAGCAAGGTTTCTTATGACAGCAAGTGCATACATGAATTGTCAGGCTGCTGGGCTTCCTAGAAGGATATTTTAAAGAACCTTACAGGATCTTATAATTTGGAATGGCCATCCAAGAGAAAGCCCAGATTTTTGCAAGTGTGTAAGCGACTTCATGGGGCTTTGTTTTCTGAAGCACACAAGCAGATATCAAAAGGGGCAGTAGATAATGACACAAAACCATTGTTTTGTCACTTCTTTCAGTTAGATCACATCCCAAATGCTTATAAAACACCACATGGATTAGCGAAAATTTCAGCAAAAGACGGACAAAACCTGGTTCTGGAGAACTGTTGTGATTGCTTGGTAGCCTTATTCCCTGTCAGAGAACTCATGCAGAGCAGTGTTCCATCATCTTATTTTAATCCAGAGTTTAGGCCAAATTCTGTTCTGCTCATAAGTTTTAAGTCCTCATTTATCTATGAGGTAAATGGGACTATTGTAGGAATATGACATTTAATTAAGGTAGTTGAATGTGTGAGACTGTGTCTTTGCTAGTGTACTGTTTTCTTATTTTGCTTTCATGTTTTACTTGTCTTTATCTTCTCATTCTATGTGTTCACGCATAGTATTTCTCAGTAAAACTGCTGCACTACAAAAAAGACTGTCAGTAACAAAAAGGATAATAAATAATGTGATATCAGGTGTGACTGTAGGAATACCCTTGTTATGAATATTTTTTGTGATAGAGACCTTTTTTTGCTAGCAACTAAGAACAGAGAGTATTGTTTTGCATCATATGTACCTTTTATATTCCCAGGAACTAAAAAAAAAAATAATTTTCACAGCTGAGGAGAGAGGAACAACATCCCAAAAAGCTGGATAACTTTCTCCTACCAGGTTCTCCTCAGAATCTTGCCCATTAAGGGAAAGCACACAGTTTCAATTTCAACAAATGCAGTTCTTATTTATTCTGGGTACAGTTGATAGGGTGACTCACTGCTTTGCTAATGAAAATCTTGTGTTTTGCCTTTAAAAAAATACATTCAAGCAAAACAGATTTTACTTGCTACCTTTGTTCTGCTATTTTAAGGGTAGGATTAGAGGACAATGCTAATAGGTAGAATTAAAGAGACATGCTTGTCCTTGCATGAGCATGAAAAGAAAGCCCACAGTTGAATTCCCAGTGAACTAGAAAGGAAGGGTGTTCAGTGAGTAACAGCAGGTGTACAAGTCTTCATGTCTTGAGTGAGGTGAAGTGTGATTGCAATCTCTGCCTTCCTGAACATCATGAATAAAAATATGACACAAAGGAAGAAAACGGGGCCACATCCTCCCTCAGTGTAAAATGTCACTGCTCTGCTGAAGTAAATGGGACTCTGCATAATCATCTTAGGTAAGGATTTCATCCTTTCAGCTGGAATCTTTCCAGACTGCCACGTAGGTGTCACTCCACCCCACCTGCTGATCTTCAGCTTTCATTCACTTAGGTAGACAGCAGTAATGCTCTTTCCTGTAACCTGGATCCTGAGGCCATGCCTTCATGGAAGGGAAGCTCTGATTGCACTCCTGAAAACAGTGGTGGCTGCCCTGGCTCCCAGGCATACCTTTTTCTGAACCACTGCTCCATGATCTCACTTCACAAGGATGTGTGTGCAAGTGTACACACACACACATTTTACATGAGATTAAACAACGTATTACTTTTTATTTTACTAACATGGAAAATATGTTGATCTAGGGGGAAAAATAATGTGCTGAAACCCAGAAGCACTTTTTCTTCTATTTTCTGTTAACAGAATTTTGTTTGGGTTTTGGATCTGTGTCCCTGTTCCTTATCTTTCTGCCAAGTCATGAAGCATCTCCTCCTCTCTGCTGCTTACTGACCTGTTTGTTCATTTCTCATAGCCAAATTGAACACAATCTCCCAGCTGCTGTAAAAATATGTTCCTCTATCCCCACCCAGATGCCTAGTGAGTGATTCTGTGACATTTCTTGATCTACACTTCCTGTGTGTTCTTAAAGGAGGCAATTTCATTGGATTTTCTACTTTCACATTAAACAGTAAAGAAAGCCCATTTTTCTTCCAGTTTTATCTAATTTATTGCTCAGTACAGGTTCACCTGAAAAATTGGACCTCTGGGTTTGGCTACAGATTGCTTTTCTTTGTCTTTGAGAGATATTACTTAGCTTTTGTCAATAAATGTGTTTACAGTAATTATATTCTAGAATAGTAGTTATTTTATATTAAAAATTTAGTAAAATCTTAATTTTCATGACCTTTATCTAGTTCCCATCAGAGATAGATTTTCTTGCTAAGTCTCAAGAGAATTTTTATTGTTTAATAATTTCGAAGACAATTTTTAAAGGTAGGTACAGATTATCACAGAATCGCAGAATCATTGGGGTTGGAAGTGACCCCTGAAGATATCTAATCCAATCCTCTTTCCCCCTCAAAGCAGGTTCACCTGGAGCAGGCTACATAGGATCAAGTACGGTCAGGTTTTAAATATCTATAGAGAAGGAGAGTCTACAGCCTCTCTGGGCAGACTCTGTCAGTGCTCTCCACAGTAAAGGAGTTCTCCTGTAAGTTCAAGTGGAACTTTCTATGCATCAGTTTCTGCCTGTTTCCTTTTGTCCTGTTGCTGGGAACCACTGAAAAGAGTCTGGCATCTTTCTTTTGACACCTGTTGTTAAGATATTTTCGTGCACTGATAGTAGCCCCTCTCAACTCACCTCCTCTCTAGACTAAGCAGCCCCAGCTCCCTTGGCCTATTCTCATAAGAGAGTTGCTCCAGTCCCCTCATTATAGCCTTCCACTGGACCCTCTCCAGTAGTTCCTTGTCTTTCTTGTCCTGAGAAGCCACAGCACTCCAGATGTGCCTCACCAGGGCCGAGTGGAGGGGCAGGATCACCTACTGCCACTTGCTGGCAATGCTCTTCGTAATGTATGCCAGAATCTCACTGGCCCTCTTGGCCACAAAAGCCCTGGTGGCTCATGGACAGCTTGTTGTCCACCAGGACCCCTGGGTTCTTCTCTGTAGAGCTGCTTTCCAGCAGATTGGTCCCCAAACTGTGCTGTGGGGTTATTTCTCCCCAGGTGAAGGACCCTGCATCTGGATTTGTTGAACTCTATTAAGTTCCTTTCCTCTCAAGTCTCCAATGTGTCCAGAACTCTCTGAATAGCAGTACAGCCTTCTGGTATATCAGCCACTGCTCCCATTTTTGTATTGTCAGCAAACTTACACTCTGGCTCTTCACTCACTTCATCAATGAATGAGTTAAACAAGACTGAAGCCCCAGTACCAGCCCCTGGAGAGCTTCACTAGGCTACATCCAGCTGCCTGTAGAAGGCCTCATTGATTTTGTTTACCTGTCCAGGTGGCCTCTACTAAACACCCACAACAGAATCACCATATTATCCTGCCCCTTATTTCTTACCCACAAGCTCTCAGCATGTTCTTCATCCAGCCCTAAGCAGAGCACCATACATTCCAGCTGTCCTCCCTCACATAAAGAGCAGCTCAACCACCTTGATTTGCTGCCTGTCCTTCCTGGAAAAGTACATAGTCATCCCTGACAACATTCCAGTCATGTGTGCTATCCCACCATGTCTCTGTAGTAGCAGTGAGATCATGGTCCACACACAGATGTCTAATTCTTCCTGTTTATTCACCATGACATATGTGGTACTGTACAGGCAGTTCAGGGGGGCATTAAAGCATTCAGGCTTTCCAGGAAGAGTCCATGAGAGCCATAGACTCCCTTGAGGCGATTGGCCTTCTGGTTTTGCTTCAACTAAGGAACATTCGTCATTTTTGATCATTTTCCTGAAAGTTCCAAAGCAACTCAAGCCCAGAGCATGAATCTACTGACTGTTTTGGAGAACTTATTTCCTAAATCTTTTACATGTCAGGCTGCAGTAAAATGAAGGAGACAGGTCTTACTATAAATTGTTTGAAAAGAGGGAAATAATGGGTATTTTATTCCTAATTCCATTATAATAAAGTAGAGAAGATTAGATAACTGCCAAAGCCAAACCTTTTAAGAAGAAATCCTGTCCCACTAAAGACAATGACATGATTTCTTGTGACTTGAATTTTGCTCATGTATAATTTTACTGTTTCATTGGAGTGTGTGATACAAAACAGGCGCTTTTTCATGTACAGTGGTTTTCCGGGTCAAGCAGAAAGAAAAACATAAAAGATAAGGACAGGTGGCTTCAACACTGGTTGTAAAGCTTGGATATCCATTATAATTTGAGGTAGGGAAGGCATATCATGTGTCTATGAGAAGAGACAGAGGAAGGGTAAGTGATAATCTGAAGTGCAGACTTAAACCCAGTGCAACAGGAATAATATTTGAGAGGAATGACCTACCAAGATATTGTGACATTTTACCACTTGTAAAGTAAAGTAAGTTCTGCACTGCAATATATATATATTAACTCCAGAAGGGTTAAGTTTTAATTTTCTCAAGTGTCTTAAAAGCACTTTTCTCTTCTACACTAGATGAAGAAGAGGAAGAAAGTTTAGCCTTTTTATAATTGTCCAATCCACTCTGCAGAGTGCACAGTAACATTCTAGCCCTGGAGTTTGAAATTACCTTCTAATGACACAGGAAGTGCCAGACAAGAAAGGTCTGTTCCAACTGCCCAACAGCACCAACTAATGTGCTCAGATACATTTTCAGGGGTGAGGAAGCAGGTTGTTTGCTCTATTCATTCTGTGCCAGGGTTGCCAGGATGTTGAACAAGGTTGTATTTACACAAGAAGTTCTTTGCTGATATGAGAATACTGGCATACTCTGTTGGCAAAAGGTTTTCATGCAATTGCAGACTAGAGTAGCAGAACTGTGGGAAGGCTCCCATCACCAGTGAGACAGTGGAAGTAAAACAATTCTTTTTTTCTGGCTTAACCCTTTTTTAATTAGAGAGTCCTGATAGTACAGTTGTGTTGGGGCAGAGGTAAAAGGAGCTGAAAACTGCAAAATACTCCTTCAATATTATTGTGCAAAGTGTATTGTAACTTGTATTACAAGTTCCTGAGTAAATACATGTGTGAGGAAAAGAAGTGGGAGGGTGGTAGCAATGAGAGAACAATAAAAGTTGTCCTTTAGGAGTTCTTAGAGATCTGTAATTTACTTTATTTAAATTACTGCCAAATTATATTTTGTGTAGAGACAGAATTTTATCATCCTGTGGAATAATCTAGGAGGGAAAAATTAGGAAGCAGTGAGTAACAGAAGCACAAGAACAACTGGGTACCAAGTGAGGACAAACACATTTAGACACAGAAATATTACTAACCAGTAGAAGAGTAGCATCCTGTAATTGCTTGCCAGTAGAGAAATTGTAGTGGCAAGAACCGTCAGCTGTTGAGAGACTGACAGTAGGATACTGTTCACCAATGCACTTGATGACCCAGGAGGGCCCTTCCAGCCCTAAGTTTCCAAAACCACTTTAGGAGTTACAATAGAAGACGGCAAAAATTTTGGAAGACAGAAGTACTGTTTCCTGGATGTCAAATGCAAAGAAGTTTCTACTCCAAGAGATGTCTTGGTGAAAAATGCTACTTCATACTGTTATTGCTGGCTACAGCTTTTTGAGTCCCTGATGTTGTATAAGACCAATGCAAAAACTTAGATTGAGATCACTGGGATAAAGTAACTTTTTAAGGGAAAGCCTGTGGCAGTTTGCAAAACACTGTAGAGAGAGAAGTACCCAACTGCTCTTTGTCAGCAACACATCTTTTTGTGGATCACATCCACTGATGGACTTCTCAGGAAAAAGAAATAAAAGCAACTGCAGGTGTATAGAGTTTCTTCCTTATCCCCACAGCTGAGCTGTAGTTCTTGTATCCCAAGCTGTTCTTCCTAAGCTGCAAGTAAACTTACTGCTGATGAAGTGGAAGATATCTGCAGGAGTAGGAATGACCCAGGTTTTACCAGGTAACTCAGGAGAAAAATGCTCCCCTCTTGCCTGTCATTGCTAGTTCTTAGAGTCAGTTTTCTCTAATTCAAAATTCCTACCTTCCTAGTATTGCTAGGTATTGTGGAAATGGCGAATAAACAATTTGAGCCTGCCCTGAAAGACTGTTGTCCTTTGGTTATAGTTATAGATCCTTTTAAAACTCGGCTGCCCTTATGCAGAAAATCACACACATGCTGTAAATCACGTTAATTACATCCCAACTCAAGTGTCACCATAGTACCTTATACAGTGGAAATGCCACCATCTGGTGGTTGCATCTCTGCTGAAAGACATTTGTGGTGGTATTGGGGATTGAGATTGCCTCTGCTCAGTGAGGAAACCTTGTTTTAGATTTAGAAATTAAAGCTCCCTGGAAGTATTTCTCCTGGACAACATTTCACTTTACAGGCATCCCAGATAGCTTAGCAATGTGGAGTAGGAGACATCACACCAGAATAAATGCTGTTTAATTTTTTTTTTCCTTTTGTTTTCATTTTTGTTTTTTATGATGTTAAGACACTTCTAATACGAGCTTTGATTATAGTTGCTTTTTTTGGGAGGGCTTGGTAGGACTAAATCACAGGATGACTTTTGTAAGAAATGCATACAGAATCCATCTGCACACTTCTTGAATGTGCAGCCTCTCCCCTCTTTCTATTCAAATTATTCCTATGGTCTTGAAACCAGCAGGAGCTTATTGACTCCCTACAAGATACTCTTTAGAGAATTGTACCCTTCTAATGTAATTTTTTCTTGTTATCAATGTAATTTTTTTTTCTAGTTATCCATGTTACTTTGTTCTGGAGAGAATTTAGTTAGGGTGTAATTTTATATGCATCCTTCGTAGATAGCTTAATGAGTTTTGTTATGATTGTTACCATGTTCCTGCATTCCAGGAGGTCAGCAAAAGAACAAAGATGATTGCAGTAAAGACACTTTGGATTTACCCTAACACAGAAGAGAGCACAATAAGACTTTCTGCTTATGTTTACAGAGTAAGAAATGAGTGATAAACTTTGAGTTGAGTAAGCCAGAGGCTTTTATACCTTTTCAATGAGCAATTTTGAGCTTAGCTCATTTTTGGAATCCAGATTTATGATTAGATTTCTGACCTGTTCTGTGCTGTGGTTAAGGCCTAAAGTTCACAGCAAAATGAATTCACGCTCTAAAGCAAAACTCTACTCTGTGTGGCACAACAGAATGGCAGAGTGAAAGATTCTGTATAAGTTGTGGAAAATTTAAAAAGAGGTTTTGATGCATTTCAGCAATATATTATCTGGAGTAGCTCACCTATGTGACCTGCAGAACATCAAGCTTTTTTGTCTTCTTCCAACCACTTTTTATTTATTTATTTTTTTTAATTAGATTTATAAGTCTTGGATAAAAGGCCTTCTTCTCCTTGCAGATTTTATGGTGCCTAGTCCATGAGACATCAGTCTGTTCTGGGATTCCTTGGTAGTATAACTATGTAAGACAGGTGCTCTTATCTTGCAAAAATTACTTTGACAGCTACAGCAGCCTGTTCTTGGTTCTCTCTCTTTCCTGAGTACTTGGGTGCAGGCAGGGGAATGCAGGTAGGAAATACATCTATGCACAATAAATCCCTTGAAGCAAAATAGCTAACATGCATGGATGGTGGTAGGGTTTGTTGCTTCAAGGAGAACTGGAGACACAAGAGGGTGCATGCAGGACACCCTGCTCCATCATATTACACATCCAGCCAGGAAAGTTTGTTATCTAGGTCTAAAAAAGCATTGAAAATTGAGCAAATCTAAAGGGAGAGCAATTACTGGATAATTTTTTCTTGAAGTCCTCCTGCTTTACTCTGCCATATGAAGCACAGTTGTTAATGCATGTCATATTTTTTCAACTGGCCACTCAGCTGCTTCCTGCACCTCAAATCTCCCTGTTCCTCTGTCTGATGTGTGTGTCATAGCCCGTGAGAAAAGCAGGAGCTATGTGACTGAACACAACAAAGAGCTTTGCAGTAGATTTTTCCTCTGGATTATTAGGAAACAGCAGACTGCTTAAAATTTCTCAGTGGGGATTGCAACCTTCTTCCCTACTGGCTTTTTGTAACTTGTTGATTAATCATCCTAGCTTGGACTTTTGCAATGACTTAAAACAAGGATTGACATCAAAGTATTTTGTCCAAGGATAACCTTCTCATTCCAGGCATTTTTAACCTCTCACTGATAGTGATTTCAGCTGCAATGGGTTCTTGGAATCTCTGAGCTTCCTGCTGGTGGAATTCATTGCCAATGATTCCAATGGCAAGCCCACATGCTGTCTGTCCATGTCTGGTTCCTCCCAAGAAAACCAGTATGCAGTGACCCATGCTAACAAGCAAATGGAGAAAAAAGGCCCAGAGAGCAGCTATTTTTGCTTGTTATGTGTAAGGCCACGTGTCTGCTACCTGGAAGCTAAATGTTTACTGGCTAGCACGTCTGCCTGGTTGAAGACTTAATTGTGCACCACTATTATTAGCTACCAGTTATTGAGGTAATGTGTTCTCCTGCCCTACAGCAGGAGACACAGCTTTCTCATCCTAAAACAGGTTTCAAGAGAAAAGATAAATAATAAACAATCATAAGCTACATGATTAATTCTTACAGAGATAGATTTACTTCTCTGCTTTTCCAATAGATGTTTGTCTTTGAGTAGATTCCCAAAAAAATGCACAAAACCAAGGAAAAAATGGATTTGTACAGTTTTTTATAATGTGCCATCCTGTTTCTATTCGCGCCTAAGCAGTGTCTGGGATTACTGCATTGTCTAAATATGCATAAATTGAGTTTTCAAGCCGCAAAGATTTCAGGCTCTCTTGGACCTAATCCTTCTATCTACAACATCCAATTAATGCTGGTTCTATCAACTTTCAGACTCCTCAGAGAAAACAATATTATTCAGGGTCATAGAGACATAAAATGCAGCAAGGCAATCTATGTCCTCAACACAAGAGATAAATTCCCCTGATTCCTCCCTACACCTGAAGCTTCTGGAAAAAAGATAACCACAATAAAGAATTTCTGAAGTGATTTTTAGATGTATGGCAGGCTTCATATTGCATTACTTCTAACTGTCAGATTAGTCGTAATAGAAGTATGTTATTAAATGATTCAATAATCACAGGAATTTCAGATTCTGTTTGACTGAAGACTATATGAAAGAGAATCATAGCATAAGCATCAAGAAAAACACTTTTATATACACTAAATAACTTAGTCAGTACTTTGGCAAAGTAAATTTTGTTCTTAAGACTACCTAAAAACATCAGTAAGCAAAAAGAAAATTAAAAAATTCCTATGTGTTGGGAACCTTCCATCATCTTCTAGCTGAGGCTCTAGGGCTTTATATGTTTATATCAATTAACTTAATGCCCAAATGAGGTGATAAAAATAGGTAAGCTGCATGCAGCCTAAAGTCCTTTGGAAAAACAAGACTTATGCCCTTCAAACACTCCGGAAAATTACAATCCAGTTTTAATATTCTGAGGCATAATAAGATTGTTGGCCTGAAATGGGTCATTGGACAAAAACTGCTGTCAGGTTTCTCCAACAGCTACAGTTTCAGACTTTAATTTTCCACTGGCCTGAACGTCTTTGTCAGGCATCCACTTCACATACAAATGTAAGAAACACGGTTGTTAGGTCTGGTTCCTACACCATCTTCTCTGACAGCAGTCTGGCAAAAGACACTTCTGGGGTCCTACTTGTAGGTTACAATGAGAACTAGACTAAAAAAATTGTCCATGCAGTGGTCTTCTTCCAGATATTTAGTGTGAACACTGGGAAACAAGACCTCTCCATCTTTTCCCCATCACTTTGCATGGCCCTGGATCAGATTAAACACTCAGCTGAGGAGTTTGCTGTGTAGACTGCATGTTAAAAATGGAGGATTGATGAAGTTTGTCAGTCATCTGATTCAAATCTGAAGAATAGTTTCTACTTTAAAAAATAATTTTGAAGGTACATTTATAAAACAGCTAGGAAAGAGGAGTCTTTAAAGCATCTCAACAGCAGTTGGGAGGAGGAGGATGTGTGCTTGAGGAGGTTGCTGAGCAGATATAGCTAGGCTTTTCTGAAAATGCACTTAGCATTAGGAAATCAAGGTACAATCCAAGCTGCCCAGCAACCAGCTTTAGAGGCCTTCCGGCTGAGCAGAATCCATTAGATGGAGGCATGTGATATTTTTAATTTTTTCTCTGGATTCAGGGAGCAAGTTAAACTGTTCAGCTAGGCTGATAATGGTTGACTAAAGAAAATGCCACCTCTTTTAAGAGTCCTAAACATGACCAAGACAAGTGTTTCATTCATATCTTCTCTGTGACAATTTAAAGAATCTAGGCAAAGTAAAACTGCTAAAATGAGAAATGCTTGGAACATAGCTGTTCATGGAGATGTTATGAGGAATCTGAGTTGCCTCCTGGCAGAAGACGGGAATGAGTTTGTATGTACCTCTTTCTGGGCAGTCTATTCAGCAGTACAATCAGAAAAGAGAAATTGCTTCAGCTCTCTGAAGCATTTGTAAAACTTACTCCATGTCTCTCACTACCTCAGCCTGAGAGATCTTGCTGATTTTCAGACACTTTGCAGATTGAATTTTCTTTTCAACTGTTGACATGCAGGCCCCATCTTCAGTGTGTTGTTCCTCCTCTGTGTTGCCTTTCCTCTCCCATCCCTCCAGTGGAAAATGCACACTTACAAGAGTGACTTTCACGTGGACTTATGAATAAAGCTGGGAGCATGGAGTTGTTATTCTATTGCCTGTAAGATATAAGAAACTGGACTTGTTTCATCATGTTTTTCCTTCATCCTAAGATGATTATTTCTTTTTACTCCTCACCCATCTACAGGAGATATAAAACTGCCATTCTGATCCAATGACTAAACCTGTCAACGAATGAACACTAATGTACCTGGCCAGTAGATGACTCCTGCCTCAGTTATGCATTTTTGGCATGCTTACAGCTCTGCCTACCTGTTGCTCAGGCAGTCAGCCAAACCCTTGCCCTGTCAACATTAAAAGATCTCCTGAGACTCAGGAAGCTTAAGGATCCACATGGTGGCAACCTTAGATGCTCTTGTTCTTGCTTTTCCCATATAATTCATACTTCCTAAGCCTTAGTAATTTCAGACACCTTGTAAAATAATTATTACCAAGGCATTTAAATAGGCCTGCTTTGGAGTTGAGATAATACAAAAAGATTAAATTATGGAAAAGATCAAAGTTATTTCTCTTTAAGACAGCTGAAACCAGAAATTTGAAACTTCTCATTCAATTTCTAAAATGCTGGACATAGACATCTTTTTTGTTTATAATAAAACATAAATACTCTTATTGAGAGTGTTCTTTATCCTGTTATAGAAAATTATTCACCCGAAGAGGTTTTTTATTTATTTTTCAATTAGCTATTTTATTTGTTTATTAATATATAAAGATGGTTTTAGTTTACAACTTTAGTTTGCAAAACATCTGGCACTGAACTGGGTCAGAAAAGCCCAAATAGACAGCTCCCATTGTGAATAGTTAGAATCGGTGTATCTGCCTATCCATTTGGTCTCTAAATCTGAAAGTGAAAGGATTTGTGCCATAATGTTTAAAATAAAATTATTTCTGTTACTTTCCCTTGTTAATTTGATTTCTTTAAAAATATGAAGAGAAACTAGGCAATTAATTGGAAAAACAAAACCCCAAAACCTTGGCTAATTGAAAAGAAAATAGCAGTACAAAACTAAGGAAAAATGCCTGGGTAAGGCATGCTAGTACTTAATTTAACCTTCCTGCTTTCCAGTTTTATTCATAGGCTTATCTAGACTGTTCCTATCACTTTTGAGAGGAAGTTGTCTGAAAGCCTTGTCACTGCATGAATGCAGTGCTTAGTAGAACAATAATTTACTTGTCTTATGAACTAGAGCTAGTGTGAACACTGTTCTGTACCATTATGGCTTTGTCCAGACTAATTTTCTAAGGAGAAAAGTCATCAGTGTAACAGTGGATAAGTGATCCCATTTGTTATTATTTCTTTTGCATTATCTGTATTGAAAAATGATGATATTTATTGTGATCACCTCACAGAGCAACCAATCTGTCTTTCTGCTCCTGCAGGGTTCTTTCTGGAGGTACTCAGAGACAGCTTGCACATGTGTGTTCTGAGGAACATGTTACAGTTTTGTGCCCAGGCTCACTGATGTTCACAATGTGTGGATTCAGGGCTTCCAGGCCCCAGGTGCTGGTGTGACTTCCAGCTTCCATAACCTGACAGACAGCTGCCAGGGCACCAAATGTCTGAGCAAGCATGGCAAGCCCAGCCTGCCAAAAGTGCTGTGTGTGCACGTGGAGTACAGATACGTGCTTGTTGTGCTCAAGATCTGGGAAAACTGGCACATCCAGAAGCATAATTGCAGTCTTTGCTGGTGTTATGTTTGTGCAAATGAGAAGTATTTGGTGAATATAATTTGCGTTTCCACCTAGGGAAACTTCTGTTCTGAGATTATTAATTTCTTTCCCATGGCTAAGATCATTCTGTTCACAGTTCTTTTATCAGCAAATATCTGTCTGTCTTAAGACTCTGATAGAAACACTCCAGAAGGTTAAAACTGAATGATTGCTGCATCTCTCTGGTGGAGGCTGTTTCCCCTGAAGAGGATGAGACTTAATTTCTTCCTTGAATTGCTGGAATATTTCATGGAATGACTACTGACTATAGGACAGCAAGAACAAAACTACCACAGTTTAGGAGCTGTTAAGAGGTAATCATAGTCAAAGAAAGGCTGGGCATAAAACTAAATCAGAATGCATTCTGTAGCCATCCATTTTTCATTTATTGCCCGGTACGAATCAGAGCCCATAGATGCTGAAGTTTATCTGTGGAAATCTACAATCCTACTATTTCTCTCCCTTTCCTCTCAGGTGTATTTATTTATGCTATATGTCCTTCAGCTTTCTTTTTCTGTTATCTTTTAAAAGATTTTTTTCCCCCTTTTTCATTTAATTTTCTGTCTGAAGTGTAACATCACATGATGTCCTGAGGGAAATACTGCAACGAGGAGAAATAGGTGATTAGGTGATGTTGTGGCTTGATAATTATAGGCTTTTCTTTTTTTCTCAAGAATGCTGTGCTCAAGTGCTGGGA
This sequence comes from Zosterops lateralis, assembly GCF_965231275.1. Classification (NCBI taxonomy): domain Eukaryota; kingdom Metazoa; phylum Chordata; class Aves; order Passeriformes; family Zosteropidae; genus Zosterops; species Zosterops lateralis. The sequence continues at coordinate 31,483,199 of NC_139765.1, forward strand.
GATGTTAATGGCTGCCATAAAGTTTGTCTTTGATCTGCAGAAAATTCCAAGCCTCATTAATTCCCTGGTTATGGGGGCACCCTCCATTCAGTCTAAACAAGAAGCAGCAGCTAAGCTCCTGTATGAAGTAAATTTGCTGAAAACAGTAGAAGCCACCACCCAAGCAGTTATCCTACAAAGACAAGCTGAAGTATGAACTAAATTGAGAAGAACAAAGAACTTTCTGGGAAATTATTATATATTCACTGACTGAAACATTAACTGATAGGAGCTATGTGTTTAGAAATAATCAGAAAACTGGGATAAAACAAATAGGCACTGTGGGTGGCCCAGGGAGAAAGGCAAGACAAAAAGCTTCTGTCAAGTAGAGTACCTACTGAAAATGGAGAGCTAGATTTCTGAGCAAGGAAATAACCTTCTGCTGTTTGTTCCTACCATATTCAGGGAACTGAAGCTTTGTGTACATTCTTTGCAAATACACAGGCTTTCATCAGAGACACTTCAGCTGCCCCAAATCAGTTTCTCCTACAAAAACAAACATGTCAAGATGGTAAGTAGTGGCTAAATGCTGGGACAGGAAAACAGTTGATTGAAAATGGGAGATATTTTAAAAGACTGCTCGTTTACTGATATTGTAGATTTATTTTTTTTTTTTACCTTGAGAATCTCAGTTGATGTCTGTGCCTCAGTGAGGCTCAGGGAATTGAGGCATCATGCAGCTCAGACTGCCTTTCCTTTCTCACCATAAGTAACTGCAGAATAAATCTGTCAGATGCATGATCTCCATGACAGTACAGGTGAATAACTGAAGTCTAGTAGCTTTGGTGAAATTCTCCTTAGTTCTGAATCATTACAAAGATAGTTCCCACTTTAGTTGCTGAACATGGTTAAGAGAGATGAGAAGACCATAACTCCGCACTGAGAGCAGAGTAGTCTGAGCCTAAGATTAGATAGAGGTGTTTTAGGCTGCTGATCTGGTTTGGTCACTGCCAGAGCCCTTTTGAATGCATGCAATTGAAGTAAAGAAGTTTTTGTGCCAATGAAAAGTGGGTCACTGGTGTAGTTTTATTAGGACATAGTGTAATAATGATAGAGCTTATTTATACTCTGATGCCTCTACTGACACAAGGCTTTTTCCTAACTTGTGTGATAATTTTGTGACCTACAGGACTTTTCAAGCTAAGAATTGTGAGAAATTTCCTTGGAATTTCTTTCAAAAGCCATCAAATTTTGTGACTCAAATTTAAAATAACAATTGATCTTTTCCTTTATCACAAATGGCTTTGGGACTAATTGATTTTCTATATGTATCTTTATTTTCTGTAGAGTCATACATTTATTTTGCCATTTATCACTTTCCCTTTAGACTGATAAGTTTTGAAAGACTCTTGGAAGTCCTTGTTAACTAATATCATCAGTGCTTCCTTTCCTTTGGGACTACTTATACATATTTAATCTCCTAAGGCTCAAAAAAAAGTCACAGTAAGGATCTATTGCTGCCCCATTCATACAGTTCTTTGACCCATTTCCATCAGAAAAGGAAATTGCTAATCTAGGCCAGATATCTTAAAATGTATCTGGATCCAACAACACGGTCAGACATATATTTGTATTTCTTAGTTGCAAGACATCCTTGGAAAATTTTGCTGCTATGAAATCAGAATAGGAATTATGTCTTTTGAACACAGTACACAAAACAAAAATTCAGAAGAAACATGTTAGTTGTTAGTTATCAATTGTTTCAGCTATTTGATTTTTGTTATGTATCTGATCTCTTTTAAATTCCTACTAAAATGAAAGCATGCAAAAAAACAGAATTGCAAGGGCCATGTGTAATTTTCCTAGTTTTTATAGACTTAGCAGGTGACTTAAGGCCTGGAAAGAAAAGGTGTCTGTGCTACATCTCTCCTCTGCCTTCCAAGCCCTGTGTGCCTGTGAGCATGTATGCTGTGTGGCTTGAGGAGTTTGCTCAGCTGCAGCCTTCTCAATACCTATTCTGCTCAGGGAAAGCCTACCTAACTTGGCACTATTTAACCCCTCAGAAATTAAATTTTGCCTTGGAAATTCCTAACAGACTGCATTTTATTTTGGCTAAATTTTTTCCAATTAATTTTTATTTGTAAAACAAAGAAAATGACAGACCCAGTATGGCAATGTCTCGAGTAAATATAGCCCAGCTATCTAAGCTGACCTGCTGTTGGAAAATCTAAGTAACTCCAATCCTTCCCTTCATCATTCTCTCGTCCCCAAAGTAATACAAGCAGAGCTAGAACAGGGAACACCTGGCATGCTGGTCACGCAGCATGACTTTACATTGTAATCATCTTGTCAAGGAGCTGAAAATAGCATTGTGCTGCAGTGTTCACCAGTGCTTCAGGAAGGAAGACAATAACCAGCATTTGGCAGCAGCCTACATGCTAACTGTGAGTGATACAGAAGTATTCCTCAAATTGTTTCCCTCCTCTCATCTTGGAAACATTCACCATGCATCCCCTGGTTATATATCACTGAGGCCCTCACTTCCAGCCTCCAACTAAAGAAGTGCTGGGCAGTCACTGTGCTGCACACAACCAAGTAATCTCAAATAGCAACACTCCAGTTTTCAACAAAATAGTGCATTAAATTAATTCTAGCGTGTTTAGTGTGCCATACAAATTCCAGGAAAAAAATGGCAATAAAAGGCTTTGTTTGAATGAATTGAGGTGAATCATGAGCTAGGAATCATGATACACAATTATTGAACTGCACCCAGAAATACAAGATTTAAAATAGAAATTTGGTCAAGAGACCTTGCCCAAAGAGAATTTTTGAAGGAGATCAAGAAGGTAGAGAGTGTTGCAGCTAACCTGGCATCAAGGAAATGCCACACAGGATTATGGGGATCACAGGGATTAAATAGAAATCAGAGAATAGGCACCATTTTCCAAAAAGTGGATGTTATTGTGGCAGAAAAAAATTTGTATTACATTCTTGGTTCTTGGGGACAAAAAAACCACAAAAAACAAAAAACGAATAAACAAACAAACAAAAAACAAACAAACAAAAAAAGCAGCACAATATTAAGAAGATGTAAATCTGAGTATTTTCATGTTGAGTCACTAATTCATATGTACATGTAGTGCAGTAATCAATGAACTAACAGCACTTTTATATTTTTGGGTTTGGGAAACTAAGTATTTAATGATGAATATTGTTGTACCACTTCATTATTTGAGCACAGCTCTCTGGGTTACTTTCTGCAGAAATCCATTGGAAGTAACCAGCACACCAAAGGTAAGAGGCACAGAAATGGTGTATTAGCAATGTTTTTTCAAATTTGATGCTAGGTTAGCAATTCAACTGTATAGGGCCAGTCAACTTGCATTCACTAGCCTAAGGGGGAAGTAATCCCTGATCTGATTACTAAATTTTAAATTTTGGTGTACTAGGAACAAGCAGGAATTCTGAGTGCTAATATTGTAATGGTTTTCCAAAAGTCAAATAAGAGGACCCCAAGATATGTAGAGAACTATGCATGTCCTCATTCCCAGGCACTAAAGAAGGAAGCTTTTACTCCACTGATAGAAAAATATAAATATAATCAGTACAACTGCATATTATTTTATAGAAAATGGTCAAACAACTATGCTTTTCTTCATTGAGGAGATTATGTCCATGAAAACTCATTTATTTACCAAACTTATAGTCTGCTCTGACATACTCTGAACACTTGAGTCAGTACTACCTGGCTTTCTCTTTAAAAAAAGAATGCTACACAGGGTAAATCAAGCATACTGCATTGCACAGGTTAAGAACTAACTGCAGCCCACCAAAACAATCACCAGAGGGAATTGCTCTTGTTACATCTCACTGGAAATGCTTTTCCTGAAGCTTTGTAGAAACTCTGCACAGAACACCATGCAATGCTTCTTCTACTGGGAATGATAAAAGGGAGGACAGCAAGGCAACTAAGGTAGAAGGTGGGACAGTCATGCAAAACAACATGGAATGTGTAGTAAAATACATCCCTTTTACGCAAAATACTAGTGCAGCCAGTTGTTCTTCCCCTCTGCATTGTACTGTACTGCACAGGGCGGGGCATAATGAAGAGCCTCAGAAATAATTTAAAGACTGAAGAAAATGGAAAGACCATAAAGATGCAGAGTTTAGCTTATTAAAACAAGATGACAGAATATTTAATTATAGAGTGTAAGTATTGCAAGTAAGAAGAAAATAGTGGTTACTGGAGGGGTTTTTATTCTAGATAATGAGAAAGCGGGAATGCAAGACAAACCCAAGAAAAGTTAAATTGGATTTTTTTGGCAAACAATGAAACTGATTACCTTCAGAAAAATTTTCCAAAGGGGAGCACTAATTTATCTATTTCTCATAAATTTTTGTCAATATTTGAATTGTCCCTGATGCTGAAATGATCAGAAAAACATCAATGTTTTTGCAATGACTGACTTCTTTTCTGGTCAGAGCCTTTTTATTCATCACAGATGATGCCTTAACATCCTGTTTGTATGCATTTATTATGTATGTACTTTTAATCCAGTTTGCTTGTCTGAGTCGCCCTTTTTGACCAGCCCATTAGGTGATAATCATAGAGGTAAGGTCTGATCCGCATTTTTATTTTGTCAGGCAAAATTTAGTCTGATCTGTGTTTTCTTTCACTTAGACTAACAAGCTCTGGTTTTTTGGTTTGATTTTTATTTTTATTTTTGTTTGGTTGGTTTTGCTTTTGCGTATGGTTTTGTTTTGTTTTGACAGGGAACTAGCAGAGGTAAAACATGATGGAAATTTTTGTAAAATGAAATTTTAAGCAACGGTTTTGTTAATGCATTACCTTTTTGCAAGGGTCTTCTCAGACAAAAAGTTAAAACCTGATTACTCTTTTGCTGTGAGATATTTTGATGTACCTCATATACTATAATTTTTGGTTGTTTGGTAAAAGGGCAACTTTAGATGGAGGCACGGGAAATATGTAAAATTAAGACTTTTAGAAAGGGATGAAAGAGAGAATAACCTATTATGAGTTTGGGTTGTTTGAATTCTACGTGATGCTCAGTCTTACTGGTTTTTTCCCCCTGAAAGTCAGGAAGATTTCAAATAATTATTTTTTAGCATATTGTGTTCGCTGGAAGAGGAGAAAAAGGGATTGTTTATAACTCATGTACACATGACTATTTATACCTTTTTTTTCAGATTTTAACCTCTTTAATTGCCTCACTAACCAATCCATCACTTCTGCTGATTTTATTTGGTAAAATAATGTAAATGGAAGAATATCAGCTCTGCACATACATTCTAGAATATAAAGATATAAACACACTGGAAAGCAGCTACTTGAATCGGAACAGTTAAGCAGTCATGGCTAAAACTTGTCATTTAAGATTGATGATTGCTGTTTGTGTTAGTGGAAAATGAGCTGAATATACATTTACAGCTGCTTGCATTGACTCCTTCTGGGGGCTGGAACTGTAAATGCATGGGTTTCTAAATGGCAGGTACAGAAAAAAGGGTGTTGTGCCTTCTGCCCCCTCCAGGTTTTGGTTTATTGATCCTAGATTACATAGTGCATGGTTGCTGAGCTGCAGACAAATGGGACTTGACAGCTCTCTCTGTGGGATGTTGCTCTATGATTCAGTCAATGGCAGAGGAAACTTCTACCTAATTGACTTCAGCTTATTGCAATTCCTTCCTGGACTGCTGTCACAAAACCCACCAGTATGACTCGTGTCATCTTTAGCAGCTCTGTGAGAGAGAAAGGCTGAAAACTCAGGAAGAGTGATTTACCATGACATTCCTGAGAAGGGTCTCTTCTGCTTCAAGAGGGAGACAACTCTCAGTAAAAAAGCTCATGTTGCCACCTGGCACTCATAACCTTAATCTGTCAACATAGTACTTAGCATTTATATAATGCTGTACTGGCATTAGCTAATTAATTCTTACAACACCACTGGGAGATGAGTCACTAAACACCTTTAGAAAGACTTTCCTTTTAATACCTCTGGTGATGTTATGTGCTGAAATGCACAGATTACTGGCACTCATCTCAAAGAAAAGCTAGAATGTGATCTTAATATTTTATGGCTATTTTTTTAAATTAAAAAAAGGTTAAAAACCCTTCAAAAGTTTAGCAGAGTTTAGTTCTTGATACAAATCCACCTTTTGTCAGAATGAAAGAGGATTGCACTGTATAACATTATTTCAAATGAAATCTCAAGGGATAATGACTGCTGTCAGTTGAAAACCCAATAATATACTTACTGTAAAACATCAAATTAAGATTGTTAATACAGAGGGCAAAACATTGAAAATATTTTCTCACCTTGGCAGCTGGACCTCCCAGATTGTACTGAAAGATATCATTATTTGGCTAGAACAGACCTGCACTGCGTGCCAGAGCAAACCCTGCTGCAGCAGTGGAAATTTAGTTTTTCCTCACTTAGAAAACACCATAATTGGGGTTGGGCAGGTTTGTGTTGGTAAGACTCATGCCATTCTTCATCAGTGGTGGACACAGCCAGTTCTTGGCAGGTTAAAGTTTATCCTTCCACCTTTACCTGCCTGGCAGGTGACTGCTGGAGGCAGGCTTTTTCAGGTGCATTTTCTCTGCTTCCATCCTGGCCCCTACTCCTTGTAGGGCACCCCAGCTCCAGGCCTGCAGTGCAGCTTCCCCGCATGTCTCGCAGGCATCAAAGAGAAGGGCAGAGCACTTATCCCAGTGTTATTTCTACTGGAGGCAGGCATTGTCCTGATTTCAGCTAGGATATGGTAGATTCCTCTCAGTAACAGTGCTGTGTTTTGGATTCAGAATGAGAATGATGTTGATAACACACTGATGTTTTGGTTTTTTGGTAGATCGTGTTTATCCTAAGACAAGGACTTTTTTCCTTGCCTTTTGCTCTGCCAGTGAGGAGGTACACAAAAGAAACTGGGACGGAGCACAGCTGGGCAGGTGATCTGAACTGACCAAAGGGATATTTCACACCACAGAACATCATGCCCAGTGTATAAACTGGGAGGAATCAGCAGGGAATGTGGCCGATCTGGGTTTGGGAAGGGGATTCTGACATCAGTCAGTGGGTGGTGAGCAAGTGTATTGTGCATCACTTGTTTCTCCCCTTTTTATTACAATTATTATTATTATTTACCATTATTGTTGTATTTTACTTCATTTTCATTTATTAAAGTATTCTTGTCTCAACATACATGTTTTGCTTGGATTGTGCTCCCCATTCCACCAGAGTGTAGAGAGGGAGGTTGGTGAGCATAAACATGTATACCACAAGGCTGAAAAGACAAATGTACTGTTGAGTTACAAATGAATAGATCTTACTTTTAGTCTCACCCAGAACACCCCACTTCCTAGGTGAGTGCTGACAGTTTGAACTTAGAGCAGTCTGCTCTCTCTGTGATCCAGGTATGAAACACACAACTGGTAAGTTTCCTGTCAGTACCGTGACTATGACCAATGGAAAAGAAGGACCTTTCAGAAGAGAAATTTCCATGACATCTGTGTCAGCCAAACCAGTTGCTGTTGGTTGTGATATTATTTACTTGAACACAGAATTACACTTCTGTACATCAAAATACGACAAGCTTCTGGTAGTTGTATTTCTGCTGTGTGCCACTGATTTTTACAGAGAAGGAATGACTTCTTTGGAAATTTACTATTAGGAAAATGCATTGCTTACACACATGCACAAAATAATTTACATTAAAATCAATGCTTGGCATTAGGAGTCACATATACACACAACTTTTCATTGATTTACTTGTTTGCCACAAGGACTATTCAACTCAAAATACATCTCAAGTACCTATCCTGCCCTAAAAAAAACCCCAAGGGTTACAATACATAAGCTATTAAAATATTTAACATATAGAAAGTGGGAGCCTTACAATTTGCATATAATTTGACCAAACATGTAAAAATTAACCATGGCACTTCCTAAAGTATTGAAGTTTTTTACACATCATATATATGTATATATGTATGCAATATCATTTTAGAAGTTCTCTTAATGTAAGGGCTATTGATTATATATTTTGTATAACCATAGGTATGCTCATAATAAAGTCATATCTGTTGCAATTTATAGTTTGGTTAATAAAATGAGAACACTCATCAGTTGTTTGTTGATTTAATGTGTGTAAAACAATAAGAAAACAAAGTATTAAAATAATTTATATCTGGGGGTTCTTTTAGCACAGAATTTTTATGTCAAAATGCTTAGATCATTGGCACATACCCTTGTATTCTGTGGCAAAGATTTAATTTTTTTTACGTGATTAATGTCTGGGATATTGGATTTTTTTAAAAAATTCTTTGAAGAAAAGATTTTAAAAAGTAGTCTGTGAGAATTCAGTAATTTTCTTTAATTGAATTCAGAGTTGATTTGTTCTTTGCATTAGCTTTTAAATAGATTCCAGAAATTCTTTAGTATCTTCAGAAACTTCTTTTCAGACAAACACCTCTGATTTTATTTGCATATATTTAGAAGAAGCCAGCAATGCTATACTCTCATGAAAAGGATATGATTTGATTAACAACCATGAATTAAGTCTGAAGGTTTCAACAGTTTATAAAGAAGTAGATGAAAAATTAACACGGAATATGTTTCCACAGAACATTCGCAAACAGGCTTCAGATTTTTTTGAGAGACGATCTTACTCTAATAAAGGATAACTGTGGGAAGAGGCAAACAACTATCACTAGTTATATAAATTCTTTTTTTCAATGTTTCTCAGCGTTGTATTACTGTGTACATTTGACATACTGGTCTCTGCAACTTATCTTTATGATTTATAAAAGGTCTCAAAGACAACTCTACTGACTTATTTAATGAAATATTTTCCACTTTCAGTTGCAAACAGCAAATGATTGATATGCTATTGCTTTTTTTTATTTCCTTAAGGAATGCCAATTTGCTCCTGGTGGAGCCATCAGTGTCTGCCAGCTCCCTGCTCAGCACAGGAATTGCCAGAGGGCCAGGATGGATGCGTTGGTAATGCAACACATGGGCTGTTTGTTTGGAGAACTCAAACGAAAGCAGGCAGTATGATCAAGATAAAGCTTTTAATGATGCTTGCTTTATTAGAGTTATGAATGCTGTCTATTGGTTCTTCTCCTCATTTACCCAAATTGCTAAGTTGTTTTCAACTTCTTGCTACAATTAGCATGAATGAAGCTGACTGTTGGCTGGCTAGAAATCTTTGCTACTCAATCTTCATTCATTAACAGCTGTCACAGACAGTGGTCAGGCACAGAAGAGGTGCCTAAAATTTATACCATACATAGAAAGTAAAGGATTGACTAAATGCTTTAGAAAAGATTAATTTATTTTATAATTTAGTTGGTGCAAAACATGATTACATATGACAACAGAACAGTGTTTTGGAGTAATTTGAACAACAAAATGGAGTGCAGAATTGTTCTATTGTGCCAGCCTGAGTTCCTACCATCTTATTGCTCTAAAAATTGCTGTTGTCTCATTTCTTCGGCACAGATATTTCTAGAGAGCGTATGAAGAAGAATATGGAGGAATTTCAGCCGTCTTCCATTTACATTTTTCTTATTGACTTGGAAAAAATTATCACTAAAAATTTTCAGCGATACAAAGGCCTGGCCTGTGTCAGGAATGGTGTGGCCAGCAGGAGCAGGGAGGTCATTCTTCCCCTGTCCTGGGCACTAGTGAGGCCACACCTTGAGTGCTGTGTCCAGTTCTGGGCCCCTCAGTTTAGGAAGGACCTTGAGACACTTGAGCGCGTCCAGAGGAGGCAACGAGGCTGGTGAGGGGCTTGGAACACAAACCCTGTGAGGAATGACTGAGGGAGCTGGGGTTGTTTAGCCTGGAGAAAAGGAGACTCGGGGGTGACCTTATCACTCTCTACAACTTCCTGAAAGGTGGCTGTGGTCAGGTGGGGGTTGGTCTCTTTCTCCAGGCAGCTGTAGTGATGCGTGATTGGGTTTTCTAAAGTTTGTATGGTTTTTGTTATGTTTTAAATTTGTTTGAAAATGGTTTGTTCCTAGTATCCCTTCCCCTTACCCTCTGATGGTCTCTTCCCCGAGAGATGCTGTCAATCACCTTGTTAGATCTAGAAGATTTGAAGCTAAAAGCCCTAGGATTCAATCTAAGTGAGAGGTCAAGACCTTTCTCTTTTGTTCTATTAAGTTCCTCTGTTCTGGGTCACACCCTCCCTTGTTTGCTATTGGTTCTGACTTCCCCATTCTGAAGGACCGCCCAGCCAGGTAAAAAGGGGAGACTGAGAGCCAGGGGGGACTCTTTTGCCACGAGGTCCAGCGGGAGCACCATTAAAGCCTGGTAACTCAAGCAAGAGTCCACTCTCTTTATTCCACACCTGCTAGCACACTCCTGCCAGAAATCCGGACCTGCCTAAAACTCCATCATATCACAACAGGGCTCAGCTAGACCCTGGGCAGCTCTGAGAACCGGGATAGGCAGCAACTGACAGAATGAGAGGACACAGTCTTCAGCTGCTCCAAGGGAAATATAGGTTAGGTATTGGGAAAAAGCATTTTACAGAAAGAATAATAAAGTACCGGAATGGTCTGCCCAGAGAGGTGGTGGAGTCACCACCCCTGGATGTATTTAAAAAGACTGGATGTGGCATTCAGTGCCGCGGTTTAGTTGAGGTGTGGGGCATGGGTTGGACTCGATCATCTTGAAGGTCTCTTCCAACCTACACATTCTGTGATTCTGTGAAAGAATCCTGAGGTGGTATGTAATGGAGATGTTGGACTAGTGGTCACTGAGTAATTTGACTAACTCGTACTGGCAAGTAGCAAAAAAGAAGGCGGACTGGGGTCAATAAGAAGCCATCATTTTCCAATTATACACCACTGGCTACATTTTCATTTGGTATACAACAACAGCAGCAGTTTTATTGCTGCCTTTCTTTTGCATGCCTACATCATTGACTTTTTCCTTAGTATTGATCATTAGCATTTCTATCCAAATTTAGCTCTGCTGAGGGGATGAAGATGAGCAGACAGTTGCTGTCACCTTGTTCACAGCTTGCATCAGTTAACTCTACCAAACACACTTCTAGTTTTAGAAACTCCACCTTTCTGACTTTGGAAAAGAATTGGTGTCACACCAGAAAATACCAGAGAAAGCTCAGCTCATACTGAAAAAAATGTGATCAGGAGCACATTTCTGATGAAGGATATATACAGACTTAAGAATAAAGAAAAAGCAAAATACATACAAGGCCAGCCTCTTCTCTCCTCCCCTCTCCCTTGACGGCACTCCTACAATTGCTCTTATTCCATTACCAGTGTTCTGGATGAAAAAAACTTTTTAAAGAATCATGAAAATGATAAAGAATTAGAAAATATTTGTATAATATAAAGCCTAAGAATCTCAGTCCATTTAACTTACTTGAAGAAAGGAAGAAGGTAGAGGAATATAGTCTATAAATTCCTGTAACAGTAAGATTAGAAGGGACAGCTCTTCAGTCTATCCCACAAATGTGTAACAGCCTCTAATGGAAGATAGTATTAGATGAATTTAGCCTAGAAATAAGTTGTAATTTAAAAAGTGCAGGCAGTGGACCAATTTTTCAGCTTTAGAATAGATACTGATTTCTCACAATCTAACAACACAAATGGGCCTACTTATAAAATATATTTCTCTATTTTAGCTACAGCTATTGAAATCAACTAGTGAAGTGAGAGATTTCCTATATTCTGTATTGCAGGTCTGACCACAAAAATCCCTTATAATCTTAGTGTTAGTATGTTTTCTGCTGTTGCTTCCAGAATTACTGACACTAGATGAGTGCAAGCGTATATGGTCCCAATTGCAAAGGATTTGCTTTTTAAAAATCATCAGTCTCTTCGTTAGCACTCCTGAATGGAGATGAGTTGGATCTTACTGAAGTACTTCTTACTGAGTACTGTTAAGCATTTGCAGTTCTTACATGAAACAAAACACTTTAATTGAAAATGTGTGCACTTTAAAACATATAGCATCGATCTTTTTACAAGTTATTTTGTACCTGAATATTAGTAAGCCCCATATACAGAGAGAGAAAGAGAAAACAGAAAAATCATGAAAACAATGCTAGCAGGAATGAACACATGCACTCCAGTCCTGCTGCAACAGTTTCTGTCCCTGCCCTGGAAAACCAGATGTTGCTGGTTTGCCTTCTAGTGGCTTGAATTTAGAATAGTTTCAGCCAAGAATAGGCTTTGCAAAAGAGCTAAGTGAAACTGAGAAGTTATTAGCTCACAATCACTTACTATTATTATAGCAAGCTCTGGAATGTCAATATGCCTCTGGTGGGAAACATCTGTGAAATGCCACATACTCTATTAAGAATGTGTAAGAGATCAGTGGTACATGTGTATGAAGCAACTTTAGAAAATCCTGATTTCAAAAGGACAAATATTTTCCAAGTAGGTATGGCTTTTCTGATACTGGCTTCTTTTCATTCAAGCAACTACATTATTATTTTTGGAAATCTTTGGCACCGCTGCATCTGGTCTCTGTGGGGCTGCTCTACTTAGTGTGGGACGGGTCTCCCCTGGCACAGCTGGGCTACCGAATATAGCAAAAAAGACTGAGTGTGCTTTACACGTCATAACATAATTTGAAATGACCTTCACGTACTCCTGTCATTCCATCATGGAATATTTGTGACTAAGGGTATAGGGAAGGACTGACTTCTAAGTTGCTGCAATATAGACTACAACAGACAATCCTGCTCCTTCTGCTACTAAACATGTAAACATGTGTGCCTCTGTTTCCTCTAATGAAGCTACATTGATTTGCATTGCTGCTAAGGGCTAGACTACAGCAATATGTGAAGCAAATGATATATGAATTTACACCATAACTAACCTTTTATGATGCTGTATTTTAATGTGTACAAAACTGCTCCTTTTAGTGAATGGAAACTGCTCTATTAGTGTGAATGTATTTTTTTCTGAAATACATTTTTAGTTTGTAGCACACTCCTTAACCATCTAACTATATTTAGATTTACAGAATGAGCTTTCATATTAATAATGCACTCAGTTCCTTGCTGAGAGGCATAAACTCATTCAGAGATGACCCTTGTCAGCTTGGATATCAAGGCTGCTGTCAAGTCTTGCTGGTCTTTTTCCTCTCCACTCTGGAAGACTAGTAACTATCTCTGTGCTGGCCGGAGTAAATTAGTCTGCACTACTCTGATCCGTTCCGCTGAACACTGAAGGCTTAATGCAAATCTCTGTTGCTTATATGCTGTTCTGCTAAATTTAAGTGGGTCAGAAACTATCACCATGCTGTCACAAAAGCTATTTTTAAACTTAATACAGCTCAGAGCTGGATTAATGAGTGCACATCCCTCTAGCTGTGCATGAGCTCAGTGTGGTCCAGCAGGAAATTGTGCCCTTGGTAAGCACACGTGAGAGCATCTTTCTGTGTCAGTGCTCATGGCCACCTGTTCAGATGGCCTAGTGCCCTCCTGCAATGTGGTCAGACAGCTGACTTTGGGTGCTCATAAAAGCAAGGACAGGTTTAAAGCCATACATGGAATAACACTGCAAATGTCAGCTCTTCAACAGGGCTTTATGTGGAAACATATATAGCAAATGCCCGTTTCTTCTATGTTTCTTTATGCATCAGAGTGGTCAAGATTACCAAATTTATGGCACATTATTATGGCTGCTAAAAATATATACATTCTGCACTTAGAGAAGATGGGAGAAGAACACAGAGAGTCGGATTCTTCCTGTATCAATTTGTATTAATAATTAAGTAGTTTAATTTCACAGATTGAAAGGGCATTTTTTTATTTTCAATACGGAAAACTTTCCATACATATATGATGGATCTTTTTTACATGAGCTACACACCCAAATATTAATTTTCTACACAGAAGCCTTCCATAGCTGCACTAAGACAACAACTCACAAATGATCAGCAGCTGTCCCTGTGTGAGATGTGGCAGCAGCACTATGCAAAAGGAATACTTCTAATTGTAGTAAGAATGTGTAAGGATGTTCAATTACTCAATGTATTTTACTTATTTTAGGTTATGAATGCACCATTATTCCATTAGACATTTATATAAGAACATCTAAATATTATTCATTGTAGTTGTTTTACTCTTGAAAACTACCTGCTAGCAAAATTACTGTGAAAGACACAGAAAAGCTTTAACTTCTAATTCCTTTCACCTCGGATAACTTTGAAAAAGAAACATTTTTCAGCAAGTCCAGAACCCAAATAGGTTTGGATAGTAAAGATCATAAAAAGTTAAACTCCAGAGCAGGAAAAAGAGACTCTTTAAACATGTCTTTAAAAAGTAAGTTCTGCCTATTCTCTAGAGAGTCCTTATGACTTAATAACTTATGGGTGTAACTGATAACAATCTATAAAGTAATTTCTAAACAGGAATCCAGGTGTCTTTCTGGCTTCTGGCTGGATATCAGACTAATAAAAAATCAAGTTTCTTGGAAATGCTGCTGTCTTAATGCAATAAACCCAAGATTTTCATGTAGGAAAAGGTAAGTAAATGAAGTAAGTGACAAGTTAAGAGGGCATAAGCCATCTTAAAAATTATTATGATATTGAAAATTAAAGTTTGATTCATCTGCATAAATGATTGGATTGTAATTTCATACTATTTTACGAAGTTAAGTTCCAGTAGCAGCATTAATATAGTTCAATTTTTTCATCATTTCCATGTGGAAGGGTCCTGTACAAAAACTGAACCCCTTGTTTAAAGTTAACTACCAAAATCAATAAAATATAAGTTTTCCCTTGGTGTAGTTACAAATTATATTATTTAACATACATAGATATTGTCAAATCAAACTCTCAGAATACCTAAGAATGGAGTCTCTATACTGATAAATGAATGATTATGAAGAGAAATATCTCGCTCATACAATAATCCAAATTCTTCACGTTGTTTCCTACAAATCCTATTCTTAGTTTGCATATGTCTGATGCTTTTTCAGAGTCTCTTGGCATGCTCACTGGAGCCCTACCTGTGTCCATAACTGTCTTCATGGGGCGGATAAGGCATTTCAATACCAAGCCCTGAACACCATGACAACAATGAAATAGAGTGAATCAGTCATTAATCACATATGAACAACAGACCTTGGAGATACTCAGATACTCAATAATTAGAGTTCTTTCTTATTCTGAAAATTTATTCACAGACATATTAAAGGAAAGGTGCTGAAAATTTGTCATTGTCACACAACATTACTGGAGACCTTTACATCCTAAAATAACAGTGTTTTGTCAAGAATAAATTTACTCTTAGGTGACTGTTCTAGATATATCAGAGAAAGTAATGGGACATAAAAAGTCTACAAATGGTCTCCATGGGCTGCTCATTAGAACTCTATAGTGACCTGAAAGATGACTCCATTGTAATAAGCTTAAGCTGAATCTATTGCATGCCTATGTCTAAAAATCTCTAAGTATTTTGAGGAAAGACTGTGGTTGGATAGAATTGATACTTTGTTTGAATAACAAGGCTAGTGTCTGCATGCACAGCCTCTCTGTTTTATGTAACCAGTGAAAAGATGCTTTCAGTGTTAAACTGGGAAAGAAGGATGTTGTTCTGCTTCTACTCCCATCCTGATCAAAGAGAGTAACATTAAGGCTTTATGATCAGAAACATTTTCTGACAGATAGAAAGATCATGGTAAGAATCTTCGATGAAGTGGGGTTACAATCCTGTAGTGATTGTGGAGAAGGGACTGCCAAATACATGATCATAAAATTCATGGAAAAATATCATGTTTTAGACAGTAAAAATAGGCCAGTATGTTAGGAGGCAGATGGGATCAATGAACTACCACTAATTGTTTACCAGCTGGTAAATCTCCCCATCCAGAGAGCTGGCCAGCAAAGTTCTTTTCTAATGTCAAGATAATCTGTATTTTTGAGATGCATGAACCTTCTCTACTTGGCTTACAGCCAGAATCCAAGTCATAATTTTTGAAGAAGGCTGCTTTTGGCTTTGCAATAGATATTTTGTACCAAGTTATGTGCTGTTTGCTGTAAAGGAAGATGTATTGGAGGATAAACTAAAGACAAAGCAAACTCTGAACACTGGAACTAACAAAATATTCATGACCCTAATAAATTTTGTCTGATCTGTCAGTGTAGCCAGGGAATCAGGAAGGCTAGAAGACAAATATGTGTAAAATGCTACAGGCCTCACTGTTAAAAAAAAGAGACTGGAATGGATCTCAGACACCTTTTGTTCTGGATCAAAAGGCAAAGCATTTCCTATTCTCAGTTTTTGCAGTCCTATTTATCACTAGCTGATAGCATCTTTGGGGTAGACGCACTGTGAGTCGGTGCATCTTTTAACTTCTACTCATGGCTTGACAAGAAATGCCCACTGAGTTTTGCCAATAAAGCAGAAATTACATCAAATCCATGGTTTCTTCTCACAAAAGCTAATTCCTGTCCCAGCTCTCCTGTAGCACACAAACAGTGACAAAGAGAGTCTTTGAAACATGAACAAGAAACAACATTACAGGAACCAATTTTTAACACAGTTTTACAGGTAAGATTTACAACTAGTTCTCCCCAAATCATTATTAGGTTTCCTAAAATGTACTGAGCAGTACTAGTAGCAGGCTAAACTGAAGCTTTAGAGTTGTTCTTGAGAGTTCTGGTCCTGAAGAGCTTCCAAAGAAATCTTCCAGAAATGGAAAAAAATTAGGACAATATTTGTATTCAGATTTGAGACCACTCTTAAAGCAAAGTTTTAAAAATATTTGTGAACAAATCTCTGTTGTTTTAAAATGAGTTCCCAGTGAACTAGGAGAATGACCACTACAATCTCCCACCTGTACGCAAGACTGGTGCTTTACTATGCAATCATAGTATAAAATTGTCATTCTCCTATATCAATGCACCTGATTTCTTTACAATAATTCTTTTTTGTTTCTTTGTGGATTTGTTTGGGGTTTTGCTAGATAATTTCCTAATAGAAGAGTAGAGGAGATTTTAAAGTTTCTAGATATTTTATCAATAGAAGTACAGGTCAGAGAGCTAGAACTTTTGGAAAAACTTGGAGGGCAAAGCCATTCACTCTTGGGACATACTTGCACAGCCGCAGTGATTTTGCAATTCAAAATTGGAAGGAAAAGAAAGTACAGAGCTCACTGTCCAGAAAGAATTAAAAAACCTTAAACAAGGGAGGAGAATCCTGAAATTAGTTTCTCCTCTTTGGATTTCAGAAAAAGATTGAAAGCAAGTTGCTCTCCTCATAACTCTATCCAAATACTGGGAATATATTTCTTACTTGACTATGGACTGCCATCTGATGGTTGTAGTCAATAATGCTGAAGGACATGTTCCAAACCTAGCTTAAAGAACACACAGAAAAGGCCTCATATACACTTCTGGATGGATTTCATTTGGCTGGTGATTTACAGTTTAGATTAAATTTTTGACATAGTATTTCAAATTTACCATAGCATCCCTGTGAAAGACTTTTCACTACAATGAAGAACGTCTAGGAAATTCCAGTGTTGTTTTACAGAACAGTGTGACTTTAAGTTGAATTTTCTAGGATTCATGTAACTCACGCATGTCTGCCTGTCTGAGAATTTTTCTGGAAAGGAATACAATCTCCTCGTGCAACCAGGCTTTATTGACCTACCTCTGGAATATCAAAAAAAGACCTCACACAATGGGCAGAGCCCAGATAATGATGGCAGACCTGTTAGCATAGGTTAAGGCTCTTTCAGAAGTAGACAAGTGTCTTCTTCAAAAGCTGAAGTGTAAAGTAGTTCAGTGCTGAAGAAATGGATACAAACTGTTGATGACCTTCCTGGTTATTGCCAAAATCTAATGCTCTTTGTTTAAGAGCTCAGTTGAGAATCTAGAAAAAATACCAATGCCAATTCCTTTATGCTTCAGGGCACAATACAAACCAGACTGAAAAGTAGCAAGAATATTTATATTTGTCCAACTGCATCCCACAGCTGTGTCAGTGCTTGCTACATGTTGGAAGATATTTTCACTTTGAATGCACTCAAAAAAGTCCCCTTTCTCTATGAGTCAGCTGGAAATACTTATTCCAAGTGAAGCACTGGCATTGAAGAAATCTCTTGTCATAATGTAATCTCTGAATTTAAGGAGAAATAGGTATTCTAGCACTAAACTCTTTTTGGGTTTTATGGCATATAATCTCCTAATTTAAAATAAAACATACTAACATAGATATCATGATGGGTATCTGACTACACTTCTTAAAATGGAAATTTGCCAGGCTGGGGAAAAAAAGAGTCCAGGAGTCTTCAAAATATGAAATGTGATTGTTCAGATAATCAACATTCAGGTTAAATAAGTTATTTAGAAAGGGTTTATTGAAACGTGCCTTATTACAATTCTTTCAAATTTGAATTGTTCAAATAAAATGCAGAGGGTTGATGGTTGATAACAGCACGTAAGACCCTTATGGTCTCACTTAAGCAAAGTTTTGGCACTATGTATTCAAGCTAAATGCTTTAGTTCCCCATATGCTGACTGAAAAAGGCCAAAATTTATGCAGTAACAGCAAAAGGTCAAGGCATAAACAATCACTGCTTAAATCCTTAAAACAGCCTTCTATGCAATGGATGAATTTTAACTTCCATGCACATGAATTTGAGTAGAAGGTCACATTCATTTGGATGAGTAATGCTCTCTAGAAGAAATATTCACTGTTTTGACCACCAGAAGGCCTCCTTACACTGGGAAAGATGCTGTAGTAAAGTCATTAAGCTTTCCCCTCCTTAGGCTGCAAATAATTTGGTTAAAGAAAAAGATGAAGTGATACGTTTTTGAAATGTAATAATCAAATTTTGGTTTTAGATTTATAACGCTTTATAAAGGACAATGTTAAAGAAATATTTCTAGTATCACATTTCTTTTCTCATAGTCCTGTCCTCTCCACAAAACTACTTTTATTGTTATTTTGGATGGTCAGTGCTGGAATTTTTCTTCACATACCTATTTCTTTAACTTCTGGTCTTCCCTAACAGGTGAGTCACTTGTGCTTAATTTAAGGTGAGAAAAGGCTGAGAGTCCTCTCATATTATGGTCTCTTTACCAACACAAATCAGTCCGAAATTTCAGATAATTCAGTGCAGCAGTATATTGCAGATTACTTGTAACTTATTTTCTCTTTATGAGATGAACTTGGAATGCTGAATTTATCCTGAAACACTTTTTTCTTTTTTGGTTTTTTGCTTTTGTATTTTTGTGGAATGGGATTTGAAATTAAAAGGTGGTAAGATTTAGCATTTGTCATCCTACCCAATTCATCATACAACGTCAGTGTTGCAGAACTAGGGAAATGTTACAAATGACACAGAAAAAAATTTTGAAAAGCATACACTGACTTGTATTGCCCTCATTTTCAGGTTCTGTAAGCCAGTGTTCATGTTTGAGACTTTAAAAGAAAGATGTTTGAAATCAGTGAATGCACTGAAACTTGAAACTGTACGACTGTACTTCATTTAGTCCCACTGTAGTGTAAAAATAATTGATTTAAGATTTGGAGGGGAGAGTAGCAACACTTATTATTTTCAAGGATGTTCTGTCTTATTTACTACAGCTATTTCTTTCTTGTACTGGAAAAAAAAGGACAGATAAGCCAGAGTTTATTATATTCCATGGTATTTGCTTAATTAAAATGCACAATTATTGTAGGAGATACCAGATATAAAAATAAAAGAATCACAGAATCAACAAGGGTGGAAAGCCTGCAGAGATCATTGAGCCCAACCTTGTCAACTAGATCATGGCACTGAGTGCCACATTCAGTCTTTTCTTAAACACCTCCATGGATGGCGACTCCAACACCTCCCTGGGCAGCCCAGTCCAATGACCAATCACTCTTTCTGGGAAAAACTTCTTCCCATTGTCCAAAACAAACCTCCCCTTGTGCAGCTTAAGCTGTGTCTTCTTGTCTTTTCTCTGGTTTGTCTGGGAAAAGACACCAACCCCAACCTAGCTACAACGTCCCTTCAGGGAGTTGTAGAGATTTGTCTCTCCTGAGCTGCCTCTTCTCCAGGCTAAACCATCCCAGCTCCCTCAGCACCTCCTCATAAGTGTTGTGTTCCAGACCCTTCACCAGACTTATTGCTCTTCTCTGGACATTCTCCAGCATCTCTTCCTAAACTGAGGGGCCCAGAACTGGATTCAGAACCCAAGGTGTGGCCTCACCAGTGCTGAGTACAGGGGAAGAATGACCTCCCTGATCCTGCTGGCCACACTATTCCTCATATAGGCCAGGACGCCATTGCCTTTCTGTGGGCCATGTGGGCACACTGCTGACTCATGTTCAGCTGCTGTCACCAGTCCTCCCAGGTCCCTTTCTGCCTGGGCACTGTCCAGCCACTTTGTCCTCAGCCTGCAGTGCTGCACAGCATAGACTATTATGGCAGTAGGTTACAATATTAGTTATTTTTCCTCTTTAAGACTTGTTTCTCAGCAAAAGTATAGAACTTTTAGTTCCATTTTCAGCTTATTAGGATTGCTTAAAATAACAACTCTAGTGTCAGCAATAGATACCCTGAGCTTTGAGAGTAATTGCACGTCAGCAAGAGAAACACCTGAGAAGCACAAAGGACTTCCATCCACTTTAGCCAGGAAGTCAGCTTCATTGGGGACCCAAATTAAATGCCTCTATGCAAATGCACATAGTGTGGGGAATAAACATGAGAAGTTAGAGGCGCACCCACACCTACAGGACTATGATCTTATTGGCACCATGTCGATGTGGCCCTTTTGACTGGATTATTGGAATAGAAGGGTACATGCTTTTTAGGAAGGACAGTTAGGGGAGACAAGGAAAGGGTGTTGTCCTCTATGCCAGTGGCCAGATGGAGTGCATGGAGCTCCCTCCATCTGAGGATGGATGAGAGCTTATGGGTCAGGATTAAGGAGAGGGCAGATAAATGTGACATTATACTGAGGCTCTGCTACAGGCCACCACCTGACCAGGAAGACCAAGCAGGTGAGGCCCTCTATAAGCAGCCACACATTCAAAAGCCCTGGTCCTCATGAGGGACTTCAACTATCCCCATATTAGTTGGCACAGAGGCATGGCACAGTTGGCACAGAGGGATGGCACAGCAGGGCATAAGCAACCCAGAAGACTCCTGGAAGGTACTGATGAGAACTTCCTTCTCCAAGTGATACAGGAGTCAAAGAAGTGAGGTACTATACTGGACTTTGTTCTCAGAAACAAGGAGAGCCTGGTGGGGAATGTGAAGCTTAAGAACAGCCTAGGCTGCAGTGACCATGAAATGGTGGAGTTCAAGCTCCTTAGGGGAGCAAGGTGGTGCACAGCAAGCTCACAGCCCTGGACTTCAGGAGATCAGACTTTGATCTCTTCAGTGGTCTGCTTGAGAGAGCACCATGGGATAAAACCCTGTAGGGAAGAGGGGCCAAAAACAGCTGGTTAATATTCACCTCCTCCATTTTCAGGAACTATGCCACACCCTTCAAGTCACAGGATAAAAAGTCAGGGACTGGTAGAATGAAGAACCGCATGCTGTAGAAGATCAAGTTTGAGAACATCCTAGAAATTGCACAAGTCTGTGGGACCTGATAAGATGCATCCACAGGTCCTGAGGGAACTGGCAGAGGATGTGGTAAAGCCATTATCCATCGTATTTGAGAAGTCATGGCTGTGCAGTGACTGAAAAAGAGGAAATACAATGCAAAATTTTAAAAAGGGAAATAATAAAAACTCACAACTACAAGCAGGTCAATCTCACCTGTGTATCCAGCAAGATCGTGGAGCAGATCCTACTGGAAACTGTGCCAAGGTACTTGGAAAATAAGGAGGTGGTTGATGACAGCCAACACAGCTTCACTAAATGCAAACTGTGTTTGCCCAGTTTAGTGACTTTCTATGGCAGCGTTACAGTGGTGGTGGGTGAGGGAAGAGCAACTGATGTAATCTATCTGGGCTGGTGCAAAGCATTTGATGCTGTCATGCTTGACGTCCTTGTCTCTAAAGTGGAGAAACATGGATTTACTAGATGGAACATTCAATGGGTAAATATTTTGCTGGATAGTCATACTCACAGGTTTTCAGTCAATCACTCTGTGTCCAAGTGAAGATCCTCAGGCAAGTGGGGCTCCTCAGGGGTTGGTATTGGGACTGGCACTGCTTAACATCTTTGCTGGGAACATGGACAATGGGATCAAGTGCACCCTCAGAAAGTTTGCAGATGACAGCAAGCTGTGTGGTGTGGTCAAAATGCAGAGCCATCCAGAGGGACCCGGACAGGCTTGAGAGATAGGGCTGTGCAAACTTCATGAAGCTTGCCATGGCCAAGTGCTAGGCCCTGCATGTGGGTTGGGGAAATCCCAAGCTCAAGAACACGCTGAGTGATTGGCTAAGAGCAGCCCTGCAGAGAAGGACTCGGGGATATTGGTTGATTGAAAAACTGGACCTGACCTGCCCCAGAATTTACAGCCCAGAGAGCCAACCATATGTTGGGCTGCATCCAAAGCAGCATGGCCAGCAGGGTGAGGAAAGGGATTCTGCACTTCTACTCTGCTTTTGTGAGACTCCAGCTGCATGCAGATCTGAGGTTCTTAACATAAGAAAGACATGGATCAACTGGAGCCAGTCCACAGGAGGGCCACCAAGATGATCAGGGGGCTGGAGCACCTCTCCTATGAAAACAGACTGAGAGATCTGTGGTGGTTCAGGCTAAAAAAGAATAAGCTCTGAGGAGACTTTACAGCACCTTCTGGTACCTAAAAGGGGCCTATGAGAGAACTGAGGAGAGACTTTTGACAAAGGTGTGTAGCAACAGGACAAGTGGTAATGGATTTAAACTGAAAGAGGGGGAGTTTGCATTAAGCATTAGAAGAATGAAGAAATTCTTCACCATGAGGATGGTGAGACACTGACACAGGTTTCCCAGAGATGCTGTAGATGTCCCATTCCTGGAAGTGTTCACGGTCAAGTTGGATGGGGCATTGTGCTACCTGATCTAGTGTAAGCTGATACTCCCTATGGCAGGGGTATTGCAACAAGGCGATCTTTAAGATTCATTCCAACCCAAAGCATTCTATAATTCTGTGATGACTGGGAGATTTATTTGTTTGCAGCACATTCAGTCACATATTATTTTCCTCTCATTCAAATATTTGAAGTGTAAAAGTTGATTTTTTTTAAATGAACAAACACTTGAGAATGTAGGCTGTGAAATTTAAGTTTTAATGCCCATTGAAGTTAAGCCAGGTAAGTATGTGAAAGTAATTTGCATGAGTTTGATTTCGCCACTTCAAGATAAAGTCAGTGATAAAAGAAATGCCCAATTCCTTCTCATGTTTATGGAAGCAAATAACACCAATGATTCAACCAACTCAGTGAGTGCGTAAATTAAAATGGTTTTCTCCCACATAGAAATCTACATAAACTAAACGTTCCATATTCATTCATCACCTATTTTACAGTGTAAGTATTCCTTAGATATTATACATCTAAAGGACAACACTAAAATTCAAAGAGCAAAAGACTGAAAAGTCAGCATTTTTCTTTCAGAATATTTCAAATAATAAGTGTGGTCTTTATTTTTTCCTAAAACTATTCAGATTAAGCATGATGAATGCATTCTAGTTACCAGGGTTTTGTTCAACTAAAAGCACGCTCACTGTTTCCACAGCTGGAGGCCACTTTTCAAACTATTCATACAAGGACTGAATACTTAAAGTGTGGACACAAGAACCTGAGCAGGTTCCTGAGCAAATCTGAGCCCTGTGATTCAAGGAATTTCCAAATCAGTGTCAAGGTTAGGCAGGTATTTCCAGCACTTCTGAATTTGTAGGTCTTTGAAAACTTGCTGTCTTACCTCACACACCCTACTGGTCTTATCTTGCCTCTGTGAGCACCATCTTCTTCCAGATCTTGCTGGGTTTCTGTTGTCACACTGAAGCACTAATTTGAGAATGAAAACGATGATCTGGCTCATCACTCTTGAAAGATTAGCAACACCCTCTCTTCAGTAATTACGAGCTCCATATCCCAGGGAAAGCATCACAAAGAACAAAATTCCCCTCACATCAGCACCAGACATCTCTATTCACTGGGGACGCATTTTGATGGCAAGGGATGTTTTAAGAGCAGACTATGCAACAGATACCTGTACTACCTGTATGGTATGGGAATAAGTGGTCTCACTGGACTGTTCTCAACTTAGTTGTAGGTTGTATTTGTGAACATAACTATCTCCTGTAATTTCTCATCACCTCAGTTTCCCTAGGGTAGAATGGGTAGAATTCATTAGCATTTGAAAAGCCATCTGAGATCTTGAGATGGAAGGTGATGCATAAGTGCAGATCAAAGAGAGCTGTGCCCATACACTGATAAAAAGGAGAACACCACAACTCAAGCTATAGCCTTTAGTGCACCATTAACTTAACCTCAGTAAAATTTATCCAGATGAGTAGAGGTTGCAAAGGATGCCCAAGGACATGGGTAAGCTCTTAAGGATCTGAGGGGTATCTTCAAAGTCTCCTCAGGTATCCTCTCACTTTAGTGGGAATTATCAGTGTTTATAACCTGACAGGACTGGTTTGTAGACATACAATATTCTTGTAATTTTACTTAACATCTGTTTAAACAAAGCATTAACACAAAAAGATCCCTGATACAGAAGGAATGGATCAGAAGTCCTTTTATCTGGAAGAAACTAGTTGAAAGGAAGAGTGGCTGATGAAACCACTTTTTTTGACGTAGTTTGTAATTTATGGAATGAGAGATATACTAACATGAAGAGTGTCACAAACATGCCTAGACTAAATACAGGTATAATAATATAATCTTCTCTTTTAAGCTCTTATGCAAAAAGATATATAAGGAAACATTATTTTTAAAAAATCACCAGAAAAATCTGCTTTTTCATTACCCTTTTCAGGCACATAGACCATGAGTTCATCCCTCGCAAGGGAGAAGACAGGAAGAAAAGGTCAAAATGGTTGACAGAATAAAGTCTTTTTCTGAGCTGAGTCTTAAAAAACTGTTATTTTTAGGTTTCCACAGCAAATGACATATCCTTTGTCCTGTGACACTGGACATTGTTTAAAAGGAAACCTAAACTGACTATGACTCTGTAGTTCTCAAGTAGTTTCATTGGTGTGAAAACCTCAGGTATTTATAGCTGTGTGTTATTTCATTCTTTAAGGTTGTAAGAAAATTGCACTGATGCACCCTCACACCTTCTTTATCCACAGAGTGAATTTAAGAAAAACAACTGTGATCAAAGTATCTGATTAATGTGGCTTCTAAGGCAATGCTGTGAGTTATCCTGAATGTATCCAACCACAATGATTTTAATCTCAATTTTACCATCAAACACCTTTATTTCTGCGTGTAGCAGAATTACCCTAATTATCTGGGGTTCCTTTCTTTCTTTTTTTTTTTTTTTTTTTTTTTTTTTTTTTTTTTTTTTTTTTGTTGGTCCAAGAGCCCTAAGTGCTTCAAGAGCTATAAATCAGCAAATAGAAATGCTGCAGACTAGCCCTCAGAGCTCACAGATGTTCTTCTACACAAACCTACCCACAATGACCTTGTCTCCCCGTCTGCCCTCACTCTGCAGCTTCCTAGGCAGTACACACACCAGAGAGCCCACCTGAAGATCTGGCCAAACAGAGGCTGTTTGGATGGAGCCTGTTTGAGAGCAGATGGTCTATAAATGAGAATGCTGCAGCTCAGATGCTCCAGGATTGTCCATTAATACTTATACGTGAGATAGACAAGATGTTGTTTTTGCAAAGTAAATCAGAGATTTTTCTTGTGACATCATGATGTTAAGCTTGAGATGTTTCCAGGAAAACACTGTAAAGGAAAGTTAAGAAATGCTCAGATGACTTGGAAGCACCCTCTAAGCAGTTGGAGACACTCTTCCTACAGAGAGGAAAGCTCCCAAGCTTCAAGGTCCCTATTCCATGCACAGTTACTTCTCTCTTCATTTCCCTAGAACTATTGGTCTCCCTTATTTTTCTCCTGCTTGTATCAATTACAGTTCCACTGAGTCACCTGTATCTCCACTGGATATATATGCTCTCCCTGCCCACTTCTCTCTCATTAACCTCTGCTTATAACTCTCCTAAATACCTTTTCATCAGTGCTTCTTTTCTTCTGTATTCTCCTGTGTTAATGTTCATATTTTCTCCTGCTTGATGTAACACAATTGTTTCCTGTCTCTAGCCAGAAACCGTACCCTCTTTCCCACTGCTACAACATTTTTTCTGCTAGTGCAGCCCGGAAAAAAATTCTCTTATGTATCTGCTGGTAGGTACTGCTTCTGCCTGCTCTCAGATGTCCCAGTGCCCTCCTGCCTGGATGCTGGCAGCTGGGGAGATTGCTGATGACTCTTTGGCAAGCATTTCAGGTGAACTAAAAGTCCCACATATGCATGCCAGCACATTCTTGACATCAGAACTGAATAAGTAGACAGAATTTTATATACCAGACTACGTGTAATGGAAAGATATTTAAGAGTCTGTGTCCAATATTGTGTTGTTGAAAACTTCTCAGTGCCATATAATTCTGAGGACCTCTGAATTGTTTACTCTTTCAGGTGTTCCACACTTGAATCTGCAGATTCAGGCCTCACAACTATTTAAATCCAGTTTTGAGTTCTGAGCAATTCAACATACCTATAAATACAAGCTTCAGATCTCACAAAATATGTCACGTGTCCCTTTTTTTTTAATTGCTCAAGGTGCTTTCAGAATTAATCGTCAAAATAAGACTAAACACAATGTAAGAGGTCTGGGTTTAATTCTGTCATCTGAGGAATTCATGTCAGTATTTCCTATATCTTAGAAATTAAAAAATGAGATGATAGACCAGAGATGCTGGCCACAGGCAGTGGAAGGTGATGGTATGTGACACTTAGTGATAAAATTCTGGGAGCTTCAGAAAGAGTCAAGGACGTGCACACTTCCGTACTTATAGCTGCATACTGAATAACTCTATGGCTACAAAATTTAAGTATCAGTGAGGATTCCCAGAAATGGGGATTCCAAGTAGTTTACCCTGTTGCTTGTGCCTCTCTGAAATAATACTTTGAATCTACAAAGTTAAAAATATGTTTGATGCTAACGAAAATTCCTTCCTGGAGATGTCTTAGTTTTTCATTTTCCCCAAGTCCAGAAGTTAAGTAAAGCTTATAGGTATGCTGAAAAATTGATGAGAACTGATGGTTTGCATAGAAGGATCCTCATGAAGTCCTTTGCTCACTATTTTATTTATACAGTATTTACACAGCATTTACTGTATTTATAGTGTAGGTATAAAGCAAAGGATCCCTTATTTTGGCAGTATTTTATAGTGATCCAGCTTATCTCTAGCTTTTCCCTCTGCTTTCTCCCTCATTGTTCCAATCTTTGCCTTGTAACACTCTTCCTCAGACTACTCCTCTTTGGTAGGGGCTAGGGGATCTCAATCACAAATTGGTGAAGGACAAAGATTCTGTGCCTAAGTAAACAATCCTTTTAACCACTAGTGGGTAATTTTTTTGTGCTTTAAAAAACAGTCAAATTTGACTTTTAGCCATACCACAGAACAGTTTAAAATAATCATGCAATAGAGAGGAAAATAGACAGTAAGAGAGAGAGGTTGGGATATTTTTTAATTATATGGCTTTTGTGCTACATATTTTGTGCCCAGTATGATGGTTAAACTTGCAAACACACCAAGGTCAAGTCTGAAATTCAGAATAGAGATGAACTTGTTTTTGTCAGGATCAATTTGTAGCAACAGCAGTTTTATCAGCAGGGTGTAGCAACTGCAGCAAAGGACTGTCAAACTGCCAGCTGAATCCCTGGGAAGCCTGCTATCAGATAGGGTGATGATAATTACTACAGTTCCATCATCTTAGCTTTGCTGAAATATTCTTGTAGAAACATGAGAACATAACCGATAAACACAACATAGAGAATGAAAGGACCCTTTAAGAGTGTACGTTTGCAATAGATCCTCAGTCTGCTTCCTCACCTTACTGACTAAAAACAACTGAAAAGAGATGGGCAAAAAGGTGAAGACAGTGAAGAAAAACCTCAAGTCAGATTTTACCTTCGTGGTAAAATCTTGTACATACTGCACAGATCCCAACACGAACATCAGAAAAGGAATCTTCTTTAACACCAATAAAGTTGAATCAGTTATAATGTAGTTGCCAAAGACACTGAGTAGTATTTATAAAAATATAAAGAAAAAAACTGACAGGAAGGTAGAGGGAGAAGTGCGTAAACCACAGAAATTGAGGGGGAAATGGTGCCCAAAGACATAATAGTCAAAAACCAAAAAAATACTAGATGAGTGAGTAAAAGATATAGAAATGAAATAACAGAAGGGCTGGCCCAGCAGATAAGGCATAAATTCTGTATTCACAATGGCTTGCTGTGACCACACACGTGCTGCCCACAGAAAGTTCATTCCAAGGTCCTGCCCAAGGTCACTTCCTTGTGATTGCACAATGGGCAGAAATATTTCTCTTTCTGGTACTCTTTTGGCAAGCAGCTTTCTTCATAGCAGCTTTGAAAATATGATACAGCAAGGAATGTACAAATCAGATGCCTTAGGAAGAGTACTGAGCATCATGTACTTATGCATCATTCTTTTCCTCTACGTTTCTGTATTACATACAATCTAGAGGAAAGAGAAAAAGTGAGGTAGAAAATTTTTACTTTTTTTCTATTTCTATAAGTTTTCTTCTGTAAGCTTTTCTATTTCTTCTAAGTTTTCTATATGTCTCCAAGTGTCACTGTCTGAAATATATATACCAATCTGCAAATAACATGTCAATAATTGTATGTTGAAGTCATCAATTATCTTATCTTACATGATGTCACAGATGTAGATAGAAAGAATCTCAGTGATTAGTATGAATTTTTACTCCATCAATTGTGAAGACTTCCCAGTTCAAATTAAAGGCATTTTGTAACAGAGGCTTCTGAAATATTCTCTTCCTTCTCTTTTTTTTTTTTTTTTCCTTTGAACAACATTACTTGTTGCTAACAGAGATGTTTCATTAAATAAAAGCAAAACAATTTATTCTGAGTCTTCACTCAAGACCACAAAATTTTCTTGTATCAGACCATGATTTCAGGTCAATATAAACAGAAACAGTGAGCTTAAAGTAGCCTCCATTCTTCCTTCTCTCTTTCTTTACAATCTATTTCTCCAATTATTTCTTATGGTTTTAGTGTGACCATTTTGTTTTGATTATCTGCCCTTTGATGTAGCTGGTCTCTATCTCCCTCAGACACTTCCTGTGCTGCAAAGATATATAACTCTTTCTGGATAGTCAATTTACTGCCATTACAGTAAACACATCAATCTTCCAGTATTAAATCCCGCAGCTAAATTGCAGGTCTTGTCAGAGATGTTGAAATTTTTGTTATTGATGCAGCAAAAGGGAGGATCAGACTTTACTTGATGATTTCTCCCTCTGCCATTCTTTAGTTCAAAGTTCCTGTGTTTGCCAGGTAGGTTAAAGTTCATTAAAAACAATGGAAAAGATATGCAGTTCCAACCTTTCCACACAGCATTGCTAGTATGTGGGCATGGAAGGGCATGTACGCCAGTGTTCTCATTCTTCCTTCTGTTGTAAAGATTAAGAAGCATAAGCAATCATCTTCTCCTTCTGACTGTTAAATCTGTCTGATTCCCCTCTTTAAAAGAAGTATATCCATTGAAATTGACTGCACTAGTCATAAATAGCACAGAAACACAGTTTTCACAAAAAAAGACAATTTTTTGGTGTGTTTCTCAAATGGTCCATTATTTAAATTATTAAAGTGATTTTGGAAAGTTCATTTCTAGTCAAGTCTGTTTTTCAGTTGGAGGTTTTTTTGGCTCTTTAAAAAAATTATTTGACTTTGTAATACATTTGAAGATACAGAGTTTGAAGGAATATAACTGAGGAAAAATGTTTCAGGATGTATTAACCATTTGAACCCCTACCTCTACCCCAAACCAGGACAAAATGTTAGGTAATGAGAGGATAAGAAACAGATAATCACAGAAAAATATAGAAGGATCATGTGATCTAAACTATAATAGTTTTTAAAATTCATTTTAGTTAGACAGCAACACCAAAAATATGGTCAGAAACAGGAAGAAAAGTCCAATTCCACTCATGTAGGCAGAAATGTATCCATACTAGCCCTCAGAGTACGCACAGCTTTTAAACATCAGTTGAGGTCAGAATCCTTCCATGATCTTGTAGTCAGTTACCCCTCAGGGACAGGGAGAGTGGAAAAGGAAGGAAAAATACTGTACGGAATGCAAAAGTACCTCATGTATTGAACAGCCAAAAAGAGACCACTCCCATTATTGTTCAGGGTCAGCAGTGAACACCGTGGGAAAGACCTGACAAAGTGGAAGATCACAGCTCTTTGCTCCACAGTTCCCATGTTCTATATCCTACTAGCCTTCATAAACAAGACATTTGACAGTAAGTCAAGATCTCTTTTTTACTTCTTTCTGTCTAAAAAAGAGCTTTTCCATTTGTAAGAAGTAACAGACATAGCAGTACACCTTCATCAAAGACAGGCTGGTTTCTGAATTAAGGGAGTAAGAGAGAAGACATGGCCTTGCTTGAGAGGAGCAAAGCATCTGTCTGAGCAAAGGAGTGACAAGAAGTCTATTCAGACTTTATCAAAACCCTGGATATTGATGGCTACAATGGGCCACTCAAGCTCTTCATTTTAACCCACCCCCACATATGTTGACTGACCTCTCAATGTAGTGACAAACAATATTGCATAGTAGCATTAAAGCAATGTGCTGTCAAGTGTCCTAGTGAATTAAACCCAATGTTTTCAGTTCCCCTGGCAACCTAATCCTAGGGTGTGTGGATATTTCAGCTCTTTCCATACTGCTAAATAAAACAAGGGCAGGGAACAAGCTTGAGCACTGGTCTGGTGATCATCTGCACTTTTTTATTGCTAGCATGCTTCCGGGCTGCTTCGGTCTGTGCCAGTTCTTTGGGAAGAGGTGCCTAAGCCTGGCTAGAGGGGTAGCCCATGCAGGGATCAATTCCAGTAGGCAGTATTAGACACCACGGCACCAGGTTTTGTTCCCTCCAGTCTCAACAGTCTTCCAATATTATTCCAGCTTTGCATATCCAAAAATTCCTCACAATTTACCCTACAGCAAGCAATGTAGGCAAGCATGTATGAAAACATAGATCTCATGTATGAAGACATCATAATTTCATGTATGAAAACATAATTCTGATGAGACCCCAGAAAAATGTCCACCTTTTT
Organism: Zosterops lateralis; assembly: GCF_965231275.1. Taxonomy (NCBI): domain Eukaryota; kingdom Metazoa; phylum Chordata; class Aves; order Passeriformes; family Zosteropidae; genus Zosterops; species Zosterops lateralis. Next base: position 31,514,476 of record NC_139765.1, read on the forward strand.
TTCACATGGTTTGTAGTGAAAAATAAAAAGAAAATCACAGAAATGTGTTATGTTTTAGATCTAGAAAGGTACCTTTCAAGTTTCATAGGCAGAGAAACATTATGTGTCATAACTGTGGCTAGGCTGTGCTACCCAGTCTGAGGGTCAGAAAATTACTTCTTTCTCATTTAGCAATAGTGCTGTAGGGATTGTGGTTCTAGAGAGCTTTGTGGCAACAAACAGCCTAAACCGCAGCTAAATTTTGACATAAAGGAAAACAGGGGAAAGGGTTCCTCTTCTTTTCCATTATGCCACAGGAGCAGCAACATGATGTTATCTGCAAAACACTGAGGAGCTCAAGGGAGGGAAAAAATCCAGTGCTGTCTGTCATTGCTCCACAGGCACCTGCAGGCCGTGTACGCAGGTCAGTGCACTGACAGCTCACTAACTTCTGCTGGAACAGATGGAGTAAGCAACAAGGATTAACATGTTCCTCTAGTAATCCTCCAAGCACTATGACCTGTCATTTTAAGCTGAAACAGACATAGTCTTAACCTAAAATGAGGCATGACTTTATGGAAAAGAAAAATGAATGCTCACAACTCTTATACAGAAAATATAAATCCCGTGAGCTGTCCCTACATCCCCATATCTCAAAGCCAGTGCATCGTCAGACTTCTCCTCTGTACAGCCCTGTATTTCATTTACCCCAAAACCCCAGGCTTCTGTCAGAGACAGACGAATTTTAATTACTTTTTAAAAAATTTGCATTGTATATGGAGTGGTGTGGTACCAAAATTTATTCTAGTAAATTCGCACAAGAGTTAATTTTCCCTAGAAGTCTGATTTGGCTGAAACTCAGGATATGTGAACAGAAATCATAGCTCTCGGCACCCAGGCTGCATTATCATAACACAGATCTAACTAAACCCATGCAGACCTCTTGTGTGTTCTAGACCACACAGTGCTGAGTCCTCACACAGCTATTATTATCAATGGTCTTGTTATTCTGACTTTTAGCTTCATCTCAGTAAGAATGAGCTTAAAGGTCACAATTAGACTTGGAGACCAGTACGCTGGGGCATACATAAAACTCTCCCCACATAGATAAATCCCTTGGCTCCTGTACAAAAAACTTATTATTATAATTAAGATTTATAATATAAAGGCAGTTAGAGGTGTCAAAAGAAATTGAGACCCATTATGTCATAAGTACATTTACCGCATAAACACATAAAAAAATGCAGTTCTTGCCTTGAAGAACCTGCATTCGCGACCTTCAAGCAACTGCTAAAACTGCAACTGCAAGCTTGGCAGCAAAGTTTGGGACACACCCAGTTTGGGCAGGAGATTAGTGTCTTTAAGCTGCATTACTTATGCTTGCCTCCACACAGGGCTGAATCATGCCTGATTAAAAAAAATGCATTCTGTTTGACAGATAGCAAAATGACAGGAATAAGAAAGAACTGAGGATACCTGTTCCTATCAGATATTCTGTAAAGGATGGCCAAGGGCACAGTACAATGGTTTCATCATTGACTCTCTTTCAGCTCTTCTCATTGGGGAATTTCCACCCTCTGTGGTCTGTAAAAATGTTTTAGTGCCTATTTCGTTCATAGTAACCATTACTCTCTTTCCTCCCCGTAAAATCACCCCTTTCTTGAAGAATTTCCACACTTTTTGTTATTATGTAGGGATTGCGCTGAAGTGGCAGGAAGGTGGGAAATTTAATTGTTACATATGAATCATGAGATCTATTGTAATATCTCTAAGGCTTTTGATATACCACCAAGATCTGCCCAGTGTTTGAGCTTTCAGTTTGTCTCTTTCTCGTCCCTCCTCAAGTCAATAGTTTCTAACAAATAGCAAGCCATCAGAATCTAGATATCTGGGTATTCAAAAAATATATGAGTCTGTAAGTAGCGGAAAAGTGGTTTTCCGACTTCATGTCTCCTGGTTAGGACAAAAGTTAATGATCCTGTTTCTCACAGAGGTGATAACAGAGAATTGCTTTTAAAGCTCATTTCCTTAGAGGATCTGTGAGGGTACTCAGCTACAAAGGGAGTGAAAGGTAAATGGACTGTGTCAGTAGGGTTGTGAATTTACTCTTTCTGGAGGATAAATAGATTTTATCAATCTTTTAAAAATGATTTTTTTAAGGACTTTTGGTTAATCTCATATACTGATGCTATAGAAGTGTCCATGGCAGCACTGTACGTACTGCTTCCCTTCAGCATGCTTACCTGATTTTACAGTACAGCAGTTACCTGTATTGGTCCTAATATCCTTGATGTTCTCATGCCTAAAAACCTTGAAGCTGAACACTGCCTTCAATGAGCACTATAAAGCCCAGGTATACAGCAGGAATATAAACACCAGACACAGCAGCAAGAAAACCTGCTCCCTGCACTAACATCCTTGAAGTATTAAGTCAAGTTGAAGTTCAATGTTTAGAGTCTCTACAAAACATGACCTCTCTCCTCATTACAATACCTACTTTATTGACTTTCTCTCTGGTGTAGAATGAGCAGCTCTGGGTCATGCACCCTCACTCCTTTTCCTATAGCATGAGGGTCAGAAAATTCAGCATATTTCAAGGAGTCGACTCAAAGGAGCTGATGACAAAACAGTAAGAGAGACTCCTGTTCTCACCTTCACCAAGGCACAGAGTAGAAAATTTTTCCTTTTAAAATTCATACTATGATTGTAGGGTTTAGTCTGTGTCCAGCACTCTGCTGAAAATGTTTCTACATTCATGTGCATGAACAGAGATCCCAACCCTGCTCTTCTGACCCATTAGTGAAGGGTCTTTTTCCTGCAGCTTAGAAGGTATCTTTGACCAATGCTTTATGTTCAACTTGGTATATTGTTTCATTCAACTTACTCCATTTTGTATAGAATCCTTGATTATTCTTTGAATTATAGGAAGGCACATCCTGTTACATGGTAAAAAGGCTACTTGCACAGAAAGTGCAGGTTCCTGTGCTTGACAGGCTAATGATAGGGAAAAAACACAAACTGTAAGATCAGACATTTAAGGAAAGGCTCAACCAATGTACTGCTAATGTCTGTACTGCTGAGGCTAGTCATATAATTAATTTTTACCTAGACAGTTCAGGAATGATGATTTCAATTCATATGACATTTGGCGATAATTCACAGAAATACAATAGAAAAAAACCTGAATGTAGAGAACGAAACTAAAATACCCTGTCCTTTCAACACAGTTGTAACAATGTATTTCCATCTCCTATACCTGCTGACAGCAGAGTAGAAAATTCAGATTTCATCTTTAGATATCTCCATCATTTCATTCACCTAGCCTTAAGTCCCTCCATGCAAAGCACTCAGACTTTTGGTGCTAGTACAGTTAAAAGATTTAGTCATGGTCTGGGTTAAGAACTGCTGTCTACAATTCCAGCTGACCTGCCCAATGTAATTCATGACAATGGGTCACACTCACTGAGGCGCTTCAGAACATCCTGGATTTTTAAAAACAGACGAAGTAATCTAAGCACTCTACAATGCTACTAAGGTCCTAAATTTCCTGATGGTATGGAAAGTGTTTGTAATGGAACAAAATACAGTGAAATAGGACATTTGATCTTTCTTCCAGAAACCTGAGATTCACCAATGCATTTTTAAAAGGTATAATCAAAAATCTATTAATTGCAAAGAAACTTGTAATATACTACAATTTTTGTCTGCTGCCAGCGCTTCAATTATATTCAGTCTCTAATGTGCCTGCAGCCACAGGCATGTCAATACTACACACTGAAGGAAAAACCAAATTCATGTCTTATTACATTTGCAACTGTAGCCGCACCCATTTCACACCTGAATTTCTCATCCTCCAGGCAGATTTCATTTACGCACTTTCAAGTAAAATGCACTATGTAAGAAACTGTTTCATCATTTAGCCTCTTGAGCATGATCATTCCTTCTTCTTTAAAAAAATTGTATTTGGGTGGTCAATGGAGGATCATCAGAGTATAAAACATTATCTCTCTTTCAGAGTTAAAATTATAAGAATGTGGTGTATTATATAAAGCTCAGGTTGCATAGTCTGTTTTTTCCTACAATGAGAATCAAGGAGTTATCATTAAACAGTTTCATATATTTTCTCATTATGTACATGTAAAAGTGAAAGGAACTTATTTGTCTCTTTAATTACTTAAATTTTGCCATACTCTGTAGTTAGACAAGTTCACACAACTTGTGACCTTCCTTCTTTTTCAATGCATACAAGTGAGACCCGAGTCACCTGATATTACAATTTATTTATCTGATGAGGCATTTTAGTTCATACAAGAAAAGCAATGGTAGGAGAAAAAAAACCAGAAAGAAACTACTTGAGTAGGTGTGGTTGATAATTACATATTTTATTGGTGGGATATAGGACTTTCTACCTCTTGTTCAGATATTCACTATGAGATAAGAGAACATTAACAAGGGACACCACAGAAGTTTCCTGCTTTCTAGAACATCCTAGCCAGCTGGCTGGAACACTGGTCTTACTGATTGAACCTGTACATTTACAGCCCCTCAGGCAGAAGGTGGTTGCAAATTCAAGTCTCCCACAACCCGCTGAATTTTTTAATCACCTGGCTACTGGATGAGGATGCAAGGGGAATAACTGCTCCTTCCACTGCTTCTTCAGGACCTGACCAGAGAGAGATCCTCAAAAAAAACCTATGTGACTTGGCCATGCAGGTGGATAAGCTGAAGAACATGCAGTCTGTGAGTCAACAAAGCTCAGGTGCTTACTGTCTTAGTATTGCCAAAAAGACCATTCTCAAAGAAGCGCTTGTATGTGTAGGGGTGTTACTGAGGAAACTTTTAATGCTTTATACTCTGGGCATCTTTAGTGCCAGATGGTCTTTTAGTAGAGATTTTATCAGAAATCACACTTAGAAATCACTAAGCTTAAGAACTTGCACACACAGCAAGTCACTTCTATGGGAGTACAGTCCACTCACTAATTGACAGGACCTGAGGACCATGCTGGAAGGCATGCTGCTTTTTCCCCCACTGTGAGAAGCACTGTTCATCCTCAGGTAAGAGGAATAGTCAGCACATGCAAAATAGTCAAGAATCTTGGACAAGGAGACTGAATAGGACCACGATCATGGGACCTCCACATATCACAGGAAAGCCACTGTGTTTGTTGCTTTCCTTTTCCCATTGAACTAATAATTTCTGTAACACTTTTGAAGGGCTGTACACTGAGGCAACGTAACTGTCTTAGATATTTTTCAAATATATTGATGTTTAGAAGAGTCATCATTTTTGAGGATGATGTAATATTTTTGTGATCTACATCACTGGTGCATGAGAACCAGTTTCTTATAGAAAATAAAATGCATTTCTGCAAACCTGTGAGATCCTCAACACAGAGGACAGAATGAGAGATCAAAAAAGTAAGTTGGAGTATGCAGAATTTTTTCTTTATTTTCTTTTTTTCTTTTTTTTTTCTTTTTTTCTTTTTTCTTTTTTTTTCTTTTTTTCTTTTTTCTTTTTTCTTTTTCTTTTTTCTTTTTCTTTTTTCTTTTTTTTCCTTTTTTTTTTCTTTTTTCTTTTTTCCTTTTTCTTTTTTTCTTTTTTTTTTTTTTTCTTTTTTTCTCTTTGTATGGCTTTAATCAAATACTTCTAGATTTTGAATCAAATTTGCTACTGTCATGATAATTGGAACTAAGACTACTTCATGCCATTAGAGATTTTGGTCTTATGTCACCTTCATGGTATAATGAAAATGATACTTGGTTGTCACCGTAATAGCTGGCATGAAAGTTTTGACAGTTAGTTCTTATTTGCAAAATGCTGCTTAAATGCTAAGTGATAATGGAAGTTACCACAGTCTGACTAGTGCCTTTACTCTTTTTACATCACTGTCTTATTTTTAGTCACTCATTGCTGTTCTCATGCTTCCTTTTCCTTTTCCTGAGATGTCATCATAAAACAACCATTTAAGGCCATCGGACTGTTCACAGATCCTGATCAAGCATAACAAATGCAGGTATAGTTCAGTTGTCTGTTTTTCCCATTTGCTTTTAAGATTATCTGCATTCAATATATGCTGGTCTCTTCTTTTAGTCTGTGTGGTGTGTCCAAGTATTTTAAAGCATAAACCAGAAGGACATTGCCTGAGCTGGTAGGAGGGGATGGAGGAAATCCTATACTGGAGAAACAATTGCAGGAAGCTGACACAGTCATTAAGAAGTTTAGAAGAATCAACAGAGATGAAAGTGGTTTTGGTATGGTGCCAAGTTAGAGAAGGAAATTACTTGTACACAGGGATGGATTTCAAAAAATAAACATTTAAAAAAAAATCTCAGAAATGGTTGTGGCGGCATTTAGCTGAAAACAATCTTGCAACTTTGAGACAATCTGTTGTCTATTTACCTGATTTAAATGAGGCAAAGAAATGTCAAAAGTCACATCTTTCTAGGGAGGGATTCCCTCAAAACTGGGGGTACTCACAAGAAAAGACCTGTCAAAACCTTGTACCTATTTTCATATGTCTTGATTTCATATGTCCTGATTATGAAAATGAATGTAACTGAACTGCATTGCACTTGGACTCTATCCAAATGGCAATTTAGGAGCTTTTAATGCCTGGCACAATTTCGTGGTGCCAGAAAATCTTGTCTATAATCTGCACTGGTCTGAGAAATGGAGAGGTACATGTGGCTTTGTTCCTCACCTTCAAAAGTTTTGTAAGAAGTGAGTGATTTTTCTTAGATTCCTAAATTTTGTTCAATAAAAAGACTTTGAATTTGCATGATCTCAGTAGAGACTGCCATTTTAAAAGTTAAAATCTTCATGCTCATGAGGCATATTCACATCCCCTGGCTGATGGCAATACTGCTGAAAAAGTTCATGTTCCATCATCAAAGAATTTATTACATCCTGTCACCTTGGGGCTTGCACATGAGATGAGCATGCATTTGCTATATCTCTACCGTGTACCTGAGTATACAGAGAACAGGATAGACAAGTACACAAAAGGTCATCAGAAAGCAAAAGGCTGTGGTACTCTGGCAATCTTTTCATAGAAAAAGATTTAGGTAACAAGTGTTGAGACTGAGGACTACATCTTGTCTTGTAAGGCAGTAAGAGAAATGAAAGGGAGTGATGGGAGGACTGGCTGATCAGAAGAGAACACAGGAGTAGCAGTACCTGGTTTTAACATAAAATTGGAAAACAGTGTATGGAAAACTGGTGGGTTAATATATGAAGAGATTGGGATTCCCATCAAGAGCTGGGATATTGTACAACCATTGGGATGAACTGGTCTAGAAAGCTGAAAGCTTCCTCCTGAGGAGGAAGAAAGCAAAAGAGTGTAACAGATTCTGGGCAATGAGATGAAGCAAGTTCAAAACGATTGCTGTGACAGAAGTGAAATTGCTGAAGAGACTAAGCCAAAAGATGGTGTAAGAAAAAGGGATGGGTTGAGAAGGGAAAGAGAAGTTTAAAAATGGGCAAAAGAGTCAGTCCTACTCAAAAATCATTCTGTTCCATAATCTTCAGTGAAGCCTTACTGCTGTCAGCCCTGCTGTCAGAAAACATCTGAGATCTACAAGTAAAATGTCAGACTTGTACTGTCATTAGTGATGTCTGCTTTGGAGGTCTCATATAGTAATTAATAGGAATTAAGGCTTAAGATACCATTGATTCCCAAATGCTCAAAAAGGAATTCACTTTGGCTTGATGACAGGAGAAGACAAAAAATGTCTGATCGCTAGTAAAACAAAAGTCACTTCATGGTTTCCATTCAAAATTCACTGTCTTTTAACTTCCGGTCACGAATACTTGTAATCTCTCTTTTGAGATAGAAATCCTTCCCACTCTATTGTTTCTCATAGCTAGAGTATGTAAATTCTAAAAAAAAAAATAAAATCATGGTTTGATTAGTTTGATTGGTTTGGTAGTATTTAAGTGCTAAACAGATTGAGCCATTTAGGTTTCTCACAGTTTTCAGATAGCAAGTGATTTTTGTTGCTATCGTTTACACAAAGCCTTTCTTTCTTTGTTGATAGCAGTTGGAATTGCCTGTCATGCTTTATTGAACTAACCCAGTTATTGGTTACTTAAGAAACTGATATCCTAGATAAATTCACACCATTATTAAGTAATTATTTAAAATATTTAGGAGATTATTCAGCTAACACCAGTAGCTTTCACTGGTAGGTCTCTTATAATTTGCCAATGTAAATTGAATCCAAGGGTTCATAAAGAAATACCAAGCCTGCATATGAATTTCTGAGTTCATGACTCTATTCTTCTGTGGATGTCAATGAACATGACATTGATCCTTTCATTTGATGCGAAAATAAGCATTAGACTTTTAGTGTATGACCCTGCCTAGGAGTCACACAGCTTCAGTAATACCCCCTAGCATGTTTACATACCCAAATATTTAGCAGTGTGTTGGTTAATTTTGTCTGAAAGTAGCACGAAGAATTCTTAGGAGAGCTTTATCAGGAGTTACTTCTGTTTTCAATTTCATAATATTATGTGTGCCATTTTATTATAGTACTTTTTATGGTTACACAATTATGTAATTCTTCGAGAGTTATAGTCTGCACTTTATAGATAAATTGTGAGTAATGACTAAGATCATTATATGGACCCACTTCCTCTGTTCATTATATGAAATAATTCACCTCGGGATGATCTTATCTTCTCCCTCACAAGAAAGGCACTTTGTCTGGCATTTCTCAGGGGCAGGTAAGGGAGCTAGTTATACACATGTCATTCATACTGAAAACTGTACATTTCGTAACTAGATGCATGAAAAGTATCATGTCAGTCATTGACAATTTTCTGTTTCTTCTCTATGAATGTATTTTACTAGTCATAGATCTGTCCAAAGGAACTATCTATCTCACCATTAAACTTAGTGCTATGTGTTTTATTAAACTTAGTGCTATGTTTGGATTTATGGCATAATCATAAGTAAATTGTACATTGTCTTAGCCTACATGGCCAAATTTTAATGTAAAAGTTAAGGTTTCCCAGTCTCCTGCTTAACCACACTGCTGTCAATTCAGCAATGCTTGTGGCTTTTTCAGTTTTACACTTTTTTAAAAATAAGAAAATACACAACTTCCAAGTCTTTCACACTATAATAGTACTTTTACTGAGTATTGAATAAGAGATTCCAAATGTGTGTCTCATGCTGTTGAGCTGCAGTCCTCACCCAGCGAGTTTATCTTAAAAGGGCTTTGGATACTATTTTTCTTTGAGGTGGATGCATGGGAGAAACGCTACAATGGTTTCAGGAGGTTAAAAAACAAACTTTGGTGGCAAATTTTAGAAAATCAGTAATTTGGCAAAATTTAAAACATTCAATCAAATGAAGCATTTCACAGAGCATTGACATCACAAACTCTACCCATCAAACTTTGAATTACCCATATTTCAAGAAAAGTAAATTATGAGTAGAAAAGAGAGAAAGATACAAAGAAAGAGAGAAAAGCAAGATATAGCTATAGCCTAGGTCCTAAGGCTCAGCTGCCATAAAATCCAAGGACAATTGAGACGCAATCGTGTGCATATCAGGGCAATGGGTTTTGTCTGCTTTGGGCTCCTGTGGCCACCTTCCCCCCAGGTGGGCCACCTGGTCATCTGGCCACTCTGGGGCTAGATTGTGGTACCAGAGGTGGGGTATGGGGCATGGCTTCAGTTCTGCCAGATGTGACAGTGACTGACAAGCATTCTGGGTTGGACTAGAGGCTCCAGGGGGGTGGGGTGCGGAACAGTGTATGTCCCTGCCTCCCAACACATTCTTCAGTAGTTTTGAGCCAGTAATCATTTTCTCCAATCTGTCACACATGCCAGTTTAGCAAATAAGGTTATACACTCTGTGATGCAAAGTATTACTTTTTGAAGGAAAGCTGGAACTTTTGTGTGTGATGATATACAAGGCATAATAATTTGATTTCAAACATTAGTATGCATAAATAAGAAGTAGTAATAAACTTCTTTCTAACAAGACCTTGTTATATGATACCCATTGATATGAGTACCCAATGATACCCATTGTGTGTTCATTACTTTTGCTTTCTTTCTCTGTCTGGTTTTGACTCAAAGCAGAGATTTGTGTATTTCCCTGTAAAGAAAGCACTGCTGTTTGAAAAGAGAAAGCATTTTTTAAACGCCAACATATTCCTTGTAATTAATGTGGCCTGTCATGAATCCTAGTGGATATAATTTAGTAAATACAGGGAGGTTATCAATGACTATCATGTGAATAATAAAGCGAGGTCATTTAAATATCCTTCTCAGTGAAACCAGCACACATAATGTCAAGGAATACGTCATTCACCCAAAAGATTCATTCAAGCACAGGCCAGTAGGGCAACAAAGACTGGTACTATTGAGGAGGCAGAAGAGAAAGCCTCAGGCATATCCCAATCACAGTTCAGGAGGCTATGCCTGGGTCAGAGAGCTCCATGGAGAGAACTTTGCCCCCTTTGCTCATAAGAAAGTGGCAGGAGTATAAGATATTTGTGAACTCAGGAAAGGCCTGTTGCAAGAAATGTTATTTGGAGTTGGTTAAAGGAAGAAGGGGCTGGTAGGGCTTGGGTGGGTGTCTTGAAGCTGGCTGTTGTTATTTTCAGGAGACAATGGTATCTCCTCACACAGCTGTAGTCTTTTTTTCTGAGCAGAGTAAAATGTGGAGTAAATACTGGAGAAAGCTGCAAAAGGTCAATAGTGTCTGCAGGGAAAGCACTGCACCACCCCTTGGTGCACTTACTTCTTCTGCACCCCACCAGCTCTCACAGTATACAGTCTGCTGCCCCTACAAGAAACACAAGGTGCTAATTTTCTGAGCATGATATCTGAGATGGCAGCAGACACTGTGGTGGGTTACTACAGTGTCCAATAGCCAACACAAAGAACAGCAATAAAACTTCAGGTTTGTCTGTCTCTATGGCTTTCTGAAGGAATGTGTCCCATTTTAATCAGGACGGATAACCCTACATCATCTTCTGTCTGTTCTCTCAGGGAATGCCTTCAACTGTAGAAAACTCTCCTTCTTTCAGTCCCTTGCTAATGATCTTATCTTACTGTGGGGAAGAGTCAGTTCAAACTTGCAGTGATTTAAACATTTTTTACCTTAGGAGACAGTCCAAACACAGTCCAAACAGTGTCATTGAGTGTGTGCCTTCTTTGGATGGTATCCTGTTGTGGATGAAATGATGAAGTTTTCATCAAATATAAGAATAAAGGCAAACTGCCATGGGTTTGGACACTAAATGAGCTAAAAACAAAAGCTAATTTGTAGACCTATTCTGGGTAATATTTTTTAAAAAACTCCAAAATCAGATTTGAATTCTACATGTCTGTATTAATTATGGCCAAATGTTGTTTAACCACTTAGTCTTAATTACATGAGACACTTAAATGCCATAGGTGAACAAAGCATCTTATGTCTGTGTCTAATTACGATATCTTCTGCTTTGCAATGTGAGTGCTGTGCTGTGCAAAGGAAAGGGGGGCCTAGCTCTGATGAGGTAAGTCTATCAGTTAATATATTATTAAAGCAGGGAACCAGTCCATGCTATGATACCTGAGGCTTCTCCACGAGCCTAAGCACTCTAGACAAGCAGTGATAGAAACATGAGAGCCTGCAGAATGCAACTGCTTCTGTGGCCCAGTCAGCAGCCACACTGGGGTTTCTAGATTAATATTCTGAACCTAAAACTACAGGTAGCTCTTGTAATGCTCATGTCCTTTTACAGATATAGCTCTATCTCTAATTTAATGCTGCAGGACTAGCACACAGTGATATTTTGCAATGACCTCCCACTTAATCCCTTATTCTCCTTGGAAATTGGAACTTCCTCATTTTCAAAGTCCTGCATAGCTGGAAGAGTATCTAGACTCTTGGAAACAGTGGTTACATATTCTTAAAAAGGAAATTGATTCTATACACATAAACGTGTTCAAGGGACAACACATAAAACAGCTTTAAATATTAGTAATACTACAATTAATAAATTTGCAGAGAAACTGATTAGAAGAAAGAAACCAAACTATCTCAAATATACATGTATTTTTTTTGCTAGAAGAATTAAGTGATTTTTACTTTAGTTCTCAGTAGTTTATTGAGAAAAGTGCAGTAAATTACTTATTTTACCTAGAAGAGATGCAGAATTTGGTCTTCCACATGTCTAAAACAACAATGGTAGTTCAAAAAATAAACCATCAAAATAAAAGAAGGCTTAAAGCTTTTACCATAACTATATTTTAAGCCTTTATTCCACTCAGACATCTTAAGTAGGAATTTACTTGTTATCTATTCCATTAACCAAGGATTCTGCAAATAAACATTTTATCATTTGGATAAGCTATAAAATATTTTATTCCAGCCAGTGTCAGGCACAATAGGACTGTTAATGTGATCACAGAAGAATCAGCCCCAACAGAAATGAGGAAAAAAAGACTTCCAGTTCACATAAGTCTACTACAGTGAGCTTTGAAGTGCCAGCTAACACAGCTCTGTTCCTCGGATATACAAAATAGTTCTAACAACATTGTGCGTGGTACATAGCTGGAACTCCAGTTCTTTTTATATTTGTATAAATATAAATCAGAATTATAAGCCAAGGAATTTTCAATAAAGGATGACCAGTACTATACTTCAAGAATGTTCATATAAATACTGAAGATAGAAATATTTTTACATTACCACTGATGAAGTAATTGCTTTTCACAGTAGCTGCTTTTCATTCCTATTTGCAACAACTTTATCTTTTATTTAACAGAAGAACTTAATGGAGAGAATTATGGGCACAGCCCTTGCACTCTGATTAAAACACTTCATTCAAAACAGAAAATGTAAATAAATTTGCCAGAATTGTAAAAAAAGCTGATATTGCAGAATTTCTTGTCTGTTCTCCACAGCTTAAAGGCTAGTGTTGCCCTTAAAGAATGAGGTGGGAGACTCAAAAATTCATTATTTTTCACTCTCTGATTTACAGCTTTGACTGACATTGCACAAAGAACTTAAATTCTTAAAAGAGGAAAGATGTTCCATTGAGTCCTTCAGTCACTTTGAGTTTCCCCACCTCCAATGTAGGCTCTCCACCAGTATTTCATCTAAGTTCTTAGCCACTGAAATGTTAAATATCCAACACAACTTAGGCAAAATTCTTCAGTGCAAAACTCTCATATAAATACTCATATACTTGATCTGAGTTGATTCAAATCAGACACCCAAAATTAGGGGCCTAAGGCAAGATTTGTCCTACCTAACCCAGATGCCTGAACCGGGACTTCAGTTTCCTTAGGGACCATAGAGAGTGAGAGACATATACTGAGGCATTCATGGTGCTATACTGGGAGACTGGACAGGACTCTTCATTCTCCACTGATTCCAGGAAACATAGAGCAAATTCACTCCCACCACAGGCAAAAATGAGCTAGGTCTGCATCTGCACTGGGCACATGGAAGATATCATTGAGATCACATTAGCACCCCATACAGTCTGAACTGGGTATGGCTAAAAAGCCTGTAGAAGGAAACATATAATCACTGAAATGCATCAGAATATGCTCACCAAATTTCAGACTTGGAAATTAGTTTAAGTTTAGTTTACTTATAGCAATTTCCTTTTCCAAATCTGATGTATTCATTTAAGGAGTTAAACCTGAGACACTGCTCTGCTTTACTAGTAAGGAAGGAAAGAATGTCTCTTTGAAAAAGTTTTTCATGCCCTTCTCTCATTCTCTGTTGTACATTTCAGTTGCTGTTGTCATATTTTCCAGTCTTAACATCCCCTTGAGTAATTATTGCCACACAATTAAGAAAACATTTAGAATGGAAAAGTAATTTGTTAGAGTTGCACTCTAAACCAATGGTGTACTCCTGTGCTTTGACTGATAACCTTTCCCCTGACAGCTTGCTGGGATCTGATGACTGTTTAGGTTCACTAGTTACTGATCCTTGAGTTGAATTTTCTGTGACCTGACCTTTCCAGTAGTATATTTTCTTGCTGAAACAAACACATTTTGACAGGTCAGTAGGGGCCAGCTTGACACTCCTTAAAGCACATAAGACAAATTTACTCTGTTTAGAGCACAGAGACTTTTTCAGTATTTCTCTTCATAGTTTGATGGGTTAACCCATAGGATTTTCTATACTAGGGCTGGATTCTGTACTGTCCCTGATATGTTCTCTGTGTATTTTTCATATGTGCTAAGCAAAGTAATATTACTGTAAAAGCAATCAGTCAAAATTACTAATAGCAAAAATGTTGGATTAAACTACAAAAAGAGTAAAATATGTCACAGTTTTTTTCAGAAATCAGATTGTTTAAGTAAAAAATTCCATGTTCAGTGCATTGGTGTTTAGAAGGCATATATTGCACATATTCCAAGATAAGCACTTTCAGAGTAATGCTATTGGATATTTCACAAGGTACATGTGGATGATCCTGATGGATGCCAATAAAAGGTTACAAGCCCTGCTCTTTCTTCCACCCTCTCTGCTGCTGCAAATTTGACAATGATAATGGGGCTGTGCAGCAACAACGATAAAGACATAGAAAGGCTGGACAACAATGGAGACTATAACATTAGAAATTATCAAATAATGAAAGGTAAAACTGCATGCATTTTATCTATTATTTTCATCTTTAATAAACATGTAATGCTACACATAAGAGTGGCTAATACAGATGAGTGCTTAAGGTATTGTATTAATCTTCATTCTCATTCACCTCATTTTAGTATTTCAGTTATACCCTCAGCTGTACACTTTTATCATAATTTTAAAAGATCTGCAAGACTCCACTGTACTTTACATGCCCACCATTGTCAAGCAGCACTCTGCCATCATTCTGTTCCCCGCTTCTACACCTCTGTGTTGATTTTAATTCTTGAGAGATATTTCTGCCTTTTGTTCATATGATACTTTTCGCGAAGAATAACCTTTCAGAACACTTTTGGGAATGTTTCACAGAATCACAGAATATGCTGAATTAGAAGGGACCCACCAGGATTATTAAGTCCAACTCCTGGCCTGCACAGGACACCCCAAGAATTACACCATGTATCTGAGAGCATTGTCCAAACAGTTAACTCTGTCAGGCTGGTGCTGTGACCACTTTGGGAGCCAGTTCCAGTGCCAAACCATCCTCTGGATGAAGAATTTTTTTCTAAAATCCAACCTAAGCCTCCTCTGACACAACTTCGGGCCAATCCTTTAAATCCTGTCACTGGTCAGCACAGACAAGGGTTTACTGAATGCCTAGCATATATCAGGAGTTAGTATTATTATTTTTTTAATCCAAAATAAATATTCTGAAGTTGTATGCTGTGACTGATGCTGTACACATTAAGTAAGAATTCAAAATATAATTGAACAAAGACAATAGACCAATTTGCAAAGGATCTATAATTTGTTCCACTACACAACATGGAGAAGTTTACTAAGATTTCATCAACAAGATTTGAAATATTTGAATTTTAATTCAATTTGAAATTTCATGTTGCCAGTTCAAAAGGAAATACACCAAAGAGAATGATCTGAAGTATTAATGGGCATTAATGGGACTCTAAAAATCATAACTCCTTTTAAAAATGTTTTGAAACATCAAGAAAAAACTCTGCTTTCAGCTGTTTATATTATGTGTTCCAAGAGTTAACAATCTGTCTGCATTAAAATAAGTAGAAAATAATAATGCAATTATTATCAATACCTAATATATAACAATAGTATGACATCATCTGCAGTACCAAGTTCAGTTTCAGACATGCCAGTATCTTGTAACAGTAGCTGACACAGCAGAGTTTGGACTAGATAAAGATAATTACTGGGAGAAGTAAGATAGTTCCTTAGAAAGAAATGGGAATGTTACAATTCTACAAATTAATGACTAGTTGTCAGCTGGGAAAGCAGGCCTCTCTCTTTCATTTTTCCTCCAAAATCAAGAATCAAAGACAATCACTGATATTGTCAGGCATCTCATTTAAAGCTGGCAGATGGAGGTAAGGAGGTTTTTTTTCATAACCTGTAATTAATGATATTCTTTGGACCATTGTTTTGAATTTATGGCAAAGCCAAAGACTGAATGGGAATTTTTTAAGCATCACACAATTAAAGAGATAAAAAGCCCGTTTGATTATATATGTGTGTGAGATTATAAATACAAAAGAGCTTCATTGAAATTGCAACATAATTCTTTAAAAGAAGTTGGAAAATGCCAATATTAATTTTGCCTGTACAACATTAATTCAGGCTTTTATCCATGTAATTGTAATAAAGGCTCAAGTTAAGTGATCACATCCTTTTTCCCACAGGACTTCTGCCTAATTTTAGCCATACTACAGGGGCATGTCCTGGCAGAGTCAAATTTATCTGCCTACACACTCAGAAAACCAAGTGTGAAAACCCCAAACCCAACAACAATAAAAAACTTCTGGTCTAGAAGCTGTACAGTCATGTTAGCGAAGTTCTGCTTATTAATTTAAAATGCCTCACGCAAAAAATATGCACGGCTTTCTTACCACAGCTGGCTTGCTCCTGGCATGGGGAATGCAAGTGCAGTATGCAGGGCTCTCTGCAGCTGTGCACCCAGCTTTGCTAGTGGTTGTACCTTGCCAGAGCATTCATGCACCTTCATTCCAGATGCAGATTTCTAATTTCAAGAATATTAAACTCAGCAGTGCTCTTAAGCAACTTTACATTTCCACTCTTTAAATTCATTCAAGACAAAATGCAGCTTTGTGTTACAGACTGTTTCACTGAGTGACTTCAGGGGAGGTTACATAAAGTGTTTTGCATCTCTGAACACCTTCCTTCCAATTCTCAGCCCATTCTGGTTTTAAAACAGTCCTAAGACAATTATACTTGTGAGGAACAAGTGGCTTTCAAAATGCTGGTTGTTACCACAGGGAGGACAGAAACCTGGCTGTCAATATTGTGAGAAGTAACATTCAGAAAAAGATGGTCTCCACTGCTTTTCTTACCCTCAAGTTTTTGCTGCAGAAAAAAATTTAAATGGGATGTGACAAGGATACAAAAGTACATTCATGTATGTCTGTGAGTATTCCTATATCATTCAATATAAAGTATCCAGCTGACATAAATATGATAAATAATATGTGCCAGTTTTTCATATTAAAAAATTAGTTCTATTTAACATTAGTCTTATTGAAACTGCATGTTGAAAACACTTGAAAAAAATTAGTCATTTAACCATTTTACCCATTAGCATAATTCACAGTCCATCTCAAGTATGAACAAGAACAACAAAAATAAAACATTTTCAAATGCTTCCATAAAGTTTAGGAGCACAAGAATGGCGTGTTTCAAACATCATTTCCAAATGCCTTTCTAATATTTGATAATTTAATTTGAATAAATCCACAGAAGGGCAACATTTCAAGGGAAGTAATTGCCAGTACACTTCCAATTTTGTCCAAAACCTACCTACAAACAAACCTAAAAGCTTACAGGAGAAAGGATTAAATTTTATCCTGATACCAGGAAAAAGATGCAATTCATCCAATCCATTTCTAAACAGTTTTTTAATTTCAACTGGTGTAAATCCAAAGTAAATCTCCTGACTTAAATGAAGTTCTTAGTGCAAATAAAGTAAGAATCCAGCATGAGAGATCTTAAAAACCTTTTTAAGACAAGGAGTTTAATAGTTTGGCATAATGGGTTATTCTGATAATTTTTATTCTCCTAAAGGCTAGAAGGATATGCTGATTAATTGTTGGAGAATGCATCAAGCCTTTCAAAGTTGTTCAGTGTGTTTGCCGTCCACTTAACGTAAGCTTATACTTTTAAGGTCTCCTTAAGCACAAATTAATGCTTCAAACCACTAAAACACCTAAAAACTGCTTCTTCAGAGCACTTCTTAGGAAAAAAATCAGAGTCATAAAGTGTTGCATCATTAAATACACAGTGGCTGACTAGACCTGTCAGGTCTTAAAGGCCACCTTTCTAAGTGCAAGAGAGATCTCTATCCCTGTGTGTAGGAAGTTGAGCAAGACTGGCTGGAAACTGGCTTGACTAAGCAAGGATCTGCTCCTCCAGCTGAGGAGCAAGAAGCAAACGCACTGCTGGTGGAAGCAGGGACAGGCAGCCTGGGGAGAGTGCAGATATATGGTCCATGAGTAGGGATGGGATGAGGAAAGAGAAAGGAAAGCTGGAACAGGGCTTGACAAATGACTTGAAGAATGACAAGGAGGATTCTATAAGGATATAAGTGAATAAAGAAAAGGTGAAGAGACTGTATTCCCCCTGATAGGCAAGAAGCGTGAACTGGTGGTGTCTGAAGTAGAGAAGTCTGAGATACTCAGTGAGTTCTTTGCCTCAGACTTGACTGGCACTTGGGCTTCCTGCTTCTTTCCAAGTCCCCAGTCCTCTGGGTGGGTGGGGGCTGAATGAATCCCTCCCACTCTAAGTGAGGAGCAAATCCAGGACCACTGATGAAGTCTATGGGACCTGATGACATGCAACCCAGGGTCTTGAGGAAACTGGCTGACATTGTTTTCAAGCCACTGTCCATCATATTTTTAAAGTCATGGAAGTCAGGTGAAGTCCTCATTGATTGGAAAAAGGGAAACATCACTCCCTTTTTAAAAAGCGATGAAAAAAAGATGAACCATCAAACTACATATGGGTGTGCCTCATCTCTGTGTCTGGGATGATCAGGGAGCAGATCCTCCTAGAATATGTGCTAAAGCACATAAAAGACAAGAAGGTGATCCAAGGTGGCCACCATGGCTTTACTAAGGGCAAATTGAGCCTGAACAGACTAGTGGCTTTCTATGATGGAGTGATGGCAATGGTTGACAAAGGCATCTATCTTCTGTCAGGCCTTCTGTACAGTCCCACATGACATCCTTGTCTCCAGATTGGAGACACGTGGATTTCATGGACTATTCAATGGATAAATGCTGTAGTGATGCAGCCAGAGAGTTGTAGTCAATGGCTCTGTGTCCAGGTGGAGGCCAGTGATGAGTCCTGTCCCTCATGGTTCTCTCTTGGAATCATTCTGCTTCAGTACCCACATCAATGACAGAGCACTGTCTGTCAACAGATCGAGTGCAGCCTCAGCAAGTTTGATGACAGGAAGCTGAGCTCTGCAGTGAATGCAACAGAAGGAGGAGATGACACCCAGAGGGACCTGGACAAGCTTGAGAAGTGGATCCATGAGAATCTGATGGAGTTCAACAAGTCCAAGTAGAAGGTGCTGCATCTGGGTAGGGAAAAATCTCAAACATCAGTTCAGATGTCACTGAGAGCAGCCCTGCGGAGAAGGACTCAGGAGTTCTCACGGATGAAAGGCTGGCAATGAGCCAACAGTGCGCACTTATAGCCCAGAAGGCCAACCAGACCCTGGGCTGCAGCAAAAGCAGAGTGGCCAGCAGGGTGAGGGAGGGGATTCTGTCCTTCTACTCTGCCCTTGTGACACCCCACCTGCAGTGCTGCATCCAGCTTTGGGCACCCTCAGCATAGGAAGGACATCAGCCTGCTAGAGCCAATCCAGAGGAATGTCACAAAGATGATGATAGGGATGGACACCTTATCCTACAAAGACACGCTGAGAAAGCTGGGGCTCAGCTTGGAAAAGAGAAGGCTTCAAGGAGACCTCATTTTCACTTTCTAGTACCTTCAGGAGACTTATAAAAATGAAAGAATGAAATATTATATAAATCATAATGAAGCATTTATCAACATGGAACTATTTTTCTATATAGGCATTACAGCAGCATTAAAGTGAGGTTCCCTTCAGGTTAATTCTTCTGGGGAACTCAACTTATTCAAAAATCAGTACAGCAATTGTACAAGTCAGAAGTACCCTGAGCTGGTCCACTTAACCTGGTGTCTGTGGGCAAAACGGAAGCTGATGTTTTAAGTTAATCCCTAAGCAGTAAGAAGGAAGTGGTGCAGTGATAAGGGCACTTAGAATATGCCGAGTCAAGGCAATTCACCTCGTATGGGAAAACTCTGACTGTGGGAAAAAGCTGTGGGAAAAAGCAATAGGCAGTGAATTCAGATGAGCAGAGACAGAGATGTGTAGAGCCCCAGCTAAAAAGGGATGTATGTGAATTACTTGTTGGGAAGTTGTAGCCCCTGAAGGGTTTATAAGGTGGTGTAACATGGACTGAATAAAAAATTGGCACAAAAACAAGGGTTTGATGCATAAAGGCAGGCCTGTGGCATTCATTTATTTACATGAGGAAATCAACTCCCAATCTAATTAATTTATATGCTGAGTAAGCAATAAATAGGATTCTTATTATCATGGTATCTAGCCAGAAAAACTGACCAGTTGAAATGTTTTCTGAGACTTTCTCAGAAAGTGGTGAAATTTAATAATGTTGCCATTGCTATAAAATTAGTAATGGCTAACTTTCTGAAAACTCTATCACTGTACCACTCTAGCTCTCAGTAAATTGCCTATTAGGCAGTATTGAATTAGGTTTTTGTATTAGAATCTGCCTCTTGACAGACAAATTCATATTGAATGTGTTTCACTGTAATGCCATTACTTAAATAAGGATGCTTTCATGAAAATGAAAGTTTGGAGAAATGTTGTGCAAAGATATTGCCAGTAAATATCTTTCTCCAGAAATGTTTTCTTTATTATCCTTGGCTTAGTTATGCCATGTTGCATTCCCTCTCTTTGTATAGTTCTAAACAAGAGTACAACATAGGTGCTCATATGATCATCTTAAAGCAAGAGTAAATGAAATCAGTCAAATTCTTCTAGTGCTGATTACTCATGGATGCCCGTGAAAGTTTTGTTTGGACTGCCAATTTCAATAAAGTTTCCAGACACATGCTGCTTAGCAGACCCTGACAAGAAGACTATGTTCCTCACCTTAAGTAGTTCTTGTTCTAGGTAACACTCAGAATCTCAAGGAGATTGGAACATTAATTCAATTTCAAAAATATACTCAATCACAGCTTGACTATAACAAAAATAGTGCTGCCCAATCAAATGGTAGCTATGAAATATGATCTTTACCAAAATTGTTGACAAAACACCTGTCTGTGCAGTCACACTCTCTGTGCTGTATACAGAATGCAGAATTAATAAATGAGTAATACTAATCTTCACTTTAATATGAGTAATACTAATCTTCAGTTTAATAGTCCACTTATTAAATCAGGTGAGTTGTTTTCTCATAGAGCTACACTTTTTATTTAATAATTAAATTAGATCCATTAAATGGTTCCAGAGAAAGTGGTGTCATTTTAAATTCTACTTTACAGAATGTCCTAGCCATGTATTGTTCTAATGTTCTAAACACCTGTGGTTTTCTTTTCAAATGCAAACTTCTTTTTACTTAAAAAAAGTTAGGAAGGTGAAGAAAGAATTTAAGGTCTCTATTAAGAGAGCCAAAAAAACAAAATGCAGTGAAATCAAGCAATGCTACTGCGACCCTACTTGAAGAGATCATCCTGTGAGCTAGCTATCCCTTTTGTGGATGTCAAAGTCTACATGGAACCAGTGACAGCTAAGATAGACAAACAATGCTCAATTGATCACATTGACATAAGGATGCCCTTATAGCTTTACTACCATGTCACCCTGCAAAACAAGCATCAGTGTTTGACAATACTTCTGCATAATGGATCATACTTAAATGGGAATTTGTCTTGCAGATCACATCTGTCTCCAGTTGAAGAACAACCTTTTGGCAGCATCAGCATGTGTTTATATGGAAAAATAATTTTTTTTTTTTTTTTTTTTTTTTTTTTTTTTTTTTTTTATTTTTTTTTTTTTTTATTATTCCTTAGTGCCATTTAGTGTGATTTATTATTTAGGAGGAAAGGAAGTCACACCATATGTCTGGTGTGTCCTTTGGAGACCACTGACTGCAAACTGGGAAAAACTGTTCTAAATCACGTGAGATTTGCAAGAAATAAAGATCCACATCTTGCTGAGTTCTGAGTACTTACAGGGATTTTTTTTTTTTTTTTGCATGCTTTCAGCTCATTAGAGGAAGCGAAGGTCTGTAGCATATCATACACTAGAGTAAGGAAATTAATCTTTATCCTGGACTATTTCTGGAGTAAGGAGACCAGACTTGCTTCATTTAAAATGCACCTTTAGTGACTAATATTAAATATACTAAAACAAATGGTACAACTGAGTAATTCCCTTGGCTTTGCAGAATACTGGTACCTCAGAGATCCCTGTTTGAGAATTGCTGGTACAATACATTTATTTTAGAAGATTTTAATATATACCTTGAATTCAAAGTACTAAGGAAATGAACTATTAAGATGGATAAGATTCCTTGATTCATAACCAAGTTTTTCATGCTTCTAGTTTTTGAATTTTTCTTTTTGTTTGAGTTTAGAACTATATTATTGTTGTTATTTACAACTCATGACTGAAACAACTGTGTTCTTTTCTTTGTAAATGTAAAGTTCAACTATCTTTTCAGATGTAAAAAGGAAATTAATTTTAATTTACACTAACAAAAATTAGTAACAGCTTTCAGATACACAGTCTTCTTTATTCTTTTTTTTTTTTACTAAGAAGATCTTTTTAATCCTTCCCATTATTTGCAGCAAAAGTCAATCAGATAGCTGAATCACAGTGTAAATGCTGAGTCCCACTAGAATAGCACCTAGAATTTTACTGAGTCATCAGATGTCAGTATGAAAAATTAATTTTAAAACTCATTTGATATTCATCCCTCTATTCAGCATAGTTGATTTAAAGCTAACTTATCCCTGGCTGCTCATATTATGGAGCAACCCACTCACACTAAAGTATTCACATCTGCCTAGGTGTGAGAACTTTGCAGCTTCTGCTCTTTGTCAAACATCATGATGAGATTCCTTTAGTTATAAGACTTTAACCTCATCAATACATTTTCATCTTGCACTAGTTTATCATGGGCTGTGGTTGGTTGTGTGCCAGGGTGCCATGTAAGTTTCAAGGACTGGTCTGTGTGGCCACCGATATGTACAGTAACCACACTGAATGGCCCTTTTTGTCAAATTTGGTCAGCTCAGTCAATTACAGTGAGGGCGCTATAAGCTGACAGTATACCCTCAATAACTGCCAAACTGTGCCCAACTAACACACTCAGCTCTGGGCAACAAATACGTTGAATTTGTTACCATGCATTTGTTTCACAATATTTGGTACTACTACTAGCCAGTGAGTCCAAGTGACAAGGAGAGAGTAAACATCACTACATATCACTGGGGAAGGAGAGTTGCCTTGACTTAAGATGGAGCATCAGCACTTTCTGAAATGCAAAATTTTTAAGTTATCTTAGATTGTGTAATCATCAATCCTAAGCCTTCAAATTCTGGTACTTAATGTTTAAAACTTAAATGCTAATGTTTAAAAAAATCTGCTTAAAGTAATAGCTAGGCTAAATCACAAAGGAAAACTTTCTTCGTAGACTTGTTGTCTCCTTGAAAAAGCAGGGAGAGGAAGGTTACAAGGGAGGGACAGAGTCACATTTCACAGGATTTCTGGAGAGGATGAACTTTTTGATAGACTGTTCTTGGAGAGAGATGAGGAGAAAGGTCATCTGCTACAGGCAGTACTTGTGGCCAGAAACACAGAACTTTCACAGAGCGTTTGGTGGAGACTGGGAAATACGGGTCAATGGATTGAGTAGATGAGAAGACAGAGCCTATGACAGACTTAATCCTGTAATGGTTCACACTACAGTGTATTAGATTTCTTCTCTCCTTTCCAGATTAAAGTACCTCTATTCACAGCAGGTGATATGTGTCAAGACATATCTTATGCCTTGAAAACACTTTCATCAAAAAGAAGCATATGATAAATTGAGAGGAACCAAGAAAATTAGTTTACCTCTCATGATATTCTGCTTTTTTTCTTCCTAGAGAAAGTAAAACTAGGACTACAGCCTAGTAAGTTGTGTTGAGTATTCCTCAGCAATAATTAAACAGCCTAATAAAAGTTTGGTAAGTAAGTGTAGGGAGAAAAAAATACCCCAGTAGCTTTTATTACAGTTTCCTCAGATTTCTTTTGGCTGCTTCCTGCCTTTTTCAAATTTCTTCTGTCTCCTATAACAATAGGCTTTTAGCTTCAAACTTGCTGCCAAAATAGGCATTAAAAATCCTGAGCTATTTATCTGCTCCAATGTACAGGCACTTTCCAGAGATGCTCTGCAAATATCTAGACAGATAGCCCAGACAGTACATGTTGGCATTTTTTTTTATCCTTTTGGAGAGGTGACCATCACTTAGTGAGCAGCCCAGTAACAGAACTCTAGTAATATTTTCAGGATGTTTCAGTTACCATGAACAGCAGGTGGCAACCATGCTCCCTGCTCTTAAAACCTCCCCTAAGATCCTACCTCTCTCATCCTCTACCTAAAGCTGGAGATACCAAATTTTGTCAGCAGTGTAGGCAAAATTGAATGGTAGGGAAATTTGAAGGAAAGGACTTGAACCAGGCCTGTGCTGGACGAGTAGACGTTAGAGTGGTTGTTGATTGATACTTCTATTTTTGCTCTCCTCCTACCTTCTTAGGCTCACCAAAAGAGTTGCAGCCAAACCCAGCAGACATGTTCTGCAAAGCGCTGTGCAGACCCCATCCTTCCTTCTGCTCTCTCTCACTATGCAGTGACATGTTACCTCAGATGTAAGACGGGGAACGAGCTGTATCCCAGGAATGGTACTGTCCTTGAGATCCAGCTGCCTAAGTTTTCTGTCCCCACAAAATGTCATGGGTATCATGAAACTATGATTACAGACAATATGGAAGCTGACATCGTTTCCCACAGAAACTTGATACATAATTATATCTCCAGAATTGCATTCACCAAGGTATTATAAATCTTTATTAATAAAGAAAATAGTTATTTTTTTTAATGCCAGATTGGGGGATTGGGTGCATCCTCAGCCAGTTTTCAGATTATATCAATCTAAGTGATGCAGTTGATATACTTGAGGAAAGAGAAGGGTGACTTTAACAGTCTAGAGACATGGACCCATGCAAACCTCATGAGGTTCTCCAAGGCCAAGCACAAGGTCCTGCAAATGGGTTGCAGCAATTCCCACTGTCTGTACAGACTGGGTGATGACCTGGCTGAGAGCAGCTCTGCAAAAGACTTGGGGGCTACTGGTGCATTGAAAAATAGTACATGAGCTGGTAACATGAGCTTGAAGTAGAAAGCCAACTGCATTCTGGGCTGCAAGAAAAGCAGCATGGGCAGCAGGTCAAGGGAGAGGATTCTGCCCCTCTGCTCCACTCTAGTGACCCCCACCTGGAGTGTTGCATCCTGCCCTGGGGTCGCAGTACGAGAAACAAGTGGACTCTATTAGTGTTGCTCCAGAGGAGTGCCACAAAAACAATCAAGTGGCTGGAGCATCTCTCCTGTGAAGACAGCCTGAGAGAGTTAAGGTTGTTTGTCCTGCAGAAGAGAAGGCTCTGGGAAGATCTTGTTGAATTCTTTAAGTATATAAAGGTGGCTTATTAGAAAGTTGGAGAGATACTTTTACCAAGATATGTAGTGACAGGACAAGGGACAATTGTTTTAAATTAAAAGGGGGTAGGTTTAAATTGCATGTAAAGAGGAATTTTTTTACTGTAAGATTGTTGACACTGGAACAGATTGCCCTGAATAGTTGTGGATTCCCTGTGGTTGCAAGTGCTTAAAGCCAGGTTGGATGGGATTTTGAGCAATCTGGGCTGATGGGAGGTGTCCTTGCCCATGGCAGAGAGGTTGAAACTAGATGATCTTTAAGTTCTCTTCTAACCCGAAGCATTCTGTAATTCTATGATGTTCTGGCATTGCAGTACCTCCTGCATAGAGATAAACTGGAAATTCATTGCCACAGCTGTGGCTTTTCTTTAGCTGAGTTCAATATCAGCAAAAAATTATGATTGTCTTTAGCAAATGCAAAGCAAAATATCACCATGTAACAGAAACCAGTGGGCTTCATCAAGTAGTTTCACAGAAATACATAATCACAGAATTCTTAGGGTTGTAAGGGGGCACTGGATATCATCCAGCCCAAATCCCTGGAAAGGCAGGGTCACACAGAGCAGTTGACACAGGAACACATCTATCTGGGTTTGATTGTGTCCAGAGAGGGAAACTCCACAACCTGAGCAGCCTCAACTCCACTGAGCAGCCTCAACTCCACTGAGCAGCCTATTCCAATGCTCTGCCACCCTCAATGTAAAAGTCTTCCTCATGTTGAGGTGAAACTTCTGCTGGTTTAGCTTAAGGCCTCCTCACCCTATCACTGGGCACTACCAAAAAGAGTCTGGCACAATTCCCTTTGGCACTTGCCTTTGAAATATTTATATGTATTGATAAGATCCCCTCTCAGTCAACTCCAGACTAAACAGCCCCAGCATCTCCAATTTCTCCCTATAAGAGGGATGCTCCAGTCCCTTAATCACCTTTGTGGCCCACCACTGGACCCTCTCCAGTAGCTCCTTTTCCTTCTTGTCCTGAGGAGCCCAGAACTGGACACAGCACCAGGACTCGCCTTACCAGGGCTGGGTAGAGGGGCAGGATCACCTCCCATGGCCTGCTGGCCACACTCTTCCCAATGCCCCCCCGCCCCCCATATCCTTGACCCTCCTGGCTGCAAGGGCACTGCTGGCTCATGGTTAACTTTTGATCCACCAATAAGCTAGCCACATCTGTGGTTCTCCTGGTGTTAAAGAGAAAATCTTAAAATAGTCAAATAGTCCTTGAAGTACAGCAGCCTATTATTGTTCTCAGTGTATTATTACATTTTCCTGTATGTAATTTAATAAACCTTTTTAGCCTACAACTTTCTGATGCTTTGAAAGAACTTGATGAAACTATCAATGTGTCTGAGAGTACCAGTAACAGTGGAAATGCTTATGAAGTATCTAGAAGGGCAACCAGGTGTTCTCTAGTTATTCCTTGGTAAAGGGTATAGTTAAAGTGTTGTGCTGTACATTATCTTAGGTGTTAGGCAAATATGATTTTTTAGTTCAGTTCAGAGGCCAACTACACTGGATTTATCTTCTTAAGGTCATAGGGTAGGAATGGACAAAGAAACAAAGAAATGCCTATTTAATAGATATGTGGGATATGATATGATCTAATGTTTCTTGTCAGACAGAAAACCCAGAAGTTTTTATGTCATCCATCATGCACTCTCAACCTTGCCTGATTTTTAGTTATATCATACAGTGTGATAAAATGTGTCACTTTTTTTTTCTACAAGTCTTGTGCAATGTCTTGCAAAAGAAGTTACTGTAGGAATTTGCCCTAAAGGCAACTAGCAAACACCACTTCAGACCAGCAAAAAATTGCTATTGGTCCCTGCTAAGCTCCCACCTATGGACATCAGAGGGAGCATCACTGTTTTACCCATTTTTTTACCCATTCGACATTGGTTAGAAAATCAGAATTTTTAACTGTTTTAAAGTAAATTAGGTCAATTATTATCTGAAACATTTAATGACCCTTGAAGAAAAAGGCAGTAAGTGCAAACAGTATTGTGGTAACAGATTTTTCCTGCTCTTTACCAAGACAAGGGATACAAAACCAATTTTTAAGCTCATTTACCTAGTGGATAGGCATTTTTGTGATCTAGTGCATTTTTCCACAACGGTGTTCTGCAGATGCTTTGTCACAATACACATTTTCATCTTAAGAACAGGCACCAGAACCTCTTATAAGGACAAAGTAGAGTTTAACTGCAAAAATGTTTGACACATAATGTCTCTCCATGTCAATATTTAGTTCTAAATTACACCATTAAAAATATATCCATTAAAAACGGTAGATGTTAGCTAAATACATAAAAAAAAATATGACATATATAAAAAACGTTTAGGAACACATTCCCTTCTTGAAGAGGAAGCAGTTAAACATAATATAACATATTGGGATCAGAGTTATTATTTTAGTTGTCTCAGCATTAATGTGTCATCTGATGTGAAATACTTACACAGCAGCAGACAAAATAGATACTCACTCTGCTTCAGTTAAAATATTGCTAAATATATTGCTTTTATTTAGATTGTAATAACTACTGGAGACATCAACCAGCTCAGGACTCCACTGTAGGGGGCATTATTCAAGGCATGCAGCAAAATTAGAATTAGCTTTACTTAGTTTCCACTGTCTGAAAGATGGACAAAGAGGTATACAGTCCGTATGTGTGCTTCCTCTGCAGTGAAGAGAGAGAGCAAGAGAAAAAATAGATTTAATTAATTCCATCTGTCTAATAAATATGTTATGAAGGGGTTGAGTCATTATTTGAAGGCATCTATATATCTCTGTCAGTTACAGGGAAAGCCTGAACAACTATGTAAGTCTAAATTTATACTCAACTTTTAGCTACCTAGATTATCAAGGACAAATTACTTGCTAAATTGCAATTTTTATTCATTTTTTATTAAAACAAATAGACAGAGAAAATAGATTATGAGAAAAGTGTAAACCAACAGTAAGAGAAGTCAAGCAAAATATATATACGCCTGAAGCTAAAGCATAAAGTACATGATTAATACACAAGCAGTATTATCTGCTGAAGGCACTTTTTTCATTAAAATGTATTACTTGCTTTCCTGCATCTGATGGAAAGCACCCAACTGCTTTGAATAATCAAATACTTAAACTTATCTAACTTTTATATTTTTAACCTACCTTCCTCTTAACTTCTTTCCTACTCACACAAGTTCCTGGTACGTGTGAGTCTCCTTCTCCCTGTTTGATTTCTTGGTGAAACCTATTCAGCCTTTTGGAGCTCAAGTTTGTTGGGGCCCCATTTCCCCAAAGACAAGTGCTGGAATGGGTCCTTATGGTCCATAGGCTCCTAAGTTGCCACAATAGTCAAAAGACTGTGGCCAACCCCTCCACATGTCCAGATTGCTTCTCAACTATCACTAGTATTGAGGGATTTCTTGATCTTCAATAAGGCAAATTAAAATCAGTTCCATGGTTTCTATGGAAAGCTTGAAAAATTTTACTAATTTATTTCTTACTTCGGGCATTTTATGTGCACTCTTTTGTTGCTAGCTGAACAACTCTGAAGAGTTTTAAAATTTGGGGGTTGCCTTTTCTAGGGATTGTATTAAAGAGCCTAACCTCGCACTTAATTTCCAACATATATTAATTTGTAGAGGAAAAAGAAAAAAAAAGACCATGTCCCAGTGTCAAACTGCCATCCTCCAACATTTTATTTTTTTTTAATAGAAACAAAAGCAAATACATGTAAAAGAAAATAAAGAAGTTCAATATGGAATGTTTTGTTGGGTCAAAGCACTGCCTGTCTGACTCTATTTGTCTTTAAAGCTGCCAAGAATTTCAGTTACAGTTAATTCAGCTCAAAGCACATGGGGGGTTGTTTTGTTTTGTTTTCTTCTTCTCAGTAAGAACAACACAGGTTAAAGAAAAGGAACAAGTTCATCATTGGAATAATCTCAGATCTCAATATTATTGATTTGATAATATTTGATCATAAATACAAAATTTAATGGAAAGATCCTATACTTCACTACAAGTAGTTCTTCCTTTTTGTGTGAAGTCTTCACAGTGGACTCCTTTCTAATGTTATTCACATAGAAGGGCTATTCACTGGCTGTTGC
The DNA here is from genome assembly GCF_965231275.1 of Zosterops lateralis. Taxonomy (NCBI): domain Eukaryota; kingdom Metazoa; phylum Chordata; class Aves; order Passeriformes; family Zosteropidae; genus Zosterops; species Zosterops lateralis. The sequence goes on from NC_139765.1 coordinate 31,544,022, forward strand.
AAACCTCAGTTGCAGGACAGGGCAGTGACCATAACAGAGGGAGGAAAAAAGAAAAAAATGTAGGAAAAAAAAAAAAAAAAAAAAAAAAAAAAAAAAAAAAAAAAAAAAAAAAGTAACATATTTTACATGTATTAATGTAATATTTTACATATTTTACATGTAACAATTACTGTTTGAACTGAGGAACTGTAGAGTTGAGAGATATAATTTTCATGCCCTGATTGTGTTTCTAGTCACATTTTCTGTACGTTTTTTAATATCAAGAAATAAATATAATTTGTGCAGCTGTTGGCCTATCAATATGCAAGTGCATATGATGCAGGAGAATAGTATTTTAGAAGAATTTTTGTCCTAACTCTTGGTATCTTTTCAGCAAAAACCAGTTGCCAAGATAAAGATATTGTCCCAAAAGGGCTGTTTCAAAATTGGTATGTATAACATTATCCAGTGGTTTTGTGATGAGACTAAATATCCACTGAGTACAAGGTCAAGTCCACAAAATGAATTGACTTGTGACCTACTTTGGATTTCAAATTGCTCCACCAAGGCTAGGTAGCTCATTGCACATTGTGTTTTACTTCTTAGTCATACCTCTGTCAGAGGTTTATGGACTTTCTATACCAATAACCCATGAAATGCATTAGAAAAGAGGAAAGCAAATTGTAGGAGTCCATTCCTTTTTACATATCACAGTATGCTCTTCTGACCAACTGGTCTCCAGTGCTACATTATTCAGAAAGGACTGAAGTCCTGAGAGTTTGCAGAGCCCAGCTGATTTCACACTTTTAATTTTAAATCTATTTTCTTAAAACAATCAGTTGTCAGGCTGCCTCAGTCTTTCGATACCTTGCTGTAGAACCTAAATAAAACAACTCATGCATGCTTTCTGTCGTGAACATAGCCTGGGAGAAACTGGCCACAGATTTAAGCAGGGCTTTTGCAGGAACATACTGTACCAGATCTCCCAGATATTGTGAAACTAACAAGAGGCTTAAATTTCAAGCTTTGTAGATGACTGCCCCTTAGCCAGAAACAATGTTGCAGTTAAACCTTTTCCTCTAAGCATTCAGGGAATACAGGAATTGTCATTATGCTGACAAATTACATGCTTCGGGTGTATTACCACATGCAGAAATGGATAAAGTGTGAGTTATCTGCTGCCAAAACCTTGGTTGAAGTATTGAGTAGAATAGTAAAATATGCCACTGTTTGGTCTGCATTTTGAATAATTGTCTCAGATACCCAAATAAAATGTGTTTAGATGAACATAAATCTATTTGAAAGTTATATTGGTTGATGGTATTTTTTGTTTTCATGGTTATTGTTTCTGTGGTATTGTACATCTTCCCATCTCTCCCTAGAGAGAGGTGTAGTGACAATATACATTCCAAAACTGTTGAAAGGATTAGTGCTAACAATTACGTTTCATTTAAGAAAATAACAGTGCAAAGCAGCATGCTCCTTCCCTAGGTTCAGGAAGGCCTTTCAGCACATCTACATGGAGTCCATTATTAGATGCACTCATTGAAAGGGAGGAATATTGAATACCTCCAGTATCATTGTGCAAGATGGAACGGTGGGTTTAAAGAGAGAATGCTGTTCTCTTTGCATAGCTATTAGAGGAAGAGTTTGATGACACTGACCATGTTCATGTGCCTAGAAATATTTTTGGTTCTATCACTTTTTGAGGATAATGTCTTCCTGAGAAACTGTTCAGATATTATGTTCTCATTCACATCTATGTTATAGACACCAAAAACTTATTACTTAGACCTGAAAATTATTTTTCCAGTTAGATAGTATAAGATAGACTGTTGTACAGAAAAACCCAGAAGAATACATCCTTTATGGATGAACCAAACCCTTTTCCATACCCATACCTCCCTTGATCTCCTAGGGAAAAACTGGCCTCAGAGGTTTCTTTTTAATACCAATCAATCTATGCAGATGCAGAAATGTACTGAATTAAGTCTACCAGAGACAAAGACTGAACTACAGAAAAAGCTGGATATAACTGTGCGGCAAATGACTGCTCTTGATTTGAAAAGTATTTTACCACACTAGTTTGTATCTGAAGTCATAGGGAGAAAACACTGGACAAGGAAAAAGTAGGAGAAAGAAAGTGAAACAGGAATTAATGTCTGTGTCATTAAGATAAATTTAAGAGCGGTAAATGCTCAAAAAGTGTTATTGTGCAATTTGTATAAAATCTGAAGAAGCAAATCTAGGCATTGTATAATGGTGTGAAAATACAGATTAACTTCCCAATACTGCCTCACTCACCTGTAATTTGACTTTGTTTTTTAATGAAAATTAATTAGTCTTTCCACAAAGGTATCATTCCCTCCACTGTCACCCAGTGCATTTAAGACATACAATTCCCATTTTTGTGAACTGCTTTGCTTTCTGCAAAGCAGAAAGTCAGATACCTCACTTCAGCTGAGATTTAAAGCCAAACCTTGTTCAAATACTGGCAACACAAAACACTCCTAGGAGAATACAGAAGAAAAGTTTGTTTAACTGGTGATGGTGTTTGGTTGGTTTTTTGCCTGGTGGGAATTTCTGTCTCAGACTTAAACCACACAGCTGGAAAAGACAGCCTCAGCCTCCAGCCCAGGCTGCCTGCATATAGAGATCGTATTTGTCAGCCAATGTAATACATGCTAAAGAAGCCAGAGATTTCTGCTCAAAAGAGCCTGGGGCAGCCTCACTCAAGACTGTATAGCATGTGCAGATCTCTGATTAGACAGTTCAGCCAAAGGCAAACATTAGTATACTAGTTTTATAAATGCACAGTACAGACTCAGAAGCTTTGTGCTATCCCTTCAGAGCAACACCATTTTGTACTGGTGAATATTAGCTAATTAGGCATATTAGCTCAGAGCTGGTACAGTGTGGCACCAGAGTAGTCTACTCACTAGTAGTAGTTTACAGCCAATTTATTCTCACAGACAAGCAACTGAACATAGTGTAAAAGAAGGAAACTGAGAACATCTATTATCAGTGCAGATTATCTGGGACTGATCTAACACACGGAGTGTAAGGCTTTCTGTGCTCACATTTAAGCCATGAGCATCTGGTCTTGGCCATATTTGGTCTACTACCGATGAATGGAGAAATCTGTCATCTGTGGATACCCTAACAGAACTAATATCTTCCAAATAAATGTCTGAGCAAAATAAACGACTAAGGCAAAGCTCTGTTCATTGCACTGCTCCAAAAATAGGTGTATATTAAAATAGAGTCAAGTGTTATACAAAGTGCCCTGGCAACAAGAACTAATATTGCAGTGAGTTGTAAGTCCCAGGAATGCAAAGAGAGTTGGGCAAACAAACTGAACTGCTCAGTTATAAACACAGGCTGGTGCTGCAAAGAAAGGCAACAACCATATTGAAACATGAGGAAAACCTCAGCATGCTGTAAATCTAATGCATTACCTTCAGGCAGAATACTGCAGAAGAAATCAAAGCTTTGAAACTTTTAGACAAAGAAGATGTGTAGCTTTAGCTGGACCAGAGTCACAGCTATTAGAGTGAGGACAGCTTCCAGAATGTGGTGGCTTTTCTGGAAGGATGACGTAAGGATTTTCTGGAAGGATGACATAAAGATTTTCTGATGACAAGGAGAAGGAAGAAGACTAAAAGCTGTGAGCATTTTAGTCTCTACTTTTGTTCTTGTCAGGCCCTTACTAGCTGCACACTATAAAATATCACCTCTGATATGCTGTGGTTGCATATAGGCCCCTGCCTATTTCTGCAGCTGCATCTCCTCAGCACATATTCCAGTCATAAAAATAACTTAATACACTGATCTGATAAAAATATTTAGATAACTAGTTATTATGTCAAACAAATATTTCAGATGCTTCTTAAGAGGATTATTTTTATTAGGCGGAAAACAATTTCAATGGGGTTCACCCACAGTGTGCTTTCCATTTGGATGCTGAGACTGAATACAGCAAAGCCAGTCAGAAATTTTACTTTGGAGAGAAGCACAGCTACACTAATTTATTTCATGAGACACTGTTTGTGGTAATGCATAGACTCCTTTCAGGAGATACTAGGTTGGGTAATAGGTTGGACTCTGAGTCCAGGAACACGTATTTACACAAACATACTTAAAACAATTTTTTGTGAATGTCAGTTAGGCATACCAGAAGTTCTAGGTGTCCTGGAAACCAGGTAGTTAAAGTTCTCCCTGATAAACTTGGGTTATCCAAATGATTAGTTAGGAAAGGCCAGTCTAAGGCTCAGACTTTGAATGTAATAATTCTTATGAAGATCCCTGTGAACTGTGTGGCTATTGAGCTGCAGATTTATATACAGGTTTATCTTTAAAGAGTCAGTCTCTTCACATGTCTGATTTTTCAAAGTTTTATGATTCATAGTTACCAATAAAGAAAAATAAATGGAAATTTGGCACTATTGGTGAGCGATAAAATAAAATTGGTGGTTTGTGTATTGATTTAAAAAAATTAGGAAGAGACAGAAATTACAAGAATTGTCAGATGTGTACATAGCCTTCATTTTAGCAAAAATACACAGGTATTTTCATAAAAATGAGGATTTTTAGGAAGAGTTACCTATTTTCCCACTAAAGACATAAAAATCATGAGTGGGAACATACAGCAATCCAAACATTAAGTTACACATATATATTTTTGTTCCCATAAAGCACAAAAAAGAAAGCTAGTCAATCATCAAGATGATGATTCCACTAGTTTCTGGAAACTATATGCCTGCTCTGCAAAAGAACAGTGAATTAAACAAATAGTCTGGATACTAATATGTTTACACTAGCTACAATTGTCCCTCAGAAATTATTTCTCCATTTCAGTTTTATTTCAATGGTTTGGTTTTTTCTCATGGTATGTGCCCAAGACCTACCCATCATTCTTTGGCATCTGAATTTCATTAGATCTATCTTCAAGCAAAGCATGATCTTTTTCTTCTTATTTTTCAAGTAAGCTTCTCATAACAAGATGACAAATATGACTGAAAAAAAAAAAAGCTTATGTTGATTATCTCTATTACCACTATTCACACACAAGGCTGTTTTACCTGCTTCTGAACAGAAATGCTTTGAATATCTTTACAATGAAGTCATAGAGTCTTATATCATTGCCTCCACAAAGATAAAACCAGGAAGCAGATAACAGTTGACACTTTTATTGTGATATGGTGTTGAATGTGTTATCTTCATGCCTCAGAGGACCTCAATATTTACCAATATTTTTTGTAACCTATGTAAGCTACAGGATTCTCAGGAAAAGCAGGGTAAGGTTTCTGCCACCCTTTGTAAATAAATGCTTCTTACCTTTAATAAAACAAATGTTTCATTGAACATTTTCTACTTCATAATTATATCTGCCTGATAATAAAAATACTTTGTCTGTCTCTAAATAAACATCAGTTTCCATTATGTGTTGCTTATTTAAGAGAAAAAAGTTGTCTACAAATACTGAACTAACTGCACGATCCTGTGTCCACAAAGTACAGTATCACCTGATTTTCTGAGAAACTTCTTTGAAATTATTTTACTTATAATTTGACCTTTATAGCTCTATTGCCTGTGAAACTAGAAAAAGGGCTTCATGGTCAAACTTGTGTGGCATGAGCCATATGACATTTCAGAGTAATTCAGAGTGCTGAACTGGATCACATGAATTTAGAAAAAGATTTTTTAAAGTTTTATATGAAATTACACGATAATTAAAGATATTAGTGATGAAGAAGTTTGACAGCAGTTGTGGCAAAAAAAGTACATATGATATTTCTACCATCTCTCTTCCTGGAGTTACCCTATAGTCTATAGTCTTCACATTATTTGTAGCTAAGCAACTCTGTAGAAGTTGGATTTCCATATACTGAATGTTTTCTCATCCTCTGATTATTTTGTGTTAACATTCTTGGAAACTTCTGATTTATATACACCCTTTAGTCTTGAAAATACAAGATCCAATGCCTTTTTTCAGTCAGTCTCCTTAGAATGAGATGACAGCTTCAAATAATTTGATTTATTTATTCTTTGAGACACTATTTGGGGACCCCACTGATATATAAGCCTAAGCCACATTTGGTATATGATAATATGTGCCTTCGCAGAATTTTTTGAATGTTTATATATACAGCACTTATATGTGTTAACTGAAAGTAACTCTAATTTCAAGGAATTGTTTCCAATTTCTGCTAAGAAGTCATATAGCAGTTGCAGTGATATTTTACGCTTCTTTATCAGTGTCTGTGTCAATTAAATAGTTCGTACACCTCTATAGCAAAAAACCATAATTTGTGAATTTCTTCAGGTAAGAAGAGAAAAAGCGGACAGTGTCTACTTTGGCCTGTAGTACACCCTTCAGTACCTTAACAAGAACTCAAATTAGCTCAAATCTAACTACTATTAAAAAAAAAAAAAAAAAGAAAAAAAAAAAAAAAAAGAGAAAAATATATTTAAAACATTTTATGAACAAATAAATCAATGGTTGTTCTGAAAAGTATTTCTAATGAGAAAGGCAAATGCAGAGAAATATTTTATGGTGCATTGTGCTTTTATAACCACTGTCAGGAAGTTATTTTTTTTCCCAGAAAATAAGATTTAATAATACTGCAAAAAACCCCAGCTCCTGTGAACTAGATATCCCTCTAAGAGGCAATGACAATAAACCACACCTTCTCATGCAACTATTACTCTGATCAGATAGAAAAAGATTAATTTAAATTAGACATATACATAGAAACAGAAATGAAAAGGGTTACTCTGGATATGAATATAGAAATTATTTGTAAATTGAAATGGCTAATGCTTTTTTCCATTCTGTCCTCCATTTCTTTTTCTTAAAAGGGAAAAATGGAACTGTTGTTACTGAGGTCATGGTGTCTACAGGGATTAAGAGAAGTTTCCTAAAGTCATTTCTGTAATTTGAAAAAATATTAGTAACGTTTAATTAATAGTCTTGGTGAAAACAGATTAAGTTGACCTCATTGAGTTTTTAGCTGTCACTTCTTACATTGCTTCTGGCACCTTTGGGATTCCGTGTGAAGTCATCAGACACATTTAACTGAGGCAATTTAATACTTCACATAGACAACAGAAATCCATTTGCATTATTATCACCAAATGGGACCTTATTTCAATAACATCTAACATAATTAAATCTATGAATATATAGTGCAGATTATATTATGAGAAAAATAAAAGATTAAATATTAGAGTCATAGCTCTGATTGAACATATACATTTTTATTAAAGTTGCCAAGTGACCCTATTTATGATTTGTGCTCATTAGATATTTTTTGTGTACTGTTTGCATTGGATGTAGGTGTGAAGGTTCTGGCAATGAGGGACATGCAATAGGTGACCTGAAAAACTGGGGGCTGCCCCATGCCAGACATGGCTGGGTCCAGCCAGGTCCAGCATTGACCACACCCGCCCCCCCAAGGCAAAGCTGATCCTGTCGGTTAAGCTGGTGGCATTTCTGAGAAAACACATTGAAGAAAAAATAAGATATCTCACAGGTAGTGAGGACTGAGGAAGTACATGTGTGAGAAGCAATCCTGCAAATCCCAAGGTCTGAGCAGATGGAGTGGGAGGAGGTGCCCCAGGTGCTGGAGCAGATTTGCCTGTTGCTAATTGAGTGGGCCATAGTGGAACAGGAATTTCCCTGCAGCCTGTGGAGGACCCCACATCAGAGCAGGTGAATACACCCTGAGGGAACACTGGCCTGCAGAGAGGAGCCCACACTGCAGAAGGTTCATCCTGAAGGACTGTAGCCTGTGGAGGATTCACCCTGCAGAAGGGAAGAAGGAGCTCCAGAGAGAAACTGGTATGGGCTGACCGAAACCCTCATTCCCCATCCTCTTGCACTGACTACTCAGAGTGTATAAAGTATAAAAGAACATGGTGGTCTAGTTTTGATCTTTGTATCTCACTTTCCTGCTACAGTTTTAATTGGCAAAAAAATTATTTTCCCTAAGACTTTTAAGCCCAAAATGTTAACTGACAAGTGATCATCCTATCTTTATCATCACCTTTATTCTTCATCTTCACCTATTCTATCTTATTTTCTCCCTCATCCTGTTGGGTATGGTGAGTGACATGCCAATTAGGTGGGTATCAGGAAGTAGCCCCTTCTGTATGTTATCTTCTGGGTACAATGATTTGATTAAAAAGCTAGAGTTGCTAAAGGACATTCCAGTGTGAAAATCCCATGGAAATAAATACCCATGGCATGGGTACATGAAATCAGAATGCAGAAAGTGAAGTAAGAAAATGGGGAAGAAGCCACATTAACACATTTTAGGGTCTAGATTTCAGATGGTGAAATGTAGTGCTGTGGTTTTAATTTTTCCCATTTCTCTTGAAAACTAATTAAGATTTCTTCTTCAGAACTTAACTAGCAAAACCAAAGTCTCACAGAAGGGCAACATTTATTGTTATTAAATAGGTACAGTAACAATATCCACAAATACACAGTTTCTAGTCACTACTACATATGCATTGCACTGATTCACATACATATCAATACAAAATTGAATTTAGAAGTTCATAAAAATGCATACCCATAAGAGGATGGGTACTTATATTCCTATTTTGTATTCAAACATTTAAATGAATGACTTGTCACTGCTTAATGAATTTTCAGAACTTATGTGATGAAAAAAAACTTCTCTGCATGCAAACAAAGTACAAACAGACAACTTGCAAAATACCACAACTGACAAGTTATAAACAATTGAGTGAAGATATTAATTTAGATAAACTAAGCTTGTTGAATCAAAAATATACTCTATGGTAACTTACCTTATATGCTTAGCTCTTCAGATGCTGTTTATAGTCATTTTAGAAACTGTGACATATTACTTCAGTTGGAGAAAAAATATGGTTTAACAAGAATATATATGGGATGCAGGCATGATGCACCTCTAAAAAGAACAGGATATTTCCAACACACTTTATTAAGATGAATTACTGGTAAGGATCTTAATTTTGATTATAGCTGACTAAATTTCCAACTGTTTAGTTTACTATTATTTTTCAAGTGCATGGGAATTTAGGAAAAGGTCACGAAAAGCTAATCCAAATAGGCATATACCTGATTCTTTTGAGAAACTGTGTAGCAAGTCTGCTGAGCTGAATTGCACACATTAGAGGTTTCTCGAGCTGTGAATTTCTTAAGAAGTAAAAAATGGAGGAAGTCTTTGATAATATAATTTCAATGGTTTCCATAATTTCTGGTAAAGAATAAAAAAATTCCTTGGCAAAACCCAATATGTCTGATATAACTTTGCTACACTGAGTGCTGTTCTGATGAGAGCAATTTTAAAGAAGATGTTTGTTGTAAAGTCATATACTATGTAGGTAGTGGTTCACAGGATAATAATTTTTAACTGGGCACAGGCACCTTCAGCCACTCAGCTTAAGTAAATTATACTGCCTTAAAAAAAAAAAAATCTTGTATTTGATACTAATTTTGATTTGGAACTAGTTTGGTAGGGAGGAAGTCAGCCTAGAAAATAAACATTTATAATCTTGGAGAAACTTCAAGAAAAGTGTTTGTACACTATCTACAAAAGAACTACTCTCATTTTAGAAAACAAGCACAGAACTGCTCCTTACCCAACTCCAATGTGCAGAGAGTATGACACATAGAAGAAATATCTAGAGTGAGTTTAAACACATCAGTGCATTGATTGTTTTCTGTTGAAATGGAGTAGTAAGTTTTAAACTGTTTCAAAATCATCATATGCACATCCATAAACATCCCCATAATTCAGGCCAACATTGAATGTGTTTCAGGCAACCAGGCCAAAAATAGCTTTTAAAATACTCTTTCAATAAAGCACTTTCCTCAGAATGGAAGATGTTCTCAACATTACCTGTTGAGAAGTCACAGAAAAGGGCAGGTACTTTTATTTATATGCAGGAGGTGTACTCTCACCGATCTGAGCACTCAGGGAACTCCACCATCCTTCAGGCACTACAAGGGACAGTTAGTAATTTACCTCCAACAAGTCTTCTTGCAGTTGTGCTTCAGTGTCTAATGCTTGTTAAGGCTGTCCTTGTGATCAGGACTGAGGTTCTTAAATAGAGTGTACCAGAGGTAGCAAGCATAACACTGGTATTGGTTATCAAAGCTCAAAATAAGGTGACGGGAATGCAAAGAGTAAAACATCCTGTTTCCTCAGGCAAATACTTTTTTAGTCCAATTACACAGTCTTCCAGTAGTTACTGCCTTCTTTTACATCTTTAGCAAGTCCTTCTTAACTGGCTGTTATTCATACATTAAGCATACAGTCAAATCTCAGCAATTCTTATCATTGTACATTCAGTTCACATGCTAGCCACAAAGCTGCAAATAGCAAAATATTAAATTTCTTTGTATACATATATCATTGTGCAATATTCTTTTCAAGGGTCATGTTTCAGGTCACATATATTGATTGCTATTCCCTGAATTAGCAGGACATTCACCTAGGAGCACTTAGTAATATATACGTATTGAATAATTTTCAAGATACCACATATTTCACTAACCTTGCTTTCATTTAGTGATATTACTCATGTAATACAAATCCTTATGCTCTAAAATACTTTCTGCTTTTAACTTCTCAGTTCTCTTGATGCCCTCAATTTTATTTCTGTTTTCTGTAATCAAATTCTGTCATATTTGAGCTTGTTGAAAATAGTGCAAAAATCATACGTGATTCCTCAGCAAGACTGTGTTGGGTTGAGCCCAGCTGGACACCAAGTGACTGCCCCTCCAAAGCTTCTCTATCCCTCCTCTTCTCAGTGGGGTGGTGGAGAGAAATCACGATCACAGGCTCCTGGCTCAGCATAAGAATGGGGAGAGCTCACTCACCCATTGCTGTCATGGGCAAAATACCCTCGACTTGGGAAAGTTAGCCTAATTTTTTACCAAGCAATTCAGAATAGGGTAACGAGAAATAAGCTCAAATCTTAAAACGTCTCTCCTCACCCCTCCCTTTCTCCTGGGCTTAGCCTATAGTTTGCAACAGCTCCTCCTACCCTAAGCAGTACAGGAGGACCTGCCCCTCCTACTTCCCTGACTTTGGTACCTGCAGGGTGCTCTCTTTTACATTGTCTCACTCCTCTCTCCAGTTGCTGTTTCCCAGAAGTTTTACCCCTTTGTAAACCTGTTATCCCAGTGGTGCTACCTCTATAGTTGATGTTCTTGTCCTTGGCCAGGAGGGGAGCTGTCTGTCATTGTCTCTGTTGGACGTGGGGAGACCAGATTCTCACAGAAGCCACCCCTGTATCTTCCCAGTACCTAAACCTGGTCTTGCATACCCAATATACAGGAGCCTAATTTTTACAAGTAGGGTAATGCATACACTAAGAAGTTCTTAAAAAAGCAATATTTAAATCTATGAAGTATATTTGTTAGCTGTTTTCCAATATTGTTGGTATATTATATTTAATGAAATACAACTTGTCCCATAAAATTTAAGCACAACTCTGACTTTATTCATTGAGAAGTAAAAACCATTTATAGCACATCAAGGTCTTATTTTATTATAATCAAAGATTAATATTTAAGACTTCTTAAATAAATTCATATTGAACAAGTATATTCTATATAGAAAAATATATATTTTTTATTTTAAAGATTCTACATTTTAACAGGCATTTTTCGTCTATGGAATGTACTGGTGACTATAATTGGTCTAAAGCAGTGTTCCCTCTAAACTTTTTAGTTTAAGTGCTGGAAAAAATAACTAGTAAAATTCCACCTTACCACTGTAAGAAGTATTTTTTGCACTCTCACTCTTATCTGCTATTACTCTCTATCATATTTAATTCACATGTGGTTTTACATTCATTTAAACTAAAAACACAAAATACTGCTTTTACCCTTTTAGACTCACCATCTGACTTGAGGAGAAGCTTAACCTCATTACAAAACAGTGGTAGGCAACAGCTACCTTCAGAGCAAGTACTTTAAGGAACTCACTTTACAAAATAAAATTAATTATCCCTTAGCGACTAGGAAATTTCAGATGCAAAGAATTATAAGCTAAGATGATGTAATCTTTCAAAATCAAACAAGCGACAAAACACAAACGTTCCCATACTTCATAAAAAAAATCCTAGAGGAAGCTTCAAAATCTATATTATTTGTTCTTTTAATGATTCAGCAGAATTATAGTTCTTAACTTGTCCACAAGGCTATGTTTCGTGCAATCAAGTCAGTATGTGCCAAATTTAACTTCCAGAAAACCCTGTCAGCTATTCATACATCAGCCTGTTTGATAGACTGAGTACTATCAGTAATAGACAAGGCACACCCTGAATTTCTTGATAGGCAACAGGCACAGCATTTACATCTTTGCTACTTGATAAGCTTATTCTAGAATTTAGCAACCAGTATCAAAACGTGATAGAACACTACTTTGATTAGCAATTAAATTGGAACAGTAAAGAGCACACCTTCCACAGACAACACAGATCAACATTTTCATCTTAATGAAGAGACCATATGGACCTGTTACCTTGAATCACCACATTAAATTGATTTTGAGGCTATGAAAGACTCTTTGCTCATCTTCAACCTGTCCCATGTGACAAACTGTGAGAATTACCTAAGTCAGTTACTGCATCCAGTGGAAAAGCTATAGATGAGCTACAGCATCTCACCATCACATGCAACCTCAGTTTAAAAGTTTCAAGTAAAGAAAAAAATCCATAAAATATCTTTGTAAATTTTTCCATTGACAAATTATTTTCAGCACTGACATTTGTTTATTATTTTACTCCATTCTTGCTTTTAAAATTTGCTTTGGCTGTTGGAATGAAGAGCTTATTTTGTCAGGTTCATTTTGTCATAAAGAGGTTGTCTTCAGGAAAGACTATATGTTCCATTATCTTTCTGTCTTCTCTAATAGGAGATAAAACCTGCATTAGCTTAGAATTGTCATGGCTTTTTCTCAAATTTTGAGTTTCAACTTCCTCTTTGAACTATTAATTCCCTTATTTGCTGCAGTATTCCAATAACACAATGCCAAAAGGAGTGATATAAAATGGTCTTGCTTCTCTTTGCAACAAATTTCATGATTTTTATATCCATCAGCTGCCTGAGCTCTTAGTACCCTGAGTATATGCTTTCACTGTGACATAGAATCAGTGTAAACCTCTGTATTGGGTGACTGTATTCTCCTTTTATATCTCTATCACATGGCCTTTTCCATCCAGAAGGACAACCTCATACTTGGTTGTACTTCACATAAATGTTTGATGGCATCCAGGTTGTTAAATGATTTAACATTTATATAGCATTGATTTGTCTTAAATGTTTTATTTGTGTTTACCTTTGTCATGGTTACAGCTTTGTCAGTGGCAATGTCACACCATATAATTGATAAAATATGTTCAAAGTGTTGAACTAAGAATGAGCTCGTAAGATCTCATTAGAAATGCCAGCAGTTGCAGGTCTGTAATTTGTAAGCCATTGAACTCTTGGCATTGCTCTAACATTAGTCCACCTTATGAAAATATAGTGCCACAGTTAATCATAAGCCTCTACAAGCAATGCATCAACATCTTTACAAGCCATGCTTTTAGCTCATAAGGAGAAGTACCAGCATATATATATGACTGTCATTATTTATAAATCAATTCTGACTGGTATTTATTAGATTACCCCATTCAAGTATTTTGTTAATAATGTTTAGTTTGGGGTACTTTCTATTTTGCCTTTGATTAAAGTTGGATGGGTGTGCTAGTAAACAAGCAAATAATTTTCTTTAGTTATTCAACAGTTATTGTACAGACATATCCCTTGAATGTTTTATCAACAAACTTTCTCCAGTGTCTATTTATTAAGAAAGTGAGTGATAACTTAGTACAAATCCTTTATTTCTTATTGTACATTAGATAAATACTTACCTTTATACTTTTTACCAAAACCTTCTTTTTGTACCTTTGATCTTTGTCAATAGTTTCCCATACTTCTTAGTTTATGTTTGATGTTCAGGAGTATTAGCTTTTCCCATCTTCCTCTTCTTATAAGTATTTTTGTTAATTTCTTAATTTCCACTCTAAAGGCTGAGGCCTTTTGTTCAGTTCCAATTCTTTGGTTTTGATAAGAATCATCTTCCTAATAGACCGATAGCAAGCTTGACAGCACTTAGTAAAAGACTTTAAAGTAGTATCCAAATGTCAGTCATGCTAAGTCACTACTACCTGGTTTAGCTATAAGTGTTTTTTTTTTTACTTTATGATAGGACATTTTGAAATCATATATATTTTACTTTTTTCTTCCATTCTCTATGCACATTGTAAATGTGATTTACATAATGACAGATGAGGGAAGAGGCTGAGAGGAGAGCTTGCCTGGAATGAAGTCATGGCTTTGTGGGGACTTAATGGCATTCTTTCCAGTAGCTAAGGGGAGGTTATCAACAGAATGAAGCCAGACTCTCTACTGATGTGCACAGTAGGAGAAAAAAAAAATAAAGGAAAATTGAGATGCCACCTTTACATAAGGAAGAAAATCACTGTGACCCTAATCAAGGATAACTAACAGAATGCTGGAAAGGTAAGGTAATCTCTGTCCCTTGAGGTATGTTTGACTAGATGAAGATGTGAACATCCCAGCCTGATCACAGAGCTGATCCTGCTTTTGGACCTCCAGCAGTCCCATGCAGCCTGAATGATTTCAATTCTGCAATAAGATCACTTCCAACTGTGCCAGTATTTATTTTTAATTTTGTTTGTAATTCCCTCTACCAGTCAGAAGGAGGATAATGTTAGTATTCCATTGGGTTAGTTATGATCATGCTTTAGGTTTCAATTTTTTGGAAATAAAGATACTTACAAATTCTAGGATGTTTTAGAATTAACCATGTGAGACCACCAGTTTTTGGCATTCTGAGTAGATTACCTAAAATAACACATCTTCATTAAAGTCGTGAATGCCTCTACCAACCTTTCCCTTGTTCTTTGTTTTGTATAGTAGATAGACTATTATCTATAACATAAAATCACTATTGCATGTGTAGTAGGGTTTTGTCAAACAATCATTTAGAAACTCAGATTTGTGTATATTGACAATAGCAAGCTGTGGCAGAGTCACAAATTAACATTCAACAGTTATATCAATAGAGGAGTTTGGGTAATGCAGGTTGAGCAGTACTCTGTCAACACAAATTACTTGGTTTTCGAGTCCTAGACAGCTCTTTAACCCTTTTGTAATTTGGCTGAAAACTATTTTCTATGTCCTCTATGCAACAGGCTGGTTGATATTGAACATACAATATTCCCTTGTGCTGAATGTTGTACACACAAATGCTTTCTGCTGACATGATGAGGGCCTAGATGGTACAGACTCAGTTCTCTGTGCTACTGAACAATTTTGGTTTCAGGATTTACTGACTTGAAAAGAAAAAAAACCAACTGACTCTTCTCCAAAGAGTCACTTTTGCTTCACTTTCTAATCAGTTTTTTTCATTGTTCAGAAATATGTCTGAACATGCACGCCTCTTGATAAAATTTAACGCTAACACCTTAAAGATAATTATTGCCATAATACTGACCTTTTCAATGCAGTGTTAATGTTGACATCTTAACATGACTTCTTAAAATATTCATGCTAATGAGAATTCCTTTGCTTTCATGTCTGAATTCGTGACTCCTTGCCATAAACAACCTCAGTAATATGCCTGTAGGCTTATGACTGACTCTCCCATAAAACCAATCACACTAGCAATCTCATTTTGAAGCTGGTATTAAAAGTGGGATAGGCAAGTGTTTCTGTATTAGCATAATCCAGACAGAACTTGCTGCATACAGCTGAAGCATAAAACTTTTCCTGTTACATGGTCTGACAGCTGAGATGAAGCTGAAGATTTGGCAGTACTTGGCCTACAATTTTGCAGGATTTTGTCTGTCATACATTACTACAGAAGTCATTAATTCTCCAGGCTTTGGCTTTACTATTCAAAACTACAGTCACTATGTATTTTCTCTGTGTACCCTGGAGTAAACTGAAGGGGATGATGGTATAACTTATGGCTGAAATTTTACAATGTGACATGAGAAAAATGCAAGAATTTATTTTTTTTCCCACGGCAGGCACAAAAGCACACTCTCAGCACTTCCTAAATAGACATAAAAATCTTGACTAATGCTATCTCCTTTTGTTTAATGATGTGGATCTTCTTTTCAGCTGCCCTTTTATATATTTTCCACTTCATGAAAAAACATCAACCACTGCTCTTGTTTGTGGGAAATAAGGAGTGTATTGTCTTTAGTATACAGTAGATTCAGATCTACATCTCTGCATTGCTTTCAAAGACTTCAAAACCAAGGAATTGATTATTTAATTCTGAATCTCTTCAAACAGTACTAGGTAAAATCATTCGCAATGCATGACAAAATAATTTTTATGTGATAGGAACTGTTTAACTCAGCCAAATAAAAATCCCTTACCTACTTACCAGTAGATGCCTCATGAGGGGAGGAGAGGAAGATAGAGAGAAAGAATTTCCATCCAAATACTCCATATATAATTTTCCTCTAAGTATCTTCTGCCCATTTCCAGAAACAGAAAAAGTTGAAAGTTTCGCATTCTTCTCATGTGTTTCAGATTTTAAAAGGAGATAATATGTGAAGTTAGAAGACTGGGGCAGGGGGAGGGGGAACTGTTACCCCTTCACTTAGAGGGGTAACAAGTTGTGATGTGGGTGTGGACCCTCACAGAGGACAAGCAGGCAGCAGCAGGGTCAAACATGGAAAGCCTCTTTATTTTTCTCTGACTCCATACTTATATACACTTTTAACAGAAAGCCAGGATTGGCCCAAGAGGATTACAACCTCCTGACTCCATTGGTCACTGTGACCATCAGTCAAATTCTCGTCTCAGAGAAGAACTACGCAAAACACACAGATAAATTCTAAAAATACATATAGTTTACACTAAGCAGTGTGAGAATCAGGCTGCAAAGATTCAAACACTTGAAAGCAAGAAAATGCAGGGGCAAGAGGGAACCACCAAAGAAAGAATTGGGGGAAATGACCATGTATCAGAAGAAATATTATTCCCTCTCCAGTGAAGAGTTCATGCTAATACAGGAGAAGAGGCATCTCTATTAACCTGTGGTGGTGGCTAGCTTGTCAAGTAATTGTTGTAGACAAGATGTATGTTTGCAAATCATATTGAAGCAATGCCAGCCTTACGTAACTTCAGCCACCTAAAAGCTAGACATTTAAACAATTTGTCTTACACTTTATCTTTTCTTTAAATATTTGGTAGTAGTAAGGAGAAGCTGCTGCATCTCACATTCCAGGTTAGGTACTCACAGAGTGGATTTATGCATCAGGGTACATTTAGAGACAAACTAGAAATTAAAAGTCAATGAAATATTATTAGAATTATTAGAGTTATTAGAATAATAGCTAAATAAGTTAAAAATTGGAACTCTAGCCATTATTAATTGAGGAATCAAAATTTCAGGCCTTAAAATTTTAGATAAACAAATTTTGGTTCCTAAATTTCTTCTCTACCTGAATTCTCTATTGAGGATTTTTGTCTAGCAGGTTTTTTTAGTGATTAGCCATATGAGGCTCTCTTCTGTGTTTTTATTTGTGCTTTCAATTACAGTACACTTCTTAGTAGATGGGCAACACATTTTATACTAGAAAGTTGCTGAAAGTAGCAGGACCACACTTAGAGATCAATTGTTAATTAGTTTAGTTTTTCTGATGTGGAATAAATATACATGCTATTTTCACAACAGATTTTAATTAGTTCAAATCAAATTTCGTATATAAACTGTCAGCGGAAATGCCCAAACAATTTATGAACATATATTTAATTCACATAATGGGAAGAAGCCTCTACCTGCTGTTATTTTGTTTAGCCATCATAGGTGTTTAATTACATTCTTTTGATGTCAGTAAAATAATTTAACTTCCCCTGAAGACATTGAAAATCATCTGCTATATTGATAAAAAATATTTTCCCATGCCACAATTTGAGTTTTACACGTAACTACTCACAAAGCACATATCTGTATCTTTCTCCATTCAAAGTAAGTTTTATGCTTTAATAAGAATTCAGCCATTATATTTTGCTTTTGAAGTATAGTCTACAATACATACAGCAAAATGTATGTTTTCATAACAAAGAACCCAATAGCTGGAGATATATTTGGCAGATGTTCTAATGGTGTGATTAGAAACGATTATATTTCATTCAATAAATTTTTTTTCTATATTCCCAAACAGTAGAAACCAGAGCACAGCTAAAGACAGTTAAAATTCTGTATAGCACCATTGTCACCTTCTTGGGTATGTGTCTTATGTTATTATCATCATAATAGTTATCTGGGTTTTGAATGAATTATATGCACTAGTAAATATTTTCATAGTCTGTAAAAATATATTTTATTAAAGCAAACCAGTAAATTATTTTCATTACATATGCCATTTGTTTCATATGCAATGAAACCCACCTATCTCTTGTGCCTAATAAATTAAACCAGGGAAATGCGAATATAAACTGCTCCATTTTTTTTCATACAGCAATTATAATTTAGTACAAGCTATGAAATTTATATGTAACTTTATTTATTCTTCACCTATTAGAATTCATTCTGCTGCGTCTAGAGCTCAATGCAAATACTTAAGAATGAATGGCACTATACATTGCTATTATAATTGGAATTTAAGATATATATTCTTAACATAAAAATAAGCATCTACACAAAGCTTTAAGTAGCCTAACTATTAATAACACAATACATCAATGTTAATTTTATTGGAAATGCAGCAAACAGGAAAGATTCAGACATTACTTTCCAACCTCTTGGTGGGATGTACAGTTTCCAACATCTTTTTCTGCCCTCTCAAATTTATGTGTTTTGCAACCTGAAAAAGAAGATTATTTTCATCAGGTAGTTACAGACTCAGGTATTGCTAGAGGCAATATTTGCAGTCCTAGAGCAGTTACAGAGAACAACACACCTGATTGTGTATATGTGCATAGGGAGAAGAGAAATGAAAATGAGAAAGTGAAGAGACAATGAAAAGAAATCAGCATTGAGCTCTCTCCTAGCAGCAGCTGTGGCAATATGAAATCGGATATTATAGTATTTTGTAAGCTTACGTGATTCACGTCATTCTAAATAGCTTCTGAAAACAATTAAGCCATCAGTGTAGACCTTAGAAGATATGATGCTGCCTGCCTCTCACAATTTGATAGCTCAGTAATTTGAGTGCTCTAATCCTTATCAGTTTCAGTCCCTGGCTGCTTATATCAGCTTCATCAACTGTTGATTTTCAAAATAGTAAAGGAATAGAAAGCAGTAGCAAAAAGCTGCTCTCAAAAGATGGCAGATTACTGACCAATATAATATTCATAGTAGTCTTACTGACTAACTCACAAAATAGGATCACCAAACACAAGTTAGGAAGCCTAAAATTGTATTAAATTCCCATTTTCATGAATTTTAGCAAGCAGTGGCAGACTTACTCCCAGTCATCTTCTTTTTGTTTTTTCTGTATCTGTTTCCAAACTCATTATTTGACATCTGAGTTCTGACAATATCAGTTATGGTCTGTCAGACAAGTTGCTCCCTTTCATGCAGCCAGTACACACAGATAATGTCTGCAGTCCTTTGCTGCACTGTCCAAGGCGCAGGCATAGGACTACATACAAGCAGTTCACTGGTAATAAAATTTCCTCTGCCTCCTAACAATGGGAACACACTAACAACAAAAAGGAGACTCTATGCTTGAGACCTCTCTTAGGATAGACTATTAGCTGAGATTTCATCTGAAGACAAGAATGAAGAATTATTCGTTTTGCTTCTGTCAAGGTCTTCAGGCACATCTTAAAGCTACTCAGCAGAAAAGACCAGCAAATTTCATGAAACAGCAGTGTGGGTATCTGATCATTATCTGTTACCCAGAGGAGAGCCTCCATTGTTTTTCTATGTCTATCTGACATAAATGTTTTGCATGGAAACCAATTTTATAATTTCTGAGCAAGGAAGTTACTCTTCTAAATAACAACAAAACCAGTTATATTTGATTGTTGTCGACTCAGTGTGAGCTTGAGAGCTATGGCCATATACTGAGCAACCCTAATTTATAGCTGACAAGCTAATAAGAGGAGCTGACACAGTCTTAACAAAGATCAAGGCTCTTTTAATAATAATTTGTTATTTTATAATACAGCCACAGGTAAAATAATAAATTGTTCATGAATGAAGTTATGATGAAGGATTGGCTGGCAGTCTGGCTGGATATCAAAATGGTATTTTACGGAGTAGGATTAGCTGAATTAAAGGTGAAGTGTCAACATGTTTAACTTCTAAATTATCATGAAAAAATATAAGACTATTAATACAATGAAATATCAGTGGACTCATTACTATTCTTGACATAATCCTTGAGGACATGTAATAATTGCCTTTCAAGTTTTAATATTCATTTCTCATTCATTTTCACAAGTGTGCAACTGTGCTTTTGTGGCCAGGCACTGATGGTTGTAACAAGGTTGGGTTTAAATATCTAGGATTAAACTAAATTTAACAGAACTTGTAGCTAAAGCTTTACCCAGAAATTTGGAGAAAATACACACCTCTTTTTGGTATGGCTAAGAAGACCAGAATTGTCTCTTGAAAGCATCACACGTGCCGATAAAAAAACCCCAAAAAACCAGGAGAATACGAGAACGCTAATAGTGGAAGACACAAGAACAGATTTACATGTCTGTAACAAAATAACCACTTTGGTGATACCTTCATCCACTGTATCTGGTATCCAACCTTCTAGACTCCATGTCCAATAGACCATTGTTTCTTTAAAAATTCCTCACTTTTCTAACATAATATGCACAGAGTTAATTAGTCACACAATATCTCAGAGATGCTGTTTATGAGTGTTCATTCTCTTAGGAAAATGATGACTACCAGACACACTGTCCTAGGAACAACCTCTCATCTCATGCACCTAGTCATGGTGGTGCAATGACAGACAGACCAGAGCTTGGCACTAAATTATTGTCTTCATCTGAGCAACCCACACATGTCCCACCCAGTGGATCCATGGCTGTTGAAAAAAGAGACTTGTTCATAAGTCATTATGGTTTAGCATTATGCTTGGTGGGGAAACTAAAAGATCAATTGGGTTTAAAGCAGGAAGAAGCCTGGGAAAACAAAGGGATAAAGCGATAATTGAGCTGGCAGGGAATAAAAATTCGGTAATCAGTGGACTTGCCTGTTCATGTTCTGCCCAAAGGGGTCATGTGTCTGGGTACAACATCTGGAAAAACCCAAGTGAAAGCAAGCTCCAACCCCTGGGAAGGGATCAGGACTCAGAAGCCCATGTGGCCGTGGTGCAAGTGGGGGTGTGCAAGTGGGTGTGTGCAGGGCCTTGTACAATCTGGACTTGCTGCAAGTATGTGATGTGGACTGGGAGCAGGGCAGGTGTGTATGTTTCCAAGTGTGAGACCACAGGAGGACCTGGCTATGGAAGGGACTAAGGCAGTCCCTACTGTCAGAGGAACTATAGGATCTGGGACTGTAGGGTCTGGGAGGCTCTGATGGTGAATCAGCTGGACAGTAGTTGTGTGTCTGGAGCAGCAGCTGGAGTGGGCCTGCAGACTCAGGGGTTCCTGTGTCCCAGGGGCAGCAGCTGATGTCACTGGGACCCAGGGGCCACTGCTGGCTTGAGTGAATATCTGAGTTCAGCTGCTAGGCGGATCCACCCTGTACATGTATTCCCTGCACCCTGCTTGGCCAGAGAGGGGAACTGGATGAGGCCGTCAGTCCTGTTTGTGAGTGCTCAGCATGTCTGTCTGTTTTGGGCATGGCTGGCTGTGTGCATGTGGGTATTTGTGGTGGCTGAGTGTGCACGTGTGCCCACTGAAAATGCATACTCAGGTAATATTGCATCATAAGCCAAATTTATGGATTAATTTATGGATTAAGTTATTGCTATATTATTCCCCAAATAATTACAATGCATATTATGGAACAAGTTAAAAAAAAAATACCAGGTACAACCTTTAAGCTAACAATTTGCTAAATATTTAGTTACTGGGTTTTTTTCAAACTTTCTGTCTTTCTAGCAATTAAAAAAATAAGGGAAACTCCACTTTCAAAAGATCTACTTAGACAATATTAGAAGAACTCTTCTCCCACTGTCCTGGAGACATGTGCCAGTAGTTAAATGAAACAAAGCCTTACTAAATTGATTTTTTTTTAAATAATACTTATTTCTCAAAATCCACAGGAGATCCAGTGGAGGCTCGTGGGATGTAGATATCTAAGCCATTATTTTCCAGTGCTGGTGAAAATAGAATAGCTAAATAACTAATATAAGGACATCAGTATTGTCTAAACACATGTTCAGGATGGGCATACAATAGATACATAACATACTACAAACTGTAGAAAAACCTTATAATAGATTAGTTAATTTGCTACTTTTTAATTTTAAAAAAAAATAGAATTATTCCTTCAGCTGTTTTTTTAAAGACTTAAGTCCCTCAAAAATATCACAATATCAATGCTAATGCTGTAATTTACCCTTCATTGAGTGGTGATAGTAATCTTGTAATTGTAAAAGATTTCTAGACAAAAATAAAATCATTAATGCATTCTTATTTTTTTTCATCTCTCACCATCTAAGCACCAACTTATAATGTGGATCACAGAAATCATTGTGTGACTTTTACTAATAGAATTGTGATACATTTCCTATTTTCTGTTTAAAATAATAAATTTAATTTTATTTCCAGGTTGCCTTTTCTCAAGATAAATGAAGGTATTATGAATTCAGAAGCATCCAGAAGATGACCAAGAGACTATGTTTAAGAAATTAAAGCATCTGCTGACTGAAAGTCATTAGCAGAAGACAGAAGAGATTTTTTATTCATTTCACTTAAACTATTTCATTCAGAAAATCAGCTATGCCATGCTCAGCCTCAGGTTTGCTAAGAAAATATAGAGAAATGTCAGTTAGCAAGACAACACATCTGTTCCACTGAATCACTGCTGCCCAAAGGTACAACAGCTCAGTTCCTACAGTAAAGAAACCTAGGAATTACAGTTAGTTGAATTAATTTGATCCACCTTACTTTGGCCATTGCAGACAGCTGATGTAGCCAAAGCTCCAAGAATTTAATGTTAGCTTGTAGACTGATCTTCAGGAATGGGTGTCTTCCTCTTCCGACATGACTCTCATCAAAATAATCTTCTCATCCTTTTAGGCATTTTTCTATCTGTTCTGTGAAGCTTCAGATGTTCAAATCAAAGTGAGACGAGTCTATAAATGAAGCCTTTCATTTTGTTTTGCTTATAGCCTATTTAAACAACAGTCTCAGAACACAAAGGTGAAAGTTTTCTGTGCTTCTGCTCCTTTAGTTAAAGTTCATAGAACTCCCAGTTACCTTCTCTGAGACAGATGAATAGGTAATAAAAAAACAGGGGCTTTTACTTGAAAATAGATAAACGTACAGGAAGAAAGAAGACTGACTGTTCAAATAGGATCTTTCAGATATGTATGCCTAACCACAAAAATAACAATAAAAATAACATCACCCCTTCATTTAAATATGATAAAGACCACAAAAATAGTATGCCTAAATTTAATAATCATTTATAAAACATTTGATGACTCTGAAGTTGTCTTGATTCATCACCATTTTATTTAAATATCTGTTATTTTTTAAACGCATGGGTTTTGTCCAGGACTTTTGAAATCTGGAGCCATGTCACACCAAGAATATCATATATGTACCTGCAGTTAAAATAGAAAATAATCCTGAGAGGCCAAAGATCATTTCTTGTCACCTCTACTTACATAGCTTTAAGAATCCAGATTTTATGCTGCTTCAAAATTTCACACTCCTCAGAGATATAAATGTTTCCCCAAACTCAAACCAGACTTTTTCTTGCTGGTTATGCCCATCATTGTTGATTCCATCCACCATGGATATAATTGTGAACAGATTGTGCTCTTTTTCTGCATGTACTTTGCTTTTAAGAGAAACTCAGCAACTTATGAAAGCCCTGCTCTTGGCAAAACTCATTGCACATGAGCTACATTTTCTTGAGCACAAAGGTTCAAGTTACTATCACTATACATCTACTACTATCATGCTACTACGGCAACTATATATGGCAACTATATGCCATATACTATGGCAACTTCTAAGACTATAGTGACATAGAAGTACATTTCATTTCAGTCCACTAGGGACCAGGTAGACTATAGAGGTGGGCAATCACTGGGATGGACATAATCCTGTACAACCTGCTCCAGATGAACCTTCTTTGGACTAAATGATGTCCAAATCCTTGAATCCTTTCCAACTCCAACCATTCTGTGGTTCCAAGAATCTATTACCTGGAATTCCTCAAGACTAGTTGCAAGAACCTGACTACATTTTTTGGATTTGGCATAGCAAGTTAATTTTGTTCCAATCACCAGCAAATGTAGCAAAACAAAAGCTTTTTTTTTCCTCTTCGCGTTGTGTTTTTGCTTCCTATTCTACAACATCCAGCACCCTAGAAATTTTCCCTGTACAAACGTGAAAAAATAAGATGAAGAGTTAAATGCCATTCTGTCTCTTCCATTTATTCCCCATTTATTTGTGACTCACACACGAGTAATAATTCTTGCTAAACAGAAGAATGAGAGGTAATATTTTCCCATGTAGCAGCTACCTGAGCATTAGCAGAATCCCTCCTTGCCACCAGATGCATATCTCCCAAACTGGAAGGATATGCTCATCCGGCTCTTTGATTCTAAGTAATTAGCATCAGACTTCCTGAATGAGAACATGTCCTGTGGAAACAGAAGGTGGGTTCACAACATTACTTAAGATGTTTGACCTTTTTCCATTCTGAAAAGTCATCTTGCAGAGAGAAGCTTTCTGAGATGATTTCTATGCTTTTCCTTCTAAAATTGTTTAAAACTATACCTTTAGAGTGGTTCCTGAAATGAGAATCTAGTGTTCAGCTCCAAAACTGAGGACAACATTTTCCAGTTAAATGACATTATCTTACTCTCTGTATTTCTCTTCAATCAATAAGAAGATTTTTTCTTTTCTCTAGATCCCATGTTAATATTTGGATTTCATAATACATCTGCCCAGAGAGTATGAAGGCATGATAGACCAAAATATTTTCATTTATTAAATGTGCAAAACATATTAGACCTATTTTTATTAAATAATTACGTTTCTTCAAAAATTATTTTGTTTCTTTTAAATTGCATGGCTGAGTTTCAGAAAGCTACTGGATAAAAATATCAGAAAAATACCAGAAATAGCTGAACAGACCAAGCAGCAGAGTTTATTTGTGTATTGTTAGGAGGGGGTTTTAGAAGGATATGTATTTCTCTGCAAACTTCCACTTACTATGTGTAATATTTTGCTAGCAGCCTCTATGAGACAATTCGATTTGTATTTTGTATTCTCAAAAGCTGCTCATGGAGAATTAGATGCTGTGTGTAAAAGCAGTGCATTCAACAAGGACAAGACTTCAGAAACCCTGAAACTCAAGTGTGTACTACAAACCTTTTCCCCTCTTTAGAATTAGTATTTATAGAAGGCAAAGGATGATGGAGGCACAATTCATGATGGAAGAGATCCCATCTACCTCTTCAATCTGAGGGGGAAAAAGTTGCATTTCCAAAGAAGAAAGAACTGAACACTTGGAACACCAAACCAAGCCAGTTTGATTTGCTGAATCTCATAGCAGAGTCAGTTCTCAGAATTAATACTTGCACAGTATAATGCTGGCATTTAAAAGCTATCTTGTTATTCAGCAAAGGCAAACACAAGATGAACTGCCTTGAGCCATCCAAGAGTCAAGTGACCTTGGGAAAAAGGCAGAGAGCTTGGAAGGATCGCAAAATCACAGAACAGCCCAGGTTGGAGGGAACCTTAAAAGGATCATCCTGCCCAACCATTCATGGGAAAGGGAGCTTGGATGAGATTATCTAGCACTGTGTCCAATCACATCTTGGCAAGTTCAGCGAAGGTTTCAGGGAACATTTTCAGTCTTTCTTTGTAAGTGACATTCTCTGCCTTGCAGCAGGGCTGATCAGGCTGGGTGGCTCAGTTTTTTGTGCAGTCTCCTGGCTTTGCTTCCTTTAGAACAGAAGCAGGGTGAGCTTGTATCTGTTGAAGTGGCTGTAGGTAATATGCCCTACAGAATAAAAACAAAGGATTAGTTTCTTCAGGAGCCCTGAAAACCACAGTATACTGCAGAAGGTTCCCCAAGGTAGGTTTCTGGTGCTCCTAAGTTTTTTTAGCACCTAAGGGAGATTTCTAGAATGTCAGGCTTAGGCATGTACACAAGCTCTGGAAACTTGGGTTGTCTTCTAGAAATGAGCCTTAATGTAGTCCCATTTACTGTAATGAAGTAAAATACTGGCTGGCTACTTTTAAAGATATCAGCCATCCTACACATTGAAGGAAGATGGAATATATGGAAAAAAGCTATTTAAACATCTAATTAAAGACTACATTGCCTAATATATTTTCATAGAAGAGGAAGGGAAGATAAATTAAATTTGTCCTTGGTATCTTGATCTTGATGTTTCCTGATTTCTCAGTATAATGAATAACAAGATTTAAAAAGACATTGTAGGAATAGCAAGAGAATTAGCAGCTGAGAAGCTGCACTATGCAAAGGAAGACATTAGAAAAAATACAAGGGAAGTTCAACACAGAAGGTATAAGGAAAACAAATTTGAGGCAGAAAATGTTAAAAGAGAGGAAAATGCCAACAGCTGAATAAAAGAAAAAGGCTTGTTCTCCATTTCAGTTGATAGTTAATTACTGAAACCACATCTTATATAAGTAAAATTATGCTATATTTTGGATTTACATATTTTATTATTTCAATATCTATCTGAGAAAAATAATAATAGTGTCAACACTCTTTAGAAAATGTTTTCACAGCAAGAGAAATATTAGGATAGCAAAGGGTAAGTCTATTGTTTTGAGCACATATATAGCATATAAACCTGATATTAATAAACCTGCTATTATAATCTAAAAATACTAATAAAAATTAGAATTAAAAAGGAATTTAAGGATGAACTTTACCTGTAGCTTCTCAGCATTTTTAATAACTCAAATTTAGATGTCCAAACAACTATGCAGTTCCTTCTATTAACACATTATGTACTTCTGCAGGCATCAAACTGAACACTCGATAATCAGCAGTGTTCCTCCATATATTTCATTCTATCTATAAAAGGAAGAGATGCAGATTAATGCACTAACAATCTCTTTTTTGTAATATATTAATGGCATCTCATTCTGAGCAACCACCCATTCACATATCACGAAGATTTTTCAAGAGCACCTGGTCAAATAAAAAGATTTATTTGTAGAATGAGTCAGAGGTATTTAAGGGAGGCCAAAGTATGCAGAGAGCTTCTGTTCTAATAAATTCTCTTGAACAAGGAGTGGTAATGATGGCTAAACTTTTGAGCAGTTTAGACAATCAATAATTCAGATATTGTCATGTTCAACAACTATTTGATTTCCCTGCAATATATTGAGATTTTCAAATTCATGTATATCCAGTAACACTTTAAATATGAGAACAACACACTTGTAGAGAATTCTTCACAGAATGCTATGAGACATTTGAATCTATTGCTACAATAATTATCTTAACAGAATTAAAATATGGAAACCTCTGATCTCCTTTATTTGACTTCTGATCTTGTTCCAAAAACTTGTTATAAACGTGTAAAGCAGATCATTTCTCATGGAATATCTTTGAAACATCATACCATTTGCTTTGAATGGTATAATGTTTCAAAGATATATAATAATGATATAATATTCAATATAATTTTGAAAAGTGATGTACTCAGAGCACTCAATATATTTAATGATAATAATTTAATCATCAAATTTAAAATTTGATAATTATAGCAAACACTTTCATATATGTTTCCAAATATTTTTGGATTCTTTCAGACATGAAGCTGAGTTTCTGAATACTTGGAGTATTTCTGGCTGTAGTAAAAGAGCTGTTTTGGAAACAGTTCCAGTACTGGGATTTTTTGTAGTGTTGATATAATAAACTTCAATATTAAGAATGTACATTTCTAATAATTTGGATTTTTTATAACTATACTTCACATACTTGCAGTGTAACATGGTGTATAAAGAAACAGAAAGCAGTCATTATAGAAAGGAATTATAACTTCTATAAAATTTTTTCATATTATTAAAAGCTTATCAAGGAACCAAAAGGAAGATATCTTGTCTGCATGGTGACAAGCTTAGTAGCAAAACACCAATTTCAAAGCATTATGATGTGTCTTTCTTAAATGACAATTTTCCAACCTTTTCTCAGACACTGCTAAAAGAGTACCTTTAAAAGTGTACTCTGCAATGCTGCAGAGGGTCAGTGGTTCAATATAAAATACAATATATAAAATATAAAATAAACTGTAACATGCATATTTGTTAACAATTTTGGGCTGATATAAGTGGATTATTTGATGTGTGAGGGTTTTTTCCTATTACAATAAATATCTTTCACAAAAGGCTATCTTAATTATTAGTAAACAATACAGAATAGTGCTGGGCTTTTAAGATAATTTTTTCAAGGTAGAAATGTGTTCTCAATTAGATCAATAGTGAAGAAAATTAACTTCTTGCCCAAAAAGCCATGTTGCCATTTCACGGAAAAAGGGACTATTTTTTCCTGTTACGTGCTCCAAAATTTACAAAATATTTGTGAAAATCTTTTTTGAACTGGTCCTGCTAGCTGATATGTACCATAAGGCGCAGAATTTATATACATGCCCCTCTGCAGCTTCAGGATACAGTTTGCAAACACACATAGTATGTGACTTACAATATTCCACACATATATGTGGCTTGATTTCTGAAAAAATACATAAAATCATTTAAATAGGACTTAATACCAAGTCAGTTTTACTGGGTAGAACTAAGAACATGGTCGTTGGGTTGAGACTCAAACTACTACAAACTCTAGCCTCTCTCTAAATCACAGAGAGATTACTATCAAGCAAAAGGTGACTCCACAGGCTAAGACAGATTTAGGGAATTTCATCTTAGTGTCACCTGTTCTGACAAGTTTCTTACTCTTTCATACATACCAGATGCTAGAATGAATGCTGGAATTCCTGGGGGCTAATTCCTAGGAACTCCTCCTGCAAAGAGAAATAAAGGTTACAAACTATGTATTTTGTTTGGGTCTTCTATATTTTTAATGTGTTTTTTAAATAAGATGAGGGACATGCTGAATGAACAATTTCATTCAATTCTGTTTGAAATGAGAAAATTAAAACACTGCATGACCCCTGGAACTTTCTGGGATGTAACTTCAGTAATGTGTCAGTTAAATAAGGCTGCCCATCAAAAATGCCCAGGTTTGATGATTTGGGATTTTTTCACCTTTTCAGTTTTTTTCCTCCCGCATGAAAAGTATAGGAGTAATCCTTGGGGTAGCACCCAGCTAGAGGGGAACCTGTACATAAAGGACTACCACAATCATACTGAGTCAAATCAGCTTTGATACTGCTTTCTCAAAAAGGTGTTCATGGGTTCTGCTGCAGTAAAACCCCTTGCACAATGATAGATCCGATGAATCTGTTTTTCCATCTGCCACCATTGGATATTATGAAACACAGTCTTCACAGAGCAAAGGCCAGTCTTAGAGCAGTGCAACAGTTAAGACTAGGATTGACTACATGCAGAGGGAAAAGAAAAAAAAAAAAAAAAAAAAAAAAAAAAGAGAGAGGGAACCCAAGAGGGATAATTCATTTCTTCAGGGCAAATGATAGCTACAGCAAACAGCTTTACAGGCTCTATAAGGACACCAAATCTCTACACCTCTGACATTAGGGTAAGTATACAAATCTAGATAAAACACCTACATGCTTTCCCTTGTCTCAGTTTCCTCAGGAGTTTGAAACACTTCTTTGATCTCAGATTAGAATCCCCTAGGGTTTTTTTGATCTCTGCCCCTGTAGCTCATGATTCCTGATCTGATCCCGTCTCACTTGTGTATCTAGTTTTCTGCTTCTGCTACTTTCCTCTTCTTTTCTCTTAGCATACCTTGGTCAGTGAAAGACTACTTCACACTGTCCTAATAAGCTGGCAAAACCGGTAGCAGTTTCTTAGTAATGATCCTCTGTAACCTGATTTTAAAAACTGGCAACCAAGTCCAAATGTCAAAGAGATTATGCAATCAGAGGCCTTCTTCTGAAGACAGTGGCCCACATCCAATGTTGCAGGGGGAAAGCGAACACAAGCAGACCCCAATCAAAGCAACTTCATTTTGCGTCCAAGTGCAAGCCTTCCGTATCTTATTTAGTGTATAGAAACGATTCCTGAAACAGTCATGGGCAGACATTTGAATTATGAAATACGTTAAATTTGGGTGATTTTGAAGAGTTCACTTTCTTGATGAAAAGTTTCAAATTTCTAGGAATACCAAAGTATGCTTTGCTCTTTTTTAAAACAAAATTGTATTTCTACCAAGACCAACTTCCAGGGAAATGCCTTAAAATTGAGAGGATTAGTTACATACACTTTGTTTGACAAAGTTGTAAACTTATTTTTGAAGATATAGACAAGCATATAATGTTTAAGTAACTGGATAATCTTTGATGTGAAGCACAGCAAAGTCTTTGAGAAACTTTGGGGAGCAATTATAAAGGAACTGAGGAAAAACGAGTGAAAAAGAATTACAGTTATAACCCTTGCAGAGTAGTGGGTCTGGGAAACTTGATGAGGTGTAAAATTTGTTATTTAATAATTAGCATCAGAATTTTGAAGAGTATTCAAAGCAGGAGTGGTAAGCTGATGAGTTGATAATGCTACTCATTCATAGGGGAACTCAAATGGCAAAAATATTAAGCTTTAGGAATAACACAAATAATGTTTTGAACAGATTTATAGAGGGCCAAGAGGTAACTGCAGTGTTAACATCAGGGTGAGATTCAGGCAATTAGGTACATTTAGATACTGGAAATAAATAATTGAAAAAAATCACTAAATTTTCTATAAAGTTTGTATACCTAGTTGTGTAGGAAAGAAAGTACCTTAACTAAAAATATTTCTGAATCTAAAAGCACTATTATTGCCAGCAGGTACAGAGAAAAATTAATGAAAAAGGACTTAGAAAGAACATAAACATCTACCTTTGGTTATCTTACTTTAAATTTAAGCAAGCGCACTAAAAAAGAGATGAAATCAGCATTGTCAGTGATAGAACAGAGATCAAAGAACAATAGAGAGGAATCTGAGGATGTGCTCATATTGAACTAGAAAGGAAAAATGGAAAGAGGAAATTTGGCAAATTAATAATACTCTAAAATATTTAATTTCTAGTTGATGTGAGTTTTTTCCGCACCATCCCCCCCAAAAAAAAAAAATCCTTAAAACACTTTAATGACTCTTCCTTAGATTAGGTCAGTTTTGAAATGAAAATCACCATTTAGCATAGATATAGGTTTTCCATCTGTAGATTTCATATCAGGCTTGTGTTTTCTCTTGCTATGCATTAGATTTAGATGCCATTTGGTTTTCCTTATGAGGTCAAGATAGGTATAATACACAATTTCTTTGCTGAGTGAGATTGAGCTAACACAAAAACTGTTTTAATTGCCACAATAATTGAGATTTTTTTAAATGAAGTTTTTAATACTGAAGAAGTATTATTATTAGAAGTGAGGAAGAATTTCCTCACATTTGTACTTGCCGATGGCTGCAGTTGTTAGCAGCAGATGCTTCCATACTAATGCTAATAATGGGATACCTATTGGAGCAGATGGAATAAGCGTTATTGCTGGCATAGCATAAAATAATTTAAATGCACAGGTTTGAAAAATGCTTTCTAATGGAGTTTACAAAATGCATCAGCAGACATGCAGCTAATGGTATGTGAGGTAAATAAGGGCATTGCTCGATGGGAATGTAATGACTACTTCTGTGTATGTGTGGGAATACAGACACAGGACTATTGGCAAAGAGAAATATTTTAATGTCCTTTGATCAAAATGAAAAAGAAAAGCAGCTAAATACTAATAAAACTAAAGTGTAACAAAGATGTGGGGTGAGAATTTGCTGTATTATACAACGGATTACCTTGTTATCCATAATCATAAGCAACAGTTCATTACTTTGCCAGTCTGAACTCTTAATTTGGTTAAAAGAGTCTGAGATTTTGCATTTATGCCCTGGAGAGATAATTTTCTCTTCAGGATGCCCCAAAAGTTTTGGCAGTTGCTAGTGATTTTCCTGCCCCTCCAGAAACTGAATGAGTTGATGAGGACTGATAAGAGGAACTATTTGCTGTTCCCTTGAATACTAATTGGGCTGAAAGTTAGTTGTTTCCCTGGATGGGACAGGAAGATGAACCATGTTATGGTATCAGTCTTTCCCACAACTATCTCATTGGACCTCAGAAGCAAGGCCTTTGGATAATCTTTAAACTCCCCTTCTGGCTTCACACCCAGGCCAGAATGAGTCTGCCTCTCTTAAATAAGTGACAAACTGTCCCCAAATGCAGCAGTCATTTCTTTTCAAGCTTTCTTCAATTCTGTGCAATCCAGGTATTTCTTCTCTACTGACAAAAAAAAAATTGTTTTTATTTATGAGTTTTTGTTTCTTTACACTCATCTTAATCATAGGACACAGACTTGGCAGTTGAGATTCATATGTCAAGCTCTTAAAGAGCTCTCCTCATCTGTTCAACCATTAAGATCCTTGCTACAGTTATCTAAAAGTCTGTTGGTTTCCCATTGCTGTATTGGAAAAAATGCTGCTTACACAGAGGTGGCAACAGTATTAGACGATTTTCATTTAAAATGCTTGAAAAGTGACATAATCAAAGAAGCTTAGATCCATTTAAACACTCAAACAATTAAGAGCTAACATGTGAAAACAGAATTGTTACCTAAATGCAAAAAAAAAGTAAATTGAAAATTAAAGAAAAATTAGACAATATACATTTGGCAAGTGATGTTTTAGACTACATTACTAGAAATCATTTTCAACAATAATATTTTTAAAACAGTCCATAGGAGCACAACAAATACTTTTTCTGATTCTCAATGAAAGAAGCTAGGCTTGGATTGCCTTAACTAACTTTCTGATCACAGGAACACATAATAAGTGGCTTTCAAAAGCCCTTCTGCTGATTTGAAACAATTGCTAAAATCACAATTTACTTTCATTCCTTGCCTATAAATAGCAATTCAAATGCTAACAAAACACACAATCATACTCCAAATTGTAAAAAATAACAATTAAACATATTCTAATTAACAAATACTTCTTACATGTTATACTGTTATAGAGATTATTAAGAAAAAGCATCTTTATAAAATGCATTTCCAAATCTGTTCAGTGGAGCTTTCAGAAAACCTGTGGACTGTGAGATATATGAGTCTCTTGAAACATCAAGATAATACACTTTTCCCTCAACCTTTTTAGAAACTAGAAAGAAATTTTACAAAGAAGCCTATGAGCTCCTAACTCCTGCAACATATGTAGAATTTTTCTAGGAGCTCCTTTTACATTCAAAAGGCCATTATTACACCAAGAATTAATCTGAAGCAAGGTCACAGAAATATGCTTTTCCAACTCAGACCTTTGCTTTATTCTTTCTCGACACCGTTGAATTGCCCTTCACACTAGGGATAACCATGGTATTATTGTAAGACACTGAAATCGTGAGATTGCCTTGGAATTTTAAAATCAATTTTAAATAATTATGTTTTCTACATTATCAATGTCTAATGCCTTTAGGCTATAAGACTTCCTCAAGTCTACATCGAGGCTCATAAGTCTAGAGAGAAATAAATCTACAGGAGACAAGACTGGAAAGAGTAAGTCCTGGTCACTAAGTAATGAAAATATTGAAAAAATCTTCAGTGAATCCCTTAATGCTACCTCAAAGCACAACTATGAACAAATACCAACTAACCGTTTAAAATAAAGCTTTACTTAACGCCCTGGATCTGTAGTACCTAAGTCTGTGAAAAGGGAAAAAACTTGAGGGAAATTGCTTAACTGTAAAAGAAGGGTTTAAGGTACTCTAGCTCAAAAAATCAAAAATCAAAAGGAGCTTATTAGGCATAGAGATGAAATATGTGTATTGAATAACCCAGATGACCAAACAAAATGTATTTTTCAAAACCAAAAAATATCAAGAGATTTTGCACTACCCTGATTTCAAGATGAATAGTTCATTATTAGTTTCGCCTCATCTTCACATATCTTGAAATACTTCAAAATATCAGCATAAATTTTGAATTAATAACTAGAAATTCAGACCAGAAGCACCACAGAACCCAGAGGAGGCTGAAGAGGAAATCTTGCTCTCATACCTACTTTTACCTTGATTTTATGAGGTTCAAATGGGGATGTGAGGATTAAATGGGGATAAGGAGAAAGTTGCTTTCCTTTCCTGTTTTACAAAAAAAAAAAAAAAAAAAAAAAAAAAAAAATAATAATAATAATAATAAAGCTGCCTTAGGTTAGTTGATACAGAGTTACAAAAGCATACTGTTCCTTCATTTTATCAAATATATTTTTTTCATACTATATACCCTCTCCAAACTCACAGGATTGTGGTAGCCATCATACTGATTGTGAAAAAAATGCATTTGAAAACATGCCTGAAATTAGAAAATTAAAGACATGAGCAGACAAACAAGTTATTCCAAGGTACATCAATGTTTGAAACTTTGCCACATCAGTTTTCTCTTCAGGAACTACCATATGCAATGCTCTTACCCTGAGGCACACGTAGGTAAATGATAGGGAGGTTATTCCTCTCTCCAGAGGATAAGCTCTCTCATGTTTCCACAGAGTGAGAATATGCAGACTGTTCCTGTGGAAAGGTGCTGTTGTAAATTAGTACAAAACTTCACTTGGGAAAAAAAAAGTCCATCCATATTCTTAGCATTAAGGCATCAAATGGCTTCTCATAGTAGAGAAAAAAGCTAAGGTAGGAAAACATAATGGCTGAGGAATTAATGTCTGATACCTTGACTATTTTGTCATATTGGAAATGATTGGGACATGAGAATGCAATGATCAGAAATACATACTTGACATCATTCCATATTTCCTGCAGAAGTGCTTACTTTGGTAACAAAAATTAACTAAATGATACAAACTTATTAGATCAATGAGTCTTACAGACTGCACAACTAATAACCCCATTACAGGTATAATAACTGGTGTTTATCCAGAGTATTATTAATAAAGGCATTCAGTTTGGGCAATAAAAATGCTAAGAGATGGAAGCATTTTAAGACTAAACTATTGTCTAAATCTTGAGCCTTATTCTTCCTTGGAAAGTATACTACATTTCAGTCAGGCATAGGTTAAACCAGTCTCTTCCATGTGAGGAAAGTCTTATTAAGTCATTGCTTCATCTCATTTTTATAATGTGAACAGACTGAACTTCTTGAATAGAGCAATTTTCTGATATCAGGGCATTTTATTGTTTTGTTCTTATACCCCTATCCAATTTTTAGAGTATTTTTAAATTATCAAGTATAGTACTCCACTACAGGGCACAATTATAAACAGAATTTTTCTTTAATTCATTACTGCTTTTTTTATATAATCTCTTCATCTATATATATTTTTTTCTTCTCTGGCATTCATGCTGGCAAGAGCTTCCAGAATGACTGTCTAGCCTTTTCTTTTGTGTAAGGCAAAAGAAATTTTGGAGGACAATTGAGAAATGGAAGAGTTACTTGGTTATTCAGAAATTTCAGAGAAGAAATACATGTGTGTGTGACTGGCCAAGAAAAATAGAACTACTTCTTAAAATGTTGCAAAACAGCTATATGGAGGCTGGGATCAAAAACTTAGCAGAGTGAATAACCAACATTTCAGGACTAAATGAAAAATGACTGACAAAGTAAGAGTATCCCATGCAGAACCTTGGCCAGAATTTAGACCTTCTTCTATATCATATTGATAAACATCAATCAGTGATGTAGGAGAAGAAAGCTATAAGTTGTATAGACAGAAAACATAAATACAACCAAAATGGCTAGGAAAATATACTTTACACTTGCTTAGAGCAAAAAAGGGTTGCACAAAAACTAAACTGGGAGGGAGAAGATGTGGGATTAGAAAAATGTTTGGAGGAAAACATACAAGTTAACATCAATAGGCTGAGCAAAAGCAAGTTGCTGGCCTTGGACCATCTCACCATTCCACAGGTGAAAAGATCAGAACTTCAGACTTCTTTCAGTAACACTTAAATAGTTTCACAGAAAAAGGTCAGCTGGATAGATGCAAAGCAAGCATCTGTTACTCTTTGACAAGAATGAAGGAAAAGTTGTGGAAAGTTTGAGCTACATGCAATATGCTATCTCCTCTCCAAAGTTATTAAGCCTTTAATTTACAAGGTTATTAAGCTTTCCAACACATTTAATATCCAGTCAAAGATGAAAAGAAGTTTTATTCTGAATAATAAGCATAAATTTCGACATCCTGCAAAATAATTAATACCTTCTCATTTGGTTTCCCACCTTACAGAAAGCATGTTATTGCTCAGAAGGTGGATTTGTGTGTTTAACTCATTATTTTCATGAAGAAGGCTGATAGAAGACCCTTCATTGCTTAGATTGTTATGTACTGAAAGACAAGTTCAAAAGGTAAGACAGCTATGCAAATAATACTCTTCAAATACCAGAGATATTTTCACTTCAGTTTTTCTGTAAAATACTTTTGATCTGCTCCATTAAAATCACACTAAACACAACAAGTTGAGACATACTGTAGACTTTATGTAACTAAATCTACAATGAAGTCCCTAGGCTTAGTTTAACAAATTTCCACCAAAGAAAAAATGTCAGTGTTAGACTTACTTGCTATAAAACAAACTAATTGCATTTTAATAATGTGTTAGTTATCAGCACAGGTTAGTTATCACATCATGCTGACAGACTTCTGAAATTCATTGTACATTGCTTAAAACTCTTCTATTTCTACTTGAGTAGTGATTCCTCTACATTTAATTACACTCCCTTCAGGAATTCAGGACAGCCTCTAGCCTCAGTAGGTTTGGGATAATCTCAGATAAGAACTTGACAATGTACTTTTGTACATTGATTTCCACAATATCTACACAGAAATATAACTTTTTTACAGTTATGATAGTCTGGCAGTCACAAATATATTTCAAAATTGACCAGATCATTTGTTCTCTCCATCTAAAAGCATTGGATACAGGATTAGGTATTTAATGAGAGGAAACTTATTAAAATGAATGGGAAATCTTATTTTATAAAAACAATAAGGAACTGCCTTCCAGATTCCTACTGCAATTAATTTAATTTTAAAGCAAAACTTTTAATTACCTTATTAAAATTATTAAAATTTAATTAAAATTATTTCATTTTCAATGTCAGTATTTTCTTTTCTAAACAGCATTGGTTTGGTTTGGGGATTTTTGGGGGTTTTAGGGTTTTTGGTCTTTAGGTACCTGCATGCAAATATTCTACTCTAAAGGGAGATTAAAAAAAAAAAATAATAATAATTCCATGAAAATATGTGTCAGACGTTTTGAATTTTTTTCTGCAAGAGAAAATTTCCAATCTGTGGAATTTGAATATAAAGATAAAGCCAGGACTGAAACAGTGTTTTGCTTTTAAATAAAAGTGTATATTTCCTGTTTCCCCTTTAAAATCAAATTACCAATAGACAGAAAATGCAATTCACTGAACATCTGTTGTTTTCTTAGATCACATTGTTCAAATAGAGAAAGTTATTCTGTATGTGGCAAAGCAGGGGGAACAGATGTTGATCAGCAGGACTGGCTTTTCAACAAGAATATATTTTAAGATGGGCAACTCTTGTTGTCCCATTCTCATTTGTTTGTCATGTTTGATATGAGAGTAGATTTGCTGGACTCATCCTTATGCCAAATTTTGGTTGGATTTAGCTTTAAAACACTGGCTAGGACTTTGCACTTCAGAAATTCTTTGCTACAGGACAGTGCCAGTGCTTTG
This sequence comes from Zosterops lateralis, assembly GCF_965231275.1. NCBI lineage: Eukaryota > Metazoa > Chordata > Aves > Passeriformes > Zosteropidae > Zosterops > Zosterops lateralis. The sequence continues at coordinate 31,582,044 of NC_139765.1, forward strand.
TACTCAGTAGTTATTGTGATTAGAAATTCATTCAACACATTTTAAACCAAACATATTGAAATTATACTTTATGTATACTCATTCGCAAAAATGAAAAAAACCCCTGATATTGTAGGCCTGCTTTTTCTTTCTTCTTAAAGAGCTGGAGGTATTTACATTGCTGACCTTTAAATACCTAATCCTAAATACCTAATTTCAGAGGCTAATTTTCCTGACCTATTTGCCTAGCCAGCCAAAAGACTTGTACATGGAAGCTTTAATTTAAAGACCTCTAACTAAATCCAGTCAAAGTGCCCACTTTGGGAACATTACTGGAGTCCAGACAAACCATGGAAGATGGAGAGAATGGAATTCCAAGCTAACATCTTTTCTCTACAGTGTCCACTGTGACATGAGAAAGCAGCTGCATGTACCAGAGTGGCAAGGCCATGCTGTCTTCAAGTCTCTCTTACTGTTCATATTTGGAATGTTCTGATTTAGTTTATTCCTAGCAGAAGAAGAACCATCTACTTTCCATGGTGGTAATATTCCTTGGCAGACTAGTAGACAACATATAATTTTAGTGCATTAATATTTATGTTTGAGGGTCTCATTTAAAGTATCTTTGTGAACGCTGTTCAGACTTGCATCCAGAAAATATTTTTAATTTAATTCCAGTTATTTCTTAGAATATAAACACTCTTCTTTCTACAATGTACATAAACTGCATAATAAAAGGCCTTTTTCACCTCTGATATTTCTTGTTTTAATATATTTTTCATCATTATGAAGAAAATGAATATGGCTTGCCATATGTTAGCTGCTAGCTCTAGGATAATAAACAGCCACATGTCCCATAGAGACATATTTTCAAAAAATATAATGGAGAACCTTGCAGGTTTGGACCTGAGGTTCACAGTGTCTGTGACTGACCTTTCCAGCTGAAAACCAGATCTGTCTTTGCTTAATATCACAAACAAAGCCCTGATCTTTCTTTACATCATCTTCATCCAATTCATAAAACTATATTTCCAATTTTAATGATGGGCTTGTTCTCATTGAATAATCAAAGGAATCAAATAATCAAATAATGAGTTAAAAATTAAAACAGGGGTTCTGCAGGTCAGGATAGAGACTGTCAGTCAGTCAGATACGAAGCTTTATCTTCATATCATACTTCCATGAAACTTAAATTACAAATTTCAGGTTTTTTCCAGTTATTAAAGCCAAAGAAGTGGGAAAAAATGTTGTTTTCAAATAAAAATGTCTTTTAGTTTATGTACTCCTTACTCCAGATTGTATTTACAGAGGCTGATAAATGTTTCTCTGTTTAAATATTTTCTTCTTGGGTAAGTATTAGATATATGATAACGATAATAGTCTACCATCAAAAGTATACATTACATAAACACAGATTTTATTTTCAAACACATAAAAATGCTTTCAATGTTTTTTCCCTCATTAGGTATTTCATCTTCTTTGGTTTAGCTAATTGTAGATGTCCAGAGGCTTATACAGGCTTATCAACTTCTTTCTTTATCAAAGGTTCTGTAAGAACTTGTTTAGAAACAGTGTTGATATTATATACTTAAAAGCTTTTTCTCATTTAATAATCCTGAACATGACAGCTAGCTTTGGTTGTGCAAACAAATCTCAAAGCTTTGTTTCATAATATTTTCTTCTGATTATTTTTGATAGCAAATAATAACTGCTTCCCAATTTCTCTACTCTTTATTATGCTATATATGTGTTTCAATACTAAGTGATGCTACTACCCTTTGCCTCTTTTCATGTTGCTGTCACATAAGGATTTGGTCTTTCTGGAAGGAGTTAGTACTCTTAGCTGTTCTCTGGTAATACGTTTTTGCACTGTGCAAATAAAATAATGCTAAAATAAGGACAAAAGTTATGCTTTGCATTTTATTTGGAATAGGACAACAGATATCAATGAAAGAAAAGCATAGTATCTTCTAATTCAGTCTACTGTTCCAAGGCCAAACCAATCATCCTTAAAAACATTCTTGATGAATGCTCTTCTAAATTGTTTTGAGGAAGTTTCATCTACATAAATTTTCCCTTTGCTAGTAAATGTTCCAATTGTCTAGGTATTTATAAAAATTAATAACATTTTCCTGCTCCCTGACTTTCTGCTCTTTAATTCTTGTGCACTGTCCTCTGGAATTGAGTAAGGACTGCAATCTCTTTGTAGAGGAAGTGCAGATGAAGTAAGGGATATTACTTCTTTTTTAGGAGACCAAAGACACAAACCCCAAACTGATTTTATGCTTCTACTTGCAATGGGACAACCCACAACAAAACACCACTTATACTGACAACTTTTTGAAAATCCTAGTTTTTCCTCTCCACATCTATCCACTTCTACAGTAAGGCCAGTGGACATGATACGAGAAAGACTGAGAGCACCAGGGATGAGCTTTCTTCACCACCTTCAGACTGAGACGACTGGAAGCCCAGAATGGGGCCCTTCCCTTACCATCTTCTCCACAGAATAGGTTCCAGATAAGTAGGACAGTGGAACTTTTGCAAAAGGAGTTGTGGTGAGCACATGAACGTAAATACTCTTGTAATGGGGCAAAAAGGTTTTGGAAGATGAAAAAGCTGATGCATGCAAGCTTTTCTTCAGGGACACCACCTAAACGAGTCATTGAACAGGTCTGGCAGCCAGGACATGAAAAGAAGCAATATCCTGGCACAGGGAGAAGATTTCAGCTTCCTCCCCTCTGCCTCTCCCCACCACTCCCTTCTCTCTCTTGGCTCCAAAGGGGAAATCCAGGCCTGACTTGAGAGAGCTTGGGACACAGGAAGGGCATGGTCTTTCCTCCTGATAACAACATATGCCACATCCCATAACCGTGAGCCACACTGTCCAAACACAACAGATGCCATCAAAGTATTCTTGGGCAGCTGTTGGCAATTCGTCATGTTAATGGCCACCCATACCCAGTGGTGTTGTCTGATGACACTGGATACAATCACACTGAGTTGTCTGTATTGACATAATTGTTATTTACTCAGTGATACTACACCCCAGTGATTGCAGCCCCAGTCCTCCCTCAGCATTGTCCTTATGTAGGTCTGTCTCTCCTTCTTTTCCTAAAAGCAAGTAGGTGACTAAAGTGTGAAATCTCATCCTTTTCATCACTTCCCTCACCAAGAGACGTTTGCCTGTTGTCCTGGCCATGCTCTGGGGGTATTCCATTCCACAGCAGTCTGTTAGAGGATTCATAACTGGGGTAGCTTGTCTCACCATATGGCCACCACTCTGAAGTTATCTGAAGTACTTGCAGCCATGCTCAAGGCCAAAACCATGCCAAAGACCTTGCCAATTTCAAAGAGGAGGTGATTGAATCCTTATGTCCCAGAGTGCTTCTGGGGCTTGTAACCAATACTGTTGTAGGCTTTAGATTTTAAAGGAAGTACAGCTTCCAAATCAAATATCTTTAAGTGTAAATTACGAAAACAATAATGAAAATAAGGTATCAAGATGTCAAATTTTTCTCATTTACTTACTGTGCTGTTTGAACAGAGAGGATATTTCATATTATCATATTATTTTCCTCTTTGTGTCTTCTATGACCATATTATAAGTATTGAAATGTCTCCTACTTCTTAGTTCTGTTTACCCATTTGCCTTGTTAACATTGATGATGTGGTGCTATTTGAAACCTAGTCTTATTTTAATGCTGTTCTCACAAGTTTAGATAGTCTGTGTACAAAGGCATTCTCTGCTTCTGCTCCTCCTTTAGAATTTCATTGTTGATTGAAGAAACCAAAGCCTTTCCCAGTACCATAATCTAAGAAGCCAGACATTTATGTTCTAGGTTGTCCTTGTCTTCTCCTGAGCCTTTTTCATCTGCTGCCATGGATTGTGATGAGTAAATGAAAAATAGTGCCCAGTTGGTCCCTATAGAGAAGCTGGTTCACCTTCTGAGGTTGTTTAGCAATGCCCCTTCTAGCCAATTGATCTTTGTTACTGCTTTGCCATTGTTTACACTTGGCTGATTATGGCCAATACTGTTGAATGCTCTCCAATCTAACTTGTGTTATTAGTATTTTTACCCCTGCTTCTTGAGAGATTGAGTAGGAGGCATGCCAGACAGCTTTCTCTTCCCAGCTTTCATTGACAGAAACCTTTGGTTGTAGTGTCCAAAAGCAGATGAAAGACAAGGATTGAAATGGGTAAGAAGAAAGGGGCAGGAAGCACTTAGAATCTTTGTATGAATGATGTATTCATGCTAAGAAAATGTTTGTCGTCATTGGTTATGATGATAATCATAATCTTTGACTTTTTTGCATTCTCTTGACTTTTTTTTACATTCTTTCCCAGTACTTCCTTACTGCTCATGGTTTCTCTTCCCCTGTCTGTTAAATATAGTATGTCTGTTAATCTGTTAAATGTTAAGCTCTTTTGTGCTTACAGCAAGTCCTGTCCTTTTTGCTGAGTGTCACCAGAAGCCAAAACCAGTGATGACAGGACAGCCAGTTACACTGTTCTGTTCTCAGCCTCACACAGGAGGCCTGACACTGCCAATCACACACATTCTTCAATATCTTTTTGTCCTCAACTCCTAGAAGAGACTAAAGAGGGTAGATTTGGATTACACATTAGGAAGAATTTCTTTAATGTGAGGGTGGTGGGACACTGGAATTGATTGCCCCAGAGAAGTTGTGGATGCCCTACCCCTGAAAGCATTCAAGGCCAGGTTGAATGGGACCCTGGGTAACCTGATCTAAGGGAAATTCCCTGCTCATGGCAGGAGCTTGGAACAAGATATTCTTTAAGGTCCCTTTTAAATCAAACCTATCATTCTATCTTTGCAACACAAATAGATTAAATTCCACAGGAACTCTTGCATCTGTAATGTCACACCACTTGAATAGTACTTTTGGCTCAGGTATTAAAATTATTAACCAAATTTATTAGTCCAGCTGAAATGACTACTCTATTAAAAATCGTGTTCTTTTACTATACAGTGGCTTCAATTACTTTTGAGGTGACAGTTTATTCTTCTTGAATGCACAGAGATTTGTCCAAATCTTCATTTCTGAAATTCTTTAACAAGTAGGTGTTAAAGTACCTTGACACCTACTTTGCTCAAGACACTCTAAAAACAAGCAATTTCTTTTTCTGCCATTGTGACCTTTCTATGCCAATTCCAAGTCTCCATTGAATAAAATGCAAGCTGCTACTTCTCAGCATCAAAGGTTTTATTCTCTCTGCTGATCTAGTATCCTGAAAGTTATTTAGCCACATCTCAAGATGCCTTCTGCTCTTCTGGAAATGCAGCATTTGATCAAATGTCTTTCCATTTTCTACAGTTCCAATTAATAAAAAAATTGGATTATTTAAAATGTATTTAATTCATTACAGCACTTCAATATTGTTTAAAGAATCCATCAGTATTTTCCTTAACACTCCTCATGATATTTTTAAGAAAGTGAGTAACTCCAAAGTGCTGAAAGGGTAGTCATATTATATTCTTCCATGCATCTATAAAGAAAATACATTAAAAAATATGATCATACATCTATTATCTGATTTCTCCTAATTTTGCGTATGACATCCTTCTCAGTCTTTTGAGGTTTCTGCAAATACCATATACAGCAATATCAGTAATATATAAAATAAATTACAAAAACTATAGGCTTTAATAATTTAGAAATTTCAACACAATTGAAAATAATAGATTAGTATAAAGACCTGAGTACAAGCAGGAATATCTCAAGAAAGAGACCATTGCACATTCTCATAAACAATATCATCTTATATTACTATCAAATCTTCTGAAATAAAATGCCAGATGTACCAGCTTTATTAGAACTATCAGAATATTATCCAAAAGCAAATAACTACAATAAATTTTGGAAAAGAAAATACAGAAACAAGATACTTGTTGAGATGCATTCTATGACTGAAAGATGACATGTCCAATAAACTAAATGTGAGAGATTTGGCAGCAAAAATGCTGGCACCATCTAAGCTTCACACAGAGAAGAATTATCACACTACAAGGAATTATCTTCTATTAGTGTGGAGACACATGGTGACACTACATGTGTAATAAAATGTGTGTCAAAAAAAAATAAAAACATGGACAGACTAGCAAGTGTTCAGAGAACTGCAATTTTTTTAAGTGCTTAAAGAAGGAAGACCTACAAGAGGAAATAGATGGAGCTTTTATTTTTCCTTTTTCTATGGCTAGAGAAATAAAAACATTATTCACAGCTGTTATTTATGTCTAAATGATTAGAAACAAAACCTCAGCTCCTATAAATCTCTGCAGCTTATTTGAGAACACAGTAGTTATGCTGATTTGCTAGTGGAGGGCAAGGCACTAGGAAAAACGTGAAATATAAGTTGATATGGGGATGAAGGAAAAAAAATTTTAGTAGAATTTAATGAAAAAAACCAAACTGTAAAGAACCAGTACATTTTAGAGCAGATTCACAAAAGAATTTGACCAATCAAGACTGCTATAATTAAGAAAGTGAAAGGTATCATGAATTGCAATTCTTAATGGCACATGTGAAGACCAACACAATGTGACTGTGATTATTTCTTTCCCTGTTTCAAATTTCTGGGGACAAACAAAAAGATTGAATTAGAAGATTTTGAGGCTGTGGTGTTATTTTCTTACTTTTACACACATTTATATACGGCAATAAGCACCACAGATTCATAGTCTCTGAAATGATTATTCTGACATTTATACAAACAAAATGAAATTACCATAGTTCAGGAAAGTACAATAAAAATATTTTAAAGCCCCACTAGACAGCCTTGTCTGATACCTATAGGAAGTGTTCTGTAGCAGCACTGTTGTTCACAACAATCTTAATTCTGGCACATGCTAAGAGGAGGGTACTCCCCTTGTGTCACAGTCATGTCACATAGGAATTTTTATTACGTTCCCTTTTATATGGTGCCATTTCCATTTGGCAGACTCACAAGTTTTTCAGCTCATTCACTTTCTTACCTCTCTGCCCATGTAAATATATCTGTTCCCTGCAAAATGGAAGATGCAGCAGGAGAGACTGAGTAGGTACCTCTATTCTGCTGTATTAGCACGAGCTCCCGGCTCACATTTGAGTTCAAATTGTACCATTATGCATCCTGTTTATGCATTGAATCAAATCATGTTAGCTGACCGGCTGAAGTACTTGGCAAAGTGCTCACATTTTTGCAAACCTTTAGGAGAGTAAACAATGGAAAACTGAAAGCAGGCCCTATGGACTGTTGAGGCATTAGAGTGTGTCCAGAGAAGGGCAACAAAGATAGTGAATGGGCTGGAACATAAATCCTATGAACAGCTGGGAGAGCTGGACTTGTTGAGCCTGGAGAAAACAAGGCTAAGGAAAACCTTATCACTGTCTACAGCTGCCCAAAAGGAAGTTGTACAACTACCTAAAAGAAAGTTGTAGCAAGGTGGGGGTTGGCCTCTTCTCCCAGGCAACTGGTGATAGGACAAAGGGAAACATCCTCAAGTTGTGCCAAGGGAGATTCAGGCAGGACATTAGGAAAAAATTCTTTGCTGAAACGCTGGTTAAGCATTGGAACAGGCTCCCCGGGGAAGTGGTGGAGTCACCAGCCCTGGAAGTATTCACAAAATGAGTAGACATGGAACTTCATGGTGTGGTTTGGTGGGCATGGTGGTACTTGGTCAAAAATTGGACTTGATAATCTTCAAGGTCTTTCCAAACTTTAATGATTCTATGATAAGTCTGACACTAGGACAGGTTGAGATGTACAGCAATTGGGGGAGTGTAGCACAGAGAGATGGGAATGATTGAGAGCCTAGAAATACGAGAATGACAACTCTCAAAGCAGTGGGGACAAGACAAGATGTGGTGCAGACCAGGAAGGTAATCTGAGTGTTGAAGAAGGATTGATGAAATAGAATGTGAAGTCGAGAGAAAGACTGAAAGCAAAAGATAGTTGAAGGAAGATATGGAGATTGGAAGAAACCCAGAAAGAAGTAGAGTTTTCTGTGCCAGAAAAATGGGACTGGGAAGAGAATCAAGGGTGGGAAAGAGATAGGAATGGTTCTGGCTTCAAGTTAGAGAACACACACAAAAAAAGAAAAGAGAACAGGCTTTGAATGAATGGGCAGAAACACATGTATTCACAAGAGATAACTTTTCTGAAAGCCTTCAGTGGAGCTGGCATGGCCCGAGTCTCACTCAACTTAATCCTGGTAGTGTTTAGAATGATAATATTCAGGTTTAATCTTGCAGGTTTCCTATAATCAGAATCTCTAAAAGTCAATAACAAATCTCTCTGTTTGTTATTAATAAATGAATGTATCATGAAGTTCTTTTAAAAAAATCTTGTAAAATGTTTAAACAGAAACTGTAAAAACAGAATGTTACACAATCTGCTTTGCTGTACTCTTGGCCAGAGTTAAAATCTCATAATGAAGTAGTTCAGTTCTAGCAACAGAACTCTGGTGGCTACACAGTAAATGCTAGTATGAATCCTAAAGGTTTCCTTTAGTTTTGCTGCAAAATGCATGGCTCTATGTAAACAACATGGTAACAGAGATAGAACTAAATATTGTTTTAATCTCTCAGATGGCCAAAGGAAAGTCATAATTGCTTTTACAGTCTTCTGTCCCTGAAGTCATATCCAGCATGAAACAGCCAAGGATGATTATATAATTCATTACACTTCTCATAGGTGTAACTTCCTCCTCCTCTCAAATATAGAAAGGTTATATATAATATTTTTGTCATTATTGTCTTAGGAGGAAGGAAATTAAGTCATTCCCTACACTGACAATATCAGGAATCTTAATCTAGACTTTCCAAAAGAAAGTTAATGACAGAAGCTATTAAAAATCACCTCTTATATCTGCACATGAAAGGAAAGACTGCTTTGTTCCTATCTAATCATAAAGGTAGATGTGCATTTTTAAAATTATGATATGATCTTAAAAAATAAATTGTTAAACTATTGTTGAACCAACTGAAGCATCATGCGCTTTTTTTTTTTTTTTGTGTTGTATCTGTTCATTTTACAAATAATAAATGTTCTTGTAATTCTGCCAAACTTGCATACTCATTCTGAAATATCACACTGTGGGCTTTCTCATGTGTATATCAAAGACCCGGAACAAAAGTGACTTAAAGTTAGTAGGAATATATCCATTGAAATATATTCAACAGACTTAAGACTAGACTTAGAAGTTCCAGTGACACAATTCTAATGTAAATACCAGTAATATAAGTGACTTATATAGATTTAAATAATCCCAGAATTTCACAGTGTAACATGAATTAATTTTTTTGTCACAATAGACAAGATAAATATCAAATATGGGTGTGCTCATTTCCCTGATCCAATTAGATCTCAACGAGCTCTCCAAGTGTCCAGAAGAAACACAGAAAAATAGTTTGACATACAAAACAGATGACAGTGTGCTGACATGACACATGAGCTAGCTGTAAACAAGAATCAGAACATACTTAGCCACAGACACAAGATCCAGTGAAAACCACTGTATTTTGTATGTCAGAGAATCAAGTCCCCTGAGCATTGTGCCAGAATGGTGTCACTATCCTCAGAGCTGCCTTGGCTGTCCTCACACAGCACTACAGCCTGGGGTGCCATCCCAATTCATGGCCTCTGTATAGAAGTGTTTATAATAGTAGAAAAACTACATATGGAGGGCAGAGGAAATAAAAAAATGTTAATACATGTGATTTTATCTTTAAATTTCCATCATTGAATTTACAAACCAGATACCTAACTTGTGCAGCAACACTTACAAAAACACATAAAAAACAACTTTGACATTTAAATAAGCATTAGTTTCTACTATGTGGAAATCAGATGCAGAGAGTAAGTGTGATGGTTTTACAGTCTAATTTTAATTATATATCTCTCTTACATCAGTTTCTAGGACTCTGTATTGCCAATACAATTACCAATATCCTCAAGATGGTTAGGTAAAAAACCATAACTATTCTCAGTATAATCCTATGGTAACATTAGGGAATCCAGAACTGAAATTTTAGAACAAGCTTTTATCCTTAATCAGAAAAAAAAACCCTCAATGAACACTCTGTAGCATTACCTCTCATTAGTTAAATTCACAGCACCATTTATTTTTAATTACATTTTCAATATTTTCCGTCTCTTTCAGTCTGTGATGACATCACAGGTACAGATGGGTATCTAGCCATGATATCATCAACCTAAAAACCAAACCCAGCTCACTAGCAAGATTGCTCATACAACCACCAGGCTGTAAAATCGCTTTTCACAAGGACTAAGCCCTCCTCCTTCAGCCCTTTTCCTCTTCCAACCATATCAGGGGTCCCACTCCCAATCTACCAGGCTCTGCCTCTCAGGTCTGCCCCAAGCTCTATGCACTAGCACTCCAGTCCCCTTCCTCTCAAGCTTCTTCCTTAAAATCCCCATGCCTCTCTTTCTTTCTTTCTTTCTTTCTTTCTTTCTTTCTTTCTTTCTTTCTTTCTTTCTTTCTTTCTTTCTTTCTTTCTTTCTTTCTTTCTTTCTTTCTTTTCAGAGAAATGAGGCAAAGAAATTCCTTCTGAGGTTAGCAGGATTAATGCAAAAACATAAGAAAAAAAAATTTAACTGATTGAAATTTAAGAAAACTTTTTGTTTGTTACAATTTAGAATTCATGGGTGTTTAAAAAAATTTGTGTCTTCTATTGTCCATTTTGTCCTGTTTCCAAAATAAAATTAATTGAATCCTGTTAAGATATTTGAAGTATTTTAATGCACTTCTCCATTAGTTTCCTTCTTTTAATGCTCCCTGATTCCTTGCACTGCTATCATAAAAGAAGTACCAGAAAGATAGCTTAGCTGAAAACTAAAAGTTTTTAATTTCTGTCATTACATTGCAAACTAACATTGTGGAAGATTACACTACCTTTGGGGTAAGCAATCAAGCCAATCAGAGGAAAATATTTTATATATTTCCCATAGACATCTTGAAGGCAAATTGGTCTCTAATGTGAATTTCTAATTATAAAAACAAGAGGTCAAAGCAAGCTGTTTTATTATACAGGAAAAAAAAAAAAAAAAAAAAAAAAAAAAGGCATCAATAAATTAAAGATTTGTATTCTCTCTTCAACACACATGAAGGTCCAGTCCAAAATATTTGATTGAGCTGCAATAGACTCTGATCAAAGGTGGTCCAGCCACTGAAACTAGGAACATAAAAGAATTAATGATTTTTATTTTTAACAGAAAAAGAGAAGGGAGATATTCAACTAGAAATAAACTGAAATAATAATCAGAGGACTGTCATATGCAATTGCAAAGATCGTGCATGATGAGAAATAAGAGAGATCTGATATCTACTCTCTGAGCTTTCAATTTTAGTAAACAGCCTCCAGTTTCTGAAGTACATTGTGGGATAGTTTCTGTGGTAAATAAGGAGTTAGCCTCTTCTGTGACAAAAAGACATAAGTTCCAGACTTGGCAGCTAAATACATCACATCCTGGACAAAAATGCAAAGATTTCATAATCATCTGAGTTGCACAACTTCTGGTGTGCAATTTTCTCATAGCTTTCCCTTTCTTTGAAAGAAAATGTTCTTTCCTTCCTAAAAATACATGTAGTGTAAAACCACAGTAGTGCCAATCCCTTCACCCAGATTTATTCTAAAACATCTTCTGCCAACTGTGGATACAGGGAAAATAACTGTGGTGTCTCACTGAACAGTTTTCAAGGTTGTGAGAGAATGTAGAAACTGGCAAAAATTACAGTTTTATTAAGCAGGTAGGAAAAACTGTAACTGAGAGCAAGGTACATTTGAAAACTCTTATTTAGACCTCTCCTCTTCTTGTAAAAAAATTCCCTCTCCATGCTTAAAAATGCAATTTTCTACCACAGTCACTGCAAGAAATCAGATATTTTTTGCTGTTTCAGGTTCTTTTAATCTGTAATGGCTGCCATTAAGTACAAATAGATGATGCCTTGGAAGACAGCAGTTAACAATCTCAAATGTTCTACTAATACCCATTGTCACAATGATCTAGCTAACAGTGAATTCAAATTTAGTATATGTTGGATACATAACTTCAGAAACTTCTGCTTTTACTGTTTCCTCCTCTGAGTTTACCACCAGGTCCCATTTTTTTTTTAACTCCATGATAATATGAAAGTCAGCCCAGCATAAAATTAATTTCTTTAAACAAAAACTCCCAATTTTTTGAACTAAGTTTTTTTGTTGATGTTTTGTGGAACCAGATGACTGTAAATGCTGACAAGAAACGCAGTATAGAGCTGAAGTGGACAAACAAAATCCTGGCAATGCCAGTAGAGATTAAAAATTATGTTAAAGCCTTACGCCCCTGCTTAAAGTCCTCTGAATTAAATGTGTGATGCATTTTAACTTAAACACTCTATCATTTGTTCATTCCTGGAAGTATACAGTTATTAACACGAGGAGTCCAACTGAGCTGAAGAATGTGTTAAAAATGTACAGGTGTAGTTTGATTAGCTGAAGAAGAAACTTCTTAGACCAATTGTGCTAATAAAGCATTAACATATCCATGTGGATTTTATTTTATTTATTGTGGATTTTATTTTATTTATTTTTTTATTTATTGAAGCTGTGTAGTTTACTTTTAAGGAAAAATAGTAGGAGTTATTAATTCTCTAAGAAACAGCAAGAAAACAAGCTGATGTACTCTGTACCATATGTTTAATGAGTAGTGAATCTCATCCCACATCAATAAAAATAGTCAGGGGTGGACAGCACGACTAACACAATTGGTTTTTTGTTCATTTAAGATAATGGTGAAATTTGTTGTTCTGAGGGATACCACAGTGCTTGCTAGAGGAACTTCAGCAGGTTACTTCAAGTCAGCTATGGAAGACAAGAGAAGATATATAAAGTGAGGGTAGAGATGATCAATTCATTTGAAATACATACACTCATTTTATGTACTTTGAACATATGCTATTAATTATATTTAAATTATATTAATGAGATTGAATGCAGTGAAATAAAAGGGCTATAACTGTGTTTTAAAGAGTCTCATGAAGATTCCTCCAGGTTAAGTGAATCCCTAGGGTCCAAGCAGACTGTTTTATTCTTCTATTCTGACATTTATTAGCATATGACTGTGCCAAGACATAGGCAGGATGCTTCTGCAACAGAGTCTAACCAGACTAAAACATTTTAAAAATAATTGCCTGTACGCTTCACTTACTCTCTTAAACAGATGCTGATGCAGTAGATTGCACTACACAGAATTGTTCAGCCTGTCTCTAGCCTGGAGCTTAAATGGGAAGTTTGAGTCCAAAACTAAGAATTCTAGGAAAACTTATAAGAGAAATAATTGCACTTAGGAAATTGGAGAAAAATTTGGTGTGTTTTTACCCTCTGGAGGTATGTTCTATTTCGATTCATCTCAGCTATGTTCATCATGATTTACTGACAAAGAACAACTCTGTAAAAGTGACCACAATATGCTTTAAAGCATTGGCAGCAACAACAAAACAAAACAAAGTAGAAAAATAATGATTGCAGTCAACTTCAAAAATAATTACCTAAGAGTAAGGAAGCCTGTTAAAAATATGCTAAAGAGGGTAGCTAAAAGATGATAAAAAGCTGACTAAAAGAGTTAAATCCCTTGCCAGCCGAATGAGCACAATTTAGAGACTACACTGAAGGTAAAAAGGATATGCATACTTCCTGTCATGAAAGATTTGAGAAAAGCTAAAGGAAGCCAGCATGGCTAAACAACAGTACAAGAAAGATTAGCAAATGCAAGAAGGCAAGTTTGAAAATGTTGAAGTGGTGTCCAAATATGGAAACTAGAGAGGATGAAACTTTGGCAGGTTAAATATAAAAACAGAGTAAGGCAAACCAGAAGACTGCTGGGAAAAAATTGCAAAAAACAATAAATATTGTTTCAAATATATCAGGCACAGGAAATCTGTCAGGGAGTCCAAAGAGACAGCAGATATTCAAAGGATAAAAGAAGTACTGAGGGAAGACAGGACCATTAAAAAAAGAAACAGAATTGAACCTTTAATTTTTTGTTTACTGTGGATGCACATGAAAAGACTCTCAAACCAGAAAACTTCTTTACTGAGAACTCATGGGAGAGTTGGCTGAAATTTAGTGTTAGCTATGGAAGGAATAGATAAAAAAACCGATAACAGCCAGGACCAAGTGTCATGCACCAAGGAAATCAAGAATAAAATAGTTCAGCCAGTAAGTGTGATGCACAACCTTTGAATTAGAAATGTCTGAGTGCCTGTAGACTGGAAGGCAGCAGAAGTGAGACCATTTTTTGAAATGGGTTCCATGACAGAACCAATGAGCTAATGGCTAGTAAGCTTATCATTTTCACTGGACAAATTGGACTAGTGCAGTTGACACACCTGGAGGATAGGATGCCATCCAGAGGGACCTGGACAAGCTTGAGCAATGGGTCCATGAGGTCTAACAAGACCAAGTGCAAGATTCTGCACCTGGGTCTGAGAAATCCAGATATAAATCCAGGCTGGAGGATGAACTGAGCAGGCCTGCTGAGAAGGACTTGGGGGTGCAGGTGGGTGTGAGGCTGGACATGACCCAGCAGTGTGCACTCTCAGCCCAGAGAGCCAAACATGTCCTGAGCTGCATCCAAAGCCCCGTGGGCAGCAGAGGAGGGAGGGGATTCTGCCCCTCTGCTCTGCTCCTGTGAGACCCCACCTGCAGTGCTGCTCTGGGGCCCCAGCACAGAAAGGACATGGACCTGTTGGAGAGAGTCCAGACAAGGCCTCCAAGATGATCAGAGAGATGGAGCACCTCTCCTATGAGGAAAGGTTAAGACAATTGTGATTGTTCAGCCTGGAAAAGACAAAGCTTCCAAGGTGACCTAATTGTAGCCTAACAATACCCAAAGGGAGCCTAGAAGAAAAGTAGAGAGAAACGTTTTGCATGGGGATGTAGTGTGTGCAAGGGGGAAAAGCTTCAACCTGAAAGAGAGTAGGTTTAGATTAGATGTTAGAGAGAAATACTTTACTGGTTGTAGTGGGGCAATGGAACAGGCTGCCGAGAGAAATTGTGGATTCCCCATGCCTGAAAGTGTTCCAGTCCAGGTTGGATGGTGCTCTGAATAACATGGAAATTGCCTGAGCCCATGGCAGAGGGGCTGGAATTAGATTATCTTATTATCTCCTTCCAACCCAAGCCATCCTCTGAAATTGCTGGTACATACAGCAATGAACAGAATCAGCACACACATGAACAAATACAACATAGTGCAGAAGTGCTCAAGGCACTACTAGAAAGGGAAGCTTTACCTTATGAGCCTCCTGGCATTCTATGAAGGAGATAACAAACGTGTTCATGGGTCACATGTACCTTGTGTAGATTTTTACTAAGACAGAGTTAGTTTTCTCCAGAGTAGCTAGTATGGGCTTATATTTGGATTTGTGCTGGAAAAGGTATCAATAGCTCAGGAATCTTTTAGCTATTGGTGAGCAACATAAGAGCATTTTCTTCTCATACTGCCCCAGCAGCAAGGAGGCCTGGAGTACTCAAGAGGCTGGGAGGGGTACAGCTGAAACAATGGACCACACTGACCAGGATATTCCACACCATACAGCATCAAGCTTAGCATAAAAAACTTTGGGAAGGTTGAGCAGGGAGCTGCTGCTTGGGGCCAAAATGGTTGTTTGGTGGTGAGCAATTGTTCTAATTTGCATCTCTTCTCTGTCTTGGAGTTTATTTCTCTTTGCTATTTTCCATTGTTATTATTATTATTATTATTATTATTATTATTAAGCTGTTCTTATCTCAACCCATGTGTTTTTTCACTTTTATCCTTCCAGTTCTCTTCCCCCTCATACTATGAGGGGTGAGAAGTGAGCAAGTGGCTGCATGGGTCTTATTTGTCATGGGTTAATACCACAACACAGCTATTGCAGTCTACCTGAATTTCTAAAAATCATTGAATGAGGTGGTCCATCAAAAGCTTTTGTGGGGACATAGAATAAGAGTGAATATTTACACATGAATTAAAGACAAGATAAAGATAGAAAACAGTGTAGGATCAATTTGATCCTTGGAAAAATATTTACCTGTATGTGTGCTGAGATTGTGTGGCTCAAACTTGTAGAAAATAGCAGTACAGTATTTTATGTGACTACTTCATTATTGAAAAAGAATGAAAATAAGCATTAGCAATGAAGTGTAGAAGGAAAGCATGAGACATAATGAATGGATGTTAAAATAGCAGACAACTCAGTGAAGTACTGCACAAGAGAAGACAAAAAATGCTGATGGACCCTGCAGGAATGAGTTCAAGGATGTAGATGTTTCTGTGCTCAGTACTGAGTAACTGTCGGGAAAAACAAACAGTGTTTAAAAGTAGAAGAAAACAGAAAGCATCAGTATGCTACTGAATAGACTGCACCATCTTTATTTGACAAAAGGAATCATCAAATAAAACCTGTAATTGGCTGGCTCAAAACAAACAAGATAATGTAGCTGAGCTAAGAAGCTTTATGCCAGAAAATTTTGAAGAGCTAATAAAGGACAAAACAATCAAGGGCAACTAAAAAAAAATATCATCCCTGACACAGCAATTTAGGCACTGAGCCACAAATTCTTGGAAGTCCAGAGAGTATTCCAGGGAAGTAATACTATAAGCTCTCTAGTTCTGTATTTGTTGCCCCTGGAGAAGACTTAGGACAGACTTAATAGCAGTTTTCCTTCCTTCCAATACCTAAAAAGATGCTACTGAGAAGACAGAGATTGAACTAGAGATCTTCTGATGTGCCTTTCAACCTGAATGATTCTGTATTTCTATGGTGCATTAGGTTTCATCACTGCTAGAAACATGTTACTGGACTATCTGGGCTTTAGCCCAATCCAGTGTTACATACTATACATATGTAAGCATTAGAAACACTATTAAAAACTCATGGTCAAACTCAAACTCAATAGGAACTCACCATCTCTGTGGGCTGGATGTGTCACTTATATTTGCAGCTTCAAGAAACAAGACAAATAATCCATGTTCTGAGTTTTCCCTTTATGCTTTCAAGAAGAAATAATATTGAAGTCCTCACAAATAATATAGATTCAAATATCCTATTTGAGTCCTTTAAGAGAAAATTTGAAAGAAGTTTTGCTGCCCAGACTCTCCAGCATGATATTGAAATACACTCAGTCTCACTTTTTTTATCTGGAAGATAGAGGAAATTATTAGGGGGCTGCTGCCTTAAAGAAGGATTATAGATAAAGCAACTGGTTGAGAATATGAAAATAGAAAATAATTTGCATGCAATTGAACAGAAAATACTGCAGTACCACTCTAAAAAGAACAAGGAAGGGATGAAGTGAAAGCAACAAAACAATGGCAATAAATCAGACGTTTTAAAATCTACCTCAGGCATGTGTGGGGTTGATCTCCTGGGAAGGTAGATGAAAGGAAAAGTAAAGCATGGAAGCAAGTACTTACTGAAAGAAATCTGATGAAACACACAATTAACCTGATACACAAAGAAGAGAGGAGGAATGGCTTTTGCTTCATTAGTTGCAACTGAAGCAGAAACAAGAGGTGGAACACATCAAAATATACATCAGAAAGAATCAGTATAAAGGAATAGCAGAAGTGTATGGGGCAAATCAAGTGTTATTTTAAGTCATTGAGAAGTAGCAGGGGAAGAGAGTTGGATAAGAACAGAAAGGAATTAACAGGGTGCTAAAAGACAAAGCAACATTGGTGTTAAATGAAATCCAAAAGAGGAGTGTCCTTGTCCACATCCCTTAACTCCCAATCCTACAGAAAACTTGCTGTGCAGGATATGAGCTGGGATGGGAAACAATCAAGACCTGCATATGTGAGCCATATTAGGGATATGCCATTTTTATACCATTTTGGGATTTGTGTCACTTTGTGCAGAAAGTGAATCCAGTCAGACTTGACACCTATAAAGCACAGTAAATTAAGTAATGTGGCTCAGGTTTTCCTGCATAATTATCTGTTCAAAGTAGCTCGTGCTGGTGAGTAGCTAGAATATGTCTACCCCAGAAATGACTGCACTCACTGATGAGCCTTTTGGGCCTTCACTGGCTGAAAACTGGAGTCCCCAGGAAGGACAAAAGCATAGGTTGGGTATACTCTGGGAGGAGTGATGATGAGATTTGCATTTGTATCTTGAACATTCATACAGTCACATCACAGCAGAAACAGATACTTCTGCACACATAAATGGTTTCTACAGGAAGGCCACACGGAAGTTATGCAGCAGTATTGCACACAGAGTAAATTCAGCCCAATACAGCAATGACTCAATCAAAATCCAACAGTCTTTATCTTGCTTTTTTTACTTGCAGTACTCTTAATTATGAGACTCTTTTTATAGACTGATAGTCATATCCATGAATATGTTTCAGTAACATGTGTCTTACTTCATGAGTGTATAGAAGTCATTCATTCATGTTTGTTTTATGGAAGCTGAGGATTTTCTGAATACTTCCTCGAAACACATGAAACTCGCTATTAAAATGTGTCACAATGAAAAATGATATCACATTTTAGAATGACCTTTAAGGTCTCACTCAAAAATAAAATATGTAGTACTGTAAATTGCAGAATTGTATAAGCTTGTTTAGGGAAAAAAAGTTTCTCATCTTGTTAGTACCAGGCAAACAAGGGATATGGTTAATACATTTGTATAACAATAAATAAAATTATTCCATAGATAGAGATGGAAAAATGGCATTATTCATATAGGTATTGAGGACTGAAGCACCAGAGACATTCAGGAACCAAGCAGAAGCCAATAAAAATATAGTCTTACAATTTATTTTCTTTTATATCCTGTGACATGGATATCTTCACTTTCATAACTTTGAGTTCAGCCAATAAGCAAGATTCAAAACATACATAGAGTCTGTGCCTCTGAGATTCTATGTCCAGTGGCAAGTTCAAAAACTGATCAAAGTTTAAGCTCCCAACGTGGAATGAAAGAAGAGCGTCTAAAAACAGAGCATCTGTTTTGTGGAGTGCTTTTTACTTCCCAGGAAATGAAGGCACAAAGCATGCATTCGCACCAAACAACTTTATAAAACATAAGCCTCTAGGTATTCCCATAGACATCATCTACCACAGACTATTTAGTTTTCCTCCTTTTAGCTCTGGGCTAGTTCCATAGAAAGTCTGAAGAGCCCATAAATCTCTTTTCAGGCATCTAAGCCTGCATGTACATTAACATGTAATTTAGCAAACAGTAGTTTGGCAGACTGAAGCTACTGGTGTCCCCACATCCACATAATGTGTGTTTCAGGGCTCATCCTTCTGACTAGACCTGCTCTGATGCCTTGAACTGTACATCTCCATCATGTCCATGATTCATAACTGCTCCAAGGACTGGTCAGTCATTTGGACCCTCACTAGGGATTAGAGCACATCTGCAAGTTCCTGCAGAAAAGTTTCTGGATAAATTTCATACAGATTAATACTAGTACATGTGCAAAAAACCTGCTCTATAGCCAAGTCAATGTGCATCAAGTGAGGATGACCGAGAGTTAGTTTCAACACTACAGTACTGCACTGAATCAACATGTTCAGGCACATAAAGCGTACCTCCAATATGGGAGTGTCAACAGTCTTCTGATTTGACTGCACAGAAAATAAAAATTATGCTGGTAAAAAGAACTAGCTCAGAATTTCATCTGTGCAAGTGAAACCAAATTCTACTTTCATCTTTCAGGCAGCAAAATTTACCTTCATATGAGAAATGGACATACTCCATTACCCTTCTGGAGGGTGGACACAAAACCCTGCTGAAAGGGCTGGTGTGGCTGCAATGCAGACATCTGCAAGGGAGAAGGAGGGCGGGCTTATGGCCAGGAAACACATGGTCTTCCATTCTTCATGTTCCTTCTGCCGTTGCTGGAGGTCCTCACAATTTGCACAACCTCCTTACCCCAGCACGAGGAGGACAAGGTGAAATTGTGTGATCAGAGAAGTGCAGGATCATCCTTACAAGCAGCAAGGTCACGGATGACTGTTACTGGAACAAGAAAAACCACTTGGTCCTGTCTAAGGATGACAATATTTGGAAAATCACCAAATGTACCAGGCCATTATACCCCTGCTTCTCTTAGCTTCAGGCACCTAGCCCTAAAACTACTTGTAAGGGTGTTGCCTGTTACCCTTAACTTACTGTCTGATAAAATTCTGTACTTTTTGGTCTTCAAAAGTTGTCCTGCATAGAGATGACTCTGGTAGGCAAAATTAATCTGGAGCGCAACTGATTCTGGCCAAGCAGTGTCGACCTGGAAATTAGGAGAATTTGAATGCTGTACAAGGTAATGTACAACTCAGGCAACTCAATTTATTGAGTTAAAGTATTAACAGGAAATAACAATTGTCTGACACACATCACTGCCACTGTCAAGGAAGAATGGTAGGTGCTAAAGACCACAGGTATAATGAAACAGTTATAACTAGAAAACTTGTTGGAATGAAAGCTAAGGAAGAAAAAGACAGCATGGCTGTTGATAAGTTTTGTATCTCAGGTTGAGAATCATAATTAAAAAAACCCTTAAAATTTATATGTGAATTTTTTTCTGGATTAACTGCTCTAATGTTTTGTTGGCTTACAGCCTTATTTAGATAGTAACAAGAAAAGCCCAAAATGTCTTAATTAGTATGTGACTTTCTCTATTCCCCAGTGCAAAGTTAGCTCAGCACTTAAAGGTCTAACCTTTGCTAAAATTAAATTGGAGAAGATCTCAGGAAAGAAAAAATAGAAAAAAGCAAGAATGTTGTTAGCCCAACCAAAGTGCTTAACATTGGCCTTAACTATTTTTAAAGCCCTTGTTTAAATTTTGAAGCAGTAAGGGATTAAGAACAAACACATGCATTTCTCTTCTTGTTTTGCTTGTATGTAAGTAATTTTAAAGGTCAAGCAGAGCTTTTTTTGGTCCCTGAAAAACCTCTCTGCATTTCAAAAGTTAAAAAACATAGGCCAGATCATCACTGAATGTAAACTAGCAAAGTTTATCATAGTCAACACAGAAGGACAATTTACACTGGTTGAGATTCTGGCTGCTGTTTTGTATCATTCCAGGAGGAAAGCACTACAAGGTTTTTAAAGAAATATAACCTGAAACAGGAGAGACAGATTTCCCTGAGTCTCTGCCAGAGGGAACGAACTGAAGAAGAACATAAATCATGAGAATGAAAACAGGCAGTTAACCCCAGTTCTGGTGACAACAGGTTTCTTTAGGTTTCCAGTAGAAAGCCAGGCTGTGCATGCAGGAGCTCTCTACTGAGGCACAGAGAGCACCATAGCTTAAGGATTCCATTAATTCCAGTAAGTATATTGATTTAGTCATTAGAAAAGAATCACATATGCCTCTGACACAAAAGTTCTCTTAAAATATTTTGCAAGCCCTGTTGGTGTTCCCCGGACAGAAGAAACTAGTCAGCAGCCCGGAGATTTCAAGGATTAAATAAGGAGTTTCTCGAAGCTATTCTAGAATATGGCACTAATTATACTGTTTTCTTCATAATGTTTACCAAATGTTTCTTTTGATATATCAGAAAGGATCTTTGTAATTTTTTTAAAGCTATAATTCACTTCTTAGGTGTCTTTTTGCTGATTCTTGCCGTGATGACAAAAAAATAGCAGAGTGATATCCCAAATCTCTCCTTCCAAATATGCTGCTAATGCCAATCCAAAGGATGCTTAGGATCTGATCCAAAAGGTAATCAAATCAATGATATACCTAATCAATAGAACAAAGTCAATGTTATTGGCCTCATCCTGCTTCCATGGAAGTCAAGGAAAAAATTTTCAATGGCAACAACATCAAATAGTACTGTTATAAATGCAATGGCAAATATCGGATTAATAAAGAAACAATTTATTAATAACACGATATTGATCACCAACAAAAAGAGAAAACCACAAAATAGGAAATTAGCAGCGCCGCGCTGGGTGGATAGGGGTCTGCACACCAGGGTACAAGACACCTAAATCCACACTGAACAGTCTTCAGTCCACCGTTTTATAGGATTTTTCTGCCCTTAGGCAGTCCAGGTGTCCAGGGTGGGCCGAATAGTCCGAATTTCTTTTCGATGGCCTTCCCGGATCTTGTCAAGTCCCGTTGATCTATTCCAATTGTACCAGTCAGTCTAATGTTGATTTCAGTGTGCACATGTGCCAGGGCATTGATGAAATTTGCATCATCGTCAAGAAGGAATTCTCCTTGCATTGGAAAGGATGGGATTCTTATCGGGGCTGGCTAGCGTCTTTGTCTAGTCTGATGATTCTTGTCCTGTTTCGCAACTGAAGCCGTGCAGGCTAGGGATACAGATTGCTACCTACTAGACTTTACATTTTATTAACATCATTCTTATTATACATTGGATTATTATTTTATACACGAATTTTTACACCAAATTTATCACAGTACTATTCAGTTTAAAATTCTTCATGAATAAAACACAGAATCTTAGAATTGCAGAATCATAGAATCTTAGAATAGTTTGGATTAGAAGGGACCTTGAAGATCAATCATCAAGTTGCAACCCCATGCTGTGGACGGGGACACCTTCCACTAGACCAGGTTTCTCAAGGCTCCATCTAACCTAGCATTTTGAAAGACTGTATGAATAAAATAAGTTGCTGCCTATTAAAAATTTTTGCTATTAAAATCAGGCTTTTATTTACTTTCCCAGTGTCTCACAAAGAGGCTTTTGATGCTCTAGGAGAAGGATTTTTGAATCTGTCTTTTTTTTTTCTCTGCTCCCATGCTGTGATCACTGCAGAATTTGAAGAGCATATTCATGTGAGAACACTTTATTTCCTAATTAGGGACAATTGGTATGTTCAGGTGATTATTTTTCTGAGTGTCTGGAACGATACGATCCTTCTCAGACAGTCTGGACTTTGGTCAAAACAAACATTTTCTTTCATTGTTTCTTTCCCATTTCAGTGCATGTAAATAATTGATGAGCTACAGTCAACTCTTAAGTTATTTTTATAACAGACGCATAATCACAGTTCAAGGATCTAATACAATAAATGCTTATATTATTAATGTTAAGAGAAGGAGAATAGTAGTAGAGTAGTTACATAAGAATTATTCCCAATGAATAAATGTAGAAAAGTATAGGGACAAATACCCATCCTTCCTCCCTGGATGTTGAAGAGATTTCTAATCCAAATATAACAGTAAGCAAGGCCAAACATTAAGGTGCTGTACACTCCACATATAAGGACTCTTTCCTAGTACAAGCATGAACTGGGAGCTGGGATTTAGGCCACATGAATATAACCCCTCAATAGAATTGTTTAAAGCATCAGGTTTTAGTATTTTGTATTTTATAAGTTGAAAGAATTTCTACACCAGGATTTAAGTATGGGATTCAATCCCAAATATATGAATATCAACAGACAAGCAAGGTTTAGAATGCACAAACTGAATGGTCTTTTGCAATAGAGCACTCTTTCTGTGCTCAGGAGGCATTTCAGATTTCATTTGACATGCAAGGCAATTAATTCCCTTTGGTGAGTTTATGTTACCATATGCTTTTTGATACCTGGTTTGGTAAAAATTCTTCCTGTGTAAAAATTTGTAAAATTATGGGATTTAGCTTTGATTCCTGGGGATACTTGTTATAAGGTGACAATTTCCCTATTCTTCTGTTTTAACTCTGTTCAAATTTACTAATATATCTATGTAAAAATTAATATATTTTAAGTTTTTTGTTTGTAGTGAGTGATACATACTCTGAGACTGTATTAAAATGCTATATATACATACACATGGAGGGAAACTTTGTTCTGAGTGAAGCATCTTTATTGTGTCTGCTCCTTCAAGAAACACTAATACAAAATGTCAGTATATAAGGAACCTCCAGAATCACAAAGCTTGAGTTATCTCTTTAAACCATATGCAGAGATTACAGCTGTTCTGGCATGCATTTTCCAGCCTACGAAATACTAAACCCAAAGCTATCCAGCTTTTATTAAAATATTTTTAGAATGCAAAAGGACTAAGAATCTGAGGAAATGCCAAATCAATATTTAGTTTTATATTTGTTAGTCAGGACATTTTATCTCTTTATGCATCTGTCCCACATGGTAAATGGAAAGGAGAAGCAGTTGATGGATACGTAATTAGACATTCAGTACAATTAATTCATCAAAGACACAGAAGTGTGGTTTCAACAGGCACAGTATATGTCCATTTATTAAATTTTGGAACTTTGATACAATACAGTCTAATAGTCACACTTTCTGTAGGGAATTTTCTATCTTTAATTAAAAAGGAGAGGGTGAGGAATTTTCTGATTTGTAAATTAAGTGACATGACCAGGGAAAACCCCTAAACTCAATTCTTCAGCATACAAGCAGACCTGAGCTTGAGCTGCCAGTCTAATTTGAATAGCCAGCAGCCAAGGTCGGCTGCTCCTCCACATCAGAAGATGAGCCACCACTATCACCACCATTCCTGAAAGCCAAGTCCATCCTGTTTCCTTTTCTGGCACATAGATTGTATTTTGTTGAGGCTGGAAAGCAGAGACAATAAACCCATCTTTCTCCTTCACCTTCCACTTCCATTATCAAGGCCCCAAAGCTTTATGGCAGTTGCAGTTCTGCATGTACCTCTACAGTGCAGAACAGGTTCATTTCCAGGTTGCCCATGTTCAGCTGGCATTTTACCAGATTGCTAAGGTTTTCCTGGGGAAGACCAGTCCCAGAAAAGAAACTGCACTTTTTGCAGCTTCTAATTTAGACAAACTCGAAGAGAGTTTCAGGAGACAAAGGAAAATACATTAATTGTTGATTTGCAGCATCCCTAGAGGAGATATTAGAATATTTAACACAAATACAAGGAAACTGTAAAATGAAAATGTTATATAGTAAGCAACCAGGCTGCTTTCAACTCCCTGTATAATTATTATTAACTTGCTTTTACATATCTTGTAGATGTTCTGTATGTCTGGAGACAGAGTGGAGCCTCCTTTGATTATGCAATTCCCCCTTGTATATAAATCTCTTTCTGCCAAGTAAAAAACCGAAAGACCTAAAGTGGTTACTGTATGCTCATGTGGGCCCAGAATTCCAGAACTGAATGCTGCCATTTGTCTCTTCCTAATTACCATGAATTCTTCCTTCATACATTCAATGGAGTTTGGATTAACATAGCTATTCTGTTTAAAAATCAAACCTCAGCATCATCACTTGCAGGGGTCTAGTAGCTAAATTTATTATATCTTATCTTGCTGAGGAATCTTTGCTGTGTTCCAGGATCATCTGTTAATGTCACAGCAGCCATTGAAATGGCAGAAGTTCATTATATTGTTATTGCTCATACAACATAACAAAACTCTAAACAGAAGGTCAAATTCTGATCATGTGACTATGTATATAAATAAAGAATATTTCCACTGAGTAAGATGAAATTGTTGGAATAGCTGGCCAGAGATCTAATTTATTATTGTGGCATTCACAGAAATAGCAATTAGAAATAAACACATGGACACACATACAGTGATTAGAATATATAACACTATCTTGCTGTAACATTAGATTTCTTTTAAAAAGCAAATGGGAAAAGATAAAGACTACAGCATTTTGCAATACTTTACCAAAAAAAAAAAAAAAAAAAAACCCACCAAAAAAAAAAATCAAGCCTAAATTGCTGGAAATAACTTCATTTGGCTAAAGGAACTTTTCAATAGTATGAATGTATTTTGCTGTAACCCATTTAGTTTAATTTTGCAGTTTTTTCATTACTCTTAATCCAAGAGAACTGGCAATTAGGATTTAGAATTGAGTGCAGTCCTTTTCAATGCTGTACTTTGGCAGGCTTATGGAAGGCTTTTTAAAAAGTGAACAGAGGTGAGACACATTACTAAATGTGTCCATAACATTTTATCCTAGATCAGAGATAGGAGGAGTTTCCAACACCTTTCTTAGTTCTTCAGTTTCTAGTACTCTCCCACCCTCTCAGAGCATTGAAACAGGCAGGACTGCTTGAGGGTACCTGGACATGTCTGAAACATCCAAAGCCTGGCACATGTCATGTCTCCCCCCAGACAAACAGAAAACACAGAGAGAAGGGGTTTAGATGGCTGAGGATCTAGTTTATGTCACAGCACCAGCAAAGGATCAGTCTCTCTTAATATAAAATATGGACACAAACATACATATTTTGAAAGATCACTTCTTGTTGGCATTACTGGCTTGTAAAAGACAAGTTTAAGATATTCCCAACTCCTTCCAACACAATTTATTTAATTTCTAGCTTACCTTTACTATGTGATTAGGTATTTATCCTGATTCACTGCATAGCAACATATGACATGAAGAACTTAGAACACATACTGATCTTTACAGCAACCAAGACATGTGCAGGCTACAGAAAACTCTTAGACTTTATCTCCCTTGTATCACTCACTACATAAAATCACACCAGGTGTTTCTATTGTAGAAAGAACAAACAGAAGATTATAAGGACATTGGTGACAATGTTTGAGAGGGAAATGCTTCTCATTGTAGAGAGGTATTACATAGCACTCTAAGGAGGCATTCTGGCTATTAACAAAAAACAGATAGTAAAGAATTTCATGTACTAATATTCACCAGAAAATTATGATTATTACCCTTCTGGCAGGAGAGCAAAAGATGACATTGTTCTTCAGCTCTTGACACCTATTATTCTTTCCTACCAGCACAACATATCATCCCTTTCATAGAATCATAGAAGCATTTAGATTGGAAAAGAACTCTAAGATCGTCAAGCCCAACCATTACTTCAGCACCACCATGTCACCACTTAACCATGACCCTACAGGGGTCATAGCCACACTTCTTTTAAGTACCTTCAGGGATGCTGACTCAATCACTTCCCCAAACAGCCTTCTCCAGTGCTTGACAACCCCTTTGGTGCAGAAGTATTTCTAATATCCAATCTAACCCTCCCCAGGCACAGCTTAAGGTTGTCTACTCTTCTGCGTCACTTGCTACTTGGGAGAAAAGATAAACATCCCCCTGGCTACATCCTCTTTTCAGGGAGTTGCAGAGTCCCCTTGGAGCTTCCTTTTCTCCAGGCTAAACACCCCCAGATCACTCAAATGCTCCAGATCTTCATCAACATCTCCGCCCTTCTCTGGACTCACTCCACCACTTCAATGTCTTTATTTCTCCAAAATAAACCTTCTCTACAGGTGTTCAAAATTACTAAACTTTTCTTAAGAGAATATTAATAGAATTTTTCACCCATTATTAAAGGTGAGAACTCAGGAGAACCTCATACCTAAACAGTTCTGTATTGCTACGGGGCATATGGGGGGGACCCAATTACCTTATTTACATTTTCCACAGCTAAAAATGACTCTGAAATATTTAAAAGCTCAGATGATCTTACTTTATTTCCTTTACAAAGCCTTTGTTTGCACTGAATTTTTTTCTATTCCAAAAGCTAAAGAAAACCTGTGCTTCCCATATTTGTGTTTTTTTTTTTTTTCTTTTAGAATTGGACTTATTTCATTTTCCAAAGAAAAGAAATGTGTTGAGAAAGTAAATGTCTTAGAGAAGTTGAAGCTGGCAGCTCAAAGCTGTCTATTTGTCACTAGCTGCAGTATACAGCTGTAGAGCTCCAGAATCTCACACACTGCCAAGGGAACAGCAACTAATTTCAGTGCCAGGGCTGGGAGGCAAGGAGTTGGCAAGGATACACTTCTCCTTCTCCTGTACAAATGGATATACAGGAAAGTGGGGATAGCTACGGCTAAGTCTGAGAAGGAGGAGGAGGGAAGGCCATTCAAAGCACAGAGGGCCAAAGCTCCTAAGGAAAGGCTGACATTAGGAGCAGAAGAGTTTGTTGATGACAATCTTTAGCTGCTGGCTCCTGTCAGATTTAACCACATCATTTACAGTACCAACCTGAAGTATGCTGTCTGCATCACTGCATAACCTCCTTTCCAGTCTGACAGAAAAAGCACACCTTCATTCAGCCTCTTTTTAAGAGGGTAAGCTAGGACAAAAGGTAGAAAATGGAATTTATCTAACTCATGGTGTGATTTTCCTGAAAAAAGGCACTAAAAAGGTTACATTTTAAAATATAATAAAATTTTTAATAATGAAATATAAAAGAAATAGAAAATATAACCAGATATGTGTTAGATGTGTAACAAACAATGAAGCACCAAAAGTATACTAAGTGCACTTCTGTAAATTCTACAGTAGTTAAAGAACACAAGGTAACTAAATTATATTGAGAGGCAGATGGATTAAAATAAAGAGGTGTTTATATTTTTCAAGATGCATAGTCAGCTTGTGAAATTGACAGCAATACAATAATTGAAGAATAACTTCAAAAAAATTTAAGATTAAAATCAAGTGGATAACAAATATACTTGCATTACATTTCCTCTCTTTTTCATTCATTCTTTCCTAATGCTTTCTGAAATAACCCTTTACTAAATCCATGACTATAGAAGAAAATATGGAAAACTACATTTCTGAAAATGGCTGAGGGTGATGACTGTCAGAGTATTGCATGATGTAGAGAAAAAGAAAGAAAGTGAAAGTCATTTAACACAGTTGTCCAGAGCTGTAAACTCTGGGGAAAGAGTTGTGACATGATTCTCTCCTCACAACAATAATACTTTGAATTCACATTGCTTCATAAATGAAAATAGACTGAACTACATTTCCTTTTTTAAACTACTTTTTAAAATTAGTGAATTACTTATTAAATGTATTAAATTAATACATTTCATGGATTGAATGTATTAAATGAGAATTACCACTCTTACACAAAATCTTAAAAAAGATAAACAGGAAAATACATCATCCTTTCAACATACAGGTGGAACTTTTTTATGAAATATGGTGGTTAAGCCCACATAAAATCCCTCTGAGGAATGACTTAAGCTAATTCATGTATCACAGCTCCACATTTTGCATTATTTCAAAACCTGAAAGGTGGAAAAAAAAATGTCATCTTCACATTTCTTGATGATGCATCCTGTCAGATCTCAGGGCTTTGTGAGGATTAGTACTGCCATCATAATGAAAATGAAAATCAAACTAAAAGTTTAGTTCTGTATGTCCTTATGCTGTACACTGAACCATCAGTTTGGGGGATTTAAAACATCACACAAAAAATTAATTTCAAACATTTTTCATCATTGTCATCAGGACCCCTGTTTAGAACAGGGTGCCTCTCTAGAGCAGCACTGGAAACACCCGAGTGACAGAGACTCCTTGTAAATGGAAAAAAATCATTAACTTTCTACCGTTCCTCTCTATCTGCAAAGTGTGCGGATTCACTGACTGGTCTCCCCATCTTCCTTTCTTCAGCAGTTTAGAAGCATTAGCTGAGTGTTCCTTGCAGTAATACAGGATGATGACAGCTTCCCAGTACACCATTACACCTTGTTGGTAAAGCAAGATCTCTTTTCTTCAGTGTGCTCTAAGAACAGAGTATCTTAGTATGGGACAGAATACTTCAGCATAAGGTCATTTCTGCATTCTTCTCTTTGTTCTTGTTAATAGAATGCTTTGATTGAATTTCCAAACCCCAAAACAGAGGAAGTTCCAGAATTAAGGTTGGCTTTTACAGCACAGGTGCTGTGGTTGGGTATTTCCTGAACATCTGTTTTACCAACCTTTTTAATTTCTCAGTATAATCTGAAAATACTATTTATAGTGTGCGCACTAGAAGAGAAAGTCCAAACCACAGCTTTAGGCCTGGACACATTCTCTGGCCCCAGGGTAAGTGGCAGAGGATGGTTTGCATCCACAGAGCAAAACTCTCTTCCTTCCTCAGAAACGGCCTGCTTGAAACAGGTCTTGGCTTGTACTCTTCCTCTGAGCTCAGGCCTGGAGATCACAACGATGGCTGGACTGAACTCATGCCAAAATGAGTGCTGAAAGTTAAGCTGCAGAGACCATTGCATGCCAGTACTTGAGCTCAGGCTTGGTCTCTGTTTCATTTATTAGTGTACATATTGTCAGTAGGCTGAGGAGGAGGATCAAAAAGCAGTAGGGAAAGGAAAAAGCTATTTACAGTAAAGCACAACTTCAGCCCAAGAACAAACAGGTATAAATTAACAATGAATATATTAGGCTTCAAATTAAAAGATGGTTTCCAACTATGAGGTGAGTCAAATTCTAAAGCAACATTCCCATAGAAGAGCAAGAGCAGGAAGGTTAACTCATTTTATGCTGGTAATGGATAAGCCTTCAAATCAAGGACTGAATGATGCAGTTCTTCTTCATTGCATGAATCTCAGCCTAGGATGCCCTTCTACTCCTATCTATGTTTTAATCCTTGCTACAGTCCTAACACAATCAAACTTTATAAAATAAAGAGAAAAAGGATGACATAATATGGCTGTGAAGTCATTGTACCTGATACTGTACCTCTCCCTTCCTTCAGACTAAATACATTTTATGAAAAACAAGATGTCAATTTTTAGTTGAAGAGGAAAGTCTCAGTTTCCCTGTAAACAGTGAATATTTATATCCAATACGACTTCCACAGCATTTTGTTTCCAAATGAACTCATTTTATTGTGAAACTTTCTAGGGTTGTAATTACTGTGACTAGGATGACACAGACTAATGCAAATCAAGAGATGTAGGCAACAAATCTAGGAATAGAGATATTTATTTCTCACACATTTATCACTTCCAAATTACTGGAATCAAAATGTGAATATAACAAGGAGCTACTTAATTATGGTATAAACTGTTGTTTTCTTTGGGAAAAGAATTGTACAAGCAAAGTAACACTTTTTTTTTGAGCTCGTATAGCCATAATTAATGCATAATGAATGAATAATTAATGCAGTGGTTTTCCTGTCCTGTAATAAGCATGTAGTTGCACTGTAGTTGTTCAAGGGGATGTATCAGCTTGAACCTGCCTACCTCCAATGTTGCCTGGTTTGGTGATTGTAGTGCATAATTATCTTCTTTTTCTCCTGAGTTGGAAAATGAGTAAAATGTCAGGAAAGTGAAAAATTATGTGAATGTTGGGGAAATAATGATTATTTAATACAGTAACAATAAGTCCTTGCAATTGCTGTAGGCAGTGTGTTTTACATTCTCCCTGTATATGCTCCTTGGAAGCATGAGCTGTAGTCATATTAACTACAGCACTCTGAAGGAGTTGCTGTCTGTAGAATACAATAACTGCTCTTTTTTTCATTCAATATCTCTGGGGATACCCCACAGCAGATGGCTGGTAAACTTCAGCAAGAGAATATTCTTCAGAGTTAGAGCTGATAACTGCATCTACTGATCAGAGATTTGAGCACTGGTCTCCAACACTCCAACTAAACCCAACACAAAAAACTCTGCAAGGAAGAGCAAATCGTCCTTGTGGGCTTCCATCATTTCAGAAAAAAGAAAAGATGTGTCAGTTGTACTCTGGTAAACTGAGCTACGCTGAACACTGTTGAATATAACCACTAGCAACTACCACAGCATGGTGTACACAGCCCCATGGCTTGGAAAACAGCTGATCTGTCCATCCCCACGTATACTCCAGTCTCTTTTTGAATGCCAAACAACATTTATCCCTGCAACCTCCCCCTCCACAGAAGGAAAGAGAAGCATGCCATCAGAGTCTTTCTGATTTTTCAGGAGCACACACATAAGTAATTCTTCAAAAGAAAACAGTGTTTTGTAGTGCAATCCCAGATTCAGACCCCTTTTGGCACACGTGTGAAGAAAACTTTGAGAGTTAAGCCAAAAAAATCTTTGAAATGCTGTTGTTCTCTGATCTTCTTGGAACTTTAGTGGCTGCAATTTTACAAGAGTTTCAAGGAGCTTCACATTTCTGCTAATGTCTGTGAACAACGTGAGGGTCATCAGAAGCCAAAAGGGGATTGCCAAGGATCACAAAACTTCAGCAGCATCAGCTTTCCCCAGGTTTTGTTCTCCAAGTACTATTTTTTTTCCTAGCTGAGAATTCACCCATACCAGTGACACCTTCAGTATGCTAAAACTGTAGCATACTGAAAGAATAGTAGAAATAAGATTTCCTGCAAGTCAGCTAATGGTCACTTTTTAGCATCTAAAACTATAATTTTATATATTTAACTATATTCATATATTTTTAACTATATTTTAGCATTTACCTGCTTGTCTCCATATCTGCTTCTAGGCAAATAAATCTCACACACAATCATGTAACTCCAGCCTCCTTCACTGGCACTTCCTGAACAGCTTTCTAATAGTTTGAAGCTCCCTGGCTCCACTCCTATGATTGTACTGCTTGCTTCTTCTTCTTCCATTTAGATGGACTTTGGAGAAGCATCATAATGAGATACTGAGCTACTCATTTTGTCATTGCAATAAATAATTGAATTTCAATCCAATTTTTTTTTCCGTTGAAGATATCTCTGTTCATCCAGAATATTGCATTTTCCCACAGGTGGTGTTAAGATCTGATTAGTGAGAGATGCCCTTGCCTGAATTAAGGTACAAACGAGAACATATGTCAAAGTCATTAACACAGATTTTATTTATCAATGAATGTAAATTAGAGAGATAGAAAGAAATAGAAAAGAGGCATGGGGTAGTAAGAGGGAGAGACAGTTCAAGCAGAAGATGGTCACCACCCATGGATCCAGCAAGTGTTTCTGTTTGTTCTTCTTTACTCCGGGCTTCTCAGTGGAGGGGGTTCTGAGGTGATTCAAAACTTCACTATTTATGTTTTAATAAGCAAAGGAATTAATACTCATTGGCCACAGAGTTGTCTTATTCTATTGGTTAAATTATTCCCTCACTTCTAAATTTGCTTAGTTCCATGCTCAGTCTTTTTTCTGAGTCAGTGGGCTTCTTGGGTCATGGGTTGTGAGTCAGTGATTGCTATCTCCCCCTGCCAAAATTAACTTTTACCAGTCTGAGCTGATTTCAGCACAGCTGCTGAGTTGGTTTTCCTTGTGGTCTGTAAGTTCCGCATTCTTTAAGTCCATTATCAGTGATAGATTCTTCTCCCCCAGCCTGTTAACCTCGCCCTAGGTCTGAGATAAAACCATCTTTTCCTTATCTCAAGTTTCCTGTGGTGGCTTAATTTACAGTCTAAATTCCAAGCATCCATGGAGGCATATTCAGGGGGGCTTCAGTGGTTGTTGGTGGTCACAGATGCCATCTCTCCCATAACTTGGGGTGATCTTTGTTTGGCTGGTGATATGTGTGTGAGCAGCTGTCTCTTTACACAGTTTGCCACATTGGGAATTTTTGTCTGGATGTGTTAACCAGGATCTCGCCTCCACCAGGCCTGGAGTTAGTGCCATCCTCTTGCATTCTGTGCTTATCTCATGACAAAGTCCTTCTGTGGCCCTAACAGTGTTGGAGACAGGCAACTGTGCTCTTTAAGTCCTTACAGCTGGTCTGCCAAATGAACTATGATTTTACCATATAATAACTTCATTATCCCTAAAATCTGAGTCTGTACTAATATATTTTGAATAATCAGTTCCGTGGAAACTGCTTCTCGCAGATCAATTTTTAGAGGCAGGTCATGGGAATGGGAAAATACACCTGAATCCTGTGCTCTTATGGTGCTCAATGAAATAAAAAGTGGCTCTGTAGTGGTGTGCATGTCCCCATGGACTAAGTATTGATTGAGTCATTCCTTTACTCACTGACTTACTGATATTGAATAACTGCGGAAGTTCCCCCTGTCATTTGCATACAGCGCAAGAGATGTATGATGCTTAGAAGAAACTAACAGTCCCTTTGGTAACTGTTGAGCATAAGGCTCAATTAAAAATTCAAAATATGTACTTTGATAGACTATTAAATATTGGTTGTGGTTGTTTCTGGAATCTGTTTCTGGAATTTCTGTGGTTGATTCTGAAATCAGAATGCACAAGTTCACAGAGTAACACCTAGAACATTTTGTGGTATCAAAGATAAGGACCTCTTAAGGAGATAGTATCCCAATGTACTTCCTCAATGTCAAAATAATTAATGTAATTTTCTGTAAATCTTGCAAGCTTGCAAGGTTTGTCTTTTCTCTAGAAAGTCATTCCTCTACAATCATGTACTTCTGTAAATTAAACCTAAAGAAGTTTGAGGCCATCTTTTGAGTTTCTTGGCTCTACATACCTCAATTTTAAATATATTTTTTTCAATTCTACATGTCTAAAGTAAGTTAAAAAGGACTGGTGAGAGGGGATTTAACTGAGCTGATGCTACAGGCCAGGTCTCTGTGCCAGCAAAGCCCCTCATGCTCAGCCTGTAACCGATTAGACAGGATTAGTGTGCTATCTTTCTAATACGGACACACTGGTGTTTGCCCTCACAGCTTAAATGGTTTCATAGGAGAAATTTTTTTCAATCTTCCAAGCTGACACAGAACACTTTTTAATGCAGCAATCTCAGTGGCTGAGGCTCAATGTGATCCTGCATATTCCCAAATTCCAGGTGTTGCAGGCAGCAGCCAAGCTATCAACAGACTGAGCACAGACATTCTTCGCACAGCTGAAGCTGTGGAAAGCACAGCAGACATTCCATAAAATTCCAGAATAAAAAAAAAAAAAACATTTAAGAACCATTTAACTGCTATTTCTCAGCTAGTAAAGGTGGTGAGGCTTTTCCATTCATGTTAGACTGGAAAGGCTTAATTTTCTGTTGCTGGTATTTCCATAGAGGCTGAACAGTATTCCTGGTGAGGACAATCCTGCTGAATGGGTGGAACTAAATCCTGTGAAGAGATGGGATAACTAACACTGTTTTCCATATCTTCCCTGTGAAGGAACAGGTTTTCACAAAACTATGACAGGACCTGTGTTCACTCCCAAGCATTCAGGAATGCAAATAAGGTAAACCATAGAAGACTGAATGTGATTTTCAGTTGTGCTTTTGAAAGCTACCAGTCAATGCACTAACAGACCATGGCTAATCAGTTCTCACCTGGCAAATCAAAAATTGGTACTATGTTGGAAATGGGCAAGACTAATAAAAACACATTTTCTTATGGGACACAGATGTAAGATATTAATAAGTTTAAACTACTAAATTCTGAATTTCATAGAAAAGTCTTCCCAAACCAAAGTGAAGACACTGTCAGCAGTAACACACTTGAAAATTGCCAACTCAAAAGGAAGAGATGAAAAGAGATGAAACTCCACTATAGTTGGGTGTTAAACACAAGGGCAAGTTCAAGAAGTGAGACTGGGGATGGAGAGAAAAGTTGCATGATGCCAGGGTGGTAAAGAGACTTAATTATGCCTAAGAGTGTTATTCTCACTGCACAGCTACCAGTAAGGTAACTGAAAACAGGCTGTCCACTAAAGTTTTCCTGTCATGACTAATGGTGCACTGTGATAGAGATCAACACAAAGAAAGACCAGAAGTGTTTTCCATAAGATAGGTAACTGCTGTGACAGACTGCTCTTTCACACTTTCCAGGCCTTCTCCCCAGGAGACTAAACTGGTCATCTGTTCTAAGGAGGAAATATGCCATAACATTTTAATTTCCTGGCCCTATTTGCTAATAGTGCAGACAGTGAAAGCAGCTCTAGTTGATCACTGCTAGATGATAAACAGTTCCTTTCAGTGAACGAGGTCCTTGATTTCTTTTGATGTTACAGGCTTCCTCCCTTTCACTGCTTGTCTCTTACTTTAGAGGAAGACACTATTACTATATGCATATAAAAGTCTGACAAATTCAGCTCAGTAATAATCATGAAATGCAAAAAAAGACCCCAAAAAACCAAAGAGGAAACAAAAAAATCCATCAATAGTGTCATGCTGTAAAAAGAAAATTATTAACCCATTTTCCTGGATTGGATGCAGAAGTAAAACGATACTATATGTTTATCTGCAAAATTATATTAGATGTTTATCTGATGAAGTCCAAATATATAGCAAAGTTCAAGATGAGTTCAAAACCTTTCTGTACCTGAACAGCTCACCTTTACTTTGGCAGAAATCTAATCTTTTAAAAAGTTATCATTAATTCCAGATGAAAATTAAACAGACTTTTCTAATGAAATCTCTTACTGTACACTCTGAGCATGCCTAATCTCCTTTAGGAAATGACCATTGACTTGGGTAGATTATTTTTTCTTCGTTTTAATGTTCTTTAAATTTTCACCAAGGGTGGTTGTTTCAGGAGATACTAATTCCACAAAATGCTCTACATTACATTTAATTCGCACCCAAAATTTAATCCATATTAACCTTGGGAGCTGCCTTCTCTAAGGAGGACTCAGATTCTGTGGCTGCTGTGCGATGAATTGGCCAGAAGTCTCCAAGCAGTAAGTCGTCGTTTTTCCACACCCAGCACTAATGCATTATTTACACGGGATGCAAAGTGTAATAGCATATGAAAAGACTCGCAGGATCACCTTTGCAGAAGCGTTAGGAGGCACTGCTCAACAATTTTTCTGTGTCTGGAGCAGGTAAAAGCAGTTTCTAAGCTCCAGCTGAAATGCTTATCCCAGCGTTTAACTCGCGTTCACCGAGTATGGGAAAGCAGCACAGGAACGGCAAAGGCAAACCGGGGCGGCCACCGAGGCCGTGCAGCGGCTGCCGGGCCGGGAACCCCGGGCACGGCCCGCCGGGAGCCCCGCCAGCCCCCGAGCCCGCCGCCCTCCCCGCCGAGGCCACGGCTTCAGCCGGGGGCACCCCCTGTCACCGGCGTGTGTGGGGGGACCCAGCCCGAGGGCCCGGCCCGGCGCCCGCAGCCCGGCTGACCTCGAATGCCGCGACCCCTGTGCGCGGCTCCCTGCGCGCTGCCCGACCCCGGTGCGCGGCTCCCTGCGCGCTGCCCGACCCCTGTGCGCGGCTCCCTGCGCGCTGCCCGACCCCTGTGCGCGGCTCCCTGCGCGCTGCCCGACCCCTGTGCGCGGCTCCCTGCCCGACCCCGGTGCGCGGCTCCCTGCGCGCTGCCAGAGACCCCCTCCCGCCCCGCTCCCCGCGGTCCGCTCCCATCGCCTGTCCCGGGCACCGCCAGGGCCGAGGGCCGGGCACCGGGCGGGAGGAGCCCCCCGCCCCCCGGGCCGGTGCCGGCGCCCCCCGCTCCGCACGCCCCCCCCCTCCCGCATCCCCGCCCGCGGCCCCGTCCCCGCCGGGCTGGCCGGGGGCAGGCTCGGCTCGTCCCTGCCTCCAACTTCCCCCAAGTTAACTCGGGCTTCCCCCGCCCCGCAGGGTCTGCCCGGGCTCCCGGTCCTCGGGGAGGGCGGGAGGGAGGGGAAAGGCGTGTCCTGCCTGGGCTGCCGCCGCCGCCGCCGTTGGAGGGAGATCGGAGATATAAAAGCCCTGGCCGGGGGCCGCGGGGGCTGCAGTGAGCGCGGACGCTCGGGCGGGGAGGGGGCGCGGCGGGAGCGGCGGCGGGACGGGCGGAGGCAGCGCGGGGCTCGCCGTGGGCAACCCCAATGCGTGGACTATCGGCTGCTGCATTATGCTGGAGCTACAGTTCCGCTGAAGGGAGTTTGCACACGGCCGGCTGGGCTGGACTGCAGCGCTGCCGTTCCTTATGAAGAAGGCACAAGTGAGTGCGGCGGGGCGGCGGCGGGGGCACCACCTGCCCGCGGGAGCGGGGCCGGGGCGGGGGCCGGGCAGCCCGGGCGGGCAGTGCCATCCAGGGGGCGGCGGCTCGGGGCTGTCCGGGCCCTGGGGGGCACCGCCGGGGATGGGAGCCGCTCCCGCCGGGGAACGGGCTCGCGGGAGCGGGGCCAGGGGGAGGATGAGATTGTACAGCCCGGTCGTGCCCCCGGCGTTCCGCAGCCCGTGGAAAAGTTGCAGCAAGCGGCCGGACCGGCTGCCGAGCCTTGGGAGATCTCGGAAGGCACTGGGAAAAAATTGCCGTAGCAAATCGGTTGTCTGTGTTACCCGTACGAGTGCGGGAACATGAAATAATCGGGGCAGCGGCGCGGTGGCCGCGGTTCTCGGGGTCCCCGCACGCCGCTCCAGCGTGCGGCGCCGGGCGGGCGCTGGGGGAATCCCGGCATTTCGCCCTCCCCAGTCCCGCCGGGAAGTGCCGCTCTGGTGGTCCCTGCCATTATTCCTGCAGGTTCTGTCGAGATTGCAGTCACTGTGCTGGGCGTTTTTTAGAAGGAAGCAAGGGACCGACATGAGTGGGAAATTGTAACAAGAAGAGGCTCAAGGAAGCTCTAAGACAGGAGAAAGTTTAAGGCTGGGCTTCGCAAGGTGCCGATCCCTCTATCCTGGCAGACCCAGCGAGGGCCAGGACTGCTCTGGGAGGGAGCAATGCAGGGACGGGCACACGCTGCCTCTGCGCTGGGGGCTTTTCCCTCCTCCTGCATTTCTGGGTTAGAAGCGAGATACTTTTTGCCTTCGGCTGTGTCTTGGCGATTGCGGGGTCATCTACACACCAGTGAAGACACTTCAGAATACAGTCACTGGAAAAGACATAAAACATATTTAAAAAAATTAAAAGACCTTACTGAAGTATTTTGGGCAATATTAAATAATATTTCAAGAGATGAGAGGAATTAGAAATACTTACTTTCTGAAATATTTAAATTTCACCTGGCCAAAGCACTGGAGAATATACCCATGTTTAAGAACTTAAAACTTGGAGACTTAGTTTTTAGTGATGCTGAAGTGGGGTTTTATCTTACATTATCAGCTCTGGACTTTAGCAATGTATATCCATTGCTGTTATTCACTTTAGATTTCTATAGATGCCTTGAACAAAGATGTTTCAGACCCTGTATACATAATTATTTAGATGCACTGAATAGATTATTAATTGTGAAGGGTCTCTTAAAGTCTGAGAGCTGTGTTTATGTGTTTACGAATGAGGATTTATGAGTGGAAGCAGTCAAGCATTTCATTACATTTGAACTGTAAACTTATAAAAGTCAACAGATTATTTTCACAAATTCAGAGCAAAGCAGGAACAACCCCTCTCTCCCAGTAAACTGGGAAAGACAGGCAGTCTTGGCATTCAAGACCATATGGCTTGACTCAGGGGCTCACAAGCTGTAGCCTGTGGAACAGCTTCTTGTCATGGTGGTGAAGCATCTGTCAGCCTTCAAGCAGTTATGCTTCCTGCTTTTTGGAGGCACTGACAGACTCCTAGTTCTCCAAAGGGTTGTTTCCTATATTTTAAGGAGTAGCAAACAAATGTGATACCAAACCATTAATCATTCCAAGGGGATTAGAGCAGGAGATACTTCAAGAAGACTTGCCATTAGAACCATGAAGACTCTGTGCAAAGAGAGAGAGCAACTAAAGTGGGCACAAGAAAGAAGAATT
This sequence comes from Zosterops lateralis, assembly GCF_965231275.1. Taxonomy (NCBI): domain Eukaryota; kingdom Metazoa; phylum Chordata; class Aves; order Passeriformes; family Zosteropidae; genus Zosterops; species Zosterops lateralis. The sequence goes on from NC_139765.1 coordinate 31,621,252, forward strand.
AAGCACATGGGGGCACTCGACACATTAAAGTAAATCTTAATCTATATGCTCTCCTCTGGCTACTTTTGTCATTGTCTAGACTGGTAACTGTCATAGTGAAAAGAACAACATTGGAAAACCAGGGAAGAAGTTAATATTTCTTACAATAAAATATTATGCAATAGACATAGTGCAGAAAGCAAGAACCATACACTCACTGAGCCTTGCAAACACTTGGTAATGCCTGGATATTGTTTAACATAAATCAGGGATTTTGATCTTTGAGGTAATGTTGCATAGTGATAATATATAGCTGGTGCAGCTGAAGGAGTAGCTGAGTCATACGTCAGTACAACGAAAGTGCTGAAAGAAAAGTCGTGCTGAGCACCAGATTCAACGTGAGCAAGTTGGTCCGTTTATTTAAATCAGTCTTAACCTGAGAAACCACAGGAGCTGGAAAAGCACATTCCCCAGCAGTCTCAGTCCTAGAAGTGATGTTTATGAAACTCTGTGGTTTGATGGATATATAACCCCCCTGTTTTAAACATACCAACACCTGGATTTTTCTTTTTAAGTCATGATTTCTTTAAAGAAGTGATTAAGCATTTAGGGTTCAGTCCCACAAATCCTTTTTCAATGGGGCTATTTCCATGAATTAATCTTATTGAGGGATTACTTGGATGAGAGGATTTGTAGGCTTATATACTTAGTAATTAAAACTATTATCAGAAGTGAGTTTATGCCCTTTTGCAGGCTAATATGACAACATATAAAATGTCACTGATGCCTGGACAGCCTTTTACGATTTGGATAAAACAGAGTGAGTGATGTCAGTGTGATATGATCTTGCAAAAACATGTACCAGTTTTCTGATTTGCTTGTTCTTTGTGTGATTTGAAGACAACCTAAATAGGATTAAGTTACTAAGAAATATGTTGCAAAGAGGGGTCATCTGTGGGGTAGCACTGAAGGCTGATAAGGTATCACAGATACATAGTTCAGGCACTTGATCTCCTGTGGTGAGTTAGATGCACATCCTCTTAGAAACCACAGCATTAAAAGTGTTAGGATTCAGCACAGCTTTCTACCTCTATGCATTATTGTTGGAGGTTAAATGACCATCTTAGGTCCTGTCTGTATGTTTGTGCCATAAAGTGGAAACCTCTGTAGAAATTATTGTAGACCAGTACCTGGAAAAAGAACTAGTACTCGAATTGGCACTTCTAGTCTCATATCAGCAGGCCAAATCAGAAATGCAAATCAGATACCTGACACCTTGGTGTGAGCTTGCTTTTAAGGGAAATAGTAACTTCTGGTCGTCAGTCTTTCTTGCTCATTCTGCAAAAAAATGAACACTAGGCACTGGAAGACATTTGGAGCTCATGGCAGGTATAGATCTGCTGCTCATTAAATAGAAAAAGAGAATTTGCTAGAGCCAGAAAGATGCTGTGCTATTCATATGAAGCAATGGACTAAGGTCTCCTTTGTTCCCCTGGTTTTGACTCTGTTCAGGGGAAGCCAGTTTGCAAGTACTGCAGCTGGAAAGAACGTCCTGGCATAAAGAGTCGTATGGAGAATAAACAGGAGATGGTCTGAAAGATTCAGGGGTGGGGGAGCATTTTGTAAGGCATGTTTAGTGATCTATTTATTTATTTATTTTCTTCACCTGCTTTTATTGTTCTCCTGCAAGTTTTTATCTCTGCGAACTATTTGGCACTTGGCTTTATCTTTTAAAGTGAAGCCAGTAACCCAGTCTTCTCCTGACCCGGTTCTGCCATTGCACTGAAATCTAGTTTTTCCCTTTATGCACTGCATATCAGTCCGTCAGGTACAGTTCTGCAAGCTGACAGTGCCATTCTCCAAGTTTTGCTCCGTGATTTAATGGCATGCTGGCTCATGTAATCACCATATTGTATGAAAGTTAAGAGTTGGCAAGATGCAGCCCTTGGCTTCAGATGGGCAATGCTCAGTATGCAGTATGTAAACACAACACCCATTTATTAGAAGCAAAGGAAGGAAAAATCTCCCTACGCAATTCCATTTGAGTGTTGTGGGAGCTGACATGAAAATGAAAGTGCTTGTTCTCACCTTGGTCTTCGGTGTGCCAAACCTGAGATTAGTCAGCCTTTTAAACACGCTATAAAACCGCTTGTTTTTTGTTGGTTGTGTTTTTCGCTATGTGTTTGAGGGAAAAAGGAGATGGGTGAATGTAAGGTGAGTGGAAAGGAGTAGTGCTTCTCTTTTATTTTGTTGTTCGGCCCATATTTGTATTGCCTACCCAGTCATATGTAAACCTGGAAAACTGACTTTTCATAAATATTACTGATGCTGAAATATAACTGGCTGCAGGGAACACATGAAATAGATTTCTTTGCTGGATGGTTTTACTTATTGACAAATGTAAACAGTATCAGACATCTATTAGTATGTGAATGAAAACATGAGAAAACAAAAATGGTGTTAAGTATTTTATTTTATTAAAGCTGGTAGCATGTGTAATATCAAAGATCATTGATAGTACGATAATGAAGACATTAATTCTACTGTATGTCTGAATAAAAGCCTGTTTAGGAGTTTAGATTAATGAACACTTTGGATAATATTAGTATAGGAAATAATTGACATCGAATTTCCTACACTTATCTAATAATCACTGGGTGAATGATTGGTTGCTGTTTCTGTTTAAACCATGTTTAAATTATACCAGGTAGATGGATACAGTAATGTTTTTAAATCTCATTAGGAATTTTCTGCTCTATATGTATTTTGCCATTATTGTTGCTGTGTGGAGCAGACCTAAGTTTGGGTGCAAGGTGAAAATAGCATCAGGTCTAAGATATCAGTGCAGGTATTGCCAGAAGAAGTCCCTTATGGTTCCTACTGCTTTGCAGCCATACTATGGAACACACTGTTTTGTAAAGTGGAGAGGTCAATCCTTAGCTTTGAGCTATTTCATCACCACTTGAAGCAACAGTTAAAATTGGGACCGTGTGGTGCAGGCATGGGGGACTGAGTGCAGACTCATCTGTTGCAGGGCCATTAGCTGACTGCTGCTTCACAGTGGTCAGTGGTTCTGGAAGGATCTCTCAAACAGGTCTTCTGAAGGGTCACCTTTCACTTACCACCCAGCCCTAAACTTTCATTGCTGCTGAAGAACACTTGTAAGCATTCAGGGGCTGCAGCATTTGGTTATTTTTCTTTTTCTTCACTTTTGCTGCAAAATCTATGCAATAGAGAAGATCAAGTTCAGGACCCTCAAGATCATATTTAGCCCAAGCCACAAGAGCTGCACTTTCTCCCTGTGATTTGACACCTGTATTTGTTAATGTTCCAGTGAAGAATTTCTAGGAGTCCAGCTGGGTATCTCAGTCCTCTTCTACCTTTACTGACTTCTCACTGGTTTTGGGCAGCAGAGCTGGAAGCTGGGGGCAGTGTTGTGTCCTGGCAGCCTTGGAGCTGGCCCAGGCAGTGGGCTACACTCTTCAGCTTAGACTGATGCTCTGCAAAGTCTGCAGGTTTAGTGTGGGCTGTCACAAAAGGATGCATGTATGGTCTACAGCATCATCTCTGGGTTTGTGAACAACCTTGATTCAATCCAGACTGAAAAACTAATCTAGAAAAATTTACATGAGCATACACACTGGAGAGAGACATGTTCACGTATTTTCTTGGGCAGCATCCTAAGTCTCTGGGAAGGTTCTGACTATCTGGTTTATCTTGTTGAAGCTGTTCTGTTGAAGGTTTATTTGTTCAATCTGGAGGGTGGCTTACGCAGGAGCTAAGAATGTGGGGGAGACTGTATTTCAGACCACAAATCCTAATTCACAGATTGTGCATTGTGCCACCCTCTGAACCTCCATTCAAAAAAATTTAAGCAATTTCAAGTCAGAGTCTGGAAATATCAATCTGTCTGTCATATCTGTTCTTGTAATTTGGCCAATCCCATGTGACTGAACATGGCTTCAATCACCTTAACTGTTTTAGTGACAATAAACTCTTATCCAATGTCTTATTTAGCAGGTCTGCCTTTCATTTGTTTTGCTACCATAAGCTCCAGGGACATCAGTTCACTGCCAGTTAAGGCCAAGGATAAATTTAGTCCAATTAGCTCTGTCATCTCTTCTTTAGATATACCTTGAGAAGTTTTCAGAAGACCCCTAAATACAGCTATAGAGATATGTAAAGTGTATGCGGTGTATTTATTGTGGGCCTAGATTCTGCATTTGCTATTGCTGGAATATCTGTAGTTGATGTAGTCAGGATGACTTGTACTGATAACCTTCCAGTGTCTTTCCTCCTAAGTGAATTACACTGTTTTGTAACTTTTCTCATTAGCTTGTGCTTGCTTCCTAGCAGCAGACCAAGGTATGTCTTCCTTTTATGTTTGCAGCATGATACATCATTGCTGGATGGATTCTTTGGTCTGTTTGGTAACACATGACCTCTAATTACTTTTGGAAAAAAAGTTATTCTGGCAGTATAAGTCAGACTGTAAAACTAAGTTGTGCATGTCCTGGCAATCTATCTCTGTTTAAAACACAAAATTAACTCTGTGCAAAGCATAGAGCAACTGCTTTTGTAAGAGTTGTTCCAGGACAAAAGAATGAACTTGAAAGAATGTGTATACAGCACATTCTGAAAATGTGGTATAATACACTGATATAAAAACTTCATTTAAAAGAAATTAATCTATTTAAACTTTATATTATATTGGGATGTAATACTGATGTAAAATAATATATCATGTATAATGTTGTAAAGTGCCTGTAAATGTGGAGGATTTAAAGTGTGTAGGAAAATGTCTTCCTCCATTTCATGTTGGTCCAAAACAATTCCTGTCTCTTTATGGGGATTTTATAATTGTATAAAGTGGGAGTATGATATCAAGGTGCTGGCTTTTGTGGTCTAACTGAAGTAAGACACTAAGGAGTCAGGCATGATACATTTAAATTAATAATATGGTGTATATATGCAAAATAATTCACTAAATGAGAAGAAGTGCTTAGAAATTTAGGGAGGCTGAAATTTAAACATGCTAATTGTCTATTGTAAAAATAGTCCTAAGTTCCAACCCTCTAATTTCCACCCTCCATTTGCTCATTATTAAGTGAACTCAGCAAAATTTGTCTTTTACATTAAATAACAAGCAGACAAAATTATGCATTATGTCTTTAAACTGATACAGATCTGAATGTCAGTTCTTCCTGAGATTTGTTTTTCTTTTACTACTTTGAAGCATGCAGGAATAGGAACATTAGTCAGCCAAATGAATTTATGAAGCTTGTATAACACTGCTTGGCACCGTCTTTCATTTGGATTGAAAACCGTGTACCTGAATAAACAGAGCTTTTTGGTGGTTATTTTAAAAAGGAGGGGAAAAATATATCTCCAGTATTCATAATTAGTGTCTATTTCAAGTTACTGTGGTTCGGTAATGTATGGATTGCATTTCTATTCTAACAGCCAGAACTACCAGTGCTGTATTTGACACCAGTTTAAATGATTCTGATGGGCATTGCTTTATTTTATAGGAAATGCCAACATGTCTTATAAACCATAAATTTAAATATTGTTACTGGAGGTGCTTTGATCTTCTGCATTATAATCCCTGGCTAAGAATGTGCCCTAGATTTGCCATGCACTCTCTAAAAATTCTGGCCATAATTGTCGTCTGTTCCAAACTGTTTAGATATATTTCTTCAGTGTTTGATCCATTAATAGTGTAACACTAGGCAGTGTTTCAGGCTACTGAAATCAGTGAAAATCTTGCTATTTTAAAAAATTCACTCCAATCTCAAGTCAGATGGTGTTCATAATACTCCATCCATTTTCTTCTGGATTTTTTTTACCTATCATCATAGCACAAGGCCACATCTGAAAATGACTGAAAGTTTCTCTCCTCTTCCCCTTAAGACAGAAAATTACCTTCATTTCTTTGTGCACCTTTCCTGGCTTCTGCTGTGTTTAAGTCAGTGTTTTCACCTCTGGCAACAGAACTTCTGCACTTCTAGTATCCACAGTACTGAAAGTGTGTCTGTCAGCATCTTCTTTGCTCCCATACAGCTTAAGCATCATCTCCAGTGTATGTTCTCTACATTTTTTATGGCATTTTTATTTCTCATTACTATTTGGGGTCCATTTCAAATATTAATCCTCTAAATAACATGTTGCCACTGTATTTTGTATCATCTGTAGAAACAAAGTGTCTCTTTGGACAGGATTACAATGAATCCTTTGTTCCATGAGATATGTTGGGTTTTTTGTTTTACAACACTTGTAATCTATTATTACCGTTAGGAAGAGCCCTCTGAAATACTGTTCTGCCATTTCTAGAAGTGACAATGCCTTTTTTTTCTCTCTAAAGTCATTAATTTTCTTAATATATTAAGAAAATTCTTGCTTTTCTTTATTTTTTTTTTAATTTTAATGGTCAGATACCTATTGAGACCAAAAGAAATCCTTTTAGAAGTAGTTATTATTGCTTTCCCCTGTATCTCTCAGTTTTGTTACCTAACCAAGTGAGAAATACCTGATTGGTGCTTTCATTTTACTTTTAAAAAGTTCTTTAAACAATTGAAGCGAAAATTTCTATCTTCTCATTTTCCTCAGTGCATTAAAATAAAAATCTCTTCTCACATGCAGGCTTTAGGGATCAGCTAAACATTTGCCAGTAATGGTCAGATTCTCTACAGTACTCTTGGTCATTTCCCACTGTAACAGAACGTTGTTGACATTTGCCAATGGCCTGAGACATATGTGAAGTTAATCTGCTTTTAGCCTACTAAAATCTGGTTTATTTCTATTGAAACAAGTCCATTGCATCCAAGAACATTATTTCAGTTACTGTTGAATTAGTACCTGTTCAAAGTGCTATTTGTCAAACAATTATGTTCTTTTTGGCTTGATTCAGTATGATGGAATTGTCTTCCTAACGTACATACTCCATGACTTATTTCAAAGTAAATGGCACAATTCCTATAAAACTGGGAAGATTTTTTTTTCCTGTAAAAATTGATGTGTCACTCAAGTAAACTTGCTAAAAAATTGTATCAATTATGAAAATGCATAACTAGTCTTACTGGAATTTTAGAGTGTAGACATTGAAAAGTATATGCTCTGAGGAGATTTACACTAATTTTCTCAACAATGGGTTATATTTTCTGTGATATTGATTATGGAAGCCAAATAAATTTCATAATGGGCCAGGCAAATTAATGTCTTTTCTTTAAAAAGAATGATCCTAGGAAGCATTTGAAAACTAGGTGTAAAAATAATCCAAGAAATCATATTATATTCTGTCAATATTTGTATGAGTTTTTCTATCAGCACATCTGTAACAAGGATGCTATTAAACATGTACCAGAATAATTTCACTACTGACAGCTGCCATTCTTTCTAATTCACATGGATACTTTTGACCAAATGTAAAGCTCTGTCTCACACTGCAGGCAATTTACAGTTCCATTTTTTAATGAGTAACCCCTGTGAAAGTTATCTGTAAAAGTAACATAAAATAGCTGTTTTTTCAAAGTGTTGTCTTCTGATGTATTGTTGCAGATGCTGTGAGAATACCTAATATTTCATATCAGTTATTTAACTAAATTCATAATGTGTTACTGGTGTAAGAGTTATGATTTATAGGCATCTGTGTCTAATAGGCATTTATATCTCTTCAAAATTGTACAGACTTAGGGAGCTTTTTTTCTCAGATTTTTTTTCTCCAGTTATGTGTGCATTTCTATAGTCATACCAAACTGTAAGCTGAATGACTTAAATTCTTTTTGGAATGTTTACCCCACAATTTCTATGTTTTTTTAAGGAAAGCCACAAGTGGAGCTTCAGGTTTAAGATTAGATATTTACTGTTCTCTCTAGTTGGTATAACAAACAAAAACATTGAGATATCATGTGAATGACATTCATATTAATTCTGTGGTCACAGTTCGGTGATGATGAAGTTAGCTGGGATTTATCCTGTGTCTCTTAAGCTGAGAGCACTTGCATGTTGGTATATATCAGACTAATGTGCCTGTTCTTCCTGGACACATAGGAGAATTGTGGGGAAACACTGGAGTGCCAGAAACACTTTGATGGAGTTTATAGTTGTTAGTCCATACAAATCCCAATCAAAAACAAAAACAAACAAAAAAACCGCCCACCAAAACCCCTCTAAACCCCTTCACAAACCACTAGGATATTAAGAATACAGTTTGTGAGAACAGATGTAAAGGGTAAGATATAAATTGTAACTCAGATTAATTTTGCAGTAAAGACAAGATGATTATAACTTCATAGAAATAGGTGAACATGATGTTTTTTAAGTTTTCTTATATATATAGTATCTCTTAACACATCAACTCTTAATTCTTGTTTTTATAATTAATTAATATTTCCAAAGCTGAAAATGTTTCTTACCAGCTTGCCTCTATTGTTACATTGCTAGCAGATCTTGCTGTATTTAATTTGCTTGGTAGGAGGCAGATGGGAACTCTGTATTAAAAAAGTTCAATGAAAGGAATAGAAAAGCCCAGTTCCTGTAAAAGAGGTGCATTCAATGCACTAAATATATTTGTGTTTCAAAATGGATGAATAAGGAGAAAGAATGGAAATTACTTATTTAGATTCTTAAAAAATAAAGACCTAAGAAAAAACCTGAGTAGCCCCATCGTTGTACCTCTCTTATCATAACAGTTTGAGGAAAAAAGATATTTAGGACAGAAAGCAAAGTGTAGAAACAAGTCATTAATTTGTAACATGGCAAAAACCTAAAAGGTTGTTCTTTAATTGTCAGTAACCTCATATAGTTCAATCTGGTAATGGGGTTCACAGATTCGATAACAACATGTGCTGGCTACATAAATTACTCAGGTTAATTGAAACTAAAAGAGATTCTGAGGAACTTTGTAAAGGTTTAGAGGAGATGGGAGAACAGATGGCATGATGGCAAGTGGAGTTTGTTGTGTTGAAGAGCAAGGGGGATGCATTTTGGAAGCAATATTTTGAACCAATTGTAACTGAATTAATAACGGCAGTTTCAATTACTTCTAAAAGCTACTTAAAAGCTCTTATTTATGTTCTTGTAGCAATGCTTCATCAGGAAAATGAATGAAAAATCCCTATATTGTGCCCATACTAGAACAATTTAGACAGCATATCGGGATGCAATGGAAGCAGAAAGAGAAATTTGAAAGGGGGCTGCTTTTATGATAGTGATTATCAGCCATCCTGAAAAGTGTTCTGGTTTTCCCATTGTAAAAAAGAGCATAACAGAAATAGGCATGTTAAAATAGGCAAAAGCATTATGAGGGAGCAATTTGCATATGAAGAGAGACTGAAAGTTGATCACAAGAAATTGCTGAATGATGTGCAGGAAGTAGTAGAGAGAACAATTGCTGGACATTACTGATCCTTTCTTGGTACAAGAATAAATAAGTATGTGATAGAAGAGGCTAAAATGGGCAATGCTGCCTTAACACAAAATTACCAGTCTGGAAAGGTTTTTGACGCTAGATATAATATAGCTTGAAATGCAGCTTGATATATATCAGAGTGTGCCCAAGAGGTCACATCCAGAAAGGGGTAGTCCTGGTCTTCTCATCCTTGCACATCTCATCTCCTCCTCTGCTCATTCCTCAGGGATCACTTTTTGTCTCTGAGCTGAATTGGCTAGTCACTGTCTTTGAATTTACTGGCTTGCTTAGGGGTCGGGTGAATGTCAGAGGGAGGGAAGCTGCAGAGAAGGAGCCCTTACTGAGCAGCAGGGAGCTCTTAGATGGCTTCAGACCATCTCATTAGCCTCGACTGAAGAAAAAGGGATTATACACTTAAGTAGGTAAAACACCATGGTTATTTTAGTTTACACTTTGTGCGTGAAATGTTTCGTATCTTCTAATTCATGCAATTCAGAAGAAATTTTCATGCAGGCAATATACTCTGTAAATCTGAATGATCGGTTTTCTTCAGTTTTCAGTGGGCACCAGACCAATCATGTACTGATCTGACACTTCTTATTTTCCAAATCTTCATTGCCTTAATTGTACAAGTCAGATTTGGCCTAATTATAAACTCAGTTTCATATACAACCATCTGCCAAAATTACCATCTGTAACAATTCAGCCTTTAGCTTAGAGGAAAGGAGAACACTTAAAGATATATTGTAGCTGCACTTCAATTACATGTGAAAGTAATGACAGCTGAGATGTTTATACTGAAAGATCATTCTTTTAGCATGTAACTATCAATGGTGAGAGTTCAAAATTTTATGTGAAGTTGCTTCACAGCTCTAGGCATTGAAAACCAGTGGAGTTTCCATGCAGCAATCCCCGAAAGATACTCTTGTACAGCACTTCAGTGTTAGCAGGAAAAAGCACTTAAAAGTGTGTTTGCTTTTAGATGTGCATAGGAATTAAAAATATGCTTGAGTTTCTGATGCAGTAATGCAGTTGCTGGATTTTTGTGTTAAAGGAAGCATTTTGATCAGTCCCATCCTATTTTTGCCATCTTAAACTTACATTTTCCTGGAAAAACCTTACACATGGGTTGAAAGTCTTAAAATGGCCATTCTGACAATTTGCTTTCTTTAAAAAAAACCCAAAAACATACATCTCAGGAAATTATTTCAGAAAGAATTTTTAAAATTAACAATGGCTTGATGCATTTTAACACCTCTTGAAAAAGGAATTGATGCTTGTTTCCTACTGTAAAAATTTGCAGTTAGAATAATAATAACAACTCAAGTACATTTGGCATATGAAAATGCTTTCGGTTTAGATCAAAAACCTGAAAAAAAAATAGTTCATTTTTTTCTTACTAATATACTAATGTAATTACTTTAAGACACGGCATAATGTGTTTGTAATTCCAGCTTGCTGAGGTAAATGGCTTATTGGCTGCCCAGTGCTTACGTTGTCTTGCAAGCATACTTAAATGTTTTGAAGATTAGTTTCTAATTTGATGTGGCTCTTACCTGATTTGTCTGCAGTCTCACAAGCTTCAAGGCACTTGAGAATAATCTCATCCTTTGGTCTATCACTTTGGATAAATATTCTTTTCACAAAAAAATATAGATCCATTCTTAATGTACTTATATTTTAATAACAGTATAAATGTAATGTATCCTTTTACAGATCATTACCTTAAAGCTAAATTGTTCACTTTGGTTTTGTATATGTATAGGAAGACATGCAATTCAAATTATGTAGGAAATGAAATGTTGTCTGACATATGAGAGAACTGAGTTGAAATCAGGATCTGGAAAACGTTTTGGCATTTTGGGGGCTTTTTTTCCCAGTTGAAAGTGTTTTAAACCTGATTTTGTCTTACTCTGTGTTATTTGAGAACAGCTGAAATAAACTTGCATGATTCTCACAAACATTTCTTGGAGCACTATTTGTATGTGCAGCTCAGCTTCTCAAGTAAACTGGTAAGAAGTGCATATTCAAGATCTAGTGAAACTTCAGAAATGTATAGTTTCAGGGGAGGTGGAAACCTAGAAGTGTTTTTGTGATCAGTTCATTGAAACTTTGTTTGGTTATTGACAAATATGGAATCATGTGCTCCAAGTTTTTGAATGGTAAGGTTAAACTTACACATTTCCCAGTGAAATACCTTGACAGATACTATGCTGGCTCATGGTCAGGTAAATACTGTACCAAGAAATGCTCTGTAGAAAGAACAGAATTTTCATTGTGACAAAGATGTTCAACATGTTGAAAGTCCTCAGGGGTTTTCTTATATCTCTTGATGAAAGAAGAGGAAAACTTAACACCAAGGACAGGAGATGCAGGTTTCATCTTTCACTTTTTGGTTTTTTTAGTATGCTGACTCTTAAGCAGCTTGCCTGCATGTGCTTTTAGTCTTTTCCCCTGACAAAGTATCTTACCAAAACCTTTGGCAATTTTTGTAAAAATTGACTATAGATAATTGTTAAAATGTTCACAGGGGCTGTTTATGGCACCAGAAGCTGACTTCATTGCCTAACAACATGTTTTGTTTGAAACAGACAGAACATGATGTGGAAAGGGTTATGTATTTTATTTAAATCTCAAACTAGCAAACAAGGCACTGTTTTGTTGAATTTTCCTTATTCATTCTCTTATGCCACGGTGTACAAGGTGCTTGTAAAGCATAGCATTCAATCTGTAAAGTCATGTTTCTAAATCATGAATGGCACACCATTAATACGTTATGTGGGATATAGTAAATTCTGTGATGAAAAATAGTGCAAAGGAGCAGAAATGCAAGCTTCACTATGGAAGACCATAACCTTGCCCCATTTCTGCAGCTGAGTTGTGTAATGGCACTCCCTCATGCTACAGGAGATCAGTGTGTTCACAATATTTTTCATCCTTGATACATGCCCCAAGGTAATCATGTAGGTTTAGAATAATGCTTATAAAAGAATCTTTTCAATTCTGAAAGAATGAATAGCAATTTTATTACTTATGTTTAAAATTTTAGGTGTCACTACTGATGATAGAAGGAAATCTAAAATATCTCTTATTTATTTCCCAAAAGATCCAAGATTTACTGCATCTGTAGAGCAGAATGACTTTCTTTCATCAGTGTTGTAGTTGGTGTTGAAAACTTTCCCCACAGGCCTGGCTAACTGTCTGATTGGTTTGTTCTTTTATTTTTTTTTAAATCTCTTTGTCTTGGTTTGAGCAGGGATAGAGTTAATTTTCTTCCTAATAGCTGGTATAGCATTGTGTTTTGGATTTAGTATGAGAATAATGTTGATGACATGCTGATGTTTTTAGTTGTTGCTAAGTAGAACTTGCCTAAGTCAAGGACTTCTCAACTTCTCATGCCCTGACAGTGAGAAGGCTGGAGGGGCACAAGAATCTGGGAGGGGACACAGCCAGGACAGGTGACCCAAACTGCCCAGAGGGATATTCCATAGCATATGGCATCATGATCACCATATAAACTGGGGGGAAAGGTGGCTGAGGGCCAATGCTGCTTGACAACTGGCAGGTCAGTAGGCGGTGAGCAATTGCATTGTGCATAACTAGTTTTGTATATGCTAATTATTTTGTTACTATTGTTACCCCTATTGTTTTCTTCTTTTATGTCCCCTTAAACAGTCTTTGTCTCAACCTATGAATTTTCTCACTTTTACTCTCCGATTCTCTCCCAGATCCCACTGTGGAGGAGGAGTGAATGAGCAGCTGTGTGGTTCTTAGTTGCCATCTGGGGTTAAACCACAATGCTCTTCAAAATACAAAATCACTTTCTTCACCAATATGTATGTTACATCATAATTTGAAAAGTTCTCAGCTGGGGTTTTTCGGGGATCAAAGTGAAAACTTTATTTCCTGTTTCAAACCTTTTTAAGTTGATGCAGGTGCTGCTGTCTGGAATATATCCAAAGAAGCCAGCTTTTGTGAAAAGTAAATTTGGAATACTTTTTATGCCAACAGTTACTTATCAATGGGAGAAACTGCTCTGACTAATGAGGAGGGATCCCATTTAAAGGTTGCGTGACTTAGTGTTGGTTTGCTTGTCTTCACTTCAGAAGCAAACACCTGGTTGGAGACTGCACCCATTATGACAGTTGTAACAATACTTAGTAAGAGTTAGGGCAAGCCTTTATTTACACTTTTTGGAGAGGAGAGTCCATGAAACTAAGGTACTGTAGAAAGCAAAGAAATAAAATTTGTAATCTGAGAAGAGGTAAGAGGGAAAATTCTGTTTATTTCCATGAGGTTTGGGGGGAGTTATGTTGCTGTTTTGTCATGAAGCAATGAAAGTCAAATGGACTTTTTAATTATGCATAGTGAAGACTTAAATAGTAGGGTTGATTTTCATAAGTACATAAAGACAACACATCAGAAAGACTGGAGTATAAGTACACAAGCAAAGAAGCAGCACTGCCATGAGAATGCATAGATATAAACCACTGTCACTTGCGCTGGACAGTACCAGATTTTAACCATCAGAACAGTGAAGATCTGGGATAATTTCCCAATATTCACTTCAGATCCTGTTTAGTTCTGATCACTTCGCTACAAAGAAGACACTAATGTGCTGGAGCATTTCCAGAGAAGGGCAGCAGAGTTGGTGAAGGGTCTAGAGCACAAGTCTTAAGAGAAACTTAAGTCTAAGGCTAAGGGAGATGGAGAGCTGTTTAGCCTGAAGAAAAGGAAGCTCAGGAGAGTGACAAATTCTCTACAGTCACCTGAAAGGAGTTTGTAGCCAGGTGAGAATTGATCTCTTCTCCCAAGTAACGAGCAATAGAACAAGAGGAAATTAAGTTCTTCCATGGAGAGTTTAAATTGGCCATTAGGAAAACTTTCTTCACCAAAATGGTGGCCAAACACTGGCACAGGCTGCCCAGGGAAGTGGTTGAGTTATCAGTGCTGGAGGTATTTTAGAGATATATAGATGTGATGCTTAGAGATGTGGTTTAGTGGTGGCAGTGCTCAGTTTACAGTTGGACTTGATCTTAGAGGTATTTTCCAACCTGAATGATTTTGTGATCGTTCCCTCCAATCCCACTTTACTCTTTCTATTTGGTTTTATCCATTCCTATTAAAAATATAAGCTATTTTATCAAAAGAGTGGGGTACAAAAAAATGTTATCTGGAGCCTACCTGTCCCAGGAGTTACCTGAAGCGCACAGTACATGCAGTGGCATGAGGCAGATAAAGTTGCTAAACAGATTTATGCTCACAAGAATAATGATCTTCTGAGTATCTGTCAAGGAGGACTGGCTAGACCTATCCCTGTATGCTGGAAATCAGGTTACTGATGTCATTTGCCTTTAGTAGCAGATGATGCCAAAGACATTCTGGATGGACTGCAGAGGACCACGTTTGCCTGATGTTGGTCATGAGACCTTCACAGCAAGAGAGGGACAGAGAAAAACTTCTAGGGCTGGATCCCATGACAAAAACCATATCATTAATGCAAATTCTATTTCCTCACCTTATCCTGAGTGTTCTTGTACATCACTAGTGTAGAGAGCAACCATAAAAAGTCAGGAAATGGAAAGTCTTACCATACTGATGTGAAAAGTTGTTATCCATCAGCACTGTCAAAGCTCATACTGGTGTTGGCATATCCAAGAGCTCCAAACAGTGTTCTTCAATCACAGGTAACCTTGTAATTCTAAAAATGTAATATGGTTAAGGTAGGTGCATGAAACACAGTCTCGATATACTGGCATCTACTTTCAGTCTGTGTTCAGCAATACCCAGGTCTCATGTCAAGCAAGTCAGAGAAATTAGTTCTGGATTTATATTCCTATAAAGATACAGTGCCTATCAGGGATATTATCAAAAAAATTCAGAGTCAAGAAACAGAACAGTGTCTTTCTGAGAATATGTCTTTGATTTAAAACCAAGTTGGCAATTCTGTGACTTATATTTCAAAAACCATTCCCCGCTTATTAAAAAAATGTGTAAAAGAATTGAAAAGAAAAAAAAAAAAAAGAAAAAAAAAGGGAAAGAACCTAAACTCCTTTTAATTTTGTATAAGGATTTTTTTCCTGATGTTTGCTTTCCACAGGCTTGAACGTGAACTGAAAACTCTTCAGATTTACAATGCAGTTTATTTTCTAGCAAAGTTTCTGTGCATGAAAGAGTAAGAATCCACTTAACATGTTTTGCTTCATACTAAGAATGATACACAAGAGAGGACATATTCATCATGTACATGGCTTCTAGTGTATGCCAAGTACCAAAATCACTGTTGTTTTCACTTTTCTAGATGATTTTATTTATTTTAATTTATTTTGCCAGAGTAATAGTTCTTCCAACCCAAACACCATGTAATTTGTAGCAGATGGTTAGAATTAAGGATCCAGTACAGAACTTCTCTAACAAGTCTTATTTCCTTTCCTTTACTGATACTTGAAAGTCCAAGATTAAAGAAGATTACTTGGTATATATTTTCATTAAAATTCAAAAGAATATTCAATATAGTGGACATTTTTTTGCATGAGGTCTTGCTTGGCAAACAAGCAAGACCTCCAAAACAGACCTTTAGAAAAAAACTTCAATTAAGTATTATATCTAAGAAAATGTCTTTTCATTCCCTGAGGAGGTCAGACCATCCACCTCCATACAGTGTGAGGAGCTTGTCCTCCCTGCAAAGACAATCTTGAATGTTATGTTGCCTTCCCCTTCAAATTACTTAAAAATGCCTTTGGATCTATGCTAGAAAACTCTTCCATAAGTTCCCAGCAGGGGAAAAAAAAAGGCAACATCCTCTTTGAAGTTTGTGGGAGGTTTTGTTGAGTCAACTGAAGTCTGGTCTTCTGCTTATTTCTCTTTTGATTGTGCATGTATTTGGATTCAGTCCCTTTGTTACAGAACTAGAAAATATTGGTCTTAATCACTCTACAAGTAGAAAGATGAAAAATTTCAGTATTGATCCTGAATGTTTGCTATCAAATTTTACAAGAAGTGGAAAAGAAAATCCCTCTTGCCAGTACACATGTCCTAAAAAGACTGCTAAGGGCAGGACTTCTGAAGATGCTCATAATCTCTGATTCTGATTTAATAGGAAGAATTCTTTCAAAATATAGAAGTTTTAAAAAATTTTTATCCTTTCGTTCAACTGAAACACTTTTGTCCTTTAAATCTCCTGGCTCTTTTACAGAACTGGAATGCCACCTGATGGATTATTATCAGTAAATATTTATTCAGGAACTTTTAACACAAGTTCCAGAGGCAACATTCATGTATAATTACCTGTCTCTTGGTAACTTCACTTCCCAGTACCTGGGAACTAAACAAACTGGCTGTCATCCAGAACAAGTTTAGGATGCATGGAAACTGCCTGAATCCCTGATTGTCAAGTGAGATTAAAGAATGGACAAAAATTATTATGGATCAGATAACATTTTTAAAGAACCAGTGCTTATATTTTTAGTACAGCCAAATATTTTGCAATGGTATCTTTAGAGAAGTTCAAAATAAATATGTTAATTTACACATTTAAAATACTTATTTTAGTTTACTGAATGTAATTGCAAAATACCTGAATTCCATTGATTT
Organism: Zosterops lateralis; assembly: GCF_965231275.1. NCBI lineage: Eukaryota > Metazoa > Chordata > Aves > Passeriformes > Zosteropidae > Zosterops > Zosterops lateralis. The sequence continues at coordinate 31,638,233 of NC_139765.1, forward strand.
GCAAGGCAAACTCTGTATCGATTTACACTTCTTGCTTATCACATTCATCTTGGTTTCAGCTGAAACACACAAACCAAACTCAGCAGGAGTTTGGGTGCTCCTTACCAAGTGCAACAGTAGCATACTGGCTGGAGCAGCCAGCTGCGTCTATCAAGAAGAGCTGCAAGGGGTAGAGGATAATAGTACTTGCCTGAGGTCGTATGAAATGAAGTTGGCATATAGTCTTAAGCAGATTCCTGGTTTTCCCACGGTCTGGATGGGGGGAAAGAATGGTGTGACTCATCATTTTCTCAGCGCTGTTAAGACTACCTATCTTAAATTTGTCTGATTCGGGAAATAGATGTGCATAACTTGGCAGAACTAGAGAATGGTTTCTCCTTCCAGCTGTAAATGAAAAATACTGGAGAAAAAGTAGTTCTGCATTAGCGCGTAACAGATTTGGGACTACCTTTTATCCATTGACTTGAATACAATTATTTCCAGTTCATTAAGAGTGTACCTTAGAAGGGAACTGGCCTATAAGCATCAAAATACAGCAATTGGCTTTGCTTTTGCACGTATGGCTGGTGGACTCTAGCGAGTGCCACTTAACCCTCTGCCACCAAATGAGCAGTTAGAACGTTAGATGAAAACTCCTTTTCTTGTCATTCTAGGAATCCCTTATGGATACACAAGTGACTGCAAAAGTGTGGGGGAAAGAGGTTCTAGGCTTGAGAAGGTCACAGAAAGAAAAATACAGTATTGTCACAAAAAGATCAAAGAGCTGTGAAAGCAGGTTGCCTGTTGAACTCATTTGAATGTAGGTAGCAATAGCACCCCTCCCTGTTTCTATTTGTTGCACAAGCTTGTTCATTCCTTTCCCTTTAGCCCCTTGAAGTACCCTCATATTATGTATTTTAGATATTATATGCAGAACTGAGTAGAAAATATACTGTATTTTGTAAATAACCAAATATATGTTCAAATATTTTGTGTCCAAAACATTCTAAAACTTACTCTGAAAAAGAGTGACTAGTATTTCTACAGTCTGTGTTTAAATCAAAATGCAGAAAAATTACTCTGATACTCTCTGTTGCTTACTTTTATCATCATACTCCTTACTACACATCATTGTTTAAAAAAATGAAGAGTGGTATCAGTCACTAAAAAAGTATGTATCTGGACTTTGTAATCATAACAAAGCATGGAGGGTGTGATCCAGAGATTTTTAGGTGTCTCACCCCTGCAGAGTGACTCATGGAGCATTTTGTTCATTGGACTGCCAAAAGGTTGTTCAAAAAATTCACATGTTGACTGGGGAGCTTTGCAGAAGTTAGGGTGCCCAGATGGAAGAGCATGTGGGACAAAGATACACACAGACATTCTGATGCCTGTTCAGTGAACATGTCTATTTTTCTACATGTTGGCTTGACAATGTAAAACGCATAAATGTTGTGAAAAATAAGAGTTGGGAGTACCAGTATCCCTCGTTTGTCCCTTTTAGCCAGGAAGCTGTAATAGACAGGAAATCAGCTCCAGTGGTAGATATGTAGATGTGGCATTTAGGGGCATGGTCTTCTGGTGAATTTGGCACTGCTGGGTTTATGGTTGGACTTGATCATCTTAGTGGTCTTTTCCAACCTAAATGATTCTGCGATTCCATGAAAATTACAAGGTAGACGTATCAGAGGATCGCAGCTCAGCTCCCATGCATTAGAATTACCTTGGTTACAGATGTAACCCAGGTCTGTCACTTAGAGAGCACCCTAGTTGATAGGCTGTTGTATTGGTGAGACTAGTGCCAGTTTTGATGGACGCGGGTGTACACTAGACTTAATACCTAACTATACATTATTCAGAGTTAACCCACTGCTTCCTTCAGCTACTCTGAAGTAATTTTACTGGGTACTGGAGAATGTGCAGGGGACACTGCCAGTTCCAAATGTGCTTGCCAAGTACTTCATTGTTTCCAGAATCAGGTGGTGGTGAGCGGGTGACTTCTTTTTCCAGACTTAACTCACTTTTTTGGGGGCTTGAGCAGTCTTTAGCACTTAAACAGTATTTAGGCACAGCCATGTGGGGTATTAAAGTTAGCACTGCCATTTGCAGGCTGGAAGGTGTCATTGAATACCATGAAAATCGGATTACATTTTGTGTAAATGCTCTTCTTTCATTTAAAGATTTTGCTATGCTGGCAGTTAATTTCTTAATTGGTTTAAGACAGTTCTTCCATGACTTTAATTATTTAATCTCTATCACAGCTAAATAACTAAATAGACATAGGAAAGAATTACTGTGCTTCTATGCATCTGGATGCTTTGTAGTTAAAAAAGAAAAGAAAAGAAAAGAAAAGAAAAGAAAAGAAAAGAAAAGAAAAGAAAAGAAAAGAAAAGAAAAGAAAAGAAAAGAAAAGAAAAAAAGCTGAGAAATATTTTCTTACTACTTAATTTTTTCTCCAAATCTTCTTACAAAAGGCTTTTGAGACATAAGTATGAACATTAAGTTAGCTGTCCATGACTGACAACTGGTGTTGTCTGTGGCAGAAGTTCACAAGCTATGTATCAGCATAGCAGCATGTAAACACTGTCTGAAGGGCCAATATTGAAAGATGTTCCTATTCTCACATTAAAAGAAGTGAAAAATAAATTTGGGAAGTCTGGCCCAGGGTGAATATTCTTCCACATTGTCAGCTAACCTACTTCAGCTGTGGCTGGGTTGTGGTTAATCAGATCATTTGCTCAGGAAACTGGGCTGAAAAATTCCATGTCTAATATGATTTGAAAACAAGGAGGTTTAAAGTGTAGAACCCATTCATCTGTGTAGTTACTACCTCTCCCTGTGCTTGATTTTTTTTGTGTTTTTTTTATTGGCTTTTTTTTTAATGACTTCTCCCTGCTTGTGATTAGAAGTGTTATCAGGACAAACTAGATATTTGGAAATGTCCAGACTTTCCAAAGTTTGGTTTATTTAACAATGTGGTATTCCCCTTGCTGCTTCCTACTTAAGGAATTAGCTGAACATTAATGTGATTGAGTATCTAGCATACTGTGAAAGAGATGCTAAACCACTCACTCAGCAGCCTTTGTAAACACTTCAGATGGTAAATGAAGAATATAAATGAAAAGGATGTTAATTTGCAACTGAAAGGGTGGTCTTCAACACATTGGATCACTAGCTAATCTTCTAAAATGCTGTTTACTCAAATGCTAGATTATGGCTTACTAGAAATAGTGCAAATAATTTGCAGAAAAAAAAAAATGTGTATACTTGAAATCTTTAGTTTTAATTATCCTTTTGAGTCTCATCTTTTTTTTTTCCCCTTGCACAAATTTAAATATTCAGTATTTGTGAGATTTTAGAATCTAAAGACAATTGAATAGTTTTTGAGCCAAAAATAGGAAGAGGCACTTTGGTATACAGGTCTGCCTCCTGTCTACTATATATCTTCAATTTAATGCTAATAGATGATGTGTGAATAAATTCTGAGGACAGCTTGGAAAAATCCCATGTTAACTTAGGGATAATTAAATATGGAAATCTGTTATGAGTGCTGTGTAGGTAACTTATTTATGCTTAGTAAAGTATAAAATGGGCATCTCTATTCATAAAGCTATTGTTTAAGGCTCCCTTTTGTTCTGTCCTTGATTTAATTCAGTCTAATCAAGTTTTGCTCAAACAGCAGGTTTGGTCACTAGCAAATAACACAAAAATAGCTCAACTCTTTGATCTGTACAGTCCTTACATATAATGTGCTTGAAGGCATGCGTAATATAAATATTTTGTAAGTGCAAATAATTAAGAGATTTTGTATAATAGACATGTTGAAACTAGCAGTATTTTGAAAATTTTCAGTTCCTGTTGGATGACACAGGGAAAAAATAAGCAAGAGAAACCTCAAATAATCTCAGAATTTTCAAATTGTTTGGTTTTAATAGCAGTTATAAAATTATTATGCTTTTAAATTCCATTATTTACAGAGGAGAGAAAGTATTCTTATTTGTTTATATAATTATAAAATGTATAGTGATTTTAAGCTTCATATATGGGCTGTCTTTATATTCAGAAGTATAAAAATTGACAAGGTGCATCAACATTCTGGTTTTATTTGAAGTGTGCTACTGTGTTTATTAATATTGCTTAGTTGATCTGCTGAAAAAACTATTTCTAGTTAAAGAATTTTGTGACTTTTTTGATTATGGAACTGTTAGGTTGAACACCATCCTATGACTGTGACACAGTTCAGTGAACAAATTCCCTCTTTACATAGTGATCAATACTGAAGAATCCAGTAAAGAAATAGTCAGTTCCTGGTGTAAACTCCACCTCCAGTGAACACGTCAGTGAAATGTCCCTGCCAGTGTAGCTGCAAATGCACTGGTTTACTCCAAAGGGTGGACTAGTCAGTTTTCGTTCTTGAAAGCAGTATAGTCACTTCATTTTGGAGCTAGTTGTCATTAACTTCCAGCCTTTTTTTACAGCAATTTATTTCCGAAAATTGTGAATGAGGAGGTAGCCTGTTAACTTGAGGTCATCTTTTGTTTCCTCTGTGATTCTGAAGTTTATGTAGGAAAGGGAGACATTTCTCTTGATCACTTAAAACCAGTTCTTAAACAGCTTTGACCTCTAATATACTACAAGGAGCTCTTGAAGGTCCTTAATAAAACTAGCAGCACATTTGCATTTCCCCAGAGCTCATCTTGTTCATATATATATAACAGCAAAACATTGTATAGCATAAAATACAAAGGTTTTGTAAGATGAACTATTAATTATTCTCAATCCTTCACATTGGTAATTATATTCAGTAATTATTTGGACAAATATTAAAATAAAAGTATTTCTAAATGCTAGTTTTGTTGAAGCAAGAGACATTATTATCAAGAGACACATTGCACATTGCAAACGCTCTTTGCTCATACTTGTGATTTCTTTCCCTGTGACATCTGAGGGTACAGTTTAGGGAAAGGCAAGTGCAGGCTCCACTGAAATCAGCAGTCCTGGCTTGTCTCATCTTTGACAGAAAATTTCAGCTGTGTCAGTTACTTGGATCTGAGAGCTGAAAAATACTACATGAAAACAGAAATGGAAGTTGTCTGCCTGGTACAACCAACTGAACCATCAGTGCCAGTGCAAGAGGTAGGGAGAGGAAGCCTCATTGTCTTTTCTACCAGCAGCCCACGCTGGTGTTACACTGGTGTTACACACTGGTGACAGGAAGCTATATTCTATGAAAGCAAACGACCAGTTTTACTTGTGGGATAGATACAAGGTTTAAGAGATAAAAGATACATGAAAGATATTACTCTTGTCATTTAACATCTCTTTTAGATAAAGTGCCTGGCACTGTTCTGTCAAGTTTATGAAGCTCCTGAGCAATCTTTATTATCATTCTTTCTTAGGCCATCTAGATTACTATAATGATACTTCATCTTTTTAATCTGTGATTTTTCTTCTGTTTTCCTAGAGGATTGTGTTGCTGTTGTTTCATTTGCTTTGGTCTTAAATTGAAAGGTTGGAGATCATATGAAGACAAGTGTAGAGGCTGGAGTTCTCTACCTGTCACACAGAGCAGACGGAGCTGAGCTGTATCTTAGTTTGTGCAAAGGCAAATTCTGATCTCAGTCCTGCCCTTATGGAGGCTGAGGAGCCTGCACAGGCAAATTCCATACTTGCTGTAAATGTACACCATCATCGGCTTTTGCTGACAGCTTCAGTCAGCTGGCACAAGAAGCTTCACAACCCGAGGCAACTTTTGATTATCCATAACTTAAATGCTTTAACATTCTGGAAATAAAGATCTGCAGCTTAAACTTGGCACAGGGCTCTGTGGGAAACCAGTGAAGCACAAGGAACAACAGAAGGCGAGGAAGTTCAGGCAGTGTAGCCAAGGAGACACCCAGGTGCATCACAGCTAGTTATCTGGTGCTTTTCTGTGTGAGTCTCATAAGCCTGTGTCAGTACATTGCATTGCTGTTTCCAATAGGATTTAGGAGGGGAATGTAGTGCCAAAGCCAAGCTGGCACTTCTGAGAGGCCAGAGCACGTCACTTGGAGAAGATGTACTGTATTGCTGCTTGAGATGTCAGTATCTGGGCAGAGTCCAGAGGAGGGTTTGCTTGCAGTTTAAGTGCTCAAATGAAATGGCTGTGATTATGAGCTTTCTCCTTTTGTCTTCATGTAGTCTGGTATAATGTTATCATTCCTCACATTAGAGCCACAGATCTATCAGGTGAATGACAAGTATGTAACCAACTGTATTTTGACGATAAAGAATATGGTAAAGTTTGTATCTTTCTCTTCTTTGGTATCTCTAAACTTTGCAAAAACCCGGCTAAGCATGATTCTGTGCAAGTAACCTGATACTAGGTTTTCCATTAGTACTCTGAAGATATTTGCTTCCAGAAAAGATCACTTAAGTTCATATTTGTGGATTCCCACCATGAAGATGATGCTGTAACAAGGAGGATAAAGAGTATTGCTGCCTCTACACTTCACATATGAAAAACATTACTGCAATCTCTTGTTACTTCATATTTGGTGATTGCTTACTTGGGGTTTCTTGTTTCTTTTTTACTAAACAGACTTGGATTATCACTTGCTTTTGTCTTCAACTACTCCTACTTAATCCTCTTGTCAAAGCCCAGAGATCCTGCGGGAATCCAGTCACAGATGATGTGAATGACATTGCAAAATTGGTAAGTACCTTTTATTTTACATTATTCTATATGTTAAAAAGTAGTCAGTGTCTAAGGGCACTTATATTTCTAAGCAAAGTTAGTAAATCTGTATTAGAACTAGGGAATATTAAAATCCATCAACATCTGTCACTTGAACAAAACTTTTTTTTGCAGTGAGAGTAGTTCCAGTGTTAATTGAAGAGATTACCTTGACCAAAATGGACTGTATCTACATATGTAGTTTCCTGACTCCAAACTTCAATAAAAATCGTCAAAAATCTTTATTTATTGAAGCATTCTTTCAGAACAGATTGTTCCTCATGCAGATGAAAGATTATTGTCTTTGCATTACTGACTTACATGGAGCAGACTGGCAGCAAACAGCTGAATTGAAGCAGAAGTCTTTACCTCGAGTACATGAAAGACAAGTGCCTTATGTATAAAAATAGTGTGATATTAGACATCACTGTAGCAATCAAAGCAATAACAATTGAACAGGTTTTGCAGTCTTCAGGTGTGAGTTACACACATTATAGGTTTCTCTACTTGCTCTGCCCAGAAGTTTGTCTGAAGGACTCACAGCTTCAAATAAAAACTAAATTCATTTAAGGAAGTTTTAACTGTTACTTAATTGACCACTGCATAAACCTGAAAAACTGCATCTGCTTGCGAAGTCAATTGGTGTTTAGTTCCACTGACGTTAATAATTATGCTATTTTGCAGTAGCGCAGGATATAACACCAGAATTTTTTAGAAATAATATATACTGAACGTTTAACAAGCATATATTTGTCTGCATATTGAATCTAGCTGAAAATTGTAGGTTTATTATGGGAAAACAGTTGCAACATCAGTGTTATTGCTATCAAAACTTAAATTGGAACCCCTAGCATTTGCTGCCTGTGCAGTGTTCTTAACTTGTTTTCTTTGGTCTTTTTTATATACACTGGCACAGAGTGTAAATCTCTAGGGGTGCTCTGTAGTCCTACTTAAATGTTTAGCACTTCAAATTAGTCCCTTTAGGCAGAATTCTGAAGTATTGGCATATTTATTCCAGATAATATTTCATCACTTCGAAGAGTATTAAGCTTTGATGTAAACCTGTTGAAAGCATGCAAGAACAACAGAATTCCTGTGAGGGCTGATGAAATTGTTTAGTGCAGGGATAGTAATAACTTTTTGTCAATTATGTGTCCTGAGAACAAATGCTTTAACTTTCTCTTTACTTTAAACTTCAGTATCGTACAAATACAAATTACAAAAAATGTGCGAGCACCTTGAATAATCACAGTTTACTGGTTACACTAGAGTAGAGTGGATTGGGCTGAGCTGCTTCAGACACTCCTCCATGAGGATGCTGTATGGTCATTCTCCTGACTTAGACCTATATCTTTCATATCATCCTACAAATGCAGAATTGATGTCAAGTTACCAAGCAAGTTCAAAGATACTTTGGGTTGGAGAAATAACAGAGAGATGCACAAAGTACAAAGCCCCAGACACACTCTCTGAGTTGCTGAGTTCTCATTCTGAGAATGTTCTGAAGAAAGCCCGTCTCCCTGTTTTGTCTGTGTTAATATTTGCAGAAATAATTTTAATAAAGTCACTTGAGAATTAAAAGATAAGGTGAAAATGAGTTTAGTACCCTCAATTTAGTATAAGAACTCTTTGTTTCAATTAATGTGACTGTATTTCATGTTGATCATTCTCTTTTGAAATTCTACAACATGACAACTAGACATTGAGAACAAAATTTAAAAAATACATAATAAGGTTTAAAATATTTTTAAAGCAAAACTTTGTTAGCTGACAGTGTGTATATGAGAAGAGAGAAGCCTACAGAGAACACTGACAGTATGTTTATGAGAAAGGAGAAGCCTACAGAGAATACTACTTTGTAGCAAGTACAGGTTTTTTTGCTCTATGAGCTATATCCGTAGTACATATAAAAACAACTCCAACATTACTTAAAAATACGGTGCAGGAGACCTTAAACCTCTTGCAAATTGAAGTATAAATTGTGTACCATTTCTGCTTTTTGAAACACAGTTTGACCATTGAATTAAGGAATGGTATTCTGATGATGTGTATCTTCAAAATTCAACCCAATCCCTCAGCCACTCCTGATATGCCAAATTCTCTAGACCCCTCCCCAGCTTTGCTGCCCTTCTCTGTTGTTCCTCTGGTAGTGAGGGGCCCAGAACTGGACAAAGGACTTGTGCTGTGGCCTCACAAGGGCCAGGTGCTGGGAGACAATCACTTCCCTGGGGCTGCTGTATTGCTGATACAGGCCAGGATACCAATGGCCTTCTTGGTCATGGGGAGACATGATGTATCATGTTCAGCCAGCTCTTAACCAGCACCTTCAGGTCCTTTTCCTCCAGACAGCCACTGTTCCCATAGCCTGTAGCACAGGGTAGAGTTATTGTGACAAGTGCAGGATCTGCCATTTTGCTTTATTGAACCTCAGACATCTGGTCCCAGTCAACTGATCCAGCCTGTCCAGGTCCCTCTGCAGAGCCTTCCTACATTCCAGCAGATCAACTCTGCCCCCCAACTTAGTGACTGAGAGTGTTCTTGGTCACCTTGTCCAGATCATCAATAAAGATATTAAACTGGTACTGCTGACCCCAATAGTGAGCCCTGGGGAACACTAATCACCACCTGGTTCTGGCACCATTCACCATCAGCCTCTGAGCCTGGCCATCCAGACAGTTTTCCCCATGGGAGGTGTACTTGTCCAAAGTATGAGCTGCCATCTTCTCCAGGAGAATGCTGTGGGAGACAGTCTCAAGGGCTTTACTGAAATCCAGGTAGACAGCATCCACAGCCTTTCCCTTTGTCTGGAGATCCTGTTGGCCTTTAAGTAAAAGTTTTCTTTGCTGATATTGTTTCAGATGATGAATTGGATTCATTCCAAAGAATCTGTGCCTGTACAACATGGGGTCTTTAATAAATATCCTCCCCTTTCACACTGAGAACAAATTGTAGCCTGGAGGATTTCACAGGAGTGTTGTGTGTACAGTTATTGCTCGTAGTTATTATGATGTTATCCACAAACTCTGCCACATTTGGACACAGTGATATAATAGTTGTTCCTAAATACTTTATTTTCAGCCAGACTTTCATGTTCTTTAACCCTTTTTGTCCACATTCATGAGAATAGTCCTGTGTCTATGTGCAATAAACTGTGATCAGCAGTAGTGCACAAATCCCATCACTTACCTTAGGATATTCACCTCTCTCCCTCCTGTCTCATAACAAATTATCAGACATATTTAATCTAGAGCCTAGATTCAGTTTGGCATGAATCCTCCTCGGAGGCAGAGTATGATCTCTTTCATCTCCCCAAATGTTAGCCTTTCCTGGGCCATTTCTCCTCGCTGTAAAGTTTCATCACCATCTCACCCCAGCCATTCAGGTCTTCAACAAAGGTGTCTGATTTGGCTCTTGATGCTTCACAGACCCTTCAAAGTTTACTTTTAAAATCTTCATTATTTTTCTTGTCATAATAGGAGAAATTTTTTTTGTAGGTCTCTGGACAAACAAGTACATTCTTCTTCCATATTCATGGTGGATAAAAATCCAGTCTATGAAAAATCTTTTTCTAGCTTCAGCTTCTGTAGTTTTGATCTTTTGTCTCTTCACATGCTGCTCTGACCCTTCATCTTCTACTTATTTTCTTCAAGCTGTTCCTCCTTTTTTTCCACTATCAATGGCAAGCTTCTTGAGTTTATCTTCAAAGGTACTATTAACACTGCCTGTGTTGTCATAACACATGCTGAGTTTGCCCTCAGCTTCTCCTCATTATTTCCATGGTATCTGTTACACTGTTTGTGGCTGCAGGAAAGATGCTCCTTGATGAACTCCAGGCAGATTCCCATCCTCTTCCTATCTCCTGCTAAAATTCTTCTCATTGTGAATCCATATCCCTCATTTGGTTTTTCTCCAGTATGTTTTCCCCCACACACAGCCTTCTACCGCAGTGCACCTACAGCTTGCTAAACAGTGCCACAATTCCCTAGTCTTTGTTTGTTTGGTACAGGGTTTGCTCCAAGTACTGTAAACCCTTTACATCACTTGTAGAAAACTCCTGAGCATGACTATGGCTGTGTTCTGCTCAGCTTTATTGTACTACAGGGATATGAGGACATGTCTCAGTCAAGACTGTCTGTGAATATAGACATGAGATATCTACTAAGCTTAAGCTGTTGGGGAATAAGTAAGGCATGCTGTGCAGTGTCTGAAAATATGGGTCATTTGCCTAATCAACTGTGTTTTGTGTAATAAATTGAGGACAGATGTGTGGCGTAACTTGTTTTCAGTAGTTTTAATCTGGATTTTCACTAGCATCATGCTAGTTTCACACCGGAAGAAAGAATTGGAAAGAAAGAAATTCAATAACCATGAGGTTTCTGAGCATTAATCAATGTAAGACCAAAGCAGACTGGTATCTCTTCATTAAAAAATGATTTTTATATTCTGTATAATTAAATTTGTTCCCATTTAGGTAATATAATTTTGTCGTATGAAGAATATATCCTAAGTAAAATGATCTTAAGAAGCAAAGAACAATTGAACAATCATTTTTGTTTTTTAATGGTGAGAACTTTAAAAGAGCATAATTTTGTACCTATAGAGAATGGAAGTATTTAGAGAATATTCATTCTGCACTACTCATCACGTGACCTCCTGCTTCTTTTGTAATGAAGATGTCTGGAGGGAAGCACATTACTTGATGAGCAAATGTTCCATGTTATGAAACTGTAATTGCAGCACCTGTCAATAAAATCTGTCCCCATTGTTCGTTTCAGCACAGTAAGTCAGCAGAAACACGCATCGCTGTAATTGTGCATTTGATTTTGCGTAAGAATTAGGAATCAGTTGTATATGTGTTTGTTAAATATGAACATCAAAACCTACACATAAATAGAATTTTCACTGGGCTCTGCAGGATGTACAGAATAGACCTACAGATTTTTGTTTTGTCCATGAACAAAACCTAAGATAACTCTTCTTCCATGAACTACTTCTCTAAAGCAATTTTCTTATTTTGAATGTTGGAAGCCCAAACAATAGTCAGGATTTACTGATAGGTTCCTTGTTTGAGACATGCTGTCAAATACTTTGCTTTCACATTGCATCTTTGCTGTAAATATGTATTTTACACTCTCTGCCACATTTGATTTTTATTTTTAAATGAATCTAACTCTCCTGAGTGAAGGGGTTATAAAAAATTATCCAGAGTTGTTATGCTGCAAATAATCTGCCACTATGACTGTAAAAAGTGTGAACGGAAATTGTTAGCATGTTGTCTTAAGCCAAATGATGAAGATTATATTAACTGCTTCATTAGCAGATGAGCTAGACTAGATCACAGATATGAAGTACAGACAGTGGAAACTCCTGCAGGAAAACAAAAGCCAGGGAAGCAGTGAGAAAGAGCTAGAGAGGGACTTTTGACAAGGGCATGTAGTGCTAGGACAAGGGGGAATGGCTTTAAACTGAAAGAAGAGAAATTTAGATTAGATGTAAGCAAAAAATTCTTTACTGTGAGGGTGGTGAGGCACTGGAGCAGATTGCACAGAGAAGTGGTGGGTGGCCCTTCCCTGGAAAAATGTCAGGACCAAGTTGAATGGGTATCTGAGCAACCAGGAGTAGTGGAAGATGTCCATGGTAGGGGATTGGAACCAGTTGATCTGTAAAGTCCCTTCCAACCCAAACCATTCTATGAAAATAACAGGAAAATGGAAACAAATAGAGAGAAATTCAGGGTAGAAATTATATCCAAAAGGAAAGTATGTTTTTTTCGCATCATATGTGTCAGAATAAAAAAGAAAACACTGACAATAGAAAATGGTAATTTTTACTTTATTAACATGCTTTGTCTTTTATATGTGTATAAAAAATTATATCTTAAAATCTTATATAGTGCTTATAATTTGTCTCCTTATAATTTTCATAACAATCACAATAAAGAGAATTTTCAAGAGCAGTAGCCCTCATTTCAAAGCATGTGACTGTAGACAGGTCATCTCTCGTGTCTGCTGTTGCTATGACAGAGTAGTTTATGGAACCAAAATCACTTTTACATCCTTTTTTCATCTCCCATCTATGTGCCTATGAGTATATTTTAAAATATATTTGGGTTATGCAGTGTTAACAGTGCTCTATTAAATATTCAGACCTCTCTATGTCAAAAGTAATCTTACATTCCCCAGTACGAGATTTTGTTACAAGTGGGAATATAACCCTTATTGTTCCTTTTATAAGGATTTAAAGACATTAGTCTAGATTCCCTGCTCTTCAACTTTTCTCAGCCTGTTGGGATATCTGCAATCACACACAGCTACTAAATCAGAGAAAATTTCATGACATTTTAATTGAAATTCAATGCTTTTGGTTCTATGCATTCCTTTGCAAGTTATTTCTTATCAGTTGACATTCTCTATAATAATCAAAACTCTTACTTCTGTTTTTACCAAGGTAAGTTGTGCAGGCAAGTGTTTTGTGGTCCCCCAGGTTTGTCACTGTACTCATAGAGTTGAGTAGAGGAACTAATAAAAAAAACATTCCAGGACTCAGGTAACCACCTGAGTGTGGGACAGTTCCACACCATCAAGGGACAATTCCACCTGTCAAGGGACAGGTTTTTTCCACACACCTTTGCTCTGGCAGGGCTGAGACACCTTGTCATCCTGGCATCGTTGGAAGCCACAGCAGTCAGGCACCCTGCACAGAGCAGGTGTGCAGAGTCCATTCATTCCTTTCAGGATCATTTCAGCAGATGAAAGTTAAGTGGTTTGGTTTGGATCAGAATCTCGTAGGCTAGTGTTCAACAAAATTTCAAGATATGTTTCAGCAAGGCAAGAGAGTACAAAATGCAGATCTTGTCTATCCTTCACTCTTACATCAGAGGCTTTACCCTATTTTCTGTGTGTGAGTTGGGAAGTCCAAGTGAGACACAAATGTAACTCCCTCACTTGGACCGAGATCCATCGTTTACCAGCACAGCATCTGACGTGTGGACTTCAGTCAACAAAACTTTAACAAGTTTCGTCTTGAGGCAGTGCGTGTATTTTGTCTTTGACACCATCCTCCCAGTGATCTTCATTTTTAGTAGTAAATTCAAAAATATCGTATCTGATTCACAGTCTGTCAAGGAGAGAAATATCTGAGGGTGAGCTGTATGCTCCAGTTCTGATTGAGAAGGTGTAAGAGCTCTTGGGCACTTACATTTTTTTAACTGTGCGTGAAAAGTGCTTGAGAGGCTCTGATGCCAGGAAAGTAGATTGTATACATAATGCATAACAATTCTTGTAGTGTTCATTGATATGGAACAAATTTAATCTTCCAGTGACCTTTCTTAAAGAACAGTGGTTTTGCTGGCATTGCTAAGTGAGGAATCCCTCTGGAGTGAGTATGGGAAACTTTGCACATTGAGCAGCATCTTCACTATCTATGCTGCTTGAGATGCTGCTAATCCTACCTCTCTAGAAATGCAAAAGAAGCTACAAACAAAATGGAATACCTATGGTATGCCGTGATGTTTTAAAGAAAGGAATAATAGACAAAAGATTGGATGATGAGTCAGAATAAATCTGGTGCTCTAAAGAAAGAACAAATATATTGAAATATTTTTCAGTATTAATAGCAGCTTGAATCAACTCCCCAAAATTCCAGGTAAATAGAAATTAATATAGAGAATTTTAGTGGTGCTTCTGCTTTGGGAATGTGTAGGTATTAAAAAAAAAGAAGAATAAAAGAAGAAACAAAATTAATTTATGTGAGAGAATTTTTGAGGATCATTTATATAGTAACCGTTCTAAAGCTGTAGGAGAAAGACAGATGTCATTGAGCTGAAAAATTGTAGTTTAGCCCACATAAATTAAAAAAATATTTGGAATTCACTTTTGTTTGGCTATGTATAAGCATTGCCCTTGATCATTTCTAGAACCATAACATTTTAAAATAACTGATTTAATTTTTAATTGAAACAAAATTTTAATTAAGAAATATATTTTGCCAAACAAAATACTACCTAAAAACTGCTCAGGGGGAAAAGAAATCGCTGTGCTGGTTGCTATAGCAGCAGAATAATGATCTTTAACCTGAAGTAGAAATGGTTTTGCACCAAAGGAGCGACATCTGTGCATATTGCTTTTGACTACATGGATTTCAAACCAGGATAAGAAGTATCAATTGACACTTTCATTGATAGAAAATAGGTTTACTGTATCATTAAGCATCATATTATGGCTAAATCTTTTTAAAAAAACACTTCAAAAGACTTTGAATTTGTGACAGCCCAGTGACTGTTGGACTGTTCATCTCCCAACTCAGCACATTCCCCAGATGTTCAACCATGTCTCACAGTAGTGTTGGATCCCATCTGTGGCGGATTGTATAGTATAATTCAGTGAGAACCCTTTTTCCACTCCTTGTCCTTGCTGCAGCACACTTCATGCTCACCCACATCTGCAAAGCTGCAGCTTACGTGTGTGGAAGCTCTCGTTTGCCCCAGGACATTGCTGTGATATAATGATATTGCTCATCATTAGTAAGAAGCACAACTCCAAAGTGTTTTTCTGGCCTGGTACATAACTAAGCACAAGGCAGGCAAGTATTTAGGTTCAGAAGCATGTTGAAGTTGGACGTTATTTGAAGGAAAAAGGGCTAAATGCTTCTGGGTCCTCTACTGTCTACAGTAGAAGTTATCAAGTAAATGCTTAAAGGCATGAAAAGATGGAAGGGCAGTGGAGTTTCTGCAATAATGAAAAACATCAGATCACCTCTTTTCAACCCATTGTTGACTTTAATTCTGCTGGGAAGCAGTAGCATTGAACATGATCAGATCCAATCTGGGCATATTACAGAGCTGTGGAAAGATGGTTCACTTGTAAGCAAGTAAGTGCAAATAGCAGTTCCACACGAAAGTGAGTATGCAAGTAATCATTTTTGCCTGCAGCTGGTAAATTACTGAAAATTTGTGTTGAATATTTGGTAGATTTTGTTGAATGCAGTAATGGAAATAAAGTCTTACTTTGTGTAGTAAGTAATAACATTTTTATTATCTGTTTATTTTAGGTTGGAAATCTCCCAAATGATTATATGATAACCCTTAAATATGTCCCGAAGATGGATAGTCTGGTATGTAGAACCACTTAAAGTTAATCCCAATAACATAGCCCACTGGAACCAATGATGGCTGTAACGTTTTGTACCTAGTCCTATGTCTTAGCAAGTTACAATTAAATAATGTTTATTTCACTTTTCATACGGTTCCCAAGTATTTATTTAAAAGAAATGTAGAGAGATTCCTGCAGTTCCTTAGAACCTTTTTAATCACAGGAATTCTAGGAAAATGTTTATTCATATTAAATTTTTCAACTTATTTTTCTCGGAAAAGTCAAATTTTCATTGTATTATTACTTCATCAGTATTATTTTGTTGTGTCAATTGAAAAATATTGCTTTCTTAAAGAAATAGGTCCTCCGTAATTGTACTTTGGAACATACTGTAGAAATCCTTCTTGTTTCAGCCAGTGGAAGTGCCATTAGAGCACAACAAATACTAAGTAGCCCGTAAAGAGAACCCCAAGTTCAGCAAATGGTAGTGTCAGTAACTAAACAAACCAGTAGGATTTCAAACATGCTTTGTGTTATTCTTTCTATATAATCCCATATTTAATACATCATGGTACTTTCAAATAAGCATTATCTATGCACTTTGAATTTTTAAAAACATTTTTATTTAAAAATCATATTGTTTTCTTGCTCAATCTACTAAATATTTTTTAACTTTCCCCAATTTAACAATAAAAAAATTGAAATTATGTATTGAAAACTTGGTTGTTGCGTAGATTGCAATAAAAAGGAGAAAACGAGACAAGGTAAAAGTACAAATTATGCTGAATGCTATATTGTTTTAAGGTAAGGAAAAAAGTAAGAAAAAGATGATTTTGTCAGTTAAAGTGACGAATACTGTGCCTGTCTTAAGAATTAATCATTGTACACATACATCAGAGCTGAAAATTATCTGCTGGATGTAAGAAGTTGTTTATGTGTCTGTACAAAGTTTTCACTGTAAAAATCCAATTTGTATGTGATACACATATAAAAATGCATCCTACCCTACAAGAATGTGGCAAATCTAGCAATATTTCCTATTGATATTGGAAAATTATGCCAAAAGCAACAGTTATTCAGTCCCAAATAACAAGAAGATGGGAAGAGGAAAAGGAGGCTGCAGGATAGTGAAGGGCCCTGAGTTATGAGGTTATCAAGGGTTATGTCAGATTTAGAAGTGCTTTTAAGAGTTTTGCTGGAAGTTTGAGGCTTTTATTAAAACTTGGAGTACTTTGGAAAACCCAGTTTAAAGTTGGTTCTTTAGAGAGGAAAGCTCTGCAAAACAAATGCTGTAGAAGTCAGGTACTAGATCCTATATAAATAAAACTAGTGGAATTTTTTCCATTTCTTGTAATAGCCAATATTTAGAGAAAAAGGAAGCAAGACTGGCTGCCACCATCCCCTGACTGCTGGGCTTTTTAAAATTCACTGATCTTGGTGTCTGATGTGATGATGTTCACATCTGTGGAGGACAGCTGTAGCCTGAGTGCTGTCTCTCCAGCTTTCATCCCATTAGCTGTTGGGCTGGATTGAGGCTGTTCCCTCTACTGCACTCCTGGAGACGTTGGCAGGTGAAAAAGCACATTCCCCTGCTTGAGCAATGAGTCCTGGTTGTTCTCACTCTTGCCTCTCTCCATGGTTCAGTTTTGACTGCCAGTATCCAGATTCTTTTCCATTCTTTTCACTGCTGTGTCATCTTGATGCATCATATCCAGAAATTTAGATCCAGTTTACATTTACAACCATCAGCCAAGAAATAAAAAGGAAGAAGAGAAGTTCAGACCTGAGATTTCCATGTTCCCTTTGCACACCACTTTCAGTCGTGGTAATGGCAGGTGCAGCTCTTGGCCAGTTTCCTTCACAGGAGGAGGTATTCAGTGGTATTCAGATCCCACTTTGCCAAATGCCTCTCTGGGAATTTCAGGTTGTGTTATGCATACCACAGCAAGGCTTGATGAACAAGCAGGCTTTGCTTTGGTCCATGCAAGCTAGGAAACCCATGGTTTTGTCTAAAGTAAATCCCTTTGCTCAACTCTGAAAGGATTAAAATGGTGCTCTGCAATTTTTTTCAATAGATTTCAATTTTCAGTGCGTGCATAAAGTAGGAAGTGTACCCAAGGTAGCAAGTCCCAAATGTAGATGACTAAAGGTAGGAAGGCAGGGTGGATGCAAAGCAAATGGGAAGCCAGTGTAGTGCATGTAACAGGAACAGACTGACCCATCCATTAAACAGAAAGGTTGTTGCATTATGCACTAGCTCAAGGCAACTGAGTGGCTTTAAAAGTAGTCTTGTAAAGAGTGAACTGTGTAGTCAAACCTGAAGGTTAAAAGGCAGAGATGACAGCAAAGGGCTGAATTCAGAAGAGGAGATAACATTCAAACTTTTACACAGATGTAGAAAGTAAAAGCCAAATGAGAGCCGCCCACAAGTACAAATGAAATCATGTTTGCAATTGCCCTAAAATGTAAATCTTGGTCAAAGTTTACACAAAATATCAGAATTAAACCTCCATTTCTCCTTACAAATAATGTCATATTTTTCAATTAGAGCAGGTTTATCTCTGTGTTTGGTAGGTATTGACATAGCAAGTGATTGCACAGCTTGACATTACTGAAAAGAGAACTTGGAGCTTTTGTGAAATACAGCTTTGTAGGTCAGAACAGTTCAGTTAGAAGAGACTCCCACACGCATGCTAAACCACGGGAGCAACAAAATAGACTCCCTGCTGGAATTGCCAAATGCTCCCTAGGAGAAGCAGCAAGCTTATGCTGGTCCCTGCCAGAGGAGAATGCTCACCCGCAAAACCTCAAAGGAAAAGATTTTTGAGGTTGCCAGTTCAGGGAAGCACAGTTGTTCTGGGTCCTACAGTGTTCCTGCTCCAAAGCAGAGGAAAGAAAATGCGTTGCCTGTCTCGTGGGGGCAGAGCGACATGGACATGGCACAACATACACTCTTTGAATAGAATATGTTTCAGGAAGCTTTCTCTGATTTATTTGTTTCTGCCTCTCCCCTCACCTTGTTGTCCTCGAAGGAAAAAAGGGAAGCAGACTCAAGCCAAATGCTATCCATTTTGCTTTCTTTTTCTTTCTTTTTTAAGTCATTGTTGAGATAATTGCAAAAGGTTATATCACTGACTTGCCACGGGTTATCATTTTGTGAGAGAGTTGTACACAGAAGTGGAAATTCAGGTGGAGCTGAGCAATGTATTTACATTTGGTTCTCTAAGCCTGGAAGCCCAATAGTCTGATTAGTCTTCAAAAATGTGAAGTGTATTTTTTGTTGCCAGAAACATTTGCACATCAAAGCAGAACAACACCTGTAGATTTTTTTTTTTTTTTTTTTAATGAAGAATCTGTATGCAGGTTTATTGAAGAAATTGAGTAAAATGAAATTAAGCCTAGAAGTGTGTACATTGCCAAACATTTGCTGTGTGTCACAGAAGGTGGATTCAGTAGGTGCCTATCCACTGGGCAGCAACTGGAAACTGGTTTAGTGATACTGAGAGTACTTAGGGTCTGTTGGGCCAAGATCTTTGTATCTGGAAGGCTTTAATGAAACATTTTCAGTAGTGGAAAAATTATGTCATGTATGGAAGAAATTCTCATAACATTTGCCATTAAAAATTTAGCTTTCATTGGGAAGGTATTTACAGGTACAAATTACAGTTCTGACTAATACATTACCTGTATTTTTGCTGATCATACCAAGTTAGGGTGGGTGACTTTTTTCTCTATTTGACTGTTGTTATATATATCTAAGTAAAAGAAGTTAGCTACTTCCTCTAAGACAGCAAGATGAATTACCAGGTTTCAGTCATGTGAACAGCTGTACAAACTTTGTCTGCAAACTAATTGCATAGGTGTTAGTGTACAGTGATAGGCCGTGCAGAGCACTTTTGTTATCGAAGACTCAGGAAGAAGAAAGGCTTTTAGATCTAGAAACTGTTCCCAGTAATGCCATTCAGTGAAAAAGCTGAAGAGAGGGAATTAACTCAGCTAACTAGTTTAAAGGTGGATAAAAGCACACAGGATTTTCATGCAAAATTTTAATGGAAACCCTCCTAATAAGAAATTCAAATCAAGGCTCTTTGGGGTTAACTGAGTCATGTAAGGTAACAACAATAAATGAAAACTGGTATTTAAAGAATTATGAAGGCAGTAGAAATTGAAAAGAAAATAAATAGGTTAACGAAAGCACAGACTAGGGTTCATAGAAACACGTTCCAAGGCTCAAATGCTCTACACACTGACACTTGGCATTCATTGAGAATTTAATGAAGCATTTAACAGACAACCATAAATATGTCAGTATCAGTGAGAACAGGAATATTGCCAAAAGGACTAAAGAGAAAATTTGCCACAGTAAAGAAGACGAATTGTAATTTATAATTCTGAGATAGTTTAAATTGGAAAGAACAGTCTAATTTACTTTTGCACATTGCGATGTTTAACCAGTTTCTACAAATGTCTGATATTTAATTTATGTTTGTTTCTCTTTTTATCCTCTGACAGCCTAATCACTGTTGGTTGCATTTGATGGTGCCTGAATTTTCAAGGAGTCTACATAATCTTCTCCAGAAATTTTCTGACATTCCAGATATGTCGGATGTTTTGAGCAACTATTTAATCATCAATAATCTCACAAGGATAATTAATGATCTTATGGAATGCCTTGCTTTTGATAAAAATAAGGTAATCTTATACAGAGTTTCAGCTTTTGTACTGGATATTCCTTTGTTACTTTCTCTTGCACAATATGCAGTAATAGTTTAGAAATATCCAAGGCTTTATTAGATTTGTTTTCATTTCTATTCCTGTGCATCTGAATTCCTACTTTGTTTAGAAATGCACTGAGTACACTGTGCTAACATTGGCTAATTGTTATCTCCTGTTTCAAAGAAAAATGCCTTACAAAGACTTACAGTATATACAATGACCTGTATGCAGTTATTTAAAGTCAGAAATGCAGCAATCTTCTTTAAGATAATTAATTCATTCTGGTCTTCTTAAAACTAGCAGAAATCTTCCTTCTGTGTCCAGCTTAAATTATATCTTTTGCTAGTGATCTGAATGTAAATTTAAAGATGATGTGGTTAAAGTTATTAATATACTCTTAGTATGTATAACTGTGTGTGAAGCTCTGAAAGCTTCTCCATGATTTAATTTGCTTTTTTTGAAAAAGGCACAGCAAAGACCAGGGGATATTGATCCATTTTTTCGTGTGTTTCTGGATTCTAACAGCAGTTGGAAGGATTCTCACTTAAGAGATGTCTGATTCTCTGTGCAGGCAGGGAAGGGGGAAAGAAATTATTTTTCTAGTCAGTTGTCCAAATCTGACCAGACTATCAGTAATTGAAGATAAGTTCTGTGATTGAAGGTTTTGTCCCACTGAATAAAACAAGTAAAATCCACCATGTTCTTTAGAGCAAGTATTTTATCTTCTGTATGCAGTTATTTTTATCAGCTAAGTCCTTAGTTGTTGTAGTTGCACCTTTTCAACACCCAGAAGGAATCAAATGAACTAAAACATTCAGGTGCTCTTAGAATGGAGTAACCTTGTAAGCTTGCCATGTATTTGCATTGCATTGCTGTGAGTATTTAGATATTCCCTTCTTTTCCATTTCAAACTGAATTATTTCCAATCTTCAGTGTATATATATTTTTTTCTTTTCTATTTTCGTCCTGATGATTCAAAGCACCCAGCTGGGATGTGGCTGGGGAAGAGGAATTTTATTTCGTGGAATGGAAAAGTAAATATCCTGTAATTCAGCAAAACAACTAGCTATTGATTTCTGTAGAGAATAATGATCTTAAGTCTAGTACTTTCAGCATCAAACATAAAATAACTTTGGAGCCAAAACCAGGAGGTTTTCTGTAGGACATACTTAGACCATATTCTTACCACTGTCCTTCTTGGGAGTACAGAGTAATCCCAGGCCAAATTTGTCTTGCTGACATAAAAAAAAGAAAGAAAACAGTCAATCATCAACATGGATCTCAATCATATTGTTTAGTCTGGCATAACAAACTTGTCTGTTAGACCTCAGAGTGACTGGGCTTCCTTGTTTATAGTTGCTTGTATTTTTAGGTACATTATCAGGGATCTCAGCCTGTTTCTGAGCAGTGGTGTATCCCAGCTATTGTATTCTGTTCCCCGTTCTCTTAATGACAATACCAGTGATTGTCATGTTCATGTGTTCAGATTAAAAGACTCATGTGAAACTTTGCAAAGTTATGTGAAATCAAGGAGGGTTTTTTTTAATGAGGGGAATTTTAAAAAGTCTCTTGGTTTTCAGTATAGGATGGGAGACTATCTTTCATTCCTTAGCAATTTTGCAACACTGTATTAATAATTCATTCCAGAGCTAATTTGAAATCCTCAGATCAGAAGGCTTGTATGTTTTATGAAGATTGTATACAGCTAATCTGATTGTCTGCAGGTTAAAAATTTAAACAATTTTGTATAATCTTTGGGTATTTTTATAAATTGTTGAGGTGTTGAAATGAGCATTTCCCTTGACTTTCTTTCAAGCTGAATCTATATTTTACTCTAGGATTTTGTAAAAGAAAATGGTCACCTTTATGAAGAAGGTCACTTCATTCCTGAGGATTTTTTTAGGCACTTTAATAGTACCATTGAGGTCTACAAAGAGTCTGCAGACAGATGGGATAGGAATGACTGCATTCTGCCTTCAACAGTAGGAACACCAGAGAATGGTAAGAGGGGTCTCCTTTTGGGAAGCAGAATCTAGGCAGATAAAAATGTGTGATTTTCCTTGGATTTCAGAGATGCCAAGGGTATGGTACCACGCCTCCATGTCACCTTTTTACTACAAATTAACTACTGACACTGAAGGTTGTGTTTCTGTCCTAAGTCAAGTTCTAGAGCCATCATTCCTAGATACATCATTTCTCAGTATAATCAAAATAACCTTGCATTATGCTGCTCTGTTTCTATTCATCCAAAATAAATCCTGAATTGTCTTTTTTACATTGTTCTTCTTATCTTCTCTTTATGCTCTGTTTAGTTTTATGAGATGGTAAAAGAGCCTAAGATTGCACAACTGAAAGGAGAGGAAGTTAAGACAAACTGTAAATCACAGCAGCCTCAAATCACCTTCAATTTCATCTCACTTTTCCTGAACAGGGGCAATGTTTACTTCATTTAAAATTTTTAACAAGCTCAGGTCAAGCTCCTGCAGCTCTTTCTTACCCTTCCAGTAAATGGAGGGTTTGTGTTGCCTTTTCTTTTACTCTCTCTAGTGACAGATGACAACTGCTTTTCCAGATTAGCCATTCAGCAGCAACTCAGCATGTAGACACTTCTACCTCTTAATAAAACTGCCTTTTTTTGGCTTAATTCACTTTATGAACAGTCCTATAGCCAGCTTTTAAAACAGCCCTGTAGCCACATCAGAGTACTCCTGTAGCCCATCATCTTATATAGAGGGAACTGTATTGTAAGTTTTGTAATTCTGACACATTCATTTTCTATTTAGATTCCAGAGTCGCTGTCACAAAAACATTTTTGTTTCCTCCTGTTGCTGCCAGCTCTCTTAGGAATGACAGCATTGGCAGTAGCACTAGCAGTAACAGTAAGTACAAGTGATTGAATATATGTCTCCATTTTGTTCTGGTAGCTGGTTGTGAGAGCTCAGAGGAAAAGAATGTAATTAATTGTGCAAATTAATGGGAAGTTACATGTTCCTGATGGTGTACCATGTGTTTCTCAGCTGTCATACCGAAATGCAATGAACTTATCTCATAAAAATGTAGAGATGCTATCAAGTTACAATTATGTGACAGCTCTCTACAACTTGGAGAGGGCAAACCTCTTAGTTTTGGCTGTCATGAGGTCTCACTAGTCATATGGCCTCAGCAAATTTGGCCAGACACCTCATTTTAACTCTCAGAAAAGAAAGTCTCTCCAAATGAACAGAATAGCTATGCAAAGAGCTTATATATATATATATATATATATATATATATATATGTTCATATATAGATATATAGATATATAGATATATATGTTCAGCTCTAGTGTGAACAAAGAGGATACCTGTGCATTGCATTTTGAAAGTACTGTCAATCCCAAGCTTTACAGCAGCCCTTAAGACAGTCCCCATGTTTGTTTGCTGTAGTTGCAGTAGGGCCATCTCCACAGTCAGCCAGCTTTCACTTGGGGTCAGCGACAGGCAGGATGTAATCTCTCTGGCATACTCATGTCCATCATTCTTATCTGTCTTAGTCACTGTGTTACATGGCAGCTCCCTGATAAGTGCCCAGATTGGTTCCTGTAAGAGCCTCAATATTACCTATCACGAGGTCAGAAAGGGTGGAGGGAAACAGTGAAGTTTCAGGGACTTTTAGTGATGTCATGTACAACAAGGTGAACACTATCTGGAGCTTCCCATGTGAACAAGAGGGGATTTTCCTTAGAGGTTCCTGAAATGGTGATCAAAGTTTAATCTTCTTATTTCCTTGTTCCTGTTTCCCAGACATGTCAAGATGACAATGTGTATCTAGCTCTCTTTACAATTTCCCCTTTTCACTTCACGAACATCTATGTTATCTGAATGTGTGATGATGAGGTCTGTGACTGGTACTCCCCATGCTTAAGGAAACACGTGCCGAGGGGCAGCCTGATGTGGTCTAATGGGCACAGTGGTAGCTCCTGATGGTGGCACAGTTGCTATTAGGCCTGAGTTTTTTCTCATGCTTCTTCTCTTTGGAATGTGTAATCTAGTTACCCTCTGGGCTTTTAGCACTATGCATCCTACCTTTTAGTTGGCTCACAGCTGCTATCAGATTTTAAGCCCTTCTTGATTGCTTTCTAATTAAGAGTAGGCCTTAAGTCATCATAGCCCAGAACCCCTCAGAGTAGAAGGAATTACAAAAACCCCTCCACTCCTGGCTGCCAGCCTCAGTCTTTGGAAAAGAGAAGACTCACTGCTGTAGATTCCTTGCCACGAGGTCACAGAGATGTCTGCAAATAACCTGATGAGCCCCAGACCAACTCTGAGGCACTAGGAAGGGGTTAAAGAATGCATACCTGTTTCTCAGGTCTGAGCATGTGAGAATATTTGCTGTCATTTCTAGAGGAAAAATATTCAGCCACAGCCTGAAGCAATGGGAATGAATCAAGAAGCCAAAAGACAGACAGATTACAGGAGCAGTTCAGATGAAAGGAGTTTGACCCAGTACAGGAACAGGAGGGTGCTGGGCAGTGCAGTGCAGTGTGGCACCTGTGTCTGTACTGTGGAGGAGAGTGCAGAAGCAGGATTATTAATCTTGTTTTATAATTGGAACTGATAATCAACTAGGAAAAAAGCCTAATTAAAATAATGCAGTAAATTGATTGCCTACCATATGCTGTACAGGTGTGTTTTAACTGATTATCATTCTCTTAAGCAATTTATTGGAAAATTGGATATCAGTTAACAGCCTTATGTAGAAATGACATGAGGACTGCATGTCTGGCTGAGTCTGGGGACAGTTTGAACTCATAATCAGATTAAATTATATTAATTTGGATGCTGACTGGTTCCATTGTAGTTACTCAATTGGTGTTTTTTTGCAGGTAGGGAGCTGTTGAATCTTTATTGACATTACTGTTTTCTTCTCTGAAATGGCCTTTAGTGCCAATCTTAGTTTTGTCTTGACTTTATTGCTGAGGAAATTTTGATTTTAGTTAATCCTTACCTTCTTGGAAGGAACAACAATGAATAAACCTTAGTACTTCACCTGTGAAGACTCCCCAGCGTAGCATTCCCCTCGCTTCATTACTGTTTTCAAAAAAGCACCATTAGATTCAAATTTCAAAAAGGAAAACATTGAGAAGAGAGGAAGCCTGAAAAAAAATCTTCAGACACAAACTACAGTATTTTTTTAATTAACCCTTTAATTTTAAACAGTTTTAAATTGAGTTATTTTTCCTTTTAATAGTTTCTAGAGCATTTAGAAGCATTCAGTGTTTCCAAAAGAAACCCTCCACATTAATATCTTTTGAATCTATTAATAAAGTCTGTGTCGTCAGATGACTTGAACTGCCCCAATTCTAAATTCAACTTAGACAAACCTGAAGTGCATCATCTAATAAAATAATTTGTGAAATACTCATCATAGAAATTGCATATAAATTAGCTAAGTTATGGATTTTTATTTTTCCTACTTTTGTTGTCATATTTCATTACTCCATTGTTCTTACGCAACAATAAAATTAAACTACAATAATAGAGTAGAATCTCAACTAAATATACACAAAAAGTCTTAGCCCAGCTAAATGAAAAATAGAACAATTATGCTATTCTAATTGTTTTTTGAATGGTAATACTGTTTTTTTCATTCTTGTAGTGTTGAATGTAGACTTGTAACATGTTCCCACTTCATCTTTTCCCCCATAACATTCTCAAAAGGCTACTGCCACCATCCCAAATTTATTTAGGCTGGTTTGTTTCTTCCTCTTTGTGTTATCTGACTGTAGTCCTCTGAAGTTCCAATTAGCTATTAAAGTTCCAGTCTTGCTCATATTTCTTTGGATGATTATACCACACTTGGTCTAGAGAGTGTAGATGAGATGGTTCCCATGTAAAGAAGAAGTGTCAGGGTAAGAAGTCTTGAGTCCTAATCTCTTCCTTCAGTGGTTGAGCCCATCAGATGAATTTCCTGTTGTTCTGATCAAAGCTTGAACTTACTAGCTGTGACTAAAACATCTCCTTCAGATGAATGCCATAACATTCTTTATAATTTCACGGAGAGTTCAGTATTGCCTCCTTCCATTTTTGTCTGTAATTTCCTCACAATAATTTAGCCCTATTATTTAGTACTGAGTAGCTCAAAGAACATGTAAACACAGAGATCTCTGTAACTGTTTTTAGGAAGAAGGTCTCCTTTTTTAATTAAGAAAAAAAAATACCATGATTTAATTCAGTAATTGCACAACAATTTGAAAATGTTCACCTATGGCTTAATGCAATTGATGGTGCCTTCTGTGCCTTTGTTCCAACATAATAGTTAATGGAAAACCCTAATGAACAAGTGAGAGCTGCTCTGCATTTTTACAGATAAGATCTTGTGGTAATTATGTTGGAACTGAGCAGAGGTAAACTGAAAATTCCTTTGAGACATATACGGAAAAAAAAAAAATTAAGACAGTGCTTTCAATCATAATCATACATGGCTCAAGGTAGGAAGCAGCTCAATAACTTCATTGTGTAGCTGAATGGCTTTTAAAGTAAATATATTTTGTTTACAGCTTAACATCCCAATGTCTGGGAAGACTATATGTAAATCAGCATCAAATGACCTCACTTCCTTAGGGAATCTTCCACAAGATGCAGAGTGAGAGCTCTGAGAGATGCTGGCCTGCATCCACTCCCCTTTTTCACTCTGCTGGATAGAGTCAGCAGTTCCTCTGGCATTGCCCAAGGAGGTCATAAAGTTATTGATGCACCTGGTTCATGCTATTCCTTCTCCTGCTCTGCCTTTACAACTGATGGGAGTCAGAATCTTTCTGTGTAGAGCTCCAAAGTTTCTAACAGAGGAAAAGGTCCCTGTGGTAGCCAATTTTCTTTACTTCTCTCCTTTTTTCTTCATTAAGACACAAGTTCCTGGGAGGTTCTCCAGACTGAAAATTCTTCAGCCTGTTCCATTTTAAATTTTAATATAAATAAAAGGCACATGAAGAAACCTGCCATGACTCATTTCATTCTCCCCAGATCTTTCAAGAGAATTTTTTCTGGACTTGAAAGTGAAATTAAATATTCTGTTGTTGCTTGCTTTTTAAGGTAGTTATGGGTTACTTAACTTTCAAATTAATTCATGTCAGGTTTTGGGGAAAAAAAAAAATAAAAGCTGTTGTCATTTTTAAGAAGTAGGCTAAGGTGAGAGTCACAATGGGACTGCATTTAGGCTGGATCCCTGGATTGCATGTCCCCACATAGAAACCTAATTATAAATTCCTTCCAGTTTTCCAAAGATGATGAAGAAATCATCTCCATTGGAGATAACTTTTCAGAAATCCGATTTTCCAGTTCTAGATATCTCATTGTAAAAGGGTCTCTTGTGTTGTCTTAAATTGCATTAAGTTTGTGAAAAATACTGTTAAAAACAAAGGTACAAAAATATCACTGATTACCCTGCATACAGAACATTTCTCTAGCAGTTCATGTAAAAAAGAGCATGCTTGCCATGACATGCTGCCCAGCACTGCAGATAGGCAAGGAGTTTTTGAGGTTATACAGTCTACCATAGCATGTTATCAAATACATTATGCTTTACATGACCTGAAGAGTTTTTCCTTTGATTTTTATTTCACTTTTTAATTTTTTTCTGAAGTTTGCGGGGTGGAATCCAGAAAACATGGCCATCCTCCTATGCTTTACATAATTTAGTTGTAAAACTCAGCAGTCTCTCACTGAGAAGAATGACATTAGGCAAATGAGGATTGCTTTTTACTTGCCTAGAGCACAAGAGAAATATCGGTATTTTCTTCTGAGAATACAATTCAGATAAACAACAACAGAAGAGTATTTTTAGAGTTGTTCAGGCTGGCTCCAGTCACCTGAGTTTGCCCAGTTTTCTTGAAGATCAGTTCTGCAAGCAAGCATCCTCTATGCCTAATCTGGGACAAAAAGTTGGAAAGGTTATGTCTCCCCAGTTAATGTCTGCTCTTGGCTTTAATGTCTGCGCAGACAGAAGCAGACTAGTGAATAGCCTCTCTTTTTCAGCTGATGTTCACTTCTGTAGAACTTTGTCTGCTATCTTTCCTTTCTGTAGACAGATTTCTTTCACAGTAAGCTACCATTGGTTCTGCTTGACTGATGTTTCCTTTTAGTGTGCCGAATCTACTGGATATGAGTGAAACTCAAGCCCCTACAGTCAGAACTTAGACTTTGTAAACAGTGTTTGAGACACAGAGATATATGTAGTATATGAATAGATAAGATACAGACTTTATGTTCTCTTTTTATTTCTCTCTACATTGAGCCTAGAAGACACAGCAGAAATAAAAAGAATATTTGTCTAAAAATTGAAAAATGCCAACAAGAAAATCTGAGAGTTGAAAATGAATTGCTAGTTAATTATAAGAACACTCCTTTCTAAACTAAAGTATTTTCTTGGCGGCTGTTTAATAATGTACTAAACACATGTTGTTTGACCCAGTATATCATACTGTATGTGCTTAGACATTTGCTGTTTGCATGAGTCACACATTTTGAGTGCTGTCAGTTCATTTTCATTTCTATGTATCCAATCACCTACACTTTTCCAGTGCTTATAGTTTGGTTCTTTTTTTCTGTAATCTGTCAATATACCCACCTTTTGAGCTGCAGACACCTAATTTGCAATCAACCAAACCTGGGTGGACAATGTCTAAAAGACCTGTCTCCTGAGGTTCACTTTGCATTTCAAGAGGGTCCCCAGGTGACTCTGTAGGACTTTCCACGTCCTGCTCTTGATGAAATAACTGAAGGGCCAAATTTTAGTCTCAGCATGCATGCAGCTCCCAGTGAGGGGAATGGAATTGTTTGTGTACATGAAAGAATAGGATGGGTGCTCTTCTGAACAAAACGTTAAAAGCTATCAAGAAATGGTTATAACCAAATAACACACAGTTAAACCTCAAGGTTACAAGGGTTTGATCTTGCTGAAGTCAACAGTACCTTTCCAGGCAGCTTTAGAAGTGATCAGGCTTATTCTGTTAAATTAACCTCCCTTGAGAGTCCTCATGTTGGTCATCGATTAGTGGCAAGGCAGAGTGCCTCCAATCAGTGGGAGTTGTCTGATGGAACTAATGTAAATGCACAAATTGACATATTCTTTTCCAAATAATTGCTTTGTGTTTCAAAGTAAGACCTTCAAAAATTAAGAAATCCAAAACTTTGAAGTGTGGGAAAGAGATAATTCTCTACAAATGGCAAAAAGAGAATTGGTGTTGGTACTTTTCAACAGTTGTTTCAAAAGTGGGTGGAGCATCCTTGTGGTCAAAAATTTCCTGTAGGATTTTGTATGAAGTGCATCTCATGTACATTGCACTTTGAAGTATCTGTTCTGCTATTCAAGATACTGTTATGTAGGTGGTGCATGAAAGTGCTCTTGATAATAGTGTTGCCCTGAAGACAGTTTTCTGCTATAAATCTGTCTTCACTAATGAGAGTATCTTTAATTACAGAAGAAGCACTTGGCTTCATTAGTAGCTCCAGCCTGCAAGGGATCAGCATAGCACTGACATCATTGCTGTCTCTCCTTATTGGCTTTATTTTGGGAGCCATATACTGGAAGGTAAGAGATAGATACTACATATAATTGTTTACATAGTGATACTACATTTCTTAGCTGTGGGGAGGTAGGAATAAGAGAACCATTCTGTATTTGAAAGCAAGAGATATCTCTTTTGATCTTCACTTAACTGTGACTTGAAGATGTAAATTTATGTGTCAAATTCTTGAATTCCACCATCAAAGTGTTAATCCTGTCTTATCAGCATGATCACTCTCTAATTGGAAACAAAAATTGTGTGATTCATCCAATTTTCTGTTTCTCTATTGTATATTGAGAAAGGAATTTTTTTTGCTTTTGGCTCCTATGCCCCTGCCTACAATACAAAAACTTCAATAGTAATATTTATGTCGGTAGTAGATGTGTGTTAGAGGACAAGATCTGGCTTACATTTTGCAAGATGACTTTGATATTGAACATGTGAAGCAAATTGAAACATACAATTGTTTAGTTACTAAAGAAAGCTTTAGAATATTTACAGCTTTATAATATTTATATTTAATGCATTTTCTTCCTAGAAAATACATCCCAAATCCAGACCAGAAAGTGTTGAAACTACACAGTGTCGTGACTATCAAGAAGAAAATGAGATAAGGTATATTGTTTCACTTAAAATTTGTATTTACAGATGTAAATTTATCTCTGAGAACTGCTTCCTGTTTAGCTTTGTGAAAAACCCAAAAAACCCCCAAACACAGGGTCTTGCTGCAGAGGTAAAATACATTCTTAGAGTGTGTCCTTTAAAGGACTTTCTGGTTTAGGCATAGAAATTGATATGGAGGATAGTTCTGCATACAGCATTTTATTATGGGTACATTATTGTCTCTGTCTTTATTCCCAGTGTGAGAAAGGATTGCTGAGACCTATAGGGAAAACAACAAAATAAAGTAAATGTTGCTATTTGCTCTGGGATGTAAAGTAATTTTGAAGTAAATTTGCTGTGTAGGTTGAAGTTATGGAAATAAATAGAAAGCAATGACTTTCTGGTTTTTTTGGTGGAATTTTTTTTTTTTTTTTTTTTTTTTTTTTTTTTAATTGTGGAAAGTTAATGAGAACTTGTTCAAATGCTAACTTCCTAAGGTCATCCTGAAGTGATTTATGGCTCTCTTCCTACTTATACAGTACTTTATCTGATTTTTAAAGAGAAGAAGTTTTCAGCCAATCAAATATACCTTTGAAATTACGGTTCAAGGCTTTGAAGTTCCTTGGACATGACTTGGGCAAGGAATTCTGTGAAATCCAGGAAAAGACTTAGGGACATTTTAAGTAAGAATAGCCTATGCTAAAGCATTTTGAAAATATTGTTTAACTTCATATTTCATGATGTTTGATTAGATTTTAACTATGAATGATATAGGGAAAGATCTGATGTGGGTGGCAGAAGAATTTGTCCTGTACTGTTCTCACACTGGTTGAAATGCCTGGTGCTGTCCACTGGCAAAGGGACAAATAGGCAAGGTTCTGATCTAGCAGTTTGTTTACAGAAGCTGAAAATTTCAGTGTTTCAGCTTGCTAAAGTAATAAATTCTTAAAGCAAATTTTCTTCAAGTACAGTATATAGAATAGAAGACCGTATATTCATTTCACCAAGTATATTAGTTGCTACAAATGGCTCATTCTGCATGTCATTCTCATAGGTGTTAAAACTTGTGAAATAGAGCATACATCTTCCTTTTAACTTCACAGAAAATACAAAACATTTTTTATATGAAGAAAAGATGAAACAGTTAAATGCAGGGGAGGGCCATTGCAGGAACTTGAAACAGATTGCATTCTCTATCAAATGTCTTCTTAATTATATGGCATGTGTTTTGACATATATGGCGTAGATGACTATTAAAAATTTCTTCTCCCTGAGAAAGTAGGAATATTCATCTATAAGTAGGAAGAACTAATATCAAACATAAATTCTAATTCTTTGGGTTCCCTTTTTATTTTAGCTAACTTATAAACCATCTATTCTATTTCCTTGAAAGACTGTTACTGTAGTAATAAGGGACCTTTTCTTTTCCAGTATGTTGCAGCAAAAAGAAAAGGAACATCTACAAGTGTAGCTGTTGCTTTTTCTCCCTCAACACTGTTACTGTTTCATGTACTGGTAAGTTGGCTATGGTAACAGTTTTACCATAGACTTAGCTACTTTGCTGCAATAAAAAGTGATTCAGAGTCCATTTTTAGGAAAAAAAGAAATCTTGCTATCAGTAGGTTTCATTTGTGCATAAGATCTTTAGCAGCTAATTTAGACAGCTAATTTAGTATCATTAATTTAGACCTTTGATTTTTAACTTGAGTGCTTCAGAATAAAATTTACAAGAATTCCAGAATAAAGGACATCTACTGCTTCTCCTTTTTGGTGTTAGAGCTGAGAC
Organism: Zosterops lateralis; assembly: GCF_965231275.1. Taxonomy (NCBI): domain Eukaryota; kingdom Metazoa; phylum Chordata; class Aves; order Passeriformes; family Zosteropidae; genus Zosterops; species Zosterops lateralis. The sequence goes on from NC_139765.1 coordinate 31,670,665, forward strand.
AGCGAAGCTTTCAGCTGTTACACTACAGCTGTTTTAAAGCGATGTGAACTGAAAAACACAATCTGGTAAAATTAGCGAGTGTAAGAGAACAGGCCAAGTAGACCTGGGCTTTTATTAATTGTAGCTTAGTCAGCACATTTCTGTAGTCTCTGTAGCCTTATCAGATACAATAGTCTTGCTTTAGTATGTAAGAGTGAACAGCAAAGGTGAGTGAGGTTTCTCAGTCCCAGCTGTGCTCTGCAGAACAGCACTTCTCTGGCAAGAGGCTTCTTACCACAGAAACAGTACTGTATTCAATCCATTACATCTGTGTAAGAGTCTCTTCATTCTTTATCATGAGTGGAAAGAGCAGCATAAGAATGTAACAGACAATCTCAGTTTTGCAGTTCATCCTGTAACAGTTACTCTCAGGTATTCAATATGATTGAGTTAGCTACAGCTTGGGAGGTTTTTCAGTCTCCCTGTCTGCTTTGGTTCTACCATATGCTCGTTTAGAAGGAAAGTTGTCACTGCATTGGATAAGTTGTTCCATTTTTCCAAACATGTAAATTCAGTTTGGTTTGTCCAGATGACTTCAAAGGGAAATTTGCTGCCAGAGATTGCCAGTACCAAAATGCTTAAATGTAACACTTAAGTAAAACCATGAGAGCTGTTCCATTGCCTTAGATGACATGAATGAGCTTTTGCAGGCAAGTGTGTTCATGGACCAGGAAAGTACATCTTATAACATTTTTCTTTCTGAGTAAAGAAATCTCTATATAAGTGTCATTAAATTTATTTACAAAATTATAAGAAAATAATGTCTATGTTGTATGTCTGTGAAAAGCTCTACTGTTTAGTAATACAGAAAGGAAAACTAATATGCAAAATCAGAATTTCTGTTTTTCTCTTCAGGCAGGTAACAGTTCCATGTTCGCTTCATAAATGAAGCAGCTTTAAGCACATTCGTATTCCTTCTGGAGTGACAGACTGAGTCTGCATCTGTTGTTGCTGCCCATGACTCCATAGACATGATACAGAAATGAGGACAATTTGTGTTTGTTACTGTGAAACCAACACTGAATTGAACAATGACAAGAAGAGTGTACACTTAGCAGGACTGTATCTTATGTGAATATCTACCTTGTGTGACACTCGGGTTTTTTTAATTGCATTAATACTTTCAGCTGACTCTGGCAAGCAAAGTATGTCCCGAACAAAAAAGCATCTTTCAAATGCCTCCAACTGTGTGTAATCATTAAGTCCTAAATACCTTTTCATCCTTAATTTAAATTCTGTGTCCTCTACCTTAAATCAATGTCTTTAGATGAAGGTCTCTGAACTGACAGAAAATGCAGAAATGGATACAGATAACATACTCTTCAACATTGTATATAAAACTTGAAAGCAAAGTCATGCCATGAGCTCATGTTCTAGACTTAGGCTTATAAGGAGCTGTGTTTATTCCTGTCAAAGACTGTGTGTACAGCAGCACGTGGTCTCTATCGGGTGCCAGGTGGCTGGTTGCCCACCCCAGAAAGCCTCAAGAATTCATCAGCGTTGGTGGTCTCTGTTCAGGAGAAGCAAATGCTGGATGAAGACAAAATAAACAGGAGGTGCATGTACCTCATGGAACTTCGAAGAATTAAGAAGCTGGATATGTGAACACTGGGGAAATTTCCAGTCGTGCTAAGGCAAAGTAGAGTCTGAATTGCGTTCAATCATCACAATAAAGACAAACCCGTGAAATGCATTTTAAATTCTGAAGATGCATGCCATTGATACCTTGTCTTTAAATGTATAGTGCAGAAAATCTGAAAGATCCTGAGAGTGTATTTAGCTTTTACTTACATCAGCTGTAATTAATGCTTGCATTGTGTTTTAAGTGATTAGTAAGCTTTAATATCCTGGCATTCTCCACTTTTGAAAGTTAATTCTTTTGAAAGAAAAGAGAAAGGCTTTGTTTCCCACCTGTCTTCTGCATCTATTACTGTTACAGTATCCATGGAATATGAACAGGACTGATGTACAGATGTGCATTTTCAAGTAAATCCTAAAAATACCATGGTAAAAGTTTCAAGTGTAGTTGTGCATCTTTTCATCTTGTCTTTTCCCAGATAATGAGTATGAATTGTTTACCTGTATTAGGGATTGTACTTTGGAAGAGTAAAAGGTTAAGGCTCACATGAGGTGACAAACTGTCATCTGTCATGATATTGACCAGGTCAGCAAGAGTTTTAGTTTGAGTAACTTAAATTATTAAAAAAAAAAAAAAAAAAAAAAAAGAAAAAAAGAAAAAAGAAAAAAGAAAAAAAAAAAAAAAAAAAAAAAAACCAAAACAAAACAAACAAAAAAAACACCTTTTACAGTTTTGCATAAAGTTGGGGTTCTTCTTAAAATGTACAGTTACTAAATTTTTTAAGAGTTCATGTGGAAGTTTTAATCTTCTGCTCAATTTGCTGAGAACCATACATTGAAAGTATATGGCATATAATATATATGCGTGTATGTCTGTGTGTTGTGTGTTTGTGTGTGTTTGTTTGTGTATGTGTGTATTATTGGTAAAACTGTCTTTCCTAATTAGAAAAAAATCTCAGAACCTTACCATACTTGATGATGTGGCATGTAGCCACTCTGCGTGGAACTGTGACCCTACTGCAATCAATGTTGAAATTTCTCATGAATTCACTGATGGAAGGATTTGATCATGTGGTATTTTTATTTATATTCAGGCCCTTTTTGCACTTTCAGTTTGTCAGAAAAGGGTCCTCTAGTCCTGTTCAGCTGGTATAAATTAGCATAGTTCTATTAAGGATAACGGAACTTTGGGGTTTGCATCACCTGAGGAACTTCACTTAGACTAAATCAGAAGAAACTTAGTATCAGAAGTAGGCCTTCCTGTTTATTCTGAAGATGCTGGAACACTCACCAATTAATAACCAGGGTTGCTCATCCTTTCAAAACAGCAAGTGCATTCCTCAAACAATGGAATTCCCCATCTGAAGTTGAGTCTTCTTTGACTGTGTGTAGTTCTTTACTTCCAAGGCCCTCAGACTTAGAGTTTCAAACTTATTTAAGAGTTACCATAAAGGAAATGTCAGCATTACTTAATTGATGGGAATTTGCACCTTATTGGTAATGCAGAGAATAATTGTCTATTGTTTATGACTGAATCAAAAAGTATCCACAGTAAATGGAAGCAATTATCCTTACAAATAATACAAAAACCTTAAATACTTCATACAAAGTGCTCTTGAGGCTAGTTTATGCATTTGAGGGTTTGGGGTTTTTTCTTAGATTCAATAAAACAAAATTCTTGTATTTATTATTGCTCTTTGTTGATAAAAAATGTTCATTTTTCTAAATGCATTCTTTCCAGAAAATCAGATACTCAATAAGACATAATCTGGGTTACATTGGTGTGCCCCAAATTATACTTTGATATTCAAAAGCATGATATTTTAGGCTTCTTAATCTTCATTGCTATAGAAAATATCAATTATGAAGTGAAACATTCAATAAACAAAAACTAACTATGACAAAATGTTCACTTTCCAGAAGCAACATCTTAAAGTTAAGTCAAATGATGTCAAACACTTTAATCTCTTCTGTGGAGCAAGGTAAATTTTAAGTTATATGAGAACTCAAAGAAAACTCATATATAAACTTTTGACCTTCATATCAGAAATGTTGTTCTTTGAATGTGCACAGAAGTCGTATGACACCTGGAGTAGCAGAACTGGTATTAGGCAACATTGTTTTCCCAGTCTTTGCCCTCATTTTGAGAAATCTGAACACAAGAGAGATCTGATTGGGTGTTCTCAATCCTTTTGCAAAGCAGAAGGAGACTTCTGGACATTCGTGGGTACACTAGATGGCATGGCACTTTCAAGTGGGACTGTGAACTTACTGGAAACTTTCCCACTGAGGAAATCTATACTTTGGACATAATGAGATTCTGAAAGACTACTGACTTGTGAGATATCTTTGAAATCAATGGAAATAGAAAAAGGTACTCTTCAGTTGGAGATGGGGTGTCAGAAATAGACCTTTAATTGCTTCTTAGTTTCTAAAGAAGTTTAACTTCTAAACAGTGATCAGTTTTTTAGTCTTCCTTTTGGGTAGACAGCCCATGCATTAACACAGTTGGAAAATCAACACCCTCCCTCTTAAAATAAAATTGGGGAAAAAAGCAGTGTTTTATATTTTCTATGTAAAAGTCAACCAAATTTGGCTTTTGGATATCTGTGGTTTGGTGAGAAATGTAACATTTTAGTTTTTCTTTGAAATAGTTGAACTTTGCATGCAATTACTAGTGGCCTTGTGAGAATAAAAAAGCAGATAGTCTTATACTGAGTAACTGTTCTACTTTAGATTTGTGTTTACTTGAATGAATTAATGGTACTTATTTCATCAAAAGGTCATTTTATAAGCAAGCTTATAAAATGTATTTTACTGTGGAGTCTGTGTACAACCTGCACATTTTTAAGATTCTCATCTGCAGCAGCTCTGTTTTCTCTGTTGCTCAACATAATATGCTGAAACTGTTCAGTACACAAAATAGAATAAATCCAACTGTACACATAAAATACTGATATTTTAAGGTAGATTTACAAGTTAAGGTAGATTTAAGAATTATCTAACATTTTTCAATTCAGGAACAGGATTCAACTGTCTTAAATCCAGATTTACAGTAATGGTGGCATGTTGCTATTTTGTTTTCAAATTAATGGAACGCGGAAACTTCAGACTCTTTAGTGATAGAGACACAGACATTTGCTGGTTGCATTATGGGCAAATTCATTTATTTCAATGTAAATGTCAGCACAGTTTTGCATAGTTACATTCTGACAGAAGATAATCAACGAAGTTTATAAATTGTGATGTGTATGTACATATGTGTCCTCCTAAAGATAGGTGTTTTCCCAGATCCCTTTTTATACAGTTCAGATTTGGAATTTACATTATATACATATGCTTTATTGTTCTAAATAAAGATATTATGCACTGTCAAATAATTAATATATTGCATTGTGTCAGTCCCAATTAAGACATTTTTAAGTCCTGTCATCATCTGAAAGAATTATCTGTCAGAACATATGCTGCTTGATGCAGACTCCTTCACTTGATGCAGACATTTCATGTTGATGCACTTCTTTTGCAGTGAGTGGCATTTACCAGGATCTTTCATCAGAGACTAGAGCTTATCCTCTAAGGATGGCATCCTTCCTTTAAGTTTTCAGCAGTTTATTGTGGGTTTTATGCAAGAAGTCTGGGATGGGATGAGTTCGGGAGGAAAAAAACTGAGCTGCTCAGGGATCTTTGGCACAAGAGGGCTCAGGTGGGTCAGCAGTAGGATGGCATTCAATTCAGCTACATGAGCACCATGTGGCTGTGGAGCTGGAAACAAGCATACTTCATGGAGAAGCTTCATTAATGCAACAAAACTTCCAATTTGACCTGGAATTTCAGGAGGGCAGAAGGAACAGTAAGGTAGCTAGAAATGAGATGCGAGCACTCTTAGCTAACTAAACAACTCTTGCTGAAGTCAGGAGCTGATAACTGATAATCTGGTTCAATGTCCAGATGGAGATTGGGGATGAGGGATGTCCTTCAAATATCTGTATTGGGAAGGATGTTTTAATATCTTCATCACTGTCACAGACAGTGGGATCAAGTGCTCCCTCACCATGTTTACAGACAACACCAAGCGGAGTGGTCCCAAGTATCTTGAGCTGCATAAACAGGCAGCAGCAGCCAGCAGGTTGAGGATGGTGATTCTGGCCCTCTGCTCTGCTCCACTCTGGTGAGACTCCATCTGAAGTATTGCATCCAGCTCTGGGGCCCCAGCAGAGAAGAGGCATGGACCTGTTGGAGAAGGTCCAGAAGAGGGAGATTCAAAAATGGTTAGGGGGATGAAATATGTTCCTGTAAAGAAAGGGTGAGTGTTGGGGCTATTTAGCTTGGAGAAGAGAAGGCTCTGGGGAGATCTTATGGCAGCCTTCTAGTACTTAGAGGGGGCTTACAAGAAAGATGGTGACTTTTTAGTAGGAACTGTTGCAATGGGACAAAGGGCAATGGTTTTAAACCAAAAGAGGACAGATTCGGACCAGATATAAAGAAGGAATTTTCTATAGTGAGAAAGGTGAGACAGGTTGTCTGGAGAGCTTCCCTGGAAATACTGAAGGCCAGGTTGAATAGAGCTCAGACAACCTGATCTAGTTGAAGATGTCCCTGCTCATTTCAGGAAGGCTGTTCTAGATTGTCTTTAAAGGACTTCTCCAACCCAAACTAATGTATGATTATATGAATTGTAACATATGCAGATGGAGTAAAGGGCAAGTCTGGGAAAATGTGCAGCTCTTCAGCCAAAGTGACATCACCATAATATTTTTGGTAGTCTGTTTTACAATGTTTGGTGCCTTACATAATGCTGACTAACTGCACACCACCGTCACTGCTTAATCTGAACCCTGCAGACTGAAATGTGCTAAAGGATTGAGAGAAATATTTACCTTCTGTTTTCCAATTTTACTTTCTCCAAAACAATGAATATAAATATCTTGTTCAGTAGATGAAAACAAAGGCTATCTTTGTCTAAATCATGGACAATGTTAATAATGTAATTTTCCTACTTCTGTCATGCAGAAAAACAATGCTTGTTATAATAAACAACTGTTTCTTGATAACAATACATTTTAACAGCTTAACACTTCCATGAAATGACTGTATTTTAGATGATCTAGATATATGCCCACTCCACATACACTTCATGTTACACTCCAGTGTCATTTTATTCCATGTTAACAAATGTGTGTTACTAAATATATTTTTGCCCAAAGCTTCTGAATGATAACAAATAATATGTTTTCGTCTTAAGAAGAAGGGTTGTTTCAGGATTTTACACTACATTAACAGCTTATAGAACCACTTCCTTACTACTCTTCATGTAGCTGTTGATGATAAATTTTCTCCCAAAGTTCAAACATTTTTAAAATGGATTAAGTTTCCCAATAGCTACAAAGAAGTGTGTGCTAACACAATCAAGTTTTGTGTAATTACATACTTAAGGGGAATTATTATGTGCTGATGCATAGTAGAAAATATGGCTAAATTAAAGCAGACTGCCAAAATTGCAAAAAGTGCAGAAGGGAAGTTTAGCCCTCTTTTTCCCACGCCATATCCCAAGGTAAGTTATTTCACGTAACAGGAAAAATCCCAAATGCGATTTTAGTTCCTCTGACTTGTGGCCTCTTCTGCAAAATCCCACCATAAGCAAGTAGGAACTAAAAATACAGATGAGACTTATTCCAGACAGACATGAGGCTTAGGCTTCTGGCCAGTCACAAAATGCGGGGACAATTTTCATTCTCTTTTGGCAAGATATTTTCTTGAGCTCATGGAAGAATATTCAGCTGAGATCACAAAAGCCTCTTTGTTTGTCACCAGTTCTGCTCTGCAGGATAATAGCATGATAGCAAAATTGGCCCAATTAGAGTAAAGAAGCTGCAGAGCAGAATGTATAGCTTTTGTCATTTTAAGTGACTACCACAAGTGACAAAATGTCATCTTAGAAATTTCCCCTTGTCATCTCCTACATTGTGAATGATGATTATTAGGACCCCTCAGGTTATTTAATCTGTCATGTTCTTAAAGTCAAATATTTTAGACCTTCCTTTTTCTCAGTAGTGCTGTCATCATTAACAAAACACAGAACAGCCTTCACCTTTAGAAATGACAAAATGGGGATGTGTCTCAAAACCAATTAATAGCATCAGTGAAGGCAGAGGCATAGCATCTAAATCTTTTAAATATCATCCCTGAGAATAAAGTAATGAGTTCTTAGAGGCAATTACTTCTTTGCCAGAAGTTGAGAAAGAAGTATCTCATTGACATGGTAGTACCACTTGGCAGTTTGTTGTTAAGTCTTGTTTCATATTTTTCCAAAGGAATCCAATTGTCTCAATCAGTAAGCACTGTGTTTTCTTGATGATATTTTAAATGCTCTAACCTTTGGATCAAACAAAGAGTTGTGGGAGTGAAGAATGCTATTAGGTGCTATTATTGGGTATTCACTGCATTTCAAATAGAATTTGTGCTACAATTAAGTGGGCATCCTAATGTACCTGTAGTGTAGTGTGCACATGTGTAGGATGAGGTTACTCCTGGGGACGGAGGAGGAGGCAGTGCTTGAATTTAGCAAATTTTTTTGGCAAATCTGCCATGAACTTCAATCATATACCCTGGAGGAATGGCTGCATGTCACTGAATCTCTTCACAAATCCAACCTTGGCGAGAGTGAGCCTCGGGATTGCCAAGTTCCATGCACTGATCAAAAGGTTCACTGGGCATCCCACGCTGTGCTGTGCTCTCTAGCCATTGGCAGCTCAGCACCATCGCCCTTCCTGCTCCATGGCTGCCTGTGCCAGAACCACACACACCTACCATGTTCCCTGGGGGTTCAGGGAATGAATCCATCTATATTTCCATGTAGGCCACCAACGTTATTTCGTTGAGAGCCAAAAATCTGGCTCTGGGTTGCATAACTGGTCTTCTGTATTTCAACCTGGACTATAACTGGAAACTCTGCAAAGCTCCAGGTTTTCTCTCTTGCAAATGCACACCTTTGTGTTGTGTCATTATCCAGTCCCTCCTTCAGCCCCCACCCAGACTCCCAGTACTCTTCTGTTGAGCCATACTCTGCAATTAAAGCATCATATATACTGGTTGCAGCTAGCAGCCCTACCATTCATTAGCAGTAAACAATTGAGTTAGTATTTAGGAAGAAAACACTTCAAAATGTTTAGCAAAAGATTAGACTTTTGGGGTCAGCTACAACTGGGGTACTGCTAGTCTGACTGCAAACTGCATTGCACAGCAGTATGCGTGCCAGCTGCAAGCACGAAAATTCCCACAATTTTCCTCAGAGGAACAAACAGTTTATGCTGAATAAATATGTTTACCCAGTTTTTGTCTAAAAATATTTGCCCATCAGATTTAAGATAGCAAGAGCTAGTCAATTTAATCAGATGCTTCTTCATGCAGTCCTCTCTCTTTGGGTTCCTGCTGATAAAACTTCCTGAACAGAGTGACTGAAGTCTAACCTTTCCTTCTGGTGACCCTCTTGTTGATCTTACTCAGAATGACTATAGCCAGTGGCCATTTTGTCAGGTTTCATCTTCCTGCTTCCCCACCACCTCTTGTGGCCCTTGCCTATCCAACTATGGGTCAGCTCAAGCTCTATGCTCTTCCCACCCAATACTCCATGTCTATTACTAAACCTTGCTGTGTCGTCCAAGGCTGAGGAGCAGCACGTGTTTTCAGACCAAAGATATGCAATGCACCCATTCCAGCACCTTCTGCACCTTCTTATGGCCATCCAGGCCAGGCTTGCATGTTCTGACCAGTCAGACACAAAGGCATATGTCCTTGGAGGCAAACACTGCCCACAGGGCTGCTCAGCAGGCTGTAGGAAGACATGCAGTGCCAGGTTTTGGCTTCCATCTGCCCTGGTCTCAGGAGTACTGCACTATATTTTGCACAGAAACCCAGATTCAAAGGAAGAGAGAAGCATGGCCATGTACCCAGCTTGGTGAGCAGGGGATTAAGAAGCCCTTTATTTCATTTTCCCTCCTTCACAAACAAATGCTCTAGGGATTTAGCTATTGAGTAATAGGAGGAATATATTGTCCTTGTGTGCAGTGACGGGGCTAGAGTGGAGTGGGAAGCAGGTTCCTCATGCCCAATATTAAAAATGAAAGCAGCAAAATAAAAGCACCATTTCTAAAGAAAATGTAAAGATAAGCAACAATACAGGAAGTTAGTATGACTGAATGCAGTACAAGATTGTCAAATTCCCTGATAGTTTTGTAAATATCATATCTAAATATCATAACAGTGGCTTAAAGATGAACTGGAAACTTTGACTTTTCTACATTTTTAAGATTGGGAAAATGTAATAGTTCTGAGAAACTGTACATCAGCAAAAAATTTAAGTAGCCTTTACAAAAATAGTAATGTTTTAAATTCCACTAGGTCTGTCTAGCACTGTAAATAGTGACAGAAAGCAACCCAAAAACTTAAAAAACAAGTCATATTCAGCAGCCATGCACTCAAGGGATCAGGTTTCAGAGATGTGAATGTTATTTATTTTTTTTAGACAAAATTGCTCCCAGGTTCTGGAATTCTGGGACTTATTTGGAGGGCGGAATAAGCATAAAAGATGAGGAGATCATAGAAAATTATTAATTTATATTTACCACTTAGTTATATGAAACTCTTGCATATAAACTGTGGAATTTCACACAGGGATTCCTGAATTCTATCTGCCAATTTACAATGGACATTTTACATTGCAAATAACCATTTAATGAAAATTATAAGAAAGCAATTTTACTAGGCGGAAAAGTATTAACTGTCATTATGTAAAAATATATATATAATTTCCACTTCAAACTTTTCTCTGTGGTTCTATGCAGTGATAACAGTGCTCTACTAAGGGCAAAGTTCAACTGCAGGACACAGAGGCAAGCATCATTTGATTTTGGCAATTAAATAAAGCATTTGAAATATCAAAACTTGCCATCTACTTGATAAGATGTTATTTTCCGTGGAAATGTAAAAATCTGTTTGAGGAGGAAGCAGCAAAAGAACACAAGTGGTTTTTTCTTTGAAGACTGCAAGATATCTTTCCTGTTGACAACCATTTTTATGACCTTAAATACTTCTCTGCTCTATCAGTAAGGTCAGCAACTTGCCTCCACAGCCACCAAACATATTTCTGAACTGAATTCCACTGCAACCATTTCGTTATGATTTTTTTCCAGTCTCATTACAAGATTGTTTCTGTTTCAACATGTTTTGGATCTTAGCACTTTGGAAATCAACCAAAGCAATGGTTCTAGTGAAAACTCATCTGCAGAGAAGTGTCTAGTGGTTGTATGTGTTACAGTTTCCCACCATTTATCACAGCCCCTCTGCCTGAGGTTACTGCTTTCAGAGCAAAGCTGGCAGAACAGCTCAGGTAAGCCTTTCTCACTGTTTCAATACCAAATCAACCAGGAAAACTTGAAACACTTTAAAAACTGCTGCTATTTAATGAAGGAAGCAGAGATAGGCGATAGAGCACCACAAGGGTTGAGGACCTCTCTCATCACACATTCTGCCAGTTCTGGAGGGAGAGGCAACATCCAGCAAAGGACTGATGATGGACACCTGAAAATGTGAAGAAATCACACCGCAGCCAACAGCAATTGTCTGTCTGCAGTCTGCTACTAAAAATAAACACACAAACATGCTGACAGAGTGGGCTGGCAAATCAGGCACCCTGAGACCAAACAGAGTGTAACCACAAAAAAGCTGATACTTGGTCATACTACCAGATCTTCAGAACCATCAAAGGGCGAGCTCCAGTTCTGAAGTAATTCCCTAGAAACTAGATTTACAGTTATCAAGAAGATTAAACCCTCCCTTCTTGCTTAATTTCCCATTATTTGAGGCACACTTTGCTCATTCCAGTTTCTCAAAGACAGCCAGGACTCTGAGGCACTAGTGGGGCAAAAGTAACCAAACCTACTGGCTCTCACAGCTGGAAAGAGATATGGAATGGAAATCAATTTTTTAGTGCTTTTTCTAATACATTGCATCTCTAGGTTCAAGAAAAGCTTTTGAGTCACTTGAGTTGTTTGCTGCAAGCACTGATGTGCAGATTTTGCTTTCTGCAGTAGCCTTGAGGACATAGACTCAGTTTTTGCCCTAGAAAATAACATCAGTTACATTTTATCCATCTACTGGGAATATTTACTTTACCATATCCAAAATTGATTGCTGTCCACAAAAATGCTACATTTAGAATTCAGCCAAGCATAGTATCTGCATTGTTTATTCCAAGGACTAGTGTACTTTTCTTTTTTCCTTTTTTTTTTCCTTCTTTACAATAGTTTGAAACCTTTTTCTCTTAAATTTAACCCACTTTTGATTGCGTGTGTCTTCAAATGTTGTTTGACCTTCTTTAGGAATGAAAAACTAGAACATTTCATCAAATAAAAGTGTTAAAAACTATAAAGTATTTTCAGTTTAAAAAAAATCAACCAATTTTTTGGAAGGCATATTTAATATTATGTGGCTCTAACTCAGGTTTGGCATGATAAGGTGGGTCTAGATAAACCTCATTATATTAAGTAGGTAGCATATCAAAGATACAAATATTAATAAGCCTTCAAAGTAATAAAAGACAGATATTTCAGGTTTTGACATACCATATTCTTTTCTCCCCCCTGCTTATAACTATCTCTAAGTTCTCCTCTCCCACATGTCTAGAAATATAAAATGAAATGTTCTATCAAAAGTTCCTACTATGTTGTATAGCTTTTAAATTGCTCCATTTCTTACTTTAGTATATTAGGATAACCCTTCTTCTATCCAGTACAGAGTCGGTGTTATCTACATCAGGTCTTAAATAAGTAATTTTTACTTGCCAGTGCTACAGAGCTCATTATCTGTCTGGGTCTACTCAAATAACAGTAGTCTTTATTCTTAAAATAATGTCTTTTAGTGTCTCACTTATTGCGGCCTTGCTGCATTGTGTTACTTGCTTTCCTAAAGCATGGAGAATGGACTATAACTTTTCTCTCTTCAGAAGCCTTCTATACATTTAAATTCTATTAAATTGGGTAAATAAGTTTGGAGAGGGGTTTTTGCTTTAATTTAAACTGTGCTATGATAAGAATTAATTTTGGAGCTAAGTCACCATTGCAACCACATTTCTGGTGCACCAAAAATGCCAAAAAATCAAAATTCCTTAGATCAATGGGTTAGACAAAGCTAGAAAACACACATTAGTCTGGGAACTAATTATTCACCCAAGATATTAATATATTTGATTATTGCAGGAATTTTTCAAAATGTTGATTTATTGTATTTCACTCTCTTCAGTAAGTGCACATTATATAAGTTTATATAGTAATTATGTCTCCAAATCCTTGTTAAATTAAGTCAAAATGCTCTGAACTTTTGAGCTCCAATCTTTACAGCCATCCTAAGTCATCAGCTTTTCTATTCTTGGGCAGATTAATGAAAACAATGAAGAGCTCTCCCACTGAATGAGATCAGCTGGCTCTGACGTTTCAGCAGCAAATTGCAGTAAAACCTATGTTTTTGGACGCGGGCTTTACACTCAGTTTTTCTCTTGTTTAGATGAAGAGTCACTCACCGTTAAGTTGAGCATCAATAGAGCACCCTTTGGAGTTCTAACTTATTCAAAGTATATTAGAATTGTATGTAACTGACTTGTATTATCAATGGATACACATATGATATGGTATGCTTTTCAGATAAAATCTGAATCTGTAGCCAATTCATGTGTCATGAGCCAAAAACACAAAAGAAGCTCCTTTTGAGCAGAATTTAAATCACACCAAGGTGTATTTGTATGAATTCTTATGAATGTATTTGAATGGTCTCCTTTTCTCTGGGAAGAAACTTAAGTTCAGGGAAGGGATTTAATGTTTCAGACTGATTTGTATTTGCTTATCCACCATCAGGAACCTGAAGCTGATTCAAAACGTGTGAGAACTTGACAGACAGCCTGGTGACCTCTCTAGCTGTATGAAGGGCTTCACTGCTGGTCATGGGGGTTAGACATCATGCTTGTCCACCAGAGACTATGGAAAAGTGCTACCTGTCACAGTCACTGAGCAGGTCTGCAATTTCTTCTTTCCTATGACTTCTCCTCAGGAATCTTGATATTCTCCCTTTTTTTCTTTTTTGTCCCTGTAGATTCACCTGTATTTTTCCAGGAAAGGTTGAGAAACAAGTAAACACATCAAGGAAAGCACAGACTACCTTTGCCCATCCCCTTCACCTATTGGTGAGGTCCCTTGTAAGGGCATTCACAGTGGTGATGTATTTGACCTTGTGAATGGTGGGGACATTATGGGAGGAATATTTCATCCTTCCTAGCACCACATTAAACCCAGCTTTCTCTGAATTCATTTGCAACTTGGTCTATCTGTTGCTTTTTCATCTCACCTAGCAAGGAGCAGCTATCTAGCTGCTAGCAGTGACATGAGAACAATACTTTATGTAAATAACTAGCAAGTGGAAGTAGTCATTAATGCAGACAGTTCTGAAAGCAAGTGAAACAGTGTTTGGCAGAAAGCACCATTAGTGAGACTGTTGCTTAGTATTGTAGTCTGATTCAGATCATGCCTTTCTGACTTCCCTATTTTTCACTGTATTTCCAGGAATACAGCTCCCCTCAAATGCTCTGCTGTTGCAGAACAGATTATTTAGGAAGCTGCTCATCTCCTCCTGACTGAGCAGGACAGATACACAAGCACAGCAGAACACACTGGAGCATACATATTTCATCTGAACACACAAAGCCCCATGAAACATTCTTGTGCACATGCCAGCTTCCAATGGCTGGACACAGCAGACTGGTCTCAACTGAAGGCAAGCAAAGGCAGGGCTAACTGTCTCATGTAAAGGGTTTTAGGGGAGAACTTGAATGGACAAGTTCTCCATTGTTAGCAGAAATACTGAGAGCACTTGGGGATGTGAATTGTTTTGCTCTCGAGTTTTCTTCCTATAGTACATTAAGAAAGCTCAAAGATTAGCAGGGAAGCAAGTAAATATCTGTTTTCTCAGGTATGTGTTATCACACATAAAAAACCCCAGTAATAGACCTGTAAAATGGACAGTTCAGTCCTCAAAGTGGAACAATTGACAGGTACATGTTTATTTGTCTACGCTTAAATCACAGCATCTGACCAAGACTACAGGATGAGAATGTAGGAGATGTGGAGATTGTCTGGTCCAAAGCTTGCCATCATCTACCATAATTTTAGAAGGATATAATACCCACACGAGTGGATTTTTAGGACCTATTGCTCTCTGCCTCATACTGTGTGTCCCTCTCCCCTTCATTAAAGGGCGGGTAATGAAATATACTCAGTGATTACATGCCTCCTGTTTAATAGGAAAGTTGTTGGAATACAATGCACTACATTAATACTTTCGCTTCACCCTTCAGACGAATAGCTGATAGACTCAGACCCAATGCACAATCTGCTTTACACTCAAATAAGATTTCTCTGAGGGTTGATTTTTCGCTTTTGCATAGGCACCAAGATGTGAAATAATTTTCTGCAATAACTAGGAAGACTGAGAGGAGAAAGAACTATTGAACTTTTAAATTTGTGAATTTACATTACATTGTGGTAAAGAGTTGTGCTGTATGTATGACAAGTGAGTGAATCAGAAACCTGACCCTGAACTCCCTGTAGTTTTTCACAGTTACTGTCTCTATTTTCCCAAGGAGATAATATTCCTTTCTGGCCTATGAGAGTATAAAAAGCATAGAAAACTTTAACTGTGTATCCTTATAGCAAAAATCTATGTTCTGCTTCAATTCAAAACTACTCATATACTATGCTTTCCATGAGTTTAATCTCTGTGAAACTTGGTTCCCTTGTTAGTTACTGGACAGGGAAAAAAATAAAGGCAAAACTAAACATCGCAAATTCACATGACAATTGTAAAAAAATACTGTGATAGATGATGTGGAAGAAAAAGGAAGAGCTAAGTGAAATTATTTACTGATTTCACATAGCAAGAAAGACTAAAATTACCTGAGCTGAGTGATCATCAATGAAGAAAAAAAGAGAAAATGTATAGCATATAAGATGTGAATTTTCCCTGGAATTATCTCTAGAAAATTATCTTTTCTAAACCAGAAATTCCATACATTTCATTAACAAGTGAATGTTTTGCCTCTTCATTGGAAAATACTGGAGTTACCAGATATTCAAAGAGAGACTTTATATAAAGTATAAAGTTTTTTTCATTAAAAATACTCTAAGACAACCACCATGGAAGAGCTCTAACCAAAGTTTATATCCTGATCAATTTTACTTTCTTACTGAGATTCAGAGTAGTATTTCCATGTTTATTTACAACTTCTTATTTTGCAGAAGGGGACAAATAGCTGCAATTGGACTAAAATTCTTGAACCAAAAGGGACAACTCATAGAGCCAGTGACTTTCCCAGCCACACGTCGTCAGGCTCAACAAAAGAACAATTAATCTCTTTTGAATATTAAAACAACAACTAATTTGGAAGGAAATTCCAGAGCACTGAGATGTTAGATACTCACACTCAATGAGGATTTTCATAAGTCTCCATTTAGTTTGGTATTCCATCATATCTGCACAACAAGCCCAGAATAAAATAAGATGCAAATGAAAAGAGTTATTGTTCAAGCACTTCACCATGAGTTTTTTCCAAATCTAATCTGGGATCCAGTGTAGGATTGGCAGTATCAACACCAGCTGTGGGTTTCTGAGAGGACAAAGGCAGATGGACTTAAAACATGATGCTGAGAACAAGGAAAGAAGCCAAATTTTTTCTCAGCAAAAATCTTACTCAGGTATCATACCTGAATATTTCTGAGCAAGAAAAATGTCTTGTCAGTAGATTTGGCTTTTTAGTAACTTTATTTTTCTAGTTATATAAGCAAAACACTGTGATTATATTTGGAATAGAAATTTTACTAAAAACATAGCTGTTTCATATAATAAACTTTTCATCCAAATGGAAAAAAAAAAGTAGCAGAATTCTATTTTGGTCTCTAATAATGTAGATCAATTTTTGAAAAATTTAACCTCAGTATCAAAATTTCAGCAAAATTTTCAGGTGCAATATTATTTCACAAAAGATGTAATCAGGTTATTTTATTTTGTTCTGAAGTGAAATAGGAGTACATTTATATATATGGTTTACCTGTAGATACACCAGAAATTACAATATCTGGGTTAAAAGGTGTTTGCCAGAAATTAACTGTCAAACTTGATCACAAGACCCATTCTTTAGATAGTTAATTACTGAGCATCAAAAACAACCATCGAAGACCATAGATAGCTTTCTTCTCCATAACTTCTGAAAAGCAGGCCCTGACATAAAGCCTAGGTTAGAGATTTGGAGGTGCAGACCTTAACTCCCTCTATTCATATTTTAATGTATTTATAACCATGTAAATGATTTGTCATTTAAAATTTGAAACTTCTCAGGAAAAAAGTTGTTTTTTGATTGAAATAAAAAATGTGTAATGATTGCCTATTGCTAGAAGTGACAACAAGCACTGAGGCAGGGCAAACTCTGAAACAGCAGTACATTTATGGGTGAGATAGGTTGTAACCCAGGGAATCTATAAAATGGCAATCTACTTAGTGAGGTAACACACAAGTATCAAGAGAAAAGCAAGGCCTTTCTATAATCCTGCCCTATCTTCTGCCTTCACTAAGCTTACAGGATCAAAAGTACATTTCAGGGCAGCTTAGCAGTTAGCAGACTTCAAACAGAAAGATATATCCATTCAGCGAATGTTCAGGCTTTCCCTTATCTCAGTGAAAGCTGGGAGCAAATGAAACTTTGCACAGCAAGGGTAGAAAAGAGCCAGCACAGCTCTTGGCTCATGGGGACTCCTGGCAGCACCACAGTTTGCCCCAGCATTGCTCCTTCCACAAACAATACCAGAAGATGCTCAGAAAGTCTCTGGCTGGCCCTCCATGACCTTCCTCTGCCATGCCCTCCGTGGTGGTGTGCCTCATTCTATTCTCCTGCTGCCCTTAATCATATCCATCCTGCACGTGTCAAAATTTCCTCCTTTGCTCATCCCTGCCCAACTGTCCAACATACTATGTCTCTATTATGTGCTTCCACTTAACACTTTTTGTAGCTCCCAGAAAGAAGCAGCTGGGTCAGTGAGTGCAAGGGTGTGAGGAGGACCCAGCACAAGGGCCCTTCCCAGGCAAGACTGGGTGCGAGGAGCTGGGAATGAGGAGGAGTACCTGGTGAGGCAGGAACTGATTCCATCTGCTCTGGCAGGCTGCAATATCAACTCAGATGCTTGCAGGCATGCAGCTTCAGCCTAAGGGGATGCAAATATAAAGTCTGAGTGTAGGATTCTGCAATGCTTTCTATGGATTTCAAGTGGTATGTGACAGAAACAGGTCAGCGAGGAAAAACATAAAGAATCATGTCAGGCCTGGTGAAAGAGGAATGCCCAGAGCCATCACCTGAGACCATGACACATAGTCTTCTGTTCAAAATCAGACCAAACTCTTTTACAATGGAATTCAAATTTAATTAAGATATGGCATGAATGCAATAATGAGAATTGTCTGTAGGAGAGTGTTTATATATGGAATTACTTTGCTATTTACAAACTCCATACATAAATGTTAAATCTATATGATTTCATCAGAGAAATAGTACAAAATATTTTTTTAAAAAACCTTGAAAACATGAAAAATGCAAAAATACTTCAAACACATACAATAGTATTTATTCTTCAAAAATCTTAGTGCCAAAGACTGATTTCGCTTTTTTTTTTTTTTCTGATTCTAGTATCTCAGACTGATAGAATTTCTGTCATCTCTCTTTCCTCTCTACCATCTCTTCCTAGGAAACTTTTTCTCCTGGCAAACTTGTCAAAACTGAGAGACCAAATGCTTCTAATTATGACAGAAGATTCTCTCTCTTTTTTCATCCTCTTATTTTTTGATTCCCTCTTGAAGAACCTTATCAAATCTGCTTCCTTCCATATGGAATATTTCTGAAATACTGTGAGGAACAGCCAACAGTAGCCACTTAGATATGTTTAGCTTGTTAACTCCTTTCTTCCTTGCTCAGCTCAAGGGAGTATTGGGTATGTCAACACAATAAAAGTATTTTTATTTATAAAACCGTAATTTTGCCAGTTTTTATAATTGGATCATTTTTAAATAAACAGAATTGTTATCTGAAACCATAATGTGCTAAGCTGGAGGAATCACTACAGATAGAGAGTATAAATATCTTAGTCGGAAAGCCCACAAATAACTAGGGAGTTACTACTACACTGTTCCCACCCTCCCTTTCCCATCCCCCCTCAGAAAAATCTATAAAAACTCTAGCGTGAATGAAGCTGCATAAACTTAGATTTGAGGAAAGGGAGACTAAAAATAACTCGACCTCAAATAGAAGCAGCTTCTTATTATTCAGGCATTGCCTGCTAACAAGCTGGATCAGATAATTTTCATAATTTTCTTATTTTGCAGAGTTTTACCTGAATACTAAAAAAATCACATCACACTAATCAAAACCGACATAATCTTTTCCTATATGAAACAGCATTGAAACATACAGAAGTGCCATGTGATATGAACATAGCCTATGAAGTATGCAGCATTTCAGTCATTGCTTGAGTAATTCTGCATTTCAGAAGCAAAAAGTACTTCCTGTTAAAGTATGTTGGCTATTATTTTGAGGATGCCAGATGGAAATAATTCCCTCATAATCTGGTGAAAACTCAGAACTCTCATCAAGTATTCACATGCACACTGAGCTAAACCTAAGAAGTAGATATCCCTAGAAATTTTATGCAATTAAATGTCATATCAGTGGTACTGAAAATGAGAGAAAAAGAGAGAGAACAGGCTGGGTCAAATCCATTTCATTAATACTTGGGAAGGGAGTATTAAATGTATCTATTCACCGTAGCATACACAGTGGTTTTCACTGAAGAAAATAGTCTCTCTTATGCCTTCATTTAACCCCAAGATATATCAACTGGAACTCTGAAGCTGCCCATGAAACAGCACTCAGCTTTTTAAGCAGGAGTTTCCACTGAAAGCATGCATTACTGGACTGTATCTTCATCTACACTGTCAGTGACAATGTCCCCTGGGAGCATTCCCTGAAGCCCAGGCCAAATTGCTGAGCAAGGGTCACATTCTGACTGCAGATGGTGATGCTCTTTGCAGCACAGAAGCTGTATGCATCCGAGTATGGTGAGTATGCATGCCGAGGCAGTATCCAGCTGAAAGCTGTATTATTTTGTTGTGATTGTGCTGTTGAAAGCACCAAACTGAGATTGTTGAAGAGCCCAACAGGATGGTGGGATGGTCAAGGTAAACATTCCATACACTGAAGCATGGAGAAAAGGTGAGGAGAGTTAGCTGAGGACTCCGAACCTGCTGGGGCAGTGTTAAAGGCAGGACAGAACAGAAAGACTCAGACCTTGTCCACAGAAACTCTGAGAAATCATTATCGGACCAAAGGACTTCCTGAGCTCCATCACAGGAGGAAAACTGATAAGTTTGTTCCAAACAAGAATTTAGGAAAAAATTATCAAGTTTATTTTGTGCTAAAGATGGGGCTTGAGAAAAAAGCAGAGTGAAGTCACTAGCAGCTTGTATTCCTGAATAGCTGTCTGCTTGCTCTGAGCTGGAGGCACACTTGTCTTTTTCAAATTCCAAAGAGGATCTGTGAACCTGTTGCTCACCTACCAAAACCTGGCATTGCATAACACAGTCTGCATCATCTGTCTCAGCTCCTGTTTATGTTTCTACTTTTAGGATTGTATTCTTATATCAAAATCAAATTTTGCAGCCAGGCTGCTGCTGTCTGCTGTTTCCTTTGCTTGAGGGAACTTTTCATAAAGACTAGTCTTCTGAGATTGCCCAAAGAAAATACAAAACATAGTTTTCCCTCTAAATAGAAAAAATTTTACAATAAATAATTATTGAGTAGGCTTAGTTTTGTTTTATTTAGCCATGGCTTTTATTACCTAGTAAGGGAGCAAAAACTACCAAGAGAATTTGGTCCAAAAGGGTATGATACTTCATCCTGGCTCAATACCTCCAGAAAACTTCCATGGGTGAGCCAAGGGCTCCCAAGCCTGCTGGTTTTCAGGAAAGCTCTGGCATGATTTACAGCTTTGGCCCCTAAATCATATTCCTGGGCTAGATTTCTTTCTCAATTCTTGCATGAAGGAAGGGTGATGCTGCTCCCAGGTGCCTGAAATCCTCTAAATATCCTTTTCTGTGCTTTCTCCATAAGAATAAAATGAGGCTGAGGAGATTGTCCTGGCCTCTCTTTGAGCCATGTTTTTTCTGTCATTGTCTTCCCCAACATAGACTGTGGCTTTCATGCCTTTTGGAAATTCTCCTCATGCAGGAAATCCTTCTCAAAAAGCAGCTGTAAGTGTTTCTCAGTTTTGTAGCTGTCCAGGCTCTTGTGGTGTTTTTATACGCTAATATAAAAATATTATTTTAAAAAGATATTAAAAAAGTAGTCTGTGGAAAAAAAATATTGTTTTTCTCTTTCTTCTTCTGCATAGTTTTCTAGTGAATGAGATAATGTCATTAGCTTTGAACAGTGTGCTATTAAGTGGTCATCTTGAATTAGAGCTGCTTTACTAAAGAAGAGTGATAGTAAAAGAAATACTAGAAGGCCACTCAAATAGATTTTTAATGGTATTAAGTTTGTTGACCTTTTCAAAATTAATTGGGAGAGTGTTGTATTATTTCTTTTCTGAGAGACCAGTCTCATTTTTGGTGATACTGCAACTGTCTGCAATTAGATTTAAATGGTTTTTATTCAGGTACATTACTCATAATACATGGAGATTAAAAAAAGGAATTGCGATGATACGTTACTTTAAAAAGAAAGGAAGACGTATTTGTTTGTTTTTTGTCTGCCGGACAACACAATGGTGGGAGGTAGTTTATGACAACTTTTCCCACAGGCCTGCCCTTGGGAATAGCTTTTTATAAAATCCTGTTCTTGTGGCCCTACAGAAATAGAACATAGTGCTTTTTTAAAATTGAAAATTACTACACCAGGCACCCTACAGCAAATGAGCTAGAACAAAGCTGTGTCCTGTAGTGTGATATGTATTTCTCTGAATATGTCCATGTGCTTTTATAATAGAATATTTAGAGAAAGTGGCACAGCCGCAAAGTATATAAACAAAAAATAAGTAGACGTGGCATTCTCAGCATTTTTCTGGTGACCTAAATGGAAGTGAATTTTAAAATGTAAGGAGTCATTTTAACTTGGCCTTTCTGATAAGGTCTGTCACAATCACCCTAACTGAGACATGAAATACCTACTCTCCACGAGTAATGTTTAATATAACACAAAAGTAAGAAAATATTTATATAGCCTCACGAACCATCCATCAACACAGTGACATAAAGTGTATACAATCCCCAGAGCAGTCTACAAGGAACACAAAACCTAGCCAAACCCCAGAGATACTAATGTAGATTCCTTGGGATTCTGTAGATTGTCTCCTGAAGCTGCAGAAATCCCAGTGGCTTTAGATACTATAAGGAGCTTGCCAAAATTTAGCAGGAGAACTGGAGAGGGAAACAGTTTTTCACACAAGAAGGTTACATGATATATTCAAAGTGACTTTTATCAGGGTAAGGTTTTTACAGCCTCCTAAGACGTTCTGAGTAATCCCCTCAGATCACAGATTTTCTCAGCTTGTAACTAAGGAAGATAATCAAATTACCGCTCTCTTGCTCTCCAGTGTCATTCTGTTTGCGCTTGTGTATGCAAATTGCTTTCTTCCTGAAGTTCTGCACAATCCGCTAGGCCCTTGTAAGGAAGGGAAAAAGACACAAAATAAAAGAAAAGCAGATGGAGAAGTAGATGCAAGTTTTGCATAGGTTGCCACTTCTCATTTCTGTGGAACATATTTATGCATAAGCTGCTAAACTCAGGGTTGTAGCCAAGTATTGAGACACACTGTGACAAATATGGAGATCAATTGCTTGTGAAGGCAGAAAGGGTTCTAACCCAAGCTGATACTTTTAAGTTAAACAAATTATGTTAACTTTTTTTGCTTAACCAGAATGTTTACAAATATTACCTGCCTGTATGATATGATCCTTTCTTTTTCCCATAGGCTTAGTCTAAACTAGGCTAAGCTGTTTACTGTGAAAATCTATGGGTGTAATGAACATGCTTTATTTGCAACAAAGCTGTGAAAATGCTATTTCTAGAAAATAGCAGGGTCAATGTGAAGGGATACCATTCATTGATTTAGGAAATAGGGAATGCTTTTACCCTACAATGAATGGCTTAGCTACTTGCTCAGCTCACCTTGAAAATAATCTTTCATTTGCTCTATGGAAAAATAAAGTTAGTCCTGGATCATACCCAAGAAACATTAACTTTTCCAGGTTAGATTAAGCAGACACTTCTCTGGTGGCAGCAAAGTTGAAACTTTGCCCAAAATGCCTATGTCTTGTGGAGTGAACTTTAATTCTGTTAAACCTCATCAGGAGAATTATGGTATTTGCGAAGTAGGAACAGCAAATCCAGGATTTTCTTCCACAAATGTAGTCAGACTGAGTCAGGTTGTTTGCAAAACAGACTGCAGACATGAAGGCTGTGAAGCACCTTTCAGCTTCTTAGCTGAGCTCTGAAGGGTGAAGCGGCCCCTGAAAGCTAAAATGCTATGTAGATATTGTTACTTCCTTTTATTTCGGAATGTTTGAGAAAGGGTGTCATGTATTTATATTTGGTAAATAAATACTTCTTTTGTTTGTTCTTGCATAGCCCAGTTTGAGATAAAGGCTGATTTAAATGTGTTGCCTGACTCCAGAGCATTCCATTCTTACTTACATGGAGAGCTTAAAAGCAGGTCCTGGTCCAGGCTGACAACATTCATTTCCCCAGTGCATTTCACTAAAGGATTGAAGAGCAGTAGTAAGAGCATGCTGCCTTGTAAGATGAACAAGCTGTTTATAAGGATATTAATGCAGATGTCTGAGAACAAAAGAGACTTTTCTAGTGAGGCCCTAATATAATTTGATTTCTACCCAAAAATAATTTCTTTCATTAATTACACCTCAAGTTTTTTGTGATGAACACAAATATTATTGAATGCAGCATTAGTGTAGCAATGCAAGTTAGTCAGTCAATGCAATATAGTAAAGGTGCCACTAATTGTACTTGCACTGTATTTAATTTCAATTTCTCTTTATCATTGCAGACTTTCCTGTAAAATATTGTTATTACTATAATTAGAATTAATACAATAAACCCCATACATTTTGCTTCCATTACACATGGCTGAAGAAAGCTCCAGTTGTTGTAATTAAAATCTTCAAAACTAAAAATAACATTGATTCTCATTTTCCAGATATAAGGACAAGATAATATAATTATTTTAGGAAGTTTCTTTCTGAGCCACCCTGGGAATGCTCTTCAGTGGCAATAAGCCTAGTTATCATCCCTACTGCTTGGTAAACATAATGTACTTTGAATCTGAGTTTTAAAAAGTGCTTTCAAAACTTATTTAAAGAGTAGAAATAGGACATGTATAATACCTTCCTGTATGGACTTGGGCTAGGGTTTTTCTAATTTGGTTTTGATCAAACAGGAGAAACAAGCAGAGACTGGCATAGAACAGCTGTCCAGCAATAAAATAATCATACCCAAAGACCTACATCCTTGATCTGAAGAAGTTTGTCCCAAACATAAATTTTTAAAAAGACTTTCGAATTATTGTAGCCGAAAAAACAGATGCCACAAGCATCACAAAAGTAAAATACTTATTTTAAGGTAAATTAAATTAATACATTTAAATAAAGATGTGCAAAAAATAAAATCTTCTAATTTTAAATTCGGTCACCAAATTTCACATAAAATTTTTATTCTATCTTTGCTATTGATCATATACAATATAAAAAGATCCTAGAAACAGATAACTAGATAGCTCTGAGGCAAATATCCACCCTCCTTCATTTAATGTTCACGAGACATATTTAGTTCCTTTTGCTGAAGCATCCAAAAGTATACCAAGAAAAATAAATTCGGAATAAGGCTCATACCATACTCTTCTTGGGGCTTCCATGAGTATGGTAGAATCCAACACTCATCCCAGACTTCTTGCTTGCATATTCACCATGCGCATCCCATAAACCTCCATACTCCTCCAAGATAACTCTGATTTCTCATTCTGACACAGTCTTTCCTTTCCCTTCCCTGTCTCATTTGCCTATGGAGGCTTTCCCTCTGTTGCCATTAAAAATTTTAAGGGTGCTCAGCCCATGCAGATCTTCCCTGTTCTCTTCTACTAAAAAAACCTCTTGTTTGTAAGTAAGTGACTAAAATATAATCAACCATCTACTTTCCTCCAAATTTCCTCCGAACCCAAGCCTATGGGGGCTGTCTTGTCTCCTGTCCCTTGGTGCTTGCTGCCCAGCTTCACATTATCTCTAGTCTGTATTTATTCTCCTAGGTATTTGACTGGAGAGTCATATGAAATCCTCTCCCAGCTGGAGCAGAGATCCTCCTTGCCTAGATCAAGGTGCAGATCAGTGGCTTTTGCACTTCACCAAAAGTGGGGAGAAGAGGTGGAGGGCAGACAGCTAAAAGTTCTCCCTAGAAGTCAAGAGAACAGATACACTGTTTTGAAGTGCAGGAATATTTTATTGTCAGATAAGAAAATATTTTTCTTTTGGCTAGTACAAACTGTGTTGGCCCTGAAAACCAAGTCCATGCTTGACTTCAACTTCAAGGACTGACTGCCCTCTTGGAAAACTAATAGAAAACAACAGAGAATATTTACATCTTGGCCAGGTCTTCCTACTGTCCAGCACACATTAGTCACAGTCCAATGAGAATACATCAGTGAAAACTACCCTTTCCTACCAGGGCCATCTGGACTCTCTCAAAACCTTTGAGATTTATGTTCCCAGAGGCTCTCTTCAGGCTATGGTGTAGGGAGATTTCTCAGAGGAAGTAATGGAATACACATAAAGGCAATGCTACTGACTGGCCTTTCAAGGCAGCTAAGGAATAAAGTCTCACCTAGAGCAGTAACTAAGTGCCAAAGAGCAGTTAATAAAAATAAGAATTGCTTCTCCTCTGTTGGAATTGGAATGGCTATGACAGCCATTAGTAAAAATTGTCCATGGGAGTGGATAGAAAAAACTGTTGGACCTTTATTGTCCTATAGATGCATCCTGCCAGGCACAATTCCCAAACACTCCCTTGTCTCTTCCTGCCTGTCACAAAAGCTATTTCTTGAGGTCAGGAAGCCTCTAGCAGCATAACTACCATTCTGACTTAATGCCAAGACCAACATGGCCATGGAGTTCCTCTTTAGGGGAACTGTAAGAATGCCTTCTGTGTGGGTAGGGAGAAGAACTTCCCTGGTCTGGCTGGATTGCCAAATATTTGGAACCTATGGAGTCACAAACCCTTTTAACTCCCAGCTCTTGTGCCCTTTGAAAATGTGAGACAAGACTGTCATTTTTTCACCAAGTTTGTGACATGCTTTTATCCTGCCCTGGTCCTAAGAAATACTGCTGCCATAAGAAAATGTCAGGTTGTATGTCTTTGGAAAGAGGCATCTTGCTGTTATCAGATGATGGTCCTACTCAGGCTAGTGGATGTTACAGTTGGTTTGGTTTCATAATTATATGAGGCCAATGCATATTGCCTTTTTCTACATCAAAGTCAGAAGTCTTATGTTCTCCTCTTGTCTCCTCCCTTCTTCTTTTCAATGGAATGGACTTTCTTTATCTTTCCAAACTTCTGGGAAACATAAATGTATTAGCACAGATGTCACTTCTACTGACATTTTACCCTCAGGTCTCCTGCTACAGGTCTACTCGACCTTGTCCTGCTTGAGACAGAAGAGTTTCTTCATGGTTCTTCCTCTGTCTCTGCTCTCTCTCTCACCTCCAAGCAGTTCCCATCTTGGATCCTGTTGCAAAAGTGTTTTCACCTTCATTCACCACTCATTTCCTACCCTCATATAACAGAGCTCACCATCTGATCAGAGATGTAGACAGCTGTAAAGAATCTTTCAGCCATATGTACTTTCTCTTCCAGGAAGCCTCCTTGAAGATCCAAAACAAGCAATGTGTCCATTTACAGTGAGTTCTGTTAGATTTAAGTGGGATCACTCAAAACTGTGTATCCATCTTCCAAACTGCTTCTAAAAATACTTTGGAGGGCACAATAGCTAAGTGGTCCTTATATCTAACCCTTAGTTATGTTTCAGCACTTTGCATATTGCAAAAGGCATTCCAAGAGCTAGGAAGCAGAAATGGTCAATGAGTTTGTACTTTAGCATGACCATACTGCCATGGTACAAATCAGTGTAGCACAAGCCACATGTGTCTGGCTGATTTTGTGAAATGGTTTATATAAATATGATGTTAATGTCAAGAGTTGAGAAGTCTGATACTTTCCTTCTTATGTGCTACTTATTAATCTGACTACCTTCATGCTGTGGCAGCAATCTCAGTCTGGCAGTGTGTCTCTCTCTCTCTCACATTCACAGCTACTCTGCCATTTACATGAGTTGGACAGTTGGATCTGCAGGTCTGTGATACACAGGAGAAATCAAGGCCTTGCACATCAGCTGAGGACCCTATCACATGGTTAAATTCTGAGTTTAGAAGAGACCTGAGCAAAGCTAGTTGTCAGATGCTTTCTT
The DNA here is from genome assembly GCF_965231275.1 of Zosterops lateralis. Classification (NCBI taxonomy): domain Eukaryota; kingdom Metazoa; phylum Chordata; class Aves; order Passeriformes; family Zosteropidae; genus Zosterops; species Zosterops lateralis. The sequence goes on from NC_139765.1 coordinate 31,697,940, forward strand.
CAATACATAAAGCACATACTCCTGATCACAGAGTGGAGAAGTGGCAGTTCCCTATTTATGTTGCAACAGCAGCTGGTACTGCAATATATACTGTAGCTAACAGCAGACTTCTTGAATAATACATTACAAAAAGCTGCACACAAATTCTGTATGCAATCTAGTGTTTTATGTCTAAGTATTGAAGTCAAGGGAGGTAAAAGGAATGACTGTGTTGTTTTAATTTGAAGGTTATATAAATTATTTATAGATTAGGTCAATCTATATACTTTCAGTAGGGTAAGACATTGTGAAGAGAAGACGAAAGAGCTACATGTCTTTCAGCACAACATGATACTTACATTTAAACAGGAGCACTGTTTACACTGAAGGGCTATGTCTGTGTTGTTATCAGATGCATGGAAGCCAGGATTTAAAAGATTGACTTAGTAATAAGCTTAGTTCCAAATGAATACGGTTAATCTTCTAAAACACCATTAAAGTATGTTCTTTGACAAAATGTGTTAGAGAAAAAAATCCACCTGCTCTGCTTCTGTATGGAGCATCTGAGTCATTAAAATATTATATAGTATTTTATTCCCCAATTGACTGGGTATGCAAATAATCCTATGGATAACTGACAGCTGAAGTTTCTCAGATCATATAGAGAACAATACATAATACAACTATCAGATGTTCTGTTGAGAAAGACTGGTTATAATGTAGCAGTTGTGCAACTAATATTTACAAAATCTATCCAAAATAATAGAATACTCACCCTGTATGGTAAAAGGTCATCTTTTGAGGCTTTACAGTACCTGATTAGCTGTGCTAGAATACAAAAGATTTGCCTATATTTCCAATGATGTTAGGAACCAACCAAAGAGTTATTAATGGTAGTTAGGGAGCACGTACCAGCCTACATGTGAAATTAACAGTAATTAGACAGTTCAGAGGACTTAAAAATAATTTCCAGTGAATCATATCAAAACTAAAGTAAAAAGTGAGGGACATTTTAGGTCAAAGGTGTTTAACTGAGAATGATAATGCTGTTACTTCATTTTTTTAATGGGCTTCTTAGAGTAAAGAAGATAATAGCAGGACTGTTAATCTGATTAGAGTGAATATCTGGTTAATAATCTTCTCTAATCACACTGTATTTAGTTAGAAATGTAAGAGTTAAAACTTTGACTAGAAATATTGATCAGATTATCTCCTTCTAGTTGATACTATTCACCAAGAAAGAAAACTCTGAGTAAAACCATAAATATTTACTTTAATTTCCTGGCAAACATGTTTTCTTTTTAAGCACAGACCTGTGACTGCTCAAAGAGCAGAGGAAAATTGTTTTCCTACAAACAGAGAGCACCATTTCTCTCAAGTAGAAAAAATAATTAAATTTTGACTTCTCACTTCCTTTCTAAGTATTTTAATCACATCAGAATCAAACTGTTTTGTACCATGATATATCTGGGGGAGGGGGGGAAGGGGACGAGGGGTAAACAAACTCATTTTGAGAAGAATTGAATTTTAGCAAAGCATTTTAGCAGCATTACTAGGTTGTCCCTCTCTGTATTCCTTCTAACCAATTTTTTGAAAATGTATGCTGGGGAGTTATCCACTCAGTTGCATTGATAAAGACAATGCAATATGTTCACAAAACAGTTCATTAAACACACACAGAGAATTGTCAAGTCAAAATGGGAGAGAGATCATCTATTAAGTTACTTTCATGTTTGAGTCATCTCTGAGTATTTCAGATGGTAATTTGAGATTTGGCCTTTAGTAAATCAGCCTCATGATGTTGTTACTTCTTGAAATATAACTGTTTTGAAATGGTGTGTCAATGTATTGGGTACTTTTAAATTATAATAGTAAAGGTACACATTTTACAACATGGGAAATAAACTTGATAGGACAGGGATGAATGTGAGAAGCAGCACGAAGGAGGAACACACCTTCAGCTGTTAGAGAGGAGCCAAACAGCCTTATGTTTGAGTATTCCTTTGGCACACTCTCTTAACAAGACTGTAAATCAAACCAATAGCAGACAGGATAAGTGGTTATATTTCTGTGAAATCTGGCAGAGAATTCTCAGAAACCAAAGGTACTTGTTTTTAACAAACTAATTTCATTAAGGTATTTACAAAGGGATGGCCCTCATCCTTTCTAGGCATTACTTGGCACAGTTCTATTGGTTTTAAAGGCATGTAGCTGTTTTACATCAGATGAGAGTGTGGCCCAATGAACAATGCCACAAATGTAAGAACATTTTAACCAAATGCCCAGAGTCTCCAACTAAAAAAACCATTATTCTCATTATTTCTATGAAATATCTGCACTCAGTGCTTCCATAATACATTGAAAGTCTTCAGAATGCCTGAAGGCTTCTTGCTATTTTGAGTGCTGATCAAGGTAGTTCCCAAGAGTTCACTGTGCTGGTTTTAACACCAGCAGGAAATTAAACTCCAAGTAAGCCACTCCCCTTCCCTTACCCCTCTGGTAAGGGAGGAACAAAAAAGGAGAGACTATGGGTTGAGATAACAATTTACTAAAAGCACAGAGTAGAACAGGCACAACAGCAACGTTAATAGCAGAAGTATATAAAAGGAGAGAAGGTAGTTTACTGACAAAAAGGCATTCACCACCAGGAACAAAAATAAGATGCCAGACACTCCCTGCAGGTCACATCTGCATTGTTTCCCCACAGAAGGGTGGTATGGTGACTGTTGCCATGTGCCACACAACATGGTGTTTGGGAACAAAGGCAATATGCTGGGGAAGCTCACACAGCCAATGTTTGCTGACCCCAACCTGAAATAATGGAAACCAGTGATGACCAACACCCTTGGCAGCAAGGTCAGCCGAGCAGGGGTCGCACAGCTGAGCCGCACAGTGGAGCTTTGCTCTGCACAGGTGCTTGCACTGCCACTTCTGCCTCTCCAGGGTGCCACAGGCTGCCCTGTGGGTCACCAACGCTGCTGTGTTTGTAGATGGCAGTGTGCTGCTGGGCTTCTGTCTCAAGCAACCGGATGAGACTTGTCTACTGGGTTGTATTTTGTAGGAATACAATTTAGTCTTCTCAGACTTTGCTACGTAGACACAGCAGGCTTCCAAATGAGTATTATTCCTATCTGAGAGGAGGAGATAACAGCAGTGTATCAATGATACCCACTTCATCCCCACAATGTGACTAAGAAGAGATGTTATGTTTTGCAATGCTATGAGGATGTTGTATTTACATTAGTGTGCTTTTTTTGATAAATTGAGGTTTCCTTTTTCTGAGTCAATGGTGAAAATATTGAACCTGTATCTTCCCTTCAGCAGCCATGAGAACAACCCAGAAGAATAACTGGTGCAGGAGAAAGACATTTGTCTTCCAGCTTCCCAGAGCAGCCCACTAGATTCTGGTCAACTGGCCCTACCAAACTCCAACAGAAAGGCTGAAAAAGTTTGCATGGTTACCACATTGGATTTTATAGAAGGTTAAGACTGCTCTTGCAGTTTTGATAATTTGTAAGCAAAACTGATTGTATTTTGGAAGGGCCCTTTAGCTTGCAGAAGAGTCTGTAATATTTGTGTAAAATAGTTTGGGGTTTTTCTATATTTTTTTTTTCCTATAAATTGAATATAAAACAAATCCCATCCTTTCCCTATAGAAACTTGGATGACTTTGAACGCGTGATGGGTTCCAGAAGTCAGAGACACTGTGTACAAATGTATGCATTACTGCTTTGCACAGCAGTGCTGAGTGACTGTACACAGAGGTTAGTTCCAGAGAAGTCATGCTACATTCTTTCTCTAGTTAATGGAAAGAGATGAGCTATTCCAGAGGGGCAATTCAGAACATCTGAGAGTTTCTGAATTGTCCTCTGAAATAACTTCTTCCTATTAACCTCTTTCTATTCTTCTTTCTAGGAGCCTCCTATTTTGCTGTAGGGAGAATGCACAAAAATAATACTAGTCTTTGACCTTGTCGTCTTTCACTCTGGGAAAAAAAAAATCTTTCCTTCCTCCCTCCCTCCCTCCCACCTTTCCTCCCTTCCTCTTTTGTCTTGGCCTGTCATGTAACTTTGTCTAAACTTGCATACACATCCTGTAACTTATTATCCTACAGATAATCAGGGCAGAATATGAATTCACCAGACATTCTGACTTCTTTCACTTAGTCAACAAAACAAGTATCACACCTTCTCAGACTTAACATGTCACAATTAAAATTGATCCAGGAATTTTCCTGGGAAATAACATTTGTTGAAAGATGCTGATTGACTGAAGCCAAAATTTTTATAAAGTTACTCACTTCTGGGATGAGACAGCTGATGACAACTAGTCCGACTAGAATGGATCATGTCTGTAGCAGCCCTGTGGGGACTGCAGCAGCTCAGCACATACCTGTGAAAGTGTTTGGACTCTAGCAGCTCCTACATTTAGTCTTTTGTTCTATCTGCATTTTCTCCAAATCAAAATAATTTGATTGTCCACTTTCATGACTGGTTGTTTCATAAACAAAAAATAAAATGTTTAACCAGCAGCAATGCTGCTCCTTCAGTCTGTGGGAGACCCAGCTTCAACTTCTACCTTTAAATTAGAGCTGCCATGACATAGTTTATATGAATGGTTTGGTTATTCAGTGGTTTCTCTTCTTGCAGAGGTGTGAGAAATTTCAGAAACATGAGTTTCAGTTATAGAGAGTACAACCAAATTCCCTTAAGCCACAATTAAACATGAGAGAGCCTGACTTTCACCAAGCAACTTAAAATTGTAGGTTCTGATGTTCCAAAACCTCTACTGTTTTTTATTTTATGCAAAACAAGGATCAGATGCACTTCAGTTCCTTACTGGCACTTTTCCCAAAGTAGGCAATGAGAGGCAGGATTAGAAGAAATAAGAGATTTGAGCAAATTATTTCACATTATTCTGTTTCTAATTTAAGTGAAAATTGTTGCCAACAGGATCTCAGATTGATAAGAAACTTTTGTATCACTTTAACTTTATGACAGAAACATTTTGTTGGGGGAAAAAATTTTAATGGGGTAATGATGTGTCTCTTATCAAAGCTATGCAAAATATTATGGTTGCTAATGATATTCAGTATGATCAGCACATGTCAGAACACAACTGTGTCAGAGCAAGTGAAACGTCCCTTTTTGGTATAACAGCATTTTTGAAAGATTTTCAAGTTTCAGAATTTTCTACCATGTAAATATAGTAGCAAAATATTTATATGACAAGCCAGATATGTTTCTATTTTTCGTCAGTCTTTTGCCTTAAAAATAATTCAATTAAATGCCATTTACAAAAATAACTCATGAGCAGGGTATTTCAAAGCAGTTGACATTTGGTAATCCTCTTGAATATATTTCACAGGCATATAGAGAGACATGTTGGTTCTCATGAATTGAAAAAATGGAAAGCACATTGTAGTGTAGCCCCAAGACCGTATACACAAAAGATGTAAATGGCAAAATTTGGAAGTAAACACCCTGTTCAAAAACCTCTAAATCACTTTTCAGTTATTGCCCAATTCTTAACGCATTAAAATACTAAGGTCACTTAGATTTTGCAAATAAGAAACTTGAAGTTCAGCCTCTGGATATGACCAGGGGTGGTATATCTCACCTTCTGCTAGACATCTGTCTTATGGCTAAGACTAGTCAGAATTCAGACAGGACATAGGACTTCTCCCTTGTGCTTCCTATACACAGCCTCACTGCACTCCAATGGATCCAAGAGCAGAAAGTACACCAAGTAACTCCAGGATAGTTTGGGATGGAAGACAAAGATCTCCTTCTTTTACTGTTAAATGTCATCTACTACATTACAGAAGATCTCCAAACAAGAAATACTCAAGCCTTTTGTAGCCAAAAATGACGTGAGAAAACTAATGTTCTATGTTCCATCTATGATCATCCCAGAGTGGCATCTCTTTTTGCTTTCCTGTAGCCTGACCAGGGCTGCTTCCTAATCCTTTCCCTCACTGCTCTGTAGATTTAACTATTAAAATTTACATTTTCATCTTCTGAACTCTTAGAAGTTTGGGTTGTACCTACCATCTTGCATGGAAAACATGGTTATAATATGTTCAGGAATTAGGTTTCTCATTATCACCCCTTTAAGTTGCTCCACTTTAGATAGTAGAATTAAACATTCATTAAACAATAGAATGTAAGAAAATGTGAGATTCCTTCCTGGGAAGGAAAAGAAGTGGACTCCAAATTCTGCTTGAATTAATATTTAATGGTATTTTTCTCTGTTTTAGTGAATATTTCACTGCAAAGCCAAACAGCTCTCTTGAGAAAATCACAGCCAAGGGTACTTCTCAGAAAAGATTCAGCCAAGGTTTGTCATGTCATTTCTTATGTAGTAAATGAACAGTTGTTTCTGAGTATCTACAACCAAAGATGATGTGGAGTGTCCCTCACTGGAGATATTCAGGAACCATCTGGAAACAATCCTGTGCCATGTCCTCTAGGAGAGCCCTGCTGGAGCAGGGTGGTTGGAGCACATGACCCACTGTGGTCCCTTCCAACCATGTCTATTCTATGATCCTGCAGCCCTGCCCCTGTTCCCCTCTGTGACTGTCACTGTACATGCTACACAAGGCCAAAACCCATGCAACAGTAAAGGAGACTGTACATAACTCCAGGTGCTAAGGGGTTAGACAGCTGGTCACAGGAATTTGTACTTTACCTTTGGTTTCCAAGTTGTCCTCATTGAAGGATATTGTGGTTTTCAGCTACGCTGTCAAATAAAATCTCAAAGTATTTGCATTTTCAAGAAATGCAACATAGGGATTCATCAGAAATATTTGTATGAAAAAGGAGGTGAAGAGATTGAAGACAATAGAAAAATAAGGCACAAGATGTTTGTGTTGGTCATTTTGACCACTGTCAGTGAAGCAGGTCAGGAAATCTTTGCTTCCCAATCAGTGACTGTAGTGTCATGGCAAAGCCACTCCTACTCTTCCTAACTTCTGCTGCAAACATAATTATTCAAAAATTTTATCAGACATGGGAATATAACTAAGGCACAAGACTCATCACCACAAAGAATAACTTGCTTTCTGATGGAAACAAAAGGGTAATTGTCTCTATTGAGAATCCAGTATGATGAACACCTAATAATATATTATTATTTAACAATCCCCAAGTGTGCTTTTAAGTAGAAGAATAGTACATAGATTATTTCATACACAATGTTCTTTTATTACTTTCCTGCTGTTACAAGAAACTGTTCTATAAAATTTATGCTAAATATCACTTTTTCAGTTTTTGTTGCACCCTAGAGAAGTTGTTTAATCATTAGCACATGAGGGAATTTTTAGAATTAAACTGAATTTTTTTAAGGAAAGATGAGATCAAAAGATATTCACTAGAGACATATATGATAGAATTAGGAATAAGAAAAATACTTATACCCTATTGGTTTAATTAATAACATTCTCCAGTGAAGTTATTTTCAAAAAATAAATAATAATAACAAATTAATAGGCTGTGGAGGGCTTGAAAGTGAAATTATAAAATAGGAAATGAATTTTTGTTGGAACATGAGTCATTGTTGAACAGAAAACAATTTTTGTTACAAAGAGATTTATTAGAATAGCTAAAACTCATGAATGGAAGACAGCAAAACCTGGTCTGTATGAAAAATAACAATACAATTCTGATTCTCCTTATGATGTTGAAAAACTTGTTTTCCAAAATCTTTTTCATATCTGTTGATTAGTTTCCCCATGTAAAATTCTTGGACCTTTTTAATTGCTATATATATTATATGTTCAATTTAAAGGACATGAGATTTTGAATGAAATCTAAAATATTTGCATTTTTGGTTGACCAGTTGCAGTTGACTTAACAGTTAAATACTTAAAAATTTAATAAACTGGATATAATTTGTGTCAAAGGCAATTGGGATTATAACGGCCAAAAATGTTGACATTAAAAAAATAGATTGAAGTAAATAATATAAAATTGCCTGCTTGTTCAGCATCAATTTACTAGAGTGTTTATCTGGAGTCCAATAAAATATTTTTTGAGACTGATTTCCCATTTAGTCCATGTTTATCTTGAAATGTCCTTTAAGTGTTTGAATCAGAGTTCTGAGAGCAAGAATCAACTATCACAAATTTATAATTAGACATTACACTCTATGTGTATATAAACCCTTGCAAATAGTAGGTGATAGTCTGTATTTAGTGAGCTGCTTCCCCTTTCAATCTTCAAATTAAATTTCCATACTACTTCAAAACACACTCAAGGGGAGAGTGTGCGTGTGTGTGTGTGTGTGTGCGTGAAAGATCTGAAATATTGCTCAAAATGGATTCAATTAGTGAAAAGCTACAATATTTACAAATATGTTTTTCCAACCCATGTTTTTATTGATGGAGTGGTTGGGAAAAGAAATCACTGTTGTTCTCTATTTATTCCTCACCTTCATGCAAGTCTTCTTTCTCAGGCAGAGATAAAAAAAGCTATGCCAAATATTTGTCCAACATTTCTGTAATATCTTGCAGCCATGGAAGATGGACAACCCAAGGTGAACTTTCCTGTGCCTCATTCTATTTTTATTATTGGAGACTATTTTTGATGTCTATTTTTGTTGTAGTTTATATAAAAACAAACAAACAACTTATTTATTTATTTACTGCTTCCTTCTACTTATTTTCCTCTGGAGTAAATACACCATTTTCTTTCAAGAATTCAATCCAGATGCTTTTTATAAACTTTGATCACACAGCACCAGATAGCACAGGCTTATTTCATTCATTTAAGAGAAAACACTTTGATTTATTTCTAATGTGCGGCTTTCGTCTTTTTTAACAACAATATGAGAGATTTACGTCATTTTCAGCCCCTGATTTACTATAACTCTACATTCTGCTCTCAAGTATTTGTGTTATATCTGCCCTGCCCAAGTTATGACTGTACAGACAAACATTTCTCTGTAAAGATTGATTTTTCACTTATTGAATTACAGCATGGTTTTTATCAGATCAATTCTCTAATTTGTCAAGATGATCTTAAATTCTAAATTTTCCTCAAAAATGCATGCAGCCATTCCTCCAAGTCACTAACAGAAGTGTCGAACCCTCATAGGTGTGGGAGAGATTCTCACAGAAACCTCCTTTATTTAGCTGCCTGACAGTGGAACATGAATGGCTGTTCCTCTAGATGTGTATTTCCAATGAGCTGTGCAGATGCCTCATCCAGTTGCCATTTCTCTAGCTTTGTCATGGGACTATGTTTTAAGAATAACTGGATAAGGCACAAAATATCAGTCAATTCCCCTCTTTTTAAGAAAAAAAAAAAAAGAAAAAAAAGGATACCTACCAAATAGAAGAGCATTTTTTTAAAAAAAACAACATATTTGGAGAAGTCTATCTTGATTATTACTTTACTTCTTATTATGTACTATTTGCTTAGAAAATATTTGCCTTTTTTGTTTCAGCATATTGTTTGTTTTGGAGATGAAATTAAATGGGCTAGCCTAGCAATGACAAGTTTCTTGCTTTTATTAGATGCATTTGGACAATTGTCTTAGGTCTTCAAAATATTTGCAACTCATGAAGCTATTTTGTAATCCACTCTTCTCTTACTGAAGCAGTGTAAACTCATTTTTCTGTCTGCTGCTGCACCTGTACCAATTGGCTGACTACCACTGACCTTTAAAGTAAAAGAAAAAAAAAAAAAAAAAAAAAAAAAAAAAAAAAAAAAAAAAAAAAGAGAAAGAAAAAAAAAAAAGGGAAAAAAAGGGAAAGAAAGAAAGAAAAAAAAGATAACATAAAGCACATGATCAAATCAAGATAATAGTTCTCTGTCCTGCCCCAGGAACAAAGCTTAATCTCTGAGTCAAAACTAATCCTTATATCTCTTGTTCATTTTGCACCTTGGACTTTTTGACTCTTCTTCTTTTTATCGGTGCAAACATTTTATATTAATCTTTAACAATATCAGTTAGAATCTATTTTCTGTGCTCTCCCTTCTTATTTTCAGGCTGACTGAGACTAGATCCCACCGTGACAATCTTCCAGTCTGTGTGTGACAACCAACATAACCCTGCATTCCATAAAAGCAAACTGTGTGTTTTCTAACAAGATTGTGGCTGAGCAGCCAAGGGAAAGGCTGCCAGAGTTGGCTGGGATTGTGCTTTTTGGTGCCACCTCTTCTAGGAAGGAACAGGGAAGTGGAGTTTGCTTTTCTCCTGAGGTAGACTGAGCATAGCATAGGCGCAGAAAAGGCCTTGAACAGCAGCGTAGGGCAAGCAGCCAAAGACAGGATGGGAGCATGGAGCATGAAGATAAACAGAAGTATTACTCCTGATAGGAGGAAGTTTTTCTCCTTTATGAAGGAAGACTTCCAAAGTTAAGAGAGTTGAAAAAAAAAAGAAGACAGGATACCCAGAAAGGACTCTGTGGAGTTTGTGGAAACCCAGAAAGCTACTGTCAAAGTTGGTGAACAGAATAGCAAACTGAAGAAAATGTGTTCTTGCAAGAGCAAGAACTGAAAAACTGACAGGGTACTGGTTTGTTTTAAACTTCTAAATTCAGTCTCCTTTGCCCAGGAGATATGAGGTTTTCCTTTAAAATTCTTGTGCATGCTTCATACTTTGTATTGTAGTAGTACCAAACATAAGACATTTTGTCCTCGTGTAAGGAAAAGAACTAGACAATTCTACCTCAAGGTTTTGATGAATTTAGGATTTTTTTTAATTGCATATATGGTGACCAAGTCCAAAAACCCTCCGTGTAATTATTCATCATCTGAATTCTTGCAGGCTCCTAGAGCTAAGTAAAGACACAAGACAGTAAATTTTTCTAAACAAGCAGCAAAGAAGGAAGGAAAGGGAAGAATCATCAAAGTCATGAAACACGTTTTGGTGCTCATTTTGCACTAAAAGGAAACTGTGAAACCTCCAGGTACAACTTAGGATTCAGACAATCACGAAACAACTCTATAGTTGAAGCGCTGCTCAGTCAAGTCCTTAGTTCCCGTAGATGATCTACAATCATAAAAGTCTCTAATCCAATGAACTTGGAACAAAGAACTGCAGGAAAAAGAATTGGCTATCTAGAAAGCTCCTCTGTTTGTTGTCTATGACTCTGCATTAGGCGATGTACATAGATTCAATTTGCAGATTAAATTGTTTTGAAGGAAAATTAATAAATTGCGTATTCCTTAGAGGTAGTTTGGTAGAAAAAAATTACAGTGTTCATATGATACCAGTAATGAAGCAGGATATAACAATGTGTATTTAGGATTATAATAATTATTTTCTGCCCTCTAACTCCTATAAGTCTGTCAGTGTACTTTGCTGGAAAATATGTCTTTATCATGCATGCCACCACAGCATAAATAAAGTATATATACTTACTGAGGTACTGAGATAGTCTCTCTAGCTCTAGTCTGTACTTTTTTGAGAGTCATTAAAAAATCATTAGAAAACATTGCATGACTTTCTGAAAAGTAAGTTTTACTGTACACTGGTATGGCTGAGTAAAACACAAATTCCTGCATTAAAAAGAGGATAGCAAACTAAAATGTTGGATAAATAATATATAAAAATATATATAAATAATATATAAAATGTTTTAACTTGCATATGACTTTTATTTAGATTATGCTTCTCTTTCCAGTCAGTGAACTATAAAGAAATTACTTCCTGAAAGATATTATAGCTGAATATTTCTCTATGTTTTGCATGTTCTTACAGAAATATATGAAAATAGATGATGATGATGATAGAAGACAAGACCCATTGGAAAATCTCTACTCAAAGTTTGGAAGGAGTTGGAACTTCAGATGTTGTTATCCATCAAGGTAGGTGTCTTATAAACCAATGATTCATATTGTGACATTTTAATTACAGAAATAAACTTAACTAAAAGATGAAAAAAATTGTGTTTCACTTCTGGTTTTGCATCTCTTCTAGATTCTTTTGTTCTACAGCATTTTACCAAGAAAGAAATTTAGAATTATATTAGTAGATTAAATTTATTTGTAGTGCACACATGTTATTGTTACTATGAAGAAGCTGCCATTTTATAACACGTTAAAAATGCATAAAAGATCTTTTTGGTGTATAGCAGAAACTTGTTTTGATTACTTCACAGTGGTATTACTGTAGGATTGCTGTTTGATTGCAAGATTTAGTAATTGATAATTAATGACAAGTTTCTTTGTATACACAAAACAAAAAATGCTGCTACTTGTATTATTTGTTTATGTTATTAAATTCCATGAGTAACAAATTATCAGCTTGTTGGTGTCTTGCAAGTATTTGTAGTTTGTTTAAACCATAAACTATTCTTTCGAGTACTGCTATTATCATATATTCTCCAGTATCTTATTTTCATTTTTTAACATCTAGAAGAGTTACATTTTAACTTTCTCAGTGGGTCTTTTAAATGAAAAGATGAACTTCTCATCAGTAGCTAGATGCAACATTTTTGTGCTTGTTGTGGTTTGAAAGCAAAACGAGTGAGAGGCTCCAAGTCAGAAATACAATTTAATAAAAAGTAAGGAAAAAAAAGTAAAATAAAATAAAATAAATGTAATAATACAAAAGATCACTGACAGAGTCAGAATACAACCTGAGCAGGATGGTGGTAGCAGTCCAGGTGAGGTGCTCTTCCTGAAGCAGTGATCCTGTAGAAAGGTCTGGTAGCTCTGGTCCTCTGGGAATCCAGTGGGTAAGGGCTGCTTGTACTGTCCTAAATCCCAGCTTATATCCAGGTGAGAATGCTTGGCTCCTCCCCCTGGGCAGAGCATCTCACAATGGGATGATGAGTTGTGAAGTGGGTCCTTGATGGCCCATTAAACAGAGATAACTCCTGGAGGGATTTACCTGTGAGTCATGGGCCAGGAGTTGATGGGCCATTAGCAGAAGACAGCCCAAAGGCGGGGGGCCTGGGAAGAACACTGCCCCACCTGGTTTAACAGTTCATGAAGATGGTGATAGAATAAATACTTTGTGTACATACTACACTACAACCCAGTACAGTGCTGCAAAATGTAATCTTAAAAATTTATTATTTATAGGCATTAAATTAAAAATGTTATTCAGTTTCCTAGTTTTTGTTATGAAGCATACAGATTCGTACACAAATATGGATAGTCTTCATTTTTCAACTCTGTCTTTGAATTCACCCTCTATCCACAAAATAAGCTCTTACATGGTTTGCATCAATGTTTTATATATTCAAAATATTTCTAGAACAGATTGAAGAACTCCTTCCTGCAAAAACAAGAAACCATAAGTAGCTTTAGTTAAAAATGTCTGTATCTTTATTATTTAAACTGCAAATATCTGAGCCTAATAGATGCATTTTAATCACTTTTTCTAGTATTTCTGTAGGCATATCAGAGTCAAAAGAAGTCATAGTGGATTTCTGCACTCTAAATACACTGAATTGTCACTTTTTCACAAGCTGGAAATCATAGAGAAAAGAAAAAAAAAACCAACAAAATACTGGTTAGTATAAACAAGAAAATTAAGGTTGCTGCCAGAACATTTATTCTGTTTTAAAGTTCCTCCCATGCCTGTCATAATGCTAGATGACATTTTTCAAAGAATTTGAAACAATGTTGAAAATAACTCAAACTGTAAGATGGTTTGACATACACAATCAGAGAATCACAGAATGATTGAGTTTGGAAAGGACTTCTGGAGACCAACTCCCTGTTCAAGCAGGGGCAGCCCAAGCAAATTTCCCAGGACCTCACCAGTTTTCTGTACCTCCAAGGATGGAGGCTCTATAACCTCTCTGGGCCACAGAGAGATTGACCACCTGCACAGTAAAAAAAAAAAAGTGTTTTCTTGTCTTTGGATAGAGTGCCATGTATTTTCATGTGTGCCAATTTCCCTTTTCAAAGGGCACAACTGAGAGAAGTTAGTGACTCCTGTGATAAATTTAGGGTAAAAATTCACGTATGAAGTAATAATCCGATGTGTAATGAGAATAATGTTAATAAAAATTGTGAAATCCAGTAGAAGGCTAATCGTTCCCCCCCAGCCTGCCAATCTCAGTTGCAAAGACAGGACGAGAATCATCAGACTAGACAAAGACACTGGCCAACCTTGATAAGAATCACTTCCTCGCCAATGCAAGGAGAAATTCCTTCTTGACGACGACGCCGATCTCATCAACTCTCTGGCGCAACAAGCAAAATGAAATCAGCATAAGACTGACCCATGAAATTGACATAAGAATAGAACTTTCCCGGAATGAAACAACGGGACTTGACAAGATCCGGGAAGGCCATCGAAAAGAAATTCGGACTATTCAGCCCATCCTGGACACCTGGACTGCCTAAGGGCAGAAAAATCCTATAAAACGGTGGACTGAAAGCTGCACCGGCGTGGATTTGGGTGTCTTGTACATCGGTGCGGACCCCTATCCACCCAGCGCGGCGCTGACATTTTCCTATTTTTGTGGTTTTCTCATCTTTCTGGTGTTCGATATTCTGTTATTAATAAATTGTCTTTTATTAATCCGATATTTGCCATTTGCATTTATAACACTCCTTTTTCTTCATTCCCTCCTCCCAGGTTTGTACATGTGGATAAGATCCCCCTGAATCTTCTCTTCCCCACACTGACCACTCCCAGCAATCTTGGCTGTCAGGTGCTGCAATTCCTTACTCATCTTCATGCAAGCTGCACCAGGTTCACTCTATGAAGCCCATGTATTTCTTGTACTGGGAATCCCAGTGCTGGACACAGCTATTCGTGACCTTACCAGTGCTGAGTAGAGGGATCATCTCCCTTGACCTGATGACAACACTTATTCTAATGCAGTCCAGGATACATTTGACATTCATTTCTGCAAGGGTGTACTGCTGGCTCTTACTTTGCTTGTTGACCATGAGGACACCAAATGCCTTCTCTGTAGAGCTGCCTTCTAGCTCATTGGCTGCAATTTGCACTGGTGCCGGGGGTTATTCCTCCTACTCAAGGTGCAGGACTTTTCACTTCCCTTGTAGAATTTCATGGGCGTTCTACTGGCCAATTTCTCCAGCCTGCCCAAGTCCACCTGGATGGCAGCATGATCCACTCGTGTAATAGCTACTTCTCCCAGATTTATGCCAGCTGCAAATCTGCTGACAGTTCTGTCTTTCATCATCCAGGTCATGAATAAAGGTGTTAAACACAGTATGTGCCAGTTTTCACCCCTAAGGCACACCACTAGTGACCCTTCTGCATGGGCTTTGTGTTGTTAATACCAATTCTATGATCCTAGCTGTTCAGTCAGTTTTCAGCCCACATTACCAACCATTTTCCCTAGCCTGTATTTTATAAGACTTTCTATGAGCTTGTTAATGGACAGTGTTAAAAACCTTGCTAAATTTGAGATAAGCAATATTCAGTGCACTCCCTTCACCTATTGAACCAGTCATCTTATCACAGAAGTCCATCATATTGGTCAGGTATAGTTTCTCCTTTATGATTGTATGATGATGTGCTGGAATTTGGTTAAATTTGGCTGGTTTTATCCTGAATTCTACAAAATCATACTTCCATTCTGTTCGGTTTAGCCAAAAGTTAGAATGGAACAGTCTACATAAAACAGATATTGAGCAATTGTTGATTAAGCAATATTTTTAAGCATTCCAGCTATTGTTTTCAGCTGTAAAGCAACATTGGGGGAAACCTAAGTATCGGGGGAAAAAGTATTTCAATTTGGACTCTGTGGCAACAAACAGTGCTAAGTGAAGGTCTGCATTAAACTGTTCTTCTGGGAGTTTTCCTTTTTGCTTCCAGGTTGTGTGAAATATGTGCTGAAAATTTTGTAACAGTATACAAGAAAAGATGTGAACTGATATTTATGCAAAGGCTTCAAACAAATTACTATCAACACTTTCATATTCAGTCTTCATAGTACTTTGTAGGCTTAAATTTCTGCCAACATTCAAGCTCTGATTAAATGGGGATTATAAAACAAAGAAATATTTTTTTTAATTAATCTACCAAATGAGTCTCATTAACACAGTCTCATCATAGTAATTACTTAAGAAACAGGCATTAGAACATTTAGCAGAGTTCATTATATTCAGATGTTGTGAAAGTATCTTTGAATATAATTTTATCTACTTATTTATTTTTGACAAAATAGAAATATAGAAAACAGTATATAATAAACAACAATAAGAAAATAATGGAAGTACAAAATTAATAAATGAGATTTCTAGCATTTTGTTATCTTTTTATGTAGTGGGTTCTAATACCAAATGTAAATCACCTAATTGCTAGATTTTGTCCTTTTAAAATGTCTCAAGCAATGATAACTATGGGGACCAGACTGATAGATATCTCTTGCAATATCCCTGTGGTGACATTTGATAATATAATGCCTTTGATTGTGTACTTGTCATATGCATACACTTGTTGCAGTAGGCCCACAAAAGTTGTGTCAGGAATTTTCCTCTTTCAAAAAATGAAGGAATCAAATAAACAATGAATGGAAAATATATCAAGGCTATTTTACAGCCTGCAGCTTCAGTGATGCCAGAAGAGACTAAGTTTTGGGGTAAATCCTGACCCTTGACCATCAGGTTTAAAAGTGGACTTGCTAACATCAAAAAGTTTAATGTAAATTCTCTCATAAATAAAGCTAGTTAGCCCTAATACAGAAAACAGATGTGAATTGATTAGATGTGAGATTTCTTAGTTAAAGCTACCAGCAGTACTGGCTCCTGTGATCAAGAGGTAGCATTTGTGAGTTTAAACCATTGCTCAGATGAGCTGTTGTATATTATAAGAGTTTCTCAATAGTAATGCCCATCATTACTGTATTTATGCAATTAGTCACTCATAACCTTAATAAAAATTGTAGGGTAATGTTGAGTTTCCTTCTACTCTTTTTTCTAAAGTAAAGTTGGAAGCAAGTTGCAGGATGCACCTCAGTAGAAAAGTAACTGTTCTTTCTTCTTCAATGATTGTGGGAAGGTGGCTTTTGGAAAACACCAATCAAATGGAAACTCAAGTTCCTTTTCCCCTGTCTCAGCCTTTGAAATACCTGCCTAAATTCAATGGATTATCTCAAGTCACACAGAACACACCTCTAGAGGAAAGGCAAAAATTGCTTCAGCCAGTAAGATCTTGCTGCTGTCTGGGGAGTTAGCCAGTGAGAGATAGGCTATTATGAGTTTTGGTATTTTTATTGGGTGGATGATTTTACTTGTACTATATTTGAGAGATGTAATGGTCTTTAAAGTCATAGTGAGGAATTACGGTTCAGTTTGAGGAAGGTGCCTCACATGGCAGCCTATGTTCTTGGAAAGTCTTCTACAAAGAACAAAATAAAACTCCAAAAGCACTGACATCTTCAAACATCAACAGAAGAGTTTGTTAGGAAGTCAGGAAGACTAATTGATTAAGTTATGGAAAAAGGGAAATTAAAATCTGAAGGGATGCTTCTAGTAGTCAATGAGAGAATAAAATATTTGATATACAAAATAAAATTTTTGATATACAAAATAAATTGCATACATGAAAGGGGATTTGGAAATTATGAACCCTGCTACAAAGGACCTCTTGTCAAAGCCACTGGGATGTAAGCTCAGAGATAGAAGTGGAAGTTTCTATTAAGAAGTCTCATACTATGTATGAAATACTGTTTTCAGGGTATCTTGACTAGTGCATGGTTCAGTATTGTTTAGAAAATTGAGATATGAAGGTGAATCTATCTTTTATCCCCATTCTCAGCAGTGTGGCGGGGAGAAAATAAAATGAAAAAATGTATTTTCGTGGGGAGAGGGAGGTGGGGTATTCTTGTGTATGCTGTCTAAAGTAAGAAGATATACTTAAAATCTTTTAAAACTCTATCCTTTTACATTCATTTTTCCTTTTATATTCATTGCCTTTATAGTGTTAATCATGTGAAAGGACAGTTTACTTAAGAAGAGGTCTAGAGGAAGTTTTATTAAGCTAATACTGTCTTAGAGACACCTCTTTTTGAGAAGGAGTATCAGAGTATTTCCAGAGATTTTAATAAGAATGTTAGCAAACTTCCAAGGAACTCAGGGACATCAACTCAGAGGATACAGCTGGGTTAGGAATAACTTTTTTAATCATCTCACTGGCCTTTCTTTATGAAAAACAGCTTGTGTCAATCAAAAGGAGAAAATCGAAATGCTAATTCAAAGATCATTTCCTTAGTCTGTTTCTAGGTTCTTTTTGCAACTCTGTATCCTTCCACCTTCTCCCTCTCTTTTTTCTTGTGAAATGTAGCTATTTGTATGACTATATAAAATCTGCCATCGAGACCATGACTGCCTTTATCTTTCCTCTTTTTTTTTCTGTCTCCTTATTCTTAGAAAATCAGTTCTTACCATCATTCAGCACAGTTAGGCCAATCTGGGGGTCTCCATAACTACTCACAAAACCAATTTCTTGTTTCCCATTAAATTCCTCTTTAAAACTCTCCTTTACATTTATGCCTACATCACCACTCATTTGTCAGTGCTGATCTCACATCTCATCTCTTCTGTTTATGGGCACTGCCTTCAGAAGTTGCCTGTAGCAATGGGGAACAAAAGGACATGGAATCCCTTATGCATCTGAAGGACATCACTTTATCATAGAAATCACTCCCCTTTTATACCTTTAATCTCAACCAGACAACACCAAAACTTAAAAGAAGGGCACCCATTGGCTGGTTCAGCTGCAGTCTGCTGTCCATGAGTCATGGCTATCTCTCAGCCCCCAGGCATCCCTCCTGCAGCTGTATCTTCACACAGGGTCTTCTGGTGACCATAAGCCTTAACAACTTTAACAATTATAACCCCATATCCCAGAGTTGCCAATATTTTTCTCTGTATTTATACAGTATTTAAACAGTCAGTACTGCTCTTTCAATAGTGTTCACCAGCCATACCCTATTAAAATAATGTTGATAGCTTTGTTAGTCTAGTTCTAGAGATTTGGAGACAGGATTTGAGCAGGTAGATGGTGTGCAGCTGAACATGATATGTTATTATATCCAGTGCAAGAAATAGCAAACATGGCTAAAGGGTTGGTGACAGTCAGAGATTGCTACAAGAAAGCAATTTCCTTCTAGCCTTTTATTTCTGTCATTTGTGAGTCTGATTATCTTGATAGGGGCAAATCCTATCAAGATTTATACCCCAAAGTAAAGCTGCATACAATTGGTCCCATCAACATCAAATATCTTAGTTACTTATAGTTAAAATATACCAAAAGAGGAAAACAATTATGTCAATGCAATCAAAATATCTCTTTCATAAGCACTTGGAAATGTTTTACTCCTAATTATTAGAAAACAAAAGTAAATTTTAAAAAATGACAGCAACCAATTTACAGATTAATTTATGATCTAATGATTGGCGGGAACGTCCTCATGTTTTTCCCCAGATGGGTTTTTTTCTTAAGTGAGGGCTTAGAACCTAAATATAGATAAGTACACTTTACAGAAAAAGTATTTACCTGTGGCTGCGTGTGTGACCCACAGCATTTGCCATTCCAGGTAATGAAATGTCATGGATCATATTCTCATAAAGCTCTTTACTATACCTTGTTCGCTGCTTATAACAATCAGTTTATTCTTTCAAATTCTTGATATAAGAATTAAAAACATGTGGCTTTAATAAAATACTGGGATTTTCTCACCACAGCTAATTAGCTTGGGCAGAACCCACACTGATGTGTCCAAGTTTTGAACTTCATCTTACTTCTGTGGAACATCTGTTTGCACTTGACCATGTTAGGTTGCCAGAAACATGAACAAATTAACTGTGGAACCAGAGTCAGACCCTCTAAGTTGCTGTAAGCAGCTATTTTTTTTTTATAATTGTTAAGAAATGTAGAATACTTATGGTAGAAATAACCTAAGATTTCACCTTTTCCTGTGGTTCATATTTATTTGAAAAACTGAAAACAAACACAATTTAGTAGCACCTTCATTTGGTTTTCCTGTGTTTGGATTGTGTACCTAGGATAGGGCAACTTTGGGTGAGCAAACAGACTGGAGAAATAGAGGCTGGAAAGCAGAGTTGTGGAAAGGGAACTGGGGGTTATTTTTAACAGCAAGCTGAACATGAGCCAGCAGTGCCCTGGCAGCCAGGAGGGCCAACCTGGCGTGTCCTGGGGGACACCAGGCACAGCATCACCAGCCTGGCAAGGGAGGGGATTGTCCCCTCTGCTCTGCACTGAGGTGGCCTCACCTCCAGTGCTGGGGACAGTTTTGGGTGCCACAATATAAAAAAGATATTAAGCTATTAAAGAGTGTCTGAAGGAGGGACATGAGGGTGATGAGGGGCCTTGAGGGGAAGCCATTCAAGTAGTCACTGAGGTCACATGGTCTGTTCATCCTGGAGAGGAGGAGACTGAGGGAAGACCTCACTGCATCTACAATTTCCTGGTGAGGGGAAGAGCAGGGGCAGGCAGTGACCTTTTCCATGTGGTAATCAGTGACAGGACCAACTGGAACTGTCTGAAGCTGAGTCAGGGGAGGCTTAGGTTGAATAACAGGAAAAAGTTCTTCCCCCAGAGGGTGGACACTGGCACAGGCTCCCCAGGGAAGAGCACTGACAGAGTTCCAGAAGGGTTTGGACAATGCTCTCAGGCACATGGTGTGACTCTTGAGGTGCCCTATGCAGGGACAGGAGTTGGTCTTTGATGATCCCTGTGCGTCCTTTCCAACTCAGGATATTCTATGATTCCATGATGCCTTATATCCACTTCTGTCTCACACAGAGCATTATCATATCCTGACGAACAATTTTAGGCAAGGAAAAAAATCCAGGAAAATTGTTCTTCCTAGGAGTAGGAGATACTTAAATAGCATATTGGCTATTTACCATTTAACTTTTTATCATTTCTATGAAAATTATTCCTTTTTATTAGTCAAATGATGTAGTTATAATTAAGTTCAACAATCCAAATCAATCCATCTGTGCTTTTGTATAAAAACTTTCTACATGACTAGCAGGTAATGAGATTACATTCAAAACTAGGAACAATCATTTAAACTGGGTCTATCAGTACTGCAATTCTACTTCTGCTGTATTATAAAAATTTTCTGGGCAGAATATCTAAGCTGACAACTAACAGTAACTAAATAATTAGGGACATCCGTTCTTCTGTGCTCCTGAAATCTGTTTTATAATTAGATATGCAATACACTCTCTTTCTTTCAATAGAGTAGGGGTTCTGTAAATCTTATTTCATATCAAATTCTTAAGAATCAAATCCTGACAATATAAACTATAAATTTAAACCTTTTAATGCATTCTCACTTTTATAGGAAAGTCTCATCTTTTAAAATGTTTTCTTTGCATATAAATACAGATCTACTTTGTTAAATATGTCTCATTAGTTGAACTCTACATTGACATATTCTTTCTGTCTACAACAAAGTAGTTAGAATTATTTTTCTGCATATAGGAATTTTGAGTATTGTGTAAAAATGAGAGTGTGAACTTAGAGGGAGAATCTACTGAGTAGCTCACTGGGGTAATTTACTGTTATACACGATATTTTACAAAAAACCCTCATGTAATATTATTTCTTACGTTCATTACAGCCCCAACTTTGGGCAGATGACTGTTTTCATATGTCTTAGAGATCCAGGGCTTTACTGGAGCATGGATTTACTATTCAGTTTTCTGTGACCACTCTGCTTAATCTCACTCTCTAAACACAATAGCTTCCCTCTATAAACACTAAAATGTGCATCTAATTTATGACTACTTGTAGACTTGGAACTTACTGAATTTATGGCCTAGAAGAGTAAAGCCTGTTGTCATCTCTGTGGATCAAAGCATTTCTTTGTTAGTAGGATGAACTCAAAGAGCACTGCTGATGACAAAATTCAGAGCCTTCAGAACAAGCCCTCTGAAAATGTAAAGCTGAAGCAGTATTCAGAGGTAAGTGAAAAGGACATGTCAGAATGAAAACTAATAAGATGTTTTAACTTTCTATATGCAGATTACAATGAAGTAGACGAAAATTTGTTTTCTTTCATAGCCGTTTTATACTGATCACTGCACTTTTTTTCTTGTTTCCTAAATATACAGTCCATGCTGCCAAGAGTTCCCATATCTTCAAAGTGGCAAAGTGAATTCAGCATTCTGCTTTTCAGAAGTATTATAGTACTGGTAGCACTAATGGTACTATTTCTAAAGAAGTAACTGAGAATCACAAGAATATCAAGAAAGGTTTTCAGGCTTTTTCTCCTCATGAAATTGCTGTTACTACAGCATTTTCCTATATGTCTATCTCCACAGATGTCTATATTTTATAATACAGAGTTATTTTTTAGTCAATACATCATCCCTGCCCTACTGCACAAGGTACTTTGATACACACTTACATGAAGATTTAAGAAGTCTAACTCCTGAATCAGAAGAGTTAATATTTACATTCACAATCTCATTAGCTTTTGCACTTTTGCGCTTTTGCAGGTTCTACAACTAAAATGTAGGCTATCAAAAATTACACTTGTGTATAAAAAAAATCATTTGTGAACTACAAGAGAGGATACAGAACTACTACAAGAGAATATCTAAGCTAACTCTAAAAACACATTGTCGCTAAGAGAAAGTGACATAGTCATTCTAATGTGTTATTCTGCCTTGGCTGTGGTGAGTCATCTCTCAGCAAAACCAGTTTCTTTAGATGTAATTCTGTGGAGATACACACAGCTCTCTAGCACTGGCTGAATGAGACTGCTTTGCAGTAGCCTGCTCTCTCTGTGATATTCCACTTTGCTGTGTAGATTGACATATAAGGTGAATTTTGGGAGTTCTGTCCACTGTTAGATGTTTCATGGAACATGATAATTCACAGCTCTTACCTAAACTATTAAGCTCTCTAATGCAGCTCTGAAAATGCAGAACTTGACAGCCCTAAGGTCACAAAGAGGAGAATGCTAGAGCATCCTTAGAGTTGTTTTTATGAGAACACAATTCTGACTATATGATGAATATTAAATTTATATATGAGAAATTAAATAGAAATGTGCAGGTGAAATTGAGAGCCTCTAACATATGATTAAAAGATTATTAATATGGCGAGGTGAAAAGCTGAGCAAAAGGTTTATTTCAATTAATTGATCTAGCTGCATTTTAATAGAGAAATTATGTGCTTACACAATTCGAAGGTGTGTAACAAATACTAATCCTTACCTAATGGTTGGTCTAGCATAAATTTGTTTTACAGAAGAGGACTCCACACTTTAAGGGCTGCTGACTGAACTGCTCAGGGTGAAAATTATCCTTGAATGACTAGAAGGGTCAATTTTTACATAAGACTTGTAGTATGCTTTAAGAATCACTGCCGTTTTCTTTCTTAACTAATGTTATAGGAATACAAAACCAGATAAAATAAATAATTTGCAACAGTTTTTAAACCCCAAGTTTGTATAGAAATATGACATAGGTACATTTCCTCTTGGCAATGACCTAAGGACTTAAAAACCACAGAAGCTGTAAGTCCTAAAGAACTGCAAAGACTGAGGTGTGGATAAAGAGGATCTCCCAAGAAAATCTGGGACTGGGAAAAGTTCATTTATCCTTTCTGATCAAGGTGCTAAAAGAGCAAATGTGTTTTGAACTGGGGCTGTGCTATGCAGGCGGGAGGGGAAGAGGTTGTGTTTTGGGAAAAAGTTTTATCTAGTAGGTAACTCGAAAAATACGAAGTTTTGCTTTCTGTGATTTCTAAAAGGAGAGTTTGGGGGGCAGGTGGTGGGGGGCGGGGGGGGGAGACACAAAGAAAAGAAAAACCTCCTCTTTTCAGTTCACTTTCTCTAAAATCCTGATTGTTATGAGATTGTTCCAGCTGGTGCACATTAGATCCTCCTTTAGGCCTTGTGGTAGTTGGCCTTGGCTGACAACCAAGTGCCCAACAAGACACTTTGTCACTCCCATTCTCAGCAGCGTGGTGGGGACAAAATAAAATGAAAAAAGAACTTGTGGGTCAAGATGAAAGCAGTTTAATAAAGAAACAGCAAAGATCGTACATGGAAGCAAAGATGAACAAGTGATTTTATTCACTACTTCCCATCGGCAGGCTGGTCATTACCAGCCATTTCCTGGCAAGTACAGCTTTAGTACTCCAGAAGACAAATGCAGCTTTTACTGCTGAACAGGTGCCATTATGGTATGGAATATCCCTTTGCTCAGGTTGAATCAGCTGTTTTGGCTGTGCTTCTTCCCAAACTCTTGCCCATGCCTCAGCCTACTGTCCTTTGGAGAGGGGACAGTTTGGAAAGACAGCCTTGGTGCTGTGCCAGCACTGCACAGCAGTAGCCAAACACTGGTATGTTACCAACACCTTTCCAGCACCAGCACACACCACAGCAAAATGAGGGCTGCCATAGTGAAAAGCATCCATCCCAGCCTAAATCAGTACAGCCCTGCAAAATTTGAAGAGAATCCAAAATTTATTTCCAGTAGGCTATTTTAATCTTTAAAAATGTATGAAGGGACATGTCACTGGCTTTTATTGGAGGAGGCAGGGTGGTCCTAGCTCCGAGAAATGTTAATTTGAATGTTGCCTGTCTGCATGTAAGCACAACTCTGACATAGCTCAAATTTACTGTTTTTTTTGCAAGAAATCTATGATTTCTTTAAAGGACTGTTAAACTATTTTCCATACCTGAGAAGAAATGCATCCGTAACCACGTTCAAATACACAGAATGAAAAATTCAACACCTTAAGCAAACATCAATTCCTTCTTCCCTAGATTAGGCAAATCCATCATTTCAGCTACTATTGCGGCAGAAATTTTTTTAAGGCTTAGAGACATGAAAATTTTCTCAGATACAAAATGGTTCAGTGGATGAAGATATGACAACTTCTATTGGGAACTTAACATCCATCCCTCAGGGGAACTTTATAATCCTCAAAATAAAAGCATTTCCTTTAGTCCTGACAGCTGAAATCAGGGTCTGAAATATTCATTCTATTGGAGGACTAGAGAACAGTGGATTAATCTCTTCCATAATTCTGAAAAAGGCTGAGGTAAAAGACATGTAACTTTTCTTGCTGGCAATCCCTGTAAAATAAAATCACAAGTTTTTCAAATTGTGGAGCTTATCACTGTATAAAGTCCATGTAAGTGAATGCATGCCATGTCTATGGTGTTCAGCTGTGTGCAGACAAGCTTTTAAACAATCTGATCATCCTGAAGTTGGACCAGTGACAGGCTACAGGATAACTAATGTTACTTTTTCTAATATGGTTTTAGGAAAGATCCATCTGCCTGAACAAAAACAAAAGGCAGATTGATGATGAATTTTTTAAGACGTTGGTCAGACTTAAAGCTTCTGGAAGAGACACGTAACCTGTCATAGAAAATAAATTAAAATGCTGATGAACACCCAGCATCTCACTACAAAGCAATGTGCACACACACACACACACACACATATACATAGCAAAAGACACTTAATTGCATTACTTAAACTGTCCAAACTACTAAACATTTTGAATTGTACTGCAAAAGTACTCTGGAATAGCATGCCAATTGATGGAATACAAGGAAACCTCATGCAACAAATGTTACTGCATTTTTAATAGGAGTTGCGCAGGCTGGTAAAATATGTGCTACCATATCCATCAGCCATCATCAAGACACAGCTATCACATGTTCCTTAACCTCTGGCACGTTAGGTGTTATTCCCTGCATATCTTCACTTACAAAATCTGCCCCATCTGACCCACAAATTTTGAAACTGAAGTTTTCTTTGTCTGCTCTGATTTAATTTGTCTTGTCTCCTGTTATGTGGAGTATGGTAAATGTGGAATATTTTCTTCTCATTAGTCATACCTTATACAAGAGTATCATCACCTTTTACAATATTTCATTGTGAAAATGATAGCTTCTTAACAGCTCATTTTTTTCAATAAAAAGTTCAATTTTGCAAATTTCAAATTCAAACATTTCACATCAAACTAAGATTCATTTTTTTACACCATTCAGAGGTCTAACTGACTATTACTAATTTTTTTTTGCTAAGATTGCTAGATTAAAATTTTCTTTTTTGTCAGATTTTACTAACTGATATGAATTCTCAGCTGTCTTTTGAGCTAGGACAGATATGGCAATAACATGCTACAGTGTTTCAGATGTCAGAAACAACTTTTGCCATTGCATGGTTCATTTGTTTTACCTGCTGTTCTTCATCTTCTCCAGATATTGTTGCAACAATTCAAAGCATTCAATGCCTCAAAGGGTGTATATACATATATATATATATATATATATATATATATATATATATATATACACTGCTTCTTGTGGGGTCCATAGGTTACAAATAAAAAAAAAATTGCTCATACTAAGTGATTCTATTTAAGCCCTGTCTTCAGGTGAAACCATTTAATCTTATTTTGCCCTGATATGATTTGGAGTAGTTCTTACATAAGGCATGAATAATTCTTGTTTTTATAATCTTTTCTGGACCTAAATGCTGTTTCATCAGCCAGAGGTTTTTTTGCCTTGGATGCAAGCTTCAGAAAAACATCCATAAAAATATTTTGCAAGGGTGTCAATTATATGTTTATAGAGTAATTTTTACAGAGAACAAAACAACTAACAGGAAATATGGGTATGTATCCCTACTTTGGTTTGGTTTTTTGTTTTTTTTTTTTCTCAAACTTCCTAGTCACACAAGAAACTTGTGAAATATCTGGATGACTGTCCTTTCATTGTATTTTATTTCTATGTCAGTCCATTAGTCTTACTATTTAACTATGTCTTCATTTCATCTTCAGCTAGATC